>NC_087132.1:85989-10085989 GCF_030705265.1 Helicoverpa armigera | reverse complement strand
TTGACTAGAGATGGAGTCTCCTGATGTCTCCTATGGATGTTCCTGAGTTTATACGCCACCGACTTCTATGCCGATGCACCTAAGAATAGTTTTTTTTTGCTTTTCAGTGTTTTTGGGAGTCGGTTTTATTTTTTTGTAAAAAGTTTTTTATTTTTGGTTTTTCAGTGACAAGCATAGTTGTCACTATCCGCATTTGTGGAAAGTTCTCATCAATACGAATAATTATAAGCCCAAACACGAGGTAGTTTACTTATTCAGTTGTCGAGTTCCCTCGACTTTCTCCGGTCTCCATCATCAGGTCAGCTCCAAACCTTCACTGTTGCATAGTGTTATCAAACGTACACTTCATTGTCAAGTTTTTAACCTATGCACGCCTACAATTTTCGAAAGTTGCCCTCGATTTCTCAGGGTTTCCATCATCAGATCCTGACCTGGTGATGAAGGTGGTCCCATAATCCTAGCATAATCAAATCCTGCGAATTAGGTTTTATGTCATGAACAACCAAGCGCACTACGACTCCTAACAATTCTTTTTCTACAAAACCTGTTTAGGTGCATATCTTTTTTTTGCCATGGAATTGAAGGTAGTGCCCATAGTAACAATTTTAGTACAAACAAAAACCTTCACAACGGCATATGCTATAACTCTGTTGGACAATGAGCCCAATTTGACTCATGGTCCTTTATCAATTATTACATTAGTTTTTTCTTACAATATTACACTAAAACATTGAACAAAAACATCCTTTCAACACTTGATTGTAAATTCAAAATAACTGGCGTTCTTTTTCAGAGTCGCTCATTTCGCTCGTACCCCAAGGCTCTAAGCTCAAATGTTCCGTCCATGTTTGATTCTTATTTACAAGAGCTAAAACTATCAATTATTATATAAGTTTTCTTCTTACTATATCACACTAAAACATTGAACAAAAACATTCTTTCAACACTTGATTGTAAATTCAAAATAACTCGCGTTCTTTTTCAGAGTCGCTCATTTCGCTCGTGCCCCAAGGCTCTAAGCTCAAATGTTCCGTCCATGTTTGATTCTTATTTACAAGGCGGCAAAAGTAAATTACGTTCCAGCTTGGGATTGATTGTTCTCGGCAATCCCTGGAGATTGCGATTGCAAGTTGCAATTTTATTGCGACCTCTGCTTGCCGTACTAAGAACTACGGATCGACTTTGTGTTGTGTGATCGTTTTTTGTTTACTATGATGATCTAAAGCTTGGCTTTCGTGCTTCAGTAGTTTTGATTAGACTTTTGTGGAATAAAGTACAGTTTTGTTTTTGGCTGTTGTTGAACTAATTAGTCTGCGCTGTTTTTATTTCACCAGCATTCGTTGCGAACATCAAATCTTTAATTTCTTACTTCAATTTATTTCAAGCAATTCAAAATAATATTAGAAAAAAAAGTAATTAGACAGCTCAAAAAATCTTAAGCCAGTTACCAAAAATGGCGATAAAATAAAACCTCGAAACATCGAGCTTAATACAATTTGTTGGATAATACTCGAGCACTCGTGGTAAAGCCGGTAAAGTCTGGCAAATGTTTCCCGCAAATAAATAAAGGTGCAGAATTTCATCTGGCATTTATAGACGTGGCTGTACTTTACGACTTTTTTGTTGACTGTACGCGTGAATTTGTTCAGTTAATTCCTTGAAGTGGGGAAAAAACTGCGCGCATATCATGAATCTTCAGCTTTTTATGATGAGAGATTATTTACGTAATTGGAAATAACTGGAAACTTATAATTTCGATACTTTTTGTACTATGAAAAGAATGGAAGATCTCAGGGGATTAAAGATTCTTTTAAAACTGCCCTGGTTGTATCTACAAGGTGAATTTTAATTTGATTGGCAATACTTATTCCCCAGTAACTTATGTAAGAACTATAATTGTTATGAAGGCAGTTGAAATGACATCATGCTTACTTGGAGACCAGCAACGTTATCAAAAATTATCGTTAAAATGTTACATGAAGGAAATCTGATATTAAAATCGTTAAAGGCCTACGTAAACTTTTAGTCAGTTCTTGCGTCACTTATGTAGTACAAATAATACAAACAAGAAACTTTTAAGTATGCGTGCTAACACAAAAACTTCAGAGCTATTGATTGCTGTTTACTTACTTCTTCTACTTTTGTGTATGGTGTAGTATGCTGTCGATTGCACCTAACATGACCAAAGTTTTATTTGGGATGTGAACAAATTGGGCTTATGTATCAAAAGAATTGTTCTACAAGTATTGTTCTAAGTAGCTTTGGTTATCACGCTCGCTCAAGGCCGATAGGTGATTCCAGATTTTAAAGTGAGGTAAGTTGTACATGCATGTAGTACGATATTTTGCTGAATGACAACATTTAATACGAGCTTATTAACTATGACAAAGTTTGAGCTGTCAACTAGATTACTTACTATGTAGGTACGTTTTAGTATTACCCTTTCTGCCTCAGATTTGACCGACCCAAGAACTGAATAATGAATTCATCGTCCCCAGTAATGAAATCACAAAATTTTCACTTGCTACTGAAATTTAATTATGAATTCCTGAAAACCGACGTCTGAAACGTTCGCCCAAGTTCCGTGGGAATCGTTTAATAGTTTCTTTTTGACCATTTCAAGCGTTCAAGTAATTATTTAAACTAAGTTTCGACCGTGTATTCAAAAGGAAATAGTTAATTGATTTTTCCTCAGTAGTATTCTATTTTGAGCATTTGGTTATTTAATTTTCATGCTGGCTTTTTGAACTGCAATCTATGTAGTATGCAATTTTTAAACCTTTTTTAAAACACTAAACTCAACATAACAAGTCATTAGATAAAGGCATAAAAAGTAAATTTTTTTCTCACTTTAAATCTCACACGCTTTAATGCATAGCGCAATGAAGCCAATATTTTAAAACGAAACTTTATTAAAACGTATAAACAGCTAGCCGGGCTTTTATTAAAAAAATATTAACATTTTAAAGCAATATTGCATAACCCATCATAAATATCTGGAAAGCTGGGGAAGTAAGCATTATTATGATATACCATACAACATGAAAGGAGGTTAAGATTCATCCTTGGTTTTACCCAAAGAGGTTTTCAAACCCATCTTGGTTGGTTATACACGAAGGTATATTTGGATGTACTCCAAAAAACTTTTCAAAATAACCGAACTTACATTCCCATCTGCTGAGTTTGCTACCTAAGTGAAAAGTTAGAGGCAAAATTACATTTCGTCGAGCCAGTAAAAAAAGGTTGGTATATTTCGGCATTTCCGCGGCACGTTCGTGTTAAGAATATAAGAGGCTTAGAATAACGGAATCCGCGTGTTTTTTTATAGAATGTCGCGAGAATTTCTTGGTGGGGGTGCGTTTCAACTTTTTTCATTCGCAACAGTATCGTTGTGTCTGGGGTGCTCAAACTGTTTTTAAGAACGCATATCATGTGAATTATTCAATAAAGTGTTAGTACAGTCAACTTCAGGTCAGTGGTAACAGTTTTATAGGAAAATCGTACTTATTACTATTGAGTTAAGGTGCATGACAGTTACCACTGATGTGCAGTCTACCGTACCTACTCGGATATTATTTTGGCATATTTAGATACAACTTTTGCTGTTTTTACTAATTGTGAGCACTAAATGTAACATAGTAAAGGAGACTAATAAAAAAAGTTTGCACTTTTCCAAATACCAGTTTGTTTGTCATCCATCATCCGTAAGTAGTTGATTATTTTTAAGCCTTTTTTTTAAGTTTTTTATTATATTACAGGCTCTGAAAAAACTTTGAACACCATTGATCCAAACTTAAAAGCACGGGTTTGATTTCCTCGGGCGGCCCATAACAGCTACTTATACACAGGTGGTTCCCCTTTTTCACAACTTTATGCAAAATACTATTCGACTTTAATATCTCGGGTAGGTATTACGTTTTATAAATTACTTCGCGACGTGGCCCAAAACAAAGTTTTCGGTTCGACTTAGAAATTTTTATTCGAATGAATTAAAACTTTCTCCGGAGGCATCCGATCGGCACGAAGGTTATAAGTGTATGGTAATGTTTTCGAAAATGTTTTTGTTACGTGTTTACTGTAATAACTTAGGTTTTACAAGGGAGAGAAATTAAAATATCTTCAAGTTGATGTTTACTTTGTGTGTGTAATTAAGGTCAATATTATTGGAATATCAAAGTCGAGGCAGAGAACCGATAAATTCAAAATCTTTTCTGAACTCTTCTGTGTATAATATCTGAAATAACATTACTCAGATTTATGTAATATTTTTTAAAAACATACTCACTTATGTGCGCCAGCTTGCCGACTTTATAAGACCTGAAACATAAGAAAATATAACAATTGAAAAATCTAGCAATACTGATTTTCTGATCCTACCTCAAGTAGCAACTAACTACACCCAACCCTTAAATGGGTTAATACGTAGATAACAAGCGGAATTGCAGAATTACAATCTATCACTTCAAAAGCATAATTGATGTCAAGCACCCGTTAGGCCTAACATGCATAACACCCAAAACATTTAATTACAACCAACGCACGTATAATGACGCGACAAAATTTTAATTTAACACCATGTCACTTGTCACCGCGTCAAATACATGTCCCTAGAACACAGAGTAAGGAAAGATGAGCGGAGACGCCATAATGCAGGTAGGTCAGGCGACTTCTTTTAGGTCAAATACGTACGGTGGACATGACCAAAACGATCAGTCACAAGTGAAATCACGAAGTTCTTTGAGACGTCTGTCAACGATTTTTTGGTTTAAACAAAATCCAATCATTTGTCCAAAGATAACAGCGAAAATAGTAATGTTTGGCGCGCTACTTTCCTTGGCAATTTTCCGTTATGGCATCTCCGCTACTAATTTTGTTCTCAATGTCCCTTAAAGCATTTGTAATTATCATCAGCCGTCATACTGTAGCAAGAACGAAAACTGATGACAGATGCTCAGTGGAGATCAAATAATGAATAAAACGCAAGACTAAGGCGGTTTCACCCCCGTGCTAACGAGAAAAGTTGAGTTTGGCTGATACGCTACGAACCGCACATTTCACTCTTTTTGGGGTGCGTTTTTAGTGACGCGGAACTGGTGTGTTTTGATTATTGCTGGATGACTGATATTATGGAAAGATACATAATAAGGAAGGCCTGTAGATCTCTATTAAAATTAACCTGACTGGATTCCTTGATATGAAAAGTACAGCACCAAAAGTTTACAGGCATATTAGTCCGAGCTCACTTCGACCCTAAGAAGTATATCATGGCTATTTCAGCATGTTAACAAAGAACTTCACTG
This sequence comes from Helicoverpa armigera, assembly GCF_030705265.1. Classification (NCBI taxonomy): domain Eukaryota; kingdom Metazoa; phylum Arthropoda; class Insecta; order Lepidoptera; family Noctuidae; genus Helicoverpa; species Helicoverpa armigera. Next base: position 10,080,689 of record NC_087132.1, on the reverse strand, counting down.
ACTAAAAAAATACAACACACTATATTGCTGAGAAAAAGTGGCGCAATGAACTAGACTCATCTAAAGGTATCTTACTAAAAACTCTGGTAAATTTAGATAGGGATGAATGCAAGTAGGTATGAGGAGCTTTTGACGGCGACAAAAAAACTCAATGTTTCTTAAATATTTTTTGTCAACCCGCTACCTCTACCGCTCCGCTTATCACCCAATCCGTCACACTGCCAGAATTGGCGCTCGCGACTGTCAGCGCTTCTAGTTCATCTGCCTCGTTAGAGCACAATTGCCGACGTGAAATTAAAACCACCGCCGCCCAACGTACGTCATTGTGAAATGTTCAACGGGATCAGTTATTGTTCACAATTTGGGGTCCCCTTTTTGTTGAATGTAGCACAGAATACAGGTGTACAGTTGTTAAGCCATGGTGGCCTAATGGGTAAAGAACTAACCTCTCAAGTATGAGTGTGTGGCTTCGAATCAAGGTCAGGCAAGTACCAATGCAAATTTTCTAATTTTATATGTACTGGGCGGTGTAGGAGAGCACGTTATACTGTAGGTCTCGGTTGTCATTTAACATTCTTGGCAGTCGTTTCGGGTAATCAGAAGCCAGCAAGTCGTGAGACTTGCCAGCCTTACCAAAGAGTACTGGGTTTCCCAGTTAAATGGGTTGAGGAGGTCAGATATAGTTATCGGCACGAATCTTGAGCTCTGACCTACATCTGCGCAGAAGTGATTTATTAGCAAAAGACCAATCCCGAGTGACGGCTATGACACGAAGCTCTACGGGCCAATCACCGCTTTAGCCCGCCGCCGCGCCTCACTTCATACCACAAAAGGGACCCAATAAATTACTTCTGCGCAGGTGAAGGTCAGAGCTCAAGATTCGTGCCGATAACTATAGCTGCATCCGGTTAGACTGGCAGCCGACCCCAACGTAGTTGGGAAAAGGCTCGGGAGGTGATGAGTTGTGAAGGTAAAATGTCACTTATACGCTTGTGCATCGACGACCTTTTACCGGCGGTACCGGTGCTGTCAGTACCTACTTAGTGGCGTGCATAGCACATGCGTGTGTGAGTGTCATTGTTACGAATTTAGTACATAGCTTCGCAACTGTTTACAAGAGAATATATTTTAACTGTGATTGAACCCCTGATTTGTGGTCCATTGATGGGTGTAAGATATCCTATTGTTTATTATGGCTATATTAACAAGAATAGGTGTTTATGTATTGAAAGTTTTGGTACAGACTGACAGTTTATGTGCCTACACGCCTTTGTTTTGTTCACGGAGGAGAAAAGACTAGCGGAGATGCCCTAACGCAGGTAGGTCACGCGCCTTCAGGTAGGTCAAATACGTCACGACTACGTCACGGCAGGCGTGGCTGGACACCGCCCATATACCGTCCTTCACATCTAACTGACATCTTGTCACAGTTGTATTTTTACCACAATTTCAATAGATTTTATTTGTTACTCGATTAAAACGATGAAATGCGCTATCATTAATTGTAGAAATTGCTGAGGATCAAAACTCAAACATACCATAGGATAACATTTCACGTGAAATTAATATTTTAACTTTAAAACATATTTTTTGCTAGAGACATCTGTCGTCGAATAGCTGCATTTCTAGAACCTCTAAGTGAATTTGTATTATTTTCGTATGAATCTTGAATCAATGTAATTATTGGTACCAATTTTTGCCTTAAAAAGCAGCTTCATTTTTCCTTGCATCCTACAAGTTTTTTAATAGATTATTTACAAACCAAAACATATGATATATTATCATGAAAATTTAAAATTATAAAAACACCATCTTTCGGTAAGTAGTCGACTTACGTATATTTGAAGTAAAATTATGTTCATCAAGACCCGTTACAAAATTAAGTGCTACCAGACATCGAAAATTCAATCACCCATAAAAAAGGTCTTATTTAAAAATTTATTTACTATGTATTTCTTTTAGTAACCAGTCAGCGTCGTTGTGATCAGTTACATGTAATAAGATCTAAGACTACATTTTATAAAAACAGTATTTCTGCAATGGCTCCAATTTATAACAAATATAAGATGTGACGAAAATTAGCGTAGATTTATTTATATTCATCATCAGTAATGTTTTACATAGGTATCGTCTCTCTTGCCGTACATACTTTTTGAATGTACCTTTAATTAGAGCAATATCCGACTCACATAAAGTCTGCTATTTAGTGGATACGCCGTTATGATACAGTTGTGAAAACTCTAATTTGATAAACACTGTCCCTATAATTTTAATTCCCATTTTTCTTGGTGAATTTCGTAATATGGCAACATCGAAAATAACAACAGTTATCGCAGCACGCTTCTAGAACAAATAGAACGAATTTTCGTGCTTGTGATGCCATAGTGGCTAGTAGATGAACTAACACAATGACATGAGTTGATACTGAAATTATACCATGGGGGTATTTTAGACCCGTGGTGAATAAAAATGATTTTTCATCAAGTCTCCGTTTAATGATTCCTAGTAGAATTATACCTATTTCATTTCTGGGGGAGTAAATAAATTGTTGTGGGGCAAGTTCTGTGCACAAAATAATACTTATATAACAATTAATTTTCTAACTTTTTTTATCTCTCTCTTTTTCTTCTTTCTTTTCAAATGAATGCTTCTTCAAACTTTCTAATTCAATTACTATTTTTAAAGAATTATTAATTTTGAGTATTTACTTTACTTTTGAGTATGCCACTAGTGGTCGATGTTAGTTTAGGGTTAGATTTTAATTATCCTATTCCACGCTAGATGGATTTACAAAAAATGGGTGGTTTCCCATAAAAGGCGTATAAGGTTGTAGCACAGGTGGAGCCAGTAACGTTCCTCGTCCCCCGCTCACCCGAATTTTGGCGCGCTGCTTTGTTAGGAGATTTTACGTTAGGGCACCTCCGCTAGTCTTTTCTCCTCCGTGGTTTTGTTATTGTTTTGATATGAACCGGTATAATGGCTTAGTTTGGATTTATTGACGCGTAAAATCTGAGCATATAAAGCCTGACATTTGAAACTAAAGTAAAGGTCGTATGTAGGCAATAAACAAGCATTCAAAAGCCGATCAAAAAATCTGTTTGGAAAGAACTAAGCAAGAAGCCTCACTTTTATCATTAAATTAAAGAAACCCTGTTTAGGTACTTTAAATATCAACCAATCAAAGATATTAAAAAACTTATTGAAAAAAGCTTATAAAAAGTCCTATCTTTTTCGTCTTTTGATGTACATAATTAAAGCTACCTCAAAAGGCTAACACTTATAAAATTATTGTAAGGTATTCTGATTCAAGTACTAACTTCCGCCAATTCCGACCAAACAATTCGCTTGTCACCCAAAGCTTCCTCGAAACGACACACATCTGTCACCCACATCGTAATCAACGTGCGTCAGTGTCCAGGACAGTGAACGCCGGGTTACGTATTGTGAACGTCCAGTTTCGTCAACATAATGTTGATTGGCGTCGACGTAACGTCGAAAATCATTGTCTGATTGACAGTGTGTCCACAGCTTAGCTTTTGCTGGTTGTAAACGATGTACATCTTTTCAAAGACTACCTACAACCCTACAAACCTAGTTTTGTGGGTGAATTTTAGTATTGTTCGAGCTAGTTTTAAACGTACATTACGAAAAGAAGGAGATGCTTAATTGGACTGCTCAATCCTTCTCTGTGCCCAGCAGTGGGAAGATAAAAAGGCTGTAAGGTTCTTTTGTACTCTATTAGAAGTGACTGAAAAGTGTTCTTCTTTTAAAATAGGTCTCAAAATCTTACTGGGATAACACTAGAAAGTAGTGAAAAGTGCCGTTTTTGGGAGAGCTTTCCAATGTAATTTAACGTGAAAAAGTTGTCATTTAATACGCTTAATTTCCATAAATGAATTTGACTTTGAGCTAAACAAGCTGAAGATACTTTCTAACCAGTCAAAACTCCTCCAAAACAAAGCCAAAACATACAAAAAACATAAAACACGTTACCCCCTACATCGAATACTTAAGCATCATTTTGTCTATCCATCCCCTCAGACGCTCACAAGTTTCCCGTCCGTCTGTCTGTGCAACAATCCTAGTAATTATCGTTAGAGTACCGACAGAATGATAAGTGCGTTGTTGATTCATCGCGAGCTGTCGCTAGTAGGAGGTGTAGTTAAATATGTAGTGATTCGATAGATAGAAGTTCCGGAGCCTATTCAATTCAAACAAACAAGTAAACAATCAAATCTTTCCTCTTAGTACACTCTTTTGCAAAAAAACAGGCACTTAAAATAATTGGTTTGAGGAATACCAATATATATTTATTTTAATAGGTTTTTAGTGACTGGAATATCCTACTAGCATGTGAAAGCTGATTTTTTTTATTAAACCTTGTAGGTATCTGACTAGTCTTGGTAAAAAGTTTGATGGTGTTTTGAAAAATTTTGATGTTATGTTCAAAAGACTAATGCCTCACAAGTTTCCCCGCCTGTCTGTCTGTGCAACAATCGTAGTAATTATTGTTAAGTACCGACAGAATGATAAGTGCGTTGTTGATTCATCGCGAGCTGTCGCAAGTAAGTAGTGGGACGTAAAAATGTGGAAATTTTTAGTTCACTTTTTGAGTAGGTATTTATGTAAGTCATTTGATGTAGATCATTTTAATCGGTAGTTGCGGAGCCTATACGATTCAAACAAACAAATAAACAATAAAGTTTACCTCTTTATACACTCTTTTGCATGAAAACGGATGCTTAAAGAATTGGTTTAAGGACTATGTTTATTTTAATAGGTTTTTAGTAACTGGAATATTTGACTAGCTACTAATAAAGGGTGATTTTTTTGTTACGTTGTGTTGGTCTAATTCTTGGTAAAAGTAAAAGTATTGATGTTATTTTCAAAAAACTAGTTTTCCCGTCTGTCTGTCTATGCAACAATCCTAGTAATTATTGCAAGAGTACCGACAGAATGATAAGTGCGTTGTTGATTCATCGCAAGTTGTGGGAGGTGTAGTTACGTAGTGAAAATAAAAATGTGGAAAATTTTTAGTTCGCTTTTGAGTTCTTGGGTTTTAACTGGTTAGATGAAGATAATGTATATTTTCTGTCTACATACATATTTGTATGTATAATCTTTTTGGTTGTTTGAACAGTAAAAGATCCGAAACTGCTGAACAGATTTTAAAAATTATGTCATTTTTGACAAGCTGGACTAAGCTGCTAGTGACATTTCTATATTTTATTCAGGGACGGGAAGTAGTTTCCACAGGACGTGTGTGAAACTGCAGGAGAAAAAAGCTGTATACTTATTTTAAGTGTTGTTTATAAAGTACACAACAAATCGCATAATCGCAAATATAATGATAAATGTTAGTAGGAAAAAGTTAAATTATTTGCTACTAAATAAATATAAATTCGACACGGTAGGCACATAAACTTTTGAATATTAACGGTACCTCTAAAAGTAAAGTTCCAATTTTAATGAACGCGTAGAGACAATAAATTAAACGAAATAATGAGAGATAATCTTTACAATTATCATCACAAAGAGATTTTAAAGTTATAAATTCATGCTCAAAACTGTTATTGTGTTTCAGAGTCTAATCTGACTTTCTAGAATAATCCCCTATTGTCTTAACTATTTAAGTACCTTTAATAACTAGTAATATTAATTTTGTTTTAATTAGATCTGTAACTGAAACTTTAATTACTGAAACTATGAATTTCAAAGCGTCGTCGTATTATGTATTTTGCTTGGAAACTATTATTTAATTATGTTTTGTTATCTGTACTTAATATTATAAAGGGAGTATGAGTTTTTTTGGGTGTTTACAATGGGTGAACTCAAAAACTACTGAACCTATGTAAAACAATATTTCATGGTTAGAAAGCTACACTTTTCCCGAGTGACATAGGTTACATAATATTATCCCGGTACGGGCAGTATATTTGACAGGACGCGGGTGAAACTGCGGATAACCGGCTAGTCATAAGAATATTTTCGTGTAATAAGGAACCTGTTTGATTATCTGAATCAATAAAATATCTATAATTATTATAATAAAGCTTATTTTCCCAAAATACCTCATTAATGGGTTTACCTTTTAAAATATTTTAAAATGAGAGTTAGTAATAATACTCAAGTAGGAAGCTTTTTCGAGTGAATGCTGCTACGTCGAAGCGGTAAGCCGATTAAAATCCCCAATGAGACTTATATGGTGTGACACACAGTTATTTTAGTAATAACACATTATTTTATATTAAAACAAAAGGGTTGAAATAATATGAATTGATGAAAATTTAAAGGATAATTCGTTGTGTCATTAGTAAATTGTTTTATGCAAAAGTTGTAATGGCGATAGAAAATAAGAATCCCAGCAAGTTTTAAATCGTCAATTACACCTAAACACAATCCGCGTGAGATCAAAATCATTCTCAATACATAAAGGGTTCCAAAGAAAACCAAAATAATTTATATTTATACACTTAATAGTTTTTTCTTGTAAATAATATGTTGATCAAACGGAACGTCCGTACGTTACACAAAGTTTGAGACAACCGTTCTGCTGCTATAGTTACATGTATAAAACCTTATATTATATAAACTGTGAATAAAATATTACACATAAATTGTGAATACATAAGGGAACTTAGTTCCTTACTAAAATATCACTGATCATTAATTATTCCTTTGATTTCGTTATTTTAGACTACTCTTAATCAGTTTCAAACCCACAAAGACAAGGGAAGTTTCAAACTCAACCTATGTTTAGATTGATTTATGTGCTAAATATAGGTAAACTATATTAACAAGGGACCGTCTATAACAGGATGACATATAGATTAAGGTCTCTCGTACATGGGGCGTTTTTACCGTGAAAATATATCTAAGCAAGGCTAAAGCGCCGTATCGTCAAATAAACGTGCCGTATACAATAGCTCTTATTCTGCAATGCAATGTTTTTCTATTAAAATGTCGTACTACTAATAATAACTGATTATATAGTATAGTAATAGCGCTTCCAGTGCTGCCTTGAAATATTGTAAAAACCCACAGAGCGATTTCGGCCCGACCCGGGAATTGAACCTGAGACCCCATACACAGCAGTCGCGCTATGTGACTATGCGTTACTAGAACAATAAGGCAGTAAAATGTGACGTTAACATGATTAGCGACCATTTTTGAGGAGTAAGCCCTAGTGAGAGCTTCACTAGGGCTTACTCATCAAAAGTCATCTATTCTACAAAGATAGAAAAAAATTGATTCTGCTTACCTCTTAAATCAAAAATACGTTGTAAAGATGGCAAATTCGACCGCTTGATAGGGTCGTGAGTCACGGTAAATTCTATAAGAATACAACGCGACGTGTCAAACACTAAAAATTTCGTACAAAATCAAAGATAAAAATCGAAATCAAAAAAAGACTACATAAAATATATAAAAAAAACACACAACACAAAATATGTAATAACTAAAATTTTAGTCACATTGCTCGGCCATTTGTCTCACAACTGAGAAAAAAATAATGACAAGAAAAAAGTCAAAGTGTTTTACTGATTTTTGATGTTTTATCGTTTGTGGCCAGTACGCGTTTTGAACCAAAAAGGTTTTATATGATTTCAGAATTCTAGATTGGAACTTTTTGGTCGCGTAGTAGCTATGTATTTTATTTTCTAAGTTCAGATACAAAACACGACCCACAACATGGCTTTATTTATGCTATTGCTATAATAGGTTGCTTTTTTCCTAAGTATCAATTATGTTTAATGTTTATTTTGATCCCAAATTTTTAATCCACGTTCATCGCAACAGATAAAATATTATTAACATGGAAAGGTTTTGTAATAACAAAAATCTGTATTCTCTAACCTTATATCTATTCCCTTAAACTGTAAAATTCTTTTGCACGCAAACCTCAGAAAATACCACTAAATATTCAACCAAAAAAGAAAAAAAATACATTCATGTTTTCAATACTGAAGCTAATCCTCTGAACAGATTTTCAGCAGTACGCGAATATTGGGACCACAGAGGAAGGAAAGATAGCGGAGATGACATGGGGAAGATAGGTCAAGCTCCTTCTTATAGGTTACGGTAGGCGTGATCAATTACTACAACTAACGAGACAAATAAAAACCAAACTGTCAAAGATTGGACTTGATTGATAGGTGATTTCATTTTGAAAATAACGGGCGAGAAATTTCGGAGCTAGCAAAGTTCCTCGTGCCTCAAACACCCGCAATTTTGGTGCGCTACCTTTTTAGGTGGTTTTGCGTGATGACATCTCCGCAAGTAATTTTATTCTCCATGATTGGGACTAAATAAAAAAGAGGCGAATTTTTTCAGCGCACGGAATGCAAATCGAACCTACCCATCTTTATAAAAATGCTAAAACGAACCATGAAGTTTATAATCGTATTTTGTCAAAGTCAAATCGTGTTTCGACATTGTGAAAGATTTGGGTACCGCTAACAGTAGTAGATGAGCTATGCGAATTCTATATGTATTTACTAATTATTTGGTCTACTTTTTTACACTAATTTTGTATAGAGATCTGTTAACATATCTATGCCTTATCACCCTTTCATCATTATGTCGCATTTACCTTACTCTGACCGTTTTATTTTCATTGTATATTGAAATCTGGTGGATATCTATTACATTTCAAGAAGGTAGTTATTATAGAACTGTCAGTTACATAATAAATTGGTCCTTTAAAAATAAAAAAAAAACGTTTTAAAAGCGTAATTTAGCTTCGCTATTTGAGTGCGCCTACCCTTCTACCTGACCTGATTGCATCGCAAATTGTTCATGAATAAATAATATCGAGACAGTATACTTAAGGGGAATCACTCTAACAAAACTGATTGTGTATGTAATGTAATTTCTTTACTCTGAAACGTTTAAACGTACTCATTTTATAAATAGGAAAAAACGTTGGCTTTTAGCGGATCCCTTTGGTGATTTTCTAGTCCATTAAATATTGTTTGTTGATGAATTTCCAGGAAAGGGGATTTTAAATTGGAGTTAAAATTAAGAGAGTGGTAAATGGTTTCGGTTTATGTTTTGAACAAATACATTTTTCATTTGATTTGCCAAAACAAATGTAATGCGCTCGTAAACCTTTTTAGTGATTAAAATGTTAACAACAAAATAATTAATCATTTTCCTAGAATTGAGAAGCATTATTTTTATCGAGTTTTTACTATCCTTCCGAAAATATTCTGTCCTAAAAATATTTGCAGCCTTTTTTAGGGTTCCGTAGCCAAAATGGCAAAAACGGAACCCTTATAGTTTCGTCATGTCCGTCTGTCCGTCTGTCCGTCTGTCCGTCTGTCACAGCCGATTTACTCGGAAACTATAAGTACTACAGTGATGAAATTTGATGGGAATATGTGTTGTATGAACCGCTACAAAAATATGACACTAAATAGTAAAAAAAAGAATTGGGGGTGGGGCCCCCCATACATGTAACTGAGGGATGAAATTTTTTTTTTCGATGTACATACCCGTGTGGGGTATCAATGGAAAGGTCTTTTAAAATGATATAAAGTTTTCTAAAAAACATTTTTCTTAAAGTGAACGGTTTTTGAGATATCAGCTCTCAAAGTCGTAAAAAGTATGTCCCCCCCCCCTCTATTTTTATAACTACGGGGTATAAAATTCTAAAAAAAATAGAGGTGATGCATGCTAATTAACTCTTTCAACGATTTTTGGTTTGATCAAAGTATCTCTTATAGTTTTTGAGATAGGTTGATTTAACTGTAATTTACGGAACCCTTCGTGCACGAGTCCGACTCGCACTTGGCCGGTTTTTTTATTTACTATATTTTATCCCTCATAGCTATTCCATTTTTTTTAATTGCAAGAAAAATGCTGGGCATACACATTAATAACTGAAAAAAACATCTAATTTTAGACCAGTTGCAAGGCTTGGCTGTCTGCTGAGTGAATTATTGAAGAGGTTGTAATGCAGCCGACATCGACATGCTAGGCCGGTGTAACTCATGCATGCCTGTCATAATTCAGAAACGCTTCAAATTTTAATGACTGTAGCATAGGCAGGCAGGTCATGTCTTCAGGATCAAAATTTTGTTATGTGGTTAGAGATTTTTTGAAATATTTTTTAGTATCCATTATTTTAGATATTAAGAAGAAAAATATGTTATTTGTTTTGGTGCCGCTGGTCCAAGTAGCGATGATTTCTAATATAGGTACTAACTGTTTCCCTCGGTTTCTATGTGTGTACTATGAATAAATATAGACTAGGTATTCTATTTGTCCGATTCTAAACTATCCGTGTACTCCGTATATCAAATGTAATTTTAATCGGTTTTGTAGCTTCTGTATGAAATTGTGACGAACAGATAGACATCATTTATAATATTAGTAAGGATATTGAAAATCCTATACACTAATGTGCTTATCGGATCGTAGCGGTGTCGTGATCGTATGTATTAAAAAGTGCGTACTTTTGGTAACATAAGTTATCAGTTCATATTTAGAACAACATTAAATGGATCGCCAATCCCTATTCAATTGAATTTCATAGAATTAATCAGCTGAGAGGATCAACGTTGAAATATAATTCAATCAGTTATCCATTTACTACATAATTTTGTTGAAGTAATGTTTTTATTCTTGTATTTTTCACATGAAATACGAGATTGAGGTATTTTTTTCAGAATTGGTTTTAGGAATTGAAAATATTCACATTTTGAGTATTTTATATTAATAGTGGCTGTTTTTCCAAGTCGTGACATAGTAATAGTAAGCAAGGATTTTGGAGCGTCGTGAAAGACTGATTAGTGTAAATAACGTCTTTATCATTTTATCAGGCTATTTATTTTTTGGTTCTCTATAATACTCAAAAGATATTTAAGTCTTATTCAAAACTCTATGTCGTAGCCAATCACGTAAGTATGAAGGTGACAAAATGATGTCTGAGCAGCACACTTAAAAGTGACAGACGTTTCAGTATTCTGCCGATAGGCTTCAAGACTCATGGAGGGGATTAAAACACATGAAGATTGGTTCATCTGTTTAAAGGATGCGGTACCATAGGCCAACATAATTATTTAGCGACCAAACAGCGGAGCGGTGATTAAAAATTCCTACAATTGGAAGGCAACGTATCCTCCGACACGACACCGACCCGACATCGTATCGTACTCAATAAAAACGTCATTCCAGTAATAGCCGGGTCAATACGCGTATTGTACCGCCGTATCCAAGTAACTGTCGACCTCATCAACTATTGACCGGTTCGTATCGACCGACACACTTGTCTACGATACCTATGGTAATTTGTTATTGGCTTCTATGTATTATTGTTATGTATTGGTAGATTGATGATTCTTTTTGGAATTAAGATTGGTAGTATGGCAACACGGGTGGTGGATTTTTGTCGAATGTGCACCAAAGTTTGGTTCATGTTAAAGAAACATTATAATTTGAGCCGTTTGTTTTAAAATAGTCCTGTTCAAAATATGGTCACAATACGGTGGTCAATGTGCTAAAAAAGTTGCTAGTACAAAATAAGGAAGATTGGTTTCTTACAGTATGCCGCGTCAGTTTCCCGCGGTTGAACTGCTTTACGCACCTAGCACTTACCTACTTCTCTCGTCTGGCCCAGGGTATTCTAATCGGAACCTAAATCGGTTTTACTATCCGAGCGTGAAACATAAACAAACTATGTTCCTTTAACTAATTATTCTAATTTAAAAATGCAACCTTTAATAAGAAATCAACACACCAATTAAATAGAACACTTTAGATTTAAATTGTTTGTGTAACTAAAGGTGCGTCCAGACAAAACAAAAAAAGGACAAGCTTCAAGTTCATCTTTCGCAACAGTTTTTTTTTTTCTATCAAATCCTTTTCATACAAATAGACGCATTTTTCGTTCTTTTTTCGAATTTACCAATCAGATCAGCATGAACATTAACTAGTTTAAACGCATCCTAAACATGTCCCAAAGCGCCGCATGTCACTGGCCACATGAATTACTGTGCTGCATTATGATTGGCTGCCAAGCATGCACTGCAATAACTGACGAGAATAAATCATTAAAATTAGGGCACTTTCTATAGGTACCTACTAGGTAGGTAGGTAGAAAACATTTTTTTGTTTCTTTGTACCATAGAGAACACAATGTCTTTCCTTGTCCGAAAGAAGAAATATGTATGGATTCAGATAGTCAGTATTTTTGCTTGTAAAAGTTTGTAACAATTTTATTGGACACCTCAACACCGAAGATCGAGAAATACGGAGCGAAAGCGAGATGCATTTGCCTAGCAGTTCAGGCTAGGAAAAAAATCAAATCGGTTTTATTTTGTGGAAAATCAATACCATAATACATGAACCAAACTACCATTACCAGTACATACTCCTGTATCACCGTCCCACTACCAACATTCACTATTCACGCCAAAACATAACAGGCAACTGATTAATGTTTTAATAAGACGAGCCCATTCACTATATAAAGTACGTGTCAATGAATCATTGAGAACAAAGAGCTTTAGAATAGTTATGAATGGGCGTACATAAAGCTCTAGCTACACATTATCAGTTTATGTAACAATATGTTTTGTGTGATGTCAACGATCCGAAATAAGGGGGGATAAATTATGTGGAGTGATAATTTTGAATAGTCTATATGCCAATATTGTGATCATTTCTCTTTAGATTTTCACAATGAAAGACTTTATGTAAAAAATCTACGACAATCTAAGGAGCTTAAAATATGACAAAAGAACGCCCCATGGCATTAGACTTTTTCCAGCAAAAGAGATGGCCTTACAAGTTCACCAAACCAATGTATTAAGTATGTACCAACAATCTGACATAAGCAAAAGTAGGTACTTCACAATTTCACTCAAAAACTGTCACCAGAATAATATTAGAAAAATGAAACATTTCAACCCTGTACACCTAACACCGATTATGACACCCTACAAAATAGCCAAACAAAATTCTCAGAAACAAACAACAAAATCGATACATCAAAATCTATTCACACGTACTAATTAACTCGAAACACAATGATACATGGCTACAAGCACGACATACCCATTCACAATGAATACAGGAGAGTAATTAATATCGCAGGCCGAAATAGTATCAGGTCAACGCACTGCAAATCAATGCATTTGAACATTTACGCTTATAGTACGAGCACACTAGAAACTTTTTAGTCGACCGATAGTACGTCGGGCGCTTGATAAGTATGGAAATAAATGATAGTGATGTCCTTGATGGCTACGGCGGCTGGTCTCGTACAAGGAGATCAGCCAGCAGCGCAGGACATATTATAGTGGACAAGCATTTGTGCGACCACAGGTGACGGCAATCCGACACGACTGGAGACAGATCAGGTGGAGGACCATCAACTTCTGGCAACTCTTAGCTGCTTTGTGAAAGTTGCTAAAACCCGCTAAGCGATTTAAGCCCGAAACAGGAATCGAACCCGAGCTCACCAGCCGCGCTTGCGACAGCCAGACCAATGCACGTGGCAGTTAAGTAGTTTCCTAGAATATACTAATGGTAGTAATTACATAACAAAGGTCAGGTCGGCCGGTATCAGACTGACTAAAAACTTTGAATGGAATGAAGAATTCTTAAAAAAAAGCATAGGCAGCCATAGGGTCGACTGTTTAGTCTGCAGTGTGTAGGTATGCTTAGCGAATAAATTGACACTAATACGATGTCAGAGAGTGGCATATTAAATTAGTTGATGACATTATTGATTTTATTTACAGGTGTCAGTATTTCTAGCACTTTTAAGAATAGTCTATAATATTGTATTAATGCCTCAATTGCAAACAGCTGTTCTAGTGCATGTCGGTCGGGTCGAGTTTTTAAAAACTTTCATGAAGAAACAGTCTGAAAGTCGATGTGACAAAACTGTGTGAAAAAACTCTGCCGTTAGGACTTTGTGTAGTAATTAAACCTGCAGCTTTGATAAGAGGAATCAACCTAGACCACAAAGAGGATTTAAAAAATATGTCAGTAGATTTGCAAACCTGCCGTACACCCGAAAATAAGCATGGATATTGCTACTTTCTTATACATTTTCTGTCTATGTTTCCATTTAAATCCGCAACATTAAATTAAAAACAAAACCTCTTCAGCTACACACAATCGGAAATACTCGACACCAAATATGAATCGGCCGGTTGCCAACTAAATGGGTGCAAGCCCATTCATATACTCATATCAGTATGTATGTATGTCATATTCTGTATCATTAACTAACGTAACGCTTCTAATGAGAATGTACACCGCTCATAAAACTGCCAAATGATATTTTTTTAAGATTATAACATATTTTTAGTTGGCAGCGATTCGTGGAATGTGCGCTATGATAGAAATTTGCTTATGTAAGATAATATTAACGACAATAATGTACTCGGTGACAGGTTTAATGATGCTGTTGAAGACATATTTTTATTTGAACAAAAGATTAATCATTAGATATTTTTGTAGTGTTTATTTTTATTGAGGGCCACACCTACCGCGGACGTCATCATAATATAGTTTGTACGTTCATTCCATTGGTTTAGAACTAAATTGTACAAAATGTGAATTAGGTATTTATTACTGACACGACTGACAGACAAATGACAATATCCAAATTTCAATCATTAGCACCACAGATTAAAATTATAGATAAACAGTCTCTCCGCCTCCTTGGGGCTCCCATCCTAGACCAATCTTTTTCTACTTTTATTTCGGAAAAAATTGATAATTTCAACGATATTTCGGAACGTCTACAAAAAATTACAATGCATTCGGCCATCACAATTATTCGACACTGCTGTTTTGGTCCTAAATTTACATATTACCTCCGTTCTTCTCATCTCTTTAAACATAGCCACCTTTTAGACCCAATTGATAAAATTATCCGCCATACCCTCAGCTCCATTCTCAATGTGGCCCTGGACGACCGAGCCTGGCAACAAGCCACATTGCCCATCCGGATGGGAGGCCTCGGCGTCCGCAAAATTACCAGTATTAGTTTACCGGCATTCATATCCTCGGTTCACGGCACTGAGAAATTAACCAGGAATATTCTTACTCCAACACTGGCTGATTTCGAGGTGCCGTATTTAGCCGAGGCTATGGATGCATGGAAAATTACTTGCCCGAATGAAAATTTACCCAGCAACCCGTCTTCCCAAAGACAGTGGGATGAGCCGCTCTGCGGAGTAACCCGGAATAGTTTGATAGAAACGGCAATTACTCCTGCTGAGCGAGCGCGCCTACTGGCTGTGGGTAGATGGGAGTCGGGCTTTGGCTTCAGGCACTACCGTCGTCAAATATTGGCACCATGTTTGACGATACAACTTTCCGCCTCGCTACTTGCTTACGTATAGGAGCACCGTGCTGCTCCCCTCATCGCTGCCACTGTGGTGAGGCTGTCACCAGCCTCGGACACCACGGCCTGTCGTGCAGCCGCAGTGCGGGCCGTATTGCCCGGCATGCAAACATCAATGACATTATACGTCGGGCTCTTGTTGCCGTCGGGGTACCAGCTGTATTAGAACCAAACGGCTTGGCACGCGACGACGGTAAGAGACCAGACGGCATGTCGTTATTCCCTTGGAAGATGGGTAGGCCTTTAGTATGGGACGCAACCTGTGTCGATACTCTTGCGCCATCACACCTTCCAAGTTCTGCGTGCTGTGCTGCTGCTGCCGCTGCGGCTGCGGAGAACCTCAAGCGGCGGAAATATAGTGGCCTTGTCGGAAACTATATTTTCGAACCGTTTGGGGTTGAAACCCTCGGGTCGTGGGGTCCGAATGCCCACATTCTATTTAAAGATCTCTCAAGGCGGCTGGTTGACGCTTCTCGTGACCAGAAGGCTGGCTATTACCTCGGACAAAGAATCAGCATGGCGATCCAACGAGGTAATGCTGCCAGCCTCTTGGGCACGCTCCCAGTTGACAGCGATGGGGACGAATTTTTTGACGCTTTTTAGTTGTTTGTTTTACTAGGATAGTTTTTGATTTTTATTGTAAATATGTATTGTAAATATCTGTGTAAATAAATTGACTTTGTAAAGTTTGTACGTATTTATTATAATTGAAAAGATAAGAATTTCGATGACTTCTGCTAATCATCATCTCCCGAGCCTTTTTCCAACTATGTATGTTGAGGTCGGCTTCCAATCTAACCGGATTCAGCTGAGTACTAGTGTTTTACAAGGAGCGACTGCCTGTCTTACCTCCTCAACCCAGTTACCCGGGCAACCCGATACCCCTTGGTTATACTTCACTTCTGACAATCAAAATCAATATAATTACATAATATTTTATTATAGAAAATCAAGGTGAAATTACTTCTGTGTCAATAACAATAAAGTCTGAAATTGCTCTTCTATTTATATACGAACGCTTTCACAAATAGAACGCTAGATTATTCCTGGATGCCTTGGGTTATATTTAATTGAGACAAAAAATCGATTTCACTGTGACGCAAACGTAGACAACAGAATGTAAGAAATCTTTATGTATCTGTTATTATATGAAATCTATATTGTGTAGTACTAACAACTATCAATTTGCACGAAACACGGTCGTATTTTGTTCTTACATTTTAATTGTTGTGCAGTTATAGTAGCCGACTTCGAAGGAGCAAAGTTATTTGACCAGAACTCTTATAATTACAATGAGTTGCAAAAAAAAACCAGTGTAATAACGAATCTAATATTACTGACTGATTCAGAAGGCAGTACTCCTTGATACGGCGCGTATTGTGAGGAGGTTACTGTTTCTGGGACCCTAACCACCGGTACCTTGGACCCTGTGCCTGATATCGGTGGCAACCTATTTTTTTATATTTTTAAATGTTTTTTTTTTATTTTTATAATTAATATTTATAAATTTTACTAATATGATTAAATAAATGATCCTAAAAAATCTAATATCGTTTTGTTTAATTATGAGATGGCATTTATTAAATCATGGACAACAAAAAATATAAACAAAGAAAGAAAATCTTAGAAAAATTACCTTTTCGCTCTCACACGGTTTTGCGGAACCCAACCCGTAATGGTTGTTTTTGTTTATTCAGCAGGCAATAGTAGGTAAGTGTACAATAGACCGTGAGCTCCAATATGTCTCCAAAGACCTATTAAGTGAACATACTCTTAGTGCAGCACATTTTGGGTTACGACGTGGTAATAGAAATGATATTTACACCTACTTGTTGTCACATTGGGTAGGAAAAATAGTAAGTGAAGTGCTGTTTGGTTTATATTTAGTTTTAGTGGGTCGGTGGGGATAAAGTCTTACTTGATACTCACAGTGGATTATGTTATCTAAATTATTATCTTTTCAGACTGTATAAGAAAAAGAGGAAAATACCTCGCTCTACACAAGACATGAATTTAGTTGATAGCCCAATCAATATCATCATTACGTAGTATTAAGATCCTTTTATACCTACTTGGTTCGCAATAAGGATTTCGAATTTTTGTACAAAATGTATAAAGTATATCTAATTACCGATTTGATTAAGGAGAACGAACATTAGTGCAGTGTATTGTTATTTTTTAAATTAGTTTTTGATATCTATTTTTGTGTATTACCAGTTCCAGTCTTATACGTCCATGTTAAGTTCCCATCTTCTCAATATGCATGACCATGTTTATTCCGTCCAAAACAATAATAAGCCCGTAGTTAAATCAAGTGTTAAAATGCTCAACTAGACTGCACTAAATGCATTTGGAGGCGTTTCCCTCAATTCGCCAAGCCGTTGGCGGGTACTGAGGGTTGTCAAGTACTAAAACTGTTTTTAATGCCTCGTTTATTTTTAAACTTGGTTGTAAAAAATATGGGTAAAAATATTGTGTAACAAGAACAGCAGTGTGATTCTATAAGCTTCACTCTAAACTTCGCATCTGAATCCGCCGTGAGTTACTACACTAGCGCTACTCTTTCGAGCGTGTTTGCGAGTTGAACTAAATTAAATTCGAGATTTTGACAGATAAAGCATGAGATGACTTTTAGAACGTTTTGAATCGAATGTGAAGTGAGAGTGAATAGCGAAGTGAAATACGAAGTGATATGCGAGTTGTTGTTCGAATTTTATAGAATCGACGTACAGGTAATTCATTATTTATCACTTTTACACGAAATATGACGTATCTCACTTTTCATGTTTTTTTTTTTAATATATCAGTGACAAAAATTAAAAAAACGTCTAGATGCAAAACTTTAAACTCAGATTCAAATTGAAGGAACAGGGAAGTGTGACATTCTCTTAAGTTTGTATTTTCTGGAAACCTGCATTTCTCACAAATAAATCTTTCACCAGCCACCCACATAAATTTGTACGGAACAACTAAATCAGAGACTTCAGCAGCCCTGGAGGTGCAGCACAAACTGCACTAATTGTTTTGGAGTCGATCCAAAATATATACTTACCAAAATTTCACTCGTAACACGGTGCATTTGTGAATTGTTTCACTTATATACTGGCTCCAAGATTTATGTACACACCTCTTACATTTATTACGATTTATTAGAACAACAGCTGGGTCGGTTTTTTGGGCTCACTGTGTATTTTGGGATCGATAAAACAAAAACAGACCTGTATTTCGTGTCATTGTTTTTGCTGCCTTCATTTTCGTAGGAAGGGTAAATGGAGGATTCTGTATTTTGAAGTTTCTTGTTGTCACTGTCTTGGGATTAATTTATTTGGATCGGAAGATACTGGGCTTAGGGCGAACAAGTTTGGGGAAGCAAAAACTTGGTCAAATCCCTCTCAGGTGATGCTATTAATATATATTTTGAGTAATTGCTTATCTTTTGGGATTGGATTAATTTATTTTTAAGTAACGAAACGAAATTAATTGATTCATAAATTCAAGAAAATTTCCGAAAAAAAATCCTGAAGAAGTCTTCAGGAATTTTTATTTAACACTGAAGATTATTAATCAATTAATTAATGTTAAAAGAACTGTTATCATTATTTTTACTGTTATGATTATTCCATATAGACATTATACCTACCTACATAAATTGCCTAACAAGAAAAGTTCTCTACCATTTTGTTTTTGGCTGAATCGAAAATATCTAAACATACGAGTACATAAGTCCGCACACCAGATAAAAAAAGCTACACTGACCTATTGCCAAGAGGGAACACTGTTTATGTAGGTATATTAAATTCCCAGATACTACGGAACCGATTTATTACATAGTAAGTAATATTGATACATAAATAATACAGGTCGTTAATATGTCCAGCAAATCATATAGAGTCAAGCTCCTTCCTGCATTGATAAAACAATGCTAGACTTTGTTTGTAAACAAACTTCAAATCATTGTACAAGGAGCTTTCTTATGTAATATCCAAAATGTCGTAAGTAAGAATGGAAAAAAAAACACCTCTTGAGGTCAATGAGAATTTGAAGGCGTTAGTAGTAGTCACAGTACTGATATGCGAATGTTGTCTGTCTGTATATTTGTCTGTGCGCTTTCACAACAAACTTACTGAGGCGATTTAAATTAATTATAGAAGTAGTAGGTCCCGGCTGTCATTGAACATCCTTGGCAGTCGTTACGGGTAGTCAGAAGCCAGTAAGTCTGACACCAGTCTAACCAAGGGGTATCGGGTTGCCCGGGTAACTGGGTTGAGGATGTCAGATAGGCAGTCGCTTCTTATAAAGCACTGGTACTCAGCTGAATCCGGTTAGACTGGAAGCCGACCCCAACATGATTGGGAAAAGGCTCGGAGGATGATGATAGAAGTAGCCTAAACCTAGTAAAAGGTACTTACAGGTATTACCTATCCAGTTACGGGAAGTGTTTCCTTCGGGACGCCAGAGAAACCGCGCGTTCTTCAGTTTGTCACATTTAACTTAATTGATGATAAGTTATATCTTTGCATATGCATTAAAAAAAATCAGCAGCCTAATTATTTATCCTTATCACCAAAAAACAAGCCCAAAACATCTCATCTCACATATTCAGTAACAAAACACCACTCTAGTACACAAGTGACTCATATACGTATTGTGTAACGGGTCGTTAGGCTTTACTGTAGTCGAGCTAAACTAGGCGTTAAACTCATGAACCAGTTCTAGATAACCGGATTAGTGATAGCAGTGTTCACAGATGGAAAGGTTTTCTGTAATCGAGGTTGGGTGAAAATTGGATGTGTCTGTAATGTGGGGTAGTTTATCTATTAAATAGGCTTACAGATCTTTAAGATTTTTTGGGGAAGACTTATAGTAAAAAAACTGCTACGTGTATTAGCGGTTACAAGCGTGAATGCTGTGCACGGGGTTTCGGGTTTGATTCAAGCGTCGGACCGCAATTAATCAACATATTTCAGAAACTTTGACAAAAGCTGCCTGGAGTCATGGAATTAGGTGGTGTTGAACTACCGTGCATAGGAGAGCAGGCATAGATACAGTCTTCCACTGTTACCTAGTAGCAGTTGTTGTTAAAGGCGTTGTCAAGTGGATTTGAGAAAACTTTCCACCGGGGCTCGTAAGGTAATAAAACACAGCTCACTTGATAGGAACAAGTAGTAAATAAGAATCAAAATACATGGTTAGAAAAAAAAACGTTTAAGCTACTAACTATATTATACTGTGTTTATGTACCATATAACTACAAAGTATTATATCCACGTGTATCAAAAAGAAATGTTATTCTTTATAAAAGATTTTATAACCGCTGGCGGCTGGTGACAGACCTATCGTGCACCGGGAACGTTGCACGCCCGAAATAATTAGACTTTCGAGGTCGCTACCTACGTACGCATTTTATTTTCTTCTGTGCACCGTTTGGTTGGTAAATCTGCAATATAGTGTAATTGTGTAGTTGTTAAGATGCGATTTTATTGTGTTGACTTTCGTTGTTGAAGTAAACATGTTGAATTTCGGTTGTTTCCTATTCTGCTTTCAATTTATAGGGGCCTTGAATGTCCTGGGTATAATAAAGAGCATGTAATATTTCATTTATATTGACATGGTGCATTGGTGTGAAATTATCATTTATATTGCCCATATTATTGGTAAGGTGTATAAAAATCTGAAAAATTAATTAATAAATCTTAATTCACCAGCAAGCAATGACAATTTTACTTATAATTAAGAGGTCAATAACCTCGACAGTCAGGTGTCAAATTTTTTTTTCTTCGTAGTTTTGTATCACACAGAAGAAACATAATTAATTTTGGCATGTGTAAAATAAAATTAGTCTGCACTTGAAAGAAAAGGAAGTACCATAATGATTGTTATCTGCATGACTGTATAAATAAACGAAATACATATTTAATCATCAAAATGAAAAAAAGAGACATTCTATTCCTTTGAGAAAAAATCCTAGAATGAATATTGCCTACCTTCTTGAATGAATATTGTCTTCACAGAAAACTTGATTTGCTTGGCGGAATACCAGCTGAAGTTCGCGAAACTTACAGAATTCAGGCCAGCTTTTAATTTGTGGAAAATTCCAAGAAGACACAAAGTTGGGATTGGATTGAACTATTTCATTGCCATTAAGTGAGTTATTGTAATTAGCAGAGGGAGGTTCAATGACCTTTGCCACGTGGAGAGTATAACTCATCCTTGAAAGTTTCTGAGAGAAAATTCTTAAGGTAAAATCATTTATGCACATTCTTTCATTTATTTAAATAAAAGTGTGTTATAGATTTTTACTGAAGCTGTGTTACGGCACACTTTAGAACAGAATAGGCTAATGATGATTTTGTAAAGCATATACGTTTAATTTTCAAAGTAAACACATGTTTTCAGAAAAAACGGCCGTTTATTTATACGATAGTAAAGTGTCTTGTATTATTACGAAAATCAATGATGATGTGATAAGATACATTGAACTTTTGTTATAAAAGTTCAATACGTCTTCGCACTATACATTCAGTATTCATATTTATGCCTTCAACAATGTTTTGAAACCCACAGGATTAAGAATTTGGTACACAGCCAACAATTCGGTCACTTACTGAATCGTTTTAATTAAAATGCATCTCAACTAATTCCAGTTTTTGTTACAAAATTAACTCTTTAAGACTTGAGATGATGGAAAAAACACAATTTTTCAATGAAAATTATAGAAGCAGGTGTTTTTCAAATTGCATTGTTTTCAATGTGACCGCAACCTATTTATAAGATTAAAATAATTTTCTAAGAAAAAAATGTTTGTGATCTGAGATTTCTGCATTTATTTCGTTGACTATTTTTTCAAACTCAGGTTTTTAATGTGGTCTACGTCTAATTTATTAGTGTAGGATTTATGCTCGGTGCATTAAAACTGTCTGGGGAAGTGAAGATACATCTGTTAATCTAACGCATTCGAGCGTTGGGTATCTGGTACATTCTAATTTTTTATATCAACATATCACTAAAGCAACAAAACAAATCTAGCATCAACGAAAGCTATTTCACGCAAGTGAATAATAAAAAGTAAATGAATTTTTCAAATCGGGACAGCAGTTTCTATGATTTGTGCGTTCAACCAAAAAAAATTGTTAAGTGCAGCTGCATATTGATTCCCCGTGCAGTTAAGATACATAGATTTGCATACAGTCATATGACTTACAACCACAGGTACATACTCAATATCATCTTCATCAATATCACTAGTTACTTATCAATATGTTTTATACAAATGTTTCGTATGATATAACATAACCAGCGATCAAGGAATAAAGATAAAGATAGACGGCCACGACAGAAATGCGTTGACCTATGTGACGGGCGACGATAACCTGCAGGTCGGTTGGACTTGCTAATGGAGCTTGCATATTGGTTTTTTGCATAAGCATATTCATACTGTTAATTATTGATTCTACTTGATTCAAAATCGGAGAGTACGGAAAATTCTCCTGTCATATCGGATTGCCGTTCCAACGGCATAAGGGAAAAGGGAGTGCACAGCGTTTGCGTATGCATTAGATAATTATATCCTGCGCACCACATGTTTGGTGGATCTCGATCGTCCAGACCATACAGGCTCATAATTATTTTTGATACAAGTAACATAGAATGGGCATCTGAGTCCCTACCTCAGAATCTACCCGGAACCACCGACACCCGGTGTACTTTCTGGTAACGACTGCTAAAGATTTACCAGCGTCAGGTATGGGCCGAGACCAATAAGTTTGACAAGCCTTCCGAAACGAAGAAAAACTCTTCATGACATGATGGACCACGGACTGACTCGCGCCACATTGCTTTATCTTATGAAAGTCGAAGATTCACGAAATTATATTAGAATCAGTATGACAAACAGTTTAGTCCCCGATTAATTACT
The DNA here is from genome assembly GCF_030705265.1 of Helicoverpa armigera. NCBI lineage: Eukaryota > Metazoa > Arthropoda > Insecta > Lepidoptera > Noctuidae > Helicoverpa > Helicoverpa armigera. The sequence goes on along the minus strand of NC_087132.1, from coordinate 10,057,404 downwards.
GGAAACGAATGACTCAGTTTTCATTCATTAGTTAAGGTGAGCTTTCTTGCCAAAGTCAACAGAAGACATGGGCCTAAAGATTGATATAGTGAGCTGTAATTATTGAAATAGGTTTATTACTTTTAAGGTAGCAACAAAATTAAGAGAAATACTGCCAGAATTTCTAGATAGGTAGAGTATAAAAAAATATCAATCATCACCCTATACATATTCATACATTTAATTAAAAGGCTCAGGCAAGGTTCCAAGGAGTGGGTCTCACGGAGAAGAACCACCAAGAAACTCTACTAGAGATTCTATTTATGCGATGCAAGTATTTAAAATAATTTTCTTACAATAAAGATTTCAATTAGGTGATGTTATACATATACAAAAAAAAATGTATTTACTTAAATTGAAGCATAGGGTTCAAGATGTCCTGCAAAAATATAGTAGTCCATTTAGTTTCAAAGATGTGTGATATACAAAGTGGCATCAAAGTACATAATTATGTGTATATTTCCAACCCTTAGACGAACAAAGCAGACGAAGAAAACTTGAACCAACTATCACATATAATTACCCATCCATAAACTACTATTTAAGAGAGAACAAATGGCTGGAAGTAAAATTAGTATTATGAATAGTCAATAGTTTTAATGTAATGCCGCCATAATGGCCCACTTTGGGCTCACTTGCAGGTTTGCGCGGGAAAATATACACGTGACGACGCAACTGTGTCTATGGAGTATGTATTTATTGTCTTTGGTATATGAATATTTTAAAGGAGGCTTAATAACAGTTTTCATGTTTCTGCTGATATAGCAAAGTGGTAGTAAAGTAACTTTACTGGTTTGAAGTTGGATACAAGTGACAGCGTATAAACTATTACACAGCGTACAGCGTGTAAGCTATTGCGCATGCGTGAGGCATCCAATACTTATAGTAACTTCAGAACGGTAAAGTTAAATGATGAGAAGTCTATAAAGGAAGTTGTTATTATAGGTAAGGGTTGTTGAGACAGAAAAATGAAAAAATGAAAAATGAAAAACTGAAAAATGGATCCTTGGAATCAGGTACCCCTGATTCTACCTACACTAGTTTCCATTAGCGGTTTACCTACGATCCGAGCTCCTTCGCGCACCTGGACAAAAAGTAGCCTATATATTATTTCCTCGATAAATGGCTATCGAATGCTGAAAGTAGTTCAGAAATTTAACATCTGTTGTAACCACTAAATAACAGATCCATAGTAGGAAGATAACCTTGATAAATTTAGGTCGATTTTCGTGAAATATTGATAACCAACCTTCGAATTTTGTTATAATTACAGGTTACGTTGTTATGAATAACTTTATTCCTAAATTCAAGAAAGGCCATGATTCTATTTAAGATATATAATAACTACAGGCTGATAAACACCCTCATGGCTGTTTGCACCAAATGACCTCGGACAGTTCTTCACGCACCTGATTAAAACCTATTTTATGTCCTCCAACATAGACTTCAAAATCAAAACTTTCTTATGAGACAGTGCTTTAAGTTTTATTGTTGTTATAAGTAGGTCAAAATAATTAAATGTATTATGCATGAGTGTAGTATGTATTCTCCTTTACAACTATATAAGTATGCATTAGATACGCCGTTTTAAGTTTTAAAGGTCAATAGAGGGTAACTTATTAATTAATTAATTAATATTTATTTAAAGTATTAGAAAACTAATAATAAAAAACTAATAGTAAAAAGTAAAATTGACCGGCCAACTATCTAAATGTAGGTACGCAAAATAATGTTAATACTTCAAATTAACTTGTCAACACTTCACTCAATACATAACCATTTCATAAAAAAGTCATATAAAAGTCACATCACCTTTCGCATAAAAACATTCTGAACTAACACGACTCCCTATCAAAACTTACTAACTTAGATAACTATTTAACTAGAACTAACTTCTGAACTATCAAAAATGTTGATCCACTTTTTATATTACATCACTGACAATTCTACTATCCACATTTTAATATAACAACGTAATAAGCAATATAAGCATCAATAATAAAGGAATTAAGAACAAATATCGCTCTAAAAACTACACATAACGACAATAAAACTACATAATACAGTGAAAGCTATACAAAACAATAATAAAAATTAGCATTATACTCCGCACTCACCTCTTGAATCAGATAAACATGTACCTACACACACAAACACAATTTGCACTATAACACACCACGTAATTAGCACGAAACCCGTTGAAAAGTTTCGCTAATCAGCCGAATTGTTACCGAACTTTCCCTACCACGTGTTGCGTCGTACGCGGGAAAAACAATTTTATTTCATGAGCACCGTTCGTCCGGCCCTCTTTCCCGCAAGTAACTGACAACTGAGTGACCGTATTTTCTTGTACATATACATATAAACAATTTATTTTCATAGCGCATCGATGCGACTAATGTATGGACGGCGTCGGATTTTTGATTTTAGAAATGATGATGCTATTTTGGTTTCGCTGTGACGCGACTGTCGGCGTTTGTGTGGATAGTTTTGATGGTTTTTTAGTATCAGATTTATTGAATTAGGTTATTAAGATTTGTATTTTTTTTTTGTGGGAAGTAATTCTTTGATAAATAAACGTTTGGCTACATTTGTAATACATATAGTTTGTTTTTAATGCTATTTACTAAATTAGAAAGCTTTTTTATTTTATTTGTTTACTTACACGTAAATATTAATTCTTGCAAAAAGTTTTTTTATTACTATCAATAATTAAAAAACTTTTTATGTAAATATTTTAATTTACAAGTCAAAAGATTTAGAGTATCTAAAATATTTTTAGGAAAATATACCCATACCTAAACATAATGTATACATATTTAATCATAGTTTTACAACCTTTTAACATGACCATTATTTTTATTTATTTACCTACAAAACTTGGACAATAAAAAATAATATGACATACATCAAAAAGGGTCAATTTCAAAAGCTCCTTTTGAAAATAAAGGGACATACAGACACGCGAAGAGCACATTATCTCTACAACAATAAAAAACACAATAGAGGCATTATTACCCAATATTGGGTTAACAATAAGCAGTTCATTTATTGTAAATGACAATAAAATACTACATTTTTCAAATATGATTAGAAAAATAAATCGGTATATAATAATTGCGGTAGAAAATTAAGGACATGACAGAAAAAAAAAAAATAATAAAACCATACCAAATTTTATAACCATTTTTTGTTGATCGATATCGATCTATGATTACTAGTGATCGATCTGGGAATGGCTGAAGTCTACAACACGTCAAGTTCCCAACAACCAAACACCTTAAAGCTTGATATTTAAGACTGGTAAAAATGTATTGTTCAAAATTTTTATCGGTTTTTACCTCGTATTTTACTCTACAGACTTTTACTTCGTTAGTCTATTACAAAGGGTTTAAACCTAAACAACTGAAAGTGAGCTTGTACCAACGTAATGGATGACATACCTGTGTGTCTCGTAAAAAACAATCTCAAAAAACAAAAACAACTCCACGTTTGCACACCCAAAATAATCTTTTAACACACGCCAAAAATTGAGGAAGACATTTTTAAGCCGGGTGCACACTCCAATTTTTCGTCCCCCGCAAACAAAACAAAACTCTTCTACATAATTATGTTCCGTCAGTGTACCCCTAGCTTTACAAAGGTAGCTAAAAGCAAATGACCAAATCGATAGACGGCCTTAAATAATTGATACGGCAGTGGACGTTGGCTCGGAATTTACTTTTACATGTCTTATCGACCCGACTAGTTTCGATATAATTGCTGTAAGTTTCGTGAGGGGAGGCAAAATCATTAATATGACAGTCTATGTTAAAAGTTTTACTATAAATCATTTGGTATTAGGTGCGACAGACTTGTTTTTTTTATGTCGATTAATCATAAATCTTTGTCAAGTAAATGGTGGAGCTTAAGTGCAGGACTCGCAATTAGGGTCTCTATGAACCGTATTTTATTCGTGTTCATATTATTTTATTCATGCGTGAATGCGTTATATAGTACATAGAAAATACCTTGGATTGTAAAATACGAGCACATTTTTACACTCTAAAAACCGAATGCAAGTATAAGTAGTGATGTTTTTTTTAATCACTACGAATTGGCACTTTCTCACAAAAACAATCTGCATTTAAATTCAGAACACTGCAAGAAAAATGCACCAGCAAACAACAGTGTAAATTCAATTAATTCTAACAACGAGCAAATTGGAGGACATCCAGACTTTAGTTGTCACAAACAATACCGATTCAAATTAAAACACGAAAGCTCATTATGCTTATTAGTTTCCATTTCTTTATTTGAAGCAACCTTCAATACAATGGTCATATCGAACGACTGTCCGTTTGAAACAAAGGGTTGTGCGAGTCGAGTATCGATATAATTCTATAAATAGAGCTGCTAGTTGCATTCTACGGGCTTCTAACAATGAGCATCGATAAGTAAGACGTACATGTTTGTAGGGCATGCGATGACACAGAAAATGAAGATGTGAATGTGGTATGTTAGGTAGTAATATGATATTGTATCTGTTAGTGGATTTTATTTGAAGAAGAAGTTATCAGTCGTTACAAATAGTTCGAATCCAGAAAGTCTGACAAAGGGGTATTGGGTTGCCCTGGTACCAGGGTTGAGGAGGTCAAATAGGCAGTCGCTCCTTGTAAAACACTAGTAGCGTCGTCAGTGATTTAGTTTTGAAAGCCATCATTGTGAGGATTATGTGACATGATCACAAGCCTTCTTTTAATGTTACGTTTTTGACTTATAACGTGAAAAAAATGTTCAAGCCTAAGTTATTATGTCACGAATATCGATTATATTTTTATTGTATAGCAACATTTATTACTCAAAGAAAAAAAAACAGAAACTTTATCTTCAAATGTAGTACAAAGTTCACAGCAATATATGAAATTCCCTGGATTGAGTCGACGTACGGCAGAGCGTTTGTTGAAAGCTCCGACAAGTAAAAGGTCAAAAAGTATTGAAAGGATTCGTCGAAGTAGCATGTCGGCTTTTAAATTCATATGCTTCTATTGCCAGTCAATTTTATTAGCCTAGTAACATGCTTTTGTGGAAACTTCTAGGAAGTAAGTACGGAGAATTTACTCACCTTACTTAAGTAATATTAAGCGTAATATGCAAGGTTAACTATGGCGTTTTGTTTACCGTCTGCTTTGAAGACAACAAACACTGAAATGTGTTTAATTTATAGTTAACTAAATAATTTAAAAAAATATCTATTTATCACATCAAACACTACTACATAGCTTCTGTTTAACTGGAAGCCGACTCCAATGTAGATAAGAAAAGGCTTGGCAAATGATAATGATGTAATATGTAACATATATCTACTTAGATTGAAATATAATATTACAGGTATATTTGTAAGAGTGGAGGCAAAACCTCTCAAGACGCAGGTAAAGTCAGGAGATACAGCTAGTTAAGCAAACAATGACAATCAGGACTCCCTGCGTGCGGTTATAAGCCACCGCAATGGCTTGTGGTCTATTCGACAACATAGCCAATATTGCATCTATAGACTTCTGATGACAAACACCTTGACTACTGTGGATATTAGATAGGAAAGGGTAAGTCTGGTTCTCTTTTTTTATTTAACATGCCTCGCTATATTTACTTACGCCTTCTTTTTAAAATAATATTCGAAATCTTCTTCATATCGTAAACCTTTTTTTTTTTAAACTAGCCGTATTCCCGCGTTTAGTGGGAACTATTGTCTGTACCGGGATAAAATAATACCTATAGCCTTTGTTACTCGGGAAAAGTGTAGCTTCCCACAGTGAAAGAATTTAAAAAATCAGTCCAGTAGTTCTTAGATCTATCTTCGATTCTTAGATCTATCAACAAACAAACAAAAATGCAAAGTTTTCTTCTATATAAAATTAGTATAGAAAAACAAGGATTCCACATTATAATGTTATTAATTAACACGTATGTTCAATTAAATATACACCTAAAACTAGGTCATTTGCTAATGTCGTTACGGGCTATTACTCTGAAAATAATTCATTCATATTTAGCCTATATTGCTTGAATATTTTGTTCTGCAGTTCTGGCTAACTGCCAAGAGTGTGTTGGTGCATGGTCACTTTATAACTGGCATCTCGGAAACTATCTTGTGCTGGAAATAAAAAATATAACCTTGATTTTAATCTGTGATTATGATCGTTGCAAATGGTAGCTGCTGCATGTTTTTCAAATGTTGACGACTTTTCATAGCCTGATAACTAGACTTACTAAACGGGTGGGTTACCCAGGTAACTGGGTTGAGGAGGACAGATAGGCAGTCGGTCCATGGAAAACACAGGTATGAAGCTGCATCTGGTTAGACTGGAAGCTATATTCCCAATATAGTTGGAAAAAGACTAGAGACATGATGATGACCCCTTCAACTTGTTCAGCGGGAGGAAGTATCAGATTTTTACTGGTAAAACCCACCTCTGTTCCTTCTGGAGCCCTTTGTGTACCAGAGCCAAATGATAACTCTTTCGAACAGTACCGCAGCACCAGTTTTTATTCCCCACCATGTTATTCCACGCACCTAGAAATTAAAAAAAAAGGTAATTTATCAGATGTTTTAGCTCGAATTCTAGCGCTGTTACTGTCATTTCATATGCAAATTCAGTTTTAAAGCTCATAATTATCTGTTAGTGACACACACATTTTGTAAACACATACAATATATTACTCATTTATATTACATAACAATTAAATATAAGTTCTGTCGCACTATATTTCACTATTTACCTAAAACGTTACAACACTGAAAAATAGAATTCTTTGTCCTCATAAAGCCGCGTACGCACGTACGAACAAATTTGTTGCGTTACATGATATGCAACAACTTGGTTCGCACGTGCGTACCACTATCGAACATCGAACACTCTGTTCGTCAAACATGTTCGCGGCGATCCTTGTAGTGTGTTCTGTATGGACGGTGTTCGAAGCGCTTTAATAACTTCACAATCGACCACTTCCAACGGCGCCGTCATGGCTACTAAGATAGAGTTCACGACTGTTGTTCGCGAACTCGACTCGAACTATGTTTGCGTTCGTGTTCGAATATGCCGTCCATACGTACGAACCAAATGTTCGGGTCTGGTGTTTGTGTTCGCTATGTTCGTGTTCGTACGTGCGTACGCGCCTTAATATACGAGTATTATGTGTGGGACAATATTTAATGTTTGCGACATAGAACAGTTATTTGCATAAACGTTCAATATCAACTGAAAATAAAGCTGTTCTATTTGCTTTTTTTATATTGAAAATTCAGAGTAGTCTCATGTTAAAGTGCGGAAATAAAACAACGATTGTACATTTTAAACGTTTATACCAAAATCTTTAATAACTGTTTAGTTGGTTGTGGTCCCGGGTTCACTGTAGGTTTTAGAAACTTTCACGAAGCAGGCCGAAATCTGAAAGTTGGATTTGTTACACAGTCATGCCTGTTAGGGTACTAGAACAAGGAGCCAATTCTTCTTAAGTAAATTTTTTCTTAGATAACTTTCATTTTTACTTGTGTTTAATAAAATCTGTTAAGCAGTATTGTTATAGAATTTACCCACTATTGAAAAATCAGCCTTAACTATTTACACTAGTCTGTATAAATTCTGTACCTATAGACATTTACAATGTAAGCTCATACATACAAACACTGATTCATCGTCAGAACGAAGCCCGTTGTAGATGGAAATTATGACATAAAGTATCTGTGAACTTGCCATTTGCATAACTTTAGGAATATTTTACGATCTTGCATGTGACTGTACCTATGACTGTAAGCTGCATGTGAGTGTATCTATGACTCTAAGCTGCATGTTTGGTTTCGTAAAAGACGGTGAATATATGCATTTAGATTTTAGGTTGTCTGCTGTCACAGTTTAGAAGAAAAGTTTGGTATTGTCACGCTTGAAATAGGTACTTTTTTCTTTGTAGGTAGGGAAATAAATAACCCGATGGTTCACTGGTAGAGAATACCATTATTTGTGGCATTAAGTACACTAATGTAAACATTTTTATACAATTTGTCTATAAATAAATACAATCTTAATGGTTATTGACTAAAAAAAGATATGGTTTCAGGGAAAACTTTCGTACATGTTAGTTCATATTTTAACACCTGCTCTATAAACCCAAACTTTTGAAATAAACTATGATGATGATAGTTTTAGAAAGATTCAATAGCAGGTTGGCATTTGGATTTCTATCTCATTGATATCAATAAAATTTGTTATCACACTATTAAACATACTTTACTGTTTAACAGTTCATATTTTCACACACTATTGAACAAATAAATGTTATTACTACACATGAGGTGCCGGTTGTTTGGAAAGCTACTACTTGAATTGAAAACAAAGTACAAATGGAACATGAGTGCATTTTAGTAAGCTTTCCCTACAGTCCCGTCTATAGAGAAACAAGTATTTTTTATGGATTCAGCCCTAAAAATATAAACATATAGGTATCTCTGAACTTAACTCTGTCAGAAAAATATCCCGAACCTAATGTCATGTCCCACTATTTGTCGAGTAATCACTTCCTACACACAACCCATAGAAAAAAGCCCTCCAATATTTTTTCCGTAACACATTATTTTAGAGGAAACACAGGGTGGTTGAAAAACGATCGGGAGACGGGACACAGCGATCAGGAGAAACAACATCCTGTTGGCACATGGCCAGCAATCTCGATTGATAAATACTTCAGTTAGAATTGTAAAGTACGTGCAAGCTTTGCTTGGAAACGAAATTATTTCTATCACAGCGCATTTTGTGTTCATTGACAGGTCATTTGTCTGTGTTTGCAAATGAAGGGGGTTAAATTTGAATGAAAACAAAAATAACTAAAAGTTTGTATTTGTTAGGTAAATCACAATATGACGGAGGCTGCACCATATAGTGTTGCCTTTTTGTAAGGGCAGCATTACTGCTAAAAACGAAATCCAAGATTCACAATCCAGTCTTGCGAAAAGTGGTGACTTTTTAGGATGTGGTTTAGTTTAGTGCAAAGGGAAAATATCTGATGGATGGCAATAAACTCTCATAATTTACGACTGATGAAACACCATAGAATAACATTAAAGAAACCTGCAAAACAACGAAGTTTCCTACCGAAACTTTCACGAACAATCATTTTAAGAAAAACAAAATCTTCCTTTCAAAAAGAATCCCAGACAATATTCTTCAACCTGACAAAACATAAGCGCCGTTTTTATTTCTGTCTAGATGCTAGATTTAAGCCTAGTATATGTGCGATACATTTTTGTCAACGTACCTACTGATTTGTAACAGTGGGCCGTTTTGGCGGGAGGCCAAATGACACTCAATTTCGAATGAGTGACGTAGGCACACTCCTCCGAGTAGATTATTATCATATGGGATCGTAGAAATTAGACAGAGGTGTCACAAACATGTTGTGTTCATAAATATCGGTCAAAGGTCTATTTAATATAAACCTACTAAACGAATTTCTCTATATGAATGAGCGTTTGTTTCTTACGCTTTCTTTGGACAATCGTGGAACCAGAATTGATATATTAATTTATAGATAAATAGAGCTGTAGACAAAAATACATTTTATACAGGTACGTCAAGAAATTTCCTGATTTTTTTTTTTATTTTAAGTTAATATTAAGTTTAATTTATTTACTTTAAATTATGTATAAATGCATAGAAGGCACAAAATTTTGCCAAATATAATATTCCCCTCAATTGTTTTTTCAAAAATCAGACAGGAAGAAAAAATGCAGGACAAGTGTTCAAAATATCGAACTAAAAATGCATGATGGATGTCATTCAGGCATTCACCTCTTGTGCTTCTTGGTTCACTAACCGATACCTATTTCTGTCCAAATTCATACCCAAAACGAAAATAAATATTGGCAAATATGAAATAGTTCTGTTCAAATTCGACGAGGTAAATAGTCGTGCAGTATCAAAATTTTATATTTTATGTTCCAATATATTTTTTAGGCATGAATGAATTCCTAGAAATGAATTTTTAGAGGTAGACTCAATTAAAGCTCACAGATTAATCGGGCTTTGAGAGTCTTTGTATAAGAGACTTCGTTATTTTTAAACGGTTTTATTTAGCTCACCCCGTTTGTTATTTTATTTATTATTTATTCATTGTTGGGTCAAATTTAGAAATTGAAATTTCAGTGCCTTCCTGTTGTCAGATTGATCTGAAATTTGGTACACAAATTTATTTCCGATGACATTACAATATAGTACTATCAATAACATTGCAAATCCAAGATGGCCGCCGGTACAAAATGGCGGATAACGTAGGTTTTATCAATCCCATCGATGTGGGTACCAAATGAAAGTGCTCAACCAGTAGAATACAATGTACTATATAAAATTCAAATCCAAGATGGCGGCCTCTACAAAATGGCGGATAACTTAGGTTTTATCAATCCCATCAACATGGGTATCAAATGAAAAGTCTCAACAAGTAGAATACAATATACTATGCAAAATTGAAATCTAAGATGGCCGCCGCTACCAAATGGCTGATAACAATTTTTAAACGGTTTTATTTAGCTCATCCCGTTTGTTTTATTCTTGGGTCAAATTTAGTAATTCAAATTTCACCCTCTTCCTGTCAACCGATTAATCTGAAATTTTGTATACACCTTTAATTCCGATGACAATACAATATAGTAATATCAATAACATTGTAAATCTAATATGGCCGCCGGCACAAAATGGCGGATTACATATTTTTCCACAACCCCCTTAATATGGGTATCAAATGAAAGGGCTACACAAGTAGAATACTGTCAGCAACCTCAGCGGGGCCCAACAGGGCCAAGGCCTGCCTGGGCTGCGGGATTGTTCGAAAGAGTTACCGTGGCCCTGGTACCTACATAAAAGGCCTACGACGAAACATAACTATTTTTAGTCAGTAAGAGTCTGGCACTCCCTTACCGCTGCTGACCCAGGGAGGTGTCACTTGATGATATTTGGCGTCGTGAAAAAAATTGACTTTTTAAAAAATTAGATTGTAATAAATTATCAGGTAAGGGACCGTGTAATAATGATGCACTAAATGAATTAGATAGAATGAGGAATATTCGGTAGGCATTTTCATTAAATACTAAAAACTAGAAAATAAAAAATCGGTAAAAAAACTTTTAAGTCAAACGGTTTTATCTTATGTGCACTGAAAACTAGAAAATAAAAAAATAGTTACTTACCTGTCAACCTACGTAGGTAATCTTGGTCATATTAGACTAAAATAAAAACGTGGGGCCCCTCTGAAATCCTACCTACGGCAAAGCCTATCTTTATACTTTGGTAGATCATGAGCTCGGCGTTCGCTGGTGAAGCCGCTACGGCTGATTATTATTGATTGTCAAAATCTCCAGTTACGATTATAGTAAGTCGATGCAATCCACACCTATTATACCTCTAGAAGAAAGTACTACAGCAATAGTTAATGGGCCCCACGTTTTTATTTTAGTCTAATATGACCAAGATTACCTACGTAGGTTGACAGGTAAGTAACTATTTTTTTTATTTTCTAGTTTTCAGTGCACATAAGATAAAACCGTTTGACTTAAAAGTTTTTTTACCGATTTTTTTTTAAAACATAAATACATATATCATCTGCCCCTTGCTATCAATATACAAAAAATATTTAAATGTAGTATTTTTATATGGGGCTATGATACGATATATTATAGTTTGGCTACGTGACTACTTTATGCCTCGTATCGTAAAAATATAATCAAAAATGTTGTGCCAAAGATTTATCATCAAAAGATTCTTAGAGATGATGAGGTAGATTTTTATCTGCTTTGGAATGACCTGAATTAACTAATTTTGGAGGTTAGTTGTCCCAGATGTTGATTTCAAAGTCTGGATGTAGCCAAATAAATCATAATTTTGATTGGCTGAGCACATTATTACTAGGGACTTCAGTCTAACCAAAATAGTTATCAGTGTTTACATGAATCGGTACAGCAATAAATTATCTATCAATATCTGGAGTATTTTTTGATTTCAGTATACTTTGTGACTAAATAAATATCTAGCTACTAAACCCAATTCAAAATGTATTTTCTCGTAATATTCAACTTCATATTACACATTTCTAGCTAAAACAAAAACATTACGGCGAAATATCAAAATTCTCAGTTATTTTAGTGTTTCACATCACAAAGGAACAGCTAGAAATTTTACCGCGATAAAATTCTTAGAAGAGAGCTAAAATTATTCTTGTATAGTTTCTTAACGCACGGGCTATGTATTTTTATATAAAACTTACTGATGATATTATGTGAAGAATTTTGGAAAATAATGTGAGCTAAAAGTTTGATTTTCATTTATCTAGTCTCTGCAAAAAAGACATTTATGACAAATAGGCTTCGTGACCCAATATGGGGCATCAGATTCCAGTTACTCGTATTTTTACAAACCCTCATAAGTAAGTTAAAAAAATGCCTGCAAAAAGCCACTCATAATTGCAGATAATTACATTGTTCAATACTCAGCTTAATTTCGGTCTATAATTATAATAGCCCATTCACAATGGAACAAGTTAAGCAATATTCCACATTTTCCTTGAAGATGGAAATTGCCGTAAATAACCATTGAGTGGCGACGAGAGGGCGTGAGTGCGCCGTCATTTTATAAAGTCCCCAGTCTAGAGGATAATCGGTCTTCAGATGCCTTGAATTGAATGTTTAGCGTAAAACAATTGTAAGTACATTTTACGTTGAAATTCCATCTGAAGTACGTCTTACCTTACTTACTTAAAATTGTTCAATGTATTCTTAAAATTGTTGAATGTATTTTTGGCCCTTAAGCTCTTATTTTTAGTAAGTCGTAGAAATAATACTGTGATTTGTTTCTTTGTTATTAACTTGGTCAAAGTTAAGCTTTGTGTAATCAACATTTTGGCTTGAGGCAAGCTTTGTTTAAGTCCAACTTATGGGACACCATTTTTTAAATTAAAATTTGAAGTATTTTTTTCCCATTTAATTGTCAATAACAGAGTAGGTGCCTGTTATTTTTAGTTTCGCCGAATGTTTTATGCAATATGTTCAGAAAATAATATATTATGCACGACTCATTATACCCAAAAACTTCCGTACACAGCAGGCCAATTTACACAAAACAATATGTCTTCTAAAATCGAAACATTTGTTCATTTGAAACTCAGAGGTCGTTATGGTCTACCTAAAGCATAAATTCATTGTAACACAAATCGTTTTCGCTCGGTGCGCCTTCGAAAATGGTCTTTAACGTCTACGGGGCTTTGTGTAAATAATGTTCTTTAAAATTTATCGCCATAATAAATGTTGGGCTACCCCTTTTTCTATGAAAATAAGTTTAAATTTACTGGACAGTAAGGTCAAGTTATATTTGTTTTCATATTGTTCGATATTTGCGTGATTTCTGTTTATTGTCAATGTTTTGCAAAGTTTTTTGATTTATTGAAATATGTTGGTGGGGTTTGTATTCAAAAAAGTTGGTTTATATTTTATGTGCGACAATGATAAAAATGGAGCAAATGAAAATGTTATTTCGTAGTTTTTGATTTTATTTTTCATTTTTGTGTCAGAAGTATGATTAAATATTTGTCAATCATTTTATTTTTTTAACATGAAGCAATATATACTTCCTATTATATGATAGACGCTTGTATTATATGATAGAAATATCATCATCCTTCTCATCCGCGTTTTTGCAAAAGTCAATCTCGCCCCAACTAGGTGCGTGTGTAACATATTCGTAGATAATTTAGATAATAAACCTTATTAAACCCAGTAGGGTTGGGTTTTGTTATAGATGTTATCACGCCCTAATCATTGTCAACCCTCTTTTAGGGATATTTTGATGTCAATATCAGGGTCCGAGCCAAAACTTGTTACAATGAGATTGTTTGCAACTTTTCTCTGGCGTAAATTTTAATAACAAGTCTGATATGGAAATAAGGACCACATATTGTCCGTTTTTGGGCATTTGAGATGATTAGGATATTTTATCTAAATTTTAGGATGATACGTACTATTATTTCTACACTACACAATAGTCGTAGAGTTGTTTTCGTTTATTGTTATGTCTCGACTGTGATTAGAACATAATATATTATTCTATTCATAAGCCAAACTGCCTGACAACTGACTGTATCTGGATGGCAAAGATCAGATTGGCAGTTTACTTTTTTTCTTTCCACTGCATCTGTTCAAAGTGAAAGCTAAGCCCAAACATAGTTGGGAATCTTACATTTTCACAATGTTTCACAAGTCAAAATGTCAAAAATAAACTTCCAAATCAGCAGTTTCTTCTAAAAAAACAGACATTCTTTCGCCTTTAATTTAAACTTTGCCATACTTTAAACCCCAGCTCTACACAGCCACACAAAATAAATCAAAGAAAGTACGAATTTTGCAAGCATAATCTTCAATAAGAAAAAAATGTCCAAATAAAGTCGACGGGCCACCCCAAGCCCGTTTTTATCTGTTCAGTTGAGACCATCTAGCCGTCGAGAACCCGGTCCTCTGCAAAATTTAATCCCGGGATAAAGAGTATCGCTAGCCAGTATTCGTTGGTATATTTTTGGGTATATTCCCCGGGTTATATCCCGTCGAGTGGTCACATGGGGGATTTGCTAGCGGTACCCTCGTACCCCCCTCGCTGCAAATTTTCTTCTCGCAATTGCCGTTTTTATTTTGTCGGAGTGAACTTAATCTACATATTTGTGCAACTGTACGGGCTTTTGACTGGTTTATTTTTGTTTTTCTGGTGTCATTTTCTCTCCTTTGGGCGAATATGATATGAATTGAGTTGTTCGCGACGCTTTGGTTAATTGCAATGCGAAACAAAAATTGTAATTTCAGAGCTACGAAAATACATAAAATCCGGTATATTTATTACTTGTCAAATAATTATTATTTAAGCATCTCACGATTCGACAAATATAAATACTAAATTCAAACATAAAAGAAAAGTTACAAACTGAAAACCAACACAAAGTCTAGAACTTCTAGATCAAAGCAAGTAAATAAATCAGCAACATCAGAAATCAAATTTTAATTATATATTTCAAGTTCAAAACCTGCCGATTAGATCATACAAGGCCGAGTTGTATTTGCAATGGGATCTGCGAAACGCGACTAGAAAGATCAAATTGCTTAAATTTGCCGAGCGCTCCCGAAGTTTACCGAAATGACACGAAGTTCCCTGCGTCTTGTTTGTACATAATTATGAAA
This sequence comes from Helicoverpa armigera, assembly GCF_030705265.1. Lineage (NCBI taxonomy): Eukaryota > Metazoa > Arthropoda > Insecta > Lepidoptera > Noctuidae > Helicoverpa > Helicoverpa armigera. Next base: position 10,042,127 of record NC_087132.1, on the reverse strand, counting down.
AGCTCTCACTTAACGTGGTTAGTGTAATGTGCTGATTGTTTTGTATTAGCCCTTGTTTAGTTTTGGGTTTAGTTTTCGTTGGTACCTACATTGTCACAAAATTACAATTTAATAAGCACTCACTATGTGAGCACATTCAAATGGACTTCCCAAAAGGATAAGGTTCTCAATTCGGATGTTTGTTTGGTTTTGGGTTGAATTTTCTTAAATGATGATAGTGAGTATCAATATAGGTAATACATACATAAATTTTAATTATGTAGGTAACGGCCCTCTGATTACTTATTATTTTATCTAATAATAAAAAAGTAGAACATTAATCAATTTGTATCCCTAATTATTATGTTTCAAGGCAAAAAGTTTACAAACTAGCTGACGTTTCTATAAACAAAGTTAGCACACAGCTGAGACCAGATTTTAGCAGCGGCCAACACCAAATTTAGCTAATACACCAACTGCTAAAACTTCGGGTAATATCAAAAGTTTTCTGTAAACGCGGCCAAAGTTTACTTATGTATGCCTAAACTCTGTGTAGTTCAAACTTACCCACTGACGAAAAAGAGGTTAAGTTGTATAAGGTTTGCCACGTGAGGGCTTAATTTCTAGATTACGTACAGTAAAAGTAGACTATGTTTCGAGTTCCTACCAGCAGCTTAGTTCTGCTTGTATTTTTTTGGGTACCTAGTAGGTATATAACTTTTGCAAGTTTGTTTCCCTGACCGAGCAAATCTCTGGAACAAAAAATGTTTCAGTGTTAGCTGTTGCCGATATCCCATGTATCTTCATACATGGTTTCTTCTAGTTTTCATTCAAGTCTGTGAAGTGTTTCTCACAGGATGCAAGTGTCGACAACAATACTTTACGAAAACAATTTTCATAGATTCTCTTGCAAAACCTTAAATCCAATACAAATAGGTTTTAAAAACTTCAGTAATAAACGAAAGGTCCTAAAATCTTTTAAATCATAAACACCATACAAAATAACAAAAAGATTCGAACACCCATTCATTCAGACTCACTCGGAACCAATTTCGCTGCTAAAGCTTCACATATTTAGCGCAGTCTTACTCCTCAGAACATGGAAGCCTATCTAGTTGTTGGGCTGAAGCCCAGTGGAATGATGTCGTCTGAATTCTGGCTAGCACAACACTCAGGTAAATAAGTCTGCCAGTAAGTGAGCCCACACAATAGCGTCAGGCTAATTTATTAGACAGCGCTTAAGGACACTGGGGGTATGAAAGTAGCGGGTAGGGAAGAGGTAGCGGTTTGGTTGGATATTAAGAGAATAATGAGATTTTACACTGACAAAAACTTTCAAGTCTTTGGAGAATAATACCTACCTGCCTTATGGCATCTCCGCTCATTTTTCTTCTTTCGTGTTACGGGTAGTTAGAAGTCAGAAAGTCTGATAACCAGTCTTACCAAGAGGTAAGAGAGGGTTGTTCGGGTAGCTGGGTTGAGGAGGTCAGATAGGCAAGCGCTCTAAGTAAAACACCGGTAGGTATCCAGCTATATTCGGTTATGCTGAAAGTTGGGAAAAGGCTAGGTATATGAATATTCTTGCGAATTTTATTGCGAAAGTTATCAATGTAACTGTATCCACGTTCCTTAGTAGTAATGTTATGTCAATGTGTTTCTCATGTGGCCAAAATATTAGCCAAAAAGTAAACCACATCTTAATAAATAATTATCCAATCTTCAACCTCCAGAGCCTCATGGCCCCACAACATAGGGTAGTTGGTGAAATTTACACCGTCTACCTTGTGGTGCTCTCTTAACAAGGTTTCTAACAAACACTGAGTGGAAATTATATGAATTCACCGCCTCGGTTATTAATACTAGTTATCTATAGGCAACGTGCTTCTTGCAAACGTTATTAATTTTGTGGGCTTATTTATAATTAGCAATAATGTGCCTGAATGGGGGCGGGAGGTGATCGAACTTAAGTCTGCGGGGGTATTATGTTACTGTTTTGGTTGTACCAGTAGGTCTTAAAGTTAGGAAGTTACAAGCTTATTTTTTATGTAACTTATGGAGAGTCACTATAAAGATATAGAGATGTACTTGAATAACTTTGCCAGAAGTCAACCATTTGACGCCATGCACACTCTCGTGTACTTACCTAGTAGCTAACTTTGAAGTGTCTTTGCTATGTGACAACGATTGTCATAATTTTAGTATAAGACTATTGTAACTATGATTTCAATCAAACATTTCTTTTCACGCTGTTGGCTAAGCAGGCAGTCATTAACTTCTGTAATGCAGATTTGAAGCCGAAAAATCCAAAAGTTGATTTACATAATGATGCCTCAACAATGTCTCCACAATTCATGAATAATACACGAACAGCACAAAATAGAGTAACAAGCGAAATAATTTCTAAGGATTCCCATTAATTAGAGAGGATACCGAAAATGCGAGAGCTCTTGAATCCCTCAATGATTTCCCCTTGCTCATCATTATATATCACCCCTTTTTAGAGGGTAGTTTTAGAATCAATAAATAAGAGGCTTATATCGGGCTTGTTGCAATAATGGGGTGGAATATCGAAGTCGAAGTATTAACACGTATTAATTAAGTGAATGTTTACAATGTACCAGACATTAGTTAGTTTGGACATTAACTTGTTGGAAATAGCGAATGTAATTTAATGATTTTGCGGTGTTATGTTCCTTGACTGATCGTTTTGTTAAGCAAATTCAAGGTATGATATTTTTATCAGGCGTTTGAAAACTAAATGCTTGCCCACTAGAACTTTGTCTATGAAATGAAATTTCTTGATTTCACCATTTTTCGAGGTTCCCACCTCGAAAAATTCGGATGACCTTTCTCACTGCGTCTATTGCCAGACTTAAACTAACTAAATACCCTCTTCATATTTGTGTATCAGAGCCGCGGTCACTCTTGAAGGTAACATTACCTAGACATTACATCCTGCCAGGATGCAACCCAGGACATAAAAAAGCTCTTCTATCATCAGTGAAGTAAACCCATTATGTAGGTAATTTTCCTGCCATATCTTTGTCAATAAAATAATTAGTAAGTATCACATTAAATCCACCTCAGATTTAGATCGGATATTGGCTGTCGGTACCAGGAGAGCAGGAAAGCAGATTAGTAATCTTATGACGTAATCAGTATCCATTGAGTGACGTATTAACACCTGAAGCCTTTGAGTTAAGCTGTCGTCTGTCTACGGGCTAATCTATTTCCTGAGGTCTTAGTAATGAATTTATGGGCTACAAACCTGATCCCTGCGGTTTTACCTGGGTCCCTAGAGAACTGATAAATACACCTAGATAAAGAGTAGCATATAGGCATATAATTTTGAGTACCAGTACCTATAACCAAGAGGTATTGGGTTGCCCGGGTTACTGAGTAGAGGAGGTCAGACAGGCAGTCGCTTCTTGTAAGAGACTGGTACTCAGCCGCATCCGGTTAGACTGGTAGCCGACCCCAATATAGTTGGAAAAAGCGGCTGCGAAATAACAAAACCCAGTATCTGCACAAAACCAAATTTTATAGGAGAGCCGAAAAACGATTTCATATCTTTGACAGCTTGCCGTTTCAATAATATTAGTCGTACCGTCCTGGGAGTGATTGCAAAATTTGAGGGGGATAACAGGGTTTAAAAAAAAAGTGTTTTAATGCGTCTATCACCAAGTATGTATGTAGAGGAGCAGTTACTAATAAAAAAATTGTTTTCTTAGTTCTAACTGTTTGAGAGTGACAATTTCAAAACCTAGTAAGATCACTTGCTTTGTTTTCGTCTAGTTCTAAAATATACTGAATGGGGACAAAATGCAAATTAATAGACCTAGTAAAATCACTTGCTTTGATTTCATTTAGGTCTGAATTTACTGAGTAGAAACTAAATGCACTTTTATAAACCTAGAAAAAAGAAAAAACAATAGAAAAATAACAATAAATAGTGATAAGCAGTTTTAATGAAAAAGATTTAAAAAAATAGATAATCGGAAACCAAACACTACTTTTTCTCAGTAATAAAAAAAGAATCACTCAAAATATTATAAAAAAATTGTCCACATGAAACGAAATCAACTGAATTATTATTGATCGGTAAACTTTGCCACAACTCCCTTCATCATTTTCATTGGCATAAGCTGTAGTAATAATTATACTATGCCTTCCTTTTTACTTTCTTTAATGCCTCTTGGAATATTTTTTAAGATTGGCATGGTCAAGGGATTGTGTTTTTTCATAACGTTCGGTACGGCCGCGGGCCGTACACTACCTGAACGTGCCCTAAAGTGTGATAGCCATTAGGCTAATCCGGGGGTACCGCACGATCTCCCGCGAAGCAGCTAGCCTACTAGCCGGACTGCCACCGTGGGATCTGGAGGCGAGAGTCTTCTTGCGCCTGTACGACTGGCGCGAGGAGGCACAGCGCCGGGGGGAAACCCTGTTGCCGCGGCAAGTTGTCGAGCAGCGGGCGGAGCTCCGGCGCGATCTCATGGTGGCCTGGAGGGAGCGACTGTCGCAACCCAGTGCAGGGCACGCCACCATAGTGGCGGTAAGTCCCCTCTTTGAGGAGTGGCTCGGGAGGAGTCAAGGCGCCCTCACGTATCGCATGACGCAGGTCCTCACCGGACACGGTTGTTTCGGGAGGTACCTGCATCGAATCGGTCGTGAGGAGGCGCCCGGGTGTCACCACTGTGCGGATAGCCCCGAGGACACGGTGGACCACACAGTCCAGGAGTGCCCTGCGTGGGAAGGGCACCGCTGGGTTCTCGTCGAGGCTTTAGGCGGCGGCGACCTCTCGCGTCTGGCCCTGGTTCAGGCCATGGTCCGGGGCGAGAGGGAATGGGATGCCGTCGCCTCCTTCGGCGAAGCAGTCATGCTCGAGAAGGAGGTGGCGGAACGTCAGAGAATTCGCACCTCTCATCCCGGCCGCCGCGCTGGACCAGGTAGACACCACGGGCGCCGGGTGTCGCGATATGACTCCCGGCCACCGTAGGCGTGGGTCTGTGGGCGGTGAGTTCGGGTGGCTGGGCATCCATCAGTCTGCTTAGACGACAGACCCGTGTCGACGGCGCGCGTTGTTCCACGCTCCTCAAAGAGATGTCAGCAACCCCAGTGGGGCCCAGTAGGGCCAAGGTCTGCTGGGGCTGCGGGTTGTTCGAAAGAGATACCGCGGCCCTGGCACATAAAAGGCCCACGACGGAACACGACGGTTTTTAGTCAGTAAGAGTCTGACACTCCCTCACCGCTGCTAACCCACAGAGAGAGGGTTCATTTGATGATTTTTGACGTCGTTAAAAAAAATGCCTTTTGTTCATAAAAACCTTGGAAAACAAACAATCTTGACAATATTATACACTGAAGCGTACTTAAATTTCACCATGTTGTTCTTTTAAAGCACTCAAGATCAATTTCGACCTATAAAACTGATTTTTACTCATTTTTAGAGACAAAAACACGCACTTGCAACGACTTCTTCTCACTTACTAAAGTTGCGCGGGAGTTTTGACGTTTATTACAACCATTTCATTGACTTAGTATCTACATGAACCATTTTATATCCAAGTAACTACAAGCACTAACTAGGTTTTTAAAATGGTTGATGTTAGATACTATGTTTTAATCTTGTAATTTTTGCATTTTGAATACGTTTACTGTAGATACTAGGTTTCCGACTTTGTGTAACTTCGTTATTGTCAAATTTTTGGGAGTTTTTGCTATCCTAGTATGTGGAGAGTGGTCTATAAGGTCGAAAAATGCAAAAACACGCTTTTTTAAAAAATTGACAGATACTAGGTTTTGAAATTGCACAGCCGAAAGGCTTTGAAGATGGGAGATGATGATATATAATTTTGTATAGGTATATGCTGTGTTACAGCCATGTTTAATATTAAATACTTATCAAAGAACACACAAAGTCAAACAGCTTTAATTCCATCATGTTCCACCAATAAAACTCACACACAACTCGAAATTTCTAATACATCAAGTCGTGAAATATTTATCTTTTACACGTAGGGAGTAATTAGAAACTTTGGCACCCTACTTAGAAGTTCGTGCGTTATAAAGTGGAGTATTTAAGCTGAGATTAATTAGTGAATTTACCCCTTCGACTAAAAACGATGACGTAGATCAAGGAATATGGAAGTGACATGCATAATTGATGGTAACTATACCCTTATGGGACTAATTGAGGTGTTACCATGTCTTTAATGTGACCAATTATAAGTCCCGAGTAATTATGGGTTACTAGCTTCTGTCGGAGGTTTTACACGTGTCCCGTGGGATCTACTCCGTGTTCCCGGATATAAAAAAGCTTAAATCCTATCTTGATAAATGAGCTATATAACAGGAAATGTTTTTCGTCTCAGTTATTGATTTAAAATAAACAATTTAACTCTTCTTCGTATCTTCACTTTAAAAAATAAACGTAATTAAGTATTTTGGATATAAATATGCTACAATCGAATACAATGATACTTTGTGTACTTCTATGTCGCATAGTTTAATGGCATTGATATATTTTAAAACAAACAATAAATAACACAAAAAAAAACAACTTTGAAACAATAAAACTAAACCACGGGAACACTTACAATCCCAGTTCCCACTCAAATACTAACAAAGAAATTAACCTTTTTGCGTCTATTCCAGTACGAAGTGTCAAAACGTTAAGTGCGAATGTTCGCCTAAGATAAGACTCACACAGTACTGCTTTTTGTCTCATAATGCCAGTCTTAACATGTGAACCTTTGTATTAAATCGTCGGCTTGTGAGCTTAGTAAAGCAAGGATCTATGTTTAAATAATGGTTATTCGTTAGCACTTAGAGCACACGACACACTTTTAGTCGCCCGATAGTTGTTGATTTCTGATACGAATATTAGACACTAGCTTTTTTCTCGCGGTTTCACCCGTACTGGGATAAAATATAACTTATGTTACCTACTCGGGAAGTGTAGCTTTCCAACAGTGAAATATTTTTTCAAAGCGGTGTAGAAGTTTTGAGTTTATTCATTAAGTATAAACTTAAAATACCTCTTTATAATCTTAGTATAGACTTAAATGAAACTTCTTTTACAGATTTTATCTAAAAAAATTAAGGAAGCTCTTTGTAACACCTTAGTCTGCCCGTGACCATGGATGTTGTAACGGCCGATAGTTGGTTTGGACTCATAAATCAGTATGAAGGTGAATGGAAGTACAAACGTAACAATGATCAGGTATTTGTCCGGTGTCAGACCGATTAAGAACTTTGATTGTATTCATGATTTTCTAGAAATATGTTTTTGTTGCAATCACCGAGCCAACAGTCGGCCGACTGTTTAGTTTTCAGTGTGCGTATAGGCTAAAGTTCGTGTTAAGTTTCCTGCTTTATTTGACTTACAAGGAGTAGGATTTGTTGTGAATATCCTTCTTTATTATCGTGTTTTAGTTTGGTTTTGGTGATACGATTATGTTGTTAGTTTTATTTTTAGTTTACACGTTTCGTAAATAAAGCATGAGTTGTCTATGGCAATTCTTAGGGGGCTAGTCAGAAGCCGAAAAGTCTGACAACCATACTTACCAAGGGGTATCGGGTTGCCCGGGTAACTTTACTGAGGGGTTCAGATAGGCAATCGCTCATTGTAAAACACTGGTACTCAGGTACATACGGTAAGATTAGAAGCCCATCTCAACATAGTTTTTAAAAGACTAGAATTGTCTTTATGGATGCAGTTCTTAGAACTATAACAGTTATGTAAATTGTCATCCTATGTTAACGACCAAATGCAACTGCCCAATCTAAGCACAGTCTTAACGAAGACACGAATTCCACCCAAGCGATGACACGGTATGTAACCAAATACGTACATATATAATTAATAGACATCCCACAATTAATTACCCTCCCGACACCTGCAATTATGCATACATACAAGTACACATAACTGGCAAATCTGTCCACAATGTATGGGGTTCGTTCCCATTTGCTCTACAAATTCCTTCCCAACGGATCCAAAGTTGGGAAAAGTATCCCCAACCTAGTTGGAAAAAGTATCCCCAACATAGTTGGCTAAAGTATACCCAACATAGTTGGGAAAAGGCTCGAAAGAGGATGATGATGGGTCTAAAGCAAAAAAAAATCCTTCCCCCGAGCTCCAACAGATTTTAACTAAAGACAACACAGAAATGTAGAGACGTTAATTTAATAAATTTTGGAGCCATGTGGAAGAAATTCGAAGGTATATTTTAAATTTTGATCTACAACATTTTAGACGCAAGTAGAAGAAATATATGAAAACTTTGCCACCAGAAAACAATGGGTTTGGAGTAAACGGAAACAAGCCGACAATGTACACTACATATAATTATATAAAACACGCAACTAATTAGAACAAGCCATGCCACAACAATGCGTGAGACATAATAATGTGACAATAGCGTGTGTGCATACGTCACTGCTTACGTCATCATTCGCGTGGAGAGCTATCAATCAGTATTAAGTATTCGTTACGTCATATATCATAGTGGTAGTGATGACAGATTTAGGCCAGTGGTTCAGGATTTTGATCCTTCGCCTGTCGTGTCTGTGGTGTCCTTAGGTCGCGTGCTCGGATAAAAAGTAGCCTATGTCCTTTTACAGGATCTAGAATTATCTGAGTTCCTAATATCACCTTAGTGGGTTCTTAAAATATAGGGAAGACCGTGACATATAAACAGACGCTGTTTCTTCTGCATTTTTATTATTAGCTCAGTTCCATCTCTACTTTTTTAAGGTGAGATTTTTCTACCATATCATGTTGAGCTGTTAGAAAATGTAGAACCATTTACCAGCAAACATCCTGTTATAATTTGTCAAAAATCTGTAGCTCCCAATTCCCATTAACTACTACCCAAAACAACACCCAAAACCAAACAAAATATTCTAAAACAAACTTCAAAAAGTTGAAACTCCATTATAAGGGTTAACGTGAGTAGAAGAATATCCCTTGTCTGTATTTGATTGAGGTTCAAGCTATTAGCAGATTGGATGGCCAAGTACATCAATCAATGTTCGGTATTGACCGAGTCTTCGTGATTTATTGTGAGAATGCATTGTTTTTTTAACGTTTCAGTCTGTAATGACAGGTTGGAGCCCCATGGTTTGGGTGGGATTATTGAAGGGTTAAGTCCCTTTTTGCCGTCAGTTTGTTTCTTTAAGACAATTTTGGGTTAGTAGTAGCTTGATAATGTTGCAGTTTATAAAAATTGTGTAAGGACATCACACGCAGTCCCGAGAGGTTTTAGTGGTTCCGAATCAAAATAAGTTCCTCTTTATTTGATAATTCAATAATAATAAAAAAATCATATGAATCCAGTTATCTTCGGATAAAAGTGGGCTTAGGGAATAAAAGAGACGCTAGAATAAATTTTGGATAAATAATAGGAGGCACTTTGAAATCACTTGCAACAAAGACCATACAACTTAAAGTTAACCTCATCCAACAAAAGCTTTTAAGACCCCATAAATAAACTGAAACACCTGCAAACCTATTAACAATTATTGATCCCGAAACTGCGTACTATCACATGATAGCATCTCACGTCTGAGACGTATTGTCCTAAACTCTATTGTGGGGTAACTTTGGGATTGTTCTAAGGAGAATTAATAGAACTTTCCACGTTCAGCAAGCGCCTGGAGCCCTATTGTACCCCTGATTTATCGGCCAAGAACAATGATAAATCAAATCGGAATTGCTCTGGCGTTCTTCGAATTACCTTGGTTTGGTTGCGAAGAAGGTGGGTTGCAGGTTTTGAACTTCATTTTCGAAATGAGGTTGCCTGTTTTGTGCAAAGGGATTAGCACCAAGTTTGTTAGTGAAGACTAGTGTTTATCTTAGAAAATAAGTTATATTAGTAAAATAAGGTCAATTTTCACTGACTACATAATCGACCGTCATTCTTCAAAAAAAGAAATGTTTACTTTGAAAATTGTTTATTATCAATTCATAGTAAATAGTGGTTTTCAGAAAGCTGACGTACCTATATTGTGGTCAGTAAACTTGGATCTCAGTGTTTTGTCATTTATCCCGGCACAAATAAAAGCCTAGCTTTTTTTTCAAAAGCTTCACAAAGTATTATCATAATAGATTTGATATTTTCCTCATAAAGACGTAATATAAGACAAAGGGGACATATAACGTTTATCGTTTAACTAAGGGTGTATGCACACGTACAATATTTATGTAGATAAGTTGAACACTGCTACTTCCCTCCTAATCGTTGAAAATTGCACTCATGGGAAATTTTTGGATAGGGAGCTTTTTTCGTACATTTTTCTCATTTACGTAGTACAGTCAACGTCAGGTCAGTGGTAACAGTTTTATAGGAAAACCGTACTTATTACTATTGAGTTAAGGTGCATGACAGTTACCACTGATGTGCAGTCTACCGTACACATATGAAAATTTGAGATGTATCAAGGTGACTTTTTTACTTTTGAATATGGTATTTATTCTAGAAAAAGAATTGGTCCATTTACTTGCGAAAAAAACAAGTTAACAACAATGCAAGAAATACTTCATATTCTAAAATATTCCTAGGTATAACAATGTCATAAGCCAGACGAAACTATGCTGAAAAATGTTTCAGCCAAACGTGAGATAATCAAACATACATACAGGTCAAACTGACAACCTCCTTTTTTGAAGTCGGTGAATAATTTTAATAAACTTCAGTCTTTCATTGTTTCCGTTTGTCTACATTACTACTCATATCATAATTTAATATAGATACTTTAATATAAATCGGAGATGCAACAGACATTTGGCCGAACAACCGGAAACCGGATGTCCGGTCGAAACTAAAATCCGGAGAGCTTTATTCATTTTACATAAATAGTGTTTCCTGTGCGGTGGCTTGTTAATAAGGTTATGAAGCTTGTTTTTTAAATGCCTGAAATGGAGAAGTCGGTTCGAAAATAAGTTAGTATCAGTTGAAGGTAAGACTGCAACAGGTGCAATTTGTTAATTTTAGTACTTATAGATGGAAAAGCAAAGACGCGATAGTAAAAGACTAATCACAATTATTTTAATGATACTTGTGTTTAGATACATTCCGAAAATCTTATACACATGGTACGTATACTTTACTTTTTACTTTTGTTACTACATAAAACTGCCTCTTTAGCTCCAGTACTGGGATTCTATAAAACTCGATCAACAACTCGCATTTCACTTCGATTCGTAATGTCATTTCATACTTTAGGGGAGGTAGGGGAGGGATGGGCACTTTTTCACAATTTATTGCATAAAAAATCAGATTTTACAGATCATTATCAACTTTTATTGCCATTTCTTATATTCGGCTAGATATAATGAAAGAGCTTTCCTAAAAATTTATCAGTTAATTTTATCAGTTTTGACACAGAATTTTAGCTAAATATGATGTTTTAGTTATAATTTGTTATTGTAAGGAATTTGAGGCAGCTTTTAAGTATAAAATAAACAGAAATCTCTAAATTCGTGCTGTGAATATAATCTATGCTTACCCTACGAAAAAAAATACTGACAGCGCCAATTTGCCTTTCTTGCTGATTTTGAGGAAACCTTATATATTTTTTTACTACGGCCGGATTGTTCAGAGCTTCCACTACTTCATTTATGCAACGAGATGCAGACGGTTGCGATAAATAAGTTCTGATGCCCTCTTTAATAACCTTCTGGTAACCGCCACTAGCCAAGAATGATAAAGTAACATAGTATCTGTGAAACAATAAATCAATAAAAAATGTAATACCTACTTTATCTGGATTTAGTGAAAACAAAATTGAGACCAATTTGGTTATTTTCATGCTTAAGAGAATACCAATATTATAACTGAAGTACAGAGTCTTTTGAAAACATATCAGCTGGCGGGGAAACCACATAAAGGGAATACTCCTTATTAAGAACTAAGTGTTTTTCTTATTATTGTGTGCTTGATTACAATTTTTCAACTATAAACTGTGTCAATACTTACTTTTACACGAGTTGTAAGTCCTTTGCCTCGACGTTTTGTGGGCTTTATCAGGGGCAGTAAATCAGACTCCAGTTGGTCAATTAGCTCCTTTGACAATCTATATATGCTCACATAGTCATCATCGCGAGTTAATAAAGATAAACTACGAATTCTAGCAGATTGTTGACGCTTTTCTAAATTATCTAAAGCATGAGCTTCTTCTAATAAAGATTTAAGCAAAAACATTCTAGCCATCGTTAAAGGTAGGCACTTAATCACTTTAAAACACTTAGAACTTTATTTAAACACTATTTTAAATAGTCTCTAGATCAAGTTGGCAACGGTACCTGAAACAAGATTCTATAAAGGATTTTTCGCGCAGATTTATAACCTCACAAATTTTCACTGACGAAGAAGAGCAAAAATTTACAAATTATATATTACATGGTATGTCCAAGCCTCCCTACCATAGGGAGCATTGGACACTTTGACTTAGTTTATGAAAAAAATCGGTAAAAACTTTTAAGTTAAACGGTTTTATCTTATGTGCACTGAAAACTAGAAAATAAAAAATAGTTACTTACCTGTCAACCTACGTAGGTGGTCCCGGTCATATTAGACTAAAACAAAAACGTGGGGCCCATTAACTATTGCTGTAGTACTCTCTTCTAAAGGTATAATAGGTGTGGATTGCATCGACTTACTATAATTGTAACTGGAGATTTTGACAATCAATAATTAATAATAGAAAATACACATACCTTTCATTAGTTTTCTCTTTATAACGATCCGAAACCGCAACAAAATATTTAAGTACTTTTACGAGTGTTTGTTCTTGACAACTCACAGAAATGACAGATAGTCTATGGATGAACACCGTTACCAGTCGGTAACGTAAACTACCCAATAAAAAAAAACAAAACTATGATCAGAAATCAGAATAAAAGGACCCCTTTATTCTGATTTGATCATGTCTCCCAACTGCCCATCTCTCCCTACCTCCCTATAGATAGACAGATTTTGACAGATCTGTCAAAATCTCGACTTTGATTTAGTTCAACTTGTCAACACGCTCGATAGTGTAGCGCTAGTGTAGTTTGACAATGTCAATCACGAAACTTTAAGGTAGAATTCCGTGGGTCGCGATTGTCGCAGCCGCGCGCGACAAAAGTCAACCTATGAAAATGTATGGCACCGCTGCCGAGGGCTGCGACAGTCGCGCGCGGACGACGAATTTCGTGAGCCGCTCGCGGCCGTACGCTTCTCAACATGGTCTAGCGCTTAATAACATCTATAGAATTTTAGTAAAACCAGAATTAAATTTTTGACAATGCCGCGAGCAGCTTACGAAATTCGTCGGCCGCGCGCGACTGTCACGGGCCTCGACAACGGTGCCATACATTTTCATAGGTTGACTATTGTCGCGTCCACGGAATTCTACCTTTAGATCGAAGTCGAAGTGAGAGTGATGTCGAAGTGAGTTGTGATATTTTATAGAATCGACATGCAGGCCTACACTTATAAGGATTAACTACCGCCATTCAAAGAAGTCGTTAAATGTACCCAAATAAATATAATTACGCAATTTACTAAAGACCCCGAAACTAAAAACCATTTATGAATAATTAAACGCCACTCTAGCCGTAGATTTTTATAAAAAAGGTAAATAAACTGTCGATAGGACCCCTCCAGCGTCCACGTTTGGCCCCTACTCTCAACATTCCGGTCACGTCCCATACTTCTTTCTGAACGGAATTGCTCCCAATAATCTCGTAAACCAATTGAATTGAAACCTTTTTGGGTTCGTAACACGCCACATTTTGGCACGAGCCGTGTCGAAGCAGTGATTCTCCAAGAAAATCTGAAAATCTTTCTGTGCTGTACACTTTGTATGGATGGTGGGACCTCGTGTTCAGGAACGGTGCGGCTAAGGCTTTTACATCAATTTTCGTATTACCAATGGATTAAATCCAAGGGTTATCCCCCTAAGGAAAGTTTCCGATTGGATTGGAAGCTTGTCGTGAATCAACGTTATAAAATTTGTATTCAGGTGTGTGCTTTACTTTCTCAGGACGTTAGTTGGGGTGATTTTTTAAAACTGCTCGCTATGTTTCTTGTGTATCGACGTATGAAGGATTTATGGTTTGTGTCGGGAATTGGTAATGAGCGTTTCTTTCTACACTTTGCAGCGAGGTGCTAAGAAGCGGTGCATTGCTCGTAAAAGTTTTTTGAAATTCGAAACAGGTTTTGGGTCGTTGTTCACATTGTTACCGCTTTGGATGCTGGAAAATTTTAAAGTATTTTGATTTTGTAGCTCCAACTAAACTATAAATACTTGACAGACTAGTTCATATTACAACATTAGTCATAAAAACAAACTATTTCAAACACAAAAAGCCACTTAACATTGCCAAATCCAACCGTTGTTGTTTTTATACCGTTATCAATCTACCTCACAAAAATAATTTGATGCCAAATTATCAAACTAATAGATTAGTTGCCAGCAAAAAGGGCGTATAACCTTCTAAAAACGTCTAATATCTAAGGGGAAGTCGGTTCAATGGTCATGGTGTATCACGGGAGATTCCGAGGTCGACTTGTGCTCGACCGTGACGGGGTCACCGGGGTCATTGGGGTCACGAGGATTGATGACATTATTGTAATTTGTGTACCTGTATTGTGGGATTTTTTCGGCGGTTTTCTTGTCTTGAATAAAAATAGATTGAGGAAAACATGACTATGTGTTAAAACTATCAGTTGCGTTCTCTTACTTTAAATTGACAACTAGATTAAAAAATAACGCTGTTTATATTCTGAACTTATTACAATAGGTAAGTATAGTATTCGGTTTGTTACTAGTAACCTTCAAAATCTTAGAATACCGTTTTGTATCTAGACACTGCAATCGTTTACATATCTCAACAACCAGCACAGTATGTATATTTACTTAATTACAAAAATATAAATAAAATAAACTGCACCAATTACAGTGCAACTTGAAGTTAATTCCATTAAAGCATTAAAATACAGCAAATTATAGCAAAGTAATATAGGTATCGCGTGTATATTACCTCTAAGAGCGCGCGCAGACGGCAAATTTTTAGTCGCCCGATAGTTAATTTGGGCTCATAAATCAGTATGAAGAAGATTTTTTTTGTGCTTTTAATTTTTGATTGTAGATTTTTAGTTGAAGAAAGTTATTTTTAAGTTTGCAGATATAGTTTGTATTATTTATTTAATTGTTTAACAAAAAAGATCAATGGAATTACATACGTGATAAAAATATTTATTTGGTATTAGACCGACTAAACATTTTGATTGATTCACGATTTTCTAAAAATATGTTTTTGTTGCCAAGGGCCGACTAAATAGTCTGCAGTAGCTAAGCCTGTAAAGTTTTCAGTCGGTCTGATATCGATCGAATACGTAATCGTTGTTACGTGGATACTTTCATTCATCTTCATACAGATTTAATAGCAAAACTAGCCAAGTGCAAGTCGGAATTGCGCACGAAGGGTTCCGTACCATTATTTAGAAAATGAGCAAAAAAATGAAGTTTGTTGTGTGGGCCCACCAAAATATCTATTTTATTCTAGTTTAAGCGTCCCGTTTTACCCTTTGGTTACCGAACCCTAAAAATCAACTATCGGCCGACTAAAAGTTCGTAGTGTGCGCACACTCTTAGTCGATAATAACTTAGACTAAGCTTTAAATTTCTTTGTGCTTAGTACTTAGACTGGACTTTTAGCATTATAACTTAGTGTCATGCAAGGGAAAGAGCTTGATTGAACCATTTTTGTTCTTATCCAAGTACATTTGTTGAAGGTTATGTGTTTTATATTGTAATATGTTGATTGTGGACACGCTTTGAAAGCTTGTTAAATGTTTTAGAGTAAATGGTACCTAACATTAACTAACTGTATGGGATAACGTCGTCTAGACTGACATCATAAAACTATAGAGTTGATCTTAGGAACTACTAAATTCTTCAGTGATAGCTAGCTCATTTGTTAAGGAAAGCTCGGGAAAGGTCAAACATGATTCCAGAAGCTAGTTATTAATTAGATTTATTTAAAATATAATATGCCAAAATTACTTTGATACTGTCACATCTTTTTTGACTTTCGTATTACGAACACATATTTTACTGTTTACCACACGACACTTTATCTATCTATCCGATTTATCCCAAAAGAAGTGATTTTGTTTTATTTAAGGGTTTCTGCTAGAGAAACAACAGGTTGTTGAAATAAAGTAGAACTGATTTCACATGAAATATTTACACTAATCTGTTACTAGCTTAGAAGCCGACCTTAGTAAAAGTGTAGGCGGATGAATAATTATCACGGAGAACAAATTGACTAGTGGAGGTTCCGTAATGGAAAATCGCCTAAGAAAGTAGCGCGCCAAAATGTCGATGAGCGTTGGACGAGGAACGTTTATGTTTTTGCTCTTATACATATGTCTTCTTTGGGACCCTACTATTTATTGTAATTCCAAAAATCGTTTTTCAGATGTCTCAAAGAACCCGATCGCTTCATTAGTTCATTCGTAACTGATCATTTTGACCGTATCAATTTGATCTAGAAGAAGGCGTCTGACCTACCTTCATTATGGCATCTCCGCTTACCTTTCTTTAATCCGTGATCTCTCTATGGCTTTAAGATTGGCTGTAAGAGAACCCAATAGTGGGTTAAGCTCGCCGTTGTACATAAACTGTCATGATTCTTTATATATATTTATTGTTAAGTGTGCAATAAAGAATAAATGAATAATCCGTGATAACTATTCACATTTATACTCCACGCGTGAACTGTCTCACCACCTTTCTAGATAAGTGAATGGTCCATTACCCACCCTTGTAAACTGGTGATGTAAACCTTATTAATGTATTGTTTCATTGATTGCTCGTGCAAAAGCAACGCTTGACGCGGTCGGTCCGTGGATGGGTGACCATCTTATCATAAGGAACGACGTGTTTTGGAAAGCACGATAAATCGTAGTTCCCGGCTGTCATTGAACATCTTCGAAAATCGGTACGGATAGTCAGCAGTAAGTCTGACAACCATTCTTACCCCTTGGTTGCATGGGTGACTGGGTTAAGGAGGTGATACAAGCAGTCGCTTCTTGTACAACACCGGAACTCAGCTGCATCCGGAACTGGAAAGCGACCCCAACACAGTTAGGAAAAGGCTCGGGAGCTGATACTCTACAGATACCTATTAGCATTGACTCACCACCTTAATAGAGTGAAATATAATAAATTGAATGGTCCATCTTTACATACTACACACTACACACTACACACATATACATACTACACACGCAGGCGCATGTATGTAAGATGCACCATTCACTTTATTTTATTTCGCTCTTATTATTCTCTTATTATTCATTTGATAAGTAGATGATTCCATTCTATTCTATTATATTCATCGGCCACCCCCCAGTGAACTGCTGCAAACCTTATTAATGCCCGTGGCATTGTCTGTTTGAATGCTTTACTTCTAGCTTACGCAGAACTCACACTAGAAGTATAATAATATTACTCGTACACTCTACACTCTACATATTTCTACAGAGATATAAGAATAGTGAATAATACAGATAGCTCGCTGATGCGATAGTTTAAGGCTTCAACATTCCACTGTTCCTCATGTCATAGTATTCTGCGTAATAAGCCTTGCAATACCCTTAATCTAAGGTTCTACTTTTACTGATAAATGAGTCATAAAAAAAAAACATTTCAATTCTTGATCTGTTCAGTACATAATTTGGCAACTAGCAATAAGTAATTGGCAATTTATGCAATAATATGTATATTATAATAAGTGCAAGACGCAGGCCGCTTCCAACAGGCATTTTAACCGTCTTCCCAAAAAAAGAGGAACATATCGAGTTGGATGTTTTTTTGCAAATCTATGGAGGAAGGCTGTTTTCAACAGTGGACGTTCTACAGCTGAAATTATTATGATGATAACTTATTATTCTTACTACTATGCGGAAACAAGCTGTTCACAAGAACCCACGTCATCACCAATTTATTTGCGATTAGAAACATCGCTTACAGTACTATTGTTATCGATATTACAAAGAAATATGAAAGAAAAAACTATTAATCATTACGAATATAAATGGTCTGGCTTCAGTTATTGTTTTAAATAGGTGTTAATATGTATGTCTAAGTTTAAATGTTTCCATTTAATAACAACTTTATTTATATAATACCGTATCTCGGAGTACGGTTATAATAATCAATATAGTATTAAAAAAGGGAATATTAGATAAGGGGATATAGGACGTCCACCAACAAGGTGTACAGACGACCTTATAAAGGTCGCCGGAAGACGCTGGATGCAGGTCGCCTCCAACAGGAATCTGTGGAGATCTAAGGGGGAGGCCTATATTGAGCAGTGGACGTCCTATGGCTGAGATGATGGAGATGATAATGAGCTACATTATAAATGCCTTTCTTTGTGGAAATCTCACTTTAATAAAATCTCTAAACATTTCACCGTACTCATTGGTTGATAAAGTATATTGGTAACAAATTAAAATGTAACTGATATACCTAATAATCATAGAACTACGTATTCTTACTTCAAAGTAATCATGTTACAAGTAGGAACAAAATCTTTTCAGTAAGTACACACTTTACGTCGCAAACATTTGCACAGATGATTAACATAGCATTACACACCACGTTATATTTTATTTGTGACTCACGCGGTTACTGTTTGCCGAATCTATTGTGTTATCTTTGCCTTCAAAAAAATGTTCAAACGCAAACGCGCGCGTTTACGTTCTGAAAATCCTGTCAGTAAATATTTATTGCGTTTGTTTCTTTGTTTTGAACAAATGTTGTACACAATGTGAGTATGTCTACAATGATTTGGAAATAATGTAAGGAATTATATTGTTTGTCAATAAGCAAATAACCACTTTAAAGGAAACGGAAAAATACTTTACGTGCTTTTCAATCAATAAAAAGTATTGATAATAATTATGAAATTCACATTATCCTACATAGAACCTCGTGATCTTGAAAATACACAAAAATTTTGGCCAACTAAAAATGAGTAGATACTTGTCGCTGCGAGTCTACTAGGTACTACAAATGTTTTCCCACAAAAGTTGCATGTTCATCATCCTCCGAGGCCTTTTCCCAACTATGTTGGGGTCGGCTTCCAGTCTAACCGGATGTAGCTGAGTACCAGCGCTTTACAAGGAGCGACTGCCCTATCTGACCTACTCAATCCAATACCCCTTGGTTAGACTGCATGTTGAACATTTAAATAATTATTAGAAATGGTCGGAGACAATTTGTGGCTAGAGTGAGTAGACCAGAAGAAATACTTGTGAGTGTCACAGTGCCGTACATCACCTGTGGAGTCTCTCCTTAAAAAAACGTCCAGCATATATAAAATAATTTGATAGGAAAATAATGCTCAAAGGATGCAACTATGCTCTAGTACTTTGTACGTTGACTAAGTTTTATATAATCAGACGAAGATTCCTAAAGACTGACCGTAAATGAGTGACCGTTCACTCACACTTGTCACCACTAATCACACAACGATGATAATATGACAACAATATTATGAGACACTCAAAACATAGTAGTTAATCATCTATTATGTTTTAGTTCTATTGTAAAACATTGTGTGTGGGTATAGTAGTAAATTATATCGATAAGTGCTGGTTATATTTTGTCACTTTAATCTCTAGCATTATTATGAAGGAAAGGGTTTTTCCAAGGTCCGTCCAGAGATGACTTAACGTATTAGAAGTAGGTACATCCTATCTAAGATAAAGATTGGGAAATGATACTATCAACCTATTTCTATAGACTCTTTGAACAAGTTACAGCAGAATATGAGAGGTTTATCGTAAAGGACAGTGAAAAAAAAAAGAAAAAAGTTCATTAGTAACATCAAAAACTTAAGCATAACTTATTTTTGAATGGAGCCCCCTTTTAAGCATACAGAGCCTGTGTTAGGAGACTCCGCTCTTTCGTATCAATATGTTTCATAACATTGAAAAACAAGACGTTAGAATAATTAATCTTAATCTAGTTACTTACATAAATCGCATATTGACCTGAAAAAAAACATGTCTAGGTACTGAATTTGTAAGTAAAAATATCCCCCCAAAATTGATGGCCAAACTGAACACCATTTTCAACTGAAACAAAAACCACCATTTAATCCTAAGTAAAGATAATTAATAGTTCTAACCTAATTATGAACCCTTAAGAGATATCGTGTCTCAAACAATAATACATGATTAACAAGCAAATCTAGGACAAGACAGAACCTGTTGTTACTTCACTAATGAGTGGCTTTATACAATGTCAATGTCTTTATAGTTGTACCTACAGTATTATGTAATGCAAATTAGCTTCAGCCTACGACTTCGTTTGTATGGACTTGAGATAAACTGTATGCCTACTTACTACTACGTGTTAATCCATTTTATCGAGGGTTAAGTTAATGAATTATGAGGGTTAATTAATGTAAATATTATGTAAATACTTCAAATAACAATAAATAAAAATCTTCAGCAAAGTTAAGTTCAATATAGTCTTATACTCAAGGCAAAAGTACAGGTAAAAAAATATGATAAAGTGTAAGCAGATCATTGAGAATGGGTGAAAGAAATAATCGCAAGGAAAATAGGACCCACGTGAGACTAAACCTACCAGGTATACCTTATTTCTAAGTTATCCAGCTAAAGGTATATTAATGATGAAATAATAAAAGAATTGTAATTTGAAAAGTATAAAATCAATCGGGATTTTATCAATCAGGAAATATGTCCGTCCATAGGGAAACATTATAGCAAACCGTAGCTGCTGTCATGACCACGTGAAACACTTATAAAACGCCATAAGCCTTTTGGACAACCATCGCTCCATTCAGTGAAAGTTGTACTTTAAACCAGACATAAGTAAAGATAATGACAAATAATGTACGTGATGAGCCTATAATATTAGTAATCTTGGGTCAAAGGCCTCATCTTTGTTATAGCAATGGCAACATTTGATTTTGAACACAAAATATGGATGGATACTACTTAAAAACAAAAAAAGGGTTCTAACCAACTTCAATGCGAGGGTTTTTAGTCAGAGTGTATATTTGTGCGCAATTATCTCCCGTGTGGCTGAACCGATTTTCATGTGGTTTACGGTCCACAAATAACAGGTGTACCTAAGTGTGATAAAAGAAATACGTAAAACATAATTCTGCTCTCCCTGCAGCTTGAAGCTTATGATGTCTAAAATACAGACTTTAAATTAATTATAACTTGCAGAATTAAACTAATATTTCTTAAAGTTAACATAAAGATGAGAACCTCATCTCTGCCGTCGGTCAATGTTCCCACAAATTAAAAAACGCTACGTCAACCACAGTTAAATTTAAAACAAAAAACATGAGAAAAACCAGTGAATAAAATTTTAGTCACTAAATATTATATTATTTTATGTTGTGGCCTTTTTTTACACGCTGAGGTAAATTATTTCACAAAAACAAAAATAGTAACTAACATAAGAGTTTATTCATGAAAACGTTTATAATTTTTTTTTGTATTCTTTCGAAGTGAATTGTTAGACAGACATTCTCAATACTTAATGCAGTGCTGGGAAAAAGAATTACGAATTTATCATCACAATAGTCATTTATTGACATTATTGTTTACATATTAAACCAAGAAAAAAATCAACATGCACATAAAAAACAGTTGGCCCTTTCCAAAGTGAATTTCTCTTTCACTTTATACATATGTTCTGTCATTGATATCATAAAATCTTATACCAAAATCTCTATTTTGATATAGCTACTTATACTTCAAGGCTTCATATAGGAACTTGGTCTTAAGTAACGGGCTCAAATGACCATGACGCTAAAATGCCTATAATAAATCTATGTTTTCCGTCATAATGCAACAGGAAATTGAGCCATAGCCCCGTCTTAATGTACTTAACTACGGCTACTACCTATCATAAAATGGCAAAGATGTTTTGACTCAGAGTGCAGACTACAGACTAAACAGTTGGCCAAAAGTTGACCCGACAGTTGTTAAAAAAACCGGCCAAGTGCGAGTCGGACTCGCGCTCGACGGGTTCCGTGCCATTATTTAAAATTAGCAAAAAATCACGTTTGTTGTATGGGAGCCCCCCAAAATATTTATGTTATTCTAGTTTTCAGTTTTTAGTTAAATTTCAACTCTCTATCATGGTTCATGAGACACAGCCTGGTGACAGACGGACGGGCGGACGGACGGACATAAAAATGAAAAGAGAATATTGGTTCCATTCAAAGTTTTAAGTCGGTCTGATACCGTCTAAATATGTACTTGATCTTTGTAATGTGCGTACTACCTCTTTCTATTCATCTTTATACCTACTGATTTATGAGCCCAAACAAACTATCGGCCGACCGAAAGTTTGTAGTGTACTCTTAAGGCAATAAAAAACTAAGAGAACGTTTCCGTAATAATCAGGAGAATTAACGTTCACGTTGGATAATACAAAATTCGTGCATAAGAAGCTAAAATAACATTAATTTTACATCTACTAACTTTGTTATTGACAAACAAATAATTCCGAAAAATTTTATTTTTATATAAATTATACCAGAATTCTATGATCCTTGATGATGCAGCTAACTGTTTTAACACACCAATAAATTGTATTTCCCGTGTATTGTATCTAGGTGTTAAAAAATCCTTGTTAAAAATTTACAATTTTACTTCAAAAATATATTTAATTGCTATAAAATAACTGTGTGTATGCAGATACATGAGGTCATCAGTAACTGTTATAATTAGAGAGGAGCATGACTAAAGATGATAGTACTAGTGTTTTCAAGGTTTTTTATGATCATCATCCTGTGGTAGTGTACCTAGTGTAATTTATATTTTTATCACACGACAAACTCTGTTTACATAGTCATATAAAATCGTTATCGTTTTCGTAATCGTTTATTTTAAATTGGCACACTTTTGGATCCCAGTATCCACTAACAAGTACCATATCTATACTTATCTATACTTTAAGATGGTTAATAAAGAAAAAACATTCTGTTAGTTTGTTTGTACCCTAGAGGCTCCGAAACTACTAAACCGTTTTAAAGAATATTTGAGTGTTGTTACACTCTTCCCGAGTAACGTAGGCTATATTTTATCCAGTTACGGGCAGCAGTTTTCAAGGGACGAGAGTGATACAAAAAAATGGATTATCTATAACACCCAAAAAGTTTATATTCTACGTGATATTTTTGAGATCATTGAACTTGTGTATGATTTAATTAGGTGTACTAATTATGCGGCCCACAAATTAATCAGGAACTCCTGAACTAATTTCAGTAATTAGCGGGAATAATATTGTGTCAAAAGCATTACTAGTATTATCAGAACAAAGCCGTTTCAGTGCCTAAATGGAGGTTTGTGCAAAAAATATGATATTTCACAAATTGTAAATTATTTTACTATTTTGCTTATAGGCTACCTGGCTACCTTTATTTATACAGTAAGCACAGACATACATACATTGAGTGAAAGTTCAATGGAAACGTTAATTAGTTTTCTTAATTTTTCAATCAATTTCGTTTTTTAAATTTAATAATTAATGAAAATAAAAGCAATTTACATAGATATTTACTTATTTACAATACATATAAAAACTATGCTAAAAAAAAATGAACTAAAAAGCGTCAAAAAATTCATCCCCATCGCTGTCGACTGGGAGCGTACCCAAGAGGCTGGCAGCGTTACCTCGTTGGTTTGCCATGCTGATCCGTATAGGTAATTGAACGAGCTGCATAAATTAATCAATATTTTTATTTAATAATTTCTTATACGGAAGTAGACCGAAAGTTTCTTACACTGCTAATTTAACGATATAAGACCCTTTCAAGATATAGTGATGTGCAGTGACCATATCGATGGTAATTGCTCCGTGTTTTTATTTTTACCAGTCCGAAGTTAATTTCCATAACTGAGTAGTGTTGTGCGCGGTGTACCGTGGCATGCTCTGACATGGCTAGTGATGGGAATTGTCGATAGCTTGGGGGACTATTTATTTTTGTAGTAAATAATACTTATTGTCAGTTTGTAACAATTTTATTGTTGCCACAACATTTAGTAAATACAAAAATATAAACTTATAAAATGCTTTGAAAGACATGTTATTCTAAAATATTTCATTCAATTTTTAATTTAAATAATTAATAAAATTCTAATACTATTTATGTAAAAATACAGTCTTTACACTTTAACAAAACACTAAGTCGCATAATTTTTACTATTAATATTGTACAATCATAACAAACCGTGACCCATTACAATTAACAACTCAATAAAAAGGAAACGTTACTCACAAAACACCTCGTCACTACAAAAATATTATCGATACCATTGCGCATCACTCGAGCGCACCTTCCGACTGAGTTCAGTGTTACGTGCAAGGCGCATGCGCGCGATCGTGTTCTAAATTCATTTAATAATTAAATTAATTTTTATATGGCAGTGGTGACCCGACCGTGTGGTGATTTCCATTGTGTTAGAGGCAAATCATGCATAGGACGGACTTCTAAATCTAGCTGGGTAATATCTCTTTTCATACATACATTTGACCTTGTTTGGTGTTTACGAAGTGACTTGTAAATTGTAATTGAAGACTCAGGTTTACGAGAAGTTGTAAAAAATTGTTTGCAAAAAAAGGTGTAAAATATTATTGAGTAGATCGTTTTTCTTTTAAAACCGTTTCTAGGACAAGGACTTTGTCGTAACGTAGAGAAGCCGATTATACGTTTCTGTTTGTATATAGTGATGTTAATTTGTATTTATAGCTGTCTATAGCGTTTGGTCATTGAATGAAAACTACTATGACATGATATTACAATAGTAGACTGTAAATTGTTACCTCGTAAATATTGCAAATAATAATTGGTCTCTGTTTCTGAATGAAATTTCTTTGACTTACCTTTTGAACATTTTTGACCCTCTAATTTGAAAATGTGAAAACATATTAAGTAGGTTTTAAAGTACATATGTCAATAAAATACACAACTAAGAGCATGTTTAACGATCTATCACCGTTTGCTCATTTTGCCTAGATATGCAGCAACCTGCAAGAATGTACATACTTATTTCGTGTTACCTAATAGCGATTTATTTGCGTAAAGTTATTTTTTATGTAACATCTTATGTAGGTAGTGCATGTTCTATCAAAATTTTTGGGTGACTTTTTTAGGAAGTTCCCTTCCTGCATGAATATTTTATCGATGTTAAATATCGATATTACTTCTACAATCTATTTATTTCACAGTTGATGAGAACAAGAAAAAAATGAATAATCTAGTATTAAATCTATCTATGACGTAGTTTAATATCCATTACAAAGGCACTGTTTATTCCTCAAGGAATGGAATTCCTTAGATTCTATGGAAAAGTAAGAATAAAAATAATATAAATATATTTGTAAGATCTTCATTCAAATACCATTACTGTGCCCTTCACACAGTCATATTAGTATAAGAACTTATATAAATTGGTTAGCATATTCTGCTGAACACACATTTACACAATATTTGTTGATATAAGTAGGTCTTTTTTTATCACTGGATGAAGTCTATATGTGTGTGTATCTGTCCTTATTTCCATGTTTTTCTGTTCTGTTGAATCTCAAAAACAATGATTGATGCTTTTTTTATAATAGTACTCCTAGACAATACATGTCTTGTTGACCTCTTGTGCATAAATATAGGCCGTCTTCCCGGGACGCGGGTGAAACAGCGAGAAAAAGCTAGCATAAGATAAACTGTCAAAAAATAGTTTTTTCTTAAAACAATTAAATTGCGTCTTTGTAAGTATTTTTGTTAACTTTGATAAATATTTCAATAAAAACTGTCGGAAAAACATAAACCTTCATTTTGAACAACTCCGTCCGTTGACAAAAACTGAATAGGTAGTACATAGATAAACTCAGGAGTGTACACTGATTCATACAAAGGCAAGTTCATGGGCACGTACACAAGTAGATAGGTATGGCTCACCCGCTTACGTGAGATAAAACATCTATTATATCTAAATAAATAAATATCGGGACATCTTTCATACATGGTCGGCTACTCCTATTCATCATCATCCTCCGAGCCTTTTCCCAATCATGTTGGGGTCGGCTTTCAGTCTAACCGGATTCAGCTGAGTACCAGTGCTTTACAAGAAGCGACTGCCTATCTGACCTCCTCAACCCAGTAACCCGGGCAACCCGATACCCTTTGGTTACACTGGTGTCAGACTTACTTTCTTCTGACTACCCGTAACGACTGCCAAGGATGTTCAATGACAGCCGGGACCTACAGTTTAACGTCGGCTACTCCTATTGTAAATTATATAGGTATTAGCTTGTGTTATGGAGGCTAACTCACGATGCCTTCGAATGAAAACCTGGTTAGTGAAAGAGTCAAATTAGCAGAAGGAAGATAAGCACAGAATGTTCTTTGCGATAAAATCCTCCTAGAGACGCAATAAAAAAATAAAAATAAAAACTTTTTCAGAGGTTAAGGACGAGGGTATGTAGGTACTTATTTATGTAATATAGGTAACTAACTTAACTCGTAATACAATAGAAACACAATAATATACTTAACACATCTTGTAAAGGATGTCTCATGTTTTTGTTCTCACAATTCCGGATTCCCCAAGGTCCGTATTTTCTTACCACCACGGCCAAGGTGAGGTAAGACGATTACATTTTCATTCTAACTCCATCAAAAATTCATTATATGAGTTATTTTTTAGATGAACGAAGTAGCTTCTTGCTTAATTTTGACCTTGCGGTTAGGTTAATGAGATTTCAGTACAAAAACGTGTGTAAAATTGCGAAATCAACAATTAGATATATAATAATTTTATTACTTAAAAGTCGTGGTGGTAAACAGCTCTAGTTGTAACAATATAATAGTATTTAATGCCAATAAGAAGGTACATAGACAATCCAAACAAAAATGAATCCCTTCATGGCAATGGAATTATAACATACTAGCTTCCGCTCGCGGCTTCGCCTGCGTGGTGAGTTGATAAAAAGTAGCCTATGTGTTAATCCAGAGTATCACCTATCTACATACCAAACAATCAAATCGTTCCAGCCGTTTTTGCGTGAAAGAATAACAAACATACATCCATACATTCTCACAAACTTTCACATTTATAATATTTTATTTTTTATTCATCCTGTTAGGATAATTTAATCTATGTTATTTCTTTTGTCATACGAAATTCTAGAAGATGTTTTAGTTCTATTTTTATTTTTCTATAATGCCAGACATAAAGCTAGTTATTACAGCATACCGTGTGAATTTACACCTATTGTTTATTTCTTTCATGATTTATCAAAGTCATGGTCATCTCAAATCTACCTGTACATAAAATGTAATTGTTCGCATGGTTTTATTTTTATAGCTAATTAGTTATTAATTAGCAGTTGGTTAATAATATGAAAAATAATTCATTTACAATTCTACAATACATATAACTCATTTCAATCAAAATAAGTCATTTATTTACAGTCTTGGATAATAAATAAATATATGTCTGTAACTATAATAATGTAAATATTTTAATTAAATAAAGCAAGTTCCACTAAAAAAAAAAGTTCAAGAGAACAAGGAAAAATAGAATAATCTAGTATTCTATATATTTATATCGCAGTAGGTATAATATCTATTATAAAGGCACTGCTTACTCTTCAAGGCATGGAATTCCTTAGATTCTATAGGAAAGTTAGAATAAAAATAAAATAAATCTATTTATAAGATCTTCATTCAAGTAGGTAACATTCTAACCTAACATAATAACCAGTTAGTTAATAATATTAAAAATATTGAATTTACAATTCTAAAATACATTTTATCAAAATAACTCATTTCAACTCAACAAAGTCGTTTATTTATTTTTCTATGTAAACGGCAATATGAAAAAGTTTCATCAATGTTATATATCAAGTTCCTATGGGATTCGTATATTTCCGGGATGAAAAATAACACACAACACTCCAGGGTAATTTTGTATTTCCAAAATACACATTTTTTCAATTGCAATGCAAGCTCTGGAGATTATTTCCTACGTGCTTATAATGAATTACATGTTTATCATATACTAGCTGTGTCTTGGGGTTTCACCCACGTCCCAGTGGAACTACTTCCCTTAAAAGATAAAGGAATACCTTTATCTTTTAAGGGAAGCTTATCGACCGATTACCGAAACGCCATTCAATTTTGAAGACTTTTTATAATTTTTTCTTTGTTACACTTGCATTTTAACATCGTCAAAAACACTTAAACTTATTTAGGTTAGACAGTCAAGCTTTCTCATTGGTGATTGGTATCCAGAGATCGTCTTAAACATGACTTACTTTGCCTCTTTCTACTCGTAATATTACAACTTATAGAAAAAGTAGATATAAAATTAGCAGATTGTAGATATTAGTTTTTGCATAGAACCCTACTACGGTTTATTCCACTCAAAAAAAGTGCCCTCAGACTACCTGGGTGCGTATCACCTGGGTGATCAGAACATAATAAGCCGTTACTGCTCCTGATTGTCAGTCAGAACTAACATCTTGACATTCTTTCCAAGACATGGCTGACTCACGACCGACCAGTCATTTGTCAGAGCAATCGTGGTAAGCGCAACTCAATCGCGATCAAGTCCAAACAATATCGAACGGTGTCCATTACCTACTATCTTCAATCAAAGGTCAAAATCGCCAATAACTGGACTACAATGACGTCACGCCAGTACTTATATGTATATACCCAGTGGTGCCCAGCAGGGCCAAGGCCTGCCGGGGCTGCGGGATTGTTCGAAAAAGTTACCGCGGCCCTGGTACATAAAAGGTCTTCGACGGAACATGACGGTTTTTAGTCAGTAAGAGTCCGACACTCCCTCACCGCTGCTAGCCCACAGCGGGAGGGGTCATTTGATGATTTTTGACGTCGCTCTACTATATAAACTTACATAAGAAAATGTGCGTGAAAACATTATAGCAGAAAGCAGTAAATCATCGACGGTCTATACTTACTAATGAGTGATTGTCGAATGAATCGCGTGCGCAGTCTTTTCACTCTCTAACCATTAGAGCATTACTTTTTATTTCCTAACTATTCCAAATGACTAAGTAATGCACGTAATTAATGTTAGGAAAATAACTGTTAATGTGATATAATGTAAAGATATAATTTATCTTGGGATGTGTTGTTTGATTACCTTAATGGTCTTCAGGTAAGGTATGTTTTTTTCTTAAATATTCAATATACCTGCCAGCGGTTTCACCCGTATCCTATGTGTCCGATTTGTTCCTCATTTTTCGATGTGTTGGAGACCAACTTATGCCCATCTAGACCTCGTTCTTTTTCTTCCGTACCCTGGCCTGGACAACCAGATTTCCTAGTAGAAGTTAGTGTATACTTATATTGCAGTATTAAGTACAGTAGGTACTTTTGAATACATATTGCATAGCTTGTGTAATTATTATTTTTATAACTATGATGTTATACCTAATTATTGCACCTGACGTTCATTAATATCATCATTAGTTGAAGAATCTATAGGTATGTGAGGTAATTACTAGGTAGATAGGTATTTTTTGTAAAAAAATAAGTTGTCATGGAAAAATTGCAGTCATACTACATTCATTGTAAGCAAGCACAAAGTATATATGTACTGGCGTCAATATAAATATCCGCTTTGACTTAAACTACATATCCATGTAAGAAATTGAAAGTTCTCAAAAATTTTGTCGAGTCACGTATATTTGTGTTTCATAAGAATTTGTATTAAGTAATAGCATACAGTATTAATATATTTCATCATCATAAAAATAGTCTCAATATTATAGTCACTATAGTTTAGTACAATATACTTGCAAAATCCAGCAATTTCACACTTTTAACAAAACTTTACTTCTCAAAACCGACAATCCTACAAAGCGCCTACAATCTGAGAATGTGAAAACACTATGAAAACTTAAAACATTGTCAATTCAAAGAATGTATTGTTTAGTAGCATAGCAACGGATATTTTTGTTTACATACCTCTTACTTTTGTGTCGTATTCTTCAGTTGTGAATGACAACAATGAAAACGCGAAGTGTGAACGACTTCTGTGTATAACGCATAATGATTTACCCTGAAGCTACTGAAGGAACTTAGTTCCACTTACGAACCTAGCCTTTTTCAAACTGCGCTGGGGTCGGCTTTCAGTGTAACAGTATGCAAGAGTACTTACCAGTATATGGCTACTGCCTATCTGACCTCCTCAACTGAGTTATCTGGGAAACCGTAGAAAACTCTTTGATAAAATTTGTTGATAGTTTCTGGCTTCTGACTGAGCATAACGAATGCCAAAGATGCTTAAATGACATCATCACCTATTTATTAGAACTATCTTCCGAAACACGGTAGAACTCGTTACGACAAGATCACCCATCCTCCGACCGACATTGCGAAGTGTTGCTTGACCTTATGATCTATTGGCTCGTGTAGCTATTACTATTATTTATATTTTAATTTATTTCTTTGTGCTAATTGACATATACATATTTACCAGTATGTTAACGTATTTTTAATGTGATATGATGAGATACGCAAGTTATAAATTAGTCACATATGAATTAATGTTTTGACTTACACTACATATAAGCTCAAAGTATACATCATAATTATTATAGTAATTCAGTATGAAAATATTGTTATAGTAGACGACTTAGTATTAACAATAATGTTTTGGTTTAATGGCATACTTAACTGTAGTACTAGCACATAGCTCAAGTAGTGTAATAACATTCAACAATGATCATTTATATGTCTACTGTTATCTGCACATATGTAATTGTGATAATGAAAATTGTATGCATTTTTTTCTTTATAATAGGTATTTCATTATTCCTTGACTTGACTGCCTCGTTGGTCTAGTGGTCGCGCGGCTGCTGTGCTTGAGGTCTTGGGTTCGATTCCCGGGTCGGGCCGAAATAGCTTTGTGGGTTTTCTTAAAACTTTCACGAAGCAGCCCGTAGTCTGGAACTTGGTGATTGATTCACCCGTGCATCGGAGAGCACGTAAATGTCGGTCCTGCGCCTGATCTCTTTCCGGTCGTGTCGGATTGCCGTCCCATCGGGTTATGAGAGTGAAGGAATCTCTTGCCCTATAATTTATGTCCTGCGCAGCTGGCTGATCTCCTTAAATGAGAACACCCGCCGTGGCCGTCTCGCGGTTTCACCCGCGTGGAACCTCTGCCCTTAATCGGTTAAAATATTACCTATATAACTCGGGAACAGAGTAGCTAACCATCAGTGAAAGACTTTTTCAAATTGGGTCAGTAGTTTCGGAGCCTTTATGGTACATATGTACGTGCAAGAAAAAAAACCCCTTTAAATACTATTATCAAAGTATAGATTATTATAAAAATATACCGATATTTTTTTATTACTTAAGAAATCACGATATATGAGCGTGTCTCACTCACATGTTGGCGTTTCTATCTTCTAATTTAAATAAATACGATGCTGTAATTACTATAAGCTATATAGCTAATGAAATAAGTAATAATAATCAGTGGTTATTACAGAACAATAAATAATGCTGGTTGTCAGCTTGAAAGCAAATGGAACAATCTACATATTTGTTATAAAAGGCATATTTACAGCATTCTTACATGAATGAACCTGCTATTCTAAGAATTGTGTCTATGGAGTTTCTTGTCGGTTCTTCTCCATGACACCCATTCTTTGGAACCGCGCAACTAGCCTGACATTTTTCTTTTCTATTCTCAAGCACCTGTAATAGATCTTTGTGAAATAAAAAAACCTTTGACTTTGATTCAACTAGAACTATATAAAAAAGAAACTATGTTAGATAGCCCATTTCTTGAGGAAGATTTTGGCCTAATTGTTATCCGGGTACGCAGACTAATTTCCACGGGACGCGGGTGGAACCGCTGCCGATAACTAGTTATGGAATAAACCACGAACATACCGCGAATCACTTTTATAAAACACTCGACTTACATTCCAAGTTGGTAATAAAAGAAAAACAAAAGAACTGCTACATAGTACTTCGAACAAAAACAAAATAAATTGTTACGTCAGTATAGTTCCGACGATTTACACTGTTTTTCAAACATAGAAAGGTATCCGACGTATCTACGTACTATAAATCAGTGGTTAACGGAAATGTTAATTATCGGGAGCAATTATGTACTTTATTGTTATGTAATAAGAATTGAAGTTCAATGACTCTTGACCGCGAATGCGAACGCAGTGTGCAGTTTTTGATCAAGTTCTAAGATTTTTTTGTGATATTTTTATGAATAAGTTTTGATCTTCATGGTTTGATTACATTTATCAATGAGGGAAAAACATGAATGTCACATAATTTCACCAATTTTCAACAAATGAGGAGATTTGCAGTCTAGTGTTGGCTATTATTAAATGGTTTCTAAAGTTTAGCTTGAAATGGTAACATTTTTACTATAGGTACATGGGGTGCTTATTCTGCAATTGCTAAGATACTTTTTTAGGGTTCCGTAGCCAAAATGGCAAAAACGGAACCCTTATAGTTTCGTCATGTCCGTCTGTCCGTCTGTCCGTCTGTCCGTCTGTCACAGCCGATTTACTCGGAAACTATAAGTACTACAGTGATGAAATTTGATGGGAATATGTGTTGTATGAACCGCTACAAAAATATGACACTAAATAGTAAAAAAAAGAATTGGGGGTGGGGCCCCCCATACATGTAACTGAGGGATGAAATTTTTTTTTTCGATGTACATACCCGTGTGGGGTATCAATGGAAAGGTCTTTTAAAATGATATAAAGTTTTCTAAAAAACATTTTTCTTAAAGTGAACGGTTTTTGAGATATCAGCTCTCAAAGTCGTAAAAAGTATGTCCCCCCCCCCTCTATTTTTATAACTACGGGGTATAAAATTCTAAAAAAAATAGAGGTGATGCATGCTAATTAACTCTTTCAACGATTTTTGGTTTGATCAAAGTATCTCTTATAGTTTTTGAGATAGGTTGATTTAACTGTAATTTACGGAACCCTTCGTGCACGAGTCCGACTCGCACTTGGCCGGTTTTTCTTACTTATCATGCAGCAGAAACTAACCTAAACTACCAACTTAGTTAAAATATTTTTATTGATAACAAGCTTTGGCCCGCGGCTTCGCTCCCGTCAACTGACTTCTCTACTTTACCCTATTTTTTTTTCATAAGAACCTTCTCCTGACAATAACAAACACAACAAAAAAAGAATTAGCCAAATTGGTCCAGGCGTTGTTGAGTTATGCGCTTACCAACACATTTTGCGATTCATTTTTATATTATAGATAATATGTCTGTATGTTTTTTTTAATCCGTTGGTAAACGGCAGGATGTTGTTACCTATTACACAAAACATTCTTATGCACTTATTTAAAATATGAAACGTAGCTTTTTATATAAAATTGCGCAGAATTGCTTTATTTTTAAACATTTCTTCACTTTAGTCGGTTTATTATTTCTAGAATGCACAATTTACCTTCAATAAAATATGCATTGTTAACATTTTATTATAATTTAGTAAATTCATTCGTTAATTTTAATATAAGTACCTTAGGTATGTAATGTTATGTTTACCTCATATATTTTTGTGTTATCATCTCCTAAATATTTTCAGTTAGTCTGTTTAGATACTATTTCTGACTGACCCGATATTTCTGAAACTGGAAGCCGACCGAACAAAATAGTTGGGAAAAGGCTCGGGAGATGATGACATTTAAATATTTCTAGTAAAACAATCCTGTTTATAGTTTTATTTTTCTTTTTTATTGGTTACTTTAATTCTAATCAGAGACAAAGTAATCAAAATTAGGCCATTTTATTCTAGACTCCCAGACCAAACATCTATTAAAAAATCGGCAATCTTCTGTCACCCAAACTGCTTACATAACCCGTGCCTACGCGATCACGTAATCGATCACCTGTCATCGGAACTATGACGAAACGAGAGACTCATTACAGTGTAACAGACCAATTGACAGATGAACCAGTGGACTGAAGAACCGGGTTTGTGGCGCAATTGTTTTGCTGGAGAAATAAGGTTCTTTAAGTTCTTCTTTTTGTGGTAAACGTCAGACTGACGAAAGTTAAGTAATGTAAATTTGAAGGTTGATAAATGTCCGATTTGGTTAACACACTGTCCGGAATTGGTTACCTGTGACTTTGTACTGACTAACATGTATAAACAAAACCCTTTATGAGTGCTTAAGACATATACGCCTCGGCAAACGTAGTGTAGGACGTCCTCAGGCACAGTGGAGTGATGACTTGCGCAAGACGGCTGGCAGGAGCTGGATGCGAGAAGCCGAAAATAGATCTCAGTGGCGTGCACTTGGAGAGGCCTATGTCCAGCAGTGGACTGCGATAGGCTGATGATGATGATGATGATGAAGACATATACTTTATGGCCAACTTTAGAGAGGTAAAGTAATTTGGTGAGAACTACACTGAAGGTATTGAAGTCGCCATGATGTGGCTGTTGTCTAGAATACAGTTTAGGTATCAAAATATGCATAAAAATTAAGGGTAAACTTAGTCCCTACCCCACATATTCAGCATCGCGACTCTTTTTTTCCCTCTAACATTAAACAGATAAAAAAAATAAACGGATATTCTTTGAAACCACAAAGAAATAGAAGCAAAAGAACCCTGTAAAAGTACAACGTACCTGAGTGCCCATTATAATGGCATTTGACTAATTAGAAAGATATGCCTGCTAGAGATGTCAAAGAGATTGGTTTTGCTCTAATTAGCACGCGCTACTGAGGAAGTTCAATTGTTATCACAATGTTAAGAACTTGACATTAATATGATATTTACACATAAGAAATACATCATTTTATTTAGTTGTAATACATGATTTTTATTTGTCCATAAATAGCATTTATTTATCATTTTTTTCGACGGAAAAGTGCTATTTGGCCCACCAAGTTATTATGTTGAAAAGTATCTATGTTCTATATATACATACATTTAAATTAAATAAAGGCATCCGCTACATAAAAATATCTTCGTAGCTGATCAACTAAAACTACTAAAGCCCGAGTTCTACTGAGAAAATAATCATCAGTTTTCTTAACAATGACTGTTTGAATGTGAAAATTCATAGTTGCCACTTTTTTTAAGACAACTAAACTTGGGATTAAGAAACATCCCAGCAAACCAAAACAACTTAATTAAAGCTAATTATCAATATTTATCCACATTACTACAAAATAAAAAACCTATCCTTTTCTCCTTACAGAACCTCAAAGCAGTATGCGACTTCATAAAAACACAGCTATGCACCATAGCAATATCTCTGACGCTGTTCAACTCAGTCCGACTGCCGAAAGAGGCGTTTAGACATGGAGCAGTTCCATACCTGGTGGTCTACTCCTCCTGGCTGCTGGTTGCTGGGTTGCCGACCACGTTACTGCAGCTGGCTATGGGGCAGTTGAGTCAGCAGGATTCAGTGGGAGTTTGGAGGGCTGTGCCTATATTAAGAGGTAAGAATTAAGGTCTTGATAATAATTTGGTTCTCTTAGGAAAGTAGATATTATGGTCCTCAATTGCTATTGCATATGTGGTTTTTGTCAATTAATTGAAGATCATTGAGGGAAAATGTGAAATCAAATATTATTATAACAGTTGTGTGTGTAAGTTTGTTACCTGTTCACGTTTAAAATGCTGGTCGAATTTTGACGAAACTTGGCAAATGTAGATTACAATTCAGAGTAACATAGAGGTTACTTATTTATTTGCGTGCGATAATAATTCCCTCAAGAAGTTAGTGAAACAGCTGGCGGAAACTAGTGTTGTCATAAAATAAGAAAAAAAACAATGTACATATCTGTGTAAGGGTACACAAAAATATCAAAACATTTAGGTGAGATGCAGAACAGTAATCAAATTACATTATTCTGTATTCGCGAGGCACTAGAATATTTAGATAGGCAACCTAGTCTAAAGTACATAAAGTATGCAAACCTAAGTATCATGTTATGCCAACAAATAGATAAACTCAGAGACCGCGTTGTGTTCGCTTCTGAATCCGATTACACTGTTGACGTGTGTAATGCAGTATTTTTTATGTAATTAACTTAGCACTTGTCATATTGTTGGTCCTTTTGTCCGCATCCTAGTACTTTTTTAAAATCTTTGTGCAATTTTCTAATATAGGTTGAAGTTCCGAATATTTCGTTAGTATAATTAAATGATATTTTTTTACCAATTTCCCAAAAAAGAATAGGTTTTGTAATACATATAATTTACATAATTAACATGTATTGTTTGAGCGTTTGTTATCTTTGAGAAATTATCTAATACATATAGGATTAACTGTTATGAATATTTCATTAATTTTATAACCTACCTTCCAAAAAGCGGAGGTTTCAACAGCTTTGTGTAATAACAGTTTTTTTAACTGAATCTTATTTTAAAATCTTTCAAACAATTTTTATCGCCCGCCATCCATTTGAACTATGTTTGCAACAAATCACGCGCAACTCAAACAAATAGCTACCGCGTATAATAAATCAAAATTAATTCTCACTTATAATACCACAAGAGCTTCAAAATTATCGGGTATTTTCCGATAGGTTCGTTGCAAACAAATGAAGGAGTCAAGTTTTTCAGGTTAAAAAGTAACGAGCGCGAAGCGCGAGTGATTTCCTGAAAACTTGACGACTTTATTTGTTGCAGGAACCTGAGGAAATGCCAGATAATTTTGAAGCTCGTGTGGTATTCGGGGGATTATTTTTCCGTCCCAAATGTCGGCCACAACCTGTCAGTTTGACGTAGCAACGACCAGAGAAAATATTCAAAAAAAATTATCAGTATAATACCATGTAGGTTGTACCACGTGACGTCGAATGGTGCAATTCTATTGGTCGATATTTGGGTCGGAAAAATAATCACTTATAATACCACAAGAGCTTCAAAATTATCGGGTATTTCCCGATAGGTTCGTTGCAAACAAATGAAGGAGTCAAGATTTTCAGGTTAAAAAATAACGAGCGCGAAGCGCGAGTGATTTTTCCTGAAAAACTTGACGACTTTATTTGTTTGCAGGGAACCTTGAGGGAAATGCCAGATAATTTTGAAGCTCGTGTGGTATTCGGGGGATTATTTTTCCGTCCCAAATGTCGGCCACAACCTGTCAGTTTGACGTAGCAACGACCAGAGAAAATATTCAAAAAAAATTATCAGTATAATACCATGTAGGTTGTACCACGTGACGTCGAATGGTGCAATTCTATTGGTCGATATTTGGGTCGGAAAAATAATCTTCATAAATCCTTTTGTTTTTTCCAGGTGTCGGCCATTTAAAAGTGATGACGTCATACGTTTGCTGTGTATACTACATGATGTATGTCGCGTTGTCGTCTGCTTATCTCGTTTGGATAGGCAAGGGGTCTTTTCCTTTGAAAGATTGCACTAAACTGCATATAACGCCGGTAAGCCGCTTTGTACTGTAAAATGTTTTGTAAAAGACTATTTTAATAAGCGGAAAGCTAAATGTTTTGTGGAAACAGGCTTACGTTTGAGAGGTTTTTGAGGTAAACATTTCGTTGAGACTCCAAATGTATGCATGCATTGTTTTGCATTTAGGATATTGAAAGATACTCAACTTGTTGATAATACTTGGTTTAAGTTATAAGAATCTTCAACAATTATAATAGTCCACTGAGCCTTCAAGTATGAATATAAATTTATTTTGTTATACAATACAATGATGACGAAAAAAGTCCATGTATTTTTGAAATATAAAATAAGATTAAAAATGCAGCATGTCAGATAAAGCAATTATGATACAATTTTATATTTTATTAAAGCCAATTTTTGTTTTACCTTTCAGCACGGATATGAAAATAAAATGAATGCAACCGAGTGTTTCAAGTAAGTTAAGTATATAATATTTATACTCCTATGATAAAGAGGTAGCATTTTTATTGATTTGTACCCTAATGCTCCAGAACTACTGAACCCATTTGAACAAATCTCTCATTGTTGGGTAGTTAGACTATCACCGAATAACAGGTTGAATTTTTACATATGTTAGTAGTTTTCACGGGACGAGGATGAAACCGAGGGAAAACAGCTTGTAATACATAAAATAAAAGATAGTAAAACTAGTCACTTATCTATTCGTACTTGTTTTCAACTTTTATTTCAATTTTATAGTGAACAATAGGAACACCACTGTCTGTACGAAGTAGGTACTTTATTTTCGATTTTTGTAGTCTAAATAACAAAACCAGTTTTTTATCGAAAACCTGTATAGAGTATCTTTTAAAGACTATTTTGATAATACTACTAACTTTCGCTTTTGAAAACCGCTTTCAATAATAATTTGTGTTATCATCACTGTTCAAATTAAATGGATATTACTACTGGTAGAATTAATGAAATAAGTACTACAATTTTAATGAAGAAGGAAAAAACTGAATACTCAGCAGAAAAATAATTTTCCGACTGCTGGTTTAATGTCCAGAAAAATATCGCTTAGTTCTAGAAAGAAAAGTGGTCCTATGAAGCCAAAAAAATGTTTTAATTGAAAAAAGTAATTTGCCATTTTCTTGGAGTATTAGAAATAGTTTTTCATGCAACCTAAATAGTTACTACCCAATTTTGGTTTCTAGAACTTGCTGAAATACCACATAACTATAAACATAATCCTAACAGATATTATTAAAACTTTCAGCTCAACATTTTTGGCGCCTTTCACTGAATATCCTCAATATCTTGGCATAATGGCGATTTTAATATTTCTTCTATGGTTCTTCGTGCCCATTCTGTAAGTAATAATACTCTTATTACAAGCCATATTTTCTTCTTCATCTGTTATAGGCCGTTTAAAGAAATATATTTCAGCCTAAAGTGAAAAGTTTGTAAAGAAAAGCGAATTTTGTTAAGAATAAATTGGCTAAAAAAGTTATACATAAAGTCGTGCTAGTTACACTACTTAGGTATATCTCAAGATTGGCTGAACCGCTGAAAGTTAGAGGGGAGATCCCGGGAATAGGATCTAGGATAGTTTTTATCACCGTCCGGCTAATTGAAGCAGTTATTTCAAGAGGTGGGTATAACCGCGGGCGGAAGCTACTTATTCATGAGTCACTATTACACAATTAATTTAATATTTATATTAAGCGTCTACAAACAGTTTTAAATTGGACTAAATTAAGTGTCGACATACTAAAATGTAGTTCATATGTTTCAGTGACAAACATTGCGTATAACAAACGATTCAATTAACACTATCCATGTAATTTACGTAAAAACACTGTGATCTAAAAACTAAAATATTCAGTCAAAATGGAAGTGTTTTTCAGTAAATAGGACACACTTTCCGCCTGTCGATTGATTGTTTGATATCAAATGCTTTTAACAAACATTAATAGATTCAGAGCTTAAAACTAAAATCTATTTGATGGATAGTACAGTTCAATTTATTTAATCTTTTTTATATTTTAAATACAGAAAAAAATACACTACTATACATATCTTTTTTAACTATATAACAATGACACAGAGGTTTTAATATTTAACTAAACTTTTTGGTCCTTCAATCCGATTTTGTTTCTTTAAAATGATAGCAACATGTCTTCTCATTTCCAGATTATACCGCCTCTACAAAACGCTAAAATCAACACTGGCCATTATAGCAATAATAATAATAGTCATTGCCGTACTGCTGTCCTTATTTCTTGGCAAGACCACAGTTCTTGATTCAATGTTCGAGTCTTGCGTGCAATGGACTTCACTATATCAGCCTTACATTTGGCACAGTTCGCTGGTACAAGCGTTAATGTCCACTCAAGTTGTTAGCGGTTACTTGACCAGCTCTGGCGGATCAGTTTACAGACATTCTGATGTTCGGTGGTAAGATTTGTTTACTTGTATGTATTTGTTACTGCAGTGCGAATGTGGGTCAGTTATGTAAGTGATTATGATATACTGTTTTTCCGGATGGGTGACATGTATTGAGTGACATGTAGTCACAAATATTGCTAGCGAAAAACGTACTTAGTCCTGATAAATGCCTCA
The DNA here is from genome assembly GCF_030705265.1 of Helicoverpa armigera. Classification (NCBI taxonomy): domain Eukaryota; kingdom Metazoa; phylum Arthropoda; class Insecta; order Lepidoptera; family Noctuidae; genus Helicoverpa; species Helicoverpa armigera. The sequence continues at coordinate 10,002,054 of NC_087132.1, read as the reverse complement.
ATTTGACGGCTCACATGGCTTAGTGCTCGTCGCACCAATTTATGTAGTATGACATATATATTTTTGTAGCTATATGTTAAAGCCATATGCGATTGAATAATATGTACAAGCATCATGATACTAACGATTTTCCTATCCAGTATTCTTTTTATAAAACTTAATCTCAATAAGTACTGGCCCGATTTGAAAAAATATTTCATCATAATTATATGGCCTATTTATGACGGAAGACTACGGGATGAGGAATATATAAAAATGAAAATTAACTACTATACTATTAAATCTGATATGCAATATATTTCAGGACTTCAGCACTAGTTATAATGACGAGCATATTCTCTGGCTGGCTCTGGGTGTTACTCTGGGAGTCCATTGGCGGTAATGGCAGAAAAGATACCAGTTTCATATCAATTCTAGTCTTAATATACCAATCTTCTGTGTCTGAAAGAAGGAATAAGGAGTGGCCTCTGCTTGCATTTGGAGTCGTGTTTTTCTCTGGTATTATAAGTGTGGTATGTATTTCTTTTGATATTAACAATTAGCTGCATTACTGTCATGTTTCAATAAAATACACACAAATACGCCCCACATACACGTTTCTTTATAATATTAGTGTGATTGATGACAGACAAAAACGTTTATATAAAACTAGTTTAAAGACTTTTTTCGGAGATTAGAATCATGTTAGAAAGAGAATTAGTATTTTTAAGAGTGTGTAGTTTTACCAGCATCTTGAAAACCTTTACTATTGTATCTTTTCTTGATAAAGTAACATTGAAGATCTACTATGTACTATGATGGCATTAATACAAGCATAATAAACTACCATTTTCTATATAATATGAGCATAATAAAAAGTGATGTTTTATCTCTAGAATAGATAAAAGTTATACAAAGACTGCGGTAGCTGTAATTTGGCTTAAATTATTAATATCAACAGTCTAATCCAAACTCGTGGTCATAACTTTAACATAATAAGCGAGTACTTTACAAGAATATTTAACTTTAGAATAGATATTAATTCTAATTTGTAATTTTCAAAGTTTTTTATCTTTTACACCAGTATGTAAATTGGTTACATTGTAATTAAAAGTTGCAAAAGTGTGTTTTGACCTAGACAAAAGAGTTAGTATTGTTTTATACCATAGAGTAAACAACTTTTTGTTTCTACAAATGTAATGTTTATTTTATAAAGAAACGCGGTTAGGAAACTTACTTGCACCAATTATGCCATTATTTTGTAATTGTTTAATTAAAACCCTCGTTAAACATCTCAATTCAACTAATCAAAGAACTTTGAACCTTAAGTCAAAACAGTTAGAGTTAATATTTCATTACCAAAAAGACCAGATCAAGCGTACAAAAGGACCATTTTTCATTCCAGCTGATACTCCTATACCCAGTATACGACAGACTCCAAAGATTAACAGGAGACAACTGGCGTATCTTCGCCTGTGCAGCATCAGCTGTGGGCACAGCCCTCACGGTTGCTGTACTGGCTCGAGGGTTGGAAGTAGCCACTATGTTAGATGAGCTGATAGTACCAATGCTAGCGGTGTTCACTTCCGCAGTTGAGGTTGTTGGATTTGTGTTTATTTATGGTGAGTACTGCAGTTAAGGGTTAATATAATAGTCTAGTTATAAATAAAGTTTTAAACGAAAGTTACTTAAATCCTCTGCATCCAATGCTGTATCAGAAAAATCACTCAAAAGTTACATAACTACCGCTTAAGGGATATCCAGATCTTTAACATTCTTAGCCAATTAGTAATCATATACTTCGTGGTCCATATAAGTATACAGAATAGTACAAAACCACACCACAAAAAATCGCGAGGTTCGTATCATCTTTTGGACCAACTTGTGCATACAAGAATTCATGTCCATGCCATGACAACCAAATCAAGACTTTAACACAAGCTTCACATATTCCAGGTTGGTCGTACCTCACAGTGGACATCGAATTCCTCACCGGGGTAAAACTCCCGTACTTCTGGATAGCCACCTGGTGGTTGACCCCGGTCCTCTTCATAGGAGTATCAGGGTGGTGGCTAAGGGCCCTACTCCGGGTATCCTGGGGCAACGGGTTGACGCTGTGGCCTTTGTTGGCAGTCTTTGGGGTCATATTGGTGATAATGGTCATGTTGGCAGCCGTAGCTGTGGCTAAGGAAGAACAGTTTAATTTAGTTACTGTGAGTATGGTTACTGACTTAGCAAATATTTTTTGTGATAGGTAAACTGGGTAAATGGGTTGAGAAGGTCAGATAGACAGTCGCTCCATGTAAAATACTGGTACTTAGCTATATACGGAAAGACTGGAAGACGACTTCAATATAGTTGGAAAAAGGCCAGACAGATGATATTGAAAGTATGAAAATCATGCATAATGCATATCATATTTATGTTTGTTAATGCCTTATAGACAATCAAGTACAAGACATTCCTGGCCCTTTGTATTCAAGAGAAAATACTGAAGACAATAAATAAAGAGAAATTGTTTCATTCTATTTCAGAAAATATCATCAGCATTCCGCCCATCCCGGTTATGGGGTCCCGAAGAACCCATGGCGAGATACGTATGGATGTCACAACGATATATCAACGAAACTCTAAGCACTGAAAACGATACTAGCTCCGAACAAAACAACTACTCAACTATCATGTATAACAAAGAAATGGACAAAAAATACCAAGATGAACTCTTCAGAAACGATCTATACCAAAGGACCTATAATATTTACAACAAAAACGATATTATGAACCAAGAAAATAGCACTTATGGAGGAATAAGATCAATATATGGAACCCATTCAATACCTAGAGGTAAGAAAAAGAGTACAGATGAAAAATATCGAGCACCAAATATTTGTATTGCCAAAGGTAATTTAGGAGGCCCAATAGAATGTAGCTGTAATAGACATTTTACACTTAACGTTCCAGATTTGAGGAATAATGAAGTAACTACAAGTCTTTGAATACGTACAACGAAAGTAACCTAGTCGAATTATTTATTTAAAATTATGAACACTTGAACAAATATTTGTATGGGTAGGTTGTGATGGCAGCCGTTATATGACTAACACTTGAAGTGATGTTGAAATAAAAATATGAAATCTTTGTTGTTTTTATCTTTTATTGACCTGCTTTCTTCAAAGTCACATTAATATACCTAATAAGAATAGTATGCTATGACTTCACCTCCCTGAAAAGTAAGGAGGCTAGAACTTACACGGTCTCTTCAAAGCAAGAAGAGGAAATGACATTACCAAGGACCACAATACAACCTGTCTGCAAAGACAATAAATTCAAATTAAGAACCTACAAAAAAGTATCAAACACTTTTGAAATAAGAACACAAATTCAAATAAACATAACGTCTAAATGTAGAACGTTTTCATTGTTCCTATTTTGAAAAGGACCAGTAGGATGTAACTGACAAAAGAAACTTTTTTTTTTGGCTAAGAAAAAAGGGAATGATAATCGTTCACACAGTCAGAGACGGGTATGGGGGGAAAATGAGAAATGGACGAACTTTTTAACATAAATCTCGGACAAAAAGTATGAAAAGTATTACTTGAGAACCGTGCCCCTTGGTTTGAATGTAATATGTTTTTATGTATGAAACATTTGAATGTTGTTTGGGATGTTTCTTGTTGTTACATAACAGAAACATTGTCATAATGTTTTTTGTATTTTTTGCAGCGATATAATAAATTGCTGTAGGCGTTAGGGATCCATTAATCTATACCTACATTCAGTTACAAGCCTCCGTCACCATCACATAGATTGTTTTGGAGTATCGGTAGAAAGATAGCTACCTATTTCTGCCATTCTTGTTTAAGATTTTTCGCTGATAAAATAAAAAGCGTAAACAAAACCCAATACACAAAATTAACAATTAAAAGTTAATTTACAATGTAGATAATCTTAAATTCTAAAGGAAAGTGACCTAGCACAGAAAATACAAAGGTATACGTGCCTTAGTTAGCAATTTTAATGATAAGGCACGCGTGGCGCAACGTTTTGAGCTCTAATTTAATTGAATCACCTACCCTTAATGAAAATAATAAAGTTTATCACGATATAGCTTTAAGGTGCGGTTCTACTGCTGCTTTACTGCGATAGTCGATAAAAATGTTGGCAATATTTTGCTCGTATTAAAGCTGCAATGGAAGGTAAGATCTTTTTCATAATTTTTTTGTGCAATATTCCTAGTAGTTGAAAATGTGTAGGCACTTGTTAATTTGAAAAATAATTCAAAGTAACAAAACTTGTCTCTTTGTATAAATTTATTAATAAAAGATATTTCTTTGAAAAATGGATACGGCCATGGAATAACAGAAATCTAATTATTCTTTGTTATTGAGAATCATAAAATTAAAATTAGTGGTTAATAAATTAAAAAAGTCGCAACAACAAAACCAGCCCTTAAACAGATAACATAAAATTAAGGGTCGCTACCAGATGCCTGAATTTTTCAATATCTTGCTGGCAGCAAATGAGAATTTATTTGATAACCGCACTTGTACGCAGCTGGTGACGAATTATGGTTACTTAATCATGTTCTCCGGTATTTTCGGAGAGTTTTTAATGTAAATTAATACAATTATTTTGTGGAGACGAGGTTAGTAAAGTTTTTTGGTTGGTAGGTTTGGTTAGTGGGAGACAGTGCTGGATTTATTTTTGTTCAAACTCAACTTTGATTTTTAAGAGCAATGAAACTTGAGGTATCGAATTTTTGTTTCAATAGTTGGTCGTTTTTAAAACATTATTAGCTGGCCAGCATTTTATTTTGTTAATAAAAAGTGTCAAATACTTACCTATTGCGATCACGCAGTGTAGTATTTAATAGATATTTAACAAAAAATAACATCATTACCTGAAGCAGTGAAGTACTTAAATCAAGAGCTAAATGAAAACTGTATCCTCCGTACACACATCCATGCACAACATGAAACAAAACATTAGGTACATAGACATGAAAAAGAACCACACGCATAGCTATTGAATTCACAACCAAAATATAAAAGCAAAAAGCTCCATCAAACATTCACCAGAAAATTTTCTTATTAACGTCTGGAATGGGACCGATAAAGGACCGACTGATATAAATTGAATGATAATTTGTTCCATGTCGGAGGCATAGGGAAAAATCGCTTCCCAACGTTTCGAACAAGATAGATGCCCTTAGATAACGACCAGGCTATTCCTTACATCGAGCTTTTCAATTGGAAATATCGATTTCCAGAATCGATATGGAAAGTGCGGTTTGAGATGTTGGTGGCAAAGAAATGTACGCTAAATGGTTAATATGGAACGCTGCGATTCTTTCGATGGATTTTACTATCAAATGTAGTTACCGTTGACTGGTTCCGAAGCTAAAGTTATAAAACGCTCAATTTAAAGTAATATTTAATAGGTTTTTACAGGGAATATATTGCAAACTCTGGGAGTACTTAATCAATGATACTACCTATTAACACAAATACAACATTCTGAGGCTCAGAACCTCACAGACAATTTCAGGAAAACATACTATTTCTTTACGAGTAAAATTCAATACAACGCAACTACTACATAGAACTTAAAATTTTCCAAGAGATATCTCTACGATAAAAATCTCTAACGTAAAATTTTATAGCTAGAAGCAGCTATGCAGCTACACAGCACAGGTTAAATAATTACCTTAATATCGCAGATAAAAATGTAAGAGGAAGCCTTGCGGGAAGGTGCGGCGATGTTCGTAATAACCAGTGTATAAGAAATCTCGGGAGGCTCTGTGACTTACTGCCACATTTGTCGTTGTCGTGTGACCCACCTATCTGATTGTGGGAGCGCTAAAATGTTACTTTTTGTGTGCAGGAATTATTACGGTTTTTAGGGTTCCGTACCTCAAAAGGAAAAAACGGAACCCTTATAGGATCACTTTGTTGTCCGTCTGTCTGTCTGTCTGTCTGTCTGTCTGTCTGTCTGTCTGTCAAGACCCTTTATCTCAAGAACGCGTGGACGTATCAAGCTGAAATTCACATGAAGTACTCAGGTCTATTGTCCCTTTAAGCTGTGAAAATATCAAACTTCTAAGCCAAGCCAATCAAAAGATACAGCCGATTATGTCGATATTTTCAACAAATTTTCGACATTGGCAAAGGAATCAAAACCTACAGGATACTTCCCGTAAACTCAGAGTCTTGAAATTTGGCATGAAGCATTGTCATATAATGCAAATATAGGAAAAATTACGAAAATCTCATTTTTTTAGTTATATAATGTAAAAAAAAAATATTTTAATAAAATGAAACTTACTACCTTATTTCTCACAAACGAATAAAGGTATCAAATTGAAATTTATACCAAATACCAAGGTCTATTGTCCCTTAAGGCAGTGAAAAAATCAAACATCTAAGTTAACGCGATCAAAAGATACAGCAGTTATACCGACACCTTAGACGAATTTCCGTCACACGCTAGGGAATCAAAACCTACAAGGTACTTCCCGTGAACTCAGAATCTTGAAATTCGGCAAGAAGCAACGTTATATAGTACAGATAAAGGCAAAATTGCGAAAATGATAAATTTGAAGTTACATAAAATATTATCAAATCAAATCAATATTTTCCTTATTTCAATGGGGAATTTAAACGACCAAGTTTGACGGATTTGAGAAATCATTTCTTTGTAGTAAAAGAGTATACTCGCCGTTTATTTCCATTGTCATCAGGTCAGGATCTGATGATGGAAATCCTGAGAAATCGAGGGCAACTATCACAAATTGTAGGCATGCATAGGATTAAAACTTGATTCTCAGATGTATGTCTGGTGATACTATCAAACAGTGAAGGTTTAGAGCTTTCTTGATGGTGGAGACGTGAGAAAGTCGAGAGAACTCCTCAACGGTATGATTTAGTAACGTCGTGTTTGGGCTTATATTATTCGTATTGACGAGAACTTTTCACAAAAGTTAAAAATAAAAACTTTTTACAAAAAAAAAAAACAACTTCTAAAAACAACAAGAAAACTGTTTATATGCATCGGTCTAGATCTCGGTGGTAAAATAAATATAGATGCATCCTCTAGACACCGACTTCTAGACCGATGCACCTAACATCTTTTTAATTTCTTTCTTGCATTTGTTTTCTTGTTGCTTTTTTATATGTTTGAAGTTGGATTTGTTTGTAAAATGCTACAAAATAAAATAAAGCCGACTTTATAAAACAAAGAAAGGGACAGAATTACACTTTTGTCAAGGCTCTAGAAACATAAAGCCAGCAGCCCCGAATCCTACTCTCTAGCAGTCGTTGTTACAATTCGACAGTTACAAGTCGTCAGGCAGTTTAGAAAAAAACCTGAAACTGGGGCTCGTTAGGTGATTAATCCCTCAAAAATAAAAGATCCCATTAGTAGTGAATTCTCATCACCTAAAATAAAATAAGCTCCAACACAAGGTTACGTTATAAATTGTAAAGGAGTTCCCATAACTATATCTGATCTTTGCTATCGATCCCGCAATGGCAGTCAAACCTATCTATGTGGAAAGTTGCGGTTGGCGCGAGACTCGCTTTTTATCTATACAGGATTTGTACGGAACCCTCGGTGCGCGAGTCCGACTCGCACTTGGCCGGTTTATTTAGTTTGGTAAATGTTGATTTAGGGGCTAATGAATAAGTGAATTTAGAAAATCCACAGAAAATGAGCCTCTAGAATAAAAATTACAATAGAAGGCAATAGTCTCATCTTTCATTTGCCATCATCAGCCTAGCCTTTTCCTATATTGGGGTCAGCTTACTGTCCAACTGAATGCAGCCGAGTACTGGAGATTTACATGGAGCGGCTACCGAGGAAATCTTAAATCTGATACAAAACCTATTTCCATGTATGATCAATCAATGCGAAAACCGTATAAAGAACAATTACTTTAATAGTCCTGTATTTTTAGGTAATACCTTTACATAAGTGTACCTATCTTACTTACCTGTATCCTAGTGACAAAAAGCGTCATCTTACCGCTCCACCAGATAAAGTCATTATTAGTCGCTATTAATTCCCCACAACCTCTCCTTTCTTGCTCGTTTTTATCATATCGGACGCCGAGCCATTTTTTGTAAGCATCTGGGTAAATATCATAATGCTAGCAAAAATAGGCATCCTAGAGTGTGCGTAAAAACTTTTGATATATTACTTCGCGAAGAAAGTGGAATGACAAGGGATTTACTTCTTTTGTTTTGACTGACAGAATTTCGTAAGTCAAAAAATGTCTTGCTAAGATTCTGTGAATAATAATGTGAAAAAGATGAAATCTCTGATGCATTGAGCTTTGAGATTTGATGCCTAATTACGCCAGTATTCTTAAACTTACCCAAACTTTGGGCTTTGGTAATTTGGTAAATATGTTATTACTAGCTTCCTGAGGTAACAGCTTCCCGTAGCAGGATGGTGACACAAAACTACCGTATGTCCTGCTCCCGGGTCTAAGCTACCTTCCCTTTAATTTTCAGCTAAATTGCTCCAGCTTGTCATGCGTGATGGCGTAACTGCGTGATCTGCGTATGACTAAGCCCGAACCCCGTTTTAAATTGACAAACTCGCTGAACACTAGACAGTTATTTAATGACAAAAAAAACATACCAACCAACGCAATCAACTCCCTAATCAAAGCATTTAACTTAAGAACTAAGTTCACTAATATATTGCAGGTAAAATGCTGAACAGCAATTAAGAGTAAGGCGAACTAGACAGGTGGCTTCTTATTAAACTTGGTCCGGCAACGGGCGCAATTTATATAACTACAAGCTTCCACCCGCGTCTTCGCCCGCGTAGAGTCTGGTTATATCGCGTTTCCATGGGAATCCTTCAAAAGTCAGGGATAGAAACTAGCCTATGTTCTTTCTCAAAGTCAACTCTATCTCTGTGCCAAATTTTATTAAAATCAGATCAGTGGTTTAGACGCGAAAGCATGACAGACAGACAGAGTTACTTTCGCATTTATAATATTAGTAGGGATAGGGATATCATGTTACCTTATTAACGTAGGGTACTGGTGTTTTGTATCATGTTCGGAGTTTGAAGAGTTTCTTCGTGTTTAGGTGTAAATTATGTTAAAAGGGATAAGTTGGTGTTATGCTCGATTTTCTGGAATCAAGTTTGATAGCAGTTTAGTTGTTGTTCGTTAAATGGGGCCATATGTTTCATGTCGCAAAGTGAAGATCTTATTGCAATTCTGAGCGTTTACTTTTCTGGTCAGCTTGGCTTTAATAATAATATGATGATTTTTTGAGATTTATCCGTTGAAATAAAGGAAGCCATGAGAGATTGTTATTTCCACTAAGAGCTCTAATTTTCAACTCAAATTGAATAAATAAGTTTTGATGAGAAAATTATTGGTATACTGCAAAATAAATATAGGTACTTAGCACCAGATCACCTGGAAATAACATGAGATATATTTTTGAAAATTTATCAAAGCCTAGCACGTTTTAGTTTAGCGAACTAATTCAAAGTAACGTCATAGTATACAAGTACTTAGACTAACTTGGTGTTGGAACATTATACGTGTACGGTATACAGAAACTGCGGTATTTCGTATGATATGGAGAAACTTAAGCGCATTGGTGATAAGCGTTGGTAAGTTCGTAGCTTTGGTGGGAGACCAAAAACTGTAATTGTAGTTGTTTGTAGAGGCTAAGGATTTGATCTATACTCCTTTGTCGTAGGAATTTAACTATGGATAAACATTTTTGATATTTTTGATATGACCTACTATTGGGTATTGGGTTGTCAGGGTAATAATACACCGGTAGTCAGCTGCATCAGGATAGACTGGAAACTGACCCCAACATAGTTTTGGGAAAAAGGCTAGGCAACTGGGTTATAACTTTTAAATCATAATTTAAATCATTATTTACACATTTTTACAGACAGAATTTTACCTATTTTATTTTTGTTAACTTTGGGTAAAAATACAATTTATGTTGATTAAACAGAAGGTTATTTGTTTAAAAGTTCTTTTAATAATTTTCACCTTCACCTCTATAGGTGCCGACCCAAATTAGACCTATTAGGTATAGGTACTTTCCTATATGTTTTTATGAACTATCTTTAACAAATTAATTTATTACAACAAACGTTTTTTTTAATCTAAAACTCCCAGTTTCTATACAGCAGTTTTTCCTAAAGCCCTTTCATTTACTTTGATGTGGCTCTAGGCAGCTTTCAGCTCTGTCATGTCAAGCCTATCCTGTTATAATGAGCCAATTAGGTCTAAAATACATTAGTTATTTCGTAGAATCAGGGCTTCTGTTGTCTACTATAATTCTATCTGGAAGGATGGTATTAGTGAGTAAACAGAAAGCCTCTTAGGACTGTTTTGTTTTTCTAGGAAATCATTTCAGAGCTCAACTAATTAATAGAAAGGGTCCCTCATGTTTTTATATCCAAAACGTTTCATATTGTCATTTTATACTTTTAAGACGGTGTTTTAACAGTAAGGCATACAAAAAAAGTTATACCCTAGCGTCGTTAATTTCTAGATTACAGTTTTTAATAAATACAAATTATATGTCATACGTGGTGTTTATTTACTGTTGCACTTTTAGATACTGCCAAAAAAATGCATATGGCCTTCCTCGAACAAAACCAAACAAACAAAATAACACTTCAGCCTTAAACTACGACAGTATAGAGACATCAAAACCTATAGACCGAACACTAGTAACCGATAAACATTTAAAGGCTCATCATTAAGGCAGTCTAAACCACGGAGAACAAAATGACAAGTGGAGATACCATATCGAAAAATCACCTAAGAAAGTAACGCGCCAAAATGCGGGGGACAAGGAATGTTACTGTTTCCGCCTTTATACGCCTTCTATGGACCCGATCATTTTTAGTAATACCAAAACTCGTAGACTGATATCTTAAAATAGCCGAATGCCTGCTTAGTTCACTGGTAAGATCGTTTTGATCATGTCCACCGTACGAATTTGACCTACAAGAGGGCGCCTGACCTACCTGCTTTACGGCATCTCTGCTCAGCACCTAGTTAGCTCACGCGTAACTGATCGTTTTCGTCATGCCCACCGTACGAATTTGACCTACAAGAAGGTCAAAACCTACCTGCGCTATCGCATCTCTGCTCATCTTTCCTTACTCCGTGATCTAAACGCAGCACAGCCATGGTCGTCCTATCCGCTACAGCAATGAATAATTCGTTCGAAGTTCTACCGTACAACTTTGTACAAATGGCAGGGTGGGTGCCGTATTACAAACGGAACAAGTTATAAGTGACAGTATTAATTGGGGAAGTCAGTCCAGGAAACTAATTTTACCGCTTTTAATGGCCGGAGAAAACACAGAAGAATGAGGGGTTAGGAGAAGGTTGGGTGAAAAAGTTTTGTGTAGTGTTGTTCGTGGTTTTGTTGTTGCAGGTAGAAATATAAGGGTGGAAGTTTATTCAATTTGTTTTTAAAAATATGGCTTAGACTAAATTAGGTTTTATATGTATCTATGTAGTTTGGGATGATATTTAATTTTAATGAAGTCATAAATTATACTGATGTCCTACTTAGTGACTTTGTCCTGTACTATAGGAACTCGCTAGCGTTGTAGGACTCACGTGATGCATTACATGGAAAATAATTAAATAATAATTATTAGGTACTATTGTGTATATCATCAGATATGCTTTTGGAAACAATATGACCAACAAGATATACAACAGATGCGGTATATATATCTGCAACTGTCTTAGCAATAAAACTGGTTAGACTTACAACAAATATTTCCCAATGAAACCGAAGATAAATATTGAAGTGGATCTCTACAAACAATCACTAAAATTAAACGACCCAAAAACAAAAAACGAACAATCAAAAAAAATCGCCACTCGCTTATGTCATCAACTTGGTCACTTTGACAAAATTTACTGCGTTTTGCGCGATTGTTGCAATCCAACATTTCGGGTTATTCCCCTGCATCCATTCGTGGTTCGTTAACTTTGTTATACGAGTATTTGGTGCTTAGTTCATGATGCTGGGAGCGGTCAGTGCGGTACAAAAACTAGCTGGAAAAGGTTGGATTTGTGTGGCGTTAGTTTTTCGGCAGTGTAGTGTATCTGTTTACGGTTTGTTGGTATGGGGTCTGTTTTCCTGGCTGCAAGTGTTTTGTGTGTTAACGAGGTAATAAAGGAAAATATTTGGATTAAAAGCGCCATTATGTCACATACGTCTCATTTTTCCTTTCGGGCTATTTTACATAATTAAATTTCATCATTGTTAGAAAAGATTTTAAATAATATTAGAGAATACGTTACTATACGTGTCTAAAACTGCTCCTTCATAATTTTCCCATGAATTCCCACTAAGAATTTCCATGGAAACTAGATTTGAATGATTTACTAGCACTTAGATGGAAGCTGAGCAATATATTACAAGTGATCTATGAAATATCTGTGTCTGTATGTGATTTAGTATTGAACCATCTATCAGAGGTATCTGTCATATGCAAATTATAGCACAAGATATGTGATGCTAGATATTTCTCGTGAAATATTCGCTTGTTAGTGCTTATTAATGACATAAGCCGGATTAGGTGGTTTCACGCTAAAGGATAGGCTTGGTTTGCTACACATTTGACGTGGTAATTGTGCCAGTTGTCGTCTTTTTTACAGCTATCTATTTGAAAGCTGCCTTGATTGGCAATATTTCATCACAATAAGGATTGATCAAATCGCTTTAGGCTTCATAAAATAAAAATATGAATCGAGGCCCTCTCTTCCGGAAGTCGGTAAAAAATGCGTTTTGTGCCAACAAGGTTCCTATTCCTCACAATTGTCTTATTTTTATTCTTATTAAACATTCCAGATCTAATTGTTATAAAAAGGTAAAACCCTACAATAATTGCATGTCCTAGTTGAGGTCGAGAAAACGGAGATTATTTTTATGTTCTGTAATTTTATTATTTCCTACTAATGAACATTGGTTTGAAAAGTAAAAGGTAAAATAAATGGCTGCATTAAAATGTCATCAAGAAAATACATAGAGAACAAAATTGTTGAATAAAAAATTCGAACTCGTCTCATGAAGTTTCGTTCAAATATCTAAAATACATATCTAAAATGAGTACATAATATCCATGGACTTCAAACATACTGGATGGACTAAAACAAAGATACTGAAGAACTGAAAACCTCTTCCTTTTTTGAAGATGGTTAAAATTGGCCCCAAGGCCATCTTATAATACCTAAAATCCCTTAAAACTAGGCACACTTAACTGAGCTTTAAGTATAAGGTTTTAAAACTGCTTTATTAATGTAAGATCTCTCAGTCTCATCGATGTTCTAATCCTAGGGAAGTTCCGGTAATTAACGTTCTTTCCTAACGATGTTCACTTAAATTCTCCTTTTTTTCACATTTATATCCTCTTAGAAACGCTCAAAGGATTTCATTATTGCTCGTCCGTCTATTTTACCATTTTACCTCTTGCTGGAAGGGGTGAAATTAAGTGGTTGTAGATATGAGCAGGAAGGACTTATTACTATTTTAAATACGATATATGCCGTGTAAGTAAATACTGTGAGTATTTAGGTATATGTATAGTTAAATGTAGATATTTTTGGAAAATATTGGTCTTAAAAGAATACTCCACTGGAAACTTTTAGTCGGCCGATAGTTTGTTTGGGCTCACAAATCAGTATGAAGATGAAGGGTAGGATGCATATTACAAAGATCAAGTACTTCGCCGGTATCAGACCTTAGAGATCATAGTTTTCTTTACAAATAATTCGCAGCCGAATGCTGACTGTTTAGTCTGCAGTGTGCAATACAGTGCAAACCTCAGTCATAATAGACAATAGTTGAGAGATGTTGGTTGTTATAGTATTGTATATATCATCATATTATCACCACATTTAGAATGAAATATGAAATGAATATACACAAGTCATTCAGGCTTCCAAAATTCACAGAATGTTTGCCACTGACTGTAGAAGGTTACAAACGCAATATTTTAAAAGAAAAAATGTTTTTGTCTATCATTTTTCTTTTCCACTTTCATTACCTCATTTCCAAGTAAAGTGATCTACAAAATAAGTTTTGATCTAGCGAAATTAAATTACACCCCCAAATTCGAAACTCGTGTACCGAAAAAAAATCCTGAAAGCCATAATTGAATTCTTCAGTCTAAAAGCGTTCTTATTTTGAAGTTTAACTTGGAAAACTTGTAAACAAACATAAGCACCGTTGGTGTGGCGGATATCAGGAATTTGTACATCATATCCGGTGTGTACCGGGAACTTCCGACGGTGTGTGCTCCACATCCGGCGACGTAAAGCGCTAAGGCACGACGTGACGTAAGCAAAGGTTGAATTTATTTTTGGTACCTCATTTTGGTGAAGAATTTTAGGATAGTGGTTTTACTTTTGCGTTTTTAGTTAGGTTTCACTAAGCTTTTTAAAATTGTACTTTTAAAGAGTGATCTCTCGCAAGTCGTGACATAAACACTATTTCGGAAGGCCTATCAGCCTGCGGCTTTAACCAAAATAGTTAATGGTGCCTTAAAGAGCTCCAGAAGGAACATTGGTAGGTTTTATTCAGTAATTTTCCGACACTCCCATCTCAATACCCCGTTGCGAGATGGGTCATTTGGTTCTCATACGACAAAAAAAGAAACATATCTATCCCAAAACAATTGAACACTATTGCCGGACTTTCACAAAAAAAAAACTACAGGGCAAGCTTAAATACATTTATTAGATTACTTAGTCCAAAAACTTTGATTCTTAATTCTCGTCCGACGTTAGACGGGCGCAAATTGTGTTAACGTCGCGAGATCACAAGCTTTATCCGGATTTCATTTAGATAATTGAATGAGAATCTATTCTGACTGAGAAAAGGTCCGAAGCGAGTGAGTGGCGGTGTGGCTGTGAAGACAGCGGGTACAAGTAGGGGTTACTGTGCCTCAAAATGCTTTACATTGCCTTTTATTTGCCAACAGTCTACATTTGAAGTAACCGGAGAAAGACTAAGGCAAAAATTATATGTTATAGCACAGCTTCTGCATAGAACAATCACTAAATTGGTTTCGTCGCTCATATGTCAATTCTCATATCAGGACTTCTTTATCTTCATTTTTTTGTAAAAACATTTTGTCAAAAGCATCTGCATCTGATTTATTAGTAGAGCAATTTTACAGTTTATTCGTAGGTGCACAACATATTTTTTTACTTTTAGTCCAGTCAGGGTCTGTGTCAGCGGGATCTCTCCTTCTGTCCTCCCTTCTTCATTACGCTTCCCGCTCCTCTTCAATATTCGCCTCCTTCGTGGCCTGTCAGCCAAACGCTGACTACAGCGCTATCACAGGGCGTCCGTGTGATTAATTCTATACGTTTACCTGATCCGGTTCCGCAGTTAACCACCATCTCTAACAAGACCCTTTTTCTCGGAGATTGGGTTCGCGGTAATGTCTGATAGCTTCACGCTTGCTCTGTTTTATGGGTGGGCAGATTGCTAATAAGTGTTCGTGCATTAAACTGGATGGTGCGAGGTACGCTTGGGTTTTGCGTATAGCTGTCTAAGCGGTTTGTGTTGTGTGAAGAAAACTCTTATTGTATGAGTTTTGTAGTACCTATTTGAACCGTGAAGCGCCTGACGGTTTCGATTTTCTATGAGTCACTTGCAGGTGAAATAAAATATTATAAATCTGCACATGAAATTATGAGTCTTACCTATGGAATACAAGGTTTTGTAACAGCCTTTCAAAATACTATAAAGTTCTCAATTAGGATATTTTGTTATTCTTCTTATTGCAAAAGAAAGTGTGGGAAAAGCCACTAATTAGCAGCCGTTACTAGCCAAAATAATATAATTTAATCTTACTTATATTATAAATGTGAAAGTTTGTGAGAATGTATGGATGTATGTTTGTTATTCAATCACGCAAAAACGGCTTGACCGATTTGATTGAAATTTGGTATGTAGATAGGTGATACCCTGGATTAACACATAGGCTACTTTTTATTGACACACCACGCGGGCGAAGCCGCTGGCGGAAGCTAGTAACAAATAAATCAGGTCACCCAACACGAAATGACTAAGCACACCGATAATGTAATCAGCTTAAGTGCAGCCTAACCTAGTAGGCCTAATGCCCGTCTTAATTAGCACCAATGTAAGTACATTCGACCATGTAGCTCCAGTCAGCTCCACTGGGCTATAAATGATTGAGAAATGTCCTAATTGAACTATTACGCTGATTAGCTTATTGTTTTACGGTAATTAGTTCTCTACTATATTGAGGGACGATAAAATATAGGTAGATATTTATTTAATTAATTTTAGACTGGTTATAGTGTCCCAATTTTTATGGATTATAATGGCACTTACAGTGTTTTATCAATTTGAACTATCGTAAATAGGTTTACCTACAATATTTTTTGTCGTACCTATATCATTGAAATACTTAGGCATAAGCTATTATTATGGTTTTGAAAATGATATAGTTTTCTCTCTGTTTAGAAGTTAATTATGGTATCAGTCCAGTATCTATAAAATATGTATCATAGTTACTTTTGAGACTACATACCATTTATTACTATATAAGAGTAGTTAAGATCCATTTTCAACCAAGAAGCTAAGGATATGAAATAATAATTAAAGTTACTGGTATTTTGTTTGTTTACTGTTTGTACACATAAATCAATCCCCCAAGTCCTTGTTTCGCCTCATTAAAAATGAAATGAACTAATCACGCATCATTAGTAATTGTAAACAAACATGTTTATTGTTGACAAATATTAATAATTTATTGAAGACCTTTGACACAATCTCGACCATGAGACTTACCTCTAGATGCATCGCTCGATTCACTAATTAACTCATATTATGTACACAATCCATAAGCAATCAATACAATATAAAATACATACATGATCAATATGCTATTTAATTGTCAAAGTGGTCCCTATCAAGGGAATTCCTCAGGGGTTTATTCTAGGCCCAAGTAAGTTTTTGACCCTTTTGAACGAGTCGTTCACATTTGTCATCAAAATTATCCGATATTTGGTTTACATAGCCTGGGAATCAAACCCATGGTCTCTTCTACTTGTAAGTTATCAACCAACATACGCGTGGACTACAATACTGTCAATCCAGGCTATTTACTTAACAACATAGCTACTTTCTAAGCTTAGTCTCCGTGAACCATCAGCTTTACATATAAAAATTGGATACCAAACCACCAAAGTCATCAGCCATGATTATCCAGAATCATTTGGTACCTTAGTTCCATTTATTCCGGCTAGGTGCACCGTTTGTTCCGCCGTTCGACTCTAATTAACCAGCAGTCAATTGCAGGACGCCTTCAGACATAACCCAGCCGGGCGGGGCCAATTATACGCCAATTAATTTTGCAATAACAACAGGGTTGGTTACGTTATACTTGTGTGTAAGTGAATTAGGCTGTTATGTGAAAATGTAGGTTTTACACCTTTGGAAATGTCTAGGTGATACAGTTAGTGTGATGCTGTTCAAACCTAAAATGCGTAAGTTCAAAAAATCCGGTTGATCCTCAATTTTGTTGTGTCAGTAACAATTTATGTATTTTTTGTAATTATGAAAATTGTATTTTAGATATTAAAGATTCTCAAATTAACTTATTGAGTATATCCAGGTCTATACTTCATTGTGCCCAAAGTATAAGTTCCGTTTTTTTTTCATGTTCAAAGCAGACGTGAGAATGTACAACTAAATATTTATCGACTCATAGATTAGATTGAATCACGCGAACTGTAGCGAACTCAAAACTTGTGGTTTCAAAAGTACCACAACTAGTTGCGAGATCTCAGTCATTAATCTTTTACAACATTTCAAAGAAGTGCCCTCTAACTTGCGACACTTTTATGTTTACTACTCAACACTCTGAAAACAAAGTTTAAACCTTAAGAGGAAACTTTCAAATGGAAAACTACGTCAAAATCAAGTTATTTACGAGGTAAAGTACGTCTGTCTATAGCTTCATACTATTTACACTTTTGTATGAAAGCAGAAACGCTGGTAGCGTATGTACTAACTTTGTAAGATTATACGTATTTTATATACAAGAGCTTCTTAGAAAACTTTCATTTGCGAGTTGTCATTCGTTGGAATGAATCTCCTCACAGACGAGCATGAAAGCTGCTACGTGCAGAAATAGCTTACTATGAATAAAGCCTAAGATTTTATTCAAAACTCCCAGCACAACAAGCTCAGAAAATAAATACTCCTGCATAATACAGAATAGCAATAATATCCCTCTACACACAACAACTCGCTGCTACAACAATCTAAAACATTGAAGCCAACAATTTCGTTGCTAATGAATTTTTGACAGGAACCACGTTCAAACAATATCATGTAGACCGTACTACTAATTAAGTGTTGTTCGTTAATAATAATGTAGAAACATTGGATCGAATTGAAGTAGTACCTGATAAATATTTACTAAAACATTTATTAGTTAATACAGGCAAACTATGCGAGGCCAATGAAGTAGAAATAATTCAATTAAATGATGCTTTTCAATTAGTTAATACCGCTAGCGAATGTGTGGTGTTAGTGTAACACGTAGAAAATTTCAATTTTATCGATTATTGGGTATTAGCTCCGTTAGCTGGACTGGCTTTGTTAATTTTATCGTAATAAAATAGACAATGAACTGACTTTGAATAAGTTCCTGGTAATTTACATGGCTTTCTGGTAACTTTGGAGCTGATTTTATTATTTTTCGTAACATTTATTTACACACATTATAATCATTTTGGCTTATTGCATTCCACTACAGGGCAGAAGCTTCCCTCAATTAAACACAACACCAAAATTCAAAATCTATTAAGCCATTCATGCTCTCGTAAATAAATGTATTATTTCTCTTTCCATTCTACTTTATACTAACAATTAACTCATTCATATTTTACACAGAATCAAAATTTCCCAGAAATTGATATACCAACCAATGCTGCGCAGATTCGACTATCGATCACTATTTTATGAATGAACCAATATTCATGCTACACCATAGACATAAATCTGATAGAGGTATCATTTTGGGAAATGACCCTCTCATACCAATGGTTTGGTATGGTACCCCTAGCCTAATGCATTTGTTGTGTTAATTCCGTATCGCTTATTAAGAATTCATGGCAATTTACTTTGACATTATTCTGAAACTCGAAACCTTAGGTGAGGAGACGCTTGGGTTGGGCCACTGAAACAGCGATTTTAAAGTATTGTGTTACAACAAAGTTTGTTGTCGTTAAGAAAAGGATTAACCTAATAATTAACTGTTAGCATTTGATATATTTTGTAGATTCCTTAATTTAATAATTAACATCTTGTATGTCGCTACTGATAAAACAATAGAACATCAATTGAAACAAGAGAAAACAACAGAAAGTCTCGCCCACTCCGACGTACATAGGGTTAATAGACCACGGCTTTATACCCAAACGTATACGCTCAGATCATCTTTGCTTTCATAACTAATAAGGTATACTGATTTACAAAAACATCCCTTTAAAAATATTTAAACATTTGCAGCCTTACTTATAAACGTCAATTAAATATAAGTAATACTTAAGGGCTGTTTAAGAAAATTCTTACTTATAAACGTTGCTTAACTAACATTGATTAGTTAAAATGATGCTTAGAAGGTGATTAGAGATTTTATAAGTAAGGTGGATATTTTTCCACATACTTATACTGCTATGCTTCCTCCCAACGTCAGTGCTTCGGTTTAACAGTAGGACTTGGTAAAGCAAACTTCACTGGCAAAATATGTACATGCCCAAAGTTCTTTTATAAATCATAAGCACATTCCGCTAACTCTGCAGCCTAAACGCAAGACACGTGATACATATTATATTAGAGCAAGGCGCGCACTCAAGTACGTCGACACACTGCAGTGTCGAAAGCTTTGAGCCTCCGTTTTAAGTGTACTGCGAATTTCATGCCAACGGTTCCGTGTAGTCGGGGAGAATCATTGGTTACGTGAGATTATCCTGTTTTTAGGAATGTGTGGAAAGCTGTGGAAAAGTTTTGGATAGGTTTTTTTTTTGTGGAGTTCATCTGAATAAATACAGTTCTCATCCTTTTTCAATGTATTTCTGGAGTACTACATTTTACTACTATAGGTATAACTTTGACATAGATATCGTAGTTACTATGTTACTCAGGCGGACTTATTATAGAGCCACAATTGCAAGGAGTTGAAGCAGGTATTTTAGTATTTATCAATACCGTTCCATAGTGTTTTATATATTAATCAATACATAAATATTTTTTGTTGCGAATGGTACCGATCTTGAGATTTCTTGTTGAGATCGATTAAGCTTGATTGCTCTTCTTACTGGGAATCAATTTAACTTTGATCCTTTTCATCAATGTCTACATAGTACATGTAAGTTTATGCTACCCTGTCATGCTCATTTTAGTTGATTTTTTTTTATTTCTTAAAATTTTACAAACCTTTCAAAACAAAACCACCATTTGTTTTTAAATGGAGTTCCCAAATTTCCGAAAACTCCAAACAAAATCAATATCTTGTTTCTATTTCCTTAGAGACACGTGCAAGATGACAAAGCGGTGTATAAAAGTGCAAAGCCATTAGAGACCAGGTAATCGTCTTGACGAGGGTCCCGCGTTGGACACCTGAGCACTTGAAATATTATGCAGAGTCTTACACGGATTTGACAGAGGAATTTGAATTTTTTTGGTCCAACTGTACAACTGTATCGTCTGGTTGGCTGTTTCAGGAATTTTAGAGGATTTGTTTGTGAGTTTGGAGGTCTACATTATTTTGACACTTACACGATTTGATGTACCTACATAATCACAAAAATCAAGTATATTCTTTTATTCTCTGGGTAATAAAAAACCCATGAGGTTCCTTCTTAAGCGCTTTTTTGTACCAGGGCCGCGATAACTATATACACGGAACAATGCCGCTACCCAGGCAGAATTCTCTAGGTTTGAAGCAACAACATCAAAATTTTCTTCGAAGACAAGCCACCAAACCCATATTTTTGACATCCCACCACACTATACGTCTATCATTCCATATTTACCTCCCAAAAATATCTTCAAACTTCCACGACCCTGTTCACAACTGCCACTAAACTCCAGACCTCTAAACATATTGGCATTGGATGCCAACACGTCGACAGGTGAAAAACAAACGCCACTCAGCAACCCCGTTACGTCAAATCCAAAGGTACTTTAACTGGCAAATGGGCCATTACGTCAAATTTACCGAGGAATATGTTTGACGAATAAAAATACCCCCTCCTCTCTTTCCCCCTTTGTTTTGTGACTGACAGATAAGACTGGATGACTCTTGTTTGTTTTTGTTTATTTTGTTGTCTGTTGAAGTGTTGATATTGCGTATAGATACTATATCTGGGGTAGTCAGATCCCTTCAGTTTTGAATGGCATATAAGTTTAGTACTATGCACCGAATAATTGAAGTAAATGTATGTAGTAAATTACTGACGGCTAATGTGAAGATACGGAGTACTTTGAAACAAAAAAATACAGACTTCGATTAAAGAGAAAAAAAATAAAGAGCATTGTCTAACTGAAGGTATGCCCTAGAGATTTTTCTATCCAAACTAATTTTACTTCGGCTTAAATTGGCTCTTAAAAGTAGAAGTGTCTCACATTTAATAACGCATTTTGTTGCAACGACACTTTTCAAACTATAACAGTACAATGGTTTTAATACTTTTGTAGCGGCTAAAGGGTCTCTATGGAGTTCTGTTGCTACAGTCAAGCTAAGGCTTGTTATAGGAGGTAGTATTTAGAGAAAATATTTTGTAAATATACACAGTATAAAAAGAATAAGAAAATAAGGGCGCTGACGTAGTAGAAATCGGGTAAAAAGAGTCAGCTCGGCCCTAAAGCCGTTTAGCTGTCGTCCCGAAAATAAGTATTTTAACATGACATATTGTAGGTAGTTTGTGAAATTCTACTAATACCTATCAGTCAAACTTAAAACCAACTATAATACTTAAAACCGTTAATCTATTACAAACCCAGCCTGTAAGTTGCACTAAAAGCATACACTGCAACATAGTAGCAACTACATAATTGTACACCAAATATAAAGTACACTTCACACACTATTAACTCGGAGCTAAGCTTAACAAAATAAAGCTGGGACTACAAACAATCGTTTGAAACCCTCAAATCTGCACACACCCTAACCTGAGCTTATTTAAACTAATAAAATCCTTGGCGAGTTTCTCAGAGGCTATTCCTACGATGTCCTGAAACCCGACTCGGTTGCTTTTATTTTCATTTACGCAACCTAACCTAATAAAGTGGTGTTCTCTGACCACAAAGAGTTGCGCCATTTTCATTAAAAAAACATATTTGCTAAAAGCTTTTTTGTTGTTTAGGAAACGTGATTTAATTTTCGTGTTTTTTTTTTTGTTGTTTTTGTTTTACAGTTTTTTTTTGTATATGTGTTCAAGTAAAAGAAGATTATTTACATTTAATTTATAAATTGCAAGTTTTTGTGAGACATCTGCCAAACAATGCTTTGCCTAAAATCCGGAGAAAAATACCTGATTTTAAATATCTACATCAGAATGAGAATAATAGTATAAACAGGATTTCTTTCCACGTGCTTCACGTTATTTCGAGATAATTATGAAGGTAAACACAGAAACTGCACTTACAATTTCAGATATCCAGAAATATCACACAGAAAGGTAAAATGCAAAGATACCAAAAGACCAACGGTTTGTAAATCATATATGTAAAGTTTTTTTTGTCTATTACGCCTGATACATGGTATCTTTCGCTGTAAGCATACCTATCTACCGACATCTAAGTTTTCGTTCATACACATTTTTGACAGACAAAAAATAATCCAATGTATTTATGTAAAAAAACTGCGCGTACAGTCGAAATGGTGTTAATTTCGTTTTCCTTATGTCCTTTATTTTCCTAGTGTTTAGTTAAACTTCTGGTGCTTTCGCACCTATAGTGAGATTATCTCTAGAGTCGCATAACAAAACTAACATTCACATGTAAACTTGACAAGAGGACAATGAACAGTTTTTACGACATAGTTGTCACAGAATTGTAAATAGAGATTTTAGTTTTATAACTAACTAATTACAGCTCTTGTTTGTACAGAATATTCTGACAAAATTATAAAAATAATTCTAGTAATTTCACGCTTTAAGAACCAGTGTCCAAACTACGAGTTTGATTAAAGACAGGTCAGGAATGTAAGGTACTCTCTGAGTATCATCTTACACTGACAAAGACTGAATGAAGGAAAACATATTTAGGAAACCTGTACTTTGATAGAAGTTCGAAATCACCAATCCGTCTGAAGCAAGAATGGTGATTCACTCGTTCCTTCTATGTATAAGAAGTGGCCTTATAATGGGTCTATAAACCATAAAATCAACAATTACATTATGTACTCTCTGACGTTATTGCTGACATTTGAGCATTTCCTAATAAACCAAATGTTGACTTTTTCATTTTCCGCAAACACTAGCCAAAAAAATAACTTCCAAACTGAACAAAAGAAGCGTATATTTACACGTAGCCTATTTTAAAAACCCCCCTTTTCTTATCATCGCTGTGCAAACTACACGATTGGGACGACACCTCCTATATAAAAGTTTTATGGTGTGGAAGAAAAGGGGTTCTATCAAGAATGTTAGCCCAAGTTTTTGCATCAACTTATATTTTTTTACGAACATTTTGTTTGTGGACCCTCCGAAGGTTGAACGACCGGCCAGATCAATTATACGGGGTGTAAAACTTTTACGAAGTTTTGAACCTCGTTTTTTTTCTATAGAGGGTGTTGCAACCCTCGGTGACATTGCAATAGAGGTGCCAGCCAGTTTAAGAATAGAACGATTTTAAAAATAGATTCAAATGGTGTGAAATTGGAGTTCTTTTGTAATTAATTTTATATTGTTGAAGTTGTCTTTAAGATTATTCAAACTTAGAATTTAATTTAATAACGCTTTTTAACTGCTAAGTCACAGTTATTTTTTTAAATTAAATTAACTGTTATCAACATTATTGAAATGAATTGAAAAGTGAAATCAAAAGAACACAATTTCATAAAAGCAACCTAACATAATTTTGTACGTCTCCAAACTTAGTACTCCCAATACTTTAAAAGGTAAAATAGAACTTTGAAAAATTATCAAAAAAGGCACGTCCCCTTCATAGCAGAGTTTCGTTCAAACAAACGTGGCTTGAAGTTACTGCACGCTTTTAAATTTATTTCTAAACTCGACACGGGTTCGACAAAATGTTATCCTCGAGAGTTCTGATGTGGGGTACAAGAATTGAAGAATTTTGCTGTAAGGTACATAATTTTGACTCAACTGCCAAGAAAGGTTATATTTTTGTAAAAAATACGTTCTAAAGTAGTCCGTCAACGCTCCTCAGTTATATTCTTACACAAACTCATTAACGCCTGTCTATCTGGCCATAATCAACTCGTTTAGAATAGAAATGATCTGTAACTGAATTGTACAATTTCCATGCGGTTTTTTACGTTTCCTAACACATACAAACCCCGTACGCATCCTGTAAGGCCTGCTAGTATGTAATTGGTAATACAATTGTATGTACAGACAGTGCTCAATATGTAATGGTGACGACTGACCTCGCTGATGGCTTTTGTTTTTTATTAATTTAAATAAATACCTATACTTTAGGCCATACTTTAAGTATATATCTACTTCTGTACCGAGTCACTTAAGTTCGGACAGAATACAACAGTATGTTTGATTTTTTTTAAAGAATATCTGCAATGAAAATCCCTGGGCATACTGTACGTTGTAAGTGGCTGTCATACATTTTTGTAGCACAATTTGATATTTTAAGCTTTGGTGCTCCTATATTTGTACTTCTATGTTGAAGACAAGTTTTTCCCCTCGGTTTCACCTGCATTCCATTGATGTTAAACATACAAATAAACAAGTAATACTGAAGAGTTTTTACTGCACTTATTTTTTCTTTCATAATAGCTGAAACTTCATCAGCCATTGTTTTAAATTTGTATTGGTCTAAAGAAGCTCTGTTTTGAATAAAAAGTCAGTATTGAATAGCTAAACGTGATTGCCAGATTCAAAATTTAATATTTCAGGCAATCTATCAACGATTTAAGGAAAAATCGCAAAATTATACCTTTTATAGTACAGCTAACGGTTTTATTATTTCAATATATCGAAACAGACAGTTTTACGGGCTTTTTATAGCCGATCAACCTTAACTATATCGAGTTACAGTTTTTTTCTTGAATCATAAAAATGGGTGCGAATTGTGAATTTTGATTTGGATTTTAAAAATTGATTTACTAGACACTTCAATTTTGTATTACTACTTATATCCTACACTAAGTTTTGCCCGCGGTTTCCCAAGATACCTAACTGCGTGCCGTAGCCGGATGTGACATAAACTTTTATATCCTTCTCCAGGGCTTGAGCTACTTCCCATATAAATTTCATCTTAACTGTTCAGCCATTTTTGAGTTATGAGAAGTGTAACTAATACGAGTTTATTATTTAAAAATCGTATACCTATTATATGTATATTATTTTCATAACCATATATATGTCACCGTAAGATTACAAACATCGTTAGATTACAATCTATCTCGAGAGATTGTAAACTGTCGAATTATTGTGAACCGTAACATCTGATTGCAATTTAACGCATTATTTTTCGCTATATTATAATCTATCGATGAGAAATTGTCAAATTGTCAGCTGTCCGAAAGCTCTCCCTGATTGGTCAGTCTTTTTGTAAGATCGACCAATCACGACCAGCCGTTCTGTTGCCATGGAGTTCCCGTAGAGTTAGGAATGAATTTGTGTTTGAAGACAAACTACCTAATTATTTTGTTTCTTATAATTTTCCAATTTCATTTAAATAAAACTACTTTTACGGATTTTATCGCGGTCGGTTTTAAACGTCGGGATTAAATAATATAATATAACCGCGATAAAATCCGTAAAAGTAGTTTTATTTAAATGTCTAATATTCGCGTAAGTGTCAGAAATCAATATGTTTCCAATTTCAATTTGTGTTTGAAGAATAAATATTTCGTTACAATTTGTTCTCTCCATATGTCAGGAATATTAATTACATACTCGTACTAAATAATAAATACTTGAAGAATTTTTGAAGAGCATTTATTTTATTTAACTGACACCTCTATTTCATTCCTAACTCTACGGAAACTCCATGGGAACAGAACGGATTATTGGTCGATCTTACAAAAAGACTGACCAATCAGGGAGAGCTTTCGGACAGTTGACAATTTGACAATTTCTCATCGATAGATTATAATATAGCGAAAAATAATGCGTTAAATTGCAATCAGATGTTACCGTTCACAATAATTCGACAGTTTACAATCTCTCGAGATAGATTGTAATCTAACGATGTTTGTAATCTTACGGTGACATATACATAAAAGCACTTCACCATAATACATTCAATTTAGATGAATTTCATAGAATAAAACAATTATTGATCCCACTGGTACGAACTATTTAATTATTTTGTAAACATAACTGTATTACGGAAAACATAATTTTCATTCGACAATAGATACTAAGTTATTGAATTAAAGCCATGTCTGTGGTTGCTAAACTAATCAATTCAGTAATTCAGTCTATGATAGTTTCACATTGTGAACATAACTCTCGCTTATTGCTACATAAATCCTTTATGTACTAAGTGTACTAGTATTTATTTAGATTGCCTTTATTTTTTATTGTTGCGTATTTTGACTAACATGTCACTTTTTAAATACGTTCGCTTAAAATAATGAGTAGTAAATCGAAAATCTTAATTTGTAGTAAGCATTTTTAAAAGGGTTTTGCTAGTTCTTTGGTTTTAGAACAAATGAGCATCTTTCAGTCTGAGCATAATTCGCAGTATTTTCATGTTCAATAAAAAAGTATGAAAACGATACTTATCTTATCCCAGCTCTTACAAAAGTGTGTAATATCAGAACACTGTTCTCTGGTTGTGTTTAGCAATTGTCTCTCACAAAAAAGATATAAACTGTAGTATAGTACAACAAAACAGTCTGCTAACTTCTACACTAAATATATTAAATCCATTTCAAGTACCAAAATAAATACCCCTCTTCTACTATAGAACTAATTCAGAGTACCCAATACCCAAACTGACGATAACAATAGCTATTCCCCTTTCGAGAACACACTCGAACGTCCAAAACTCATCCTTTCCTTACTAATCGGATATTCCATTAAAGAAAATAAAGGCCCACTCTACCTAACTGTAGTACTAGTTAGAAATACAAAGTGTATTAAGAATCTAAAAATATTTGCCCGGTAGGGTGCGCTGTGTCCCCGGCCCCCAAAAGGGTCGTTGGACGAAGCCTCTTTGAGCGACGGCCTTATTCTGATAGTAACTATTGTTAAGATGCTTTTGTGGAAATTATATGTATTTTAATAAATATTAAATCAAATTCTATTTTCTTTAATATAACATTAGATATGTGATTTTAAATAAGAGTACTCTCAATTTTATTCTGTAACGACAGTTGAAATATTATTGCGTAAAAATATACGCAAACTTAGATAAGTGAATTTGAAATGAATTTTCAAATAAAGCGAATGAATACTGAGTAATATTTTATTTTCTCCTTCATATACCCATATTTAATTACACAACGTTGACATGCCGTAACAACAGAACGGATGTAATTTGTGTGCTTTGACACAAGTTACCTTTGCACACTATTTATGTTACAAACATAAACTACAAATAAAATAACAACGCGGCCTTGAAAACACAAAATCCGGCGGAAGAAACTCTTTAAAATATAACTGACAGTATTTTAGCAAAAAGACCACCTATCTAAGTTTACTAGATCAAGGTTAGAAAGTAAATGACCGATTGATATTCTATTCTATTTGAAGAAACAGATCTCACAGCTCTAGGTTAAAAAAGTGTCCTACTCTAAGCAACTCACAACTAAGAATACCTATATACTAACTGCAAACTTTTAGTCGGCTGATAATGTGTTTGGGTTCGTAAATCATTATGAAGATGAATGGGAGTACGCACATTATAATGATCAGGTATTTAGCCGGTATCAAACCAAATGAAAGCGTTGGTTGAAATCAGGGTTTTCTTTAAAAAAACAAGATGTCAACCGTGGGGTCAACTGTCGCCTGACTCTACAGGGTACTCTAAATACGTTAGAAACTACATAATAATATATTATCAAACACACAATATTCACACGTTTATAAAGCTCCAAATAAAACAGTCAATGACCTTCACGATGAAACATTTCTTAGACTTTTTTATCCTAACTGTAAAGAACATACGTCAATGGACCAACTATAGTGGTTAGACTAAATGACGTCAGAAATCGAATCGAAGTGTTAACTCTATCGTTTCTTATATTGAGGTCACTGGCCTTTGTAATATTCAATTCAAATGAAGTTTTCATATATAAATATGTTTATAGAGCATGATATTAATTAAATTCTATCTATATCTCTAGTACTAAGGAGCTGAAGAGTTGGTTTACTGGAACTCAAGTACTACCGAACCGATTTGAAAACATCTTTCAGTTTTTCATGGCTATAGGTTCTTTTTATCCGGGTCAGCAGACTAGTTTCCATGGGGCTGGCCAAACATAGTAATTAATAAAAGAAGAATAGTTTTCTAGGTATAGCTATTTTTTTACATACCTACCTATATTTTTTTTCCGTTATATACCATCCTATCTAATTTGTAAACCACCAAGCTAATGCCTACCAAAAGACCACTAGCTTCACAATAAAAGGAGCAACTACCTACAGTTGAGATTCCCAGAATACACCCGTGACCGGGTACCGACTGCGGACAATCCGTATTGCTGTTTTGATTAAATTTTGACAGAGAAATGCAGATTGTTCTTTTTATGCAGCACCGGAAAAATTGAACTGGACCGAAGTAGAAATATTTTTATTGACAACCCCTTTGACTACAATAGGGGTATTCGGTGCAGTCAGTATTGAATAGCTCTTTCGAATTTTATTGCTGTTTTGGCCGTACGTATATGATTTTATATATTGCTGAATTTTGCAGAAAATTTTATTTTCTAATACTTGAATTATTGATCCAAGTAACGACAATGAACCAAACCATGGAGATAGAAACAGCTTTACTTTAATACTTCATCTTACAAGTTAGGCACTTAATTATAACTGTTTTATGAATGTAATATTATGTAGATATTGCTCCAAAAATATAGGCCTATTACAGTTACTTACACTTGATAGTTGCTGAGCCAATCTAAACGATACGGTATTCAGTTCAAATAGGCGCATCATACCGACTTATGGTACAAGATACGGTTAAACTAAGCGTAGCCGAGACAAAAAACTCAAAGCAGCAACGCTTTATTTACGGTTCATCGATTTCTCTCACGTCTGAGACCTGAGTCGAAATAAACAAAATAAATTAGGTAAACAGTATTAAATCTTGCAGTTTTTGAAATGTTTAGACTGAGGATAAATGAATAGAAAAAGCTAAACATCCAATGTATGTAAATTAAAAGCCAATCAAAAACACAATTGCAATAAGTGTACACAACTGTATCAAATCACAATAAAATGTAATTTGTAGTGTCCCAGCAATCGGTGTAACGCTCCACCGGCTGTCTCGATCTTGTCCCTGAAGTGTTGCGACGCTTGCCCAACGCTTTCCTCATCATCCAAACTAAGAACTAACTATAAATAGCAACAATAACATCGGAACAGCACAGTCAACCAGCAAACATGAAACTGTTAGTAGCAGTGGCACTCCTGTGCCTAGCTTCGGCTTACTGCCGCGAGCTAGCTGAAGAGGACAAGGATCTTGTAGCAGCAGCCAGTGGGAAGAGCAGTCACCATGAAGAAGGAGGCGGTCACGAACATCATGCTGACCATCATCACGAGCATGGACACAAGGGACACAAGGGCCACAAAGGACATCACCACCACCACAAAGGCGAGCATGGACACCATGGAAAGCACCACAAGGAGGGACACCACCATGAACATGGCGGTCACCACAAGAAGCACTGGGATGAGCACGACCACCACGGTCACCATCACGAGCATGGACACCACCACAAGGGCGGCAAACACGGTCACCACAAGCACCACGACAAGGGAGAGAAGACCGACGGCTACCACAAGAAGTACCACAAGGACGAATTCCACAAGGACCATCACTTCTACGATGACCACCACAAGGAAGGCAAGCATCACAAGCATGGTCACCATCACGGACATCATGAGGATAAGGGAGGACACCACAAGAAGGGAGGTCATCACGAACATGGACACCATGAGCATCATCACGGTCACCACAAGCACCACGACAAGCATCATCACGATGAAGACCACAAGGGACACAAGGGTCATCACGGCCATGAAGAACACCATCATCATCATCATGATCATGGCAAGAAGGGAGGTCACCACGACCACAAGGATTGGGGCTTCCACCATGGAAAACATTGAGATGCCAAAATTATTATGCTGTGATATTATTTTATATTTTTGTTACGGGTTTTTGTTAGTTTTTTATAAATTATTGAATAAGCTTCGTTACAAAAATGTGCGATTAAAACTGTTATATCTTTATTGATTCGTTTTTTTACCCATGCAAATTCTTCATTAATTAGAAAATAAGAATGATATATGAATAACTCGACTCAAAGCATTTTACCACTGATACTGATTTTTATTAATTCGATGTACATAATATAACTTTACATAACATATATTCACATAAATTAAGCACGTAAAACTTATGTGTAACCGAAAGCGAAACTTTTGCTTGCACAATTCCTGCTCAGCAAAATATCTTTGTAGCAACAAAATGACCTTAAACTTGAACTAAAATTGCAAACAAAACCAGATAACAAAAGAAAATAAGAATAACAGTGGCAACATTATAAAAGAAAAGTTAAGAAAGTAGGAGTCAATAGTGGTTTAAAAATCAACACAACAATATTGGTTATTTATCTTAAAATTTGAATGAATGAAAACGTGTGGATGATACCAAACAAATATATAAAATGGATGCATATGTGTCATACTGTCATACAACTGCACTGATAGGTTCACATGTTCATTTTCTTAAATCATTGTCATCGCTTCCACGATCGTTTCGCATCTCTTTAGCCATCATGCACATTAACTTTCTTACAGTACTATTTTCATCCTTCGCCGTATCATCGTTAAATCCGGTTAGACTTCAAGCCGACGCCAACATGTAGTTGGGAAAAAGCTCGGAGGATCATGGGGATGATGATCTTCATTCCTTCAAACCAGATATCCATACCATAACATCTGGTGTCCACATAATTATTTTGGTAACAAATTGCATTGTCCATTTCCCATTCTAGGAGTTAGATGCTACTGCCTCTGCAGTGTTGTTGCAGATAAATAATATTATACATCAGCAAGTTAGACTGAAAGCCAACCCCAATACAATTGAATGGAAACTAAGAATGAGGCGATTTTTCATATAAATTCCTCTAAGAATAATCACTGAGCTCGATTTTGACAAATAATAGTGTACAACAGGTAACTTTCATATGCTCTAAATACGACACGCAGGTGGTTTTAGGGTTGTACCCAAAGGGTAAAACGGGACCCGAGAGCTGATTTTTTTACAAATGATGTATTTCTAATACTGAAAACTATAATCAAATACAAATTTCGTTTTATAAAATTACGGAAACATTCGTGCGCGAGTCCGACTCGCACTTGGCCGCTGTTATAATGCACAAGTATTAATATAAACAGATTCTCTATTATTCCTTGTCCCCCTTCGACCACTAGGATGGCAAAGAAAAATAACTGGGGACAATTTTTACGCAGAAGCAACTATTAGAGGCTATAGGGTCTTTAACACCCACACTTCTACTATAAGAAAGTCAATTATGAGCTGCCGTTGAAATGTCAAATGGCTGAATTTATTACCATGAATAAGAAACAAAGTTACAAAGAAGAGTCACAGGTACTGGATAATTCTGGAAGATTCATCTCAAAGTTGCTTAAATTTTCAAGCTAATCATTTTTTTGAATTATTGCCACTTACATTGTATACAAATTTATATATCAATCAATGTTTAAGCTTCTTCTAACTAACCTACAGATAGACATGTTTTGCTGGGGAGTTTGTTGCGCCACAGTAAAAAGTGCTGTATAGCAGCCAAGTTTTGAATAAATGATTTTTGATTTGATTTGACTATTACGTGAGATTACCAAAAAAACTAAAATGTGGTGAAATTATACCTTTCTAAAGATGATCAAAGTTTGTTATTTTCCTTAAGGCTACTCCAAAAAAATAAACCATTGAAAAAACATGAACATGAAAACATTGAAATCTGAACTGTAGAAAGCTCGACTATAATTTGTTGCTTCAATTTTTGTGGTTTGATTTTTCTCATAAACTGGAAATGCTGAAAAATCAACCATGAAAATATCCTAATGCATTTTGAAAACATACCTTTTTTGATTCAGAGCTTACTCAAAATTAATCTAATCTAGCATTAAGCCAATTCTGGCATAGATACTACTTGTAATCACGATATATAGCAATGTTTACAAATGCATTATTTAGTAACTATTTGTTTTGGAAGTTTTCCAACATCTGGATTGAGCTCTCCAGATATTCAGATCAAAATATTATACTTGCGTCATGAGAGTATCAAATTAATCTATA
This sequence comes from Helicoverpa armigera, assembly GCF_030705265.1. Lineage (NCBI taxonomy): Eukaryota > Metazoa > Arthropoda > Insecta > Lepidoptera > Noctuidae > Helicoverpa > Helicoverpa armigera. Next base: position 9,969,292 of record NC_087132.1, on the reverse strand, counting down.
AGAAATTGGCTACAAATGTTTATACATAAATCTCATGAAAATAGATGACAAGTACATTTATTTTCAAGACACAAAAAGGCGTTTAAAGTTTTGCACAAAGAAGTCTTATTTTATGATTTATCTAAACCATTTGCAAAATGAAAAAAAGAACATCTAATTGAAACATACTCATCAAATCGGAAGCCTGAAAGACTGAAGATTGTCAAATTACAGTCGCGGAGCGGATGCCGCTTACTCTTGACCCTGAAATATTGCGCGCTCACCCAACGCTTTCCTCATCTTCCAAACAAATTGTTAACTATAAATAGCTTCCACAATAGTTGATTATCACAGTCAACCCACAAACATGAAACTGTTAGTAGCAGTAGCATTCCTGTGCCTAGCTTCGGCTTACTGCTGGGAGTTAGATGAGGAGAAGGATCTTGTGGCAGCAGCCAGTGGAAAGGGTGGGAAGGGCAGTCACCATGAAGAAGGAGGCGGCCATCACCACCATGCCGAGCATCACCATGACCATGGACACAAGGGACACAAAGGACACCATGGACACCACCACCACCATAAGGGCGATCATGGTCACCATGGACATCACCACAAAGGAGAACACCATCACGAACATGGCGGTCACCACAAGAAGCACTGGGATGAGCACGACCACCATGGCGACCACCATGAACATGGACACCACCACAAGGGCGGCAAACACGGCCATCATGAACACCACGATAAGGGAGAACACGTTGATGGTTACCACAAGAAATACCATAAGGACAGCTTCCACAAGGACCATCACTTCTATGACGGCGACCACAAGGAAGGCAAGCACCATAAGCATGGCCATCACCATGGACACCACGAAGATAAGGGAGGACACCACAAGAAGGGCGGTCACCACGAACATGGACACCATGAGCATCATCACGGGCATCACGGACACCATGACAAGCACCATCACGGTCATGACGATAAGGGACATCATGGCCATCACGGTCACGATGAACATCATCATCATCACCACGACCATGGCAAGAAGGGAGGTCATGGAGACCACAAGGACTGGGGCTTCCACCATGGTAAACACTAAAGCGCTGAACATAGACTGTGATATTATTTTATATTTTTGTTACGAGTTTTTGTTAGTTTTTTATAAATTATTGTATAAGCTTCGTTACAAAAATGTGTTAATAAAGTTGTTATAATATTTGTATTTTAGTTTTTCTTTTCAACTCTTATTCGATTTCAGTGTCTCATATATGTAACAAATACTGATAAACGAGCATTGCGCAATACACCTTTCAAAAACATCGAAAATAAATAATAGTTTAAAAAAACTAAAAAACACGCTTTTTATAGAAAAACGAACTAAAAAATAGGAAATAAATTTTAATGAATTTAAATTAAGAAAACAGTGTTAAAAATTTCAATGAATATAAATTAATAATAGTGTGAATACAAAAAAAAATATTTAAAAAAAAACGTGGGGTGCATGGTGTCAATAGTTATAAATATTTTATTGACAGATATGAGTACAGTGATTTTCATTTCGATAATATCTTAAAAAGCACCCCACGCTTTTTTTTAATATTTTGTTTTTTGTATTCACACTATTATTAATTTATATTCATTGAAATTTTTAACACTGTTTTCTTAATTTAAATTCATTAAAATTTATTTCCTATTTTTTAGTTCGTTTTTCTATAAAAAGCGTGTTTTTTAGTTTTTTTAAACTATTATTTATTTTCTACTTTTTAGTTTGTTTTCAAACTATTATTTGTTTTGTAGAATTAAAATTCTCTTTAGTATACAAAAATTTGTCAATATTAGAGAAAACGGCTAAAGATAATTATTGGAAATAAAAATTAACATCGAGTCCTGCCTTATCGACTGTAGAGAAAAATTCTAGAAAATTTTAATTAATTTTCTTACCTTATCGACTACAGATGAAAATTATATAAATTAACAAAGATCATATTTTGCAAATTGAAAAGCCTAGAAGTCGGTGTCTAATGGATGTTACTAAGTTAATTTTGCCACCGACTTCTAGGCCGATGCACCTAAAATTAGTTTTTTGCTTTTTAGTGTTTTGGGAACTCGGTTTAATTTTTTTGTAAAAAGGTTATTTATTTAAAGTGATACGAATAGTTGTCACTATCCATACAAGTGGGAAGTTCTCATCAATACAAAGAATATAAGTCCAAACGAGGTATTTTACATATTCAGTTGTCGAGTTCCCTTGACTTTCTCTGGTCTCCATCATCAGGTCAGCTCCAAACCTTCACTGTTGCATAGGTCTTGTCAATACGAATAATTTAAGCCCAAACACGAGGTAGTTTACATATTCAGTTGTCGAGTTCCCTCGACTTTCTCTGGTCTCCATCATCAGGTCAGCTCCAAACCTTCACTGTTGCAAAGGTCTTGTCAATACAAATAATTTAAGCCCAAACACGAGGTAGTTTACATATTCAGTTGTCGAGTTCCCTCGACCCTCTCTGGTCTTCATCATCAGGTCAGCTCCAAATCTTCACAGTTGAATAGTGCTTTTAGGCGTACACCTAAGTGTCAAGTTTTTACTCTATGTATGCCTACAAGTTTTGAAGGTTGCCCTCGATTTCTCAGGGTTTCCATCATCAGATCCTGACCTGATGAATATGGGACCAACTGGCAGCTATTCCAAGTCGAACAAAAAAAGAATCACGTAAATCGGTCTATAAACCTCGGAGTAATCGATGTGTATGTGTAACCTCCTCCTTTTTGGGAAGTCGGTTAAAATGGAATAATTTTATCAAATTAGTGTATTGTCATCGGTCCTCAATAAATCTACAAAGTTTGAACGAAATCTGGCCGTTTAAAGTGGGTCAAAATCGCGCCCAAAGAAGTCGGTTACAAACAAACATACAGGTGAAGCTAATAAAAAGCGTGTAAAAAACCCATCCAACATCCAATTTAAAACAAAAGGTTTCCAGTCCTTCCACCCTTAGCAAATTAATTTAAAATTAACGCGACTTAAATTGCAAATAAAAGGATGATTAGCATAAAAATTAAACTGGTACCCCAACGTCGTTCGTACCATGCTGACCGTAATCAATCTTGCCAAAAAGATCACCTGTCCCTTCGGATTAATAAGGGAATTCGTATGTGGCTAATTTCAAATCCAGGATAATAGATGACTTTGTTACTGGGGCTGCAAGCTTAACTGGGTTTGAAGAATTTCCTAATTACAGTTTTTTTTTTACGTTAGAAAAAGGATTGTTAGAAAAGTAATGTGGCCCAAGTAATTGGGTTGAAGATCTCTTCAGATAGGCAGTCGCTCCATGTAAAAACGTTAATACAAGTGCGTCTGGTTAGACTGGAGACAGATCCAAACATAGTTGAGAAAAGGCTAGACATAACCAATGTATAGATAGGCAATGTCATGTATTGTGACGCGAACCCTGTTTACTGAAAAGCAATAATCAAATTAGAATTGTTGCCAAGTTTAGATTTTGTTTTTAGACTACATTGTTGATCAAATTCTATTAGTGGAATTTATTGCTCATCAATTTCAAACTATAAAGTTCAAATATAGATGTGTCGCTCTTTTTGATAAATGCGAAGACCTAATGTTGACAACTTGCTTTGTAGGATCATTTCAAAGCATTCTGATCTTTCTCAATATTATCAAAATAATTAACATATAATAGCCTTAAAAGAAGATCCAATAATTAGCTCTTTATCCTAACTTGATGTCTGCTATCAAGGTCCTAAGAAAATAGATTGGATCGAAATTGACAGAGGCCCCGTAAGCGGCCTAAGCTAGAATAACATTGGAGACAGGCCGTAGATTACAATACAATACGTTTAAATACATATTAGATTAATCTAGACCTCCTTTATTTGGGGTAAGGTGCTATTTACAGCGGGGAAATATAAATATTCCTAATTATTCGTAGGTACCTACGCAATTTTAAAATGTTTTACCTATATCTGGACTTTGGTTTATAAGACTACACGCATTAAAGTAGCTTCAATAATGATTATAACAACTAGTGTTCTCTCATTCTTTAAATTGGTATTTTGAATTTTGTCATTTTACAAGGTGACATTTTAGGACCAATGTTTTTGCACCATACAAATGCGTTTCGTTTGTATAGTATGTTATTTTAAAAAAAAAGCCCGCAAAGACATCGGAAGCGTAGGCGAAGAGCCTAAAATCTTTAGATCCGCTGCAACTTATACCCCACCTTCAAAGTAATACAACGTAGTCTGCCGCCAAGTTCAGCCATTTACTGGCAGTAACTGCTAATGTTAGACCCTAACTCTGGTGACGTAGTGCTAACTCCAGTTACGTTGTAACTAGGTGTACTGAAATCTTAGCACAAAATCCGAATAAAGAATTCAAAGACTCTATTTCGTTTAGCATTTGTTTTATTTTTTCTTGTTAACACAAAGAAGATCTAACTGTCTTCACATTATTGTCTAGACAAACCCAAAATACGCATAAGGATTTTAATATTCATATGAATCTTATTAGATTACACGGAAACAGTGAATTTGTAGTGACATACGCAAATACGTATAGCGGTGAAGCGCTGAAGACTGTCATGTTACACTCAGCTCGCGAAACCATTTATACGCTAGGTTGTGCAAGTTATAAGCGGTAGCGAGAAAGGGGCAATTAAAAATCAACAAGGTGTAGAAAGGTTCAGTGACAAGGATGGTTAGTTTGGTTTTGATAATAAATTAAATTAAACACCACATAACATAACACAAGGAAGGCTACTCTAAATAGTATCCAATATCTACCTAATCACATTTTGTGTACATAACTACAGATGATAATATTGTCAATAAACAACAATGTCTCTTGAGAAGCTGGTATTAGTAAAGTAATCATGGAAGTTTGGAGAACTAGAAGCCGAAGAAAATCCACACAGAGATAATATGCCATCATGGAGTACATTCATAACATCCAACCTCATTAAGATAGAACAAAGCAAGTCGTTTTCCCCTGAACAAAGCAAGCTGTTGTAGAACATTTTATACGTAAATGTGACAAAATGAAAAATACACCATCCTTCTCCAAAGCTTAAAACTTGCACCATCTTAGGCCAAACCCTGATCTGTAGTACTCACGGCGTCACAGTAACATGAAGCACCGTTCGAGCGCATCCTTTGAGTGAGTTCACTTTGTGCATCGTTATGTCATTTTAACGCTGCATCTATTACGGTGCTGTGTACGTCATTTATGGTGTAGTAGTACTCCATCCGCGCTTCGCTACGTATAAATGAAGAACCGATTGACCGATTTTGAGCAAACTTCACATAAGCCATCTGCTTAGTAATCCATACACAGCCTAAACATTTGGTTTGGATATGTTTGCCCGTTTTTGGTACTTTCGATTATAAAAGAAAAAACACTCCTCAGGAATAAATAAAATACATAATGTCTCAAATTAAAGTCAAACCATCCTCCAACGCCTAAGACTTGGACCATCGTTAGGCCAAACCCTGATCTGTAGTACTCACGGCGTCTCAGTAACATGAAGCACCGTTCGAGCGCATCCTTTGAGTGAGTTCACTTTGTGCATCGGTATGTCATTTTAACGCTGCATCTATTACGGTGCTGCGTACGTCATTTATGGTGTATGTGTATGGAAATCTTCGGGTGTCTCTGTCTGATGTGTTATTGATTAATATCGTGTTTGGCTGATGTTGTGTTTGGTTCTTGTGAGGTTCCTATTACCGGGGTTCCTAAAATTGTGCTAGATTACAAACTACGCGAGTACCCTTTACTTTATTCCGTACTAGTCGTTTCACCCGCGTTCTAAGGGAACTACTGCCCGCACCGAGACAAGTATAGCCTATATGACTTGGGAAGGGATGTAGCTTTCTAACATTGAAAGAATTTTTCAAACTGGTTCAGTCGTTTTTGAACCTTTTCTATTTAATATATTAGTGTAAATTCATTTTTTTAGACATATAATTAATTTTTATCAGAAGCAAAATGAAGCCATAATTACCATAATTAATTTACACAAAACATCTATCTACCAAAATCTTTGCCTCTAGGGAGCCATACAAAAGTTATCCGAACAAGGAATAATAAAGTTTCCATTATAATGGAATTGGTATAAGTTACAAAGCAGTTGTCTGAAACCAATATAGTTAAGTGGCCAGAACTGCATCACTAGTTAACTACTTTTCCGATATTTGTTTCTATTGCTGTTTCTACGTGTATTTGTCGAAACACTTTTCGAGTATTTTTGTTAAGGTAGCCAATTTTGATATCCTGCTTTTTAATAGAATGTAGAATTACAAATAATCAAGTCTTTTTTTGTTACGTAGGGTCCTAGGGAAGGAAGAAATAAAATCTGGTTTTACCCCAGGAACAATAAACTTGAATTGGTCTTTTGTAAGATCAAGTTAATAGTAGTAAGAGAAGCTAGCAATTTCTATAAAATACTTGGAACGAACATGACGATTTCTTTTAATTATTTTTCGAAACGGAATACATAACAGTTATCGAAGTCAAAACGCACAATGACCAGGATAACGTATTAATAAAGTGTCAATTTAAAAAATATATAAAATCACAAATAATACGTTCTTGGTTTTAGTATCAACTCTACTAGACATTAACGGCAGTACCCCGCGCTTCTAGCCCGCTGTATTACAGGAAGCCGGGGAGTTAGAATACAAATCGTTTTTGTTATAAAACTGTAAGTCTTATGCACATTCCGCAGTCACTATTGTATGTACTGTTTAATGAACTGACTTGGTAATCGTTTCGATATGTTTAGTCTTTCTTATTTTATTTTGTGTTCTTTTTTTATACCTATTTTTGTATACGTATGGTTTAACTAACTTAACAGAGATAAAAAGTTGTAGGTATAGATCAGTTTTTCACGTATTTTTTTAAAATTCAAAACCAATAGAATTTTGAAGTAACGCCTTCAAAATTCAAATTTAATACTTCCATTTTATTGTTTGACCTCGCTGTCTCCGTTCCTGGATTTGCTTATTCAAGATGGCAAAACACATCAATGATTTATTTATTTACCATAGCAGTCCTAAGCCTCATAAATACAAGGACCTGTAAAATATTCAAATAAAACCTTCAAATCTAATACGAATAACATAATAAACGTAACACAAGAGCTTCCCACAAAATAAGCGCAGTTGTTTTGTGGCTGCCGTGGTCAGTCATAGGCGACCACAAAATGATGGCCCTGTTACAATCATTTGTACTGTCGCGTTTAGATATAATGGGTCATTGGATTTAGGACGTTCAATTTAATGTGTGAAATTATTTGTTACATGAACGAGCTAGGTTAAGTTACAATTTGACAAATTGGCACCCGCCAATTTGTACCTACCCAGGTAGGAGAGACTTTTTTGCAATATTACAGAAAATAGGTAGATGGCATATTCACCAATGCATACCACAATTGCAGCCAATCAGAACAAAGAATCTACAAGCTAGGCCTGCGTTGATTGGCGTCTGCGAGAATGGCTAGCTTTAATCAAAACCTTTTCAAGCCTCAGAAAGCATGGATAGTTCTGGAACACAAAAGTCTTACAAACTGTTCGTTTTACTACAGTATCTGGTGGCCATATACCAGTATGAAGTCTTGATAGCATGATTACACAATCCAATATCAAAACTCAAGGATGTATTAGCTTACAATGACAAAGCAAAATATGTAAGTAAGTCTCAAAAATGCTCCATCAAGCTACAATCATAAATCGCGGGGTATGCGGAGAGCACCATCTAAGTTTGCCCAACTTAGCCCTCGAGGGCATTGTATAAGTTAATGGAACTAACTTAGAAGATAAAGGTATATTTGGTCTTGGTAGATGATGTTGTTAATAGGGTATAAGTTGCATGGTAATGCAGTAACATGTTTGATTAAAAGTATTTATGCATCAGAGCATAGTGACTGTCTAACAGAACTTTTCCTTCTTTATTCTAGACTAGTCGTTTCCAGCGGTTTCGCTCGCGTCCCGTGGTAGCAACTGCTCGTATCTAAATAAAATATAACCTATGTTACTCTGGTAAGAGTGTAGCTTGCCAACAGTGAAAGAATTCTTCAAATCAGTATGATAGTTTCGGAGCCTTTAGGGTACTAACAAACGAACAAAAAAATATAGAAAATCTCCTGATAGATATTAACAAAACTGTTAAAAACATTTACCATGTAACAGCACAATAATAAATACAAAATATTTATTCCCAACACTGCCAGTTAACCCCAAAATATGAGGATATACCAATTTCAGTTTGACAAATACGTGCTTACCCGTAATCAATGAAACAAAGTGCACTTTACAGAATACGTGCCACCTGTAGAGAATTGGGGATATCGCGCGTGTACACAACGGCGCTCATCCCTTGTGTGCTAAGCTTTATTTAAACTTTTTCGTTTTATTTCGACAGTGCGTTCGCACCTTTTGTTTTTGGTGCCATGTTTGTGATGCGGGTGGTATCGTCTGTTGTTGTGTAAGTAGATGTCTGGTGCGGCTTTTTGTTTTGCGGATTAGTTTGAATGTAGTGGAGAAAAATGCTAAATTTTTCATCATCCTCCGAGCCTTTTCCCAAACTATTTTGGGGTCGGCTTCCAGTCTAACCGGATTCAGCTGAGTACCAGTGCTTTACAAGAAGCGACTGCCTATCTGACCTCCTCAACCCAGTTACCCGGGCAACCCGATACCCCTTGGTTAGACTGGTGTCAGACTTACTGACTTCTGACTACCCGTAACGACTGCCAAGGATGTTCAATGACAGCCGGGACCTACAGTTTAACGTGCCATCCGAAACACAGTCATTGGTGTCTAAGATATACTTAGAAAGTACATACAAACTTAGAAAAGTTGCATTGGTACTTGCCTGACCTGGAATCGAACCCGCGCCCTCATACTCGAGAGGTTGGTTCTTTGCCCACTAGGCCACCACGACTTTAAATGCTAAATTTTTATGCAATGTTTTTCTATTCGAAATGATTTCATCACTTGCAAAATAGCTGAGGGTGTCTGAAATCAGATTCCAGATTCATTGTTTATTCAAATGCATACAAAAGTTCAGAGAGTTTGATTTCGGAAACACCATGACTGGGACGGGCTGGAACGGCCATTTTTGGATAGTCAGTCATTGATATGGATCATTTCCGAATGCCAGAAATACACTTACGTCAGAGTATCTTCTTACCCCAAAACTTAACGCTACTGCTACAGGTTTCGTAAACTACGTTGTAGCAGAAAGGTTACAACTAAAAGCCTTTCATTCCACAAAAATAATCCCACACTAAAACTCTTCACTTACTTCCATCTCATCATACCTACTTCATAAATTACGTTTGCATTACTCTAAATAATGTAACAGACAGGCGTGAGGCTGATAAATGTTTCAGGTTCAGGATTGCGAGTGTAGGGAGTAAGCTAATCAAATATTTTTATGATCGACGCCATTTTATGGCTGTAGGTGGATGGGTGTTGGGTGTAAGGAAATAGCTGGTGCATGTATGTTTTATTTAGACCAGTATGGAGGTGAAATCCTGATGGGTATGGTAGAAATGGATGGAGTCGGAAGCCTACTGAGGTCAACGACAAAAAAGTATTCAAACTCTCAAGAGCAGTACTCATAAAGAGTAGGTACAGATTTTGCATGCTCATTTATATTTGAAAAATGAATTTCACTCCTATTGTTTTGATGGTCAATGAAAAAAAAAAACAAATACCTTCATTATTTTGCAAGACCTAGGTCGCATTAAATCCAGACCTACGTCCCATTGAATAATATTTTATTTATTTTTATGTGTACCTAATGCTAATAAAAAATTGAGTATTGAGTAAATTCAATTTAATCAAAACACAATACCAGTTTAAATAAGGATTGCAACGGTACAAAAGATTCGCTCATTACTTGCACCACGCTATGTAGCAAGCGTTCTTCACAACGATTGCTCATTTGTGTACATAATTTGTTTAAGGAAATAAAACGTAAATAATTTAAGCGACATGACGCTGTATACGGGTTCTGTCAAGATTTTAATTTTGAGAAGTACCCTTTAATCATGCTTGTTTTTGGCGTAAAGGCTTATAGCAAGCTTACGAGATTGGTTGTCAAGGTTACGTGGATTTTGAAAATAACAGCCCTTAGTTGAAGAAATATTTAAGTATTTTTGGATTCATAATTATTATTAATTTACAAGAGTAAAAAAAACTTTTGTTAAACGTAAATGTAAAAATAGCTGTCTTTCTACCACGCTAAAACTGCTATCTCGATTTAAATGATTTTAAATTTGATACTCAGATAGTCTAGAGCTTGAAAAAGGACATAGAGTATATTTTATCTGGGCCTAGTAAGTAACAAGTACCCTCAGTAGCTAGTAGCCTAACTAGTTCAACATAAACGATTTTGTTGAAATTTGGTATGTTATTACCCTGAATTAACACATAAGCTAACACGGGCGAAACGAACACGGGCGAAGCCGCGAGCGGAAGCTATTTTACAATAATATTGGCAACAATAATATGAAAATTTCGCGGCCACGATTGGTCTAACTATTCACGTGTTCTTTTGTCCCGATGTAGTAACATCAGCGACCCACAAATTGCATACAAAAACGTTGTATTGCCAATTTTGTTAGACTGTGACCGTTTTCAAGATCATTTCTCAGTGTTGACGTTTAAACTTGATTGAAAGTGAAATTTATCTTTCAGTTGTAGTTTTCAGGGGCGTCTGTGTTGATCTGTTTGGTTTTTGTATGTCTGTTATGATTCACAGTAGTATCGGAAATGAAATGAAATCGTTTAATTTGCAAGTTGGACATAAAATCACTTTTAAACGTAATTTTAAGAACGCTGGGGTCGGTATTTTCTAACTGACTGATCCCTGAGAAGAAACCCCCCAAACAAATTCAAGGGTCATAGTCTTTTTTAAAGTAAAAAAATGTTATAAATTAAATAATATTATGTGTGAGTGTCTCTCGGTTTCTTCTATTGAAATGATACTGTCTATAACTGCAATTATATTTGTTTTAAGTATATTATGGAGCTGAAGTATATTATGAAGCTGTTTAGGTATTTGTTTGAACCTACTAAACTCAGGAACTACTGGACCGATTTGAATATTTTTTTCAGACTTAGATAGACAACTTGTCGTTAAATTCTAGTTTTATGTGTGTTATGGTGAAACCGGTAGTGAATGCGAGCCGAAGAGAAAGAATAAGTCCAGTTTTCATCATTTCAGTATTAGCCAGTTATTCGTATCAAACATAGCATAACACTTAGAAAGTGACAAAAACTACACGGTCTGACCTGGAATAAAACCCACACACTCGCATTTGAGCGGCGGTTTTTATAACCTAGACCAACCCAACTACATTGCTGCCAATACAATTTCTGTATTGATTTATAGCTATAGTAGACTCAACCTATTGTTTTCAAATCGATACAAAACACTTTTGATATCGATTCACACTTATCATATATTATATCCTAAGAAAGGTATTTCGGCACCACATTAATCCATACCACTACCCGTAGGTATAATATAGGAAGTGGGGCATATACCATACGATAGCTATAAATCAGAATGTGTTTGCATGCGTTCCCCATAAAATAGGGGACTACTGAGGATAATCCCGACGCCCGATTTTTATGAGATATTTAGAGCCGGTTTTCTAATTTTTTGTTTATGATTATGGTTTGTGAAGGTTATGAAGGAAAAGTTAAGTAAAATTCTCTTGTGACAAAAAAATATTATAAGGTTTAGTGTACCTAGGCAAGAATTTTAGTTTTAGATTGGAGTACTTTACTTTTATTAGATATTTTATGGTTAGGTAACTAGATATTTATGGTAAACCTAGATATCTTATTAAGTTGAACCAATTGATATAAAGTTTAGAATAAGTTAAAAAAAGTGTTTCCTGTATTTCAGTGTATTGTCACTTCTAGGTGGACTAAAAACTAAATATTCAATGATTTTGCATTATTAAAAAGGTCTGCAAGGGTCATAATGTAAAATAAGATTAATTTCTTATCACAAACCTACCCATAACATACTGATTGTTACTCCGTTTGACAGCTTTGCACATTATTAGTGAATTCAAATTAATTTGATTACCGAAAATAAAACCTACAATAGCATAGAGCTTAAAATAACAAAAAACGTTTTCCCGTTATTTATCAGAGTCTTATTAGAGGCCCAACATTTTGACCAACATTTTTCTAACCTCATTTTAAGAGAAAGTAAGATGCCACCCAGCAATCAATTTCGCTGTCTTATGTAAAAAGCAGACACAATATACGTTTCTATTTCTGTAGAATTAAAAATTTACTGTTTATGAATGCGAATAACATGGAGGTGTGATAAATGATACATTATTATATTTTGGACGTAAAACCACGCCGTTAGTTAATGTATCTATCGAATATAAATGCTAGTCTGTGATTTTTACGAAATAAAATATGTGAATGAAACAATGGACTTAACTCGTTTTTTTAGTATGTTTATATTTCTGTAAATGGACGATTTTTAAAGTAATTCAATAAACAGAAGCTTCCCTGCATGAAATACAAAAATAATGCAAACATTTATTATTTTTAACTACACATTCTTTTAGGTGAACTACTTACAATATCCACAGTAGTCCTAAACTCATGGTCACAGCACACCTCTCTATGACAGACTCCATTATCAGCCGTTGCCGATGGGCTACGGGAAATATTTCCCTTTCACCCTTTTGGACCGTCCATTTTTAGGAACCACCCTTTGTCATTGTCAATCGTATTGATTTTCAGAAGCCGCTCTTGAACGATTATAAAAAAATGAAAATTGAATCGTGTTGTGTGAAAGCTGCACGCATCGAAATATGTATGTATGTATGTGTACGCAGTTTGATATTTTGTGTGTTGGTGTTTTGTTTTAGGTTTTTTTGAGCGAGAGAAAGAAAAAAAAATGTTCACTCTTGCGGCAATTTTTTAAAGATAACTAGCGCTTTTGTAAAATAGTGGGACTAATATTTAGAGTAGTTTTTCATTCGATGGTGACATTTCAAAGCAATATGAGTGAAATAAAATTCAAATAATAATTATTTATTTTATATTTCACACTCACACAAATTGAAGTATTTTCAAGATAGAATTTAACACTAGAAAGACCGAAATTTTGAACTACCTACAAAGACCAAGTGGGGTCAAATGACCCATTCATGGGTTGTAATGTTTTATTCGTGTATTATGGTTTTAATTTTTATTGATTAGCATCTAATAGAAAATAAAAGACCTTAATAGTAATTAAACATCCATTATGTGATGTAAAAATGAAAAAAATTGGCACATTTTTGATGTTTTAGCTCCTTGTTTACATTACAAGAACCACACAAAGGCTTTTTACAACTAATACGAGATTTGTTGGTTTTGTCTGCATTTTTGCACGTAACAATGACGTGACACCGTTTTCTCTTCTCGCTACATTCTTCTTCAGGGTCTGGGGTATGCTATTATCGGGCTGTGAAGTACCTAGATGGCGTCATCAGGGAGTGGGTATCTCGGGCGAGAAACTCCCTTGCCAAGTCAAGAATTACCTTTTTTCTCGGATTTTTGTACAAAATCCAAGAATTGGTTGCTGCCAAATTCATAATATCATGAAACACTTGTAAGGGCCAACGAGCAGAAGGTGCTTTGACACTATATTTCTTGGTCATTTGATCAATAACATCCAGGTACTCCAACTTTCGTAGCATTGTAAAACTTCACCGTGTTCGGCTTCTTTTTTGCTTCTTCTGGATCAACAAATACATAAGAGTAAAGTGAACTTAGAATCATAACTAATTTAGAAGGTTTTCCTTGATAAACTGTAAGGGCGCAGGTTTCAGAGTTGTGAATATGTGTTACATATAAACTGAGGGTTGCATTTTTTTATAGTAGCTAGAATATCTCTTCGTATTTTGTTTACCGTACCAACTATTGATGTACGTTTTTCAATTAGCTTTTTGATAAACTTACACTGGTAAAAAAAATATCAGTTATTATATTTCGACCACTATTCAAGTATGAGTCCATTAGTCGCAATACAACGCACTCGCCTAAACTTTGATTTTGTGGATGGCCTTCATCTCTCCCTAAATATGGGAAACCATTACATAAGCACTTTGAATGAACATCAATGCAAATATTTTAATTTAACTACCCACAATACGAGTATATTCAACGAATTTACAAAGCACGCACGTAGTGGTGTCAAATGACCACTGCGGTCTTTCTAGGTAGATGATAATTTTTAATACGTATTTATCTTGCTTTCGGTATCGACACATCAGAATAATGTAAAGAATGACGAAATATTAAAAGTCATAAAACCACAGCGATTTCAATGCTTTGGTTTTGGAAATATGATTGATCAAAAACTTCATTGGGGTCATTTGACCACTCTGGTCTTTCTAGTGTTAAACAACTATACATATAAATTGTCATGAATAAATAGTCAATCTTACCTCTAGTACCTTAAATCTAATTGAGCTTGATAGAAATAAAAGATGCACACAACTAAAAACTAGAAATAAAATTATTCTGAACACCACATTTAATAGTAGGTAACCTAATTTGTATACTTTTTTCCTATCACTGAATACTATCAATCTAAAGATCTTACGGTTGATTTTACCTTAAATAAAGGTCCAAAGAAACTTCCTGTATTCGGTACATTAAAAATTATAACCTTGGTAGTTTGTAACGCAAAATACAAGCCTTATAAAAATACTAATTAATAAAATTAAGCTCTGACTTTAAATCTGAGCCAAATATCTCTGTCTACAATTCTGCCGAAGTTATGATCGACCATGGTAAGCTGTGATGGCGTTTTGGCACATGGTTCAATCTCATACTTATTCAGTATCGCCTTGCTTACATTTCTTATTATTTTCAATGCCAACTGCTCTCCTGAAATAAAGAAAATCATTTGGTTAGAAGAATATTTTACACGATTCTAAGCTAAACTAACTGGAATTTGATATGAATGGAACTTTTGTGTCAATGGAAAGTATCTAAACTAGTTTTTTTTTTATATATCTCATGTTTATTCATAACATTTCATCTAAATTAGAAATGTAGGCTAATATAAAATTAGAATTACTGTTAACCTTATCAAAAAATTAATACAAGCTGTTGATTTGCATCCGTGCCTAATTCAAGGTTGACATAAAATACTTAAATGAATCAATTGAAAGTGGAGTCCACTCGTGACCAAAAGACTGGCCTATACTTCGGCCAAAGGATATGCATGCATTGCCATCCAGCGTGGCAATACAGCCAGCCTTTTGGGCACGATCCTCGCTGACAGCAATGCGGATGAATATTTTGATACTTTGTTTTAATAATCCCCCCTTTTTATTTTTGTAAATATGTAAGTAAATGTAAATATAATTGTAAAATATCCACCACTCTCCATAAATAAGAGAATTGAAAGTATCGTGTGCGGTAAATAGCTGATATGTGGTGCTTTTATGTAATTGTAATTTAATAGTATTTCATAATTAACCCAATTTTATGAATGATTCTTATGTATAATCGTTGCGTATGCTTTGTTTTTTAAGACCAGTAACACACGCGCCGACATTAAATATGACTAGGTCAGACTGATGCATTTCCGTAAATAATAAAAATAATAATTATCTAAGAATTTTATTGTTGATTTTGGTCGAAAATCATTAGCCTAATTACGTCCTTGAATTTGGCACATCAACAGCTTGTATAAGTCTATATTTTCGTAGTTTCAGACAAAGAAGGTAAAATAGTTATATATTAGCTTTTAAGGTTAAAAACAATAGGTACGTTGAACTTTGCATGATATTGATATTAAAATTCAATAATGGGGCCGGCTTTTCCGGCATTTTAATTAATACAAATTAATACAAGTTCAACAAATAAATATTCAGATTCTAAAAATAAACAAAAGTAGGTCGTAATTTTATATGATACCTACGGCTACGGTAGAAGTTGACAAAATCATCATCCTGCGAGCTTTTTTCCCAACTATGTTGGGGTCAGCTTCCAGTCTAAGTAGATGCAGCTAAGTACCAGTGCTTTACAAGGAGAGACTGCCCTATCTGACCCCCTCAACCCAGTTACCTGGGCAACCCAATACCCCTTGGTTAGACTGGTGTCAAACTTACTGGCTTTTGACTACCCGTAACGACTGCCAAGGATGTTCAATGACAGCCGGGACCTACAGTTTAACGTACCATCCGAAGCACAGAAGGTTAGAAAATAGACCTTACATATTGACACAGGTCAACTTGGCGTCTTGCAAAGAACAAACATGAATGAAGATTATAGTGATATAAGTAGCAAAAGATAGTTAGAAACACATTTTGCAGTAGGCTTTCTCCGTTTATATTCCTATCGAGGTCACATACGTTATTATGATAAATAGCACGTTGATATTGCGGTCGCTAACTTCTCAACTACACTTGAAGTTGTCAATGAATTTAGAAAGTTTTGTTTATCATAGCTTTAACCCTGATTTCGGGAAAGTTACAGGTTGCTTCTAAAGTGTCATAGAATTGATTTAAAGATCATTTATGTACAAGCACATCCGTAAAAAGTGAATTTATTCGTCATTGTTTATAACTTGGCAAGTGTGTTAACATACTTTGCTAATAATCATAAACTAACTTTAGCCAGCGAAACAGCGAAGTTTAACATTTAACAGAAATACTTCTCACACCCAGATCAAAAGTAATCTTCGTCAATAAATAGGCTGTCTAACACTAAAGTAGGTATTATTTACTTCAAATCGGACCACTACTGAGATTAGAGCGTTCAAACGTAACTTAATGCTGATAGTGAGTTCCAACTATTTCTAGAGTAGGTAATCGTACCTACTATATTTCTAAACAAATCAACTTCATCCAAAAGTTGGAAGAAATTGCTTTTTTGGCGATAAGATCGCATATTTTTGTCTTCTAAAATTTTTGTCCTATTGGTGTACAGACGCATCAAACCATACTTAAAAATGAATCTCAAAGTCTTTTAAAGCTTTACAGATTGTAGTAGTCAAATGTTCTGTCGCTTCTACATTGAAGAATATTCTATCTACCTAATTCTTTACCAGCCATCTATCATTCATTCACCGTTTTATTTTTACAACCGGTCTATTCTTTA
Organism: Helicoverpa armigera; assembly: GCF_030705265.1. Classification (NCBI taxonomy): domain Eukaryota; kingdom Metazoa; phylum Arthropoda; class Insecta; order Lepidoptera; family Noctuidae; genus Helicoverpa; species Helicoverpa armigera. The sequence continues at coordinate 9,952,153 of NC_087132.1, read as the reverse complement.
AAACATTTACAGAATAACTTCACAAAACTACCGTTACTATGTTAGAGAAGCATCTACTCATATACCATACAACACACACACTAATTGCTTTGACGCTCAAACCCATACAACACCATAGAAATACCATAGCTATGAAATTAAGTAACAGTACTCGTGCACTACTAGCTTTACTTGTAACTATCTATGTATGTAAGAAAATTTTGGAATCTTAATTTGTCCCACTTCCCGGTCTTTGATTAGGATAACATTTTCTGGTGACAATACATGACTAGCCTATTTTTCTGGTTTTTAAACATTTTTTCTAAGAAAATCTTGATAACAGTTAGTTTTCAGCCGGCTAAATACCTGATCTTTGTAATGTGCGTACTACCATTCATCTTCACACAGTTTTATGAGCCGACTAAAAGTTGTCTGTGTACTCTTACTGAGATATGGTTGCTAAGTTATTCTTGTAAATAAGTAGGATGCTTATCTTTACCATAAAGTGAATGTATGCAGCTTTACTTTATCATGGTCATGGTCGTTCAATAGATGGGTTTTCGTAGATCAATTTTATACCTATCGCTTGCAAATTAAACGGTACCTAGCCCGCAGTTAATTAACTGATACTTTTCGGAAGTCGGTTAGATTAAATTTAGGTAACTTATTATTGAGTAACATTTTGTAGTTGCCTTGTAAAATGGAAGTGCTCGAAAGGAAAATATAATGATAACAAAATGGTTTTAGATATAAGAATTCTCAAGAACGTAAATTATAATTACTAAAAGACACTAGGTATTATAAGTATCTTAGAAATAAAACAAACACATATTTTCTAAGAAACTGAGACCTGAGAATTCTAGCATTAATTGCATTGCTAGGTACCGTTAGCAAATAAATCTGTTAACATGAATTAAAATATTTAATATACAATACGGTTAATATTTTTGCAATTTCATGCTCTTTAAACAAAAGGTGCATTCATGCATATAATATAAAATGTTATAAAAATTGTACGTTGTAGTTATAAATTATATTATAATATTTTCTTATAATTTCATTTTCCACGCACGCTTATTTGAAGCAATGTGACACGGGGTACCGTTTTCTTTATGCTTTTTTTGAAAACTGTACATTACAGTAGAGGTCATAGATCGTGTGAATAAAATTACAATGCACATTACTGCTATGATATCTAAACATAAAAACATAGGAACTTGAGAAAGAAATAAGGAAATAAGTTATACAGCTTACCTATGCATTTTCTAGGTCCAGCTCCAAACGGCAAATAAGCATAACAATGCTTAGACGCTCCTTCGTCTTCCAAAAATCTATCAGGATTGAATGCATTGGCATTGACATAGTTCTCTTCATCCCTATGCAAAGCCATTACAGGAACATTAATTGTCACCTTCCTATCAATTAGGAAACCACCTTCTGGGTGATTCATCTTCGTACATTGTCTCGCAATAATTGAATATGGAGGGTGCAGCCTCAATGCCTCTTTTATAGCCACGTCCAAATACTCGTCTCTATTGTGTACAGAGACGGAATTCCTTGATTTCTCTTGAACTTCAGGATTCAAAGCCAATTCGTAAATCAATGCAGTTAATGCAGTCAAACAAGGCATGTACCCCTCGGTTATGAATGATGCTATAACTGAGTAAGCAAATTCCACGTCAGAGTGAGGCTTCTTCTTCTTGTCCTTGCCTCCAGATTGAAAAGCATTGACCATATTCTTGATTTGAGACAACACTTTCGATTGTTCGATTTCATTCTTGGTTTTGTTTGAAGGCTCTCCAAATATTGTAACCAAACCAAACATTACATACAAAGAAGGAAAAATGTCCTTCAAATAGCTCTTAAATCTCTCCGTCACTGAACGCTTTTGTATTGCTGATCTCAGGTCCTTTATAACTGACCCTCCGGCGTTCCCGAGAAGTAAATCCTCGAAGACTTTGTCCAATACCTTTACCAACGTCTCTTGAACGTTAGCATCACCATTTGTTCCCGGCAAACAGTCACTCAAACTCTCCAACGAACAGTCCATGGTACTCAACAATGATTCATAACCCTCACGCAATAGAGTCCACTTTTCTCCGTCGGCATAAAACAAATTGTCTCGTAAACAAACATCCTGAGATTTGTCCAAGCAGAGACCTCGGCTATGGAAATGTGCGAAATCTGTTGACAACATCCTCTTTAGTGTGTCGGGATCTTTCACTATCAGGTCAGGAATTCTGCTTTTGAGTCTTCCGACATACTTGTCTTTAGGGTATTTGTTGTATAGTATGTTGACATCTTCGGTACTGCTCCTAATTCCGAGTACTCTGTGGTAGTCGCCTCCGAAGAATGGGATGGACGACTTGTAGGGTATGTGGCGGACGTACCAGTAGCTGAAGAACTTGGTCACGTAGTCGAGGGTTAGGGCGATTATGAGAATCGCCATAACCGCGAGGTTTAAAAGGAAACTTTCGAGAAACATGTTGCGTTCGGTCGCGGTGAGCTGTCGTTTGAGACTGTAAGCTTGTTGCAAGAGGCTGTCGAAGTGGGTCGCCTACGGTACTATGAGTGATCTAAGAGGTAGTTGCGTTCGTCTTCGTGGCAATGAACTTAACATTGTGATGTTGTAATTGTGCGTCGTTGTATTTTATGGCTGTTAAGTTAATTATAATAATTGCTTTTTACTTATGCATCAGGTTGATTGTTAAGTTGTTAACTGCTCTAGGTTCTAGGAACAAAGAAAGAGCTATATGCTAAGCCATAAATCATTCAAAACAAACCTGTTTACAACTTGTAAATTCATGATGTTTTCTCTAACAAATTTACAGTAAGGTATGTTCTTAGACAATGTCTACTAGACGGAATTGCACCGTTACCACATTTTGGAATCCAGTTCCGTGATTCACCGTTTCGACCTATTTTGAGATATGGGAAGCTAGTCAAAGACTCATATATTGACGAACATTACTATTAACTGCGAATGCTACGATCGCGGGGTTTAGGATTATGGATTCAATATTCAGGAGCAATTGTGGACGCATATGCTGAATCAGAGGATTTCTGATTGAGGCAAATAAACTCTGCTGTAGTATTTTACGTAACTACTAGGTACCGTTTTGCACATCGGCATTAAATTTATCTTTTCATAGAATTCCATAGAATATTCTCCATCCGAAACGTTTTATCGTAACAATAAATATTTTGCTGTCTGGCTCTCTTATGCCTTAAACTCAAAAACAGTTTACATAAGTAGTTAGGTAGGTACTGAACGGATTTTCTGAATACGGTTTTCAACATAAAATATCACGAACAGATAAACATTGAATCTTAGGAAGATTTTGGTGTACGTACATGGTTACTCGATAGCCAACGAGAGAACCTAGTATAAAACATATCACTAACCAAATCAGAAAAAGTATTCGCAAAATAAGCTAAAACCGACTAGCTATTCAACAATAAGTTCAACATTCAACATAAGTTGTTAAGTATTTAATTACTTTCATGAGATAATCTAGAAATCATAAACATCAAATCATACCACTCCGTATTTACCACGTAAGATATAATAGACGTCGATAAATGAGAGGCTGCCATGGATCAATTACCTACCACTATCTAGATCTAATGATCTCATATCATGTAAGATAAAATATTAACTTGCTAATTGTTACAAATCATCCTATGTAATTACTAACAATTTAAAGCACTTAAGTTATTACAACTTCCATGATTTGCTCTGAAACACAATTAGGTACTTACTTAACTTCCTACACATAACAAAGTATAATGTTAACTACATAAGTACTAAAAAAGGTATTTTAATATTATTCAAATATCTTGAAGAACATTTCAATGGACATGGGTACCGATAAAAGTAAAATAAAATCGGCCATTGATACTTTACTGCCTCTGAATCACCGAGCTTCACATTTTTATAACTTAATCAGTAAAACTCAAAACAACGCCATCTAGTTTTTATTGTCTGAAGTTTGAATGAAGAGAGAACACGTCTTCGTAGTTACTTTTGATAAAAGCGCCATCTAACAGTGTTTAGTTGTACTACCCAACTTCTTTCACTACATAAACATTTGAGACGTTGTAGGTAGATGGCGTTATAATCCTCATTTCATTTCATGACATTTTTAATTAAGGTATTTTAAGTATAAAAAATATAATAAAATAAAAGAGCACAGTGATACTGGAATTATTAATCAATTCTTTAAAAATTAATCACAAATAAGTTATACTAGAGCCATCTGGTTTTATTACACGGAAGTTCTTCTTGAAGACTTGCGTGCAGTGAGCGTGCTAATGATTGTGAAAGTTTCCACTAGATGGCGCTAGGAATATCCTAAAATTTTATTCTCTGCTGAATGTACTTTGTTGCCCAATTATTCAAAATAAACAAAAATTGGTTTGAAAGTTGAAAATGTGATATTAAATTGGTGTACATTAAACAATTCCTACATTACATAGGTACTAGTCTATTATTTGTATCAATGTTCAATACCGATTATAATTTTCAACACAGAGCACTCACTACATCGTTGATAAGAAACGCATCATCAATAAAGGCCCCAACCACCAAGTTGCAAACTTAATACAGTTACCGGCACGGATGTCGAGCCCTGACCTTCACCTGCGCACAAGCGATTTACTGCCTTATTGCCTTATGCGTACGGGTGCGCAAAGCGATCCCCACTCCTCCGCCGAGAGCCCGACATCCGTGCCGGTAACTGTACCTACGTATAGTATACATGTGCCTATATAGAATATTACAGATACCCACCATGCTGCAAAGTCATTATTCATAGGGCAGTCCCACACAGTAGTTACTGCGGCACGGGTAGGACATATTAATCTGAGACAAAATGTAGGGACACCCTAAGGGGATAGCTTGGTACAGGTATTGTGGATTGCTCCTTTTGTATGAAGTTGTTTTGGTCCTACGAGACGTAGTAAAATATAAATACCTCTTCGTTGGGGATGTCTTTGCAGTGTGGAAGATATTCTTATCAGACCCAGTTGCACCATTTAACGACGATGAAAACCAAACCACAACCGGTGATTTGACAACTGAAAATGGTTTATTTATAGTTAAAGTTAAATGGTGCAACTCACCGTAAATAAAGCAGTTTCAACAGATACCAAACTACATTTTGGAACACCAATGTCCTTGTTAGTTTGGGTAGAGTGCTAAAATCTTGATACAGTAATATCCTTTTGCAACTAGCAGATTGCGAGGTAGTTCCTTAATTCTACCAAAATACCCACCCAATTATAAGATCTATACCTTAAATATTTCAATTAAGCATTTAAAGCCTGATAGGACCAAGAATAAGTAATCTTAGACTAGTGAATTATGTTCAAAATTCTACCCAAGATCCACAGTTCCTCACACCATGAACCGTGCAACTCTGACGTATTAATCAGCTCTATACACGAGGCTCGGAGCCACACTGATCAGTAATCATAAGGAGCGAGGCAGCACACATTGCTATGCGGACCTATCTGTCGCCTCTAGCCGCGAGGGATGCATACAGAGAAACATTTGCTGGAGTGAAGGTCATAAAATTATATAAATTGAGGTATTTGATGGAAAAAACAAGTTTTGGTCAACAATGATAGATTTGCGACGTTTTTTGTTTTTTGTTGTTTGCCTTCTTGACATTTGTACTGGCTTATAGTATACTATTCTATCCAGCTAGAAAAAGGTAGGTAATAATAATCATTTTTTTCAGTGGAATTTCCTTAACTGTTTCAAAATAATTGCAATCGTCAAATCTTAAATGTATGCCTTTCGTGGACATATACATATATAGGGAAGGTACAGTATTTTTCCAAAATCGGAAAGACTGATTCTTTTTAGCGAATGTCTTGAACATCACACTTAAAAAAATGCTATAACCATTACTTTGCAAAACTACCAATAACATTAGGTAGCATCATAACGCATGTAGCAAGCACAGCCATATGCAATTCATTTCCTACCAAATGAAGATGTAGTAGCCCGCATCTAAATATAGATCACATGGTACCCACAAAGTAGCACGCAATAGCCTCTTGTCCCCTCAGGCTGTCATATGGAAAGGAGATATTAATCTATAGATTACTTCGATCTAATATCGATAACTTGATCATCTATGATGATTTGCAGATAGTAGCGTATCTATAGGGATCTATGATGAAGTTCTAACTGGTCGGTTTGTAATCACAGTTATGGGGAGTATCCTGGTCAGTCAACCTGTCTTAGCTCCTAATATCAGCACGTGTAGTATAACTGTGACGTCCATTTATAGTGTTGCAATTGAAGCTGATGACAATGAAACAAAAAATATACCTAATGTAGTATCTAAAAACCGCGGATAACTCTAAAGGCCAAAAGCGCCCCGACCAATCATCAAGGTAGGTTTTGCAGGTATTGAGTTGGTAGAATTGTCTTGTCTGGAGCGACTAGTCAGGCTTTTGATATTCTAATAGCTTACACCTATTTCCATAAATATACCATCCTTTCCATTGAAGTAAAACTTTGGTGAACTCAATATTTGTTATGAAATTGTCAATACTGGGACCACTTTAAGACTGAATTAAAATAGCCACAACGTTACACATAATAATCTATCACTACTATCATCGATCTATGCGCGTGCGCGTGATTCATCGTCCTGCAGGGTTGTCACATAAGTTATCTCAGTACTGAAATTATTTGACATTCGATTAAATGATTACTTCGACGCTACAACTTAGCTTTGTAGTAGGTAGGTACATTATTAAACGCTATTCTTAAATATAAACTGATACAAATAATAATGGAAACATGGAAGAAAGAAAAATGGAAAAAAGAAGATATATTGCGCCGACCCCAAATAAAATTGGGAACAGGGCAGGAGGAAGAAGAAGAAGACAAACAATAATAGTTCAGTTTATTTTAACTTGGTGAACAAAATTAATTTACATCATTATAATATTCAGGAGTTAACACTAGTTTTCTGTATTAAGTCACCAAAATCTTCATTTCAAGTCAAAACAATTAAAAAAATTGGCTAGTAGTAGTTTCATCAGCCAAAGATCATACAGCACATTCCTAACTTACCCACAGCCCTGATACCTACCACATGACATGAACCACAAAATCTTGATAAACCACGCTTGCAAGGTCGATCATTACTCACTCCATTGTAAGTTATCAAACAAATGTTCTATGACAACTTTAATTGTTGGACCTTATTAATTATTGTTAACTTTATCTCGTTCGTGGACTTAATGAATCACTTTGGGTTCTTGTGCTTATATTAGTGACTGAGATTTTTGATAAAGACGGTAGAAAATGTTGAAACGTTGACAGAATCTACAGCTGAAGAGCTTTCAAGCTACTTATGTCTATGAATTCTAAAACTAGACGTCATTCGAGAAGGCTAGAAAGATCATACTCGCTCTTTGGGCGACTTCCCTGTGACGATGTGTATGAATGGAACAATGTCGCAGATACCATTGCACTGGACCATGAAAAATAACACTAGACTAAGTAAAAACAACATGGTGTTTGAGAAATAGCCCCCTTTTTTAAACCGTTACTTTATGAAACTGCATTTGACCCCATGGATCCATGCGATTAGCTCAGGATAAAGACTCACACATACTGAATTCAATTCCGAAAAACACAATGATATCCTTTGATGGATCTCTGAATTCCAAAAAGTCTGTGATTCCAAAAAAAATCCAATCAGGAACTCAGTGACCCCAAGAACGACAAAAAATCACATCTATAGTATAGTTGTGACCGTTTCATTTGCGACGTAATCAAAAATCGAGATCGATTCCATGCAACAAAAGATCTATAGATCACTGATCGATCTCTCACTGTGCTCGTCAAAGTGAACTATTTGAGTGTATTATTGATTTTAAATCGGCCGTGGAGGTTTCTTCACAAAGGGTTTAGATGGCACGTGGTGCATAATAGTTTTTTTTTTCATGATTTTACTGACGGTCTGTGTTGCATCAAAACATGAGTTTTTGTGCATGTTCATTTTCCCTATGTATTTTTTTGATTTAAAATACATATTTTATTTGCCATTCATATTTGCCTGGTTTTTCGAGACCACTGATATCTAATTTTAGTGTATTTTTTCTGACCACCCCTTTATCTTTATCTGGATCAAATTTAGCATCTGTATTGGCCAATATAACAATATTTTCATAAATATAGATCATCTCATTAAAGTCACTTATGCCACCATTTTTTGCCATAACGTACAAAATTACAGTTTTCAAATCATTAATAAAACGAGAATCCGAGGCGACACAGTGTCGGTGATCCTGACATTACCCTAATGACCACGGCATTATGGTACCGGACCATACCCTTGTTTATTACCCTTAATAAAGGTAACGAGTTTTTTATAAGCACATATTAGCTGTTTTTGGGTATAAGTGTGGTACAAATTATACGTCTAGGACTAGAGTTTTGGCCTGGTATCACATGGTCATTGATCCTAATAATATTATAATCGATTGACAATGGACGGTTTGGGTTTTTATGCATGGATGATTTATCTTGGTTTAATCTTTTTTCGGCCATAATGTTTTTGGGCAAAACAACAGTCTTGTTGTTGAAGCTTGTTATAGTTAGGGCAACGTATTTTTTATTTGTTTTTTTACCCGACTGGCACCTATCATATTCAATATCAATAAAAACCTAGGTATGAATGATATTCTTGCTCATGTGTGCTAGACCTTAATCATTTTGTTTTGTTTAGGGCGCTCCTCAAAGGCAGACAGCAAACTCTGCGAGACCCCTACATGCCTGCTGGGGCTGCAGGATTGTGGTCGGAAGAGTTACGATGACTCTGGTCAAAAAAGGGCTGTGGAAAGAACAGAGTGGTTGAGACAATAACTCAACAGGGCCCCTGAGGCAGAAGCCTGCTAAGAGAAAGAGAAAGAAAGAGTCAAAGCGGGTATGGTCAACAGAGGGCTCCAGAAGAAACTGAGGAGTTTTAGACAAGAACTCAACTCAAATACGTCTACGAAATCGACCAAAAACAAGATTCGAAATCACTTTACCAAAATCAATGAAGCGGTACCAGGGCACCAGTTATAAAAAGAGATCAAATCAACATGCGATAGACACGTCACAGGCGATAGCGTTAGATTGACGGCTCTAGTAATTTCGTAAGCTGTGAGGCGATGCGCACGAGATCACCGCGCATGCGCCAACGAGGTATTGAATGAACACTTGATCTTTATATGGAAGGCTCGTGATTGTATGTGGTTTACAGTTGCGATGTAAGTGGAGTGAAAAGTAAATTGGTAAATAATAATACGTTGGTATTTGTAGGTGTTTAGTGTGATTGGTACTTTGGTTGAAGTAGTGTCAAGTACATATTTGGTAATGGAATTTTTGGTAGTACTATATTTTGTACTTATATGGTACTTGATAACAGGCAAACACAAAATTATAACTAAAATTGTCGCTGATAAACATTCTAACAAATTGAGTTGTTATGACAATAACCCAAACATCAAGACGAGATAAACGACGAGACAAGACGAAACATCGAATATGTGTGCATAGGTACGCCAACAAGAAAGTTTTTTCAAAGTAGCCTTATAGCTTACCAAACCATCACACAGCGTCTCTAGGGGCCACCTTGATAAGAAAAAAGTAAAAATTACGATAAACCATTACATATTTATTTAATTTATTAAATCGTTCAAAATTAAACAGCTCAATTAATTTAAACAAAAAATTAACAGTAAGTATTCTTATTGCCCAACAAAATTAATTACACACAGCAGTCTCAACTGAAGAGAAACACCTTGCACAAATGCAACTTCCAAAATAATCCAAAAAAGCTAACTATTTATTGCTATATTACCGGCGGATGCCTCTGAGGTCCAAAATAAAAATGCAAAAATCGTTAGGAGCTGACCTTGCGGTCTTTAGGACCGTTATACTGATCCCTTTTTTGCTGCAAAACCATCGGGCGCAGCTATTTCTCTGATCTTTTTAAACGCAAAAGGAGCGAATGATATAAACATTAAGAGGACCGAACACATTGGAGTAAAGGGTATTCGTATTTTGGAATAATTTTCTGGGAAACCCCTTTGAGTAACAGTTTTAGAACTGATCATTTTGATTATGTCAATGTCATTAATGCAGCTAAAATTAGCTCTATCTTTTTAACTAGACTTTACGGAATTTTAGCGTTGGCAAATATAATTTTTGTACCTTGATTCGTAGCCTGTATTAGAAAGGGATGACCAAAGAAATGATGGATGGCTAGAATGAATGTTACTTTTGATGGGATGACATCAGATAGAATAGAGTGAAAAAATAAAACATGAAAAGAGAAGAGAAGTATCAACCATTGCAATAAGCGATAAGCTGATGATGATGCCAAACTACTACTTAAGAGTAATAGAAAAGCCTTAACTTACCTACTGAATTAGTACGAGTTAAAGATTTTATACATAAAGCCTGCAAAACTTTTTTCTGAATGTATTCAAGATCACTTTCCCTTTAAAGTAGCTCCACAGACCCAGTGTACAGTCCTCCCAACAGGTTTCAACGCGACGCTATGGCCAAGACAGTTTTGACTATAAATAAGTGTTGTATTGTATTCAATGTAGCTACTGTTTGCCTGGGCGGCAGACTACAAAAGAATTTGGAATCTTTTTACAATAACTAGCCGTGCCAGCCGGTTTTGTTCGCATAATCGAATAGGTGAATTGTTTTCAATTTTACTTTTTTGGTTGGTATTGAAATTATTGTTACATTGTTGTTCATATAGTTTAATTTGTAAATGTTTTATTTAAATTACGTACTTTATATTTGTAGTTACTGAAAAATATGTAGGAGATCAAGCAGGTGGATTCCTGGAATCATACTTTTTTAGGAAAAAGACTTTTATTTTTTTTTGTACTATGTATGTGGAAGAGCTTTCCCAACTGTACCCATAGGTCATTTTAACAGCTATAATTTTCAATCAAAAATCCCTTCTTTAATATGGACATATATCCAAAAACACATACACACACACATTTCTTTTTCAAACTCGATTACAAGCGTGTGGGACCGTGTGCCGCCATCTTTTTTTTGCTTAGAACCCGCTACAGTTATCGTGGCTCGAGATTTGGGCCATATTAGCGACGCACACGCATCGCCGAGTCATTATCAAGGTGATATGTGCTTGATTTGTGATGTAAAAAAATATTTGAGTAGTCAGGTGTAATTTGGTAAGTCGGTAAGCTATGTTTGACTACCTGTGTATGACTTCTGTGTTTTATGAGATGTTCAGATTAATATTAAATGAAGATTTTAGTTCAATGTTTAATTTTTGACGATAATCGTTAAATATTTTTCATTGATAGTTGTCGATTGTATCAGTAAATTGTATAATAACTGTTTGTCGCAACTAAAAAGTACAAGCACAAAATGGGAAAACAATTTGTTAAAAACCGGTCAAATCCAATTACAGTTAATTTAATTACTAGAAGAAAACCAACCTTAACATGCACGTCAATCCCCCGAGCTATCCACGTCAAAAATATAGTTAAAATCTTATTAAAACGAGCCAAATTTGGTCTTAACCAATATAGTCTAGCCATAAATCTAGAGCCCATCAGACGTATGAACAAGGTTGGGCACTCAACTTTTATCGTTCCTATATTATATCCATCGATTGATTTCCTTACTGGAGATAGAATATTGACATAGGAGAACAAAATGACTAGTGGAGGTGCCATAACGGAAAATTAACTAAGAAAGTAGCGCGCCAAAATGCGAGTGTGCGGGGGACGAGGAACTTTATTGTTTTTGCCCTTATGCGCTTTCTTTGGACCCGATTTTTTTTTTATAATAGGTACCAAAAATCGTTGACAGATGCCTCTAAGAACTCTCAAAGAAAGTTAGTTCACGCGTGACTGACCGTTTTGGTCATGCCCTCCGTACGAATTTGACCAAGAAGAAGGCGCCTGACCTACCTCCATTATGGTATCTCCGCTTTTCTTACTCCATGCATAAGCTCCATACAAGTAATGTCAAATTCGTATCTCTAGTATGTAAAACAGCGGATAGATAAATTATAGGGATCGGCTGTTAATAAATTAATCGTTCGTGATACAATTATTATTGTAATGATCGGCTCCCGTCTTCGAGAGTAAAATAAAACGGCTTGTATCGTAATTGAATCTCTTTTGGAGTGTGTTACGAAAGAACAGAGTAACAGCTATTTTTCACTGTTATTTTTAATAGCTGGTAAGTGTTGTTGTTGGTTCTGGTGTATTTGTGATGCCACGCCATCTAATCAATTTTAGAATGAATTTACCACTTCACAATTCTGGTTTCTGGATTTACCAAAACTTTCATAAATGGTTTAAATTAAAGTTCATTCTGTCTATTATAGAGTAATGTGCTTACCGTGAAATTGTTGCTGACTTACAACTAAATGATTAACATTTTTGGTTAATTTAGACTTAAATTAGTCTCCGGCTGCCATCTCTTAATTTCGTTTGTCATTCAAGATTTAGTACCTAATTAATAGTTTTTGACGATCAATTCTACGTAACAAATATTTTACTTCATAACGCAGATCAAAATAACACTTCTTTTATTTCATTCGGTACATGATATTTATCGACCTGTTCCATAGAGCCAAGTATAGTTTCCCATCACTAAACTATCCTACGAGTAGAGCTGCACTTCGTCGCAGGCTAGTTTATGGATTTTTGATCTAAATCTAAAATTGCTTTTACGTCTCGATATTGCTTCTTCAATTACATCAAAAAGTCTACAGCGTTGTAACAATACTCTTCTGGTACATGTATTGTCTGGTCTTGTTTTTGTAAATAAAATACAGCGAATAAAAGTTGTTCACGAAGATTGTAGGACAACAGAGAAAAAAAAAATAGCAAGAATAATTCTTATTTTCTAAGCATTCTTCACTGGAGCAAAGAAATAATTATGTAAGTACTCCCGAAAACTCTGAATGTTAGCTTATGCTGATCAATTTTATACTTTTAGGCATTTTTCATATTTATCAATTTACCAAATAAAGGAATAAGTACACCACTTTTCAGCATTCTTCAACAAAATCTACAGCTAATTAAACCCAAACATTTCTAATCTAACCTCAAAATACCCAAACGAATACCAACCTAAACCATATTATAAAGTGACAAAACCATATAATCAGGGACCAGTAAACTCAAAATTGGACCCGAGTAGACGGTAGCTGTATCGAGTCGCATCGTACCGATGATTATAGTAATTTCTTCACGATCCGAGTAGCCATTTGCTCGATATTGCGTTAGTATCGATTTCATTAGATAGGCTCAGATTTTTATAATAAAACGTGCCGGATGGTATATGTAAACTTTTTGTAACTAGAGTAGTAATTACAATGAGTAGGTGGCGGTATTGGTATCGATGTGGCTTTGAAAACAGCGAGTTAATCAGCGATTTTTTCAAAATTATATTTTATTAAATGCTTTTTTCTAAGTGATGCTGGGACAACAAATTGTAATGCTTTAAAAAATGTCTCCGGTCTGGTCTCATTTATTTTGATACCAGTCGTAGAAAATGTGTCTCTGGTTATATTATTGAAAATAGTCCCAAGTGAAAAACAAAAAGAGCTTCAGCTCTGCCGATGGAGCTTTTATGTTCTTTAAAAGATCGTTTACAACTCCATAAGTCTTTCTATGTTTAATTTACCTAACTGTTGTTTTCAGTGAAATTCGATTTCCAGTGACTTGGACACAGTATTTTATCCTTATAACGAACTTCAAAAATACTTTCACCGCTGCTTTCCTAGCCTAATCCAAGAAGCGAAGTACTAGCAACATTAATGATCGCATGCGCAGACAGCGATTGATTGATTGAGCGTTTTATTGGCGTCAGCCGATGCGTCTCTATGTGATTATCAGAAGTCGACTTTATTAGGGCACTGTATTCGTACGATGTAAAATGATCACCAATGTTGTGTGTCTACTTACTTATATGCTAGTTATTGCCCGCGGCGTCGATTGTATATTAATTAAAGATCGAGTTTGATGGCATGATTTTAGTGGAAGCTTCGGTCTCCTTATATTTATTTTATGGGAGGTGAAGCGTGCGTGGATGATGTGGTAATACTGCTAATTTTAACAAGAATGTACTGAGTCAAAGTTTTGGACGATACCCACTCAAAAAGTCAATAGTAGGTTAAATATTAACGGGGAACTATATCGATAAATTGTTTTTGTTAAAGATTTGTTTTTGTTCCTTTACTGAAGTTTCATCTTTCTTTTGTCAAGTGTTTCTGTTACGAATCCATCCAAAACATATCCCAAACATTAAAAATAAGTCCTTATTCTTCTAATACAGTTACAGCTATTCCTGTAATTTTATCAGTAATTATATCGTAATTTTCATTAATGTACTAAATAAATCAGTGTAATTTACAACACTGAAAAGAAGCAACATTGTTTAAAAATCGTTCCTTCAAAATAATTTGCAACAATGTTTTCCATAATTATCTTCATTGGAGCAATTGGTTTTATCTTAAGCGAAATAATATTGTAATTAATACAGTTGATAAAAATTAAGTGGGTGGAATGGCGCATTCCTTAAACAAGTTCTATGCTCCTAATGTTAAAGCAATTGAAGTAAATATTGTTTTTATTGCTCTATTAAAGGGTCTAGTTCACGGAGTAAGGAAAAATTAGCGGAGATGCCATGATACAGGTAGGTCAGGTGCCTTCTTCTAGATCAAATACGTACGATGGGTATAACCAAAATGATAAGTTACGAGTGAAATAAAGACATATGTTAACGATTATTACCTTATTATGGAACATGGTTGCATCCAAAGAGGGCGTATAAGGGCGAAAACAGTAACGTTACTTACATTTTAGCGCGCTTTTTTCTCAGGCGATTTTTCGTTGGCACCTCTTATGATGGGAAATCATCAAATGACTCCTCCCGCTGTGGTTTACTAGCGTGAGGGACTGTCAGACTTATGCTGACTAAAACCCATCATGTTCCTTCTTAAGCCTTTTATCTACCAGGGTCGCGGTATCCTTTCGAGCGATCCTGCAGCCCTCGGTTATGGCACCTCCGCTAGTCATTTTGTTCTCCATGGTCTAGTGGCTTAGGAATCATCGTTTAGGTTTTCATTAGTATGAAGTTATACATAATCAAGTGGACTAACGGATCCTTCTAAGTAGTCCTATATTGATCCTTTAATCTTTATTTAAAAGACGTTTTAATCGTGGCGGGTTATATTTATTTGACTTCTTGAATGAACTTTACTGATGTAATTAGAGTGATAATGTAGTATTTATTCTGAATTAATTAGGTACATTATTTAAACTGAAGCAATATTGAAGGTGCTAATGTTTTTGTTTTAATTATTTATATCTTTGGGTAATTTCTTTATTATGAGGACGATAATAATTGTAATCAAAATTGCCAATCTCTTCTTGTATCAATAATTAGGTAAATCCTTTGTGAAAATCGACAATATTTTTGGAAGAGATTGATAAGGAATTAACCTGTAATGTATTCATTGATCAAGTGTAATCAATTTACAGTCAAGGAGTTTGACTAGTCAACGAACACAGGATTCTCTCTTAACACTTTCCTACTAACACTCAATAAAAACACACTTCTAACAGACCATAACCCTACCTATATTTCACATTCCTCGCTAGAAGTGAGACAAAAATATAGGTTGTATCAGGAAGCTCTTCCCGTACTACATGTTAGAGTTAATTGAAGAAAACAGGTTGCAACATGTTGCTAATAAGCCTTAGAGCGCACACTGCAAACTTTTAGTCGGCTGATAGTTGATTTGAGCTCAAAAATCAGTATGGAAATTAATACAAAGGTCAGGTAATAATGGCATCCAAGGCTGATTTCGACTATGGCGGCAGTTCCCATATAAGGAGATCAGCCAGCTCTGGAGGACATATTATAGTGCACAAGCATTTGCGCAGACACAGGTGCACTCACTATTCCTTCACTCTCATAGTTCGATGGAACGGTAGTCCGACACGATCTGAGAGAGATCTGGCACAGGTTCGACATTTACGTTCAGATTAGGTATTTAGCCGGTAACATATCGACTGAAAACTTTGATTCCAAACAAGATTTTCTTCCTAAAAAAAATTGCAAACCATCGGGTTAAATATCGGTTGACTGTTTAGTCTGCAATGTGCTGGTACTCTTAGCTGAACCTGTCGATATGAGTATGGAACTGCAATTATACATGTATAATTTATTGACGTGTGTGGTTCAAACGGTATCAGTCACGTGATGTTTCTAGTTTTTAGAAGCGAAACTGATTTAAATCATCTTTTTATCATACTTGCCTTTCGGAGCCTTAAGTTTTACAAACAAACAACCCTAAAAAATGAACGTATTTTGAAAGACCATTTTAGGCTCTGGTTTGTTAATTTTATTTACGCATCCTGTCTATACTTAGATTTCAATTTCAACGCAACGTGGCAACAAGTTAAATACCTGATATAAGTCGAAAATAACTTCGAACGCTGAAAAAAGTCTGTCAGCTATAAAATTCTATAGCCAATAATTGACACACGCCACTCAAACATTTACAATACAATAAAATAACTAGATTCAATAAAACCAAATGCTAGATACGATTCGTCAAAGTAAACCATACAAGCTCTCGGCTTATAAAATCAAAGATCTTTAAATTAGACGGTAACACAGGAAATGGCTTCTTAGGCCGTCAGAGTAGCGGTGATTAGCGATCGACGATCACCAATCGAGTATCACATCTAGTAGGCAGTTGATCACTGACGGTTGAGTGCACGTAAAAAGTTGGGTGGAGATTAAGTTTTGAGTTGAAGATGGGTCATGTTCTTTTGGGAGATATCGTACCTGTATACCTACGTCAATTAAATAAAGTCAGTTTTTTAATTAGTTAATTTTGTAGTATTAATTACAAACACCGGACACTATATTTTGCATCCAAAAATTAGTGTTTTAGGTAATGTACTCGTGTACTCGTGTGTACGTGTATCTTTATAGATATAAAAAAAACCTTTAAGTTGGCATAATTAAGTATTTAGTTAAGTTAAACACCAAGGTATGACCAGCGAAGAAAATCATTTGCCTGTTGATAAATCATGTCAAAACAATCTTCAGTTATATTCTACTTTTTATTTCAGTTTATTCGAACACATGTACTGCCTAGGCATAGCGTCATAAAGAAATGCCCCCTCTGCAACCAACATAATCTATGCAAAACCAGTAAGCTCGCGGTGTGTTTAAGTATGGCACGATAATTGAAGATATGCTCGTATCATACTGCGGAGCTACTTCCAAAGACCTGACGCCTGATTACTTTGTACCCAACTCAATGAGATTACTGTTTTGCCTACAAAGTAAGCGTTTCTATAAGGAAATTACTTTTTTGGTATACGTGGTTGTAAATAAGTACAATATTGTACAAGAAAAAGAGCTGTGTTCTACAGAATAACTTTTGTTATAATTATGGAGTTTGTGTTTTTTCTATACTAACTTACGCTGCTTTTGTGTAATATCTTTAGATAAGACAATTTATTTATAGCGCTAACACACAAGCGGAATTTAAGGGCTTTGGGTGGCTCTTGAAATGTAGCGTGTGAAAAAATCAGCTATTGTGAAGTAGGTATTATAAAACGTTAGAGATAGAGTATCATCAAATTGCTGTACAAAAATACAGTTTAATACTCAACAATTTAGTTACTTACCAAAACCACATTTTGACAGGACGTCATCCTCCTAGCCTTTTTCCCAACTATGTTTGGGTCGGCTTCCAGTCTAACCGGATTTAGCTGAGTGCCAGTGCTTTACAAGAAGCGACTGTCTATCTGACCTTCTCAACGCAGTTACCCGGGCAACCCGATACTCCTTGGTTAGACTGGCGTCAGGCTTCTGACTACCCGTAACGACTGCCAAGGATGTTCAATGACAGCCGGGACCTACAGTTTAACGTGCCATCCGAAACACAGTCAATGGTGTCTAAGATGTACTTAGAAAGTACATACAGACTTAGAAAAGTTGCATTGGCACTTGCCTGACTTGGGATCGAACCCGCGCCCTCATACTTAAGAGCTTGGTCCTTTATCCACTAGGCCACCACGACTTTGACAGTACAATCTTACATTAACAGATTATATACTTCTTTACGAAATATGTACCCCGTAAAGGAAAAAAGCCGTTTTTACGCTATTTTAGAAGCCATAAAGTTGGCACATCTCCTATCGCAAGCAATCAGGCTTCACTGACAGTATTTTCAGGCTTTCTGGATTAAGAGTGCGACCTACAATTTGTAATTAATTCTGATAATATAGGTACGACTAGAAGCTTAAAGACATTACTATCATTAGTCAATAAAGTTTACTTGGTATTCCCTGATTTATGATTCATTCATCATAATTTTTTCAAAACTTTTTGGAAGTCGGCTTCCAGTCTTCAGAGGATGCAGCTGAGTAGTATTTTACATGGAGCGACTGACCTTCTCTATTTTGTGACTTTTTGTTATTTCATTCAAGATTTATATATTTTCAGTTGACAACTTAAAGAAATATCTATGGGAAATTACTCGAACCTAAAAACAAACAACCACGTTCTATAAATTATAATTCTTCGAAACGCACCTGCATTACGCTTAAAAACCTTTTAAAAATAAAACGGGGATCGCGATTAACGAACATATCGAATGGAATTAACAATATCATCCTGCGCCTGAGTTGTGAAGTAATCAAAGAAACAACATTCATTTTTTTATCGCCAGTTCCCGGTATAGGTAATCATAATGTACGCTCCTTGCGGTGGCCACAATTCTCTGGGAGATGGAACAATTCCATGTACTCTGAATTTGCCTTTTTGAAGCTATTCGTCATTTTCAAAAACTTGAAATCATGTATATGATTGCCCTCAATAAATAGCTTGCAATTAATGCTAGTCAGTGTATTTATTTTTTTTCTTACAGGTACTCATATGTCAGTATATAGTTACTGAAGGAAAATGAGAGAAAACCTAGAACTGATGTGATTACAAAATATTTCAATATGAGTTGATCTCTTAATTTTCAATGATATCATATTTAGAGCCTAACATCCTTCTAACATCGTCATAAATTGTCAAAAAATAGTATCAAACCCCGTAACAAATTATAGGTACTAACGTCTGGTCTTAGTACCAAATTACACCAACGTATGGTCACAGTGTCACAGTGATTGTAATAACTGGGAGCGGGATGAGGCGCGCTAATATCACGCCCCGGGCGCACTCGCTATCGATAGCTATCTGACGCTGCAAGCGACGTACCAGCGCACGCGAGGATCCTCACTCTATACGTAGTTAAGAAGAACTTGCCAAATTATAGACTAACAAAAATCTTTATTTGACAAAAACTTCACCAATGTATGGTCACAGTGTCACAGTGATTGTAATAACTGGGAGCGGGATGAGGCGCGCTAATGTCGCGCCCCGGGCGCACTCGCTATCGGTAGCTATCTGACGCTGCAAGCGACGTACCAGCGCACGCGAGGACCCTCACTATATACGTAGTTAGGAAGCACTGCTCAACTTTAGAGACTGACTAAATATCCTCATTTGTTAAAAATATAACCAAAGTAAGAGTTATTTTGAAATGCGATAAGATTTGAGGGTGTTTAAATATTCGATCAGATGAGGCAAGTAAAGAAGATGAGAGAGCTGTAAAGACTCGAAATAGAGACTAGCAATATGGAAGAGTACATGCTGCGCTGACTAAAGATTTTTTAATTGGATGACTTCAAACACAAAAAGCAGAATAAGGGCTGGATAGTGACGAAATGGGGCAAAGGCGAAAGTGTGAAACTGATGAACTTTCCTAGCATGTCAATGGTTGCCTGGTTTTTACATTGGATTACGACAAAATATAAATGTTGTTGTATACCTTTAGGTGCTGTAATTCCATATGCCATAAGTCGAATATTTTTTGAATTACAAAATATCTTTTCGATCATTGCGCGCCGCCATTAGCTAGCATATTTAAAAATATGTTCAGAAATCAATATTCTGATGTTGATACCCATGTATTACATGGTCGTTTTCACACTACAGACTTAATGTGACTGTATTAACCCTTGGCACCACTCGTTATTTCAAGCCACATATATACACTCGTGGGGGAGCTAGGTCCCCTATGAATTCGGTATTTATTTAATTGAGAATTAATAATTTTAATGAACTTTTTTTATATAAAATAAATAAAACGCTTAATAAAAAATTAAAAAATATATATTTTTATTGAAACTTACAACATAAATTTCACTTTTCTGATATTTTAACGAAATAAGTGCCTTTTTGGCTACAAATTTAAAGAACGAAGTTTGGAAACAAAAATAAAAATGAAAAAATAAACTTTTAAACTAAATTTGTCTTTTTTCCTTTCAGAAATATAACTAAAAAGTAAAATAAAATATAACATTTTCAAAATTTTGAATTATATGCAAAATCACAACAAATATTGTTTCTTATCAGTCTACAACAATTTTTAGGAACATTTTCAATCTTCTAAGAAAATATGCGGCGGTGTTTTCCCCCACTTTCATCTGTTTTTGCCGTAAAAAGCATTAGAGCTGTTGTCAGTCTGTTGATCTACATTATTCTCGTCTTCAGAATCATTGCCAAGTTCTTCTTCGCTCTCCGTGTCATGATCACTAGCTTCTTCCTCCATATCACTCAAATCCAGTATTTCTTCCGGAAAAAAATCTCCTCATTTCTATCTTCCTCCAACTCTGTATCATTTAACAGATTTTGTATCTGTTGTGGAGTCAGTTTTTTATCCATTGCTATAAATAAAATAAAGAACACGATAAAATAATAATAAAAAAATTGTAACGTAACTACACTCGTGGGGGACCTAAGTCCCGTTGTAACACGTACCTCGCAAACCAAAGGTGTTAGCCCGATGCACTTCCGCACCCTGCGACCTCTCGGGCAGTACAGAGAATACAAGGAGCCGCGACCGCGTAACGTTGACAATAAAAATTATATTTACAAAAAAGTGCTTGGTGGGGGACCCTGCTCCCCCACGTATGTTGTTAAGGGTTAAAGTAAGTAAATGGATACTAAGTCGAGTCATTGACTTAATAGCAGGCCTGAGATTGCTTACACTTATGATACGAACGTGTGTAAAGTGAGATTAGATTCTCTGTGATAATGATAATGAAGATAAGGCTTACAATGTAAAAATAAGTATGGTTAGCCTTTTCCCATATATGTTAGGGTCGACTTCTAGTCTAACCTAGTCTAACTGGATGCTGCTGAGTATGTTTTACACGAAGCGACTGCCTATTTGACGTCCTCCTTCTAGTCAGCAACCTAATACCCCTTGGTAAGGCTGGTTGTCAGATTTTCTTGACTATCAAAGACGACCGACAAAGATTTGTTCAACGCAGCCAGATTTGGCTAATTTAAAACGCCTTCCGAAACACGGAGGCTTGCATTTTTTTATGATAAAATGAAACCCACAAGTGATACGCCTTTATTTACAACAAAAATATATACAGAGTTATATATTTTACTTATTTACAAGTGATTAGATTATAAATGAAAGATTTATTATGATGACTCAGTATAACTGAGCTAAACATTAGAAAAATATCTTCAGGCGATATGTGTGTTTTGTAACAAAATATGACAGTCGATTGAAGACAATGTAAAGGAGTAAAAAAGCTATTATTCCATACAGTAGCCCTGGCGTTCGCCCTCAGGAGGAGAATACTGCAGTAACGTACAGGCGAGGACAAAAGTTAAGAGAAAATTGTAAAACTATGATTTTTGTTCAAGTTTGAAAGAAATCAAAACGGGCTTGTGGGATTATTACAACATTGATTTAATTTATCTGTCAGTATAAATAATATTAATAAATAAACATACAGTCAGGAAATGATTCCTTTCTTCTTTGTAAATATAGTTAAATAATCTCGCTGTCTTACAAAACAATTTCCTAAACGTCATGTAATATCTCGATTAATATTAAGCAATACTTTATGCATCCTAGGCATTGAACAGAAGGATGTAATAATAGGCAGTCCATATTTAAGTGACTCAATAAACTACCAATCAATTATTTGCTAACTTTATTGGTACAAGCCATAAAGCTTTCGTTAACTATTACCGGACACTGACGTCATTTAAAATAATAATGTCCACACCTTTTCCTCAATTATTTTTTTAGTACAACAACATATTAATAGACGCTGCAAATTGCGCAGATAAAACTGGAGCATATTATTAAAATCTATTAGACTCAATAACACTTTAGTGCGCGGCTGTACCGCGGCGTACTGTGATTAGTGCCAGTTTTTGTGGGGACCTCAGACACGTGGAAAGATGAAATTATGGTAATCACAGCTGGTACCAATGCAAGCCACCGGTTTTTAGGGTACCTTTAGAGTAAGTTGTGTGGTAAATTGCTGATTTTGTACGGAATATTATTGGCTGAGGAGCATATTTCACAACAATCAAAGATTGTGCTGTATAGACAAAATTCACCACGATTAGGTACTAAAATCCTATAACTCACGGAAATCATATACATTTATTTATCTATGTATTAAGTCGATCGACTGCCATTTCACGGCTATGCTTAGTAGTAATTTATTAAAAAGCTGTGGTTGCGCAACCCTGAACAACAAGGTCTTTTCCAGGAGTTACATTCCAGGGTTTGTAACTCCTTTGTCCCTCTTCATTAACTAATAAACTCTAAGAGATGCACTGACTGACTGAATTGCCCTAGCAGACTCTATTCTAAGCTCTTAGGAACTTATTCCATAGAACATTAAATTTACGGAACCCACGAATAACAAACGAAATAGTGGCACAAAGTAATAGTGGTTTTTTTCCAAAACAATAATTGTCGCCGACATTCATCAACATCTGGTCTATTTGGACCATCAGCATCACGCACGCGTTTTAGTATCATTCGTGAAATGAACGAAACTACACACCATAGTAACGCAGGATAAGCGATTTTATGACATGGGTAGGTATTCCCCGCGGTTTCATTTACTAAGCGTCTCAAAGGAACTACACCCTTCAACTTTATGAAAACTAGGCTATCTGTGTACGAAAATAGGCGTGAAAGGCGGACAAACAGTCAGACAGAGAGAGTATATCAATTTTGGTAAATCATACTGAAAAACAAAAGACATGAGTTACCTACAAAGTATGTAATCCTCCAAAAATAATCTATGGATGAAACTTAAGAGAAAAAGAAAAATAGCTGTCATCGACAATAACCTTTTGCAAAACAGTCAAGTTCTCACCCCGCAGAAAAATCTAAATTTAGTATCACCCAGGATTCACCACATGCACTGAATGTTGAGAGGTAAAAGATTTTTTTTTTTTTGTTTGTGAGGTGTTTTTGACCTAATACTCCGCTTGTACACAAAAGTTTTGTCAACATATATGGCATATCAAGTTAACTAAATAAGATGTACCAATGAAGTTATAGCAGTTACCAAGTACAAAAGTCAACAAGATTGGCGACAGTGGTGCCAGCCGTATTTTTTCTTATATCACTGTCGCTTATGACTGTGTACGCTACATAACTAAAGTACTAAATCGCAGCATCGCCATATACGAATTACGAATGTATAATTAAGAAAGAAATGCTCTATTCGTGTTTTTAATTTGAAACAAAATGCTTTGTCGCGAGAGATATTAGTGTAACACAAAGGTGGGAAAAATGTAGGAAAATATACCAATTTCATATGAATTTTTAGACTAAAACACATTTCGGTAATGACTAACTTAAGTACTTGTGCGGTGTTGCTTAATGTTCAAAGTAACTGTTTTTAATAAGTAGTGGCCATTTTAAAATCGTTAAGCATGTGCAAGTCATATTGTTGATCTAGAAAGAATGTACCTATCGCAATTACTTTTGTCAGACTACGTTTTTGCCATTTTCAGAAATTAGTCAAGTCATTTAGACTATATTTTAAGAAGTTTGAATAAAACTTGACATCATTTAAATTAACAGAATATTATACTCTAATTAATTGCCATTAATTCAGCTTGTTTTTAATCTGTAGATCTTTCTTGTATCTTTCCATTGGTTTTTCTTTATCTTATTTTTACAGAGCAGTTCTTCAATATTGATACCAAAATAAGTTAAATTACTTTTTCATTATAATTTCGAGTCAAGGACCTCAAAAATGCATCAAGTCACCAGAGACTAATGAGCTCATCTATCAAATTCATTTATTCCCATAAAATAAGAAATCAAATTTACATTGTCGCTCAACTTAAAAGGCCGGTCTATCTCAGTATTATCTTAAGTGTAATTAAAATTATTGGAACATAAAACAGAAAAGCTTTTTCCAATTTTAATAGATCAGGTCAAAATGCTACCGTATGTCAACCATCAATCATTGTGCTTCCAATAAACTTGCTTTTAGAAGTGACTTTGTTTGATTAATTTAATTAGTATGTTCAAAGTTCAATACACTTAGAATTTAAAACAGAGATCAGAAATTCTCAAAATTTGTTCAGTATTTAGCGAACTATAATATGGACACAGATTTTCTGCTTGTATGCCTACGCAAATAGAGATAGAATGTTTCTCTTTTTTCCCCTCTTTGAACCCTGTAGATATTACCTCTAAGCCGACTACAAATTTTGAAGCCTGGTGTATCCACAAGAAATTCTAACTAAAGGTCGCCCGTTTTATTTGTGAAGCCTTCAGTTTACTAGGACCATCATCATCGTCAAAACGCTTTCTAGGACCTCTGTAACATTTCCGCATTCCTGCAATGTTATACCTATATCTAAAAAGCAAACACGATGACTAATAACCCGACCAAGGGCAGAGCACCAACATAATGTAGTCCTTCGCACAATACCCCATAACGTAGGACCCCAATTGAAGAAATTACATCCAGTCAATTTCCCGTTCCTAATATCGCCCACATCACAATCAGGCCATTTATATTTACTTAGCTAATTGGTTGTAAATCCACCTCGGATTGTTTCAAATGGTCGGCAACGATTTTGTGTAGTAAAACTCATAAACCTCCCTACGCGTTCGTTGTCGGTTAATGGGTCCATGATAAGGCCTTTATGGTCTAATTGGGGATTCAAATGTAGTTCTCGGAACATTTTTTGTCTCAATCATTATTAATTTGAACGCCAATTAGTCAGATGAGGTTTTGTTTTTCGTTTGGTGTTTTGTGTTGATATTGGGGTGACGAAGACGATGAAATTGGGGAGTATGTGTTTATTATTGATAATCTGAAAACCAAGTAATTTATTTTATTGCTTTAGATTTGAGAAGATTTTTCCTAAATATTGACTAATATTTTGAGGTCATCACAAAATTTTGTTTGCGCGCCATTTTTTATTATTTTAAACTTACAAAAGGTTCCTAACTCATTGCTAACACATTATTAGTTTGATGTTCAAGTGCAAAGACCTGATCCTTAGCTTCAACACAGCTCAATATATTATTAACTTAGTAAAATCAATCACCTATAAAGAGGATCCTTACTCGTCCAAAGCATAATTTTTCATAACCTTAAGCATTTTGGTTACAAATTTATGGGTTACCTGCCCAATTTACCATTGGACAAGGGTATAGTAAATCGTCAGCGCATTATTACGTTATTACCATAATGCAACCGAATTTTGGTTGTATGGTATGAATAATATGACCATTTGTATGTATGAGTATGTTACAGCCTAAGTTAATAGTTTCAGAAATTCTGCTCACGTTGTTTTGTTTTTTGGTACGGTATGGATATTTTGATTTTAAAGTCCTTGGTAGTTGGCTGTTGGCTGCTCTTTTACGAAGCAATAAAATTCTTTGCGTTTATCATTGATGAAACAATGATTGATCGAACAAGAAGCAAAAATGTTATTCTTCCAGAGGTTGATTAGTTATGTAAAAGGAATTTTGCAAAAAACTAAGGGGGTTTTTATAGTATTTAAAATGAATCTATAGTGCTTGATAACTGTGTATTTGGTGATGATAATGATTTTTCAGAGAATAATCCCCTTTTCCATGGGTCCAGATATAGAATAGAAAATAATAATTAATTGGTAACAGTAGTACAAAGTCTTTCATGAACAGATCCTGCAGATAGGATCTATTCAATAACAGAGAACGTTATCAGTCTTATATGAATGAGAGTAGCAATATGAGTGAACAGGTTTCTGGTGTGTTTCCAGGGAGGAATTTGAGATCCAGAAGTATTATTATCAGGAAAGTTAGCTCAAAGCTGTAAGACTACAAAGATCTTGAGATACAAAATATCTAAAGATGTTGATTCAAGAATAATTAGGAACACTCGTACTTAGAGATAACAGGGTCTTGGTGGCAATAACATAAAATAAAGTGGCAACATTCGAAAACTACGGCAAAAATGCTTTCGTAAATAAAATATACAATGATTTGAATGAACCACAAAACAACTATGACAATACGCATGTAAAAGAACACCATTCATAACATCCAATTCGTCCCTGTACAGGATATTACCCGAGTGTAATTATTGGGAGGGATTCATTATGACGTTACGTGACAGCCACCGAGGTTCATTTCATCATCGTATGCAATTTGCCGGGAACATTAAATTATAAGATAGGTAGCTGCAGGACCATATGACTCTCGGCTCTCATCGGAGGCAATACAGTCGATATTGACAATCAAAAATTCGAAGAATCCTGTCATTATCGTCCTGCGGCTTCTGTTGCCTGTTATCGTAATGAAATGTTTGCTGTGGCAATGATAGAGGATGGAGACGGTAATGATGAATTTGAGAAATATGTGCCTTGGTATGGTACGCGAGGTGGTGTTTGTTACAATGTTGAAGAACTGGTTTGGTTTGAGGAAGGTATTAAGGGCTTAGATGACGATGACAACGTTGGAGGTATAGAACCAAGTGAACAACCGCAAAATTGTAAAGCTCCCGTAAACAAACATCTAGAACAAAACTATGAAGCAACTAAAAAGAAGCGTGTAGTAATCACCAACAAATTCAATACCAAAACAATAATTACGCCATATAAATAAAATCTTCGCAAAAACAAGTCCAGTTAATCACACGAGTAAATTATTCGCGGCAATTTTGAACAGTCTAACGATGTCAAAACATTTAACAGCTAATGCAGTTATACTGTTCTAGTGTAGCGATAAAAAAATAATAAAATACGGAGAGGAAGTATCTAATAATGACCAAGTCTCAGTAAGCTTCAGGCGAAATTGTTATAGCTCTTATTAATCGGAAACTGCCTTAATTTTGGTCAATGATTTTGAGAATGCAAATGCTGCGATACATCACAACCAAATCTGCACCCTAAAATAACCTAACCTAAAGTTTATTTTTGTTTGATTGGAATTTAAAGGTACGTTATCCGGTCACCGAGTTTTGCTAGAGGCAGTAATTTATAAATGTTCGGATAGCTGCTTGATGGCACAAATTAGACAAAGGTACATCACTACAGACTTCATTCTTTACTGAATTATGACGGTATTGAGATGTGGCTGCTTTTATGGTAACGGAAAATTGATGATTAATAGTTTTAATATAAAATTCGAACATTATAATTAAGGAAAGTTTGATGATGGTGCTAGACGACGATTTTGTTTATGGTTAGATGGTATAGCTACCATTAATGCTTGACTTATGAAAATTAAAGTAGAAATTGCTAAAGCTAAGAGTGAAGTACATGAACCACATAATATATTTAAAAAAATACAATACTTCGTTATACATCGAAAGAATATAATGATTTACATTTCAACAAACACGACATGTATCACCATAAACATCAGTACATCTTCAGGCAATCGTACAATTATTAATTTACTGAACCTTATCCTACAATCTCCAATTCTTCATCATAATAGACAGGATAGAACTCTTAAAACAAAAGCCCGATATTAACCTCCTACGCAGATCTTTCCATATGGTCAAACCTATGGTTAGAAAAAAAACGAAAACTAATAAATAGACGCCGAAATCAGCTCCCAGCTATTACGGTAAAGCAGTAATGTGGAGATACGAATTTTTTTACGAGTATTAAGTACAATGAGTAGTTATTACTGAGAGATGAAAGCTGATATAAGGCACGCGCCAAGACTTAGAATTATTTCGGAATGTACGCACACCAGATGGTATCGCGTTCGATCTTTAGAATTATCGATGTTTTTTTGTTTTTTTTTCTTGTATGCTGGTACTGTATGATTTAAGAAGTGAAAAGTTGGTTCTAATATTGCATAGATTATCGTAATGAAAGTGTTATAGAGGTAAACTAAATTAATGAAGAGTTTTGGGAAATCGAGCTGGAAATAATGCTGGATTTTAAAATCGATAACCAAATACGACCATAAACTAACTTAAACTAACTAAAAAGAACAGCAACACTTTGTAATAAATTCTATAATAAATACCACTGCCTAACATAGTTAAACTTTACACAATGTTAAAGGTAACAATGTAGGTTTTAAACAAATTAAAGGTAGTTTCCTTTAATTTGTTCAAACTTCAAAACCAATTTCGCTAAACACAACTTCTATAAAATATAGCTCCATTTCCATTCCATGCCTTGCGTGCTTGAGTGTACTTGCAGTAATTTCTAAATTTCCATAGAAATACGAAGTAAAAAATGTCAATAGGAATGGCATATAAACAATGTTGGTAGTTACAAGTATTATTTAAAGTAAAACACTATTGCAAGTAACAATTTGGCCCGCAGTACCGTTGTGGCTATAGATCAGCTCAGGTGTTGTCGGCCTGCGGGCTTGTTGTTTGGTCTAAGTTACGAGATATTGGAGGGAAAGTCTTTTTTTGAGAAATTCTTGTACGACGTTTTAAAAGTTAGTTTTTTTTTTAATTCTAAATGATCAGTTTTTAATTAACTTACTAACTTTTATTTGGTATTACAGAAAACGTTATTATTTACTTTTGTAGCATCTGAGACAACGTTAATGTTTTTTTAATCCAAATAAGTACACCCAAGTTTTAGATTTTCGTTATAGTACGATATCAGTAATATAGGTCTCAGTGGCCGGTAGATATAAATTATATATTTTTTGGATTTAGAACTGTTAAATGGCCGAGATCAGATTAAGCATGGAGATAGGTAGACTCTGTAGACTGACATAATCAACTCTTTGTCCAGGTTCCATATGTAGGTAGTTCCCACGGAATGCGGGTTAAACTGTACGTGGAAGCTAGTCGGTTAAAAGTCGCTTTTCACTTAAAACTTAGACCATTTACTAACCAAATGGCAGGTGAGATCCTACCTTATAGTAACCACCACGCCCGTCCATATGGAAGAATAAATTTGTAGTTGTTCGCTAAAATATTGTTAGTTACGGTTTTCAAAGCCCACACTGTCAACAGATTTATGTATGTTGATGTATCATTGGAGTTGTATGTTTTACAGTCGGAGGAAAAAAGTTGTTGTTTTTATTGTTGTATTTAAAATTGTATACACTACATACGTTTGCGTAAATTGGTATCCACTATAAGATTTGTGGCCTTAGCTGTTCAGTGGACGGCAATAGGCTGACATATGATTTGTAAAAAGTTATGTGTAACTTTTGAATGTAAGATATCAAATATTTATAAATAATGCTTAACTGGTAAATACGAGGTATTCACTCTCAGCAACATACAAGGGATATCTTAATTAAATTAGAAAACTTCTTATTTTCTTTTTTACCGTGTTTCTAGTAAACCACTCTATACTTCAAAACAAATCGGGTAGTATTTAAACGCAAATCAAAAAATATCCTTTTTCTATGCAATAAGATTCCGAATTCCCATCAAAATTACTGATTGCACAGCAAAATATTCAACTCAAAATATC
This sequence comes from Helicoverpa armigera, assembly GCF_030705265.1. NCBI lineage: Eukaryota > Metazoa > Arthropoda > Insecta > Lepidoptera > Noctuidae > Helicoverpa > Helicoverpa armigera. Next base: position 9,922,308 of record NC_087132.1, on the reverse strand, counting down.
ACTAAACACACTACAATTTATTTTCGCAGCGTACAGCGATTTTTCCTAAAGCAAAAGCTTTTTCATCAATGCACAGCTAACAATCTTAATGCACATTATACATGTTAACTCTTTTTCTTTTAAATATAGCTTCTATTTTTATATTATTTACAGCAGTTTTTCTGAATAAAACAGCATTTTATTAGTCACAGTCATCTTATTATTTATTAATTACCACATAATGAGATCAGCAAAAAAATATAAAATTAAATACAAAATTGTAATATATTGAATTATTAATAAGCGTCCACGCTTCCTTGTTTGCCCAATAGGCACTTTTTAGTCATTGTCAGTACTTCCTTTTGGCATACACTTCATATAAGTAGTCATTAAAAGGCAGAACTATCATATTTCAGAATGTTTATAGTCAGAATCATCTTTTGGCATAGTTTTGGAATTTTCATTTTCCTGTAAGAAGCATGCAAACAAGCCTGAAGCATGCAAGCAGGCATGCAGCATGTAAGCAGGCATGCAACATGGAAGTAAGCATGCAACTTGCAGCAATGCATGGCAGCATGGCTTCTGTCACGGCTCCGGCGCTGCGGGGCTCCGGCGGTCCCATGCGAGCTTATCGTCGCAGATGGTTTTCACGCTCACCACCGCAGCTTCGGCTTACTGGCCGGCAGAGCCGGCCAGCCTCAGCCGCGTCGGCGAGCGTTAAAACTACCTGCGCCTCAGCTCGCAGGCCGCCTCGCCCCTCCGCGCCTACGCGGTTTTGAATTGCACTCTAGGGGTAGGGCAAACAAGACTACGTGGAGTCGGTTTTGCAGCGATTCGTTTTCGTTACTAGCTTCAATTTTTCAGTTAATTTGTTCTGTTTTTAGAAATAATGCAATGTGACAGGATTTTTTTGTTATAATTATCATAAAATTTGCCGAGCATGGCTTCTTGAAAATTAAGACAAATATGATGAACAGGTTTTGTTGTACTTACTGGTTAATATGCGACTGGGATAGTTATTTTGCTATGAAATATGGAAAATTTGCTGTGCAGTCAGTATTTAATGCTTGCATGTAGTATTTTTGTACAAGAATAAATTTAACTGTATTGCATTATAAGAAAAAAGTAATGTCATATTGATGTATAATTTCGAATTATTTGCAGTTTGAGTTTTGTTAGACATTTAGTTTATTTGTAGTGAAGTAAGTTATTTGATGTAAAAAAGAATATAAATGATGAGTATTTATTGATAGGCAATTATTTATTTGATATGCAATTTATAATATCCCAAACAAATCTAACTCAGCCTTCTTGTTAAGACTCTCTAATACTAAACAAAACGTAGTCTAGGTAAGTACTTTATCTGAATAAGTCTGACACTTCTCTCACTATTGATAGATCCAATCAAAAATATTTCAAAATCATTAAACACAATATTTCTTAAGTTCTGTATAAAGAATAAGACTTATAAATTCAGCATTGCAGTTTGCAATGACTAGCCCGGTCGTGACGGATGGCATCCGTTCACGAGCTTGATGCATGAGTCAGTACCATTCAGTTAAGGCATTTTAGTTTTTTGACTTTGAACCTTATGTATTTTATTGATGGAGAATTTTTAGGCATTTTTTGCTAAAGAAAATTTGTTATGTTTCTTCTGTACTGTACTGTAGCGATATCATTTCAACATCTTTGGCAGTCGTTATAAGTACTCAAAAGCCGGTACGTCTGACCACCAGCCTTACCTAGAGGTTTTGGGTTGCCCGGGTAACTCGGTTGAGGAGTTCGGATAGACGGTCGATCCTTGTAACACTGGTACTCAGCTGCATCTGGTTAGACTGGAAGCCGACCCCAACATAGTTGGGAAAAGCAGCTAGGCAGATAATAATGTTATGTTCCTTGGTGACTCTGAAACATTAGTTTTTAAAGTGCATTAAAAAATGAATTGAATGTAATTGGGACCTCAGCACGCGCCTTTAAAATAACCAAAATAATAATTACACATAATTGTTTATAAATTAATAGGCCTCAATTTTAATTAATTGACCCATAAGTAACGATCAAACATTCAAATAATTGAACAAAAAACTTTTTAATTGATCAATGGCGGCGCCCGTCTTTGATGATCTGCATTGGAATTCAATTAAATTAATTGAATGAAAATAATTCGCGTAAAATTATTATTACTGATCGTTCAATTAAAACGAGAGTGATTCCACTTTCGTTTATGCATACCTTTGTAATATTTATAGTTTTGGTTTTATCCTCATAGTGATCAAAATTCTTGTTGAATATGGATGCTTGACCACCTGTGAAGAGTTTCTTTGATGTCTGACTTCTTTGTTTAGATGATTTTGATTCTTCTATTTTTCTGTTCAGAGAATTAATTAGACATTTTGGCAAAGGTGATAAATAACCTCTACATATTAGCGCAATGTATTCCTGTTCAATGAAGTGCCAAAACGCACACACACAGTAATTAGCGTGCATAGGCAAGGAAAGTAGCTACTATATTATGATTCTCTCGTTTTGAAGCCAAAATTTTACAAGATGTTTTTGCTGATTTATTTCACACACTGTTACATATGTCCCGACATTATTTATTTAATAAAAATGTGAGAAATTATATTGCTGGAAAGATAGTTATTTGCCTTAACTATTCAGCAGCTAGATGAGGGCAAAACATTAAGGCGAGGAAGTGGTCAACAATAATTCCATAACCGGCACGCGCATCTAAGGCGCCAAAAGGGGTCGGAGCGTCTGAGCGGGGCGAGGATAACAATACGCGCGCTAGCTTACAACTAAAAGTCGTAAGCGACAAAATGGTTTTGTAATTTTATTATTTAGAAATGATAATTTGATAAAAAATCCTACTACAATTTTAAAGAGTATGTATATACTCAACTACTAAAAAAGTTAAGAGGCTTTAATCGGTCCCGTTTGCCCATAATATGTGAATCTCTTTTTAAAAAGAGGTATGTTTGATATATTTTTCTCTGTTATAAAAGTTACCTAATCATGTTTCTACAACTAACAAAATAAGGTTTATATCATGAACTTTCAGGTAACCAAGTTGTATTTTGATCCGTTTTGTATTTACTGAGAAAAATTGACATCCTTGGCGCCAAAAATTCCAATTCGTCCTCTTAATACCTACGTACGCTTAATTAATGTTTACGCTAAGAGTAAATATCTAAAACTATCAAAACGAAAGCAATACAAGACTAATTCCATCATTTTTATTATACCGCATTTTAATGCAAAGTAATAAATCAATAGTTCGAGTAAGATAATCGGAGCGGTAAATGTCCGGTTCTTATGCGTAGGTAGTTTGTAATTAAGGTAAAAATCTTACGTGAAATCGATCACGGTGACTTTGTTTACTTTTATTTATCATTTCTTTGATGTGTTAGGAAGTGAACCTACGCAGTACATAGTTTATTAATTAGAGCAATGGGAAAATGAACTTATTCTTCGTTTGTAGCTACCTACCTACGCTGAAGTAGGTATAAAGTGTTAACTTGGTCTAAATCTATCATAAAAAATGTGATATGAGACAGTCTAGCTACCGTTGAACCCTTAGGTTCAACGTTATACGTAGGTACCAGTTGTTATTACAAATATTCCATGTTAGACACAGCCAGGTGTGATCCTTGTGGTGGACAGTAGCAATAGAGAGTGGCATTAAATAGGCCTTTTCTTAATGAATCTCAAGGACCGAATTCTAGATGAATAAGAAATTATTTTTATAAGTCTACAAAGACGTCAACTTTAATTCAAAGTTTTCTTGGAAATCATGAGACTGATGATAGTTGTTCTTCCTTTGCATTTGCTTTGCTTTAATTACTCGTTTATCTTATTATTTTATTGATCACAAAATATTAAATAGGTAAATTAAATAAATAAATTGAAAAACAAGATCGCTTTAGATTTCTGTTTTTCAATCAGCGTAATTAATGAATACAAGCGCAAAATTAGCTTATTTTTTCATTAATTTTAAACTTCTCCGGTATAATCATTTATTCAAAGAGAAATTTTGGTAGTTCGTCTGCTAATTAAAGTCATTAATTAACCATAATTACAGTTTTCGACAAATGATTTACAACAGGTTTACCTTAAAAATCAGCAAAAGCTCATTAAACTTGCGATATTAAAAATCTAGACCAAAAAAAGGTAATCAAAAATAACGACCATCAAATCGTTTAAAAGATATTAATTACAAATAAACAGTAAATCATTTTAGAGAAATAGGCGAAAAGGTGTTGTATACTAATAAAATAATTATCGTTCACCTACTGATCACTTCGAGTATGTATCATTTGGCAGGCGTGGTCAGTTCACACGAACACACGATTTATGTTACTCTTTAACGTATAACAAAACCTCAAAAAATCACAACAAACGATTTTAAAAAATATCATAACATACATTGCTCGCTATCTATAAACTAATCTTAGTAACTTGCAGACAAACTCAGCAATGGATTGCAAAGAATCTGCTTCAGATAAATCGTCGTATAATTTCATCAGTATTTCGACAGTAAAAGAATTGGTAGCACTCAAAATGTTGTTCTGATATTATTTTTTGCTAAGAAACAATTTCCTGTCGGAATCGAAAAGAAAAAGGATCGTTATTTATATTCGTTTGTACAATATCGATTTTTTAATGTCACTCGGCTTTTGATTTTGTTTTTAATGGATTATTCATGTAATTCCAGTATCGTAATATAGACTTATTGGATAGGTAGATCAAAGTCGGCTTCTTGATAACTGGATGAGAAAGAACATTATATTTTTCTTAGTCGCCGCCTAGATATGCAAATTGATAAATTCGACACTTTATTGTTTAAGTAGCAAGAGCTTCCAATGTAGATCATACCTTGAAGTAAATTAGTTTATAAAGTAAGATTATGAGAAATGTGCATTCCTCGCAATTTATTTAGGAATTTTGTGAAAGCGCAAAACGGGCATTGCTAATCGAATTACTTGTCCATGACTCCCGGTGAAAACATAAACAGTCAAAATATTTCATACACTACTATTACTCATACTATCAACACACTTGTTCGTCTATCACAAACAGGTTACAAAACACCATTCATATAGCAAACCCAACAAAAACCCGAACTAATCCATCTTTCTCCACAATAGAACTAATTGTACCTGTACCGATTGTACCAATTGGACCACTGTTCGCTACTATCGAATAAAGGGTGAAATAAAAAACGGGACAAAAGGTGTTATACAGTAAGAATTACCAGGCTGTTATGAATATGTATGTATCATTATAGTAACATGTGCGCGACACATGTTCAATGGACCATAAGGTCCTATTGATACGAAATTTATTCATCGCGTGGTAAAAATCGTAGGTTAGTTTTTGCTGTCGATAAATTATTGGAGGATTGTCGAAGTTTTTTGATGTTTGAAATGTGTTCGAGTGTTTGGTTAGGTATGCTGTTTTTGGTGTGTTTACCTTTATAGGCACCATAAGGCTAGCTTTACTTGTTACTGTTATATGGAGAAGCAGATTTTTTAGTTGTAATAACTAGGAGAACATCTTTGTTGACTATAGCTTCACCCACATATCGGTGGAACTGAATTCAACGTTGGCCTAGATATGGAAAGGGGAATATATCGGGTGTGTCGTTCACAATCACATTAAATCATATCGCATATACTTTATGATATTCTATGGCGAATTGTAAAAAAATAACCTAATCCATTCAGTGGTCTAACCACAGGAGTAATTTTTCGTTTTTTTATAATTAACAACATCATGTGTAAAGCAGAGATAAAGTTAGGAGTATCGTATGTTTTGATCAGTTGACAGCTGTCAGTTATCAAGGGAGAATTTCAGTTGTTTGTAATGACTGACTCTTATCTGGTGTTCTAATTTTTGTACATTTTTATTCCATTTACTTTGTTTGAAAAAATCTTTTTTTTTTATTTTTACGAATTTTTCTTTTATATTTGTGTTAATCGACATATATTAACGCATTTCATTTAATGTGATTATGAACGACACACCCGATATGTATTTTTGTTCTCATCCATAAAACATTTTTTGTTATTCCAGGCTGCACGTGGGAGATGATAACCTACTGATGATTTTGGGGATATCTTTTTAAAAAGTTTCGACTTTTACATGCCTACTTCCAGAAAATTAGTTAATGCTTGCATTTCTTTTTTTTACCAGACACCAGTGTACTAAGTTCCTCTTACGAGTATGATTATGACTACCACAAATACACCAACTTACAGCAACCACAAAACTATTTAAAGTTGGATACTTACCTTTTATCTCCACGGTCTATTGGAAGCTGAAGCGTGCGCACCCCGGCTCGTCCGTCACGCAGCGCGTGCGACGCACCTTGCTGTGTTTCGCGTTTTTTCTTGTAATGATAATAGTGTTGGATTTTAGGATGGTTCTGTAGGGTTAAATTGACAGATTATTAGATAGAACATCTATGGGCTAATTTTTTGTTGTTGTCAATAACTGTGTTTTACATAATGTTTATTTTTATTTTTTTAGATTAAATAAATGGTCTTCTTCTTTTTAAAGAATGAGCAGACATAAAATAGTTAAAACGGAGGCCCAGATAAATTAAGTATGTCATAGCTTACAATGAAGACGTGTTATGTTAGCTACTGGCTGATATCTTTATCACTACAAATGTTAAACATTTCTATATTTTGTAATACTCCAGGAAATTCATAAGCTCCGCAACATAGTTAGGAAATATCTAGGCTGATGAAAAATAATCATACTTACAAACTGCTAAAGACTTACGGATCGCTAAAGATCACCCAATGAACAGTGACGAACGGAAATTTTGTGGTCCTAGCACGAGCGACGTAAATTACTTGGAAAAAATCGTTACACCGTATTCTGGACACCAAAAAGATCGTGGTTACGATTTAATTTGATTTTTGTTGAATTCATCGCTTTGTCGTAGGTCTCCGATAGTAAAAAACTGTGACTTTACTCGAAATATTCGGTGTCGTACCCACATCGATTTTTTGCTATCGATCCAAAAACGAACCTTTGATAATCGATAAAAGTACCTTCAAGTATTTAAAAACGGGTATGAAAAAACTTCCCGCTCGCCTTTTTACGCATTTGTGCAAAAATGGATGTGAAAAAAAATGGAGGGTGAGTATAAGGTACCTTCCGAAGCTTGAGGTTTTTAGACAGTTGTTGTATTCGTTAATTATTATAGAACGCAAACGTTAAAATATCCACTTGCACCATTTATGCCTTCAAAATATATGAATATTTAAGTACTGTGCACGTAACCTTATGCACATTTTATCCATACACATTCCATACTGAATCCACTACGCTGTGTAACTCATTCAGAGATTGCAATTTCTAGAATGTACATCCTATTACAAATGTAGCATTAAAACACAGTCATTATAAGCCATGTGTTCAAAATAATGATACAGTGTTCAAAATAATATGTAGCGAATATTTGTACTCGAAATATGATTTTAATTTGAGCCTACATTGTAATATATTATTATTTTTAATCCAGTGCATATACTGCGCTGTTGTTGAAGTTCCTTACACAAGAAGGACCTTTTTACATTACATGCCAAAGCATTTCCAAAAGTTATTATTTTACATGGGGTAACTGTCTATTTGATCTCCTAAACCCAAGCTGTGAACACCTTAATAAGACTGACTTTCTGGCTTCTAATTACTGCCAATAATGTCTAAATGACAGCCGGTACCCAACCATTTAACATGCATTCTGAAGAACAGGAACTCGTCCAGACGAAATGATCACTTATCCACGAATCAACCGGGCCAAGAGTTACGTTCGATCGACCCGAGAGGTGGAGGTTCTTCGCTACGAACTAATATTATCAAAACAATCCACACGACTTCATAAACTAAACAATCTAACTTCACAAGTCAATGACGAGCTGACGTGTCGCCACAAAGTACGAGCAATTTAATCTCTCTTCATAATGTTGGTAGCATTAACGATGCTCCACATTTGCGTTGGGCTGTTACAAAAAACGTGAAGGCGTGCAGTTAAGTAGATAAAACAACAGTGCCCGTCAAATTTCCTTCAGACATTAATCACACTAGTGAGTTCAGTAAGCTGGTAGGGTGGCTATAAGGTTTTTGTTTTGTGAGACTTTTAGGATTAGTTTTGGTAGTTTGTAATTTTATAAATGGAAATTATTATGTGCTTAATGTTAAAAAATAAAAATGTATGTTTAAAAAAAATGATTTAAATAATGTGTGTCTCAACATTTACCTACTTACTTTTCTTAAATCTTAGTACCTATGTCCAGTAGCAAAGTGTTTTTATGAAATATTTTTATGATATACCTAATGTTTTTCATTATTGAAATCTTTAATTTAAAATGTAAAAGAAAAAAAACTTTGCAAAGCTCTGAAACACATTATGTTACAGTTATTATTTAACCGTTGATGTTTTAACCAGTTATAATAAAACAATTAGAGGTGCACTGAAGTGGAATCGGCACGTGCTCAAGTATCATTGCTGAAACCACCCTCTGTGAACCACGACCTTCCCTCGCAAGGACGTTATGGACTGTTGAGTTTCTGTTACTGTATGTATTCATGTATAGGACAAGTATCAATCAATACAATGTTTACTTTATGTGTTCGAGACAGTTATTTTAAATAAACAACCTTAGTATAAATACACAAACCTGAAGTATAAATGCTGTAGTTATAAAATTTCTTAACATACATATTTAGATACTTTTAATTGTAAATAAGACCAATTTAACAAGTAAACTAACTCTTTTGCCGGCTCTTTACTTCATGCCTGGCCCATTAATAAATGACAGTCAAAACACCAAACAAGGCACATAAAAAATAACATATTACAAGTAAAACTAAAACTCCATTTACACCAACAATTTCTCTGAATGTTAATCACCACTTCTCTTCATTTTTATCCAAAAGTTCATCAAGAAATATCTATATTTTAATTGAAACATCGTAGTCACAGTATTCGCGTGCCGGCGCGGTCGCGCACTTTCTACTGGTAACGGTCGGCGCGTGCGCAGAGCACCTGTCCCGCGACCCTAGCTCGTGTGGTTAACGTTTGTTTCATTATACGAGTAGTGAGGTGAGTATTGAGTTTTGTTTGGGAAATTTTCTAAGTTTGGTGTTATGAATACCTACTGTTTTATTGTGATTGGTACATTTTAGGGATGTATTATAAATCATATTTATTTTTGGGAGTACTCTGCTAGAAACATGCCTCTTCATTAATAGAAAAGGTGGTAATTGTGACACTTGCTTAAGGCGGATTGGCAATTAAAGATATTTTCAGCTCATTCATATTTGGTGATTGTCATTCTCTTTTTTTTATTTAGGTTCGTGTAATTTAATAATAATATTACAGATTAGGGTATTTTTGGGACGCATTGGTGTGGTTTATATTGAACAATATCTATATAGTAGAAAATTAATAGGTTTCTTACAAAAGAGCAGCGAATAGCAAGAAAGGTCACAAATCCACTTAAAGCAACAAATTGCTACAGCCTGAAAAAGTTACTCAACAACTGAATCATACAATAGACACAACGATTTAAAGAGGGGTGTTTAGACCAGATAAATCCACCACATTTAACTTTTTCATATAACTCGAAAAAGTCTTCAAAAATTGGAAAATACTGGTACTTCAAACGAGTTTCAGCCACCAAAAAATATCGATCAAAATGTGCATTCATACTGAAATTGAAATGACCTCTGACACTTGCATTTAACGTAATTTTTTTAATCCAATTTACAGTTAGACCGTTACTTCACGGCGGAATTTTTCAGATTGATTGCAAACTCGAATGGATTCAGCCAGCCAATAGAGCCTTTCAGAATCTCTGAAAGCCTAAAATTTGGTTTTTTATCGATACAAATTCAATTTAAAAGAGAAACCATTTGGACATTCATTCGATTTTACAGTTCATGTTGTTAGAAAGCTCGTAAGTCGTGATAGATATTTTAAGGTGGCTGTATGTACTGTTTTGGTAATAAAACCTTTTTTTTTGAAGACTATTGTAACTAAATGTTTTATTGAAATCCTTTTGTTGGATTTTAGTATGCAGACACGAAGTTTAAAAGTATCCGCATAGAGTCAGCTGGCAGTTGGAACATCTTCTCCCGAGCCTTTTCCCAACTATGTTAGGGTCGGCTTCCAGTCTAACCGGATTCAGCTGATTACCAGTGTTTGACAAGGAGCGACTGCCTATCTGACCTCCTCAACCCATTTACCCGGGCAACCCGATACCCCTTGGTTAGACTGACCTCAGACAACGCCTTGGCAGTCGTTATGTGGAACACGGAAATTATTTTTTTAAGAAATTCGTGAATTCAATCAATGTTTTCAGTCGTGTGAGTACTAGAAAGAAAGAAGAAAGAAAGAAAAACCATTTATTTTACACACAAATGACGCAGAAAACGAAACACACACAAATACAAACAAATAAATCTAGGGACAAAACTAACAGTAAAACAAAAATAAAAGCGCTGCAGCTGCGTCACTTATGCGTGAAAAAGGGGCAGCGCTCAGCATAAATGCTGTGTCACGCACACGCAGGCACGAGACAACAGCGCTGGTTTTCAGCGCTGACCCACCACATGACCTTGCCTCGGGACTATACAAACAGACGCCGTTTCGGCACGATGCTGCTCATCTTCATACTGATTTATTTGATGAGCCCGAACAGACTATCGGCCGACTAAAAGTTTGTAGTGTACAGGTACTCTAAACGATCGTTTCGACATTAACGTGTGGTTGACTCAGAATAGGCCACGCCTCTTTTTACTGTCGTTGTACCATCTGCTTAGTTGGCATGTAATTTTTTAAAGTCCATCCTTGCGTTAGTACAATTAGCAGTTCTAATTTAGTTTTCTGTTTTATGTCTTCGTAATCATACATATTTAGGTAATGGAGAAAATGGTGGTTAATATTTATAAATGAAATAAAATTACTGCTGTTTTAAAGAGCTTTACCATCGAAATTAATAAATACTGATGAGAATGTAATGTTCTTTGAATTGTCTCGTGCAAAATAAGTAAGTTTTTTTCTTTATAAAAAATGAACACATTTAACGCTATAATATTTAAACTCATTACGGCACATACAATTATTAACCTAACTTGATCAGCCTCACATATTAGTTTCACACAAATAACTCTATAAGTATAACATAGTGAATAATGGCTTGGCGCCACCATAGCTATTGCAAAGCGCTCGATCGAGTTACAATAGCCACGAGTAGCACGTGTAAAGCTCCATACAAAAGACTTCAACGCTATAGAAAAACGGCGAAGTTCAAAATCTACAGGAATTCTTCAGCTTCTAGAACTTTGACGAATGTAAGAATATTAATTTAGATAATGTGCAACCGTAAAAATATAAATATTTGGAATTTTCAAAAGAAAAGAAATATTATTGTAAATTATTTTCAAAACTGACAAAATCAGTAGCACAATTCGCCAATTTCATTGAATTTCTTCTAAAATTCCCAGAACTTTCAACATCCTTAAACAAACCCACAAAAACCATAAAACACAACATACACCACAGATACAAAGACACAAAACGACTCCATCTAACAAAATCATAGTAGAACACTAAAAATCATCACCACCTTTTCCGGTAACCCCTTCCAATAATGAGACGTTACGTCAATGTATCCGAATTACTTAACGGTCGCGGGGAAGACGAAGTGGGGAAGGGAAGGGTGGCGGGAACAGGTGACTACGCACCTGCCAACGGTCGGTCGCTTCCTTTATGCGGCTGACATTACGATCGGTAGATTAGACTTATGGATCTGTATAGCTAAATTGTAGAATGGGCGAGTTTTTGCTTGATTGGTAGGTAGCTAGGGGAAATTCCTTTTGTTTCTTTGTTTGTTTGTTAGTTATTGTTTAGTTGTAATTAGGTTAATTAGGATTACATTGTTGGTAATTTCTGGTCGTTGACTTACTGGAAATGGCAGGATTGTCACCTATTTAGACGTATGAGAGATAATTTAAATGGTATTTAAATTGTCCCTTATTTGCCACTGCATTTTATGCAAGTTCGTTGTATATCCTACATGCAATTTATTCTAATCAACTTTGCGTTTTTAAGCCTTAGCAAATATATAGCTGATCTTTGACAGTAATCAGTATAAATTCACAAATATCCTCAAAAATATATACGGAAGTACAAAATATAAACAAACCACACCCACTAGCAGTTTCCTCGAATTCCTGTATCATAAACCAGAACACATTGAAGGTACACAAAGAAAATAAAAGCCTGCAACGAACACCACTTGTAAAATAATCAGCACTACAAACAACGATTCGAACGTGAGCTATCTTCTTGACAATCCATCAAAGAAATTGCTAAAGGAAATTGGACCTTATATCCCGTTAATAGGGTGTGGTAAACCGCATAGATAAGTTGGTGTTCCGTTCCAGCGAAATTGTTTTTGCTCCGGCACGCGTCTCCTAGCCTAGCCTACTTCAGGGTGATCAGTTGGTAGGGCTGTGCTTTCATTGTTATCGATATTTTTTGTCCCATATCGTGACTATCGGTTTTTACGTCACTGTCTATTCTTACAAGCAATCTTCAACGGTTAGGCTGCTTCTTAGGAGTAATTTACGCATTAATAACGAAGTTTTATAATACCTACTTGGAGGAAAGGAGGTATAAATAACAGGTTACAGCCCTCATAAAGATGCCTTAGCTAATATGAATGGGGGTCATTAAAAGACCTTCCATCAGGGACAGTAATTAAGTGCTTCCGTCGATATGTTGGTACTTACGGGTACGCCAATTCGATAACTGGCTAATCTTTTTCCTAAGACTTAAGTGTGCGGTCTGTTTAATATCCTGGTTGACCACAGCTGCAAATGAATTTCGAACTTAGTTCTGTTAGTGGGATAGCAGATACCAACAACACTCAGTTATCTGTACTAATCTAATATAGAGGAAATATTTTTGTTTGTTTGTTTTTCAAGGCTCAATAACTACTGAACTTATTTAAAATTTCTTTCAGTGTTAAATAGCTAAATTACATATATTTCATTCCGGTAAGAGCTTCAGTTCTCTAGGGACGTGAGTGAATCCAGAACGGCTGCGAACGACTAGTCCAGGATAATAGAAACTTCGACTTTGAAAAACCAAGGATATTTTTTGGAGTCAGGGCAGTATTTCAGTTTTATAGCAGTTTAACACCCCTATTTGAACAGTTCTGTAATGATTGGCGCAATGTGGCGATGGTAAATCGTAATAGTTTTTGTTTCAGCATTAGATGAAATTACACCTCTATCATATTTGCTTGTGGTTCGAATAATATTGATCTCCCTGATCAATAATATCTCGTATTGTGCGCAGTTTTGTTTGTTTAGTGTTAATATATTTGGATCGGAAGCAATTTTGTTGGAGATTAGAATTTTTTGTTTACCTCTTTCTTCTTGATGGTTCGTGGAACAGATGGTTAAATATAGATTTGTGTAGGACTACATAAATACGTCTTTATGTGGTAATCGTTATAGGAGTAGATTTCTCAGAAAAATCAAGTACAAACTTTACGTGGTCCACTATCGACTTGATGATGATCCAGTTAGGATTCTTTAGATCCATTTGTTTATCCTGCGAAAATATCGAGGTTTACTTTGGGTGTTTGACGTTCCAATTACAATTTGTGCCATTTTAACCTCAACTGTCCGTACTGCTTAAAAATGCAAATCATTCAAGGGCCTTTAGATTTTTATCTACCCCTACATCGAATTACGCATGACAGCTACAACAAAACAGTAACGAAGATACTGCTTAGCTACTAGCCAGCTCAGCGCATGAATAAGTCACACAATTAGGTCCCAATGGCCTACCAAGCCCGGTTCTCGCGCCAACATCATAAACAAAGATTGCAGCTCATTCCCAACTTATGTACCTTAAGCACGCTATCCTCCATATTATTCTCGAACGATAAATTTATACCTTCGCACCCTGATGCTGCTTTGTGCAAATCGAACATCGATGATTTATGAACAATTATCGATTAATTCAAGCAGCGGTCGTAAGTTTAATCGGGATTATTAAGGACTCGATCCGAGTGAGCAAAACGACGCCGTTTAAATCATCTGATGGCTCAAAAGCTTCCTCAATTAACACTCTGCTAATCGTTTTATGGAGATTTGAATATGGATTTTGTTATTCAATTATGGTACAGTACTTAGGAATTATTGGACTAACATTTCTATCGTTGCTTACTGAGTGTCTTTTTGCTTTTATTTCTATATCAGTCATTCCATAGTTGATGACTACGTACAATACATATAATGGGATAACTTACCAGGAAAGCAATAGAAGGTTAGGTGGCTACAACGAGTACTGTATAGAAAAGTACAAGATATAAGTACTTATTTATGCTCAATTGGATCCTTCTGGATCTGAGCGCACTACTGTATCCTTACCAACCCACCCATAGTAGGTGCATATAACTCATCGATTGTTGCGGCGACCGATCGGTTTTTTGTTGACCAAAATGGGAGCAATACTCATCAGATAGCGTTACAAAAAGCCGATGACGGCCGAACACAAAGCCGCCACCGTCTCACCTCGATTACGGTCTATGACAACGCAGTTTGTTCAGAACAACACTCCATATTGATCCAAACATCTCTTCTATTTTGCTTTAGCTTTATTAGATTTTTTGTTCAGCGATAGGACTGAGTAAACGTCTATTACAACTTGACCTTTTATTACCAACATTTTCTAAGTACGCGAGGGTCATCTTACGCTGGGAGGCCGAAGTAGTGGGTACACCAACTCCCGTCGCGCGATCTATGGCATTGTATGGCCGCGCCTATCTCAATTGTTAGTTTAATCGAGCTTTTTGTAATCACCGTTTGGATAGTGAATGCAATACTTCTAATGATGGTCTTAAGTTCGATAAAAAGTGAAATGGAATTTTAAATAAAAAAAGTATTGTCTGCGCTTACACAAGTTTGCGAGTCGCGCTTTAGTTTGTTAAGAAAGAAGATTAACTTTGTTGAAATAAAAATGCGCAAGTGTACCTCTTTTGAAGATAATTCCATAAACATCTTTGGTGCGAGAAATCAATATAATAATTTCCTATAAGCCTACACAAACAAAAGAAAACCAAACTCTTCATCACATTAATAGACGACCCACACAAACAGCCCATACTTTCAAATTATATTGTACTAATAGTTAATAATAAATAGTTTAATTTTAACATCGTGATCGTTTACCGGGTCCAAACGTTTTGGTGGTCTAATGGGTCCAATAGGCAATGGACCACCCGGCAGGTTAACTTAATAATTGTATCATCATACAAGATTTATAATGTTACTGATTGACGTGTCTTGTTTTATCTATCGGCGGTTATATGGCCTGATTTTAGTTGATTTTATTAAGGTAGCCAGTTACTAATGTCCCGATTAAATCCAAGAAGTACCTCCAGTGTAAAACATAGTTTATTCAAATCTAGGATCTGTGGTTCTAACACCTACAGTTGTACATGGTAAGCATCATGTGTATATGGACATCCCCAAGCTATAATCTTAATTATTTCGTTCAATATCAGGCCAGTAGTTTAGAAGTGCAAAACTAAAAAACAGAGCTAAGACATTGAGTGAATGTGTTCATATGATAAGCAACTGAGAGGAACAAAAGGTAGGTAATACATAATATACATATTGCACCTACCCAAAAAAAATGAGATAACTTTAAGAAGAAGGCTTATTTGTGTTATATTTGATTATTAAAGGAAGCGTAGCCAAGGGAAACTAATTTTGCAAATAAAGCTAAAAGGTATGATTTCGTGACATTACTTCCATTAGCATTGACTATGATCATGTCTAAGATCTTTAATTGCCACTTAAAGTTTTTTGTTTTTAATCGGTTATAGCACAGGATTGCAAATTCAATTGGCGATCATTCGCCCACTATCTAGAACTAATACTGATTTAACTGAACGGTGGGCGTATGGAAGTGCCCTTAGATTCATAATGCGAACATTATCATGCTAATATTGCAGCTAATGTATTGCTACTTACTGGATTGTGAAGCGATTTTCATATTGCATTGCAGTATCTAATGTATTGCTACTTACTGAGTTGTGAAGAGATTTTCATATTCTAGGCTTCTACGAATACCGCTCAAACCTTTAACATGAACATCGCTCTACCGCGCGGTCGAGTGGTTGTCTTTTGTTTTCCGCACCGCGGTGTTCTGCGGTGTCGTGTGATGATTGTCATTACGTCATTGTTTTTAACTTCGAGAATATTTTTGTCAATTTACAATTTTTGGCAGCTTCACATAAATCTATAGTTTGAATAATTTTATTTATGAGCATTGACCATTGTTATTATGTTAATGTACCTTGAAGTACCTACTGCTAAAAATCCGAGTCCTAAGTCGAACTCCTGAAGTGGTTTTACCACTGCTTATGGTCAACTACCTCTACATTATGTTGCAAAATATGTACCTATATGTACTTCCATTTTTGGTATGTATCAGAAAAACACAACATCACAGTTTCAAGAGAAGATCATAATCATCATATATGATCCTAAATAAAACTACCAACTTCAAAAAACACACTGTATCATTACACAAAAACATCAGTGCCCAAGTGAATAGCATTTATCATCGTCATTAGAGGATCGTTATAAATAAATCAATAAACTTTAATTTATTAGTTTTGACGCGGTGAAAGTTTAATGATTATGTCAGACACTATTTACTAGAGCGGCTTATGTAAAACATTTTATATTACCAACCAATTTATTTATGTAATTAATTGAGATTCCGCTACTTGTGCAATTTGAGTTTTTTGGTCGTAATGATGTTACTGTAAAAATAAGAGCACTGATTTATCTTAAGTCACTGTTATTACGGGAGCGCTGTATTTCTACAATATTTGATGAAATCTCTTTTAGGGTAGGTATACGTCGTCGTCATCACTTTTACCATTCCACTGCTGGGCACAGGCCTCCTCTCACACAGGGAAGGTTTGACCATTAATCACCACGCTTGCTCAATACGGGTTGGTGATTTCAGACTTTAGAGTCCTGTGGTAAGAATAACATAAGGTAGGTACACTTAGCAGCCAAAATGACTGATATAAATTATTTATCAGGATGTCTTGTGATTCTAGTGGTCTTTTCTAGTCAGTTAACTAATTAATTTAAGCTATAATAGATAAACTATGATTTAGATAAACTATGTGCGTCACTAGATGTAAAAAATATATATTTATTTAAAATTTAAACCAAACTAAAGTTTTACAAGTCTGGATATATTTTTAGCTTATTAGGAATAATTTATGTAAACCGCTGTCTATTTCTATATGTATACTAATGGTATTTAACGACAATTTAGTCAAATGCTGGTAAATTCAACTCAGCGTTGAAACTTTGAAAAAAACATTATTATCTCCTGCAATGCTTGATTTAGTAATCTATATTTAGTTACAGACTCATATTTTATACAAAATTATCCTCACTGTACATATACATTATTTAACACGTCTATAATTTAGATATTATCTCAACTTCTTTAGCCTACAATCCCATCGGATGCCCACTGAGCAATAACGCAATCACAAATCACATCGCCAACCAAATAAAATCGAAGTAATAATAAAATCTAACAATAAATAACGTTCTACATTGAATTTCCTCGGCAATGAAATGTTGGTATGGCTTTTATCGGGACCGTGGTTCATGTAGCGTCCCACAGGCCACGGACACTCCACGGCAGCAACAATTAAGTCTTAATACACTCCAGTGTAGTTGTTTTATGCAAATCAGCCGAGGGCTTGCGTGTAGAACGCCCACTCGCTTCGAGAAACTTCTAAATATAAAGCAGATAGTTTTAAATTGCGATTAGTTTTGCCGGTGCCACGCTGGTCCGACATGACGCGTGTGTGAGTGGAAGTAATGACGTATGGATGATGACGTCATTAAGTCATGTTTTATGGCTGTATTGACTTGAGCGTGGTTTTGCGGAGACAGTTTATTGTGCTGTCGGGTAAGTTGTCGCTTCTAGCCTGTTACGCCTCCTCGTATTTGCCGATGGATTTGTAAGGTTACTTTGAATGGTTTGAAACTTGGGATACAAATAGGATTGATGCCATCGTTATTTTGAATGTCGTCTAAATCAAATAAGATAACTGGTTGTGGAAATTATTGTTATTATTTTTGTATGAATATACGTAAGTCAAAGACAATTAGAGTGATAAAATTGTGCAGTAACACAATTTTATGTAGGGCACTCATTATCAGGAACAGAAGTCACGTCATATTCATCATTAATTCGGGTCTTCTCTAGTCCCATGCATGATCCATCCATAATATCATCTTTTTACCACCATACGAGGAGTGTCACGTTTCAAAAGAGCCTGCAAAGGTATATTTGAAATAAAAATATTTGACTGGGAGTTTGACTGGTTCGTGCCATGTTGCCCGGATTTGTACGCGCGACACAAACCGAGCTTGTATGCGTAGCTGAATTTGCGAGTGTGAAAGCTCTTTAAGTCATCTCTCACACATCGTCATCTGATGACTTTTGTCATTTGTTTGTGCTATTGATATAAACTGTTTCTAGTATACCTAGAGACATTAGTTATCTCAAAAATCATCAATCATCGAATATCCAGGGGTATCGAAAAATTAAATCCAGATTAAGTAATAGTAATTTATTTATTGAAATACTTATCTAAAAATATAAATAATATTCATAATTTAATAATTCGTTGCGTGTAAGGTTTCTTATGCTATATTTACAAAATAATGGACGGAGATGTAAATCACAATATACGTACACAATGTAGGTATATTTTAAGTTATTTGATTGTTATTTATTTATTTACAATTATTTTAATTCTACATAACACTATGTAGACAGGTGCTGCTAATTACTGAAAGCCAAATATCTTTAAAAAATAATGACAATATTATTTTACAGTTCACAATATAGATTCAGTAGTTTCTACATACCAGTAAAAAAGGCATAATAATTTTCGATTACGATAATACGGTTATCAAAATAATATAATCTTGATATTGAACCTTATAACTTTTACAATAAATAGCAAATGCTAAAAATAATTATAACGTACAAATGTTACTCCATACATTCATAAAAAAAACATGTTTGCTTATTTAATTTTCCAAAACACTAACATAAATTAATTTAAAAAGATACTTTACACCCCAAAATTAAGTTATCAAAAACCATTATCAACAATATTATTTACACTTAGTAAAAAAATCTAAATTATAGAAAAATCCCCAATATTACTGATGTCATTGACCCCCTATTTTTAATATCAAAGTGAAATAAGCAAATCATAAATACAACTTAAATAGTTAACACTTATAACTAATTAGTCTAATATCACACTTTTATATTTCTTAAGACAGTAAAGTCTTGAATATAAAGAAAAATGTATTAATGTATCAATACTTGACGTAAAATGTATACATAATTTATATTTTCAGAATTCAGGTAGCATCCCTTGCACTGTTCCTTTGATGTTTGGCTGTAACAAAAGAAATAAAATATATTAAAAATCGTGAAATCCAGAAAAGTAGAGTTTTTATATATATGCTAAGACATACTCTAGGGGAGTAAATCCCCTAGAGTATGTCTTGGCGATTGATTGTAAGACACCATCATTTATCAGTGATATCGGCAAGTAATTTACATGATAAAAAAATCTAGCTCTCATATTGAAAGTATTTAACTCAAAAGTAATATAACTCCTACTCAAGATACTTAAAGTATCAAGATTGTTTGAAAGGGATTGGACTATATGTAAGTTTTTATATAATAATTTACTGATACGGTTTTCCAAAAATGATTTCACTAAAAATTACTACATAATAATAGAATGACGAATTATTTTATTGTAGTGGACAACAAAAAACTAAAACTCACCAGTATGCAAGAACAGATGATTCTTCAGGTTAGTATGCTTGGAGAAGCCTCGAGAGCATATGTGACACTTGTAAGGCCAGGAGCCAGAGTGCACGTACATGTGAGACTTCAGATCTCCCGGCGTGGGGAAGGACTTCGAGCAGAGGCTGCATTTGTGGGGTTTTTCCTGAAAGAAGAATTTTGGAGTTAGAATATGAAAGAACTAAAATGTACATCTTTTGAGGGAAAAATTCCAGAAAAGGATTTGGCTGTAGGGCTGTAGATGTTTCTTGCTTTGGAGTTTTTATTTAAAACTAAAAAAATAGTGAGTCGAGCTCATGAAATCTCAAAACATAAGAGGTTTGCTCTGGCAAAACCAATGAAGGTGAAGCCTATAGTTCGATAAATATGGTGCTTAAAATGGAACTCTAAACACACATCATCGATTAATAGATAAAATCTCAAGATCCACTAGTAAGCTAATACAGTAAACTAGGATAGTCCATATAGGATGACTGCTAAGAATGCACATCTTGGAACAGATCACGTCCTTCACAGCACACGCTCAGGAAAGCCATTAGATAAAATGCAAGTCACGGTCAAGTACTAAAAGGATTTAATTTTCTAGGAAGTAATAGTGAAATATAATACGTAGCTTCATACTATGAAGAAGAAGATTGAACAGTTTATGCTTGAAATCCTATAAAGACGACTTAAAACTTAGCAATTGCTCAAAAATAAAATAAGACACAAAGACCTTAAATCATAATTTTAGTACCCCAATCAGAAAAATAATTACTACCGAATTCATTCCAAATCAATAGCTTGTAGGACTGACTCATAAAACTCACAATAAAGATCCGTAAAAAAAAGAAAAAAACTCGATACATTTAAACAATAAAAGAGCTAATAACACTCATCTCGATTAATAATCAAAGTCATGACATTGCACATTGAGCGCAAATGAATTTATAATGAAGGATGCTCGATGCTCGCTCAAACCTGTTGAGTCCACAATAGTGGATCAGTGAGTCTTGATATTTTGAGTCAGTTTATGTGCAAGTATCAAAATCATAAAGAAAATTGAGTTGAAATACAGTTCGGCACAGAACCTCTGCATTTAATATAAATTGGAGTCTTCTTAAGTCGTTCTACTTTTTTCAAACTGACAATATGCTTAGAAGCCGCTAAAATTCACTGGATGAAATTATCAGTAAAAAGTCCAAAATATTTTGAGATAAAAGTATACTAATTTCAGAAGCACCAACAAAACTATAGGTCATACACAGCTACTATAAAACTTCATTTTTTGTCGCACTCATAATGGGCCCGTCACTAACCGCGCCGGCATTAGTCGCGAGCATGCGAGCAGCCTAACACGCGTTACGAAGCAGTCATTACGAGACATTAGGGTCGGTGGTAATGTGCGCACGAGCGACGCGATTGTAGTCGCATGACATTCGGAAAAAGAAATGTAAAAGTAGTTGGTACGTGTTGGCTACTTAGAAATTCCTGCATATTTTCCCTGTATTGGTGTCGTGGTATATTAAGCTCAAAAGAAGTTTATGACACCTTATGCTATTAATATTTTTATGACGTTACAATTTTTTTGCAAAATATATGTACTTTAAAGGCAACAATATTTTTTTTGAAACTCTATAAGCTGAATATGCAAGTACTGTAGAAAATTGTTGATAAGCAAAGAATATTTTTTTAACTACATATGTAGGTACTTGTAATAGTAAAAGCTACTAATTAACACCACATTTACAACACACAAAAAAACACCTTTCAACTCAGCCGCAATAAAAAAACAGTCAGAACCAAATCTGTCTACTGATGATCCGTAAAACAGTGAGCGTGAAGAACTGAATACCATATCGTCATTCCATGCTTCCCATACTACTAAATGACCATTTGTTTTTATGGTAGGAACGGTCAAAATCATTTTGTGGTCACCAAAACATTCAATTTGAACGTTCAAAATACTTTAATACTTTTAGTCGTCGGTTTGTGGATGGGCTCAATTTTGTGGTTGAGCTGACCGGTGCTTCGGTGGCTTGCATTCGGAGATATAGCATGGAGAATTTAATTTTTGGGCCTTGTGGATAGAGATTTAAATCGGCTCCACGTTTTACTCAAAAGGGATCGAGGAGTAAAATTTCCTAGAAGAACATACTAAAATCTCAAATAATAAATCAGTCACAGCGACTGCCTATCTGACCTCCTCAACGCAATACCCTTAGGTAAAACTGGTTGTTAGACTTACTGGCTTCTGACTACCTAAAGATGTGTGAGTCATCGGATATGGCATAATAAACGGTTCGATCGGAAATACAGTTTGTCAATTAAACATTTTTACATTTCGATCTCGAAATAATGTACACTTTGAAATCTCTTTCCTAAATGCCTTATCTACATTATTAATTACGTCTGTATTTTGTTATGTGTAATTTTAGAGCATTTGTCACGACATTTAAAGAGAAAGTTGAACCAATACCATTTGTATAATAAATGTTAAAATAACTGTTTTTAAAATGCAATCAGTTAATTTGAAGATCTAAAACAACTTTACGACGGGAGCTTTATTACTTATAAATATACTTTGTTGAAAATAAATCATTAAAGTATTCAATGTTCGCACGACATTCAAATGATCGTGACTTAATAATGTAGCTGCAGATTGGTCAGAAGTTGTGGAAATATAAAGTTTAGAGAGAGTAAAGTAAAGTTAGAAGAGAAATAACAAAGTAATTAGTTAAATTAAACCAAAAACATAACATGACTTGTTGTGAAAATCTCTCAGCTATAACTAAAGCTCCGAGCTGCAAATTACCGTAATGACTAGATTCTTTAATCATCTTAAAATACCGCAAATAATATCCATCTAGACGTGATATATCGTATTCAAAATCATAAATAACACTATTATATGCCATAAAACTTAGTTCTCAAATCGAAACCATCAAATCTTTTTGTTCTAAACTTTATTACCGTCTTTCCAAAACAATATATCAAAAACTTTAATTAATTCTAAAATAATTTCCTGTACGTTAAAAAAACTTAATAAAGATACATCCTAGAAGCGTTCCCATTAAATTTTTACTCGCTAATTCACACCAATCTACGAACCCTATAATTTTGATTAGGATTCTAAATTAAAAAGGCAGCAATGGGTTGGGCTGTGAGCGTTCGGTATAACCATCTTCTTGTGGGCGGATTATGCAGTAGCTCAATCAGGGAGCAAAAAAACGAGTACCGATATTATGCCGACCCTTCTCGCTACCGAATATTGCAACATATAAATCAATAAACAAAGACCCATTAGTTGTCTGACAATTTCCTTTGGATAAATCACGAGGCTGGCAAAAAACCGGCCGTCTCATCTGTACTCCGATAATGAAGGAGCCTGGATTATTTATGACAAACGATATTGCTTCGATAGTATATTTCTTGTGGGAAAAAAAAGAAAATATTTTGACTGAGTGAATATATTTTTTTTACTATTAAAGTTGGTGAGTTTAAACTTTTAACTGTCAAACAGCTTTCAACGACCACTCATCCTACTTATTTTTTTTAAGTTTAAAAATCAAACTTCTATTATTACTTAAAGGCACGTTATCAGTCTTCGTATGTTAAGACTGTTTTCTTCCCGTACACAAAGAAAATATTAGGTACTTTAATTAAATAAACAAAATAAAATGTTCCCAATTAAAATTAACCCAACAAAATGAAACACACAATGATTAATACCGTGTCAAATGTACAACATGTCCCTAAACACCGTGACCACTTAAAATTAACGTTTTAATACCGTAAAATTCTCGATGTTCGAATCGCACAATCGATCAAGCAGTCCTTACGGGTTGTATCTCGATGCAACAGTGACGTATGGCGTCTCGATACGCCAATACCGCGTTATGGAAATCGAATGCAAATACGCTGTGCTTCGGTTAATTTAGCTAAATAAATTGTTGCTGAATAACCGAAGAGAACCGAAGAAGGTATTTCGGTATTGATCTCGTTAACGTTTATTCTCGGTAGTCAGGATATGCGTGGGTTTGTAAAAAGTGGTGCGGTGTTCTGTTATCTATTTTAATTGAGTGGTTATTAAAGGAATTGCAGTTTATCATTAAAGGATGATGAATCAAAAAAATATTTTCAAAGTTAAAGTTCTTTACTCTTTCATTTATAATTTCAATTCAATTTTTCGAAGAAAAAAATTTATACGCACCTGATCTATTCAGAATATAAGAACAGCCATAAAGATGTCTTAGATTTTCAGCCTTTGAAATCAAATGATAGTACTTTCTTGGTACCTTTATTTTCTAAATTAATTTATATCTTAATCCAGCAATAACTTCTTTTTTACTGTTCACAAAATAAACCAAACTTTGTACCGGACAAAAACAACTTACGCTTAAAACCTTACAGAATAAAAACAGGGACATTAGCGTTCCCAGCCAATACATCTCACTTATTTTTCCCCTCACAAAACAGAAGCAATACCGGTTCAAACACTTGATTTACTAGACGAGCAATCAATTCCTTAATCGAATAACCCAAAGCGAAAACCCGTTTCAAAATAACAAAGTTATGAACCGAGTACTATCACAAAATTACTTATAAATATTAATATATTCTATGGGGAACTAATTAATAACCACATAGCCAATTATCTGGGGATTCAGTTAATCAATATTGTGGTGTCGGACCAATCGTTGTCAAGACAAGAAGTTAAGTAATTGGTACATAGTATATCTTAGAGGGCTGTGTTATTATGAAGCCCTTATTCGTGGTTCGGAACGGGTTCACTTTGGTTTATTGCAGACGGTTTTGGGTTCCGTAAGTGTAATTTGAAATTACGGTCACTTAAATTCAATAGTTAAGACTATGTAAGTTACTTTACGGGATTAAGGTATGTACCTAATGTACAGATTTACATAAAATAATTTAATGTCTTTTTTTTCAGGTTGTGGCTCCTGTTACTATTTTTTTTCAAACGAAGAGAAGCATAGAAGTAAATTGTTGGGTATGAGAGAGTACGAACAACTTTTCATCATCCTTTTGGATTTTGCAAAGTATCAATCATGAGACTATCTTAATCGGATCTCCTACCAATTAATTAGTGCCAATCATTTACGCCGCTACAGTTTTTTTTCAAATCTTATCATACATCTCCACTTAAAACCTTATAAATCTAAAACAGGTGCAGAACCCTTAAACTATATTCCTTTAACAGTATCATTTCTAATAGCAAGCGTCCATTAATTTAATAAACGCTATTAATTGACAATGTATGCATATTTATTGGTTAGACGGCCATGATGGGCGATTCTCCGTTCGCTCACAATTGTGTCTTTGCGTGTGCATAACTTGACGTAATAGGGTGTCCACTAGTGGCTATGATTTGTGTATATGGCATTAAGTCCTATTTATCAAGTTTACCGTTTAGGTTTGTACAAAAGGCGAGATTTGAACTACTTATGAATGCATGGCTTTGGTTGGAGTATGTTCTTGTTACTGGTTTAGAAATGATATAGTTTAGGTTTGAATGTGAATATAGTGGAACTCGAATATGTTTTGAGACTCCTATATCTAAACTAACGTTATACTTTATGAAGAGTTTGAGTTGAGTTGAGTCTGGATTGATTACGAAAATTCTTTTACTTAGGCCCGAATGTTCGTACGTTACCATAAAGTTAAAGTTAAAATTTTACCGATGTCAATTTTGACCACGGTTAATTTGACGTTTTTATTATGAAATTTTAGCGTTCAACAACGCTTTTTGAATTTAAACCCTGTTAATTTTACTTTAACTAGAATTTAACCCTAACCTTGACGTAACCGAGCTTCGAACAACCGGGCCTAAAGGAAGCTATGTTATTGGTCAGTGTTAAAGGCTATATTTAGTATAGGTTAAGAAAGTTCTCCCGGGTGTGGTTAAAACTGCCGGGAACAGCAGGTAAAGTTAGGAATTGAATTCCATGAAATCCAAGACTTTTGACGATTTTTCTCATACTTTCAAAAATTATCATTTAAAATGTTTGTCGCTAATTGCTTATAGAGCTCATTTACTATTATATACTTCCAGAAGGTACTTCCAATTTCTACATCAGAAGCGATACAGTACTTCGCTTAAAAGGTCACATGCGCGCCATTAATTTCAGCTTATCTTAGGAACGGTAATGCATCTACAATGCCTCTAGTATTGCAGATATCTTTACACAACTCAAATAATATGGTGAAAACAGATTCGACATTAAAAATATATACATATATTAAATATTTGTCGATTTCCCGAGGTTTCTCCCACGTCCCGTCAGAACTAGTGCCCGTACAAGGATAAAATATAGTCTATGTGACTTGGGAAGAGTGTAGCTTTGCAACAGTGAAAGAATTCTTCAAATCAGTTCAAAAGTTTCGGAGCTTTTACGGCACAAACAAACAGAAAAAAACGTCCTTTTTATTATATATTATAGATGAGAGTGGTCTACAGAGATAGTGCCGTCAATAACCTCAGTGTGAATCCTCCCTAACCAGGCTATTTCATTAAGTCACCTCCGTGGAATAATTTAATCAGTACAGTCCACAGCAAAAGAAGGATAAATAATGATTGATAGTGCAGACGGTCAACAGATGCAATCTACCGCTGTGCCGGCCAGCGTTATTTTTCTTTTTAAACATGAACGTTTAATCTCAGGAATGAATGGACTTGTTTATGTACTTGTATGGTAGATGGGGTAAGCAGAAACGAACGTGGAACTAGTTTTGATCGATCTGCGGTAAAGCCGAAAGGGTTTTGACAGGCTGTATGTATTGGATGTTAGTATCTCAGAATTGCTGAAGCTGTTTTGAGTATCTTTTGATCTGTATGCGATTTTGTGATGGTATGTCGTTTTAATTTATGGGAAAAAGATATTACATTATTTTTAGCTTAGATTATTTTTCCTTTAAGCAAATGTAGAACTTAAAAGTAACATAAGTTAATGCAGTAAAAATAAGTGCTACTGTTGTAAACACAACGATAATTCAAGCTCCCAATAAATTAATATCAAACGAACGCCATAATTACGACATCAAATAAAAAAGATCAACAAATACGTGGGCGGTTGATAAGGGCTGTTTACTACATCAACACTTACAAAATTTAACCTTGTTGTCTTCGTAATAGAGTTGAAATTTGGTCAGCATATTGTGCCATATAAATCATTTTAGGCTGATTGAATGGCAGCCGAAGGTATTAACAAGATCTTGAATATTCATTTTGAAGTTGTCTCGTGTTATCTTCAGGCGAGACATATTCTCGTGGTATTATTAATTATTAGCTTTTTTAATAGAGTTGGTGACACAACTGGTCGATGCTTTGATTGTGACGTGAAATGGAATGTAACTGAATAAGTTGATTTGTTAAGTGTGTTTTTGACAGGAGATAGTTTGGTCTGATACCTGAGATCAAGCGACTATGACTAATCATGAAGAAAAAAAGTTATGAAAAAAATACTTCTATTGCCACAATTGATCATTTAGAAGCGTTAATAAAAGATCATACAATCTGTACTATGGCGATTTGGCAACCACATCGCATGGCGTCCCTGATAGGAAGTATCTATGAGTCAATACTGATCCACAATAAAATTACACATACAAACGTTACAGTAAGAAATACTATTAATAAACTTAACAAATACGGATGTAAAGACCATCTGACCTTAACGACTTTACGTACTCAGTATAATAAAGTGGCAATTATTATCATTGCAGACACCCAAGTACATATTATACTGCATAACAAAATGTCAATCTACCGTGACAGAGTCCCATAACAATGGACCATAATCACTGATCGCCATTATAAGGAAAATCTACCATAATTGACACATCTGCAAAAGGTTTTTTACACATACACAACTCAAGCGGAAAGTATTAGCTGCACGCATTTCTTTACTCTATAAAGAACCTAAAAAAATCCAAGATGGCGCACGTGTCTTGATTAAAATGAATTATGATTGTTCGTTACAACATTGGGTCATTATTTGTAAATCAAGTGTATCTGGCTGACAATTGTCACGCGATGTACGATAGTTAGGGTGCGTCTACACGGTGCATGTAGCTGGAGCGAGTTAACATGCGCAAGTGACCCGCACGCAAATAACAGAGCACGCGGTTGGGTAGCCTGCTTTGGTACATGCGCGAGTTGCTAGATCATCATTATCATCTCCCGAGCCTTTTCCTAACTATGTTGGGATCGGCTTCCAGTCTGAAAGGATTCAGCTGTGTACCAGTGTTTTACAAGGAGCGACGGCCTATCTGACCTCGTCATTCAGTTACCCGGGGAGCCCGATACCCCTTGGTGAGACTGGCGTCAGACTTACTGGCTTCTGACTAATCGTAACAACTGCCAAGGATGTTGAATGACAGTCGATTGCTCGTGCCCTGCGCACATGCCTCAACATGCGCAAGCTATTTGCACCGTGTAGACGCACCCTTAGTACACTGTAGGTCAGAAAAAATACACCCGGATCGTTTGTGCAATAATTGTAATGTAAATGAAATGAGCTACTGATGATTGCGAGGTGAAATTGTTTTGTACATCTGTTATTTCATTTGTTTTTTTTGTGCTCGGATTTTGCCATTATGGTTCTTTGATGGCGTTGTATATAATTTAAGTTGAGACTTTAATGTAGGCAATATGAATGTACTGCTTTAGTTACACATTTTTTTGTGTATTTAATTGGCTTATCAGCGTAATTATAATGACAGTGATGAAAACAAATTGCTGCTTATTTGATGGTTCACTATAAATTATTTAGCTCTACTTTACATGACAGAGACAAGAATCTATTCAAGAAACAGATCTAAAACGAAAGCTATGTATTTATTAATACTTGATCACATAACCGCGATAAAACCCGTGTAATACATAAAGTTCTGACTCCGATATCAAAGGCGGCCTTTTACAAATCTTGCTACGAACAGTTACTCATAAATCGATGCTTTCTCATATATTCTCATACAAATCGTAACCAATCCCATAGAAACGTGTGCCTCTTTCATTTTGTGAAACATTAAAATGTATAAGTTAGTGATTTTGTGATTACAACTGTTTTACTATTGAACTATAACTTTGGTGATCGTATGACAAGATAATGGGTGAATGTATGGTATATAGCAAAGCTTAGACTTAGGCTGAAAGTATGGAAACTTTTAGTAAGAAATATATTGAATTGCCGTTAAAAAGTATGTAGTGCAGTAAAGCGTAATTACACCTACCGATATTTTTTTTGCAGAAATTCAACTAGGTTATGTAGAAATAAATGTTTTATTTAGTAGGTATGTGAATAAAGAATACTAAGTTAATTTAAAAGTATGTATGTAAATTGTAGACCGAAATAAGTAAATGCATTGAAGTCAGAACCAACAATTATAAATGTGTCAACAAAAACACTACACAATTAGGTGCGATTACGACATAATTACAATATTTATTAAGATGTTTCCTCTAACGGTTGTTCCGAAGCTTGTTTTATGTGCATACGGACAAACGATTGGAGATTGGCCCCCAATTTCTAACCGACATCAAAAAAAGCTGTACCAGTTTAAATTGTCAACTTGCCGTGCTGTTAATTACTTTAGTATAGGCTCGGAGACTGAGTAACAAATATTTTATCTACTTAATCCGTCAATTAGATGAAGCAATGTGTCTTAAGTGCACTTATTTGAATAAGAAATTATTTATATTTCAATATGTTGGCACCTACTTTTTATTGAGACTTTTATCTACTTCAAATTAATATTTTTCAATAGCTTAAGAGCAGAAGTTCTATCTACAAGTAAAAAGCTTAGTTTTAAAATAGTATTCTCAAATTATAAGCAACGCGACGGTCAATTACTAAATGTATGGTTAACCACCAATTTAGTATGAAGGCGTGTTAATTATAGCAAAGTTGCAATACTTTTACGACATTAATTTTCAAGCTTTCCAATTTTAAAAACTAATTTTCAAAAATTATCACTTAGGTATAGTAAGTCTTAACGCCCCTGTCTCTCAGACTATAATATATTCCATCGAAATGAACAGACCCGACAAAGTCGACAGATATAGACATAAACTAGTCGTCATATAACGCCCAGATTTCATTATTCGAAAGTCTTTGATAACCAATAAAAATTCATTAAATCGACTTCCTGTTAAAACAAGTGGAATTATGATTCTGATTCTTATTTTATAGATATGGATATATAGATAAATTTGTGACGCGGGCCTAATTATGTGGTATGGAATGTAACTCTCGCCAAATTATGGTTAAGCTTGTTTTTTATTTCAATTAAAGATTTTTACCGTTCGGTTCTTATGTCAGATTATGATCGAGTTGTGATTAGGCTAGTTTTTTTTGTTTGTATTGATAGGTCATTTATGTTTATAGACCTGAAAACTGGGGATGCTTGGTGTAAAAAAGTTAAATATGTAATGTGTAATATCTTTGGAAATATGCGTAGGTACGTCTTTGTAATTTTTGGGATTCTTTGGTAGATGTAATTATGTAAAACTGCAACATGAGTTGTTCTGTGTTACAGAGCAGGATCAGTCTATCATTAATTTTAACCAAACCACTCAAAAAGTACACAAAATTGCAAATTAACAAAACTACTTATAAACTCAAAAAGAAATGACCACTAAAACGTCCAACATCAAAATATCTTTCACTATCTAACCAGTCATTGCACAAAAGACCGTTTTTAACCGATTTTTAAGACCCTTATTAGGGCAGGTGCACACGACAGACAACGCACCCGTCATCAATAAGTTTTTTAATGAGATTATAAAAGCATAAGGTATCGTAAAACCTTGTATTCCGGCCAAATATATTTTATTTGACAATAACACATTATAGAATATTGTTTAACTAATTTATTAGGAGTTAGACAGGATAGGAGAAAATCAAATGACTTAAAAATTAACAGCTGTGTCTCAATTGAGACACTTTATATGACTGATATCAATCTTACTAATAATTTAATTTGATTAATCCAACTATTTCTAGACTATTACCTAGACCAGTTTGATGGCAAACTTCTATTGTAAATCAATTTATTATACCACAAAATAGATCTTATTATACTCGTTAAGTATCGAAATTATTAGTCGAAGTTGTAATATTCAGTTTAAAATGACTTAATTAAGTTATTTCCAAGCTCAACTGCAATAAGTGGTCTAGATTTTGACGTTTTTAATAAATCTTCTTTTATCTGAAATTACCGAAAAAATATCTAAGTATCGTATCACCTGTTCGTTTAGAATATCGTTATAAAAATCGTGCAGGAAACGTGCAATAGATAATATACTCGTAGATGCCACCTGTCATTATTACGATTCTACTTTATGGGATCGGGTTTAGTTTGTCTATTGCTCACAAATCGTTGGTCTGATAATGATCTAATCGCATTAATAATTTTAAACTGATGCATAAAAATGTATTTGAGTTTTGCAGTAAGTGTGAAAAACCTGATATTTCGACGTTAAAGGTGTCACTTAACACTTTTGATTTATTTTAATATCATATTCATGACTGGCAAGACCATTCATGCTTCATCGGTATTTTTAGTAATAAGTAAGTTATATTTCCTGCAATTTCATCGTCGCGTCCCGTGGAAACACCTTCCAGCTACCGGATAAAATGGTCTATGACCCCCGTGGATAGTGCATCTTCCCAACAGTGAATGATTTTTTCAAATCGATTCTGTAGTTTCATAGCCATCCAAAGAAACATCGTCTTTATAACATTAGTATAGATTATACAAGATTCAAACTGTTTAAGGAAGTGTAGTTAAACAATGCTTCTATATAAAAAATCATTGTCTACAATGGGTAGGCAAGTGTCCGTCGGCGGAGGTACTGACAAACGCAAATCACATTCTGATTTGAGACAACCACCAATCTTATTGGCTCCTTGTTACTCAAATTGTGTGGTCCAAGTTATAAACGATTGCGGTAACTAATCGAAGTAGTAATAATATTATTGTGTTAAGCATTTTTTTATTCCCTGACCTTTATTTACGAAAACAAACCGTTTTCGACAAATAAGGTCATATTGCTTATTTTGCAACTGAACAAGAGATTAAAGAGAAAAATATGTTCCCTTGACTTCAACACTAATATTTTTTACACATAGCGGATTTTGAAAGGAATAAAATAAAATTGCTCTATAATAAAACATCTCTCTATTACTCTTAATCGCTTTACTACTATCAAATGGACCACAAACCACCGCTTTGTGCGGCAACCAATTGTAAGGACGCAACACTGTGACAGACGAACAGACAGACTGACAACAAACAAATAACGAACCTCTAACGAGTGGAAAAGTGTCAAGCGCACGCGCAGATGACCGCGACTTGAGGAAGGACCGTTTTACCCAGGGTGAGGAATGGCAATCCTGTTTTACGGTTGTTTCCAATAACCTATATGTTCATTTGCTTACTAGGGATAGAAGTTTGACAGTTGCCACATACAAGTAATGTCAAATTCCCTTCCTATACGGCCATAAGTGGTGGTAGCAATTAGTAAGTGCAAAATCAAGCTTATACATAAATAAATTGAGTGAATAATTTTGAAATATATCTTGCGCTGATCACAAATTACATAGGGAATCGGACAAGATAATGATGAAGATGACAGTTTTTTTTGTAACTTTAGGAGGACCCGTAAAACCTGCATCAAGAAGTAAGCTAATATTGTTACCTACTTCGAAAAAGACCTGTATCGATTTTATCAGCAAACAAATGCTAAGATTACAGTTTACCGATCAAGGATCCATATTCATCCTTCTATCTTTTTTTAGTCTTCTACTTTTAAAACGTCACTAAAGAGTTTGTGTATCATAGCCAGAAAACCAATGATGCGACAATCTGATAGTCTTTTTTTTTTCTTAAAAAGGTGATTTTGGTTTGTGACAGGTGATACTTGGAGGCAATATAACGACGTAACACACCTTTAGAATATATTAGGTGGGTAAGGGCTTATACTACACATATTTGATTCGTGATACCAGTATTAAAATTATATATTTTTTAAGTTTTCATTCTGTTTTATTCCGTTAATGTACAGTATTAAGTACTGTTAAGTCGAGAATAGAGCTGTTCAAACTAAAAACATAAACAAACTTCACACAATTTTCATAAAGCCGATATAAACAAAATCCTGAAAGGCCCATACATAAGAAGCCAAAGCCATAACTAGCCCATAAAATATACCTACCAAACTCCTTGCTATTGTGTATCACTCGATTCCATCAAGCTATTGTGAAGGCTGCATTATTATTTAGCTTTCCTATACTTAACTAGCCGTCCAGTACTGTCCAGTTTAATTCAGCGGCTCAGCGCTTGACAGCTGAAAAGATCCATTTTACGAGGTAGAATGGCCGATCGATCAAAGAACGAACGAAGAAAGGATGGTCTATCAATTTTCTTTACTTGCCCATGTTCAAAACATAGCTAATCTAGATTTTGATTCCAATAAATTGGAAGGAATTTTGAATTTATTTGAACAGGTTATATTAATTAGTTTTAATTGCTCTGTTATTATTGATATTGGTTCAATCTGTATTAGGTTTTTAATTGACAAATTAGCAAGTTTCTAATGAAATTTATTTTGATTCGATAAATGATTTATTAGTGTGCTTTTGTGAAAAATTGCTCAACTTTGTTTTTAATACACAGTGTTTCAAAAACGTTTTAGGTGGGGTCTTAAAAAACGTTTTTAACAGACATCCAAAAATGGTGGTTCCCATGAGTTCACGGACCGTATCGTAAGCAAAAGACGTTGCTGAAGACGCCAAGATCATCAGACCGTGGACATATAGTTCACACGATCGTATGTGAACCTTTGAAACGCCACCTTTAAAAAAGGTCGTAAGTATCGAGCCCGAATTTGAATATGGAAATAAAAATAATTTGTAAAAAATATCTGAAAAAATAAAAAAACTTTTTTTTCAGTTTTTTTTCTGAAACAATGTGCATAGGTATAAAAATAAATATTAAATATCAAAGAAAAAATATGTATTTTTTTTTCATTGTATGGAACTTACGCCCTTTTAAACAATAGCACCCATCCGATCGTTACTCGAGTCTTTTGTTTGCGCACGTAAGTATGATTTTATATCAAGATCTTTATCTGAAATTGAATTAATTGCCGTGTTGTTTTCATGAAATCTTGTCATTCTGGTTTACGCGTTATAAAAATGGATCTACCTACCTAATAAAATCTGCGGGCGTAGATTAAGGGGGAATTAAAAGACACATAAGTAACCAAAAGACTGAAAATAAAACAATTAAGATAACCTTCATCATTTGTATTTCAAAATCTTTTATCAAGTCATTTACCAAATTAAATCAATTACTTTAATTCACATTAAAAAACAATCAAGAGCAAACAGAGCAAAAACAAATCAAAGAAAGTAAGCCATCCTTAAAATTTATTGGATCGCCTTTCACGGTTTCAGCATTGTTTCATACCGTCGATACATCACATGTGCGTCACAGTCATTGACTGCAGAAGTTCTCACGGTGACCCGCAATTTATTGGCCCTAACTTTACCGTAACTACCTGTGACCGCAGGTGCGTCTTAAGAAATAAGGGATGTAGATCGGGAGTTTGGCCTTTTTTTCTTTTTCTTGTTTTTGTTTTATTGTGATGGGTGATGTATGGGTTTTTGATGATGTTTTTAGAGTAAAAGCTATTGATGTAATTTGTCACACTGTACTTGGAAAAAGTGTCAAATATTGGTTAGGCGCCAAGTGGAAACATAAAAAACTTATGATTATGGCGTAATGAAAGACAAAAATACTTTTTTCAGTACACAGGATTTTTATACCTATGTTATTTTTTTAGTTTTTTTTTTCTAAGTTGTTTGTGTCAGCCCTGTGTTCAACCACCGTGTACACTTGTGTGATTTTCTTAAGTCGCGGACACATGAGGTCATAGTTAAATAAGTAAAAACTTAAGGTGGGGCGTTATGGGAAGTGAGCACGGTAACTCCACAGTATTATATGAGGCTTTACCGAACCGTAGTATAGCACTTTGGTATATTATCATCACTTAGAAACTTACTTAATTATGAGGAGTATTTATGTAAGAGGCTAGTATGTTTTCTTGGTGTTTTTTGCGTGGGAACTGATGTTTTTTGTTTTTTGATTTGGTTCTGATTAATAATCATATACTAGAACAATTGCTGTTTTAATTTAATATAGAGACATTTATAAAAGGAAATGGGCAGCAGTATAATGTCTTAATGAAAGTGTTTAGACGAAATAATTTTTATACAACCTCTTACATTTTGTATTAGTTTCATTACCAATTCGATATCCCATTTTCGTAAATATATAATGATTCAAAAGTTTTTCAGCTGTCATTTCCATTTAGCTTAACCGACGTAGAGTAAATTACCTATGTAATTGGTTCAAACTATGTTAAGTAAGTACTACGTAAGAAGTTTTTATATGCAACAGGACTATTAATTTTATTGTACATTACACCACATCACGGAACTATCTAAGATTACAACAATACATTGCACGCGAGATCTAGAAAAAAAAACAACAATTATAACCATAGACAAGTCACAGCTATGAAAAAGGATGCATTCATGTGAATTATCTTTAAAAAAAACTGTAATGGACCTCATTGTTTAGATCTCAAGGATAAAGCGTTTTTTTTTATTGGATCTTGCGAATGTTTTTGCAATCGATTTAGAATTCCATAATTACTGGGTAGGTAATAATAGTTACCTTACTTATTCATTATGCTTGTTTATCTGTTTCAGTGTTTTATCTAAGACATGTTTTCCAGTAGGTACTGAAAAGTTTATAATTTAAATTTCATGATTATTTAGGAAGTGACATATGTCATTTTAACAATGAAAATGGAAGTGGGGTATCAAACGCCTTACTTGGAGATGGGCACTATGGCCGGCAGTATGTTAGGGGGTTATTTTATATGCTTATTTTTTAGATATACCTATTAAATATTAAATTATTAATATTATATACCTATTAAATTATGGTCAACGTATTTATTATTACATTTTATGTAATACTAGCTGTTGCCCGCAACTTCGTCTGCGTGGGCAATATAGAATAGTCAAAATACTACTTATCCCGTAGGTGCATTCTTTCACGTGACAGTATAATTAGGATTAGCACTTAGCAGTCGCATAGATTCATTGATCAAGGTTGTGTTGTGGATGTGACCATTTATCTAAACAAAAGAAGTAAAGTTTGTGACGTTGTGAATATCTCTGGATCTAGTCAGCCAATTTGGAAAATTATTACCTATGGTGCGTAAGTAATTTTCACAGGAAACAGTTATAATCTATGTCTATATGCTTTGATCTCAGTGGCGTGCACTTGGAGAGGCCTATGTCCAGCAGTGGACTGCGATAGGCTGATGATGATGATGATGATGATATGCTTTGAGTCTGACAAAGCTGTCATTTGTACATTTTCTGCAGCTGCTGCGACTAATCAGAAGCCAGAAAGTCTGTCAGTCTTACCATGGATATCGGCTTGTGTAGTTGACTGGATTGAATATAGGTAGATAGGTAGTCGCTCCAAGCAAAATATTGGTACTCAAACAGATTCGGTGACTGGAAGCCAACACCAACATAGTTGGGGAATAGCCGGATGGATGATAAAATGAGTCATCATCATCAGCAGGCGCATAGGGTAGGATAGTTTCACTACTGTACTGGCGTGTGAGTAGCGCGGGCGTCGCGAGCACGCTGCATGAACGTCGCGTTTTGCTGCCCTGCGGCATGTGTGAAGAGTGCAAGCGACGCGGCGCTCGAGTTGCGTTCTTACCCCTTCGCCTGCTATCCCCGCCACCCGCTAAACGCCTTAGCAGTTAAACATCAAGGAGAGCGGCGCGTGCGCGCCGCGACCTCGCTGTAGGTAGATGCCGCAGGGCAGCAAAACGCGACGTTCATGCAGCGTGCTCGCGACGCCCGCGCTACTCACATGCCCAAGGATCGCGCACGCCTAATGTGGGGGAGGCCTAAGCCGGGACTCCACCGAAATGTTTGCATTAGTTCACGAATAGGCAAAATGTACGTATCTGTGAGAGTCCACTTCATGTGTTCGTACTTGAAACCTGCAGTTTTGCCAAGATTTTCAAAATGTACGCTCTCAATTTGTCATTTCTTGGTGGAGCCAGCAAATCAAAAGAAACATAAGTGTTGTATACTGGGCGTCACTACCGCACACCAGGAAAATTTCGCTCTTGCGTTTATATACCATATTTTGTGCCACACGTAAACAGGACGACAGTAAGTAAAAAGTCCACCGAAAACTTTCAAAGATCTGATGAACGAACAAATCAGACCTGACTTGGTCAACTGGGGCCAATCAGAGCTCTATGAAGCGATCATATGCTTTGGCTCCTACTGTTATTGTGGTTTCTGAAAATTTATTCACCTCATTCAACGATGAATGTAA
The DNA here is from genome assembly GCF_030705265.1 of Helicoverpa armigera. Lineage (NCBI taxonomy): Eukaryota > Metazoa > Arthropoda > Insecta > Lepidoptera > Noctuidae > Helicoverpa > Helicoverpa armigera. The sequence continues at coordinate 9,884,897 of NC_087132.1, read as the reverse complement.
TTCTGATGGTACTATTAAGAACACTTGCTTAGCGCAGAAGCTGACGTTGGCAGGTCGACTCTTTGACTTCTCGAATAGGATACCATTGGTTTTTGTGCAATGCACACCTGCAATGCATGCTGGATTAGGATAGGATACAGGTGGATAGGATTTGCAACAGAAAACAATTCTGTCTTTGTGATTGAATGACATCAAACGTAGTTTTATATAAAAGGTGTTTTTTTAGACTTGGCTCGGGTCTTACTGAGACTGTTCGTAATCGTGACCAGTGTATTTGCGATCAGAAGTTGAAAGTAAGCATGTCTCTGGTATGCGACGCGCAATTTGTACGTTTTCAGACGCATAATGCATTTTACGTGTGTATGGTATTAAATCGAGAAAGCTCCCATTTCTTATCTGCACTTTGTATCTGAGCTTGTTCTTAAAGCTACAGAATCCTACATTACCTACCTACCTCACGCTTAGCAGCGCTTGCGAAAGACAGATCCTCCTTTCTTCTAGGATTAAGTTTACATACTTTGCATCAGAAAAAATAATGAAGGTCTACTTAATACTATTCACTCAAAGTAATTTGTTTTAAGGCCACCACATTAGTGGAAGAGAAGCTAAACTATGTTTATGAAAAAATCCTGATATAAACTCCATCTGTAACTTTAAAGGATAATTAATTGTTATACTAAAGTCATCATTTTTGACATAATATTCAAAAAATAATTTAGATGGCACCGTTTTAAATTTGGCTGAGAACTATTATTTTCCTTTCGTCAAGGTAATAATTATAATTGGATTTTGATGTGGCACGGCAAACTGACAAACACTATTGAAATGTCTATCGAAAAATTACACTACGTGTTAAAATATGGTGAATTACGGAAAATACACAACTCCATCTGTTGAAATAATAATCCTCTATAAAGAATGTATGGTAATTTATTGTCATTTAACACCTCGCTCCTTTGACAAATTTTATGTATTTTATTTAACACAGATTACCACAGATGGAGCTACTTTAACCTTGGCTAAACACAATTTTCATTTTTTTTTTCTTCCGAAGTTACTTATGAAGGTGTGATTTTCTATGTAAAGGTTAATAATAGGCCGATCAACTAATATAAGTATAACATTCAAATGTACAGTTTTGACATACAGATTGCGTGTCGTAATATTTTACATCTTGAATTCACAAAATTAATCATATCTTTTGATAGAGTGAATCGATTTCGATGAAACAAACACTAAGTAATACCCCAAGTTACGTAGAATTTTTGTATATAAGCATTGTCTGCATTGAATTCGTAGATTTTACGTGAATCCCGAACGAACAAACAGATAAACAGACAAACAGACAAACAGACAAACAGACAAAAATGATGGAAATGGGTTCTGTTAGTTATCCTTTAACATGCTGGCTATTTTTTTTGCCAATTTCTTCAATGTACAAAAATTACTTTTCTACAGATTTATTATATGTATAGATAATTCTGGTTTTCATGCACCTAATTTTTGAATGGGAATAAAAATAATAATAATGTCTTCAAAAACCTGAAAACCATAATACATAATTCTTGACACAAACAATACCATTTGACGTCAATTAAAACAAAAAATATGCAAATTCTGAATAAACAGCTCCATTGTTGAAATCAAATAAATTTTGAAAATGAGACACCTACTGTATACCAAAATATAATTTATCTGCCATCACAAGAAACAAAGATTACTTTTGATATCATCAAATTATTCCTAAACAATTGAATAATATAGTTCCGGAGGTATATTTTGAACTTAATAGTTCCTTAACCTTAGAAAATTACTTCATCAATTAATGCAGCATTTTTTAAAGGCAAACCCCTTTTATGATGCAATACTAAAAAATATGAAAAAGTGTACCTACATGTTTGTTAATTACTAAGCTTTTCAAACTATCTTCATCCGATAAAGCCAATAGATAGTTTCAATATGCAACACTCAGCCAAATGGACCATACAGTCCTTCATACCGATCCCTAAGCAAAAATCAAACGTGCAAACATATTAGAAAAAAAAAAAAAACTGGAGTGATATCCATGGAGTGATTCAACGCAACCTACGACCTATTCCCACGTCTATGGTCCGGTGGGCATGACTTCTACGGCCGGTTGCGCACACGCAGAACTGTGTGTGAACTATATAACTTGAGACCAAAACAAAGGAGGTATACTGATCTGGGAATAGAGTTCTTTGATGGTGGAATAAAATCATATTGTGGTGGCTGGTGGGGCCAGTTTTGGGAGAAATTAAGTATAATTTACAAAATCTTTCTGGTATTTAAGTTTGATAATTTTACAGCGATATTTTGACTAAATCAAGTATTTTGGTGCAGGTAACAGACAGAAAATGAAAAGTAATTGGATCAAATATACGCTGATTACTTATGTCCTGAACAAGATGGTAAAGCATAAGCAAAAATTGATTTACTGGTTTTATACTCGTTTCGTGGGAACTTCTCCACAAACCCTGATAAAAAGTATCCTATAGCCTTCCTCGACTAATGAGCTAACACTGAATTTTTTTTTTAAAATCGGACCAAAGTTCCTGATTTTATCACGTTCAAGTAACAAAATCTTCAGCTTTACATAAATATTTTTTTCTTAATTTACCATAATTTTTCTATAGTTTTTTATCAGCTAACTTACCTTTATATGCGTCATTCGATGGTAATACAGGTTGGAGCTGGCAGTGAACCTCTTCCCGCAGTGCTGGCACTGATGTGGTTTCTCCCCGGAGTGTATGCGTCTGTGGGTGTTCAGGCTACTTGATGTGCTGAAACCCTTGTTGCAGACCATGCACACGTGGGGTTTTTCACCTGGGGATATTTGAAATGTTAAGCGAATTGCTTATTTGTATGGGCAGGGTAAAAGTATCACATTGGTAAAGTGACTCTGGGCGTACCTAAAGTTAGAAGGATTGACAACTTTGTTGTTTTTGACTTTTTTCGAAAGAGTTCTAAATAAGATAATTTCAAAGCTAAGTGATGAAGTTGGTGGCCAAGGAGATTATATGCTGATCCTGATAGATTTGCGTTTGGACGCAATTTTACAAACAGCAATAAAGTTTGTAATACAAGTTTTCTAAACGAACATATAAATAATAAAATTTTAAAGCAATAAAATCCTACAAATCTAGTCGATGTTAATGTAACAAGAAATGACAAGATACTATATTACGGTAGTCCATTCCTTCGTTAAAAATTATTTACGATAAACCCATATTGATTTGATTACTTTAATTAAGAAACGCAAAAAGTTAGCGATAAAATATTAATTAATTTAATTTCTACACTGGACTTAGAATCTGTTCTAGTTGAGAAAATATTTATTTTCAATTTGCAATTATAAATAAATTTAAATATTTATTAGCAAGGACATTACTGGTGTTTTTTTTTCTTTGAATTTGTATGTCACAAATAAATAAGCATTTTCAAAGTAATATTTCTGAGATTAATATTTTTTTCTTAAAAAAAAATCATTTTTATAAAATCGCTTTATCTCATGACTTGAGACCTGTAATACCAATTCATTTAATCAGGAGCAAATTAAATCAATATTTTTAAATGATGTGCCCGAATTACTGGTGATCGACTCGTTATTTATTTTAATGCGAATTAATATTCATTATACAGGAAAAAAACATGCAAAAATGTTGCTTGAACAAGTAAATTTTATTGTGGTCAGATATTAAGAAAAAAAAATGTTAGTTACTATTAAATATTTTTGATTATGCAAATGTCTTACCAGTATGCGTTCTCATATGCCGTTTCAATAAGGAAGGTCTATCAAATGCTTTCCCACACACTTCACAAGGTAGCAACGCTCTCTCAGACTTCGCTGGTCTTCTTTGGATTTTTGGAGTCATATCCAGGAGTTCATTTGATGAACCGGCTGATGATGACGTTAAGGAGTCTCCCGATACAGACTTGTGTTCATCTTCTGCACCAGAAGGAGGGGAAATTGGGAGGAGGACCCTCGAAAGGAGGGATGTGGATAGATCTAACGGTGAATCTGTGGAAGAAAATGATCAGTTAGAAACAAAATTATAAATACAAAGAATAAGAACAGCGCAATTTTAACTAACGATCTCTCCATCATCTGTCGATCAAAAGAATTAACCCACCAATACTTTTTCAACCGTCTTTATCGACAGCTATCTGTTGAATTGAAAATTATTCCAACTCCACAGACGAATGCCGCTATATTTAAAGAGCTTTATTTTTCTCACGAAGGGTGAACGCATTAAACAGGTTGAAACATCAACAACAATCAATTTTATAGATATCACTCAATCAGGCTTCATTATCAGATATTAAAATATATTTTTATGCTAACAAGCCACAAATCTTTTAGATTCGGCTTCCTTAAGACAGTTCACGTCATAATTCATAAATTCCCCGCCGTCAACACACAACATCATAATTATCATTCTTCAAAATTGAATATTTTCACTTTATTGATATTAGTTTCTCAAAGTCTACTACGATAAAATTCCGAACCGAATTTTACGGTGATTAGACGGCCAGTGGGCGCTTTTTATAATTCAGATCAAATGTTTTTATACAATTCCAATCAAGCAAAAATTTTTAATGAACCAATTTTATTGACAACCGTAAATTTCGCTATGGATCTTTGGACAGTTTATGTTTATGGAGACCCGTCTCAAAATTTCTTTGCTACGATTTAATTGGCGTCCCCAATTCCGACTTTTACTATTGAAGGTTGATCTTCAGTTGTTCGCATTGAAGTTTCCGCGGAATTATAATGGATTGCAATAAATCTCGGATAGTGACGTCGAATGGCATGGATTAATTAGCGGCGTGTTTGTGTTCTAGATCAAGGATAGGTTGTTTCTTTATCCGTTGTAAGGGTAGGTGTATTTCAAGATGGGAGGATAGAAAATGCTAGATATGGAGCGGCGACTGGACAGATGGGGGACGATAATATCTCTCGCTAGTCGACTGTCTACGCTTCGTTTTGCCTACTTTATTTGCGTAGTGATGTACAACCTTATAGGATTTTAATTTATTTATTCAATTACGTGGCCTGAGATAGAAAATTGAACGTTTTTGTAGAGTAAGATACTGTGTGAATATAAAACAAATCGTGGAAGATGGTGAGACGACTTGTGAAAAGAATTTTATAAATGACAAACCTGGTATAGAAAACTGATAATGAAATGAGTAGAGAAAGATTTCATATCTCCGGGAATGTTCATATTTTACTTTGGAGCATAAAAAAGACTTTCCCCATTCTTTGTTGTCGATTTAGTACTGAATAATCTTCAAATTTTAGATTAATGATATTGGCACAAAAAATATTAGTTGACTATCACTAATGTGCTCTAGAAAATCACCCAGTTTTTTCAGTTCTTTGTTAAAAACTAAGGCTTTTTAAAATACAAATATTATTGTGTATATTCGAAGATTTTATTTAGATCAGTATTCATAATACGGTCTTGTGCGATCTGATCAATATAGGGACAAACGAAGCCGCCGCGTTATCAAACTGTGTGTAACTTAACTGGTCTGTTAGGCTGTGCTCATATTGATAGTGTTCGAAAACGTTTAAAGTGTAACTGTAGATTTTTGCATAGCCTACAGTTAGTCTTGTTAGACAAACAAATGGGCATTTTTTTATTGTCAGCCCTGTAAAAAGACGTTTTTGAAAACAGTTTAACTTGGGTAATAAAATCGTTTGATTTATTATAGTCTAGAAAAGCTTCTTTGTAAGTACGATTTATCTATCATTTTAGTAGTGGTAAATGATAGAAGAATAGGTTTTTCAATTAGTAAACAAAAGTGACCAACCTACATTCGTCTCAATTGACCAATATGGGCTATATAACTTAACCCTTAACTTTTATACTCAAGCAACTTATTTCAGCACAATGTGCACAGCTTAACTATAAAAAAGCGATCAGGAGCGCCGACTACCGAACCGCGACGCGATCCAAGTAGGAATTCTCTTTGATGTGCCGACTGTATCGTGCTTTGGAATAATGTCGCGATATCTTGTGTGTGTGTGTGTGTGTGTTTTATGGTATAATGTGTGTTTTTGGAATAATCGCGTGTTTAGTTGATGCGATGATTATTGAATAGTTCTGTGATTGTGGAATTAAATTAATTGGGATTTTGTTTTTGATGCTGTTTTGTTTTTGAAATTATTCACATTGCTAGGAGAGTTAGTATCAGTACACGTAAAGCCGGCGTATCCTACTCAGTAGCAGTCGTTGTTATAATTCCACGTCAGAGGCCGTCAGGCGGATTTGAGAATACTCTGACACTAGGGCTTGTTAGGTGATTAAACCTGCTGCTCACTCGATAAGAAGAAGAATTGAGTTGGTATCATCTATTTACAAATAAGGCCTGTTACACATAAGTGTAATTTAGCTTTAAGTGACCAACAGTAACAGTACTAATTTTATTACTTAAATTAAAAGCGTTAAATCGACCGACACGAGTAAATTTACAATCGTGTGAAATCAACCACTTAAGTGACTTAGTACTGTTTAATTAAGTTAGAACTAAGCATTTCACTTTGACGTGTTTCTGTGAAGATTGCTGATAGATGTAAAATGTATGTATGTATGTATATTGATTTATTGGGCTGATAGTTCGCACGGTGTAATAACGTCATTCGGACGTTGACCTAAGAAACTATGCATCATGTTAATATGCATAGTTAGGTATACTTGCTAAGTGTAGAAAAACGATGGTATAGTACAGAAAAATATGCATGCGGTTGAGGGTTAAATTTTATGAAAATACTTGAGAATTAATTTTAAAATGACAAAAGTAAAATCTATTTCTGTTTATAAAGTCTTCTTTACCTATCCGACGTACTAAAAATGTGTATGATATTATTACTATTATACAGGATTTAAGTAAAACAAAAAGAGATTAACTGCAATAATTTATATGAAAACAAAAAATATAAATTATAATAGACTTGTGCTAATGTAACTATCAACAACTTAATAATAAAGTAATTTATAGTTTTTCAGTTCACTTAAATACATTATATTCATTTTTATTACTTTAATTATCCACTTCATGATTTTATTTTAAATAAAATTAAATGTCATTTACGTATACTTGAAAATAACTTACAGTTTTTATTCTATTGCACAATTAACAATTTGACACTGTAAATTCTGATATTATGAAAATCTGAAGTAAAAAAATCGAATTTATTACTTAATCTATATCATTGAATTATTAATAATCTATACATATAATAAATCTGTAGAAAAGTAATTTTTGTACATTGAAGAAATTGGCAAAAAAAAATAGCCAGCATGTTAAAGGATAACTAACAGAACCCATTTCCATCATTTTTGTCTGTTTGTCTGTTTGTCTGTTTGTCTGTTTATCTGTTTGTTCGTTCGGGATTCACGTAAAATCTACGAATTCAATGCAGACAATGCTTATATACAAAAATTCTACGTAACTTGGGGTATTACTTAGTGTTTGTTTCATCGAAATCGATTCACTCTATCAAAAGATATGATTAATTTTGTGAATTCAAGATGTAAAATATTACGACACGCAATCTGTATGTCAAAACTGTACATTTGAATGTTATACTTATATTAGTTGATCGGCCTATTATTAACCTTTACATAGAAAATCACACCTTCATAAGTAACTTCGGAAGAAAAAAAAAATGAAAATTGTGTTTAGCCAAGGTTAAAGTAGCTCCATCTGTGGTAATCTGTGTTAAATAAAATACATAAAATTTGTCAAAGGAGCGAGGTGTTAAATGACAATAAATTACCATACATTCTTTATAGAGGATTATTATTTCAACAGATGGAGTTGTGTATTTTCCGTAATTCACCATATTTTAACACGTAGTGTAATTTTTCGATAGACATTTCAATAGTGTTTGTCAGTTTGCCGTGCCACATCAAAATCCAATTATAATTATTACCTTGACGAAAGGAAAATAATAGTTCTCAGCCAAATTTAAAACGGTGCCATCTAAATTATTTTTTGAATATTATGTCAAAAATGATGACTTTAGTATAACAATTAATTATCCTTTAAAGTTACAGATGGAGTTTATATCAGGATTTTTTCATAAACATAGTTTAGCTTCTCTTCCACTAATGTGGTGGCCTTAAAACAAATTACTTTGAGTGAATAGTATTAAGTAGACCTTCATTATTTTTCTGATGCAAAGTATGTAAACTTAATCCTAGAAGAAAGGAGGATCTGTCTTTCGCAAGCGCTGCTAAGCGTGAGGTAGGTAGGTAATGTAGGATTCTGTAGCTTTAAGAACAAGCTCAGATACAAAGTGCAGATAAGAAATGGGAGCTTTCTCGATTTAATACCATACACACGTAAAATGCATTATGCGTCTGAAAACGTACAAATTGCGCGTCGCATACCAGAGACATGCTTACTTTCAACTTCTGATCGCAAATACACTGGTCACGATTACGAACAGTCTCAGTAAGACCCGAGCCAAGTCTAAAAAAACACCTTTTATATAAAACTACGTTTGATGTCATTCAATCACAAAGACAGAATTGTTTTCTGTTGCAAATCCTATCCACCTGTATCCTATCCTAATCCAGCATGCATTGCAGGTGTGCATTGCACAAAAACCAATGGTATCCTATTCGAGAAGTCAAAAGAGTCGACCTGCCAACGTCAGCTTCTGCGCTAAGCAAGTGTTCTTAATAGTACCATCAGAATTACATTCATCGTTGAATGAGGTGAATAAATTTTCAGAAACCACAATAACAGTAGGAGCCAAAGCATATGATCGCTTCATAGAGCTCTGATTGGCCCCAGTTGACCAAGTCAGGTCTGATTTGTTCGTTCATCAGATCTTTGAAAGTTTTTCGGTGGACTTTTTTTACTTACTGTCGTCCTGTTTACGTGTGGCACAAAATATGGTATATAAACGCAAGAGCGAAATTTTCCTGGTGTGCGGTAGTGACGCCCAGTATACAACACTTATGTTTCTTTTGATTTGCTGGCTCCACCAAGAAATGACAAATTGAGAGCGTACATTTTGAAAATCTTGGCAAAACTGCAGGTTTCAAGTACGAACACATGAAGTGGACTCTCACAGATACGTACATTTTGCCTATTCGTGAACTAATGCAAACATTTCGGTGGAGTCCCGGCTTAGGCCTCCCCCACATTAGGCGTGCGCGATCCTTGGGCATGTGAGTAGCGCGGGCGTCGCGAGCACGCTGCATGAACGTCGCGTTTTGCTGCCCTGCGGCATCTACCTACAGCGAGGTCGCGGCGCGCACGCGCCGCTCTCCTTGATGTTTAACTGCTAAGGCGTTTAGCGGGTGGCGGGGATAGCAGGCGAAGGGGTAAGAACGCAACTCGAGCGCCGCGTCGCTTGCACTCTTCACACATGCCGCAGGGCAGCAAAACGCGACGTTCATGCAGCGTGCTCGCGACGCCCGCGCTACTCACACGCCAGTACAGTAGTGAAACTATCCTACCCTATGCGCCTGCTGATGATGATGACTCATTTTATCATCCATCCGGCTATTCCCCAACTATGTTGGTGTTGGCTTCCAGTCACCGAATCTGTTTGAGTACCAATATTTTGCTTGGAGCGACTACCTATCTACCTATCTTCAATCCAGTCAACTACACAAGCCGATATCCATGGTAAGACTGACAGACTTTCTGGCTTCTGATTAGTCGCAGCAGCTGCAGAAAATGTACAAATGACAGCTTTGTCAGACTCAAAGCATATCATCATCATCATCATCATCAGCCTATCGCAGTCCACTGCTGGACATAGGCCTCTCCAAGTGCACGCCACTGAGATCAAAGCATATAGACATAGATTATAACTGTTTCCTGTGAAAATTACTTACGCACCATAGGTAATAATTTTCCAAATTGGCTGACTAGATCCAGAGATATTCACAACGTCACAAACTTTACTTCTTTTGTTTAGATAAATGGTCACATCCACAACACAACCTTGATCAATGAATCTATGCGACTGCTAAGTGCTAATCCTAATTATACTGTCACGTGAAAGAATGCACCTACGGGATAAGTAGTATTTTGACTATTCTATATTGCCCACGCAGACGAAGTTGCGGGCAACAGCTAGTTATAACATAAAATGATAAACCGTATTTTTGTTATTACGAAGCTTATGAAATATTTATACAAAAAAATATTAAATAAATTGAAAACTTAGTTTACATAATTATTCCCATTATTTTATTATTCTGTTTTGACATTTAAATTAATATTCCAAAATTAATTCATCTGGCGTTTATAATTAAATTAATTTAACGTGTAAAATATCGTTCCGATTTTAATTGAACTAGATAAAAGTAATTGAATATCAACAAAAAAATATTAACGATGGAGTTTATGAATATTCCCATGATTTTTAACCATACCTCATGGTAAACCTACATACATATATTAACTAGTTTGCTAAATCTTAATGCGTACACTACAACTTAGAACTTAAGTACAAAATTAAGTTCTGCTTCATAAAGAAACTAATTATAAAAGCAATAATATTTTACTATTTATCGATTTGATAACATAATCGTCAATATCAGGTATTCAGTTTTATGTTTATTTAATAGTGTCGTATAATTATTATTATTGCATAAACTAAGTAGCATTGAAGGGTTAATCTGGTTAATATAGCTGTTTGGATTAAAAATGGGTTGGGAACACAGAGTAAGGAAAGATGAGCGGAGATGCCATAATGCAGGCAGGTCAGGATCTTTCTTCTAGGTCAAATAGGTACGATGGGCATGACCAAAACCACCAGTTACGAGGGAACTAACGAGGCGTTCTAGTTCTTTGAAACATTAATCAACGATTTTTGTTATTACAAAAAATGGTCGAGTCCAAAGAAAGCTTATAAGGCCAAAGTCAGTAACGTCCACGCTACGCTACTTTCTAGGATATTTTTCGTTATGGCACCTCCAAGAGTCATTTTGTTCTCCGTGATTGAGAATTAAAATAGGGGCCGGTTTAACTAATGAGCGAGACTGTTAATTTTAGATGCAGTTCTTCGGATAGATATTGTAGATAAGGCAGATATAACACAGATGCAGTGTTATTTATGAGAGAAAGAATAAAAATAATTTATATTTGTTGATGCTTATCATTTTATTGCATAATTTGTTTTCATACGAAACGTGGATATTATAATCACAGCTTTTAAAATATTCTAAGCACAACTTAGTATTTTAGCTTGTAAAAATAGTAGGGAAGGTAAAAGGAGAGATTTTTTCTGATAACGACATTTTACTTAAAAAAAAAATAAGCTCTTCAACGAATTTGCAAAACAATTTTTTTTTATCGTTTGCGAATCTCCACAGTATCACTAGTCGCTTCGCTCAAATGGTGAGAAAAAAGTTATCGGATTAATTTAATATTTTTATACTTCGTCCGTCATAATAACTGTCTCACCATGATTTATAGTGCCCATCATGTGTATACCGCTTTACACATATCCACTACATTACTTTCAATTTCTTTTCAATATACTCCGACTACGGTAAATTATGTTGCTATTGCTATTTAAAATTGAGGAAAAAAAAACTATAAAATAGTCATTCAGTATTAAAGATTTCTGCGGTTTTTTTTTTAGTTAAGTTTTATAATGTAATAGAGTTGGGTTTAATGCCCCAACGAGGTTGAATGTCGGTCATCTATTTAGCGATTGTCAAATTGTCGAACACGATTTTCAGAGTTTCAGGAATTTAATAATGTTAGATGAAACGAGAAATATCCTTACCTAAGATTAATAAAAAGAAGCAATGGACGGATTGCTTGAAAATTATTATGAATATGAAGCAAATACATAAGAGCATCATGAAAAATAGTATCACAGATAACAGAGGAATTGGAGCACAATCATATTTTTCTCTTCAGCATACTTTGAAAAGGGCAAAATAAACATGATAGTAGAGTAGACATAGTTTTACCTTCTAATATTGAGTCCATCGTTTGTCTATACAGGTTATTCCTCATCTTCACGAAGAACATCTCCTCAGGTCTTTCAGGAAGGTAGTAGACCACCAGCTCTGTGTGCGCAGACACGGGCTTCACCGCCTCGTAGACCGGTTCACCCTTGACCTTCGTGCAGACTAGGTTTACCTGATAGTACAATAATTGATTTAGTCAGAGAATATAGAAAATTAGATACCTCAAGTGTTTTTTTTTTATCAAATAACTTATTATATGAGAATAATTTCACTGTCTAATCTCTAAAAAAAGATCACATTGCAAAATTTTTATTATTTCTTTAGAAATCTCTATCTATATTTAATTCAGCGAATTGACATTGTGCTAAAGCGTGGTATCCTTACTTGTGGTCCATAGTTATCTGACACTCGCAGGAACCGAACCCAGTTACAGTGTCGGACTTGCACACCACCAGACGTGCATACTTCGTCAAACAACCCGAAACGATGCCGGATCTGGAGACAAAGAAAACAATTTATTAGAACAGGTATTTAATTAACAATTTCCTGACGATCCTAAAATTAACAAAGAAAGGGTTATCCCTTATCCCATTACTTCTGCCAACTCGCTATTGTTTATTTTTCTGTCTTTCTTTTTTCATGGCCATCAAAGAATACGAGAGAGCAAAATTCACTATCTCATTATCTGCCCAACACTACCGCAACTACCAGTGATACAATCAATTCTATAAACCTACAATTCCATAAAATATGAAAAGGCTTGAACGCCCTCACAAATCAAGCAAGCGTGAAACACAAACCAGACACTACCAGGCTTCCAGAACAAAAATCCTAGAACATTATATTAAACTTTCTTCGCATCTAGCCTGGATTTCAATTTAAGATAGCAGTCGTTCATATCAGAAGGCATTAGTAGTAAAATGTTCTGAGCGCAATACTCGTAACCACATTATCATAAAGCGATGAAAATTGCCCGTGCATTTCTCTAATCCTGAATGTCATAGATTAAAACTAGTTGGTGCAGATACGACTGTCGTTAAAGACTCGATGTAGATGCTTTAGATTAGTTTCTGCATTATCTTTGGACCTGTAAACTGAAGCCGATGGGGTAACAAAAATAACCTGTTGAATATATTTTTATGACAATATAAAAGTATAGTAAAAATGTTGATTATCAAGAGAACTTAAATCATACCCAAGCGAAAATGATTTCTAGATTCAAAATTATGACAGACGATAAATAGAAGAGAAAGATGCCTACGCGATATGATTAATAACTGCCGTAACTATTTGATAAATTATCATAAGTTCAATCGTGACCAAATTAATTAAGACTGCGGCCTAAAATAGATATTTACAGTCTGCGACTTAATTAAAAGTTTGAGTTGGATTTGATTGGCGTCTAAAAAGTTTATGGTTACTCGTAAGAAATGTAGGTTTAAAACGGACATTTTACTTTTTTGTATATTGGTTATTAATGCATTGTAAAACCATTTTGTAAGAAAACTTTCTGCATGTCTTCAAAATTATAAAAATAAGCAATTTATTAAAAGCTTTAGTATTAATTTAGTAGTATAAAAGCTTAATACCAACACAACGTCAGCATAACTCTTACACCAACAGCGCAAAACAACCAGACACAATCTTAAATCAACAGCACGATAATCGCGCGCAAACAAACTACTTTCACACTGTCGTATCTGCTCTATTTGTTCTATGTTCGCTTTCAACAAACCGCCGCCGCTGCGTTATGCGTAATGACGTGAAAATTACAACAAATATGAACGTGCGCCGAGCCGCAAGATTCAATCCGCCATGCTGCAATTAACGGGCCTGATATAGCCAATGAGATAAAGTACAGCTATTTTCGAGAAATTGGTTAATTGAATAGGTACTTATATTTTGATGTGTTGAGTCTTTAAGTGAGGATTAATTTGTAGGCATTTTAAATAGAAGGACTCGCTTGAATTTGGATATGAACCATCTGAATTAGGCAATTTTGCCAAATAATTTAGTAGGTAAGTTTTTGATAATATGTTTTAACTAGTAATTTTCTGAAGGTAGTGATTTTTATCAGTATGTTATAAGAAACTTTTTTTTTAAAGTAACTTTATCACACGCCATTAATTAAAATTACATAAATAAACAAATCTTAAAAATACAAATAACAGACGTAAATATCGTTTTATACCACATACTTATCTAACTTAGATAACACATAGCGACGTTAATAAGTATGAATATTCAATAGATAGTACTTAAATTGGATATGGCTACAAACTAATTATGCTTAAGTACAATAAATATGCAAATTTATTCTGATATTGTACGCGGATCGGTCTATTAATATTTAATATATGATTTTGTATATAAATCTGATCAAAACGACAACTGTTGGTTTTTAATAACGTCTATCAAAAATTGATTGGTGTTGACTTTTTTATGGAAAAATGATAATAAATCGATTTATGAGATTTTTATTGTTTGTTGGTAGACTGCGATATAAAAAATGATACATATATTTATTTTATGATCCTTGTCTTTACAAAAATTAAAATGGAAATTAAAGGCAGACTCACAAGCCTGCCTTTAATTTCCGATACACAGTTTAATTATTACATCATCTTAATTTATTAAAACAATGAAAAATACTAGTAACTCCTACAGTATTTCGACAAAAAACAATACAAAAAAACGACTTATTAAACACCGGAATACAGTTGGAAAACAAAACATCAATCGGATTTTTTGTCTCAGTTTCGCATAGTGGTCCCCATAAATCTGTGATCCCGTTATTTAGAATAAATTGCAACCGTCTGCAGTCCTTTGTGACGGCGGGTTTTTATCCATATGATGCACGCCTAACCACTGTGTATGGGAACCAAATAAATACAGGGTGAAATTTTGGACACAGTTTTTCGATCTGACTCACTGTGCAGGCAGATTGTAATAGCAATTTTAACCGTAGATTTTAAAGACTAGTATGTACCTATTTAGTACTTTTTATGTTAGTTATTTGTTGTTCTATTACAGTTAAGATATAAAAGAAATCAGTATAAGTATCTTGTGTAATATAACAGTTTTGGCAATTTTAAAAAGCTCGTTAATCGATGATCATTAATTACCATGTCACAAGTCTAAGTGAAGATGATTAAGTTAATTGCTTTACTAATTTATGTTAAAAAACGTATGAATATTTATCAACAGCCAAATGCAATACATTTATCAATAAGAAATATTACTTCTCACTCGCAAGCAAGGGCTTCAATGGAAAATAGAAATCGCCATTAACTTGCTTCAAGTATTCGATACAAGCTACTAACTCGATTAACTCTAAAAAAACAAGGTTACGATCCAAATCGATTTCTTCGCCATATCAATTAGTAAACTACAATTTTATTTTTTCCTCGTGAATTATGATAAATACTGTTAGTTACTTGGAACTATAAACCTTCGTTATGGCTATAAAATAAACTTTATTAATAAACTACGCCCTACAAGTCGTTATAGAGCAACTTAAAATTCCGTACGTCTCGTCGTCAGTCGATCCGAATTCATTACCGATTGCCGCAATCGATTGCTGTATCGATTTTTAATCAATCTCCTAAATGGTCTCTATCAAATTTAATTGACGTCAATCGTGAGGGAGTTAAAAAGCGTTCGTATATTGATCGGCCAGGAATGGTCATTGAGAAAGTATTGAAAGCACCGATTATTATGTCTCGGTGACATTCTGAATTGATTACAATCATAGCAGATGTAATGTAATCAGTTTTGTTTTTTTGCTAAACAATTTTGGCTCAAACTCAAACTCAAATTTTTTTATTTCAAATAGGCCTATTAAAGCTCTTTCGAAACGTCAAAGTTAGGTGCACGGTTCCAAAGAGTTGGTCTCATGGAGAAGAACCGGCAAGAAACTCCATGGACACTCTTTTAAAAAGAAAAGAAAAATAATTACAAACATACAGTTTTCTATCTAGTCCTGAGAATGTTATACAATACAAATTGAGCTAAAAATTTACTAATAAATTATACAAAATAATTTTAGTGCAATTTTTACTAGAAAAATAATTTATACAATTCAAAGCTCTTTTGAACTATCCAACATATATAATCCAATTCGTTTTACGTAACTTGTCGAACATAATATGTGCTGTACGGTTTCATCTTATCTCAATTTTTTTATATTAAAAGAATTTGTTGATTAAAATTACTTCTTTACTTATACGACTATACTTGTATGAATCATTACAATTTTAAGTAACTTATGTTAAATCCACTTACTACCCTTGAAGTATGCTACTTGAAGTACGTAAAAACTGGTACCACCTATGTTCTATGCAAATAAATGTTCCTTTCCTCGTTTCTTTCTTTCTTACCATACGTACCAATACTTCCCTAATCCTCAATAAACAATATCATAATTTCGCTGTCACATAACCCAGAGCCATTCTCACTTCGCTTGGCAGCGCCGGCGCACCGCTAGCGATCACGATCGGATCTACAGAAGCGGTTGCGCCTGAGGCGTCAAATCGCTCGCTTTGCGCACGCTCAGTATGATGGGACCTGCACATTGGATCAGACGGTAGCTGCGATTTTATCGGTGAAGATGAATTTTAAATGGGTTGATATTTTTTGCATATTTTTTAATTTCTATGTAAATGATTTTTATGAGTTTTATAGTACCTAATGAATTTAGGAAGGCAAGATGCTGAGTGTTTATTTGTTACATTTAAAATGTTGATTGCGCGATATGTATTTTTGGCAATCCTACCTCTGTGCAACTGGAGCCTGGCTTTCCATAAAAACTTGTAAAGACTTATGTGAAGTATACCTACCAACCTAAGTTAATACCTTTGAGTTTGATTTCTTCAATAGTAATGTATTGCCTAAATAGCCCGAGAATTCCGGATAATCTTAACTGGCCAGAACGTATACAAAAATGCACCTAATGCTATATTTTACGATATAAATGATAACACACAACATTCACACATAATATCTCTGTCTTAAATAATAAGTAACAACAATACCGCTCACAGCCAAAACAGGTATTCTACAAGTTCCCTAACAAATAAATAGTAAAACAGATGTGTAACGTCAGTTGTGTCAGGCATACCGGCCGCTTGTACTGAATTCTTATCTCCGTAACGAGTCTCACTCATCCACTACTGTTTTAAATTTCAAATTAAACGATGGTATTGCTAACTGTGAACCTTTTAGCGTAAGAATGAGACTATCACGACTTTCATGAAAATTGGTTTTTGTTTTTGTTTATGGGTTGAGATATTGAGAATGTAGTTGTTGTTAATAGTTATGGGAATATTAAGGATTAGTGTGTTTGTATTTCAAAATTAGATGTTTTGAAAGTTCATTAGGTAGTTGTACTTAGATATTGCATTTCAGATGTTATAATATCGGATGGGTAGATAGAAAGGATGGTAGAAAATTATCAAATTGAGTTAATGTTAGTATGTTCCTAAATATTAAAAAGATAACAAGAAAGAGAGAGAAAAATAATACAGGTCTCGTCTTGAGAACCTATTGTAAAATTTAAATTCATTCTCCAAGCCAATGAGTAATTACTTCCAGTAGCTCACGGCATTTTTGTTATTGGTAAGCCACTCCAATATATAAATATATTCATGAAGTGCATATATCAAAAATAATACACTAATTTCAAAAGAGTTCTTAAACAGAAGCCAAAACGCGCGTCCGTGCCTCGGGCGCGCATTTTGACGGCACATGTTCAGCACTTGGGATAAAGGTTTGGTTCTACTAACCGAGCATATTTTGGGACCAACAATGTTGGTTGGCGAACTACCAGAGGAATTCTGAGGTATTAAGAAATAACTTTACAAATCCAGTATTAAGTTAATCATAGGAAAGTGAACTCACAAATAAAATAAAACCTGTTCAAGTTATTTGAGTTTACCTAATCAAAATAACGACGCTTCTAAAGGTATCGGTCTAACTGCCCAGTTATCTGATATTAAACCATAAAATAAGTACGTAAGACAACTGTAATAAACGGTAGCATAATAATATATTCCAGTCTTACACTAACAGACCATGGCAATATAGCTCACATCCTAAAGCTATACGCGCATAAATTCCGAATTTATTACCCACACACTCAGTAAGAACCAACCTTAAATAAAGGCATGATTGCACGCGCGGTCGCCCGTAGCGATTATTTGCCGCACGCCGACCAAATTGCACGCCAATGCGTTCGTGCGCACAAGTCATTATATCTAAAGAAAGCACGTAAAAAAGCTCGTTAGACTATCAAATGATTTAAATTTCAAAATTTTTGAACTTAATGGATTACGTTCACGCGGTTTTTCTTTGTGGTAGGTTATTTTTTGGGCAGCGGCTGTTTCACATTTGAGGTTTTGTTTGAGACAGGTACTCGTATGTAAAAAATACAGATGCACGAATAATCACTTACTTTTAACTCATACATTCAGGTCATAGGCAAAGATTACTTTGACAAAAACTAGGCACCTAAATCAAGATGGCGACTCCAGTACATAAGACCTAACTTTTTATACCTTTATTATATCGTACCGCATCTCTTAATTGTATAGGTATATAAGGCCCCAAAAAAGTAAGCAAGTGTTCCTATTATATACCTGTATAATACAGCCAATTCATGATACAACCATCTTTGAGAATGCTGCAAAAACACAATGGCTCTTCGAATTGAAACTTAGATAAACTTTTGTTACTTAATAGCAAAGTAGGACTCAAATTATCTAGAACCTGTTTTTTACTATAAGTCTAGCCTAATAGTCTTTTGTCTGCCACTTAGCATGTGTCTATGCTTAGTTTTTTTGAGTATATACTCTTAGGTGTAGGTGTTAGATGAGTAGGCTAAAAAAAATTAGGCGGCTATTAAGTATTGTGGAAGAAAAAAAATATGTGTTGAAAACTTCGTAGGTACTTAAGTCCAAAACAGGTGAGCCACTAATAGTGCTTATCTGCAAGAGTTCTAATTTACTGAGACCCAATTCTTACCAGTTTGCTTCTACAAGATACATAATGAGAAAAGTATACGGTATATTTATCCATAGTTGATGCTGACTAAATCCTGTAGCGAAGGTGATTTTGAGAAAGTATACCTTCCTACTTCATGACATGGTTGGGCAATTCAAAACATTGAACACATGTATTTTATTATATTTTCAGCAAACTATAAGCACCATAATCCCAAAGCTTACTCATTCAGTAAAGCCTTCAAAAACTTCAAACTTCAAACAGTACTTACATACGTAGCATTTCAAGGAAAACTACAATTGAACAACGGATAGAGCACGTGCCTAGCGCTGGAAACAATTTGCGAAAATGGTACAAGTTCGTGAAGGCCGCGGGTGCACTGTAATAACAGCGTATTACTGCAACTGGACATAGGGATTGCTTGTGGTACATGTTATAAGCGTTAGAGGGAGCGATTTTAATAGCATTATTAGTTTAATTTCAAATGTGAAAGAGATTTACGCTTCTATGGGTGTTCTGGGACAGACCGGAGCTTGTTAGAAGTGGTGGGAAAAATGCCTCTTTGTGGTGCAGGACGTCTTGTATTAGCAAGGAACAACTACTGTGAACCTCTGTGAAAAACTCCTAATGGAGCCTCTCGGAGTCCGAAAAACTCTCTAAAAGGCCTGAAATATGGTAATTGGCAATGGTGTTTTCATTTAAGTAAAGGTAGTCTACAGCTGCTGTGCCAAGATCAGACAGGAAGGCAGTTATTATTATTAGAAAAATAATTTATGACATTAAGGATATGACATTTTGAGAATAAAATGGACTTCACCTCATGGCCCCTCTTTTTTGCATATCTCCTTTGAAGTTTATGCCTTACCCCACACATAGCCTAAAGGCTAGCACTGAGGTCCCAAATGTTACAGTCATGGTCTCAAATTGCATCTCATTTCGTCAGTACCACCGGTTGCAATGATTGTGAGCTTGCCACTTTGTATGCACCACTTTCGACAGTTTTAAAATGACCTGTCTCTGATATGAATGATACTAGCAACTGCGGAAAGTGTACGGTACAGAAGGAAGGAAGATTGAGATTGATAGTACCCATTACGGTGTACCGTGTAATCTTTGTAGCAATATTATAATCTACACCTTGATTCTGGTAATCTGGGGGAAATGTAAACGGCTTTATTTAGTAAATTATCGGCTGAATGTGCTTGAAGTCAATGTTTTTTAGTGTTTATTACTGGTGAATCTTGATTTGGTCTCTCCAGTGTCAGATTAGAAAATGATTTGTGTATCTTAGAAGTTTAAACTAAGTAGCCAGCTACCTAAAATACGATTCAAATACCAGAAGCTACATCATGATAGTTCAACAGAAGCACGAGCCATATTTTATATCCCAAAAAAAATACACCGTATCATAAACCCAATAATTCAATTAAGTGACTATAAAACATGCAATTTGCTTGTTAACACGTTTACCGACGTTTACACGGTAATCGCGTGATAAATACCGTGACGGTACCGCACGCATGACGGTACGGTACGGTAGCGTCACGTGCTCTACTGGGGTGGGCGTCGGACCATGTCATTGATGTCATCGGTGATTATATTAGCGTGTTTTTTAGTAATTAATAGCAAGTTGAAAGTGGTGAGATATTTAGAAGGTGTGTAATAATCAAAAGTGATTTGATAAATTAAAACGTTTTGCATCTTCACATATATTTGTATAGAGGTATAATTGCATTCATGTTTACATAAAAAATATGTAAATAAAAGACAGCACATAAAAATTGCAGCAAGTTTCATATGTGTATGTTATAGATACTCATTATAAAAAGAAGGCTTTCAGAACTTTGACACAACTGAAAGCTTCTTAGAAACAACACACGTCAATAAAACAGTGGCAATAGTTTTATTATATCCTACACATGCAACGAGCCATAAAATTGCTCCTAATCCGAACACAATAAGTAGCGTGGTATACCGTGACGATGCTCATATGTCACGGTTGGGAATACCACGTGCAGTACTTGTGGGGTAGTCAGTAGACCATATCACACCTGTGGAGGTAAAGGACGGTCAATTAAAGGTCGTAAGGGTGGTTGGAAAGGACACAAAGATAAGGAAAGTGGATGAAGCAAACAAATGATTAATTCCGTCTGTGTTGAACATTTTTGTTTCGAAGACAACTATAGATATTCTTAAAACCAGAGAGCTGCTAAAGTATATGGCCAAAGCCCAAACAGAATACGCTATTTTATATTTATTGCTTTCAAAGTATGAATTGGTCGTGCTATTCTAAACGTTGCACTAAAACTAATCCAAACGATTCCAAAATTAATGTCTTCTCAAAGATGAAGATGGCTTTGCAGCAGAAAAGGACTTACTAGATAACCTGAGAGCACATACAGAAGGTTCCAAAAAACCTGCCATAAAGCACCTCCTGCAAAAATAGCCAACCGTGACAAAACGCAAACATATGTCACGGTCTGATATACCACGTGTGATATTGTTGAGGGTAGGCATTAGACCATGTCACACCTGTCGACGGTGGTTAATTAAATAAACACTTTGTTGATGCTACTGTTGATTCTTGTAAGGGGGTCTTTGATTGATGGGTTGAGGTAGTAGAGTTTATTAAAGTCTTTGGTGTTGCAGGATTTTCATTATCACTTGAGGTCGTGACGTATTTCGGTAAACGTAGCATCAATTTGTGAATTTGTATACAAGTGGAAGTTTCTTTAGCCTTTTAAGTCTATAGGCTATCCGAAAACTCAAAGATGACTACAGGACAAGCTACAAAGCTAAAACTAAAGAAAAAAGTGCCTGTCTCATCAATATATGCGCAAATGCATTTATTCCACTAAAATGTATCAAAAATCTATTACATATTTTCCTTAATAATTTCAGCATAACTATAGGCACCAAATCACAGACGAACCTATTAAAGTTTTTCTTCCACCCCCTACAGACATCTAGGAAACATTATCTACTGAAGACCGTTAAAATTGTGTTACAAGTAAATCTATTTGTGGTCTCACGTTTCGTCCAGTCGTGATTCAGTCTGGGTGCGCATACACAAAAACGTATAAAGACTTGTTGGAATTTAATTAAATATAGCTGTCACTGGAAACGGTTTCAGTTATTGGGTATTAACTACTATTGTTGAGGAATTCTTTAGGTACGTATATGGTTTGGAGTAAATGGTTCACTCAATTTCGGTGCAACATTAAAGTTGTAGTTGCAAAAGCTGGTTGATCTTTACTTAGAGCATGTAAGTATGAGAACTAACTGCTACTTGTCTCCAACTGAAAATGTACCAGGATCTCTTTATCCTGATATTCTACGAAAATGTTTCTAATATCCATTATTTGATAGTAAAAACCGTCCTTCAGCAACCTTTCTTACACTCTCCAATTATTTCAACATCCACACGAAACCACACAACACCAAACAGGTAATCCAAAAAAGCCGACCACAATCATAAAGTTCCAGGTCCAAATCAGTAATATATGGTCCAATTTGATCTTATCTCAACTACTGGAAGCATTTCACCCAAAAAAGGGAACGCAGGAGCCGAACAATCAAGCTGTCACAATTTTAATCAGAGCCTCGGCGAATTCTATCGCTTTTTTCACTTTTGGATTCCCTTTCGACGTAATAATTGCGCCAAATCACTGGCTTTGGATGTTGTTCGAGTGTAGCTTTATGTTGGTACCGTCTATAAAATTTGATCGTCTTTTTGGTAGGGAATTGATGAACCTAGGATGATGATGATGAGGATTTTGTGGACGAGGGATAAGCAGCCTGTTAAAATGATCGATCCTAAATAGGTCAAAAATTTCTTCAGCTACATTTCGAATAGAATTTCGTCTAAGAAGGTCTAAGGGAGATCCTTTCCCGTTCTCAAAATTATCAAAATGCTCGTCTTTATTTTGAAGTAATCAAAGGGTCCCTAAGTGCATTAAAAACTTTTTTTCCGCAACATATGAGTGTAAAGGAATGTGCAATCGTTAAATATGCAACAGCAAAAAGTATACATCGTCCGAGTATTTTAATTCCGTCCGAAGCCGTAAGGTTTGTAATTATCCCGTAATTGCTGGGCCGAACTCGGCCGGTAGCAGATATATCACGGGATGAGCCTTAGGATTAAACTGGAGTAGACTGTGAAGCCATTAAAACTTTAATTTTAAATCTAGAATCACTTTTTATTTGAAAAAAATGTTTATGTTAAAATCGTTCTTTTAGTCAGCGAACATCTAGTCAATTGAACTGAGAGGTTGTCCTAAAATAGTAGAATTTAGAAACTTTTTCTTACAGTTTAGCAAAAAGATGAATGCATTAAAAGAACCACAGATCTTCATATTGTTATGTTATACCTTTGGCTTTAATTTTGTAATTCAATCGATAACGTACAGACCCGAGTTAATCTCTAGTCTAGACACTTCAATCCAGTACTGCTCCACCTCTTTCATCAACTTAGACATTGTCTAACCACCTACTTTAAATATAACTGTACCTACTACTAAATTGCTAAAAAATAACCACTAGCAAAGAGTATTAATCTTTTTGCTAATAAAAAAATAACTAAACGTGATATATGTATAATAGGAAACGATTTTTAAAAACATTATCGCCCATCAGAATTTCATGTGGCGTGCATAAAAAAGTGCGTCCGCGCCGGTTAGTGTAAGAACCGTTACTTTTTAATAAACAATATAGACATTACATGAAGTAATTACTTGTCGGATAGTCGGGCCTCGTTAGATCACTTTAGTGGACGAACTACAGGTTTTACAAGCGTATTAAAAATAAAAATAAATCTTACAACTGTTTTTCCTGTCGAGATAGGCAAAGGTAACTAATTATAGTTTGGCAAAGTCATTTGTCAGCGTAGGAAGTCCACCAACAAGATGGACAGACGACCTTATAAAGGTTGCAGGAAGACGCTGGATGCAGGTCGCTTCCAACCGGTACTTGTGGAGATCTAAGGGGTAGGCCTATGTTCAGCAGTGGACGTCCTATGGCCGAGGTGATGATGAAATTAATTTATGACACTATACAGAGCACAGTGGGTTGTTCCCGATAGATCCAAAAAAAAAACAAAATGTGATCGATGATAAAAATACTAATAGTAAAGTACTATCGCTTCATTCGAATCTAGAATTTTATCATACATGCAGGTTTTTATTTTAAAATAAATAGAAATATCTTGTTATCTGCTCACCATCAAGGAATTTAAGATGACTTTTGTATAAAACCATGTAGTGCAAAGAACAGTCGTTATATTGGTTAAAGGACGTATAACATGAACCAAATCTGGTACACGGAGGATTAAACCGGGACTTTATTGGTTTCTCTTTTAGTCCTGATAGAAGAGCTTGTAAAGGAACTTATTTTGTTTCAATATTGTTATTTAATGTGACGTATATAACATTGTTGCACTATATAATTATTGGTAAAAAATATATAACAAATGGTGATTAATAAAAAAAATATTGCAAAACTTTCGTGTTAGGTTTTGTATAGTTTTTGCAATATGTCATATTTCAGAAAATACTTTTTATTTGTCTCCTAAGCATACTGTATTATTACAAGAATATCCATTGCATTTTGTAAAAAAAGTTCCGACCGAAAACCAATTAGAAAAATTAATAACACTAAGAATAAATCATAAGCTGCTACCGAAAATTAAATTGTGGTTATCTATAGACAAAAAAATATAATTTGGGTATCGTTTTAATAATCCTAATATAATAAAGTAGGTAGGTGTTACCTATGAGGTAGATCGATGTGCAGGTAACAAAAAAAGAATAAGTCTTATAAATTATTTAGGTTGTCATAACGACCGTAATTGCTAAGTGGTAAAAAAACTATCAAAATTGGTGTTAATATTTACGAAATTACATACTTTGTGTAGCTAACAGTTTATTTTTACTTGTTTAAAAACTAAAACCTCAGTAGTAAGTAGTTTTAGTTTTGTGACCCAGAATAATATTGTTATGCAAAAAAATATGAAAAATAAAAATTATGCATCTCACTTTTTGTATCAAACTTGAGCTTTGTTGATTTAAATTTATTTGTTTAAAATGCACCGTTTATGTTGATTTGTGTTTCATTTATTATTTCACAAACTGGAGATTAGAAAATTATTTATGTAAAAAAAAACAACCCCTCTCTATACCTTTATCAACAAAAAAATAAGGTAAACTTTCGTATCATTGAAATAATAAATAAATAAGTAAATTATTTTCTTCTATTTCTTTCTTCGGTAACAACTCCTTACGTCACCATCCAAAGAAGGCTTCAAGATAAAACTGGACACTTACTGATACTAGTTTCATAGATTTGCTTATTAATAAGACCGACAAAGAATTCGTAACGGATAACGGTATTATATATGCTAATCCAATCGGTACATCGGGCAAACTTTATCTTAAGTAGGGTTGGCACATGTGGGGATTAAGTCAGAAACAACATCGAGTTAGAAAACAATTATTTTTATGTTACAATAAAATAATTTAATACCACTAAGCATTGTATTTTAAATAATAAAACATAACCCTTCTCGACAGTCGGGTAAAACTTAAAACGATTATTGATTTAGGAAATCATTACCTGATATTTTTAGTGCATAGCAAAATCACGTACGAAAAGTCCTATGTGACTATGTACTATATGTAACCTGTACAGTCTTTTAAATGCGCTGGTATCTTTTAATGCTATTCTTAAAACTTTAATAAAAATAACTTCTCAGTTTTCTTTCGGCGTTTGTCAAAAATATTAAATTTTGAGTATGACAACCCTGTTGTAAGCAGACGCATGCCTAAACAAGTGGTGCATGCCTTAATACGTTGTCTGTTTATGCGTTCATAATTAACACGGAATTTTAATCAATTGCGATCAATTTTAGTGGTAGTTTCTCTTTGTAATCCTGTCTTAATCTATCCGACTTAATTAATTTCGAAAATATAAAAAATATAGTTTTTATATATCAATGCAGTCGGTATATTCAAATTTAATTGAATGTGAAGAAAATATCGTAGTGATTAATGACGAATTTATTAAAATAAGTGAATTGGATTAAATAAAAACGAGATGCATAAAACACTGACATTTAAATAGAAGACAAATTGCTAACACTAGAAAAATCTATTTTCGACTTCCAAAACACAAACAAAAAACACAAAAAGAAAAAAACAGCTTTAATAGCGTCGTTATCAGAAACTTTACTAACAGAGCATAAATGATAGGCTCTTAGACAAAAATAAGAATCGGATTTAACCAGGTGACCAGAATGAAGTCATAAATTCAAGAAAGCGGCACTTTTAAGTTCGGATCTAACAAATTAACAAGCGATTAAGCTACCGATTCAGTTAAGTCTGTGTGACAGAGAGTTAATGTGAAACAACAAATAACTTTGATAGCGTTTTTACTGGTGATCACAGAGGTTTTATTTGGGTTTGTAATATTAGGGCCGTAAATATATAATTTGTATTTATTTTATGTTACCTTGGTGTAAGAGATGTTGGTATATATTGAATGCTCTTTCTGTATATAGCCGGGATGGCGGAAAGATGGCTACAAAGCAAAGGTACACTCTTTAAAAGTCTAATTTCAGACTCATGATTGTTTGTTTAAGCAGCTTAAAAATAGGTATAGATATCCACTAAAACAATTATTACAACAATTTAAATCTGAAATTAATCACAGTAACATTAAAAAAATTAACTATAAATAAAATTAAAAATTTTACTAACTTAAAAGAAAGTCAAAACACCTCAGTCCGCGACTGTACCAATAAATTGTTTACTTTAATGCAGTTACGCGGCTCCTTAGATGTCGGTAACAGATAAACGAAATCCGAATACCGTCAAAATAGTAATCAATTTTATCAGCTCGTTTAGTTAATGGCCGTTTTTGTTGGGTTAAATTCCTAAACTACTGTTTGCATTGCTTGATACTATCTTTAGAGAAAAATCACTTGACTTTTTACTTAATGATTTAATTGATAGTACAGAGTTTTTGATTTCAAGTGTGCCTGAGATGATTTTTGATTGAGAAAGCTTTTCAGAAATTCTTGCAATTTTCCACGGTTTTTTGCTATCAAAAATATCCAAATTCCACCGTACTGGATTCTGTAGTTTTATCCATAAAGATATTATGCGCATAATTGACTTATATTTGCTTTAAAAACCTGTAAAATATTAATTAAACGCCATTTAATATGGTAATAAAAATATTTTTGTACCTATGACTTGGTCAATATTTTCTTATTCACCATTAATATCAGGAAGCTAATTAACAGATGTCGATCTTAAAATAATCAAATTAGTATACATTCGTTAGTTCTATGTGAACAGAAGCCAGTTTTTTTGTGGTTAAAATATTATAACGATACGCCATTGACGTATTCGTTAATGCTTTCTCACGCATTAAAATCCTTACTATTATGAATGCGAAAGTAGCTAGTCTATTCAGCTTTTATACCAAAACTAATGAATCAATTTTTAAGAAAGAACTGGAGCCTGAGAAAGGATATCGGCTACATTATATTTTATCTTATTGAACAACTGGGAATAGCTGGTAAAATATAAGTATAATTAATCGGCTTAGTAACTTATTGCGAAACTTAAACAAAATTATAATTTTAAGGTCCCATCAAAATAAAAGAACAATGTTTTAGGAATTATTCAGACTACAACATTCAGACAACATATTTTAATAGGACATTACATCTTATTGTATCTGATATATTATCAAGGTGACACACAAAAGAAAAATCTTAACGGAAAAAATAGAAAACTTGCAACCTTTAACTGTCTGGCTGTCTGTCAAAACTAACATTTCTCGTTTTTAGCTACTTTACAATTAATGTTTCCCGTTGAAGATAAAGCTAATTTAACAGGGCATTTATCTATTTTAATCTCTTTTATGACAAAACTAATTTCATTCATTAATTAAGTTAGATAGTCATAAAAATCCAAAAGGTTTTTATTGTTTGTTTTGTGAAAACAAATTACTTAGTCAACGGAGATTATAAAATAATAATACCTTTATATGAGCTTTACACAAATTCCCACGCGGAAACCAATTATTAAAAAATAAAATCGATATAGTTGTAAAAGCAAATAAAGTATTTTAATATTCAATAATCACCTTTCACACAAAATAAATGACAAAAGTCGCCTTTTTTATGTTCGAGATAATAAATCGTCAACCAGACGATCTGTGTCAATAATTCATTGTATCCAAAAGCGTTTTCTAACGCCGAATTTAAACTAGAAAATAATTAATAAAAAACTTGATCAATCCCACCGACTTACACCACGATAAAACACAGAGGAAATTGATAAATTATTTTATCTAAAAGTCGCCCACGACATAGATTGAGCAGCAGTAAGTCAACTTTTCAAATTCTTGAAATGTCAACGCTGCGATAATTTTTAAATGGTTTTATTTTTTATCTGTATCACACTATCATTTTTTCTGTTTATCTGTTAAGCTGTCGGCTGTAAGATTTTTAAAGGGTAAGTAGGTGTGATATAGGACTTACTGCGGTATATTTTTACAGATAACTTTATCTTATTTATGAAGATTAGGGATATCCTAAGATTAGAAACCAATTTTAGTCACATTTTTTAAGCACTGTTTCAACTAGTAAATGTTAAATAGTGTGTTAATAGTTTCCTGAATTTATAATGGTTTTGAATTTTGTCATAAACTAATTCTTCAGGTCATTGGCAAGTTTCACAAGACAATAAACGTACACTTACGCTTTATCGAAACGAACGCTTACAGAGATGTATTTTTAAAACCTATCTAACCTAGACTTCTAAATCTCACCTGTATAACACCAACATCATTTCTTTTATGTCACCGACGATTTAGTCTCCAACTTATTTATGACTAAATTTATGATATCGACATTTATTTTACCAAATGACTATATTGCCAAATTGGCTATGCTTTATATAAAATCTGGTTTGCATAATCATTTAACTATTAAATGATTAAATATAGCGAAATGTATTGAAAAGTATCTCCAGATATATTTATACTTTACTAGCTAATATGTTTACGAATTGTAGCCTATGTGTTATTCTGATGTATAAGCTATATTATTGTAAAGTTTCATTAAAATCCATTCAGTAGTTTTTGCGTGAAAGAGTAACAAACATCCATACATCCATACATACAAACTTTCGCGTTTACAATATTAGTAGGATTAATGTTCTACGTATTTGGTATTGATGTAAAAGTGTTGATTTCGGCAATCGGCAATTTAATTGGAAAAGTGAAATCGATAGGCTGGGAGGAAGTGGGAAGTAATTAGTGTTATTTATATCGTCATATTAGTTACTTCGTCTAAATTCAGTTTAATTTCAACAGTTTAGATTTATCTTTTAGGAACACGCAACATTCTTTTTCCAGTTTTTTTTTTTTGTGCCAAATATACATTGATTTTTATTTTTTATTTTATTGACATATACAGTTAATGGCAAATTTTTGCCCCGATGCCCTATTTGACGCCTTGGTTAGATTCGCACATTCAAGGCCGAAAACTGATGTGACAAGAATAAAACAAGAACAAGTTTGTTTTAACCAAAACATGCACTTTTAAAAGTTTTTCTTTATCTATTTTGCAAAGAAACTTAAGACTTACAGCAAAAATAATTACAAACTAATACAAACACATTTTCATCAAAGCTATTAATTGAAAAAAGGTGTTTGCTTGCTTCAGAAATTCTTATCAGAAGTAATGCTGCACGGAGCGTATTACATTAACCGGTAGTTAGATGCGTTCGGTACCAGGTTCGATTACCGGCCGCAATATTTACGGTCGGGCACGTCACGACTAACGTCTATTGAAAATTACTAGTTTTTAAAAGCTATTTTATTGCCAGTTGAATATTCAGTTAGAGGTTATGTTTAAAACGTGTTCGTTCGTTTGTTGGGTTAAGTTATTTTGTTACTTAGTAAGTTAGAATCATTGTACATTTTGTTTCATTAGTAGGTAATAAGCTTATTGGTTTGTAAGAATGTTTTATTTGGACAGTGGTTGTTTTTGGTGGTGATAAAAAATAGTATGTGACGCATAAAAACATAAAACAGAACAAGCAAATACACATAGAAACATGGTAATATAAGTAAAAAATAGAAGAAATATGGTTTTTTAAAACTTTTTCACAATAAAAATTTATTTTTATTTAATAAGAATGAAAAATTCTTTTTTTTTATTTCACAATAAATATTTCTTATACTTTAGAAAAAGAAAAACTTTGCACTAATCATAGGTATCGTTGTCTTTGGATGACGACATTTTGAGCTTTCAAGGGATTGGGAAATCATTTAAAAAATTTTAAACGAGAATGAAATTGATTTGGTCATTGAAACTTATTGTTATTTGCATACATGTCAATATTTGTTTTATGATTATAATACACAGCTGCTTTTACACCTACTAAAAGTACGAATAAAAATAAAATTTAAAACAATATTTTACATACTACAAACCGCTGACTTCTCCTGTCAATTGTAAATCATGTTTACAGTTTTTAGTTAAGACAAAAAAATCTGTTATGAAACCGTTTAGAGGTGAAACAAAAACACTGACAGGTATATAGTTCTTGTATATATTTACTACGTGTTCTAATAATAGGATTTTACCTATTGAAGCTATTTTTGTGGTTTCCTTTGGAAATTTGTTTTTAGAGTGCTTATGTAAGGAACTATATTTTAAAAGGCTTTATATCACAACTTACTTATTAAAATGATATTTAGTGTAGTAAACTATTTTTACCCAATAAAAATACATAGGTATTTCATGATGATTACAGTTTACGAATATTAAGACATAAATACTTATATTTTTTTAATGACCTAAATATGTAAGGATATCGTTTTATTGTTACTAGGTCAACGTTTGATTTACAATATTGAAACTCCGGTAATTCTGATCATGTTCGAAGGCGAATCAATCGAAAACAACACATTAGGGGGCGTTTACGTCAATGCGTAAGAGTTTACAAGTGTTTGATAGGCGGGTTGATGAACAATTTATGTGTTAAGTCTAGAAAAGTAACTAGGTTAATAAGTATGCTTTCGATTCTCTATTTAGAGTTTTTTGTTTCGCTCTTACACCTGGTTGGTGTAATAAAATACGTAGATTTTAGGCTTAAGGCACATTTGCAGGTTGTTTTATATCGGACATTATACATGATCGTCAAACATTATGATACTAAAATTGGCTATTAGTTACTTCAAGGGTCAGAGAAATATACTACTGTGTATGTCTAAGGCCTCAAACCGCTGGCTTGAGAGGACAAAGATATACTAATCCAAAAACAAAAGAGCATCTGAATTCGAATCCTAAACATTCATCATTCATCAATGTATTGCACAAAATCCTTATTCCTTATAGGTCATAATCCATATTATACTTATACCATGGTACACCTTTAAAAACAAGCAAATCAATATCGTACACGCACCAACCAGATGTTCGTCGAGTAATTACAAAGTGTCATGTGTCACTAGTATAGTTCTGCGGTGCAACTCGAGTGCTCATCTGCGGTGGGATATGAAAACGAGACGGTTGCGCGAGGATGAGACTTGCTATCGTGTTTTACTTGATTGTGGACAAAAAGAGGAACTGTTTGTGGGAATATGTTGATTTATTATTCATTTAGTAGTTGAAAATATAACTCGGGTTTGTAAAAGGTAACTTTGAACGAAGACTTTCAGATTAGTTAGGCAGCCCCTCCATGCGAAACACTGGTACTTCTACTTAGCCGCATTAGCTGTATTAAATTAGACTAGAAGCTGACCCTATCATAGTTGAGGAAAAGATAGACAGGTGATAAATTATCTTAACATAAACGAAAAATATTAACCGTCTGTATCACTGTAAGCAGACGCCTTAAAAATATGATACCAAAAAGTATTACAAAAAAGTTCCTAGTAAACCCTATAAAGTCACATCAAATACAATATAATTTGCAAACCAATTCCAAAACCGCTACAAACACTCAGTCTAAGCGAGAAAATAACCAATCACAAACAGCACTCACAAATTCATTGTAAAGATCAATAAACATTCATTCAGGTGCAACTATCAAGCCGAACCATTCATCTGGGCATACCAACGGCTGGTAACACTACTAATTGGTCGTAGTTAGCTTGTTACTACTCGTAAGATTTCTCTTAATTGCCAAAACGGGTCGTAAAACAAACGTTTTGGCACCGCCGCGAAGATTTCGAACATGGCGACGGCGCTTCGAGAGTATCTATTTTGAATAAATTAGTGTATCTGTTTGTACTGTCGACAAATTTTGAGACATAAAAGAGAAAAAAAGAAATCTTTCTATTTTATATCATTACCAACGTTACAGCCTTCTTATCGTCCCAATGCTGGGCACAGGCCTCCTCTCATACGGAGAAGGATTGGGCGATAATCGCCACGACGAATCAATTTTAATAATTATTAATTTTCTTTTTCTATAAACAATTACTGGTCTATATCTAACTAAAACATACTAAACGCCATACTTACCAACAAAAACAAGAATCCAACTAAAAAAATAGCAGACAACGCCGGGTGTGCAAGCTAGTTATCGATAAATTCCGATGCCTATTGGCGTTCTCGTCCATAAGTGAGGATGTGTGTGGGTAATAAACGCTTAACTGGATCGAGTACTGGTAATGCTCGGCCGGTCGATTTCCGTAGGGTTTAGATATCGGTAGATTTTTGCTCTCAATTTGATCTGGTTTTGTAAAGTTGATTGAGTAAATGTTTTATTTTTAATCTATAATTAACGTGGACTAGTTTTGTTCTGAAAAATCTGGATCATGGTGTGTATTTACTGCTTTATGGTGGATCGTAAGTTAGGCGGAAACCATTAAGTAAGCTGGAAATTGCAGATGAGTTAGTGAAAAAGACGCATGTTATTAAAAGACACTAATGTTACATTTAGTGACACTAATGTTCAGAAAATTGATTATGATATTAAAAAAACAAGCAACACAAATAATTGACCACATTTCAAGCCAAAAAATATTAATTAAACTAATTTATTAATGGAAGCAACCATATTTTTTCTCCCAAAAACTTGTATTTTTGACAACCTATGCTAATTAGTATGTCTGCCAGTTTGATAACATGTGAACAGAATACCTTTAATTTATGGGGTCCCATGCTGTCATTTAACACTTATACATTGCGGTAAAATGCCAAAATTCACACATATATCAAGTTAAAACGAGATCCCAGCTTCCGACGTACGGAAAATATAAGAAAAGCAATTAATTTGATAGTAAAAAGTAAAAGTTCGATATATTTTTGTCGAGATAAATTCTTATTAATTATTCTTTTAATGGCGACAAAATAACGTTTTCGTTCATCTTTTTTGGTTGAACGATAAATATTTTCTGGTTGTAGCTCTATTGCAGCTTTAATGGACTATAAAATTGATATTATTACTTGCTTTTTATGACTTGTTTACCTGATACAATCCGCTAATTGAGATCGTCGACATTAATGAAGATATCAACTCTTGACAGTTGTGTAAAAATGATACTCTAAATTGTAGTATTAAAAGATAAAAATCTCTGAAAATAATATGCAAAATTAATATTACAAATGAGCTTCGAAAAATTCGCTACCAATAATAGTTCTCTGGCTACCAGAACCCGGCCAACAAACACCAAATAAGTTTGATTAATAAAGGTTTACACAAATGTACTCATACCCGCTAGGTGGCTAATGTATTTGACCCCACATATACTCGTGTTAGCTTTTGAACTCCTAATGCTCAGCCACAAATCACCTCTCAACCTTTTCCCATCACCCGATAGTCACGACAAATCGTATTAGAATTAACAACTATCTATCAATTGACACGTACATTCTTTCTACACACAACATCCATTACCGTTTTTGTTTGCTCAGAGGAATACTCCAACACTTACTACAGGTTATTGGTAACAAATCTAATAGTTGCAGTCGTTATCATGATTGATAGCCAGTGTAGGCCCGTGTGATGTATAAACAGCTGTCTATAAAATCGTTCGTTGTTTCACAATTAACAGGCTATATTTGAATATATTTGCGTCAATTTTATATAGTAACAACATAAATCGAATTATCAAATTGATTATAAAACGCTTTTTTATATATGATGGTGTTAAAATATAAATGGTGAGATGTGGTGTAGATGATGTATCAAATATGAAAGTTGATAGTGGTGAATCTTTTAAAAAGTAAGTGGCCTTATTTTCACGCTAACTTGATGTCAAAATGATAGGAAATCAATCAAGCATATCAATAAACAGTGTGGGTATTTGCCACGTACCTACTGGCTCAATTAAAATGAAAATCATTAATTTGAGCCAAGTTATTTACCATCACACTCACATTTTATTCACTTACACGTAATGTATTTTAACGAGTTGATTGATAATATATATACATATGGTAATAAAAATGCTATTGAACATTTTGTTTAATTTATGATTACTTTATTAAATATTTACGGTCCATTTTTTTCGTTTCCTAAACTTATCATTTAAAAGCATTGCATATAATATCAATATTGCCTATCATGCCAAAAACAAACAATAATTACTGTGTCTTTGGTAAAAGGAGCAACATTTTCTCTCACAATTAAAAATGTAAATGACCAATTAATTATTATTTTCAAATTACGCGACTTCCGATGGAAACCTACCGTAAGCAAAATTACACCAATAAATACCTTTAAATAGTTTGATTTGATTCGATAAAGACGGGCCCAAATTCACGTCGATATGTTCCCATAGAATTTAACAACTTGGCTCTACTTGATTCTTGATTCAGAACCATTGGAACGGACGTCCTCTATTAGTTCACAAGGGATATTAACATAAATTACTAAATATATAATTTATATGAATATATTTGCATATTGGATGTCGACTATTATAGACTAGTTGAGTTTGTTGAATCATGAGGCGCTTCGATATGAAAGGGCCCGCTCATATTCTATCACTCTTTTATAGTCATCGTTTGAAAACAGTTCATTTATTTTCGTAATTTCTATAGATGAACACGACTTTGTGATATAAATATTTAATTTTCGTATTAAAGCTGTAGATTGGCAGTTTGGAAATGTTTGATTATAAAGTGTCATCTACGTCAAAATAGATTGGTCGGATCATTTATCAAAAACTTATCAATGGCCTGCAGAACGTCATTAAGTAAATCAGGCAGTAAATAATGATATATTTTATGTTGCGTAATTAAAGTAAACGTCGTTAAGTAGTATTTGTGTAACTGCATTCTTTATTACAAAATTTTGAGAGCAATAATAAATTAGTATTTACAAACAATCAAGCAGGTTGATGAATTGTTTTGAGGTTATTTCGTAAATAATTGACATAATTGAAGCATTTTGAAAGGAGGAAATGGCAGATTTATTGCGTCGAATATAATCACAGAAACTACATCGTCTATTATTCTATTAGAAACACATGCTTATATCAAAGAGTCCTCTTATATCGAAAAGTTCAATTTATTGACTCATTATGTGCTTGAGGCCGAAACCTCCGTGCCGTGTCAGTGGTCAGAGTACTACCGACTACATAAATCAGTCCAGCTGTCTAACGACAGCCTATTGAAGTATTGTTCTTTTGATAGTTTGGGTATGAATACGACTTTCATCCTTTCGCAAAATACTTCGGAGTACTTCAATTGTGTTGTGTTTCGCAGTTCAATATTACATAGAAGTCATGTAGAAGAAACATATATAACTTACTCAAATACAAATATCAAATAATCAAAACATTCAAAGATTCGCCTACTTCAAAACAACAGAACATTTTTCACAGACCGTATCATCCCATACAGATATGACATGAGACTCGATATCCCCGAGACTGTAACTCAAACCGTCACGGTCAGCTTGCCATAGCTTTCCCATCAAACGTATCAATATAGATTCAACGTATCATATAGCAAGTGAATGAAAATATATGAATTGTGATACCTTTTCAACGGTGATGTGTTTTTAAAAATATAGGCTAACGGTTTGGATGTCTACGTGTTTTACGCTCTGTGGGATTTAGGGCTGAATAAAAATGTGATGTTGGATGTACGGGTTGTATAACTGGTTTTGTTTAATGTAGGATTTATACGGCATGAATTTCATAGTTGCTAAGGATTCGCTAACTGCGACTGGCCTTCTCTGTTTGAGAAAAGGCCTGAGCCCTTCAGTAGGGCATAAAAAATATGATTATGATTAGTAAATAACTTTGATTACGTAACAGAGGAGGACTCTATAGGAAAATTCCAAGTGTGAATAAGGTTTTCAAAAATACTGTTTTATTCAATTTAAAAGTTATCTACTTTAACCGTATCTAAATGCAGTTAGGTATGCCTACAAGAAAGAATATTATTTTCTAACAATAAGTATTTAGTACATTTGTCTAAAGAAACTCTGCGTCAATAAATTAATCAACATGCTACGAATGAGATGATCAGTCAAACATGGTTTGTAATAAGCGCAAAAACTCCATATGAGCTACTTAGTAATCTCCCAGTTATTCTAAGTGATGAATGAGAAAGCTGGTATAACTATCTGAAATTATTCTCAATAAATTAACATAGATATATTGCTTCCATTAGCAATGCATTTTAGTATAGTTTTACTAATTACTCTTCCTTTCTTTGAGCTTTTAATAAAAATACTGCACATTGTTCCGAGTGTTCCTTTTTTCTGGACAAAAAAAAACTATTCACCGACCCCAATATCGCGCATTAGGAAGTTTTTTTTTTTTTGTATCCACATGTCAATTTATTTCGCCATTGATATAATTTTTTGTCCACTAAGCAGGTAATTCTTGAGGTAACTTTTTCAAATTTGCACCTTCACATAATGCACCTTTTTTATGGGTTTTAACGCAATTCCACTAACGATGCGTTTGATTGTACACTTCCGGGCACCTTTGTGAAACCTGTTCACTATGGTATTTTTTTAGCCCCATATGTTACAAAGTAACAAGGATAATAATCGATAGAACAGTTCTTTTCAAAATAAAATTGATATCGATTCGTATTTCGATTATGTTTGCACATGATCTCACTATAACAGTTGATTGAGCTATGGAGCTTAATAACTCATTTTTGAACATCAAAAAGAGTATCGATAATGTAATTCCTAATAAACGATTGCTTACTTAATTTAATTTTTATTTAGCTACTTAAATAAGTTTATAGGAAAATCAACTTTATAGCTACAAAACAAAACTTGAATTAGTGTGTTCCGCTCTCGGCATTAAACATTTATAACAGTGCTCCGGTACGCCGTTTCTGATGACCACAAATCACAATTTCAATAGTGCAAAGAACAAATTGGTTTCCAGCAAATAATTATATTTTATTGCAAACATTTCTACCGATAGCAACGCGAACATAACTCTACGGAACTAACTAACTAGTCTAACGAGTAAACTGTACGTGTGAGGTATGTCTTTGTGTTTGTTTATTGTTAAATTCATAATAAACAAGCTTTTGAAATTGTAAGAAGAATCTGTTTGGAATTGTATTAACTTGTAAAATAAATTGTTATAGGAAGAAAGCTTTTTGCCATTTTGAAGACCTAGTTTAAAAAGACAGCTGTCCCTTTTTCTTTATATATATTTTCTTTTAATAAATACTGACAAAATATAGTATTTCAATCGACTAAGATCAAAGTGCTCTCTGATCTAATTAACAACAATCATGAGCAATAATAATATTATGAGCAATATTTTTTGTTATAGAAATTGGCAAGGTTTTGCCCGTCATGGGGCCTATATGACCCGTAGTATATTATCTATTTTATAGCACTAATGAAGCATTCACTACAATGACCGAGCTATAATTTGATTTTATGCTAGCCAAGAATAGCAATTAGCTTTAATCTTTTAAATCTCCATAGCGATCGAATTATTTTATCTTTTGTAAAATTTTTAGGTGGTTAATTTTATAAGTTAAAAATTGGTGTCCACGTATATGTGTCAACATCATTAATGTCACAATAAACTGGTGTGGAGACAGAGGACATAAAATAAAACAAAACGAAATAACACTGTAAATCAGTCGGACAACCAGTAATAAGTTGTTTCAAATTAAATTTGAACTTTACATTTACTGCTCCATTATAAACTAGAAGACATATTAACGCTTACTGATTGATGACGTGATAATTTTTAAATCCAACCGCGCCTAAGAGGGATTTAATTTACAATACAACAAAACGTTCCAAGTTTTTGGCCATAAATAAGGTATAATGGAACACTGTGTTTGGCTTCGAGCGACTTTTAGTTAACCAATATCCGTACTATAACGTTCCCACGCGTCTTAATCTGTTATTTTTACTGCTTTCTCATTAATAATAGAAACAAGTTATTTGCAATGTAGGAAAAAATGGCCATAAAGCATTTGTTATTAGTTCTTTTTAGAACGATACGTCATTGGTCGCCATTTGTCTTTGAGTCCGCCTATTTATGAATATCATTAAGTCGATATCGATTGAATATGCTCCGGTTGATATTGATATTTTAATCATTTAAAACAGAGAATTCAAATCATATTCTTGTCTAAAACAGAGCAACGTACGTGCGTGACTAAGTAACTGTTTGGAGCTGATCTGCCGCAACCAGTTGGATTAAATATCCAACAATGATAAATACTTCCTTTCATATATTCATAAACATAAAAACCACCAATAAATCATCTAAACAAACATTGGTGAACAATCCATGACTACCGCAAGAGATTTTCTATTTTATAAGCCATATACCTCGATGAGCCGACTTTAATAGCTTATGATATTTAACCAATATAAATAAAACACTGTAATCTTCGATAATGAAATACAAATCGTGATCTAAACGTTCTAAGAACTTCTAAAACTGAGACATAATGACTAAAATTTATATGATTCCAATGAATTTTCATATAAAATGAACGCTATAAAGAGTTATTTGTTTCATCCGATTTACGATGTTTGATAGGTCTATCGCGAAATTGCTTTGTTTTAATTTTTATAGCATCAAAATTGAGGGTATATGAAATAGGACCAATAAAAGTCAGATTTCATTAATTCTAGTTTGAATTTTTTTCTACAAGTTTTAAGTGTTTGACCAGTGGGAATTGGATTAATAAAGTCTTTGCAAATATTAATGATGCGGAATTTACGATGCCTTGACATCTGTCTCAACTTTTACCGCTATAGTGTTCAATTCAATTAGACACTAGACACTAAGACCATAAATAAGTTTTATGTATGGGAAAATAGTTTTGCCTCTTTTAAAGCGCAAAATTTCAAAATAATTTTTGGAGATTTATGTTAATATTATGAAAATGGAGGTAAAACTATCGATGATTAGATTTTTTGGAAATCGCAGAAGTACCTAATCAAAAGCCTTTCTCCAAATAATTTTATTTTCCCTTCATACATAAGTATAATTTCTCCTGTTGCTACTCTCGCGCTCTTATAACAAAAGCGAAATAACACTATATTAACACATGATGCTTACAAGATTTTTAATTGTCCTTATTTGTGACTTAACGAACAATAGGTGATTATGGCATATAGAAAGCGGTGAGCACCACGGGGCTATCATTGTATTTGTTCGACGGGGCCAAGTTATCGATGGATCCACAATCTTTTCAATTAAATATATCGATACCGTATTATAGGCAGGCTAACAAGGAACCATCTGTTTTCAATTAATTAAAGTACGAATAAAAGCTGATCAATGCAAGTTAATCGTTAAGTGTTTTTGTAATTGAATGTAAAGGCTAGATGGATGATTATTAAACCGTTTTGTGCAACTGTCATTTGTGAGCGATTAATTGAGCCAGTCGTAACAGTGTGCATTTATGACTGTCTACATAGAATTATGCTGGTTCTGTTTTAGTTATAGCTGTGTTAGGTTTTAATTACCTATAAAGTGGTAGGTGTATATTTTAAACTATGGGTGGTCCATTTCAATAGCTCATTGAGGAAGCTCTTTGACAAGGTACTCAGTAGAAGGCTAGAAGGCATCTGTAAATGTTGGGCTTAAAAACTACGTTTTATTCTCAAATCGTTCTACCACATATTATCTGATTTTTCGAGTTACTAAGCATTTAAAAAACCGTTAAGTAGTTACTATATCATAGGTAAATACTTTATTTATTACAACTAATTGCGTCCACCATTCTTAATGCACCAATAAATGGATTCACAGTCTAATATCTAATCTACGTACGTTATGCAGGCAGCCGAGTAAACTGAATATGAAAACGCAGGTATAAACAAGTGAATGTATTGGATCGTAAACATAAAATGATAATGTAGTCTGGTACAGGATGGACATGCTCACTCTACGGTATAACGCGAAACTAGTCTAGGAAGCGATGGATGGATTCGAGAAAAAAATTTGGTAAAATGTTTTTTTTTTGTCCAGGTTTAAAAAGTGGTTGACCCACTGTGCATTTTTTTGTAAAATGTGAATGAGTAAAGTTTTTTGAATAATTTGATAAAACTGGACTAAATTGTGTCAACCATTTCAGCTTTTTGTACTTGTCATTAATTTATCCATTCAATAGTGATGACCAGCTTTTGTCAATTTGATGATAGTTTTTTTTTTAACGTGGTATAAAAAGTATGGAAGTATTTTTTTTTATTCTAAAAATAAAATTCCTTGTTAACAACTTCTAAAATAAACAAACCATAGGAATATTTCATGGGGGTAGTTATTATGAATAGCCATAAAATACATGATAACAACAGCGTATGACCATGGACACCTATCAGCGAACATCTAATCACTAACCAGCGAACGATTGGTTATTCAAATGTTTGAATATCCTGCGGGGATGTCGATGTTTTATGCGAAAGCAAAACAATTAATTTTTTCTTTGAATATCGTAGGATTTGAAGGGAATAATTTGAAGAATTTAATGAAATGAGGAATGATAGAAGGAAATGACTTAAATTTACTGTTATTATGTATTTTTCTTCCTTTCATTATATGAATACCTGATATTCAAATAATGTATTCCAAAATCTGCTGGGCATACTTACTTAAGTAGGTATGTATTGAGAGAAAAATAGAACTTTTATTAGCAACTTTCTTTATTGTATTTTGCATAAAATTTTAACGGTCACACATCAGTTAATCTTGCAGGCGCCGGCGCTGCTTATCTGTCTTATACTCATTAATAGATATCACATTAACGTCATTAATTTTTTACTTTGACAGTTATTTGGGATGCCATCAGTTTACCAGGAAGACAGTTTCCGACGCAGTTTCCGCAGCAAACAAATTTAAGACCATCGCCCTCGTGACTTATGAATCTATTATCATAAATTAACAGCTAAGAATAAACCCATAAGATTAACGACATAACAAGCTTGTTAATTACTATCTAAACGACAATTCCCACGTTTAATAATGGATCGATTCCAAATTCTATTCATTTTACACATCCGATTTTGTTTATTCCATCGACTTTTATCGAACTATGAATATGTAGGCTTCCGTATAATTTGAATTTTATTCATCTTGCGTGATCTAAATGTTAATGGTTATGTCTAGCATAACGCCATCCTCATGAATACTAAGAAGTGGACACTTGCACCGCTCCTGGCTTCTTTTCGCATAACGCTTTCCATTCTGAAAGCCCGTGCCATAAACTTAGTTTGATGTGTTATTGTAATATGCAAAACGGACTTGTTTATAGATAGCAGTTTATGGATTTCGATATAACATTACAATTTTAAATACTAGACTGGTAGTTGATTTTTTAATTAAATTTTATCGCCGCTCGCGGCTTGAAAGCGTTGAATAATTTTGAAATCTTATAAAATAACTCTAAGTTTTATTGGTATGTAATATTTTCGCGGTGAGTGCTTTCCGTAATTGGGATCGATATTAATGTAAATAATGTATCTTTTTGATAAACAACGCTTCTGAAAGTCGTTAGAGTAATCTCGCTATTGTATTTTCAGCGCAACGAGATGGGTGTGTTTAATAACATCTATCTCGGTTGGCAGTTGATGAATAAAAAATATTCGATAATATTCAATTCATTGTGATTGACATGTTTTTGAAGAAGACCCGTAACGTGAAACCCTAGATAAATTCCGAGACCTACCGTGAAGACATGTATATTCAAAAGCACAAACGTCTAGTAGTGAGGGGTAGTCTCATTGTAATATTGAAATTTCACCAAGACAACGTAAATCGTCCAGGGACATTTAAATAAATGTGAATGAAATGAATCTTGTACTTCGCATAAATCAGTCATAGCTTGACAATGGGGCAAGCTGAAGACTTAGTCACAAGACGCAGTGGTGACCGGCATCTGTCACTGTCCAACATACGATTATACACTTTATTTTTAAAGCTTTAAGTTATAATTTACCTTGAAGGACGGTATGAGTTAAACCAGTTTTTCATTTTTGCAAATTGTAATAAGTAGTAAAGGTGGTCACGGTTTTAATGAAAATTTTAAAGTTATTTCTAGAAATAGCTACATAATAATAGGTCATGCCATGATTAAAAGATTAGCTGTAGTGGGCAGGTTAACAGTGATGAATCTTTGAGTATATTCAAAGGCCGACCATTTAATGGATTTGATAGGTTTATTCTGCCACATAAAGGTTGATTATCCAGTAGAATGTAATCATATAAATAAAAGCAAAATCTTCAATAATAATAACGCTAAAGGTACAGATGCAACAAACGAAACATTTTGAATTTTGGTTAGTCGTATTTGGACCATCCTTAATGAGACCATCCATATCGTTTTCCTTTCTGAGTGCCTGGTTAATTAAAACTTCCAAATACATATTAACCGATATTCCGACTCTCACTCCATTAACTAAAGAATCCGTATCGCCAAATGCATTACCAGCCTCTTCATAAGTTACACATCAAAATTGATTGGCTTCTGCCACGCACGAACTATTTTCTATTTCTATGGTCTCTAGACCATTCAAAATACATACATACATTTCAAACAAATCACTTCGCCTTGGTCTATCAATTAGATGTACGTCAATAATTATATGGCTGTGTTTATGGGCACTTTTAATTATAATATGAATATGAATTTCTAATGAGAATGCTTGAATGATGTTCGTATTAGTAAAACTTATTTTATGTGGATAATCTATCATTTAATCATGATTGACGGGCTTAAGGATTTTTTTGTGGATTATTAGTTTTAATGTCTATATTTTTAGGTCTAGCCTTTCCAATTAATTATGGTGGAACTTTTTCACTGGCTTCCCCTTGAGTATTTTTTTGTCTGTGGCTAATGTTAATTGCATGATTGCCATCATTTTTATTTTCTCTGACAGCCATTTCTTTTATCCCAATTTCACTTTAAATACCAAATTATGCATTCAAAATTTTCCCATCTTCACATGTAACTTCAAACTGACCTTACACGGAAATTAAGGTAAGACAATTGCCTATTGCGAACTATGTTTTATCATAGCTTGCACACATAATACGAAGTAAAAACAGCATTACCACACTAGAAGAGAGTGTTGAGCTCATTGTTCGAACACAAAAGCGAAAGTTCATTCATTCATTCGTTATGAGATAATTAGGTGTTTCACCTTATTGCGTCACACGCCAGTTTTTCACCGATTGTTTGGACACTGAACTTGTGTGTATGGAAAAAATTGCCACGCGTGCCATTGTTGTGTGATTTGTCGGAAGTTTTTTTTTTCTAATGATCAGATGTTGACGCCTCGGTACTGGTAGGAACTGTCAATATGACTGCTGTCTGTAGTTGTTTGTCTTTCGTTTTGAAGTTCTATGCTTTCGGAGACTGAACTTCCTAAATTAAGTTCATGTGGGCTTCAATCTACATTCCAATCCTGTATTGTCATGCTACCTTGAATTTATATGTCGTCTATATCTTCCCTTAAATTAAAAGTCTACCACTTCTACCAGAAATTCTAATCTTCGACACACTGAGAATCAGTAATGTTCATTCTGTACACAACTTCCTCATTCTTACACATTCCTTTAACAACGCCATCATCTTTTTTATTATAAATGAAGTAAATATTGCTCACAATACAAGGATTAATTACAACAAGTCTGTTACCTCAACTGCCTTGGTCACAAGTCGTAAGGTTACTCATGCAATGTCAACGGCCGTACGTAATTGCTTCATTTTTGTCACTACATGAATACAGACGTTGTTCCCACGGCTCGCTCGTCTTTTGTCTTTTATCATTGTTGCAATAACGAAGCGAATCAAATTCGTTTCCTCGTGTGCTATGATTTACGTTGATTTTCTTTGTTAGAATTTTATTTAATCTGATATCATTTTGAACTTTATAAAATTCTGTGTATTCGTATGACTATTCGTAATCTTCTTTTGATTGACGAATGGCTTTATCATCACTATACCATTATATAGGACCTACCACAAAACACACATTGCACAAACCACCTGGCATATTGATCATACCGATTCATGAATCAGCAACCACCTTTCCTTCATCTATAATTATACCGTTAACTCCGCAATTAAGCAGTCCATCGTTCAAGTAATCAACACCTAACTATACACAACTATACACTTATTAGAAGTCGATTTGGTATAATTTAGAAGTTTCATGCTCCAATAAGTTTGGTATAAACGCTGTTATAAATTGGTGTTGTCAAAATGTATGAAACAGTCCTAATTAGACTCTTGTAACGAACAAAAGTGGTGTGGTTAATAAAGGCGCGTGCGTTGAAAGACACAAAAAGCTACTAGTTTGTGTGGTCCAAGTTAGGAGCAGATTGTTTCTTTTCCATATTAAAAATCATGCAGGTTTTATGTTAGTTTTCATGTACCTATGCATTGTAGCCTTATATTAATTCTAGCAGATATTGAGAACTGTATATTTG
The DNA here is from genome assembly GCF_030705265.1 of Helicoverpa armigera. Lineage (NCBI taxonomy): Eukaryota > Metazoa > Arthropoda > Insecta > Lepidoptera > Noctuidae > Helicoverpa > Helicoverpa armigera. The sequence continues at coordinate 9,839,994 of NC_087132.1, read as the reverse complement.
ATTAAAGTGACTTGTTGTTTTTTTTTTGATACTTATTTGATTGATGAGTAAATCTGGTACTGAACATTTCATTATTAAACTAACCTAACCTTATATGATCTTCTTCTCATAAAGTCGTAAAGTTGTATCAGGAAGAAGTGCGCCCTCTTTTAAGTTAAACCACATTCCCATACAGAGAGCTCAATGAACGCTAACGAAGTTAAATTAATTATAAACACAATGCTGTTATCAATACTTACATCTGCCATTACTACAGTTAAACCAGATTATATTGGATATACTTTAGCTTGTAGGTACTAGAACTACATGCTTCCTTGAATGTTCCCACCCTACTGGTACAATCTCCTTCCTTAAATACATTGTATGGTATGTTAATTATTTTGTCTCCAGCTTTTGCAGCTACTCCTTCTTGGAAATCTTTGTCTTATATACTAATTACATCTTTGAATGTTAGAGTTTTAGTATTATTCAAATCTTTGATTATCATTTTTGATTTTTCTGCACTGGTTCTCTTTTCTATGTTCAGTTTAGTTTCAATTTTCTTCCTTCACTTAACATTAATTCTGGAAAAATCTTAAGGCACTGTATGAGCGGTTTTTATCACCTGAGTTTATACACCCTGTTTAGTTTTTTTACCAGTTCTACCAGCTCAAACATACACAAACAACAAACGCTGCAATTGCTTTTTTACAATACACGGCACGGTCCGAACAAACCAGTTCATAGTGAAAGTTAACATTTGTGCATTCTAACACCTGTGCCAAGTGCGAAAGCTTCCGGCCCAAGCCTCGAGGTATTTTTCTATATAATTACAGATATAAAATAATTTTCTATTACATGCTTGATGCCGGAATCGCCGAATGTAATGCGATTAATTATGTCGTTAATTGATCTGGTTGGTTGAGGTTTTTGAAGGGCGTGGTTGGGTAATTTCCCGGATTTGGTTGAGTTCGAAGTGTTGATTATGAAGGGACATGTCATCAGACTGTAGGTATATGACCATCGATACATGTGTACCATACGTGACAAATGATTTACCGAACTATGTCTGCCCTTAGAAGTTTATAATAGCGCCATACGGCTTATGTCGTTATTAAAGAAATTGAAGTAAATATATATTGCAAAGTACCTATCCTAATGACATTAGTTTTCATCAGATTTAAGGTTTAGTCCTGACAACGTTGCTATTCAAAAATGATCTAGAAGATAGTCTGTGGACGATATTTGAAGACAATCAAAAGATACGGAAGATTGTCAATGACGTTCTAAATAAACTACTCCAGTATTTCAAACCAAACAAGTTATTTATAACTGCGAATACTTTATCACGTACTAACAGCCCTACTACAGGGAAAGCTTCAATCATGCGGTTATCCTATGATTCAGTTTTTGTACAATTGTTTGTAAAAACTATTATCGAGTAACCGCCGTTCGTGACTATCCGGTATTGCTTCTAACTGCATACTTGGTGGTTTTGTAACTACGTTTATGTAGATGATATAGTTATTTTTGTATTGGTATTTGTTTAGGTATGAAGTCATTTTTTGGTGGTGCTATTTTGATGTTTATTTGTTTTATTGGTTACTGTTGATTCAAATACGGCGATAGATATAGAAATTATCTGTCTATGGCCAGTATAGTTTTGTCATAGTTGATCATTCTAGATTTCTATTTAGACACTTGGAAAAAGAGATCGGTAAAAAACCTAAGTCAATATCTAAGTTCTTTATAACAATACTGACATATTGCTAACGGCAAACCAGACTGTTAGTCTTAATACGTATTGTATTACAATAAAATCACGATAAGTAGGTATGACCTACCACCTGTTTTAAAAACAATATCGTATACCTACCTATTTACCTACCTTTTATAATATATTCCTAGACATTTTCCTTACCTACAATAAACGAAAAAAAAAACATTTAAAAGTTACGTAAGAAAAACAAACATAGGTATTAAGGAAAATCAAATCACTTTAGTAATGCCTAAAGCAAAATCTATTTTAGCTTTGATTTGTATGTTTTCGTCAAAACGAGAAGTCTGTTCTCAGCGGGAAATCAATACACTTAGTATTAATGAACACTAACGAGCAATAAAAATGAGGCAAATAGATTGATCTAAAATTCTATTCATGTTTAAGCTGTTAAAATATTTTAATTTAAACTAGAGCATCAATTTTGGTTACATCCTCAATTAAGTTTTTTTCGTCACTAAATTGCTTGACAAACATGTAAAGTTAATGAAAAGCTTGGTTTACTTCTGTTTCGTTAATTACTGATGTTAATTTTGTGTGTAGGAGTCAATATATATTTCACTTGTAAATTCATTTAGAATCAATTTTCACTGAAAGAAAACTTATTGACTAAAAAGAATTTTAAGTTCAAAACATTATTCTGATGTTGTCAAATAAAAACAACTGAATACGACCGCTTACCGCTCAAATCTGTTTACTTGTTTAGCTCCTTATGACGTGTTTGGACTTCAAAATAATGAACTATAGTAAGACTTTAGTTTAAAGAAACATTAACTACAACCAGCAGATGCAGTTTTCATTTTATTTTTCTTGCTAAAAGAACTTGACAAGTGGGCAAAGACTGTGCTTTTGTCGATAATTTTAAACGCACCCTCAAATAAAGCATACATTTATAACACAGCTAAACAGAAACTTGAGGCATCTTCCTATACAAGCTAGCACATTATATCAAGGTGTATTGTTAATGGTTTTTCCTTGTAAAACTGTAACGCAAAGTGCGTTCACGGAGCCATGAACGTGTGAGGTTAAAGATCGGCTGACGAAAGAACCGTGAAAGCTGGAGTATTGATCATGATGCCCATTGCCCATAGCGATTCAGCGATCAGAAAAACTCTTTTTACGTTCTTTGCAAAAAATAAAATGGTAACAAAATAACTTTTTTTGTGAAATACCGTAGAAAGTTTAAAAACAGTAGTAGAAGGAGCAAATCTTATTAAAAGTGGGTTGCATCTTGTATGTAACTATAACGATAATCCCTCGTATAATAATTAATAGGCTTATTGCTCTAGCTTTACTCATTGTTTGTAGAATAGAATTTGATTCAAACAGGAACTAAATCTTCTCAAAAGTAATGATCAAGTATTAAATAAAAATTAGTTTTGTTTCTAATAATTCAGTAAATCGCGTTAGGTAAGAGACCTAAGTAATAGATAAGGTACTCAGTTGTATCAGATAGAACCCGTTAATCTTCTAATTCTATCCATTTTTAATCTATGCTCAAAGATTTTACGATTTTTCTCTTCACTTTTAGCAGCTATCAATGTTATCATTCTTATTTAAATAAACGTATTTATAAACTATTTGCGTTTATAGTCAAGCAGAGTTCATTACAGATTGCATCCATAGAGCTCAGCGTTATCTAGAAGTTAATATGCAAAGCCTTTTATGGTAATTGAAGTAAATCGCATAGATATGCAGTTTTGAATATTAAAATTTTATATCTGCCTATTTTAGGATAAAGTTCTATTAATACAAATATAACATTGATTATATTGATTTGCATATTTTGAAAAATATTCAATACAGTTTTGCATCATTTTATATCAGGTATTATTTTTAAGAAAACTGTATATTATGCAGCGTGTGACGTTAAATTCTCAAATCCTGAAAATAAATTGATCATCTTAAGTATATTGTTGCGTAGCCCCCTAGCGCACGGTTAAGTTTTTTTTTCTTTCATGTATATATTTTTTTTCATTTTTGTTGTATGTCCGGAAAAAGAAATCTACCTAAACATTACGTAATTGAAAATAACTAAACCAGAATACAGAGTAAAGAACAAGAAACATACCTAACTATGTAATATTTCTCAGCATTAAAAAACTTCTAAAATTACCATAACAATAGAGACGAAACTCTTAACATAAAGTTTAGGTTTCATTTAATATGCTAAAGACGTCATCACTGTCTATTATAATGTATGTATTTATTAGTATATTTATTTTCCCATATAAATAAATTAAATTTTTACATTGTTTTATTATACAAATTTGTGATAAACACGTTTAAGTTACCATGACGGTTTTATATGGTACACAAAAGATTCAAAAAATTAATTATGTCCTTTTTAAGGCATTTTGGAAAATCTTATTCGTAAAATATTTTGATAAGTTTTCAATAATGCTCTTTCAGTAGGTACCATTATATCTAAATACTTAACTTGGTCCATAAGAATTTTATTAATGAAATACGTACGCATAAAATTAAAAAAAAAAAAACATCTACCTGGGTTACGTAAAAGGAAACCATATTTATAAATTAAAAGAAATACCGACATGTTTTTCTATCAATGGAGATTTAAAATGTAAAACTGTTACCAAAGCGCATATTTCTTGCTTTGAGAGAATTTATCATTGCAAATTATATTATTTTATCTTAGCCACAGGATACCACCTGTGATAGCAATATTAATTATTATAAAGGAACTGATTTTATTGACTTCATTAATATTAATATGGTAACAAATTAATAGTTCAAGAAATTAAGTGTGTGATTAGTAGAACGAATATATCTAGAAATTCAAAATATTATTATGAATGAATGAAAAGTCTACAGTAGGCTGAGAACGATAATTTTAATGTGTTGTAAGACATTTTAAACAGTTAGATATTAGTAATCTGATTATCGATTAATTAGGAACGGCTTCCTGCTATCTTTATTTTCTTGTGAGAAGTGGACCAACTTCTTAGATATTTCCAGTTGATGGCAATAAGGAAGATTTTTTGATCACGCATTTAAGGCTTTTATAACATTATAGATTCAGATAATTTGCAATTTTAGATAATTTAATTTAAGCCCGATATTTTCAGTGATTCTATATTCTAGGTAGTAAACTATGTATTTCGGAATTTTAATAAAAATACCTTTTGCCACAACAAGTAAACAATCGTTGATTAATGGATAGACGGTGAGTATTATATTAATAAAACTTCAATAAAAACGAAATAATCCCTTGCTTTAGATGATAACAAAAATAAGTAAGTTAAATCAATGTCAAGTGTACTTACTTATTGAAATAAGACTAATTAAATAAACACTTAATTTATATTACAGCAGCCGCACAATTCCCACTTTCTTAAATGGGGTAGTACACTCATATTCATATAAATTACACGTAAATGGTGATAGAATCAACCCTTCAAAACCACTGACCGTATAATTGATACAACTTACATACCATTCAATTTGTTAATGTGATACGGGGAAAATATTTACTTTCCTTGAGAATGCAACGCAACTTAATTAATGATTAAGCAATAATAAATTTATAAAAATATCATCAGATATGATAACTTTATCTTGCCGTTCATTTCAAAGTAATCCTGAAATAATTAAAGCATATTGTCTAGCGTACATTGCAATGATTACATTACCAAACATGATGCATTCAAGTTGTCTTTAAAAGAAGATACCAAAATGGTTACTCTTTTAACTTAAATTCTATAACTTACGTCATGATCCGGCACGTATGTGTAAACATGTAGCTTATCGATCCTTATTGTACCCTGGAAGGGATACAACAGTGACCCTCGAGGCAGCTCAGCCGAAGTCCACACGCTGACAGAAGCCTCACGGCCTCTCGCACCACCAGGCCTCAAAGCCAGGCTCAAGTCTTGGGGAATCAACACCAAAGTCTCCATTTTTTCAAAAAATAACACAGTCTTTCTTCAAAGTTCCACAGTCACGACATAAATGAGTTATATTTAAAAATGTGACCGGTCTCGTCCATCACACTTAATGAGGATAAATAAATTAGTATAAGAAAAAAAATGTCGGGACGTCGGTTCGATTATCGGTCGGTGATGTCGCCAACGAAATATCGGCTGTGCGTGATCGATCGTCCGGTGAAATGTCGTTATGTATTAATCACTGCGCGTGAGTTTGTTTAGTGTAGGCACACACTCGAAAAAAAAATTGTTCATAGTCCACAAAAAAATGCGCGAACGAATCGAAGTGTCTCAAGTTGTTAGTGCGGTAATTCGGTACAATATTACATTACGGCTCTGGGCGGGTAGTGTACGGCGCATGCGCGGTAGGATGCGCACGCGCTCTTCTCTGAACGTGCACTGAAGGAAGCGCTAACATTGACCTTAGCCGCGGCCGTGATCGCGTTTACAGTTCATTTTTTGTTCGATAAAAAGGAGAGGAGTTGGGCCCTACAACAAGTAGCAAGACTTAGCTACACAATTTTCAACCTTATTATAAATGTAGTAAGGTATATAGGAATGTAAATGCAAGTTTGTAAGGTGTATAGTAAGGTGCTCCCCTCCAAAGGCGGCACCTGCTTGACCGTGCGCCGCCCGTCAGAGTGGCGTAGAGCGCTGAGCGGCGCGCGCGCACCTTACCCACCTGTACTTTATAGATCAACCTTTTTTTTGGATCATTTTTTTTCTAAGAATGGCCTGAGTTAGATGCGGCACTAATTTTAGAAACACTTGTTTGATATGCGTAGTTTTTTTCTCTGTTATAAAAACTTTACGTAATTTTTTTTTTTATAGGTAACCGCAAACCATTTAATAATTGCATAAATTTCCAATTATCCTGAGTATGTTAACTGTACTGTTAGGTGCTACTATAAAAACTAAGGAATCTATTTTTAGTTTATTACCTAAGATGATGTTAACTGCTTTATTAAGTGCGGAATTTTTAAATTGCCTATAAGATTTGGATCATATTTTATTGGCTTTAACTCTAGTTAACAAATGCAGTATAACTTGCACAATAAAAACTACATTAGGTCACTCCTGTAATTAAACAGTTCATATCTTAAAGATTGCATTATTAAACATTATAAGTTATTTTAACGTCGTTGAGGTCCTCAACCAGTGCCTTGTTTAAGGCTTCATTACTGACTAATATGTGAGACAATACTTTCTAGCCATGGATACTGGCTTTCACAGTTTCTCCAGCAAGAAGTCCTGACCTGAAACCTAACAAGGACGCATCAGAGGCTATTCAGGAACTGATTTCCACCATTCTTAACACATCTTGTCTTAAAAAAGACCTTATAAAAGAATGGGAGAATTAACTTCAACAATGCTTAAAGAAATTAGTACTTAAGTACATAAATAATTGATACCTCTTATAGCTAAGTAAATAGTAAGGACAGCTATATATAAGTTTAAAAGAAACCGGAATAAATCACTCCACAATCAACATCCACATTGATCTTCGTGACTTTTCTAAATGACATGTCACAGTAATATTTACGAAGTTTCCACCACGAAAGCGTTTAATCCAAAATCGCACGGCGCGTTCTTTAGCAGACACCTCTTCAAATGCAGCATTGATATTGCGGGCTGTTTCTGCCGTTCAATCCCGCGTCGGAACTCATATTCAAAAATTACTCAAATTTTCGCAGTATCCATCTTTCTTGTTTAAGTTGAATAACAAAAACAATTGAACATCGATAATCAAATGTTTCACATTTTTTAAAAGAAAAACATCACAGAAACCACGTGAAAAAAGTTAAATTCGAAAACCTCAAACCATGAAGACTCTATGGCAATTCAAAAACCTACTAGAATAAAACGGCAATTTCATACTTTAACCCCTAATATTTTATTTTAATGTTGTATGTATAATATATATATATTATTATGTATTAAGTATTTATGTATTGTAATATGTTTTTATTTATATCTATTCATGACTTTCTCTTTTCTTTTTTTTGTAGGTACTACCTATTTATTTTCTCCCTTTAACCCGATGGTTGACTGGTAGAGAATGCCTTGAGGCATTAAGTCCGCCAATGTACCTATTTTGTACATAAAGTATAAATAAATAAATAAATAAATAATATAGTAAAAACTTGGTAGTTACCGCGTTACTGCTTTCGCACGCTTACGCTACTATTGTTCGGCTTCGGCTGCAAGTTCAAATGTCTTCATTGTGTATTCTATGGAAAAAATGTTCGCAAACATCAGTCTATTATTATCTTTATGGCAATGAAAGTCGAATAACTTGGATTAATTAAGAAAATTAGGAGTTATGTAAGAGAAATGGTTAATAATAACGTAAGTATCTGGTAGGGAAATGAAGTTACTAGGTACGTAACTTAAAAAAATATATTTCAACAATTACACACTTCTTTAAACTGAGCTGAAGAGAGCCTTACAATTATAAAATCGTTCATACTTATTTTTCCCTTAGCTCTTCAACCCAGCAATAAATTACAGTACCTTCAATAGGGAAAGATCACCGACTAACCAATTAGAGAGCTATTAATTAAATCAAACAAAACATTCATTAATTTTCAGGTGTTAATAATTTTGAACTTTAATTTAAACAGTATTCGACACATCACAAACTGTCAGTTACATTTAATTAAGTACCGATGACTCGAGTGGCATTTTCGGAAAATTATCGAATGAAATTGATCGATATTGCTCACAACCGTAGTGTTATGATATCGGATCCTCCTCAGTGAAGACCGCAGCCTTAACACTGAAACTTCTCACTCTTCAGACAAATTTCAACTTAAGTGCCTACAAAATAAGGTTTGGTTTTCTATGTGTTGGATGACTACACATGATACGAAATGTCGTTGACCGAAACACACCTGCCACCGCAATCCCACTTGAACTATATTAGGTATGTTATAGGAATTTAAAAACGTGTTACTTACCAGCATGCAACGTGACTCCTGCGCATTTGACATTTTGGTATCAGGATTTTAGTTTTTGATTAAAGCTTTTGTTTTTGGTAAAGAGGTTATAGAAAAAATGTAGACCAGTATGAAGTTAGGGCTTGCTGGCTTCATAATTCTTAGGTAAGTAGAATATTTTTGAAAATAAATAGCGAAGAATATCGTGCATTGTATCAAGTACATATGTAAAAAATAAATAAAGAAAAAACTGCTTCAGAAAAAAATGTATCTACGATCAATAAAACTCGTGTAAATGACCTCTAGTCTAGTTATTTATAAATGTATGTAATGAGGTTATTAAGAGCAATTAAGTATTAACTAGAGTATGTTCTCGTTTTAGTACGTAATAGGAATTTTAATGGCAGTTTAAAATATAACTAGAGCTATCTTACATTAATGACTTCAAATCAATAGTGGTCAATAAAAATGTAGGTACGACTTTTTTTGTTGACTTATAAAATATCTCAGAATTAAACATATTACACGTAAAAACAAAACAATACACCACAAAAGAATCTAATTAGCATAAGTATCACAAAATTCATACAAAAATATTCAATTTCCGAATAAGTTGCGCATACGCAGAGGGGCGGGGTTTGGGGCGTGGCGTCCAAAGGCCAGCCCCCACTCCGTGCGTTACCGGTGCGCAAGATCCATTGTTAGCGTAACCGACGATTTTTATTTGTCAGTCGATTTGTATGTTTGTTTTAGAGTCTTTATTGACGTAATAGATAGGTATATACGCCTACTATCTTCCATTGGATAGAGAAATGTATACTCCATAGACGTTTGACGAAAATATACGAATTGTAAATGTGAATAGATTTCTTTGACGATTTTTGTCTGTCAGTGTTGAATTACAGGTTTTCGGTATGAATAAAAAATGCGTGTTTACGTAAATGTAGCGAATGGAGGCAGGTTTTTTTACTTGACTGGATTTATAAGTCAAATATATTAATTTATTTCTTGACATCTAATAAAATCTGTATCAGTCAACGTCTTTTATGACGTCGTACCTGCCCAGGATTTATTATTAGATGAAATCAAGTTTCCTTATTTAAGAGTAATTTATATGCTTACCTACCTGCTAATGTTACCTATACTTATGTGCTAAAGTAACTGTGTTTGTCTGTCTGTAAGTCCGTTTGACGTCAGTCTGACCAACTCAGGTTAATGTGTGATACATAGGACACTAGATAGTTTAGAGTCTGAAAAAGAATAGGGAAAGACGGCTTGTTCCCCTGGATATGGGTGGAACAGTGGGGAACAGTTATATTGCTGACAGAATTACCTAAGTACCTATGTACCTACTTTAAAAAATATTATGCCCTAAATACAAATAAAAAATACCTAAATTTTGAAGTTTATTAAATATTACATATGTCGAAACTAAATGTATTTTAGATCTACATAAACATAATAATTTTATTTTTTCTTCATAATTTGCAATAGGGCACATAGACACAAGAAAATATAAAGTCGATTATGAAATATCTACCTACACTACGTATTGTAAATAAAAAAATAAGAGCTTCAGATCATTCATAAGAAGAATTTACAAACGTCTCGTGAAAACATACGAACGCATTTTCTGTTTTTTTTTCCTTTACCAGTGCCTCCACCATAACCCCGAAACATTCAAGTAATTATTATATTCAACTAGCTTGTGCCCGCGCCTTCGCTGCCGTCAACTGATTTCTCTACTTGGAGGGCGGGGTTCGACGTTCCGATTTTGGAGTAGGAAGCAATATGAACGTAATAAATAGATCTAAAATCTATGAATCCTGCATAAATAGGTGCAGAATGTATCCTAGTTTCAAATTATATAGTCCAATTCATTGAAATAATAATATATTTTAGCGCAGTATCATTTTTCTGTAGCAAGTCGACAAAGAACAACTAGCCCCACGAAGGGGCTGGTTGTTCCTCAGCTGAGGTAAGTTGTTCCGCTTGTCTAATCCAATCATTAATAATATAAGATTAGTTGAAAAGGTATGTATAAAAAATTAGGCAAATCTAACTGAATATTTATGAAAGTTTTATTCATAAAAGTACAAAATTTTAATGTTTCTTACTTATAAAAGCACAAAATTTTAAAGTTTTTGAAAAATCAACATCACGGCATACAATTTAAAGTATTTATTGAACGAGAAACTATAAAAAATAATAACAAATATTAAAAAACAGCTTAAGATTAGTAACCATCTCTAACATTTATCAACTTTGACAAAACGTTTAATTAACAAAAATAGAAAATTCTTCCGCTGCAAAAGCTCAATTGAAACCTTGCCCCGTTCGGTTTTTCGTTTATAGTTTCTCATCCTAAAACAAAGATTTAATTTTATTATTTACGTATTTCATTAGGGAGCACGTTGTTCCGCGGAACAACTAGCCCCTCGACAAAGGAACTTTGAACCCCAAATCCCGTTTTCAATCTAACCTAGAATTATAATGAAATAGGTTATAAAAAGCTAACAATTATATTAAAAAGATAATCACCATAGTTTGTCCAACTGATACTAGCAAGTAACAAACAAATAGCTTGAAAATTAATTGAAATAGACCAAAAAGTTTAAAGACGAAAATATTTACTTACGGGATGTTTTTGGTCACTAATCCATTACCACTCTCACACGCCGACACAGCGTCACTAAAATGGCTGACGCAATAGCGGGATGATTTGACGTTTCGCGAAGCACTTCACACTTATTGCTATCTCTTTTCGTCATGGAGTTATTTGGATCGGAACAACCTACCCCCGGCACTTTGAACCCCGGCTTCCCCTACCCTATTTTTTTTCATAAGAACCTTCTCCTGACAATAACAAACACAACAAAAAAAAGAATTAGCCAATTTGGTCCAGGCGTTGTTGAGTTATGCGCTTACCAACACATTTTGCTATTCATTTTTATATTATAGATGTTTATGTCTTCGTTGCTAAAATCTTGTAAGTCATCATATTAATTTAGGATTTAAATATTCATCATCATAGGTAACTAGGTAAATGCTAATTATAACCCTCTCTCACTGCCTTGCAAAAGGCCCGGTCGGAACCAGCTAACTCGGATTTTAACAGTTCAGCTACCATACGTTAGTTACACTTTTAAATACTTGTGAATTAAAAAAATCATCATGTTTCGAATTCTCTAAATTACCTACAGTATCAATTTACCAACGTCTCCATTCCAACTCCTAACCCGTATATTTTCAATCCGATGATCCCACAACGGACAGACACTAAGCGGACTTAACCCGTCACGCGTCCATGTGGCTTAATCGTCATTAAATTCAACTCAATTTGTGTTCCAAACTCAAAGTTGGTGTAACACGTCGCCTTCGATGCGGTATTGTACGATGTTATTATAGAGGTCTTATTCTCTTTATTCGGATCAAAGAATTTTATTTTATTTTATAAGAATCGGAGAGGCGGTTGGTGTGACGGGTATTTTTGATCGAGCCACCCGCTTTGGAAGGTTAAATGAGTGAAAGATTTTATTTGTATGGATTAGGAAAGGCAACTTATTTTACTACATACTTTTTGTTTTTTTTATAAGTAATTCCTGCAATTTGCTATAATAATGTTAGTTTTCAGCATGAAACAGATCAGATCAGAACAGATTAATTATTATGTATAGTGGGAACCTCCAGATTTTACTTTAACTTGAATAAATTATAAATTCCAAAGCAACAAGTTCTTCGCTTTGACCGAGTATATTAATTTTAGGAAACAATTGAAAGTACCTAATGTGAACGACATTAGGTACTTTCAATTGTTTCCTAAAATGAATATACTAGTGGTAATTACTAGTAGGCAAGTAAAATAAAATGAGAATCGGGCCTTTTGATCATCTTTGCATAAAGTATTGCCTTTATTATACAAATGCCAACATCAAAACTCTAAATAAATTCATCAAAATCAGTCACAGTCTCCAATAAGTCCAAAAAATCAAACATCAAAGTATAACACAAACAGGGCACGCCGAAATCGGATTGTCCCTAATCTGTATCAAAGGCACGGTGACATGCCGACATGTCCCGAATTCTCCCGACTCGCTCCGATGTTTAATTTGAATACATCAAAAGATTTAAATCTTAATTTTTTGACGTATTCACTGAGCTGTCTGTGGTTTACAATTTGACGTTCTGTCGGTAATAGAACCTAGTTCTTAATTTGAATTTGAGTAATGCGCGAGCACAGGTGTCGTGTTTCCTCGGTAGGTAATGCTCACGTCTTGTTCATGTTACGTGGGATTATTTTGTAGTTATTTAAGAAGGCTTGTTGGAATTGGGTTATATTATTTCCGCATTCTCCAGTTTAAATTGCCTTAATTTGATTAGTAGGACAAGTTGCGATAGTTATAGCGCTAATAGTGAAAATGATTTCGCTGTTAGCGTAAATAATTTAGTTAACTACATAATATACACTTGGATCCACAACTTCGTAGGTACATAGACACACACAGCCTAGTTCGATTTTATATTAAAGTTTAAAATAGGGAGCTGAATCTTCGGCAATTTTTGCCTAAAAGCAGTAAATCATCCATATAAAATAATTCAAACTTCATATAGAATCTATGCTGCAACTCTGCCTACTAACCCCTATCATGAATACACTTGCCAACAAAAGAAAGGCAACACAAAGCGACGGGACAGCTTCTGCCATTACGCATACCTACCTACATTTGCATGCAACGACTCCCACTTAATTTGGAGTTTTCTTCCGGGCCTCAGGCAAAGTCTCGACGCATTCCTTCACGCTATGGTCGAGATTTAGCGGTTGGATGGCGAATTTTTGGGTGTCTGATAGATGGTCTAAAATTGCGATGTAGTTAGTGGCAGATGGAGAGTTGCTTAAATGATTATGATATTTATATAGGTAGATAATTTCAAATAAACAAGAAATCAAAATAGTGGTGTTATCCTGTATATGAAAATTACTCTATCTCATTTACAGATATCGCATTTTACAAAAGTAGTAAGAAAAAGTTTTTACTATTTCTTTACCGACTTCCCAAAAAGGAAATGACGAAATAAACATAGCTGCATCCTCTAGTCTAGACACCGAATTCTAGACTAATACAAATAAAAGTGTTTTTAGATTTTATTTATTTTAAAGTATCAACTCAAAAATTAGGGACCTGCATTGAAGATATCATAAAACTGATTTAGTTTCATTGATAAGGCAGAAATTATAGAACAGCTAATCAGTCGACCAGTGCGATAACCAAGCTGTCAATTAAAGTTGGTATATTGTTAAATCAATTAAATCACACTTTATAAACACCATTACGGTGTAAATTATAATGACAAAAAATGTGATAGGTAAGAACCTGATATGCATCAATAGTTCAATTACAAACATGCATCTCGTAGGTACGGTTTGGTTACAGGTACAACTGAGCATACAGTTTGGATAAAAGTTTTACTTGGTTTATATAAAACCATGTAAGTACAATATCCAAATCTACGTTATTTCGGAGCAGTTATGCAAGAAGGAACAAAAACAGTCACTAACAAATTATTTCATTTTCTTGACTGAACAGTATTTTTGGAGATGGTAGAAGCTATTGTAGATTCAGAAAAAATATTCGGTGCGCAATCACTTAAAGCGAAAGCTTTTTGTCTCAATAGAAAAAAGCATTACCTCGTTTTGCTTTGTTCCTAAGCCTCAATAAAACAAGGGAGCCTCCATTATTTAGCACACATACAAACCAGCTCAATTTATGCAATTCGCCATATGGCTAATACATTGCGCGTCAGGGGAAGTGCCCACATGCCATCTTGCTATAAGGGCAACTGAATAACAAGCTGTTCAGTATTTTGCTGTGCAATTTTTTTAGGCTATGTTTTTGGGGTACAGCAATGAACTTTGTTAGACATACTTTATTAAATTATAGACAGCGGACTCCAATATAGTTGGGAAAAGGTTCGGAGGATAATGACTTTATTAAATCATAGAGGGTGGCATTGAGTGGGTTTTACTATCTAAAGTTTTGGATCCATATTTTGAAAGACTGCTTGTTCGATTAATTCATAATACTAAATCCTGAACTATTAACATAGGTTCGAATTCTTTAGACCATTTTTAAAGTTTTGACCCGGTGTTTACTCACGTATTATGCTTTTTTTTTTGACAGTAATGATCATTCAGAAGCATTAAAGAAAATAGACGCTTAATCCACGCATCACCAATTGTTACACATCTCTTTTCAAAGAAACACCTAATGCTAAATTAAACTATTCTTCTTATCGTTCGTCTAATCATAATTGACAGGGTTGAGCCCGGTCCATACTAACTACTTAATTGCCGGAAGGGAAACGGGCATTAAGAACGTCAATGTACCAACATTATTCTAAATGGTCATCTCACAAAAACCATAGCGGCCGGTGGGTTGTTCTCGTGAACGACGGCTGATTTAACATTTAAATTTGTTCCTCGGGCGATGCAGGAGTCTAATTGTTCGGTCGGCGCAAATTATAAATTCATTAATAGGAAGCCTGCACCGCCGGCCATGGATATTTTTCATGTCTGTAGCTTGTACTTTTGTACCTACATATGTACATATGGCTAGGTAAGAACAGAAGTAATCCAAGTAGCATTTTTTAAAAGTGGAGATATTCATAGAAATGCGTTTTTATGAATATCATAATTATGTTGAGCACATAATTTAAAATATGTTTGTTATTTGATAGATGATATAAACATAACTCAAACTTTCATAGCTGTTTTTCTTTAGTAAATGCAATTTTGATAAAAATATTGATATTGTAGAAAATAGCAATATTTGTACAGATTCAGAAACGTAACATAAAAGAGTTTGTTTGAAAAAATACTGAATAGCACTTGAATTACTTTTGCACAACCTCACTTCATACTCAAAAGTCCCAAAAATCGACTTAGCTCCATTTTGTTGAAAATGTTACTTGGATCACTTCTGTTCTTAACTAGCCATATATCTGTTGGTACATGTACCAGTCTTTTGTTGAATGAATGTGTAGTATGGCATGTGGGCGAATGTCAAAGTGGTCCAATAATAAACTGTCAAAATATGCAATTTGTCACAAGTGTAATAAATATCGGGAGTTGATTTAGAATTTGATTGGATTTTTAATTGAATTTAAAGCAGTTAGAATAACCAGAGCGGTAGTTAATGATTCTTATCGTGATTTATCAACACCTACAGAAGTGTTATTTTGTCACGGTCATTTCCTTTATTATTTGCGGACCGTGGGTCTTTTAACACGTCCATACTTGTATATTATTTAAGGATAGTACAGTTATTTAAATGAAGTCGTTTATTAAATTAGAGCAGGTACCACCTGTGTATAAGCAGTTGCAAAAAGCTAGCAAGATACGATGTGCTTTGGTTCTATCTAAGAAATCTTAACAAAAACTGTACACAGGACCAACGACCAATTTTCTTTTTATTAAGATCGCTACTTTACTTCCAAAGCCTAATCATATTTGACTTCATCATCAGCCCCTTTCTGTGTTCCACTGCAGAGCACTGGCTTCTCAATCAATGAATGATGTGAAGGAACACAACATTGACATCATGCTCTATCCTAATTAATCACAACACAAAAACGGATTGTTTGTTGTACCAAAGGTCACTGACCTTACGGTAGCAGGAACATTCTAACCAGATATTAATTGTAGAACTGACGCCTTAGGCGGGCTTGTTATAATAATTGTCGGTCTACTTGAAACTATTTTTCAAGCCATAGTGTACTATAGAGCTCATTAAAAAGGTATGGAGACTGGTGATTAGATAATACAAAATGGTGTACTGGTAACCGTTTAGTATGTTTTTTAATGAATAGGTGTTGGTTGTTATAAATGGTGGATTAGTGGGTGATTCAAAGGAAAGCATGGCGTAATGTACAAGACAGAATAAGAATGTTATGAAGCATTAACTTAAAGACCTTTTCTGTTTGGACAACACAAATGTGAATTCATTGAGTTAATTGATTACTACCAGTATATCCTAGAAGGATATTCCGAAAAGCCAAAACACTAACTGGTCGATATACTATTAAGACAAAAGCTAGTTCCTGATGTATGCATTATGATTCGGCAAATCAGATCCATCAAAGATTAGACATTCCCAGTGAAATCGTGACTAAGAAATAAAACAGTTCTGTATAAATGTGAATATGATTGTAGATTTACATCCTCTAATATAAAATTAGAACTCCAATTGGCTCAAAACGTTCGGTAGCCAAAGGAAAGGATACATTTTAGTCTGTAATTAATAATTCTTTGAAACGGATTTAAACGTTTTGAGCCCAGAAGGGAAAAATACTAAATATGAAAATATTTGTGCTAGAGGCTAGGTTCGGAGATTAGATGGTTTGTTTTTAGAAGATGTTTCGACTAATGCGGATCTGCATAGTGTGGACAGTGAGTCATACTGATTGAATAAGGCAACATTTTTATTCATAGATTGATCAATAGACAGGGCCTCGTGAAATAAGGACCAAGTAAGAAGCTAAGACATGTCATCGACACGAAAGAAGAAGAAGTAAGTAGCTAGAAAAAGGAAATTAGTTTTCTTACGTTAAAAATCATCTCATCGAAGAACAGTAAAAAAATCAAGTAAGTTTTGGAGATATAAATGAAATTCCTACAGATTGAGTAATAAAATATTATTTACTGAGTAGGTACCTATAGGTATAATACTTTACTCTAATTACTTTTGATTTCATTCAAATTAAAACTGTTTCACCCAGTAAATCCCATATTGCAAACTTTCACCATCAACACTTAAAATTCCAAGCCACTTTGGCTTCAACCATTCAAAACCCAAAACTTCTGAACGTGAGCTATCATTCAAACGTTTACAGAATTCCATTTCCAGACGAACATTAGGTTTGTATGCAATTTGAATACCGCCCTCGGTTATGGAATGGCAGCCAACATTTAGTGCAGTACCATGATGACTACTGTTGGCCGTTTTTGTAATCGACTGATTTTTAGGAGTAGGGATGGGGGAAACGTTATTTGAATCGGTATCGATTTGGTAAACTTAAAACTCGATAATTTGCAAAGTAGCGTACATACTGCTTCATTTTTTCCCTGCTTCTTGCTTCCTGCCTCTTTAGTTATAAATATTCATCTTATTAGTGAATAGGCACGCAAAATTTTGCTATGATCGCCTACAGTTAGTTCCTACTTAAAATATTGTAGCAATCTGAGTTGTGGCAGAATAGCTGGCTTAGAATAGTTCGAAGATATTATTATGGATCGGTATGATATAGAGAATGAAAACAAAAGTTTTGATTGAGGGCATGCCAATTACAAAACCTTTCTCGACATTACGTTTTATGAAACTTTACTTCAATCTATTAATAAAAAAGTGCTAAAAATAGTTGATAGTAATTTGCTTCATCGTAAATCAATCCATAGTAGGTATAGATAGTTCAACTCAGATTTGCGCGCGGCCCTATGTGTGCGTTGGCTTGTAAATATACAACTTTCATTCGTGTGACAGTGACGTCGTCCGAGCATGACGTGTTCTTATCG
This sequence comes from Helicoverpa armigera, assembly GCF_030705265.1. Classification (NCBI taxonomy): domain Eukaryota; kingdom Metazoa; phylum Arthropoda; class Insecta; order Lepidoptera; family Noctuidae; genus Helicoverpa; species Helicoverpa armigera. Next base: position 9,821,784 of record NC_087132.1, on the reverse strand, counting down.
CTTTTTGTTATGGGTACAGTCGTTTACGAAAATGTCTATTTCTTCACGGAGAAAATGTTTAAGGAGTCAGGAAGCGTTTCAAAAAATGAAACATTCAAAGCTTTTTATTCTTACATTTTACAGTTTTTCATTATTTTCTCATACGTTTTTTCAAATTGACATTGACAGTATCTAAAAATAAATGAGGTGAAATATCTAAGATGAATTAAATACTTCTTACATATTTTCTAGCTCCGGGTACGCGGACAATAAATGTGGACTAAGAATGTAAAAAGACGTATAATCTAGTATAATAATGTAAACAAAATGTGTGGGGAATTTTAAAAAATTATATTGCTTCGCATAATGTCGACCAAAATAAGACGGAAATAATGAAACTCATAAATGAACGTTTAAGTCAAACTGATGAAGGGGTGTTGGGTAATACTTGTCGACATGTACAAAAGAAAAAAGAAGAATACTATAGACATTTTGACATGTAGTCAAAATTTATAATTGACCTTGGTGAGAGTAGCGAATCTGATAATTCATCATTTATTTTTCAAGTAGCGATTCAGAATCATTATAAATAAATAAACATTAAATTACGTAATAACTGTTTTTCTTTAAACAGCCGTATACAACCCCTAAATAACTTTATTTGTACCCGACTGTACCTCTTGTCACGCACACAAAGTCACTGTATATGTACAAGGGTTACCCACACATAAGGCCGCGCGCAAGACTGAGTTGAACTTACTATAGACATATCGAATCAAATTATAATCAACTATCGAAATTGGACCACCTCTATTCTTTATGGGCAATCAGAACCGAAAAACGAATGATTTTGATTATGCAAAGCTATTTTTGAAAAAAGCCAACGTTTTGGGCGTTGCAAATAAATTGATGTGCGTGAAACGGAACTATAAGAGTTTTGGAATGTATTGCTCTTTTTGCACAGTTTTGGGAATGCAATATTGATTTTCCAATTTTATTTTGAAAAAGTTTCCAATCTTAAAGTAGGCCTAAGAAGTTTTTTCTAATATTATGTAAGCTTATAAACCTTAATTTAATATTAAAACGATTCATGAGTAGATATAAGTTTAAGGAAATATTTTCGTAAAGCTTTGAAACATTTATTTAGAAGTCAAAACGACTAACAGATACTTACTCAACAGCAAGTCGCTAAGCCTCAACAATTTTATTTTTCCTTCTTTTCTTACGTCAAATCAAAAAATTGTCTTTCTTGGGCGATTACGAACATCAAAAAACACGCATTCAAAACAGAGATAGAAATTTTTTTGTAAAAGACAATATGGCTGGGAAGAATGATAAGTAGTCACTTGTGAGATGACGTCAGATAGAAAAGTATGGAAGAAGACTTGATGCGCTGACCCTAAATAAAATTGGCATAAGAACAAGGAACAAACAACAACAAATTGACAAAAAAAGGTAGTTTCTGACGTACAGGAAAGTATTTTTTTTTTCAAAAGTTAATTCATTTCAATAAATAGGGGCGGCCACTGTACACCTTTCTATAGAGCAAGCTATAAAAATATTTATAAGTTCCTTACTACACTTAAACCACCGACTTGGGTCGTTTATCAGCCTTTTATAATACCGATATTCTTTAGAAATTCACTTACTACACGGAGTGCTAATTGCAAGCAAAATGTGCAGATAACGATGCCCATTCATAGTGAGACTCGGTCTTATAAAATTGTATTGGCTATTAATACTCCTTATAAGTAATATGAATGTGTAAGCTTTTGGACAATATTGGCAGTGATTGGAGTACAGTCATAGGCAATTGCTTATAAGGTTCTAGGCGAGGTTTAAAACTGGATTGAGCTGGTAAAAATTGGAAAAAGAAGTCAGTTTCAAATTACCTCTACTGGACAATCTACTTTAACTTAGTATTAGATATAGTACTCGGTTTCAAAGTTTACTATTGAACTAATGAATGCACCATGGTCCTTGCTACCAATGTAAGTACTTAGCATCAATTATAAATGAAATATTTTTAATTTCTTTGGGACACTACTTCTCATATATTTGGGAAAAGATAAATGGAGTGAAAGGAATGAATCTATTTCTGCTCCTGAATGTACTTTACATCTTTATTTTCCTGTGGTTCTAAGTGCTCACTAAACATATCCATATTCATGTTGCTTGAATACAAATATGTTTACTAACAATTCTTAATAGATTACAATTTTGTCGTCATTAAATTACGACTTAGGTGCCATAAAACAATTTCGATTTACTGATCCTAGGTCTATTCTCGAATAAAAAATGTTATTGTTAGTTGTGTTTGTTCCTCACAATCTCAAGCCATCTCAAGTAATATAAAATAAATGTCACTAAAAACTAACATAAGTAAGAAGTTGGAATTGTATTAGGTACCTAATTAAGGAAAATATGATTTCACAAGCAATAGCTTACCTGTATTTGCTTGGTCTACAAAAAATGTGTCACAATCAGCTCCACGAAAGGTACTTATTATAATTAACCTACTAATTCCCGTACCTCAAACTAAAATATAAACCCCATACGGCAAACAGTCCCAAAATGAACAGCGCGCTTTAAGAACAGCGGGCCCCTCTCACAAAGATAACGTAGACAGGACCAAAGACTAAAGAGATCCGACAAAGATATCCCCCGGCTAACAATTAACAATGAGACATTATACTCAGGAGTAATGCTGCCGATAATTACCAGGCCGGACGATTTGCACAGCCAAGTTAACTTATAGCGTCTTGTTCTATACTTATTAATTGATGGTCGGTTTTGTTCATCTTTGGACGATTATTTTTATATTATTCTTATCCGGAAGGATAAGGTAGAAGAGTATGGAGATTTGGCCAGCACTGGGACAGCATAGGCTACTAACAAACTGCTGAGTTTGTTTGTGACTTAAAAAACATGGTTGAGCTAATTAGATAGGGCCTGGGTAATACTTACCATGAATGCTACTGTTTATCCAAATGCGGAAAGAACTTCCCAATGGACGTCAGTGAGATTATATTCTCTCTGCTAAGGATCCAAAATAGGTGGTGAAAATATAATATATTGCCAAAAGTATCTACATACTGAGAGGTAGATACTGTTCTAACTATATGTCCGAAAACGGTTTCTTCAAGCAATTTTTAGAAAGATACACTAGTAGTCAACTATTGGACAAAAAACGCCTTTTTTGAAGTGCGTTAATAAATACTTTTTAATAGCCTAATTACTCTTCTTCTGAATGGAATGATTCAATAAATACTGAAACCTAGTTCATTCATCCGTTCTTTGAAATATTTGGTTGAATCACCAACGGTTTGACCATTTAATAGTTATAAATACATTCATTCATTATTCGAGTATCGATGTGGTCCGATGGTGAATTGAATAGTACAGATTCAAGTTATTTAACGCGTCATTAAACTTTTCATTTATATGTTCTTTTTTAACACTGTGGGTTGATTGAACACTTACGTAGAAAAAACGTGGATAAGAGTTATTTTGTGGGTTTTATATAAAAAAAACTGTTCGGACAATTAATTGAGAATATGGATTTGATTGGGACACATTAGGTTGGAACAATCTATTTGTTGAGGATAAAGTATATCTTAAAATTCCAATCTGTACAAAAATTCCACGTGAAATACTAGTCATGGTAATTGAGAGTGATTATGAAAATCTTATCTTTGTCATTGTAGATACATAAATCAAATTAATAGGTGATGGAATGCTGAGCTTATAATAAAAATATGTCATGTGAGTTCGTTTGTTTGTCATGTATTTATCATAAAAAGCCTAGATCGCAAAATTGAAGACAGTTGATATTGTACCAGTTTTAGGGTTCCGCACCCAAAGTAAACCAAATGGGACCCTATTGTTTTCGCTCCTCTGTCCATCTTCTTCGAGTTCTGAATTCGACTTCGTGCGCGAGTCCGACTCGCACTTGGCTGGTTTTTTTTTTACAAAGATATTTGAAACGGATATTTCAGCAGTCCAAAAATCAAACAAAAAAATCTGAAAGTTTCCAAAAAAACTTGGGGTTTGCGCCCTCTATCGATTTTATGCAAAACCACAGAAGCTTCCCCTTGTCTGTCTTAAAACGTAGTTAGGTAGTGTTTAGGTACGATACAAGAGGTCACCGTTTTAGGTTATATCAGCTACATTGGAAAAAATAAATGAGAAGTTTTATTCTAGGCTTAAAATAGTATATGGTGATCTTCACACTGCCCCGCATCACGCTGCATCTTGCGTGTCGACGCACCTACGCGCGTTCTTGCGGGAGTGGAGATCTGCATCATCGTGCGGGTTTTTCACGCACTCACGCGCGTAGGTGCGTTTTGTAAATTCACGCATGGCGGCTCTCAGGTGATCTTCACACTGCCCCGCATCACGCTGCATCTTGCGTGTCGACGCACCTACGCGCGTTCTTGCGGGAGTGCAGATCTGCATCATCGTGCGGGTTTTTCACGCACTCACGCGCGTAGGTGCGTTTTGTAAATTCACGCACAGCGGCTCTCATCGAGTTCCATTTTCAAATATACACGTCACGCCCATTCAAAATCACGCGCGTCACTGCGGGATTCAGTGTGCCATACCATGCGTCTCGCCCCGCACCTACGCGCGGGGGTGCGTGTTTCTCCGCATGTATGTGCGTGATCCGCATGAACGCGCGTGGATGCATTTTCAGTGTGTTGGACTATGCGTGTTAGCCATACAAACGGAGGTATTTCCATACAACGGAAAAAAACGCATCCACGCACTACGCTGCATCATGCGGGGCAGTGTGATAATCGCCTAAGTTTGGTATTTTTATGGTTTAATGTTTTTGATATAATTTGATAAGCTGCCATTTCAAAATTTCCACTAAACAAAGACACAGCAGACAGTAATTGTGTTCCTGGCTTTAATCACATAGGTATTTTGGCTGTATTAATAATATAATTGATAATATCCTGAATTATCCTTTAAACATAACAAAGAAACTGGAACGAGTATCAGAAATCGATTTCTTGTAAAAGACCAGGGAATATAAGACCATGATGGAGTAAAGTGCACATGTTGGCTGGCGTTTGGTAATGAAAAAGAAATGCTGATTATCTAACTAACATGGTTAACGAAATATTAGATTACCAATTGTGGATACTGTCTATCTCAACAATGCCCCAACATACATAATTTACAGCACAGTCGGAAATATTAAACCTAAGCCTAAAAGCTAGGATTTAAGATAAGCAATAGTTGAGATACTAAACTATTAAAAACAAACAGGTGTCATATACTACGTCACTGCTTAAGTGTTGTTTATGTCAATTAATACGATAAAGTTATAAGATTAAAGAGGATCAATAATTTGTATTTACCTAACTACACTTTCCGTATTTTTATGAATGACTTCAGCTGGCTTACGGTATGTAGTTTTCGGTAAAGCATTTGATTAGATGATGCATGAGCAAATTGAAAGTATACGGTTCTGGCACAGACCTCATGTCTTATATTCCATAGTAACTAATGTTTAGTAATTAAAATTAGCATTTATCGCATTTTTGTGATAAGAATGAACACAATTCCTCTTATTTATGACATACTTTAAAATGGCATACCTTAAGGATGCGCTCCGAGACCAACGTATTATATAAAGTATAAACGAATGAGTCATACTGTTTTTATTATCTATTACTCAATACACTTACTTTTATTGGTGACCGGAAATATTAATAAAATAAGGATGACTGTATTGTTATATTTTTGTTTTATTATACAATAAATGAATGATACATGCTTCTATTTTTGACAGAGGGAAGGATTTAGATTATAATGACGATTAAGATTAATCCATATACATTCAATATAATAATCTTTATAGGTACATAAAATGACTAAACCTTGTGATTACGTATTTAACATGTTATGGCATTGCCAAAGAAAGTATTTTCGCAAATGAAAATTAAAATGATTGACTAGTAGGAGAGGATAACTTTACTGGATAAATTGACGTAAAGTAAACTTAACAGGAAAAGAAAGACTACAGTGAATCTAGAAATCAAGAATTTGAAAACCCATATATTCTTGACAAACAACGTTGATTAATTATTAATTAATTATAAGGATTAACTTATACATGACGGAATTGTTATAATATTTGATAACAAGTTTATTTCAATACACGAAACCGCATCAAAAACTAGTTATAATGTCAAATTAATCATTCTTATCTCAAAATTCGTAATTTTTTATAAATCTGTCCAAGACCAATACTTTTTATCATTACTACGCTAATAATATTGATTAGTGCAATCTTATCATTAATATCAGCTAAGTAGATATCAACAATAAAAAACAAAATATTGGAATCTTATATTAATTGCTCATTACGGAACACGCAGTCATCAGTTCCAGTTAGGTTAACGTACTATGTAACACATTCAAATATGAAGTCGATATATTTATTATTGTTAATAACAATATTCAACAATGGGAATATCGTTCGTGCCCATTTTGATATGGTCGTACCCGACCATAAAAACGCTTTTGATCTGAATCTCTATAAATCTGTGTTAGATCCTGAATTGTGTGAGCAACAATTAAGATATATCCAGGAAAATGAACCGCAAATTTTATTTGAATGTAAGTACATTATATTTACATTTTTTATTTAAGTAATAATGTATTGACCTCATACGGCTATTGACCTATTGAGCTATTGACCTCATTCGGCTGCCTTTCTCGAGATGAAGAAGAGAGTAAAACAGAAGGCAGATGAAATGAGTAACGATTGCACTAAAATTATTTTGTATAATTTATTAATACATTTTTAAGTTCTATTTGGTTTGTATAACATTCTCAGGAATAGATAGAAAACTGTATAAAATATGTAATTTATTTTTTTTTCTTTTAAAAAGAGTGTCCGTAGAGTTTCTTGCCGGTTCTTCTCCATGAGATCAACTCTTTGGAACCGTGCGCCTAACTTTGACGTTTCGAAAGAGCTTTCATAGGCCTATAAAAAATTTAGTTTGAGAAGATAAATTAGCTGCACATTTATAGTGCATAAGCATTTGCGCAGTCTATTATGTATTTTTGGCAAATGGTGAGGGTCCAGTCAGAGGTGGAAGGATTTCACTGGGTGCTTTTCATTCCGAGCCATATTTCTCTTCACTCTATTCGAGATCGAAGAGTCTTCATTCTATTGTATTACATTTAGCCTTTGATTAATTGCAAAACTTGCTTTCAGTATCGGTCTATTTACTACCCTTCATTATAATTTGGTATTGTTTATTACGTATAGTATTGATAAAATATTTCCTTTTTCAAAAATAACAAGGTTCTTGTTATTTTTAATAAATAGTAGTTTGAAGCAGCCTTTGAGGAAAATCAGTACCATGATTAATTAGTGTCATTTTGGATTAACCCAAATTATAATATTTCTGATACGAATTTATCCTCATTCTAATCAAGGCTGTGTTCAAAAAGATTAATGATTAGGTCGACGTTTACATTTTTTCTGTATAATTAGGTTAATTTGATTACAGTAGATGTCATTGTCGTATTGAGAAAAACAATAAAAAGTAGAAGTCGTCTGTGACCCTTTTTCATCTTTACGAAAAGTTCTAATTCTCCATTGTTAAACTTATCACCAGGCTACTGAATCTATTGTACCTTCGCTATGTCAGATATTAATTTACTAAATCTATTATGACCGCTGTGTAATCCCACGGATTAAAAACAGAACGCTAGAATTTATATCATTATCCTTACAAAAGTATATAAACTAATTAATCATACTTAAATATACACGTTTTTGTAAACAATTTAAATCGTACAAACACGTGTTGTTTCAATACTGCACCCAGTGTCAGTTTCTGATCCTACAAGATTTAGATATAATTTCAACAAGGCTCAAGTATTCCAATGTTCAAAAGGTAGCTGATATTTAATGCCGATTTCTATCTTAGATCAGCTAATACTAAACAAGTTAGCACGTGTAGGATCGCGAGCAGAACATTTTTATGATATCTCCCGTTGATTGCCATCGACTTGTTCACTGTTTGCACTTAGACCTGTTTTTGTAAGCAAGTTAAGGATTATTTGTAGTAAAAATAATATTCTTTTCACAGTTTTCGACGCAAGTTTTCGAACACCAAGAGGCATACTGACTGGCAATGTAAGGGACTTTGGAAACTACCATCAATGCTTACGCATAAATCAGGAGATACCAGGCTCAGTTGTTGAAGGCAAATACTGTATGATAAATTTGCCATTAAACCAAAACTGGCCCACACTACCTGACAGGCCTAACATTACGTGGCCTGATGAATGGCCTGATATAACATGGCCTGAAGACTGGCCTGACCTGACTTTGCCTGAAAGACACCCAAGGATGGCAAAGCTAAAATATGCTGCAGAACGTTCGAGGATGTATCATTTAGCAACATCAGGCTTTGAAAGATTCAATGGAGCAGCTAAAGATGACACAGGGTAATTAACAAAATACATATTATTTTCATCAAAGTATTTGAATGAGTTTCATGTAAAATAATTAAGGAAAGCAACAAGAAAACGTTAAACCATATTTGACCATATAGAGCTGGAGATTGGCGAATTTCACAATCAAAAAGTTCCTACAGTAATCATTTATTGACATCAAAATACTCGATATAATTCTACAATATCTAAAAGATTTAATTGATTTAATTACTTATTACTTGATACAAAACATTATCCTGTTGATCTACACGTTTGTGAATCATCTTTATTCAGAAACTAACGAAATTTTGTTGTTCACAACTAATCAATTCTTTTGATCTGATCAAAGTCCACTTGAAATTTGTTTAATTTAGTGTGATTATCATAATGTTTTAACTATAGGTAACAAATTATTAGATAGTTTCTTTGAACTGCTGTGTCGGTATTACTTGCATTTTTGTAAAAACGGCTCGTTGCCACGAAGCTTTGGTTAAGTGGGAATACGAAACCAACTCCATGTTTTTCATATAACTATGGTATGTCCAGTCATATTATGGTTTTTAAGGTGTCTGTTGAGACCATCTTTGAGGCTGCCTCTTTAGTTGCTTTCCTTAGTTCCTTAGTTTATGTGTTAAGCAATATTGGAATCCATCTAGACAGGTGTTGGTGTAATAATTTCTTCTATTGTGAACTTTACATAAAAGAAGCTATCAACTACATTTGAACGTTTAAAAAGTTTATTCCCTTAATAGTTTGTATAACAAGCCTTTTCCTTTGCAGAAATCCTGGTTCTGCTCTCGCCAGCTTAACCTTCCAACTCGGTCTTTGCTTGCCCAGAGCATGTACCGCGGACACGGGATTGAAGGTTTTACTCAATACTACAGAACCCCTAGCTATTGACTTCAAGGAATCTTATTATCGTCTGCCTAGTGATAAACTTTGGGTGCCTGGAGAATACGTTGCTTTGTAAGTATAAATAATACATGTTCTAAAAATTGTTATATTTCAAGAAATTACTGAGAGCAAAAATTTGGACCCAAAATTGCCAAACACAATTTCGTTTCCTTCGATGCCATTTCTAGTATGATTTCGTCAAATGCCTTTCATAATATATTTGCATGTTTATCACAAAAAATAATTGAACTTTTTACTTTCAGTTCAATATTTGGAATCTTCATCATACTCGTCGCTTTGAGCACAGCGTACGACATTCGTAGCACCATTTATCTTGAGAAAGGTAATAAATTAATTATATTGTTTTGTGATTCTGCAAAATTGATACTTCTAAGTGAGGTTTATTTATCAGATTAAACTCAATCGGTAGTATAGTCTATTAGTCATAGAGATTATAAACTCATTTGGTTACATAAAATGTATGTATCATGGTTAACATGCTTGCCTCATATCAACTTACAACATTTTCAGAAAGAACTTAGATATGTCAAAAATGTATTTGCAATGCTATCCCTATCAAATCATGGCTAAAAATATTTATATCGTTAACAATAATAATCCTCCAAGATAGATAAGCTGAATTCCATCAATCTTTGCAAAATCGTACCAAAATAGAAATCAGCACGTTGAAACGTGCTAATTGCTATCAGTCAATATCCAAATGGGTTTTTCCAAAATGCTTACAGATACTATCGTAGGCATATCCGAAAAATTTGCTTCCAAGCATACAACTTCCCTAGTTGAATGTTGGGCTCATATCTTCAGACAAAATTCAGTAGTCACGTATACTGTAAAAGAATTAACCAGTTATAAAAATGGATTAAACACTCAGCCATATCCTATTAAGGCTTGTCTGAGAATTTCCTAATCAGTATTAAGACTTGGCACCTGTTAGACACGTGAAAAATTGCACGCGATATCGTGATCGACACCTGTATGGTGTTACTTTTGATAATGTTAATGGAATGATAGTCAATGTCATCTTATAGTCGAAGAAAATGCTCAATAGAAATTTAAAGAAACCGATTGAATCTTAAGTTGTAGAGAGACATCTCTAATGATAAAGATTGCTTTTTTTATTTAATTATCAAAAATAATGTTTACATTTTTTTTCACTGATTCAGCATCACTTAAACCTCTCAGGTTTGTATGTGATACTTCACAATTCTATTCGTCTCACACAATAAATTATACATAGGTAAACGTTACGTTACACATTTTATAACAAACACAAACAATTAATCAACACTGCCGAATATTTTCTAAGTACCCACTACTTAGAATACATTCGACAGTGTTCTGTTACAGATGCTTGATGATGGTCATCCCATGACTGAAGGCACTGTGGTATAAATCTTGTAATAACATACTGTATGCTTTGCAATAAATACTAATTCTAAAGATACGACTATATAAACCACGAATCCCTTTTAGATATCTAGAACGAACTGTCACAGAAATAATATGGACTAAATTTTAGCGATCTGTAATTTTCTAAAACTTGTATCAACTGGTGATGTTAAACCTGTTAAGCTGTTTACTTAAGAAGGGATACTTTAAAAATATTCAATTATAACAGAATGGAGGATAATATACGCTAAGGAAGGGTAGGAACACTGGAGAGAGAAACTGCTTCCTCTCTCCCCGCCCGCAGCAGACGTGGTGGGCGTCGCAGGGTGGCTGATCTCCGGCCACCATAGGGCGCGGCCTGCGGGCGACAGACTAGGGGCGTCTGTCGTCCGATCAGAAACAGGCCTCGAGACGGTGGCGTTGTGTTGCGTGCACCTCTCTTAGTAGAGTTTGCTGTGGCCGCTGGGTGACGGCCACAGAGGTTGACGGGGCCCGCCTTTGAACATCTGGCGGGCCAATACCTGTCGGGGGTGCGGAAGAATGCTTTGGCGATACCCGTGCCCTCGACAATAGGTAATAGAAGGCAACACTGGGTGGGTTTTTAGCCGGTAAGAGTCCGGCACACCCCCTCCACCGACCCCAGGTGGAGGGAAGTCCATGAGGATTTTCCCCCTGACAAAAAAAGGGTAGGAACACTAAACCATAGTCCCTTTCTCTCCCTGTGACGCCGGATCTACAATTATAAAATTGAAGTTTCTATCAGAAATATGTTCGTCCCTATCTAGCTCAATTAGCTATGTACCTATGATTATCCTAATCTATAACACTATCAGCTATTTATTAATTACGTCTATTTTTTACAACTTTATCGGATTTGTTTTCCCTACAAATTGTTATTGATTCTTTACTGATTATTGTCGTAATAAATCTGAGCAGTAATCTGGGTTTTTACATATCGGAGCAAAAATAAGCATCATCAAATCATCGTGACTATTAAAAAGACTATGCCCTTAAGGGTCCTTGTACTTTGAATTAAGATACTGAGTTATAGGTATACTTTATTCCACGTAAATGAGTGAGCCATACCTATGTCCATTCTCTACAAGTATGACTCAGTGAATCGAATACTACGCTCCCGAGCTCACGCATACAAAGACAATGTGTTTATGACTTTACAATTTACATGCACTAGAGTGGCTCGCCTGCCTTCATGAAATAATTAATCATACGCAAAAGAGATTTTGGACGTGAATTTAGATAATTTTGTATCTCTGCTATCATTATAAGCTACAGCCAATTGCTTTTTGGTATCACTCTTGGACATTTATTGTTTCCGGAGGTCATATCAGTTGGAACAATTAACTTCGTAACTTTCGTATTTTATTTGTATCTATCATATCGTTGATTGTTGATATGAGAATTTTATTACACGATGAAATAATCATTATCATATTTTTCATTTAGACGGTCTTGCCTACTGCAAGCATCATATTCACACGACACTACTTCATATAATTTATAATCACTATGATAAAATAAAGAGCTTAGTAAAATGAATGGCTTAGCAGTCATTGATTAGTCAGTTAAATAGTCACATCAGTGGATTCTTTATCAATTTCCGAATGCCTTCAATATCTAAACAGAATTTAACAAAAATGTGTCTTTTTCTTCAAAGTAAGGTTTAAGGTCGTCCTCATCATGAGCAGATTTTAAATCCTTGATGATTTCTTTCACAGATCCTAAGCAGTTAAACAAGTTGCTCTTAGCCTTTTCTGCTTACACCAATACTCATCGTCTGGTCACTTACAAACCGGTCCCTGGTGCTTTAGAATGTCTGGACGGTATCAGGACTTTTGCTATGGTTTGGGTCATCATCGGCCATACGTTCGTTACTCAAACTTCCAGTATGATAATGGCTAATCCTGCTGATGCTCTGGCTGTAAGTATTTTGAATCTAAAAAATTTTGCTTTGTATATATTGTTACACCTACCGTTGAATATTTTTTGTGACAGACATCAATGTATGTTTTTGAATGAAAATGTTAATAAATGGATAAGTAAACCATGTCAATGAATGAGTCATGGTCTTGCAAAATTTTTATTCAATGTAAAATGAATTTTAACTGGTTGAAATAAAATTGATTTTCGATCATTAGGCATTTGGATGTGTAATCTCCATTGAGACAGATACCTCAATCCAACAGGCTTTAAATTAATTCAGTTTTATTGCGGAAATTGTATTCATTGTTCAGAGTCTTTTGTCAACTGTCGAATTATCATAATGCTTTAAGCCCTAATCTAGTTTGATATCATTAATCGGTTGATAAAGTATTATATCATGAGGAGAAACTGACTTCATCAATTTACTGCGAATTTTATTTACCTTAGCGATACGTTTTGCATACCTGATGTATTGCGTTTTACTTATCAAAGTCATAACTTATGAGCGAATTTTGAGTTGTCTGATTAGTATCTTTCTTTATTTGTATTACCTTGATGATGTCATTTTACTACCTATTTTGTACCCACTTCAATTGAAAAGAAGCTAAAGCCGAAAAGCTACGTGATAACCATAGTCATTTATTACTTGTCTGTACATTTTATAGTGTATGCTTTTATGAATGAACTTATTTTATTTCTTTTTAGTGGATGACGTCGCTTGATTCCATCTGGATCACAGCAGCACCTATCACAGTAGACACATTTTTCATGCTCAGTGGTCTTCTATTGGTTTACACCACTGCCGGAAAGCTAACAAGCAGTAACTATATCTTGATTTTACTTCAACTTTACTTGACGCGAAGAAGAGATTGGCCAATTTTTTAAAGGATTAGAATGTCTTCACATCTTGGTCAATGGGTTATTTCTTGCATTTAGGTACTTAATTGTTGCCTTTTGACAATGTGTTTCAAATACTTTTTCTTTTTTTAGTGAAATTAGTCAAAAGTCTTCATCTATTCTACCTCAACCGTCTCCTTCGGATGTTCCCTGCATTGGCCGCAGTGATTCTCCTCCAAATCTCAATATTCAATCGTGTGGCTGATGGTCCGTTCTGGGAAGTGGAAATGACTCATACGCATAGATGCAGGGTATATTGGTGGTCTACTCTACTGCATATCCAGAATTTCGTTAATCCGTCGCATATGGTAAGTGTTGTTCGTTTTAACATAAAACATAATTTAATGAGGCATTTTGCAAAGTAATAGGGGTTAAAGTATGAAATTGCCGATTTGTACTGAAAATCTAAATTGTAATTTTTTTTAATTTTTAACAAACTTATTTAATCAAAATAGTTGCCATTATTATCTATACATTGCGGCCATCTAATAAGAAGGTCATTTATGCCGTTACGATAGAACTCTGAGGATCTAGACTGCACAAACTGTGTGAAAGAATTTTGATCTGCCTCCTGGGAAGAAACTTCTTGTGACGCAGATAATTGTCCAAATCACAAAAAAAAATGGTCGTCCGTTAGAGCAAGGTCTGGCGAATATGGAGGAAGACGAATAGTTTCCAACTGCAGTTCCTGAAGAGTTAAAACGGTTTCTTTTGCTGTATGAGGCCTCGCGTTGTCATGGAGCAATAACGGTGAAGGTCGATTCATGAGTCGTGGCTGTTTTACTGCTAATTTTTTCAACATTATTCGTCTTCGGCTGGGTATCTGGGTAGTTTGACTAGGATCGGCGTTCGCCGTCTCTCTTAATTTCTCGTTAATCACCTGTCAGGCGGTCTTTTTCATGGCTCGTTCTTCAAGTCGAAGTTTCCACCACGAAAGCGTTTAATCCAAAATCGCACGGTGCGTTCATTAGCAGACACCTCTTCAAATGCAGCATTGATATTGCGGGCTGTTTCTGCCGTTTACTTCCGCGTCGGAACTCATATTCAAAAATTACTCAAATTTTCGCAGTGTCCATCTTTCTTGTTTAAGTTGAATAACAAAAACAATTGAACATCGATAATCAAATGTTTCACATTTTTTAAAAGAAGAACATCACAGAAACCACGTGAAAAAAGTTTCATTCGAAAACCTCAAACCATGAAGACTCTATGGCAATTCAAAAACCTACTAGAATAAAACGGCAATTTCATACTTTAACCCCTAATATCATTAAATTAGTATAGACTCGACTACACAAATAGCTATAAGAAAATACATTTTATTGCGCAATAAAAGACGCATACACACACTTAAAATTAGACATTAAAGGCGCATTTTATTATATAACTTCTTAAATAAACGTGATGGTCCGATGAGCCTGCGAAAGCAACCAAATAATATCTACTGCTTTTATTGCATAAAATACTTTTGCTGACATTAAATCAACATTTGTTTTTCTTCTAGTGTCTCGCCCACTCCTGGTATCTCGCAATAGACGTGCAACTGCATATTCTATCACCTCTAGTCCTGGTTTGGGTGCTAACTGGCAGAAAGAAACTGGCTTGGTCAGCGCTTGTTGGAGCTCTTATATCTGTTCTCGCCGCTGCAACTACTTATAACTTTATTAGGAACTTTCCTGCAGGTCCAGTCATACCTTCGTAAGTATTAAGTTTTTGTGACTGTTGATCCGGATATGATAGATATATTGATAAGTTGACTGTGTACCAGGATATATTGCTAATACTTATTTATCTAATACTTTGGACTTCTGCGATAGTCATGGATCAAAGTCAACCTTTGAATCTTTAATATTTTTGTTTGTAATTTGAGGAGATTATTTTGGCTCCATTCATTTAAAATAAGTATGACAATTAATATAATCATAATGTTTTTTTTTCCTTATTTTAGACGCCCACAAGATTCCGCAGATTATCTTACCAACTACTATGTGAACACGCTGACTAGAGCCTCGCCCTTCTTCGTTGGATTAATATTTGGCTACATTCTACATCTAAATCGCGATAGAAAAGTTAAAATTAATTTTGTAAGTATTCTACTTGTACATACATACCTGTTCTCCATATTTTCAATAAACACATCTTCTAGCATTTCTTGTAAGAAAATACACATTGTTGTTAAAGTTTTTCCACTTAAATTTTTATGTTTTCGAAAATAAAGTCTTTTTTCTCTTTATTCCGTAGTATGCTTACAATCATGAAAAATATTTACTGTAACCAGAATCTAACCTCTTTTTTTCATTCACCAACATTTTGGATATAAAAATCATTATTATCTCTCTTTTCCAGATACCAGCCACGATCCTATGGGTTTGTGCCATAGTCATAGCTCTCCTCATCATATACTCGTCCTACCCTATCATGCAATTGGACTGGGACAACCAGTTCGCTGATAACATGATTAATTCCTTCATGAGACCAGCGTGGGCTATGTTCGTTGGATGGATGATCTTCGCTTGTGTTCATGGATACGGTGGTAAGTGAAATAGACTTTTAACGTAGCCCAAACGTACATTAATGTTTGTGCCACTTGCCACTATTCATTGAATATTTAAACAATGACAATTTTAAACATATAGAAGTGCCTTTATCATTAATGTTTGTGACTGTAGAAATAAAGTTAGTTTTTGAAATGTTCATGTTTGATAATCAATTCGAATTTACCACGGAGGACAAACTTTTATCCTCCGTGGAAATTACTCATTGGGAATATAAGCATATTTTAACCATTACTTTTGGGTTTTTTGATGTACTAAAACTCTGTAATAAAATAATTTCCATTGAATTGATTAGGAAAAATCCGTAAAACACACTTTCTGGGCAATAGTCTGCATTAGCCCCGTTTTCTATGTAATTCATGTCTGTTTTTGTTTCCAGGCCCTGTCAACTGGATCCTATCTCACCGAGCATGGAAGGTGTTGAGTCGGCTCTCCTATGCCATGTATTTGGTTCACTACCCAATGCAGTTCATCATCAACGCCATGCCGATAGTTCCTATCTACTTCGACGTACGATTCTCGGTAAGCACCAGATTTTTGTTACGTACCTACGTATAGATACATATAGACAGACACATAGGTATATTCTTTTTTTGTGTACCTACTACTAATTTTGTTCTCCATGGTTACAACCATACAAATCAAATGTAGAGTAAAGCGCCATCTAGAACAAACTGCATGGAACTAACAAATTTGTGTCTTAGCTCATCTAATGAGTGAGCCCCAGCGTTGTTCGTATTGAAGTAACTTAGTTCACATGCATAACGATAGATGTCGCTGTTTTAAATTTCCATATCTTCGAGTATGATGTGCCCAAATCTATTTTTAAATTAATTATTTATTTCAGTTATTCCAATTCCTGGCTGACTTCTCGCTGGCAGTGATAGTTGCTTATTTAATTACTATTCTCATTGATGCGCCGTGCTCAGTGCTCATCAAACATTTTATGGGAGGAGGTGAGTTTCAACTAAAAAGTTTCTTATACCTACTTACCTATTATATACTGAAGACTTGATCTGACTACAAGAGATGATCGTCTCAGATTAATTCAGGATATAGGCACATTCTTGATTCTATATCTTCAAGTATCTATGCGTTATAAAATTAATTTGGAAATGAACGAAAGTAGTTTTGGTTGTGGAAGAGGTTACAATAGTGAGACTTTTTGTTTTATGGAAATGCAAGCATTTTTATCACCACTGCCACATGTACGGATTTGGTACGTGATGTTATTTTTTAAAGATACTCGTATAAACTCAGCTGTTAGATTTTGGTGTGAAAACTAGGGTTTCATTGTTTTTCAAAATAACAAGGGTAGCTCTCGCCAACGGCTTCACTCGTATCATCTGGCAACTTCTTTGCGCACCCGGATAAAAAAAATTGATTTTGATTTTTGATTTCGACTTTCAGGACCAAAAAGACCGGCCAAAGTAGCGGTAGCGGAGGAACCTGCAGAACCGTTGGAAGCCAAGAATACATATATTTAGAATTTCACTTAATACGTAGGTGTTATAATAATTTTCTCTATTTTGAACAACAAAGACTTAATTTTTTGACATAATAATAGGTAGGAACAGATATAGATAGAAATTAAGTTTAATGTAAGTAGGTAAATAATAAGTTTCTCAATTGTAATAAATTATTAAGGTAGCAACTAAAGTGTGCACTAGGTAGGTACTTATTAAATTAATAAAAATACTGTTCTATCAAAAAAAAATCTTTATTGTTATCACCCCACCACAAACACAATAAAATACCTTACTCTACATTCTATCTAAAATTATGATTGTTGAATATATTTACAATAATTTAATTAGCTTGCCATGCAATAGTATGGTAAGTAACGCTGCCTTTTAAATTTTTCAGTAACTATGTACCTACTTTGACCTACTTTCATCGAAGTTTTATAGACTTGAAACATGTTAAAAGGATTCGAACGTCAAAAAGTAAACATTAAATATGTCATGAATTGTCTTCAAAGGAGACATTTTTACCGCTTAGTAACAATGGGACCCAAAACCTTGGAAGTGTAAAATTCATCGGCAAGCATTTGGCAAGATCTTTTAAAAATGTTCATAAAAATAACCATTAGTATTATGAAAGTTATTTTAAACTATCACAGATATCAACAATATTCATATAATGATAGATTATTCATAATGATGATAATAATGATATCAGGATGCCCTATCAGATAATGTATATAACGATCAGAATACAGCATTGCACTTCTGCCTATCTACAAAATACTGTATCTTATACGATAAAAATACTAAAATTATAAGTCACCGTACACCTAACGTTCTCAGTTCAATAACCTATATAGTGGAAAATCTTTAGTCTTTCTTTGAGCTAACCACTTCTTCGAGGTTAAACCTCAAGTTCTAGCAACTTCTACGGTAATTGTACTACAGTTAATAAAAGGAGTATGTAATTAAGTAGCCAAAAGTAGTCTTCAAATTATAACTAAACGCTGCCTGATGCGTATCTTCGAACCTAATAGTAAGGATTAGTAACCAATTTCAAGAGAGGCTTCGCTTTTTCTAAATAATGGCAAGATATCGTAGCTTTCAAAACACCTAAAAAATCAACATAAATAATTTCATAGTCCGCAATTTTGCTATAAAAATCTAAATTACTACAATACTAACAAAACCTTATCTATGCTTCAAGAACTTACTTACATAACACATGAACTTATTTGAAAATTCGGCTGTTAGGCGATACCTTAAAGCCAAATACGCTAGAACCCTATGAATTAAAGTAAAGGCTAGAAGACCCGCGACTTGAACACCAAAATTATCGCTTTCCATTCCCAAATCTCTTAATATCATTGTAGGATCTGAGTATAGGCAGAAATCTTCTTTGCACTCCATCAGTTTTCGGTTCTTGTAGAGAGCTAGTGAGAAACCAGTGACTCCGTAGCGAAGGAATGAGGCTGACATGAGAGCTCTCATGGACCCTTCGATGTAGGGACCAAAACCCATGCCATAGCAAGACAGGGCGAGGAGAGGTGCTGCTGCTGCTGGGGCGACTATAGAACCGTTCTGTAACAAAGATAGAAATAATATAAGTAAGATAGAAATATTTTTGGTAAATATAGGCTTTGGTTAGGTCTTGATTATGCTGACACATAGTCTGAGAAATTCGTTATTCATATCGTTATTCGTTTTATATTTTATGCTAAACATAGCAAAATTATCGCTCCAAGAAGCATCGACGTTCAAAGAAAATATACTTACAGTAACACTAAAAGCAGAACCAACAGCTAATCCTAATCCTTCAGAACAAATAGCTGTCAGCATTCCGCTGAGCGAGAACAGTAGGAAGCGATCCCATTCCAACATTTGACCAGACATTAGATAAGTAATAACCATGAATATCGCTCCGAGGATGAACTGCAACAAATAAAAAAGAATAAAATACAAACCATTCAAATGAACTCTTTAATATTGAACAAATAACGTAGGTTTTAGAACAGATTCAAAAACTTACCATACTAGGAATGCTAGAAAGCGTTAAAGCAGCGTAAAAGGCTTTCAAGCTATACCATCGGTTGAAATATTCTCTCCGAAGTAAACGCACTTGGAATGGAACTGAAAAATAATAAATAGAAATAAATAGGTGTTTTTACTAAGCATTTAGACTGATCCTAATATTCCGAAGTCGAAAACCTTATGCAAGAAATCATTCACGTGTTTGAGAAAGATTTGAATAGAATACCTGCTTCGGACTCATATAAGGATGGATGGTCATGATCAATTAAATCATTCTTTATCAAAGTGTTCAATTCTATACTTACACAACAGCACCGGTATCATGGTATAAGTATACATGAAGAAAACGAGGCAACTGATACAGAACTTGAAGTTGACGACAGGTATCGCAGCGTTGTTGCCTACATTGAAGAATATACTGCCAAGAAGTATCGCTGATATCGTATGATGAGCAAATTGGATCCAATGTGACGACTGTAATTAGAAAAGGAAAATTATTTGAAGGGTGCTGTGCCTGATAAAGTGCTTGGAAAAGCTGAGCACGTAAGGCACGTAAGGCAGGCTTCCTCGAGTGCTACCAAGCAGTCGTAATAATTTCATGTCAGAAGCCGTCAGACGGATTTGAGAAAACTCTAACATAATTCTTGTTAGGTGCTTAAACCTGCAGCTCACTTGATAAGAAGAAAGAGCTTTGAATAGTCTTTAAAGTTCGGATTAAATTGCCTCGCGATACATGAAGAGTGATTAAGATCTGTTCATTCTAAGTCTGCTCAAAATCAAGATTTGCTCTGATTTATTACTGAAGTTTCTTAACTATCAACTAGTTTTGGCGATTGAAGTATTTAACTTTATATTCAAATCCATGCAGGTGATATAATCCTAGATAAGCAAGAAACTTATACATGTGTATTATCAGTTTTATTGTAATAACTTACCGTATTTCTGAGATTCTGCATGAACATTCGGTTACTTAGAATAGTGAATTGTGTCCAGAATGTTGTGGGAAACTCCACTTTATACGACTGGTCTTTCGCTACGTGTTCCGTGAATATCCTCTGTATTGACTCGTCTGAATGGAGGACTGGCTTTCTGTAATTACAAAGAAAACTCTATGAAATAATACGTAAATGCAAACAGGATGAAAAAATATCTCAATATTTACAGGATCACAAGCAGACTTTTGAATTTAATTTGCAGTTACATTGTTAAAAATTCTTCGATTGGAAATAATAATGGGTCTTATAATAAATCCTGGGCTTGTTTAAGTACTAGGTACTGTAAATAGTGTTTTGATCATCCCGAACCTCAAAGCGCTAAAGAATGATGATAAAGAGTACTCTGACTTCTAGAAAGTCTGTAGGAACTACATAAATTAATAATATATTTTTTTTGCATGTCCTAAAAAGAAGAAGGATCATGAATTTACCTTCCACCTCTAGTAGTCATTCTATCCAGTCTTCTGCACAGCTTGCCATTCTGACACAGTTCTGACAACGGAGCTGCTGCCTCTACATCACTGACGAGGGTTTCCAACACGAAGTCTGCAGGGTTGTGGGTCTTGGGGCATATGTAGCCGGCTTCGGACATGTATGGCACCAGGAGTTGAGGCGCACCCTGGAAAGATGATAGTTGATTTTGATGAAACGTAGGTACGTTGTGATTCTATATGGATTTTACACTTAAAAGGTACTCGTAAATGAACATCTGTTTGGTCATCAACAGATACATGCTGTATTAAGTTTTGCCCATCTTTAAATAAAATAATGTCAATTATAAATCTGTAAATCTTTCATTGAAGTCAAACTCCAAGTTTTTTTTTAGATATAAGACGGATCACTTGATGGTATATATGCTTTATTTCAAGTAAACAGGTAGGATACACACGTAAGCCGTTATCGACACACGCAACATGAGGAATCACGTGCGTTGTCGGTCTTTTAAAGCGGAGTATTTACATAATTCTCTTTTCAGTCATAATCAGAACATTTATAGACAGAACGTAATGAGTCGACATTAACACCTAATCACATACCTTTTGTTTAATATTGTAAGTTTTTACGACACAATCAAACTTCTATCATGAACATTAAAGTATGCGCAATACTCGTTGAAGTACTAAATACTTTAAGCTCTAGACTTTAACCCTTTAATGGCAGTGTGAAGTCGTGAAGTGGAAGTCTCATCTTAATGTTGCTTCATTATTGCTTTTAGCTTTAAAGGTAAAATTCTGAATGATAAAATCTAAACTAAAATGCTTTCCTACACTTACATCACACATTACTTATGAGTCGATAGTACCTAGGTGGACCTCATGAGTGCATCCGGCCGTGCTCTCGCTGTGGCGGCATATTGGGCTGACAAAGTGTAGTCTCACTATAAGACATGTCATCGACACGAAAGAAGAAGAAGTACCTAGGTAAATTTTTTTCGCTGTTTGATTTAAGACAAGATTATTGACGTTTTCGACATAATCATCTTTAATTTAATAAAAAAAATTAAAAACTACTTAAGTTCGTTGACAGAATCACAAAATCAAACAGACTTTAAAGTCGTACCCGTAAAATCGTTTTATATCTAAGCCATTACTCACGAGCAGGGTTAAGTGAAACACTCCGAAGTTATGACAGACTATTATCGAGACATCATTTTAGGGTTAAACACGTATCTTCGCTATAAAGTTTATGTCGTCGCCACCCTTACCAAAAACTCATTATGTAGCCTAAGTAAATATAATGGTCGTAGGATTTGCATGAAATCTTGACCTTTCTGTATGAGCAATTTATTTACCCTATTTTAACCTTATATGAAAAGGGTGTTATACCAAAATGTAATTTAGAAATGAAGATCTTTTAAAGAAGATATAAAAGGCGACAAGGCAGAAATAGTCAAAAACAAACCATAGGATGCATTAGATTATGTTGACGAGACTCTGATACAGCAAACTGGAAATACATACTTAGAACCAGCCACATGTTTTCATATACATTACTTACATACATTAGGTACATTACATTACATTACTTTACCATGTTTTGTCTTCAATTATGGAGCAATCATTATAACTCACCAAGTACAAAAAAAAACAAATAACACCTTGGCTTGTAACAAAAATCGCCCTAGTAACTTTCGTATCATAACTGAACACAGTTTCACACACCATAAAACCCTGAAGCCTTGAAACAGGTCAACGCATGTTCCCATAACTTCTAGATCAGTAAACTGTAAACCTATCAACCTCTTTAGACTTTTAACTTGAAGAATTCTTCTTAGAGATATCTTAAACGAGGCCGATCAGTTTAAAGAAAGTTATAAAATTCTGAATAATTTCTAAAGGATCATGCCCATATTAGTATGGAGTCAAAAGTCAGCAACGCCATGCAATGCCCAAATTCCAGTTCTATGTCATACGATAGCTTTACAGCCATATTTGTAAGATATCTAGATTTAATATTATATAAAGCACCAATTCAAAAGATATTGGACATTAAACATGATAAATTCCCAGTGGTTTTTTATACATTTTATCGTTTATAGACAGCATTGCTATTAGTTTTTCACTAGGAACTTCATGATCATCACGAATTCATGACTTTTTTATTTTTTAACCGGTGCTTTTTAAGACTTCTAATTATCATCATAATTCTAGTTTTTATTTAATAGGGCTATCTTGTAATATACTTTCTCTGGGCGTTACTGGGGCACAGATGGGCATGGTCCTTTACTTTATGTACTGGTCTACTTGACTTTATTTGTCTGTTTTTGATATCTTCAAAATCAAATGTAAAAATCTTGTATGCAGGGCAGAAGAAGTTTGAAGATCTGGCTCGTTCTTGAGGTAGAGGGCCAACTTCGACACTATAACTAAACCAGCCTCTGAGGCATGCTAGCCAGACCTGCATGACATGCAAGCACCTCTAATGTCATGAATTGGTCATTAACTAATACTTGTCCACATTTTAGATTGGAGATTGTAAACTAATTCCCTTGAGTGAAAGCTTCATTATAGAACACTAATTACCATGGGATTTGGAATGCTAAGCAAATTAGAAATACACACAGGGATATAAAATTGCATAATTCTTACTAATATCATAAATACGCCAGTAAGTACCCTAGACAGACTAGAGCCTTAGCAAGGACGTGTAGCTTCCGTTTTACCCTAGCACGGAAAGTTCCCTCAAGACGCGGGCGAAACCGCGAGGAACACCTGGTTAAACAATAAACACTTGAGATTATAACTTCGATGGCTCAGATAGCATAGTAGTTGACCCATTACATCTAATGATACGTTTCGCATATTACCGTCAAGTGGTTTAACAAGTACATGGTTAAAGTATAATTAGTAGTTTGCATGGGTCATTATAGATCTTGTCACGTGTAAGTAAATGAACAAAAATACTAGCTATTTTTTCCATTTTAATCGGGAAAAAGACCCAGTAATCTGTCTTTCTTTTTCATAATTATCTCTACCCCCTCAAGCCAATCAACTAGGCAAAACGATACTCCTCGGTTTAACTGTAGTTAGTTGTTATACTTCTGTCTACAAGAGATGAATCTTTGATGACAAAAGTTGTTCAACAAGTTGATTATTTGCATATCTTCAATCAAACGAAACATCATCTTTCTACACCGGTTTGTCTCGCGTCACGTGGGAGCCGTTTCGATAAAAAGCAGCTTATATCTATTGCTTGGTACGTAGTAAAGAAAAAAAATCTTCAGCTTTATAATATTTTCACAGATTCCCTAACAACATAACTTTGGAAGGCAGCCGATATAAAATCAGTACCTACCTCGTAAATAGCTTATAAAGTTTACAGGAAAAATGTAACAAGTGCTTAGAAAGTTTCTCCCTCTTAAATACCACTTCTGAATATATCAGTTCTTTAAGTTTAGTAAGATCTTCTTACTAAGTTTGAGGTAGTCGGTATTCGTGTATATCTTTATCGATATTCATTTTTTGTTTGAAGAGTTTTATTTTGTGATACACTTTTTATGAGATGACTGACTATGTAGGTATCACGATTTTATGTAATAGTCGATATGTGATGACGGCAGATAAAAGAATATGGAAGAAGAAAATATGCTGATGATAATGCGTGATGCATGAGGATAATGATAATGATGACTTAGTAAGTAAGAGGATAAGGATATCATAGTTAGGTTTTGAGACTTTCATAACTAAAGTAACAGTAACCGATTTCACAAAAATAATATTTATTTAAATTTTGGGTATACAGGGAAGGAAACCAATCGTCTATCCAGCTGCTTGGAATGGGTTTGCTTCCATATGGGCTAAACTCCAAATTCTCAAGAATAAATTGTAAGGTATCTCAAATAATGCTCAGACTTTTATGTAATCAAAGGTAGGATTAGATAAAGTTTGGTATAATGAGGTAAAGAGAATTGGCAAAGAGATTAGAACTATAGAAATGATTGTAATAAAAAACTCTTGGACTTTTAATTTATTCAATGGTTTGGTATCAGGTGTAGTAAGGTTTCTTAGGAATCCTAATGACTGTAATGAAAATAAAATTCATATCAAAGTTTGTGCATTTATATTATTTAAATTCTGTGGGCAGATGTTGAAATATTGATTGAAAAAAAAAAATGTATTGAAACAGAAAATTCATAAAAATATTTAATGAAAATTGCATATTAAAGATACATGAAAATATTTTAAATCTTTACTGAATTATAAATGCAAAAGTACATCTTTTTCTAGCGAGCTTTCATGCGAAAACTTTAAATGCCGATTGAAATCAGTAAACAGATAGTTTAAAACATGAGAAAGCTACTTTTTACATAATGAAGGAAATAGTATCCTTGGAACGGAAAGTGTAAAGTAAATATGATATTCATCGAAAAGGTACCATAAAATATTGGCCAAGTTCAATACCCTCACTCAGAAGCCGACTCAACAAGTTTTCCAAAATATCACAAAAGTCAAATCTAAGCCTCTTTCAAAAGTGAGGACAAACCAATTAAATTGATGACATAAATCAAAACGCGACGATTTTAATGAATTTAAGCCATTTGATTTAGGTTCAAGGGAACTTTGGATTGATTGACATCTTTCGTGATAGGAAGTTCGTTAATTAGTTTGCGAGACAAACCAAGTTTTGTTGTGTAGTACGGCTATTTATAGCCTTATTGTGGACGCGGAATACTTCCTGTATCATGTGGTTACACGAGTTCAAAACTAACACACACATCTTTCATAGTTGAATTGGAATATTTTAGAACGTGTCTCTGTTTTTAATAGCAAAATGACAAGAGGAGATGTCATAACGTTACTGGCTACACTCTCAGGCAATTTCTTTGGAATCCGCCCTTTAAAAAAAAACTAATCCCACCAAAAACATTAAATGTAAAAAAAGACAATCCTCTACGCAATTCCTCCACCGTAAAAAGTTTTGAGATCGCATAGAAGCCAAGTCCTGTTCAACTTTATTTGTAATAATAAATCAATATTTTGTGACCATATCAATAGTTTCGTTCACTTTACAATAATATTGACTTGGCCATGAGCACAATAAACTACAAATATAATACAGCATATCTTGGAGAGGTGAAAGTCAATCATGAAGTTTAATATCACAGTATTAAATACTTTTAGTTTTTTCAATTGTTACTAAATGACCGACAGTCAGTATCATCCAAAATCATGAACTGCACATTTACTATGGCGCATGTTTGGTCCATGGTGATCTCAAATTCCAGTCCAATCGTAAAATCATGTCCATATAGAATGTATCAATTCAATGGTATTTACACATTATTTCAGGGAGCGACTATTAACTTGTGCTCATGGCCAAGACAATATTATTGTAATGTGAACAAAACTATTGATATAGTCACAAAATATTGATTTATTATTACAAATAAAGTTGAACAGGACTTGGTTTCTATGCGATCTCAAAACTTTTTACGGTGGAGGAATTGCGTAGAGGATTGGCTTTTTTTACATTTAATGTTTTTGGTGGGATCTAATTTATTTTTTGTAGGTCTCCTTCTTCTCTAAGTATATAACAAATTAAATTAACTTACATGCAACTAACTAAATATATAACAAACTAAATATGTAGACCTAAATTAGCACGTAAACAACATTTTTTTTTAAATAAATTAAACAATTTCGGAATTGTCGAATTTTTTAATCGAATATCTTTTAGAATAAAAGAGATTTATTTCAGAGGTAGATGCTATCACATTAAAATTATTTGTTTTTTTTTTTTTAACTAAAAACCGTAGCGCGATTTAGACCAAGACAACGCCATCTATCGAGCGAGCATGCAGTATTTATCGCAATGCATTAATATGAAAGATTTTATCATTATTCATTTTATTTTAACCTAGCTTTTTTATTCATATGTATGTATATTTAATACATAATAACAATATACCACACTACGTAACAATAAAACAAATAGTAACATTTTGTACATAAATAAATAACAAAGTTATCAATGCAGTCAAAATTCATACACAATGTTCTTGAAAAACCGCAAATATAAATTTGTTTCCTATTTTTTTATTAAGTTTTAAGGTTTTTATAATTTTCCCTTTATATGTAGCCAATAACCTATCTTGGTGCCAAATTTGAAGGTTCTAAGTTTGCTAGAAGTACCTTAGACTTTTGATGATCGGTCAGTGAGTGAGTCAGTGACAAAATGGTGTAACTTTGATCGCTCATAACTCGTAAACTATTTATTCAAATTTCTTGTAATTTTGGGACTGAGCTTGTTCTAATACTTACTCTTGGTCATCGAAAACCTAAACTCCTAGCTTTGTTCACATGGAAGATACAGGGGTCTGAAATAGCCGCGAAACGCTTCGAGAAAAGATGGTACGGCCGTGCCCGCTTTGCTCGAGTCTTGGCTGGGGCACTGCCGTGCCCTCAGATCACCAATTAATCTAGACCAGTCTTTGACAGTTGCTTCAAGGAACCCGAACGCCTCGTATGTCCACTAGTCACTCTAATCAGATGACTGTTGCCCATCGTACGTATTTGACTTAGATAAGGCGCCTGACCTACCTGCCTTATGGAATCCTGACACACGAATACTGTGTTCACTACAGAATAATAAACTTTATATCAAACAGAATGTTTTACCTGATAGCAGCACATTCCTCTAGCCAGTACAAATATTTTGTCGAACAACGTGAAAAGTGACGCTGAAGGTTGATGCACGGTGCATATGATGGTTCTCCCCTGACGAGACAGGAGACGGAGGAGGACGACCAGCTGACGAATGGAAACGATGTCCAGACCACTGTAAACAGTAGAAATTATTATCAGCATGTTCATTTTACACGACTTGAAAAAAAGTAGTGTCTGTTTGTGGCACTTTCACGCCAAAACTACTAAGAAACTATATTGGTGCAAAATTAGTCTAAAGTCTAGGAAGGCTATGTTTTTAAGGGCGTGAGTAAAATTTTTTGTACCTAACCTGGAAAACATGGATAGAACAATGGCAAACCGCTAGTAGAAATATGGACCCAAAGAATGTTGATTTAAAATGGCTTTTAGTTTTGTTTTACAATTGTTTTTCTCTTAATGAGTACATAAAACGTGTAAAATAAGGATAAACGACATCATTACATGCTTTATAATTACATTTTCAAATGACCAATGTTTTATTTCCCTTAAATTTTATGGTTGTTGACTCGCCTAAACAAATAAAATTGAGTTATGATCCCATAAAGTTAAACATCGTTAAAATTAAAGGCTTTACAACATTTAATGGGATTGAGAAAAGTAATTTTTATGGTTCCAAATTCCTTGTGAATTTGTGCATGAAATAGTAAAATACTCATTGTATTTTGATCATACACTCAAATAGTAACCTAATCACCTATTACAAATATGTCAGCGTGAGCCTTTTTATCCTCCCACTGCTAGGCACAGGCTACCTCTCACATTTAGAAGGATTGATTAGTACCCAAAACATTTTCTTAAAGCCTCCACATCTTTCTACTTTGTATTCACTATAATCATGTCATTTAAAACAGCTTTCACGACAATCTCACGAAGAATGATTTCAATTAATTATCAAATAACGTCAAAGTCACTTGCACTTAATTTAAGAAATTGTAGCCACCAAGCTTCGTCTTGATTAAACGCTGATTGCCGAAAATATAATTTAATTTATTAATTTGTGGACCCTTTTCTTTGGTAGTTAGCATAAATTTTATAATTAAAGCAAAGGAGACCGGGGTCCTTGTTGTCAAGTTTTTTGGATTGTTCATTTCATCAGCTTGAAACCAAATTTATTGGTCTACTACAGGCTTGATGATAGTCGGTCAAGATGGATTGGCAATGTCTTTAGATTCTTATCACACACAACGATTAGAAGACATATACTTAGCTAGATTTTTTAGGAATCTGCTTACTACATACATTACTTGAAACGATTAACTGAATTGTACTTGTAATAGAATTGAAATTGAATTATTTTGCTGGAAATGTAGTTGCATAATTTTATTATTTTCTTGCGGACTCGATTATGATCACATTGATTGTTCGTTTTCTCGTGTTGTTTTATTAAAGGTACCTATTGTTGGTTTCAATAGGCCATTACAATATTACTTCAAATAATCGTATAGTTAAACCTTAGTTACATGCTGTTGACAGAGTACTTCTCACAAAGAGTCATTAGCTGTTAACATGCAATAATATAATAACTTACAAGGATAATATTGTACTTATTAGATGTCTTAGAAATCTCGACCAAATGAATATGTTTGTTTTCACTATGTTCTAGGCGGAGTTACGTATATGTGGATTGTCATAGATCAGGTCACCATGTATTGGACCACAAGACTTTTGGTCCTATGATGTAAAATAATGATGATTTATTTAGACCTATTTTGTGGGAAATCATCAAATGACCCCAAGCCGTGGGTGCAGTGGGAAAGAGAGTAAGACTTTTAATAATATAACAAGGTTTGTTCCTTCTGTGAGCCTTTTTTGACCCCAATTTCCTACATAAGAAATTTTGTCAAGTATTCTATTCCTGTCAAATACCACTCCATTTCTATAAATATTAGCTACAAGTATGTTTGTCATCAAAAATAAATATATTAGATTACAAGGAAGTCGATTTTTTGCAAACATTTCTTTATATGAGGAAAATATAAGTACATCCATACACTGAGTTCATAAATTTTCCTTCATTTCGGGATGACATGAGAATTCATTACGGAAAATAAGATTTAATATATCCCAATTACTTGAAGTAGGAAATACTGGGAACTCCCAATTTCCTTTATTGGAGCTCGTTCAAACATTTTGTATCTTTAATCAAAGTGGATACGTAAATCCCACGCGGTACCAACATAAAGAATAATTAGTGCATTGTAAATGAAGACCTATGAGTGTAAATGGATAAGAGAGCGCTCATAATTTAAAAGATAGCAAGCCATTCGTAATGAAGAATGTATTTTTTATTTTTGACTACTTTCTACATTCAGATCAACTGTTAAAGAACTTTAAGATATTAAAAGAAATTTATTGTGGGTTTGTAGTCAATGATGATAAACAGGTAAACAGTATTGATTTCGCGAGGCGAGATGGCAATGATTTCAACAAAACATAAAGTTAGTCAAGGTAAGACTTTATTAGATTCATCTGTCCAGACAATAATATACCAGCTGATCTACAAAAAAAAAATTATCAACGCTTTGTAATCTAAACCCGCTTTTACCAAACGTTGTTTTATTCATACCCTTAAGCTACTATCCATGTACCGGAATCAAATTAATGCAACACAAAAGGGATCACTTCTAAAAGGTCCCACAAATCAACATTGGAGGTCCTACGAGTAATTTTTGACAAAATTGCCTCTACGGATTAAGTACAAGCTGTGATTTCGTAAACACGTTTCAGGTTGATGATGATGATGACTCCAGACCGATTTCGGTCACGGCGACTGCCTCAACTCCGTACAGATAATTGTCGCTGGTGTGCTCGCATATGACTACAGTAGCCAATCTTCTTTGAGAAGGTCCGCGCACATTGCGGACATGTGAGCACACCATTATCGTAATTGTAACTGATTGCCGCGGGTGGTCGGGCTTTCAGTTCGTCGCGTCTAGAATCAAGCTCTGCCCGACGACGCTCCTCAAAGTCAGAAACTTTGTTTCTAACTAGAGCTCTCCAATCAGGCCGTTGGGCTGCTAGCCCTTCCCATTGCGAAGGCTCAATGTCACATTTTTTCATGTGACGTTTTTGCACATCTTTATATCGGAGGAACTGTCCGCCCTGCTTTCGTTTGCCCTCCTTTAGTTCGCAATAAAAGATGCGCTTAGCCACTCGCTCCTCCGCCATGCGTGACACGTGACCGCACCATCTAAGCTGTCGCCGCATAAGGTAAGCCTCAATGCCACCGACATTGGCTCGTCGCAGCACTTCGGTGTTTCGCACACGATCAGACCATCGGATCTTAAGTATTTTACGTAGACATTTGAGGTGGAATTGGTCTAGTGTGCGGATATGCCGGCGGTACACAGTCCACGTTTCAGCAGAGTATAAGATGTTAGGCAACACTATTGCCATATAAACCGATATTTTCGTAGCCAGTTTAAGATCATGGGAACAGAAGACCTTGGCATCCAACTTGCCGAATGCTGCGGCAGCAGCACCGATTCTGCTGTTGATCTCTACATCAAGGTCGCACTTCGATGTTAATGTGCTCCCCAAATAACGGAATTTATCGACCTGCTTTAACGAGTCCTCACCGAGTCTTATAGTCAGTGTCTCGTGACCGTTATTGTCCAAGGACATAACCTCCGTCTTCTTGACACTGATCTTCAGGCCAAATTTTTGACAAACCTCGTGAAAATTGGACATCAATTGTTGCAGGCTTTCTGGGGATTCCGCCACGAAACACAGATCGTCAGCATACATGATCTCGGTGATCAGGGCATACGATACTTTAGTGCGTGCCTTAAACCT
The DNA here is from genome assembly GCF_030705265.1 of Helicoverpa armigera. NCBI lineage: Eukaryota > Metazoa > Arthropoda > Insecta > Lepidoptera > Noctuidae > Helicoverpa > Helicoverpa armigera. The sequence goes on along the minus strand of NC_087132.1, from coordinate 9,790,186 downwards.
GGCTAGATTGAAAGATTGCCGTCGGTGCGGAAACGGATGCGAACTCCATCGGATGACAATTGTAAGGCATCGCGTACTACGACTGCAAAGTACAACGTGAACAGTGTAGGCGCAAGCACGCACCCTTGCTTCACCCCACAGGTAACGGGAAAGAAGTCTGACTGATCGTCATCGACAGCGACACAGCACTCCATGCCATCATGCAGGAGTCTCAGAAGCCTTACAAATTTATCCGTGCATCCTAACTTATTCAGTACTATCCAGAGGGCTTCTCGAGGCACACTGTCAAAAGCCTTCTCAAGGTCGACGAAGCACAGGTATAGCTGTCGCCCCTGTTCACGGCTCTTTTCTTGTAGTTGACGCAATGAAAAAATCGCCTCACAAGTACCACGGTCAGGTCGGAAGCCAAACTGGGTTTCCGGCAAAATCTTTTCAGATAGGGTCATTAGGCGGTTCAGTAATACTCTAGCAAAGACTTTCCCAGGGACTGATAAAAGAGAAATACCGCGGTAGGAGTTGCAGTCAGAACGGTCGCCTTTGTTTTTGTATAGAGCACAGATGCGAGAGACTTTGAAATCTGCTGGAATACGTTCCGTTTCCCACAAACGGACAAAAAGTTCATAAATGGCGAAATGCAACTCGTCACCACCATATTTGATCAATTCTCCCGGTAAAGAGTCCATGCCTGCCGCGCGATTGTTTGGCTGTTGTTTAATAGCAAGAACAATTTCGTTACGTGACAGTGGCTGATCCAGCAGATTTTCTACAGGTAATTGAGGTATCGAACTGATGTATTCTAGATCTGCTGATCGATCACAATTAAGCAAAGAACAAAAGTGTTCTGCCCACCGCTTTAAAATGGCGTCTTTGGATTCTAGAAGGTCATTACCGTCCTTGGACTTTAAAGGAACCTTCAGCGAATTTTTGGTACCAATCAGTTTTCGAACCTCGCCGTAGAACTCTCCGAGCTGATTAGTGTCAGCGAGCCACTGCATATACCGAGCTTTTTCCTGCCACCACCGATTCTTTATTTCCCTAGTTAGTTTCCGCAGCTCCAGGTCACTCTTATTTATCTCTGCAGCTCTTCTGCCTTGCTTTTTTCCGCTACTTTCCCTAAGAAGGGCACGGTGTTTGCCGATTGCAGCCATGAGAGCTTCATCATTCTCATCGAACCAGTCCTCGTTCTTACGGACTTTAAGACCCAAAGTACTTTTAGCGGTGTCCAGAATATGAGAAGATAAAGCTCCCCACTCAGCATCAGCATCCCTCGCACCGTTTCTTAGTGATGGAAGCGTACTAGCCAAGGTTTCTACGTACTGTTGTCTAGTCCCGAGATTCTGAAGCAAATCTACGTTTAAACGCGCAGGCTTCGCTCTGCCTGATCTGCGGGGACGACGTAGGCAAAGATTCAATTTAGTGACAACAAGCCGATGATCAGTCCAACAGTGTGCTCCTCGCATTACGCGGGTTATTTGGACTTGGGAAATATCTCTTTGTCTTACAATTGCGTAATCAATCAAATGCCAGTGTTTTGATCGTGGGTGCATCCACGTTGTCTTGTGCTTGGCGCGAAGTCGGAACATAGTGTTCGTAATAGCCAAATCGAATTGAGCACAAAGACTAAGCAACAGTCGGCCATTACTGTTCATGTTGCCTGTACCGTGTCTGCCTAAAACTTTTGGCCAGGCTTCGTAGTCCCGCCCGACCCTGGCATTAAAATCACCCAGTAGTAGGATCTGTTCACTGGGGCGTACGCGCTCGAGACAATGTGTCAGTTCCTCGTAAAATTTATCCTTGATGTCATCAGACTTGTCCAGCGTTGGAGCATAGACACTGATGACATTAAGATAATTGTTATGGTCAAGATGAAGGCGCAGTGTGGTCACGCGGTCAGAAATGTGAACAGGATATTCCTGGAGATGCCTCAAAAGATGGTTTTTGATAGCAAAACCAACACCAGACCGCCGCGGTTCAGAGGCAGCAGTACCTTTCCACAAAAAAGTATACCCGCCGCCGTGTTCCACCAGCTCCCCTTCGTCAGCAAGATGTGTTTCGCTGAGAGCAGCCACATCGACATTATAGCGATGAAGTTCTCGTGCTACTATGGCGGTTTTTCGCTCGGGACAGGCGTTGGCATCACTATCAAGAAGTGTCCGAACGTTCCACGCGCCGAAAGTCAAATTGGTAGATGGTGTTCTATTTTTATTTACTTTAGGACTTCGACCACGCAATAAATAGATGCAGAGGCAGCCGTGGTTACTACCCTCTCTTAGGTCAGGGTGAGCATTTTTTGGGACACCTTTTCTAGTCCCCTCCCTGGCTGAGCAGGGAAAGCAGTGCCTCCCTAAATAGGGCTGCTTTGTCGCCCTGGGTGCTGCCGAATCCATTCTGTCACCCCATGTGCAGAACGAAAGCGACCACGGCGTACATACATACACCCCCAGAGCCGCCCGTGTGCAGGCATCAGACAAAGCCTGATTCGCATCAAACCAGACCTCTCTACCTCAACCCATCGCCACGGGACTTAGCTGTAATCGGAGTCCATTTTCGGAAGCAGTCAGGTGCGCAGGAAATATTAAGGTGCATAAGTGTTCGCGCAAACACAGATGCACACACTCGTCCTCTCCCTCCTATCCCTAGTGGAACGGAAAACCGCTACGACTAGAGGAGAGTTTGGATGATATGTCTGGCCGACGGTAACTATACGCTCTCTACCGGCGCCCTAGGCCTTCCACAAATGCCGTGCTGCTACGCCGAGTCCGCCAAGCCCGTCACATATCTGCTGTGGGTTGCCTTCCTCGCCGAAGCAGACTTTTTGTACAACGCGGGAGAGACAAAACCTTATGGACGGACGTGGTGATTAAGACTATTACCTCCTATTGTACCTGTACTTATGTAATTCTGTTAAGCTGTATTGGAACGCACCTTTTATGTAATAGATTTTAATGAATTGCTTTCGAGATTGTTGTTGACTTCTAATCTGGAAGTGTTTCTTTGTTTCGATAATTAGAAAAGGGAAATTAATTAAATCATTAATTTAGCTTTTGTTTAGATTCAGCTGTATTAGAAAATTATTACATTAACAAAGTTTCCTTACTTCTAGTCACAAAGTATGCAAACTACTTAATTCTTTCAATTACTACCAGGATGATGGCTCAGAAAACACGACTCTGTCATTACCAGATAAGGGTTAAATTAAATAATACTTTTATTTCCTCAAAAGAAAGCAACGAGCAACAAAAATGAGCAACAGAAGCATATAAGAGCAAGCAAAAATGACCCCAATTAATCATGGTTAATCAGAAGATAATACTTTTCCTCAAACGTGCTGATTATTTCTGTTATGGCGGTCGTAGCTAATTGTTTTTTTAACCCCTCGTCATAATGGGGCAAACATCATCGTTGTGGAAAAACGGGGTTGTTTTTGGAAGTCTTTGTACTGACACGGTTAATGAATTGGGGTCCAGGCCAACGTTGGGGGGAATTTTTGTAAGACGTATTGCTCGTTTTGGGGTCAATTGTCCTTCTTATATGGCCTGACCTACGTATTAAAAATGGCACGAATTATTAGGCTGTGCAAGACTGCTTATTACGTACATAATGTAGGCTTTTATATCTTTCATTTTAATGATAATGACGTTTTAAGGATAGGACCTACGGGTGTGGGTTGGGTCAAATAGGCAGTCACTCCATGTAAAACTCTGGTACTCAGCTGCGTCCAGTAAGATTGGAAGCCGACCCCAATATAGTTGAGAAAGAGGCTAGGCAACTTTCCATTATATTATTCCACGGGTAGGATAGGATTCGTCTTATTTGTTTAATGTAATTTTACTTACGTAGTAGGTTCATCCAAAAATATGATAGGTGGGTTGTTGACAAGTTCCAAAGCGACAGACAACCGTTTAAGTTGACCGCCAGACAGTCTTTCAGTCATCGTATTCCTGTGATCCCAGAGGCCGAGAGTTCGAAGAATTTCTTCAACCTGAAAAAAACATTAACAGCCGTGTTGAGTTTATATTTTATACTTTAAGTGTAAGGATTTAGAGATGAAAATCCAATGTCATGTTACAAAGACAATAGCTCATATTTTTCTTGCATATCAGGTACTTTATACTAGGTTTACTGATGGATCACAGCCAAGTACTCAATCCAAAAGTTTTCATGGTCCAATATAAAGCAAACGTGATCTAATCTGATTTAAAAGAATGTTCTAGAAAGTTCGTTCAACTTGGTACTAGTACTGATTGTTTAATTAGTTATCTAGATTAAGGACCTGTCTCTGAGGATAGGAATTGTCTAGCACATTCATTCGCAAATGGAAGATCATTAGAATGAAATTTTCACCATAGATAGGAATGTATGTTGGTGTTTACTCGGTTCTTGGTACGAAGGTAATAGTCAAGCGTGTTTGTTCGTCTCAGAAACAATTACATGAATAATTATTCCTGGAAATTAAGTATACGTTCAATTAACTTATATATTTGAATAGTTTTGTTTAGTAGTTTGTCAAAAAAACTATTTAGTGGCTAGATAATCTTATATACTATATAAAGCCTGCTTTTATCAATCTCTCTGGGCATACCAAACATCACCTAAAAGGAAATTATTATTTTTTTCACAATGTTATGTTCAAAATTATACTTCCAAATGATTTATAATTTAAATAATATTATTCTATTTCACTAGCCAAGCTATTACTAATCACATATGAATTTGTTCTCAATACCAGTTTATAAGCGTTTCCACTCTAGTCTAGTATAATAGTGACAATTGAATCGCAATCATGTCAAGCATTAGTCTTGATCAATACAGCTATTGTCCGATATGTCAATGAGCCCCTATATTGAAATACCATTGTCTCAAATATGAAGAACGTTAACGATCTTAATTCATAAAATATTTGACATGGTTTCAACCGTGTCCCTAGTATCCCCACCGGATAAAATATAACTTATTTTACGTGGGAATAGTCTAGCTTCTAAACAGTAAAAGAAAATACGTAATTTTGGAGTATTTACGAGTACAAACAAAACAAAAAATCTTAATATAGAAATGGGTTTCAAAATAATATTTTTAGGAAGATTTGAGGGTTCTAGTAAGTTAAAAAATAATGAAGCAAGACTAGTCCTAAATCTAAAATAAAACCCACGGCTCAAGGAAAATGTAACATTGCAATGTACCTATGGTCTGACCGATTTTTGGTGTAGTTAACAGTCCTGGCTGTCAACACAAAAGGTGTCAGTCAGCACAAAAATGCAATTTTGCCTTGAAAATTGACTTCTGTCAACTGCACAAAAGATTCAGTACCCTTATACCCCTTTCATTTCATTCAATTGTCAACTTATTGTCAGTTCAACAGGGAAACAAAAGAATGTATCCTCATGACATTACATATTATTTAAAAACCAAATGATTAATCGAGTACTTAAAGTGTAGGTATTATGATAATTCACTCACTTCCTTCTCATTGTTGAAATGAAAATAAAGAAAGAACTTCATAAATAATTAATAGCAGGAACGTCGAAATTTCCTTTCATCGATTAAATATTTTAAAGGCCAGTGGTTTTTTAAGGAGTTTATTGACATTTTCGATCTTCCTTTATCATTTTCTCGTAGTTAATCGCCCCTTTTGTTGTTAAATATGACATTAAGTATTCTTTTTGTTTCTTTTGCGTTGCATCCGCGTTTGCATTTATTTTCACTTTGACGTATGTCGGCTTCGAAGAGATTAATGAGTGAACAACGACGTGTGCTGTATGTATGTTTTTGTTTAACTTTTATTCTGTAGGAGCAACTCACACGATAATTGCACGTGTGAATATAAATTATATACGACTTCCTCTTCGTAAAAATTACAGTATGTACATTATGTTAGGTGTTTATAAGTTTATATATAAACAAACAAGCAAGCAGGCAGACACTGCAGTTTTTTCTATATCATCATTATCCTCCGAGCCTTTTCCCAACTATGTTGGGGTCGGCTTCCAGTCTTACCGGATTCAGCTGAGTACCAGTGTTTTACAAGAAGCGACTGCCTATCTGAACTCCTCAACCCAGTTTTTTCTATAAATGTAATAAAAATACAATGAATAAATTCAATACTATCAAGTTTTTAACTAAACTCAAATCAGCCTTAAATACCCAAAGAAATAAGTCAACCAAACCATTATTCTCGCTTCAATCAATTAAATTGATTCCGCAGATACCTTTCGCTCAACCGTACTTAACTTCCCAAAGATAATTATGGGCAAATAATCTTTATTTATGAATTGTTGAAGAAGTGTTAAAGACCTCTCTTAACTCTGTAAAGGTGCGATAACCTTTGATTAATTTCGTGCATTAAAATTTTAATTAACAGTACTTTGTCTTGTTTGTAATTTTGTCATCGTGGATTTTTGGGTTGGTGGTAGATGTATGAGGGGTTAACCGCTTCATTGGTTTTAAATGTTAGGCTTGAGTCTTATTGAAAAACCGTGATTAAATATGTCCAAAATATATGTGTAAATAAGGTGTGTTTACATATAAATCCAAAATAGTTGGGTCTCTATGGACTACACGAACTTTTGAAAAAACAAGAAATACAGAGGAAAAAACAAAATTGCAGAACTACTGATGAATAGATAATACATTATTGGAATAAACTTTATTGGCAAAAAGAAAGTAGAATATTGGTTTAATACTTCTGCACTAACACTTTGAGTCTTGTTCAAAGCGTGATAATCTGTTATATATCTCTACATAGGACAGATTAATGTTAACTTTATATCAGAATAATAGCAGTGAGCTTGGTTTTCCCCATAACATTTCCTTATACTTTTGAGGATACAAATAGCAAAAGATATATTATGTTAGTACGGGTAAAACAAGTTTCTGTACTTTTTTTCATGATATCATAGTACTTAATTTGTTTTGTAACCAGTTGCTAGACAGGAAAGATTAAGATCTTTCCCATTATAGCTTGTTGGGAACTAAGGCCTAGAATCTTTGAATTTATTATATTTTGTACCATAAATCATTCAAAATCACAGTTAAATTTTAATGGAAATATATTAAATAGCAACTTCATATTTTGGACCGTGATTACTTTTTTCATCACATACATCATCATCGATTTGACTCGCCTATTCAGATCATGAGCCAAGTTTTAGATCTTAAGTACCTAAGTACCGTTTTATTTTATCTTTACTTACTTAATAGAGTGAAATAATATTTTTAAGTTTTTTTTTGTACCCCCCTAAAGGCTCCGAAACTATTGAACCGATTTGAAGAAATCATTCACTGTTAGGCAGCTGCACTCTTCCCCAATAACATAGGCTATATTTTGTCTGGGTGCAGGAAGAAAAGGAAAGCAGCTAGTTTCTAGTAAAAGTAAATACAAAAAATACTCACAATAAGTTCCTTCTCAGCTTTCCCCAACTCCTTCCCCAGCTTCAGGTTAGCAGCGATTCCCATCGCCTCCTGCACCGTGAGCCTCGGCTGCAGCAGATCATCCTGCATTATATACGTGCTTAACTTCTTGAACACCCTCATATCTCTGCTGTGGCCATTCACTGTTATCCGGCCGTTTACGCCATTTGAACTGTAAAAGAAGGATCGTAGGGTTGAGTTTTGAATGTCACGTGGGTAATGTGGGTTGATTGATAGGCATCAAAAGGCAGGAACGATATGATAGCCGGGACCAACATATAGTGCCTTCCGAAATACGGAAGGACTCGTCATTACAAGATGGTCCCAAGATAAACCCATCCTTTGATCGACTGCGCCAAGCATTGCTTAACCTTAGGGTGCTTCTACACTGTGGCTGGATCAAGTTAACACGCGCATGTGACTCGCGCATGTGACTCGCGCACAAGAACAGAGCACGCGGGTGGGTAGAATGTTTTGAAAATGCATGTAACCTGCGCATGTGCCTCAATACGCGCAAGCTTCTTGCCCCGTGTAGACGCACCCTTATTATATGGTTGAGCTGTTTTTTAACAGCCTTACAAGTAGCTGAAAACAAATACCTAGGTACGCTATTCTGAAAAAAAAAATATTGACATAGGTCTGTATAACATAACGGTACTCAAACATCATGACTAGAGCGATTTGAAATAACTATACCCTATTATGTAGTATGCTAACCTTGATCTATTGACTCCGTTGACACTAACTTGGCTATTAGCTGGGTCATAGATGCCATATTAGTAGGGTATTAAAACATCATATTCTTAATAGTTTTGTGTCCTGAGAGTAGTTTCAAGAAACTGATTTTTTATCTCATCTCTATATATTTTTATCTCTAAAGGTTCGTTTTGAATACCAACTGCCGACCGCACATGCCGCGACTGCATTAAAACGGCCGCTGCACTACTGGTTTGTATGTATCGAAGCGGCAGCAGCACGTGCAGTCGCCCTTAGATATCAGTTGTTTTGCATGCAGTCGCGGCATGTGCGATCGGCAGTTGCAGTCGGCGGCTAGGTTTAAAAACCTACCTTAACACTATCATCTTTATAATTAACATACAAATTAAATTGTGTCTATTAATCATAAACAACAATTTATGGTTTATATAACCAGTTATTATGTAATAATAATGAGCGTGATTTATTTTTTACATGCTGTTATTAATAAAACCGCAAACACGTCATTTGTTAAGTATGCAAATGAGAATTTGTTAGCGGATTCCAAGTTATAGTATTTTGAACAAGCAGCCTCTCATAGTTTTTGTTCTTAGAAAACATACTTGACGCACACAAACAAAAAATAAGTCAGTATAATTCCATAGGGCTCAAGATAATCGTCGTGTGCCTAGGCCATTCCCAACAATGTTAGAAGTGAAGCAGCTATCAATATCTAGCATGGAGCGGCTGCTTTTTTTTCTTCCTCATCCTCAAAAAAGGAAGTTGATACACATATACCAAAATAATGCCTACTACAGAATACTACAGAATTTAAATGAATTTATCCAAATCGGTTTAACTATATTATCTTATTTAATTGTGGGATTTATTGAAGGCAGAAAACAATAAAATACTTATTAAAAAAGTATTGACCCTGTTTTTATTCTAAGAACGGCATTATCTAAAATTCCTTTATAATTAATCCATTCAGTAATGATGTTGTCGCTTAAAAACTAATTAAAATGTTTTGCATGACTTATCTATTAGAACTACGTATTATTATTTTTATTTTAAATAAGATCACTTTTCTATTATTGCTATAGATATTTCAATATTGATCATTTAAATGGCATAATAGATACGCACCTATATCATAAGTTATTCTGAAAGGTTGTTCAAACGAATTAAAATGATAGATGGCTATGATTTTTTTTCTAAATGGTTTAATTCCTGGATAGCAAAGTATTTTGTATGTGTGAGAGGAGGCCTAAGCCCAGCAATAGGACAATAAAAGAGTGATTGCAAAATATTAAACTAACACGAAAGGGTTGCCAGTAGGAATGAATTTAGCTTAATAAGTAGCTAACACTACCTCATGCTTAATTTTTTGTAAAGAAACTTAACTCTTGTGAAGTCATGGACCATAAATCCATGCTTAACATGACAAAGGATTAAGGCTCTAATTATCACATAATGACATCACAGACTCATTAAGGCCTATGAGACCTCGAGGAGAATTAACACCATACAGTTAAAAAATAACCTTGAAAAACTTTTGAGAGGCAATAATTTTTTTTATGACATTTAACTTCATATTTATTCTAATAAGGTTGATAATTATAATTTAGTAGAAGTAGCGACAAATTATGAACCTTTGGACAATATTGATTATACTATAAGCTATAGTATAGCTAACACAAGCAGGATAAGTCAGATCTAGAAAAAAATAAGATACATGATATATTTACGACTTGCTATTTAACCTTATTGTGCTACCCATGTCCCTAGGGAACTGTTTCCCGCATCCAGGTAAAGTTATGTCCTTTCTCAGGCTCTTAACTATCTGCTTGAGAAGTTAAAATGAATTGAGTAAGGGTCAATTCCCACTGAAAGAGCAGCGGCCGTAAGAGCAAATAACTGCGAGCAAGTGAGTGCGAGCGCGGCGGGCCGCGCACTTACATTGTCCGTGCTCTTACGGCCGCTGCTGTTTCAGTGGGAATTGACCCTAATTATTACACGCTATCATCGACAATAATTATTATTTTTATTAGTAGGTATAATTATATTAAACACCCACTTTGATTTAATTATTATAATGTGAAGTGGAATATATTATAAACAAGATAATAGTGCTACAAAGATTATTATGTATTATTCCCGCTAATGGTTTCACCTACGCTTCGTGGAAATTACTTCACGCATCCGGATAAAAAGCAGCCTATATATCCTTGTTAAATGGGTTATCTAAGACTGCAAGTTTTTTTAAATCAGTCTTATCGTTCTTGAGATCAGTCTACAAAAAGTCATTAGCTTTACTATGTTAGTACGTAAAAATATCAAAACTTACTTATATCCAGCCAGTATATTCAGTAATGTGGATTTGCCAGCGCCAGAGGGTCCAAGAATGCATGTCAGCTCTCCTGAACGGAACTCTCCAGAAATATTATTGAGGATCTTGCGTTCACCTGAAACAAAAATATACCAATAAGTATCGTCGTCGTTTTGGCTGAAAAACGTCCACTGCTGGACAAAGATCTTTCCCAAGTTTCGGCACTTTGCCCTATCTTCAGCAATGTGACCAATAAAGGTTCCAGGATGGGCCAATATGCAAATTCACATCAAATCGTAAAATCAACGCTATCGATTGCCATATCTGATTTTCTATCATTTTATTATTATTATTTATTATTACTTTTTAAAGGAATACATATCATTAAAAGTACAAAGGGTCCAACCAAACTATATACAACTTATTATTGTGTAGTTTGTCTGTTGAATCATATAAATCTATATATTATTTCTTATTTATACATCATCATCATCCCTTTTATCGTTACACTGCTAGACACAAGCCTCTTCTCATACAGAGAAGGATTTATACCTAAACAGGGGCAATTAATTACATATCAGATCTTATCGACATTAATTTATGCAAATATACCTCGATGTGGATAAAGATGTTCAGTGAAAAATATTAAATCGTGAACAATAAATAATACTTAATTGGACTATGGCAGAACAATGGTGATTCTTAATTGCTACATATCATACACAATCAGTACTTATAACAAATAATTACTGAGCTAGGCATTTTAGCAACATTTCTCACAGGAAGAAAAAAATACGGGGAGGTACTAGATATACTAAAAACTTTTTGATTTCCAATATTCTTTTTTGTTAAGTGTTGATATTTTAAAATTTGAGGATTGAGTATTCTCTTTTCAAATAATATAATTTAAAAATAGTAACGCAAATAACTTTTTTTATTCTTTAATTTAACATGTAGGCAGTTTGCGTCACTATCTATGTATAAATCATTTCGCACGATAATTAATTATTGTGTTAATTTAATGTTCTTAGTCACGGCCTTTGCATAATATAACATTGTTAATCTATAGTTGCCAAAATTTATAAATTCGTGAACTTCAATGTCATATTGTGCAAGATTTTCGTTCTAGGGTATGGCAGTGCATTGATTATAATTTATTGTTACTGTTACAGTCTTTTTATCGTCCCACTGCTGGGCACAGGCCTCCTCTCACACGGAGAAGGATTGAGCATTAATATTGATTATAATTAAATTTTATTAAAATAAAGGCAGATATTTTGTGACCTGTGTAAAAATACCGGTACTCAGCAGCAACCTGTCAGACTGGAAGCCGACAATGGTTAGGAAAGAGCTAGGTAGATGGTGAATTTAGTTTCTTGGATTATAAGCGTTGTCAAACGCTATTACTCTATACAGGGTCGCGAGTTCGATTCCCGGGTCAAACAAAATCGCTTTGTGGATTAAATAATGCGTCACGTATGGTAAATGCGTCATTCTAGATTCTAGACTATTGCTCTACGATAATAATATGGCAACGATGCTTTAACTAAATTATATGCCTAGCTGTTAATAAGCATACGCAAGTCCAAGTTATATAAGAAGTGAAACTGCATTTGCTGAGAATTATTCTTCTATATATAAATTTTATTTTATTTACTGAAAGTATTTATAGTTCTTTTCAAAATAAAATTCAAATAATTTATTTCATTTACGCCTTTATAGGCACTTATGAACGTCAAAAATTATAAATAGGTTTGATTCTAGTTGCCCATTCCAAAAGTAGCCTCCTATGGAGAAGAACGGGCAAGAAACTCCATGGTTACTCTTTTAAAAATATTACTTATACATAGTTTTATGTTATCTAGTGAAAACTATTTATAGTTATTTTTTAAATAAATTATTTGTCAGAAAGGTGTACCCTATTTTTATACAAATCGTGACTGAATTTTCCTACTCAAGATAAGGTGTTGGCCTCTCAACATAATGAATTTTGTAACAAATTTAGGTCGCGGTTCCAATTTCTAAGTCTTATCTTGGATGCTACAAAACAAGGTCGTAGAAATAATTTCATGAATTTTCTGAGATTTGGATAAAAAATTTCAGAATTGAGAAAGTTCTCCTTTTTGGGAAGTCGATTAGTAATATATCTTTTACATGCCAAATGACGTCGAAATTACATTACTCGTATATTTTTGAGCAAACATTTTGTATCCTTTTGAGAAATTAAGCAAAACTCTGTCGAAATCTAAAAGAACGTTGGATCAGATTACGAAATGGGGAAGCAGGTCGGATATTGCAAAGATAATAAAAACACACGGTAAAGTAAAGTATTTATTAACGGATTTGCATGCATTAGCGTAAGTTTCGAAAACTTATCTGTACAAAATCTGTAAGGCCTTTGTGTATAATTTTAAGTATTATTATTTTTCTATTTCTATTTCAGAAAATGGAAGGTTTTTGTTATGTAATGGACATTTTAATATTCAATCGGACTTATAGATGTATGTAAACATGAGACTGTAATATGATTTGAATAATATAATCGAAAGAGCTTACACTAACAATTATAATAATCAAGAAATTAGACAAAAAACTTAGCAAGACTTAGCAAGATGTTTAGACAAAAAACTCCTTTTTCCTGATACTTACCAGGTTAAAATTATAATATTTGTTTTGATGAATTTTTGACGTGCTCGTTCAAAATCATCACCTCTATGTTTCCACGGTGGAAATGCAAGCCTCGCCTCACAAGGGCTATGTTGTAAACGCATTCCGGTAAGGCAGTACATTTCACCATGGTTTCTAATTAAACTACCTAGAATTAGCGGTACAAGTAGTTATAATATTAAATCCTGCGTTGAGTGATAAGTGGTTGATCGGTTTGGATCTAAGTAATTTTTTTGAGCAAAAACTTTAACAAGTTTATTATAGAACTATGTTAGTCATCATCTTCCTGCCCTGTTCCCAAGTCATTTGGGGTCGGCACAACATGTCTTTTTCTTCTATTCCTCTCTGTCAGACGTCATACTTACATCTACTCCCTTCTGCTTCATGTCCTCTTTCAGGCAATCAATCCATCTTTTCCTCGGTCTACCTTTGCCTCTCCATCCTTCCACATTCATACTTATAGGACTATGCTAGTATGAACTGTATTACAAGAGGGTATAGTACCAAGATACCAGAGTGTAAAACGCATACACGTCTAAATCGAGTCAGCAATTTAGTAGGTTTTCTTTACAGCGAATGCTTAGCTGCATCTTTTTTGACCATGGTTAAACTATAATTACTGCTAAGTTTCATCGAAATTAATTCCGCAATTTTTGCTTGTAACAAACATCCACATACCCAAATGTTTATTTAGTGTGAAATAAACAAAAAAACCATACCGTTAGCTTTTGACTAATTGCGTTTTTTTATGAACAATTTAGTTAACTTTATAAAAGAGAGTTCATGCAAAGTCATTGACTCTTAAAACGTGTTTCCTAGCTATTTTGTTGCTATGTACGTTTTTTGTTTATGTTAAACCTAGAACCTGTTACTTATGAGTCCTTTGCTCTTTTGAAAGGGTTATACCGCCTGATGGCAAAATGGTATCAAAAATTTGAACTGAATTGATCGTACATTTTCTCCAAAAATTTAATGTTTTTATTAATAGTATGTGCTAAAGAATAATAAGTTATTTAAATAGTGTTATCTTAATTTTTATATTTTCAAAATTATTACTTTAAAATGTAATTATATGTTTTAATAAATAAATACAAACTGTAATATTATGTATACATTTATTTTGATGTTTATACGTAGCATGTCGTTTCATAATAAAATACTGAAACGGTATTTATGAGTCAATTAAAGTAGCAATAACTGATGTCCTCAATCTAGATTTTGCAACAGGACGAATATGAAGTTTAATTATCTATATTATTCTTACAGTACTCGTATCTTAGTACCTACTGTAAGATAATACAGTTAGTAAGATATTTTATTTCACATTTATTGTAGCCTTGTGGCTTATAACTTTTCGAATAAAGTGCTAAGTTTATGAAAATTCTAAACTTAGTTAATAATTATAGCTTCGAGTGTAATTTTACAATTATTGGTATCTTAATAATAGTTATTAGTGTATTTGAAACTAGTGTGTAATCGAAGATTATCTGAGCAGACTCTTCTAATTACTATTTCTTGTTAATGATAGTTTATAGAATTTTGGGTATCTGATTTTGAAAGAATATCGAATAGAATATCGAAACTTCAACATTACAAGTACATCATAAAATATTGTATCATGTGGAACTTAAATATATTTCGTAGTTTTGTAGCCGACTTTTAATTTATATATGCATTTGATTCGTGACAATATTGAATTACAGCCTCTCTGTATCTATCCGTAAGCTAAATATATATTGGAACATTGCTAGCTGAAAAATTTGGAACCACAAAATCAATTAAAAAAATATAGTATTCATCCATTCTCCGAGCCTTTTTCCCAACTATGGGTCTGTTTCCAGTTGTCCAAATATACTATAACCATTAGAAAATGAAGACTATACTTAAAACTAACTTATAAGTTACTTTACCGCGCCAAACAGTCTACACGCGCGAACCTGCAGGCGGAAACTACACTGTTGATCATAAACAAAGTTGTTGATTAAATTATTCAATAAAACTGCCTAATTAACATTGATTTGTTACTTTAGTTATTTGTTTGACAAGTGACAAAAACTAACGGAATAAAAACTATGAATGCCCATTTGTCACACTGGAAAATTACTGACTTCCTGTAACGACAGCCAAAGATATTCAGTGATAGCCGGGACCTACAGTTTACTTATCGTGCTTTCCGAAACACAGGCACTGGGATCCAAGATATAGGCACTTAGAAAGTACATCATACAAACTTAGAAAAGATGCATTGGTACTAGCTTGACCTGGCATCGAATCCACACTCATATTTGAAGGTTGGTTGACCACCACGACGATGGAAAATAACTTGATATTTTACATAAAAGATCATTGTTTTTAACAAGGAAGTCCTATTACAGTGAAATTGGTTGAAATTAACCTTTTCAATACTCTTTAACTATCTCCTGTAATTTACAAGTTATCGACTACAAAACTCTTAATTCCTTTGTTCGACAGAATCAGGAAAACGTTTATTGTACTGATACGAGGAATTTAAAGAGGCAAGTTATTTTCCCTATCATTATCATCATAAATCTTATAATTGGAGAGAAAAGTTTACATTGTATATTTTGTTTTAAGTTATAGCTTACTTTTGACAAATAGACTGACAACGAAGTGATCGTATAAGAGTTATAACATTTAAGGGACCCTAAGAAATACCACAATAGGGAATAGACATTCGAATTTTAAAACCTTATTTTCTATCTAATATATATTTTTAAAACTAGACAGCCAACGTCAATCTTTAAATATTCAAATATGGAATGTATAAGCGTAGACCGAGTTGTACTCATACTTTTTCGAATCTTTAAATATTCAAATATGGAATATACAAGCGTGTACCTATTTGTACCAATACTGGTTCGGCCGAAGCTAACAAAATGAACCTTCCAATGACACGGTGCTTAAGAAAGATTGAATATCCCTATACTATCCTTTGGTCAAGCTGTGAGTAAATGTCATGAAGTACAAAACGACTACCGGAGGTGCCAGAACGTAAAATCTCTTAAGAATGTAGCGCGCCAAAATGCGTGTGTCGGGGGATAAGGAACGTTTCTGCGCCCGGCTATTTTTTGTAATACCAAAAGTCCAAAAGCCAAAAAATACCAAAAGCACCTGAACGCCTTGTTAGTTTACTCGTAACCGATCGTTTTAGTCATAGCCACCCGTTTGACCTACAAGAAGGTGCCTGACCTACCTTCCTTATGGCATCTCCGCTATATTCCTACCTCTATGATGATACTATCCTTTGGTCAAGTTGTGGGTGAAAACGGACTTCTTATTGATTGCCTTACATCTGGACCCTTTTTAATAATGAATAGACTGGAACGTGTACAGTCCACAAAAGACATATGTGTTCGGATTGGGAACTTTATTTAAAGAGTGCTTAAATTTTTGCTACAGGTTTTTATTTGAATATTAGAAGTATTGCAATTTTGATTCGATCTGCTTTGGCAAGGTGAGTTTTTTATGTGTAATATGGCCATGTATAAAAATGGTTATTCACAAGGTATATAAATATGATAATATACCGATTGTTAATCTCTCCTTGCAGCATATTTTATCTAAAAGATCTAGATGTAAATTCAAAATTTCCAAATGTAACCAAATCCAAATATTTTTTATTTAGTGCTAGGAAATAATTTATTTTGTAAACGGTACATTTTTTAAAACTAGGTTCCCTGATCCTCTATTCGTAAAAAGAGTGGGAAGAAATAATTCATGAATTATTAAAATTGGAGATTTTTCTCTGGATTTCTGAATCTTAGAAAAGGTTTCAGGAAAAAAGATTCTTGGATTTATACCTAATTTATAAATCTGAATAAGTAATATTAAAAAAAAACATAAGTAACCTAGGCTTAGGCTAAGGTAACTTAAAATGAACACAACATCTTTTTAATTTTCTGACATGAACTAGGTACCTATCAAAAACGATCAGTTGAAAATTGATTTTTCTAAAAACAAGGGAAGTAGAAGGTGCAAAACACACAAATTATCCAGGACCAGGTCACAAAATCCAAGTAATACAAGTCAATAAGTACAAAAAAGAAAAGGAAACATTAATACAATTACGTTACAAGTTACAAAATAAAGAAAGTACATTGACTTATTCATTACAAACAATAAAACACACAGAAAGTGAAATTAATTACGGCATACACTTAAAAACCGGTAATAAAAATAAAATCATTAAAAAAAGGAAGTGAATAAAAAAAATCTTCGCACTTATAAACTGCGAGTGCGCAAACAAAAGAAATTATGCAGCTCGCCTTGAGTCGGTCGTTGACACGGAGAACAAAATGACTAGCGGAGGTGCCATAACGGAAAATCGCCGAAGCAAGTAGCGCACCAAAATGCGGGGAACGAGGAACGTCACTGTATCCACCCATATACGCCTTCTTTAAACCCGGCAATTTTAGTAATACCAAAAATCGTTGACAGATGTTTCAAAGAACCCGAACGGCTCGTTAGTTCACTCCTATCCGATCGTTTTGGTCATGCCCACCGCACGAATTTGACCTAGAAGAAGACGCCTGACCTACCTGCATTACCTATGGTATCTCTGTTCTTGTCTTACTCCGTGGTCAACGTAGAAAGCCGTGTTGCAACTCCGCAGCGAAAGTGAAGCTGCATCTACAGCGTAACTCGAGTGAATGCATTTTGTGTGCGGTGTGATATAAACTATTTCATAATACTTGTTTACTTACTGAGTTTTTGCGAATGAGTCAGGTTTTTACGACAAAAAGTGTAAGTGGTTCATATTTTATGCGTGGAAGTGTATTCATTGCGTAATAAGTCTGAAAGATTTTTTTGTTCTTTAATGTATCAAAACAGGGTGTTTTTAACCGACTTCCCAAAGAGGTGAATGATTGTCAAAGAGAATAAAAATGAAAATCTACACTTACTACACACCTTATACATATATTTTAAGTGACATAAAACACGCGGTGTATAGAGGGATTAAAAACAGAACAAAAACCGCATTTTTTGCTATCGATTACCAACAATTAACAGGAAATAAATAAACAACAACATTGTAAATCATCAATTATTACTATTTGTTCATCTTGTAATGGCAAATGCAATCAACGGGATTCTTGAAGGAATTCTTATTTTTTTCTTTTATGCATATTTCAATGATCGATGTGCTATTTATCATTGTTTGCATGTCATCATTGTGGATTTTTTCATAATTTTTTAAAGTAAAAAATCGTTGCGTAGAATATAATTAAAACCAAACAATTATGGAGAATTGAAATACGTACTGAGCATGTCATTAGTAACGGCCAGTTTCTTCATCAAAAGTAAAAGTTAAAGTACTTTTACTTTAGACATCTGAACTGCATTGTACGGGTAGGCTAAAAATGTAGTGAGATTTCTAATCTTAGCTTAGACTTCATAGATCATGGATTCTTGGAATGTGAAAGTGTAAGTACTAGAAAGTAGAAAAGTTTGCGGTTAGCAGTCATGAAACCACCGACGTTATATACCTACATATGTATAACTTAATGTAGTTAAATGCCTGTCCAAAATCTTAACCATTGTAAATAAAACGTGATTATTGTAGTGGGAAAATTTTCTACTACATAGCAAATATTAGATGTGTACGTTGTACTCTAGGCTCAAATAAAGCTGTTTCCTGTGATAAAGATTGCTATCAAACCATCCTATTGTTCAAAGTTTTTTGCTTAGCTTTATCGATAAGGAGGAACTCGTATTCTTACACTAGTTTCGTCCATTGGCTTCATTCTTGTCTTGCGGAAACTACGCTGCGCATCGGGATAAAAGTAGCTCATTGCCTTTCTTGACAAATGGAGTAACATCCAAAGATTTTTTTCCAATCGGACCAGTAGTGCGTGAGAAAAGGGTCTAAAAAATAGTGCGTTAGATAAATAAACTATTAAGTTATTTCAATGTTTTTCTACTCACATACAAAACCTTTAAAAACCACTGTGCAAAGTTGAGTCAACACAATTTTAGAATATTATCGCTTTACTAAAATGTGAATTGAAAACACTGCTAATTTCATTAGTAAAACTAGCTATACTTGTAGAATTTGCCTGTACTTTACACCATAAAGTTCCCACGAGCATGGAAAACTTCCGTTTTTTATACCTACCACTTACGTATAGCTACAAAAAATCTACACATACATACATTACTCATCTATTACGTAGGTAATTAATAGCAGGGATATCATTACATTTTATTACACTGTCAATTAATTTACATAACCTGGTAACTTATTTACAACAAAAAAAAAACTTCTTAAAAATACAAAATAATGCATTTTTAAGACCCGTTCTTACTACACCGATAACGTCAACCGATAAATCTACAGATGTAGGTCATCTAAAATGCGGTAGCTCACTTCCCAAACAATCGGCTAGGGTGCACTTCTACAAGGCCGAGACGATTGGTGGTAGATCTTTTGGAGGAAACGCCCCTATGGTGGTACTTCCTCTGAATACGGTCGACAAGATGTAAAAGGGTGTTTGGGAAAAGGATCGGATGTGCGCAGTTGATTGGGTTTTCTGTAGTATTTTTTTAGAAACTCTTGTTTTAAAAAGAAGATATCAAAATCAAACATTTACTTACGTTATCAATAAAGTAATCAGGAAGAAAGCTAGAAGTAGTAACTAAAACGAAGAGACTACCCAGCGTATTTTTAGAGCAAAACCCATAGAAAATTATGGAAATGTAACATTTCCGACAAACATTTGAGTTTCAAACTATTTGAAGGATATCTATCCCTACAGCGCCGTTTAAAATAAAACAAATTTCCATAACCCCAAAATTCATTAAAGTAGCGGCCTATTCAAATTTTAATAAATTAAATGTTAAGCTTTTCTGGCCTACGTTTGTTTTAGGAAATTCCATTTTATGGCTTGGTTGAAATTCGCGAGAAAACGATTTTCCTAAGCATAAGCAACTTGGTAGAACCATCGTTTCTTTGCCTTATGAAGTTTGTTTTACACTGAAAGCTATAAAATGTACTTGAGATATTTCTATTTCATACCTGTTACTAAGTGTAATAAATAATAAAAGCAACTTTGCATTGTGTAAGTATTAGGATATACCTAAGTAACTTTCTATAAATAATCTTCTTCAAAATATAATAAATCTAAGTTTATTTATGTTTGCGTGTTCAAACGGATTGATGAGCGGTCGAAACATTTGAAACACGAATGTGGTTTAAAAACAATTGAATTGTTTTTTTTTCACAAATACGTTTAACACGCGGCTGTCGGAACTGAGGTCTAGCAAAAAAAGAAATGTCTGTGTGATACATTGGACGTAAAAAAGCGTATGTATCTATCTATCGTATTTCTGATGACCAAAAAATAACACCTGATAACATAATTATAGGTAGTTATTTAAATAGTAAAAAAGTAATTTTAAATTAAAAAAAAAAACAAGAATAATTATGATATTTATGATCATTTTATGTAAAATCGCATAATAATGGCACAACACAAAAAAAAAAAACGAAAAGAATGCCACGTAAAACCGCTTTAAAATATCTCCATCGTATCTTTAGATGTGCACAATCGTTTTTCAAAAGAGAGCATATTATTTTCGGCAATAGTCGTCGAGATTTACCAAGATATACGGCCTACATTACCGGTCTTGTCTCTCTATAAGACGTATAGCAGGCTTCCTGATACCTTTTGAACAGTTTGCAGAGGCCTCGAATGGGAACTGTCTTTTGTTTTCCTTATTCTTTGAAAAAAAAAGGCTGGAATTTCAGGCAGTCAGAGTTTTTAACGATTGAAGTATTTTTTAGCAGGACTTGAAGTAAAATTGGTTTCTAATATCAGTTTAATAATTTAAAAGTTGAGCTTAGAATGAACTATTATGCTAATTTAAGCTTGAAATATCAAATGAAAAAAACTTGAAAACATATCAAATATTAAAATGCTAATTCACCCCGACTAATCTTCGTAGCATTTGTTGAAAGGCCTTTTAGATCGTACCTATATGTAGAATCGTATGTTGTAAAGTAAATTGGTTGTTATAGTATACCCAAAAATAATGTTCGTCACAATCAAAACTAAAGCATTGGAACAAGTTTTTTCGCTAGACAGATCTCAGCTTACATTATATCTTTCAATACACAATAGAGTTTTTGTCTGAAATTCAAGGTCGTGACCTCAAAGAGGTTCCAGTGCCATTTTGTCAAATCCGGAACGATCAGAATAAAAAACAAACCCGAATCAATCAAGGAGTCCAAGATACGTATTTTATTGGTCTTTATTAGATCTTTACTTTCTTTCTGCGTTATTACATTCTTGACTGTGCCATTGTAAGTTTACGATGTCGATACAGACTGACCTTGGAGACAATTATAGGACACTTTCTTCGGGTACTTTGGCGAAAAATTGGAATTCATTACAAGGTTTTTTTTAAGTATAATTATATAGGTATGTAAATAGTTAACCAAGTATATTAGGTATAGAAGTTTATTTCCGATTAAATATTGACTTCCCATTCAAAGAAGAAAATAGTGTTGAATATTTCAGATTTTTAGATCCAGTTTCCTTCAAAGGCTTTCGCCGTAGGTTGGTAGTGTAGTAGACATACTTAGAAAATACATAATATACCTTGGGAAAGCTACAGTATAGCTTACTGGACAAGAACTCTACACTGGCACTTGAGAGGTAGGAGTTATTAGCTCGACTCATGAATCAATCAAAAACAATTTTTCAATGCACATTGTACATCGACTAACACTGCCCACTGTTATCCTAAACTCAAACAAATCACACTTTATTCACTACTCAAATCAATCTTCTCAATAGATTTGTTTCATGTCAAGACAGTCTATGTAAAAAATATTGGCAGGCCAGGCGATATTACGAATAGACTGAAGGAAACGGGTGTTTCACGGTATGAGCAGAACAAATTACACCAATTTCCATTTTGTTACATTTCTTGCGTCTTCGTTTCGCCATTTGTGGCGATTGATGACGTGTTACTTATTTGGGTGTACCATGTCTATTTATCACTTTGAATGGACGAATATATTTGGCGTGTGCTTAAGGAAGCTCATGAGTTTTGGTGGAATTCGGCATTTGGAAGACGGTATAGTGTTTTATACTTGTTCTATGGTTGGATATGAGAACTGCAATTCATAAGAATCGAGAATTTGAGAGCCGGTAATGATAGCGCTTGCGACTGACTCTGCTTTGAACGGATCATTCATTTTGTAGATTATATATTTAATCGAAACTATTTAATGAATAAGTTTAATTTTTACCAGACAAAATACACAAAAATAAAACATGATACTGTAGTTGTCTTTTATTTCAGTTTGACCTTTATTAAATAAATATTTATGCACGTGAATGTTCTATTTAACGCTATGATAATGACAGTTTTTTATTTATTTTTAGTATCTATTTGACCTTTTCTGCATTGCGATCTATACGAATTAAAAAAGTGTGTATTTATATGAATTTAAGATTTGTTTATCATTTGATTTGGCACAGATTTCGAATAGAATTAAATAATTTATCAATGTATCATTGTGGCAAAAAGAGTCTAGAACATTCAGCTTACAAATAAATTAATTTAAATTTCGGACACTACGCAGTAATCTATATTCTAATTTTAAAGACGACCGTCAAAAATAAATACCAAATTCGATTAATTGGTTAAAGTATACTTTAGACGCATTTTACATATCCATCTATCTTATTGATACTTAACTAAGATCACCAGTACCAAAGTTCCTCCGACGTTTTCCGAAACTAATTAAAACGGTGCCCTTAAAATTCTCTACGTTGAATCAAGAAATTCGCAATTTGAAAACCTCAAGTTGTTAAGAATCGGGTAGAATTAATTTAGGATCCGTTTTGTTCTAAATTAGCTTGTCGAACATTCGAGATGGATCCGTCGACAATTGTAGATTTTAATATTTCAATTTCACTTAACATTGAAAAATATTTTGATAAGATGCTTTTTTAGTAGGTATTCTTTAGTTGATTCTCATGAATATAATGTATCAAATTGATCATTTATTTAGCAAGTAAAAAAGTATAGGGTTCAAACTGGTTAAGACAAGTTTTTTTTTTAACTAGGCAATAAAAAATAGATTAAAGACTGTAGAATTCAAAATCAGATTTAGATGTGGGGCCATATATAAAATTCTTAAAGCGTAAAATAACAGATAAATGACGCAAGATAAGCATGGCGAAACTATATAGGTTCCTAGTTGAGTACGGAACCCTAAAAATCTTTAAAATGGTACCTATTATCCTAAAGCTTTATTTTAAAACTAACCCTTCAGTACAAAAGGATAACTTTCAAGGTCTCAAAGACCGACCTTTTTTCAATCATTTTTATCAAGCTAAGTGTTAGAAACCCACAAAGTAGATTAGGCTTTTCCTAATCTAGACTTAAAGTAAACAATAATGATAAACCTAAAACTCCAAGCTAAGTCTGACCCTAATTCTTATCTTGACAACCTTTCCTCGAAAATATTTATTTACCTAAAACTTCTTTGACAGCCTAATTGGCGTAAAATAATAACTGGGGCCTAACAGTCCTTATTATTTTATAGTTTATAGTAAAAGTAAGGGGCCTAAAATACCTTATTTTTGAAAGGATAGGCATGAGTTGATAACGATAACCAAACCATAACCAGCCTTAAAATTGCCGCCTATTCTTCCCAGCAAAACACATAGGAAGGGCGGAGGGCGGGCGTGTTTTGTAAATTTGACTTTCGAAAAGTGCTGATTTTCAGCCTACTTTGAATAAATAACTTTTAATTTTGATTGGTCCAATTGGCGATTAGAAAACTAAAAATGGTTTGGCTATCGTAATAGAGTACTTAGTGTACTTAGTGTAAGAAGGAAAATTATAAAATCTTGCAAGCAATAAATATGTAGACTTGAAAAGAAACTCTATTTTTGGATGACATAAAAAAGTATATTTTCGAAGGTCATTTGGACCGACACATGGTCATCGGTCAGGGTAAGGTTATGACCATATAACAATTTTGGAAGAACTGGTTTATCTAGTTTTAGTCCATTGATTTTTGGATTTTATGAGTCTCATTGGACTAGAATAGATTTCCATAAATTAGTTGCTCTATTTGCGGCACGTGTGGATACCTGATTCAAAACCGACATTTTGAAAAGTGCAAAAAGTGAATCATCATTTTTAATGTTTCTATTTTATGCATTCTTGTAGTATTTATATCAAGTATTTCTTCAGCTTTTTGATCCTCTACATTTTTAAAGTCAGTCTCAGTGTGACACGGAGGAACAAATATATTTTTGTCAAATAAATAAAGGCTCAATGTAGATTTATCAATGGAGTGAGCATGACTAAGAGATCAATAGATTTTTTGTTACACGGTACAGTTAGTTTATACCGTTATGGAGACAGCTAGGCAGCTTTAGCATTCTTATATAACTAGATTAGCTTTGATTTTCATCTCGCACTACTTACCTACAGTTAACAACAAAGATGTTTAAAATGTATTTCTGTGTGGACTCAGAAGGGAGTAGAACAAAGGAACATTGATAAAATAATGATACCATACTAGACTCTAATTTAATAAAGCAAAAGTGTTTGTTTGTTTGCTTGAACGCGCTAAGCTCAGGAACTGCTATGCCAATTTGCAATATCTTTCAGTGTTAGATAGCCCATTTATCGAAGCAGGTTATAGGCATCTTTTTACCCGGGTTCATGCAAGAGTTCCCATGGGAAGCGGGTGAAACCGCTGGCAGAAACTGGTATTTATAAAAACAAAATTTTAAACGCTTATAAACTACCTAACACAATTAAATAAAATTAATCTTTATTTACATAGTTCTTCTTTTAAAACATATTAACAAGATAAAATTTAATAATCTTAGATCTCAACACGTGAGAGTCACATGTGTGGAAAAAAAAGTTACCTATTAGTTCTATTTTACGTATTCTTGTGCAATAAGTATATTATTATGAAGAAAAACATCCTTACAAAATGTTCGGTTTCTTATTTATACACGATCAAAATGACGCTTTAACTATAATTTAGGAGATTTTTTTCATTTTCTGTTCTATATGGATTAGCTTCTTGTATGTCGCTAATTATAAAACAATAGAAAATCAATTGTTTGTGTCTTGCGACACACAACGGGTTTAGCAAGCGTGTAGGGACCCTAGTTAAAAGATGATGTTTGCGGGATAATTTAAACGATCAATGAACGAACAAAATATATAAGAATAGATTTTTGGACATACACCTAGATATGTATACGTCTATTTTTAAATCCGGATGCATACATATAATACCTACGTCATATAAGTAATGTAATAGAACCATATTAAATACTCCTTACGCGCAAACGTCAAAGGCTAAGCTATCATAAAGGAAAAACCAAAGTCTATCGCAATATTTAATGGATTAAATACTAACTAATCGTTTCTATGTAATTATTGCATTGTTGCTATAAAACCTGTAATTATATTGACATTGAGTGGGTAGCACTTAGTTATTAATAGCTCGATAAACGGCTTGTCATCTCAGATTTTAATCAAATAATTATACATACTTACTAGCTTCTACCAGCAGTTTCCCCGATTCTCGTAGGTAATACTTTCCTTACCGGGGAAAAATAGCGTATATGTAATATTATTTGGTAGATAAACTATATTATTGCTAATTTCATCGAAATCCAGGACCTAAGAAAGGCGTGAATAAGGAACAATTAAAAAAGTAAACAAATTCTAGACAGTCATCATTGATTTGCGGTTCGAAAATTATTAGTATCATGGTCCAAAAATCAAGGCAAACATTTGAGCTAAATCTACATAACTTTATTTTAAAAGTGATATTGTGTAAAGGTTAAAATATCTACGCGAAACCATCAGATCAGTCAGAAAAAAATAGATTTATACCTAATGATATACAACTATAACAATTTTAGTCGCAAACTTCAATAGAAATATTAAGAAAACTATTGATCGTAAGATAAAAAAATTGGTCACCACTCTTTTTTTCCGTACCTTTTTCAATAATAGAACCTTAACAGATAAGCAATCTAACAACCTACAAAATCCTTAACCGCCTTAATTCAATACACCACCCTATAACACTCAAACTACACAACTCCAAACTAAAGATAACATGCAAACAAACAAACTAGAAGAGCCATACCAAAAATAAACGAGGCACAGAATCACGGTGCAAACAGACAAAATCTCTGTCACGTCCGCGGTATATATCGGCCGGAGCCGCGATAGGTTTGCCGAATATCGCATATTCGTAGCGAAGCCGCGAAACTGCCAAATTGCATATCGATATGGATAGTGTTGCGAAGATGTGCTGTGGCTAGAAGTGGACCAGTTTTCAAGCGGTTTATTGTAGTTTTATCGACCATATTTTCTATATTTGCAGTTTATCAATCAATTAATAAACTACTAGAGCATGGCCTGTGACTTCTTCGGATGTATATTTTGTACAATTCAAAATTTAATTTTGAATAATTTTTGGCATCCCTTTTTAAGCCCTTTTTGGTATTATTACTTACCTATTTTATAAATAACAAAGAGTTACGCTCGAACTAAGCTAACTTGGTCAGCAGAGCGAAACAAACACAATCTCGAGATCAAATACAATCAAAACAAAGTAATTTTAGCTATGAATATAAATTAATAACTATTCCGGTTCTCTACCTATTAAATAAATGATTTCATTCATCTTTTGGGCTGATACGGAAATAATTGAACTTGTGGCCTCGAATACAGGAAGGATTTTATTGCGAGCTCAAATAAATAATAAACACAAAATTGTACTCTTATTTTATGTACCTACGAATTTGTATTTAGGTATCTTAAAACAATAACTGTCTCTTTTGGGATCATTCTACTCATCATTGGGCCTAATTACGTGTGTAGACACCCACTACATAAAAATTCTCAAAAATAATCTCTTTTCGTGTATAGCAGTAAAAATGAAATGTTTATTTATTTTGTTGGATTTTTGCATGTCCCTTCCAGTGTTTTGTTATCATTGTGTCAGTTGAATGCATTCGGATGTGACTATCGTCGGCAGCGGTAGGTTTTATTAATTTTTCCTCACGTAACGAGGTGCAAACTGTACGCCTCTCGTGCTTCACCAATTTATACTACCACTAGCCATTTTTATTTCATACGTACACCTGAATAATTATTTCAATTTAGTAATAAATTCTTCATCATTTGCCTGGACTTTTTCACTTGGTTGGTTGGCTTCCAGTCGACGATGTTGCCGAGTACCAGTGTTTTACAAGGAACTGCCTATCTGACCTCCTCAACCCAGTTAGTTACCCGGGCAACCCAATACTCCTTGGTAAGACTAATTGTCAGACTGAATAGCTTCTAACCCGCAACGAGTACCAAAGATGTTCAATGACAGCCGGCACCTACAGTTTAACGTGCCCTGAAACACACATTATTATTTCATACGTAGGTACACCTGAATAATTATTCATTTATTGATAAATTATTAAAGTTAATTAAAGAGATTTCTCAGAAATTAATTACGTAATGAAGATAATCACAGTAATTATTAATTTCTGGAACTCTACTGAAATGAAAATAGCTCTTTGTCGTATTATAAACAATGCTGAAAATCGGGAAATAAAATCCCTACTACTTAATATTATAAATGCGAAAGTAACTCTGTCTGTCTGTTACGCTTTCACGTCTACACCACTGAACTGATTTTAATAAAATTTGGTACAGAGATAGAGGTGATCTTGAGAAAGAACATAGGATAGTTTTTATCCTGGACTTTTGAAGAATTCTCATGGAAACGCGATATAACCGGACATTACGCGGGCGAAGTCGCGGCCGGAAGCTAGTAATACATAAAGGTGAATTGTTAAAGAAGATTTGACAAAATGCTTCATTTTGAGAATATTTATTTATTTTGTAGTATTGTAAAATAACTGGTGGTTTTAAATAACTAGTGTTGTGGGAACTGACTTTACATATTATTTGGCATAACAAAACATTAAAAAAAAAAAAAATTATATTATATTTGCCGTAAAAACTTAGCTTATTATGATAACAATGAACATATATATCATGCAAAATATAATTTAACTTCCTAAAAATGCATCGAAATTACTCAACGTGTCGAACTTTGACATATACCTACTTGTACATACCTCTAGTTTGCATACAATGGTAACAGTAATGATAAATAATTATGTTCATTGTACTTCCAGTGGGTTTACCCTCCGTAATTAGGAAGTGGTTATTGACACTTATATTTAATTCATCCCAGTACCGAGAGATACCGGTCTACGTCAGGATCCCTGTCACAACTCTCCGATCCTCTCGAAATACATATAGAAAGTTGCTACCTAATTGCTACCAGCTACCATTAGTTGCTACCAATTGCTACCCTCGTGGTTTTGAAGATATTCAGCATCCGAAGGTGACAGCCATTCTGATATCAGGATGGCTGTCACTTTTCCCAGTGTGAAGAAACGGCGCAAAAGTATTGTGTTTTTTTTTTCACCCAGAGTTGCTACCTAATTACTACCCTCCAGAATTAAATTTTGGACCACATCGATTACGTGGGTAAAAAGATATTTTAAAAAATAGTTTTTGCGCCTAACAAAAATGAATCTTCCAAGAATCGTTTAGCTCATAAAAAATGTAACGATTTTTTTTTCTCTTAGAATTTGGTAAATTAAATCAAAAGTCGTTTTACGCATTAACACGTTGTGTAGGCACAGGTAGTGTAGGAGTGTAAAAGAAAACTAAGTGAATCGATGCAGGTATGAAAGTAAGCGCGAGGAGTGAAGACAATGTGTCAATGACCTGTAAGATCGAGATAAATGCAGTGAAATTCAAAGTTACCTCAGTCTTTAAAGTCACTGATCTCTAAAAGAAAAATTAAGATTTCTGCTAGATTGTGCATATTTTTGTCTTTCGTAGAGGATAAAATATATTTTTTTTTGCAATAAACAAAACATTAATGACCGACTAAATAAATCTTTAGTTCTTAGTTTTCATTTTGTTTCCGATAATTTAGATTTTGGAGAATGTTACCAAACGTCGTTTTTTGAGTAGGCATAATTAAAATCTGCCAAACCAAAGTTAATGAGATTCAAATGGGACCAATTTGAGACCTTGTCCTTTCAAAAAAAAGTTTCAAATGAGTTCATTGGCAACAAGTTCTGAGGTAAAACATTAAAATAAATTAGATAAAACCGAAATAAGATACCATCTCTTTTTTGGAACTGGTTAAAAAAATTGCCATGCTTCTTTTGCAAAAAGAGAAAATATTGGTAAATATGTATATGTTTAAAAGGTATGGCTAAACTATTGTTTTTCTTTGTATTTTCTATTTTTTTAATTATCTCTAATATAATAATCTATTTATGAATGACCTTAAAAAACATCCTTACCTAAAAGATGAGACCTTTATGCGTTGTCTTTGTATGTTATTTTTTATAAATACCTACTATTTTACGAATGACCTTATTTTTGTACATTCAGCCTCTACAAGTATAATGTTCTAATTTCTACAACAAGTATAATGTTTTAGGTTTCATTAAGATCCAAGCAATAGTGCAAGTGTTTTCCTCAATAGCAAATGGAGTGAAACATCCACGCATGCGCGTATGCGTAACGCAGTAACGAACATACCTATTGCTAATAAATGATGCAAATATTCATTATAAGTCATAAAGTAATGTTGATTTAATATCATCTTTGCTCTGTTGTACCGTGATTATGATTATTGTTCTCACTGTATTAATTGCTTGTACGAGTTTAATTTCTAAGATAATAGGAAATCAATTGTTTCTCGCGTATGTTTGCGCACTGGCTCTCTCTCGACTTGATAATTCTCACATTTCAAATGGTTTCGTGTCCATTTTAAAATTATTTGTGGGCAATTTTGTTTGTTTTCCTTTTTCAACGTAATTTTTATACTGTTGTGAATATAATGTTCTTTTATTATTATTATTTCCGTTCTTTGATACTTACAACTTACGTTTCAACAACGATGTTTAATAATTCAGTTAAGCTTTCTTTAATTGATTTCTTTTCAGTGGTGACTGAAAATATATTCCCAATATCAGTGTAATTTCGTGGTAAGTACTTACACACAATTTTCCACCAGTCAGAAGCCTTACAAATACATTTGAACAATGCGTAAAAGCAATTGAGAAACTTTATTCATTAGTTATCGTTAAGTACTTTAAGTTCCAACTTGGTTTTGTTCATGAAGGGTATATAGTTTTAAGGGGCCCTTTTGTTTCTTTAATGGTCACGCCTCAAAGGAAATTTCGGAGGCGTTAGGTAGGCGTTTTAGTACTTAAATTATGAAAACATATTTTTAACGTAGACTATTATTATCTAAGTTGGTATTTATAATTAGTGTTGTGTACAAGTACTGTGACTCGGAAGGTGCGATAAATTGTAGGTCCCGGCTATCATTTGAACATCTTTGGCAGTCGTTACGGGTAGCCATTAAGAGCAATAGCGCACTAGCGGCTTGGCCGCAGCGGCCAGGTCGCGGCGGCCATCGAGATAGATACCTTAGTATGAAATCGCCACAGAGCGCGCGCACCTGGTCGCACGCGACCAGCGGCCACACTCAGCCGCAGCGGCCAGCGAGATCGGAGCGGCGCGTTTGCGGCCAGTGTTCAGTCGCTGGTCGCTGCGGCCACTGAGATCTATAGTATTGTAGTAAAATCACCAGTGTGCGCGCACTAGCCGTGGCGGCCGGACGTGTTGTAGAGCTACAGCGTGATTTGTAATTATCGCAATGTCTTTCGACAAGGAAAGATTTATAACAGAAATCGAGACGAGGAGGGCGTTGTGGGACATGTCCTGTGAAGATTATGCCAACCGAGATATAAAAAGGTTAATCTGGGAAGAAATAATTGATATATTTGGAAATGAAAACTTAAGCACAACTGAAAAAAACGAACTCGGTATGGAAAATTGTATTTTTTCGTTTTCTTTTTCCGCTTCTTACTTATAAGATACAAAAGCACTGCTATTTCCTCAACGTCCATTTTGAAGCGCGCTGTACGTGCAACTGACGATCGTAGCCGTGGTTTTGGCCGCGTTGCAAATCGATACCTGCGGCCTGGCCGCGCGACCTGGCCGCTGCGGCCAAGCCGCTAGTGCGCTATTGCCCTAAGACTCACAAGCAGTCTTACCGTATAGTTCTTAGGTATTGGGTTGCCCAGGTAACTGGGATGAGGAGGTCAGATATACATATGTAAATACTGGTACTTAGTTGAGTACGGTTAGACTGGAAGCCGATCCCAACATAGTTGGGAAAAGGCTAGGCAGGTGGTATCGTGTTCAAGTATAAATGTGTCTTTTGTAGTATTTCACATCCGTGTGAATCATTTTTTAGAAATCTGGTTGAAGATTTTGGTTTAAATTCAAATTAGATATTCCAAGGTCAAGATTCCAGATTGGGAAAAGGCTCGGAGGATGAGGATGATGAAGTAGTAGTTAAAAGTTCTAAGTTCTGACACACTATTATACAACTTTTTATTTGGTTTTATATTGACATAATAGGACCACATAAAGTGTGGTTTCGATGAAGTTTTGCATAATTTTATGATGTGGTGAGATCGTTTTGCGGTTTGTATTATCACGATTTTGATTCAACTTTTTTATATTTGACCTAGACTTTATGACATACCTACCAACAGCGCAATTTTTGAAATGATAACCTACTTTATGAGGAGTTATTTATAGAAGTATTTTGTTGTTTTTTATTATTATACTTCGATTACTACCTGATTAAAAGTTAAGCAATTTAGATAGGACTGTTTTATACCAACACGTATTGAACAAATAAATGTTTATTTTTCTAAACTGATTTTTTAAATAGAATTTTTATCAAGATTGTTAACCTTTTGGTTAAGTGCAATTTGTGCAATTTGAGTTATTTTTTTATGGAATTAGGTCTTTATAATATACTTTATGTTCTGTACAAACTTTTAGACACTTTCCATCTTAGTATAAAACATACAGGTCTTACAAAGTACCAGCTTTAGTACCAACTAGGCTTAAACCATTGTCCCAAACCAAGTTTATGATCAATACCTAGAACTAAAGCTGACCACGTTTTATAATAAGGTGGTTTTAGTCGTAGCATTTAATCACTGGTTAGTCACAGAAGCTAGTTTTTTAGAGTTCCGTACCCAAAGGGTAAAACGGGACCCTATTGTTTTCGCTCCTCTGTCCGTCCGTCTGGCACCAGGTTGTATCTCATGAACCGTGACAGTTAGAGAGTTGAAATTTTCACAGATGATGTATTTCTGTTGCCGCTACAACAACAAATACTGAAAACTAAAACAAAATAAATATTTTGGGGGGCTCCCATACAATAAACGTTATTTTTTTGCTAATTTTTGCGTGATTTCGATAATGGCAACAGGTAGATGCGTTTTTATAAATAATGGTACGGAACCCTTCGTGTGCGAGTCCGACTCGCACTTGGCTGGTTTTTTATTTCCACAGCGTTACCCCTTAATCAATTACCAGCATATGCAATCATGACGTAATGCAAGCATGTACATATACATAAACAATGTTATTGCCATCTAAACTCACGCATGGCCGACTCTGATGAGCACAGAGCTAGTAATTTCATGTACCTAATTGTTTCCGTTCCATTTCCAGTAAATAAGGTAGGTATATGAAAATTACTGGCTTTTGTGATATACGCGTGTATTGTCAATTTATTTTTAGGGTTTCGTACCCAAAGGGTAAAACGGGACCCTATTATTTTCGCTCCTCTGTCCGTCCGTCCGTCTGTCACCAGGCTGTATCTCATGAACCGTGATAATTAGAGAGTTGAAATTTTCACCGATGATGTATTTCTGTTGCCGCTATAATAAAAAATAGTGAAAACTAGAATAAAATAAATATTTTGGGGGGCTCCCATACAACAAACGTGATTTTTTCTCTAGCACGGAACCCTTCGTGCGCGAGTCCGACTCGCACTTGGCCGGTTTTTTATTTTTTGCCTAGGCTCTTTATCCAGTCTAACCGGATTATTTCAGAAGTGAATATGCTAAATAATAGTATTAAATGTAAGAATTTTGATAAAAACCTGATAGATTATATGTATGTACATATGAATAATTCATTTTTGAGTAGGCTCATTAGCACTTTACACATGTATTTCACCAATATTAGGCAAATCAAAATAAAATAAAAACGGGTATTCAAAGTTAGAGCGAACCATTAATATGCTATGTATTTATTTGGTTTAATTTTATTGATACTAACTAACATAAGCACATATGTACATTAGGGTGTCCCAAGACATAAGGGGGATTTTTTTTTCTCGAATTCAAATACGCATACCCTCTAATTTTTTTCGGTTTGACCTCATTATCTCCTATAATAAATATTACCTCGATCAGACAGTGGTAACCCGTGCCGACTTAATGCCAAAGTTTTCACATGAAAATTTGTACTGACTTACTATGGAGAGATTTAGATCTTAATTATTATTACTAAAAATAAACCTCGAATACCTCCAAATAATGTTTTATCTTCTCATATACATTGAAAAATAATATCATTGTTAAAATTTTCATTTTCAAGTCGTTTTATTTACAGTCAGGATAAATTTTCCGATGTTCTAGGACGGTACCTAACAATAATTGTTTTTGTTCCTCATCTACTGTGCTTAATCAATAAAAGCCTTGCATGAACTTCACCGATCTTTCGGCCACATCGTTCACTAACTCTCAGTGCTGAAACTTTTTCTTCTTGATACGAAGCATTATTTGACTAGAAGGTAGGACACATTCATGTAGAAAACTGTCATTAATTTTAAGGCGATCGATCAAAGAACTCGCTTTTTACTGAAATGAAGTTAGAGGTGATTTTGTCATAAAAGGTACCGTAAAGATCTTCTTTTGAAAAAAAAATAACCAAAGACAAAATAACCCCTGAAAAACGATACATCCAATCGTTTTTCAAGAGTTATTTCCTCTATGCTCTTCTGAGGCGCGTGCTTTCTGTAACACGCGCTAACTGTTAGGCCGGCTGCTCTCCTGGCTGTCATTTAACATCTTGGACAGTCGTTTCGGGTAGTCAGAAGCCAATAAGTCTGACACTAGTCTTATCAAAGGGGTATTGGGTTGCTGGGTAACTGGGTTGAGAAGTCAGATAGGCAGTCACTCCTTATAAAACTCTAGTACTCAGCTGAATCCGGCAAGACTGGAAGCCGACCCCAACATGGTTGGGAAAAGGTTCGGGACATGACGATTTATTCTTATTAATCAAAATCAAACAAATTACATATCTAAGTTGCTGAAAAAGTCGTGATGGCGTTGCTTAAAAAGTCTTGTGTCTTTTATCCCTCCAAACTTGATACAAGGTGACGAGTTTCGTCACCCAATTAGGCAAAGATTTAGTTGGAATACGCGCCTTTTCCCAGTAGATAATGCATTTGCGAATAGTAAGATTTACGTTTTCATTCACAATTAAATTAATTTCCCAAATATCACAACATAGTATACAACAAAGTCGCTTTTTCTGTCCCCGTGTCCCGTTGTAAGCTTACCTAATTCTACAAAACTACGCAACCGATTTTCATGCGGTTTTCTCTAATAGATAGAGTGATTAAAGAGGAAGGTTTACATGTACAATAACAAACATTAAATAGTGGAGAAATACTGTTATTCCGTGCGAAGCCGGCGCGGGTCGCTAGTTGTACA
The DNA here is from genome assembly GCF_030705265.1 of Helicoverpa armigera. Taxonomy (NCBI): domain Eukaryota; kingdom Metazoa; phylum Arthropoda; class Insecta; order Lepidoptera; family Noctuidae; genus Helicoverpa; species Helicoverpa armigera. The sequence continues at coordinate 9,755,365 of NC_087132.1, read as the reverse complement.
ATGAAACTGCCAGAACTTGTCTATTAGACGGAAGTTTTGAGCCCGTCATTTGATGCTTTAGGTCCCCTAATTAAAAATATACCCTTTTTATAACTGCGTAAGTCTAGTGACATGTTGGCTGTTTGAAAACAATGATTCGATCACTAAATGACAAGAAATCACAAGCACATCGACGCGTTAGATCGCGTTAGTCTTAGAGAGCAAGTATGACATAGGTACATTCAAATGTAAGTCGGCACGGGTTACCGTGGTCCTACCATCATAAAATTTTATTTATAATAGTTTTGGACCAAAAGGAAAAAAATAGGAGGGTATGCGTTAAAAAAAATGATTTAGATTTTTTTGGGACACCCTAATGTACATTGGTCAAAAGATGTTTGATCTGTGTTTTCTTTTATTTTTTGTTTAAAAAAATAACTGCCTACAAAACGTTTTATTTACTAGGCATATGTCATTCAACAAAATAAGTGCCTAAACTTGAAACCTTTTGGAAACACACATAAATTCCCTTCACAATAAATTCAAGTAACGATTACTATGAAAAAAAAAAACTTCGAACAGTTCAAAGTTTTCCTATGAATCTCACACAAGGGTGCAATCAGAGGTAGCAGGCATGGAGAACAAAATGACTAGCGGAGATGTCATAACGCATAACGCAAAATCTCCTAAGCGAGTACCGCCAGTACCGCGCCGAAGTGGGGGTTTCGGAGAACGAGGGACATTACTAGCTCCGTCTTTGCATGCCTTCTATGGAACCCGCACAATAAAATTACCAATCAATCAAGACCAATCTTCAACAGATTGGTTTTGATTTGACAAGGAACCCGAACGCCTCGTTAGTCTTATGCCCATTTTCACCAATTCGTTTTCACCAAAGTTTAGGCATCCCTTATCCATAGTTATTTATGTCAAAATTGGGAGAGCCCTTATTCTAAGTGGCACTTAGATTAAGAGATTGTTGGTGAAAATGGGCATTTAGTAACTTATAACGCCTTCCGCCATTGCTTTGACCTACAAGAAGGCGCCTAACCTATGTTCCTTATAGCATCTCCGCAATCATTCCTTCTTCCGTGGCGATAGGAGTCAGAAATAGTTTCAGTAGTTTTATTGTGACAACGTGACCGTCCCTTTTGAGATATTTCTATATCGTTCGAAAGTTTATATGAGTAATGGCGTAGATAGAAACTGTTATTGTCGTAAAGGTGTTTAAAGTTGGCTGAAATATTGTAGGCAAATTCTATTGGCTGGTGTTTTCATTGTTTTCGATAATGTGAACAATACCGAATATTCAGTGGGCATTGTGACTATGCCATCTGCTTTTATTGTGATACAATCAAAATCATCCTCCGAGCCTTTTTCCCAAACTATGTTGGGGTCGGCTTCCAGTCTAACCGGATGTAGCTGAGTACCAGTGCTTTACAAGGAGCGACTGCCCTGCCTGACCTCCTCAACCCAGTTACCCGGGCAACCCAATACCCCTTGGTTAGACTGGTGTCAGACTTACTGGCTTCTGACTACCCGTAACGACTGTCAAGGATGTTCAATGACAGCCGGGACCTACAGTTTAACGTGCCATCCGAAACACAGTCATTGGTGTCTAAGATATACTTAGAAAGTACATACAAACTTAGAAAAGTTGCATTGGTACTTGCCTGACCTGGAATCGAACCCGCGCCCTCATACTCGAGAGGTTGGTTCTTTGCCCACTAGGCCACCACGACTTTTTTGTGATACAATCAAAATATGAAACCAAAAAAAAAAATATTACGAATTTTAAAAGTAGCTATGTTTTGAGAGTGGTCTAAGGAAATATTTTCGAGTGCAATTTATTATTTGGGTTTAGGTTTACCTATCACTTTAGATCAATCGGGTCATTTTTGATAAAGAGACTGAGCTACATTATTGAGACCAATTTGCTTCAAGACATACATATATTACACAAGTATCTATTTCAAAGAACTATCATTATGAAACAAGATTATTATGTATTTTAAACATAAACACTTCCTAGCTGTTAGTAAAAGGTCAATTGCCGTTCTTAGAATAGGTTAGAGAATTTCCACTGAAATACCAGCTAGTCAGTTCACGCACTATCGTTTAAATATAAGTATTGTTTACAACCAACCTTACATAACTTGTATATTTAATGATGATAATGTCCTCCTAGCCGATAATCGGCCTTCTCATGTAAGGAGATCAGCCAACTGCGCAGGAGATATTATAGTGCACGAACATTTGCGCAGACACAGGAGCACTCACTATTCCTCCACTCTCATAGCCCGATGGGACGGCAATCCGACACGACCAGAGAGAGATCAAGCGCAGGACTGTATATTATGTATATTTAATAATACCGTAACAAATACCTATGTATTAAAAATACTCATCAAAAGTGCATCTCATTTAATTCTTTAGTAGTATAATTTATTATGTATCATATTCCAAGATAATGTTTAGGAACATGAAACATTTATAGGATTACTATGAGTCATAAAATCGGCTTCATATAATTAATAAAGCTACGGGGATTTTATTGCGTTTCTTTAATATATTTTTCATTATCAATCAAATTGATCATAGATTATTATGCTTCTCTTACTAATGTTGAGATCCTCATAATTAAATTGCATTTAAATAATAATATCTCATCAAGTGTCAGTAGGTATCCTTATATGTATATTATTATTACGTTAAACGCTTACATAATTTGTTTAATATAAGCACATTTTTGTTTTTAATTTTGCGTATTCGTGATGCTTAAAATATACCTCCATACACCATATTTTGACTTTTTTGATAAGACTAATTTTTATATTACATTTTATGACGATGAAAACCTGATAGTGTAGTTGGATGATTGACCTTGAACGTTAGAAAGACCACTGACAGCTGGGTTGTTGAAAAGTTTGTCCATTGCCAGTTTTCTTTCTATTCATAACAGGAAAGAGTGAATATGTACAGAACACAATGTAATTTACACGAAAGATATTAATTTAAACCAAAAATAAAATATTTTTAACCAATATCATATTGAAACACTTTTTTTACTGAAACGATTTGTTCAAATTACAGAACACAGCTATCCAGAAACACTACCTCAACAGTATTACAATACTGAATTACAACGCTAAACGTAACTAAATTCTAGGCTCGGTTTGCGCGACCAATAGGCCTTTGGTCACCAACTGCACGTTCGCGGTCACGACCACAACCCAACCCATTATGACATGTTAATTTTTAATCAACTACTAATGTACCTACTGCACGTATGAATTACTAGCTGTTTTATCGCGGTTTCACCCACGTACCGGGAGAAATTTTTTCAGTACCTCGATAAAATATGGCGATAGTGTACCTTTTAGCAGTGAAAGAACTTTTCAAACCGGTACAGTAGTTTCGGGGCCATTAGGAAGGTACAAGCAAATTAACATAAAAACTGTTTCCTCTCCATTATATTAGTAAGGATATCGCCTATACATATATTGTCGCGTGCATTTTATGAATACTTTTTTGAGCCTGTCATGATTATCATCTTAGTACTTTGATTTATTGATTTTTATGTTATTAGATATCTATATAGATGTGGAATGATAGAAATCTATAAATACCTAAAAATATTTTCAAAATAATGTTCAAATGTTTGGTCTTATCAATAAATTATCCACGAGATTATATAAAAATTTCACATGCATTCGATTTAATAATTAATTTCATGACACAATTTATTTGTTTATAGCAAAATCATTTTATGACTGCGTCATTTATTTGCCAATTACTACTTAATTTTTTTTATTGAAATTATGAAATAATTTATGTTTCTTTGTCTAATAAACTATAAATAAACGGTTTGCGGTTTCCCATGCATCCTGTGGGAATCGCTACCCGTACCCGAATAAAATTAAGCTTGTGTCACTTGGGGATAGTCTAGCTTCCCAGCAGTGAAAGAGTTATTCAAATCGGTTTAGTAGTTTCGGAGTTTTCAGGGTACAAACACACAAACAAAAAACATATCCTTTTTATAACATTACTAGTACCTAATATAGAAGTATCATATACAGATTATTATACTTCTAATATATTTTATAGATGTCAAAGATGTTCAAATAATTTGACGTATCAGAATTAAGACACTAGTTTGAGATGAATTTACCTTGGTAATCTTGATACACGTGGTATTGACGGATATTATTTTTCAGCCAATTCCTACTCTAAAAGTCTAAGGTCAAGGTCAAATAATTATATAATTTATTTAAAATATCATAATATTAGTCCAATGAGGATTATATTTTTTTCTTTGAATATAATGTATATCGTTTTATAGGTATGCTGCAACATTTTTTACTAACTTAACACATATGACTTTTTACAACGTTTACCTAATTTTACATAAATTGTATGCACATTTTTTGCCAATAAAAATTAATTTGTACATTAAAAATAAAATCACTTGAGAATTTTTAAGTACGCTTCTCCTTTATACGTAATAATATAATCATGTGTTTTTATTGTAAAATTATTGTTTTATGTATTTTTATTATATTTTATTCGTTTTATACGAGTACCTACCATAGTTACAGTTCTATTTTTGTTTAATGATCTGTAATTATATTTTAAGATGTTTCTTACGTAAACACTCCAAAAATCATTGGATAATAGTAACGATCCGATTATATATTTTTTTACATTCTTATAACCATGATCGAAAAAAATAATAATGTTGAAATAGTTTCTTTGGCAAATAAGGTATGTTTAAGGCGGCGTAGGTACTTTTTTTCAAAAATTTTCAAAATCTGGCTCGGTGTGTCTTTTTTTATACATTCATATTCCTTATTTCTTGTTGTTTTGCGGAACTTTATGTTTACTTTCAATATGAATAAAACTTAATTTATGAAGATTATTGATACGCCGATTTAAATGCCCCGGAAAACAGTTTTAATGATAGTTTCGGCTTCTAAACGAGCTTTGAATGACGTCAAAGTGACGCAGCTATAAATTATCGTCTAGACTAATCGATATATTAATAAGTTTTTTTTTTTTAAATCGGTGTTTTTAAATAGAACTTATTAGTATTATATTTTTATTTTTAGTTTATTTTCTAGCTTTGTTTAAACAATTTTATATTTTTTTTATATACCTATATATAGATTTGAGATAGATTACAACAATTATTTATTTTTATTTAAATATTTGGATGATATCAGGTGTTTAAGTTTCTTTAAAAATGCATAGCACTCTATAATAGGGTAGTTTCCTAAAAAATAATAATTAGTCCGTCTTGTAGATTGTCCAAAATTAAGCGATACGTATTTTTTCTTTTTTAAATTGGATCAGAACTTGTTAAGATATAGCGTGTTAAAGTTGAGTGTGACGTCACAAGTTGCTACAATTTTCAGGACACTGTGACGTAAAAGGCCCCCACTCCTAATTTTTGAAGCGTATTATCTTTGTCATTTTATGTTTAATTAAAAAAAGAAAAAATACGTATCCAATATTTTTTGATTATCTAAAAAGCGGACTAAATATTATTTCATTATTTCGACCCTGGAAACTACCCTATTGTGTGACCAATTTGCATTGAGATGATAGCCGATTATCAAAACATTATCACCATATTTTGTAAATATTTTTATTTCGGGTCGTTGGAAACATTCAACAAACTTACATTAATTATTGCACAATATAAACATTACATTGTTACATAACTTCTTTTTCGTTAATGATGCCTACTTATTTGTTTATTATCAGATTTGTCGCAGCCGAAAAAATAAAACAAACCATTTTCTCCCGAGTATTCTTTAAAAAAAAAATCCAACCCCAGGATTTTTTTTGCCTTTACTTTTTGAATTTTTTTTTAAATTATCTTTCAGTATTGGTATCTGTTTAGATCTAAGGTGGAGGCCTATGTTCAGCAGTGGACGTCCTATGGCTGAGATGATGATGATGATGATTATGATCTTTCAGTAAGTATATAATTACTTTTAATACAAAGAAGAATATAACTTCTTAATTATTAAATTAAAATTAAAACATACCTTTATGTGAGCTAACTGTGTAACTGACATCTTCAAACACAATATGCACCGGTGGTCGTTTCGCCATACGATTCAGTGCTTTCAAAGTGGATCCGGCCCTTTCAAGTGCCGCTGGCGTCCATTGGCTTTCTTGACTCTCATCTAACGTCATAGGGTTAGGGTGACTCGAAGGGGTGGCATGGGCCAAAGCAGCCCCCACTATAGCCTTGCGAACTAGAGGTACGTTCGACATTTTGAAAATATATTTGCACTAATATTTCATGGATATAAAATCACAAATTATAAACGCACGTATTAATAATTCGTCTTTTTTATTATAAAACTGAAACTCAAAATAATGCAATAGAAACTTGCAATCGATTCTGTAATCGAGAAATTTTTATTACGAAATTCGATTTTCGATGTTTAATTCGTAACCGCTGCGCGGGAGTCGCGATACGGTTCACGCGTGCGCAGTTCAGCAGCGACGCAACACTACTGATCGTTCTGATCGGCTTTAGGAGATTATACCAATGCAATTAAACAAAACGAAAAATAAATGATGCGATTTATATCAATTAAGATTAATTAATATTAAATTGTCAACCAATATTTTTTCGATTAGTTTTCCTCTTAACCTTTAAACCTAATGATTTGAGATTAAGGCTCATCTTAATAATAGTTTAGTGTTATCATTCTTCTTAATACGTGATATTTCATTTAGGTTGTTTTGGATTTATGCGGCATTTTTTGTAAAATGGTACTGTAATTTTCTTATTAATTTATATTATCTAGGTTGAAAACCATTTATTTTATTTATTTATCATTAAAAATCATTGTTTTTAAAGGTGTGCTAGGATAACCTGTGAAGTGAAACAAATTTTATATCTAAGTGGAATAGCGATAGGTTGCTTGGGCTTGGTAAATTAATGTTGTGGGCACCTATATAGTCTCCTTATATACTGACTTATATACTTTCCCTATATACCTTATCTCTGATGTAGGTATACTTTGCCGAGAAGAAAAAAAGTTCCTTCATTAAAAGGACAATATTTTTCAACGCATTTTCTTATAAAATAATTGGCATGCACACTCTGTTATTTGTATTTTCCTCAACATTAGTGATTATGATTTATTATCTTAGGTATTTAGAGGCACAGATTATTACGTCAATTGCGTACGTCATAATTGTCTATGGGTTATAAATAATAAACGTTTGTTATTCGCTCTATAATTTGTGTTATGTTGTAGATCGACAATGTATAATTATGGGTTAATAATTAAAATACAGACTTGTTTTACCTACTGTTTAAAATGCCACATTCTTCTTATTTCGTATTAAAAGTGGCAGATAGTTTTTTTTGTCGTAAACTGTAGGTTCAGGCTGTCATTTGAACATCTTTGGCAATCGTTACGGATAGTCAGAAGCCAGTAAGTCTAACAGCCAGTCTTAACTATCGGTATTGGGTTGCCCGGGTAACTGTGTTGAGGAGGTCAGATAGGCAGTCACTTCTTTTAAAACACTGGTCACAAACACAGCTGCATCTGATAAGACTGGCAGCCGACTCCAACATAGTTTGAAAAAGGTTAGGCAGATGATGAAGAATTTGTTTGTCGTATTTTTTCTGCGATTTATTTTTATAAGAACATTATAGAAGGATTATCTTTCGACTTTCGACCAAGCAACATGTGACGCACATGACATTTGATCTGTCATCAATTACTAAGGTGTTGTACATAGATGAATTAGACCAAACGCTAAAAGAAAAATAAACCAAAACCAACAGTGGATTTTAAATCTTCGATAGGTTTAAATAATGACTGTATTTATTATTTTTATATTTATTGTTAAGTGTGGAATAAAGAATAAATAAAATTATTGAAAAATAGTAAAGACTCGCTTTTATTCACAAACTATTTTATTTTAAAAATCTTGAAAACAAAAACCGTATTTAAATAATATTAGTTTACTTTTTATTTCGTCTACGTTTCGTCAGATTCTCGACCGGAAACCAAGCGATTCCAATGCGCATATTTTGACAAGTTTTTGTCCACGTTTGAATGACACCTTTCGTTCTATGTCAATCGATCTATTTTAAGACCGACCTCCAATAAAGCTAGAAGTTTCTTTATTTTGCTCTACGGTTCTTAGAAAAAACATAGACAAAAACTTTTAGTTACCACGTCCGGCTTAGAGAATTTGACGAACCGGAGGCGCAATAGTTGAACCTTCATCTATGCCAACACAATTAAATTGTGTTCGTCGTGTTTCTAGGGTTACATACAGAAGTACAAAATAGGTAAAACAGAACCCTGTAACTAAGACTACGCTCTCCGTCTGTCCATCTGTCCGTCTATTTGTCTGCCACCAGGTTGTGTCTCAAGAACTGTGATACACAGTGTAAATCACATATGCATGCATTTGCCGCTCAACTACAAAAATACTGATAATTAGAATAAAATACATGTTTTAATGGACTCACATCTACAACTACATCAAACGTGAAGTAACAAAAATGCAGATTACCTATAGTAGCAGTAGTTTTGTGCTCATGGTGACTCCGGTTGTTTGAATGTTCTAAGAGATGCCTTATGATTGATAAGCCCAAGTATTTTTCTATTTTTTTTTTAATAAAACCGGTTCTATGAGAGTAGTTTTGATTTATATCTTTAAACTTGAACACGTCGGTTTAATTACATTTTTGCTAAAAATAGCTTGTTTTTGTACCTGCTGTCATGTTTGTATCCATTTTAACATAGATATCTACTGACTGTTATAATCAATGTGAAGGTTACTCTTTCCAGTTCAATGCTTGTTACACTCCCATAGTTTAGTTACAGAATTATTACCTGAGCGAGGAAAGCTATAGTTTCTATTTTCGAGTTTGCGAAAGTTGCTGTAAGATATGGGGCGTACCAGGGCCAAAGCCTGCCATGGCTACAGGATCGTTCGAAAGAATTACCACGGCCCTGGTACATAAAGGGCTTAAAAAGGAACATGGTGGTGTTTAGTCAGTAAGAGTCTGAAACTCTCTCAAGCTGCACCCACAGCGGGAGAGATTCTTCGATTTCCCATTAAAGAAAGATATGGATGTAGAAAAGCAGGAAATACCTCTATACTAAAAAGAATTCTTACCATCACAGCGTTAAGTTTTTTCATAAGGAAGAATAACTTTTGGATATCAAAGTTATAAAATTGCACTAAAAATATGATCTGTATCGTACTGAAAGTGCAATCACATTATTATGTAATTCTCCGTTTAAGTAATAAGAACCGGTATCATTTTATGTGGACTGGTAAAAAAAGTAAGACAGTAGTATTTACAGCTTTATATGCTGTTACCCTTTTTTGCGCGTTAAGTGTAAATATTGCAGTAGATACATATTACACAGATAAAAATTCTTTTCTATGACAAAACCTTCCAGGTTGGTCCTTAAATCATAAATAATCACACTATTAAAATACATAATAATATGTTAAAATAAATTCTTCAGAATACATTATCGTAAGTCATAGTAGGCATAGTTTCCATGATTTAGCCTATTGTTTTTTCCATTACCTATAAGTAAGTCTGTTTGTCAAACGTTTAGTACTGTATTTTATTTCATTTGGTGCAAATAGGAAATGCAATAGATTTGTATTAAGTTATTACATTAGCAGTTTTGTAGGAAGTGTTGAATATGTATAGGATACTCGTAAGTAGTGGGTGCGGTGTAAGGGAAAATTACCGATATTCTGCCTCAAATGTCAACCTCACATGCAGTGATTGAAAAGATGTGGCTCTATCAACCGACTGATGTTATTAACTAACACACAGCACCACATTCAGTATATGAAATCCCTTGCTCGGAGATAGGCAGTAGCGTCTCAGCTTATAGTTATCGGCACGGATAATGAGCTCTCGGCGGAAGTAAGGCAATAAACCTATAAATCACATCTGCGCAGGTGAAGGTCAGGGCTCAATATCCTTGCCGATGATTATACAAACACGTATGCCAGGTGCGATGAGTACCTTAGGTAAATCTCCCGCGCGGGAGTCTCTCGGCCAGTCAGCAGTATAGCATTGGACGTTTCGGCTGTAGGTACCGAGTGACGAACATGACGGTTATTGTTCTATGTAGTTAGAAATTAAATGTAAAAAAACCTAAATTAATCACAGTTGGCTGTAAATAAGTCTATCAGTTTTATTTGAACATGCCAGTAATTTATTGTACTCACAGAATTTATAATTTTACCTTTCTAGGATGAAAAATATAGGTATCGTTGATTCTTTTACCTTGAATATTATTTTATCAATGTTTTGGCAATAGATTATTAATTGTTTAAACATATTTTTAATAGCGGCCTTAACATTTTATTGATTGACTGTTTCAATAAATTAATTTAATATACAAACAAACTGATCTTATGTTTTGTGCGTAGAGATCAATGACGTATAATCATGATATGACAAAAATGCTTTGAATAAATTGTCATGGCAACGGTATAAAAATATTCTTGCATATTTAATATAAATATTTACACCTGTTAGCACCATAAACTGTAACTAAAAATATCTTCAATGATTCAATATTTTGGTATCAAAAATAGAATTCAACAGATAATTTAAAAAAAATGATTGAAAAGCACAATTTTAGTTTTCTTGTCAAATTATTTGGTTTTAATAATTAAAAAATAACAAGCTTTTTATAATTGTTTAATTATTATTTACCTAATTGGTAATCGCTCCAAGTAGAAAAAACCATATGCCCAACAACGATATGTTTATTATACTATTACACAAACTCATAAATTGCATACAATACCTGCACATAAATGAGAGCATTATTATTTACACCATTAATTCTATAAAAACACCATAAATCCATTAACACTTGTATATATTGATAAATACTGACAGTTTAACCTACAAAGCAGTTTACCTTGAAATAGCTTATTATGCATTTAATGGGTACAATTATTTACCATGCTCTCAGTTTTCTATAGATTTATGGGGAGTTGAAAGGAATAATAATACTTTATTTTTTACACTTTTTCTGTCCCACTGCTGGACACAGGCTTCTTTTCATATAGAGAAGAAGGAGCATAATTCACTATGCTTGCCCAAGACGGATTTTTAATATTTCTTTGCATCGTTATAAATCATGTTTATTTTAATCAATTTGGAAAACACACGGGCTCAATATTGGTGTTTAAGATATTTAAAATTAAAATATAAAGTTAAATTTTAATTAACTTTCAGTTGAATTCAAATTATTTTAAAGTTAACTGAAAGTTAATTTCATTGTATTGTATTGTAATTGTATTTTCATTTTATGATTTTAATATGATCTGGGTTCGAATCTACTTACTCGTACTCTAGATGCTTTAAGTACTAGGTTTTAATTAAGTCAATCAACAAGGTCATTTATGATCTAAATCCCTATAAGCACAATAACATAATATGACTTCTTTAGAGTTTTTTTAGATATGACCTTCAACACGGTCGTAGGAATTTTCTGGTATGAGTAAGCTTATGTGATTTTTCCGGTATGGCATATATTGACCTCTAGGAAGGTTGAAGGTTTATAAGGTATATCCTATTGTATTTGTGATAAAATATGGTGATATGGATCGCTAAATCATAGTACAAAACGCTACAAAAAAGTCAAACGTGCTTAAAATATTCATACTAAAGTATGAAGTCAAGATACACGGAAGTTTTGATATAGAAAAGATAACTTTGACTTTAAAGTCCAAAATGAATGAAGGAATTTGCATTAAGTTTCATAGTTATGACTATAATTAAGTTACAGTTTTACGAAGAACATCAGTTTCAGAATTAAAAATCTGTTTTAGAAAGAATTCAAGTGGCGTATAAGTCTTCCTAACTATCAAAGAAAGGCTTTATTCATCTTAATATAAACCTCAAGAAAAACAAAAGAAAATCTGCTACTTATTTATGCCTGCCTCGAAAACATGCTCGCGATGAAACCGCAATTACTTCAGCACTTACCTTACGTAAACATGAAAAAGGGGTGGAAAGAAACCCCTTAAGAAAAACCTCCTGATTTAGTACCGGAACAAAAGGCAAACATCGTAAATTATTAAATCAAAGAGTGTTGAAAAAAATACATTTAGCGAAGAAAAGCGTGTGATTTTTAGATGTTTTTTAGGGTTCCGTACCCAAAGGGTAAAACGGGACCTGGATTGTTTTCGCTCCTCTGTCCGTCCGTTCGTCCTTCTGTCACCAGGCTGTATCTCATGAACCGTGATAATTAGAGAGATGAAATTTTCACAGATGATGTATTTCTATTGCCGCTTTAACAACATATACTGAAAACTAGAATAAAATAAATAGTTTGGGGGGCTCCCATAAAACAAACGTGATTGTTTTGCTCATTTTAAATAATGGTACGGAACCCTTGGTGAGGGAAGCTGACTCGCACCTAGCCGGTTTTTTTCGCTCGTGCGCTCAGTTGGTAAATGGTCCTTGGGGACGGGAAACGCGCAGATGTAACATAACAACTGATTCTGACTATCATTGGGAATGGCTTTAGATTGCTCGAAGACGCTTTTATGATAAGAAACAATATAACTTACAATTTAAAGTACGTATCTTGAAGAGAATGTATTTTTGTTAAGGCAGAATTTTCCTGGAAAATACTTGAAATTGTTTGAATATTGAGCATCGTTTCGAAAACTATAAGATTTAAATTGTGAACAATTTTGTCTGGCCTCTTCAACCCACTGACTCGTGCAACCCTTTATTTTTTACTATAACCCCTCTACCTATTTATTACCCCTATACTCGTTGGTAGGACTGATTATCAAACTTTCTGGCTTCTGACTACCCATGACGACTGCCAAAGATCTTCAAATGACAGAAACAAAATAAATATGTTGAAGACATTTCCTGTTTACACTACTTTTTTTCCAAGTACACCTAAACTGGTCCTTCTCTTAAATAATTTATCAGGTTAAGTTACTAATTTCTTTCCCTGGTCAGAGTGCACAATACCGTTACCTATAAACTGGACAGCCACTTAACTTTTTTATTACAAACGTACAAAGACAGGGTTTTATGACTGACAGACCGTAATGTTACGTGGTGTGTTGTAAAGCTGAAATGTGGTCCTTTCAAGGTCGAGGGGTATTTTCATGATAAGTAAGTTATATTTTTGAAGAGAGTTTTGATTCACCTGTATGGTCCAGGTGTGATGTAAAATGATAGGGGATGTATCAATTTCCTTTTTAGATAATATAAAATACATAATTCCTTTATCTTCAATTATTAGAAAACTAGGTAGTGTCAGTGGTTTTACCTGCGTCCCAGGAAACTACTCCGCCTATAGTTATCGGCACGTATATTGAGCCCTGACCTTCACCTGCGCAGAATCGATTTATTGGTTTATGTGTACAGTGTGCAAAGCGATCCCCACTCCTCCGCCGAGAGCTCAATATCCGTGCCGGTAACTATACCCACGCAAAACGTGACCAGTAACCTTCCTCGCTAATAAATACGGTCTATAGAATATGCTTTTAGATTTAAAATCAAAGGGTAAACTTAATAATTTAACGAAAAAGCTTCACATATAAGTCGACAATAAAAAGAGAAGCTTCCAAAATACGATTTAAATATCTCCGTACGCAAAACAAGTTTCGACATTGAAATACATCAAACCCAAAACTCCAAGTACTTGGTAATCCAATCGCCTTAGACCGAGTAGCTTCAAAGGTTTTGCTAATCAAATGGACATTAGGACCGAGTTGACAAGTACCGTTACTATTTTGTTCCAACTTCCCGCTCCATTCAATGTACAAATTCGACTTTGAAATCCAATGATAAATGTCTGTTTTCGTAGTAAAACCTGTTCTAGAACTTTTCTCGATATTCGATGTATTTTTTGTTTGTCAGATAAAATGTTATTGAATTATAAATAAAGTTGAAAACATGATGAATAGACTGGATATTATATGCATGAGAGCAGAAAGTTTGATTGCAGGTTATTTCAAAAACTAAAAGTGCTCACAGATTATGAGCCATTAACTGACCTACATACCGCGTACTAAAGGACCAACTTTTGGCTCCACAAAGCATATCCGCGCAAAACCACTAGTTTAAAACAAACAGGGATTACATAATAGTGTAACAGTTCGAAAGCGGTCACTAACTCCCAGACCACCGGTTCACTAAGATCTAAATTACTATTATGGCGCATTATTAAATTTGTACAGTGGAACTATAATTTCAGTTCGCCAGTTTGTTTGTACAGTCAACTTCAGGTCAGTGGTAACAGTTTTATAGGAAAATCGTACTTATTACAATTGAGTTAAGGTGCATGACAGTTACCACTGATGTGCAGTCTGCTGTACTAGTGTTGATTACAAAGTCCTATGCGTAATAAACAGAGGTTATGTCCGTAATCGATGTATATTAGAGACTGGCTTAAAAGTTACGATTCTAGAAGCTTTTGTTTTTTGTTCGACTTAAATTATGAATTTGTTGATGATTCGATTTCCATTTAGTTCCGGTTGAATGTAATTGGAATGTTGTTGGCAAAATTATCAGTAGTATAGGTATACTATTTTTTTTTAAATAATAGAATGACTGCAATAAAATTCTGACATTTTAAAAGGAATAATTGAATAATGAAAATAATTATTATCAAAACTGTCAAAACGTATAATAATAGGGTGTCAATTTTTAAAAATCAAGCATTTTTTATGTTATGATTTAAGGTTCGCCAATTAAATACATAAAAGATAAAATAAGCTGTTTTGTTGTAATTAGTGTCAAATATTGAAATCGGTGGATCATAAACCGAGTTCGAAGATTTGAAACTTTACGATTTGTTTTGGCTAAAAAAGAAGGGATCGTTTCAACCCATATTTAATAAATTTTACTGTTCTTAATCGTGCTATTGGCCTGATATTGAATTTCGATAAATTAATAATGCCTAACATTTTGATGTGCAGTTTAATTTATATAACAATAATTATAATTCCCGATCAATTTATGGTTATGTTTGCAATGACTTGCACATTTTTTATATCAGGAAAACCTTTTAAATTAATAAACTTTATAACGTTTATATCCGATGTTAGAATATACATATTTGTTAATGACCGAAAACCTTGCACTAGACTCACTCTTTAAGAACCATTAATTATAAATTATTCTTAAGTGATTAAATTAAGAATAAAATGTATAAATATACATTAAGAGTTTGCATATTCTTATTTAACATAACACTTTTATTATAATGGTCACATTTGAAGATTTTGATTGCAAAAAATATTACTCTATTCATTTATTCTTTGCTGCTTTTATACGAAAAAAGTCTTACTAACATGTTCTTCAAAATCCAAAAATACATAAAATATGCTAATTTTAATTTTGAGAATTGTAAAACAACCGGCTAGATGCACAGTTATGATCGCATATAAAATAGAATAAGTTGTTAATTATATTAACTTATAAATATTTATCAACCCACTTGTAAAATATCACACAGAGCTGCCAAAAAAAATTAAGAAGCTAAAAATAAAAATCTCCTTTGTTTTATTTTAATAATGAATTTAATAATGAACTGGCTTAAAATCATGTTTAAAACACGAGGAAACCATAAAAATCTTGCCTTGTGTCTTTTATTATTATTAAATGAGCAATATTATGCTAACAAAAAAACTTCATTCTAAGCGAAATGATGTTATTTATATACAAAAATGTAGCCACTAAATAATTTTAAATCACGGCCAATTTACACAGATGAAATGGGCTTTTATGCACATTTTAGTCTTTTAGTATTGACAATTAGATAGATAAGTCTAAGATCTCTCCACCTTCTGCAAATTTTTAGTTGGCCGATAGTTCGTTTGGGCTCATAAATCAGCATGAGCATGAATAGTAGTACCTACGTACATTACATACGAACTTTATCTGACTGACTGAAAACTTTGATTGGATTCACAATCTCTTAAATTTTTTTTTCAATCATCAAGTTAACTATCGGCCGACAGTTTGGTCTGCACGCTTAGACACTACTACTTAGGGTACTCTTAGACAAAGTTACTTTCGCTAGAACGA
This sequence comes from Helicoverpa armigera, assembly GCF_030705265.1. Lineage (NCBI taxonomy): Eukaryota > Metazoa > Arthropoda > Insecta > Lepidoptera > Noctuidae > Helicoverpa > Helicoverpa armigera. The sequence goes on along the minus strand of NC_087132.1, from coordinate 9,739,284 downwards.
ACATAAGATATGACCCAAAAAGTTCTACACATACAACTTATTATCAAAACAAAACACAGTGAAAATGAAATTTCGAGATTTTTTCACAATCCGAAATTACAGTCGTAAAGTGTCTGGGTTTATGTTATGCCCGATAATGTTATTAGACAGTTTATGTAAATGTGTAGGGTGTTCCTCTTGGGAAATGTGTTGGGAATAGTCCTGTACATTTTGTTATGTTTATGTTATGTGTACTGCGATTCCCGATAACGATGGAGCTGAAAAATTTGTTCTGGTTGCATGGTTACCGCGTTTTATTCTCTTGAGAGAGATGTTTTGTCTTTTTAAATGGTTAAATGAGGCATTCTTGGTTTGTTTCAAAATTTTGTATTTTTTGCAGAACTGATTCAAATAATTGCTTACAATTTTGTAGAAACTGAGTCGAGGAGGTCAGTAGCTCCTTGTAAAAACACTGTTACTCAGAGGCGTCCGGTTAGACTGAAAGCCCCAACATAGTTTGAAAAAATGCTAAGAAAGTCACTGAACGTGTGTGTATATAAAAAGGCAAATATCAATAGGTACGAATAACTTATTTGCTATCCTGTAACCATCTTGACCCAATTTTCATTCCAAAACACTTACATAACTATTCCCCTCGATGCAAATAAAGCAATAAATAAAACTGAACTGCAATTGCACTTAAACAAATCACTATTATCACTAAAATATTCTTGATTTACATCTACTCTAGTAGTATGTAAACAACATTATTTCTATAGAAACTAGATTTTATGTATCAGGCACACCATACTTTCATTCCAAAAGGAAGAAAATGTAATTCACTAGCTCTTACATACAAGTTTGCCTGTGTATTTCGTTGGATAGAAACTATGCTGTTTTATTCCGTTTTTAAACCAGATATGTGTATTCCAATTCTTTGACAACATCTTTGGCCGTCATTACGGATAGTCAGAAGCCAGTAAGTCTGACACCCAGTCTTACTCGGGGTCTTGGGTTGCCCGGGTAACTGGGTTGAGGAGGTCAGATAGGCAGTCGCTTCTTGTAAAACACTGGCACTCTGCTGCATACGGTTAGACTGGACGCCGACCCCTATATAGTTGGTAAAAGGATGGACAGATTATGATGTTTATTTTAATTCCAATTTAAATCCGTGTATTTTTTATCCCAAAGAGTATCAAACGTCGGAATGAACTTCCGCAATTATAATAACTGTTCGAGTAGGATGTTTGTAACTAATATTAGTGGTAATTAAGTGTAAACAAGTTGTAGGAAACAATAATGGAAATAAACAGCATTATAGCAATCTTAGCATGTTACTCTATTTCCTTGTAATCCACGTGGCCATTAATTTAATTAATACTATTAGATAGAGAATAACTGCTGGTCAAAGTACTAGAAGGTATTATGAAGAAAATATTTAGTAATCATTGAATTTATTGTAGTCATAAACAAACAATGATTGAGTTTGGTTTAGCTAAAAGATAAAGCTTTTAAATTATTATTATAAAATAAGTCTCCCACAGTATGTACCGTCATAGGTCATGAAATAATCCCACTCACTAACGCTTTAGACACACAACTGCAAACGCCTACGTGAAAAGCTATAGCAATATGTTGATGCTCCTACGCATTTTCTATGTTTTAACAATTCTCTAGATAATTGTAATATTTATGGAAAAAGGTTTCTTAAGTCTTGCGTATATATAATAATACTTTGAAAAATAGTATGTAGATTTAGTAGAGAATATGACATTTTAAATTCTAGAATCATTATAATAATAACGCTTTCATCTCAACTAAGTTTAAAGCACGGTAATTGTTTTAATGATCCAAAGAAAATACAATAAAGTATTTGCTTGTCAACTATTTAGATTAATGAAAATCGTCAATTCGTGGCTTTACCACTCTCTTAATGTTTTGCAAAGCACTGATTATAATCATAACAATTTATTAATACATAGTTGGATGGTTATTTTAGTAGTAGTATTTATGTTAAAATATAAATTACCCTGTGAACAAAAGTTTGGTATTAGCACAATGTGGCGTAAAACCGCAAATTTACTATGCGAGGTAGATAGGTATCTACAACAAATGTTGAAATTCATAAATTAATTAATATACCTGCGAAAAATGATGTATTAATATAAAATTATTTTAAAATGCAGTGCTTGAAACTGGTAGGTAATTTTTTTGAAATTATTCTATTAATATGCATTCTCTTTTTTGTTTTGTTTGGACTTTTGTTGTTAATAGCTATTAAATAAATCTGGATTATACTAGATTTTAATTGAATAGCTATAAAATAGTGATTACTGAACCTCGCAAAAAAGACTATAAAATGCGCATTCAACACGTTTCGAGAAAGAATTCGATATGCTTTATTATACCAAATAATAAATAAATGCATGTTATTAATCTTTTATGATATTTCTAGTTTCGATAAGTCGATTAAAACTTACTAGAAATTTACTCTTTTTCAAGGTTTATTCTAATCATGCACGCCTAAAAATTATATGGATATTTGAATACTATGGATGCACACTTACTGTTTCAAAAGTACTTAGGCATAATTATAAAGAACTTTAGTTATATTTCCTTTACCGACTTCCCCTTACATTTACCTCTCAATACCAATAGTAGAAATCACCTTATCTTCCATTACCTACAAAAGCATTCTTAGCACTTGTTCCAAAAACCTAACCTTTTACTAGGTACTGAAAACCTTTTGTAAATTTATTATTCCATTACCTAGAAAGCCTATACCTACAGATCTAGTTATAACCACTTTATCCTATAGGCAAACTAAATCCCAATATAATGTACTATCCATCTGTAGTTTCGCTACTAGATGAAAGTAATTTGTAATTTAATTCATAATGTCGGGACACTTTTTTCACACACGGTTGATCAGTCCGAGCCTTTTTCCAACTATGTTGGGTTCGGCTTCCAGTCTAACCGGATGTAGCCGAGTACCAGTGCTTTACAAGGAGCGACTGCCCTATCTGACCCCCTCGACCCAGTTACCCGGGCAACCAAATACCCCTCGGTTAGACTGGTGTCAGACTTACTGGCTTCTGACGGTTGGTTAGCCCCATGATAAGTTATTAATTAACTGGTGTTATGGGGGGTAACACAATCGATAAACTATATTATAGCTACATAATACTTATACATAATTATAACACTCAGACCATGGCCAACAAGCATGCTCATCACACAAATGTCGACCGATCCGGGAATCGCACCCGAGACCTCAGGTTCGGCAGTCCGGCATGGTGACCATTGCGCCATTGAGGTCCTCAAAATAACAATTTGACATTACTTGCATGAGTCTTATGCACGGTCTTATGTCATAGGTACTTCTATTAAGCATAATATGACAAAGGATAGCTTGAATATTGGAATCGGAGGTTAATTGGCTTGAAACCAGTTCCATAACAAGTGAACCGCTTTGGTACGTCGTTTCCTAAATTAAACTTGATACTCCTATTGATATGGTAGGAGTATTTTAGTACGGTCTATTAGGTTGGCTAAGTATCTTGGCATTGATTTCGTAGTTTATTGATAGTATCTTCGGTTTAGTTTTGAAGTGATTTGGACCGAAAAAACAGGATACGGCACCTTACCCTTTGCCTTCGCGGTAATGTTTCTAGTTAGTTATTCAGTCAGAAGGACATTTGAACATTTAGGTATACAATGAAAACTATATTAACTGTCCTTTTAAAAATGAGTAGGTAATTGGCATTTTTCATCTCATTCAGTCAAAAAAGGGCCGATTAATATTGTTGTATCTCTCTTATCAGAGCATGAAATATGGGGTTTTGCAAACAATGGTCACAATTTCTAAATAAATAATTCTTTTTCCCAGCAGTGATTCAGCTTTTCTTTTCAAAACAAAAAAAAACGTAAAAATTAAGCAAAGATATGGTACCACAAAGACAAACCCCTTCAAACATTAAAGAAGCCTACTTCTTTAAAAAAGGTTAGTGACTCCCTTGGCGCGGCAATAATCACTTTTGATCAGATAATCTATTTATTTGCTTGTTCGTCACATACCTGCCTAAAGAAATAAAAATAATATACCTAAGTAAATCGTCTTTCGTCATTCATATTTTCATTACCATGAATCTGAAGCAAGCGTAAACGTATTCAATTGAATGGAATATCTAAAGCTACATTGAAATAATTCTATCAAAGAGATAGCATAACGAGCAAGACGGCAAATAAAGCCACAGATACTATACCGTAAACGTCTTTGATTTGCGGTCGCAAGTTGACGGAGATTCCCACAGAACATGAATTGAAACCACAATAATTATGTCTCCAGTAATAATACTGAGAAAATCTGTATAGTTTATACGTCAATTTTTTTGAATACTACCACCTCTCGTAACGTCATATCTATCACCTAGGATTCATTAAGCAGAAAAGAAAAAGTAATTTCTAGTCAAGCGAACTTCATCCTTAACCATATCATCACTTACTGTACGTCAGATCTCTGAAATATCATTCACTAGCCGTTTCTCACGGTTTCATTCGCGTCCTATGGAAACTACATCCTGTACCCGGATAAAATACCACCATACTGTAGCGTTCCAACAGTAATTTTTATTTTAAATCAGTTCAGTTATTTGAAAACTTTCCACAAAAAACGCAAACGCAATATCCTTTCTCTTTTTAAAATATTAGTTTAGATAGAATATAAAAGGATAGAATAGCAGATAGAACAGCTTAATTATTTCTTTGCTTAGAAGTTCCAACAAAGTGCAGATTGAAACATTCGGTTAGTCACCACGATCCAGCTGTAACTGTCAGACTGACTTACGACTGGGCTACTCCCAATTCTAGTTGCAAATATGCAACGCAAGTCCGTTGCACGAATACAAGGGGACTGTTGGTGAATGATGGGAAGTTCTAGGCAGTTTTATGATGATTTAGGAAGTATATATAGGATATTTTTGACTTTTTTAAGTCCTTGTTTCTTGATGCTAACCATTACTATTTTTGTGAATGCACCTAGCTACTTAACATATTGTGGCCGCAACGATTAGGTGGTTTTGTATTGTATATGTTACCGGTCAAAAATATACATGGAAGTCTGAAAAATGTTGTAGGTTACTTTCTGTCCGTGACATAGGACAAAGCTGGACGTAGCTAAATAATCACGTGACCTGTATTAAAAATATAGTCGTTTCATAGTAGGTATTTCATACTAATCTTTTCGGAGAGTGTAAATTGAGCTTATGTAGTAAGTATGTCAACAATGATGAACCTTTAGGGACCAAGTGATCTGGGTTGAAATTCCAACCCTTCAGCTGCTCATGTTATTATTCTGTTGATGAAAATAACCTGTAATGATTACTAATCAAAGGCTTAAAATAGATCGTTATTTGATTTAAAGAAAATAATTTTTTTTTCATAAAATGTACACTCTTGAATTTGGATTAAACTTGAAAAATATCTTAGACATAATTATCATTTTCATACAATAACTTCGTCCGTGTGGACGGAACAGCAAAACAGCTGGTTTTCATAGTATGTATTTATATCTAAAATTAAACAAAGCACAAAAGCAAAAAGCCTTACAATATGTAGACAAAGGAACTTTTGTCTGTTACATTTTAATTAGACAGAGCAATGGTCTTAAAATTAGGTAGGTATATAACTAAACTTGGTTTGGCAAAGGAGAAGCCATGACTTTGTGAAAGCTACCAAGATATTGCGAGAAAATTGAGAAATTAATTTTCTTATTGATGTTTTACTTTGTTATTTTTTTTAGTTTAAAAGGATAAATTATAGTTCAAAAATATATTCGTACAAAAAAGGTGTACCTATGCTTTCTTGGTTACGACAATTTTAAGAATTACATATTTTTTTAATTGAAATCTACGTGAACAGAGGGAATCATGCCTGGTGGAAAAATCAAAAACTTGTGTTGCTTCCTATAAAAAGTTATATTAGAGACACTTCGTAAGGTTCAACTTTTGTTCTGTTCATTTTCGAAGGTATACATATGACTATCACGATCTTTCCGTTAACTCTAAGCTGATTAAATGCCTCATATATCAACAAATACTCATTGTTTCCTAAACCAGTTAAAGCAAGTTATCCGACTCTGGTTTCAATCTCCCTTGTGGATAGTCCTATATAAACACAGGCAAACACGGTTATTTGCCATGGGTCCCATGAGGATTAATTTCCATGAATTTACCGTGTAATAATAATTTGAAACTAAACGCAAACAATGGATAAGTTGTTTGTGGGGAATCGAAAATAAACAGGACACTTGTTTATATTTAGTTTTAAGAATAAATGGAATAAATTCTGTTGAATTTAAATAACATTTGTGAACTAAAAAGAATACAGTTACTTAATACATTAATCATTACAAGAAACAGCTTGAAAAATCCTTCATCATAGCAGCAGATAAAAGCGCAGAAACATAAAATTTAAATAGTGTAGTTGTTTATAGTTAATGTATCTATAATTTTATTTATTTCTTTAAAAATATTACATTCCTATTAAAACTCTGACTTCACAACACTCAAGATATTTCTTAAAATTCTAAATGCAAAAAATAAAACCAGAGACAGGATAAACCGAAACACAATTCGTACACAATAGTCCTATCGGTGTAGACATTTTTATCCAGGGATACCTTTCATTTGTGTATAAAACATCGATAGTACAAGATATAGAGGTTTTTTACAGATTTCCCAGGAGATAGAAGCCTACACATTTACATAAACTTATATGAAATGTATGGATAAGATTGGTTGCCAGTGTTACTTGAGTGCCTGCTCCAACTATCGCTTACAAAATATTGGATTAGGTATAAGAAAATAGAATATATTTCTAGGAGCTTTCAAATTCAATATAAATGGAATTGACATCAATTGTTGTAAAAATTGCGCATTGTCTCTTTCAGTTGAATATGCAAACACATTACAGGCTAAAAAATATACATGTGCCAAAAGACGAATTACTTTACCTTACCCCAATGAGTCAAATTAAAAATTTGTCGTTACCAGTTTCATCGGTTGCTGATAAAATCTCTGATCAGCCATATACGACAGATACAACTATAATTTTTGATTTGAGAGGTAGGTTCTCTCAATATGTGACAGAAATTATAAGCATCCTTTACCCTGCAGATAGTATTAACTATTTGTGTGTCTAAGGTATTATCGACGCAAGATACTCATAATAAGGATGCGAGCTAATATACAGCTAACAATATTTTGCAAACTCTAACTAAAAACAATAATTGCCACAAACCAACATCAAAATACATAAGAACCTACACCCAGTTACCAGGGCAGCAGACATTCGAAATAGCTCGCGCCATCTGGTAGCATCGTAAATAAAACGGTTTATCATGTGGAGCCAGCGAACTATAGACAGCCGGGACTTTAGAGAATACTCCGCTAAATTACACGAAAAAAAGAACTAAATGGAAAAAAGGAATTTGGTGAACAAAATGGATTGAATAATGGATTATTTGTCTCCTTATCGTGAATGGAAAAAAGTAGGCAATAAAAAAAGGTTTTTATACGAAGATTGTGGGATACTGGTAACCTAATTTTGGGTTATGAATAGAAAGATAGGTCTCTTTTCATTAGGTCATGTCAGTGTCTTTTATGTATATGTCTGGCTGGACTGATTCCACTAGCTATTTTGGACATTGATACCCTGATTTATTGGTTGTTTGACTTAAGATTCTAGGATTACATTTAGTATTATTCTTATCTGGTACTGTTCAGTAGTATTGTTATAAATTCCTTACAGATTTTTTTATATTTTCTTTTACATTTTCGTCTCATTACCGTCCATACAATGATCACATTTTACGGTTTTACAATTGGGTAGTCAAATCGAATACCGATAACATACAAGCAAAGCCAATTCTAATAATAGTTAAAATTGATTAATTCATAAATATCGTCTCAATCACGTAGTTCCCATCTTAATACCCTACAGTCGAGTTCATCGGAATCCCAATTAATTCAAATTTTAATATCCTCAGCCATTATATCAGAGAAGCAGTTTGAAACCCAAGCTCATTGGCTGTAAAATGCTTTGTTTACGCCAACGACATCTGGCGACGGTAGCGAACAATTGCCACTAAGCAGATAGCTAGAATTGGATATCTTCATAGAGAACAAAATGACTTTCGGAGATGTCATAACGCAATTTCTTCTGAGAAAGTAGCGAGCCAAAATACGGGTGTTCGAGGAACGAGCAACGTTACTGGCTCCGCCCTTACATACTTTCTGTACCTAATTTCTATGTTAAAAATGAATGTGGACGGTTGGAGAGGCAGAGGTAGACCGAGGAAAAGATGGATTGATTGCATGAAAGAGGACATGGTTAAAAAGGGACTGGATGTTAGTATGACGTACTACAGAGAGAAAAGACTTGAGAACGGAGCAGGAAGAAGAAAAATCAATCAAATAAATCTTTAAAAGATTGGTCGTGATTCAAGAAAACGAATCAATCAAGACCAGTCTGTCAAAGATTGGTCAAGGATTCCACAAGGAACCCGAACGTCTCGTTAGTTCTAGTACCTAACTGATGTCGCCTACCGTACTTTATTTGACCGACAAGAAGGCGCCTGACCTACCTTCCTCATGGCATCTCCGCTATCTTTCCTTCCTCCGTGAATATCTTTGATGTTGATATTGTTAGTAAATGTATCTTTTGGAACAGTCGATGTGATATGAAATGGCTTTGTCGACGTCTTGTGCGAAGTGCCTCTTTGGATAACGGTGTGTGATATAGGTGAAGGAATATTGCTTTTGTTGAATTGCTTGTATTGATTTCAGTCTAGTAAGGTTCGTTTTTAAGACTTTGTATCAGGAAAAACTTTTTCAGAAAAATGTAAAAAAGGCTCCAATATTAACCTAAAATCGCTTCCGAGTATGACAATTACTGTGCTGAAAGCTGCAATCAAAATTGGTTTAGACAACGTGAGATAGTGACATACAAACATACCCACATACATGTCAAACTGAGAATGTAGTTTTTTTTAATCAGTTTAGAATCGGGTAAGAATGATAGAGTTTGAATATTGAGGTATTCAGCCATTTTGTCACATAAAATACACATCATCTATAACACACTATCGTTAATATTCATCTCTAGAAACAAATTACCTATCGATATAATTAAGAGGTAATTTTCAAAACAAAACCATCACAATATCCTATAATGAATAAATAAAGAGAAGTACTTCGTACGGTATAAAATCTGACGATTACGTCAAAACGATAAAGTTTGAGTGTGAGGCCCCTTTATTTAACCGAATACGGATTATCCGGGCCATTGTGTAGGCACCATTAACCATGGTGTTACCCTCTATTGTCCTTACAATGTTATCTATATGAAGAAGCCCCTTGAGTGGGTATTATAATGAGAGTTGATAAAACTGGTGCGTAAATGAGAATTTTTGAAAATGTTGTTCTATGTAGATGTTCGTTTGTTTTTATTTAGTCACTGTAAAAACACAAGAACGCCATAAAAATATCCATTATTATGAACATCAATAATTTTCGTATCAGGGTGGTTGGATTTTTCTGTCAAATTTTTCGTCCAGATCATCTGTGGAAAACATTTTATTATTTTCCTTTATGAAACTTTTAAATGACTACTTACATAGTTTAGAATAATCAAAAGATGTTCAAATATGCAAAAGCCGTTATATCATTTTAACATCTTGCGGGTATATCACTACAAACTATAGGTTCACATTCCTCTTTGTGGACAAATCGGGTGAAAACAAGAGAAAACCGCAATTCATTTTCAGAGGCGTCGTGCCAATATCAATAAAGCCTTACCCTTGAACTGTGAAGTACATAACTTTCTTAATATAAACATCCAATACAATAACAATATTGTAATATTTCTTCTGTACATAATAATCATTTAGATTACCCGCACACTTCAAACTTTTAGTCGCCCGATAGTTTGCTTGTGCTCATAAATCAGTATGAAGATGAATGGTAGTACACACAATACAAAGATCAGGTATTTAGCCGGTATCATCATCCTCCGAGCCTTTTTCCCAACTACGTTGAGGTCGGCTTCCAGTCTAACCGAAGTCTAGCCGCTATCGGACCGACTGAAAACTGATTGAAGTCCAGATTTTCCTTAAAAACAATTGCCAACCATCGGTCAACTGTCAACCGACTATTTAATCTTTAGTGTGCCGGTACTCTTACTGAAAGAAAGCAATCAACCGTTAAGTACGTGTACACACTATAATATTAACATTCAAGACATGTTCGATTGTTGGAATTCAGACCTTCTGTGGGACGTGTAAGGTCGTAATCAAGTATGCAGACTTAGTGCGTGTTAGGGCATCGACTTTCATAATGATGAACCTGGTTTTAAGAACTAGGGCATGTATTTTTGTAGTATGTGGTACATTTACATATTTTCAGCAGTTTTTAGTTATTTTTGAGGCGGAGGATAAATATTTAATTATTTTGAATTCATGTTAGGCATATGTTATTCTAAGATCAAAATTGAAAGCTGCTGTTATTCACACTAGATTGTCTGACTGAGCAAAGTGCTAACCAACATTGCTTTTCACAAAGAATCGTTCAGCGTGGGGTTTTGACTTATGCAATAGAATAATATAAAGTCGTTTAATTTTTATCCAGTTACAGGTTCCCTTAGTCCACGTAAGACCAAGTGACACTACTAGTCAAGGTTGGTTTTTTATCCGAAAGCAGGATAAAGTTCCTAAGCTCACGTGTAGCAAGTCGGAGATAAAAGAAGAGCGTGTAATACAAAATGATACCTAAATAACAAAAAAAAACGGCAACAATAAACGAAAAAAACCCTAACACTCGAAATTACCTAGACACGAGTATAACGCTCATTCAAGTTTCATACAGGGTGAGTTTTAATATAGCTGCCTTATATTTATAGGTACTATAAATTTCCGACACTTAACACACTTTCCCTCCAAAAGAGCCATGTATTTCGGAAAATTCTTCGGAGGTCATAAAAATGTTTAGCTAGGTACTAAAATATGCTTTTAATAATGGTCCTTAGGTTTGGCTATTAATCCTGGTCCTTTGGGACTAAAATGAAAAAAGTACAAGTAATCATTTCGTTTTATGGTAATATATGTTTTGAGGACATTTATTTAACTGTAGAATAAATTTTATAATACAAAAGGATTTTAATAGGATAGGAATTTAATTTAATTTGTCAAAAGGGTTAGGTAATGGTCGAGAGTGTAGATTTTCGTTATAAGTTACTTTTGATTTTAAGTTACTGTGAAGTAATAAATACTCCTAATATTATGATCGCAAAAGTTTGTAATGTTGATCACGTAACAACCATTTTGACGCCATAACAACATAACACAGTAACTAATATATGTACAGACAACTTTTATCCGGGTGAGAAATATAGTTCCCTTGAGAAGCGGGTGAAACAACTGACAGATGCTAGTAAGGATATATCCATAGTGACTAACCTTCATAATTACTTTATATTAAAATACATCGTAGACGTAATTATTTTGTGAAATAAATAAATGAAACTCATTGTTACACAATTCTTCAAATCACAATCAATTATTGCCGATAATTGGTTACGTCTTAATTATAATTTCACTGAATCCAAGATGTCTGACAACAAATAAACATGTCATCAAAAGCCTAATTCTCTGAATCGTCCTTCCCGGAATTGTTCCAACGCGGGACAGGATAATTTATTAATAGAATTAATATTAAACAAGGTGTTTACGAGCAAACGTGGTTTAAACACACTCATGCCATCTAGAACAAAATGAATACCAGATATGTCATAACGCAATATATCCTAAGAAAGTAGCGCGCCAAAATGCGGCTGATTGGGGACGAGGAACTTTACTAGCTCCGTCTTTACATTTCTTCCATGGAACCGGCCCACTATGTTCAAAATAATTTCACAAATCAATCGAGGCCAATCTTTGACAAAGAATTCGAACGCCTTATTAGTTCTAGTAACTGACCACGCTTACCTACGCTTGACCTACAAGAAAGCGCCTGGCCTACCTTCCTTATGGCATCTCCGCTATCTTTCCTTCATCCGTGAATCATACATAATTGATATTATAAGGTGACTTCAAATACATTATGTACAGTAAAAACACACACGTGTAAACTGCTTAAGGGTTACCTGTTTAGGGAAAACGGGAAAACGTTGTGAAAGTCAACGCCAATTAAATCTAATTTGGTTTAAATATTGTATCTTTGTCATGGTTCGTATTTTTATAAATAACTTACTTAATCTGGCCAATTTTTGGTGAGTATAGACCCGGAATAGACGGTTTCTGACCATTCAGAAAAAGCATATATGCCATCATCATCTTCCTGCCTTGGCTTCAGCGCAGTATGTCTTCTAATCCTTTTTTTCTGTATGACGTCCCGAGTAACATTATTTTCGACCACATCATCTTTAACATGACCATCCATCGTTTCGTAGGCTGTTGTTTACCGATATCTAACGTCGTTCAAGCACAAAATTCTCCTCACAATATTATGATCCTCGTTCCCTTATGTTTCCTTATTATTGTAAATGCATGTAACTCTGTCTGTCTGCTTTAAATGAAAGACCCCAAGATAGCACACAGGCTACTCTTTATCCGTGTTTAAGAAGTGGTTTCTTTTGTCGGAATATGGGTGGAACATCAATGAAAATACAAGCTCTTTAATTATGTGACATCTAAAAGTCAGTAACACCTTAAGTAAGCTGCATATAGTTCGGAACTGGGACCGAACATTCCACAAATACTGAGAACTAAGAACAAACTGTTTACTTCGAAAGTAAACGTATGTTCCGTACCAAATGGATTTCGCTTTGAATAACTATGTTCTTGTTTGGGTTTGTTTATGATTTAGGATGTAGAGACAAGTGAGTTACCAAATATATTAAAATAAAAGACAAAGGATATTTTGGGTCACTATATGATTCTTTTTTCAGTGTCCTCGAACGAGTATTCAAGTCAATTTAATAATTATTATATATGGGATTTCAAGTTGTAACTAATGACTACAATTGAAAATAATATACTGAACTGTAGTTCAATACATTTATTTTATGTAAGGCCAATTTTTCAACAGTCTCAGATAATTTGTTATCTCAAAGATAAATGGAGCTTATTTGACTGATTTGATGTTGTAATTTTTCAGATAGCAGTAGGAAAATAATCTGTACAACTTTTATATTGTTTTCCAACTCATGAAATATATCAGTCACCTGTAAACCATTCACACCATTACTCTGCCATTACAAATGATACATTGTATACCATTACAGTATTATATAGAAAGCGCACATTATGGTAATAATGTCTGCAGGATCATCCATTGTGGTGAGATGGTCCATGTTATATAATAGACATCTCTGGCCATGGATAACAAAATAACGTGCGGAGATGTCATATCGGACAATCTTCTTAGAAAGTAGCTTCGATGAAATGCGGGTGTTCGGGAGGCAAGGAACTTTACTGGCCTTACTACAATAACTTAAACATCTGTTTTACACTTGTCAAAAAAATTGTGGCTGCAAAATGAACCATATGTCAACGTCATAATCTGTCATTTCTTTCGACAAGTCATAAACTGAGGTTTAAAAGTTTTTGTGGTAAGACAGTACTTGTTTCGCCTTCTCTGGAATCTAAAAATCTCTTAATCGAGCCCAAGCTTTGACAAATGTCTCAAGGAACCCAAACGCCACGTTGGTTACTAGTAACTCATCGTTTTGGTCATGCTTAACGTACGTTATTTGACCTACAATAAGGCGTTTGACCTACCCGCCTTATGGTATCTCCACTCATCTTTTCTTTCTCCTTGTCTCTGGTGGATATTGATGGATGCAGTATAATACAATTTACATTTTGCCTGCATTTACGGTTGGAGGCTTAGAATTAGAAAGATTGATGATTGGTCAGTATCTTGTATGTGTGGGTGTGTTGAATTCCCTTATTGTAATAACTCACACACATTGCTGTAAACTGTATTGGCATTGTAATATGCTGAGTGAAACTATGTATTTACACTGTATCCAAAATGCAGTGAACGAAAAGGGTCAGTAACATGTAGATAAAAATGAAAAAGCTATATTATTAAAGAGTTCACAAAATACATTTATTGAAGCACATTAATTACGAAAAATAAATTCATTTGGAAATAATAACGCACCTTACATTTTGTTGTAACATTTTCGAGTTTTTCCATTTTCTTTGAAAAGGGTATTACATAATTTTTCACAAAGATATACAGCATGCTCCTCGCGTGATGAATTTATTTTCTCTTGGCATCTAAACAGCTGAATGCATTTTGATGAAACGAGAATATGTGCTTAGATTTCACAAGTGCGCTTGACTGGGATAAATTGTTCTTGAAACATTGTTGAAAACTAAATCTTAGGGTTTTAGTTATTTATTTTGGGCTCTTAAAGTAAGTAAATAGATATATTAGCTCTGTCAGGATTGACAAAACCATACATACATATAACCTCTTTCTTTAATAATGCTTACATAATTAGGGATTTATGAAACCTACAATCACTGTAAATTGTTACTTCTTTGACACATTTATATATTACTAAGCGTAAGTACTTTAAATAAATATTACAAGTGAAATTGATGAACAATTTACCATGGTAACAAAAAATACTTTAAATAAACAGAGCAATAATTATACATTAAATTTTAAAAGCATATATTCCACATATAAAATACCGAATACATTACAAAATGATATATTTTCCACCAGGGAGTCTGTTTCCACTAGTAAATATTACTCAACGTTATTCATTGGTTCATAACAGCTACATTAAGAGTTAATCTGCATTGAGTTAATGTTATTAAAATTTTAATTATTGCATGCTAATAATAAACTCTCATTGCTGAATACGAATGTTTATTTATGCTGATGCTATTTGATTTGTGTGTTAAAATTTTAATTGGTTTTTGTTTGAAATGAAGATGGAAAAATGGTTGTGAAACTTTGACGATGTGATGTCAGCAGTTGTATAAGATTTGTTCACTTTTTTCGTAGTTACTGGCAAGTTCAAAGAGGCAAAGTTATTTGACTACAGCTGTACATAGTGGGATAGTGGAATTTAGTACTGTAGAGGTAAGTAAGGTTAGCGGTGAAGTTCGGGTAGGTACTTAGCAGATGGAGACATACAATACTATGAACGTTATGTAAGTACAAAATTTTAGGTTCGCTTGGGAGTCGTCAACTATACTGATTTGCAAATAAACATAGCTTATTTCTTTTTTTAACTGCAACAAAAAATGTTTCAAAATTTTCAAGACACAGTCTTCAAAAATGCATACAAGCTACATTTTAACGCTAACCTGTATTGATATTTCACGTCTGACAAATAACCGCTTTACTTCAGTAACGCTTCAGCGTTGCGGGGCGATAAAATCTTTTATTTATGTGTGCTGTGAACACCTATCCTCTCGCTTTGATACCTAAGGCTGCTGGTACATGGGCAGCTTGGAGCAGGCAAGATTGACTGGCGCGAATGCATAATGAAGTAAGTCTTCCAATCATGTGTATAGGTACATGGAATAGATGGAACCGGACCTCAGCTCTTTTCAGAGCATAGAAGCGAAGACTCATCCAGTTGGTTCAAAACAGTGAAATTTCATAAAATTGCTAGGTTGACAATTTATAGAAATTCCTACATCATCGTCACATCTCCATTCAATTGTTGCCAAATAGGAGCAAAGTTATGTAACGAGAAGTGATTTGTTCATATTATTAGTCATGGTCTGCTGCGATCTATTGATGGAGAATCTAGCTATTGAAAGCAACTGCTGCACTGATCATTAATAAAATATGCTTTTTATATACCTACATCCTACATCCTACATCCTACATCCTACATCCTACATCCTACATCCTACATCCTACATCCTACATCCTACATCCTACATATATTATAAACGTGAATGTTTGTGAGAATGTATGGATGTATGTTTGTTATTAAATCACGCAAAAACGGCTGGACCGATTTGGTTGCAATTTGGTATGTAGATAGGTTATACCCTGGATTAACACATAGGCTACTTTTTATCCCGGTTAACAGGGATAAACCGTATTTTATTAATATTTTGTTAAATTAGTATAGACGGCCTCTTTTGAATTTTGCTGTTTCTTTTTCTGAATCCTGTATTTTTTTTGTTTTTAGGGTTCCGTACCCAAAGGATAAAACGGGACTCTATTGTTTTCGCTCCTCTGTCTGTCCGTCCGTCCGTCCGTCCGTCTGTCACCAGGCTGCATCTAAGGAACCGTGATAGTTAAAGAGCTAAAATTTTCACAGATGATGTATTTTTATTGCCGCTATAACAACAAATACTGAAAACTAGAATGTAACAAATATTTTGGGGGGTCCGATACAACAAACGTGATTTTTTTGTCCGATTTATAAATAATGGTACGGAACCCTTCGTGCGCGAGTCTGACTCGCACTTGGCCGGTTTTTTTGATTTGTACGCAGGTTTCTATCCTTTTGTCATGGATGCTGTCATAGATTTAGAAACCCACTACCGTTTGATAGATAGGCAATAGGTGACACATAATTTTATGCGATAAGAGTCCAAAAACTGACCACTGTAGAGGCATGTAGCTGGCCCCCGAATGTGTTAAAGACAAATTTTAGTAACAAAACAAGCGATACTTTGAAAAATGTAAATCATTTTCTATGAATTGATTCCAAACATTAAGAAACGCTATAAATACTAATACGTAACTCTAAATACTATAACTTCTACATAAAAAGTGTGTTTCGTTTTTGGCTTCACCAGAAATAACATAATGGTCGATCTATCTACTGTTATCTATATCTATTGACAAATATGGCTATCATATTGCGCTTTGTCTGTCAGGGCCATTGGAATTTAACGAAATTCTCCATATTCCGAATTTTGCGGATATATGTTGTCGATTCAAAATCAATATTTCTTTATGTTTTGTTATTCATACCTATAAGGTTTCGATCGAGTCTACCGTACACAAAATCTTACTTTTTTATATTATAAATGTCAAAGTTTGTGAGAATGTATGGGATGTATGCATGTTATTCAATCACGCAAAAACGGCTGGACAGATTTGATTCAAATTTGGTATGTAGATAGGTGATACCCTGGATTAACATATAGGCTACTTTTTATCCCGGTCAACAGGGGTAAAATTATTCAGCCACGGTCAAAGCGGCTCCATCTGTGGTATATAAAATACAACCAATTTGACAAAGCAGCCAGGTGGAAAGACATTAGCGGAACATTAATTAATTATCATGTGAAGTCATAGATGGAGTTGTGCATTTTTTCATAAACAAATTGAGCTGGGGTTTTATTTTAGCTTATCTTCCATTAATGTGGAGGCTTAAAAGCAACTTACGTTAAATGAGTAGTATTAAGTAGACCTTAAATATTTTTTGTGTGGTGCAAAACATGTAACGCTTATGGATCCTAAAAGAAAGGATAAAGATCTGTCTCTCGCAAGCGCTGCTAAGCGTGAGTTTAAGTTTCTGTAGCTTTAGAGACAAGCCCAGACACAAAGTGCACATTAAAGAAATGAGAGCTTCCTCGATTGAATATCATACGCACGTAAAATGCTTTATCGCCCCTGAAAACGTACAAATTACGCGTCGCATACCAGAGATATATGTATGTACTTACTTTCAACTTCTGATCACAAATACACTGTTCTCCATTATGAATAGTCACAATCAGACCCGAGCTGAGTCCTTTTATATATCTACGTTTACATCATTGATATCATTCAGTTACAAAGACTTGCTATAAAACGTGTTTTCGCTAAATGTACTATAATTTTTTTGAAAACCTTTATTCCCAACTCTGATTTCATGGAGATGGTGTCCGACTATCACCACTGTGTGGACTGTTCGAACTATCGTACCCGGCCCAGGTTTAAGCCATGGTCTGGGGCGAGAACAAATGGGATGAAAAAGAATGAGGCGCCGCACGATTGAAAATTCCCAATGCGGTAAGAAACCACGGGAGCCGATTCCCGGCCACCGGTCGTAGGCGTGGACGATGAGTTTTGAGTGGGTCGTCGATCATCCGGCTCCTAGGAGACCCGTGTCTAACATGCCCAATATGCCCATGTCAGCGATGCGCGTTATTTCACGCGCCCCTTTAGAAGATTCTGCAAACCCCAGTGAGGCCCACCAGAGCCAAAGCCTAACACTCCCTCACGCTGCACCCAATGCTGCACTGCTCAATGCACAGAAGACTGCATTCTCTAATGAAAAGTCAAACTAATGGCTGAGAATAACGTAACTTTCCAGGATGCCATGCAACGTGTTGCACATACCCTGGCCTTTGGGAGTTTGGTAATCCTTTTCTCCACCTTCACAAAAACACATAGGAAGTGGTGAAGGGGTTTTGGGGGCTGTCTTTTGTTTTTGCTGAATTATCAGCCTAATTTGAATAATCGATTTTTAGTTTTTTTCACTTAAGTTTTGAATAGTAATAAATTAGTTTTGGTCTCGGCGACTTGGACGTCTTCAGAACGTATTTACCAACTCTTAGTGGTCATCATGCACACCCGCTTCTCTAACTATATTTGTAGGATCAACAAGATTGTTTTAGTTTGTTATATTAACTACGCTACTATAGCCGGCTGTCGAAGAAACTTTTTACATCAATTCTGGAGAAGCTACATAATTATTAGCCTGTACACAGCCTTATGGCTGGCTGGCTGGCTGCACCAAGAAGTGACAAATTGCGAGCGCACATTTTGAAAAAAAAACTGCAGGCTTCAAGTACGAACACATGAATTTTGGACTCTCACAGATATTGGCCTGTTCGTGAACTAATTCAAACAATTCGGTGGAATCCCAACTTAACATAGAAAGAAGAAAGAAAGAAAGTGAGTGAGTGCACAGAAAATCCTCAAGTGTTTCCCCCTGTAGTGAAACTATGCGCCTGCCTGATGACTATGTCATCTTCCACCCAGCTATTCCCCAATTATGTGGTTGTTGGCTTCCAGTCAAACCGAATCTGTTTGAATACCAATAGTTTATTTGGAGTGACTACTTACATGATCTCCTCAACCCAGTGAACTGGACACCACGTTATCCATGATATGATTGTTTGACAGACTTTCGGGCTTCTGATAAGATGCAGTTGCTGCTGAAAATGTACAAATGACAGCTTTATCAGACCTTTGTATCCTGTGAGAATTACTTACGCCCCATACTTACGTAATCATTTTCCAAATCAGTTGACTAGGTCCAGAGATTTACACAACGTCACAAACTTTACTTCGTTCATTTAAATATAAAGGTCACACATGAGAGACGACGGTAGATAGAAGAGTATGGAAGGAGAAAACATATTAACGACCCCTAATAAAATTGGGATAAGGGCAGGGGGATGATGATGATGATAAATGGCCACACATAATTATACCGGATAAATAGTATTTTGACAATTCTATATTGCTCACGCAGACGAAGTCGCGGGCAACAGCTAGTTAGATATAATAATAAAAAGTTAACACATACGCTCGAGTCCTGTGTGTATTCTCGTCATTGAATTTTCTTCACCTACTACAGCTCCCGTGTATACTCGTCCTTACCTTCCCTTTCTATTTTTCTCAGCGTTACAGAGTAAATACCAGCACAGTTTAACTTGTCGAGGGGGAAATTGGCCGTGTTTAAGTTTTCTATTTTACTATGTATACATTCGAGTTTTGTGGTAGTGCTTTAGTGGTATCTATGTAGCTTAAGTTAAGAAGGGGGGACTTTTATGGTATTATCTTTGTATCTGGCCACTATAATTGTACTGTCTAGAAAGCTTTCCGACTAAGAAGTCCTTTTGTATTAATTTATTAATTTTAACAATACCTACTTCCATCTCCTATAGATAACGTTTTGTTGCGAGTGACTGTATTTTGCAAAAATGTTGGACCAAAAAGCTGCTATGAGACAGATTGCGCCACTTACTGAAACACCCTTCCACCCCGCCCTTATGTCACAAATCCACTTTAAATTGAACTCCAGAAATCCAATATGATTTAAAATTCAAAAGTATAAAGTTATGGAACGTCACTGCTAGTTCAAAACGATCTTATTTCAAACGAAGAAAGATTCAAATGAAGCTCAAAGTATAACTTGAAGTGCGATAGATTTTCAAAAGCAGTTTGAAAACTTTCCCGACCACATATGCCGAATTGACTTTAAGAGATCTGTTTAACAAGTTATATTTCCAACTAGATTCATATTTGAGACAAGGAACTTTTGTAGTTTAGATACTGTCTTTTGATAAGTTCTTAAAGAGTTTGAATTGTAAAGGCTTTGCTTGTGTAATACTGGTAATATTAGGTGCTCTTTTATTAAAAGAACTGTTTCTTACTTCTTTGATTCTGTGAGAAAAATCTTGCTTCCGAAAGGAGATAGCTTGAGCGCTGAACGTGTAATCCTCATAATGACTAAGTATACATGCGAATAGATTTTATATCCGATTCAGATGAAATTTTGTCATGGAGAATAATGGAGATATATAGTCTTCTTTTATTCAGGTGGAATGTAATTTCTTCGGGTCATATATCAGGCACAATCATAACATTTCGTTACCTAAGTATTAACCCATTAGAAGTCACTGTACTCGATTGAGTACAGTCATATTCCTAAGTGTAAATAACAGATCTCGTAAAGTTAATGTAGTTAACCTTGTTATTTTACTTGATTATAACACCCTTTTATTATATGAAAAATATTATGTGCGTAGCGTGATTATTTTTCACAAAAAAATCCAGTTGAAGTTGTGCTTCCGAAATGTTGTTGAGGTATGTTGTCATTTTTAGTTTTTTTTTTATTATTGCTGCTTTTTAGTTGTTTTTTTCGTAAGATTATTTCAAAATACATATAAAAGAAATATATAAATAACAATATAATAAGTAATTCGTACCTCAAATGAAACTAGGTTCATATAAAAACGACTGTACTCGATTGAGTACAATGACAACATAGGTAAGTAAAATAACTATTATTTTTTCAAATTCCTTACTGTGTAGAAGCAAGATTTTCCTGAATAAAAAGCTACTAAGGGGTTCGAAGAAGTTATTGAAGCCGTTTTATATTGTACACGTGTGCATTGCCTGATGAAGAGGAGAGTTCTAATAAGGATACAGCAGCATATCGACAACCGTGAGACGTAGCTGGTACTATTGATATCATCTGGGTACCATGGCAATCAACTATGACACTATTGAACCACAGAGGACAATCAAAAGATGGTGTAATAGTGTGGTGTGAATAAAGAAGGAGAAGGTAGCCATAGCGATATCGGGCTATTCCAAACAAACAATAACAATATGGGACGTGTGGATGAACTCTACCAGTCTGTTTCACTGGACAGAATTGCTGTACTGTACATAGCATTTGCTAATGCGTGGCCTTTTTATGCAAGGAGTAATAGTAGTTCTATGGAGTTTCGCAGTCATATCGCACGATATCATTTTCGCCAAGGTGAACCAATAATAGTCGCCGGTAAACTATGAGCTTCGAGAGGAAGCTCAAAGTCTCAGTCTCAAAAAAAATGAGCAACGAGAGGCTATGCCAGGAGTTTCTCTTCGAGATTGAAATGAGGAGATCCGCAGAAGAACCAAAGTCCGACTTGGCCCGAAGAATTGCAAAGCTGAAGTGGTAATGGGCAAGGCATGTAGCTTGCAGAACAGATGGCCGATGGGGCTGTTCTTTAGTGGTAACCACAACCTGGAAGGCGCAGCATGGGCAGGCCCTCGACTAAAAGGTCGAAAGATCTGGCCAGGGTCATCGGGAAGCACTGGATGCGGGTTGCTGAAGATCGAGCAATGTGGTAAACGTGAGGGGAGGCCTTTGTCCAGCTGTGGGCCTCTTTCGGCTTATACAACGAACGAATAAAATCGCGCCATGCTGCATCAATAGTCGATGGCCTTCATCAAGTTGGAGTTGAACACTATCCCGTCAAAATAGAAAAACAGCTACGACGTGTAACTTGTCATTCGAGAGTTCTTTGGCAGTGTATGACGTATCTAAAGACACTTTGTGTCGAAAAATTATTATTCTAACATCTTGATACACAGGAGGTCATTGTACTCAGTTGAGTACACCCCTGTAATTTCATGAAAACTATGAATTTTCAAATTTTTCTTGTATTTTGTGTTTTTCTGTTCCCAATTCTATATGAAAATAAAGAAAATTCCAAAATAATATAAGTACTTTTTGTTTGACCTCTAATGGGTTAAAGTTTATTTTATTTTTATTCTAGTTTGTAGGTACTTAAGTTGTAAGGAATAATTTAGTTTGTAAATATAGAAATAGTTTTAATTTTTAGTGTAAACTAGCTTTTGCCCGCGGCTTCGCTCCCGTCAACTGACTTCTCTACTTTACCCAATTTTTTTTTTCATGAGAACCTTCTCCTGACAATAATAAACACAACAAAAAAAGAATTAGCCAAATTGGTCCAGGCGTTGTTGAGTTATGCGCTTACCAACACATTTTGCGATTCATTTTTATATTATAGATATGGGATAGTTATAGAATATGAGTTTACTATGTATTACTTACGTAATATATAATTTACTTTTGCATATTCAAAATTTATTCAAGACTATCTTACAAGTCCTTAAAACTATCAAAATACATCGTAACTCAAACACCAAAAACAGGAACTTACTCAGCAACAGTACAGTCAACTTGAGGTCAGTTTTATAGGAAAATCGTACTTATTACTATTGAGTTAAGGTGCATGACAGTTACCACTGATGTGCAGTCTACAGTACAAGTAGACACCAGAACAAGTGAGTAACATAAAGTTTGACAGCCACATCTCTGAAATCGTTGACAACATTCCGATTCGTTTTGAGAACAATGCCATTTTAGGAGTATTCTCCCGGCTTGTTTATTTGCTTTTGTGATAGACTTTCGACAAACTGTCGATAGGAAAAGAATTTTATACGGATAGACTGAAGTTGGTTCGGTTTTATTTTCTTTTTTTTCTCTGTTATTTTTATTTCACTGTTTGTTTTCGAGTGTGGGCGTTTGACATTTGTTATGGGTTACAGATCCATTGTGTTATCTGTTCAAGTTTTTTGGAATCGATCCTTATATTACAAAGGTGAAAACTTTGATCGAACGCGCTAATCTCTAGAACTACTACGCTTTGTTCGGTATGGTCCGAAAGATGCACTATGCTATTTCCAATAATTTTGTCAATTCAATAAACATAGAGGTAAACTAACTAGGTTATAACAAACATTTGATTATATCAATATCAAACTATTACAGTAAACAGTTCAATATCGAGCGATTACCGACACTGCGATTAGTAGCAATGCAATTTGATTACATGTATGCTAATACGTGTAACTAATGCATTATCTACTCAATCAATTCATATTACGCGTAAAGCGTATTAGGTATAAGCTGTAAGACCACAAATTCTGAATTCCTCAAACGTAGTCCTCATACTCGCGTCTGCAGTGACTTCTCTAATATATTCAGTGAGTATCATCCTTCATAAATGAGTGGGTACTGGCCATGGAGAAGAAAAGACGACCGGAGATGTCATTGGAAAATCTTCTGAGAAAATTGCATCGCCAAAACGTGGGTGTGTAGGGAATGAGGTACGTTTCTGTCTACGCTCTCATATGCCTTCTAATTTTTCGTAAAACCAAAAATCGTCGACAAATGTCTCAAACAACCCGAACTCCTTCTTAGTTCACTCGTTTTGGTCACACCTACCGCAAGTAGTTGACCTAGAAGAAGGCCCCGGACTTACCTGCTTTATGGCATCTCCGTTCATCTTTCCCTCCTCCATGGTTCTGTCTGAATGCCGTCTTGAGAGCCTGCCGAGCTCCCGGCACAAGATTCCATACAATATTCAGTTACCTTATTCCTAAAGTTCCATGTATCTTGTACTGTGGAACCTACTGAGAAAGTTTATTAACATAATAAATTATAGTCGTGTGGAATTTAGAATGATGTTTGTTTGTTTTTCTTATGTTTTTATAGTAAAAATTGTGATATTATTTTATTTTCATACATAAGATTGACACTAGATATAGACTTTGGAGACATTGTAAGGCTACTTTTATCAAGGAGTAGAGAACCTTGGAGTTATAAACGATTATTGAATCGGCATTCATTAATTTTGAACATAATATTAAATCACTATTGGCAATCACAGATCTCTCCTTATTAGAGTATTCGTAAAATATTTTATTTGTTTTGTAAAATCTAAGTTATGCAACAACGACTAATTAATTGGAACTACCTCTTCTCTGCTGATAGTCTCTTGGTATTTCTCAGAACTGCTTTGCCGGTGGCTAATGAGAATTATGTGAGTGAAAATTAATTACATTTTAAGTCACTGAATAATAACAGCTTATGATAGGATTGTGGTTTCAGTTCCTAGAAATATGCCTTGAAGTACTAGTACCACTTAGGTCCTAAATGCGGATATAATTCTGTTTAATTGCTTCATCAACATCCCATTATATTTACTACATGAACAATATACGCTGTTACAGACTTGCTTATAACTAGATACTTAACCATAAGAAAATAGGTCATACAAATGATCCTTCTTCGTTGTATACTCAGCACCTTATTTTGCAAGTTTCGTAACACAGACATCTCTGATGAATAAAAATAGTCTTAACTTGATCCAAGTTGGGCAACCAGCTCAACTCTTACTTGGGAATACAATATTTCCTCAGCAACTTTATTTGCGGTAGCTATCCAAAATGAACAAGTTTTACACGAACAGTCTGCGTTGGCAATAAACTTTTCGAATTTGGAAATTAAATCCAAAGTCTTAGCCAGACTTGGCCACCTGAAAATCCAAGAACATTTCAATCATAAAAACTTATTGCCAAGCCGTTCTTGTAATTTTGATTAAAAACTGCGCCCATCGAATTGTGTTCGTCAGCAATCAGTATAAAATCCGCTGTGAACATTAAATTTACAAATGATTCAGTAAAACAATGAAAATTTGTCTACGCGAATGAAAATTCGGGAATGCGACGAGTGACACCATTGCAGTTATTAAATCATTAAATATTCAACTGGTAATTTTCTGCTTTGCTGTGTATTCATGATTAAAGATTAATGCGTTATTAATGAAAATGTAAACGTTTGTTTGGATTACATTTTTCCATAATAATTTCTTAAAAATAGCGAAAAAATAAATATTGTTCCTATTGTGAACACACTGTCCTAACTCACAATAATAATTATTTTAAGCATAGTTTTACATACATAACAGAGTATAACTTTCACTAAAAGTCACTGATAACATAAGACTGATAACACCATAGAACATTAATGCTCCATTTCAGCTCAATAACACCAAGTACCACGGATCATCCGATATCGACAAACAGAATTTTCCTCAAATTCTCAGTACAGTAAACCGACGCCGTCCAAATTGAGTTTGTGGAAAAGAACAGGTGAAAACTTGTACAAAACGAAGAGTAACCAGTTACTACATACATTGACGTAGGTACAGATAGCAATTCTGTCTTTAAGGTAAATAACGAAAATTCCTGGCACTTTTCCCGGACGAGAAAAGTTGTCGAGGTGTTTGAAGTAAACTAATTAATGTGTTTTTATTTTTATTTCTGTGTTTTTTGTTCGCTTCGGAAAGTGCAAATCGTGTTAGCATCGAGCGTAGTGCTTTGTGCAATTTATTTCGTCGCCACCTGCTCAAAATGTGGTTTTTGGGACAAAAAAAAAAACAGCTTTGGGTGAAGGTAAATAGCATGAAGTTTTTTTTGTATACATAAAGAGATACATAGAGAGTTCTAGAAATTAAAGTACTTCATTTGGTAACGTTGAAATAGGGTCTACATTATGTCATAACAAAAAAAAAATACACAGATATTTTTTTGATAAATTGAATTAAAATAATATTAACCTAAAATGTTTCTGTACCCATAACATGCACAATACATTAAAACAAAATTTGTAGCATTGCTTCCTGGTACTTAAAACGATATTTTGCTTAACCAGAATCTAATTGTGGTTTCCACATACCTCTTCTTAGAAAACACGAGTAATGATGTTTCTCTAACATCAAATTTTCGTTACATTACACCGACAAATAACCGTATTCCATTTCCAGCAAAATATTATGTACATACAGAATTCAACGTATAATAGAACAGGGGATCATAGAAATAGGAAAATTTCCTATTATAATGTGAACATATCGCTATACCGGGAGTTACCGCACTTTTGGCATATCGGAGTATCATTGGGAGAAACTCCTGTAGGTACATTATATCGAATTTGAAATATGGTAATATTTTGTATTCGGGAAATTTTAAATTCCTTCAATGTTGGAGGATTTCGTTTCGATATAGGTAGATGAATTTTTAGCAGATCGAAATGTAATTTTTGAACGATGTTCTTTGACGTGGCTTGTGGTAGGAAATATGTAGACACAAAAATTGTTCTGTAAATAAAGAAACAAATGAAGTTCAACGTCAATTCATAATGAAAAGGGAACCAAGTTTTGTTATGAGTGGGAGGTGGAAATTAAAATTGAGAATAATAAATGTGAAAATCTTGCATCAGTGAGTTTATCGAAACTAGATTTCATCTACGTTCTAATGAAAATATGAGTTGGTACCTTAAAAGTATCTAACTTAGTTCCATCTGTATTTAATGTACCACTTATCTTGTCGCTTGATTTCATCTCAATCCGTCAACCGTTTTTGTATGGAAACATATCAAACAAACTTAGTCATTTTGCATTTATAATAGTAGTAAGAATAATGGAATAGCAATAAAGCTGAAGACTTTATTACTGGCATCTTCCTAGCAGAAGGCACGGAAAAATAGATTGAAGCTTCGAGGCTTCTCTGTTAAACGATTGCGTCCCTCAAGACCATGCCTCGTGCAAGAAGTTTTTGCTTGGAAAAATGTAAATATCTTTTAGTTTGCGGAGTTTAATAGTTCATCTTGAAAAATAGATATAAGATTTATAATTATTTTATCATTTCCTTTGTATTTTACAAGTACAACAAATTTCTCCAATGTATGTAAGAACGTCATTATTCGAGACGATATCTTTTATCCTACAACAATAATGAAAATCTATGTTATGCGCATAAATAAACTATTTTTTTTTTGTCATTTATTAAAGTAAAGGTTTTTATTTCATACACACCGTGGTGCTTAGAAACATCAATAGCGAGGTGCATAAATATCCATTTACTGTACAAATACCTACCATAAGACATGACATGCTTCTCTCCCAAAAAAATCAAAAAACCGATCAACCATCATAAATATAATAATCAAAACGCCATGATTGCTTACAGTCAACACCATCAAACATAATTTAACCCTACGAATCGATTTCCCACAAACGTCGAACCCTTCGCTTGTCAAGATAAGCGTAAAATAGACGCCTGTCTGTCGCCAGTTACTTCACACCATATTGGGGCTGGTGAACGATTTATTGGGCAACTAGTTGTGACGTATGGTTGCACTCGAAAAAGTACACAACACCTGGGCTAAAAATATTTCGGCACATACTCGTAATGTAAGTGTAAAAGTGATTTTTTGTTGCGCTTTTACGCTTAATCGGCTAAAGTAATGAGATTTTTGCATTTTCTAATAAAAATCTTTATTTATTTATAAGGCTATGCAAAACTAGTTTCCTTTAAATGCAGGTGAAACCACGCAAGACAGTTAGACTTTACTAATATAATAAAGAAGAAACATTTGTTTGTTTTTGGCTCTGAAACTACTGAATCTATTTGAGAAATTATTTCAGTGTTGGAAATCTACAGTATCCCCAAGTAACAAGCTACATTTTTATCTATGTACCATAAGTCTTTCCCATGGGACACGGGTAAAATAGCTAGAAGTTAGAAAAGAAAAAAGAAAGAGCATGCTTTTGAATGCGTGAATAAAATATTTTAAATAAAAGGTCGTTGTGAATTTCGAGAATTTTATGACGTATGTTGCAATTTTCTTTTATGAAACTTTTTGAAATCAGCTGTTTCGGCTTCTAGACACATAAGCAGTTTTTCGAAAAGAATTTTTATTATTTAAGTTTTCAAGTGGAGAGTATTGAACCCTACGTATCTATAAAGTTGAGATATAGTAAAAGAAAGCGCTTTTTGTAAGAAGAAAATAACAAATTATTGGGTTTTCAGAAGGCTGAAAACTCGTGTAAAAGTAATTGACACCTTACTTTATTAAAGTGGATGATAATGCAATGGTCAATGGGTAGATAGATTAAATTAAAGTTCAAGATTGTTTAACAATAAATATATATATGGAAAAATGAAGAAATAAAAATGTATGCATTGTTTTACGGTACGGTACGGGTTTAACGTTAGACTGCAGGTGTAATGCTTTAAATAAGCCTATCAAGAATGTTAAACACTAACTGCCACACTCACAATGGATACTTAAATTAGTCCTAACGAGTCCTTAACTAATTATCATTAAATCTGTTAATGAACGATACATCCCAGAGACGAAATTTAAGTTTTCATTAGTTAATGACAGCTTTAAGTATCCGTAGGGCAGAGTATCGTCAAATTGTCTTTGATAATGCTTATCGATAAACGAAAGGTGTAGCCGCACCTTAAAATGTGAAATTATTAAGTAGCAAAAACTGTTATTAAAATACATTAAAACCTTGTATATCAACAATAGAAATAAGAATTTGTTAATTTCGGCATCGTTTTTACGTAAAAACACCTATTTTCATGTAAATGATATAAAGTACATGGAAACTTTTTTCTGGTATCACTGTCAATATTGTACTGTCAGTGTCAAGGTTACGTTTAAAATTCTTGTTCCGTTAACCGTCAGGAAAGAAAAGTGTGATAAGCTCTGAAATAAATAGCTTTATCTTAACATATTATCATGGTAAGTTTCGTTTCTATGTACATTAGTAGCTGCTTCATGTATTTGAAGAATTTAACTTGTGCTTGTTTCATTTTAGGAGTCTTCAGGAACAAGAGCCCCACGCAAACGTGTGGCTAATTTCACGGCGGACGAAAAAGCTTTGTTAGCACAATTAGTTAAAAAGAGACCAATCGTGGAATCTTAAATAACAGATGGCAAGTCAGTCGCCAAGAAACAAGCAGCATGGGATAGTATTACACAGGAGTTCAATCAGGAATTAATCACCAACTTCCAGACTACGGGCTGCTTTGTGAAAGTTTAAGAAAAATCAAAAAGCGATTTCGGCCCGACCTCCGACCGGCCGAGACCTCGAGCACAGCAGCCGCGCTTGCGACCACTAGATCAACGAGGAAGTCAAATAAACTTTGTACTACATAATTGGCCTCTTGTTCAACAATTAAAAAAGTATTCCTCTTATTTTATGGATTTTTATTTATTAAAAATTATATTATGAGAAAAATCTATCAACTATAGATTGTCGCACCAAAAATCCATTGCTGTTGGTTGTGCTTTCACGCCTTTCACTCATCAGGACAACATCATCATTCTCAATATGAGGAGATTCCCAGTTCTTTGGAACCAAATCATCAACCTGTAAAGAAATATTATGCAATGTCGCACAAGCACATATAACAGCCACAACTGTATCCATCTTAATGCCCATGCCAAGTTGGAGACAAGGAAACCTTCTTTTCCAAATGCCAAAGCATCTTTCCACAGTATTCCACATTATATTTATTTGGCTTCTGTTGTAGTTTTCTTGTGCAGTTGAATTTGGTGATAAAAACGGTGTCAGTAGCACATTGCTAACTGCATACCCGCTGTCCCCTAAAATTATCCCTTTTAACACACCAGTATTCAGTCTTTGTTTACTTGCACTGCTGTTATAAATAAAACTATCATGGGTACTGCCAGGCCACCGGGCTACTAGATCATAACATTCCAAGTTTGTCCCAGTGACTGCTTGAACATTGATAGAAAAATACCCTTTTATATTCCTATAGACTTCTAATGTTACTCCTCCTGGGCTTCTTATTTGGCCCCACTACTCTAAACCTTCTGGTATAGTCTACAAAATCAATAAAGTCAAGCAAATCACTCATCTTTACTTTATTGTTAAAACATTCCTATTCCTGAGACTTTTTAAAATATTTTATTTACTTTTATAACCTTAAACATAAATGTCAAAATCAATCATTAGAAAGTTAAGTAAAGGTTTTGCTTTACTTAACTTTAATTGTCATTAAGGGATGCTAACGGATCATTAATTGTCTCTGAGAGTGAGCTTTTTTAAATCTATACTAAGGAGCCACTTAAGTAACCATTAACTGACTCTGAGTGTGGCAGTTAATGCCTTAAAGCGCACATTAAACAAAATTACACACCCCACCTCTACTTAAATTAAGCGAACTATTCAAACTATACGTTGAAGAAAACTAACAATGTTCATCCTACACTTAGAGTACCTGCAGACTGCAGACTAAACAGTCGGTCGACAGTTGACCCGATGTTGGGCTGTTTTAAAGAAAATCTTGACGCCATTAAAGTTTTCAAACGGTCTGATACCGGCTAAATACCTGATCATTATAATTTGCGTACTATTATTCATCCTCATAAAGATTTCTGAGCTCAAACACACTATTGGCCGTTTAAAAAATAGGTATGATGAGATAAAAAAAAAACAAGTTTTACGGATTTTATCGCCGTTATATTAATATTATTAAATCCCGACGTTTCGGATCCTTTACAGCATCCATGGTCGCGGGCAGACATGGGTGGGCCATACAACTGCGATAAAATCCGTAAAGGTAGTTTTATCTCTGTATCTTATATTCACGTAACGGTCAGAAATCAATATACTATCGGCCGACTAAAAGTTGTCAGTGTGTGTACTCTTAAAGTTCTTTAGCCGCAGACAACCTTCCAGAAAGTTCTAACGTGAACTTCTCGTGTGGGCAGCGAAGTGACCTTTGTAGACGATGCTTAAGTGTTCAGCCAGTCACGACGATAGAATAGTCGCCATTTTAAAATAGTTTTAAATGCCTCTTGTTGTTACTTGCGTAGGTTTTATTAATTGGTTAAGTACCTCTAGAAGTAGATGTACATACTTACACAATTTTAAAAATAAATGATGTTGACTGAGATGTGGGCACGTAAATATTAGATCATATCACATATTGTTATGGTATGTTTAGACATATTTCATGAGTACCTAACCGTCTTGACGACAGACAATTTTCAGGAACGCATGCCAGGGGATAAACGAAGGCTGATGATAATAGTAATCGCTATTAATGTGTCCTAGATTAATTCAATTATGACCGGTCTCCATAGAAATTCCATGATTACATATCATATAAAAATATCAAAATATAAAGCAAAAGATTATCAAAATAATGGGGATGATTGTATAGCAAAATCCCATGACATCTTTAAGAGCCTATTCTGTACCTAATTCCGTCACAAGTTCTATGATAGATCAATGACATCTTTAAGAGCGTATTCCGTACCTAATCATGTTACAAATTCTATTTTAAATCAAAAGTGTATGTTTTATCACCGGTTTATCACGGTTTTGCAGCACGTCTTCTTCTTCCATACTTCTTTCTTTTGACGTCGTCACACAAGTAACATCTTTCCAGCCATATCGTCTTCTAAACAATCCATTCTTAATATAAAATCAAGAAGACTTAAACTGAACAGTGAACGCTTACATAATTTACACACAAACTTTAAGCAGTATATGACTAATGGGACAATAACACTAGAGCCTGATACAATAATAAATTACGTAAGGGTCGTCCTTAATCTTATAGTTTATGACGTAGATAATTTTGGCTGTGGTTGTCAAGTGAGATGTGGTATACAGAAGCTGGTGATCGATATGTAACATTCGTTTGTTTATTTCTTTTGGATATCTTCCAGGTTTGGAGAGGATCAGTGTCTCAAGTTTTTTCATACAGTTACCTACTACAGTTAGCTACCATATTAAAACACACGTACGTGATACTATTGTAAACCTAAACGTTTCCGATTTTCGCTGAGGGTGCAGCGTGAAGGAAGGTCAGACTCTTACTGACTAAACCCCACCATGTTCCTTCTTAAGCCCTATTTGTACCTGGCCCGCGATAACTCTTTGAATAATCCGATTTCTGATACAATTGGTTTTTAATTTTGAAAACCTGCCAGATTATGAGAATTCATATTACAATATCCTTAAAAGTTCATCAAAACGGTTAATCAAGTTTCTCCTAATTCTTAAAATTTAAAGTGATTTTGTGCACACGGTGGGAACAATAATAGTTATCTGTACACAATAAAAGTAAAATAATAATCACTCTTACCCTTTCTCTCTAATAGAATCAGGGTCACTCCCGTTAATCCTCTGATGTACCCTATCATAAATAACCCTTAGTTCTTAACCCTGGTCAGTGGGGGCTTAACGAAACTATCCCTGCTCAATACGGATCGACATGCAAATAAGCTGTAATAGTTATCAAGGCGGTAACAATTAGAGGACGGTTTGAATGTGTACGTATAACGAGTTACGTTTATTGTGTTAAGGGTATTAATATAGGAATGTAGTTAATGGAAATGTGTTCAGTGGAAAATTAGGATAATTGTTTGAAATTCAATATAGAATCTGTTTAAGCATGTGCTTAAATAAATCGCTTAAAGAAACTCCATGGCTGTTGTTACTTATCATAATTTTCAATTTATTTATTTTTTAGGAAGACAGGCTTATGACAACATCGATTCGTAACAGTGTCTCTATGAAATTACTTAATATATGCTACATGGTTATGAAAGTTCAGATACTATTTAATAGCTATGAAGAAAATGTAAACAAAGATTATAGTGATCCAAGACGTCGTTGGCATGTTGGGGTTCCGTAAACATATTAAATCCATTTCCTTCATGTATTTATCTTACATATGACTAAAAAAGTTTCTGACTCCCTGTTATTCTACCTTTTTGGGTTTTCTACCAAACCATTTTCTTAAAAATTATAATGTTTGTCAGAAAGTGTATGGAGTTTCCTGCAAGTTCTTTTCCACAATCAAATAAACCAAATGCATCTAACTTTTGACGTTCTGCAAGAACTTGCAATAGGTTTAATGAAATAAAATAAAAATATTTTGATTGTGCTTGCTATGTTTAAAAACTCACATTCGCGTTCAACAACAACCTTAAAATCCTACAGAACCATCCACTCTTCTTAGCAAACTGTCTTTTTTCTTCATATTGTTCGTTCTAAGAGCTAAAGCTCTTAAAGTGATTTACTCCACAGTAATATTGCGTTGAATGCACTTTACCTACTGCACGTTTATTTATCTCCAGAGGTTACAGGCATTTGGCCTGGCCTTTAGGAACGCTTGCTCAGGAGTATATTTTAGACGTAGAAGTAATTTCATTGAAAGGTATTGAATCTTGGGATTTGTCTTTGAATATATGCCTAGGCTTTGTGGGAAACTATGGGTAAAGGCTTTTGTTCTGCGAGTTATGCATAGTTATAATCTATGTGGAATATAGTTTATTTTATAGAGGAGCATGTGGCATACATTTCAAACAATCAAATTGGCTTTGATATGCCCGTCGGCACTCAATCTAGTCACACAATGATTAAATTGCTATATGACATCATGTTTCTACGGTACATAGACTGGTGTGTTGCAAAAAAGTAATAGGTCTTTGGAGCGATATGAAAATAGTAAAGTTTATTTACACATTTTAAACAACATTATGTCAAGGAGCACTGATCTGAACAGATCTTTAGAGAGGGTCTTTATTCAGGTGCAGCAATTCTGTCAGTCAGTTAATTTGTAAAGAGATCTTTGAACTGAGGAAATAACTTAAATAAGCAGACAATAAAAGACACTACTGTAATTGGTTTTCAATTGAGTGCAATTAATACCGTCATCTGTCAAGTCGGTAACGAGTTAACTGCTCGTAAATATACGGATTACGGCCATCATTTACGGCTGTGAAATACATTTAAATGCATGGGACAGTATTGAGGAATTTAATTAATTAATAATTTAAAAAATAAGAATGAATAAATTTCTTGTGAATATATATGTAATACATTTCTTTTTAATTATCATGAAAAAGGTTCTCATGTTAATCACGTGTCTGTTAATTGTTCAGTTACTGTAACGTGCTTCTATGCGAGGCTAAGTGATTTTCAAATGACTTACTTACTTTTTAATCAATCCTAAAACTTAGTTTATATATAAATAAATAAATAAGGAACATATCCTACAACCCCAACCATTTCAATGTTTGAAAATATCAATCAGGTTGGAAATTATATAAAAAAAAACATGTACCAAATATAACCAAAAAGTGATAACTCAAATCGGCCTTGAATAAAAAGGTGTATAAATAAAAGGAACTCTTCTACCTCAACAACAGATTAACAAAGCCACAAAGAAGGACCATTTCGGAGTTTAATCAACCCCTTTTTTTCTTGGAAATTTATCCAGGGTATTACTAAACCCTTCCCTTTCGATTTGGCTAATAGCTTGAAAAAAATTTCAGGGTGAGATATCTCTTGAAAGAATCTTGTTTGATTTGTTCTCGTATTTTTTGCGAGAATAAATTGTCCAGGAGATTGGGTTCCTGTGCGTTTTAAAATTAATGTAAGATTACCTCTACACAGGAATTTAGATACAGAAAAGATACACGATGTGTGATGAAATTATACGAAATAATTACTTTTCAACCAAAAAAAAAACGGCACTTCAAAGTTGACATTTTACATTATCTTTCCTTGTTGAGTCAGAAGATTCCATAATTTAAACTAATCTGATAAAGTTTTATACTTCAAAAACATTAGAGAAAATCTTTGGTAAAATTACAACCTTTGCATGTTTTAGCCCTCAAATTATAGATAAAAATGTTTTAAAAAAAATACAAAACAGTATCTATTCTGTCTCCGGAAATCTCTGGAGTCAGAACTAAGGAATTCTCTTCAGTGAATACGAAAATTGTTCTTGAAGACAGTTTCCGTTGCATGCTTACATTCAGCCTTATCTAACATGACCTAAAAAGATATCTCAAATGTATTTCGGTCCCTTTTGTAACTGTTATCATTTTCGGCCTCTTGTTTTGTATAGCGAGACGTTATTAATATTTTTGAGAATATTTCTGTATCAATAATTTTGTTTTTTTATTGTTTTCCTGTTCTGTAAATGTTGGGGTTCATGGTGAAAAAATATAAACTTGCAACTTTTAACTGTTGACTGTGTTTGTATACTGATAAATAAAAGCAATTCATGCAAAAATATTCAGTAACCATTCCATAACATAAAATATTTAAGTTTTTAACTTTTGCAGAGTGCAAACCGTTGTTTTTTTAAAAGATGCATATTTTTATTGAATACCTTTTGTCAATTTTTAAGCTGCAGCCTTTAGTGCAGTTGTCAATATAGGTACCTATATATTTATACTAAATAGTTTTAAACCAATATCATCAAGAAAGTGGGATGAGTAATCCTATAAATGGGCACCATAACCCTTTCCATAGATAGAGCAATAAACTAATACGTTCCGATCTCGATACCCATTCAAGTTGTTTGGTATTTAACGGGTATCACTAAAGTGTGCTACTGATTGTAACAATTACAGTTCAATGAATGGAGCTATGTAATTATTGCAGTATGCATAGGTGCGGACAAAAACAAAGCTACAAATAAATAATAAAAAAAATTGGTACCTACACAGGTCAGGTCATGAGTATGCTATGAAAAAAAAAAACTAAATGTCAATACCAATTATTGATCAATTTGTTTATCTTAAAATTGAAGCCTCGTTACAACGCAAGTGTATCTTACCTTACCTCCAAAATTCCCAAACATCAAAGATTCTGCCCAAGTATATAAACCCACAATTTTCGAGCAAGGATATAAAGGTGTCACATTCTAACCCGTCCCATACCGTTACATTATGGCTATACCCATAAACCCCCAATCGTTTGATATAGCAATCAATAAGGCCTCCCAGATTACCGGTCAGGCCAATTAGTTAGGAAACCACCATTTAGTTTTGGAAATGGCTATTAAATTCCAAATAGAATTGTTCTCATTAAGTGCTATCAGTTTTGGTGTGAAATACTATAGTTGCGGTAAATGGGAGCCCCCTGTTTTATTGGGGATTATATGGTTCAGTGAATTGTTTAATTGCTTCTAAAAACCTAATAACCTAAACCAGTAAAATTAGCAATAATTTTAATCGCAGAACTCTTTCAAATCTCGTTACATTTATCACCAAAGAGTCTATTCATAACAGATAGATTAGAGCTTACCTATAGTCTTATCAGCCTTTAAATATTTTGTTAATGTCCATCATAATATACCCACTCTAACATTATTATATTATGTGGCTGCCACCTTTTATCTTCATTTCTATCTGCTTAAGAATCAACAGATCGACCAACATCACTTGTTCACATCCCTCATCGACCTATTTTCTTTCAAAAAATAAACTAGAAACTAGGATGTTACAACCACACTTGCTCCAAAAACTTATATATTTAACTCAAAAACTTTGTGCATAACAAACCGGTTTTGGGACCATTTCACTTACGTCATGCAAGTTACCTACTTACTCGAGCCAGCGTGAATTTAAATTTCACAAGACTTTTAGGAAATGATAACTCGTCGTTGCACGAAAATTATACTGTTTATTAACTTTCTACTGGAATAACTTTGGGTTTTAGTACCTAGCAAGTTTAGCCTTGAAATACTTGCTTTGTTTGTCATGAGCTTCTTACTAAGTAGGTAACAATAGCATAGGTTGATCGATCTTAAAGTTCTGCAACGCTTGCCACGGTCGAATTGTTGATCGGTGCATGTGTGACCACCGTGTTTGGGAAGGGATGTCAAATAGGTGGTTCCGGATTTCTTTTGAATATATTTAGCAGTCATTACAGGCAGTAGTCTGAAGCCAGAAAATCTAACAACCAGTCTGAGCAAGGAGTATAGGCAGGTACTCCATGTAATGTTTTGATACTCAGGTGCAGCCAATTAGACTGGAAGACGATCCCAAGTTTGTGGAGAAACGGCTAGGCAGATCCTTTCATAACTTTTCTTTGCAAAATATTTTTAATTTTTCCAAATATCAATTCACGTACCCAACACGCATAATACGTTACAGCACAAAAACCTCCAACATTTTAGGTACGTAACAATGAAACTTAATTTAAAGCATAAATGTTCGCCACCCCTGCGTGTTAACATCTGTCATGCGACCCAACGCGCCCCGCGTAAAATGGAACGCAATTAATTCCTTTGATTAAAAGATTGTAGCAAAAAGCTGCGATCCCAGGTACGTAGACTCAAAATTTTCATTTCTAGTTGACTCCAGTCAAATGAAAATCAAATAAGCGAGGCTCGAGTGAAACAATTCCCTTTACTTTGCTTGTTGGAATCAGATTTTTGATTTCGGAATTGTATTAAGTTTTGGATGGTCGGCCGAAAGAAATTGCACAGCGAAATGTTTGAGCTCAAACGAACGGGCCCGCTTTTAGCGAATCACACGGAATTAGTGATGGATAGATGTGGCATCGATTTTTTGCTGGTGTTAATAATTAACACCAGCAAAAAATTAATTATTAATTGCTTGAGTGATTTCAAAAAAGGAAATTAAATATTAAATGAATAAATATTCGTTTTTTTTATTAGCATCTAAATAATATAGAAACAATTTGGAATTTTATTGTGAAACTTCACAAAACAATAAAAAAAGTTTTAAAATGCCAGATCGAAAAATATTAACAAAGAGATAACTAGAATATTTCGTAAAGTAAACTCACGCACTTGAGACTTTATGTCACATGATTTACCTACTTGCCAAGTTCACAATTTGATTATCAAAGTTTTTATGACATCCTATTAAAATCCACACGCATACCTATTCTTGACAGTCATTTTGATAAGGCTCGCTTTAAACAAAGCTTTTCAAACTTCTTGGCCTTTTATTTACAAAATAAGAAAACATTAATAAGGAAAAAGGTTACAAGAAGAGGAAAAAAATATTTGTCCACGTGGAATGTTAAAAAATCGATAATAACAACAAAAATATTTGTGAGAGTTGCGAAAATGAGTTTCGACACGTAATAAAAAAATATTTTTGTAAAAAAAAGATACTTATTTCAGTTTTCAGCAGCTTAAACATAAAGGTTAGGTTGGTGGCACATAGCACATTATAATAAACAAATGTAACTTATATAGTCTTTTAATATAATAAAACAGTTCATTAATAATTCTAAAGTGTGTGTATCATCAATATAATCAATACCTTGTCACTTCTAGTGTTAAAATAATCTTTGATCTGACTGTGTAAGAGCACGCTCCAACGGTTCGGACATATTGAGAGAATGTTTTATAGAATAGAATGATAAGACAGATGCACAACGTGGAAGTACAAGAAATGGACAGTCAAGCCTTTACACGTGCATCAGATTGAACTGTTAAAGTAAATAAGATTATTTTAAGAAGATTTTCCTTAAAAAGAAGAGGCTTTGAGGATAATGAATACAGTTATGTGTACCCCTAACTAATGTTTCACAAAACTTATTGGTAAGAAAAGACAGACTAGGTAATAAGTCTTTGAGATACACAATTTTTTATTATGGTCTTATAATAAAATAATAATCTTACACATAAGATATGCTACTGTTTCATTCAATTAAAATGTATTATCGCAATATTTTGCCTTTCCATTTTTCGTCACTTTCACTAAAAACAATATTCCGAAATATTTACCACAACTTACCCAAAAAGGCATTAAGCACCCCACTAGCAAAATATTACTATTCAACCTTCAGATATCCATCAGAATATACCCCAAAAATCTTATCCCAACGACTTAAACCCTTTTCACAAAATGCCAGATTGTCAACATTTTCCCTCGAAAACCGGTAATATAAAGTAATCATATTTAAATCCGACATCCGAAGTACTGGTACTCCTGGGATTACCACGGCCGTACGTGTCACGTAATATTAAGCTTGTAAAATTCATGTTTTTAATAACCACACGTTCAGGACCCCGTTTTGCATAAGACGTGCGTGTGAGTCCGTGTAATCATATTGTAAGATTTATGTGTGCGTTTAAAATGAGTTAGCTTCGTAATTTTTGGAGGAACTACGTACTTTATGGGTCCCGCGTGGTAAGATTGCGCGTTTCGATAGAGAAGGTATGAATAAATTTCATTTAGTTTAGGTTATTTTACTCGAATATAGCACAAGTAAAAATTCGGTGAAGATTTTTTCATAAAAGTTTAGTATCAAGCCATTTTTTGGATTGACTTTAAAAGCGTCATATGATATTCTACATTTAATAAAAGTTTCGCTAACAGAAAACCATTACGTTTTCACTGTATTTTATTATTTAAACTGTGGAATAACGCAAACTAAAAAAAACATCATTCTGAAAAAGTAAAATACCAAATAAATCACCAGTTTTTCTGCTTTCGGAAATGTAACACAAAAAATGCTGACATAACACATTGGTCGACATTTCGGTCACATTACCCGCCACAATTAATCTACCGTTGCGAATTTATTTACCGTATAACCACGTTTAATTATTTTATTCTTTATGTTTGCGAATATTTGGAATGTGTGGTCACAAATATGTTTCAATTACTGTACCTTATATAATTAATTACTTGATTTCACCTGTGACTTCATCTAAAAAGCTTTTACCCGTGTCTAAGGTACAAACTATCTCCATGCCAAATTAATTCTTATCAATCGGGTCAGCCGTTTCTGTGTAAAAGAAACAAGGATTGATTCATGTAGACAGAAGACGCAAGAAAACAGTTGCTTTCTCAACTCTTTATTTTATCCCAACATTACCAATTAAGGTTCAATGTTCAAGATCTACGTCAAACCATGCCTATAATCTTTCCACCACCAAGAAACATCAAAATAGACTTACTATAATACTACAAAATATAATATCATTTCGACGTACAATCTTCCCGTATATATCGTACTCAGCAGATCATTAGAACACTCAGTCTGGTGTAAGATACCATTCTCACCACATCTATGTTAATTGCTCCACCTCACTATTTCAGTATACAACAATCTTCAACAAATATGGAAGTGTTGAACTAACATCTACAATTTATTCTAGACTAGTTTTTGTCTGTAGTTTCGGTCGAATTTTAGTGACACCTTAGAATCTGCAGGGAAAGGGGTAGTGTTGTGTCTTAATTCAGCAAATTGCAGTTGGGCATGTAATATTCACAGTGTGATGAAAACATTCATAATCGAATTAATACTGGAAGCCAACCCCATCATAGTTTGTTAAAGGGCTATGCAAATGATGATGCTAATTCCAGCTTTTATTTCCTGTCTCCAATCTTTATGTTACTAATATTGCCCGTCTATGTAGCTTTTGCTTAAATCTGGCTGAACATTGCCTAAAAAACTGCCCAAAAAAGCAGGCCACACAACCCCAACATTAGTAAAATAATATTCTCACCCAAATAACTAGTAGCCACTGTAGCCAGCCAATAATATCAAAGGAATCGTAGGCTCTCAATCACGAATACTGAATCCTTGGCCGAATATGACACATCACGTTTCTATTGATGGATGGAGATGTCTGGCCATACCGATTAGTCATCCCGACGTATCGAAATGCGTGTAATTCATAACCGCTAAGTTATCGATTTGCTTGGGCCTTATTCTGGTGGGTTATGGAGAAGCTTTGGTATTGTTGAGGTAACTGTATTGCAAGTATCCATTGAATAATCTAATAAGAAGAATAGTCTTATTCGTGAAGCTCTTGCAATGACTTTCTATGATGCTTTTTATATTCAGGGAGATGCAGAAAATGTAAATCAAATTATTTTGCAAAATACACTACAGTCCATAAGATTCTTAATGACAAGTTCAGATCATAATATGAAACAAACGTAATATGATACAGATACCAGTATATGTCTATAATAATATAATATGTATTGTACATAGATCTGTCAACCTAAAATATGAAGTTTTTTTTTAATTTCCCATTTCTTACAGAGTTTTTCGTGATCCTTCTGGATCTTATTCGTAATATTTCCAGTTAATCACCACCTATTTTTGGCTCAAAAGATTTTTAATTCATTGCTTTACTTTCATAAAGCAAACCCACTTGTTTGGTACTCAATAACAAAAAAGAAACGACATTATAGACTGACGAATCAAATTACCAGAATAAGGTCGGAATCGGGGAAATAGGATATGAATTATTCAAAATTTGTGAATTGTAATTTATGTTGTTATTCGAACCTTTGAATGTTGAGTTACTGATGAGGTGATGTGGCCATAACATCGATATGGGTCGGTTATTTATACGCCGATTCTTGCGTATTTATTTACATGTTAGACGTATTAATCTGTGTAGCAACAGTGATTCAGATAATGTTTTGCATACCTAATAAACAGATCGTGCCTTATTTTATGTTACCTTGATTTAAAAACTTTTTTTGACCCCGACCTTTGCGATTTTGTTCATTTGAGACAGTAAATTCAGCCTATAGTATCATTAAACGACCCATTAGGTAAAAAAAATATATACCTATGTGTTGTTTAGTAGGTCACATGCGTAGGTACAATTCCAGCCATGATAGTTAATTTATGTAGCTTTGTTTATAAGCCGCTCGCGCCCACGAATAAATATCTACATTCAATATTAATGTACCGAAAACGCTAAATTGGCTTAGTGTAATTTGTAATCCCAATGTAGGCACACAAGTGGGACTGAAATTTGAACACTAAAAGTAATGAATTGAGTCTCGAAGCTGGATTAATATTGGAAAACTCATTTGGGTAGCTCAACGGGTTGGGCAACTACCCTTTTCGCTGTGAATTTTGCTTGGATACACACACAAAAACTTAGCCTATTGGCAATCATTTGTTATCTCATGCAGAATGTTTTGTCGTATATACGCTCAAACTTTTAATGGTATCTCGGAATATTCGAATAATGATACAATGGATTAATTTGGATCTTTTTGTGTTCCCTTTGATATTATTTAATACGAATTTCAGTTCAGTTCTTTCAACTGTATCCTTACCCATAGCTATTAAAAACCTGTAAAAATACTCGTACACAGTAAGCGTGATTATTAATAATCGTTTGTATAGAGAACTGTATGAGGAGTATAAATGTCTGAAGAATATAGATGGTCTGATCATCTCATATTAATAAGTCATTGTTGCTATTGTTAGCATTTTTAGT
Organism: Helicoverpa armigera; assembly: GCF_030705265.1. Taxonomy (NCBI): domain Eukaryota; kingdom Metazoa; phylum Arthropoda; class Insecta; order Lepidoptera; family Noctuidae; genus Helicoverpa; species Helicoverpa armigera. The sequence continues at coordinate 9,697,072 of NC_087132.1, read as the reverse complement.
ATCTACCAATTTCTTATGAAACTAAACCAACACCATGTATGCCGTCTTTATACGTGAAAAACATTCTAGTTACCTGAAAACAAGACCACTCATAAGCTTTAAAAAACAATTTCAAATAATATTCACTCAAGAAAGTCATCGAGCGAAAAGATAACTTCAACTAGAACGAATAACTGCATTTTCCGAAGTTTCGCAGCTGAAAAATGGTTGCAGAAGTAATTTTTATTGCAAATATAAATGGGGAAATCGTCTGCATGTACTTGGAGTGGGAAAAGAAAGAATCTGCCCGCTTTTCCGAGTGTTGCTTTGTTTCAATTTCTTAGCGTTTCGAAAGAGCTCTGTAATAAAATGTTACGCTAGATTTTTTCTCTCGCTAGCGATCTGTGAGCTGTATTTTATGGGTTCATTTGAATTATTGTACGTGATTAACTTTTGCACATGCTGTGTAAAATGTATTTTGGTTATTTTTATTTGTTATTGAAAATTAATAAAACACCTATTACTTGGTAGACAAAGTGTATGAAGAAAATTAAGAAAAAACGTTAAGAACCCAAACGTCTATTTCTTTTACATGACTGCAGCCCAGTAAAAGTATTCAAAGAGATCCTGTCATGAATCTCCTCATCACAGAATAAACTCACACGAAATCTCCTAACCATAAGTAAACAACGTAACTACCTTCAACGGCACTTGTTTAGTCTTCTAAATAACTCCTCAAAGACTCCAGCGTATTCAGGCCCATATTAAGTCCCGCACCTTCACATAAACGGTATTTAACCCTAGCACCGCGATACCTCTTTAACAGCGCTGCCAACCTATTATGCGGGGTCATATATCCTTTTGGCAATAGAATAGGCACCAACTAACTAGTATACGATGGCCCTGGCTTTGGTTACATTAGCATACGCTTATACGAGCCGCCGCTTCGCAATGATTATTTACATAATTAGTAAAACAGAACTAGTGAGCGTTTGAGGGTTGATATTGAAAGGCGTTTCCGGTGTGATAATATTGTTTTAATATAAGTAAATTATAAGGAAGCTAATTTGTGGAAGATTTTGAAAAGATGTTAAAATCACTAGAACAGACTGAACAAGACGTATTAAACTTCAATGTTATAGATAAAAATTGAAACAGAAAAGAATGTCTTCAAGTTCGACGAGTTACATATACCTACAGAGAAAATCTCCATATTCCCAGCTTAATGAAATCCTTCGAAGTAAAGTAAGAACCATCAATCATCATCGCATCTACGGAACCACTTCACGTCACAAACTCCTGTAATTATACTCGAATCCTACGTCTAACATTTACTGCTATTCACTAGGTTAAGTAGCTACTAGAATTTCCTACACCCTGAAAAAGTAGACTACTTAGAAATTCAGGTAAAAGCGAACACTATTTTGTTCATCTTTCTACTCAAACACTTTTCCCTCTATTTCCTTTAACACTTTGAAAGGAGTATCTCGCTCACTACAGACTAAACAGTTGCCCGACAGTTGACCGAATATATTCCAATTTTTTTTAAAGAAAATCTTGATTTAATCAAAGTTTTCAGTCGTCCTGATACCAGCTAAATATGGTCCTGGTCCTTGTAATGTGCGTACTACCATTCATCTTCATATTTATTTATGAGCCCAAACAAACTATCGGGCGACTAAAAGTTTGTAGAGTGCCCTAACACTTTGAAGAGAGTAATTTTCCCTCCACATTTCCTACAGAAATTATCCCTGTATTCTAAATCAAGGTTAGGTGTCTATTTATCTCTTTCTTAGTACCTATTACTGTTAAGGGCTACATATAACTTGTAATTGTGTGCTTAACACGAACTTTGCTCGTTTACATAAATTGCTACTGAAAATTGATTTGATTTAGGAAAGTCGTGTGTGTTTGCTTATTATTATGTTATCGGTGTCTCTTTTGTAACTTTATAATAGGTATTTATTTATTTTTTTACACGTTGTACAGGCACCATGTTAAATAGGATGCTTTTAGAGAGAATTTATGTCTAAAGAAATATCTATGCATAAAGAAGTAATCCTGTCTCGAAATGTATGAAACAAAAGTGGACACAGTACAGCTGATAATGAAACATTACTACAGTAAATTGGTACTCTTTTTTTACTTTTACTTCTTCCCGTAAACGGGTTCATTGTCCTTAGAATCTTCACTTGAGTTTACCACAACCACAAGGTTACTTTTTTTATTGCGGTTAAGTCACTTATCATGCTCCTGTACTTATCTCAATTTGTTTGGGGTTAGTGCCACATGACTTTTATTCGTAAATACCTACATCTTGCTTGACCTAGGTACGACAAATACATCTGTTTTTATCTCTTTCGAAGAATGTTTGGTATTCATAAATAAGGAACACCTTCCCCTATCCAGATAAATATAGTGTATGTCACCATGGGACAGGATAACTTAACTTCATTTTGGTTTGGCAGATTTGAAATCTATTTAAAGCAACCAAACAATCAAATCTTTCTTCCGTTTAATATAAGTTTAGATATAAATGCCCAATATCAGAACATTACGCCTTTTCTTTGATAAACACGATAACAATGACAAAAAAAGTAAAAATATCACGCAGTTCTGTACTGGCAATTTTTAAATGGAACAAGGTTCTTATATTTCTCGGAAGTAATGGAAAAAATGCCAATTTATAAGCCCCTAAGAATTTTATGCTTTTGCATTTTATTCTTTTTCTTTATATTTACGCAGTTCTGTAGCGTTTAGTTTTAATAAAACGCTGGGAAAATAATAATGGAGTGTTTTTAAGACGCTTTTGTTCGGGTTGGTCATTTGAGAGCCTTTGCTTTGTATCGCCATGTTGTAATCGAAGATTTTCTTTTATGAAATGTTTCAAGGACACTTTTTAGGCTCAATATTTTGCCTACATAAAAATATTTGTAACAAAATTTGAGACCTTAGTAGCTGAATAACATCTTTATGTTGTATCAAAGTGTTTGTATTTGTATTTGCATTATCTTTTCGGCTCGGCTTCCAGTCTTACCGGTTGCAGCTGAGTCCTACCAGTGTTTTACAAGGAGCAACTGCCTATCTGTCCTTCTTAACCCAGCTACCCGGGTAACGCAATGTATCAAAATATGTATGTAAACATGTAATGTAAACAGTAGCCTTACTTATAAACGTGAATTAAATAATAAGTAATACTTAATGGCTGTTTAAGAAAATACTTACTTATAAACGATGCTTAAGCATGACTTAACTAACATTTAAACACTACTAGAACTACTAGAAACACACTACTAGAGATTTTTATAAGTAAGGGGGCCAGAGTATAACTCACTATATTTTTTTCTAATCTATACTAACAGTACTGCACTACTATCTACAACTTCCAATCGCCAGTGTCACAGCGAGAGTGACAAACACAAAACTATCATTGACGGGTTCTCCGTCATAAAGGCGACGTTCAAAGGGTTGAAAAGCGAGAAAGACAAAGTTCTACTTTCTGTGAACAGGCCATGTCATGCTGTCAGTGAATCTAGTTTGACATGGCTGACTTGACATTGTTGTTTCCTGAAAACTGCAATATTTTCCATCAGTTCATGTTGTAACTTATGTTATGAGACATTATAATTTCAAAATCTCAATAAGATGCAGAAAGTCAAACAAGAATATGATTTTAATTTAAGTCAATAGAAATTATATTCATTGATATTATGGATCTATTTGGAAATCAATGGGAGAAGGCTTGGGTCAGAAGAAGACGTTCTATGGCTGAGATGATAATGGTTAATACAAAAACTACTACATTATTTATCGATTCTTAGAAAATCATGAAGAGATAGTGATCTCCGGACATACCATACCAATAAAATCGTCTGCCAACTGTCGATTTGTTTAATAATAGTGTCATCCGGTGCCAATAGCATGATGGTATATTCAGTACTTATCACATTTTTTTTTAACTTTATACTTATGCTATACTCAACAAGCATGATGCAAGATATTAGTTTAAACTTTGAAAGAATTATTAGGACTTGAATTAAAAAACGTTGTTTGCTGAAAGTACTTAACGTGAGTAATTAAGATAATAAATCCTGGTTTTAATTAAACAGAATATATTTTATGTCCTAATTAATGTTTCTTGAAAATGTTTGTTAAAAGTATCTTAGTCATTAAAGAGAATATATTTTCATGCTTTGTTTGTTCGTACAAAATAAATTCACTCTATCACACAGTAAAACGATGTGCAAAATATCTGAATTATTTGGAAAAAGTGATTAGTATGATACCTACTAGAGTAAATAATAGTTAATAATTGAAAATACAAGAAGCAGAAAATTGGTGAAATAAAATCAACAAGAATAACAATAATGCTGCCAGCCTCTTGGGCACGCTCCCAGTTGACAGCGATGGGGACGAATTTTTTGACGCTTTTTAGTTGTTTGTTTTACTAGGATAGTTTTTGATTTTTATTGTAAATATTAATAACAAAATAAATTTAATAACAAAAAAAAATAAAAAAACAAGAATAATAAAATAAATGGGTTTAGATCATTATAAGAAGTCAGTACTTTTGTTAAAATAACATGTAAGATGAAGCTATACTTTATCTTTATTGTAACTAATAAAGTAATTTCATCTTCAGTTCGAAATAAAATGATTGTAATTTTAAGCAATTCGAGTGATGTGAGTGTGTGTAAGTATTATGAATAGCTCGTTTTTGAACATATTGGAGTACTTTCATTCGTTGGAAAAACAAAGGAGTGATGCTTTAAGTTTTGGCTTCACATTTATTGTTAACTTTTGAAATAAGGTTGAATTGAAAATTAATAATTGTTTTATCATTAAATTGTTCAGCTATTTACCTTTGATTTTATTCATCTTTCAGCATACACCTACCACAAAAGTGGCAAAACCATGGATTCTCGCTGTACATCAACATTGTGAAGAAAATACCGTAAAAATATGTAATCACAGACACCCCTACGAAAATAATTTAAAACGATATTAATGTTAATATGCAAACATTTGAAGCGGTGCATTCCCGGCGGTTATGCAAATAAAACGCAGGCCAAACCGGGGGATTTACTTACCTTATGCTAATCAAATCCCGAGACTTTGCGGCTGCATACATAGCTTTGGTAGTTCATGCATTTTCGGCGGTACTTATGACAGATATGCGCGTGAAAATGTTGGCTGATAAAGTTAGGGCTGCCAAGTTTTTATTGCTGAATTGTGATTTTCTTATACAGAACTTTAAAACACCATATATTTTATTATACACCACACACACCATATTTTTGCTCCTTTAAACCTATCTATAGTATAGTTATTGGCACGAATCTTGAGCTCTGACCTTCACCTGCGCAGAAGTAATTTATTGGGCCCCTTTTGTGGTATGAAGTGAGGTGCGGGGGCAGGCTAAAGCGGTGATTGGCTCGCAGTGCATCGCGTCATAGCCGTCACTCGGGATTGGTTCTTTGCTAATAAATCACTTTTGCGCAGATGTAGGTCAGAGCTCAAGATTCGTGCCGATAACTATAGTACCGAATTATTTGTACAATTGACAGGTGTAAATTTTAAAGATAAATAATATCTTAAAAAGCACCCCACGCTTTTTTTAAATATTTTTTTTGTATTCACACTATTATTAATTTATATTCATTGAAATTTTTAACACTGTTTTCTTAATTTAAATTCATTAAAATTTATTTCTTATTTTTTAGTTCGTTTTTCTATAAAAAGCGTGTTTTTTAGTTTTTTTAAACTATTATTTATTTTCTACTTTTTAGTTTGTTTTCAAACTATTATTTGTTTTGTAGAATTAAAATTCTCTTTAGTATACAAAAATTTGTCAGTATTAGAGAAAACGGCTAAAGATAATTATTGGAAATAAAAATTAACATCGAGTCCTGCCTTATCGACTGTAGGTAGAGAAAAATTCTAGAAAATTTTAATTAATTTTCTTACCTTATCGACTACAGATGAAAATTATATAAATTAACAAAGATCATATTTTGCAAATTGAAAAGCCTAGAAGTCGGTGTCTAATGGATGTTACTAAGTTAATTTTGCCACCGACTGCTAGGCCGATGCACCTAAAATTAGTTTTTTTTTTTGCTTTTTAGTGTTTTGGGAACTCGGTTTAATTTTTTTGTAAAAAGGTTATTTATTTAAAGCTTTTCAGTGATACGAATAGTTGTCACTATCCATACAAGTGGGAAGTTCTCATCAATACAAAGAATATAAGTCCAAACGAGGTATTTTACATATTCAGTTGTCGAGTTCCCTTGACTTTCTTTGGTCTCCATCATCAGGTCAGCTCCAAACCTTCACTGTTGCATAGGTCTTGTCAATACGAATAATTTAAGCCCAAACACGAGGTAGTTTACATATTCAGTTGTCGAGTTCCCTCCATTTTCTCTGGTCTCCATCATCAGGTCAGCTCCAAACCTTCACTGTTGCATAGGTCTTGTCAATACGAATAATTTAAGCCCAAACACGAGGTAGTTTACATATTCAGTTGTCGAGTTCCCTAAATTTTCTCTGGTCTCCATCATCAGGTCAGCTCCAAACCTTCACTGTTGCAAAGGTCTTGTCAATACAAATAATTTAAGCCCAAACACGAGGTAGTTTACATATTCAGTTGTCGAGTTCCCTCGATCCTCTCTGGTCTCCATCATCAGGTCAGCTCCAAATATTCACAGTTGAATAGTGCTTTTAGGCGTACACCTAAGCGTCAAGTTTTTACCCTATGTATGCCTACAAGTTTTGAAGGTTGCCCTCGATTTCTCAGGGTTTCCATCATCAGATCCTGACCTGATGAATATGGGACCAACTGGCAGCTATTGCAAGTCGAACAAAAAAAGAATCACGTAAATCGGTCTATAAACCTCGGAGTAATCGATGTGTATGTGTAACCTCCTCCTTTTTGGGAAGTCGGTTAAAATGGAATAATTTTGTCAAATTAGTGTATTGTCATCGGTCCTCAATAAATCTACAAAGTTTGAACGAAATCTGGCCGTTTAAAGTGGGTCAAAATCGCGCCCAAAGAAGTCGGTTACAAACAAACATACAAACATACAGGTGAAGCTAATAAAAAGCGTGTAAAATTGCATTTTGTGTAATGACTGAGAGCCAGTCAACTGCTCTTAATTCGGTCAGACCATAAGCAGGAATACAGCCGAGTACCTAAATAATATCAAAGGCTACCCACGAATTTAACCACACAAAGATTGTTTCGATAAAACTGAGTAATTAAGTATACATACGCCCACTTTCCACACCCTACATTCTATTTTACATCTATCACATAAGGGATGAAAACATTAACCAGCGTATTGAAATATGAAACATACTCGTAAATAGATATAAAGGGGTCTACACACCAAAGCCGCTGACCCGGCGGCACAGCCCGGCGGCACGACTGCCGCGGCATGTGGTGTTCTAGTAATTGTCAAATACTCTATGAAAGCCGGCGGCATGATTGTACAAAATACGGCCGGCGGGTTGGGCCGCCGGGCTGTGCCGCCGGCATCAGCGGCTTTGGTGTGTAGACACCTTAACACTATAAGCAGCTTTATGGAAACTCGTTTTACGAACCTTCATTATTTTGGTGTTGGGATATAGCGGTCACTTAATTACCTGGCTTTAGTAAAGCTTATCTCTGACGGGCGACTGCCAGCGACTATTAGTGGCTGACGTTAGTGGTCAGTGACTTTAAGTAAGCGTTTAAAGAGGGATTACGTATAATTATCAAGTACATATTTCGTTAGAAAATAAAGATGGTACATGAATGGTGGTTTTTTTTAATATTATCTGAACTTTTTTATACAATATTTTCAAATATTATGCAAAGATATTTTAAGCAACTGCATCATTGATATACACATTTAATTGTTTTTTTTTTCAAAATCAAGCATTATGAAAATATAGCTACATATTTTATATCAGAATCAATTAAAAACTGTTCCTGGATTAGGCATACCAATATATCTTATAACAGTGACCGCAACATGGCTAGTCTCACAACTGTAGCCCCATATGAACAAAATCTTACAAAGGCCGTATTTCGTTTATAGCTGGTTCATAACTTATTCGACGCGTACAAGATTAATTAATAATGAGCATGTGGTAATGAGCAAATTTATATTCCACGGTATTGTGAAGAGTCATGAAAAGACTTTTTATAGTAGAAAGTTTTAAATTATTCTTTAGTGGAACATTGACATAGTCTAAAAATTAAGAAAAATGGGCATTACTTATACCACAAAAGTTTCTTAAAAATATTAACGGCATCATAAAGATATAATTATAATGAACAATTTAGGTTATGAACGAGGCCACGAAGTTGAAACATTTTTTAATGAAACCAAGTAAGAAAATGACATGATTCTACATTTTTTCAGTTTTAATAACACAATGTGACATATTACAGTATATAGTTACTGTAAGTTATACTCTTTCATGAAATATGCCTATCTGCGCTTCAAAAATTTTCTTTAACAAAAATTACAACTGCCACAAAAAGTTTACCCAAACATATTTTTCACGATCATTTTCACACAACACTTCGGTCCCACTTATAAAGGCTCGAGCAGACCGGATGCGTATGCGTAACCACGCGCGTAGTCACGCGCGTAGTTACGGCGTAACCATGAGTTGTAATGTATGGAAATGTATGAGACAGGCCACACCGCTTGCGTAACGACGCGCGTGTCTACGTTACGCAAGCGGTGTGGCCTGTCTCATACATTTCCATACATTACAACTCATGGTTACGCGTAACTACGCGCGTGACTACGCGCGTGGTTACGCATACGCATCCGGTCTGCTCGAGCCTTAAAACTCCATTTGGGATTTTTCTGTCAATTTGTGTGTTAAAGGCTCGAGCAGACCGGATGCGTATGCGTAACCACGCGCGTGTCTACGTTACGCAAGCGGTGTGGCCTGTCTCATACATTTCCATACATTACAACTCATGGTTACGCCGTAACTACGCGCGTGACTACGCGCGTGGTTACGCATACGCATCCGGTCTGCTCGAGCCTTTAACACACAAATTGACAGAAAAAATCCCAAATTCCACGTTACTCTCTAACAAAGGGCTATGTCAATATGTACGGCTCACGATCAAAGAAACAGGGGCCCGATTCTCCTAAGTTAATAATGTCAAAATTGAATAGAAATCGAATAGCAATATGATCGCAATAGCACTTTTAACCATATCTGGCATTCTGCTACGAATATAAGACCAATCGTATTCCAACGTCATTCGATTGGTTTGCGATTGGTCTGCTATTTTGGTGATTATGGTCTATACAGTAGTTTGCTTTAGGGCTGATTTTTCAATCGCCAGATAACTGTTATCTGAGGAATATGTTTGACGTTTTGACAGCTTTTGTATGGAAAATATGTCAAACCGCCATATTTATTCCTCAGATAGAAGTTAACTTATGATTGAAAAATCAGCCCTTAGCAGACAAAATGATCAATTATTGAAAGACAGAAAAGGAGGATAGCGGATTGCCACATACGCTTCAATCGTAATCGAGTCGTAATTGCATCGCAGTCGAATGTGAATCTTATGTCGCTTTAGTAAAATTAGGAGAATCGGGCCCCTGACCTTTGGAAGTCTGACATACAAAGGAAAAAGCCGTTGGATGTAGCTCCATCAATGTTCGGACATGTCGTATGTAATTGCTTTCCGGGTAAGTAGGTACATTGTAATTAAGTGTGGTATAATTTTTTTGTCTGCTTGTAGATTTTTTTGTGTGAAATATAATTCTGAGCTAGAGTTTTGGACGAATATTTTTTTAAATCATTACGATGGAGAATTACCACTTATAATCATCTCGCTCAGTTTGTCTTTTACTAAGTTCTATAAATGAATTCATCCATTTATTTCTAAAAAAAGATAACTGGTATATTAAAAGTGCAAGTTAAAAGCTTGTAAAAAAAGGATGAATAATAATTTTAAAATAGTGTCATGCTACAAAATAACATATTGAAGAGAACTTTTCTAAGTTTAACATAATGCAGAAAAGGCTCGGTGTAAATCCATTAACAGTTCACAGAAAACTACTACAAAAACCAATCACGATAAGTAGTTTTATCGATAGTAAATAAAAAGTTATTTGAATAAGTGTACCTCTAGACTGCAGACTAAATAGTAGGCCGACAGTGGAAAGTTTTCAGTCGTTCTGATATCGGCTAGAGACCTCACGTGCGTACTACCGTTCATCTTCATACTGATTTTTGAGTCAAACAAACTATCGGTCGACTATAAGTTTGTAGTGTGTGGTACTCTAATACTTTTGGTGTTGTCAATTTATTACACAAAGTTTGCAGAAATGATTTTAAATTCATGAGACGAAAATATAATAGATTGGTTTTGTTCACAAAATATACGTTTATTTAAAAACCTTTTGTTTGCTTCGTAAAAAGTTTGAAACGATATTGTAGTTTATTGTTTTATAACTTCATTTGTTTTAGTTGATATTTTATACACTCGTACGTTTTTTTATATATTCGTTTAATAAGTTAGTATGTCGACAGTGAATCTAATGTTTAAACAGAAGTATTAATACTTCTAGAATCCATAAAGATCCTACAACAACGTTAATTATAATTTGCTCATTTCTTAACTAATTTAACTAAGTTTTATCGTATCTGGGCCCGTAATTGGAGTTGTTTTCCTACTAAATCCAAATTATGATTATTGTCGTTCTCTAGAATTCAATCAATCTCCGAATTAATCAAAACCGATTCAGGTTTGATAGGCAACGATCTAATGGATTGTAATAGTAATGATTTAGTTATATTGTGCCATTATGGATATACGTATGGGGTCGCAAAGTGATGGAGTGGAGACCCCGGACTAGCAAACGCAGCGTAGGACGTCTACCAACAAGGTGGACAGATGACCTTACAAAGGGTGCCGGAAGATGCTGGATGCAGGTCGCTTCCAACAAGTAGGTATCTGTGGAGATTTATGGGGGAGGCCTATGTTCCGCAGTGGACGTCCTATGGCTGAGATGATGATGATGGATATACAAACTGTTGCACGGGGTTTTACCCAAGTCGAGAGTAAACTACTTTTCGCACGTCTAAAATATAGCTGTCAGTGGTTTATACAGCCGTTTTTGCATGACAATTTCAATCAATTCATTCATCTATAACAAACAAGCTATGGCTTTCTTTTGTATAGTAAGCAAGGTACGTACCACAATTTCTTTTTTGTCTAACATATTTAATACCCTAAAACTAAACGAAATAATTCACTCCTTAAGCAATATAAAGACGCTTAATTAAGAGTAATAAATCAATTAGATGGAAAGTAATTAATTCTGGTTTAGAAAACGTGTCAACGTTCGTACGTTGACGAGTTTACCATATTGGGTAACCTAATTTGGTGACATGTTTGTGAGAAAGTTCATAACTAAATTGTATAGGTACTTTAGGTTTATGTTATATTATCAGGATAAGGGTTAGTTTGCTGCTAATGTCTAATTTTAATGGCTTCCAGGAAGGGTTATATTTCACGTAGGTATATTTAGAATAGACCAATTACGACGAGTATGCTAAATACTATTACTTCAATCCATACAGTTTTCATATCTCTCATTGAGCCATTAGGATAACGCATAAAGATCAACACTGCAATAATATTTTAACAAGGACTTAATTGTTTAGATGAGATTCACTATTGAAGCGGCACCTATATTATATTACCTACTACTACTTTTGATACTGGTTTAGTTTAACCGCGGTTTCACCCGCGTCCCATAGAAAGTACTGCTCATCATCATCTCCCGATCCTTTTCCCAACTATGTTGGGGTCGGCTTCCAGTCTAGACGGATTCAGCTGAGTACCAGTGCTTACTATGTGATAGTGTTACATAGAAACTACTGCCCTTACTGGCATAAAATAATAGCCTGTGTTACTCAGGAAAAGTGTATCTTTCAACAGTGAAATCAGTTGAGTAGTTTCGGAGCCTTAGCATACAAACAAACAAAGTTTTTCCTCTTTAATATATTATTAAAGATAATCAAAACTATTGACTTTCACTATAACCTATCTAAATCAACTTCGAACCACCACCAACATAATAGCCAAAATACTAATTAGTGCAACAAAACCCAGATTGTAGTTCTCCGACCCGAAACAATGAAATGCATGACAGCCATTTAAACGAGCAGACGTATTATTCACGGCCATTTAGTTTCCAAGTTTATTGGACACAATTTCAGTGAAACACAAAGAAACCCTCTTGTCTCAAAGTTTATTTATTAGAAATACCACTAATTGGGCACAATTGTTTTAATGGTTAGACAAGCCGAAGCTTACAGTTCAGTGCACTTTTATAGTGTAAATGTTCGCTGGAGGCTATAGTTATTAGTTCTAGAAAATTCAGAAATGACTAAATATAAAAGTCGCAAGTGGTGGTGGCCTAGTGGGTAAAGGACCAACCTCTCAAGTATGAGGTCGCGGGTTCGATCCCAGGTCAGGCAAGTACCAATGCAACTTTTCTAAGTTTGTATGTACTTTCTAAGTATATCTTAGACACCAATGACTGTGTTTCGGATGGCACGTTAAACTGTAGGTCCCGGCTGTCATTGAACATCCTTGGCAGTCGTTACGGGTAGTCAGAAGCCAGTAAGTCTGACACCAGTCTAACCAAGGGGTATCGGGTTGCCCGGGCAACTGGGTTGAGGAGGTCAGATAGGCAGTCGCTTCTTGTAAAGCACTGGTACTCAGCCGAATCCGGTTAGACTGGAAGCCGACCCCATCATGATTGGGAAAAGGGCTCGGAGGATGATGATGCAAAATTGAAGAACATGAATTATGATTTTTGGGATTTAAAATAATAATTAAGTGACATAATCATTATCAGCTCAAATAGCATCATAAACAAAAAGATAAATCATTTTTTAACTACTATCCAATATAACAGTGACTTAACTTGTTAGAAGCTTGAAAAACTATTTAATCTGAAAGTTTATTCCTCAAAAAACGTAGTCTGATGTTTCTATCAAATATTTTGTTTTATAAAAAGGTGTCTGAAAAGTTATTAAGCATCTGAACCTGATAAAAAAAGTAGAATGTAACTCAAAGAATATCACCTTTAATAGGCGACAAATGTATGTATCTATGCATACTCATTCATAATATCAAATACAGAATGATCGCCGTCCTCCCGCGGTTTCAGTCCCTTACAAACTACCGTCCGTACTGGGATAAATTATAATCTATGTTAGGTACTTGGGAAATATTTTTTCAAATAAGTTCAGTAGTTTCGGAGCCTTTAGGGCACAAACAAACAATAAAAAAAATGTTTCTTTTTTATTATAACTATAGAAAATTTTTGACTTAAAACTTACCACTTAATTAATTACAAGGGCTTACAACTATCCAAGAGTTATCCGAAACCACTAGATCCCTTGGCACGCTACCCAACAGTTCACAAAGCCAAATGGTCACAGAACATATTTATGTAGACCAGCACAAGATTACAACGAACAAACCGCATCGCGTAACTTCTGATATAATTAAACACTGGTCTGACTAGGTCTGAAAAAGAATATACTGTGTCCAAATTAAAAAGGGGAAATTACTTTTAGGAAAGATAAATGAAAGGAGTAGCGTAGAACGAGAAAGGTTTGCAACCAACCGTAATATCTTTGTCAAGGAACATAATATTTTGAACCTATAGATTAAAATTTACCTATCTATGAAAACATCAACCCGCCTAAGAAGCTCTGGTTAAATCAAAAATTTACTCAAAATCTACTCAACTGAGAAACTATTGGTTTATTTAATACTAAACAATATTAATAACATTTAGTTGTAAAAAAAATTAACATCAATTAATTTTAACATTTTTAGTTTTATTTTATTTTTTACTAGGATAGTTTTAATTTTTTAATTTTTTTTCATTTTTTTTTAATTTTTTTTTTCTTGTTCATGTGTAAATATCTGGGTAAATTAATTAAAGAACTTCTTTAGCCTGTGTATAAAACTATGATGTCAACATCTTGTATATTATGCTATGTCTACGTTTAACAAAACATGGTGACCGGCTCTCAACATGTCGCCATCGCCATGTACCACGAGACATGTCTGGATCCAGACGTCTCTTGCCAAAACTGTCGCAATATGTTATATCACTTTGGTTACAGGAACCAGCTGATATGACAATGTTGTGGCAGTTTGACCGACATGTTTATCGAACTTTAGGGCTCAGAAAATAGTATATTAATGTACTTCTGCCATTCATACTATATAAGTAACTCACTGCTCACTGTTAGAAGCATAATGAAATACTTGCACTAAGAAAATGCTTGATTAAAAGAAATGGGACTGCCAAGCGGCACAGGAAGAAACAAAGGTAGGTTTTAATCAGCAAAAGTTTGGCGTTACCTCATTCTGCAGCTACTATTTTTATTTACAAAATATACTTTTGGAAAAAGAGTTTTCTAAAGAGTATTATATTAAGATATCGAGGTTAATTCAAGTAATCGCTTAAATCGAAGCATAATTATGTATTTAAATACGCACAGTAAGCCTCGAGTTTATAGACAAAAAATCCATCTCAACATCAGTCTTCACCAGTTTAAAGCCAAAACTGCTAAAATAAGAAGCAAAAACAAAGTCACTGAGATGAAAACGCTTGAAAAACTAATTTAATATCCAACAGTTCACTTCAGCTAAACAAACGAATAAGTATACTAACGGGGTTATTTTGCTTAAGCTAATAAACCTGGTTCTATGTTATTGCAATCTTGGAAGGCAAATATGTGCGATCTAGAGCACCTGACGGATATTATAAATTTCTTCTCTTAAATGCGAAATTTTGACTTGTTTATTTTGTTGTTGACATCGTGATTCTTTGGTTTATCTATGGGATTTTGTTCGATAAGTGATTTTTTTTTGAGAATTATATCAAAACCCTTCCAACAAAGATTCTACGACACAAACTGAGAAATAGTTGTTATGGTAACCGTTTTCATTATTTCATTATAACTCCACATTGGTTTCTTTAAACTTAACAGTAGCGGATAGAAAAGTATCAAACCAAATTAACTTAACAGTCACCCGATTGCAATTGCTTTTTTACATAATTACCTATCTTGGTGCAGCTTAGTTACCCACTTACCACAAACGTTTAGGACTAACGAGTTTTCTTAACTATGTATATCCACAGCATTTATTGCTTTCAAACAAATACCTGCAGTGCAAATGCAAGTCGTTTTCTAAAATAAATTTCTTTACAAAAATTGTTAAAGAAAAATACACATGAATGTCAGAAAATATATTTTATAAAAAATATCTTACAAAATAATATTCAAACAGCTACACGCGCACAATACATTTCCGCATTATAACCTCACCTCAAAGCGTACCTACCGATATCATACAAAGACTCATCCATACATTCAACATCTCAGGTACGTCAGGAATTTCATTTCAACACCCCTCTTATATATATGGCATCCTAAGGCCATTTAGACGACTGGAACCGCCATGGGGACGAATCTCTATACATAAAAGTCTGCCAACTGAGACGCGGATGGCGAGGTAACGCAATAATTAGTACCTAATAGCTCACTCACGCATATTTGGTCACATAGTTATTCAAAAATAGATGCAACAATTGTCATACACAGGTAATAACTTGAACATGCGAGTATGAATGGTGCTAGTATCTTTGATAGAGAATAATGTACGACAATCGCCTCTCCAGTTGATATAATACTCTAAGATGACACCCTAACCTTAACATTTTTGAGCTTAGAATTAATTGAAGAACATTTATTGAATGCTACTGAAATGATGATTGATGAACGTAATTATAAGTTATGTAATTGATTCAAAATTTATTTATTTATCTTATCGAAGCTGGTGAAGACCTTACGAATATGAATAAAATTTAATGTATCTATTAGAGTAGGCCTATCTAATTAAATGAACTGTAATCTTTTAGAAGAGCCTTATCTAACTAAACGAGCTCCCTAACAAACTGTGGAGAACACTGAATAGATAGGTAAGTATTGTTAAAAACATTACCCTCCTTCTTTGGCAGTCGGGTAAAAACAGTCCCTAAATACACTAGAACGTAACTAAACAACAGTTTAAATTAACCGTTATTTGAACAATAAGTTGAATAAAGCTCCCTCTATTATGTTAATAGGGTGATTAAGTGAACAAAGCATGAAGTTTTTCATTAGGAAATTGCCTAGGGCCATGAAGTAACAATGGACCACTATCATTTTGTCGCCCACGTACTAAATTTTGCAAAATTTGCATTATAATTGAATTTTCGCTGCAGTTTTTGATGTTAGGCTAAAGAGCCAGTCGGTTTAGTGGAATTACGGGTAATGTTGTTAGATTCTAAATTAAAGTGCCTTTTAGTGGGTATAATTGGATTTGGTTTGAAATTTTTAGTTTATTGTGGGGCGTGGTTTAGCTTTTGGGCAGTTTGTCTCGATGGTTGACGTGTCGTATTACTATATTATTGGTTGGTTCACTGAATACAAAACAATAACTATCAAACGCACTCAGAACCTACTGACTCGAGAGAGTGCATTTAATGTTACTCATAAGCTAACTAAGTATATATGTTCAAAGAAAACAGTACCAAAATGGACATTAAGTAGATATGGCCCAAAAAATATTTTAAAAAGCATTACCTAGTGAAAAACAAACCTGATCCAATTTAATTAAATTACATACTTAATTACCAGACAGTAGAGTTCAAAACTTGATTTTGAATAACACTAAAATTAAATCTCTACCTGAGTCGCGAGTTAATCTCTGCTTTATATTGCGAAGGGTTCCGTACATAATCATCTAAGTTAAAATGTCGTGTCAAGACAAAACCCTTGATGCAATAATGAAACAAGCTCACCTACTCTTAATAAACTCAAAGGGTGGGGTCTCACAGTAGACGAAAAGAGGGTCCCTAATAGCATTAAAGAAATAAATGGAGTTATCTTGACTAATTTTATAACGGTAACAGTAGACGTCCATTTGTTAGGTAGGAGAAAGATTCTAGATTGGGGAAATAGTACTTTAAAAGATATTTTTATTAAGGCTATTTACTACTTAGATATAGTTCTAATATAGACTAAGAGGATTCAGAATAACACTAAATTAATCTACCACATTTTTGGCGCAGATGAAGAATTATCAAACCTTTTCTCTATAAGGGAAGAAGAAGGAAAAGCCAGATTAAAATTCTATCATATTCTTCTTGAAACCCTTTTTGCTCTTAGGTCACGGTAACTCATCAAAACTATCCCCTTGCTGGCAGCATTACATATTATAAGTAAAGAAACTTAATTTTAAAATTTATATTGAAATTGTCACTAAAACCAGACATAGCATAATATTGTATGTTTCAAAACATATGTCAGTAACGCCTCACCCTAAAACAGCAGAAGTAGTGGCTAAATGTACCGTTGCCGAACTTCGCTCGTTTGAGGCGATCCGGTCACAACGCTGCGAAGTTTTCACATGACTTGTGTTGCTACCTCAATTGTACGGTTCTTCCCTTCAAATTAACGTTCTGCCAGCTATTTAATTTAAGTACCAAATCTTTGTAGTTTTGGAGAGAATGAAGGGAGAGGGGATCAATTTTTGTGATGGTAGTTTAGTATGATGTTAGGTTGATTTTTGGGCTATTGAGAAATTACTACAAAGGTGATTATTAACTTAAGATGTTTTTTCACATATTGAGGAACCCTTTGAATGAAAAACGGGAAGTATCCATGAAGAACGTTTCTAAGATTTATATAATTCATTTCTGTAGTTACAGGCACGATATTATAAACAATTCAAAAGCTAATAGATACCTTGTTTAAGAAAGAAAACAATTTTTTTTAATGCTCCACTTTATTATATTTTATACAGGCCTTTTTCATCGTCGGTAAACTTATTCCAGTAATGTCGCACACTCTTGGACTCCATCTTTAAATTTCTGGCATTCCGAGTCATCGTCCCAATCAGTACAACGCTGGAATTAAAACAGTTTAACTTAAAACACATTAAGGCAATGGAAAAAAATACGATTATAGAATTATTAGTCTATATCTCAGATGGTTATTGAATAATACTGGTATGCTACCGATACTGGTGATAATTATATACAAGTGGGGCGTTTATACGACAGCAAAATTTTGTTTTCAAATTGGCCTCAATACACTGTCCTAGCCAGTATCTACATAAAATATTTCGTCATCAGCGCTGGCCACTGGCTAGTATAATGGGATTGATTTAGGAATACAGCTATTATATAATTAATATAAACTTACTTTCAACCATTGCATGGAAACGCAGCGAGTCAACTTCACAGACTCACAAGCTTCCGCAGGAGCGTAAGACTCGACGTCACCATCAATACATTTAGATTGCACATCTTCCATTAAACTCGGTTCATTTGTAAGTTTTGCATACAAAAGCTCAACTGCTTTAGCTTTGTCTATTCTATCGTCTGCGGTAGCTACACCTAATTTCTTAGCTATACATAAGCTACGCTCACACTGCAAAATTGAAAATAAATTGTTAGTTATATCTGTGATTTCAAGTGATTTTGTTGGTTTTAGGTTACGTATAAATAGTCCTCGTCTAAGCAAGCGTCCAAAGTCAACTTGCCATCAAATGAGATAGTGGTCAAACGTGGGACTATTATTCATTAAGAAGGACTTAAATATAATATAAAAACCAACATTCCTTGGTACATCAGCATCATCGTATGTACCAATAAGGCTATTGTAGTTACTTGATTTATGTACTAGATTGCTTCTTTATATTCACTTAAGAATATATTTGTACTCGTTGCTTATTCTTTCATACATAAAACACAGCAAAATAACATCTTACCGAAGCAGGGTCCAAATGTTCGCATTCAGACACGTCATCCAGCATCGGGATTCTGACTGACGGAAACTCATTCTTGCAACAAAAGAGAAGATACTGGAAAAAGAATAAAGCATGTTAAATATTGTTATTCATTTATTAAGCCTTATCAACTTATAAATATACAGCCAATCATAAAAATATGAGAAACGACAGATGCTCTTAAATTAAAGGCCGGCTCATCGCTATTTTTAGACTATTCATTATAATCCATGTACGATAAATGGAGTACAGATAAGTTACTTACGTCACTGTTGAGATAATTTCTGCAGTCTTCCTTGGTCAACGTAGCCTGAAAAAAAATTGGTGAAATAAATTATTTTGCAACCAAAACGTAAAGTAGATAAAATCTTAAATTATTTTATACTACTAGCTTCTGCCAGCGGCTTCGCCCGCGTGTTGTGTTGATAAAGCCTATGTGTTAATCCAGGGTATCACCTATCTACATACCAAATCGGTCCAGCCGTGTTTGCGTGATTGAATAACAAACATACATCCATACATACTCACAAACTTTCATATTTATAATATAAGTAGGATCAAATCTGAAAACAACAGATATTAAGTATTAACATTATACTAACGTTAACTTCCTTCTAACAAAGTTGATCCTTTAAAAAATATTTTTTTATGTAAGAAGTAGACTTACCGAAACTGCTACAAATAAAAAGCTGGAAAATACCACACGATACATACTGAACATTTTCGACACTGAGAATGAGAATTGTCGTCACCGGCATGTATTTATATTGAAATCACACGGACATATGATGTCATTTTTTTTTCAAAGTTATCACAATACCAGAAAATTGTAACAACTACCGAGTAATAACAACCAAAATTGTGAACATGGTCCATTATGCGTTTAGGTATTATTTATGCTTGCATAAACATGCACAAATCATGATAACATCATCTCTCGAGCCTTTTCCCAATTATGTTGGGGTCGACTTCCAGTCTCACCGGATGCAGCTAAGTACCTGTGTTTTACAAGGAGTGAACGCTCCTCTGACCTTCTCAACCCAGTTACCCGGGTAACCTAATACCTCTTCGTAAGACTGGTGTCAGACTTACTGACAAACTGTACATCAGTTTAACGTGCCATCACGAATCACAATTATTGGTGTTCAAGATATACTTAGAAAATTAGTGCAAACTTAGAAAACTTGCATTGGTACTTGCCTGACCTGAAACCAAACCCTCAACTCATACTTGAAAGGTTAGTACTTTATCTATTAGGCCATTACTACAAGCAAAAACCATGATATAAAACAATCAATAAATATCGGCCGACGAAAATAGAGGAATTGAGTTCTATGGTATTCTATGGATATTTCTAATGACCGACCCGCCTGCACTGATATACAATGTGACACTCATTTTATTCGAGCTTTTTATAATGCAGTGCATTTTGTAGTGAATTGTCTATAAAAAATGGAGTATTATTTTGCTTCGATTTAAACAAGGCATTTAATTGGGTTTCTATTAATACTAATTAGGTATAACTTGTTTTAAAAGCTAACATGAAGTATTCATTATTGAGTCATACTAGAACATACTTAAATTACATTTTACAAGGTAAATGATTATCGTTGGATATGATCTTCAGGGACTGTTATTTCTACGGGAATCCCGCAGGGCTCAATTCTTGGCTCATTGCTATTTATCAGTTCAAGTTATATAACTGCACTGGAAGCAGTAGTTGCTAAAACTACAATGAGTCGCACCAGCACATTGGCTAATCTTTTGATGATATTTTCCTTTGTTGAGAAATAATTACTAAGGTGCATTTGTTCTCATAAAGAAATGTCTTTATGTTAGTATTTGAGCAAACACAAAAATCAATTTGAAATGTAACTTCATATTTTAAAAGGTTTAAAATTATTACACCAGATTTTGGTTGCTCCAGTTTAATTCAATTAAATGCATAATTGTTCTTTTTTATTAATATTCACCATTAATTCAAGGAAAGAAATTCACACATTCTTGAACGAATCCCTTAAATTCCTGACATCTAGAACTGTCATCCCAGTTGGTACAGCTCTGTAATAATAAAAAAAGAATATTGAAAGTGACATGAGAAAATTGCAGCATTTTTTTGCAGCACGATTATGCAAATAAACACTTTAACCTGGATGTAAGGTACTTATTTTACTTACTTTCAACCATCGCATTGTAAGGCAACGAAAAAATTTCATGAGATCACTTTCTTTGTCGGTTGCGTAAATCCCGAAATCACCGTTAATACATTTTGATGTGACATCTTCCATTAAGCTTGGGTCGTCTTCCACTTTTTTGAACATAACGTGTATCATTTTGACTGTGTCTAGTTTACCATCATCGGTAACAAAACCCATTTTTTTAGCTTCACACATATCTTGCTCGATCTGAAAAGTTAAACCATATGAAGAGTTGACGCCATCGTGTTCTGAATCAACCAATCCAGCAGGCCGAGAATTGTTTGAAAGAGATACCGTGGACCTGCTAAGTACCCGGAGTAAGTAAGAGTTTAACACTGCCTTACGCTGCACAAACAGAGGAAAAAGCAAATTATAGCCCGATCAGGGAATCGAACAAGAGACCTCAGTCATAGCAGTCGCGCTTCCGACCACTAAGACCAACGAGGCAGTCGTCCGTACATACCATTGTATCGCTATAATAACCCATTGAAATTTATAACTTAAATGAAATATGCCTACACAATAATAATATTCATACCCGTGAACGATTCATAGAACGGCATTCTGACAAATCTGGTATCGGAAATGTGTTCACTGGAAACTCATTCTTGCAACATTCTCGTAGATACTAGAAAAAAATAATAATTACCACGATCACACACAAAAATATAATACGTTGTATTTATTTTTTTAGAAACCCTAACTTACTTCACCGTATTCTTTGCATAGTTCGGTATCGTAGCCAGCCTGTAAAATTATATTGGGTTAATGATTTTTGTTATACATGTCTTAACGATTGATATCGACCTAATTTCGATAAAAATGCGACTTATAATCTTGAAATATAGTCTTACCGATAGTCTGACAAATACGAAACTCAATATCACAACACCGTACGCGTTAAACATTGTTCACATTGACACCGAGGATAATTCTCTCAAACGTATTGCCCGTGCATGTATTTATACGTTTATATTTCTATGATGGCGTAATATAGTGATCTAAATACCATAAAATTGTACCCGAATAATTACTTAATCAGTATTACCTCAATGTTTTTTTTTTTCATATTTCCTTGTATTTCTGTTTTGTTATACGATGTCATACCTACGTGTTTGTGAACGGCTTAGTGGTTAACGAACCAACCTCTCTCGCATGAGTGTGTTTCAACTTTTCCAAGTTTTTATGTAGTCTCTTGGTAGGTATATCCTGGAAACCATTGACTGTGGGTAGCCAGAAGCCAGAAAGTCTGACAACCAGAATCGCCAGAAGGTATTGGTTTATAGGGTTACTGCGTTGAGAAGGTCAGGGAGGCCCTTGATCTGCATTGATTGACTTGGTATGATAATGATTAGATAAAATCTTCAAAAATAGTTATTTCCACGGGAATCTCCCAGGGCTCAATCCCTGGTCCATTGCTACTTTTCACTTTAAGTTATTACAGCTTACTCTTTATTGAATGGAAAATGCTCAGAATACAATGAGACGCACTAGCACTTAGGTAAATCTTTTGATTATATTCTTCTTTCTTTCTGTTGAAATAAATGCTATGGTTTATTTGTTTTTATACTGCCATATCTACCATATCTATTAGAGCAAACTTAAAAAAACAACTGGTTAAACTCGCAAGTTTATATTTTTCAAGGTTAATAAATATTGAAACAAAATTTGATTGCTCCGGTTTTATGTATATTTGCTCTTTGGTATTATTATTAATTAATCAAATTCATGGAAAGAAATTCACACATTCTTGAACGAATCCCTTAAATTCCTGACATCTTGAACTGTCATCCCAGTATGTACAGCGCTGTAATAAGACAAACAAAATATATTGCACGTGACATGAGAAAAATTTAAACTTTTGATAAAGCATAGCAAGATTATACAAAATAAGACGGAAGGTATTTATTTTACTTACTTTCAACCATTGCATTGAAAGGCAACGAAAAAATTTCATGGGGTCACATTCTTTATCGGTTGCGTAAATCCTGTAATCACCTTTAATACATTTTGCTGTGACATCTTCCATTAAACTTGGGTCATCTTCAACTTTTTTGAACATGATGTGAACCAATTTGACTGTGTCTAGCATACCATCATCAGTAGCAAAACCCATTTTTTTAGATTCACACATATCTTGCTCGCACTGCAAAGTTAAACCATAATATTATAAAGTTGATGGTATATGTTCAGAGTCAACCAACCCACTAGGTCGAAGCTGTGGGATGTTCGAAAGAACTATTGCGGGCCTGCTAAGTCAAGTCCACATGGTGAGTAGTCATTTGATGATTTCCCTCCAAAATAATGTACATACATACATAGACATACTATGCTATTATGACTATTTGAATTGTCAGTAGTAATTTATAATTATGTAATATGCCAACATTATAATAATATTCTCACCCGTGAAAGATCCTTAGAATGGCATTCCGATATATCATCTGGTACCGTAACTCTGTTCGTTGGAAACTCATCCTTGCAACATTCCACTAAATACTAAAAAAAAATCGACATAATTATTAACACAGTATAATCAATATTTACGACGACCACACACTTAAAAAAGATATTTTCTATTTACATAAGTTTTTAGATATAAAAAATGAACTTACTTGGCCATAGTCTTTGCATAATTCAGTATCGTAGGCTGCCTGTAAAATTATATTGGGTTAATGATTTTTGTTATAATGTATGTCTTAACGATTAAGTTTTCCAAAATTATTCATATCACCTTACTTTCGATAAAAATGCAACATTTTTTAAACTTGAAATATAATCTTACCGATAGTCTAACGAATACGAAACTCAATATCACAACGCCATACGTGTAAAACATTTTTCTCACTGACACCGAGGATAACTGTCACGAAAATATTGCCTATGAATGTATTTATATGTTTATATTTCTATGATGGCGTAATATAGTGATCTAAATACCATAAAATTGTACTCGAATAATTACTTAATCAGAATTGTTACCTCAATGTATATTTTTTTCATAATATTTCCTTGAATTCCTGTTTTGTTATACTATATCACGTGTTTGTAGTTGGTACGCGGTGGCCGAGAGGGTGAAGAACCAACCTCCCACGTATGAGTGTGTTTCAACTTTTCTAAGTTTGAGTGTATTTTCTTAGAATAATATCTTACACACCATTTTCGGAGGGCACAGCTGGCTGATCTCCTCAAAACGAGCAGTCACTGTCGTCACAATCAGCCTAGAGTCAGTTAAATCTTGTAGTATCTTGTGAAGATACTCAATATTAGAAGTACAACAAATTACGATGATGGATAAAACTTTTACAAGGGTTGTATGCTTTGCATTGTAATAAAGTCAAGGATGAGGGACTCTGTGAAGACAGACAGCTCTACGTATTTCTAATGACTTTCCCGTCTGAAGTGTATAAAGCCATTAGATTTTATTGTACACTGAATATAATAAGTGGGGTATTCCTTTGCTTTGATTTAAACAAGGCATTTAATTGTATCTCTATTAATATTAATCAGGTATTTCTATCGAAAGCTGGTATGAAATATTCGTCGTTGGTTCATATTGGAACATACTTATATTTTAAAAAAATTTATGATACATTTTTGATAAGATCTTCGGGATCAGTGATTTCCATGGGTATTCCCCAGAGCTCAATTCCAGGTTCATTGCTATTTTTCAGTTGAAGTTATTACAGCTTGCTCTTAATTAAATGGAAAACTAAAACTCCTGTTACTACGTTTAGCCTGTAATGGATATCATGACACTGGTAGGAGTAGTTGCTGAGACAGTAAAATGAGATACACCAGCATATAAATAATCTTTTGAATATTTTTCTTTGTTTCTGTAGAAATAACTGGTATGGTGCATTTGTTTTATACAGCCATATTTTTTTTTTATTTCAGCAAACACAAAAAAACTATTTGAACTATAACTTCATATTTTACAAGGTTTAAAATTATAAACACATTTAATTGCTCCAGCTTAATACATATTATGAATATTTGCGGTTTTTGATGACTATTTATTAATACAATTCATGGAAAGAAATTCACACATTCTTGAACTAATCCCTTAAATTGCTGACATTTAGAACTGTCATCCCAGTCCGAACAGCGCTGTAATGAGAATTAAAATAAATTATATATGTATATTGCACGTGACATTGGAAAACTTAAAACATTTGTTAAAATATATTTGTTTAAGCAAGCTTTTATATGAAAAAGATGGAAGATACTTATTTTACTTACTTTCAACCATTGCATTGAAACGCAACGAACAAATTTCATGGAATCACATTCTCTATCGGTTGCGTAAATTCTGAAATCACCATTGATACATTTTGATGTGACATCTTCCATTAAACTTGGGTCATCTTCAACTTTTTTGAACATGATGTGTAGCAATTTGACTGTGTCTAGTTTACCATCGTCGGTAGCAAAACCCATTTTTTTAGCTCCACACATGTCTTCTTCGCACTGCAAAAAAACATAAATATAAAATCGATTAATGCGTTTCCAGTAGCAATGCAAATGAAATAAACCCAAATTATAATAAAATTCTCACCCGTGAAAGATTCATATAACGGCAGTCTGATACATCATCTGGTATTGAAAATCTGTTTGATGGAAACTCATTCTTGCAACAATCCAATAGATACTAGAAAAAAAAACATATTTATTTATTTATTCACAACTGTATCACTAACATTACAGATAGAATCTAATGCGTTAGTGAGGCACTTATCTAACTTTTAACAAAAATAAAATATTTAATCAATATTTTCGACCACACACTTAAAAAAATACATTTTGTATTTAAGTGTTCAGATTAAACATTAACTTACTTCACCGTAGTCTTTGCATTGTTCGGTATCATAGCCTTCCTGTAAAATTATATAGGGTTAATATTGTTTGTTATGTCTTAACGATTAAGTTTTCCAAAATTATTGATATCAATTTTAGTTCGATGAAACTAAGGCAATATTTTTTTAACTTGAAATATAATCTTACCGATAGTCTAACGAATACGAAACTCAATATCACAACGCCGTATGTGCTAAACATTGTTCACATTGACACTTAGGATAACTGTCACGAAAACATTGCCTGTGGCATGTATTTATATGTTTATATTTCCATGAGGGTGTAATATAGTGATCTAAATACCATAAAATTGTACCCGAATAATTATTTAATCAGAATTGTTACCTCAATGTATATTTTTTTCATAATATTTCCTTGTATCGCTGTTTTCGAGAGATTTTTATACTAATGAAAATTCTGCCGTCCTCGTGCATGGGGAGCAGTTTCATGAGGGACTCTGTGGAGGAAGGCAGGACTATGGATTTCTAATGACCTGTCTGCCTCGACATGGTATATCACTTGCGTTGGGAAGGTCGAGTTTTGTATAATGCCATTAGATTTTATTGTGCACTGAACACAATAAGTGACTTATTCTTTTGCTTTGATTGAAACAAGACATCAAATTGCGTGTCTATGAACATTTACCAGGTATTTGTATCGAATGGTAATATGAAATACTCATCATTGGCTCATATTGGAACATACCTGAACGATATTTTACAAAAAGTATATGTTAATGATAAGACAAGATCTTCAGGAATAGCCATTTCCATGGGAATCCCTCAGGGCTCAATTCCTGGTCCATTGCTATTTTTCAGTTGAAGTTATTACAGCTTATTCTTAATTTAATGGGAAACAAAAATTTCTGTTACCACGTTTAGGAGGTAAAGGCACTGATAGCAGCAGTTGCTAAGAATACAATGAGACACCAGAACATAATTATTATTTTTATTATAACTGATATTGTGCACTTGCACTTATCTAACGTTATCTATTTCAGCAAAAAACAATTAAAACTCTAACTTCGTATGTCGTAAGGTTTAAAATTATTAAAACAAAATTTGGCTGCTCCAGTTTAGTTTAATCATAATAATATGCATGTTTTGCTCCTTTTTATTAATATTAATATTGATAAATAAAATTCATGGAAAGAAATTCACACATTCTTGAACTAATCCCTTAAATTGTTGACATTTAGAACTGTCATCCCAGTCCGTACAGCGCTGTAATGAGATAAAAATAAATTACATACTTATATTGCACGCGACATGAGAAAAATTAAAACATTTGTTTAAGCACGATTATACAAAATAAGACATTATCTGGATGGAAGATACTTATTTTACTTACTTTCACCCATTGCATTGAAACGCAACGAACAAATTTAATGGAATCACATTCTCTATCGGTTGCGTAAATTCTGAAATCACCATTGATACATTTTGATGTGACATCTTCCATTAAACTTGGGTCATCTTCAACTTTTTTGAACATGACGTGTACCACTTTGACTGTGTCTAGCTTACCATCATCGGTAATAAAACCCATTTTTTTACCTTCACACATGTCTTCTTCGCACTGTAAAAAACCATTAGTATTACAGTCGATGGCACGTGACTTCTCAGCGATATGTAGAATTTTCAGTAGCAATATGAATGAGGCCAAAATTATAAAAACATTCTCACCATTGAAAGATTCATATGACGGCACTCTGATATATCATCTGGTATCGGAAATCTGTTTGATGGAAACTCTTTCTTGCAACAATCCAATAGATGCTAGAAAAAAAAATCTTATTTGATGCTCGTTGGTTGTGTTTTAGGTGTTATGACATGTATAAAAAATTTAAATGAAGTATATCACTTGCGTTAGCACTCATAACACAACTTAATAAATAGCTTGCCATCAGGATAGGGCCATGTGTGAAAGTGGCGCAATAGTTCATAATCAGTATTTACCACGGCCACATACAATTTTATTTTGTATTTAAGTTTTTAGATATTCAAAATTAACTTACTTGACCATAGTCTTGGCATTTTTCGGTATCCAAGCCTGCCTGTAAAATTATATTGGGTTAACAATTTTTTATAATGGAATGAAAGCGTACTATCTTCCAAATCTTATTTTCTTTAGTTCGATAAAACTAATGCAATATTTTCTTAATTTGATCTATAATCTTACCGATATTCTAACAATTACAAAGCTCAATATCACAACGCCGTACGCTTTAAACATTGTTCACACTGACACTGAGGACAACTACACAACAAGAAATGTATTTATATGTTTATATGTCCACAAGGGCGCAATAATGTGATCTAAATACCATAAAATTGTGCCCGAGTAATAACTTAATCAGAATTGTTACTTCAATATTTTTTTTTATATTTCCCTGTATAGCTGTTATAGAATATCTTGTGTGTGTTTTTAAACGGGGTGACCTAGTGGGTAAAGAAACAACCTCCCACATATAAGTGTTTTTCAACTTTTCTAAATTGTACTTTTTAATCTTAAGCACCATTGACTGTGTTTCGGAGGGCAAGATATACTGTTGGCCCCAGCTTTCTTATGAACATCTTTGGAAGCCGCTACGGGTAGTCAGAGGCCAGAAAGTCTGACAACCAGTCTTGCTATATTGATTTGCCCGGGTAACTGGGCTGAGGAGATTAAATAGACGCTCCTTGTACAACACTGGTACTCAGCTGCATATTCATATTATGTTACATTTATACCTTTGCTGCATTTTCATATAAAAGTAGCTACACAAAATAAGGTCATTATGGTTAAAAACAAACTGACTTGAATAATAAAAGAACAGTTTTAGTATTGAAGTATTTCCAGGTCTTTCGAGTTTACTGCTGATTTAGTAAGTGAATTTTAATATTATCTCGTACACAGCTGGCTGATCTTCTCCGAGAGAACAGTCGCTATCATCGACAATCAGCCTAGATGCCACTAAACTTTGTAGTTTTTTATGTATTGTCCCACTCAATATTATGTGTACCTAGAAGTATTATCAGCAAAAACGATGAATGACAAAACTGACATTGTAATGCATATGATTCTGATATATTCAAGGCATTTGGTTGCGCTTCTCATTAAGATTGATCATTATCATCAGAGATTTGTATCATTATCATCGTCGGCCTTCTTATCGTCCCACTACTGGACATAAGCCTCCTCTCACACGGTTCTCCGTAACTGTCTGTGCTAATAATCTACTTTTATAGTGCAGTTTTCCTCGATATGTTTTCCTTCACATTTAATCATCCATTCATATCCAAGGTAGGCTTAGAAAGTACATCTATATAAAAATTAAATAATGGTGTTTTTCATTGATTTCTATTGCGTCGTACTTTGGATATAAGATAAAAAAGTTAATACTACTTAAACAAACAAAATTCGTAGGGGTTGTAGTTTAGGACTCCCATAAACCTCAATTCTTGATGCAAGGCTTCTTAAAATAACTTTTTGTTTTAAGGGTTCAGAAGTAAAACAAAATTTTTTATGTAGTTGTTAATTCATAGTTTTTTTAATACTTGTTAATGCGCGAATTTCATGGAAAGATTTTCACACATTCTTTTATAAGTCCTTTGAATGTCTGACACGTTTCATTCTCGCCCCATTTTGTGCAGCGCTGCAAAATGACAAAAATATAATGACATTATTGCATTAAAAGGAACACCATGTTCTAATCCAAGACTGACTCTTTGAAATATGAATACATCAAGATCAACAAAAACAGGTTTTATACGTACTTTCAGCCATTGCATAAGAACACAACGACTGATTTTCTCGAAAACACAACTATTTGTGGGCGCATATAACTCGAAGTCACCATCGATACACTTGGATTTCACTTCTGCCATTAAACCTGGGTCATCTGCAACTTTTTTAAACATGGCGTCAACTAATTTAGCTCGGTCTATTTCACCATCATCACCAACAAAACCCATTTTTTTAGCTCGACACAATTCACGCTCACACTGCAAAATTGAAACACACATTGCCATTGTTCAGTTATATTCCAAAATAAATAGGACTACATTATAAAAATATTCTCACCACTGAAAGAAGAGAATTGCATTCAGACATGTCAGGTGGTTTTTCACCTGTCATGGGAGGTGTCGCTGGATAATCATCCTCGCAACATGGTACAAGAAACTAAAAAAATAAAGCAATTAAAAAAAAATAATTCGTGGAGGTCAATAGAAGTCCAAAATGTCCTTTTCTAAGACATTTTATATACTTACTCCTTGATACTCTTGGCATAGGTCCATATCATATTTAATGTCAGCCTGCAAAATTTACTTCATTTTATTGTTGTATTATTTTGCAACTGACAATGTAATCTAATCTATGAACACAATTTATTTACTTATTAATTGGGAAATATTAAAACTAGGTATCAAAATATTCATCCGCATCGCTGTCAGCTGGGATCGTGCCCAAAAGGCTGGCTGCATTGCCACGCTGGATGGCAATGCATATCCTTTGACCGAAGTATAGGCCAGCCCTTTGGTCACGAGTGGACTCCACTAATCGCTTACTAATTTCTCGAAATAGTCTGTGGGCACTTGGGCCCCATGGTCCCAGGGTTTCAACCCCAAACGGCTCAAAAATGCAATTGCCGGTGAGGTTTACATATTTGTGCCGCTTGAGGTTTTCCGCGGCCGCAGCAGCTGCACCGACACAGCTCGCCGTACTGGGAAGGTGGGAAGGTGCAAGGGTGTCGACGCAGGTTGCGTCCCACACCAAAGACCTTCCCATCTTCCAAGGCATTATAGACATCCCGTCTGGTCTCTTGCCATCGTCGCGTGCCAAGCCTCTGGGTTCTAAAATGGCTGGCACTCCGGCGGTGACAAGAGCACGACGGATAATGTCATTTATGCTGGCGTGTCGTGCCATGCGACCAGCACTTTTGCTACAGGAAAGACCATGGTGCCCAAGGCGGTCCACAGATTCACCACACTGGCAGCGATGCGGAGCCGCAGTGGGAGCGCCGAGGCGTAGGCATGTAGCGAGCCGGATGTAGTGTCACCCAGCATGGTCCCAACGCTGGGTGACGGCAGTGCGTGAAGCCATAGCCCTGACTTCCACTCTCCCACAGCCAGTAGGCGGGCACGCTCAGCAGTATTGACAGATGTTTCAATTAGTTTATTTCTCGTCAATCTGCAGAGCGGCTCGTCCCACTGTCTCTGGGAAGCCGGGTTTTCAGGGAAGGCTGTGTTTGGGCAAGCCACTTTCCAGGCGTTCATGCCATCAGTCAGACACGGCACCTCAGAATTGACCAGTGAAGGGGCTAAAATTTTTCTGGTCAACTCCTTAGTGCCGCAGACCGAGGATAGGAACGCCGGTAGACTTAAACTGGAAATTTTGCGGACACCGAGGCCACCGAATCTGATCGGAAGGGTGGCTTGAAGCCACGCTCGGTCGTCCAAGGCCAAATTAAAAACAGATGTAAGAGTAGTACGGATAATTTGGTCAATTCTGTCTAAAAGATGTGGCTGCTTCCATAAGGAGAGGAGCGAAGGTTGTATATAAATTTTGGGCCAAAACAACAGTATTTTACTAAGGTAAAAGCCGAATGAAGATTAATTTTAAAAAGTCTATCCGAAATGTCATTAAAATTTGAAATTTTGTTATCTATGAATGTTGTGAAACTTTCTTCCAAAATAGGTGAACCTAGGAGGTGCAATGATGTTTCGTCCAGAATTTTAATTTGAGGTGCTATGACGTTAAATTTTGATATGACTGTCTGTCTGTCCGGGATGTCAGGAACAAAAATTTCACATTTTGATAAATTTAGATCCAGTCCAATCGAATGAAATTTTTCTTTTAGGAATATGAGGTCTTGGTAAACAGTTTCACTATCTCCTCCTAGGGTCCCGTCATCCAAATACCAGGCGTTAAATTTTGAATTTAGTTTCTCTATTATGGGGTGAATAGCCAAGCTGAAAATGACCGGCCCAAGGGGGTCACCCTGTTGGCATCCAACTGCAGATTCCAAAACATGGTCCTTGTATAGTAATTTAGAAGGGTGCCTGTAACATTGCCAAAGGTAACTATAAATTTCGGGTAATTCTTTTTTGGCCTCGGCCAACAAGGTGTCCCTGTTAACAGAATTAAAAGCGTTCTTTATGTCAACCTTAAGGATGACCTCACCTATTTTTGAGTCTAAAAATGTGGAGAAAGCATGTATAGCAGCCTCACAGCCCCCTTTCGAACCAAATCCGAGTTGTAGGGGCTGAAATTTGTTAGCAAGCACGTCATGATAGTGCTTGCAACAAATTTTGGCTGCCATACGCCTGTATGTACACCCTACGGCAATGGGACGAATGCCGCCGTCCTTTTTACGGAGCGCACATAAGTTCGCTCCGTAAAGCACGTCCACGACGGCATTGTTCACACCGCCGGAGAGCATAAGATTAACTAGAGCCGTAAGTTCCCTCAGAAGCGACTCACCAGCTTCCCCAGCGCCCGAGCCTACAAGATCCTTCAGATGTTGAGGGCTCAGGCCGTCGAGGCCGCCGGCAGAGCCGGTCCTGAAAGAAGCCACGGCTCCAGCTACTTGTTGGGCTGTAACGGTGAGGTGGTCGGAATTTAGATCTGGAGGGTCGGGGAAAGTGAGGTCATCCGAGGGAGCCGGGTGTTTACTCTCCAGAGCGGCAAGTGTTTCTGGAGAGTACGGCGCCACCACATCGCTGCTGAAAAGGATCCTAGCAGCACCCCTTATGTCACCCTCGCTTAATTTATCCTCTACATGTTGACACAAGTCCTTGGAGGTGAATTTGGAATTTACTGTAGTGTCTGGGACGAAAATGGAGGTCGAAAGGCAATTTAGTTTAATTTGTTTGGTTAATGATTTTTTATTTATCTGAGTTTTGTCAACATGTAGGATGCGGTAGGGAAGGGTGAGCAACTGTTCCCAGGCGCTTTCTGAATTTTCCAGGGTTGCGAGGCGGACGCATTGGGCCAGACTTGACGCAACAGTCCGCCTTGCACCCCTGGGCACTCTTTTGAGTATGGGGGTGTTACTTTTTAATTTTGAAAGTGAGTTCCAGAGGAGATGGTTTGTCGGAGGTGTAGTAACTTGAGGGGTCAAGGGGCACTGAGATACACTCTGCATCTTGTGGACTTTGCCTAAGTGTATCTTCAGGCCCCTTTCTCCTTTAAAAAATCTTGCCTGGGAACAGAAGGGGCATCTTACTGAGGTCTCAGCCGATGTGGAAGGTTGACACACGCTGCTTCCGGCGTCGCTACTGCCATCGTTCATTGAAACAGTAAAAATTTAAAAGCTTTAATCAAAATAAAACACTATAGTCTTCACAAATGTCTTCAAAAAATTATACACTGTAGTCTTCACAGATTTTCAATATGATCGGCCAGGGGGCAAAATAAAATTGTTGTTAATTTATTTCTTTATCTGAATATGCAGGGTTTATGAAAATTTTAATGTCATTGACTATGGAATGAGTGTGTATCCTTGGTGTCCGACGTTGAAAAACCTTATCCGATAAGTTTTTTTTAGCATCTTACCGAAACTGTTACAAATACAAAGCTCAATATCGCAGCACCGTACATCCCGAACATTGTTCACGATGTCACTGAGGACTCCCAAAATAAACACACATGTATATATATTAAAACATTCTCAAATGCGCAATTTATTGCCAGTGCAGCCTAAATACCAGAAAATTGTAGTACTATTCACATTGAGGTATAACAATAAAAATGTTCATCTTAATAGGTGACAAATTAATTCACAAATAAAGTAATAGGCGACAAAAAATCGATCATTAATTTTTAAGGAAAATTTTTGTAATAAATAATATTGTTGATTTTTTGAGATATTATGAATTTAATGTACACTTTTCTAGTTGGAAAGCTTATGCTACCTACCTGCTTACTCATCGTGATGAATACGGTGTCCTGCACCATTTTCCCTCTC
Organism: Helicoverpa armigera; assembly: GCF_030705265.1. NCBI lineage: Eukaryota > Metazoa > Arthropoda > Insecta > Lepidoptera > Noctuidae > Helicoverpa > Helicoverpa armigera. Next base: position 9,663,189 of record NC_087132.1, on the reverse strand, counting down.
CTATTTTTTTTGTTGTTTAATAATGCATATGGAAATAGTAGTAGATACACTAACTCAAGTTTTTAACCGATTCGTATTACAAGCTTTTAAGCAGTAAAGTTTGGTTTCTTTAGTTTTCTATTAATATATGGTTCTAAGCTGATGACAATGATATTACGATAGCACCTTAAAAAAGTCAAAAATGCTTAATAAATATGCAAAAGAATTCAGATCACCCCTTTTTTTGAAGAAGGAAAAGACGTTAGCACTAGCGATAGCAATTTCTATTTGTCTAAGATCGGAAATGGAATGCTTTACTACACATGATACAGGGGATTATTCGTAAATATCCTATTAATGACTATTATGATACAAAAGGTATTTAAGAACCTATCGTGTGTGCTATTGCTGAACGCGATATTATAGGTGTTTGCAAAGAATAATATTGGTGGATAAAACTTCTACTAGGTTTGTGTTTGCATTACATTACAATGCTTTAGATATATCTGGTTTTACCAAAGCATTTGATTGCGGTATTAATGAAAAAACTATCTTGGATTTCTATCAAAACGTAATAATTGCTTTTTTTTCTGTAACAGTTCTTAGTGTTTTATAGATCAGTGATAGAGTAAAAATCTTTATGTCCATCTGAAAAGACTTACAGAAACTGTAGTTTATAAAGGAGTCCCACAGGGCTCAACTTTTGGCTCAATGCTTTTCAAATCTGACTTTTTGTTTAAAAGGGTTTGGAAGTAAAACAATATTTTTATGCTGCATTTAGTTTATCGGTTTTGAGACTAACAATTTACAGAAATAAATTCAACATTCTTTTATAAAGAATTCTTTGGTTTGCTGGCATGTAGAGCTGTCGTTCCACTTTGTGCAGCTCTGCAACAGGAAGAAATGCATTAGTACCGAGTTGTTTTAAAATCACAGATGTTTATGTTATAGATTTACTTAGGTTATAAATACTTTCACACTAAATGTTAGATAAAGGAAAAATGTTCTACGATATGTCAGCAAGAGTAGTTTTATACATACTTTTAGCCACTGCGTTACTACACAACGATTAAATCTCTCGCCTTCACATGATTCTGCAGATCCATATGGTTTGATGTCACCATTGATACATTTTGATTGCACTACTTCCAATAAACTTGGGTCAGCTAAAACTTTTTTAAACATGGCGTCTAGTGCTTTGGATCTGTCAAGCTTATCGTCATCACCAATGAGGCCTAATTTTTTATTTCGACAAAACTCTTCCTCGCACTGTGAAAATGAAATTATACATTTTGAGTGTTATAATGGCAAAGTTAAGCTATTATCATTTTCTTGAATTGCACGTTCAGAAGTACTTCTGCACTCTTCACTCACCAGAGATTTCCGAGAGCAATCAGACATGTCATATGGGTTATCAATCTGGTTGGCTGGCAATTCATTCGTGCAACAATTAATTTCAGACTAGAAAAAAAAAGAGTGAATGTACCACACCTTCATATTTTTAAACGTCAATGTATTAATATTAATTGACTTACATATCCATAGTTTATACATGTTTCCTTGTCCAATGCAGCCTGTAAAATGATATGGGGGTTAATTTTTTTTTTTCTGGAAATGCAATGTTCCTCAATGTCATTACCGACGCAACAAGTTGCCTATCCTATTTCAAGTCTGCAACGTTGAGGAAGAAATCACCACTAGATAATATTTTTTTCTTACCGTAACTGTTATGACTACAAAGCTCAAAATTACAGTAGCGTACATGCTGAACATTGTTCAGTTTGAAACTGAGGACTAGCAACACGCCTATGTATTTAAATATCCACAAATGCGCAATTTATTGCCAGTTCTACCTAAATACCAGAAAATTGTATCAGTTTATACACGTAGTTAAAACATCAAAATTATTACAATTGGTGACAAATTCATTCACTAACAAATGAAATAAGAGGCAAAGAAAAACAATCATTATATTTTCAGGAAATTCCTTAAAAGTTATTGGTTGCTTTTTGATATACCTGTTATGAATTTAATTTGATTTCTTTTTATGTTTTTCAACTTTTCTAGTGTATAGCTTATGCTCCCTACTTACGTCGTGATGCATGTTTTGCATCATTTGCATCTGTTCCATGTTAGTTGCAAAATGTATATAGTTTTTTCTTAGGTTGTGACGTACAAAGGTGTTCAGGAATTGGTACTCGATAGAGGGAAATGAAAGGAAATACATTGACAAGAGCTCAAGTAATTATTAACATGAGTGTATGTGGCCCATCATGATATAATGATACCTTTAATACGAATATAAAAAGCCCAAACTTGTGCCTTGCCCCCCATGACAGACCAATTTTAAATCTTAATTATTTACATTTAAAAATGTTAACAATTATGTAAAAGAATTGAGATCCCCCTCTTTTTTAAAAAGGATAAAAACGTTAGCACATGCAATGGCTAATTCTGTAAATCTAAAATCAGGGTTCAAAATGTTTTTTCTAGGTACAGGGGATCATTCACATCTTAAAGGGCTGTGTACTATTAAACACAATATTATATGTGTATGTATATTTGCAACAAATAATGGTGGAGGAAAAGGGTTCAGAAGTAAAACAAAATTTTTATGCTGCATTTTATTTAGTGGTTTTGAGATTAACAAATTCATGGAAATAAATTCAACATTCTTTTACAAAGAATTCTTTGAATTGCTGGCATGTGGAGTTGTCGTTCCATTTTGTACAGCGCTGTAACAGAAAAACATGCATGAGTACTGAGACTATATTAATGCATTTTATGGGCAAAATCGAATAATTAACAATGAGAAGTTTTACAATTTCCATAATTATAGGACTTTGGCATTTATTAAGGTATTACATATCTTTATTTATCTTAAGTACGACGACATAAATTACAGTTTTTCTTAAAACGGTACTTAGCTATGCATTTTAACCCTCATATTTTGAATTAAGCAGTTGTTACATGTTAGGAAAAATAGTTTGGTTTTAATTCCGGGTGACAACTATATATTTATACCTAACATTTGTCTTTGATTTCCGCAAAATAATGCTTGATTCTATACCTAGTTCAACCAGATGTTTCAAAAATAAATATGGACATTTATGTTGTTACTAAACTTGGATCTTGACAGCTAAAAACCAATACTTTAACACTAAGCACGTCTGATAACGGAAAAATTACCTAACATTACATTAAACAACACTTGTCTACTATATTTCAGCGAGGGTAGTTTCATACATACTTTCAACCATTGCGTTACTATACAACGATTAACTCTTTCGCCTTCACATGATTCTGCAGATCCATATGTCTTGATGTCACCATTGATACACTTTGATTTCACTTCTTCCGATAGACTTGGGTCATATGTAATTCTTTTAAACATGACTTCTAGTACTTTGGATCTGTCAAGTTTATCGTCATCACCAGTGAGGCCCCATTGCTTAGCTCGACACAACTCTTGCTCGCACTGTGAAAAATAAAGAAATATTATAAAGTACCTGCTATGCTATTATTTCAGAATTTTCAGTGTAAGTAAGTAATTCAACATCAACTCACCGGAGATTTTTCCTTAGAAAAACATTCAGCCGTGTCGTCTGTTAAAATAATCATTTTTCCTGGATATTCGTTCAAGCAACATTCTATTTCAGCCTAGAAAAAAAACCACAACTTCATATTTAAAAAAATCCATGTTTTTAAATTTTTTAGGTTATTAATTTACTTACCATTTCATAGTTTGTGCATATTTCCTTGTCAAATCCAGCCTGTAAAATGATATTGGGGTTAGTTATTTTTTATCTAGAAATGCAATGATTGTAATGGTCTTCAATGTCGTTGCCGAAAAACAAGCTATACTAATATAAGCTAACTCATCATCATCATCATCTCCCATGACTTTTGCCAACTACGTTGGGGTCGACTTCCAGTCTAACCTGATTCAGCTGAGTACCAGTGTTTTACAAGGAGCGACTGCCTATCTAACCTCCTCAAACAAGTTACCCGGGCGACCCGATACCCCTTGGTTAGATTGGTGTCAGACTTACTGGCTTCTTACTACCCGTAACGACTGCCAAGGATGTTCAATGACAGCCTTATATTATTAAAAATTGTAACTATAATATTTTTTTTCTTACCGAAACTATTACAAATACAAAGCTCAATAGCACAGCACCGTAAATCCCGAACATTGTTCACGTTGACACTGAGGACTACTAACACGAACATGTATACTTACATGTGTTTAAATAACCACAAATGCCAAAATTATTGCCCTTGCTATCTAAATACCAGAAAATTGTAGCACTTTTCACATTGATTTATAACAACAATTTTTTTATAATTGGTGCCAAATTCACTCACAAATAAATTAAATAGGTGATAAAAAAAAAAACAATCATTTATGTTTAAGGAAAAAATCCTTAAAAATGGGTTTTTGTTGATTTTTGAGATATCATGTGTGTGGTCTCCATTTTTTATGTCTTTCACTTTTTCTAGTTGAAAAGCTTATGCTACGTACCTAACTACTCGTCGTGACGAATAAGGTGTTCTGCATCATTTCCCGTCTCCTATTGTCTTGTGTTGAAAAAGATACACCGACAAGAGCTAAGCTCATAAATTAAAGACGACTGTTTCTGCCCATTATGATGTAAAGATTCCATTGATACGAATACAATATAATAATAATAATAATCATTTATTTCGGACAACTAAAAGATCCATAAATTGTTAGTAAAACAAGTTTTCACTTAAACACTATTGTTAGTAACTTAACTAAAGATGAATTTATAAATTAACTTAATTAAAGAGGCCCACCCATCACCCATAAACCTATAAACAATGAAGTAGGTAGGTATTAGGGTATAAGTCTCCTCACGAGATGCCTAAGTATCGAAGACGATAAATCGGCCGCTATGGTTTTCAAAATGCTATTGCGACTGCCCCTTATTCTGCTCAAGAGCGAAGCCGTTTTCTTGCGAATGATAGCATGAAACCCGTCAGTGTGGGTTACCGCGAACATTTCGGAGGCACTACAACAACGAGGCAATCGCAACAGCATCCTAAAAACATTATTGTATTGGACGCGCAGGACGTCCAGCGATCTTTTCGAGTAGTTGACCCAAAGATTACCGGTGTAAAAGCTCTGACAATAAGCTTTAAAAAGCGTAATCTTTACTTGATCAGTACACCGAGCAAATCTTCGTGCCAACATGTTACCTCTGACCGCCAGAGCCCTACGCTCCCTTTCAATGTCCCCATGGTCGCTAAGGTCGTCGGTAAGAAAATGACCAAGATACTTGAATTTATTCACTCTACGTATAGGCGTGCCGTTAATAGCGATTTCGAGAGTACTTTCCCGGCACTTACCTGCGACCCCAAAAACCATGTATTCACACTTTTTGGCATTATATATCAGTCCATGTGTAGCAGCAAAGGTCTCACATACCTTTAACATCTCGATTATAGATCCCGGAGATGGGCCCAGCAGCACCATGTCAGCACCATTAATACTGCATCCGACACGCATGCTGCTGAGCTCAGCAATGAGATCATTAATATATAGATTGAAGAGCCGGGGCGACGACAAACCACCCTGCCGCACCCCGCACTCCAACCCATACGATTCCGAGAACGCATTACACCATTTGACACGGTTTGTCTGGCCACCATACCAGTACTGTAAAATACTGAGCAGTTCCTTCGGCACACCCCTATCCCTCAACTTTCCCCAAAGCACGTCGTAAGAAACAAGATCGAATGCTTTGGAGAGGTCAAGGAAGCAGGCATGCACCGGGGTCCTACGGTCAGTGTAGTATTTGACAGTATGTTTGACAGCCAGGATAGCACTTTCCGTTGAAAGTCCAGGACAAAACCCAAACTGTGCATCGTGCAACGTGATGAACTTTGACAACGAGGAGTCAAGCATACTGTCAAACACTTTGGCCATTACAGTTGCGAGGGAAATCGGGCGGTAGTTGCCCAGGTCCGAGACGTCACCGGTTCTGTTCTTCACGATGGGTACCACAATGCACTTAATTAAGTCTGCCGGCAGATACGAGTGGCTTATACACATCGTATAGAACAAAGATAGGACCCTCGGCATATGAACGCCCGCATATTTTAAATGTTCTATACTAAGCCCATCATGCCCAGGGGATTTGCCCCTACTCATACTACTTATTACCAATTTAACTTGTTTTGCGGAGAAGCGTAGTAGCGGCTCATGTCCACGGTCATGGGACACACAGTTGATACTGGATACTGAAGGGCCAAGTGGAGAACTAACTTTGAAATAGTCTCTAAACAAATTAGCGATACCCTCGTGGTCAGTAACCCCACCTACCTCCGCCGCAAGACCAGGCCTGGGCTCCAACTTACCTGTGGACTTCCAAAAGGCACCGAAATTATTTGAAGCCCTTTGCTCTGCTAGTACATCCATTTTAACTTGGTCTTGTTTATTTTGACAGAACTTTAGCCGGCTTTTGAAAATTCTCCGCGTCTCGCACATTCGATCATATACAGTCCCAGAGGTTGGCCGATCAGCTAAAACCCAAAGTTGGAACCCAAGCCTAGCCTCCCGGTGAGCGTCACGAACATATTTGTTCCACCCACACACTGGACTACCACGCTTATGCCTCATGTTTATTTCCTTAGATTCCTTCGCTGCCTCACAAAGGACATCTACAATATTCTTGTACAACTGATCAAGGACACTTTTATGTTCGTCCAAGCTGCAAGACCCATGACTGCACCCCACAAACTCCTGTGGGAAGTCTATCTCGCGCAGTTTGTCGGAACACAACTTATGATAAATATTTATCTCGGTTTTATTTCTGACACCCCACACAACAGCATTACGGGGCGCAGCCTCGGTCAGCAACTTTGGCCTAACTAAGTCTAATTGACAAGTAATAAACAAAGGTAAATGATCAGAAACATACACATCCTCATCAATATCTACATTTACAATTGTTTGCCAGGCTGATGAAGAGACCACGCAATGGTCTAACCATCTCCTAGATCCATGTGCCTCGCTAGTGAAGGTGTAATGGTCTGAGTCAACACCTAACATTTTTATATCAGCGCAGACCCATGATTGATCATTACAAAAACTTACTAATTCATCGTAAAATAATTCTTTCGTATGTGCATTAAAATCACCCAGAATGTATATATTTTCAACATCATACATCGTAATTATTGCACTTACCTTACTTAAAACCTCCGTAAACAACGGCAAGTTCTCCGGTGAGTTAGTAGGCATGTATATGGAAAACACAATAATAGAACGACCCCCAGAGACAGCTTTGATGGCCACTAAACGAGAACTAGTACAGGGTATTATCGAGACAGACTCAAAAACACCCTTTCTCCAAAGAATGGCTACTCCTCCATACGGCCGACCGATATAAGAAAGCCCAAACCTAATTAACTTGCTTGACAGATCAGTTTTAAATATCTATTAGTGTCATCAGAGATACACTCACTCAATTTTTTAACTGCTTCGTATTTCAAGATTTTACCAACTGAGCTTGATTTCTTTGGGTTTCTATTGATATATGAGCTATACGAGAAATGATAATATAAGAGAACTTTTTAAAAAGGTCTGAATCCAAAATGCTAGTAATTATGCAAAGGAATTAAGAACCCCTCTTATTTTGAAGAAGGGTAAAAACGTAAACACTAACAATAGCAATTTCTGTTAGTCTACGACTGATGGAAAAGTTTTTGTAGGTACAGGAGATATGGTATGGAGTAAATGTATTATGTTTTAATTTCTATTATGATATTAAAGGGCGTTGTAGTATCGTGTGTACTGTTAAACATAATATTACATTATGTCTGCAATAAATAATGGTAGTAGAAACTGATATTAGGTCTGTGATTGCCTTGCATTGCAATGCTTATGATTTATCCAAAGCATTTGATTGTGGTATTCATGCTAAAAGTATCTTGAATTTTTATCAAAACTTCAAAATTTTAACTTTTTTTTTTAATAATATATCATAATTGAGTGGTAAGATAGAAAGGTTTATGCCCACTTGAAAAGATTTACAAAAGCTGTAGTTTCTAAGGGAGTCCCACAGGGTTCAACTCTTGGCTCAATGCTTTTTAAAACTAACTTTTTGATGAATAGGGTTCAGAAGTAAAACAATATTTTTGTGTCACATTTTATTTAGTGGTTTTAAGCACACTTTGAGTAAATAAATTCAACATTCTTTTACAAATTCTTTGAATTGCTGGCATGTAGAGCTGTCGTTCCATTTTGGGCAACGCTGCAACAAGGAAGTACATAAAACTATGTTAGTGTATTAAATGGGCAAAATATAATAATTAACAATTAGAACTTTACTATTTTATGAGCCTAAATGATAATCAATAATGAGTAGAACACGTGGTAAAATGATTGCGAATGAATTTCATTTCAAACTGTATACCTACTTTAATCAGAGAGCTTGGATCATGACAGCTCAAAATAACCAATAATTTAACACTAACAAAGTTAGAGAACACACATACTTTATGAGTACGTAATCAAACAACACTTGTCTACGGTATTTCAGCACGAGAAGTTTCATACATACTTTCAACCATTGCGTTGTTATACAACGACTAACAATCTCGCCTTCACATGCGCCTGTAGCTTCATATGGTTTGATGTCACCATCGATACATTTTGATTTCACTACTTCTAATAAACTTGGGTCATCTAAAACTTTTTTAAACATGACTTCTAGTACTTTGAATCTGTCAAGCTTATCGTCATCATCAGTGAGGCCCATTCCCTTAGCTCGACACAACTGTTTCTCGCACTGTGAAAAAGAAATACACTTTTATAAAGTATCTACTGTGCTGTTATCTTTCTGGAACGTTCTTACCGGTAGGTAATTCAACTTCAACTCACCATCGTTTTTTTCGTAGCTAAACATTCAGACATGTCATATGGTACATCAACCATTCTTCCTGGATATTCATTCATGCAACAATTTATTTCAGACTAGAAAAAAAAAAATATTTTAATGTACCACAACTTCATATTTTTTAACATCAATATATTAAAAGGTTTAGGGTATTATTTTACTTACATAACTGTAGCTTGTGCATATTTCCTTGTCAAATTCAGCCTGTAAAATGATATTATGGTTATTTTTTGCTTCTGAAATGAGTGTAATGTTCCTCAAATAAACAACAAGTTAGCTATCCTTATTTTCAGTCTGTGACGGTGAAGAAGAAATCACCATTCAATAATATATTTTTGCTTACCGTAACTGTTACAAATACAAAGCTCAAAATCACAGTAGCGTACATGCTGAACAATGTTCAGTTTGACACTGAGGACTAACATCATGAGCACGCCTATATATTTAAATATCTACAAACAGTCATTTTGTTGCCAGTGCTACCTAAATACCAGAAAATTATACCACTTTATTGCTTTATAACAATCGATTTGTCACCTCGATGTCTTCATAAATATAATAATAAAAATTGAATGTCGGTGCAAAATGTTTGTTTTGCATGTTTTTGGAGTAGTTAAAAAACATACAGAACGAACATTGTTACGTTGTGTTTATTGTCCTCTTCCACTGAACTGCTTGTAACTCAGAAATAGGTTTAGATCCTAGCATTAGGGTTCAATTGTGGCGGAAAACAAGTGACTGTTAGAGTATCAAGACTAGGTTTTCTATTCGTTTTTCAATCATGTATTCATGGTTTGTTAAGTCATCATCATCATCATCATCATCAGCCTATCGTAGTCCACTGCTGGACATAGGCCTCTCCAAGTGCACGCCACTGAGATCGATTTTTGTTAAGTCATAGGTAGTAGTTATTTCTTTTTCAATTTCTTGTGTGTCAGGAGTGTCTACTATAGAGGTATTCACTCGGCTAACTGGTCTTGATAACAATAATCGCAACTACCAACTAATCCTTTTAACAATAGTAGGTAAATCATTGAAGTCCTGCTTTGGGCGGGAAGACTCTTTCCCACAGTTTCAGTAAGAATCAGATCCCCAACTTAAACTGAAATCCAACAGACTTGAATAAAAATATTTGCGAGGCAACTGATGCCAAACACTTTTTCAATCCTGCCATGACCCGTAACGACCTTGTAATGCTCATAGGAACAACGCCACCTATTGGCCTTCTAGCATAACATTTCATGAAAATCGACCACAGGAAGTAATCATAAGTTATTATGGCTAAATGGTACTTTGGTAGTGAGATACCTATTCAAATCAATGTTTAGTTAGGTCAACAGAGGTCGCTTCTGTAAATTTTCAGCGGCAACTCAAAATCCCTTCTAAGCGTATCCATCCTGATGTGATGATAGTTTATATATTCACACAATGCGTTCGCAACATGATCCTACATGTTGCTTACCTAAGTCAGGCAAATGTGTTGTAAATAAATATTATAATCCTTATAAAAGACCCATTAAATCCCAATCAAAGAAAGTTAACAACAGAATATGTTACTTTATTATATTCATCTGATAGATTATATACATTTGCTGAAGCAAATGTAAATAAATCAAACCATGGTGAACCATGGTTTGATTTATTTTCACTATTTTAAAATTTCTAACGTCCGTTAGTAATTATGTCTTTGGTAGACCAACTGTTCATTAATGGTTTTCTAGCTTATATACGTTTTTGACAGGAGTTCTTCATTAATATCCCCACACGGCAAAAATATACCTAGGTGCTTAGTATAATTTATATAGGAACACCTTCTTCATTACTTCAATATAATTAGCAAAGAAATAGTTCCTACCTAATTCTACCAGCGAAGGGTCAACTACTAAAAGCTTTATGGACTCAACGTTATGGAATCTTACTTGACAGTTTCTAGGGTTTAAGAGTAAAACACAATTTTAAGTGCTCCAGTTTAATTTAATTTGAAATTTCCATCGCCCTCCGTCGTTTCTCGGCCTCTTTTTATACAGTAAAAATTTTTACGAAACTAATTTCACACAATCTGCCACTAATCCTTTGATTTCCTTGCAGTCAGAGCTATCCTCCCAGTCAGAACAGTGCTGCAAAAGAAAAGAAAATAAGTTACACTGTTAAATGGAACATTCAAGATGAAATCACCTGTCGATAATGTTAAAAATGTGGAATATCCATGAAAGTAGTAGAATTATTCCATGTTCTAATAAAATTTCCAGAAACCTCCAACACAGTTGAGTATGTAGGCAGCTTTATGTTGAAAAATTATGGAATCAGGCGATACTTTGCAGAAATCCATGACGTTAGGAAAAACATTGAGCTGTATCTTAGATTTTTTTTAATGAGTTATGTACATTCACAAAAATTCCTCAGAGGTTTATTTGCCTTGTTCCTTCTGGTTAAGTAACTTGAATTTCAAATAATTCTGAATATACATGATCATTTAAACAAAACAAATACTAACGTTCAGCATCTGCATAGAAAGGCAATGTCTCATTTTCAAAAAGTCACAGAACTCTGGTGGGGCATAGTTTTCGTAATTTCCGTTGATACAGTTTTTCTTCACATCTTCTATTAGACTGGCGTCGTCCACAAAATCTTTAGTCATAACATCCATTAATTTGGTCTTATCCAGTTTGCCATCGTCAGTGGCAAAACCTCGCTTTTTAGCTAAACAGGCGTCGCGCTCACACTGAAAAAATATAGAAATGTAATTAAATTGACAGTTAAAAAAATATTTTTGCAATAAATTACTAATTAAAATAAAGCATTATAGGATTTAAAGTAATTTAAATAAATAGGATCTAAAATTAGGATGCAGAAACTGTCCGATTTTCAGACGGAAAACTATACGGTATTATCTACATGTTTTAACAATATTATAGATCAATAATACATTTATTTTTATATAACCGTATGTAATAGTTTTGACTTACCGAAGCAGGATCCCTTGATAACTGAAAACATTCAGATAAATCATCGGGCTTCCCATCAGGAGGGGGACCTTTCTTGCAGCAGTGCATTGCATGCTAGAGGGGAATAAAGCATAATGTTAACAAAACCTTTTCTCTTAATAACTACAATATCTTCTCTTTAGTTTACAATATGAATGTACAAAAGGTAAAGTTCTGAGAGTGCGTTTAGATCAAACGAGCATTCTGAACATTTCAGCAAATTATATATTTATTTTTCTTAAACTATTGGATAGGTAGGGCTAGAATGAGCCTTTACCAATTGGGTTTAAATGTAACCATAGCAATATACTTTGAACTTAAAAATAAACAAGTTTCATTATAACATGCACACTTACAGGATGGAAAACACGTGAGCATTGTTTCTTGTCTACGTCAGCCTGTGAAAAGAAAGAAAAGAAAGAAGAGCTCTAGCTAATAGAGGCTACTGAACTTTAAACATTTAAACTTGCGTTCGTCGTGCAATATTATGCAGCTAGGATTAAATAAAATCTGTAGCCTATCGATGAATTATTTCAGTCAGCTTTGCATAACAGAATTAAATACTAACAAGATATCTTAAAAAAAAAAAAACCAAAATCGTTTATTCAAGGTAGGCTGAAAACAGCACTTTTCGAACGTCAGAATTAAATTAGACATCCCCAACACATGTCTGTCTGTGCCCTGGCGACACGAGTGTTTAATGCTTATCAAAATATTCCAAAAACAAATTATCTTACCAAAGCGACTACAAATACAAAGCTCAATATAACAACACGATACATGTCGAACAAATTGTTTAGCACTGACACTGAAAATTACATTCGCGAGAATATATTTATATGTACATAAAGCAGTAATTTATTGCCCGTGCTATCTAAATACCAGAAAATTGTAGCAGTTTACTGAGTCACAACGATAATGATTGTCACCTTTATGTGTTTCTGAAAAAATATGTGGCGGTCTGTTTTTTTGTCAAACAATGTAACTGTGTATTTTTGCGAAGTTGTTCCTGGTACCTTGAAAACTTGAAAACCATAACCTTTTAAGAGTTTATTCTAGGTGATATTACCCTTTCAATATTCTGTGCGATGATTTCATTACAATACGTTTTTCAATGAAACATTTTTTGATGTTAATGGTCTAATTGGATTATTCCGCAAAGAGAAAACCATAGCAGATAAATATTATAGGTACATCAGATAAAGCTGAAATGTTGGGATTCCTAAAGGGGTTACGAAATAAACTCCTATTAGTTTAGTCACTAGGGTTGAACTCCATATTTTTTTGCAAAATGTGTCGTTTTTATATTCTGCATATTAATGAGCATTTTATGAATTCACTTACCTTTAGTCATCATTTTTATCACAAGTTACTTTAAATAATTTGCATTTAATCACTCCAAAACTGCCCAAATTCTGTAGATAGGTCATTGCTCTCACTACACTGACCACTTATCAAGCAAATCCAGCTCTTATGACTAGCGCGAAAAGATTTAATTTTAGATTGCAAATTAATACGTCCTATTAATCCATAGCTGACGTGGTTTTGATTGTCACTTGGCATGTGAATAAATTAAACAGTGGTTGGCTGACGATTAGCTTCATGAACAATAGCTTTGAAACAAGTCATGTCAATGATTATTATGATCACAGCCAATGGTATAAATGGTTTCCTTGTTTGTTTTAGTATTTGGTGTTATGTGGGTTTTTGATTAGGGTTTGCAATTAAATGGTACCTAGTAACACGATTATTTTGTCGTTAATATAACATAAATTATCTGTTATATTATTTAAAAGTTTCTTTCAAGAGATGATTCAAGAGTTTTGGAGTATATTTTAAGAGATAAATGTAATATGAAGTTAATATAAGTCATAGAGACTGCTGCAAAATTGTAACTGTGTAACTATATTTTTAAAAATTCACAACCCTATATAAGAGTAGCAACGAAACAATTTAATTGAAACCAGAAGCATTACTGACTCACAAATAATTCGTCAATTTGAACCTTCAACTAGTCCCAAAAAATTGAATTCAATAGAAAAGCTATTATATAATTTGGCGATTTGATTACTTATAATGCGACAATTTTTCAGAATTGCGGACTCAATTGATATTTTAGCAGCGTAACTACACATACGTTTGTGTATTGTGAACTATAATTATATAGAAGTGGACTACCGATCGTCACGTGTTTTACTTGATACTAGTGATCACGAACGTGGGGACAATACAGTTTTTGTTGCACTGGGTTGCTGTTTTTTACAAATAATATATTACAATGTAACTTAAAGTTATTTAAGTGTGCAAAAATATTACTTGACTGTAATATGACATTGTACACCAGTGCATCGGAGAGCACATAAATTTCGGTCCGGCGAATGAACTCTCTCCGGTCGTTTCGGATTGCCGTCCCATCGAACTATGGGAGTGAAGCAATAGTGAGTGCACCTGTGTTTGCGTAAATGCTTGTGCACTATAATATGTCCTGCGCAGTTGGCTAATCTCCTTACATGAGAACAGCCGCCGTAGCCGATAATCGGCTAGGAGGACATCATTGTAACAAAAAACGTTCGGTTTTCACGTTATAACAACTAAACCAAATTAAATGAAACTGTGCACATAATGTATAGTCTAAAGCTGGAGAAAGAACGTAGATTACTTTTATCCGGGTTCTGGAAAGTTTTCCTTCAGCACAAGAGTGAATTTTCAGGTAGATAAAAGAAATACTTTTCCAAGATTTCAATTTCACAAATATCCCTATTCACTTCTACAACTAAATAGACGGAAAAATATCTCCAAAAAGTATTAAGCTTCCTCATTTAATTTAGCTACATTTAAATACGTCGGCTTTACTTGCAAACGGTGGCGTATAATAAAAATTTAGAATTTCCAGCCTGCTCTCAGTTGATAAGAGAATGGTGTCATAAAATTCTGAGCCAAGGTAGAGGGATATGAAATCATCTTTCTGAATGATCCTAAGGTAGGCTAAATTATATAGCTATCATTCGATTCTACTTAAGTTTCGTTGATATTATTAGGCGTACAGTAAAAGTTATGGTATGTCAATTTCATATTCATGTAGAAATCGATTTTTGTAGCTGATATTTTTTTCACCTTTCAGTGCTTTTTTCTTTGGTCAAAACTTAAAACTGATTGTATAATGTAAATAAAAATTCTAAGTATGGTATATTTTTCTGTATTTTAATAATTATAAAATCTTTAAAATTCTAAAATAAATAGGAGCAGTACATTGATAAGTTAGGCATTCTCTTTGTGAATGCAATTCCAAGTGTATTTTTTTTTCTTTTTGGTAAAAGCTAGCCTGCTATTTGCGTACCACTGTATGCTTACTAGAATATTTTATTGTACACCGTATCTTACACATATACTAATTTATATTTATACGCGAAAATGGGTTTGTTTGATATGTTATCAAGCTAAAGTTATGGTGAACCGAAAGATGAAATTTTGCATGGAAAACGGACAAAGTCGCAGATGAAATTTAATCCTTACTAATATTATAAATGGGAAAGTGAGTTTGTTTGTTTGTTCCGCTTTCACGCCGTAACTACTGAACCGATTGCTTTGAAATTTTGCAGACGTAAAGTTAGAAGTCCGGATTAAATAATAGGGTACTTTTTATCCCGAAAAAAATAGATATTCCCGAGGGAAAACAAAAATATTGTTTGCTTGATGGATGGATTGTAGATGGCGCTGTGTGTCCAATATAACCGAATTCCACGCGGGCGAAGCCGCGGGCGGAAAGCTAGTTTACTATAAAAGAAAGGAATCGTTTTTTGTTCAAATGACGACCACCATTATCTATTGAATTGTCTTTAATTTTCCCCATTTTCACGTCTTCCCATTAAACTTAAAATAAAATTATATGTTTTTAGGCTTCTTTTTTACTTAAAGTTTATTATTTAAATGTGCAGGACAAGCTCTGTGCGGTCGAAACTGATGAGGAGATCGTGACGGGAATGCGAGCGGGGTCAGATCACTATGTATGTTTATGCAGAAGGCTTATTAGAATATTATCATGACACTCGAAGATAAAGGTTTTAACTATTAGTTCTTTTAATCGACATTGACATCGACATGAGGTACCGTTAGGTGTATTTGAGAAAACTCTGACACTAGCCTTGTTAGGTGATTATAAGCCGACTGATTCATTTAAGTCCCTAAAGAACGGTTAAACAAATATTGAGAAATTGGAAAACATGGTATTTTGATTCCTAAACCTATTCTCATTTGGTATTTTAAAAGACGAATATAGGGAATAATATCATAGGGACAAATGCGTCTCTTACCCTTCATCTTGCCCATCATAAGCAATGATTTACAGGTCTCACTCAAAAACAACAAAACTAGAAAACAGGTAAAGGTTCCCTTCAGATGATACTTCTGTATTTCCCTATCTTCCACGTCACGCGCCGTAGTCACGCAATGTGCCAGCCATCGGCGTATGTTCCAGAGCCGAGGCATGCTTAATTTTATAATCGCTGTTGTCTCCTACAGTCCTGGTACTTTCGTAATTTCGTAATCATGTTTATGTTTCTATTTTCAGGCTAAATATAGCAAGGGTGTTATTTTATTTCTTTACGTTTATTCGCATGGGTATTTTTTAAAATATAATTTTAATTGTTTGAGTACGCAGTTAAGTCCAAAGCACTTATTTTCAATTTATGACGTAATCAGATTTCCCCTAAATAATTACGTGCATACGAAATATCAACGTAAACATCCTTACAAATATAAACGTCTCTAATATGTTAAGCCGAAGATTCAAGGGTTTTTTCTCAACGCATTGAATTTAATTGTCTAAATTACAAAGCAATGGATAATTAGAAGCTTTTAGATGTATCTACACACACTTCATTACTGCAGTAATAACAATATCAGCTGGTAATTGACCCTTAACAAGGCCTATTCTTGTTCATTGATATTATTACACACTTAGTCGTGGAATAGTGATTATCAGGGTTTTAGGGCATTCGTTTCAATTACCTATTGTGTTTTCCAAGATATTTTTCTTATCGTTTTGAATCCTATTCTAGAAAAAGTATTGCAGAAATTGCACCTGTGGTTCAAACAAGGCACCATCCAAAATCAAAAGCCTAAAAACAAAACATCAGCAATCTTCCGAACAATAGTTAAATCGTTCATTTCGCTCAAGTTAAAGTTAATAAACAGAATTACTTTCGACGAGTGCCTCCTACAGTCGATGGCTACGGTCGATACCACTGCCGATTGTGTGAGATGAGGCTTCAAACCACGGAGTAAGGAAAAATAATGCCATAAGTAGGTCAGGCGCCTTCGTCTAGGTCAAATTCGTACGGTGGGCATGACCAAAACGATCAGTTATGTGTGATCTAAGGCTGGAAACAGTCAAGTGCTCGACCGACGATTAGCGCGGACTATCAGCGTCGGTCGAAGTAGCTATGTCTGTGCAAGTCTATGAGTGCGCACACAGCTACGCCGACGGTACGCGCGAAATTTAGTAAGTATGTGATTCGGTCTGGACGTATGGTCAGCACTGACCGTCGGCCGAGCACTGTTTCCAGCCTAACGAGGCGTTCAGGTTCTTTGAGACATCTATCAACAAATTTTGGTAATACAAAAAATTATCGGGTCTAAAGAAGGCGTATAAGGGCGAAGACAGTAACGTTCCTCGTCCCCCGGTCACCCGCATTTTGCCGACTTCTGACTTGCGTCATTTTGACTACTTTCTTAGGCGATTTTCCGTTATGGTACCTCCGCTATTTGTTTCGTTTTCCATGGCTAAGGTCGATAAAACTCTCGATTGTGTGAGATGAGGCTTCAAACGAAATCGAGCGAGTTTCCGTATTCCACGATTTATTAGATAAAAACCCATTGTATCGATGCTTTAGGAATTACCGGCGCTTTGTGCATAGAATTAATGTTCGTGAATGAATGGGTAAATGTTGTGTGTAAGTTCAGAAATTAATGCTTTGAATATTGAATAGACTAATGTTTCTTGAATGTTTGGAATCCCAATAATATTATAAAGAAGAATATTTGTCTGTGTTTGTATGTTTGTTACTTCTTCACGCGTATATAGCTGGACTAAATTTTGAATAAACTTGACAGTTGTACGGTTTCTGCGAGTGAAAAGTCGATCGCTCAGGAAGCGTGTGAAATTTTGTTGGCCTGTGTTCATTCTGATAATTCTGAGTGAATGAAGGGTTCTCTGAGTGAACAAAATCTTGATAGAAATGTCATCCATATAATATTTTTATACACTCAAAATATCACTTCACCTGCGAATATTACAAATAGACAAGCAAAGGCTCCAACAGAAAATACATCCCATTTAATTCAAGCCACAGACCTCAAATTTCCTAGGCACTTGAAATAACCTTCGTTCGCGATTCCGTTTGACTCTCAGGTATTTGCGAAGCACATTCATTAATGTCAATATTAAGTCTGCAAGCATTTTCAACTACGACTCGGTTCTGACGTGTGAATTCTAGAGTGAGTTCATAACACCGTGTGTGTTTCATGTAAGTGAAATTTTGATGTAAATTTTTCATATTTATGTTTTACATACCTTCGCACTGTTACTGTTCTTTAGTACTTAATAGTCAATATCTGAGAATATAGTCTTGTAAAACGTATTTTAAGTAACACTGAAAACCATCATCTACATAACCAAATGAAAATTCTACCGTTGCATATTTATTTTGTAGGCCAGTAACAGTAGGCTTTGACCATTGTTTGTACACTTGGAATGACCGTCGAAGCGTCAACAGTGGCGTCATCATCATTCATGGGCTGTTTTACTCGGTAAACGCAGTATTAATTTATCTGAAATGCGAAATATCCTGATGGAATTTATCATGATGGATAAAAGCGGCCGATCATTTTGGATTTTGTATTTGTGTCACGAACGGAATTGTGGGCCATTTTATAAGTTGATTTCTGATCATCGTGATCGAATTGATTAGGTCGAAAAAGTCGTTATAATGTAATTTATATATAACTAGCTTTTGCCCGCAACTTCGTTCGCGTGGAATAGTGACTACCAGCAGATTTTTGATTTGACCAATAGATGGCGCTATATGTCCGGATTTTTTTTTGTAATAAAAACTATCCTATGTCCTTTCTCAAGTTTCAAACTATGTCTGTACCAAATTTCACACAAATCGGTTCAGTAGTTTAGGCGTGAAGAAAAGACAGACAGACAGACAGACAGAGTTACTTTCGCATTTATAATATTAGTTTGGATATAATGGATGGTGGAATTTCCGTGTATTTTCTATAGATACAGGAAGAGAATGTTGCCTTATATACATAGCTATAAATAAGTTGTTTGTTGTTGAAACAATATCAAGCAATGATTACAGGTTTCAACAACCGAGTTGATAACATTGCGTGCAAACAACGTAATGAATATTACATAACTTCTGAAGTATTACACAATCAGTCTTGTTTTCGTTCCATTTTCCTTATTCAGCCACATAAATCTAATTTGCAGTTTTTCTGATGTCATCGTTTTCCCAATTCGCCACCTTTCTGGACTATTTAGGGGCAAAAAGGTCGATTTATTTTATCAACGTAACCTTTGGTCGTAAAAAAGTGTAAAACTTTTACTATAGGTAACGTTTAATAGGCATAACTAGGATAGCTGTGTAAATCAATAGGTACCAGCGGTAAAGGTTATGACCCATAAACCTATAAGGATTTTATAGCAGATCCTGAGTTTGGGTATAAAAAGATCCTATGGGTTGTTGGGCGCTTAAGGGGTGAGCTTTTCATAGATATTGTTTAATAGGATTTTGGAATGTTATGTTCGTACCTGTTTTTATATCTTACTTTACACTGCTCAGTGTACTTTCGTTTGAAGTGGAAATCGCTCTGGTACTTGATGAATATGGGCACGAAGTTATTTTAGAATGAGCTTAAGTTGAACTAAAATTATATTTACTTACTTTCACAGATTTCAAGTCACTGCTCATTTATGTAGAATGTCTAAATGTAAAAAAAAACCCACTAGCGTAGCACAACTCACGACACAAGGTTATATTTACCATCGTAAAAAAAAGTAATGTAGTAAAAATATTTTCTACAGTTTTTTATGGCCAGTTTTATCCCATAAAAAATAAACTTTTTTAGCCACTAAAATAGTAATTCATTACGTTCACGCACAATTGGTTACTCGTAGAATTTCCCCTGAAACCGCTTGCTTGATCGGTTATGCATGAATTTCAGCAGCCCTTGAACTAATATTGCTTTATTCTCGATCATTATTTCAGTAGAATCCTACTACAGTGCCTATAAATATTTTATGAGTTTTTAGTAATACAATTACAAGTTTTTTAGAGAAGGAATAAATTATTGAAGACCGTTGGTCTGGATAGCGATTTGATTTTACTCATGACTACCAAATTACTTGAGAAGAAAATACAAACGTACGATTGAGGTATGTATATGTAATGTATGTGAATGTACGTAGGTATATGGAAAACTGAAATAGCGACAGAAAATCTGTTCCAATTTCTTTCATTATTTCATTTTGTTCCCAAATATATATTTTTTTTATATTATGCTATTAAGTACGTACTCCAGAAACCAAAATTATAGACAACACAAAATTCAATACTAATTTACTTAATCAATAGTAGAAATAGTAACTTAAAGACCTTCCTAATTACATAACATCGATGAACCCAAAGATAGCACATGCTTTCCACGAATTTTCTAGAAACAATCCGGGTACGTATTACGTATTACAACGGACATGGGGGGTAGAATATTAGCATAGAAATAGCTCGGTGATCCACTCTAGCCGACGTGGAGCGTGAATGCTATCAGTTGTAATTAAGCTGTCAACGCTAGACTCTGGATAATTCTAACCTACCTTATCACGACTTGATTACAGACTTTTTGGATAAGACATACGGGGTGATTGATAGTTTTAAAGCTCTTTAAATAATTTCCGTGGTAGATAGTATCGAGGTTTTGGTGAGCTTGGATTAGGTTAATTTTTTGATCGTATTTTTGTGGGGTTTACGTGAGATTGCCTGGGTTTGGGAACGTGATAATGCAGGTTTTTTGGAAATAAATTGGATTTGCTGATATTGTATCTTGTGCATTATAAATTAAGTTACCGTGTCGAGGCAGAAAGATTATAATCTATAGTAATATTATAAAGAGGAAAACTTTGTTTGTTTGTAATGGAGAAACTCAAAAAGTAGGAACTGAACCGATTTAATCAATTCATTCACCATCATCATTAGAAAGCTACATTACATTATCTACATTATTTGCAAGCAACGTATTTTAGTAGTTCCTACGGGACGCGGGTAAACCCGCGAGAAAACGGCTAGTCCTTCAAAGGATTATCAGCATTTGTATGTCAAAATTAAAGCCCGATAATTTGTTGGTCTCATATCACTAAAAATCTTTCATGTATTTTCTGAGCATAAAATTCAGCAATATACCGAACATTTAAACAGTTCCCTACTTCCATATGCTACGTAGTACGTAGGTACGTCACGTTCCATGGTTTGTGATCTCACAGTCTAGACGCGTCCGTTTGCAAACCGCTATTGGTACTTCAATGGGTCTGACTGACCGCAGTTTACTTCCGCTGGATTAATTAGCAGAATTGTGAGCTTGTCTGTCTGTATTTTGATGCGTTACGTCTATCTTTAGGAATTCTCTTTTAGTATAATGAGTATGATGCGGGGATGTTTAGTCATGAAACAGGTACACTCAAATGAAAAAGTTTTATAGCTTTTATAGCATTTTTATAGTTATTTAGAAATACATAATTATACAGTCAATTAATGCAAGGAAGGATGTAATTAATGCTAGGAGCAATAAAATGCAAGATAATTACTTAGTTGTTCCAGTATTATAATGAGCAATACCACGACAATTTCTTAAAAGGTTCATGTGTATCCGCGTTAGTTTACACATTGTTAATAATTTACTTACAACTCCCGATATAGGTATATATTTACTAGAGGAATCATTTATTCTGTGTTTGTACCCTAAAAGCTCTGACATTTCTGAAACAATTTAAGAAACAAACACTTTTAGGAAGCTTAACTGTCCCCTAGCTATATTTTATCCAGGTACGAGAACTTATCTCAAGTAGGGGGAAACAGCTATCTATTTATAATTCACATACTACTTACGGATGTGGATAGATTATTATCAGTACGATTCATCTTAATAATAATATGTCATTCGATTCTTTCAACCTAAATATCTTCTGTATTTTGCAACTACACAAAAAAATATACAGGCCGAGTTCTAAAGGCGAAAATCCAATAACGTCACAGTTTTCATGATAGATGGAACACATTAGCAACAAAGAGACGAGTGATAACTCTCCGGTTCAAAGCCTAGATTTTAAAATTTATAACCCGACATTTCTACCGAAATGAATTTTTGGTACCGATATCAATTTTGATATGCCGAATGTTTGAATGATATGTGCCAATGATTTTTGGCAACTTTATGCTTGATCAGGTGTACGACAGATATAGATTTTTAAATATTATAAAGAGGAAATCTTTGTTTGCTGGTTTGGTTGTAATGGATAAACTCAAAAACTACTGGACCGATTTTAAATATTCTTTCACCATTAGAAAGCTATATTATCTGCGAGTAACATAGGCTATATTTTATTCCGGTGCGGGCAGTAGCTCCCACGGGACGCGGGTGAAACCGCGGGAAAATGGCTAGTGTTAAATAATTTTGTGGGTGTCTAATCTATTTTTGGAACATAGTGGTTAGAGACGGTGAAAAAATATCAAAATTGATATTTAGGTTACGATCATTCATTGTAATTTTTCTCAGAATAAATACAACGTACAATTCCAATTTCAGTACCCTCCATATTCCGTTTCCAAAGCGATTCTTTTGAATAATAACCTTTGGTAATCTTGTGCAGTTGCCAAGGCGGCATACGGCACAACGTACTATGACAGTCCACTTAAAAGTTTTAACTTTACGGGCAGGCTTGCTAGCGAAATATCTGCCTTAAGATATGGTGAGCTAGCCAAAATAACTAGCGAAGTTTTATCTTGTGTTGTTCTTGTTTAGTTTTAGAAGAGGCACAGAGTAATTTAGAAATATTTTATTGCGACGTACATAGGCTTGAGACACAGGTTCATCCTAGTTCTGGTAATTATAATGTTAGCACATATGTTTAGATTTTAAGAAATAATGTTGTATTTTAGTGTGCTCTTTGCTTTACGAATAAATGATTATTATAGATCTTTTTAAGTTACTGCCTTGGAGCTACTGATGGAACATCTGTAGAGCATTAAATGCCTTATTTTCAGAGCAGAAGATTTATTCAACAAAGGCTGCAATGTTTGATTTTTGTTAAGACACTGGTAGATAATTTCAAAGAAGCAGACCTACTTGAGAACCGTTGCTTTTTAAAGCTTATAATATCCTCAATCTAGAGAAAGCACTAGATAGATGAACCTTTGCCAATAAAAACGGTAAAAATGTTAGATCTTCCATAATACGCTTACTTATTTCAAAATAAGCAACCATTTCGCCGAAATATTGGTTTCCTCGTCGATGTTCTAACCTAGAAATGTCAGTTAATCATGTCGTAAGGGAACCGTGATGCATCATGCCAGCCTCTAATTAATTAGCCTTATCAAACGAGTCGGTGCTGGCTTCTGATATGAGGTAGCTTTGGGCAGGCGATGTTTTATAATTACGTCACATCATGTTTAGGACCTGATTTCTATATTCTTTTAAGTTGGTTTAGTTTGAGGTCGTTATTACCTGATTGCCCTGAGAAGACTATGGCAAGGACATAAAAATATACTTCTTCACCATTTCTCGTTGATTCTTTCATAGAGTATTCCATAAAACTTAACGTCTACCATACAGACGAAACATTTTCTTGAATAGAGCAATTTGCCAAAAATTATCACCAGCCTACCAAATTACCGCAACTCAGTCTTATAGCAACGAAAAACACAACCGAATATATGAAAACGATGTCGGTAATGGATACCTGCCACCATCAAGTGTTATAACCGTAAATGTTACGTAAATCCCCAAAGAGTTTCACTACACTGCGTATGACAGGTCGAAAGCATTCAAAAAACGCGGCCATTTTTGTAACACCCCCAAAATTCGGAGATTGAAATTTTATATGTCAAACTGTGGGAAGAATAGATGTGGTTTCTGTCATGTCAAGATTGAACGAAAAAAATATCACAAAAGAAATAAATTATTGGGGAAAAATGTACATGACTTTGCGTTTGACTGTACTTTTTTATTGAAAGCTTGTTGTGCCTTGGACAAGCTGTTATTAATAATTTACACTTCTTCTATAAAAATACTTGCTTAGGGCTCACAGTCAAATGTCGTGCCGATACGTGTTTGCCGATATTACCTACATAATATGTTATCTTTGCGCGGCGAAGCTTATGCAAAATTGGCTACTACATATTAAACTACACTTGCATGGGACATCATTCAAAGTCTAAGTTCAAAAACGCAAAGTTAATTAGAGTGAACTGTAAACGCTACTAGTTATCATTTTCAGAAACATAACCAGACAAACCAAACACCAAAAGAAAAATTCGTTGTAAAAAGCCTTACTATTATCACTATCCCGTTTTTATTTCCCTAGCATCACTATTAAAAGCCAAGTGCTCAGTACAGAAGACGGGTGTCTCGTTTCAAGAAATATTAGTTAGTCGCCAGACCGCAGCTTATTCAACGTCCGAGAAGTAAAATGTTCCTTTTGATTCAGACGACGAAAGCCTAATTGTTTTCGTCTGGCTTCCTTATATAAGATGCATATTTTTATCCGACTGCCAAGAAGGGTTATGATATTCTACATTTATAGTTTATTCTGGTCTTCTTAAAAATGACACACACGCACATTTTTTTTATCGTACCTATATTTTAAACTAGCCGTTTTCCGTGGAAACTACTGGCCGTACCGGGATAAAATATAGCCTGTGTTACACCCATAATCTAGCTTTCTAATGGTGAAAGAATTTTCAGATGAGTTGATTAAGTAGTTTCGGAGCCTTTAGGGTGCATAAAACAAAGTAATGATTTCTTTTATTAAATTAGTATAGATAAATGATGATTTGGATGGTTAAAATGTAGTTTCAAACTCAAACGAATTTCAGATTATTATTTTTTTCTCAAAGAAAACTAAAATTATAACTTGAGAAAAACTTTAGTCTTAGACAGCAGTCGACAATAACAAAGTTTGTTAAGAAAAACAGTTCACACAAGTTGGCTAGTAAAGTGCTTTAAGTTATTTTAATTTTAGTGCAATAAATTGAAAAACTAAAGAACTTGGAGAAGTTGAAATTAAAACTATGTAACTTTGTATGATAGATAAATATTAGCGAAGGAATTTTTATAACATTACTATCTACTTATTTCTTAATAACTTTAGATAGATGAATATTTTATACTGTTTCACGTAATTTTACAAGTTTCAGTGAAACTTTTTCGCGTAGGTACCTGGACAAAATATTTCCTCTTTACTACTTATATATTAGTTACAGTTACTTGTGTACAAAATGTCACAGACTGAACAAGGCATTGATAGAGTATACTATTTAGTGCGCACCAGTGTCACTTAAGGTTACTTCAGACCAAAGACTATAAAACCACTTGACTGCGCATACCAGTGCCCCGACGCTCGCCAAAAGTTAGTGATTTTGCGCGTACTATAAGGCTACGATCAGTACGATCCTTTAGTAGCGACCGTGAACTGACCAATAGTAGGCGCGGATTATGCCGCGTCCCCCCGCCCGCAGTGGTGAGTCGTGTTCTTAGAAGAAATTGGCGAGTGCGCTCTCTAGTGGTTATTTACTTTATGCTTCAGACCAATGAGTTTAAGATTAACTTACAATTTACTTAACTGCAAATTGAGCCTGCAGTGAACTACAATTATTAAGCACGAGTACGAGACTTAATATAAAACTGAAAAGAATGTTGAATGTTGTTATATTTAACCTGTGCATCTACTTAATATTTATGTAACGCTTAGTTAAAAGTTCTTAAAGACATAATAAATGATCATACATATCATATGTTTTTTAAACATATGCTATTCACAAAAGAATGCACCAACCCAAAGCCAGTCGGATCTTGGTATATTTAAATTTTCCGTCTATTTTATTTTTGTCTAACCTTAAAACTAATCTAACCAAATGTAATCTTCAAAACTTTATAGTATTAGTAAAACAGAATTCCTTAAGCCAATAAGTTCATTTTACTATCTCACCCATGTTTTATGTTTATCTCAAACGTGTTTATAGTTTATAGTCAGTCGTAACAATAAACAAAATTCAGGAACTTTGTTCGTACGGTTTAGTACCTCTGTGATTTGGTTTGATAATGGTATCAAATCATTACATCCTAATCCTTAATACTGTAGATGCTTGCGAAAGTGAGTGTTTGTTTGCTATGCTTCCATGGTAAAACTACTGAATAGATTTGAAACTGAACGATAACTTTTGGTATCGAGAAAGGGTACTTTCAGCCAGGGTTTGGGTCATAATTGTCGCATGACGCAATCGCAGTCACGGATGAAATCTAGTGATACCTATAATTAATTACCTATTTCCGTGATTGTGAATTTTTATGTTGCAATGTTTTTGCAGCAAATTGACTTAACCGACTGAGATGAATGCTGGTAAGAGATATGTGGAACCTTAGTTACTTTCTAGATTATTTTTTATCTGCCAGCACGAAGTCCTTAGTGACGATATTAAAACTACTGAAAAGAGCTAGTTAGCACTCGTAATAAATTATTTCCCTACTGTTCTCGAATGCAAACACTGGATATGTTCAGTCTGAAATGTGGCTTCTGAGCACACAAAGTTTGTGTCCAAGGGGTAAAGAATTACGACTGTGCTCCACTTCCAGTGGTTTATGTAATCTGTGAATTGAGTGGGAAGTAGAAAACTACTGGCAACACCGGCCGGGTGACTTGTCAAAAATCAGCTGTATAATTAAAAATTGTAATAAAATAGAATAATTAGCTAAATCGCCCTAAAAAGTTGATAATTTAATAGTAATAGTCGTAAATATAGTGTACAAATGTTTGTGACGTTATTGCAAAAGGATAACTCGTAAAAATCTACACAACACGGAGGCGGTCAGCTGTCAACCGCTCAGTTCAAATTAATCGGATTTTAACGGGAAGTATCTCTCTATTATAACTGTAACACGCTATATTATACTAATTCTCGTGCAGTAGATTATGTTATTTACTATAAAAGTGAGAATAACGGAAAAAAAATAAAAAATAATATCAATTTTGTAACCTACCTTATCTTAGAAAATTAAAAATTAAAATCAAATAAAACTAAAGAAGTCCCAATACATTCTTGATTCTCATATAAGTTACATGTTCCTTTAATAGTAACTTCTGTTACATTACACATTGAAGGCAAATTATAGATATTATATGTTAACAAAATCTATAGCTACACTTCAATTTTGTACTTAATTTTCTATCAATTAAATCAAACTCATTCTTTTCCATGCTATATAATCTTGAAACTACTAAATTCATATTTTAAATAATCCAACACCTAAGCCTATTACCTATAACTATTCTTTTCTGTCTTTCTCATCTTGTTTACTCCACGCTTTCAGTAAATACCTGACACCATGTTCGTTATGACAAGGAAGGCCACTGCCAAGGACATGGAGGTGAAACTGAAGTTAGCCCTGGAAAAGCTCAAAACATCCGAAGAGCTCTGTCAACAACTGTTAAGGGAACGTGATGACAGCGAGGAAGAAATTCAGAAAATAATTAGTAAAAACTCTGAATTAAAGTCTCAACTTGCAGAATTACACATCCAATATATGGATGTGCTGGATCAACAGGGATAGGTTACAGGATTTTGTAGGTTCTTTTAGTGAATGTAGTGATGCTCATGAGAGGGCCTTGAGTCGCATTAAGGTACTGGAGACAAGCTTAAATGATGCTCACAAGTCAATAATATGCTTCAAGCAAACCCAACAACAACAGGAAAGTGATGACACTCACCGCCTTTTCAGTGAGCTTGTTACTTCAAATCCACTTCATATTAATAATTTGAGTCACAAAAAGATTAAAAAATACATAAGATTAAACAAATTGATACAAAAGATTAAGAAAGTGTGTCATAAACATAAATCCACACATAAATTAAATAATTTACTTAAAACTAAAGTTGACTTGAAAAATCAGTTAAATTTGTGCACTAACCAACTTTTACAAAGTAGGCTAATGTATGACCAAGACACACTAGTTCTGCAACAGGAAATGCTTGAACTGCAACGCGAATTAACAAAAATTACACACAAATATGAGACAGCCCAATATCAAGTAAAGGCACATATTTTGGCTACCGATGAGCTGCTCCAGTTAGGTAGTGAAAATATGGACCGTCTTGATTCTCTTAAAATAAATATACCAACTGTACTTGTTCACAACCAGCAGTACAAGCTGTCCCAGAGTTAACGTCGCCTAGTACTATGCAGTCAGCAGTGAGCAGTGACATAATACCACCTGTTGTCAATGTTCAGTGCAATATTCCACCATCAAGCATTTCATATAATAATAATTCGGAAAATCAAAACAATATATCACAAATATTTTCTGATAGATTTGGTCTTGGTTTTGGTAAATTAATCTCTCAATATTGTAAAAGTAAAATAATAAACAATTGTTCACCCGGTGCCAGCTACAATGAGATAATAGAAACAATTAAATTGACAAACCTTAATACCACTTCAACTGCCATTATGCTATTTGGAGATAGTCTAGCAGTCAAAAAACAAAATATAATAGAAAGTGTTGAATCAATGATAAAATTAAATAATACAACAAATTGCAAGTTTATAATCTGTGCCTTACCATATTCTAAAAATTTTACTATAGAACAAAATCAGTACATATTTAATTTAAACCTATTAATGTACAATATAACTAGGCAATACAATAATAGAATAATGTACTTTGATACAAATAAATTTATAAATAATTTTGTAGTGACAAATGATACAATGTATCTAAGTTTTTATTATAAACGACAAATTGCTATATTGATAGCAAATAATATACAAATTGACCCGGGTTCTACTACGGTAACCTCTTCTTTTAATAATATTAGTAGTTCTACTAATACAACTATTGATACACCTGATAGTTTAAACTACATGGTGCGACAAAGGTGGGCCACATCAACTGAATGTTGTACATCAAAACATTCAGGGCCTTTCCGGCAAGGATTTAGAATTAAGTTTATTCATTGAACATTATATGGTACAAGTTATGTGCATAACTGAGCACTGGCACAGAAATAGTGAAATAATATTCCTTAATAACAGTAATTATACAGTACAAAGTTCATTCGTTAGAAAGGAAGCCATCCATGGTGGCTCTCTTATAATTGTAACTAATAATTTAAAGTGTAAGGAACGTTCAGATATAGTAAAATTATCAGTCGAGCGCAATGTAGAATTATCATGTGTTGAACTGGAGCAGTTTGTTATAATTTGTGTATACAGGCCTCCTTCAGGTGATTTTAACACTTTTGAATCAGTAATGGAAAATTCTCTCTAAACTTAATTCCACTAGTAAATCACTTTTAGTTTGCGGTGACTTCAATGTTAATATTTTAGAATCATCTTCTTTAACTACAAGGTTGCTAAACTTATTTAAATCATTTAACTTAGTAAATTTATTTCTAGAACCAACTCGAATTACGGCAACCTCGTCAACCTGTTTAGATAATATATTTACTAATTGTAGCGCCACAGAGACTCTGATTACCAGTGGCCTTCCTTCCGATCACCGTGGTCAACTGGCACGGTTTCCTGATAAAAAGAATAAAATCAAGCGGGAAATAACATGTCGGCCCTTAACAACCAGTCGTTTTAATAGTTTTAAAAATAATATTAACGCGAAACTAGACAATGAAATATTAAATAAAAACAATCCCCATTTAATGTACGGATCACTATTTGATATAATAAAATACGAATTTAATTCTAGTTTTAAAACCAAAACGCTCGTACTAAAAGAAACGGCTAACTTCAATGAGTGGGCTTCCCCCGGCATTTACAAGAGTAGAGCTAAGCTGTATGAGTTGTATGAAATGAAAAATTATAATTTTGATGAAAATTTTATTAGATATGTTAGGAATTATTCTAAATTGTTTAAAAAAGTTTGTCATGCGGCAAAATCAATGTATTTTAGTAATAAAATTAAGAATAGTAAGAGTATAATAAAAGCGACGTGGAATATTATAAATAGCGAGACCGGGAAAATCAAACAGCGTGATAATCAGTATAAAATCATTAATGAGAATCAAGTTTACGAGAAAGATTCTGATGTAGCTCGCGAATTTAACACATTCTTCTCTAATATTCCAATCAAGACCACTAGCGGCTTAGACTCCTCTGCCACCAACGCCGAAAAACTTTTACGTAGTAGTGTTAGTCAATGTGAAGCCACATTTACCTTTAGTTATATTTCACCTTATGACATAGTAAGAACCTTCAAGTCATTAAATTCAAAAAAGACAGGTGATTTATGGGGTATCTCTGTTAAAGTCTTAAACTGTATTATTGACGATATTGCGCCCTATTTAGCTCGTATATTTAATGAGTGCATTGACTCAGGTACCTTTCCTGAACTTATGAAATACAGTAAAGTTATACCTCTCTTTAAATCCGGGAGCAAGAACGATCTAGGCAACTTTAGACCGATTTCAATTCTGCCCGCGTTGAGCAAAATTTTGAAAAGCTAATTTTAAATCAACTCCTCCGGCATTTTAATTCATACAATATTTTACATGCGGAACAATACGGTTTTACAAAGGGTCGCTCCACAACGGATGCCGGAGTTGCTCTACTGAAACATATATTCAGTGCGTGGGAGAAGTCACAGAATGCTATCGGGGTGTTCTGTGATCTTTCTAAAGCGTTCGACTGCGTCCAACATGAAACGCTTACCCAGAAGCTAAAGTACTATGGTATTAGAGACAGCGCACTTAGTGTTATTAGCTCATATTTAAGCGGTAGAATGCAATGTGTTGACGTTAATGGTGTCAAATCTTCCAATCTACCCGTTCGTTTGGGCGTACCGCAAGGGTCGATTTTAGGTCCATTTTTGTTTCTTGTATACATTAATGACTTGCCATATTATTTAAAATCATTGTGTGATGTAGTATTGTTTGCCGATGACACGTCTCTAATTTTTAAAGTTGATAGGAATAGAGTAGATTTTGATGACGTGAATTCTTGTCTTTCACTAGTAACGCAATGGTTTACAGCCAATAATTTAGTTTTGAATACGAAGAAAACAAAATGTATTAAATTTGCTTTGCCTAATGTAAAAAATCTCGGTCCCGGTGTAATTTTGAACAATGAGGAACTTGAAACGGTACATGCTACGACTTTTCTAGGGATAACAGTAGACTCCAAAATTCAATGGGGTGAGCATATAACTGGCATCACGGGTAAATTAAGCTCTGCTGCGTACGCTGTCAGGAAAGTAAGAGCTCTCACCGATGTAGCCACGGCGCGTCTAGTGTACTTTAGCTATTTTCACTGCATCATGTCCTACGGAATTCTTATGTGGGGCAATGCTGCCGATATCGAGAATGTTTTCGTACTACAGAAGCGCGCTGTCCGTGCTATATACAAACTTGGTGCTAGAGTCTCCCTTAGGGAAAGGTTTAAGGACATTGGTATTCTGACTGTGGCGTCTCAATACATTTATGCCAATATAATATACGTAAGGCAAAACCTAGATTCATATAGTAAAACAGCGACGTACATCATTTTAATACTAGAAATAAACATAAGTTAACCGCACCTAATTATCGTCTACATAAGGTGCACGGTTCATTTGTGGGGCTTTGTGTACGCATTTATAACAGGATTCCGGTTCATCTCTTGGAATTAACGGACAGTTCTTTTAAAAACAAAATCAAAGAAATTCTTGTTAAAAAGGCATATTATAATGTTAATGATTATTTCACAGATAAACGCAGATGGCAGCTCTGAAGTGGAACAAAAGTGCTTTATTTTTTGTATTTTTCGGTGTTTTAAATTAATAATTGATAAAATAGAATTGTATAATTGTAAAATAAATTAATAATAATTAAATTGTAATAGACAGCTGTGTTGCTGGGAAGTTTGTTCTTCACCACTTCTTCTTTCCAGCCATAACACTAGGAAGTGGTGAAAGGGGGGCGTTTTGGGGGTGCTGTCATTGTAAAATTTTGACGTTAAAAAGTGCTAATCGTATTAGCCTATTTTAATAAATGATTTTGACTTTGACTTTGACTTTAGAAATTGTTTCTATAATGTATTTTATTACGGCTAGCAGAGGAATTTGAGTTCATATAAGAACAGATGAAAAAAATATTTCCCTCAAGTTGTTTTCAACTCTCACGTTCTTTTCAAGACGTCTCTTTTAAGTACGGTACAAGCTATTGACAAGGATAACCAAACCACATAGGTATATTTTTATTCGGAGCTTTTTTTCTACCTACATTAAAATAGCAACCACAGACGGATGAACACTGTCTCAAAAGATTCTCGCAAAAATATAACCTTTACGATAACCACTGTATTTCATTTTATGTAGAAACAAATCTTAGTTTGAATTGTTTCAACCAATAGCAGCACATATCCTACACTCTCGCTTCTACAAAACTACTAGAAACAGTGTAGACAACTGTCGACACCAAAACATAGATCGGAACTCCCTAATTGGTACGTACGGGGATAGCAAAAAAAAGCTAAAATACACGTGCTGAAAACGACTGGAAATGTACTATCGGCAGGTTCATTAGTGCAGTGGCTGTGCAAGTTAATACAGTTAGTACAATTAGGCTGCAGCACTTGTGCACCTGGCCTAACCACAAACAAATTGGGCCTACGCTACGCCTAACGGCGTGTTAGCCCGGGTACAGATATAAACGACGGTTTAATTCAAATTAAGGTGTGTAGACCATTCTTTATTGGATTCGAATTGATGTTGCTCTTTTGCCAGTTGGAGGCTTGAGAATTTAAATTTTGGAATTTTTCTTTTGATGAAAAAATCCAGAAACTGAGCCAGCTTTTAGGGTGAATTTATAAAAGCAAAGTTTTAGGTCCGTGGTTTCTATTACTAGGAAAAAGTTTACTAATTTATTGTGCGTTTTGAGGACGACAATCATAGCTGTTATAGGTACTTAGGTGTACTTAACAAATGTGGTGGATGAAGATAAAGGTCTTCCTCCCTGCCAATTAGTATTTTATAATCTTCCGGAAATTCTACCAAAATATAATGTCACTCAAATATCTTTACCTATAATGAAGTTTCATCATGTCATTCAGTTATTCAATCACTTCATTCAGTCGCAGTTTCTTATTTTGCCCGAGAGTTGAACTAAATAAGTATCTTCATATCTTCAAAGGGTCTTTTGTAACAAAGAACGACGTAAAGGGACGCACTTTCTTGAAGAAAGTTTTTTGTTAAAGTAACTCTGAATTATAATTGCGCCAATTTAGATCCCCATGTTTTTACCAGTAATTATTTTTTTTTTTATGCTCAAGCCTTCTTCGTGTGAGAGGAGGCCTGTGCCCAGCAGTGGGACGATAAAAAAGGCTGTAACAATTATTTTTTTTAATATGTGGGAGTATTTGGATTCGAGAAGGTCGGTCCATTAATATTCTGCCGGTCTTTGATGCTACTTTGAACTACTTTTCAAGATCGGTTCAATAGTAAAACTATTATCCCGGCCATAGGTGAAGCCGTGAGGAACAGAATGTGTTTCCGAAGTGAGTCAAAAAAATTATAAAACATTTTTACTCTCGCAAGTACCAATGACATCTAACATTAGACTTCAATGGGAATAGCAAATGGGATCCATCGGGTATACACAAAAAAATGGGATCAAAGTTCCAAGTAGAACAACTGTATTATTTAAGCGTAAAGGATTATTTTCACCAGTGATTTAAAGTTAACTTTTTACCTACATATTTACTCTTAGTATAAAGCTGTAACTCAAATGAGTGTAAAGTGAATACAAAATGCGTGTGTTCTGTTTAAATTCCACCGTTTGAACATTTACACTCGCAGAGAAGTGTAAATATGTACGATCAACATGAGCTCGACAAATAAATGGTTTATTTTAATGTACGAATTTATTCATATTAGTTATTATACTAGTTTAACAGTAAAGGCTAATAGATATGCAATATACACTCAATAAAAGACGCCTACTGCCTGCGCTGTGAGTAAATTTTGATAATGAATTTTGTTTTTTTTTTTTTTCGTTTTGTAACTTAAGTTTGGGTATATTATTTAAATAAGTATTTAAATAAAGAATACCATATACATATAAAATATCAATCTACAGGTGACTTTTGCTGTTCTTTTTCATAGAGCTCGCCAATTATGTAGTAGACCTTCTATCTTAACATGGTTAAAAGGTGAACAGCAACATTCTATACTATTTCAAAACCTGTCTATAATCTGAAGTCTGATCTAGGATCTACAATATTTTTTACCAATATTGACATCGTTTTTAAGAACATTACATTAACCCAGCAAGGTTATATGCTTGCTGAATAATTTGCGCCTTTCAGTACAGTTAATGCGTCCCCTAATGCCATGTTTGAAACTCTCAACAGTTTTTTTGTTGGGAAATAACTCGTTGGGCTCAACTTCGTTTTAGGGTTCCGTTAGAATTTATGAAAAACGGAAAAATTTACTGCAAACCAAACAAACCAAAAGCAAAACTGTGTTTCAATTTAAAAAAAATCGGTGCATATTTTCAAGATAAATAACCTGGTTTTTAATCCTTGACTGCTTAAAATATTAGTGTTTTTGTAAAACCTAGGTATTATTATACCTAAATAAATTATGATTTATTTAATGGTAATATTCTTTAAAACTACGACCTCTATCCAAAGCAAATAAAAAAGCAAGACTAGAACAACATTCAACCTTTTTATTAAAAGGAAATAAATATAATAACTAAGGAACCCTTTATAAAGCTAGTATTTTTATTTCCTTGACCGTTTCAACGCAACCGCTTCACAAAATGGTACTTTTTAAATCAACAAAAAATACATACTTTTTGTTGCTCTTTTAATGTTCCATTTAATTCAAAAGTAAATGAATTTATGTAATAAGTTTGTGAAGTTTAGGGACATTATGTAGGCATAAAACTGGGTCAAAATTATAATTTTACACTGTCATCTCAAAAAAATAAGTGACCCTACCATTTACATAGACAAGCAAGAACTTCCTTATTGTCACTAAATTAAATGAAGCTAGAAAAGGTTTTTTAACTATAAAATCTACGAGCTATTTACCTGTATAAATTATACAGTGTGTCCTAAATACATATATCATTATCTCTCTGACAATCGCAACTGAATCTAATTTGATTACCAAATCTAAAACAATTGAACTAACAGTTTTAACGATGCAGAAAAAACACCTTCAAATAACATGCCATAAAAATATGTCACTCGTCCTCAAAATCCGAACAACAAAAATATAAGCCGATACGTTCAGCTCAAGCTAAATAATTTTACACTTTCAAAGGGAAATAGACTATTATTTAGCGTGACATTCCTAACAGCGGGGAGATAAGAGTAAAATGGCCGAATAAACAGAGATCACGAGGCTTTTATTGCAATACATTACACAGATTGCGTACTAGAGTGTTGGCAGCAGAATAGTTTATGCCGGCAGATGGCTAAACATAGAGAACAAAATGACTAGCGGAGATACTTAATTCTTTATAAGCATTCCTTATGTTATATGTACATTTTATAAGATGGACACAATATGGTTCCTGTAGGCCACAGTTTAAAGATGATTGAGAGTTAAGCAGTTAAGTAGCTTACACAGACGAACATAAAACAATTTATTACGTAAACTTATCATTATTATAATTTTTGACATACCGTAAAATCTCATAAGAAAGTAGCGCCCCAAAGTGCGGGTATTTGAGGGACACACCTTCTATGAAACCTGCTAATTATGTATTTTCAAAACAAAATCACCAATCAATCAAGAACAATCTTTGACAGATGTGGCAGAATGGTTTCAGTTTCACGAGGAACGCGAACGCCTCGTAAGTTCTAGTAATTGTTCACGCCTGCCACACGTTACATTGACCTACAAGAAGGCACCTGACCTACCTTCCATTTGGCATCTCCGCTATCTTTCCTTCCTCCGTGTGGCTAATGAATGGGGGAGTTTTTTGAACGTGCTCGATCTGTTAATGGGATATGTGATTGTTTCAAATGTAGGTGAAGTAAAAAATATATGGACGTAGTGAATCGACTTACATTGAAAAGATTCAGGTTAATTGAAATTGTCGGTTCATTTATTTTTTAATGAAAATATGTTAAATGTAGGTATTTTGAACTTGCGCTGTATAACCGAAAAAGCTCAGAATATAAAATGTATATGAGAAGGGGCTTAAATATAAGATGGTTTTAATCCGTTTATACGTTTTAGAACAGTATTTTTCATTGACTTTAATTGCGTTTTTTAAGCGATTCTTATCAGAAGTTTCCTTTTATTTCAATAAAAATTGGTTAGATACGAAAAACATACTAACATAAAACAGTTTTAAACAATAGATCCTCATCATTTCGTTTACGTCAGCTAATAAAATATTTACAACATAATGTTATGGTTTAACATAAAACAAAAAGGCTTATAAAATACACAATATTTTAATAAATAATATCGTCTTAGGACGCCTGGCTTTTATGTGCTACAAAAAACTAGGTTTATTTTTCAAATGTTTTTTAAAAGCATCTTTAAAAGCTGGCTGTTAAAATAAAAGTTTATAGTGTATAAAAATAACAATAGTACTATAAAATTTTGAGTACTAGACGCTTACCAAAAAGCTATTTTAAAAGATTTCTCTTAGAAAGCCCATTTTATTATCACTGGTAACGGGTTCAGTACCGTTTGTAAGAATAATTTGTATGATACTGTAAATATAATTAATTCTTAATTTTCCTTTAATCATTAGTCAATTTTAATGGGCCCGTCACTTGATATATTTAAAAAGAAACAAACCTTCGAAACAATTTACAAAAGTACATTTATTCTTTACTGAAAGCCTAATGCAATCTCACTACGTAGTTACACGTTGTAGGTAATACATTATATGACAAAACTCCATGAAAGGAAAATTCCAAAGCAATATCTAACCAAAGGCTTCTTGTATTTGCACAATCATCAAAAGTCATGGTCACAGGGAACTTTTCCCATAACATCGGCATACATTACTATACCACTCCATCACTTCTTCCTATTCAAAGTCGGTTATCCATCACAAACCTGACCCAGTTTTATGGGATTTATTTATAGGTTTTAATCACGGAGTAAGGAAATATGAGAGGAGATGCTATAATGCAGGTAGGTCAGGCGCCTTCTTCTAGGTCAAATACATACGCTGGCATGACTGAAACGATCAATTACGAGTGAATTATCAAGGGTTCGGGTTCTTTGAGACATCTGTCAACGATTTATTGTATTACAAGAAATGATCCAATGTCCAAAGAAGGCGTATAAGGACGACGACACTAACGTTCCTCGTCCCCAGCACACCCGCATTTTGGCGCGCTACTATCTTAGGAGATTTTACTTTTCATGGCATCTCCGTTAGTAATTTGTCCTCCATGGTTTCAATGTATATTCGGCGTCAAGGAGTAAGTCAAGGGCCCACGGTGTTTGCACACCTACGATTCTCGCCAGAGACTTGAAAACCCTTGAGATTTCCGTCTATTGGAGTCGAATCGAGAAATTCGTGAATGGTAGAGAGAATAATCAAAATTTGTACGGATATTGAACAATATATCGAGCATGTAATAAATATTGGAAGAGTTATTAAGCTCCTAATATAGATACAGATATTAATTTTAATGGAACTCGATATTTTTTCTTTTGTTATTCGGTGACTTCAGATAATAAAGAATGGGGATTGTTTTACGTTTTGTTATTTATGTTTTTGTTGCTATATTTTTGTTCCTTCCAATGATGACGTTTTTTTTCTGAAACATGAAGTCACACATTTCAATTCATAAACCATATCGCCTACTCGTATTTGCATTAGCAAAATGTATTTAATACAGTTCAATAAACAATTCAAACAGTAAACTTAAATTTAATTTACAGCCATTCTAATCGAGCATTAATTTATTAATTCAAAATGACAAAACCATTCTAACCGCTTCATTAAGCCCACTAATCTAAATTTAGTTATATTTCCCTGTTTTCCGTAATCACATCTTTGATATATATTTCAAAGTAAAACCCGATTCTGTCAAACACTAATGTTACAGAATGATATACAACTGTAGTAGTTGATTTGTTGCTAGGAAACCACATTGACTTCGTTGTTTTGACGTTCTGTTACTGCTAAATTAACTTTAATTACGAAGTTCGAAGTACATTTCGGCAAATAAACCGAAGTATTAAAGAGCAATCATTGCTTTCGAAGAAAACGAAAATTAAAACAAATAACTTTCATATAATTACATCATGATTAAATTAAATAAGACACAGTATAGGTATTATGTATAAATTACATTATTACACAAAATATACAGAACTCTGTAGGTACTTCAATTTTCATTCCCCGAACATAAGGAAGGGAATGACAAAATATTCCCAACTTTTCGAGTAGTTGTTACCGTTACCATGGCAACAGAACAATGGCGCGAGTCAGCACTGTCATGGCCGACCGTTAGTTCATCTGTAACGTTCTTACGGATGCATCTAACAGAAATGCTTTTAGGTTTTTGCGAGAGATTTTAGCCCGGAGGCAAACGTACGAGAAAATTGAAAAAATAACACGCTTTTTCGTAAACAAAGAGGAAACTTGCTGTGAGAGGATTTTAGTAGACCGCGAGTGTTGTTATGTAAGTTTCATGACTCCGTAATAGCTACCGGGTCGGTCAATTAACGGTCAAATAAACGCTTACCTGGGTTTTTTTCTGGATGCGTAACAGATTTTTTAATTATTTAGACATGTTTACTACTTTATAATAAAAACTAACACTTCCAATAAATTCACTCCAAGTAATTTTGACTGTGGCAATAGTTTTCTATCAGCGATATTCCTCTGAGTATGACAATAATATGACTCAAAAGGCCCTAACACATGTAATACCACAGTAATTGAGACATTGACACACATTTTTCAGGTACCTATATTTACAAGATAAATTGGTAATGAGATAAAAAATACAGCACGCCATTTTCTTGCTCGTTACCACGTATAATGTCGGCATCTGCTTACGTTAATAAATCATACTAAGTACGCCGAAGCTAGCGACAAATGCGCACTTGCCATTGTTAATAATAATAAAGTAATCGCTTTTTGTACTGGAATAAATATAAGGATATTTTTAAGGCAAGCCTTCAGATAGCTTTTTGTTGATCACAAAATTAGCTTATTTTACGCCTGATTTCCATGGAAACTCGTGGAAGAAAGATAGCTGGGCGTCGTCCCACAATATTGAACTATTTTCTTGTAGATGATGTTAACTATAATAACTGTGCAAAGGATATTATATTTAAATTATATGCATAATTAAATACCGTCGTTTGGATCTTATAATGAATGAGAAATTATAATCTAAGAACATTTCCCGTGCTTCCTTAAAACACAAGGAGGAAAATATCTTCTCATATTCCATAGTACATATATTTTATTTAACAACATACTCGACACTCAAGTTCCATACTCAAGAACGATAACTTTTCACGACTCTTGTAGATAACGTCGAATTGCACCATCTATTTGACAAACCGCGTAACCGAAAAAACTAGTATAACAACAAGATATTTTTAAAAATAAAATGGAGAAATAACATAGGTATATTCCCATAAAATTCCTTTCAATTTTTCAGTATTGACACTGTAACACTTTAAGGCAGGCAGTCTGAATAATCCTATTTCTCGAGGCTTTTGGCAAACATGTCGTATTTACTCGATCCCTGGAGATATCGAGTCGTTTGAATCGAGGGATTTGATCACCTCCCGATACGAATGCTTTTACGACACTCCTACAGCTTTTTTGTACGTATAATGTTTTATTTGTGAATTTTTAACAAGAGCTTTTTTGTTTTTAAGTGTATTTTTAAAATAGCAATAAAGTGAAGTATGACGACTTACCGCCATTTTCTCGTAAAGCTAATGATCCGAGTTTCTAGCCTGTGGGCTGTATTCAATCTTTCTAGACAAACATTTGACCTAGCTTGAAACTGGACACGAAAGTTTCTAGGCTATGACAACAAAGTCTTGGGACACTAACTACTTCTGAAATATGTCGTGTTTCACTTTATACCCCACTCTCAACGCGACATATTTGCAGAATGGGAAAACTGGGCGGTTTTTCTGCGGTTGCAACTTTTTTGTACGACAATGTGCAGACTACGTACAATGTTGTACTCGTAACTCATTGGACTAACATTTGGTACTAGGTTTTAATTCTTTACAAGCACTTTTTTAAGTCCGGGTATTTATTGTTTTATTTGTTAGATTAACGACGTCTGTTAAAACTTTACTTGATTGTTTTTTTTAAGAGTTTTAGAACGTTACAATGAAGTAACTGGTAACAGTTACTAGGTTACCTCAAAAACAAGCATTTTTCTGCTTAGCTTAAAATCCTACAATCATTAAACACTAAAACCGTCCCAATCCCATTATCAACCACTGTACTCAATACCTAATTCCTTAGCCTTTCATAGCTCCAACTTTTTAGCTTCGGAGCAATAAGTCATTTTGTTCGTCACTTCAGCACAAACTCTGTTACAGTGCCCCAGTAACGGCGCTTGTTTTCCACGCTGTATCCAGCACCTGCGACCGATTTGATTTGCTACAAACGAGAAATACTCACTTTGATTAGAAAATATATCGCTTTTATAGTGCTGAGGATTTTTTTCTGGGTTTTTGACTGTTGTTTGTTCATTGATGTGTTGTTGTTTTTTGGAGGTGAAGGCTGTTTCTTATTTATGTCGTACTAGATTTCCATCGCGACTTCACCGAAATGTATCGACACAAAGTCTTGGTCTTCCAAGAATTGGCTTTCCGTCAGTCGTATAAATGTCAGCTGTTTTAACGCGAAAGCTAACAAAAAACACTATTGCATTCATTTTTAGTGTCGTTTTATATTTTACATATTTTGATATAAAACATTTTTTAATAATGCTTTCATATTTTATATTACATTTCCAC
Organism: Helicoverpa armigera; assembly: GCF_030705265.1. Taxonomy (NCBI): domain Eukaryota; kingdom Metazoa; phylum Arthropoda; class Insecta; order Lepidoptera; family Noctuidae; genus Helicoverpa; species Helicoverpa armigera. Next base: position 9,622,045 of record NC_087132.1, on the reverse strand, counting down.
AACATTACATGACAATTATATTTGAGTTATTGGACAGCCATACACAATACTTTTACGCATCATTTTATTTTAAAAAAACTACTGATAACAAAAACCTTTTAATATCCATCACGTGTCAAATTACGGTATTGTTCACCACGATGAACAAATATGCAACTGTCATAACGAACGTACATATAATATTTTTCGAAAAACAAAAAATAACGCCGGTGGCAGACGGGCTTTGCAATTATTCCATGTATTCTAAATTCGGAATTCAGAGCCACAGCACTAACAATCACCATTTATATTCAAAGTAACGTTTGAAAAATCGTCATAAAAATTCCAACAGTCGGAAAAGCAATACATATTGTTTTTGCTATGTAACTGGTGTTGGATGACATGAAAAACTGCAATTAGTGTTTTGGAAAATGTTGTTTTAATTGTCCGAAATTGATTTGGAAATGGCCCTTTAAGTAAGACTGGTGGACTTCATAGATGCTGTTTAATCATGTAAAACTGCATTAATTTTTTATTCTTTCTCTGCCAACGCTTTTTAATTGAACGTGGTTGCCACTTACGAGTGTTATAATCAATTATACAGTATTGATATAATCAATGTTTTTATTGTCAAACTCAATTTTGCAACTGATTAAAAGAGACAACACTGACTTGCAGATAAAAAAACCTCGTCCATTTCAAATCCAATACAGTTATTAATTAGAAAAAACCGAGTTCATCCACAAAAATACAGACAGAAACTCCACCTTGGCTCACGCAAACCAAACTCCAAACAAAGTTGCGTAAAACGGATCTACTAACGAGTACCCAGAAGCTTATAAACAGAGCCAGTTATTAAATAAAAAAAATCCAATTCCTTTGTTCCTTCTGCTCTGAATCCTTTCATTCTAAACTCCTAGTCCGCAGCTTTTAACTCCCGCATCTATTCGCTGGAGGCCAACTTTTTGTTCCTCAAACAGAGACATAACAAATCTGCAGTACATTCTAGAACCTTTGAAACAAAGCGATTGTTTCCACGTTTATTCTTTGGGGACGGTCCTTTTGTCGTCCTGCACTGGTAATTAGATGTATGTATCACAATGCTTCAGTTTTAAATGCTTTGTTCAGTTATGTTTAAAGCAACTGTGTAATTGGAGGTACGAGTACCTAAATGGTTTCGCGAATTTGCTATTCAATGTAAGCTTTGAGTTTGACGGAACGTATTTTAATTTTATTAGTTGAGGAGTTATGTGATAGACGAATTTAATCTCCTTGACAACGACAATTAACTCAATAATTGTCTTGTAAATAGAACTGTTGTGAAATTTTGTGGTTAAGTAATAATATTCCTAATAAGAAGATTTGCATCAATGGGGTTACAACAGATACTGAAATGAGTCTTCGAAAATGTTAAATAAGGTTGAAATTTGAATGAAAAGCCAGGAGGCAAAATGGATTTCACAAAATAAATAGACGTAGACAGATCGTTGACCCACTAAGTACCACATACAATACTTATACGACCCGATTAGAATACTGTTCACCCCAATTCCCACGACAGCGTGATATGAAATTCAGTTTATATATGTGACATAAATAGACAAATGTAAGCTTATTGTATAACCCAACTAAGTTTAGTGCAAACATACATTATCAACTATTTACGATTGCCTATGAGCCATATATTATGCGTTTTGACTGTGGTACAAATTATAAGCATTTCAGTCAACTTCTTATTGATTTGGGCTGCAGGTTTAGTAAGTGTCTAACAAGCCCTCTATAGCAAGCCCTAGTTTCAGGACAAGGAATTTGTAGCAACGACTGTTACTGATTGCTTTAATGGACGCCCCGGCTTTACGTGTCCTCTTAGGTACGATTGTATATATAACACAGCAGCTTGCAGGCTATGGGCTGCTTTATGAGAGTTTCTGAAGCCCATTAAGCGACTTTAGCCAAACACAGAAAACAGCTAATTATTGATAAAATTGCATAAACATAACATAACATTTCATGTGCCACGTTTTAACCTCGAAGATACATAAAACATTGTACATTAGTATAAGCTTTTTTATTCAGAAGTTAAAGTATTCGCTACCGCCTATAAATTTAAACCATGACAAATATCAGCTTTCAAAGGTAGCGTGGGGCGTAATAATGATTGATGTTCACATTACCATATCTGGCCCCTATTTATCTTATATAAATCGCAATTGACTTGACGCGATCCGTTTATGGCTATATATTATAACGGTTATTAACAGCAGTTGCTTGTAAGTTATTTTCACATCTGTGACAATATTTGTGGTACAATAATCTAGTATAGCCGTGGAATCCGAATATCTGTGATGATTTCAGAGTTACAGCGGCTCTGGTACAAAAGGGCTTAAGAAGGAACATGATGGGTTTTAGTCAGTATGAGTCTGATTGATGATTTCCTCACGCTGCCAACCCACTGCGTACATTTCAACTGCCGTATATAATTTTCCGAGAATTTATCAACTACCCGGATAATTGATCAACTTACGATTCTTATTATTTTCCGGTGACATATTATATACCTAGTCTTAATAATTTTCGGTAAGTAGGGAAATATTTTATCCAAAAATGTTGTAAGTACACAATATAGCCCATCCAGAATAAAATGGATGTGATCCTACAGTCCTAATTAAACGCCTATTAGACAAAAGAATTTAATATTGCCTGAAACAAAAGACTGAAGATTACTAAAATATCAGTAAAGACGTAATTTTAATTCTCTTTGTCTTGTAATTTTGTAGATGGCCTTTATAATAATTTATAGAGTAATTCTTAATGAATTTGCGCCATTTTTGTAGACTAGATAGTAATTTAGTTGTCCTCATTAGTACTAATGAGCTCATTGATAGTTTTCCAAATCGAACCTTCGTAATTAGTTGTAAAAGTTCTGGCTCAGAAAGAGATATACCTACATAGTCTTTTTGCTCCGTTCAAGTTAGATTTCGATAAATAGTCTCGTTAATATAATGATTTTGATTTCTTAGTATTATTGCCTATGCTTATAACAGAACCTTTTTTTGACGCTAAAAGTCATCAAATGGTAGTCCTGCTGTAGGTTAGCAGCGGGGAGGGGGTTTCAGACTCTTTACTGACTAAAAACCTTCGTGTTCCGTCATAGGCCTTTTATGTACCAGGGCCGCGGTAACTCTTTCGAACAATCCCGCAGCCCCGCAGATACCTATAATAGTACTAAGTTTTCATTTGCCAATAAACCTAAGTGATAATTACATACGAATAAGGATTCATAATTAATTTCATCTATTCAAACTATTAAACGGTTTAACGACTTATTCATTACAATCAACAACAATAAATTCTTTACAGCTAAATCATATTACAGCACTATCGGAATGTGATGTTAAAATCAAATCAAAATCAACATAACACTACACCAGCTTTAAATGTTATTATCGAAGCAATATGAATTGTTTTGTTACTCCGAACATCGCAATAAAATATTGATTCGACACAATAATATTCATTCAGAAGCGATTTATTGAAAGCCACTAAATCTAGCAGCATCAATTATTGTTGAAACCGAAATTTCATCGTTTGATTAAAATGTTATTCGATATTGTGTAGGTATATCGAAATTATGCTTTGTTATTAATTAATTGTAAAAGTTAGCGCTTTTTAAGTAATTACATACTTCTTTCAATGGTAGATATATCTATAGGTACTAATATTAGGTATAGAGTTGAAGGTTTGGTTGTTTGCTTGAACGTTCTATATACTCAGGCTCTAATATTCTGATCGGTCTGATTCGAAAAATTATTTCAGTGTTAGATAGCCTATTTACCAAAATATTGAAGAAAGAAAGAAATAAAGAAACGTCCGTCCGTCCGTCTGCCTGTCACCAGGCTGTATCTCATGAACCGTGATAGTTAGAGAGTTGAAAGTTCACAGATGATGTATTTCTGTTGCCGCTATAACAACAGATACTGAAAACTATATTAAGATAAAAATTTTGGGGGGCTCCCATACAACAAACGTGATTTTTTGTCCATTTTATAAATAATGGTGCGCGTTTGTTTTTTTCCTATCGATTCAACGCATCTTTCAAATGAATTAACTTTTACTTCACTTTACGCATGAAAAGCTTGTGTCACTTGTTTTATGCGAACAACAAGGATTAGTCATAAAAGTTATCAGAACAAGTGATGTTTTTATGACGAGATTCTCTTCATGTCAGACAATTCGTCAGACTTTACGGCCGCTCAGAGAGCGTCGGGACATTGCGACGAAGCACGTTAACATGTCGCGGGTCAGGTGTTAATTCGTGGTATTAGAATAATGGCTAGAGGGAGTAGTCTAATTAGGTAAATCCAGATAGTAAGTGTCCATGACGTTCAAAGTATCCAGGGAAGATCTCCGTGGACTAATGTCAACCTGGATGATTTGTCATATAAAAATCTAACAAAGTTTTTTGGTAACCAACGTGACGACTAACTATTATATTGTATTGCTAAATGTGTAGCTTATTTTTGATCAGAGTCATACAAGGAATTTTCCCAGAAAAATGCACGTGGTTTTCTCTATGAAAGTATCTTTAATACATTACACATTAAACAAAAAAATCCAATAAACGTAGATAATTCGAACTATAAGCAGCTTAGTCCATAAAAATGCTTTCAAAACATTTCCTCAGTAACATTATTTTCTTTACATGTCCATTTCTAGGAAATTTTGTATTATTCCAATATTTTGTTTTAACGGTAACACGTGTATAGGTATTACTGAGCTAAATGTAGTGGGAACAGAGCTTTGTTCAGAGCTGCGTGCAGACATCAAACTGTGCCCTAATTACGGTACCTCTAACTAGGATTCAAAGGCTTTTTTGTGGAAAATAAAATGGCCTTGCGTTTAGTGTTTTTAAACGAAAAATATAGGAGTAAATCAAGATTTGTACTAGTTTTACAATATTTATTTCTTTATTTTCAGGTAAAGCTGGCAGCGAATAAATTAACGACGTTTTTATATAAAGTAACTTTTAAATAATATTAATAATCCCATCAATAACAAATATTCCAGAAAGTACCTAAATAAATAATCTGACATGAAAATTGTACAATTACTACCTAGCTAAGGTAAATATTTTCTAAGCCTTTCCTTTGAAGTAATATAATAACGAATAGGTACCTATATTCTCAAGATATTGGCTTGAGTTGTGTAGATATTAAAATTATGTCATTCATCTAGAACCGTGATCTTGAATGTTTCATATCTGATAAATTCGTGTTTGTTAAGGTTACGTCAAAGTGGCAGTCAAATCATTTATTGGGTCCTTTTCTTCAAGGAGGTTTGTTTTACCACCTACGTAATTTGAAAATCGTTGTATTAGTAGTTATAATAGTGTTTCTAATCTTGCGATTTCATAGTAGTAGTCCCTAGTTTGTGTTTAGTTAGTAAAAACTTTGGAGATCGATTTCTAAAATTAAAGTAATTTAATATGATTTGTACTTGGAGAGAAAGATACTGTTTCACAAGCATTTGAGTAAAATAACTCATGTCAGAACCGTATCAATTTTCACAGTTCAACGAACTAAGCTACACATTTCACCGAATATCCTACCACGAAACCTCAAATGAACTACCTACCAACACTATTCATAATAAGCCGACCTAAGCATGAACCGTATGTGAGAGAAAGTCAAAATTCCAGAAAATTCTATTCTAAAAGTCCTGTGGCTTTGAGAGTAGGTGCTTATTTTGTTTTATTTGAATAAATTGCTCGCTTCGTGGGGTGGTGGCAAGCATTTGTTTTCACTTAGAAAACCACTCGACGCTCTCGCGAATCCACCACTTAGGTTGGGGCCATGAAATGAGCAGACCTCTAAGCTTGTGGCGAAATTCTACATATTTTTAGAATAGCTAGTGGAATTTTGGTCCCGTTTGCTGGTGATACCATGCACGAATAGTTACTGGCCCCGCCCTATCACAGTATTACTGGCATACATTTTGTGGAGTGTCGTTCCGTACCAATCTGTGCAGGTTTGTATTGCAGTATTGCACCACACCATTGCGGTTTAATTTCGTAGACTAGATTTTGCATACATAAATTGACTTCTTGCTAGAACAATTTAACGATGAGTGCCATCCTTTTGATTCAATTGACGTCAAAAGGTATGTGATTGTGTCATCTTACCTTATGCGAGGTGTATACTAACTATTTCTAAAAGAGGTATAAAGGGGTATTGGGTTACCCGGGTATCTGGGTTGAGGAGGTCAGATAGGCAGTCGCTCCTTGTAAAGCACTGGTACTCGGCTGAATCCGGTTAGACTGGAAGCCGACCCCAACATGGTTGGGAAAAAGGCTCCGAGGATGATGATACTAACTATTTCTAAAGATAGAAAAGATTACTAGTAAGATTATTACATAATTGCTTTGCCTTTTTTATGGCTCCACAATGGTATTGACCGTACAGTCAGGCAGAAAGCGTTAAGAGTGAAAATTAACCCATGAAAATGTGGATTTACGAAATTATCCGACCGCTTTCTTACCCTAACTGTAACGTTATTTGCTCAAGAAGTAAAGGGGTTAAAAGGGTCCTTATTTGTTGTTCTTTATTATATTCTTCAACCTAATAAACTCTACAATTGCTTACTACCGGCTTAAAACATTTTAGTGCAAATTGCGCAAGAATATATGAGTTTGCGTGTTCATTTAATAAAATAGTCAACAATGGTTACGTATCTCAATGAACTCACTTATTGTATTCAATATTCATTTGTTATTCTATTGGCTAAATCTTTTCATACTAATACGTAGTACTAGTTACAAAGAGCAAAAGTAGGTACATACTGTAAAGTTCACAAGTCTATCCAACACCATTCTTTAGACTAAAACAATCTGCTTTCCAATCTAGGTTCACACTTCCTCACCCTGTTTGTCCTTCCGAGCAGTCTTTAAGGCCATTACGGCTGCACTTTTCTTCATTGATTATTATATTAGTATAGATTAAGCATTAACTGCCTCGTTGGTCTAGCTGTCGCAAGTGCGGCTGCTGAGCACGAGGTCTCGGGTTCGATTCCCGAGTCGGGCCGAAATCGCTTTGTGGGTTTTAGAAAACTTTCACAAAGCAGCCCGGAGCCTGGAAGCTGGTGATTGATACACCCGTGCATCGGAGAGCACGTAAATGTCGGTCCTGCGCCTGATCTCTCTCCGGTCGTGTCGGATTACCGTCCCATCGGGCTATGAGAGTTAAGGAATAGTGAGTGCACCTGTGTCTGCGCAAATGCTCGTGCACTATAATATGTCCTGCGTAGTTGGCTAATCTCCTTACATGAGAACAGCCGCCGTAGCCGATAATCGGCTAGGAGGACATCAGTATAGATTATGATGATGATGTTGTCCTCCTAGCCGATTATCGGCTACGGCGGCTGTTCTCATGTGAGCAGATTAGCCAACTGCGTAGGACATATTATTATAGTGCACAAGCATTTGCGCAGACACAGGTGCACTCACTATTCCTTCACTCTCATAGTCCGATGGGACGGCAATGCGACACGACCGGAGACTGTTCAGGCCCAGGACCGACATTTACGTGATCTTCTATACACGGGACAGTATAAATTAATTAAATGAGTGTATTAACTAAATTTTTAATAGTAGTTACATGGTACTATGCAGCAAAACTAGGAATATAACTTAAAGTTCCACTTACAAGTCTATCCAACACCATTCTTTAGACTAAAACAATCTGCTTTCCAATCTAGGTTCACACTTCCCCACCCTCTGTTTGTCGTTCCGAGCAGTCTTTAAGGCCATTACGGCTGCACTTATCTTTATTGATTACCGGCTGTTGCCAAACTACTTCGTGTCAGTTTCCTGGGGCCTTAAACTTGTAGGCTAGGAGCTCGTGAATTTTAATGTTTAGGTTATTGTATGGGTGAAGTTTTTAATAGCCATGAAATCTGAAGTAAAAATATCGACTGTTGCAAGGATGTATTAAACATTACCTACGAAAATTCTGAACCATTTTTTTCAATACATAAGTACATAGTAGGTAATGGTTCTAACCAAACAGACATACATGTGTTGCTTCGGACTTAGTTGTGCCTTTTCTCCTACCCAGCAATAATACTTACATATGATGTGGTATTATTTGTCTTTGTGATTTTATCTGTCTTTCAAAAGGTTCTATATTTTTTCTGTAAGTACTTGCATTTTATTGTTAAAATCGGCCACTTTTTAGATAACAGCAAATATTGATTTCAGTAGAGGAAAAAATATAAAAACTATTACAATAAAATTATTTCACAGAATTCAATCATTCTACATAGTGCATAGCATAACTTCATGCATGAACATTTTTCTGCCTCCTTCTTTTAATATAAGTTTGAAAGCCACAGTCTCTCAGCCTATCGTCTCTAATGCACAGCGTAACGTCACCTAGCGACATTAGTTCGTGTTTGCGACTTAATTACTTTGAAGAAACTTACAGAGTCCATTTGAGTGCTGACACAGGTATTTGTTTAGTGTAGTCAGGTTTCGTTAAACAATTTGTTTAAAAGTCCTGTGGAAATAATTAGATAACTACAGGAATTTATCCAAATTAATAATTTAACACAATACTGAAATGGATTTTTTCAGAATTGAAGATTTCGAGAATTGATAATAGAGAATTTAAATTCTGGGACAAAATCGGAAAGAATCTACGTTTTAAAGTAATTTAACAAGTCAAGTCTTTTCAAAAAAAGCAGCTACAGAAATAACTTTTCCGGACAAAAAACACTTGAGATAATTTCGTTGATAAGCGAAATCACTGAATTCTGTCAAGTGTTTTTCATTTTGCATTTCGCCAAACCTGCTTCGTTTCGAAAGTACCCGATTATGTTTATGAGCACAAATTACTACAACATCTGTTAGAACAATGTTCATATTCGCATGCTAAAATCGATTCTTAAACCGAGTTCGTTCTCCAAGATTAAACTGTTATAAACCAAAGCGATTGAACATTCATCTCGATATTTTTCATTCGCTTTTCAAAAATTTATAACCACTATTCCGCCATTTTATTGGCCGTAGCTTGTGTAATATTTTCAACATAACACGTGGTACATTAAAGTGTTTCGAGTACTTTTCGAAAGTCGAGAGATTTCTTTTGTTTTATTCATGGCTTGTGAATCTTGAGTGAGAGTCCTAACAACTTGGAATGTTACTTTTCATATTTCGGTTTTAGTTTTGCAGTGGTTTTGAAGTTTAAAAGAGGTTTTTTCAATTGTTTAATATTTTATTGCTAGAGCGTTAACAGTACACTATTTCAGTACCTATCAACAAATCTTTCGAATCAGAATTTTCATAAAAATAAAATTCTAAGCAACAAGTACACCTATTCGTTACCATTCAGAATCAAATAAAACTAGAGCAACTCGAAAGGTGCCATAATAAATTAAAAAGATAAGTAAGCCATGAAAAGGCTCACGCCTCATTTCAATACAAACTGAACAAAAAAATAACTCAACAGGCGACTCCATTCATATCGCGGAATAGGGTTGCGGGAACTATGGAGTCGCTATACCTACTTAATTAAATTTCTAAGCACCTCTCAAGTCTGTCATCTCGGAGTAAGGAAAGATGAGCGGAGATGCCATAATGCAGGTTGTTCAGGCGCCTTCTTCTAGCTCATAGACGTACGGTGGGTATGACCAAAACCATCAGTTACAAGTGAATTCACGGGGTGTTCGGGGTCTTTAAGACCAGATGTCTTAATGACGATTTTTGGTATTACAGAAAATGATCGGGTCCAAAGAAGGCATATAAGGGCGGAGACAGTGACGTTTCTTCGTCCCCCGCACATCCGCATTTTGGCGCGCTACGTCCTTAGGAGATATTCCGTAATAGCACCTCCGCTAGTAATTTTGTTCTCCATGCTTCTCATGCACCCTGTCCTGTTCCCTTTTTATATGGTGTACGAAACCATCATTAGTTTTCACGTCGACATCTTGTCAAAGAGAGTGTTATAGTGAACTTTTTCATTAATTTTAATGATAGCAACATGGATACTTTTGAGTCCGTGTATGTATTTTGTTACGTACGTAATTAATTGTTTGTAGTGTTTTGAATAGAGGTCGAGAGAACGGGTTTCATAAGTTATTTGAATAGAGGGAAATTTGTTTGTTTCTAGGAAAGATAGGATAGGGAGTCTAGTAAAATAATAAACAACTTAAAATGTACATGATGTGAATTAAAAATAACTTTTAGAAATGTCACTATTTATAATACTTATCTTCATAATTTCAGAGGTAAAGTATATTGTCACAAATAAAACTGAAATAGTGACATATTCAAAACAATTTTTGACCTGAACATGAACCTAATTTTAGAAATGTAAAATATATTTGGTCTTTTTCTCGCCACTGAATTCCTCTTGGGAAATTTACACCAAAATACTTTCTAATGTGTTTATTTTTAAATCGCTTAGCAATAGGATAAACTGAGTTGACAGGCTAAGTCTGTCTGACGGCCTGTCAAGATCAGACTAGGACGGATATTATCCTCAAGAGCTTAAGAGACAATTTTATAAGCAAAGGATGTTTATTACATTTTTGTTTTGAGGTGAAAAAAGGGTGTTGTTTTTAGTTCATCATTATCAGCTATTTCATCGTACCACTGCAGGGTACGAGCCTGCTCTTGTACAAAGAGGGATTGAGTGTTAATCACCATGCTCTTCCTCAAGATGTTTTTCTTTATTTGCAGTAATTAGTGTATATGATGTAGAAGATAAACTAAGAAAGTAAATATAACTTAGAAAACTTGGATGGGACACTTTTACTCGTACTTGAGTGGCTAGTGCTTTAAGCACTAGGCCACTTTGGAATTTGTTTTTAATTAGTTTTATGGGTACATCAAAGATAAGTCAAGTCAAGATAAAGACTTCACATTGTGAAACATATATGCTACCACCTCATCAAACCTACTTATAATTTTTTAGTCTTCCAATAGATGTGTAATTTCAAACCAACCCACGACACCCAACTAGTATTCCTCTAACACTATTCCTACGCACATTCCCACAGCTGTCACTAATAAACGTTTCTGTTTATGAACTGGTTTATCTCAATAACGATAGCGCTGCGGATGTGACGTCATAAATTATACGCCGCTTGCCTACTGTCGTTTGTTCGGCGACAGCTTGGTTTTAGCTTGCATACTTGTTTAGGAAAATGTAGGCCGAAGTGTTGGGAAATAGTTTTTGGTGGTATGCTGGAATATGTATACGCATCGTCAGCAAAAAAGTTGATTACAGTATTAAGAAAAAAAAGTTTCAGAAATTATTAAATCAGGAGCAATCAAGTAGTTTAGTTTCTTAGTTAAGGCCTATAATGTCCTTTTATGAACCCACACACATACAGTTTAAGTATTTTTTTTTGTACAAGCATCGATACATTGGCTTATCCTCAGTCTATCGTATCATCAAGAGGTTTTTGAAATATATATTTATTTTTTGGTCTGATCAACGATCACACACAGAAATACATCAAGCAATCCTTAGGCCTATATATTACATAGCATTATGATCAAAGTTCAAAACGTATATGGCTGCGCATTCAACGTTAACGACACTGGAGATCAAAGATAGGGCACAGGATATATTTAGGCTTACATCATAGGCGTATGCTTTAATTTCCACCACATAAACACAGATGTATTACTGAATGCCTACATGAATCCACGTCAAATGCCTCATTGGTCTGGCGGTCACCAAGCGCGATTACTATGCACGAGGACTACCGTTCTCGGGTTCGATTCCCGGAACAAGTGGTCTGATGAGTCGTAGTGTTAAGGTTCCGAGTCTCAACACGTATATATGTATAACTGCATATATTATTTGACCGTGTATCTAAGTAAACCCAAAAAAAAATCTATTACAAATCATACTGTAACAATATGATTCATAATAGATAAAAATATTTTTTTGCGCTAACTCATTAGAAAACCCATGTTTTACCTATCATCATGATCATCATCATCATCAGCCTATCGCAGTCCACTGCTGGACATAGGCATGTTATACCTATAGAAACGAAAAATCAATATACTTTTAAGTTAATGCAGATACAAAAATATTTCATAATTACTTCATGTTGACATCATTTATATCGTTAATGCATTAATAAATACCAGTAAGTAATTATAACAAATGTGTGAAGTGTACTGTAAACAACGGAGATAATTATGCAATTCCTTTTAAACCTATAAATTGTATATATTGTTGTTTCATCACATTTCTGACGCTAAAATGAAAATTTATATTCCCCAAGTTGTCGTTATGATAAGTATATTTTTCAACTAGCTAGTGCCCGCGACTTCGTCTGCGCAGGTTTAGTATTTCGAACAATATGTTTACAAATTGTAGCCTATGTGTTATTCTGATGTATAAGCTATATTATTGTAAAGTTTCATTAAAATCCATTCAGTAGTTTTTGCGTGAAAGAGTAACAAACATCCATACATCCATACATACAAACTTTCGCGTTTATAATATTAAGTAGGATATACCAAGATGATTTAACAAATATTAAACAGTACAATTTGCTGCTACAATAATAATAATGCATTCATATACTTATATGCTACATAAATTGTCCGAGTATATAAAATCCCACCCAAAACAAAAATGTGAAAGACTGCCAAGTTCGATAATATGGGAATGCTTCGCCTATAAAAGAAGTGAGATCTGAATAAGTACCAAGTTCCATACACATACCTCAGTTAAAAATAGTTACTTTTTAATGATGTTACTTGGCAAGTTTTCATACACCTTGTTATAAACCTACTAAACGCAATGAATCAAGTATTTAATTTTCTATTAAAACTTGCCAAGTAATCATCATTAAAAAGTAACTATTTTTAACTGAGGTATGTGTATGGAACTTGGTACTTATTCAGATCTCACTTCTTTTATAGGCGAAGCATTCCCATATTATCGAACTTGGCAGTCTTTCACATTTTTGTTTTGGGTGGGATTTCATTTATTTTTGTAAGGTTGTTTATTTTATTTTTTTCTTATGATGAAGTTAGTTAAAGAAATGTCTCATTTATACTATCTTTTAGATTTTTTAATATGCACTATGTTTCTTACAAAGAAATGAACTAGATTAACTATGACTAGATTTACCAACTGACTGACATGACATGTTATCATATATTATGTTCGTGGATCAAAGTTACACATTCGTTATTTTCGAAAGTGATTCACACTTGGCCGTTTCCAGATTTTTACTTTACTTTGACTAAATACAAACCTTTGTACCATTCGAAGATATATTATATAAATATAGATAAATTTATTTCGTTTTAGTTCCTTAGGGTATAAATTTACACCGGGTATAAAACACCTTCATTATTTTGAAACCGACTCACACTTGGCCATTTTCAGATTTTTCCCTTTACCTTGACATAAAGACATACCTCCATGCCAAATTTCAAGTCAATACGACCATTGGAAGTGGTCTAGGTTTTTGATGAGTGAGTCAGTGAATCAGTGAATAAGTGAATCAGTCAGTGAGTGTATAGTAAAAATAGCGATTTTCTGACGTCAATATCTCAAGACCTACAATAGGTATATTAATGAAATTTTGTATTTTAGATAAGTGAGGGGGTCTCAACAGATACTAGAAATTTGATATGCGTAAATAAAATAGATTTTGAGTTACAGGGGGGTCGAATTTGGCCCGAAATGGTTCGTGTAATATAACCCACGGCCGGTGTGTCGCCTTTTTTGCTCGAACTTGGCGGACACACTGCCGTGTGTCTAGATGCAAAAATAAATCATCACAAAAGCTCTGAAACTAAAAATGGGTGTAGGTTCTTTTCACGACGAAATTCAAAAGTTTTATAAAATACAGCGGATGAAGTGGCTAAGTGCTAGTTAGCGCAGAAAGACTTATTAATTTACTTATCAAAAGGACAAAGGATCAGCATGGCGATCCAACGAGGCAATGCTGCCAGCCTCTTGTCAATCAAACTTTTTCAAAGCAAATTAAGCCAGCTACAGCAAAATGTGTTTAATTTTCAGCAAATTATCGCTCCACAGTCGTCCACAGGTTGGCGTTCAACAGTCATTTATCATAATCGCCAAGGTTAGCAATTATTAAATTCAATGATTTGCGTGTAGGATAACGTATTATCCGTATATTTATCAAGGGTAAACCATTTGTTTAAAAATTAATGTCAGAACCAATTTTATTGAACCGTCAGATAATTTTCGGCTAGCCTTATACGTTTTAAGAGAATAGTTGTCACAAAAATACAATAGTTACTGAAAATATGTTTCTGTGTTCATTTATCAAACAGGGACATTTAATTATGTACAATGTGTCATATAACTTTTATGTCCTGATTTCAAAATTACAATACCTTTTTTGCGAACAGTGCCAGTAATTAAGTTATTGACAATTTGAAACGAGTTAAATAATGTCCAAAAAAGTTTCTGAACTAACGTATTTTTAATGAAGAAGAATGGAACTATAGAAGCTCCAGGTACAACTGACGGCTTATCAGATAAAACTTACATTTAGGTACAACCCTTAGAAGATTGATGGTACAATAGTACTAGACTAGATTATTACAAAGAAATAAATCCTCAGTAAGTACTCAATGATTAAGAAGGATGAACCTTGTTATACTTAGTGACATTGTAATACAAAGAGAAATAAAATAACTTGTTTTGCTTTTAATGCATTAGTGCTCCAGTCAAAATATTTTTTGACTGGAGCACTAATGCATTAAAAGTTCTAGTTCTTTTAAAAATGTATATTACATCATTTCATTACACCAGTTCGTTTTAATTTTTTGGGTTATTGTTATACCATGTATCCAATTAAATATTACGTCTTGTGTATAGTAGCATCGCAGTCGTTTTGTGGCAGAAATTCTACTTCAACTGTTCGACACACAGCAAACGAAAGATTTTCGCACAGCAAAAATATTAATTCAACTAAAGTTTCCTTACGCAAGTTTTTCTAACCTAAAAAAGTAACGCTTTACCTCCAGAACGATTACAATTCCTTATCCTCTCCCTTTTTTTTTTCCTCATCGAAAATAAAATACATAATAATCTTTTGTAAGGCCAAAGAAATATGCGATAACGTTTAAAATCTAAAGCATCTGGTTGACAAGAGTCTTTGCAAGGAAAGCCTTTTGTGAGGAGGTAACGTTTCCCCAAGGGAGGTATGTCGGCAGTTCGTTACGAGGCAAAAACCACTCTGAATACCAGATTAATACCGATGGACTTACATTTTTATTTTTTTCGAAAAAAATATCCCACTGGGTAATCATGTTGTTGGCAAACGGAAAGCGAATGTGATTGATATGTTTGGATAAAGAATTTTATTTTATCGTTTTAAAAGAGATTTTGATGTTTTATGGGATTATGACGTTAATATTGTTAAAACAGGACATTGATTTATTGCACAATTCTAACTGGTCTGACTATTAAATGACGACAACCAGTAGCTATACTTAGAAACAAAATCTAAACTTAAAAATACACGTCTGCATCGTAGTACCAATTATTTTGAGTAACAGAGTTTTAGAGGGCAGTGCATGAAATTGATGGCCAACCTTCAACGTTCAATAACTCAACAGAAAGAACTTTATTTCTTAAAGAGTAACTCTTTAATGTTTAAAAACCTTGGAAAGGAAAAACCTTAAATAATCGACATACATTTTAAAACCTAGTTTCTGTTTCTCACATTATTTACCCCAGTTATCCACATACACAAAGACCCACTAAACATTTAGGAAAATAACTAACATGGAACTGTGACTGGCAGTTGAACACCAGCATTACGTAACGAAGAAAAGTCGCGTGGTTTTTTTCCGCACCGATTTTTTTCAAAGCGTGCTTCAGCAAACTGCCTCAGGACAAGTGGGCTAAGAGTGCTCTTGGGAGCCACAGTTCACAAGTTGACTTCGCAAGATCAAATGGTGGCCAAATCTTGTGGTTTACAACTCATCTGTGAGGCGAAATAAATCCCTTATCGAAAGCCAATGATATATGTTATTCGAAGGGCCTGAGGGTAGGTTGATTGCTCAATTAGTTTCGGTAACCACTGAAATTTTTCACTTGAATTTAGAAGTAAATTCTTTCGAAAGAAATACAGTAAGATGTATGTTAGTATAAATTTCTGTATAATAAAGTGTTGATCAGTATCACACTCTGTAGGCAATATTATTCAACTCACGATCTCAAATATACCGACTTTTTGATCCTTCTTTTGAAATTATTTGACATAGTTCCTTTGATTTCTAGAAGTTTTGTAGAAGCAGCCAAAATAGAATAAATAAAAATAGCTACGTTTTTACATTATTTATTAAATGTTTACGTTTCTTCTAAATCGGGAAAAGTTTGGGCAAAATTTTGTGTTTGGGTGGAAAATTCCAAGGACTCGAAACATTCTTTTAGAAAATAATTACCAAAAAGAAAAAGGTTCTCTCTAAAACCTTAAGGGACAATTATCTTCGTTCGGTTCACTTGTTTCTAACTAAAGTTGTCGTTTTTCCGAAGTTTGGAGTAAGCACGGCTAGGGCATGTTATTTTAAGATTTATGAGAAACAAAAGTGTTTTATTTTGGTCAGCTAAGTAATTTCGCTAACGAATGGAATATTTTAGACTTTTGTTCAGTTTACTATATTATAAGTTTAAGAAAAGATTCGTTTTGTACTCATAAAGTGATTTAATAAAATTAAACTTAAATGGATGAGTTCATTCACCTTATATCTAGTAGATATTTAATATTAATTCTATCTCATCTCATTTTATATCAGACGTCATACAAATTACCTGTCATATGAAACAAATGATAGAATATTTTTACTGAGTTTAATAGAGCTATCTAATAATTTTAATATTTTAATTAAAATAGATCGTTTCTTAAATCATAGATGAAAAGTATCTTTGGAATAATGATAACAAGCGCGGTAAATGACAGAAAATAATTAAATAATTATGAGAAGTAGTGTTGTGCTAATGTTATAGTGATGTCACATCCAACATTATCGACATCGATAAAAGGATCGACGTCCCTCCGTCATAAACAGAACGAACATTACGTTTAACTACCAATAAAACTGTTACATTAATTACAACGTTCTGCTAACAGATTTTATTAGTAATAAAGCTTAAAATTTACAAATCAGTACATGGAATTAGGAGTCACGCTACAACCGTTTAATTGG
Organism: Helicoverpa armigera; assembly: GCF_030705265.1. Classification (NCBI taxonomy): domain Eukaryota; kingdom Metazoa; phylum Arthropoda; class Insecta; order Lepidoptera; family Noctuidae; genus Helicoverpa; species Helicoverpa armigera. The sequence goes on along the minus strand of NC_087132.1, from coordinate 9,604,845 downwards.
CTTGTTGTTTTTTTTAATTAACTTGTAGTTCATTAAAAGCTTGTGAAATATTTTCTTTTAGTTGGCAAAAATATTATTAAGTTTAATACTTTCTTTTTGGAGAGCGTGGACAATAACTTGTCGATATAAAATTACGCTTGCTACAGCAATGTTAAATATGTTAAAATGTTAGACTATTCTATACTCAGAAATAAAATGGATCTTGTAAGCATTTAAGTACATTAGGTCAAGTTTTTTTTGCTGCTCCACCCTTCCCGTTCAGTTTGACGATACATTGTCGAATAATTCAGTGACTATGTTGTAAAATTCAAAAATTAAAGTGTGTTTTACCCACCAGCTGCACATAGCAAGAAATTCATTTTTTTAACTTACTACACAACGTTATTGCACAAATAAACACGGTCCTCATATTATATTATGACGTTGAATAAAAGCGTCCTCCCTAGGGACATTCGCGTTCATACAGTAACCCACAAGACTTGGAACTCTACCCGGTTGTTAAAAATGATACAATAACAAAAGAATTTATCTAACGTCTCTTTGAGAATTGTATTCAGGATTTTTTCTGTGGAAAAATATTTAATAGGAAATGTTAAAGTATTTTTGCCTTTTGTGGTCATGGTTAAAATGAGTAAAATTAATGTTTACATAAAAGTGGTATTATTCACTATCTGCCTAGCCTTTTCAAAAACTATCTACCTGACCTTTATAACAGACTTACCTAGGCAGCCTGGTAAACTTTTAGCAAGATAGGATTTCAGATTTTACTCAGCCACAAGCTTTTTATTTTAATAAAAATCCCTCTTTCTAAAACAGTAAAAAAAACAAAATCACATCACTGCAAACCCAAAAAAAATATTGACACACTCAACACACACTTTCTTTTGTTTCTATATTTCTTCTTAAGAATTTCACAACTACATACATTGGCTCAAACACAGTTCAGCAGACTCCTCATCTTTAGTACAGACGACAGTTGTTCAAAGGTCCGTCTATTAGAAGATCGTTAGACACTTCAGATGCAAAGCCGAAGTCGTCTCCAGATTGACCAATTAGGTCGGATTGTCTTAAGCCGTTTAAACTAACAGCTATCGGTCTGACTGTAATTTTACATAGTGAACTGAGGTGACAATATTAAAACTAGATTAGTTAAATAGCTTTTTGGACGGTAATACTGAATATTCCTTATTTTGTATACTCACTTTCGCCCGTGGTTTCATCCGTGTCCTATGGAAAGTAGCTGTGTTATTTTGATATAAAAGCTACATTGTTAGCGTGAAAGAGCAATATCCATACATACAAATGAAATTCCAATATATTTTATAAGTAGTATGAGTAAAAGCATTTGTTGCTCTTTTTTAAAAAAAACTGCTAGCCCGCTTGAGAAAGAAAGCTATGGAAATAGTGCCGTTCCTTACACGGTTTTCTCTATCTGTGTTTTTGAAGTAAGAATGCCAGTTTTGGCCACAATACGTGAAAAGTCTAAAATCAGTTACTAATACGTCACCAAAGTTCATTTTCTTCTTAAGATACCATATAATGTGGACGACATAATGTTACCAGAATTATCTCTTGCAAGGCGATGAATAATGTAGGTGGAAAATAATGAGCTACACCAGACATCTGTCGTGACTCCAGTATTAATGGGTTAGTGGTCACACAATGGTATGGTACAGCCTTAATGAGACATGTGTCTTATTTTTCTGTTTACGATGTATGTGGGACGGACTTTTCTTGGAATATTTGCTGTGCTATTTTTGTAAATTAATCAGTTGGAAGTATTGTTATGAAATCTGGTCGCATTCTATGAAAACTGACATAAATAAGGTTATATAAATGTAAGGTAGAATTTTCTCAGATGCCTTTTTAAAAGTGCGTTTAATAATTACTAGCTTCCGCTACTTATTATACTTTTTTGTTACAGCATAATAATATGGATGACTTACGAAATATTTTAAAGATACTAAAACATGGACTCATGACCATAATTTCTACCATGTACAGCCATCCAAACCAAATACACGAAAAACTTTTTCTCCATAAACCAATAGGATCAAAAGCAAAATTCTGCCATGAAAAATGATTCTCATTTACAGCTAATTCCATAAGCCGTATATAAGCCCGAAAGAAATAAGCATAATGCGTAGATATCAATTTTCGATAAGCCAAGACCGGTACGTATTAGACAGTGATTACGGAAAGAGCCGGAATGTGGGGAAATTGAAACTCCTAATATTAGCTAAGTAGGTTTTACATACGGCTTTACTCGAGAGAGGGAATGAAGTGTAATTGAAATCAATTGGACTGGTTTTTTTTGTATGTGTAGTTTCAAGTCGTATGTACGTAGTAGGCAAGTACCTAGTTATGCTTTTCATCATGGTACGTACCTACTTTGTACTGTTAGTGCGTATTTTGTTTTTAAGGAGGTGTTATCCTGAATAGGTGTTTATTTTTATTTAGATATAATAACTAGGAATACAAATATTTTCATCCGTCTCTAAGAATGAGATAGAAATAACTAGCAAATATTATATCTGTGTATACTGAAGATAGTGTTAAAAACCGTGATAGGTACCTAATATTATGGTTGATTAATATTTTATTTTAGTACATCTAATGTTTTGGTTTCCACAAAAATAGGCTAGGTTTTACAGTCTACTTCGAAATGTTAAATAGGTAATTAATCGTGAATATAAGGAATCGGATGTGGTGGAGTCTACCATATACTTATAAATAAGGCATGTTATGTAATATTATTTCCGAACTTACATTCATGAAAGCTGAATTGAAAAAGATTGCTAGTACAGCCCTAATTTACCTATGTTTTCTATAAAATATCATTTTTGTGGAAAAAAAATAAAGCACGTGTGTAATTTGTATTTAGAATAAACTCATCTACATAAGCTATATATGCATCACCTACATATATAGCTAGTTTTTTAAACCAAAAAAGCGCATACTCGACAAATTCTTCCCATAGTGCAGAAGCATGTACAAAGACATTGCAGCGCCCACAAACTTGCTTGTACTTTCTACAACGACATGTTGTAACTGTCTGTGGTTTCCTTGTCGGTGTCACCTCAAAACCAGTTATGTTTATAATATATGCAGTTTAGTGTGTATGTACAAAGTATGCTGAAATTCTTGTTTCGAGATAAAAATCTCTAAAACATTAAAAAAAAACTCTAAAAGCAACCAAAGCACTATTTTGTGTTGGGTTTCTTTCCTTTTTCCATCTATAAAGTAATTGTGTTAACTAGAAATATGCATTTATATGGTCAGAGTAATGCTAAAGTTATGATATGAATCGCAACACAATTTACTTTGCAGTAGATTTATTACAGAAAGGAACAAAAACAGTTCAAATCTATGTCCTAGACGCAGCATAAATAATTGTTCATTTGGGAACAATCCATTAGCCACCTCTAACTTCCTGTTTTTCCCTCCCACTCTTCGTTGTTTACCATACATACATGTTTTTACCAGACGCGTAGCTAACACAAAATTCAACCACCCCAGTGAAAAAACGTTCATGAAAAATGGTACATAAAAAGCTGCTCCTCTTTAAATCACTACACGAGAACTTCCACCCAAATAAATCTGTACAATTTTTAAAATATTGTAGTAGAGTTGGTGAACGGTGGTCCATTTAATTACACGGCAGATGCATTTTGGTTGGGAGCCAAAAATCGTGCACATGTTGACCCGGTCGGCTTAATGTGGAGGCACGCGCTTAGCCCCTATGCGGCATAAGATCAGCTTAAGTCAACATTGTCGGTTTACCTATGAAAGTAACAAAGTGATGCTTTGAAAGGATATTTTTTGAAAATTCTTTTGTTGTTGGATTTTGTGGGTATTTTATATTTTGTTTAAGGCTGATTATAAATAGGTAACTTATTAGCTACGTTGTTTGAGTTTATATTTATCATAATAAATAAATCTTTACCATAAAAGCGAAATAAAGAAACAAATAACAATCACAACACTTAAGCAGATGATATTTATATATATACACATTTCCTAGGAGATAGTTGTCACAACTTCAAAAACTCAATTCATGTAAAATGCAAAACAAAATTACAATAAAAATCTAATCTCAGTCCACAAGTTGCAGCAGATAAAAAGGCCGTGGTCTCAGAGTGCAGTCAAATGCACGAGAGAAAGAAAGTTGGTGCACTTTCACGAGAATAGCCACAGAGAAGGCATGAATAGAAAATAAGAAAAGCTTCACACTTATGGCTTTATACCGAGATTTTCTTTTGTCGCGGGTGATTTTGTATACGGAAATATTATGCGGAAAATGTCTTGGTTTATGCTGCGCAGAAATTGTAATAGCAACGTTTTATTATAATGTAAATAATACGGGATGTTACTGACATAATGTCAACATAGTGTACGAAGCTGAAGTGTACTCGAGTGAATACTACTTACCCACGATTTGACATCTTCACATCTTCTTCTAATAGCCGTACAGGAAAATGGTGTCGGTATTTTTGTCCTGTAATTTATATCAATATTGCCTTATGTTCTGAAGATAAACTAAAGATGTACCTTAAGTAGGCCATAGTTATAATTACAAATTATTTCTTCAGAGAATTTCCCATCTTTGTAAAATACCAACTGGAAACCGATCTAAATATCTTACACTATTTAATTATTGATTAACAACACAACAATTAATCTAAGTTAATTCATTCAAAGAAATATTCCTTCAGTAAACAGTATGACATTCAACTAACTAGGGAAATGGACCTCTCTAATAAAACAAAATACTGCGATGTCCACAAAAACTCTAAAGTACCTCCACTTGGTTACCCAAGCCACTAATAAAATCATACTTTTTCTTTTATTCGCAGTGCAGAATGTCGCGAAAACGCTCTCAGCACTAAAACATTTTATCTTTGAAGTTACTTTAATAGCAGCCATCTTTAAAAAGATTTAACTCATTTGTAAGCTCAAAGATAATATTGTAATCTGTCAACAATTGTGGCTATTACTCGAAGGCTCATTTCTCTTAAGACTCCTTGGAGTTAAACTGGAACAATTCTTTATGAGGTTAGTTCTAAAATGTACTGGAATTTGAATGAAAATATTTCTTTGCTTTGACCTCTAAAGTATAGAGGTTTTGGATTGTTATCAGAGATTTACGGCACGGATTTAAAGTAACGTAACTTTAAATTGAAAAGAACTTTAAATACGAGTAAATAACTCTGAGTAAATATTTCAAATATATTGTATACGGTATGTCAGATATTTTAGAAAAGATTATATGATACAGGCAGTAGACTCCTTATATTATCAAGATAAACAACCATTTACAATTCCTGTATACTATTTATATTCTATATACCAATAAATAAAGCTAGACCTAATAAGCTGGATATATAATAAAAATAGATAACCCAGATTTAAAGAAAGAACGAGCAAAATAAATCTTCGTCGCATCCCCCGCATTAAGTTCTATAGAAATTTAACATTTCCTACTAGCCCGATACTACCCTATTACGAGGGTAGCACGGAAAGTTTTCAAAGCCGAACCGTATCGAGGAAATGTTTAATGAACTTCTAACTTAATATAATTCCTTTAGTTGAAGTTTCTTGCTTGGGTTCCGTACTGTGAATTTTTGCTGTCCAGGAAATTGGGCTTGACGGCCACCGTGGATGTTTTTGTTCAAGTTTTCTTATAATGTTTACAATAGATGAGTGATTTGAGGCCCTTTTTATGTATCATTTCTGCTTATAATTTTCTGATGTACTTTCAAAAGTTTGTCGAAACAAACTTACGCTTCAAAGTATCATCCTTGTCCAGAGTTGAATAAGAATTAGAATAATTAGATTTAAGAATTAATTTTGATTCCATAGATTTTTATTTATTTCATTAATTTCTTAATTAGAATACGTGTAGATAAATTTACTTTTAGGACAGCCATTAATTTTTACTGCTTACGTTTCTGAACTGAAATAATATCTTTTAGCGTGTACAGAGAAGAAAATGACACACTTCCAAAGTGTCGTTCCCTTAATAATGTTAGCACTATGAATCCGAAATAAAGTGTCGTATCTCATTCCTCCTTTCAATGTCTTATTTGACCTTTAGCTAAAAAGGTTCGTAACAGGTTGAGTTGACTTGACATCCGACAGATGGCGCACTCACTCAACTGTGTAGATCAACCTTTGTAGAAAATAGTCTTTGGCCGAACCACTCGTCTTTGTTAGTGGCTGTCAGAAATGAGTTTCAGATGAATTGGTTACAATTAATAAAAAGTCTGTCTATCTATACTCAACTCTATAGGTGTTTTTGAGGTAAAGTTTGTAAGATTTTTTGGTGTAAGGTAAATTGCATTGCACAATTACTAAACTCGTGTAATTTTGTTTTCTCATATTTTTGCAAAATGTTTTGCTAGGTACATGATTCATGATACTTAGTTAAATCAATACTAGTTCATGGTGTGAGCTAAGAAACTGATGAAATACTTAGTGTCAAAGAAAAAAACTTTTTAGAAATGATCAAATCGCGTTATTCTGAGTAAGTGCTAAGTAATTTCACAGTCTTCTCAAAATTACTCAAAACCGAGAATTTTATTTTAATTACCTAACACCATTGAAACCTTTGGGATGTGCGTGTAAATTTTGACAACAATTTGGACCTCAGAGGCCTCTTGGTTACAGTAATGAGAAAATAATTACTTGAAAATTAAAATTGAATTTTCGGTTGTAAATTAACGTTAACTGTGTCTCTTGGGCGAGATGACGACAATTGAACCGCAGAACATTATGAATTTGTAAAGGGATGTGGTTTTTTTGTGAGTAAATATAGAATTCGCGTGTTTCAAAAGGTTGAGTATAAAATGGCGAAAATATTCGAGGTATTTTAGGGGTGTTTAATTCTTTCAGTTTTTATAAATAGGTACGTCAAGAATAAAAAAAATATGTTTTTTTAATAAATAAATTATTTTTTATTTTGTTGTAATTTTGGCATTGCGAAACGTCAAAACAGATTCGATTTTAAGATTACGAGTTTGGCTTCTAGCATCAGATGGTTTAGTCCAAAATATTATATAACTTAACTTACTATTTTCCGCCATAACAAGACATTTTAACAAAGACTTCATTTTTAACCTATCAGTGCAGTATCTAGCTGGCAGCTTCGAACTTGTCTATTATGAAACTGACAGCTACTGCTCGTTATGTTTCAATGAAGGCCTGTCAATTCTTTCCTGCTAAGCTATTTTGTATTCAATAATAAATGTACTAAAACTTAACTTAGAATTACTATTACATGGGAAAGTTTTAAAAAAGTCGTTGATTTTTCAAAAGTCCCTGCACTTTCAATTACATTGATTATTTTTAGTGATCGTTAAATAAGTATTTATTAAATGCGTTTTTCTCGTAATGTAGCAGTTCCGACGTTTTCTTATAGCTTACTTTTGGAAAAAAACTTAAAGGTAAAGGTACAACAATACAGCAGCGCTTAAGTCAAATAAAAGATGAAAAAAGTACTTGTAAGTAGTCGCAAACTACATAATTTGGGAAAGTTGCTCATAATGAACTACAGTATTGTCCCTTTTAGGGTCAACAAAAACGTCTAAAAGCATGTCTAAGCAAAAACACTAAAACCACTTTCATTAAATATACCAGCAGTAGTTGTTCAGCAATATTTTATGAAGCAAGAACGTAACAAAAACAAAATACCAAGACCCAAACGAGATATAGTATAAACAAGGAAATTTCGTCAAGTCACCGAAATATTAGTAGAACATTAAAATTTACTTACAATGATGTGCAAAGTTTTCACAACCAATCTTATTATGAACCTTATTCTTATAAAGTTAAGGTTCAAAGTTGGTCATCAAGAAAATCTTTCGATTAATTATTATTCAAGAGACGGAATGGATACAAATTCAATGTTTTGTTTTTAAATTATTTGGTAGGGTAGATGGAATAATATTGTTTCGTACTTTATTTTGGGGAGGTCGTAAATTGCGTCGTAAGTCTAGTCCGAAAAGTTAGTTCAAATAGTTGGAGAGAATTTGATGAATTATTACTAGATATCTGATATCGATAATTAAAATTATATATTTTGTATTATTGTGAAATAGAAATTATGATTTTTGGGGATTTATCTCAGGAGCTCTTCGTGTATCCACTTATAAGACAAGAGATTTTGTTATACGTATAGACTTTATCTGCTTGAGATTATGAGATTACTAGAAAGTAAAAACATTAACAACAGTAGTATTTATTTTAGATGCTAAAATAAAAAATTCTCTTGCGTATAGTTAAGGCGGAAAATGGCAAATTTTTATACCACTATATTCTAGCAAGAATTCACAACGTATTTACGATATAATTTTTACAACTACCATGTCATTTTGCAAACTATCTTCCTAGTATATGGCAGTATTCCAAACCTACGTATTCCCAAAAGTGAGATAATAAGACTGGAGTGTTATATAAAAATGTCACGTTCTACCCTCGGTTTCGTAAAAGTAGACTTATGTATGCTGACAACCATATTTTCAACTGCTAATAAATTCTTTGACGTTACTGTAATATAGTGAGAGTTGCTACAAATATGATTACCATTTTTCAGAAGGTCGGAACTATAGGTATTTCTAGGTAAAAATTACCTTCTAAGAATTACGTATGAACATACGCGTATAAAAAATATTCTAGAGTATTTTCTAGAATTCTGTGATTTCATCAAGAAAGCGATACAAACAGACAAACACACTTTTACAATGACACAATATGATTTTACCCTTTTTCCCTATTTTTTATACAACCACGTGTAACTTTAATGACGTCATTCAAAGTGTTAACTTAATATGTATTTACCCTTCGATTTTGAAGTAAAATAGTTTCAATTTCTAATCAAAAGCTCATTAATAACCAAAAGGTACGCCTTTCAATCGGCGCGTTCATTTCAGGGCTCTCGGTTTCAATACATCGAGAATAACGTTATGAATTAATGTACCAAGTTCGTTCAATGAATACCCGAACCCTAACTTGGGGACTTGTGTTTATCCTCGATAGTACCTACACTAATTACAGCCAATTTCTTTATCAAAAGTTAAAGCCAAAGTAATGTCATAAAAAAAGTAACGGTCAAATTTTACAACAAAAAAAACTAATAGTTAAATCGTAAAAAAACTAATTTGATCGTCACTTTTACTTTATGACATTACTTTGGCTTTTACTTTTGATGAAGAAACTGTCTGTTAGTGACGAAATTGCGGTAATTTCTTACTGGAAAGGTATTTTATAAAATACTAGCCTCCGTTTACAGTTTTACCTGGGTCTCGTGAATAAAAAGCTTTCACGATAAATAGCCTATCTCACATTAGCACTTTTTTTTTCAAATCGGTCCAGTGATTCTTGAGATTAGCGCGTTTAGGAAACAAAAATCTCTTCATGTACATAAAATTACTATGTATATGTTACCGGCCGAACCCGATTTTAGGACAAACCAGTTTTGCCTAGGCTCAACTAGTTCTTCCTATAGGCGTTAGGATTAACTAGTATAGCCTAGTCCAAACTAATTTGTCCTAAGCCCGATAGGACGGACCAGTTTAGGCTAGGCAAAACTAGTTGATCCTGATATCAATACGCACACTCTAGGATAAACTGGTATGGCCTAGTCTAAACAACATGTTCATGCGGGAATGCTCCGAACGTCCCACGCCGCTCGCTCCCCGTTCGTCATTTGTCGCGTGGTTTTAAACGCATTTAGCGTCTAGTTGCTAGCCGTGCATAACGTACACGCCCCGAGCGCCTCGCGCCTAATAACGTATTTAGTTAATTTAAAAAAATACTTACCTATTATTTGTTAGTTTGCTACATATATGTAGTATGATGGTTTGTATTATCAATTTATCCATAACGACGAATCATTATAGTTTAATAAAGATGATTATTTTTCTAAACACGGAGTAGTTTATTTAGTTCATCTATTTATTTAGACTTTTAGATATGTTTTGACTAGGCTATACCAGTTTATCCTAGAGTGTGCGTACTTATATCAGGATCAACTAGTTTTGCCTAGCCTAAACTGGTCCGTCCTATCGGGCTTAGGACAAATTAGTTTGGACTAGGCTATACTAGTTAATCCTAACGCCTATAGGAAGAACTAGTTGAGCCTAGGCAAAACTGGTTTGTCCTAAAATCGGGTTCGGCCGGTAACATATACAACGGCAAAGGGCGTTATTTATTTATTTAGGTATATCAATTTCACAAACAATTATGAGAAGTTGCTTGTTTTTATTCTGTTAATGTATTATTTTTCAGAATAAAATAAGTCGAGCGTTGTTTTCCCAAAACTGCATAATATGCTGTTTGTCGCTCCGCTCTCACGGGAAACGAATAATTTTACTTACATAAGTGTGTTATGAACATGACATATTTATTTTTGAATGCACCAAAATTCAGGAGAGCAAAAACAGCGTGTTTAGGGTTCCGTACCCAAAGGGTAAAACGGGACCCTATTGTTTTCGCTCTTCTGTCCGTCCGACCGTCTGTCACTAGGCTGTATCTCATGAACCGCAATAGTTAAAGAGCTGAAATTTTCACAGATGATGTATTTTTGTTGCCGCAATAACAACAAATACTGAAAACTAGAATAAAATAAATATTTTTTGGGGCTCCCATACAACAAACGTGATTTTTTTGTCCGTTTTATAAATAATGGTACGGAACCCTTCGTTCACGAGTTTGAATCGCACTTGGTCGGTTTTTTTCCTACACAGATGAAAATACCCTGCATTTAGATACGGTAGTAATAAAATTTATCCGTCACGCAATTTGATAATCCCTTGGATCAGAATGCAAATTGAATACAAATTGGTGGAAGTAAACAATTTGCTTGTACGCATACTTTATGCAATTGCCGTTACGGAAAGACTTTTATATGACATCATGCTGTTGTTATGGCAAGATTTTCTTAAAAATATGCCTACTTATATTTTATATTCTATTGTTTAAACTATAACCAAATAATAACCATATATGTATGATTGTGAGATGACTAGAGTGAGATAATACGAAGTCAATTCTAAAATGTAGGTTTTTTTTTGTGCACCATGCTATTTTTGAACGAAGACTTTGTGCAATCACGGGTTATTAAACAGGCTGAGGACTATTACAATAATACTGAATAAAAAATAGATTTACAAAATTTAATTTATTAATGTTCCATGAACTAAAATCTTAATCGAAAATTGCTTCGAAACCGTTTATAAAATTAAAGTAGTTACTTTATCGTTAGCTCATTTATAAGTCACCTAATCAGTAAAGTCTACTATTACTATTAAAGCAAATAAGTTAGAATATTTGAATCAAGCTAGAACTGAATTCTAATCAATTATTCTTCATTTATTTAATCTGGCACTATTAAAGTCTGATTTCACCAATCAATCTAATCAATCAGCAAACGAGTTTGAATTAGCTATTTAATTTTTCTATCGTCAATAAGTAAAACTTATAATTAATTGAAATAAATCAGTGTCAATTACACCTAGAATACTATTTAAACGTTTTTAACCTATTTTTAACTGAACTTTTTAATTTTGTGCCTAAAAGACGTCAAAATACCGTCGCATTATAATTCTTTTCCACTTATGTAGTTGTACGGTGAAACCAATCATTAAACGTAAACCATTCAGTATTTACTGGAAATTTGTAAGATTTACTGAATCGGCAGCATAAGCTTTTATTTAGTTAACACCTATTAGCCCAATTAGATAGATAAAGGAGCTAGTTATGTCGACTACTTACTCCGTTAATTGCTCTTAATAAAGGTGGCGATGTTAGACTGGGTGGAAATTAAACAATTCTGAGAAATAATCTTCGTGATATATTATTTTCTTCGTTATGTAATGTAAATCTTCTGTAGATAACAAATGTGTACTAATTAAATGTTATAGTGCTGAAGGTTTTGTTTTTTTGGTTGAACGCGTTTTATCAGGAACCAGTGATTCGTTTTGAAGAAAATGATGTGAAAATGTGTTTGTAAGCCTATTAAAGAAAGTGACTTGTACAAAATGTTATTTTATTTTCTTACTTACATTATAATGAAAAAAAAAATTGATGTATATTTTTTTAATTTAACAACTGATAAACACTCGACTACTTTAATAGTCCTTTATTTTGAAATCAACAAGCGAAAATACGGAGAAAACTTTTTTCATAATAAATGTTTTCGTATTAATTCAAACTTTTGTCGATAATATTCAAACAAAAAGTATTCAAGTGGTGTGCTTAACTGTTTAGTTTTCTTTTTTCTCTGTTCTTGAATAAGTTTCATAAGTTACAAAAACTTGGCCGGCCAGTTCTTCAGATAAATCTTTTGTTAAGTTTTATAGATTTAATACCATTGTGGTTTTCTGAAAGAAATAATATGTGAATTGTACCTAATTCTGAAATTATGTTATAAGCTCTAAGTTTTCATTTTAATCATTAAACTTATGAAACTAATTACATAATCCCTTACACCGAGGAAATAGGTATATGACACTTAAAAAAAAATTGCGTTACTCAGAAAAATGCCCATATTTTGTGCATAAAGTCGAAAATGTATCAAACACCTGTATTATTCAAACAATTCATGGAGTTTTAAAGTTCCAACAGAATTTTACTCAGTTACAGTATACTGAAAGATACAAAAAGTTTCAATAAATCGCAGGTTAAAATCCATAATACGACGTGAACTTCCTGCTTGCCATTTTGGCGGGTCAATATATCATATTACTTGTCCGAGTATCGAGAATAGCTGAATACGGAAATTCGAATAATGCACTCGAACGTTTTGTGTGAAGTTGTCATGTCATATTATAATATACTGGTTGTTTCCTATGTTTTGTTGTTGTATATGGAATATTTTGTAAATCCCGAGAAGATAAAAGCCACGTTCTCTAAAGAAATTCTATTACATCCTTGCTAGACATCACCACAGTTGAAAAAGTTTTTATAATTGTAGTATCTATTTGCAACTGCAATGCTTCCTATTCCTGGGTAAGATTTAATACAACAGAAAAACGAATACCCATAATGTAAAAAAAAAAATAACTTTAAATATGACATGATTAATGCAGTGTACTTTTCATCAAAATGAAGTGACAGGCAATTAAAATTAGAATAAATACGTACCATGACGGATATTATTTTAACAGCATTTTATTTACGAATTGTAACTATTAATTTACTATACAAACTCATTAACGGGGTTAAAATATATACAAGAGAAGTTTGTAACAGCTCAGTTTATTCCACAACTATTTTCGTACATAAACAAAAAAACTTCAGGCAATCGTTCATGAAACGTGTTGTTTTTGTAACTTATGTTTTCCAAGACGGCGTCTCACATTTCAGCAAAGTCGTTCTTTACGTTTTTCAGTCGGTCGACTCGCACCCCTTTGCCGAAAAAATGTAGCTTCCCGAATGTTCCTCGTTTTATCTTGTAAGAGAAAGATACCGCTAATTTTCTCTTTGCCTAGGTCACGTAGGGAAAATAATAATTATTTTGCTTTTGGATAATTATTTTGGTATTATCATTAATGAAGGGCAGAAGTACGTAGTATGATATTGTAAAAGTATTTCATATCCATATTTTATATTGTTTAATCTGCTTTCCATAATGTTAGGACGGGCACGAGACAATGGCTTATAGCTAGGAAAATTCATGCTTGGACCCATGATATTTAGGACACAGCGATATAGGCCATGAAGTAAATGAATTGATGCAGATCTACAGTTTCATTTGGTGGAGTCAGGCCTTGCATACCTATCCATTTTAATAGTACTAAAATATAACGACATACTCGTATATTATACAAAAACTGGTTTCAACATCCTTTAGCCTCCTCATATATCATCGTAAAGTTAACTTCTCAAAAAAAAACGGATTCATAACAAATTCTCTTACAGTCTAAACCACCTATCAGTACTACACACCTTGTTCCCTAAGCCAAAATAAACCCCTTTAGGAGCAGAACATTGTAAGCTATAGCTACCTACTTTGTAGTAGTTCAAATAGGTAGAATTACGTGACTCGACTTACACAAAAGGGTGAACATTGCATTAGTACTTCTAGAAGCATATTAGTTTAACATTATTCAAACATTTTATGTTTTCATGGTTTTTTAGTAACTCGGATAACGATTTATTTTGTTATTATTCTATTATTTTTTTGTTATTTTCCTCCGAAACATTACGCATACTATTTTGAAATGAAACATTGTCTGAAACTCAAGAGTGGGATTCCACTGGTGAGTGTGACACACACACACACAATTAATATTCCTTCAGGTTCAATTGCTCTATCAAACAGTAAGAAATGCGTAACCACATTTTTTCAGAGACATTACAATAATTATTTTTATTTGAGAACAAATGTGCGCGAAAAATTCTGAAGCAATCTCACCATAAGATACCACATCTAGGGATTCTACACATCAAACACACAACGTCACATTTCGTTGGTACAGCAAGAAAATTGTAACGATACACTGCTGGCCACGTTGATATACCCCGTCTTTTTTGAGAAGACCAGCATACTGCAGACTAAACAGTCGGCCGACAGTTGACTCGATAGTTGCCAGAAAAAAATATTTTTAGAAACATCTTGATTCCAATCAAATCACTAAATACCTGATTTTTGTTATATGCGTAGGTATAGTTATCGGCACGAATGTTGAGTGCTGACCTTCATCTGCGCAGAAGTGATTTATTAGCAAAGAACCAATCCCGAGTGACGGCTATGACGCGATGCGCTGCGGGCCAATCACCGCTTTAGCCCGCCCCCGCGCCTCACTTCATCCACAAAAGGGACCCAATAAATTACTTCTGCGCAGGTGAAGGTCTGAGCTCAAGATTCGTGCCGATGATTATACTACCATTTATCTTGGTACTGATTTAGGAGCCCAAAACCATCGGCCGACTAAAAGTTTGAAGTATGCACTCTAAACCTCACTCCTGGAAGCTTCCTTTGGCTGAAATAATAGCGACGTATTATTGTTTCAAGTATTCGAAATATTTTTATTTAGTACGAAGCAAAATGTTTATGGTTTTCTTTGGTGAATGCTCGGTCGTATTTAAAATGATTTATGATTTTCTGCTATAGGATTTTATGGGAGTATTTTTATTTATATTTTTGTGTATTGCACGTAGCTTTGCGCTGGCTTTAGTTAAGTATGATGTGAAGGATTTGAAGATAAGCAATATTTTTTTATTATGAAATTCTTGACGATGGCAAAATATTTCTTCGATACTTTTTTATTTAATCTCTTTTACGTCATAACTTACGATATCAATTAATTATTGTATATAATGAAATCTTTTACTTATTTTACGGTTCAGAATAGGGTAGTTTCCAGGGTCGAAATAATGAAATAATATTTAGTCCGCTTTTTAGATAATCAAAAAATATTGGATACGTATTTTTTCTTTTTTTAATTAAACATAAAATGACAAAGATAATACGCTTCAAAAATTAGGAGTGGGGGCCTTTTACGTCACAGTCTCCTGAAAATTGTAGCAACTTGTGACGTCACACTCAACTTTAACACGCTATATCTTAACAAGTTCTGATCCAATTTAAAAAAGAAAAAATACGTATCGCTTAATTTTGGACAATCTACAAGACGGACTAATTATTATTTTTTAGGAAACTACCCTATTAAGATTAAAACTTAAAGTGCCCAAAGATTTAGTATCTATCCTTTCCACTGTTTAAATAACTAAGTTAATGCCAACAGTTAATTAAAATAGAGATTTCTAACCTTAAAAGACTTTCAAGACACCATTTTCGTACCCACTCCACAATCTGGTAGACATTTTCAACCAAATTAGGTACTGGCAATTTTTTTGTGATTTAGAAACAAACAAAACATCCAAAATAATTACGTACATAACAGATTGAAATTTCATCACAGCAAACGTGCTTTACATTCAAACGTAATGGCTAATCAAGTTTCTGGCAGATATTCAAACGGTTCACAGTGCAGTTTGGCTCTCGTCTTCTTTGGATCACTGGCCCAATTTGTACTGATTTTCTGCCTGTAACTGTAATATTTTAGCTTTAAGCTAGACTCGGTGTTTTGGCAAAGGTCCTGTAGGTTATTGTGTTGGATTAGTTTGTGTAGCGGTGTTAATTTTAATTATAAAGTCACAGTAACAAAATATATCACAATTTCTCTACAAAAATGTATCTTTATAATGTCATATTTAAAATTCTTATAAATATTAATGTCGCTGCTTTCAATGTAAATAGCCGGTAATCTAATGCTACTTGACGACAAAAAACTTTCTAATCACGACGCAAAGTTAATAAATATTCGAGCTCAAAGAAATCAGAGAACAAAAAAAATAAAAATAAAAACACTGACGTCTGCATCCCCTTTCAAAAATCGAACAGTCAATTCCAGAATACAGAAGATAGATGCCACAAAAATACCTGCACTTCATAACTCGTTGAAAACGAAGTCGTAGAAAATCTTCGACCTGAACAAATATCAGATAGCCAGTACTATTTCTCACGAACATCGGTATCAGCATATCAATGCAACTAGAATTCTCCGAAAGGAAATAGTTGTAGAATATCTCCGTTGTCAACTTGTGAAGTGGACTTATTCATCAAAAATGAGTTTTATGAGGAACATGAGAGGACAATGCATCTATATTATGTCTGTGGTAAACCGGCCATACACATGACTTATTTCAACATCAGTTAGACCTATTGCTGGTGAATATAGTTCTTCAATACTTGAAAAAAAATATTATTGTTTTGCTATTTGATGTAACTCGAAGTATAGAATTTGAGCATCCAAATTTCTTCCAAAATATTATACGGCCGAAAATATTACCAATACCAAATAGATCTATTTTACAATTCCTCCTCAGCCGTACTCAAAGAAACAATAGTAATTGTTAGTCTAGTAGATAATTAGGTTTTATAAAAACTAAATTAATAAAACGCATTTGGTATCGGTACATGTAGCTACGGTTCAGTCACCTAAAATTAATTACAACGTACATAAACCAATTTGTAACACAATAAAAACAACACTACAGAAAAGCAGTAGATACACAATGAAATAAATTTTACTAAACAAGTAAGAGAAGCTACAGAAAGTTAGTTCAGCTGATTTTAATGTAAATTTATGTTGTCTTATCGCGTAAGCTGTTTATACTGATTACAATTATATTCATGACGGAGAATCGAACGTTGTGTAAAGCATTTTGATATATTCATATATTCTCTTTTGATTTTATCAGCTTGTATTTGGAATATCGATGTAATGCAATGTCAATGTCGGGGGTACAATTAGGCTCAAGTTCATCGACAACATAAAGTAAATGACAGTTTTCTTAATACAAGCGTTTACTATGAATTTATGAAGTATCTAAACAGTAAAAAAAAACAACGAACATTTATGTTGATGACTTGTTCATTGGGCTTGGGCCTTAATAGTTCAAAATAATTATCTGCCTACCCTTTTACTAACTATGTTAAGATCAGCTTCCATTCTAACCAGATGTAGCTGAGCATCAGTGTGTTACATGGAGCGGTTGCTTATCTGTTGTCTTTAACCTAAGCAACCCGACATCCCTTGGAGCAACTTAATTTAGCACAATTACTTTAAAAAAATACAGCCAAACGCTCAACAAATTACAACTATCTGCCCCTAGTTAATTTAGTATACTCTGAAAGGTAACTACTGGTATAAATTAGCCCAATAGTAGCAAGTACTAAAACCTAATTAGGTAGTAACAGAAACTGGCCAAAGACTAAATAGGACAGACTCACGTAACCTTTCATTGCGTGCCTCACGAAATAAATGGATCTATTCTGCCTAATAGTTGTATGGTGCGTGCGATTTTATTTGCAAATTAAATAAGCATATCATTTTTGCGGGCAGTTTTTGATGATTTATAATGTGGGAAGCTTTTTTGTGTTGTGATAATTAACGTTAAACTTGTCATGGTATTTTATTAGAATCATAATAAAATATCTCCAAAAAGGCGTGGTACAAAAGCATAAGAAGGGCAGAGCAACGAAGCATACAAATGGACATAAAAACAACAGAGTCCACAAAGAAAATGCTTCAGAGTAAAGTCAGTAATTATCATTGTTACTTTTGCCTTAGTGAGGTAAAAAACACAGTCCGGATATATACGGTAACACGGAGTGTACAATAAAAAAACAATAATCAACAATATGTCATTTTTTCAATCACCAAAAAAATAAACTGTAACACAAAAAATTCAAGAGACCTAAATAAAAACTGGAAGCGCGAGTGTAGCGCGCTCCATATTTTTGTATGAGATTCCACAGCCGCGGGGTCCAACACGATCTTCGTTTGTTTGCCGATGATTATACCCATTCATTGTCCAACAGAGCATTGTGCAGTGTTCACTGCATGGTTTTTATCTCATAAATAATACGAAATCCTGATTGGATAGCAGCTATGCATAACAAACCTTGGAAAGTCATCTATAACGACTGAATATTTGCATAACTGCTTTTTCGTGAATTGCTTTTTGTATTTATTATTTGCATTCGTTTCCTGCAGGTGGACTCACTTTAAATTCCATTGCCTTTACTGTGTTAAAGTTGTATGAGTCAGTAAAATTGTATGATTTTCCTTTAGGTACTTTTTATTTGAAGTGACATGTCAATTGGATGAGATTGACTCGCGCCGTGATAGTGAGTGACATAACGATTGGTAATCTTGACACACCCTCTCTCACACACATACAGTTCATGTGTGTTCATGTGTAATATACTACTTTGTTTCTCTGTGTGAGTGTAGATAAAAATCTATTCTTCCATAAACGTAGATACTCTATAGACGCTCTCCGACCACAATAAAATTTCCCGAATCCCACCCAAATATTACATAGACACAGCTTACTATTAAAACTATTATTTATATTGAAACCAGCTAGTGCGTTCAGAATTTTATCCAAACTTTAAGCAACAACATAGAATCTTAATTGAAATGTTAAAATTACACTTGCTCTCAGAATTAATTAAAAGTTAAAATATTAATCCGCAGATGGGTTAAGAATATTATTAATCAGAGAAAGTCATCTTTTAAATCTTAACACGTATACTCTATATGGAGGGTAATAGTTAGTTCAAAAACACAGTTAAAATGTATTTACTGCACGTTTCACTTACACGAAACTTAAATAAACTAAAGCATGAGAGATTTTCACTAAAAACTGGGACATTTTTATTAGAAAAAAAGACGAGTGGAAATTATCTCAACTACTAACATATTAAAATTAAAAAGTTTCGAGTGAGCATCTAACTAGCCTTTTTCATCTCATTATGGCGCAGTGAAGTGAAATTATCCGCGCTGGCTGGAAAGACAAGTAAAAAAAAAACGTAATATTAAATATTTTATGTTCTTAAAACTCAGATAGTTCTGTAATTTAAATTAAAAGTTAGGTTATGAAGTAATGATTACTACGGGATATTGTCACAATTACATCCCCTCACACCCGCGTGGGCAAGCTGAAGGTATTTTTGCGACATTAACGACGTATTCGAAATACGTCAGGCTTACGAAACATAGTCCTCCCTCATTTCCATAAAAGACACGATTTTTGTCAAGTGCTATCCAACCAATCTTATCCACTCAATAAAATAAATATTTAAAACATCAGCACAGACTATTTCATAAACATAAATTCCTCTTAGCGTTCATAAATAACATAATTATTTACTAGACTTAACTAAATAGCCTTAAATTACTGGCCACTTGCAACTTTGTAACTGTTTAAAATTAGAATGAAATAGAATACATGGAGCTGGCAGGTTATAAAAAAAGTCCTTAGTTCTAAAAGCATGTTCATAATCTGTTGGTTAAGCATAAAATACTTTGGAAAAACATTTTATGAATATGAAAACGCAAATCTAAACAAAATCCAATAGTAGATGTTACATTACAGTTGTATGTGATAACGCCAGTCAAATTCAGTAGATATCTATGTTCACGATATTTAGCCGTGTTCAAACAGATTGTAATCAGAGCCCAATCTAGTTCCGAAAAGGCCTGGCTAATGGCTAAAACGGTGACAATATAGCCATTAAAAACAAAATCTAAAATCTCCAATTTAATTAAGTACCTGATTCTGTATTACGAAACCTGGGACTCATTTTAAACCTCTATTCAAGGGTTAACAAGAATTGTTTCCAATTACTTCGTGAACGTTAACAACATCAATTATAATGACAAAGAGCTATAAGATATAGTTATGTCAGGAAACTTCATTAACGTTTTCTTTCATTAAGCTATTAAAAAGTTAATTAAAACCACGTACCTACAATGTAGTGGTCGAAACGCGCTGATGAAATTATAAATTAAAACGATTCCGTTTTATGACGTAATGGATTTTCCCGCGGCTTTGTTCGCGTTTCGGGTGGATTGGATGCATTTATATTTTTGAGTGAATTTAACCACAGAGGCTCTTTCGATCTCTCGAAGTGTTCCTAACTATTTAATCATAACAAAAAAGGCAAAACTTTGTCAGCCTTATAACAAAAACTTAAACAATACTTGAACACTTCTCTAAAAAATGTGTGGCTGCAAATCTGACCTTATTTCAACGTCATGATCTGTCACTTTTTTAGACAAGTAGTCAACAGTCGTTTAAAAGTTTTTGTGGTACGACGGTTTATGTATCTATGAAGTATTGTTTTATGATTGATTATTTCAGCTTATTCATTGATTTATTGCAATACCCAAATATAACTCTAAAGCCATAATATCTAATAGCACCAAAATGCCAATTTGAACTGACCAGGTTAGTTTTGATTTGGAGTTCAAGCAATTTATTTACATAGATTTAAATGCAAACCATTTGCTAAAATCTGACAAAGTTGATGCGTTTACCGTATTTGCATACCCTGAAGGTAAATTTTACTACCATATCAATGATAAATGGCTCCGATAAGTTATCCCCTTGATAGAATCATAAAATGGAGTTTAATGTTCAGCTTAAAAATTATTTTGATGGCCGTGATTAATTCCTCTGATAATATTTTTATTGGGAATGATTTTATTTAATATCCGATCCTATAATTTAACTCAGATCTTCCGAACATAAGTACACGTTTATATGTTTTTCTATTACGAAGCATTCCAATTTTAAGAACCACACTTGATTTTTATTACCTAGTCTATAAATCCAAATTTTCTGCTCACCTTTTGGTTACAAAAAAAAAAAAAAAACTTATCTTTGTTGTCATATAAAACATAAAGATGTAAAAGCTAGACAAGATAATCCTCGCAGTGTAATTCTCACCTAACTAAATAAATAGTTAAATATTCAAGTTTGTTTCATAACATCTAAGCTGTCAATGATATAAGGTTATTATCAAAAGCTTCATTCCAAGACTTAATGCTAAATAAGTAACTCTTGAATCAAATCTTATTAGGTTTCAATAATATCAAAGACAAAGCAGTCTTTGACACGATATACAATTTGCAATTGAACACACAATGCAATATGCTCTGCAGATACACATTATGAAGTATGTAATACTATTACAAGCAATTAGTATTCGTATTAACTAAAGCAATAGTTCTGAGCTTTGACTCAAACAATTACGTACCTTTGAGGTAATTTAAATCCTTACTAATATTATCTGTAAATGTTCAAGTAACTTTGTATGTCTGTCTGTTGCATTGTGTAGAAAGGCAGTGGACAGAACATAATGTCGTAACTGCTTGGGAAATGGAAAAGTAAATTAGGTTAGTGTTTGCGAAGAATAAAAAACTTCAAGGCGTATTATTAATTCAATTAGATTAACATCCTTTGTAAATCCTTTGAAAATGTTATATTCGATATTGGTACTCAAGAGAAAATAAGAAGAAAAACATGTGTATTTATCATTTTGTTGACTTCACATGTGTCTAAAAACTGTTCATAACCTTCTTTGACTAAAAAGTTGTTTGGATCGCAAAAACTTGGACACATTGAATCATCCCTTTAAATCCGACCTGAGTTATTTCTTTGACAAAGTTAATACCTACGTATTTGGAGCAAGAAAAACCTTTACATAACAAATTTTCAAAAACTTAATTAGGGTAAAAAAAAAATGATAGGAAAATAGCCTGAGCCTTATAAAGTGCTGTATGATTATCTAAACCGTGTATCTCACAAAGGACTCTGTAAAAACTTGCTTTCACATGAGAGATAACTGATCTGATAATATCCAACATGAATTCAAAAACTAAATATATAAAATACCTAATATGGCTTACTTAAAAATCCTCCATTAAACGCAAACATATTTACAAAGCATACCTACCAGTACTTTGCCATTTTACTAAAAAAAAAAATACTATTACCAGACGACGGCGAGTCGCACTGAACTGCATATGACGCCACGAGTGCTCGGAAATGAAATTCTAAATCGTGCTATAATATCATTCTAGCAAAATAATAAAGGATTTAGAGTAAGCGCACACTACACACTTTCATTTATCTATGGCTTAACGTACTTGTACACAATTAATGGTAACTGGGTAGAGGATTTCAGATAGGCAGTCGCTCCTTGTAAAATACAGGTATTCAGCTGCATCCGGTTAGACTGGAAGCCGACCCCTACATAGTTGGGAAAAGGCTCGGGAGATGATATCATGATAATGAGTTTCTGTATAAATTAACCAGTAAGGGCGCAGCAAATTACTTAAACGAAATATTGTAACTTATCAGTAATTATGTGGAATACTAACTACTAAGTAATTTTTGCATAGTAATGAGAACAAAAAGTCGACCGATAGTTTGTTTGGACTCAAATAAATCAGTATGGGGGTGAATGGTAGTGCGTAAATAACAAAGATCAGGTATCCACCCGATTTCAGACCGACTGAAAACTTTCATTTTGCCTACCATCGTGTCAACTGTCGAACGACTGTTTAATCTACAGAGTGCGGATACTCTAATAGTGAATATATATGTGTAATATTGTTTTTGAATTTTTATTTTCCAGCTGACTGATTTGCTAGTTTATTATGCACTGTGATCGCCGTATTGTAATACCAATTTTGCTGAGGAATTTTGATGTTTATCGGATGTATTTTGAACGTTTTAAGTGATTACATTTGATTGGATTTTTATTCTTAATAAAAGGTGTTTATATTTACAGTGTAGAATAGGGTTATTGAAGTTTTTATTTGAACAGCGTTCCTTCTCCGTGTGAGAGGATGCCTATGCCCAGTAATGGGACGATAAAAAGGCTGTAATTATATTGTTCTGTTTATTACCATTATCATAATCCTGCTGCTGTTATCCTAATTCTTTATTGGGTTGGCGCAGCATGTCGACTTGTAGACTTCTAATGACTAAGAAAAATAATATAATTTCTCTGCGTTTTCAAATCCGTACATTATTGTAACAAAACTAAATTTAATCCAACTACAACCTTTCTTCACAGTCAGGGCAAAAGAAACTGAAATGAAATGTAAATATTTCTTCTAAAAATATCATAATAGAGATAACAATATATCAGACTTGTGTCATATATGAGAAAAGTCTTTGTGAAAACGTATGTATTTTTAGTGCAGCTGTTTGCATTGTCTTCAACTGGGCTTTCATTGTTTATATGTGTGTTTTGCTTGAATAAATAATCATGTTTTGTGACCAGCCTTTGTTTTTCTTAACTTTCATATTAGAGCAACAATATTGCTGTAAAAATTATATTATGAGTATTTCTTTGTGCTTTTACTAGCCTTATTTTTAACAGGTGCATATTTGCAGATAAAACAAAAAAAGTACGGTACAATTCAAATGTTAAGTGGCATTTCTTCCTCACAGACTGACTGGTAAAGGCAATCAAACTAGTTTGCGAAACAAACAAACGAAAATCAATCTTCAAAAAGCTTTCACACATACAATAATTAGCTAGTAAGACAAGAATTACACACGGTAAACTTCCTAAACACTACAAAGCAAACACTATAATCCACATTGCTACAAGCAAGGATTCTCCCAATGACTCCCCACGCATTATTTAGCCTGATAATAATCTAGCAAATTTGCCTGACTGGGACCAAACCGGAGGCAATCTGTAAACCGAGCCTTGGGAACGGGTGTGTGGCAAAAAACTACCCGTAGACCTAGTTACGGGTAACAGGGTTAAATAGAGGATTGCTTTAGTAATGTTAAGCAGGATTAGGGTTAAGCAAACGGGGTACTTTAAGGCGATTTTTGTAATGAGGTGCCGTTTTTGTATGCTGAAATTGGTGAATGTTTAGAGTGGAATAAATAGTTGATGATAAAATTTTAATGGAGGACTGTTTTAAATATTTTAGTGATTAAATTAGTCATTCAAATCTTTTCGATTTAGGATTCAGGGACAGGGATTTTAGTTTATAGCCTAATGCGGCTGAATTACAATTTGTAGGTTGTATATTCTCTCGAGATTTGTTTAGCATGTGTTTGTAATTATACGTTTCAAATTAAAGACCAACTTTTTTTTTTAATATCAGACATTTAGGAATAGGTGAATAAGTGAGAGTGTGTCTATTTTTGTAAATAGAGTTCATGATAAAAAAGTAATAATAAACTAAGAAAATAACTAATTAAAAATTGCCTGCATTTTTGTTATTGGTCCAATAACCTCTAAATAGTACATGCTTGAAAACTCTGTAAAAAATCACTCAAATAAATGTTAATTTTCTTTTAATATTGTCATATCATGTAACAGTAATTCGCCTATCCCATGAGATAAGAAACTATGCTCATACTGCGTGTTTCTCTGCAATAAAGCTTACATTCCAGCAACGAATGCAACAGGGTTGTTTATCAAGACTTGGAAATGCGACATTACTTCTGGATTTCTTATAATTTATTGCAGTGCTTAGCTTTTGACCTGTGACTTGTTAGGTACAAAAATAATGGTTGCTGTTATATGATTAAGTGTCTTTGTGTTAGTTTGTTTATGTTATAAGGAAAGGAAAATATTTTATTTACATTTTATAAGTTGTTTGTTGTAACATGTAATTTGCATAACAAGAATAAATGTTTTGCTGTTGGTAACTTATTGTAATGGTGTGATGATCGATCTTGTTGAAACGAGAATGAGAAAACACTGATCAAACGAACAAACAAATAAAACCAACTTTCAACCCACTTTCTAGTGTGATCTTCAGTAATAGTACTTACTATATTTAGATACACGTGTCAAATAATGTATCTCGCGAGTAGTTCAAGTTTGATATACAAACTAGGAACTGTATCACGGCAATAATATGCCTCAAGTAAACTTTTAGATATTAAAACTTTTGCCAATTTTATATTTATTAAAAATAATCAGAACCTTTGCACGTATCCGAATAAAATATGGTAAGAGTGTATTTTTTTATTAGTAAAAGATTTTTTCAATAGTGTCGGAGCCTTTGGGGTAAAAACAAACAAACAAAAATGTTTCGTCGTTATTATAATATATCGCTTTCTAAAGAATAACTGATGCCGTAGGTGAACTTGCCGTATGTGATCTGCGTAGGCAGGATCTAGTTTAGCTAAAGCCTTTTCCTTTACAATTTCTACATATTGGGGTCACACTGTTACTTTCCCATGGGTGTTGTGGGCGTTTATTATAAGAATTGAACCTATGTACATCTAATTTGCTTAACAGTATACAATAATATGTATTATACCTATATTTGAATAGGTTTAAAAATAGAATAGTTGGTACCTTAGTTGTGAAGTAATTACCTACAATTACATATTATGTCGGTCTTTTAACTAGAACAATAAATTAGCAAACTCGGTTACCCATCCAAAAACCAACCACAGCAAGCACACATTTGTGCTGAATATCAGTACTGTATATGATATATTTATCAAAACAGTTCTATAACCCTTAAACCATTACCAGTTAACCCAATCCACCAACTTTACCAAACATATGAAACTTTCCGATTGTAGGCTCCATTACAAGGAAAAAAAAACTTCGAGATAGAAATCAAAGTTAAGACATCTTCCAATAGGTATGTACCTCACAAGAATGCTGATGACTCTGCCTATATCGTCGATCAATAAATTCAGAACTTCTGAAAACTTAATATCTGTAGTATATAAAGGCGTCCCCGTTTGGGTCCAGTAGGGTGACCATACTATTTGTCCCAAACGAGGACAGGAAATGAAAGGACGGAGTGATATTACGAAGGTTTAGCTTATGAGTTTTAGCCTCATAGTTTATGGTCACATAATATGTGACGTTATTGCTTAATATTTATGCTGCTTTTACTTCTTGGTGATGTATCGTTTCTATTGTGTGATATTACGTGAAATAATTTCGTTGTATGAGTTGCGTTTATATATGTATTTTAAGAGCACATAAAATATGTGACAATGAAAGTATTAAAGGTTTGGTTTTACAAAAAAATAAGAACGGTTCGATAATACTGTTTCATATTCAATTTCTAGGTAAACCGAATGTTGTTTAATAGTTGGAAATAATTCTAGAAAGTACCGAAGAACTTAATTGCGAGTCAGTAACTTGTACTGAAATTCCTGATACTTATGTTGCGTTAATTGCGCCATTGTCAGAATAAATTTGTTGAAAAGAATAGCCTGAAATGTTTAAGGCGAAACACACTATAGAGAAAATCCAATTTTACCGTTCTACGGATCCTGATAATATAATTATAGTATTCAGTTAATTATTTAGTGTTTACATCCGATTATGGTAAATTGAAATTTGAAAATTCACTAAATCTTTATTTATTCAACATAATAGTGTGAATTTAATTTGTTAGTCATCTATTATCTCTAACAATCTGTCTTAATTATTTCAAAGAAAAGTATGATTGAAGACGTCAGAATTAGGCTCACAATTTTTAAAAGATTAACTAGTCTATTTTTAAGTATTTTTTGTTTATTAATTTAAGAAAAATTGTGTATGTCTTATTTAATTCTTTAATTTTGATTAAGTGACAGACTTTTTTTATTACGAGACTTATCCTAACTTCAAAGAAATAATGGACACCTTAACTGACATTGATAACTTCCTTCACCACGGACTGCTTCGAGAAATGCTAATTTTAAGATGACATTACGACTCTCCAGAGTTTTCTTTTTTCGTCCCAATATTACGCTATACTTAAAAAATAGGTTCTTTTATTACGTGCGACAGACGAAGCACGTTTTTGTTTGAAGTACAAAGTTAATTAAAAAGGGAATAAATATTTTGCGTCGCCGTTCCCTTGGCGATGAGCAGCGATGACACAATTTATCTCACTAATTAAGTTTTTGTGAAGGATAATAATTAATAACAATAGCTTTGGTAATAAGCTATAAATAATATATGTCACATTTAAGTACCAACATGTTTTTAAATTAAATATTTTTTGGCCTTTTTTTTCATGTACTAATTTCATTGAGAACAATGCTTGGAACAAAAATCTTTCTTGGCTGTTTTAAGCCTGGTTAAGATAAAATATTCAGCAACTATACAGTGCAATGATTTACATATTTAATACTCCAAAACAAGTGAGTATTATTATTAGTAATACTATAGTTATAGAGTTGCGTATTACCACAAAAATAAAGCCTTTATCCATATTATGGGACTATAAATTTTATCGTCGAACATTAAATCCAGCGGAGCTACATGATGTTCTAAAAATGTAAACAGAATTTCAAATATTGTATAGCTTCACTAGAATAAAAGCTGAAAAGTTCGTTTGTTAGTTCATATCGACAAATTAATATAACGAATATTTATTTTCTGCATGTGCTCAAACTATGGTCATATAATATGAATATAACTTTGAAGTGGGAAACGATTAATATATTGCACGTCATCCTCATCCTCCGAGCCTTTTTCCCAACTTTGTTGGGGTCGGCTTCCAGTCTAACCGAATTCAGCGGGGTATCAGTGCTTTACAAGAAGCGACTGCTTATCTGACCTCCTCAACCCAGTTACCCGGGCAACATCTAGATCATTGCACATCTAGATTTAAATAGGTTAACTCAAAAAACACATTTTTTCCGAAAAGACGAAATACTGATTACTCCGTCCCTGCATGTAGTGTTCTGTACTGAAAAATGATTTTTGTGCATACCTACAACATACTTTTTAATCTGTTTTGGTGGCCTATGGATATTCGTTTAAGGTATTCGATGGTATGCATAACTGAAAAAACTAGATTTATGAGTTACCCCCTTTAGATCTACGTATGTGGTATGTACGGTCAGTCACAAGTGAGTGCGACCACGGGACATACCTAGTATGTCTAAATATGTTATACATTCTTGAAATGTCACGTATTGCGGTAGGGGTCCTCTAAAACCAGGTTTACGTGATCTAGTTGACAAGAGAATGCTCTTAGGGTACTTGGGTGATTTTAAGTATTTTAGGTATCGGAGAAATGTTTTACGATACCTAAGATTTTCAATCACAGAGGATCTGAGGGACTCAGACTAAGATTTTGTAAAATAATATTAACGGTGTCACTGATTGATTTATGGGGTTAAATTAATATGTTTTCAGGGGTTGTTCGGAGCATTCGTAGGTGTAGGTACGTCAAGTTCATATCTATCATTAATATCATTAGAGTAAATGGCACCGCTTGTCACATGAGAATTCTAGGAGAAGTATAAGTTATTTTGACGGGCCTGAAATCTGAAAACATAAAAATACATAAGAATTTTCCTAAAAAAATGTGGTTAACATTTTTAGGTACCTACCTAAAAGATCCTTAGGAACTCCATTAAGAATGAGACGTATTTGATGTACCACTCGCTCCCTAAAAATGATATTTCTTTAACAAAATTTGCTAGAATGTAGCCCAATACACGTAACTGCTTTTTGCTTCGCAAATAGGTCGGAGGTTACATACGTACCTACATAATCTATTTACATATGTATGTATGTAGACCCCAACCATGGAGAACAAAATTATTAGCAGAGATCGTCATAATGGAAAGTCTCCTAAGAAAGTAGCGCGCCCAAAATGGGTGTACGGGGGACGAGGAACGTTACAGTCTCCGCCTTTTTACGAAGTCTTTGGAACCTGTCAATTTTGTGAAAAACCGTAAATCGATGACAGATGTCTTAAAGAACCCAAATGCTTCTTTAGTTCACTCGTAACTGATAGTTTTTGTCATGCCCACCGTACATATTGGACCTAGAAGAAGGCTCCTAACCTACCTGCATTATGATACCTCCGCTCATTTTTCCTTACTCCGAGACCCCTTCGTATTTACCTACTACAATGTAGGTATGTATAGAAAGGTTTAATTTAGAAGTATTTGGTCAGGACTCTCTTGAGGAAAAGGTGTAGTATTGTCCACAGAAACCTTGGCTTCTTACATTGTGTAAAATGAACTTGGCCCAAATCCTGGTTTTGTCTTTGTAAGTGGGAATTGTGTGGGAATGTAGATGTAGGCTTGTTTGACTGAAAGCTGGAGTTATAACACGTG
The DNA here is from genome assembly GCF_030705265.1 of Helicoverpa armigera. NCBI lineage: Eukaryota > Metazoa > Arthropoda > Insecta > Lepidoptera > Noctuidae > Helicoverpa > Helicoverpa armigera. The sequence goes on along the minus strand of NC_087132.1, from coordinate 9,575,403 downwards.
TAAAGCTTCTTTTTGTGTAAAATGGAGCTTGGAACATTTTTGTTTTTCATTTTACGTTGATGAGCGGTGTACGAGAAGTGATATTATGTATGTCAGTTCTAATTCCCTTATTTTTAATACAGTTATGTTCTGACCTAGAAAAGGATAGTGGGGATTAATTTTGTTATAGCTATTAGTGTCACTAGGTATCTAAAACTAAGACATATTTTAAGCGTGTACGATAGTGGAAAGTGTACGGAGTGGAGTAGCGTAGATATTGTAAGAAGGTTAATGGGTAATGCCGAGTTCCAGTGTGGTTATTTAAACAAGTTTTAATCCCCTATTAAATGAATAAAATAAAAACCTCTTCCACCACACAGCACAGCCAAAAAAACACTAAAATAAAAGCTTCTCGCGTAAAACTACTAGCGTTTCAGTGGTTAAATTGCACGCTATCAAAAATGTACTACCACCAGTTTAAATTTTACAACTCCAAAGTGCCCTACTCAGCTACTGCACATAACCTTTAATCTCTGACCTGAAAGTTTACCTGAAAACTTCCTGAAGGCTCATAAAAACAATATAAACGGGTTCATGTAGGTTCGTATCGCGATGCTTTACTGCGGTTGTATGTTAGCAACCGTTACTGGTTGCTGCGTAACCGTTTATGAGCGTTAAACTGGTGGGCAGGTAGAACAGTAAAGTATAAAGCTGTTGTTTATTTTTGTATAATTAATTTATAATGTTCTGTACCAATAATGTTTCCAAAATTATCATATATTTCAAACTAATCCAAACGCATAGGTACCCGGCTAAATCAAAGTAATTACTGCAAATATGACAAAATAAATTATCTTCTATTATTTTACAAATCAGTTAATTCATCAACAAAATTCACTCCAAGCAACTACAGCTGCTTATAACTTATGCTTATGCGGTGTAGCTGACGTAAATACGTCACCGCTACGCCGAGCCGCTAGCTACGCTGTCGTAGCTGACAACCGATATCCTATTCGCCTATCATCGACGATCGAGTTGACATTATTGTGCTTTATTTACTACATACTTTTATAACAAGGTGGCAATATCTCTTTCAACTATCAGTAAGTCGTTCGCTGCCATCTCATGAACTTATAGTGTGTCCTATGTGAGCAATCTAGATGCGAACGCGTAGCGGCGCTGTAACGCGAAAACAACAAACAGACGATTTATTTTGAAGTGGCACGTTCGTACATTTTTTAATTTGCATTCGCGTTTGCTTTCATTTGCGCCCTTAGAGTAGACATTGCAAACTTTTAGTCGCTGGATCATTAAGCATAAGGCAGGATGAAGATATAACAAAGACCAGATATTTAGCAGGTATCTGACCGACTGAAAACTTTCATTGGAATCAAGATTTTCATGAAAAAAATGCCCATCACCTAAGTATTCTTGTAAAACACAATTATTACGAGTACGCATACCGTGGTAGTGTGTGATACAGCTATACTACAGAACCTTTCGTAAGGATTACATACAAATAGGCGTTTATTAGTTTAATCTCCATAAAGGAACTATGTTCTCGCGAAATGTAATGTTAGCCAAAGTTAACTACGTGAGAAATAACTGTGGCGAATTAACTGAATAGGCCTCGTGCTAGTAGTTAGAATAAGTTTAATTTCAAAGTAATTTTCTTCATTGCTACTTTCTAACCTAGAATAGCTATGTTCGTAATTATGTACCATTGAGTTTTCCGTGACTTCCTACGCGTAGGCTTTGAATTTCAGCTAAATGTATCCTAGAGGGTACTAATGCTCCTATCTGGATAAAATGTTGTAATACTAATATTTTTATCTGGGTGCGGAAAATAGTTCCATTAGAACACCATTGTGTGTAATAGAACACCATATTGTGATAATTCATTATTATAGTAACATATTATATATATTTTTTTTAATATTTTAAAACCAAATGCTTCTGTCTCGTCTCCAATTCGTCCGTCCATTCCATAAAAGTCCTACTTTTACAAACTCAGGTTTACGGTTCACCCTTATTATCTGTAATCATTCGAGTAACAGTTTAATAGTTTTCAAACATTCTTTTGCGGACTCCAAAAGTTTCCGTCCGAGGTCTTAGACCATTTGATCAACGGGAACCGCCATGAGCACAAATCTCTTTGCGAAAAGTCTGGCAATTGGCGAGGCATCGCAACAAATAGAGATAGCTCACACGCTCATGGCTAAACTAACAAACACAAGCATAAATTTCACACACACCTGTAAATAAGTATTATAAGCGGTCTCGCGTCTGAGCCAGAGGGGAAGCCGTGGCAATGGCGTTTCCAGTTCGTTGAATGGTCTAAACTTGTGGTTGATAAGGCTAATAATTCTCACGCAACTCGGTTTCAGGGGGAATTAATTTAAAAGTTTTTCGATTTTCTGTTTAATAGATAGGAGGAGAGGATTGATGGCGGTCCGTTGTTCTTTTTTGTGGACTTTTTTGAACGTTCCTAAGGTAAAATAAATTTTGATCATAGTTTATGAAAATCTAAAACTTATAATCTTCACTTTTTTGTTATAAAGTATGATTTTGAAAACTTAACGGTGAAAATACACCTAAGTAATGAGCAAAAAAAAATGCACCATTCAAAATAAAATATTGCAAATTATATATTTTAAACAATTTCATTCTTTTGATTTACGAGTTTTTATTCACAACACATTTAACATAAATTCTCAAAAAATGTATTTCCAACTTATTTTTATTTATTCATTTAATCAAGGACGATGTGAAATAAAAGGTAATCCAAGAACGAAAGATGATAAATGCGTTATTTAAAATTATCTTTAAAAGATGCATTCATTTCAAAAAGATATGTATTGCAGTAATAAAGTAATTTTGTTTTAAGATGGAGAATAAAAATATATGAAATTTTGGTCACAAACTGTGAGTGATAAAAGTCTTCGTTTTTCGCAAATAAGTTCTTCGTGACATGAATTTTAGTTCTCATAACATATTTTATAAAAACTTTTTTGTAACATATACTTTGTGCCCTATATGAAACGTGTGTTATGAAATACCTTATACGGTTCGTTTACTTATGGTATTTTATTTCATACAAACAATCTGGATATTAAGAAATTCTTATTTTTATTTTACTTGAAATATGAGCTAAAATTTTTCTATGCATAGGTTATTATTTTATTAGAAAAATATTTTCGATCTCGTTATTAAAAACAGACATAATGATAACATACATGAATTACATTTAATGAAACAACCTTTATGATTTTGTCAAAAAGAACAAAATTGATATTTTATGTTGTGAAAATATCCCCAAGATTCTAATACCTTTATCAATTTTGAAACCACCTAAACAAAGCAAGTCCGGTAAATGAAGGTCCCACGTACATAATAAAGGAGTACTGTTAGTATTACGTATCCTTTAAACTTTATGTACAGAGAATTTCTCAGATACCTATAACAAACTTACCCCAATTACGTAACTTAACAACAAATAACCTATTGACGTACCTTCTACTATTATAATAAACAATATAAACATATTCGAAGGTTTCTCTATTAATTACGTATGTCTATGCTTGGGGTGCTCGTGGCTTCATAGAAACAAACTGTCAATTGTTTAAGGAAGTGTTTACAACAAAAGACCGAATGCTCAGTATTTCTCAACACTATGGAGGTATTCCATACTAATATTTTATATAGAGGAAATATTGTTTTCCTGCGATACCGCGAGAAAACAGGTTAATACAAACATAAGCAGAGCATTTTCCCAATGTAGTTAAGTACCTGCTCCTTTTACAAATATTCTTCAGAACTTAAGACATATCCTAAGACTCAAACAGTAACTGTTTGATTGTTGCATAACTTCGGAGTCGGTAAAAAAGTCCTAGTGGATATTTGAACTTTATTTTTTTGTCCCTAATCAAACTCAAGCAAGCGTGGTGATTAACGCCTTCTCTAGCCCTGTGGGACTGTCAAAACGCAGATTATTACATACCTACCCAAAAACAAAAGACCATCCAGATCCGATAAATAAATTCTAATAATACCCACGTATCTACTTGATAGACTCAAGATAAACTACTCAGTATAGAAAAGAACATCTCCCTTAAGGGATGTTAGTAAAATATTCATAGTCGGACACATGGGAGTTTGGTCGGGAATATGTTTAAGATAATTTTGGGAAAGTCCAACATATAGATATGGGTATATCTGTAACCTTTTTCCTATGGATTAAACAGGATATCGGCAGGAAAAGATTTCCTTAAAGATATCTACATACAGTATTGTATGGAAGCATGTCTTTTCTATTGTTGGGTAAATATGTGGATTTTGAAATAAAATATTAATTTATAATGCGAGACAAGAATACATGAGTAGAATCGGGACTAAGTACATGGCTATAAATACATTAAATATTAAAAATGTGTAGGGTTAAAGATTACTATAAAACTAGTTTAACATATTTTCTAGTTTCACTCACGCGGATGACGTCACGGCCAATTGTGATAAAAATTTTTGTTTTTTTTTTTATTATTTTATTTTTTCATTGATAACTGTACTCATAAATCAATATTATCAAAAAGCTTACCCTGTCAATGTAAAGCTGCATTATCGATACAAAAAAGGAAAATACCGCCGACTATTTATACGCAAAAGTAAAATATTATTATCGTATTTTCTTAAGACAATACCCTTTTCTCGTCGGATGATAAGAAGCAGGGATTTCGTGTTTCCTTCCATTCGCAAATCAGCTTAGGAGCGACATAATAAGAATTCTATTTTGTCTCTTATGTTGAGTAAATACAAGATATTAAATATTTAAAAAAAAACTGAATGAAATCTCATGATTATTGAATACTAGCTGCCTTCCGCGGTTTGTTCGCGTAGAGTTCAGTTATATCGCGTTTCAAAGAGAATTCTTCAAAAGTCCGGGATAAAAACCTACCTACCTACCTAACCTATCCTATGTTCTTTCTCAAGTTCAACTCTATATCTGTACCATTTTTTTTTTATCAGTTCAATGGTTTAGACCTGTAAGCGTAACAGACAGACAGACAGTTACTTTCACATTTATGATATTAGTAGGGATGCTTGTTGTCAAAGTCGAGAATAAATTTGAATCGTTAAAATAAAATTTAAAGACACTGCAAAAGTGTATGTGTTTGTTACGCTTACAAGCTTAAATGGCTGTACTGAGTGGGATGAAAGAATTTGGTATGCGGGCACCCTGAAGACAAGTTAATTTTTATCTAGGTACTAGGCGAAGTTCCCGTAGGACGTGAACATCATCTTAGGCAAAATCTAGTGATCCTATTCATCATCACCATCATCTCAGCCATAGGACGTTCATTGCTGAACATAGGCCTCCCCTTTTATCTCCACAGATACCTGTTGGAAGCGATCCTGTTGAATTATTTTAATTATATATTCAGTAAGTACAATATGAAAACTGTTTAAGTGTTCATTTATTGAAAACTTAATTAAGTACATCAATCAATCAATGAATTTGATAAAACCACAATGTCAATTTGAAACGAAATGAGTGAAAATTCAATTTTAAGATAGTTCTCCGCCTACAAATGTACTTTTATTGTTTTGAAAATGTATAGAAATAAAAACAATAAAATTCTGTCTTTGATGTCGTTATAACTATTGAAAGATTTATTTGAGCCAATTTAAAAAGCATTCAGAATAATTTTAATTAAGTTTGTAAAAAAGCAGGTTCGGTTTAATTCAGAAATGCATAATTATGTCTTCTATGAAAGCATACTTTTTTTTAGTAAAAAATATGTTAAAATTATAGTTGTTATCTCAATTACTAAATCATCATCCTCCGAGCCTTTTCCCAATCATGTTGGGGTCGGCTTATGTTCTCAATTACTAAATATGATATAAATATTCCATTTTATAATGTTTTTTTTAAAGGCACTATCCATTGTGTTATTTACAAACTTCCACTACTGACAAAATAACATTAAAAAATTAAGTAGGTATTTTAAATTGCAGTTAGTCACTTTATCATAATTACCACACAATGACAAGAAAAGTAAAATCATAAAGTACAGTCAGCTTCATAATATTTTAAAAGTGCTTCTATCATCGAGTCCCATTTACAAATATCATCATCTTCCGAGCCTTTTCCCAAACTATGTTGGGGTCGGCTTCCAGTCTAACCGGATTCAGCTGAGTACCAGTGCTTTACAAGAAGCGACTGCCTTTCTGACCTCCTCAACCCAGTTACCCGGGCAACCCGATACCCTTTGGTTAGACTGGTGTCAGACAACACACCACAAATATGAGTTACAAATATGAGTTAGCAAATTCAAATCGAGTTTACGCACCTTCAATCAATTTGGATGAAATATTACGATCCTTATATATTATTTCGATAGTATTTTATTTACTCTAAATCGAATAATACTGTGTAGTTTGTGATTTAAGTAATTTTATTTAAATCTTTAAAATAAAAATATTTATTCAGTTTTTTTTAGCAACATTTGTAATAATGTCGAAAAAATATTCACATGAGAAAATTTCGCTCATTGAATCTTTTTTTGACTTCCATTTAATATTTCTTTGTCAGCAAGAATATTCCAAGAAATCTATCCAACCTTTATCAACTAAATTAAAACAAGAACTACTACCAAGAACCTTTAAGCTGAAGATTGAATTTCAGCTCAAAAATATTCTCTTGTTTCAAAGCTTCAATTTCTCCCTTCAAACGTCAACATCAGGCCAAAAGTATGGGCCCAGCCAAATTACCACCACTTAGTTATAATCCGGGATAATCCACGAACAAACGCACCCCGGCAAGTCTAAATGGTTTAGAATATAGATTAAATTTAATGATGTGATCCCCAATTTCGGCTTTTAGCCCTTAAGTAATTTAATACTTGGAAGATACTGTGAGATGGGCGAATGAAAATGGACCTTTTAATGTAGTAAGTGAGTGTAGCGTCAATTAAGTTTATTTTATTACGCGCCCACTAATTCTGCCTGCATGTGTAATTGCGAAATTCGAAATGGGCCACTTAAATCTTGGAATTAGTCACCAAATTGGGTATAAAAAATAATACGATAACGAATTCAATGAAAAAGACCGATAATACTTATTAAAATTTTAATTACCGAGTTAATTTCATGCAGAAATGCAACTACATTAAAAAGCATTACATGTTCCATTGTAACAAATAAATTAAAAATGTACAGTCGAACACAAAAATCTTAGGGCAAAAAATGTCACAGACAAGTGATTTGAAGTTTGAATTTTCTGCCAAGGAAATTGGGATCGACATTATCGGACAAGTGAATTCCCTTAGCAAAGGAAAGGGTGCGGATGGGGTGCCAAATGTCTTTTCCAACTCATAAATCTTCGATTAAAATCGGGGGCGCAGTAATTGAGCGTGCAATTTATATCATGGTCATCAAACAATTTTAGAGTGTAATCTCATGTTTACATGTCAAAAAGTGAAGAAGTGATGTGTTTACAACATTGCTTTTCAAGAAGGTAATTTATGGGCTTAATATATTTTGATAGAGTGATGATGCGGTAAAAGATGGCCTAGAAAAATTTTGTAATTTTACCTGCAAGTACTATAATTTTACACAACCCGCAAATTATTTAAAATACTCATATCAACAGAGGGGTTTGCCTGCTAAAAAGATTATCTTCCTTATTAGTTAAAAATAAAGATTAACCTCTCTTATAATAAACTCTTTGAAGGAATAAATAATTCCCTCTTCGTGCAAGTTGTAATTATTCACTGCACGGAATGAGTTAGTATTGTGCTCCTAGTAATCAGTAGTTTCTGAGCACATTCTACGTTTCTTTGTATTGCATGCATTTTTGTATTGTAGCTCTAATTAAGCGGTAGAAATGTTCTTTTATTTCGTGTGCGTTTGTATATTCAATAGTTATCTGATGGAAATAAAGGACTTTAAAAAATAATACTGGTTAATGATGCTTGTGGTATTTTCTTGAACATTTTTTCGCCGCTGGAATTAAAATTTACATGAAAAAATAATTTCCCTGTGCTTTATATAGCTTCGTTAAATGACTAAAACAACTAAAAGTTATTTTAAACTAAATCATGAATCAAATAAACTTAAGACAGTCTATTTATAGTTCACTAGTAAACAACTAGAAACTATTAAATAAATTCACTGAACGGCAATGAAATCACGAGCGCTTTTCAGTATTATCCAAACAGCTTTCTTATTCAAAGTTTATATCTTTCCGACTTTAAAATAATACCAAAGAAGATACTGTCGTTGTTTTAACTCAATCTCGGAGCGAATAAAATAATATGGTGAAATTAAATGCAATTTCTACAGTAAAGGCTTAAGCAGCGCATTGAGCTGTTTTGCATCGTTGCTTGAAGCTGCTGAAAGCGCTTGAGGAGATCTGGACCAATGAGGGCAGCGGTTCACGACCTTAAACCCAAAGTGATAAAATAAAATGCAGCGTGAAATTTCCTTTAGCTGAGTGCATTTTGTGTCCAGGAAAATGGGTCAGGGTTGGTGGTTGTTGTTTAAAAGAGGTAGACATAAGTATGTAAAATGAGAATGTGATTTCGAAATACGTGTAGGTAAAGGTGCGTCTTGCGTTAGTAAACGCAAAAGCAAATATGAACCGAATTGATAGGTAAACTTTTAAGGAAATACTTAATCGTTCACTTCCCCAAAAATAAATTCGCTTTATACATTATTTTTCGGTAGCAATAAAAATATGACGTCTAAAGTCATTTAAGAAAAAAATTTTTCTCATGTAGTGTGTGTTTTTTCAAATGTAGTCGATACCAACAAGTTTCACTATAACAAAACACTACCTCAGCAACTATTTTACACGCATACTAAAACACTTTTGCACATACCAGTACTACCAATAAATTAACGCCTATATAAACAATTGCTGAATGAATTTAATTGTACGTTTACCCACGCAACAGTTCGAGGCATTTTGTATTGTTTGTTTTCGCCTTTAAATTGAATTTTAAATGCAATTTAAGATGGTTGACTGAATTAATTTCGAGAATTAATATAGTTGATATTATTTAACGGCTTTGCAGTTCGATAAGTCAATATTTTGGTCGTTATTGTTATTGTAACTTGTTGACAACAAGTAGTAAATTACATTTGACTTAAAGAGATTCAAAAAAATCGGTTCCTATAAATTTTTCATCACTTAGGTACTGCCTAGTTTTGACCTTGATAAGGATACCAAAATTTTTAGATAACTAAAGTTATTTACTTTGATATTTGAGTTTAAACCTCATTTGAGAATCTAACCAAAAAGTTTTATGAAGCTTTAAGGTCAATATAAAAGTAAGTTTTTAGTGAATGGAACTAACGCTGAACTATCTATGACCTAACCTTTAAATAATAGGAATATTATGTAAACATTAGGAATATGGACAAATCTATTATTCATAGGTATTGTATTATAGAATTATTTTCGTAACAAGATTTTTCAATGTCATACCAAATGGTTCATTGCTTAACATAATAAACTTTGTTTACATTAATACATGAGATTCAGTAAGGTTATTCTAGATTTCATGAATATCATTTTCTTTTGATTGATTTTGTCTCGTTATGTTGACCGTTTTGGCCTTTGGGGAACACGCTAATAAGATGTATTTTGTTTATGTATAATGATCTAAAAAAGACTAGTACCTTTTATTACAAGATTGAGATATGTTTTACATTTACATGTAAAGTTTTTAAAGCTTTAGTTTAGACATATCTTTTTGAGAATAAAATATAAATTGCGGTCTAATCTTACTTGAAATGACTGAACTATCGAAATTTTATTAAACTTTCGATCAATTAGTCGACAGTTTTTTCTAATTCCTTTTAATTTATTTATCTGTCTTTAATGGGTTGTGGAGGTCAGATAGACAGTCGGTCCTTGTAAAACAATGGTACTTAGCTGCATCCAACGTAGTTGGGAAAAGACTAGACAGATTTATTTATTAAAATATCTGCATAGTTTCATAGTTAAGTATATTTTTATAATAATTAATAAACCTCTATCAGAATGGGGATTCTATAATGGGATCCATTGAATCGTACTTAAGTGTTATCTCGTTTTTAAACTGGGTCGGTTTTTCTGCTCAAACGTTAATATCCATTGAATGAGGATCACAGAATCAATGCTCGGTTTGTTGAGCTTTGTAGCACTGGTTATTTTATTATGTTTTGCTTATCATTTATTTATTTTTCAACATATAAATTACATTTTCATATCAATTTCTTCTGCAGAGCGAGCGCGCCTTCTGGCTGTGGGCGAATGGGAGTCGGGTTTATGGCTTCTGGCACTTCCGTCGTCAAACATAGGCACCTTGTTTGACGATACCATTTTCCGGCTAGCTATTTGCTTGCGATTGGGTGCTCCGTGCTGCTCTCCTCACCGCTGCCCATGTGGTGAAGCTGTCAGCAGCCTTGGACACCACGGCTTGTCATGTAGCCGCAGCGCCGGCCGTTTTGCACGGCATGCGAATATCAATGACATAATCCGTCGAGCTCTTGTTGCCGTTGGCGTTCCAGCCATATTAGAACCCAATGGTCTGGCACGCGACGATGGCAAGAGACCAGACGGTATGTCGTTGTTCCCGTGGAAGATGGGTAGGTCTTTAGTATGGGACGCGACCTGTGTCGATACTCTTGCACCATCTCACCTTCCTAGCTCGGCGCGATGTGCTGGTTCCGCTGCTGCGGCTGCAGAGGACCTCAAACGGCGCAAATATAGTACCCTGGTGGGTAACTATACCTTTGAGCCGTTTGGGGTTGAAACCCTCGGGCCGTGGGGTCCAAGTGCTCATCTCCTATATAAGGATATCGCTAAGCGACTTGCTGACACTTCAGGTGACCCAAGGGCTGGTTTTTATTTTGGCCAAAAAGTAAGCATTGCCATCCAACGTGGCAATGCTGCCAGCCTTTAGGGTACACTCCCGGTGGGCAGCGATGAGGAGTTTTTTGATGCAATTTTTTAAATATTTTTATTTATAGTAAGTGTATATATTCGGTAATAAGTTAGTTGTATGTTGTATATATATTTATTATTAAGTTATTGTAAAAAGTTATTTGTAAATAAAAATTACATTTTTAAATATTAAATATAAAAATAAAATCATTTAAAAATATGACTATAATATTATTAAGTTTATTGTTGTATATTTGAGGAAACAAATATTTTGAGTTGCGTCATTTGTGTTGTTTTGTTAATTTGATCTTACTCTACCTAAATAAAATTGGTATAGGCGTAGGAGGATAATAATGAAGAGAATGATGATGATGTTTATTTGATATTTTTTTTTTAGAAAAATAACATGATTTTACGGCCATAAAACGAACTTGGAAAAGGCTTTTTGATTACCCTATTCAGTACAATTCTAATCATCAATTTGGTCATACTTATTTGTTCTGGCGTTAAGTAAATATATCTAACTTATGCTTGTAGCCTTTTGTATTTTCAGAACTATCAATATTTAAGCTTCTGACAACAATATTTCGATTTTACAGACTAATGTACTCAAAAAAACCTTCTTTAAGCGCAGTCTATGAAAAATATGTCTTAGGCTTGCAATAAGTGCTATGCATATTGAATGTATCCATATTGTCAAAGAAATATGAAAATCTAATTCAATCATAAAAACGTTCACAAAAGGTGAATTTGCAAAAGTTTCAATAAATTCAAATAAGTATTCATTTTGCAGTGAATTCAATTTATCGATGTTTGATATAGAAAACTTTTGAACTATGATTTATGGTTCAAGACTGAATTCGTGTACATAAATCATAATACCTAGTTTGCAAACAAAAACTAGTGATGTGATGATTTTCAGTTTTTTTGACTATGTTCATATATTTGTTTTCATATAAAAAGTAATAAAATCTTTTGAAAATATTTATTTTTCCAAAAAATCATAAAAATACTACACTTAATTATTCATAGTGCTGTAAAAAAGATTTACCTATAAAAAGTCGCCCTACGGCTTAGTAATGGTCTGGCAATCGAGAGATCCAAAGTTAGATGCTTTGTCAATGTATTTATCAAGTCTACTGAAATTTATGTAATATCAAAAATTTTACTATTAACTCAGTCAATTACTTAACATTAACTAATTACAATCTGCATACTTCCTATTAGTTAATCATATGTAATTTTCACTACCGCCACATCGTTCTCCAACCAAGTCTAAAATACAACCAGGGCAAAAAAAAGCGAAACACGTTAGTAGTAATTGGTAATAAAATTGATGGCCCACGCTCCAAATACCAGTAACATTTTATCCCTGCCTAGTCGTTTTTCCAACTACATTGATCGATTTCCCCGCCGACAGCTAATTCTTTTGCTCAAATATTAGTAAGCTAGGCTTATAAGTATTATCACCGCTGGGTATTAACACCTCGGTTTTAGCCCTACTTTTAGTATTTTTGTTTTATCTCTGCAAATCGGCTGCGAAATATCAAAACCCAGTATCTGCACAAAATCAAATTTTATAGGAGAGCCGAAAAACGATTTCATATCTTTGACAGCTTGCCGTTTCAATAATATTAGTCGTACCGTCCTGGGAGTGATTGCAAAATTTGAGGGAGATAACAGGGTTTTAAAAAAAAGTTTTTTAATGCGTCTATCACCAAGTATGTACGTAGAGGAGCAGTTACTAATAAAAAAATTGTTTTCTTAGTTCTAACTTTTTGAGTGTGACAATTTCAAAACCTAGTAAGATCACTTGCTTTGTTTTCATTTAGGTCTGAATTTATTGAGTAGAAACTAAATGCACTTTTATAAACCTAGTAAGAAACAATAGAATAAAACAACGAAATAGTGATAAGCAGTTTTAATGAAAAAGATTTAAAAAAAAACTCTTTTTCTCAGTAAAAAAAAATAATCACTCAAAATATTTGAAAAGAATATTCAAATAAAATAAATTATTCGCTTATTAAAAATTGTCCACCAGAAACTAAATCAACTGAATTATTATTGATAGGTAAACTTTGCCAAAACTCCCTTCTGTTCATTGGCATAAGCTGTAATAATGATTTTACTATGCCTTTTTTTTTACTTTCTTTAATGCCTCTTGGAATATATTTTAAGGTTGGCATGGTCAAGGGATTGTGTTTTTTCATAACGTTCGGTATGGCCGCTGGCCGTACACTACATGAACGTGCCCCAAAGGGTGATAGCCATTAGGCTAATCCGGGGGTACCGCACGATCTCCCGCGAAGCAGCTGGCCTACTAGCCGGACTGCCACCGTGGGATCTGGAGGCGAGAGTCTTCTTGCGCCTGTACGACTGGCGCGAGGAGACTCAGCGCTGGGGGGGAAACCCCGTAGCCGCGGCAAGTTGTCGAGCAGCGGGCGGAGCTCCGGCGCGATCTCATGGTGGCCTGGAGGGAACGACTGTCGCAACCCAGTACAGGGCACGCCACCATAGTGGCGGTAAGTCCCCTCTTTGAGGAGTGGCTCGGCAGGAGTCACGGCGCCCTCACGTACCGCATGACGCAGGTCCTCACCGGACACGGTTGTTTCGGGAGGTACTTGCATCGAATCTTTCGTGAGGAGGCGCCCGGGTATCACCACTGTGCGGACAGCCCCGAGGACACGGTGGACCACACAGTCTAGGAGTGCCCTGCGGGGGAAGGGCACCGCCGGGTACTCGTCGAGGCTTTAGGCGGCGGCGACTTCTCGCGTCCGGCCCTGGTTCAGGCCATGGTCCGGAGCGAGAGGGAATGGGATGGCTTCGCCTCCTTCTGCGAAGCAGTCATGCTCGAGAAGGAGGCGGCGGAACGTCAGAGAGTTCGCACCTCTCATCCCGGCCGCCACGCTGGACCAGGTAGACACTACGGGCGCCGGGTGTCGCGAGATGACTCCCGGCCACCATAGGCATGGGTCTGTGGGCGGTGAGTTCGGGTGGCTCAGCGTCCCTCTGTCTGCTTAGACGACAGACCCGTGTCGACGGCGCGCGTTGTTCCACGCGCTCCTCAAAGAGATGTCAGCAACCCCAGCGGGGCCCAGTAGGGCCAAGGCCTGCCGGGGCTGCGGGTTGTTCGAAGGAGATACCGTGGCTCTGGCAAATAAAAGGCCCACGACGGAACACGACGGTTTTTGGTCAGTAAGAGTCTGACACTCCCTCATCGCTGCTAACCCACAGCGGGAGAGGTCATTTGATGATTTTTGACGTCGTTTAAAAAAAATGCCTTTTATTCATAAAAAACCTTGGAAAACAAACAATCTTGACAATATTATACACTGAAGCGTACTTAAATTTCACCATGTTGTTTTTTTAAAGCACTCAAGATCAATTTCGACCTATAAAACTGATTTTTGCTCATTTTTAGAGACAAAAACACGCACTTGCAACGACTTGTTCTCACATACTAAAGTTGCGCGGGAGTTTTGACGTTTATTACAACCATTTCATTGGCTTAGTATCTACATGAACCATTTTATATCCAAGTAACTACAAGCACTAACTAGGTTTTTAAAATGGTTGATGTTAGATACTATGTTTTAATCTTGTAATTTTTGCATTTTGAAAACGTTTACTGTAGATACTAGGTTTCCGACTTTGTGTAACTTCGTTTTTGTAAAATTTTTGGGAGTTTTTGCTATCCTAGTATGTGGAGAATGGTCTATAAGGTTGAAAAATGCAAAAACACGCTTTTTTAAAAATTTGTCAGATACTAGGTTTTGAAATTGCACAGCCGAAATGGTATTTCGCAGGAGAAAGATTTTCTCTTATTTTTTCATGAAATAAATTATATAATGGCTCCTTTAACTAAGAAGGTTTTAGCATTTAGGAAAATTGTATTTCCCCTTTCATAAGGTAATTTATTCATATGACACAGCTAAAACCTGTAGGTAACGTTCTGATCACAATATTAAAAAAAAATCACTTTTGGCGAAAATCTTCAACTTGACTGTCACTTTACGTGTTTTTCACTTCGAACATCAATCCCATCTAACAAACAGCAGACAAAAATCAAATAACCCAGTTGGTACATTTTCCATGAGGCTACCCCTCGATTGCCTTCATTCTAAAGCGTTCTCGCCCCAGGCCCAGACTCCGTCAACTACATTCGTCTAAATGAAAAGGCTTAAATAAAAAACCCGAATGAGTCCGCTCCTGAATAGACAGACTGACGTGAACGTGTTCCAGAGTTTCTATGAAAAGAGGTAGAAAAGGAAAACATGGATTTTATGTATGGAAGTCGTTTTCCGGCAGTTTGAATGGTGCCAAACTGAGCGTGGTACGGAATTAGGTTTCGTGTTGTCAACGTATTGAGTTCAGGAATTGCTTTGGGTTGTATTAATTTTATAAAGGGTAAGTATTGCTTTGGGTAAAGGCTAATGAATTCCCTCTTTGGTAGAATATAAATTAATACATACGATAGTATGGGAATTTTTCTGTTCTCTTTTTGAAGCCTTTTGATCAATTCTATTTGACGCATGAAGAAGTTTTAGCTTTGTATAAGGATTGTGTATCTAATGTATTACTGAACATGTATTTCATTCATTTTAATTCATTTCAGGATTTCATTTCAGTCTGGTGACTTTATCAAAGTCTGATTTGAGACTTTAATTTTATCCAGTGTAATTTAAAATAATCCTTGATTAAGCCGAAATATTATCTAGGTTTTGAGTAAATTCGTTGTATTTCAGATTAAATAATAGGATTAGGTTAGTAATATGAAAATAAAAATACAAAATCATTAAAAAATGGTCTTTTATTTAAATCAACTTTTAATCTCCAAAACAATATTATCTATATCTATTTTATGTTAACTACAATTTTTACATCGTTTTTTTCTTATTTGACCAGCTAATTATCAATCACGATTGACATTGCTTTCAATCATCAGTCAATCAATTAATCGTATATCAATCAGTTTCAATCGGTTGATTGATAATTAGCGGGCCTTTATTAGTAAAGTTATGAATTTAAACATTAGAAAGGTGAGGGTTGAAATGTAGTAATATTCTAGCTTTTAACATTACCCTGATTATGAGGATATTTTCTATGCAACGTTGGCACAGATTTTCCATCAGGCTTGTTTTATAGTCCTGATTGATCATAGTGATTTAACATAAATACAGTGTCCAAATACTGATAAATACTTTTGAACATTCACAGAAAACTATTACAATAATATTCGTTTATACATTTATGCCAATCAATAACTTTTCAGGTTGAAATATAAAATAATAGTAAAGCTAATTTATAATTAATTCAGACTGAAAAAGGCAGTTTAAGGAGTACAAAATTTTTATGTTTCCTGCTGTTTTGAAACCTTAGTAAACAGGCATTTTAATCAAACCAAAATTTCAAAGGCTCTTTGTTTGCCACAAAAAATACTCGTCAAAAATAGTGCCACAATTTTTCTTTAGTAACAAAATCCCAGTTTTACTAAAAGATTGACAAGCCGCTGACAACTGACAATCAGGCTTTGAATTTCAAACATTCTGTACAATACTATTATTATTTTTACAAAACACCATTCACTTCACATCACTAGTTCTTCTGTATATCGATTGATCAATCGAATCTTTGAACCATTCACTTTTATCAACACTTTTACAATCGATTCGATATCGAGAGTCCATCAAACTTTTTTTATTCGATTATGCTTTGTAAGTTCACGTTTTGATTGTCACATTCTCTTTAAACGTTTATTTTATTTACACAATTAATAAGTATATAACACTAGCGATGCCTATTAGTGTGTGTAGGTCAAAACTGCTCGCCCACTGTGCACTTCCTTGCATTGCTGCTGGGGTCTCACCTGACAAAGAAAAAAAAAACAATTATTATAGGAAAGAAACGGCCTGTCGCAGATGCTTATGCAGCACAGGATCTTCAGGAATGATTATGTGTATGGGTGTAACGCCACTTGAAAATCAATGCAATCTTTTAAGTCTCTTAATTGCAATTGCAATCGGGGCTTTTTAATGTGACTGTTGGTGTATTTTTATAATTAGTTACCATTAAGTATTTTATGTAAATAAATAGTGAGAGCCCTTTAAATGCGACTTAATAAAATCACCTCCCATCTAATACGAAAAAAACTATTAACAAAAAATCTGATAAGTTATTTTTATTCTTTATTGAATAAACCTTGACAGCTCCTTCAATGTACATCTTTGCAGGAAAAATACGATGTTATTTATGTATTATTATTACATGTTATATACAGTCTGATATTGTGATATTTTCGTCTGTCAAAGCTTATAAAAGTCGACGTGATTTGTAAAGGTTATGGTGGAGAACGCTTTTCTACATAATTGGAACGAATAATAAGACTTTTTGATTGTAAATGGTAATGTCAAAGAAAATATATTTTATTGTATAATGTATATTTTGAAGTAAGCAGACGAATTTTGCTTTGTTGGTAACTTTGAAACTACTTGGAAATATTTTACGTTAAACTGTAGGTCCTGGCTGTCATTGAACATCCTTGGCAGTGCTTACGGGTAGTCAGAAGCCAGTAAGTCTGACACCAGTCTAACTAAGGGGTATCGGGTTGCCCGGGTAAATGGGTTGAGGAGTTCAGATAAGCAGTCGCTTCTTGTAAAGCACTGGTACTCAGCTGAGGTTCCTGTTAGACTGAAAGCCGACCCCAAAATAGTTGGGAAAAGGCTAGGAGGAGGATGATACTTGGAAATATTTTTATAAGTTAATAAAATAAATATGTAAATTATTCGAAGTAAAGTATCGTTATTATATAAATTAATCATGAATATATTTTCCGACAAAACTATTCAAACTTATATGGTCATATATGATTAACTTATATAGCCAAATTGGACAGTAAACTAGCTTCGATTTTTATGACATGTAGGTACTGTGCACTTTGCAGTGCTATTAAATATTTTACGAGCTAAAAGGAATTCAAAGCTTTTGTTATCCAAAACATAGAGTTTATAAGACTATAAAACATATTTATTTTAAACATCATTTGAGGGTTGTTTAAGCCACCTGCCGGGGCTGCGGGTTGTTCGAAAAAGATACCGCGGTCCTGGTACATAAAAGGCCTATGACGGAACACGACGGTTTTTAGTCAGTAAGAGTCTGACACTCCCTCACCGCTGCTAACCCACAGCGGGAGGGGTCATTTCATGATTTTTGACGTCGTTAAAACCAAATCAGTCAATTCTTATTTCATGGAGACATCATAATTTAGGGCCGGATTCCACCCTTGCGGAGAGGAGTACAAAATATTTTAAACCACCAATTGTTTTTTTCTTGTAACGTACATTTTCGTAGTCAGCCTATAAATAAATCTAAGATTCGCTTGGTAAGAATTATACGCCCACTCAATCACTAGTCGGCTGAGCTATTGATGATGATAGTACTTAGCACAGAGAAATCTCCTTTAATGTATTTCCCATAAGGAAAAACAGCGAAGGTATAGCAAATAGTGGGGACTGTGGCTCATTTTTAATGTTCGTTGTTTTTTGTAATAATGATGGCCCATGTTTTGCCATATAATAAAATAGTGGAGAAAATAAAATTTCTTTTTTTTGCATTTATGATTTGCTTGATGAATGAGTTTTCTGAATAAAATATATCGAATAATAGTCTACCTTTTATTAAAAAGAGTATTCTAGATTATTTAAAGTAGAAATAATATTTTTCCACTAAAGGGAATACTGACTATACTTGCCATGGCTTACAAACTGACGTTAAATACTCAGCAATGCAAAAATCAGATGATGATATCTGACATTGCAGTCACAGAACGAGCATTTAAAAAATAGCTATTCTTCTTTTTGAAACAGAAACGCAATAAAATATACCAAAAATAATTGAATCAAATCAAAAATTTCAATATTAACAAAAACAATACAGCCCCAAACACCTGCGTGTTTAAACAATTTTCATAATAAATACCCGTTTCCCGGTTAATAAAAAGGTACATAAAAATAGCTGAACCGTGGTGTTAATAGTCAAAATAAAAGAATATTATAATTAAAGTAAACATAAATTATCGCGCGATACGGCAATATTTATTTTATTTTATGAGCTTCTGACACGAGGCTCTCGTTATGGTAAAGTTATGCATTTGCTTAACGGCCTGTAAAAGAGGTGAGTGATTTCACTAGCTGAGTTGGACTATTTGGTCTTGAAAATACTAATGGAAAATTGATTTTATATTATTGCTAGCTTCCGCCCGCGGCTTCGCCCTCGTAGAGTTCGGTTATATCGCGTTTCCAAGAGAATTCTTCAAAAGTCCGGGATAAAAGCTATCCTATGTTCTTTCTTAAGGTCAACTCTATTTCTGTACCAAATTTAATAAAATCATTTCAGTGGTTTAGACGTGAAAGCGTAACAGACAGACAGACAGAGTTAATAATATTTATAATATTATATTAAGGACCTTTTCTTATAAATGACTTTTGTTTGACTGAGAATTTCTATTGCAAAGTAATATGGATCTATTGTTAAAAATCAATATGCACCTTTAATACCCTACTATAATGCAATACCTATAATAGTTCCGTGGTTAATGAACAACTTTATAGATCAGGTAAATTTTAATTAACTGCATTAAAGGAGTTATTACGTTGATTTAATTTTGCAAAATTGCTTCGTTATTTTCCTCGTTGAAATACATTGTTATGAACAAGCATTTACCGTGAATTCTGATTACTATTTTGATTAAGTAAAACGTATATAATCTATAATTATATAATGAAGAGGAACCATTTTTTGTTTGTTTCTTTGTATCTAAAGTCTCTGAAAATATTAACCCAATTTGACAAATTCTTTCACTTTTAGAAAGCTACGCTCTTCCCGAGTAACATAGAGTATATTTTACCCAGGTACGGGCATCAGTAGTTCCCTCAAAATGCGGGTAAAACAACGGGAAAACGGCTACAAAATTTTTAATTAATAGAAATTCTGCTACTTATTCTTAAATTATTTACTTTTGAACGGTAACGGCAAGTTTAACACGTTTTTCAATGTTACCAGTTTGCAAAACGATTAACAACTGCTCTAGTGTGTTTTTCTGCAAGCGTAGCGAACATACAATTTGTTGAGAAATAAACAATGAATAAATCCATTGTTTAACATTTTCGTACGGGACACGTCCTGATCGGAATTCGGAACATGTTAAAACAGTATTCGAGTAACATTTATTTTTCAAAATTGCACGGTTCGTAATTGTGACAAAAGCGTTGTATGTGCTTTTTTATTTTTATCGGGATCATAACGAAATAAAAGTTTGATCGTAGAACGGAACGATGCTTTTATGTTTGTTGCGTACTTTTATTTTTATGTTGGTGCCTAGATTGATTTATTTTAGTATTTTTATTAAAATGGATTCACCTGGTATTGACATGAGCGTCTTTGGTCGTTTCAGGAAAGAAGCTGCTGAGTTCTCGAGAACAGCAGTCTTTTACATTCAGTCCAGCGTCAAGTTTCAATGTAAGTAATAACTTATTTATTTTCTTGATTTATATAGGAATAGTTCTTATGTTTCACAAAATTATCAACATGGTCATTGGTCAAACTATTAATCATATCATTCTTCTTCTTCATTATCATTCAATCTCATGTTTATCATTGTATGTTTTTTTCACACATACCAAACTTAATAAAAAGCTGTATTTATTTTACTTTTGGCACATAATTTTGCGTTTAGTGTCAGTTTTCTACAAAAAAGTTCTTAGCCAAAGTTTCAAGGTTATGCTGAGATTTTACGGCTTCTCTGATGATAATAATAGCTGCGTATTATGTTTCTTGAAGACCTTTAACAGTTTGGAGATCATATTACAAATATTCTAAAAGCGGCGTTAAAAATGAAGGTGAATTTAATATAAATATTATAGTTTTTTTGCGCCTGAAACATTTTAACTAAAACTAACGATTATTATTCTTCATGCCTGTAATTATTTTAATTGTATATGAAAATACCTTGACAGCTATACTAAGTACACATTTCGTTAAAATAAATGACTAAAAACTTAATGAACAGGTACACTGAATTATTTCCAACAATTAAGCTGAAGTTAATTACAACTTTAAGCTAGAACAAACTACGTAGTCTATAGTCTGTAGTCTACTTCAGTACGGAAACGTTCTAGTTTCGATCGCCAGTAAAATTCAACAAATGCAACTCGCTAAATAGCGGGAGAGTACAATAGATTGCGTGCTAAACGAAGCATGAAACTACGGGTACCTTTGCAACGCTTGTTTGTGATTTTACGATAATTTATGTGCTGTTAGACTGGTTTAATTGGTTTTAGCTGGATTGGGTATTCATTACTATCATGGACCTATATTTACTAACCACAGTTTTTAATACCATTTTACAGAAAAAATATTTTAAAAACATTTGAATTGAAAACCTCCTCCTTTCTGGGAAGTCGATTAAAAATATTCTCATCATTATCATTTACCTAGCCTTTTCCTAACTATATTATGGACCATGTTCTGCCATATAATAAGATATTTTTTTATTAGAAGTCTAGAAAATATTTCTTCTTTTTTTGCATTTATGATTTGTTTGATGAATAAGGTTTCTGAATAAAATATGTCGAATAAAAGTCTCCTTTTTATTACAAAGTAACATAAGTTTATTGAAAGTATAAAAAATAAATTTCCACTAAAGAGAATACTGACTTTACTTGCCAGAGCTAACAAACTGACATTTAGCATTACAGTCACAGAATGAACATTAAAAATTGTTATTCTTCTTTTTTGAAACAGAAACGCAATAAAATATACCAGAAATAATTTAACCAATTCAGAAATTTCTATACACATTCACAGTTTTTAATACCATTTTACAGAAAAAATATTTAAAAAACATTTGAATTGAAAACCTCCTCCTTTAAAATATTCTCATTAATGATGAGAATATTTTTAATCGACTTCCCAGATCATTTACCTAGCCTTTACCCTCCTAACTATATTAGGAATGGCTTCTAGTCTAATACAGCTAGGTACTAGTGTTTTACAAGGATTAAAAAAATTCGCATTGGTCTGACAATGACTTCATGTATCAGTCACATCGGATTCTACACCAAAACAATTTGATATAACAATTTCCATTATATCTATTTCGCATACTCCCATAATATGGCCTAACGTATCAACAATAGTAAATAATAAAATACACATCACGACATCATCATGATTCGACTGGGAAACGAGTGACACCAACCTTTTTCAATAGAAAAAAATAATAATATAGGCACCAATATAAACGAATTTTTGAATTAACACTCCAAATGGATTGACAGTTCTATGGAATTAATTTCTGAATGTCCACAGTTGGATTGACAGTAATTGATTTGTATATCTATCTGTGCAGTCGGTTAATTGGTCGGGTGTGGGTATTAACGATATATTTTTATTAGTGACCAGTTTTTGTATTAATCTTCGAAAGTTATGTGTCAATACATATAATAACCACATAGGACCACTGAAATTAAAAGGTAAATAAACCTAGCTAGTATTTTGGTATTTTCAATTTGTTCATTGTGTTTTTTGAGGACAAGCTAAAGTTAATGTCTTTTCACATATAAATTACTCACAACTGTCCTATCATCATTTAATTCAATTAAGCTTTTTCTGTCTGAAAACACATTTTCCAATTAAGTTCCTGGCTTGTATCTTAATGTTTTAAAGTGTTAGAAAAACTAGCTTTTTAACAAGATATAAAACAGCATAACGTTCTTTGCACGCGACTAAAATGCGACAACTATAAAACACAATATTTAACTTGAACATAAAACTGAAACTTGGCTGCAAGCGTCTTGGCAGCACCCATATACCTAGCCATATCTTCGCTTAATCTTCACATAAGAAAACTAAGGTACACTTTAGCGTAGACGCATACTACAGACTAAAAAGTCGGCCGACAGTTGGCCAGGTGGTTGGTAATTTTTTTTCGAAGATAATCTTTATTGGAATGCAAGTTTTCAGTGTTCAGAAATTTCAGGTGTGATACCGGCTTAAAACCTGATATTTGTAATGTGTTTTATGAGCGCAAAAAAAAATAATGGCCTACTTCTTCTTATCCAATAGGTCGGAGGCTTAATCATCACCTACCAAGCCCTGGTGTCCGAGTTTTCAAATCCGCCTGACGGCCTCTGACGTGGAATTGTAACAACGTCTGCTACTGAGTAGCATTCCCTAAATAACCGACCCCGGCCGACTAAAAGTTTGCAGTGTGCTAAAGCTAAGGTACACTTTAGTATGCATTATCCTTCGTAGTAACGATATTACAAGCACATAAAGGCAATGCCATTCAGGCGAACTAATGTAGTAATTTGCAGTACTCTTGCTTCTGAACATTAGGCTAGCAATGAATACGAAACTATATGTATTGCTTAAGGAATTTACTTACAGATTGCCTGTAATTTTCTTGTTAAGTTTCGGGGTTAAGAAAATGTAGTAGGTACCAATGTGGTAGTACTGAGAATTAGCAAGAAAAATAAATTAGGTTTAAGATTTAAAATTCAGTCTTTACTTATTCTGTAAGTACTTATTTTAATAGTCTTACCTATATGTAAATGTCTAACTGCAAGGTATGTCTTCTTACAGCTTAAGTTGAAGGTAAATTATTATTATTTAACTGGATATTAAAGGTTTTATTAGCATAGTAAAGATATTGGCTTTATATTAATCTCTGATTGGTTGCTTGTAAGAGTTCGAATTATATATTATTATAATATTCTGCGTTCAAAGTGTAATATAAAATCTAAATTCTAATTTCAAAGCTGACAATTTTGCTTGAAATATGTTTATGAGTACGACAGCGCTGATCATCATTGCTCGTCATTTTAAGTCAGCTTGCCAAAACAGACGATTCGTTCACAACTGACGAACTCAAAGGCTATCATAATTAACCTAGCAAACTGAATGGCTTTTAAAATTAGACGAACGGACCGCACACACCGTTCGTCTAACAACGAACATTCGAGAAGGACTAATGCTGTAATTTGAGCTCTGCGGCACTAAGTAATGAATACATTAGTCTGACGTCACAGCTCCAATGTTATGCTCGGGAGTTCAGACCAATGTGATGGTCTACAGTTCAGACCACTGGTTTGTTAGATTATGTACCCTTGGACGTATCCCTATTTGTGGAGGTATTTTTATTCGTTTTGGACGAACTATAATAAAATCAAAATATGTCTCCTTTTTAAATTATCCGTGCATTTGAACATATATAGTATAATAAAAATAATTGCCATACGAAATTAATATTCGTAGGATGAATGATAATTCCGACGAGGGTATCTGTCCCACGAATCATACAATACGATTCTCATAGCGAATGGGTTCGTCCTAAATAGATAAGGCTTGATTATAAATTATACGAAAATGCGTTTATTATTAGCTTGAATGCCAACTTTAGTCCTATTTCATATGGGGTTAAATTATGTTTTTAAAATTTGAATCGAATATGAGTACCTACCAGTTTTTATAATTTCAGTTAATACATCGTTAACTGCACATATTTGCGGGCTAATAGTAACGACAATTTAATAATAAAGCCAGGCAATTACTTTCCATATTCAAACGTGATAATCTAATAAAATAAAATTACCACCCGAAAAATAAAAACTCACTGCACTTAAAAAAAACACTGGCACTTAAACTAATCGTCGCTTAACCCAGCTAATGAAATCCTCACCAATTCCATTTTGCCGACAACGTCTGACGATTGTCTTGCTAATTAGAACTACTAGACGATGCGAGACGCCCGTTAATTAGAAGCACGGGACTGATTTACTGTCTGTCTTTGGATACAAGTTGCGTTAAGTAATGCTTTTGTGTTTGTTTTTTGTTTTATTTTGATGAACATTTTATTTGAAATTTTGTAGATTTAAAGTGTTTTATTTATTTTAAATAGATTTAGTAGAGGTCTTTAAAGAACAGTATGAAACAAGGTGCACATAAAAGAGCCAGTTTAGTGTTCAGACGTGTTTTAATTCATTTTACTTTTTTGAAAATAACATTACCACTATATTCATTACAACTAATTGAGTTAGCACATACAAAAAAAAATGACAGACGAAAAATCACATACCAGAATGAAAGCTTAAAGTGTATTACTTAGCTTATAAACAATTACTCACTTTCTTTAACAAATCGAACTATCCTAACCAATGAATAAAAAATGCAGAATTGGGTGGCTGGGTTCCCATCACCCGGCGCACACTGATACGTGCCCGCGTCCGTCGTCACACAAACAGCTTACTGCTGCTTTGTTAACTATCTACTTACCCATGAAAAAGTACTATAGAATATTCCTGAACTCACCAGTAAGTACGTGCACCCTCGCAGTCGCTGACTGCGCGTTATCCGGTGCACATTGATACGTGCCCGCGTCCGTCGTCCGCGCGGATTGCACTAGCAGCCTACTGCTGCTGTATTAACCCTTAAATTACAC
This sequence comes from Helicoverpa armigera, assembly GCF_030705265.1. Classification (NCBI taxonomy): domain Eukaryota; kingdom Metazoa; phylum Arthropoda; class Insecta; order Lepidoptera; family Noctuidae; genus Helicoverpa; species Helicoverpa armigera. Next base: position 9,550,000 of record NC_087132.1, on the reverse strand, counting down.
CTCACCAGTACAATGGGAACTCACCAGTAAGTACGTGCACTCTCGCGGTCGCTGACTGCGCGTTATCCGGCGCACATTGATACGTTCCCGCGTCCGTCGTCCGCGCGGATTGTACCAGCAGCCTACTACTGCTGTGTATACCCTTCTCGGTAACTAGCGATATGCCGCCTCGCGTTGAGTCGAAGTTTATCGTCTGTTGAGAAAAAATATTTGTTGTAAAATGTGAAAAAATCAAGGGGACAAGAAAAAAGCTCGTACGATAAGAAAAAGATAGACAGGGCATCGTTAGTACACAAAGGGTAATACTTAGTCAAAAGTTTAACGTATTGCTTTTGCTATAATAATAAATAAATCCTTGTATTTATTAGTAGTTATTTAGTAGCTGAGTGTCAGCGGACAATCTTTGAATATATGCTCTCTTCCCTTGCCGCATACTTCATATATTCCAGTAAAATCATGCTGCGGGAGCAAACTAATATAATAATCTAAAGACAGCTTCGTTATACTTGGATGCCCACGAATCACAGCCACTGTTTATTCCCAGAACTTAATACTATAACAGGGTTAGTAAGAAAATTACTTTGCCTAGCAAGTTAGTAACAGACTTACACTTGCACAATTAAACTTAGCAGTGGACATTATGCGTTATTCCGCAGCAATTTATGCAAATACTGTACACAACTGTAGTGGAAACTTTTTGTAATTAGTAGTCTGTACTTTGCAGAAGAAAAACTGGTAGAATGCTCTTCTCATCATCATCTTAAAAGCTTTTTCCATACTATATTGGGTTTAGTCTAACTAAATGCAGCTGATTTTTATTTGGAGCGCCTATCAGACGTCCTCAATTGAATTACGCGGTCGATCCAATATCCCTTGTTTAGACTGGTTATCGGCCATTCTAGCTTAGGACATGACAGATGGACCATTAAGCGAACTCGTTATGACATAGATCTCATCTACGAATAGACATCACCAAGCATTGCTTAACTTGAGTGACCCTTAACCAAGAGTTTCTCTCTAAGAAAGCTATATTGTGACCTAAATCCTTTTTAAATCCTCTTTGGCAATCCAGTTTAGAGAATCTCGTCTGATCAAAAATAGATTCTTACATTCTAAACTAAGAAACCAATTTCACGATTGCACGAGTGTGATTCACTCTAGAAAATTGCCTAGAATTGTAAATCTAGGATGAAGAACCAATGGAGTGTGTAAATTAGTAATTTGCTTGTACTATCGAGAGGGACATTTCAGTCAGGCTGGCACACGTTAAACGCATTGAGACCTATTTGCATGTCGCAATGCTGGCTGGTTTGGCGTTTCTGCGTAATTAAAACTGAATCATCTTGAATTTGAATTTGTATTTCGAATTGACATCGAATTTGGAACGTCGACAATGACTAATGACGTCAACAATGAAAATATTTTTTAGACAAAATGAACGTTGTGAAAATAAACGTTTTTTTATATTCGGTATTAAAAACAAGTCTTCAAAAATGTTATTCACAATTCATTTTAAAGTTCGCTTTTAAAAGAAAACTATTTTCAAGTAATACCTCGTGTTCCACAAACTTATCGGCAATTTTCGATAGCTGAACGATAACCAATCGAGATAATAAGAATTTTCTGGAACAATGGATTCTGAGACAAACAAGCTATTTAAGTGTAAAATAGAATATTTATTTCAAAATCAAATAATATAAAGACATTGCCAAATATATACTGAAGTGGCACTTGGCAAAATAATACTCGATAGAAGAATAATACGAAAGAATCGAATAGTAATAAATGGAGGAGAAAACACAAACATAATTATATGGGTCTCAAGAATTCTTAGAAATAAGGGTCCGTCTTAATCTTGTTGAACGGAGACTTTATTTCATTGCGAAAAAAATATTTCAGAAAGGTAATCATTAATTTTATTTGAAACGAAACACATAAAGTATACCTAATATTTTATTCTTCTATTTTAATAAAAATACTATTTTTACTAACAAGGTTGGCTGTCAACGCTGTAGTGAAACCCAATATTTTTTAATCAATCAAACAACAAATATTTTACCGATTTGTCACAGCTGTGATACCAAAAACCGCAGCGTTATGGTCAATTTCCACTGAAAGAGCAGCGGCCGGCAGCGGCCGGCAGCGGCCGTAAATGCAAGGGATTGAGCGCGGTGGGCCGCGCGGCGCCGCGCTGGGCCGCGTCGCGCCGCGCTCTTACATTTTCCGTGCTCTTACGGCCGCTGCCGGCCGCTGCTCTTTCAGTGGGAATTGACCCTTATGCAAAGAGAATAAAACACGTATTCATATAAATTAATATAAAAATATCATCAAATATGAATAGATCATAGTGGAGACAAACTATCATAAATATCGTGATTTAATAACACATATTTTCAACGTTTCATTTTTATGTTTCAATTATTGATACCAATATTCGCCAATAAAGTGTATGCTACACCAGTGATAAAATTATTACTATTTTGAAAATATGACTTTAGCCACATCAAACTGATCAAACGGGTTAACTCGTTTATATTGCAATTAATACAGAGGAATTTGATAAAAAATATACTACATCGTATGCAAAATGGACTCTGCAGATCCGACAAAAGGTAGTTAATACCTACGTTTAAACTGGCTTCCAGCAGTTTAAATCTATAGGGCATTTTTATCAGCTTGTCTAAATAACTTATCCAATACTAGTACACCACGAGACGAAAATCTATAGGGATTTTCCAACTTCGATAATATGAATAGAGAAGTTAACTTTTCAAAATAAGTTATTCCATCAGGTACCTATTTATAACACTTCTACACGTGCGAATAAAAGGTGGTGAAACTTCACAAAGAACGAGGCAGTAAAGATTTTATTCAGAGCAAGAAACTGTGAGTCAAAGTTGAGTGATGTTTACATTGTTCGTTGAAACTTCGCTTGAGAACTAAGTTTTATATCGCAATTAGGTAGCTAGCATAAAGGTTTTTTTTCTTAGTTTCATTCATCCTGTTTTCTTTAAGAATATTATACGGATTTTAACGAACAATTTTCTGAAGTTATTAAAAATCTTTGTAATTAACCTCTTGCAGTTGCTGCAACTATGTACTTTAACAGCTATATAATATAAAAAAAAATATCATAAACTCTCAATTCTAAGACCGACTTACATACATACCTACATTCACATCACATACTTTTTTTTTATTTCTAAGGCACTTACATAATTTCTTAATACAATAATACAGCCACACAACGCAAACCTCACAGGGTTTATCTGTGTATGGCGAGTCGTTTTATACATACAAAGATAATTGTTAATTAATTCTGTGTCAGGAAACGCTTACATTTGTACCTATAACTTTTCGAACCGGTCCTATACAATATTTGCAGTTCTTCAGGAAGTTTATTTAAAAAGAAAGGTATTAAATATTCAGCCACCCTCATTCCATAAACATTGGTAAATTTTGGTAATATGTATTTATTTTGAAGTGGTATATTTCTCAATGTTTCTGGTCTTTTTCTTTCGATTAACAGCTCAGGTCTATTTACTTCCGTGAGAGTAAAGAATTTAACTTTATTGAACACATTCATAACCTTGCAGTGTTTAAATAGATCGTCGTCATTGTTCTTGAATTTGTTGACAATATGTTTCGGTGTAATAACTTTTAAAATTCTTAATTGTAGTTTATAAATATCTGAAAGGTATGTGTGGTAAGTTCTCCCATAGCTGCTTAATCCGTAGTTGATAACAGAATCTGCTAGGGCCATATATAACATTCTAAGCGTTTTGTAAGGTAGTTTATATTTCAGTATACTGAGCTTACCTAGGATGGATCTCAATTTGTTACATACGTAATCTTTGTGAGGACCCCAGCAGAAACGGCTATCAACGATTAAACCAATATACATATGTTTATCAACTACTTCCAATGGCGGGCACCTGCAAGCCTTTAGCGGATTATGTAGACAAGCGTGTTCATGTGCTATAACTTTAGGTATAGTGAAGCACTTATTGTGTGATGAGTGTATGTGTACAATTTTTGTTTTTGTTGCATTTATTACTAAACCTACGTCATGAGCCCATTTACACATTTGATCGAAACTGCGTTGGAGGGAGGCCTCAGCGTCAATAATATTTCTACTAGCAACCAGTATACATGTGTCGTCTGCAAATTGGTATATGGAGCCCGAATTTATGGCGTTACTCATGTCATTAACATATAGCAGGTACTCAGTCGGGCCTATAATGGAGCCTTGTGCCGTTCCTTGAGTAGACAGAAATTTCGTACTGTACTCATTTTTTATCTTAACTGTGTTATATCTGTTAGTGTGATAGTTTTTTAAAAGTTCTAATAGTGGACCTTGTATTCCATTTTGCGCTAATTTGCCAAATAATGTATTTAAACTGAGCATATCGAAAGCTTTACTGAAGTCTATAAAAAGTGTCAGAACATGTTTTTTATCATTTAAATGTTTATTGACTTCCTCAGTAAATGCTCGTAGTAACTGTGTCGTGCTTTTATTTTTCTGAAAACCATATTGTTTACTGTTGATTATTCCATGTGTTTCTAAGAAAATATTTATCTCATTACCAATATAACGTTCTAAGATCTTATCGATACAAGATAATATAGTGATCGGACGATAGTTATTTACGTCATCCCTTGGTCCCTTTTTGTGAATTGGCCGTATCACCCCTATCTTTAATAGGTCGGGATACGTACCAGTTTGCAAGCAGCAATTAATTAAATGAGTAATAACTGGGATTAGGTTAGTCGATGCATACTTGACATCTTTGGCCCGTATCCCGTCGTAACCAGGTGCTTTCCTATCGTTTATTTGCTTGATTATTCGTTCAACTGTATCATCTTGCGCCGCCTTAATTCTGATAGACCTATCCGGAACTATCTCATATATATATTTATTTAGAATAGGTGCATCGCAAGAACTACTAAGGTTCCCGATACTATTATTAAATTCAGTAATGAATGTGTTGGCCAAGGTTAATGGATCGGTTCGAAAAGCTGTAAGCAACACTTGCTCAATACATTCCATAATTTTTCCGGTTAAATTATTAACAATGCTCCAAATCTTTTTGCTATTTGTGAAATTATGAGTAACTTCCATCATTATATGTTTATTTCTAATGTAATTTGTGTATTTGTTTGTTTTATTTCTATATCTATTGTATAACAATCTTTTCTGAGGGTTATTTTCATCTTTTAGCCAGATATTAAACAATGAGTCCCGTTTCAAACACATTTTTGTAAGTTTATCATTTGCCCATGTACATGTTTTACGTTTGCTAAAGCTATTTATCTTGATGGTGAATTTACATTTATCGTAAACGTTGTTAAAACTAGTATGTATGTACTTAACTATTTCATTTGGGCATGTGTATTGAAGAGGTATACTCCAGTCGATGTTATTAAGTTCACTGTGCACTCGACGATTGTCTAGCTTAGTTATTAATTGACTAGAGTGTGAATCATTCTGGCTTAGCGCGCTCGTTATCGCGCAACCGGTTATGAAGTGGTCGGCTGGAGATGTCTTCACTACAGATGTATATATACGGTATGCACTTGCATTACGTATGAATATATGATCTAAACACGATTTAGAGATTTTGCTACCGTATTTTTCAATGCGTGTATAAGAATTAACTCCGTTAACAAATCCCAATGTGCACAACGAATATAAATAGTGTTTTGTTACAGGGTTACTTACTTTAAGATCTATATTCATATCCCCCAAAACAACACAGTCCTGCTTTGTGGGATATTTTGATAAAACAGACGACAATTCCTTTATAAATTGAAGTTTAGATGTGTCGGGCGGTCTGTACACGACACTTAATCCTAATTTAAGATTATCAAAACTAAGTTCACCAGTCACACATTCAAATTCCCGAGTACATAAGTTATTATATCTCATGAAAGATGCAGACTTATGAAGACTTAATACTCGGTACATACATATCTACGCACACCACACACCCATACCTCTCATCTCCTTAATATTCCCATCTCAGCGTTATACGTACATAACCAAGGCAATTTAAGCGCTGAAAATCTCCAACATACCAGGCTTAGAGTCACACTGGCACAGAAAATCTCATATAAAATAATGCCCAAGTTCTCTGACTCCAGTAATTGTTTCAACGAGTCGCCTGCACTTCAAGATACGCCAATCTGAAATGCACTCCATGCGACTGAATGAACGGAATATTTAAACTCGATTGCACATCCGACGTTGATATTTTGATTAAATTCTGGTCATTTTTAAACCAGTAAATGGTGCGAGATTTTTTGTTGCGTTATAAATTTTTTTATATTCATTTTTAACACGCATGAAAGGCTTGTAGATAAGTCCTTTGGTGGATTATTTATAACTTTTAAACTTGCCGCCCACTCGGCTTACGCCCAGTATTCATACGTATTATAGCTAACCTTTCCTTATGAATCTCTCAGCAATGCAGTAGTTTTAGAGTTAATCGCGGAGACAGATATGGTTTGAAGACTTTTGTAATGTGTAGTGATACACTCGAGCGTTTAATCTTATGCGTTGAGTAGAGGATTGGACAAACTAACGTCTACCCTATGGTGATACTCATAACCAGGCCAAGTTATGAAGATTTACGCTCTATCTGGCCTGACATATTAAGATGCGTATGCTAATTCTTGATTGTCGAGAGAGGGATCCAACCAAATGGGTGTATGGTTAAATTTGGCAGCCATTTATGATTACGTGTAACTGAGATAGTGTGAAGGATGAATCCTTATCCTTGCTAACATCAAAATGAGAAAGGAACTTTTGTCTATCTGTCGCGAATTCAGCCCAAATCTTTTGAACTTAAATATTCACAGATGCCTTAAAAGGACAGGGTACTTTTTACTCGGTTGCAGAAAGTGGTTCTCCCATGAGTTGGATGTAACCACTGGGACGCTAGTTAAGTGCTAAAGCAAAATCTTTAATTACGTAATCTGAACTTTAAAATTAAAAGTTCTTCCAGTTAAAGTAAAAAGTAAAATTACAATTTGTTTTAATATAAAGATAATAACTGTTCCTTCAAAGTTCTGACTTGTCGTATGAAATTAGAAGTGCTGAGTTAGCAAACAAGTATAAGATTAAGTGGTGCAAGAAAACTTATGCTGGGGTTTTGAAGCCGAGTGTAGGAACATTAATAACTGAACTTTTAACTTTTCAATGGTAAAACGGATTGCTGACAATTTGTGATAGAATTAATGCGAAGCCGATTCAAATTGTGAATTTAAAATATTTCTATGCCTTTTTAGTTTTTATTTACTACAGAAACTGTCTAACGTTCTAGTCAATCTTCTCCTACATTATTTCCGCTGCTGAATATTACTTACTTACAAAAAATAATGGTAACATACTTTTAAGGATTATATAAATGCATAAGTCTCTCTGATTATCTGTCACGCTTCAAACCAAAACTACTGAACCTTGATTGAAGTTTGATACTCCGACAATATTAAAACAAGTGACAAAATAACCGTAAAATTAAAAGCATAACGGTATTAAGTGAATCATAAAAGCGACAGTTAATTTCAGAAATGTCTTGTTCATCGTAAGTCACGCTATGAAAATGACTGATACAGTCTTCGTCAAGAAAATTATGTTATGATGTCATATTATATAATTTAATTTGAACGCTTACGAAACTCATGTGGTAATATCCTATTCTGTGACAATCTTTGTCGTTATTAGATTTATGTTAAGTCCCATTTTCGTAAATTTGAGAAAGATCACTTGAGAAAATCTTGCAGTTATGTATTTTAATATTAATTCTTTCAGCGGTTTTACCCATTTACTAGACCAATTTCTTCCCGTACCCGGACAAAAAGTGGAGTCTTTGTATATTTTTGGTGACAACCTATCATCAAAATATGTTAAGCTGTTTGTACGTGAAGAAGTAACTAACATACACAGACTACTGTGATACTTATGTGTTGATTATAAATAAATTATTATACTCGGTCCAATTACTTACAGATCGAAAATAAATGGTACTGCATTATCCTAGAATGCCAAAGGAGTATTTCTGCATTATTCCACAATGCCAAGTATGCAATCGGCATACCGACTCAATTCTGCATTTACTTGAAAATACTCAATAGTTCGCATAATATTCTAAGCCAGCTATTTAATAAGGAACCTTTTCAATTGAATCATACACTTATATAACACGATTTATTTTCACCATTAGAATAATAAAGTTGATTGCCATAAAAACTGCCTGAATATATAGCACCCTAGAACATAATACAAAAACAAAAACAACATATACAAAATGCGGTGATAGATATCCCAAAGGACTCGATCGCTTCGTTAAGTTCACCCTAACTGATCATTTTGGTCATGCCCATCGTACGAATTTGACCTAGAAGAAGACACCTGACCTACTTGCATTATAGCAACTCCGCTCATCTTTCTTTACTCCGTATCAAAACACTAACAAACCCGTAATAGCATCCAAAACTTCACAAGACCAAAGTTTAAATCCCAACCGAAACGCCATTATTCGAGACACAATTTGGTGTTAATAGTCCAGTGTGAAATCAACTTAATCCTAATACCCAGTGCTATTCACATATGGATGCGTTTAATTGCAATTTGGGGAATCGCATTCCGCTTCTATGGCGTTTAATAGACCGGTTGGGTACTAGGAATTAGAACTTATCGAGTTAGTGCCTGAATTAATGAGGGAGTTAGTGTTGGGGATGAGTTTTATACTTTGGAGTCTGTTTTATAGCTTTATTGGTTTATTAAGCCGTGGTGAGTAAGTTTTGGCTTGGTACCCCAGTGGCTAAAGGATCTCGAGTCGGCGTCTGCATTGGATTTCATGTCAGACAAACATAAATGAGTCGTTTCTACGTTTTTACTTCCTTTCTATGTTTATCTTGAACATCAATGATTGAGTAAAGTTGAAGAAATTCATCATGAGGAAACCAGCATTTTTATCATAATACGATTGCCAAGTGACTAAAAATATCTTTATATAAAGTAACCTAGAGAATTTAAAACTATTTTGTCCAAGTACTCTTTTTATAAAGCCATTTATTTATATCACATTTCATTTTTAACCTCAGACCATTTCTATTACGATGTCATATTTGTGCAACAGTTGCAAAGAAATGCATTTAGTTTAGAGTTGTGACGGGAACGTAATACAGAAAGTAAATTGGAGTGGCTCAGTTTTATTTAAACGAAAAATGTACATCTTAACTTTTTTCAGCAGTCGGTTAAGAGATTAAGGAATCGGTTAAGAGGCATATAAAAGTGCTGAGCGGTTGAATTTTGGTCGTTTTATTCTGTAGTGCCCAGAATTTCAGACAAAAACTTCGATCAGTGAGCCATCTAAATGCATCCTACCTCGACGTCACCGTCACTGACTAAAAGACCATTTCTTGAATCTAGACGTGATACTATTGACAGATAGGCCCTTAAAACACATTACACCTTCTATCTTTGCTTCCTAGAAAGAGAAGTGGTGGAACCAACTAGATTGAAAGTTAACCCCAACGCAGTTCTTCAAAATTTTTTCAATATCCGGCAATCCAAAAATGGCCAATACCATATTTCTTTATTCTTTAAAATAACTATATAATCTTACCTTCCCTCTATGCGTCCAATTGATAGTGTTGGGCGGTTCTGGCGTGTGCCTCACAATACACGTGAGGTTGATGGTGGAGCCCGCGTATATGAACAGGTCTGGACCCCCCATTATCTCGGTTTCTGGTTCTGCGGACAATGGTGTTTATGTTATATGTAGTTGTAAAAAATACATGTGTAGTACTTTTAAATTAGAAACTGGGGTTACATTTACAAAATCACTTAGAAAAGTACTATATTAACGCCCACACTCAGAGACATTTAATTATTACTTAAGTCACTCCTTAGTGACGGAATGTCATACAAATCCTTTACTAAGGAATGGCTTAAGTAACCATTAAATGTCTCTGAGTGGGGAGGTAATACTTGAAACTCGCACTTCCCATGCATATGAATCCTCCTCAACAACTTGATACTTATGTGTATATTTAAGGACATTTACATATATTCTATGGATAGGTACCAAACAATATTATCATAACCTTTTGATTTCACGCCTAAAGTGTATAACCATGTAAAAAGTGTGAAGTAGTTTTAAAGTCTTGTCCGTATTTTATTTATTTACTAACTTAGGAAGAGTGTGCACTTTCCAGTTTGAAAGTAGTTATAGTTTTTATTTGTCAAGGGAATAAGAAATCAAGTTCCAAGTCTTTATAGATTTCTGGTGTGTGGTTTAAATACGGTGAAAACAAAGTGAAAAGGTAATTTCTTTTTTATTTTGTGTATTATAAACCCTCTTAATCTAGCCTAGTGAAAGAAATGAAAGCAGTGTTATTTTTGAATCCTAGTATTCTTAATTAGTAAGCGAATATTTTCACTTAAAGAATAAGAAACATTACGTAGGTAAAGTATTACGCGGCAAAAAGTATTATATAATAAAATTGAGGGTTTCACACCCACATTATAAGGAAGCCATATATTATCGCCTAACAATAACACCTTAGCGTGACGAATTCTTAACAAAAAATAGTTACGATGAAATTCTGCTTCATTACTTCGAAGAAAACTTGTGACATTGTGTAAGGTTCGGTTCCTTAACATAAGGGTTCCATTACAAGTCTAATATGAAGGCGAAAGGTTTTTTATTTTTGGAATGTCTTCCTACACCTGTAAACTTTTTTGAAGAACTATAATAGGCATGATTATAATATTCATGTTGTTATGTGTGGTCTCTAAGTTCCCCACACGCAAGAATGTAAAGTAACCATAGGCATTTCGTTAATCATGGACACTTCACTGAAAGCAAAGAGGAGTTCTATGTGTATCCATAGATATGTCACAGCGAAAGCCCGAATTGCGGATAAACCTAGGCAGTTGTCAGAGTAGACGACGTCGATTATACTTCTATAGTGCGCAATTAAACTATCACAATCAACTTTATTGTTATTAGTATTATCTCGTCTACTTTTTCACACAGTTCCATAGTTTTCTCATATTGAACTTCTCTAAAATAAACAGCAAACATAAAATACACCTCGGCCCGCTTACACTAAATAAACTTTGGATGCCCTAAAACAATATCGACTCACCGTTTCCGAACTAAGCTCGAACAAACAGTCTAACTTTAATATCGAATAAAATAATAATAGAACAACAGACTGACAAAGTAAACAAACTAAGGGGAGCACACACTACACAGTTTTAGTCGGCTGAAACATAGTTGATTTGGGCTCATAAATCAGTATGAAGATGAATTGAAGTACTGACGTAACAACGATCAGGTATTTATTCGGTATCAGACCGACTTAAAACTTTGATTGAATTCACGATTTAAAAAGAAAAATATACCGCCGACTAAAAGTTTGTAGTATGCGCGCGCTCTAAGACATCCATCCATTACACACTTATCCACACACTGCAGACTAAATAGTCAGCCATCAGTTGACCTAACGCTTAGCAACAAATTTTTAAAGAAAATCTTAGTTCCAATTAAAGGTTTCAGTTAGTCTCATACAAATAGGCGATTATCACACTGCCCCGCATGATGCAGCGTAGTGCGTGGATGCGTTTTTTTCCGTTGTATGGAAATATCTCCGTTTGTATGGAAAACACGCATAGTCCAACACACTGAAAATGCATCCACGCGCGTTCATGCGGATCACGCACATACATGCGGAGAAACACGCACCCCCGCGCGTAGGTGCGGGGTGAAACGCAAGGTATGGCACACTGATCCCGCAGTGACGCGCGTGATTTTGAATGGGCGTGACGTATATATTTGAAAATGGAACTCGATGAGAGCCGCTGTGCGTGAATTTACAAAACGCACCTACGCGCGTGAGTGCGTGAAAAACCCGCACGATGATGCAGATCTGCACTCCCGCAGGAACGCGCGTAGGTGCGTCGACACGCAAGATGCAGCGTGATGCGGGGCAGTGTGAAGATCACCATAAACACCTGATCTTTGCGCTTGTGCTTACATCTTATGTGCATTCATCTTCATTCTGATTTGTGACCCTCAAACTATCGGCCGATTAAAAGTTTGCAGTGTGTGCTCTAAGCGTAATATGTGTAGAAGGCTGTGAAGCACAAGCCATGCAAACAATAGTTTCAGTAAAGCTTTGCTTGTTTCTATCTGGAGTTAGTTTCCTTTGATAGAGCCCATTCCATTTGCTTGCTTGCTACACATGAAATATTGACAATGTACTGCGCTGCTAATTCGTCTGTGCTTCCGAAGTCTCCTTGTGAAGGAATGCACAGAAATCTGTATTTCTATTCTTATTTTTCATAAGTAGTGTAGACGAAGGTTTTTAAATTCTCGTGACTTCGGAAATAAATCGAGATATTATTTATAAGAAACGGTAAATTTTTTCTATTTATAAATTGTGTAGATGAAATTAAAATTCAGAATTATGAAAAAGAAATGCTTGAGAACTCTTAAACAGCACTCAAAAGTCTACATTGTGCCGTAAGTTGAATCAGCGCTTTTAATTGGAACGCGAAGAAGATTGCCCATTCTTTATGACTATTCCATTATTTCCTCAGCGATCTGCGACATCGAGCTATTTGCGTCGAATTCAAGTTTAGTGCCAAGAATTTCCTCAATAGCCAACGTCTATTGGCTCCAATGTTTTCTAGGTCTTTGTGAAAAATATGGGACAGTAACGTTACGCTAGTTGCAATCTTTGGACAGTTTCGAAAAGCGCCGAATTTCGCGGTCAATTCCAAGTTTGAATGGACTCCGTTCAGTGTAATTGGAACGTATCCAAATGTGAATGCATGCGGGTAGGTATTTTAGAAGTAGTTTCGAAGTGGGAATTAGTGTTCTTGATATTCATGGTCATTGCAAATGGTTTGGGGGTCGAAAACAAGACATTACGCACTTACGGGTACTGAACATTTAGTCTTGTTAATGGACCTTGAACATTGCGAGGTTTCCAGCAAAACAAAAGCTTTTAAATGCAAGTTCTTAATACTTTCTTTAAATTATTGTGCATCGAGTCAAGATATAAACCATAGTACCACAAAAACATTAAAACGTCTGTTGAACAAGTGTCTAAAAAATTGCAAACTATGAGGTCGAAAGAAGGTCCGTTTTACTGTCACCCTTTTTTAGACAAGTGTTCAACAGATGTTTTTTTCTTTGTATTTAATTGGTTATTGGACTGATGACGTTTAGCCAATGCGATTCACTTACCTACAATATTAAGATGTACAGCATGGCCTATAGGCGGCGTGGTGGATATCTGGCACTCGTACTGTCCGGAGTCGCGGCGCTGCGGGCTGCGTATACGCAGCGCCCACTCCTCGGAGCGCGGCTTGTGCTGCGCCTCGAAGCGCTGGTCCGAGGTGTACGTGTAGCGCCCCACCGTCAGCAGGTGGATGTCGCGGTGACGGACCCATGATACCTACGAAAAACAATTTATAAAACCCCCGACCCAAAAAAAGTACGCAATAATTATGACAAAAGTTTAAAAACGCTAAACCCTATAAAAATCAAAAAATAACTTTTAACACTACGTAAACTAAATTTTGTCGTGTCGGGGGACCGCTCTAATTCATAACTTTAGATACGTGGTTTTTTTTAAAACGAATGTTGTAATTAGGTAGGTATCATTTGATTTATGTAAGTACATATTTATGAAGGTAAAAAGCGGTCCCCCGACACGTCAAAATTTAGTTTACGTAGTGTTAAAAGTTATTTTTAACCCCCGACGCAAAAACGACGGGGTGTTATAAGTTTGACGTGTCTGTGTGTGTGTGTGTGTGTGTGTGTGTGTGTGTGTATGTGGCATCGTAGCTCCCAAACGGATGATCCGATTGTAATGCGGTTTTTTTTGTTTAAAAGGTATGTCAGTCAGGAGTGTTCTTAGCTATGTTTGGTGGAAATCGGTTCAGGTCTTCAAGGTCATCAGCTCGTTTGCTAGATGTGATAGGAATGTTACACGCTCAGTTTAGTTGCACGTATATGTGGGATCTGAAATTTGAAACACTAATGTCTTTTGGAACCACTGAGCTGGTCTGCTGTTAGGGCGCGAAGGTAGGAGACGTAACCCTGAACTGCCTCTTAGTAAACCCATCGAGTTTGGGCTCGTTGAATTTGTCTTAACGAGTTCTCTTCATGTTTCTGATTGACGAGAACCTGATGCTGGAAATGGGATGTGGCGGATGAAACCCTGGAATGCCGGAATGAAACGGATAAACCGATTTATATTTTTGCTGAAAATCTAGAATGTCCAAAGGTTAATCTTTATTGTTTCTCAATCTGTGCAATTCTCCCAGAGCCAGTTTGTCATGAGGATTGTTAAACAGCTTCCTTTGGCCGAGATAGCATATAGCGACCCCATCTTAAGATAAAATTAATCAAATGAAAGAAGGAAAAATTAAGGAGCTCCTTTAAAAAGCATGAAATAAAATTAAATTATAAATTAAAAAAAACCCCCGACCCAAAAAAAAGTACGAAACAATTATGACAAAAGTCAGGAGTGTTCTTAGCTATGTTTGGTGGAAATCGGTTCAGGTCTTCAAGGTCATCAGCTCGTTTGCTAGATGTGATAGGAATGTTACACGCTCAGTTTAGTTGCACGTATATGTGGGATCTGAAATTTGAAACACTAATGTCTTTTGGAACCACTGAGCTGGTCTGCTGTTAGGGCACGAAGGTAGGAGACGTAACCCTGAACTGCCTCTTAGTAAACCCATCGAGTTTGGGCTCGTTGAATTTGTCTTAACGAGTTCTCTTCATGTTTCTGATTGACGAGAACCTGATGCTGGAAATGGGATGTGGCGGATGAAACCCTGGAATGCCGGAATGAAACGGATAAACCGATTTATATTTTTGCTGAAAATCTAGAATGTCCAAAGGTTAATCTTTATTGTTTCTCAATCTGTGCAATTCTCCCAGAGCCAGTTTGTCATGAGGATTGTTAAACAGCTTCCTTTGGCCGAGATAGCATATAGCGACCCCATCTTAAGATAAAATTAATTAAATGAAAGAAGGAAAAATTAAGGAGCTCCTTTAAAAAGCATGAAATAAAATTAAATTATAAATTTAAAAACCCCGACCCAAAAAGTACGAAACAATTATGACAAAGGTTAAAACGCTAAACTCTATAAAAGCAAAAATAACTTTTAACACTACGTAAACTAAATTTTGACGTGTCGGGGGACCGCTTTTTACCTTCATAAATACTTACATAAATCAAATGATACCTACCTAATTACAACATTCGTTTTAAAAAAAAACATGTATCTAAAGTAATGAATTATAGCGGTCCCCCGACACGACAAAATTTAGTTTACGTAGTGTTAAAAGTTATTTTTTGCTTTTTATAGAGTTTAGCGTTTTTAACCTTTCGTCATAATTGTTTCGTACTTTTTTTTGGGTCGGGGGTTTTTTTAAATTTATAATTTAATTTTTTTGCTTTTTATAGGGTTTAGCGTTTTTAAACTTTTGTCATAATTATTGCGTACTTTTTTTGGGTCGGGGGTTTTTTTAAATTTATAATTTAATTTTATTTCATGCTTTTTAAAGGAGCTCCTTAATTTTTCCTGCTTTCATTTAATTTATTTTATCTTAAGAAGGGGTCGCTATATGCGATCTCGGCCAAAGGAAGCTGTTTAACAATCCTCATGACAAACTGGCTCTGGGAGAATTGCACAGATTGAGAAACAGTAAAGATTAACCTTTGGACATTCTAGATTTTCAGCAAAAATACTTATAAATCGGTTTATCCGTTTCATTCCGGCATTCCAGGGTTTCATCCGCCACATCCCATTTCCAGCATCAGGTTCTCGTCGATCAGAAACATGAAGAGAACTCGTCAAGACAAATTCAACGAGCCCAAACTCGATGGGTTTACTAAAAGGCAGTTCAGGGTTACGTCTCCTACCTTCGTGCCCTAACAGCAGACCAGCTCAGTGGTTCCAAAAGACATTAGTGTTTCAAATTTCAGATCCCACATATACTTGCAAGTAAACTGAGCGTGTAACATTCCTATCACATCTAGCAAACGAGCTGATGACCTTGAGGACCTGAACCGGTTTCCACCAAACATAGCTAAGAACACTCCCGACTGACATACCTTTTAAACAAAAAAAACCGCATTACAATCGGATCATCCGTTTGGGAGCTACGATGCCACATACACACACACACACACACACACACAGACACGTCAAACTTATAACACCCCGTCGTTTTTGCGTCGGGGGTTAAAAAGAGTGAGAAATGACAACACTATTTTGTTACGTAAACACACGATTTAGGGCTTTATTCGCGAAATCCAAAATGATTTTTAAAATGTAGGCTATTCAGGTTTTGATATATTCAAAAAGCATTACCTACCTCCCGCTAGTGAAGCTGAAAAAACAATCTTTAACTTTTTTCAAGGATAAATATACACATTAGAAATAACCTGTAACTAAAATATTGTCTATCCTTCAAAGAGAATTATTTACATATTTAACGCGTAATATACAATCAAGTTGAGCTTCCATAAACATAACGTAAATAAACTTTCCATTAAACCAGAATAGTTCATAGTCTTCATACCATAATATCGAATTTCAGAACCAATTCAAACAATGTTACTATCAAGTATAATACCTTACTCTAGCATCCAAACATACATTACAGTCTGAAGCGTATGAAACTTACCGAATAACCTTAGAAATACCGTTGGGTTAATCAAAACGGCTCGCGATAACTAATCCAGTGGATTGGGTTGTCTAAGTTATTTGAGATGGGTCGAACAATGATAGCAAGAAAATAGCTATTCGTATTACTAAGAATAACTTACGTTTCGATGACAGAGGTATGGAAAACAAATGAAATAGGTAAAGAAAAACCAGTTGAAAATGTCTTTTACTGTGTAGTAATCGATCCATCAGTTGTTTACAGATAGGAAATTGAATTTTGACATTCACTGCAGCATATAAATTATGCATTTCAATCTCTAATACAAAAATAATAGATAGGTCAGTTATTGCAATCCGCAGTTAGTAGATGTTTGTCGTATTCGGTCAAAAAGGGTCCATTGTAATTAATTGTGAATTATTTTGAAAGAGCCACTAAAATATACAAAATACTCGTTCCTAACTGAAAAATATATCATTTTGAAAAGTTATTTATAAATAAAATAATGAGCATTTCTGATCCATTTTGAGAAAAATATTTCTAATACCAAGCTTCTCAAGACTTGACTACTTAACTAACAGGTAAGGGCGCAAGTTCCATTACAATATAGCTGTCTTTGAACTCCCAAAGCTCTTTGGGCTCCATTGCAGAAATGAGTTCTACACGAATCGGAAATTGCCTATTGTAAAGTCGAGCAAAACTGTATTCGAAGACTTTGTTCGAAGTAAGACCTATATCCACGAAGTAAGGAAAGATGAACGGAGATGCCAAAATTCAGGTAGGTCAGCCACCTTCTTCTAGGTCAAATTTGTACGACGTGCATGACTAAAACTGACAGTTAAGAGTGAACTAACGAGGCGTTCGGGTTATTTGAGACGTCTGTCAACGATTTTCAGTATTAGAAAAATTGGACGGGTCCTAAAAAAGCGTATAGGGGCGAAAACAGCTCTTTTTCCCTCGCTTGGCGCGCTACTTTCTTAGGCGATTTTCCGTTTTGGCACCTCCACTAGTCATTTTGTTCTCCATGCTCCTATATCCAAGATATTACGGCTTCTATACGGCCAAGCAATCTTGCGACACCTGTTTCTGAATAGAACTTTGTCATAAGTTCGTACACTTATACAAATTTTGTTAACCTGAGCTGTATTGTTGCATTTGGAGCCAAAATTGTTTTGGTTCCGATTGAAATTTTAGACTCGTGGAGCAATTTGGGATTTGAGTTGGCTTTTGTTTTGAAATCTTATACTTTGGTATTATTGTTTGTGGCTTAGTTTCAGAGTTTTTTGACCGTCATTTTTATAAGAGTGAAATTAATTTAGAAACAATAACATTTAAGGCATAGACCCCAAAAATGTTAACTTAAGTAGAATTAGATAAGTACATAGAATGGACATTAATTAATAGCTAACTTCTTTCGGCCATGTATAGTCATAAAATCATGGGAAGGATTTTACACGGAAGGTTCTGGTTTCTCAAAATCAAATCGTGAACCATATTTGAATTTAGAAACAATAATTTACGTCACATTTATACTCAACTTAACAATATTCAGACCCTCTGCTCACTCCACGGTACAATCTATCAATGGATACATAATAACTGCCAATAACTGAAATACCTATCTACCTACTAGCGGCAACTTTAGTACCGAGCTTACTATTCATTCTAGGAGCACTAATAGAAACTAACTGAAATACTAAAGGACTTTGAAGTTTGTGGGATAGCTAACTGTTCATGATCATTTGCTTAATCAAGCGTGGTGATTAGCTTTTTGTTCTATACTAAATATCTTTGTTTTTTTTTAATTCAAACATTGCTTATACTCAGCAAAGCGTACTTTTAACTAATGAAAAGTAAAGTTAAGTTTAGTAAAGTTATTTTATTAATTTTATTAATTCTACGGAGATCTTTGTCGTTGACAAATAGCAAGTACCTATGTAAATATATACGCATGTCATAAGTCTTTTTATATATGCTATTCGTATTATTTCTAAGAAAATAAGTGATGCCTTGTTGTCACTCTGATCTCACTCAAACTAAAAATAATAATTTATTTATTTCTTATAAAAAGAACACCAACATCTTCTGTGTATAAATTATCAAAAAAAGCTTTTAAATATAATAAATAGGTTGTCGGAACTAAAGACCCACACAGTTTCCGATTACAGGAATACAATACTTCCAACCTACATCCACAAACACATGTGGTAACTTAAACTACAAAACCTACTTACAGTAATAATAATACTCACAGTTCTATTCTGCAAATTCTTGACTTTGCACAGCAGTATGACAGGATGCCCCACCAAGCCGGTCACATTGTCAGGCGTGCTAGGATCAAAGTATGGAGCCCCAGGGGTCTGAGGCCAGTCTTCTAGGAACTCCGTCCTGAATCTTCTAGAAGATTCTGAGACTGTGCTTTGGTCCCGAGGTCTGTTGTTGCCGCTGTCTTGTCGGCATACTGTGAAGAAAGGAATATTATTAGGTATTTATAAATACTTTTGTTATTAATGTTACATAAATAATGCCTATGGTACAACAATTTTTACTTTTGGGAGTACTTGATTGTGAAAACCACCTATCATAATCACCGCATAGATCCTATTCCCGAAAAAAAAAATGGATTGGAAATAGTAGTAGTGGATCGATCACTACACACTTGAGACGGTTTGTTTATACATAGTTTCATGTTTTCAGAGATACTCATTGCCGTAGAAGGGCCCTTTCAGTAGCTGAAAATTAAAACTGTAGATGTACGAATTAAAATTACTGACCAAGCATGGAATAAAAAGGTGTAATTTCGAAAGAATTTTAGGACCATAAATTATTTCTGTATCCATTGTAGAGTTTTATTTCATTCTACCCGAATAAAAGTATTCAAAAACCGCTTAACCTTTTCGTATAATAAGAAGGTATTTCGCTCGAAGTTCCTGCAATTATTACCAGAGCAATGCAAAAAACTTTCATTTCAATATCGTTCCGATCCAATAACCTTTCTTTTCTTTCGATTTATTTCTATCAATGGAACGATTGCTGTTTGACCTCTGTAGATCGGAAGAAATCATAATTGTAACAAAAAACTGCTCAAAAGAAAATGATTTCGGAGAAATGAAAAAAATGGGCCCCGGATTTGGGATGAGTCAAAGCGAAAATCAATGTTTCTGTCTATTTATGTTCTTTGCTATTCGGTGAAAGTAATAATAGAACAGAAAAAAACATACATTACTTTTACTATGTTAAATTGTGACTTCTATATTTTTGTGTTAAGTTTTGGTAAATTAAGACGGCACTATAAAAGCCAAATGTGTCTTAATTTCTAAACTAACTTCTGAAGAAATTTAATTAATTAAACAAAATAAAACTAAAACAATAATCTCGACAAGCTTAAGCAATTAAAGGACTTAAAAACAAATACAAAAAAGTTCTGTTTAAGTTGATGCCTACGTCGTAGCGGCTAGGAGTCTGCATTGACGTCACAGCTACGCTACGTTAGCTACGCAACCGTAGCAGAACATTGGCTGGCTACAATGTAATGCATTTATCTATCCTCTAAGGCACTGCATGTGAACGCGTAGAAACCATTCAATTTAAACCAGTCACACACATAAAACGAAAAACATTTCATCACGCAAAAATAATGATTTTACCCTGTCAACAGACAACTATAATTAGACTGTCATATTTTAATTATGTAGGCAAATATGACCCATAAATATTAACGAGTAAATACAGCGAAACATTTCATTCTACATTCATAACAAACATTTTAAAAGCATTACCGATTCATACCACAACCTCTCTCGAACAAGCAAAACAAAACACGTTCAATCAACAAAGAAATCTCGAAACAAAACTCTTCAAAATTGTTCGCGAGCTACCGTAAATTATAAGTAAATTTTGAGCATTCAAGTCTTACAATAAACAACGATAACTTCATTAATTTCCTTCGGACTGAGATCCCCATCAGATTAATGGTCCCTCTGATCAGATTAAAAATTAATCACATTATCGTTTAAAGACCTGAGAAAAAGTAATTGAGTGGAAAATGAAATGTCCACTAGGAGACGTAAATCGCGATTGTCAGCTGAACCTTGATTAAGTGGTAAATTTTAAATTATGATCCTCCCGGCTTTGGACGAATGACACTTTATTACCATAGAGAGTTGGTTACGCAAGTGAGCAGATCTTTTGGGCTGGTAACAGACGGATTTCTGTTGGCAGTTTGATGTTTAATATAATGTATCTGGTCGAGGATATTTTGATTTCAATTTGAATATTTCGAATTATATATAACCAGAGTTTAGTCGGATTTTGTCTCAAGTTTTGTGTTTAACAAGGTTCACATCAGCCTTGAGGAATATTTGGAACTCCTCTATTTTGTAATACGCCAAGTTTAGACGAAGAGGACAATTTAGGCGGCATCGTAAAGGCGTCTGCTCTTTCCAGCTTCCAGCAGAGACAAAGAATTCTTCTAATAGAAATCCACGTTTACCTTCATTACATAGACTTAATTTATTTATGTTTTACCACTTGGATTGTTAATAAAAATAAAATCGGCTCAAAGAAAAAAAATCACAACCAACATGCCTATTTTTTATCCCACATAGTTCTACCAGTCGTTCGTCTACCCGCCCCTTTACTTTTATTACGCACATGAAAAATGTAACGCCGTCTGTCGCGAGTAGATACGTCGTACCTGCATTGCGTCATCATCTGCCTAGCCTTTTCCCAACTATGTTGCGGTCGGCTTCCAGTCTAACCGGGTGCAGCTGAGGACCAGTGTTTTACAAGGAGCGACTGCCTATCTTCCTTCTCCGCGTGAGAGGAGGCCTGTGCCCAGCAGTGGGACGATAAAAAGGCTGTAACAGTAACAGACTGCCTATCTGACCTCCTACCAAGTTATCCGAGCAACCCAATACCCCTAGATGAAATTGGTAATCAGACTTTCTGGCTTCTGACTACCCGTAACGAGTGCCAAAGGTGTGCAAATGACAGCCGGGACCCACACAAACACGAAACGTGGAAGAACTCGTTGTGACAATATGGTCACCCATCCACGGACCGACCGCGCCAAGCGTTGCTTAACCACGAGCCACGTAGTCATTTAGCCACGAGGTCTCGTACCTGCATTGCGTGTATTTGTATTTTGTTTGAAAATGATACGGATCTTGACTGACGCTAATTGCGGTGAATTCAATTGATCGTGTAACCAACACGGTATTTGTTTATGGGTTTAGGAAATTACAGTTGTCGCTTTTGTTTAGGTTGTATGTTTGTTTGTTGGAGATTTGAAAAGGATATAACAGTAATTTAATTTTTTTAAACTATGCTCTTGATATAAAACAGCACAGTATCATTAAATGATGGAAACGTTGAAAAATTAATAAGTTATTTGTACTAAAACATCTATTTTGAATTGAGTAATTTTAAGTATTTTAATATGCAACCAAAGTTTTATGTTTTGTTGAATTACTATTTACATCATAAGCTAAAAGTAAATGTCTAATTAAATATTTACTACAAAGATTATGTAGCAGCAAATTACTAATTTTATTTTAACTAAAAAGTTCAGGAATACTTTGGTTTTCAAGGATAATCTGTGTTTTGTTACCACGGAGTAAGGAAAGATTTTGTTTTCCATGTTTTTTACTTTAACGTTAAAACTGCCCAACGCTGAAATTTTAACTCGCTTACATAACATTAATTTTCAGTTTAGGCATTACAAGTAACTCATTAAAACTAAGAAAAAGTAGTAATTTTTTTATATTTTTTTCAGGTTTCAAAAGCATGCTTCTAAGGTAACGTTAAAAGGTTTTTTCTAACATCAACATAATTCATTAACTTTTTCATTAACATTACTCTTTTTTGTTTTAACTTGATAACTTTCGTTACAAGGCTTGTTCTATTAAAACGTGAGTTTTAGTCATTAATCATATTTTTATAATTACTTAAAAGTTAGGTAAGAAAACGACAAGGTTTATGAAAAGGATATTTACAAATCAAAAGCAGCTCATTCAAATTACGCTCAACATTCTTAATTGAAAATTGTTACACCGCTAATTTATAAATCACAAATGATACCCCTGGAAGTTTCAAAATTACACTAGACTTCAACACCATAACAGAAAAAAAGAACACACACACACTCAGACAAATAAACACACACACACACAAACACACACAAACACAGCACAATACTCAAGATAACACAAGAAATACGCTTACCAATGATGCACCCCAGGAAATGAGCCGTGAATAGGCAGACAGCGGCCGCTCGAGCCATCTTTCAGGCCAGCACCCCGAGCCGAGGGGTCATCGCTCCTGAAACAAAAGATTGCGCTAATAACCTCTGTAACCCTGAAGATAACGGTGCGTCCTATATTAAAGATCTGGATGCGAACAGGAAGATAACAAACAGTCCATACGGATCGCTTCGCGTTCGCGGTGCATCGCTCATGGGGGACGCACCCAAGTCTAAAACGTTTATTGAAAGTGGGCTAGTTTTAGCACTTTTTCACGACTCAATATTACAATCAGTAATCAATATTACAAAAGGACAGCACCCCAAAAACGCCCCCTTTTTACCACTTTCTAGTATTAAAGCTGGAAAGAAAAAGCGGTGAAGAGCAAACTTCCCAGCAACACCACTGTCTATTGCTCATAAAGCGGATTTAGATTAGCGTATATGCGTCTATAAGCTTGTTTTTTAAAGAGCCAATTTTGCCAATAGCACAAATCGTACGCGAGTTGACGCCCATATAAACTCCTTTAAACTAGGCTGAGTCATTATAAACGCTCATGTCATTTCCAGCAAATACTGGCCTATATTAGGGTCAGCGCGTATAGCAAAACAATTAGCGTATAAAGTCTTTAGTCTGAAATCGCCCTCAGTCTCAGCATTCACTTGGTATAAGGTACCTTTGCTCAATTGTTTGCAAACCGTTCTCACTTATTTGCTAAGGACTATAGTTCGATGGGAAATGTATGGTCTTGTTTGACCAAACATATTGTTATAGCGAGGTGTCTTATTTATTTAGGACTGTTTATTATGTGTAGTTTCACCTGCGTTCTTGTAAAAGACGTACTTATGTGTACCTATATATTTTCCATAAATGAATTTACGTCGATGCTTGCTAAATAACCGAAACTTCGAAATAACCTGAACTATGGTCAAAAAAGTGGCGCCCTTCCATAAATAATTAAAGTAACGATCAACAATTTACAATTTTATAACTACATTTTCTTCTTATGAATTTAAAACTCAATTTCTGCATAGATGTTACTTTTAACCTAAAGCTTTCTTTAATAAGAAGTTACCCGAACCTAAGCAAGTCTTATATCTAACAACGCTGCAGTGAAAACGTGGTCTAACTTTGTATGTAAAATAGGACGCGGCATTTGGCCGCTCTGTGAAAATGCTAGGGCTTTGAGAGTGTCAATTTTCTTGAGTACTAACTCTTACTATGTGCTTTATTCGTTTGGTTCCTGTCTTCGCGTAAGAGGGTATGTGTTTATTATAATTGCATTGGAGTGCCTGGTGTTAAAAAGCGACGTTGGGGCTAGAGGTAAGTGGAGTAAAAATAAGGAAAGTTCTTTCCACGGGGATGTATGGAATACACAGGAAAGAAAGACAGGAAAGAGATTCAAAGTGCATGTACATCAAGTATTCTTTGCCCGGTTTCATGAAATAAAACACTACACATAGGTACACTGTTGCTATTTTACTAACCTAATTTTTAACCTTTAACCTTTTTTTTAAATATGGCTCAGATATTGGATTTCATATTTTATTTCTATTAACAGCCGTTTATAAAACTAAAAAGCCGTTTATTTTTAGTTTTATAAACGGAACGGAACGGTTTTAGTTAGAACAACAGTTCTAACTAAAACGAATGAAATTTACTAAAAGCTAATACATTAACAGTATTTATGTCTTCATTAATAAACCTTTATCTGAGAACAAAGAAAGCAGTCCTAATCCGGTAGTGTTAAGTACAAATAATGCGATAGAACATTACATTCTGGGAGATTAGTTAACTGATTGTCTAGACCTAAAAGGAAAGACTATTGTTTCGGCTTTTACCAGAAGAACTGGTGAAAAAGAAATATTTACATTCGTCTTCAAAAAAAAAAACACAGAAGCTTATTATATTTTTCAACGTGGCTTCATTTTAATTTACATAGACAAAGACCTAAAAATAATATTTTTTTCTCCGATTAACATTAACTGTGTCCATAGATAGATTCTTAAAAAAACGTGGATTTACGCATTTATGTCCAATATGACCCCTGGTTGACCGATAAACTAGGCCAAGTCAGACATCTTTTGAATCTTTACTTTTAAGATTATGTTAATAACGTTACTATCAACAAAATGATAAAAAGCATTAAACGAAAGCTGAAAACATAACAAAAGAAAGTCTACAACGACACTCCAAAATGTAGATACGAAACTCCTTTCAATTAAAATGTCAGTTTATTTTCGGCCTGCTTTTTAGAAAAGAAAAATCATGTTTTAAATATTTTTGGAATAGCTATGTTCCAAATTTGAATTTTCAGGACGTTAACGTAATATTATAAGCGACGTATATACAGAGATCGTAAAAGTTTATGCTCTAAATACTAGGACAGTTATTTTCCCGAATTAGAAGTTACGTAGGAGGAATGACAACAAAAATGATGGAGTTTCATTAAAATGGTGAACGCCGGAGTAATTTTATTTGAAATTTTCGGCGTACGTTTTTATTATGCTTCTAGAGAGAAACGCTTGTTTTTGATGATTTTACGGAACGTACTTAAAATGTAATGAATTGTTTCATTTTAGCGTGAAGTTAAAAAGTCGCAATAGTTGCGTATTTTTTAACCTACCCATTAACGAAGCCATGTAGGAAATATGTAGGCATATTAACTTATGGAACTGTGAACATTCTTATCTAATCTAGCAATATGTTGCATACTTGTCTGTAAGGAATTCCAAATCTATAATTATGAAAGTATGTGCATCTGAACTAAGCTCCCTAACCGCCTAGCTTTTTCCCAACTATGTTGGGTCCGCTTACAGTCTAACTGTTTTTACAAGGAGTGACTGTCTGTCTGACCTCCTCAGCCTAGCAACCGGGCAACCTTATACTGCGCGTCTGAAATTCGCTACTACTATATGTCATTCTCACGGGTTGCGAATGAAACTGCTGGCAAAAGCTAGTATACTGCCTCCTTCCTCCTAACAATCTATTTCAGTACGTTGACACAAGGCATTGTTCATAAAATAATTGTCAGACAAAGAGCAACCAATTACGTCTGTTTCCGTACAGGTTAAACCATTTGTCCAGTTTTCATACTGTTATAATTATACGGTTCATTTGATATTCATTCAGCGGAAAATATAACAATATGCCAAGTCTGTCATGAAAGGTTAATAAAGTCAAACGATGTATGTTTTTGTGAATAAAAAAAGGTATTTTTCTGAAATATTTATGACTGACTGTATTTTCAAGGCTGTAGGTATTTATAGCCTTTATTTTAATGAGAAAGGAAAAACATCGATTGATTTTACTCTGTTTTTGATTCAGAGGACCCTTGTTCTGCAAACTTTTAGTCGGCCGATAGTTTGTTTGAGCTCATAAATCAGTATAAAATCGAATGGTAGTACGCACATTACGAAGATCAGATATTTAGCCGCTATCAGATCGACTGAAAATTTTGATTGGAATAAAGACATTCTTTATGCTCAAGACATAACAACATAATCCTAATTCGTCTGCATAACTCGTATAAAATGTATTCTAAATATTATATACATATATTAAATGAAATAATGTGCTCTTTAACTCAGTCATGTTTTGACCATACAGAATATGTGAACACATAAGATACACCAAACTGTTAACATACATAAGTTACTACTCAATCCCCTATTCTATCTTATTCAGTTTCCTTTGTTAGTTGTTCGCTTCACTAGCTTTTGAGACAATAGAACAAATAATGGGAGCTCGGACTTCTAAGATAACATAATATATCTTAGCGAAAAGCTGTTGAAACAGCCATTATGTTTCAGGAGGAAAGGCGATGTTAACAAATGATAATTATTGAAAGGACAATGAGGGGATAAAATATTTACAAATTGATGTCCAAAATTGTTCTTTTTTATTTTAACAATATCGGGTTTTATAGAATGGCGTGATTGATCTAACTTCCCCAAAAATGCTGTAACCATGTATATTTAATCTACCTACATTTCGAGAAATAAGGCACATTTAATTGAAATCCATAGAATTTAATTTCCATTACATAACACAATTACACTTCCAGCTAACAATTGATCATCCCAAAATAACCCTCAAACTTCAAAACTCCTAACTAGATACATACCAATTTCGAATGTGAAACAACAAAGAGACACTCTAACAAAGGCCCTCAATTTCTTGCCATTTAATTACAACCCTGATTACCAAACTGGTAGAAAATCAATAAGCCTGCCGAAGCCCTTCAAAATTTCTTAGCAAACTTTTGAGCACCTTATTGTTCTAATACCCAATCTGAGGCAATAAGCTTAAAACTGGTTCGTTACTTTCTGATCAAAGTCGGCGTATGGCTTCAATACTTTACTGTAGCCATTGTAGGCTTTTTACATGGAGTATGGGAAGATGGAGATGCCGTAATGTGGGTAGATCAGGCGCCTTCTTCTAGGTCAAATACGTACGGTGGGCTCACTAAAACGATCAGTCACCAAGGAGGCGTTCGGATTCTTTCAAGCATCTATTAACGGTATTACAAAAAATGGTCTGGTCCAACGAAGTTGTATGAGGTCGGAAACAGTAACGTTCCTCGTCCCCGCCCGCATTTTTCTTACGAGATTTTCCGTTATGGCACCTCCGCTAGTCATTTTGTTCTCCATGGCTTTGTAATATAGCGACTATGGAGACATTGAAGGCTCAAGATTTTCTTTGATATCGGGAAATCGGAATGAGCGCGTTGGAACATAAAATTTATTGATGTGTACCAAATTTGTTGTGCCCGGAAGGCTCGAGATTCGAGTATCTTATCAAAGGTATTATGATTGTTATTGCCGAGTGGTGTTAATAGTAGTGATTTTGGCAACGCTCGCTGAATATTGTATTTGGCATTCAATGTAATAATAATAATCGTTATAACGTGATGCCGTGTACCGAATCATGTCGGAATATAAATGGTTGAATTGTATTGAAGAAGAGCATTGATGGGTGTACTTAAACGATTTTGAAAATTCTCTTATGACTTCAAAAAAATTACGTTATTGTTTTTGAGAATTTAAATCTTTATTTTATCTGGGTACGGGAAGTAGTTACCTACCTATAAGTTGCGGGAATCAGCTACTAACTAATAATCCTATATCACTCAGCAACAAAGCCTAAATCTCATACCTACACTAGAGGCTTATAAAAAGCGCGATAACAACAGATGGCCGAAACAGTGAAGGAAGTTGTCCTAAATAAGGCCACGGTTACACACATATACACAGCTTTTGTCAAACAATAGCTCCATTACTTGGTGGCGAGAATAATATGTAGGTACAATAATTTGTCGTCCCCAGCTTTACTTGTACATAAAAACATTTGGGTATGAGAATAAAAGATTTGTATTAATAGTATAGATACTTACCTAAATAGATTATTACAATATTGTACAAACACGTCGTAACCAGGCATGAAAGTATAAAGTCAAGGCAAATCTTCATTGAGATAAAAAAGGACCGAAAATTTTCGAATATTTATTAATCATCTGCAAAACGGCTGAAAATCTAATTCATCCAAAAATAAAACACATTTTTTATTGGTAACCAATTAATTAGACTTTTTACGTTTTGTCGGAATTATTATTCCGACAAAACGTAAAAAGTCTAATTTAAATATATGATGATTTCATTTTGCATAATTTCTTCAATTACTAAGATTACCATACCTAATTCCATCAAATCAGACAATTGGTATTTACAACTCATTAACGTTAAATAGCCACGTAATAGCCAGTTGGCTATTCTGGCTATTCTATTAACAGTGGGTTAAAATGAAATAATACGTCGTTCCCAGCACGACTTGTGTAAATAAGACCGATGGCTTCTGAAGTGATATATCATACTTGAGGTCCGTTTTGCCCACTCTCCCCTTAGAGGAGCTTAACTATTATCAATTATTGTATTGTGGGAATATTTTTGCTGACTTAGATGTTAAGTATTTCGTTGGATGAAGTCAGGTATTTATTTGGTTTGTGGCATTCTTGCCTTTATTTATTCTTATAATTTACTAGTCATTTTCTAGCGTGAACTACTACCGGTGTGCCCGTATCGGGGAATAATATACTTTTGTTTTTCGGGAAGAGTGTAGCTTTCCAACAGTGACAGAATTTTTTTCATACAAACATCAACCAAAAACCCTCTTTATTGTATGACTATAGATGAATACAAAATAGTGCTGTATTTTGTTGTAGAAAAGATATATCAGATAGACATATCAGAAATTTGGCTTAAGTTGTACGCTTTATCGAGAATTAGAATAATTCAGAACAAAAGCTAAATATTTAAAACCGTCGTATACTCATACAAATACATACATACTCGTTATATAAACTCTAAATGTTTCAGTCTAAAGATGATTTTATTCAAGGCAAAATATAAACGCTATCAAAATGAACGCTTCAATAAAATTCAAGTATTAATAGAAGTAAAATCCCCGATATAAAGTTGAAATGTTCTTGAGGAGCTAATAAAAAATGGCTTTAAAACTCTGTAATAGTAATCTGGCTTAATGGAGCCACAAATACTTTTAGCCTTTCAATTTATACTAATCATTTATCTGGATTATGGTACTTTTTTATTTGGGATAGAAGAAAATTGTTATTCATTGACACCATTATATAAAACAGCTTAACGCATAAATAATCATATTAGCATATCGACTTCCAAGAAACAGGAGTTTCTGAATTCGAATGTTTTTTTTTTACATTTCTTTGTCACTTTTACAAAAAGTCGTGGTGGCCTAGTGGGCAAAGAACCAACCTCTCGAGTATGAGGGCGCGGGTTCGAATCCAGGTCAGGCAAGTACCAATGCAACTTTTCTAAGTTTGTATGTACTTTCTAAGTATATCTTAGACACCAATGGCTGATAAAAAGGTGAAGGAAAACATCTTGAGGAAACCTGGACTATATAGTCTGAAATCACCAACCCGCATTGAGCAAGCGTGGTGATTAATGCTCAATCCTTCTCCGTGTGAGAGGAGGCCTGTGCCCAGCAGTGGGACGATAAATAGGCTGTAACTAACTAACTAACTTGTCACTTTTGTGTACCAGTACCATGTACCCGTGGTATGTACTAATAATGAATGTATATAAGATAAAAGCATGCTATTTATCTGCACAATATTGAACGACGAATGTTGTTTGTAATGTGAAAGAAAATTGCAACGCTTGTATATTCAATCTTCTACATCATAAAACTCCTAAAATGTTTAAAATAAACCTCTACCGCTCAACACACCATTTCTCAAACACACTGTTTACCATTTCACCGTACCTTGCGGTTTCAAACGCAATATTTCCTTCAGCGAGCGACACCGGGGCGTGTTCCCAGTATACACAAATACGGTAATAAATTGTACGCTTAACTTACCATACAAGTCGTAGAAACCGGTAAGGGTGATATTAATGTTCAGGGGCGACAAATCGCGTACTATTATTATGCTTAATGCGTGACTCGAACATGGGTAATTGAATCGTTCACCGACCATTTGGGTCCGAATAGGCTTAGATCTTGCGACATCTGATATATCGCTCCTCCCACCGAATAATATCGTTATCAATAAATTCAAATTTTACAGGAAAAATAAAACAGTGTTTTTTTACGATTATTGGAAAAACTGTGCAACCTAAGAGAATGATTTATATATCAAATAAAAGCTATTTATTTATAGAATCATTCTAAACAAATTTATTTACTGTTTATTTTATTAGAACGAAGTTATTTAAGAAAATAAATTTTACTGGAAACGCTAGAAAAATATTATTTCGGAAAACAACATTACGATATTATTCGCGTAAGAACAAACAGACAGCGTGCACAATAATAGTACACTACAATGGTATTCATTAAACAAAGACAACCAAACATAAACAGTAATAGATTGTACCTGGATTTTTTGCCGATATAATGCACATTATATATTAAATTATTGTTTTATTACTATTTTATTTTTCAATTAACTATCAAGTAATATCAATTTATTAGAAATATAAATCGCAATAAAACTATGACTTTGTGATAAAAGAAAACTGTTTATTAATAAAATGAAAAAACATAATCATTTGTTAAAAAAAAATTACAAACCAAACTATGATTAGATCTGTCCGATCTTTCATAAACACCTTAGTACAATAATTTAGTCTCTGTCATTGTCATCGTCACTATCAGAATCCGAAGCTGGTTGTCATTAAGTATAGCTTCGGAACGAATTATAAAACGAATGATAGTGGGCTTCAGTTCTGCATAAGCTGAGTAAATCTTCTAGTAGAGCTTTGCTGACCGCAATTGGTTCAGAGTATGCTGGTTTTAGACTGGTCACTTCAATATTACCTGATATATTTTGTTTGCCTCTTCTGGACCTATTGATACAACTTTCTGTGTTTAAGTCAAAGTATTGATCATCATAATTATATTTAAATTGTACTATATTGGGATTGGAATTTGAGACCTTTACTTCTACAATTTTAGTCCATGCGATTTTAGAGCCTTGAGTGTCTGTAGTCCAGTTTTTCCCAATGATAAGGTCTTTAATGTCGTAAAAGTCACTTTGTCCCATTTCTATTAAATTATATTTCTCTCCAGTAATTTTGGCATTCACTATTACACCATACACTTGGTCAGGTGTATATAAAACTTTGTTTTTCATTGCTCGTTCAATCAACGAATGCATGCTGTCACCCTCGTTTTGACTGTGACCAGTTTCAAAAAAACGGTGGGTAATATTTTCTATATAGCCTTTTTTTATGGCATATAGATAAAGTGCAAACACATACCGGTTTTTATTTTGGCCCGCGCAACCATCCGAATAAAATGATATGTATTTGATTCCTCGTTGTTCTTCCATAATTATGAACTTTAGTAAACAGCTCCCTATTTCAATAGAGCCTCTTTAAGCTGTAGAAAGGTGCCACACGTAAATCTTTCTTTGGTTTAAAAAATGAGTAGTTATATTGAGTATTCAATATTGATTCGTATTGACGTTTTGATGCTAGACCGAGGCTCTCTGAATATCAACTTCAAGGCCGAACGTTTCCGTCTGAGGCCAGGCTCCGACCAACACTGCTCCAAACCATGACAGGATCTGAAACGTTCCAGTCAAATCTGGAGAACCGATTTGCCGCCGTGGAAACCACAACAGACGTTAACCAGAACCATGAATATGTGGTTCGGATCCTCAGGGAGGAAGGTTCGAGATTCTGTAACATGCAGCGTAAGGGCAAGAAATCAAAGCTTTCGGAAGAGACATTAGGGCTTATGAAGAAACGACGTGAAAACCCGCCTGTCACTTCGTCAGCTAAGCGGGCTCTAAACCAAGAGATCAACAAGCACGTACGACGCGACCAATACTCCGGTGCTCCAATACTCTTGTCATTGAACGAGCAATTGAGCTGAATCGGGGGTCAAAGGTGTTCGTACAATCTCTTGGAAGAAGCCACTTGACGAAGCTGACCACAACAAGTGGAGAAGTCGTTTCTTCGGTGCCGGCAGTCCTTTCGGAAGTGGAAAATTTCTATGGCCGGTTATACGCATCGCATGCATCTCGACCTGATCTCGGAAATGAGGATTCTAGAGCCACATTAACACGCCATTTCACCGAAGACCTGCCAGAAGTCAGCAGTGGCGAAATCGAGATCGCTCTGAGACAGCTCAAAAATGGAAAAGCCCCTGGCGAGGATGGCATTACAACAGAGCTATTAAAAGCAGGAGGAAACCCCTTACTGGGGGAGCTCCAGAAGCTTTTTAATGCCGTCCTGTTTGAAGGGAGAATTCCAGAGACGTGGAGTAGGAGTGTTGTCGTCCTGTTCTTCAAAAAGGGAGACAAAACCCAGCTGAAGAACTATCGACCCATTTCCCTCCTAAGCCACGTCTATAAGCTGTTCTCAAGAGTGATCACGAACCGACTTGCGCGAAGACTCGACGAATTCCAACCACCGGAACAGGTTGGGTTTCGGAGCGGATACATCACCATAGACCACATCCACACAGTGCGGCAGATTATACAGAAGACCGAAGAGAATAATCAGCCCCTGTGTCTAGCATTTGTGGACTATGAGAAGGCCTTTGACTCGGTTTAAATCTGGTCTGTTCTGAAGTCCCTGCAGGGTTGTCAAGTAGATTGGCGATACATCCAAGTGATGAGATGTCTATACGAAGCCGCTACAATGTCCGTCCAAGTACAGAATCAGCAAACAAGGC
This sequence comes from Helicoverpa armigera, assembly GCF_030705265.1. Lineage (NCBI taxonomy): Eukaryota > Metazoa > Arthropoda > Insecta > Lepidoptera > Noctuidae > Helicoverpa > Helicoverpa armigera. The sequence goes on along the minus strand of NC_087132.1, from coordinate 9,516,825 downwards.
CCATACCATTGCATCGAGGAGTGAGACAAGGGGATGTTATTTCCCCGAAACTGTTCACTAATGCAATGGAGGATATGTTCAAGACGCTGAACTGGAAAGGATGCGGCATCAAAATCAATGGCGAACACATCTCTCACTTGCAATTTGCTGACGATATCGTCATCATGGCGGAAACGCTGCAGGACCTACAACAGATGCTGAACGACCTGGCTGAATCTTCTCTACGCATCGGCCTACGGATGAACTTGGACAAAACCATGGTCATGTTCAATGAACATGTTCTACCGGGACTGATTGCGATACACGGCACCGTTCTCGAAGTTGCTCGGAAATATGTATACCTCGGGCAGACATTGCAGTTAGGTAGAAACAACTTTGAGGACGAGGTGAATAGGAGAATTCAGTTGGGTTGGGCTGCATTTGGCAAGCTACGTCGAGTCCTAACATCGTCGATCCCACAGTGCCTAAAGACAAAAGTCTTCAATCAGTGCGTCCTACCTGTCATGACTTACGGAGCCGAAACGTGGACACTGTCGGTACGGCTGGTTCACAAGTTTAAAGTCGCTCAGCGGGCTATGGAAAGGGCTATGCTCGGCATTTCTCTGAAGGATCGCATCAGAAATGAGGTAATCCGTCAGAGAACCAAGGTCATCGACATAGCCCACCGAATCAGTAAGCTGAAGTGGCAGTGGGCTGGCCATATTAGCCGAAGAACCGATAACCGTTGGGGTAAACGAGTTCTAGAGTGGAGACCACGCCTCGGCAAACGTAGTGTAGGACGTCCTCAGGCACGGTGGAGTGATGACTTGCGCAAGACGGCTGGCAGGAGCTGGATGCGAGAAGCCGAAAATCGATCTCAGTGGCGTGCACTTGGAGAGGCCTATGTCCAGCAGTGGACTGCGATAGGCTGATGATGAGGACCAGAATAATTCAACAAATCCAACATTCGTCTAGCTCGGGGATTTTTCAAAACAAACTTTTTCATTTTTGCAGTATTTCGATGACACTTTATTCTTAATCTATACAATTAACTCTATAGATATTAATTTAAAACAGAAAATCGCTATATATTTAAGTAAACTCGTATTTATTGCAATTAAAACAGAGCGCAACACTTCACCACGAAATTATTGTCCGGTACTGATTTAAAGTAAACAAACACGGCGACTAGGCAGCACGTGCCGCGTACTCAGTATTATTCTATCCCTTTCTTTATCATTAGAAAAAAAGAAAGCGATGCGTATTGCATGTAGCTCGCGGTAATAGATAATACAGTAATCGCATGTTGAGTGTAAACATCGCCTCGGTAAACTATTGCAAAAGTAATTGTTAGTTTTTTTTTAAATATAATTTAATAGTAACTAGCATTACCATAATTTAAAAATAAAATGTCTACAGGAATAGTATTGTTGGAATATTTTACCATAAAATGAGTTTCCTGTTCTTACTCGAATAATATCGTTATTGTAACAAATTGAAAATCTTATTTGCAGCGCTACCCGTAATCACTACTAGTGATGGTATTCACGTAAATAAGCACAATAAATCTGTAACAGAATAATAATGCTATGGTTATTATAAAAATTCTAGTTTGTAATATACTTATAGGAAAAATGTGAAAAAAATTTACAAGGTGTAAAAGAGTATGTACATGACGAATATGCAATAAAACGAAAAGCATCGTTATGTCACATTACGATATTATTCGGTGGGAGGAGCGATATAATATTTACCTATGAGGGTTGGGGGAGGCCGTAATGGAATTATATTTCATCTTCTTTTCTTTAACCTTATAATGATTGTATACATACAAAAATATATTCCTATTCCCATATTTTAGTGTAACTGTCCCATTCAGCGGTCGGCATTTGTTTTTTTTTTTCTCAACTGCCAAGAAGGGTTATGTTTTAATGACATTATTATACCTTTTTGAGTTTTCATAATCGTGCCCATTGAAACCTTAATGTTAAAAAAGTCCGTATGTGGCTCGTGAAGGCAATTACGGAATACGTTACGGGGATTTGCCCTTTTTTTCAAATACAAATATGGAGGGTAAGCGAGTAAGATTTTAGAGCTTACAATAGCCTTTGAATTTTATTGTTTGAAATCACAACGCTCATTCGTGGGTGTACAACCTCGTTTGTCTCTGAAATATTATGACCGTGGCGAACATTCATAATTGTGTTAACCCTAAACTGCGAGTTGAAGGTAAATTGTACCAAGAATAAGTTTATCATTTATTTTTCTTCGAATTCTCAGAATTAATTTCTTAATTAATGTTCGGTTAATCTTTTGTTATTCTATTAAGTTTTCAAGTTCGTAGAACAGCTGTGTATACTTTGTCGTGCTCTTGAACTTGGATATCTAACCTTTAGACGTTTGATTCGTAAATATTGTTTTGGAGTTACGAAAAAGTTTCTAGTTCACGTCTTGTTACTTGTTTGTTTTCTGACTGTCAGTGACGTGATCATTTTCACTATAAATAATGCAATAAATTAATACTTTAAGTTATCGTGTCCATTGCAATGTAAATAATTTGTAAAGCAAATTAAGTGAGTTAAGTAAATTATTCTTTTGTAGTGGCTGTAGATTCGAGTTATTTATTGAGTAATGTGTTGACAAAATCATTTCAATTATATTTGCCTCAAAAATGTAGGTCAAAAAGTTTGAAGGTTAAAATCTGTAAACATTATTAATTAATTAAGTAATTAATATAACACACGCTTGACAAAACTGCTGTGTTGTGACATAATGTTGTTAATTACAATCAATTACAAAGTTAAACCGCGTAGGCTTGTGAAGCAATCATTAACTTTCATAGCCATACTTTCTCTTTGATCTTTCCGCAGACTGGTTTTGTTTCCTGGTTACATTTACGTATCTAATGTTATTTTGGAATATTCTTCAAGATTTCATACTCATTAAAAGTCATATAACATTGTGTGAACTTTACGTATAATGTACAAAGAAAACATAATTATTTTTAACCGACTTCCCAAAAAGTAAGCAGTTCTCAATTCGAATGCTATTTATACTTGTGGTAATTTTTTCCTCTTATTTTAACGCGTAGCTTTCTGACACAGTGTTTTGCGCACAAACAGCTACGTTATTATAAATAATATAATAACATAATTTACTATAGTTCATAAAGTCATAATCACACGCGAAAATTAGTTCTCCGAAGCAATTATTGCGTGCCTCATAAATTACCTGTCACACACCAAATTAATAGCAACAAGGGCATATCACGAGCAAAAACTGGTCCATCATCTTACAATAAGTAACAAAAATAATGGGTCATACAAAATTAACGGAGACGGGGTCTATTGTACCCCGTGCCGCAAAAGAGGGTTGCCAGATGACGCATCACAACTTGGCACTAAAGTGACAGGGTCACACATTGTTCGGGGCTTTGCGGGATTAGACTCTTAAGTAGTGTACGCTGTTTATGATTATAATAATAAGAAGAAAATTGAATATTACGAAGGGTTCATGTATTTCGTATAAGGCTTTTTAAGTGGTGATTTTATCAATTTATTAAAATTGGGATGAAATGGGACAGGTTTTTGGCTGTAAGTTGATCCATTTCAGGTAGTCTAGATTTCAGTCACATAACAGTCTTCAAGGCTTATTTGAGCATATTTTTACGTTATTCACTTCTTTATGGTATCCATTTCTATTCCATAAGCAAATACACGTATTCTTCTTCCTAAATGATTTTAATATATGTATGACAATATGTAAAAAATCTACATAACGATAATGAAGTAACTTACAATAAATAGCCAATTATATATTATTATTCAAGTATATAGGGAAAATACATCTACAAATCTAAAAATAAGTCTGTATACATTAAAAACTTTTTGGAACTTTTCCCAAAATAACTGGCAGCAGAGTATTTAAAGATGCCAAGATTTCTAACAAAGCTGTGATGACCGAAGTAAAGTACGGGTCTTTTGATAGTGAGAAAAATATTGTTTTTAGTATAATAGGGAAAGTTGGAACACTTGAAGCAATTACTTCAATATCTTTGTGGGCGTCACCACTTAAAGTCAAGAATCAAACTTTCGTGGCCTTAATTTGATAACGAATCTATATTTATTAACGTTTTATGTAATTTTGTTTTTGATTTAGTAAGTATTACAGGGTTCAATATGCGGGAAATCATGTATGATATATTTTATGCAATAGAAAAAATGTAAAGGGTCATCTTTTAATTAACAACAGAAACAAGCAACGTAAAACCACTCAGTACCTACTTATTTATTTTAGAGTGACTTTGAAACCAATATTCTAATATTGAGGTAAGATTTACAAAAGAGTTAACACTGATAAGTACGTGTTTATTATAATAATAGCTCCATAATTACATATATTCAAACTTATGTGTAGGTTGATATTTTATATGGATTAAATAATATTAATATAACCGCGATAAAATCCGTAAACGTAGTTTTATTTAAATATCTTCCTCCAATATAAATAGAAGCTCAAAAATAAAAATGAAATCTATCCCTCAATTCGTTACAACAAGTTACAAGAAACGACTAAGTAATACGTTCTTAGAGTTCTAGTTACCGTTCCCATTTTTATAAAAACAAAGCAAAATGAATAACGTTTTCTAGGAAACAATATTAATAAACTTATTACGTGTTTCATTTTATTCCTGACCTGTTAAACGCTAAGCGCTTAATATATTTTTCATCAAAACATTTGATATCATCTACCAATTAATCAACAAAAATGTAAAGCATATAAACAGTTTTTAAATTCATGAAACGCATTTTTCCAGGCAGTCCAGTTCGAATAATCTGTTTTTGTTAAACCAAAATAACAGTTCGTACCTATAGAAAAACACACACGATACAAAACTGTTGTTTAGGAAAATATTATATTTACATCTCATCAGTATTCGAATGAACTATGCGCTTAGAAAAGCAAGACTTGCATTCAACGCAGTGTTTGCTTTTAATCCGAAAACCAATTTGTTTGCACAAGAACGATGAATATCCATAAGCTAGAACATTGTATTCAGAGAAAGCTGTTCTAAGCACACACAAACACACACACATAAACTCTCACACACAACAAAATGTAAACACCCTTTGGCACAAAGAACAAGCATCAACGAATATTGACGGAATTACACTGAAAAGTAATAGGCAAATCACTCAAATAAGTAGTGTGTATTCTAGTAGAAAATCACTATGTTGTACCCAGGAACAAATCAATTTGAATTTTTGAAGGCATTCGGGTTTTAGCTGTGACATATGTATACCTATGGGATTTCGTCCCGCAATTCCTTTTCGTAAACGTAGTTCCGGGTTTAAGTGATTTTGATGGCAAAATTAAAATTGGTGGAGTCATTGTAATATAATTATATGTATTATTTACTAGTGAATTTATAAGGTACTTTTTTTAATTTATTCATTATTTGTCTCCATTATTTGTCACCCTTAAGGCTGCTGTACCGATTTGAAAAATTCTTTCAGTGTTGGTAAACTACGCACTTCCTGAGTAACATAGGCTACATTTTATCCCGATGTGGGTAGTAGTTTTCACGGGACGCGGGTGAAACAGCGGGAAAACGGTTAGTAAGAAAATATAACAAGGACACACTTTCACGATTTTCTTCTCAAAAGAGGTTTAAAACTTTAACTAAAATCGTGCAGAAATTTAACCTAGAAATAAACAACTGCCTTTTATAGTACGAGTTTAAAATGGCTACTTTATAAATCTCAGATACAGAGCATTAGAGTTGCACCCGTCGTAAAGGTAAATAGTTTTTGATTTATTCGTCTAGTCTAGTTGGAACTAGTTTTAAACTATAAATATACCCGACGTATTCGTAGACGGTGCTTTTAAGATTTATTACCCTTGTGCACTGTAAAATATGTGGGGGATTAGCGATACAAAAATGTTAGGGAAATTTTTACCTGGATTTAAACTAACGTGTGGAAAATAATGATAAAAAGAACTTAAAATAAATAAGATTTACGAGAAAAGGAGAAATTTCCGTATCTAAAATATTGTTTGTATGTTTAGTTGTAATGAATAAATAAAAATTTGGCCCAGTAAAATGTGTTTCTAAACTCAATCAATCTATTAAAATTAATTGAAACCAAAATTCTTTCACTAAATATTTACTGCTGAAGAAATTTTTATATAAGCTGCGAATCTTTTTACACATCGCCTGAGATAACACCTTGTGGCTTCCCATAAGTGATTACATCTCAACACAACTTTTACCTCAATATCCTAATGGATTTTGAACCAAAAAAATTACGCAAAACTCAAATATCACTTAGAAAATTACAGGAATTACTTGGCGCTAAGAGCATTACTTTAAGTCGGCTTTGTTGACCTACATTTTTGGATACAAACTTCCTTAAAGTGACTTGCAGTAGAAGTTGACTTGTGGAAATTGTCCCGTAAGGAAAAACCTTTACGTATAATATATGTTAGTATTTCCTTAGTGCGAGTCTTTTTCTTTAGAAGAAATTTTGAGTAAACCTTATTATATCTAAAACGGAGATAACTTAAGTATTGTTAAGGCGGCATTTATACCTTTTTTGTGGGAAAACATCAAATGACCCATCTGGCTGTGGGTGGAGCGTGACTTGTACTGATTTAAATCCACCATGTTCCTTCTTAAGCCCTTTATGTACCAAAGTTGCGGTAACTGTTTGGAACTTCGTTATACCTATAATCTATATGTATATCGAACGTTTTTCATTCAATTCAAAATCAATTTAATTTCATTCTACAGTTAAAAATATTCTATCAACAAGACAAATCACCATGTAAACGAGCCGGGCAGATCGGGCCCGACCTGACCCACACATTTGTCCCGTCGATGGCTTAGCTTAACCGTATAACCGACACGTTGACGTCGCCTCGGCGCGTGACGTCGAGATAACACGGACCGTGACGTATCGAGACGGGAACATATTGCTGGCTGTCTTGTTTGTACATGTATTTGTACCTATATATCGAATGTCAGCCATTTAAAAACAATTTAATTTTATTCTACAGTAAAAATATTCTATTACACAGATAAATTACCATGTTGACCCATACATTTGTCCCGTCGATGGCTTAGCTTAACCGTGTAACCGACACGTTGACGTCTCGGCGCGTGACGTCGAGATAACACGGACCGTGACGTATCGAGACGGGGACATATTCCTGGCTGTCTTGTTTGTTCATGTATTTATACCTATATATCGAACGTCAGCCATTAAAAATCTATTTAATTTTATTCTACGGTAAAAATATTCCATAACACTGACAAATCGCCATGTTGACCCATACATTTGTCCCGTCGATGGCTTAGCTTAACCGTGTAACCGACACGTTGACGTCGCCTCGGCGCGTGACGTCGAGATAACACCGACCGTGACGTATCGAGACGGGAACATATCGCTAGCTGTCTTGTTTGTTCATGTATTTGTACCTATATATCGAACGTCAGCCATTAAAAATCTATTTAATTTTATTCTACGGTAAAAATATTCCATCAGTGACAAATCACCATGTTAACCCATACATTTGTCCCGTCGATGGCTTAGCTTAACCGTGTAACCGACACGTTGACGTCTCGGCGCGTGACGTCGAGATAACACGGACCGTGACGTATCGAGACGGGAACATATTGCCGGCTGTCTTGTTTGTTCATGTATCTGTGTGCCTATATATTAAACTGTTAGTTTTTATAGTATATCGTATTACTAGCTTCCACCATCAAACTTCTCCTGTCACTTGGATAAGAAATAATAACCTATGTCCGCCTCCTGCCATGATAGATGCAGCAGTTTTACCGTGATTACGTAACATAGAGACAAGAGTTATTTTCTCATTTATAGAGGTACTTTTTAGCAAGAATTGGTGATATTGTTAGAGGCGTCGATAATTTCAATCATCTTTTCAAATATTTAAACTGATTTTCAATAAAAAAAAGCCGGTCAGTCAATTTGCTGTATTACAATTAATAACCTGAATATATAATGTGAGACAAATATAATGTCACATTAGCAGTATTTTCCAGTAAATGTCAGAGTGGACATAATATCCCATTAGAGATAAAAACTATTGAGTGCCTGAGGCAAGTCCATTTTCTTGATGCGAAGATTTTCTAAGATGGATTATGATGACCGGCCGCTTAACGATAACGTATCTACATCTATACTGAGATTGTGAAGAATACTCTAATATATCTCTATACCTAAGTCATCATTCATCTGCCTAGCCTTTTCCTAACAATGCTAATGTTGAGTTTGACTTCCAGTCTAAGTGGATGGAGCAGAGTACCAGTGTTTCACAAGGAGCGATTTCCCATCTGACCATCTCAACTACCCGTGCAACCCAATATGTCTAATTAATACTGGTTGTCAGACTCAATAAAAAAAAACCGGCCAAGTGCGAGTCGGACTCGCGCACCGAGGGTTCCGTACAAATCCTGTACAGATAAAAAGTGAGTCTCGCGCCAACTGTTCAGTTTAGAACAATCATAGTTATGGTAATTTCGTAAGAGTCAAAATAGTTAATATTTTATAATATAACTAAAATAGTAGGCTAGTACCTTGTAAAAGTTATTTTATTAAAGTTATTTATATACAACATTTTATAGTCATCATTCAGAAATCTGATTGAAAATAAGTAATTTAATAAATTTAATAAATATTATAAATTAAGTAATTGTCTTAAATGTCATTGGGCATATCTGACCCGCTTTGTAAAAAGTGGCGGACATGAATCAAAGTAGTTTAGAGACTAGAGAGAGTCGAGGGAACTCCTGAACGGTATGTTGCATCTACCACGTGTTTGGGCTTATTTTATTCGTATTGGCGAAGACTTTCCACATAGACTAGGTAGGTTTGACTGCCATTGTGGGATCGATAGCAAAGATCAGATATAGTTATGGGAACTCCTTTACAATTTATAACGTAACCTTGTGTTGGAGCTTATTTTATTTTAGGTGATGAGATCTTTTATTATTTACAAATGGGATCTTTTATTTTTGAGGGATTAATCACCTGACGAGCCCCAGTTTCAGGTTTTTTTCGAAACTGCCTGACGACTTGTAACTGTCGAATTGTAACAACGACTGCTAGAGAGTAGGATTCAGGGCTGCTGGCTTTACGTTTCTAGAGCCTTGACAAAAGTGTAATTCTGTCCCTTTGTTTAATAAAGTCGGCTTTATTTTATTTTTTAGCATTTTACAAACAAATCCAACTTCAAACATATAAAAAAGCAACAAGAAAACAAAAGCAAGAAAGAAATTAAAAAGATGTTAGGTGCATCGGTCTAGAAGTCGGTGTCTAGAGGATGCATCTGTTTTTATTCAACCACCGAGATCTATGAATATAAACAGTTTTCTTATTGTTTTTAGAAGTGGTTTTTTTTTGTAAACGGTTTTTATTTTTAACTTTTGTGAAAAGTCGTAAAAAATACGAATAATATAAGCCCAAACACGACGTAACTAAAACATACCGTTGAGGAGTTCTCTCGACTTTCTCACGTCTCCATCATCAGGTAAGCTCTAAACCTTCACTGTTTGATAGTATCACCAGACATACATCTGAAAATCAAGTTTTAATCCTACGCATGCATGCCTACAATTTCTGATAGTTGCCCTCGATTTCTCAGGATTTCCATCATCAGATCCTGACCTGATGACAATGGAAATAAACGGTGAATATACTCTTTCACTAGAAAGAAATGATTTCTCAAACTTGGTAGTTGAAATTCCCCATTGAAATGAGGAAAATATTTGATGTTTACACCTGATTTTCTCTAGATTCCCATGGTTCACAATGATGCGACTAATGCCATAGTACATCAGAGCCTTATATCATTATACTATGCTATATTTCGTTCGTGTCCGCCGTGGGTATGGTTTCCATACTAAGGTGCCCAATGACCTTTGAATGATTTAGAATTTTTCACAGTTTAGAGGCAATTAGATTTAAGAAGTGTTTAATATGAATTTCAGCTTCAATATCTCTACGCGTTCGTGTGCAAAAGTGTGTAGGTAGTAAGTTTATAAATAATAATAAAATATTTTATGTCATGTAAGCAAAAATAATATTTTAATATTTTATGTAACTTAAAATTTTTCATTTTCGCAATTTTTCCTTTATCTGTACTATATAACGTTGCTTCGTGCCGAATTTCAAGATTCTGAGTTCACGGGAAGTACCTTGTAGGTTTTGATTCCCTAGCGTGTGACGGAAATTCGTCTAAGGTGTCGGTATAACTGCTTTATCTTTTGATCGCGTTAACTTAGAAGTTTGATTTTTTCACTACTTAAAGGGACAATAGACCTCGGTATTTGGTATAAATTTCAATTTGATACCTTTATTCGTTCGTGAGAAATAAGGTAGTAAGTTGCATTTTATTAAATTATTTTTATATTATATAACTAAAAAAATGAGATTTTCGCAATTTTTCCTATATTTGCATTATATGACAATGCTTCATGCCAAATTTCAAGATACTGAGTTTACGGGAAGTACCCTGTAGGTTTTGATTCCTTTGCGAGTGTCGAAAGTTTGTTGAAAATATCGACATAATCGGCTGTATCTTTTGATTGGCTTGGCTTAGAAATTTGATATTTTCACAGCTTAAAGGGACAACAGACCTGAGTATTTCATGTGAATTTCAGCTTGATACGTCCACGCGTTCTTGAGATAAAGGGTCTTGACAGACAGACAGACGGACAACAAAGTGATCCTATAAGGGTTCCGTTTTTTCCTTTTAAGGTACGGAACCCTAAAAACGAAAGTCATTTATTCAAAGTAGGTTAAAAATCAGAACTTTTTGAAGGTCAAATTTACAAAAGACAGCCCCCGAAACGCCCGCCCTTCACCACTTCCTATGTATTTTTGCTGGGAAGAAGAAATGGTGGATCAAACTCCCCAGCAACACAATTCTGTATGTATGGTTTGAAGAACCGTATACAAAATATTAATGACATCTGACTACCCGTAACGACTGCCAAAGATGTTCAATGACAGCCGGGGCATACGGTTTATTATTCCATTCGAAAAACGTATGTATTCTCTATACAAGTAAAACCATATGAAGCTATGTATAAGTGTTTCAAGAAGAAAAAAAAGAAGGAATGAAAACGTTCTGAACGAAGACTTGCTCCGATTTATTTCAAATTGTGTTCGGAAAAAAATGTATCGGAGCATAAAGGAAATCGACACTTTTAACTGACTCGAGTTGTGAATATATTTTTGCCTTTTATGTATCTTATTCTTGTACTAGCTTCACACGATTCATCCTGCTTTTTATACTGCCGCGTTTCTTGAATAAATTGGGTTGTAGGTAAAAGGTTTATTTTTAGGTTATTATTTTGTCAAGTTATGTGTAAGCTTTCAAATCTGTTATGTCATTATTTGATTGAAACAGCTCATTTACACAAGCACATTTTTGGTGTTTGACACGATACCCCTCTTAGCACATTTTTGTCAAACTTTGGGATTTGTTGCACGTAAAAAAACCGCGCGGAAAATTTGCCAGTGTAATGCGCAATTAACAAGTTAGTGTATAGCTGAACAAACATGGTTCCAACACACAGCAACTAAACAAAACTTTGTTAAATTAAACAGAAGTTAAAAGAACAACATCCTTCCTTACTTACGTAACTATCAGAAACAGAGTTTCAAGGAATACCTAAGTAAACTTTGAGTAGCCTTCATACTTATAATGTTAGACGAGGTGATCACAAATTTTACGCCAACTAACGCTCAACTGCACTTAGCTTTAGCGTGACCTCCATTATTTTTAGACTCTAAAATGGCGAGCTTATATTAAATTCTATTGTAAAATTATGAAATGAACATCGTGGTATCTAATGTCTGTTTTATAGACTTCTTATATTAAGTCTGTGTAGATCTACCATTAAGAAAGTCGGCAAAACTATGGACTGAATTATCCAAAGACAACTTAGAAAGGTACTCGTAATACCAATTTATAAAAACTGAATAAAAGAACCAAAAATATATTTTAAACTCCTACATATTTATCAAGAAATAACATCACTTTTGGAAACGCTGCAATCCGAAAATAATCAAAAATCTCGCATACATACACATACATAAATAAAAGCCATAAACTGCCGTCCATAAACCTAGATACGAACCATCTCGAAACATAAACTGAACTATCAAACTACATAAAGAATCACTCTAAGCTATAATACCTAAGTGGAGCTTATAAAACTGAAATCTAACACTTTATTTCAGAAAACTGATAAAGTCACGGAGTAAGGAAAGATGACCGGAGATGCCATAATGTAGGTCGGTCAGGCAGCTTCTTCTAGGTCAAATACGAACGGTGGGCTAGCCAAAACGATCAGTTACGAGTTTACTAACGAGGCTTTCGGATTCTTTGAGACATCTGTCAACGATTTTGGGTATAACAAAAAATCATTTCATCCAAAAAAGGCATATAAGGGCGAAGAAAGTAACGTTCCTCGTCCCCCGCACACCCGCATTTTGGCGCACTACTTTCTTAGGAGATTTTTCGTTATGGCACCTCCGCTAGTCATTTTATTCTCTATGTTACCTCTATAAAGTCTATCTTAGACGATCCCTCTGATCAGAATACTGAATGTTTTTCAACTAAGTAATTACGTAAGTCTTTGGAGCAAGTAATAGTGGAGGTTGCTATGCTGATCAAGGGAACTTGATGCTTTGGAAAATTCTGGAAAATGACACTCTAGACTTTAGAACGATCTTGTGCTAATAAAGAAGTGGTGTATTTTATATCAAACCGGTGATAGTAAATTATGTTAGTGATACCTAAACAATTTTATGCTTCCTTTCTTTACGTACGTTAGTATTATCTAAAGACAAGTCCCTAAAACTCAAATTTTCATTTTGTTATTACAAAATGTAAATTGTATTAACATTACGCTTTTGTGTTTTAGACACATTATTAAAATAGAAGTTTGGTAGATAGAAGTTACTAATGCTTTTGCTAATATTAAGGTTGTTCAAGGTACACGACGTCTTAATGCACAAGGAATAAGTTTCAAGTAATTCCCAAGATCCCGTAAACTAGATCCTTACTTGCCATGCATACACAAATTGCAGTAGCTTCACGTTGATATAACAAAACAAAATTTATATAACGTCGTTATGAAAATCGATCTTATTGTCTTTCAAATAAAATTGATTTTGCTAAAGTAGGCTTTCGTTTAATTAAATAACTTCAAACTCTAGTTGTCACTACTCGTTGGTGCGATTACGATACACGATGACTCATCACAAAAGACTACAGTCACAACACTAAACATATCGATGATTCTAAAAGGTTCTAAATTCAAAGCCCCTAAAAAGTTGTCGATTACATAACGCGTCAGGCGTTAGTCATTGACTCACCTTTTTACCAAACACTCGAGTCAGCACCGACCGATTGAATCAAACGTTAACGAACTATAGAAACGTGACAACGGTCAGAATCTTTTTTCGCATTTCGCATCAAACATTTTTCGCATTCCCATTCGTGTACTGAATTTGAATAGTGTCCCTCTAGTACTTTACGGTACGAATTTGTCTCATTCACTTTGATTCATTAAAGTGCTATACATTTTATTTTTATTTGGCGTAGCTACCGTTTTGGGACAAAAACTAGAGGTGCACTATGTGAGTGTGATTGTCATTACTGGGAAACTGGGATAGGGGCAGCGTTTTAAAACAATTTAAACACCTTTTCAAAGTGGAGCAGTAATTTTTTCCAAAAAATTTCAGTTACTCCTGTAAATGTAAAATTCTAGTTCTATTTCTGAATAGCATAAGTATTGCTTTGCAAAACCGTGACACGCCTGGATAAATTGTATTTTTAGTCTGCTTTGTGAAATAGGTGTCACCTCAAGAACTTTGCTTTGACTTTCAGAATTTAGAGTTATGTTTCAAAAGTGGTTATGCTTTCAGAAAACGAAATAAATGGGGCTACAGAGCATTCGCACACCTTGCCAAGTATAGCGTAGAGATTTAGAATATTCATTTGACAAAAAATGAGGGTCGATATAAATAGTGTTTGTAAAATCACATACCTATCATAAGCAAAATTATGTGCTCTTTTAAATGAGTTATATATAAAATGGGGTAAAAATACAAAAAAACCTTGTTTTTATTTCTTTTTTTTCGTACATATTTAGCAGAGTAGTGATTATGATTACTGGACATAAAGCTTTTTAATTTTACTGGATTAAAAGAGAGCAGTTGCAACTTGATAATACATATTAGATGTAAAAATGATCTCTCCTGTACCTAACTACCTACATATACAAGCTTTAATAACTTCCAGTAATTTGAGCGATAAATATTATAATAACACCTTACCCCTGGAGGATAAAACACACGTTTATGCGAATATTTGTAGAACACGTGCCGCGTTATCAGTATATATTTAAAGCCTATAAAATATGATTCAAGCGAGTTGTCATTTAACGGAGAAATTCCCTGAAGCCTGGATTTACATTTAAGCAGGTTTTCGACATAATCATGATATTATGGTACTTTAATTTAGACTTAGCTATAGAGGGATAAATACAGCACTAGTTATCGCTCTCAGAAAGATGGCGTTTCGCATTTCAGTAAAACGAAATATTTTTAAACAATTGAAGGGTGCGTTTTAATCAAACTTACAGATAGCTAGAGCACGATCATTATTTCGCAGGATTTAGGCATTTTTTTTTTCCTTATAATTCATCTTTAAAGGAAAATTTAAAATGAACATAAGCTTATTTGCGGATGTAGCTTCAGCGACTTGTACACATATTATTATGGCCATGGTCAATGCCAAGTGAAACGTCTATTACTAAAGGTATCGTACATCAATACATCGCTTTGAGAATAAAAATTAGCTCATTTGGCTTAGTTCTCAAAAATAAGTTTTTCCCAATATTCTATTATTCACTTTTTAAAATCTTTCTAGCTGAAATATTTTTCGTTCATAGTAGTCCTAAACTGTGGTCAGTAAGTATAGGTAGTCCCGTTGGACCTGTGATTCTATTACACTGCAATAACCTAGTTTCCCTAAGGGATTGCTGATGAACGGACAACCAATTACTCAGAGTAAGACCGGTCTTGGAAGTAAATACCTAAATAGGTCGCGATTAAAAATAAAAGGACTTTCCTAGAGTACTAATAAAGAAAATATGCCTTTGATTTTCCTTGATTTTATTTTCAATGTATTGTTTACAAGAGCACAAGAGGTCTTTGTATTTGTATTATAATTATTTTTTTTTGTACGATAAGTGAGCATTTATTTATCCGTTCTATTAACATAAGATGGGTGGACATCGCGGATAAAACTACTCAGTAAAAGACAGATGCATAGCTTTTAAACCGTTCGGGAGGTTTCCTTCCTTTCGATAAAAGCAGAAGAAAATTTAGAAAATGAAGAGCTTAAATCTTGCACTAGCTTGTAAGATTAGTAAGCTTGCTCTCAATACGATGAAAAATTGCACACTGGTTTAAACTTTTCTACACTTGGACAAAACACGAAACTCAAACAAAAGAACGAATAAAAATTATTCAATACTAAAAAGGTATTATGTGATATTGTAATCAGATATGTGAATTGATATTTTAATACATATTATATGGTGAGCTACATAACAGGCCAGTTCATTGTGAATTATTGGCTTATTTCCAACGCGAATGGCTATTATCCCGTGTTCTTCAACTAAATGATATGCATTAGGGGATGAGTTCAGTATTTTTATTCCGATATCAGCTTAGGTATTTTGTAATAAGCGCAGCAATTTCTATATTAGTATTTATTTTTTAGTAGCTTTAATATTCTCATGAGCGTTTTTCTATTGAATTAATTGAATAGTTTAGATTATCATATTATCCCGGTTTTATTATATATTTATTTCTCAGTTTACTATTACAGGATAGTTAGTTAGTATCAATAAAAACAATAAATAATAATTATTTTTATATTTGTATGTATTGCATCGGAATTATTAATTTGCAATCCATTCTCCAATTTTTATATTTTTTTATATATAAGTAAGTATGTAATTATTCTTTACCATACAAATCTTGCAGATTAGTAGCATTGTCCATTCAGACCAATCGCAAAAAAACACAAAATTACATCACTTCGTCAACCCGTCCAAACCCTTCACTGCAGAGTTCACAAAGCGTTAAATAAACTGATTTTTCATTACACTTTTATGTGCAACCCAGTGAAATATTACACACAATATATTACCTATGTACTGCCTTATAAATTCCCTGTGCGTGCGTAAAAAGTACACACTTTATTTATGTAAAAAGTACACACTATGTTTACGTCAAAAGTCAATTTGTCTCACTGTGTAGCTTGAGTGATGTACGGCCTTTGTGAATTGACATAAATCATTTTGGACCACTGGGGAGATCAAGATGCGAAGGCAGTCTTTTTTTTCATCGGTATTTTATTATGGGAGTTAATGTAAAGGTATTTTATTTTTATTTGGCTGCGATAAAATTTATTGATGGTGAATTTTTTTATTGATTGATGATTTATTAATAATTTATTTTTTTATCGAAATATAAAAGGTGAAAATAAAATGTTACAATTCGGTAATAACATTATGTTCCCTAGAAGTTCTATTCATATCTTTGAAAATTATAGAAGTAAGAATTTAGAATTTTCAATTTATCAAAATATGAATCACCTATTTCTATCGGCACGCACAAGTAATAAACTTTATTGCATTTGTATTGAAACCGACATTAAACTAGCCAAACTCACATTGAAAGTACAGTTAACGATATAAATAGGCTACATTAATATCGTCTATTAGCCGAAACGATTTCACGATTTAATGTCATTATTGGGAAAACGATAAAAACCTTCTAAGTTGAACGACTTGATTCCAAATAAAATCAACAATCCCTTTCAATCCGCGATTCAATCGTAATACGAATTATATCGATAAGAATCAAGCAATTACGACAAAGGGAACTACAAAGTACACAAAAGTAGAAAATCTTACCCTTGTAAGTAGAATTTCCAAACTCTTTGGAAAATAAACACGTAACCGAAACAGTACTGGCATGAAAAAAAACAACAAAAACTGTCACAAAGTTTACAACAAAAAAAGTTTCACACAATTCGAAGTCAGCACTTTTTATTTGACAACACTTTGAAAACGGAACACTGGTTCAAATTCGAAAACGGAATCACATCACACACTAACTTTTTAAAAATAGGGTTGTAACAAAATTCAACGTGCACTTTTTAGCGTGTTCGTATCGCGAAGGCTGTGAGTGGTACGAGTGTTCGTGGCGTTAGTAGGGCTGCCACTGCGATGTAGGGTACGCAACGCGCCTGCGTAGCTTTGCGCACCGGCTCTGCACTCCTGATACATTTCTGCCTCAATTAATCCCCGCACTGTACTCAATTACACCTAGTAGTACTCCGACGGTGGCAACTTTAAACTGTTAGCGCGATATTGAAGTGATGAATCGCGAGTTTGCTAAGGTTTATTGTTTCATAAAAATGCCGTTCCTTATTCGAATTTCAAATTCGAATCTTGCCTCTAGTTTAATAAAGGAACCGTTTTATTGGTCGTTCAATAATTCTATAATCAATAGATTTGCAGTACATATCTTAAACCGATGCATCAAAGGAGATTTAGTACCGGGTATTACGGAATCTATTCCGTACAGTAATAGTTTACAATAGTGACAACATGGAGGTATCGGGGTGGAATTGTGGATTTCTGTATAATGTACGATTCATGCATAAGCGGCTGTCTTGCTGTCCGTTGTATGTCTGTTAGATATTAGACTGGACTGTGCCTTGCAAGAACTGGGGACAATTTATTACCATAAATAATTGACGGGCTGAGGTGCTAACTGATAAACGTATGACAATTAGGAGTTTGTTAATTTGCTTTTTACATATGTTTCTGTGACAATAAACAAAATTAACACAAAAACTAAATTAAATAATTAATGCAAAAAAGATAAACAAAAAGAGCAACGAGAATATGTTGTGATTTAAATATTTTTAATTCATCATCAAAAAAC
The DNA here is from genome assembly GCF_030705265.1 of Helicoverpa armigera. Classification (NCBI taxonomy): domain Eukaryota; kingdom Metazoa; phylum Arthropoda; class Insecta; order Lepidoptera; family Noctuidae; genus Helicoverpa; species Helicoverpa armigera. Next base: position 9,498,772 of record NC_087132.1, on the reverse strand, counting down.
GATGATCAGAATAAAAATAATTATGATAATTTTAATGAAGTTACAATAATTATGATAATTTAATCTTCATTAAAATTAAATAATTAGCCATAACAATTCCTTTTTAATTACTATTTTGTAAAGCAATATCTCACATTCTTAAAGTCTTTAGAAAACATTAACCGTTGCCCATTAGACGGGGATGGTTGGTTACGAACGCCTTCTACCACTTAAGTGATTCATTTTTCTCGAGTGAATTGCGTTTCGCGGGAAATTAGGCGCTTATTATATTATGGTAGCATGCGTCTGGTTTGCTGTTGTCGTATTATAAAGATGTTTTGGTATTTGAGATATTTTTTTGGTGATGGATTTTGATTCCTGAGAAAAGTGTTTTACTCTAGCATAGCATTGTTTTTAATAACCCTTTTATGGTTATTTATACATTACTTATAAAAAAATACCTATATAGTAGTGACTCAAACTGCAGTGTAGTAGGTAATTCCATGTCATAAGCAAAGACTCAAACTCTCTAGGATTCTCTAGGATTCTTTTATAAAGTTAGTCAACTAACTTTATAAAAGCATCCTAGAGAATCCTAGAGTATGTACTAAATAAATAAAAAAACATGCAAAGAGAACTGTTGAAGAAAACACTGAGAAGCCTTATATAAATACAATAAATACAAAAATGTTTATTTCGTTACCAACTTAATATCGTGACGATATCATTCTGTATAGCATTCTGTCGCGTTAACATCTGGATCATTTAATATCAATTACAACCAATGTCTCAAACTAAATACTTACCCATGAATAATAAACTCAATACCCCCTCATTGACTCCCAGCATCACTAAACTACTATAGAGAGTGGAATACGTGGAATTTTCCACAAGGTTTTCGCCATTCAAGTTCGCATTGTTCAGTTTTGAACGCTGGACTGAAAAGATGGAGCGACCTCTTCAAGCGGTCTTCGGGTTACGTGCTCTCCGTGAAATGTCATACTACTTCTAAATATAGAGGAGTTTTTTCTTAACCCGTGAATTTACAAAATGACATTCTGTTTCTTTCTAATAATGGCAGGAAATGTGTAAAGTGCGAGAGGTTAGTTCATAAAATTCGTTCGTCGTACATTGTATTTATATAAAATAAACCTTGAATATAAAACTATGACATGTAATACAAAATAAAAACATTTTTTTTGTGCGCCTAAGAGAAAGAAAGAAATTGTTATAACTTGTCGTTGTAACCTTGTTATGTACCTTCAGAAATTCATCCATGTGTAAATTATTGCAATCAAATAATATCCAAATACTGTAATAGAGGTTAAATATATTAAATAGATCTGATTTATAGTGTTTAATTACAATATAATCTAATACCAAATAGATGAGATATATTTGAATTGAAATACCAATGGCCATTGCGAATATTCACGCATCATCAGACCACAAAGTAGCCAATGAAGCGATTGCAAAATATATTTATTTATATATGTATATACACGTATATGTATATAATATACTTTAGCTTCTGCACAGTGGTTTTACTCACATCCCCTAGGAACTTTTTCACGAACCAGGATAATATAGCCCTAGCCCTAGCCTTCCTCAGTAAATGGTCTATCTAACACTGAAATAATTTTTCAAATCGGTCCAGTAGTGCCCGATATTAGCGCGTTTAAGCGAACACAGAAACTCTTCAGCTTTATAATACTAAGTAAAGATATCATATAGATATACTTATATTTTACAGAATTGGACCCGAATAGTTACCACATCGATAATTTGATCTGAAACGGCCATCAAGTCTAATTTAATTGTTAACCAAGAACAAACGATTTAATGACATAATATTTCTCAAATTAGTTATCATTTTATTGGAATTTTAGTCCTTAAAAGTTTTATCATGATAATTTTCAAGTATAATGTAAAATGAGGTGATGTGTTACGTTAATTTAAGTAAATTGGATTTGAAATTTTTAAAGTATCATCGATAATTTTAAAACTATTTTCAGATAAAAGCTAATTTAAATGTACTATTGCAAAAAGTAGGCACGTTTTTCATTAAAACTTCTAGTAGGTAGATCCACAATATTATATGAATGTGAAATAATTTGATATGAAGATAGATTACCCTATAAAGGTCAAGAGGGAAGAAGGGATTATTTCTCATTCTGTCCTTTCAAGATACGTGAAGACTTACCATGTAATCACGTCTACACAAAATACTAACAATTTTCAAGCGGTTTCACCTCCGTCCCGTAGGAACTACTACCCGTACCGGGATATAAAATATAGTTATGTTATTAGGGAAGAGTGTAACTTTCCTAACAGTAGATTTTTTTTTAGATTCTGTCTAATAAGTTTTTGAGTTTAACGTTAATTTTTTTTTATCTTTTTATTTAATCAGCATCATATCCCCGCTATGTACTATCCGCTGTACTATCTCACCTCCTTAACCCAGTTAAAATACCTGAGGTAAGCCTGTTCTCTCTATAATTAATACTTTGGTCCCTTTATAACAATAATTAGTATATGAAGAAAAATCTCATACATACTGAACAAATTATTTCATCTAAATTCGCTGAGAGTGACAATTTTAGAGTAGGACGTCTGTTGTTGTCGGCCAGCGCGACAAAAACAAATGGGCATCACTGCAAGTGTGGCTTTGGATAGCAAAGCGGTGGCTAGTGAGAGCTGAATATTGTGCCCCTATTTTTAAATACGTACTTGCTTATTGCTCTGTAAATATAATTAATCTTCAAGTACATATTATTAACATAGTTGTTTCAATGACCAAATGTTCTGCCAGAAATGAAAAAAACTTTTTTCCTAGTCGTCTGCTTTCTGTTCCAGTCGACCTTCACGAAGATCAGTGCTATGATGTCCTCATCCATGCCCTTTTTATCAATTTTATTAGGTGTAAAAAATCCTGACATTTCAAAAAATCAGCGCGAGCTTCTAAAAATCTGAACCCTATTTTTATCTTAGGTCCAATTCTGTGATATTCTAACCCTAACTACATAAGATATCGCAAACCGCAGCTTGCATAATTTTGTAAACTTATCTACAAACTAAGCGCAGCTGTGGACATGATATATTTCGATCTTGATAGCGAACTTTCATGGGAATTGGCCCCCATTCGAGACGACGCGTTTGAATTTTGGTTGAGATATATCCCCCCGTATCGTGGTTGAGATATATCCCCCCGTATCACATGGGACCGAATGACATTATTAGGGCACCTCAGCTCTCGAAAATTGTCGTCGAAACGCCGACGATCAGGTGTCAACCCATAGCATTTTATCTGAATTGGTTGTGAAAAACGTCGATGCGTACTTTCTTGTGTCATCTACTTGCTGCCTATAACACTTTTGTTTAAGAATCATGATATTGACTTGCCCTGGTTTATATTTATAAATAGTCGAGGTTTTCTTATGGTCTGATACTGCTTACTCCAATTTAGTTTATAAACTGTATTTACTTGAAATAAGGAGGTATGTAATAAATTACAATTTACCAGTGAAATTGATTTTTTTAGTAAAGTTCCCTAGTAAACTAGAAATACTCATACATAAACAATTCACTTTTAAATAACATGCACTGTACTGCTTAAAACCAGACTTTTCTCTTAAAAACCTCGGTGTAAACATTAATAAGGGCTAAATTAAAAGGCCTCCTTAATATCCCTTTTGTGACCTCTACAGTGTTACTCACTCACTCGTTCATTCATTCTCATACGACCATGAAATTACATTCAACACTGCTGCGTATATTCAAGATACTAAAAAAGTTCTAGTTTTTATAGTTACCTACATAAACTGACATTGTGAGAATTTTTTGAAACATGTTTTCCCTTTATTTGCTATATTATTACTTTATTTATGATTTTCATCGAAAATACGGCTTCTTGAAAATTATTAAATAAAATCAACCATGAAAAAATGTAAATAAATAATTTTAACTTTATATTTTTAACTATTATTTTAATTATTTTCAAGAGCGCGAGTTTAATTTCAACTTAATTTCAACAATTTACCTACAAATTGTCGTGGGTTTGTTTTAATTGAATGGAATAAGGCAAACACGCGTGTGGGTGTGTGTCTCCATTTTCATCATTATATTTAACCTTTCAGTCAAAGGAAAGAAACACGGAAGGTTTATAATAAATATTAATATATTCTGAACGTTTTTCAATCTGTGACGACTACCTACGTAATAATTTCGAAATATAATTATTATAACACGTTATTATTTTCTTTTCTATTATTCTTTTATCTTTTGTAGGTGTCATGGTTTTTTTAGAATCAAGCAAATTATTTAGAATTAATAAAAAGTTAAATATTTTTGTTATTTAATTTTTAACACAAAATGTGTTATAAATTGTTAATTGATTTTTAACTTATTGGGTTATGGGATAAAGATAAAAAAATATTTTGCTTTTTTATCCACCTTGAGCAACAGCGTTGAGTAGGTACAGATCATTCCTTCTACATATGAGAAGTGATCTCTGTCAAAAGTGGGACAATAAAAAGGCTGATGAAGATCATGATAATATTTACTTGGACGATGATATTTATTTTTACATAAGCACCAACTTCTGTATTGTAATTTAGGCCCGAAGTTAAATAAAACTTGATACTTTTTATAGACCCAAAGTACTAACAAACCTGTATTGTTTGATGGTAAGTATTGTACTAAAATATTTTCATGGCTACTCAGTTTGATGGCAAGTACTTCCAAAAACGAGCCTTCTCAGAATAGGGTCAGGTAGGAACGCCTAAAATTATAAATAAACACTATTTATGAGCAATTCATACCCAGCTATCTACTTCACTATCTTTCACTGTTAGGCTTAGAAATCCTTGGTTTTTGGCTCTTTGAAAAATCCATTCAATTAATCTATTTTCCCAAGACACAAGAAACTTTTGATATAACCAACCTAACATACTTCTTTTACTCGGCCCTATTTATTTAGTTGTATGTCTGGTCAATATTAGGGGTACTTCAGAAAAATAATAATATAATCCAAAGAACAAATTGGAGAGGTCTCCATATATCACATGATCAAAAACTTCCTTTGTCAAAGGCGGATAAACAAAGAAGCTGAAAGAACCTCTCATTAAACTACATGCCCATGATAGCAGGACGGATGAATGACAAAATATTACTGGTAGGGAACCATGGATGAAGGAAAGATAGCGTAGAAGCCTTAAGGGAGTAGGGCAGGCGTCTTATTCTCCAATAAAGTCTTTAATTTCCACGTCAAGTAACGTACGATAGACGTGATCAGTTACTAAAAATAACGAGGCGTTCGAGTTCCTTGTCAAAACCAAACCAATCTTTCAAAGATTGGTCTTGATTGATTAGTGATTTTATTTCTGAAATAATGGGGGAGTTCTATATAAGGCGTATAGCTCCACAGCTAGTAACGTCCCTGGTCTCCCGGACACCCGCACATTTTGGCACGCTTTTTTCTTAGGACATTTTGTGTTATGACATCTTCGATAGTCATTTTGTTCTCCATGTACAGAACCCAAAGCTCATGGTCGAATACACAAATCAGGTACAATGTTTACGCCCCGTTTGGTCCTACTCATTATATTGGAAGGTTTTTCCTTGCTAGATTATAAAGAGCCCGAAAGTCATCGTTTGGCTTTATAGACTCTTAGATGTCTGCGGTCCGAAGATTAGACCTTTTTCTATGGCCGATACGTGGCTGATATTTTAGACCACGTCTTGGTTAGGTTGCTGAGAAAGAATTTGTTGGTCGCTGTGAATAGTTGAACGGAGCCTTTGTGATTGTTGGGAGAGGAAATAAGGCAGGGTTTATAACATAAATTATTTGTTGTTAAGACTAATCTATTAGCGAATTAGTTAACGAGCGTCATGCAAAATAATATTTTCGTTAAAAAAAAACATCTCAATCGAACAGCAAAGATCATAAATCTTCCTTTTCTATCTATGTGCATAAAATATTTTCAAAACTGATTACTGGTGTACCTACTGGATTAATGCTATAAGTGCTATATGAATGGCGTATAGTGCTTATCTGACCTAGTGAAAAACACATAGGTACCTTTAAACATACTTGTAAATACCCTGTTTACTATGTGTGCATCTTGTTTTTCAACCGTTAAAGTTTTAATAAATCCCAAACTTCCCAAAGCATTCGGATTTGTTGTTGTTTTTTAAAGCAAAGAGCAAGGTTCAAGCTATACGGCTTTTTTCTTTACACCAAGTTTAGTAAACAATTTTAATTAAAAACACTGCACATAAAGTTCCTGAGTTTATTTACGAAGAACTGCCTGGTAGATACCTACATCGTGTATTTTTTTAAGAACTCCTGCAACCGTGCTTGTTGCGAACATTTGGAGGATTGAGAGGTGTGGAGACAAAGTGGCACCAATGGGCTGGCATTTACTCAGCAGTGGGACAGTTCAGTGAAAATTCATATCTCAGTTGTAATTTTTTGTATGCGGTCAAAATAACAAAAAAAAAATTGATAATCACCCAAAATCTTGTTATATTGTTAGAAACTTCAAACCATAATTGTCTTTTTTTTGTTTGCCATTTTATGAAAATAATAAAATTTTCTTGTCGCTTTAGTAAAAAGATAATAAAATTACAAGGCCATCAAAAAACTGATTGCACTTTTTGGAAAGAATATAAAGTTTTTACTCGTAACTAATGTCATTTTGGAACAATCAAAATTAGTGGCTTCAAAAACCAATATATATTCCTAACTTTGTTTTCAAATTACTGACAAAGTTTCAAAGCATTATTTTTATATTTGTATAAATAAAATACAGAATTTGCCTATGATCCAAATCAAGCATTAATTAAAATCAGTAATTACTAGTAAACAAACGACCTATTTATTTAATATTCAATTTAATATTATCCATAAATAATACTAAAAAATTAATTACAATATAAAAATAACTTTGTGTGATCAAAGAAATCTATTTTGTTCTAACGAAAACAAAAGTTATTTAGATCAAGAGTACCCAACAGAGTACCACAGACTAAACAGCCGGCCGACAATTAGCTTTCAATCAAAGTTTTTAGTCGGTCTGATACCGGGCGGCCAGATACCTGATCTTTATTATGTGCTTACTGCCGTTCACATGAACGAGTCGGTATGTACATACATACCGACTTATGAGCTCAAAAAGACAATCGGCCGACTAAAAGTTTACAGTGTGTGGGTAATCTCAAATTTAATAGAAATACAATTGGGACCTTTCTCGTTTCTTTGAAGTCCTTATTAACTTTAAAATGAATACTGTTTCGTGAAATAATGGTTGATCTTAAACAAATCAACATTTATTTTGATCCTTAAAAAAATATCAACTTCGGGCCATTTTTCATTTAAGATAACTTTGTTTGAGGAAGTTAAAATATTTGGCCTGATTTTGACGAAGATTCTTTGTCTATTTGTTGCTTTTAAATAATAATCAGGAACTTTTTTTCCTTAAGGACTTATGAGTTTGATGGGAGAATGATTTTACAATAACATCGACTGGGTATAATTTTAACTGGCTTGAAATCGAAGTGTAGTACCTATACGATTAATATATCATTTTTTTTTCGTTTATCTCTTGCATTCCGTAAATACTTAGACGTTTTAAAGTAGATATAATTATTTACACTGGTAGATAAAATATAATTTTCTTGATAATAAATTAATTCTTAAACATTGCCAACAGACTGTATGACTTAATTAATTTCGTATGTGGTTTCAACCCAGTGGAGTAGCTTCCGCAAACCACTCGGACTAATCATGTAGATTAGTCAGACAAGACAATCCTAAACATGTAGGAGGAAAGTTTGGTTACCATATTGTGTCTACGCAATGTGGAAAATGATGGACAATTTGATTTGTTGTTAATAACGTCATGATTCGGTGATACATCAAATTTAGCGAATAAATAGAATATGTTTATTATTTCAGTTAATTAATTTACACTGCATTAAATTAAATCATTGAAGTCATGAATTTGTTTCTATAGTTAATTAACTTTTACGTAGAATTATAATCAGTGCTAGCATAACTCTGTTAACATAAATGTAAAAAAAAAATACACCAAAACCTTGCTATGCAGACAGAAATCTAGAATTAATAGTCTCTCTATATCATACACATCTATTAAATTCCCGCACACTCACAAAAAAAAAACAAATACCTCCATCATAATACCGTAAACCTATTAAGTCTTCACAAAAGTTTTCAAAGTAATCCAGCTTTTGCTTTATCTACCAATACCTCAGGGAAACCATAGGAGTCAATAAAAGTTTTCCAAGGAACCTCCCTTTTGAAACCAACTTATAAATGAACTTTCTTATTTTGGAAGCCAAAAACATTATTGTTTGATTCCAAATAAATAAATTTTCCTCGCTGAAGCCTTACGTTGTTATCTTTTAAATCTCTCCCGGTTTTACTTAATTCTTTCGAAACTTTTTTTGCGTATTTCGAAGTTCGTTTTGGAGTTTGGTCGAATTTTGTACTAAGTACGAATTGGGGCAATTCTATCTATAATATAATGATGATGAATATTATAAAAATATTTTTCTTTGTTTGTTTGTACCCTAGAGGCTTCGAAACTACTGCACCGATTTAAAAAATCTCTTACTTTTGGAAAGCTACTCTCTTCTCGAGTATCACAGGCTATGTTTATTTCGAGTAGTTTCCACAGGATGCGGGTGAAACCGCGAGAAAACGGCTAGTTTAGTTATATTATGAATGGCAATTAGGATGGAGTCATGAATGAACACTTGAGACAACTTGAAAGTTTTATATTGGTTTTCGAATTTGCATGATTTCGGTGTGTTGTTATTCAATAACATTTTGTTCTTTGATTTATTCAATACAAATTTGACTTTATTTGATATTACTAACATAAATAAAAATTGTTTTTTTGGAAATATATTAAAAATATATATATATTCCAAAATAATTAATCCATAATCCAAACCTTATAGATAAAGCAGGTACTAAATCTAATGCTAATCACAATATATTACTACGAAGATTACAATCTGCAGATAAACCAATTACATTAATCATGAACTAAAATTTTATTCAGTTTGGTCCATTCTATAAAATCTAAATCAAAATCCAATTTTGAGTGCTAACTTTGGGTCTAAATTGCCTTGTAGAATTGTTAAAATGGAAACTTTGGAATGTGAATTAAGTCCTTGAAGCAAGATTGGGCTCGATATAGTGATTAGATGAAACTTGGCTCAGTTAGGTAGGCTGTAACTAACAGTGTTTCAGAAATTGAATTTTCAGACCTTACAGTATTTATGTGATGGGTTAGTCTTTATGGTTATCTGCTGTAATAGTTTGAAGGGGACTACTTTCATAAATACCGACTCATTAATTCCTGTGCTTAGAAAGGTCTCATAATTTCTAAATATAGTCTGAGAAAATTATACATTTTGTTTTGGATTTGCACAAGTTATGTATTTTAATTTTAAAGCGAGGTAAATAACATAGGGATGATTATAAAACCATTATAAAAGTTATTATTTTTTTGTGTGTGTTATAGATTGAAGTGAAAGAAAATTACGAAGAAAAATGAGTTTTATGAAAGTCTGAATTTATCAGTTTAATTCTTTAATTAACGATGTTTATTCTCATACCTATTCTGTGTTACTCTGTTTATCAACATCTTGGATTGACACGTGCTTTACAGTAAAAAGACTTCCTATCCATGCAATTATTTAAAAAAACAACGGTTTCTGATTAATAAAATATAAGATTGAAGTACTTATTCAAAAACCATGGCACGTATTATTAACAATACTTCAATTTACAGGCAGACAAATTATAATGGATTTGTCATAATTCGGTTGTTCGCGGAAACTTTTAGTCACATTTTCAAGTAACAATTTATTTGCCGATCCAGAGGTTGCCAACTGTTAAAAGTTTACTAAATACTTCTTGCTGGCAAATAATAAAGCTTTCGTTGGATTGGTATTTTGCCAGAAAAAAAGTGAAATAAGTTTTCTATTGTATAGAGTTTATTGTAAATAATATCTATAGGGATATTGTAGTACTGTGCTATTGATATTAGAATTTCTTTTTCAGGTCGATGACTTTGTTGGAATTATTATTCAAAGATGATGATTTTTCTGGAAATATGATGGTTTTGTGGTTACCAAAACTGATATCACATCAGTTCATAAAGGTCTATGAAAGGATTGTGTATTTTCTCTTCCCAGAAAAAAATGTATTGGATATAGTGGGATATATGTGGGCCTTGTAAGCCTGTAACCCCAAATTAGAGTAGGTACAAATGACCTTCAAGAATAAATAGGTTCTTATAAAAGATGCAAGTAGGTACACCCAAACCATCTAAAACGCAAGTACACTGATAAAATTTACTTCGTAAAGCTACCAAACCGAGTGTTGCCATAAAATCCTGAATTTATCGTACTTTTTAGTCCAACGCCTGCCCAGGGGAGCCACATGTCCGTGAAATGAAACGTTATTTCTATGTTACACGATCACTCCGTATTCGTGCAAACGGAACCGCGGAGTAGAGTTACTTACTGTAAGTAACGTTTTGTATAGAAAGTAGCAGAAGCTGGTGTAATATGCTGCTTTGCTGGGGATATACTTAGATTCAGGTTTTTTTTTTGTAGAATTAACTGTTTTAAATTTTTTTGTAACATCAGACAGATATCAGCTTCATATCACACATAATTCTATCAAAAGATGCTTCGAAATAAATAAACGTACTTACTTAGGTAATAAACCGATTACATACCTAGTCATACAAGTTTCTTAAACCGAGAATAGAGAAGAATCTTTTTGACAAAAGTACCAAGAAAACCCAAATATTTAAAAACAGCTGAAACAATTTTATTTATTTGGTATCTAAAAGGTACATACAAAATATCTATTCAAAAATTGTTTTCGGTGAGTAAGGTCGTTGAATGCAAGGGAGGGTTGTTCGTGCACTTTATAGGGGATGTTCGTAGCAGTCTTCCGCTAGATAATGATTTTGTGCCAAATAAATGGGCTGGCAGAAACCGTCCTGTTTTGGAGAGACAACTTAAAGTAATAATTAGCGTTATTTACGATTACATACCACTTTTGCTCTGTTGGTCTTTCCTTAATTGAAACAATTTGACCTTCAATTTGAATTAACATTGCAGATCATTATTTTTTTATACGGACTTAACATTTCAGGTTATTATTTTTTTTTTTGTATAATGCATATGTATGTTTGAGCACAGAAGTAAGTATTGGGTATACTTACTATGTTTTTCTTATTACTTTCGAAGTAAAGTTTTCAACATTCAATTTTATACACATTGTATAAACAAATAGAAAACAAGTTTCCTCGTCTCGGTAGATTTGCTTTAAGAACTTGCTCTATTAAATAATAGACCCGTTAAGAAGTTAGTTCCGTGAAACCTGCATTATCTCTGTAAGCTCAACAGTTACGGAAGATAGACAGGTATCTATCAGTTTCAAACTTGGTGAACCGCAACTCCATACCTATTCAATTATAGTATCTATATCCTAACTAATATTATAAATGTGAAAGTTTGCTCGAGGGTAGGTGAAAAGTTAAGACGTGTTTTTGTTGTGCTCTGTAAATTAATTATTAATTTATAAATAAAACTATATTTCTTCGTGTTCGGAGTAATATATTGGTACTCACTACTATAGATATACGTTAAAGTGTTATGTAAACAATAGCACTAGCAGAACACCACCTACCAGCTGATCACTTGCACTACATTTTGCACTGTCACTACAACCAGTAAAATGTCTCAAGTTCAACTTGCCGATGTCCAAGCCACTCAGAAGAACTTAGAGGAGCTCATCTTGAACAAGATGTCAGAGATGGAAGCGCAAATCCAGTCTGCTAGTCTCCCGAAGTCCAACACTGTTGCCAAGCTCGCTGAGGAATTCCGCTGTTTCCGTGAGTTGGTCTTTTCTATGCTGGGCCTTCTAAGGACCCAGATTCTAGAATGCTCCAAAATAGCTGATGGGTTGGAGATGAGGAGTCGACGCAAAGCTCTTATCTTCACTGGGTTCCTGAAGATGATAAGGACTGCAAAGCCCACGTTCTTGAGGTCCTTCGCAATAAATTGTCTATCAGGGACATCACAGCAGACAATATCACCGTATGTCATCGCCTTGGAACTTCAAACAAGGACCGTCCCCGACCTATATTGGTGAAGTTTGGAGATGTGAGCCGGAAGTCCACAGTATGGAGGGCTAAAACAGCCTTAAAGGGTTCCTCAATCGCCATCAAAGAGTTCTTGACTCGCACCAGGCAGCTTGTTTTCAACAGGGCGCGTCTGCATTTTGGTATGCGGTTTTGTTGGACCCAAGAAGGTATTATAGTTATTAAAACTTCGGATGGCAGTCGTCATAAAATATCTTCCCTGGCTGAGCTTGATTTGTTACTTGTGAAGTACCCTAAAGGACCCGCAGAAGGGACATCTGCTGCTCGGGGCAAGCCCTAAAATATCATATATATTGGTGTTTTTGGTAATTGCATACGATTTGCTTTTTGTTTAAATTCTTTCATCTATAATATTATACTTGTAGCAATGTCGCTTATCTAGCCAATATCGCTATATCCACTTTTGCTTTGTTATGGAACTTATGTAAATCTATGCACTTTTGCTTTTACAAACTTGTCGAAGTAGTGTACCCTCTTATTTTTTATTTCTAGTCATGTTTTTAGTTTTTATTTTCACCTTCCTTCCAGTTCCAACAATATTTTGTTATGGTAATGGCATGTCACTGACTTTGACAAGTTTGACATTGACATTTCATTTAGTCCTGATCACTGACCTCTATATTATACACTGGACAGGCTGTTGTCAACGTGCTTTTGTGCCCGTTTGATAATCGCCATTTTGGCGCTGTTAGACGTAGCGAGTGTCCGTGGTACTAAAATTATTTTACAGTGAACCAATGAACAAACACTTCTCTCACAGCCATTTGAAATTATACGTCAAAATTAGTTCTGTGGACACTCGCTTAGACGATATTGGCGCTTCAAATGGGCACAAAAAAATTGCTGTCAAACGTACGGAACAGCCGGTCCAGTGTATAGATATAGAGGTCAGTGGTCCTGATTCATTTGATTACGTTCCGTTACACTTTTGCTTTTGTTATTTAGTTGATCCTATATATTTTTCTATACTTTCATCCTTTTTTTTTTAATGTAATCGGTTTGTGTTTCTTTTTTTATTAATGTTAAGAGTTTAATTTTAGTTATTCAGTGTTAAATTTATGTTTTATTTGGTTACAGCTGGTGGGTGGTGCAGAGATATATTGTGCCATCTTGTTGAATAGTTTAATTTTTTTTTTGTTGATTTTTTCTTTTTTTTTTTCATATATATTTTATTAGTATATAGTATATTTATTTTATCCAATGATGTCCAATGATGATTCTTTTCATTCTGCAAATAGTTCCGATGATTTATCTGATACAAGCTTTTGCTCCTGTACGGAAACACTTGGTGACTACATGCATCGAACATTTCATCATAACAATCGATATTTATTTAATATTTGTCATATAAACGCTCAGAGTGTGCCTAGTCATTTTAATGATTTATATGAAGCTTTTTCTGGTGCTAATGTTCATGCTGTCCTGGTTTCTGAGAGTTGGCTCAAACCTCATCTCCCTTCCACCAGCTACTCTCTTCCGGGGTTTGTGCTCATCAGAAATGATAGGATCGGGAAGGGTGGTGGTGGTGTCGCTATTTATCTCAAAAGTAACTTTCCATACAAAATACGTGCCACCTCACCCCCTGATTTCCGTTCATCTGCTGAGTACATTTTCCTTGAGATTTGTGTTAAAGGGGTCAAGGTTCTGATCGGAGTGGTCTATTGTCCTCCTTCGGTGGACTACTTTTCTGACCTTGAGACGGCTTTGGAATCCATAGGGTCTGAGTATGAACATCACGTCATCATGGGTGATTTCAACACCAACCTTTTGCACTCTTCCTATCGTTCCCGTAAACTTCTCCACATCATTGAGTCTGCCAGTCTTCATGTCTTACCACTCCAACCTACTCACTGCAATATCGCAGGTGATGATACTTGGCTAGACTTGATGATTACCTCCGACCCTTCCTTTGTTTCCTCTCATGCCCAATATCCTGCTCCTTGTTTTTCCCATCATGACCTAATTCATTTGTCCTACCTCCTTAAGCCTCCAAAACCTACTCCTAAGGTACTGCGCATGCGCTGTTTTGCCAAGTTGAATGTGGATAGGTTACGCGATGATGCTTCGAAGCTTGAGTGGGAAGCTGAAGTAGCCAATGCCTCCTCTGGCGATGATAAAGTAGCTACGCTTAACCGTTTATTGATAAGTCTCTACGACATTCATGCACCAATTAAGTCAGTGAGAGTTAAGCGTCCGCCAGCTCCATGGATGTCGAGGGGTGTACGTATGGCGATGAGGCGGAGAAATCGTGCCTTTCGTCAGTTTAAAAAAGATCGTTCGGAGGATAATTGGGTTCTTTATAAAACAGCAAGAAATCGTTGCAACCAGATGATACGTAATGCTAAACGCCGCCACATTCTCGATAACATCTCATCAAGCTCTGCAGCTGATATTTGGAAGTTTCTTGGTTCACTTGGTATCGGTAAGTCACGTCATATGGAGTTTCCTAACACGATTGGTTTAGACGATATCAACTGCCATTTCGCCACTACTTCTAGTTTGGATCGTCAAACCACTCGTGAGACGGTAAACTTTATTGCTAGCCTTCCACATCCTTGCACAGACACCTTTGAATTTTCTCCAGTGTCTGTGGGTGATATCAAAAAGATCATCCTTTCCATAAAGTCTAAGGCCGTGGGCTATGACGATATCAGCCGTAGTATGGTCATCCCGATCCTTGAGTATATTCCCCCATCCATCTGTAACATAATTAACTTCTCTTTATACTCGGGTCAATTCCCTTCCTTGTGGCGTTTTGCATACGTCCGTCCTCTTCCGAAAATTACCAATCCTTCCCTCCCCACCCATTTCAGACCTATTTCAATCCTTCCTTTCCTTTCCAAAGTGCTAGAGGCCTGTGTCCATAAGCAACTTTCGAGTTTTATCCATCGTCACAACCTCATTAGCCCGTTGCAATCTGGGTTCAGGCCAGGACACAGCACTGCTACGGCACTCCTCAAGGTGACTGGGGACATTAGGGATTCAGGACACCAAAGTTACAGCTTTGGTCCTTATTGACTTCTCTAATGCCTTTAATGCCGTCAGTCATGAAATCCTAGAATCCATCCTTTCCCATCTTATGATTTCACCCAAGGCTCTGGAATGGTTCTCGTCTTATCTTCGTGGTCGCCAGCAAGCTGTTCGTGTTGATGAGACATTGTCTAATTGGCGTGATCTAGTGGCTGGTGTTCCACAAGGCGGTATTCTTTCTCCTTTATTATTTTCTATCTTTATCAACTTTATAACTCATAATCTTCAGTGTGCGTATCATCTGTATGCTGATGATCTTCAGCTTTACACTCAGGCTCGGCCTGAGGATTTGCATATAGCCATTGATAAACTCAATGGGGATTTATCGATCATAAATCAATGGTCTAACCAATTTGGAGTCTCCGTTAATCCTACAAAGTGTCAGGCTATAGTGGTGGGAGGTTCTCGCATGCTGAGCAAGGTGGATTTTGCTAACTCTCCACCGATTGTTCTGGACGGTACTATTATTCCAATTAGCCCCAATGTCAAGAACCTCGGCCTATATTTTGACACTACACTTGGTTGGCAAACTCAGGTAGCTAGCGTCAGTAAGCGTGTAACTGGAACCTTACGTCATCTAAATCGGTTAAGGAACTTTTTGCCACCGAAGACCAAAGCAATGCTTGTGCAGTCCCTAATATTTCCTATAATTGACTATGGTGACGTGTGTTACTACGATCTCAATGCGGACTTGCTCAACAAACTTGATCGACTTATCAACAATTGCATAAGATTTGTCTTTAACCTGCGGAAGTACGATCATGTTTCTGAGTATAGGATGCAATTGAAATGGATGCCCATTCGCCAGAGAAGATCGCTGCGCGCCTTGACGACCCTTTACTCGTTACTCAACTCTCCAACTCCTCCTACGTATCTAACTCCTCATTTTCAATACCGTTGCTCCGGTCATTCCAGAAATCTCCGTTCTTCTCACAACCTTCTTCTTCACTGTCCTTCTCATACTTCTGATACTATCCATTCTTCTTTTCATATTAAGTCTATCCTTTTGTGGAATGCGCTGCCCTTAGAAATCAGGAAGTCTACCAGTAAGCAATCATTTAAAAGTGCCGTGCGGAAGTTACTGCTTAATAAATTGCTAGAAGAATCACCATTTTGATAATCATTGGAATATTATATGCTAGTATATGTATTATATAGATATATGTTTATATATAGGTATATATATTATTATATATATATATATTTTTTTTTTTTATCTTTTGTATGTTATATATTTGTAATAATATTTATACTTACGTCTATTTTAGTATTCTATTAAAATGTTAATCTCTAGTTGTCTTATAGATGTCTTTCTAAGTAAGTAATGCACCTACCATGTTATCTCTGCATCACCTTAAGGTTGACTGGAGAGAATGCCCATGGCATTAAGTCCGCCTTTGTAATCTTATGATTGCATAAAGTTAAATAAATAAATAAATAAATAAATAAATAAAGTAACTCTGTCTGTCTGTCTTTTCTTCACGCCTAAACTACTGAACCTATTTGTGTGAAATTTGATAAAGACATAGTTTGGGACTTGAAAAAGGACATAGGATAGTTTTTATTACAAAAAATTATTCCGGACATACAAAAATCTGCCAGAAGTCACTATTCTATCTGTAGGTACTCTGTCTGTCTGTCTCGCACGCTTTCACGCAAAAACTACAGAACCGATTACATGTAAGCTGCACATTCAACAACCCGGAAAAGGACAAAGACTCCTTTTTCCGGGGGTCAGTGAAATAGTTCCTTAGGGATGAAGCTTGTACTGAGAGGAATAGCGAGTAGAACTTTTGATTACATCAACATCATCTGATTATGTAAAAAAAAACATATTGTCTTGTGTATGCATTTTTCTTTAAAAATGGGTACAACGTCCTAAACATACTTACGTACTTTTTTGCAAATATACAAGTTTAACTAAAACTGTATGTTATCTACCTATTCCACCGCAAGCAGTCCTTATAGTAAACAAGCGAATTAAGATAAAACGACGCAACCTAACCTTTTCAAACCCTTCAGCAATAATGATCAAATTAAGACGTTGCTACCCTGTTATCTTAGCCTCACCATTATAATTACATATACGTACGAACAATACGGCTTTCAGTGGAATTTTGACAAAGATAAGAGCCGATACGAAGTCAACCAACTGACAGGCACTATCATGTCATATGATAGCCATGCTGTACCTCCCAAGGTACACAGCCCTCGATTAACTTTTGACTTTATCGCTTACACTTTAAAGTTTAGAATTGAGTTGTAGGTTTGGATAGTTTGTTCTGTAATTAACATTATTTAGCAACACAGCCAATAATATGTAATGCCCATGTTTCGTAGATTGCTATAAATTGGACATAACGTGTGTACAGAGACAGGTCACATGTGTTCAACATTAGGCACAATAAATGTTATTGTTGTCTACTGAATGCGAAATCGGGATTAGCCCTTTGTTTTCTAGTTTTATTACCTGAATACAATGCGACATGTGGCCCAAACTGTTAAGCTAAATGGACCCTCACACTGCAAACTTTTAGTCGGCTATAGTTTGTTTGGGCTCATGAATGGTAGCACGCACATTACAAATATCATGTATTTAGCTGGTATCAGACCGACTGAGAGCCTTGATGGAATTGACGAATGAGTTTAAAAAAATTCAACCCACGGTCTAGCTGTCGGACACCTGTTTATTTGTAGTGTGCAGACTCTTAGGCTAATAATGTTCTTGAAATTGTAGCCTAGAATCTGTAGAATAGGATATTCAAGAACAATCTACTTTTTGGAAAATTATTTAGGTTGTAAGCCTAAAAATATTAATAGTTGTTTATATCCAGATATATTTCCATTGATATTAAATACAACGGTAGCCAAAAAAGGTACAGGAAAAATCTAATGAACCAAAACAAAACACGCCGTAAACAATAAGTTCCATCGTTTTCCTTCTATACAATATTGTTATGAAAATATTTATGTAAAAACATAAGGAAAACAGGGCAAAAGATATAAAAATCAGATCACATACCTTCCCTTTATGGGATAAAGTGTGGGACTTCTGAAGTGGAGAAAAGATGATCTTTATATGGAATATTTTGAGAATAGAAAAGTGTTATAATCATGTACCTGGTAGTTTGAATGTGATACCTGTTTCCAATACATTGGTTTTCGAAATAAGAAAAATGCTAAAAGAAGGTGTATTTTTGCAGTAAATTAATACGATTATTTTATTGCAAAGAGGGAATTTTGAAAAAATAGTTGCCAATTTTAGTGCCAACAATAGCCTAACGTCCCAGGATAGCTACCACCTTCGGTTTCACTCGCCTCTCGACGAACTCTTTCCCTCATATAGATAAAAAGTAGCCTCTTATTATTCAGTTACTTACAAATATGCTTCATCAAAATCCATTGTGCGAGAAAGAGAACCAATCATAAATCCATGCATACAAACTTATGCAATATACAAATACAAATTAATATTAGAAAGTTACAAATAGTTACAATTAGGGTGGAGGACCCCATATCAAGCAATACTCCTTATTACCCAATAACATTCCTCTGCAACTTACCAAACAAAAATAATTTCGCCGAACTCATCTAAACCATCTCAGTATAACAATGTCGAACCACAAGTTAACCTTGCAACTACATCATTTCTCATAACCAGACGAAGTTTACCTGTCGACAAACTTGAGTCAATTCAAGCGACGTTTAAGTAACGAGAGTACATTCAAACTTGTGTTAAAGGTACTCCACGTTTACTGCAGAAAGTTCTAAAAGTATGGGAACGTTGCAGTTTCTTTGGTGTTTTGGTCTGATCGGTTTTTAGGTTTCGTTAATCTGAATGCGAGTCCAAATTGCACATTTTATGGCACAGTGTATTTTGGATGCTATTTTTACATATTTGTTAAGTTATCTGGGTTCTTTTATTCGGGAGAGATATAGAACTAGAGCTGTAGATTTTTTTAAATAAACGCAGATATTGATAAATAAACGCATCTTGTATGGAACATCTCTGTGTTACTCAAGTGTTCTTTTGTATCAGAAAAGCTATGCGTATTGAAACTGTGCTAACTGCATTGCCTAGAACTTATGTCAATATTTGATTATATACATATTTCATTGATAAAGTAGACACTAGATTCGACACGACCCTGACAAAGGGTGAAATTACTTTATATTAAAGAGAACTCTACTGAATGAAGTAGATTTACCAGCTCTCAAACTCAACGGTGAACTGCCATTGTGATCCAAAGTTCATCAACCTTAGAATATAATAACATTATTCTACAATTATTCTTATTTAAGGAGCTCGCATCTAATGGGGTTTATTTCTCAGAAGCCAATTAATATACATAATATCGGAGCTTATATTAAATCTTTTCCAAGTAGATGTTTGTATAGACTAATTTGTAACATAATAGGGTTGGTTTTAATGACAATTTTAAGGGTTTTCTATACGTTTCTATACTGGCCAATATTATGAAAATAGTGTTCTGCGATACTGTCGCTTTCGTTAACTGTAGCGCGCACTGATGACTTTTGTCAGCGTGAAGATGTTTTCACTCTTATCAATTCCGTGGATATGTGTGGGTCTGACCCAGTTGTCACGTCGTAACATACGCACATCTTCATACATACACCATACTGACAAAAGTCACCAGTGTGCGCTAGCATTAAGATATAAGGATCTCTAGTAATTTTTGCAGTATTTTTCAGTTGAATATCTTCAGCGATTAGCGTATTTATTTATATTCTTTCCCTTATTTTGTGTACATAGTATAAAATTGAAAGAAGTAGAACAATGGAACGTAATGACAGAAGTGATTAAAAAGTACTTTTGTTCACTGTAGATTTGCTAAGCGATAGAATATGGGTCGTGACCTAATCTATCTTGTTCCTTTTATTGTGAGACTGAAGGTTTCATAGCATAGCTACATTTTTCATCTTTGAAAAAATTGTGACTTTATTTAATGCAAGATGCATTTTTTTCATTATCACGGGGAAATTGATTACCACATAATAGCTACATAATAATGAAATCTGGACTGATGTTATACGTAAAGGTGAAGAGCCTGTTAACTCACTTAAACGTGCTAATTCAGAATCTAATAGGCCGATTTGAAATTATTTCAGTGTTACATAAGTCCATTTACAGGAGAAGGCTACTTTTTATCAGTGCGCGTGAAGTTTTTTAGCGCAATGCTCTTGAAATCGCTGGCTTTTCAAATCTCAATGTATTTTGTAGATAAGATAGTCCAGTCAAAGCCTAGCTTTTTAATGAAGGTGCACACATATCAGTAGTTAGGATTTATTTGTCACCAAATCAATCTAATTTATTGATACCAATAAATAAATAAAGGTCGTCATATACAAGTATAAATGATGGCAGCGGTTTAGCAATTATTGGTTTTAATTTATATTTAACCGACAAACAGTTATTAATTCATTCGGTACTGAAATCAGCGTTGTGTAAACGACATCAAACAAAGCGGGGTTTCATAATAAGTTTATTTTTGTGGCTAATTGTTGACCGCTTCATTGGTTTGTGAGTTTTATTAATGAGAGGTTGACACAAAACTGTGATATGGTTTTCATGAAAAAAAAATACAAATGATCTACTTAGTTGGATAATTTATACCTAAAACATTTATTTTTACGGTAAGTAATTTCCTAATTAGCTAGTTGGATAGATACTTTATTATTGTGAAAACGAAATGTTAGTTGCGATTTTACCCGCGTTCTGTGGAAACCATTTCCTTTAAGGCTGTACTCGACACCTAAAATAATATCACAGTGAAACTTCCCAGTAGTGAAAGAATGTTTCAAGTCGGTTCATTCATTTCGGATTCTTTGGGGTGCAAATTAACGAAAAATGTTTCCTCTTCATAATATTCGTGTAGAGAATATATACTCGGTACTTGAGATAAATAACAACAGTTCAGAACAGACGATTAACAGCTGAAAGTGATTAAAACGCACGTGTTTCCGAGTGCGTTTGACATGTAAACAATGTGCTGTTGAGGGCTGGGAGTTAGGGGTGAGACGAGTCATTGGTTTTGATAGCTGAAAGAATTAGTAAACTGCGCAGTTGAAGGTACATTTAGTATGTCTTTATGTGATTGGTCAAAAACAGACGTAGGTATGATATACCTAGAACAAAACCGAGTATAATTGATCCGAGTATAACCGAGTATAATGATATCTTTTTGCCAAAATAATTTAATTTCTGTCTAGCTTTTAATTCAAGTAAGAAACAAGCAACCATCTATTTAAGGTTCAAGTACGGTCACAAACAAAAAATAAAAAGCATACGCTAAAAGTTCCGCACAATTTCGGTAGATGGCGGTAAGTGCCCACAAAACGTGAGCAAGGCCTATCTATGGGGTCCCTAAACACATAAAAGTTAACGAGAATACTGCAAGAGTCTTAACTATGTAATAGTGATTGTTAAACCGTTTTCTGAGAAAAGTAATCACGTACTGAGGACAAACTGTCAAGTTTTGTAGAGTGATTTGAGGATTTATCGACTGTTTAGAACTTTAGAGGAATTTAAAATGTAATTATTAGGTAATTTAAATATTGTTTCTCATCGCAATAAGGGCCCTTTTTTACCTTTGTTTTGCAATACAAAACACATGATTAGAGGATTATGAATATAATGGTATGTGTTTTATTTCCCTTAACTAAGTGTAATACAGTGCATTATAAACCTTCATGAGTGAACTGAAAAAATAAATACTGCTGAAAATAATGTGATAATGTGAAAACTTAAATAAATAGAAAAAATAGGTCTATCTAATCTTTTGATCTACAGAAATCTCAGAAAAAATCAAGTGGACGTTATGTCTATTTTTACCCGACTCCGGAGGATTATAATTTTTTAGGATACTGTTCTTCAATTCGTAAAACAGCGGTAGGTAATTCTGAAAGTAGTTGCTACCATCTGGGACCATATTAACTTTAAGTGTTATAGTTTCATTGCGAGGGAAAGGGACAAAGCACTTTGTGAATAGTTCTATCTCACTATCTCGCTCTTAGAATATCCACACACTGGAGACTAAATAGTCGGCCGACAGTTGACCTGATGAGATGGCTGGCAAAATTTTTTGATTGATGATCAAATCAAAATTTTCATTCGGCCTGATACCCGATCGTTATTATGTGCGTGCTACCATTTGATTCATCTTCATACTGATTTATGAGGCCAAACAAACTATCGGCAGACTAAAAGTTTGCAGTTTGCTGGGGCTTTTAGCAAGGAAATAATAATAACTATGAAGTTTCGTGTTGCAGCAACTGTTTCGAAATTTGTCGGAATTTGTAATGGTACTTGTAAGTTTTAGTTTACCACTCGAATTCGAAATAAACTTTTTGATTTTAACAGCTGCTTTAGAAGTGAATTTCGCAGTAATTTCGAATTGTTTTATTTTTTAGTTTTAATTTATTTACTGCGCCTGTCAGTTTCAGTTTAAAAGTTCGATTTGAAAAAAAGTTGAACTAGAGTGAGTATTCTAGATAACCATTGTGGTTTGAGGTTTGATTAAAAGTTTAAGTTAAAAAACAAAAGTTAAATACGTGAATTATTACTTACATTTTGATCGTGACAGAAAGAGCTCTCTATTTAAAAATAGGTATTTCTACACAATAGTCCAATATCAGTACATCTTTAGATATTTTGGCCCTTTTCCTTGCCTATGTATGAAAATATGTCTCAATTTAAATATTCTTGTTTAACTATTTAAATATAATTAGCCTTAAATGGATAAAATACTGTAAGGAGAGCTCAGAAACTAGAAAGAAAGAAGAAAGAAAAAAATACTTGTCAGAAAGCTATTTTTTAGATTTTTTTTTTGTCAGAAACCCAGCTAGTTGA
Organism: Helicoverpa armigera; assembly: GCF_030705265.1. Taxonomy (NCBI): domain Eukaryota; kingdom Metazoa; phylum Arthropoda; class Insecta; order Lepidoptera; family Noctuidae; genus Helicoverpa; species Helicoverpa armigera. Next base: position 9,475,678 of record NC_087132.1, on the reverse strand, counting down.
TATTTACTGCTGTTTTAACCAACAATTGTGCATCCGATTTATTTCTCAGAACAGTCAAAGCTAGTCGTCGTAATCTATAGTGAATCCATTGATGTAGTACCTCCGAATCAAATTCAGGTTGTCATCGTACATTTTACTCGAATCATCTCAAACTACACGATTCTTAGAACTGACCTGAACTGGGAATGAAACATCATTCTAACTAAGTTATAATCGAAATGTTTGTTTGTTTGTCTGTCATGTTGTCTGTTTAAATCAGTGCACCAACTTAAATGTGATTTGATAGCTTGGTCTTTGGGGATGAGCACAATGAATATTTTGATGTCTTAACTAAAATTACAATTTGCAGTTAGTGTCAATGAATTCCTTCTTGATCACGGTCATGAATACATGACCTTCTCATTCTATCTTTGTACGTGTCAATACGCCAAAAAAACTCAAATAGTAACCAGGTTCTTGTTCGTCCTTCTCTATAAATAGAATACTACCTTTGAAAGATGGTTATTATGAAACATCGGCAGAAATCTTGTCATCTTTTTTATAGAAATAAATGTTGAAACAATTCAAACGAGCAACACTATGAGCAAACACTAGTAATTATATTAGCATACACCGACCACATCCTTTTTCTACGAAGTGTAAAGTAGATATCCACGTTAAGTGGTCCAACCTTACTACATCCTAACACAAAATAAATAGGTACAGAAGTCAATCTACATACAAAGCGCGTTCGAGTCACGCAGACATAGGTGTCTACGTGTGCGTGTTCACAGACGCGCTGTCTCAAAACAACTCAGAACAGTGCGAGCGCGGCTGCCGTTTTCTTGAGATACCCGCGTCACAAGGTTTATCGCACGCGTTGTGATTCCTAACTGTATTTTGACTGTAATATTTTAAATTTTAATAACAAAAGAAAAAGTAATAATGGAGCAACAAAAAAAGTCGTACTATAATTGTTCAGTGGACGGTTGTTTTAATACAAAAATAAACAGTGAACTGTCGTTTTTTAGCCTGCCGGTTGATTCAGAGAGGTAAGTACCTATAGTAGGTATGTAATGTACCTATAGTATGTTATTTTCTCATATTTCGATGATTCGTTTAATAAACGCAGTAGGTACAATTAGGTGGGAAGGTAAGCGCCCCGATAGGCTGATGATGATGATGATGATGATGAGTGTCGACCCAGGCGAACCTGCCTACCTACCCTCAAAGATTATTACTACTAGGTAGTAGGAGTTAATACATTTTTGTGATCATGGCGAGAGTATGTTGTGTAAGGTAGACGAAATAAAACCGGTCAAGTGCGAGTCGGACTCGCATTCAAGGTTTCTGTAGATAGAAGCAAGCTTAGATCAGGGACTGTACCAACCCATTACATACAAAAAAAAATTTTTCGCAAGTAAAGAGGTACTTTATTTTACATAGTGTTTTATGGTAAATATGTATGAATAACAAAATTATTTTGTTTCTGAAAAAGTTCGGTACCTATCTCGTTCAAACTAATTTCCGCTGAAAGTGTTTATCAACCTCTTGTATGCCACATTAAATATTTTATTACTATTGGTTTATATTTCATTTCTCCTGTTTTATTTTCAACAATAAATACATAATTAGATACGAGTACCACTACCACGTTAGTTTTATGCGCATAAAAAGTTGACAACCCTAGCGCGACCGCCGAGTTTAGGCATGAAAAGTGAAGTACATACATGAGATTGACTTCTGTACCTATGTATTTTATGATCCTAACTTCCTGGAAATATTATAAAAGTTAGAATACACGTTTATTTGTCGGTTACGCTTTCACGGTAAAATAGATTTAGCTATTCGGCTTTAGCAGCCCACACACCTAATGCAAAATTTTCGGCCGATAATTTAAGGTCTCTGCACACAGCGGGCGCGGCGCGGCGGGACGGGACGGCGACGCGACACTGAGCAGTTGTAATGTACACAGAGCCGTCCCGCTCGGCGCGACGTGACGCGGCGATCTAGTACATTGTGTCGCGTCGCCGTCCTGTCCCGCGCGCTGCGCCCGCTGTTTGCAGATGGTCTCTGCTCGGTAATCGGGCTCATACTTAAATCAGTGAAGAGATGAATGGAAGTGAGTACGTTTCAACGGTCAGGAATTGGGCCGGTATTGGGGCAACTGGAGTTTGATAGGATTCGGAACACCTTCAAATAAACTGCAAGCCAAGCATCGTATCAAATATTGGCCTACAGTTTAGTCTGCAGAGTGATTGCTATGCAATCAAGCATAGCTAGGAGAGCGGTTTAAAATTGGCCCAGTAATATTTTTGACATGTCTACAGCGGATATCCCTCAGGTTTGAATAGGCCTACTATCTAGGGGTAAAATTTGTAAGTTTGTATGTATGTAGGGTAATCTTTGGAACCGCTGGTCGGATTTCCAAAATTCTTTCACTGATTGATACCTACAATGCTGAGTGCCATAGGCTATATTTTATCCCTGTACGGGCAGTAGTTCGTACGGGTGAAAACGCGGGAAAACGGCTAGTAGGTTTATAAAGAAGTTCGCTTAGCACGTGGTTGAAAACCCCAGGAACTGCTTCTAATATAAATCTAATATAAAACGACACCCACTCCATGCTTGGCTCATGTCAATAAAATCGCCCACTATTTCCTGGAACTCAACTTAGGTGGTGAAATGTGGGCGTACGTAAATTTACTTGTTTGAAACAAAACTGTTTAATGTTTATCCCATTTAATTATAGAATTAGTTCCAGAAAACCACGTGTTTTAGTAGCTTGACTATGTAATAAATTATCTAAAAATAGATATGAATGGAAGTTAGTTAATTTTTAGCGGTATTCTATGAAAAAGATCTATCTTTTCCAATCTGTTTGTGAATTGATTTCCTTAAAATGTGTGCGTGTTTAAAAAATTACGTTAGGTAAGTTGGTGAGTATTGGCTGTCACTTGTCCATTATAACAGTCTTTTTCCAAGTTTTAGCTTCGTACCAGTCTTACACTAGGAATCGGGATGCTCAGGCTACTAGGTTGAATAGGGCAGATAAGTACACAGTCGATCATTGTAAAGTACTCAGTTGCATTCAGCTAAACTGGAGACTGAAATACTAATGACAATCTGTCTGTAATTTATAATTGTAATTGTATAAAAACTTCCCCTTTCCAAAAACAAAAATTATTTTAATTCTAACTCCGACCATATTTTAACCCCAGTTTCACAAAAAGGCGTGTCAGTTGCAGAGCATTCAGACTAGAGAACACTACGTTAGCTTTTCGTGGAACTAGTCCACGCATGAAACAGTTGAAGGACGCTTGACATAGTCGGTTTTTTCGCGCGACAACGCTCGTTTCAAATGGGCGGTGTCGCGGGTATAACAAATAATAATTGACAACTACCGGTACAAACGATGACACCTGAAAGTGTGCAATTGCCGAGCGTGCACGCGCGACACAATCTGCTAGTGTGAAAGGGCTGTTATAGTGTAAAGGACAGGTTGACGGAATGCAAGATGACATTTTGTTTTTGAAGTTTTTTTTTTTTGAATGCGCCATCAAGTTGTTGGATTACCTATGGTTGTTACTATTTTGTGTTTGAGATGTATGCAAAAAATAATTAAATTTATAAGTAACATTATGTATGTTATTATTTCAGTTAGAAGATGCCTTTGTCATCTTTATTTTTCGTAGGTGCGTTTTATATCCGTATAGAAAATATTGAACTGAACTTTCTAACAGATTTTTAGGTTTCTAAACCTTTCTATCTTATCTTTGTCTTTTATTTAAAGACAAAAAATTTAAGATAACTTTCTCTACCATCTCTTCTTCCATAACGTCCAACCCGCATACGATTTAGCAGGATTTCGAAAAAAAACACCTGATTATGACTGAATATTATAGGTCCCGTAAGAAATATAAATTCCTCATGTCCCCGAGAGTCCCCATGTTCACTGGCGTTCACGATATCACATTTCCGCGCGATGCACCCGGAGCGGACGCTCGGAGGATTCCCGATCACTTGATCTCGTGTCATCGGCTATTAACTCCAAGGAATTTGTGAGGCGATGTGATGGAGCTCCCGTGTTATATACTGCGTGATATGAGGTAGTTTTGGAAGGGTTTCGAAGCATAAGTATGGTCAAAAATGGATGCTTGAAGAATAGTAAGCGTAAGACCAAATATAGAGATGGACTGCTCAGTTTTCTTTTTTTTATTTATAGTGTATGTAACAAGATTAAGTATGTATTTCAGTCCCAATTATGAATTTAAGTAAAGATCAAATGTGTTTTATGTTCACAATAACTCAAAGAAAAAAACTTAAAAGCATTAACGTTTTATTCTGGTACAAAAATAAAAACACAATATTACAGGTCACCCAAGTACACTTGACTCCCAAAACCCTCATTACCTGAGAAACTTCAAAAGCCACGACCAAAAATACTCCATTAAATTCCGACTAATAAAACGTTCCCAAATTAAAATTCCGAAAGCATGCAAGACCGGGGTCAACAATAAGCGTATAACTCAATTACCAAAATGGAATTCATCTTCATATCTCAAGTAGATGACGTAGTCACTCAATTTTATGAATCGGGCTTTTGCGTGTTCAACGTTTGACGTAAGGAGCAACTAAAATAATGAATTTCAGCCGAAGGGAAGAACGTCTAAATTAGCCATTATGTTTTGGGCAAAGGAGGTGAAAATGGGAAGTTTTTGGGGCACGCGACTGTGTTTCTTGTTAACTGGTGTTGGTTTCAGTATTTCAGTTTGTTTTTCTTTACGTTGAAAGTGTTTACATTGTAAGGCCCCTTTGGTTAGCACTGAATAGAAAATGAGTGAACATAATAATTTGGTTGGGTGTGTTCTTTTTTGCACCTCCCAAATTTTGTCACGTAAATTCGGTCTCACCAAATTCTTGAAAGAATTCATAAAAATTAAACAATTCAAAGCATCTTCTGTGTTCGCAGAAGGCATCCAAAGATGAATATTACGAAAATATTATTAGAATTTTTCAAATTCAAATTAAATAAGGCTGACAAACTTTTTGCTTAAAAGTCAAAAGCCTTAAAATGCATAGAGGACGTAGTTTGGATCACAAAGCCACGATTAGACATGAAATGTTCCACGTTATGTATAGAGCAGGCTTCATAGCTAATGAGCCAGCAATCTGTCATCTCAAACGCAGTGCTGCGGTTAACTGATTCAGCACCAAACAGCACAAATTAGGTGTCTTAATTGAACTGTTGATGTCATATCTTGTATGATACCTGCTCATCCAATAAGCAGGAAACATACCTGAAGGTGTGATAAATTATAATGATAGATAAGGGAGGGATTAAACATCATTATTAATTTTTCATGGAGTTCTTTATACCTATTCTCAAAATCTTGGTGATGATTTTCATCGTCAAACCAATGTGGTAGGATTTCAATGGACGTATTACTTAAGGTGGAGGAAATTATAGGAGTAAAAATTAAACCAGCATCTTACCAATGTGAAATATAAGTCAATAAATATAAATAATAGACGCCGCTAATGGTTTCTTATAATATGAAGTAAATTGATTACAGATTTAATTTACCAAATAGAACGTTTAGTAGTAAGTACATCAAACTTCAAAAGCGAGGTTCAAAGATGATAAGGGATCCCTAAGCCCAACGAGAATATCGGGAAAGTATCCAAAAATAACAATTAAGTTGGATTACTGGCACACGCTCGCTTCGCTGCGTCCATGTACACATACAACCACGGGAAATTGCTTTTAACAACTTTAATTGGACTCTCAGAAGAAAAAAGTTTTCCAATCTGCCTTTGTAAGTGGCAAAGCTTTAAAAGCTGAGATTAAAACGGTTATTAGGCACAGTTTGTTTATAGAAGATACATCTATTATTCATGACGTTTGACGTACCACTTTGGATTACCCGATATTGTGGGTGCCAAAGTGACCCCGAAAAGGTAAAGGTAAAATAAGCTATTAACATGAAAAAAATCTTTGATGTAAATTTTGGGTGTGTTTGCTCGGATTTAATACCCGATGGCTTTATTTACGTTGAAAGGTAAAAGTTATTTCGTTTTGCTGTTTATTTTATGATATTTATTAGTAATAATTAATCATTAAGTTGAATTCTATAAATTGCTTGGTAATTTTTGCTTTAGTTAATCATAATATAATTTACACGGAATTATGTATTAATATTACCAATGAAAAATTGATAATTTATTCTATTAAATGTCACGTTTCTGAGTATTTAAATTTTAATTAGTTTAACTCCGTAACAATATATTATGAAATTTAATTCAATGAATTTAATATTTACATTTTAAATGTAATTTTAATTATACCTATCTATAAAATCACGTTACCCTAGTTTTTACTCACTTTTATTAAAGTCACAACGATATTTTGTCAAGCAAATCTGACACAGCACACTGAACAATACATAAAAACAAAACAGTAGTTACATTTTCAATTAACTTTAATCTTATCTTACACAGTTAAATTTTTTAGAATTTCGTATTTTACTAATTATATATTTAAATAAAAATAATATCATTTACATTACTGTAAATTATGTCAAAAAAGTAGTATGATATGCAATTGTAACTCGACAAAATTCAGAATTCACATTACACCTAATTATTTCTTGTCGCTTTGTCAACTTGTCACCTCTTGAGTGTAATAATTCACTTATTACGCTGACAAGTTGAGATGAATGGTGAACATTTTAATAATTTACGGTGCTGGGTGTCTTTCCGAAGTTGGTTGGTTAATGTGCAAACGGTGCAGACATGAACTATGTACCTACTTTAATTAATTTGATGTTTGGGTTAACAAAATAACTTTTAAAGTATTCTATTTATAATAAATTGCAATACGATTTAAACATTTTCACAAAATTGCAGAATAAAAAATGCTACATAACCAAAAAACTATTTCCATAATTGCCAAACTATGGGTATTAACGTGTCATCCACCTGTGGCAAATAAAATTATACGGAAAACATTTAACCTTTCTGCCAAACGTGGCATTACTGGCAAGATTCCTTTATTTGTTAACTAGCAACTTGCCCTGGCTGCGCCTGAAGTATTTTTTTATAAACATACCTACCTAAAACTTCCTCATGAATCAATCTGTCTCATTGGTGAGAACAGCTAGATCAGCAGTTCTTGAGATAGCTGCGTTTAACCAAACAAACAAACTCTTGAGGTTTTGCATTATTAATACGTTGCATTAAGAAATAAAACCATATTCATCAGTAAATGGTTTCTGAGAATCGGTTAAGGGGTTGAGTAATCGGTATTTAGGTCAATTCTACGTAGGAGGATTATTTTCCATAGATAACGTTACTCATTCCTTTTATGGTTAAAGTCAACCTTCTCAGAAATTATTTGCTATATTTATGATTTAGCTAGATTTTACTTCTTAAATACTGTAAAATATTGGGCAAAGAAATATCGAAATGGTCTCAGTATATCATTCATTAGCAAGATTTATATTCAAAGAAATTCTTTTTTACTAAATTCAGTGCCTAGTTTCTTTCCTAATTTAGGTCAAACGGAAATTAAAAACCGTCTCTAAGGACAAATAACGAGACATTAAGTTCTGACGCTAACATTTTTTTCTAAATTATTGCCACAAAAAAATATATGAAAAAGAAAATTTTCGCTAACGGTCGATGCTATCGGTTAATACCCAACATTAGGGCAGTGAGTTATAATTACAAGCAATATGGTTGTGGTAACTTTAACAGCTTAAATTACTTAACAAACATTAAAAGATTAAAACCTTTGGAATGCCTTTATGATGTTTGAATATGGGTCACATACCCTGCCTAGTTATTTTCGCCTGTCGTTTAATTTCCATTAACGATATTTCTATTATATTATAATTTTCTATAAGTCGATTCTGGTTTTATTCCAAAAAAAATGTGGTATTGCGGTGGGTGTGGTAATGTGGTCCTGATATTGCATACCGGTGTTTGAATAATTTACGATATACATATCGAGATACGATCCACCATGTATCCTAAACTAAGCTACGGAGAGATGTGAACACGTATTTCGGTACTAAACCTGAATCGCATCAAAATTACATTCGGCAAATACATCATGTTACATCCGCAGTACATTAACAATGCCTTGTGCCTCAGACACCACGATTCACGATATAACAACGTGTTAAAGTAATTGGCCAGTGTGTGGTGGCAATTATGCCTCACGTCCAACTTCCCAGGATTTGCATATTACCAAGGCAGCAACGGTGACAGCCAGTATTGTACACCTGTGTTTCAGTTAAGCGCACGCAGAAACACCGTGCACGCACACAGCATATCCTACTAGGGCAAGTAAAGGACTTTAATGCAATATAGAACACGTATTTCTCAGTGTTTGCTGATGGAAAACAGATAGTTCTGGCGTATCGCCAGCTCATGAGTTTGGTATACTATTGATTCTGTTTGGTGGTCTGACGTTTTGTCAGTGCGAAGTGGTAGATTAATTGGTGCAATTGTCTGTTGAAGTTTATGATAATTTAATAGCGAGAATGTTTGATAAATATTCAGTTTTAGGTTTGAATATTAGAAAAGACTTTGATTAGAAGCAAACTAGACAGAAGGCTTATTTATGAGTACCTCATTGATTTACACAAAATTACTAGTATAATCAATCGAGCATTATTTAAGTATTTATTAGCAATTAATTAACAAGGTTACATATGATACTGCCATGTCTCTTAGCCGCTTGTATGCCGCAAATTATAGAAGAATTGAAAATCAATTGTGTCTCGTGTATATCTGCGCACCGGCATAGAACAGGTTAAACATAATCATTGAAAAATCGCACAGAAGTTTGACTTTGGCTCAATGATAAAAAAAAACTTTCGTGAAAATGTTTACCCTCACAAATTCAATAACAAAACAAAATAAAATTCCGAATAAAACCCAAGAGCGCTGACACTCAATCTCTCTCAAACCCACTTACAAATACTAAACACTTGGTAATTGTTGACATAATCGAAATAATTAGTTAACAGTTACATTAGAGCGTTAATAAATTCTCTCTGGAGCGCAAGTTTGTACGAAATGCAACTACATTTGGCGACCAGCCAGGGTTTGCAAGAAAACCTGTATGTATCGATTTGCCAACCCGAAGCACGTTCACCTAAAGCTATGCATTTGGCAAGCATAAACAATTTGTGTTATTTATTGTTTGAAGTCAATGTCGTATACAATATGGGATTTGTTTCCTGGGTCTGAGGTGAAGTTCGTATGGTTACTTTCTTGATCAATCTTCAAGGGTTGCTTTATGTTAGGTGAAATGCAACATGTAACAATAACGATAACCGGCTGGCTATGCACCAATTGATCGAATCGGATATTTGGTTGAATGTGGTTATTGGTGACATCCACCCCTAATAAGTCAGGTATTTATATTATTTTAATAACCCTAAGAATTAACCTAACCCAATTGCGGTTTGTTCTTCTTTACATGTAGATAGTAGAGGTAAGTTCATTTAATTTCATCAAAGTAAATTAATATAGGTAAAACTTCTTATTTTCAATCTTCACTCAAGGGCTTCCAAAAATACATAACTAAATACAACTTTCAAAGAATGAAGTCAAACAAACCCGTTAAAGTTTAAATCGAAGAGCAACTTCTAAATGGCCAAGAAAACAGTTTTCGGGCTATCCAAAACATTATTGCTTTTAACTTTCACTACCCAACAGTAGTCTCCAAAATTATCTTAGTATAAATAAGATGAACACCTTAGTGGCTGATGCCTAAAACTTAAAGACTCTTTTTAATTAAATTAAGGCTTAAACGACCAAACTCCTGTTTCTAAACTACCTTCAGGTAATCATTACGCACTTAATTACCTAAAGTTAGGCTTTTATCGAAAAGCTAGCGCAGATTCATTAATGCCACTCCATTTTAAATTAGGTTAAGTGTATTCGTATACTTTTTTGTTCGCAGCTCCAGTACAAAGCGAGAAGGAATAACGGTTAAGTTTGTTGGCACTTCTAAGAGTTTTTTGTTCTGTTAAAATCTTGCTAAGTTTAAGATAGGAGTTATTTGATACAATATGCAATGGCTAATTGTATTACAGCATTATTTTCTACAACAGCTCAGTGGCCTCATGCTTCAACTCCATGGATATGCTACGGTCAATTGATAGATGGCTATTTGTACGTCGCTATGCATTCGTCAAATGTCACCACTGTGAAGTCTAAATCCCAGTTCTGGCCAAATAACTTAGCTAATTTGAAGTTGCACACAAGTGACTTTGTTTTGATGACTTACAAACAAAATACTACTGCTAATTCGTCAGGTATCACTTTTTGAGGAGTATTCGACGATACCTTTACATGAGCATAGATTGTGGTGATTTTACGCTTTTCTTTTTCAAGTAATTACTAGGAAAAATATTTTTAACTGAAAACAAAACATAGCACAGTACAAAGAACAATAAATTATTCAGTCTAATACCTCATACATTACATAGCTATCATTGCGCGCTCAAAATTGTAATTTCGCATGTACGAAACTCATAAATCAGTTTAGATATGGGAGTTTTCCTGATAATCGTTATTTTTATGTTTTATTTACATTTTTGTTTTTATAAAAATGTATAAAGGTCCTAGTTTTATCACGCTAGAATACCGGTAGGCATGCAATACAAAAATATTGTTGTATTCATTTAATGTGAAGCATGTCAAGTTAAAAATTTGAGTTTGTTTTAGGAAATCAGTACCTATTATTATTTAGACGTATAACCAAATTGAAAGAAAAATACAAAGAAATCATTTTAATAATACAAATACTTTAGACTATAAAATATTACAATTTAATAACAATCACCACATTATAAATTACAACTCTTCGTGTTCATATTGGTCAATTTCTAAACTATCAGTTTCATTGTCAGTCAGTAACCTGTGAAATTCTTTATTAAAATAATCAGATATCATATTCCACACATTCACTGAATACCACACAAGTACACTTAGTGAAAATACCAAACGAAATAGCAAACCAAGCATTTTTACAAAAGATTTTAATAAATATTAACTGTAATAAGATGATATTAACTCTGTTATTAATAGAGCATAGAAGATTATTAATTAAAGATAAATAGAATACCTTTACTATTAGCTTTATCACCGAAAAGAGAAAATTAATTCTCCTAGATATAACAATAAGTTATTAACAAATCCTTACTTAGTAACTCGTACTATCTTTAGATCGGACAGTGTCTGACTTATACTAATTAAACTTATATAATGAATTCATACAATTTCTTATAATATATTATTCCTTATCAGAAGTTACAGATTTCTAAGTTACAAAAAAATCTGCAAACTCTTAACTTACGCTTACATGGATGACCTTACATTTAACTTTAATATCGTACAAAAATATTTTAAAATATAATTACAAAGTTCCCTCACATAAACGTTTGAACAGAACTTATCGCCCACTTAGTTTAAAGGCAAGAGAAAAGAAACTAGCGAGCGCACGAAGAAATTCAAGTTATTAGACAAAACTTTTTGCAATGTACTAAAAGAAGCTAAATGTTTAAGATACTAAAGGTATAGAGAAAATGGCAGTTTTAATAGTGTTGAGTACATTAACACTCCATGTGACTGTGGTTAAATTAAAATTGCAAAAAGTACGGTCAACGTAAAGGTAATACAAACGTGCTTGAATATTAACGATTCTCTATATGGAGCACAGTATAATCGCATGTTACAATATCGTCAACATAAAATACATTCAGACGCTCACTCAAACATATTCCATAAATAATAAATACTAAAGGAAACTGAGATCCGATGATGCAGGCTCCCAAACAAATCTCCCAAGGCTTATGTATAAATAGCGTTTACGTAATCAATTCAATCGTCGTACAAAATGTCGGTGCCATAAATCATATCGGAAACGACCTCGAAGATAGCTTGAGCGTGTGGGTACACAATTGTAGTAAGCATCACAATGCTATTTGCTATCACAAATAGTTTCATCGTCTCCAGGCCGTCTGATGATCTGAAAATGGGAAGTCAATCGTAAAAGTACCGTTACAATCTCCAATGGCGAATAAAAACTTTTGTATAGACCCTTTATTGAGTCATTTGGAGGAAAGCGGATTCTTGATCTGATTGAAGACTGGGTTGATAGATACGATATTGGATTTTTTGTGATGTAGTTCAGTTTTCATAAGGTTTTTACTACAAAAGGCAAATGATTAACATGACTTTTCTAATATTTTTGAATTCGTTCGGAATCCGAAATGGTATCCCAACAATTTGGCCTAAATATTTATTATTCATTATTTCAAAATATTAAAATAAATTGCAATATTCTAAATTATATTTCACAAGGAATTTATTTGCTTAAGGATTCTGAGTTCGCGGTCTAATTACCATATTATTGCATTGGATTTGATCGTGCCTATATCTAAACGCTTCGAAGCAAATAACTTTTCCGCCATAACCGATTTTAAACGATCACAGCCGAACGCGTTCGTTCAAAGCATTAGCATTCGCGTGGATGAGTTCGGAGTAACTCGAAGTGCCGGAACATTAAAGACTCGTTTGGATCTGATATCGAGATTTCTTTAATTTTTTGAACATCATGAGTTTGTATATTAAAGGTGTCACATCTTTGAAGGTTTGGTTATCAGATACCGAATATCGGGAGATAAATTACAATTTTACGTTGAACATCAGTAGTATTCTTGTCTGTATTTATTAGGTTTTATGTGCTATATTTGCTAAATCAACTCTTATTTTTTACTTTGTATTCAAAATTTCCTTATTTTAATTTCCATAAATTTACCTTAACCATCCACCGAATCCTTGTTCTTCATCGTCCAAAGAATCAACTTTTACCGGCACGTTTTCGGTTTTCTCTGTAGGTTTCTCTTCAACTTTGATTGTCTTTTTCTTAGCTGTCCCAGAATTAAGTTTACTTTTCTTCATAATCTGAAACAGGCAACTGTTACGAGAAAATATTTGAAGTCTTATCATAATTTTACTGGATTACAAAAATATTTTTTGCTATGGTTTTCTTATATAACAGAGTAATACTTTTTTCAAACTATTTGATTTACTGTTATTCAGGATTCCAATTCCATTATTTATAGAATTTAAATACCTAACAGTGGTTTTAAATACAAATCGAAATGTTCATCACATGATTTGAATGGCTGTCAATTAGTTAAAAACGTTCGACCAGTTAGAACAAATTGAAATAAATCAAACCGATTTCAACAGCAATTTGTAGGTGCCACAAAACTGTCTGTAGTGCGTACTGTACTGAATATTTCAAAAGTTTCGTTAAAAAACGATTCAAAACGTTTATCCAGGCGTAACTTTTGAATAGTCGAAACGATTTGACTGCTTTTTTTCGTGTTGTTTTTTTCGTGGTAGCTGTGGAGTAGTTCTATCGGCTGGAATTCGATGAACAATATCTATAACTATGGTTTAGAATTTAGATGATAACATTTAATTTTTCTTTGAATTTACAAATCTTCAATTTTTCGTAAGCTTTTAATCACGAAGGCCAAAGCAAAAAGTTTAATTAACACAAAGTTGTTGAGCCTCTTTCCTTAGAAGCTCGTCACTTGTTTCAAGCAGAAAAAGAACTTGAAAACTCTAAAGCAACTTCTACAGCGGAAAGTATTAAGGAACCACGTAACGAACACAAAGATACGAGTACTTTCCTGGGGCTAAACAAAACACTAACTGTGAGAACACCTGCGCCCCTAATCAAATATTATTTGATTCAATATTACCTCAGTGGCAAAGGGTGTGTGGTGAAGAAACAAGTGGCTCGGTCTACTCACAGCGAACACTAACACACCTAACGAACCACATTCAGCGAGAAACCTCTCAAATGCTGATCGATACTTCACGTGGTGCAAGTTTTTGAGGTAAGACAGGTGAGAGCGGAGCGATCAGCGGGTATTACTTAACAGTAGGACATTATTGATTAGATGATGGTGAACAGAAAAAATAGCCATGGAGATGACGTAATACTCTTCTCATAGACTCTCATTCTTCCTGACCAATCTTTACCTCGCATCCAGGATTCTTTAATACGTCCGCTGAAGGGAAGATTCTAATATTTTGTAGCTATCGGGTAGAAGTTCATAAAAAGGTCATAAGTAGTTGTTCCAATACCATTTATATTCCAAACCCTACCTTTCAATTCTTGTTCGAAAAATCGTTAACGATGAGCGCACTAACAAGCGTCCATACAAAATAAACAAAGAAAATATTAATTTCCGCCACTCAGTTCCCACCCCAACCTTTTGCTGTCGACGTCCTAACACGATTATGAATTATTACCGCCGGGTGAATGAGTAAAATTCGGCTGTTCACCTCCCAAGGTAATTTGCAAGCTGTACGTTAAAAAAAATAAAGTTGGTGGAAAATATTCGGGAGAGACAATTTTTTTAAATGCTTTTTTTCTTTTGTTGTTGACGGTACGATCTGATGCGCTTGCTAATTTCTAACGAGAATTTATGACGTCATTGATATGGCTAATGTTATCGGATTATTTATGTGTCCATGCGTCATGGTCAAAGATATGTAGGTATTGTAGGATACTATCGTGTTTCGCTTGAGATGGAATAAATTGTGTTATTTTTAACACAGACACAATTCGCTTTCTTTTTTGTAGATATTATGGCTGAATTAGTCGCTATTTGGCACTTACTATTTCAAATCTTCGAGATTTATCTTCAAAGAGAAGATATTACTATGAATTTAAAAATAAATACCTACACTGATAAATAACTCAAAACCTCGTAAAATCATAGCTCACACAATGAGTTTAAAACACGAACCAAATAAAATAGAATTATATAGGTTTACTACTAAACCAAACTCAGAGCTTTTCGGTAAAATTTCTGCAAAAGTCGTGTTCTCTCCAAACAACATTTTCTGCCCAAGATAATGCACTGCAGCGATCATCTTTTGTTTAGCCCACATACTTGACTTCACGAAACAACAAAATGAAATCTGGCAACGTCGCTTTCACTCATAGTACCTAAACGTATAAAGTGCATGTTTCCTCATAGACAAAAAATCATGATTACAGTTTTGACAAATAAAATAACCAAAAAACTGCAATAGATAAATTCTTGTAACATTTTATTACAGTTTTTTTTGCAATTTAATCTCGTCTATCACAGGTACGGGAGTTAAAAATTAATATCAGGTTGACGATAAAATTTTATACGTTCATCAAAATGGTGGGTTTATTGTTGTGTGTTTTGGCAACAATGTATGATACGTGTGTGTGTGTATGTGTGTGTGTAGGGAATTGCTAACGAACTTGTGTCTTCGAGTCGGACAGGCGTTACCGTTGATATACAGGCTGTAGTAACTAAGAAACTACGGTTCTGTATCGTGACGAGAAAATCATTTCATCTTTATGACGGTTAGAAACACAAAAATATGTTTCTGTAGCTCCTTGAAACTATAACTAAAAAAAAATATCTACAATATAACTAAAAAAATACAGACGTCAGAATTGAGAATCTCCTTTTTGTCGGTTAAAAAAAAGCTTTTTATATAAAAAAAAATACCTAAGGTTTTTCTGTTTATAGAATTAAATCAAAAGTACCAATCACACACACAAATATTCACTACCCTAAAATTGATCACTTCACGTCATAAAAATAGTTTTTGCTTCGCATACACAAGTGCATCACGGGTATAAAATGTTTGGAGTGTCATTCTGCAGCTCTCGACCAATACTTTTTTTGAACCAATTTACCCAGCAAAAAATATTCCGTATCGAATGTAATACTTTGATAACACTTAAACGGATTTTTTTCGTCATCGTTATTTGAAATAATTTTTTTATTTTGTTTTCTGGGAACCACTTTTAAAACAATGTGATTTGAAATTTTTTGTTTGTTTTTAAAAGATAACATTTAAAACTATTTTGTAGCTAACCGGTTTTTGCACCTTATATGTTAATACTTAGGTCAATAAAATAAAATAAAAAACACTTACACTCTACTTTTTTGTACATAAAATTAAAAATACACAAAAATGTACGTACAACAAAGAACAATATACATACAAAATGTAGAAGCTCATAACTGCAAATTCTAGAAAGTTCTAAATTAAGGAACTGTGCTCTAAGACTTCATAGTTCATGTAAACTTGAGAGAAATACTTCTCACCTACCTGGCGTACTTGGGAAGAAGATAGTTTCGCTTATTTTAACCTACGCCACGGCGATGTCTACAAAGGTATTTTATTTGACACACTTGTATGAAATAGGAATTTTCATGAGGCAAAAATTGCGGTGTAAATTTATGTAGTCTTTTAGTAAACTTTTAGTGGTGTTGCAGTGTTTTTAAAGCTTAATAGATACAATAAAAAATACTACTTTTGAGTAGTTTTAGCTACATAAAGAAGAAATATCCTTGACTTCTTAATTTATTTTTATAAGGTTGGTCCTTAAACTAAGGAACAATATGAAGCTCAAACTTTTGGAATTCTGTCCGATGAAAAAAGAATCGATAAGATAAAACATTTGCAAAAGAAATAAATATTCACACAGGATTCTACAGGATGATATTCTACGAGTACCCATATCAGATCTTGGTTATTTGTCCTTGGAAGTGCGAATTAGCAAACATAGCCTGGGATGTCCCAAGGCTAGATAGAAACCGACGGCATTAAAAAGGCGGTAGGAACATACTGAACGTAGTACAAATATCCTGTACTTTTATGATATTCGTATAAGGTAGAAAATGTGGTATTATAGAATATTTTTTTTTTTCATGAACTATCTTTTATAGACCCCGTACCTACCATAAAATTTCTTCAAGTACTCAGTAATCTACAATAGTCTCCGGTCTTTCATTTAAATATATACATCCTATAGGTAAATCAAGTCTATTTTAATGCAAAAACTTAACAGACAAACGCATCTACGTTTATTTTAAAATTAACAAACATACAAGGGACATTATATTATTCCATGACTAGAATCTACATTTCCGTCAGTAAGTACGTCTCCTACAAGACGAACTTTAAAAACAACATACTGTACCTCACAATTTCATGCCCACGTCACTAGTCGCCAGTCTATTAGAGAGACCATCAGGCCGTAACGTGACAACTAGGTAATTGTAATCCTATGTAACCATCGGAAGCGTAGACAAAGCCCTTTATTCCTAAAATAGGGAACTAGATTTTAAGCGATACCTACTGAATGTAATTTCTCAGCTTTACTGAGAAACTCTGATCTTCTAGGTATTGTTAGAGACTACATGTAACTGATATGAGCAGCTGTCTACCACTCTCAATGAATTCGTTTTTTGTTGTAACAACTACCTATACCTATCTGTGGTTAAAGAGAGGAGCTTGTGGCAAAGGGACTGAGAAGTTTTACATGGAGTGACTGGCTAATCAGACCTCTTAAGGCCCGTTACCCGTTGTAGTAATGATGGCGTAAGATATTGACATGGCATTTGGTACCCATAAAGTTAGAGTATCAAAGATAGTCACCCTTCCACGGACCGACCGCACCAAGTGTTGCTTAACTTTACGGTCGAAGCTTTACCAGAGTAAAGTAGATAATTTTAATTATACTATGAGTTTCCTGCAGGCCAGACCCTTCACAGGAGAATGTAATTATTGTGATCGTGTACTACAATTACGGATATAATTGTCATCTGTGTAGTGAAATGGTTAGACTAATTTAATTCATATAGAGGAATGACGGAGGCTTATGTACTGCTTGAACATTAATTTATATCGACCTAATAAGGTTGACGGATGCGGAGCAATATTATAAACGTTATTATATACTTAGTATATTGCCTATGTATTAACGTAAATCACTTTCGATTACTGATGTACCTATGTTTGTGTATAAACGTAAATCAGTTTTGATTGATGACGTATGTATGTGTATAATATAGTTAAGTTATATGTCACTAGCTTTCCGCCCGCGGCTTCGCCCGCGTGGAATTCGGTTCACCCCTCCCGCTGTGGGTTAGCAGCGGTGAGGGAGTGTCAGACTCTTACTGACTAAAATCGTCGTGTTCCGTCCTAGGCCTTTTATATACCAGGGCCGCGGTACCTCTTTCGAACAACCCGCAGCCGCGGCTGGCCCTGGCGCTACTGGGCCCCACTGATTTCAAAACACGTTAAGACTAATTCGCGGCGAACCTTAACACCATCAACCTTATCGCCATCTATCGAGCTATCGGGAAGCTCGCGATTGAACAATGAGCTACAGGTTAAAGCGCGAGATATCATTGCACTTCTTACGTATCTTAAAAAAAAACAACGTCACCACGTTTTAAAAAGCTATCATTCCACTTCTTACGTATTTTAAAAACACATCGTTACCACGTTTTAAAAACACCCACCGCCATCTATCGCATACCTCAAGAACTAAATAACTTAACTAATACTTATACCAATTAGTAATTCGTTGAATTATAGTTATTTCAGGATAAGTAGATGTAAAAAAAACAGTTAAGACGATAAAACAAATTGTACGTCATCCCTCGGGAATTCCTCATTTTCGAGGATTCATTATCGTATCATTTAGCTTCTAAATTTCGTGTCGGTCGTGGTGGCCTAGTGGGTAAAGGACCAACCTCAAGTATGAGGGCGCGGGGTCGATCCCAGGTCAGGCAAGTACCAATGCAACTTTTCTAAGTTTGTATGTACTTTCTAAGTACACTCTTTTGCAAAAAAAACGGGCACCTATGCGAAATCTTAGTTTTAAGGACTTTACGTGTATTTCAAAGGGTTTTAATGATTGTAGTATGTTTCTAGCATCAAAAGAGTTAGCCGAGCATGCGTGAGAGTGTATTCTAAATTTGAATTTTGTACCATTGCTAAGAAATTGGTTAAACCTTGTTTTGGACTAATTGCTGGCAGAAAGTTCGTCGGTGTTTTGAAAAGTTTTTGAAGTGATTTTCAGGAAAATGATAATGCCGTTTTAATTAATGATTAATGTACTTTTTTGTTAGATCAAAACATTTTTAAAAAACTATGCGTATTTGATAAAAATTTCACCTGCTCTAAATGGGCTATACTGATGATTGATGGCAATGTTCAGTGTTTCGGTATTTTAGTGTAAAGCGTTCTATTGTTTAGATATTGTACCCACGTGTTTTAAAATATCGCTTTTTCATAAATAAACACTATTTAGAAGAGTATCAGTACCTTTGGCTGCGATAAAACCAATTTAAAGTAAGCAGTGCCCATCACAACCCGTCTCCTATCGGACTTTGACATTTAAAACATACCAAATTTTGTGATAAATGTTAAAATTAACCACATGAAAAATGATGAGGAGGGTTAAAGCTATCTAAAAAGTCAAATTATTGCCTCGTTGAAGCTCTCGATAACTCCATAGATATCGGCTTACTAAACAATGCTTTAGCTGAAAGGGAGTCAAGAATTCAAAAGTATTGACCAAACGTATGTTTCTTAAGAAATGAGCAGATAGCCAATTATTGTTATGATTTAAGCAGGAAAGTGCTGTCGATGCTAGAAAATCTCGGTGTAGGCAAGTTTATTGAATAAAATGTCCGTGGGATGAAAACCCGCTATTTGAACGCTCAGACTCATAGATCTTCAGAGGTCTACGGAGTTTCCCAAGAGACGAGGTTGTTTAAAAATCAGTAATTACGAGACCTTAAGACCTCGTGCTCATAGTCTATGCGCTATTTTCTGTATTTTGTAGAATTTCAAGACTTTTAAAAATGTCAAAGTCCTATAGGAAACGAGTTGTGATGGGCACTGCTTACTTTAATTTTGTTTTGTCGCAGCCAAAGGTACTGATACTCTTCTAAATAGTGTTTATTTATGAAAAAGCGATATTTTAAAACACGTGGGTACAATATCTAAACAATAGAACGCTTTACACTAAAATACCGAAACACTGAACATTGCCATCAATCATCAGTATAGCCCATTTAGAGCAGGTGAAATTTTTATCAAATACGCATAGTTTTTTAAAAATGTTTTGATCTAACAAAAAAGTACATTAATCATTAATTAAAACGGCATTATCATTTTCCTGAAAATCACTTCAAAAACTTTTCAAAACACCGACGAACTTTCTGCCAGCAATTAGTCCAAAACAAGGTTTAACCAATTTCTTAGCAATGGTACAAAATTCAAATTTAGAATACACTCTCACGCATGCTCGGCTAACTCTTTTGATGCTAGAAACATACTACAATCATTAAAACCCTTTGAAATACACGTAAAGTCCTTAAAACTAAGATTTCGCATAGGTGCCCGTTTTTTTTGCAAAAGAGTTTATATCTTAGACACCATTGACTGTGTTTCGGATGGCACGTTAAACTGTAGGTCCCGGCTGTCAGTGAACATCCTTGGCAGTCGTTACGGGTAGTCAGAAGCCAGAAAGTCTGACACCAGTCTAACCAAGGGGTATCGGGTTGCCCGGATTACTGGGTTGAAGAGGTCAGATAGGCAGTCGCTTCTTGTAAAGCACTGGTACTCAGCTGAATCCGGTTAGACTGGAAGCCGACCCTAACGTGATTGGGAAAAGGCTCGGCGGATGAGCTTCTAAATTTATATGTTCATATTCGTTTGCAATATATAAGTAGATGTAAAAAAAAAAAACAGTTTAAACGATTAAACAAATTGTACATCATCCCTCGGGAATTCCTCATTTTCGGGGATTCATTATCGTATCATTTAGCTTCTAAATTTACATGTTTATATTCGTTTGCAATATATTACCTTGTTTTAAACGACACACAGCGCCATCTACAATCCATCCATCAAGCAAACAATATTTTTGTTTTCCCTCGGGAATATCTATTTTTTTCGGGATAAAAAGTACCCTATTATTTAATCCGGACTTTTAACTTTACGTCTGCAAAATTTCAAAGCAATCGGTTCAGTAGTTACGGCGTGAAAGCGGAACAAACAAACAAACAAACAAACTCACTTTCCGATTTATAATATTAAGTAAGGAAGTAAGGATTTCGGGGATTCATTATCGTATCATTTAGCTTCTAAATTTACATGTTTATATTCGTTTGCAATATATTACCTTGTTTTAAACGACACACAGCGCCATCTACAATCCATCCATCAAGCAAACAATATTTTTGTTTTCCTCGGGAATATCTATTTTTCGGGATAAAAAGTACCCTATTATTTAATCCGGACTTTTAACTTTACGTCTGCAAAATTTCAAAGCAATCGGTTCAGTAGTTACGGCGTGAAAGCGGAACAAACAAACAAACAAACAAACAAACTCACTTTCCGATTTATAATATTAGTAAGGATTACACTTGAAAGCAATTGATTTTATAGTAAACTTAAAAAAAAATCGGTACCTACCTACTCAAATGCGATTTGATGACCTCAACTTTACAAATAATATAATAGACTATAAAAGTATAGGCTACTTTATATTTTTATTTCTTTCTTTATTCTTGTGGTTAAATAGGTAAATAATTCTATTTAGGTGCAGGAAGTAGTGAGCTTAGAACGTGGATGAAATCGCTGGAAATAGCTAGTCTAAAAATATGCAAATAAATGTTGTATTGCTGTATTTCATCAGAATCAAGTATCAATTTCTTATAAATTCAACAGCAAACGATTGATATCAAACGATCGCTATATTCTCGAAGTAGTCGATCTATCAACGTTAACATATTATGTACTTTGTATACGTCGAAAATATCTAAACGATTCTAAAGAACCATGTTCATGTATTACGTTCTTACTAGAACCAACAACAATATTTTATATAAGGTACGTTACGCTTATATTTTCTGTGTATTATCCATGTTCCCTCTTATTTATTTATTGATTAATGATAACAATTTTTTTGTTAGTTTTTTAAAAAGACTAACTACTTTTAAAAAGACTATGGAGTTTTTTGTCGGTTCTTCTCCGTAACGAACCATCCACTTATCTATTGTCATTTTTTTAGGGTTCCGTAGCCAAAATGGCAAAAACGGAACCCTTATAGTTTCGTCATGTCCGTCTGTCCGTCTGTCCGTCTGTCCGTCTGTCACAGCCGATTTACTCGGAAACTATAAGTACTACAGTGATGAAATTTGATGGGAATATGTGTTGTATGAACCGCTACAAAAATATGACACTAAATAGTAAAAAAAAAGAATTGGGGGTGGGGCCCCCCATACATGTAACTGAGGGATGAAATTTTTTTTTTCGATGTACATACCCGTGTGGGGTATCAATGGAAAGGTCTTTTAAAATGATATAAAGTTTTCTAAAAAACATTTTTCTTAAAGTGAACGGTTTTTGAGATATCAGCTCTCAAAGTCGTAAAAAGTATGTCCCCCCCCCTCTATTTTTATAACTACGGGGTATAAAATTCTAAAAAAAATAGAGGTGATGCATGCTAATTAACTCTTTCAACGATTTTTGGTTTGATCAAAGTATCTCTTATAGTTTTTGAGATAGGTTGATTTAACTGTAATTTACGGAACCCTTCGTGCACGAGTCCGACTCGCACTTGGCCGGTTTTTAAATACCTGTAATAGGTGTATATGAAATAACAACCTTTGACTTTGAACAACACATCGGTCTCTAATTCAATAAAAATACAGTTTCAGTAAATTGTTGTCACTAGACCAAAAATGATAAGATGAATATAATAAAAAGATAACAGGAATTTACTAAAAACAAAAGCATTTTTATTTTATTGAAACAAATAGAAAATGGAATCAAAATCCTTTGCATTGTTTTGGTGCAATACCAAATTCAATATGGCTTGGAAAATATTTTACGACACATTTTGAAGGAAAATGCATTCTCTTTTGTTCGCGTCGGCTATGTACTTAACCCAGTCTTTGGATGTTTCTGACAATGGCTAGTAATAATATGGACTAGATTTTAAACAAAACATACGAATTTTCTTATTTTGTTTTACACTAGTTTCCGCTAGCAGCTTCTCCCGCGTACCTGAAGAATTACTTCATGCATTCGAAATAAAAAGTGGCCAAGAGGTATCCTTGATAAGCAATGGCTACCTAATATTAAAAAAATAAAAAAACAACACTGTTGTTCCTGAGGGTAGCGTCTTCCATCAAACAAACAAACTTTTCTTTGACAAAATAATTCCAATATTACATTATCAGCCAGGAAAAGCCTACATTTTATTTAAAAAAAATACTCTGAAAAAATAAAAACATAAAAGTCATCTAATTCTGAAATCCTATAAAAAAATTACCCCAAAATCTTTACGCTAAAACATCTTTAAATAAACAATCCTGAAAACTGAAACGCTTAAATCAATCAGTGTGCGACATCGTTCCCTCTGGCTGCTACACAAAGGAAATACATTAAGACGAACTAAAGAGCTGGAACTACTTGTTTATATCTAGAATGTTCCAGGCTTTTGTACCGGTATCCCGGAGATAACGTCTTTCAGGAACCGTTCCGGGATATCAGAGAAAATGTTGCTGTTGATCTGTTGTTGGTCATTTATTTTGGGTTTTAAGGTGAGAGTTTATTGCGTTAAAGAAATCAATATGAATATTTGTTAAATTGTAAGAATTTCCAATACATTTTACGTAAATTATGAGCTCATAACTTGATCAGAATTCAAAGAAAATAGAATACGTATTCAATCGTTGTAATACTCACGTTATTGTTTAATTTAGTCATCATTCCAATATACCTACATACCTTTCTCTGAGAATCAAAAAGCCCTTTCCGAAAAAAAAATGTTTTACCTAGTATTTTATAAAAGAACAGGTACCAATACACCTTCCTAGTATACCAATAAAAAACCTATATCTACTCTATCAGTAACAAATAGTTTGCTACAGAAGGCTACAGGCGGCTATATCAACTCGTTTCAAAGCTCCTGCAAATTCCTACAGTTTGGAATCTCGTATCTATAAAGAGCTTTTAGTTTTCCTTTTACTGTGTGCCGTGTCACAGTCAAACTGGTTACTGGGATAAAACAGTCTTGATACTTGTACGTGAGAAGGTATCTATACCTACGTTTACTTATTGACTTTGTATTAAAGAAATCTTTAGTCATATATTTTGCTGTCTTTCTTAAATGGTCCTGATCTCTAGATACTAATCACTGACCTGATTAAGAATACTGTGTAGGCCATTTATCAAGGAAGGACATAGGCTATTGACCGTGTGCAGGTACTTAGTAGATCCCACGGGATGCCGAAAGTAATCGCGGGATAGCCGGTAATTCATAAATGTTTGATAGGTTAAGTGAAGAAAATCCAAAACTTTACAACTACAATAAGTTTAACTAAGTTGACCACTGGGTTACTAAGTTACACAGTTAACCTTTAAATTAAGGTGCCAGAAAGATAAGGATGACAGAAGAGCTCTTTTTGTTATTTTTCAGCCAAGAATCAAGAAGTACCTAAATATTACCATCATAATAAAAGTTTAATAACCTTTGATCTATCTCGTAACTCCATTCCTAGAATACCCTATCTTGTATACTCAGTGAACTAGGGTATCAATTAATCAACGTTTGCTTGAGTGAGGGACAAGTGGACCCCATGCATACTGAGTGCACTGTCCAAGACAATGCATTATATAAATGCAGTTAGTTCAACAAGATTACTATGGTTTCGACACTATGAAATTCATCCAATTCATGTAGATTATAGAGAATGCCATGATATTCTGCAGAGTTAAGAATGAATCCTAGGGAACGATGTGCGTCAAAATCTAGACAGAATTGAGGAAATCTTGTTTCGAAAACCTGTAAGTTTCCAACTTGATTTTATGTAAAAACAACTCTCGAGGGCCTTTACATTGGTAACTACTAGCTTAGGTAATAAAAATTGAAGCCCTGGGATATTTAGAGGGCAGCTAATATTACATCACACGTGAAATTCATAAGTATTGACATACAATCGTTACTAATATTTCAAATGTAGAAGTAACTCTTTCCGTCCGTCCACCGTTCATGCCAAAGCTACTAAAATTTTTGTCTAGAAGCCTGAGAATACACTGGGCTTCTTTCTATTTAGATGCGTTATATAGTGGGATCTGGACGTGGAACTGCAGGGACCAGCTAATATTAGCTATTTAT
This sequence comes from Helicoverpa armigera, assembly GCF_030705265.1. NCBI lineage: Eukaryota > Metazoa > Arthropoda > Insecta > Lepidoptera > Noctuidae > Helicoverpa > Helicoverpa armigera. The sequence goes on along the minus strand of NC_087132.1, from coordinate 9,450,609 downwards.
AAAAAACTGACTACACCCCACTTAAGTCGTTTAAATTTTTCAGCCGTTTTAATTATCCAGTATTCTTTCGCTTTATATTACGTCAAAATCCTTTGTATGTTGTGTAACAAAATGTAAACAGCAGTAACACATGACAGAGTGCAACTTTTCGAAAAATACGAAGGTTTTTCCGAAAAGGGGACTGCCACAGGCAACTTAATTGATTGACTGACGGGCATAAAACCACCATGTTGACGACCGACGTTGTTTATAAACTTTATTTTGTTTAACACGGATACAGGAAAGCCTACGGTTTTATTTAAAATTTGCATACATATAGAATGTTTACGGCGTTATTTTGTTAGCTTGTAAAAGGATGTAAATCATTATCCGTTTTTACAACAGTACACGTTCCTGAAGAAATAATGCCACACATATCTGGCCAAGGTTACCAGGAAGCAGTGGATGCGGGTTGCTGAAGAACGAGCAAAGGGGAGAACTTTTGTCCAGCAGTGGACGTGTTTCGGCTGAAACCGAATTCCTTTTCTCAACCACTGGTCTATCAATTTTTAGTGACGGTTCTCAAACAAATAACTAAAAGAATAATAACAAAATCAAAATAAGAATACCTCTATGTATTAACAAATAAGCATCAAATGAAGCCTAAATTAGACATGAAAAAATAAATCTAAGTAGGTATATAAGAAAGCGGTTTCATAGAGTCAATAACCTATCAACCTCAATATCATATCAGCTCAAAGCAAATTCTTTGATTTGTCCCAAAATTATTATATAAAATGATACCTAATAATCAAGACTTTTCTACAAGAAATTTTCCTCTCATAACGTAGGTAATATTTTCGCCATATAATATTTTGTCAGATCAAAGTCTTCCAATTCCTATATTCAATAATCTTTGCTTCCTACGAACGGTTATTATAATGATATAACGGAATAATTTTGCAAAGCTTTTCGACTGAACGAACTTGATTCTGACTGTCTATGAGTTATAGAAATATACGGGAGAAAACTTGATGCGTTTTGGTTGCGGTGTATTTTCCAGCTAGATTCATAATTTCACTTACTGTTTGCTGAAATCAAACCAGAGCTTTTTGAAAAAGCATGTCGATTAGCCTTCCATCTTAATTGGTTCAGTCTTTTTGACCTAACGCTATTGTCAACAACACAAACACAATTACATACCTACACATTTGCTGGATTAGGATTAATCTTTTTCACTTTTGCATATGAAGGTATGTACGTAAAAAAATGGTCTGCAAAAAATTTAAACAGACTTAAATAATATACCTAAAAGCTTCTCATAAGTCTGACAAATACTATGCTGAAAACCGCATTTGATGTAAGAAATCGGTTCGCCCAAACGTGAGATACCAAACATGCATACATTCACACAGGTCGAACTGAGAATCTCCTTTTTTGAAGCTACTTGAAAATAGTGTAAGTATAAAATAGTTTATCCGATTTAAAAAATATAATCCAATTTCAATTACCCACAAAATCGGCGTCAAACCACACAATACCGCTCCGTACATCCCCAGCACGCGATTATCGGCGCAGTGTATTCAGGACGTCGCTCATTCGTCGTCCGGACGTTATCTCGGGCTCACGCGCCCCATGTCACGGCTCCGTTTGTCACGCAGAATGATACTCAGAACCTTGACAGTGTAATACCGGCACGACATCGGCGAAATTAATCGGACTGCGGGAACTTTTCCAGGAGATAACTATTAGGTGTTAGCGTTGTAGAGGTTTTGCAGTAGTTTTTATGTTATTTATAAAAAAAAAATAAGTTGAGTTAGGAATTGTCGTGGAAGTTAGACATCAGCTGTTATGACAATTGTTTCGGCAAGAAGAGTCCAAGATTTTGAGGGTTAAATCCCTGATTAGAACAACAACAAGGCGACACTTTTCTTTCTGGTTATGGTTATACTTACATAGTGCAAACCACCCTTAATATAATATCTTCTGGGTAGACAAACACCTCGTAAAGCCTGAGTTAATCAGAAATCCAGCTGTAATTAATTCTGCACCGAGTGTAATCAGGCTACATATAGGTGACTCTTCTAAGACAAATCTTTTGAAGTACTTAACATACCAGCACCAAATGGTACTTAAATCAAAGTTTATCTTCTGCCATCCTCCTGCTATACACCCACCCGAAATGTGTCAAGTATAACTTAATAATTCACATTGTACTAGACGTATTAAGGGCTCCACTAGTGGTGAGGCAAATGGAATTATTTACATCGAGTTCCGTAGCTTATGTTTGTTTGTACATACAATACTTGTATATTGTTCTGCCTTTATGAGATATAATTGTCTGCTCTGTTTTGGTAATTAATAAGGGTGTTTGGTGGCAATTGTCGTAATAATAGAAACAGTTATTAGGAAGCCTGACATTCAATTAACCGCTTTGGCTTCCAAATGTTTTAGCTATATTTCCGTCAACTGTTTAAATCATGACTTAGGGCTACACCAGCTAATAACGCAAAAATAATAAAAAAAATCTTATTTAAATATATTCTATGAAAACTTTAAAAAATATATGACCATGTTACGAAGAAAAGCAACAAAAGAATCGCTTTCAAAAACCATATGTATAGCAGGAATATCACACGTTATACTCAAAAGAATATTGTTTCTACGTAAAGCAAATTCAATGACGCTAGCCAATATTTTTTAAAATAAAACTATTAAAAAATGCCCTTTGTTGAACGGATACTGAAAAATGTTATAGCGTTGCACATTGAGAAATACTGCCACAAAAAATACTGCATCGTAAGTCTTTGTAACATTCAGTTTTTACTAACTTTTACTCAAAATATTCATTCGGATTATTTTGCTGTCGGAAATCATTAGAATTACACACATAATTCTAGTCATTCTATTTAAGTGATTCTCCAACTACAATTGGAACTTGCAATGGGAAAATACTCCAACACAACATTATTTTTAATGGAATGCATGCCTTTTATATATCTGTACTTGTAGAAATAACATATTTCTAGAACATTCCATAACCATCTATGGTTCTAGGTACGTGCTCTTTGAACCATGGCAGGGATTGCGTTCAGCTCAAATGGGCAACAATCCAGCTGCGAACAAAAAGAAAATGCAGGGAAATTCATTCACATCTGTTATAATTTACTTTTTGAAAAACACAGTGAGTATTTTTTTAATAATTCTTTCATCAAATTGTTTAATTTTCTGAATACCTTACCTAACTATTTGATAAAATATAAATCAATTATAGATATAAAAATAATTCAATATTTTTTTAATCTCTTTCACAAACTTATTCATAAACTTGTCCTCTCATAAACTTGTTTAAATAGGAATATGGGTCCCTTCTGTTGAATTTTTTTAGGTCCCTTTTCATATCAAAGTTTATGAGACGTCACTTAATTTGTGTCTTAGTATTCTACTCGGGTAATCGTCAAAATATATAGCAAAGTAGCACGCTAAAGTAATGTCAGCTGCTGATCTTATTATCACATTCTACAGAAAAATTCTAGCGCAAAAGTAGCACACTGCAGACTAAACAGTCGGCCAGTTTTAAAGAAAATCTTGATTCCAATCTTTTCACCTGCTAAACACCTGATCGTTGTAACGTTCGTACCTACTACTATTCATCTTCATACTGAACTTATTGAAATTAAATTGATTAAATTAATTTAATTGACTTAGCCGAAACAAACTATCGGCCGACTATAAGTTTGGAATTTGCGGTGAAAGGGGAAATAAGCCAATATAAGAAACAGGTTGTCTAACAAAATAAAGCTTGACTTCCATAGCCTCTATTTGAGCAAACATTGAGTACCTTCACTTTGAAGCATTTGACATGCCTTACATCGGGAATATCAAAGAGGTTTCTTTTAAAAACACTCAAAGCCGGTTTGGGGACGCGACTTTCAATGGAGTGTATGAATATATTTATGTAGGTACTACGGACCCGCCTTGGGGTAACAGATAAATCTTTCATTTTCAACACTGTATATCGTTATGTTTTTATTGGAAGTGAGCCTTTAATCTTGTTTCGACACGTGATTTCTATATTAGAATGTTTGCGGTTTCTGTGTAATGTGGCTTTGTTTAAACTTATCTATAGTTGGATAGGTTGTTAACACATCTCCGCTAAGAAATGATGATGACTTTATGTACAATGTAAATGAGTTTTAACTGGCTACAAAAATTGTATTAATAGATTTTTGAGTTTTTTTATATGTTGTTTATAACCTAACCTAACCTTGTTCTAACTGTTAAGAAATGGTGTGTTTCTCAAGAAATAATCCTCATCTTGTTTTTAGTTTTTAAAAGTCCTTATTACCCATTTAAAACACGTAGATAATGGGTAAGAGGTCTTGGCTATCCTTTTTATGTACACAATGGATACCTACATACGTACCACTTACGTATACGTATCTAGATGATACCTACGTACCAAATTAATGTTTACAACAATAACATTAAAACACAAAAAACGTTATTCCTAAACAAACTATTCTTAAACCCATTATTTCCATCTATACTGCTACCTATGTAGCTGTAGTTATGTAGCTCAAATATTCATCAAGTGTCATTCGCAGAGATTAATGTTTATTTCAAGTTCATTCGCTTCGTAACAGATGGCGCTAACGTCGCGATTTCAGATACTGAAGTCTGAGTTTCAGGAGTTGAAAGTGCTATAAATTCTTGTTTGTAAAATGTTACAGATTACTTACTACTTGGGGTGACTTATGAAAGTCTAGATGAGTTATGAAAAGATGTTGATTTTGGGGTTTTTTGCTTTGTTTGTCACGATAGGAAAGACAATAATTTGGTGAATAAAATAGCGTCTGCAAGCTTTAATATTAAAAAGAGAATTGTTTTTGTATCTTTGTACTTTAAAGGCTCTGAACCTCCTGAATTGTAAAAAGATTCTTTTGAAAAATTACACCACCAGGTAACAGCGGGTAAGAAAGTAGTTTTCAAAAGGCGAAAACCTACTAGCTTTAATTATAACATTAGGTTTACTGTATTTTACGTCATTTCAATCATCATCTTCTCTTTAAGACCTATCAGAGTCTTTTAAATTCTCAGTTATATAAAAAAGACGTTTTCTTTTTCCTAGTCTTACCTACTTTACAAGGACATCGAGAAAAGGCTTGTCGACGCTTCGCGTGACCAGAGGGCTGGCTTATTCTTTGGACAAAGAATTAGCATTGCCATTCAACGTGGCAATGCAGCCAGTCTTCTGGGCACGTTTCCGGAGGACAGTGATGCGGAGGAATACTTCGACGCCTGATCGATGCTCTTTTATATTATGTTTTATGTTTATATACATTTTGTATATAGTATTTTATTTTTAGTTTTGTATAAAGATAAGTAGTTTAAGTTTGTATATATGTACAGTGTGTACATTCATAATAAAATTTTTCCTAGTCTAGTTGAAATAAAAGTGCAGTTGCACCTATCACAGCGTCATTTGCTAAATGAGGGGATGCTTGAACTCGGTGCAGATATTTTATATCGGTTTTTTATGACCGGCGATTTATGAAGCGTTCTGCAAGCGTTGTGCTCTAAACATGGTCTCTTAGAACTTGTTTACTTCATTGCTTTTGCTACGAATTCATGATTTCAGTAAACATGCCAATAAAATTATAAAAATACAACGGAAACTGAGACGTTTCCATAAAAAAATACGATATTTTGTAAAAGGTTTGAAGTCTTTGGCCTTTGCTTGAAAGATGAATTATGAAATTAAAGAAACATCCCTTAATTTCATAAGCGGGAAAAGCATACATAAAGTGCATTTATGACGAATAGTCCATGGTATTGCATTTTGTGCAATCGAAGGAACAATTTATGAGTGCATGAGCCAATAACCACACCAGCTAAATCACAGCATAAGCAGATTTATCTACAGCCCCCAAAGGTGATATCATACTCAAACTATCACAAAATTACATCTCTATTACCATTTGATTCCCCAATTGCACACGCAAAGTCATATTAAGGCTGCGTCTACACGGTGCATGTAGCTGGAGCAAGTTAACATGCGCAAGTGAGTGAGAACGCGGGTGGGTATTTTGCTTTGGTACATGCGCGAGTCGCTGGACCCGCACGTTTTTAAAATGCATGTAACCTGCGCATGTGGCTCAATGCGCAAGCTACTTGCATTGTGTAGACTTACCCTAACCGATATAAATTCACAGGTTTGCCTTGAAATTAGACCAGTGTCCGATAAATAGCGATAGCCTTCGTGTCATTACGGGAACAAATTTATCATTTCCGCGAACCAAGCTCGGTTATTTGATTATGGAAGTTTGCAACTGAATTTATTGAAGAAAGTTAATAGAAGATTCTGGTTCTGTAGCTGTGGGTTTGTTTAATGGCTTTATAAAGATTTGAGTCGTTAATTGTGTCTAAGTAACTAGTGTAGGTTTGTAAAAATTAAGTTTACAATGTCTTAGTAACGATACATTCTTTTTTTTACCTTTTACTTTAACCTCCTCAAAAATATCGTGACCTTTGACTTATTCTGTTAGATATTTTATTTTAGTAGTAAGACAGGATATTAAACGAGCAGACATCCAAATAATCAACAGAAATAGAACAATATGTAAAGAAAAAAACATTTATTTACGCTTCATGTACAAAAATAATGTTATATTGGGGGTCTTAATGTGACAAGGCATTCTCTAGTAGTTAAATTGTTATTTCAATTTAACAAAAAATACTATTATTAAAATCAAGAGTACACACCAGAAAAAAAATATTTTTTAAAGTAAAATGTCGATAATACTATGTATGGGCTTCACTCAAAATGGTCGTGCGTGACGTCAAAGGCTGTTCAGCGTAAATGAACGTGCACAAAAGCGTATAGACGTTGTCAATCACGACTATATCTGAAAGTTCAACTTTATATAAAACAAAAATATTTTATTGGAAGTATAATTATGCTAGTTACAGCCTATTTATCGTCCCACTGCTGGGCACAGGCCTCCTCTCACACGGAGAAGGATTGAGCATTAATCACCACGCTTGCTCAATGCGGGTTGGTGATTTCAGACTATATAGTCCAGGTTTCCTCAAGATGTTTTCCTTCACCTTTTTATCAGCCATTGGTGTCTAAGATATACTTAGAAAGTACATACAAACTTAGAAAAGTTGCATTGGTACTTGCCTGACCTGGATACGAACCCGCGCCCCCAAACTCGAGAGGTTGGTTCTTTGCCCACTAGGCCACCACGACTTGAACTTGACTTGACTTGTTTTTTTTTCATGAAGAGCTCACCATGTTCGCAAAAGTTGGTTTGAATAAAGTTGAAATAAATAATTGTGTAAATAAACCATATTTTTGAGCTTACCTAATGCCCCTGAAATTATCAAGTTACAAATCTCTATAAGTTAACTGTTTAGTTATTAAAACATTGATTTACCACATAAAATTCATATCAGTCCTCTTCATAAATTGAACATCAGAAACGAATATACACACTTCAAACAAAACAACAGTTGCCGAAGAAAAAACAATTGAAACTCCTACCTATACATAAAAAAACCTTCAAGCATATTTCCTAACACCGAACAATAACTTCTACCACGATTTTTTTACCAGGAACCTATAAAAGGCTTGCACAGCACTGTCGTCTCGTGCTGAGCGACAATTTGTCACCGTGCAACCGCTTGCAAGTGACTGCAACGACAATATGCCTGCACTGAAAGAGGTAAGGTACCGAGTTTTCATTAATAATATTTTTTGTTGGGTATGTAGGAGCTGTCTTTTACGGGAGAAAGATATTGGGAAAGAAGAAAAACATATTATGTATGGAATATTCGGAAAATATTACTATGAAAGATAATCTCACAAATTAATGCAATTCATTTGAGACTATGACGTACGAGTATATCTCGTGGAATAAGCGTACCGTTATTGTGTTTTCACAAAAAAAAACATCTATGATATCTTCCCACAGTTATAATACTCCAAAACAGGTTACACATTTTACCCTAAATAATGAACTGAATATGTCTAAACAATTTCAGGTTTTTTTTTTCATAATTATGTTCTGTATGTACAATTATAAACCTAAAAGAGTAACAAAGTTACACTGACCATAATCCACCTTATATAAAAAATAGCATACATTAAGTAAGTAAAGAAAGCATAAGGCGATTATCACACTGCCCCGCATGATGCAGCGTAGTGCGTGGATGCGTTTTTTTCCGTTGTATGGAAATATCTCCGTTTGTATGGAAAACACGCATAGTCCAACACACTGAAAATGCATCCACGCGCGTTCATGCGGATCACGCACATACATGCGGAGAAACACGCACCCCCGCGCGTAGGTGCGGGGCGAAACGCAAGGTATGGCACACTGAATCCCGCATTGCCGCGCGTGATTTTGAATGGGCGTGTCGTGTATATTTGAAAATGGAAGCCGCCGTGCGTGAATTTACAAAACGCACCTACGCGCGTGAGTGCGCGAAAAACCCGCACGATGATGCAGATCTGCACTCCCGCAAGAACGCGCGTAGGTGCGTCGACACGCAAGATGCAGCGTGATGCGGGGCAGTGTGAAGATCACCTTAGTCATTGTAAAAGAACGTTTGTTTGTAACAAGGAGCTTCAAAAAGCAGTGTTTTCGTGTAATAGCACTATTTGTCATTACATGACCAGAGTCGTGTTGCCGGTGACTCATTGCCGACTAAAAACTGCAGTAAGTTAGTTCTTGTTCATACTATTTACTTTCTTTAAATGAATAGACCTGAAGTAACTAAAATTTTTTTGAAACAAAATCTAATCTATTGTTTTTTTTTCGACTTAAATATAGCTAGATGAAAAAGCAAAAAGAAAATAACCAGTATAACCACCTTACAATGTTTTCCACGGAGGATATTTTCTAAATTATCTTTTGCTACCAAATCGACTGATCGATTGTTAAGCTACTTAACATGATTTAAGTTTTTTGTAAACTAAATAGAAAATTTAATGTAAACTAAATAGATATGCACTATTCTTTATTTTCTTTAGAACTCGTCTACACTTGCAGGCTTCGCACTACCGCACATGCACACGAACAATGCGCGAGATATAAATAAGTACTCATCATCCTTGTTACCCACAAGTAAGTATATATACATATTTTTTCACATTCATATCTTTTCGGACGCCGATATTAATACGTCATTTAGATAATCTTGATGCTATTTCCTATTGACTGCAATGTAATCCGGTAACAAATGGCTCTCTCACTCTTATCTTGACGGGAGTGGAATCAGGATATTTTCATCGCTGTAAACATCACTTCTTATGGGAATCTTATGGAGTGTTTACCTACAAAAAGAAATTATGAATATTATGGGATGTTTGTCTACAGGAATAATCAATATATTTTTGAAGAAAAACATATTGTACTACTTGATTACATTTGATTCCTAATACCTATTACTTAAGTAATAGTGAAATGAAGCTTTAATTATTCCGCAATGTAATTCATTTATATTTTGTACTTTATATCTATCTTTATCTGAAACCTGTTATTTATTAAAAGCAGAAGGATACCTCAATATTATTAAAATGAATATTGTGTATTTTTTCATTTCACATTCTTACTTGTTACACTAAAAAAAAGTAACACTGACGAACCAATAAAGAGAAAATATTCCAAAATGTAATTTAATTACTCCGAAGGAACCTTCCAGAACAAACAAAAGAATGCCGACAGAAAATGCCTCATTAAATTGTGAACTAATTTGATATCTACTACGAAGTAATTATACTGAAAAGCATTTAAAATCATGTTTACTTAAGAATCATAGCTACAGTATAGTAAAATGTTTCACAGGAAAATGCAATGCCTTCTCATATTTATTGCAAAAATTGTTCGCTATCACAATGCTTTAATATTTCACTCCAGGTAAAATGCCTATTATTTATTTGTTTTCAGTGAGTTTTATTTATGAAGTTTATTGAGGCTTTATTGGCTCACTGATGAATAATTGTTTTCCAATTTATTATCAAAATACACAATGCCATGTTTTCTTTAAACTCTTATACTTTTCACCGACGGGACGGGACCGAGCAGCATAATAGGTACCTATATTTTCTAAATTGCTTGTTCAAAAATACATACGTACACCAAATACTGAAATGCCTGTAGTTACAAAGCAATGAAACAAATAATTAGCCTAGGTGCCTACAAACATTAAGTAGGTACTGAAAGCGTACTCAATCTTCGCTAAACTTACCTAGCAAACGAGACAGGGTACCTATTTGTTCAACAAAATGTAACCGCGTACCGCCACTGATAGATCTCCGTCTAAATAATAGATGGCGCCACCATACAGCAGCGGGGCAATCTTGACAGTTTGCAAAATAAACTTTTTTCTGAAAGAAATAAAACTTATTTTTAATTGTAACATTTTGCAAGTAAGGAAAAGGGTTTCCAAATTAAAAGATATTTATTATGGACAAAAATGTGAAGCGAATGGCTGAGCGTGTCGCATGCTTACATGCTATGTTTTCAAAATATTTTCTGAGTGTTAGACAAGGATTTTTTTTATTAGCTACATAATTACTTCTTGATCATTCTATCCTTCTTATAGAAGTAACTTAAGTAGGAAATCTGTCCTTGTATCCTACATAAAATAACAGCTCAACTTTGTATTAATCTGAGTGTTCAGGTCAAAACAATCATGTGATTGGTGACTGCACTATTAACAAACGCAAAAATTTATTCGATTTTAAATAAAAACTTTTCCGTTTAGCGCTGAATACCAATACTACGAGTTTCAATGCAAATTTAGATAAAGCGATAATCCTTTTAACCGTAAAAATGTAATAATCCAACGTGTCCGACTAAAGCCGACCGCTTGGTCATACTAATCGCATGTAACAAAATGGTCGTGACAAAAGGTTTAAAAAAGTTGAACAAAAAATTCAAAACAGTATATCATAAACTTGTTAATCAACGGTATTGTGTACTGTATTTATTTATAATGCACTTTCATCAGCGTGTTTTATAACTCCTTAAGTTTTTTTGTTGTTAAGGTATACACATAAGTAGGGGTATTTATTTCTGACGACTTATTCTTAGGTAAATGATAGTTAAAAGGGAGAAGTATGATCAAATAATAATTAAGAAGACAATATTTTCATCATTGATGAAATTTAAAAAATACGTAATTCAATTTTAGGTTTCTTTCTTCTTCCTTATTATTGCACAAATCATTTGAAGTAGTTTAAAATGGAAAATAAATCTTTGGAAATGTTTAGATTTCGTAGATAGTCAAGAATTTATAAAATTCATAAACGGATCACGTTGCTATAAACACTAGTAAATTCTCAAGAATTGAAAGTAAGATTTGAGTGAAACAAAATTGTTCAATTTGTAAAACTTTTCAAGCGATTACTTAAACTTTTAACTCGATAGTCAAGTGTATTTGTTGTTTATTTCGTAAGGAGTGAAAATTACAAACCGTTTTTTTGTCTAGAAAATCGTTTAGTTAAATAATCGAGGATGACAAGACAATTATAAGATAATGATAGAATTAATAGATTAATGCTCAATCCTTTTCCGTGTGAGAGGAGGCCTGTGCCCAGCAGTGGGACGATAAAAAGGCTGTAAAAGCCAGATAACAGAATAACAGAAGCACAAACAAACGAGTATTTTTTTTTATAACTATAATTAAATAAAAGAAAACACGTAAAGCTTTTATTCTTTGTAATATGGACGAACCCTAGAAATTCTTGCATGCTTCATGCCATTTCATAATACTGACCTAAAGGTGTGCTGAAGTTATTATTCATAAAGGCATTTACTCTAAGCAATAATTATGAGTGATTATAATAAAATTGCCTGAAAAAGGTTAAATAAGTGCAAAATTTATTATAAGTACCACACATTAAACAGTATAAAGAGTGAAATTAGAGTGAAGTGCTAATTCAATTCCCACTACAGTTATTATATAATTTCAAACAATTATTTTATTCTAGTGGAACTTAAAGTGTTTTGCATGAATTAACATGTTTAAGTTAAATCACTTAATAGTAAAATAAAATGTATTTTTATAAGCGTTTTCGCAATTCCGCGCAATTTATTTCTAGTCTTGGTAGGATCAAGTCTTTGTTTTGAAATGGAACAGCTGGGAGCTGTGAAAAGGTTTTTAAATCCTTCACCTATTATAGAGATAATGCTTTGAATCTTTTTATTGTTTCATTCATTCTATGTATTTTACTTTATGCTATCAAAATCGTGAGTTTTCAGGGGTTTATCAAGTATATCACATTTCATTATCCATCTAAATTTTTAAACAATACCTTGTACCACTGTACAGTCACATAGAAAATTACAAACCTTTAATTAAGACAAGAACACGCTAAAGCAACCAAAACGAGTCCTTTCTCCATTTCTCTTACACACACAACCGGTTCATTTCGTCTTAAGCTGCGTGCAGAAATGTATTCCTTTTCCCCTTAATAACTTGTACGTAGAACTTATTACGCAGCGTATACATTCTGTTTGATTAGGTGTCTCGTTCAAGCAATTTGGAAAGAAAATATAAGGTTCCTCATTCATTTCATTGATAAACATGGGTTGTTTCGAATCGAGTGTACCGCTAGCTTCAATTTTGCAAAGCTAGACTGTATGTTTGTTTTCAATATTACGTAATGAGAAAGCTTCTTTCAATAATGTTATGACTGTTTAAACTTTCTTGTTTTACTTCTCGGTGTTTTTTCAGTGTTTCAGAGTATTTCTATTCAGTCTTTGATTCAAAGGTAAGCACCATTTGTTGCTGAACACAAAATATGCTTGATGACATTTATTATGTTAGTAAATAGTGACTCTAGGACTTTTTACAATGGCATTTGGTAGTGATATCTAACCCTTCACGTCTTTCATGTTCAGGTACAAGAATTTAGGTTTTGATAATAATAATCTGACATAGTTACTTAGTTCGCCAAATATCCAATTATTTTATAAAAATAAGTCGTCGTTTTATAAAATGAGTCGTGGTGGCCTAGTGGGTAAAGAACCAACCTCTCGAGTATAAGGGTGTGGGTTCGATTCCAGGTCAGGCAAGTACCAATGTAACTTTTCTAAGTTTGTATGTACTTTCTAAGTATATCTTGGACACCAATGGCTGATAAAAGGTGAAGGAAAACATCTTGAGGAAACCTGGACTATATAGTCTGAAATCACCAACCCGCATTGAGCAAGCGTGGTGATTAATGCTTAATCCTTCTCCACGTGAGGGGAGGCCTGTGCCCAGCAGTGGGACATAAATAGGCTGTAACAACAAGACATAGGCACAAGCGAGCTCAAAAAAGAAGGTATTCTTTTGATTATGGCCCAAAAATGTTTCCTTGAGGAATACCTCTGGATGCTGAGCACGAAGGCGAGACAAAGGTGTAGCGTTACGTACAAAAGCCTTTTTACTCGTTGCAAGCCTACCCTTGCAGCTTAGGGTGCGTTTAAAATGGAATATTTGAGCATCCGCCTTGTTTTTCTCGTGAAAAGAATTGGATAGCCGTCTCGAAAGCTTATGTTAACGCTTAAAGGCATAGTTTAACAGACGTATAACATTTGCTGTGCAATTTTGTGCTTTAAAGGAAAATGTACGTGTATTAAAGGCTGTTTGCACGTTTAATGAGTTTAATGGATGTTTAAACGTATCAGAAGTGCTAATAAAAGTCTTTGACAAAGTGCAGGGGGAGCAATAAAGAAGCACTTGTAACGCTCATATTATTTGCTCCATCTCTATTGAAGATTGCAGTAAATAAGAACATAAATAGCTTTTCAGTGCTGTAAATGGTGCAAAATGCCTTTATTCAGAGAAAAACTTGTTTTGGTTTTTGTAACTTAATGAAATCGTGATTTAGTTATTGTTTTCGAATTCAAAGCAAGTTATGCAAAATAGTTCGTACTAAGCTGTTTAACTGTAAATAATTTTATCCTTTAAAATAGTAGCTTCAAATTCAATTTACTAGAAACACTCCCTTCCATGTCAACATTCATAAACCAGCAGACAAAAAAAACACGAAGGAAAACCGTCTAACACATTATTAACATAATATTTTTCTCCCCACAACAAAGCAATGACTCAACAATTTTCCCAGAAAAGTTGCTTCAAAATTGCAAAATTCCACCCGAACACCGCGCCCTTACAAACTCATAAGTGATGATTTGCACGTGATCGGAATGCGCTCACGACCCGCTAGATGGCAGCACTTCATTCGCGATGTTATGGCGACAGATAGGGCGTCACGTTTTGATTTGTAGTTATTTAGTGCTGCTCTCGCAATTTCAAGATTTACTGCCACTATTTCTGTCTTGTCGTTTTCAATATTTTCTGGACCCTTTTTTCGTAGTTTATGAAATACCTATTTTTTACTCTGATATTTTGTTTGTGCATTTTCGATTACTAAAGCTTTTACGATTTTATTTATAAAATTGTTTTTATATTTAAGCTTGTAAAGTCAATATGGGTGAATTAAACCAATTGTTATTACTATGACTAAACCATAATCAGCCATATCTAACTGAAAATGGTTTAGTTACGTTAAACTTAAACGGTGCAACTCACCGTTAGTTACTTGTATATTTTAACACTATTTCAAGACTACCAGAATAGATACCGACTGCTTCTACTTAATGTATCTTCCGTCTACGCTATCCTTTAAATTAAACGTATAATGAAAACTAATTGCAAGAACCACCATTTATTTAAGTACCGCGTTTTAAACTACAAAATCGCGGCGATGTATGGTACGTTACTAAAGTAGGACATTATACATCGTGTCCCATATACCTAACATGGCACGTTACAGAAAAGATTAAGGATTATTCCGCATTGCAACTTCAAGCTTGTTAAATAGGCTAGCTAGTTTGTATGTAGTTAATCTTTGTTTATTTTAATTATATCGTGTATTGTGCTGTAATAATTTTTATGAATGGAACGCAAGTCTTTTCATATCCTTAGGAGATTTCATCCGCAACTTTGTCCGCATCTTGAGGACCCTACGTCCCTTACGCACCCCAATAACACGTTTACCATTATTGTCTTTAGGACACTACCTATCTTCATATTAAAATTCATCTCAATCGCTACAGCTATTTAGCGTTAAAGCGTAATAAACAAACTTTCTTCTAATAGGTATTACTTCAGAACACGTTTTGGTAATATTTGGTTCATCGTAAACCTCACCTTTGCTAACATAAAAGCAATAATATTAAACAAAAAATTGGTCTAAATCGACTTCAAAGCCTTTGACACAATTGGCTGTTAACCCCATCAAATATAACAACCTAACCTTTTATTTGGCATTTTATTTTATTACCAACATGAAAAATAGGACACCGTATTGTTAAGCGTTGTTCTGAATATTTGCGGATGTATGATTACCGATGATGGTTAGCAATAATTGGAGGTAAAATCTGTCTGTCTGTTATATTATACATTTTAGAACGACTGAACATCGAAGTCATGGTGGCCTAGGTGAGTAAAACACCAACCACTTTTGGGTACGCCCAGCAGTGGGACGAAGGGCTGTGAGTACAAACATTGATAAGATAGAAAACAAAAGAAGAGTATGAACATCCGTATATGTGAAATGGTGACTGTAGGATTATAGTAAAACAGATTAAAAAATCTAAACAAAAAAAGTCCTAAAGTACCTAATTTATCCAGTAATTACCTCAGAACCCGAGTGAAGCTGCGAAAAAAGATGGTTTACCTACATCTGGTGCTGGGCGGTCTCTCTCACGATCTGCAGTTATGATTAATGACGAGTGAATCGTTCGGTTTTTGCCACAGAATACATACCTATAGGTACTTATGGGTTCCAAATGGACAGCTTCCTATGTTACATAAGTATTTTGGCGTTTGATCATCAATGCCATTATGTTAGACTGTGAGATATGGAGATGTATTGCTACTAATATGTTTGTACAAGTCCGAGCTTGGCTTGTAAATCTTTCATTTGTTTTGTTGTCACAGTCGATGAACATCCACTGCTGGATACGGCCTTCCCCGAAGCTGGGGAGATTTGTCTATACTCACCTCACTGGATATGCGTATTGGTGAGTGCAGTATGGAATGATTTTGAGCTACGTAGGTGCTATAATGAATGGTCTACTGGGAATGAAATGCATTCAATCAATGATTTGGTAGTTCAGTTTGACATGATATCAAAAGTTTTTTTATTTATAACAGGGAAAAGGCTACTTAATTCATATTTCTTCGAGAGTAATTTTTTTGTAAAAGGCCTTTTATTATTTCTCGAAACAAAATACATACATACATTGTTTAATTAATAGTACCGTGTGCAGATTCATATTTTTTATTCATCCAAGAGATGTTTTTATAAATTATAATAGTAACTTCGTTAGCAATAACAAAACATAAGGAATACGAATAAGTTACTCTTATTATTTTAATTTAATTATCTTTACTGACTCGGAGCTGCATAAAAGCATTCTTTATAAAATTGTAAATTAATGAACTCGTAAATATTTTTCAAGTTATTTGCAATGGGGAAGGGATGTGTGGGAGATGGTCCCTGGAGCTACATGCATCAGGGCAAAAAGTGACTCACAAGTGTTTCAACTATCCCTTGTCTCTCTTGTTATCTCCACATAAATCAGATTGCAATGCAACATCCAAACTGACAGTCACAATTATAAGTATAGCTAAATATGTATCATCATCATCATCATCATCAGCCTATCGCAGTCCACTGCTGGACATAGGCCTCTCCAAGTGCATAAATTAAATATGAATAATTTAAAAATATTGTAGTGTTTATATAGTTTTAAAATACTTCCTTATCCCAATAGAGTGCTACAGATATACAAAAACAATTTCGCATCAATTTGCGAGCCCGTTAAACGGATAGTTGGTTTGTTCAGAGGTAATTTAATTATGTTTAACATGGAAATAAACGCTGCAATATTTAAAATGCAATTCAGTCTCTGGTTGCAGAATGCACTGGTTTCGAGGTTTATTAATATGCTTATTTAATTTTGAGGTTTATCATTTACAATTTAATAGTAGGTTTTAATTTATTTTTGAAAATAAAATGAAGAATTTACATAAATTATTAAATTATGAATATAAAAAATACTCCGATATTTGAATGCCTAACAACCTAAGAACTTAATGATGATAATTTTTTTAAAGATAAAAATCTGTAGGTATATATTTTTCATTTCTTTCATAGCAAAAATTGCACAACACCAATAGAACAACAAACTATAGCTCCTTATTTACAACACACAAATAAACTCTACTCTAATATAAAAAAGAAACACAACTAACCATTTCGTTCTACAAAGTTCATCTCAGAAATCTTTTGGGAAAACTGTGTGCACACTCGATCTCGCTTCAAAGGACTGGCACAAAGTTTTGTCTTCGAACCAAAGAGAGCTTAAAGTATTCTAAGTAGTTTGTGCTAGGTAAGTATTTATTTAGTTGCGTGCGTTAAAGTGAGTTTAGTGCGCGATGGGTTTAGTTGGATAATGAAGACACTTTTTTATCCAAAACGCTAGTTTTAAAAATGATGCCTGGAATGATTGGCTAAAAGGCTGATGATCAATGATGATGATCGATGATGATTCCTGATGAATTGAAATTCAATTTAATGACTTTAGTTTAATACACAATGGAGATATCACTCAATTATTATGACAGATATGTTTACAATTTAAAAACCCGAGTCTAAAGTCTGATGACCAAATAGTTTGGTCCATGATAGTCAGAACAGACCAGGAAAATGGATGCCTCCATAACATAGTAGTGACACATTTGCCACAGAAATCACGTAGTTTCCCGCTCTCACGAAGTCAAACCCAAGGTCATAAAGGCAAGATTGCACGATTATTAATACGGTCTCATTTTGAACATTCAAATGCAAAGTGCAGTCGTGTTCACACATGTCACACGGTAGCTACGTTAATGCGCTAAATAAATTCATGCAAGACACGTCACGGCTCGCAGGTGTGTTCCTAGCTTGAGATATTATGTAGATAAGGTGAATAAATTTTATAATAATTCTCTCAAATCTTTTTAGTTAGTGAAATGAAAGTACAATGGGAAGGATTAGGTGGGCTACATTAATGGCGGTCTTTTGCGGAATTGAAATGGCCTTTTTGCAAATGATTCGGTTTGTAATAGGGATTCAACTCAAAGTGATATTTACGGATATTGTGAATGAAATTATGTTTGTTTACAGGAAGACTGTTTATTAAATTACTCCAAAAGCAGTATTTAGTTACCTAAAAATAAATCTATAACAAGAAAGAATAAACTTACTCGAACGGAACTAACCCGACAATAGACCAATAAATTTAACCTAATAGCGAATCGCTTTTGTCATTCCTGAGCATTATACTAGAAACGGATCCCATTGATACACACCCACACATATACAGATACACACACATACGCAAGCTATTCTGTGAAGATAATTGAATAGATTATTAGCGACCCCAAGGACCAAGGATCGAAGCGGGAAATCGGGCATGGTTCCATCCGAAGTATAAACAAGGAAAGGTATCGTGTAAATAAAAGATAAGAAAGAAAAGATGTAATAAAATTTAAAAAGATCTTACTGGTTAAAAATAAATTTTTGAAATTAAAAATATGTGTAGATAAAGGATAACAAAAAAAGTCTAACTTACACTAGGTTCACACTTATTTGTAAAAAAATATGGTCCATAAACAGCCTTATGAACGATGTTTTCATAACAGCGCCTGAACAATTTTTTAAGCATTTTTTTCGTTTGAATTTGTAAAATAAGTAAGAGAGTATTCCATATGTTTTTATTTTTTTTATCTTTTTTTTGAGATACGTCACTTTGTTATGACGTGGGGCAATTTTAATCCATTTTCTTTGTCTAACTTACACTAAGTGCATACTTATTTGTAAAAAAGAAGCTGAAAACTGTAACATTTAATACGAATAATTAAGCTATACTAGTTTACCTTCAAATTATTATTTGTCAACAAAGAAGAGCAATTTCAAGTTCCTTCCAAAATAACTACAACTTACTTTGTCACTTCACTCGCGGACACCTAGACTTAAAAGTTTGTTGATTCATACATAAATGATGCTCAGAAACTTGAACCCGGAATACTGCAGACAGGTAGATATTTTTGGTGCTGACATTAATATAAAGATGCTTTTGCTCCTAAGAAAATTTCTAGGAAACAATGTTACCAAACACTTAACTGGCGCTTGGAAGAGTAAAAACCAATTATAAAAATTACCAGATACTAAGTCTATCATCACCTTTGTTTCTGCAAAGTGATGAGAATAAATGGTAAATACTTATAGGTACTTTCGAGTTCGAGTTAAATGTCTAAGATTGGGAGCAAAGAGTGCCAAAGATTTTGAAATGTAAAAATATGGTGAGTTCAGATAATTTGAGTATAAATACCCTCATTCATCTTTAAAACTGGAATAAGAAAGTTCTGAAGTTTTCGTCTTTCAAACGTCTTCATACATATTAAGGGTTTGCCTTATGAAATATGTTAGCTGTAATGAACACCTACATGTACCAGTATCCTGAACTCTGTTCTCAAAGTAAACATTAGACTGTGTCAAATTTACTCCCATTTGCTTTTCTCTGTTCTTGCTCTTAGAGTATAAAGGGCAGGAAATGAAACGTCTGGTTTGTTATATCAGGCCAAAGTTTGAGATATAGACTTAACAAAATGGCTACTTTGTTCCGTCTCGGGCACAATTCGTATTCTAAGTTAATTTAAATTAAAATATTTCAAGTTATCTCATGAAATTAGTTTTGCCGCATTGCGCTTTCTTGGCTGTCATATTATTATGTTCTGATTATGAATATCCGGAAAAACCAGAATTACTTATCCAGTTATGTGCTATATTCTAAGTACGTTTCTCAACAGTACTATACATATGGCTGCTTATTTCTCACGGCTATGAATACACAGAGAATTCGCAATTAATCTCTCCCTGTTTGCTCCGGTGTTCCCAGTGTTTGCTCTAAGTTCGCTTATTTAGATTTTCGTGATACAAACACTTTAATATTTCTTATTCGTTAAACTGTTGTGGAAGTTTAGAATTACGTTGCTTACGTGTTGAGAGATTAAATAACTTTGTACTAAGTTCGAGGTAAGTTGAGTAGCTTTTTGTAAAGAGGCGAAGAAATCCGATGAAGTTTTAAACCATAACTATAAGAAGTTATAATTGCTCGTTCATAATGAAAAATGGAATAACGTGCTTTGTAAAAGTATCGATTAGTATTCTTTGGACGAACTTTGCCAGATTTTCTCAGTACAAAGTATGCTTGTGAAATTTTACGGTTTGTGTTGAGTGTTTAAACTGTATCTATGAAACGAAAATCCGATCTTAAAGTTGAGAGAATAGGCAAATAAAATTAAATGCATCTCTAGCAATATTGTAAAGTAACACATTAGATTATTGGAAATGGCAGTTTCCTGTAAATTCAAAATAGAAATGTTGTAGCTTTAGTCAGGCATATGCATTTCGAGAGAGCAAACGTCAAAAATATATTTCTCTGCTGCACAACTGAAATATTTACGCCATCATCTGCCTTTTTTTGGCCGGTTTCCCGTCTAACTATGTTTTACATGGAACCACTTCCTATCTGACCTCCTCAAACCCAGTAGAATTACGGAAGGTCAGATAGGCAATCGTTCAAAATTCCTCAAATATTCAAGTACGGTTCTCAATATCTTCTGGCTTCCGACTTCCGTAATGACTGCCAAAGATGTTCAATGAAGACTGATCAATCCCTGCAGTTATTTAGTCAGGAGTTTTCTAGGACTATAAAAATCGAAAACAAATTCTGAGTTATTACAACATCACAAGTGAAACCTAATCTATTACCCTCAAAGACCGTCACAAACAAGATAAATTCGAATGCAATTTTTCATCGTCTTACTTCACACACTAACGATATGAAAGGACCACAGACGCCTGACGTGTCACCAGCTAGAAAGATGACTTGATACTGTAAGACCAATGTTGATAGGGAAGCCTGATAAACGACATCTGAGCATCTACGTGCCTGCTTCGGCAATGACTGATTTTTTTAACCTACCTTCTTGGAATAATAAGTGAAGTAATGTGAATGATGTATAGAACAATTTGTTGGAGGCAAAGACTGGTCCTTTGAGCCTTAATTCGTATTGAAGGTTTTCGCAAAATGGTCGTCAAAATTTCAGCGTAAAATTAATTAAAATTATAGAATGAAAGCTGGTTTTTATCCATTAATTACAATGATAATATCTCGGTTTTTTGTTAAGTTTACCGATGACCATATTTTTGAAAGGACTATTGAAACACTATTGAAAATAAAGCAGTTCAAGCTTCACCACAAAAATCCTGCAATACAGAAATGTAACAATACAATTCAGTGTGAATTTTTCGCATCCATTAATTCAGTTACTTTTACAAAATAAATTGTTCGAGGAAAGTATTTATTTCGATTGTTGGAGCTCAGTGATTGCATAACGCAGTATTTCAACTGGTAATCAATTAATCTTTCAACAATGGGACAAGTTGATGACATGTTTTCAATTAATTATTTAGTACTATAGATCCTGTATGTATATTTAAATTGATTTTGAAATGTTGCATCCTTTGTTTATTGGTAACTGTTTGCGTTACAAATTATTTACAGGTTTTGTATAAAACAATAAACAACTAGGTATAACAATATGAATTATTTACAAAGTGGCATAAAACTGGTGTAGATAAGAGACATGACAGAATGCATGACAGAATCATCTTTATAGTCTTACCGTCACTGATTTTAATAACACTCACAAAAATAATATTTACAAGGCTTCTATTTCAAGTCTACGAACTAGTCCATACTTGTAATGATCAACTCAGCTTTATAATACCTAACTTTAATTAAGTTTCAAATCACTTGCATGCTCCAGTAAATTAATACTTATAATTAGTAAACTATGACCCTAAAGTGAGTGTACTCATGAGGTCACATTTGACCCATTCGACCCACTTTACCTCTCGAGATTGGTTTCATTCCAATTTAAGTTTCTTTAAAGTTGTAACAGCTAACTTTGTCGATAGTTTAAAATTATTGAATTCGCAGTCCGGCTGATAGAGTAAACGTGAGTGCGATGTTGATCTATGGGTAGCTATATGAAACTAGTAAAATAGGGATACTTCAGTCAAAATTTTTAAATGATTGTGCCATACATACATATGTACATTCGGAAGAAATATTTCATTCACTAATTGAAAAAAGTATCTACAAGTTTTTATGAATGGTTAAAACAACCATTCATGCAAACTTGTTGTCTATATTCAGAAATGTAGGTACATTTCTACTTATATTAACTAAGTGAATGTAAGTGGGATTTATACTAAAAATATTTTGCTATTTACTCAAATAACAAATGTCATTGTTAATACCATATTTTGTAAAATTCTCAACAATCGAGGCACAACCAAAGTATCTAACTATTTCACTCCCGCAAAAAACAAAAACGCGGTTGAAAAATTATTCTTCGCTACGCGTAACTTTTTTGTTCAAACGTTTCAGCAACGTTCGTTTGACTATCGAATATCGCATTCCTATACCGATATAAGCCTATCGCGTCGATGTAAAAACTGTTAGTTCAGCCCTTCTCATATTTACAATGTACTTCCGAAGTGTTGGCATATCTGTGTTTTTAATCTTAAGTAGGTACCTATTTCCGTGAACTCATTTTGACATACAATGGCAAATAGTCGAACGAGGACGACCTTGGAAAAACATTCTGTGTTTTCCTTGGTTTACTGGAAGAAAAGTTTCATAGATCCAGCTTAAAAATAACCCATGACTACCTCGAAGGTCTTAAAGGTGCTTACCTAAATGTGAATTGTTTTCGTTCACTTTCAAGGAAAAACTTACTATCCTGATTTGGACAAAAAATAGTATCTTTAGAAAATTTGGAAAAATATATAATGATAGACTTGGTTTGAAGATTTTCTTAAAATCCAAATCAAGTCAGCCATTTTCTCGTTGTAAGTGTAGAAAAAACACTCACAATTTTAAGTTTTCTTTGTAAACGTGTACAAAGAAAAAAAAACTCACAAATTCAATGCAAGTTTCCGATTGGTTAAACAGATTTTCCCTTGCTGCCCGCACCACTACTTGCGCTACTTAACTTTTAATGCAAAATCGTTTATAGAGTTAGCTAATGGCTTGGAAACTGAACGTAAGTATTTTTAGTAAAAAAGGATTATATACGTTTTTCAACTTAAGATATCTTTTCTTAACTTGAAGTAAAATATGCTTTTTTAACTTAAGAACATAACTTTTAACGTTTTTATAAATGTTCCGCTTATTTTTGAGACATTTTATGGATTCATGTGAAAGTAATATTTTAATGTAATTTCGAGTGATGTTATTTTTAGTCACCTAGAAGAATTTTCATTAAAGAAATTATTTAGGTAGGTACATTGAGCAAAAGAAAAGAGAATTTAATTAAGTCGAAAATGACATTTGTTGTTCATTGTAAATGGTTTTGTCTGTCGGTAAATATCTTTCTTTTTATTAGGTTTGGACAGAAATATGCATTTAGGTGGCTACCTTTTTCTAATTTGAGTATGCTCAGCAACAACGAAATATCAACGCCTCTTCCTATCGATGACGTATGAAATATTTTTTGTAAAGCTCTATCTATCAGTAGAAAACAGTAAGTATATATGTAGTGTGTTATTAGAATTTGTCGCAAATAGGTACATGTAGCGGGACGTACCTAAGTGATGCTGATGTATAATCTATTCACTATTCTTAAACAAACCATTAACTGGTCTAAGTAATCCGTCAAAATCACAAGCCATTAATGCAACATTAAATTACAGTTTTATTCTTAGTTCTTCAGAATGCAAGTGACTTATCCATCGAAATGCGTTTAAGTCCACCGAGACGAATTAATTGCTTGAAGCGAGTGGGGTCGGAGATCAGTAAATCAATCGGTTATCCGCTCTCTGAGGATTTAATGCATTATTTATAAAGTGAATTAAACTGCAGAAGTTGTTATCTTATTTCTTTTTAAATAAACAGTATTTTTGGTTTTAAAAATGCTCATTTTAATGTTTCGTGTCAAAGAGATAGGCCTTTTCACGTACGACAAACAGACCACCAGTTCCTTACAATATTATTTCATGATTAAACAATAGTAGGTATGCAAAATTGTGAACATTTAAGCTGTATTATTTTCGTATAAGAATAAAAAATGGATTTCCGAAAACATATACTCATTTCCTTGAAATCACGTTAAACCAGAAACAGTTAATACCTCAAACGAATGAATACGGCAAAATATAATCTGTGGCAACTTATAATATAACTGCTCAAAACTGTGTTACCGTATTTATGTACGTTCTAATAATTCCATGATCCTCTTATAGAGATTATAGCAAATAAGCCGACTTTCAGTACGTTTACCGGGTTTAAAATACATATTTTATACTTTGATATTATTATACTATAAAATATAGGTACGTAGTGATGCTTATAATATTGCAAAGCTACTTTCAAAGGATTCCTCCTACCTTCTTGCTAGAAGAAGTAGTTATATTAAAAAATAAAGAACAATGGAAATTATTTCTATAGTTACTAATTTCTTCCAAATCAGCACATTATGTGCCATTTCTGAACATATACATAAATATATAGGAAAAACTATTATTAATAAATTAAAATAACTATCCGTTGTCAATGTTAACTAACACATGAAATTGTGATCTAACCAATTCGAAATTCAGAATACACATATTTAAATAGCTCGGAATGTTAATTTACATATCGAAAATTAGCTATCTATAATCTAGCAACACATGTTAATAAATATATCGTCATTACATATGATAATAATATAATGACAATGAGCTAAACAGATCAAAATGAAATAAATGCATCAAATGTTAATTTATAGCTTGCTATCTATTAATTGCGTACCGACTGAGCGAGCAGTCGCGAGGCAGCTAGACGAGGCAGCCTCGGATATTTGGCAAGCTATGATAGGCGCGCGAGTCCGCCTCGGTCTACAATTTTATTGGATGAAGCATGGGCTATCATTCTAAGGCTGACCAAGCTCGTAGATCACCTTACAATCAAGTGACTGTACTACTTTTTAAAAAGAGTGTCTATGGAGTTTCTTGCCGGCTCTTCTACATGAGACCAACTTTTTGGAACCGTGCAACTAATGTGACGTTTCATAGGTGCCTGCAAAGGCCTATGTGAAATAAAAAGATTATGTTTTTTTTTTATTTTGATTGATTTTGAATTGGAATTGGGAGCAGCAAACCAATCAAGACATCTTCTATCATCGACAAAAACTGACATACCTAGCTTAACTTGTGGATGAGGCAGGAGTCTGCGAGGCAAGTCAAAGGTACTGACTGACCGCAAATGTGCCTCGCGAGGCTGCCACGCCAGGCAAATCTGGTCACTCAGTCAGTACACGACTATTGACATTGTACCAAGCCAATAATTGTATTGGCTCGCGATTCCACATCCATAACTGTGTTTCATCGAGTGATAAATGTGTATAATATGTATTGTAGCGGCATATCAAACACAGGATTTGACACACTGGTTGTGAAAAAAACATTCTTTTTTCATTGTTTGAATTTCGAATGCCTATTTGTCAGTTGTCCGAAACAATTGAGAAATTAAATTTTTGAATAATTCATCACACTATAAAAACTTAAAAGTTTGAATGAAGTTGATGCTTGTTCACGAGTCTCCTTCACGCGAAATACACCTAATGCACGGATTTTGATGATCCTAAATAAAGATTTTTTATGGACACACATCACCTAAAATTTATAAATAGGTACAGTTAGAGTTACTAAAGGCACTGCATTTATTGTATTGTAATCAAACGAATACCTAGTAGGAAAAAATAACAAAGTTTATAAAATACATAATCCATCAAGCTTAGTCTAAATCGAGTACAAATCTGTAAAACAAACAAAAACAAAATCTCAAATAACTAAACAAAGTAACCTTGTTCTATTTCCAAACAAATTATGATTAAAGAAATTCTAAGAATAACTGAATAAATAAAGCAGTAACGTAGCGAATTCCGAAAGGAATGGTCCGAGATTAATTCAATTTAATACCGTTTTAGAAATCTTGACCTGAAAATAAACGGATCTTACTTAGGTATATAACATTTCTTGGGTTTGGAATCTAGTACTACTACCAGGTACTAATACCAGTTGGGAAATTATTTGACACCTAAGGAAAATTGACACTCGGTGCATGGTCGGTTCACATAATATAGGTATGTTATTAGCATCGTATGTAAAAATAATATAAGCACGTTAAATAATTGTTTTATTGGGAACTGAACATTAGAAAATTCGATATCTTATGCACACGTAAATAAAGAACAAAGCGCAAAGTATAAGTATACAATCTTGTTTCTAAATCCTTCAGATTCCCAAAACGAATTTCATAAATAACCTACAACTAATGAAAACCGACTACTAAATAAACACAATCAACAAACGCACACAGAAATAATGATCCAAAACCGTCTCAAACCACAGAAATAGATGTCTATCTTAACCTAGATACGTTACAACAACGTTTACATACAGGCGTACTCGACAAATCAGATCGTAATCGTAGTGTGCTAACAAGCGCCCCACACGCGACGTCCGTATGTCACATCATAAGTACATGTGAAATAGTCAACGGCCGGCTATACGGGCTGACAAATGACGTCCGAATATGAGGTCAGTGGTGGACAATGATAATGTCGCCCGTAACAAATGGAGGGCTGCACCGAATAGCGGGGCCGTCGTGATTTGAGGATTACGATATATTATTACCAACGACACTATCGGGCCTGAGGTCTGATGACACGCGATGTAGCATGTCCAGACGGCCGAATTCTGAGAGTTTATTGCTAGGACTATTCTAGATATGGTTTAGGGTTTGTAGTTGTGGTTGGTGATTTAGAGTTGCTGGTCCTTTGGGATTTGAAGGTCTGATATGGCAACGTCACTTCGACAAATACCCTTGACTTTATTATATGTAAGTGTAAGCACTCCTATGAATACACTTCGAAGCTAATTAACTGTCCGAAAATATTTAAAAAATTCATCATTTTTATTTTAAAAGTTGCAGAGTAATTAATTAGTCATTTTTATTAAGCTATGCAAAATAAACTAACGCAATAGTTTGCAGAAGATAAATTATAATCCATTTTGCATAATGTAAGAGATATTTATCACATCAAAAAAATCTGGCAGGGCCATTATAAAATCTACATTACTTAACACCTGCGAACTCATTTACGCTAAACTGTTCATACCTTCTAGACATCTTGAACGGCTTTAGGCAAGGCTCCAAAATGTTATCAAGTAGAGATATATTACACTAGAAGCCACGTCAGAAAGACGTATTAGGCTGGAAGCCAGGCCCAATAGTACGTAAGGACCATACTTATTAATGTACGAACTAGCCTAATAATGTAGGTTTAGGAAGATGAATCGGAACGAATTTTTCGTAGGCTGATAGAAAAGTACAAAAATATAGAGCTTTTACCGGTTACCTGAGAATGATACCCCCGTGAACATTATAAAGTTCAAAAAAACATCCTTTCAGTTTTTTGCCTTCGGTTGAAAATTTTACTCCGATATAACTGCTGCTAAAAGATTCAATATTTTTATATCAAAGAATTGAATATTGATTGAATTGAACTATGATTATTGTCTACTAAATAGTGTTTTTAGAAAAAAAAACTTACGCGGTGTCCTGCGTGAGCGACGAACGCGACGCGACGCGACGCAACACGACGCGACGTAATGCGACGCGATGCTATACGCGACAGATGTCCTACGTGATTTTGGTCATTACTTCTCAAATCATGGAGAAGTTGTGTTACAATTTTGCTTGAAAGTTCATATTTAAAGTACAGACAGCAACAATCTTCCAACTTGTTTGTACTAATAAACGATTTCTTTAATATTTATGTTTTTTTTGTCCCACAACAATCAACGCTTCTGAATAGTTCGCGGTGTCGCGTCTGGTCGCCCTCAAAACAAGTACGCGTTACGTCGCATCTCGCCGCAGACTGTCACATAGGCCGCATGTAGGGAATTCCTTTGAGTTGATCGCGTTCGTCGCGTTCGCAGCGTCGCGTCGCGTCGCGTTCGTCGCTCACGCAGGACACCGCGTTAGCGGCTTAATAGCCTTTTCATTCCAATGATGAATGTAGGTCCGGTGGTGGTTTCCCAATGACCGCCAACCATACCGGTTTTAAGCAGCCCACATTCATCCACTGTCCGTCCACCTGTTACTGTTACAGCCTTTTAATCGTCCCACTGCTGGGCACAGGCCTCCTCTCACAGGGAGAAGGATTGAGCATTAATCCGTCCACCATCTTTATTTATTTATTTACAAAGCACACCAACAACTTATTTAGAATTACTTTCGCATACCTATATAAGTTTACAATCATGGTTAGTCCTGTGTAAATAAGTTAGTTACAGGTGCGCACAACGCTCACAGAGAAATCTTCTTCAAATCATCTTGTCAGTGTGCAGAAGAACATTGCACGCTCCTATGAAAGAGGTAAGGGAACTCAAGTACTACTTACCTACATAAAACAATCTTCGTAACATCAGCTACATAACATTTTAAAACAAAACAAATGCTTTGTTCTACATTTTCCAACAAAACATAATAGGATTGTCTATACAGAAACATGTTTCAAACATACTAAGAAGCTCTCAAATCCTAACAACATCAAGTTTCCTACAATTTAAGATAGCAAACAAAATAATAACACAAAGTCTGTTATTTAAAACAAGACTCTTCAAAGTTGGGTAAACAAGTAAACATTGCAGTCTCTTTGAGACTTCCAAAGTGAAGTTTAGACTTTCGGTGATATCGCGAGAGCTTTCAAAAACGATGTTTCACCACCATTTGCAAACATAGTGCATAAATGTTTGCTTAACGTTTAAATGTACGGAATGTGTTCTAGGAAATGTATGCTTTTCTGGTATTCTTAAAATGTAAAGTTAACATTCGGAAAAGACAAAGAGAGAGTGCTTTTTGAGGCTAAAAGATATTCCATCAAGATATGGGTCTTAACAATATCTGAATGTACTTGAATACTTGATTGCATCTGATCGGCACTTAAAAATGAAACAAGGCTGTGTTTTAAAATCTATATCATATTATGTAATAAAATTATGTTCTGCCCACGCACCATATACATAAAATATACCTATAAAACATAATCCAGAACACACAGAAACACTGAAACACTTAATCCAGATAAATATTTAGCTAGATAATCCAGCAATATAATCTTATGTAAATAGAGTCGACGCCCACACTTCAGCTATTCGGAGCATATTCTCGATCAGGTAACGGAGGTAGGGTTGAGAAAGGTTATCGAAAGGAATTCCAACTAGAGATGTCTTTTTTATTAAGTTATCGTGTCGATAAACGGGTTTTATTTATCCGTTGTTCGATAGTTGAAGTAGGTAAAATGAGACTTCAAAGTTGGGTGAACAAGTTTTAGATTGAGGCTTTACAAAATGTAAATAAATTGAATACTTACGTTTACTTTGTTTTTTAAAGGTTGACGCATGTTATCAATTTTATTTTCAGCAGCTTTTAGCATTAACAGTTTTTGATATACCTGTTTTGTTTAAAGAATTAGCTTACTTGCATCCTCATAACACCTATTTACGACGGTGTAAAAGTTTGAAGTACGCTTAATGAAATAACAGGGGTTAAAGTATGAAATTGCCGTTTTATTCTAGTAGGTTTTTGAATTGCCATAGAGTCTTCATGGTTTGAGGTTTTCGAATGAAACTTTTTTCACATGGTTTCTGTGATGTTCTTCTTTTAAACAGTAGGGACAGAGAGATACGTTCACCTGAAATATATTTTTATCGATAACCAACAGACGGATATTGTCCACCACTACATTATTATCGCAGTAATATATCAACAGCGTAAGAAATGACACGGTTCATTAGTTGGGGATTAATATCACTAACGCCAAAATGGCGGGTTTCATTCATCACGACGGTAATCCTGAGTCTGCCATTTCAGGACAGTATGGTCAACGAAAGTAACAATGCAAATTAACGTGTGTAACCAGTACGGTGGGCAAAAAAGTTAAGTGTGTTTGGGTTTGTTTGTTAAGCTCGTGTGGGTATCAAATTGTGAAAAATTGTTGTTTATATGACTTTTGTGGGGGCTTTCAATGAGATTTAAAAGACTAACAAATTGAGTTCAACCTAGACAAGTTATGGTATAATTTGAGCAATTTTTATAGTGATCGATATATCCATTAATTTGCTCATCAAAAGGCCCATTTTGAATGCATAGGAAGTAATAACATTGCATTAAAGCAAAATAGGCTCAATCAGTACCACAAACAATTCCTGAACAGGATTATCCGAATCCAGATTGATACAAATTACTGTACAAATTCAAAATATATTTCAACAAAGCGGGTTGATAAAATCGATCCAATAAATGACAGTCCCAAAGGGGTAAAAGAATTTCTACATAATTATCGCTATACAATTCCTTTTTATATCGGACAAAAGGACTGATCCGTCTGTCCTATTGAGACGAAATATGGAAGAAAAGACCTGAATTGATTATATCATCCCTTTGCATGGAGAACAAATGCCTAGTGGAGGTGTCATAATGGAAAATGTCCTAAGAAAGTAGCACGGCAAAATTGCGGGTGAGCGAGGGACGACGAACTTTACTCTCCGTTTTCGCCCTTAGACGCCTTCTTTGGACCCGACCATGTGTTTTTTTATTATAAAAAATCGTTCACAGATCTCTCAAAGAACCCAAACACCTTGCCAGTTCACTAACAAGTGATCGTTTTCCACGGTAAGAATATGACCTAGAAGAATCCGCCTGACCTACCTGCATTATGACATCTCCGCTCACCTTTCCTTTCTGTATGGTCCTTTGTAATTCGGGAAAGTGATGACACCTTAAATGAGGGTGCTTTGTAAATTAGGTTCGAAAGCCTTCGATAGGTCTGATAGGCATTACTTTTGTTC
This sequence comes from Helicoverpa armigera, assembly GCF_030705265.1. Taxonomy (NCBI): domain Eukaryota; kingdom Metazoa; phylum Arthropoda; class Insecta; order Lepidoptera; family Noctuidae; genus Helicoverpa; species Helicoverpa armigera. The sequence goes on along the minus strand of NC_087132.1, from coordinate 9,419,540 downwards.
GAGGCTCTTCCTTATGAGTTTGTTATGAGTTCAATGTGTCAGCACCAGATGTTAGGGATAGGCGTCCAATATAAACTGTAAATTGTCTTTATTTTCACTTTGTTTTATTGTTTCCGGATCAGGATAGTAGGTGCTGTAGTAGGAAGCCTTGTGATAGCAATCTTGATATTTTAACAAGTGTCAACATATTTGTTTAAGATTTATCTCGATATTTAATCAACTTGGCAAATATTTACATTAATTATAAAAAGTAAAAATAAACTTATATATTTTCAACTTAAAACTAATATATTGCATGTCACTGGGTAATGTACCCAAAAGGCTGGCAGCAAAATAAAATAATTGACAAAGATAATCCTCTAAATGTTCAAATGTTACTTAACTTTTATGTTCTCATTTCAGTATAATAATAAAACAATGTTTGAGAAGTAGGTACTTAAAATTTTAAAAGTTACAATATACAGCCGTAAACCATTTAATTTTGAGGCAAAATCATTTTTGTTTTTACAAATCAAATGACATTTAAGTATGTATTACAAAACAGAACATTACTAAAATTTTCGTGCCAATACTGGACGGTAAAACCGTGCCATTTCCTGGGTTTAATGAGAAACTGCTAGCTGTCACTATGAGCTTACCTAACACCCTATATCATGGAACTTCGTTTCGAAACAACCTGTATAAAATATTAGGGTGCATGCTTTATAGGATTGTGGTATCATATAAATTGTGAGGAAATTATTATTTAGTATTGCGTTTGGTTATTGTGATTTGAACTATTAAAATGAGGTTTACATTTACATAAAGAGAACTTTTTTGTAAAACTGAACTGTCGAAAAATTTGTCCTCATCGCTGTCACCTGGTAGTATACTCAATAGGCTGGTGACATTGTAATCTTGGATGGCAATGTTTAATAGCTTTTTAAATTAATAACATTATCCGAAACATTGTTTTATTCACTGTAATGCACTTTCTGTCACAATAGAGTACAGATAAAGTAACTATAAAATGTGGAAGCGAGATAAATTAAAAGTAATGAAATCATTTTGGATTTATTTAATTTGTAGTAACACTAATAACCACAAAAATTTTGTACTACTACCCAATAAAATAGTAATAGGAATATACATAAAAATCTTGTATCCCCAATTCAACAAAAAAATTGCTTGTTATCAAAGAACAATAACTTCTACATTTTGTAGAAATGTAGTAGTAAAGAAATAAAATTCTACAACAACGTTTTTTGTTTCTCGCCCTCTACAATTTGTTACCGACAGCTGTAAGGGGCGGCTGTAAGCTGGGCTTGACAACTTGTTCGATGTTATTTCTCAATTGAGTTCTATTGGAAAAATGTTTGATTTTCACTACAATATAACCTTCACTCAATTTATTACATATTTCTTTAAAATTTGATCTGTCTATCAGTTACGCTGGTAATAAAATGGCTGAACCATCATCATCGTCATCATGTGCCGAGCCTTTTTCACAACTATGTTGGGGTCGGCTTCCAGTCTAACCGGGTGCAGCTGAATACCAGTGCAGTTATAACATAATGATTAATTAACGTTAATTAACACTTCCTTTCTGTAACAATGGTTTTTTGGTTTTGAATGAGGTACGCTTTTAAGTTTGATGTTTTATGAAATGATGTTATATTTTCTTAATATAAATGGTTCATACAGTAAAAACAACAAAGTAACAAAGAGTGTGTAACATCATTAGGACAGAAATAGCTGCTTATATTTATGTATACGTGAAATGATAATTAACAGAACACGTGGCTTCAGTAATGTTATGTAAATAAATACTTACCATTTGTTTTGTAAATAAAAATACAAATAAATAAAAACAAAAAGCCGTGATTCAGTTTTTATACAATATTTTTATTATTCAAACAAAAACGTAGCAATAAAAATCGATTTCAATTTAGATGATAACTATTCAATAAAACACCTTTTAATCGCTACATCTAAACTACTCAACGAAGTGCCATCAATCACAAAAGAACTAAAACGCTTATTCGCAAAACATACAAAAATAACACTTAAAGCATTTTCAAATACAAATACAAGAACAACATTAAGCTGAGATCAAAACCTTAACGACGTCGGGTGAATGTTCTAAATAGCAAATGTATTAGAAACTGATATTCAACACATTGAGTTTTCCCACACACTGGGTACACCAAAAAGTTCCCTAAGGACATATTTCTTTCAAGCCCTCGGGTTCATTGTACACAAAATTGGTGGCACAGCATCAACGTCCTCTAAAATGGTCTATCTGGCGAAAAAATCGTTTCAAAGTGATACATTGGTTCGTGAGCGTGTCCACTGTCCAATCTGGTTGATTTACCGTGCCAATAATCTGTGTCGTCGCGTGACGTCAGGTGTCAGGCGTAGTTGCGGCGCGGTATTGTCACGTACTACACAATGGAAACATACGGAGTTGTGTTTTGATAGCAGCCGTTGGTGTCAAAGTTTTGGACATACATAAATGTCAAGGACGAGCGAAGAAGATAAGTTTGTATGTTAGCAGTTTGGGGTGTGAAATTTTCTCGACTACCGATTTGTGTATTTTGGAATATACTGTAAATCGCACAGATTCTGCCTTCTGTTGTTTTTTTTTATATAATAACAGACTGAATCGAGAGTTAAATGCATCTTACGAAAGGTGTAATAGTGGGGTAGAAACAACAATGAATAAACTGACCGTGGCTTATTTCTAGTTTAGCGTACCGCATGCGCCATTCAAGAAAATGGATATTAATTCGTTCGCTATCTTCTTCTACCGGCCAAATACTGATAGGACGCAGATAGAGGCATTTGACAGTGTGAACATGTGCAGAGTTAGTTACTACAGAGTACTTTGAACTTCGTTCGTCAATATGCAGTGTCTTCTCTTATTTCTGTCCAAATTCATTACTGTCTTTGAGATGTAAAGGCACTAAACTAAATGTAATCGTTACTTGGATGCAACAGCTACCGTTAACTAACTCGTAAGCAGACCAGCACATTTTAAACCTACCCGTATATCCTGATGCTACAAGCGAGCAGCAAAAAATGTCGGATTAAGGTCAGACAGACAATGAAACAGGGCAGAGTCTGTCGTCCAACGCCTGTTTTCTTTGGCCTCGAGTCAAATGTTGCATTTAGAAGATGAAATGTACCCTAGAAATTTTTGTAAACCTATTGTGAGCTTCATAAAGACATCCATTATTGTACTCCTCGACGAAAATTGCATGTTTACTGTTCAGCTATTAAATAAATCGTTTGGATAATCCACGAGGAAATACCAAATGAAGTTTGTTGCCTTCATTTTATTTTCTACTTCGCTAACAACAAGATATTTATATTAAGGGGTGTAGGCGTGCCGGGCCGCAAGTATTGAAAAAGATAATTTTGCGGTGGCTTTCTTTGGATTTAATTTTACATTTAATTAACCAGGTTTACCAATTAAAATAGCTATTAATAAGTAGGTACTTATTGTGTGATGAAATGGAGACAAACTTAATGTATTTTTTGTATTTCACTATTTGAATTTTGATGTTTTTTATGAGATCGAATAAAGAATCAACTTACTAACACCATTAATTGCTTCATTATATTCCACCATGACCAATTCTTGTCTTACTGACACTTTACGTAGTCCTGATACATCAACACAAATATACAATTCTCGATTCTCTTACTTCTAAATCGAGCTGCATATTTCAATAAAACTTTCGTCTTTTGTCAGGTACGAGATTCATAAAGTATTACAGTCGTTTCAATGAGACCTTCCCACGGGGTAAGAAAAGATGAGCGGAGATACCATAATGCAGGTAGGTTAGGCACCTTCTTCTGAGTCAAATAGATACAGGCATGACCAAAACTCTCAGTTACGAATGAACTACCGAGACTTTCGGTTTCTTTGAGGCATCTGTCAGGTCCAAACAAGGCGTATAAGGGCGAAGACAGGCACGTTCTTTTCACACACCTGCATTTTGGCGCGCAACTTTCTTAGGAGATTTTCTGTTATGCCACCTCCGCTTGCCATGTTGTTCTCTATGGACCTTCCTGAATGCGATGCTGATGCGATGTAGCGTAAATATTTTACGATGGACGACGTAACTCCCGGGTGCAATAGATGGAATTCTTATTGAGCTCAGATATCAAGTTTGTTTAGCTGTAACGAGTCAAATTGTTTGTGCTTTGCATTCTGTTTTTGTTTGTTTGAGCTGCGATTTGAATGTTACGTGTTCAATGTGGGGTCAAAAGTAGATGAGTAGGTACATGACATTCAGAGACCCATTTAATGATCTATGTGTCATACTATTGTTTTGGTCGAGTATGTAATAACAATCAAGTTTGAATACGCCAGTAGAAAAAATAATTATTTAATTCCTGTTTTGACAACTATTATGTAAAATTTTACATGATACAACACAAAATTCACTTCGGTGATTTTGTTTTGTAAAAAATAACCGCTCTATTTACAAAAGTGAATAGTTCAGCCAGTTGTCAATGCAGGCTCTGTAGAAGCTGCTACAGCGTAGTACGTAGCGCTACGAGCTGCGTAACAATTTTAGTAAAACATAAAAAAAATATTTTCTTTTAAGAAAAGGTTAATTTTTGGTTGAAAGGTTAAGTATATGAAATTAGATATCTTGTAACCTTGAGGTCTTGTGACAAACTTCTTGTTACCACCTTATTATTTTTTACTATTAATATACATTATACATCTAAGAAATACTCCAAAATAACTTTTGAACAAAAGTTCAGTATTTCATTTCGTTTCGTAGGCACACCTAAGTTTGTGGCCTTGAATCCAGTGAAAAGAGGTTACCTACGTACATGTTTAAGCTCGTATTTTAACCAGGTAAAAAATACATACTGGACGTAATATTAATCACCAAAGAAGTTGAATTATACATTACATTGTGTGTTTTTGTTTTATGTTGTATTGTACGTAAAATAAAAATAAAACAATTGTCAATACATTCGCATTTGAAAAGAAAGTTTACAATCAGCTCGGAAAGAAGTAAATTAAGTTTTTTCCAAGTTCAGGAAAGCAAACTTTTATTAAGTTGAAGAAATTCAACACATTGCGGAACCGTGGAACCGTGCTGTTGTAAACTTGGCTCAATTAATTCCTCTAGAGACTGAGTAAAAGCTTCCAGCTTCCCCTACATTAATGAGGAATTTCTGATAATATTATAGACTACAAAAGTCATTTTCTACTACTAATATTACTATATAAGGCCCTTGAATATTTTGTTTGTAACATTAATGAAAAATAATTAAAAAAATATATATATTTATTTATTCTTTTATTTCAGGCAACTAGGGCCCATAAAAATACAAATACATATATATCATTCATAACAATACTTATAAACTAATACATAATTAATTTAAAAAAACTACTACTACTAATTAAAAAAAATATATATAATTGAAAAATGAAAAATATGTTAAATTATGTTGAAAGTGGTTATTGTTTCGGATTTAATTCCTTTGGCATACTTATTAAATCGTTAAGTAGTTCTTCCACGTATCCATTATCCAGTATCCATTAAAGTAGCTTATTTATTCAGAGATTGCGTAATGTATTGTTTTTCGTTCTTTTTAAAGAGCAATATGCGACTATAAATCATTTATATAGAATCATCTTTGTTTTATGCGACTATTTCAATTATTTCAGCTCACCTTTTTTGATAAAAGTATTTCCTTTTTTTTCCGTGGTAAGTATTAACTGGTTCTAACCCTTACTAACATAAAATATAGTTCATTTTTTATTTTACGGAAGAGTGTAGCTTTCCAACAGTGAAAGAATCTTTCAAATCTGTTCAGTAGTTTTGGAGCCTTTAGGGTGAAAACAAATAAAAAGAAATCCTCTTTATTGCATTAAAATAATAATCTTTGTTCTATGGGACCTTTCTCTTTAAAGTTATACCCATGTTCAATTTTTTTTATATATTTAAATAATGGTCACCGCCGACTTCGTGGCCACAATATAAGTGAAACATCTTTAATATTCATCGCGACGGTGCCGTCGCTATTTATGTCAACGGCTTCGTACGTAATTTGACAGCAAAAAGCATTGCTTTTGAAACAATATTTTTTCTAACACCATTGTCATTTATAAGGATAAGGCATTCTCTTTAATTATATTGGTAAAGGTATATTACTTTTTCAAATGTCTTCTTCAGTGACAACAAAAATATTTATCACCTCTGCCCTTATCGCAATTCATTATTTGCGTTCAGTTCAGCATGTCATCTTCTTCCATACCTTCCTATCATTGTCATCTTCCAAGCAACAACTCTTTGAAATACCTATACGGTCTTCACACAATCCATCCATTGGTGACATTTCTAGAAAAAAGTGCACGAACAATATTTCATAGAATCCCATCATAAAGAATGTCCCAATAACCAAACCACACTCAAAACCTACTCTTTATAGAAAAATCACTGAATGCAAAGATTCAAGGAAAAAGGAAAACATAATACGCATTATTATGCTATCGAGAAATTGAATCATACAATTCCTAGGTATTTTGTAATGGCACCTACGATACTGAAAAAATAATTCGTGTAAAACTCTTTTTCACAAAATGACAATGAAATATGTAATATGCATTTTTGTTTGATAACTATTTCGTGGACCAGGGTAAAAAGTAGCTTTTCTTAATAAATGGGCTTTTATAACTTATGTTTTTTTTATTTGTATAAACATTTTTAACCCCCGACGCAAAAACGACGGGGTGTTATAAGTTTGACGTGTCTGTGTGTGTGTGTGTGTGTGTGTGTGTGTGTGTGTGTGTATGTGGCACCGTAGCTCCCAAACGGATGATCCGATTGTAATGCGGTTTTTTTTGTATAAAAGGTATGTCAGTCGGGAGTGTTCTTAGCTATGTTTGGTGGAAATCGGTTCAGGTCTTCAAGGTCATCAGCTCGTTTGCTAGATATGATAGAGGAATGTTACACGCTCAGTTTACTTGCAAGTATATGTGGGATCTGAAATTTGAAACACTAATGTCTTTTGGAACCACTGAGCTGGTCTGCTGTTAGGGCACGAAGGTAGGAGACGTAATCCTGAACTGCCTTTTAGTAAACCCATCGAGTTTGGGCTCGTTGAATTTGTCTTGACAAGTTCTCTTCATGTTTCTGATTGACGAGAACCTGATGCTGGAAATGGGATGTGGCGGATGAAACCCTGAAATGCCGGAATGAAACGGATAAACCGATTTATATTTTTGCTGAAAATCTAGAATGTCCAAATGTTTCTCAATCTGTGCAATTCTCCCAGAGCCAGTTTGTCATGAGGATTGTTAAACAGCTTCCTTTGGCCGAGATCGCATATAGCGACCCCATCTTAAGATAAAATAAATTAAATGAAAGAAGGAAAAATTAAGGAGCTCCTTTAAAAAGCATGAAATAAAATTAAATTATAAATTTAAAAAAACCCCCGACCCAAAAAGGTACCTACGCAATAATTATGACAAAAGGTTAAAAACGCTAAACCCTATAAAAAGCAAAAAATAACTTTAACACTACGTAAACTAAATTTTGACGTGTCGGGGGACCGCTTTTTACCTTCATAAATACTTACATAAATCAAATGATACCTACCTAATTACAACATTCGTTAAAAAAAAAAACACGTATCTAAAGTAATGAATTAGAGCGGTCCCCCGACACGAAAAAATTTAGTTTACGTAGTGTTAAAGTTATTTTTTGCTTTTTATAGGGTTTAGCGTTTTTAACCTTTTGTCATAATTATTGCGTAGGTACCTTTTTGGGTCGGGGGTTTTTTTAAATTTATAATTTAATTTTTCTGAAATAAGAACAATCAAGCAAATGACCAAACTCTTCTAATCTATTTTATTGTTCTCCGAGTGAATTCACAAGGAATGCATTATTTATTATTAGTTATAGATAGTAGATAAATACTTTAGTTTTTAGTATAAATAATTTATATGTTAATTAAGGCGCATTTATCGCATTGGGGTAACCTGTAATGGTAAATGTATGTAGATAAATAAATAAATATCAGTTTTAACTTTTCTGTGGTCTTTCTAATGACTATTCAATATGGAGCTATTTCATCAAAATACATGATTGTGAAAACAATTTACACCATGTTGAATGATTATAATGTTAAACACAAACCTCAAGGTTATAGGAATCATGTTACCATGATCACAAAGCCATGGAAATTACCATATTGTGAATGTTAATATTGTTCCATAGTTTAGGCCGTAACTTAATCCGATTCGATTATACAACCTGCCTGTTTCTGATGTTGATATTTGAATTAGAATTCGATACCTATTCTGTTATGTGTTCCTGGTACACTAAAGTTAAACTAGGATACATTGAGACCGGGGCTACGGAATTGTTCCAAAGAGTTACCGTGGCCCTGGTACACAAAGGGCTCAAGAAGGAACAGGGAAGGTTATAGACAGTAAGAGTCTGATACTCCCTCATGCTACATTCTAAGCGGGGGAGGCATTTGATGATTTTCCATCGAAAAAAAAGATACGTTGGGACTGTATTTAAATATTTTGAGGACAGAAGCTACGAATATCTATGACTTTTTTTGAAGCTTCAGTTAGATCCAAATTAAGGATAGCTTTATTTCAATTTCCTAAAGAATTTTCTATAGTGAGTTTTTGATTTGTTTAAAATTATAAGCGATACACCATCCATGACCATACATAAGTAGGAATGTTTTCAAACAATTTATTAAAATAAATTAAATATAACTTTATAATTACAGTAATAAACAATCTATAACGTATTATTAACCCGAAACTGTGACAGTTAATCACTACAGCGCCAATATTCTGGGCGGAATACACAATTATTTTCCTCGGCGTCTAACTTAATTAGTGTTGCATCTTACCGCAACGGCTTACGCAAGTTAATTAAAAACTGTTATATAAGCAAGCCGCGTATATATTTAGATTAACTGGAGTCTTTGTTTTGTCATGATTACATACTAGAAGTATTTTGAAATTGGAATCATTTTGTTTGTGTATCCAACCAGAGTTTAACATTTCATATTTTTTTTCAACCTCTGGTTTGCATATTTTACGAAGGCTTTACTGATTGGTAAAAAAATGTTTTTAGAATGATTTGTAGGTAATAAAAAAAATTATAACAGACTTATTATTTTGGTAATTCAAAATCTATCACAAAACCTTAAACTGCCCACTAATCTGAACCAATTTTTTCAAATATTTTATGAACACAAATTATACGTCTAACCTAATCGAAGAATAATTTTCATCAAAAAGAAAATTAATCATAACTCATCAAAAAGTAAAATTGGTAAACGGCAAGAAATTACTTGCAGTCCATTTAACGTTAAAAAAGTTAATGGTGACAGAATTCCATGGAATAAAAAGTTTTATTTACTCCTAAAAAATTTGGTTCAAAGCGAACATTTTTGATTACCCACGGAATTTCAGAGCAGAGACGAATATAACGAAATTGAAAAGCCATGCTATCAAAGTATTGAAATAAAATATTTTTGAGACAAAATAAACACACGTGTGGTATTAAGCTGACAATTTTAAATGTGTATATTTTTTTATACCAAAACGTCCTTCATAAACTTATCATCCGCCTAGCTTTATACCAACTGTTGAGGTGGGCTTCCAGTCTAGCCGGATACAGCTGGGTTGTTTTACTAGGATCAACTGACTGTCTGATCTGCTAAGCCCAGTTACCCGGACAACCCAATACCCCTTGGTAAGACAGCCTTCATAAACTATTTTTTCATGCCAATACTATCTTTCAAAGCAAAGCAATCAAAAACTGACTTTAAATCCTAACAATTTTCACGGTAAACTAACACCAGTTGCACTACGTTCGATCAATATACAGAGTCGTGTTGGTTTAAAAATCACAGCGTATGTATTCAGCAGTGGCAACCTGTACTTACTGTTTCTCGTTTACACCAACACGGAGTAAGGAAAGATGAACAGAAGTGCTATAATGCAGGTAGGTCAGGCACCTTCTTCTAGGTCAATTTTGTACGGCGAGCATGACCAAAATTACCTGTTACGAGTGAACTAAAGAGGCGTTCGGGTTTTTTAAGACATCTGTCAACTATAGTTATCGGCACGAATCTTGATCTCTGACCGCTGAAGTGATTTATTAGCACATAACCAATCCTGAGTGACGGCTATGACGCGATGCACTGCGGGCCAATCACCGCTTTAGCCCGCCCTCACGCCTCACTTTATACCACAAAAGGGACCCAATAAATTACTTCTGCGCAGGTGAAGGTCAGAGCTCAAGATTCGTGCCGATAACTATATCTTTGGTATTTCAAAAAATGGTCGGGTCCGAAGAAGGCGTATAAGGGCGAAAACAGTAACGTTCCTCGTCCCCCGCACACTCGCATTTTGGCGCGCTACTTTCTTAGGAGATTTTCCGTTATGGCACATCCGCTAGTAATTCTGTTCTCCATGATCCCTCACTAGTTCCACCCCCGGGCTCCGTTGTAAAGGATATGTTTTATTTACTAGCTCGACCAGATACTCAGCACTTAAATAGTAGTTAGTTCACTGGCGTTGAATGCGTTAATACAAATGCTTTACATCCAATTTAACTGTGCACAAAATTATATGGTTTACAGACAAACAGCCAAAGTTATTTGGTTTAGGTTAAAAGTTGTGTATTTAAATATGTAAAAATATACATATTTTACTTTACTTTATTATTCCTAAATTATCGAATCTGAGCTGTCCTGACCTTTCAGTTAATTATTACACGTATATCCATACCTATAACATATCAGAAAAATTTAATGAGGTTATAAAATTATTCATGTTTTACGACTCATAAACTGGCCATGTTAAAAAATAGATTTCATGTCGTGTCCTGTAAATATAATGAGTTCTAAAAATACTGTCACTCAAAACATTAATCTATAAAAAGAAACTGCCTTAAAGAAACATGATTGATGTACAACAGTTTAATTAATGTACTTTTCTATATTTAGATTATTAATTATTAAGGAAACAAGACCTTATTAGAGAACCAATGTACCAATAAGCCGGGATACTTTGGATAACACGAAAAGAACGACTTTATAAAGCATCTATCCAACTACCTAATATGACAAATTCGTGGAAAATGAGGACAGCTGATGAACCTTTGAAGGGAGAAAAAAAAACTTTCCTAAGAATCTTACAAAGTCTAGCCTTGTAAAAAACTTACTACCTACTAACTGATTAAGTTCTACAAAAACTAATTCCACCTACTCAACGTTTCGTTCTACGCTAAAAGTTAAACGGTAAACCTCCTCATATTAAAATCAAGACCGGACTTGTAAGCCAAACGGGAAATTGAAACATACTTTGAAATAAACATTTTCGCCCGCTACATTTCCGTATTAAGATATATTTGTAGGCATTTTCGAGAATTATTAGCTCGCCAGTTTCTGTCCGTGAATTTGGCTACGTTAATATTGTAATTTAGTTGGTTGTTTATTTTAAGTACTAATGGTAATAATCTGCCTTGCAGTGAGACCTGGTAGTGTTTGCATTAAAAAGGATAAGATTTATTTACTGCAATATACTTTATTATTAGAAAGTAAAAGAGCATTTCATTGTAGATTCAATGTTCCATGTAATAGTTACAAATCATGTTCTTTATCGCTTCTTGCGTAGATGGATAACCTGTTAAAATAACCAAAACTATGGCTCTACTAGACCCAACTTACCCTTACTTACTGACCCAATATTATTGTAAAAAAAAAGTAAATCCACAGCATTAACATCACGCCCTCAACATTCGAGCAACGCCAGTCAAAAGCTTAAAAATACACCCTGTTAAACTTATTTGAAAATATTCTGAAATTTCCGTGGCGTGCCGTCCAAAAATGTACCTATAATGTTTATTTCGATAACCGGCCGTGGACGATCGCTGCCGTCACAGCGATCGGCAGTGCCGTTAAAATCGCACGCCTGGATGTATTTCGTGACAGTGAGACGTAATACCTACCTGAACTTTTGTGGAGTTAGGGAATATGGAAGCGGCAGAGAGTGCACTTCACTGTCCTTGACTTAGACGCAGTAGTTAAGCAATCGATGTGTACCACATAATGACATGACTCATAGGACTGGGAAGTTATTAAAAGGCGGATTCATTTTATCTCTAGATTCACTGAATTTAGAAACTTGAAATGCACAGAGGTTCCTTATATAACGTAAGAGCGCCTTAAGAAAAGTTTTTTTTTTAATCCATTAGAACTACAAATCGAGTTATTGTATTATTCTTTTACTCTACTTCCAAAGGATGTTGTTTGAGAAACTGTCTTCATTAAGATAAATTATAATTTATTAATGACAATACTACAAACTTCTAATTAATCAAAGTCGACAATGCAAAGGTTATTTATGACCGGCTAACATTTAACTTACTGAAACAAAAAGCTATTGAAAGCTAATATTTTTCTTTAAAATAATTTAGTTGGGACAAATTAATAATAACAAAACTTTATAACTTTGACATTCAAAGGTCAAACAAAATGTTAATATTAAACAATTTGGTTACAGTTTATTTGCGATCAAAGAAATGTTAAAAACAATTATGTTTGAACAAAGTAAAGACAAATAAGCAACACAATATTAAACAGCATTGCTTTTATTGGTTATGAAGTCAATAAACTTTAATCTGTTTATTTTAAATGGATAATAAACTTTCTATTATTATAGAAAAAAATCGATAATAGTGTAGTCGTAATAATGTTACTAGTGGCAGAGAAAAATATTGTGAAAAAAAAGACTCTTTTTCATAAAAAGTTCTGTGATACGGTTCTACACGTGCCAGGACACTCCCACGCACGCACTCAAATACATTACACTTATAAAACTGAAAATTTTGATAAAATATCTGGATAGATGTAACCGTTTCACGCAAAAAAACTGAAGGGATTTTAACTGATGATGAATTTACCTGCAGTAGGTATGCTTAGAATATCTGCTAAAATAATATAGGTAATACTATAAAAAAAATATAATAAATAAAGTACTTTTACGGATTTTATCGCGGTTTTATTAATGATATTATATTGTTTACTTAAATATCTAATGTCGTATCAGAAATAAAAAAAACTTTAGTGCTTATTAATTTGCCTGCAATTCTATCTACCACTGAAAGCCACTTTAAACGAAATAATTACAAAAAATATATACTAAACAATTCACTTGTTTCAAGTTATATATTTACATAACATATTTAAATTATTTACAAATAAAAAAGGAAACATTTAAACTAAAAAAGTTCTAAAAAAACTAAAAAAGTCCTGGTTAGGCTTAACACGAAGCCACTTCCATTTACCCTAACTCCTTAGCTCGAGCATTTCATATCGAGTCGGGGACGCGTCGGCATTTCCCGAACCTCCTGGGACGTCCTACGTGACGAGCTTTCACTCCTAAAATATTTGTACTATTCATCGCCACGAGTATTAAAATGTGTGCTATTCGACCCCGTCTTTTTATCACACTTTATTTTTTTTATGAGCAAAGATTATGTGCCTGTGTTTTGTTTACTGCAGTAACAATAACGAGGTGTTATTTTGCTACCATATATAACCAGCTTAAAGTGGGTTGATGCGTTTAAAATATTTTAACCGTTTTAATTTAACGATTTTTTTAAACGACGGTTTCTGGGACAGGTATATGGGGGATTTCTCGGTTGTATTTCGGTAATTTTTAGGCTTCGTTTCAAGACCGCAGTAGCTCTTTTGAACAAACCCTTCTAGGTCATATTAGCCCATACCCTTAAAAACAAGAGTTTATTCTTTAATTCATTCTTCAAATCTTACAAACAGACGTGTTGCTGGGGAGTTTCTTGCGCCTCTTCTCGTCTCATATAATATTTGACGGCCGAAAATTCTGTTTTTCAGCCCATTTTGAATAAATGCATTACAACCAACAAACAAACAATCGACATTCCAAACAATAGCAGTTAATTGTCCTCAAAAAACCAAACAGCAAAACCGTAAAAACCTATAAAAAAATAACGAATACAATGAAAATTCCGAATATGGTTGTCAACACATAATAGAAGTCGATACAAAGGGTGAAAGTACCGATTACAAGAAACACCAGTCATTTCATTATTGGCATATTTCACCTCGATTGGTATAAAACCTGGCTCAATCGTCCTCATTGAGCTTAATGATCAGGCTTTTGTGTAGTAAGCTGCGGGACGGTTTCAACTGTTTTCCGATAGGAACTTATAAAAAAAAACACCCTGAAAAAGAACTGAGAGCAAGACTGAAGTTATTTAAATAGTTACATTATTATATAAAGTATGATGTGAGCAAGAAATATATTATTCTATCTATACTAATATCACAAAGAGGAAGTTTTTTTTGTTAGTTCGTTTGTACCCAAGAGGCTCCAAAACTACTGAACCGATTTGGAAAATTACACTCTTTTAGAGTAAAATAGTCTATATTTTACACGGAACGCGGGTGAAACCGCGGAAAAACGGCTACTCTTTCATAACAGAAACGTAAATGAAATTGTAATTACGAGAATAATTTAACATGTCCTAGATCCATTATTTTAAAACACCAACTTACATTAAACATAGGCACCAATTTTTAAACTAGCGAGACTATTATTTTAGGTCTCAACGTGTCACATAAATGTTTATACAAAAGAAAGTCTCAATTCAATGTCAAAGGTCAAACTCGACCTTTTCAGTTATTTTAGGCGATACATTTACACAAGTAAAATTCTCATTTAAATATTAGATCTTTCCTTTTTCGACCAGCTCTCAGGTCAATTGACTTTTCCATTTTCCCATTTCTGAATGGTCGCAGTATCTAAGGAAAGACTTTCCGGTATCCCGAATATAGCCGAGTATACCCGAGTGAACCCGACATAGAAAGCAGGAAATCGTATATTCTAACTTGTGACAAGTTTAGCCTGTGGTCCGGACGCGGTTGGTGACGTCATTTGATCCTGAACCGATGTAATATCAGATAATGCTTAGAATATTGTCCAATATCTATCAGCGAACTATTCCAATAGGGTGCTGTTAGGTTAATATTGAGCGGTGGTATTTTGGTTTATGCGCCAATTAATGCATAGATAAAACCATTGCAGCTTGTGCAGTGAATGTGATTACGCAATTTGTAGGCAGAGGGACTGAAAATTCAATATTAGTTTAGGTATATTGTGTATCTTTTAAAAGCATAGGCCTCGAGGTCAATAACTTAGAAAATCATATGTTATAAAGGTAATAAATAAGGTGGTTGCGGCATTTTGGTTTAGATTAATTTAAATGGGGATTAGGAACGGTCATTGTTACCTATAGGTCAGTATATAACAGTCAAATATTAACAGCTTAACTCACATCGCTCTCATTCACGTCAAACACATACTCATCAATTCCATAATGACAACAGAATATTCAGTACCAGCTAAATCTATTGTTAAAAGCACATAATTATGCTATTTACAAACCACCTACCACCAGAGAAATCTAGTTTCAACCGGTACCTAGCAAACAAAGCTTTTGATTTAAATCTACGCAATAATGGTGAGTGAGTGAAACGTGACCAATGCCTGAATGAACGAACGAAAAGCTGAACAATTCGATGCTTCGAACACAATTCATTCAAAGTCTGTGAGCATCGTGAAAGCCGACATCGACGGTTAAACAGTGATGTCAATTGCAGTTGAATACTTTTTACTGTGTATAAACGTAACTACAGTTGATTTTATCCTCGAAACTAAAACAGCTTTTTTAAGATTCCAATATTGTTAGTGCGATAATATAAAAAGAGATAGACAAAAAGTATCTAACAATTGAACAATCCTTAATATTAACAAGATAGAACACGATCGTAACTTCGATAAACAGCTAGTTTATTAATGTACCTCTAGTAACTTATAAAATAAAAATATCTTACAAAAGAAAACAATTATATTTTCCTGTAAACATCACAATAGCGCGCTTAAAGCTTCAACCAGGCGTGCAGCCACTACAAAAACTCAGTTTACAAATTCAGAAGAATATTAAAATAGTCTGTACAAACTCTGTGGTAAAAGGTTAGAGGTTCAACCTGCAGCTGTAGAATTTTTAATCTAGTTAAAAGGCTTTAAAAAACGTTTTTGGGAATCAAGCATTGCCATAAAACCCTCAGAGGATACCAAAAGATTAATTGCAATCGTAATTTAGTGCAGGTTTATTGAGAAAATCTTGTTAAAGCTTTACTCATTTAGCGTACAAAACAAAACTCAGAGATGAAAAGGAAAGAAAACAAGGCGACAATCTCATCATCTCTTTAATACTTCTAACAAAATACACACTTAAGATTAGACCCTCATCGCTCCATTTAAACAAAAAACAATACAAAGTACATTAATTAAGGCGAACAGGACCAAAATTTAATTACGCCGTGCGTAAGTTATGCTAATTCTTCGGCCGATTATAAGATTAAGTTGAGTGTGAATTACTGTCGTTCCTTATAAGAAAAAGGCGGGCTCGTTATACCGCCTTGTTGTTCTTCGGGTGATTACATTGCGGGAGAATCCCTCGGCGCGTTTCTCGTACCTTCAACGGGCGGTCGGCGGTTTTGCAATTTAGTTGGAACGGGCGATGAGAAAAATTTGCGGCGGAGGACGCGGAGCGCTTGCGCGCGGTAGCACGCGGCGCGGCATCCGCGGCACGGCAAGCCCGCAGTCAGCGACGCGGCGCGACGCGACTAGTCTGCGCCGACACGCTCCGAGCCCGGCCCGCGCACCCCCCCGCACGTCAAACTAACTAATTGATTTATACCCCCAAACATTAGTAAACGAACTTACTACAACTTTATGTGCCACGCAATCTACAGTGCTGTGAACTTTTTTACGTTGAACAACTCCCAGTTATGACTTTAAAGTGTTTTTAGGCTCGTTTAAAGTTTATTTTCCCATGTTTTATTTAATGCTGGAGCCGGAGGAGCAGCAATATGTCATGGTAAAATGACACTGGATGAATGATGGTAAATATTATAGCCACGTTCTTTGTGTTAAGTTAGAACATCACGCTGAGTCACGGTGACAAAAATGAGCTAATGGATTCCCTCGCACAAAATAGACACACAAATAAAACGTGAATTTTAAAACTCTGCATCATTTATTATCTCGTCACCAACGCAATTTGTATGAATAAATGAATAACTAATCAGTTATTTCAACTTTTACATAATAATATAGCTAGAGTTCTGGGGAAGACTTCGTTACGATGTGAATTTTAATATAACTAATGCTCCGGTTCCCGGCGACTTCTAATTCTACATTTTACGACTTTTTTGAATATTTAATTTAACGTTCCAACTGTTCAATTTACAAGTGAAACGAATGAAAATCTCTGTCGCACTTTTTACGATTTTCTAACGACATTTTTAAAACAGTCAAGTTTATATCTTTTAATTAACTTCTACTGAAGCTGGAGGAAATAATTAAAATTAAAACCAATAATGGTATACTGTTAATTTTGTAGGTACTGTTTAACGACAAAATACGCTATGTAAAATACTGTTACTTAATCCAATAAGACTGGAAGCCGACCCCAACACAGTTGTGGAAAGGGTAGGCAGGAGATGAGAATGACATACCAAAAAAACTTTTTTATAAAAAATAAAACAATTAATATTTCATTGTCAAACCAAATTCTGGACAGTTGGCTCTTTGTATAACTTTTTATTTGCTAATTGAGCAATCAGCGGCTTCATTAAGACACTTCCTATTTCCTTGAGCGCCAACGAAGGGAAAAGATCTTTCTCATGTTTTATTTATTTCTATTATTGCTTTTCTTTTGGGCGTAGTTAGCAGACCATTAGGTTTTACTAGTAACTTTCGGTATTTAGCTTCAGTTTTTTTTAGTTTAGGTATCACTTATTTTATATTTTATACAGAACAAACGTTTTCGGAGGTAACTTATTATGTCTTTAACTACACTGTAGGAAGACTGTTGATTGTTGGAGAATTGGCATTTAGCGTATTATTATGAGAACTTATATTGTGGACTCAGTGTGATTTAAACACATTACACATACAAAGATATTTTATGTGTATTTCAATAACCCTACAAAATAAAAATTATTATTTCCATATCAATGTCTAAAACACACACAGCCTTTATCAACATCAAATGTAAGCCACAAAACAATTGCCACACGTTAATTTTTTAAAATTGGAAATGACAGGCGAGCAACAATTTTTGTCCTTTCTTACTCATATTTTATTCTATACAGTTCGCAAAAACTGGCTTAGTGCCAATATCACAAAATGTACTAGGTAGTAATTTTGAGATTTGCTTCGCATACTAAAATATCTTTTTTAAATTCGATAAGAAATCCATAAAGTTGGTATAAACTTCACGGTGAGCTATTTTAGCCCATTGAGTGTTGGTTTTACTTCTGAAAATTGTTTTACACGGGTGTATTTTTTACTCATAATTGGAGTCTTGAATAGGAACTTCCAAATATTTAATACCTGGTTAGATAGGTATATCAAAGCTGTCGGTGCGTGGATTCAAAGGCACAAGGTATGAAATTGATCTTCAACCATCCAAGAAAGAACCGATTGTGATGTAAACGTCAAAGGCTTAACCTTGATCGACCTGTATGATTTCTACATACATATTTATATAGGACGACAAAATACAGGAGTCATAACACTGTTCCAAAATATAGCGATTAACCGGGTTTAAAAACTCCCCTCGATTACCCAAATTAAACTTAATAAAATATTAGCCATTTGGGTGCGACGATAATTAAATTTAACGCTTATGCCTTCATTAATAAAGTCCATATTTACGTGTTAATTTGCTACAATTTACATACTTTCGCGTAATTTTTACGGCACACCCTTCGGAAATATTTTTAGTTAATAAAAAGTTTCGGTCGTTTCAGTATTTGGGTTGGAAAGTAGGTATATTATTTTCACGTAATTTTAATGGCAGGTTGAGTTTTGGAACTGATGTTTTTATTGCCTTCCATAAAAGTTAATTTACGTTTGCTCGATTACAATATTGTTTCCTTACTCTGTGATCAATATTTTTGTCACCCTCGAGGAAAAAGGTTCTAGAATAAACACCTAATTCTTTGCCTTGAAAACAAGGATGATTTAATGATGACCTTTTTTTGGAAAAATATGTAGGTTTTTTGATTTCATAACTACCTATATGTACTTGCAATTTCAAACATTTATTTTATTACACTTCCGATTCACGAAACAGACTCAAATTGTTTACAATATTTAACAAAATACAATGTTTATGAGATAGTACGAACCGGTCTATTAGATATTCATTCGATTGAGCTCAAACCAGGAGCGAGCAAATTCATGTTTGTCAGTTCTCGCTTCAACATTCACCAAAGATATTGGCTAACAGCGTTACTGATGCAGCTGAAATGTTATAGATCGTATACTCGATGTTCCTTGTAGATTTCTGATATTCTAAGACACTACATTATTTGGTGGTTCCCAATATTCGATCTATCTGTTTGATTGGCTTCTAAAGATGTAATTTTGGCATTGGCCTCTTACAAGTAATTCCTATCTCCAGTTAAGTATTGGGAACAGTCGTTAGATGAATACATTGGGTACTCGGTTTGTGTAGGTATCAAGCAGCAATTTTAAAGATCGAACATTAAAAAAAAAAACAATTGAAAATACGGAAAACAATGAACTGAAATAAGCTCATAATATTATGTTTTTTTTCCATTGATAATATTTGTCTGTCATGTTATGACAGGCTTACCTACATACCTACTATGTTTTATGAGGAAAAGGTCACCAAAACATTCGTCTCCGTAGTTGTCAACATTTTTCTTCAAAATAGTTTCTTTTTTTGGTAACTCTTATAAAAACACCTTCATAATACTTAATGTCAATATGATTTGTTATAAACACCTTCGAACTAGAATCATAAATAAAAGTGAAAATAACTCTGTTTATCTGTCTGCCCCACTTTCACGCCTAAACAAGGAAAACGGACATAGCCTATGTGTTACGCAGCTGCAGGATGTAAGTAGTCTCCCGGGACACAGGTCCTCTACATCAGGTAGGGAAATAGCTAATCCTTACTATGTTTTCAAACCTTTTGTATTTTGTGTTCAAAAACCCCACAAACAAAAGTTGAAAAAAAACTTTAATTCGATTGTCCGTAAAATTTTGGAAAATTTCCAGTTTCATAGAAAAAAATGGCACACCCAAATAAGTTTTTAATTGGCTCTGTCTACATAATAACAATTGCCATTGAAAACTTTTAAGTAATAAGCAATTGCGTAATGACTTTATGATGAAATTGGTAATTTTATTCGTTTACAGCGAAACCCAATTAATACATGCGGCTAATGTAATTTTAAGCTGGTTATTTAATAATTCTATATTAAGTATTATTCATATACGATACATGTCACAGTAATATTTAAACCAATAGTATAAAAAAATATATTTTAGTTTCTCTTTCACCGTCTTCAAAAAATGGAGAATCAGTTCAGTTTTTTTTAATAGGGACAAACATTTCTTCTAAACTTCTGCCTGAATCAAAACAAAATGTCATTAGTCAACCGTATTTATTATCAATCAATGAATCGATTCTTGAACAGTTAACTACATATCTATTCTCAAGCATAAGCCAAAACCAATTTCGCCTAAGAAAACACATGCGATCTTAATCCTTCCCCATCAATTAACATCGATATAGCTAGTACATATACCCCGTTTCCTCCTGACTATTCACCAAGTGCTGCAAAAACACTCTTATAAGCTTGTTAACGTAATCGCTCACTCGTTCGAGATAATCGATTCGTCTTGTTCCACTAAACGTTGGAAAAGTTTTTCGTGTACAAACTGACATATCAATCAATTTTCTGTGTCTTAATTATTTGTGGAATATTTTTTGGGTAAACATTGATCTATTTTTAATATAATTACAGAAGTATTTTTAGGTACTTGGTAATTTTCCTTTGACCGATGTTGACGAATCTTTAGTTTTTACAGATACTACCTTTCTCCAGCGGTTTTGCCCGCTTCTTGATTGAACTATTACATGTATGGATAAAAAGTAGCTTCTAGGTTATTCTAATTTACAAGCTATGTTACTGTCAAGTTCATGAAAATCCGTGCAGCGCGTGACAAAGTAACAAACACATTATACACGCAAAACTTTTATAACATCGGATATCATGGCCATCAATAATTTTTCTTAGAAGAAACCACAAAGATTCTTCTTTCTTTAGTCCACGTGCAATCGAAGGCCAACTTCTCAACGACAACAAAATAATTGACGATCACGAACACAGATACCATTATTTGTGACGTCATTATGGTTAATCACATTCAGGTAGGGGATCCTTATCAGGCATACAATACCCTCCTTCATAATGATCTCCTTGGTAGGGTGAAATCACGTCATTGTTGGCTGATAGTGATGTGTTGAGGACAAAGCACCCTTGATTATAGGAAACAGATACTGGGTAAAATAGTGGCTTGATTTAAGAAATGATAGAGTTTGAGGTTTGGTATAGTATTTGGTAGTAACAGAGCCTTAAAAATAACTGAATAGAGAGCCTCCTCCTTTTTGCGAAGTTGATTAAAAATAAGTGTTGACAAAATGAGAAAACAACCGGCATGATAGGGTATAAGTATAGTAATAGTTAAAAAAGTCATAGCGTAAAGTTACAGTTCAGCAGAGAATCATTATCGTGTATGCTGGTCGTATTTGTAGTGTGTGACATTTAACTATATATATGTACATAGGTAAGGGAAGTAAACACCTATAGTTATTTGCCAACTAGAATTTGCGTTTGCGGACACAAATCAAATGTACACAAATATTATTCAGACTAAAGGTCATGGAATCGATCTCAACGAACCGTTATTCACTGGATAACTGTGCCAAGCGGCCAAACACATCGCAATGCTTGTTTGTTAACAGATAATATATAAAAAGAAATTAGGTAGCTTCATTTCTGATGATTATGCTTTGACAAATATTATAAATAATGTGACAGAAAAATACATCTTATACTATAAGATATAATTAGCTAAACTGAGGAGGGCTAAGCTCCATTATTAAAGACCAAAGTACTTTTATAAACTAGCAACATTTAATTAATTCTGCCTGCCAACAGCCTATCCTGGCCACAATTAATTACATTCAAATACCTCACGCACACAATACCGGCACACTAACACAACAACACGCCCTAAATTGGCTTATAATGATGTCATAATACAACAATAACGATACACTTCTAACAAAGAACAAGGGTGCTAACAATAACCGCATTTTTGCGAGAATTTCCAGCACCAACAATTTGATAATTACATGCCTAACTGTTATTGGGGGACTCAGCACACCAATTAGCAGCTCGATGCTGCAAATTGCTTCTCGATTAAGCAATTACCACGCAATTGAGTTCTAACATCAAAGCACCCCACCTATATTTTAATCAAAATTAGGTTATCATATTTAGATCAACACCACGACCAAGGTTAAGATGCTAATTTCATTTTGACGCAGGTCAGCGAAAATGGAAAATAAAGGAAAAGCGTCCATAGGGAAGAAAACTTAACAAGTGACAGCTTCCTAGGGTTTTCGGAACTGACAAGGGTCAAAGGAATCGTTGGATACAAGCCTCCCAGAATCCTCGTAAAGTGGGGATCCATAAGTTACGCTGAACAGCGCCTTTCTGCGCAGCTCAAATCATTGCGTCTAAACAAAAAGATTAGATCCCTTATCACGTTTACCGGATTCTTTATAACAAAAGGAAAACAATGAAACAAAATAAAGCGTCGCCGAGTTCCGTAAGTCACATCACTAGTGATCCACTCCCTCAGAGATGAATGTATTAATATTCTCCTAGCGTCTCTCCTGGGTGATAAACGAAAAAGTTTGCGATCCAAAAAAATATTAAAATAAAAAATAGGTAGCAACTATATTAATAAATTCTTTTCACGTTCAATACATACGTCTCCGCAGACATAGGCGAAGGGAATTTCAACTAGGTGTACGGTATAATATTGTTACTAGAGAAGGGAAGATTAATCAGAATTCAGATTTGGCTTCCTTGTTACTTTAGGGTAACACTACGGGCTGACGGCAGCGTTTATTTGAATAAAAGGGTTGTTTTACGCAGATATTTTAATCTAAAGTCAATAAAAAGATCCCATGTAAAGGATTCAATGATCCCCAGTAACGCTGAAAATGTTGTTTATTGTTTTGATAAAACAATTTGTCTATTTAAATCGTTTTGTTTATATTTATATCAATTTTGCCTCTGCAATAAACAACATTTCAGATCATCAAAAAATAAAAATATAAATCAAACGACGTCAAAAATTAGGCTGCTCCAAAACATCCAACAGAAAGAACTCCAAAAGAATTCTTCGCAAAAAACAAATGCATAACTCTTGGCAACGATCTTTGTCAGAAAATAACAAAAGTATCCGAACATCGTCCCGGCTAAGCGATAAAAAGGCCGAAGATTCGACGTTGGCCGAAAAATTGCTCTCGTCCGGACTCAAACATTACGTATAGGAGCATTATAGGGGCCCCTACCAGGCATTTGTGTAGCTCGATAGTTTTTAGAATTTCTCTTATAACCTAGGTTCTGGGCTCTGGGCAATTTAAAGCCTTTACGGATGATTGGTAGTTTATTGAGAGCTATTGGCTGTATTTTGTGGGGCTTATTTACTGAAAGATATGTACTACCCAGTAACCGAACCCAAGAAAGTTCGTTAGGAAGGTAAACTTATAATTACTCGTATAGGTATCCTGTTAGTCTCCACTTTGTTCTACATACGAATCTTTACTCGTCGTTTGGGCTAAATTGTACCGACCGCGGTCATGGGTGGACTCATAATTCATTTTGGGTCTCATAATTGTATCCGAGACTCTAAACACACAATACATTATAATTAGTCAGATTCGTTATTTTACAAGAACACCAAAATAGTACAATAGCTAATAAATTAAGAACATTCACCTATATCTTAAAGGAAACGATTGTAACCACAACTTCCAAATTTTATCGATTCTCAGCTTCCTACTACGGACTTTTGAAACTCGATTTTTCTAATCATTCGGTCAAATGTTTGTTCGACTAATATTGTGATAAAGTCGTCGCCCTAGTTCTTAGAAACTCTTTCTTGATTAAATAAAGTTCTATCTTGTTTAGAGATAACTCTGTGCTTGCCTGCGGGGTGTTTGCTGGTTATTAAATCTCATAGATTTACCTTATGACTACGTTCTATGAGAAATATCAGTTTTCGAAATACAGTAATAGTAGCAAACCCAAGAGTTATTTGTTATATTTGTATGTGACTACCAGCTTTTCTTCCCGAGAGAGCTACTTGGAATAAAGTAAAGTTTTTAGAATTTTATGCATAAGTTATTTTACTGCCAATATTTGTCAAAATCCAATCAACAGTTTACACTTGAAGAAGTATCAAATACACACTCAAGCTTACTCTTTCATAATATTGTGTGATTCACTCCAGAAAAAACCTAGATCTAAGTGCCCATTTTTAGTTAATCCCAGTTGACACAGAAGTGATTAGTTCACCCGCATAACTAACCAAACTCAGATAAAACTAATCTAGCCCACCGTTTGACCTTACAGCGTAGACACTCACTAAATATTTGTGGAAAACAAACCTGACGAGACGAAATCTATTTGAAGCTGACCCGAGATAGCGCGCTCAATATGCTCTGCGAACGAAGATTCCTAAGTTTATCTTGACCAATAAGTACACTTGAAGTAGTCTAGTACAGTCACGGACACGGTTGAGACACAGGCCACTGTTCATATTTTACCCGAGTAGGTCGAAACAAAAAGTCAGCTTTAAAAAAATGACAATCGAATGAATGCAACATTGATAACATACTAGAATCGTACCTATACATTGCTTGTGACCAGAAGATGCCTTTCTGTATGTATATATGCCTTATCTCTTTATAATATGTGAATGTATTACACAACAAAAATCCAAAGGTTTGAAACTGTGTGAAAATTAATGCCAACGATTGTACCATCATTCCTTTCCCAGACGTTTGTATTATGAATGAAGATACGAAGCCATACGTGCGTAAGATTCACGTACGAAACATATATGTAGTTGTTTCTCTCCTAACGAATTGTCTGCAATTCTATTTTGTTCCCAGTACTTCATAAGCCCAATCTAAGATGTGTCGATATCTTTTAGCTCCAATAAATACTATTGGATTTTGTGTTGAGAATAATATTTCGTTTCCTAGCTGTCGGCAATTAAGTGACTTGATTGTTCTTAGTTATGGTGGCGTGGTAATTAATGATATCTGCGAAGGTATTGTTTCAGTGTTAATAATTTTGGAGTAAATTCAATATATAGGTGGTGTTAATTTTACTAGTAACACGTTTTGGTTGCATATGTAGAGTAGCCGTGCGACATATCCATTAAAAACAGACAATATTAATGAAGAAGCAGGAAATGAAACGAAATGATTTATTTAATTTAACCTAACTAACACAACTTTGTTCAGAGAATTTTGGTATTAGGTAACCTAACCACAGGTCCCGTGCACAAAACCATCTTTTCACCTCTATAGGACAACGCCGTCTAATATTGGTATTTTAGGTCAAACCAGCTTAAATATCTTAGATTATTTACATTCTCGAATAATTGGGCGGTAATTTTTTCTCATTTACATACTCTCTCATCTAAAAACATAATATGTAACACAAATAATCAATCATAAAAAGTGTCGTTCGAAAAATTCAACACTTAATAAAATTATCATCCCAATTTATGAACAAAAAAAACAAAGTACTATCGAGGTCACAACACTGAATAAACAAAAGCTCGTCATCCTACCAAAACATAATTTAGAAAGAGGTTAATCAACTTTCTAAGTACCGAAGTTTTATGACTTTAGGGTTCACTAAACGCCTAGACTCAAAGATAAAAGTTAGTAGGGAAAATGTTCTAGAACAAACAAAAGCTAACCCGCGGAGTAAGGAAAGATGAGCGGAGATGCCATAATACAGGCAGATCAAGCGCCTTCTTCTAGGTAATAACTAAATAAAAATATACGGTGGTCATGACCAAACCGACAGTTACAAGTAAACTAACGGGGCGTTTGGATTATTTGAGACATCTGCCAAAGACGTTTGGTATTACAAAAATTATCGGGTCCAA
This sequence comes from Helicoverpa armigera, assembly GCF_030705265.1. Classification (NCBI taxonomy): domain Eukaryota; kingdom Metazoa; phylum Arthropoda; class Insecta; order Lepidoptera; family Noctuidae; genus Helicoverpa; species Helicoverpa armigera. The sequence goes on along the minus strand of NC_087132.1, from coordinate 9,393,343 downwards.
AGAAGACGTAAAATAGCGAACTCAGTAACGTTCCTCGTCCCCCGCACACCCGCATTTCGGCACGCTATTTTCTTAGGAGATTTTCCGTTATGGCAACTCCGCTTGTAATTTTGTTCTCCATGGGCTCACCAATTTCTTGAGCAAGCGGATCAGTAGCCAAACAATAAGAAGTCATTAATAAGAAATTAAAGTTTAATTCGGGAAGTTCAATTAGTTTTCATCGCTTTTAATTTAAATTGACATTGTTTTATTTTGAGAAAACTTTAAGAGTACTTTAAGAGAGAGCACACTACAAACTTTTAGTCCGCCGATGGTTGTTTTGGACTCACAAATTATTATGAAGATGAATGGACACGTAACAAAGATCAAGTATTTGACCGGAATCGTTCTGACTAAAAACTTTAATTGAATTCACAAAAAAAAAAAAACTATCACCGGGCCAACAGTTGGCCGACTGCTTAGTCTGCATGTACGTGTAGGCTAAAGGTGTATCGATACCTTTCATTTTTATTTAAAAGAAAATAGTACAAGATATTTTATATTGTAACTTCTTGGGAAGTTGTCTTTGTCATGTTATCAAATAGGAAAATATGTATGTATCTTGTATTTTCTCGGATAAACAATAACTCTATTTCCTTATTTAATCGGTACCAAGACAGAAGCTTGGATATCAATATAGGGATTGAGATATACTTGTGTGTATCCATGAACACTGTCTTTGTATAGAGATATTTTAACATTTGTATGCGGTTCTTCAAACCATACAGACAGAATCGTGTTGCTGGGGAGTTTGTTCCACCACTTCTTCTTCCCAGCAAAAACACATAGGAAGTGGTGAAGGGCGGGCGTTTTGGGGACTGTCTTTTGTAAATTTGACATTTGAAAAGTGCTGATTTTTAGCCTATTTTGAATAAATGACTTTTGATTTTGATTTTTGATTTTTTAAGCTCAGGAGCGCTCAGTCATACAAGGTGCTTTGACATTTTCACACAGAAGTATTTCTTGACCGCTGTAGTGGGATATATCATCTGTATTTCGTTAATTTTAAACAATATCTTTCATACCATTTGTCAGCTTTGTATCTCCTTTAAAGTATCGCAAAATATACCGATTTTGCAACTGTCAGACAACCTCTTTCCCAGACCCCTTCTAATTATGAAATTTGAAGCTAAAATCTGAGACTCAGCCCTTAAAGCCTTTAGCTTCCAATCTGTGCAATCAATACCTTCACTCTAATTGGGGTGAATTTCAAATGGTCTGCAATCATTAGTGCGTGTCAAGAATTCTAGACAGTCTATAAATTAAACGTCGGCAGCAATAAAACAGAACTTATATTGTCATTATTTCTTAGTAATTAAGTTCGAGAACTAAATGCAAATTTAAGTATTTAGGTTTGCATAGTAATAGGTCGCGTCTTGATGATGGTTGATGGAGGCTGTAAAACGATTTCTTAGATTCTGTAAGTGTTGAATTTGACCTATAATATAATAGTTTGATAGTATGTGGTTAATAACAACTGGTTATGAAGTTAATGTCTTAGTTCCATGTTGTAAAAACAGTAAGGACAGTATACAAATATATACAGTATAGAAGAACATATGGAAGTAAAGTTTGAATAAAATGGCTATTTGCAGTTTTCATCAAATAACTTCGCTAAATGTCACTCGTAGCCAACTTCAGTTGTTTCAAAAGAAAATAAGCATCTGTATGTAAAGTGTCTCCAAGTGACTTTACAATTAAAAGGCATTCTCCTGAGAATACAACTCTCTTCTATTAATTAGTTAGAATTTATTACTCAAATAAATTAATTGTTTTATTTATTTTCAGTTTCATACAGTGAATATATATTTTTGCAATTAATATAATACCAGCATAAAAACCTACACTAGACTTAATTTTCTTTTATCAGACCTACAGAGAGATCAGTTCCTATGATTAATACGAGTATAATATCCATTTCAGATGAGCATTAATTACTTTTTGCTCATTACAGACATATAATCCATCTAGAAAGGTCTTATTATCCCTTACGATACCCTACGGAATGTCTAGCCTTATCTTAGGTCTGTGGCGTATTAACTCTAATGATTTATACTCTATTCTGTCAGAATGGAATATCGATAGTTAAGCTTAGATCTACGTCTGATCTTTTTGTTCAAGGCAGAGGGATTATAATAATTATGATGCTTTTTGTTTGTATTGTTTTTTCATATTAAAGCAAGTATCCCATATAAACATATGTATATGCAGACTAGGTCAGTTATTTCTATTAGTGAACTGACATTAATTTATTTGATAAATGCAACGCACAACGCATTTTGATAGGTAGGTATATGAGCCATATAAAGCTACGCCATATAAAGGGGACTATCATTATTTTCGCATCTTTACCAACCTAAAGTTATTTGGGTTCGAAGTTTGTTCTGACCCTCCATACATCGCCGTCATCATCTCAATATAGACTTCCTTTATTCATGCTTATAACATTATACCTGAAACTATTAATTGAATTGAATTTAATTTAATTAAGGATTATTATTATTATTAAAAAAAAACAGTTATGACGTAATACTGGTATTAACCACACCTTATAAAAATGGAAGCAAAAGCCGATGACAAACGTTTGCGCGAATGACGTAACATTCCAAATAGTTTCAAAAATGGAACAAGGCGCAACACAATAATGATGTACGTAAGTAACAGCTATCACGGTTCCTATTATTTGTTCACAAAGAACGGTTCCTTGTCCCCTCGTATCATTACGTTCCAGTACTAAATTGAATAAAAGGCGGACACACCGACATTCGTTGTTAACCCGAGATGGTCCCGCAAATGACTGACAATAGACTCGATTGTGTCTGAATGAAGTGATTTGTGACGGATCACAGGTGAATGTGGAGTCTAAAGGTCAATTTGATACTTTTTGTGAGCGTTCGCACTTATTGAGATAAAAGATTTATCTGAAGAGCGTTGAGATTGTATTTTTTGTTAGACTTCAAGGAGGAAATTACTTGTATTTGAAGAGTTATTTTTATGCTTAGATTTTTCTGATGTCTTTAACATAAAGACTTCAGTATAAATCCTATACAAATCTATCTTTTGTAACGACATAAGTATCATTTCCGTAACAATTGATGTTATTATATATCGAAGATCTCAGTTAATTCAACACACACAAATACATATTCTACATACTACAAATATTATATTATTCATAACTACATTCATGTTTATCAGTTTCCTGTCAAACTTTTCGAATATTGTCAGTCAGTCGTGACAGCAGTTTCAGTAGTTTGAAATGATATTGTCATGAAACCACTAACAGGATGTGAAATGTTGATACATGATAGCAAACAGACATACATACACAAACATATAAATAGCTGAATTAATAGTATAGGTACGTACACTCGCAAGAAAGTAAAAATTTATCCTACTTAAAGAACGCAATATGTATGAGGTATGTAAATTGTTAGGGGCTACTCTTTCACGCAAAAGATCTGGACGTATTTTCCTACGATGCTACTTTTTCATATGCAGCAAATAGCTTTCTCAAGGTACTAGTAAAACCACGGGCGGAATAAAGTCCTTTAAAATATTAATTGCCAGAAGCCAGAGATTCGCTTTTTATGAAATCCGTTAACAAGATTTCATCAAAATCTGCTACCAATTTATTGGTTGATGGAATAATTTATTTTTTGCCCACGAATTTGCATACATATAATTATGATATGTAGTCCGAAATAATAATTATAATTCTTAATTAGTTAATTCTGCTAACGACTAGTTAACTTGATTTTATATGTTTTGTTCATTACAATTCATTTGTGGTTTACTTGTTCAAATATTTTAATTAATTAGTTTAATTGACTTCCACTAGTAATTTGGTGTTCGAATACATTTGTTATTTGTAAATGACTCTTGTTTTACTGTTTCTATTATTTTGTACATTATTTTCAAAAAAAATATATTGTGACGTAATAGCTTGATATAGGTACGATATATCGATAAAGAATATCTTAATACAGTATGTTGTTGAAATTGTTTTCTAAGAGAGGTCCTTAGGGGCATCAAAACATGCGTAGGCGTCTGCCAGACCCTATTTGCCTGCCTATTTAATACTTTTTTACATACAGAAAGTCTACATTATTATTCAGATAGGCTAGACGGATTTAACGATCTGATGATAAAATATATTATAACTAGCGAAAGGTCCAAGTTTTTTCAATGTTCACTAAAGATATTTTTGATCGGTAATATTTGCGTTCTGTGTGTGTCAGTGCTAGTAAAAATACAGAATGATATTTTTTTCGCGTACGCGTTGATTCAATTTACATTTAATAAAAGCCTACTTTTTATCCCACAACGGTACAGCAAAGGAATAATAATTATTTTGCAAAGACTCACGATCGCAGTTCGAACTACCAGTTGCATTATTAACGTAGACTTTTATATTTGCTCATTAAAATAAAGACCTTTCATAAGCTGATTATTTTAAGAAAATAATATGTAAAATGGTTTTTTATACTTAATATAATGATGTAAAGCTAAACAAAACGCAGCACAAAGCTTTCTAATACAGATTATTCTGAAAAGAAACTCTGCATTTTTTATTTTAAAGAATACAATGACAATACATTAGCAAGAATAATGCTTCCAATTTCGACGAAAGTTTAAAAGGTCGTAATACTTTTGTGTCTCCGTTAGTGGTTCTAAAAGAAAATGTATAAACTGGTTCATTGTTCGTTTTTGTGCCAGTTGTAACATAATTTCTTATTACCCGCTTGAGACTTGTTTTTGGCAAATATTTTCCATGTTGAAGTGCTCGTTTGTAAATAACTAAAACTGTTCCATGCCTCTGAAGATAAACAAGAACATAACATTTTTAATAATGATGCCGAAAATCTGTTAAACTACTGTACAGTCAACGTCAGGTGAGTGGTAACAGTTTTATAGGAGAATCGTTCTTATTACTATTGAGTTAAGGTGCATGACAGTTACCACTGATGTGCGGTCTACTGTACTAACAAAAAATATTCCATTAATATTTACATAGGTGGTGTTTTTATCAAAGTTATTACTACTGTATATTTAGAAGCTTTAAGGCGGCGCTATATCTTAAAATCAGACACTTTCGCCTGAAAGGGCATTATTCATAAGCAATTCTGAGATTAGGTCACGCGAATACGACAGACTTATCGAAATGAATAAATTCAAGGTCTTTGAGAGGCATATCCCAGTTATTTATAAGAGACTGTGCAGACGACAGACTTGATTGTCAATTAACTATCGGCCGATAGTTGGCCAATAGTTTAGTTGTAAGGAGATCGTGATTTTCGGTTGTTTCTTGATTTGCCTAACGTGCACATTACCATACACGCTCCAAACTAAAGAGCGACTAGAAGTGTTTGACCAAACAATACGAAAAAAGAACTTTTCCGTAAACATATAAAATTCCTAAAAGGTTTACCTTGTTTGATCGAATCCAATTCCCTAGGAGTAAATTCTTGGCCCATACAACACATAAGCGATATATTTCCACCGCTAAATCAATTTATCTGAGCACCTTTGAGAGCTCGCTAAGCTATCGCCTAAGTCTGTAACATGGAGAACAAAATGACTAGCAGAGGTACCATAACGAGGGCTGCGGCATTTTTCAAAAGAGTTACTGCAGCCCTGGTACATAAAACGCCTAAAAAGCAAGATGATGAGTTTTAGTCAGAAAGTGTCTAACACTTGATGATTTCCCATCGAAAAAAAGTTCCATAACGCAAAATCTCTTAACGAAAAAATAGATGTAACACCCAAAATTCGTATTCTTTGATGCATCTGCATTAAAGAATACGAACTCCTCGTTAGTTCACTCTTAACTGATCGTTTTGGTCATGTCCAGCGTACAAATTTGACCTACAAGAATTCGCTTGACCTAGTTGCGTTATGGCATATCCACTCGTCTTTCCTTACTCAGTGGTTTTATCGAACAAGATCAAGCGTTCTCTAAGATTCGCAATACAACTTGCAGGTGGTTTTCAGAGCTTAAATGTATACCTGTATAATCTTTCTAGGTTTACTTTCCCAGTATTTGATGTGGCATAAAGCGAAATGTAAATGGGACATAAATATTTATGAAAGAAATAAGAGACATATTTTAATAATGTTGAGAGGTAGTGCAAACAAATATATATCCTTTAAACAATGATATTGAACAAGAAAACGTACGAATAAAATTGTCCGAGTTATTTATTCAATTATTTAATCATATTCTTTATTTATACAAAAACCTTTTACATTGCTTAGAACTAGGATACAGAACATGGTTAACTAAAGGTAACACGGAATTGGTGAACCCAGACTCCTAAACTAGGTGATCCTGTGACTTAGGAGTCTGTGTTCTGCTGTCGCTGTTATACAATCAACCTTTTTTTTTTTTTAATTAAAAATGACCTACTTCTGACTTACGTTACAGTAGGTATACCTACTGTTCTATTAATTAAGGAAATAACATTAAACGTGACATTGACACCGTGAAGTGTCTCGTGTTTCTGTGACACTTGTCGAGTAGACAGTAGACATATAGAAACAGAATTATATTTGTTTTTAATTTATTTAATTACATTTAGTATACACGAGCCTACATTGTTCATCTGTAATATAATTATATCAAGACTGTGAACCTTGAATTTGTTTCAATGTTTCTTCTCGAGTTAGAAAATACCGGCCTTATTTGGTTTGAAAATATATGTGTGTATATTCAAATAAATATTATTTAATAAATTACTACACTCATTCAGACTCAAACCGAGGAGGTCAGATAGGGCAGTTGCTCCTTGTAAAGAACTGGTACTCAGCTGAATCCGGTTAGACTGGAAGCCGACCCCCACATAGTTGGGAAAAAAGGCTCGGAGGATGACGATTCAGAGACTCAAACCACTCTATTTAGCTGATAAGCAGCTATGTCATATTACTTTTGTCATTCCGAAAATAAAACAAATATTTTATCAGATTTTTCTCAAGATATTACTTTTGATTCCAACCAGACTTATCCGTTTCGACAAAAAAATAAAAATTGTATTCAAATCACGTACAACGTGAAAGGTGTATTCTCAGTTCGTTTTAAACCTGTACATTAAATGAAAATGTACCATATACATATACATTATTGATACATGTAGCTTCCGAGCAAGGTACGTTTACCAGCTATTGTACTTACTCTAAAACGATACGGGTTTGAACAATAGTAGGTCCCATTTATTGTATGTATATTATGTGTTATATAAAAGGTATTTGTAAGCTTAAGTATTATGTAATTGTAGGTATATTGTGAGCGGCTCAGTTTTGCTAATATTACTTAAGGGATATACGATTGATATCCTACTGAGGTTCAATTACGACTCAATTGGGGTTGAATCATATCGGACATTCAGAAAATATGAACTATTATTGTAATTAAATAAATTGAACCATATTGTCTGCAATTGATTTATGATCGTAATACTATTGTAGCTTAGACTATCCTTTAGAGGTAGACCAACGGCAGAATGTCATTGGAAAACGATTGGTCTGACTTTAGAAGAAAATGCCCGCTCGAGTTAAAACTGCTATTTAGAATCAATTGATATCCAATTGAAACATCATTAAATTAACCCCTGGTTTTTCAACGATTATGCTCGAGCTTTCTTTGTATTTGTACGGGTAAGGTTGGATCAATTTAAGTGAACACGTGTAAATCTGTGCCTTTTCAGTTCGTGATTAAATTATAGCGATTTACATTTTCGTGTTGGCAATGAGATGATGAGGTGTAATTTTAATGTCGTACATACAAAAGAGAAATTGTGAAATAATAAATGTCAATTTCACTTTCGCTTACTTTTCGTGCGCTAGGTTAATTAACAGTATCATATGAAGATATGCGCTCTTTAATATCTTCACTGCAAAATCCAAAATAAAAAAAACGTTTATAAATTCGTTTATAATAAACATATCGCTTAATTAATTTACAAGCCGACGTGAAGCACCTACCAAAATTTTTGCTTACCATTAGGGTCGGTATACATCATACTCGTACCTTCAAAAACCCACACAATTCAATTTGAATGAGGTGAAGAAAAGCATCTAATTAGCCCGGGTTCAACTCGAGTGGGAAACCGGGGTTAACTCAACCTGCCCTCAAAAAGGATGAATATAAATAAGTCCATCTTTTTTGGGCCATATTGAGATCGAAAAGCGTCTGTACCAACAAGGCCTCAACCTAATTTGTATTCACGATTAATGATAGTAATAAATCATACAAGAAATTTTGGCACATAAGAATCTTTCAAAAGTTTTATAAATGTTAAACTCGCGGGCTGTAGGTGATTTTTGGGTCAAACTTTTGTTAGAACGCTAAGAATTTTCGATGTATTCAGTAACTAGCTGTTGACTGCGAGTTTGACAATATGATTGTATCCAGATAGTGGAATAAAAAGTTATTCGATATCATAAAATATCTGAGATTATGTTTACCAACTTTGATCCTGAATCTTTCAATCCTTTCCGTGAAATAGTAACAGCTATATTTCCGAACGATTCGATCCGAACAAACTTTCACATTCGTAATATTCTCAGAATTGTGTAGGATTAAGTTTCATCATTATAAATGTAAAGTACTGTATATTTTCGTTGGTACGTATCTTTTGTTATCAAGTACGCGACCGGCATTCACGTACTAAGCATCCCGACAACAAAAGGGTGAAATACTTTAACCAAAATAAAGATCTTTCTCCTTTATCCTGAAATATTCACAAAATTCAACGTGGTACACGTTTTAAGCAATTGTTTGCGGATTATGTTTAAAAATTAAAAAGGTTGACAATCTCTTAAGTGGGTGGTGAGGGTTTAATATATTTAAAACATTTGGAACGAACACAGCTTTCCGTTTAATAAAGGTTCTCTTTGTTACGTCCATTTCTGCTTAAGAGTGAATACTATAACAATTCGTATTTCAGTGCCTAATATTTCAGACCATTTTTATGTGAAATTAGGCTTTTAGATGACAAGAAATCTAACAATATTTCCCAAAAACTTTGTGACCCTTACCTTTTACCAAAAATTTTACCCCAAAAATATTTAGGTACCTATCACAAAAACATAATATTTCAATTTAAGGGTACACCGGTTCCCAAAACGTCGCAACGTCCCAAGATACGAGGTCACTAAACAAAAAAGTTACAGCAAGCAATTATTGCCAGCCGTCGTATACGCAGCTTGAGAAAGTTGCTCCATAAACGCTGCATGAGAATTGCTTTGAATAAAAATGAGTTCAGACCACGGAGGTTTTTTACGTTTCCATGTTCACGAAATTGATAAAACGGTCGGTGGAGATAGGTTTATAGCACTTTTTTTGAATTTTTGATGTTCCATTTTTGACCTGGTTGAATGGAACTTTGAATCTGCAGGGATCTACAGGGAAGACTTTTATAAGTAACTAGCTTTTCGCCCGCGGTTTCACCCGCGTCCCGAGATGACTGCTTCCCGTAGCCGGATGGTAACAAAAACCTATGTCCTTCTCCTGGCTCTAAACTACCTCCCTGCCAATTTTCAGCTAAATCGGTTCAGCCGTTCTTGAGTTATAAGTGGAGTAACTAACACGACTTTCTTTTATATACAACATGTAACTTAATTAACGCACATCCTGAAATTAGTTTGTTCAGAATCGTTTACTGAATCGATTTATATAATTTTTAATATAGGTAATTTTTTATCCCAAAAATAATTAAAACTACGAAAATTATTGTCATATTAACCCTGTACAGTCAAAACAAATTCAAATAGACCGTAACTCAAAGTAATAAGACTTCGAGTATTGTCGGCTTTTTCCGTGGTTTCGTTATGTTGTGTCGAGTCGAGCGGCGCTCGGCGCGGTATTTGCGTGCGTAGTAGTATGACCAAAAAGTTCTCCAAGAATTGGTATAATTAATTTAGTAAATAACAATGCATATACATGTTAAATTAAAAATTCAGTGTATGTATTATGATTATAACATAATATTCTAATTGGGGTGTTTGAGGGTGTGCGTTAATTACGTTACATGTTGTATATAGATTTTGTCTAAGTTTTTTTTTTTCGTATGTATTGATTGTACCAAAGTTTTGCTTACTTTTTTCCGTTGAATATAAAACACGAATGTTATGTATGTGGGTCAAGAGAAAATGTAGGGTCGGGAATGTTTGACTTGTAACAAATGTTAGCAATTTCAGATAAACACAGTTTTGGTACCTTAGTGGAACCTAATGGTATCGTATTTTGTTAGTAGAAACACTTTTAACGTGGGTAAAAAATACTGAGGAAACCTTTTAAAATAACAGTCATTTTGAGTATTTTTTCTTCGACTCACACAAATGTCTTATGCCTTTCATTCCTTTCTTCAAGATTGTTTAATATTCGTACTAATATACCTGGAATTTCATCACATCTATTACTTCAAAATTCCTGCCGTCGACAAGCATATTATTTTCACAGCAAAGACATGACTAGATTAGTAAAAATCAAATTAAAAATGACACAAACAGGTGTTTATTTGAGACAATTTATTTGAAACAACACATGTCATTGTTCAAAAACCTCACTCAAACCTCCTCATTTAAAATCCTTACAAATTATCACGTCACAATTCTCTTTGTACGAGCAGACATAATCAGGTGTTCGTCCCGCTAAGCGTGGTAGACGCGCATTCGATACGACGGCTAATTCACAGGCGACATGACAGGTGCAATCTATCGCGTAGCCTAGCTAGCCTACCCACTACATGCGCCTCAAATTAGCTGCGTATCATTGGCAGAGCGTTTAGGTAATTAACTTGAGTCAAGTGCACAATGTTTTCACATGGTGGAATTACAAAAAACTAAGCTTTGTTTATAATGAATTAGCTTCCACCTGCGGCTTCGCCCGCGTAAAGTTCGGTTATATCGCGTTCCCAAGAGAATTCTCAAAAGTCCGGGATAAAAACTATCCTATGTTCTTTCTCAAGGTCAACTCTATCTCTGTACCAAATTTTATTAAAATCAGTTTACTGGTTCAGACGTGAAAGCGTAACAGACAGACAGACAGAGTTACTTTCGCATTTATAATATTAGTACGGATGCTTGTATGCTATTCGTTGTACATTCTTGGCTTTCACTCACACCGTTACGTCTCAAGAGAACTACTTCCCGTACCTGGATAGGGTTAAAAAGTCTCCTCTGGTTTCAAGCCCTACCACAATTTTGCAGCCAAATAATTACAAAGTAGTGTAACTTACACTACTTTCTTGGATATTATAGTTTGTTTAAAGTTTAAAAAGAAATGTCAAATTCCACTAATTCATCGCGATCCATTGACCTTTATCCACAAACAAGTAACCTACGCAGTGCAGCCACATCATCAATGTTTACGATATTGACGGTACGGCGAAGCTATAAATAAATTCATGAATAATTATTATAACCATATAATCAGTTCACTGCCTACTGAGCCTACGTAAACTGTAATCACGTCATATTATGGTGTTGTGAAGTAAATATAGATTACCATATTGATAGCACGGAAAAGTAGTGATGTCAAAAGTGTCGATAGAATCCTTATTAAAGTTGTAAAGGCGAAAGTAATCATGACTATTTGTCTGTTCGTCCGGCTTGCACACCAAAGCTACTGAACCTATTTAAATAGAAATATTGAAAGATAATCTAGAGCCCAAGAATGGACTAAGACTACTTTTTTATCCGGGTGTAGTCGACTTCAGATAAAAAAAGATTCAATATTCGTGTTAATATTCTTTGTCTCCCTTAATATTATTATAGAGCCATCCACCGATGCTCTATTTAAAAGTGTTCTAGTTTTCTGACCATGATATAATTTAAACACTTGCCTGTCGTATTCTATCAAGCAACCAACTGTGAGAAAAAATGTTTTGACGCCCTGATAATACTCCATTGCAACGCCCCTTAGAAAAACATCTTATGTAAAATGATTTTCCGAGCAACTGAGCTATTTCATAGTAATATGATTCACATGGGTTTACATGTTTTGAACTTATAATTTACCATCCTAATTTATAATAGTGTTTTTGGAACAGATTTTGTTATGATAACAAAAATATATCATTTAGTTTCAAACTTCTTTTTTTATATATTTATGCGTTCCTCATATCAAGACTAAAAAATTGTGATCAACTAAAAGTTCTGAGCTTACAGCATAACCAAAGGCTTGTAAAATCAAAGCCTAGTTTAATAATTTCACTTAACTGGAACGCTGCCCGTGCACCCTTTGACAGAATGAAAGCGAACATGGGTGTCCATATAACGAAGTCTATAAAGGTCTTATTTTATATTGAAATATTTTTATAGAACTAAAATAAGGAACTGTTCCTTACAGTGACTTATTTAGGTAATTTCCTTTCAGGTAGAAATTATTTTGTTGAGCATTTTTCTATTGAAAATAAGTAAACTGAGAGCGTGTAAGTAATTCAATTATTGATAGGCATTTTTGAATACCCAAAACCAGAATAATTTGGTAGGCCGTTAAGTTTATGTTGCTGTTCTGTTTACGCGTTAATTCCTGTATTTCATACTTTTAAGACGAAGTTATCCTGAAATTAAGAAGTGAGAAAAGGCATACTTACTAAACAAACCTACCACTTAATCTCAAAATCAGGAAATTAGACCCAGTTTTTCAAAAAAAGAAAAATCAGTTTCTTATACAGGCATTCGATCATAATTCTTGTTTAAACCATCTTTCATCTGCTTGTGACAAACATTGGACAATAAAGTATATCATAAATCATGAAGACTTATCTTGTGAAATCTAGACAGTTTTCCCCTTTTCATTTTTGTGTCTACAGTTCTTTACCTTAATACAGTTGAGACAGAGGGAGATATATTCGATTTATGTATGTATGAATGTTTGCGGCAAAACTGCTTATTCTTCTGTCAGCCTTTTCTCAAAATATGTTGAGGTTGGCTTCGAGTTTTAAGTGAATGCAGAACTGTTTATTGCAGCCACGTAATTTTGTCGAATGATTTACCAATGGTTTTGATCGAGTATTTGACAAAACGAGCTAGGTTGATATGCTAGCAACCAGAAAACTCTATCGTTGAAAATTTAGATTCTTAACTTAATACCTATGCTATATATTTTCTAATAAAGCATACGTGCCTAAACCCTTAATTCTACTATGACTCTTCATCTTACTTAACTTCATCAGGTGCATGCCTTAAAAAATATTCCCATATTTAATATCAAATAAGTAGAACCACTCTATCACGAAGTTATTGCAGTACGTGCCATATAAGTCTGGAAAATATGTTCCCACTATACGAAAGAACCTTTTTGATGACACTTTTATAGTTCCCAAGCTTATACCTAGAAGGTTTCAATAAAATTTTACGTCATACCTCCAAGATGTCGAACCGACAACTTAATATCGTCGATACAAGAACTTTGTATAAAAATGTTGAAGAACAAATGGAATTCTCAGTGGGGAACTCCCTTGAGATGGCAACTTCTAAAAGAACCGGAGGCCAAATCTGTAACCTAGTTCTATGATAAAACTTAAGCTATATCTCATGTTTACTTACATAGTACTTAGTTGATACCTAGGAGACGTAACGTCTTAAAGTTCAGTGCTTTAGGCTCCCCGTTGAAACACTTAGATTGAGATTTTAAGTAAGTTCGCGAACTTGTTATGTGAAAGTGAAATTTTCTAGGCCACGGACTAATATTTTGGGTTATACGACTCTAGTTTTAGACTTAAATAAACAAACGGAGACAAATTGTTACTCGCGGTATCTTCTGCGGTTTTACGTAGTAGCTACGCCGTAGCAGTGCTACGACTTCGTAGTACTTGTAGCTACGAGAATAAACGATTCCTACTCTAGCGCAACTATTTGCCTTTCATTATAATAAACGCCTAACATTTTTGAAGTGTTTATCTATAGAGCAATTTATATAGTTCCAAATATTCCATTCCTATACTTTATTAGTTAGCTAACATAACCACTAGGGACAAGTTTGTGGCATACATTTACATTAGATGTAATTGCCAATTAACCGGCCGTAGATAATTACCAATAACAAGTATTGTCAATAATCATGCGGCATCTGCCATATTATCGTTTAGATCTACGACCCTTGACAGTTTGTAGCTATGTTAATAATATTACATGTATAATAAATCATGTTAAACAGTGTAGTGGGTAGCTTATCGATATTAATGGATTGCGTTACTTTGAGAATATATATTAGTTTATGACATGCGGCTTCAATCATTCCAAGGAAACACTTTTACGGTTCTATGTAAAACTGGTATAAGTTTTTAGTATTTTTTCAACCTATTAAGCAGCTCAACCTCAAATGGCTATGTGATGATCAAACATATTTATCCTCAAGTTCTTTTCTGAGGACAAAAAGAATACCATACTGCTTTTCAAGTTATGTCACTCAAATGCGTGGGTTTCAGCTATTTGGTGTCTCCTTATCTCTCTTCGGTCGTAGCTGATTGTCGGCCCTTTGGACTAAAAGAGTGAAGGAATAGGGTTTGCACCTGTGTCTGTGCAAACGCTTATACAGTATATTACTGCGCAGCTGGCCGACAATCGGCCGGGATGCCATCATCATCATCATCAGCCTATCGCAGTCCACTGCTGGACATAGGCCTCTCCAAGTGCACGCCACTGAGATCGATTTTCGGCTCCTCGCATCCAGCTCCTGCCAGCCGGGACGCCATAATTAGGTTTATTTGAAACCCACAAGAATAGCGAGTCATATAATTCTTTATTGAGGGGTTTATAATTATTGTGTACTAGAACTAAATTGTTGTAGTTACAGTAACAAGGTTACGTAATAAGATACCGCAGACATAAAACAATAACTTCATACGTACATAACTTAATAAAATTAAGCTGTCATTCCTACTTAATGGGTTACATAAAAGTTTGTTTACTCTACTTGAAACAATGTTATTTTGACGATGTTTTGTGTAAGAAATAGTAGTAAAACTGGCTCATTTTACTGACTGTAAAAAGGTTTCTCTATTTTGCCTACTAACATAAACTACTTACTAAATAATTCAGCGATAAAAATGTCCTAATACATTGAACAAAAAAACCTATTCAACATTTTTTTTCAGTCCTAAGAAAATCTCTAAACGTTCCTATTTAACCATCATCTCCAAACCCTCTTAAACAACCAATAGTTAATCGTATACTATAACATTGTTAATTGCTAATCCCATTAATCCAATCAGAGGTCCAGTTAAATAATGCAACATCTCAATACAAACTAACAGACTGGCTAGTTATACTGACCAGCGATAATTTTCCCTTCAATTGAGACCTCTTGGCTCGTGATTAATTGCACAACAGATTGGACCTTTGCACCCTTGGCTTAATAAAGTTGCCACCCTTTTTACCTACAAGTCAGATCAAGGTCTTTTGGAAATTTATTTTGTTTTCGAAAGCTGGGACTTTGTTTTAGAGTGCCTGTAAATTATTCTCAATTAATATGTCCTATTTTGAATCCTACTGATATTAAAATGCAAAAAAATAAGGATGTTTTGTGTGTATGGTTTTTACTCTTCATGCAAAAAAATAGCTGTAATATAGCCTATATAACGACATTGGATATATATTTCTCTATATCCATGTGCAGAAAGTAATTTCCTCGAAACGCGGGTCGAGTGAGTGTTGAATAAATGCGGTCATCAGAATAATTAAATTCATATTCCCTAGCACTGTAAATTATACGAAGCTAACGCTCAATAATCGTAGTTTCATGGAATTTCATTAAATAAACCAAGCACAAGAACACTATACAGCAATAAATTCACAAAATTCCGAGTACACAACAGTATTGAATTGCATAAATTACTAAACAATTTCAATTTTGGTAACAACGCCATCTAGCGAAATTTCCTCGAACTACGCAGAACAGTAAAACAATATACTCGCGAAAACATGTCTGAGTTTGCAACAGAATTGTGCTTAGAAAATGTTTGCAAGTAGTTAACCATATTTACATACATATGTAGGCACGCTATCTGGTCGGGAATATCAAATAGGGAATCCCATACAGGTTTCTAGGCTATCGTAAATTATGTATCTACTAAGCCTTCAGTGTAGGTTTAGGCTGAATACAGTTATGGAAGTAAATATTTATTTTTGTTTGTGGTATGGACTTCGGCACAAATTGAAATGGATTGTGCTTAGAGACTAAACACACTAACTTAGTAAATTACACAATCAAGTATCTATGTAATAAGGACCACGGTGAACATAATTCCTTCCTCCGTTATAGAGAATTGTGTACCTAAAACATTGAAGTTAAAATCAGTAAGTTTCAAAGTTGTTATTATGCAATATGAGTAAGAATCACTACTTACACGCCTTATACAAAACGCGAAGAAGTTTTTTTAGACTGTCACAGAAAAAAGTATATTAGCTATTAATAATTTCCGATCATTCTATTATTCTTCAATTGATAAATTAATATAATCAAAACTCTAATAACCACTGACAAAATTAACACTCGAATTTGCATTAAATTCATAATTACTAACGCGCCCAGTCTTAACAAAATTGTCACAATGGTCCAAAATTCCCGCGAAATATTAATTAAGCAACAATACATATTCGGTTATTGGAAGCCATTGCAAATATGAGTACTTGAAATTATGTAGGATATGTACGGTCAGCGTCAAAAGTACCTGAACAAAGTAACATTTTCAAAAGTGGCTAACAACGCAAAGGCTCATAATTCCTTAAAAACAAACGCCAAAATTTACGTAACATCCTAAACTTACAAAAAATTGAACACTTGACGACACATTTTTAAATCTCTGGCAGTTGTCACAGGTAGTCAGTAGAAGCCAGTATATCTGACAACCAGTCTTACCTAGAAGTATTGGGTTTCCCGGGTAATTGGGTTAAGGAAGTCAGATAGGGAGTCGCTCCTTGTAAAACTGGTACTCAGCTGCATTCGGTTAGACTGGAAGCTGACCCCAACATAGTTGAAAAAAGACAAGCCTGATGATGACTCGATGACACAGTGTTTAGCAGTTTTAAAAATTTTGATTTGTTCAGGAACTTTTGGAGCTGACTGTCCATTAAATTTTGTAGGTACAATTGTGGCTCAACCCACATGTATTACGAAAGGTATTAATCATTTGAGAATCGACACTAATGTTACAATATTGGACATTCCCCGACAAGCAATTATTGATGATGTATGTACTATTCATATTCAATACTAGATGATCTAGAACAATTGTTCAGGGATGTGGGTGTTTCAAATTTAGTCGGGCGTAACTTTGAATTATGAAGGCCCCGATTCCTATTGGTAAATTTTGATTTGGGTGGTAAACTTTTTTCTTATGTATATTTTATTCTTCTTCAATAATTAAGTTGAACTACTTTAAAGAGCACAAATAGCCCTTGTTACGGAATACTAAAACTCGATTTTAAGGACTGCTCAAATGCCATTCTACGTATCTCTGTCACATTTAAATTTAAGTGATATGCTTTAAGTTCTAAGTTAGTCAAGTTAGTAAGGTTTTTACAATTTGTTTGCTGACTTTCAAATTTCCGTTTTTGGGCTTTCGTTCCACGTTCTGCAACTAAATCCAAAAATATCTCAAACGAAGCGATCTCCTCATACTTTATTTTATTCATAGCTCACGGACGGGGCGTTCCGTTGTATCATGTTACAGAAACATTACACGACTGTATTGTTTATGACGAACATAAAAAAAAATGTTTTTACCGCACACACCCACACACATGTAGACAATCTCACACACTCATAAACTCATAATGCCTTTATCTTATGAACGCGAACATTGTTTGGTGAAATGCTTAATATTACTAGTTGTTTGGATAAGCTAGGGACGTTTTGATTTAGTATAGATGTTTTATATCAGGAAAGCGGCTGAGCTGCAGTTATGTGATATAATGCTGCAGATATAAATGTACATGCACCTTGTCGTTGTATGCGTAAGCCCGGAAGCACTTAGTAGTATTACATATGAGTATTATGCGCCACTATTTCAAACATAAGCGTAAGAAAGAATTAAGTTTTGTTTCAACATGATAACTGCCCATTAAATATCTGAAATTGCGATATTTCATTTTTGATCCAAATAACCACAACATTTGAAAGACAAAATCGAATTACGATTCTTAATTCCGAAAATTGGGATTTCACTTAATGTCGGTCTTTTGTGCCGGTTCATGTTATAATGTAACTTGAACCGATACAAATGACGGAATTTCATTATTTACATCGTCTCGTTTGACATGTTGGCTTTCATTTTATATGAAATCATCTATTACTAAGATTTTTACGCATTGGAAATCAACTATGTTGAGAGAAAACTAGATTAGTTGAGAGAGAACTGATTAGTGAACAGTGCCTTCACTTTTAGGTAATTCACTCTTGTCAAATCACTTCGTAAAAATGAATGAAATCCATTGTTAGCCATGTTTTAGACATAAAAAAAGTTTGATTTTGCTTCAGAAAGTAATAGTCTTACTTCAAATACATTTTTAGGGTTCCGTACCTCGAAAGGAAAAAACGGAACCCTTATAGGATCACTTTGTTGTCCGTCTGTCTGTCTGTCTGTCTGTCAAGACCCTTTATCTTAAGAATGCGTGGACGTATCAAGCTGAAATTCACATGAAATACTCGGGTCTATTGTCCCTTTAAGCTGTGAAAATATCAAGCTTCTAAGCCAAGCCAATCAAAAGATACAACCGATTATGTCGATATTTTCAACAAATTCTCGACACTCGCAAAGGAATCAAAACCTACAGGGTACTTCCCGTAAACTCAGAGTCTTGAAATATGGCATGAAGCATTGTCATATAATGCAAATATAGGAAAAATTCCGAAAATCTCATTTTTTTAGTTATATAATGTAAAAAAAAATATTTTAATAAAATGAAACTTACTACCTTATTTCTCACGAACGAATAAAGGTATCAAATTGAAATTTATACCAAATACCTAGGTCTATTGTCCCTTTAGGTAGTGAAAAAATCAAACTTATAAATTAACGCGATCAAAAGATACAGCAGTTTTACCGACACCTTAGACGAATTTCCGTCACACGCTAGGGAATCAAAACCTACAAGGTACTTCCCGTGAACTCAGAATCTTGAAATTCGGCACGAAGCAACGTTATATAGTACAGATGAAGGAAAAATTGCGAAAATGATAAATTTGAAGTTACATAAAATATTAAAATATTATTTTTGCTTACATGACATAAAATATTTTTTTAATAATTATAAACTTACTACCTACCCTTTTTCACATGAACGCGTAGAGATATTAAAGTTTTGAATAAAAAGTGAAATTCATATCAAACACTTCTTAAATATAATGGCCTCTAAACTGTGAAAATTTTAAATCATTCAAAGGTCATTGGGCACCTTAGTATGAAAACCATACCCACGGCGGATACGAACGAAATATAGCACAGTATAATGATAAAGGCTCTGATTTACTATGGCATTAGTCGCATCAATGTGAACCATGGGAATCTAGAGAAAATCAGGTGTAAACATCAAATATTTTCCTCATTTCAATGGGGAATTTAAACGACCAAGTTTGACGGATTTGAGAAATTATTTCTTTGTAGTGAAAGAGTATACTCGCCGTTTATTTCCAATGTCATCAGGTCAGGATCTGATGATGGAAATCCTGAGAAATCGAGGGCAACTATCAGAAATTGTAGGCATGCATAGGATTAAAACTTGATTCTCAGATGTATGTCTGGTGATACTATCAAACAGTGAAGGTTTAGAGCTTATCTGATGATGGAGACGTGAGAAAGTCGAGAGAACTCGGTATGTTTTAGTAACATCGTGTTTGGGCTTATATTATTCGTATTGACGAGAACTTTTCACAAAAGTTAAAAATAAAAACTTTTTACAAAAAAAAAACAACTTCTAAAAACAACAAGAAAACTGTTTATATTCATCGGTCTAGATCTCGGTGGTTAAATAAATATAGATGCATCCTCTAGACACCGACTTCTAGACCGATGCACCTAACATCTTTTTAATTTCTTTCTTGCTTTTGTTTTCTTTTTGCTTTTTTATATGTTTGAAGTTGGATTTGTTTGTAAAATGCTACAGAATAAAATAATGCCGACTTTATAAAACAAAGAAAGGGACAGAATTACACTTTTGCCAAGGGTCTAGAAACGTAAAGCCAGCAGCCCCGAATCCTACTCTCTAGAAGTCGTTGTTACAATTCGACAGCTACAAGACGTCAGGCGGTTTCGAAAAAAACCTGAAACTGGGGCTCTTTAGGTGATTAATCCCTCAAAAATAAAAGATCCCATTCCTGCAATGGCTGCTTTAACCCAAGTTAGTAGTGAATTCTCATCACCTAAAATAAAATAAGCTCCAACACAAGGTTACGTTATAAATTGTAAAGGAGTTCCCATAACTATATCTGATCTTAGCTGTCGATCCCACAATGGCAGTCAAACCTATCTTTGTGGAAAGTCTTCGCCAATACGAATTAAATAAGCCCAAACACGTGGTAGTTGTTCAGGAGTTCCCTCGACTCTCTGAAGTCTCCATAATCAAATCAGCTCCAAACCTTCACCGTTTACCAGTACCCTCAAAATGCGTGCCTACAATATTCAAGATTTGCCCTCGATTTCTCAGGGTTTCCAGATCCTCATCAGATCCTGGTCATCCGGATTGGCACCTTCCTTCTTTATGAAAAGTCTTTAACAATAAAAACTAGCATTGCAACCTGTACAATCCTCTGAAACTGCTTGTCTTTTATATTTTTCAAACGATCCTGGACATTCGTCTCCATGGAATTTTAATAAAATATTTATATTCAAAGAAACGTCATACCATTCTCCACGATTTAAAACTACTTTGATTCATGTCCGCCACTTTTTACAAAGCGGGTCAGATATGCCCCATGACCTTTAAGACATAATTAGTTATTTTCAATCAGATTTCTGAATGATGACTATAAAATGTTGTATATAAATAACTTCAATAAAATAACTTTTACAAGGTACTGGCCTACTATTTTAGTTATATGATAAAATAAAAAATATTAACTATTTTGACTCTCACGAAATTACCATAACTATGATTGATCTAAACTGAACGGTTGGCGCGAAACTCACTTTTTATCTATACAGCATTTGTACCCTCGGTGCGCGAGTCCGACTCGCACTTGGCCGGTTTATTGTTAGCGTGACCTACTTATATTTACGAGTAGTTTTTCTCCTACGACACACTACATACTTTTTTGATTGATGATGTTAATATTTGAATGTCTTATCGAAAATCCCTATTCAATCAGTACACTATTGGCAAAACACACAAATAAAAAAGTTACTAGGTACATAAATTTATTTATTTTCCTTTTATTTTTGGATACAATAACAATGGCAACAATTAAGCGAACGAAAGCTTAACACAATTGTTCATTTTTTTTAACCTAATCGCTGGTTGAAAGTATAAACGACTACGCAATAAAAAAGGTTTTATGTCACAATCATGCGGATTGAACAAAATAACTGTGTTTTCAAAGGTCAAAAACTCGTCAAAAATATATTTTGTATACTTACACAAAATGTAGTTGTTTCTCGCCGTTACATCCACGTCTTGAATTACTTCAAACTTTAGAGCGAATTAAAAATAAAGCAGCTTACATTGTAGCCTTTCTTCATAAATTGCTTACCAGTATATATTTGACCTATTGGACCAGTATTTCCAGAATTTAGAGAGTTCAACCAATCAAAAAAATTCATCAGGTTTATTAAACAAGTATAATATTTATGTAGATTGTCACAAAAACATCCACATGATTGCTAACAGTTCTCGTTTATTTCAGTGATCTCGCTTCGAGCTGATCGTAATGGGGCACACAGCGAGCGGAGTAAAATCCGCTTTATGGCTATCTCTTCTACATGGCTTCCTCTTCCTCATCGGTAAGTATCCTCCTGTTGTGTACCGTGTTGTATTTACGTATTGTTTTTGAAATATTCCTTTTTTAAAAGCTCCTGTCGTTTTGCTAATGGCATGTGACATGATGTGAAAAAGGATGGTTGCTTTTTATTTTTGCAATTTTTTTTGTACTGTGATAAAAAGAGTAACTTAATGTTTTGTTGTAAGAAATTGTCTTTATTTAAACCATTGATTGGTATAATGATGCGTGGTGCTTATAAAGACAAGCTGTAGTAGACTTTGTATTTTCAAAGCAAGCCTAGTACTGTGTTTTGTCCTCAAAAATACTTGCAACATTAAATCTCCTGAGTCAAACACAACAAAATCTTTATAACAAATGGGTACTAACCAAGAACAAATGAAGGTTTATAACTTTACAGCCTTGAAATATAGCTTGAACGGACACACGGCAGCTAGTATTTTAGACTTGAAATAGGAAAACCTATTTGAAAAATTGTTACGTGGAGTTTGGTAGTGGCTGATAAATGACGTTAGGTTTGTTCTCTATCATAGTGGGGCTAATACTAGCTATAAATCTGTATAGTCATGTAGATAGGTCATGCTCGAATTGACAGTTCTCCGAACTGGAATTCACTGTGATGTTCCATTGTTTTTCGCAATTATTTTGAAGCGGGATTTTTGGTGTGTCCGAGTTTTGTAGGTTAGATAGTTGTTTTTAGAATTATGCGATTCAGATTTTGAGCTTTTGATGCGCATTATAAATGCCGGTGCTGTGAAATGCAAAACCACCGCAAAATAATATAGGTACTTGTGATCCATCGCATGACAATGATGGCAAAGATGTTCGCGAGAGACAGAAGTAACAAATTTTATGCTAATTTTCAGTATTTAATCTAATTTAATTCTTAACTACCATATGTTGCAACTTTATCTGTATTAAAGACTTAAAAACATAATAGGCTCGGGAGGGTTCCTAACAAAAATGAACTATGACGTAGAAGCCGATCAGTTATATTCGATCATCCTTTGTTACAATAGTAGTTTCAACACGAATTGAAATGTTGCACATAAAGAGCTAGGGTACATCGCTACATTGATGGCACATAAAACTGGAATCACGTTACGAACGAAATGAACGATACATACATTCCATGGAGAACAAAATGACTAGCGGAGGTGCCATAACAGAATATTGCCTAAGCCAGTAGTAGGCCAAAATACGGACGAGGAACGTTACTAGCTCCGTCTTAATACGCCTTCTTTAGACGCGACCATTTTTTGTAATCTTTGACAAACGTCTCGAAGAACCCGAACGCCTCGTTAGTTCACTCGTCACTGATTGCTTTGTCATGTTCACTGTACGAATTTGACCTAGAAGAAAGCGCCTGACCTACCTGCATTATGGCATATCTGCTCATTTTTCCTTAACCCGTGGTACACACAAACATTTTACGAGGAATGGCTTAGAACATGTCCGTGTGAGATTTGTCGGGTCCCATTTTATTTGATGGAAATCTTTTAAGCTTCCGTTCAGATAATTGGCATTTTCATTCTTTGACAGCTGTTACGAGTAGTGAGAATTTTATAAATGTGAGCTGCAATATTTTTAAAAGGCTTTATGTTATCCAATACCAATTGTGGAAAACTTATCGGTGCCTAGATGAAAAAACTAGTATTTAGCGCTTTCTTTTATTTTTGAGGTAGACTCAAAGCCCGGCAGAAGCCAGGTAAAAAAACTGGGGCAATATACGTTTTACGGCGATATACATTACCAACTATACAAACAAACATGCTTCGCAGTGCTGTGAAAACCAGCAACATTTAACAGTTACCAAAACAAATGAAAACCTCATTCGAATTTCATATTCTATTAAACAAAACGTTCCAAACTTAAAACGTGCTTCTTAAAAGCAAAGATGCAGGCATAAAACAATTTCGTCCACCCCAAGTCCTTCAAAGACAGACAACAAAAAAAAAACAAGGATTATTAACTATTAACAGCCAGCAATAAAGGCCGATGTCGTTGCCAAATAACTGATACAAGTCTGAATGATATCTGGTCGTAAATCATAGAACCTCTTTTGTGAGGCTCGGCTCGTATTTATTTCCTTTTGGTTGGCTGGCTTTGAATAGAAACTGAATGTTATGGAGATAATTTACTTGCAGTTCTGTCTGGCGTCGATTTTATAAGGTCGCGGTTGTATTTTTTTATTGGCAGTCGGGCCTTTACTTTTAAGAGACAAGATAATGTACTTACATTTCGTTTAAGTTTATGCTTTGAGATTTATTTTCAACTTGAAGTTTTGAGACAAATCGAGTATCTGGTTTCACCCGCAGTTCCTGTCCACAGTCACGAGGAAACTGCTTGCCGTACATGGATAAAAAGTAGCCTAACTGTTATACGAGTGATGTCGAGAGAGCTATGAGTTGAGTCAGCATAACTTTTTGCCTGAAATTGTGTCAAACATACCCATGTAGGTTTCTTTTCATAGATTATTGACATGTCACATTATTGTCAAGTAATTTAGACTCACAAACAAAAAACCGGTACCTACCGATGGTACCTACAAACGTATTATGTAGGTAACATAAACAGACCCTTAACAATACAGCGTATTGTCAATGACCTTATTAGATACAGACCTCCTTACTCACTAGACGTCCACTACGTTCGAGAGCATTACATCAAAGAGAATTATGAACTCTGTTCACAATGTGTACTGCGTTCTAACGTAAGAAATAATAATGGTATTTGTAGTTTTATACTCAAGAAAGCGGATAGAACTAGCCTACATGTAGTCGACAATAGGCTGCTATGATGATGATTATAGTCTACAAAATCCTTCACCATAAGTTTTTACTTGTTCACCATCCAATAATGGCACGGTACGATAATATATTTTTAGATTAAATAAATAATAAACAAAAAATAAATTAAATTCACTGATCACTATTGTGTGTAAAAACAACAAAAAGCTGCTGCTTTTTCCGTTGAATTTTTACCCAAAATACTGTAGCGTCATGCGCCGTCAATGAACACCGGACCATATTCAATCCTGTTATTGTTGAATTTTCAACGAAAACTTACCGTAATGTGCCATCAACGTACACCAGGCCTTATTCAAGTTAAGTACGTAAATCTCCTTCTCTGCAAAAACTGAAGTCCTACATTCACATGTATCTTTTACTACGTTCAAATTCCAAAACCAGCGTAGAATTTCCGAATTCATAAAAAATGGATCATCCAGTACATACCTATTCAAAAATCCGAGAATCTATTCTGATAATGTTAAGCCGTCAGTTCGTTGATATTCCTGTGAGTAAAAATTGAAAACTCAAACGTGAGATTCGTTAGAGGATTGGTATTTTTCGAAAGCATTGTTTTGTATTTCTTTTTCATATGTAGCAACCGCTGTACAAGTGTACAGACAGAATTTTGAATTGTTTGGTGTTTTGAATTACGAAGATAACCTATTATGAAAGCAATGAAACATTTGCCGTCACAAGTCACAAGGAATTTGAAAAGTACACAGACGTAGAAGCAACTTAATATGGGACACGCACACATAGATAAATGTGACGGAGATGTGATGCAAGCTTTGAAGCATTTATGATCACCCATACCTCTAAAATGCGTCATTTAATAATTCACGCCAAAATAAAATAAAAAATATAATTCAACAAATCATAAATAAAGAATGAAATAAAAACAAAACAACAAAAATAAAATGGAACTACATTTAAATTGGACACGAACTTCTGAATTAAATTCGCTAACTGCTTCCAACTATGAATGCCAAGTATGACGCTGGACTGCTGGGAATACCACAACAGGGGTGGTTTTCACACCCCCATGAAACTAATTTAAAGTTCCACAGCTAATACTGATAAAACAAATTATGGCTATGGGGATGACATTATCATAATGGAAGTGGAGGTAATATTTATCTCAGACAATGTTTCACTCTCTATCTGGTATGCCTAAGGGATAAGCTTATCTAGGGATTCAGAATTTTGGTAGACTTAAATATGGAGCATGGTTCTAATACATTCAGTCTTAAAACAAATGAAGATCTGAGGCATGAAAAACACACAAAATACAACTACTATTATTACTACAGGGGAACCTAATGCAATAGTGTATTTTCAGTTTTTATATTTAGCCTAAGTTACTCTATTTACTTATTATTTACGTATTTTTTTATCTCATGTTATAGTAATTCGTAGGAAAAAGTGTATAATTTCGTAATGTACTATTATTTATTTAACAGCAGGGTTTCAAAAATGATATTATGAATGCACCACTTTTCTGGAAAAGACAAACGAGTCAAAACCTAGATAGAAATAAAAAAAATCGAAAGTTAGGAGGACCCAATTATTAGTCTCGTAGAATGTAGTTTCATTTTCACGCAGACAACTAGGTTAGCAAAATATGGAGGTAAAAATATTTGAACGTAGACTCACCTTATATATGAACCATTGTAATTTGAAAAAAATGCTAAATACAAAAATCCTTAAATGTTTATAAATCTACTTAAATCTAAAAGACTAACTACGAAATTGGCAATTAACTTTAAAATTCGATGTACATATTTTCCAATACTAAAGTAAGGACAATAATAATAAATTATCACTTAATTACTGTTTATTAACCTTATTAACGAAAATGTACTGTAAACTTTACACCCACGGTTATTGAGCGTATAAATATAATTTCGAATAAAACATACATTAATTCATGAAGTGAATAGGTACATTAATTCACAAAGTAATAAAGACTTTAATGAAATACAAACTCTAAAATGCCATTTTTGGAAGTCAAATTAACTTTTCCTTACTACATGAAATCTGGGAAAAATACATAATTACTAAGTATATTATCCTGATTCATTTTTCGTGCCAACATGAACAACACTAAAAGAGAAATACTGATATTCATAAACATTTATCTCAATTCTGATAGCAGCAAGCACAAATAGAATTCTCAGATAACAGAATTTACATTGAATTCTGAACAAGGAAAATATATCTTGAACAGATAGAAAATATACGGGTAAAGCTCATAATCCCTCATTCAGTGAGTTGACCTAAATCACAATATTATCCTAATATAAGTTACAAGTACCAACCAAACAACCCCACTTAGTTTTAATCCTATTTTATAAACCTAACTCAGCGAGAATTGCTTATTTTAATCGTCCCAGCTGCCCTGAAATTTAGACTACAAAATTGCTTTCAGGGAACTCCTGTAACACTAAATTCAGCTGAAAACAATAACAAATATGCCCAAGCCACTTAGGTGTAACAACGTCAGTGAGATTTGAAAATTCCACGTAGTGAATGTAGATAAAAGGAGCAATTAATTAGTTTGTGTTAACATTTCTATCAAAGCATTGAAATAATAAAATACATTGTTCACTTTGAAACTGACGCGGAAATGTAATTAATAATTCACCGTGTTGTCCATACTTCTAATGAAACATTAACTTTATTTAATAAATATTCACTGGAACGGAACTCGGTTTATGGATTATTTCACGGTGTATTTAACTTTAATACGTTTTGAACGTTACGAGAGCTCTGCCGTACTTGTGATCGCGAATGGACCCTTAAACTCGGAGATTCAAATGGTGCTTGCAAGGAATTCAGCCGGGCTTACAGAAGTGGAAATCTATACTTAGGAGCTCAATTCTTGTTATTTGGTTATTTTTAGATAGCTTTTTTGTTGGTTTGTTATTTTTAGACTAAAAGAGAGGAAAGTTTGCTTTATCAAATATGTTTGGGTAAATATAATCAATCAAGGCGACTCATTTAGTAGGCTTTAAAGTATTACTTAGATGAAGGTTATATATCAATCATTAAATCTTATAATAGTCTACATAATTATGCTCAAAATTGACTGCTAATGTAGCTTAAAGGAACCTTTTTACAACAATTGATTAGTACACTTCATTCGATTTTTTTCAAAAGCCCCTCCAGAATAAAATGACTGATCAAATTGCTTTCTCTTCCCACCAGCTGATTCTGGCACAGAAACTCCTCAAGACCACTCAACCATGGACATCTCTTCGCGCCACTTCAGAGCTGAATTCCTTCAAGAATGGCAGGGTTCACCAGACGCCCCGTACTTCGACCCCAGCACGCCGAGAAATATCACTGGTTTGGTCGGACACCCAGTTAGACTGCTGTGCAGAGTGAAGAATTTACAGAATAGGACTGTGAGTATACTATATCTATGTACCTGCCTACTAATTATTTAAGTAAACCTATTATATTGATAAACCTATTATTTAAAAAAACTTACGTACCTAATAATTAATAGGAAACTAACTGTAACTTAATATAGTTTCCTATTAAGTTTGGTAACTGAGAATAGCCAGAAGATACAACTAGGTTATTTAACGAGGTATGAAAGGGCCTGTTAAAAATAGGCAAACAAGAGCTTTTTTGCAAAAAAGTTGTTAAAGTTTTTACAACGTAAACATTTCTGACATGCCCTTAAAAAAGTAACTATTCTCATAAACGAAATAAAAATCTAAACCACGAGGCTGTTACCCAGAATACGAAACTACAAAATTGCGAAAGTTATTTATTTCATACAAAGTAAACTTTCCATTAATTACTGCTGTAGCAAACCATTTACATTCCGAACATACTCGTCCAGTACGAGCGTCCCGTGGTCGCATCCCCCCGCGCTACCTTGACGGCGCGGACATAGATGCGCTCGGATAGCTTCGGCTTCTTTCGGCTCGCGCCGCTTAGGCGTCGAAGCGCCTACGACTGTTGGCCGGCCCGCACCCCGCGCAGTCCGCCACCAACCGGCGTGTGATACACACATATACAGTCATGGACACATAATTAAAGACACCCCCCGACTCGAAGTGAAATAAATAGTTATGGTACCGACATGAGCTTAAGCACGGTATAAACTGTAGTGTAATAACTATTAAAAGAAACATTACATTGTGTTCTTTAAATTAAGGACAAAAAATATTTTCTTTCTTTAATACTTTAGATATAAAACTCTATGGGAAATGAACACTAACTTTTGTAGCTGATACTTGGCTGGTCAGCTAATTAAAGACAGTTAAAGCCCAGTTAAGAAAAAAAAAAACGAAAGATACAAATAGTTGCCATACTTTTTTTAGAAGTGAGTAAAATACTTATGAAAACTCGAATTAGGTTATAATTTAGGTTTATTTCATTAAAAATTTTCATTTTAGTCCTATCAATAAGACTAGAACAAAAATTCTGGTAAGTAAAATGTTTTAGGCTTTTTAATATTATATTTTGACATACGGATTTATTCATACCACTTGATCTATAGTAAGGACATGGTAATAAATTTATTATTAAAGATTTCTTATCAATGGCACTAAAAAAGGCATGGTTTGAGAACAACTCAAAACCGACCCCAAGGAAAACTTGTCCGCAAACAGACTTTAAGGCGGTGTTATAGGCAAATAGTGAACCATTTACATGATTCGGTACTGGTTTTTTTGGGAGTCATCTGATGCTAAAAGGACGACAATTGTGTCTGCAGAACTTTTAGACTACAACCGGGTCGGGAAAAGCTGTAAGGCATAGGTATCGGAAGATGTTACTTTTGGAAAAGCACCGCGTGTCCATACTGTAGTTGGCTATTTCCATCAAATGTGAAAGGTGCAGTTAACAAGTGTTCAAAAATGTATTTTTTTTCTCATTAAACAAAGGGATACGAATAATTCTAAAATAATGTATCGAAATTAGTCGCCTCCAAAACATGAGATGGAACCAAAATACACTAAGAAAGTTCTCAAACATAGGAGGCGAAAAAGTAATAGTGTGGGGCTTCTCTCCACTACTTGGTGTGGTGATCTTTTAGAAAGATATTATTAAAAATAGGCGAATTCAAGTACTATAATATTTTAGAAATAGCATTTTGTTATATGCTAAGCATAATTTACCGGTCCTTAGCGCTTTCCTTAATTAGAAAAGTTCTGAAAAACACTTTAAGAGTAGTAAAAAGGACTCATTGATCGAGCAACTTACGACTGTTTTGGTTTGGCCCATCGGAAATTTAATAGAAAAAAAAACTGGTGATCGGCCAGAAAACACAATGGCGATAAGTCACACATGAAAAATTGATCAATTTTACACAAATTTGGAAGAAAATTCCCGTAGCGACTTAAAACAAAACTGACCGCTTGCACGCTTAGGGATGTCGTGCTGTCATTGAGGTAAAAGGAAATAAACCAAATATTAGTTCTCATTAGTATGCTTAGTTACAGTGTAGGGAATGTTGTTATAGAAAAGTACCATCAATAATATTAATAATTTGCATTTCTTCCTCTGAGCAAATGGAGTGTCTTTAATTATATGGCCAGGTCACGGTATGGTTCATACCGCTTGAGATTCGGATAAAGCGAAAAAAAAACTTGTCGCGAAGGATCACTGAAGATAGTCTTTAGTTTTAATATTTCACAATGCCCTCTTAAATATTTTAAAATAGAAAATAAAGTTCCAGTAGCAATCAGAAAAAAGAAATACAGATGAAATGCGGCAGCAATTTAAGATTCCAACAGTGTCTTTAATTATGTGTCCATGACTGTATATGTATGCTCGTTCCGCGCAGCCCCGCCAACAGCCGAGGCTAGTTAGTTTTATACACGAAGTCTATGTATACCACGAATCCTCCCGATAACTGTGTTCGTTAGTGATTAACTCTTTTTTTGTAATAATTCTTATAACTTTTTTTGTACTTTTCTGATAATGGTGTAGTGTGGTTATGTTCTTTCTTCATTATACAAACGTAATCATAACCGGTGCGTTTAATTGGAAACCCCACTCCCATATGTGGCGCCCCAACGTTTATTTCGTGTGATAAAACTATTCCTACGCGGACATAAGTGTGGTGCGATAAATAAGTGGACACTTGTAGTGACGAACTATTTAGTTACCTACGTAGTTTTTACAATGCCGATAACAAGGAGCAGAGCCGCTAGTCTGACTCGCAGGGATGATACCCTCGAAGTATTCCCCGACCCTCGAGACCGACGACGCCGACGCCGACCGCGCCCGCCTATCACCAAGATGGCGGCGGCGTCTTCGCCGCGCACCGACAACAACAACGCTACGTTTTCCGCCGATAACGTCGCGACTATAATTGCATCTTTGCAACGCTCGCAGACGGAAGCGTTTAAAGAGCTGTTCGACTCGGTGAATCGCGCAAACACATCTACTCCAGTCGCATTGTTAGGGCAAAGCACCCTTACCCGCTGCAAGGCCACCTTCTCCGGCCGACCAAAAGAATCGGTCGAAGCATTTATTGACGCCATCGAAGCATACAGCGAGTGCGCACAAGTGACGGACTCAAATATCGTCCGCGGACTTGCGTACCTATTCAAGGACGAAGCCGCAACATGGTGGCAAGGCATTAAGAGTTCCGTGTCCACCTGGAGCCAAGTAAAGGAAAATCTAATTAGTGCCTACGGGGACCGACGGCCACCGCCACGTATTTATTTAGAAATATTTTCCACTCCGCAACAACAACACGAAAATACGGATATTTTCGTTGCACGTGTTCGCGCCCTATTAGCGAGGTTGCCGAAGGGCGACGTATCAGAGTCAGCACAGATCGACATGACGTACGCCCTGCTCCACAGCCGTATACGCAAAAGATTGCGGAGGGAGGAAATTAAAAGTTTCACTGAGTTACTCCGCCTAGCACGGAATATCGAAGACGCGTACGATCAAAAGCTCACGACGCCGATAAGTGATAACAGAGTGCAACAAAATGTGCAACCGCCATCGCACATCATCATCACGCTCCGCATAGCACGACCGTGCGCGCGCCGACCGCAAGTGTCGTGCACGCGCGCACGCCGACTTCGAGCGACGCGATCGCGCGCGCGCCTGCCGCCGCTCCAGCCGCCGTCGCCGCGCGGCCCGCCGCGCCGCTCGCGCCGGCGCCCGCTCCGCCGACTCGCGACTCGCAGCGGCCCGCCTCGGTCAACAGGCAACGACCCGTCTGTTCGTATTGTAAGCGATACGGTCATATTAGGGACCAGTGCCGTAAGTTGGTGAACCAAGGTGAGCGTATCCAATCCAATATAAACTCTGCGGATAGTGAAACATTTTACTGTACTGATTTATTTTCATTTTATTGTACTGATTTTTTTTCATGTAAATATTTACAAAATGTTGTATGTAGCGATGCTACTACGGAACCCTCTGCTGGACGTAGTTTACGGCCTATTTTTAAAATTAAAATTATGAATTTTAACGGTACTGCGTTAATTGATACGGCCGCAAAACGTTGCATTGCGGGTCATTCGCTATATACTCTCCTTCTAGGTCAGGGACATTCTTTTAACTCCTCCTCACAGAACGTGAAGCTTGCGGATGGTATTATTCGTACTATGGACGTACTCACTACCACCTTAGAAGTACACTTAGAATCAAAAGTGATAACGGTTCCGTTTATAGTTTTTCCCGACTCTACCAATAATGAAACATTATTGGGTATTGATTTTATTACCGCCGCCGGAATAGTTATTGATTTTGATAAAGATATCTGGTATTTTAGTAGCGATGACAATATAAAATACACCCTGTCCTATGAACCTACGTCGCGTAGAGTGTCATGCGCCTCTACAGATATACTAAGAGATGACGAGGGCACTCATCTTACGTCAGCTGAGCGACAGGCGCTCGCTGATGTTCTTAACCGACACGCACACGTTTTTAGAGCAGGGGGAGGTCCGACTCCATATGCTGAGCACCGCATAGAGACGGGGGATCACCCACCTATTGCTGTCCCTCCGTATCGATTAAATCCGTCGAAGAAACAGCTGATGAAAGCCGAGTTGGACAAAATGTTACGTGATGACATTATAGAAGAGTGCGAGTCAGCTTGGTGTTCACCGGCGTTGATGGTGCCGAAGTCCAACGGTGGCATCCGCTTCTGCGTGGACTATAGGCGTCTCAACGCAATCACCAAGCCTGACACATACCCGATGCCACGCATCGACGAGCTACTACAGAGCACGAAGCGAGACTGTTACATGAGCACGTTGGACCTTCGTTCATCATACTGGCAGGTAGGTCTTCGGGAAGCCGATAGGGACAAGTCTGCTTTTATCTGCCCTCTCGGTACTTACCGTTTCAAAGAATGCCGTTCGGTCTCCGAAACGCACCTGCGACGTTCCAGCGTCTCATTGATCGTGTCCGCTCTTGTTCAGCTTTACAGGATGTAACCTTATTAGCATATTTAGACGATCTTTTAGTCATTTCTCAAGGTTATACTCAACATTTAAAAGACCTCGAGGCAGTTTTTAAACGTCTGGCCGAATTCAACCTCTATGTAAACAGGGAGAAGTGCGCTTTCGCTAGGGGGAGCGTTCATTACCTCGGCCACGTTATTACACAAGAAGGTGTTTCCACCGACCCTAGGAAGGTGAGTGCTGTTCTCGAGATGAAGGAACCAGGTAACCTTAAACACCTGCGCACCTTTCTACAAACATGTTCGTGGTTCAGAAAGTTCATACCGAATTTCTCGAAGGTAGCTGAACCACTTACACGCTTGACTAGGAAAAGTCAAATATGGTCTTGGGACTCAGAGCAGTCTCAAGCTTTTGAGGAGCTGAAGCGTTTACTAACCACAGCTCCTGTACTGATCCAAGCTGACTTCAATCGTCCCTTCATTCTGCGTACAGACGCAAGTAACTACGCCTTAGGTGCGGTTTTATTACAGGGCGATGGTAATCAGGAAAGGCCAATTGAATACGCCAGCCGACTCCTCAACGCAGCAGAACGCAACTACTCTACCACCGAGCGTGAAGCGCTTGCTGTAGTGTGGGCGGTGGAGCGTTTCCGGCCTTACCTAGACGGCCAACCGGTCGTAATCGGCAGCGATCATCAACCACTGCGATGGTTGCTTTCACTTAAATCACCAACAGGTAGGTTGGTCCGTTGGGCGCTCAAGCTTCAAGCTTTTGACATCCAATTCCAGTACACACCAGGGAAAGCGAACGTCGTGGCAGACACGCTGAGCAGGCCGATCTGTTCTAGCGACTCTCGTGACAGCTGCGGTATCTGCTCAGTCATCTGTGACTTGCCTACGAAGACGCCTAGTGAACTTCGCTCGGAACAACTCTCAGACCCTGAAGTGGAAAAGATTGTCAAGGAGCTTGAGGGACCTGATGATGTCGCGGCCCAAAGATGGCTAGAAAGGGGTTACCTCATGGATCAAGGTGTCCTGTTCCGATATAATCCGGACTCTGAGAGTGAATCACCGCAACTAGTCATCTCTGCAAGCCACGTTCCAAATATTTTAAAAGAGTTGCACGACTCTCCAACAGCCGGCCATCCAGGCATTGACAGAACGTACCAGAAAGTAGCACAGCTGTATTATTTTACAGGAATGCGGAGAATAATCACTGATTATGTCAAAGCCTGCATCCACTGCCAACGATATAAGGCCACCAACGCCAAACCACCAGGCTTACTCCAGACACCCGTTATGAACCAACGTAACGAGGTGTTGGCTATAGATTTATTCGGCCCGCTACCGGAGGGAGACCAGGGGGAGCGATGGATTTTACTCGTTGAAGATACGGCTACACGATGGACCGAGCTGTATGCTCTTAAAGAAGCCACAGCAGAAGCTTGTGCCCACATTCTTATTGAAGAATACTTCATGCGCTTTGGTCTACCTCGTAGGATTATTTCAGATAACGGTGTCCAATTTGTTTCAGCCGTCATGCGCCAATGCATGACAGTATTGGACATCAAACAAAACTTCATTCCTCTCTATCATCCAGAGTCGAATCCTGCAGAGCGAAAGAATCGTGACCTCAAAGCCATGCTAGCTCATCTCGTAGAGGGAGACCACACTTCCAAAGAAGTTGCCGGTGATTCGATTTGCCCTCAACAGCGCTAAGTGCCGCACTACAGGAAGATCACCCGCTTATTTGTCCTTTGGCAGAGAAATGCGATCCCCCACAGAGGTCGTTCATGACCTTCGTGCCATTGAGGAAAAGCATAACTTCGTGCCGCAAATTACACCTTATCTTAGGCAGTTCCTCCACTCGTTCTCAGCTGTAAGAGAACGCGTGGAGGTCCAACAGGACAGGGCGAAACGGTATGCTGACGCTTCGCGCCGACCGTCGGATTCTTTCCAGGTAGGTGACTTAGTAATGTTGAAGTCGCACCTACTTAGCAGCGCATCGAAAGACCGTACGTCGAAGTTTTACCCACGTCGCGATGGACCGTATAAAATCGTGGGAGTAGTTAGTCCCACAACATTCAATGTAGCCAGCACGCAGCAACCTGATGTTGTCATAGGCAGATACCATTCGCAAGACATTACCCGTTACCACGGTAATGAACACTCCTTCCCTCTTCCCGTCATCCCTAAAAGGAAACGCGGACGTCCAACGGTTAGCATACCAGTTCAGGAGCGAGGGCGTTCTCCAGAACTGGAGGGGGAGTGTGTAGCAAACCATTTACATTCCGAACATACTCGTCCAGTACGAGCGTCCCGTGGTCGCATCCCCCCGCGCTACCTTGACGGCGCGGACATAGATGCGCTCGGATAGCTTCGGCTTCTTTCGGCTCGCGCCGCTTAGGCGTCGAAGCGCCTACGACTGTTGGCCGGCCCGCACCCCGCGCAGTCCGCCACCAACCGGCGTGTGATACACACATATATATGTATGCTCGTTCCGCGCAGCCCCGCCAACAGCCGAGGCTAGTTAGTTTTATACACGAAGTCTATGTATACCACGAATCCTCCCGATAACTGTGTTCGTTAGTGATTAACTCTTTTTTTGTAATAATTCTTATAACTTTTTTTGTACTTTTCTGATAATGGTGTAGTGTGGTTATGTTCTTTCTTCATTATACAAACGTAATCATAACCGGTGCGTTTAATTGGAAACCCCACTCCCATACTGCCAAAAAAACTCTCGTGTAAAGTGGATTTCGCCGAATTTATCCGAACAATATTTATTTTGAAACCACGAAACATTTCACATTTAATGAAAAAGGTAACTCTTGAAGTTCTCACGATTTATCATCGTAAAAATCTTTTATATTCCAGTGCAAAGGCTTTTTCGCCCGGTTTCGTCCACGTTAAACTTTAAATTTACTGCTTGGTCGTAAAACCACTACAGCAGTATTCACTTGTCGTCAATTTTAAAGCTCGTGATTTTAATATTTCCATTACTGTTACAGAAATAATAAAGTGAAACGGAACAATATTCTTTTGTAATGGAAATGAATGGACATATCACAATAACATATCGCATATCGACAAACTGATGTGATGAATTCTATTGTAACAATATCATATATCCAAATGTCATCGAAATGGACATGACCATTCGGATGACGTTTTAATTAAACAATCGTTATCCATTACGAACTACTGAAAAATTTCTACGAATAGAAAATAGCTCAATAACACATCGACTCCAACATGGTCAAAATATTAAAAAAAATCTTAAAATAAAAATAAGTTTCTCTTGAAAAATCACAAAACCGCCTATAAAAATTGTTAAAACACGATATAGATTAATACCGCCATCCCAACAAATGACCATAGATCCGCCCTGTACTAGATCGTAAAATTCTTAAGTGTTACAGACCGGCAATTTTATATTTACGCTTAAGTTGAGGTATCGACCATTTTGCCTCGAAAGGGCACACTTTACCGCCATTGATAACTTCTATCCAGTAAAAACGCTTAAGAAGATCCATTACAAGGAATTCTTAAAAAAGCTTAAGGGCAAATTGAACCCGTATTTTTTTTCTTCTTTATGCCTAAAGTCCATCAACGTTTTTCCCGGGCCGTTAAGTGACTCGACGTCACAGTCGTGAAATAGCTGTTTGTAAACAACATTAAAATATTTTTATAGCGAGTTATAAAGTAAGGCAGGTTGACACTTGGAAGTTTTTAATAGAAGCTGACGTTTAAGTTGCGTTGAGACGAGTTTTGTACGGTGGTGCGGCGTTGAAGATTGGTCTTTACATTGTATGTTTTAGTGCTGGTATTTTTCGTCATACTAATATAGCAGTCGTGATGTCTCAACTATAAAATCCCTCCGCATTCTCTAAACTGTTGGCCAATTGCTGGCGGACAGTTTATTTTGAAAGTAAACGTGAATTCAAAGACTTTGTAGTCGGTCTGATACCGGCTGGACGCCTGATCGTTGAAATGTCCCCACTTACATTCATCTCCATATTAATTTATGAGCTCGCTCAAACGATCAGCCGGCTGGTCTTGTAGCGTGCCGGGAAACAACAATGGTAATTTCCACATATTCCTACCTGTACGAACTGAATGCATAATTCATACAAAAAAAATCGGAATTTGACAAGCGTGACCACTGAACATGAGGGGTTCATTTCAATTCCTTGGTAATATTTTACTGTTGTACTACTTGCCAGTGTAATAATGGACCATATTTCCAAGATCGTAAAGTCTATAATGATTTGGCATGAGTTCTGTGACAATTTTACCGTCTTCAGCCGTATCATCATAACTCACAGATAGAATTTCAAAGCGGGGGCATAGTTCAGATCCATCACGCTGATCTATTAGCAAACTGGTATCAATTTGTCGTTTGAACCTTCGAAATCAATACCTTCATTAATAATGTCTTTGAACACTGAGAAAACAGCTTCTGTTATAATGACAGTGTCCTCCTTTGTAATGCTAAGTTGGTCTATTTATATTTTAACGTCTTAGAATATTTTTGTTGCTAAGTAATTTAAATGGTAGCGTTATACCGCGGTGTTGCCTCAGATTGTGAGGTATTTCTTTATTATGTCTCAGTCAGTCAGTGTCCGTTTCAAGAATTTAATTTATTCAAATTAGGGACAATCTATCTGACTATAGCGTATCCAGTATTTTTGAATGCGAAGTACAATAAAAACTTCCTAAAATTTTCATTTTGAGAGTTAAATAAAAGACTAGTTGGTTATAAGTTTCAGCGAGATAAATGGTCAAAACGTATGCGGAGTCCAATATGGCGATTCCTTCATAGTTATTAAAGTATAATAAGTACCACCTGGTTGTGAACGTAACGTCCAAAATGGCTATTCCTTTATAAATATCAAAGTATTATAATCACCACCTGGTACAATACCACTTTTTAAACAATCTGATCAGCAATTACAAACCAAATCCCTCACATATATAAACCCAAAAATCCGAGATATCAAGACAAAGTCCAAGAAAGATCATTAAAGACTTACTATTAGCATGTTCTACAGCTGACAACCGGCTTCATAGTTGATGAAGGAAGTTTTAATAAAACACACAAATAAACGTTGATGCAGCTAAAGTTTCAAGAATGCAAATGCAGGTTTGCTATGCTAATGAGGAAAGCTTTCTTTGCACAAATGAGTGGCTCTCAGAAGCATTTCTCAGCAATAGTAAAAAGTACAAATAGGGGTACTTTGGTATTTTGCACCGCAACTATTTTAGAGCTAGGTTTTCTTAGTGATTTTTATTGTGTCTTCTAGGAACAATTGTATAGAACAGAAATAAAAGTTTTTCTAGGGGTTTGGTATGCTGATGCAACATAAATTTTGATAGCGACTTTTACCTACTTTCAAAAAAAATATTGTGTTTAATATGGAGCTCAGGAACGTTTATTTTGTATTTAGAGCTTTTTTTAATGTTTTGTTAAATAATGATTTCCGTATCACAAACAAAAAATAAGTTAAATTAGTAAAAAACCGATACGAGTATGTTACTTTACTCTTGTACTTATCAAACACATTCACAATTTCTAAAGATAAAACAAAATGTTTTGGTTTCATACGTGAATTTTATGTGTTCGATTCAGGAAACCCTTTGTATCGTATCTATGTGTGTCATCTAGCTTTGCCGTTGGAATGAAAAAGGTATAAAAGATAGGGAATAAAAAGGGTATTTTATGTTCATGTTCCTTTAATTCTTGGGTTGTGTTTATTTGTTATCATTTCTCGCTTGATTCGGGAAACGAAGTGTCGTTGAGGGTTTTGCGGCGACAAAGAACTGATACGTATCACTAGTAATACAAAGATTTGAAAAGGTCACAAACACAATACAAGAAACTTGTTTTCGTTTATTTGTAAACTTGTTTTTGTTTATTTTTGACATAATAAAGTTCCTAGAAACGTAGGAAGTTCCTATTAGAAGTTCCAAGTTTAACGTCTTCTTCGTTCTTTTAAAACACGTGGATTTATCCTGATAGGCATAACTTATGTAATTTCTGGAAATTTGTATAATATTAAATTGTGACGAAAAATTGTTTGAACTGACAGCCACGAGCCTGAAATTCTGACAAATAATCATACCATGGGGACTCGGGTTGTTCAGGTTACTCGTTTTAGATCGTCAGTCAGTTCTTTGCTCCATGCAAAACACTGATCTTCGGCTGCATCCGTCTTAGCTAGATGCTGACCCCTACATAGTTAGCTAATGGTTATGCAGATGATGATGTTCATGTTTTTCTTTATTAGTACCATATTAAACGATTATTTCATTCTCTTCGTAGGTATCATGGGTCCGTCACCGCGACATCCACCTGCTGACGGTGGGGCGCTACACGTATACCTCGGACCAGCGCTTCGAGGCGCAGCACAAGCCGCGCTCCGAGGAGTGGGCGCTGCGTATACGCAGCCCGCAGCGCCGCGACTCCGGACAGTACGAGTGCCAGATATCCACCACGCCGCCTATAGGCCATGCTGTCTTCCTTAATATTGTAGGTTAGTATGCATCATAGCTCATGGATAAGACAAAGCTGCGCGGATCGATCCACCGTATTATGGGGCTATATATCGGGTGACCATCTTATTATTATTAAGAAGCATTTTTTTCTAGTTTCATTTTCAAGTACGTCTTTCACGTCACTTCTTTCTTATTTTTTTCGTAACTAATTACAACAGTAACGTTATCTAAGTCTTTTCAGTCGTGGAAGCGTCACTGAAAGATCTGATTATTTATATTAGGTACAATGCTTAAAAATAATATTCCTTCTTCCTGTCTACTACATTACCTAATGAAGACCAAATAAACAACAAACAAAACTCCCTTTGCTCAAATGTTGCTGTATTTTTCCAAAAGAAGTTTCTGAGTATTAAACTCAAGTCTGATTTGATTCTGCCCTTGACTTCTAAAACATTTTATGTATGGATTTCCAAGAACAGGGCACGAGCAAACATAATATTATTCCGTACATTATTTATTGTATCCTGAAATACTTCCAGGAAATTGTACACAAACTCTCTGGTTACTTTATACCGGTAAGCAATTTATAACTTGAATATAAAATTCAAGTAACCTATATCTCGATGAAATTCAAGTTTTTACATAATTGTTCCATCCAAATATTTTATTCAAAGAAATAATTTCATTCGATTTTTTTCAAAGACTGGCTAGCTGTTTTTCCGTGGTTTCATCCGCGACCTGTGGGTACTACTGCCCATACCGGGATAAAATATAGCCTATGGTAGTCGGGAAGAGTGTAGCTTTCTGACAAAGAACGATTTTAAAAATGGGTTTAGCAGTTTTGGAGCCAAATGTTTCTTCTTAATTACTATTATTCTTTTCATTCAAATAGAGATTTTATTAAATTATATTCAAAGATAAACAATTTCATTTATATTCTGTAACAGTATCCATTTCACAAACATATTTATGTAAATCACACATTCCCTAGAAACGGACTTAGTATTTGCATAGACCCTAAACAATTTGGAACATAGGGTATTTGTTGATTCCACGGAGAATGTTAGAAGCCCCAAGCCCTTGAAATCAATATGGTGGTGCCCTTTTTAGTATTTCTATTTACGAAATATTTTACGTAACAAAACTTAAAAAAAAACTGACTTCAATAATATACCAAAAACCTTTTCAGTGATATAACCATGCTGAAAACCGCATCAAAATTAGTTCAGAGTATGGTGAGATAATCGCGCACGTACATACATACGTGTGAAACGAAAATCACCTTTTCTGATTTTTTTTTAAAGGTTAAAAATAGATGTTAGTAAAACAATAAACTTTTAAATACAACATTCGTTATAGCTATCTAAATTCAGCTGAAACCAGATCTCGTTGTTTCGTTGTTTGAAACTTAAAACTAAAACAGGTTATTTGAAACGTTTTCCTAAATTATTTATTCACTGTTACAATGTTTGAATTTGCAGGTTATTTTATGTAACTATTTTAATAAATAAATAAACTAGATGGATTTTAGTTTACTAACTGCATTCCTATGGTATGAAGTATTTGCAGTAATTCAATATTTTTCCATTAAGCTAAAACGATTATCTATTTTTAACTACGTACATAAAATATATGTGAAATAAATGGACTGATTAAATTGAAAATATTTGTATAATAATGATAATTTTTTTATTGTTTGTTTCTAACCTAAAGGCTCCGAAACTACTGAACAGATTTGAAAAATTCTTTCACTGATGGGAAGCTACATTATGCCCGAGTAACATAGGCTATATTGCAACCACCTACAGGCAGTAGTTCCCACGGGATGCGAGTAAAACCGTGGAAAAACAGCTAGAGTTTGATAAAATGACAAAAAAGTAAATACAATATGCCTGGACGCATTTCATCATTTTCCTTAACATTGTTCCTTATTTAATCATCTTATTCAGGATCTAATATATAAAAGATCTTACAAAAAGTTATTAAATAGGGATCAGACACTATTTACGGAGAGGATATTAATTTTCAGAAAAAAGGGACGGCGCTATCTGACTTCTATAGCTGTGTCTCTGTCTCGCACTGAAATCTGTCACTACGGCTTGTATACGAGTTTTGTATACATAGGTCCTCTTTATAAGTCACGGCCAAAGCTAAGTACATTATGTATTTATTGGATTTCGTCCTTAAATATTAATGCTTTATAAAGAAGTCAGGATTTATTCATAAGATATATAATATAGGTACTTTGCTTTTCAATGATTCATAGATTCAAAAAATATATGTATACCTTACTTAAATTTCTATTAAAACTAAAAGCTAGCGACATATTCTCCAGTGTATAGGAATATAGATTGTATTGTGTCCTTTGTTATAAATATTTCTGCCAAATATCTACATTAGAGTATATTGTGATTTGAATTGGCGAACTATTAAAATATGGGAAAAATCGTTCTTTCCTGTCATCTTTCTTTATTATGTGTGTGTACAAAAATTAGTAAATAAATAAATTAAATAAAAATAAAATATGGGGAAAATCTATTCATTATTCTATCCATCTGTATGTAGCAGTTCCACGTCCAAACTAGAACCGATTTAAATTAAATTTGGTATACAAATAGTCTAGAACCTGAGATGGGACAAAGGCTATTTTTTACCTAGATGCAGATAGTAGTTCCTTCTGGCTTCGAATGGAACTGCGTGGTACAGCTGTTACTCAAAATATTCGACTTTAGAAGTCGCGTACGATGCAAATAACACAAATAAAACCTACCAAAAAACTTTTTTTGTTAAACCCACAATTAATTATAATCTTCTTTTCACCCTCTAGAACCAGAAACAATAATCTCCAGCGGACCAGAACTCTTCATTCAAGCTGGTTCCACTATCAACCTGACATGTACCGTACGCCACACACCCGAGCCACCCAGCTCCATAACGTGGACACATGGAGAACAGGTAATTTCAAATGTATGTTTTACTTTTATATTATTATCTTACCCGTAGTTGCCCTTTAACTTTATAGACTTTGATTGG
Organism: Helicoverpa armigera; assembly: GCF_030705265.1. Classification (NCBI taxonomy): domain Eukaryota; kingdom Metazoa; phylum Arthropoda; class Insecta; order Lepidoptera; family Noctuidae; genus Helicoverpa; species Helicoverpa armigera. The sequence continues at coordinate 9,350,652 of NC_087132.1, read as the reverse complement.
TTTTATCAATCAAAAGTTCCTTTGTCGTTCTCGTCAAATAAGTCTGCCGCTTAGGTACACTTTGACTTTTCATATCGACTTTCATATAGGCGGCCATATTTTGACTTTAACATGCTAGCCATTTACGGAGCTCAACATTATATTGTTTTATTTATTAGAGATAGGAATTTGACATAAGTTGTATGGGGTTAGTATCAAAAGTCTATTTCAAGTAGGCAAATGCACCGATACAAAAGAATAGCCCTTACACTAACGTGAAGTTCTTCGTAGCAGGGTTCGGAGTGGCAAACTTATTTGACGAGTTGAACCTAAAGTATTTGAGAACAGACTGATAACTAGTTAATTACAAACATTTTGAATACCAAATTGACAATAACGTCCATCAAAATTAATACTGTCTGTATAGAAATTCAGTTAATTAAACTCGTAATATTGACTGAAAAGCCAAGCCAATATCTAATTAGGAGCAGTTAGAAATGTGGTCCCACATTAACTATTGTTAACCGCAATACAGTGTGCAGTCTCCGTACACTATCTGCGGTTTCATGGGTCCAACACATCGTTTGTAATGCTAAATTCCATTTAAAATAGTCTGAGCATTAGTATATAATTTGTTGGTTTAGTTAGAGACTATTAACGAATAGCTATTGCATTTGAAGTGATTAAAGGTTCAACTAAAACTAGACCAGTCGAATATTCGAATTACAAATTTGCTAACATGAAAAAATGGAAATCCATTTTGATCAAATATACGTGCAACATTCTATGTTGACAGTACTATAATTTATGCTTAACTGAAGAGACTACGACACGTTGAACAAAACATCCACGAAATTCGATGCCAAAAAAAGCATTACCTTGTAAAAATTCACTGAATAACTTCGGAAACTCGGCTAATAACTGAATTTGTCGACAAATCCCCGCCAGGCGGGATTAAGAGCATTAAATTCCTGATGTATACGGAATTGGGAACTTAATCCTCAGTCAATCGATTTCATGGTTTGAAAGTGATTACGTAATGACTGGCCCGATGAACAAATTCGTTCAGTAATTATGTCAGCAGCGAATTAGCACAGCAGTATTCAATTTTAATGGAAATTCAATAGTGTCAACATACTGAAAGTTTGCTTATTAAAAACGCAGTAATGTTGTTTGCAGCAATTTAAAATTTGCATTATTAATGTTGTGCAAACTGAAATATTTAATTGATATTTGTTTCGTTAGTAGTTTCGCAAACAAAGTCCTTTTAACGGCATTTGTTTATTACTTTTACTGATTTAAAGTCTGCTAATAAATGAATAAGTATTCCAATTTAGAATCTCTTCAAGCCAATTAAAATGAATTGCAAATATTTTAAGTCCCTTAAATTTTTAGGTGATAAACTTTGACTCTGCACGGGGAGGTATATCATTGGTCACAGAAAAAGGCTTGAAGAGTACCAGCCGACTCCTAGTCCAGCGAGCCACGGGTTCAGATGCAGGTATTTACACCTGTGGACCCAACAACGCTCCCTCGGCAGCCACGAGAGTACATGTCTTATCTGGTAAGAAACATCAAAATTATGTTCCAAAATAAGTTTTATATTAAAACTAATTAATATTAAAACTCAAATTAAAACAATCTTTGTCAATATTTAATAGAAGTTTGGATAATTTTCGAAGCTAACAGTGTCAAAGGCTTCGTCCAAATCTCTGTGATTAATTTCTTGTTTAAACTACATCAGCTATGTTGATACTGTATCTCATTTGAAATGTTCTCCGTTCCTAGGTGAGCACCCAGCTGCGATGCAACAAGGATGTGCAAAATCAACACTAGACAAGACCGCCTCCATACTATGTTGTTTGTTAACACTATATGTACTAAGAAAACCTTCGTTTAATAACCTACAGTTTGGTACTTGAATGTAAAAGCCCCTCAAGAGAACCATAAGCTGGGTCAATAAAGTATTGTTATTTGAATGCTTGAGTAAAAACAAGCGTGATTTGATTGGTAAAAGGGATAAGGAAAAATGTGTGTACTTTTGGTGCCTAAAAAAACTTTGTTAAAAAGCCACGGCGTCTTGCAAATAGACAACTTTTTGGCTCTAACAGCCTTTAATATCTCGTTATTTGCTTTTATCAAGTTACTTTGTAAAAGTGATTTTGTTTGGGTCGTTAAACATTGTGAATAGAATCCTCAATGGACAACAGTTTCATCATTGGGAAAGTGTTTTGTAGGGTTAAAACCCTCGTTCAATTAAAAAATCATTAGGCTGTTATATTTAGTTTTAAATGTACTATAGTTATTTTGTAAATATTTCTATCACTTCTCTGTATATACTACTTTAACATATTGGGAGTACAATTATATCTTGTAAAGCTGTCCGCCCGTATCATTATGTTAACACATTGAAGGGTCGGTGAAACTGCGGCGTATTTTGAAAAGGTATTGTTTAAACTCATTAGCAGTAACGTAAGGGTATATAATAATAATTAATTATTACGGACGGACAGCGGAACCCTTCTAATTGTAACTAACGTCTAGCTCTAGAGAATTTAATTGACGAGATAAAATGGTTAATAACGATTATGTTTATGTGATCGAAAGGCGTGGTTTGAATAAGATTTTTACGTAAAGATAAGGCCCATAACGTAAGGTCCCCCATACGTTACGTGAGATAATAAGCAGCCGACACGGTCCATGGTGATTGTCAAGCCTAATGGCGGTCGCAGATGCTTATAGAGGTTCCCGGGAGTATATTGCACACTTTTAGAAGACATCGGCACGGATCGGGTTCGGAACAAAGTCCCTCGAAATATAAATAACACGAATAAGCGTGGGTTTTACGAAATTTGAGCTCAGTCCTTTCTCTAAATAGTGAGCGGATTTGCTTGGTAATGCTTATATTTTTCAGTCGTCTGATAATACCTACATTTTTCACTAATGAGTTCGGCCTGATTTTAAATTAAGGTCCCTGTTTAATAATTTCTGTTCGGCGTAATTTTACTCTAGAGATTCATTTGTTTATTTTGGGCAACAAGTTTTAAAATGGCCTTGTCGACAAATGATCGTCTAAAACCCTTAAGTAATATAAAATATCAGAATAAAGCTCAACTATGAATAAATAAGGAGACGTGTCGGCCATTACGTAAAGCCTTGAATTTTAATGACACACTAAATTGTGTACAAAATTTGAAACACGCCAGGCCATTTTATAAAAGATGCTTTCCGACGTTTAACACAATTATCTTGACAGCTAATAAGATGTCGTCATTGGGGAGCGAATAAATTAATGTAAATTGACTGTAAATAATTAAACCCAAATTATTGTCCAATTTTAAAATAAATAGATACGGAATGTATGAATAATGAACGTCAACGAAATAAAATTTGTTATAAATTACGTTTTGTGTTTTATTGTGATATTATGATGGAATTTCGTATAATTATGATTTCTGTTTTGTGAACAAATGAATAATGATGAACGAGCGTGTTTTTTCTTTTTTCGCGTGTAAGGTTCCAATAATTGTGATTTTCAGTACTTATCTCACACCTATTTTACCAAGAGGGGTAAGTAGACATAAGGATTCAAATAGAGTACTCATAGTGTTAAGGTGAATTTTTGAAGTGGAACATTTTTCTAAAACGACAAATTGGAAGGAATTGTTCAGAAATCTATCTTCGTCCACAGTTTATTTACGCGGCCTAGATTTCAATGAAAATCGATACGAGGCTACGTAAATATCTTCAGTTTAATCTTTGTCGCTTTCACGGCTTAATGAATAATGGACTCTATTTTTATTTAACACAGAGTGCAGTTTCGTGTTCCAGTTAGTTTGTTTATTTTTTTAATATTGGACAACTATGAATACGATACTGTAAAGCCAGTTACACAGTTAAAATATAATATGATTGAAAGTGCAAAATAAATTGTAATATTTATCAAACTAAAGAATATTTATAAGAATAACGAGGAAAATATTAATTTTACCTTCCCTCTGAGTTATTAATTAAAATCCATATTCGTTAGGTAAGATTAGTTTTATCAGTTTTTTGGACCTTGCATTTCAATTCAAAAATTGACTATTGATTCAATTATAATCTAAAAACAGGCGGTCTCAGCAATATAGCAGGCTGACCTGATAAAAAATTAAGGAAATTAAAATTAATACTTTCTCGAACCAAAATTATAGGTACACGCTCCTGGATAAATAGTAACTCAAACTCTGAAATTATCTTCGGTCCTGTAGTTGGTTGTACCTGAAATGAGTAAAAATACTGAACAAGGCCCCCAATAAAACCTTACACTTGGTTTAAAAAACACCTAAGTAATCTTCCAGTAATGTAATACAGCAGTAAGTATTAAGTAAGTAATAGGGCATTCACTAAGCTATAAGTAATAGCGGTAAGTAAGAAAACTGTTGCGCTCGCAACTTAACAAGAGAAAACGTTTTTAATTTAAGTAATACGTTCACTTCTCTAGAACAAATGACACTCTTTACTTATTTCCAAGTTATGAAACTTTTAAAAGGAGTCATAAGGTTTACTGAAACATTTCTTCATCTTAAGCTAACCTGTTTTCCTTGCTTCAACTGTTTTCATTGATTAATTTTACAGAACGTCATCAGACTGGTACATTTCGAAAATGGTCAATAATAATAAGCAATTATAACACTAATGCCCATTCTCATCAACAAATACCTATATTTAGGGATCCCCTGAAAGAATTTAGGGAACTCTTAATACGAATTTCGTTTCACCAAAGTTTAAGTATCCCTTATAACCTTTATTATTGGGGGAGGCCTTATTCTAAGTGACACTTAGTTAGGGAAACGTTAAGAGATTGTTGGTGAAAACGGGCATGGTGTCATGAAAAAGGAACCAATATCCAAGAACACGCATTAAGGTATTGGTAAAAACCGATTTACCTGAAATTCAGACGTTTCAGTACCATTAAAACGCTTTGACACTAGCGTATTTGAAAACATTTGGCTTTCGCAACAACACATCCAGTTTGCTTATACTTCCATACTTGTTACTGTTACAGCCTTTTTATTGTCCCACTGCTGGGCACAGGCCTCCTCTCACATGGAGAAGGATTGAGCATTAATCACCACGCTTGCTCAATGCGGGTTGGCGATTTCAGACTTTATAGTCCAGGTTTCCTCAAGATGTTTTCCTTCACCTTTTTTTTATCAGCCATTGGTGTCTAAGTATTCCATACTTGCGTGCGGGAAATCCGCTGGTGTCAAAGTGCTCATAGATACAGCTGTAGCTCGGAATAGGACCTAGTCAACTATATTTAACTTCATACCAAATCTATGTGTCCATGGCTCAAGGCAAGGAAAATTTTAGTTCAAGAATTTCTTTTAAAATAATAACAAAAGTAAATTCGTATTCTAGTACTACGAAAAGCAATGGAATGTCAAGTTCTTGCGGCCAGCCAAAATATTTTAGTTCGTGCCTCGGCCAGCAATGCGATAACGTTGATTTATAACAGTAGTTACACAAATACCTATCCATTCATAAATTGCATCCAACGCCTTCTGGAATATATAAGTATATACATTTACATTTTCTTTTATTTTCGTAAAATGGTAACACGCCTTTGAATTTGTGTGGATGCTAATTGATAAGGACTTTAAATCTTGCAGACTAATCAACCTGGTATAATTATGTTTATTATACTTGAACCATTGTTATCAATTAGCCGAGCAAAACAATTAATCCTGAAGTCAGTTCAATGCTATATTATGGAAATAAAGGGCCACAGGAGAAACCACGGAATCTCGCAACAATTAAGACTGTCTGTTTTTTACGAGTCGCATTTCTCGATCTAGGTACAATGATCGATATTATGATTATAAAATATTCCGACTCTTATTTACCCAAATAATTGTATAAACTATTAGTTCACATAAACTATGTAACTATTCTATTTTCGTTATTTACTCAAGTGACGAAATACTAGAATTATGTCCCTAACTACAGGACGATTGAAACTTCGGGACAAATTCAGCAAGTTCCATATCAAACTTGTGTTAGAAAGAAGAAAGTTTGGTATTTCCGTGAGCGGCGGGTAGCGGCCTGATTGAAGTATAATGTTGTTTACACATAAGCCTTGAAGAATTTGTAGTAAGTATGCCTAGGTATTTTTAAGTCAGTTTTGGACAACAATGACTATAAAAGAAAGTAAGAAAAAAGAGGAATAGAGGTTAATGGATTGTGTAAGTATATGCTGGATTAACAGTCAAAGCCTTACCCATGCACGGTGAACAATTTTAGGTCTACAATTATATAGATCCTTGAATCAGATAAGCAATCATGCCTATAAAAATAACTAGTAAGTTGTAGTTAATAAAAATGTGTCCAAAATCAAAAGAAAACATTCATTTCAAAAAAAGTATCGTCTCCCTATTACTAATAACACATTTACACAGACATAGTATTCATATTATCACATTCAATATTCAAAATGTTCTAATGTATCATCAATAAATCGAATTACACATTATACCTATCCAAAAATAGAATGTACCGAAATGTATTTTTTAAATAAAAATGTATTCCTAAAATATTGAATAAAAATTCACATTTAGAACTCGCATATATTTTAAATAAAAGAACATTAACGGCGTTCGTTTTTTAAATACCTCCTAATTTAATAGCTTATGTAAAAAATAAACTTTCTTTTTATGACGTCGTCAATTTCCTTTGCTTACGCGCCAGTAGCTTGCCAAAAACGTTCAATACTGGCATGCCAACATTTACAGGCTTTATGTAAATGTTCAAACGTAATTAATTATACCCTCTTTAAGCCCCCAACGTCCGTTAATGAGGCAGTATAATTTATTTTATAAAACAATTTATTTGTATTGCACGCCGTCTTTAAACAGGGAATAGATGTAAATTTCTGCTGTTAAATTATTCGGAAAATTTTTGGAATAGCAGCTCAGAGAATTACGATCTGATAACAAGACAGAATTACGGTTATTGTTTTAGGTTTTAATAAACATTCTGTGTAGAAACTGTGATAATTTTACACTCTAAAGATTACGTTACTAAATAAACTAATAGATTTAAAACGTAATTAACAAACAACGGGTGATCGTAATCATAAACATGGATTTATTTTCTTTCGAACTATTTTCAAAATTGAAAGTAAAATTCATGAAAAGGAAACTAAATTAGAAAAATTAGACCTGCAATGTCAATCTAAACAGTAACAGAAATACGCAGTAACAAAACTACACGTGTAAGTTAATTTTCACCTCAAGCAAATTGTTAACGGTATGCCAGTTGCAATGTACAGAAACTTGTAACTTCATAAGTAACTTATTGCTAACTTAACTAAGTATGAACATACCGCATGCACGCACTAAGAATGATTATGTCTTGTTAAGTTAGGGGTGCCTTGATAAGCTACATGTGTTAAACACTGCATTCATAGACTGCTTCCCGGCTCTGGGTGAAGACGTGGGTGGGTATGTCTTAGAACTGTGGGGAGCTGGGTAGTTTGTTCCACCATTTCTTCTTCCAAGCAAAAATACATAGGAAGTAGTGAAGGGCGGCGCTTTTGGGGACTGTCCTTTGTAAACTTGACCTTCCAAAAGTGTACTTACAATAAATTACTTTTTATCTTAAGGTTCTAAGCGGTCAATAGATTGTTCCTATTGACGTCAGAATTTTGTCATATTGTAGAAACAGCCTTAGAAAGTGAAAACAAGTTGTTTAAGGAAAAAACTAACTTAGGGATATTTACTTTATTTTTACCGAAATTATGGAGATTTAAAGCTTAATTCAATATTTTTCATTATTTTTTTCCTTGATGTTTGTTTTTATTACTTTTATATTTTTTATGTTTTTTTCCACGTGTACGAAAAGGGAGATCATCGCTAAAGAATTATAATTTTTACCTTATTTTGTTATTTATTTCATTAAACCACAGTTTACTTAATAGTTGATGAAACTAGCTTCGAATAATAGTAGCCTTAATGTTCCAAGATAAATGGCTTATCCAATACTGAAAGAATTCTGCAAATCAGTCCAAAAGTCCCTGAGATTAGCGTATAGAAGTAACAAATCCTGCAGCTTCTGCTTCTACTGATATACTATACTTCTTACATGCTAGTGAAAAGCCCTAAACTTACGTTATACTTTTTCGTTTCATTCGGTACATTTTTTACACTAAGCTCTTTCGTATTATATTTTTCTTCACCCTATAAAGTAATAATGCAGGCCGAAAACAAAAACAAAATAGAATCAACTCCAAATTCAAACTACGGAACCGACCAAAAGTCTGACGCTAAGAACCCGGGAACTACTCTTAGAATAAAAATACGAAGTGTTTGGAAGCCGGCGCGAATCAAGTTAGATTAGTAAAGTTTGATTTATTTAGTTAATTACACGACGCGTCTGAACTTAGTTGAATGTTCAATTAAAATCTAGATATTCCAGCCTTTGGTTAGTATGCCAAAAACATTATTTTTTGTTGGGATTTAGGTTAATAGGTTTAGGAAAATAAAATGTCTCTGTTTTTTTTAAGGTGGTTAAGCCTCGCTAGGTTGGTCTCGCAATATATTTTTTTAATATTTATTATTTTTAGACGCAGACAGTCTTTCAAAATAATGTTATTTTTAGCATAGTTAACTTCGTTTAGGTATTTTATTTAGAGCTTCAGCTCCCTAAAGTCTAAACAGACGGCCGACAGTTTGCCTATGGTTTGCAATTTTTAAAAAGAAAATCGTGTTATTAATCTAAGTTTATAGTCTGATACTGATACCAGAAAAATATTAATTTCCTTATAATATGAGCCCCAACAAATTATAGGCCCACGCAAAGTTTGCACTGTGTGGGCGTTCTTAGGACATCTAATATTTCTCTATATTTTTTTTATACATAATAAAGTCTTAAACTAAATGATTTATACAGTCATAAAACATTCCCCTCGGGTTTGGTATTAAATTAAAATTAAGGAAATGAAAAAGGTAAGATAAATGTGTCCCAGTTTTTACGGTTAAAACAAAAAATAAACTGTGAATGCCTAAAAGCTTTTTATATTAGATCTGGGACGCCTAGGACTTTTAATATTTAAAGTATCCTTTTATTTGAATAATGCTCAAGAGATTAAAAATGAATTATACAAAGCCTTCTAGTTGCTTAACTGGTTTTAAGTACTTAAACCGATTTCAATTAAAAGATTACAAAGAACAACGGCCATCAATAAACACTCAATAAAAATAAAATTACAACACGAAATAAATTGAATGAAGCAAAGCAATGAAAAGTTACAACGGCAGCGATAGCCAATTCATTCAGACCGGTAATAAACCCTTTTAGAAGTTCACTGTTCACATTAATTGTACTAAAAACCTGTCTTAAATTAATACTATCAGCAGTTCTATTCCGAGCGCTGCAATTTGTCCTGGAACCTTTAAAATTTAATTATATTCGCGAAAATTTGAATCCTTGAGTTCGAGACGAACTTTGAAAGTTCCATCTCTGTGATTCGGCGGAGCAATATTATAGATTGTGCCAGCTAATTGGTAGAGCTTAATTGAATTCAGTTCAAATTGAGTGCCGGGAAGTAAGACACCTCCGATAGAATTGTTAAAACTTATTGATGTAACAGAAGTTTTAGTATAGAAAATTACGTTCATTCTTGTTCTGGAGTCCCGAATTTTCTTGGGCAAGAATAAAAGTAGCAAAGCGAGTGTATGGACCAAATGATCCCAGAGGGATTACTGTGAAAATTAACTTGTTCAAATAAAGAGCACTACATTGCGCAAGATATTCGCAATAACGAAGGGAACAGAGAACGAATAATTATTTTTTGCCATTTTTCCGAGAAGGTTCATTTAAGTCCATAGTCACGTCGGCTCGGAATCCGTAACAAGTTTTTTCTTGGTCAGCAGAAATTAATTCACGTAATCGAAACCCAGACGAACTTCATTTCGATTTGGTAAAAAGATAAAAGATATTTTATTCGAGTTGGAACAGAATAAATTAGGCAAATTTATTTTTCCATTGAATAATATTGTTGTAGGTACTTAGCAGAAAGTTTTACAAATGATTGTGAGATAAAGTACAAAATTATAATGAAAATCTAATTTTCTATGGTTAGAAGAGTTATATTAACCAGAAATCAAGTTCCAGTAATGTAACAGTTTCCTGACGAAATAATAATTATTTTATTTTACCGTATGTTTATATATGTACCTAAACCATAAAGTTCCAGAAACTCACCTCAATATCCCATTTATTACGCACTCCAAAAAATACAAACCACAAAAGCAAACTGTAGTTCAAAAGGATTAACCTGAGGAAAGACAGTTGGAACTTTCGCTGAGTCAATTTACGAGCCTTTCGTCTTGAACCGTACCCGCACGTCAGCCTCAAAAATCTCGTTAAAACTTAACTGGGGAAGTTTAACCGGTCCGTGGGTATAGCAGCGCAATGTTGGCTGTAGCTACGGAACCAAGATTGGACGAATGTATTGAAGTGCACTGCACGAACGGCAAGACGGTTGATTGATACTTCTATTACGTCTTGTTCTACAGAAATTGTATGCCCGTTGGAATTAGTCTGTCGTTGCTTCCTCAAAACAATTGGTTCTTCGAAACAAGTGAAGTGTAGAGATTCGATTACTGGTGTATGTCTTGCTGTAATTTAGATTGATATGTAATTGTTGATAGTTTTGCTGCATTCAGCGAATTTATAGTTTCATAAATTTATCGTGCTTTTGAAGTTTGTCGAAATAATTGATTCTGTAGATGTCGTGTGCTGATTGAAATACGAGGAAAGCTCAAAAGTGTTTTAACTCTATCTTTTGACTTTGACAAGTCTATTTATTTTGTGTGCTTTTGAAACACTGTCTAGACAAACTTGGCGAACTATTCCGTTATTCCATTTAGACGAAAGAAAGTAGGTTACAGTTGAAAAAATGTTTCTAATAATTCTCCATGTAACACTTAAATAAATTACTGGCAGAAAAAAGAAAAATAAACATTGAATACTAGTAGTACTAGCCCATTTGTTAGGCTGGAGTTTTTCGACAATATCAGAAGTAACAACATCATTTCGTTTCATTAAATATTCTGTTCTCGTATCTTCGCTTATTAGTTGTTCTTTATGTTATCCTTAGAGCACTCGCACACTGTCAACTTTTAGTCGACCGATAGTTTGTTTGGGCCCATTAATCAGTATGGCTATGAATGGTACATTAGACATGGCACATTCGAAAGATCAACCGTCTTACCACAAAAACTTTTAAACGTCAGTTTATGCCTTGTTTAAAAAAATGTCAAATTATGACGTTGACATATGGTTCATTTTGCAGCCAAAATTTTATTAGACAAGTGTAAAACAGGGTTTAAAGTTTTTGTAGTAAGGCCCCAAGTATTTAACCGGTACCAGACCGACTTGCAACTGATTGGCATTAAGATTTTTATGAAAAAGAAATTTCAACCATCGAGTCAACTGTCGGTCGACTGTTTGGTCTGCATTGTGTGGGTTCCTACTAAAAGTTTAGTAGGAATATGTCCACATCTGAATAATAACCAACACGGAACAAAACGTGGACTTACCCTTAACAATTACCCCTTTAATTAAATCCTTATCAACATTTGCAGTCACGTGAAGTCATTTTGAGGAAGCAGGAGAAGACCTTGTTTTAGAGTTTTATAATTAGGGAAATAGAAGATTTAAAAAAGTTTATAACAATATGTGAAGAAAAAAGTTTATTATTTTTATCAGTATGGTGCGGATAGTGTGTTGTCATTGATTTATATAGTAGTAGCAGTATTCCTTTCCATGCTGTATTGTAGAAGTAAAACGAACAAGAAACATTTTCATGGAAGCTACCGTTTTGTTCATTAAAAACAACAAAAACGGGATAAAAATCGAAATTACAGCGACGTCTAATAGAGCGAAGCATAATTTATTTTCAAGCCATTAAATTTTGGCAACGGAACTACATGTGAGCCGGTAGAAATACCTAATCCTAAACTTAACCAAGTAGAGAGAGAAATTTGGCAGGCTTCTGAATAGCGGACCGAGCAACGGTATCACCCTAGTCTACAATAAATAAAACCTTTTTAAATTAAAAACATTTCCGCTGTTTTCCTCGAAGAAACTGCTGATGTTTTACCATGGAGGAAAGAATTACCAGCAGAGACGCCACAACGTTATGCCTCCGCCCTAAACACCTTTGGAAATGGCCCATTTTTTGTAATGCCATTAATCGTTGACAAATATCTCAAAGTACCGTCAGCCGAACGCCTAGATAGTTCACTTGTAAATGATTGAACTTTCACAAAGCAGCCCGTTGTCTGAAGGTTGGTGATTGATTCACCCGTACATCGGAGAGCACGTAAATGTCGGTCCTGGGCCTGATCTCTTTCCGGTCGTCTCGGATTGCCATCCCATCGCGCTATGACAGTGAAGGAATAGGGAGTGCACCTGTGTCTGCGCAAATGCTCGTGCACTAAAATATGTCCTGCGCAGCTGGCTGATCTCCTTAAATGAGAACAGCCGCCGTGGCCGAAATCGGCAGTGGATGATATGAAATGATCGTTTTGATCATGACCACCGTACGAATTTGACACAGAAGAAGGCGCCTGACCTACCTGCATTATGGCATCTCCATTCCTCTTTCCATACTCCGTGTGTTTTACTTACAAAAGTTGCTGAACCTATTTTCTGAAAGTGAAGCGTCTAGTTTATTAGCTACCGCGGCTACACAACTTTTCAGTTAGCTAATAACTTTCTATAATCGATACCCATGTTTTCGACAACTATTTTAAGTTCGAAAGATGGGATTAATCGGTTTGAGAACTAGTTTTCTTTAGTTTTCATCGAATAAGTTTACCTGTCTGAAAGTTAGATACCTACACAGGTACTCTGGAGTCTACGAAAATAGAGAGGATACTTTTTGTTTGAGTGCGTAAAGTACATGGGTAAAACTAAAGGAATAGCTAGTAATTCCTTAAGGTAAAAAAAAACGTAATAAAATTATGAAAACACAAAAATTGCGAGATTTTAAAAGCTTCTCAAAGATTTATTAAAATGAAGTGAATTCTTTAATGAACTTAAGCGTTGAGTTATAATCTTGAGTAAAAACATTTAAGTGCTAACAGCATTCCTGCAGACGAAGTTTATTTATGAGTATTACCGTTTTTAATGGGTGTGTTTTTTTCTTAATATTTTTGACTTTTTTGTAGGTAATGGGATAAAATATGGGAGTCATTACATATGTACGTACGAGTAGGTATATGTATACCTACATAGGTACAAAGTTGGTGTTGGTCAGTTGTAAAATTGTAAGACACTTTAAACGGACCTTTACATGCACTGTACGTAAGAAAAACGTAGAAGTCCAAATTTTCAAAAGTGACTATTATTTAATTAAATTATTTCAAATATTTCTACTAGAAGCTAACCTTAATTCTCGAAATTCCTGCTCAAAATGAAATAACTAAGTTGTCTAACCCTATTAAACCTAAAATCAGTCGTAGATTGTTATTTCATAAATACTCTGGGCCTTACTACAAAAACTTTAAACCCTGTTTTACACTTGTCTAATAAAATTTTGGCTGCAAAATGAACCATATGTCAACGTCATAATTTGACATTTTTTTAGACAAGGCATAAACTGACGTTTAAAAGTTTTTGTGGTAAGACGGTCTGAATTCAGTAAAAACTTTTCGATCTACCCTCCATTGTTCTTCAGTTGAAGTTCAATACAATAGAGTTATTATTTGGGAAGCACTTAACGGCCTTGTTTCTACTTGGTTAACTTCCAGGCACTTTGGAAGTTTTTCCAAAATTATTACAGTCAGAACTTTTGTTTGTAGTTCCTGTAAGAGCGATGAAAAACATCGGATATCTGAGAAACATGTATATTATTGTGTTTCTGAATGTTACTTTTGTATTTTTAGAAGAAAACCTACAATTTGTAACATAGGTAAGAAAGTAATGAAAAGTTAAATAAAGTACTATACACCTATTTCACTGACTTTACTACCTATACACCCTTTAAAAAAATAAATAAAGAAAACTATATTATCCCCGTTGTCCAATTACCCGAATAAAATACATACAACAGAACATACAGAAAAATAAAACCTTAAAATAAAGGTCGAGTAATATTCATAAAAACACGACTATTGATGGAAAAATACTGTTCATTAAAAAAACATATATGTCTGTTGATACAGGGGAAAAGTAGAGGTAGGTACAAAAAATTGATTTTCCTATTCAAGTCGGGCTTTGACTTACCAGAAACAATTTTTTAGACAAGTAAAGTGTTTATAAGCAATTAATTAACCCACACCTCTCAAAAACACTTAACAACTTTTAGAACATTAGGCTTTACACGTGCGTAAAAGTACAGAATCAAAATGCTCGATTAGTACCAACTTATTTCTTTGAACACGTTAACTTACCTAAGTTTAAAATTCACTTTACCAGTACTCATAGTACACACGTACGTTTGAAGACTGTGTAAGTCCGAGATGTGTTTCAAAATTAATGTAAATTGAGCTCAGTTTTCAATCTCATACATATTTTTCTATAAGCACAACACACTCAAAAGTTCGTAAAGTTTGCAGGCTTGAGTCTTTTTATTACTTGTGCACTTTCAACTGTACAACAGGATGGTATTATTGTTATACCATTAAACTCATAATTCTTTCACACGAAGCTATATAAAATATATTTTCAAATCGTGTTAAAATTAGAATTCACGCTACCCATTCATCTGAAAACAGCCGCCAACCCTGACCCGGCTGACACAATAAAAACAAGCTTACCATCATTACATAAACGACAGCAATTACATTATCAGTCTGACACCTGACCACACAATGCTTACTAATTAAAAGAATAATGAAAAAAACAAAAAAACAAAACAAAAACGGCCGGTATCACAATCGTTGACACGTTGAGGTAATTTGGGATAATCTACCGCCCCCGTCACTTCCGTAGGTACCAGGGTATAATGGTCGGTATACACCCTACAGAATTTAACTTTGTACAAATATCTGTACGAACTAAAGTTTGAGAAAACATCTAAAGTGGAAATGGAAAGTCTGTGTAAAAATCTGAAGTTTTTCAGACTACTTATTATTGGCTAGTTTTTATTGGCTCAGACTTTTGTGTGCACCGATTTGTTGCGCAGACAAAATTCTATGAAAGTCTGTGAGAAATTGGTATCGTGTGGACCCACCATTAAGTGTAAAAGGAAAGTCTGCGTAAAAATCTGAAGTCTGAGTGCAAAAATGGTGACAAGATGTTTATGCAGACTTATCATTGGCTCAGACTTTTGTAAGCACCGATTTGTTGCGCAGACAAAAGTCTGTGTGAAATTTGTACCGTGTGTGAATGAAAAGTCTGCGTAAGAATCTGAAGTCTGAGTGAAAATATGGTGACAAGATGTTTATGCAGACTTATCATTTCGCTGGCTCAGTCTTTTGTATACACGATTTGTTGCTCAGACAAAAGTCTGTGTGAACTTGGCATCGTGTGTACCCACCACAATAGGCGTACCCTCGACAGGATTACGCGGCAGAGCCTGAAATCCATTGGAGGATCTATTGGCTAACTGGCAGTGTACTTTATCTACAGCTAATTGTGTGGATGGCTGTGGTACGCTTTGTAGAGACAATGTTGTGTCGATGTTGGTTCATGTTTGTTTGTTTCAGCCGGATTGTGTGCTGATAGTGCTGTTGAGAGGTTTATTGACAGTGCCAGGTGGAAAGGACAGTGTTACCAAAAGGTTGTTTCGGTGATCGTCAATACATATAGGGGGATATGTGACGTTGAAGGACTTTTATATATTTATGAACGTTATTTTCACTCATTATTAGGGGTCAGTTGAAACATTTTCAGTCCATATGGGGGGAGGGGGCTTATTTAATATGTCTATGTGTGGGATATCTGGTATCTGAAAATTTTCATATTTTTAATCACCCACTTAAACAAATCGACCTTAATTTTCCATAATGTATACTAATAGCAGCGAAACTACAACGACAATTACAATACTGAACCTCTATATTTAAAA
Source organism: Helicoverpa armigera (assembly GCF_030705265.1). NCBI lineage: Eukaryota > Metazoa > Arthropoda > Insecta > Lepidoptera > Noctuidae > Helicoverpa > Helicoverpa armigera. The sequence goes on along the minus strand of NC_087132.1, from coordinate 9,334,610 downwards.
CCCCAATTATCCCCTACAACATGCCACAAATCAATGTGGCGTATTTACCAACACCCCACCCTAATCGTTCATACAAAGGGGAGCGTGGGGTAATTTCAGCCACTTCACAACACGGCCGGCCAGCCGGGTTTAATCGTCGCGCCTCGGTAGGATTACGCGACGGACCCTGAAAATCGGTGGAGTGAATCTATCTAGAACTATCACTGGCTAATAAGGATTTATGAGTGTTACAATGTGAACTTATGTACAGCCTGCTTCTCGATGGGAAAGAAAGGGTTTTTAAGTTTGATTTTCCATAGACTATTACAACCTTTACATTATAATAGAATGTATCTCCCCATATATTCCCTTATGTACTTACTCCATAGACTCCCTTATGTACTTACCCCATATGCTCCCTTATATACTTACCCCATATATACCCTTATGTACTCTAAAAAGTGTTGCATACATTTTTTGGGACTTTACAGAACCTAACTCCAATCTCAAATGCCAACACAAAATCTAGATCGCAACGTGCCAAAATAGACCAACACCAGTCAAAATCAGGTCCAAACGTGTCCTTAATTTTCATGTAAATCAGAAATCAGTACACTCGCAGAGAACGTGGTCATCTACGATACAGTCACTAACAAAACTGAAAAGCAATTTTGGAAGTCACGTTTAATAAAGTATTACATTACGTGCCGTTTTAAGTGAAGTTTAAATCTCTTTTGGAGATAATAGCTGTTAGTAAGTTTTCAAGCACGTTTATATTGATCTGTTCTTTGTGTCTTGGGTAACCAGGGTACCAAGGACATTTAGTAACAATAGAACCTTTTTGTTTAAATAGCAATAAGGAAGATAATACTGAGAAGCTGAGTAACAGTAAATATGATTGTTTGTGTTCCCAGATATTGGAAAAGTATTATTTTCTTAGTGAATTAAGTGCAGAAAGGAGTTCTTCGTATGTGTGTGGACCCAACAATGTTAGGAAGAAAAGATGTTAATTTTTTTAGAGACTCTCTTTACATAAATATATGACGCTACTAATGTTCTAATTATTATATTATTAATGGAAAATAATATATGTATGTACATAAACTTAAATAATTGTATTCTTTTATTCAGTTCCATTCCTCCATTACAAGATTTTCTGTAAAAAAATTGGACCTGTCCTAAGTAGGTTTAGACTTAATCAATATCGATAAACAATATAATAAAACTTTTAGTAAAGCGTAAACATAAAACAAGTCTTACAAAAGTTGTAAAACGATTGTAATTTCATTTAACAATAATCGTTAATCGAATGAACGATTTTCGATTTATCTTTTTTATATCAAGTTTTCCTTTTGCCCAACTTAATGAATATCTGTTGAAATTAAAAATAACAAAAACTTTTTTATATGATTTTTTACGTAGCTCTGGTATGTCGGAACCCAGATATACGCGAGACAAAATTGATTTTCTATTATTTTATAATTAGCAAAATACAAGAGGTTTAACCAATTGATATGAAGTTTGAATTGGAAAATACAAGAGGTTTAACCAATTGATATGAAGTTTGAATTGGAAAATACACTCGTATACAACTTAAATATATATTATTTTAATATAGAAAAGTAATAATTCAAGACACGAGTGAAACCGCGAGCACTATCTATTTACACGGCCTCACAGCTAATTATAATTTTATAACGTCAATCAATGTCGTTTGAATGAGACAAAGTTCTAAGTAATCTCATCAGCACTTCATCCCATCTAGGTCGAACCTTCATCAATATCTGTTCGCCAGACATTCTTGTACAATAATATCACTTGAATGGCAATCACCGTAATTGGTTCTGAATTTAATTTTAATCTCCTGCAACCACTACGAACGTCTTGTCTACACTTATATGTATACAAATATAAAAAGAGTTTTTTTTAATTATTGTTTGTTTGTACCTCAAAGGCTTCGAAACTACTGAACGGATTTGAAAAATTCTTCCCGTGTAATATACCTAGGCTATATTTTTTCCCGATACGGGCAGTAGTTCCAACGGGACGCGTATGTAACCGTGGAAAAGCAGCTAGTGATAAATAAATCGCGTCTGAAACAGAACCATTGGAGTATCACTTCGGATGGCCAGAGGTCAATTGCCTTGAAAACTAAGAAATTGGGCGCAGAACTTTCGAATAGGCATAAATCATTTTGAAGTTTTAGACAATAACCGACAGTCTCGTAGTTTAATTGATTGTTTTTTGGGCTTAATGAATTTTGTTAGCAGTATTTTTATTTGAAGTCTAGGAAGCTCTTTGTCGGAAATTCGAAATACAATCTATCTTTTGTCATTATTATTTTTTACATTAACTTAGGTATTACAAAGAAGTAGCTATTCTTTAAATAATGCGGAGTTGTCAGATTCCTATTCAATATTAAACTAAACAGCACAGATTTAAAAAAAATATGAAATCATTTTACAGCCCCAACCGTGACTGTCACCATACAAGAAAGAATAAGCGCAATGTCAAATGCCGGCTTCGCAGAATGTCCGTATGACAACATTTCTCAAACCGTTTCAACCCGCTCCATATAACTGTTCCCGTTGGTAATTTGTACTGGCTAGGAGATAAATTGAGCTCCCCGTTTCGGGGACAACGGTTGAGGGGAATAAACTAGTCAAGCTACCAGCAAAGGTGATTTATTTTCTTCTTGAATTGCCTAAGGGTCGTGGTACCTAGATGTACCTAAGTGAAGGATTGGAGCAATGATTATTGCGCTCTGAAAATTAATTTACGTAATCTTGTTAAGGATGGCAGATATTACTTTTGATGTATTACAGTAATTTGTGTTTTGTTAAAACATTTTTTAGAGCACTTTTTTATTTTTTAGAACCATTTTGCTTATACGTTATGAATGCCTCTAAAAATTAAGTGCAAATCTCTTTTATCTGCTTAAATTAAAAACCTTTTCAGACTGAAAAGAATATTTATTTACAGACATACAGACCTTTACAAACCAAAATGAACAACACTTACAAAATGAAAGACGATCGAACGAACCTATCATTAATAAGCGAGCCACAGAGTAGGCAGGAACCTAAAATGGCAGTGTACTCATTAGACTTGTGTCCATCTATGACCACAACAGGCGTTTCGCCAGTTAGTTAGAGGGAACTGAATCACAATTCGCAACACTACGACGCCGGATTTATCGCCGCAACTAATCGCTGGACTGTAATGCCACAGAGTAAATTATAACAGAAGAGTATTAAAAATTATGGACTAACTAATGACAATGCCAAAAAAATCATTGAAAATACTATCTAAAAGTTCAAAAAATGTGTAAAAAATTGAAAAATATATTATTTACAAACTTGTAAAATAATAGCGGTGAAAACATTATAGAAAATCGATACACACGATGAAGAAAGCTTTTACAAATATCAGATAAATTCCGAAATATTTTCTTTAAAAAATATCAGACTTCTGTTTTACTTATTCTACGTCCATACTTTCCAAGTAACCGTTTCCCACGGAAATGCGATTTTCGGTATTGAATACGAAAACGTGTATTACCATGTGAGTTACAATGACCGGAGGCATCCACTTTGCCTAGGAATTTATTTTCAGAAAATACTCGAAATAGAAGTGGCCGTGCTCTTCAAAATCGATGACTCGTTTAGTTTCCGAGTATCGAATAATTCGCTTGTTGGTGGTCCGATTGGCAATTTAAATCGATTTCAGAATCGAATGTGGATTGTTGAACTAATTTTGCGTTTCATTAGCTTTTTGATTGGTGTTTCATATCTCTACACTATTGTCAAGGTAGTTCGTTTCTCATTTATTTAATGTTTAAATGTAATATTTTAATGATTTTTGTTTCTTAAATTAACGATAAATGAATTGGAAAAATGTTCCAATATAAACAGCTTTCTTGTGTCCATTAGACTTGTTGCTAAGCAAACTACATTCCTTGAGACTCAGTCTGTAGAGAAAGGAAATTGACAGTTAATTAATAATTTGGCTTTAATCATAATCCTATGAAAGATGAGCGTTTTGGGACTTACCTGTAATTAGGAATGTCAAATGAAACTTCTATTTAAAAAATATTAATTTTGACCTAGAAATTGATTTCATCAAAAAAGCGTAGGAGTTTATAAGAAAAACATGATATCTTTTAAACTTAGGTCCTAAGCTCGGGACTGCTCGATTGTTCGAAAGAGTTACCGCGGCCCTGGTACATAAAGGGCATAAGAAGGAACATGGCGGGTTTTAGTCAGTAAGAGTCTGATACTCCCTCACGCTCACCCACAGCGGGAGGGGTCATTTGATGATTCCCTACCAAGAAATAATTAAAAAAAAAACAGACAAACTCATATAAATAAATGTCCGATTCCCTGGTTCTTTTCAGAATACCATTATCCTTGAAACACACGTTCCAAATTCAAATCGTTAGCTCATTTCGTATTGACCACAGAGGACTTAAAATAAATAGAAGGTCTGTTACACGAGCACTGATGACACCCTCATTGGTTTCCGCTTTTCCATTGATATTAATTATTCAAAGGTTTCCTTTATTTAACATACGATCATTATTGAGTAATGTATGTGTGTATTGTATAGGTTTGAAATTCTGATACATTGGGGCAAATATCTATAGACACATGATGCATGCTGTATCAATTTTAGATTAGAACAATAAATTATTATTTATAATAAATAAATTATTAACCCATTGCATGTCGATACGCGAGTCAATTTTCTATTGTTTTATATTCAGCGACATACAAGCAGTCAAAAATTCAAGTATACCCTATGTGCAAAAATGTGAACGGCATGTTTATTTCTTCATAACTCTACAACACTGTCCTACATAAGTTGCGAATAGAAAATGAACTGTATTGAAAATTAAAATACTTTTGTGAAGTACTTCAGCATTAGGTATTGTGGAGACCGCGCCCGAGTTTTTGCTCCGCGTTATTCTTAGGGTTCCGTAAACAAAAGGATAAAACGGGACCATGTAACTAGACTTCGATGTCCGTCTGTCCGTCCTTTCGTCTTTCACCAGGCTGTATCTCACGAACCTTTGAAATTTTCATAGGTAATTTATTTATATCGTCGCGATAACAAATACTGAAAACTGGGATATCTGTGCTAATATACATATAATAAAGAGAAAAAGATTTTTTTGTTTGTTTGTTTGTCCTCAAAAGGCTCCGAAACTACTAAACCTTTAGAAAAATTCTTTCACTTTTGGAAAGCTACACTCTTCCCAAATAGCAAAGGCTATAATTTTACCCCGATACCGTAACGGGAAGACAGCTAATAAGAAATATACTAGGGTGTACGGGACCCTTCAAGGCTCGAGTTCCACTTGGGTTTGGTCTGTTTTTTATTTTATTTAGAACCTCGGTTGTTTAATTAATTTATGCTACATTGTTGCGTGCGAAGCCGGCTCTATTTGTGAAGTCTCCTAAACTAATTTACGTACACAACTTTTGTGGCACACGTTTTGCTGTTGTTTTCGTTTGAAATCTACCTAGTGGGTGGAAGTAGGGTAATGCATGTTGTGTTATTTATCTTGTCATTTAAAACGTTGTTATGGCACTTAGATGATTCTATAATTTACATTGTTCAGAAGATTTCTTGAGTGTGCTACTTAGATATTAGTTTGAAAGGATAACCAGATTGCCTAACCCTAGTATAGTAAGGCAGAAATAAAGCCAGAAATAAACCTCATTTAGTTCTTGAGCACTGATTAACAATACTCAAAACACCAGCGTCTGAGTAATGATGAAGAAAAGCATCTTAAGGAAAACTGGACTTAAAAATCTGAAATGACCAACTCGCATTAAGCAAACGTACTGATTAACGCTCATTCCTTCTCTATATGAGCATTGACACAGTAAAATGGCTTATAATATATTACGTTAACATTACTAAATCTACATTGAAAAGATTGCTCACACGTGTTAACTGACCCCACACATTCCACTCCATAAGTACCATTGTTACTTAGCCAAATAGTTATTATAATAGCAACTAATGTTCCCTCTAGACGCCTTGTATTGTTGATGGCAGTTTGCCCAATGGGCGCGCAATACTTCTTCATTAGCATCTGGCTAAACTTGTAGCTGAGTCAGCAGCATTGAGCGACCTTGATATATCAGCCTTAATGTGTCGGTCATAACCATATTCCTATATCTTTGGAAGTAAGTACTGTAGTTTTGATTTCATAAAAGATGAACGAAACCTCAAGGTTTCAAAACTAACTACAGGAAATTACTAATTACACGAAAACAAAGGCTTGAAAATTCGAAAAAGCAACGGATGCAAATAATCTTTGATTAAAACCGTTTTACTAATTTGGTATGTTAATGAATTTTTTTCGCTTGCCAAAATAATAAAATGATTCTGTCCATCAGTGGCAGAACCTACATACACAACACATAAAAAGTTTTAGATTAAACTTTTTTTTTAATAAAAAATATTTGCAACTAAATGGTTGACTGGTCATCGACATATAGGGACCCAAATACAGTAGTCATATTTACAAATATTTTGTCGCTTCGATTCTCTGGGGATGGTATATTTACCTTCATATTGCAGTACTGTGTTTATAAATAACTAGCGAGCAACGAACTCAGATACCGTAACTTTTTAATAAAACCAAATAACAAAGTATTTTTGAGTTAAATTGAAATATTTTTTCCAGTAATGAAATAGAACTCCTCTCTCTACGCATTTACAAATCATCATCATCACTTTATCAAATTGTTTTAAAATAAAACGAAGCATTTTTTCGTTGTTCTAAAAAAATAATTCATGAATTTGTGAGAGTTGATTCCACGAAGATACTTTTAAAACATTAAAAATAAATTTGATTTGATAAAAAAAAAACACAAATTCAAGGAATACAGGCAAGGCTCTTTGATATAAAAAATCATACTAAGTTCCAAAACTTTTTTCTGAAAAATACAATCTTCGAGTGAAATTATTCTCTGCTCTAGTACTTTGAGATTTTCTTTGAAGTCAAATGTTTTTAGTCTCAAAAGTTACCTTTATAGGCTTTATGTACTTAGGCAAAAATCTACATCAAAGTCGGTACTTCTGTAATTCGATTTAAATATGTCTGCTGCTTCAAGAATATTAAGGTTTGTACTATGAAAACAACGCGTGGTGTTCGTTCCTGATAAACTTTAGGAAAAATATGAAGTCTCCAAAATTATGACACACAGCATACTCTATAATATTCAATTTTTATCTTCATTTTAAAGCTGAGTGGAATTAATTATCACTATCAAATTAAGCAATAGAATGCGTCGTTGCAGACCGATAAATTTTGATAAAAAGTTCGGAGTAAGGTTCTTTAGAGCCGACCCTAATGGCGCTATAATTCATAAAAATGCTAATCTCAGCCATGAATTTTCCAAAAAGCCATTATTCTGATAAGCATTCGGACAATAAAATGCATTTGTTGATGGGCTAATCCGAACTAATTTGAGCGTACACAATCCAGACTACAGTCGGCGCTAACGAACCACATTTGTTACAATAATGGCCGCCACGGACCATATATTCCACTTTTAATGTAAGCAAATACCCCAACATTGTATCCAGTTTAAAAATGCTTTTGATTTAATTGTCCGTAAACGTAAAAAGGCAATTTCAAAAAAGGAATCCAGCAAAGCGCTTCAAGCGAACTCCGTAGGCTTTGAGAAATTTATTGCGATCACAAATAATCTTTCGCTCAGTTTTCCCTTTGCAGCATTCTTTAAATCTCTGTACAAGACAAGTTCGTAGGTCGTACAGCTCTGCATGTTTTACGAGTAACATAAATTACAATTATTTAGCTTCTAACCTAAATAAAACGTGAGTTATTCTCCGCGAATATATTTCGTTTGACGGATGACTGTGTTGTGAAATAACAATCACAACAATGGATGTATCGATTCGGAATAAATCAGGATCGATCTAGTTGTTCAAATGGTAAATATTTATAACTCTACTTATGATGTGGATGCTTTTCAAATTATTTTTCTGCTATGATCAGTGTTGATAAAGTACTTCTGTCATGATAATTCACTTTATTCTAAAGAGTATTATCTACCTGCTTTTAAAAGCACCATCTTGAAATACTTTTACGAATTCCACGAATACGTATTTTATCATTAACATGTCCTATTCAAACAAAATAAAAATCACCTTTTCACGTTAAAACTATCCATATGAAGCCATTTTGTTAAAAGCCTAATAAAGTTGAGGCCATCGATGTTTATTGCTAATAATGTTTTAAACTGCAAGTCTATAAAATAAAGCCAATCTAATGGAAATATGTTCCAATCTTCTTCGTACCCGGTTGGTGCTATCAAACATGTTATAAAGCAAGCTCGTCAATCTTCGAGAGGAAGACGATCGTACAAAACAACTAAGACGAGTGCTACTAGCTCTTAAGACTCCAGCATAATTGCTTTCAAATTATGTTAACTTATTTAAAGAAATAGCTTGTAGTGATATCAATAAGGCATCAAGGTGAACACAGTAAAAAAAAAGTTACAGCCAAACAGTTTATTTAAACATAAATCTATGACAAAATCGTAAATGTATGTTCTAAAATCAAAGAAGACCAAAATCAGTGCCAGTTAGTAGAGAAGAAGTTATCGATTTGTATTCAACGGCCGAACAATTGTGATATGCCACCCTTGATCTTGTCCACTCCTTTCTCTAAACTGTCTACGATAGGTAACGTGGGTAGTTTGATAGGGAACTTCGAGTTTGACTCTTCAACCTTGTTATTTTCTTCATTGTACTCCAAGAATAAGTCCAGTGCTGAGAGGACGTCTTCAGAAAATACCTCTGGGGCCTCCATTGCCAAGAAATGTCCTTGGCTGTCGAGAACTGTTGAACGAAGTAGGTTTTTGAATTTGTATTTGAGCATGATCGGAGATTCGTAGATGATTTCGTCCTTAGCGTGAATGGTGCAGGTTGGTACTGATGTTGGGATTCTGAAAGAGGTAAAAGTATAAGCTGTATAAGTATTTAGTATAAAGAAGAAAGAAATAAATACCTCCAATGTTTATGGAGAGTAAAGAGTTCAAGTTGTTTCTTTGTGGTAGATAGATACAGTCACGGAGTGGCTAGAAGACTTGAAAATTTTTTAATACGGAACCCAAAAAATATTACTTACGATGATATACCCATGCCAAGAGTTCTCTTATTAATGGACTCAGCATATACTCTGACAGCAGTGGTGAACTTGTTCTCAGTCCAGTACATCATGACGTCATCAATGAGTGTCTCGGGCGCGTACAAGAGTGAAAGACCTCCGTCTACTCTGGTTTTGTAAGCTTTGCGAGTACCACCAGAAAGAGGCTGCATCAGCCATGCGAAGAGACCCATTGGAGAATCTGACAGGGCAATTCCTGTAATAGAAATATTATGAAATTATCTTCGTCTGCCTTTATCCCAATTTTATTTGGGGCTGGGGGAACGTGTTTTTTCCTTCCATACTCTTCTATCTGTCGTCGTCTTACGTGTAACATAAATATATTTTCAAAATAATAAATAATATATTAATAAATTCTAGAGAGTATTAAATAGATACAAGCAAAACTATTTAATAAAATGCATTTCGATATTATATTCTTACCAATGGTATCTGGCTTAGTAGCCTGCATGTGCAAGTACCCGGATTCCTCAACGAGTCCCAGAACGACATCAAGTATTGGGTACATTCTGTCCGCTACTGAAGAGTCCACGACCAGCGATTGGAACAACGGGTTCAGTGAACCAGCTAAGTAGGTGAGCAGTGAGCCAGGAGCTAGAGATATCGGGAAGTTCGTGTGGTAGCCAAGGATTTTCTGAAAATAAAACGTGAAGGAAAAATTTCTTAAAAAAATAGGTAACCTATGGTGAAAACTATCATGCATTTTAATTAAAATAATAATTGAAAACCTCCATCAAAAAACTCCTAATTATTTTACAAATATAATTTTTAAGTAAACTCTATAATTAAAATAATAAAAAAGTATTCGAAAATCTTACATCAGCATGTCGATTCTATAAAATATCACAACTCACTTCGACATCACTCTCACTTCGACTTCGATCTAAAGGTAGAATTCCGTGGACGCGACAATAGTCAACCTATGAAAATGTATGGCACCGTTGCCGAGGCCCGTGACAGTCGCGCGCGGCCGACGAATTTCGTAAGCTGCTCGCGGCATTGTCAACAATTTAATTCTGGTTTTACTAAAATTCTATAGATGTTATTAAGCGCTAGACCATGTTGAGAAGCGTACGGCCGCCAGCGGCTCACAAAATTCGTCGTTCGCGCGCGACTGTCGCGGCCCTCGGCAGCGGTGCCATACATTTTCATAGGTTGACTTTTGTCGCGCGCGGCTGCGACAATCGCGACCCACGGAATTCTACCTTAAAGTTTCGTGATTGACATTGTCAAACTACACTAGCGCTTCACTATCGAGCGTGTTGACAAGTTGAACTAAATTAAAGTCGAGATTTTGACAGATCTGCCAAAATCTGTCTATCTATAGGGGAGGTAGGGGAGAGATGGGCAGTTGGGAGACATGATCAAATCAGATTAAAAGGGGGTCCTTTTATTCTGATTTGATCATAGTTTTATTGGGTAGTTTACGTTACCGACTGGTAACGGTGTTCATCCATAGACTATCTGTCATTTCTGTGAGTTGTCAAGAACAAACACTCGTAAAAGTACTTAAATATTTTGTTGCGGTTTCGGATCGTTATAAAGAGAAAACTAATGAAAGGTATGTGTATTTTCTATTATTAATGATTGATTGTCAAAATCTCCAGTTACGATTATAGTAAGTCGATGCAATCCACACCTATTATACCTCTAGAAGAGGTACTACAGCAATAGTTTATGGGCCCCACGTTTTTATTTTAGTCTAATATGACCGGGACCACCTACGTAGGTTGACAGGTAAGTAACTATTTTTATTTATTTTCTAGTTTTCAGTGCACATAAGATAAAACCGTTTTACTTAAGTTTTATTACCGATTTTTTTTTATAAACTAAGTCAAAAGTGTCCAATGCTCCCTATGGTAGGGAGGCTTGGACATACCATGTAATGTATAATTTGTAAATTTTGTTCTTCTTCTTCAGTGAAAATTTGTGAGGTTATAAATCTGCGCTAAAAATCCTTTATAGAATCTTGTTTCAGGTACCGTTGCCAACTTGATCTAGGGACTCCATATTTATCAGCTGTTAATTTTATTTTTTAACCTTTTGATACCTCTTGTATTGCTCGTTATATTAAATCTTTAGGAATTTCCCGTCGCAAACCATTCTTTTAACCCCGACGCAAAACGACGGGGTGTTATAAGTTTGACGTGTCTGTGTGTGTGTGTGTGTATGTGGCATCGTAGCTCCCAAACGGATGATCCGATTGTAATGCGGTTTTTTTTGTTTAAAAGGAATGTCATTCGGGAGTGTTCTTAGCTATGTTTGGTGGAAATCGGTTTAGGTCTTCAAGGTCATCAGCTCGTTTGTTAGGTGTGATAGGAATGTTACACGCTCAGTTTACTTGCAAGCATATGTGGGATCTAAAATTTGAAATACTAATGTCTTCTGGAACCACTGAGCTGGTCTGCTGTTAGGACACAAAGATAGGTAACCCTGAACTGCCTTTTAGTAAACCCATCGAGTTTGGGCTCGTTTAATTTGTCTTGACTAGTTTTCTTCATGTTTCTAATTGACGGGAACCTAATTCTGGAAATGGGATGTGGCGGATGAAATCCTAGAATGATATATAACCCTGGATCAACAAATATATAAACTGAGATCGCATTAGCGAACCCATCATAAAAAGAAGGAAACATTAAGGAGCTCCTTTAAAAAACCATGAAATAAAATAAAATTATAAATTAAAAAAAACCCCCGACCCAAAAAAGTACGCAATTATTATGACAAAATGTTATAAACGATAAACCCTATAAAAAGCAAAAAGTAACTTTAAACACTACGTAAGTACCAACTAAAGCATGTCAGACTAAACAAAATTTTGACGTGTCGACGGTTTTATTTAAACCGTTTAAATATCTCGTAATGTTGAAACTGATTGTAATTTTTAGGATAGCTCTTTGATTTTATCTAGCCAAACATAAGAAATGGCAATAAAAGTTGATTATCTGTAAAATCTGATTTTTTATGCAATAAATGTGAAAAAGTGCCCATCCCTCCCCTACCTCCCCTAAAGTATGAAATGACATTACGAATCGAAGTGAAATGCGAGTTGTTGATCGAGTTTTATAGAATCCCAATACAGGATAGAAAGTGACCATATCGTTAGCTATTAGGGCACCGAAGTCGCCGCCTTGAACGTAGAACTTCTCGAAGCCAAGTCGGGCCATAAGGTTTTTCATGATAGCTGCAATTTCCACTTCTCCCATACCAGGACGAGTTGTTCCCTGAAAAATAAGAAAAAAAGGTTTGGCTTATGTGGAACAAAATATATAAAAGCTTTTCAATTAGCAATTTATCTAATCATACGTATTGGAAGTTTCCAAAATACTTACATCGGAAAAACCGAATCCTGGCAAACTTGGAACTACGACTTCCACAGCGAAACCTCTCTTTTCGTTGTACTCGGTAATAAGTGGAATGGATCCATAGAACTCCCTGATGGAGCCAGGCCAGCCGTGCATCATCAGAAGAGGTAGTACCAATGTGCCTTCAGGTACCTAAAATAAAGAAGCGCCACATTTAATAATATTCTAAATCACTTATATAAGCTTACCAGGTTTCTTCAAAGAATCAAACAAAAAAATTGTAGAAAGTGAAGAAGAAACCTTATTTTCTACAATAAACCTCTAAGATTTCTGTCTAGTTTAATAACATCAATAACATACTCGTACATTTAGGAAATTCCAAAAAAAGAAGGAAATTCCAGACATTTAATCCGAGCAAGCCCTTAGATGCAGAGTAGGTACTGCAACGGCAAGACTCATGCAACAACATAGACTTATACGCAAAAGAAATAATCCTTATTATTAGAATCATTAATATACTGACCTCAGGCTTCACTCTAATGAAGTGAATATCAAGTCCTTGAATGTTAGTCTTGTAATGCGGGAACTGGTTCAAGAAATCTTCGCGTTCAGTGAAGTTGTACTTGTTAGCCCAGAAGTCCATCCAGTAGTCCAGGTTATCTGAGTTGAAACCGTATTCGAAGGCTATGCCTTCTAGAGGTTTGGTGACTTCGCGGCGATTGTTGATACGGTTTCTTAGGTCGGTTACCATCTGGAAGATTAAGAGGGAAAACATGTAGATGAAAAATAGTTTCGGAACCAGTCACATAGACCAAATGGATTTCCAAAAAATAAAATTGATCAATTCGACAGCGTACCTATGTATTTTTGCAAACGTAAGTTCATTTCCATACAACAAAAAAAAGTTTGAATTAAAATGTATCTACACAATGAAATACAAAATGAAAACACCTTACCTCATCCGTGAACTGGATTTTGAAAGGTCTGATATCCTCGCTAATCTTCCCCTCTTGTCCAAGTGGACCCCACCATTTTTCTATACTTGATAGAAATTCAGGTGAAGTGACCTCCTTGGCGGTCACACCCAGGACAAGAGTCACGTAGGCAGAAAGCACGAATACTCTTAAGAACGTATTCATCGTTGCTGATTTCAATGTTCGACTAACCGAAGTCCCAGCTTATATACTGTTTCCCATTTAGTTTATTTCGACCTATACCAATTGTTTAAATATTAAATTTTTAATATTAACATTAAAATGTTTAATTTTACAATATTTGCTCAATTTCGTCAGTGAATGAAAAAAAGGTGTGCTTCCTTTTCTTATTTAAAAATGCCTACAATTTTTGCTTGACTAAGAATGTTTCCTCGCTTTGCCTGCATGATTAAAAACCAGTGAAGTGTACTTCATACCCGCGCTCCGGTATTCGATGGTGCAATTCCGTAAAGTATTCGAGTACAAATGACCGCACACAATATCAAAATCAACCTACTTTCCTTAAGGCAGTGTATTGTGTGAATTTCGAAATCTCATTTGTTATTTCTTTATTTACGATTTTTTACATATGAAATAAAGAAAAACAACAGGAAAGAAACAAAGAAAGAATTTACAAAGGTAAAGCCTATTTCTAAAAAAAAATCTTCCAGCATAGCTGCGAAAGTAAATAGGAATAAATAAAAGAGATGTTTGTTTTCGTAGGTTTTCAATGGTTAAATAACTGATAACTGTGTTTTTTTTTATTGAAACCATCTTTACCCTTAGAACTGCTTCAGAGAATGTCAAACTCAATAATGATTCTTTAATTCCTAAAACCTTGATGGGCTATTTCTGGGAATAAATGAAAGGGGTACGTGGATAAAAACATTTAAGCACTTGTTACAACTTTTTCAGTTTCTATTTGCTTCAGGCACTAAAATTAACAATCATTAATAATAGCCACATTGAATATTAAATGTGTCACTAATTTGTTAATTTGCATAGTTATTAATTAACACCTGGTTCTGTATATCATTAGTTCCAGTCGAAAAACGTTCAAATAAATATGTTTTGAAGGTACATATTTTTGGCACGTACAGGACTATTAGTTCTCCAAATAAGAAAAATTGAAACAAACTAAGCAAATAGGACTTGAAAATTTATTATTTGTGTTTCGTCAGACGGTCTTTCTTTATTTATTCAAAAGTAAGAGTTTCCAGGTCAACAGGGTGTTTTTGAAAGCTTTTAATTTTATATTGTGGTGATTTTTTTGTTATATAATTTCTTTCAAGTCTAAGGTTACTATGTGGTCAGCGGGGCCAAGCAGGGCTGTTCGAAAGAGTTGTTCAGATTGTAGGGCCGCGGTAGCCCTGGTACATAAAAGCCCTACGACGGAATACGACGGTTTTTAGTCAGTAAGAGTCTGACACTCCCTTACCGCTGCTAACCCACAGCGGGAGGTGTCATTTGATGATTTTTGACGTAGGTAAGAAAAAAGTTACCATCTGGCTTCCTCACAGTATTTCTTTTATCATTATGTCTTATAAACTCATAGTGACAGCTACTAAATTTTGTCGTGTCGGGGGACCGCTCTAATTCATTACTTTAGATACTGTTTTTTTTTTAAACGAATGTTGTAATTAGTTAGGTATCATTTGATTTATGTAAGTATTTATGAAGGTAAAAAGCGGTCCCCCGACACGTCAACATTTAGTTTACGTAGCGTTAAAAGTTATTTTTTGCTTTTTATAGGGTTTAGCGTTTTTAACCTTTTGTCATAATTATTCCGTACTTTTTTTGGGTCGGGGGTTTTTTTAAATTTATAATTTAATTTTATTTCATGCTTTTTAAAGGAGCTCCTTAATTTTTCCTTCTTTCATTTAATTTATTTCATCTTAAGATGGGGTCGCTATATGCGATCTCGGCCAAAGGAAGCTGTTTAACAATCCTCATGACAAACTGGCTCTGGGAGAATTGCACAGATTGAGAAAAAATAAAGATTAACCTTTGGACATTCTAGATTTTCAGCAAAAATATAAATCGGTTTATCCGTTTCATTCCGGCATTCCAGGGATTCATCCGCCACATCCCATTTCCAGCATCAGGTTCTCGTCAATCAGAAACATGAAGAGAACTCATCAAGACAAATTCAACGAGCCCAAACTCGATGGGTTTACTAAAAGGCAGTTGAGGGTTACGTCTCCTACCTTCGTGCCCTAACAGCAGACCAGCTCAGTGGTTCCAAAAGACATTAGTGTTTCAAATTTCAGATCCCACATATACTTGCAAGTAAACTGAGCGTGTAACATTCCTATCACATCTAGCAAACGAGCTGATGACCTTGAAGACCTGAACCGATTTCCACCAAACATAGCTAAGAACACTCCCGACTGACATACCTTTTAAACAAAAAAAACCGCATTACAATCGGATCATCCGTTTGGGAGCTACGATGCCACATACACACACACACACACACACACACAGACACGTCAAACTTATAACACCCCGTCGTTTTTGCGTCGGGGGTTAAAAACACAAACCATATTTTGAATACATATATGGGGTGTCGTTCACGATCACATTAAATGAAATGCGTAAATTTTCTGGTTAATATGTCGATTTACACAAAGAAAAATATGTAGAAATAAAAAAATGAATTTTTCAAACAAAGTAAATAGAATAAAAATGTGCGAAAATTAGAACACCATATAAAAGTCAGTCATTACCAAAGATGTAATATACTAAACAAGATTGCGCACTCTCAAAATATATATTTACGAAAATGAACTCTATTCCAACGCAATAAAGTACTAAATTGGTTTCATAATACATAGAGGCAAATCCGAGCCGAGAGGGATAGTTAGAACGGAGGCCGTGTGCCTCGTTCTAAAGGCCCCAGTACACGTTGGCCCAAGTGCGGCCAATACACGCCATCACAAATATGTACTCGGGGTATTGGTGCAGGTTGGCGGACATTTGTCAAGGTTGGCCCGCATTCGGCGAGTTGTCGGTTTTTTGGGCACACATCAAAGGAATCTTGGCCTAGCTTGGCGTGTGGTGTTTACACATTCCGCCAATGTTTAGTTCGTCACCGACCGCTGAGGATAAAATACACTTTTGTGTTGCGTGTAAAAATAAATATAGTAGTAAATATAGTAGTGTAGTATAATATAAATATATATAGTAGTGTAGTATAATATAAATATATATAGTAGTGTACAAATAAATAGCCGAAGCCTTAATTACTTCGACGTCCATCGCAAGTGGTTTGCCAGGCAGGAATGAGCCATGCGCCAATGTGTAAACACCATTTGATCGTGGCCTACATTTGTGCATTGCACAGCTTGGCCCAACACAGGCCAACGTGTACTGGGGCCTTAACACCTTGCTAGCATAAAAATATGTTATCATCAACAGTTTTGTCTTCCCAAAAAAACAATTGAATCACTTATATTTTTATCTTATTTTAACAATTGTAGGTCAACAAATTAATGACAATCGCATTAATGTATTCGTATTTATTCTTAAAACATAAACAACATTTTTTACTTTGCTTTTTTTATTTTCTAGCGGTAACCCTGAACATTCTCTAGGGTGCCCATGAATTTTTGTAATGAGACAAAATATATGTGAATACAATAAATTCAGGTAAACTCTAGTCAAAAATATAGTCAAATAGTTATTTTCTTGAAGTGTTACGTGAGATCTCAGTGTGTACCTTAGGTTAGAGGTTGTTTTCATACAAACCGATGTCATCCTTTATTTTCTTTCTCCCATATAGCAGCCGTAAATAATTTATATTTTTATAAGGGTATTAATAAAATAATGCAATAATTGTTACTGTAACATCAGGCCCAACTTTCTAGGAAGTTTCGCCCATGTCCTTTTATTTAAGATACAATTAAAATATGTAAAATTAAATGCATATTTAACTATATACCTACACAATTAATACAATCAATATTTAAGCAATTGTTTAACACAGTGTTAACCAAAGAAACATGATTACATAGAAACAGGAAGTAAGATCTACGTCATAGATTAAAATATACGAGGAATATTACATTTATTTCATCAACAACTATTGAAACTAGTAAAAGGAATCCAGCAAAGCGCTTGAAGCGAACTCCGTAGGCTTTGAGAAATTTATTGCGATCACAAATAATCTTTCGCTCAGTTTTCCCTTTGCAGCATTCTTTAAATCTCTGTACAAGACAAGTTCGTAGGTCGTACAGCTCTGCATTTTACGAGTAACATAAATTACAATTATTTAGCTTCTAACCTAAATAAAACGTGAATTATTCTCCGCGAATATATTTCGTTTGACGGATGACAGTGTTGTGAAATAACAATCACAACAGTGGATGTATCGATTCGGAATAAATCAGGATCGATCTAGTTGTTCAGATGGTAAATATTTATAACTCTACTTATGATGTGAATGCTTTTCAAATTACTATTATGCTGAGACAGATCAGTGTTGTTTTATCTTTCTGCTTCCAATAGCTTTTGAAAGCACCATCTTGAAATATTTTAAAGTATTTTAACATTTAACATGTCCTGTAAAAACGAAACAAAAATCACCTTTCCACGTTAAACTATCCATATGAAGCCATTTTGTTCAAAGCCCAATACACTTTAGACCATCAATGTTTATTGCTAATAATGTTTAAACTGCAAGACTATAAAATAAAGCCAATCTAATGGAAATATGTTCCAATCTCCTTCGTTCCCGGTTGGTGCTATCAAACATGTTATAAAGCAAGCTCGTCAATCTTCGAGAGGAAGACGATCGTACAAAACAACTAAGGCGAGAGCTACTAGCTCTAAAGACTCCAGCATGATTATTTTCAAATTATGTTTAATTATTCAAGGAAATAGCTTGTAGTGATAACAATAAGGCACCAAGGAACACAGTAAACAAAAAGTTACAGCCAAACAGTTTATTTACACATAAATCTATGACAAAATCGTGAATTTATGTTCTAAAATCGAAGAAGACCAAAAGCAGTACCAATAAGTAGAGAAGAAATTGTCGTATTCGTATTCAACGGCCAAACAATTGTGATATGCCACCCTTGATCTTGTCCACTCCTTTCTCTAAACTGTCTACGATAGGTAACGTGGGTAGTTTGATAGGGAACTTCGAGTTTGACTCTTCGACCTTGTTATTTTCTTCATTGAATTCCAAGAATAAGTCCAGTGCTGAGAGGACGTCTTCAGAAAATACTTCTGGGGCCTCCATTGCTAAGAAATGTCCTTGGCTGTCAAGAACTGTCGAACGAAGTAGGTTTTTGAATTTGTATTTCAGCATGATCGGAGATTCGTAGATGATTTCGTCCTTAGCGTGAATGGTGCAGGTCGGTACTGTTGTGGGGATTCTGAAAGAGTTAAAAGTATAAGTATTTAGTATAAAGAAGAAGAAGTAAGAAATAAACCCCTGCAATGAGCAAAAATCCCAGGTAGTTTCGACGAAGTAGATAATTATACAATCATATAGTACTCAAGTAACTTGAAATTTTTAAATTCGGAACCCAAAAAATATACTTACGATGATATGCCCATGCCAAGGGTTCTCTTATTAATGGACTCAGCATATACTCTGACAGCAGTGGTGAACTTGTTCTCAGTCCAGTACATCATGACGTCATCAATGAGTGTCTCGGGCGCGTACAAGAGGGAAAGACCTCCGTCTACTCTGGTTTTGTAAGCTTTACGAGTACCGCCAGAAAGGGGCTGCATCAGCCATGCGAAGAGACCCATTGGAGAATCTGACAGGGCAATTCCTGTAATAGAAATATTATGAAATCATCTTCCTCTGCCTTTATCTCAATTTTATTTGGGGCTGGGGGAACGTGTTTTCTCCTTCCATACTCTTCTATCTGCCGTCATCTTACGTGTAACATGAATGTATTTTCAAAATAATAAATAATCTATTAATCAATTCTAGAGAGTATTAAATAGATACAGGCAAAAGTATTTCATGAAATGCATTTCGATATTATATTCTTACCAATGGTATCTGGCTTAGTAGCCTGCATGTGCAAGTACCCGGATTCCTCAACGAGTCCCAGAACGACATCAAGTATTGGGTACATTCGGTCTGCTACTGAAGAGTCCACGACCAGCGATTGGAACAACGGGTTCAGTGAACCAGCTAAGTAGGTGAGCAGTGAACCAGGAGCTAGAGATATCGGGAAGTTCGTGTGGTAACCGAGGATTCTCTGAAAATGCAAAATAAAGGAAATTACGTATCGACGATGAATAACTATCATGCATTTTAATTATAATTTAACAAATACTGTTTGTGAGAAAACTATAATTTTAAGCTGAAGTAAAATTCTCTAATTTTATAAAAAAATATGTACTTTCATTGCCACTATTCGGCTGGACCCTCAATAAACTTAACACTTATGTGGTCTATGTTAAGTGGTCCTAAAAATTATAAAGATTTAAAAAAAGTATTCGAAAATCTTACATCAGGATAGAAAGTGACCATATCGTTAGCTATTAGGGCACCGAAGTCACCGCCTTGAACGTAGAACTTCTCGAAACCAAGTCGGGCCATAAGGTTTTTCATGATAGCTGCGATTTCTACCTCTCCCATACCAGGACGAGTTGTTCCCTGCCAAATAAATAATAATTATAACTTGGGACACCATATATAACAGCAATACGTGGGAACAAGAAAGACATACAACTCTGTAAAAACAAAAGCCAGTCCACAAATTACTTACATCAGAAAAACCAAATCCAGGTAAACTTGGAACTACAACTTCTACAGCGAAACCTCTCTTTTCGTTGTATTCGGTAATAAGTGGAATGGATCCATAGAACTCCCTGATGGATCCAGGCCAGCCGTGCATCATCAGAAGAGGAAGCACCAATGTGCCTTCTGGTACCTAAAACAAAGAAGCACCATATTGCCTGGAATCCTTGAAGAATCAAACTATTCATTTTTTTTACAGTTAACTGGAAGTCTCTCTAAGAAACTTTCTTTTGCTTCCTTTGCTACGATTCTTTCTTTCAAATACTGACCTCAGGCTTCACCCTAATGAAGTGTATATCAAGCCCTTGAATGTTAGTCTTGTAATGCGGGAACTGGTTCAAGAAGTCTTCGCGTTCAGTGAAGTTGTACTTGTTAGCCCAGAAGTCCATCCAGTAGTCCAGGTTATCTGAGTTGAAACCGTATTCGAAGGCTATGCCTTCTAGAGGTTTGGTCACTTCGCGGCGATTGTTGATACGGTTTCTTAGGTCGGTTACCATCTGGAAGATTAAGAAGAAAAACATGAAGATGAAAAATAGTTTTGGAACCAGTCACATTGACTGTTACTGCTGCGTCTTCTTATCGTTTATGTATTTTTGCAAACCAAGTTAATTTCCATTACAGCAAAAAAAAAGTTTGAATTAAAATGTATCTACACAATGAAATAAAACACTTACCTCATCCGTGAACTGGATTTTGAAAGGTCTGATATCCTCGCTAATCTTCCCCTCTTGTCCAAGTGGACCCCACCATTTTTCTATACTTGATAGAAATTCAGGTGAAGTGACCTCCTTGGCGGTCACACCCAGGACAAGAGTCACGTAGGCCGAAAGCACGAACACTCTTAAGATCGTATTCATCGTTGCTGATTTCAATGTTCGACTAACCGAAGTCCCAGCTTATATACTGTTCCCCATTTAGTTTATTTCGACCAATACCAATTGTTTAAATATTAAATTTTTAATATTAACATTAAAATGTTTAATTTTACAATATTTGCTCAATTTCGTCAGTGAATGAAAAAAAGGTGTGCTTCCTATTCTTATTTAAAAATGCCTACAATTTTTGGTTGACTAAGAATGTTTCCTCGCTTTGTCTGCATGATTAAAAAGCAGTGAAGTGTACTTCATACCCACGCTCCGATATTCGATGGTGCAATTCCGTAAAGTATTCGAGTACAAATGACCGCACACAATATGAAAATCAACCTACTTTCCTTAAGGCAGTGTATTGTGCGAATTTTGTAATCTCATTTGTTATTTATTTATTTACGATTTTTTACACACACAAGAACACACAAATAAAAACAACAGGAAAGAGAGAATTTTTAAAGGTACTTAATGTTTATTTTTAAAGAAATATCTTCCACCATAACTGCGAAAGGAAAATAGGAATAAAAGAAATGTTTATTTTGGTAGGCTAGTTTTTCGATAGTATAGTAGTAAATAATTTATATCTGTGCAAAAAATAATACGGCATTTTTGTTATTTAAACTATTTTTACTATGTAGAAACTAAATAAGGATTTATTAATTAAGTGGTCAAACAATATGTCCCGTCTATTATAAAGTTCTATTTTCAACCTAAATGGACCATTTTTCTGCGAATATATGTTCATATAGTCAATTCAGATAGCCTGACAACCAGTCGGTTGCTGGGGAGCTGGGGTTGAAGGCCAGATAAGTAGTCGCTGCACGTAAGACACTCGTAGGTATTCAGCTGCATCCAGTCGGACTGGAAGCTAACTTTAGCCAACCCCAACATAGTTGGCCATGAAAACATTTTTGCACTTGTTACAACTTTTTCAGTTTCTATTTGCTTTAGGCACTTAAATCAACAATCATTAATAATAGCCACATTGAATATTAAATGTGTCGCTAATTTGTTAATTTGCATAGTTATTAATTAACACCTGGTCAGGCCTCCGTCACTCCATGTACTTGCGCGCTATAAGTGCCTACCGCCCAGCCGAGCGGTCTCGGTCCGCCGGCGGATCAAATTCAGTTGCGGTTTTCACAAGCGAAGCGCGCGCACGCCGTTCAATTTTTAACCGACTTCTAATAGTGCTGTTCGTTCGTACGCGCATTACGATGCCGTGTGGTGCCTTATGTGCTGTAACTTTAAAGATTTTTTTATTTTACCTACACACTGATGTATATAATTATGTTTTATCTAGGTTTCTTCTACAGTCAGCACCAATAGGTATATAAAACAAAACAAACTTACAAAAATAATAAAACAAACTAAAAAAAGAGAACCGACTTCAAAACACTAAACCGTAAGAAATAATTTATTTTTTGATGTCGGTGCTTTTTCGATTCGTAATTACCAGCTGTTAGCACCAACATAATTACCAGCTGTTAGCACCAACATAAAAAAAAAATATTTCTTACGGCTTTGTGCCTTATTTGAAGTCGGTTCTCTTTTTTTAAGGCTTTTTTTTTTCATTTCTAGTGAACATCTCCGAAGATCATCATCAAACTAAGAAGTATTATACTTATTTTAAAACGTTCTCCTAAATGTAACAAATCCTTTTCTGAAAATCGCATTGATATCAGTTTAGCCAAACGCGAGATTATCGCGCACAAACATACATACCTACAAACCATACAAGTCAAACTTCTCAGTTTGGCCTGTACCTATGTCTAATCACCTCCTTTTTTTAAGTTGGTTAAATATTTTATAAATGATAAAATTTTTAACTGCCACATAAAAGTCAGAACATATTCACAGTTCTCAATAACATAGATAAAAAGTTATGTTAATTTAATTTTACCGAAGAGGCAGCCCTGCGATTACTGTGGAATCGCGCGGTGCGAAGCAATCACTGCTGTACGCTTGAGCATTTAGGCGCATTTTAGCATACAGTGGTTGCTGACGCGAAGGAGTAGGCAATTATCGTAATAGGTATTGGAAGTTTTCTACTGAGTGAAGTATCTGTAGAAATCTGTGACCTGGTTCTGTATGTCATTAGTTCCAGTCGAAAAACGTTCAAATAAATATGTTTTGAAGGAACATATTTTTGGCACGTACAGGACTATTAGTTCTCCAAATAAGGAAATTTGAAACAAACTGTGCAAATAAGACTTTACATTTTTTGTTTGTGTTTCGTCATACGGTCTTTCTTTATTATTTCAGAAGTAAGAGTTTCCAGGTCAACACGATGTTTTTGAAAGCTTTTAATTTTATATTGTGGTGATTTTTTTGTTATATAATTTCTTTCAAGTCTAACACCGGCTTCCCACGGTGCGTGTTATCGCGGATGCACGCCGACGGCCGCCGACCAGCACAGACGACGCAACGTGGAAATGGCCTCATCCGTGGACGTCTGCAACGTCTGCAGCGGTGCGCCGGTATCCATCGCGAGGCGGTAACTTCAAAGGTGCGGACAGGGATTTTATGTCATTCGATAATTTTCTACCGTGATCCTACTGCCATGTGTGACAAAACACAAAATAAATAAAATTAGATATAATATATCTAATTCAAATGTTAATGTAAGTGTATATAGACATATTAAGTCGTTAAACGACTCTTGTTGTATGCTGATATCCACCAGCGCCGTGGTTTCTTTTTACTTTTACTACTCGTAGATCGCATAATTTGGTACTTGTTAATTAATATCACAGCCTCTGCTGCAGCGACGACACGTTCTCTTTCACTTTGCATTTTGAAATGAAGTTATAAAAGATCTGCACAGACCGACATAGACCGACACGCACCGTTGGAAGAGCCCTGTCCGTGTGCGTTGCCGTCAGTGAGCGTCGGCTGAGGTGCGTGAGGATCCGCAGAATCACGCACCGTGGGAACCAGGCTTAAGGTTACTATGTGGTCAGCGGGACCCAGGAGGGCCAAGGTTTGCTGGGGCTGCGGGATTGTTCGAAAGAGTTACCGCGGCCCTGGTACATAAAAGCCCTACGACGGAATACGACGGTTCTTAGTCAGTAAGAGTAACTCACTCCCTCACCGCTGCCTAACCCACAGCGGGAGGGGTCATTTGATGATTTTTGACGTAGGCAAGAAAAAAGTTACCATCTGGCTTCCGCACAGTATTTCTTTTATCATTATGTCTTATAAACTCATAGTGACAGCTGAAATACGTAAGGTAAAACACAAACCATATTTTGAATACATATATCGGGTGTCGTTCACAAGCACATTAAATGAAATGCGTTAATTTTCTGGTTAATATGTCGATTTACACAAAGAAAAAAGAAAAATATGTAAAAATAAAAAATAATAATTTTTCAAACAAAGTAAATAGAATAAAAATGTGCGAAAATTAGAACACCATATAAAAGTCAGTCATTACCATAGATGTAATATACTAAACAAGATTGCGCACTCTCAAAATATTTATTTACGAAAATGAACTCTATTCCAACGCAATAAAGTACTAAATTGGTTCCATAATACACAGAGGCAAATTCGAGCCGAGAGGGATAGTTAGAACGGAGGTCGTGTGCCTCGTTCTAACACCTTGCTAGCATAAAAATATGTTACCATCAACAGTTTTGTCTTCCCAAAAAAACAATTGAATCACTAACATTTTTATCTTATTTT
This sequence comes from Helicoverpa armigera, assembly GCF_030705265.1. Classification (NCBI taxonomy): domain Eukaryota; kingdom Metazoa; phylum Arthropoda; class Insecta; order Lepidoptera; family Noctuidae; genus Helicoverpa; species Helicoverpa armigera. Next base: position 9,309,810 of record NC_087132.1, on the reverse strand, counting down.
TACATTTAACAAATTAATAACAATCGCATTACTTTATTCGTATTTATTCTTAAAACATAAACAACATAAATTTTTACTTTGCTTTTTTTTATTTTCTAGCGGTAACCCTGAACATTCTCTAGGGTGCCCATGAATTCTTGTAATGAGACAAAATATATGTGAATCAATGTGACCTACAATACTTACCGTCTTACCACAAAAACTTTTAAACGTCAGTTTATGCCTTGTCTAAAAAAATGACAAATTATGACGTTGACATATGGTTCATTTTGCTGCCAAAATTTTATTAGACAAGCGCAAAACAGGGTTTAAAGTTTTTGTAGTAAGGCCCAATGAATTCAGGTAAACTCTAGTCAAAAATATAGTCAAATAGTTATTTTCTTGAAGTGTTTGCAGAATTAACACAACTGTGCATTTACTTTTGTGTTATTTGTATATGTATTAAAGTTTATTTAATATTATATATATGTATTGTGTATGTGTAATAAGTCTATGTACGTATATATTTTCGATTTGTCTTTTGTATTTAGTGCACCTGCCATGAAATTTCTCCTCCACCTAAAGGTTGACTGGTAGAGAACGCCTAAGGCGTTAAGTCCGCCTTTGTACATTGTTTTTTTGTGTAAAATGTGTGCAAAAAGTGTAATAAAATAAAAAAAATAAAAATAAAATCCTTTATTTTCTTTCTCCCATATAGCAGCCGTAAATAATTTAGTATTTTTTTATACGGAATAAGGGTATAGGTAAATAAAATAATGCAATAATTGTTACTGTAACATCAGGCCCAACTTTCTAGGAAGTTTCGCCCATGTCCTTTTATTTAAGATACTGTGGAGGTATGAGAGCAGAGAGTAAAGCTCATCATACCTTGCACTAAAGGGAGGATCCTCCGACCGGACAGGTGGTTTTTGTCCGGTGGGCTACTGCCCGACAGTTGTTGTCGGGGTGATCTAGGCGTATTAATGTGCGCGCGAACACTGCATGTGCGATGCAGGATAGTTGCGTCGGCGACTGTGTAGATGGCGGTGTTGACAGTAGTAGTACCGCTACAATACAATTAAAATATGTAAAATTAAATGCATATTTAACTACCAACACAATTAATACAATCAATATTTAAACAATTGCTTAACACAGTGTTAACCAAAGAAACATGATTACATAGAAACAGGAAGTAAGATCTACATCATAGATTAAAATATACGAGGAATATTACATTTATTTCATCAATAACTATTGAAACTAGTAAAAGGAATCCAGCAAAGCGCTTCAAGCGAACTCCGTAGGCTTTGAGAAATTTATTGCGATCACAAATAATCTTTTGCTCAGTTTTCCCTTTGCAGCATTCTTTAAATCTCTGTACAAGACAAGTTCGTAGGTCGTACAGCTCTGTATGTTTTACGAGTAACATAAATTACAATTATTTAGCTTCTAACCTAAATAAAACGTGAGTTATTCTCCGCGAACATATTTCGTTTGACGGATGACTGTGTTGTGAAATAACAATCACAACAATGGATGTATCGATTCGGAATAAATCAGGATCGATCTCGTAGTTCAGATGGTAAATATTTATAACTCTACTTATTATGTGAATGCTTTCCAAATTATTTTTCTGCTATGATCAGTTTTATAAAGGACTTCTATCATAATAATTCACCATATTCTGAAGAGTGTTATCTACCTGTTTAAAAAGCACCATCTTGAAACAGTTTTATGAATTCTACATGTCCTATTCAAATAAAATAAAAATCACGTTTCCACGTTAAACCATCCATATTGCCTATATATTATATTGTTTAACTAGCCATTTTGTTCAAATACTTATAAACTTTAGGCCATCAATGTTTATTGCTAATAATATTTTAAACTGCAAGTCTATAAAATAAAGCCAATCTAATGGAAATATGTTCCAATCTTCTTCGTTCCCGGTTGGTGCTATCAAACATGTTATAAAGCAAGCTCGTCAATCTTCAAGAGGAAGACGATCGTACAAAACAACTAAAACGAGAGCAATAACTAGCTGTAAAGACTCCAGCATAATTGCTTTCAAATATGTTAACTTATTCAAGGAAATAGCTTGTAGTTATATCAATAAGGCATCAAGGTGAACACAGTAAAAAAAAAGTTACAGCCAAACAGTTTATTTACACATAAATCTTTGACACAATCGTGAGTTTATGTTCAAAAATCAATGAAGACCAAAAGCAGTACCAGTAAGCAGAGAAGTAGTGGTAGATTTGTATTCAACGGCCGAACAATTGTGATATGCCACCCTTGATCTTATCCACTCCTTTCTCTAAACTGTCTACGATAGGTAACGTGGGTAGTTTGATAGGGAACTTCGAGTTTGACTCTTCAACCTTGTTATTTTCTTCATTGTATTCCAAGAATAAGTCCAGTGCTGAGAGGACGTCTTCAGAAAATACCTCTGGGGCCTCCATTGCCAAGAAATGTCCTTGGCTGTCGAGAACTGTTGAACGAAGTAGGTTTTTGAATTTGTACTTGAGCATGATCGGAGATTCGTAGATGATTTCGTCCTTAGCGTGAATGGTGCAGGTCGGTACTGTTGTGGGGATTCTGAAAGAGGTAAAAGTATAAGTATTTAGTATAAAGAAGAAGCAAGAAATAAATCCCTACAATAATTAAAGATCAAAAGTAGTTTTTATGTAGTAGATAGATACAGTCATGGAGTATCCAGATGACTTGGCAATTTCAATTTCGGAACCCAAAAAATATACTTACGATGATATTCCCATGCCAAGGGTTCTCTTATTAATGGACTCAGCATATACTCTGACAGCGGTGGTGAACTTGTTCTCAGTCCAGTACATCATGACGTCATCAATGAGTGTCTCAGGCGCGTACAAGAGGGAAAGACCTCCGTCTACTCTGGTTTTGTAAGCCTTGCGAGTACCACCAGAAAGTGGCTGCATCAGCCATGCGAAGAGACCCATTGGAGAATCTGACAGAGCAATTCCTGTAATAGAAATATTATGAAATCATCTTCCTCTGCCTTTATCCCAATTTTATTTGGGGCTGGGGTAAAGTGTTTTCTCCTTCCATACTCTTCTATCTGCCGTTGTCTTACGTGTAACATGAATGTATTTTCAAAATAATAAATAATCTATTAATCAATTCTAGACAGTATTAAATAGATCCAAGTAAAACTATTTCATAAAATGCATTTCGATATTATATTCTTACCAATGGTATCTGGCTTAGTAGCCTGCATGTGCAAGTACCCGGATTCCTCAACGAGTCCCAGAACGACATCAAGTATTGGGTACATTCTGTCCGCCACTGAAGAGTCCACGACCAGCGATTGGAACAACGGGTTCAGTGAACCAGCTAAGTAGGTGAGCAGTGAACCAGGAGCCAGAGATATTGGGAAGTTCGTGTGGTAACCGAGGATTTTCTGAAAATGCAAAATGAAGGAAATTGTGTATCAACGATGAATAACTATCATGCATTTTAATTATAATTTAACAAATACTGTTTGTAAGAAAACTGTAATTTTTAAGGTGAAGTAAAATTCTTAAGTGGTCTTAAAAATTATAAAGATTTAAAAAAAGTATTCGAAAATCTTACATCAGGATAGAAAGTGACCATATCGTTAGCTATTAGGGCACCGAAGTCGCCGCCTTGTACGTAGAACTTCTCAAAACCAAGTCGGGCCATAAGGTTTTTCATGATAGCTGCAATTTCCACTTCTCCCATACCTGGGCGAGTTGTTCCCTGCCAAATAAACAATAATATTTTATGTGGTAAAAGCAAATAAAGGCATTAATTACGTACAAGATTAATTAGCTATATATCTCATCACAGTGAAATAATGGAAAGGCCACAAAATACTTACATCAGAGAAACCAAATCCAGGTAAACTAGGAACTACAACTTCCACAGCAAAACCTCTTTTTTCGTTGTATTCAGTAATAAGTGGAATGGATCCATAGAACTCCCTGATGGAGCCAGGCCAGCCGTGCATCATGAGGAGAGGTAGCACCAATGTGCCTTCAGGTACCTAAAACAAAGAAGCGCCATATTTATATACCACTCCAAATCACTTATGAGTTTATATGGTTTCTTTGATTTTAAGGAATAAAAGCACAGTAAAGTTAGCGTATAGTCTCCACAACAAACTTTCTTTGCTTCAAAAAACTTGCAGGATTCCTAGCTAGTTTAATAACATCAATAACATACTCGATCATTTAGGAAAATCCACAAAAGTTGGTCTAGCTCAAAAACGTAATCCGGGCAGGCCTTAAACTACTAAGTTGCCACTGCAACGCACGGTGAGACCAGTGCAACAACCTAACATGATATACTAATAGTACTCAATACTGACCTCAGGCTTTACCCTAATGAAGTGAATATCAAGTCCTTGAATATTAGTCTTATAATGGGGGAACTGGTTCAAGAAATTTTCGCGTTCAGTGAAGTTGTACTTGTTAGCCCAGAAGTCCATCCAGTAGTCCAGGTTATCGGAGTTGAAACCGTATTCGAAGGCTATACCTTCCAAAGGTTTGGTCACTTCGCGGCGATTGTTGATACGGTTTCTTAGGTCGGTTACCATCTAGAAGATAAAGAAGAAAAACATGAGAATTTATTTTAAAATCAGTCATATAGACTAATTATGTATGCAAATGTTTTTTTCAATAAAAATGTTCTGAATTTATGCAACAAAAATGAACAAATCATTTTTTTTTTTTTTCATTTTTAACAAATAACAAAAATAAACGCTTACCTCATCCGTGAACTGGATTTTGAAAGGTCTGATATCCTCGCTAATCTTCCCCTCTTGTCCAAGTGGACCCCACCATTTTTCTATACTTGATAGAAATTCCGGTGAGGTGACCTCCTTGGCGGTCACACCCAGGACAAGAGTCACGTAGGCCGAAAGCACGAATACTCTTAAGAACGTATTCATCGTTGCTGATTTCAATGTTCGACTAACCGAAGTCCCAGCTTATATACTGTTCGCCATTTAGTTTATTTCGACCTATACCAATTGTTTAAATATTAAATTTTTAATATTAACATTAAAATGTTTAATTTTACAATATTTGCTCAATTTCGTCAGTGAATGAGAAAAGGTGTTTCCTTTTCTTATTTAAAAATGCCTACAATTTTTGCTTGACTAAGAATGTTTCCGCGCTTTGTCTGCATGATTAAAAACCAGTGAAGTGTACTTCATACCCGCGCTCCGGTATTCGATGGTGCAATTCCGTAAAGTATTCGAGTACAAATGACCGCACACAATATGAAAATCAACCTACTTTCCTTAAAGAAGTGTATTGTGCGAATTTTGAAATCTCATTTGTTACTTATTTACGATTTTTTTACACACACAATGAGAAATTCAACAGGAAAGAAAGAATTTCTAAAGGTAATGCTTATTTCTAAAAGAAATTTCTACCAGAGTCGCTGCGAAAGGAAAATAGGAATAAAAGAGATATTTTTTTCGGTAGGCTAGTTTTTCGATAGTTAAATAACTTAGGTATATCTGTGCAAAAAAAAATAATACGGCATTTTTATTATTTAAACTATCTTTACTCAGAACTCTGCTTCAAAGAATGTAGAAAATGAATAACGATTTATTAATTAAGCGGTCAAACAATATGATAGTCTATTATAAAGTTCCATTTATGACCTAGATAGGCCATCGTTTAGGTAATAAATTATCATATAGTCAACTCAATCATATAGTCTGACAACCAGTCGGTTGAAGAGGTCAGATAAGAAATCGCTGCAAATAAGACACTAGTTTTCAGTGCAAGTTGGGGTTGGCTAAAGGAAGCCAACTTTAGCCAACCCCAACATAGTTGGCCATGAAAACATTTTAGCACTTGTTAAAACTTTTTCAGTTTCTATTTGCTTCAGGCACTAAAATCAACAATCATTAATAAATAGCCACATTGAATATGAAATGTGTCACTAATTTGTTAATTTGCATAGTTATTAATTAACACCTGGTTCTGTATGTCATTAGTTCCAGTCGAAAAGCGTTCAAACAAATATGTTTTGATGGTACATATTTTTGGCACGTACAGGACTATTAGTTCTCCAAATAAGGAAATTTGAAACAAACTGTGCAAATAAGACTTTACATTTTTTGTTTGTGTTTCGTCATACGGCCTTTCTTTTGAAACACGATGTTTTTGAAAGCTTTTAATTTTATATTGTGGTGATTTTTTTGTTATATAATTTCTTTCAAGTCTAAGTTTACTATGTGGTCAGCAGGGCCCAGCAGGGCCAAGGTTTGCTGGGGCTGCGGGATTGTTCGAAAGAGTTACCGCGGCCCTGGTACATAAAAGGCCTACAACCGAACACGACGGTTTTTAGTCAGTAAGAGTCTGACACTCCCTCACAGCTGCTAATCCACAGCGGGAGGGGTCATTTGATGATGTTTGTCGTAGGTAAAAAAAAGTTACCATGTGGCTTCCTCACAGTATTTCTTAAATCATCATCTCTTATAAACCCGTAGTGACAGCTGAAAGACGTAAGGTGAAACACAACCCATATTTTGAATATATAGGGTGTGTCGTTCACAATGACATTAAATGAAACTCGTTAATATTTAGTTAGGCTTTAGCTCTGGTGGGCCTCACTGGGGTTTGCAGAATCTCCTAAAGGGGCGCGTGTAATAACGCGCATCGCTGACATGGGCATGTTAGATACGGGTCTTCTAGGAGCCGGATGGTCGACGACCCACTCAAAACTCATCGCCCACGCCTATGGTGGCCGGGAATCGGCTCCCGTGGTTTCTTACCGCAGTGGGAATTTTCAATCGTTCCGCCGCCTCATTCTTTTTCATCCCATTTCTTCTCGCCCCAGACCATGGCTTAAACCTGGGCCGGGTCCGATAGTTCGCACAGTCCACACAGTGGTGATAGTCGGACACCATCTCCATGAGATCAGAGTTGGGAATAAATGTTTTCAAAAAAATAATAGTACATTTAGCGAAAACACGTTTTATAGCAAGTCTTTGTAACTGAATGATATCAATGATGTAAACTTAGATATATAAAAAGTGTTTTTTAGACTCAGCTCGGGTCTGATTGTGACTATTCATAATGAGGAACAGTGTATTTGTGATCAGAAGTTGAAAGTAAGTACATACATTATGTCTCTGGTATGCGACGCGTAATTTGTACGTTTTCAGGGGCGATAAAGCATTTTACGTGCGTGTGATATTCAATCGAGGAAGCTCTCATTTCTTTAATGTGCACTTTGTGTCTGGGCTTGTTTCTAAAGCTACAGAAACTTAACTCACGCTTAGCAGCGCTTGCGAGAGACATATCTTTACCCTTTCTTTTAGGATCCATAAGCGTTACATGTTTTGCACCACACAAAAAATATTTAAGGTCTACTTAATATTACTCATTTAACGTAAGTTGCTTTTAAGCCTCCACATTAATGGAAGATAAGCTAAAATAAAACCCCAGCTCAATTTGTTTATGAAAAAATGCACAACTCCATCTATGACTTTACATGATAATTAATTAATGTCAAATTTGTTGTATTTTATATACCACAGCTGGAGCCGCTTTGACCGTGGCTGAATAATTTTACCCCTGTTGACCGGGATAAAAAGTAGCCTATATGCTAATCCAGAGTATCACCTATCTACATACCAAATTTGAATCAAATCTATCCAGACGTTTTTGCGTGATTGAATAACAAACATACATCCATACATTCTCACAAACTTTGACATTTATAATATAAAAAAGTAAGATTTTGTCAAGGAGTACTCAATCGAAACCTTATAGGTATGAATAACAAAACATAAAGAAATATTGATTTTGAATCGACAACATATATCCGCAAAATTCGGATTATGGAGAATTTCGTTAAATTCCAATGGCCCTGACAGACAAAGCGCAGTATGATAGCCATATTTGTCAATAGATATAGATAACAGTAGATAGATCGACCATTATGTGATTTCTGGTGAAGCCAAAAACGAAACACACTTTTTATGTAGAAGTTATAGTATTTAGAGTTACGTATTAGTATTTATAGCGTTTCTTAATTTTTTTTTGGAATCAATTTTTGGAATCAATTCATAGAAAATGTTAAACATTTTTCAAAGTATCGCTTGTTTTGTTACAAAAATTTGTCTTTGACACATTCGGGGGCCAGCTACATGCCTCTACAGTGGTCAGTTTTTGGACTCTTATCGCATAAAATTATGTGTCACCTATTGCCTATCTATCAAACGGTAGTGGGTTTCTAAATCTATGACAGCATCCATGATAAAAGGATAGAAACCTGCGTACAAATCAAAAAAACCGGCCAAGTGCGAGTCAGACTCGCGCACGTAGGGTTCCGTACCATTATTTATAAATCGAACAAAATAATCACGTTTGTTGTATCGGAGCCCGCCAAATTATTTATTACATTCTAGTTTTCAGTATTTGTTGTTATAGCGGCAATAAAAATACATCATGTGTGAAAATTTTATCTCTCTAACTATCACGGTTCCTTAGATGCACCCTGGTGACTGACGGACGGACAGACGGACGGACGGACAGACAGAGGTGCTAAAACAATAGAGTCCCGTTTTATCCTTTGGGTACGGAACCCTAAAAACAAAAAAAATACAGGATTCAGAAAAAGAAACGGCAAAACTCAAAAGAGGCCGTCTATACTAATTTAACAAAATATTAATAAAAATACGGTTTATCCCTGTTGACCGGGATAAAAAGCCTATGTGTTAATCCAGGTTATAACCTATCTACATACCAAATTTCAATCAAATCGGTCCAGCCGTTTTTGCGTGATTGAATAACAAACATACATCCATACATTCTCACAAACATTCACGTTTATAATATATGTAGGATATGTAGGATGTAGGATGTAGGATGTAGGATGGGATGGGATGGGATGGGATGTAGGATGGGATGGGATGGGGATGGGGATGGGATGGGATGGATGGATGGATGGAATGGAATGGGATGGGATGGGATGGATGGATGGGATGGATGGGATGGATGGGATGGGATGGATGGATGGGATGGGATGGGGATGTGGATGGGATGGGATGGGATGTAGGATGGGATGGGATGTATGTAGGATGTAGGATGTAGGATGTGGATGTAGGATGTAGGATGTAGATGTATGTAGGAAATAAATAGACTAAATATGTGCGCAAAATTAGAACACCATATAAAAGTCAGACATTCATTACCAATAACTGAAATTCTCCCTTGAAAACTGACAGCTGTCAACTGATCAAAACATTCAATACTCCTTACTTTATCTCTGCTTTACACATGATATTGTAAATTATAAAAACGAAAAAATAATGTGGCTAAACCTATGGATAATTTAATTGCTTATGATTATGTGGGTGATTAATAAATAATTTAAGTAGAAAGTGTTTTTTTTTGTCACCTCGCCTGACTGCCGAACCTTAGGTCCCGGGTTCGATTCCCGGTTCGGTCGACGTTTATGTGATGAGCATGCTTGTTGGCCGTGGTCTGGGTGTTACAATATGTATTTATAAATATGTATATATGTAGCTATATGTAGTTTATCTGTTGTGTTAGCACCAATAACACAAGTTAATTAATAACTTAGCATGGGGCTAACCGACCGTATGTAAAAAAGGTGTCCTAACATTATAATTCATACTCTCTTTGCTGGTACCTTTAGAATCTAGTAGGAAAGCGTCTGAATCAATGTGGCCTACAATAAATTCAGGTTAACTCTAGTCAAAAATATAGTCAAATCGTTATTTTCTTGAAGTGTTACGTGAGAGCTCTGTGTATAACTTTAGGTTAGAGGTTGTTGATACAAACAGATGTCATCCTAAATTTTCTTTCTCCCATGTAGCAGTCGTAAATAATTTAGTTTTTTTTTTTATACGGTATAAGGGTATAAATAAAATAATGCAATAATTGTTACTGTAACATCAGGCCCAACTTTCTAGGGAGTTTCGCCCGTCTCTTTTTATTTAAGATACTCGTACAATTAAAATATGATTAATTAAATGCATATTTAATCACCTACACAATTAATACAATCAATATTTAATCAATTGTTTAACACAGTGTTAACCAAGGAAAAATTATTACATAGAAACAGGTACTAAGATCTACGTCATGGATTGAAAAAATGAGGAATATTAAATTTTTTCATCAACAACTTCATGATATAAACTAGTTAAAGGAATCGAGCAAAGTGCTTCAAGCGAACTCCGTAGGCTTTGAGAAATTTATTGCAATCACAAATAATATAATCTTTCGCTCAGTTTTCCCTTTGCAGCATTCTTTAAATCTCTGTACAAGACAAGTTCGTAGGTCGTACAGCTCTGCATGTTTTACGAGTAACATAAATTACAATTATTTAGCTTCTAACCTTTTTTTTTTTTATGATAGTTTTTAATCAGATCTATTTACCCTTTATTTACAAATAACTTTTTACAATAACTTAATAATAAATATATATACAACATATAACTAACTTATTACCTAATATATACACTTACTATAAATAAAAATATTTAAAAAATTGCATCAAAAAACTCCTCATGGCAGCATTGCCACGTTGGATGGCAATGCTTACTTTTTGGCCAAAATAAAAACCAGCCCTTGGGTCACCTGAAGTGTCAGCAAGTCGCTTAGCGATATCCTTATATAGGAGATGAGCACTTGGACCCCACGGCCCGAGGGTTTCAACCCCAAACGGCTCAAAGGTATAGTTACCCACCAGGGTACTATATTTGCGCCGTTTGAGGTCCTCTGCAGCCGCAGCAGCGGAACCAGCACATCGCGCCGAGCTAGGAAGGTGAGATGGTGCAAGAGTATCGACGCAGGTCGCGTCCCATACTAAAGACCTACCCATCTTCCACGGGAACAACGACATACCGTCTGGTCTCTTGCCATCGTCGCGTGCCAGACCATTGGGTTCTAATATGGCTGGAACGCCGACGGCAACAAGAGCGCGACGGATTATGTCATTGATATTCGCATGCCGTGCAAAACGGCCGGCGCTGCGGCTACATGACAAGCCGTGGTGTCCAAGGCTGCTGACAGCTTCACCACATGGGCAGCGGTGAGGAGAGCAGCACGGAGCACCCAAACGCAAGCAAACAGCAAGCCGGAAAGTGGTGTCGTCAAACAAGGTGCCTATGTTTGACGACGGAAGTGCCAGAAGCCATAAACCCGACTCCCATTCGCCCACAGCCAGAAGGCGCGCTCGCTCTGCAGAAGAAATTGACGTATTAATCAGATTATTCCGTGTAGCTCTGCAGAGCGGCTCATCCCACTGTCTCTGAGAGGATGGGTTGACGGGTAGATCAATATTCGGGCAGGTGATTTTCCAAGCCTCTACAGCCTCAGCCAGGCATGGTACCTCGCAATTGACCAGTGTGGAAGGGAGAATTTTCCTGGTCAATTTCTCAGTACCACGGACGGAGGATATAAAGGCCGGTAAACTTATACTAGAAATTTTGCGGACGCCAAGCCCTCCCATGCGAATGGGAAGAGTAGCCTGAACCCAGGCTCGGTCGTCTAGGGCCACATTTAAAATTGATGATAATGTGTGTCTGATAATTTTGTCAAGTTGTTCCAAAAGGTTTGTGTGCTTCCATAGAGCGGAAGCGCGCAAATAGTATGTTAATTTTGGGCCGAAACAACAATATCTAATGATTGTAATGGCTGAGTGCATGTTAATTTGGAGCAGCCTTTCAAAATCAAAAAATCAAAAAATCAAAATCTTTTTATTTCACATAGGCCTTTGCAGGCACCTATGAAACGTCACATTAGTTGCACGGTTCCAAAAAGTTGGTCTCATGGAGAAGAGCCGGCAAGAAACTCCATAGACACTCTTTTTAAAAAGTAATATAGTCACAGTACAAACAGTCTATTACATAACAATAGTAAGCTCACAGAATTATACAATGCAAGAAAGTTAAACTGTAAATCTATACAATGCAAAGGGAGAAGAAAAAGTCGTTTAATTGCCAGGGAAGCCACACATGGAGAGATGAGTTATCGCCATATAATATCTTTATCGTCAACAAAGTCTTGAATTTTATAATAAGCTTTTTTAATTAGGGTGGATTTTAAGGTGTTCTTAAATTTTATATCCGTGAGATCGGTTACACACTTAGGCAGCTTGTTGTAAAAACGGACACAATTCCCTAAAAACGATTTATTTGATTTCTTTAATCTGAATCTCGGAACTACTAGCTTGTGCTTGTTTCTTGTATTAATGGAATGTATATCACTTTTAACACTAAATTGATTTAAGTTTTTGTACGAACATGATATTTTCTAGTATATAAAGAGAAGGTAGTGTAAGTATATCAATTTCTTTAAATAATTCTCTTAATGACTCGCGAGGGCCGAGGCCATAAATTGCACGAACTGCCCTTTTCTGGAGAACGAAGATTGAGTTTACGTCAGCCGCTGCCCCCCACAGTAAAATACCATAGGACATAATACAATGGAAGTAAGCGAAATACACGAGCCTAGCAGTAGCAACGTCAGTAATCTGTCTTATTTTTCTGACTGCATAAGCTGCGGAACTCAGCCTCTTTGACAGTGCTGAGATGTGGGCACCCCATTGCAATTTAGAGTCAATGGTGATGCCCAGGAAGACGGTTTGACTAATAACATCTAATTTATTATCGTCCAGAACGATATTGAGCCCTACTGGTGTTACATTAGGTAAAGAGAATTTAATGCATTTCGTTTTGGAAGAATTAAGAAGCAAGTTATTCGCGGCAAACCACTTGCTCAGAGTAACCAAGCTATCGTTTACGTCTATAGGACTAGATTCCTTTCTGTTAATTTTGAAGACAAGGGAAGTGTCATCAGCAAATAAAATAATATCAGAGATCACAGACATCATATACGGGAGATCATTTATATAAGCTAAGAATAAAAAGGGACCTAAAATTGAGCCCTGCGGCACGCCCATTTTTACTAATGACCCAGATGAAGTTGAGCCACTTACGTCTACTACTTGCTGTCTATTTGATAGATACGAAAGGACGAGCGCGAGCTTTACCACGAATTCCGTAGTGGTTCAGCTTACAAATGAGAGTGTCGTGGTCAACGCAATCGAACGCCTTAGAAAGGTCGCAGAAAATGCCCACAGCATCCCGCGAATCTTCCCAGGCGTTTAAGATTTGGGTGATCAATCTTGCACTTGCGTCAGTGGTAGACCTACCCTTTGTAAAGCCGTACTGACGGTCATGAAATATGTTGTTTAAATTAAAATGTCTTAACATCTGATCCAACATGATCCTTTCGAAGATTTTGCTAAAGGCTGGAAGGATTGAAATAGGTCTGTAGTTGGAAGGGTTTTTCTTACAGCCTGATTTAAAGATAGGAACAATTTTGCTGAGTTTCATCAAGTCAGGGAAGATACCGTTGTCAATGCAAAGGTTAAAGATTTCACTAAGTATCGGGGCAACACTCTCAATAATGGAATTAATGACTGTGACAGAAAAGCCCCATAAGTCCTCAGTCTTTTTTAGATTTAAAGACTTGAATGCTCTTTTGATCGTGTAATCAGAGACATATTGAAATTGGAAGTCAGGTATATTTCTACTGAAGTTCTGTCGAAGTAATAGTTTCCGAAATATGATTGAAATTTTGTATTTTGTCCTGAATAAAATTCGAAAATGAATTTTCATATATTGGGGAACCAAGGAGACAAAGAGAGTCCTTATCAATTAATTTAATATCCGGGGCTATTGCATTGAATTTTGAAAGTGTGTCTTGTCTGTCAGTATTGTCCGGTACAAAAAGTTCGCATTTGGAGTAATTTAAATTTAGACCTATTTCTTGAAATTTTTTTTGGAGAAAAGAAAAATCACCAAGTACTGTATCTACTTTGCCCCCCAAGGTTCCGTCATCAAGGTACCAAACGTTAAATTCCGAATTTAGCTGCCGAATTATTGGGTTTATGGCTAAACTGAAAATCACAGGCCCGAGTGGGTCACCCTGCTGACAGCCAACAGAAGATTCCAGAAGGTTGTCCTGATATAGTAATTTAGATGGATGTCTGTAGCATTGCCAAATAAAACTGTAAATTTGGGGTAACTCTTTTTTCGTTTCTGCCAGCAAGGTGTCCCTATTGACTGAATTAAAGGCATTCTTTATGTCAACCTTCATTATGACCTCTCCTTTGCCACAATTTAAATAGGTCGATAACGCGTGCACGGCAGCCTCGCAGCCCCCTCTTGAGCCGTAACCCAGCTGAAGGGGCTGAAATTTTTCCGAAACACCCTCACTACAAAATTTACAGCAAATCTTGGCTACCGTGCGACGGTAAGTAGTCCCTACGGCAATTGGACGAATGCCGCCATCCCTCTTGCGTAGGGCGCAGAGGTTCGCTCCATACAAGACGTCGATGACGGCCTCGTCCACCTTGCCGGCGAGCATAAGGTTGACCAGGGCTGTAAGCTCCTTCAAGAGTGACTCACCAGCTTCCCCGGCGCTTGGGCAGGTAAGGTCCTTAAGGTGTTGCGGACTCAAGCCGTCGAGGCCGCCTGCGGAACCGCTCCTGAAGGAGCCTATTGCCGTGCTCAATTGTCGACCTGTAATAATGAGGGTATGGGTGTCCGGGTCAGGGGGGTCAGGAAAAGAAAGGTCATCGGATGGGGCAGGGTGTTTGCTCTCCAAAGCGGAAAGTGTTTCTGGAGAACAAGGTGCCACCACATCACTGCTGAAAAGAATCCTCGCTGCACCACTTATGTCACCTTCACTTAACTTGGATTCTACCAGGTGGGGGATGCTCCTCGAATAGGTAGAGCCTGTTGTCGGTGATTTAGTGTCGAAATCTCTGGCCGAAATATTACAATTATCTTTAATTTGGGTCGTTAAGGACTTTTTGGATGCCAAATTTTTTTGAATATGTAAGATTCTATAAGGGAAGGTGAGTAAGTTCTCCCAAGCACGTTGCGAGTTCTCCCGTGCAGCCAGGCGGACACAACCTGCCAAATGTTGAGCTACTAAAGTCCTGGCGCCTCGGGGAACCCGCTTTAGGATTGGAATTGTGTTTTTGAATTTTGAAAGTCTTTTCCAAAACGGTTCCAAAGGTGTGTCGGTATCTGGGTTTGTCGGGGTTAGTGTGGGAGGAGCTGCACTTTGGGATTTATGTGTCTTCCCAATGTGCACGTTCAAACCCCGCTTACCTTTAAAAAAACGTGCTTGGGGGCACAGCGGGCATCTCAGGGCATCCAAAGATGTTGAAGATTGACAAGCACTTACACTCCCATCACCATTACTATACATCTGGGTGCCTCGCTACTTATTTGTATACACTTACAACTATTAGTTTTCCACAAAAGAATATTTACAATAATAAAAGTAACAAATCAAAATAGCACTCAAAAACACAAATAATCAAAATGTAAATTTGACGCAGTCGCGCTGGTTTCGGCACATTTCGGCGCGGGACTCACTGGCCAGCCCCGGCCGGCCAGTGCCGCGCCCCGGCTTCTCAGGCGGTAGCCTGCGTTTTATATGGAAGGTCCGATGCTTATGATTCTGAGGCTGTTAAAATCGGACACGTATGCATTCAGTACCACGGAGACTCGGCCGTGCAGCAGTTCTACTGCGGCGCCAGCGTGTTCGTGACAGGCGGCTACGGATTCCTCGCCAAGTAGCTAGTGGAGGAACTCTTCAGGATACTATTTCTCAATTTAATAAAAATTCTTCCCTTACAAATGACAGCTAATGTCAATGTGCTTCTAACCTAAATAAAACGTGAGTTATTCTCCTCGAATATATTTCGTTTGACGGATGACTGTGTTGTGAAATAACAATCACAACAATGGATGTATCGATTCGGAATAAATCAGGATCGATCTAGTTGTTCAGATGGTAAATATTTATAACTCTACTTATGATGTGAATGCTTTTCAAATTACTATTATGCTGTGCTAGATCAGAAGATATGGACTACTGTCGTAAAATTTCACTGCACCCTACAGTGTATTTTTCTACCTGCTTCCGATAACTTTTAAAAGCACCATCTTGAAATAGTTTTAAGAATTCCAAGTATTTTAACGTCTATGTCCTGTTAAAAATAATTAAAAATCACCTCTCCACGTTAAACTATCCATATGAAGCCATTTTGTTCAAAGCCTAATAAACTTTAAACCATTAGTATTTATGTTTTAAACTGCAAGTCTATAAAATAAAGCCAATCTAATGGAAATATGTTCCAATCTCCTTCGTTCCCGGTTGGTGCTATCAAACATGTTATAAAGCAAGCTCGTCAATCTTTAAGACGAAGACGATCGTAGAAAACAACTAAGACGAGTGCTACTAGCTCTAAAGACTCCAGCATAATTGCTTTCAAATTATCTTAACTTATATAAGGAAATAGCTTGTAGTGATATCAAAAAGGCATCAAGGTACACAGTAAAAAAAAGTTATAGCCAAAGCAGTTTATTTAAACACAAATCTATGACAAAATCGTAAATTTATGTTCAAAATCAAAGAAGACCAAAAGCAGTACCAGTAAGTAGAGAAGAAGTTGTCGATTTGTATTCAACGGCCGAACAATTGTGATAAGCCACCCTTGATCTTGTCCACTCCTTTCTCTAAACTGTCTACGATAGGTAACGTGGGTAGTTTGATAGGGAACTTCGAGTTTGACTCTTCAACCTTATTATTTTCTTCATTGAATTCCAAGAATAAGTCCAGTGCTGAGAGGACGTCTTCAGAAAATACTTCTGGGGCCTCCATGGCCAAGAAATGTCCTTGGCTGTCGAGAACTGTTGAACGCAGAAGGTTGGTGAATTTGTATTTGAGCATGATCGGAGATTCATAGATGATTTCGTCCTTAGCGTGAATGGTGCAGGTTGGTACTGATGTTGGGATTCTGAAAGAGGTAAAAGTGTAAGTATTTAGTACAAAGAAGAAAAAAATAAATACTGCCAATGTTTATGGAGGGTAAAAAGTTCAAGTTGTTTCTCTATATAATAGATAGATACAGTCACGGAGTAGCTAGAAGACTAGGCAAGTTTAAATTCGGAACTCAAGAAATATTACTTACGATGATATTCCCATGCCAAGGGTTCTCTTATTAATGGACTCTGCATATACTCTGACAGCGGTGGTGAACTTGTTTTCAGTCCAGTACATCATGACGTCATCAATGAGTGTCTCAGGAGCGTACAAGAGGGAAAGACCTCCGTCTACTCTGGTTTTGTAAGCTCTACGAGTACCACCAGAAAGTGACTGCATCAGCCATGCGAAGAGACCCATTGGAGAATCTGACAGAGCAATTCCTGTAATAGAAATATTATGAAATCATCTTCCTCTGCCTTTATCCCAATTTTATTTGGGGCTGGGGGAACGTATTTTCTCCTTCCATACTCTTCTATCTGTCGTCGTCTTATATATAACATGAATGTGTTTTCAAAATAATAAATAATCTATTAATCAATTCTAGACAGTATTAAATAGATACAAGTAAAACTATTTCATAAAATGCATTTCGATATTATATTCTTACCAATGGTATCTGGCTTAGTAGCCTGCATGTGCAAGTACCCGGATTCCTCAACGAGTCCCAGAACGACATCAAGTATTGGGTACATTCGGTCTGCTACTGAAGAGTCCACGACCAGCGATTGGAACAACGGGTTCAGTGAACCAGCTAAGTAGGTGAGCAGTGAACCAGGAGCTAGAGATATCGGGAAGTTCGTGTGGTAACCGAGGATTTTCTGAAAATACAACGGGAATGAAAAGTAAGTACCTTAAAGCTATCATATGATTTAATAATAATAATTTTAAAAAACCGGCACAAAAAAGTCCTCATTACTTTACAATTACTATTTGTAAGACAACTCTATAATTTTTTAAGGTGAAGTAAAATTCTCTAATTTTATAAAAAAACATATGCTTTCATTGCCACTATTCGGCTGGACCCTCAATAAACTTAACACTTATGTGGTCTACGTTAAGTGGTCCTAAAAATTATAAAGATTAAAAAAAAGTATTCGAAAATCTTACATCAGGATAGAAAGTGACCATATCGTTAGCTATTAGGGCACCGAAGTCGCCGCCTTGAACGTAGAACTTCTCGAAGCCAAGTCGGGCCATAAGGTTTTTCATGATAGCTGCAATTTCCACTTCTCCCATACCAGGACGAGTTGTTCCCTGCCAAATAAACAATAATATTTTATGTGGTAAAAGAAAATAAAGGCATTAATTACGTACAAGATTAATTAGCTATATATCTCATCACAGTGATATAATGGAAAGTCCACAAAATACTTACATCAGAAAAACCAAATCCAGGCAAACTTGGAACTATGACTTCCACAGCGAAACCTCTTTTTTCGTTGTACTCGGTGATAAGTGGAATGGATCCATAGAACTCCCTGATGGAACCAGGCCAGCCGTGCATCATCAGAAGAGGTAGCACCAACGTGCCTTCAGGTACCTAAAATAAATACCACTCTAAATAACTTATCTGCTTGCCTGGGATCCTCGAAGAATCAAACTATTAATTTTTTTTACTGGAAGTCTCTCTAAGAAACTTTTATTTGCTTCCTTTGCTACGATTCTTTCTTTCTTTCAAATACTGACCTCAGGCTTAACCCTGATGAAGTGTATATCAAGCCCTTGAATGTTAGTCTTGTAATGAGGGAACTGGTTCAAGAAATCTTCGCGTTCAGTGAAGTTGTACTTGTTAGCCCAGAAGTCCATCCAGTAGTCCAGATTATCTGAGTTGAAACCGTATTCGAAGGCTATTCCTTCTAGAGGTTTGGTCACTTCGCGGCGATTGTTGATACGATTTCTTAGGTCGGTTACCATCTGGAAGATAAAGAAGAAAAACATGTAGATGAGAAGTAGTTTATGATCCAACCACGAATACTGTAATTGTTCGGCTTTTGAGACGACTTTCCAAAAATAAGTGAGTTACTCAATTCGACAGCGTATTGCAATATGTATTTTTGCCAAGTTCATTTCCATTACAAAAAAAAAGTTGGAATTAAAATGTATCTAGCTATGCAATGAAATAAAACACTTACCTCATCCGTGAACTGGATTTTGAAAGGTCTGATATCCTCGCTGATCTTCCCCTCTTGTCCAAGTGGACCCCACCATTTTTCTATACTTGATAGAAATTCCGGTGAGGTGACCTCCTTGGCGGTCACACCCAGGACAAGAGTCACGTAGGCCGAAAGCACGAATACTCTTAAGAACGTATTCATCGTTGCTGATTTCAATGTTCGACTAACCGAAGTCCCAGCTTATATACTGTTCCCCATTTAGTTTATTTCGACCTACACCAATTGTTTAAATATTATATTTTTAATATTAACATTAAAATGTTTAATTTTACAATATTTGCTCAATTTCGTCAGTGAATGAAAAAAGGTGTGCTTCCTTTTCTTATTTAAAAATGCCTACAATTTTTGCTTGACTAAGAATGTTTCCTCGCTTTGTCTGCATGATTAAAAACCAGTGAAGTGTACTTCATACCCGCGCTCCGGTATTCGATGGTGCAATTCCGTAAAGTATTCGAGTACAAATGACCGCACATGATATGAAAATCAACCTACTTTCCTTAAAGAAGTGTATTGTGCGAATTTTGAAATTTCACATTTTTTTACACACACAATAAGAAAAACATCAGAAAAGACAGAATTTACAAAGGTAATGCTTATTTCTAAAAAAAATCTTCCATCATAGCTGCGAAAGGAAAATAGGAATAAAAGAGATGTTTTTGTTTTGGTAGGCTAGTTTTTCGGAAGTAAAATAACTTATATCTGTGCAAAAATATAGGTTACACGGCATTTTTGTTTTAAAAAAATCAGTAACAGTCTTTTGGAATTCTGCTTCAGAGAATGTAGATACTCAATAACGATTTATTAATTAATTTATCAAACAATATGTCCCGTCTAAAAGTTCCATTTTCAACCTAAATGGACCATTTTTCTGCAAATATATGTATGTTTATATAGTCAATTCAGATGACCTGACAACCAGTCGATTGCTGAGGAGCTGGGGTTGAAGAGGTTAGATAAGTAGTCGCTGCACGTAAGACACTCGTAGGTATTCAGCTGCATCCAGTCGCACTGGAAGCTAACTTTAGCCAACCCCAACATAGTTGGCCATGAAAACATTTTAGCACTTGTTACAACTTTTTCAGTTTCTATTTGCTTCAGGCACTTAAATCAACAATCATTAATAATAGCCACATTGAATATTAAATGTGTCACTAATTTGTTAATTTGCATAGTTATTAATTAACACCTGGTTCTGTATGTCATTAGTTCCAGTCGAAAAGCGTTCAAACAAATATGTTTTGATGGTACATATTTTTGGCACGTACAGGACTATTAGTTCTCCAAATAAGGAAAACTGAAACAAACTGAGCAAATAAGACTTGAAAATGTATTATTTGTGTTTCGTCATACGGTCTTTCTTTATTGTTTCAGAAGTAAGAGTTTCCAGGTCAACAGGGTGTTTTAAAAGCTTTTAATTTTAAAATGTTATCACTCTTTTATTCATATCATTTTTCAAGTCTTTGGTTAATAGTAGCTTCCTCGTAGTTTTTTTTTTTAATCATTTGATATCATAAATAACTTATCACGAGCCCCTCTTTCCAAACAAGCCGCGTGGTCTTCTAAAATTCGTCCTAACAGCTAAAAGACGCAAGCTAAAACACAACCAATATTTTGAATACGCCGAATATCAATATCTTACAATCACACGCATAAATATCCATTTCACTTCAAACCCAAATCAAATAAATAAAATTTCCTAACACACCCTCAAGAATAAGTACTCTTCCAATAAATTCATATAAATTGAAGCACTCCAAAACATCCATCGTTGATATCCGTGCGAATTGAACGATTTTTTCATCGCGCTCCAAAGAAATGGTATTCAACAAGCATATACTTTGGGATGACATGATAAATTATGTAATTTGCAACAGACTCCTGGCTCGAGGGCCCGCAAAAACGTGGTTTAAATGGAGTGCCAACCGAATACGACTGAGAGGAAAATATCTGTGTATGTTGCGGATGTGTGTATCATATTTACTCTTATCTCTCGCGTAATGTGATACCTACGAGTTTTTGGAGTGCTTTGCTAAATAAACTTGTGTTATGTTCGTGTTACCTCTAAGTACTATGTAGCTATCGGTGATATTGAAATGTAAAGGGTATATATTTCCAATACCGAGTGTATTTTATTTCTTTTGGTAGTTGGGTAATACAAAGTTTGTCCCATGTTCCATAACACGTTCTCTGCTCTAAGGACCAATTATTTAATAGCATAATAGTAAGCTTGGTGCCAAAATTAAGCAGCAGCTAATATTGGTACCAAAAATAAGTACTTGGAAGATTTACTGTTTTAATTATAATTAAGAACCTAAACAAAGTCAACTTAAAATGTATGTTCTATCTGATAACATTTTCTTATCGCCTAATTTACGTATTGTCCATTTTATACCTATAGAACCGTTACCTTGCACGTAAAGGTCGGTCCTGTGCCTGATTTTGCTGTGTCGGATTACCATCCCATCCATCGAGGTTTGAGATTGAAGAAATAATGAGTGCACCAGTATCTGCATACATTGCTTGTGGACTATAATATGTCCTGCGCAACTGGCTGATCTCCTTATATGAGAACAGCCGCCGTGGCTGATAATTGGCTAAGAGGACATCATTACCGTTTCCATCATGAATTGATAAATAATTTGCTGAACAAAATAAATCTATAGCTTCCAACAGAAAACTATTTCATAGTAACGTGTATCAAAGGAAACATCGAAACATACAATCTTTTGAGTTTATATTGATCTGTTTAGGTAGCAGTAGGTACCTATATACAAAACCTTTCCTTATCCGGCCCGAAGGACCAATAGCGGCATCCTCTAAGGAAATCAAAGGCAAGCTGTTAAACTGCGACAAGAAAGTACATTTAGTACAAGTCAATGCATGGATAAAAAATGTATATTTTAACGTGGTAATAAATTGCTGAAAAATAAAAATATATTCATGAGTTTTATCGAATCATCATCATCATCTCAGCCATAGGACGTCCACTGCTGAACATAGGCCTCCCCCTTACATCTCCACAGATACTTGTTGGAGGCGTCCTGCATCCAGCGTCTTCCGGTGACTTTTATAAGATCGTCTGTCCACCTTGTTGGTGGACGTCCTACGCTTTTAACAAATGTAGGTATTGACTTAAATGATGTTTGATTATAACATGATATAGAAATTCATAAGCTGCTTAAGATTACATTTTTAATTACCAAACAATGAAAGTAGGAGGAAAGATATAAATAAAATACTCGTAAATTGAACAATCTTTATTCGAGATAAAATTGAAATTTGTAAAATTAAACCTTCAAACTTAATGCATATTTCATTGCCTACACAATTAATACAACAAATATTTAAGCAACTGTTTAACACTGCGTTAACTAAAGAAAAATGATTACATAGAAACAGCTAGTAAGATCTACGTCATCGATTAATGTTGAGGAAAATACCTAAATTTATTTCAACAACTACTTATAGAAACCTGAAAGTTTCTAGGGTAAATTTTAAACTAGCATTTTTTTTACGATCTTGATCGAGTATCTTGTTTATATGATGTTTATATTCTCGAAATATATGAACTACTAGTAAGGAGTACTTCTGATCAAAATCTAATCTATTCTAATGGGTATATTATAAAGAGGTAAGATTTTTTTGTATTCTATCTTTTAATGTAAGCGTAATCGGCAACATCGAGTTGAAAAATTCTTTTGATTTAGAAGTAACTTAGTTTATTTTGTAAGCTTGATTATAGCAACAAGCTGATAGAAGTATTATAAAGCTAAATACTTTTTTTGTTAATCACAAGAACTTATGATTGTTCGTCCAATTTGAAACAATATTTCTGTGACTTTTATCCAGGAAGGTTTTTTTTTATCTCAATGCGCGTAACAGTTCCCACGTGACTCAACTAAAACAACTGGCCGGAAATTATCAACATTCCTTTAAATTGTAATACTAGAAGTACCTTGAAGGCAATATTAATCGACTTAATAGATCTAAGTATCGATACTAGTTACTGGTCATGAATTTCATAATTATATTATTATATTTACCTCATTTAATTACATACTTTGATGGTATCTTAGAATTAATTCTTGATATGATTTATTCTGCTATTTTTAGGCTTATCTACATTTGATTGCGTATACGAGTGTATAGATTAGGTTTAAATCTATCGATAAAATCAGTTAAACGTTAAAATATTTTAAATTTTTTCGCAATGTGACTCAGAAACCAGCTTGTTTGAACTTTAGTCAGTATCGTGACAGCTGGACGATTGATCGCTAATGATAATTATGTGATTAACTATTAAGCAATACTAGGAAAAAAAATTATATGTGATCACTTAATATTCTATTTTACTGTGATTTTTTTGAATATGCCACATACATTATAATGAAGGAAATAAAAACCATTTGAAGAAATTTTAAGAAGATAGAAAACTATTCAAATAGATCTATTAAATAAAAATACCTCACTTCTTTATCGGTACGTATTTTACAAACATCCAGGTTCAATCCACAGTAGTCTGAACAAAGTTCAAAGACTTTTAACATTTTTCTTTTTTTCCTTTGCTAACATAAAAGCTTGCATGACGTATTTGAAACCTCAGGGAAATTATGGCTTTCATATTGAGAGCTCTCTGATTGTGATAAGTCACGTTTCCCACGGAGTGCCCACTATGTCTGACTTGGGCTGTGAAATACTGGCAGCATTCAAATGTTCGGATTTCAAACGTATTTTTGTCTTTTATATTTTATGGCCAGTATTATGGAAATCGGTGACATTATTGGTGTCACTTGTAAGTTCTATTTTTAAATAAAGACTTTAAAGTTTGAATAATGAATGTGTAGTTTTTGAATGTATTCTAAATAGTTCTTGTTTTAATTTGTTATGGAAAATGTTTCAGCCAGGACGCTATACAAAGGAGACTTTACATACATGCAACCTCTACAGCACTGTAAGCTGGAGTATTTGTGCGTATTATCCCAAATCCTTTTCAGATACCAGGAAAACGAACCGTTGTAGTGTTGTCTATTTATATCCAAGACTTTATTACCAGCCTGATACAGCAATAAAAACCCGTTCACGTAACACAAGTTGCCACGTAAAACGATTCAATTAATGACTGCTACGCACCCCGGGAACAAACCATTATCACGATTTTTGTCCGTTTTTTGTTCCACTCCACTCGTCCGGCTTTCACTTACCGATTAATGATTCAGACGTTAAATTCTCATTTAAGAATTAAGCTATTTACATTGCGAATGGTGAAATGGATTGAATGATTTTTACATTTTGTCTTACACGGTCGACTTGTTCTTTTAATTACAGAGGGAAAAGTGGTAATGAGTGAAGAGGTTTGCAGCGTTTTTTATACCAGTGAATTTTCCGTTCGGATTTTTTACGCACGACACATTTCGAGCGACAAGGAACCTGTCATGCGATTTCACATGTCATCGTTTGAAGCGGTAGTTGTCATGGCTGTATCAGTTCAGTAGTTTTGGCATGAAAAGGGCATAGATAGACAGGAGTGACTTTTGTATTTTTTATCTTGGTAAGATAAAACGAAAAAAGAATATCAAAACGAGACTCTTTGCTTCATTAATTCACCAAAAAAAACCTTAATTCAATCTCAAGCAATACTGAGTATTCAATGGTCTGTATGCGGAAACCGCTTGGGGGCGTTTCATTTGATAAGGAAAACGAAAACAATATCACATAACACTTGGTTTTACTTCGGCTTAGAGGAAAACCTTTCGGCTAAAAGCTGGATTATGTTTGGCTGAATTACAATATTTTTTTTCCACGAACTGTATAGAACATGTATTTTTAGAAACATGACTTGCTTTATCAGACGCATTAAAAGATAGCCAGCAAGATTCATGTTTTTTTTTTTCTTCACGAAGTATGTATTTGTAGAACATGTATTTTAATAATATGACTTGCTTTATCAAACGCATTAAAAGATAGCCACAGATAGAAATGACCGCAGTGAATCACAAATATATGTAGATACGCAGTAGATATTTTGATGGTTAGTCGTTTTTTATTTTTGTAATTATTTTTTAATTAGTTAGATAAGGACCTCACTAACGTATTAGATTGTAAGTATCTGTAATATTAGTGATAAGGTTGATGAGTAAATAAATAAAATTAATTTTAATCCGCCAATTTTTGTGTTCCAAGTTTGTAAGTTGGAGTCTCTTTCCATATATCCAAAAGGAATAAATAATTATTATTAGTTTGGTATCAGTGGAACTCCACTGACTGGGAACTCCCAGTGCCTTAAATTGGGCAAAACCAGGTTGTTGAAGCGGCATGGAACCCAGGAGATGGATGGAACCCAGAGATATGGAGACATAATCTTACAAATTCATCATCCTCCGAGCCTTTTTCCCAGCCATGTTGGGGTCGGCTTCCAATCTAACCGGATTCAGCTGAGTGCCAGTGCTTTACAAGAAGCGACTTACAAATTATTTTCACAATTTTTAATTTCTATATTTCAATGAAAATAACAGTCAAACAAAATAGAATATTCCCTCAAAACTATAAACTCATACGCCCCACATATCGGTGCGACCCAAATCACAATTTGGCGGTGTAATAACATGCGACCGTAAGACACGGTCATATACACTTTAATTGCTAAATATAATTACACTTCAGTTAAATCCCCTGTTAATGTCACACGTAAATTGAAATACCAAGTTTTACGAGTATCGCCTCATTTAAAATTTAAATCAAGCATTCACATGCATTTCAGAAATAAAAGGTAAGTACATCACTAAAAATGGTATAAAAAGGACATTGGTAAGTACACCACTAAAAACGGTTTTTTACATCCCTAATTCAGTTAGCAAAGGGTCATCACTCTCTGCGTTCTAATTATCATAATTCAGAAAAAAACCTTTCCTAAAATTCGGAGCTCCAACTAAATGGGTTGAGGCATATTTTTTGGTACAAAAAGGACTCTGGTTCACTACATACGGTTGTTTATCTGAGGCACTGGAGTGTTCCGAGTGCCATCATCATCAGTCAGCTGGCGTAATTACTTGGACAGCCCTAGAGGACGGGACGTGCTTGCGGCAGCCCTGATCTATGTACTGAGTAAGCACGAGTGCCCAAGCCGTGAAGCAAAAAGTCCTGAACAGACTTTTTTTTGAGTGGACTTTATGGTGTTTAAAATTGGAACGTTTTTTTTTCGTTTAAAATCGTTGTAGGTTATATTTTTTTATTATCAAAATTAATTTATTTCTTAAAAAAAATATGTATTCATAAGGAACTTAAATAGGTTTACACACGTGTCCTTTTTAACTCAAGGTCAACATATTTTTGTATTATGCTTAGGGTAGGGTATGGTTTGCAAAACAAACTAAAACATATTTTTCACAAAAATATACCTATTTTAAAATACTGATTTTAAATGAGGCATGACACAAAGCAATATTTGATAGCTGTATTTACTTTGTAAATTGAAGTGACCTTGATGTCAATAAGTAGTTGTTTGCTTCGGAAAAATGCCAGATGTTTAAATACTTACACATTTTCCTTGTAGCAACAAAGTAAGAAGCCTTAGAACAGCCACAAACTGCAGACTAAACCGTCGGCCGACAGTTGACCCGATAGTTAGCAATGTTCTTTTATAAGAAAATCTAGATTCCAATATTATAATAGTTTTCAGTCGTTCTGATACCGGCCAAATACTGATGTTTGTAAGGTGCGTACTACCTTATATAGGTACCATATCTTCATACTGATTTAAGGCCTATTCAGACTTAAGCGGTATTCGCTACCGTCTGCGGCACAGAAAACCCTGTGGGTATGCGCTAATATTACTGTTCAGACCTAAGCGGTATTCGCTACCACCTGCGGCAGAGAAAACCCTGTGGGTATGCGATAATATTACTGTTCAGACCTAAGCGGTATTCGCTACCACCTGCGGCAGAGAAAACCCAGTGGGTATGCGATAATATTACTGGTCGTGTTCGGGATGCATGCCACTGCTCCCACATATCGCTCAGGTTTGAATATAGGCCTTTATGAGCTGAAACAAACTATCGGCCGACTAAAAGTTTTCAGTGTGCCCACTCTCATACTTTGTACATATGTGTGCACTATTTACTTACACTTATTATACTACGCCGTATGTTCGGACGAAAATAAGCTTGGCCTGAGGCTTTACTTTCTATTCCCAAGTTGGGTTATTTATCAGGTTGTCCTATTTTCTTCTATATTCGTAATAGACTTCTATTTTAATGGATCGCTGTATTGTTTGCTTTATATGTGACTAAAAATATTGAAGCTAAACTTAGACCATAGGTAGTCAGGCACACTTAACTTAAGCTGAAAAAAAAACGAGACAAAATAATATTAATATAACAAATATTAATAGATACATAAGATACTTATTTTATTTTTGCTTTACTAAAGATAAATAGGGCAAGAATTAAATTTCTAAAGACATCATCATCAGCCTCCCTTATCCCAATTTTATTTGGGGTCGTCGCAGCATGTTTTCTTCTTCCACACTCTTCTATCAGCCGTCATCTCACAAGTAACATTTTTTCTACCCATGTTAACTTTCATCCAAGTCTTTTCATAACCAAAACATTTCTGAAAAAAAAACACTTATTTACAAAAACTGTCTCCACGTAAATAAAATAAGGTAAAAGCAATCGGCTCCATGAAATTGTGATGGATATTTACTCGGTAATCCTATGAATATTAAACTGCAATTAACATACGTTACATATCGTGAGCAAATGTGATTAATTTCAGTGTAGACAAGATCTGTTATATTTTATCGAGTATTGGGTTCTTCATCGAGAAAGATCTTGCTTGAGATATGAAAAAGGCCAATGATTAGAACAGATTTTTCACTATTTGTCTTAGATGATGTGATTTTCAACAAGTATAGTGAATGACGCAAATATTATTTTCTTCTTCATTTTATAACTCCAGTTCCGTTACCGTTGAGACCTTACAAAGATATTTAATAAAAAATAAAAAGTAGTAGCTTTTCAATAACTGTAAAAAGTGAACTTATAAAAATCAATTTTCAATTCGCTCCATGAAATTGCTTGAGGAAATACGACTTTGCAATGGTAGGTGGGTGAATTACAGTGAAAAATGTCCATTAAAATAATTAATTTCCCAGTGATGTTGCCCTATTTCCAATTAACGGGAAAGAAAAGTAAAAACACGCAAGTACGCTCGCAAACGAAAGACATTCGGGTTTTTTAAATCACAATTTGGAAGGTCGTTAAATATTTTCGTTCAATTTAGGCGTACTTTTGTTTGCTTAGAAGAATTTTCGTTTACATTACTGTTGTAAATATTGGAATGTTGTTTTAAAGGAATTCGGGAGGAAAAGGCTTTTTTGCGAAGTAAAATAAATTAATATAAAGAGTTGCGTTATGAAATTTGTTTTGATTCTATGAACATTTTTTCTGGGTTTCGTCACACCTAGCCCAACACTTTAGGATTCAGTGTACCTATATGTCTAATTTACTTTACCGTTAAATAACTTCGTCACTTAATTTGAAAGGTGCATTTAGTTCTAATGGGGAACGAAAACATGTTTGTGTAATTGGTGTTCTTACGTTGTTAATTAAACAACTATCTGTATCCCGCGATTTTACCCACGTTCAGAGGGAACTACTTTTTCTATGCACTATTCTAAGGAACTGCTGCACCGATTTAAAAAATATTTTAGTAGTAGACAACCTATTTATTGAGGGGGGGGGGGCTGATTCAGATGACACGCGCTGATCAACACAGCACCCGCGCATGCGTTATGCCCGCCCCAAACCTGCACTCTACTTATTTTACCTACTAGTGAGTGGACTACACTACTTCCTTCACTAGGCAAAATGGCATCCAAGTATCCAGGCATACGCGAGAATGGTGCAGAGGCAGGGCGAGTGCAGGGTTTGCGCTTGGGTCGAGTAGACTTCGTACCCGAAGGCAACTAGAAGGTTGGCTTTCAGTCTATCTCAATCTAACCCAATTCCCTGGGGAAACCGGTATTCTTGGAACGACTAGTTGTCAGGCTTTCTGGCTTCTGACTACTACTTACTGCTTACTTATCTATCATCATACAACAATGAGATTATTGAAGTGCGTTTTCGAAAACAGTAGTCAGCCGATGATTCAAACAAATTAAGCCTCAAATAGATATTTACGATGTCTGTTTTCGATTAACAGAGATCAGTAGATTACTAATGATTCATACTGACCAATATGA
Organism: Helicoverpa armigera; assembly: GCF_030705265.1. Lineage (NCBI taxonomy): Eukaryota > Metazoa > Arthropoda > Insecta > Lepidoptera > Noctuidae > Helicoverpa > Helicoverpa armigera. Next base: position 9,280,507 of record NC_087132.1, on the reverse strand, counting down.
TTACGGCATGTAAACGAGGAAAATTAGTCTAAAAAACTTGAAAATTAATCATGTGTCATCATCATCATCATGTTATTATGTACTAGCTCAACTGAACTACTATTGTATTAGACAGACTATAAAAACTTTGATTGTATTCACGATTACTTTCAAAATTAACTGTCCGTCAACTATTTGGCCAACTATACTACCTATGGGTCGACAGTTAAGTCTTCCATGTGCAAATTAATTAAGATTTTAACTATAGATTTTTATAAAATAAAACATAAGGTATTAAGTTCCATCCAGTCTTAACCTAACCTAACAGAACATAGGTCAGGAACAGAACATATCTTAGTAATCTGCTCTGACTATCTATTATCTTTTGTGCGTGAATTGCCTGGCCAGCTGGTACGCATATCAGTTATCGTGATGAGCGACTATAATCACAGATACTAAATACTGCCGCATGATTAACACTAATTAATCAGATATGATAACGAAAAATATAAATAAATTTGAAATATTTATCATCTCCGTCTATTTATTTAGCATTCTCTTAAATTAACACTCGTGTGATAACCGTCCCAGATGCTAAAAAAGTTTTTACAAAGATCTGAAAATACCAAATTCTAAAATGGTGTACAAAGAATTATTTTTAGTATTTTTATATTTAGTTAGTATGGTGCATAGTTCCAATGGAGTGGAAAGAAGAATTGAAGCGTTAGATAACCAGTTATATGAAGATGTGTTGGACGCTGAGGAGTGCGATCGCCAAATACAATACATTAAAAATAATACGCTGTTGTTGCTGCAATGTAAGTAAATACTTGGTCACATATTATAAGATTTTATCCTTTTTACTCTCAAGACTAAACTCTAGTTTTTGTGGATTGTAAGAAACTTTCACTAAGTAACTCGAAGTCCACGTAAATGTCGGTACTGGTTCTAATCTCTCTTCGGTCGTGTTGGATTGTCAACATGATGATGTCCGCCTAGCAGTAATCTGCTATGACGGCTGTTCTCATGAAAGTAGATCAGCCAACTGTGCAGGACATATTATAGTGACCAAGACATAGGTGCACTCACTATTACTTCACTCTCATAACCCGATGTGAGGATAATTTAACACGACTGGAGACCAGGCGAGATCAGGCGCAGGCATTAACGTGCTCTCAGATGCATGGGTGAATCAATCACGTTCCAGGCTCCGGGCTGCTTTAAAAAAGTTTCTAAAACCCACAAAGCGATTTTGGCCTGACTCGGAAATTGAACCCGAGATCTCGTGCTCAGCATCCGCGCTAGCGACAGCTAGACCAATGAGCAGGCCAACATATCAGGCTATGATATAGTGAGGCAACGGGGAATAATAAGTGGGTTTGCGCATTTCTTATGCAATATAAAATAATCTCTTGTAGAATAAAGTTTTGCGCTGCTGGCTGATCTATTCAGAGAGAGTAGTTGCCATGGCCGGCAATCGGCCAAGACTACCAATACTGGTATTTCTAGTGGATCTTCAAATAATGTTCATGAATATTCGTTATTTTCAGTCATGGACTCCGGTTTCAGAACTCCAAGAGGAGTTTTAACAGGCAACACAGTAGACATGGGAAATTACCACCAATGTATAGGAATTGACCATACTAACGAAGAAGAAGATATGCATATTCAGGGCAAATATGCTACTATTTATGTGCCACTAATTCAGACGAATTTAAACTGGCCTAGTCCACAGCATACAGTATCAACGCAATTTGATCCAACAACCCTACAGTTGGACCCAGAACTTGCTGAAAAGATACAGGAATATAATATTATGCGAAAGGAATTACTTATGTTTAGTGGAATCTTTGAAAAAGATGATGGTTATTATTTACATGATGAAAACGAAAGGTAAGTCAAACAGTGTATTTTTTTAAATAAATTACAAACAATGATCACACAGAATAACACTTAACACTACCATTTTGAAGACGAATGATTATGTGCTTGTTGCTTCTTCGTGCTCAAACATTTGCAACAATTCCGATAGAACCTACTTCTCCGAAGCCTTAAATATCCTTTTCAGAATTTAAACTCCAATATAAATTTTGAAAATGTTGCAATAATCAAGTCCTATTTTTGTTGATTTTATATGCCGTTTACCAAATGCTTAATAATTAATTTATTTTTCAGGAGCGTACCACCGAATCCATACATTCAGTCATTCAGGCTAGCATTGTGCACGCCTAGACCCTGCACTGTAGAGCAAGCGATAACCTCTTTCTTCTTCAACGTCACCGCTATTGGCTTTAATTTCGTAGACGACTTCACTCGAATTGCCGACGATAAGCCTTGGTCAGCTGCCGATACTATCGCTGTGTAAGTATTATCAGGATATCTTATGAGCAGTTGGCAACTGTCAGCTTTCGAGGGATAGTACCAGTTTTGGTACTGACTGACAGAAACTGTCAACTGCAATAAAAAAACGCCCAGACTATAGCCATATTACAGTCAAGTGCAAGTATATGTAGGTCAGATACAAACAAAAATGTTTGCCAAAGAACATTATTGACACATAAAGATACTTTTTTCTGCTCGTGTAATTAATTAATCGTGGAACCTTTCCTCATCTTAATAATGTATTAAAATATTAAGGTTTTTTTTTGATAAAGTTAGGTATAGTTAGTTAGATATGTATTTGAATTTTAGGGTTCCGTACCCAAATGGTAAAAGAAAAGTGTTGCTAAGACTTCGCAGTCCATGTGTTCGTCCGTCTGTCAACAGGCTACATTTCATAAACCATAATAGCTAGACAGTTGTTCACTGAAAACTAAAACAAAATATGTTTTTAGAGGCTCCCAAGCAACAAACATATTTTTTTGATAATCGTACGGAACTTTTGCTAATATCAGATTAATTTAATTGTATTACAACAACTGTTTGATACCAACTTTATTTTGCTTTGATTCTAGTGATACAAAGATAATGCTTTACCTTATCAATAGGAAATGCAGACTTCGGGAATAACTACGTCAATATGTTTTATCTTACGGAAAATATTTATATTATTTTTGTATCACATTTCCATTTTATTTCGTAATAAATAAAAACAAAAATCCGTCGTAATTCTAACTAATATTTGAAATATGAAAGTCACTGTTTGTCGTTTTCATATCAAAAGTACGGAACCGATTTAAATATAATTAAGTACACAGAAAGTCTGAAGCTTGAAAAGAGGCATAGGCTACATTTTATCCGGATAATAGTCGTAGGTTCCCCCGGGATAACAGCTTGTATTATGTATGTAGATAATATGATTGATGTTCACACAAGTTTGTTTTTTTTTTTTCAGAGTATTTTTTTCATTACTCGGTATTGTAACTTTACTCAGTACAAGTTACGATTTATGCCATCGATTCGTATTTAAGAAAGGTAAGATTTTCTCCATTAGTCTTCAAAGTTTCTGATTTTGAACCGAATTTTTTTTTTCTTCTGCAGATAACAAAACTATTGATATGAAATCAAATCAAAATGTAATCAGTACTATCACCTATTTGTTATTTAATTTCATGACTTGCTTTGATAACAATCTTGTTGCTAACTTAATTTCTTCAAAGCAATATTATTACTTAGAGTTCCTATATTTTTTTAATCTCCCTTAATTCTGATTTTACATATATCTTTCATTATTATTTTCAGACCCAAAACAAATGAGCACACTGGGCCGATCATTCTCAGTATACACGAATGGGCAAAGGTTAACGACCTTCAGTACCACAGCTGGGAGTATGCAATGTCTTGATGGTATCAGAACTTTGGCCATGGTGTGGGTCGTAGTGGGCCATACTTACAGTACTGAACCGACCCAACAAAACCTTCTTGATGTCTACGATGTAAGACTTGTTTAATTTACTGCCAGTTTTACCGGTTACTGATAAACTTTCTTATAGGTTATAAGGAACTTATTTGACAGACAAACTACTAGGTTTAACAGACTTGCAATATCTGGAAGAAATTATAAGCGGCCATTTTTGAAAGATAAAATGATTATCGGATAACAAACCTACACTTTATCAATAACCAGTAAACTGTGCCTTAGTCTTATAATAATGACATAGTAGTTTTTAAGTATATAGAAAAATGAGGAAATTGCTACTTAGTGTGAAATAAAAATCGCAATCGTTTGTCATTCCGATAAACACAAAAATATTATTGCGATAAACATTCAAATATCGATAACAGTTGACTGCACTGCTTCTGTAATTTTATCGATTATTGATTAATCGAGATGATCTGATACATTACATTTTTTTTGATTGCAGTGGTTGTTTTCCGCAAGAGGTTTGTGGATCACTGCAGCTACTATGACGGTAGATACATTTTTCACAATAGGTGGAATACTTCTAGTCTACACAACTGTTAACAAGATGAATCAAGGTAAGTTTCTTGAATATTCTGGTGGTTGTAAGCGCGACTGCTTTGACTGAGGTCTCGGGTTCGATTCCCGGGTCGCGCCGAAATCTCTTTGTGGGTTATATAAACTTTCACAAAGCAGCCCGTAGTCTGGAAGTTAGTGAAGTGATTTATGGTTGATTTATCTTTTTCAAATGGCCAAGGCCAGAATAAAAGTCTAACACCCCTCACGCTGTTAACCCCCTTTGTGGTCTTTCCTACCCAAAAAGAAATGACTTTACTTTTCCAAGGTCATTTATTAGACCCTTATTCCAGTTTCATTAATTTGGCATACTACATAATAAATCTTGCAATTTATTTCAGTAACATTTATAAAGAACATCCACTGGTTCTACCTGAACCGCTTCGTCAGGCTGACCCCACTCCTGGCTGTTGCTGCCCTGCTCCAAGCTTCATACTTCAATAGATTCACGGACGGACCCTTCTGGTTAACAGTAGCCGAATACACGAACAACTGTAGAAAAAACTGGTGGTCTACTCTTCTTTATGTGCAAAATTACGTACACGTTGAAGAAATGGTATGTATTATTTCTGTCTTTAATATAAATTATCAATATTTTAACGCCTAACTGAAGTCTGATACCTCATGCTCCTCTGAGATAAAAAATAATGAGTAACGTCCTAAAGAACATATTGGAGAGCCTGCAGGCTTGTTCGAAAGAGTTACCGCGGCCCTGGTACAAAAAGGCCTTCAAGGGAACATGATGGGCTTTAGTCATTGAGAGTCTAACACTCCCTCACGCTGATAACCCACAGCGAGAGGAGTCATTTGATGATTTCCTATCAAAAAATAAAGGAGATGGCCAAAAAAATACCCAGAATCGACAGGAACTTCATAGGTATGATTAGATTCAGTATAATTTGTGGATTTTAAAAAGTATTTCAAATCATCTAAAAACCATGGGGTTCTCTTTTTATAACGTTTTTTCGATCAAGATTTTAGTTCACAAAAAAGTTTACTTTTGCTATATGTTCGTTAGAAGTTGAATGCAGACTCGTGATTGGACCGTTTTGCATTGCTAAGTCATTTGTTATATTTGACAATGTCACATGGCGCGATTTTCAAAGACAATTTCTCCAAAAACATTTCATAGCCAGTTGTGAAGGTTGCATGTAACTGCGAAACCTCTCCAAGTAGGTAAGATCGGTGCTTAATCGTATCTGGAGTGGTTAAATACAAGACCTTTTAATCTCCAGGCAAACTCTGTAACTATGGGGATATTACCATTGGCTTGTAAAGTGTTAGAGTACCTTGTTTTTTATGTGCCTTGATGTCAATAATCTTATAAATCAACATAAATTCAACATAACTTTTTTTGTGAAAATATGATATAGCTCCTATACCCCATGGATTTCAGGCTGGATTTTTTGGCACCATCAAAGGTCAATAATAATGAACCCATTGGTACCCATTTCGTTGCTGTCGTTTCTGGTTTTTTTTTCTATGATTTGGCCATCTCCTTTACTATCTTAGGGACTCCTAACACAAGATTAAGAGCAAAACGTAATTAGTCCGATTATTCTTCTGTTTCAGTGTGTCGCTCACTCCTGGTATGTGGCCATAGACTTCCAACTCTACGTGGTCTCACCTTTGGTTCTCATTTGGGTCGTAAGTGGCAAGAAACTCTACTCTTGGATTGGCTTAATCGGTTCTTTTGCGGTTGTACTTATATCGTCGACAATTTATAATTTCCACCACAATTTGCCAGCACACAATGTTGTTCCAGCGTAAGTACTTTATTTATTTTTATAATGAAATCAAAGAAACTATTCTGATTATATTTAAAAAATGTGATCTGTTTTGTATGATATTTTTGTGCACTTCCAACTTAGTCTTCCCTATCGCTCTAAGGTTTGCTGTTAGAGAACCCAATTCTGGGTTAAGCTCGCCTTTGTACATAACTTATCTGTATTGTTTTTGTATTAAATATTTTAGGGTACAAATAAAGAATAATAATGTATTTATTGGTACCATGAATGCGATTATAGCTATAGTTGGCATTCTTATCGTCCCCATAGAATATTATAGATTTTTATCTTTTGTTTTCTTTATAATAAAAACTTTAATTTTATGTTTCAGCCGTTTTCCGGAATTACATGATTTCATGATAAAGTACTACTTCAACGCGCTATGTCGTGCTGGTCCGTTCTTCGTAGGCATGATCTTCGGATACGTTTTGCATCTTTACCGTAAAACTAGATTGCAAATACCATGGGTAAGTTTGATTTTGGAAAAGAGTAGAACATTATTGAATGCGAATATATTTCAAACCTTGGATTTTAAATTGCGTTGGGAATTTCAGGTCTAATGTCATGAGAACACTCTATCAACCTATTGATATAAAAATCTCTATAATAAGATCCATAAACTCAAGCTTCTTATCATTAATTTTCAGATCTTAGCCTTATTCTTCTGGGCGTGTTCTGCTGGTATTATCGGGGGTATCTTCTACTTCATATACAGAGTCTTGCAATATGATTGGGACAACGACTTTATGGACAATTTTATGAATTCATTCATGAGGTCTGGTTATGCATGTGCTATCTCCTGGTTGGTCATCGCATGTGTGCATGGTTACGCTGGTAAGTGTAAATCAGTTATAATCTCATCTTCTTGTTCTATTGTCGTACTTCTCCACTCTTTTGTATCATTGCTCTCATTTTGTACCATTGCGTCAGTATAAGCTTCGATTTTCTCATTTTCAGGTCCTATCAATTGGTTCCTTTCTCTCGATGTATGGAGACTACCAGCTCGCTTGTCATATGGAATGTATTTGTTCCACTACCTGCTCCAGTTTCCTTTGAATGGCACGATGTTGGCACCTAGTTATTTCTCCGTAGGAGCATATGTAAGTATAGTATTTAATGACTGTTTCATTCTCCATTGTTTTTAATTAACCTTAAAACTAATAAGGTGTGCATCTGCTAACTTTGAGCTTTGACAACAAGAGTAAAAAATAAGAAATAGTACAGAACAAAATCATATAGTTGCAGACTTTTTTCTCGTGCACTATATTTTTATTTTTCTTTCACAGGCATTCAAATCTTTGTCATACTTATCATATGCATTCATATGGTCCTTCGTGTTAACTCTTCTCGTGGACTCTCCAATAACAGTTCTCTTTAAAATGCTGATGGATAAGGGTACGTTTTACTTAATATTAGCACTTTACATTTTATTGTGATCCAAAAGGGATCTTTCTGTCATGATCAAATAGGGTATTTAATATGCTTAATGAATATGGTTTTTATTGAATATATTATTTCAGCAAAGCCAAAGAAACCTGCTGTGCAACCGAATGAAGTAGCTAAACAGGATAATACAAATATTAATGGCATTGCGAGATCTACGAAAGAACATGAAATGAACAAAGGAGATGATGGAAATTCTGAAGGTGCAAAAGGAGTAGCAGTATTGAATTCTGATTCTCATGAAGCATTAGCAAAATCAAACGATGCAAGCAATATGCACGATACTGATGCTATTGTTAATACGATGGTTGAGAATGAAACGAAAAAAGGAATAGTTTAACTCGAAGCACACATTAATAACTAATATTTAATTTATCTACTCATTATATCGATGGATCTTTCTTCTTCTTTATTCGGATAAGAACCGAAGAATGTATTAAGCTTTTTACAGAAAAAAGATTCATTGCAAACTAAGACTGGCATCATCTGAACTGTGTCAAACCAAACGTGGCTTATTGCCATTATACAATCCGAACCCGAACGCATTGTTAGTTCACTCGTAACTGATCGTTTTGGTCTTGTCAAAACCGACTTTGTATTCGTAGGTGGGTGCATTACAGTGAAAAATGACCATTTCCCAATAATTAATTTCCAGGAGATGAAAAGTAAAAACACGCAAGTACGCTCGCGAACCTGACATTCGGGTTTTTTAAATCACAATTTGGAAGGTCGTTAAATATTTTCGTTCAATTTAGGCGTACTTTTGTTTGCTTAGAAGATTTTTTGTTTACATTACTGTTGTAAATATTGGAATGTTTTTTTAAAGGAATTCGGGAGTAAAAGGCTTTTTTGCTCGATAAATTAATGTAAAGAGTTTAGAGTTGTTGAGTTATGAAATTTGTTTCGATGTCAAAAACTCTTATTCCTGGCAATTCTTATGTTATAATAAGCAGTAGATACAAATTAGTTATATAAGTAGTCGATTTTGCATGCTTGTTTTATAAGTATGTTTATAAAGTCATATTTATTGTTATTGGTTCATACAAGAGCTATACGTACTTAGCAATACTACGTTAAAAAATAAATAAATATAACTATTATTCTCATAAAGTTTCGTTTTTTTTTAGTTTCTTGCGTACAATATAAATTGTCGAATTTACTGAATCAATTATGACCTGCCAAAACAATTGTTATATATTAATGATCATCCTGAATGCGTTAATTAATTGTATTAACTAGATCAATTAGCATGGCGATTAGGTTATTATCAATTAGTAATTATGTTATGACTAATATCACGAGTATGGAATATTGTAATCCTCACGGTATTATCATAGTTTGATCTATGGGAATGTGTACTTCTTATACAAAATATTATATCCAATAATGTTCGAAAACAGTCTTATAAGAAAATATTTAAGCTGAAAATAGCATAGACACATAAAAAAAATTCTTTAAATCATTCAAGTATTTGTGTCACTTTCCCTTCAAAACGGTTGAATCAGTTCATTCACACAAATACGGATTCAAACACCCATGCATTCTTTTTTTGCTTAATTTTTAAATACTTGTTACAACTCTATTTCAAGTTAAAACAAATTAAGCGTAGTTTTTTGCACTTGATAGGCTATATAGATTTGTAATATTAATCGCGTATAGGATAATACTGACTAATCAATTGCTTAGACATTGTGATAAGAAATTGGATAACTTAATCAGTTGTGGGATATCACGAGCTCAAACGTGAAAACCATCATCTGCCTAGTCTTTTCCTAACTATGTTGGAGTCGGCCTTCAGTCTCGCCAAATGCAACTTTACCAGTGTTTTACATGGAGCGAATGTCCATCTCAGCTCTTCAAACCATTTAGTCGTGCAAGCCAATACCCCTTTTTTCATCTTCACATTTCTCACTCGTTCCGCCGTCTCCTTCATGCCTAGCATGACTGCTTCGCCGAAGGAGGCGGCGGAATCCCATTCCTTCTCGCTCCAAACTATGGCTTAAACCAGGGCCCAACGTGAGAGTTTGAGTTTGAGAGGAGGGAAGACACGGCGCTCGCACTGCACACACGAGCACACTTGGCGCCGCACACAAGGTGCTGCATACAGGAGCACACAGTTGACTGTGTGCTCGACCGTGTCCTTCAGGAACCCAACACTCCTTGGTAAGACTGGTTATCACTCTCTGATATTTGACTACCTGTAATGACTGCTTAAGATTTTCATGTGACAATTTTGATCCATTATTTAACGTGCTATCAGTCATTTAAAAAATACTCTCATCCCTTGAAAACCGACAGCGTAATTGCACATAAAATGTGGTGGCACTATAACTTCTCGAACACCTGCAAACCATAGCTATTAATATGTTTCTGACACACAGATCTTTGTTTTGATAAATAAAGTAATCTTAAGTAAAAAACCAAAGATAAAACATGATTCATATTCGTTATTGTTTTGGTCTTATGCCATCCATCACTAATTACTCATTATTTCAAATAGATTAAATAATATCACTTACCTATTAGGTGACCACTTTGTAGCTAAGAAATTGAATGAACACTTAGGTCTGTTTTTTTTACACAATAGGAATAGATGATTTGGACATAATTTGAAAAATCCAAAAACGCCTTAGAACCGAAGGCTTTGCCATCATTATAAAATTCATTGTCTGCTTTCCCCTTTCAGTCTTATTCGATACAGCTCAGTACGTGGAACGACATCCTATCTGACTTCTCCGTAACGACTGCCAAAGAAATAAAAATGACAGCCTTAGGAAATTCCTTCAGAATCACTAAGGCAATACATGATGATCACGTCCACGGACCGACCACGCTAGACTCTGTTTATATTGATGTTGATGATTCAAACCGGCTTGACATAATTGTATATTTGCGCTCTACTTAAAACGTCTATACCTACTCGATTAATAGAGATCAGTAGATTACAAATGATTCATACTGACCAATATGACTAATCTATGTAAACAAAGAAGATTAGTCATCGATGGTAAAAAATCTGAAATTGACTAAAGCTTTTAAAAGTTTCCATCTAAGATTCCTTATGGGGTAGATACTGGCTTCTGCCTGTGGTTCCACCCATATCCCAAAGCAGTACTACTGCATAAGATCGACTTAAAAGTTTATTGTATCCACGATTACCTTCAACATAAACAGGCAGCAAAACATCAAGCCAAGTAGGGGTGAAAAAAAGAAGTTTAGACTGCAGTGTACGAAACCTCTTAATGAGACAAATAGTTAACAGCATTGAAACTGTGAAACAAACAAAATGGTGAATTATCACTTAACTGTTTAAATATAAAATGGTAAAAATAAACCACAGGTTCCAGAAAACTTATAAAAATCTATGACCTAACAGAACATGATATCATAGTAATCTATTCTGCCTATCTATTATCTTCGGTACGTGAATTAGCTGGTCAGCAAGTACGCATATCAATAATCTTGATAAGTAAGTATACTCACGGATATTAAAAAGCATGATCAACACTAATTAATCAAAGCTACAAGATATGATTATGGGAAATATCCATAAATTTGTAATATTTATCTGCTCTGTCCATTTAATTAGCATTCTCTTAAATTAACACTCGTGTGCTGAGCGTAACAGATGCTAAAAAAGATTTTTACAAAGATCTGAAGATTTCAAATTCAAGAATGGTGTACAAAGAATTATTTTTCTCATTTTTATGTTTAGTTAGTATAGTGCATAGTTCCAATGGAGTGGAAAGAAGAATTGAAGCGTTAGATAATAAGTTATACGAAGATGTGTTGGATGCTGAGGAGTGCCATCGCCAAATACGTTACATTAGAAGTAATACGCTATTGTTGCTGCAATGTAAGTAATAGTTATCCATACATTATCTTTCATACTCCCAATACTTATCTCTAGAATCTTAGATCTAGTAGGTCCATAGTCCTGGTTTTAGAAAGTTTTACTGAACTGCCCGGAGATTAAAAGTTGCCAAGATCTAAGCGTGTATTTAAGACTACATAAATGTCGGTCCTGAGCATCTCTCTTCGGTCGGATAGCTGTTCCATTGGACTATGAGCATAAGAGAATAGAGAGTACATGTATCTGCGCAAATCCCTTTAGAGAGAACAGACGCCATAGCCGACAATCTTTCTCGCGGGTCCTTAAATAACTTTCATCACTATTCGATATTTTACAGTCATGGATGCCGGGCTAAGGACTCCAAGAGGTGTTTTAACAGGCAACACAATAGACATGGGCAATTACCACCAATGTATAGCAATTAACCATACTGTAGCAGAAGATAATATGCATATTCAGGGCAAATATGCATCTATTTTTGTGCCATTGAACCAGTCTTTCCACTGGCCTCGTCCACGAGATACGGTATCAACGCAATTTGATCCAACAACCCTATATTTGGACCCAGAACTTGCTGAGAAGATAGAGGAATATAATATTATGCGAAAGGAATTACTTATGTTTAGTGGAATTTTTGAAAAAGATGATGGTTATCATCTACAGTATGAAGACGAAAGGTAAGTCAAACAGTGGAATTTTTAAGTTCAAAATAACAACGATCACAAAGAATTACGTTTCACTCTAATATTATGAAGACGAATGATTGTGGGTTTTACGTTCTTCATACTCAAGAGGGTCCAATAATTTCGATAGAACCTGACACCCAAGATTAATATATAGGAATGTGTAGTAAAGATGTGTAAGTTATGGATAAAATATCCCTTTTAAAATCTAAACTACAATTGAAGTCAATACATGTCCAACCAAAACAAATTGTTTCTTTAATCTTGTCTCACTTTTCTAGATTTTAGATAATGTTAACCTAATACTGTTCAATATTTTTCAGGAGCGGACCAGCAAACCCATTAATTCGCATGTCATTTAGGCTAGCATTGTGCACACCTAAACCCTGCACTATAGAGCAAGCAATAACCTCTTTCTTCTTCAATGTCACCGCTATAGGCTTTCGGTATGAGGACGACTATACTCGAATTGCCAACGATAAGCCTTGGTCAGGTGCTGACACTGCCGCTGTGTAAGTAGCTATTACAATCATCATCTCCCGAGACTTTTCCAACTATGTAGGGGAAGGCTTCCAGTCTTACCGGATGTCTCCATAACCCGTAATAGCTAGATAGTTTTTTACTGATAACTGGAATAAGGTAAATGTTTTAGGGACTCCCACATAAGAAGCGTGTTTATTTTTGATAATGATACGGAACTTTTTCTCCAATCCGATTAATTTAATCGTATTACAATTGCTGCAATAATTTTATTTTGCCTTGATACAAAGACAATGATTAAAGTTATCAATAGGAAATGCAGACTTTAGAATTACGTCTATACATACTTAATCTTTTATCTTAGGGAAAATATTTTGTATCACATCTCAATTTCTTGTCGTAATTATTACTGATATTGTAAATGCGAAAGTAACTATTTATGTAGCATTTTCATGCTAAAACTACATAACAGGTGACTTTTGTAAAATATAAACATTTTTACACTAATATTCTGGAGCTTGAACAGTAACATAAAGGTGGAAACGTACTTGTGTCGTGGTGTATCGTGACGCGCCAGAAGGATACCGGTTCCATACATTTTAATATGGTAAGAAACATTTCATTGAAAAGTCGTGGTGGCCTAGTGGGCAAAGAACCAACCTCTCGAGTATGAGGGCGCGGGTTCGAATCCAGGTCAGGCAAGTACCAATGCAACTTTTCTAAGTTTGTATGTACTTTCTAAGTATATCTTAGACACCAATGGCTGATAAAAAGGTGAAGGAAAACATCTTGAGGAAACCTAGACTATATAGTCTGAAATCACCAACCCGCATTGAGCAAGCATGGTGATTAATGCTCAATCCTTCTCCGTGTGAGAGGAGGCCTGTGCCCAGCAGTGGGACGATAAATAGGCTGTAACTATGTAAGAAACATTTCTGCATGTCGTGTCATGTCGAAACACGTGTATTAAGTGCATAAACCCGATATGCTTCTAGCGCGTCACGACACGCCTCGACACACGAGTTTGTTTTCACGTTAAGTTACTTTATATTCAGATAAATAGGAGTAGGTTCCCCCGGGACACGGGCGGAACCGCGGATAACAGCTTGTATTGTTAATCTCAAGGTTATCGATAAGATAAGGGATGTTCTCACACGTCTGTTCTTTTTTTCAGAGTCGTATTTTCAGTGCTTGGATTTCTTACTTTAATTAGTACAAGTTACGATCTTTGCTATCGATTCGTATTCAAGAAAGGTAAGTTTTTCACCATTAGTACTCAAAGTTTCTGTGTTTTAACTAACTTCTCAAAAAAGAGAATGTTCTCGATACGGGTGTTTATTTCTTTTTCTAATAACAAAACGATTGATAAAATCAAATGAGAATGTAATCAGTACTTTTGATTTAATTTCATGACTTGCTTTCATAACAACCTTGTTGCTATCTTAATTTCTGCACAGCGATATTTTACAAAATAAGAAGAAGATAAATACAGAAAGATATTTTACTTAGTGTTCCAATATTTTTTATCATTATTATTTCCAGATCCAAAACAAATGAGCACACTGGGCCGATCATTCTCAGTGTACACGAATGGGCAAAGGTTAACGACCTTCAGCACTACAGCTGGGAGTATGCAATGTCTTGATGGTATCAGAACTTTGGCTATGGTGTGGGTCGTGGTGGGTCATTCCTACAGTACCGAACCGTTCCAAGCAAACCCCCTGGATGCCACCAACGTAAGATTTTTTTTTAATTTATGGCCAGTTTCAACTTGTGAAGTGAACAGTAAAGAACTTATCTGACTGATAATCAACTTGGTTTTACAGGCTCGCAATATGATCGAATAGATAAAAACCGGACCTTAGTCTTATGACATACTGACATGTATTTTGAGTTAGTAGAAAAATGCAGTAGTGTGAAATAAAAATTGAAAGTTTATCATTTCGATAAAAACAAAAATATTATTGCGATAAACATTCCATGTCTGCTTTTTGACGGGCACGCCACCATAGTGGCGGTAAGTCCCCTCTTTGAGGAGTGGCTCGGGAGGAGTCACGGCGCCCTCACGTACCGCATGACGCAGGTCCTCACCGGACACGGTTGTTTCGGGAGGTATCTGCATCGAATCGGTCGTGAGGAGGCGCCCGGGTGTCACCACTGTGCGGATAGCCCCGAGGACACGGTGGACCACACAGTCCAGGAGTGCCCTGCGTGGGAAGGGCACCGCCGGGTCCTCGTCGAGGCTGTGGGCGGCGGCGACCTCTCGCGTCCGGCCCTGGTTCAAGCCATGGTCCGGGGCGAAAGGGAATGGGATGCCGTCGCCTCCTTCTGCGAAGCAGTCATGCTCGAGAAGGAGGCGGCGGAACGTCAGAGAGTTCGCACCTCTCATCCCGGCCGCCGCGCTGGAGCAGGTAGACACCACGGGCGCCGGGTGTCGCGAGACGACTCCCGGCCACCGTAGGCGTGGGTCTGTGGGCGGTGAGTTCGGGTGGCTCATCGCTCATGTCTGTTTTTAGACAACAGACCCGTGTCGGCGGCGCGCGTTGTTCCACGCGCTCCTCAAAGAGATGTCAGCAACCCCAGAGGGGCCAGCAGGGCCAAGGCCTGGGGGCTGCGGGTTGTTCGAAAGAGGTACCGCGGCCCTAGCACATAAGGCCTACGACGGAACACGACGGCTTTTAGTCAGTAAGAGTCTGACACTCCCTCACCGCTGCTAACCCACAGCGGGAGGGGTCATTTGATGATTTTTTACGTCGTTAAAAAAAAAAAAAAAAAATGTCTGCTTTTTGATTATCTGGAATCTCGATAACAATTAGCTGCATTCTTCTTTTATTTTATCGATTACCGATTTATTAATCGAGATGATCTGATAGGTACAATAAATTGTAGCTTTGATTGCAGTGGATGTTCTCAGCCAGAGGTTTGTGGATCACTGCAGCCACTATGACGGTAGATACATTTTTCACAATAGCTGGAATACTTCTAGTCTACACCACTGTTAACAAGATGAATCAAGGTAAGTTGCTGGAGTATTCTGGGTTGTATATCGACAGAATATGTTTTGATGATATTGTTTTAAGTAGTATTACAAGTTTACTAAATATTTCACATTTTTTTTTTATTTATCACCTTGGTTAGTACTACCTCCTTAGTTGTGTTATTGTCAAGGCTACAAAAAATGTACTTTGAGATTCGATAGACACCGATAAATAAAGGATTACCTTTAAACATTGCTCTAATCACTAGTACCTAATATTTAAACGGAAACTTAAGTCATGTGACAATGTTTTGGCATATCTAATGTTACTAGGTTATTGAATCGACAATAAGCATATTGAACAACTTTATCTTGCTCATCAATTATAATCACAATTATCAGTTTTAACAATTGTTCAGATTATGAAATATAATAATTTTCAGGCAATAAAAAAATCTTCTTATTATACAGAAATCCCAGT
Organism: Helicoverpa armigera; assembly: GCF_030705265.1. Lineage (NCBI taxonomy): Eukaryota > Metazoa > Arthropoda > Insecta > Lepidoptera > Noctuidae > Helicoverpa > Helicoverpa armigera. The sequence goes on along the minus strand of NC_087132.1, from coordinate 9,264,407 downwards.
GACGTCAATTATAATTTTGCGAATCAATTAATTGATAAAATGAGTATAAGTTACTTCTAAATATCAGATAGTAAAATATTGACGTTTTAAGATCATGTGATCTTGGCTCACCTGTGTATGATAAAAAAGATTGTGGAAGTACTTAATGGTTAACTATTCTCTTTTTTGTATGTTACAAGGTCATTTATTTTCCAAGTTCAGTTATTTTCCTAGGTCATTTATTTTCTAAGGTCATTTAGAGCCAATTCCAGCAGTACATATGAAAATGTTGTAATTTATTTCAGTGACATTTCTGAAAAACCTCCACTGGTTCTACCTAAACCGCTTCATCAGGCTGACCCCACTCCTGGCTGTGACTGCACTGCTAGCAGCTTCATACTTCAATAGATACACGGACGGACCCTACTGGTTAACAGTGGCCTCAATCACGAACACCTGTAGAAAAAACTGGTGGTCTACTCTTCTTCATATTCAAAATTTAGTCAACGTGGAAGAAATGGTATGTACATACTTTTGTATGTTGTGCATGTAAATATTAATATTTTAACGCGTGGCTTTAGTAATATCTCTTACTCCACTGAGATAAAAAATAATCAGAAACAACTTAAAAAAAACGTATGTCACTTCTAACAACCTGCGATTGACAAATATTTTGCATTACAGCGGTGGTCCCAAGACTGTACTTTGGGGACTCCCAACACAGTATTAAGAGAAAAATGTGATTATTCAGGTTTTTCTTCTGTTTCAGTGTGTCCCTCACTCGTGGTATGTGGCCATAGACTTCCAACTCTACGTCTTATCACCATTGGTTCTCATTTGGGTCTTAAGTGGCAAGAAAATCTACTCTTGGATTGGCTTAATCGGTTCTTTTGCAGCAGTACTTGTGGCGTCGACAATTTATAATTTCCACCACAATTTGCCTGGACACAATATTGTTCCGACGTAAGTTTTTTTGTGTATGACGATTTTATAATATATTATAAATGAAAGCACTCTTCTTATTCGATTTCATGTGATTAATTTTGGAAATAACAATCTATATTGGTATTATGATTGCGATTGAAATATTTTTGGCATTCTTATCGTCCCCAAAGAATATAATAGATTCGAATCTTAGATTTTAATTTTCTTATAATTAATAAGGTTTTTTTTTGTGTTTCAGCCGTATTGCTGAGATGACAGATTACATGACAAAGTACTACTTCAACACGCTATGTCGTGCTGGTCCGTTCTTTGTCGGCATGATCTTTGGATACGTTTTGCATCTTTACCGTAAAACCAGAATCCAAATACCATGGGTAAGTTTGATTGTTGTTGGGAATTTCGGATCTAATGTCATGAGAACACTCTATCAACCTTTTCGTTAAGATAAAAATATTATTCTGAGATCCCTATAAGATCCATCTTCTTATCATTAATTTTCAGATCGTAGCCTTATTCTTCTGGGCGTGCTCTGCTGGTATTATTGGAAGTATCTTCTACTTCGTATACAGAGTCATGCAATTTGATTGGGACAACGAATTTATGGAAAATTTTATGAATTCATTCATGAGGCCTGCTTATGCATGTGCTATCTCCTGGTTGGTTATCGCATGTGTGCATGGTTACGCTGGTAAGTGTTAATTGGTTATGATCTCATCCTCTTGTTATATTTTTATTCTTCTCTAATCTTTTGTATCATTATTGTCATTTTGTATCTTTGTCGCAGTATAAACTCCTATTGTTTTTCTAATTTTCAGGTCCTATCAATTGGTTCCTTTCTCTTGAAGCATGGAGATTACCAGCTCGTTTGTCGTATGGAGTGTTTTTATTCCACTACCCTCTCCAGTTCTCTTTGAATGCCACTATGGTCACCCCCATCTATTTCTCCGTCGGAGGCTTTGTAAGTATTGCAATTAATTTTACCCTCGATTTTTCTTCATGAGATTTCTTAATAAAAAACTCAAATGTATATTTGGTAGCTTTGAGCTTTGACGACAATAGTAAAAAAATAACTAAGTAATTTTTTATTCTTCTTTCACAGGCATTCAAATTTTTGTCATACTTGACATATTCATTCATATGGTCTTTCGTGTTAACTCTTCTCGTGGACTCTCCAATAACAGTTCTCTTTAAAATGCTGATGGATTTGGGTACGTTTTACTTAATAATAATACTTTATATTTAACTGTGGTCAGAGTTTTTCTGTCATAGTCAAATAGTGAATTTAATATGCTCAATGAATATGATTTTTATATTAATGTATTTGGTTATATTCCAGGAAAGCCAAATAAACCTGCTGCTGTAAAACCTATTGAGGCAACTAAACAGGATAATGACGAGAAAAATCCAAAGGTTAATGGCAACCAGAGATCCTTGAAGGAACTTGAAATGAACAAAGAAGATGATGCACACACTGAAGTTACAAAAGAAGTAGAAGTATTAAGTGCTGGTTTAAATGAACCATTAGAAAAATCCAACGAGGAAGGAACATCAAACGATACTCAAAATACTCCTGAAGCTTCAAGCAGTGATAGCAACAATACTGAGGCTATTGTTAATACGACAGATGACAATGAAACGAAAAAAGAAATAGTTTAACTTGAAGTACCCATGAAAAACATTAAGTTTAACATTTAGCTTATCCACTCGTTCATTCGTTCACAAAATCATTTTTAACCAAGACTGGCATCATTTGGACTGTCTCATACAACCTATATCTCATTATGATTACATATTCACCTTCGCCTACTCCTTATTTATTCTACATCAATTAAATAAGTAGTTCATAAACACAATAGATTATAAATTATCGTCACTGATTTGTTATTTTATTGCTGTATCTTCAGCTATTTGATAAGATTTGAATAAATAAGATTATAAAAAAATTTCAAGGATTTGTGACGATGTTGATAAATATTGACGTAGTTGCAGGCCAATTATGACATTCTTGAATGACCATTAATTTTGTACCTGCGAATTCCTTAAGGCTATCTGTGCGCTGTTTTGTGATTCTAGATTGAAACTCGATATAATTGATTAGGTAGCTAAAATTGATAAAACAATCTATCTCTAATCGGAAATCAGCGAATAGATAACTTATGAAAATGTACCGTTGTTTTGTGTACATGAAGTCCCGTCTTTTTCGCAGAAAGAAAGCGACAGAGGATCGCCAATATTTTGCTCAAGATATATTTATCTGGTGTTATAAGTTATTGTAACATGACTATAGATAATAAATTCTAAGACCATAATACGAAGAGCATCACAAGATTCACAAGTAATACTTGATTAGATCACAACTATCTTAAGAATCTAATATAAGCATAAGCAATGTTTCTTTAATCATAAGATAATTTATGTTAGCATAGTTAATTAGTTTAATCTAATAAATTGTAAATATTTTGCTAAACATGTTTTTAATTTTAAATTACCTACATTATTTACCTATCCAATATCCATGAATGAATTTCAAGATTATCATTACATTTCTAAATCTTAGATAGCATCTAGATTATATCTAGATTATTCCTTATTAGATTTCTCAACATAAATAATATTTATCACAAGTACCTACTCTTTATTCAAAAACAAACGTTATGATAGACTGAATCTGTTTTATTTTATGATCAACCTCATTAATGTGTACTTTATTCCCTACTTATACAATTCCATTAGACACGCATTTACACAAAAAAAAAAAACTAGGCCACGCACCATGATATTTTGGATACAACCACACAAAAAACAAGTTATCTTATATAAGCAATCTACTAGAAGAAAGCCGAGCTAAACAGAAATATAATAACATTCCAAGCTTATCTTATTCAGCTGAATACTTTGTCTGCAAACAACTACTCATGCCGTTTTATAATAAAATCCTCTCGCATTGTGCTTGAACCAAATACATTTAAAATATACCTTCGCTGTTGCAGATACGCGGATCGCATGCAGTACGATTCCTTCTCTAGTTCCCATTCTTATACAAGAGGGGAATGCATTACCCTTTGTGGGTTGACATCTGAAAGCAAAAACCGTTTCTTGTTTGCATTTGCTTTTATGCTCAGTGAAAAAATTTCCGCCCATTATCCGGGGTCGTTGACCGTGTTTGTGTGTGTGCGTGATGTGTGCGATTGGGCGAGATGCTTTATTGAAATGGTAACTTAACTTATTGTTGGGTGGGTTAATTTTTTACGTCGTACCTATAACGGAATTGTATTTTGAAAATTAGATGGAAATAAGCTTCTCGTTTAAGTAAGATATTATGTCAATGTTTACTGTTCACTATTGACACACATTTCATAACAAAGGATAATAACCTAGTAAACACGCTAATATTTCGTAGTAAAACTAATAAGGGCGCGATTTAAACTGCTCAAGCGTTTACGCAATTAGACTCAATAAGTCGCGTATTGTCTTGAAATTCCCACAATATTTGCTCAGTAACAATTATGTTTACGAATTACGTAATCTATTCACGAAGTAAATTACAGTAGGAAAACGCTCGAGGGAAGGGAAGTGTTTCCTTCTTAAATAATATAATTTATTAATGGATTTCTCTGAAATTCAATCCAAAGTCATGTCAATTAGATATAGAATACTGATCAAGGTTTCTGCGAAAAAGATAATTCTCACTTGCCTTGAAATATTTATGTTGCATGTAATACGCAAACAACCATTTTGGGAACGGAATATACTATAACCAGCCGGTGAAACCATAAGTTAAAATAATAAAAAAACTTTATATTTAAATACCCATGAAGTTTCATCTCAAATTGTTCTTCACAAGAAATTGCCAATTAAACAATTCCAAAGCTTTCCTACTTAGGGGCATCGTTCGACACTTTCACAATGGCAACAAAAACTAACTTTTAGTCTTGTTTAAATTAAAATTTCGCCGCTTGACTAGACTGTATGAAGACACAATAATAAGCACGAACTTTAAGTTCTAAAACCCAATGACTAAATTAGGAGTTCTTCTAACAAATTCACTAATGAAGTTGGGAAAGTTCTGCCCATTAATTGGTACCGGCAAAAGGAGGTCAGGACGATTAGCACATCGATTTTCAATCGAAGTGCTATATTGAAATTCGATTTATTTGCTTTTGTCCCAGAGCTTTTAGTGTTAGATTTAGTGGGACTACTCTATTAAGCCCAGACACACAAAATGGGCAGGTACTTGTAGCCTTGGCATACGTTCTTGGACTTACTGCGTGAGCTTTACAGGTACCCAAAGTAACCTAAAACACTGTAACCCAAAGTAATGTACAAATGTCTTCATAAAAGGCTATCATCGCGAAAGTCTTACTTTTGTCTAGTGAATGATGCCTAACGTTAAATATTTAGTAATTCATGATCATTAAAAAGGACAGCTATGCCAAAACTGACTAATGCCAAAGTTAAAATTTATTTTCAACAACAATTTCAAAAGAAACCACTCACCTAACTTTCCCATACAATAAAGTTATACACTCATACAGTTGTTTCTGAGTTTCACTCACTCACTCGCTCACCCACTCATATGAGACAAGAACTCATATACCCTTCGTCACTTTAAATCAAGTGTCTGTCATCGTTACATGTTTGTACTCTCTTGTCCTTCAAATGTATGATATTGTTTGTAAGTTCATATATCTTAGTGTATATACGTACCTGCAGAGTACGGCGTGTAGTTGGTTCTAGAATAACGATTTTTAGTAGTTCTACGATATTATTTAGTAAAAAATTAAAATCTTGCAATGGAAAATAATAGAAAAAAAGTAGAACAGAAAAATCAACAATCAGAAACAAAACACAAATGTCATCTGTCAAGAAGTCAACATGACATTATTTTCGGCCAGCATTATTTGCAAGGATTTTTAAGGAGGCCGGCATTGCGAACACTACCATTCACTTATAACCCGTAAGCTCTGAGTTATATCATGGAAGGATACATAGAATGTTGCGTATCAATAGTTTATCAATACGAAATTACATAAATCCTTTAGGCAAGATCCCGCTTAACCTTTCCATAGACAGGAAGGCGACGCATAAATCAAATAACTTTTCAAGACACGTCCTCATGAGTTTTGACCACAGAGATACGAATGAATTGATATGGATACAGCCTTATGAATTCGTGTCTTGCCTTCATATAAATCTTTTACACTGAACTTCGAAAAACTCGTAAAGTAAGTTATTGTGTACTTATGAACTCGATATTTTGTGATTTCGGTTATGAAGAACGAGGAAAATTTATTTATTTTGATACTTGTAGGCATTTGAGGTTATCAAATGGACTTCGTATTTAGATATTGTACTTCTCAGCGGTTTATGTGCGCCTCGATTTTTGTGCTTTGATCCAACCGGTTGATTAACAATCAAATCTTAAACACAAACATCACATGCACCTTGGATACTAAACATAATAAACCACTTCGACATTCCGTCCATGTAGATATAAAACAATTTTACATACGTTTATAACTTTGACCCAAGTGCTGAATATATTCCAATGCGACCAAGCCGGTAGCTGAATGTGTAATCATATCAGGACAACCCTTTTGTAGCATTGAAGTGGACCCTCACTCAGAAAATTGCAATCTATTTAGGTATGGGACGCACGAGGCTTTTTGCTAACCTAACTTACCCATGAATAAGGAAAAAGTTAATTCTATAAAACATTTTGTATTCAAACACCTCGGAAAATCCCACGCATTTGGAGACGTGAAACCAAGTCTGATAGTTATCTCAATGAATTCTATGAAACTTAAAACAGGCTAACCACGAAATGCTTTCGCCGTTTCCAAGCAAAAGTTTCCTCTCAGATGTTTCCCACGGTCGGACGGACGATGCCGCAACAAAGCCAAAATTACCCTGTGTTGCAAACCACGGAACGTTCTTTGAACATTTTCTATAAGAGCGGTCCCACTGACCTATTTTTTGCTATAATCGTTGGGTGTTTTAATCAATCTTCAATGAATGAAAGGAGTTTTAACGTCGGAACCGTCAGCTTTTACGAGATTGTTTCAATTCTTGTAATTTGCAATTCATTTGTGAGCGCAGTGTTTGGAATACTTGAAGTTTTAATTTATACCGTTCTAGTGGCTCGCCAGTGGCTTTGCGAGCGCTGAATTAATACACCGAATCTTTCTTTGGAGCTGGTTTTAATGGCAGAAGTGTAACAGATTCTGCAAGGTACGGTTGTGATTATTGTGCAAAGTAAAAGCCAGCCGGTCTTAAATATGACGATTTGCTTGACATTATTTTCGTGTTTTGGACATAATTATACCTAACTATGCCACTAAGTTATCTAAACCAAAACAATGTGATTAGTTGTATATCGTCATTTCCGGTAATTAGAGATAGGTATAAAAAATCGACAAATATAAAATAAATCGGCCTGTGTTATCAACTTACTAAACAGTAATTGATCAATCAAAATTGATTTAATCTAAAATCTCGATGGGAATAACGCATTTGACATACCTACGGTGGGAAAATTGATAATTTTTCACGTGATTACATTATACCTCCTTCACAATATTTTACTGAACTAAACCCGTGTCCTGTTAGCTTAACTTACAAACTCTAAGTACCAATAATACGAAAGTAACTCGGTCCGTCCGGCAGTCTGTCACGCTTTCCTAGGACACACGCTTCACACATATAAGTAATCTAGAACCTCAGAAACGCCATATGTTATTTATTTTTTATCTAGGAAGTGTGTTCCAAATCACTCGACTGGAACCCCTGTTCGACACATAACAAATATCTAAAAATAAACCCACTGATCTACTGATATATAAGTTGCACAATATTATTAAATGATAAAGCAGTGTAGTAGAAGTCCATAAAAGAGCACAAAATTAAAAAGTAATCTTTATGAAATGATGACATTCTCAATCTTAAATTGTGCGCTAATAAGAAATATATTATTAAATAGATAAGATATGCTAGGGAAAAATACTATATTTTTATTTTTAGTTTCTCCTGTTCAGACTGAGCATGTACCTATAATATACATAAATTACAACTACATTAAAGAGATAGTTTCCCGCGAACTGTCAGGGCTCGTTGAATAACTATGTATTTAAGATTCATTATAAACTAATAGAGTTCGAAAATTGGACCGGAATAGAATTCCCACGGAACCCAACCTGTGCTACCCATAACAGTTCAGTAAAATTCATTACTTTAGAGTAGTCCGAATTCTATAGAACTCACAACTTTTAGCAGATATTTTAGGTACACTGAAAATATTATTGTATAGGTAGTAACTTCAAATACCTCTCGGATTGTGTCCTAAAAATTTCGGGAACCCTAAGGCCTAATACCCGGCTGGTCTGTTTCCCACGTTTGACACACACTTACGCACATGGACAAAAACTAGCTTACATCCTAAAGGTAGGTTTCTAACCCACACATCTGCCGTATGTGGTTAACGACTTACGGCTTTTAGCTAATATGTAAAGGTACAATATAGAAATTGAACCGTCGGTCACCGGACGCACGCGTCAGACTCGTGGTTCGGAATTCCACCTTTACCCTTGTTTTGATATGTTTACAATATATCTACAGCATTTAGGCAATAGGTATACCTAGGTATTGTCGATAAGCTGGTACAAGGTTCTTAGAATTCCTTATTGTACGTAGGTAGGTAGATTTGGCTACTTACACGTGTAATTGAATCACTGTCTGATCCCAATCAATTCTTGTGTTAAGTGTGATCTTGATTTAAATTAAAATTTCTAAGGTATATAAACGAAATTTAACTACAGTTGATATTTGGGTTGTAACTTTTGTTCCTGTTCATCTGTTTTGGGTTTTTCCAAAATGCTTAAGTCTGCTTTTAAGGAATATACTTGCAATTGGCCACATGACGACTTGTCATCATAATGGAATACATAGCTGTCAGAATCACTTTCCTCTTCTTCTCTGTGTAGTAGAGTTCTGTGGAGTGTTCCATCGGCTAAAAAAAACAAAAAACGGTTTATCATTCAAGAAGAATTTATTATTACTTCAGTCTAGACCAGGAAGATTCTAAATAGCAATTCACGTTTTTCACAGAGTTTTTAAATTTCAATTTCGCTTAAGCTCACTATTTGAGGGGAAAACTTAATTTAAAACTCAATAATCGTCCGCTCATTCCTGCAAACGACTGGTTTATGGATTGTATCTTATTTCTGTTTCGAACGAAATTTCATTTGGAAAAGCAAAAAGCAATCATTGCAATGAGAATAGGAATTTCTAGCTTGCACCTTCCAGCTTATTGATAAATAAATGTTATGATATTCATTTTGTTAGAAATTACTTTACAGGTTTAAGGAACTTTCACAAAGCAGCCCGTAGTCTAGAAGTGGGTGATTAATACACGTGTGCAGTGCATCGGAGACCACGAAGGTAAATGTCAGTCCTGTGTTTGGGTCTCTCTTCGGTCGTCTTGAATTTCCGTCCCACGAGTGTGAAGAAATAGTGAGTGCATCTGTGTCTGTGCACTATAATATGCCTTACGCAGCTGGCTGATCTCGTAATGCAAAAAGCCACCATGGCCAAAGTCAGCCTTAGGCTCCATTACTTCATGTTTTAGGGGGATATAAAAATGTTGTTCTCTTAGGACTCGAGAAAGAGCTATGATATTCGATATATTATTCCCTAAAACCTAAGCTGAAAGGTCATCATCATAATAAATTGTCAATCACACATAATAGCGAGTTATTTCTGGTTTAGCCACCGATTCTATTTCGCTTTCCGTCCATACTATTCAAAGCTCATAACGGCTATTCACCAACCTAATGGATTTCTTTCATTACCGTACTGGGGACCGACATTTTGTGTGGCCATCGATACAATTTCACTAATGTAATTATGTCTATAGATTATGTTATTAAGACTTTTGCGGTAAATATAAAATCTGATATATAAAGATAAAGAGTTTTACTAAGCTCAAGTTGAGACGGATGTGCGTTTGAAATATTTGTTGTAAATGATTACAATTTCCTTATTTATTTGTGTATACAGATATTATTTGTGTATCTACTATTTTTTGTCTATATCTTATGTAAGTAGGAATGTGTGTGTGTGTATGATAACGCCTGTTCTGCTTCAAAATAAACGTATAGGGAAATCAGTTGAAATGCCTCAGAATACGAGTGAACCACAGGATATAGCTAGTGGGAAATATTTCCACAAACGACACGTTTAGATAATAGCACAATGCATTTGTTGCGTTATTCAGTATTCGGTGACTGCATCACGTTCGTACATTTTCGGCAAGCATTTGTGCAATGTGCAAGTGCACTCAACGGCTTGTGTGTACGTTGTGAAATACATAGCGTCTCCTATGGATTGAGTTTTGATGACATGAAAAATGTGTATCAGTAGGTACTAAATTATAGTTTGTGGAATACTTACCTTTTTAGTGTAGACTTTAATTTAGGGCATATTTCGGTCCAAGTAAAATGCCTTTACCGTAGATCACAACGGAAACTAAACAAAAACTGCTAAATGGATCCGATACTTATCATATTACAAGAAGCTTTGGATGCGGAGATGTTAGGTACTGAACGGATTTTGATGTGACTTAACAGAAATGTAAGAGTAGAATAATATATGGGCTACTTTTATCCAGGTGTCAGTAAGAACCAAGTAGTCTTTAAAAATAATAGTAGGTAAGTAATAGTCGTCAAATTGGTTCCTGCAGTCGTTATGCGAGTTCCGAAGGCTACAAGATAAACTGATTTGGAACTTTGTTCCCTGAAGTTAGTTGGGTTTCGTTGTCTCTTAAGTCCTGGAATAAGATATAAGCGAGAAGTATAACTTTAGTGGTAATATTGTTTTTCACTTAGGGTGGGGATAGTTTAAAGTTTTAGTAGCAGTTAGGTAACTGTTACTAATCCTTACTAATACTGAGAATATTACGAGTAAATCTGTTCGTTAAGAAAGCTTTCAACATGAACATTGAATCTATAGATTGTCATAAAAGTATTGAACAGACTAGTCAGTACAAGACAAGTGTTGAATTAGACTAGACTTAATTGTGTATCAGATTTTTGTAGTTTATTAACGATCTGTGTAAGACCGATGCCTTAGAATTGAAAAGTGATGGTCAATTTCCAGTCTCTACCAGGTTTTGCTGGTTCTTCTCATAGGACCCACTTCCAAAGAGGCCTTGGAACCGTACCTCCAGCTTTTAACCTTAATAAAAACATTTGACTATGACTTTCTCTAAAGTTCAAAAAAAGGTTCTTTTCTCCTCGTTATTGCAACCGCGATGGTCCTAAGTGGCCATTTGTTTATAACTTGAACCAAACACACAGTTTACAGATTCGCAGCGAGGCTGGAATTACTTCCGCGTTTCTATTTAAACTATAACGGTTTGGCAGTCAGCTATGAAAGGTGTTCAGATATTATTATGGCTAAACTCCGCCCTAAAACGTTTACGAAGAATTTAATGGATTCATCTGCCCAGCCTATTTCTAACTATACCTCCTCAACGCATTTACTTGGGAACCCGATACAAATAACGACTGCGCAAGATGTGCAAATGATATCCGGAATCCACCTATTGAGAGTGCCTTTCGAAACGCAGTCTGATTAAAAAAATATATTACAATGTTAGGTAGCCCATTTATCGATGAAGGCGACTTTTTATTCGGGTGCGTGAAGATTCACTAGCGGAAGCTTAACAAAATAAAATCAAATCAATTACTTACCATTTATTTACTCATTACACTTATGTCATTCTTAAATCCTGTATACCTATAACAATTTCATTTATTTCCAAGTAACAAAGACTCATATCACACGCCTAAGCATATATCTCTTATAAAGCCAAGTACACATCAACAGCTTTATAAGCACTATAGGTATGTAACGTGTACCCGCCTGCTCATTTTCTATTCATCGCCGGGATGCAAGCTTCGCGCGCCCAGGCTACTAAACCGTGGTTCCAAGCTCAGTTAAAGGTTAGTTGCTAATCATTGTGAAAGTTGATAAAATGCCTTTTGCCTTTTGAAATAATAGATAATAAGTGTTAATAAGTGTTAATTACGAACGGAGGAGGAACTCGTCATGACAAAATTACACTGCACTTGCTTTCAAGGCACTTCTACTTGTCTACCTTCTAACCTTATTTTATTGTCAAATCCTGTCTATCACACACAAACGCCTAAACATGTACCCCTTATAAAGCCAAGTACACATCAACAGCTTTATAAGCACTATAGGTATGTAACGTGTACCCGCCTGCTCATTTTCTATTCATCGCCGGGATGCAAGCTTCACGCGCCGGTGTTGCTAAACCGTGGCTCCAAGCTCAGTTAAAGGTTAGTTGCAAATCTTTGTGAAGGTTGATAGGTTGTTTTGGGATGATATATATTATAATAGATGATAGCCCACCGACTTTATATGCACTTCGAACGGAGGAGAAACTTGAGACAAAATTTCACTACACTTTCAAGGCACGTTTGCCTACACAATCATTTCATTCTTAAATACTGTCTATCACACACAAACGCCTAAACATATACCCCTTATAAAGCCAAGTACACATCAACAGCTTCATATACACTATAGGTATGTAACGTGTACCCGCCTGCTCATTTTCTATTCATCGCCGGGATGCAAGCTTCACGCGCCGAGGCTGCTAAACCGTACCAAGCTCATGCGATACAACCAATGGAGATCGTGACACGAAAATGTACGAGAATTACCGATCCTGAACAGGTAAATACCAGTATTAGTGCAGTATTTATTATGCGTCAGTGTATGCTGTGTTTGAAGTTGCTCGCTATCTAGGTTAGTTGCGGATCTTTGTGAAGGTTGATTGGTTGTATTTTGGGATTATATGGTTGCTAGTTTTTTAGATTACCTTTCCTTTAAGCAAGCAATTGTGTTGAAATAACATGATACCTTTAGGAGAAATGACCCTAACACATATGTAAACTAGGTATTACTATAATCCTAAGTATTCAAGAAGTTGTGACTACTCTCGTGTAGAAAGACTTAGAATGCTATATATTTCACAAGCTAACATAGCAACACCTTTACTTACCTACTGCATATTCTAAATGTTATATCTGAAGCTAACACCCGCTAAATTCCACAGTTATACACTGAATTACGGCATTTAAATTAACTTTAAGACTAACCGAGAAAAAGTCAACATTTATACATCAGTATTTAAAAAAAGAACGAATATATACTAAAGCAAATATACAAATACTGTCATCAACCAGTTTTTATTTCATGGTTCGAAACGAAACGTATAAAAACAAAATCCATTTTTATCCTCGAGCGTTTCAGAACGGAACGTAAAATCCGATGTGTTTTGAAAAAAGGCTTTAAAGGTCGATCTCGTTCGGAAACTGGTATTCTGTTGTATTATCCTGTAACTTGCTGAACCAAAACGGTAAATAAATTCGGCCCAAATTGGTAATATTTGTATCATTTTTCAGTGAAATGATAATGGCTATTTGGGGTGTTACTTCGTCCACAACAGTGCTCATATTTTAACATTATTATGTCATCAACATTTGACATTCGACCTAAATGTATGTCTTGTTTCCGTCAATATAATAAGAAAACCAAATACAGTTTAACTTGCCCTACAGTCACACAATCCATCCCTTTTAATTTTCTCATTCAGTGACTGCTACACTCTTTTCGAATAAAAATATTGTCTTGCCATAAAATTCTTTCATGCCTGTAATTAAAACTGCCAAGTTACTACCTACATTTAAGCACTCTTCTTCGTTAATTTATCCCCTACAATACAAAGGAGGTACTAACGCAATATCTGTCTTTATAATTAACAAAATTAGCCAACTTGTAGCCCTTTAGTCAACTTGCTGATTGTTATCTACTGGGTAATTTGGCTTTATGATGTCACAAGTCGACAGTGGTCTACTCGTTATATTGTGGTGAGGAGTCGATTTTACTTGGCTTCTGATTAGAAATGGATTTGAAATTGAAGTGAGATTGTTACCAAATAAAAATGGTATCTAGGTAAAGAATATTTATAAGAAACTTTTATTTATAACAAAGTTTATCGAATCAAAAGCAGCTGCTACAAACATAGTTTTAATATTTTAAGACAAATAAAAATGAAAATATTTATTTTAACTATCGCTAAAATTGTAAACAGTTTAAAAATCCTCTCTGCACTTCTTTCTTGGAAGAAGTTTACATAAGCAAAATACATTAATTTTAAATTGAACATATTTTAATTCCGCAAAGATCTGTCCTACATTAACTAAATGCACTATTTCCTTAGCTTTATAGCTAACAATGAGTGATACATGATAATCAAGATGGCTGTACAAGCTCCCAAGCTCAGATTCGGAGCCAAACAATTGCCGATCGCGTCGCTCACGAGCCAAGTTTAGCTAAACCCTAGCAAAACTCTACAGTGCAAGTAATTTCGGGACTACAGCTAAGATCCTATCTTTTGGACTGGTTTCTTCGCAGACTTTGCAAAATTTCAAGTTTCCAGTGTGACTATTTCGGTATTATGGAGTGAAGATTTTAATAATAGCACCAGGAATTGGGGATTTAAATCCGTTGGCGGAAACTCGAATTTTAAAACTAAATTCAGTACTCTTTAAAATGTTAGTACTTTGACATAATAAAGGGGTACTTGCCTACAATGTCGTTTTACACAGTCGGGCTTCGTGTGGTTAAATACCACCATGCAAATAACCTTAGGAAATCCAATGAAACCATCCAATGTACCCATCTTCAAGTCTCAATCGCACTTGTTACTCGAACTCGAGTACAATTACTAGATAATTACGGAAAATAAGTACCTTTTCATCCAGGGTTAAGCCATAATCGTTATAACCAAGTAGATATAATCTCCGAGTGTCTTTGCAAAATAATACTGTTGATAACATTCTGGATTATAAGGTCTTATCTACATGAAGAAACGTGGAGAAAAAACGAATATACGATTTGAATCCGAAAGTATTCCGTAAGGCCATGGTACACCAAGGGCTTTATAAGGAACAATGGCGGATCTATTCAGTAAAAGTCTGACACCCCTCCCTTCACCCTCAGAACGGTTGAGTTCAGCAGCGAGAGTGGTCATCTGATGATTTCCCACTTCAAAAAAGAAAGGCTCCACCAATGAGCGCCAACCATCCGTCCCAGTCTTGGGCATTCCATAGTCTTCTATAAGCAACCCTCCTGAATCCCTACTCAAAAATAAAAAATCGGTAAGAAACCTTTTAAGTTAAACGGTTTTATATCTTATGTGCACTGAAAACTAGAAAATAAAAAAAACTGTGACTTACCTATAAACCTACGTAGGTGGTCCCGGTCATATTAGACTAAAATAAAAACGTGGGGCCCATTACCTAACTATTGCTGTAATACTTTCTTCTAGAGGTATAACAGGTGTGGATTTCTACTTACTATAATCGTAACTGGAGATTTTGACAATCAATAATCAGCCGTAGCGGCTTCACCAGCGAACGCCGAGCTCACGATCTACCAAAGTATAAAGATATGCTTTGCCATAGGTAGGATTTCAGAGGGCCCCACGTTTTTATTTTAGTCTAATATGACCGGGACCACCTACGTAGGTTTATAGGTAAGTAACAGTTTTTTTTATTTTCTAGTTTTCAGTGCACATAAGATATAAAACCGTTTAACTTAAAAGGTTTTTTACCGATTTTTTATTTTCTAGTTTTTAGTACCTATTTAATGGAAATGCCTACCGAATATTCCTCATTCTTTATATGGGTCAGCAGAGATGAGGGAGTGCCAGACTCTTACTGACTAAAAAAACCGTTGTGTTTCGTCGTAGGCCATTTATGTACCAGGACCACGGTCACTCTTTCGAACAATCCCGCAGCCCAGGCAGGCCTTGACCCTGTTGGGCCACGCTGGGGTTGCTGACAGTATTCTACTTGAGTAGCCCTTTCATTTGATACCCATATTGAGGGGGTTGTGGAAAAAATATGTAATCCGCCATTTTGTACCGGCGGCCATCTTGGATTTACAATGTTATTGATATTACTATATTGTATTGTCATCGGAATTAAAGGTGTGTACCAAATTTCAGATCAATGTGACAACAGGAAGGTACTTGAATTTGAATTACTAAATTTGACCCAAGAATAAATAATAAATAATAAAACAAACGGGGTGAGCTAAATAAAACCGTTTAATAATAAAAATACTGTCGTAAGTACGCAATTTTTTACCCATCCCTCATTTATTCAAGAACAGATTAGACTACTTCAACCATTTTATCAAACACAGTTCACGTTGACAGGAAAGCATAGATCAAGCAACACAAAGTTTGTCCGTGTGCACGCGCCATTACAAGTCGGTTTAGATCAGTGTGGCAGATAGGTGTGTAACGACAATCCGGGAAGCGGTAGATAGGGCCCACAGTTTGGGGTGACTCAAATGGCGTATGGAGTTCTGCTTGATAATAATTGTGATGACATTATCAGCACCTTCGTTTTGGAAATAAATTATTATATGAATAAAGAGATGGTAAGGAAATGCTTCTGAAGCAAAAGGAATTTGGAGCTTATTCGTTAAAGGTTGATATTGGATAAGCAAGAATGTGCTGGCCCTTTTTTACGTGCATATGCATATCAGTCGGTGGTGTGAGCTATTTCTTTGCACCCATAAAAATGTATGAATACTAAGAAATCCTAATGGCTTACAGTAATTGCAGTTTCTTTGCTTTGTTGTAACGAATACGTAATGGTATGATAATTAAATTCATTTGTACCTACAGAAGCCGATTTCATTGAATTAGACTCGAATGTAGGCTGCAATTGCTAAATTCCCAATCCTTTATCCAACATACTTAATACTGCAATTCAGAAAGCTAACATACTTCATCTGTAAATACCTTCAAACCATTAATATCTCTTTTACAAACGATGAGTATAAATTAGCCCAAAGTTGATCCTTGCGGGAAACAATCGGACCGGACCGGAGCCGTTTGATAGAACACCACTATACTGACTTTTGACTGGGCTATGAGTGTAGATTCCGAGAAGTGAGGCACAGGTACACACTTGATTAAACATTTTAATACTATAACTTGAATCAGAAAGTAATGCTTAATCTATAAATACCTTCGAACCACTAATATCTCTTTTCGCAAAAGGATGACTTTAAATTAGGCCAAAGTTGATCCTTGCGGGAAACAACCAGGGGCCCGATTCTCCTTATTTTACTTAAGCGCCATTCGATTGACGTTCGACTGCGATCCAATCCTGACTCGATTACGATTGAAGCGTATGTGGCATTCCGCTGTTTTTTTTCTTTGAAATAAACGTTTTTATCCTTTTCTGTCATTCAATAATGAATCATTTTGTCCGCAAATGATTTACGATTGCAATATGATTGTAGAGCAAACTACCAAAATCACCAAAATAGCAGACCAATCGCAAACCAATCGAATGTCGTTGGAATACGATTGGTTGGTGATTAGTAGCAGACTGTCCGATATGGTTAAAACTGCTATTGCGATCATATTGCGATTCGATTTCTATTCGATTTTGACATTATTAACTTAAGAGAATCGGGCCCCAGATCGGAGCCGTTTGATAGAACACCACTATACTGACTTTTGACTGAGCTATGAGTGTAGATTCCGAGAAGTGAGTTACAGGTACTTGATTGAACATTTGTTACATAACAAGGCTGTTACTGACCGGTTAAACTGAGGGGTATGGATAAGGCAATTTGCAGTTTGGTTAAAACAGTGAGACAAAAGGGTAAATACAAATGAGAGGTCATCAATTCAAAATTAAGCTGCAGTATTCGTTAAATTCACAAAAATGATGCCACTTTCCGACCACGAGACTACAGAATCCCGGATTTTTGGAAGGCGAACATGGAGCCGAAGCCAACACGCTGAAGCCCTTTTGAGACAACTTTAATGAAATGGCGACACCGTATACACTATAAAAAAATTATGCCATATTATTATTGGTGTGTCCATCACCTATCTTGTCCTCCACAAAAATCTTAATAGATTTTACTATGTTTTTGACTAGGTTGGCAAACGTTTTACCCAAACCTATTACTAAGATTGAAAACCAGCCATCTTCTTTCTTTGCTTTTAACTTATTTACTAAAATTCTCTCTTTTAGGTTAGTGAAGTCTGAATATTAGGCACCAATTTTTTTTTATTTCAACAAAACTGAGTATTGATTTCTGGATAATAATATTTTAAGAGGCGTGCCTGGATTGAAAGTCATTTGTAAGTAATAACATTCATACTCAAACGTTGAACTCGAAACATTTATCAAACCTACCTAAATGAAGTATTCGGGACTGAACCGTTCCGGTACTTTGAAAGGCAAAGGAGGAAAATAAATGTACGTATATTATATGGGTTATGAGTGCTTTTACACTTCGAACTGTGTAGGATCTCGCCCTAGGCGCAGTGTTGTGTAAAAGGTTACTACTTTATCGTGAAATGTGACTATTTGTTTTGTTAGGTTTAGTTTCTTGTGAGCTAAAAATATACCTAAGAACAAAACTTCTTGGTAAAATGCTTTACAGTGCGCGATCATTTGAAATGAACCTAGTAAACGTGGAGGTGGTGGAAATCATGGAAGAGAAAGAACGAGTGGAAGGACCCTCGAAACTCCTGCAACACGTCTAGGATATAATTTTGTTGTAGGAATTCTTACAGGCCAGTTACAACAACGAATAACAAGATTTTTAGTTACGATAACTAAATGTTACATTATATCGACTCGTAAGTTTACAGATATCACCAGCTACGACAGAACCTCTATAAAGTAAATAACGCGAACTTACAACTATTTAACATCACAAATTCTCACCTTAACCGAATTAAATCGAAATATAATTCGAAAATATCAGTACCGACCGCTCAGCACTTTACCAATATTTACAAACGTGGCCATAAAATCGGGAACATTACTGCCGTATCACACATAACTATCGGAAAGATACTATTGACCCAACTTTTACGTCACACCGTTCCCAGCACGGAGTAAAGAAAGATGAGCGGAGGTGCCGTAATGCTGGTAGGTCAAGCGCCATTTTCTGGGTCGAATTCGTACGGTGGGCATGACAAAACGATCAGTTTGACTGAACTAACGAGGTGTTCGGGTTCTTTGAGACCTATGTTGATCATCTCATCTTCTGGTATTACAAAAAAAATCGTGTCCAAAAAAGGCGTAGGTATAAGAGCGAAGATAGTAACATTCCTCGTCCCCTACACACCCGCATTTTAGCGCGCCACTTTCTTAGGCGATTTTCCGTTATGTCTGCTCCGCTAGACCTTTCGTTCTCCATGGATCCGAGTAAAAAGGCGTGACGGTACATACATATGTGAATTTCGAGGAAAAATGGACCGAATCTAGTAAATTATCGCTACATCATAACGGTCTGAATGTCCGAGGGTGGGCTCGGGGGACCTCCTTATCAAAAACTTACTTATTTGTTTTATCGTCCTGGTTTATATTCATGCTTTTCGTGCTTCGTATCTTTTAGTGCTTATTTGTGTAAATCATGGCCGTTTTGCAAATAGTTCTGTACACTGATTCATTTATCAGTTATTGATATATCTACTGTGAAATTAGTTGTACGCAATTTAAAGTCGACTTCTGTTTACTTTTAAAGACTCAAATAAAAAGGAAAACAATAAAATAAATTCCAACAATTAAGAAAGAAGTGCCCCACGACGATACCAGAAGTGTCCGATGCCATCGAAAAGTTTAAAAACGTGTAAAATATTAAAGCTCCTAGTATTTTTACCGCTGCAAAATGAGAATCTTCGGAAAACAATGCGCTTGGCTCGCGTCTTTCAAACATTCCCCCTTTGAAATGTTCCCTTCAAAGCATGAACTGGAAACCGGGTTTTTTGAAATATTGTTCACAGCTACTAATGGAACATGAATTTTTAACCTACTTCGACAAAAGGGCCCTCAATGACGTCATTGACTGTTTATAATGCCTTTACAAGTATCAGGTAATGGTAAATTTTAATGGGAGGTAAGTATGCTGGTTCTCCCGGAGTTTTTTATTCACAGAATTAAAAATAACTCGTAAAGCCAATTCTTCAATCTTTCTCCAGAATATCAGTTTCAATTTACCTCAATCATATAATTAATTATCCGAACTAAAAGTGGAAAAAAGACTGTGAAACTTATTGAAAGATATGACAAGACACGATAAGATTGGATAGAACCTAGACTTTTAATAAATTCAATTACACCATTATTTCAATTTCACTTTTTCTTACTCAGACATTGGCTATATCAAATTAGGTATGGCCCTATTTACAAGAATAAGGCCCAGATTAAACTGAGCAACTATTTAAAACTGGGTTTAGCATAAACGGTTGATGTAACCACACTTTGTATTGGCAGAGTTCCAGAACATTGCTGAGGTATTTAGTATTTACTCGTTAGCGTAACAGTAATCCTATGGTCTATACTTAGATTTTTCAAACTAATATTTGCATTTTAAAAATACAGGCTGGACTTATTTTTTCAATAAAATTAATTAACTACATAGACTTATTCGAGTCTATTGACATTGGATACGAGAATGAACTCACAAAAGTATTAAAAAATCATGTACATGCCAGAATGCTAGACTGACTCACGCGAAAAGGGTTCAGCAAAATACTAAAAAAGCCACTTTCTTTTTTCGTTAGGTATAGCGGCAAATTTCAACTTTTAGGCTATCACACTTCAAAAGATACAGACAAGAGACGGACAAGCCTATTTTTACCCTTTGGAAGTTACGGAACCCCAAAAAATCTTCATTAACATGGCCCTAAAAATACTTTCCCCATCAGCAAAGCTTCACCATTTTAAAATTCAACGAGTATGAATTCCAATTCTTGCGGAATTAATCCGCTAGCAACAAGGCAATATGTATGCAAACAATTTCAAATCGCATAGAGCGCTGAATGGAACTAAATATTTTAACATATTATAGCTTAGATTATTAAACCAACTGGAGACGGTTTATAGTCCCTTCGTCACTTTCCCTCTGCTAAAGGTAAGAAAGCGCCGCTCATCTTGTATAGTCTGATCGTCAGTGTCAGTTAGTGCAAATAACGGTATCATCTCTTAGAACCCGACAACTGTCAACTGCACAAAAGATGCTGTGGCAATGAATGTGTGCGTGGATTTATCATTGGCGTGGTTAACGATATGATCAGTTGTTGCGTTGCCTGGCCGCGCATGAGTTCTCAGACTTTTCTAATTTGTGCTGAAGGCGGTTCCAGTTAGCTATATGCTCTAAGCGCAGGTACTAGCAAAGTTCCTGAAGTACAGTCTATTGGCTTAACTTTACCTAGGACTACGCAGCGGAATGGAAAGCCTATTGTTAGAACTTTGTTACCTAATGTGTATGTAAATGTTAATAGGTTTGGCTTGTTAGAATTTAAACGGCCTTTTAATATTTAAGGCGTTTTGTTAATTGTCTAAAAATGTCTAGGTACCAAGTAGACTGTAAAGATATTTCTCATTAAACTGTAAATAAATTGGGTCTTTACCCGTGAGACACATAGCTCACCTCTCCTCTTAAATAATTTACTGTCACAGTGCTGAACCTAACAAATAAATTTTATTTTATAAATGCAGGTTATACCTCCTTTTTCACTTAGCTAAAAACAACCACTCTTTAAATTCCACTTTCAACCATTTGAATATCAACACTCTAACGCCGGGGAAGTGCGAAACGGAATTCAAAAATACAAATTTGTAACAGCGAAGTAAATCCTTAGTTGGACCGTATACATTACGTATTCGGTGGGCATGAGTTATTCATAGTTTATGTGCCTCGGGGTGCGTAGCCAGCCATGGTTAGCAACTTAACATTCAGGTACCATGGCCACGGTACACTGAAAGATCGGCGAACATTTATTAAAAGCTTTATTTCGTTTCTGAATCCAAAGTAGCGACGTAAATAAAGGTTTTGTGTATTGGCAAAATAAATATGCTTCGTCCACCGTTTAGCTTGAGCAGCAGTTTTTGCTGCTTCTGCCATTTGTTACGTTTTTTATTTAAATATTTTTCTTGCTTTATTTTTTATTTTGCAGCAAAATTCAAACATGTTTTATGAGTAATTTAATACAGATGTGGTTGTTGTTTGTATGCGATTGCATGTAAATATAAAAGGGTAAAGATAAAGTGCCAAATTCAGCATAAAAGGCAGTGTGGGCATAAGAGTGTACATAATGGTACCCCCCTTGCCGTTATGTGCTCTCCGTTATGTACCTACTCTCTCCATATACTCTCTTAAGTGAGTCCCTACCATATTCCCTTATGTACTCTCTAAAGTACCTAAATTATATGACTGTGAATCTATGTGAACCTTCAATCCTTTTTTAAGGCCCAAATCCGTCCCTGAGTAAAGAACGAAATATAATTAAAATGTTCCGTTGTTTCCACCGCAGCGTGTAATCAAACATCCTCCGAGAATTTTACAGTGCAGGTGCAACTCTTTGTGGATTTCTTCCAGGACCGAAGTTCCAACGCAATTGGTTTACCGACTTAACTTACGGTTCCGTTTGACATTAGAAAAGCGTCCTCTGGGTACTTTACGGCTTTATTTTTAAGAAAATATTGTTGATATTTTTTGTAAGTAATAAGAAAAGAAGATACTATATGAGTACTATTTACTTACATATAGTCATGGAAAAAGGCTCGGAGGATGATGATTTACTTACACATAGTCCTAAGCTACGTATTCTGCCGTCTCCGAAACAGTTTTGTAGGTATGTCATCAGTACGATACATACCTAATATGTATTAGTATTATAATCTTACGCACTCCTTCGCATCAATTGTGGTACCTTAGCTATATTACTTATTTTATTTACGCACTAGCTACAAAATATATCACATCTTCCACTGCGGCACCACACAAAATTCTCGATCACGCACCCGCGTATGATTTAGTCCGGGTAAAGTGTCTTACCGGGTGAAATGTTACTAAAGTTGACGACACCCGGAGAATACTAAATACCCATGTAAATGTTGTTCTTCATATTTATATCGGTAAGTTTTGCGAGTTGGGTTCGGCAGTTGGGTGTAACCGTGTTGGGAATTAGGCCTCTAAATCATGTTCGGAGTTTTTTTTTGTTCTGATAAATGACTTGTGTGTGAGCAGATTATGTATGGGAATTAGTGGGAATGACGTCGTGTTTGAAGTTATTAGAGATATTACCAGATTGTGAGTCAACATTTAGTATTACATGGACGTCAATAATACAGAAAAAAATTCTTACTGACCATTTATAAAATTGTTTTTATTTGAAAACCCTGTATGAGTATCATTAAGTACCTGGGAAAGTATCTTCGGCAGAAAATGGCATTTTTTTTTAAGTGCTAATTTATTTTTGTGTCAAAAACACTAGTGAAATTGCTGTTCTAAGATAAATTACGAGTTCAATCATTTTAAGAAAATTTGGTATAGATAGTGATGTTATTTTTTCCATATACTTAGTGACATTGATAAAAAACTTACATTAAACATCATAAAGGAGAAAGTTTTCAAATAAAGTCACTTAAACTTTACAAACTCAACTTGTTCTTAGAAAACGCGAAAGTTTTATTAAAACTCACATATCATAGTTTGTTCATAATATTAGAATACTTTAAGGTGAATCACAGACGTAACTTAAAGGAATATATTTTCATAACACGAAGAAAATATTTTATCTAGATTTCACCAGCGACTACGTTCGCGAGGTTTAGGCAGAAATAGGCACACAAACTTTCAATTGATAGTTAAGAGTATGTATAGGAGCTGGATGCGAGAAGCCGAAAATCGATCTCAGTGGCGTGCACTTGGAGAGGCCTATGTCCAGCAGTGGGCTGCGATAGGCTGATGATGATGATGATGATGATAGGCTATTTATTGCGGTTTTACTCGTGCTCCGAAATTACTTCTAATAGTCTGGTTTTAGTAGTGTAATAAAAAGAAGTCTATCTCCAAAATGCCTACATCCATCTCAGTGCCAAAAAAACACTGAATTTTGCAATTATTATAATTATAAGGAAGGATGTAAGCCTACTGCGCAATGGTAGAGTATTTATTTGAATAATTTCTGTGCTCAAAAGGAGGTATATAATTCAATTACATAACCTTTTGTCTTTATGTGCATAAATATTTTGGTTGTAGACTCAGGGAGTTTGCACACTTGGTTTATTATTTAATTTATATTTATTTGACGTCAAAATTTGTTTCCACACTAAATTCTACATCATTCATGTAGGTACCTAAAACTGTAAAAGTAAAGTCTATGAAAACAGTATTGAATGTAACACTTTTTCGGGAATCTATAAGCAACTCAAGCAGTTCAATACGAAAGAAAACATATCTGGTTATATCTTACATATTAGGTAATACAACGAGTAACTACTTTATCTAACCATTCCATATATTCAGCATATCTAGAAACACAATTACCTAATGTATTGTAAAACCCATACTATCATAAATTTTCTATAAAAGATACGTGCTCTGTATCGAATAAGAGGTACCTATAATATTTTCTGATTCTGCGAGTTAACCCTAAATTATCCTTGTAACGATTTGGTAGCATCTGCTAGAATGCATAACGGGATTTCCGAACGATGTGGAAAAGCTATAAAATGGATGCAATTGCACTTGTGTATTTTTAATGTCTGTTTTAGAATTAGGTTGAGCAATAGCCGCGGGAGGGTTAATGCGCGTTATTATTGCTGTGGTTGGGGATTGTATACGAAGTTTGTGCTTGTCAATAATGTAATATCTATGAGTTGGTTATTTTTTATTGGGCATTTTAATTAGATGAGAACAACCTGCTGAGTCACAGCATGAAATAAGAGGCTCACATCTAGTTTTTACCCTGAATTAACACGTTTGTATTAAATAAATCAGACTACTTATAAGCCCAGCCTCTCAAGTATGATTGTAGAGTTCCACTCCAGGTCACGCATTTCTATCTTGGACACTAATGACTCAGTACAGATAAAAGAAAACATTTCCAGGAAACCAATCCGATTTGAGCAATGGATAGATCATTCCTTCTATCACCTCATTCCGAGGTATATGAAAAGAGGCCTGTGCCCTGTAGTGATGATGAATAGCTTTATGAAACCTTACATTTATTGTCTATACCTACATCATTTAATCCTACATTTGCGAGCCACACAAATGACAGCTACCTAATATATAATTTATCAACGTGTACAATCGCTAGCGGACTAATGTCGTGGCTACCAGTATCGTGTTTGAATCGGCTTTAGATGCATTAGATCCGCTTTGTGTGAACTAACAATGCAATTGTGTTACTGCAATACTGGGCTTTTAACAATAGGCTGTGGCATACGTGGTTATTTGATCAACAAAAACTGGTTAGTTAGGCTTCATTAATACATAAAACCAAAAAATTTGAAAATAACCATCAGTAGGTAACACTGTTAGGTATAGGGTGTATCAATTTGAAGGATTGAGCATTCATAATCACGTTACTTCAAGGCATTTTTTTTTTAATCCAGCCTCTATTACTATAAGCGATATCCCACAATTATTAGGTAATATACCTTCTTTATACTTATAATGTATGCTTTATTTTGACACAGAAAACAAAAATATCTTGCTTAAAAGTTTCAGTAAAAATCTTCCGCAACTGGCTCGTAAAAAGCAAAGATCACTGAGCCGCGAATTAATAGCGCACAAATTATGAATGAATATAAATAAACAATTGACGAATAACAGTAATTTCTCAACAAGATAGGTAACATTGTAAATCCAAAATTACACGGCTTTATACTTAGCTAAACAAGGATATAGTTAGCAAGAAGTTTGTAGCACCACTTACGGATTATGTAATGCACTCTGAATAGTTAAAGTAGTTATTATAATGCACAGTGGGAGCTTGTTTACTTGTTCTCTTAATACCTGTAGTTAAGTTATCCAGAAATATATGGAAATCAGGTAATATACCAATGGCTATATGGCAAAGAATCTAGGGAAGATTTTGATAGTTTATAGCAAGTTTCACTGGTTACTGATAAAGTCTCGGATAGCCTATCATGAACTTATCCGACAGATATGCTATAACTTTTAGTTTGGTTTTGGTTAATCAGCAAAATTATCAAATGTCATCAAACCTAGATACATGGGTTTAATATACGACCAAAATTATTCAGACTATCTAGTCCAGAGTCTAATTTAATCCAATACAAAAAAAAAATAGTCAGCATTTTTGCTACCCCTTAAATTCTCAACACATACTCACTCCCAAAACTCAGTTTGAGTTAACCAAAACAGAATTTCACCCTCCCTACCCACCACTCCATCTCGACGAAAAACAGATGAAAATTATATTGAAGACGAAAGCTTATCATAGTCATATTTCAGCTAAGTACTCGGTACAAAGTGCCATCTTCTTCGCACCGTGTTTACATACAGCAGTATTTATGTGCGGTAATTAAGAAAGTTGGGAACATATACCAAGTTCCCGACAATTTGCTAAGTGAAAACATAATATAGTAAGCGGGTTACGTTTCAGTTTACTATTCACGGAGGAAGGAAAGTTGAGCAAAAT
The DNA here is from genome assembly GCF_030705265.1 of Helicoverpa armigera. Classification (NCBI taxonomy): domain Eukaryota; kingdom Metazoa; phylum Arthropoda; class Insecta; order Lepidoptera; family Noctuidae; genus Helicoverpa; species Helicoverpa armigera. The sequence continues at coordinate 9,237,883 of NC_087132.1, read as the reverse complement.
GGTGTAAGGCAGATAGGTCTGGCACCTTCTTGTAGGTCAAATATCGGTAGGCCCGATAAAACGATCAGCTTATAGTAAACTGGCCGTTTTCCCGCAGTTTCACCCGCATCCCGTAGGAACTACTTTTAAAATCTGTCCGGTAGTTTTTGAGTTTATCCAGTAAAGAAGATACAAATATTTTTTTTTTCTCGTTATAATATTAGTACAGACTAACGAGGCGTTCGGGTTCCTTGTGATATCTGTCGAAAAATGGCCCAAAGAAGTGATAAAAATTTGCGGGTTCCAAAGAAGGCATATGAGACCGTAGCCAGTAACGTTCCTCATCCCCCGAACACCCGCATTTTGGCGACATTACTTTCTTAGGTGATTTTCCATTATGACATCTCCACTCGCATTTTGTACTCCATGTTACTAGTGCAGTAGGGTGACAGGTTACACTTTCAGGTTATGTAATATTTCTTGGCGCTTTTGTTTTGGTAGGAATATTCTCATGGGTGTCTTTTAGGTAAAGAGATGAAGAGTTATGGTCACGGGTTGCTGCGTTAATCCCTACGGTGTTTCTATGGTTGTTAGTTCGTGTATTATTGCCGTGGGTTTGAATTACACTATAGTGACTGATAAATCGTATATTGTTCGCTCAATACAAAATTGTTTTCACTTTTGATGCCTTCTTGTAGGTACTGTTTACAATTAACTATATTTCACAATAAAAACATTTACGGAGGTCTATACGTACGTTACATCAATTTTAAAGATATTTTCAAATACAGTCCGACTTTCCATTAAAAATGAGACAGTCTTTTGGGATGAGCTTTCACACCAATTTTTCCTAAAATTTTTATCACATTACAAAACTTCTCTAAACAAAATGAAATTGCGACACAACTTTTCGAATTTCATGTTTTTATAATCAAGCTCCATATAAAATTTTACTTTTATGGTCACACATTTCAGATCAGGGAGGACATATTCGTTAGGTCCAGCTCACGTTTTACGACATGCCTGTAATATAACTCATTGTATATGCATGGACATAAAAATATGTTAACTGTAACAAAGGAAACGTATGAAAGTCTAAAAAACCTCACAACACCCGTGTGACAACTTCAGAATTAGAATGGAAATATGACGTCACTATGTAGGTTGTACACAAAGAATATGGCCAGCATTATTACTCTATGTGGGTAAGTTTTTTTTTTCCTCAGCAGGTTTTGACATGCGTCGCGTATTTTAAAAATAGAAGACAGAACTTATCGACGTCAACAGACGAACCGTATTCTAATTTTAAACAGAGCTTCATAACTCGCATATTAAATTGAACAATTACATTCCAAATGTTACGTTTTCACAAAAGGTACATATTATTATAATCCCTACTAAGTTACCCGGCTTGTTAAGAGTACCTCTCGGTCCGCTTCGTTCAAAGAACAACTTTTAAAGTCAACAGTAACTGAATAATTCACAATTTATTCAGAACAGGAGCCAACTCTTAACGATTCGAGTTATCGCCTCACACAGTTTATAATGCGATCATCACACATGTGCGGACCTTTTACGGCTACAATTGAGTTACTTTTGAACTCTAAAGTACCATTAAAACGTTTTAAAATCCCTTTTTAAAGTGAGGTCAGGTTTTAATGGGCTTAAAGCAGTCCTCTGTTGTGCGTTATGTGTTTGTGAGTGCCTACGTAGGCTACATAAAAAGCACTAGGATTTATATACTAATTTTACCTTTAAAATTATTTTTGAGTTTTGTGAAAAGAGGTCGTTCTATGAATTCCAGTCTTTATTACCCGACTGCCAAAGAAGGAGGGTAATGTTTTTTTCGAGTGTATTCTTTAGATTGTTTGTGAACGGCAGTGAATGGAATCCTTTTTAAAAATCACAATACAACGTTTTCCGAAACCTGCAAATCCCAAGAATCGGCGTCAGTAGAAAAACTGGCATTACAATCATAACTGGCCAATATTCCATTTAAAAAATAGTCGAATGAAATAAAAAGTAAACCATAAAATCCTCATATCTACTTCGTAGGAAACCAGTACGTGCTTCCGAGAAATTTATATTTGAAATCATTTATTCAGTCCTGGACGCTATCATGACAGTTCTGGCTGTCAAATAAATTATTACGGTCGGAGCAATATCTTCATTGAGAGTAACAGACGAGAATCGGGGACCCAGATATTAAAATACCTAGGGAGAGGTAGATAGTGTCAAAATAGCTTAGGCGCTGCAAAAAACTCATTTTCATTAGCTCATAATTTATGCGATATTAGATGTAAGAATGAAAGACATGATTATTCAAAATTAATTAAATTTTTACGCATGCGATCTGCTTAATGTGGATCTAAAATTCTTCAAGTATTATGTTCAGAAATGCATTTATATTAAAATCTAGCTGTATTTTACCTAAAGAACAAAATTACGAAACCGTTTATCCGTTAGGTAGGTACATTTATGCTACATACAAAAACAAACTATAATTTTCAACTTTCACATTCAAAGCTGCATGTCGATTCTATAAAATATCACAACTCACTTCGACATCACTCTCACTTCGACTTCGATCTAAAGGTAGAATTCCGTGGACGCGACAATAGTCAACCTATGAAAATGTATGGCACCGTTGCCGAGGCCCGTGACAGTCGCGCGCGGCCGACGAATTTCGTAAGCTGCTCGCGGCATTGTCAACAATTTAATTCTGGTTTTACTAAAATTCTATAGATGTTATTAAGCGCTAGACCATGTTGAGAAGCGTACGGCCGCCAGCGGCTCACGAAATTCGTCGTCCGCGCGCGACTGTCGCGGCCCTCGGCAGCGGTGCCATACATTTTCATAGGTTGACTTTTGTCGCGCGCGGCTGCGACAATCGCGACCCACGGAATTCTACCTTAAAGTTTCGTGATTGACATTGTCAAACTACACTAGCGCTACACTATCGAGCGTGTTGACAAGTTGAACTAAATTAAAGTCGAGATTTTGACAGATCTGCCAAAATCTGTCTATCTATAGGGAGGTAGGGAGAGATGGGCAGTTAGACATGATCAAATCAGATTAAAAGGGGGTCCTTTATTCTGATTTGATCATAGTTTTTTTATTGGGTAGTTTACGTTACCGACTGGTAACGGTGTTCATCCATAGACTATCTGTCATTTCTGTGAGTTGTCAAGAACAAACACTCGTAAAAGTACTTAAATATTTTGTTGCGGTTTCGGATCGTTATAAAGAGAAAACTAATGAAAGGTATGTGTATTTTCTATTATTAATGATTGATTGTCAAAATCTCCAGTTACGATTATAGTAAGTCGATGCAATCCACACCTATTATACCTCTAGAAGAGGTACTACAGCAATAGTTTATGGGCCCCACGTTTTTATTTTAGTCTAATATGACCGGGACCACCTACGTAGGTTGACAGGTAAGTAACTATTTTTATTTTCTAGTTTTCAGTGCACATAAGATAAAACCGTTTTACTTAAGTTTTTACCGATTTTTTTTATAAACTAAGTCAAAGTGTCCAATGCTCCCTATGGTAGGGAGGCTTGGACATACCATGTAATGTATAATTTGTAAATTTTTGTTCTTCTTCTTCAGTGAAAATTTGTGAGGTTATAAATCTGCGCTAAAAATCCTTTATAGAATCATGTTTCAGGTACCGTTGCCAACTTGATCTAGGGACTCCATATTTATCAGCTGTTAATTTTATTTTTTAACCTTTTGATACCTCTTGTATTGCTCGTTATATTAAATCTTTAGGAATTTCCCGTCGCAAACCATTCTTTTTAACCCCCGACGCGGTGTTTGAGGGACGACGAAACGACGAAACGACGGGGTGTTATAAGTTTGACGTGTCTGTGTGTGTGTGTGTGTATGTGGCATCGTAGCTCCCAAACGGATGATCCGATTGTAATGCGGTTTTTTTTGTTTAAAAGGAATGTCATTCGGGAGTGTTCTTAGCTATGTTTGGTGGAAATCGGTTCAGGTCTTCAAGGTCATCAGCTCGTTTGTTAGGTGTGATAGGAATGTTACACGCTCAGTTTACTTGCAAGCATATGTGGGATCTAAAATTTGAAATACTAATGTCTTCTGGAACCACTGAGCTGGTCTGCTGTTAGGACACGAAGATAGGTAACCCTGAACTGCCTTTTAGTAAACCCATCGAGTTTGGGCTCGTTTAATTTGTCTTGACTAGTTTTCTTCATGTTTCTAATTGACGGGAACCTAATTCTGGAAATGGGATGTGGCGGATGAAACCCTAGAATGATATATAACCCTGGATCAACAAAGGTCCATCTTTATTGTTTCTCAATCTGTGCAATTCTCCCAGAGCCAGTTTGTCATGAGGATTGTTAAACAGCTTCCTTTGGCTGAGATCGCATTAGCGAACCCATCATAAAAGAAGGAAACATTAAGGAGCTCCTTTAAAAACCATGAAATAAAATAAAATTATAAATTAAAAAAAACCCCCGACCCAAAAAAGTACGCAATTATTATGACAAAATGTTATAAACGATAAACCCTATAAAAAGCAAAAAGTAACTTTAAACACTACGTTAGTACCAACTAAAGCATGTCAGACTAAACAAAATTTTGACGTGTCGACGGTTTTATTTAAACCGTTTAAATATCTCGTAATGTTGAAACTGATTGTAATTTTTAGGATAGCTCTTTGATTTTATCTAGCCAAACATAAGAAATGGCAATAAAAGTTGATTATCTGTAAAATCTGATTTTTTATGCAATAAATGTGAAAAAGTGCCCATCCCTCCCCTACCTCCCCTAAAGTATGAAATGACATTACGAATCGAAGTGAAATGCGAGATGTTGATCGAGTTTTATAGAATCCCAATACTGAACAGATAAACAAACAAAGCGAGTTTACAATTTGCACGAGCCATTTTAAAATAAATACCTCTGATAATACGAGGTTAAATTTATGTGAAACAGAAGTCTTTGATGCAGATATCATCACGGTTTCACCCGCCCCGGTAGGGGGGAGGTAATTAATGGGCCAGCCTTCAGTTAATGTGTCCCCTAATGCTTGCCACTTGATGTATCCACGGCCCGTAATGTATGCTGCAAGTGTAACGCACTTAGCTATCTTTGTGGGTCACAGGAACGTAGACAATGCCTGTGTTTATGCCAACTGTTTTATATTACCTACTGCTCTGTAAATTTGCACTCTGTGGCATAAATCTTTTTATTGTACGCTTTTTCTAACTATCGATATTGGGAAGGAAGAAAGTACCTAAGTACTTGAGTTAATGACAAAACATGTGGTTCTTAATTTTAAATTCGTCTTTATTGCGAGAAGCACTAATTGCAAACTTTTATAAAGACACTCTTTAGAGACTTAGATAAGACCCATGTACGTGCAGATTTTAAGACTTTTCAGAAAATAATCTTCAAAGTATTTTAATGAGCAATTAGTATTAATGGTTTACCGCATAACGTTTTCGTTCCAAACTATGATTAGATATAGATTAATGACCCTTACTGTGGAATAAGGATCACTGATGGGATTATTAAGGGGTAACATTAAATAATTTGACCAAATTTCATAGGGCAGTCCCTAAAGGCAATCAGAATTTAATTTAAAGCCGCCATAAGAGAATTTTCGGATTAAATTTTCCAAATGACCTCCATATCGATGTAAAGGTGAAACGAATATTACTATAATAGTTTAGCAATTGTTGTAGAATGATTTCGAAGACTTTGATTTTAGTATCGGACACATTGGAGTGCAAACACTTAACTTTTTAGTACAAGGAAATAGGATGTATTTTGAGAAGTTATCTAGCCAAAACGCAAATGAATTTCGAAGTTTTCAGTCTAAAAACATAATATAAAGAATACACTAAAGGAATGATCTATTAATAAAACAGTCCATTAGACGCTTTACATCAACCTATTTCAAACTAAGAGCAAGCAAGCTAATCTCCAATATCTAATTTTCCTACCAATATTAGGTAGTATCATGTTTCTGATTACCCAGATAACGGATTGGTTGAAAGCCTTCATCGATATCGCAAAAAGGTCACGAGCACAATAGTAGGATTTATTTATTTTATCGTCTAAAAGAAAAAACAGGTCGGACGGAAAAGTATTTTTTTTATTTCATAAATACCATTTAGACGTTTTATTAACCTAGTCGGTGTTTATTTTTCTAAATACTCCTCTAATGAACGGGTACAGGAGCCAGTAAGTTTGACAACTTGTTTTACCAAGGGGTAATAAATGAGTGCCCCGGGTAACTGGGTTGAGGAGGTCAAATAGGCAGTCGCTCCTTGTAAAACACTGGACTGGTCAGACTGAAAGCCGACCCCAACATAGTTGGGAAAAGACTAGGCAGATTATGATGATGATGATGATGATCTTTTTAAGAACGGCGAAATGTATTTACAGTTTTACTGTGCTTTGTTTTGTTTGGATAAAATCTTAATTGTTTTATGTAGACGTGTCCTTAATAGGAAAATCGATGAATGGAGGAAGATATCTGGAACTAGGTTTATCGAAGTTCTTGCCTGTAATGGATGGATGAGGGTGATCGAACATTTGCTTTTCCGCAAAATAAAAATGGGAAGACTTTCTTAGTGAAGCTACTAAAACATTTAGAGGGCCTTTTTTATACTATAAAACAAAGATGTTTTATGAAAGTTGCAAAGGAAAGAATAAGCGACTTGACCATTTATAATTAAAGCAATACTATGTATGTTCAAGTGATTTGCTGTAGGTATACCTAAAAGATTTTATTTATATTTTCTTATTCAATGATATCTCAACAATGTAACTTCTACATGAAAATATAAAGACACAAAAAAAAGGCCAGTACTTATCAGTATCCCACTTACTAGCATAAAATAGAATGAGTTGGATGATTGCTTCCCGAACAGACGATTACGAGATATTCTCATGAATATTACAAATACTAGCGCTGCCCGGAATATCGGAGATCGGAAATGTTAGGTTAGTCTTGAGCATTTTAGTTCGTAAGGAATGTTGAATTTAGCTCGCAATTTGGCGAACTAGTTCGTTTGTTTCTGTCTGTCTATCAGTTTCAGGTCCTAATTAGGGCTGCCATCCGTCCGGGTTTCCCCGGATTTGTCCTCGTTTGGAGGCCGTCCGGGGGCCGTCCGGGCGGGGTTTCAAGAAGTGTCCGGGGAAAACCCGGACATTTTTCAAAGGGCCATCCTAACCTATGGTGCCTGGGTATGCGAATAACCCAGGCGCCTAATAATGCAGAAGTCGAAGTGTCCCAAAACTCCAAAATTTTCGCGCTCGCTTCGCTCGCGGCTTCTTTTCTTAACACGTTTTTTTTTACGTTTAGCTACTTTAATATCCCAATATTCAAAAAATTTTGCGCTCGCTTCGCTTGCGGCTTCTTCACTTTGCGGATTTTTTTATTATACAAGTTTAGGTGCTTTAGTGACCCAAAACTCAAAAATTTTCGCGCTCGCGGCGACTTCACTTTACAGTTGTTTGTATTTTTAAATTTTTTTTATCTTCTATCAAGAAGGTAACTCCTAGTTTCCATATGAGCTTTCTTAATTATGACCTTCGAAATACATTAAGTCACAATCTTTTAATATAGGTACTACATGAGCTAGAGACGGCCCTGACTTTTCATGTAAGGAAGGACCTCATTGAATTTAAGTAATATGGTAATATTAAAAATTAGGTCTTGTTTTGTTAAACAAAAAAAAATCGGACTCGTCCGGGGAAAAATGCGATTTACGCCAAATGTCCGGGTTTTTTTAAATATTTGTCCGGGTTTGGCGAAATTCGAAATGGCAGCCCTAGTCCTAATATATGTAAACGTGTAATTTCCTCGCGCCATAGATGGTTTACTTCATGAAATCGGTGTTTGTATGTGTAACTGTAACTTTAACTACTACATGGACAGCATGTAGTAATTCTTAACATCTACGTATGACTCGGCCACTACTGAGTACCTACTGCAGAGTTTTACGCATAGAAAGATAATGTAGGTACATCTACACACACACAAGGATGATTCTCCCGTTTTCGTGAAATACAGCAATTCAATTGTTTATTTCGCTTTGTTGCTTCAATTTAGATGTAATTTGGCATGTAATGTTGGATGTTACCCACAGATAGGAAATTAAGTTTCTGCCCGATTGCCCACAACAGTAGATTCTCTCAGAACGCAAGTAGAACCGCGGGATATATGTATGTAGTAGTAAAGAATGATATGAATGTTAAAAGGGATCGTTTAGTGAATATATATAACCTACCTACCTTTTAAACATGAAAAATTTATACACCTTACCCTAGCCGGGTTGGGGAAATAATTAGGATTTTTTTATGTCTATGACCTTTTGACTAAAAGGTCCGAAGTCAAACTTTAAGGTCAAACTTTCTACGTGCAATTAATTATATTTTTTAGGTTGCTTAAGGGACGAGATAAAATTCCTAATAAAAAGCGTCCAATTTTCACACGCCTACAATATTCGTGAACTCGTATATTATGTGTATTTCAATTCTAAAGGCTTTTGCAACGAAACTACGCCTTTGACTGCCTGGTAGGGTAGCCATATAGCCGCCATTTCTTTCTTTATCTATTCCATATCATATTCCAAATTCAAAAAACCCATTCCTTACCAGCTGTTCCATCTACCATCGATGCATTCAAACTAATTTGCTCCTTTAAAACTCGTTCGCGATTCAAACAAAATTACGAAGATTACAGTTGAAAAACATTGTCTGTGCCAGTTAGAACCACGGTTAGAACCGTTCTGCTCTTTATTGTGATTTTAATTTGATTTAGTGGTGCTCCGCTTGAAGGAGTACCGCATTAAACGCAAATGTTACTTCTTCTTCATTTGTTGAATATTTCGCCTTTATTCGCGTTTAGTTTTGAATAATTTTGTGATTTAGCTGCGACTTTTTGGTTTGGTTTTTCGATTTTACTGTAACTTTTGTTGGATGTGTAAAAGCTTCGATTTAGTACATATTACATAGTTCTTGTGGCTATCGTTTTTGTTTAATTTTATGACATTTCTGGATCCGTACATCTTTCATCATTCATTTATCTAGACACACGGCAGTGTGTCCGCCAAGTTCGAGCAAAAAAGCGACACACCGGCCGTGGGATATATTACACGACCCATTTCGGGCCAAATTCGACCCCCCTATAACTCAAAATCTATTTTATTTACGCATACCAAATTTCTAGTATCTGTTGAGACCCCCTCACTTATCTAAAATACAAAATTTCATTACTATACCTATTGTAGGTCTTGAGATATTGACATCAGAAAATCGCTATTTTTACTATACACTCACTGACTGACTGACTGACTGACTGACTGACTCACTCATCAAAAACCAAGACCACTTCCAATGGTCGTATTGACTTGAAATTTGGCATGGAGGTAGGTCTTTATGTCAAGGTAAAGGGAAAAATCTGAAAATGGCCAAGTGTGAGTCGGTTTCAAAATAATGAAGGTGTTTTATATCCAGTGTAAATTTATACCCCTAAGGAACTAAAACGAAATAAATTTATCTATATATATATAATAAATCTTCGAATGGTCGTACCGATCTGAAATTCGTTACAAAGGTTTGTATTAAGTCAAAGTAAAGTAAAAATCTGATCTGAAAACGACCAAGTGTGCGTCAGTTTCGAAAATAACGAATGTGTAACTTTGATCCACGAACATAATATTTGATAACATGTCATGTCAGTCAGTTGGTAAATCTAGTCCATTTAGTTAATCTAGTTAATTTCTTTGTAAGAAGCATAAATCTGAAGATAGTATAAATGAGACATTTCCTTAACTAACTTAATCATAAGAAAAAAATAAAATAATCAACCTTACAAAAATAAATGAAATCCCACCCAAAACAATAATGTGAAAGACTGCCAAGTTCGATAATATGGGAATGCTTCGCCTATAAAAGAAGTGAGATCTGAATAAGTACCAAGTTCCATAGTTACATATAGGTACCTCAGTTCAAAATAGTTACTTTTTAATGATGTTACTTGGCAAGTTTTAATAGAAAATTAAATACTTGATTCATTGCGTTTAGTAGGTTTATAACAAGGTGTGTGAAAACTTGCCAAGTAGCATCATTAAAAAGTAACTATTTTGAACTGAGGTACCTATATGTAACTATGGAACTTGGTACTTATTCAGATCTCACTTCTTTTATAGGCGAAGCATTCCCATATTATCGAACTTGGCAGTCTTTCACATTATTGTTTTGGGTGGGTTGCGTCCCACTATGTACCAAACATTTGAATCGGTTCAGTGGTTTTGCGTGAAAATACAACAGATAGAGAGAAAGTCAAAATTAATTTCGCATTTAAAATATTAGTTAATTATTGTTAGTATTATTTGTGAATTGCCAATCATTGAAACCATTGTATTTTTCATCGTATCGTAGTTTTCATCCATGAAGGTTCGCAACATAAAATCTACTCAGAAATTATGCAGCTTCCTATTAGATAAAAATCTCTCAGAATCTAGTTAATTTTATTTCCCTGAAATACCTTTACCCACATTCCCAAAATTTCTGTATAGACAACAAGCTTTTCATGAAAGTTTTAAATGCTTGGTACAGTGCATGCCTCAATTTTCTGTGAAACAGATCTTCGAATTGAATTAATATTCGTTTTTCTTTCCTTTTTATCTTCATAAAAGAAACCGCCAAGCACACCTTAAAATTACACCTCAAAAATTAAATTCAAATTCATTTAAATAAACGGTTTATTTAAAGCAACATTATGTTCAACCGCCTGCAAGACTGTGGCATACAAAGCGTTGTATTAAGGCAGAGTCACATCTAAACTGGTGTGACCGGAGCACGGAGGAAGGAATGAGCGGAGATGCCATGAGGCAGGTAGGTCAAGCGCTTTCTTGTTGGCCAACTGCGTACGGCAAGCGTGAGTAAATCAAAAAATCAAAACTTACTTTGCTTGCTTACTTTGGCCTTAGTGCATGTGCATATGTATGAAGAACATCCGCATCCGAGTCTCGATTTATTGTCTCGCAGAATTAACGCTACAATTTTTTTCCTAACAATCAGCTACTCGTGAACTAATGTGACGCAGAGACATTTGTCATTGGTTGATGATTTTGTTATTAAAAAAAATAGCGTCTTCCAAAAAGGCACATGAAGGCGTAGCTAGTAACGTTCCTCATCCACCGAACACCCGCATTATGGCGACGCTATTTTTTTACGACGTTTTCTATTATGTCATATCCGCTCGTCATTTATTTCTCCATGGTCCGGAGTCACGTTGGCGCACTTGGTAAAGGAAGGAAGCAATCTACTAGACTGGTTGTTGCCTTCTTTGAACTGCCCCTGGCTTGTTAGGCGTTTGCTGAAATCGGGACTTGAGGGTAGCGATCAAGTGTTATCTATAAGTGGCTTGGTTTGTTTTTCTTTTTTTGTCTCGTGTACTTGATGGTACGAAATCGATAGATCTGTAAGACGCAGTCTTGTTAAGACTTATACCATCTAATGTTATATCTGATTATACGTAGATGGTCATTACGTTTACATATGACAGGTCTCCATTGGCCCAAATCAGTCTTGCAACTGCCCAGGTTGCTACAAAAAAATTACAAAGAAAAACACAGTAAAACCGGCAAGAGTATGTGTGTTTCGAACTGTTTATAACTCCCATATTACCTAAGGCGTTCGTGATTGCAGCAAACAGGCATTAGGTAAATAATAGGATGGCTGTAGCTATAATAACTGTACAACAGTACTTAACAGAACAATATACGATCCAATATAATCTCAGAATTACCGGAAACCTCATAACGTAGCAACTGTGACTTGATATCTGATTCTAATTAAATACTCAAGATTTACCAATACGACCAATATTGCTTGACACTTCATCGTGGCGCCAATTTTAAAGACAAATGACGATCATCACGTCAAACAAGAACAGTTTATTTTAGTTCCAAATGTAGTCGCGTGTCAATTTATATTGGTTGCTTAGGCTTAAAGCGCTGTTTCTTCGTGATTTGATAACATGCTATTCATTAAGTATTATATAATGTTAAGTTCACACGTTGAGGTGTTTTGGTACTTCGTTTAAGTATGGAGATAAGAGATTGGAGCTGTGAAAAATTTATAAATAACCACTTCTATAGAATCTGTGCTTTTTAGAAAAATAAAAGATTTTTCTTATGGTATGCCAATGCTCGCGGAAAGAATAGAAATTCACAAACTACCAAAAAAAAAATCGTGCCCCAAAATACCAAACTCAATTTTTGTAGAGCCCGGCAATATAAGTAGGATAACAAGTTTGGCCACACATAAAACATTCAAAACGAAGAAGCGAGAAAACGCCATGACAGCTAAAAGCGCTGAAAGGAGATAAAACATCACGGCTGTCAAAAACTCTGTTAGCGCGTACCTTCCTACGGGACACATACTTCCGAAGTCTTAAAAATCCATTTTACGCTGAAACTTTTAGAGTACTCAGTACACACAGCAGACTAAAGAGTCGGTCGACAGTTGACCCGACCTTTTGTTTAAAGAAAGTTTTGATTCCAGTAAAAAAATTCAGTCATTCTGATACCGGCAAAATACCTGTACGTCGATTCTATAAAATTCAGACAACAACTCGCATTTCACTTCGCTATTCACTCTCACTTCACATTCGGTTCAAAACAGGCCCGCCGTAAGCGGGCGTGCAGCGCGTGCACAGCACGCGGGCGGCACGTCCTAGGGGGCGGCAAATTTAGCGAGTTATCACGTAATATTTAAAAAATACAATATCTTTTTACTTATGATTTGATTTCAATATTTCCGAACACAGCAATAGCGCTAAGAATATTACTTACACTGCCGGTTTAAGTTAGGTACGTCTGTTAAAGGACATTTTCAAAATAAAAGATTATTAAAAACGATTTAAGATCAACCAGTGGCGTGCTACTCGTATTTAGGGGGCGGCAAAATTAAACCAATACAATTTCAGAAAAAGCCGCCCTAGCTTTGGTCGTCTCCTATCAATTTTGACTGTTTCACCCTTTGCATCCCCAAAAAAATTCGCGCTCGCTGCGCTCGCGGCTCCTTGTCAGATATCGCATTTTATCTTTGTTTAATTGTTGAGGCATTCAATTCCGGAAAAACATTTTTCGGGCACGTCCGTTATGGCTTTTTCGAAAAAATCGCGCTCGCTTCGCTCGCGGCTTTTGCACTTCACTTCTGTACATTTCTTATTTTTTGACTTTGCTTTGTTAATTTACAGTGGGTTTTTATTTGTTTTGTGTCCTTAGACTAAAAAATTTTCGCGCTCGCTCCGCTCGCGCTTCCTTACATATGAAATGTGTCTTCTAAGTTGACTTTTCAACGGGAAACCCACCAAATAACATATTTTACTGACTTTAAACATTGTTATAGATATTTAAGTGCGTTAGTTTAGTTAATCATAATCTTTCAATACATAGGGGCCACTTGGGTAATGATTGCACTGCATTGATGCCCTAAGCAATTGCTTAGTTTGCTTATGGGCTAACCCAGGACTGCTTAGGTTACTCTGAACATTTCATTGTAAATAAAAAGTTATGTGTAATGTATGTTATGTATTGCAATAGTTATTTATCAAAAAGTAGGTGGGTTTTCTGCAATCAGAGCGGTGCATGTACATATTTTTTTCTGTTGGACAAGTAAAATGGATATGAATGAGCTGGAGGGTCCGGACCCCCTGGACCCCCTATATATTTTTTGACAAAACGTATGTAGTCGTAGGGCGGCATAATCAGTTTTGCACGCGGGCGAACAAACAGCTAGCGGCGGGCCTGGTTCAAAACGTTCTAAAAGTCATCTCATACTTTATCTGTCAAAATCTCGAGTTTAATTTAGTTCAACTCGCAAACACGCTCGCAAGAGTAGCGCTAGTGTAGTAGGTAACTCACAGCGGATTCAGATGCGAAGTTTAGAGTGAAGTCTTATAGAATCACACTGCTGATCTGTGTAAAGCGCGTACTACCATTCATCTTGATTCTGATTTACAAGCCCAAACAAACTATCGGCCGACTAAAAGTTCGCAGTGTGGTACTTGCAGTGAAACTTTTAGAGTGTCGCTACACTTGTTAATTTTCTCATACCAGCCAGCAGATTACAAGCGGTTACTTCGCAGACTTTGTACTTTATAATCCAGTCTACTCCACTTTGTTCATAATTATGCGAAGCGTCCCGTAACTGAATTAGTAAAGGAGGCGCCATCGTCTTTGATTTACATTTGCACAGAATTTTCCGAGAGCTAACTTTGTGACAGATTGTAGCTGCAAGCGTGAAGGCGATGTACTTGTTACTTATTCAGTTATATGGCTAGATATGGCTTTGGTTTTATTAATAAAGTATGCTTATGAAAGTTAATCAGTGTTATATTTATGAGGCATCAAATCCTGAGGTTTTACCTGAAGGTCAACGTACGAAAACACAGCACGTATTTGCGCAAAGAAGCGCCACTATCTTTCCATTCCACTCTAACGTAAATATTCTATTTTCTGCACGAAGTATTCTACCTAAAATATTAGTAAATAAATGTTCGTTCTATCCAACAAAATTCGTAGAAAATATAAAACAGTCATCGTTCCAAAACAATCGCGATAAAGGCATGAAACTAACACTCAATTCGCAACAATTGGTTAACTTGGAGAAATATCATTGGGTATCCAATCACACGTTTAATGGTCTAACTTTATATTTGGACAAAGTTTCCCTTTTGTTATATTCAGAAGATTATTTACGCAACGAAATGTGACGCAATCAAAACTTTGTGTTTAACAATAGGAAAGATTTACTGGGCCCTGTATTTAAAGAGTATCCCACCCAAAACAAAAATGTGAAAGACTGCCAAGTTCGATAATATGGGAATGCTTCGCCTATAAAAGAAGTGAGATCTGAATAAGTACCAAGTTCCATACACATACCTCAGTTAAAAATAGTTACTTTTTAATGATGTTACTTGGCAAGTTTTCACACACCTTGTTATAAACCTACTAAACGAAATGAATCAAGTATTTAATTTTCTATTAAAACGTGCCAAGTAACATCATTAAAAAGTAACTATTTTTAACTGAGGTATGTGTATGGAACTTGGTACTTATTCAGATCTCACTTCTTTTATAGGCGAAGCATTCCCATATTATCGAACTTGGCAGTCTTTCACATTTTTGTTTTGGGTGGGATTTCATTTATTTTTGTAAGGTTGTTTATTTTATTTTTTTCTTATCATGAAGTTAGTTAAAGAAATGTCTCATTTATACTATTTTTCAGATTTTTTAATATGCACTATGTTTCTTACAAAGAAATGAACTAGATTAACTAAATGGACTAGATTTACTAACTGACTGACAGACACGAAAGTTACACATTCGTTATTTTCGAAAGTGATTCACACTTGGCCGTTTTCAGATTTTTACTTTACTTTGACTAAATACAAACCTTTGTAACGAATTTCAGATCGGTACGACCATTCGAAGATATATTATATAAATATAGATAAATTTAGTTCGTTTTAGTTCCTTAGGAGTATAAATTTACACCGGGTGTAAAACACCTTCATTATTTTGAAACCGACTCACACTTGGCCATTTTCAGATTTTTCCCTTTACCTTGACATAAAGACCTACCTCCATGCCAAATTTCAAGTCAATACGACCATTGGAAGTGGTCTAGGTTTTTGATGAGTGAGTGAGTCAGTGAGTGTATAGTAAAAATAGCGATTTTCTAACGTCAATATCTCAAGACCTACAATAGGTGTATTAATGAAATTTTGTATTTTAGATAAGTGAGGGGATCTCAACAGATACTAGAAATTTGATAAGCGTAGATAAAATAGATTTTGAGTTACAGGGGGGTCGAATTTGGCCCGAAATGGTTCGTGTAATATAACCCACGGCCGGTGTGTCGCTTTTTTTGCTCGAACTTGGCGGACACACTGCCGTGTGTCTAGATCTATTTGTTGAAGGGTTTTGTTAATGTCCGGGGTAGTGTGGAATGTCTTTAATGTGTGAGTGTGGGATGGCTTTACATTAGGTGGTCAGACCTGGTAGGGCTATTGTTTATAGTGAACGATTGTCGTTTGTTATGGAAATATACTGAGACGCCTGTAAGGCGCTGAATGTAGAACTATGTCAAAATAAAATAGGATGGCCGTTGTGTAACACATGAAAACAAAAATTAAATAAACATTTTAATTCTATTTGAGCCATGGAAATTAATAAAATCGTACATTGAAAAGTAAACATTAATTTACTCACAAAATAATGATTTGAATACGTTGTTAACATTACAGGCTTTTCTTTAAAATGAGCCGTACATTTTGTGCGGGGTTACTGTAATCAGAGTATTTACATACTACGTAGGTATACATAGGCTTTCATCATTATAATATCAGCTCATAACCGTTGTGGTGAAACCTAATCCTCTCTTTAGTCTGCGGATACCGACACTGAAATTTTGAAGGGTTGTATTGTATCAGAATCATGTAGAAGCCGCGGTACCTATTGTTGGTATAACGGTGAATATGGATATCTCATTAACATCGAATAAGTATGTTTTGTGTTTTTGATGAATTTTTTATTTAAGGCTCATTAAAATCTCTCAAAGTTGAACGATAAGACAAGTCATCAGTTTCAAATGCTTTGCACAAGTAAACTAAGTATTGCTTTACTGACAATAGCATAGCAAGAGAAACACTACTTCTACAATAGCCAATAATTTAAGTCAGCAATTAAGTCTACGCATATACACACGGTTTTTCTACAAGTAACACAGTCGACCGGTAAAAATCTATCCTTCTGTGTTAACGTCTTCAAGAACAAAGCGACAAATCTGCTAGTGTAAAAATGCTTTACTTTTAAATTAATAATTTTATCAAACTTAGCGAAGTATTATTCTCGGCTAAAAGTTCATTGATAGCAACTTGTTTTCGCTCTAAAGAAAACACTTGCAATATGCATTCACTTGGCGCATTCAGCAATCTGAAATCCAATATGGCGTTATTGTTTTCATACTTTAAACAGCTACCATTTACTTAAACAAGTTACAAACGGTACGCTCATTTGCATAATTAAAATCTAGTAATAGGGGGAACCGGGGATTGTTGGCTAGGTTTTTACTTAAAGTCCTGTAAATATTTTTTAAGTTTCTATATGTAAAGAAAAAAAAAACCTGTTTGTACTTAGAGGAACTTTCCTTATACCTATGATTAGGTCAAATAACCTACATTTTTATGATTTCCAGTAACCTATGGACGATTTTTCGTACTTTGACTTTTAATCAACCTGCCGCAAATCGGGCTAGATCAAGAGAGGGGCAACTACCCCCATTCTCCCCTAGTAGTCGCACAATGCATACTAACACATACAAGAATTAAGTTTATTAATTTGAACATTTTCCGTCTAGTTATTTTATCATTTTCTTCTGCAAAAGTTTTGATTAAAAGCTCAAGTTTGTGTTTTTAAAGTGGTGTCAACGGATAGCTAACTTTAAGCTAGCTAAGTAAGAAGTTTCAACTATAGCATGTGTAACTTACATTACCTACAGCGAAAAGAGTTTAAAATATTAAGCACTTTACTTACCTAATACTTACTACGGCACAATACACACATGTTTCTTTGAAATCCAAACTAATATTATAAATGCGAAAGTAACTCTGTCTGTCTGTCTGTCTGTCTGTCTTTTCTTAACGCCTAAACTACTGAACCGATTTGTGTGAAATTTGGTACAGACATAGTTTGAAACTTGAGAAAGGACATAGGATAGTTTTTATTACAAAAAATAAAAAATAAAATTTATTACGGACATATAGCGCCATCTATTGGTCAAATCAAAAATCTGCTGGTAGTCACTATTCCACGCGAACGAAGTTGCGGGCAAAAGCTAGTATAATATAATTTATCAATTCATAATTCGAGGAAAATTACTATTATAGTTGTTGACAAAAGATTTTTATTCATTTTTTATCTTTAATTTAGTCTTACTATATTTTTAATTATGTTAGAGTTAACTGCTCTAAGCTAATAAAATGAAACAATTAATGAACTTTTGTTTTACTTTGTACGAAATTACTTTCATAAAAGATCAAAAGATTCACTTTTAATGTATAATGTCTCATTGAATTAATAATAATAGTCATCCCTGCTTATTGTGAAATTAATTGTCTGCAATTAACGAAGTGAAAATTATAGTTATACCTACTCAAAGTCTATGTCAAAGGTTTTTATTTCATTTAGACCTATTACAGGTGCTTAAGAAACGCACATACTTGGCACAGTATACTATATTAACGTCTTCTGTATAAAATAAAAACAAAATGATAACTGTTTTAAATGTACAAAACTTTTTTTATAAGTATAAAAATCTATATAAATAAAAATGAATTGTTGTTCGTTAGTCTGATTAAAACTCGAGAACGGCTGGGCCGATTGATTTTGGTTTTAGAATGTTTGTAGAGGTCCAGGGAAGGTTTGAGTGATACGAAGTTCGCGGGATCAGCTAGTATTTTAATAAACATAAGATAAAATTACATAGTACCAACCGGAAGATTAACCCCAAAATACGCACGCTAGATAAGCGTCCTAATTCGACACCACACTTGAGCTTATCATTTCCTCGTCTGAATTTTAAGGCAACAGTAACACTAAGTAGGTCAGCAGACACGTACAACAGTCTCAACAGATCTTTTATCCGACTCGTTACCCGTGAATGTACTAGAGGTGTACCGGTAACGAGACCGGTAAATCTTTTCCTCTTGGTGTAAATACAAGGTGTTACATTATACCCGTAGAGGAAAGGGGGTTAAGTCGTCTCCTGTTAAGAGTCCATTTACAGTACGAATAACTTCCTACTTAAACAAAGTGTAAATGTGGTTGATATATTCGGTAACTGTAAAAACTAAATTGCAATGATAATTCATCTCATTTTTTTAATATCTACGGAAGGGCAATTCTTACTTATATAGATTTGACATGGAGACAGAGATGGGCTTTTTATCCGAGCACTGGACGTCGTTCAAAAAAAATTGTTTCAGTGCCGAAAAGCCAGTGACACATTTTTTTTATGAGGATTATAAAAGCGCAAAGTTGGTAATTAATTGCATTTTACACTTTGTAACACCTTGTAGATACAGGTTTATCTGTTTACCTGCCAGTATAAGCGAGGTATTCGTGGCTAAGTAACCGTCTAATAGATCGATCTGCCGCGGGAGAGTGCTCTGGCCTTGTTTAGCTGATTGTAAGTGCAAGTCTGAGTTCGAAGGAATGTGATAGGGAGCTCCTCTACTCATATAAACATTCATAAATCAATTTACATTTACTCCCAAGGACGTGGCAATATTTCTCTTTAAAAAAATGCATGCTAAATTCCACGTCCGTGTAATCTTTGAAATTGTTCCATCTGTAAGATAACTCACAAAGAAAAAGGAACAACGAACACCAAAGAACATTTTCGCAAACAGGCGTCGTCAAAAATAAAATCTTTATCCATCTCAGGGTGTTGGGACACAAACTCATTAAAAACTTTACTAAAAAGGGGGAAGTCTGAATTGGCGACTGGCCAAATTAAATGTTGATAAAAAAATTAAGCTCCTATTTGCGTAGCCCCACGCAATTATACCAGTGATAAGATTAGGCCCATTTTAGACGACACCAACGCCCATTTGCATGAATTAGTTTGAGCTGGCATGACAAAAAAGTAGCGAAGCCACATCAGACGTGACGAGCAAACGAATTGCGAATCACGGCAGCTTCTGCGTTAATTAAAAACGCTTTATGATTTTAAATAAAGTCGTGAGAGGGTGCCTTTATAATTGTTCAATTGAGATATCGAATTTTTGGAAGTCAGGTCAGGGTTTTTATGAAACATAATAAAAGCATATTTATGTAAGTATAGCTTTTACATTTTTTGCAGGTTTTTCCTCAGTACATTTTGCAAAACAACTCTTACCAGATTTCTATAGCAGTTTTGAGCATTGTTTCTTTCTTCAAAATATAAATAAATAAAATTATGTAATGAAAATAAAATTATTGAGACAAAGATTATTAAAACCTCGTTGCGACGAAGATCCTAAAATACGTGGCAAAGATAAGCAAGGAGATTAAGAACATTGAAAGACCTTCGCCGAACAGACATAAATAATGAGAAAATAAATAAAACATCTCAACACTGACTCACAAAGGAAAACGTCTAGTCACAGTCAACACTTCTCACTCCGTTACTGAAGTAATGCTAGTTCATTAATCATGCAAAACTAGGTTATTATTTTCTTCGCACAAACATTGTATTAAGACAAAAGTTATGAGTATTAATTACAGGGTCTATCAATGTCAACTTTATAAATAGAAAATTCAACACATCTCTTCTTAATGCGAATAATAAATAGTGTCAATGGAAATATGGAAGCGTCGTTAATGTTTGTAATTTACAAATTTTAAGCATGTATTGAATCGTTCATACCACTAATCAAACAGAACCAAAATGTGAAGTTATTAGTGCACAGTCTACAGTTTAGCAGTAGGTAATGTTACATTGAGTGTAAGGCATTTCTTCATAATCAACTTGCCCAATGATGAACATAAGTTTCCCTAACTATTCCCTAGTCATTATGTTTGTTTCCAATTAAATAGATCACCAGATTCTGCCTGACCTTTTTCCCAGCTATGTATGTTGGGCTCGGCTTCCAGTCCACATGGAGCGACTGCTTATTTGACCTCTTCAACTCAGTTGCCCGGTCAATCTATTTTATTTTCCAATTAAGCATATCGCAGTAATATTACGTTGGTATACCCAGTAAAGTGTAATAGAGCATTATTAAATACGTTGCATGAGAAATTCATATTTGCGAAAAATTGCAAGTCATAGCGAATGAGATGTTTCATTACAAAGACGTGAGCACTCGTGTCTGGCTGACGCTCCAAATTGAAGGAAATATTCTCGCTGTACACATACAAACATGATATCTAATATTTTCAAAGTTTTTGCTAACGTTTGAAAATGTTCGCAGCAAATATATAAAGGTTTTCTCTAGAATTTTATAAGGATATCAAGTTGCCACAAAGTACAAAGAAAATGTTCTTTATTTTTGATTCGGTGTTCGAAAATACTTTATTTATACCTCGCTTTGTTCAAGTCTAGACCTATCTCGGCAAAATCTTTTAAAAATAAATCGTAGGTACTTATCATTATGACGCCACTGCCGAGACATACCGTTTTATCAGGAGAAGTCTAGTTCACTTTTAACCCCCGACGCAAAAACGACGGGGTGTTATAAGTTTGACGTGTCTGTGTGTGTGTGTGTGTGTGTGTGTGTGTGTGTGTGTGTGTGTGTGTATGTGGCATCGTAGCTCCCAAACGGATGATCCGATTGTAATGCGGTTTTTTTTGTTTAAAAGGTATGTCAGTCGAGAGTGTTCTTAGCTATGTTTGGTGGAAATCGGTTCAGGTCTTCAAGGTCATCAGCTCGTTTGCTAGATGTGATAGGAATGTTACACGCTCTGTTTACTTGCAAGTGTATGTGGGATCTGAAATTTGAAACACTAATGTCTTTTGGAACCACTGAGCTGGTCTGCTGTTAGGGCACGAAGGTAGGAGACGTAACCCTGAACTGCCTTTTAGTAAACCCATCGAGTTTGGGCTCGTTGAATTTGTCTTGACGAGTTCTCTTCATGTTTCTGATTGACGAGAACCTAATGCTGGAAATGGGATGTGGCGGATGAAACCCTGAAATGCTGAAATGAAACGGATAAACCGATTTATATTTTTGCTGAAAATCTAGAATGTCCAAAGGTTAATCTTTATTGTTTTTCAGTTTGTGCAATTCTCCCAGAGCCAGTTTGTCATGAGGATTGTTAAACAGCTTCCTTTGGCCGAGATCGCATATAGCGACCCCATCTTAAGATAAAATAAATTAAATGAAAGAAGGAAAAATTAAGGAGCTCCTTTAAAAAGCATGAAATAAAATTAAATTATAAATTTAAAAAAACCCCCGACCCAAAAAAGTATGCAATAATTATGACAAAAGGTTAAAAACGCTAAACCCTATAAAAAGCAAAAAATAACTTTTAACACTACGTAAACTAAATTTTGACGTGTCGGGGGACCGCTTTTTACTTTCATAAATACTTACATAAATAAAATGATATTACAACATTCGTTTAAAAAAAAAACGCGTATCTAAAGTAATGAATTAGAGCGGTCCCCCGACACGACAAAATTTAGTTTACGTAGTGTTAAAAGTTATTTTTTGCTTTTTATAGGGTTTAGCGTTTTTAACCTTTTGTCATAATTATTTAGTGATTGTAAGCCCTTTGATATAAGTCCGATGTGTCTCTATGGGTATACTATCGACTTGACAATATGGATTGGGGAAGTGAGTGATTGAAGAACGAACCATAGCGAAAATGCTTATGTCCCGGGAGCACCTATGTTCGTAATAATTCGCAAATGTAACTTATCCCCCCTAACAACTGAATAAAAGTATCTATATTATCTCTCTTATCTTAAATGTTTTAGCTATTTATTTTAAAGAGAACAATATTTATACACAGTCCTTTGTTACTGCACGAATAATTCCTAAGCGAAAACAAATGAGAATCAACAATTTCAGTCTTTTGTTAGTTTTGGGATAAGCAAAGCTCTAAAGTAAGTATCTACTTAAATCGAGACAAAGGAAATTGTTTGACTAAGTTAGGAAAAAGGCTGCCTAGAAACCTATTACCTACAAAGGCCTTTTATCGTGAAAATAATGTTTGCTGATAAAAATATTGGGTTTCATTTAGATTAAGGGTTAAAGAGGCCGTATAGTTAAATGACCTTGACATTCTGTTCTTTGTAAATACGAACTCAATGGTGCTTTTCGATAATAATGGAAACGATAGCTCTCGAGGTGATTTCATCTTTAGAATTTAATTTAAGCTTAGCTCTTGGCACCATAGTTATATTACATCTATGAAATGTGTGTTTAGCATTCTTCTTCGTAGCGAAAAGCAAAGTAGAGAACAATTTACAGTTTTAACATGTTTATTTGAAACTCTCAAACAAATAGGTACCCACTGAACAAAATTTACTCATCATTGAAGAGAGCAAATAAAGTATCTTAACATTCAGAAAACATAAAATGTTCGAACAAAATACTATTATAATTACGTGAGTACATGAGTAAGTACCTACATAAAACTATACTTGAGCAGCATACGACAAAGATTTTACTTTAAACCACGCCTTATTAAAACTATTCAACACATATTTATATTTACCCAGTTAATTAATTCAGGTTTAATTAGTCTCTTCCGAAATTATTTCCTCTTAAATTATCTCGTACAAGACAAACGAGGTATTAGGCCCTTATGCGAGTAATTTGCGAACCGTCGGCAGGTCCAAATAAAATATGCGAGGGCCTAATGAAAACTGTCTACATTATTAACCTAGGTACGAGTTGTAACAACCCTTCTGGCCTAAACGCGCCCTTAGTTTGGGTTTGGATCGTAACATACGACTCAAGAACGTTTGTGAGCGCAATTTCGGAATACTACATGATCTTTACGCGGCCATTAAAGTACTGTGATAACGTTTAAACGGCGACATAGGTATAGATGTTTTACCTAACGAAAGCTTGTGAGCAACACTTGTGTGTGTAAAATATACCTACATGCACATTGTCTTTGTATGCGTAAGCTCAGGAGCGATTACTATTGGCCGAGTTACCGAGTCATACAAAGACAATGCACATGTACATTTACACACACAAGCATGGTTTCCCGCTTCCATGAAATGAAACATCGGTACCCAATTTTGTGCTCACATTTACGATAAAAGCGACTTATCTGTATAACATGAACCATACAGTGATTACCGCAATAAAGGGTCGAACTGTTTGAACAATTGTATTTTATTTGTTCGATTAGGCCGGTCATCTGTAAAAAGGTTTAATATGCTACCAATTGATGAGTTATAAAAGACCGAACGTTTGAACGAAATGAACGAATGTAGATAAGCGTTTTAAAACGAGAAAGTAAATAAAGTCGGTGCTTGTTTTCCGTGTAACTGGTTCAATATAGTTGTTACTTGTCGCTTATTTTGGTAAACAGTTGAACTCGCTGCAGGATTGAGTTCGTAAACAAACATTTTGTATTATTTGGTTAACGCAGGTCTCTGTTTTGTGTAGTGCTACTGTTTTATCGGCTTCATTCGTTTTGTATTTATTGCAAAACTTTCATGTTGTTGATTGCTGAGAAATTATCAACTATTAGCTTTCACTGAATACTGTACTATTCCGCGCTCCTGGATAAGAAGTATAAGGTCGAATAGCTTTACTTGGGAAATGAGCAAACTAACAGAGAGGGTTTTTAAACACAGGATTAGTAATACCTACCTAAGATTAGCACTTTTAAACCAAACTCATATTTTTTTCTAAATTGAAGTTATTGTGGAATCGCTTTTTATTTCATAGATTATAGAAAACATTTGGCTTATTTAATCAGACAGTCCCAACGGACCGTACGTGCTTATAAATAAATTAATAAACATTGTATGCAGCGCTTTTGCTAAACAGCTATTGTACATATTCAGCTTCGTACAGCAAGCAAGACCAGAATTACAATCAAACCTTAATAAATTATTTTGTTTTTGTTTTTTAGAACATTTCTTGCCACGATTTAATTTTCCACTTTGGCCTCAAGCAGTAAATCAGGGCCTTTAACTTTTTGGATTTCGAACAACGCCACGCAATGTTGAATTGTTTGCGATCGAAATGGTAGGTAGGTATAATAAATTGCTTAACCTTTGGACTTTAGGCTGTGAATAAAAAGGAATCAACTCAGCAGGAGATAAATGATGCCTGAAAAATGAAGCCTTCTTGAACTGGCTGTGATATAAGACTGAAATTGTTATGCTAGTGGCTCTTGAAATAAAGTTACGATCATTTTTGGCATTTTTTCTGATTATTATGATAACAGATTTTAGAAAGGCGAATTTTCCATTCGGGTTTTCCGAGTATAGTAAAACAAAAATCTGTAGCGCATTTTTACCGTATTTTTTTTATCCAGAAGTTGTCAATTGTGTGCTGTTGCGTATACTTATACTTGCGACAACGCCCGTACGAGCGTTGGGAAATGTGAAACTATTACATAGATTATATGATAATCATGACAAGTTATGGCAAAATGGCAATTCTGTAAATGCACTAAGTTCCCTAAAATATGCCCAAAAAACAAATATTTAAAACATGATGTAGGTAAGTACTTAAAATAACTAAGAACATAGATTACGACCCAAATCAGAGAGCAGACGTGGATGCGAACTCCTGCCAGATTGTTATGATTGATTGAACTGTCACCTCGGATATTCCACGTCGTATATTAGTACGATATCATAGTGTTATTAATATGTCCTTGTGGGATTAGTAAGTGTAGTATTTGCACGTGTTTCTTACGTAAACATCGAGGAAAAAACCTCTAGGTACTGGGAAATCTTTTTATCTTTAGAATAAAAAATCTAAATAGGGAAAACATTTATCCCGCCTTGATAGATCGAAATACAGACGCGGGTCTAGATTGATGAGTTCCCGAGACATCTTAGATTAAGCGTTCTAAGAATCTTATTAACTTCTGCCTAAGGGTAAAGCCTATATAAGTACTAACGCGTTACTAGGCAAATATTGGGGACATTTGGGTGGCTTTCAACTATCGACAGTTCGGTAAATGAGTTTTTTCTGGCTTGTAATTTGTCCGATCGGAAGTTAAGCTTGATATCAAAGAACGCATAGGCAGAATAATACTTTTGGTACTTTTCGTAGACATATTTCATATCCAAATCCCAGACAGTTTTATCATTATACCCATTTTTGTTTTCGTTACATCTTTGTTCGACCTTTAATTTTCTTGGCACAAAATGGGGTCAGCATTCATAGAAGCTTAGCAACATAAATTAATATCAATTTAGTAGGAAAATGCGGTTCAGTCCCTATGGCATATGTTGATTGGAGATAATCAGGGCTTGCCCACCCGAAAAAGGGTCATGCGTGACCAGTAACCCACAGACGTTTATACTTTCGGCTTGCGATTAATCCATTGCGAAGTTACACGGCCTCTCTGGTCATTCTGCGAACGAAAAGCAGCAATGTATACTCAAATGGTTTTATTTATTTATTTAGTGTTGCTAAGGTAAGCTCCTTTATTGGTCTCAAGGATCTAACTAGCAGCTGACTGCAATAAGTAATCCTATTATAGCTGAGAACGGAAAATGAAAAACGAAGCAATACTTTCTCTGGAGAACTATCTCGTTATTGTTTTTTTTCTATCTGAGCTAGATTTATGGCTAGTCAAGGCTTAGTGACGTTGGTACCTAGTATGATGAATTTATTGGTGCGAGTGTTTATTGAGAGGGTACTACGTGTTTAGGGCTGATATCAACACTGTTATGGACTGCTGTTAAAAATCATGCCTAAGTTATATACATATACAGGAAACTTAACTCTTTATTGAAGGAAAGGAAAATTGATTGACAAATCAATAGCTTCATAGTTTCAGTTGTAGAAATGTTGGGCAGCGAGAAATCTGATCAGCATATTGACATTATTATAGGCAAGGTAGGTAATAATATGTGATTGATAAATGTCCTTCCATTTCATCAACCCCAACTCATATAACAAGATCAAGCGAGCTACATTAAGCAATAATAAATAAACTATTATATTCGAACTAACAGCCAACGATAAACAATTTTTCTCTATCGACTTTCATATAGTATCCCAAAACAATAAGTGGCTGGCCATGATATATTATATTTGTATTTAATTCTAGCTTCCGCCCGCGGCTTCGCCCGCGCATAGTTCGGTTATATCGCGTTTCCAAGAGAATTCTTCAAAAGTCCGGGATAAAAACTATCGTATGTTCTTTCTCAAGGTCAGCTCTATCTCTATAACAAATTTTATTAAAATCAGTTGAGTGTTTTAGACGTGAAAGCGTAACAAACAGACAGACAGACAGAGTTACATTCGCATTTATAATATTAGTAGGGATGAAATACAACCTTCTTTCCGACAGAGGTCAAATCATACTGCGTTATTGGGGAACTTATTTGGTAGTTGGACAGACAAAATTATTTTGTAAGACTTTTGTAGGTAAGTAATTTGTGTTTGATTGAATCTATTCATAATGAAGTAGAGAAGTAATGATATTAAATTGTTTGATTCACTTATAAGTCTAGTATTACCAGGCCAATATGTCATATGTCAAACATAATTTGCGCGGCAGCTGCCCATAGCAGTGCTTTCAAGCTAGAGGATTTTCTGATTGGTCTTTTATCCTCTGTTGTGTTAGCACTTTATACAATATACATGCCATTTCCACTAATAATCGGTCTTTCAAGGCTCTTCTGGACTTTTGTGTGTGTTATTGAGTTATAATTAGAGTACAAAAATTTACTTGATAAGTAATATGATATGAGTGTAAAATTTTTGCTTGACAATATTTTAACGTTCTTGAACTTACACAAAATTATTTTAATAAACCATGAGTCCATGATGCACCAAAACAGCGAAGTATTTGCACTTAAAAAACAAAAGTTCAGCAAAAAAAATATAAAAACCAAATAAAGTTCCACATGAATGTATTTACGCTAACCCTTTGCAAGTAACTGCTAGTTTGTTGAACCAATAAATATAGAGGCTTCAAATAGCTGACACGGGAGTAACAAATAAATTTATCTGTTACGTGATAACCTCTGAAACGTAACAGATATCTTGTGTTAATACTTTCTTTTGTTAACATATTGGCTTTCAGTCAGCTGTTTGCGTAGTCAACTGTTTTTGGGAGAAATGAACCGTTATTTTTGATGAAAATGTTTTAGGGAGTAGTGTTTTGCAGTTACCTGAACACTAGAGTTTTACTAATGGAATTCGATTTTTGGATATAATCCAAAATAATAATGATGTGTTTAATATTTGTTTTAATATAATTGTAAGTTATCTAGCCAAGCAAAGTATTTACCGATGCTTAAAGTCATAAGAACTTAATAAAAGCGATCAATATCATCAGAATAGCTCCTTTATAATTAGGAACAAAATTACACCTCTTGTTCTAAAATATATGCTGACTTAGCCTAGAATTGTAGACCAATCAACCAACTCCTTATTTATTAAACTTAAGAACACAGTAAGTCCAAAACTCAGCCCTTAAATTAAAACTAAGGCGCGTAATAGCCCGGTAATTTTAGCTCAAATTGTAAGTAACAATGCAAATTATTGCCCATAACACGTTACTAAGAATTTATTGCCCCTCACTCCAATGTAATGGGCTATAAACAATGTTACTAAGTATTCATAAAATATATTTGTTTATTTTTCTTGAAAAAAAGTTATGCCATAAGTATATGGTAGGTACTTTGGTATGGTTACTTCAAGTGATTGGCCTGTAGTACACAAAGCCATACATAGCCTACCCACCAAGTGAGAAACTTTATTGAATAAAAATAAATAGAAAGGACTCAAACAACATTTCAGAATGAAAGAACCGATAAGTAGTAACTTATATAGATAACATTTGATGCTTTACCTACAAGCTTATATAATTATTAAATTCCATTTTGAGGAGCAGAGGAAACTTGAATGCACTACTACAATGATACCATCTATGTTTTGTTTTAAAAACAAAAGACAGTGGTGCTGAACTAGGCGGAAAACAATAATTTCAACGTTCAATCAAAACCATATCAACCTTCTTTAAAGCGCCTACTCAAATAGAACATAGTTTATCAACATGAAAAAAAATATGTTCACGAGAGCACATTTTAGCCAGTTTTATGCCGCAGAATATTTTATAAAACTCTCAAGTAATAACATTAACGTCTAATAATAATCTGTCTAGCAAAGCGGAGGAGATTGCTGTCAGTTACAAGCAAATCCGATTTTATTATTTAAAGAATATTTTTGTATCGAAATATCAAACAGTATTTTTCATACAAACTTGAAAAATATTGGAATTTCCAAAATTGTGTTAGTTTCGCTGTGAATAGGTTTGTTATTTTTCATTGTATGTTTTTCCGTTCCATATCGCTTGATTTAAAAAATATTCAATATCAGAAAAAATACTGCAAAAAAATATATCATGAAAAACACCAACACATATTTTTTTGCATTTTCGCTGGCTCATGAAATTGCTGTTTTTTTAATTAGTGAAAGTTCGGTTCAAATGCTTTTCTTTTTTTTAATAAAAATATATTAGAAAATCTGTATGAAGCTGAAATATGATTTCATTAAAAGTTCTGTTGATTTACTGAAGTGCTAATTGGCTTGTTAGTGGCCTACTCTGCGTGTTTACATGAATAATCACAATTAATTCACGGTTTCAGTTTCATGAAGCGTATGAAGTGTCAAAAAGATTACTATTTCTACAATTTGTATCTTCATTAAAATTAAATCTCTGACGTAAGTAAAGCTTGCATTTTTTAATTTAATTAATAAAAATTGGCAGTATCACTTTCAGAGTTAAACAAACCAAATCAATTATAATTAAGGAAAAATATTCAAAAATAACTTTTGAACTGAAATTTTTGATTTCGCTACCCTTTGATTTCTTGTAATTAATTCCGAAGGTCCGAGACGTTAATTTATTTTGATTAAGTCCTTTTCGTGTTCTACTTCTGAAATTAAGCTGAGATAACTTTTTCTTTAGGACATTAGGAACGACGATTGAGTATGCATGAGCCGAGCTTAATAACTTGTACTATATCTTTTCCTTTATTTCAGACCACTAGGGTCCCTAGAAAATACAAATACACATATAGCATTGATGACAATACATTAAATTATATTAACTATGTATTACTATTTCTTAACACTGTTGAAAGGACTGGCTGATGTGCATGTATGCAATTTGTACAGCTCCTTTTACACATTGGAAAGAAAAAACCTTTGGCAGATCATCCTACTACCGTTATGCTGTTTCATAACCATGAGTACCACAAAAAAACTGCACAATAATGCTATTGATAACGAGCCTGTACTAAATATATTTATTTTCTATTTTTGTACTGAATACGAAAACATTATGTTCTCATGAGAAAAAAGTTAAACTGACGTTTGACGCTTATTAAAAAAGTCAAATATATTAAGCACGTATCAACGTCTCTTTGAATCTTTTGTAATAACGCCATGTATATTTCCTTATTTCGACTTCATTCAAAAGTCGCGATGTAACCACTGGGGGGGAAAATATAATTATGTTTCTATTATAAATAGGAGACGTTTATTAACTTTCTCATAATAATTTTATTGAAAAAATCATAAATAGGTATGTGTTTTTGTATTTTTTGGTGAGATTGAAACAGTACAGTTAAAATTATTTCCATTCATGAGTGTCTTGTAACTTGTACCTTATCTTATCTATACTCTTAGGTTTGACCTTGAAGAAGACAGTTTTAGGAATGACGCCTTTGATCTAGGCCTTAAATGACAAATTGCTAGAATTTTTTACCACTTCACTCTTTGGAATTTCGTACAAAAAAACAAATCTCAAAGTCATTTCCATGCTAATTTGAAAATGGGAGCGAAATAAATTCATTAGTTGGTTGTCTGGTCTCTTTGAAATAAATGAATGCGGCTTTGTTTTGGACTCGTGATTTTAAATTAGACAAAGAAAATTCGTATTTGTGAAAAAGCTGTTTAATAGATATGCAAAAGGTTTATGTTAGCTGATAAATCCTACGTGCCTATGCAACTGTTTTTATTTTCTAGAAGAGAATAAAAAGTGTAAATAACATCCGTAAAAAATGCAATTATTACACTAAGAAGTTAAACACCATCAATCCGTCATTGACATCCATCCATTGCCCACCACTTCAAATTGTCCGTCCACTGTAAAGCAATATATCATAAAAAAACAGTAGTAAAACAAATCAATCTCTCTTCAGTTATCCAAAAGCATAAGTTAGCGAAATTAGAGTACCTGCACCCTGCAAACTTGTAGTGATAGTTTATTTAGGCTCATAAATCAGTGTAAAGATGAATGGTAGTGTGCACATTATGAAGATCAGGTATTTAGCCGGTGTCAAACCGACTAAAAACGTTGATTGACTTCACGATTTTCGTAAAAAAAACTAACATCGGGCCAAATGTCAGCTGACTGTTTAGTGTGGTTTAGTCTGCAATGTGGGTACTCTTACCGTAAATCGCTTTATTCTAAGGAACACGATAGGTGACGATAATGTCGCATAGCGATTATGGAATTTGATATCGGAGCCCGGAGCACTTTTCTAGTCACGAGAGCTTTAAAGTAAACTTTGTGCTGAATTTTTCGAGAGTTTTTTTAAGTATCTGCATACTTTGTAGGTATAGGTATACTGTACGGCTGAATTTTGAAAAGATGAACTCTGAAATGATACATACATAGGTAGGTACATACACACTTTCTTCTGAGAGTAGAGAGACGATTAGTTCCTCAAAAGTAAAGGAATTCCTAAAAACTCAACTCCAAAGAGGAGGTTAAGTAAAGCACAAATAAAAGTTTTAATGTAGGTCTGTATTACACAACATATAGGTACTGTTGTAATAAGCAACAAAAATAGACAAATTGTCGAATTACTGAACAGATGGTCCGGTCGTAAACGGTAATAAGGAAAAACCGTTGTAAAGCATCGTTAAGGGTTGTGAGGTGAATATGCAAAATTTGCTTTCCATATTCATTTTGAGTAATTTATTGTTAATTTGTTTTAAATTTTGGAGTTTTTTTTAACTGAACCCATTAATTTACTTTAAACCTATAATGTTTTTTTGAGTAGAGATCTGAATTATTTCCTTTATATCCGGTTTTTTGCCCTGATGCTAAAACGTAAATATTTTCTAAAATTATGTCATATTTAAAGCTTTTGTTAAACTTATCTCTCTAGTCTAAAACATATGTATAATGAAGATAATATCTACCCAAATAACTTCCAATTTCTTGCTACAATTATTACTTACTGAAATTAATCTATTTTATTACGAAATTATAGAATAAACATCGTCAACATTCAGGCGGGTTGCACAACAGCTAATCAAAACTACGAAGTGATAATTAACTCCAGCTTAATGATAATGCCACTGATTAGAGTATCGCCAATCGATTGATCATACAAGCCTTTGTAGTTCGCGTTGTATGTAGTTACGGTCAAACGCTGGTTAACCGAACCTTGGTGCAACCCACCCAGTCCGATTTAATGGCTGTGGGATGAGAAAATTAAAATTGATTTTAATTTTGAAAATAAAACTGATTTATGAATACATGGGAAAACTTTATTAAATGTATAGATTTAATTACCTAGCTGTTAAATGTAAAATTCAAACTATCTACAAAAGTGAATACATTAGTTTTCTATTTGAATTTTGTTTATTGCTCAAAGAGCGAGCAACAACGAAGACCTAAAGGTTCTTTCAATGCCCAAGTACACCGACTACATAAACGTTTTTCGTCTTAAAACAACTGTTTACTTTAAAAAATGATCGTGAAAATTCATAGTAAATATGTAGTTGTTTTAAGAAAGATGACGTTTATTTTATTTAACACTTTTTATATTTCAAAAGTGCTCAACAGCAATATAGTTATTCATTTCGATACGAAAGAAAAGTTTCTGCGAAAAGCAAGAATTTTTCAGAAAAGTATATTCTCAATGAGAACCTTATTATTCTTCGTAGTAAGACGGTACGACACGAAAAATATTACTTTAATAAAAAATGCAAAACCTCAAAAAGTCGGAACTCATTAAGACTGAATAGATTTGCATGATTTAGAGAAGAAATTCTCTTTCTCAGTCTAAAAGCCTCTAAATTCCACTAATGGTGGCTTTCTTTAAAAAATATGCTTGGAAAATGCATATTTACGTTTTTGTTGCTTAGCTACCTAAACAACTGAAGTGAAATATAAAATGTCGAGTAAAATTAAATATTTTAGTAGCGCATTTTTTCATCACATTTTTATTACCTACCTATACTTAACTTACTACCATAGACACTAAAATAATTAAACCACCCATCAACTGAACCACCATTAAAATCGCGAATACTCAACCCTCCACCACTTACGAACAAAACAGCATAAATCTAAACTAAACTTAAACAACCAAAAGTGTCGTGAAAAGAGGTTCGTGATATCCTCTTAACAAGCCGATTTACGTCCTATTTCGCGGCTATACGTCCGTCCGTCCGTCCGTCTGACCGCAACAGAGAAAAGGCATGGCTCGTTTTAAGCCCAGCTTAATGCTAAACTGAAACCTCACATCAGCTGCGGGTAGCTTGCTATCTTAAATGCATTTCGTAGCGAGTTTAATGGCAGCATCCGCGTCTCTTTTGCTCTTAGTTATATTAAGTAAGAGCCAAATGCCGTTTTAAAGGGCTAGGTTTCTTTTAATTACGTTCCGTTTTTAGTTTAACTGTAATTTAAAGTGGGGGCTCTTTTCGTATTCTAATTTTAAAGTTTCTTCTTTTCGTGTACCCTTATAAAGGTTCTTCGTATCGTAAAAAATGATCAAACAAACATAATTGAATTGAAATCATACAAGAGCATACACTACACCAGATTTTAACAAACCCTTCTTCACCTACCTACTAGCCTCTACTTAATCACAATTTACACGGTTTACACCAAAGATAAATCAAGCAAATAACGCCATTCTTTTGAAGGTAAGCCTTTTAGGTCACAAGAGCATTATACTTATCGATGACAACATATTCTAGGAACCGCTCTGACTTGGCTTAGCAATAAGCCACGTGGATAGAAACGCGCCGACCATGCCAAGTCTTGTTCAGGAACGCTGCTCAATTTCCAGTTCTTTAAATCGAAGAAATCTTGACCATATCGTAGATATGAAAGTACATTTTCCTGAATCTGTAATGCCTCAATAATTTGATTTTATTAGCTCACACAACAATTTGGGTCATGACCGATTTCTAAAATGTGTTAAGGTAATTGTAAAACTCTTTAGGTACCTCATGTTTTCACAGACAAACCTTTATTATTTCTCCAAAAACAAAACATCGAGGTAAACAACGAAAAACAACGTGTGGGAAAATTCCACATAAATAATAGATTTTTCAGCCTACGCAGAATGTTTCCCGAATACGAGGGTATTGCTCTCGGCCTATGTGAAAGAGCAGCTGGCATGACACGAAGGATTTGCACCTATGACTGGCACCTGGTTAAATAATATATTTGACCAGGGTTACCTAAATAAAAAATGAAAAAGATTTTGAGACGTTTATTTTGTACTTCTAGTTGGCATACGAGAACTAGTTGCTATTAATAGGAATTACGAAACTTTGAATTTCGAATTAGTAGCAGAGAGCATTCGTATTCCTTTCTAAAGAAGGTGCGATGCAAACCGGAAATTCCAAAGAAAAGAGCAGCTCTAACAGTTTGGTCAAAAACAAATTAGAGCTCCCACACACATTTTACAAACTAAGTCCGCCCATAGTTGATTGGGCTCCAAACTTGGTAAGGAGATGAATATCAGTGCGCAAATACCTAGTCCCGATTAGGTATCTGGCTAGCAACAGACCAACTGAAAAGTTTGGTTGGATTCACAATTACCTTCAAAATAAACTTAGTACGCTTCCAAGAATAAATTTTCAATCTTTTCAATCTCAATAAAGTTTAATAAATCTGAAGTACGATCAAAGAATTTCTTAACATGGCATTTATATTCTTACTTTCTAACACAGCCATGTTCGTTCCACTCAAAGTAAGTCTGTGCTACCGTCATTATTCCTTGGTTTACAATACAAAACAAACCGTTAAGGATATAATGTAACAGACGGTTCACAACAAACGTTATTTACGTAAAAGTCTTTCGGTTTTTGTGACTTAACATTATGCAAATTGGATGCGTATCGAAAGAAAAAAATCTGTGTATATTTTACCGTGTTTTGGTCTTTATAACTTTCGGACAGCCATTTTTGTGGCTGTCTCTGAAATATTTAAATTAGATACTCTTTTGCTAAAAGCGCTTTATATAAAAATAAAGCTTATTTATCATATTTTTTAAAAGTACCAGCAAAGTGATTAACAAAAAAAGAAAATAGATACTCTTAGTTTTAACAACCAAAAATAAAACTCAAATAAAAGAAAAAATCCTCTGAAAAACACCGCAATGAAAACCAATATTAATATTATTTTTTGGAATTCAACAACATTGTAACAATGGTTCATCAAATAAATAGTCCCCATGAATTCAGTTTCTGATCTACGATTTTGTGATGTCGGAATTTAAAAGCACATCGTAATGCAATTTTGTAACAGTATATTTACCAAGCCTGTTTTATCGGTTATTGAAAAGTCTCTTTCTAACTCTTCTTAACCTTTAGACACATCTTAATTTCCAACTATAGTACGAAACTCTGATTTTAAAAAAAGTTGTAGCTAGTTGCAATTCTAAACGGCACGCTATTCTACAACAGTACGTATGTTGCAACCATTGATTGCAACGTTGCAAGTAGCTTGTTACAGTATAGCCGCGAGCGTTAGCGGAGTATTTTGTTTATTTTGTTCCCCGCACTGTTATTGTTACAAAGAATCAAAATGTGTATGTTTATTTTTGAATAACACTCGTTTCTCTTTATATTAGCACTGTATGTGGAACGCTATATTAAATTTTCGTTTATTTATTTTATAAAACACCATTTTTACGTTGAGTTGCTTTTTTAATTTACATGATGAATTTATTATTTTTTTACATTTCAGCACAATAACCATGTTGCATAAATAAAATATAGTTCTAACTAAAAGAGCATGTATAAGACATATAAGTCCTTCCATCCACATTTTAAGTCAGAAACGATTGCACGATTTTATTCACAAAAGGTATGCGTCGACTGGACCGCAACGACCACCACGCACGCTGGCCACGCAATTGATTTTAGTTATCTCTGTATGAATTCTAGTACCGCAGCCACTATTCCCGCATAACCATGCAATGCTATTCATCCTGCGTCGGGTTAGTCGATGAAAAGCCTTACGAACATAGAACTTTTTACAATGCAACGTGGTGTGTAGCATGTTACGCCCATTGATTGCAAGTTGCGCATAATTCGTTACATCATTGCCCCGAGCGCTATGTTAAGCCACTCCGTCCAGTTATCTGAACTTCGGCAAAATAAACTTGTGCTGCACTTTTTCATTCTTCGTATTTTTCTTTGATTCTAATTTGATGTTCTTTTTTGTCCAGTTCTTGGAATTTTATTTTAACTCTGGCGTTATTGAAAAATAATGTGAAATCTTTGAGTTATTTCTGTCGTTTATTATATGTATAGGTTTTTGAGAAACTGTTTTTTTTTTTTTGTAAAACTGTTATATTCAGCTAGCTGAATTTCATATGAAACTTTGCTACATCGTAAAAACTATAGAACTTTTTTCCCCACATGGCATCTTGTAATAACATCGATCTCATAGTTTTTTGCCATATCCTATCCTTACCAATATGTATTTCTTTTTGATCCCAAACAAATTATCAACAGAACCACTAACATTCGAATAACTACGAACTTTCAATGTTAAAGAATAATCAACATCGGTAGAGAGGCTCTAAGGATTATCTCGAGAACTTTCTTCATTGATATCGTAAGTACTTCAGCTTCGAGTCATTAATGTTTGTAAGTTTACTCTTTATACTTGTATGATATTGTTATGTTTCTTTGTCGAAATAATTGGAGCCTGTGAACGTAACGTGTCGCAATCACTTTATAAACTGCCCAGATAAAATATATATGCTACACTTAAAGTGTATTAAAATAAGTAGTATCATCAATATTCTATGGCTCAGAATCAGTGCCCTTTGGAACTAACTGAAAGAGGTTATATGATTTTCGGAATCTCGTAGTAAGTAGTCATTTCTTCGACGAAGGCATAGATCGAAATTCGACTGTATATCAGATACCTTTTATGATAACTTTGGCATCATAACGTCATAAGTAAGTCATTGATATGTCAAAACTGTGTAAACAAGCCCAAAAAAAAACAACCATAAAGTTGAAAAATTCTCTCGATTATTTATAAGAACCGCTACATAATTCGAAACACAAGCGAGGCAATATAATATGCAAGAAAACGACACTCGTAAAATGTAACTCGCCTCACAAGGGAAATTGCTTGAAGTGACGGAGCAACAAGACATACGACACAACATTCTTAACATCTAAAAATCGAAACTTCATATGAACAGGTAAGCAGTTTATTTTAGTACCAAACTCTGCAATAGCAACTGTGTACGAAATACACTCGCAAGAAACTTGGCCCACTAACAATTTCCGATACCACATGCGACTTTACTTTTGCGACTTTATTTTTCCGACTTTGGTAATGGAACGTTGTAAAGTGTTGTTTGAAAAGGACAAAGAATACACGTTCCTTTTTACGCGTCTCGTCTTTTCTTCTAATTTTGTGCTGTAATGATCTGAAATTATTTCAGTGGCTGTTGAAGGAGCTGGCCTAATGTTAGAACTTGGTGTTGAGGTAGTAATTTTCGGAATAAGTTTCTTCGCAACTTAGTTCGACACGTGTATCCATAATAAGGATTGCTGTGTGACGTGTTGCCTTCCACGTAAATTAAAACTATTTTTAGTCTCTTCTAGATACTGAATAGAATGTAGGTATCTACTATGCTTAGCTATATCCATATAGCTTTTAAACGTTTATTAAATAAAGTCTTTGCAATTGTTCTT
Organism: Helicoverpa armigera; assembly: GCF_030705265.1. Lineage (NCBI taxonomy): Eukaryota > Metazoa > Arthropoda > Insecta > Lepidoptera > Noctuidae > Helicoverpa > Helicoverpa armigera. Next base: position 9,200,204 of record NC_087132.1, on the reverse strand, counting down.
AAAACTTGAGCATTCGACCAGCACACCCATATCCTTATTGAACATTAAAACGTCATTATCTTTCTTTTGAAAAAAAAACTATTGTATTTATGTATTTTCTAACCTGAAATTTTATATACAACTATTTGTTATATTTAGGTATCCTAAAACAAAGAAACAATGTTAGATGTTAGTCAAATTGCAGCTCCCAAAACTCCCAGTTCCCCAGTACAAATGTAGCGTTTGTAATGGAGTTTAGACAGATGTAACTTGTGTCGGCATCCGTTCTAGATGCAGATAGCTTATATAAATACTGATGCAGTACACTGAGTTGAAAAAGTTGCAGAAATTCACTAATTTCTAACAAAAGTACAAGTTTTGTATCAGTTGTTACATTGATATTTTTATAGGCCTTAAAAGTCTACGATTGTTGGCAGTCGATCAAAATTTAGTGTCAGCAGAATTGAAAATTTCAATGTAGGTACAGTGTATTTCTTTGACGTATTTTCCTTTGTAGTAAGTCAAGGAAGCCAGTTATATTATATAGCGAATAAACTATCAAATCAAATGAAACACACACGTTTGAATTTCTACATTCGGACTTCAGCTGAATCGAGGCTGACCTGTGAATGAGCTCAACCTTATTATATTCAACCCATATTCCTAAACAATGTCCAACATTCTATAGCATCTTCGAAGCCCAAGACATCTTCGCAGCCAGCCTGCATATAACTAACCTAGATATTAACAACATCTTCTATAGAAACCTCCGTGCTATTGATTAGCAAGCCACCCTATTGGGACCCTGGTCCTTCTGTGACCATTTCTGTAGTTCTATCTCGGTCAGAGCTTTGGTCCTAACAGTACCTACACTGTTTTGTGGCTCAGTTGAAGGACTGATCTTTGTGTAACAGTTCGCTTAAACACGGACCGAGTTTGTCTAAAGTCGGACGAATTTCGACGACTGCTGTTTAGTACCTATGCTAGGATAGATACAGTCACGTTTGAGTGCAGTTTTGCTGTGCAAATAATTTAGGTGCTTGTGTTCGTGTGTCTTTTGTTTCAGTCGTTTTTAGAGAATTTAAAAACGGACAAAAGAAAATATTACTGACAAGATAAGAGCACGTCTTGATTCCAATAAAAATTTTACGTTGGTCTGTTACCGGCTAAATACCTACTTCATCTTTACAACTAGCCGTTTTCCCGCGGCTTCACTCACGTCCCGTGGGAGCTACTGCCCGCACCGGGATGAAATACAGCCTAAGTTACTCACAGAAGTCACAGATAATATAGCTTTTTAATGGTGAAAGAATATTTAAAATTGGTCCAGTAGTTTTTGAGTTTATCCATTACAACCAAACAAACAAACAAACAAAGTTTTCCTTTATAATATTAGTATAGATGTGCGTACTGTCATTCATCTACGTTACGCAAGCGGTGTGGCCTGTCTCATACATTTCCATACATTACAACTCATGGTTACGCCGTAACTACGCGCGTGACTACGCGCGTGGTTACGCATACGCATCCGGTCTGCTGGAGCCTTTATACTGATTTATGAGCCCAAACAAACTATCGGCCGACTAAAAGTGTGCAAAATTGTATTCACATGCCGGAACATAATATACGAGCTTTCACTCTGATTTCTGAATAGGTAACAATGCCAATTAGCACTCCGAGATGTAAAACACACACCCATTATACTCGCTATATTTTTTGTCCATACATTTGATACGTTTTGCTCCAATTAACATCATTTTACGGCAAATTAGAGCTGCACCAACGATGAATATTCAGTCGCTATCAGCGCAAACGAAGTTAAACCAATTCCTGCTTAATATGCCATGTGAGAGGCCAGTGGGGACCAAATATTACGTACATGGAATACTGAAATAGGAACGATATGGCATTTCAATTTGATTAGAAAATATTATAAGCATATAATAAACAGAAATATTGTGATTTCTGAATAATAGTGATTTTCACACCGAATTCCGAAGTCGATTGAGTATTGTTAGCACCTAGGAGTAAAAGAAAAATCTTGAGAACCAATGTTGTCATGCTGCCAAAATCAACTTGCCAGCCTTCTAAAGTAAATGTAAAGGGAAGTAGTGCCTTCGAGGACCGGGTAGAATCACGAGCAACAACTAGTGTAACGACTAGCATCCTTCTTATTAGCATTGCCTTTAACATTGCTGCCATTTTTTGCTCGTTCGAACACAAGCCTGACTACTAATTTTTGTTTTTATGGAACAAATAATTTCACACTTTGATTACATAATCAGAAAGTTGCACTCTAGTTGAGATAAACCAGCACACTGGTTGCATGTTCATTTAAATATCATAATTAATTTACCGCCCGTTTTAGATTAGAATTTTCCATATACCACTAAAATAGTTAAAGTTAAAACTAAAATATTATATAACGTAATTTATTGTTTTAATTTAGCCAGTGAAAATGTTGGCATGTGTTGTAACATTTTGCTAACACAGTTTAAATGTTACGTGTAGGGAATTAGAGGTTTTGTTCGTGACTCAAATAATAAAAGACTTATTATTGAATATAATAAAATAAATAAGTTACGTATGCAGGGCACTGAATAGGTACGGAAAGATAAAAGTGTCAGTAAACGGAAACCTATGGCTTGAGGTCACCACAATTTACCAAAATATGGTGATTAACTCCTTGTATGGTGCGTAGATCTACGCGAGACAATGGATTTTCTATTGTTCTCTAATTAGCGGCATTCAAGAGGTTAAAAATCATTTCTCATCTTACCTCGTTTGCGACTTTACACGCAAAACGATGTTTTAGATAGAGAATAGTAAAAAACAAATTAAAAATAACGGCTGCATCTCACAATAATAGAACTACGTCTCAAACTTTATGAGAAAAGTTATTAACTAAGAAAGTAGACAATATATTTCTTAGATAAACAGTGTCTAGGATATTAATTCTGATGAAGCGCAACTACTTTATATAAAAAGGTAAAAAGAGAAAAGAAATAAAATAAATAGAGTTGTCATAAAATTTTATGAAAACAATTTTATTGAAATGGTCTCTTTTATGGCAGACTATAAGCATTATCAGACTATGTATATCACAAGCAAAGGGCTGTTGCAACTTTTGTTGTTGTATCCAAAGTAAAAGTCAATTTTTTATTCAAATAGATCTAATACAACTTCTTATGAAAAGTCAAGTTGGTTGCAAGTTGGCTCCAAGGACTTTGTCTCTAGAGAAGAACCGGCAAGAAACTCCATGGACATTCTTTTGAAGTAAGCCCCACTAAGGTCATCCCTCCTACAGATGAAACTGCCAGATACACCACTTTCGAGGAATCATCAAAATTGTATCTCACTATTCCTTCACTCTCGTAACCCGATGGGACGGCAATCCGACACGACCGGAAAGAGATCAGGCGCAGGACCGACATTTGCGTGCTCTCCAATAGACGGGTGAATCAATCACTAACTTCCAGACTACGGGCTGCTTTGTGAAAGTTTTTTTAGAAACCCGAGACCACGGACACAGCAGAAGTGGTTGCGACCACTAGCCCAACGAAGCAGTCGATCTATCATGGTTACTTACTTGAATTGAATTTTCCTAGAGCAGTATATACGACTAGAAAACCACTCAATGTGAAGAATGTGTCCACTGTAATTGGGGCTGATGTGATCCATAATGATTGCCATGATGACGCCCACTAAAATATACAAAAAATTACATCATCATCAAAGTCAAAGTTATCATCATCGTCATCATTCGGCCCTTATCACTATTTTTGATTCAGGGGCGCAATGTGATCTTCAGCTTATTTTTAAATAATGACTAATCGCTCAATCAATCTGACTAAAAGCAATCAACTGATTGGATGAATAATAACACTGAAACTGTTCGATAGTATCAAATACTAATAAGAATCTATTAGATTTAGCCCTTATCACAATTTCTTATTCAGAATCGGGCAATATATCCTTAAGCTTAACATATAATTTAAATTATGACTAATCAACCTTATTAAAACTGTTTAATAAGGTTGGATTAATAAATAACATTTAAACTCTGCGATGGTATCAAATGATATAATAAGAATCTACTAGATTCAATTACTATACTACTATACAACTACTACTACTACTATACAAATACTGTATTAATTAAAACATCTTTGACAGGTTTACAATAATGTGATGTCCCCATTTCATCTGCGATACGTCTCATACCTACTCGAATGTGAATGCCTATCTATACCCATTTTCAGATATGAATCGGTTGGATCGTTTCAACGTAGCCAACAAACACTTTTATAATGTTTGTAAAGATTTACATTAACTTACCGTAAAGGCATCTAGCGGGTTTTGCCAAAACACTACTGATGAAAAGGTATGTCCTAGGACCACCCATATCATAGCCAATGCTCTAATGCCATCTAAACACTCTATGCTGTTAGGGCTTGACTGGAAATTCATGACGCGACGACCGTTCGTGTATACGGAGAAACATCTGCCAATCACGCTCACCGTCTTAGGATCTAAAATACATTGAATATTTGAATGGGAGAGTATATTGTAAACAAATAATTATGATACATCGACGTTGAGGTTAAGTTAATCTGTGGTATGGCGGACGAGATGATAACTTATTCAGAATAAGATGTAAAAATGTGCTCTACGCCTGAGAAGATGGAATATAAAAACATGAAATACCTTTTTTCAAAATAATTGCGTGCCATACATCGTAGGATGTGCTTACTACAGTTAATAGTCCAATTATGGAGAAGATAACTCTGAAAAAAATCGAAAAGAATTTAAAATTACACTATTTAACTAACAACGCAGTTTAAAGTTGATTGTATCCGACGACATAAAAATCTAGCTTACGCAGGAACATACAGATGGTAATAATTGAGTTCCAGACCTAACAGTTCCAAAAAGTACCCCTAACATAAGTCTTTGTCTAGTTACAGATTTACTTACATAATAACCGTATCACCAGGTACCCAAGGTTTATCATCAGGTAGACGACAGAAGTCATCATCGTATTGGAAGCCTACAGCAGTCATGTTGAATATGAAAGAGTTGATCGCTTGTTCCGTTGTGCAAGGCTTGGGGACACAGACGGCTAGCCGGAATGTAAGCGACGCCAACGGGTTGTTTGGTGCTAGCCTACAAATAAACAAATGAATAACATCAGGAATTTCTAAAACTTGATTAAGTTTTGAGACTCTATTGGTGTCCAAAAAAATATTTCAAATCTAATCATCCTTGTAAATCTAGTAATAAATGTAGTAGAAGTAGAAAATGTAAAAATTCTTGAAAATTTATCGATTTCTGACAATTACGCGAATATTAGACATTTAAATAAAACTACTTATACAGATTTTTAAACGGTTTTATTTAGCTCACCCCGTTTGTTTTATTATTTATTCATTCTTTTTTCTTGGGTCAAATTTAGTAATTCAAATTTCACCCTCTTCCTGTCAACCGATTAATCTGAAATTTTGTATACACCTTTAATTCCGATGACAATACAATATAGTAATATCAATAACATTGTAAATCCAATATGGCCGCCGGCACAAAATGGCGGATAACGTAGATTTTATCAATCCCATCAATATGGGTATCAAATGAAAGGGCTCAACAAGCAGAATACAATATACTATAAAAAATTGAAATCCAAGATGGCGGCCGCTACAAAATGGCGGACAACGTAGGTTTTATCAATCCCATCAATATGGGTATCAAATGAAAGTTCTCAACCAGTAGAATACAATGTACTATATAAAATTAAAATCCAAGATGGCGGCCTCTACAAAATGGCGGATAACTTAGGTTCCCATCCCATCAACATGGGTATCAAATGGAAGGTCTCAACAAGTAGAATACAATTTACTATGCAAAATTGAAATCTAAGATGGCCGCCGCTACCAAATGGCTGATAACAATTTTTTATCAATCCCACCAATATGGGTATCAAATGAAAGGGCTTCACAAGTAGAAAACTGTCAGTAACTCCAGCGGGGCCCAACGGGGCCAAGGCCTGCCTGGGCTGCGAGATTGTTCGAAAGAGTTACCGCGGCCCTGGTACATAAAAGGCCTACGACGGAATAAAACGGTTTTAGTCAAGAGTCTGGCACTCCTCACCGCTGCTGACCCGCAGCAGGAGAGGTCATGTGATGATTTTGGGGTTGTTACAAAAAAGTATCTGGAAGGGCTATGTATTGAGGAATTAGATTGTAATAAATTGTCAGGTAAGAGACCGTGTAATAATGATGCACTAAATGAATTAGATAGAATGAGGAATATTCGGTAGGCATTTTCATTAAATACTAAAAACTAGAAAATAAAAAATCGGTAAAAAAACTTTTAAGTTAAACGGTTTTATCTTATGTGTACTGAAAACTAGAAAATAAAAATAGTTACTTACCTGTCAACCTACGTAGGTGGTCCCGGTCATATTAAACTAAAATAAAACGTGGGCCCTGTGAAATCCTACCTATGGCAAAGCATATCGTTATACTTTGGTAGATCATGAGCTCGGCGTTCGCTGGTGAAGCCGCTACGGCTGATTATTGATTGTCAAAATCTCCAGTTACGATTATAGTAAGTCGATGCAATCCACACCTATTATACCTCTAGAAGAAAGTACTACAGCAATAGTTAATGGGCCCCACGTTTTTATTTTAGTCTAATATGACCGGGACCACCTACGTAGGTTGACAGGTAAGTAACTATTTTTTTATTTTCTAGTTTTCAGTACACATAAGATAAAACCGTTTAACTTAAAAGTTTTTTTTACCGATTTTATTGAGGTTATATTAATATTATTTGATCCCGAAGTTTCGGATCCTTTACTGTAATAATGTCCTTTAATATAGGGTAACTGTGTGTAACTATAATATCAAGACGACCAACACCTTAGTCGGCCCGTGACCATGGATGCTGTAAAGGATCCGAAACGTCGGGAGTTTTATATAAGTTCTAGAAAATTTGATAAAAACGGAACATTTCATAACCCCATTCAAAGTCTACATTTCACGATATTAAATTAATTTCAAGATAGATTTAGAATTAATTCTAGTTAAATTACCTGTCAACATCAGCAGCACCAGTCAAGGCATTCATTCCATTTTTCATAGCATAAAATTCTCTCAAACTCTTTATCGTCTCACTGTCCAAGCGTAGGTTATTAGGGTTGAAATTCGACGTCTCAGAATTCATCCATGGCGTAACAAAAGTCTGATTTAAAGGTACTCGTATCATGCAGTACTTTCCTTGTAATTCAGTATCTGCTATATTCTGGTTCAGACCAATACATTGATGGTAGTTGCCCATGTCCATAGTGTTTCCTTCTAGAACTCCTCTGGGGACCCTCATGCCGGCGTCCGCGACTGTTTTGAAAAGAGAAAGCACCGTTTTGAGAAGCGATTATTTGCTTATTTCCATAACAGTTTTTTTTTTCGAAATTCTGGCTTCATTTAAAATGCAAAAAGAATACGATTTTCGACACACTTAAATGAAGGTTTAAAGAGAACCTTTGTTTCTAATGTCGTATTTAATACTTTAATAGAAGTTAAAATAAATTTAAGGGCCACTTAGTAGAGTCAAAATTGTACTTACAAAACAAGGAAATCAAAGTGTTATTTCTAATAATTTGTATTTGTTGATCACATAATTCTGCATCCAGCACTTCTTCATAAAGATCTTTATTAAACGCTTCATTTCGTACCGGCAACACTATCGTCCCTTTTACTAAATTAATAACTACCACGTTAACAAATAAACTTAAAAATAATTTAAAATGCATTTTGAATTTGCAATTATCACAGATTTTGTATCATTAATTACGCATTTATTGGTTATTTTTTTTCCTTTTTCAAGTTTGATAATTTATTTTACAAAAATATGCACACTATTTTTATAATTGTTTTCTATATTAACGGACTATCACGATCAAATAACAAGAGCCGTTTGATTATTTGAAGACATTTACTTTTTAATTATACCTACCGGCTAATCTAATCAATATGCCGCGTAATTTGATTCATGAAGAAAGATTTTGAACATCGATTTCTAGATTATTTGGGGGTGTAATGGGGGGTTAAATTGTCATGATTATACCATCGATCATCTAAAGGTATCGAAAAAAACCATGATCTATTTTTGGTAGTGACTTTATTTATTTATTTATTACAGGGTTTACCAACAGCTTCTGTGTAGATAAAGCTTAGAGTACAATTTTTGTTATTACTAGGACTTACACAGTCGCCAATTCTAGGTTAACCAACATACGCTAAATAATGATAGAATTTAAAGTAGAAAATTATACAAATATATATTGTGACTTAAACTGACTGCATTTTTTTTTCTTAATTAGACATTGCATGTTTGCGTACATGTTTAATGCTATAAACTTACCTAGGCAATAAAATCATGAATGAAACCAAAAAATATTACGTTAACAGCTGGTTCAAAAACCTGACCATAAAAAATGAGCAAAAGCATATTATTAAAGGCTACCTCTATGTAGCCTCGTAATAATTTTGTTCGAAAAGGGAGCTCCCAAAATCCACTGGGAAAAGAAGACCCTATCCTACTAATTAGTATTCTGAAAACTTGTCAGCATGTCGTTGATTTTCTATTGAAAGTCGAATATAAAGAGGATATCCTGATGCCACCAAGTCGTGCATAAGTACCTATCTAAAGGTACCTACAGCAACGGGGATCGTATTGTTTAGTATTGCCAACATAAAAGACTCCTCATCATCTCCCGAGCCTTTGCCCAACTATTTGGGTCGGTTTCCAGTCTAACGAACCCCCCAATAAATAAATAGGTAATTTAAGTCATATTAGATTTTCTGTCTACTGTTTGTTTTTAGTTTTGTTGTAATTTTAGTAATGTATCTCGTAAGTTTGCACAAAATAAATTTAATGTTCTTTCTTCAAAATACTATCTATATAGGAACTAATCGATACCTAAGCATAGTTCTAATAAAACTACTTCTAGGTCGTTTCCGGCTTAACAGAACATGTCCTCGAGTTAAATTCTTTTTTTCTCTGTTTATAATAATTTTTACTGTTCCGTACCTCAAAAGGAAAAAACGGAACCCTTATAGGATCACTTTGTTGTCCGTCTGTCTGTCTGTCTGTCTGTCAAGACCCTTTATCTCAAGAACGCGTGGACGTATCACGCTGAAATTCACATGAAATACTCAGGTCTGTTGTCCCTTTAAGCTGTGAAAATATCAAACATCTTAGCCAAGCCAATCAAAAGATACAGCCGATTATGTCGATATTTTCAACAAATTTTCGACACTCACAAAGGAATCAAAACCTACAGGATACTTCCCGTAAACTCACAATCTTGAAATTTCGCATGAAGCATTGTCATATAATATACAAATATAGGAAAAATTGCGAAAATCACATTTTTTTAGTTATATAAAACATTTATTATATTATATACTAGCTTCTGCCCGCGACTTCGTACGCGGATCCCCTGTCCCTTATGCCAGCGACTACGGGGTCAGCAAAATCAAAGATCTGTATCGTGTGATATTGAATTTTAAGGGCCCGTTGACTTGAAAACAACGGAATAATTTCTGTACTTCAACGGCAAAAGCACAGCAGACTACCTAAACGAAACGCTGAGAACTGAACAGCAATAGACGTGACCATAGGGATAAGAGTAGTGATTCTAATTAGTCCGCATTTAAGATGTGTGTGGCAAAAATATTACACGTATTATTATGTAAAAAACATTAAATGTTACTGAGATGACAAAGTCGTGATGACTTAGTGGAAGTCGTGGTGGTTTAGTGGGTAGAGAACCAATCTCTCAAGTATGAGCGTGTGTCTTTGATTCCAGATCTGGCAAATACCCTCCAATGCAACTTTTCTAAGTTCGTATTTTCTTTCTACGTATATTTTGGATACCAATGACCGTTATTTAGAGGGGATGTTAAACTGTAGGTTCCGGCTGTCATTGAACAGTCTTGGCAGTCGTTATGGGTAGTCAGAAGCCAGTAAGTCTGACCAGTTTTACCAAGGGGTGTTGGGTTGAGCGGGTAACCGGGTTGTGGAGGTCAGATGGGCAGTCGCTCCTTGTAAAACACTGGTAATCAGTTGCATCGTGACTGGAAGTCGACCCTAACATAATTGGGATAAAGGCTCTTGAGATAATAACGACAATAATAATGAGATATAAGCACCGCAGGTCATCTGACGTCATCAGACGGGGAGTAGCGACCCCGCGGGGCTATATATACTGAGTCCTCCAAGGAGAGTATACTGTCCCCAATCTCCGGCCGGTCGGAGTGAACCATGACGGTAGTAGGTCTCACTCCTCTGGCTTGGCTTGGCCGTCCAGAGTGGAGTCGCTGGAGCAGGGTTAGTAGCCCTGCTCGGAGGATAGGTGCCTCGTGGTAAGTGACCCACAGGGAGCGCGTAATCTGCGTTTAAAATCCGCCGAGGTATCCTCACACTTCAGTCGCTCATGATGTCCCTGTTGCCCTCTTGTTGCTATTCAGTTACTGATTCCCGGGGGTCTGAGTCTGAGTCTCCACCTGCCATTTTTTACATGTATCTAATACATTGTCATCGGCAGGTATCCATAGTTCGCGTAATTTCCCCATTCCTAGTCCATTAGCATCTCAATCACAATAGCCCAAGTAGTTTTCATCCATAGTTAGCAACAGTTTAGCACTGAAACGGGGATAGTCCTTGAGTACATTTCTATAGTGTATAAAGGGATAATCGTCGGTTTTGTGTCACCATTTCATTAAAGTTGTCTCAAAAGGGCTTCAGCGTGTTGGCTTCGGCCCCACGTTTTCCTGCCGAAAATTCGGAACTCTGTAGTCCCGAGGTCTGGAAGAGACATAAAAAATAATAATAACATATAACGCAACAAATTCGGAGAGTGGGGGCTCGTGACGCCACGTCTGGGTATGTAAAATTTGTACTAAGTAGTGACTTAACACAAAATTCAAGCGTGTTATATCTTCGTTATTATTTGTTTGTGAGAAGAAGAAAAGAAAAAATACGTGTCCATTATTTTAGGGTTATCTAAAAGACGGACTAATTACTTTTTTTAATTCACCATTCCTATTTCATAACATTCATTTCTATACATTTTAATACAGTGTAGTATTGCTCTTGAAGTTCCACATCAGGTGTTTTACATCTTCAATAATAAGTCAACAGAGAGTGCTTATCAGATTGAACAACTTTTGCTGAAACGTCATACCTCTATATGCTATAGTCTAGCTGGGCCCCTGGAGTTCCACATCAGGTGTTTTAGATCTTCAATTTGTATAAGTCAATAGAAAGTGCTTATCAAATTGAACAACTTTTGCTAAAACGTCATACCTGTATATGGCACATAAGGTGTTCCAGATCTTCAAATTTATTATCTCAGCTGAAAATGCTCATCACATGAAACAATTTTTGCCATGGCACCAATTTTGTATCTCTTATAGTTTTGTTGGTCTGTTGGTGTTCTGCATCAGGTCTTCAAGTTTCGAAGATAAATTATAGCCTATATGTTGACCAGGCTTAATACTGATACAACAAAGAAAAAATCATTGAAATCCGTTCAGTAGTTCCGAAGATTAGCGTGTACAAACAAACAGACATACAGACATACAGACAATTTTTTTTTTTTGGATTTGTGCTCCATTACTGTTTCTAAACCCCACCCAGTTATTATTTTTTTAATATATTCAATGTACAGACACACTTTTTTTACAGATTTATTATATGTATATATAGATATAATATTATATTATATATATACATAAAAATATTTATCGCGAGCCCGACTCGCACTTGGCCGGTTTTTTTTGTTTATAATATGAAAGTAGGTGAATGTAAGACTGAACGTACCTTTTGGATCTGCAGATCACGAACGTGACTCATGAAAGCCTAGCTGTAAAAGATGGAAATCATAATTTTAACACACAGGTCGAATATTTTTCAAGGAATATTCTTGCAAGAGCAGTTCGCGAACGAGAAGAAAAACAATTATGAACTCGATATTTCCCGCGTTTTCACCCAAATACCAGGAAAACTACTGCCCGTACCTGCCCATATAAAATATAGGTAGCCCATGTCACCCAAAATAGTATAGCTTCTCAACAGTACAATATTGAATTTTTGAAAATATGTAAATGTAAATATAATTGTAAAATACTAGTTCTGTAAATATCTAAATTAAAACCAAATATACTGTCTCACTCTACTGTATAAGAATATTGAAATCGTAAAAAAATTAATCAATTAATCACACATTAGGTAATCTTAATAACATTTAATACCTACCTTGGTGAAGATGATTCAGATGATTGAAATCTCACGCATTTCCGGGGAAGATTACTCATGAAAGATTTCAATCGCCTCACTACTCCGAAATAAATAGTATATACCTACATCATCGACGCGGTAATTGGATGATAATTTAACAATCCGGTTAGGTATACAAAGGTTACCTATGAAACAGCTTCGATAAGGCCGCTTATGACTATCTAGGTACCTAATTATTGTTAACTGCCTCTAGAATCAAGATCCGATCTAGAGTCTAGATCGTATCTTCGTATTTATTCTAAAGGATTTTTGGTGTTTCCTTATAGTTACTTAGTTACGCGTTAAGCCCCGCAGGACATCTGCGGCGGATGACGGGGAGTAGCGACCCCGCGGGGCTATATATACCGAGTAATCCAGGGAGAGTATACTGTCTCCCATCTCCGGCCTGACGGAGTGAACCATGACGGGGGCAGGTCTCACGTCTCTGGCCTGCCTTCATTGGCCGACCAGAGTGGAGTCGCTAGAGCAGGGTTAGCAGTCCTGGGGGTCCCCCCACAGCGTTGACTTCCACGTAGTGACCCCTGGGCAACGCCGCGCCTGACCACCGTAACGGAGTGGCAGGCCGGCGGCTAACGAACGCTGTGCGTCGAAACATCTTCAACAGTCTTGCGTTTCGATATTGTGGGTGGCAATGCCACGTCCTGTGAGGGCCGCCTCCGGGCGCTGTCTCCGCAAAGGCCCTTCTCAGGGCCAACCCAAAGGCCCTTCTCAGGGCCAAACCATGGCTCGAGATGCTTCGGCATCAGAGACCAGCCGCGCACCATCCGCGGCTAGTCTCATGCGAGATAGTGACGTCGTGTCAACCGATTTGTCCGACACGGAGTCACAAATGAGTGGCACGAGCGGCGTTGCAACCCGCCAGACCAGGAAGAGGGCATTCCTCAAGCGGGGCTCCGGAGGCTCTTCAGACGCAGCTGAGAAGCCGGCGAAACGGGCGGTTTTACAAGCCAACTTGGAGGAACAGCCGGCGCGAAGAAGCAGAGCCAAGGCCAACCTCGGCGCCTCTAGTGTCCTCTACGCGGACCACACAGTAGAGGAAATGGAGCGCATGGCCCTGGAGGATCAGATGGGAATCCTCGAGGTGGCCTCCAAGTCCTCCAACTTGAAGGGGACCCTACAGAAGGCCCTGAAATGCCGGGCAGCGAGCTTGCTCGGCATTGTTAAGGAACTGGTGCAGCGCACCACCTCCGAGAGCGGCAACTGCAGGCGAAGGTGGATCGCCTGCAGAAAGAGGTATCTGCGCTGCACGCGCGTGTTGCCGAGCCCATGAATCGGCAAGAGGGGACGTCAGAAGGTCCAACATCGCTGCCTTCCTCCTCCAACCTTGAGGATATTATCCGCAAGGTCATTATGGAGGAGAGGGCGTTCACCAGAGCCTGTTTCGCCGGCATTGAAGACCGGCTCCTGCCGGAGACGAGGCTACGCCCTCCACTCGCGGCGGATAAGGCGCCCGGGCGGATGCCCATCGCACCGGGGCCCTCAACGGCTCCAGCCCAGGCGGAGCCCCAGGTGCTAAAGACCACCAAGGGCAAGAAGACGTCACCGGCCCCGGCTACTCAGACGTTCCCTCCCGAACCGGTGAGGGAAGACGTACTGCTGCCCTCCACAACCCCTTCCAACCAGCCTTGGGTTAAGGTGGTAAAAAGGAAGCAGAAAGGGAAAAGGTCGGCCCCTGAGCCCCCTGCAGTCAAGCCTGCAGCTCTAGCGGACAAGAGGAGGAAGCTCGCTCCTCCTCCAAAAACTGCAGCCGTCGTGGTCACACTGACCCCAGAGGCAGCGGAACGAGGGAGACATATGAGTCCGTGCTACGGCGGGCTCGTACAAATGTCGACCCTGCTGAACTTGGGGCTGGCAGAGTCACGTGCCGGAAGACCCAAACAGGGGCCCGAATCTTCCAGTTCTCGGGGGCCCAACGCGGCACCAAGGCGGACCTCTTCGCGACGAAGCTCCGAGAGGCTATCTCGGACACGGCCAAGGTCGTGAGAGCCGTCAAGTGCGTGACTCTGGAGGTGACCGACCTCGACGACTCAGTCACGCAAGAAGAGGTGGTGGCAGCGGTTGCGGCGGTGGGGGGTTGCACCGTCGAATCTATCAAGGGCCGAGCCATTAGACCTGGCCGCAGGGGCGTGGGCACTACGAGATTAGAGTGCCCGGTCGTAGTTGCCAAGGCGGTCCTGGCTAAGGGTCGCCTCCCGGTCGGACTTAGCTCGGGTGGGGTCCGAGTGCTCGAGGATGCGCCGATGCGATGTTTCAAGTGCCTCGGCATCGGACACACCCGGCCTCTCTGCCCGTCCACTGCCGATCGTGGGGAACTATGCTTCCGCTGCGGGAAAGAGGGGCACAGGGTGGCCACCTGCGAAGCTGCCACCACGCATTGCGCAGTATGCGCTGCCAGTGGTCGTCCAGCCAACCACGTGATGGCGGGCAGGGAATGCCGACCGCCACTAAAGAAGGGCAAACCGCAGGCGCCGGTGCGGCCTGCCGCTGCTGCCGCCACTGAAACTCCAGTTCCAGTGCCGGCCACCGAGGGTAGCGCTATGAACACCGACTAATGGCTGGACAAAGACGACGCATTCTTCAAGCGAACATCAACCACTGCAGAGCAGCCCAGAGCCTGCTGGTCCAAACCTTTGCAGAGTGGTTGGTGGACGTGGCGGTTATCGCCGAGCCGTACTCTGTCCCTGGCAGCTGGCTGGGAGACGACAACGGCTCGGTTGCATTGATGGCGCGATCTTCCACGGACTCTCCTCCCCTCTCGCTCTTAGAGAGGGGACCAGGATACGTAGCCGCTGCGTGGGGTGACATAGCCCTTATAGGGTGTATTTCTCAAACCGCCCTCTCACGGACTTCGAGAACTTTCTAGAGGTCCTCGCTAGGGTGGCAGGCGGAATGGTACAGCACCGGGTGTTGGTCTTGGGCGACTTTAACGCCAAGTCGATAATATGGGGTAACCCGACCACCAATGCCCGAGGACGAGAGGTTGAAACCTGGTCCGTGTCATCCGGTCTGTCCCTCCTGAATAGAGGAACAGTACACACCTGCGTGCGGCGGCAGGGGGGCTCCATCGTGGACCTCGCCTTTGCATCCCCTTCCTTGGCAGCCTGTATAGTGGACTGGCGGGTGGAGCTGGTGGAGACGCTGTCCGACCACCGATACGTGCGGTTTGATGTTTCCACCCCGGGCCCCAGGGGACCCAGGAGGGTCGGTCGCACTTCCCACGGTGGGCGCTCTAGATAGGGAGGCCGCCGTAGAGGCGGCGTTCGTCCAGGACTGGCTGTCCCCTTCTGTCGGAGTCCGTGATGTGGACGCCACAGCGGTCCAGTTAAGGGTATCCCTGACCGAGATGTGCAACTCTAGCATGCCTCGGTCTCATCGTCCGCCACCTAGACGTGCCGTTTATTGGTGGTCGGAGGAATTGGGGGATCTACGGGCCGCCTGTGTGGCAGCCAGGCGGGCCTACACAAGAAGCCGGCGGCGGCGCCTTCGCGACCTTGACAACGAGGACCGCCTATATGCAGCCTACATAGAGGCTAAGTCGACACTGACGGCGCGAATGGGCACAGCCCAGGATCGCGCGAGGGCGGAAATGTTTGAAGGTTTAGACATTGACCCCTTTGGGAGGCCGTACAAGGCCGCATGCAACAAACTGCGCCCGTACGGTCCCCCCGTTGCCGAAACCCTCGAGCCATCTTTGCTGGATGGGGTTGTCCAGTCCCTGTTTCCACGCAGGGACAACTTCACCCCACCAGTGATGAGCGCCCCGCGGGGTGCAGCTCCGTCAGCCGAGGAGGTCCCGCTTGTTACGGAGAACGAGGTAGAAAGGGCGGCTTCCTGTCTCAGGGGGAAAAAGACGGCCCCAGGTCCGGACGGCGTCCCCGCAAAGGTGATAGCCATCGCCACCTCCCAGATGGAAGAAAGGTTTCGGGACCTCTTCAGTGAGTGCCTCACGTCTGAGAGGTTCCCGAAGCCATGGAAGGAGGGCCAATTGTGCCTTCTTCGTAAGGAAGGGCGACCGGCGGACTCCCCATCGGCATACCGACCCATCGTTTTACTGGATGAAGTCGGTAAAATGTTCGAGAGGATCCTCGCCGCCCGAATCAACAGGCATTTGAGTACAATCGGCCCAGATCTAGCGGACGCCCAGTTCGGTTTTCGAGCTGAGCGTTCGACAGTTGACGCACTATCCCGACTCAAGGATCAGGTGAAGGAGGCGATGGATGCGGGGGATGGACTGTTGGCTGTGTCATTCGACATAGCCAACGCCTTCAACTCTATTCCCCACTCCACTATACTGGAGGCCCTCCGCTTCCATGGGGTGCCTCTGTATTTGCGGGGACTTTTGGCGGACTACCTGAGGGACCGCACTGTCCTTCTTGTGGATAAGACGGGCCAGCTCCGACGTTACGGCGTCGAGTCCGGTGTCCCACAGGGCTCTGTTCTGGGGCCACTCCTGTGGAACATCGGATTCGACTGGCTCTTGCAGAAAACCTCCCCGTGGCACGTCTGTCATCTGCTATGCAGACGACACCCTTCTGACTGCCCGGGGGAGAAATTTTGCAGAGGCGGCCAGCTTGGCCTCGGCGGGCGGTTCACTAGTGGTGGACAGAATCTCCCGCCTAGGGCTGACGGTGGCGCTGCAAAAGACCGAAGCCGTGTTCTTCCACGGGCCTCGGCAGCACCAACCGCCCGACGCTCATATCCATGTGGAGGGTGTCCGCATTGGGGTGCAGCCCCAGATGAAATATCTGGGCATAGTCCTCGACAGCAAGTGGCACTTCAGCGCCCACTTCAGCGGGTTGTCGACGCGCTTAGTGAAGACCGCGGGCGCCCTCTCTTGGCTCCTCCCGAACATCGGGAGGCCCGGCGATCAATGCCGTCGTCTATACGCCGGCATACTCAAGAGTGGCCTGTACGGGGCCCCAATCTGGGCAGACTCACTGTGCAGACGGAGAAACGCCGGTGCCATCCGAAGGCCACAAAGGGTCATTGCGCAGCGGGTGGCGAGGGCGTACCGTACAGTGAGCTTTGCGGCGGCGTGCGTTCTGGCGGGAACCCTCCTGGGAGCTCGAGGCTTGGGTGCTCGCCAGAGTGTACGACTGGAAGGCGGCGCAGAGGGCACTAGACCGGCACCCGGACCCAATAGAACGGGAAGAAGTTCGGGAGGAAGCGAGGGATTTAATAACTGGCCACTGGGCCGAGGATCTTGCCTCGGCAACGTTCGGTCGCCGGACGTTGGATGCCATCGGGCCTGTCCTAAACGGCTGGCTCGATCGGCGGCATGGCTGCCTCTCGATGCGTCTGGTGCAGGTGCTGTCCGGCATGGCTGCTTCGGATCGTACCTGCACCGGATTGGGAGAGAGACTCCACAGTGCCATCACTGCGAAGCCGAGGTGGATTCGACAGAGCACACACTCGAGGTGTGCCCATCATGGACTGAACCCCGCCGCACCCTGGTGGCAGTGGTCGGGGACGACCTCTCACTTCCCAGCGTGATTTCTGCCATGCTGCGAAGTGAGGAGGCATGAAGCGGTGGCCTCCTTCTGTGAGGACGTCATGACACAGAAGGAGTCAGCGGAGCGCGTGCGGGAGCGACCCTCTCGCGGCGCCGCACCGCAGACGAAGGGGTGGAAGACGGCGAACACAACGCCCGTCCCCATCCGCCCTGGGGGTGATCAGCGGGCGACAGGCGCGGGGGTGCCACCGCCTGCATTACAAGGATTGCCCCTTGTGCTCCGGCCATCATAGGGATCCCTCCTCACTGTGGGGAGGCATGAGGGGCCTGCCGTGAGGCGGGCAATCGCCGGAGGGGGACTGGACGCCATAGATTCCCAGACCCCCCCCACTCAGGCGAGGTCGGAGTGCCGCTGGGCCTTTTTAGTGGGTATACCGGGAACGTCTTTACCGGGGAGTCCCACATACCCCTCTCTCGTCCCCCGACGGGAAGGGGATGCGTAATAGCATTTTTAGCCCAGCGACAACAAAAAAAAAAGGGTTAGCAGTCCTGCTCGGAGGGTAGGTGCCTCGTGGTAAGTGGCGAGTGGGCCGGTGATGCTGGATCCACAGGGAGCGCGTGATCTGCGTTTAAAGTCCGCCGAGGTATCCTCCCTCACCCTTCAGCCGCTCATGTACCTGTTGCCCTCTTGTTGAGATTTAGCGACTGATTCCCGGGCGCCCAGTAAGTGAGGTGGCGAGTCTCCACCTGCCATTTTTACATGTATTTAATACATTGTCATCGGCAGGTGCCATAGTTCCCGTAGTTGCCCCATTCCTAGTCCATTAGCATCCCATCACTCAGTTTCATCATCAGTTTTCATCCATAGTTAGCAATAGTTTAGAACAGAACCGGGGATTGTCCTTGGGTACATTCTATTTTGTATACAGGGATAATCGTCGGTATTGTGTCACCATTTCATTAAAGTTGTCTCAAAAGGGCTTCAGCGTGTTGGCTTCGGCCCCACATTCGCCTCCCAAAAATCCGGGACTCTATAGTCCCGAGGTCTGCTATAGACATACAAATAAATATAATATAATAATAAAATAAATAGAGACGTCATAATTTTTTATGAAAACAATTTGATTGAGATGGTCTCTTTTATGATAGACTATAAGCATTATCAGACTATGTATATATAGCAAGCAAAAGGTTGTTGCAAATTTTGTTGTTGTATCCAAAATAAGGATGTATGTAATGTAGGACGTCTTCAGGCACGGTGGAGTGATGACTTGCGCAAGACGGCTGGCAGGAGCTGGATGCGAGAAGCCGAAAATCGATCTCAGTGGCGTGCACTTGGAGAGGCCATGTCCAGCAGTGGACTGCGATAGGCTGATGATGATGATGATGATCCAAAATGAAAGTCTTCTTTCCATGCGGATTAAAAAGCATCAAAATTTTCGTCCTAACAAGAGTTAGCAGTTTGCATTTATAAAAGCCTACTTACGTCTAAAAAAATATCAATTTATTTATATTCTATTTTTTTATAAATTGTCTGAATTAAAATGGTTTAGAAACAAAACATGAGTTTGCAGTTCCGTCGTGACGCTATGAAAATAAAGTAAAATAGTTTATTAAATTAATGCTCAATCCTTCTCCTTGTGAGAGGAGGCCTGTGCCCAGCAGTGGGACGATAAAAAAGGCTGTAAGAAGTTTATTAAATAACTTTAATAAATAAATATCACATCGGTATGTACAAGTAGCCAGTCGTCAATATATTTCACGAAATTTTTTCAACATCTTTCGTTGGATCTTCATCTATTTCCTTTCTATGTGGCTTCTTACCTCCTGTAAAGTAAATAAATAAAATTATAGCTACCACAGCACCGCCAGCTAATTACAGCTATATTTTAGAAAACATTAAAGAAAATTATTTACAAAAACAATGCATTTTTTATCCTTGATAAATGGGCTAACACCAGGCCCGGTCTGGCCAGGGCGGCTGGTCGGCGATCGCCGAGGGCCTCCGGCTCAAGGGGGCCTCCAAAAGCCAAAAAATTCAAGTATACAAAAGTTTTTTCATTATAAAAAATTATTTTGTTTTACTGTTCCACAGCGACGTAATACAGCAAAAACAATTTTAAATAAACAGTAACCTACTTTTTATTAAATTACAGCTAAGGTTAACCTAGGTATATTAAAAAAGTAATAGTAAGTCGCTCGGTGCTCGAAGTACTCGGTCACCCCCCCGCGCGCACCTGCATGTCGCGTCGTAGCTGTTTGCTGTCAGTTGAATTGACCTGCTGTCGGTGAGTTGATGTGCGTTGTGAGTTTGTTTGAAATTTAAAGGTGAATTTTTCAGTTTATAAAATGAAACGTGTGCACCCAAGTGGTGCAAGTAAAAGAAAAAAGAAGGAGAGGAAATCTTTCGAAATAAAACAAAGTTCACAAAGTTTGAATTTATGGTTAGCTGGTTCCAGTTCCAATCCAGAAAACATTGAAAAAACGCAAACAGGTAGGCGGAAATATCAGAAGATTTTTATGAGCATATTATAAGCCCTTAACTTAAAATACTTTTGATTTGTTGCTAAAGTAAATTTTTGGAGTAAAATGTGTGATAAACAGTAAATGTGATTCATACATAGATGTATTCAAAATATAAAAAAATCGGACGTTCTTTTTTACTGGGTATGGCAAAAACTCCCTTAAATCATTAACTATTGTTGTTGTATAAAAACTAGGTACTATTGGTCATATTTTTTAAATTTAAGACTTAAAGCAATTTTAAGAATAGGCCTTCACATATTATTGCAGCTATAAGTTAAATACAAATTAAAACTTATTGATACCTTAGTGTAGAATCATAAATACTGTAAAAAAATTTAAATTGATTGTAATTTTCATATATATTTATGAACTTTGCAACAGATCCATAATCAGGTGAATGACCTTCCGTTTAGTTGACAGGATGTTTACGCATCGCCACCGACGCGGACGCCATCGCATCTTATCAGTGAATTTCGGACTCGGATTGTTCCCAGTTCTACCCACCCCTCTACCCCTCACCCCTCTCAACTTTACCCAAATGCACTCTGAAATAGTTTCCTCCAGTTTTTGCCGTTGTTAGTGCTCTCTTTCATTCATTTAAGCCTGAAGATGTGTTCATTTATTTGATATTTACCCGACGTCATTTTCAGCTCTATAAGAGAGCCAATCCTACTACTATTATAAAGGCGAAAGTTTGTAAGTATGGATGTATGGATGTTTGTTACTCTTTCACGCAAAAACTACTGAACCGATTTCAATGAAATTTGGCACATAGGTAGATTATTACCGGGACTAACACATAGGATACTTTTTATTCAGGAAAAATTATATGTTCCTGAAGGAGTCCGATATAACCGAAATCCACCCGGGCGAAGCTAGGGGCAGAAGCTAGTCTTATTATAATGCTTAACTTTCCGAATTTCCATGACCGTTATTAAAGTTTATTATGAATAATTTTAATAATACTTAGTTTTCTATATTGTTTTGGGGACATTTGCCACGCCTACGATTGTAAGATTAAATTATTTTAAAAGGCTAATGTAAACAGAATAATTGTTTAAGATGTTTTGTATAAGACTACTGTATTTCGTATTATTTTGCACCCACGATGTTATTACTTATTTTCAGGAAACGAAGATCAAATTGAGCCTCCTTCAATCCAAGCAGAGGCTACTGTAGCTACATCGTCGGGTGGGAGTGAAAATAAGAGGGAAGAAACTACTACTAGCAATCAAAATTTTCTAGACCTAAATCTAGACCACCCCAAACCGTCGTTGACGCATTTCGACAGGGATTCGTCAATAAGCTCTGACTCTGATTCAGAAATCAGCGATGAAGAATCTAAACAAGACACGCTTGATGCTTCTAAGAAAAACCTTGGTTGTTTCATATGTCCAAATGAAAGTGATCACATTGGAATAAAAAAAGCTTTTATGGAAAAACATCCAATCCAAGTTCATGAGGGAAAAGGAGTTAAACTTCCGTTTGATCCATCCAAACTCTACTATCGTCTTTTGCCGAATGGAGAAAAAATACACAGAAAATGGTTATCTTATTCCATTGAGCTCAACAAAGTATATTGTTCTTGTTGTATGGCTTTCGGAGGCAAGGATAACAGAGATTCCACATTTATTACTGGACATGATGTTACACCAAAACACATTTATAAATCGCTGGAAACTCATGAAAACTCCCATTATCATGAACTTGCGGCCAAGACAGCTTTTCAATGCCTAAAAGGTCGTGATATTGAGAGTCTTCTAGCGGGACACCAATCTAAACAACGGGAAAGAGAAGTTCACACAAGAAGATTAGTTGTTCATCGTTTGATTGACATAGTTTTATTTCTGGGTAGACAAGGCATTGCTTACAGAGGGGACAAAGCAGAAGGGGCCTACTCACTTGACTCTGTAGAAAATCATGGTAATTTTCTCGAACTTGTCATGATGGTTGCAAACTATGACGTCATTTTACAAAACCATGTGAAACAGTGCATTGAGGAGAGTAAGAAACATAAACAAAAAACAATTGAGAAAAGAAAACTTGTCGGAAAGTCAACCAAAAGACAGTACGGGCGAGGCTCTTTGATCACATTTTTGTCCAAATCGTTTATAAACAAGTTAATTAAAACGATTGCTACAATTGGACGTAATATCATATTGAAAGACCTCAAAGATAGTATTATTTACAGCGTGATGGTAGACTCTACCCAAGATGTGGCAGTGATGGACCAATTAGCTATATGCGTACGCTACGTTGTCCAAGGAAAGGTTTATGAAAGGCTACTAGAGATGACTGTTATTGATGACTCTAGTGGACAAGCATTGTACGAGCGAATAACATCGGAATTAGCAAAGTACGGAATTCAAGCATCAAATATAGTTGCGTGTTCATTCGACGGGGCAAGTAATATGAAAGGGTGTTACAATGGCTTACAGGCTCACTTCAAAAAGGCAAATGAAAATATGATTTATACTCACTGTATGGCTCACGTGTTAAACTTAGTAGTAGCTGACTCGACAGTAAAGTTTCTTCAAGCAGAAAACGTATTTGGATTGGTAGAGGAATCTGCAGTTTTTCTGAGTACATCTTACAAACGAATGGCAGTGTGGGAGAAAGAAACAAAAAAACAACATACCGCCCACGACAAACTTTATAGACTGCAAAAAATAGGAGCCACTAGGTGGTGGAGTAAACATAAGGCTCTGTCATCGATAATTGATGAAAGTGTTTTAAGGAGCGCGGAAATTGCCACGGACAAATTAACTAACGTCATTACCGTATTCAAAGAAATATCTGATGGTAATTTTGATTGCAAATCCAGATATATGGCCAGAAATTTGGCAAGTCAATGGGCGAAATTTGAAAACCTATTTATTTCATTCGTTTTACTAGATATGTTTCTTGTTATAACGCCTGTTTCGAAATATTTGCAAACTAAAACATTGGACTACGCTATTGCTTGGGATTTGGTTCAAACACTACTTAAACAGATCAATGAAAAAAGAAATGACAAACATTTTGAATTTTTGTACACGAAAACAAAAGAGTATGCGACTGCTGTTAACAGTAAATTGGAAGATAGCAATATTGATTTGGAATTACAATTGGACTTTACGGAAAGAAGAATTTCAAAGAAAAAACGAATGCCTGGGGAACAATCCAGTGATGATGCTCCTGAAATATCAGCAGCTCAACATTTCAAGCATGTATTTTTCAATATGTTAGACTGTGCTAGAATAAGCATAGAAGAAAGATTTTGCCCCAACAGAGAAATTTTAGAGGACCTTTCTTGGTTAAATCCAAGAAAATTTAATGACATAATGACGACAAAAGACTTTCCGGCTGGAGTCCTCTCTTGTATCTCAAAACTTTGCAATGTTGAAAGAAGTATATTATTAATAGAACTTAAACAATTTGCAGATCAGTACAAAAGTTTCATAAAAGTTGTAAAAACTCAAGATGAACAGATCCCAGACGAAGAATCAAACAAAGCAGAAGAAATTTTAAAAGACCGTGAACTCGATTCGGAACCTGAATCAGAAGAAGACAATTTTCGTGGTTTCTGCAATGACAGTAAAAAATGTTTCAAGTGTTTGTCATGCGCCTTCTCAGTTATTTTTGAACTCTCTGGATCAGGATTGTTCACTAACTTATATGTAGTTTATAAATTTATCCTAACGATACCCTGTACACAGGTTACATGTGAACGGGTTTTTTCGAAGTTAAAAATAATTAAGAATCGTCTTAGGGCTAGTTTAGGCCAAGACCTTATGTCTAGCCTTATTTTTATGAACATAGAGAGAGACTTGTTTTCTGACATCGACAGAGAAGAAATCATTAATGTCGTGGCCAGTAGTAGTGACGAACTTAAAAGAAAACTGATGGGATAGGCTAGGCAATCGTTAATAAGGCTACTATCACTATGGTAGGAATTTTTGTCGTCTTTCTACGGTTAACACAATTTTTTTTTAACTTCTTTATGTAATAATTATTTATGTTATGGGGGCCTCAAATCACCATCTAGCCGAGGGCCTCCAATGGAGCCAGACCGGGCCTGGCTAACACAAAGATTTTTTCAAATCAGGCAAGTCGGTAAACGGGGTAAGTCTCAAAATTCACATGTTCTTTAGCTTTTTACAGTAGATATAGGTTTTTAGTGTATATAATATGTAGGTATGTTAAATGTACGATATATGTACCTCCTCCTAATAAAATCTTGAAGAGCGTAGAACACGGAGCATCGATTAATAAAACTAAGAAGAATGTCACCGCAAACGCTAGCGAGTAGTGCGCTAAGAACTTGAATACCTGAAACAAACATAAAAGGAAATTAATAAAGTTACACTATCTATCTAATAAAAAAACCGTATCAAAAACCGTACCTAATGAATATTCGCGACCGAGCAGTCAGCGATCATGATTTGTATACCAGTCTTCCTTTTCCATCCTCCGAGCCTTTTTCCCAACTATGTTGGGGTCGGCTTCCAGTCTAACCGGATTCAGATGAGTACCAGTGCTTTACAAGTAGCGACTGCCTATCTGACCCTCAACCCAACTTACCCGGGCAACCCACCAGTCTAACCAAGGGGTGGTTAGACTGGTGTCAGACTGACTGGCTTCTGACTACCCGTAACGACTGCCAAGGATGTTCAATGACAGCCGGGACCTACAGTTTAACGTGCCATCCGAAACACAGTCATTGGTGTCTAAGATAAACTTAGAAAGTACATACAAACTTAGAAAAGTTGCATTGGTACTTGCCTGACCTGGAATCGAACCCGCGCCCTCATACTCGAGAGGTTGGTTCTTTGCCCACTAGGCCACCAGTCTTCCTTTTCATTACTCTAATTATTGATGAAGACTTCATGAAATTCATTTGAGTTTACCGAAAATAGACAAACGCTCCGTAGACCTTATTTTTTTCTTATGTACGAATTTTCCTTTACCCGTTCTTAAATACCTATACCTAATTAGGGTACACATAAAATTCTTGATATTACCAATAATTAACTAACCAAATACTTACGTAAGATTTAACAGAGAAGAATGGAGGCGTTATAGCGCTAAAGTTGACAGCATTCATGAGCCCGTAGTGGAACAGATATATACCATACGACATTCGAGATTGCAACTTCCATACGCTTAGTGAAAGGAACCAGTTTATAGGACCTGAAACATAAAAATAAGTAACATTAGATGATGATTATAAAGCAATTATCATCATCTGACTAGCCTTTTCCCAAGAAGGTTAGGCTTCTATTCTTAACCAGATGCAGCTGTTTACCAGTGTTTTACATGGAATGACTGCCTATCTAACTTCCCCAACTTCTAGTTCCCTATGCAACCCGATAAGACTGTTTTGAGTTCTATGTACCGTGAAAAATTCTAAGCCGAGACCAATTCAACTTACCTTCCGAATCTCGGATGAACTGGTCATATCTAGAAGATCACTCATACAATTCTCTAGATCTGTGTATGAAAATCGGCCAGACAAACCGATTCAATTTGCCATTAATAATAGTGAAAATGTTTTCTAGTTGCTATGTTTACGTAGAATGTTCAGATTGCAAAAGTCGAATTTTAGTGATCGTCCAATTTTTTTCTCTTCAAATCATTTTATCATTCAGCTCAGCCGCGCCCGAGGGAATTACTTCCCTTATGGAAATAAAAATATAGCCTAGCTAGCATTACATTCACAAATAAATAATTTCTTTCTATTGATAAAAACATAGGTACAGTCAGTGAACAGGATCTACCAAATACCTATTATCTCCTACAACTTCACAAACTAAGGAATTATAAATTCGATATAGTGATCCTGGCCGATTTCGGCCACAGCGACTTGGATCTG
Organism: Helicoverpa armigera; assembly: GCF_030705265.1. Lineage (NCBI taxonomy): Eukaryota > Metazoa > Arthropoda > Insecta > Lepidoptera > Noctuidae > Helicoverpa > Helicoverpa armigera. The sequence goes on along the minus strand of NC_087132.1, from coordinate 9,174,030 downwards.
CTCCTTTTTTGAGAACTTCTTAAGTCAATTTTGGCCGATTAGTAATATCGGTTATCTCGAGAAAGCTGGTGAATTAAGCTTTTGGTACATGCACATTTCGTAAAAATGATTTAGCAATACGGCCACTACTGAGCGCTTCTGAGCTTACCGCATACAAAGACAATGGTCATAAACATTTAAACACAGGTATGTCTCACCCACATTTATGAGACCTCCTTATAGTACTAGTATAGACAAAATATCACCACTTACCTCCATAGCCATTAAAACAAGCGAAAATCATGCATCCAATAAAGAGTCCCCAAAGAGGTCTTATAAAGGAGTTATAAAGACTATCCGCCACTTGATTGTCCCAATCAGCTTGGTTGATAGGATAACTCGTGTATATGATGAACGTTGATAAAGTAAAGCATGCTGCCCAGTAGCATACTGTTCCAATCTGTGTCACAAATAATATAGAAAAAGCATTAAAAATGATGAATAAACGCAGCTACCTATATGTAAATGGATCTGGGGAATAAAAGACCTTTCAAATCACATCCTATATCACAAATTTTACAAAAGAATTATGATTGGATGTTTATTACTCGTTCACGGAAAAGCTACTGAATGAGCAAATCTGGCTTATACATCAAAATAGCCTACTTTAAGTCAGGGCGAGAGAAATAATTCACTCACGCCTCGGGCCCCACGAACCCACGGGCAGTAGATACTCATGAAATAATTAGGTAACATACTTCAATATTTTGCGTCAAAACACTACCTACTTATCAATGAATCGCTTATCTACTAAACCTAAAGCTTATGCAGACGTAAGTTAATCTCGTAAATTAATCTTATCAACATAAATGTGACATTTGAAAGTAATTACAGTAATTCTATCTTCATACCGAGTTAGTTCATTCATTAAAATAAAAGGCAATAAAATAAGTGTTTAGGGAAATCCTCACGTGGATATTATCAGAGATCATAAAACCTTAGGATTTCGATAAAAGCTATCACTACAAAGGCAAAAGTTTTTACGAAATACATTTTGATGGAGTTAGATCGGTTTGTTTTATGAGCATTCTCGCAAACTATTCGATGTCGATCAAACTAGTGAAAAGTTATGGTCCAACTATGTTACATTGTTTTGATTTCGCGAAATTGAATAGTTACTTGACCTATACGATATCTTTTAAAATTCGATTGTATAATAATATAACGAACAACACAGGTTTGTTCTCTCCAAACTTAATGTTAAGTTCAAGCACCATTGAGCGAGCGTGGTGATTAACGATCATTCCTTCTCCGTTGTAGAGTAGAGGTCTAGGCCTTACAGTGAGAAACTAAAAAGGCTGATGATGATGATGTAATTTTTTTATCCGGGTCTCACGGTTTACATTGACGTTAACTCCGCCTGTGCTGCACCCCGCAGCACTGCCGATCCCAAGCCCGGGTAAAGGAGAAGAGTTCTCCGTAGGGCCAACAACCCTACAAGGTAAAAAACCAAACGTTCCGAAGTCCAATACAGAAGGAGGATGATTGTAAAGGAGGCCAAGACCCACAAAGGGTTGTAGAGCCAACGAAAGTAAGAAGTAAGTAACGCGCGTTTAGGGTATAAGTATTATTCCACCACAAATATGAGTATGATATAATTTTTTTGTCCGGGTCTCACGGTTTACATTGACGTTATCAGATAATACAATCGTGGGTAATCGGGGTTAATCGGTAATCGTGCCACTGAAAATAACATAATCTGGATTACGTATACGTGCATAATCAGCGCTCTCTATGAAATTTAGCTTTAGCTTTTATTTTGTTACTAGCATAGCATAATGGACAATACGGTACTTAGTTGAAAACCAGTTTTCAATTCTTTTAATGAACTGTCAAAAACGTTTGCTTTTTGAAATGTGTGAAAATGCAAACTATGACATCAAGCTTATCTAAAAAAACATCACATCGGCAAATGAAAGTAAGTACCTACATTTTGTTATCGATGCTTTACCAAATGAATATGATAGAGTATTCTTTATAGCCATATAATTACCTACCTAATAATATAATCTACTATTAGATGATTATCAAGCTGATTGCAATTTTGAATCTCAAAGTTTCATCCATTATGTAATATAGTTTCCGTACACATATGTACTTATTTTTAAACATAATCGTACCTTTGACATTTCCAGTTTCTTAGTTTTCACAATATAACCGAACAGCATGCCGACAAAGAATGGAGAGGCTCTTGTTAACGTGTTCATGTAATAGTTGACTATGTAGTCGAACATACGGTCAGGTTGCCTGGAAAAAGAAAGTACTTAAGCATGAACTTTTTATTTTCAGTTTTGCCAATATTTCAGTATAAACAGATAAATAAAGAGAAATATATGCAGTATAAACAAATTTACAAAACTTTCTTACATAATTTTACGTATAAAAAAAAACGGGAGCCAACAAAATTGACATACAGGTACTTACCCCATCATAGTAGAAGGAAACTCCTTTATAAAGATGTAAGTAGTAGAAGCTGTGAGGACAGCGGCCAAAACAGATAGTAACGCTGCCCATGCGATTCGCTGCTTGCCCATAAGCACCCAGAATAGGATGATTGGAGACAGAATATGCAGTTGGACGTCTATGGCTAAGTACCACGTTTGGCCGACACACTGAAAATTTTGAAAATAGATCTATCAACTTATGTTGATTATGTATGTGTATTATTAGTATAAAGTAAAACCTTAAAGTATTTTTAAGAGCAGTAAGCATCAACCGGTAAAGAGATCATCAACGTTTCAATTCGAGCTGTACAATATAATTTGTCCAAAACTATGTACTGCATCACCCACTGATCGGAATGATCATGTCATGAACGGTACGGCTACAACCTATTGAATCCTTTAGTTCTTTAGTAAAGTTACATGATTGATTAGATACTCTGACAATACAATGACATAAGGTACATTGACAATAGAATAAGATTCGCACGCAATGCATACCTTTTGAGTGGTCTACATTTAAAATGAGCCAGGCCTACCCTTGCTCCAACCGTACTTACCGTAAAAGTAGGATTCATATAATTCTGCATATGCAGTAAGGTAGACCACCAATAAGTTCTGCATCTATTGACTTGATCTTCCACCATCTCCCATACAGGGCCATCAGCCATGCGGTGCAAGTACGTAGCTTCGAAGAGCACAGCCACAGCCAATAGGGGAAACATGCGTAGGAGTCGATTCAGCCAAAACAAGTGGATGTTTTTGAGGAGTTGCACTGAAATTATGGAAAAAATTCTTTGGGTATAAGCTTGATAAGGATAAGATAAAAAGTGGTGTCTTAAAGTAAATATTAGATAGAGAAGTATCATTTGGACCTGCTTTGAAATTAATAATATATCAAAATTTATAGTCATCAAAAATGGTATAAAAAATGGTCTTATTAGGTAAATACAACTGTTTTCACTTTGCTTTCTTTCTTTTAAATTAAATCTTTATGCAGTAGGTACTTTTAATTAAATTAATTGAGATAAAAATCATACGTAGACTTGTGAAATATTCAGTATCGTCCCACATTGATTAAAATACCTTTAATGAAATAATTACTCAGATAGCGAAATTGATTGAGGAATTTTTATTTATCAACATTAATGGTTTCGAAACCTCAAGTTTTCGTAAACAATACAGTTTCGACGGTAATATATCATCGTGTGACATTTTTATCATTTTTTACGGAAAGTTCCCAATTAATCCAATTGTTTTATCATTTCGAAATGTTAATATTTCGTAATATTGTTTCCTGTGCCCGCGGCGCGCCGCTAAATCAGTGTTTCAATTACTTATTTCCTTATCAGTCTTTATAATACGTTTTCTCTTGAAACATCACTAAGATTAATAATTATCATCCAAATAATGTTATGAAATTATTGTCCCGCTTAATTTATTTTTTCGATATCGGTGGTTTTCAAAAAGCATGAAAGTATACCACGTGTGGGTTTACATACTACACAGGTGATTTTATGAGTTACTTTTGGTAGAGTCAGAAATGAGACGATTTTTTACCACAAGTAAAAAAATATTCATTTTCAAGCAGTAGTTTTAACAAAACGACGAACAAAATTATAAAAAAACCTGGTATATCAAAACATTGTAAACAATCACGAACTGCTGCGAAATCATGAATAGCAGCCCTCTGATTAATCAGCGGATTTTTTCAGCATGTCTTCTATTTGCCTACTTTTTATTCTATTTTTATTTTATTCTATAAAAATCATTACTGCCAGTAATTTTAACTTTCTATTAGGACGAAAAACGAGGCAAGAGTGATTAAAACGTGTTCGTATGTAAAACGTAACACTAATCTCGAAGCCGTTAAAAATTCGCCAACTCTGACTTTTACTAAGACGGACATTTAATTAACAAGCTCTTAAGAAAACAATCACGAAAGAACTAATCAAATGTTTCTCAATGTTGTTTCTATTTTGGTACTTCGAATTTTGATCAATCATACCAATGCCATATCGTTACTTACTTGAATTGAATTTTCCCAGTGCAGTATAAACGACTAGAAAACCACTCAATGTGAAGAATGTGTCCACTGTAACTGTGGCTGATGTGATCCATAATGATTGCCATGATGTCGCCCACTAAAATATACACAAAAATAACATCATCATCAAAGTCAAAGTCATCATCGTCTTCATCATTCGGCCCTTATCACAATTTCTGACTCAGGGGCCAAAATGACCTTCAGCTTATTTTTATATTATGACTAATCAATCACTCAATCAATCTGACTTGAAACAAACACCTGATTGTATGAATAATAACACATAAACTATTCGATAATATCAAATACTAATAAGAATCTATTAGATTCAGCCCTTATCACAATTTCTTACTCAGAATCGGGCAATATGACCTTAAGCTTACCTATATTTAATTTAAATTATGACTAATCGCTTATAATCAACATTATTAAACGGTAACAGATTGGATTAATAAATAACACTTAAACTCTTCGATATTATCAAATACTAATAAGAATCTACTGGATTCAATTTACAAAGCGTATCAGTGAGATTTGATCTCGATCAATTTACAAACTAAATACTCACTTTTTAATTGCGCCTTTGAAAGTACTGTATTAACTAAAACATCTTTGATAGGTTTACAATAATGAGATTTCCCCACTTCCTCCTACCACCTACTCGAATGTGAATGCCTATCTATCTACATCTTCGATCTCAACTGGTTCTACCGTTTCAACGTAGCCAACAAACACCTTTATAATATTAGAAAAGAATTAGAATCACTTACCGTAAAGGCATCTAGCGGGTTTTGGAAAAACGCTACTGATGAAAAGGTATGTCCTAGGACCACCCATAGCATAGCCATTGCTCTGATGCCATCTAAACACTCTATGCTGTTAGGACTAGATTGGAAATTCATGACGCGACGACCATTCGTGTACACTGAGAAACATCTGCCGATCACGCTCACTGTCTTAGGATCTGAAATAAGTACATTGAATCCTTGAATGGAAGAATCGTATATGGTAAAAAAATAATAATGACAATTTATGCCGATTTTTAATGGATTTTAAGACCGATGAGATGACTTGTTAATCAGAAAAAGACATTTTTGAAAATAAGTTCGAGCCCTAAGAGAATATCACAAAAATAAAATTAATAAATGAAATATGTACCTTTTTTCAAAATAATTGTGTGCCAAATATCGTAGGATGTGCTCACTATAGTTAGTAGTCCAATTATGGAGAAGAGGACACTGGAAAAAAATAAAAAGAATTACAACTAATAGGTACCTAGTAACAGCGCAGTTTAACATCAATAAATTGCATTGCAAGCATCGCACATCATTAAAAAATCACTTATGATATAGCCCGTAACTAACTACATGGTACTTTTTGTGAAAATAAAATCTTTCATTTGAATCCCACAGTCTCTAAAACCACTACCCCTTTCAAAATTTTCTATACACCATGTAGTTACAGATTTACTTACACAATGACTGTATCACCAGGTACCCAAGGTTTGTCATCAGGCAGACGGCAGAAATCATCATCGTATTGGAAGCCTACAGCAGTCATGTTGAACATGAAAGAGTTGATCGCTTGTTCCGTTGTGCAAGGCTTGGGGACACAGACGGCTAGCCGGAATGTAAGCGACGCCAACGGGTTGTTTGGTGCTAGCCTACAAATAAACAAATTAATAACATCAAGAATTTCAAAAATGCGGCTAATTTTAGAGAAATCACAAAATTTTGTTTCTAAATTGTTATTGAATTTTTGAGACTCTTTTAGGGTCCCAAAGCCTCGACGAGGACCCGGCGGTGCCCTTCCCAAGCAGAGCATCCTTGGTTTCGGGTAGACTAAGGTGTTGGTCGTCTTGATGTTTTAGTTACCGACAGCTACCCTACAATTTGTTGATTATTGACAATCCGATTCACGCAAAACTAGCTCACTGTATCGTTAGGTCTAGCAGTTTTCGGCTTGGATTTGGATTATGGGGATTACATAATATTAATATAATCACAATAAAATCCGCAAAAGTAGTTATATTTAAGTTAATTATAGTTAAATTACCTGTCAACATCAATAGCACCAGTCAAGGCATTCATTCCATTTTTCATAGCATAAAAGTCTCTTAAACTCTTTATCGTCTCACTGTCCAAGCGTAGGTTATTAGGGTTGAAATTCGTCTCAGAATTCATCCATGGCGTAACAAAAGTCTGATTTAAAGGTACTCGTATCATGCAGTACTTTCCTTGTAATTCAGTATCTGCTATATTTTGGTTCAAGCCAATACATTGGTGGTAGTTGCCCATGTCCATAGTGTTCCCTTCTAGAACTCCTCTGGGGACCCTCATGCCGGCGTCCGCAACTGTTTTGAAAAAAGAAAGCACCATTTTAAGAATCGATTATTTGCTTATTTCCATAGCAGCTTTTTTTTCGAAATTCCGGCTTCACTTAAAATTCAAAATGAAAACGATTTTTGTCACACTAAATTGAAGGTTTAAAGAGAACCTTGCTTAATTTTTTAAAATAATTTAATAGTTAAAAGAAAGTTAAGTGTCACTTAGTAGAGTCAAAATTGTACTTACAAAACAAGGATATCAAAGTGTTATTTCTAATTATTTGTATTTGTTGATCACATAATTCTGCATCCAGCACTTCTTCATAAAGATCTTTATTAAACGCTTCATTTCGTACCGGCAACACTATAGACCCTTTTACTAAATTAATAACTACCACGTTAACAAATAAACTTAAAAATAATTTAAAATGCATTTTGAATTTGCAATTATCACAGATTTTGTATCATTAATTACGCATTTATTGGTTATTTTTTTTCCTTTTTCAAGTTTGATAATTTATTTTACAAAAATATGCACACAATTTTTTATAATTGTTTTCTTTATTAACGGACTATCACGATCAAATAACAGGAGCCGTTTGATTATTTGAAGACATTTACTTTTTAATTATGCCGGCTAATCTAATCAATATGCTGCGTCATTTGATTCACGAAGAAAGATTTTGAACATTGATTTCTAGATTATTTGGGGGTGTTGACCCGCGTTAAAATAGTCATGATTCCAAAGGTATCGAAAAAAACCATGATCTATTTTTGGTGGTGACTTCAACTGATTATTTTGGAAGTACCTAGCATGTTTATCTTCTGGTCATTATCTATGCACTGAAATGCACTTTTTTATTTTTTCTTAATCAGACATTGCATTTTTGCTTACCTACATGTTTAATGCTATGTACCCACCTAGGTATTAAAATTATGAATGAAACCAAAAAAATTGACAGCTGGTTCAAAAACCATAAAAAATGAGCAAAAGCATATTATTAAAGGCTACCTCTCCGTAGCCCCGTAATAATTTTGTTCGTAAAGAAAGCTCCCAAAGTCCACTGGGAAGAGAAGAGCCTATCCTACTTATTGGTATTCTGAAAACTTGTCTTTGATTTTCTATTGAAGGACGAATCTGAAGGGAATATCCTGATGCCACCAAGTCGTGCATAAGTACCTATGTACCTACAGCAACGGGGATCGTATTGTTTGGTATTGCCAATATATAAGTCTCCTCATCATATCCAGAGTCTTCGCCCAACTGTTGGGATCGGCTTCCAGTCTAACGAACCCACGCAATGATAAGTAGATAATTTGAGTCATATTTGATTTTCTGTCTACTGTTACTGTTTGTTTTTACTTTTGTTGTAATTTTACTAATGTATCTCGTAAGTTTGCAAAAAATACCTAAATATGTTATTTTCTTCAAAATACTATCTATCTAGGAACTAATCGATACCTAAGCATAGTTCTAATAAAGCTACTTCTAGGTCGATTCCGGCTTAACAGAACATTTCCTTGAGTTAAATTATCTTTTTTTTGTTTATAATATGAAAGTAGGTGAATGTACGATAGAAATACTGTACATACCTTTTGGATCTGCAGGACACGAATCATGAATCATGAAGGCATAGCTGTAAAAGATGGAAATCATAATTTTAAGATTTAAACACGCAGGTTGAATATTGTTTAAGGAATATTCTTGCAATAGCAGTTCGCGAACAAGATGAAAACAATTATGAACTCGATACTTCCCGCGTTTTCACCCACATACCAGGAAAACTACTGCCCGTACCTACCCGGATAAAATATTGTATTTATTTTATTAGGAATTCCAACAAGAAATACACAACTTTATTCATAAAAATATACAAACACAACCATGCCTCACTTATAGGAATCCACATCAGGCGTAGACCATGTAGTTAACAATAACATAATATAAAGATCAAAAAGCGACATAAAAAAATACATTTTTTTTACAAGCGGTGATGCACATATATCTGCGAATATAGCCCATGCCACCCAAAATTGTGTAGCTTCTCAACAGTAAAATTAATCACACATTAATTTTAATAACATTTTAGTACCTAGAGATGATTCAGATGATTGAAATCTCACGCGTTTCCTGGGATTACTCATGAAAAATTGAAATCGCCTCACCACTCCGAAATAAATTGATTGATTGTTTTTTTATTTATTTAAATAGTTTGTACCTACCTACATTATCGATACGATAATTGGATAATAATTTAACATTCCGGTTAGGTATACAAAGGTAACCTATGGAAATGCTTCGATACGGCCGCTTATTACCATCTAGGTACCTAATTATTGTTAAGTGCCTCTAGATCTTATCTTCATATTTATTCTAAAGAGTTTTTGGTATTTCCTTCTAGGTACCTAGTTACACGTGCTGAAAGTGAGATAATGGGCTACTAGGAGGTCGTAAACTAGGTAGGCAAGTACCAACAAGGAAACGTGAGAGAGACATAAGGCGTAGGACATTATTAAAGGGTATAATTTAGACGGCCACCAAAAATATTTTTAAGACTCTAGGCCTAGGCACCAAATAAAATAAACAACTCCAAAAAAAATCAATTGACTTTATTATGAGGGCCCTAAACGATCCAAATTATGATCCAAAATAAATGAAATAACATCAGAAAAATCACAAACCTTGCACAAATATTATTTTTGGTTCCTAAAATGGATCAACGGTCACCAAATTCTATCCAACTCAAAGATTAATATTACTACCAAAAATAATAATAGTTGTAGTCTTGTCTGCCCTACCCCTAGAGTGCAATTCAAAACCGCGTAGGCGCGGAGGGGCGAGGCGGCCTGCGAGCTGAGGCGCGTGGTGAGCGTGAAAACCATCTGCGACGATAAGCTCGCATGGGACCGCCAGCGCCCCGCAGCGCGGGAGCCGTGACAGAAGCCATGCTTGCTGCATGTTTCGTGCTTACATTTTAAACGTACTGAGTTACACCCAAATTCATATAACAATAAATAAGCGACGTACATTTGGGAACCCTAGTACCTATATTACCTAATTGGTATTTGGGAAATATTCTAGCGATCGGTAGCTTTTTTAGCCTAGTAAAAATTATCAAATTAGAAATCATGGTATTACATAGGTAATTGGTAACAGCTAAGTAGTGACCATATATAATATTTAGTCTAATTGTATTTTTAAGGCGTCCATATATTTTTATGCAAGACAATAATAGGAAAAAATGGATTTATTACATAATATTTTAGGAAACGTTATTTGGTGACGATTAATCCATTTTGGTCACCGTTTAGAATTGTTTGGTTGCGAAATACGTAAGTAGGTAGGTACCTACTTTTTGGGCGGTGTTTAAACACAAGCCATTATTAAATATACATAAGTACTTTTTATACAACTTACCACAGGAGACGGAGAGAAGAGACGATGAAAGAGCAATAATAATTTAATTTATCAACTACACTAATTTTATTTTTCTTTTCCCGCGCTTTTCTTAAAAATTTTGACAGGTAGAAATCATAGTCAAACAAAGGCACTACTTACCATAAACTAAATAAAAAAAAATAAAACTAAATAAGTTGAAATATAACTTTTTGAACCATAACTACCAACATGATTTTTAGCGTACCCAAAGGGCAAAACGGGACCTACTGGATTTCGCTGTTATTACCTAAGTATATTATATGATTAAGTATTTATGTTGCCGCTAATTATTTAAGGGGTCTCCGGGGACGTTATGTACAAAGAATTGAGACTTGATAAATAAACAAAGATTTACTTCTCACAGCGTACCATAGGTACCTAGTGCAGCCAGATCACTGAGTTGCCTGAAAGTCTTTGCTTGCTATAATAATTAGGGAAGGAACTTCAATAAACTAAAACGTAACGTAATTTTTCAGTGAAATTCAAAAACCATACTCCTTAGTGTTTATTTCCTTTTTGCCCTTGAATTAGGAAGGTACCTATGTATGGATCATTAGTACCTACCTTGGATTCTGTGTAGGTAGGCACCAAATCAAGCAAGCGACCTAAAGTAGAATCGGATTTGGAATAATTTGATCATACCTACTAAGTATAATACTTAACCACCTATCAATATTATTCTATCAAGTCGGTCAACTTTTGAAAATTATTGTATTTTCCTTACTTTTTAAGTATTAAGTACAAAAAGTACCTACCTATTTCATACCAGTTATTCATCATAGTTCAAGTTCAAGGCAAGATATCGATGACCTATAAGTACAACTGATGACGCTAGCGACCTCCTTGCTAGACACTCAAGTAGATAGGTACCTAATACCTACTTATTAACAAATATAACCGTGTCAGAACTCAGTTAAACTTATACGAAACAAATTTATGATGTTGCTTAGTTTGTCCAGAACCTTAACAAATACTTATGAAAGAACTCAATATTGTTTAGTAAATCAACCCATTTATCCAATAGTACCTAATACAGCTTCTCTCATTGGACGCCGTTCTTCAGCATCCTCTAATTTATACAACTTACTTGTCCATGGTACTTGTAGGTTTTCTTACTTATAACCACGATCTAAATCAAAATACAGACTAAGTGGCGCTGCTATCAACATGTTACTCCAATTTACTCCATGTAAACCATTGCAGATAGCTAGTTCAGTTAACATATTTTATGTTTTCTACTGATAGTGATATCATTTGTTTGTTATGACGAACATAACATTCCACCCTATTATCACCATCCAATACGTATGTATCATTATACAATGCATTGGAAGATTTTATATTAGGTACGTTGTTTTTCAGAATTTTAAGGCACACCTAATAAATATTTTAAGATGTTCTTAGTAGAATTCATTTCAAATATAGATCCAGTGGAATGTTGTTGTTCAGTGGGATCCAGTTGTTCCGGTGGGATCGGTAGGTAGGCAAGTTAGTTGTCTTCACCACCACTTTTACTGAAATTATGTTTTGAGCAACTGTACCTACCGAAAGTATGTAAGTACTAAGTACTTATACTTTGCAATTAACTTTAAAGTTGCATCTTGGATACATCAACAGTGCATTTTAATAGAACATGTCAGGAAGAATTTCAGCATGACGCTATCACCCATAGCCTTAGCTACCGAAGCATGGGTCATAGGCCACGGGCATATCAAACCGCGAAACAAAGCTAAATACAATATGGCTTTGTCACCAACTGAATACCTACCCTAGTTACTCTACTAGAGATAATAGATCTTTTTATGAAGTGTGTTTTAACTATAAAACATATATCGTAAACACTGCTCCACTAACCTGATAAAGAAAATATTGTTCATAAACAATATAATCTCTTATGAGTATCCTGCATTATATGTAGATATCGATAAACAATGGATAATCGACTATTAACTATTATATCTTTCCACTTATTTTATTTATCATTCCAATAAAACTGCAGATTCATTTCTATAATCTAGATTATCATAACGATGAAAAACAACATTCCGAACAGGCACATTGATTAAACTCGAAGATTGTATTATGATATGTAGTATTTTACACAATATAGGTAAGTGACTAGCTGTTCCCCGCAGTGTTACCCGCGTCCCGAGGGATTTACTCTCCGCACCAACTTGAAGCCTTCCTTGATAAATGAGCTATCAAATACTGAAAGAATTTCTCTCACTTCTCTAGAAATTAGCGTGTTCATGCAAACAACTTTTCAGTTTTATAACATTAGTAAATAATAAAACTATATGGTTTATATGCTAAAACGAAATCTACAATTTTGTTACATTACTAATAAAATGTACCTTGTAATAATAAATGAACGAAACATTAGCTACTGTACATTATAGAAAGTAAACTATACAAGGTCCCTAAAAATTGAGTTCATAATAATTGTATGTCATTGTCTCATTTCAACCTTGAGACCTAGTGTTTCAATTCTATTCGATTGCAGTCAATTGTAGTCTAATCAATTGAGAATAACTTAACGATTGTCTAATTAAAAAAAATGATACCTATCATATGGGGGCTGATACTACAAAATACCGCTGATGAGATAATTAAACATAAAACATAACATAAAATAATAATAATCTTTATTTACAGTGACCTTCATCAAGCAATGGTTCAGTGTGTTATCAATTTACAACTAACAGAAAACATGATAACAGAATAGACTTATGTAATATCTAATTATTCAAAAAATATGAACCAGAAAAATAAAATAAAAGTCTCAAAAATATTACGAAATTTATATAATATAAATGCTTTGAAATATGAAAATAAAAAACAGTATATTCAAAACCATAAAAGAAATGCCTAATTAAAGCAAATTTTTGCAGTCAGATGATATGACAGATTGGACAGATAAGTTATTACGTGCGACCTTCGAAACTAATAGCTATGTTGATCACAATGAAGCCGTTCTGTGATAACTGTAATTAATGAGCGGCTACAGATCGTACATAATGTATAAACTAATCTATATTGCTTATTACTCTATGTGCTAGATCAATCTTTGCAAACGTCCATGGCCTCTTGTTTTTCTTCGGCCAGTTCCTTGCCCGTAGCATCGAGCATTTGGCGAGCGAAGTCATTGATGGTCAGGCCTTGTACGATCTTCCATTTGCCATTGGCGGTTGTGACAGGGAACGAAAATACGACATCACGGGGGGTACCATATGATCCGTCGGAGACAACACCCATGCTCACCCAACGGTCGCCACTACCCAAGAACCAATCCCTCATGTGGTCAGATGCGGCTTTCGCGGCAGACAAAGCAGAAGACATTTTTCTTGCGGCGATAACGGCAGCTCCACGCTTCTGAACTGTTGTGACGAAGGTAGATTTCAAGTAAGCATCATCATTGATAGCTGCAGGCACAGGTTTCTGAGCACCACCAACAGTCACAACTGCATTGGATGCATCTGGGAACTGGGTAGATGAGTGGTTACCCCAAATAATAACATTCTTTACATTCTGTACAGGAACACCAATTTTAGCTGCCAACTGAGACTGGGCTCGGTTCTGGTCAAGGCGAGTCATAGCTGTGAAGTTCTCTTTAGGAATGGATGGAGCATACTTAGAGCAAATAAGAGCATTTGTGTTAGCTGGGTTTCCAACAACCAGGACTTTCACATCCTTGCGGGCAACTTTGTCAAGGGCTTGACCCTGTTCCTTGAAAATGCGAACATTGGCGGCAAGGAGATCTTTCCTTTCCATACCCTCTTTCCTGGGCATGGCACCAACGAGGAATGCAGCAACAACATCTTTGAATGCTTCCTCAGGTTTAGCTGTTGGCAGAACACCAGCGAGAAGAGGCAGGGCACAGTCAGCCAGTTCCATGACCACACCTTCAAGGACTCCCATCATAGGGGCGATATCAAGAAGGTGGAGGTAGACTGGCTGGTTGGGGCCGAACACGGCACCAGACGCAATCTGGTAGAGCAGAGAGTAGGCGATCTGACCAGCAGCGCCGGTGACAACAACTCTGATAGGTTCAGCCTGAAAATGATCAAAGATTACAATGTAGCATACAGTAAATTGAGTCACTAAAGTAATTCATTAGAATAGTTATTTGCTTGATAAGCTTAACAAGTAGGTCATAAGTATCCACCTGTTCAGTAAGGGTCAGAACATGACCTCCCTTTTATATCTTGTTAACAATTAGTAGAGAAATATAATCCATATCCTATACAAGTGCAGACTCATTAATGTCTTTTAACTACCTCACATTCATAGAAAAATAGCATTTAACTTCAGGCAATCAGATAATCTAACTACTTGTCTATGTGTACTGTGTTACAGTATGATGTATGAATGATATTTCAATGTAATTGCAAGTTCTAAATTTATGAGTTCTAACTCTGCAGCTCTGTTAACACTGGATGGTATCACAAAATACCCTACATAAAAAAATATGCAAGAAAAATGATTCTACAGTAAAATTAGAAACTTGAATTCTTTCCAAAAACTAAAAAGTACCAACGCCTTCAGAACTCATGTTTGTGCCAATGCAGCACAGCATTATTATTATTATGTAACAGGTGCAAAACAAGATCACTGCCAAATTACTGTTACACAGGTTACCATGGTTACACAGGACAAATTAACAGTAACTTTCAAAAAGTTTAGGGATAATTGGGCATGTTGAAACAGAAGAATAAAACTACAATAAAATTAATATATTCGGTGTGCGAGCATGACAAGAACAGGTTTTTTTTCAACGTAACTTTAAAAAAAACTTCATTTTGTATGCCAATATTACTTATTGAAGGTTCAAAGATTCACAATGGCTGCTAACTTCCTATAAAATATCATTCTACCAATCTTTACAGTCGTAATTCGCGTAACAATCGAGTAATTGATAAAGAAACCCCGCAATAACACCGCTAGGTAATTAAAGGTCAAATCAAAGTCAAAGGAAGTTGTAATAAAACTTACCATTTTAATATTTTCTTGTTGGTTGTTAGCTTCTTTAAATCCAAGAGATTTTTAGTATTTATGATAACAACCGGCTAAACCTTCTGCTCGAAATCAACTGTGCCAAATACCGCCAGGTATGTAAAAATGCTTGCGTCGTGTGAACTCGTGTACAAGCCCGCCCGCCTGAGTAAAAAAACAGCTGACGGCTGTCATAACGGCTGTCATAGTAGTTGACAGCCGGTGAAAATCGTCGTCATACACTTCAAGAAAAATGGCAACACAGACACAGCCACAATAGAACACTAGCCGACAGCCGTACCTCTGAAAGAATACATTCCTCATCTTTGTCATCCTACCTATTTATGTTTGGGCTACTCTTGAACTGATGCTTCCACTAGTCCGTGGAGTTAGAATTTAATTTCGAACAAATTCTTTATGTTTCTGCAATTATAGATTAAAATTGGCTTGAGTTAGGCGAATACGAGGAGTATAGAGGGGCACTTCGGTTTACTTCGGCCAACTTAACATTGCTGCGGCTGCGACGCAAAGTCGGCGGCCGCGGCCCTCGTGTCATCTCGCCGAGTTATTCGCGAATGTTTTGGAGGACTACTAAGGTTTACCTAGCAACACCTAACTACTCCCTCATGCCCATAGACACTTTTTTGACTATGCTCGTGAAATGACATAACTATAACCTCAAAGTTCTTTTCTCAGGTAGTTCCTGGCTGCCTTTGAGGTTTTGAAATAAGTTCAGTGATTCCTGCCGTAATTAAAGCGGGATTGTTTCTATTATTAATGTTTTAAAGATACCCCGAAACAAAATGTCTTCGCTTTTAAGGTCTACAAAGTTTGTGCGGTACTTTACTGGTGCGGCCCGAACGCTTATCCTGAACTCGGCTAAGACCGCTGAAGCGAATTCTTTAATTAATCCTAAAGCTCTATGTGCCGCCAATAAGTAAGTATATAATAATCTAATATGATTATGAATATACCACATTCTGTCATATGTATTATCTAGAAAATAATATTCTCATAAGATTGAGGTTGCTGTATGAGAAGCCTTAAAATTGTCTGTAATGTATAAAATTAAGTAAGAAGGTTTTGTAAAATAAAGACTGACGTTTAATTCTATTTTATATACATTTGTAAACTTACAAAACAGAAGATCAACTTAGTTGTATCCTATACAAACTCTGAATAGGGTTATGTGGTAACAATCTTATCTCATCAAAAAAATCTACTATATATTTGCTCACCAGCAGAGACACCTATGCTATGGTTTATGTTCAAAATTTAAATAATATTAAAGTGTTAAGGCATCACATCGCTAGGACATTGATTGATATCAATGTTAAGATTTTATGTACTTACATAAATGTATATATTATATATATTTTTTAATTATTTTTCGTCTTCAGTGTTTTAATGAGAGACTACGCAACAAAGAAAAAGGAGAGCTTAGAACCCCTGCTACAGAAACTAGACGCTGAAGTGCGTAAATTTGGAAGAATCACAAAAAAGGACATCGATGAAGTATTCGACGAAATCAGGTCCAAAAATGACATCACCAGCTCACAATCACTGTTGGTCATCAGATGTTGTGGTAAGAAACTGTTAATTGTTGTATATGTGATTGTAAAGATACTTTTGTGGTTTTGTTTAGACTAAATCTTTAATTTCATTGATAGTTTTTTTCTAAAATACTGTTTTAACACTGAATCAGAACTATCTTTCGCAGTAACTTATTTTTTAATAAGAATTCAAGAAAGAGCCTTTGGTTACTAAATCACTTACAGAAGTTGCAATGAAAATACTATTTTGTCTTCTATATTGTTGTGCCATTTCTTTACCGAATAGTTTGCCATATGACTGTGAATGTCTTAATTTAAAAATTTATTCTAACATACGTTATCAACTTTAGCATGTATTATGTACTCTTTCTAGGTGAGTTGGTACCAGAAGAATTACCAGAACAGAGAACTCTACTGGTACAAAAGATATGGAGTGTTCTCACTGAAAGAGGCATACCTATGGACATCTCACACTACAATGCCTTGTTGAGGGTCTACATTGAAAATGAGCATCAATTCTCACCAGCTAAGTTTCTGGAAGAGTTGGAGAGAAAAGGATTGCAGCCTAACAGGTAAAAGAAATGTAGATAATTTTATATCTGACTTGGTTCAGTCTAATCCAAACCCAGGGTTCTACTTCATCTATACTAATATTATAAAGCTGAAGAGTTTGTTTGTTTGTTTGAACGTGCTAATCTCAGGAACTACTGGTCCGATTTGAAAATTTCTTTCAGTGTTAGATAGCCCATTTATCGAGGAAGGCTATAGGCTCCTTTTTATCCCGGTACGGGAAGTAGTTCCCACGGGATGCGGGTGAAACCGCTGGCAGAAGCTAGTTCATAATAAAGGGTTAAAAAATATATATTTTTTTGTTTATTATTCAACTCTCATTTGCTTTCCTAAATAAACTTGTTCTCTTTTAATTCAGAGTAACATACCAAAGACTGATGTGGCGTTACTGCCAAGAAGGTGATGTTGAAGGCGCCACTAAAGTGCTGGAAAAGATGAGAGAACTCAGCATGCCTGTGTCTGAACCCGTACTGAATGCTTTAGTAATGGGCCATGCGTTCCACGGTGACACTGATGGAGCTAAGGCTGTTCTCCAAACCATGGCTGGAGCTGGACTCGAACCTTCAAACAGAACATACACACTGCTGGCATGTGGGTATGGCAAGAAAGGTGACATTGATGGAATTGAGGCAACCATCAAAACTGCAAATGAAAAAGAAGCTATAATGACTGACAGAGTAAGTTTATTTTTTAATTCATTTATAATATTGTGCATTCAAGTTGTGCATTGACTTTGAAATTAACTTATATTTGTATTGTAGGATGTTCTGGAAGTAATCGAACATATGGCCACCAGCGGACATGGTGATAAGGTAGAACAACTGATCCCCTACTTGCAAAAAGGTTTAGGATATAACCAAGATGTGTGTAATGTCATACTGAGGCTACTTAACAAGGGACAAGAGGAAACTGCTAGGAAAATCATGAAAACAATGCCAAAAGCAACCAATATTGAAGATACTCCATTTAAGGGTGCATTCTTCGTTAAGCAGCTGCTGAGACTTAACAAACCGGCTGATGAGGTTATTCAGACCTGCAGAGAGTTGCAGAATGAAGGTCTGGTGCCAAGTGCCTTATTTATCGCAACAGAAGGAGCCCTTCAACATGGTCAAGTGGAATTAGCGCAAAAGCTTTTCACAGAATTAAAGAAAGAGGGTCTAGAAATAAGGCCACATTACTACTGGCCTTTGCTGGCTCAGAAAGGCAAAGAAAATGATGAAGAGGGCTTACTGCAAATCTTAAGAAATATGGCCAGTGAAGGTATTATGGCAACTGGAGAAGCTTTGAGGGATTATGTTATTCCATACTTGATAAAGAATGGCACTCCACAGAATGTTATAGTCAAACTACAAATCGCGAATATTCCAGCTATACATAGTGCAAGAAATGTGATGGTTGAACTCCTAGATTCAGGAGACCTGAAGAGTGCGGCTCAAATCGCTCTGCAATATCGTCCGAGGGGCAACTACAACCTCGTGTCTAGGTCCCTCATCCAAGCAGTGACGAAAACTAAAGATATTAACTCATTTGTATCCATACTTCACGTTCTTTGTAGCAAAGCCCCAGGCGCGCAAGCCGAAGAAGAATCCGCTAATGATGACGCACAAAGCGAGGAAAAACAGGATATCTACGAAATTAGCCGCATCGTCAAGACGTCCATAAAAAGTTTGACCAAACCGGAATATGCAGAGGCACTTCTCCAAGGTATTTACTCTAAAGGCTTAAGAATAACAAATGAGGCGGCAGAAGAAATCCAACAGTTTCATGGAGAAAAAATGACCACCAGGCTGTCGGAGTTGCTAACGAAGTTATCGACGTCTAAAATGGAATTGGTACCTATTGAGAGTCAGCGCAGGTCGGGTGTCCCCAGAACTACTGCGCAAATAGAAAATCAGCTATCTCAACTCAAGAGCAAGGGCGCAAACAACTTGAACCGTATTCAGAAGCAGCTACTTGTAGCTTACATAAAGGAGAACAATGTCAGCAAGTTGAACAGTTACTTAGATGACTTAAAAACAACAAACTTCGAACTAACACCAGCGACATTAGCTCAGTTATTCGAGTTTTATTGTGAAAATGATGACATTGAACGGGCTGATGCTTACAAAAAACAGCTAGCCGAAAAGGACCCGGAGTTTGTTCTAAACAAATATAAAATAGTGTTAATGGCGTACGCCTTAATTAGGGCCAACAGATTCAATGAAGCTGTGGAGTATTTGAAAACTAATAAGCTGACTGAAGAAAACCCAAGCTTTATGTTGAACTCGAAATGCTGGCAGATATTAAATACATTGGCAGAACAGAAAAATGAGGCACAGGTAAGTGTCTTTTGATTATTGCATATCTGATAATATTACTTGATAATTTTATTTTTTATGATAGTATTTCTTCTTGAAGTAATTTCTGTGTTTTAATTTCCAGGTGAAAGAAATGACAAGCACACTACTTGACTGCAACTACATTGAGCCCACAAATGTGATTTTGGGTCCTTCCATCAAAGTACACATACTGAAAGATGATATTGATGGCGCATTGAAAGAATTTGAAAATTGTTGTAAGAAATTCAGAAGTACTCCATGGAAAGGCGAACTGATGAAAGCATTGATCATGAAGGAGGATGCTACCAAATTGCAGTGGTTGGCCGATCTTAGTACACAGGTATATTGCTAGTTCTGTGCTAAGTTCTTCAACTCAAGGGCAGTTCTAAATATTTAGTCTAGCTTTGAAGACAGTGCAAATTATCATAAATGAATTGTAACACAATATTTGACACATAATTGCAAGAATGATGCTCTCATTCCACTATCAAGAAAATAAGATTATTAAAATATTGATGACAATAAAGACAAAGAAAAAAAATATATATATATAAAATATACAGTTTAAAATGTAATCATCATCTCAGCCGTTTAAGATGTACTTCAAATAAATTTTTCATTAAAAATGTGCTGAGACTCGCATAGACACTACATTTTTCTGGCGAAAGTCTAATCTCAGAAGTAAACAGGTTATAAATAATTTGATTCCAGGTGCACGGAGAAGTGAACATCCTGCATGACTTGGTGCTCGCGTTCGTAGAGTGCGGCCGCTTGCGTCAGGCGCGGCGGATCCTAGAGACGCCTGGCTTGCAAACCCGACACCGACGACTTGATGACGCCTGCCAGAGATACGTGGAGGTAATGCTGTTGTTTACTTTTATTTTTCTTATTTTTTTTTCATTAAAACTGATCTGAAGTACTTAATTTTTTTTAAGATCAAACAGATAAAAAATCGTCCAACCATTTTGAATTTCCTTCAAGGCAAACAGAAATATTTTTTTTATTTGCCTGAAGCTTATGTTATTTCATATGTTTTGCAGGAAGGGAAATCCGAATATCTTGAAGGTCTACTCGAAGCTACAAAGGAATTATCGCATATTGACCGCTCTAACATTTTCTATCATTTACTCGTAACTTACTGCAAGGCTAATGAAACTGACAAGGCCCTCGGTCTTTGGAC
Source organism: Helicoverpa armigera (assembly GCF_030705265.1). Lineage (NCBI taxonomy): Eukaryota > Metazoa > Arthropoda > Insecta > Lepidoptera > Noctuidae > Helicoverpa > Helicoverpa armigera. The sequence continues at coordinate 9,153,125 of NC_087132.1, read as the reverse complement.
AATTTTGCAAGAAGAAGGCGAAATACCCAGTGACCAGTTCCTTTCATATCTCGGCCAACATTTGAAATCAAAGAATAGGGAGGTCCCGTTTATTATACCTGACCACAAACCCGTTAAAACTGTCAATAAAAAAGGCGATGTTGTTGAAAAAATTGTTGCGAAAAAAGAACCACAGAAACCAACCAAAAACGATGTGTCTGTTCATATTGAGACCATGATTAAGGATGGGCAATTGTCGAAAGCAATGGATACCGCTATCAAGTCTATTGAACATGGAGTGATGCCTAAGAGTAGCGTCCTGAAATATTTACTGAAATCTTTGGCTGATGAAGGAAATGTGGAAAAAATTCAACAATTGGGCAAATACATTACCGATGCACAGAAACGGAATGTGACATACGACGATAAGTTAACAAAGGCTATATTCGCGAGAGGCGCTGGGTCACAACATGTTGACAATTTACTACTTACAATAAAATCGACCAAATCAGAAGAGGAATTAGATGTTGCATTAAGAAAATTCCCGAGGAGTGGTGCCCTTGCTGACGCGATTCAAGATACAGAGCTTGTGACTAAATGTGAGTACTGAGTATTATGAAATCTTCTTCAAAATATGAAGCATATTCTTAGTTTCACCATGAATGTATTCTTGTTTTAAATTACAAAAACCTTTTTTTACAGGCACTCAAATAGCCGAAATAGCAGCAGAAAAAGGAAAGTTACTCCCTGCCAATTTAATATGGATGGAACTCCTATTAGCAGGCAAAGACAAAGAAGCTGATTTAATATGGTCAAAATGGCTGGTCAATGCACCAGTTGTTATGTTCAGAAGATTATTGCAGGAGTGTCACACTAGAAAACAACCAGAACTCATTGAAAAAATGATCAGCACATTGAGATCTAATAAACACTTATCACAGGCGTCGTTAGGCAATGCTTACTCACGCCTCATAAATTATTACTTGGTGGAAAACAATTCAGAAAAGTGTGAGGAGGTTTTATCTGAGGCTCTAAAACTGGGCGTGAAGACTGAACACTTAAACAAAACTACTTTGACACGGCTCAAGGGTGCCGTAGAAGAGTCCGGAAGGGTGTTTAAGTTCTCTATCTGAATTTAAGTAGTGATAAGTCACCTTGCTTTTTGCATTTCAATGTTAAAATACCATGAATGTTCATCTACTATCCAAAGTATTGTATTATGTAGTATATTGTACAATATTCATTTATTTGTTGATATATCTTATCATTGTTATTTTTTCCAACATATTTTATGTTTAACAGCTTGGTTAAATATCAGGATTATTTTTAAGATGCCATGTTTATTGTCGCCCTATTGTAAAGAATATAGATGATATTGACTAACACTAAAATTATGGATGTTACAAGGATATTGAACTGCATCTGTAGTAGTTAATTTTAGTTACGATTAAATTATTAGTTAATACTTTTGATGTGTTCATTTATCACACTGTCCTACAGTAGCAAATCGAAACCCAATATTCGGATATCTGCAACACATTCGTACTGTAGTTTCTGAAATGCATGACATTAATTTATTCATCGACTGCTTCCAATCAGCAAAATTGTCGTGCGCGCTCTTTCGGGAGGCGATGCTGAAGTGCGCGGTTATAGGCACGCCGTGTTCGCTCCCGAGTATTGAAAGATTGTGAGGGGTACACCTACATATCGATACTAGAGCAGTTCATACGAGCATAAATAAGAAATTTTATATGAAAACTACGATTCTTTTAGTAGTTACAGAACTTAATAAATATAAAAAATGTCGAAATTACTGACAGCGCAAACTTCTTTGCAATTTTGAAACACGAAAAGAAAACGTCTACGTTACCCAGGCCAGATGTTGTCTGAAGTAGAATAATTGTATTGAAGTGTTGAGACTGTCTAGCTAGTTAGAGACTAGACGTCGATCAATCTTAAAGGCACAGTAAAGTTACTGAATTCATCTGAACATAATCTTTTCTTTTGACGTCATTTTAATGCAGCAAGCTTTTTTTTTATTACACTGATTTAATTATTATAATGAAACTTGAATATTTATTTAAATATGAATATGTACACTATATTTACAAACTTAAACTACTTTACTGTTACAGCCTTTTTTTATCGTCCCACTGCTGGGCACAGGTCTCCTCTCACACGGAGAAGGATAATAAACTACTTTATTGAAAATAAAATACTACATATTATAAACAATTATTTACAACCTTTGATTAACGAGGTTAATATCCAGAGTTTACAATCATAATGAATTTAATAAATGTTTTGATGTTTCGTTAAATTTCAATTGAATTCGTTAAATCTGAACGCAACAAAAACATTTTTGAAAGTTACGCAAAAAAAAAAAACAAAGTAAAGTGGCGGGAAATTTAGCGTCTCTTCGTGCGCGTCGTGTCGTTTTTACATGCCCTGCATTTATTTTGCACAATAAGTGCTATTTCTTTAATAAAATGTTTTACCCTGTAGATTCTTTGAAACGAGGAGGCCGATTTTATTTGTGCTGGGTCGCAGATTCATGGCCATTGCGATTTGCAACTATTACTCACCGGCAACTTTGGTCTCAGGATATTCGAAAAATATGGTAAGGTGCATGCAAAAAATGAATGTATTTATGATATTCGAGTTCTTTTTTTGCCATAACAAGATGTTATTTTTCCTTTTCCCATGAAGTGACGATTTACTAGAAGTTATCACGAACGAGTCGGGTCGACCCGCCAAAAGATTCTCTCTTCGCCTGAGTTCACAACTTCTTCGTGGTTTAGTCAGACTTTATCAAAGGAAAGTTACAGTTTTGTTAGGTAAGTTACTTTCGAACTACATTATTAACAACAGTTTAAATAAATATTTCAGTATCACGAAGTGTTAAATGAATTATGTTCTGTTTTAGGTGAAATATGCATGATCAACGCCAATGTAATAAAACAGTCGAACAAAAGGTAAGTCGAACAAACGTTCATAATCAATATATATATATATATTGGTAGGTACCTATGTAGATTCTATTTTTGGGTAAAATCACCAAATGTTTAAATCTGTAAGTAAGAAAATAATGGTAGAATGGTTCTCAGGCAGTAGGCAGGGCAGACTGGGTTTCTTATTAGATTCTGATAAGAGACTTGCTTCACAAAACCTAAAATGAAGGATAAGTAAACAGTTAAGGTTAGTACATAATAAGTATTTGCAATAATATAAACTGATTTCTTAGATGGAATATCCAGGAGGTAGAGATAGTAGAACAAGTGAGGCGTCCACTTCAGCAGCTTGACATACAAGAGATTATTCAAGAACAACCTGAAAATGAACAGAGGATTGAGGAAATGATACAGGTTTTTAAATTCATTACTTATTTGTATTGTTTATTAATTGTTATTTGCCATATCAGGAAGCATGGTTATTATTTTAAGTTTAAAAGTTAATAAAATTCCCTTTTTATAATTGTGCATTGTTTGCCCAATAAGTACCTACCTTTTGTAGTTAGATCACTCTACAAACTGAAGTTTTGATTCTTTTTCAGACAAGTGGCAATGTAGTGTCACATATTGATGAAATAACTTTGAAAGAGTCAACTATACCTGAAATGATAATGCCACTAAATGTAAGTTACCTATAACTTTTTTTTTTAAATATATTCAATGTTTTTCTAATATTTATTACAAGCTTAATTTTATATAGAGTCACTATATGACATCAACTTTTGTAAGTACCTTTAGTTTTACTTGTTGAGTATAATGAGAGTATGATTTACCTACCTGCTTAAAATATTTAATTTTTTCACATTGTTTTGAACCTTAAATCATAACTATATTTCACTTGAGTTGAGTCAGCATTTAGCTAAAGGTAAATAATATTTATAGTGATTTTTACAAAAATAGATATTAAAGAAACAAACTGTTTCAATTGATTATGTAAGTAAGTTAACAAGTATTTTACTTTTTCAAAAAAAGTCGGTTGATGAGTTTAAAAAAGAGTTTAATAAACAAAGAGATTTCTTTCGATAAGTGCTTACTCAAAAGGATTATGTGTACCTACTAGGCGATCTACTTCCCGCATCACAATAATAGTGGCCTATATGTACTGTAAAGTTTTATCACAATTCAGTTTTTTTTTACCTTTAATAACTTACGCGTTTATAATACAGGACGGATTCGGCGAAGAGCATCCGGATTTAGCGCTACAAATGCTTCAGGACCGCACTATAGAGATGATGCTGGTCCAACCAGACGTGTCGACGGCACACAGCGGGTTGGACGTCGCACTCGATATCACGGACAAGTCTCACGACAAATCCCGTCTCATGGTCCACGAGCCGGCACAAATGGAGAGGATTTCAGAACATGATCTTACGTTGTTCAGAAAATGTAATAGTTTTTTTTATTGTTATATTTTTTTTAAATAAAATTGACGCTCTATGTAAAACTTTGGTACTCAACTGCTTACGGTTACTGGAAGCCGACGCCGACGTAGTTGGGAATCGGCTAGGCAGATAATTAAAAATCGTAAAAAGCCATGTTTATTATAAAACCTTTTTGTTTCAGCTACTGGAATGGAATTAATGCCTGAATTTGAGAAAGGTACTGTAAAAGGTTGTATGTTAAGTATCAATTAAAGTGTGGGTATATCTATCATATATACCCATATACATATACCTGTATACAGTACATCTATATTTACCTATATACAGTGTGTTAAAGAGACTATTTACTTGTCCTGTGTATCTCATCTCCTCACATTGGGATCTCTTATCACTACCCACAGCTCCATACTTTCATAAAAATCATCCTATCTAATCATTATCCTTTTGTTTATTTCACCAATCATCTTCCATTTTATTTTCCTTGATACTACAACCTTGGCATTCCTGCAGACATTCCTGAAATACCCGAAATCCCGCCTCCCGAATTGCCTGTTCCTGAACAAGAGAAGTTAGTGTTTTTCCATGATACCAGGTTTCCTCTTAATTCAATCTGCATAACCAATAGTCTTGAGGTAAAGGTGTCTACACACCAAAGCCGCTGATGCCGGCGGCACAGCCCGGCGGCCCAACCCGCCGGCCGTATTTTGTACAATCATGCCGCCGGGTTTCATAGAGTATTTGACAATTACTAGAACACCACATGCCGCGGCAGTCGTGCCGCCGGGCTGTGCCGCCGGGTCAGCGGCTTTGGTGTGTAGACCCCTTAACAACTTAGGGTAATAATTATAATATCGATATACTGCGGATTACATTAATCGATCCATCAGTTATTTTGCGATTGGAGATTTTTTGAGTTTTGCTTCATATAAATTATTTCTTCAGTTATTGTACAGTTATCGGCACAGATATCGAGCCATGACCTTCACCTGCGCAGAAGCGATTTACTGCCTTATTGCCTTATGTGTACGGGTGCGCAAAGCGATCCCCACTCTTCCGCCGAGAGCCCAATATCCGTGCCGGTAACTATAAACCACAGATAGACAGGATTCATTGAAGATTGCAACACTTTCACGTATTTCAAATTACACACTAAATCCTACCCTCCTATCAGAGAATTTCCTTCATACATGAAATTTTAATACTACCTGCCGTATAGATATCTACCAATGACTGTGTTTCGGATGGCACGTTAAACTGTAGGTCCCGGCTGTGTGAGAGTGTATTCTAAATTTGAATTTTGGAAAAGTGCTAAGAAACTGGTTAAAGCTAAGCGTCCACTTGTCGGTATCGTACGCAACGGACGCATCGTACAAAACGGATAAATATTTCGCAGTGCGTCCACTGTATCGGCAGCGTACGGACTACCGACGGTGAGTACCAGCATACGGATTGACGATGCCAGTTCATTCGGATTTTCATAGTGAACGCACGTGTGTACTCCTGTGAGAATGGAGGAAAGCGATGAAGAACAATTTGTCGTTGTAGCTTGTTTGTTAGCAGATGAGGAAGATTTGGAAAAAAAAATTCATTTATCATAAATTAAAACTGCATCATCAGTTTTCTGAAAATCACGTTAAAAACTTTTCAAAACGCCGACGAACTTTCTACCAGGAATTAGTCCCAAGCAAGGTTTAACCAGTTTCTTAGCATTTCTCCAAAGTTCAAATATAGAATACACTCTCACTCTCTGGATAACACTTTTGATGCTAGTAACATCCTACAGTTATTAAAACCCTTTCAAATGCATGTAAAGTCCTTAAAACCCAAGATTTCGGATAGGTGCCCGCTTTTTTTGCAAAAGAGTGTAGTTGGGAAAAAGGCTCCGAGGATGATGATGTATTCATGTTCCCTACATTATTATCTAGGCATCCGGATAAGTCTGTTGCGCCCGAGGTACCCAGTCCTACAGAAGTTGAACAGCGAGTGCCAGTGAGGCAGCCGCCTGCGGAAATTGAATTGGAGGTAAAGTTCTACTTTAGAACTTTAATGTAAACAGATATGATTTGAGTTTTAAATCACTCCTATTAAACATCTTACAAGCGTAACAGATAATTTGAATAACGCTCAATTTACACCGCCAAAAATTAATACTACAAAAGATTCTATAGCTTTTTTCTGGCTCTTATCTAAAAGTTCTTACATAAAGTTCATTATGCATTGTTTTAAAATGGTAGTTTTGGATTAATTCGCTCCCGTTTTCTTATTTCATATTTCCTAAAAGTTAACTCGTTTGGTACAGGAACTGGAAGAACTTGAGCCACAACCAAAAAGGCGTAGGCTCAGAAATAGACTAATCATCGATAAAACGATCAAGATCAGCACGAATCAATTTCGCGCTAGGATTGAAAATCAGTTCGTAGAATTACGTTGCGAGGTATGTAACCAGTAGTAGGTAATCAGTTTGAAAAAAGAACTATTCGAAGTACCTACCTATGACAGAATTAGAATGCATGATTTTCTTTTTTAAAATATTGCTTTGTAGAAGTTCATTGTTAATGTACCCGCATTTCATTCATTAGGATAGCTCAGACGACATCATTTTCATACGAGTTTCTCCAGAGACGTATTTTCGGCGTCCATGCCACGGCGGTGAAAGGATTCACAATAACTTGGGATTTACTATATCACGACTGTTCTCGAGGAATCTTGGCGTTATTTCTGCACCACCCTTAGAGGATAGAGAAATGGAGGTAAGTAAATAGTTTACTATTGAAATGAATTCTCCATATATTTCCATGTATTCTAATCACACAAAACTATTTCGCTAGCAATCTACAGAGGCTATCAGGCGTCAGTCCCATCGTACTTTCCAAAGATCTATGCTTGAGAGAATTGATGAAGTGGCAGAAGTGCCTATTGTGCAAGACAGGCCAGAGATGCAACTGGAAGTACCAGTCCCAGACGTGAATGTTACGAATGAAATGTTAAACGTGTCCGAACCGCCCCGCGTCAGTGCTCTCGTAGAGCTGGATATTGAAGATATACCCACTCAGAAAATAATGACTTTGTCACAAGCACGCAAGCGGACAGCAGAACATGAAATTACTGAAACGGTAAGTGATACCTACATATTTGTCTTTACGTAAAAAAAATGTTTTTATCATACGTTAAACGTTAACATTTTTTTCAGCCGAAAAGACTGCGTTCAGTGGGTTATCGCTCAAGTCAGCAGGCGAAAGAGATTGTACAAACGGGTAAATATTCTTTTATTATTTCGAATCGATCATCAGAACTATTTTCTTAAAATTTAGTAGTTCACCTAGAGAATAATCTATTTTACGTTTGCTAATTATGACACACTTTTCTTACAGATAAAGACGCCGATAAGGAAAATATACCAGCAAACATACAACCGCCGCCGCAAGATGAAGAGTTGATACTTTCTGCTAAGTTACACCAAGCTGGTTTAGCCGATATACAACAGCCTTTAGTTCCCGAGGTGGAAGTACACTCACAAACTCAGCGGGCCGCCACCACGTCTCGCGGCAGGCGAACTGGGAGCGAAAGTTCTGAAACTCCATTAGGCAGTCTGGATAGAACGAAAGTTTCCCTTGGAGATTCTGAACATACCACTGATTCTAGGAGATTTATACGGTATGGTGCTTCCGTGTTACATCATTATGATGTTACTTATAAAATAATGTATTGATATTTCATAAAAAATACATTTTCTCGACAAAATCATGCCATGTATTTTGTTACAGGGATCAGTGGGGCACTGAAGGCACTATGCTGAAAGTCATGAAACACATACAAATCGGTCTACAGCCAGTGACTGTGGCAAGTCTTCTTGCTAAAGGACCAGTCATTTCTGGGTACAAAGGCGTAATAGCCGCTCGGTGCTTCACTTCTCTACTTAGTAAGACTTTTTGCTCTACATTATAAGTGTTACTTAATTGTAAGGCCCTTTTCAGAAGCATTATTGCTCCATTCCATTATATGCGTTACTACATACATTGCTAAACTATAGATGCTACATGTAGTTTTAAGTTATTCATATTTTTTTCAGAGTTGAAGCAGCATGGCTTTATCAATGTGAAGAAAAATCCTGATTCACTGGAAATAATAGATATTACTCCAGGACCAAAGATAACTGAATAACTAGTTCTTAAATAACTTGAAGTTGTAGTTGTTGATTAATATTATTACTTTTTGTAGTTGATGTTTCGTTAAGTTTACTGATTTGATAATTTCGTAGGTTCTTTAAATAAAAGAATGCATTGATATGAACAATTTTATTTACGATCTGTATATAATGATATGATTTCTGTACACTTTACATAATAAGTCATCAACTAGATTCAAGCTAACTAGATAGATTTATGAGTATCTTAATAATAGGTAGGTAATGGCTTAATAATTTACAAATTCTAATAGTATAATCGAATGCTGTACAATTAACAGTCGACATAATAACTAATCTAGACATTTATTCTTAATTACATAAAATACAGCCATTTACATTATAGAATTGGTATATTATTATAAGTTTAAATCTTTAAGAGCTTAATTGGTAGTACATTATTATACATTATTCTTAAAACAGAGAAGGAATTACCAAATAACGGTCATTTGAATGGAGATTTCCTACATTGGTAAAGCATTTCTAATTTTTTATTTATACAAAATCAGTCTCCTACTATTTGTTAAGTCCGCCGTTATGAAATGTACACTAGTAAAAGGAATTAACATCGTAATCTTATAACTCAAAGGCAGTCACGCGTTGTCTCATAGGACGTACACCACTGGACGATTGGAATATGTTTAACAACAATAGTATGTCTAGAACCGCAACACACGTTAACTAAGCACTATATTTTATTACTTCTGATTTCATCGATTACATCAGAAACAAGTTCAAGCACACTTCAGTGTTTCACAGCCTTGCTAACAGTCGTTCCAAGCTCTCACTCAATTTACATTAAATAATTACAGTCTGTCCTTACAGGTTTAGGAATGAAAATACTTATGTTAAAGTAGCTACCATTATTTGTAGATTTCATCAATTCATGTAATACTTTCAAGACAAATGGAACAAATTATAATAAATTCTTATATAATCAACCCATTTAAGATTTCTAGTGAGTACATATTTATATTTATCATTTCATGAATCCAAACATTGTCTTTTCGGCTCAGTAACAGTAAAGACGGAAGCCATTAATAAAATTATATAAGTATTAATAGTATGGAAAATTTATTCTAATTTTAATGATGTAGGTATAACACTTACATATTAGATTTAAAACGGGTTTTTGTAAAATGAAGAAAATAAATAAACTCATTGCCCATCGAGGGGTCGTGTAATACGAACAGATGATTCAAAAAAGTTAACATTCAAAACGGTGACATATTTATCACAGATCACTCGAGACATGACCACCCTTGAAGAATGGAATGATTGCGACCGCACATGAGAGTGCAAGCAGAGCAGAGGGCTTAGTGTGAGTTTCACTAGTTAACGTTATCGATACGTAATCATCACTCAGTAGAATAGATTTGTATGTACATCATGTGATTTGATCCATTTTGTCGGATTATAACGATCACTATTTCGTGAGTGACTGCGTTTATAAAACGACTAAGCTAATGACAGCTTGAATGAAACAAACGTTTTCAAAAGTAAATGCTACATGATTAATTGGTGTGACGATGCGTATCGGTAACGTTTAACTTGTGGAGTAGCACTACGCCCTCTGAGGTGGCTCAGGGCTGCAGCGAGTCGCTGTCGTAGTCTGCGTCGTGGGGCGGGCGCTCGCCGTAGTGCATGCTTTCGAAGTACTGCTGCGGCTTACCGTTCCAGAGGTGGTGGTCCTGCGGCGCGTAGAGCAGCGAGCGCTGCAGCTCGGAGGCGAGGTCGGGGTGCGGGTGCGGGGCGGCGGGCGGCGGGTAGTCGGGCAGGCGCGGCGGGCAGTCGGGCAGGCGCGGCGGGTAGGCGGGCACGTGCGGCGGGTAGGCGGGCAGGTGCGCCGGCAGCGGGCGCGCGCGCGGGAACAGCGGCGCGAGGCGGTCGGTGCGCGCGACGTACTCGGCGGCCAGCGCGGCCGAGCGCCACTCGGGCTCGTCGTCTCTCTGTCGACATGCCCAACCCGTGTTACGTACACCGTGAGGTGTACCGCGACCGCTACGAGTGACCGCATCCGCGAAGTGCCCGCGACCCATCACTAGCCATCCCCTCAGCGAAAACGACAAACTAATTCATTTTTTGTTTCTATTTAATATTTTATCATTGTTGAATTCGAAAATGAAAAACGGCTCGTAAGGATGGCTAGTGGCATCTTTGTGAAACGAATTCAAGTACAAACGTTTAGCAGTTTGTGATCTATTGCTACGACTCCACCGTGTCAATTAAACATGAACTACCGGATATTATTGTATGAGTTTATCTGTGCATAACTTATTATTCTATTAGTTACCAAACCAATTACCAAGAGTTATAAAGGCTTTGTGAGAGCTTTCGGTATTTGCCTTGTGATTAGCCAATTGTTTGTGCCATTATGCCACTATGTCAATACAAACATATAAATAAAAAATACAAAATCATAAATAACAAAATTAATACACAAAACTAACATATAATGTGTCGTACAGTGAGTAGTGGCTAAAAATAATGATACAATTTATAAAAATGTATTTATCTTGCACTTACCATACCAGTCTTCAGAGTCCAGAAGTTATCACAAAAAAGTTAAAATGTGCACTGAATAAATATAACACTCGAAAATGTATGTTTAATAATGGTTTTTATATAAGTTAAGGTTTATAGTTTGATATTGTTGGTATGTAAAATCCCACGCCAATGAAAGGTGTCGCACGAAGGAATGGTGAGTCAATGCTTAAAATTACGATGAAAACAATAAATACTCACTGAGTTCTGAGTACGACATCTTTTACAAACAAAATGTGTCAATTCATATATTATAACAATAATGTGGGCTGGTGACATGAAAATCCATTCAAATACTGATCCATGATAATTTAAAAATAAAAACAGTCACAGAGCTAATTAAAATTTGAAGCAATAAGAAAACATCCATTTCAGTACTGAAGAAGAGATGTTGACGCCACCCGAACCGTCGTAGTTAGTGACGAGGACACACAATCGTTAGCACATGCTCGCCTACACTACGGACCGACTCGCTCTACGTAAAACTAAATCAAAACTAGAAAGTAACCGAAGCGAAACGAAACCGCGGGGAAACAAAACTTACGATCGACATAATGGCATGCGAGACGCGGCAACACGAGCCGTCAGTCCGCCGAGCGCGGGCACTCACGTTACGAGCCGGAATCTTTAAAGAACCACGCCACGTTCCAGAACGAGCGAGCTCGCACCTTCGGGTCCGGCGCGGCCGGCGAGCGTCGCGGCGCCGCCCGCGGCCCCGAGCGGCCCGACGCCGCCGAGCGGCCCGACCGGACCGAGTGTGCCGACGGCGGCCGCGCCGGCCCGCGCGTGTGCAGCGGGATGCGGCTCGGCCGGCGTCGCGGCGTGTCGGCCAGGCGCGAGTCGTCGTCCGGCATGCACAGCGGCTCCATGTCGCGCATGCTGGAGTGCGCGTGCGCGGGCGACGCCGAGCGCGTGCCGGCGGAGCGCGTGTCGGCCTCGCGCGGGCTGTGCGCGCGCTCCAGCTGCCGCACGCGGGCGCGCGCACCCTCTAGCTCGATACTCTTTTCCTCCAACTGTGAACAAAGGTCGTCATAAATTAGCAAAGTCAGTGAATTGGATTTAGGTCGCAGGAATCAGAAGAATATGTATCGCTCTGTAGGGGGGAGGTGTAGAATCTATCTGAAAGCAAATCATTAATATTATGCAACAACAACAATGTTGCCCAAACCACCGACATCGGAGGCACCACAGCACTATTCAGGACGAACAGCATTGATAACTAACAGTGGAAATAGTGAAGGAAAGTTACGATTTTTGACTTACGTCATTTGCTTTGTGCGTCTGGGCAATCAGTAAACCATGCAAAAAAAGTCGGGTAAACCCGACGATTTTGCCATGATTGTGCAAAATTCGTTTAACATTTAAGGAAAACAACTAGGTAATTCGTAATCACGAGACTCGTTTCTGAGTAGACAACAGAATCAGAACTTGATAAACTTGAAGATTCCGTTTGCCATGAAGTTAACGATAAGGAAACATTGCTTAATGTTGTATTACGTACTACCTACGTGAATAGAAAATGTTATTATTTGCATATTTTCTATTCATACACAACATGCATTCATGCTTAGCTGCACCTTTAGGTACCAACTTCTGTACTACCTACTTATTTTCAAGCATAAAAGTTTACGATCTCTATTCGTGCCACTGCGTTCTCACTGAATAACAGATTAAATATTCGCAAATAAAAAGAGCAAAATATTTTACAAAATATAACAACAACTCTAGCACCGTTGGGTGATAGCTTAAAATTGTACGAAAAACGGGTACTCACTCTGAATTTGAGGTCTTCGTTGAAATCTTGCGCACGCTCCAATCTTTCCAACAACAGCGAGCGCTGCGCGGCCGCGCGTCTCAGGCGTTCGCTCAATACCTGAAATGCACATTATACACTAATAAGTACCAATACAATAAATAATGCGCCGAACACAATGGAAAACCTTGAGTTCATTCCCCAAAACAATGAAATAGTGTCAAGTCATCGAACAAAGCTTAGCATTGTTATCATTATTGGTGCACAGATCGATATCAAAGGCAATTTATCCATTAGCGTTTGATTATACACTTTTATATGATAATGAAGATTTTATTTTATATGAAAAAAAAATAATATTCATGATGAATTTCTTAAAACTAATTCGCGATTAACGATAGACAAACTTTTATATCGCAAATTGACTTCATAATGAAACTTGGACTTGACTTGAAAAGGCTCAACTAAAGCAATCAATATTTTGCCAGCAAAAATCTTTGCAGTGTTGACTAACGATATCATAAATGCAATGATTGTCTATAAAATATATTATGTACATAATTTAGTTCTATACGTATCAATTGATATGTTTAAATTAAATAAATCTTAATGAAGCAATGAAATTAGCCTTCAGAATTACCAATTACTCACTATTGATTTATTTACATGTAAATGAGTGATAATGAATGACTTCCTTCTAGTGAAGGTGACATTAAAATAAACATACTCCATAAAGAAATAGCAAATCATAAAAAGGAAACGCACTAGTCAGCGGTTCAATTGCTATCAATCATTTAGAATAGGCCAAGGATTATGACGCATGCTTCTCTATAGGGTATGGCGATTTGACGCGTTTTGCGATAGGCTCAGCGAGTGATGGGTGAAGCGAATGTATATGGACGTAACACATTGTGACGGTAATGACCACTAAACACATAGAAGTCCACGACACATAAATACTTAATCTAAAAAGGGAGTGTGGAGTCTAACTACGGCGGATCAGCACGATTTCGGACACACTCCATTAGCTCCACAGATCTGCGTAATTCTGCCGAAATCTCAGAGATTACGTCACAGCACCAGCTCGTTAGTGCAACGACAATTTTGAAGAACGACTGGCACGTATTTTGTTACCTCACTCGTTCTGCAATTAACAGCCTTAACTGTTTTTTATCTTTTTTGTTAATGCAACACAAGTTTCTAACGACCCAAAAGGCGAGAAACTTCCTAAATAGAATTCTTACCGCAATCATATCCACGCACGTCTGAGAAGATCAAATCAGAAAACTAAATACATAATATGATTGACAATAAAATTAGTGACAATAGTCTCAGGCTAATGCAGGTAGATAAGTAACCTACGCAAAACTTGATGAGATCCAATCATTCCTCACAATTCGTTTCAGTCACTCGTCTCTTTAATTAATTTTACTTGTCCACATTAGTTCCAAGATTGTTATTGTAAAGACGAATTACCTAAATTTAAAAAGAATTACAGCATACCTGATTTTGAACGGTAGACGTGAGCAACTGCCTCTGAAGTTCGACAGGATTGCTCTCGAGGAGAATCGCCGCGAACTTCTTGGAGTCAGGCGTGGCGACGCGCGGCGGGCGCGAGGGCGTCTCCAGCGCCGAGTCCAGGCGGCCCAGCGGCGTGGCGGGCGCGGGCGCGGGCGGGCTGGCCGCCGCCGCCGCCTCCAGCTGCGCCGCTCGCAGCAGCAGCGCGTCCCGCTCGGCGCGCAGGCGGCCCGTGTCGGCGCAGTCGGCGCACGCGGTGTCATTGAGCGCTCGAGCAAACGACTCCTCCACGGTTTCGGCGGGTTGTCGCTCGTCGAGTTCCCCGCGCAGCTGTTCTGCTTCGTCTCGTAGCCGCATTCCTTTTCTCTGGATGACATCGAGCAACGCCCACAGCTCGTCTTCGAGTGGGCGAGATCGTGTGGCGGAGGCAGAGGCGGAGGCCGAGGACGAGTGCGCGTCTTTGCCGCAGGAGGTCTCGGTGCTGAAACCGGAGTCCTGCACGGAGGGCTGCGGCTTGGCGCGGGTGGCGTCGCCGGCGCCGGCCGCCAGCTTGCGGCGCACGCGCACCCCCGGCTCCCAGTCGCGACGTGTGCCACTCGCAGGCGTCGAAGGCGCCATTTTGGAGCGCAGGTTTGGGAATGTCTCGATGACGAGGTCGCGAAACTCAAGTAAAGCACCGACTTCATTCTGGAGTTCCTAATAAATAGGAAAAAATCATGAATAATATACCGATTACTGACAAACTGCCACTATATTTGGGCACGCTTTTAACTGTTATTCTGATGTAAGGTCAGCCCCGGATCTTCAATTTTTATTAGGCGGGGCAAAATCTGAAAAATGCCGCCCCGCCTACCTACTTATGTTTATTTTCACCTTTATCATCCATATAATATATCAATATGTAGGCAGGCAGGGCCGTCTCCAGCTCATGTAGCGCCTGGTTGCAATCATCACCCAAGCGCCAACTATGTATTGAAGTACTTACAGTAGTTACAAGGAATATAAATAAGAACGTTCGAATGAAGTGCACTTTTTTGGTAGGTAAAAGACTTTAAAAAATGTGTCCAATTCATTGTAGGCTCAAACTGTTGGCCAGGTTTAAGTTATGAAAGTCGAGACAGATCAATGCAATTGAAAAAAGTAGCGCGAACGAAGCGAGCGCGCAAATTTTTCAATTTTGGGACACAAAAAGTTAATAAGTTTTAAAAAGCGCTGTAAAGTAACAAGCAGTCGGAAGCGCAAACTTTTGAGGACTCCATAAAAAAATGTTTTCATTTACATTTACATTTGACTTATAAAAGGTAAGACAGCGTGGACTTGACTTATGAAGTTATTAAGGCAATGTATGTATAATATTTCGCGAGCGAAGCGAGCGCGAAATTTTTTGAGCCTACGACACAAAATTATCTGATCAAGTACACTGTAAAGCGAACTTTTTAAATTATTTGTTTGAAGACTCACAAATTAAACTGGGAATTATGTACAAATTGAAAACGTGATTAGAGACCGAATCAATAACTGACGACCGAGTCAATAAAAATAATAAGCAATCAGAAAAAATGCCATTTAACCGAGAATTTTTTCACTTAGTTGGAGAATGTTAAAAGTAAAAAATAATCAAAATGATCAATCAAACAAAGCGAAGACTTTTTTAAGAACTTTGCTTGTCAGTATCGTGATACAATGTGGAACTTCCTTATCAAACGGGTGTAATTTTTGATGATTGTGAATTTCGATAAAATTACACCGAGGTCGAGGCGCCCGGGTTATTCGCACACCTTGCACCACAGGTTAAGATGGCGCTGTAGGTAACTATTACAGTAATCTGTAATGTAGGATTTAAAATAAAAATAAATATGCGATATTCCTGGCTCATAGATGATCGCAAATAATTTTTAATCAATTTTAGTCTGCTAAAACTTCGCCCCGTGAATAATAAAAGTTCGTGCAGTCATGCAGCTTGTCTCACTCCGCGCTCAGGGTCGGTCAAGTTGATATGGCCATGAAATTGCTGTACTTGTGCTGGTACTTGGTCTGTGAAGTGTGAATTTGGCAGCCACCTGATTTTGCCGCCCCCTGAATTTGCCGCCCGGGGCACAGGCCCCGGCTTGCCCCCCCCTAGATCCGGGGCTGTGTAAGGTATTATGATGTAGAAGAAAACGGTAAAAGTTATATTATTATACTAAAGAAATACTAACCTGTAAAGCGACGAGGGACTTAGCCTGCTCCGAGATGAGGTAGTGGAAGGGTCCGGGCGGCGAGCGCAGTTGCAGGCACTCCATGCCCGAACCACCTGAGCCGCCGCTGGCGCTGTCTGCACCGCCCGTCTGGAAACAACCACATTCTAATTAATATTATTGCTCAAGTTTAATTGTATGACAGCTGGTGCCTTGTGAGTAGGTACCTCAGCATTGTCCGATTACGTAGCTAGTGACCACGTGATAGCAAAACACTCAATACGTGAAATCCTTGCCTGTGTATTTTACCTTTGGCCACCTAAAACGAACATGACACACAATACTGTAGCAATTTAGTAAATCACCAGTCATTAGCGGAGGTTTTTTTTAAAGGAACACAAATAATGTCGCCGTGCGCCCCAGCGTAAAATTGCGTTGCGGTCGAGTGCGTCCCGGACACAACGTCCACAATTCACGACTCTCTTCCTTCGCGACCATTGTGTGCCGTTGCATTATAAAAACCCTATTGCCTAATCTGTTTGAATAGATCTTACTTCCAACCGAATGTAGAACCTTTACGTCTTGTTTCGAATCTTGATAAAATAATCCATTTTGCAATAACACTGTTATGTTACGTCCAAAACTTCTTTAAATACTCGAAGCAAGATTTTTGTATTATCTTCAAATTGATTAAGTTAGGGTTTTCCCAGGTTTCTCGGATTGGTTATATTTAGCAGTGAGTAAGAGACCTAATGATTTTGGCTTTGACTTCGTTTTATACTGCGCTTTTACCATCAATTAGGTACTGCTGCACAGCATTCGTTTATCTAATGGGAAATAAGTAGTACTCGTAGTTATAAGTAATCTAATGTTTCATAACTTGATAAATGCTTTACGATGCTACTCTGGTAATCGGTATTGCCGCTTTCAAACGTAAATTGGAAACTTGGCTATCATTAATGCCACGATTAAGCTATCAGCGAGTTGACTCTCATTGACTTCTAGTCATTACAGTAAGGCTATGTGGGTTAATTGATGGAATTTTCACTAAAGCTAAACCACTTTCTGGCAGACAATCCCCAATACGTCAACCCTTATCCAAATCCTGGTATTTATTCATTCGCCTGATGTAGGGAGAGTTAAGCAACAGATTTGTATAGGAGAAAGGACCCTCCCCGTTATATTATGATCTGTATGGCAAAGTTTCAACCAACACCGGTTTTAACACAGCTTAGCTGTTAATAACTTAGTAACCTTTATCAGTTTGATAAGAGTGCTTATACTACATACCAGAGAGAATGTCGATGTCGTTCCCAAAGTGCTGATAATGCAGCAGTGTTGAATTTCAACATTATATTGCTACATACCATTGTTATCGTACGAAATGCTATTTTATTTATCTTACTTTAGATAAATATTATGTATCGGTAGACAGTCTGGCGAATATTTCTGTGACTTAAAAAGGATACCATTGTGAGGTGGATAGTGTCCAAGTCACACATGTCCTGATAACTTGTTATTATAATTCTGCAGTCCTCAAATACGGACGAGCTTTTTGTGAAATAACTTTATTTTAAGAAATACTTCGACATTAAGGCAAAACTCAACATCACGAATTTAGGACATTACCAAAAGCCAGTGGCCAAATACACGCATCTATATACTACCAGTTATTTGACTATCAGTGGAAGTCTAGTCTAGCTGTGAATAAGTGTTTCCATGTGGCAAAATGTCACCCGGAAACATTGGTTAACGCTCTCTTGTATCCAAGCGTTCAGTCTTATAAGTTTAGTCATTTATGATAACTGAATGACGCACTCATCTTCATCTGAAAACCAGAAGTGAACAGCTGGGAAGACTGATGAGTCATCATTGTGAGTCGAATAATAAATTATTCAATATGATATTTAGAACTCTGAACCAGTATTCTGCTAAGTTCTTAGAATTATAGATCGCAATAAGTATGCAAAAGAGCGTTCATAAGTTTTAGAAACGTACCTAAATTATTTTGCCTTAAGTACTCTGACGTCAGATACGGCTGGTATGCCTACCTACGTTGGATACCTACAGCTTCAACTTGGAAGGTGATCGAACTACAAGAATTTTGCCGCTGTCATTTAGGTAGGGTGTGACTTTTGCTGGATAACAATACCCAAGTGTCTGGCACCAAATTTGGAAAATATCAGTCCGTTCTCTTTGAATTCGCAATGAGCTGCAATACTAGCTGGACTCTAGGAAAGGAAAGTTACCCGGATTGTGCAGAATCGTTTCCGCTATACCTACGTATTAGTTTACGGTTTTGAATAATTCTTAGTCAATTAACGAAAACTAGTTATGCTATCTACAATGGCAGGGTACGGTGTCGAGAAAGCGCGCTGTGGCGGTAATGGCCGGCCTGCGGACTTGACAAACGACCGCAACAATCGAGGGACTTTTCATTCAATGACACTACGTTTTGGCGGTTTGTTAGTTTCACTTTCTTTAAGATTGCGTCAGATCAAGGCCGTGTCTGCATGTACAGCTGTGTTATTATAATGGCAATTCACTAATGTGTTATGACATTAAGCTGGTCGTCATGATTAGATGTTAGTGCCGGATCTGTCGATTGTTTATTTTCACCCGGCTCGACGTAACAATATGCAAATTATGGACGCGTGCAAATGTACATAACATAATGACACTTTCATAAATGCGAGTAATGATGAGTATTTAGATTACATACAGTGTTGGATGTCTAAATGTTTATACAATCACGACGGCAATGCAGCTCGAGGCAGTGGAAGATTTCTCCATCTTCAATATCATAAAATGAATGTCTTAAAATCTACAATATACTAAAAACAAACCCGTTTTTTTTAATGCGTCATTGTTGTTTAAACTACATAGAGGTATTTTAACAAAAAATATGATTAATCACGTAGATTCGAGATTGAGGACATGCAAAAAATCTTAAAAGGTTGAAAACCTGCATGAGGTGATATAAGCAGTGTCTTTCAATCTAAACAGACGTGTTGAAATCAAGACGAAACAGTCGTGCCATTTAACCTCCCAAATCCATCAACTGTCCCAGTAGGCTGTAGGCAGCTAATGATTGACAGAATAGAGGTCCGCCATTACGCAAATGGTCAAGTGTAAGAAACGTTTTGCTAGATTTGTCAACAAATCTTTGCTGACGAGATAAGTATTCTAAAACTGTTGCATTGTCATTGCCTTAAACAATGTTATTGTAGTTAACTAGATAATGATTAATTTTGCAATCTAGGTGCCATACAAGGACAAACGACTGCAGTCTGTGGAAATACTGCGAGAAGTTTGCCTGATATTGTTCATGTATAATTGGACAAAGGTTGGTATTTTTGTATTTATTGGCATCAGGAAAACATTGCAGTGTGAGGTACGCTTCGCTACACCACCCACAACATGAGAAGAACGACCGCTCGCGCCGAACGCGTTATATTTACGTATGTGCTATCTCGCTCCCGCGCGCATCTGTCTCGTTTCTTTTTGGTACTCACAGAGTCTTATCAGAGCGTTCTTATTGGACAATCGCGCGACGCTCTCGCCTGAGCGTTAGCACTACTTCGGCCCCTGTTATTTTAGACTTAAGCTCGTTTTGTATTTACATTTAATATACTTTATACTTTACACCATCATCGCTGTTTCATTTCAACATTACCTGCATTGCTGCTACATTTTGGTGACCCCGAGAGAAAAATGATGGAACACAAGCAAGAAGTTAGCGAGCCTACAGACCTCGCTGTCATCTCCGTGCAGTCGCGTCTCCTTCCCTTCTGGCGTGAATATCCTCGCATGTGGTTCATCCAATTTGAAGCCGTCGTCGAGCCACAGAAGACCAGTGACGAGAACAAATATCGTTACGTCCTGGGCCAACTACAACCGACCGATCTTCAACATGTCACAGACATCGTGATCAAGCCGCCAGAAACTAAGAAGTACGAGGCCATCAAACAACGTCTTCTCTCCGTGTACGAGCAGTCCGAGGTGAAAAATTTCAAGAACCTCATTAGCGGATTGGAGCTTGGCAACCAAAAACCGTCTCAGTTGCTACGACGTATGCGTGAACTCGGCGGCAACATGATCACCGAAGATGGAATCAAGATTGAGTGGATGAACCACCTTCCGGCTCAAATGCGAGTTGTGCTGTCTGTGAACACAGATTCATCGCTCGATATGCTCGCGGCAATGGCAGACAAGATGATGGAATATTCCGAGTCGGCAAATATCGCAGCTGTCTCTTCATCTCAACCAGATTCTGCGGCAGTCAACCAACAAATCATGTCCGCGCAGATACAAGTGCTCTCAAAACAACTAGAGAATCTGACACTCGAGATCTCCGAACTACGCAGCCGTGGAAGACCAAGCCATCGCCGTCATCAGCGCTCCCGCTCAAGGTCAAAGTCCACTGCAAGGCATCAACACGATCCCAATCGAGTATGCTACTACCACTACCGATTTGGAGATCAGGCGAGACGCTGCGTGTCACCGTGTGCTAGGCGAAATCAAAAGAAGTCGGAAAACTAGAAGAGGCACCGACCGTGGCGGACGTCGGTGTAACTACGGCAAGTAACCGCCTATGTGTCTTCGATCGCAACACGAATCACCGTTTCCTCGTTGACACCGGTGCGGATATCTCCGTCCTAGCCGCCACATCGATACATAAGAAGAAATGTTCGCCAACTTCATACAAACTATACGCTGCGAACAGTTCTCCAATCAATACCTACGGCGAGAAAGAACTACAAATCGACCTAGGCCTCAGAAGACGATTTCGCTGGTCATTTGTAGTCGCAGATGTCAAAACATCGATACTCGGAGCTGACTTCCTTCGCCACTTCAAACTCCTCGTCGACTTGCATCAAAAGAAGCTAATCGACAAGGTGACACAACTCTCGATCAACGCCGTAGAAATCTCGTCGATGCAACAAGCCGTTTACGTACTTAGCAACAAGCAGACATATCAAGACATACTCAAGCAGTATCCAGATCTACTGCGACCTATGTCCTTGAAAACGCCCGCTAAACACAACGTCGTGCATCACATCGAGACTACGGGACAACCTGTCTTCGCCCGTGCTCGCCCCCTGCCACCCGACAAATACAAAGCGGCTAAGGAAGAGTTCGAACGCATGATGGAAATGGGCATATGTCAACCTTCCAAGAGCCCGTGGGCCAGCCCACTCCATGTCGTTAAGAAGAAAGATGGCAGTCTACGAGTGTGCGGCGACTACAGGCGTCTAAATTCAGTCACGCTACCCGATAAATACCCGATTCCGCGCATACAAGACTTCACCTATCAACTACACAATAAGAAGATCTTCTCAAAACTCGACATGAAAATGGCCTACTACAAAATACCAATAAACAAAGAAGACGCACAGAAAACGGCAATCATCACACCCTTCGGGTTGTTTGAGTTCACCTGCATGCCGTTTGGCCTACGTAACGCAAGTCAAACTTTCCAACGATTCATGCACGAGGTTCTGCGCGGCATCGAGGGCTGTTTCTCATACATCGATGATATCTTGTTGTACTCAGAAAACGAACAAGAACACAAGGAATTACTACATCGAGTTCTTGAACGCCTGAACCAATACGGCGTATCACTCAACGTAAACAAATGTGAATTTGCACAGACGAAAATCAACTTTCTCGGCTATGAAGTAACAGCGGACGGCATAAAACCAACTGAAGAACGCATAAAAGTAATATCCAGTTATCCTCAACCGAAAACAATCATCGAGCTTCGTCGTTTTCTGGGCATGCTAAACTTCTACAGAGATTGTCTACCAAATCAAGCCGACATGCAGAGCGAACTCAACAAATATCTGCACAATGGGAAAAAGAATGACAAAACGCCTATCACGTGGACGCCGGCCGCCGAACAAGCATTTCAAAAATGCCGCCATAGCATATTGGAATGTGCAACACTATCGCACCCTATCGCCGGCACCCCACTCTGCATCATGACGGACGCTTCTGACCACGGCATTGGAGCGGTGCTACAACAACGTGACAACGCAGCCTGGAAACCGCTAGCATTCTTTTCCAAATCATTGAGTGCTACGCAATCACGATACAGCACGTATGATCGCGAACTACTAGCGATCTACGCGGCTGTGAAACATTTTCGAAGACTCATCGAAGGCTGTGACGTCACCGTCTACACTGATCACAAACCGCTGTCCTACGCGCTCTCAAGGCCGCAAAGTAGCAGCGACACTCAGCGACGTGAACGACAACTCCACTTTATCAGTCAATTCGTCAAGAACATCATGTACGTAAAGGGAGAAGAAAACTCAGTCGCTGACGCCTTGTCTCGTATTGACGAAATACAATGCCCGTCAAACATCGACTACGACAAGTTATCACGTGATCAAGAACAAGACGACGAGCTGAAACAATTGAAGCTGCAGCCGAACTTAAAATTCATCTCAGTTACTTTGCCTGGCACGCAACGACCAATCACGTGCGAGATGTCAACGTCCACGCTTCGCCCATACTTACCACCGGCACATCGTTTTGCTGCATTCAAAGCGCAACATGATCTCTGCCACTCTGGTATCAAGGCGACTAGGAAGCAAGTAACATCGAAGTTCTTCTGGTCATCCATGAACAAAGACGTAACAACGTGGACAAGAAACTGCGTCGGCTGTCAGCGAGCTAAAGTACATCGTCACGTCGTCACGCCACTAGGAAGTTTCCCGCCATCGCAACGCTTCGAACACATACATATCGATATAGTCGGCCCACTTCGACTATCTTACGACTATCGATATTGTGTTACTATCATGGACAGATTTACAAAGTGGCCAGAAGCTGTACCAGTGCGCGAAATAACAGCTGAGATCGTCGCAAAAGCACTATATGAAAACTGGATTGCTAGATTCGGCTGCCCACTACGAATATCAACCGATCAAGGCAGGCAGTTTGAATCGTCGTTGTTCAGCGCGCTAATGAAGAAACTCGGCATTACACGCATACGTACAACCGCTTACCATCCGCAATCAAATGGTCAAATCGAGCGCTTTCATCGTACGCTAAAAGCTGCGTTAATGGCTAGAGGCGCAACTACCAACTGGAGTGACGAACTTCCCACCGTACTACTTGGCCTCCGAACAGCGCTGCGTGAAGACAACAACCTAAGTCCCGCGCTAATGACCTACGGTTCTACGCTACGTGTGCCATCGGATTTCTTCGCGCCGACTACTACAACTAACATGTCGGACGAAGATTACGTACGCTGCCTCACACAAACAATGACGTCACTCTCACCGTCGTGCACTACCGCGAGAACAACAGCCAGTCCCTTCATCCATAAGGACCTCGGTATGTGCACACACGTCTTTGTGAGGAACGACACCGTGCGAGCGCCGCTGACTCCACCCTACGATGGACCGTATCCTGTGCTACAGCGACACGAAAAATTCTTCAAGATTCAGCTACCGAATCGAGAGACAGTTGTATCGCTGGATAGACTGAAACCGGCATACATCTGCAATGAAGAGCCAAACACTACGTGTCCTACGAATACAGCAAGTTGTACACCGAGCGTCGTGGATCCTGTACCTTCACAGAAACCCTACGTCACCAGGACCGGCAGAGTATGCAAGCCAAACGTACGCTTCGCTAAGGGGGGGGTACTGTGAGGTACGCTTCGCTACACCACCCACAACATGAGAAGAACGACCGCTCGCGCCGAACGCGTTATATTTACGTATGTGCTATCTCGCTCCCGCGCGCATCTGTCTCGTTTCTTTTTGGTACTCACAGAGTCTTATCAGAGCGTTCTTATTGGACAATCGCGCGACGCTCTCGCCTGAGCGTTAGCACTACTTCGGCCCCTGTTATTTTAGACTTAAGCTCGTTTTGTATTTACATTTAATATACTTTATACTTTACACCATCATCGCTGTTTCATTTCAACATTACCTGCATTGCTGCTACAGCAGCATTAAATGATTGGATACTCTAATTCTCTGAACGTGATGTTCCAAGTTCATAAAATTTACGAGAAGATTCGTCTCGATGGGCGCTCTACATGCGCTGCGATGGATAACAACTAGTATTATCATACCGTTAGACCCATTCTCGAGTTCATATTTTTTATTATCATTTCTATAACCACTTATTACATCTGCGTACTCCGCAGAACGTGACGAGTAATATGCATAGTTTAAAATAAATGTTACTATTACGACCACGGATTAGTTTTAGTCTGTGAATAAGGACAAGGATGGCAGTCTAAACAATGAAGCGGAAAATTATTATAAGAGATCCGGCCGGTTCATTAGGTAATCGTTTAACACTAGAAAGACCAGAGTGGTCAAATGACCCCAATGAAGTTTTTGATCAATCATATTTTCAAAACCAAAGCTTTGAAATCGCTGTGGTTTTATGACTTTTAATATTTCGTCATTCTTTACACTATTCTGATGTGTCGATACCGAAAGCAAGATAAATACGAATTAAAAATTATCATCTACCTAGAAAGACCGCTGTGGTCATTTGACACCACTACGTGCGTGCTTTGTAAATTTGTTGAATATACTCGTATTGTGGGTAGTTAAATTAAAATATTTGCATTGATGTTGATTCAAAGTGCTTATGTAATGGTTTCCCATATTTAGGGAGAGAAGGCCATCCCATTTCCCATATGAAGGCCATCCACAAAATCAAAGTTTAGGCGAGTGCGTTGTATTGCGACTAATGGACTCATACTTGAATAGTGGTCGAAATATAACAACTGATATTATTTTTTATGAGTGTAAGCTTTTCAAAAAGCTAATTGAAAAACGTACATCAATAGTTGGTACGGTAAACAAAATACGATTAGATATTCTAGCTACTATAAAAAAATGCAACCCTCAGTTTATATGAAACACATATCCACAACTCTGAAACCTGCGCACTTACAGTTTATCAAGGAAAACCTTCAAAATCAGTTATGATTCTTAGTTCACTTCACTCTTACGTATTTGTTGATCCAGAAGAAGCAAAAAAGAAGCCGAACACGGTGAAGTTTTACAATGCTACGAAATTTGGAGTACCTGGATGTTATTGATCAAATGACCAAGAAATATGGTGTCAAAGCACCTTCTGCTCGTTGGCCCTGACAAGTGTTTCATGATATTATGAATTTGGCACCAATCAATTCTTGGATTTTGTACAAAAATCCGAGAAAAAAGGTCATTCTTGACTTGGCAAGGGAGTTTATCGCCCGAGATTCCCACTCCCTGATGACGCCATCTAGGTACTTCACGGCCCGATAATAGCATACCCCAGACCCTGAAGAAGAACGTAGCGAAAAGAGAAAACGGTGTCACGTCATTGTTACGTGCAAAAATGCAGACAAAACAACAAATCTTGTATTAGTTGTAAAAAGCCTTTGTGTGGTTCTTGTAATGTAAACAAGGAGCTAAAACATCAAAAATGTGCCCATTTTTTTCATTTTTATAACACATAATGGATGTTTAATTACTATTAAGGTCTTTTATTTCCTATTAGATGTTAATCAATAAAAAATAAAACCATAATACACGAATAAAACATTACAACCCATGAATGGGTCATTTGACCCCACTTGGTCTTTGTAAGTAGTTCATAATTTCGGTCTTTCTAGTGTTAATGAGTGAAACATTTCCTGCGTTTTTATACCATAGAAAATTATAAACAGAACGTTTTTTGGTAAATGTTCGACATACATGAACCATACAACATGAATAATGATGAGAAATGACGACTCTTTATTCACAGATCATGATGAAAACAAAGGTCGGTTCATTTCGGTTATTGTAGTCTTGTCGTTAGTAAAGAATGGTGAGAGATACAATAAATTCAAGAATAATACGTGCTTTATCATATTTGTTTGGCGCAGCTGCCGCTATTGTAGCAATACTGTATCACGACTGTTATCGCAAGTGTGATGTAAACGAGAAACGAATCAAATACGATCAAATCGATTGCGTATCTATATGATGGATGTTCACCCTTCCATGATAACTGCAAAAACTGCGTGTCCCAGTTTTCACTTTACATCATTCAAGCGAAAACCACGGGATGATAAATTACCAATCAATCAACCATAAAGGTTTTCAATAAAATCTTAACTTACCGCAAATGGTTGAAGAAATCGCGTGAAACCTTAGATATTAAAGGGATAATTGCAAGACTTATGAAAGTTATATAGAGGCTTAATAGTGTAGAAAAATACATTACACGAAGCGTCTGTTATATTCACATTCACAGCGCGTTTACTGTGCCCACGGCGAAAGAAATTTTGAGGTGTTTAATTAGAAAGATTAACAGCAACGGTAAATATGGGCAATCTACGGCCGCTGAGGAATTTTAAGTTCTAATTTTATTAACGCACGCCCTGTTTGTTTTGAAGACAGTGCAACGTTTATTTCTGTACGAAATTAAGGTGATAGAAGGTAAACATACAAAGAAAGATACAATTTTCATATATTTGTGTTTAAAAATGTGTTCTCGCCTATTTAGTGAAGTCTTAAGCAAAGAAGATAATCTTATCCCCTTGAGGTGGACAGCAGGAGTTTTATTCAAGAATCTAAGATTACTTAAGGTGGAAAGAAAGGATTTTCCACCGGAACACTGACAAGATCAAACTTCAAAAAGTTTGGTTCCCCAAGGATAAAGAAAAAGTAAGATAGCATCCTTTACGCGTTCTTTTGGTCGCCTTTACTAAAATTTTATAGAATACGGAAAACTGAACCCTTGAGGATTAAATCTTGTGTAGGTACAAGATGAAGACTGGAAATTCTATTGTTTTATTTCAAACATTATTATTACGTGTCCAATCACATAATCTCTTCCTTGAAATGGTCCTATTCCTACTTCTTTTAACAATATTTTCGACAGTTAACTTAAATACATATGTGATTAAAATAGGTACTTACTGTTTCTACATACATTACAAAACCTTTACTATTTAGTACGTGGCTCAGGTATCAGTTCACATCGATTACGAGTGCTCACGACTTCGATGGCACATAAACCATTCCCTGTACATGTCTAATGTGAACAAAAACACATCTAGAACATTTGTCACAAGTCATACAAACGAGACATTACTATTTGGAACACTGGAAGTCCCACGTTTTTACACGCTTCAGACTTTTTTACGTTATCGTCAAATGCATAATCATTATGTTACTTCATGATTTCAGTAAATAAGTGTTATTTGATTCTTCTAGAATCATCTCTTTGCAATGGCAGAGGTTGGCAACTTTTCTGTAGTTACTTCATATCTATATATTTTAACTGTCCAAAATTGCAATAGTGGCAAATAATTTATACTGTAAGCATATTTAAACGTTTATGCAAAATAATTAATTTGGATAATGCAACGCCGATGGAAAGATAGTTAAACATTTAGTGAGGCAGTGTGTCAACCGCTTCATTAAGCGTTGCAGCAAGATGCTGAAACCGCTGCATGATAATTACTCACGTTCTTTATTAATCATATGAATGGCGAAAATACCTCGATTAAAATGGACATATTGTTAATAAGGAAAATTCATTCTAGTATTGTTACGAAGGGGAATCCATAACGCTATTGACGATTATTCTTGGAATCCTATACGTAACCAAGTGTAGGTCTGTACATGTTTACGTGCCTAAGTAGAAAGTCATAATAGTTACAAAAGGTATTGTTTGATCCTGGTCTTCTATTCAATATAAACTTGAACTCAATATAATCAGTCATCTGTATGCGTACCATTAATAAAATTAAAAATAATGGCAGTATTTAGGTCACATTAATATGAATCTATTCATGTTGTTGGCAACTATTATAAAAGGTACCTATAGAAAGCTTTTTATGGAAGGCATAACAACCCGCGCCGCGACACCGTAAGGAGACACTATTTGCATGATAATACAAAACAAACTCTTCATGCAAGAAACAGAAAAAGTTGGCCTGAGGCGGAATGACAAACATTTTGCACTTGAGAAAACATTGTGACGAAGCCATAGAACTAACAGGTAGTTTGCGAAATATACAAATACCGAAAAAATCGCAATCGTTTGCAGATAAATGAGGATGTGACCTGTGAGCAATGTGTGAAATTCAATGATGTGACAAAACATGAAATAAATGCTGAAATCGCAAAATGCAGTCGTAACGACAGTAATGATGTCAAGCCAGTCAGGTTTCGGAGCATAGCCGACCGTTTGGCCGATCAACCGGTAAATTATTAAAATTGGCAGATGGCAAAAAATGAAATCGTGTACAATATCGTATTCATTGTCCTATTTATACAGGTAATAGGTATGTTAACCGCGTTTGTGCACGCGCCCATATGTATGCAAATTGTTACGCTACACTACACCTAAATTTTGTACTCACAATTTGAGCGAAAGGAAATTTTATCAAAAGATATGGTTTCATAAAACAATGAATTCATGGCAATACTTTGCTATAAACATAAAATATTTAAGTCGGATCTACTTGGTAACAATGAATTGTAACAGTTGTTTATCAAGCCGTACAAGTTCTACATTAAACTCAAAGAGGTTTTAATAAACGAAGTTGGCTTCCACTTCACAAACAAATTGGATTTATAAGTGAGTAAACAATACAAAATATCAGGCGATTTCAATTTGAAAGATCAAGGTACACAAATGGCAGAAATAGCTGAGTCACTTAATGAAAAACGTCGGTTATTATAAGGAACGACTGTATCATTTGCAATGCCATATTTTGCGTGATATGTGTACATGAATTATTTTAGAACACGCGATTAATAATGAGCGTAAGTCATCAAATGGCAAGTACAAAAAATAGGACAAACTTATGTATGATAGCTGAGCGTGTGGACCACGATAAAAAAGTAATGGAATATAGCAGAACAAAATTATTCGACCTCTCTTTTGGACGGCAAGACCCGAACAATTTATTTGAGGGCTCTGCGTATGATGATTTTTTTTTATTGCACATATGTAAACTTAGATACTGTTATGTATATTGATATGTATGATTCATAGATAATAAATATAATTAGAAAAGAAATAACTTACATAAAAAGATCTAGACAGAATGAATATAATATTGCAGATAATCGCGTGCTGATTGATGAACATTAAATCGGAGTTGAATAAACAAATAAATTGTTACAAAACTTCACTTGATTAAAGCAATTATTGTGTTATTATTTTTACTACTAACATTGTATTATGTTGTTTGGTGTTCCTTTTTGTGGTATGGTAGGTATTTAAAACAAAGAATTCAACTATGAACATCTGATAAAAAAACTTTACGCAGGCACACCTGAAGTAGCCATGGCAGAACATTGAAGAAAAACATCTAAACTTGGTAAATACCCACGAAGAATCGACGATAGTAACCGTATCTAAACTCAATGTTGACAAACTGTTGACACTTGCCAATAAACAAAATAAAACAAGCGAGGAGCAACGTGATCCAATCAAGCGTTGCGTGCTTTCACTCTCTGGCTTGCTCGCTCCATTTTAGGGTTAATTTTCGATATTATGAGACCTCGAGATCCGTTGCAACCGATTTCACTATCGATAGCTACTCGGCTACTCGTACATGATCCTCATCATCTTTTTGTTGCGACAGCTAATGAGCCAAACAAAAAGAAGCGTCGAATAATGGAGCAACAAAAAATTTTAAGATCACGGTCTATTATTTTTGTACGGAGTTGATTTAAAATAGATATTCTTGATGACAGAGTAACAGTGGTATCAGAGGATTGAATGTGAAGAAAGATTGTTTATCTTAATTGTTTTCGTAAGGATCGGTGGAGATCGCACAATCCACTGAATGAAGAAATAGATACAACTCATGCGGATCCTTGAGAATTTGTTTGAGATCTAGTGGTTGCGATTCAAGTTCATAATTTGCATATAAGCCACATTAGTCACACCTTTGACTTTGAAAGCAAGTATTCTAGCAGATATATTTAATTATAGACAGTTTTGTAACTGTAAAGTGTGCGATGATAATTGTTCGAACAAATGTAATGCACAATTTCGCCGGGGAAAAATATTGCTTTTTCTTGACAAAGAGGCTTGATGACGGTTAATTTAATGTTTAACTTTTTCCTCATACTGTTCAAGAAAGTGCTTGTAATATTGATCACATCGATCTGCAGCTTCGACAACAACACCAAAAGCAAACAACAGGGCACAAAATATTTAAAGCTTATAATCCTATGATAAAGCGTATTCATAGCATCAAATTATACATGTATGTATTTTAGTTGGAAACTAGTGCACGCATACGGAAAAGCCCGCATGCCGGTGAACAGCCAACCGTGGTTGAGCACCGCCCAATCGCCACAGTGCGTGAAACCAAACCGGTGCAGGCGGCCATTGAATAAAAAAACACAATTGCATGCTAAGGGACCAATTTTAAAGTATTTCCTTCACGGATCTAATCAAATCATTGCGCGGCAATAATTGTATTGATCGACTAATCACTGTAGGTTTGAATAACCAATAAGTGGAATACATAGTTGCATGCAATAGAATAGAGAGTTAATTCCCATAGCTGACAAGCGAATATTGCTAACTTCGAAATCATTCTACATAGGTTTTTCTCAAATCCAATTAAACTAAGACTATTGATAATGACTACACAATGGCGACACTCGAAACCGAGATAAGAAAACCAAGTAATATTGACAAGACAAACGCTGGGTGAGTTTTTACAAATATTCCAATCACAATAATAAATCGAACAATGCAATTGGCAAATACAATAATTTCGAACCGTCGAGTTTGCAAAATAAACTATTCTGTTCCCATAATGACGCAAACATAAGGGAATTAATTAAACATGAATTCATTAACAACCTTTTGTGCACTCTAACAATAAACCACTTGTGCATATTTTTATCAATGTTCATGAGCCTATAGCATGTAGCATACTTAGGATCATGGGTGTCTTTTTTTGCTTATCCGTTCGAACAAGATTCACATCTATTCACTATCTTATTCGTATGGATAGAATTTACTGCAACAGCATCAGGCAATACCAGCAACTAAACTAGTCCTAATGGTCCCGTGTTATTTCTAAACTAATCGCCTCTTATTGAACGCCCGACCCCTCACGTACGCAAAATATCGGAGCACGTGCGCGTACACATATGGCCTCCACAGACTATATGCAATCTATTTAGGCTCATAATCTTGATAATCTTCACTCCAGACATGTCATCTTCATTGACATTTAAAGGTCGGGTGTGCAGCTGTCCCATAAATTGTAAGAACAATGAAACTGCTGCACCTGTGATCGGTGAAAGGGTCATAAAGGTCTTACTCGCTTTGTTGCAAGTATAGCCAGCTAGCACCTCTGCCGACTCTTCATTAGTAATATAAGAAATGATAGAAATGACTGGTGGATTTATATCCCATAAGGTATACTTGAAAAGGTAAGTTTTCACCATAAAATCTTGAATTACCTGAACAATACAATGTTGACTAAAATTGCAAGCTTTCCATTTCACAATGTTGAACAAAAGAACATAGTTTGTGTTTTATATACAAGCAATAAATTAGTAGAATTGACTCGTAGGATGTTGTGCCATACATGGCGGCGTTTAGAGGCTCATTCACGACTCATTGTTTCAGAGCAAGCGTGGGCGCATGATTGTTGCACCCACCATCTATTCCGAATTGCTGATGAATTGCAACGCGCGAAACGTATTTATCCCAATTAATCTCGCACGGTGGAACGGATGCGTTTCAATAAAGTTAATGTTGAGCAAAAATTTCTCATTTCAGTCACGAGTTGTTTGGGTGTTGAAATGTAAAATTGTGTTGAATCTTTAATAATCTGGAGATTTTGAAATTAAAAAGCTGTGAAGGCTACTGTAAATATTATCGACAGTGCTTGTTTGAATACCGAATGCACACAATACATGACACGAGCCACAGAATAGTCATAAGGTGATAACGCATAAGCAGCCAGGTGCAGTAGGCAATGTGTAGGGCGTGCCCAAGTAACGACCGTGCCTGAGTACCCTACCCAGTGCGTCATTCATTAGCCATACAGGCCGTAATAAAACCGCTAATGCCATACCGATCCACATGACAGGACACATCAAAACAAGAGATTGTTAGCCATTTTGTAACTAGATTCCATTAAACACGACGAATAATTGCTGGAACGTTTCACCACGTTGATTATCTTTCACAATGGCCCGAAACGAAACGTGTCAATTATTAAAATTACACAAAATATAGGTGGTATATTTGCGGTTGCTTATTACGATGTTCACAATTGATTACATACTGGTGTTCCGTGCAACTAAGTATGCAAATGAAATGAAAGGGTTACTGTCCGTGAGTTATTCAATTACTGTTATCAAACATGTTTCAAAAGTTAACGGGTAGCATTGCTTATTGGCAACTTTTTGTAATGTGCATCATAACTATAACGGGTTGGGCTTGAAGAAACACCATCACAATATACCTAAATTATCAAATTTTCAAATGAGATGCGTTTATCAAAAATAAGAAAATTATTTAAATTGGACCATTGTATTATTCATATTCATTTATTCATAATGACAATTGCATATATTACTGCTAACTTAACGGGATGTAAGACGCCATTGAATGTTCTAACAGTGATTGCCCTCTGTAGTACAAGTGTAATTACTTGTCACATTATTTAATCATAATTCGTCATGCAATGTAAGTTGATTATGTGCCGTAAAATCAAATCATGTTTTAAAGTTTACTTTGAATATTACGTTAGCGCTTCATGTTACTTCAAATAACACCTGCCTATAAATTAAGTACCTAAACATGTTTCTTGAAAATAAAACTTATCGAAAAACACAACATTTTCTTCTGAAATCTGAAAAGAGAAAGTCGTAATTGAAATCGCGTAGGCAGTAGACATAGAAGATTAAAACAACATTAACGTTTTCACTAAGCCTCAAAATGTTGTACCTATCTGAAAATGATGTACACAGCTATTTGCCGCGAAGAAACTCACCAACGCTTCTATTGTTTGTAGAAACAGTGAAGTATGACAGAGGTAAGGTAAGTTATATTACGTTTCTACCCATATCAAAACTATGTTTAACGTCACTTACTTGTCACTTACTTGTTATAACTAACTTATACCCGGTTACACCTTTTCATCGTGGACCTATTTACTAAATGACAGATAGGAGAACCTTCTGCCCAGTAAAATGATGAAAAACTTTGCTCAAGGCATAGGTATAGGAAGTCACAACTTGTGACTTCCTATAAAATCGCCTCTTTTCAGGACTTTAATAGATAGGTACTTATGTGCTTAAGATTCACCTGACATATTAACATTTTTGGGAATTCAAAGAATATTCGCAAATATAACAACAATGATACTGTTAAATTGACCGTTCACTGTAATATATCTTGTTAGAACAAGAGACTTGTTATCATAGACGATAAACACATTTAATTTGAATCTTATCTCTCTAATACATAATTTGATTTGCAATCTACTACTGATAACAGAAAAAACATTTTACATTCAGAATTTTCAAACATTCATTAATAAATGTTGCAGCTGACAGAACACATAACAGAAGACGTTTTACATTAGAATGTAGAAAACTAAACTCGATTTCCGACTGCTATTTGTCTCCAATATCGATCACAAAAACATAATCGAACAGCGGAAGTAAATTATGCAAAAGAAAAAGATTTGCTGAATATTGAGGAAATATTGTCACTTTCATACGATCATCGATCAGTCTAGAATCTAGATATTTCCTAGTCAATCATCGAATCAAAATAAATGACTTTGGTCATACCATTGAAATCTACTTTACGGAACAATAACTACATAGATTGAATGGACTGCGATAAGATGAAATATTTCCAGTAATCCAGTTTATACCTAAAACGCATTTATGCGTTCTAACTTCTAATCAACACAAGGCCAACAACGCAATATTACGGATATTGACCTAAACCTGGCCAAGTTTATTTCAATAAGAATGTTAACACCACCAATGCAATACACAGTTTAAACAAAGAAAATAAGTATATCGAGGAAACCAAGACATATTGCTTATATTACTTAACTTGTAGATAGTGATCGTTCACAGTTCAGTATTGTGTGTAGTGTGAAACATTGGTTTATTGCACGAACGAAAAGCGCCCACAGATGCACTCAGCCGAGATAACACCAATTGGTGTAATTGATGTTAGAAGTCGGTGAACGACTCATAAGTGCCGTCAATATACGCACCCAACTGTACTCGCATGAATCATTAAATGTACTACTTAAATAGATGGCTGCCTTTAATGGCTCAGCTGTCTGTCCAGCAGACGGTCTTAGCACCTATTCAAATGAAGATAAAACCATTTAACTTGATTGATAACCTTATTTATTGCTTTCGTATACGGTTAAGAGCTTTGCATTGATATCGAGAGCGCATGACATATTCTATTTAGTTAAACAACGCATTGATATATGCGATTTGAAAGCCACGAATGCTGCGTCAAGATTTAACGGCATTCTTTATTTGCTCGTCCAGTGATTCAGGGTAACTGGTGATTTAATAAATAATTGCAACATTTAGTGCATTTGCGTCAGCTGTACAGTTGCAGTGGCACGCTCACGTCTCCTTAACGGAACTAATGAGACCGGCCCCTCAGACACAGGCCACTGCCTTTTCCGTCAGCTATTTGTGCCACACTGATCCTGTACTCGATGTGTCTCCAAGTGGTATAATGGAGCCCTTTTCACACCAGACAATTTGAGCATTACAAAAAATAGTAGAAAAAAGTGTACATTTCTTTAGCAGTACAAAAGATAAACGATATCGCTTTCGGCACATTCAAGTGGGTCGGCGTGTGTCGGAGCTAAGTAAGAACTTTGATAACACATGGCCGGGAGTCTAGAGAGTTAAGTGTGGGCGCGAACAATGCAGTGAATCATCACAGCTGTGAATGAAGTGTTTTCGACAATGGGTCGGTGCTCCCGAAACAAAAATAGACGTTGTTGCATCGCTTTAACTATTTCAACACGCAAGATGCTTCAGGTGAAGCTGGGTATACAAACCTGGACACCGTGTTTGGTTGTAACTTAAAATAGCTCTCAGAGGAATGACTGTAAAACTTTAATGAGCTTGCGACCTGACGAGACCATGTGCGCGTAAAAGGCAGATAATGAGTTCTTATGTTGTGCCTTGAGCTACGATGAACAGATATTGTAACTGTAAAGCATTCCCTTCACGTACTCTCCTTTTGTTTTGATAAATATATGTATAATCATGCACATGCCAATTCCTCAGTCGAGGGGGTCTTTTCCAATAACTTCTGAGTTTTTATTCGTCTGACCATACGCAACGAGTGCTGTAGAACGGCATTATCGTATAAACAAGGAAACGTCCGCGACCGGCGCCATGGTCGGTAATCTGGGTCGACTTTAAACTTTTTACCATAATTCTTTCACCTCCCACAATCACTGCACGTTTATTTACTCCAGCACGAATTTAATCTGATGCAGTTAAATTCAAGATAA
Organism: Helicoverpa armigera; assembly: GCF_030705265.1. Lineage (NCBI taxonomy): Eukaryota > Metazoa > Arthropoda > Insecta > Lepidoptera > Noctuidae > Helicoverpa > Helicoverpa armigera. The sequence continues at coordinate 9,117,047 of NC_087132.1, read as the reverse complement.
TTACATCTGTTTTCTTTTCGCAGAATGTAAGTTGTAAATACTCGGATGTGACGGACTGAGATCGACGATCGAGGTACCCAGGTGTGTTGAAAGTGCATTGCAACATAAGTTTCTAGGAAGTCTTAGATATCTATCATATATCTTAGTGACACTTCAAAGAACGACAATCGATTGTTCTGAGAGTGGGACACTTTCACCTCAGCCCTGGCACACGCCTCTTTAATTCAAAATCCTATGTTATTCATTTCGTTATCGGGCAAACGGATTAAAATCGAGCTGCACAATAAATAATTCACATGCACGACACGTTTCGTAAAGGTTACATGAAACTATCACATCGTCAGTCAACACTTTCTCTGGCGTCGAACTGTTTGATGGCATCAAGCCATGACTCAGACTGTCAATTTATCGGTGTCGATAAGTACAGATAATGAAGAGTGAGGCAACTCAAACATAATTAACCGTGAACTCTAAAATCAAACATTACATAATAAGGAAATCAACTCCTACGTAAAACAACTTTCCGCTTTATTTCTTGTAATAAATTCGTCTGTTATGAAGCACGCCATTAGCGGTGTTGCCAAAACCGACCTAAAACCACTTTATTTTGCTCAGATGACTATGAAAATAAATAATAAAAGATTGCTAGAAAGAAATGCCAACGAAGACTAAAAATACAATAAATTGTAAAAATGAGCTGAGGCTAAGCTTTTATACGCAAAATTTATTACAGAAATGAAGCGCAATTTTAGACTACAGTTGGTTGTATAGGTTCCCACACAAAATACATAGGTACAGAAGTCAATCTACATACAAAGCGCGTTCGAGTCACGCAGACATAGGTGTCTCTGTGTGCGTGTTCACAGACGCGCTGTCTCAAAACAACTCAAAACAGTGCGAGCGCGGCTGCCGTTTTCTTGAGATACGCGCGTCACACACAAGGTAGATAAATGTGCACTCGTTGTGATACCTACCTAACTGTAATTTGACTGTAATATTTTTAATTTTAATAACAAAAGAAAAAGTAATAATGGAGCAACAAAAAAAGTCGTATTATAATTGTTCAGTGGACGGTTGTTTTTATACAACAATAAACAGTGAATTGTCGTTTTTTTAGCCTGCCGTATTACCTATAGTATGTACCTACTTATTTTCTCATATTTCGATGGTTCGTATAATAAACGCAGTAGGTACAGTTAGGTGGGTAGGTAAGCGCCCCGGCGGCCTCTGGCCCAATGCCGTAATAAGTTTTGCTAGTGTCGACCCAGGGAACCTCCCAACCTACCCTCAAAGATTATTACTAGTAGGAGTTGATAATTTTTGTGATCATGGCGAGAGTATGCTGTATGGTAGACGAAATAAAACTCGCACTTCAAGGTTTCTGTAGGTAGAAGCAAGCTTAGATCAGGGACTGTACCAGCCCATTACATAGAAAAAAAAAATTTTCACAAGTAAAGAGGAGGGTAAGTATATATGTATGAATAACAAAATTATAAATTGCGGTTTCTGAAAAAGTTCGGTATCTCGTTCAAACGAATTTCCGTTGAAAGTGTTTATTAACCTCTTGTATGCCACATTAAATATTTTATTATTATTGGTTTATATTTCATTTTTCCTGTTTTATTCTTAACAATACATCAAATAATTAGATACGAGTACCACTACCACGTTAGTTTTATGCGCATAAAAAAGTTGACAGCCCTAGCGCGACCGCCGAGTTTAGGCATGAAAAGTGAAGTACATACATGAGATTGACTTCTGTACCTATGTATTTTGTGGTTCCCACCTGTGAAAATCCAAAGATTTGGTGGTGATTTGATGAATACTTATTTTAATGGAACTGGTGTAATACTGTGTATGTACTCATAATTCGACGGATTTTGGCTGTGTATGTGAGTTAAGTCATGAAAAGCCGTATTTTGGCTTCCATTGGCATTATTTACCTTTGTCCCCTACAGGCCTTTTATATGGTTATTGTACACCATGCAATAATCGCTTAAAGGGTCAGTAAACTTGCGTAGTAAAACTTTACACAATACGTTGCCGGCTTCGAATGAGTCATCGACAGTTACCTTTACTATTAACAGGCTTGTTAAGACCGAAAGAAGAATATATGTATGTAGATATTATGTAATCGCATTAGCGTTTATTCTGATTCCTCAGTTAGCCTCGATATAAGTCTATTCTAGGCTGCACTTAGCTCTTGGAGTGTCATATTCACACAACAGCTTCCCGTTAATAATTAGGTATGCGCAACGACAGTGCACAATGCTACTCTCTAACACCATGTTTATCTCAAAATGAGGACTCACAGCTACTAGCAGTCATATTTAGACCAGAAATATGGCTTAGATGGAGTGATATCACGACCCAAGCAAGCATTTCTCTACGCGCTAATTAAAGTGCACGACGAAATCCGATAATGCGGTATCATGTGGCAATATGTCACTCGAAACGACATCAGGCGAGGCGCGGCTGTCCTACCCGACCAGCTCTGGTTTCTTGTGGTTCAATAATGTCTTGTTTTATAAAGTAATACCAGTATCGACTTTCTGTTGAATTCCCCGAGCTATGATTCATGTTTTAATCAATCTAACGGCTAACTTAATGATTCGCTTCGAACACAAACCATCGTTTAATAAAAACTATATTTGACACAGATCACGTTCGTGTTCCAAATACATAATGTAGTAGAGTTTCTTGCATTAGCCAATGATGTGAAGCAAACAAAGCTAAAGTATTCTTGACCTTCTTCATAATGTAGGACTTGGATTCGACAAGACAGTGCAGTTGGTTCTAACGGCCAGCCATTTAAGACATTACCTGCTTTTAAGTTTATTACGAAATTAAGTCCGATTGAACAGTTCACATAATTCTGTGGTAGAAGGCGGAAACAGCGGCGGAAGCGGCGTCACGGTCCACGGCGCGCGCGCACACTATGAAGTGACGTCATCGACGGGGACTCAGCTGGATGTTACAATGAATTCCAAACAGGTTTTATTTGATTAACAACATAAGGCATTCATTTTCATACAATCGTACATATGGTATGACTGACACCAACCTATTGAGAGTAGATTGTAGGTAAGTATGTTTGGTCATTAATAATGTCAAGAGACAGCTAAATCCAAATCACTCATAACTGTTTTAAAGCCCACAAAACAATATTAAATATTATATGTATGGAAGGTCAAGTTTAAAGGTCAAAACTACGAGAGAGACCAATAAAATAGTGCCAGTACGTGAGTGACTCCGCAGAAGATAGGCTCTCACAATCATGCCCAAATCGTGAATAGCGACAGTTGGCCAACAATAAAGTCAAACAGTAACACAGAAATCTAAGCCCGAAATTGGAACAAAGAAGGTTGAATAAAATAACAATTCTTTTTAGTTTAGTATAAAGCTGGAATATCCAGTTGAATTGAAATCCGATACATGATACTTTTAGTTCACTTTATCAAATAACAGCAATATCATGTGACATTTCAAGGAGATTACAGTTTTGATACAGGGAGATAAAAAAATACTGTAAGTGTTGTATAAACAAGAACGTTGCTTGCTAAAATATTGAAATGAGAGGTAAATATTATACATTTGAATACAACTGAAACGTATCGAATTATATCAACAATAAAGTAAGGTTTAAAAAACTTTGGACCGAGATTGAATTTTTTGCATACGAAATTATGTCCCGTAACGACCGCCGATGTCATCCGTTGTTTTACGTCAATATAAAAACTGCTTTAAAATAAAATTTGCACTTTTTGTCTTTATAACAAAAAATTGTTTTGACGAATGTTCTAGACTAGATAGGTGGGGCGTAACGCTAGGCGATCGTTTCAGCCAATAAATAAATTACAAGTAAAGGATGTTACGATGACTTTTAACCTTTGGCGTTGGGTGCCATTACGTTAGTTAGACGATAGCAAATGGCGAGCTATACAAATGAAATTAAATGGATTCAAGAATTGTACGCAGGATAATATAATATCAAGTCTATTGTGAGAAGCCAAGTTAGCATCAAGCTCATTTCGCAAGTCATTTGAATTCTAGCATCATCTCGATGTCTCCCCAAGTAAACATCGTCCATCAGCGAGTTTCACAGTTTTTCCTCACCAAGTTTTAACCTAAAACAATAAAACCCGTCTGCATCAGTCACATAGTGAGAGATTGCGTGACAAGAATAAATAGCATTGCCTGCATAAAATGGCCTTCTATATAAAAGTTAACTTACATTAAAAACATAAATATGCTGGACATAAAAACAAACAAAAGATGGCCAATTCTTACAAAAGTATCAAAAATACATAAAACGTTTAAATTATAGATCTTTTAATCAGCTAATTATGCACAAACAGATGCTTTCTCGCGATTTCTCAGGGAAAAAAAGTAGAAAGTTATTCGTTCGAGACCGGCATCCAACGCACGTTATATCGAATTCAAATCGCTGCGTTCCATATCTCCTCCCGAATGTATCGTACCACGCGACTATTATTTCATATGGCATACCGACCAAATGCCACCTGAACACGTAATAGTGCACACTAAAATGGAAAATAGATGACATTCTGTACCTAGCGTTCATCGCGATCGTTAGATAAACACGAGTAAAATAACTATGACAATAAAACCTTACTAAATGCCCTTTTGTATCTTCGGGTGTTGTTTTCCATTTAACCTAGTGAGGGGTAGACGATAAGGAAAACAGCATCTCAACATAACAATGATCGCATTAAAATTATGTTACAAATTCCAAAAGTGTTTCCATGTTTTATGAAAAGCCGTTTAAACTTCTGTTTAGTCAACTTTGAAGATTTTGTCAGTCTTTCAAATAACTGTTTCTACTATGGCCGTGACGTTGGTTTGTCAACTAATGAGATCAGTCAACGCAAACTAAATACGGCTTTAACCACTTGGCTATTAACAGACAAGTATTAAGATATATTTTTGTCATAGGAGACATTCAAACTTGTTATAAATTTAAATCATAAATGTGGGGGGAACTAAACCGCTCCCCTGTTGATTTACACCCTCGAGCTGACAATAAATATCACTTTATATGATGAATGGCCGAACGAATTGGTTGACATTGCTCCCTTCCGTTGCGTATTTTTGTTGTTTGATGTTGAGTAATATCTGATCCCTTTATTAAGGCACTACTCAAAAGTTATTCGAGAGTTTTCTACTTAAGTGAAAGGATTTTCTAGAAATCTTCAAAGTTCGTATCTTTAACAATCAATTGGATAAAGTTAAGATACCTACTGTTAACTTGATTCTAGTAAATGAGAAATTGTGTTTCTTCAAACAATTCAGATTGCGAAACAAACGCTGAGAAAATTCGATTGTGCCAACAGCCAAACAAAGCCAATTTTGATACAACTTGGGCCTCGATCGATCAAGTAGCAGACAGGATGCTCCCTGAGGAACTCCGACCTCAAAAAAACGAATTTGAATAGGACGGATACACGTCAAAATATTACCAAAGTAGTCATTCATCACTGGTTGATATGTCTAATATCACAGACACTGATACAAAAGGCTAATGCTGTTTACTTTAAAGTTAACAGCGTTGCGATAAGAACTCTATTTATAGTAATATTTTCACACGGTGCTGACCGTATAAACCTTGGAAAAGATTGGCGAGGTATGAATGTATTGTGTCATGTGTATCCTGCTTGCGTAAAAATAAGGGCAGAACTTACTGTGTTAATTTTAAGCAATTTTTTATTGTCTTCGTATTTAAAACAGTTGGAAAGGAGACCAGTACCTCCTTTACAGGTTTTTCAGTTGTCATCAGATTTTATTACAAGTACTTTTCTGTAATTCCTAAGTAAAGAGATATGAGGAGGATTATTAAAAGGCAATTGAGCACCAGATAACCCACCCAGCACTTCAACAAAGAAGCTTACTAGACTTTCAAGCAGTGTTAGAAAATTGTCTTCAGATAACAGTCCCGTGTCATACTTTCGAGATTAATCAGGGAACGGTTCCAAAGAAGGTCGCTAGAGAAAACAACGTAACTGGTAATGTGATGATGACATGACGTCTGTTACTGCTGTGTAGCGGGGAAGCCGGGCCACTAACCCATTTATGAGGTGCCGGTAATTGAATTACACTCGTCTGACGCCACTGAACGTTCAATCGTACTCTTGTGATTTTATTGTCTGGTCCGTGCGTTTCGCTATTGTATTGCCTTAGTGCTGCTGATCGTAAGTCTGTTGTTTTATCTAGGAAAGTAGTGTTTGCATTGGATTATTTTACGGTAGAATCGAACAAATTCTCTCTATTTGCAAATCAGATTGACGGTAGCCTTCTAGGTATTTGGGAAAACTAGTGACGCAAGCAACTGTTCTTTGAGTAGGTAAACCCCTGGGTTTTTGCTTACTCTATTTGTTCGTCCAAAATCTGATCACGTCTAAGTTCTTACCCGCAATGGACAAAACCCTAAAAGTAAGTGTTAAGTGAAAGTAAAAGTCCCATAAAAACAAGCAGGACGTAATTATTAAGTCGTGGTCGTTAGGATTATCTCCTCCATAAAGCAGTAGGTAATGCGACTATTTTTACACCAAGTTTAGATAACAGATTCGAAGAAATTTACTGATACATAATTAAATAAGTATTATTGTCGACACAAAGGTTAATTGTTTTGTTTACATGTTAAGGGGCAAATTCCTGAAAGATTTTTGTTTACTTACAAACACGTCTAAAACAGCTTTCGGGCATGCTTACCTGTAAAGAAGAACTAAACTTAGTCACGTATAACAACATAACATTTGAACATTTAAATAACACTTGGCAAATATTCAGTTATATTTAGCAACACAAATACTCCTCATATTTAAATAAAAAATTCTTAAGACGGTCCTCAGTAATTTATTCATTACAATTCTATAATTAGAAGTCCCATATGGTGTACAACATTCCTGGGAACCGAGAGACTAAATTCGCAGGGGGTCCACAAATACAAGTAGGAATATCGATGTAATTCCTTAGCGGACTGAGAAAAACAGAGTGAAACACCGTTCCGCTATTTCTATACCGTAACTTGTGAGAGTTAAATAGAATAAAACAGGGTTAATGGTCAGTTTGCTAATGGGCTACCGACCAGCAATTAAACCAAATAACTCCACTCGTTTATAAGCAATCTAATGTTTTATTTTATGTTCTGAGGGTTTTAATCACCGCTGTCAACATCTAGGATACAATTGGAAGTGACTGGTGAAGTTGTTACACTATTGCAGAAATTGTTACAAGGGTGGTCAAGTTGTCTGCTTTCTGCTTCTTCAAGTTTGCTTTGGTGATGTTGATGATGATATAAATGTTTGGTAATCAATTAGAGAATAGAATCATGGTAACAAAATTCTGTAAAGGATTGGGTAGGTACAAATCATGTAAGTAAAACGTGTGCAAACAATGATCTGAGCCCTCCCTCCCTTTCGAAGTCAATTTGTTTTGGTTGTGTCGCCATCGTGAAGCTGAGTCAATAATTTGCACGCGGGTGTAGTCGTGGGTGTCACGAGCTAATGCATGTAAATGCCAGTGAAACATCGCAACTTATGAAACCTTGGATTATCCTTTGGTCTGAAATCGTTATTCGTTTTCTTTGTGGGTTCTAAGGTTGATACGAGTATCAAGGTATAGGTACCTATTATTAGAAAACTATGTAAGCTTTAATCGAATTCCAAAACAAATATTAAAAGATAGTTTCTAATTAATTACTTCCTCATGGTTGAATCCCACTTTTCTTAACGATCACTTAATAATATAATACAGTTTACTTTCCTGTTCCTTGTATCCGTATACGATTTGAACTCTCAAGATACTGAAGTTGTAATTTCCAAGCAAACTATTTCCACATTGAAGTTTCACTCGGAGATGGTAATTAACGTAGCGCGTAAATTAATATAAGATTACTACTTGAACAGGTAGTTGTATTGGTAATTTACCCCTTCACATTTAAGTAATTAAGAAATCTCTATATCAACTGCAATCTAGCCAGCTTATCCAGCGAAATCTATTAAAATTAATTAATATTACAAAACAAAATATCTCAAATATAAAATACCAAAACAGTAAGCAGACAAAAACGCTTATGCCCAGTAATTAATATGGCATAGTTTCATTAAAGGTTGCAAAATATGGGAAATGCTTACATCACCGCGATTCTATTATACTTTATTTTATGTAACAGTAGGTACAATGTTACATTTACGGTTATTATTTTAATAATACCATCAAAATATATTATTGCTGTGTTGCAATGGATCGAAATAATTTATAGCAATAACTAATGTAACTTACTCGCGTTTTTTTTTTAGATTTCTGAATTACGTACGTGATGTCAATATTTTCGAAATTGTATAATTTGGCAAAGATTTAACATCATTTCAGCAATTATTGATCTAGCTCTTGATATTGATACAAGATATCAAACTGTCAATACTGAACAACCTCTTAAGAGCAAGAGTGACACAGATAGCATTCAGTCTACAAAAGGCGAGCAGTGAAATAGAAAACATCCAAGCTTTTGTGATATTTATAGAACGTGATAAAGGTGTTAACTCACACTACTGCCAAACTACACAGTCAACAAGAACTATCTACTATCAGAGGATTTTTATACAGCTCTAAATGTCATAAGAAAGAATACAAAAATAACTCATAATAATAATGTCATAAGCATTCATCATAAGAACATAAAAATCTAAGGCACTGTACTACAATGCAGAGGCTATGTGCAATGATTCCCTGGATGATCGTAAAAGAAGTAAAGGTACAACGAACACAATATTTCTACGGCGACAAACGAAGATTAGCATAACATTTCACCATTGTACCTAATATCAAACAGAATATGCATAGTTAGGTGCAGTTTACACGACAGCAGTTCGTAGAAGTCACAATGTCAATTTGTTCCATGAACCGTATTGTTGCTTCGCTCATGTAAACATCGGCCGATATGCACTCAAAGCAAACAATAAACGTACAAGAGTATAACAATAGCTCACTGCTCTGTGATTACGAGTGTAGACAACTCATAAATAGGCACATAATATTTCAGGTTTCATTTGTAATATAGTAATTTGAGTTGCCGAAATTAGTATAATAATTAATCTGTCATAACTTCCTCATTCTCTTCTATCTGGTCGAAAAACTGTTAACACTTTCAACGAAAAACCAATTTAAGTTCATTCCTCTTTTTTATTAGTAGCGTAAACACTTTTCCATTGTGAAAAAATAAAAACATTACAAAGCATTACAATCGAATCTTTACCACAAAAAACTAATATCAGCTTCATTTTTGGATTTTGTATTAGAAAATTGCGTCAATACACGAAATAACCGTATGCGGTTTCGTTGTCATTGAAATCAATGCTTTGGATTTAGAACGTAGACAGAAAATTGTTAGGTTATATTACTGTTACTAGTTTACATTGAGTATACAAGTCCGTTCTGCATGACCAACATCCTCGTCTCGTGCAGTCAAACGTGAACCGTCCACCAATGTCCATCGAATCACCCTTTACGAAGGAAATCATTTCATTTGGCTTCACATCCTTTATAACATCATTTAAACTACTTAATTTGAGAACGTATTGAATATATTGTGTCAACGTTGCCTTAATTTTTACAACATTCATATAGACACAAGAATGTAAGTAAGACTATCGCATTTCACATCTCCGCTGCGGTTTCAGAGCGTCTGACCTTACCCCAAATATTGTTGCAGGCAGACCAAACTAAAAATCTTGATTTCCTTGAAAATGAAAAGCATCGCCTCTATATATATATAATACTACTTTGTCAACAACAAGTATTTTGGAACCGATACGATTGAATGGCGAATAAATGAAGTTTGGCTGAAGTAAATAAGGAAGAAATATCTACTGAATGTCACTGACATCATTGTTAGTTATTAGCACAAGCACAAGGAACGAATGCGAAGCATTTGACACTTTCTATTTATGTTCAGGCGCAAGCTCGCGTGACTGTTGCCATATTGGATGACATAATTTTAAATCCTATGGGACCATAGTTACCTCGTTACTTCCTGTAAATGGATGAATTATTTAAACCGAGTCGAGGGTTATTTAATATCTTTGTTGCTGTACCTATTCATTTCCGTGTGCAACTGCACTGAGACCATTTTGTTGTACAAACCCTCAGCAATGTTCAATTCCATTGATTTCTAAAGTCATACAAAAGCATAGGTCGTCGTTCGTTCGAGACGAATGCACCGTAGATGGCAAACAACCGCAGCACTTCGCATGCGGTTGGTGGCATTAGCTTGGAACATGAAAATAGATGCCATATAACGTGACTTTATCGATACCCATATAAAATACTAAGTAATACTTCAGCCTATACCTACTTTCTATCAGGAGTCACAACTCTAGCACGACGAGCGGATAATCTAGCAAAGATAACGTCAACAGCAGTTCTGGTGACCCAGAAAGGGGTAGAGTAAGCGGTGCACAAGCTATTTTAATCGGATTATTAGCTTTAAACCATTTAATCAACAAGTCCCTAATCGTACCTGGCATCACCATCTGGGACTAAATTGTTAGTGATCTTGAGATAAGAGATAGAAAGCAGTTGGAACAACACCAACCGCGTTACGCGCGCTGAGCAAATTCAAAACGGAACTCACCACCGCACAGTAAATAAGGTGCGAGCCGTTACCCGCTTGTGCAATGATTTGTAAGTACAAAAGTAGCACTTTAGATCAAAAATCCAAGCGCGTACCTACCATAAATGTGACGATGACTTTTATGATAAAATTGCTAATGTCTTCTTTGAAGTCAAAGACAACCTCATTCATACTAAAGATTAAACACGAGATAGTCGCGCAGCTCATGCTATAAAATGTTTTTGGAAGGTGCGCGGGCGCGAAGGTGCTGCGAGCAACAAAACTCGATTCGAAATCGACGAGCCCAATGTCAGACACCACAAGGTCGCCTCTCACGATAAACGCCTCTGCAAACCGTTCAGACTCCAAAGAACCCGGCAAATCTGCGATCACATCGCTGCACAACTATTCATCTGCACTTATTTGGTGCGTATCTACACATGGTAACATCTATTGTTCTGTAATTTGAGTTTAAGTACTGACATTTAGAACTAGCGTTTGCGTCGGCGGCATCGCGTTTGAACTGATCAAATCGATACATGCGTCAGACTATGTAATGGATACGAATCAAGCGTTAATGTTAACGATGGCATCGGTAGATAAAATTGATATGGCAGAACTGGATGAACGACGAACCGTTAATACCAGACCATCGTCGCCTATAACCACACCTGTATTTATCTGTAGGGTGGCTAGCGAAGCGTTGCTCACTTTATAAGGGACGGGCTTTTTATGCAACCGTGTTTCTACGAACGCGTTTTATATGCAGTTTGTTTTAGACGAGTTCTAAACGGACAACCACCTTTAACGAACGTAATAAATATGAAATAGCTTGACATGTTTGATATGGTGACTGTGAATAATCCATCACGTATAGCGATGGCTTATCGCGATTCATACGACAGAGTCTGGCTTCCACGTGCCAGTAGGTACCACCGGTATTGCATAAACGTGTTACAAGTCGTTAAGTGTATAATAATAATTTATGAAATGCTTCTAATCCATTTAGTAACACTTTCTCTCGGTATAAACTTCATAGGTTAGTTAACCCTTCCGTGATACTTTCTTGACTATTAAACAGTAATATCCATTGCAAAGACTATTAATTTTAGAAGACCATAAAATTAATAAGCGATCACGGCCAACGCCGGTGCTCGATATATTTTTGCGTGGAAAAACTCTTTGCGAGTGAAACTTGCCATTCGTGCTATGCTCTCGATTTTAACATCACGACGGAAAGAACCGCACTGGTTCATGAACACGGGTTAATTGAGCACACAAAAAACCATTTAGGCTACCAAGGACACTGATATCGTGGTGAATACAATGCCATGACTAACTGAGGTACGAACGATTCAGACATTCAATATTAAATTGACTTCAGATTGGCACGGGCGGGTCCGTACGCTGAACGGCTGATTAAAGTAAAAGTCTGAACATTCGCCTCTGGCCGGGTTTTTATCTCGTGCAACCTGCTGCTGCAGTTTGAGCCGCTGCTAATGTATTTTAAACTCGTTCACCGGAAATTATTTATTTTGTCATGGCGCCCACCTGCCACACAAAAGGAACGATAAAAGAAGTCGATGACGTTGCGGCAGATGATAAATTGAGGTTTAACCTTTTTTATTTTTTGCCGAATGTTGTTTTAGAAAACTTTTGTCGGTATATTTGCTACTTAATGTTAATTTATTTGCGTATTTAAATCAAGACTCATATAAATCCGTAGGTGACAAACCAGTACTTATGCACGTATTTATGCACGTTAGTTTACGGCAACCTTTTCACAATTCAAAATGTTATTGCAGCACGTGGCTTCGAGCTCGAATTACTCAATAACATGCTTAAAGGTAAAACGTGAGTTCATTCACATAAACATCAGAAGTTTTAGATGAGAACCAATAGAAACGAATATTTTTACAAATTATGAAACCGATGAATCATCAGTCAGGAGGTGTTTTACAAACGTGAAGCAAGATTATCTTATCGATAAAATAGTCACTCGGAAAGATATACCCAGAATTGGAAAATTATGAATAAAAACATCGGTGTATTTACAAAGGTTAAACACTGCTTCGGTTTCACAAGAAGAGAGAAGATAGAGACTAAAAACAAGATAAAATATTCTGAGAAAAATGTCATTTTGGAAATAATTATCAAGTTCTTAAAAATAGAATTGTCAATAAACGTTATTTTTTTTTAGAAAGATTACTTATCTGTTTCGATTGACTTGTTGTTATAATACATACTTGTTTGGAAAAGTAACACAAGTGTTAAGTATGAACGGCAAAGTAGCCAATAATAAATTACGAACATACATATGTTTAACAGATTGTTTACTCATATTATTTACAGTCCAAATCAGAAATGTTTCTAATAGAACAATTGCAATGAAAACTTATATGATCGGAAAGTGAATTTCAAAGAAAGACACAATGTTGGAAGCTGTTCCAACATCGAGAATTGCTGAGACAGAAACGTGTGGTTAGGTTAAAGAAGTTAAAAACGTGTGTAGTACTCCGAGTGCGATAAATTGCACCTGACACGTCCAACACGAAGTACTGATGCAGTCGGATACATCGAGCGGCAACTCACGACATGTATCGCTATGAAATTGCAATTCTTCATACTGCACAAAGGCATATAATGTGGTAATCGGATAAAGTAACATCATAACGACAGCTAAATCCAATTTGATAGAGACCTTTCAAGTAGAAGCGTCTGCAGGTAAATTAGGACAATGAATTACTCTTATACATATGTAGGACAGAAGGCCGAGCTAAATTCGTACACCAATTAAGTGTTCTGTAGCAACGGGTAACGTCATCAAACGAGGGTTTCGTAGTACCAACCAGATGTCTATTTGAACGAGTTAATTACGAAAACTACTGGGTTGAGTTGGGTACTATTTCGCCACCAATTAAAATGTTTTTAGGGGGATTTTTTGCTTTATTCTCGATTGGCGAGGCCTCTAGCTGAACCACGATTTTTTATTATGTCAAGTAGATCTTATGTTGAGCTTGGTTTATAAATTGCAATACTGGGAAATTCAATTTTAAATTGAGACCATCAACCAGATGAACAAGCGTGACTAGTTTACGTGTGAATTGTAATTTTAATAGAATGTCTAAATGATTTGATTGCCAAAGACCACGAGATCACGAAATCATCTTTCAGCATTAACGAGGCACAAAAATAAATCGTAAATTACCAAAATTCGTCATTGAAACATAATGCGTGATGTTGTTAAGTACCTTAGCTAACTTTATCCAACCACTAATGTCCACCATTTCGTAGTCGTAAATTTTTGTTTTGGAAAACTCTGCTGTCCTCTAACCTACATTCTGTGGGTAATAGTGACTTATGTAATGCCAAACAATACTGCGTTTTGAATAAGTAAGGTAATGACTGTTAAAGGCAAGCCGAGTGCGAAATGACTTGAGATCTTACGTCTTTCCGGCCTATTGCCAAAGAAGCATGGAGGGCCAAGAAGATTCCATCACAATAAAGCCAGTACCGCAACCATCTATCTACAGTGCAAAATAGTAGGAGCCCCTATCTAGAGCAACGGAAGTTACTGATTTTCTGTCTATATATCACTGAGTATATCTCTTGGAAATAAAGGAAATCCTGTGGTCATAGGTTTCTTTAATATGAAAGAAGTGTTTTAGATCTTTTAGGGTCGCAGTAATTTTAATGAGATGATTTCCATGTCCGACAACTGACAAAACATCAAAATTGCGGAAATGACGAATTGGTTTTGGCTGCGCTTGATATAGTATTTATCTGTTGGAATGCACAAGTTTCTTTTTTATCGAGTTCTAGTTTGACACATTATTTTATTGTAGTTCAATGACAGTTCAATGGCGAATTAGTGGAAAGCCAGTGGCCTCAAATGACAAGCATACTGTTGAAACCGGCGTAGCGTTTGTAAATTAGCAGAATCAGGACCCAGATCATTCTCGACTGTACTTCAATACAGATAAATTGTGAGCTCATGGGCATGCAACCTCAATTCATGACGTGATCTAATTGAAACGTTTTAAAAGCAACCGGAATGCAGGTGGTTCACCTTTAAAATATATGGTTATGTGTGCCGACATGTCAAGGATCAAATGTTTAGACAAAGTTCATGCACGAGCCGACAATTAGTTATACGGACACGGACAAATTAAAGAAATGATTATCATAAACATGATTTGAAATTCAATAGGTAATAAAGTAAGCCTATAAAAATTGAATAGTGGAGGATAACGACAAAAAAATGCAAATCTCACTTTCAAATAATTTTAGAATTCTTTATCATCAGTCCCAAATAAAGGCCTAGTTTAAACACCTGTCATCTAAGTATAAGATAACTACATACAGAAAAAGAACAGAATAGAGAAAAAAACAACTCTTGTGCTATATATCCAAATAAACAAATCAATATTGGAGAATTTAATATCCAATATTTGTATGTATTCGTGTTCAATACTATGGCGGTTATTCCTATAAAAACCGCTTAAAGCGCGTACATACAGCAGACAATAATTACGGAAACTACTTTCTAGTGTGACTCATGCTAACTTCGCCGGTGACTAAATGAAGCCTTGTTACAACTTTTGGTGTAAAATACCGTGTGTATGATAATATTGAGGCTTTTTACATCTCTATTTTGTTTAAAATGAAACAAATTATACTGGGAAACATTAGTTCTAGCATAGTCAGCCAAGTTCTTATCATCCTCAAAGATAACGTATAGGATAGGTGTAATCAGAGTTAGGTTTTCACAATGCTCACTAGTTTTATTAACAAGCTAATCACTCTACTTGACGATTCTGTTTCAAACCAGCAATTTCAGTTCAGCACCCGTGCGCATTATCAATCTAACAGCTTAACTGTTAATCCCTTCACAATTTACCTTGGAAACTTGTCCATAAATTGTTGAATATGCACGACCGAACACTGTAGTATTTGACAAGCAATTATTCAAAAGTTAGAAAATCAACGTTTGCCAGTAAACAAGTATTAAGTAAACGTTTGTGTAAAGAAAGCGAACCTGTGGTGCGAGTACCGGGGCTGTCTCCGTAGCCGCCGTTTTGCCGGAGTCTGCGAACACTAGACACAAGCTGGCGGGCCAGCATGACGCCCGCTCTTCACAGCCACCTTCCTTATACAAGCACAATAATTCTCCATCAGTCACTTGCTCCTCAATAGAAATGATACCGCGAGCTGTAACTTAACACTGAAGACACACGAGATGGGCCCGGCGATTCACTGGGCCGTATCCAACACACGCACTCACAATTTAATTGTCAACGCTCCCTGTTTCAGTCACAACTCCTTTGGTGACATGTCGCTAATCATATGTTTTGAAAACAATACTTGCCGTTTTGAAGTTTGTCAAACTTTGTTATATTTTACGTATTTAATCGATTAATCTAATCACTTAAGGCACTTTAATATGATTGGAATGGACAGTTATTACTGCAATCGTAACAGATCACGTCGGCAATTATTCGATATGCTCGGGTTCGGTTACGGGTTCAGCTTAACGTCACTACGTGACAGTCCGTGTCTCTTCAAAGCTTTTACCGTACTGGCTAGAAGGCAGTAGTGCGAGCTCGGAAAAAAGAGAAAGAACGATTATGACGTACCAGAGTCACAAGCCCATAACCGCTCATTTCGTGCATGCGGATATGAATCTTACAGTGCTTGGTATAAGGTAAGAATTCTTGACAGCGCTTGTGTCAGCTGGGTTGGTTTCCTCGAATGTTGCGTGTGGAAATTCGAGACAGATTGAGCAGCGCAGTCATTGAGTGTAACAGAGATAAAAGCAAATATCGAATGCTAACGACGTTTGCCGATTGGAGTCCGACCGCCAAGGCCGACTCACGTCACGTTTCGCGAGACTAGACGTGCCTCCTGTATACAATAGGTATGTGCACGATTGTAGTTTATTGCACTTTGTTTGACTGTATGAAAACTCACTCCAAGAACTCCTTAATATGTGATCCTTATCTAATTAAGCAAGCCATTATGACTTTGCGAGAGCTTAACAGTTATAGTGGCTCATTACCACTCAATGTTATTGTTTCTTGGTGCTTATGATAACGCATACCATTGACAGATAATTTAATATTTACATTGTGATTAATTTTGATAAGATATTTTTGCGAATTTGTTACTTAGTAATACATAGCCGTTCATGAAAACAGCTGACAACGTTAATAATGTCAGAAATTATTTTCAATATTATGTTCAGAAATTATTTTCAATATTGTTACTTGTTTTTCAGCTCTTGTTGAAATAACATTAAAAATAAAATCATAATTTACTGCATGCAACGTAATCATCAAAAATCAGATTTTATTAAATATGAGGGAAAGGCACAATCTGGTCATATCCTGCTTACAAGCGGTCAATTACCCAACTTCTGAATACTAAAACTCAATCGTATCATATTTAATATACATAAATTAGTCGTTATGACCGTTGCGTCAACTGGCGTCGGGTCGTCAATGGACGCGGATATGTACGAAAACACATAAAACATCAAAGTTTTCTCCAACAACATCCGTTTTCGCTGGAGCGTGATGAGACAGATATGCGAATAATCTACAATAGTAACAATGTTGTGAATTTGATCTGTATGCTACATTTCTCTTAGTCGCTACGCCGATTATGGATGTAATAGATGATTAAACAAGAGGCCTGTGAATATTGTTTTGACAAAATAATTTTCTTCTACTAGAAAAAACGAAACAGTCGGGCCGTATTAGAAACATTTCATGAGTCATTAGCATAGTAGTGTACATTTCTTGTTATCGGTGTTTATGACACACCGCATATAATAAGAGTCAAAGTTCTGCTTAATGTTAATAAATGCAACGATATGGTAGGTAATCATAAGTTTGAACAGACATCAAGGTAAACAGAACTTGCTCAGTTAGCAAGTTAGCTAACTTCGTACCGACAGTTCCGGAGACAAGATCCGGTCAGAACAAATATTGACGAAAGATAAGATTTGGTTACATGTGACTATTTCAGATCACCTTGTTCTCAATGGCGGAAGATATACGTGACAATATCGTGACAGCTTCAATTCGCCTCAAATGAACACATAAAACCGGCAACAAAACAACTTTTTGAAATAACGGCCACCGGATTTATTAAGATTTTATCGTCAAGTGGGTTTGTTATGCAAAATGACAATAAAACTGAGACCGACGACACAGGACCTTAACTGGATTTGCCAGGTGGAGTGGTTCCACATTGCATCAGCATTTACACCCTGCTTGCGTATAAAGATGGCAGTTTATGTGATCATTATTTTCATTAAATAATCGCTTTGTGGCAATCGATATGTGTAGGCGGAGGCTAAACGGCCAACTTAGCAGATGTTCGGTTTCTTGGTACTTAGACTAGTAGAACTAGAGGTTCCGAATTAATAGCTTGTCTTATTATATCCTTCCAACCAAGTTATAATTCCTAGTGTAAATTAGAGGCTTTTGACCCGAGAAATCATCCCAGTCTTTACTAAAATTGGTCAGTGGCCATAATTCTCTATACGGCCCGAAGAAATTAAATCTACTAGTGTAGTTAAAAGTCACATCGTTTTAGTTTCATATTGATGACTAATTAACCGAATTTGGCATTCACGTAATCAGACCTCAAGTGGAGAATTTAATGTCTCTGACTATAACAATTTTCCGCCTACATAATGACCAAAACAAAACAAACTTTTTGGGGAAGGATGTATCTAAGCAAACTTTTTATTACGAAGCAAATGACTTTTGGAACTGAATCCGGAATAAATTGTGAAACATAGATTGGTATTTGGAGAAGAAATAATAACCGGAAGGAGGAACAATTCAATATTGCTTCAAATGGGAAATTTTGTATTTCTGCTATAGTAAGGTTATTTTATCCTATCTAAACATATTCTAACGTATGAAGTATCAGCTCGTAGAAGTGCGAGATTAACTACTTTCTTTTTACATCCCGAGGCAGAGGTGACTCGTCCAGTTTGTTAACATTAATGTAAATGTCATTGAATGCCGTCCGACCGGTTACGATGAATTTTTTTAATCGACAACTGCCTCTGGTGTTATTTTGAAAGCTGCGAATTAACTTAGCGATCCTTGTAGTCTCACGACTTGCCTATTAAAGCTTCTTTAACCTTTTGATCGATCGTTTGTGCAAGGAGTTTATTAACGAACATTATTTAAAGGAAAAATACTATTGTAGTTGATAATTGATGGTCTTTGTAATTACTCCTACTTTTGACTTATTAACAGGTGCTTGCATGCCTTACATGGGTAAGTTGAGCACGTTATTCGCTATTTTTATTTCAAACTTACGAGATGAAACGAGTGCACAAAAAGATTATTTACATAAGTCTGATTAACACAATACCCTCTTTCGCTTGGATCCAGTCGAATAATTATAATGAATATTAATGTCGTCGACTTGCTAATGCAGAGTAAGATTTGAAATTCATATCTCTAACGTGCCGAGAGAACTTTTTTTTTTCTAAGTCTTGGACAAACACCGATCTTAAAATATGGCAAAAGATACTCGAAGAAAATTCGATAATATACCATATACCATAGTTATACAAAATTGCAATATTATCTCATGACTGTGTTCACGCTTACGAAGGTTTTTATTGTGTAAAATCATACATCTAAGAATCAATAAATAGGTGTCAGATGAAGCGGCCTCGACTCAATTGAAATCCAATCAAACCGCAGCGTATCACGGGACACTCGATTGTTACTATGTTTAAAAGTGCGCACAGCACTATTACCACAGCTATGGAGGCAATGAGTTGAATTGACAATGTTGAACACAATTGACAGGCAGCCAGTGACCTGACGGCTAACGATGTGCACTGCGCACGAACACTCTTTATTTGTAATGCAAAACTGCAAACATCCTATCGTCACGACGACTCTTCATACGACACACATCACAATACAAGTAACGTAACTTCAATCATAACAAACATTTCAAAATCATATTTATCAATGACGCCATCGTACTACTTCTGGCTTCAAATTAAGGCAGTTTTTTTTCAGTTGAAACTAGCTAGGAAGTAAAAAATACATAAGGTCACGATGACTCAACGCTAGACTTTTTGCTACGGTAATAAATTACTATGGAGTTCCTGTGAGTTCTCACAATATAACATTTATTTCATTACAGATAACATGTGTAAGTTTAAAATGTAACGATCCTTGGAATCGCTCCTTTGATGCACGACATTGTTTATTAATGAGAAACAGACTTTGAATATGCATAGGGAACAGGTTAATAAAATGAGCAGGAGTTGTTAACCCTTCGAGGAAATAGTTGCCTCACGGTGACGAATCAGTAAATCGTTAAATATCTGTTTTACAATCTAATCGGAATTAAAATATTAGGTAACATTTGTGCAATATCAGATACATCTCCAATAATATTTTAATTTTCAGTTGATTAAAAACGGGGCCAGTCCATTGTAGGAAGTAATTATTTGTACATGATATTGTAACACATTCTTTAGAACGCCGAATGACAGGGCAAAATTGAGATTCATATCCATTTCATCATCTTTGATGATGGACTGACTGTGTCGACATGATACCTCCACCAAACGTCGAACACAGCCTATAGCTCAAAAAGATATTTTGTTCTACAACATTAACAAAGCCGTAACAATATGGGAAAAGGCTAGGCAGGTGAAAAAATATACAGGCGGATCTTAGATAAGATTCTGTTGTAGAAAATCTGAAACGACCTAGATGCCAAAAAACTGTTGAACGTAAAAATTTGCGAAGACTCAGACTAGGCTTGTGGAAATCGGTCCACTGAGTATAAAAATGTTAGTTAATTTCCAAATCATAGTTGAGACCGAAGAGCAGCAATAAATCATTGTATTTTAAATTCAATCTATCTTCTACACTGAAGAGCAAAAGCTTGTTAACATAACTGCTTAACAAGTGATGTAGTGATGACTGGTATCGATGATATGGGCGAGGCCTCAATTAATCAACATTATTTCCATATATTTTTTTGATGATATTGAGAACGTACAATTATGCCGTCAAACAAAAACTTACATCACGAGCAATTAGATTGTGTAATTTGTCAGTAAGAACACCGCCGCCGAACTTATGTAGCTCGTCTTTTGTTAGATTAGATAGAATCATTGTTATACTTCTCATTTTACGTAATGCTCAAGCATCGCTTACATCTGCTCACATGCCTTTGTACTTATTACCCGATAGAATAGTGAAATAATAATACTCTTTCCATTTATCCAAACATAATGTAAATAAAGCAATTCGCTCATGCGTCACACAATTGTGCCATTATTGACACAACTGTAGAGCACAATCGAAAAGAAAACTTGCTAAACATTGAAACAATCAGTGTTTAAAAAAGTTTACAGAGTTTTTGGTGGAGACGAGAACTGAAGCCGATTTGTAATCCTTATCTGGATACTGGATGTGGCAACTTTATGATATTCAAACCCGGCGTGGCGGCGTTAAATAACACAATGAAATGTACTAGTGTTTCAAATGTCTCAGCTGTCAGACAATTGTACACTGAAACGAATTTGCTGGAACAATCATTGTTGAAGAGATTAATTTTCGGAGCAAGAGTTTTAATCTCTGGTCGATAGTGAAAAGTATATTTCCTGGTTTGGCATTAGCTTATTTAAATGTTCATTTAAATTCAATTTATTTTGCGTTTGCGCAACCCAATCTTCTCGTTACCTAAATAGGCATATCTGTGCACTTTGCTGCGTGCTTACCTGTCGTCGCTGAAGCAACGGTATTCAATCCATCAGCGGACATTTGTTAAGCAGTTATGCTCCAGTTTCAGATAATTGCGTTTGCACTTATTACGCGAAATCAACCAAGAAACCAACATAGTTGACCACTATTAGCCAACATGTAACATGAATGATGCGTGAAAATCTGCCAGCTATTAGTTACGTGTACGTGCATTTACATTCGGAGCTTGTCTCATTAAGAGAGTTGCTACACGAATTCATTGCTACCGGACACGGTTAGCTTGAAAGGAAGATGTAGGAAGCAATTATTTTCTTAAACACGTATTGTTGTACGAGATAACGATGTCACACATTGTTATGGTTATGTGCCTACGAGTTATGTTTACAACAAACTAGATAGGTATGTGTATTTAATATTTTTTAAGTAGTACCAAAAGCCATTTTCAGCCCTAATTTGCGATTCAACGTGGAGAATACTTGGACGAAAATTGAATCTTGGCACTTCGCCGGAATACCTGAAGCGTTACCTTCACGTTTTAAGTTCCTTTTCCTTAAGATTTCGCATAAAATAGTGTTGAACTAACATTGGCCTGGTTCAAGATTCCTTTAAAATTATAGTGCCTATTACGTGGCAGGTTCATGCTATCATTACCTATTAAGTAGAATAGACGCCATTTCCGTGTGTTTTTACTAGAGCTGTGTCGACGTGACATCGCGTGTCTTAGTATTACCTGTGTAATTAGGACGTAGGTGTGCCACTTAGACGTGAAAAGATGTTACGTAGTAACATCATCCGTGATTTTTTACTGAAACTTAAAATATGTATTGAGAATATATAAACCCAAGAAAGTTTAATAACGTAGAAGAAATATGTTAGCTTCACCAAGCCGAGCGAAGACTAATGAAGCAGAAAAAAAAATGTAAAGAAAATCCAACAATAAGCCTACGTGAAGAAAAATTACACAGCGTCTACGTCAGCTGAATAATGAAAACCGACAATAGATTTCAGAATACAATATGGAATGGTAATTAGCACATTAGCAGTCCACGATTGGCTGCCTGTGTTGCTCGATCCCACGCTGGTGCCACTCATCAACTGTCAATGCTCATCGAGCTGCGTTGGTCGTGTTTATTGTTCCGTGTGGTTGGTAAAGCTGGGTCTTCACGAGACAATCAATATTTGACGAAAGCAGTCATCGTCGTCGTGAGGTTATCTGATGGCATTGTGAATTATGGCGCATCGGTACCAGCCACCAACGTCACCGCCTACGAATATTACGATAATTTCGTGTAAACCTTCGTAGAATGTTCAGAGATAGTATACCACACTGAAGGTATAAATGTTATGATTCTGATTTTATTAAATTTTCAGCTTTATGGTTATAGAAGTCTTAGGTTTAGGTTTATGAGAATACAGAATCTATTTATAACTGAAATAACGATATCGAATAATCAAGATTCCTATTTTGAATATAATAGACTACATAATCATATACATAGAAAACTCGACACCAAATTGAGCATAACTACTCGTATCACCTTGGAGCCCCGATCATTCTCAATAGCAAGTTGTATTTCTCAAAGTTGGGGTCAAACAACTTGCCGGCGGCATGGTAATTACTTCCTTGTAATAACAACCAGGTATCGTGATGCTTTTTGTTGACTTTTTCTAATGGTGCACGTGCGAATTACTAACCTCGAGCACGAGGGCGCACTCTATCCGACCGTGAAGGTGTAATTTGTGCCCTTCCATCAGCTAACCGATTGAAACACGATTGAACTTGAGGTGTTCCAAAGCTAACTTAAAGTTATAGGTACTGGGTTTATACATATGAGACTTGAGCTTAGGATTTAGCTGTAGACTTTCAACTTCTTGTGAGGGCAGATAAGCAGCTTATAGATTGTGTTTGGCTTTGACCCCGCGATCCGACAAGTAAAACTCATATAAAAAGCAATATTTCAACGTCCACCCTCGGAATATTATGCAAGACTGAGATGTCCACTAAAACATAATTTCACTTTCTTTCGGACCACAGTCGGCGTAGGATGGGCGTGACGGCGGCAGGCCGCCTCCAGCGGCACGTAGATTGCATACTTTCCCTGTTTTTATGGGAACTCATGGGGCGCCAGTGATATAACAATAATGTGAAAGCTATAGAGAAACATGACACTTTTGTACACAAAGAAAATGATTCCAAAAATCTCGGTCATGTCAACCTATTCGTACAATTGTAACAGAAGCCTGAAACTTGTATGGTAATGTAACGCTTCCATTAAGGACAGCTAGCATGTAACAAATGTTTGCCTTTCATTCTGTAAAAGGAATGAACTGAATGTTAAACCAACCTATATTGGTATTTGAAGTCTTTACTAAAGTGCAGCATTTAAACGAGAAAGTTTTTATGCAAAACCTCCAGACAAGTAGGTACTTCGTAAAAGTTTTGTGCTGGTCTGAGGATAAATTATTACTTTCGTATATGTTTTACATACTGCCGAACACAGGCACTTCCCATCGTTGAATGACCTGGCTATAGCTTTGGTTATCGGAACATTGTCGCCATTACCGAACAGGTGGGTGTGACAGCCAATCCTACACATCGATAGGGTTACTAGTCTACAATCCGAACCCCTTGTGATGCGACACATACGTACTAAGTGATGAGATCATCAAAGGCTTTCAAATCGTACACCTAAACTTTAACCTTAAGTTTAAGCGTAAAGTGGGTGTATGCTATTTGTTATTAGCATTGACACACATAATGCTTGCATTTGCAACGACATTCTCTACAATTCGACTCGAATAATAATTATAATGAGTATGTGGATATTGCGACAGCTAAGGTTAATTCGTGGGTAAAGCAGAACCTTAAATAATGTTATAACATTTTAAAGACAATGCCATTAAACGGTAATGTACAAGGTTTAGTAGACTAGTAAGAAGAGGTTATCCTTCCGGCCAGCAGTTTAGAAACAAGCATAATATAAAAAAAATACGAGGAAAACAGAGGAAGCCCAGAGGAGACTCAGGATTAAGCAATTAATCGATTTAAAATAAAAAGATTAATGTATGTTTTCCATTACAGAATATGATTGTACACACATGTTCGTCACGCTTTTTAACTACAAAAATAAGTAGAACCTCAAGCGTAGCAAATATTTTGACACCAGTCACGGGAGCTTGAAATGATTATTATTCGGTTCAAAAAAGTGACAAGCCGTAAACAATTAGGTACTTATATTCTTAGTAAAATGATCTACCTATTTACTTCACACTTAATAATGATAAAGAAGTTACTTGTTTCTCTTTTGTCATCTGTTAGTATGAAAATTCTTTAAATACAATACTAAAGTCATTGAATCTTGCAGATGTCAGTTGTGTAATTCTCAAATGATTGAAGACTTTGGATAACGACTATTAAAAAAACATTTACAGTCTATACAACACCAATCATTAGCTGGATATAGAAGTTCAGCTGGGTCAAGTTTAAACGGCGTCCACGCAAGGTTGAAGGTTTAAATCACGATGGCAAAGGACAAGCTATGTTACGTGATCATTACGACAGGTTAATCGAGGTAAGAGACGCGGAGTCTTAAGAAGTCTTAGCCGACGTATTTTAAAACTATTCATATAATAAATGAAATTCCTCATGTATGCAGTTCCAAATATCGTATTGATTGATAGACCTATAGAGATCCCAAATCACGAATCCGAAAATGATCCTCTATTAAAGGCTGCTTGCTATATCCATCTCTTTAGGTAAATTTCACATTCAGGCAAATGAGCTGTAATTATACATAGAAGATCTTGAGGTGGGTGATAACAATAGCAGATGGAAACACTAATTTGGCCATTGTGTCGACTACCAAGTGACTGACACGCGCTCTTGCAAAGAGAAATTTGACAATGCACTTATGAAGAAAGTTTTTATAAGTCATCAAAACGTGATTAAAACAAACGAAACGTGTCTGCCTTGCTAATTAACTAATGAAACAGTTGGTGAGCAGATATATTTAGCGAGACAACACATCCGATAACTTTGAGAACGGGATGTTAGTATTTATGTGTTTAGCCTGAGTAGATCGCGCTCTCGATTGTACTTCCCTTGCTTATTTCTTAAGTGCTTTTCTACTGCAAATCCTCATGCGCTTTCATTTAGCAACAACATCTTTCGAGCATTGTACAAACTACGTTAGGTCAACGATCTACTTAGGGCTGCCATCCGTCCGGGTTTCCCCGGATTTGTCCTCGTTTGGAGGCCGTCCGGGGACCGTCCGGGCGGGGTTTCAAGAAGTGTCCGGGGAAAACCGGACATTTTTCATAGGGCCATCTTAACCTATGGTGCCTGGGTATGCGAATTACCCGGGCGCCTAATAATGCAGAAGTCGAAGTGTCCCAAAACTCCAAACGCGCTTCGCTCGCGGCTTCTATTCTTAACACATTTTTTTTACGTTTAGCTACTTTAATATCCCAATATTCAAAAAATTTTGCGCTCGCTTCGCTTGCGGCTTCTTCACTTTGCGGATTTTTTTATTATACAAGTTTAGGTGCTTTAGTGACCCAAAACTCAAAAATTTTCGCGCTAGCTGCGCTCGCGGCGACTTCATTTTAAAGTGGTTTGTATTTTTCAACATTTTTTTGTCTAACCTATCAAGAAGGTAACTCCTAGTTTCCATATGAGCTTTCTTAATTATGACCTTCGAAATACATTAAGTCACAATCTTTCAATACTAGGTACTACATGAGATAGAGACGGCCCTGACTTTCATGTAAGGTAGGACCTCATTGAATTTAAGTAATATGCTAATATTAAAAATTAGGTCTTGTTTTGTTAAACAAAAAAAAATCGGACTCGTCCGGGGAAAAAATGCGATTTACGCCAAATGTCCGGGTTTTTTTAAATATTTGTCCGGGTTTGGCGAAATTCGAAATGGCAGCCCTAGATCTACTGGATTACGAGTGACATTTTCCACAAGACAGACTAGTGGCTTGTTAGCGTATGTTGTGTCGTAAACTGATTTAAATATATTTTGCATAATGCAACATATATGTATTGATACAATCAGTGGCGGAAGACGAAGAAAGTGACACGGTAACCCGGTTGTGTCGGAGTCGAAAGAAGCGAGAGTAATCGTATGACGTCTGCGATCACAACGGGCGTGGTTATTAACCTCAAGCCTTATAATACAGGAAGTGGCCAATTCATTGTCTCCAGGGGTAATTAAACGACTTACTTTTGGACCACTCTCTATAAATTAGAGCGTTTGACAAAATTAGGTGAGGCTTCATCAAAATTGCTATTTCATTAATTAAGTGAATGCCTGGTAGTCACGCCATACAAAGTCAGATATAGCAAAAATTATTTGTAAGTACATAAATTGTTATTATGTATAAGTTAGGTAGGCACAGGCACATAATAACACAATTACTGTCAATGGGAGTAGACGTAACATGGAATCAAAATTTATGTTATTATGTCTCTGTATAACACACCTGTCAGTTTTGACGGTTATTTACTAAATCATATGACGAAAAGCAATTTAACAACGATCTAATTTCGAAATTCGTACTGACAATGTTCAATTGTGTAAATGTGGTAATGAAAGCGCGTTAGCGATTTCGACTCGCAAAACAGATAGACGCGGTTTGATCGCGTAATGACTTACAGCATCGAATAAATCAGGACAAATTATATATTTGGCCCCGAAATAGTTCACCCAAACGTAATTTCTGCCTCACATTTCTTAACAATTTGAGTGATTGCAGTATTTAAATTGCATTTTAATTTTAAATGAAACGCATTCTATCACATTTAATTATTTAACGAAACGATTTAATGATATAACAAAAGATGATTAAGCAAAATTGCACCTTCTTTTGCTGTAGTGAAAGAAGATAGCTTTTGATTATAAAAATAGGAGCTTTTACACTTTTTTGTACGTTTCTCTTAAATGCACCTCACTCCGTTACATAGACATATTCAATTTCTACTGGAAGTAACTTAAAAGGAAACACTTGTTTAACACTAGGAAAGGCAAATTGCTGACATTTATTGCGTCGGATACTACAAAATGACGCTTTTAACCATACCAATAGTATGGTTTGAAACAAAACGTAGAAAAAGAAGGACCAGCTTTTATCCCAAATTTTTTGGTAGATCAATACATGGTCCAATTTTAGTTTTGGTTTAGTTTGCACGTTTTATCGCTGATTAAAGGTTCATTTTTAAAGATAGCGAAAGGACACGAGAAAGAGAAAATAATCCAGATCTCGTTTTACATGAATAAATTCGAATCTATTTGTACATCTGTAACTTAGCAACAATTTTAAATTCCATAAAAGAGTTGGATGAGTAGAGACGGCCTACAGGGTGACTTCATTTATTATCCTCAATTAATATCATTAGAAGTAGACCTTCTGCGTTTCCATTCTTGCGACGCGAGCGCGGCGACGATCAAACTTCTGCGCACGCGCAACACGCAACACAACTACTTTCGCCGATTAAAATCCGACGCCGTCCGAGATATTGTACGTGACAGACGTTTAACGCGTACCTATTACGAAAGTACGTCACGATTCATACGAATAATTTATTTGATAGCTAATGATGTGTCGAGATCATACCACCATGTGTTCATGTGTGTATAAAGTTAGTTTTGCGATTGAAAACCATGACATTAAACATTAATTAAAGACAATAAGCAAGCATGAATTACCTGTTTTAGTAGAATAGAAACACTGCAAAAAGTAAACAACTGCACACGTACCATTACTACTTTCAAATTGAGAAACGTGCCTAACGAATTGTGTCCCCATCATAATCGAGAAATCATCTTAGCGAGAAGTCATTTCAATATTTATTAAAATGACTCGTTAAATTAAACAAACACGTCTAGTCGGATCGGAAATAAACTGGTTCTCTATGTAGGCAATCCTGTCTATGGCCTCTGATTGATGAAAGCCGTGAACTATGGCAAAGGATTACTTTCCGGTGCCATCGCTTTCTCCTTTAATATCGATTATAAAATACCATAGGTACGATAAATCATCTGTAACAAGCAAATTGCTGCCGGAGGCCACATATGAACATATGCACAAAAGTTATACAGATTATAACACTTCAATCGATACCCAAGTGAAATTGGACCGGAACATCGAAAAGAAATCGATACGATACCTAGCGATGTGGTTAAAGGCAATTTTGAAAGCTTATGTCTTACTCTGCGGACCATATGCTGGCTATAAAAGAATAATTTTATTGATACTGCATTTCTGTTGAGTACTTCCGAGTCTGCGGTGTAGAGAAACCGCATTGGTTTTTATCTTCCTCATAATATGATTGTATTACAGTAGAAATCCGAGGCTTAGAGATCCACTGTGATTTTCCATGAAACAGCGCAGCTATTCATAGTTATCCCAGGAATAATATAACTACATTGAAGGAGACTTTAAAGATGAATAGATGAAAGGACGAGTCATTACTTACGTCCTGTGGCATACTAAGAGTAGACGTAAAATTCGCTACATTAATAAATAGGAGACCAGCAAATAAGAAAGCATAATGTACCAATCAAAAGCGATAAATGGAAGATTATAAATTACAGAACTGAGAGACAATAGGATTTGGTAACACACACATAATATGCACCGCAACACGATAATATCAACTAAATTGGCATTAGCGATCAAGTCGTGAGCATTAATGTGCGCTCGTGTGCACATAATTAAGTTGCGTTTGTTATAGGGAAAGTTATATAACACAGCGAAAGCTTTTGGTATTTGCACATGACACAAAAATGATACTGCACTAACCAGTATGGAGCTAATAAGACTTGATACAAATCGACCATAAATGTGATTGTCACGTTTTTCAAATTGCTACCAACGTTACGGATAATTGTCACGAATTTGTCTTAAAATTAGCGTACGGCGTTGAGTGGGTAAGTAGAGCGCGTCGCGTTCAGTAAAAAGCGTCTATTGCAGCGCCTGTCAATCAAGCGATGTGCATTTTTTTTTTCACTCAAGTTTACTGTGGCTTTCTGCGCAGAAAACACTTTCCATCAATTAGTTGTTGGCTGTAAAGTTTAACGAACATGAATATTTCGAAGCAGGTATTGTGAATTCAACATTTTCTTTGATACGTATAAAGAAACTGCAACAGCAAGTTTTCGGAGAACAATATTATTACCTAATTGTTCCAGATTTTCCCCTATCTGATATTCACAGAAAGGCTATATTGGGTACACGATTATTGCAAGACCCAATCAGCATAAAAGTTAGCTGCAGAAAAGGTAATGCAGTAGTTTTCCTTTTGTTCTAAAGCTCCCGCCCCTGTTTCGCGTGCTACAAAAGGGTTGGTCATACTCAGGGATTCGCCAGGTGGGGCTTCGTGAAAACGCGACCCACTATCCGTCCCATAAATAGGTTAATGACGTGTCATGTCGCCTATTCCATAACAAAATATGTAATCACCTTTGTCACGAACTACGAAAATAATTGACACTGTTTATGAGCATCGTTGGACCAAATTAAGTGGCGAACTAGTTTCATAAACCATTGGTCTAAATATTTGCACTATTAGATGTTCCTTCAACGATTCACTTTCATTCGCTTTTCGTGACTGTTCGTTCAACAGTTCTACAACGAAGGTTTAAAATAATTTGTATTATTTCAAGCACTCAACACGCTGTTCAGTATGACAGGATATGAGAGAAGTCAAAACGTTATTTTACTGCCCACCGTCCACAGTTATTAATATTAATAACAGTGTTAGTATAACATTGAAAGGTGTAGTATGACCAGGTAACTTTGAATTGTGTATACCAGTCTAAATATTTCGTCAGGGTAAAATAGAACGAAACATTCACGCCATCAAGTCTGTCTGACAGAGTGGTAGGCAGGTATAACTAACTAGACTTATGGTGGCACTTAGTCGATTTCTCTATTCGATCGTTCAAGCACTAATTCTAAGAATCTCGATCGGGAATGTCAACTTGTATTTCGAAAGTTCTTCAATTTCAATACGGCTTCTATCAATATTTATCAACAATGCAAACCGCAAATTAGACAGTCGTAAATCGATCTAAATTGATGTCGATTTCGTCCTGAGCTAATGCCATAACAATTCAACCACATTCTGAGAAATATTCGGAGTTAAGGTTAGAAAACGCCCTATTATATTATTATACATATCTAAAAGCTATTCATCGGTTTATCGCAATTTAATAACAACAGTGGCAAGTGTCCTATTTAAAAACTGGTCACAACACAGTAGCATTGGAGTCGGCTCGGCGAAATGAAACCCGGACCGGACGCGATCGCCGATATCACATTAGAAAACCGCTGGGTAGGTACACACCTTGATGCATATTGGTTACACAAGTCCAGCTACAGCCAAGCCGGCTAATTTGTTCGAGTCAAGATCAACTTGAGCAAAAATAGAGCAATCTAGATCTTCAAAGGTTTCTACTTAAACTAGCACGGCAACATCTTTAGGTAAGATGTTGATAGGAAGACTGCAATTAGTACACCTATTTATACGATGGAATAGTTTCTAATCTGCACGTGTAATCGAAGAAACGTTTTCAGTCTCATAGGCATTGGATGAGTCAACTGCAAGTAATCGGAAACGGGGCCAGTCGTAAAGGAAAGGCTAATCAACGCCGTAAGTCATTTTCTATTGAAATCTCTAAAGCTGGTGTTTCTAGTAGATATCTTTATAATAAGGCTTAAAGACCCAGTTTCGCTTGGTGTGGTAAAAAAGCATTAGCGCGGGCGACACAAAATTAATGGAGTCAAAGAAATGAGAATTTATCTAGTGTCTCAGGTTGTAAATTAATCTATAAAAGGAAAAAGGCGGTACCTGCGCACTAAGAATGTCTTTTATATAAACAATAAAAGAATAAATATATCAAGAAAATACAATGGGTATTCTAATGTCATTATTATGTTAGAAATAAACAGACATAATCGGAATTGCAGTGATAGAAATAAAATAAATTATAGCTATTAACGATATTAACCGACATTCACTATGAGTGATGGTCTTTCGAATCACGAAATGCTGAAACTGATCAAATCTACTTCAGAGATATTATCGGCAAGAAGATATTTTTGGTAGCACAACCAGTGTCCATTAAAAAATCATCGGCGATGCTGATGATCGAGATAAAATCATTTGTAAGTTGCATAATGGTTTATTATTTAACCCATTGTTGTGTATACCGGTTTAGCTATTCATTATGACAAACTCCATTATGAGTGTTATTGAATATCTGTGGGTTATCTTTTCGTAAGTTATCTTATGACATTACTTATCGACCTTATCAATTCGCTTGAGAGTGTATAAACAGAATATACGATATCCATGTTTTATTTTGGTGTTAAAGGAGAAAGATATTTTTGATTACATATCAACAAAAACATTCACAGAGTTGATTTTATATGTATTATACCTGCACCGACTCTTGAAGTGTTTTCTTTCTTTTTCGAACTTAACTGATTTTATTCTCAGAAGAACTATTGCATCGTCAGAAATAATGTCTTCATACGTGATTAAGTTACATTATTATAAAATGTTACTTAAAACCAATTCCTAAAAACTGGTAAGGTTCATGAATTACTTAATGACAAAGAACATTTCAGAACTAATTTGAGGCTCATCCAATGTTTGGAAGAGATTAAATTGGAGTCCGAAGGTGCAAATGGAGATAGGACCTACGGCCAAATACTGTACAAATGATTTTTATTCTAATTTATGTACCTATTAAAGTGCATTTAATTCAGCATTCTCGGTAAAATTGTCATGACAGCATTAAAAGACTGGTTTGTTAGTACTTTGTATAGCCCTCCAACGTCACGATAAATGACTTCATCAGACATAACTATCAAGCAGGCACCACTGCGATCACAATTGTTATTCCTTAAGACAATGCCTTGTTTTAATACCAATACATCGTTTACAATATTATAAAATACTTTAGCATACCATTCGTAAGCAAACTTGGCATTTTCAAATACTTTATTAAATAAACACATGCGTGGGAAGAATGAAATAACTAAAACAAAATAAGCTAGGCTTTATGTCTCGAGGTCGAAAAAAACAAATGATACCTAAGTAATGACTTTCGTAACGAAGCATTGCCAAATGTATCTTGTACGTAGGAAGGTAATCAAATGAGTCAGTTTGTTTAGATACTTATTAAATAGAAGGACACATATTATACACAAGGTTCTCGCCGTTTACAACCAAATATAATAAAAAATGCCTTATTCACAAAGGCACTTTCCTCCATTTCAGGTCCTAAATAAAATCGGTAAAAAAATATACGCCTCGTTACCCTTAAAATATTATCCAACAGTCGCGTTTAGTATTTTTAACAGCGACCTTACCCTTTCAAACCCTTTTGTTGGGACTAAATTAATTTCTATTTCAACCATGCGTTCTGCAAAGTACAGACCATTTGCCACAGAACATAAAATGTGTAGAAGGAGCTAAATAAAATTGGGAAATATTCCTCAAATAAAACCGTTTTGTCATATTCATGTTTATGACTAACCATTCAGTGCGTAACATAGAATGTGACAGCACTCACGTGCGCTTGGAGTGCCTAATACCATGCGGTCTTGCCGCGTGAACTCACAGATCCATACAATGCAGACTATTGGATAGGGGCTTCGGTTATTGCCGAAATTAGCCACCCTTCAGAAAATGCACGTGAGCGAAGCCTACAAACACACACGTTGCATCGGATTGTAATTACGCTGGTCAGTCTGTTAATTAAGCGTGGGAGGGTACTTGTATATTAGTGGTTGCTGGTCTGCGGTGACAACGGCGAGCAACAAGCGTGACGACACGGAAATGCGGGTTGCGTTTAGAAAGCAGTTTTGTTATTTGGTACGCATATGTGCACATTGCTATTGGATCGCAAATAGCAAATTATCATTGAATACTCTTTATTATTTTACATAATCATTATTAGCAATCCTGAGAGTTTGAAAGAAAGTCTGCGGGGCAAGTGGAGTTGCGAAAATTGCAGTGGAAGAAAAATCAATTTACAGAAGACTTCAAAAACGAAAATTACTATAGCATGAGGACGGCAAGGAAAAAAATTGAAGTCAATTTAATTAGCTTCAAAGTTTTAAAAATATTAATAGGGTAAGTAAATGATTAATATTGTATAATAATCAGTTTCCTTTTCCGCGTAACGTCTGCCCTTGAGTACGTAACAAATGTAGGGTTTCAAGCGTACAGGCAAGCCCAACAAGTGAGTTAGGAATTCTAAGTTACATAAACTACACGTAATAACTACATAAATTCAAATCAATTAACTGTTGATCAGTATGAGATTTCTTTATTATGTGGCCAAGCGATATGAAATAAGTAAGAGAAATGTTAAACAGTGCCTCCATACCATAACTTTAAATATGTTAATAATACTTACAGTAATTAATTTCATCACGTGCATGAAGTTGGTAAAGACATGTTTTCATAAAAAACTTATTATCAAGATCTCTGTCCCGACGTTCTTTATCTTCTCCTAAGTTCATTCCATTAGATCCTATTAAAATATATTAATTCACAGGACAAACAGGGTGTCTCCATTAGCTTTTGCATAATCTGAACACAACTAAGCACTGCAAATGCAAATAGGTACCAACGATGCAAGTGTTTAACTATTTACTTATCACAAACTGTTTTCAAAGCACTATATTATTAAAAATTTTAAGAGACAGCTATTCATTCATATTTAAGTGAGAACAGTTCTGACCTAGGCGAAGGTCAAATCTTAAAACGAAAATATTAATTTTGCTGTCAGTACAATCTATTAGCAGTTCGGTAATATGACTGGAGAAAGTAACTAATTACCGTTGAAATGCGAATAATGTAGTCATACACCCAGACATGCAAGAAATATGAGTGGCAAAGCTTTCATCTTTGCATTGGATACGGCCTCTAATGAGTGTATACCACACCAGAAATGAGCAATCGATTACACACCAATTCAAATCGATTTAAATTCATATCGATATGAAACGTAACAGTCTACGATTACGATTTAGCCGTAGGAAACCTCAACTCAGAAGCCATATAGAGGAAAGAATATTGTAGACTTTTCCGTTGTTGCATTCGTAATGACAGTGATTAAGTGTTTAAGATCTGTAATCGACCTCAAGATGGCTGCAACTCGCTCCGAGTTTAAATGGCATGATTGGTAGACGTCGCAATTAAATGTTTTGGCGATGAAAAGTTTCAAGTGTCTACTGACAAATACAGGGTTATGTTACTGAATATCCGTTCCTCAAACGTTGAGAAACACTTTGATTGACGAGCAAGCAAACAATTTCAACACTCTTCTTTGTCTTTCTAAAAGGCAATTTGATGCGCAGAAGTATTGAAGAGAATCGTTAATACAATAAAATATTGATTGTAACATCTTGTTTGATATTAAGAAGATACTGTCAGTTGCGATATCAGTAAGAACTGATAAGCATCTGGTTAGATGGAAGACTTCTTAACCCGTCAATAGGCTATTATGATGTTGCGCAAACTGAACATTACGTTTTAATGGAAATTCTTCTATCTTCACAGAGCTTCTGGTATCGATGTAACGCGAAATTAGTTGATGTAATCGAAATAAGGTAAAAAAGCGATTGGACTAGAACGAACGAATGACGCAAGCTGAATGGATGACGGTATGTCACAGATAGCAGTAGTATGCTTTACGTCTACGGATCCAGGCAAAATATGGTAGAAAAATGCATATTACATATTTTGAAACTGTTTTCCTGCTAGGTACCAGTTTTTCCTACATTACAAATGAAACCAGGTATACCTTTTCGTGTGTTGGCGAATTAAGTTTTTGCTCAAGTTTAATGCGCAATACTTTGCAAGTATCCGTTTATGTACAAGAAAATGGTAAGATAACAGTTTCAGTGTAAAAAATAAAAAAGACATGACTTTCTACATAAAGTACAAAGGTATATGAGATGATGTATCTGATTAGCTTACCCGTGCAATGTTCTCGCTAAGTGCACCACTACACGTTATCTATTACATTACATTATAACACGCACCGTTTTCCTCACTTTCTTTTTTGGAAACAAGATTTTTTTCATCGTAGTTGTTTCACTATACACTATCGCACATGTTTATAGATTAAGTGTACAGAACACTAACAATGGTTGCCGTGGAGGTCGGCACTCGCGAGCAGCAAATATTTCGCAAGTCTCTGAAACAGACTGGCTGACGGGACCGAACATTGAACATTGCCAACTAGGTAGATAGGTTTTGCCACAAGCACGCGATCGGTAGTTACGTACCTTATACAATTTTAATATCGAGTGTACACGAAACAATGTATTCAATGTACCTATACTCTATGATCATTGCCCTGAAAATAGCTGTGAATCATTTAAAGATATTCGTTAATTAATTAATACGATTTTACCCAAATATAGTACCTTTGATGGAAACAGAAAATTTCTTCAGTTTATACGACAACTGGATGTCATAGAACAAACAATAAAGAATGAGATGGCTGAATTTCACATTAGCTATTAGCAACTCGCTTTAGTGTAGAAAATATATCCTGAAATAGCTATTCTCACACTCAAATATTATAATGTATCATAAAAGTTACATAAAAGATCAAGAGCGTAAAGAAATTATACAAAATTCGTAGCTTAGCAATGCAATTCGGGTTGCTGTCAAGACATACAAAATGTAACTATCGTAGTGAGGGGACGATTCACGCGAACCTCGTCCCTGGTACCCTGGTACCGACAGCAGCTATACTCTGAACATGCGACCTAAGACGCTATAAAAAATCGTTTATCTTTCTTTATTATAGTTACAAAAACAAAATTACTCTGCAAAGAAAGTTCTGCACTTTCGTTTCGGAACTTTAGTTTAGGTGTGGGAACAAAGTTTTAGTAACATAATACTCGTAGGAGTGGATTAAGGTGCATAGCAAGGTGGTGAGAGTAATATTAAGTAGTATCAAAATGTTCAGTTTAATCATAACCTCTAGATGCCTAGGTTACAGCCTTGCGTAACCGTTGATATTTGATGCTGCAATCAATTCAAGATAAAAATACATGAGTAATACAAACACGGTTGCATTTAATACGATATGCTATTCCTTACTTCCATTTAAACATGGGATTACAAATCATATTGTCGATTATTTAAGACAAGTTTCTTTATACAGCTCCGAAATAAGTGGCTGCTTGCAACATTCACGACAGCTGTGCAGTGGCAGATGCTGTGCGAATTCTTTATGTGGCGAGGCCCCCACATCCTTATGTAAATGAGTTATTTACACAGAACAAGCTCCTCTACGTACATGGATGCAAAAACGATCGCATCGCACAGGTGGAAGCGTGGGAGTAAAAAGTAGATATTACTTTAGTGCACAATTAATACACCAGCGGTGTCGTGGCGTTCCGTGCAAATTAAATTGTGTCAGCTGCTTGGCCCACATCGTATTGTCTCGCCGTGGGATCAAGATACTATTATTGTTCATCGGCAAACTCTTGGCAAAATAGAAAATTGTGAACAATGGCGTGTTATTTTTTAACTTCCCGCACCGAAGCACTCGGAACCAGGCAAAGAATAACGCCTATACGTAAGAGCATGCGACTGAAATGTGATCAGCATTTCTAGTCTAGCTGCACATACTTTCACGAAGGAAACATCAGATCATAATAAACAATCATAAATTCTAATTAAAATAAAACGTTTTCGAGTTCAGCAGAGGTAAACAATTGCAAATCTTCGAGTTTCACTTTGCTTTCTTTAGTGCATATGGAGTTGCATCTTTGTATGCATGTAAAGCTGAAGATAAAGCATTGCGAAGGCAGCCGTCGAGAAACTGAGGAACCTAACGTTCTTCGATCGCTATAAAGATAAGTTCATATTTCGTTCTTATCCCAACATGTAGACATTGCATATCAACAATAATTTTACATAAATACATAGTTGTTGGTCGTATCATGGCGAAATCTTACGGAATCTGGCAGTAAAGGTGGAGACGTACTACGTATCGTTGGAACGAGTTCCACGGAGGCATTTAATTCAAATATTCTTGCGAATAATTTTGTAAGCACATGAGTAAGTTAATTGCCACATATTTATTGCTCCTGCGTGCTTAATGTTGCACGTAGCTCCTTATATGTACACATATTAATTTTGCGTAACGTTTAAAAAACATTAGATATGGTAAAGTATAATTAAAGCTGTGAATTTATTTTTAAAACAAATCACATTCTCTTGCCATTCATCTCGGTGCATCTCAAATCCTTTTTAAATGCATGATAATAAACACGCAATATTTGCGTTCTCTTAAGGACAAAACCTTTAACCGTTTCAATTCTCTCTAGAAATTAGTGATTTAAGTTGTAAGTAATAAGTAAGTTAATTTTAGAATATAAAACATACTTAAGTAAGGAACTTTCCATCCATTGTTTAAAATGGCTATTCATAAATGAATTGATAACAATATTGGAACAGTAATAAAGCTGATATTCTAAAAATAACAAAAACTGACTTCTAGAAATAAATAGACCATTAGTAGCTGTGACCACAGATAAGATAGTGTTGGGTAAGCAAGTCAATACTTGGAAGGGCTCTGAGAGCTAGCTATCACTTCATGTTAATGAAATCTAAGTTGATGTTATGTAAACTATTACAGTGCACGCTAAGCAACACTTATGCAGCTGAGATTAATATTTACTTAGAATATCATTGTATAATCAAGCCTAATGTTTTTATTCCATTATAGTCAGTACAGCTGTCAAAACAGTCTGATAATGACAAAAGATTGCTCAATCAAAGCATTTCTTTCAATATGTTTAAGGCTGAAGTTCACCGACAACATAAACATCAGTTTTCTGCAGAAGTTTATGTTATTGGAGCACTTGGGCCTTAGTGTTTCAACTGCGGTTCGAGTTTACTGTTAACTAGATCTTTCCCTGCAGTTCTCTGGGAACACACTTTCCATGGCATTCTGTACAAAATATATCCTATGTTACTCGAGAATAGTCTATCTACCCAGCAGTAAGATAATGTTTCAGACCTTTTAGAGTACAAATAGAGAATTTTTCCTCTTTCTTGTGAAGTGTAGAAGTATCCATAGATTAAAAGATACAATTGTATTGTTGTCATTTAGTAGGTATGTATCAAAATAAATAAACAGCTCTTATCTGACAATGATCCCAATTGACAGAGGATTTTAAACTCTTGGCCCCAATAGTTATTTATCTATAGTATTAAGTTTTTAAAGCCTAACAAATGGGAAATTAATTTATAATATATATAATATAGGATAATCTAATATGTAGATATTTGTTTGACATGAACAGATGTTTTTTTTATACTAAGATTTAATGGGTATTGCGATGCAACAATATTACTTAGCAACCATAGTGTTATTCCATGGATTCTGATTTGAGCAAATACTTCATACACAGCACAGCACCATAAAGCCATTATTATGTGCTAAAATAAGGTAAAAGTAGTACTATAAAAGTTTATGACGGACAATACTTACTCAAGGCAATAAAAACAAAATACTTAAACATTTTACACGGTTAAGTATACAAGGTAATTTTATATTTATGATTTATGCTATTTTACTATTTCCTGATAAACAGTAGGCTTAGCTAATTCTACCTTCAATGTTATTGCTCGCTGTAGCGATATCTTGTTTGTGCACCTTGAAGTTACCTTGCCATTATAATGATTTGTATATTATTACAGTATATTTGAAACACGATCATATCATGATTATCTGATACCAACAACCGACTATTACGATTACCCGACTGTTGTGAAGGTTGAACAATTTAATTTCATAACAAAAATCAGATCTCATCTAAGACATTGGTTAAGTCAATGAGTGTAACATATCATACTTAACAGATAGAAGAAAATCTCTCATGAAAACCAAATAATTATACTGACATTTAATCAATGAAAATACTAATTCATCCTTCCTAAATATTGCCACATATTTCATTTTTAAATTAAAATTAAGTGTGCCACAGTGATGTACTACTAATAAAAACTCCCTTGGGGGTAGTGCAGCTTCTAGAAAGGTACATTACAACTTTAAAAGGATGCTAAGTACCCACCAACTTAAATATCTTTGTTTCAGTAACTTACACATTATTCCAAGGTTAATTTAGACATTCAAGCGAGCACTAAGTGTAATTGAAGTGGAAACAAGTTTCATTGTTGATCTTTGATTGCAAATGAAGTCACATTTGAGGATAGTATTCAACATGTTTTGTTCGGAATTCACAGCTGAAAGTATATTCCTGCAATCATGTTTCCAGTCTTTAAGGTAAAAGTGAAGCAATAGTGATTACTTACCACATTATTATAATTGAAGGCTGTGGCCCCAGGCTCGAAATATTCTCCGTTAATCTTATCCCCCATCTTGATGTTGGCAATCACTAACTTTTTAAAGTTTTAGGTACACACACAACCATTTTAAACAACAACATTACTTAATTTTATTATTCTCAAAACATTTTCTATGATTTAAAGGAAATTCAATGACCGTTAGGAGCGTCCGAACTAGCATCGTTTTATTCAACTATTTATCAGCGTTCATTCTAATTTATGGTTTTCCAGTATTTAATATGTACAATGGAAATGGATCGTTAATTTAATAAGTAACACGGACTTTTCTAATATTAAAAAAACAAAATTATTATATTTCACTAGGTACTTCTTGACAATTTACCTTGACACATAAAAATGTGTCAAAGTCGCCATGTTTAGATTCACAGATAACATAAAGTATAAAGGCCCTTCACACTAGTAATATTAGCACTAGCATTAATATATGTAATAATGATGGATTTCAATGGTAAATTGTTTGTAATTTCGCGCACACTTGTTGGACAGTGGCCAACTTAGTTAAAAAAATGTACGAGAAAATAAGTTGTGAATCGTGGAGAGAAAAAAATCGCACTGTGCTTTCATGCGAACAGACTTAAGCTTGTATGTACGTACTCATACACACATTATACAAAAATAACGTATCTCAGCAGCAGCAGCAGGAAATCACTCGCGCTTCAAAATAATTAATCTCAATAGAAACCTACCTTTAACTACCTAATTATAACAGCCAGCAAAGTTGACCAGCTTGCTGGAATCCAACCCTCCTACATAATATCTTTCGTGTCGATAAATTACTTTAGTTTTCTGCGTGTTGTTTTATTTTATTATGCGAGTTACAATAACAATATAATTTTTGTTCCTGTAGGTATTGACCCTGACTTGTAGATGTTGTCTATTCGTTAATTGAATGAAGCCAGTTCTTACATTTAACAATAGCGATTTTAATGAAATACTAGATCGACTATACAGGTTTTGATTAAAAAACAATTTGATTCAAATCTTTACACCTTTTATAAATTATAATACACTTTTTACATTATTTTGTTTATAAGTAAGGTATTCTTATTTCATTCAACATTTTTGTGTCAAAACTTCAGTTAAGTATACAAATACAAAGTTAACATATTACTACCTTTAAATGCTTTAAAATATACAAGTTAATATCATCACTTTGGAATTAATAAATATGATATAAAACGTTTATTTGTCTGGTCTTAAAGCAGGAGTCTTT
Organism: Helicoverpa armigera; assembly: GCF_030705265.1. Taxonomy (NCBI): domain Eukaryota; kingdom Metazoa; phylum Arthropoda; class Insecta; order Lepidoptera; family Noctuidae; genus Helicoverpa; species Helicoverpa armigera. Next base: position 9,076,011 of record NC_087132.1, on the reverse strand, counting down.
AAAACTATTATGTATTCGAAGATTGTTGTTTTCCTTCGGATTCTCCTTTATCAACAGGCTGTGTGCTCGCGTACTTATCCAAGTACTTCTGTAGGCCTTCGGGGCCAACTCTAGCGGCGATCATTTTGAGCGACATGGCGAATAGTTCGTGCGCTAAGCTTTTGTCACGTGCGAGAGCTGACTCTTCGCAGTAGAAGCAGTTGTTAAAGTATAAGCCAGTGACGCCCTCTAACTCGGCGGCTGTTGCTGCGTAGACTGTTGTTGCGGCGGCTTGTTGCTGTAACAGATTTTATTTATTTTAAAAATGTATTAATCTTATAAGTTTGCTAAGAAAGTAACTGAAAATGTATATTATCGTGATTACTTATAATTTTATATTAAAAAAAACAGTGTTGCCATTTCTTACCATAGATTTAGTGAAAGGTCTGACTAAGAAAAATGCTAGTCTGAAGAGCCACCATGATTTGCTTAAGTTTGTGTACACCATGTTTCCTGGATGAAGAGAATTCACACATATGCCTTTGTCCCTCCATTCTTCACTTAGCACCTAAAATGTTTAAGTAAAATAATATTTTAAAGAACACTATTTAAAAAATATATTTCACAAACTAGACAAATCGGTTAATTGTTTGAAACCACTTCATGAAATGAAAAAATATTCAGTTACCTTAGCAGTAATAACATTATACAACTTGGAATTGTTGTAAGCCATCATAGAACTATAGGAATCTTTGGGCATTGCAATGTTTTGCAGTGTAAATACATTCTTCAGATCAGCAAACCTGAAAACAAAGACAACCAACTTTATTTTGATAGAAAACTAGAGGTTTTGAATAGTAAATAATGATCATCATTCACCAGCAACTTCTTTATGTAATGGTTTCTAAATAGTTGATAAGTACTACAATTATTAATTAATTTCCAGAAGAAGGACATCCCTTTGTAGAGGCTTTTAGCTGATGCTTATTGTCAATATTTGAATTAGCATGACCAAACTGTAATCTCATTAATACATACCTGTGTGATTCTGAAGACACAAATATCACTCTAGAGCCTTTTCTTAAGAGAGGCTCTAACAATATAGCCAGGTATAAGTGGCTAAGATGGTTGACTTGGCACGTAATCTCAATGTTCTCTCCGGTTTCAGTATATGGTAAACCAAATACACCTGCATTTAGTATTACTATGTCAAGGTGGCTGAAAACAAAAAAATACATGATTAAAATAATAGTCTTAAAAGTGAAAAAATGCACAAAATGACCAGGTTTAAGGAGTAATTAAAAGCAATCTTAGTATATTTAAGTGTTTGTAATGTAGCTGCCATACCTAATAGTTTAATTTACTTTAACTATACCTTGTAATAAAACAGCAACAGTATCACAATTGCCTGAGCAGTACAAAAGTTAATGAGCCAGTCATTAAAAATATCTACCTACAATTCAATTACAAAGTCTACTCTCTTTTTTTTCTTAGATAAACATTTGCTGTTACCAAGAAATGTTTAACATTTCTATAATCCTTTGTTTCACATAATTTCATAGTAAATTGATACTTACTCTGAGAAAACCGTTTTAATTGCTGCAGCACATTTCTTCACACTCTGTAAGGAGGTTAAATCTAAGTGAATAGATTTTAAATCATCCTCTGAAGCTTTGGTTTCCTGCACTATGGTCTGTATGGCTTGCTGTGTGCCTTCCATGTTGCGATTTGCAAATAGAACATTGCACCCGTGTCTGGCCAGTGATTTGGCAGTTTCATAGCCAATGCCAGCATTGGAACCAGTTACAAGTGCATATTTTCCTGATAAGTCCACACCATGTAACACCTGAAAATATATTCAATATTTGAGTAGTTACTTCTATATATTTAAAGGGTTTCCGCATTTTTTGTCATAATTACACGATTGTAATTAGATATTTAAGTAGTAGAAGTTGACTAGATACAAAAAACAACCTTGAATATTACATTTAAATACTACTACAAATGGATGGAAATTTATTATGCTGCCTTGACTTGAAGTTTGATGAAAAAAAATGATAAAATTATTTAATAGTTCAGAACTGACCTGAAAAGCAGTGGAAGAAGCATCAAACCTCTGTCTAAAGTCATGCACATGTTCCTTAGCATCTGTAGCGAATGCTAACCTAGGGTCCACATATGTTTTGTTCCCAGTCTCCTTATGAACATACACCGGCTTGCCTTCATCGTCCACAGATTTCGACCAGCCGAAAGGCAATTCTTTTGGAATTTCCTTCTTCCGACCAGTTCTTGGATGTGTCCATTGCGTCTTATTGGTACAAGTGCTGAAGTTCAATAGTACAACGATAAAAAAATCACATGAATAGATATGAAATTCAAAGTTTGTTGTTACTTACTTTATAAAGTAAACACTGCCGTCTTCAGTTGACTTTTGCTCCCACCCTGACGGTAACTCATCTTCACTATCAGAGTCTATGTTATGCATGTTATAAATTCAAAGTTAATTTGTGTCTGAGACGACAAATTGGTTAAACAATGAGATAGTCATCAATCAACTGAAATCAACATCAACAAAACCCATTGACGTTGACACAAGTCAAGACCAGAACTGTCATTTTACTGACATTGTCAATGTCAGCTAGACATTTCTCCATAGATATAATATTACTAAACAAGATTGCGCACGCTCAAAATATATATTTTTACGAAAATGAACTCTATTTTAACGCAATAAGGTACTAAATTGGTTGCATAATACACAGAGGCAAATCCGAGCCGAGAGGGATAGTTCGAACGGAGGCTGTTTGTCTCTTTCTAACACCTTGCCAGCATAAAAAAAATGTTGTGATCAAAAGTTTTGTCTTCCCAAAAAACAATTGAATCACTTATATTTTTATCTTATTTTAACAATTGTAAGTCAACAAATTAATAACAATTATTAAAAGCCTTTATAAGTATCTTAAGGTCACAATCTGCGTAAGTTAAAACTTCAATACCAATCTGCGTTTAATAATCTTAGCAAATTCGGATTTGTCTCACATAGCTTAATCTCATAGTCACCCTATTAGAAAGGGACAGACAGCCTCCGTACTAACTGTTTCACTCGGCTCGTTTTTTGGGTTTATATGCGCAGTCCTGTTTACTAATATTATGTCTATGCATTTCTCTCAATAACGATATGACAGCATTTTTTGGTTTGAATATTAGTCTTTTGATACGAAACTGTATTATAAACTTTTTTTTTTGCAAATGTTCATGTTGAGAATCTCTCAGTATAATATGATCATAGATGTAATATACTAAACAAGATTGCGCACTCTCAAAATATATATGACCTCTGTTCCAACGCAATAAGGTACTAAATTGGTTGCATAATACACAGAGGCAAATCCGAGCCGAGAGGGATAGTTAGGACGGAGGCCGTTTGTCTCTTTCTAACACCTTGCAGGAATAAAAAAATGTTATGATCAACAGTTTTGTCTTCCCAAAAAAACAATTGAATCACTTATATTTTATCTTATTTTAACCATTGTAAGACAACAAATTAATAACAATCGCATTAATTTATTCGTATTTATTCTTAAAACATAAACAACATTTTTTATTTTGCTTTTTTTTTATTTTCTAGCGGTAACCCTGAACATTCTTGGCGCGTAATCGGCATTTAAAATTTTGTTTATCTTTTTTTGTATTAAATCAATTTAAACTATTAAAATGGTGAAAAAGTGTTGCTTTTATACTTGTAAAAGTGAATCCTTTGGTGGTTGCAATATATCGTTCCACAGGTAAGCTAATAATAACATTTTCGTAAATCAAACAACTAGGGTGCCCATGAAGCATGAATTCTTGTAATGAGTCATAATATGGGTGATGGATTTTAAAACTGTTGTACTATTGTTATAGCTTCCCAAAAAAATGTAGAAAGGCGATATAAATGGCTCAGCAGTCTATATGTGAAGCAAAAATACAAAAAAAAAATCAGTCTGCACTTAGAATCTTCCTTTTTTTATTACTGCTAATTCCCGCTAATTATCAAAAGCCTATATTAGTATTTTAAGGTCACAAACTGCGTAAGTTAGAACTTCAATATCAATCTGTGTTTAATAATCACTATTTTATACCAAATATTTAAATCGGTTCAGTAGTTTTGTTGTGAAAACTAGATATACAGAGTTAATATGACATTTAATCTTCTAGCAAAAATAAAACCAATTAATTGAAAACCACGTAAACTAGATAGTAGTAAGTAGGAAAGGTAATCACAAAAATAAAATAAATCACAAAATTCGTATAAAACACCAGTTTAATTTATCAATATATTATATACCTAATACTTTAAATTAGAAGTAGTTCATCATAGTCGGGTCATATCTTCTAATGGCAGTTGCTTTTGATTTGTAGGCGTCTTTTGTGCTCCCGGCAGTAAAAATGAGAGCACACCGCATACTGTAAAACAAACAACAGTTTAGTTAAAAAATCGAAAATTTGATTGACATTAAATATTAAAGTAAGTAATGAATTTATTTGGAAGCTTTTTCTCATGGTTCCAACCGCGACCCAGAGACCAAAGAAACTACTTCCCGCTCCGAGTAAAAAATTGGAGAATGTCCTTTCTCAGGTTCCAGAGTATCTATGTACTAAATTTCATTTAAATTGGTTCAGAAGTTTTCGCGGGAAAGCTGGACAGATAGCGTTCATTTTGCATTTTATAATATTACTAGGGATTTGATAATAAAACAAATCTTAATAAGTATATATATATATGTATACGTACGTATAAGTAATCCTCCAAACAAATAGAATGTCAATTCGCAGACCGCGTTCAGAAGCAGTCCTGCGACGTTAGTGCCTATTATCGAGCCTGTTCGACCCAACATCATGGTTAAACTCACAGCCATGCCTCTGAAATAGTTTAATACATATTTTGGAATTTTACTACTACTAGGTATTGGTGGACTTATAAGAGGATCTAAATAAATTATTGCAATTAGCTGGGACTGGGACCATCGCTGTGTCCATAAACATTTAAAATTTAAATATCATATCAACACTTGAATTGCATCTTAGATAAATCGGCTGTTGTGTTCTTGAATATACAACTCACCTCAAATTCGTAGGGAAGAATTCTACAGCGTAAGCGTTGACAGGGCCTATAGCCAACCCCATAATCGGGAACGAGGACAGAAGGACAGCAAAGAGCATGTCTTGCGTTATAAAATTGATGAGAACACAAAACGTCCCTATTAAGAGGTAGACGGAGATCAAGAGTCGTTTCTTGCCAATAATCTTGACTGTACTGCTGACTGCCACGGCTATTACGGCACAGCTTACATTTGCCACTGAGCTGATGACGAATGTTATGTTTTCTATTGTGTCTACGCATTCAGCGTCTTCTGCTATCGTCTGAAAGAATAAAAGTTACGAGTTAGTAGATACCCGCCTACATTTAGAACAGTATCTTTGTGTTCTACAACAGATTTAATAAATAAATATAGGTAAGATATCTTCCTATACAGATTCTGTTCTATTTGCCTTACTAACCTGGTTAAGTCGGTCGAAGATGACATCACAGGCTGTCATACCTTCGCCGTCGCCAGTTAGGACTCGGTTTAGCACATCTGGGACCCACATGTATAAACCATTTAATCTGGAATATAAATAATAATGACCTATGTTATTGGCTTAAATTACATGATCGTCGAAGTACTTAAGAATTTTAGCCTAATAGGGAATGGGTGTCGACCCCAACTTCGTTGGGAAAAGGCTCGGTAGATGATGGTGATGATGGTATGGGTTCCCCCCTTTCAGAAGTTGTCGGGAAGATTGATACCGTAAGTACGTATGGTTAGGAACATTTAAGGAAACTACCTACTTACGCAATAAGCTGTTACAATTTCTACTTGATGTTTATAGGAAAAAAATATAATTAACTCACACTGCAAATATGCCAAACAGAAGAAAACCGTTCAGTGCAAACCATTTCAAATATGGCGGTTTGAGTAACGGCAAGCTTTGTACTTTCAATGAAGTTAGGAAACCGGTCTTTTGTTTTTCAAACTGAGGAGCATCCAGCCGCTTGATCTGAAACCAGAGTTCGTTGTTTTAGTGTTTTTATAATAAAAATTTTGTCTTAAAACAAGGTTGAGCTGATAGAAGCAAATGGAAGTCTGACTGATTCTTTTGAACGTACGGTCTATGGTACTTCATTATTGTGCTAATCTGGACAGAAAATCAAGAAAATATTGTTGTTTTTTCCAGTGCTAATTATCATTGGGAGTCCTGTAATGTGATGTTAGTTATTGCAACTCGAGCTACTACATACTAGGTACATACTACTACATACTACATATTAAAACTTCAGATCAGGCGAGGCGCCATTATGTTGTTTCGCGCGATACGTCTTGGACATATGCGCAATCAGATTATGATTATTATATCTGGCGTTATTCTTGATAATTAAATAGATACTCAGAGTGATAGAATTATACTTAATGAAAACTGATTACAGATACAATAATTACGTGGGTTATCAGAGTATATTAATTTATTATCTTGTGCCATGATGCCTCAGTGGTTTACTTAAAACAATTCTATTCGAATGAACCAATTAAATTAAACATTTTGCCATATCTTCTCATGTATCATGTTGTTTCTGGCAAAACATTTAAACATCCCTGAAAGTGTGCCACGACTAGAGATGTAAAGTGACCGTCACGTTATATGTGACCGATTAATCTGACCGAGCATATTGGACATTTATCCAATTTGACCGGTCACTTATCGTCATTTATTGTCAGCAACGTCAGAATCGTTTTTTTCGTATAAAAATAGAATTTATTAGAAATAAACGTTTTTTCTTTCTTTATTTTATAAAACTACGGAAGTTTTAGAATCATCGAAGCTAACCAAATGTCATTCATCGATCCTTAAGATAAGATTTCGCCCGGCGGGAGATGTCGTGCGGTGTTCCGCAGGGGTCGGTTCTGGGCCGCTCTTGTGGAACATCGGCTACGACTGGGTGCTGCGCGCCTACCTCCCTAGCGGCGTCAGCGTGGTCTGCTACGCTGACGACACGTTGGTTCTGGCACAAGGGAGGTCGCACCAGGAGGCGGCCGAGATAATGACGCGCGGGGTTGCGACGATCATCGAGAGGATCTAGCTGCTGGGCCTGGAGGTGACCTTGCAAAAATCCGACCATGTGCTTTCATGGGCTTCGGAACGCGCCACCTTCAGGCTGCCAAGTCACGGTGGGGGGGGGGTTTCCCATCGGCGTCGAGAGGGCGATGAAGTACCTAGGACTCGTCCTCGACAGCCGGTGGAACTTCGTTGAGCATTTCCGACGTTTGGGCCCCAAACCGGAGAAGGCAGGTGCTGCCTTCAAACGGCTCCTGCCCAATCTGGGAGGCCCAAACGCCCCCTGCCGTAAACTCTACGCGGGGGTCATGAGGTCCATGGCCCTTTACGGGGCCCCGGTATGGGCACGTTCGGTACGGCCGCGTGCTGTACACTACCTGAACGTGCCCCAAAAGGTGATAGCTATTAGGCTAATCCGGGGGTACCGTACGATCTCCCGCGAAGCAGCTGGCCTACTTGCTGGACTGCCACCGTGGGATCTGGAGGCGAGAGTCTTCTTGCGCCTGTACGACTGGCGCGAGGAGACACTGCGCCGGGGGGAAACTCCGCTGCCGCGGCAAGTTGTCGCGCAGCGGGCGGAGCTCCGGCGCGATCTCATGGTGGCCTGGAGGGAGCGACTGTCGCAACCCAGTGCAGGGCACGCCACCATCGTGGCGGTAAGTCCCCTCTTTGAGGAGTGGCTCGGGAGGAGTCATGGCGCCCTCACGTACCGCATGACGCAGGTCCTCACCGGACACGGTTGTTTCGGGAGGTACCTGTACCGAATCGGTCGTGAGGAGGCGCCCGGGTGTCACCACTGTGCGGACAGCCCCGAGGACACGGTGGACCACACAGTCCAGGTGTGCCCCGCATGGGAAGGGCACCGCTGGGTCCTCGTCGAGGCTTTAGGCGGCGGCGACCTCTCGCGTCCGGCCCTGATCCAGGCCATGGTCCGGGGCGAGAGGGAATGGGATGCCGTCGCCTCCTTCTGCGAAGCAATCATGCTCGAGAAGGAGGAGGCGGAACGCCAGAGAGTTCGCACCTCTCATCCCAGCCGCCGTGCTGGACCAGGTAGACACCACGGGCGCCGGGTGTCGCGAGATGACTCCCGGCCACCGTAGGTGTGGGTCTGTGGGCGGTGAGTTCCGGTGGCTCATCGTCCCTCTGTCTACTTAGACGACAGACCCGTGTCGACGGCGCGCGTTGCTCCACGCGGTCCTCAAAGAGATGTCAGCAACCCCAGAGGGGCCCAGTTGGGCCAAGGCCTGCCGGGGCTGCGGGTTGTTCGAAAGAGTTACCGCGGCTCTGGTACATAAAAGGCCTACGACGGAACACAACGGTTTTCTCGCGGCACTCTATGATTAATGATTTGTCAGTATACATCAATAAAAATAAATACGTACTTGAGAGTCTATCTTTTTAAAAGGTTATCTATGCACTATGTTGGTTTAGAAAGGCGATTATAGGTATTATTTCACATTCATAATGTTTTTAATTTGCTTGAGACGAAAATAATAATTTTACCAAGTAAAAAATACTTATTTAATATATCTGACCAGTCTGACAATAAATGTCCAATGTGACCGGTCATTTAATAGTAATTGACGGTCACTTATCGTATGTGACCGTCAGTTTACAACACTAGCCACGACCTACTTAAGCTGTTTTATCATCGTCAAGTTACGTGTTTCTTAGTTAGAGGCCACACAGTTGGTGTATTTTATAGCGTACCTACTTAACTTAAGGACAAAAACAGGACATACTGGATAGTCTTCAGGAGCTTTTCTTTTGTTTCCAGCATACATCGTTTGAAGAACCTTAAGTGCTTCATCTAGTTTGCCCTGTGATACCAAATACTTTGGACTTTCGGGACCAAATGTCAGTAGCACTGCTGCCAGTATGAAGACTGAAGAGTATATAATTGCAAGGAGTCTCCATGGCCTGAAGTAATATAGTCCGAAGTCTATCCGGAAATCTAGTGGCAGTATACCCCAAGCCAGTACTGGAACAGAAAAAAAAGAAAGAATGAGAGAGGAGTGCCTTAGGTTCATAAAAAATAATACGAGTACAAAAGAGGAGTACATAAGAGGAGTACATAAGAGGAGTACATAAGAGGAGTACATAAGAGGAGTACATAAGAGGAGTACATAAGAGGAGTACATAAGAGGAGTACATAAGAGGAGTACATAAGAGGAGTACATAAGAGAGTAGGTACCTACCTAAGAGACTACATAAGAGAGTAGGTATATAAGAGGAGTACATAAGAGAGTATATAAGAGATTACATAAGATAGTACATAAGAGGAGTACATAAGAGGAGTACATAAGAGAGTACATAACAGAGTACACAAGAGAGTACATAAGAGAGTCCATGTTCTCAGTGAAAATATAAAGCAAAAGGAATACAAATAAAATGCAATTAATGACTTAAGTAGTAAATGTTCCTCTATTGTCTGAATTGATTTGGATGACTGAAAATTTGCCAAATTAGGCAGATGACTTCCCAAGCAGAGTCGGATAGGTACTCGGTTCTCGGGGATATAAGTTTGTATTATGCTATTGGCTGATGATTGTCCCTTTTAAAAGCCTTCAAACTGGTCTTTATATAAACTTGAAATACTTACGAGGCACTAGAGCAGAGCCGCTGATCTGCAGAGCGTTTGTGATGGAGAGCACCACATCTCTGTACTTAGCCGGCAGGATCTCACCGATGAACGTGTAAGGCACCGCCGCTGGGCAGGCTATGCTGACCAACAGTAATGAATATGTTAAGGTTGAAGAGGAATAAGTTGAATCCTTGTTTGAAGGCAGTTATAGTAAAATAAATAATTCATCGGAGAGCATGCAATATTAGGTAGGGGAGAGGAGCTGCGGGATTGTTCGAAAGAGTTACCGCAGCCCTAGTACCTACATAAAAGGCATATGAAGGAATATGATAGGTTTTAGTCAGTAAGAGTCCGCCACTCCCTCACGCTGCCACAGCGGGAGGAGTCATTTGATGAGTTCCCATAAACAAAATGTAGGAGAAAGGACGTGTAAGTGATTAAATTATTTAGAGGTCCACTTATTCTTACCAAAGTGATGTGACGAATTTGCATGCTGCAAAGCTTATGAGGTTTGGCATGAATGCAGCTGTCATTCCAAAGACCCCAGCCAGTAGCGAGGCGTATATGACCACTCTCTTTCGTCCACGAGTGTCTACTAAGTAGCCCCATGGAAATGATGTGGCCACGATACCTAGAAGAAGATATTTGGATATTATATGAGTACTCTGCACATTTATTATCTGTCTGCTCTCGTATGAGTTTTTCTAGGAAAATTATTGAGTGTAATTTTTTCTATATTCCATTCTACGTTCCAACCAGGACTCAGTCGTAACCAAAATAACTGAACTAATGTTATATAAAGACATCGTTCGCTTGAACGAGCTCATATTAGGAATTACTGATCCGATTTGAATTTTTCTTTCAGTGTTTTGCTAGCCCATCTATCGAGCGAGGCTCAATGTACTTTTTCCAGGTGCGTGAATTATAATAGGTAGTTTCTACGGGACGTGGGTGAAACCACTGGCCGAAGCTAGGCAATAAATCAAAACGGTTATCAACGCAAAGGCATGTATGTAAGTTAGGTACATAGGTAGGTATGAGTATCTGTGTTGCTAATGATCGTTAGTCTAACCACTACATCCGGAACTATTAACGCCCACACAACCATACAGTTCCTGAATGTTATCATATGTATGTAGGTAGGTAAACGGAGGTGTGCTACGATTTTTTTTTGTAATCTGGAATCATTTGTTTTCAAATAAGTCTCAATTATTTAAAAGAAGTACTTGTGACAGGCAATTCATCAAGCGAATTATAACATTTCAGAAAAATCTCTGATGCAATTGAATAACATCATTATCAGAAGAACTATGCAATTTTCATAAAAATATCAATTGATTTCCAAGAAAATAGTTTAAGTAGGTGGTGAGAAAAACATGGCCCAGGATTTCTTAAGTAGATCCGATTGTTTCAGTAAATGCATTACTGGTTAAAATTGGTTCATTATGTGACAATTAAGTCAGTTTGGCCTTCATTGGGGTTTTGTACCTGTTACATTAATATCTAGGTGTATAATTTATTTAGTTATCTTTCGAGAGCAATTGGCAGCTGTACTTATGACCTTTAAGTGACAGTTAATGGTACCAGGACCAAAAAAAGACTAGAAACGAACGGGTTTGAATAATTGTATTATTTACGTCATTTTTAAATGTCCTTCATATAGGTTTGATACGTTTGTGTGTCTATAAAATAAACATAACGAAATATTAACTTTCGGTGCCAATGACAAACATTGTTTTTATCAAAATCGCAACACAAAATTATATTTGTATCATTCGACACTCCCATTTAGATATTCTTATAATTATTTCTGATATCATTATAACGGAATCGCATGGGTGTTTTATCAGTTCTGTGATTTTCACTGATTTTATTTCAGGGGCACGTAATCGAATAACAATGACGATACATTGATTATAGGTAATCGATTTTCAGGCTAGTTTTGGATACTTAGTTCTTTGAAGTTCACCATTTGACTAATTGATCGTAAACATCTTGTCGATTTCCCATAAAACAGAAGGTGGCTACTATTTTCATAATAATCAAAAAATATCAATTAACAAAACACTACTACGCAAACGTGGCGTCTCAAAATGTACCGAGTAAGTGAAGTAAGTACCAAGTATATTGACGCAAACTGTACCAACCTATATAAGGTATAGATGAGATGAATCCTCTTTGGCCATCAGTCATGTTGAGATCACACATCGCTGCTGGCAGCACGAAGGAGTAGCCAACTGGTTCCACGATAGCTGCTATCAGGAACAGGGCCAATGCTAAACAGTACTTTATGTTGTACCATCCGATTCCTGAAACAAAAGTTGGAAAATTACAAAATGTATTTTCTGTGTTCAAGTAAGAATAAATCTATATCTACTGTAGGTAATATGTAAAGAGAAAAGATTTGATTGTTTGTTTTGTACCAAATGGGCTCAGGTACTACTGAATCGATTTTGAATAATTCTTTCACTGTTAGGAAGCTACACTAAATGCGCTGTACATGGGCTATGTTTTATCCAGGAACGAGAAGTTTCCACGGGACGCGGGTAAAACTGCGTGGAACAGCTAGTAACAATATAAAGGGCTGTGCAGTTGGAAAAAGGTGTCTTTGTTTCCTTACATTGTAAGTAAAGAGTTTATTCATTCAGAGCTTTAATTTAATGTCTCAATTAGTACCAATTATCGGTCTTGTTATCATCAGGGATTGCTTTAATAACGAGGCTGTATCCGATTAATGATTGCAACAGTCAGCAGTTTGATGCGATAATTTTTGTTCAAGGTATTTTAAAGTCAAGATTACTGGGTCCATTTATTTCATTAAATCTGACCGCGATCTTCTAAACGCTTTTCATATTTACCTTATTATTGTCATTTGTACCTTAAAGAGGTATATTAATGCATTTTCTTTTGTTACTTTTGCTGTACCTATCTATATGGGTCAAGTGGGTAATGAAATTGCATCAGAAACAATGAAAAACTTTGGATTACCTAATGGTCATCCAAGATCACATGAGTAGGTAAGATTTACTCGTATCTATTTACCTGGTTTTATTAGAATTACTGATTTCATTAGCCGATTAGACACGTGGAGTACTAAATAGCTAATTAAGGAACACTAGAATCTAGATCATGACGAGACCATATTTCGGTGGAATTGAAATTTTGACTACACCGTGGTGCATGTACCACATGTGCCGTTTAAATTAATTATCATAATGTATGTTTGTAATAGATCGAATAACAAACTGCCTTATACTTAATCGAACGTAATGAATTAAATTGTTTACCTAATTTAGCAAAGGTATAAATGCAATATCATAATTAGGTTTATTGATAGAGACGATGCGACGTGTGAGTAACCCAGTTGCTTATTTTTTTAAGAATATGAAAAAATTGAGTTAAGGTATGTTACTGGGTCTATAAAATAAATACTTCTTAGGTACCTGAAAAAAAACTTGCGTCTAAGTCTACCATACCAAGAGCACGTTCTATTTTAAAGCATGGTTATGATTGAAGCTGATTTATGAGGAAATCAGAGAACCCTGTTTTGCTTTTACGGTACTTTCTGAATGGTAACTATATAAACTATCTGTTTTTCATAACTACATCGATATAGCAAATTAGTTTGTTTAATTTATGCAGAATCACTGTTAAAAAAATACACAATTCTCCACATCAATGTTTTTCACTGATAAGCGCTTAGAACTGGGCATGAGGAAGATTTTGATTAGCTGTTTATTATTTAAATCGGCTTATCTCATGCTCTCCTCGTATAAAATTATAACTTCAAATATTAGCATGACATGCTAGCATTGTTTATTGTCGGTATTAAAATGTAATCGTAGGTCTATTGTGGGTGATTAATCTCTTGTATCTAGTTGACTTGTTATCATTATTTATTGCTACCTGCCTACCAGGATATATTGTTATTTAAGTATAATTACTTGCTTTTATGCTAAGATTGAACGACAATATAACACAGAAGTTTTTTTTCGAAAAAGTATTCTCGAAAAGAGAGTCAAGGGAAAGATAAATATTTTTTTTCGAAATGTGGGTTAACAGTTTATGCAGCTACTCCGATGCATCAAAAAGTATAATGGTAGGTATTGAAGATTGGCAAATGTATTCATGTGACGTACCAAATAAGGTCCAATGAATGCAAAAAGGATTACGAAATTACAAGTAATTTATGACACGAGTTTTCGGAGATTTCAACAGGTTTTTTGTGACTAATCTTTCGCCAAATTGGAAATGGCTGTTTACTATGACCAGATGCAACAGGGCAGCAATTTTAAGTGATTGTTCAGTCTTGACAGTAAACGAACTCCTACTTGCGTGAAATTATTTATATTCCTTGCCTAAACAAATATTAAAGATGAAATTCTGAGTCTATTTAGGTACAATTAGACAAATTACCTATATCAATTTTATACTCGTTTCTATCAAGCAATACATTGTACTTAATTCATTCGAATAGATGTTGCCAATCGAAATGATACGTGCCAAAAGATAAAAATAAATAGGTAGAAACTTGTGGAAAAAAACATGCCCTTTCTGCATCAAACCTGTTTACAAAGGGGTAATTTATGTATTTACCTTTACAGAATGCCAGTTTAGGTCGACTACCTTTTTTTCTCAGCTGAGGCTTTTTCCAGAACAATTTCTGACATGGGCTGACATTATTAGGTGCGTGCAGTTTTTTATATAATTTTATTAATAAGGATTTTTTAGATGCAGCGCAAAAGTTCTCAACATTGTCCCTTATGCTCTTATAATGTTAAAGTTGGTAGCAGTAGATTAAGTACGCTGTTCCTGTTTTATATATTAAGCTTAGAATTTTTCTACGTTATTTTATCAACTTGCACAACTATCTACATCCAATAGAAACAATTGTTATTTGTATTGAAACCACTGATTAAATTCGAATAAAATATGAGTCACAAAATTGCTCGAAGTCAGAATCACTGTAGAATAAACTTAAATGTAATGTATTTCAATGCGAATTATACATTGTAATTGATCGAATTGTTTAAGCTAGTTGAAAAATGACTGAAATGTTATTCTATTGCGTGTGTCAAAGTCTAGGCCAAATAACTCAAGGATTTTGTTTGTGCACCTATTTTTAACAACAAGTGGGCAACAATACATTGTAGACCTATTATATAGGAGCAAGCCATATGAGCGCCAATTGTTATGTCTAACACAGATAAAAACTAAACTGGCCTACTGGTTCACTCCATCCAATAGTTCCAAAGAAATAATTTAATTTATTATCTTGCTTACCTGCCACTGCCAAGGCTTGATCCAAATCCGCCGCATATTTATCCTTATTATCAACATCTTCAGCAACAGTATTTATTTTATCTTCCATTTTAAAAACATTTAACTTAAAAATAAATTAAAAACCACTAGTCACAGCACCATCAACAAGCATTGTTTTTAAGAGTCGAACCGCGACTGCAGATAAGTACAATGTAACGATGATCGAAAACATGCGATATTATTATTTCAATTAATTAGCTGATTAGTCAGAGTAACCCGTCCGATTTACGCGACTGATACACTGTGAAACGGTAATTAGCGTAAGAGTGCGTGTTATAAGCTTGTATGTTTATCAGGACTTATTTCTGATACTGTCCGGCATTCGGCACCCAGTCCCTACGCTGTCCGCGCACCACACGTCACGAATTATTGTCTCTCGTCTCGTTTTTATTTTATTTTCGTGAACATCACAGTTTTGAAGACAGGCGACCGATACGGATTAATACTTTTGTTCGTATGACTAAGTGTTAATAACCTTCGCTGATAAAATATATCATAAATAATTTGTATGTGACATAAAAAAATTGGGTATTTGTTTATTTAAGTTTCCTGAAGTTTAATTATGTTAATAAAATGGAATTAACTCTTTTTCGAAGGGCAAAAGTGAGACTGCAGTTAGTTTATCGATAAAACAAAATGTTGAGTCGTCACTACGACTTTGAGCTATCCTTGAAAGCTACAATTTGTATTTGAAGGTACAGCCAGGAAGAGAATGGACAGGCATAGGACAGAAAGTTAAGCATTTATGATACATTATCCTTCAGTGAAGCAGACTTATAGTTTTTTTTTCGAATATTTAAATAAATCAGTATTTACTACGTATACATACATGCATTCCTTTTGCTCTTGGTTGTATGTGCAGTCATTTATTTATTTTCCTCAATTAAGTAGTACCTACATACTGAGCACCTTTAGGTTATTTATTTATTAATATAACACACAGTATAAATTCAGTTTGTTTTCATTGAAAGAAACTTTAGGTACAACGAGTTAGTTTTGGGTATTTAGTCAATAGCATTTATCGACCCATTTTAAAACGACGCCCCTGAGTAACAATTATTCTGAACGTTTATCTAATTCTCTGAATTCTTACTAAAGGATTTTCTGAATGTTTTTCGAGATAGGTAGTATATTCGTTTGCCGGGGCACCGGACAGTAAAATTTTACGTAAACAAAAGGCGAGAATGAATTGTTTTTTAATGATTTTTGTATTTGTAATACATCATATAATATACATCTTGATTCAAGCAGATTCCTTTATTTTTTCACACACCCAATACATTTTTTATGTGAGTGTTCCAAACGAGGCAATTTAGGTTTGTTTGGGCAAAACATATTATCTTTGAATGAGGTTTGTTGGGCCGCCAGCACATCGATCTCATCTCTTAATTCTTTTATTATTATTTGCAAAGGCATTAACTCTCGTTCGTATAAATCTATAACCCTTTTGTCTGGAACATCACTCTGTATATTCTGTTGTTGCTCTTGTGAATCCACACCTCCTTCATGACCTGAAAGAAATTCAGAGGTTATTTTTTTATCACCTTTAAAAAAAAAGTCGTGGTGGCCTAGCGGGCAAAGAACCAACCTCTCGAGTATGAGGGCGCGGGTTCGATTCCAGGTCAGGCAAGTACCAATGCAACTTTTCTAAGTTTGTATGTACTTTCTAAGTATATCTTAGACACCAATGACTGTGTTTCGGATGGCACGTTAAACTGTAGGTCCCGGCTGTCATTGAACATCCTTGACAAACGTTACGGGTAGTCAGAAGCCAGTAAGTCTGACACCAGTCTAACCAAGGGGTATCGGGTTGCCCGGGTAACTGGGTTGAGGAGGTCAGATAGGTAGTCGCTTCTTGTAAAGCACTGGTACTCAGCTGAATCCGGTGAGACTGGAAACCGACCCCAACATGGTTTGGGAAAAAGGCTTGGAGGATGATGATTTTTTTATCACCTTTACACACAAGGCTACTTCATATTATGGGACAACTTACAAGAACCACTGCATTCAACTGAGCTAGACCGTCATATTTTTCATACAATACCCTACCTATCTGGTTATTTTGTTTGAAGTATATAATTTACAGCTATTTTACTTACTTTGTGTAGGCGGTCTTTGTTTTGTTGACCCATCGCTGTCCACAGTTATGAATCCAGAGTCGCTTATAGAAACACGTTGATTGGTATTTGCTTTCTTGATCTGTATCGAAAAATCATGATCCGAATCTATAGGGATCCTAATTTCTTTTGAAGATACTCTTATTTGAGACCTTATTACTGTCACCGAATCATTAGGATAACGAGTTGGTGCAGCAGCCGTATCGAATGTTCGCAGAACTCTCATATTTTGGTCATTCAAAAAGCTATGAAAACCCAATTCCACAGACATGACGTCTTTTTTTAGAACGCTTTTTAATGTGCTTGTTGATGCATTAGAAGAGTCTAACCCTGCGTCCTCAGAAGTTTTTAAGGGTTTTTGAATAATTTCTACACTATCCAAGTCTTTACCTATGTATTCATGTTTGTCAAAGGAAGGTACTTTTTCAATTTTTTGTCCTGACGTTGCTGAAGAAATCTTTTCCAAAGAGTATACGTCTGATTTCGATCCAACTTTCTCATCATTATTGTCTTTAGTTACAAAAGGTATTGCTTTCTTATCATTATCAATGCCCTTAGTTTGATCTTTTCCATCGGCAATTGGTTTAATTAGTATGCTAGTTTCACTGACAACTCTTTTATTTTGTCCAAAATTATTTGATGGTTCCGTTTTTTCAATAAGAATCGGAGCTGTAATGTAACTTGCACTTTCATCGTTTCGTGGAGATTTCGGAATTTCAATCAAGGGTGAGCGTGGTATTTCTTTTGGTATGGTGGTCATATCTTCTGTTTTAGCGAGTATAGGTTTTTCTTTTTGATCTTCGTTGTTACTTATGTCAACTTTTATTTCTTCTTGAAAGTCTTTATCAGAACCAGTATTTTCATTTACTACCTCTTTTGGTGTTGAAGACATGGTATTAGGATCTTCATATGATTGTTTAATATCACCCTCCTCTTTTATAGAAGGCATGGGCGAAATGTCGTCCTCTTCCTTTAAAGAGGGAGAGGATGAATCCTCCTCTTTTTTCTTTAAGGAAATGTTATCATCAGTTTGAGGAACTGTTGAAATATTATCATCAGTTTTAGGAACTGTTGAAATGTTATCTTCAGTTTTAGGAACTGTTGAAATGTTATCATCAGTTTGAGGGACTGTTGAAATATTATCATCAGTTTTAGGAACTGTTGAAATGTTATCATCAGTTTGAGGAACTGTTGAAATGTTATCATCAGTTTTAGGAACAGTTGAAATGTTATCATCAGTTTTAAAATCACGAGAACCAACATCATCAGATTTCAAATCTGCTTTTATGGTTGGTACTTCAGATAATGTAGTCTTACTTTGACTCTTTTCTTGGTCAACAGAATCGGTGGTAGTACGAAGATTCTTTTTTGGAATTGGACTTACTTTTTCATCACTATTAGTAATAAGCGGTAGTGAACTTTTACTTGAGTTATTTTCTGTCAATGTGGAATCTGTATTTGATGTATTTGATTCAACTTTTACTGGGACTGGGACTGGGATTGGCGTAATAAATGAGCCTGCTTTTGTATTTCTGTCTATGCTGTTTTTTCTATCTTTTTTTTCAGCTGGTTGAGTTTTTGTGTTACTTTTATAACTATCACTCGGAGACATATCAGGTTGTTGTTGAACATTGGCAAGGTCTTCATTGTCCGTTGTAACAGATTTGTCTGGAGTTACAATTTTGTCTACTGCGTTTTCATCTGAACCTTGCGTATTCGAAACATCGGAAGATCTACGTTTTGGCGAATCTGTTTTATTCAATGCTTCTTTTTCTTTTATCAAATTAGTTACCTTATCTGTTTTTTCATCTGGCTTTCGTTTGCTATCAACTGAATTACTATCACTAAGAGAAATATCAGGTTGTTGAACATTGGCGGTGTCTTCATTTTTGGCCGTAATAGATTCCGGTCTTAAATTAGATATTTGTTTTAATTCTTTGTCTGGCATTATAATTTTGTCTACTAAGTTTTCATCCTGCGTTGGTAATGTATCATATTTTTTGGTATCATCTTCAGGTTCCACCTTGTCAGGTCTTAAAGGAATAGGAACGGGTATGGGAATAAAAATAGGCGTTTTAGTGGATTCTTTCCTCTTTGATTCCGAAACCTCGGAAGGCCTATGTTTCGGTGAATCATTTTGATTCAAAGTCTCTTTTTCTTTTATCCGATGTATTCCTTTAGGTGGAATAAAGTAAGGCTCCGAATGAAAATCGTTGAATGATTTTCTAGATCTGTCTTCAGAAGGACCCTTGCTCCTGTTCGTTTTATTATCGCTGATCCCCAAATCGCTTGATATTTTTGGTGGGTACGTAATTATGGATTCAGAACCATCATCGCTTACAGAATTTTTAGGTGACTCCACAGGGTTAAGCTTTGAAGTTGAATCGAATTTTTCCAAAGTGCTTGTAGATTTGTCACTAAATCTTCGTTTCTTTTTGAAGAACCCACTTTCAAAAAAGGAACTGCGTTTGCTTTCAGTCCTGGCATCTTCATAGCGTACTTTGGTGGGACTTTGATCCCTGGATACGTCACTTTTAACATCGTCTGAATTGTTCGGTTCCGTATCATATCTTTCAGGTCCCGATCTCGTACTGGGTTTGTAAGCATATTTATCTTCACTAAAAGGTGGATCTAAGCACCCCCCTGTAATCATAATACAAACTTTGAATTTTAGAAACGATGAACTTATTTCGACTGCCGTGAATAACTTTATGTAAGCTAAAAACATGGGTTTATTCAAGTCGCCTGTCGTCATAGTATCTATGATATAAAATGATACATTTATATTGATTTATCTTGAGGGAATACGTACAATAGCCGATAGATAGTGAAGGGTGTGCGGTGAACCTGGGGCCCGAGTTATTAGCGCAGGTAATGTATATGTATTTGCAACTGCCTGTGTTATAATGCCAGGGAATAGTCCTAGATTTCTCAAAGGGCTCTGGCCGGGAAGTGACGCATATCAGAGACCGCTCACACGATATCAATATATAAAAGTCCATCAAATTCACTCATTTAAATAATATTATGTTAAATCTCTGGAGTAACACATTTCTTTCGAAAATGTTATTCTTACATCAACCTAGATTATTCACAGGTCGTTTAGCTTCTAAATTATACCATTCTATAATACTAGGATTTAAAATTGCTTACTGGGTACATCACGTTCAACAACATCTGCATTTTTTCCTTCTAGTTTCGAAATGCTCGATTCCTTATCAATACTTTCAGGTCCCGATCTCGTACTAGGTTTGTACGCATATTTATCTTCACTAAATGGTGGATCTAAGCATCCCCCTGTTATCATAATACAAGCATTACATTTAAGAAACGATTAACCAATTTCGGTTTATTTTGGTACGAAGAGAGGTCTTTTTTAGGGTTCCGTACCCAAAGGGTAAAACGGGACCCTATTGTTTTCGATCCTCTGTACGTCCGTCCGTCCGTCTGTCACCAGGCTGTATCTCATGAACCGTGATAGTTAGAGAGCTGAAATTTTCACAGATGATGTATTTTTGTTGCCGCTATAACAACAAATACTGAAAACTAGAATAAATAAATAATTTGGGGGGCTCCCATAAACGTGCTTTTTTTGTCCGTTTTATAAATAATAGTACGGAACCCTTCATGCACGAGTCCGACTCGCACTGGCCGGTTTTTTGTTGGTGAGGTTGCTTACAATCGAGTTCGGAGTGGTCCGAGTGTGGGAAGTAGATCCCAATAACATGTCGGGAAACAGCAATAATAAGAATATAATAATAATTTCATCTTGTACACAACCAACTATGTACTTACTTTAATAATGCAACGCTACTAACCTGGTTTACACTTGCCAAAAGGCCACTTCTTCACTGGCTCATCTGAGACTGTAAAATTTGGATACTTGTTTTTAGAAAGAGTAAATGTTTGCTTCAAAGTTCCGTCTGATTTAGTGTCTACAGCAGGTGCAGTTACATTGGCACTATATGACGAACTGGGCATGTAAATGTATTCATCATCGTCCGCTCCTAAACATATTCCTGTAATAAAGAATCTCTAAACATGGTTAAGAAAAAGTAATTATCTATCTGGTGCATTTTGGAGATTCTTTGTTTCTGGCCTTTGCCTTCAACAATAGCTGGACATTATTGCTTTTGACATTACACTAATGATTAACGCTCAATCCTTTTTCGTGTGAGAGGAAGCCCGTGCCCAAGAGAGGGACAATAAACTAACATTATACACTAATGACCGAAATACATATAATTATGCAGAAAACTACCTGGTCTTAGCTTATCAAAAACTTGTTTATGAAACTTCCGTGGTGGTTTCTTTTCAAGTTCATCTTTCATGAACACGTCGAAATTCATAATAGTATGATCACTACTGACCAATCGTACTCTCTGAGTATTAGTTTCAGTGCCATCAGGTAATGTTGAAATATTTTGTGCATATTGATACAGTAATTCCTCTTTTTTCCTAACTTTTATTTTCACATTAAGCGGTGTACTCTGTGAGAAACTGGTAGATCGGTTCAACTTATTTTTAGGCACAGCTTCTATCACAAATGCTAAATTTTCTACTATTTGATCCACTAACGCTTGTTGGTTATTCATGTTGACGAAAACTAAAAAGAACAATACATGTTATTACCTAAAGACGAATTAAAACTTTTATAGGGTAAACTGTAATAAAAAAGAAGAAATGAAAAACATTTGTAAATACATAGCATATATCACTCAGTTAAATTTATCCATCAAACACAACAGAATAAATAACACGATTTGATTTTGCAAATTCTTCAGATTTCGTAATCTCTGGACTTTCACTGCACGACGATACTGCTTTAAACATCAAACTTGGTTTTGAAGACCTTTTGCATAATGATATTCCGAGTGCGGAACATTTAGACAATAAATCATTAAGAATCATTTTCATTGGTAGCATTTCGTTTTCGATAAACTGTTTATACTCCGCAACTCTCATTTCTGGAGGTGCTCTGCATTTAAATCTTAATCTTTTTGATGATTGGCTGGACACATCAATAATCGCAGACATTGTGTTATTGGTTTGATTGTCGTGTGACAAATCACTCGGAGTAGCAGAACTTCCTGAGTCTTTATGAGAATCGTATATTTTACAGGTTACAGCTTTAGACACCACAATTTTATTCACGAATCGAGATTCTTGAGTACTCAGCGAACATATTGGAGATAAACTTAGCCTTCGTGTGGCGTCATGTTTTAGTGATTTCTTTACAGGTGCAGTGAGTATATTAGCGTTGCACCTTTCTAAGGTGTCGCTGAATATTGGATATATGTTTTCTGTATTGGTGATTTTATTCAATGATGCATTATGCAGTATAGCGTCTTCAGACATGTGGCGATGGTGGGACTTTGTTCCTTCTGAAAATTAATATGAACGTCAAAATGATATAGAAGAAATATTAGAAATAGAACAAGTGCTAATCAAATTTCATACCTTTTTCATCCTTGATACTTAAAACTTCTTCTGTTTCGAGTTCTTTTAAGGGCACTGAAGTACATGTTGCTTTGTGGAAAACAGGATTTCTATCTAAATCTTTATTGCCATCCGTTAGAGACTTGATAAAAAGTTGTTTACTTTTGATATCATCTAGGGCTTTATTTAGAATGTAAGTATCGCTTATTATTTTCGAGACGTCTCCGGATCCAAGATTGAGCGTAGACTTTGAAGATGTGAGTAGCAAGTCGACACACGAGTGGTACGTCTTGACGGCATCGTCGCAGCCATCGTGGAGTGCTTGCCGTTTCTTTAAGATCACTTTACACGTTATAGGTATTCTATACTCTATAAAATTAGTCTCTTGTCTCCAAATGAGTTTGTCTAAGTTTTGTAAGCATGATACTTCTGGCACAATTTCTAAACAACATTTTGAATTGTTTTCAGGATTTTTTTGCAGGAGAGGTGTGAATTTAATTCTTAGAGATGCAGTTTCCATGTTCAACTATGTAGGCTACAGAAAAAAATCTGTAAAAAAATAAAAAATAAACTTATTCCTCTATTTTTCATCATTGTTCATCTTTCATTTTTCATAAACATCATCAGCGTAAATAGATTATTATGTTAGCATGTTCCTTAGCCATGGTTAAGGCTACGGGATTTCAGCGCGTGACACCTATAGCTCGTTTAGGATACCTATGCATGTAACCACGCCGAAGTAAAGCTTGTAACAAAGATATTTGTGTAATATAGCAAATATACATTTACAAGAACGAAAGACTTACCGGACAAAACACGAAACTATTCTGAGTGTAAGCTAAAAATTTCTGAACACATAATTTTGATCTTCAAAAAATAGTAAGTATTAAAACTGAAATTTTATGTCATTTGCAAACGATTTAATAAATAATTTGTTATGTGAAATCCCCAAAATTACAAACTTTTGTCATTAGTTTGTTATTTTTTTATTTGAATATACTTTATTGCATTTGACGTACTGTTGACAGTAGTTGAGGAGCAAAGAGGTTGATATTTTTTTTATTATAACATACTAGATGTAGTTGTAGGTCATATGTAGGTATGTTATCTTTTACTATATAACTTATTTGATTTCGGGGCATGATTTGTCATCATCATAATATCATACTTTTAAGAATCAACTTCAAAGAATTTCTTTCAATTTGGGAATATAATATATAATTGCTAGGTACCCAACTTTTCAATGTTTTCAAATGAACATCAACAAAAAACCCTACACAATATGTGCGTATTTATTATAGGGGTACCTATTATGTAATCAGGTAAATTCAGACAGTATTGAGTATTATATATTATTATGATATACTTAATTTGTGCAGTAGATAATTATGTATTCTGTGTAATGATAGTTAGATACGCGAAGTAAACACGTTTATCTATGAATGATTTTAATAATTTTCCACTTCATAATAATCTGAGCGCATCTATATGGATGCCAGATTTCATTTTGTTCAAATTTTATTCAAGTTCAAAATAAAGTGCAACTCTAGTTTACTTACCTAGCAAAAGTATTTTTTTTTTCCTTTTATTACCAAGAAGATATTTTATTAAAACATGTTATTTTTGTCTGTATTGTACTGCAACCTTCTGATTCCGTTATTTCACTGACATCACAACGGGTGCAACTACATACGTATCATGATGAAATTACTACCTACTTATTTTTTTAGTATTAGTAGGTAATCAACTACTTACATACTTGTGATTTAGAAAGACAAATAAGCATTGTATACGCTTATAAGCAAGCGCGGATCCAGCCCTCAAAAAAGGTTGTGGTCACAGCTACCAGAAAATCGGCTAAGTACCTACAAATCGGATAATGAACATGCTCATTAACAATCATGCAAGTCGTTTATGAACTTTTGAATTAAACTATTTTCTTTTTTCTGAGCATCAGGGGCCCGATTCTCCTAATTTTACTTAAGCGCCATTCGATTGACTTTCGACTCGATTCGACTGAGATCCAATCCCGACTCGATTACGATTGAAGCGTATGTGGCATTCCGCTATTTTTTCTTTGAAATAAACGTTTTTATCCTTTTCTGTCATTCAATAATGAATCATTTTGTCTGCAAATGATATACGATTGCAAAATGATTGTACAGCAAACTACCGTATAGACCAAAATCATCAAAATAGCAGACCAATCGCACACCAATCAAATGTCAATCGAATATGATTGGTCTTTTATTAGTAGCAGAATGCCCGATATGGTTAAAACTGCTATTACGATCATATTGCGATTCGATTTCTATTCACCGGGGCCCAGGACTTTGGCATTAGGAAAGAAAATAAACTTAGGAGGAAGTCGGACCCGATTTAAAAAATATACCAGGAGCAATCATTGCTAAAACACCCCTATGTATGGAAAGATTGTGAGTAGTATTTTTTTTTGCGCGAGCGTAGCAAGCCGGAAATTTTTTAGATTTTGTTGTAGGTACCAAGTTATAAAACCAAAAGCGAAGACGCAGAATATAAGCGTATAAAGTTGCGCGAGCGGAGCGAGCGCAAAATTTTTGAGTTCTGTGCCACAAATTACCTAAAGAAATTATAAAAAAAGTACTGTGTAATTAAAATTAAGAAGCTGTGAGCATAGCGAGCGCAAAATTTTGGAATCTTGGAACACGAAATCACTCAAACAATTAAAAAAAGTAACTTCCGAGGGAAGTAACTTCCAGTCGTGGTGGCCTAGTGGGCAAAGAACCATCGTCTCGAGTATGAGGGCGCGGGTTCGAATCCAGGTCAGGCAAGTACCAATGCAACTTTTCTAAGTTTGTATGTACTTTCTAAGTATATCTTAAACACCTATGGCTGATAAAAAAGGTGAAGGAAAACATCTTGAGGAAACCTGGACTATATAGTCTGAAATCACCAAACCGCATTGAGCAAGCGTGGTGATCAATGCTCAATCCTTCTCCGTGTGAGAGGAGGCCTGTGCCCAGCAGTGGGACAATAAAAAAAAGGCTGTAACTGTAACTTCCGAGGGAAAAAATCGCGAGCGTAGCGAGCGCGAATTTTTTTTGAGTTTTGGAACAAAACCGTACCAAAATAACTAAAAAATTTAAAATAGTGCCTATTGTAAATAATAATAATTGTATGGTAATAGACAGCTGTGTTGCTGGGCAGTTTGTTTTTCACCGCTTCTTCTTAACCAGAAAGTGCTGAAAGAGGGCGTTATGGGGGTGCTATCCTCTTCTACTTTTAAATTTTAACTTAAACGAACGTTTTCGACATTGGACTCAAATCACCACAAAGTGAAGAAGCCACGAATTTTTTGAATTTTGGGACACAAAAGTACCTCAAAAACTAAAGCTGTTAGAAAAAAAATATGGTGACCTCGAATTAGTAAACAGCAGTCATAAAATTAAATGCAACAAAAAAAGTCTTATTTTGTTCCCTTGTGTTATGATCAGCCTATCGATTTCAAAAGACCGTAAAAGTGTGAGGTCACAAGTCTAATAAGGTTGTGGGCATGCCCATCGTGCCCACAACGGTGGATCCGCCCTTGCTTATAAGCATGATTAATATAAATAATGTGTAATAACCCCTTTTCTAGAATCACTGTTGCCGTTGATGCAACATGCCGTAAAGATAATTTCTATATTATGAACCTACTTTACTACTTTAATCCTAACAGTAATGAAGGCGTACAATAAAGTTATCTATCCAAATATAATAAGGAGGAAATAGTGGCTCCAAAACTACTGAACTGTTTTGAAACTGAACTATCCCAGTGTAACATAGGTTTCTATATTTTGTTCAGTACTTACGGGAATAACTACCCTAGGACGCAGGTGAAACTGCGGGAGACAGTTAGTATTCCATTTAGAATGTTAGGTATGAGTTTAATTTTCAGGAGCCTCGTAATATTCAGGCGAGATATTGCCAATGAGCAAACGTGAATGGCTTATCCTGGTTTAAATTAGCGTGGGAAATTATATTGAATAATTAAGATACATAGGTACATAGTCTTTATGTATTATGTAATCTGTCTTGGGTATGTTATTTTATGAACTTAAAGAAATAAAACGACAACTGAGTTATTCTCCTGTTTTAATTCCCAAAACCCTTGCTACTTCGCAATACTTACATCACCATCAATTTTTTTTTCATATAATTTTTACAAATTTAATTTTACGATATGCGACGATAAGTTATTGCTCCTAATATTTATTACTAAATTCCTGAATTATCACTAAGCACTCGAATAATTTAAGAAGTAAATACTGTATAAATTAAAACAGTTTTTATGCAAAACGTATAAAATGCTGCCTGAAAAGGCAGAAAATAAAAATCACGATCACAGTTTTGTTTTTTTTTTGTCAAAAAAATGGAAAACACAGGCAACCCTAAACATTTAATTACTGAAATTTTTGTACATAAATCCTTCCGCTTATTAGATAATTTAATTAAGTATGTACCAATTCATGGGCAGTTTGTTTTACATCAGTATAAAATTGTATTTATTCTAAAATAGCTTACAATGTTTTCGCCACAGTCTCGGACGTGGTCTCTTAATAAATACAATAATTTAAATTACAATAAATTTACATGAACTGCCTATATTTACAAAAGCGAACTTATCGCTGAAAATATAAAAAATATAAAGGAACCCTGCTGAGTTGTTGTAAACTCTTTCTTGACCACAATAATAAAATAAACTGTGCCTACTGGAATGCCCAAAAAATAACTTTAAATACAGACGAAGAGTTACCGACACCTCATAATTAATAAATTACGCTGTTTTCAAAATGGGAGTTCCTAATGGGAGTACATAAGTATTTAGATAACGGTATAAGGTTATTAATAATATTTAATGACGATAAATAAAAATAATTTGCATTTGATCGTCGCGCAACTTTCATCTCGAAGTACGAGATCGAATATGGACCTACGAAAAAAAAACTTTTTATGAATGACTAGATTGTAGCAACAATCAATAAATGTTAGGTATAAAAGACTTATCAAATAAATAGGATTCGAATAAATACAACTAAATATTTCTAATATAATAATAGATCTTTAAATCTAAGGTTACCTATAAAGCTTAGCTTACCTAAATACGCTAAGGACTAGATTTTTGAGATCATTCTGAAAGCCAATTCCGTTTATTACGATCTATAATTATACAAATATTACAGGATATTTAATGAAGTTAAAACTATGTGTTGACGATGGAATGGAATACTGGAATATACATATAATTTTAAATAACTCCTTTTTTGATGCGATGACTAACCCGTTGTAGGTACGTCGGACTGCGATACACGAAACGCAATTGATTTTCTATCGTTTTATAATTTGCGGCATACAAGAGGTTTTTAATGACTGATTTAATGAAAGCTTTATCCTAACCTATTAAAACAATATAAATAGGGTCATGATTCGCTAAATTGATTGAACCAAGATTTCTGGAGTCGTACATGGTATTCATTTATTTTACATTGTTATACGACACTATACTAAAATGACTAAAAATCATATAAAACTATTAATATTGCATAATCGTCCCACCTATATTGTCACTTGCGTGACAATTTAACATACGAGCCTATCCCTATTCAAATTTGTAACTTCCATCGTGCTCTGACTTATCCCTTTTTGGGGTAAATTCATTCTGTGTTTGTTCCACATTCAGCCACTAATGTCTTTATTGTTTATTTAATTATATCAAATGAAACATGACAAGGTTTATTGACATAGGTAACTACATTTATGGGACTTGAGTATGCAAATAAAACCATCGTCGTAGATTATGTTATCTAGCTAGATGTCAGTTATCTAGTAGATTGAGCATAGAACAGCCTTGACTATTTGTTAGTAAAATTAAACTTAATATTTTTCGAGTACTGGGAGATCAAAATTGCCTTAGGCCCAAGTTCATTGACATAATAGACGTCTATTTCCCTTAAAAAAAAAAACATATACTTTGAAAATTCATAGTAAAGAGTTGTCGGTGAACTTGAGTCTTACCATAGTCTTACAAGTCTATAAGCCGTGTCGTAACCATGGAATTTGAAATAGCAGTTGAACTGAATGTGGAACAAGCACCAGGCCTTACAACTAAACACCAAAATGTTCATTCGATGCCACAAGTCACGTAACGTTCGCAGCATTGTCGTGAAACAGATACAATCACAAACTATGGGGTTCTAGCACAACACGCCTAAAACTTATTTACAGGGTTCAGGAACTTTTCAAAAGTGTAATGATCGTGGACTCATAAGACCAATGTCAGTGGAACGTACTTAAAGAAAGTCCTATCTTTTTGAGGTCTTTTAAATAAACTTAGATAGTACATTGTCGCGTTGTCCTAAATTTTAGGACAACGCGGTGTTTTTAGGACCTAAAACATTCCCTGGCATTGGTCTTTCGGTACGTAAAACAGCAAAACATATTCGAAGTCAAAAAGGAATACAAGATCACAATCAATAGAATCGTCTATCGTAGGCAATAAAGTCTGCATTTCAGTACGGCTGAGTTAACATTTAACTATAATTCAGCTGTGAAATGGCCGCCGATTGCTCAAATTGGCGATTCAACAACTGAAAATGGTTCGGTTATCGTTCTAGTTAAACGGTTTTTATTTTGGAGCTAAATAAGAAAATAACCTCGTATTCCTTTTCAAATCGAATTCCAATAAAACAAAGGTGCAATTACAATTGAGATCTAGTCGACTACAATGCTATACAACGTTAGGTATGAGAAGTAACATCGCGACAACATCAGACCTTGTCTTCATACCACTTTCCTTGCCACACAATAGCCAACCAACCAAATCAATTGAGGATATAGGCACTACACTAACTGGCTATAGGAAGTTTATATATGGAATTGATTAATGTACTAAATATGTATAGATTAGAGAAAATCTAGGAACAGTCAAGACATGCGTCCTTTCAGTATCTATTCTAATCTATTGTGTTTTCGATCCAATTTGATTAGGTATGAACTGGTTAATTTATAAGGAACCTTTTGATTATCCTTACAGTGGATCAAAGATGGACAAAAGTAGTTTTAAGTTACTGGGTCTAATGATTAAAATTATGTTTGTCATCATTTACCTCACTTTTTCGTCAAAAATGTACATGACTTTTTTTAAATACTTAAGGACGCATTTTGAGTTAACAACTTGACCTAGTGAAACATTTAACTATTCAAATGCAATTGTATGAAATATCGGAATTATCAGTTTACTTTACAATTGTTTATTTGAAATTCGGAGACAGAAATAGTTAATTCTTAATTTATGTAGGTATAAGTTCTAGTTTTGTGTCGAAAAGAAGGTTATGATCAAAGAATTCGTATTAAATATAAATAATTATGTGAGATCTTTTCAACAGAATGCATCTTCTGACTTAGTTGATTGTATTTTTTTCGTCAATGATTTTGATTTTATTCTGCTCGGTCTCTTATCAAATGTTTCAGCTTAGGATATCTCTCTAGGTCACTCAGTTAGTTGTCTGTTCAATCAGTTTTACATCTGTTCCATAATTTATATAAAACAAATCTGTTGGAAGTGCCTCACGTAATTAATTCCTATTACCTATTCCAACATTAAGCTCACTATATCTAAACAACATTTGATTAGATACTGGCAGGTAGAAGCTCCTACGAACTAGTTAGGTACACACTCCGTGCTAGGGTACTACAGACAGTACCGATTATACTCCTAAACTCATCGATATAAAAATACTTTTATACACAAACTTACTCTATGACTAGGATCCAGAGACTAGGTTCCATAGACTAGATTCAAATGACTAGAATCACTCATCCCCCGTTAGGTTTTCCTTAATTCCTAAATTAAAAATAAATAAAGCGACGTTATCGGATTCTATTTAACAGTATTATCTTAAGCTAATTATCACCTATTTACAAGATTTTAATATGAACAGCTAGCAGATCTAAAACATTTTTAAAGCTAACAAATCAATTTTATGCATGAAACTGTAACGAAACCATTGTTTGTATTCTAGAAAGATTTGAAGAAAAGGAGTTTGACTTTGCCTTTCATAATATGTGAGTTTACGAATATTCATTGTTAACATTTGATCACCTTGTCGGTTTTGTATTTAATTTGTAATCATTATTATTCACATCCATTTGTATATCTACAAGGCTTCTATTCAAAAAGGCAAGGTCATTTTCCAACGAAATTCTCCGATAACAATCAATCATGTAAGTTCTGAAAAAGCAATATTATTGTTTCGTTGTATTGATATTAACATGCTGTTACTTACATAAAATGTTTCATTATTTATTGCATTTTATAAAAATATTAAGGCGTGCTAATGTTTTGCGAGACTCCACAGACCTTCATCCGTTTTCCATTTTATTTTGCAAATTAAAATATTTGTAATTTTGACCTTATTACCTAAAACTCGTTTACTGCGAACTGTGTTGAAAAATTACTGCCAAATGAAAAATAAACGATAAAACCACTTTATTCCGAACCTTATCAATACTGGTCTCAATGTCTTAACGTTGTACCCCATTTGGAAACCAATGTCTCGCAATTAGCGTCTCAGAACTTCAACATGATAGTGTCGTCTTGGAAGACGCCCTTATTACATGCATCAGAGTGAAATGCGTTGAGGGGCGTTGGCGGGGCTCAGGTACACAGCCCAGAATTGTCTACTAAAGAACGGGCTAACACATCAGCTGCCGCGATGTCGCTCACTTTGCCCTCGAAGTGCCCTCTCACATGGAACATAAACTCTGCTTTGCCAGCGAACTCCTGCCTGCACATAAGACACAAATGGTGCGCATGTGTGTGTTGTCTTTCTGGGGCGTAGTGTGTGTGTCCATGTGTGAAATACGCCCCTCCTCCTCCCCCGCCTCCCCCTTCGTTGACCACGGTGGCTGTGGACACGGATGCCGTCGCAATCCCGTGACCGTTCAAAATCTGTTGATTCTGATTGTGATGGTGGAGTAGTTGTAGCTTCTCCTGGTTTGATAAGTGAACCTTTTCCTGTTGCTGAAAAAAAGATGTCATCATTAGACCTATTCAAACAAAGGTCCTTTGGTACGGATTGCAAAAAATAACTGGAAGGAGGACCTACCTGATGTTGCGTGGCTTGCTGCATTTTATCCTGTAGCAGTTTAGTATCAGGTAGGTGTGATTTGGCGTGGGCACTCCACTCGTCTCTAGTCGCGAACAATCTCCCACACAGTTCGCAGGACCAGGACACCACCATGCCAGCAGTCGCCGCTGCCACGGCCGCGCTTGCTGCACTAGTGTGCACCAGGTTTGTGTTCTGAAATATTCATAGGGGTCTTGGTAGATTCAGCCTTTCGCAGTTTTTTGGGGGATTAGTATTATTTTTGGGAATTAAGTTGAATGCCATATTTATTTTTACTAATAATACGACTATTATGTTATATTTATATGAGACATATTTTTTATTGATTTCTACTAACCTAATTTGAACAAAACTGCAGCAAAAGATGGATGAAATAAGGAGATGAAACATAGTAACTAGGTATACACATAGATGAAGAAACAGAAAATTCAGTAAAAGAAACAACAACATAGAATGTATTTGAATCATCGATGAGTTTGATTTTGCTAATAGGTATAACACTAGTAAAATAAAATATTGAAAGAAGTTTGAACTCATGCTGTCACATCGAGAACACCTACGGTCCATGCTTTGAATTTTCATTGAATTTACCGTAAAGTTGTGTCCAGGTACCTGGCACACCTGGATCGGCTGTTGGTGTGAGTGTTGTTGTTGTTGCTGCTGCTGTTGTTGCTGTTGCTGCTGTTGTTGTTGCTGCTGCTGCTGTTGTTGCTGTTGCTGAGCAGCGGCAGCAGCTGCTGCTATTTCTGCCTGACTTGGTTTTGTGTCCTCTTGCTTAGTTAGCTGTGGCTTCACATCATCTAGCTTTAACGCTGCAGAAATTCAAGATTTTTAGAAAAAAATGTCAAGGGTTTATACTGTTTTTAGAATGAAAATCTAAAGTAACTATCTAGTAAAGCTTTGTTCATTACAATCAAGCGAAACAAAATCATTCTCTAATTTTAGAAATGAAGAATAATTTTAATATAAAAGAACATCAATTTCATCATAAATCATTTAAGACTGGCAAATCAAGAAACAATAATTACAAACATTGATATGATCCATAAAACTAGTCCAAAATATTGATCTAGCTCTACACAGAAATGCTTCACTACCGTTCGAGACCTCACAACGGTAGTGATAGGATTGGTATCAAAGGCATCTATCATCACCATTACGAAGCATACTCACGTGGTATTGTGATGGTTCTTTTACCTAAAGGCGCTATGTTCGATGGCGTTATGTGTTTCAGTTTGTTCATATGTAGCACTAGTTTATCTCGGCGGGCGAACGCTTTGTTACATACTTCGCAAACGTACGGCTTTTCTCCTGTAGAAATATAAAAGACTTATTTAGCAACCTTGACGGTCAGTATGTTTGAGGTAGAAAACTGAAATCCATTCATTTTAAGAAACGCGATGATGATATGGTCTGATTTAAATCATATAATAGGGAAAGACAATGATGAGACTGAGTGAGTACAAACTCGTATGGATACTTGGAGATCAATAGGAAAGCAAAGTACGCTAATATAAGTATCAAAAGACCAGTGACCGATTTTAATTTAGTAGCAATTTTATAGTGTAGATACCAACTCACCTGTATGTATTCGCATGTGAATCGTCAACTTATCTTTACGAGCTAAGCCTTTGCCGCAAACTGTGCACTCAAACGCTTTACTTCCTGAAATTGACAGAGAATATTTTTTAAAGATAGGACAGCATGATCATGATAACACTTGACCATTGGCCCAACTCGCACGGCTTCGTTGCATGATTGATTTGAAGGCTGACTTTTCAAATGATGACACAAAAGATAATTTAAGCTCTTAATGAATGTGAAACCAAGGATACAGCAGATAAAAAAAGTACCTTCACTTGTTGAGCTAGTAGGTTTAATGGCTGGATGTTTTCTAACAGTAGTTGTTTGTAACGCTTTTAATCTAGTCCCCGGGTGCATCGATCCTCCCTCTGCGTAAGGTTCCGTAAAAGGAATCAAGTTTGGCCTCGGTATGTTGTGCGTCACTTCTGGCGACCTGGCGAAATCAAACGAACTGTTTTATAAAAAAAACATAATAACCCTTTCTTCAAACTGCCTCGGGCAGAAAGAATAATAGGGATATTATATTTTTGGGAGTTCAAAAAAGGCGAATATGCACAAACAATGAAATGACAACACAAAAAGCCTTAAAAATCAGAAGCTTTGAAATTATCAAAAGCAATGATATGATTTGAGTGAAAATGAGTAGCTGCAAACAATTTGAATGACTCACCAATTGCCAAGACTTTGTAGAACTCGAACGCCTCCTTCGAATCCCATGCCCACATCATCAGGTACGGTAAACGTGCTGTCTGGACCACCAGTACTGGAGCTCACTTGAGGTACTTTTATCGGAGAATTGATAGTGGCATAGTGATGTTGAGTCGAGCTAACTGTGGGCGGCGATGGGTGACCTTGATGAGCATTGCCATTCTGAGTTTGTTGCGGGAATATTATCTGACTTGACTTCTGAAAAGAATGGAGTCAGGTTACAGTATTGCATTTGCCAAACACCGTAAATGTAAAAATATCACATAGTTAAGAAGCATACCTGCATTTCTTGGTGATGTCTTGCGTTATTGTTATTATTATTTTGCTGCTGCTGATGCTGCTGTTGTTGCTGCTGCTGCTGCTGTTGCTGTTGTTGCTGCTGCTGCTGTTGTTGTTGCTGCTGCTGTTGCTGTTGTTGCTGCTGTTGTTGCTGCTGCTGTTGTTGTTGCTGCTGCTGTTGTTGTTGCTGTTGCTGCTGCTGTTGCTGTTGCTGTTGCTGTTGCTGTTGCTGCTGCTGCTGCTGTTGTTGTTGTTGTTGCTGTTGTTGCTGCTGTTGTTGCTGTTGCTGCTGTTCACGGCGTGCAGCGGCTGCTGCTTGTGCCATATGTTGTTGGACGGCAACGTGCGCTTCTAGGTATGCTGTTTTTTGAGCTTCCGTCATTTTGTCCATGTTAACCGTCCCATCCTGTGAACAGAGGTAAATGTCTTTCAAGTGCACGAATGTAAAAACTGACTGATTACTTCGTCGCTAGTTGTTTTTATAAAAAAATCTACCATTTTTTAATATTCCCTCAAAAAAATGCATTATGCAAGATGCATGAGCGACAATATCGCGAGCCTCCTTGAAAGCACAAAAAATAATCAATTCCTGGCGTCTAGTCGGAATTACACCGCCTTCATTGAGTGTCTTTGATGCGGCTGGAGGGCCGAGGGAGGGTCGCGTTAGGGTGGCCTCCCCCGCCAGTGCATTCACCCCGCAGAAAGTGAGAACGGCCCCCTAAAGTACCCCGACTTTCATTCCGTAACACGATGTTTGAACACCCTATGCTTAATTGCCTAAATTCGGCACGCGTGCAGTTCAACGACCTCGACAGTAACCAAGATGGGGAAAGGAACCTGTGACGTATCAGATTTGCTGGGTTCAATAAACTATTCAAGGTATTAGGAGTATTAGGCAATGATTGCATGGTGGTGGTGATTGTAATTCCAAAGCCACACATTGAGGGTGACCAGAACGTCACATGACAAGTAATGATGTTACTAGGCACAGAAGTATTTTCTAGGTCTTCTGTGTGATTTCGTAGTTTATTGAATTTAATATTTTTGCGTCAAACAAATCTAATAAATCAAACGAATCCAACATGATACCCACATTATAGCACAATATTTAAAACAGATCTCATAGCATTCTGTACCATTCGCCAGGTTCAGAGTCCGTGGCAAAGTTTACTCGTTTCATTTCGAAATGTACTGTAATTTGCTATGTAATCGTACCTAATTTGGTATGCAAAAACTGTCATAAACAAAGATATGACCTGATTATTATCGATTAGTTTCATGTTATCAAGTAGGGAAGGATTAGTTAGCGTCGGTATCTCATGGATCCTGTTGATAACGAGCCGTCCCACGAACATTTCCGACAGTAATTGGAAAATGTTGAGTTTATTAATTTTGCTCATCTTCAGAATAAGGGTACTTGGAGTCTGAGAGCGAGTCTTTGATTACAGTCAGTCAAGATTTATTTAATTATGTATAGAAACCTCTTTTGTGTCTGTTGCATAAACAAATTAACGAGAGCTTGGTTGTTTGTTATTGATTAAATGTTGATCTGAAGGAAATGTTTTTACATAAGTGCTTAGTCACTTTAGCTACTCGCTTTTTCATTTTAAGCACAAGGCCGTCTGATTCCTATTTAAATGAAAGGAAACTAACCGATACTGTAATACGACATAATATTCTTATACTCATATAATGCATAGCTATTCAGCATTTGCCATTGTTTAAATGTTGTATGACGTCCCCTTAAGGTGAGGGAGGAAACTGCCATAGGGTCCGGAGCCTCGGGGGGCCTTATCACTCATGCACTGATTAAAAACAAACTTACGTAAACGGAGGGCTTGCATATGGGGTTTGCGAGATAGGGTAAAAATGTTCCGAAGAGAAAAAATTATGCAAATGTAGTGATAGACCACATTTTAGCTAGGGGTGATGTTACTATTCGAGTAAAAATTCGCCAAAATTTGAAATGAGAGGATATCATATCATTCTTGTATTAGGTACTTGAATAGCTCTGAAAATAGTTGCTGGGCACTTTTATGTTATACATCAGTATCTCAACCAAAGGATATCCACTGTTGAGCATATGGTCCCCATTGATTTCTGTTGCTATATGCGTTTTTGAAAACCACTAATCTCGTTCATCAGTAGAATTCTAATAATCGTAACTTGAATAAAAACAAGTTAAAAGTTCCAAGAAAACGACAACATGAGAATTACAATCTAAAAAAATATAGATAAGTATAAAAAATCTTACTCCAAGATCCCATAGTTGATTATAGTAGGAACTCAGACGCATCCTACATCAAGGTAACACTAAAAAACCACTATACAATTTCTAAAAATATCCATCGGGTTCGAAGAAACATGACTTTGAACGGAACGAAAGTACTAGGCGCGCATACTTTAAGAAGAGGTCGTGGAAAGCCAAGGGCGGCGGAGCGCGTAGGGCGGATCCGAGGCGGGTGCCCTCCGCCGTCACTATGCACTAAGTGGTAAGTGCAAGTTAACCGCTGGCGAGCCTGCAAGTCGCATCGATCGCATACACTTTCTTTCCGACGCACCTGGGTAAGGAACAAGGGTACCGTCTGGCCCATTATGCATAATGGCTTTTTTTGGATAGACGAAAAGCTTTGTAATGAAACTGTCTGCGTTTTAATTTCTGCTAAAAGCGGCTTATCTGTGTATATAAACTGAAAGATCATCATAATGGATTGCATTTATACATAGAAAAAAATTAGAGATTCTCTAAAAGATGGGAGATAATTTTAGTGTTGGTTACAACTGAGGCAAAGAACATTGGTAAGTACTTAATTGGTTACCAACTTGCATTTTATAGTTCTTTAAAAAAAGTTTTTA
This sequence comes from Helicoverpa armigera, assembly GCF_030705265.1. Lineage (NCBI taxonomy): Eukaryota > Metazoa > Arthropoda > Insecta > Lepidoptera > Noctuidae > Helicoverpa > Helicoverpa armigera. The sequence continues at coordinate 9,038,863 of NC_087132.1, read as the reverse complement.
AGTTCTTTTAACGTTCACGTGTTCCTAATATACATATGTAGTTTCCGAACACAATAAAGTAAATATTTAGTTTAAATTAAACAACTGAAATGCTTTCAAAGATATACGAGTAAACTTCTAACAAAGTGGAATGATCTTTGAATTGTGGACCTACAGGGCTGACTGCTAAAGAATACATATAATTTATGTCTTTCAAGTAAATCCTAGACAATATGGTTACCTATACCTAGTGTTTCAGCTAGATCGAACCAAAATAAATTATATTATTAAATATTTCATGGTAAAAAAAATACTACCTATACACTATAGTATAAATAGAACATATTGGAAGGTAATGTTGAGTACAAGTTAATCTACTACGTACGTCATACAGAAACGTCCTTTACCAAAACAAAGAAAACAACATGTTTGTTTAATTCAAAACATTGATCGTGTCGAATAACTTATCCGACTTTATAGCTCACTTCAGGGTCGTAACTTTTAATACTTTACGTTGTAAACCTGAAATTTCTGTTTTATCGTTGTTTTCATAGCGAAATTGCGTGTTTTGTGGTACGTAACGAGAAGACGGATGATAGAAACTAAATTGAATTGGTTCACATATTTAACGTAAACGCTTTCGTCAGATATGTCATTCAAAACTGAAAATAACCTTAATCCTTCCACCTTCTCCAAATCTATTATGCATAGATTTTTTCTCATAAATGACGGCGTAGGCTGATGTAGGCGTTTTCCGAAATGTATGTTTTGACTCAGATTCTCCAGCACATCGTATTTCTAGTGGAATCTTAGAGCAATGAACCTTTAATTCTTTAACTGCCCAATACAACAATTCTCGAACAAAAACGATCACTAATGCATTCATAAATTCTACGTCATATCTTTGAACATAATTTATTACTAATGCACTTTAAAAGATTATATTTTATTACACTAAAATATCCTTCGTCCTAATCCTGAACATCGATAGGTATTAGCAATAATCAAACACGTACTTTATGTATCCGATAGCATTATCTAATCACTATGAGGATGACACCTTTTGAAACAAAATGGCTACGCAATCTAGGAATACCTACTAAGCAGGTATTCCTGGATTTCGGTTAAGTCACTTATCTCCCCACTCAGAGACATTTAATGGTTACTTAAGCCATTCCTTAGTGAAGGATTTGTATGACATTCCGTCACTAAGGAGTGACTTAAGTAATCATTAAATGTTAGAGCATTGAACATAAGTTACGTACTCAAGGTACTGCTACTTTGTTACATGTAGGTACGGAAATACGTTGTAAGTTGTCTGGGTTTACTCTTTTAAAAATAGGCACCTACCTACTACTACAAGTTGCCTTTGTCTGAATTTCAGTTTGAATAAGTCTCCCTCGATTTTATAATGACTGATATGTTAACTTGAAACATATACTAAATGAAAACGTCACACATAAGTAAGTATAGTAGAATTTAGAACGATTCTTGAAATGTATGTTTGGGTTAAATCGCTCGTCGCACGAAATCGTAGCGGACTGCCAAGGTTTTGGCATGGCGTGAACATTGTTGTACATACATATTTGTGCCTAGTAAATACTCCGGCTATTTTAAGTTTAGTGGCGAGTTAAGTGTTATCATCTATGCAATCAAGCACTGCTATTTACTACAACTACAAGGCTACTATTACTTGATCAATTTGTTATATTTCACTAATGATGTCCAATTGCCACGGGCTAAAATATTCTCCCTTCGTTAAGTAGACAGAAGCAGTTATAAAAATACTTAAAGTTCGTATCCATCAAAAATCATGGCGTGTGGAAGTAATGTAGATGTAACCGGAAATTAATAGGAAACATTATTCACGGAAGTTTAAAAATAATGCCGTAATATAGCCCTCTTTCAAAAACTTTCCCTTGACTTAGATTGTTCGAACGCGATAAGTCAGTCGCGATTGTAACAATACGCTCCAAAGGACCCCTAATTTATATGAACCTTCCAAAATTTATAGTTTCGTGTTTCAGCAAAGTTTAAACTTTAGTGTCGTAATAAAGTTGCGTATTTAGATAATCTGTATGAAGTGTATGAAAGCCATGTGATGTGACGAGGGGAAGGCTTCAACCGTTTCAGTGCAAGTGGTGTTCAGGGTAGGTCGTGCGGTCCCCCGCGGGGCGGAGGGAGGCCGTAGTAGGAATATCCTTCACCTCCCGCGCTAGGTCAGGGTTAACGGTACCCCCGAGCTCGGGTGACGGAGCCACCTTCGACCTTGGATGGGATGCGTGCGTTAATGCACTTTGTATAAATATAGAGCACTGGGTAGAGAGCAGATTTTGCTCAACGCAAGATTGAAGCAATGTTAGCGGTTCTAGCCACCAAGAAGAACTCCTTACTAGTTTATCGACCTTTACTTTACATCGTATTCTTCCTCGCCTTGAGTTTACATATCACTTATTATTCAAATAGTCTCCAGTCTCAAGGGTCCAATCTATAATCTGCCGCAAGCAGACTTTCATGTAAGTAAATTACAGGGAGTGTCATAAAAACAAAACGTCCATGGACATGCGTAGCCAATTCCCGCGTCGCCAACAGTCGTATTGCGCAGCCGACGTCGCGAACAACCTTATAACTATCGCATTAGAGCAGATAATTCATTAACTATACTGGCTACGTGGAAATCAAATATATGCGTTCAGTAATAGTTCACAGAACGTCTTTATTAAGGTTCAAATTTGGAATACGAACAGCGTTTCTTTCAGTGGATTCTGGGAAGGGATTTTTGCCGTTAGCGTGAGGGGATAAGGTTGAGATTTGCGTGAGGAGCCCGCCCGGGTGGTGGGTGGAAGTGGGTCGATACGAGCCGGGCGTCGGGCGCGCCGATCGATAGTGGAGAGGGGCGCTACCCCGGCGGCCGTGCATCGCCTGCCGCGTGCCTACACACTCGACAACAATACATTTCATATCTAAGTGCCTTACTTTGTCAGCACATAATGGGGGAACATCTTGTGAAATCTGAGCTCACGTAGCCAACCTGAGAGGAAGAAGTGACGGAATATGTTCACATTTATTCATATGTTACCTCACTGTATCAAGGACATTGGGACAATGGCGCTTCCGTTATCTCTGCTCTGGAGCTATTTTCAGTGCGTTGTCAGAGCGACGTCCAAGAATAGTTTAGGGAAAAGCCTTACCAGTATGCCACTGAAATTATGAATGTGTTTATTATTTTTGTGTTTGAGTAAATAGAATCCTCCTCTATTTGAGAGGAGGCCTGCGCCCAGCAGTGGGACAAAAAAGGCTGATGATGACGAAAATTGACGATGTTTTCTTATCTATCCATCATGGAGTCAATCGATAGCTGACCAATGACTAAAGCACCATATTGCTACAGACAGCCACAATTTCGTTGCATGCCAATACGCTTGGAGTTCGTCATGACGTTAAAATATGCATGCAATCGTCATGTTGTTTCCCTAAGGGCTGGGGTCAAGCAGAATTCGAAATGACATTTCGTGTTTAATGTCTGCTACTGTTCAAGCCTATATTTATGGTAATACTAGCTTTTGCCCGCAACTTTGTTCGCGCGGAATAGTGACTACCAGCAGATTTTTGATTTGACCAATAGATGGCGCTATATGTCCGGAATAATTTTATTTTTATTTTTTTTTGTAATAAAAACTATCCTATGTCCTTTCTCAAGTTTCATACTATGTCTGTACCAAATTTCACACAAATCGGTCCAGTAGTTTAGGCGTGAAGAAAAGACAGACAGACAGACAGAAAGACAGACAGACAGACAGACAGACAGACAGACAGACAGAGTTACTTTCGCATTTATAATATTAGTTTGGATTGATCATAAATAATTTAAATATATGAACAACTGCTTGATTTATTGCCTACCCTATAAAAGGTAGTCACAAATTGTATAGTTATAGGTACCAGTAGGTACTTAATATTGAACAAAGTAGGTACTTAATTTTAAATCAGTCCGATAAAACAATGTCTATAAGACTTTTGTCTAAAAATATTAAAACAGCAAGAATAAAATTAATTGACTTCAAATAATTTGGCCATGGCATAAAGGGACATTTTTGTGGGAACAATGACATGTTTTATGTAATCTCATCTTACCCCTTTCTCTTGCCCACACATTTATGTAGGTTCTATTGATTAATTTTTATCTTTAGATGGTTTGTTGCCAACGTTCAAATTGATTAATTATTTATTTGGCTACCGACTTTAAAAGCTTATATTCGAAAGTTACGTGTTCCATACGTATTTACTTATTTTTAGAAGATTGATTGAAAAAGTACGTATCGACGCCTTAGAGTGAAAACCTCGTAAGTGCAAGAGATAACTTTTCAGGATAAGGATTGGTATTCGATATTTTTTACGATTATCTTCCAAGAAATGCAATAAAAAAATATTGAGAAAAAATGCATTTTTCAGGATAAGGATTAGTATTCCATATTTTTTACAATTATCTTCCAAGAAATGCAATAAAAAAATATTGAGAAAAAATGCATTACCGAGGTTTTCATTCTAAGACGACGGTATGTCAGTATTTATTATCAAGTTACACATACAAATAAGTAGTGAGTGTAAGTAGTGTGTTAAACATACAGTTATAATAGTTTCGCGTGCTTCGGAAACGTTCGTCGGTAAGTTTCTTGAACAATCATGTAGTTTGTGCGCGTATTGCAGACTTATCGATTCTGCAAATTGTTTCTGATAAGTTCAATAACATTTTGCATTCAACTGTACGGCATATGTATTTAGACTGGAACTTTTTCGTCGTCGCGTTCTACATATTTCAAGAAAGAAAGAGAAGTGAAAACGATTTTCATACGTTTTAATTACAAATGAAATATGACACAAAATTAAAACTGAACTTTTAACGAGAGAGATCATATAGTAGAGTGAAAAAAGTATTGGATAAGTTAAACTAACTTCACTGGTTTTTCAATCTAGCCAATATACCTCAGGCTATGTAAAGTCTGAGCCATTGGTTGTCTACTACAGAATCAATCTACTAAAAGACCTCCAATTTATTGTATTCAAATAAACGTAAAAAGAAAAGAGTTTTACAGAAATCGTGAAAGTAAATGACATTATTTATTCTCACGCCAGTTGACAGGCTTTTGGTGGATCGTCCTTGGGAGTCCTGATATAGGCCGACCTTTTCGCGCCAAAATAGACCTTGATGTTGATGTACTACGCTTTTCATTGGTTATTAATAAACCAGCCGTTTTGGGACAGAGTGAGTTGGATTGCGTGGGTTTTTAAGTTTTGGATAAACATGGATTTTGTAGCCAGCTGTGTTCATGTATGCTCGAGTGGGTATGGATATGATAGATCTACAAAATATGTCCTTGTTTAAAAATATACGAATTTTAGCAAATACGAGCTACCCAATATTTTAATTTGGAAAACTGCGCTCTATACATGTCACTAGTCTTACTTCCCAAACCCTTTCACTAACCAATGAATATGGATAACGAAAGCAATATAACAAATTGCACGAAACTTTATTTACAACGCACAGACAATATTTCCAAAGATAAATTTTCCTCCCATTAAGTTAAACTGTAGATAGAAACTTAAACACAAAATCGACGATAAAACTGTGAGAGCCAGACAGCACAGGTTAAAATACGAGTGGTACGTGGTCTGCCTCAGATAAAGCATATGATGGATGCTGCACGGACGCAAATAAAAACGACTTTATTTTTCATGGCTTTCGGCAATTATGTTGTAAACCGTTTTAATTTTAGTTTTAAAATTACGGTACATGACATCATTTGGTAGGAAAGCGATTGATTTGTGCCCAGAGTAAATTCGGTTAAGTTGTCGAACTTGAAAAGATGCGATTAATTTAATATATTCAATTTCAAGGCATAATAATTAAGAAAACTGAGAAGGAAAATAAATGATTATAAAGAAAGTAGTGACTTCGTTTTTGGGTGTTCTATTATCCATTGTATATGTATTCTTTAAGATAAGTACTTACGAAGTAGTAAGCTACCATTAAAAAAGTATAAGTAGATCTATAAAGGAATATTATTTTTAGGAAAAAAAAAATATCCTTTGCCTTAAAATTCTACGGTATGTTTTACCACAAACCACCAACACATACATAGATGTGTAGCATCCCCACAGATTCATGGAAAGAGGAAGAGGTTTGCTATCAGTGGGTTCAAGGGCGTTGCATACTGCGCTCAGCGGCCTTGCCTCACCAGGTCTGTCCCGCCGTGGGGGCGCGCTCGCATCTACCAGTCCGAGGGAAATGCTGCACTAGCTATTATCATAGTATTTGTAGGGGGTATGAAATGTGCTGTATTTATTTATAGAAGAATGTATTTGTTTTTGATTTGATATTGTTTTATTTAGTGGTTGTTGCGTGTTGTTTCAATCCTCGGCATGCAGTTGCAAAAAGTCTACGGGGTCTGGATTAATATTATGCAGATGGCCTAACGACTAAGACGAAACGGCGGCGACGACCGACGACGCGACGACAAAGGCACAATGGATATTTTTATCTACGAAATAATTACTCTCTGCGGCTTTACATAGTTGCGTAGATAAGTATGTAGTTCCATCCAGTGTTCCAATAAAAGTATCCCCCAATGACAATCATGATCTGTCAATCTTATTTTTTAACTGGTGTAGGTACTAGCGCTGGCATTTATATTTGTACCTGTTTATTTCTGAAAATTACTTTTACGGATTTTATCGCGGTTATATTGATATTATTTAATCCCGACGTTTCATTTCGTTTACATAATCCATGGTCACGGGCAGACTAAGCTGTTGGTCGTCTTGATATTTTAGTTACAAATAGCTACCCTACATTGAGTTGTTTATTGACGATTCACGCAATGCGAGCTCACTGTATCCTTAGGTCCTTAGGTCTAGCAGTTTTCGGCTTGGATTTGGACTTAACAGTTTCTTTGCGCGATAAAATCCGTAAAAGTAGTCGTACCTGGTATGTATCGGTCAAAATAAATACTGACCTGAAAGTTAATAGTAGAGGTGACGATCTTCATGGACTCGGCGTAGTTCCTCAGCACGGAGTCGGTGCTGAGGCAGCTCTGACGCCACTCGTACAGCTGTTCCAGCCGCGTCACACAGCGCTCGCAGATCTTCTTCGGCAGAAAGTCGTCCTTCGATATCTGCTGGATTTACCGGGGAACTTATTAGACTGGCTGTTAAGAGGCTGAATGCACCCAAAACACTATATTTCTCTCTCATACGTAACACATAAGTAAGTAATACAGATATTTTTGTTGGAAGATCATTTTAAGAGGTAAGTTTATAATTTTTTTGTATGGAGAAATCTTTTGAACGTGTTTTGAAATTAACAGGGTTGTCAGAAATATGTTCAAGATTAATATATATTTTTATCGCCGTCAAAAACTATATAGATTTGGCCAAAAAATTGTTTGGGACAAGCCAATTTCGGCATTCAGCGCCTTTATGGAGATACACATTTTAGTCTATACTAATATTATAAAGCTGAAGAGTATTGTTTGTTTGAACGCGCTATCTCAGGAAATACTTCGGTCCGATTTGAAAAAATATTTTTGTGTTAGATAACCCATTTATCGAGGTCCGGAATCGTGCAGGAGTGGCCGACGAGATGGAGGTGAAACCGCTGGCAGAAGCTAGTCAAGTATATGAATAACCTGTAGTTTTCTGTTATGAAGGTCAGATCTAACCTCTAAGAGACTGATCTCAAAAAGAAAATTTTATATTTACTGAGTGGTAGATACTTTATGGATTACAAATGTTTTAAGACTTTCTAATGCTGCTTCTAATTATTATAATATTTTTTACTTATTTTTAGATATTTCGTCAGTAAAAAAATTCTGTTTTCAGTATGTATGTAAGTATGCGTAAAAGGCGTAAAAAATCATACAAAAATATGAAAAATACTTTGATTCCAGTTATGTCCAAACAAGAGGAAAATCTTATAACAAAGAAAACTACTACTTAATATCTCATTACTGCACTAAATCAACCAAACAAAATTGCTTGCTCATTAATCCTCGATCGGCGGTCACTATTTATTAAATACTCGAGTCATTCAACTTTGACCTCTATTCCCTAGAACATAGAAGTTAGGGTCTAAAAAGGAGAGAGATTATGTGACACGTGACGATTATTACCAACATCTCTGGTAATCCTTGATTCTTCGTACATGGGGATGCGTGTGTTGTGACCTACTTCAGTTCGTCAGCTAGGTGCGGGGTCAACGAACTCAGCTCGGCATTACGAATGCAATATTAAAGAAAGAATCGATAGCTTCTGTAACAAATGTGACTTGCCAAGTTCGTGACTCAATCGGTTCTTCTTAGATTGTTTTATGTTGTAGGATTTATAGACATTGTACGAGTAAGTTTTTTAGTTATTTAATTTTCTAACATCGTTATTATGAATGAATGTCATTTTGTGTATAATGCAGGCTTATTATTTAATACGCACTTTTTTGTTTGTTTTTAATCAAGCTTTGCTTTGGTTTAAAATTATCATTTTTGGTCTAGTTGAAGCGAAATTGTATTATTATTTTGGGATCTGGAATACAATACGTCTAAAATATTAATATTTTATGAGTAAATGAATGTTTATGAATAAAAAATATAGTGTAGCCAACTTCAAAGACACGTATCTAATCATAAAAAAAACTCAACAGGTATTGTGCGATTTGGGTATATCTTGTTGTGTTGGTTCGTAGCGCGGCGTAGAGCGCGTGCGCTACGAGAGCTACGACCGGCCGCTTCGTAGCACCATTACTGCACTTCTTTGCTTTACAATACCACTGTTTACGTTGCACTTTACATTTCACTGGACATTACGTCATCACATATTTTCAATAATGTCACCATTTCAATTGTTCATGAAAATATGCCATGCCACGGTAAGTCAAGGACAAAAGTCCGAGAGGCAGTACAAAGGGCTCACTCACCATAGTCGGCAGGCAGGTCCTGAGCTTAAACAAGATCTGGCGCTGCTCAGACTCCTTATCGAAGATGTGGAGCCTGGGACCGCTCTTCAAGGAGCACAGCCGACAGAGGTCGGTGAACGCCGTGAAGTTGAGGTCCTCGGGCTCGGTCATCGCGAAGCACCTGATGAGGAGGTCAAGGAGGCAGGAGTTGTCCATGTATACGGCGGTGGTTCTCGGGTGGCGGGAGACAGGGTCAGCGTCGCATGTCGCGGGTGAGGAGGCGTCGCTCCGCCGCTGCGTCCGGGGGGCACTGGGGCCCGGCGGCCCTCGCACCCCCTCGCCCCCCTCGCCCCCTCACCGCGCCCGCCCCGCGCCGCACGCAGCCGCCGCGCTCTGTCCCCTCCGGCCGAGGGTGGCGTCCAAGGAAAACGCCAGTTTTCCCATTTAGTGTCTCAGAATGTCTGTTTATCGATATGCAATTGATTTTATTGTTTGTTTGTGTCTGTCTTTGTTTTTTTTCAGTAATATACATTTAGATGGCTATGGGGATGGTGTTTAGGTAGTATATGTGCACTAATATTGTATACTAGCTTCCGCTCGCGGCTTCGCCCTCGTGGTGTGTTAATAACAGGCCTATGTATTAATCCAGGGTATTACCTATCTACATAGCAAATTTCAACCAAATCGGTCTAGCCGTTTTTGCGTGAAAAGATAACAAAATTTTACATTTTACATTTATAATATTAGTAGGATAATATTAGTAAGATTAGCCATGTGTAACTCAGATATATTTGTTTCAGCTAATTGCCAGCGTCATTATTGAACATAGAATCATCACGAATCGACTGTTACGATTCCCAATTTCAGGTATATAATACGATTTTCCAAGCTTAATTAATTTCAAACCACATCTTCAAATTCCTGTAAAAAGAGTTTCCACTCATTTTCCTAACAAAACTGCGATAGCCAGTACACGACCTTATCATTGTGTTCACGATCCATTAACATTATACCGGAGAGCGACCGGCACAACTTGGCACACGGCTACACATTGAACTTTAAACTAAACTGGCAGATTGCAATACTCTTGAGAATTGTGCTCAATTGTGCTTAACAACCAGCGCTAAACTAAGATGTCAAGGTACACTGGTCATCAGACCTCTTTTCACGACCTACAAACGTCAAGTGTCATTATTAATCAGGATTTTATTACAAAAGCAATAAAAATACAATAAGTAATTATAATGTCTGTTGCATCGTCAGACACTGATGCGGATTACCATGAGTATTCGGAGCGAACTCTGGCCATCATTAAACCGGAGGCATATGAAGACGCTGAGGCGATTGAGAACACCATACGGCACAATGGATTTAATATTCTTGCGGTGAGTAGATTTACTGATACATACCTTCCCTCTATATCAAGTAATGTAGCAGTGTAGCATGCAAGTATATTGAACACATTATATCTACATTGTACAACTATATTTACATTGAAAACATTATATTATTTCAGCATGAACACCAAATATATTAGTGCTGGTTAGTGCTTACATTTTAGCTACAATAAATGGTAACCAGTCTGCTGCGTCGTATCAGAATGAATTACTCCGAGTCCGCTAGGTGTGGACGCAATTCTATACTTGTAGTCACATCCTACTAATAGTTTGTATGTATGTTTGTTCCTCTTCCACGCAACTAGGTACTTTTTTTTTTGTAACGACGTAAAAAATCATCAAATTTAATGACCCCTCCCGCTGTGGGTTAGCAGCGGTGAGGGAGTGTCAGACTCTTACTGACTAAAAGCCGTCGTCTTCCGTCATAGGCCTTATGTGCTAGGGCCGCGGTACCTCTTTCGAACAACCCGCAGCCCCGGTAGGCCTTGGCCCTGCTGGGCCCCGCTGGGGTTGCTGACATCTCTTTGAGGAGCGCGTGGAACAACGCGCGCCAGGTAGGTTAGCTAGGTACTAGTAAATATATTTTAAAACACGTGGGTACAATATCTAAACAATAGAACGCTTTACACTAAAATACCGAAACTCTTAACATTGCCATCAATCATCAGTATAGCCCATTTAGAGCAGGTGAAAATTTTATCAAATACGCACAGTTTTTAAAAAATGTTTTGATCTAACAAAAAAGTACATAAATCATTAATTAAAACTGCATTATCATTTTCCTGAAAATCACTTCAAAAACTTTTCAAAACACCGATGAACTTTCTGCTAGCAATTAGTCCAAAACAAGGTTTAACCAATTTCTTAGCAATTGTACAAAATTCAAATTTAGAATACACTCTCACGCATGCTCGGCTAACTCTTTTGATGCTAGAAACATACTACAATCATTAAAACCCTTCAAAATACACGTAAAGTCCTTAAAACCAAGATTTCGCATAGGTGCCCGTTTTTTTTTTGCAAAAGAGTTTATTAAACACAAATGTCGGCGCATGCACGTGTTACAATGTTTTATAAACGATGTTATTTACTTAGTTTATGCGGCTTAATTGTGCTCTATTACTTAATACTATGTTACGTATTAAATATATTGAAAACTTTGCTAAATATTTGTATAACTTCCCTTTAACTTGCCTCTTAAATCGTTTAATTAAAACATGTATAAATATTTACGGCATTCGCGGGTGGAGATTATCGTGTGTAGGTACAAAAACTTCAAAGGGGATGTACCTACCTATTATAATAAAGCTACATCGTATCTCAACGTTCTCTTTTATGGTCGGAAAATCTCTAGTCACATTTTTAACAGTTTTAATATGCCGCTTTTTTAGGAATATGTAGTTTGATTCACTTCTGTATGGCTACAATAAATTTCTTCTCGAAATTGAGTTTAATAATATTTTTTTGTGTTTGAGCTATTGTATTTGCAAATTCCCCTAAATGAAATCACGTAATAAAATGCAGACCACGTCTAATACAATAAAAGGAGAGTGACCAACCCCTCGTGTCCGAACTAGCCGCGTGGCGCCGGCGTTTGAGGGTTGTCTGTGATATGCAAACTCATATCGACGTTTATCAGAACTGTTGAAGAAGGGTAAAATCTCTATTCACAAAAATATTCTATGGAAGATGTTATCCAATTTAATTTTTTTGGTTGAAAAGTACTGTTCATTGCAATGAACTTGTTGCAAACTTATAAAAAATCATGCCATTTATCAAGAACGAAACGAAAGTTGACAATGAAAAAAGCTTTATAATGTTATACAGCCGAAGACTTTATTTGTTACCTTATTGAACATGCTTATTTCAATTGGTTTGAGAGAATAGTTTTATCCAAGTGTGTGAACTTACCACGGGACGAAACCATTATCAGAACCCAATACCTAAGCAATGATAGCTGAAATTAGATTGTATAAGTGGTATCAAAATTACATAATTACCTACTTCCTTCTTCTTCAAGATTTACGAGATTAATCACCAATGATCGCAACCATAGGTACCAAGGGCTCTTCACCACACATTCGTATTCTTGGATCGCCATCCCCTCATGTTCACTGGCCGCGTGCCGCGAGTTGTAAGGGTTGTCCGTGATATGCAAAACTCGTATCGTCGTTTATCAGTCACAAAAATGTACGTTCTCTTCACAAAGTAATAAAATTGAAGAAACATTTCTGCATACAATTTTGCAAACTTATAATACCTTGAAAATAGCTGTGAAGATTATAATTGGCTGTTTTAAATAAGCACCTCAATATAGAAAACTAGCGATCCGGTACGTGCTTCGAACGTTTAAATGAAGAACCCCTCGTCCGATTTTTGTGCAAACTTCACATAAACCATCTACTAAATATGCAGTCCGGACAAAGCCTAAACATTTGGTTTGGATAGTGAGTCCGTTCTAGAGTTATAAAATTACAGCGAAAAGTGACTGTGTGAATGTTATATTTTTTTTTCAAGATTTAATAGTATAATCATCTAGCATTCGTTTTCTTGGACCACCATCCCCTCATGTCCGTTGGCCGCGTGCCGCGAGCGCTGCAAGGGTTGTCCGCGATATGCAAAACTCGTATCGACATTAGAGGGGCGCCTTCATTATTCCGCGTCACATGCAACCCTTGTTAGGAATAGGGTTGCCCAGTTTTGTGAGTTGAGAAATAGGAGAATAGAGTTTGGGTCTGATAGTTATTTCAATTTTGTGACATGAAGTCATCATATTTTTAAAAACAAAATATAATATAATATAAATATACATATACCTATAATTGAAACAATTTTAAGTAAAAAAAAATAATAAAGGCATGTAACAACAACTCTACCCATTTACTTCTGTTCCGAGTTAGCGTTAAAGACATTGTCCAGACCGATTTGCTGGTAACTGAAAACTTGCTATAAATAAATACAGTGTTTCCTACTGATATATTTTTATTATGAAATAAAAAAAAATACGATGGTCACTGATTGTGTAAAATTGAGGAAAATAAAAAAAAATATTTTTAAATAAAAGTCGTGCCAACCCTAACTCTAACGACAGATCTCGGAGCTCTCATGTCAGCCACCGCTGTTATCTTTGGAAACCGTAGAAAAAACTAATTACGACTCCCTATTGACGTTTCGAGGGGACACTGTTTATTATCGCACATGATAATAATCGATATTTGAATGTGCTCTAGTTTTTTGCCTATTATTTTTGAGATAACAACCACTTCTGTGGGTTGCTAAAAAAGGAAAATGTTATTCACAAATAGAATGTTATGCGACGTATAAAGTATCTTCATCGTCATCTGCCTAGCCTTTCCCAACTATGTTGTTATTAATGTTTTAAATGGAGCGGAATGGAATATAGAATGACGCGCCTTCCAAATCACGGTACGACCCTTGCAGTTACTTAGCCATTATTTTAGTACAGTCAATGTATAAATAGTACATCATTAAGGATACATGCAAACGGACGTACTACCTACTTCAAAGAAAAGCTCTTATTTATCTCACCTTTATTCGTAAACGTATAACTTATTCAAAGAAAATGTACCGACACATCCGCGTAGCAACTAGTGACTTGAAGGAAATTGGTCGCTACGACAGTTACTACGCGCGCTACGTTATTATTCATTTTAGCGGGCAGGTTGGAAATAACAACAATAAAGAACTTTGTGAAGGTCATTGAACTCTTGTTTTTAATATTTTGTAATCTAATTCGCCCTAATACTGAAAGTTACTAAGCAATAACGTATGGCTATAAGCAACAAATGTGTAGATATCTTATAATCGTTGACCATTTAGACTTTGAACTATTGTCACTATTTATCTGTTTTATCAGTACTTTGGATACTGATAGATACTGACCTTGTCTTGTTACAATGGGTTTTAATGCCATTATCAAATTGTCGACAAATACCTGATGTCTAGCACGGGATTATAGATTTGCATGCGTTTACAACTCGAAGTGCAGTTGATTACAACTGAATTAATTAGACCTTTCTCATAATCAATTCTAAAATTATTAGAAAAACTGAATTACAAAAAAATCGCAATATAATGTTTTCTATCGACTATGAGGAGACTCGATTTGAGGTTTTAATAACTTTGTACTTCAATATCTTGCGCTCAGGGGCGTTGTGGGCCAACCTATATGGCTGAAAATCCACATAAACACATAGGTGAATACATAGCGAAGTACCCAAAAAGAGGAGATAAATGTGACGTCACAAGTCAATATACGTCGTGCCCACTACGACAAATCCACAGCTTAAGTAAGGAAAAAAATACTAGAGCAGTTTTATACTTCTGAACTGAATAAATCTTTGTCTTTATCATTATCTACTTGTTTCTTGTTTTGTTCACAATAAATGCACCTACCAATACCTATGGTATAAAGTCCACCATTGCACATGTTCATGTTGTATAAAGTTTAAATAAATAAACCTCATGTTTATCACAGAGACGCCACGTCCACCTAACTCCTGAGCAAGCGGCAGAGCTGTACAAGGGTCACTACGGAAGCCACCACTTCCCGCATCTGGTTGCGCACATGTCCAGCGGCCCGATCATCGCGTTGGTCCTCACTGCCAAGAACGGCATACAGAAGTGGAAGACGCTGATGGGACCTGCTATGTGAGTCATGGACACACTCAGATGCATTTAATGGTTACTTAAGCCGTTCCTTAGTGCAGAATTTCTATGAGAATCTGTCACTAAGGAGTGACTTAAGGGGGTAAGACCCAAAGCCTTGATATATCTAGGACTTAGTTTAGTCAATCAGCTTTGAGACATGGTCGTGAACAGTGGTCATGCCCTCTTTGTAAGAAAATGTGAGGTCTCGTCCACTGGTGGGACAATAATAATAGACTGGTGATGAATTGAACCGAGGAATGAGCCCTTGATACTCTTTTGTTTTGACGGTCAAATTCCAAATGACTCAATACGGAATTGAGGCAAAAATATTTTGAAGTTAGCTTTTGGGTGGATGAATGAAAGTTGATGGTTTTTTTTAAGATTTAGGTTATAAGCGTGTTACTTTATAATTAAGTATCTGTCAATTATCTATTAACATTATATTAATTGCTTTGTAGGGTGCTGGAAGCTCAAGCCTACTGGCCGGACAGCTTGCGAGCGTGTTACGGCAGACGCACCAAGTATGGAGACTACTTCAATGGTTTGCACGGCAGTGAAAATCACGCCGAGGCGCTTAGAGAGATACACTTCTTCTTCCCTTCCAGTAAGTATGGCGAAGGCCGAGAATTCATGAACTCACGCATACTGGGTTTTTTTGTAGATCTATGGTTTAAACTTCGTTTTTTTGTCAGTTTTCTTCTGAAAAATTTGTAATCCTTTCCTGTAGTCTTAACGTTTGTGATTCTGGTATCTTACTTTGTATTGCAATTATGTAGTAAGTAAGAAAGTAAGTTGGTATTATCTTTAAGAAAATTTGTGTCAAATTTTGTGGGGGGAGTCATATAGGAACACATGTAAGTATGGCAGTGCTAGGTAAGCAAAAACGTGTGAGAGCGTAAGTCATGCGAGGCACGGACAGTTACTGCGCACTGGTCCGAGTGAACGGTTCTATTTGGGGGTTTACTCGAAATATATTCGGTGTCCGAAGACCGTGTTTCTCTCAACCCCCTGCATCCCCGACCAGACGAGGCAATAGTCAATTAGAGATCAACCGAATCACCGATCCCTAAACCAGAAAAAAAATCTCTTTGTAATGCCTTATTACTCTAAATACTTGCTTCGCTGCGAAAACAACCAAGGTTTTTAAGCTTATTTACAAATATTTTCTTTGAACAGTGGTGGTAGGCCCTTTGCTTCGTCACTGGCAAGTGAACGACTACATACAAAGACATCTTACACCAACTTTACTGCCGGCTCTCACTGCGTTGGCTCATGAGCGTCCCGCGGAACCGATTCTATGGTTAGCCGAACATCTCCGAAGGCACAACCCGAATGAACCCGAACTCGCGCCTCAGCCGCCCGAGCAGAGGGAAGATAGACGCTGTCATACTCCGCAGGAATCTGAAGAGTCGCTAGTGAAATAGATCTTGTTGTCTGTGTGTTAGAGTTCATTTTGTTTTGATTATACGTTTGGAATGATACCTTTTTTGTTTTTAAGTTACCGTTGATATAGAGAATAGCATCAAACTTGCTAAGAAATAGGTACTCAGTTTTAAAAATACGTAGCTAGCTAAACCGATCTTGGCTATCCTGTATTATTTACAACAATATTCTACCGCGGTGTAGTGTAAATCGGGTAAATAAACAACAAAAGATACTTTTCCCAACTTTATTTATAGAAACAGTTTACAAATGAGCTATCACAGGCTAGCGCGTGTAACTACAATGTCGTTGCAATATATGATGTTAATAGCGTGTTACTGGTTATTCATGACCACTACAAATTGTCAAGAATACGATTAACTTAAGAAACATCTAAAATACACTTAAAATCACGTTCACTTCCAAATGTAGGCTAGATATTATTTATTCACTTGATGTTATAAAATGTATGTACTTCGTTAAAATGATAAATATTTTAAAGTGAAAAAAATATCTAAACAACATTAGAAAGAAAAGCTAAATGAAACAAAACTTTATTGTGACTATTTATTTCGCAAAGTATATAAGTACACTTCTCCGCGTCAATTTTTACAAAAATACTTTTCTATTAATCAGTTCATTTCAACATCTTAATATTTTTAACGTTTCACATAATTATCTTTTTAAAACACTAAAATTATCTAACCACAAAAATAGTCACAACAATTTTTGTTAAAATGAAAACTTATCACTACACAGATTTGGTAGAAAAATCATGACTTAAGTAAAATTAATATTAGGAGATTACGAATATCGGCTACACACCGCGAACCAATCTGGAAAAAAACAAATGATATTAGAACAATTTATTTTATACGTTCAGTAATGCACGTACTTAGTATCTTCTGTAGTCTATCGATTAGTTCTTGATGTTATCATTTTAATATCACAATAATAGGTACCTAAAGGTAAGTATCTATGTAAGTAACATTATGGTAGGTCCGATACAAGGTGCGATACTGTTTGTACAAATTACTGTAGGAACTTCTGAAGTCTGAGTAAAAATCTGGTAGTTTGTGTAAAAATCTGAAGTCTGAGTGAAAATATGATGATGTATGCTATCTTTGGCTCAGACTTTTGTATGCACCGATTTGTTGCGCAGAGAAAATTCTATGAAAGTCTGTGTCAAGTTGGTATCATGTCGACCCACCGTTATGTGGGCCATGTATGACCGGACCGAAGCTAGTATATAATACTTACAGAAATTAGTTCCTCTTCTCGCGGTACATGTGAACGTAGGCGGCGTCGGAGGGCGAACACATGCCGATCTTCTGACAGACGCCCTTCGTGCCGAACTCCTCGATCAGGTGGATGATGCTGTCTCCGTATATCTCCATCATTGTGTGGCACTGCGGAATAAATACATATATTAGGGTCTGATGTATTTTAGGACTTACAACTAAACGATTACTAAACCATAACGAGCCAAATTGCTAACTAGTTTGATTGTACGATATCCATTTGTTCAACATATACACGCATATAATAACATTTTTAAATATTAATATAAAAGTATATATATAAAAATGGTTTGATTATCGTCATAGTTGCATGGTGCAGTCGACCCGTAGGATACGTTTTGTTTTAATCATATTAATTTATTTTCGGTGTGTCACTCTGCTTTACCCAGCAATAGGACAAATGTATTACTAAGATAACTCGCATGATGTGTTTATTTAAAGGGTAAGTATTTTATAAACATTAAAAAAAAAA
Source organism: Helicoverpa armigera (assembly GCF_030705265.1). Classification (NCBI taxonomy): domain Eukaryota; kingdom Metazoa; phylum Arthropoda; class Insecta; order Lepidoptera; family Noctuidae; genus Helicoverpa; species Helicoverpa armigera. The sequence continues at coordinate 9,020,674 of NC_087132.1, read as the reverse complement.
CCTCTACGCTACTTGTTCTTGACGAGTCATCATAACATGCAAAAATACAAACAAATTTTTACGGTGTCATATGTAGATACGATAATGGTTTCCGATTGATGGCATATCAACGTCGACATCAAAATTCATTGGTGACAATCATAAATATTGATCCACTTATCGCAAGCCAAATAACCTGTTCTATAAAACAATAAAATAATTCCCGATAATCGGTATTAAAGTCACAATTACAAAGTAATATTAACAAAACAACCGTCGAATTACGTAAAGATATAAAATCCTTTACATTGTCGATAATAAAGATATCGATATGCAAGTACATCTCTAAATGCGCAAACATGTGTTTCGTTAAAAAGGGAGTGCCTGTTTGTATGGATAACTGAGTAGTTAGCTCAGATTTTAATACTTTATCGTTTTATAATCGGGTTTAATGTATTGCAATGTATTTAAGCAGTTAAGCTCAAAAATCTGGTCGAAAAACTGATATAAAATAGACTTTTTTTAAATAATGTCATATTCTCTTCAAAAATATGCGTTCCACTAAAACCAGTTAGGTAATTTATTCTACAAAAATATCTACAAAGTTTGAATTTTTTTCGTTATCTACCCCTTTTAATATAATTGTTATTATCATTCGATTGGGGTTACACATTCATAGATTTTTCTAAAGGGGGAAATATTTAGGTCACATGATATCAATGCACATTACATAATTCATTTTTATGTAGGTCAGTCATTATGCATATCAGACTAGAAAGGTGAAAAAAGGGCGAACTTGATATTTAAAGGACAATGTCCAAATTGGCCCTGTGCAGTAAAGAGTATCAGAATATACGATAATTAATCGCCTATTTTATTATGTAAGTTGCAAATACTCCTGTATCACGGACTAGCTGTATTCCAAAATAAACTTTTAATAGAATTTAACGCGACTAATAAAATTAGATCGCCATCTTCGCCTAATGTCATATCATGTCAGAAGTCCAATAGGGATGTCCAATCAATTATAATCTATTGACTGAATTATTAATCGATAGATTGTGTTTTTTTTTCTAGTGCTTTCTTTTAAACCTAATAAGAATACTTTATGAATGCAGTCATACTCCAATTTAAATAGGTAGTAAGAATAATATTATATAGTAATCAAAACTTTTTATTTCTATACAATCATTAAAACATCTTATTCATTTTTTACGACAATTAATACAAAAATAACATTTATTTTTCGGCGTAAAATAAACCATTATAATGATGTAATAGACAGTTTGAAATAATTTAAGACCACAGTAAATCTTAATCGAAAAAATCGATTATTGGTGTGGTGTTGTACTACATCCCTAGTTTTGCTGTGAACGTCACGTCGTCCGTCATTGATGTTATTAATGTTATATGTCATTTTATTTTTGTACTTCATCCACTTTTTAGAAAACCGTTTAAAAACAACTGCATCGGTACCTAATTATCTAGGTAGGTATTAAGATATTACCTACTTTTCAGTTGCTTAAAAATCACTCAAAGCTATGAAAAATCGTAGGTAGGTAGGTACCTACATTTAATGGTACGTTCACACGCGCGCGTTCAAATCGACATTCAACGGGCACAGTCACGTTCACGAGCGTGTAAACGGTACGCCCGAGCCCGTGAACGCGCCCGTGCCCGTGAATGCCGCGAATCGGGCGAGTGTCGGTTTTTTGGCAAAGTTCAAAGGATGAATGTGCGGGCGCCCGGCGACTGTTTACACGCGCGCGGGCAGTCAGTCTCTCCTGCGCTTTTCTCAACTGTTGGATCTTCATTCAACGTTCTAAGAAAGTCGCTTCGATCGGAGATTACAACATGGCGGAATGATCAACGTCGTTCATCATTTTGCTTCTTTTTCCAATAAAAATAAGTTAAGCCAAAGGCTATGACAGCAACAACACCGAGATCCTCGCTTCTCGCCATTCTTGCACTGACACGACGGCGCGCGTGTGAACAGCTTCAATGTCCGCCAGCCCGCGACGGGCTGCACGCCGCGCAGCCCGCCAGGCAGCCCGCCGGGCTGCGCGGTGCGCGTGTGAACGTAGCATTATATTCGTTGTTATGGTTAGATTATAACCTCAAAATGTGATACTTTTTTTGAAATATATCTTTTTTGCAGCTAGTCCGCTATAAATACAAGATCTTCTAGGAATCTACTAATGATAGAGAATACAATACATAATTATCCGATGCTCTTGGCTCCAGGGCCAACTATGTATGGACGCAGAGCAATGTCCTTTCACTTTGTAAAAAAATATCCGTATTACCTACTAAGAATATGTGAAAGTAACTGATTGTCAAGTACCTACGCTTGAAACCTAAATCGGTGCGGGTGCGATTCAGCACATTGAGAGACAGTTGGTGTTCTCGAGATAGACATAGGCTATACTTTTTATTCGAATGATGGAAGAAGTTTCCTCGGGACGCGGGAAAAACCGCGAGCAAAGTAGTTATATGGTGCACACGAGCGGTTGCACCATATGTTGTCATCACCGTATTATCTTCAAGTTTTATAGCGTGCATTTGCTGATATTAGGATTAAATCCTTTTGTAACATTGCATATGATTTGGGTAATCGGCAAAATGATTGTGCGATTCTATTCTACATGTATTAAATTTTGTGTATATTGGGACCACCTTTGTTTTTGCACTTTTATTTCTATTACTTATTAGAACTTGAAGAAAAGAGTTCAATGAAACTTCTTTCTAAGCTATGCAGGATCTATTCCCGCAGACTAAAAGTTCTCAGTGTTTGATATCCCATTTATGGAGGCAGGTTATAGATTACTATTTACCGTACACGAGAAGTAAATTTGCGGGCGAAAGCTAGTTTATAATGTTAAATAATAAATTATCTCTTTACAACCTCCTATTTTTGTTAATTAGTTCACAGAAGCTGTTGGTGTTCCCTTTGCTAATAAATAAATAAGTAACAAATGTGGTACTCACTCGGGAGTTATATTTGGCGGGCAGCAGACCACAGGACTTCTCCACAATCTGGACGATGTCGCGATCCACCTTGTCGTTGCTGAGCACTTTACGTACAGCCATTGTTACTGCCTCGCATACCGCGCAGTCTAGGATCTCCTCTGTACAATACATATATTGTTTTATAGTAATATCCAAACAGGAAAAAAGGTTTGGTAAGGTTCCAAGTCAGTAAAGTATCTAAAGGTTCAAATAATGTCAGAATTGTATGTGAGGTTCTAAACATAAATTGAACTACCAAAGGGTTATATAGCAGATAGATATTCTTTCATTATCGACCATATATTATAGAGGTCTCGTTATTCTTAGGTGGAGTCGAAGACCAGCACATTCAATTCATTGTTTATTACTTTTTGAAAACTATGAACCACCTTCGGAAAAAATGGAAGATATCAGTTCGGATGATTATGTTTTCTTTTACATAAAAATGTCAAACAGGAGTACTTAGCGAAGTGTATAAGTTACCTTTAACATAAGCAACACTGATGCCGTCACACAGCTTGAGTTCCTCGCACACTTGTTCCGGGTTCAGTTCCTGCGCCAGCAAGCTGATCACCAGGTCTGCGTATTTCTCCACGAACTGATCGCAGTCGGCGCGGACTGATTTAGGCATGCGCTTGCACACGTTGTGAATCACTTTCTTTACTTCGTCCTGTATGGAGAAAATAAGTTTTTACTAACAATTTTAGCGGTTATTTTGGCTTATTTATTTGAATTCTTGCTAATATAGTTAATGGGAAACTTAGTTAAAACCACTAAGGGCAGATTTTTCAATCATCAGTTAACTTCTATCTGAGGAATAAATATGGCGGTTTGACATATTTTCCATACAAAAGCTGTCAAAACGTGGAATATATTCTACGGATAAAAGTTATCTGGCGATTGAAAAATCAGCCCTAAACCGATTTATATTTATTTCGGCACAAAAAAGGAAATTGCTGAAATTCTCTTGAGGTGTGGTTAGGAAATCATAATTAAAAGATTATATGGAATTGGCCGATGATTCCAAAACTGGCATTGCATTGCATATGATCTTGTAAAAAATCTGTTAAAAAGTAAGTAAGAGAGAAATATAAGTGTGCCTTGTCATCCACACGAGACTACAGAGCTTCGGACTTTCGGATGGCAAAAGCATAGCCAAAGCCACTCAGAAGCCTTTTATGACAACAGTATTGAAAGTAATGGTGACACATAAGTGTACTGTTTTTCTGTAAATTAGTTATATACACAACATACCTCGTTAGTTTTAGTTTTTTGTTTTACTAGGATAGTTTTTTATATGTATTATAAATATGTACATACCTCGTTATGTTTATCCTTGATCTCGTCATCGATCTCCTTGAGCACGAACTCGCACACGACGCAGACAGTCTTCTGCGACACGGTCGGGCGGACCGGGCGGCCGTTCACTGTGTTGTCGTAGATCTCGTTCGTTTCTAAACATAACATACATATTGTAGAATATATACTTAAAAAAACAGGTGAATGTGAGGGTCAAAAACGTCAAATTAAGTGCTACTATTAAAATTAATCAATAATATTCGAAATTCGTCCAATTTTATTGATATTTTTCGAGTATGAAGCGATCAAGATTAATCCATTTAAAAATAAACTCTGTTGTACTGGATGACTGCATGATACCATTGATATACATATAATTATTTCGTATTGTAGAATCAATGGTCTACCTAAAATTGCTATATTATGTACTATGTAACTGTATGTCTAGAAACCTTTACAAACCGGCCAACATAAAACATAAAAAACTTACCAATATCATGGTCCTTGTTCGTCACCAACATTTCAGTGGGCAGTAGAGACTTGCCTCTGAAGTTGTTCCTATCTCCCCTCAGATGTGGTTTCTCATGGTACTTGTCAATGGCACTGTGTGTGGTGACCTTCAACGGGTCCTTGACCTCATCCTTACAAAGTTTCAAGAACACGCATATTTCCTGAGCGTTCATGTTGGCGACTAACATTTCGACCAGCTGCGGGGAGTAGGTGTCGACAAAGTCTACGCATTCAGTTCGGAGTTTCGTTGAAAGGTGGGTGCAGAGGTTGTCGAGAGCTTGGCGGATGCTTTCCTGTGGTTTTAAAGAAAAAGGTTATTTAATAACTGATATATTTTTTAGTGATTTATATAACTGCCAATGTGGCACATGAATCAAAAGCGGCCCTTGCGATCGCTTGATAAACAAGTGAGCATCACATATTTACATAACCCTTATTAAGTTTTAAGTAAGTTTTAAGCATTATAGATGTTTTATCTCTCCTAAGCGGGTAAACTACACTTGTTGTGTACACAATTTACCTACATGCACATGTTGTTTCGAGCTCCGGAGCCCTCAGTATTGACCGAGTCACACACAGACAACGTGCATGTAAGTACATATGTTTACAGCCATTAGTATGGCTTGCCCGTTTTTGTGAGATAATTTTTGTAAATATGCGAGGTATAAATGACTCTAAAAAAAATCTTATCATAATTTACCTAACTATAATATAAGGATAACATACCTCAGTATGGTTGTTCTTGAGCATGGTCTCGAGTTGTTCGACAGCGAACAGGCACAGCGGACAGTTGGACTTCTCCGAGTTGATGTCCACGCGACGGACTTCACCCGTTGAAGGGCAGACGCCTAGAGCTGGGCAAACCTGGGGAAAATATAACATATTATAAGTTTATGTTTAAGATGTTAATTAATTTACTTAAAAAGTATGTTTACAAATAAATGCGGAATATCAACGATTATAAAAGTTCTATGTACAATTAGACTCATAATTATCTTTTAGTGAATGTAACAAACAAACATGTAAGTTTGTACTTTTATTGAATGATAGTTTAATAGAACGTCGATTTTTCTGATCATGTCATAATAAAACTGCTCGAAATATACGATTGCCATAATTAGAAATAAAATTTTGAGAAATGTATATTAAGGAAATTGCTCGTTCTAAGAAACTACCATTTTGAGATGTGAACATATTGCGTCAAGTTGTAAGTTTTTGTAAGACGAGAATAAGTTGACATAATGAGATGATACGAGAGTTCTTCTGTTTAAAACAATTTATTTTCTGTTCCTGTATACTTACGGTAGCAGGGTCGATTCTCTGCACCAGCAGTGCGACGACAGCGGGCCCGTATTGCGTGACGAACTGTTTGCACTCGGCGTTCACCGACTGCGGCAGGCGGTCGCAAGCCTTGTCTACTGCTTGGAAGATTTCGTCCTGCGAAAATAAAACATAATGCATGTGTAATTTTTTTATTATTATTATTGCTCCTTTTATTGCTATGTATGTTTCTTCCAGACCTCGAGACTACAGAGTCCCGGATTTTTGGGAGACGAACGTGGGGCCGAAGCCAACACGCTGAAGCCCTTTTGAGACAACTTTAATGAAATGGTGACACAAAACCGACGATTATCCCTGTACCCATGGACCAAGGAAGGAAGGAAATGTATCCCCGGTTTTGTGCTAAACTATTGCTAACTATGGATGAAAACTACTTGGGCTATTGTGATGGGATGCTAATGGACTAGGAATGGGCAAACTACGGGAACTATGGCACCTGCCGATGACAATGTATTAAATACATGTTCCTCCTTTTATATTATTACTAGCTGTACCCTGTTCTCAGGTTTTATAGCCAATAGTTAGTTTCGTATTAAATTACTGGATTTGCAGTTTTTCGTTAAATTATTCGAAAAACAATTCTTTGGTTTTGGTAATAGGTTGAGAAGGTGATTTACTATTTCTTCATATTTTAGAAACCTAACAAATATAAAGGCGCGAAAGGTATAGGAGCTTTACAAGAAGAATAAAAAAGAGCAGGGTGCTTCTATATAAAACTTCTACGGTATAAGTAACGTCTGCTTATATTGATTTGATAGGCCTTTAGAATTTCACTTTTCAGAACAAATTTTGCGGTCAGCGCTGTTGTGTCGTGCCTTTGAGCACGAGCCTTATATTAGTGTAATTTAAGTTTTAATTATTCATTGTTGTTTGTTTTATTTACCTCAGTCTGCGTATCGCTGATCTCGACCTGCAGATAGTGCAGGAAGTACTGGCAGAAGGAGCAGGCGGCCTTGCCCTGCGGCGCCACCGACACGAACATGCGCTCGATGGGCAGAGGCGGCACTTCTGTCATCACTCGCACGTTGGTCTGCTTCTGTACCGGGATGTGGGCCAGCTGGAAGGGACATTTATAGTTATTTCAATATTGAAACATGAAAAATTAAGTACGAGTAATCTACAAATCTGTAATCTGACTGTAGGGTTAATAAACACACCGCTTAATGCGGTTTTACATTTTCAATTCCGTGTTATCGCGACGGACTCTTTATTATACATATAATTTGTAATATCAATAAGGCTATCCTTGCATAACTATGTTGGGGACGACTTCCAGTCTTACTGGATGCAGCAGAGTACCAGTGTTATACAGCGAGCGGAGCGGAGTGACTGCCTATCCGAACCCCTCAACCCAGTTACCAGACCAACCGATACCTCTGAACAATATTGGTTAGTGGTTGGCAGGCTTTTTCTGACAACTCCTCAATTAAAATTACATGTTTTTCTGAATGTGAAATCTGAAAAAAAATCAAATGTCAAAAATTAAAAAAGTGAACTCACCGTGTCAGTCGTAGCATCTCTCTTGTTATCACCGATAAGCTTAGCGGGTATAGCCTTAACAGCCAGCTCTCCGGCCACGAGCGGGGCAATAGGGGCGTCAGTCTTATTGCCACACACACCGATCATGGCACAAAGGGTGTTGGCCTGCAGGTCGTCCACTAAGTACTTGTAGATCATCGGGTAGTATTCCTCGGCTAGGTGGAGACACTCGTCCTTGAATTTTCCGGATTGTTTGCAAAGACCTGTGGGGGAGTAATGAGTTAATAATTGTGTTTTTATACCCCGCGCGGCGAATCATGATCCGTATGACGTTTCAACTGACAGTAGTAATAGTGATGCGAAACTTCGATAAAATTCTGTTAGGCAAAGATCATGTCATTCAGCCAGGTCATTCAACGGCTTTATTATATTTTATTATACTGTACATTAATTTTTATTAAAATTGCACAATTTAAAGAGGAGAATTTTTAGAATCCTTTTTGAATTTAATTTTAAAGAATTCATAATTTCCAGCTTTCTGGAAAAATATTTAAAGGAGGCCACAGACCTACCGTTTTTTTTTAATTCAGTCATGTCAGATTCAGATTGATGAAATAAAAATGCAAAGATACTGTGTTTTTTTTACTCAAAGCATTTGTAAATTTTTTCCTACAAATTATCGATATTTTGTTTATCGATGTGTCCCTTTTTTTCGATAAAAGCTTGGCGACGTAACTTTTGCAGCACGTACCATGTACATTTGCATTGAGTTTTTTTTCCATTATTTTCGAACATTACGTAATAATTTCTTAATATTCATTTTTATCATTAAAAAATGTACACAATTATGATTTTTTCGAAATTTTTATGGGCCTGTAAAGGATTTGTTGTGACAGGACGTCACTACAATGTTAAGCGCTACCAAACTGTCATAGGGATCATCATTGGCCGCGCGGGGTATAGTTGTAGTATCACACTTTGAAGGCCTATTGACCAGTACTTGAACTCGTGATTCTACTCGTGATTATAATCTTTTTTGACAAACAAACTTTTGTATATGTATTAGTTGATTCTTTATAGCAAAACAGCTGTCTGAATATTTTGTTGAAGTTCAGAGTTTGAGTTTCATCCTATCCCATCATACTAATTGGTAATGATGACAATTTCATGAGATTGATATAAAGACTACATATTACCTACTCAGTAGACATACAATCACAAAATCTGCTTTTTGTTGATACAAAATTGACAAAATTAAATACTGATATATATTTTATATTCTTTTACATTACAACAAGATGATGATGAGTTACCTTTGAGCACCTTGTAGAACTCGAGCTCGGTGGTGTTGGCGACCATGACGTCACGCAGATGCTTCACCAGCTGCTCGCACAGCTCGCATGGCACGTCACTACCGAAACAAACATAACACTATGTTATACTGAAATATTTGGAAACATGCGAAAAAGCAATATTTGTGGACGCCAGTGTTCTTAGCTGCTTAATTTGTCGAATGAAGACGCTCGAAAAACACTGACCTCTAAAGATATTTTAAAACCATTATAGGAGCTACGCAATTCACTCGTACTAATATGTATTATAAAGCTGACTAGTTCATTTGTTTAAACGCAGTGATCTGATAAACTGATTGACCGATATGAAAAAATCTTTTAGTGTTAGATAGCCCATGTATCGAGGAAGGCTATATGTTACATTTTTATTCGGGTGCGCAGAAACTGGCTAAGAAGTACAACATTATTAACTTACTCAGTAGGCCTAAAGTCAGTGAAATCCTTGGGGAATGTGAACTCGTCGTGTTGATGGAACTTGTAAGCACACTGTCCGCTGACGTGGCACATGCTCTGAGGAGTCAGGTCCTTCTGTAGTGCAGCCACTATGTTCTCGTAGTACTTGAATACCAGCATGGAGCACGAGTCTGATAGGGAATCCATTTTGCGGCACATCTGCGGATTTGAAGAGGGATTTGTTAAACAAAACTTCATATACAGTGGTGATCTATTTACATGGGTCATCTATCAAACACAAAAAAGAGTATTGCTAATTTCCTTTGACATGACTGATATACAAAGAGAAATGAACTTAGAAAGTAACTGTTTAAGGTTGATTAGCTGAGAGTGATGAGAGTGAATTTGGGCTTACGAATATGCTTACATTATTGTTGCAAAATAATATCTATAAAATAGACTTCATTCTTCAGCTCACAAGTATGTAATGTTCATTTTTTGAGTGTGCAATGAACACTTTTTGACTCGATAAATACAAACTCCTAGAAGAGTTTCTTTATAGTTCACTGTTTAGCGATATTATCAATTAAATAAACATTTCATTAACCTGGAGCAGTCCAATAAGAAAGTCCTCATAGCTGGTGGCGTCGAACTTCTTCCTCAAAACGGTGACGGTGCGTTGGCAGTTGTTGCACTCCAGACGAAGGTTCAACTGGGCGTTCTGTGGCAAATGTGGATAGGACTTTATTTTAAGTTGCTATTGTGAACCTTAAGACCGTTGCCTAAGGTATGTTTTGGATAAGCTTAAAGGATCTATAATATAATTTTTGTGTTGTAAAATTTAAATTTAAATAGTTGTCTTAAGGACACATTTGATTATGTTCCTGAAGAAAAGTTGTTATTTAAAGATGAAATACACAGTAATAGGATTTGTTGGTTGCTTAAGTGAATATGTATACTGTAGACTTTTCTAAAAGAACTGTTATCAGAAGTAGGTATTTGAGGACATTAGAAGTAAATACATATTTATTTCAATATTTATAAGTAGAATAACATCCGATTCTATTGTTTATCGACATAATAAAAGAAAAATTGGCAATATTTACAATCGTGGCGCGATGGAAGGTCACCGCGTCTAATGTAATCGCGATAACCTGATAATATTGTTATAAACAGCGTCTCGTGACTAATAAACGGATACATTATTATTATTTGCAAAGGATGATGGGCAATTTTGTATGAACCCTGGCCTGATAACCAATAAAGTTCTAATGTATATTAGATTATTGCTTATACTAATAACTACCCTAATACTAACCCTACAGTTACTGAAATAAAACAGTTCATGTCAAGAATCTACTGGAAATAAGTACAGTCGGGCACAAAACAGTTATACTTTTTGCACCATTTTTTTTTGTTTAAATAAAATCCGTAGTAGAAAAATTCATTGTATGATGTATTTTCGTCAACTTATCACTTATTTAAATAAGCCTATCAATTAAAAGACTATCAATTAAAATCGGTCTTAACTAGGCATAATTGTTTTATTAGCAAAACAAAACATAAAAACTTTTACTTCTACCACCGTATATTATTTCCATTATTGGAGATAGCATTTCCTCGTTCTGCGGCACCAGGTTAGTCGGCCCGGGGTTGTCGAATTATTAGAAAAGTAGCGACCCAACCCACCTTCGCACGGGAAAACAGTATTTCCTCACTATTTAACGGATGTTATTACACATACAAACCTTCCTCTTCAATCACTCTATCTTTGAATATAATAATATATTAAAAAACCGCATCAAAATCCGTTGCGTAGTTTGGAAGAGTTAAGCTTTGCTATCAAGTGTCATATCTTCGTTCTCCGGTAGTTTACAATATTTTGCCCATAACAAAAAATGAAGCTTATGACATAAGCTATTATTTGATGTGCAAATGGTTTTTATTGGATATATATACTGGTTAGACTCACTGTAATTGCGGAATACGTATACCATACGTTGTAAATACTACCTGCTAAACAATTTTTTTTTTTTCAATAAACTTGGAAAATATGGGCACAGACACCTTCTGTGACTCGTTCTAATAGTAATTATTGACAATAATAATGCACTTAAACATCCCTCCCATATGCAATGAAGTGGTTCAAGTCCATGGGCTGTCCTATGCTATCAGGTGTTATATCTTCGTTCTCCGGTGGTTTAGAAGGTTTTGCCCATAACAAAAATGAAGCTTAGGGTATAAGCTATCATTTGATATGCGAATGGTTTTTATTGGATATACCGGTTAGACTCATCGGAATGGCGGAATACGTACACCATACGTTGTAAATACTTCCTGCTAAATAATCTTTTTTTTTATAAGCTTGGAAAACATGGGCACAGACAACTTGTGTGATATGTCCTGACCAAAGACTATAAAACCACTTGACTGCGCCGCGGATTATGCCGCGTCCCCCCGCCCGCAGTGGTGAGTCGTGTTCTTAGAAGAAATTGGCGAGTGCGCTCTCTAGTGGTTATTTACTTTATGGTCCTGACTAATATGGACAATAATATAATGCACTTAAACATCGCTCCCATACAAAATGAAGTGTTTCAAGTCCATAGGCTGTCCAATGCTATCAAGTGTCATATCTTCGTTCTCCGGTGGTTTACAAGGTTTTGCCCATAACAAAAAATTAAACTTAGGGTATAAGCTATCATTTGATATGCAAATGGTTTTCATTGGTTATGCCGGTTGGACTCACCAGAACGGCGAAATACGTACACCATACGTTGTAAATACTACCTGCTAAATAATCTTTTTTTTTCAATAATCTTGGAAAATATGGGTACAGACACCTTCTGTGACTCGTTCTGACAATTATTGACAATAATAATGCGCTTAAACATCCCTCCCACACGCAATTAAGTCGTTCCAGTCCATGGGCTGTCCTATGCTATCAGGTGTTATATCTTCGTTCTCCGGTGGTTTACAAGGTTTTGCCCATAACAAAAAATTAAGCTTAGGGTATAAGCTATCATTTGATATGCGAATGGTTTTCATTGGATATACCGGCCAATTTTACCCATCATCCTTTATTTCAACGAAACTACTAGGTATTTATTTATATGTCTTGTTGAAGTAGGGTAAATGGTTAAATTGTGTACAACTATCTAACACACACTTGAATTGTTGAATATTTTCATTAAATGTACAGGAAATGAGAGATAAGTTGGTGGGTTGGAAAGTTTCTTCCAACATAGACAACATATTCAAACTGCAAATTCTTGTATTTATATGTATTGACTCATTGAATTGACTTTTGGTTTTGGGGAAATGTGTATGAAATAATATTACTTCAAGAGTCATCAATATGCGACTTAAATACGAAGAATTTTGCTGTAAAATGATATCACCTTTTTATTATTCATTCGAATTGATTAGTCATCTAAATATGTATTAACCAATCATTTAGCGAATTGAATTTTAACACCTAACCATGCCTAAATATATCAAAGTATATTTTCTTCTCATACCACATCACGTTCAATATATTATATCAATATGTATTAAAAACAACGTCGCATTAGATTTGTATAAACTTACAAATTGGAGATAATCTGAATGACGTATTTAGGTCATCGTTACACACATGTGGGTCAGTACAAAGAGCGTACCTATATATTGTACATAACAAAGACACAACAAAGACTTATTCACTGGGAACCATAAAGAGGTAGTCAGTAATGAGGTTGATATAAATAGGTTTTAAGTATAGTTGTGGTACGACGTGGATAAGCCATATCCGAACGAAAATAAGTAGCCATTTTCACATCATTTAAAAAAATGGGTGTTTTCCATTGAAATATTAGGGGCCTAATGCTGATTGGTGTGCTATGTATATCCAAATATTCGAAACAGAAAACGTGGTGGTTTTTTAATAACATTATTAACAAAATATTCACGATCATCAGCTTTTTTGCAGTCCCAACTGCAGAGCACAGGCCTCTTCTAATATAAAGAATAATTGAGATTAAAACACCACGCTTGCTCAAGGCGGTATAGGAGTCATACATTATGTTCAGGCTTCTTCAAAATGTTTATCTTTACCAAGACACACACAATATTATTAAATTAACATTAAAATACTTACGAAATCTTCAAGCATCCTATCAATCTTGGCGTTATTACACAGTCCAGCGACGGAGCACACTTGTTGAGGGTTCATCTGAGAGGCCAGGGTTTCCACCAGCTCGGGCACGAAGTCATCAGCCAGCCTCATACATTCCTTGGCCACTATGTTGATGGGAATCAGTTTGCATGATCCTTCGAATACTTCCTTTAGTTCTTCCTGTAATTAATATTATAAATTTTATGCATGTCATACTTTATTTACTAACAAAAAGGTTTGATGGAGCAAAATAAAGGAGGGACTATATGACAATTTTAATCTACGAACTGATAAGTCAAATCATAACTGCATCATTACTCTAGCAGTTTAAATTAATTATTTATACGTATAAAGATATACAAAGGATATGTACAAATACATATAAATACCTAATTGAAATAAAAACCGTTTTAAAATAACATAGCTAGAACTACACTTTATATCGTAAACAGATTTATAATTAGCTACAAAGTATCTACAACGTATACACATTACTTATCGAGTATTCTAATACAAAACAAACATTCACGCTAATTACTAATTAGCAAGATATGCAGACTTACTAGAAATGCAGAGACCACTAGCTGAAACCACGTGCATTGTTATTAGTATGCAATCGAATTTAGAGTTATTTATTCTACAGTATCTGGTTCCAACGGTGGTGCTTAAAATACCCGGATTGGCCCTTAACGTTACAAGTCGTCAAACAGAATAAAATATGATGTAAATACTTATATTATAAGGTACTCTGTGTGTTGTAATTCGTATTTTTTATAATTTTTTGTTGTTTTTTTTTTTGTATTTTTCTCTTGTTTTTTTTCCTTATGTCACTCGCGTGAATAAAATGTTTTCTTTCTTTCTATGTCACCCGGATATAGCGTAAATATTGTGTGTTTAAGACATAAATTGTGCCACAACTCTGTCATCAGCGAAGCTATAAAAGCTATATTATAAAGGTATCCTACACAATACAATGTTTCCATTTTGAAACACAATTTAGCATGATAATTAGTACTTTATCTGTAAAACAATGTAACGTGGGCGTATGTGAGGTTGCTATCGGACAACGACTTACACTTTATAAGGTGTAAGTTCAGCCTTTGTTTGTTCTAAGATAACTTGAGAGCGACGAACAAAAAAACTTCTGTCCTAGATAATGACTGGTGTAAGCATGTGTTACTATGTGCGTTTAAAAATATTTTTATTAATATGACGCTGGAGAATTCATTCATACATGTGAAATGTGCCGATTTGACTTTCTCATGCATATTGATTCATAAGAGTTGGTAAATTATTCTTTCTATGGATATCGAACAAGAATATATAAAATTGGTATTTAAAATAAGGGTGATTCGCTCCATGTAGTTATACAACGATAAATACAAACACAGCCAACTAAACAATTGCCGCCAATTTATCAAATTGGTTGGTTATGATTTACTTATCGTAGAAGTTACTCGATGCAATGCGAGGTTTACCTATATGCGATATTTTTCCGGGTTATAAAAATTACACAGAACCGCAATTGTCTTACATATTTCTCGACTATAATTTAAGACCAAATTGCAAGCTAAAATAGGCTGAATTCATTAATTACTTTATGTTGTGTTGTGGATCAATAATAATAATTACTGAATATATTACCTGTGTCTCGTTGCTCTGTAGCTGGTCCCTCGCTTGCTGTACCATGTCGGTACAGATCTTGCAGATGCTGTCGGTATCCTCGGGCACGTTCAAATGTGGCCATACTTTGGAAACGCAGTGGTGAGTCGCCTTGCATTGACGACCAGTGCTATGCGAACAAAGTTAGTCTAATTTTAGATTTGTAGTGTTTATGAGGGACTAGTGGCTCAATAAGCGGCCTCAACACAGTTGGGAAAGGCTTCTAAAATTGTTTGTCGGCCTGTTTTTAGTCTTTGAGATCATTGATTGTATGAAAATGCTTTTAATACTCCGGGTTTACATAGCACATTCCACTTACTGCCTCCATTAAATGATCCTAATTGCCTCAATCCTTACAGTCATAATTGATTAAGGAATAAACAGGTAAGTACATTAAACAAAACAATATCGATAAAGCAACAAGTGATTATTATTTATTATCTAATCACAATCTAGTTCAGATTAGTTGTATAACGTGTCGATTCAATTAAGATTAAAAACAAAATATTATTGCTAATAATCACATAACTGCATTTACAAGTTCCATAAGCCAAGCGATCGATTACAATGGAAAAGTGTTGAAATGAATTCGACACGTATTATTCGTTTTTAAACCAAATGTAACTAGACAACTGGTTATACAACGGAATTGTGTAAAACAGTTTTACAATCGATTGTACCGAATACGAGAATCGATACAACCGCTTGGATTGCAAATTGGCGGTCTGCGTAAACGTTGCTTTTGCTATGGCTTTGGAATTTACGCAATTTAATTGAAATTAGTGTTTTAGTGAAAATTATCGATTATGCATTTGTTATTATTTGCAACTGGTTTTTTACGTAGTGCAGAATGCCCTTTTTGCAGTCAGAATGTAAGAAATTGTATCTTAGGCGGTATAAGGATTGCGTTTTATTTAAACAAAAAATATGTATTTAGCAGTAAAAAAGACTGGAAATCAACTTTTATGAGACTGTTGCAGAATTGATTACTGCACTTAAAATTTTGCAGTTATTTACTACGGTTATTTGTTATGACGTAACGTAATTCTACAATAATTTGTTCGGACGGATGCATCAACATAGAAACAATAGTCAGCACCAGTGGCGAAGGGTGGTTTAATGAAATAGGGAAGCCGCAGCAAAAAAAAACCTGGGGGGGGAGTACTCAGGGATGGGGGGAGAGGTAATGGAGGTAATTTCTCAGTCCACCTTTTAGCACTGACTGAGAGACTGATAGTTTGAACATGTTTTCTCGAGGAATTCGGCAGATTATTAATATCTATAAAACTTTATTATCTTTAGTTAGGTATATTAACTACTAGAATCTGAGAAAAGTTGGCACTAGAAACAATACCTTTTAAGTATTTAATTTACAACGGCCTGTTAGCCATTGATATTTATCGTAGGTATTTATCCGTCAGGACGTTAGTAATTTTAATATAGACGTAATATCGGTAGGTAATTCATCCGAGCGGCGTGCCCGAGTTTTATAACACGTTTTTATTCTCAAAACTTAACCTTGAAAAATAAGTTCCTTCCTAAAGTAAATAATCTGTCGGATCGGAAAACAGTCTAATGCGATAAATGCTATAGGTACATTAAAAAGAAACCTGATGCCAACTGTCTACGTATCAAAATAACTCATTTCAACGTAGATATCTCTATTTTCACTAGGTACACACACTGTAGTGCTGTACTTGTACTGAGTACCATGTCACACAGTGCGATCGCGGGGATAAGTAGGGAGTAATGGTACTGCCAACTACTAAATCAAAAGTATACTTGGTAAGTACAAAATATTATAAATTCGCAAGTAGGGTCATTAAATCGCGGAGAATCTTAACACCGCGATTCAGGATTTGCATAAAAATGGACAACGCCATCTATGTTGACATAATGTAACTAAAACACTTAAACTAACATAAAATATTGTACACACACGAACTATGTTATTTCCAAATGATACACACATTAATAAATTCAATTAAGTAATACAAAGAACAAATTGTTAATGGTATTACCTAAAACAAAATAAGAACAATGAGAGTGAATTTGTCTGATTTGTTTGTTTACATATTTGAAAGTTCTAAGCGCTGTCACTCGCGCGTAGACAGATATAGCTACTCTACTCTTGACGCGTTCTTTCTCGTTCACTCGCGAGTTTTGATTGGTGGAACCCGCTCCGTGAGCCGGCTTACCGCTCGCCCTTATTTTGCGAACATCGCGCGGCGCGGCGTGGATGACGTCACGCAAGCGTAGTTTTGTATGGAGGAGGAAGCCGCGGCTTGTTTAGTAGGAGCAAAATGTTTCAAGTAATTTATAGACAATTTTTTTTACGGTGGTAGGCGTTTTGTTATACCTACATATTTAAATTGTGTGGTTTAAATGATTATATTTTATACCTATACCTATATTATAACTTATACCTATGCTTCTTTCTTGAAATTCGAAAGGGAAGCCGATGGGAATCGGCTTATAAGGACGCCTCGCCACTGGTCAGCACAGTGAATCTAACATAATTTTGGTATAGAAGATATTGTATCTGTGGTGTAAAAATATATTATTAATCCTACTTTGGGTATTGAGAATGTAGGGCAGTGTACATGATTAAATAAGAGAAACTTGTTAGTCATACAATATTATTATATAACGCTGTAAACAGAATATATAAATATATAATTATTTTATTCAAGGTAAAATAATAATTAATGATAATAAAGTAACCAATTAGTGAACCAGAATGGCGATTATCAATACTAGTGCAGAATTTATTGACTATGGTACATCCTTATTATTATTCTGTCTTCGAATATTATTCGTAAATCGTGTCTGTTGTTTATATTTTATTATGAACAGGAATATAGAATTAACCAATAATTTATTAGCCACTAATTGGTACAATAGGTAGGTACTCAGTAATAAATCTAATAATGTTATTAAACCTGTAAATATTAATTACACGTATGAGCCAATTAATTATCGAAGCAGGAAATACCTCGTGTTTGTGTCATGAAGACAATCTATGAGAATATTTTCAGTAATTACTGAATTTTAAAATAGTATTAGCTAATATCATTACTCATTTCCCAGTGAAGTTTATTAGAAAAAGATCATTAGGAACCCTGGACATAACTTCGATAGCGCCAATCGACATTGCGCAAGCATGGTAGTACATATCTTTGTATGAGATGCTAGTGTGTTCCTGCACACCGTATTTTATAAGTACTTACTGATTACGGTAACGTCCTCCGCCAATCCGCGCGGACTTCGGGGACGTCACTTAGCCAAGCCATTTTATACCTAGTAGTAGTAATGATTAAAGTTGATAATGTTATATTTACCTGAAGTTGCTGCACCAGTAAGACGGTCCCCAAGTGCACTGAGCGCTGCCTAACAACTGCGGGCCTGCAATGAAGGGTTACGGTTAGCATTGCAAACTAGTAGATATATACAGCCTTACTTATAAACGTGAATTAAACAATAAGTAATTCTTAAGGGGTGTTTAAGAAAATTCTTTAAATTATACTTATACTATACATTATATTATACTATATTACTAATTACTGATAAACGTTGCTTAAGCATGTCTTAACTAACATAGGCTTTGAGTAGTGATTAGTTAAAATGTTGCTTAGAAGGTGATTAGTGATTTTTATAAGTAAGGAGGTTAGTTTTTCAGCTTTATTTAATTTAAAGCTTATTAGCTCCTATGCACATTGAGATCAAATACCCATTAGGCAAATCCTGTAGAAAGTCTTGCATATTATCTTGTGTGTGTGCAATTTCATAAGTATTCATTATGTATTTTAACAAACTTCACGAAAAGTATGAGGTTCTCAATTCGTCTAATGTTATCTATTTTCATGGAATTTACCGCAGCTAAGTTATAAAATCGTTCGCGTTTTTCAGATCTGTGTAAATTGTGCAACCTTAACATACTTGAGAAAACTCAGTTAATTAAAATAGCCGTAAATCACGGCAATAATGCTATGGGTGATCAACGAGGCGGAACGGGGAGGTGAGTCTTTTCAATGGCAACCCTGAAGGCTAACCGTTAGTTCGAGAAGAGTATAGTGACGAGAATAATATGTAATTACTTAACAAAATTTCAAGCGATTTCTACGTGAAATTTTGGTTTATATACTTCGAGATGGGACTATTTTGTAATTTTGTGGAAAAATCGCTGTAAGTGTGTAAATAACAGTTCGTGACTATACGTACCTAAATTATATTTAAGAGGCATGTTTAGTAGTGTCATATTATTCTAGTTTTTCTATAGCAGTAGTAGTAGTCATAGTAGTCATCATATTATTCTGGTATTAACCAAATGACAATAAGGCATTTTGACATGCAGGTTATTCAGCAACGCATACAAAAATAAGAATAGCTATCGAAAACTAAACAATAGATATTATCTTCACTAGTGACGAAAAAGACTGAGCCCCACGACGATGAATGAACTATCGTCTTACTAAGGTCCTCTTTGAATAGCGCCCCAGAATTTAAAAAATCTACAAAGTTTGAACGAAATCTGGCCGTTTAAAGTGGGTCAAAATCGCGCCCAAAGAAGTCGGTTACAAACAAACATACAGGTGAAGCTAATAAAAAGCGTGTAAAAAAACCAGTGGTCAGTCGAAAAAGTCCGCGGTAGTACTTCTTTAAAAAGTAAAGTAACATACCTACATATTTACAACTGAGCAACATTGTGTAAAATTAGTGCAATGTAAACATGAAAGTCATGTCTTGGCAGTCTAGCCAGAAAAAGTGACATGCAAATGTATGCAAAAATAAATGCTGTGAAACGTAAACAAAGTTTATATAAGGTCACGATTATGATTTACTGAAGTATGTCGTTTTTAGTACTACATTATTGTTTAGTAATTAGTTCCATCGCATTGAATGAAGTAGCATTCATAAAATCAGAGTTTATAAAGGTTACGCAAGTTTCTTTGGTAATGAAAACTGTACTTTGTTTTATGAAACTGTTACCTACGGTGTTATGACCTGTAGATTTTACGCCAATGTATTTTACAAGCAATCATTCTGTTTAGATTTTTTGCTCAGTAGTAGGTGAATTATATTTTTGTACGTAATTATTACAAGCTTTTATTTATTTACAAGCTTTTTTTTTTATTTTAACTTGCAATGCATGTATGTAAGTAAGTATGTAACTATGTGTGTTCGGGTGGAATTTTACAACTCAATTTTAAGGCACTTGCCCTCAATCGATTGGGCTGAAATTTTGCATACATGTTTAGTTTGGATGACAATGTATGTGACGTCATCCTAAATCCAACATGGCTAAATATACAAGATGGCGGACTAGTTATTTTTAAGGTACCTATACAATATGGGTATCAAATGAAAGGGATTGACAAGTAGAACACATTACACTTTACGAAATAAAAATCCAAGATGGCCTTCGCTACAAAATGGTGAATAACCTATTTTTTTCAATCCAATGACAGGGCTTAACATGTAGAATAAAGTGCACTTTACCAAATTAAAATCTAAAGCTGCGTCTACGCTAGAAGAGCCGAGCACGAGCGGAGCACGAGCCGAACACAATTCGTCTAGTGTGGACCAACTTACAAGCCTCTAACGAGCGCGCTACGAGCATTTCGTTCGTGCTCGGCTGCGTTCCGCCTGTTGTCGGTTTTGCCTTTGTGACGCCCTTTATAAAAAGGGCTTGGTTGGCTGCAACAGTTGGCTACTGCAATATTATTATATCGTCCATATTCGCCAAGAGCCGCGAACTCACTGGGGAAAACTACGTTCGAGAGCATTGATCGTTGTAGGTTCGTTGTACGTCCACACTTGACGCCGCAAACGACGGCTCCGCTTGTGCTTTGCTCGTGCTCGGTTCGTCTAGAGTAGACCCGCCTGAAGATGACCGCCGCTACAGAATTTAGACTTAGGAACTTACCAGGTGAAAACTAAAAAGTTCAAAATAAATTGAGGTAAAAAAATCTTTAAAAACAAGCTTTTAAAACATATAAATTGTGTCAAATATATTAAATCTGATATGTCGTTATAAGTTGTCAGTAAAGTTACAGTAAAAGTTATTTTCTTTTCTTTTTAGCGCATTTAAATAAAAGCTTGTTTTTAAAGATTTTTTTACCTCAATTTTTTTTCAGTTACTGTTTATTATGAAAATGAAGACCTTCATACAGATTATACTTCACACTTGAATAAATATAAATCACAAACAACATCAACATAAATTTAAAAAAAACCACGCGATGTGGATCAGCTGATTACTATTCAGTCTTGAGTCTTGATTAACCCAAAACATTGTCTCGACATATCGACTTTTAAAAGGTCGTCAGCATCTCTTATCACAGCTTTATTGGTACTATTTAAATAAAACGAAATCATGAATGAAAACTGTTTCTACTTAATGGTATCTTGTCGCGATTTTCCACTGAAAAATATATGAAACAATGGCATTGTCCGGTTCAATGAGAGAACCGACTGAGTTGACATTCTTTCGTATCACAGTCGAAACAAAACATGCACTTGTATAAATATATCGAACTTTATTAGCTTAGCAATATTGTGTACTGATAGTTCCACATGGTTTATCGTTTTGGTATGAAAATGTTTGTGAAATGATAAATCTAATAGCCCAGGAGAAAATTGGAACACTGTTTTAGACTATTGTTTTTTCTCATTGACATTCAAATGTTGCTTCTAGCTTAGCCAAAATTAAATGAAAATCTTTAAGAAACTTACCCTTGTGTTTTTCGTGTTTGTCAGCTTTGGGTACAAAAGGCTTCTTTTTCTGTGAAAGAAACAAAAAAGTTAAAATATGTGCTATTACGTCTCGATAGATCTATTTTCAGACGAGAGATTTATCTAGACACACGGCAGTGTGTCCGCCAAGTTCGAGCAAAAAAAGCGACACACCGGCCGTGGGTTATATTACACGAACCATTTCGGGCCAAATTCGACCCCCCTGTAACTCAAAATCTATTTTATTCACGCATATCAAATTTCTAGTATCTGTTGAGACCCCCTCACTTATCTAAAATACAAAATTTCACTAATATACCTATGGTAGGTCTTGAGATATTGACGTCAGAAAATCGCTATTTTTACTATACACTCACTGATTGACTGACTGACTGACTGACTCACTCATCAAAAACCTAGACCACTTCCAATGGTCGTATTGACTTGAAATTTGGCATGGAGGTAGGTCTTTATGTCAAGGTAAAGGGAAAAATCTGAAAATGGCCAAGTGTGAGTCGGTTTCAAAATAATGAAGGTGTTTTATACCCGGTGTAAATTTATACCACTAACGAACTAAATTTATCTATATTTATATAAATTTATATAATATATCTTCGAATGGTAGAAAGGTTTGTATTCCGTCAAAGTAAAGTAAAAATCTGAAAACGGCCAAGTGTGAATCTCTTTCGAAAATAACGAATGCGTAACTTTGATCCACGAACATAAAATGTGATAACATGTCATGTCAGTCAGTTGGTAAATCTAGTCCATTTAATTAATCTACTTCATTTCTTTGTAAGAAACATAGTGCATATTAAAAAATCTAAAAGATAGTATAAATGAGACATTTCTTTAACTAACTTCATCATAAGAAAAAAAAAAAAAACAACCTTACAAAAATAAATGAAATCCCACCCAAAACAAAAATGTGAAAGACTGCCAAGTTCGATAATATGGGAATGCTTCGCCTATAAAAGAAGTGAGATCTGAATAAGTACCAAGTTCCATACACATACCTCAGTTAAAAATAGTTACTTTTTAATGATGTTACTTGGCAAGTTTTAATAGAAAATTAAATACTTGATTCATTGCGTTTAGTAGGTTTATAACAAGATGTATGAAAACTTGCCATGTAACATCATTAAAAAGTAACTATTTTTAACTGAGGTATGTGTATGGAACTTGGTACTTATTCAGATCTCACTTCTTTTATAGGCGAAGCATTCCCATATTATCGAACTTGGCAGTCTTTCACATTTTTGTTTTGGGTGGGATTGGTTATTAGACCAATAAATTACCTGCTAATTCCTTCTGTAACGTTACAGTCGGGTGCAATGTAACATAGATATGACGATGCTAGAACCAGAGTGATCTAAGTGACATTTTTGGCAAAAATGTTTTTTTTACACAATTGCATGGAAAAATCATAACACTTTCAGGCCATACTGATCTAAGTGCTTCCCAGTATTATTTTCCATGAGAAATCAATTTGTGAACTGCTATAGTGATCTAAGTGATTTTTTTATTTTAAACTGAGTATTTTAGTTTTAATAAATAACTCATACTGATAAAAATTGTTATTTTTATTATTTAAAATTTACATGAAGTACATATAACTAAAACTAAACTAAAATAATAAACAAAGCTCATAGATTTCAAATAATAACGCGTAACGCATTTTCTCAGAAACATACTATTGTGCCCTAAATCACTCTGGTTCCAGCGTCGTTATTTTGTGTTATTTTCCGTCCAAGTTGCATTAGGAAATGGTACATATTTAAGAATCTAATCAATGTAAATCAAGCATAGAGAGGTATTGATCAATATCCGATCACACGCTCGTCGGCCGTAATAACACGACGGTTCAATTACCACAAACATCATTCATTGTCACCTATGTACTGTACCTACATACATGTAGGTACATAATATTGCACATTTGACCGAACATTTCCTACATCCTTGTTACTGTAATATCATAGACAGAGGTGTATCGAACGCTATATTTTACGAATGGGTGAATAATGATACTACAGCGATAGAAGGCTATGATTCTATGAATATGTATAATGCTGTTAAAACAGGTGAGCTGAAAGTTGTCAGACGGTATTCATTGCTTTGACATTTTCATTTGGATGATTCACGAATCACGATATTGAAAATACAATCAACTATTTTTCTAAGTATTAGGTGTTACATACTCAAGAGATCAGCCGATGTAACACTATCTGTTTTGCGCGACTGTACAAAAACTAAGAGAATAAAGTGGATTGCCAGAATTACCAGATATCCCATAGAATTGCCTGTTGTGTCTTTAGGACAACTTAAGTCATAAAGATACTCAATCCACCTCCGATCCATCCTTAATATATCCTGTTTTAGCACAGTCGGGTAATGGTTATTTATACTCACATGCATAGCCATAGCGTTATCAAGCTTGTCGTTGTTGCACATGCCGATGAGCTCGCACATGGTCTCCGGCGAGGTTTCCGACTGCAGCACATGGTTCATGTACTGTTCCAAGTGAGCAGTGTTCTCCTTGCAGATCTTCGAGATCGCGGGGTAGGGCACGTCCTTGCATTCTGATGATATGCGGGACGCTAGGTAATCCTGGTGGAAAGGTATGTTTGAGAACAATATTTATGTTAAAGGGAAGTGGGTCAGCTAACGAGATTCAAAGTTGGGTAAGTACTTTCAATGAGGGTCTTTAAGGCTCGAAAACTTAAATTTATTCAATAAAAAGGGGAAGATGAGGTATTAACAAGACCCAGAAAATCGTGAACTATTGTGCTGCATGTAATAATAATAGCTCGAACTATGACTAACGTTTAAGGAATACACCTAGCTTTTAACAGGAATGCGAATTTACTAAATACTTTATCCCACTTCGAATTAGTCTACCTTTATTTCTGTACAAATATTTGTTGTTCTGACCGAATTTGAAAAATTTCTCACTGTTGCCGATATTTCATCCTAGTACGGGTTCCTCGGGACGCGGGTGAAACCGCTAGTTTATAATATAGGTACATACTGAGTAAGTAATACAAACCTCATTAATAAGTTCCCTAACATCCTTCAGCTGTCGGAACAGCCGGATGAACTTGGTGGACACCTCATTGTTCGACACACGCTGAGTCTGTTTCTCCCACAAGGTGGATGTGCAGTGGCCGACGGCCCCGCAATCCGCGCCTCGCCTGAGCACATCGTCATGAGTCATGAGTCACGTCAGTTAGGAAGTTGTAAGACTTACGATGTGTGTATTCGTGTAGTGAGTCAATATGACCTTATGAGTCGTTATGGATTTTGATCCTATGATTAGAATTTTATCACCAGTAGGACTAGGAATGAGTGAAGCATGTAAGGATCAAAGAAAAATTAGTAAAGGTTGCTGTAGTTTTAATTGGGGAGGTTTACCCTTGGCTAGAGGGCAGAAAGATGTTGAATAGAAAAGTAATAAAAAAAATCTAGTAACATTGGTCACTAATTTGGTAGTTGCGAACTTGCAATTGAATGGTATTGTCATGTCGTAAAATTCTATAAAAAAATCCGCAATATGAATTTTTCATTACGAAATAGTCTGCGGAGATGTAAATTATGTTTATATATCCCCCTTGTGAAGCCAGTGTGAGAGCGGACGTGAGTAACGGATTGTCAATAATCATTAAATTGTTGTGACTGACTTGATGTATTATATTATTATTCATATTTATATTCTACACAATTTCAAATGGCAAACTCTTCCTAAATGGTGATAATGAAGTTTAAATTTTCAAATGTAGGTCATCAGAACTGTAGGGTCGTTGACTTTATTAACTTTTGTAAAATAAATGAAATGTTTATGTAGAAACATTTTTACTAATTAACTCTATTCATTGACTCTCGAATTATCCACACTTAATTTATGAACAAATATTAATGATGTGGAATTTTAATGTGCAACAAGTTGATTGAAACATGACTCACTTGATACTAAGTGGACTGTTTGACTTTATTTAGTCATTAATGACTTCCTAAGCATTTGACAAATATATGTAAATTGAAGTCATGATTCACAAGCTTAGTTAAGAAAAATATAATAACGACCTGCCAGTGTAAACAATACTGTTATGTCCAGTTGGAATCATGTCAATGAATATATCAATTAATTTATTTGTTCGTTTAATTGTGATAACCACACACTACTGTTCTCAGTAGCTAACAACCAGTATATTATTATTGTACTTAGCATTTGTTTACTATACTTCTATATGTATATAGGAAACTTTTTAAGTTTGTTTATTCATACTAAAGAGCTCTACAACAACTATTAAACCAATTTGAACAATTCTTTCACAGGTTTTTCTATCCTCGAGTGACATGGGTATATTTTATTCAGTTAAAGGAATACTTCAGCGAGACAGTGGTGAAATCGTGGTCAAAATCTAGTATATTTTAAAATAATATCTTACTTGAGACTCTGACACCATACTGATGGTCCTTTAGCACACTCTTTCGGTACTTGTCGCGCAAACGACAAATCTGCGAACAACACATTAATATTGAAATAAACACAATAATAATTGTAACTCGGCTTATCTCCATATTAAAAATAATGTCAGCGAAACAAGTCAGACGGGTCAGCTACTGTTTATCACTATGAACTTCTGTACAATTTAATAGTGAACACTGAAATTGATAAGAGAACAAAGCAGACGTATGGAATTTATATTGGTTCACTGTATGTTAACTTTATGATGAAAATTTGAAAAAAGTTTGATCATATTTTTTTTCTGCATGTTTTAAATAGGAGGTAGTTCATCAATGTTAAAAGTTACAGTTAAAAAAATGTGTGTATTTCTTTGGTGACTTGTTGACTTTCACAAAGAAAAGATTACTTTATTATAATTTAATACTGATTGAAAGCTTGTAGATATCTTGATAAGTAGGCTCATTATCTTAAAATACATAAGTATTATTGATGACACATAGTTCTGTTGCTTGTGGGTAAAAAAATATTTGTTGTTTTAGCATGTTTTTACTATTAGGTGTATAACAAATAGTAATATGTAGGTATACATTGATAAGGATATTTAAATTGATTTTAACTTGCATTATATAACTACCTACATTTATTTGATATCCTGGTTTGATCATAATTTTTTAATTTTGTCATTGCGTTTTAATCAGGGATACCTAATGTTCAACTGTAGATCAAAAACAGGAAATTTGATCCAGAACACAACAATTGATACTGATATCTTTTAAATACTACTACTGTACAGTCGTATCGCATGATATAGTGTTATAACATGATATCACGCTAAGTACAAAGGAGTTTTTACATCTATTTTAAGTGGGTATGGTAATTCTTGAACATGTGGTAATTATCTATGGTTATAAACCTCACTATTGTTTATATTTATCTGCATCTGGTCAGTTATAGTACTGTAGGTAGTTGCTTTTCGAGAATAATCTAACGTGCTGGCGAAATACACAGAGACTTCGAGAAGACAAAAGTATATATTCACAATATTGAATAGGTGAGTAGATTTTAAGTACTTGCATATCCATTTAATTGGTATAAATTCCAGCAATAATCCAACGTACATTAGTCAGACTGCGTTCGTAATACCTCGAAGAAATCACAACGTACGTAACACGAAAATACTTATTACGATTTATTAAAACAATAGTGGGTATATTTTTTCACCTCTACTGAGATCTTTGTGAAATCGTATTAGGAGTAAAATTCGCGTGTTATTTACTCAATGTTTGAGTACACAAATATTACAAGGACAAACTTAATTATAAATTACGATTAAGCGTACAATAATGTTAGTTCTCACCTGTACAACAAAAGAGTGCTATTAGACAAACCACATAAGTGTTTGTCATTTTTAAAGTTTTCGCTTTATCTCGTGCAGTCCAGTTTCGTTCTCTCCGTACAAAATACTAAACAAATACTGTATAATTTCACTTTGTTTGGAAGTTATTGCGTATCGATTGATAAACAATTGTCAAGTCACTCTCAACAGCCGACAACGAACGTCCCATATAACGTCTCTATATAGTGTATTATCTATGGAACGTCCGTCTAAGAACGCTGTTGCTGTCAAACAAACTATAGTGTTGTGCCATGTATGATTAACGTTACCGACTAAAACCGTTATTTTTTATACGTTAACATTATCCCCCGCAAATATATTAGGAAACGCTTATTGATGTACTGTATGACTAATTATTTATATATTTGATCATTATGAATAAAATTGTTCTATATATGCTCATCATGTATCATGTGTATGTATCATTGCATTGATGACGTCAGATAAAGAGACATTCTGCGCCGTCCTCAAATAAAATTGTTATGGTAGCAGAAGGATTATGATACTAGATTAATTTAACATATTTTGAACTTTTAATCCTTCTTTAAAGAAACGACTGTTTTTTTTTTATTATTATTATTTCCCAACACCGATAATGCACAAGGTTTGATTGTGATTTGACAAGTGTATCTAACGGATGTTACTTCTTTCTGATATTAATAAGTAGTTACATAAAACCATTAATAAAAAGTAAGTTTTATAGTCACCTTATTCATAATAGGTATTCACAAAATTAACGTTACTTTTAATGAAAATGTACAACACTAAAAGCAACGGATGTATCAACGCCATCTAGTAATTTTATGTACTAAATACTAGCTTTAAAGAAGTTAGACGGTTACACTAGTAGTTGCTACTCAGCACTAGATGGCACTGTAGTTTGAATATTTCAGCTATTCAACAACAGATGGCGCTACTAGCATATTGTTGCGGATCAACTTTTATTATTTCTAATGTACGTATTTTTTTTTCTTACGGACATTACGTATGTCTAAATAAATTAATACCTAAGTATTAATTTACTTATTTAGTGGATGCTAACATCCACAGCCTCGATTAAGCGGTAACATTGAAACACAATATTTATTCTAGCGGGCATAATAGTAAATAAGTTTCCATAACTTTTAGAAATCATATTGTCTTGTGATTGATTTAGAATTGAGAAATAAATTATCATTTTTTTATGAATTTTTATAGTAACTGGTAAGTATTGCAAAATAATTTTACCCAGATTTTATATAGATTTCAGGCATCTAGTAATTTAAGGTAATAATTATAACTAAGTAACTGCACACCGCCACCCTGCCACCTTTATTAATTACAGTTTTCTCTTAATCCGTTTAGCACTTTTATTGCTGATTCCTCGGTATCATTGGCAAAAGTAATTTACGTAGCTTCACTTACCGATATTTGATTTAACTTAAGTTTATAGGTAATATCGCTTTCAAGTTTATTTACAAGTAACTTTTTACATAATTATGAATATGTATACAACTTACAACTAACTTATTACCTACTAAGTAGGTACACTTAGTATATTTTTTTTAATTGCAAAAAACTCTTCATTGCTGCCCACCGGGAGTGTACCCAAGAGGCTGGCAGCATTGCCACGTTGGATAATTAACTACATTTCTGCCTATGCGCGTTTTTGTATGTGCTGGAGTACCTATAAGTGACTAAATGGGTAGGTAAACTTTCTAACACTCTTTTGATAAATTCATAACATTTGAAAAATAACGCTATATGCTTTAACAGATAGAAACCTAAAAAACAAAGACAGGCACACACCCAATAGGTAGAAACAGAAAATCTACTTACAGCAGCGCAGCTCCACAGCAAAACAAGTAAATATATAAAATACCTACGTTACGTAAATAAAATCCAAGAAAAGGAACCTCGACCCAATAAGACGTCGAACTCCCATAGAAAAGGACAAAACAAAATTGGTAATTCCATTCTGCAGGTTGGTTTTTCGAGACACAATTAGGACATTTTGTTGGAGTTCGGGTCGTGTAATAAAATTAAGGAGACACCGGACGGTCGCGGTAAGTCGATGTCTTCGGTCGGCATAAAACAAATCCGACCCGAGCCGGCCCGTGAGGACTAGCGCACACAGACCTATGGAGACTTCCTCGTTACTTTATTTTTGTGGTGGTTTAATGTAGACTTTGAGACTTTCTTGGGAGTGGTCTGTGTTTAGTGGGTGTCTCTCTGCTGATATGATGATGCACTGTTGTGCGTCGAAACTATATATTAAGTACCTACAATACAAACAAGCGATTTAAGTTAGAAAATACATACTTACATATTGTAAGCCTAAGATTAATAGGTGAAAAGAGAGAATCATGGAAAAAACTTCAGATATACCTTTTGTTTAATTTACATCACGAACAGTTTTGGGTTACCAGGATGTCACTTGATTTGTATTTTTCAGGAACGTGCTAATGGCGCAAAACTTAATAGTTACATACTCAGAGCAGGTACATCTTCAGAAGATTCTTTTAAAAAGGCAGATGGACTTTACCAAGTGGTATGCTTAGCTAGCACACAGCATCTCCACAGATTTGCGCACGTGCGCGATGTTCACATATTCTGAATAACACTTGAATAGCGCGTCGTAACGCACTGGGCACTCGCACCACGTGACGAGACTACGTCCGCACGATACTTTGTTTGTGTATCAAATCGGACAACAACGGTGACTTTGTAAATGGCGAGGACGTGGTTATGTGCTGTTTTAGGAGCCCCTTTTTGTATCCTTTATGTTTACGGAAGCTATTTCCTTAGTGCCTTACCTTTACAAGAGAATATGAGAACTATCTAATCCATAAAAAGTAATTTGGACCCCAATATCTGGTGTTGTCGTTGTGAATATTTTTGCTCACACCAAATTTTTCGTAGCACTTATATTGGAATTGTCGTAGTATCAAAACACAGTTAATATAGTTTATTTTCTGTGAGAGGAAGATAGCAAAGACATAACAACGAAAATAGTAGAGCAATAACATATCTCCATCATGCTACACTCCATACGTCCCAACAATACTTAGAGCATGGCACGTGCGCGGCATACCTCGCAGCAGTGTTCCACATTCAGCAGTCGCTTAGTCCAGAGCGTCCGAAGCACCTGTAGTCTACAAAATATAGTGTCGAGAGCTAACACCGAGTGGAGTCGCGAAGTTGGCCGCAGTTAGGAAAGATTTGTCGCGCGCCCGCCACCTAATGCCGTATACTCTTGCTCTTGTAAGTAAAAATTATGATTATCGCCCGGCGCGAGCTGAGCCCTTGATCCCTAACTAACGGCCGGAGACGCGAGACTTTCCTTTTCTTCTCAACTATAACTCTTTTTTATTGGCTCCGCGGCGGTTGCAGCGCCCGCCGGCGGCCACTGGATTACGGACTGACCTAACTGATCGGCGAACTAACGACTCTTGAACGTACGTTATTTACAAATCGGGATAGCGCAAGATGCTTGTTTGTGAGCTAGTGGAGTAAGGTTCGTTGGGACAGTGACCGATGTACGTGGGGTTATTAGGAGAAATCGTGGAAAATTCTCTGCTAGGTATTTACGCAGGAAAAGGTACCTATCGGATTCGAAGGATCGATTCTAAGTACTTTATTATTTTAGAAGTTGTAACTACTTAGTGAGCGCAGCATACAACTTCCAATGAATTCCTAAGGCTTATGTTTGCAAAGGAAATCCTTATAAATGTATATTATGTTTGTAAACGAGCCAGCTCTTGCCGTACATAGGTACCGCGAACATCATAAAACACAAGTCAGTCCTCAAGTGCAATACAATACATAAATGAGAGTGGGCCGGAGACGGCGCGAGCCTGCGACGGTCGATTAAGGAAGCGACTGCACCGTTGCCTTGGCGACGCCGCCATCTTGAACCCACCCCGCCCCGCCCGCACCCCCTCGCGCCCCCCCGGGCCCACCACAACCCCCACTGTAAACAACTCGCTGTATCGTTGCACTGAAATACTCGATATATTTAAAAGGCTCTCCAGTCGTCCCCCTGAATCACTGGTGTAAGATAAAATTGTCAATTTATTGTGGATCAAAAAATATGATTGCACTGCTTGTTGGTAACCATTTACTAAATGGACATATAAAGAGGAAAGTCTAGTAGATATACCTAATGGTTTCAGAAAATAATAAATTAAGATTTAAAAAAATACAAAAACTACTTAGTGATTTTTTACTAGGTACATACTTACTTTACTATCGATATGGAACCATAAAAGATGCTGAAATATAGGTCTGATGATTTGTTACAAAATCTGCATGATGGACTTTTACAGTCTGAGATCTTTAAAATAGCAGCATCAACCCAGACTTCTCGTCTGTAAATCTCATAACTACGAAGTACCTAATGCTTCGAGGTACCTATATAAAAAAAAACATTGAAAATTGAAAAACAGGTGCATTAAAGTCACTTACTCCTAAACCTCACCCTAAGTTATTGATTAAAAAACGCACCTCTGCCATCATGATTTACATTACGTGCTTTTCTTCGTGTTGATAAACAAAGAGTAATATTTCGCGCGATGAATATCGAGGCAGTGATTCTGAACGGTGACCGTCCAATTACACGTGAACGGTCGCGAAGACAAATGGCGAACATTACTCAAGATTAGGAGCCGCCCGACTCTAGTCCACCTAATGTCGCAGAGTGCACTAAATCATATCACACGATTCGCTGAAAAACATTCGCTATAGCCTTTTGTTTTAATTCTCTTTAAAAAAAAAGCCCTGAAAAATACTTTTTCCTAAATTTTTCTTAACTTAGAATGTGGAATAGCTTGGGTAGACCTGAATAAAAACTACAGGCGTTGTATCTTCTTTCCAATTATTATATTAGAGTCACCTCCGAGTATAAATATCAAGTACCAACTTTTTAAACGAAATAACTGTTTATTTGATCTTCAAAGCCCTCAAGAGTAAAAAAAACACAAAAAAACAGAGCATAGGTTCACGTGAGTTCCGAGGCACGTAGGTGATTCTTTATGATTTGGTCATTCATCATTCTTACAGCCTACCATATGAAGAATTGTATCTTTGATCGATTGACCCATGTGCCTATAACCAGTACCAATAGGATCTCAGGGTCCTCATATTATATACCCATGTAACACTTACTATTAAGTAGTAAACAGGTACGTACATAAGAAAATGTTGTCGGCAAGCATTTTCCGTTACACATAGGTACTAATACCCATTAAGTTGATATTATGAAAGTAGAAGGCAATCTGTACAACGTTTTAATGTATTATGTAGAATTATAAAGGCGTAGAGCCCCGCTTACTTCTTATGATTTATTCATGAGGGAAGAACAATGTTAAATTTGAACATGCCTACTTGTACGCCAGCATTTTAGTAGAAAATGTCAAGCGGTTTATTAAGTAATTTGTTTTTCATAAAGATTTATTGATAAATATAATTAGTACACCTATGCTGTGACCTCATTAATATTGACGTTTAATTAGGCAGGTTCTTGATATAGCGGCAGCCTTTATTTGCTTCAAAGGAAAATTGAAAAACTGATATGAAAATCGTTGTGCTCTTATATTATTTATGTCACATTAACTTTTATGTGGTATTAATTAAATAACTTTACTTTTTATCAACATAATACTGTGTACTGAAACATAACGTTCAGCAGTTCTAAATGACATATGTTTGAAAGTGTAATCTTGAAGCAGTAGAATCCGTTGTAAATGTACCCATTTTGTCAGTGCTTACAAAATTCTAAAGCTGGGAGCGAAGTAGCGAGTGCAATATACAAGGAGGGAAGTTTGTGCCGCTGTGTGTGTGCCGCGGCTCTCGGCGACCGACTTGCTTTAT
This sequence comes from Helicoverpa armigera, assembly GCF_030705265.1. NCBI lineage: Eukaryota > Metazoa > Arthropoda > Insecta > Lepidoptera > Noctuidae > Helicoverpa > Helicoverpa armigera. The sequence goes on along the minus strand of NC_087132.1, from coordinate 8,987,048 downwards.
ACACATAATATTTATACGAAAAGAAAACTTGTTTGAAGTCGTGAACAAAGCCAATCCGCCGCGGTTATTCGTGATATTTTCAGGCAAAGTCGTACCTTATTCGCAAACATCGAATCCCGTATACAATACAGTGCGAAACGAAATTCGAAGGATAGATAATTTCGGAGAGAAAGAAATAAGGCGAAAGGGAAAAAAATATAAATTGAATAGTCGAGTACACGCATCCCGGCATTACCATAAAGGCAACAGGGATCAAGCCGGATTCCTCTACGAACTTTTTTATTTTCCTTCCACCTCTAAATCTCCCAGGCAAAGCTTCGCGAATCTGCAAATGTTGATTTGATGATGTGGTGTCTGTGCGCGGCGCGCGTGCGACAGCGTCGCGTCGCGTCGCCTCGTGTCGCGTCATGTCGCGTGATGTCGCCTCGTGTCGCTCGTGTGGCCCGCACTGCTTATTGCTGACCTGAATTTTATCGCTTATGACATGATGTCGCGACGTCAGCGCTCCTACGAGCCGGCTTTTGATTACTTGCACTTTTATTGCCTCTCGCTCGTCTAAGATTTGTAGCTCCGTCGTAGCTCGATGAAATCAGTTTTAGTGTTTGTTTATTCAGCGCGCCGGAGGATAAACATAACAGTATATCCCGGCGCGACGCGTATATCTAAAACAATTGAGTAGGAGGGCAGGGTTGTAGCAGCCAGTAGATAGCTAACGAGCAGGAGCAAAAGGTTGCGGGCGCGCGCCGCTCCAGGCCGGATTACGGTGCTCATCCATTGCGGTCATTAAGACACATTACCCCGCCCCGCGCCCCGCCGCGCCCGCCGCCGCCCGCACACACCCGCTTTTTAATTCAACTTTCCTCCTTCACCAATTTGCATGATTACTTTCGTTTTTATTGTGCTCCTCCACGGCTCCATTCTCTTAAAGTATTGGTTATTTGGATAAGCCGAGCACACTAAATAAACATGTATTTCGAATTAAATAACACTCATGCAGCTAGGGGCTGTAAAACGTATCACTGGGAAATCACTTTAGAATATCCGTTTGCGCTACGCAGCAGATAAAGCTCCAGGCTCTTAGGTATATCGTAATAAAATTTGTTAAGTCCTACAAACTGACAATTCCTTACTGTTTTCAATGAAAACTTTAAGCATTAAGGAAGCAGAACACAAGTGATATCAATCAGTAATGAGCCGTCGTAACTCGCAGTACGTAACAACCGCCATACATCAGCGGGCAACACTAAAACGCCGAGAAACAACTATCCGAGCTACAATTTTGAAACAATTACCTCCAGCTCAATATCGTAAGATTAAGAAAGTCCACGGTCGGAATTAGGATTTGGGAGCGAATGAGGGCAAACCGTCTTAACAGCCCGACTCCACAAATTGCGGACCTTAACGAGGGCATAAAACTCGAGTCGCAGTGCCGGAGACGCCACAGATTGTACTCAGACTTAGTTCAGGATTAATGGTGTAGAAAACAGATTATCATTGGCTGGATTTCCATTAGTTGGCCCCTGCCACCGGCGCGTGAAACCTACGGAGATAGCAGCCACTCGGTGTTATTATTTTCCACATAACGGAGCAGCGCGTCTCCCAATTTAATTCTATTAGGTTCTGTCGCGTTTGAACGACAGCACAATAAAGTCGTTTGAGTGGCGACGAGTCGTACCGCGCCCGTGCCGCGTCGTGCCCGCCCCTGATATACGCTCATTTGATTCCCGCTATTGTTTTGTTTATCAATTTTATATTGAACACGTTTTTATGGTATTTGTTTAGAACTCACATATTATTATTGAATGATTTTCAGGAGTTCATCTACTTCCTACTACTAGATTTAAAGTTTCCTCATAATTGTAACTTAGATTATTTAACATAATTTTAAGTACTTACCGAAATAAACCCCGCATTTCCTTATTAAGTAATTTTAATTTTTGGATAATCATAAGTGTTCGACTGACACTGATTCGTAAAAATAAGGGTTATGACTCTTAGAAAAAAGAATAAATCCTGAAAAGGAACGAATGATGAACGTTTTCTCGCAGAGTACATAGCTCAATATTTTTTTACGGTGATGGATACAAAATTCAAGAAGCGTAAAACATGACCTAATTATATTCAGTTCCAAACTACACGTCTCTCATTAGTTTCATAATTCATGCAACACCGGCGTAGCACAAACAACAAAGCACATAATTTCGGTTATTTCGACTACAAAAGCTCTGTAATGAAATGTCGCACCGGTTTTTCCGTTTAAAAACATTACACGTACGATGTTGCGATGTTTTAATGAATACAAATTACATTTGCAAATGTGCTTAATCCAGAAATTAGTTACGCCCCTCCGTAGCGAGGCTCGTGCTGGCTAAATACCGCTGCACCCGTTTCATATTCCGTCTGCAGGTACTACAAATATACCCAACTGTGTTAGGTATTCTGAGAACACTATTTCTAAAGTAAGGAGTTGGTTTAGGTGAGAGTTTGAGATTGCTGAATTTTGTCTTATGGTCCTGTGGTCTTCTAACCAAAAGGTGCAAACAATTATTACCAAAAAGTACTTCAGTGTACCGGATTTTGAAAAACAACTAAATGTATAAAATGTAACATGGCTGGAGTAAGTTCTTACTTTTCAATGAAAGCAAAAGAAAATTCAATAAACCCACCATTTTACAAACGATCCATTTGATTAAGAATCGGCGAACCAAACATAAGTTCCGTAAGGTATAAAATTGTATAAACAGTCTATACTAAGGCTGTAGGTATAATAACCGGAATTGGGCTTCTTTACGCCTCATCTAGCGCTCGTTATGCCTCGATCGTAAATCTTCATTCCCCTCCCCCCGCGCCGCAGCTCCCTGCTCTTGATTTTCCCCACCACTCGAACCTCGGATGTACTCGTAACATATCATAATACGTTAGTGTTGACGTGATGAGTATTTAAATGCGAGGTTTATGAAGCCTCAGTGTCTCGCAGACGCCTCGAATACGTAATGTCAACTAAGTAATTGTAGGCGGGTCGTGTTTTACACTATATAGGTTTAGAATTTTAAACAGACTTTGAATAAGAGGTTCTCGATTCTAGGGATTGATCTACGTACTTATATTTCTTCATGTCTTTCGGCATTGTGATGAAATTTTGATTATTTCTTGTGCCACGTAGTCGGTTTTCAAGTAAACAAATTTGTATTAGTTATTCTTTTCCTATCGGGTCCTTTGGCAGATCGATTGCGTATCTTGAATCATACCTGCCACTCAACATGATTTCTCTTCATAAAAATCTTTTCATTATTTGACAACGCTTGCAAAAATGTATATCTACACTGAAAGTAAGAATACCTATCGCGTTGCAGAATTCACGTGCCTTATCGCAATGTGCTCTGTGATAAACAATATTCAATGCCGCTATGCACCTTTTTAGCGTTATGTAATATCATGTGCAACTACATAGGTATATTTACTGACGTAAATATTTTCTGATCTTGTAATATAGGAATAACAGATTGACTTTCAAAAAAGCGCTTGTCTAAGAAAAAGAACACAATAAATTGATTTCTATATGAAAAAGGAAAATATTCAATGTACAATATTTTATACCAGTCACGGAAAACATATCGAGCAGTGTATTCAACTACTAACGATTGAATGAATTTGGAGCTAAAGCTACGAAGTTTCGGAGCGGCGTAGCATATTGAATACACCATTACAGGGCCCAGAGATCGTAGTGCACTGAATACTTTTGTTTATAAATTTTAACCATATAATTCAAGCTATATGAAAAATAGAAAAATGGAAAAATAACTAGAGATTTTCGAAGTATTGCCACATAAGTAGAGAGATCCAAAAGCCTTCAACTGGCAACTTCTTTATGAAGTAAACATATCTGCATGAGTTGAGTAGTGTTTGCAATAAATCCGTGTCGCAGTGTATTTATTTACTGCTCCCTCCCCTCTCCCCCCCGGGCCCGGGCACCCGCCCGCCCAAGTCGCCCGCCCTACGCGATGCACGATGTAATATGTCTAGAAAGTTTATTAAACTCCCTGTATGTCATATGATGTAAACTAGGTACTTGTTTATTCATGAGAAAGTATGTTTTATGTTGATAAGTTAAAAGGTATAGGTAAAGTGACGTGAGGCTTGTACAATAACTTGTAGGTGAAAGTGCTAAGCCTCACCGAAAAGGTAAAATTACTCGCGTTTATATTCAGAGAGGTTTTGGTAAAATTTTGTTATGTATATGAATTTACTTGGTGAAGTTGATTACGTTAACCAAGTGGAGCTAGTAGGAATATTAAAACTTAAAGACGTAAATGAAGGTTCCATAGAGTACCTACATATTCAAAATTTTGCTTATTTCATGCCTTCTATATTATCTCCATCTCAAAACCAGTACAAGTCTAAAGCAACAAACTAAAGTAAATTTTCTATTCCGTACAAAATTCGTGTACATTTTCAGTTAAAGTTATATAGACGCAAAGCGTAGTGAGTGCGATATTATTCCGTAGTCAGGCGGCTTCAGGCACGGAACACAATTAACTTGTAAGATTGTCTGCGGAGGTTGCACTCGCTACCCTCGCCCTCCTCATCCATCTACCCTCCCTTCCAAACAAAACATCAATAAACTCGACCAGTCAACCGACTCTCGACCTTACTTCTAAGACCTAAAGTCTATAATGCTTTGGCTATGAATAAGTTTTATGTGCCGCATTTATTTCGCGTAGGTATAACAGTCCAGTTACCCTTGATTGGTTGTCGTTCCTCTAATCCCGTTTTGATCCTTTCCACCCAAAACCTAACCCTCTACGTTCCTCTAACTATTGACATGCGTACCTTTACGTTTGTGTAACGTAATCATATCGACGTCGAAAAATGTAATTGCATTTTAAAGGGTAACTGGGAAAACCATGCTGTAGTTTGCCTGGTTTTAGAATTCATGTTTATGAACTTAAGAGCGTGTACGTCAACCGCGCGCCATTTGGCCTAAAATGGTACTTTTCAAACCACTGTTTCTCATTAACTACTTATCCTATAACTATGTTATTTTTTAATAACGCAAGGTTATTTCACTGTCTATATAGTTAATTGAACATAAATTTCAATTTGTGTAGTTTAAATACTTAAAACCCCTATAACGTAACAGATGTTTTATAAAATTCCCGTTCAGCGTCTATTTCGAAGCTTAAATTCATGTGAAAACAGTGGCAAATCTAATCATATTTATTTTTTTACTCATAGACGAAATCCCCATGCCTATAGTTAGTTGAAAACATTTTTTGATTTAGGTCTCTATCTTTCAGAAAAAAATATTTTAACAATGTGAAAAATTGTGAATTTCAAATGCTTTTTTTACCTATCTATCTTACTTAATTTAATATAACAATTATTTACTATAGTAATATAACTCTTTCTTTAAAACATAAACTTTATATTATAATTTAATCTCTCATTTTTATTTTTTTATAAATTATTTAAAAACTACTATAAAACGCTGCACGCGAGTCAACTCAAACCAGACCGCCGCAAGGCTTCACAGAGAGAGGACGTGTCGCTCCGTCACATCGCGTAGGGTGAATAACCTCTGCCGTGGATACCGAGAATAGAGTACATTTCAAGCGCGACCAACAAATCTTGATACATTACTATTTTATTTAAAGCTCAATTTTGAAGCATATTTTTTTTATCGATTGAGTTGAAATTTTGTTTGAATGTTCAGTTTTAATGACAATGTATTCATTCTATATCCAATATGGCGGTATACCCAAGATGGAGAAAAAAATGTTTTTAATGCATTCCTACGATATGGGTATCAAATGAAAGGGCTTGCTATGAATAACTCGAAAAAAAATGTGTCGCGAGTCTAAATCCAATATGGCGGACTCCTTAGGCTAGAAATCACTTATTGCAGATGTCTGTTACCAATCGAGCTATAATTTTTTTTTTTTTTCATTTTGGATGTACCCTGACTTTTGATCTCGAATAACTTTTGAAGCATATAGGATAGATAACTTAAAACTTTATTTGCAATGGTAAACCCCAGCTCTTCACCAATATTTGGCTTTCCGGCAATTGTTGTTATTTGACCACAATTTTTCGGTCTGGATAGACTGCACCATTCATATAAACAATCAATTTTTCAAATCGGTCCAGGCGTCTTTGAGAAATCGAGAACAATCAAATTGAGAACAATCACAAAACAATCTAATTGAAACCTCCTCCTTTCTTTTTTTGAAATCGGTTAAAATACAGAAACTCTTAACATTGTCATTAATCATCAGTCGACTATTTAGTACTGTTGAAAATTGTATGTAATATACAGAAAGTCCTCAAAACCAAGGTTTTCATAGGTGCCCGATTTTTTTGCAAAAGAGTGTAAGTATTAACGACTTATTTTCATGCTTTTATATTTTAGGCATCCATAGACTTACACTATTTTCCCGCTATTAACTATTTACTAAATAATATATTTTTTGTTCTACCAATTTCACTCGAAAGGATCAAAATGGTTTGTGTGACTATACGTGAAGTATGATAGGCACGCACACAGCCGCGACGCTAGTCTGCGCGGTTTTTTGCGTTGAATTACCTAAAGTTGACATCGCGCGCCGAGCGTACACGCTCTTAAATATTGATCACTAGGTCTAGCGAAAAAACCTCGGCGCTGAGGTGTCACAAAAACCAGGTATCTTGAAATCCTGGTATTAAATTCACTACTAGCTAACGACGCGAGATTTATGTACGCATTCTGTAAAATAAAAAAAAACATGCATTAAAAGTATTTGAAGAAAAACATACTCCCTGAGAAAGAAACTGTGGTAGAAAGTAGATCCTTATTTGATTTCGGTATAGAATAGTTATTTTAAATAAAATAATGTAGGGTTGTTAGTACATAACGCATCCCTTGTTTCTGCCAGTAGGTACATATAGATTGAAAATGTTTTTAAAATATTATTCGGCAGCGATACGATAATTAGGTACAAACAATGACTTTCACATCAGATCGAGTTATCAGATAGCTGATGCAAAACACTACGTAATGTCACCATGTCACCACCCGCACGCTGGCGCGCGACGCATCGTGAGCCTATGTGTGCATGTATTACTCGCATTACATCTCGTGTTGGCGTCGGGCAAATATTATATAGGGTTGATATGATAAGGTGCTCATGTGCGCACGTAGACTCCGGACCTCGGTGACTAAGGCGATCCTTGATAAAATAAAAAGCCATACTAATGTTTGTCACCATAAAGATAAGCACAGTGACGCGCGGGCCCCAGTCGCGGCCACCGCACACTCGTGCTTGCGTACACACGGAACCGTGAACAAATACTATGTACCCTAATTAAACATCAAATAATAAAAACTCGACATTGACTCTCTGATAATGACAGCGTCGACAAACACAGTGCTGTACGCACCGGCCGAAACCGACCTTTGACGTCAAAGCGGCGCAGTGATCGCGCCACACGAATATGGTTTGATTGCGTCCCAAACCGAAAGCGATTAGACCGGGCGACAGCGCGGCCGCGTTAGTCCGCGAAAGCTCCCACCAAAAGGAGCAAAGAATCGGAAAGCGATACGGCTAATCCCACTAATCGGGCAGCAATTGAAAAATAAAAATGTAGATGGCGGAATGATTCCATTTAGAGCCAAAACGATGCGACAAAATAATAAAAAAGGTACGGGCGGAACGGAATGGGCCTGCCCCGGCGGCCGGCGGCTAATATTGAAAGCAAATCCTCGGCTAAATCCTTAAAGCGCTCGGATTCGAGCACCTGGAAACTGTGTGTTTGCACCGCGCCGAGTCCGCACCGCGCCCGCGCCGCGCCGCCGACGCAACCATAATCATTCGCAGGATTATTGTATACTTTCCGGCTAATATCACAGATTTTCATGAATCAATTGTTGCCAATTTATTGGCATTTAGAGCTTAGGAGCAGCTTTTAAAATTTTCGGCGCTTTATTTTTCTAATGAGGCTTTTATAACCGTACGACAGGTCAAGAGTTACATATATCTCTTAGGTTTTCTGTTTTATTTATTCCACATTTAGGTGTTTAGGAGAAGGAAAAATAACCGTGGTTTAAACCATTAAGGACCTTTTCATCCGAAATGTGATCTAAGCTAAATTTTCTAAGATTCCAGGTTTCTTCGCCTACACTTTAGGTATTTAATTTTTTGTCAAGTATACACGCTGGGAGGCTGGTAGGGCCGCGTTGCCATGACAACGCAATCTATCTCGTACGCTGGCAGGCGTCGTCAGAGCGCCGCTATAAAATAGCTTACGGTAACGTGAAATTTATTTCCATTTCTCTATAATGCACATCTTTCGGTGCAACATTTTAAACGCGACTTTATCGTGTCGCATTCGTGAGACCTAGTTTCGTTTGAACATTTTTATTTTACCCTGTATTGTTATAAAATTGACTTTGAATAATTTTCAGACGGCTTTAGAAAAAGATTTATTGAATTTCTTGGGTGTATTTCGCAAAGTACGTGTTTTCATTGAAAGTTTTCTAGTAAGTACTGGTTTTAGTTTAGCCTCACAGCCTTGTGTATCTACAACATGCGAGTGGCGTCTTCAAATCGTCTCGTACAACTGTCATGCTAATTGTGATAATTTGTTTGTTGATTAACTTATTAATTAAATTATTTCGCTGAATCTGTTAGAATTAATTATTTCATTATGAAGTGATATCACAAATCAGATTCATAATACTTTTATTGGTCTCTCGAGTGTAGGATCGCGTCCTTTAATATATAACAACTAAGTAGTCATAAGTGAAAGATAATTTAGATAACTTGTGTGATATCTAGACACACGGCAGTGTGTCCGCCAAGTTCGAGCAAAAAAAGCGACACACCGGCCGTGGGTTATATTACACGAACCATTTCGGGCCAAATTCGACCCCCCTATAACTCAAAATCTATTTTATTTACGCATATCAAATTTCTAGTATCTGTTGAGACCCCCTCACTTATCTAAAATACAAAATTTCATTAATATACCTATTATAGGTCTTGAGATATTGACGTCAGAAAATCGCTATTTTTACTATACACTCACTGACTGACTGACTGACTGACTCACTCATCAAAAACCTAGACCACTTCCAATGGTCGTATTGACTTGAAATTTGGCATGGAGGTAGGTCTTTATGTCAAGGTAAAGGGAAAAATCTGAAAATGGCCAAGTGTGAGTCGGTTTCAAAATAATGAAGGTGTTTATACCCCTAAGGAACTAAAACGATCTAAATTTATCTATATTTATATAATATATCTTCGAATGGTCGTATTGACTTGAAATTTGGCATGGAGGTAGGTCTTTATGTCAAGGTAAATGGAAAAATCTGAAAATGGCCAAGTGTGAGTCTGTTTCAAAATAATGAAGGTGTTTATATCCCTAAGGAACAAAAACGAACTAAATTTATCTATATTTATATAATATATCTTCGAATGGTCGTACCGATCTGAAATTCGTTACAAAGGTTTGTATTTAGTCAAAGTAAAGTAAAAATCTGAAAACGGCCAAGTATGAGTCACTTTCGAAAATAATGAATGTGTAACTTTGATCCACGAACATAAAATATGATAACATGTCATGTCAGTCTGTTGGTAAATCTAGTACATTTAGTTAATCTAGTTTATTTCTTTGTAAGAAGCATAGTGCATATTCAAAACTTAATAATAAGAAAACAATAAAATAAACAACCTTACAAAAATAAATGAAATCCCACCCAAAACAAAAATGTGAAAGACTGCCAAGTTCGATAAAATGGGAATACTTCGCCTATAAAAGAAGTGAGATCTGAATAAGTACCAAGTTCCATACACATACCTTAGTTAAAAATAGTTCCTTTTTAATGATGTTACTTGGCAAGTTTCAATAGAAAATTAAATACTTGATTCATTGCGTTTAGTAGGTTTATAACAAGGTGTGTGAAAACTTGCCAAGTAACATCATGAAAAAGTAACTATTTTTAACTAAGGTATGTGTATGGAACTTGGTACTTATTCAGATCTCACTTCTTTTATAGGCGAAGTATTCCCATTTTATCGAACTTGGCAGTCTTTCACATTTTTGTTTTGGGTGGGTATTGAGTAACATGAGCCCATAGATAAACGGTTAACTTAAATACCGCATTGATTGCTTATCATGCTTATGTAGCATCTTTACTGAGATACGGTCTCATAATTTGGGGTAACTCAGTAGACGTGGAAAGAGCTTTCAAAGGACAAAAAAAATGTATTCGGGCATTGTGTGGAGCTCACTTCTTGGATAGCTGTAAACCTCTATTCCAAAAACTTAAAATATTGTCTTTACCATGTCTTTATATATTTGAAACATGCATGTTTGTTAAAAACAATTATGATCTATTTGAAAAAAAACACTACAAAACAAATAGTAGAGTACGACACAAAGACAAATTGAAATTACCCCAAGTAAAATTAATATTATATAAAAGAAATATTTACTGCATGGCAATAACTATATATAACCACTTACCAAATAATATCCAAGATTTACCATTGTTATTATTTAAAAGAGTGCTATTTAGACTGTTATTAGAAAAAAATTACTACAGTATCAAAGAATACTTGGAGGATGAATCGCTAGTGACATAATAAATAAATATATTTGACTGTACATACTATATAATATTCAAAAATGACATAATTACAATAATAATATAATTACAATAATAATATAATGTAATTTCAATTTCATTATAAATATTTTGTACGCCATAGTATGGCAGGATATGTTGGAACCAGAAATTTGTACCATCTATTGTACCATATTCTGACAAATAAATATTTTTGATTTGATTTGATTTGATTAGATTTAGGAGCCCGTTACCGGTTGATAGATTGTCAATGCGTTGCAGATATAATGTGGTATGAGTCCAAAAATATTACTCTCTAGCGGCTTGTAGTGGCCCCGTATGTATCAAACGAAAATAATAACAACCCGCAATAGTCTGAAGAATGTGTTAATTTTCTGTAATCAAAATAGATAAAAAAAGCACCATAAATCGGTATAAAGTTGCAGAAAGCAGCACATACTTACTCAGACATGAAAAAGTCACTCAAACTGATGCACTATTCCATTTGGCTTCACTAAAATCACTCGATGTTCGATCTATATGTTATGGACCAAGTGATAAATTGGGCAGTATACATAATGCCCGGTCATTATGAAAAATGCCCAATATGACAGTGCAATCTATACATATAATAAATCTGTAGAAAAGTAATTTTTGTACATTGAAGAAATTGACAAAAAAAATAGCCAGCATGTTAAAGGATAACTAACAGAACCCATTTCCATCATTTTTGTCATTTTTGTCTGTTTGTCTGTTTGTCTGTTTGTCTGTTTATCTGTTTGTTCGTTCGGGATTCACGTAAAATCTACGAATTCAATGCAGACAATGCTTATATACAAAAATTCTACGTAACTTGGGGTATTACTTAGTTTTTGTTTCATCGAAATCGATTCACTCTATCAAAAGATATGATTAATTTTGTGAATTCAAGATGTAAAATATTACGACACGCAATCTGTTTGTCAAAACTGTACATTTGAATGTTGTACTTATATTAGTTGATCGGCCTATTAATCTTTACACAGAAAATCACACCTTCATAAGTAACTTCGGAAGAAAAAAAAATGAAAATTTTGTTTAGCCAAGGTTAAAGTAGCTCCATCTGTGGTAATCTGTGTTAAATAAAATACATAAAATTTGACAAAGGAGCGAGGTGGTAAATGACAATAAATTACCATACATTCTTTATAGAGGATTATTATTTCAACAGATGGAGTTGTGTATTTTCCGTAATTCACCATATTTTAACACGTAGTGTAATTTTTCGATAGACATTTCAATAGTGTTTGTCAGTTTGCCGTGCCACATCAAAATCCAATTATAATTATTACCTTGATGAAAGGAAAATTAATAGTTCTCAGCCAAATTTAAAACGGTGCCATCTAAATTATTTTTTGAACATTATGTCAAAAATGATGACTTTAGTATAACAATTAATTATCATTTAAAGTTACAGATGGAGTTCATATCAGGATTTTTTCATAAACATAGTTTAGCTTATCTTCCACTAATGTGGTGGCTAAATTACTTTGAGTGAGTAGTATTAAGTAGACCTTAATTATTTTTTCTGATGCAAAATATGTAAACTTAATCCTAGAAGAAATGAGGATCTGTCTCTCGCAAGCCCTGCTAAGCGTGAGGTAGGTAGGTAATGTAGGATTCTGTAGCTTTAAGAACAAGCCCAGATACAAAGTGCAGATAAGAAATGGGAGCTTTCTCGATTTAATACCATACACACGTAAAATGCTTTATGCGTCTGAAAACGAACACATTGCGCGTCGCATACCAGAGACATGCTTACTTTCAACTTCTGATCGCAAATACACTGGTCACGATTACGAACAGTCTCAGTAGGACCCGAGCCAAGTCTAAAAAAACACCTTTTATATAAAACTACGTTTGATGTCATTCAATCACAAAGACAGAATTGTTTTCTGTTGCAAATCCTATCCACCTGTATCCTATCCTAATCCAGCATGCATTGCACAAAAACCAATGGTATCCTGTTCGAGAAGTCAAAAGAGTCGACCTGCCAACGTCAGCTTCTGCGCTAAGCAAGTGTTCTTAATAGTACCATCAGAATTACATTCATCGTTGAATGAGGTGAATAAATTTTCAGAAACCGCAATAACAGTAGGAGCCAAAGCATATGATCGCTTCATAGAGCTCTGATTGGCCCCAGGTGACCAAGTCAGGTCTGATTTGTTCGTTCATCAGATCTTTGAAAGTCGTCCTGTGTGACACAAAATATGGTATATAAACGTCTTCCGCAAGAGCGAAATTTTCCCGGTGTGTGCGGTAGTGACGCACAGTATACAACACTTAGGTATGTTTCTTTCGATTTGCTGGCTCCACCAAGAAATTACAAATTGCAAGTGTACATTTTGAAAATCTTGGCAAAACTGCAGGTTTCAAGTACGAACTCGGGCGTGTGAGTAGCGCGGGCGCCGCGCGTGCGTCGCGCACGCCTAATGTGGGGTCAGCCTTACCATAGTGAGTAAGTGCACAGAAAATCCCCGTCATACAAGTGTTTCTCCCCAGTAGTGAAACTATCCTACCCTATGCGCCTGCTGATGATGATGACTCATTTTATCATCCATCCAGCTATTCCCCAACTATGTTGGTGTTGGCTTCCAGTCACCGAATCTGTTTGAGTACCAATATTTTGCTTGGAGCGACTACCTATCTAGCTACCTTCAATCCAGTCAACTACACAAGACGATATCCATGGTAAGACTGACAGACTTTTTGACTTCTGATTAGTCGCAGCAGCTGCAGAAAATGTACAAATGACAGCTTTGTCAGACTCAAAGCATATAGACATAGATTATACTTAACTGTTTCCTGTGAAAATTACTTACGCACCATACGTTATAATTTTCCAAATTGGCTGACTGGATCCAGAGATATTCACAACGTCACAAACTTTACTTCTTTTGTTTAGATAAATGGTCACATCCACAACACAACCTTGATCAATGAATCTATGCGACTGCTAAGTGCATTAGCACTTAGCAGTCGCATAATTATACTGTCACGTGAAAGAATGCACCTACGGGATACAGCTAGTTTGATAATAATTATTCAAGTAATCAAATTGACCGGGCACTATACATATTGCCCGTGACCTTTTGGGCAAAGTAATACAAACATATTTAATTTCAATTTTTTTATTTTGTTATTGCCATTTAAATTAAAATAAACTGAATATTAAACCACTAAAATAATCAGCCTTATGATTTGGATTAATTATGAAGGACTTCTGCCTTAAAAATCCACTACTTTTTAACCGACTTCTTTTTCGTTCTGAATTCAACTGTTTTTTTTTTTTTGTATGTTTGTTACGCGATTACTCAGCCAATTATTGATCGATTTTGATGATACTTTTTTTGTTTGATAGCGTATACTTCCGAGGTGGTCCCATTATTATCAGATCAGGATCTGATGATGGAAACTGTGTTTGCTTGATAGCACTATTTCAACAGTGAAGGTTTTGAGCTGACGTGATGATGGTGATCAGAGAAGGTCGAGGGAACTCGACAACCGAATATGTAAACTACCTCGTGTTTGGGCTTATATTATTCGTATTGATGAGAACTTTCCAGTAATGCGGATAGTGACAACTATTCGTATCACTGAAATGCTGAAAAAAAACTTTTTGCAAAGAAATAACCTAGTAACATCCACTAGACACCGACTTCTAGGCCGATACACCTAAAATTAGTTTTTTTTTGGCTTTTTGGTATTTTTTGAAATCGGTTTTATTTTTTTGTAACAAGTTTTTTTGCATTTAAAAGTTAAGGAAACTCATATATTAAAAATATAACAAAAAATATAATTAAATTAAAAAAAAATTACAACATATCTTTGTTTTATAGAAATGACTTATTATTATAAAACAAAATAAACTAAAGTTTAAGCAATCAGACTCATTATTTGGCATAATTAACATCTCTTAATAAAAGTCACAGAAAATATAATTAAAATATAACATACAATTTAAAAGAATAATCATAAAATATGTAGCAAGTAAAAGGATTTATTTATTAGAAAATGCCATTGTGATGGCATTTTGAGGTACATTACTTTTTGGCGCCCTCGCACCGCGGTAAAATATAGCTTGATTATCAAATTGCCCAACTGTCATGTAGCAATATAATAATGCCCGTGCAATGTGATAAATAATGAAGTAAAGATAGTTATTAATCACTTGGCCCGATAAAGCTAGACATTATTCATAATGCTCGGGCATTATAAATAATGCCCGAATTAATCACATGGTCCATAACATATACACTAATGTATTTATTGACTTTTGAGGTACTAAAACATTATGATCCTGGAGAGTTATAAACGGTTCCTACCAATACCTGAAGATGTACAAACTATTGTTCAATTTCAGAACTGGACTTGTTTACTAACTTTTGCCTATTTATTCTCAACAACAAAAAAAACATTCCACGTTTTTTGGCACCTCAAGAAAATAACATCTACAGGCTATATTTTCTGTTGATAACTACATAAACTACTCATTTTCCGAGAAGATGGGATGAAGGCGAGGTCATTCAACTGTACACCAATATCATCTCGTTTCGGAAACCAATCCGCGTGATATGTGTTCGTATCAGTAATATTTTCTCTAAGAACGCTTCGTCATAATGGGTTTGATCTGTAGACGAGAGGCTTCATAGGGTAGTTTGAAAAAGGCATATATTGGCAAAAATAGTAATTATTATGGATACGATTATACCCTTCAAAATTATAGTTATTACTTAAGTGTATGAAAATAATGTGGAATGCAAAATATGGCATATACTTTTCTGAAGGTGGTTTAATAACTAAATATAAGAAAGGGTTTTTAGCTGTAAAAGGTTACTCTGGAAGTGTCTAGAATATATTTAGGGACTATATCAGGCCCTAACCTATACATTCTTACTTACCTAATAATCTGTGTTTGTGAAAAAATTGGGTATGCCGTTAATAATTATTAAAACCAAAAAATACTCAGTGATATCTTTTATTATGACTAGAGGTTTTTTTAAGTTACAAAACAACCGGTATTCTCTTAATTGTTACAAAATAACTTTAACAAACTATTCGTGTTCGCAGATATTTTGTTCTGATATGTATAAAATGAAAACCTCGAATTCCACATCAATTATTATTTAAAGTCAAATCTATATATTTACATTCTTTATTTCCATAATTTAGTGTTTCCTTCACTGTAAGGTAGGCACACGGAAGTAGGATATACTAATTCGTGTAATAAACTAAACATTATAGCTAGTGAATGTTTACATCTAAATAGTTACAATATTTTACAATTATTACATCCATAAACGGTGTTAAGTTATAAATATTTAATAAATATTGAGATCCTGGTTACGTTAATCTCATTGTGTAAGCAGTTATTTCTAGCAATGGATGTTAAAAAAACATAATTTTCGTAATTTCACATAACTACGTCGGCTACGACTAAATGCTCTCTTTCAATATTTGACAGTCGTCAAATACTGTTATATTTTTGAAATACTTATGTGTTATCCTTATAGAAACTAATAAAACCATATAAAGTATTAACAATCATTGGATTTGGAATAGAAATATACATGGGAGATCTAAAAAACTTATCGTCGTAGCCTCGCGTAGCATTTGTCGTAGCAGGCGTAGCGCGTAGCAACTTTTGAGAAAGATTTACATTACATGACAAAAGTGTTTTGAGTAATTTCAATTTGAACATTATTCCAAATTGGAATAATGGAATGCTATTAGCATTGTCTAGACGTAATTAAACTGAATCAGACTATTTCAGATATTAGCCGTTCAGACTAACGGGTACGACAAAATTAATTTGTAAAGGTCTGATAGGATTAGGAGTAAACTGTCAAAGTTTCTATGGGTTTGCAAATGCATATTAAGATTTTACATCTACATTTAAACAGAACAACATTAAGGTACTGTAGAAAAGTTCTTCAATTTTTGCTACGATTTTTTATGCATGACATTTATTTATTTAAAAGTTTTTGACAATTATGTTTTCAAAATGTACTCAAATTACAATTTATTATCATATTACTCTATATTTACATTATTAAGAAATACCTAAAACAAAATTGTTGCAGTACTTACAAAAAGTATACAATTTATTGTACTTGTAGAACAACAACCTGTATATTAATGTGTGAATGAGAATTTAGAACAATCTTGTTTTAATAAGTAGGAAGGTGTTATGGAAGTGGTAATAAATTAAGGATTGTTCATAGCACATATAGTGCAGCTGACTTGTCCACCAGTTAAAGTTTAAATGCCACATTTATTGCATTATTAAGTGAAGAGACTGAGCTAGAAAGTTCATGTCTCCGCCAACATAAGTAAAACATTTGGAACAACAACGTTTAAGATACATTTCGGGGTCGTGCTTCTGCCGCGAACATCTGCAATCGGTCACAAGCGGCGAACTTGTAAGTAATCAAAGTATGCGAATGCACTACAGGTGCAGCTGAAGTATATAAGGCATCCAATTTTGTTACTACTTGAGCTGCATGCTACTGATGGGAGCCGCGTGCGTCTGTAGCATATCTCGGAAATGTACCTTTACTTATAGCTGCTGTGTAACGATTTCCAATGCTCGTTATTTGTTTTTAAATAAATTATCATGTTATATACAATGTTCAATATTAAGCTAAACACTTACATTACATTATCTAGGTATATTATAAGCTGTAAAAATTGCACACATCGCTTTGGTATACGTACATATATAACTACATATTTACAGTAACTTTAGAACGACATCGTTAAGTTTTTATTGCCCGGAGTTAGGTAAGTTTGTTGCATGCACGCGGATGCACAGGGAGTGCTGCACGGTCGCACGGTACGCGAGCTCAGTCGAACCAGTCCCACAGGTGGCGGTAGAGCGGGTGCGGCGCGTGGTGCGGCGCGGGCAGCGGCGGCGACTAGGAGGCGCGCGCCAGCTGCGGCGCGTCGCGCTCGTCGCGCCCGCGCGCCTCCTCTCAGAGCCGCTCCGCCACGCCGCCCGCGTACTGGCACGCGGCCAGCGGCGCCGAGCCCGCGCGCGCCACCGGCGACACGCCGCCGTAGCCGCCGCCGAACCCCGACGAGTGCTGCTTCGCCTTCAGCCGCAGCGACGCGATGGACGACGACATGGCGGCGCACGGCTCCGCGCGGTACATGCTGTACGGGTTGGGCGGCGTGTAGGGGCACGGCGCCACGCCGCCGCCCACGCCGCCCGAGCCCGCCACGCCGCCCATGCCGCCGCCGCCCACGCCGCCCATCGACGTCGCCGTGTTGAAGCAGTTCACCGAGCCCTGGTGGTGGCTGGCGGGCACCACGGAGCCCAGCGGGTTCACCGGCCACGGGAAGCTCTTGGTGCCGAGCGGACTGGGCACCTTGGCCGCCCAGTTGTTGTACGGGTAGGACGAGTATAACGCGTCCGTGTCAGGGAAGGGCTGCATCAGACCGTTGAATTGTGTACTAAAGCCATTCTTAAAGTCTGCGGCGGCGGCTGCTGCAGCATTCATAGCGTTTCTTTCCCTTTTCCGCCATTTCGCTCTCCGATTTTTAAACCACACCTGCAAGAAAAGGATTCTTTAGTTAACTTTATAGGTACCTTACCTACTTACAATTGACAGAAATACTGATGTTTGTAACAGTCTATGTTATGTATGTAAGATCTAATTATGTCTCTGTTAATAGTAAGATTCCGAAGTCTTTTACACTGTTTCCTAAACTTTCAGGCAGTGCAACCTTTTTGTAATTTATAGGAGACAGGTAAATTGGGTGTCCGGCATTTTCATGGCAAATCTACAAGTTTTAACGAGATTCAGAATGTGGACGCGACTTGCGTTGCGTAGTTATCAACTTTACTCATTACAAAGTTGACAGAGCGTCGTGGCTGTGGCTGTGGCGTGTATTCGAGCCACGTAGCGGAGGCGAGCCCCGCCCGGGCAGCGCCTGCCGCAGCCAACGACCCGTCTAATTGCGGCCGCGAAATGAAGATAAACGAGCGTCGCGATTGGGCGGGACGGGGCCGCTCGCCGCGACTTGATCGAGCCGCAATAAATGAGCGGCCGCTGGGCAGCACACCGCCACTACCGAGCTGCTGGGGGCGGAGTGCTGCGAGCGCGTGATAAGTCGCCGTGAGCGCAGATAACGCGCGCGCTGATGTATGGCGCGCGTCCGTCACGCGGCGATCGATCGCGCCGACGACACCTCCGCGATAAATTGCGCAATCCACGTAGCGACTGCAATAAATATTGTGCCGCCGGCGGTATTTGTCTCACTCACTGTGGCGGGTTCACCCAGCCGAAACGGTAAATAATACCCTCTTTCCTCGGTTAAGTGAACATAAACGGTCGTTTCCACCCCATATACAATCGTTTATTTTTCGAAACATAAATTTCACAAATTCGCATGAGCGCATGTTTCGTACACAGGCTGACACAGGTAAACCGCGCTTTACCTACTATCTAAATTCGCACGCACGTGAAGCTACAAAGATTTGTTACTAAACACTTTTGTTACTTTCAAATGCATTTTATATTAATGACAATCGAAACAACCAATATGTGGGCACTACCATTACCAAAACAAAAAGCTTTACACATCCGCTATTTCCCAGTCAGACCGCGAAACAAACGGGTGAAAATAACTCCACAGAAACATCGAGGGTGTTCAATAATGACGTTGGAATGATATTTATTTAGGTGCACATATGTGGAAATAATTTCCATTATTTGAATAGCGGCGGACAGCGAGCGCGGCGCGGCGGGGCGCTCGGGCTCGGAGGAGGGTCGCGATATTGCGACGCGGGGCTAATCCTTTAAATATATTATTGCAGAATGGTGACCGTCCCGCGCCCTCCGTCACCCGCCAAGGAGACACCCCGACACTTTTTAATGCTTCCGAAATCGATACTAATGCGTGTTCGCTTTAATTTATTCCGTGTGATGCTTGTTTGTCGCATTTAGAGGGTTAACAGTTAACACCTTCATGAGAATGTGAGATTGTGGCCAATTCTATTTGACTTCAACTTACTAGACACGACTGTTTCTATCAATTTGTAAGTAGCTCCAAAAAATAATGAACTGAAAAATTGTGGCAAACTTTCATCAGTTCGCCAAACTTGCCACGATATCGGAAAGCGCAATGACGAACTGCTGTCAGCCGCGGCGTCCAGCGGCCAGTGTGACGGTAGATGTCTGGGTTATCAAGTTATCATGCGGGAGGCGCATGTTCAGCAAGATTAATGCGAACTGCCGCACGCCCGAATACCTACTGACACATGCCTTCAACGAGCGAAGCATATTATGTGCTACGAAATTATAATGCTACGATTAAGTTTCGTAGCACTTGCTACGGAGGCTACAAAGGTCCGTAGAACTTTAGTTTTAAGGTCCGTATACATAGGAAATTATTCAGTCATCCTAATGGTATGTTTTAATTTAACCCTTGACTTAATAAAAAATCCTTGTCAGTTAGCCACATCAATGGCACTTTAAACCAGTTTCTGAGTGCAAGCCTAAAAAATATTATTTGAATTTCAGGTAATCTAGTTGGGTATTCCAAGACAGACAATCTGCTTATAGTTGGCGAACCTCAAGACGTGAAATTAGCACGTGCCGAATAAATTGTGGCCTTTCTAAATTCATTAGTTTAGCAGTGATGAATCATGGCACACCCCACCACCAATAATGAAGTTATTTTACGGTCAGCAGAACTACAGGGTCGCTAAATTGCCTTAAATTTAAATTAAACTGGAATCACAGTTTTATTAGTGTCATCAATCAAACTACGGTTTATCCGAGCGGATGGCCATAGTTTACGGACATTGGATTATAGTTCTTATACCGTAAGCAAGTGGAACTATTATTGCTAGTGCGATTTGGCCCGAGACTATTCCAAAGTCAAATAAACACGCGCTCGCATAAATGGATATAGCATAATAAACTCGGGATTGACTCTATTTGAGTCAGGGTTGTCTATTCAGTCAGCAATTCAGTCTAATAAAATACGTTTGAAACTTTTTCCCACTGTTATTGATATTCGAATTTTAGAAATAAATCACCCATACTTTAATTTGCGTATAATTTCACCTACGAAATATGTAGGTATGAAAATTGATCTAATTCATTTAAAAAATTAGTACAACAAATACATATTTTTCTTTAAATATTATTTACCATTATGATTGTAGTTATAGCCATAAAAATCTTAAACACAATTCGAGTCTTCGCCGCCTATGCAGTAATGTGCACTTCCTACATAGTTAATTGCAGCAAACAGCAAGCTAGTGCTGTAGTCTACTGGAGACTAGGCTGCTAATCTGTGGTGACCAGTCGCTGACGCCCCTAACGTTGAGTAGATTATTAAATGCACCCTGCCGAGCGGAGCCACTAACTCCCGTATTATGGACAATGTTCTTGTACCAGTAAAACCACGGAACATATAAAAATATTTTGAAGATCGTGTTCTGATTGCTATGATATAAACTGAATCATTTGAAAGTAGAGAATTCGAGAGAAATCACTAATCACGAAAAAGAACGAATACTGTAAAATATATTCTGAGTTCAATAAAGTTGATACGGATGGCAGAAAATAGGCAGTTAAACAGCCACAATATTTGACAGTGAAGTGATCTTACCTTCCATTCATTGATATAAATTCCATGCTAACGCCGTGCAAAGTCCGCGGGATCACAACACTATACCGTAAGCCTATCAAAACATAATCGGGATAACTCATTGGACATCTAGCATGCCGGCCGCTCAACCTCGCCTTAACATACGACTAGCAATAATAAACTCTAAAACTTCACATACAAAGTAAACTTTCCGGGAATACAAATACTTGGCAAGAATATACGAAGAGAAATAAATTTTGTAATTGAAATGCGTTAATACCGTATCTCTTGTTTACTGAAACAAATTCAGCGTGTGAGATTATTGCGAAGACTACCGGTTGGGATCGGGCCAGCCGTGGTTACAACATGACAATGTTATTTAATCATGTAATTATAGCAACATTTGTTTGTATTGTAAATGTCAATATTGATGCGCTGCTTTAGCCGACTTAGCGATGTCAAGGTGCTTTATGATAAGTTGAGTCATTTCGCTAGACTAAATTATTTTCTTTGTTTTTAGTTCGAAATTAGATGCGATGATACTTGTTACATTGGAAACAAACTAACTAATGCATCGGTATAATAAACTTAATATTTTATCACTCTGAGATTCTTCGATTTAACGCAATAGATGTAGTAACTGTTAGTGCTCAAACATGTGTAAAGTTAGTTTTCAACAACTTCTACGCAAATTTCATAATGTAATCTGTTCATATTTTGCATAAACTTTGGTTGGCACAAAGGGAACAAACAGTAATTGCGGGCACAAACGGGCCACTGCTAACACAGCTCTGTCAGAGGCTAGAGTTAGTTCTTGCACGCGTGACCAGTGTGTAAAAACAAGGTAAATCTCGCTAAACTGTTTGCATGCAACGAGACAGGCGACAGGGACGTGCACTAAAAGCATCGCAAAAACAGACCGAGAGCCGGTGGGGCGAGCCGTTTTCACGTAAAATAAATAATGTTCCGTGCCGCCTGCCCTGTCGGCGGACGCGTTTGATACACGCCTTTTTTACACATGCACACACTAAAATGTTTTCACATCTTAAAACTATTCGCTTGATTTACTTCTTTTTCCAGATTTCTAGTTTATTTTTGTTCTAGCTGTAACTTTTGAACTATATTTTCCTTGTTTCTATGCATCCGAGTATTTCAATATAATTTATGTATGACCTTTTCTTAGCATCCGTAACGACGTGGATTCTGACTTTAGGCAAGAATTAATATTTAGAAATAATGTACAAAGGAAATTGAGGCAAGACTGAAGTGAGATTAGTTCACAAAGTAACGATCATCTTCGCTCTGACGCTGGAATATTACCAAGGATTATCAACATCTATTCTAGACTACCTAAGATCTCACGGAATAATATTATGTATCTCACTAGAAATCATAACAAGTAGTTGAGTTTACGATAATATTCGGACTGGTTCATAGAATACATCAATAGTAAAATGATGTGTTTGTGTAGTGCGTAAGATGGATGTTGTAATTGGACGTCACGCAACAGATCGACAGGGCGGTCTCGTCGTGTCAAATGAAATGTGTCAAGAGCTGTTTCACGGACGATTGGCGGCGACGCGCGACGACGCGGCTCGTGTCGCTTCGTTTCTCAGAAAGGAAAACTGCCGGGGGCGGTTTTGCGTTTACAAATTGCCGCAAAAACTAAACCCAAATTATGGTTGTAATCACTGTTGTGTGATGTGTTATTCTGAACGAGATGAAAGAAATACTTCGACGACAAATGAAATATCGTTTGTTTTGTACACAGTAAAACACAGAGTGAAAATGTAACAGTAAACGTTTACTGAAGACATTGAGACATCCAAAATAACAACTCAAATAAAAATGTGGTTTTATTTGCAAGGAAGTACGTGTTAAAGAAAACAAAGCTAAACATATCATATTTTACAGACGCTAATTGAGTCAATAAGCAGGCAATGACCCTAATGAGTTGGTAACAAAAATAATGTTCAACGATTTATCGGTGCGCGCGCGCACAGATTTATTAGACGGCGCGCGGCGCGGCGGCGCTGCGCGGACGAACGAACCATAATCCCCTGTTTAGGGCTGTCTTAATTACATTATTGCCCAATAATAATTATGTCTTTTTTCAGTAATTATTTTTTTAGATATTTTAATCTAAAATTAGTAAATTCTTTTATAAATTCTGTCTTATGTTATACATATTAAGCAATCGTGTTCATTTTAGTCAATATGGTTTCTTCATTTTGGATTACGGGCAAAAGTGAGAGTGGGAATATATCGCACAAAACCAAAAGTATTCCAATGTTGATTTATCAAAAATATAATGTAAAATGGTTATATGAGACTTTCTAATTCACAATTGAACACTCCTCCAAAACAATGTAAGTTGGCAATACGTAATGAAGTAACCTATCTCGATCGATCCAGTTCTAGGCTATTGCACAATACAATAAAGCCTAACGGAAACGATAACCGGCACTCGACAAAGCACTTGAAGTTCAATAATGATAAAGGTTGAGACGCGCCGCAGCCCTAGCATACAAACGAGAATGTTTTGAAGAACACACGCGTATGATCCAGTGCAGTCGAGTACCGAATACCTAACACTTGAACCAACGCGATCAACTCATAAAGTATCGATTTACACGTATCTGCATGTGATAACCGAGTAATTAATTGCCCACGGTGTATTTGTGGCGAATCACTACTCGCTTGTGTTACGGTTAGCTGCAAATTATTATACCAGTGGAATTTTCAGCTTTATTCGTCGCCCTGTTAAATCTATTGCCTGTTTTCAAAGTTGGGAATGAAGTATGCATTTCTGAAATCCTTATGTGAAATAGCATCTTATATAAATACATATAGGTATTTTTAATCTGCTTGCAAGAGTTTCGTGAAACATTATTTGTTCCATAGAAAGAGCTCAGTAAAGCCCTAATGAGTTCGCTGAGTAATAATGACAAATAAATATTTCAATAAATCAGATGCGATTTTTTTTTCGCTTTTATACATTAATATCTGTAACCCTGAGAATCAATTAGTAAAACTTTTATGTTTCCACTATTACGTTTCTGGAGTTTATAATTGATGACAAACGAGCATTGGCAAATTCTGCAAGATTCTCTGTATTAGATATTCAAAATGAAAAAAGATGTGATTTATCTCAGTTAGTTCATTTAAAACTCTATTAATCATGTCGTGATGAAATATGCGCGAAAATAAAACAATTTTATGTACTTTCAGTACGACACTGTGTAAAAAATGTATTCGATTACGTTCGTTATTAAAATACCTGTAAATAAATTCTAAGAATTCGGCCGATACACATGTTCAGGAGATTAACCAAACTAACCACTCCACATGCCAAAGAAACCGTAAAGTATTCTATGAATTCAGTACAAGCTAAACACTACAAACTCGGTTGCAACCACAGAATCTCCAACAGGGGCCTTCGGAAACTATTGACAGTGAGTGTGGATGCGATCAGACTTAAGCCGGGGATTATGAAGAGACCGAAATAGACGCATCAAATCCTCGAGGATTAAGGGATTCCGTGTTCCGTCGGCCGGCACGGCACAAAAATACCGAAGACGCGCCGGATGCGACGATTAGCCTAAACATCTAGCTCGTTAATATTGTAATGCACTCGCGTCTGTCACACTGCATGCAACGACATAAAAACTGAAAATGTGACACCCAATTTTACCTCCGAATGCATTTGATACTGAGGGACCAATACCTTGATATCTATTCCTAAACCTATCTGTAAATATTACGTTATACGTAGACATTCTTACCCTAACTCGTGCTTCCGTAAGGTTGGTCCACATGGCGATCTCCTCGCGCGTGGACATGTCGGGGTAGCGGTTCCTGGCGAAGGTGGCTTCCAGCTCCTGCAGCTGTTGGCTGGTGAAGTGCGTCCTCTGACGGCGCTGTCTCTTGTTCTTCTTGTCGCCCTTGTCGTCCATTGACGGCTCATCGGGACCGACGCCGGGAGTCGTTGACTCCGTCTTTATCGTCGGCTCAGACGTCAGTGGACGATTGCCTGAACAGATAGACGGAGTTAGTTCCAAGTTGGATGGTTTAAGTTCGTAGCTACTACAAGTTCATTAGCGAAGCTTTGGTTGAGTTTATGTTTATTTGATTTTGAGTCTCTTAATTGTACGTATGTCGTACGAAAACATGGATTATAAGTACAGTCATAAACTCCAAAATTACTAAAGAAAGCCATGAATTAAACTGAAGTTCGAATTTAGCACTCGTTATATGGTAATCCAAAAACAAAAAGAAACAATCATAACAAAATGTAACGTAAAAGTATTTTCCCATTTAATATTATTTAGATAAAAATATAGAATCAGGGCCACGGCCGGCGAGTACCAGTAGCAAGCCCATAATGCGGTGGAGGATTAGACGCAAGCGCACCTAATACTTTTACGACAGTGCCGTAAATTCGTTGATCTCGATGAGCGACGTCACACTTCATATAATTTATATCACTTACATGCAATAAAATCTATTTTCGGCACATATTTTGATAGGCAGCGGTAATAGTAGTGTAAAACGAACGTGTTTTCGAAAGAAAATTAGTGTTAAAGAAATTAGAAGCTAATAAGTTTTAGTGCCGGATTATTTTAAATAGACTAAACATAAATAATGTGTTACTGTTTGTTTGTCCCAAATAAATAAATAAATAAATAAATAAATAAATAAATAAATAAATAAATAAATAAATAAATAAATAAAATATTCCAATAAATTTCTTGTAAGTAGTACTGAACAATGGTAAGCAGAAGCACCTACAAGGTTCTTGAAGGTGAATTTGACAAGCATCATCATCAATTATTTTGCGTCTAGGTTGTAGGTACCTACAAACTTAATATTAATTTCTACCCAAATTGTATCCAAGCAAAAAATCAACTAGCCGTACAAAGTACCTTTATCTAATAGACTGTAAACAGTACATTGACCACCAGTCCAGTTTTTACAACAGCCATCACCAACTATTGAAAGTACTACCGCGTGATTGTACAATGTTAAAATTCCCTCGAAAACGGTATCGAGCGAGGGGACAAGTGATACCGTGTTGTTATTACATCAATTCGTTACTGATAACGCGTCGATCGCAATCAAGCCGCGTATATTGGCTTTGCTCGAAATCCCTGTGTCAATGTACCTATTGTCTCTAGTGCAATAGAGGTCACTACTGAATAACTATCGGTGTCAAAAAGCTGCGCGGTTACGCTCCCAATCGATTGAGGTTCTATTAGATTGTGGCGTGATGTAGTGCTTGTAATCTGATGAACGATTGCTTTAGTTCATTCGTACTAAAAACTCGTTGTTAAAAGCCAAACAAAGACATGCATTTTAATTTTAGTTTGATTGCAAATATACTTCTTCTAATCTGATGTGAGTCAAGTAGGCAAGCTGAATGTTCCTTTTGGTATTTTGTGAAAATCGAAACTAAATAATAATGTCTTCAAATCATGGAAGGCAAAGATTTTCATAACTGAAACATCGGAACTGAATAAAAGAATGAACAAACTGAATATTTTTTCGAAAAACCAACGATTTGTTTTACAATGTAAGTAATTAGGCAATGAAAAGTTTCGACAGCTACCGTAGCGAAGCACAGCGATATGAATAACATTGTTTATTTTATGTTGATAATAAATTGTTTTAACTTGTAATTTCATTTATTACATATCGGATTAACGTTAACATTTTTATTGCTGGCATTTATCTTGGTTGAACATTGTTAAATAATCATTATTGGCTGATATTGTACCTACTGAAATGCCAGGTTGTCGTCATAATTATGATAGTCGTAGATACGCACAAATAGTTTTATATTTTCCATGTTTTTTTTTTCTTCAGAAAATGAATATAAAATTCCTACAGGAATATATCACATAAGTCGTTTAACAATACAATTGGGTAGATTCAAGTATATAAGGGTATGTATTTCATAAATCGATTTCGTCCATTTTGCTGAAAAATGGCAAACACAAATCGGTAGGTGTCTAGAGTCTCATTGGTGTATGTGAATAATGAACAAGGCGGGATTATGGACTCAAAGGTTACGCACCCGGCTACCGATGCCATCCTCAACTGCGATCATTATCCGCCCATAATGTAGGGCTGGCGCGAAAATTTGCAAAGTTAGTCTTATTGCATATTTACGTAATTAATTTAGTAACCTTCCTATTATCGAAAAAGCAATGCTTTTGCTAAAGTTTTTAATTAAACAAAATTGATGAGTTGTTTTAAAAATTTTCATGACACACAAAACGAAAGAAAATGATTTTTCTTTTAGTGTTTCAGAGTGTTCAAACATGACTACCTCGAAATCATATTCAATAACTCGTTTATGAAATCTCGAACAGTGATAAAAATATTCTTGAAACTTTTACAGGCCATGGACCCTAATAGAATAGCCCGACGTTCAGTGTTTAGCTGCGACAACCCTAGATAAGTCCGATACGCGTCGATAACACATCGATAGCGGTTATCAGCGATACGCTTTGAGCGTTCGCCGACCCATCCATCATTTCGAACTAACCTTTGCGTTAGTAGGTAACATATTTAATCTATGCCTTTGCGTTTGGCCGACATGACAAGAGCTGGTTGGTAAACAGCGTAGTTACATGTGTTACCGATATCAGAATATGTTGCCACTTCAAAGCCCGACACTCGATTTTGATAAAACATCGCGACGTTTCCTTTAATGTGTTTACTTTCAAATAGTTTACACCGAGTGTACATTCTTACTATAATGATTCTTATCGCAGGGCTTCAAATGTAGGATGCGCGTAGTATTTATACACAGTCACTGCTACGATTTTTATGATAGCTAAGAATTAAGTAGCCACGATTTTTATGGCTTATAATATTTACAAGGATTTAAGTATCAATTCTGCAAGCTGTACAATTAATAAATCTTTAAAAAATGTAGATGATTCAAAGCTTATTTTTCCTATGTATCTTATTTATGTATTCAGATTAATGTAATGACATAATTCATGCTCTTATTACAACAGTCCATTTTTACCTAAGACTATAGTAGGTAATCCTAATCTCATCCAGCATTGCGCAAATGCGATCGGTTGTCGTCTCTATAACGTATAATATTGATATGCTGATAATTGCCCTATTAGACCTTTACTACCTATTTGATAGTTATTATAGGATACATATTAATTAATGTTGTGTTATGATAATTGGTTATTGTTCTGGTATCAAATTAATTATTCAAATTGTGTGCTGCTGTAATGACAAGTGTTACGTAATCACATTACATAAAATAAAGGTACGATTATCATAGCACTACGTAATACACCTGTAGAAAAAAAAAACTCTGTGAATACTAATCAAATCAGCCAGTATAAATAAAAGAGCAATTAGCAGTGTGCCGACAAATAGTGCACAAAGTTAGGGCTCTGGCACACCGCGCGCCGTGCTCCCGCGGCTATTTGTGAAAGCATTAGAATAACGCGCGGCCGTATTTGCCATAGATTTCCCTACGCTTTACTGGGTTTACTTTCAGTTTTAAGCTTGTCACTTTGTGTGGTCCACCAATTAAATTGCTTTGTTTTTACTCTGTAAAGAAGAGTTTTTAATGATGATGCGACCGTTTTTATTTTCTTAAGAAATGAGTTTGAGTGACTTCAATTTCGTAAGCTCTCATTCTGTTGTTATTTTCACAGTTATGTGTGGTAGTTATAGTTACTTGAGCAATATGTGAAACAGTCAACTATAAAACAACTTTTTCACACTTTTCAAAATACAGTAATTGTTTTGCTCTTTATAAGGTACGTTGTGACAGTTAAATGTATATGTTAGTAACTTTAACAATACGTGAAACGCTCAACTATAAAACAACTTTTTGAAACGATTCTTGGTAAGCTCATTCAGAAAGGTTCGTTTGTGTATTTCGGGACCTGACTCCGGTTGTGTTCCTACTTGCAAGTGCTTTTCAAATAAAAGAAGCAAATGATCTAACTATTAAATATTACATATCTGGAATCACTTACAAAAATACTCACTGTCGTCAGTGGGTTTGCGGTCGCGACGCGGCCGAGGCGGCGCGTATAGTGAGGACTGCTCCACACCGGAGCCTACTGATGCTAGCGATGAGTGACCACTGTCCCGGAACTCGCCTGTCTCCGCCCATACTGGATAAATTAAAATAATGTCAATTATAGGTATACAAAAAATATAATATTAGGAAACACCTGAAATATAAGTGAGCTTCAAATACTCATAGGAACTGATCCGGTTAGTACACCTGATTGCCTTGTCTGATTGCTTCAGTTGAAATTAGCTGCCATCAATCAGATAAACCAATTTAGATATACCTAAAGATGTTTTAACTATTCAAGTATGGTTTATAAATTTTCCTATAAATACTATTTAGTAATGTACATCATTTGGTTTATATCCAATGATAACTAGCTTCTAATGAAAGGAATCTTGTAATCTTGTCATTGATAATTACATACATTGTTAGATAAGAAGATGTTACAGCTACAACAAAGTACCTACCTACCTGTTTTAAATACACGTGTCACCTTAAATGTAAAATATCTTAAAATATACTATTTGAACTAGGTTGTTTGGCATCATGTACTCGTATGAATGAAGTGTCATATTTAAACAATTCATTAAGCAACTGAATAATATATTCTTACACATGTAAAATTACGCTAATTGATCACTTTGTCTTAATGTAGAATAAATTATTTAATTTATAGGTACTCAGATACAATTTAATCGTTTCATATCACAGAAAGCTCGGCGATGTGTAATCGAGGAAGCGAAACACAAAACGTGGATGCTTCCATACATTCAATTAAGGTAACTAATAGCCGCATTATTTAACAAGGATATCTTGACAAAGTAATGTATTCGTTGAACGACGATGACGCCCCGCTGCTTGCAGTGTAATTAAGTGTCCCCGAACACTTGTTAACAAATTAGTCACTGGAGACGCGATCGTGTGAGCGCGCCCTTATTTATAGCGCCCGCCATATGAGACCAACACATGCATGGTTTTTTGTAAAACATTTTATGAATGTGAAAAACAATAAAAATCTAACGATTATAATATTTCAATGTAATTGTATTTTGGACTGGTTGTTGTGGTTAGGGCTCTATATTTATTCAGTCTTGTGAAATTAATTTCAAATTTGGAAAATAAGTTATTGAAAATGAATGTTCTGCGACTATGATTCCAATGATCAAGTTTCACCTTTGCTGTATAGTTTTGGCTTTACACTGAAAATTGAGAAGCTTTTTTTTCGGTTTATTTTCATTACAAAGCAAAACGCACGTTATTTTCCATTGTTAAAATGGTTATAACTGATTTTTTATCGATGTTTATTTAAAGTCGTCTTCGCTGTAACGTGCACTGATCCCATTGTTTTGGGAAAAGTCACGAACTCACAATTGATAGCTGCGAATGCTGTCAGTAATTACAATTAAAAATGTGACCGCATTGTCATTCTTTCTTTATTTTAATGTTCTGTTTATTTTTAATTTGAAGAATAAACGTTCTACTTAATTTAATATGTATTGTAGTAGACAAAATTAAAACAATAGAATGCTTGGTATTTGTCTTGCGTAATCATTAATCAATTATAATATAGTTTAGAATAGTGCAATATTAGATCCTGAAGTATAAAAAATACGTAGGTACAGTAGTATATTATATTCCCTGAAATCTCGTAATAAAATCGGCAGTAGTGAAACTAGAAAAAAAAGTTTCAGTTAAGTGCTTATAAGTAGTGAATGCTTTGTTGTTGTTAATACTCGTACATATCAAAAAGTCATTCATGAAAACTTTCATGGAAGATGGCGCTAAAGCAATTACCAATTCATATAGCATGCTAATGAACACACCTGTGGTTATTTTAAAACGAATACAATTAGTGTACGTTATCATGTCAGTGTAGAACAAACGTCGGTCCGCACAAACGTATTTACGAGTACATTAACAAGGAACGCGTACAAATAAATTTTATGTTTGCTGCGTTTGATAACGCGTGATAAGAGCGCGTTTATTGTTTTATTGGGGGCTCTAAACCGTCTCCTCTACACTCTCGTTAAATGTGATCAACTGTGGACACAATCGCACATAAAAGTGTTTTATATTCTACACGCGATGTGAACCCTGTGCTGTATCATATTTGTTTAATTGTATTTTTCTTGTAGGGCTCTATTACAATGTTAGAAGATGTGATACTAGTAGGACATCATCATCATCAGAAGATGTTATGTTCTTACTTTTGTCTGTAATGTACAATTTTCATAATTTATCTTTGGTTGATTTTACTGTTTAATCTGCGTATTCGTAGATGTTATCTCATTAAAATTAGTATCAAAGTTCAGTTTTCAATTATAAACATAAAATTATGAAAGAGATATTTTATTTTCAACTTGCTACTCAGGATATGACAAACAAAAAGATAAAATAGCACATAAAGTAAATACAAGTAACTAAGACATACGTAGGTACCAAAATAAATCACGTTTGTTTTGTTAACACAAGAATAGATAACATCGCTTTATGAATCAAACTTTATTTTAATAGTGGAGAATTTTGTTATATTCAAATGTAAGTAGGTATGTATTTCTAGTTTAATGTGTGATAGTAACTACTGCTTACATAAAGATGTTCAGTAGATTACTCGTACACGGCATGATTCGATTTTAAAATTGCATCCTTGCACATTACCTCCTTAAAAACATGCATAATGTTAATAAAAT
This sequence comes from Helicoverpa armigera, assembly GCF_030705265.1. NCBI lineage: Eukaryota > Metazoa > Arthropoda > Insecta > Lepidoptera > Noctuidae > Helicoverpa > Helicoverpa armigera. The sequence goes on along the minus strand of NC_087132.1, from coordinate 8,955,046 downwards.
CAATTACGTAAACGAGTGTACTCCGCATAAGTCCTAATGAGTTATACAATCGCCAAGTGTATCAACAAATATAGAGTCATATCACATGGTTTACAACGGAACATAACAATGCGCTATTTTTACTACAAACACGAGGTAATTCACGCCTTCAGGATAACACGCGATAGTTACGAGCTTTCTATTGACTGAAACTAGATTAGAAACAAAACTGTGCCATACAATGTACAAGTCATATCAGGAAACATTGATAACTTTGTGGTTTTAACGTAATTGCATCAAATGAGGAACTGATTAGAAATCTTTATTTAAGCAAGTTGAAACATACTCCCTCTTATTATAAAACGCGGTATCAAATAAGTATCGGCTTTTGTACTACCTTTAATCCACCTTTAAGTACGACCTTGAAAAAACGTTATTACAAAACGCAGTTTATCGCAAGTCCTATTACTATCTGTAGTACAAAAGATAAACCATCGAGCCCCCTAGTTTAACTGCAGTACTTAGTCGACAAACGTCAAATTCCGACATTATTTACTTTTGAGGTTATTTGTTTTGTGATGAAAAAAACGAAAGTGGATATAAATATGTGTGATTTGGAATACTTGGATGTGTTAGACTACTATTGAGAGTGTCCGGGGACCCAACAGAATGCGTCATCGACAAAATCTCTTCAAATTACCTGACGACAATTTTCGATATAAATATCGATTTACGTTTTTCGAAATAATAGTCAGTTGAATGCATGATGATAATCCAGGATGATCCTATGATGCTCAACTGGGCTCGCCATAAAGTAAGTAGCCTTTACAGTGCAAGTAGGTTGCCAAAACATCCTAATCAATTGTATAAGAGGCAAAGTTTTTATTATGGATGTTTGTTTATGTTCCACGCATAAACTACCACATAGATTTTGATGAAACTCCGAAAATATATCAGATTATCATACAGTCTACTGTTTATTTACAGATTCAAGACTATTTTGGCGTTTTGCACGCCGTATCTCTGCCAGTAATATGCAATGTTTGTAAAAGACTGGAAGCTTGCTAAAATGTACAAAAATGCCTAGATGAGAAAGGCAACAAGATTGTGTGATGAAGAACAGTGTCCAACATGTATCAGTGCATTTGACTGTATAAATAGAGATCGGAATAAAATATAATTTTCTACTTTTATGTTGTTTCAAATGTTTCATTTTCATTTGGTAATTTAATGCACACGATATGCTGTGTGTAAGTTATTGTGCACTTTTTGAAGAGGTTCTAATTAGATGCACAACGTCTTATTTAATCATTTAAATCGGGATGAAAATAATCCAAATTATTTCTAACCTAAAAACAAAACATAACTCGGATACGCGCGCTGACGTTCCGTTATACGCGCAAACTCGATAGTTGTTTAGAAGAGAATAATTGGATCATGTATATCGTTAAAAGATACTAGAAATATAAAATTACCTTTAAATAATAAAAAGTAATATTTTAAACTGCAGAGATATTTTTTTTATTATCATAGTTATTTATTTTTCATCTAAATAGACTTAACAAAATAATGTAAAAAGGAACGGCGCATAGAATTCGGAACGATTTAAATATTTGTTGCTTATAATCTGTGGATATTATTTGAACCATAGACAAATCGAAGTACTAAACAGTCTTCTCATAGTCTACGTTTTGTAATAAGGATGTAAAGACTATCGTAAGTACCGTAACAAACCAAGACGTCTTCAGTCGGGTTTAAACCACTACTTGCGGCAGTTTTTATAATAAGAGGGACTATGTTTAATGACTTGTATGAACACCACAACTATAGAGTTTTTGAAATTCAAAGATATAGATAGAATTTTTCAAAATAATTTCATCAATTATGTCGATTTTAAAAAGTAACTAATTTATTTAAGCATTTAGCAACACCATTTGGCTACAAGATATGTCCCAAATACGTAGAGTTATAAATTTTAGGAGGCTGCAGAAAAAAGGTGTAAGAACATAAACAGATAATTTTGTATTTACATTAAAGACAGATAGTCGCGCGAGGTAAATATAGATAAGTGTTGGTAATTTACGAGCTCTGGCCCGCGACGGCCGTACCTGCCGGCTCTCGGAGACACGCCAGATGTTGCAAGTTAACCTTTATTCATTCATTTACTGAGAAAGTTTGAGGCCTAATTATACTTAGCTATTTATTGATATTTTGATAAAATTAGGGACCCACTAATTCGTGTTGTTTTAAAAGGTTTATTTCTTAATCACTTGTGTACCTATCAGGGAATTTTCAGCGATAATTTTAATCGTCTACAAATCCACGAGCATTCCTATTCATAGTAGCTATTTACACTGAATACTACCTCTAATACATCCTAATCACTGACTAATTTAGATTACTTTTCGTAACTAGTTAATCACTATTCAAAGCAACTATCTATCACAATATAATAAGTATTTATTGGCTTAACGGCACAAATAGATAACTGATATTAGTTCACGCATCAACTCAGGTGCAGTTAAAATCAGCACTAATCAACAATGGATTCATTGTGACAGTTTTGAAGACATTAGTAAAACATGGCTACGAAAATTAAACTGGACATCTCTATTAATAAGGATATGTTATTGAAACTGCGGTCATAATCCAAATGAACTCCTAGTTGTCCTCGTATTGCTATTGAATATTGCAAAATTGATATCCAATAAGAAATGTTAATTCGGTTTTTACAAGGAGGGTTACCCATAAACCTTTCTCCAATAGACTAACAATTGATTTATTATTTAATCAATATTATCATTCGTCAGAACAACATTTGAGAGCTAAAATACTATTTTCAAACATATCAAAATTCTTGGCTATTTTTCTCAACTTTTGAAAAATCAACAAAAACACAAACTAATCAATCCCGCTCCATATTTAGCCCAATTAACTAAAGTTACCACTCAATGGGATTGTTAGTAAAGTTAAGCAGCTATTATCTGCGACCACCGCGCTCGATGGCATCTGCTTAATAACATAATCCTTGATAGGGACGGAAGGACTGACGGCCAACAAGCGCATACTTCCTGTTCTAGCCACGTGAGTTCAGGTCACTGGTGGTCCACGGATGTGGGGTTTGTGTTAAGACTTGTGAAGGTACTTGAAATGTGACTCTGTCATTAGTGATGTTGATGAGATAGATGTCCAAAGTAGTGAAACAACGGAAGAATAATTTGGTAATTTGAGACTATATCAGTTACTTAGCTTTCTGTCTTATTAAAAGTACAGCATTCTTAGTTAAGTAAGCAGCATTATGCAAAGAAATAGTTACTGAAAAAAACAAACAATTAACTTGGTAATTTAAGGCTATATCAATTATGTACTTAGTTTTCTGTCTTATTGTAATTACAGCATTCTTAGTTAAGCAGCATTACAAATTGGTAAAAATCTTATAACATCTCTCCTGACAAAATCCTAATGCACATAATAGGGTAGTTTCCTAAAAAATAATAATTAGTCCGTCTTGTAGATTGTCCAAAATTAAGCGATACGTATTTTTTCTTTTTTAAATTGGATCAGAACTTGTTAAGATATAGCGTGCTAAAGTTGAGTGTGACGTCACAAGTTGCTACAATTTTCAGGAGACTGTGACGTAAAAGGCCCCCACTCCTAATTTTTGAAGCGTATTATCTTTGTCATTTTATGTTTAATTAAAAAAAGAAAAAAAACGTATCCAATATTTTTTGATTATCTAAAAAGCGGACTAAATATTATTTCATTATTTCGACCCTGGAAACTACCCTATTAGATAGACCTACGACTGATATGATGTACCTACTACTGTTTGAGTAATATTGCATACACTTATACAATGGTTTCATTCAAGGCAAGGATGATGAGATGATGACATGATGATGATGTAAGACATCAAGTGACGTTGTTGATATGAGATGAAACACTCCCAGTATCTCAGCCTGTAAGCCCACACTGAGATGCGGTAATGAGTAATTACTATAATGTGAGATGTCGACTACAGTGACTCAACTAGGTGTGCCCCAATTAACCAAAACACACTACAGTTATTACGTGCACTGATTCCACGGTAACTATACCATAATGTAATGAGCTAATTGAAACAATCCTTCAGAAACCCTATGTATTTAGTCTACCATTTCGGTTTGAGACTAATAAAAATATTACAAAATGCATAAAGCAGTCTGTAAAATTTGATTAGATTACCCACCTACCGGAGCGATAAGAACTGTAATACACGAGTTTCAGTAGGCACGGCTACTGTGTACTTTACCGAATTCAATATCTACGACCAATCGCGTCGCTATTCATGAATTATCACTCAAATTAATGGCGTGTAAGTTATAAATGGCCGGCGGATTAGGGCCCATCCATTTTATTCCTATTTTACCTACCGTAAAGAGGCTTCATTGAAAACGTACACAAATTCACGGAAGCATCAGCTAATTTCCCCACCTTGCGTCCTTCTCTTGCCCACGGTCGGGCTTACACTCTATCTCGCTCTGCCAGGCCTTTTCTCTAGCGCGATTCATCATCATTTCGCGGTTTACTGGTTTTCCATTCAAATTGTAGATTGGATGCTGTCGAGGAAAACGGTGGTTGAAATATAAATTAGGACTACCTGTGTTTACCTATCCAGTTATATAAAATAAGGAGTTCATTATTTAAAAAGGTTAAAGGTTCGGTAAACTGAAGGAACTTTTTTTATATAATGGAACAGATACCTGGGGATAATAATGCCAATCGCAATAAAAGGAATCTCTACAAAACCATAATGATAGCTTATTTTTCGCTCCGGAAAAAGTAAATAGAGATGATTTGGAATCTGTAGGCATGCTCAATTAGTATTCCAAATAGCCGCCAACATATCGTACACGTACATAAAATGTAAAGAGTGGACCGCTCGGCGGCACGAACGACGCATAACTTTCTCGCGGATGATACCCACACCCGCAACTCCAATCTTAAAAGAACAGGGGTAAGTGCTAAAGTTGTCTGCGACTGTACCGAGTGTACGTCTCCGTCGCGGTTTCTATTTCACCCAAGCAATAACCGTCTTACCGCACTTGTAAGTAGGTTCAAAATGATGAAGTCACACCCGCCGGCCGTGGAGTGCGGGACTTTGAGGCTTATGGTAATTGTAATAAAGCGGAGTGCAGCAGTTATGGGACGTGAGAGGTTCTAGACCAAATCCCAAGTAAGCTGTAACTTCCTTTTGGATTTTCGGAAGCCATTTATCAGTCTGATGTGGGCGTCTGGAAATTTTTCATGTTTCGTTATTGTTGCGAAGAGACATGACACGTACGCTTCGAGGATTCCTCGCCTTTTGTTTATTGGCCACGTGTCTATCGGTATCAAGGTCGCACGGAGCTGTTACTACATTTTACAATGTGTGGCAAGGGGCATTAGCTCTATTAACAACTCACTTTTCATACAATTTACTCGCATTGTTTAAAATTACTCATGCCGTATTTTGGTTGAGAGGGAGTTAATTCGGTTAGTTATGAGTATCGTAAAGAAAACAAGATCGCTAAATCACAAGTAAATATCATACAAAGCAACTAATTTGCGGTGCTAGATAAATTAGTGTTTATGGTTTGTGGGAAGAGCGCAGGGCGAAATAGTGCGTCCCCGGGCGCGCATTACGACCGAGATAAATCAAGTGTAACCCTTCCTCTGCCGCAAGCAAATTACCGACCACCTGAGACTTGTAAAAATGCCCCACAAAATGATTACTATTTACTAGCCGCAACCTGCTACCTCGTTCTTTTAAACCGAACTTAGGGTAAGAAATTGGAAGATATTAAACTTTTAAATGAAATGTGCCCGTGGTTACCAATTTGTAAAATGTTAATTAAATCAACTTTCAAATGACATTTCCTGTTCTGAAGATCTAGAATTCGTTGTACGTCGAAACATCCAACCAACAACTGAATATGTTTAAAAATCAGTCCCATTTATGATATGGGGCAAAATATCTAAATAACCCTTACAGGACCGACCACAATATAAGAACATCGAGCTTGTTCTGTGATATTAAAAGAGATCTAAGGAAATGAGTTGGGGGCGTCGAAATTGGCTACCAAAAGACTATTTGGCGACCCGGTCGAGGGTGAGAGTGTTCAGAAGGCAATCACTGGTCCCATATGGACACAAATTACTTTTCCTATTTGGTGCACAAATCTACTATGATGACAAGTGGAATAGGGTGCTGTGGTTTGCCGCCTTCTGTTTACAAATGAAACGCGGATTGGGGTTAAATGTAAACTATCAGTGTCTTATTTCTTGCCATTATTTATTGGATAATACTTCACATGTTCTAAATATGTAGGACTGAAACCGTCCATACTGTTAGCTAACTACTAAATTGATATTTCAAGCAGAGCAAAAATACTCCAACATACGATAGACGTGAAATGGACTACAAAAACAATGACTTCCGTTGTTATGCTATTTATTTATGCATGCTACTAACCATTAAATTCTGTTCTAACTCGAATAAAATATCTAATATACTAGTAGAATAAAATTTAGCAGTCAAAAGCGACATATGTCGATGTTGGTCTCCGTTATACAGGGATTAGGGTCGCGTAAACGATGCCATTCTGCACGTTTTCAATTTGCATAAATATTAGTGGGAGCTGTAATGTCATAAATATATTAGTGCGGTGATACAGATTTTATGGTGATTACAAAATTATAGCTACGTTCTGTTTAGGGGTTGCGGTTATAGCGTTATATTTATCCCCTGTAACTTTTGTACATGATTTTGGTCGTGTTACCACGCCGCATCATTTTCCTTGCAAGCATCGTACAGAAAATATTAGAACACATAAAATGTACAGTTTTTATCAAGGGGTGCGGGATAGTAATAACCTTTTATGTTGAAAATGTGCCAATACAATAGGTTATCTCTCCCACCTCCAAGGGTTTGAGCCATACAAGTATATTTGTGGAATAATGTGAAGTCATAATATTATAATTATGAGGCAGGGTCCCGGGGACCGTCGCAGCTCATAAAGCGGCGTCATTCGCTTTTGTTAGATGCTCGTATCATATTTCACGTTAGTGTCACCGTGTTTTATACTAATACCGCATGAAATGCACATGTATAATTGCAACTTGTTCCAAATTAACAATGAGTATTGTATTTTATTTGGAAGCATTTATGTCACTTTATTATTGCAAGAGACCTTGTACAGCAATCTTACAATTAAACGCTTTCTTTGTCTTTCCGTTCTACTCTCACAATTTATATAAAGTTTCAACGTTCTTACTGCCCCAAAAGTTATAAATCAGAGTGATACAATGCAATATTTTGTGTACTTTCATACAGTTATTGCCTCGGGGCGGTATCATTGTATTTGTGTTTACAAATAGTTCATGTCGTGGTGTTTGACCATCATAGCATTATGTTACTGTTTGTTCTAGATCTTTTGTTACCGCGAGGGTGACTGCGCCACCGTTCAGACAACAATTTGTCATAAAATAAAAAGATTTATTGCCAAGTCGCCTATGTTTGTACAATGTGTACAGATACTGTTTTAACAACCGTTACTCTTCCCTTTTATAGCAACAAATAAAATGAAAATAAACGGAAAGTAATATTATACAAAAGATGAGAGCATTATTTTAGAATCATATTACCTGCCCGTGTGTTATAAAAACGTATCTTTATGGCGTCATTATTCGAGATAAGAAATAAATAGGTATATTTTCAAATTGGTGATATAAATGGGGATGACAATGGACAATGATCTTTGTATATGGTGTACACTTATACAGATTCGAACATTAGTTTATAATTTAGAAGTATATTAAACGATTAGTTGCTTGGTCATGACAAGATGACTTAGAAATAGATTTTGACTGTAAAAGTTGGAGAACTTGTAAATAGGTGTCTCAGTGACCATTATAACGGGTGTCGGCGACAGATGGGCGAGTCGCATCGCAAGGGTTGACCCGACATCTGTCATCCACTATCAATCACGCACATTGTAAATATTGTTTGTTTGTACCGATGACTTATTGTTTGCCGATACATCAGTGGAGTTCACGCTGAGATGTGTCGTTACTTCACTGTTGTCAATAACTAATGTGGCCGCGGAAGGGTTTAATTAATTTCAATCATTTCCTCGTCATTTTGATGGATATAATAAATAGGTGTGAGCTGATTTCTCATTTTATAAGGACAAGGAATTATTGGCATTTTATTCATGGGAAATAGAAGACCCCTTAACGCATCATTATAAAGATTTAATTACGTAGAAAAATATTTAACCCATTAAATATTGATTATTTAATCAGACCTTAATATTATACCTATTTTCACCAGATAACCAGGTAATTTCGCAAATATTTGGGATGGCTCAATATAAAATAGTGTATGACAATATTATATTTATGAGTTTTTCCCGCGGAGGGCGTGACCACGTTTTCTGCGCGACAGATGTCACGGCATCCGCCCTCTTTGAGAAACCAGAAAAAAGGCCCGTCGAGGAGGCGTGGTAGTAATAAATTTTGTCAAAATATGCTCGACACAAACACTTCCCATAGCGCGCCCTATTAGAATAACAGAACAAATCGGTTTAATTTGTTAACAGGCGTTCAGAATGGGTGTCACATGTCTAGCGAGGTATGCCCAGCTTTTTATTTATTTAGTTTTGCCTACACTAATTGCTGATGACAAAGTTAATAGCTCGTGCATATGTTAATAGCTGCTTATGAATTTCAAACTTAATGATTCTCGGTAACTCATACTATCGTTCAGATTTAGATGAAATCTTATTCAGCTACACAGCAGCTATTTTTATACCCCTCACTCACTTATACACATAGTTGGGGAAAAGGCTAGGAGGATGATAATTTATAATATAATGAGCGTTTTTGTAAAAGCGAAATTATGCCTCTATTGATTATTTTCAATCAAACACTGTTTTTGCCCCAAGTCTTAAAAGATTCAAAATCCCAAAGAAACCTAAATCTGAGCAACAAGAGCGCTAACATCTATCCGAAAGTGACACCGCCCGTTTTTGCAGCATAAAATTTGTCAGAATCTTTTTCTAAACATCAATTATAACAAAAAAACACATTAATTTATCGCCAGGGACGGCGATCAAAGCAGGCGACAACGGGGCCCGGTGTTAGGCTCGCTGTCACAGGGGGATGCAATTTTTTTCTCCTATTGAAAAAGTACAGACAGAATGGCAGACAGTGTGGCACCGAGTTTTTGCGCACTTTTTTGTTAGTAGACAGATAAATAATGTCCGTTTGCGATTTTATAAGTTGTAAAACAAAACCGCTTGTTTAGAAAAAGTGTGGATCTAAAAGTTTCTAACAGTTAAGCAATATGTTAAGTTATATCAAAGATACCGCTGTCCAAAATATTGGAGGAAACATTAAATGACAAAAATTCGATCAATCGATGTGAAATTGCCAATTTATATTAGATACTAGAAAAACTATGCATGTTTTAAATCTTTACTCAATACTTATTGTTTTCTTCTTCATCTATGGTTTGTTTAATAGAATATACCATAAAACGTATACTGGGCTAATATTTAGATGAGAAGTGAAACATTCTTCAGTAATCTAAGCGTGGCGTTACGCTATGCGCTTGCGTCGGTCAGATTTGGGCACATTCAGATAAAGTCAGTAATCTCGACCCGAGACGTGAACTAACACAACAAATATTTGTTTGGGCGCATGGCCTCACACCATGGGCACACGCCTACCTACTTGATGAAATATTCACAATTTACATTCTTGTACACCGATAAAACTACATCTTTTTTATAGCCCCTAAATAAATCTCAAATATTTGTTGGTATGTTTTGATGTTTCTTAGCCCTAATTCACTTTCTATTAACCGTAAGTTCCTCTCTAGAATAACCAAAACGATAATAAACAATTTTAGTGTTCTGTGAAGCACGCAATATATTCTTGATGAAAGTGAAACGCAAATAGTAAGTATCGTAAATTAATCAACCTACTTGGAATATTAGTCCAAAATGAGCGTAACATCGTAGTCGCGGCAACTTGTAATCCTTCACATCACAAAATGGTTGATTACGTGCGCGCCAAGCTTCCCAATTCTTTGTTTGGCAAACTTCCCAACACAAACTTGGTTAATGGATGAAAAGAACGTTTGTTTTTCTTATTAAATATGTTTAATCGACTCTATAAGCGATTGTTTTACTTATTTAATGACTAAGGATTATTCTAATATCCTATAATACCGTAAAATTAATTGACTTAATGTTGTTTAGGAGGAAGTCAAATTTATGAGACTACAGTTCTGTAAACAAAACTATTACAGTAATCATAATTATAAAGCAGAGGCAATATTACATAACATTAACGGCGTATATTTCACCAAAAAACGAGCACGTTGCTGAACGTTAGGTACACAATCTTACATCGGTACGAGAAGGTACCTACAACAGGAAAAAATACCGTTTTCACATACCATATGAAAAACATTATGTGCTCAAATCCCGCGTAATTAATTTTCCATATTTTGTTCCAGGAAATAATGAGATCCGCCTCCGGTTTAGCGCCGGATGAGGTGAAAAAAAGGTATCGACAGAATCAACGAACGAGGAGGCTTTAATAAGATTCCGCAAAACCTGATCAATTTAAAATTAAAGCCACGAAACGTGTTTTTCGCCTATTTTATAAAAATCTCGGGATATGGGAACAATCTTCGACGGATAAGCTTGGAGAAGCAATATCATACGCAGAACAGAGGGGATTTTTAACCGCATGTGCAAAAATTGAGACACAATTTTCCGAAGAATTTATACGATCTAATCAAAAAACGTTGAAAAATTTAGGTGACGTTTCCCCACGCTCGAAGTATATCAATTTACCATACTATGTCGGTTTAAAAAAGATCTTGTTTCAATTATGCATTTCATACTTATAGAAATTCAATAATCAATCTAAAACAAATAAAGATAGAATGACGACAGCAATCGCCTAATGAAGTAACACACAATAGAGTTTTAATAATATAATGCACACAGTAGCGTTATAATCCCCCATTTAAATTCAATGGCGAAAGCGGCAAGTGCAAGTCTAATCATCGCAATATAATGCTTCACCGACTACGGCCTACAAGAGGGTTGGTTTTTTAGGGTACGAGTGAGACAAAACACTGTTTTATTAAAAAACCTTGGGTTCAGAGAAGGATAGATGATAGCCGATTCATTCAAGTTGACTTTAAATGATTACCTCTATTGCTCTTTTTGTCGGGCTGTGATGGATTGCATATCATTGCTTTGCGTTAACGCACGTGTAAAATACAAAAAGTACCTTATATTTTAATGATATTTTTAAACACACCTACTCATAGTCAACAATTGTGTCGAGTATGATTACAAAATAAAGTCACTATTTCAAGTTCACAAGCTTATTTTTTTACGAGTGACGAAACCGTTTTCGTCTACAGAAAAATTACAAACACATTGTCAGTGATTCATCTACTTACAAAAATTTACCTTTTCTCAAAGAACCTATATATAAGACGCCAATTTCTATCTTAATACTAGACATCCTAAAACTTTCACTACGTATTCAAAATGCAAATAAGAGTAGAGTATCTTCCTCTGTGTTTTTGAAGTTCGGGTCCCTCGAGGCATGTCTAATTGCGTAACTAAACACATAGGGAGCGCGTAATCCGATATTGATGTGTTTGTAAAAACTATCCGATTAGCCCGGCACCCCAGCTCGTGTTGATTTGCTTGTGATTATATTGTACAAATTGTTTTCTTGTGCAAGCGTTTGTTTAATCTTTATTCGGAAGCAGGTAGTAATCGGATTACATTAGGTTTGTCTGTTTGATGGGGACATGAATGATGAACTTGTTTCTTTAAATTCGACTTTCTAATATAAATATATAGGTGTGCACGTTAATACACAAGCACATTTATAAACATAATTTATACCAGTTTTTTTTTTTAGATTGCTTCATCATTTCATACAAAAACAAATGGCACCATTAAAAAAATTGCTCATCGTGATGTGTAGCATGTCATGTACTGACGTAGACAAAAGTGGCAAATTGCGTGTCACGCGAGCGGGAGGTGAATAATCCCTAATTTTGTATACAAAGTGCGCCCACATCGCGTCACGGTCTTCCTGCCCGATCGCCTGTGACGATGCACCGCTTTTTATTCGCGACTCACTCCATAAATAAAGCTATCGGCGACTGTACCACGTGCACTCGAGCCCATTGTCGAGTATTGATGACAAAAGTCATATTTCATAATTATGATTTTTATAGCTTTGTTGTATAAATAAACTATGTTATTAGCAGATATTAGAAGTGAATGTAAAACGATTAGTTTCATATTGTGTTATTGAAAAGTCATAAGTAATGACTTTTTTAATGGACGATATTTTTATCCATCTGAGTTATCCAATGTACTTATTTTAGTTCTTTAGACTTAGGTGTTGCACCTAGTATATAGCTAAGGAAAATATCAAGATAATTCAACGTTCCTTACGATTTCGAACTCAGTTAACCAATTTTTTAACCATACGAATTTTCGATAAATTCGAGAGCTCTTATATCGAAAATAAAAGGCAAAAAGAGTGCTTTATTTACCCGTTATAGGTTCCTATCTGAGGACAGGAGGAGCTACATATCTTCATAAAAATAAAACGCGCCGAACGAGATCGTATGCGAGCACGGGTCGCGCGTCGCGAAATGAAACGCGAAAACTCCCCTTTGTTTTATTTACTGGCCGGGCAGAGTTTAAAACGGGATTTATTCGCCAATATAAGAGAACCTCGCTGGTTCACTTCTACGCGGAAACGGATCGATGTGATCAGAAGATACCAATTTAATAAAAGGAGAATTCTTATAAGAATCTTTTATGCTCACTGATTTGCTCTTAGTGAAGAATTTTATACTTTACTTTTCTCCTCAGATATTTGAATGAGAGAGAAAACAACGTTCTCAGAGGAGGAAAATGTTGCAATTTTTTTACGTCTTTTATGACTGACAGGAGAGCCGAGTACACGATTTTACTTGCAGTAATAAGCTAAGTCATACAAAACAACTCACATTTGAGCTTTTCCAGTGGTTCATGGTGTAGAGGCGGGGCATGGTGCAGCGGCGTATGCTGAGGTTCATGATGCAGCGGCGCCATGAGGCTCGAGATCGCAGAGCCGACAGACGCCGCCACCGACTCATGCAAGTGACCTCCTCCATGCAACTCCAGCTCGGATAGACAGAGCCCGTTCTCGCTTAGCGGCTCCATTCCGGCCGCCAGCGCCTCCTTGTACACCCGGAGGTGAATGATGATGCTTGTTCTGACGCTGGTTGAAAGGAACGCGGGTGACCAGCTGATCACGCGCGCACTCGCATTCTTGTGACCACTGAAACAAATTTTATTTATTTATTATTACAATCAAGTTTTCTTATAGCCTATCTTAAATCTATACTCCACAAAACCGTTTACACGGTTTGACTGCGGAAAGGGGACATACTTTTGTTACTTAGGTATATTGCAATAGTGTGGACACTGATATCTATTATACATATGCAATAATATAATATATGTAATAACTAGTATTTTAGAATGATCTGTATAAAAATGAAAACAAAACTTTACAAGGTGCTAAGGAAGAACTGCTTACGAACGTTATTGTGCTGTCTCAAAATCATTGAGTTAGGTAGGCACTCGATATGGCAGACGAAGTATATGACAGCAGTAAAATATGATAGGTTGATTATCTTCAGATAGTCAAGTTGAGATAGTGTTAATTTATACGATGACATTTCAGTTCATAACGGTTTAGCAAAATAAAAAGTTTTATTAAATGTTTAAGTAGTGGCTGGTACATGGCTGTAGAGTAGGTACTTATTATAAATTTGGACTCCCGAAACTAAAACTTTTGTTAACTACAATAAAGTTACCAAATACCCAACCAATTTATTAGTACCATTTATTTGTGTTAGTAAACTACACGAACAAGCTTACAACAACTAGAAACTTCCTCGTCGTACAAAAGTTCCTAAAACATTACGTTCATAAATCATTTTTAGTAAAAATATCAGCTTGATTTAAAGCGGCACACGACGATGTTTGAGCAGTGAAAAAAATAAGCACCATAAAAAACGTTCTGATGGAGATATATCACTTTACAACTTTCATATTTCAAATAGCCTTGTCAGTGGCTGGGCATCGGTGTTTCAGTGAACACATAAAACCTGCCATAATGGCTAGGAAAGGCAAAAGTAGGAAAAAAGGGCATTCATAAAATGATTTATAGGTTTAATTGCCTTTTTACGCGGTAGTGCCTATCTGCGGCCGACGGGAATTCAATATTCAGAAATAAGAGCAAAGAGTTGCGTCGAAGCGCCAGCGTTTTATTGCATTTTTTTCAGTGAAACTGTCTGGTATGACTTTTTAATAAAAGTATTTTACCTGCATACGGTTTTTTTGCAGAACTATTTGAACGAGCCACATTATTAAATTCAGTAATAACTTTAACTCTCGATATAAAAACTTAATTGATAAGTATTAGTAAAACAGTCTTTATATAAAATTACACATAAGCAAAATTTTCTGACTGTCAACTTTAGAATAAAGATATGCCTATAAATTCGAAATTTAAAATCGTTCGAATTTTTTTTATTTCAGCTCTTTTCTGGTCAATATTTTTTTATCGTTGTGTTTTCATATGTGCCAGTAACTAAATTATGTAAAATAAAGGCGACAAAAAGAATATATTTTATTTAAATGAAAATATTACGGAAATAAAATATTTATGGTCATTTTTAAATAAATAATACCAAAGCGAATTCTTTATTTCCCACTATTTTTAACTTTCTTTTTTTTCGTCTGGCATTATTAAAATCATTGTTTTATTTAAATATAGATTATATGCCCTCTTTTGTTTGTCGTCGCCCCCATACCTACTCCTTGTACAGTATATTTTATTTATGTAGGCGAATCCATACGCGCGAACATTCCAACTAAGTTTCTAATCAGTTTAAGTTCTCCAAAAATAATACAAAGACCAAGAAAACAAACCAAAGTAAATATGACAGGCACAATAATCGTCGCTCACACAACGCGATTGTAATCTTGACTAGGCGGTGAGTAATTGGCCAAAGCTAAAGGCAGCAATCGAGCCGCTTGAGCCACTGTCATCCCTTTAAACCGATGTAAAGCCTTTTTTAAGCCCAAAGATTTAAGTTGGTGAAAGTGCTTCGCTCTATTAAAACGCCATTTGGTTCGAATTTTACTTGGAAGTCGGTACGATTTGATGGTCTCAACTCTCGGCACAAGAAGGTCGAATGTCGCTGAACTTTTCTCTATGGTCGTACGCGTACTGTGGCAATTGTAATCGTTGCAAAGTTCAACAATGGAGGTTTGAATGGTGGTTTCAGATTTAAGTGCTAGTTTTGTTTAATAGATTAATACCGATGATTTTAAGAAAACTGATCTAGACCCTACATAGGTTTTTTCTTAATATTTCGGTACCTATCATTAAAAATATGTAATTAATCAAAAAAATATTGTAACAGCATGTGCTGCCATAAATACTAATGTACCTTGATTTATTTTATGCCTAATTCGAAACCGATTAGAATTTACACCAACATCCCATTATACAAGTTTGAAGAGAAACAAAACCTTACACTGCAAAAAAATATCTAGTATTAGACACTTATCTACGAATTCTGCACATGTTTTACACGACCGAGGTCAACAACTTGAGCGTCAGCACTTACAACAGTCATTGTCTTATCTTGTATCTAGAACTTTGAAACATACCGCCAACAAGCCTATTTGGAAGAAAATCAAATCATATCTGAATTACATACTTAGGTACTACAAGAAAATTCAATAGTTTAGACGTCAATATCAAATGTTCAGAGAGTTATCTTAAATGTTTCACTCATCATTGATAAGGATTGTCTTGGTATTTTTGGTGATAGCAATCAAATTATTAACTCTAAACTTCTATCTTCCTTTGTTATTTTTTTGTAAGTACCTACTGATAAAAGCTAAGTTTTGTCTGTAAAAATATATCATGTAGGTACCTGTATGAGAATATGACTTATCGTATAGACGATATCTTTTAGAGACGAGTATAAATAGCATAAGAAGTAACGACATATGTATCTTATAATAACTGGTAACTATTGTCCATTGCACATCTAGTTTCCTAAACTCTTTGAAAAAACATTACCTACAAGAAAATAAGAAAGAATCAAAAGTGTAACTATCTACAGCATGTCGATTCTATAAAATATCACAACTCACTTCGACATCACTCTCACTTCGACTTCGATCTAAAGGTAGAATTCCGTGGACGCGACAATAGTCAACCTATGAAAATGTATGGCACCGTTGCCGAGGCCCGTGACAGTCGCGCGCGGCCGACGAATTTCGTAAGCTGCTCGCGGCATTGTCAACAATTTAATTCTGGTTTTACTAAAATTCTATAGATGTTATTAAGCGCTAGACCATGTTGAGAAGCGTACGGCCGCCAGCGGCTCACGAAATTCGTCGTCCGCGCGCGACTGTCGCGGCCCTCGGCAGCGGTGCCATACATTTTCATAGGTTGACTTTTGTCGCGCGCGGCTGCGACAATCGCGACCCACGGAACTCTACCTTAAAGTTTCGTGATTGACATTGTCAAACTACACTAGCGCTACACTATCGAGCGTGTTGACAAGTTGAACTAAATTAAAGTCGAGATTTTGACAGATCTGCCAAAATCTGTCTATCTATAGGGGAGGTAGGGAAGAGATGGGCAGTTGGGAGACATGATCAAATCAGATTAAAGGGGGGGGGGGTCCTTTTATTCTGATTTGATCATAGTTTTTTTTTTTTATTGGGTAGTTTACGTTACCGACTGGTAACGGTGTTCATCCATAGACTATCTGTCATTTCTGTGAGTTGTCAAGAACAAACACTCGTAAAAGTACTTAAATATTTTGTTGCGGTTTCGGATCGTTATAAAGAGAAAACTAATGAAAGGTATGTGTATTTTCTATTATTAATGATTGATTGTCAAAATCTCCAGTTACGATTATAGTAAGTCGATGCAATCCACACCTATTATACTTACCTCTAGAAGAGGTACTACAGCAATAGTTTATGGGCCCCACGTTTTTATTTTAGTCTAATATGACCGGGACCACCTACGTAGGTTGACAGGTAAGTAACTATTTTTTATTTTCTAGTTTTCAGTGCACATAAGATAAAACCGTTTTACTTAAGTTTTTTTACCGATTTTTTTTTTATAAACTAAGTCAAAAGTGTCCAATGCTCCCTATGGTAGGGAGGCTTGGACATACCATGTAATGTATAATTTGTAAATTTTTGTTCTTCTTCTTCAGTGAAAATTTGTGAGGTTATAAATCTGCGCTAAAAATCCTTTATAGAATCTTGTTTCAGGTACCGTTGCCAACTTGATCTAGGGACTCCGTATTTATCAGCTGTTAATTTTATTTTTTAACCTTTTGATACCTCTTGTATTGCTCGTTATATTAAATCTTTAGGAATTTCCCGTCGCAAACCATTCTTTTTAACCCCCGACGCAAAAACGACGGGGTGTTATAAGTTTGACGTGTCTGTGTGTGTGTGTGTGTATGTGGCATCGTAGCTCCCAAACGGATGATCCGATTGTAATGGGGTTTTTTTTGTTTAAAAGGAATGTCATTCGGGAGTGTTCTTAGCTATGTTTGGTGGAAATCGGTTCAGGTCTTCAAGGTCATCAGCTCGTTTGTTAGGTGTGATAGGAATGTTACACGCTCAGTTTACTTGCAAGCATATGTGGGATCTAAAATTTGAAATACTAATGTCTTCTGGAACCACTGAGCTGGTCTGCTGTTAGGACACGAAGATAGGTAACCCTGAACTGCCTTTTAGTAAACCCATCGAGTTTGGGCTCGTTTAATTTGTCTTGACTAGTTTTCTTCATGTTTCTAATTGACGAGAACCTAATTCTGGAAATGGGATGTGGCGGATGAAACCCTAGAATGATATATAACCCTGGATCAACAAAGGTCCATCTTTATTGTTTCTCAATCTGTGCAATTCTCCCAGAGCCAGTTTGTCATGAGGATTGTTAAACAGCTTCCTTTGGCTGAGATCGCATTAGCGAACCCATCATAAAAGAAGGAAACATTAAGGAGCTCCTTTAAAAACCATGAAATAAAATAAAATTATAAATTAAAAAACCCCGACCAAAAAGTACGCAATTATTATGACAAAATGTTATAAACGATAAACCCTATAAAAAGCAAAAAGTAACTTTAAACACTACGTAAGTACCAACTAAACCATGTCAGACTAAACAAAATTTTGACGTGTCGACGGTTTTATTTAAACCGTTTAAATATCTCGTAATGTTGAAACTGATTGTAATTTTTAGGATAGCTCTTTGATTTTATCTAGCCAAACATAAGAAATGGCAATAAAAGTTGATTATCTGTAAAATCTGATTTTTTATGCAATAAATGTGAAAAAGTGCCCATCCCTCCCCTACCTCCCCTAAAGTATGAAATGACATTACGAATCGAAGTGAAATGCGAGTTGTTGATCGAGTTTTATAGAATCCCAATACAGGACTTGTTAAATAATATCTAATTAAAATTCCTAACAAAGGCATATCTGATAGAGAATATTTCAAACGTTCATATGTAAATCAATTTGATGAAAAGAATAAAAACACAAGCCAAATTGACAAAATATGGTTTTCTACAAAAAAAAATAGTACAAGAAAACCCGAAGAAGTCCTTATCTATACTGCATACATTGAAAGCGGCGTCTAGCCAGACAATAATGCAGTCTATAATCAAATATTATATTACCCAGTCAACAAACTGACTAAAATACATTCAAACACAGCCAGCCCTAACATTAATGCATGTAAAACACATGTACCTCGTGTGATAGCAGTAAATATTTGAATGTATAGTGATAACATGATGTTATGATATTGTCAATGGGCTCGTATCATCTCCATGTATAACCGTTCGATTTGTAGATAATATCTATCTGTTTGTATACGTGACACCTTTATTTTTAGATTTTATTCGTTTTTCTGTAGATGTTATGTGGGTGTTGGGTTTTGGGACTCTCGTGGCCGGTTTATTCATAACATTGTTGTACTTTTCAACAAAGTTATTACAAAACCCTAAGTCAGTTTGCACTCAGTTAAATAACTATTTGCTTGACTCAACAAAATGAGAATAATGTAAAGCAGCTTAGTTCACGGATTTTTTTGCCGATTCTTATCCATGAGATTACCTCCTTCGAACAGTGCACCTAGCTGCTTATAACTTTTCAGAAGAACCTTTTGAACTTTTCAGAATACATAGGTAAAGGAATTATTGGTCAACAACACTTATCTAGACTGGTCATTTACTTAGTGCAACAATGTGTCAGTAGGTATGCGAAACACTACATTAAAAATATTATCCTTGCCTGCAGCCCACATTTGTATTTGCCATATATGACTATATATAGGTATATATGACTGTATGTTATCATTGATAAGTAAGATAGTGCCTCGTTGTCTTTCTGTCACAAGTTTAAAATTCAAGGTAAGCAATACTTCTCTTTGGCATTCATGACAACAAATTATCATGTCTTAAGATAAAAAAAACTACATCAATCAAGTTACAAGTGTTATTTTTAAAACTTATTTTTTTACAAATTTTCCTCACTTAAAAGTCACGCGTTCATGATGCACTAACGTAATAATTAATGAATCGATTAATCAATTAATTACCGCAGCTTATATTTTAATAAAATGACATAAATTATTTTGGGCGTATCCATGAAATACAGGAGTAAAGGTATGAACCGACGTCACGTCAATTTATCTATCTGTTATCAATATAACACACAGATAAAATTATCATTCCGCTGATATGAGCGCACCAACACCTCGAATTGTAATGCTACGGTTATTTTTGGTACTCTGTGGAATGTTATTGAATGCATTAAAACTTTATAGCTCTGTGTATGAATATGAATGCATTTAGTATTACTTGTGTATCAAGCGGTTAAAAAGAACTAGTAATATGCGTATGTATGTTCTACATGGAAAATGAAGGGTGGTGGTCGGTAGTACTAAGTTGTAAAATAACAATGTGATTAATACCCAAGTAAAAGACTGATGTGTATGAGACTGTTACCAAAATTTTGTAGCTAGAGCAAGATACATCTATAAATAATAACCTTCCTTTCATACAATGATTTAAAAAATATTTTGGTTTGCACATAAGTCCTACAACTAAGTAAGTGCTTAGTGTCGCACACAATTTATTGTTTGTTATTTTCATTAAAATATCATTTGAGACGTTAAACATACCAGATTATTAACTTACCCCGATTGAGATAGGTTCTACCATTTCAAAATATTGTGATAAAAGAATTGTACCTACATGCTTAGATGTCGACACTAACACGACCACTAAACCATAGAGGTACCATTTTCAGACATCATTATT
Source organism: Helicoverpa armigera (assembly GCF_030705265.1). Classification (NCBI taxonomy): domain Eukaryota; kingdom Metazoa; phylum Arthropoda; class Insecta; order Lepidoptera; family Noctuidae; genus Helicoverpa; species Helicoverpa armigera. The sequence goes on along the minus strand of NC_087132.1, from coordinate 8,934,558 downwards.
CAAGAGAAAACTATAGGAACTATTAAACACGTTACTCGATTCTATGACCACAAAATAAAATAAAGTAATTTTAAACAATTTTAAGTTTATAAAGAAGGTAACATTACTTATGTGATAGGTGTACATTGCACGAAACAATTATTATTTGCCAAATATATTGTTATTATCAAAAAATGCCTCCGAAATAGTAGTTCGTAGGTAATAATCAATGTCGATAATATGTTTTATCAAGCCTGCTATTTGTACCGACCGATCTTTATCAACTTATTGCATTTTGGTAAATCCGTATTAATTTCCCTTTATAACTTAAAACTTCCGTTGTTTTTATAATCAATTGGCTGCTGCAATTGCTTGCAACAGCTAATTTATTTGTTCAGAGCATAAATATAATGTTTTATTTAGTGACAGAAACAATACCTAATTACAACTGGCATGTAGATTTTGGAAAGAATTAGGTAGATACTTACATGTTTCGCATGCTTCCTCACGCATTGATGTATTCTATGCATAGATTAAAAAAATATTTTTGTAAAAAATAATAAATTGTTTTAAGAAGTGTAACCATGAAGATTCTTGCCCGTTCTTTTCTGAAGAAAGCTACTTTTTGGAGAAGTTCTATATTCTTTTATTCTTTCAACTTCCATAAGGGCTTTTAAATGCACAAGAAAATAAATTGACTTTATTAATTTCTATCCCAGTCATTAATTTATTTCTTCTTTGAACTTTAAAGAATAAACACAAGTGCAGTCCTCACAATGTTCAATATAGGCCTAGTAATAGTTGCCAAACGATTTAAAAACACCTAATTTGGGACTAAATAAAATATAAATTTTTCGCTATTACGTAAAGTGATTTTTTTCCTGATTATTTCTAACTTTATGACGACATGTAAAATTCCTACCGTCATATAAGAACCTAAAGTACGGAATAAAGTTACGAGCGCTTGGCAAAACGACGGAACAAGTTAGAAGTGAGCAAGCAGTTTCCAAGTTATACTTAGTCATGTACAGATTTTCATGGTTCACTGAACACTGGTACTGGCTGGTTTATGAACTTTTATAGGGTCAGTTTTTTTTGCAGATGATGACAAAGAAGGTGCTTAATTATAACCAACCTATTAATGAATAAATAAAAAAAGGTTACATTATTTTTAGATTTAGAATTAAGTATTTCTTGAAAATAAATTGAGTCATTATTTGAAAAAAATCAAATCAGTTTTAATATTCTTATATATTGTTGGATGTGGTTATACTTAATGATAGAAGTTTATTTAGAAATCAAATTATATTTCCCGGTTGACATTTAGTAAAATTAATTAAGAGGGTCAGAAAAGGTTAGAAAATATTGTCTTGAAAACCTAAAGGTGAGTTTTAAATATTTTTAAAGAAAGGTTGGTATATACTTACCAAGCTTCAGGTAGATATTCTTAAAAGTTTGAAGGTTATTCAGGAAGAACTAGCAAGTTTCTAAGCCCTGTAAAAACTTGGTGATATTTTGTAATTTTGAATAAAGAAGGCAATTTGTGGCAATTAAATCATACAAACTTGTTTTTAAATGTCATAGAAGAAGACAAATTTTAGATTAGTAAAGGAATGACTTTAAAACTTTTTAATTATGACTATTATTATTTATAAGGAATAATTTGTTCGTTTATTAACATCATGTTGACCAACCTTCTTTAAATATAAAATTAAAAGCTTTAATAAAAATTAAAATATTTAAAGGTACAATTGTCATTTCTTAGATCAAGTTTACTAGGTACTGTAAAAGTGTTGTTTTAATAATTTGATAAAAAAAGTTTTACCTATCATGCATCATAAAGACATACATCACATACATAATTCAGTAATTAAACTTATTAACCAGTTTGTAAAGTGCTAGGTAGGTACCTGATCTGTTATTATATTCCCTTATATTCGTTATTATAATACCCTTTGCTTATAATTACTGAACGTGCAAGGGACTTTGTACTAATAATATAAGAGGTGTTACACTTGATAATAAATTACCTACTTACCTATATTTCATAAATGCAAGTTGACTTTCTAATATTATAGAGGTAGTTTTATATGTATAGGTAATATAAAGTGCCTCCTTTGGTTAATAATGACCCTAGAGTAAAATTACTATAAGAAAGATATAAAGAAATGGCCTGAAAAAATCAAGCAGACTTAGTAATTCAGACTATCAAGGTAAGTATACGTTATTGATTCATTATATAAATTGTCAATGATTTGGCATTTGGATCTGTAGGTAAGTAAATAGCAAACAAAAAGCATTCAATTCCAGCAAAGATAGATGTGAATGTGAACATAAAGTTTATACTACAAAGCCTTGTATGTATGTCATTTTGAGGTTAGCATTTATTGCCAACTATAGTAAAATAAATAAGCAGTGTTATTCTACTTCAAGGCAAAACATAGTTATTTAATATTATAATATTCCTAATGCAAATATTGGCATCTCACTGAGGATAAACAATAGTAAGCGTCAGCTTTACTGAGCAAGCACCTAGGTAACCTGTTTGCCATAGATAGGCTTTCTTCTACACACATCATAACACCTAATCACGTAGGATTACATGGTCACTTAAATATACCTGACTGTCTTATAAGATTCTTAGTAACTCTCTGTACTCAGTTCAACTTGCCAGGAACTTATGGGATACCAGTTTGAATGGAACTTTAAAATCTTGACACATTTCATGGCATACTCAGTGTGGATTTGGCAATGAGGACGGCTTCAGAAATACATTTTGAGATAGAAACTGCACAATCCAGCTGTCGTAAATAAAGCCGAAACAAGTGGAACTTTGACAGTGGACATACTCACAGTTAAAATGTCAGACCGGCTGCGGACAGGCGATGGTGGTGAGTTCGGTGATTCCTCGGAACGCTGATTTTCACAGTGTGTGTACACGAAATCCGATGATATCCGTCATAATCTGGTACAAGCCACGGGATTACGTCCACGCGCCCGGCCGTCACCCACTAACGTAAACACCAGAGAACAAACCAAATACGAATCCGATACCGATAAATCAAAGCGCACGATCGCGGCGACGTCGCTTATCCGCTAAATCCTGTCGGGATCGCGTAAAAAATACTAGTATTAAAAACAGTCTTAAGTGGGCTTACGTACGCGGCGCGTTGCGGCCCGCGCTGGCTCTAATCTCGGCCACTTCCCGGACCAATTTGAACCTAACTCCACCACTCTATACATCATCCGGAGCGCGCCCGCCCACCGCGCCGCTCCAACAGCCGGCGCCCACCTACCCTCGTCTCTCTCACACGTGCCTGTTTCCCCTATACCTCTCTCTCTCGCCCTGAAATCTCGCCACACTGAAAATTCCGTGCGTGGTGCCGCGGGCCGCGGGGTGGGGGACGCAGTCAGCTGGCCGAACTTGTGCGAATAAAATCGACTTTTTATCGCCTCGATGACGCTTCGTGACGTCACTGTTTACTTCTGCCCGTGAAGTGTGGACACTGGATCTTTGACGGACTACTGTGACGCAACCATATTCAGATTTATAGACTTCAAAAATATTCCATTTTGTCATTGGGAAATTTTAACCAGTGTGTTGCACTTACATTGGTACTTGATAAACATAGATCTACTTTACATATTCAAATAGCATGAACAAATACAAACTTTGAATTCTATAAGAGGGGTAGCTAAAAAGGTAAATCAGAGCACATCATCTGCTCTTATAAATTGTGTTGTAAAAACTCATTTAAATGGTGCAATATGTTTTCCTTATAGCGTAAAATAATTGCAGTTTAAATCGCGTGGCGTGCACCGGAGTCGGGCGCAATAAATCGCTAGCTCGCTCCCGGTTCGCAACGTAAACAGATCGGGCGCATTAACCGCGCGTCGGCGTACATAAAGAGAGCGGTATAAATATAAAGTTCCCACTCGCCGCCGCGCAAACTTAGCTAAACAACGCCATAATTGCCTTCATTACTTAAATTACTGAAATTATTTATTCAAAAAGCTGGCAACATTTAGCTGGTAGTGGCTCCACCTTAAATAGAGTGAAGGGCCAATGGGCGGTTGCGAGAGCGCAGGGGGCGGGGCCTGCGGCAATATGGCGGCAACCTTCCCGTAGCGCTCGCTCCTGTACGCTCGCCGCACGCCGGCGTTGCATGCTGTTTCAGTCTGTTTTGACGCGTCGACTTTCACGTGTTTTCGAGTGGTTAATTAGTTTGGCATTGTTAATGAGTGCGACTGTAGCAGGCAGCGGAGCGGTGTGGCTGCTACGCGGCCTCTACGCGCCGGCTACGCGCTACGCCGCCCGGCCTGCGAGCCGAGCCGTCGCGCCTCGCCCGACGGCAAACGACCGACGGACACATGAATGTTCTTTACAATTCAACACAAGCATTCACAATAACAGTAGATCTCATTAAATTATCAAGCAGTGTTAAGTTATATTAAGAAAAATCATTATTTTTGAAAGAAAAGTACCTATCCATTTAATTTTATCCAACTTTATTTTGAACTTATAAGAATATAATAAAAAAGTTAATATGAATAAATAATTAACAGTAGTGTTAAATTTTTCTGGTACCTTTAGTTAGAATGCCTATACATTAGTTTGATTTTTCGTAATAATAAAGAAGTACCTACCTACCTACGTTTCTATTTCTAAAATACATAGATAGTGGATTAAAACTTTAGGTATACAGATTATAGATGCTATAATCATACATATCTAGGTATCATTATCAAATAAACACCGGATGCTTAGAACAATAATTTAATAACTTATCATATCATAACTTGAATTGATGCACAATAAATTCAATGAAAAAGATAGGCTATCGCTGTTTATACATATATGAAGTTACCCATCTTCATTTTTCATTTGGTTTAGTTACTAAATACCAATACTTAGGGGTTTCCAGATTTTAGAAGCTTATTTACTAGTGAGTAGTAAGAATACAAATGTGAGTAGTAAGAGTACAAAATAAAATAATAAGTTCAATAACTTAAACTGCAAAAATACTTATTAGAACCAAGTAGTATTTCGATCATCTGAAAGTGCTCTTATTTGAGAGCAGACGTAACCCGCCGCTAAAAATAACCTCCTATTTATAAAAACAATAAAACACATCGTAATCTTAAACATAGCTTATGAAACACTTATAACACACAAATGACTTGGAATGTGTAACCGCCCAACCAGAATAAAGTTTTGTATGACATTACACAAATATAGGACTCATGCTATCTTTGCAAATTGAGGGTACATGTATTGATTTTGAAAAATTCAAAGGATAAGTATGATAACAGGTTTACTTATTTCAGTTAATATAGGTTTATTTCGGTATGCCCAATGTATTTAATAACTACAAAGTTTTGAAGCTCAACAAAATGTAGATTGCTACAAATCCAATGCTTAACATATTGGCCACAAAACAATAATCTGAACTGCAACCAAACAATCAGATAGTTATGCAGCTCCGAGCTACCCGTCGATAAATAATATGAGTAGGTAGTCCTTTTTACAAACAACGTTGTCAATGAGTTCTTTAATACAAAACCCACAACTGTGGTCGAAGAAAGCAAACAAGAACTGGAATTGAAAAACTGAACATTGAAAGAAAATAAAAATAGATATTATAAAATAATTATGTAGGTAAGTAGGTATAGGTACCTACCTGTTATTGGGTAATCAAATAGCTTATAGATGCAGATTTTCAGAGTCCAAAAGGTAAAGAAGAATTTCTGGACGCACTTTGAAAGATGCTGAAGAAAAAGGATAATTTAAAGTTGAGTAAGTATTTCAAGCAATAAGCAGGAATGACAAACCTAATACTCAGGTTCATTTTTGTTAAGTTATCGTTATAGCTTACAATTAAAGTACTATTCTACCATGACAATGGTAATATAATCACAACCAAACATAGGCACATAGTTGAAGACTGAAGCGATTTAAGGACTAAGGATATTAGGTATAGATGGAAAAACCGAGCTTAGAGTTTTTCTCAATACAACTATCAAGTATTAACCCTAAAGAAACCATAAACTATAAACATATGGCTGTTAGAATTTGCATGGAAATATGAGCGGCGATATGATCGAAAACACAATATTGTCGCCATCCCCCTGACAAACGTAATTGATAGTATTTACATCCCCTTTTATTGCTGCTAAACCATTAGCATTAAATTTGAATTTATGCTTTAAACTTACACGGGATTTATTTGGAATGGAATATCGGTAAACGTTTTCTCCGTACTGACTGGAGGAATTTATATTCTAGGAATTTCTAGCTAGTAAAGATATTATAGATGTCATTTTCGTCTTAGTCAAGTCTTACTAACCGATATTACCAATCTTATTAATTTTCCATGGATAACTTATGTATATATTTGGGGTTTTACAGTACGTAAAGGATAGGTACTTTCGTTACATGGAACATACAAACAATCCTAGAAAACTTTACGACTATCAACAAGAAGCAGGCTTGGGTAAGCCATTCACAGAGAGGTATTGAAATTCTCGTTATGCGTTTCCAACCAACCTGATGTATAGAACCAAACTTATGATATGAAATAGATATTGAATGTTTAAGTATGGGAGCAAAGTAACAGGTAAGATTAAAGTTGAGAGACATACTTAATTGTTAATAAAACTCATCTGTCACCTACTTTATAAATATATCGAAAGAGTTGTTTAAATTATATAGGAAAAGCTGTCCCTCAAAACAAGTAAAACAATTTCTCAAAATTCATCCTGTTATATTTTAATAAACCCAGCATAAGTTTAACGACCGAGATAGATCGTAACTTTTATTTTTATTCGTCAAAATCTAATAATAAGGTTTCGTAACTTTGCATCATTAGATATTAAATAAAAATTTAAATAAGCAGATATTATAATTACAATAAGTAGGTCGCTGACTCCAGCCCTGTATTAATTTCTGTAGTATGTACAATACAGGTTTTAGGCAGTAAGTATTTATTAATTATTATCTAAATGTGTTAAAGAATGCACGTTTTTATAAGCTCAGATTAATGTGATTGATTGTTGCGGTGTCTTTTAATTAAGATTACGGGAAATTAGCTAGTGATATTATTTTATGCATTTAATTACTTAGCCACATGGCTTGCTGATTAGGTAGATCCATGTTCTTTAGAGTCTGTTTCATCAACTCTGGATTAGTTACCCAGCCTATGAGATTCAATCATAACTACGTAATTAATTTAAGTATATGAAATTGTTTGACAAATAACTTTATCAATAGAAACTAATAAAAAATAACTTCAGTTTCTAAAGACTCAGCTGGAACCAGGAAAACTATGTAGCTAGTATCTAATAAAGTACTCTTATTTTAATACTTATTTATTAATAATCAAAACTAAAACACTGTCCCATGCTTCAAGTGTAGGTACGCTTGACGTAAATATGAGCAGCACAAGTACTGGGCACGCACTGCAGCGGCAAGATTACTGCAGATTAGCAGTAAGACCGTAATCCTGCGCCTGCCATCGTGCGCTGAACTTGACCGAGAGACGTGTGTGTATGACGTCACTTACCTTGTTAGTTCTTTGGTCATCCTGGGATATTATATAAAAGAAAGTTTAGGCAGGAAATATATATTTTGCATTTAAAACCAAAACTAAAATACTGTCCCACGCATCAACTATACAAAGTGACGTAAATATGAGCAGCACAAGTACTGGGCACTGCAGCGGCAAGATTACTGCAGATTAGCAGTAAGACCGTAATCCTGCGCCTGCCATCGCACGCTGAACTTGACCGAGAGACGTGTGTGTATGACGTGTTACTTCTTTGACCATCCTGGGATATTATATAAAAGAAAATTTTGCCAGGAAATAAATATTTTGTATTTAGGTATAATGCAAAACTAAAACACTGTCCCACGCATCAAGTGTACAAAGTGACGTAAATATGAGCAGCATAAGTACTGGGCAGTGCAGCAGCAAGATTAGGTACTGCAGATTAGCAGTAAGACCGTAATCCTGCGCCTGCCATCGTGCGCTGAACTTGACCGAGAGACGTGTGTGTATGACGTAACTTACCATGTAGATTTGATCATCGTGGGATATTATATAAAATAAAGTTTTGTCAGGAAATATATATTTTGTATTTATAAATCAGAACAAAAACATTGTCCCACGCTTCAAGTGTACCAAGTGCCGTAAATATGAGCAGTTATAAGTACTGGGCTCGGACTGCAGCGGCAAGATTACTGCAGATTAGCAGTAAGAACTAAGACCGTAATCCTGCTCCTGCCATCGTGCGCTGAACTTGACCGAGAGACGTGTGTGTATGATGTAACTTACTATATAAGTTTGATCATCGTGAGATTTTTGGACAGATTTTACCTTAACTGAATTTTTCTATTTTTAAACAAGTTGAAGACCTACTGTTGGAATTCGAACTTTTTGGAGATATTTACCTACGAATCATTTCAGAGTTGGGAAATTAGGAAATGTAAAGTATTATTAGTAGTAAGATCGCTGGAAGCCGACCACAACATAGTTGGAAAAAAAGGCTCGAAGGATATATGGAAGTAGGTAGAGAGATCGTAACTCGAATCAAAACACTGGACAAGAAAGAATACATAATCGGTACATAATTATTTGGAAACATGGAAGGCATATAAACAAGAAGTTATTGAAATATGTTCTCTTAATGTAGGTGCATTAAAGTATTGTACGTATAGGTTCGACCCCAACGAACTTTTAATACAATAAGAAACACGTATAAAATAAATTGCATTTTCATTAACTTATCGCCACTGTTTAGATATTATGATCACTGAAGCATGAAATTCAAGATTTGATGAATTGCTGAAACGTCTTAGTTATCATGTTCGGTTTTAAATTATTGATTGATGTATTTATTACTAAGTACATAAAACAATAAATAACTAAAAGGAATTCCTTATTTATCGCATGACGACATAGGAAAAAAATATAAATATTTGAAAATAATATCACATCAAATCATTATACACACTTAGTCAAAAAAATCATAGGAACACAGCACCACTGCTTATCAGCCAAATGAGAAAGGTTTTGCCAAAAAGTCCTTCTTAACCTTCTATGAAAAATAGACTTTTATGGGGAAGATATCTAAAGGTAAGATTATTGACTAACCTCACCATAGTACATACAACCTCCTACGTCACTATCAACAAATAAAAAAACAAATGAACACAATTACATAACACTACGTCATTTGACAAAGTTCGGATTAGTGCGGGTTGCACCGTTATCAGGACAATAAATGAACAATAAATCTAAACTCTTATCACTGCCACCGAGTTTCGCGGCTAATGCCTTCGTATCAACGTCTTTAACAAACGTATTTGTGTATTTTTTTAATGGTAAGTATGTAATTCTGTTGGGGAATTACAGTGCAATTATAGGAAGAGAAGGAAACAATCTTGTTGCTACTAACGGAAATGTTATCAAAATAGATAAATTGCTACTGTCACCTTTGGCCAAAATTAATACTAATAAACCTAAACAGCAATCAAGTAAAGGCGCAGTCTGGGGTCTGCAAGAGTGTCACTTTATTTGACTTCCACCGTCTTTCAGATGGCAGTTAAAATTGGTGGATCGCCGTTAACATTCCAAAATCTTTGGTAGTCGTTGCGGACATTAAGTTCACCACAAAGTCTGTGGCCACTGCTTCCAATTATGGTGGTTTCAGTACAGAATTTAACTATCGAAAAGCAATAATAATAATCGTCCTACACAAGAGTTATTAGACAAGTTGATGTATGAAGAGTTCATTAAAAAGAGTGTGCTAGCATTGTCATATAAAAAGCCACGTAAGCTTCCTATCGGATTCTACTACGAGTATCTCCTACACGATCTTAGGGTAAGTAATATTGTATGTGAAAACCAGTTCGATGTCTTACCGAACCCTATTGGTGACACTAAGGGTCTTGGAAGTGTGTTGTCCAATATCTTTATGCCAAGGTATAAGAGTTTACATGAGTAGGTGAGAAGGTGCTTGCTATGATCTAGAAGTACATAATTAGGAATGATTTGTACCTACATCTTTTGAATTTATATACATTTTAAGTCGAATCTATTCAAGAAGCGGTTAATACTTAGGCGATAGAAACTTATAAGATTTAATTTCATTCGTTTCATACATCCACTAGTATGTGGGTAATGAAGTTAAATCCGATTCTAACAAACGACGTAACGTTACCATCAGATCTTTAGGTTTCCAACGAATTTATTACTTCATTAAAACCTAGAATATATCTGTGCCTTATACTTCCTAGAGGTAGCTACTGGAATATTGTTGAAGATAACATTGTATAAGGACTTTGGTATAGGAAGCTTTCTTAAATATGCGTAAATTTATGATTCAATACTGAACAAAATCCTAAAGGACAATTATTTGTGCTATAAGAGAGGTAGGTAGAATATACTTTATTATTCTCAAGAATACCTAAAAAGCTAAACATTCGAAATGAATTGTAAATGATAAGCACGAACCGTCAGTTTTCGCGGCTCCTTACAAAGTAACACCGTCATGATGTACGCAAAACAATTTGTTTTCCCTCTTTTGTTTGAAGAAGCCGCGCCTACATTACCCTTAATTTATTCCCTTTGAATATTCAAACCATTAGCTCCTCAATACTCGTTTAATTTTCTAATATAGGAATAGGAACTCGCAGGATAATATTTTGCTAAAATCTCAACCGATTGTACGTCTCTGAGTACGGTGACCACGGTTTCAATGCCGAAATATTTTAGTTTAGTTTGTGGTTTATGAGTATTTATGACTGAAGATTGAAATCATGACTGTTAAAGTAAAGACGGATGCAGAATCCAATTTAGTCTTGAAGAAGGAATTATAAGTCATGAGAAAACACAAAGTTATAAAGTGGAACTGGGACTTCACACGCACTTTATCGATTTTAACTACTAAGAACACTGCTATGACATTTCGTAGTCATGTGAAGCATTTCTCATTTACTTTACTTCATACTGTATTTTGTAATATAGGTACCAAAATTTTCCTCACACTTCATGGTAAACCCAAAGTACGTAATACCAGAGATCCCTATTATTAATCATTTCGTTCCTTTAATGAATGTAAATTATGCAGATTCGGAGTCGGTATCACAATGGGAGCGATCTTTGGCTCCTCAAAGATGAAGCTTCCAGGACGTGCCTACGTGCCCTCATTCGCAAAACGCCCTCTTTATTTTATTGAGATAAACAACAGAATACACAAAGCTTTTTAATAATGTAGAAATATGTTAAAGAGTTATATTTATATAACTCTTACATAAACATTTCTTTACACCGCATTATGAAGGAAATTTTGATTGGGAGAACGAGGATGTTCATGGTTAAAAGTAACTAACATTTTATTACCAAACTATTTATAAATAATCGTTCTTAAAAGATGGTTTCTATGTGACATAAAAAAGTTGTAGTACCTACCTACTTCCAGAATGCACTTTTTTAGGTACTGTAACATGTCCTCATTGATAAAAACAATTAGGTTTAAAGAATTTTATTCTCATAAGAACAATAATAGTTCACTTAAAATGAGATACAAAATAGTTCATATAAAAATAATTTAGATGTCCGCATCTGGCGCGTTAATCACGTCATCGGTTACAAATATGTTTTCTTAATTTAGATTTAAATATATTAATACTTTCACACTTCTTTATTTCTTCCGGTAAATCATTGAACAGTCGTGCTCCTTCAAATAGTATTGTTGTTTTGCCGTAGTTAGTTCGTGCTCTTGCAGTCATTAGTTGAAACTTGTTTTTGCTTCTGGTATTGTATGTTGTTGTCTTTTTACGTATTTGAATGTTTGATTGTGTAGAATTAGTGATAATTTTTTTTATAAGAATGCAGGTGTAGAATGTGTAAAGTTGTTTCAGATTTAGTAGGTTTGTTTTTTCGTAAAGTTTTGTTGTTGGGTATAGATAGTGAAAATGAAATAGTATTTTGATGATTTTATTTTGAAGTCTTTGTAGTGATTTTAGATCTGATTTAGTGGCTGATCCCCATATTTCGATTAAGTATTCCAAGTTGGATTTTACTAGAGAGTTATATATAATGTGTCGTACTTTCTTTGGTATACAGTTTCTAATATTTCTTAATACTCCTAATAGTGACGTTAATTTTGTTTTGACATGGTCTATGTGCAATTTCCACGAAAGTTTGTCATCTACCCACAACCCGAGGTATTTTTCGTGACTGGATTGTTTAATCACTTCTCCGTCTATCGTAAGAGGTGAGAAATCGGGAAGCCGTTTATTTTTTGCAGAAAAGATCATAAATGATGTTTTTGACGTGTTAATAGTTAGTAAGTTATATTTTAGCCACTCGTTAAGTAGATCCAGATCTTTTTGAGCATCAACCATAATTTCTTGTAACGACTTGTTGAAATAAAAGAGGCAGGTGTCGTCTGCGTATAATGTTAGGTGTCCTTTCAACCCTATCTTGTCTATATTATTAATGTATATAAGGAATAGTAGCGAACTAATAACTGAACCTTGCGGACAGCCGTATGTTATGTTTTGTATTGAACTTGTGAAGTTATCAATTTTTACAACTTGTTTTCTGTTTTGTAAATAAGAAGCAAATATACTAAGGGCGTTGCCACAAATACCTATATTATTTAATTTTTGTAGTAGTTTGTGATGGCTAACTGTATCGTACGCTTTTTTTAGGTCGATGAAAATACCTACAACAAGATTCTTTCGATCAATATTTGTTTTTATTTTTGTTACTAGGTCTACTGCGGCTGTAAGGGTACTTGATTTAGGGCGAAAACCATATTGCTGGTCAATTAAAAAATTTTTCTTAGTTAAATACGCCTGTAAACGGTTGTATAAGACTCGTTCGAATATTTTCGAAATAACTGGCAGGACTGATACCGGTCGGTAGTTGCCGGGGTCAGTTCTACTCCCAGATTTGTGAATAGGACTGACCCTTGCAATTTTAAGCGAGTCAGGGAAAATACCCCGACTTAGACACATATTTATACAGTCGGATAATCTTCCAGCAATTATATTTTTAAGGCATTTAATGGCTTTTGTGCTGATACCGTCTAAACCTGTACTACTGTTGCTGTCAAGGCTGTCAATAATTTTTATAATTTCATTAGTGTCACATTGGGGTAGTTCACTTAAAGTTACTTCATGTGTGTAGTTACTGTCGTACATGAGGATGTTGCCTGTGTTTGTATGGTACATTTGAGGTATGTTATTAGCTAAGTCCGCGCCTATTGATGCAAAGAATGAGTTAAATATGTTACAAACTTCATTACCATTTGTGATGAGTCCCGAGTTTGTCAGTAGTTTAGGAGGAGCACTACTGTCTTTGATTTTGTTGGTCGCTAAATTGTTTATTAGTTGCCACATCTTTTTAGGTCGTTTATAGTTGTTCTGGAACAGATTGTAGTAGTAGCTCTTTTTCTGTGTTTTTATAAGGTTGTTTACTTTTTCTTGTTCTTCCTTAAAGCTCTTCTGTAGTTTGTCGTCTTTTCGGTAGGATTTTATTTGTTGCCATAATTGATTTCGTAGGTTGATCGAGTCTATAATATTCCGGTTTATCCAGTCTTCTTGGGGTAGATTTAGGATTTTAGTCTTATCCACTTTATTTTTGTATATTTGTTCCGAGATAAATCTTTCTAAGTAATAGTAGTCGTTTTCATTATTAGTGTAGTTTGCTGTCATGGTATTATTGTATAATTTTTCATAGTCGAGTGCTTTGTACTTGATTCTTTTTTTTACTTTTGGTGCTAAGCTGCCTATTTGAAGGAATAATTGCTTATGGTCTGATAAGCTTGAGTCAATTATAGATATGCTGAAAGTGTGATTATTGAGGTTGGTGCATATATGATCCAGTATGGTGTTTGTAGTGTCGGTTTCCCGGGTACTGTATAGTTTATTTATTTTGTTTAATATTTCGTAGCCGGTTCCCTTTATTTCGTCCAAGTATCTTGTAACGTGGTTGTCCTTACTAAGTAGGTCGATGTTAAAGTCTCCAAATACGATTGTTCTTTTTCTTTTTTCTAATTGTGAAGTATATGTCTCTATGAAATTGTTGATATTGGAGTCGCCGGGTTTGTAGATCGCTCCTATATTCAACGAGAGTTTATCTATATGTATCCATAGGTAATGGTTTCCAAATTCGTATAACTCTTCCGTTATGTCGTATATGTAAATTGAAACCCCGCCGCCTCTGCGATCCGTTCGGTAGTTAAAGATATGTTTATAATTTGGTATTTGGTACAATTTTGCGTCCGCATCTGATGTAATCCATGTTTCAGAGAAAATTAAGCAATGTACAGTCATAGGTGTTGCTTTTATTATACATTTTATTTCGTCGAGTTTGCCAGTCTTGCGAATACTACGTAGGTTCGCATAGAAAAATCGTAACGAGGACGGGTAGGTTGGTAAATCTTCGTACCTACTTACAAGTTGATGGTTTAGTCTATTTGTGTATATTGCCTTTTGTACAGAATCTGTTATTAGTTTTTTGGTTTTGTTTTGTTTTGGATAATTGTTGGTATACCTTTTATATATTTAATGATGAGATCCGATTCACCATTTTCAATGCGTTTATTTAGCTCCTCTTTTAATGTTTGTAAATATTGTTTTTGTGCTGGGGTTTGATCTGCATAAATTTGTACATTATCCTGTAGGTTCTTCTTGTTTCTTAGTAGATATTTCGGAACGTCGGTATTGTTAAAACAGACTTTTAGTGGTCTGTTTTGTTTGGGATGTATTTTCCTAGTCGGATAGTTTTAATTGGTTTAGGACAGTTTTCGTACAACGCTATAAATATTTTCATGGCTTCATTATTATCGTGGTTTTGCCTGGACTGTATGTTTCTCTCATTGATTTCTGGTATACCCACAATAACGATATTCTTCTCGCGTTCGCACTGGTTCTTTAGCTCAAGAATAAGGTTATGGTTTTGGTGGCACAAGACGGGCGATTGAGGTGTTGTATTTCCAGAGTTTTGGTGAGTTTTTATTTCATTTATTTCGTCTTCTATGCGTTTAATTTTGTTTTGGGTTATAGTGTTGTCGTTTTTAATATCTTGTATATCGTTATCTATTTGGCTAAAACGCTGTGTATAGGATTCAGTTGTTGATTTTATGGTTTTAATTTCACTTTTAATTTCAGATATTTCATCTTTTATGTAATTTAGATTATTAATCTGGGTCTTGCCAAAGTTCTCTAGAAGACTCGTCATGTTAGTGCGGAAGTCTTCGAAATCTTTTTTATATTCCGTTTCTTCGGTGCGTTCTTTTCGTTTCGATGTGTTGACGTTTTTAAAATCATCATTATCGACGTAGGTGAGTAAGTTGGGTGCAGATCCGCTAGCGCTTGTGCTCTCGCTCATCGCTCTTGTATGAGTCGGTGGCGACCTTTGTACACTCATCGTGCGTGACGTACGGCCTGTCGCTCGTTCTCCGTTCGGGTGTGAGCGCGACGAAAAATAGCAACTATCTCCTTTACCCGCGGGGGTGAGCGGTGCTGCGCACTCGCCGGTGTGTGCTGTCACAAGGTTTTAACTTAATTTGCACTTTGTGTTTAAGTTCACTTTGAGTCCATGACGGTAAGAATCACTTTGCAATGAGTACCATTTATTTCGCACTAATACTTTTCGAAGGAATTTTTTCGACACGTCCACGCGCAACGAGCACCAGAGGCGAATCAGCATCAATTAGGAACACCTATGCTCGCAAGCTCATTACTTGCGATCACTAATCGTTTGCATATTAGTATGTGCTTTGGTGTTATCTGCGTGATCGGCACACATATGGGAGTGGCCTTATTCGGCTGATATCGCAACTCACAAAATTATGATCACGTCACCGATATTTAGGCATCTAATGTAAAAATGAAGATTTTACAAACATTTCTATAGCAAGACTGTGTTTCATCATATTATGACCACTCATTCACTACATGAATTAAATAATACCACAAACACTTACTAAACAGCTGCTGAAAGTTGCATTTCAAAACAGCCAGATATCTTTAAATAGAGGTGTCAACCACACACAGGACGAAATCAACATATATGTGAATAAATATTAATTTATCGTCTAAAGAAAATTGCAGACATAAAGTCTCAATTCCTTCCTTCTTACCAATCCTCTTTAAAAAAAGGGGTTTCGTACCAGCATACTCTTACAAAGACCAAAATTAATAAGTCCCGAGGCTCCAGCGTCCAACTTCGCAAATTGAGATGTTATCTTTTAATGCGGTGCCGCCGGACAGTTGTTGATTTATTTACAGAATCGCCTTTCGTTACCAATGCGATCTTTTCTCGATAATCGGGAAATAGATCAATGGGAGTGCTTGGAGGACTCGATAGAGATGTGTCTTCATGAGGTAAGTAAAAGATTCGAAGAGAAGTTAGAGACGGAGCCTTCATATGCAATTGCTACCAATTTCTTATGGAAAAAACAAAGAACAAGAACAGCCTTTCCCTACAAAATGTATAAATAAAAGAATTTGATAAGAAGGAACAGAATGAGTTATGGCGACTTTTATTTAAACACTCCCTAAAACAACATATTAGGTAGCTTTACGATTGATACCGCTTTAGTGAAATATTTTTTAAATCACACGTTCATAGAATTCGAAAGGGTACTCACCTAATGCTGCAATGAAAAACACCTATACCTACAGCATTACTACTACTAATAGGAAAACAATTATGAGACCTAACGAGGATACAATGGATATTCTCATCGCACAATGCGATCGTTTTATAGACAACCTTTGGATGAACTGAAATACCTAAAAGTAATACAGGGCTTTGCGGGAAGAACTCATCTTAGAAAGTTTCCATCTCTTTAGATTTGACAGATCTCTGTACATTTTGTTAAATATTAATTGTGTGTGTAATACATATTTATTTATATAAATAGTGTTTTTTGCTTTTAGTTTATAGTTAAGACGGGATTAGGTAAGGTATCCCTGTATTTTTAAGTGTAGGTATTTGCAGTTGCAGCAATAGGTACTAATTAAATGTGACAACATTTATAACAGTTACTTATACGACTATAAATCCTAACTTTCCAACTGCAACTTAGACAAGAAGCGACATTAACCGAAGAACTAAACCAAAATCTCATCAAATAAATCGCATTTACGACGCTAACCCTTCACATACCACACTAGCCAAACTACAACGATTCCATTTACAGCGTCTTCAAAACTATTAATTACTTATTTAATTCGCAGACACCGAGTTATCTTTAGGGTGCGTCTACACGGTAAAAGTAGCTTGCGCATGTTGAGGCACATGCACAGGTTATATGCATTAAAACGTGCGGATCTAGCGACTCGAGCATGTACCAAAGCAAAATACAGATACCGGCACGGATATTGGGCTCTCGGCGGAAGAGTGGGGATCGCTTTGCGCACCCGTACGCATAAGGCAATAAGGCAGTAAATCGCTTCTGCGCAGGTGAAGGTCATGGCTCGATATCCGTGCCGATAACTGTACTCGCGTGATCTTTTGCGTGCGCGCGGGCCACTTGCGCATGTTAACTTGCTCCAGCTACATGCACCGTGTAGAAGCACCCTAAAACAATTAATTAGTTATTTAATTCGCAGACACTGAGTTACGTTTAATTGCCCGCAGTTTCCATAAAGCAGGGGTTGTGCAGTCACGATACTATCTAATGGGAGACAGGAGTCAATCACATAGGATCGTAAGGTTAGTTCCAAGGGTAGTTACTTCCACTACATATAATTACGATTGAATTTACGGCGTGTTTGTCGTATGGCGGACTTGCTTGTTTGTTGTTGATGTTGCTTTGTTTTGATTAGTTTAGTGTACAGCAAATACTCGGAGAAAATAGTATTTATGATAAAAAAGGTATGGGAAACAGCCTTAAAATAGGAAAATAGAGGAGATAAAAAAATAATTAAGCTGCAGTCATAAGCTAGGTCGAACTAAATGGAAACAAATAAATGAAAATCTAGTCTTTCTTTCAACATTTGTCTTTTTCAAGTCAATGATAACGAAAACGAATCTGCTAACAATATCAATCAAAGCAACGCTCCATCAAATTTAACTTCGAACAAACAAAATTGCACGTCATTGTAGTAGGGAATCCATAAATAACTTAATCCTAACACGCCGCAGAAAATCAATCTATTCCCCAAATGTGACAAAATTAGCGTGTAATATTTCCTGTTCGAATTATAAATGGTGTTATTTTCCCGCCAGAGTCCGGAGCGCGCCGTGCGAGGCGTGAGGCGATCTGAGCGCACGAGCCCGCCACGTGACCGCCACGCGCCAGCCAACCATCCCATCCCTCTTCTAGTATTTATTCTACAACTATCCTCTCATTTAAGACTCGTGTCATCAGTGACAGACGCAACGCTCCGTGTAAATTCAGTTTAGATTTCATCGAACACCCCTCGTCGCGACATTTACAAAGCAAATATCGTTCCCAGATTGCATTATTATTTAATTGTTTCGAGTGCCGCTCAAAGAGCAGTCTTGTTTGATCCATTATGCATCAAATATTGTTCAACTCTTGTTTCATTTTCTCTAACTGAAATTGTATTTCATGTAAGATGAAATTATTCAAACTGATTAGCTTTTGGGATGAGGACTGATGCTTTTTAATTTGATAGTGCGTGAACAAAAATTTAACTCACAATTTAATCATTAAATTACTACTATATTACAACTTAATAAAAACCCGAAAACAACCAAATCTTTGAGAGCTCAAATATTTCGAATTAGATGAAAAATACTACATGCAGCAACCTATATTTTAAATAGAATTTAGGCCACATTAAAATGGAACCAACACCATATAAAGTGCATATTTACGTTGTTTCCCAGTAATATCCGAAAAGCGATTCTCATGATGAAAGAGCGCGAACCTGGTGCGAAGTAAAGCAGCGCCCATACATCAGGCGCTCCATTCTAATGGTAATTCGGGATATACGCGCGCCCGATATTGTTGGCCGGTCCCTTCTGCCGTAACAAATGTTTATTTTATACACAACGCCACTAACAATAGTGTGCAAATACCTAAACACCGTAATGGTGGCGCGATGCGATTTAGATGATAATGCTCGCAGAAATAATAATGGGAGGCGTTGTGATTGTGCGTTGTTTACTGTGCGGTGCGCCCAACGGACGCGTGCTCGGTCTTGTGCCACTGTGGCTAGCTTGTTTTGTTTTACTAATACAAGAATTTTGAGATGATGGGAGTAGGATTGATATAGTCAGTTTACCAGGTTATACAAAAAATATAAGTATGATGATTCTATATTGATTACATCTAAAAAAACTTTTTTACAAAAAAATTAAACCGACTTCCCAAAACACTAAAAAGCAAAAAAAAAAACTATTTTTAGGTGCATCGGCCTAGAATTCGGTGTCTAATGGATGTTACTAAGTTAATTTTGCCACCGACTTCTAGGCCGATGCACCTAAAAATAGTTTTTTTTTTTTTAGTGTTTTGGGAAGTCGGTTTAATTTTTTTGTAAAAAAGTTTTTTATTTAAAGCTTTTCAGTGATACGTATAGTTGTCACTATCCATACAAGTGGGAAGTTCTCATCAATACAAAGAATATAAATCCAAATACGAGGTATTTTACATATTCAGTTGTCGAGTTCCCTCGACTTTCTCTGGTCTCCATCATCAGGTCAGCTTCAAACCTTCACTGTTGCAAAGGTCTTGTCAATACAAATAATTTAAGCCCAAACACGAGGTAGTTTACATATTCAGTTGTCGAGTTCCCTCGACCCTCTCAGGTTTCCATCATCAGATCAGCTCCAAATCTTCACTGTTGAATAGTGCTTTTAGGCGTACACCTGAGTATCAAGTTTTTACCCTATGTATGCCTACAACTTTCGAAGGTTGCCCTCGATTTCTCAGGGTTTCCATCATCAGATCCTGACCTGATGACTATGGGACCAACTGGCAGCTATTCCGAGTCGAACAAAAAAAGAATCAAGTAAATCGGTCTATAAACCTCGGAGTAATCGATGTACATACATAGAAAAAAAAAAAAAACATACCGGCCGAATTGATAACCTCCTCCTTTTTGGGAAGTCGGTTAAAAAAAAATATGAAGTTGAAATCAGGAAAGTATCAATCGAAAGTAAGTAAAAAAGTACGAAAATAATTAAATAAGTCGAAATCAGGGATGTTCAATACTATGAAAAAAGTTTAAAAGGTAAGTTTTATTATTACCCACGCAAGGAAAACGAAGTGGGTATATATACATAAGTAGGTAGGTAAGTACGTATAGAGCAAAAAGGTTAACGTATAATAATACCCACACCGTGATCCCCTTTTCAATGTCTTCTAATTTAATATTCCTACAACACAGAAAAGGCCTAAGTCTTTAACAAAGTCTTTAAAAACGTGGCTGTTGTAATATATGTAGGTTCAGGTAGGCGAGTACGAGCGCCTCCTACATGTTTAATTTGATATTGTTTAAAGACGGTGCGCGGCTGACAGCCCTAACTCCCATGCATATTCATGTGGCGTGATTAATCATGGCGAACCTGCCTCCCTTCACACACCTACACTACATAGCGCTATATACTTTGTTTATTATACAAACACCCACAGCGATGTTCAAATTGTGAGTTATTGGCTAAAGCACGCCGCCTAAATTAGTTACGAGCGTTAGTGGTAATTTGTCCGCGAAATACTTCCTCAATTTTACGTTCCTTTTTCCTAATAAATTAAGATCGCTCGCAGGGATTTTATTTCAATTTTTCAACTGTAATGATAAAACACGTGGCTCCATTATTTCGCGTGGAGCGGTCATCGATCTGTGTAGGTATTGTTTCGTAGCGGCCGCTACGCTGCGTAGCATTAGCTACGACAAGTTTTTACAAACCATTTGTCGAATGAAATATACTTTTATTTTTCCATTAATTAAAACAAACTAAAATACTACTAAATGACATTTTAATCCCCCAGAATAGGATTCATCAATTATAATAATTGACTACAAAAAACGGATGATTAATACATTCCTCACCCAGAGATTTGTCGCGTGCCCTAATATTTTTTGTTAGTGTAATAAAATAGTTAAAAGCTGGTGAAAAGTCTTTGATGAATTAAAAAAAGGTTTGATTAGCATAGGGAAGCAATAAAGTGTTGGTTGGTGGTACATCTGCCGGTGGGCGGACGCGCGCGCGATGCATGTCGCTTTTATGCTAATAATGACGCGTTAACCGCGATTAGCGAATGTTATAACAGAGTCAATGACGCGACTACACGCGAATAATTTATAGATAGTCAGCAATAAATGCCGAACAGATAACTCGTAATGGCGATGCCGAGATAATGCCGTGTTGTGCCTTTTTAGTTCCAGTTTGAAAAGAAACTACAAGGTATAAGTTAATATTGTCTTTAAATATAAATAATATGTATCGACAATCATAATATGCACCCATAATTATCACATCAAAATCCACAAAATATTGACAAATTTAACTCATTCAAAGCGAGGCACATACAATCTACAAATATGCCAGCTTATTCTGATGTGCAAAAGAAAATCTTTACTAAACAAAACAGAGAAAATATATCAAGACATGAGGTGTACGGCGTAATAGGTATGGGTTCGATTCCCTCCAGTAAGAATAATAGTTCTTAGAATACATACTTCTAAAGGGTTAGGGGGAAACTCGCCTCTGGGCCGCGGCCCAGATTACACGGTATAATAACAGTCGGGAAAACTGGTCCGAATGTGCGGGCCAGATTACTATGTGAAAAAAGTGACGGAGGTAAGTCGACCCATTGGGACTTAATTTCATAAAATCTGATAGTTGTGAAATTTTTCACAGCTCAAAATCGTCAGGAGGCAAAAAGACTTAGATCTTTTTCATAATTTTCATCATAAATATAATACTTTGTCTAGAATACTGGACTCCTAGTAGCTAATATAAACTTAGTTAAATAATGAAGTTCCTATAGATATTTGATACATAGTTTTTATTTTTCCTTTTTTTTAATATCTAGATTAGGTGGGATATTTACATAATGTAGAATATGTGTGTATAAGTAGGGTATAATATTTATTTTTATTTACTTACAGCATGTTAAAAAAACCCATTAAAGTTTTTGTTGCATATTTAGTTCCTATAACCTATATATTTAATAATCGCAAAATCGTCAGGAGCTAGAAGAAATAAAGATCTTTTTCATAATTTTATCGAAAATATTGATGCCAATATATCCAATGTCAACATAAATGAGTGTTACAAAAATACTCTTGTTGCCAAAAGGGGGTTTGTTTTTTCTTGTAACGCGAACAAAATTTTGATAAAAAGAAACAATGTTTCTATATTTACGTTTTACTTATAAATTGAGATTATTAATTAAGTATCTATAGAAGCTCCATTATTTAACGAAGTTTATATTACGTACTAGGAGTCCAGTATCTAGACAAAGTATTATATTTATGATGAAAATTATGAAAAAGATCTAAGTCTTTTTGCCTCCTGACGATTTTGAGCTGTGAAAAATTTCACAACTATCAGATTTTATGAAATTAAGTCCCAATGGGTCGATTTACCTCCGTCACTTTTTTCACATAGTAATCTGGCCCGCACATTCGGACCAGTTTTCCCGACTGTTATTATACCGTGTAATCTGGGCCGCGGCCCAGAGGCGAGTTTCCCCCTAACCCCTTCTAAACGCATCCACAATTCTGAACTGTACAATGACGGACAACTTTGCAAAAAAACAAATGCAATACGACGAATGGACGAAAAATGCTACAATCAAGATAGCAATCGAGCAATTGTCCTTACGGCAAGTCTACAAGATCAAACATGTTATCAGTAATGTCACACAAAACGGGGCCGACACGTGACGGCGACGAGGCGGCGACGTCGCCGTCGATCGTGCGGCAATCCGTCAGCCGGTCCCGCGGGACGGCGGGGTCGAGGGACGGCGGGGTGAGCCGATTAGTGTCGCTCACTGACCCAGCTAATTTGTGACACCGCACATGCAGCTTTTTGCAACTGCCAATCAAACTCGTCTGATAAAACGTTAACATCGATGTTATTGTTCGTGTCTTTTTGATGACGCTTCAATCTGCTGTACCAACATATTTTTTTATTCAAATGAAATTGAAACTGAAAATTACTTTAGCTATGTTGACGGGTATTACGGATAACTATATTTATGTAATGTGTTTTTTAAAAGCGTGTTTCGAATCATTTCGGTCGAAAATAATTGACTACAGTTATTACACAACGCTCATCTACCTGTCCCTTACATAAAGTCAATAAGAGATCAATTTTATTTATCGTCGAATCTTTTAAACATCGCTCATCCAGACAGGATTACGCGCGATGCGACAAAAACTCGTACCACTGTAGGCATCATTTTTCCACTACGCTGAATCAACACTCGAGCCATTCATCGGCGCTATGAAAATAATGGATCGTTTATCTTTTTGTTTTTCCATTCCCAAACCTTTCGGTTTACTCGGTGTGTGAACGCGAATATGTCCGCTGACAGTATTCATTTATGCAACAACTAAAAGGATACGTACTCGCTGATATGTGAAATCACTATTTTGTTTGAGTGAGTTGAGCTTTTCAATTTTATTTTTGAGTATTCAGCTATGATATTGGATTGTTTGTTTGTAGATGTTTGAAATGAGTTTTTGTTGTTATGCTGTTTGTTGGAAAATATTGGATAGGAATTTAATTATTTTGTACATTGATGGGCTTGGAATCCATTACCTATCCGATAACTATTTACCACAAAAAAAACCTGTTACTGTTAGTGTTAGTGGGAGCTTCTTCCCACCCCCGAGAGTAACACACAATAGAATCCACAATAATATTTATTTAGGAGAAAATTATAAATACATTTTCATGAAAGCACAATGACATGACACAACACAGACAACCCATTTTTAGGGTTCCGTACCTCGAAAGGAAAAAACGGAACCCTTATAGGATCACTTTGTTGTCCGTCTGTCTGTCTGTCTGTCTGTCTGTCTGTCTGTCTGTCTGTCTGTCTGTCTGTCTGTCAAGACCCTTTATCTTAAGAACGCGTGAACGTATCAAGCTGAAATTCACATGAAATACTCGGGTATATTGTCCCTTTAAGCTGTGAAAATATCAAACTTCTAAGCCAAGCCAATCAAAAGATACAACCGATTATGTCGATATTTTCAACAAATTTTCGACACTCGCAAAGGAATCAAAACCTACAGGGTACTTCCCGTAAACTCAGAATCTTGAAATTTGGCATGAAGCATTGTCATATAATGCAAATATAGGAAAAATTGCGAAAATCACATTTTTTTTTGTTATATAATATAATAAAAATATTTTAATAAAATGAAACTTACTACCTTATTTCTCACGAACAAATAAAGGTACCAAATTGAAATTTATACCAAATACCTAGGTCTATTGTCCCTTTAAGCAATGAAAAAATCAAACTTCTAAGTTAACGCGATCAAAAGATACAGCAGTTTTACCGCCACCTTAGACGAATTTCCGTCACACGCTAGGGAATCAAAACCTACAAGGTACTTCCCGTGAACTCAGAATCTTGAAATTCGGCACGAAGCAACGTTATATAGTACTAGCCAACAATAAATCAAATAATTACGAGTACCACTACCACGTTAGTTTTATGCGCATAAAAAAGTTGACGACCCTAGCGCGACCGCCGAGTTTAGGCATGAAAAGTGAAGTACATACATGAGATTGACTTCTGTTGTATATTGTGGTACTGGCCTACTATTTTAGTTATATTATAAAATAAAAAATATTAACTATTTTGACTCTCACGAAATTATCATAACTATGATTGTTCTAAACTTAACGGTTGGCGTGAAACTCACTTTTTATCTATACAGGATTTGTACGGAACCCTCGGTGCGCGAGTCCGACTCGCACTTGGCCGGTTTTATTTATATTATTCTTTTTAATAACTCCAAATTCAAAATTGGTTAATAGGCCAGTAGGCCGACAAGTAGTAAGAATTGAAACTTTAACAGTTAGTTCAGCAGTTGAAAGCGTGCTATAATTACTAACGATTTCAAAAAGCATTCTGTGTAGGTACCTACCAACTCATAAAATAATATCCTCTTGTCCGTGTATAGGATAATTCATTTATTTCTTTAAAAACACCTTAAACTATCATTACAGAGTTTAAGAGCGTGTACGCTCGGCGCGCGATGTCAACTTTAGGTAATTCAACGCAAAGAACCGCGCAGACTAGCGTCGCGGCTGTGTGCGTGCCTATCATACTTCACGTATAGTCACACAAACCATTTTGATCCTTTCGAGTGAAATTGGTAGAACAAAAAATATATTATTTAGTAAATAGTTAATAGCGGGAAAATAGTGTAAGTCTATGGATGTCTAAAATATAAAAGCATGAAAATAAGTCGTTAATACTTACACTCTTTTGCAAAAAAATCGGGCACCTATGAAAACCTTGGTTTTGAGGACTTTCTGTATATTACATACAATTTTCAACAGTACTAAATAGTCGACTGATGATTAATGACAATGTTAAGAGTTTCTGTATTTTAACCGATTTCAAAAAAAGAAGGAGGTTTCAATTAGATTGTTTTGTGATTGTTCTCAATTTGATTGTTCTCGATTTCTCTAAGACGCCTGGACCGATTTGAAAAATTGATTGTTTATATGAATGGTCCAGTCCATCCAGACCGAAAAATTGTGGTCAAATAACAACAATTGCCGGAAAGCCAAATATTGGTGAAGAGCTTGGGTTTACCATTGCAAATAAAGTTTTAAGTTATCTATCCTATATGCTTCAAAAGTTATTCGAGATCAAAAGTCAAAATTTGGGTACATCCAAAATGAAAAAAAAAAAAATATATAGCTCAATTGGTAACAGACATCTGCAATAAGTGATTTCTAGCCTAAGGAGTCCGCCATATTGGATTTAGACTCGCGACACATTTTTTTTCGAGTTATTCATAGCAAGCCCTTTCATTTGATACCCATATCGTAGGAATGCATTAAAAACATTTTTTTCTCCATCTTGGGTATACCGCCATATTGGATATAGAATCATACATTGTCATTAAAACTGAACATTCAAACAAAATTTCAACTCAATCGATAAAAAAAATATGCTTCAAAATTGAGCTTTAAATAAAATAGTAATGTATCAAGATTTGTTGGTCGCGCTTGAAATGTACTCTATTCTCGGTATCCACGGCAGAGGTTATTCACCCTACGCGATGTGACGGAGCGACACGTCCTCTCTCTGTGAAGCCTTGCGGCGGTCTGGTTCGAGTTGACTCGCGTGCAGCGTTTTATAGTAGTTTTTAAATAATTTATAAAAAATAAAACGAGAGATTAAATTATAATATAAAGTTTATGTTTTAAAGAAAGAGTTATATTACTATAGTAAATAATTGTTATATTAAATTAAGTAAGAAAGATAGGTAAAAAAAGCATTTGAAATTCATAATTTTTCACATTGTTAAAATATTTTTTTCTGAAAGATAGAAACCTAAATCAAAAAATGTTTTCAACTAACTATAGGCATGGGGATTTCCTCTATGAGTAAAAAAATAAATATGATTAGATTTGCCACTGTTTTCACATGAATTTAAGCTTCGAAATAGACGCTGAACGGGAATTTTATAAAACATCTGTTACGTTATAGGGGTTTTAAGTATTTAAACTACACAAATTGAAATTTATGTTCAATTAACTATATAGACAGTGAAATTACCTTGCGTTATTAAAAAATAACATAGTTATAGGATAAGTAGTTACTGAGAAACAGTGGTTTGAAAAGTACCATTTTAGGCCAAATGGCGCGCGGTTGACGTACACGCTCTTAAGCCTATGCGACAGCTAAGTACTGAAACGCATACTATTAAGAAACTACCTACTTACATTATGTTTTTAAAAATAAGAACGAGAACAAGAACAATGTCAAAAATAAAAAAACCGACCAAGTGCGAGACGGACTCGCGCACGAAGGGTTCAGTACCAGAGCAAAAAATCACGCTTGTTGTATGGGAGCCCCCGAAAATATTTATTTAATTCTGGTAATACATCATCTGTGAAAATTTCAGCGCTCTTAAGTATCACGGTTCATTAGATGCAGCCTGGTGACGGACGGAGGGATGGATGGACGGACAGAGGAGCGAAATCAATAGGGTCCCGTTTTACCCTTTGGGTATGGAACCCAACCCTTACCTATAACAGAAATACCAGCCTGGGGTACCTAGGTCTGCCTTATTTTGTATGCAGGTAGATACCTAAGTAAAGTACACTCTTTTGCAAAAAAAACGGGCACCTATGCGAAATCTTAGTTTTAAGGTCTTTACGTGTATTTCAAAGGGTTTTAATGATTGTAGTATGTTTCCAGCATCAAAAGAGTTAGCCGAGCATGCGTGAGAGTGTATTCTAAATTTGAATTTTGTACAATTGCTAAGAAATTGGTTAAACCTTGTTTGGGACTAATTGCTGCCAGAAAGTTCGTCGGTGTTTTGAAAATTTTTTGAAGTGATTTTCAGGAAAATGATAATGCAATTTTAATTAATGATTAATGTACTTTTTTGTTACATCAAAACATTTTTGAAAAACTATGCGTATTTTATAAAAATTTTACTTGCTCTAAATGGGCTATACTGATGATTGATGGCAATGTTAAGAGTTTTGGTATTTTAGTGTAAAGCGTTCTATTGTTTAGACATTGTACTCACGTGTTTTAAAATATCGCTTTTTCATAATTAAACACTATTTAGAAGAGTATCAGTACCTTTGGCTGCGACAAAACCAATTTAAAGTAAGCAGTGCCGATCACAACCCGTCTCCTATCGGACTTTGACATTTAAAAAACACCAAATTTTGTGATAAATGTTAAAATTAACCACATGAAAAATGATGAGGAGGGTTAAAGCTATCTAAAAAGTCAAATTATTGCCTCGTTGAAGCTCTCGATAACTCCATAGGTATCGGGTTACTAAACGATGATTTAGCTGAAAGGGAGTCAAAAATTCAAAATGATTGGCGAAACGTATGTTTCTTAAGAAATGAGCAGATAGCCAATTATTGTTATGATTTAAGCAGGAGAGTGCTGCAGATGCCAGAAAATCTCGATGCAGGCAAGTTTATTTAATAAAATGTCCATGGGATGAAAACACGCTATTTGAACGCTCAGACTCATAGATCTTCAGAGGTCTACGGAGTGTCCCAAGAGACGAGGTTGTTTAAAAATCAGTGATTACGAGACCTTAAGACCTCGTGCTCAGACTCTATGCGCTATTTTCTGTATTTTGTAGAATTTCAAGACTTTCAAAAATGTCAAAGTCCGATAGGAGAGAAATTGTGATGGGCACTGCTTACTTTAAATTGGTTTTTCGCAGCCAAAGGTACTGATACTCTTCTAAATAGTGTTTAATTATGAAAAAAGCGAAATTTTAAAACACGTGATTACAATATCTAAACAATAGAACGCTTTACAGTAAAATACCGAAACTCTTAACATTACCATCAACCATCAGTATAGCCCATTTAGAGCAGGTGAAAATTTTGTCAAATACGCATAGTTTTTCAAAAATGTTTTGATGTAACAAAAAATGACATTAATCATTAATTAAAATTGCATTATCATTTTCCTGAAAATCACTTCAAAACTTTTCGCCAACAATTAGTCCAAAACAAGGTTTCAGCAATTTCTTAGCCATTGTACAAAATTCAAATTAAGAATACACTCTCACGCATGCTCGACTAACTCTTTTGATGCTAGAAACATGCTACAATCATTAAAACTCTTTGAAATACACGTAAAGACCTTGAAATTAAGATTTCGCATAGGTGCCCGCTTTTTTTGCAAAAGAGTTTATTTCATATAAACAAAAGCAAGTTAAACATCACGCTGAAACGCATTCAGAGAAAACTGACCACAGATTTAGACACAAATTGAATAAAACTTGCGATATTAAAAGTTATTAATTTTAATTACAAACATTGTAGGTATAGTATTTTTATTATATTTTTAATGAAACTAAATATGATGGTCGTATAATTTTCCAGGGAACAAAAGAGAAAACAAACACTCTTCGCGTCTTTTTATAAAAGAAAATAATTAAGGTTTAAATAACGGATTTGTACCTATCTGAAACAGAATTTTATACTGCTAGCGCTATCTATTGGACAGTAGCAAAACCTTGCAAGACCTAGATACAAAATCGTTTCAATTAGTATAGCTACTCACTACTAGATGGCGTTAAAACCAAAAACATATATCCTGCATATTGTCCGCTTTGTTTTAAGTTTCTTACCCGGAAGAACATTAGTCTCAATCTAATTCAATCTCAATAAATTGAGCAGCTTTCGCTTTACCATCGTTAATATACAAAGATTCTTTTCGACAGAGCGTAAAATATTAACTTTAACTTTAAACAACTAAATACATTTTAGATAAGTATACTAGTTTTTTATATTGGGTAGGGTAGTAAAAGCTAAAGCAAAATACCTGCTTAAAAATGTTTTGAAGATTACCACAATGCATTCTTCAAATAGACTGTAAATAAAAGCTAGACCAGAAATGAAAATGACACACATGATAATTTTAAATAATTTATATTTCATCATACAATACCCAACTACCAAACCATAGAACATGATATTATAAATCTAACAATAACAATTACTTAATTGAAATTATATAAATAATAAGTAACATTAGAATTATAAATGTAAACATTGTTTACTAACGAATCACAGATGTAAAGAAGTCTACGACAAATAACAGTTTTCAAAACAATGATTTAACATTTAATTTGTAACATAAAAAATACAAAATATTATTGGGCCATTTAGACCACTCAATTTTCACTTATAATACCACAAGAGCTTCAAAATTATCGGGTATTTCCCGATAGGTTCGTTGCAAACAAATGAAGGAGTCAAGTTTTTCAGGTTAAAAAATCACGAGCGCGAAGCGCGAGTGATTTTCTGAAAACTTGACGACTATTTGTTGCTGAAACCTGAGGGAAATGCCAGATAATTATGAAGCTCGTGTGTATTCGGAAGATTATTCCGTCCCAAATGTCGGCCACAACCTGTCAGTTTGACGTAGCAACGACCAGAGAAAATATTCAAAAATTTTCAGTATAATACCATGTAGGTTGTACCACGTGACGTCGAATGGTGCAATTCTATTGGTCGATATTTGGGTCGGAAAAATAATCACTATATACCACAAGAGCTTCAAAATTATCGGGTATTTTCCGATAGGTTCGTTGCAAACAAATGAAGGAGTCAAGTTTTCAGGTTAAAAATAACGAGCGCGAAGCGCAGTGATTTCCTGAAAACTTGACGACTTTATTTGTTGCAGGAACCTTGAGGGAAATGCCAGATAATTATGAAGCTCGTGTGGAGATTATTTTTCCGTCCCAAATGTCGGCCACAACCTGTCAGTTTGACGTAGCAACGACCAGAGAAAATATTCAAAAAATTTTCAGTATAATACCATGTAGGTTGTACCACGTGACGTCGAATGGTGCAATTCTATTGGTCGATATTTGGGTCGGAAAAATAATCTTCATAATTTTCACAATTTTTAAAAGACATTACATTATTACAGAAAGAAGATTTATTATTACAGAAATATAATAAATAAACAAGTTTAATAAAATTATATCAGATCTATTACATGTCATGACACCGAGCATTATAAATTGTTTTGTATTAATACTATTTTGTATCATTTTAAAGGTAACTCAATAACTATTTTGAAATTAAGTTTTCTAAGAATATAGGTAAGTATACAAAGTAACTGGACCCATCTCAGTCTTAATTTGTAAACAATGTGGAATGAAAACTTACCTTGAAAATTAATTTTAGATTTTTTTATGAAATATAAAATTAAGTTAAGTAATTAAAAATCACGAAATTAAAATACATACCTTACTGAATTATGATAGCACAACCGATTTAAAATTTTGCTAGGTATTTTATTCTCTATCTAAGAGATTTTACATTGAGCAGTAGTCTATCACATTGTATTTTTAACATACCTTCTAAAAACAGGCTCACGTGATTCAAGAGCCTTATGAGTATTTTTATTAATTTTAAAGTAAAATGTTTCTTTTCTGATTTCCACTCAAACTGGTAGATTAACGATAGCCTCCTAATAATTAAAATCAATTTTTAATACAAGTTATTTTTATAAGGCCTCAAGCACCTTTAGATTAAGGAATACTATAATGAGAGGATGGGGCATAATTCCGCATCATCTAAATTCTTACGATTCCTCATTAGTTGGGGAGATTTTCTCATGTGGATAGCGTGTTTCCAAGATCCTCGTAGACACAACTGTAGCTTATGCGGTAAACCAGCCATGTTGTGACGACAACTTTAATGAGTTTAAATTCTGATCTGTCCTCATTGGTTGGGGTGATTTCCTCATGAGGTTAGAGTTGTTTAGAAGATCCGCATAGTGTTAGCACAGCCGTGGTTCATGCGGTATTGCACGTACATCATGCCGGAGTTGTGCCAGTAGTACAGAGCTCCTAGCACTAGAACATGCCACCATTGGTGGGAATGGCCTATGTAGTCCACCTTGCCTGGGAACCAGCGCTCTGGCACCTGGAATAGGAAAGTTAAGTTAGAAATTTTACTTTCAATGTTACATTACATGTAGAATAGGACAAATAATAGAAAAGTACTATATAAAGCCTTATCGGTACATTGGTTGAAACATCGAAATAAACAAGCAGATCAAGAAACAGTATTTGCTAGACGTGAAAATTGATTTCAAAGGTAGGTACATAATTTCACTTTCAAATCATATAAGAAAGAGAGGATAAAAAATCGCTATGCAAATTACTAAATGCTTTGTGAATTATCAATACTAAATTAATATGCACCATTGAAATTTTAACGCAATCGACCTAAATATAAATGTATCTATAGGTACCTACCAAATTATTTATTTTCTTGGTATTTGCAAAAAAAACAAAAGTAAATTAATATTCCAGAATTCCAACGCGTCACAACATTCCTACAAGGTCTCAAAAATATCGCGTAAATTGGCGATTCATCAACATATTGCGTCAAAAGTTATTCCAAAGAATGTGAATGAATTAATAAATAAAATGTTGTTTTGAACAAATATAATTAAATAAAACAATCAAGCAATTAACGGTCGTTTAAGGTCACATGTCCTTAAGATTCGGTTCTAGAATACGCTAGTGTCCTTAATGTTTTACTTTGATGTTGCTGGCATTTATTGCAAAAGTGCAGCGTTAAAAACTGGGCCTTTAATTTTAATCACGGGCAACTTGGCCTTCTCAAATTTTTCAATTGAATCAATTTCTCTAAAAGCCACTTTTCTTTGCTCAATAAAGTTTATATAATATCTATGTACCTAGTTGTAGTAAGGCAGTTACGAATTAAGAGTAGAACTGTATGCCGCCACATGTCAAGATAATTAATGACAAAACATTATACAAAAGAAAAAAGTATTTTTTGTCAGCAATTAATTCTACTATACTGTTTACTGTTTTAAATACAATTACTACAACATTGACCTTTAAACCACTTCGGGCTACTAACAATGTGTGTAGGTTACACACATTGTTTATTAGGCTTTTGACCAAATTCTAAAGTCAAGAAACTTTCAAGAGTTCTCAAATAGTAGGACAGAGGTGACTTACACATATAATTACATACATTCAAGGTACGGATGACCATTGCGGTCAATGAACACTGAGAAACCAGGGTTAGGTAGACAAGCAAGTAGCCGGTACAAAAAAACTTTTTTACAAAAAAATTAAACCGACTTCCCAAAACACTAAAAAGCAAAAAAAAAACTATTTTTAGGTGCATCGGCCTAGAAGTCGGTGTCTAATGGATGTTACTAAGTTAATTTTGCCACCGACTTCTAGGCCGATGCACCTAAAAATAGTTTTTTTTTTGCTTTTTAGTGTTTTGGGAAGTCGGTTTAATTTTTTTGTAAAAAAGTTTTTTATTTAAAGCTTTTCAGTGATACGAATAGTTGTCACTATCCATACAAGTGGGAAGTTCTCATCAATACAAAGAATATAAGTCCAAATACGAGGTATTTTACATATTCAGTTGTCGAGTTCCCTCGACTTTCTCTGGTCTCCATCATCAGGTCAGTTCCAAACCTTCACTGTTGCAAAGGTCTTGTCAATACAAATTATTTAAACCCGAATACGAGGTAGTTTACATATTCAGTTGTTGAGTTCCCTCGACTTTCTCTGGTCTCCATCATCAGGTCAGTTCCAAACCTTCACTGTTGCAAAGGTCTTGTCAATACAAATAATTTAAGCCCAAACACGAGGTAGTTTACATATTCAGTTGTCGAGTTCCCTCGACCCTCTCTGGTTTCCATCATCAGATCAGCTCCAAATCTTCACTGTTGAATAGTGCTTTTAGGCGTACACCTGAGTGTCAAGTTTTTACCCTATGTATGCCTACAACTTTCGAAGGTTGCCCTCGATTTCTCAGGGTTTCCATCATCAGATCCTGACCTGATGACTATGGGACCAATTGGCAGCTATTCCAAGTCGAACAAAAAAAGAATCACGTAAATCGGTCCATAAACCTCGGAGTAATCGATGTACATACATAGAAAAAAAAAAACATACCGGCCGAATTGATAACCTCCTCCTTTTTGGGAAGTCGGTTAAAAATACATTAAGAATTACTTTTCTCTGCGACGAAAGTGAACCATAGTAGTCAGCTTTTAAGGTTGAAATTTAAATAAAACTGTCTAGCTATTTGAAACGCTTGGTTGCGCTTAGACAAGATATGATCCCCCTTTTTTATGTTAGAAGAATTTCATAAGAGTTAAATATGTATAGCTTTTTTACAAAAATGTTAGCTTACCTTGAAGGCGTATATCACAAACGCTGTCCCACTTATGACGTACATCCCTATGACTCTAGGGAAGAACATCTGAAAAAAAAAATTTACATCCTTACATTTATTTCTACATTTCACAAAATTAATATAAAATATACCTAGCATAAATGAATATGGAGCTGAGATATTTCGCTTATGGTAAGGTAAAACATACATGATATATGTATTTCAGAACACTAATTCAACAAGCCCCTTTTTACACTCGAGCAACTGAGCGCATGGCGAATTTGAAGCCAAAATCACTTCACATGTCTCTTTCTCATGTCGGCTTTTGCCGTAGTGGAATTCCATGACGGTCAGAAGGTCTAATTTGACATGGTTTATGTTGATCATAAATAATAAGAAATTGAACAGTCAGTACTAACCTGAACCATGGGGTTCTCAAAGCCACCCATAGTGTAAGTCCAGTGCAGCGTGGGCAGCACACCGTACGCTGCCCAGCCGATGAACACGCACATCTTCACCGGGTATGGTACACCCAGCCGCGGCACTTGTAGCACCATCGCCACCACGAAGATCACCGTCACTGATGTCATGTAGAACTGCTTTAGCTCCTGATATTTGAAATTTAATTTGTTAGGAAATTGATGGTTGTTACAGATAGGTTCGTTTGGTAGACTGAGGTTGTGATATTAGACATTATGAAACTTTTATAGTAGGTACCTACCTACTTATATACTAGCAGTGTGTCTGTATTAGAAGTATAACTTATAACTAGAAAAGCTGGTGTTTGACTTTTTCAAGTTTTAAGTTGCTTAAGACTAAAGGAACGAAAAACTAGAGCCATAACCAGAGTAGACAGACGCAGGTCATTATTTTGTTGTTATGTCTAATAATTCGTAAAATGCTTATTTGAATTCAACGTACCCTAAAGTAATATCATCAACAAAGACAAAGAATTCAAGATAACATTTAAACTGTTTTCGAGTGGCTTACAAGACTACCAAACCAACATATTTATTTTAAGAGCACGAGGAACCCGTTTAATTAAATCCTGGGGAAACCAACACATGTTTGCGAGTATTTTTCCAGACTTGACGATAACGGTTATTTAAATAAAGTGATAGTTCGTACACCTTATGGATTTGGGTTCGTACAGAATAACACAGAAACATATTTAAAAAAAAATGTTCTTGAATGTGGATGGGTGCACAGACTTAACAATTGTTAAATACATCGATCTATCAGTAGCCATTAATTTCACGGAAAGAATTAGGTACAGATAAAACCAACTCATTATTCTAATCTCGTACACTTCCTACGGGTGGTCCTCTTAACATAATCTAACATAATTGAACTAATCACACGACAATATGTTAAACAACAATTTAAATTCGACTAAACTACTCGGATGGTATGAGAAGGTCATTGGCGCTTTGTTTTGCAACACCGGTTACAACAAGCGGGACCCTATGTGCATACTTATAGGTCTCATTGAGTCGCATCGTGTGTGCCGGGTCTAGTGCTCTTGACCTTAAATTAGTTACGAAAGAAAGTCTACGAATTAATTAAATTATAATTTATTTCAAGACAAATTTGTAATGATTAGAAAGAATGTTCATTACTTGTGAGATGATGACAGCCTAGATAGAAGAGTATGGAAGAAGAAAACATGCTGCGCCGACCAAATCAAAATTTCAGTAGCTATTCTCCCTCAGTAATAAATTGAATAGATATTATAGTTCTCGTCAAAAATTCTAACCTCCCAGACTTTACTATAATGAAGCAGGATTATCTATGTGTAAAACCTCATTGTGCAAAAAACCGCACAGTTTTAATTTTCTATGAAAGTGTGCGATTATAAAAGTTGTCAATGTGTAACGTGATTCAGCATATTTCGCAAACACTTGGACATGATGAAGGCGCTAGTTTAGAAAACATAATTCTACAGTAATTAAAAATGTAATTATATCAACGCTGCCGGGACTAGCTGTCGCGTGATTGTCGTGTAATCTCATATTATTTTATATACCCAACTATTAAACACTATTTTCATATTCACTTTCCCAAGTAAAGATCAAGTAATGTATATTGCGACAAAATTCATTCTCACTTCGAAAACTAAAACTTTTGCAAGGATTAAATAATGGAGGATGACATGTTTTTAGAACAAAAACTTCCTTTTTCTAGGACATTCTTGGACTGGCAGGCGCGATG
The DNA here is from genome assembly GCF_030705265.1 of Helicoverpa armigera. Taxonomy (NCBI): domain Eukaryota; kingdom Metazoa; phylum Arthropoda; class Insecta; order Lepidoptera; family Noctuidae; genus Helicoverpa; species Helicoverpa armigera. The sequence goes on along the minus strand of NC_087132.1, from coordinate 8,898,484 downwards.
AATTACAATACCCCCTTCTTATATCTGAACCAAGCTTGAGATCCAAGAGTCGTGATACTTAAGCGTAATATGACTTGTGTTAAATGTTTCAAACTAGTAACTCACGTTTTCTTACAAACAAGAAAATTATCACACGACTGCTGGCAGTAAATTAATGTATGCCTTTTGTATTATTATGGTTAGCTATCATTAGTAATTGCTAATTAGATTTTTGCAAAAACTATTAGACGTGTTATGAGGGCAGAAGGACATAAGGATGATATTTCCGGATAACTCGAAGTAAATCGTACCTATACAGCAGTTAAACTCCCAAATTACGGCAAATGAGACGTTGTCTCAGTGAAAGTATAAACCAAGTCCAAATACGCAGAAGTTTGTGATATTTTCGGTATGATCCGCTCAAAACTGATACTTTCTCTTTTAAACTTGAATACGAGAACCATAGAGCAAGTATGCATCATAGATTATCGCCTAGATGTCTAGAACTCTAAACAAGCTCCTACGCTCACAATACGTCGTAGAAAGCGAACATATCGTGAGATAAAATAAAATGTTATTATCGAATAACTCGACAATAATCATCCGGAACAATACTGCGAATAGAATTCTAATCGATTCAGGTTTAGTCGTGTAGCAAATCGAATCGTGATGCATTACTCACTTTTTATGAACGATAACATAAACTAACATAAATTTTATTTGTTTTGCGAATTGTTCAGTCACTTATTCAGCCTTTTTTCAACCTTAATTTATTCATAAGCAAGATTGTAAGAGCTGAGCAAGCACTTCAAACTCCTTAGCTACTCGATGAACCTAAACATTCCAACTTTACTATTACCAATCAATTTGAAAAAGTGGGACTGACAATCAAAAATTGAAACCAAAACTTTCTCAAAATAAATCATCGAAATCTCGTATACCCCACTTCCGATCCTACGCTTGAATATGTGAAGCGAACACGCGACATAAACATTAACACAAAGCCACGTAGAATTCATAACAACTGCGTACAATACGTAATAAAGGCGAGTCCACACTTACGGAATGACACCAAAACGCATAATAAACTCCGGATGTGTAGATGGCCAGTAAGGAGAGCGCAATACCAAAGAGGTCGTACATCAGAAATGTGTTGTAATCGTGCTCGGAGCGGCAAGAGAATGTGTGGTATAAAGCTGATAGCGCCATGCAAACCTGGAAAAAGAAAAAAAAGATTTTGAATAAAGAATTCCCGAACAACTAAATTGAGAGTCGACTCTCAATTTAGTTGAAGATCAGAGACTCGAGAGTTGCTTTTGGTTCAGAACTGGTAAAAAGGGTTTACATCTAAGTATTTTCCAAATAGTTGTTTATTCATAAGAAACAATCGACTGTGCATAATCAAATTGTTTGTTTTTGCACGGTTGGCAAATCAATTCAGTCCAATGCTACTATTACAAGACGGAACCAAAGTCCATTTACAAAATGTATTCAATAATTTCATTTTATCCTATACTGTTCAAATCTAGGTTTTAGAATTCTTATCCATGCTCATTGAACAATTAATTTACTAGACGTTAAACCGGAGTATTCCAAGAATTGCCAAACATGGCACTAAGCCAAGTATGGAATAACACCAATTGAAGATAACAACACATTACCCATATTTATGGCAAACTGGTTATGACTATGTGCTGAAATATGGGGTTGTTAGTTCCAAAGTTTATCTATAAGTTGGCTTAACTTCGTCTATTTATGGAGTACGGTCGACCTGCGATGCCAGAATTACTTAAGGGAATTAAAAACTTGAAACTGAATGTTCTGTTCTAAATAATCAGCAGATTTAAGAGGACGAATTGGAATTTTTGGCGCCAAGGATGTCAATTTTTCTCAGTAAATACAAAACGGATCAAAGTACAACTTGGTTACCTGAAAGTTCATGATATAAACCTTATTTTGTTAGACGTAGAAACATGATTAGGTAATTTTTATAACAGAGAAAAATATATCAAACATACCTCTTTTTAAAAAGAGATTCACATATTATGGGCAAACGGGACCGATTTAAGCCTCTTAACTTTTTTAGTAGTTGAGTATATACATACTCTTTAAAATTGTAGAAGGAATTTTTATCAAATTATCATTTCTAAATAATAAAATTACAAAACCATTTTGTCGCTTACGACTTTTAGTTATAAGCTAGCGCGCGTATTGTTATCCTCGCCCCGCTCAGACGCTCCGACCCCTTTTGGCGCCTTAGATGCGCGTGCCGGTTATGGAATTATTGTTGACCAATTCCTCGCCTTAAGTAAATGGTTGTTAAGGGAACTATAATTTTGTCTATTTAATTAAAGTCCCAATTAATATGTTTATTCCTAATTAAATAGGCAACTTTCGTAGTACTTAATTAATTATCTGCAATAAAATTACCTATGCAAATTAAACTTATAACGGAAATTAGCAAATTATCTATATTTTCAAATATTACTGTCGTTATCCTAGTAATCAGTTTACGTATAATTGCATTAATCCTCATCAGGACATTATTAATGAATATTAAGATAAACAATTATATTTAATCCTTAACCCACTTAGCAATATTTCTTATTAAATCTTATGACCATTAATGTGTAACCTTATGTGTGCCTTGAATTTTGTATCAACTTATACCTAAGTAATTTAGTACCTTAGTGCTAAGTGCATAATTATTTCTATAATATCAATAATAAAACTTTTAATAATTGTTATTTTATTATAACCTTAGTTTATAATTAATGGATTATAAATCGTAAGAAAAGCATTCATGCACATATAAAAAATATAATTCCACTTTAGGTGCCTTTGTCCTCATACGCGTATTTATAAGGCGATAACCTTAATTTTATAGACTATTTTATCTGATATGCATTAATCTGTAAATCCTTCCGATACGTATGGATACAAAACCTTACGTTTCACGCGGAAGTACAAAGTCTGTTTTGTTTTCAAACCTTGCGAAAATCATAAAAAATACAATAGCACACAAATAGCAAATTAAGTTATGATCTAAAAAAAAACTAGACTTGAGAAATCGCAAGTTACCGACTCATAAGTACTATAATATAGTGGTGGCAACAAAAGGTCGAAACCATAGATCTATAATTAAAGTCTATGAATAGATACTTATAAAGAAAATCGATGAGGCAACGACAGGCTTCGCCCAGTGCCATTAAATATGCACCTTTCTAAATGAAAATCAATGCACTGTCATATTGCGTCTAAGATTACCCAAGAAATAATTTTGCTGAGTCAGCATTAAAAATCTGTGTAGAATTTAGAAATAAAAAATCGGTAAAAAAACTTTTAAGTTAAACGGTTTTATCTTATGTGCACTGAAAACTAGAAAATAAAAAAAAACTGTTACTTACCTATAAACCTACATAGGTGGTCCCGGTCATATTAGACTAAAATAAAAACGTGGGGCCCATTACCTAACTATTGCTGTAATACTTTCTTCTAGAGGTATAATAGGTAAGGATTTCTACTTACTATAATTGTAACTGGAGATTTTGACAATCAATAAATCAGCCGTAGCGGCTTCACCAGCGCTCACGATCTACCAAAGTATAAAGATATGCTTTGCCATAGGTAGGATTTCAGAGGGCCCCCACGTTTTTATTTTAGTCTAATATGACCGGGACCACCTATGTAGGTTTATAGGTAAGTAACAGTTTTTTTTTTTTTTTCTAGTTTTCAGTGCACATAAGATAAAACCGTTTAACTTAAAAGTTTTTTTACCGATTTTTTATTTTCTAGTTTTTAGTATTTAATGAAAATGCCTACCGAATATTCCTCATTCTATATATGGGTCAGCAGCGGTGAGGGAGTGCCAGACTCTTTCTGACTAAAAACCGTTGTGTTTCGTCGTAGGCCTTTTATGTACCAGGACAATCCCGCAGCCCAGGCAGGCCTTGGTCCTGTTGTTGCTGACAGTATTCTACTTGAGTAGCCCTTTCATTTGATACCCATATTGAGGGGGTTGTGGAAAAAATATGTAATCCGCCATTTTGTACCGGCGGCCATCTTGGATTTACAATGTTATTGATATTAGTATATTGTATTGTCATCGGAATTAAAGGTGTGTACCAAATTTCAGATCAATCTGACAACAGCAAGGTACTTAAATTTGAATTACTAAATTTGACCCAAGAATAAATAATAAAACAAACAGGGTAAGCTAAATAAAACCGTTTAATAACGTTTTCGGAAATAAAAAACAGTTTGCAGGCCTCATTTTGCGAAACTCATTTGTCAGACATAATAATAATTTAAAGGCCTAACAAACAATTTTTTGTTTTACTACTAGCACGGAGATTGCGTCTTCGCCCCACTACAAACATCATGCCATGAACAGCCTCGTTCGTAACGTTACGACATCGGACCGACCACAGCTATAGACAACATCTACACTTGGACACTCAACCATGAATGAATGTATAAAACTATAAAAAATTGTGGCCAGCATTCTCTTATTCATACTGCTATTGCTGTACCAACAATTTGTTTTCTCGTTTAACTTTCCATCGAATTCCGACATTTATTTCATATCCATACTTTCTTCGTTTCTTTGTCAAGTACTTGTTAATGATATGCAATAAAACCTTGGATATAACGCATGGTAAACAGTGAAAGATGGTTCGTTCACACAATAATAACCTGTTTCTATGAATGACCTACTGCATCTGTTAAATACTTTAAACGTCTGCTTTCTATGTCAAGTAGCATCACGTGTATGATCATTTTAAGCATCATAAAAGCGGTATAATTATTTATATATGAATTATAAACAATCATAGGTATATTAATTCGCGACGTTTATTTTTATTAAAGGTGTTAAAGGAATGCTAATTTAACTAAAGACATTTACTTGATAGATCTCAAGGGTATCTAAAAATAGTTTTTAATTGAAAGTCTGAGGAAGACTGTGTTAATAACATGCAATTCACATTGTGAACATAGCATACCTATAGACAAGTGCTTATGTTATGTACGCTGTCAGTGAAAGTATTTCATAAGCAGACAGATAAGATAGAATCTCCATCATCATATGCAGCAGACAACTTGGAAAGTTCTTTACAAAGTTTAATTGATATTATAGTTGGTATTTTCTTTTTTTTTTTTTTGAATTTTATCTCAACGAGACATTTGCACGCTTAGAAACTACATTCGAATAAAAAGTTTCATCATCAGGCTCCTAATTTTACTCTTCATTCCTGGCCATTTAAAAGAGTATGATAAACAAAACACTGAATATATTTCCTGACTGGCAGAGGATAAAAATATAAATTGATTTTATAATTCTATTTGACAAATCCCTGACCTATCAGGAATTAATAATTTGTTTTTATGAAAATGAAAAATACTTTTGAATAGTTTAGCATGCAAATGCAGCACTATACTCTGACCACTGCTGGTGCTTATTAACGCTCTTTTTTATAATTTTGTACTTTCACTAACGGGAGAAAAGCAGGTCGAACATCTCAGGCGCAAACTTTCAAGACGTCGACCAACGACCAATGGTGTACAGCTCATTTCGTAATGGCCACGTCACGAACAACATGGAAATAATATATTATGATGCTCGCATGGCCGTTGTAAGTGCTAAAACCACACTAGACTGACGGAGGGGGCAACAAACCTTGTAAGTTAGAGTAAACAAGACTTGTGCTCTTCAATGACGCATTATGCTCAAAAGAAAAATGATGCTTCATACATTATGCTTTTGTTGGAACAAGACATATTTTAATAGCGAATATGTTTCTATTAGAAAACTTATATAACGTGATCGTACATGTACCTAATACACGGCTCAATGAAATAAGGTAGGTCAATGTAAGAGTCGATTTATGTAAGTGTAAAAAAGAATGTTAATCTTGGACTGTGGTTAGATAACGTTTAAGGCTAGTTCCGGCAACCACAGAAACTCATATCTTAATAGCTAAGATAATAAACAAGAAGAATAATGTGAAGCAAATGACGTTCTTATAACTTACCAGAAAGCATGAGAACAATAACCCGGCGACGATCTTGTCCGTGACGGTCGCATGAATGTTGATGATGACCAGATCGTTGATGGTCAGGAACAATAGCAAGAAGAAGCCGAATATGTGCGTCCATATGTTCATGGTCTCATTCGTCCACCAGAATATGCTAAAACAAAATTAAAACTCGGTCATATTTGGAACGAGGAAACCTCAAATAGGATAATTTGCATTGCATAATAGCACATTTTTGGCAGTTAGGAGGTTAAACACTCATTATGTATGCGAGCAAATCATTGTTTATCGACTATAAGTCAATAAGCCAGTCTTCCTACGCATTATTTACTATTCCACTACATTCATACATATGTACATAGGTCAAAAGGTAAGTATAGAGCAGTAGACTCTCATCACACGAAGAACTACATTTGTATAATTTCTGACATGCAATAAGATAATCACCGGTAACCCATTCGACCTTAAATGAGACCGGTTAGTGATGCAGTGGTTCAAATGTAAAACCGGTAAGAAAATAACTTTGCTGGGCGTACTTCCACACTTTACGTAAGAGATATGTCAAGAACATGAGACGTTAACTTAAAACGCAAATCTTTCGATTCAGAAGGCAGATGTCCGGTTATAGTAGCCCAAACTGGTAAAGGCCACGAGGTTATGTGACTATGAAGCCTACGCTAGTGGGCCAGGGCTTTATTCTGTGGATCTTCATATTGTGGCGACACATAGCGATTTCGAACACATTTCGAAACGTTACGGATTTTCAAATAGAATTAGCGCACATGCTAGTTTTATTTTCTTTCAATTAATGACACCATCATTAAGTAATTAATTTGACTACGTCAATCAATGGATAAGGTACTTTACATAACCAAGGCAGTTCCTAGTTCTGTTTCCTCACCCTATACCTTTACTACTATTACTCAAGTCCAGCAAATAGGTAATAAAGTAACAATTACTACCAACAATGTCTGCATTGCAGTGCAATACATGAAACTTCATTATACAGTTACACTCTGATTTCCACGAGTAAGTACTCAGATTATATCTACATAATACCCTTGTTCCTACTGTAATGTATCTGTTTAGGCGGTTTACGGTGATTATGAAAAGAGAAAGTTTGCGAAAGATCATTGAATAGCTGAGGAAAATCTTTTTGCGTTCTTTGTTTAGTTAGATCAAGTGTCGTTCTGTGAACATTGCTGATAGAAGTGGAATGCATCAAGCTGGGAACAAGGTGATATAGGACACTCATGGGCGTAGCCAGCTTTGGGCTCAGGGTGGGGCAGCAGTCAACCTATCCCCCGGGGGAGGGCGATTTTTTGTATCTTGAGCCGTTAATCTCAAACTTGTTAATCTCTTAATTTGAGAGGTTTATATTTTCAGGTACAGAAAATGAACACACAGGAAAAAAGCTAAAAGTAAGGACATATAGTTTCTGAATATGCGAGCGAAGCGAGCGCGAAATTTTTATCGGACTTAAACCAAATATAACGTAAAATGTAGCCCAAACGTACTTAACTTTATTTTTGTTGAAAAATGCAAAAACAAGAGCATATAGTTTCTGAATACGCGAGCGAAGCGAGCGCGAAATTTTCATCGGCCTTAAACCAAATATTACGTAAAGCCCTAACGTACTTAACTTTTTGTTTGTTGACAAATGCAAAAATAAGGGCATATCGTTTCTGAATACGCGAGCGAAACGAGCGCGAAATTTTTATTGGACTTAAACCAAATATTACGTAAAGCCCTAACGTACTTAACTTTTTGTTTGTTGACAAATGCAAAAATAAGGGCATATCGTTTCTGAATACGCGAGCGAAACGAGCGCGAAATTTTTATCGGACTTAAACCAAATATTACGTAGCCCAAACGTACTTAACTTTTTGTTTGTTGATAAATGCAAATAAAGGGCACATAGCCAATAAGTCTGAATACGCGAGCGAAGCGAGCGTGAAATTTTTATTGGACTTAAACCAAATATTACGTAAAATTTAGCCGAAACGTCCTTAACTTTTTGTTTGTTAACAAATGCAAAAAATACAGTTTCTGAATACGCGAGCGAAGCGAGCGTGAAACTTTTATCGGACTTTTTTTTAAGACTCAAAACGAAACCTACGTGAAATGTCCCAAATATCATTTTCATGAATAGGGGGATTAGGTACGACACACCCGATTTACGCCCCTACGAAAACCCCCTCGCTCGCATAGATAAGTCGATAAAAATAAAGTTAGATAACGTGTAGCAACGTCGCGCAGCTAAGCTTCGCGGACCACTCGGAATGTCTCCAGGGGCCAACAGTGGTCCGCGGACCACCGTTTAAAAACCACTGTGCTAAACAATCGTTCGATTGTACAATAGCGAGCAAAATAGCGAGCGCGGTTTTTACACTAGGAAATTTTGATCACATCTACCAGTTCCATCTCCTTCAATGCATTATTTTTTGGATAAGATGGACGGCTCGTCTCTTTACGCCACATAGCAACTATTCTTTTAGGGAATACGGCTCGCTTTCAAATGACGCGCGCACCGCTCACGTTCGGGAACTCGAGCGTGTATTTTGTTTTGATCGCGCTCTTTTCAAAAGTCGTCAATTTTTTAATGCAATAACTAACGGGTAGTACATATGTTGTTGATGTTGTTAGTTAGAGTTAGTAAAAAAAACTTGTTTAATCAGACACCTTATAGGTCAGAGCCAGGGCCCAGGGTGGGGCAAGTGCCCCAGCTTGCCCCAGTGTAGCTACGCCCATGAGGACACTAGAAGTAGAAGCATGACCAATAGTTGTCTTATTTAATCAGAGAAAATGCCTGGTCGTTGAATTAGGTATTTGAATAAATAATGAAAGAACTTAACATTTATCCTGTTTCATCTTCCTTTTTTTTTGGTTAACAGAGATTTGAACTGATTTTAATAGTAAAACAGGATGTTACTTCGACATTCATTCGACAAGGGTAAAACCCTTGCAATAGAATCTACCGAAAAATAATGCAGGTGATGTAGACCAAGCTAGCCTATAAGTAGGTACCTAAGTACTACTAATTATACAAATGGAATACATTGTATGTCATTTGTTTCTTCATCATATTGGAGGGTTCAGACACGTTCAGGCTAAGTTCAAGCTAAACAATTTACTAAGGTCATATAATTTGAATGCAACATTAATTCAAATAGCTTGTGGTCCTTTGTAAATAATGAATTATGTAGGTACAAATACGAATTGTTTGCTTGCACACACAAAACATCTAATTAAAAAACTTCGGACTGTGGAGATCTTAGGCCATTAAGACAGCAAACAATACCAATCTTCTCACGAATGTGTTAACGAAAAAAACTTTTTTGTTCACTGAACAGTGTTGACGCGAATCAACGTCAGCGACCGTTTTCTAGTTCATTTCGACCTATACAAGTTTTAATTTACCCGCAAGGCACGAGAACGACACGTGAAATACCTAGTCCCGTTGTTCGCAGTTTGTTACCTCTGCCAAAGTCCATATTATGATTGTATGGAAACCTGATGTAGGTATTCGTTACAGATGTTAATGGGAGGGCAAAGTTGGATGGCAATATAGTACCTCCTATTTCTTTGATCTGAGGTACCTCCTTACTCATTGCTTTAACTGTCAAGACTTTGCGGTTTCCCTTCGCTAAGTTGAACCCATTATTTCCGTTCTCTTTTATATTTTTAAATAAAGAAGTAGATATACCACTTCGAATGTAAAGACTACTTTTAGCGAACTACGCATGTTCAAATTCCACGGCTCAATGGATCAGTAATGAGGACATACAGTTATGAAAAATATATCGCACTATTTCTTAACAAGCTAGAATAGTTACTGAGCTCCTTTATAATGATGCAACAGCATATAACATGAAACTCTATAATGTTGTATATAGTTTCAACTTTCGTTATGACTTCTCAGGTAATGATAATGATGGTGTGTAATAGAGAAACTTGTAATGATGGTGCGTCATTAGAACATAATCATTTTCTGACAGATTAATGTTTGTGATGTACTCTGGATATAAGTACATTGGGATTGAGAGGCACCAATGGTAGCACTAGATGAGGATCACAGGTATAGAGGCAGGATAGTGATTTTAGACAGCAACAAAATTTGAATCTGTGAGAAGAAGAAAAATAATGGACATAGCTGCTATGATTATTTACCAAAACTAACTGTACATTTTTTTATTCAGGAGTAAGCACTCTGTAGGTAGCCCAAAGGTTAAAACACAAGTTAGGTTTTCAAATAAGCAAAAAGCATTTTCAAGAGTTTTTTGACCTAAACAAATTGGTCAAATATTATAGTAATAATATGTGTCTTTATGATTATCTGTTACGTACCCACAAAAAGTTGTGAACAGCTTGAAAAAGTACTGAAAGACTTAATTATAAGTTCATTTACCTTTCCCAACATAGTTTAGTTGGCAATAGTTTTCTGTAACCATCTCTGATATACTGATTATGTTTGATATATTCTGGTGCCTGCTCATATTTGAGCAGTTGCCTATAGTTTATATACTCCTCTTCTTCTTTGGTTAAGTTATTATTGTCTTCCAGTTTCTTCCCTCTTCGCAGAAGGCCATTGCCTTGACAGAAGTTCTCTGTTCTGCATTCATCTTCAACCTATGGACAAATAAGAATAGAATAGACAAGAATATTCATTATTGTACACCACAAAACAATATAGGATACACTATACAGATTACAATAGGCCATCTCAACGTTACAAAGCCATTCTTTCCAGGCAGCTCTTAGATGGAATAAAACTGAAAAATAATTTAATTAGGGTAGTTTATGGCCTGTATTGGCCAAATTAAATTAAATCAAAATAAGCTCTTTAAATTAGTTAAAAGGATTAATCATGTCTATGTCACAATGGTGTCCAATGCCAATTACCATGCTGGGCTGCAAACTTGATTCCCGATATTGTAAACATTTGTTTGATGAGCATGTATGTATGTGTATTTATAAAAATGTAAGTAAATGGGTAATGTAATTATAAGTTGTGTTATCATCCATTACACAAGCTAATCAATAGTTTACGTTGTGGCTTTGTGTACAAGGTGTCCCAAATTATTAACAATAATTGGAAAGAAATTTCTGTGAGGCTATTCTACATACTTTGGAACAATGACTAAGTTTGGAACTAGATCAATTTAATAGATTTCCAGAGAAAAAAAGGAAATCATCTACAAAGTAAATCTATACATATAGCTATTTTTTATTAAAGTTTGTACTTTTTGTAGAGTTTGTAATGCAAGTAAATGTTTGTTATTCATATTCTGTTTCTTTAACTGGAAAGCACTGCTTAAAATTGAGCTGAAGTACTTGATTAATGATTATGTTTACATTCAACAGAAAGAACATAAATATTAAGATTTTTATACATTTCTTCTTTTATAATCTGATATAGGTAAATTTTATACAAAATATTGTGTGTGTTTAAATAAATTCTCAGGATAACATGTTATTTATCCAACAAATGCAGAAAAATGTGTAATTAATAAGGCAAATATTTCAAGTATTTTTAGTACTTCATTTGTAATGCTTTGTTGATTAGGTACTTCAAACTTAATTTTATGCACTAACTGATTTTATTTTCGATTACCTAAAACATTCACCTACCTCCAATAAATTACAGAAATTGCAATTTTTGGTCAGTGGGTTGTCTTAGGGTTTTTAATGGTTCAATGGAACTTGGTCACCTATATGTACGTACAGAAAACTATGGATAAAATACCTATGTAGTTTGTGAAGGTATGTTTATAGTACTAAAAACTGATAATAAGTTCATAATACATTTTTACTTACTTTTTCTATTTGCATAAACTGAACTGTTTCTGCTTGGCATTCGCTAAGTTTCTTTGTCATAGTAAGAGTCATTTTAGAATGTTGTTCCGTAAAAACACTTTTAAAAAGCCTCAGAATACGATATCACCCGACAGCATTTTATAAATTGATAATATTACAATAAACTGGCATTACAAGCTGTATTGATTTAACAGTGTAAAGTTTTATTTAATAATCACAGCAAAATGAAAATACGTATAAACACACACACAAAAACTGAACAACACAGCCTCCGTCTCTTGCGAACCTAAATAAACTACTTTTTTTAAACCAGCAAACGTCAACGTCATGACATGGTCAGTTTATTGTCAGTGTCAAAATGGTGTCAAACCGTTCAATCCACAGATGAGTAAGTTTCGTAAATTTAAACCACATAGCTGCACAATGGCTGCACATTAAAACTGAACACAATATAATATAAATTGTACAAAAGAAGTGTACAGAGTAGCTTTTTTTAGTATTGCCTTTTCTCTTGTCCTAAAGATAAAAGCCCTTTCAATAAATTTTGGTCCCAATTTCAGTATCTTGTCTCGTTTGAGATTCGAGTCAACTAAAACATTTACTGAATTCTAATGGCAGTTTACGAGTGCAGTTTTCTGAGCCTCATGTTCCCCTTATACTTAAGGGGAATATCTGAAAGCCCATGACTAGACGTGGTGTCTTATAGTCGTATGGTGAGACTCTTAAGCAGAACGCCAACGGATGATGATGTGTTAGAGATCGCTCGAAGATCTAGTAGGTCACACCAATACTAGATGGAAGAATGTACTTGTGAAAGATATGAAGGAGTACCGGGGTCCAAAAGTACCTAATGTCTTAGACTTATCACATAGAAAAGAAAAATTAGAAAAGCTGACCCTACCACCATGTGGGATGCATAGCAGGAAAGAAAGGGATGATGATGAGGTAAGCTTTAATGGAATCCGCCTTTTGTATTTCAAGACTTCAGGTAGGTACAGAATAGAAATAAATAGATGTATAAATCTGATACTAGGTATACCAGGACATAACTTGTAGCACTGGTTATATTAACTGCACTAATAATTTGTTCATCTTCCGAGCCGTTTTCCAACTATGTTGTGGGGTCGGCTTCGAATCTCGGTCTAGTGGTCGCGACTGCTGTGCACGAGGTCTCGGGTTCGAATCTCGGGTGGAGCCGAAATCGCTTTTTAGGTTTTAGAAACTTTAACAAAGCAGCCCGTAATCTAGAAATTGGATATTGATGCATTGAGTGCAGTTGGCTGATCTCCTTACACGAGAACAGCTCCTGCCCTAATCTCAATTTTAAATACTTTCCATATTATACAAAGGTACCTATGACTTTTTACGACGAAACAAATAACAATTTGTAACCTACAAAAACTGTATGGATGAGACACGAAAGCCTCGCTAATTAAAAAAAAAATCTTATGTAGTTTTCATAAAGTTGGGAGAAAGAAAACAAACGCAATGTTTCATAGAAAGTTATTTTTCAGTTTCACCTTAGAAGACAGTTTCGAATTGCAAAAATGTGCTTCAAAATAGCTGGCGTGCCTACTTCAGTAATGAATATCTACAAATAATCCAAAAATAGCGCCCCGGAGAATTCTTTGCAGTCAATGACGTCACATCCTGTGAATATCAGTGTTACCATAAGAAATAAAAAAATGGAAAATCAATAATCATTATCATTCCAAAAAACAAAAACCTATAATTTATTTTATTATTTAACTAGGTGAATTATTAGTCAAAATATTCTTTTGACGTTACTGATTGACTATTAAATATACAAAAGTCTAATATTACAAGCTTAAAATAACTAATTTAAAAAATCGCACAACCATAAACGGCACTTACACGTTAAAAACTATGCAATTCAGAACGGTCTTTGTAAATGGTCGATTTTCCTGTTTGCTGTTCTCCATTTGCTGAGAGTGTATAATTTTGTTACAATCCGTGCTCTGTTCTAGTTCTTATTTTTTCTTATTATAAGTTATTATTATTTTTTATTTAAGCGTTTAAAGTTTGATCCTCGGCGATAGAAATTCATTATTACTACATAAAACGACTTAGGTGGTACTTTTGCGTTTAGACGGGAGCCATCTTGCAATCTCTAATCAAAGGTCCTTGGCTCACAGTTTCGTTGTCTAGTTGAAAGTCAGTTTATTCCATCATAAAATAATCAAATGGCGTTAAAACGAATTAATAGGGTACGTATTGGTATTTGTGTCTTATATTTTAATAATTTAATGCAGTATCAAATGAAGTGTTGTAAAAATGGTATCAGACTTCGTAGTGAATGTTTCGTCATTGTGAATACCTATTATCGAAATTTCTTCTGGATAATTCCGTGTGCGTGATGGATTTATTGAAATCATTAGGTGGATGATCTATTTTGTATAAAGTGTATCTTCTACGAGATAACGGTGTTTTACTGGTATAAGTAGGTGACAATTTTGTGCACACGGCGTACATAAAATGTCGGAATTATGTGCCAATTTTGAGGTTTTCTTGTCATGAAACTCATCTGTGCCGTGGAAATGTGAAATATTTCGGTGAATAGCAATGATTAGTGAAAGAAACAACATCGATCGCCAATCGATGCAGCCGTTTTGTACAATATGTTCAGCCCCCATTTATTTTCCGACGTGATGATGTGACATGTTCTAGTCATGGTATTGTGTTTCCTATGTTGTTGTGTACACATGATATTGTTTTACTGTTCAGGAATTACAAGATCTGGGCAGAGATCCACCAGCACAATGTTCTGCAGGTCCACACGGTGAAGATCGTAAGTACCTATTGATCTACAGCCTACTTATTTTTTGTGACTCATTGTGTTGGATAATAATAATACTGTGGAAGTGTCATGGAAGCAGAACAACTCATTTCATTTTGGAGTATTGATTTTGTGTATGAATTTACTTTATTTAAAATGGATCTTAATCACAATGTTTTCATGATTAATTTAATAACTATTGCTCAGAATTATTTCACTGTTATTGCTATTTGATCACTTAAGTCATCATAATATAATAGTTTTATCTCTGTAAACATGCTAATCTTTCAAAACACCCACTGTGTTTTAATGATTGCAATGGGTCAGGAAGATTTTTACTAAGGCATGCCTGTAACTGAGTATTCATATCAATGAGACGACTGGCACTGCATTCATATTTGAGTTTATAGTATAATGTTACTCTTCAATATTTCCTGACTCAGACATATTTTTATTCATTGTGGAATGACTCATATCCATGTAGACATTTTCTATGGTATGCTGCTAGTATGCACAAAGGATAATGAACCCTTAGTTACTATGTTTTCAAGTAGCAACCTACTTTTTCCTCTCTAAAATGCATAGAGGATAAAAAAAAAAAAAACAGGACAAATGATAGATAAAAGCACAGTTTTTCTTTGTGTTGGACATAGATCTATAACTGACATTCATGTCAATGACCTTGTTTGGACAGCAATGATCTTGCTTAATTTTATTTTAACCTTCTAATTTACTAGAAATTTTCAACAAACATGTTTTTATGATGATAACATTGTTCTAAAATCAGTATTTTTATGTTTTCAGTTTTCCATTGGCAAGCCACAATTATGGGTCCAGTAAGTACTATTTCTTGTTAAAAATATGCATTTAGAAATGCTTATACTGATTCAGAACAATTATTAATTGTCTGACTTTTTTAATTTCAGGTTGACAGTCCTTATCAAGGAGGAGTATTCTTTCTGACCATACATTTCCCAACAGACTACCCATTCAAACCACCAAAAGTTGCATTCACAACACGTATTTACCATCCCAACATAAACAGTAATGGTTCCATTTGTCTTGACATTCTGCGCTCACAGTGGTCTCCAGCACTCACCATATCCAAAGGTAATATTTTAAAAAATCCTCTCTTTTCTGATTTGTGTTCTCTAAAATATTTGTTGTTGGATAACTTTTTAGAAGACCTAAAACTGATTAATGATATTTTGACTTCCAGTGTTGCTTTCAATCTGCTCACTCCTATGCGATCCAAACCCAGATGACCCGTTGGTGCCAGAAATTGCTAGGATCTACAAAACGGACAGAGAAAAGTACAATGAACTAGCTCGTGAGTGGACGAGGAAATATGCCATGTGATGAGTCAATTGTGACGTCAGCAAAACATACACACACACATCGCCACAGCCCGGGCTCTAATCCCCTTCCCTATCCCTTGTCCCCGCTCCCCAGTCCTCTGTTATCCCCATCAAAACTAAATTTACTGGAGATTGTAAAAATGTTCATGGTCATTCTAGGATCTGCCTAATTTCTGTCGTATCTGGTAATTTTAATGCGAATTTATTGCATCTAAGTAACACGGTTCCCCTGTGCAAATATAGTTTCTGTTTTTATCTAATAAGAAACATTTTCTATAAGAGCAAAATTATTTTTTGTTTTACATTGATGTGTCAGTAGATATCTTTACACTCCTTTAGTTGAAGTTTAAAGATTAGTTAAATTTACATCAATTGAATTTATGTAATTCCTAAACTATTTGTACTTTAACTAGATCTAAATTGCATTGTAAAACTGTACAATAGCCATATGTTAGGAAATGGAGCGTTCCTTGCTTACAACTTACTAATTGTCCGGTTCACTTAGGAATTTTGTCAATGAAATGTAAGTAAAGCTCATAAGTGTTAAGAACATTTTGGGTATTGTAAGTAAGTGGTATCACAAAATGAGCTCGTTGACGGAGTGAGTGTTAATTTTTTTTACTAGAAAAACAACTTTTTTTTTAAGTTAGTAAATGTAGCGTGCTACAGACCAGACTGACGTTGATTGAAGTGGTCAGTTTTCTTTCATCCACAATATTTTATGACAATGGAAAACGCTCCAATAGTTACAACATTCAGTATAAATTACAGTGTATCTCATAAGATGATAAGTTACGATTAATCTAGATTTTTTTCAATATGGCGATTTATATTATAATTTTATCTAATATATATTGTGGTTGTAAGGATACCTGCGTTGTGATTTCCACGAATATCCTTTCCATTGAACCATCCTTGTTTCCTCTGAGTAATTGAACAAACATGTCGAAGTGAACAGCGTCACGGCACGAGTGGCTAGCATGGGTGTGTTAACGTTACAGCTGCAGGCAAGAGGAAGCTTTGTTCACTTGATCTATCACTGGGAGATTCAAATTTAAAGCTTTTCAAATTGTAATCAACCAACAACTTGTATTTTAGCTTCACTAAATTGTAAGAAACAATAAATTATTGTGTATGTAAATAACACCTTGAGCTTTATTTAGGCAACTTCCTGGTAAACGTAAGCAGCTGTAAATATTCATTTAGAGTTTAATTATCTGACATACTTAGTTGGTTACTGGGTCACTGACTGAGAATCTGCCAAATCCTCATAGGAAATGATAAAAATCTTGACTTCACACTAGAGTGCAATGACGTTTGCATAAATTCGCTTACAACATATTAATTCTTGGAAGGTGATTAACATGTGTATAACCTCAATTATTGTTGTAAGAAAATATAATTTAAATGTTCATTGTGTATGTACTTGAAATCAAATCATCGCACGGCATGGTGCTGACTTGCAATAACTACCTACCTTAAGGCGCTTTGCACATGGAGCAACTATTGGAGCAACTGGCAACTGGCAACTAGCTGTTTACATATATTTCAATTGAACCGCGCACACATAGCAACTCGAGTTTCGAGTTCCGGTAATCGTCAACAGTTTTCAGTTGCTGTAATCGATGACTAAGATAGTTCCTAATTGCCGCAACTAGCAACTGTTAAATATCATACCGTTTTTAAAGTTGCCGGTTTCCTCAACCGTCAATCGCAACGCGTCCGGCGATTTCACACCCTCCCTCCCCTCTCCCTGTGCCCGATCATTCCAGTCAAGTGCCGCTCAATACGTCGTTGCTCACAGATTGCCATAAAATTGCGGCAAACGTAAACGTTGTAGCAACTTTCAACTTTTTACAAGAAACTTTTAAAATGTTGATAGTTTCCTCAACTTAAGTTGCTCCATGTGCAAAGCGCCTAATAGTGGCAGAAACGTATACACTCACCCTAATTTTCAGTTACCTACATAACAGATTCCTCGTCTTTACCGTTACATATACAAATCATATTCACAAATATACACTCTTGAGTAAATACCAGTAATGACTCCTTTACAGCTAATGTTTACTACTTACAGTCATACGTCATTTATAAGATACTAGTTGTTTCCTGCGGGATTCACCCGCGTTCCGGAGGAATTATTCCCGTATCCGGACAAAATAAAGTTAAGCTTTCCAATAAATTAACTTTTTTCAAATCTTTTCAGTACTTAGTTTCAGAATCATACAAACGAACAAAATGTTTCCTCTTTAGTAAAGATGTAGATTTATATAGTCAATTGGAAAGTTTTTCATTTTCCGAGTTGATTGGGATCTAAGTACTTTTGGAGCATGAATGTACTAAAGTATTTACTTCTTCCATAACTTTCATCTATATCGGTTCAGTGGTTTGACCGTGAAAGCGTAACAAACAAACGAATTTTACTTTCGCATTTAAGAGAATTGACATTGCCTTTGTTCTTTATTCATCAAATCATCACAATCGGTACGTCATGAGAGTGAACGGTAAAATAAAACTTCAAGCTTGTAGTAAAAGGTTTGTCCTTAGCTCATATAATTACAAAATTTATTCAGAAAATAATGGAGGTACATAATTTACAAAGGCACATAATTATCAAAACTTATAATTACACATAACACTAATGATTATAATTCAGTCGTTTCCATATTTTTAGCGTTTTTCATTTGTTCTAACTGTTGGTAAAAGTCGTATTTCGCTTGGTTAGTTTGGGGTTCGGTCTCGTTGGATTCTATGGACGGGAAAGCCCCGGTGGTTATGAAATACGGTTTTTCATTGGATAAATCTTGGTCCACGGCGTTTTCGTCGAGCGAGTCTCGTTCTGACCGACTGAGTTGATCTTCTGACTTGTACCAGTCGTTTTCGTAAGCGTGGAGCCATATTGGGTTGGATCCCTTTGTACTATGTTTGTTTGTGTTGGGTACGCGGCCGCCTGAACTTCGGATGGTCATGTCCGATTCTCCTGGCGTCGGTGATGCTGTGAACATAAAGTATTATGTTAACAAAGACATAATATTTTCTCTGTAGTAGGTGCTAATTAAATGCATATCACCCACACTACTACTTACAGTAAGCCGTGGCTGTAGCAGCCTTCAGCCTCCTCACATAATCAGCTCGCTGCGAGAGGCACATCATGATAGTGAGTACCAGCAGTACAGACAGGAATAATGTCGTCCAAACAAGCCAGAACACTGTCTGGTTGGACGAGAGCGTCTCCGCTGTTAGTGGCTGGTACTCGGCAGGCTGCGTGTCTAGCACGTTGAATTCCTAAGAAATAAGTTGGTGTTATTTTGAGATACTAAAAAATGTGGGTAGATCCCTTGAAACATAAATCATAATGGAGGTAGAATAAAAATGCAACGGTTCTCCTTCTAGTATTTATACTATGTTTCTCATTTATAATAATAATTGCGTCTCCAGACTTATTGGAGACGTAATTAGAATAAATTTTAAGTGAGCATTGTTTTATACTACATCCTTGAATCTATTGCCAGTTACTTATCCAAACAATGATATACCTTGAATAAATCATCCAACTGCTCAATATTCTTATCCACCAATTTAAGTACTTGTTCAACTTCGAGTACCGAATGATCTTGTCCATTCACAAGATGTAAGTACAAATCCGTTTTTGTATTGTCTACTGAGCCGTCTTTATTTTCGTGGACTCTCAAATCGTCAACATTTACGACGGAGTCCGTGACTTGCGCCAATCGTTCGCGGAATAAGTGTATCTTGTCACGTATTTCTGATGGGTGCGACCGAAGGACGAAGCGAACACGTTGATCTTCGCGAAGTAAATAGATGAATACGTGAGCCTCGTCTTGTAGCCCGCCGGTGTCATTTGCCAACACCTGGAACAATATTTATAGGTTTACGTCGGAAGTATGTCAATTCGACTTGATGCCAGAATATATTTTAGGGTTAAAGGCCAATGACCCTTTGTTATCATATTCAGATACATTCGTTTTTCATGCTAGACTTCCGGTCCTGTATAAAAAGATTGTTCTAGAATAAAGTACTCCTGCTGTGTTATCATTTTCAAACACGTAAGTATGAAATTGAACTGATGAAGTACCAATAAGAATATTAGGTATTTTATTCAATGATAATAGCGCATGTTATCAAAGGTTCCAACGCGGATGACGTTGAGGAAGTCATTTTATCAATACGAAGGTAATCATAGCATCGATGTGGCAAGATAAAATAATAAGGAAAACTAAAACGGTTTATAATTGGTCCCCAGCTTGTGAACATCGAGCTATTTATTATTCGACGCTATTGATTTGCAACTGCGCGGTGTAAAAGATTGTCACCAAAACGCATGCGCGCGGCCATTACGGGTAGCTGTTTTATTTTTGACAGGCGCTTACAACTTCACGCAAGGTTTGCAAAATAAGTAAATGAACATCAAAAATTACAAAAATGGGCTTATGAATAATTTTACTATACCTTAAAATCGAAATATCCTTTCATTCCCTTCTGAGGGTCGAAGTTGAGAGAAACTGCACCGGTTTCAACGTTGACTAGAAACGGCGACACGGCCAAGTTCTCGAGGCCTTCAGTTAACGTTTCCTTTACGTCGCCAATCAGATAGTAACTTATCTTAGCGTTCTCGTCTTCATCAAGATCTATGGCCTAGAACAAAATTAAACAATAAGAACGATGGAATCCTTTGTGATCCGCTATGAGCATTTTGTAAGTACGGAGCAATGAGATGTATATGCTAAGAATGGACAAAGCCAAAACTTTCTTTGTGTATTGTAGAATTTTAAACCGGAGGCAAATAAAAATTGGTATTGGTGTTATTTCACCAAGATTTTTTGATCTAATTAATTCAATCCTCAGTACGTTACTCAAATTGCTGCGTTCAAGGAAACAAACAATGAAAGAAAAAAACGAAACGATACGATAACAATTATCTTTAATTCTAACAACAATAGTACAGTACCTTGACATGCATAAACTCAATTCCAAAATCGGCTTCAGTAGTGATTCCACCTGTGAATATCTTGTTGGTAAACTTAGGAGCGTTATCATTCACATCGTTGACGATAACATGGACTGTCAGGGTACTGATCCGATCTACTTCTTCGTCATACTTAGGTACAGTCAAACAGTCCTCTGTCGCTAGGATAGTGAGGGAATATTCTGCTTTCTCTTCGCGATCCAACGGTTTTTGGGTTGATAGTCTGAAAATTATGAGTAGTTAGGTTTTGCATATAGCACCAAGGTACTTAATTTCCTTAATTAGGTGGGTACTTTGTCTTCGTTAACTATGGCCTTTTGCAAAAAATATTAGGCATAATAAATATTTTCTTGCCAACATAGTAAAAATTATAGTATATTTTTTTCATAAAAATACTTTTACATAGATCAGTTTAACAATATAAGGTTTACATAAAGGTCGGGAAGAATAAATTACGAAATCTGTAACCAATTAATTTAATTTAAAAATTATTGCAAATGAATCTATACCTATGCGTACTCCTTTGCAGCTCAAACACAGCTCCGTCATCGCCAGCAACAATATAATAACATACTGGCAACACCGGTTCATCTCCTCTGTCTATCTCATCCCTTTCTATAACGCTTGGCAGGTACAAACCGTTGTTCGGAGCGTTCTCCGTAAAGTTAATATGAATATGCCTGTTGGGGAACCTAGGCCGGTAGTTGTCGACGTTCTGAACGTATATCGTAAGGTCCAGGTCAGAACTTAGAGGTGTCGGTAGACCGAGGTCGTAGGCTTCTATTCTGAGCTGTGGATATAAGTATTTAGTTAAAAATAAACACATTAACGGTGTAAGGCGAAATAAGTTTGGTTCTAAAGATGAAAGCTTTTTATTTTTAAAATCAAGGACCAGAAACCAATAACTTCAACTTTCGAACATGCAATGTTATATTACCTCATCGAATAAAAAACAAAGGGAACAAGGAAACATAATGAATAAAAAACAATGTAAAATTATAATTTTAGCTACTGCATAAATTCTTTTATTAGCGGAGTTCGAGTGTGTGCGTTATGTAAGTAGGAAACAAAGGAAATTAACTACTTTTACATAAATTAAAAGTATTGATCCGGAAAACAAGTGTAACATCAGGTTATCGGTACTAGATAGTATCGATTGACGTCACACGCTGACGTCATCAACTGCGATCAACATTAATAAAATAAGACGTAAAACCAGAAATAAGTCAGTCAACCGTCGACCGCGTTTTGGCAGAAACAGTAGTAATGATGATTAATTATATTGTTCTCAAATTATTTATACATTTGGTTTTATTTTTGAACTACCTGGTAATGCCTGATAAATACATAATACTGTGTATTTATCATTAGTTATTTATTTGCGTTGAGTTGAGTCATGCAATCTAATATTAGGTTCTTTTGTCTTTGATCGATAAAATACCGCGTTTGTTATCAATGGCCTTCAAAAATGTGCATCGGATCGAAACTCTTGCTACAAAATATATTCCTGCTTTCAATCAGTTGTCATGAGGTAGAATATCAGAAAGAAAAAATCAAATTAAAAATTGAATAATTTTATTATTTTTTTACTTTTTAAAGGGAACTTGGGTGTTTCTGTCCTTGGTTTTTGTTTTTTATTTTATTGATGTTTTAAATGTCCCCCATATTTTATTTTGCATTTTCTTCAGAAAACTACACAGCAATGTCTGAAACATTTTACATACCTGATACGTAGTCTGTTTATCCCTATCCAAGGGCTGCGTGACCCTCAGAGCTCCGCTGGTGGCGTGAACTGCGAAGGTCCTCCAAGCAGCCGCCGCGTCCTGTCTCAGGCGGTACCGCACCGCGCCATTGGGTCCAATATCCGCGTCTATAGCGCGGACCTCTACTACCACACTGCCTATTGTCGCGTTCTAGGGTGAATAAGATTCATGGGTAAAAACAGTAAAAAATCAATTAATGAAAACGTAAAAAATGGTGATGGTAGGATAAAAGGTTAGGTAGGGGTTCTAGCAGAAATCGATTCGAAATTAAATTACGCGCATGTGGGCCATAACCAATTCCCCACCCACATCACCCGATGATACGTACCTAAAATTGGTTTCTTCACGCCAAAAAAATTGGTGAGAACTATATCTGGTTTGAAGAAGTCAGATAAGCAGAAGCTGCATGCAAAACATTAGCGCTCAAATTAATCTGGTATTTTGTAAATCCGACGGTTGCGAAATGGCGATCGAAACGAAACGAGAGGTCGGTGTAGTGTTGGAACACTGTACGCAATTACACACAATCTTTGCTCCCATTCAAGTCCACAAAAAACGAAAAATTCTGTACTATCTTACCTCAGGTACTTTAATGGTGACATTCTGAGGTGGATGTACAAACACTGGCGCATGATCGTTATAATCAGTCACACACAATTTCAACTCTCCTCTAACCACATTGGGCGGGATGCCCAAGTCTCTCGCTTCGACTACCAGTGTGTAGTTGCCGAAGCGATCTTTTAGCGATTGTCGAGCGAATAGTCGGCCTGTGTTCGCGTCGCCTCCTACTTGCTCGAAGCGGAATAGATCTGTAGGCAAAATACATTGTTAAGTAAGGGATAGTTAGGGCCTTATCATACTAGTGGATTGCGAGCGTCTTCAAAGCGGAACGGACGCGCAACGAATACATTGCGGACGCGCAACAAATTCGTCGCGAAAAGCAGTATTTTATTCGTCTGCAAGAAAACACAAAGTAGTCGCTCTCTTCCATTCGATTATTGTTTGAATCCATTTTGTTACTGAGTGTATTGTTCGTCGTTAATTTGCTACAAATACGCGACGAAAACGTTGCGAATTTGCCGTACGTCCGCGACGTCTACGCTGAGCAGCCGCAGCGTGTTCGCGTAGCATTCGCTGCGCTAAATAGAACTGTACACTCCCATAAAAGCCGAGTTGGCGTCGGCTCCCGATAGTTGTGAAACTCTGTTATATCATGTAAATAATAATATAATTCCAGCTAATACATACCATGTCCTTTCCCTCCAACTAGATGGAACTGCACCCGTCCATTAGGGGCGGAGTTATCGTCGGCATCGGTCGCCGACACCGACACGATCGGCTCCCGATAGTTGTGAAACTCCGTTATAGTCGTGCAGTCGGATGGCACGTGTAATATCGGAGGGTTGTCGTTCACGTCCTCTATGTAGACGCTGAGGAATGTTATAGGGATTTAGTGGGAAATATTACAATACACTAACATACATGATATTGATAAGTAAAACACAAAAGTTATTTTTTAATTTATTTCATTGTTTATTTTAAATAACCTGAACCATCTTGCTCATGGAGGTATTTAGCCTACTGCTATCACGGGTTGATAGAGGGTTTTTTTCCGAGTTTTCCTTCTCTCGCACTGGTATTCGGTGCATTTTTTACTCCATTAGTCGACTTCTACGACACCCACTGGAAGAAGGGGTAGCGACATATGTATTCTTAAGCCGTCGCTACACGGCAATCGTATATTAAGCTGTTGAGGAGTTCATGCCAAAATTGTGGCACCACTTTTTATTTAAGTTTTTTAGCTATAGCATACAGAATTCCCGAAGTGAACAGAAGAAAGAAGTGGTTTATTGTTCTCTCAGCTCCTCTTTATTAATATCTTACATGAGCATTTATAAGGTGAAGCGTTCAAAAATAAACTTTAGGTTTTACCCTGTTACAAAATTGAGTAATTTTCCTACATGCCTTACCCTTCGCCAACTCATTAACATCATAGCAAACTTACACAATTCGCTTAAAAGCATTTCTGCTCTCTCCGCTGAGGTATCCGAACTGGTAGTTATCCCAGGCCTCTATGACAAGGTTGTATGTCGGCTGTGTCTCTCGGTCCAGCCAGTCTGACACCGTTAGTGCACCTGTCTCTGCATTTATTAGGAATTTTCCCTATGGAGATAATTTTTAGTTAATATTTTCTGAATTTATCGTTAGACGTAATTTGAATTTATTCGCTTTCATTTTCATTTAGATGGAACAGTAGAAAGGGCTATAATTTGTTTTATTAATCTGTATAATTGATGAAGAAATCGGTGAACAACAAAAGATGAAATTTAATGTATCCTACCAATACTCTTTTCTGTATTCCCCAATGTCCTCTCTTGTGTTCTCCTCGTATAAGTTGCATTATGTTCTTGTTTATGTACTCTCTTATGCACCCCCTTGTTTTCCCTTATATGTATACTCCATTATCTATTCCCAATACGAACTCCCTCGTGTGGAAGTGTCCACACCGCTCAACCTCTTTTTATATTAAAACTATAAATTAACAGTTTATAAACAATTTGTTACCTGCGTAGATATGCGATCGAGTAAATACGTGATCTTTCCAAACTCTCCCGAGTCGGCGTCTCGTGCCAATATATTTGCTATAGTAGTCCCCGGCTCCACATCCTCTTTCACTCGATACTCGAACGATGATGACTCGAATACTGGGTTGTTGTCGTTTTCATCTAACACCTATGTAGAATTATAAGCTTGGTGAATAATGGGAGTTATTGAAAAATAATGTATAATATATCCTTGTAATATCCTCTCTGTTTAGGTAGTTACATTATGTAATCAGAATATTCTGGTATCTTGGCAGATGATGTATAATGAGTACCTAAATAAATTGCACTTAATGTACTCAGTTAGGTGCATTCAGTTTATTTTCCTTATGTAGAGTTACGTAATATTCCCATAATAACAAGGTGATAACAACTACCTACATGATTCATGAAAAAGTGATTTCAATGTAACATAATTATGTAAGTTTACTTTATAAAACATAACTAGAGTTTTTAACAGCTGTATGCTACTAGTTCAATTCTGCTACCGTTTTCCGTGTCTAAGGTACTACATCCCGATATAGGAATCCTTTTTTAAAAGATTCTCATATAAAAAGAAGGCATGCAAAATTGGCACCCTGGTAGCATATTAGCCTGGTAGCTAGACAACAGCTAGAATTAGAATTAACAGCTAATAACGGGAACAGGGCAGGAAGAAGAAGAAGACAGTTAGGACAAGATAAAAATACCTGAATAAACAAATCCACAACGGAATACCGCGGCGGCACCCCGCTGTCCACAGCTTTGACCGTGAGGTTGATCCACGGATACATCTCATGGTCTATCTTACTCGCTACTACCACTTCACCTGTCTTGATGTCCATGTGAACTAGGCCTAATAGCTCTTCGCGACCTGCAGGTTGAAAGAATACAACATGTCGTGGAAAAGATTTTAAAATTTTACCTTATGAACTTGTCACAGTGAACACAGTTTTAAATAAGGTGATTTCAAAACTATCGGGTTTTCTGCGGTTTTCCATGGAGATAATAAAATATGCCTTACAAAGTTATAAGTCTTTTGAACGTCATTAAATAGTTTCAAACCACCAGCAGTTAATGTCAGTCGGCTTATTATTTTTTTAATATTTCCGGTGCGAAAAAGGAAAGTTCTATAGGTTCAGCGTGAATCTTAAATATCATTAATATCACAGGTTAAGCTAAAAATAACTCACCTTCAATAAAATAACTCATACTCTTATTCTTATCGGCATCATCAGCTATAACGGTAGCAATATTGACTCCATTCTTCGAGTTTTCCGTAATAGAGGTCTTATACAAAGGCTTTCTAAACACAGGGTTGTTATCATTCTCATCGTCTATGACTATTGTGAGGGTAGCTGAGGCAGTTTGTTTAGGCCCACCGTCTATGGCTGCCATATCTTCTACTGTTAGCACTAGTTTAACTATCTCGAGCTTCTCTCGGTCTAAAAGCCTAGAAGAAAAGATGAAGAAAAGATGTTATATTCTGCGCGATATTGACTGACAAATTAAAGCATTCTGGCTTCTGCTATATCAATCTCGCTAGAACTTACAGCAATTTGGAGATGTTTGTGATAAAATATTTATTAGGAGATGCTTATGAGATCCGTCGCTTCTAAAGTGAGATAGATGGTCTTCACATTTGTTTGTATTACAAGTACATACAGTAAACTTAAGAACAAATTAATAGCTCAAGCTTTTAATAGCTGATATGTGCTAAAATTGATTAATCTTGAAAAACAAACAACATTATCTATTTACCTGACCACCTTCAAAGTTCCATCCACGGCATTCAAGTCCCATAGAGAAAGGTAATCATACTCCGTCAAAGCTAGTGGAATGCCGTCCTCGTTCCTGGCAACACTGGCGGTCTTGTCTATGGCGTAGCGCAACACTGGCTGCTCGTCCGGGTCGTGAGCCGCCGCTTGGTAGATTTGAGTTCCTACCTATAAACGGAGAATAAGTTAAAATATTATTATGATAAGTAGGTAAGTTTTTAGAAACATATTTTAATTAAATTTCGGATTCATGCAGATCACTTTTTTATTCAAAATATTTGATGTCAGATTTCAATTTTAAAATTAATCATCTGCGTAGCTTTTCCCCAAGTAAGTTAGGGTCTAACTGGATGCAGCTGAGTACAAACCCTCCCAAGAGAAAAAGTTATTGAAAGTAAAGGTTAACTAAATAATCCATTTTGTATATTCTTTATAAAACTATAACTAAAAAACGGCTCATTCTATTTTCCTGAAAATTTATGGAGAGTTAGCTTAGATCTAGAAGAATGACAAGGGATTAATTCTTATCCTCTCTCTGTAGTTCCCTGGAGACATTGGTGGAAGCTAGTATTTTGTGACAACAAACTTGTAATCACCTGCGTATTCTCCCTAACGGTGATCGTCCCAGGTTCGACGAGCATCGGCGGCTTGTTATTCACGTCTACTATGGTGATGTTCACCAACACTGCTGCGCTCAGTTGCTGGTCGCCTATACCGCCGTCTATTGCCACCTAGAGGAATAAAATAACATTGTAAAAAAATTTTCTAAACATCTTTATTAGGTTTTTGGAAACGTGTGAGGAATATGTATTAATTAGGTAAATAGGTATGTAAAGGTCCACTGTAATATAGTCTACCACATGCCACTAACGGCCGTTTCCAGTATTCTGTCAACCTGTTATTTTTGTTACTAGAAACAGGAATTTGACATTATTCTACCTCAGTAACCACATCAACAGATAGATAGACTATTGGGAAAAGTCGTAAATCTATATACGATTTTAGAAAACTTGTGTGGCATATGTATGTTCGTGAGATTAAAATCAAAACCGATCTAGTCTACCGTGAGTTAGAGAGAGATATGACGCATAGACCATCACGACCCTTTTCCTTCGTTCTTGAGTTCGGTATATGTGGTCAGGTCCAATTTTATTAGCATATATTTTTAATCACTCATTGAAATCAACACATTTTTAGTATACCTACCACAGTAAGAGTATATCGATTATTCTTGGGCGTGGTCCTGTCGGGGTCTAGCGTGGAGCCGTTGGCGACAGACACGACGCCGGAGCGTGAGTCGATGAGGAACTTGTCGCTGGCGCCGCGCTGTATGCGGTACACCACGCGTTTGTTAGTATACATACCATCATTTGCATAGACTTTCCCAACTATTTTGATGCCGGATGCAGCTGAGTATCAGTGTTTTACGAGAAGCGACTGCCTATTTGACGTCGGCAACCCAATACATCTTTGTAAGACTGCTTGTCAGACTTTCTGGCTTATGACAAGATGTTATTATACATACCACAGTAAGAGTATATCTATTATTCTTGGGCGTGGTCCTGTCGGGGTCTAGCGTGGATCCATTAGCTACAGACACGACGCCGGAGCGGGAGTCGATGACGAACTTGTCACTAGCGCCGCGCTGTATGCGGTACACTACACGGTTGTTCGGCGACGACCCGTCCGCGTCGCGGGCTTTCACCTGAAACATATAAAATAATGCGTAAAACTGAGAGAATGTGTGATTAAAGGAATCAATTACAAAATGGTCCTTGATCTTGGGTGTTCAGTTATGGTAGTTTTTAGGGTTCCGTATACAAAGGGGATAACGGCCTCCTATATACTAAGACTTGGCTGTCTGTCTGTCTTTCCGTTCATCTCTCACCAGGTATCGCAGGAACCATGATAGTTAGACAGTTGAAATTTTTACTTCTGAAGTAAACAGTATTTTTAGATGTACTATTGATGCCATTATGACAACAAATACAGAAAATTACAATAAAATTTATGTTTCGAGGGCTCCCATACAACTCTTATTGTTTGGCCTATTTATAGAGGATGGTACGTAAACCTTCGTGCGCGAGTCCGACTTGGCTGTCGCACTTGGCCGGTTTTTCAAATATTTTATAACTATTAGAAATCCTAAAGAAAAATGCTAAGTTACCTCCAGCACACTGGTTCCTCCCGGCATATCTTCAGGGATAGATCTCTTGTACATCATCTGTTGGAAGAGCGGCGCGTGATCGTTCACGTCTTGTATGTAGATCGTTACGGGAACTGTCGATGAGAGGGACGGCTCGCCGAAGTCACGGGCGCGGACCTTTATTTGTGGAAAAAATATGGGTTAGAGCGTATAGAAGGATACATCAATAAAATCATAATAATACAGCCGTTTCCAAGTAGTGTTCCGCAACAGCAGATAAGCAAAAAATAAAAGAAAGAACTGCTCTTTCTTTTTATGCGTTATTTTTTTTGCAATACTATGAAGGCTCGTTATTTTTAAAGTGTGCCTTATTGGATGTTATTTTTTAATTTCTGTAATGGTACATTATTGACAAATTAATGTTGGTTTAATTTTGGTTAATAATGGTGAAAGTCAAATTCCGAATATTAATCACTTTATAATGTAAATCAAATTGTATTTATTTTTTTAACCTAGCAATTCATAGTACTCACCGTAAGATGTATGGGTCGTAAATTACTGTTATCCCCCGGTATCTGTTCAAAGTCCAAACCTCCGACTGGCGTGATGATGCCCAAGTTCGGATCTATTGTAAAATTGTTCTTATAATCTCCACTGACTATTGAGTATTCTATATGGCTGTTTTTTGTACCTGGAAATATAAAAAGAAAATGGCGTGAAAATGTCCTCCGGTTTAAAAATAAAATGTTTCTTCAGGTTTTCCCAAACCCCACAGAGGTGCTCTAATTTTCGCATTTTATCAGTAATAGTTTTGTAAAAGGAGGTAAAATAGCAATAGTTTTGATATCATCAGAATATGATAAACAAGGATTTTGTACCTAATTATTGATTTATTTCAAGATGTTTTAATTTAATAATAAGGCATACCATTCAAATCCAAATCCCTAGCTTCAAGTACAAGTGGATTCTCAAACTGCTTTTCATTTTCAAGCAGCCTAGCTTCATACTTATTGGCCAGAAACATCGGAGCGTTATCATTTACATCCTCTATGTTAATAATTAACTGGGCTGTATTCCTGTTGCCTTTGCCCAAGTCGTCGCGAGCCTCAACTGTCAGGTAATGGCGGGAAATTAACTCGCGGTCGAAACTGTCACCGCCCGCTTGTTTTACTGTTATTACTCCTGATATTGGGTTTAGGTTTAACCTGAAAATTAATTTGTATTATTGTATTTCATCTGTTGTTTCTGATGACAGATTTTTAAGAACTTTTTAGACTAGGCATATAGATAAAATATGAGTAAATTGCTTGTTGACAGATGTTTTAAATCTCATTAGAAACAGTAACAATAATGTTGACCAAAGCCGACCTTGGCCATGGCGGCTGTTCCCTGGAAATAAGCCAGTTGCGCAGGACATATTATAGTGCATAAACATTTGCGCAGATACAAGTGCTCTCTCTATTCCCTCATTCTCAATCCAAAGAGGGGTAATAACCATCCAATTCATGATAATAATTGGACGTAGTTATGCAGAAACGTTCCAACCCACTGTACGCGTAAATGCTTATATCTCAAATTAAACTTGAATTTGAGATATAAGCATTTACGCGTTTCAGTTGTATTCTTTTTTATTCTAACTAGTAAAGGTACTAGAGGTTTTATTGTTGAATTATATTGAGTTTAGATAACCACATGCTAAATTTTAGGCTGTTCAATCACAATAACTCGATTTCGGGTGACTTGTGGGTTGGAACGTTTCTGCATAACTACGTCCAATTCTGTTTCCAAAAATACCCACAGCAATATTCGTAATACTTACAAATTAGCAATACTCCCACCAAGGCTGGTATATCTTATGCCCCTCGTGCCATAATTATCTGAGTCCTGGTCAAGTGCCTGCACCCAGGCGACCGTGGTGCCAACACCACAGTTCTCAGGTATTGACACTGTGTATAGAGACTCTGTGAACTCTGGAAAGTTGTCGTTCTCATCCTTTATGTGGACTACTATTGGCACTATGCTGGAATGTGACAGAAAATTATAAGATTTTTGATATATAATATTACAATATGAACATAAGTATTTCTTCTTTGGTTATTGCCACCATAAATTCCTAAATATTTGATCAAATTGTGGTGTATTCTTTATAATTTTAGAAGAATAATGGGGCATTGCGATATAACACACGTAGTTGTTTGATATAAAGGATATTTTTTAAGCAGTATGCAAAAAAAATGTGTGGTTCAGAATCAGTAACTTAATAAAAAGAAAAATGATTTTAGCAGATGTGCTGTCACAAAAAGAAAAAATAATTTAGAGTTTCTCATTTGTTTTCTTACCTCATTTTAGGATCTTTGGTAACAATTTCTTTGGCGACTAGACTGAAATTCATGACAGTGACCTTCTCGTAATCTAAGAAGGATGCATCATTGACTCTGATGAGGAAGGAAGCCTCGTTGATGCCTTTGAATGGCGTCACATCGAAAACGCCGTGGTCTCCACTCAGGTATAGCTCAAATGTACCGTTTTTACCCTGGAAATTATGATTTAGGTAATTTAACATATAAATATAGAACAAATTAGGATTAAATCTCATGTGCAAATGACATAATACAGAAATATCTGGACTAAAATTGCAGGTAATGAAGATTATCAATTAACCCCTGTCATTAAACATGTAAAAATTTTTGATTAATGTCAGCATTTTCTAGAATGCAGACAGTATTACCAGAATAACTTTTGCGTACTATCATGTGTAGCTTAAAAATGTACAATGAGACAATTCTTACCTGGTCATAATCAAAGACCTCAGGAATGGCATCTTGCAGGAATGTGATAGGCGTATTCTGCTGTGCGTTCTCAAGCACTTCACCAACATATCTGTCATTCCTGAACCGAGGAGTTTCGTCGTTCACATCCGTTACTATGACGGTCACCTCGGTGGTGGCACTGGGCATTGGAGATATGGCACGGGATTCTTCAGTAGCCTGTATAAATAATACGTATTTTCTTAATATAATCTATACAAAAATGAAAACCCGCTTTCCGTTGTCACAACATAACATGAAAACGGCTTGACCGATTTGGCTGAAAATTAGAGGGGAGGTAACTTAGACCCGGGAGAAGGTTTTAGGATATGTATGGTTTTTGTCACCATTCGGCTACGGGACGCGGCTAAATAATGATTGTGTTGAAATTTTGCTGTTCCTTTGGAGAACATTTCAACAATAAGCAAGAGGTCTTTATTTATACTTCAAAGTGTCAACTGTGAAACTGTGGAGGAGTAATAAAACTTCACTAAATACAATCAATTTCTAGACATGAAAAAGGTTTAAAATTCGTTATATATATTAGGCTTTTGAACTTATGAAAATATATGATAAATCCATCTTATTTCTTATGTAAGTCTGTGATCATTACTAAGACCATAGAAATTCGTTTAAAATATGTAAAAGAAAATTTACCAATATTTCCAATATGTAAGCTCCATTGCTGTTGTTAGGGTCTTCTCTATCAAGCTGGTTAACAGTGTACACAACTCCAGAACTGCTGTCAATGTCAAAATGCTCCTCTCCACCAGCTATGATGCTATATGATATGCGATTATTGATGCCACGGTCACCATCAATAGTTCGCACTGAAAGTAGAATGTAGAAATAACTATTACCTTTAATGCAATGATTTAAAACTTTGATATGTTATGAAGGGACTTGGATTGATTGTAAAGAGATTGGTGGAAGTTAGGACTAATAATTGAACCTTATGTATTTTAATCTATTTGAAAACTCTTTAGTTTTTCTTGGTAAGTGGAGAAGTAAGTAGGGAATTCTTGAGTATCTATTTAAAAGTTTTTTGTTGCTGTAGCAAGCTTTAGAATGAAAGTACCATAACTAAGACATCTGGTGAGTGATCAGATAGTTTATTAGTTAATGGATAGCTAGCTAAATATCTACGGGAACCAATCATCATACCTTGCAAAACAGATGTCCCAATCGGTGCATCTTCACTTATCCTCGTCACAGGACTGGCAACAACAAACTCAGGAGGTTGATCCTCCACATCCTGGACCTTCACAAGTATCGCAGCCGTCCCAGTATTAACTCTGCCCTGATTCGCGCGGTCCACAGCCAGCACCCGGAGTTGATACAACGACTTCCTTTCATAATCCAATCGGTTTGTCAAACGGATCACTCCCTTCCCATTCACGGTTTGCACAGCGAAGTTTTGAACGTCTCCGTCTAATTCTTGTAAGTGGTAAAGCACCTAAAATAATAGTTATTCTTTCGAGATTATAATACATTTTTTTCATTCAAAATATTTAGATTATGGTTTCAAAATTCGTATCTTTTTCACGTCACATTGACACTTGACAGTGACAATGCAAACAAATGACAGTTGTATGCATTTACGAAGGTTGCATTCTCGTTATTTATTCATTAGTGTTTTTTAAGCGTTTTATGAGGTTTCATGCATAAATGTTAAAATAAGAACAATCCATACTTGTCCGTAAGCTCCCTCGTCAAGATCAGTTGCTTCGACAGTTGTTAAAATTCCAGGAGAAGCATCCTCCTTTACTGTGATAGCAGATGGATACGGTTTGAAAATTGGTTCGTTGTCGTTTACATCTTCGACTAACAACAAGAAGCTTTGTGTTATAAAATTCCCATCGCCTAAGTGTCCATCAGTCAACGTTAACACAAAAGTATATTCATCACGGACCTAAAAGAGGAAAGAAAACATGCTAAATAATTATTTAATACTTAATCACCTTTTTTAAACAGACTCCTTGATTGTGCGTACGTACCTACTACTGGCTACTTTTATCAAAAAAAATACAAGAAAGCCATTTGTCCACCAAAAAATAAAAAATGTTTATTATTTTTAAAGATGCCAAATGGCGGCTAAAGAATTTTTTAAGCATAATGTGCCAGTATAATAAGTTAAATAATTTTGCAGTATTTTAAATAAGTACAAAAAAAAAAGAAATAATATTTTGTTATTCTCAGAGTTTTAACCGTCAAATCCGTAGCGGACCCCAATCGGGGTCTGAACATCAATGTCACCGTAAGCTCGGTTTAGACCCCAATTGGGGTCTGCGAATCAGTCATACACTTTCCTAATTATTTACGCTCATATTTATTTTCTTTCCAATCAAACCACATTTGTGAGTACTAAATAAAATAACTAAATAAATTTAAATTATTTTTACGCATTCAAACCTTTCATATTTAGCATCCCGTTAGAAATATACCTTTTTAAAATCCAATCGTAATTACCGGGAATTCTGATCGAACTCGCCATGTTTGTTTACATTAGTTGTTTTTTTAAATTTGAAGACGCATAGACAAGATGGCGACGGTGATAGAAGTTTTGCATCGAATGATCCGATTCGTTAAAATAAAGAATCGATTTAATAATTTTATATTATAATATTACTAAATTGCACTTTTGTATAGGTACTTACCATAATCTGAAAATAAATTAGGAAAAGTAAAATGACTTAATTTATTTTGAAAAAAATGCTAGAAAATCAGTGGTAGAAAATACGTTGTAGCCGGAATAAAAAAAATCTTCGGTTTTTAGGGTTTCTGAAGACGGCAAATGAAGACTTATTTATTTCTTCGGGTGTTTTATGTGCAGGATTCCTGTAGACCTGCCAAACTTAATGGCGATTCGTTACTTCCAACTTTTTAACTGAGCGGCAAAGCTATTTGACGAGAGCCGTAGTTAGGTGTAGTTATCGCAAAATTTTATGACGATTTCATTGTTTGAAAGGGCAAATAGTTCGCTGTTCATCAAAAGCTGGTCCAAGATGGAAAGATGGCCGCCGCCGACTTATTTTTAACCGACTTCCCAAAAAGCGGAGGTTCTCAATTCGATCGTTTTTTTTTTGATTACTCAGCCATTTATTTATCGATTTTAATGATTCTTTTTTTGTTTGATAGCGTATACTTCCGAGGTGGTCCCGTTATCATCAGGTCAGGATCTGATGATGGAACCTTGAGAAATCGAGGGCGACTTTCGAAAGTTGCAGAAATACATAGGTTGAAATCTTATCACTCAGGTGTTTGCCTGGTAGCACTATTCAACAGTGAAGGTTTTGAGCTGAACTGATGATGGAGACCAGTGAAGTTCGAGGGAACTCGACAACTGAATATTTAAACTTTCTCGTGTTTGTGCTTATATTATTCGTATTTACGAGGCCTCTGCAACAGTGAAGGAGATGGAGACGAGAGAAGTTCGGTTGTCGAGATCCCTCGACCTTCTCTGATCTCCATCATCAGGTCAGCTCCAAACCTTTACTGTTTCATAGTGTTATCAGACATACATCTGAGTGTCAAGTTATAACCTTATCTATGCTTACAATTTTCGAGAGTTGCCCTCGATTTCTCAAGGTTTCCATCATCAGATCCTGGACCTAATAACAAATATGGGGAATATACCCTTTCGACCAAAAACAAACATCCAAATTGAGAACCACCTCCTTTTTGGGATTCGGTTAAAAATATTTGGTGACTTTAAAATCAAAAATTGTTTCTCATCATCAAATAAGTACATTACTTTGGTAGTTACAAATTGCATTATATTTCAGAACACCAGGCTTACCCTCATCATCATCATCATCATCATCAGCCTATCGCAGTCCACTGCTGGACATAGGCCTCTCCAAGTGCACGCCACTGAGATCGATTGAAGTAGGCTAAATACCTCTATGAGCAGGCTTACCCTCCGCCGAAACAAAAATCTTAGAATTGTTCAGAAATAATATAATAATAAATTAAAATTCCGTAATAGGTAATAAAAGGGAGAATAGAAGGACAGCGTCCTCGTGGACGATCGCCAACCAGATGGACAGACCTCATAAAATCTGTAACATCAAGCTCAATTGTGGAGTGCGCACGGAACGCCACCAGCAGGGAAAAGTGGAGAGAAATCGCAAGGGCAGCCACCAGAGACAATCCATGATCACGACCACTCTGCCAAGAGTGTCCGATTAAGAAGAAGGTAATAAAAATTCAATTAAAGTTAAAAATTATTACGAATGACGCAACACCAAAATAAATAATACATATAAAAATTTAATGCTAAAAACTTTCATAAAACTTAAATATCTTTTTTCTTAACAACAAAAACAAATTGAACCTATAATTTAAAATTAATAAATAAAATTGAATTAAGTTGCTATTAAAAAAAATATATAAAATTGGTATTCGATTATTTATAATAAATATTCGATTTAGGTATCGAATGCACACCGATGATTGAAAATTGAAAAAAAAAAAAAAAAACTCTATTCCAAACTCTACTTGTCTGTGACTTTGATCTTGTAAATATTGTTCATTTTTATTGTGTATTTTACGTGCTGATTTTTTAGTTATTGAACATAAATAAGTGCACGAAATGTATTGCAATGGATTGAAAATGTTATAGATATGACGTTTGTGTTGTGTTTGAGAA
Source organism: Helicoverpa armigera (assembly GCF_030705265.1). Lineage (NCBI taxonomy): Eukaryota > Metazoa > Arthropoda > Insecta > Lepidoptera > Noctuidae > Helicoverpa > Helicoverpa armigera. The sequence continues at coordinate 8,861,784 of NC_087132.1, read as the reverse complement.
AGTGATGCGATTATTTATTGGTAAGTTTTCACCAAATTTGAAATGCCTAACTTTTCGATAGACTTAAAAACACCGTAATTATTATATTTTTCTGAATTAACTGACCCCATTTGACCTTTGCATGTTGTTGTCAAATAAGTGAGCTCTAAAGTTATAGGTAAAATACTTCTAATCAGGCATTACGGACTTAGAATTCATGTGTTGAAAGTTAGTACAAATTTTTGACTTCCATGTCGCGATTCAAAATATCCCGCCGAATCAACGGTATAGTCATATGTCAAAATCTTGTCGAGCAGAGGGGTTAATTTACCTAATAGTAAATTATTGTTTTACCTAAATACATAAAATATTTATTAAAAAAGACATGACCACTTATAATTCTGGTCTATGGATGGTTCATTGTTACAGATGATTTAATTTAATTTTCTTTTGGTGGAAACTGGAAATTAGTAATCGGTATTGTGAAAATTATTATATTTATGTGGTTTGTTTGACGATTTAGTTATCTAAGAAGAGGATCATACATTGTTCGATTTTGGTAACAGTAATTAATCCACGGATAGTAGGTAAGTAGCTATTTTTCCCCTAGTTGTAAACTATTTCTAATCATTTAACCCCTCTGCTCGACAAGATTTTGACATATGACTTTACCGTTGATTCGGCGGGAATTTTGAATCGCGACATGGAAGTCAAAAATTTGCACTAACTTTCAACACATGAATTCTAAGTCCGTAATGCCTGATCAGAAGTATTTTAACTATAACTTTAGAGCTCACTTATTTGACAACAACGTGCAAAGGTCAAATGGGGTCAGTTAATTCAGAAAAAGATAATAATTACGGTGTTTTTAAGTCTATCGAAAAGTTAGGCATTTCAAATTTGGTGAAAACTTACCAATAAATAATCGCATCACTTTCTCAAACACAACACAAACGTCATATTTATAACATTTTCAATCCGTTGCAATACATTTCGTGCACTTATTTATGTTCAATAACTAAAAAATCAGCACATAAAATACACAATAAAAATGAACAATTTACAAGATCAAAAAGAAGTAGAGTTTGGAATGGAGTATTTTTTTTTTTTTCAATCGGCGGTGTGCATTCGATACCTAAATCGGATATTTATTATAAATAATCGAATACCAATTTTATATATACCTATTTTTTTATAGCAACTTATTTCAATTTTATTTATTTATTTTAAATTATAGGTTCAATTTGTTTTTGTTGTTAAGAAAAGAGATATTTAAGTTTTATGAAAGTTTTAGCATTAAATTTTTATATGTATTATTTATTTTGGTGTTGCGTCATTCATAATAATTTTTAACTTTAATTGAATTTTTATTACCTATTACGGAATTTTAATTTATTCTTATATTATTTCTCAACAATTCTAAGATTTTTGTTTCGGCGGAGGGTAAGCCTGGTGTTCTGAAATATAATGCAATTTGTAACTACCAAAGTAATGTACTTATTTGATGATGAGAAACAATAATAATAATTGATTGATTTTAAAGTCACCAAATATTTTTTACCGAATCCCAAAAAGGAGGTGGTTCTCAATTTGGATGTTTGTTTTTGGTCAAAAGGGTATATTCCCCATATTTGTTATTAGGTCCAGGATCTGATGATGGAAACCTTGAGAAATCGAGGGCAACTCTCGAAAATTGTAAGCATAGATAAGGTTATAACATGACACTCAGATGTATAACACTACGAAACAGTAAAGGTTTGGAGCTGACCTGATGATGGAGACCAGAGAAGGTAGAGGGAACTCGACAACCGAACTTCTCTCGTCTCCATCTCCTTCACTGTTGCAGAGGCCTCGTAAATACGAATAATATAAGCACAAACACGAGAAAGTTTAAATATTCAGTTGTCGAGTTCCCTCGACCTTCACTGGTCTCCATCATCAGGTCAGCTCAAAGCCTTCACTGTTGAATAGTGCTACCAGGCAAATACCTGAGTGATAAGATTTCAACCTATGTCTTTCTGCAACTTTCGAAAGTCGCCCTCGATTTCTCAAGGTTTCATCATCAGATCCTGACCTGATGATAATGGGACCACCTCGAAAGTATACGCTATCAAACAAAAAAAGAATCATCAAAATCGATAAATAAATGGCTGAGTAATCGCGTAACAAACATACAAAAAAAACGGTCGAATTGAGAACCTCCGCTTTTTGGGAATTCGGTTAAAAATAAGTCGGCGGCGGCCATCTTTCCATCTTGGACCAGCTTTCGATGAACAGCGAACTATTTGCCCTTTCAAACAATAAAAACGTCATAAAATTTTGCGATAACTACACCTAACTACGGCTTTCGTCAAATAGCTTTGCCGCTCAGTTAAAAAGTTGGAAGTAACGAATCGCCATTAAGTTTGGCAGGTCTACAGGAATCCTGCACATAAAACACCCGAAGAAATAAATAAGTCTTCATTTGCCGTCTTCGGAAACCCTAAAAACCGAAGATTTTTTTTATTCCGGCTACAACGTATTTTCTACCACTGATTTTCTAGCATTTTTTTCAAAATAAATTAAGTCATTTTACTTTTCCTAATTTATTTTCAAATTATGGTAAGTATACAAAAGTGCAATTTAGTAATATTATAATATCAAATAATATAAAATTATTAAATCGATTCTTTATTTTAACGAATCGGATCATTCGATGCAAAACTTCTATCACCGTCGCCATCTTGTCTATGCGTCTTCAAATTTAAAAAAACAACTAATGTAAACAAACATGGCGAGTTCGATCAGAATTCCCGGTAATTACGATTGGATTTTAAAAAGGTATATTTCTAACGGGATGCTAAATATGAAAGGTTTGAATGCGTAAAAATATTTTAAATTTATTTAGTTATTTTATTTAGTACTCACAAATGTGGTTTGATTGGAAAGAAAATAAATATGAGCGTAAATAATTAGGAAAGTGTATGACTGATTCGCAGACCCCAATTGGGGTCTAAACCGAGCTTACGGTGACATTGATGTTCAGACCCCGATTGGGGTCCGCTACGGATTTGACGGTTAAAAAAAAACTTATAAGTAGGTTTCGCACTCACCTCTCTATCTAATTCCTTAACTAAATAAATATTAGCTTCGTTGGATGAAATGGCTTCTAATCTTAAAATATCACTACCAAGTTGGTCTCTAATGCCAAATTGTAACGAATCTCCGTCGGGGTCAACGCCCCTCAGCCGGTATATTAGACTACCTGAAATTAAAATAACGGTTAATTTTTAATTAAACATACACATGTCATGATCACTCTATTTACGCCGTTTACCGTTCTTGTTTGAAGAGTAGTTAAGAAAATAAAAGTACCTAATTAAATATCTATTTAACACATTCTAAGTACTTGTATCTCACGCTATGTTAGTTACTTCAAAGCGTTAGCTTTCTTAGAATTAATTTTTTTTTTTTTTTATTAATTAAATGAATTACCTAGCTTAAATTATACTAAATACGTCAAAGAAGATTTCTGTCTCAAATAGGAAACTAAATCTAGAGTTATTGCCACTACCTATAAATCAAAAAATACTTTTCACGCCTACAGACATTGTTCGCACAAATTGGGCAATTCCCATCGATGTGACTCATCGAGCATGGTCATTCAGCAATTACTCTGTTCAGCCATTTTATCATTGTAATATCAAAACGTTGAAATTGGAACCCCATCAGATATTAACGGCTTTCACGCTTTGTTACATTTCAGTTGACTAATCGTTACGTAATCCAACGATTAGGTGGGCCCTAAGTGCGGAGTGAACAGGGGATCTTTCAAAAGTGGTAGGGCTTCCCCATGTTTGCACCAGTTGTCGTGGTAACTCCACTCTACCTGTTCCCCTATTGTGAATAATTTCCGGTTGTCAGAGCTTCACCGTAAACGCCATGCAATGTACAACTTTGAATGAGCTTTCGGGAGGTGGTATTAGGTGTTTGGTATTCGATTACATTAATACCTACATCGGTGTTATTAATCGGTATCAGAATATGGTTTCGTTAATTGATACTTTTGAGAAGTTTCAAATGTCGACATTTCAATGTAGGTTACCTAATACATACTTATATACCTACCAGGTACTAATGAGTCACACCACAGAAAATTGCTTTGCACTTACCGATTGGCGTATCAGGTCCTTCTTTCAGCCTGACAACAATTTCTGACTGCCCATCTATGAGAAACCTGGGCGGTCTGTTGGCGACCACCACTTCTAGAATGTTCAGAAGCAACCAGAACCCTATGATGCATTTGTACTGAACTGGTTTTAACCGGACTCGCGTCGGGTGAGATGTAACCCTCGCATGCATTGTACTCAGTCATCTGACACATCTGGCTTTGTTGCTGGTTGGTGGTGAGACCATTTTCTCACTTCGCACGGTTTCACCGTGGGAAGACACGTGCTCTATCGGAGAAAGTGTCACCTCGCTGACTGATTTGAACCCTCGACGTGACTTCACGGACACCTGGAAAATGGACAGGTGTTAGTTTGATCAGTAATTGTTATATTTAAAAGTTGAAAGGTGATATAATTTTCACTTTTACGGACAAAATCTAGTCTTTGAATAGATATCAAAGTAAAGTTTTGAAGCAGCTGCGAAAGTTGTCAAAACTACCTAGCTAATGAGTGTGTAATAAAATAAGAAGAGTGTTTTCGAAGAACGACGATAATCGCTGTTACTAACGGAAAATGATGAAAAGTACGAAGTGTTTTTATAGCAGGCTTTTAATAGTTAATGCAAGTTTTACCATAAGCAGGTAAACTTTAATGTTGTACCTAAAGAAACATGAATGCTAGCTTCATGAAACTAAAAGACATCACAAGATGGAAAGCCATCAACAGTTCTAAAGTCCTCAGTCATTAAACATCGATAATAAACGCAATGGCAAGAAAACTTTTTCTTTCACACAAATGCCGTGAAGTCCGTGGTGTCAGTGGGTTATCACCACTTAGTATCTTAGCAAGGGAACTAGCGCGTGGAGACGAAGCTAACGCTGAGCATTTGCTAACTGCTCGTATCTCATTGTCTTGTTCTGCCTAAGTACCTATTGCCTCCGTTGGCACATAATCTTGCCTAACTCAGATATGTAGATATGTCTTCGAAGTAACAGATTACTCTTGTTTTTAGATTTTGATGATAGATTTCAAAGAAACAGTAGATAATGGACTTTTGATTAGCTCATTGAGCAACGCGAGGAAAACCGGTAGGCAAGTAATGCAACAACTAGTTTTTACATGGGAAAAGTGTATAATTTTACTTTAGCAACTTAATACGATGGGGTGCTTGACATCGACACTTTCGTTTGACAAGCACTAATTATGTAACACTTAAATGTAAAAGTATAACGACAAGGTTATGTTTTTCTCATTGTAATGTAACATCTATTGTTTAAACGAGTTAATAACCACCAAATAATGTGTGATTAACGCTGAAGATGTTACGACAGGCCGCATTATTAAATGAATGGGTTCATACACATGGGCTATTCACACGCATCGTGTTTGCGAAACAATTATGTAAAAACAATTAAAATGTGACCTCGCGACCCATGCCGGATGGTAACGTATGAATTCTGGTGTCGTTGACGTATTTTGGCGGCAAAACCAGCGTCCCGTCAGGCTCGCGGGCGCTGAAACAAAAGGGGCAGCCAGCGAGACGGGTGCGAAGGCCATGATGACTATTGTACGTAGCGATGGTACACTAATATCGGCGACTGACCTTTGTAGATAAACCATCACGATTGATGACCTTTTAGTGCAGTTTTGGACCTCAGTTTAAATACGACTGGATGTGGCGAGATGAAAATAAATTATGTGAATCTTATTTAACTACCTATTGAATGCAACGAGATTCAAAAGGGAGCCTTTGAATACCAATTAATGTCTCTTACAGAAACTAACCCATCTCGTAAATTATTTAAGCAGACCTTTCAGAAGCAAATTAAGCTAAGACTTTCTTTGAGTGGACAATAAATATTCATAGTGACTAAGAAAGTCGGTTGTACAAATCGGCGTGGATTCAATTTGTTCATTCATGATTCCTGTACTTGGAGCGTGACGGAGTTTAAGTAAGTACGGCCGAAAGGAGTGCATGACCGACGAACGAGAGAAAGCCTCCATACTCCGCTACACATGTGGTTGTTATAAAAATTAACGCGATTGCCATGGAAAGTGTTTTATTTTTTATCGAGTATTGGTATTATTTGTGCCTTTCTGTAATAGTATTGCGTAACTGTGACAGGTGGATGGATCGTCGGAAACTGTTATCTTACCTATTAGAGTGGTTATGGTGGTGGTTATTACACCTTTTCCTTCCGAGCTTTCTTTGTTGTATGTAAGTAGGTAATGCTTGATTACTCTATCGCATTATAATTAAGTTGTTAAATATGTTTACTGTGATCTTAATATTTAGTATTAACATCCTGGGCAGGTATGCATTTTATTTGAAGTCTGGTATTGTAGATTTGTTTAGGCTAAATGACGATCTCCAAATCGAAAACCAAGTATCCATAAATTAAATCCATTGAATTGCAATTTAATGTCGTGCGTAAACAACAAATTAGAGCAATAATGGGTTTAAAACCCTTTTAAGTATCGAAGAAGGAATGACAAAGTTGCTAATCGTGTATGATCTTCAATAAAGTTTTATGGCAACGTCGAGGCCGAAGACATAATATATTATGCCCTAAAAGACCTATAATAAAAACTGGGTGTTCTTTATTTAGTTCACAAACTGCACTAGATGTGGTTCCTGCGGCTTTAGTTGACGATCTCATTACTGACTATGTATAACTTTATATTACAAGTATTAATTACCAAGATATGTACCTGTTCATTAGTAAGAATATTTGTTCTTGCGGTTGTCATGATACACGAGAGCTTGGAGCGTGGGAATTATCTTTTACTTGTTTACTTTGACACCATCATCATAGAGGCTGAAGGGTAGACTTTGGGTTTTAATATTGTAACTGCTAAGAACAAATTAGAAGTACTTAATAACATGTTGAAAAAAATCTTTAGTGCGTGACTTCTTAGCAGCATAACGCACTCAGATCATTAGAGTTGACAAGTTATCACCGCGTCTTACAAAACGTTTTCGTCACAAAGGTTGAGCATCTTAAATGACCTGTTTTGAAGGGTTCTGACTTTGTTGTTAAAGAGATCATTCAGAACTGAATGTAGGCGTAACTAGCTCCATTGTTTGTCTTATCATGTGAACTTTATTTTAACTTTAACGTACATAAGCGAGTTTAAGGCTTATAGCTGGAATTGAAAACTTTACGTCCCTTTTATGTCATCTTTCTCATGCATTTAACTTTTTTATTTATAAGCTTACGATGTTCCAGGACTATTAAAAAGCTTTAGAAATGTGGGGTACAAGTAAAATTTTAAGAAAATATTTAAAGGATATACAAGCTTTCGAATGACTGCTCTGGATATAATTTAGATACACAAATAAACCAGGTACAGTTTATTTTTTTAACTTAGTAGATAATGCTTAGTACCTACCTTATATCTAGTTCACCTGACACCTACCTACCTTCGGGGGTGGGTAGGTAGGTACCTATATTATGGTGCCTAAACCTCTTATGTTGTTTAGTAAATCATCATCAGGGATCACCCATACATTAATTGTCTCAACAGTGTTTAGGATCTGTTATTATAAAACACAAGAGTGTTTTGAATGTTAGACGTTTGTAGATATTATGTTGTATGAGAACGCGACTAAATCAGATACATAAATTATTTTATTATTGTATCCTGGCCATTCAGAAAGTAGAAAGGGATATTTCTCACAATAAAAGTAGTTCCCTTGTGCCAGTGCATTTAACTTAGGTATAGCCTGTTATTAAGTAGGTTTGTGACTTCGTAAGTACATCTTGTCTTGACCTATTTGCTTATAGCATGTTATTGAGCTTCAACGACATTTTATTTACTCTCTATTGGATTACACAGATAATCCCCTTACTAGTGTTCTGTAACTAGGACACTTTGTCAACATAAAACTGTTTTGTAAACTGTAGGATTTCTAATCAACGGTTCTGTTGTAACAATATATTATGTAAGTAATATGAGCTTTTTAAGCTGTTCCAATACTTGCGCTTAGTGAAATGTTTCATTGCCATCATTGAAATATTTACGCAAAAGTACGTATTTCATTAGTTTATTGTAAAGACCTACGCTTTTCATAGCCTTACTAACAATGCGTGAAATACCTTATCACTATCTAAGCCTGTTTCGGAAACACTGAATATATTTCAATTAAAATAAATTGTTACTGCAATCGGGTTGTTACGGACTTATAATTTCAGCTATCAAGATATTCCTTAATTCTCACGCTTGCACAAACAGATTGTTTAGACTTAAGAAATAACGCCGACATGGCTAGTAAGCCCATCAAGATCACATATTTGGTTAAAAGTGCCAATCATGGCTGTTATTGCCAATAAAATTTCAAATAAAATTGTCTATGGCCTTTGTTGAATTGTAAGAATTATTTTCAGCTATAAAGTTTTTGTGATGTTGCCATCAACAATTAGAACCATTCTCCTAACTTAAAATGTTTACTTCGACATATGGTAGTGGATAGCGGTGAAAATGGTTGAAAAGATTGAGCAATGTTTTGTGTCGTGAAGATGAAATGTAAGCGGCATTTTATAAAAAGAAAATGCTCCTTACATTTATTGGTGAGACAGGAATGACTCTTTAGAGTTCCAAATACAGGGATTATAGGCACCTCTGTATTCATTCTATCATAATTTTGATGTACCAGATAAGTTGATATCTAATAGTAGTGATAAATTGATACACCTATCATAAATTGCTGTTAATTCAGTTACAGATATTTTTAAAAAGTATGTGCATCTTTGACAGTCTTTGACAGTTGGAAGCTGACCCCAATATAGTTGGGAAAAGGCAAGGCAGATGATGATGACGAAATTAAGTTGGAGGCGTAATTGTTCGTAATCGCATAATAAACAGTTGCGCATTAAATACAGTCGCATGCTCGCTATTGCCCATTCCGTGTTTAAGTGCGATTACGAATGTTACACTTATTACATACATGACTAGCCGTCATCAACGCAATTTATTCTTCATTTGTTACATTAGAAAACTTTTGGTGCGTGTCCATTTTCTTTGGTTGAACATCAGTCAATACAAGTACATAGACGTATTGTGGAATAGTTTGGACAAAGAATTTTGAATTTGAAAAAAAATGGTATGTAGTAATTTATGATGCCAATGAAAATGATTTGTATAGGTAGGTACCTATTTACTTAATTTAGAAATTGATATTTTTGTTAGTTCAGATCGAGCAAGAGTTATATTTTTTATAATTTACTACTGTTTGATTAGAATCATTTGTAGCTATTTCAAATTGCGGTGAAGAGAAAATCTTGAAAGGTTAAGTTGATGATCGAATCGTAACAAATTGACAATGGAAACAGTAAACAGAAGATCCGCTGTACTTAGATAAAAGCAGGTGAGCCGCTTTTTCTTTGATACGAAAGTATGTGGTCCGACGCCGGTCGTTAATTATAGGGCAACTCCTTCCTTATTCAGATTGCGAACACTTACGAAGGTTTTTTTTGCTCTAACGTATCAGTTAAATATAATGTAAATCGTCAGTGAATGACTAGTTAGAGCTGTCAGTCATGCAAACACTTTTTTTTTGTGATGATGAAAGACGAGGTTTGGAATCAAAAAACTGTTTGCATGATAAATTATACTGAATTACAAAGAGAAATTCTTGAAACGGTTTTTGTGATATTAAAATTTTAAGACGAGTCGAAGAGAGCGTTAGGTAATTTTAAACCTTTAATAGCGGATTCATTTGTTGCAAAAGATTACTAAGTAGTAAGTAAAATCTGTTAAGGGGATGAATCTTAGAACAATATTTACACATGCAATTGTTGTTTAACAATAGACAATATTATTAAGGTTATTGCGTAAAATAATGAACATCGACTTTGATGTGACATAACCGTTACAGAGTCGCGTGGAGCGACTTATTATTGCCTGGAAAACACCTAGGTTGTGTGGTTTCACTTGAAAATAAATCATTGTTGAAAGCTATGCGTAAACTTATGTGAAACATTTCGTGGGTATCATAAAGGGACCTATTGCACTTTGTACTGTAATTTCACGGTATGACTGTAAGATCTAACGTACCATGAAAGCTGATTTTTTGAAGAAATGCGTTATTTTCTCTGTCTTAGTTTACCAAATATTTACTATGGTATGACTCATCACACTAAGTGTTGTTCTACAAAATCCTATTAATTCCTGTATTTACTGGATGGGTGGTGCAGGTGAGCGACGCAGGCGCATGAAGCGTGTCGGCGCGTCCGAGCGTGCCTCCCCGGGAACCGAACCCGTCGCACCACCGCATCCGGTGTAGCCTGTTAGTCACTGATAGTTTTTGCGATGAACAAAATTAAAACATTAAAAAATTTACTTGGGCAATGACATCAAACTACAAGTCGAATTGCTCAATGGCTCCAGTCCAAATCCACACGAAAATCCCTTGACTAATTTAACAAAATACTTTGAAGAATAAATGGTTGTCTTAATATGCAGAACTAATTTTGTTAAATTGCGTGTAGGTATAATATTGATACGTGCTCACCTAATTAATTTGTTAGCAGTTAATTTATGTGCGTCCAAAATTGATTCCAAATATTAACCCTCTAACCGCTCACGTATCAATAAAATTTCGATACGGCTATCGTTTAGTCGTTAACAATATAACAACTAAAAGTGTTGCTTGTTCAGGGCAAATAAAATACTTCACCGGAGAGGTTAATCGCCAGAGATTATGCCGATTTCATGTCTATGTCGTTATTTTTGTCTAAATCCCATACTTTCGATTTCGTCATTATGCAATACAAAAACGTTCAACTGTAATTCTAAGTTCTGTCCTCTTTTTATTTGGAGTTAATGTCGTTTTTCATCAATGCGGTCATTGCTCGACGTAGTTTTTGTATTTATTTCGTATTTTCCACTCTGTTTGATATTTTTAATATTGTATCAATTTTAAGCTTGACAATGATGTCACGCAGGTAGGTAACAATATCTTAATTTATATTAAGAAAATGTGAAAGTTGTACCTGACTGAATATTTAATTTAAAAATCTTACCTACTCAGGAGGTACACTATTACAGGATTGACAACAAATTACGGATGACCGATTGCAGGCACACTATCGCAGCTATGGATATTATAGCGTGGAAAATAATCGATTCACTGTATATAGATTTCTTATCTATGAACGACGTTCAGTCGACGCGGAAGCCAAGCTCCAAGCTCCTCAGCTTCCAAGCTAGGAAGACATTGTAAATGCACATAATCTATGCAAATATTACTATCAATATGTCATTTATCATGTACAGGTCTGTTATGACGCGATTGGAGAGGTATTATTAAAGTAAAGAGAGTGACAAGTCTGAAGGGTGCTATTAGCTTTCAAACATCATAATTGCAATTCTAAGCAACTGTAAAATTGATAAGTTTTCCATTTCAGTGTACATATGTATTAACTTTAATGATAGGTGTGACAGAAATTGTTACCGCTGTTAGTATAATCTTGTTAGTTTTCTCCGTTTAAGCGATAGGAATCGATTGTCAATTCCCGCCTTTCTATCAATTTGTGGGATATCTAATAGATAATGATGGGCTCGTGTATTGTATGGCAATAATAACATAATTTCTAGTGCGATACTGATCGACTCATCTCATACGACGTCATTGTTTACATGTGTCGTGATTTCCCACGATTTCGAACTGAGCAAGAACTGAACTTGACAATGCTATCGATTTTCCAACAATCACAGGAACCCATTAAGTTTTTAGTTGCGCCCGCGTCGGTGAAATTCTTAAACGGTTCTAGTCGCTACTGATGACGAATACTTGTAGAGAATTAAATTAAGATGATATAGATAAGGTAATTTTTGTGTAACCAGATATGAATGATGGGAACTACGGTAGACAACAATTGTTGCGTGGTACGTGGTCGAGCAACAAATTTGTTTGCATAATTAATTCACAAAAATGAAAGTGTTTATTGTGGTAGTGAGTTGCTGCACTTATTTTCACATTAGAACCACTTTGTATGGGACCACAATGATATGAATGTTTTCATTTATCTTTATACATACAACTTCCTGATAACGCTTCCTAAGAGCGTGTGAATTTGTTTAATGTTTAAAAATAAAATGATTGTTTTCATCTTTATCATATCATAATAATTTCAGTGGGAAACTGATTCCTGAATATTCGACAATTCTTTGTTGATTGTGATAATAGTCTCCCACAGGTTCCCATTTCCATTGTCAGTAGCTTCCTGTATTTATATTATTCCTGTATTTATATATCTTACCGGTACTTGCGATATACTAACCACATCTCATCTTACACAATCTTTTCATGGGTTTCTTTTATAGAACTTCACATTCATGCCCAAAGCTATTCATAATAAATGCGATTAAGCGACATTAATTAACGTCCCCATGGTTACGTATGTCAATTTGTATGGCCTTACTTTCTTGTCCGAGTCATAGTTTGAATGGAAAAGACAATATTAGTTGACCCATAAATCGCGATTGGATCTGTCACGATCTACTTAACGGCATAATTTGTTTATGCGGGTCTGGCGTACAAACAGAAAATGTTTCACGCTACGAGTGACAAGTAGCGTGAATTTTACTTACAAATTCATCTCGGCCCTTTACTTAATTAAAGATCAACTTTTACTTAAACTAAGTAAATTGGGTTTTGTATAAAGTTGTACTGTTTGTAATTTTACGGAGTTTAAGACCCAAGGAAAGTTTTACTACTTTTTGGTGGTGATTAATTATTTTTATAATGAAGCCTCGATTTAAGCCTCATTTTATAATTATAGTCAGTACCTGCCTAGGCCTAGTTATGCCGGACTAATGACCTGTCACATTGATGTCGTTTGCAACATATAAACCCGATACATCCGCATTATTTCTACGGTAAGCCCTAGCGGCATTAACACAGTTTTCATCTCGCTACCAGCGAGATTTAAATCAAATTATATATGACTTACCTATTTACCTATATCTTTATTTCGAAGAATTTTCTTTCACATTTTCTTTTTTATCTCATGAATCCAAAAAAATTAAACAGTTTAACCAAATAAAAATATTGTTTTCATTAGCGAAATCTTAACTTAAAACAACCAATTTCCGCTTAAATAAACATTAAAAAATACATTTACTCACAGATAAAAAAGTCCTTGGCTCTCACCGAGCATTAAAAAAAGGTGTTCGCTTTCAGATTTTGAATGGCGAATGTTAACAGTTGTTTTGTCCGGTAATTCACTGCACTTCCTGTGGCGCGCGCGCACTGCTATCGACAGGTGATTCAGACCGCGGGCCGTTCGCGACTGATGCTCGAACCAAACGCCGACGCTTTTCCACATCCCCCTGTGTTTGTAGTAACTTCTGCAGGCTTTGGAGGGTTAAAGTTACAGGGTGAAAAATTATGAGGATTATTCATAGCTACCTACGTACATCGGGATTTAAACAATATAATGTTTTATTGACTGTAAGCCTGCTATTAAATAAGAAGATTTTTGAATTTGCTGACACTTTATAATTATATCTTTTTCATAAGGTGCGTCCCTAATTGTATAATTATGGTATAGTATTAGTAGACCAAGGAGTGTGTAATGTCGCAGCGCAGAATGCGAAAAATAATGCTTTTAGAAATTCGTGTATAATTGTACTATTTTTACAACCTGGTGTAGAAGGTGTAGAACTGTAGATACAGACGTATTGTTTATTTTGATTTTTTTAATGAAATTATAATTCTTCTTAAGGATTTTCTAATACCAATAGTTTTGCATAGTATTATGTAACCATCTTTTTTACTGTTTACAACTTGATACATTTTCTTTATAGTTCAGACAAGTTTGTGTTTTTCTAGCTAAAGTACCAGATACATTTTAAACTGCGATGCGGTCTCAGACCCGTTATAGTTTTATTTCGTGAGTAAAGTACACTTTCTTTGTTTGTTAAGCAAAATAGTTTCTTGTTACTGTAACGTTAATTTATCGGTTTAATTCGAAACGTTTTTCGGCATTTCTTGGGTGGTCCTGTTAATCCATTTCATTGATACAACCGTCCTACTTGAGAAGAAAAGTCCAATTTGGCAGAACGTTATTTTCTATCGAACTTTTTATGCTGTAATTGCAGTATTTTTTCTTTAGAATGTTATAAGAAGTACAAAAGATGGCCTGATTTTGTTATGACAGGTTGGTTGTTCGTTGTTACTTAGTGTTTAGGTCCAGTCGGTTGGCAACCAAGCGTGGAGAGTTGGACTCCCTCGGCAGGCCGGTGGACGCGCGATGACCGTGAAGTTAACCATATGCCACTGACCATACTTACTACAAACGAAGAACTTTAACTGTAGTTTAAAACGGGGTGCTAATTACTAAGCATACCTTAATTTCCAAGAATTAAGTTACCTATGTACTTTATATGCCGTTGTAAAGACATTTTACGTAAATTGTAATTCCACTATAATGAATTGAAAATGGCACTAAAGTTTTACGCTGATTTAAAATAACGGGTTGACAATTCAATTGATTCATTCAAGCGGTACCACTGCTAATGGTAATGACATTGGTAAAAACTACGATTTGCTGAAATGGCGAGACAAAGATTGCAAGACTTAGAATTGGATAGTTAGGAAAATAAGGGGCAGGGTATTTTCTCGCTTACCTTGCAGGGTTTGCCGCCTTTTGTTACTAGTAGACAACATTTTCTCGTCATCTTCTAGCGGAAAGTGACAGGAAAATTGTTTACCTATTAATTGATAGCAGACTTGTGACTGGTAGATTGTTCATTCTTATCCTATAACAGATTACCCATTATAAAACCTTGTGAAATTCCCATGCTAAGCTCCAGATCATAAACTGCTCTAAGTATTTCGTAACAATGTTAACACGTAAGTTTATCCCTATTAGAGTCGCGTTCGCGTCATGGAAGATCGTCCATTTGCATTCCCCTTGCACGCGACGGTATAAAAAGTGGCCGGTGTTAATGGCGTGCTTCCAAGTGTTATGGATCGATGCTGCGAAGGCACCGTTCGATTGTTCCGCCTCATGGACACTGCATTCGTAATAGGTGATAGGAGACGGGTGAAAGAGCATGAAGTAAGGCTTTGCATAAGAGTGAATATTGATCGTGGTGAAATATCGATTGGCGAGAATTGTCCCAACAGACAGAATATATAGCAAATGTAATGAGAAATTGACATAATGCACCAATTATGTCAGGACTACATGTTTCGTAAGGGAACATACGGTATTAGGGTCTTTAATTCCAACATTGAAGATGTTGAGGTTTGTTTAATTATGTTGCGTCTAATGCTAAGTATTTAGGTAAAATGTTTGCAATGTAATTATTTCTTATTATGATGTTCAAGTAGTAATTAGCTTACAGATTCATCCTCGAATCGTGATTGAAAAAAAATAAAGGCTCCTAGTTGCTACAGCATTAAGCTTCCCTACAGCATTTCACTAAGGAATTTGTAGTTTCAGTACATCTTGTAGACTGAACTTATAATCTTATAAATCTATCCATGTTCGGTATCAAATTACAAGATCGTGTTCGTAGCTAGAAGATTCGACATCTTACAAGAGTTTGCGAAGACATAGCACCCAATAGAGTCAGGGTCTTTTCTTCAGGGAGTTCAACTTGTCGGGGAAGAGTGAAATAATACAACAAAATAATTTAATTTCATATTTTTATTCGTATCATAGTAAGGTAATTAAGTTTATCGTACATTCCATTAATATTTCTATGACTGACACGATACTCGGTGAAATAATATCAACGTCACAACGACTACGGCCCAGACTTGTTAAGGCATGATAGACTAGTAGGCGATATGCAATCATGGAACTAATAAATTACCTATATAAATTACATTTCGAGTAATGTGGTTAAAAGACTATCAGAATACTTTCAAAGTAGAACAGCGAAATATTTTACTGTTTTCATTAGTAAAGTAAATTTTTATTTTAAGACACCTATCTCACTTTGGGAAAAAATACTCGTATAGTTAATTTGAGAGTTTTTTGCAACTTCATGATTTCTTAGGAATTTCTTTTCTTATGTAACATTTTGGAAAGTTTAGCAATATTTCGTTAATCGTGAAGATAATGGTCAGTTATACATACGTATTTTGTCAGCTTTGAGCTAGTGAGAAATAAGCTTGGAGTGGCTAATGGGATAGGTTTCTTGTTCCTCAGGTCCTGTCCATATTGGTCACGCATTTAGTGACAAGATATGTGTCACGAATAGTCGTGACAAGAGTACTTTCTAAGCGATGTAGTGCGTGCTTCCTAGTCGTGGATAGTCAACTGACCAATAACATCGCTTGTTTTGTTACGATAGTATTCTGATAGTCTTCAAATCGTAGTTTTTTATATCTTCAAAATTAAGTGTCAATACAATGTTTGCGATTGGTTGAAAATAATGTTTTTTAAATATCATAAGGTCAAGGCAGTAGTTGATCTAAGGCATTTCATGTTCTTTATAGGAAGTAGCTTTTATCGCATTATGTATGTATGTATATGTGTGTATGATGATATAAATAACTAATTCGGAAAGAAACTGGCTGGCAAGAAACTTAACATTCAGATACCATTAAACTAATGAATGCATAAATCAATATGTACGTGGTTATGGGTGTGCTGGGCCATTCACATCTACTGCAGTTGCACATTATTTACCTCTAGTATACGTTACACGGTTAAACTAACACAATTCCATCACAATTACTTTAGAATATCAGTTGATTGATTCGTTCAGCTTGATTTATGGGTAATGATTCATTATACTTTTTCTCTAAACAATTTATTTCTATCGGCTTATGCTAGTATCGTTAATATTAAAATAGATTTGTTGATAAAATCTTTCAAGTTCATAACAAATAGACACCTTATGAGAAATCAAAGAGTGAATATTGTATAATATTTTATTTATTTATTTATGTAAGAATATAATTTAACTACTGTTTTACGTCAATATTATATTTCTCAAAGGCTAACTGTGTAATAATTTCAATTAAAATTTAGATTTGACTAGAATTTATATTCAGTGCCTATAGGAAGTATAGCGTACAATGCATTCATTTATAATCGTAATAGCAATTTAACTCAAGGGTTTTAGTTTGTCGCATTAGCGCTTAGCGACAAACGTGTGTACTTTTATCTGTATAGACCAGGGATCTGCATTTGGTCGCATGCAATTCGTCACTCAATACGTTTACTCGTAAGGTACACAAATCCTGTGACGCTACAAACATGTTAATAAAACGTTACGGGCAATCATCAAAGTAACCATTGTGTTCTGACTACAAATATATTTGAGCAAAATATTATTCACAAATAAAAAAAAAACCTAAGCGACATTTTGCAGTTTGTTACATTTGACAATTGCACATAACGCGACTTCACAACGACTACATAAACTGTCTTTTAACTTTACATTATTTACAAAGGCTAACCTCTTGGAATGCTATACTTCATGACATTTCAATATTTTCTACAATAACATAGTCTACTTTTTATTTATTAGTCAAGGGACTTTATATTTGCACAAATATAGGCCGCCAGATGCCTTAACTTGTCGCTTACATTTAGAAATTCTACTCTGTAATTCATTTTCTAATAAGAATATAATAACTTTAAAGTTCCATAATTTTAATAGTCATAATATATTAATTCTAAAATAAAAGCCGCTTATTGCCTTTCAATCATAGTGTACATATAAAATAAAAATACTTTTTTCATTATTCGTTAGACTATCTTTGAGTATCTATATTGGTCGGGTAAGATAGATAAATAAATATCATGATGTATTTATATCAATAGATTTATATATTTTCCTAATAAATTGTCTATGAGATAGCTACAGAGATCTTTTCCGAAAATAAATTATTTTATTAGGTAACTTATCAAGTATATGAAATATAATTTACGACGGCAGAGATTAGCACGATCCACTATTAGGAACTTTAACAAAACAGCATGTATTCGACTGAATGGATTATTTACATTCATATGCAAGATTCAATAATGAAGCTTTGATTTAAAATATTCGTAATATATTATAAAAAATACATGATTTAACCGAATCATTCCACTATCATACTGATCACAATAATACATTATAATACTTGAATAGCAAATTATATAAGAAAACATTTAATAATCGCGTAGAATTAGTTGTGGTCTGTTTTATTTTAATGATACTGATTGCATTTCAATTGTTTAACGATTAAATTGGATTTGTAAGAAGTAATAAATGTCATGAAGGTACAATCGATGTGCAATGTTTATCATTGCTTTGGGAAGAGATTCATTTAATTCAACTCATATAATTTTCTTGTAGGGTGCTTTGTTCCCGTGTTGGGTAACATGCTCGGTTTCACCGACGGGGTATCATCCACTTGTCCTGCCAGGCCCGGTCTCGCGGGCCCGGGGGTAAGCTTCATCCAACAAAATGTTTGTATATGTTCACTGTGGGTTCGGCGGCCGCAGTACAGTGATACAAATAGAGCCTCTTAGTATTCGCAGCAGGTCGATCACTTCTGGGGTCTTCATTGATGTTACGTTCTCGTCGTTTACCTGTAATCAAGACATTAAAGTCATTAGTTGCATTCATAAAATCTACAATGATGAGAAATCCCCTTTCTATAGGTTTTATTTTAATGACTAAGTGTTGCATGACATACGGTATATTCACGCTGAACTGATTAAGTTATGTACATTTGCATAAAACGTATGCAAATCTAACATGCCGTATAGGTAGATATTGATAACTTAAAAATATTGCCTTGTCGGCTAGAGATATCAGTGACGTTTTACCCAATAACCCAAATGACCGCTGAGAACACGTCTATTAAGAACTTAGAAGAAATATAGTAGAAAATCATCAACGTACCTGCAATATAACATCACCTCGTCTGAGCCGTCCATCCCTCGCAGCCACGCTATCATTGTAAACTGCAGAGATGTAGCTCTGTCCAGACTCGGGGTGGCTCTGCACGCTGAACCCGAGCCGACTGTTCCAGCCACGGTTCAGTTCCACTGTTACTATCTGGAAATAAGAAGCTTGTTGGATTAGGAGCTAGTTAAGTGATTACATTTAAAAACCAAAGTCTGGCGTAATGTATAAAACAAGAGTAAAATAAAGTTTTTTGCAATAAGTTGCTAGGATGAAGTTAACTTGACGATATCATGTTTAGGATTCTAAAAAATGGTGTTGACTTTGGTTTATAGAGTGGTTTCTTTCGAATGTTTTGGTTTATCTTACCGTAGGTTCATTGCACGTGTTGTCTTTAGGAGTTTCAGGCTTGACGTTTTCTTTTTGGACGGGATCAATTTCTTTAGGTTTGGGCAGGGGGGGAGGTTCCGTCTTCACCTTGCGCTCGTTGTCAGGAGACAATGCGACACCTTTCCATTTCTTCAAACCGTTGCCTGGAATTGAGAGATAAGCAATCAGTATTTGATGCATCATGAATACATTTTTATGGAAAACGTATCACAGGAAAGAAATGTGTCTATAATTATTACTAAGCATACCATCATCTTTATGTCCTTCAGAGCTGGTAGTATGACCATCACTGCTAGTTGTATGGAGCACAGCGCTTTGATACGCAGGATTCGCGTGCTTGAAGCGCGCCTCGTCACTCAGTAGTTCGACTGGCATCGACACCGGCTCGTCAGAGTCCACTGCGAACACTGGCTCCTGATACCTCTGACGTGACATGTCTTCCTGGTAGTTTGGAGCATCTAACGTGTCATTGTCCAAGTTGTTCAACTCGTAACCGTGGGGAGGCACTGAAATTCCACAAAGTAATAATATTACAATCTATCTATTAATCACGAACACTGTTAACAAATTGGTTCATTTCCAATTATTCTTTCACAGAAAGTTGTCTCTGAAAAAGAGGTAACCAGAGAAAATTTACCACAATTTGTTAACAATGTTGCCATTTGTTTAGACATTTATGAGTGCAAATGAAAGTAAAGTAGAAGAGCACGCACATAAGGCTAAACACAAGTCTTCGGGGTAATGTCAAATGACCGAAGAACATCTATGAAGTGCTGTATGCTACGATGGTGTGTAAACATAGTCCTGGTATGGTTCGGAATCCGACAGTCAGTTTATACGCTGCTTTGGATCAGGGTGTGAAGCGATGGGTTATGATTGGACAGTGTGCGGCCGACAGCGTCTCACCTGTCAGGCTCAACTTTTGTTTTCTACAAGTGGGTGGTGCGGTGGGGCTGGCGAGGGACACAGTCCGGCCCGGCCGCCGCGACTCCTGAACCACTTCTGTATGTTCCGAACCGTGTTCTACTTTGTTGGAACTTGGAACATCTGCGTGGAAAACCTACATCGCTTAGTGTGTGGCGTGTATATTGTATCGTGTGACAAGTGTCAAATGTGGTTAGCAAAGTTTCGCAGCTCACTAGTTTTGTGCAGGCTTTATTGAATTAAGCTAGCTGGGATCCACCTGTGTGATAAATATACATCCATCGCGTTGTTTGCAATGGTAATGCGGCTTAGTTAATGAACACAGAGCAGAGATAATTACGTTCATTTGTGCTTTGAATATATTACGTACGTGTACCCGCCTAATATGATTCATGCGCGTGTACACATTTCACGTAATCAATATTGAAATTACATTAAAGGCTTTGAGTAGGTAAATTAGACGTATGATATTTTATCACTTATCTTTTGCAATTTTGGGTTGCTAAATAAACCAGGTCTGTTGGTCGTATTGATTAGAAAAAAACTATTCAGGCTTCGCAAATTTACGTATTAGGGACAGTTAAGCGTCAACAGTTGAACCTATCAAGTGAAAGGTTGGGTTCACCTTTAATCCATTTACAGCACTTTCGATCAGTTAAGCGCTTAATAAGTTTAACCTTTCAGTTTCGGGCCACAAGCATCGGAGCGAGTGACAATACGAAATGGAATTTGGTTATACCGAAATAATACGTTGTTGAGCGCAAAAGAAAATATGCCTGCAGGAAAGAATTCAATTTGTAGGATTCTGAATCAATCTCTGCATAACGTTTTCCAAACTTCTAAAAGCTCATCCCAAGCCCATTACATATATTAGGCGGTCCTAATTTTTCCGTTACCACGATTCTTTCTTCGGATGACGTGACATCTCAGTAACCTGTACATACCATTGGGTTGTTCGTAATGGTTGTTTTCCTTGGTGAGCTTGCGGTACTTGCGGGGGGAGAGGCAGGGGGAGCGGGAGCCGTCTGCCGCGTCCGGGGTGAGGCGCCGCGCCGCCAGGTCGCACAACATTGATACTGCTTCAGGCCTGATGGTGTATAATAAGCGTATTTGATTATTTTGTAAAATACCTGTACAAACACCCATATTCGCAAATAAATGTGGCTATCCCATTTCCATCTCTACAAGTTTGATGACAAGGACACTTAATCCCTTCCTTCATTACTGACATAATCGGAAATATTGGTTAAGTTTAAGGTGATTACTTCGACTTTGAAGGCAGAACACTCTCTAGCAAGTCTAATCTTTAGTAACAGAGTAAGTTCAATAACTCTCTGATGGATCGTGAGAGAAGACTAAAGCTATATTGCAAATCAAGCCAACCAACCTTAGCGGGGGTTTAGGCCTATTCATAGGTGCGTCCGAGTCCGTGGGCTCTTCCCTAGGAGACATCGGAGATAGCGGCGTGGCTGCGTGATCTCGGTACAGTCGCAGGCGCACCTCGGCGCCGCATGCGCGCAGGAACGCTACCGCCTCAGCATGAGACATGTTGGACATCGCAGTGTCGTTCACCTGAACAAACGAGGTTAATGACTGACAATCATACATATGGAATCTGAGTATTGCTCTTGGTATGTCGAGCATTTGGCGAATTGGGGATACGTCCGCGATTTTCAGTTATAGAATTCTCATCATGATCTCATTATGCTTTATTGTTGTTGTTGGTACTTTTTGACTCCAATTCATTCAAATTCCCACAGTTGATTTATATTTAAGCATAATTTACGACATGTAACCTCCAGCGTAATTGCATCAGTCATTCGCTTTCATTTGAATCAATATTCTTGGAATGCATTGCAGTGATCTAGTTACACTCGTATGAACAAAGGATGTGTTTTGAAACATATTAATATAATAAGGACAATGTCATGTGTGAAATTTCAGAACGTTAAAAAATGTCCCAAATCAGGTATTACTTATTTTTACTTCACCAATTTTTAAAAAAGGTTTTAAGGGAATCGAATATATCGTTACGGGGATATAAAACAGTTACAATTAGTAGTTGGTTTGTATGAGTCACACTTACAGCAACAATCCTATCACCAGGCTGTATCCTGCCATCACTGAGGGCAGGTTCCCTCACCAGCGCTCTGACGTAATGGCCCAACGCGCTGTGGTCTTCCTTCCGCAGCGTGAAGCCCAGAGATCCGTTCACCTTCGTCATTACGATGTCAAATTCCTGGAAAATAGAAATTCAGGATTAAGAGTGCATTAACCACAAAGGCATGAATGATTGCACGGAGTGTTCCAATTTTTTAGTCCACTACCATGTCACCATCTTTTGGATACCAGACGTATAATGTTTCCATATAGGATATTTAGGGCTTACAAGTTGATCCATATAAATCTACTTTGTCATCCAATCCGATTAATAGGTAAATAATCCAGATATCATTGCCAAGACTTCTATGACTTCTTACAAAAAGTAATCATTCTAGTTTACTTTTAGAGACTTGCCAAATTTACGATTCTTCTTGACGATAGTATATCATATATCAGGAAATATTGCAAGTGGAACTTCGTTTCGTTTATGTATAATCGTCTGTCAGTCAGCATGCCAAATGCTTGGCACTCGACGCATGCAACTTGCGTCAGTGGTCCATACAAAACGTGACAAGCGGAGCTAAACATACCATCATTGTTCTCATGGCTGCAATGCTGAATTTATTTTGAACACGGATTTTATTTACCATGTTTTCCTTGTCAGATAGCAATAGATTTTTTCGATACCCAGAAAGATATAAATAGCAGTTTAGCCGTTATTCGTATCAAGCTTTAGTTAGAAAGCTTTTTTGGGAATATTTGCATTTCTCTGTAGCTTTACTTAGTACTACACATTCATTAAACATTTATGTTTACGCACTCAGAACGATAATGTTGAGTACGTATATTACTCTATGATATACCCGGATTTGAGGTCACAGCCCTTGTATACAGGTGGCACCTACATACACATAGCTATTCTCTCACTCCACATCAAATTTCCATCATACAACATTAGTTAAAACGAACTCACCACTGATCCGTCATCCTGTAGGCGTGAACAAAGAGCTTTATTAATAACTCGCACGGATTATATTACCGAGTCGCACAACTCGCACACCAGTGAAATTATACCTCATAAAATATAACGCCTGCTAACAAATGACTCGTCTTACAAAATGTGGGGTCTCACGACTATATGGTTCTGATATTTGATTCTAAAATTACAAAGCTTATTTAAATTAGTCATGGAATGAATCCTAATCCATCAAATAAAACGACTGTTATTTCCTACAAAAAATGTTAACTACTTTTAGCCGTGAACAAGAAAAGTGGATGAAAATTAAAACATAAATCATAAATGCAATTAAAAAGGCTAACTCCGTGACTAAGACCATAGATCATCGTGGAAATAAACGGCATAAAACGAAACGAATTAGGTGTAGCTTGTTTGATGTATTACTAAATACACAGTAAATTGTCTATATTTCTAATTCAGCCTGTAGAGAGGGCCCTATTGAAAGTATATTGCCAGCAGGATCACGTAACATGTTTTTTTTTTAGTGCTTAAGTACTCTTTGATCTGTGTCAAATCAATGAGGGTCTTCTCAATTTTTTCTGCCACAGGGTGGCGCCACGTATGCGTCTGGTCCAAACAGCTGTCAAATAGTATGGAATTGTAGGGTCCGAACTTATTGTTTATTGAAATTCTGTTATATTGGAAGTGTTATTGATTTTATTATGGACTAGGGTCAGAATAAGGTTTCCGAACTAAAAATTGAGCTAAGAGAGAGGGTGCAAAAGTCACTGGTACTAAGGAAAAGCTTGTTGAAAAATTTGTTAACACAATATGATTTAGTTTTTTTTATTTACTCAACCGCAATAGTAAAACAATAATGCAGTGCTTTAATTATAAAATAAAAAAAAAACACTAAAATCGTTCACTATTCATAGTAAAGATAAGCACTTTGACAGTTACCTGGACCTGACGACTCGGTGCTGCCACCTCGTGGACGCCATTTTAGAAAACCCTCATTCTATCCTTTTCTTTCCCTCTAATGATTTGAGAGACTAATCAAATTAATGTTCGTATGGCGTGTGGGTTTTTCTTTGAAATCCAATGAAACGAATTAGTGTCAGATAAAGTAACGAGCAAGAAAAATTGTTTATCGTTTTCTATTTTTCTGATCATTTCGGTTCCAATTGAGTAAACATTTGCTTAAGTGCATAGTACGATAGCCTCTATTACGTAACGAAAATTCGGTAGTCAGCGTTTTTTAAGCTAACAGTAAACTGCACAACAATGTGGTAGGTGCACTAGCGGTTTTTTTTAAGTGGGAGTTTAGTGCTCACCCCGTACTGCACGTCGTAAACGGGCAGCGGCCGGTCGAGGTCCGGCAGGCGCAGGTCGCGCCGGTCGGGCTCCGGGCTGGCCTCGCGCCGCCCGCGCCCCTCCGACGACGACGTCGTCGCACTGCTTGTCGTCTGAGACAGCCTGCACACCAAATACTAAAGGTCAATACCAATTTCCGGCTATCTACATCTAACATTTCCAACCATAGATTGTATTTAAATGCTGCAGATCGAAATCAGCGATATGCCACACACAAGACACGTTCAAAGCGGGTTCGTCAGCGAACGTCCGATTTTAAGATACAATGAGATGGGAACTTGGATAACATGATGTAGTTTCTGACGTTCGTGTCTCGTCGCCTGTACAGTATACACTTATGTCTAATCTCCAGGTACGTGTACCGAGGTTTGTTTGTTGTCCTTAATGACACGAGCTATTGTACGATAACATTCATGCACAGAAATCTGTGAGTCCTCGTACCGTGTTTGGTTTATTTATCATGCACGAAATGAATGACCTTAGAGCGTGGGATGATCGAGGGGACAAATTATGCGAGCGTGACGTGTTATGGTTGCTCAGTGTAATGAGTGTTTACCTGGCATGCATAGGGTGACAGTTGAGGGGGTCTAGCGGCGGGAGGTGGGGCGGGTGAGGGGTGCGGGCCGGCGGCGTCGGCGGCTCCGGCGGCGTGACGCTGTCGACCACGTCTGTCGGCGGCCGGCACACGCGCAGCTCCACCCGCGCCGCGGCCGTCCGGAGCACCTCGAGGGCTTCCTAGTATTAAACAGATGGATTAAATTTAGCTGGATGAGAAGTCCATTGACCTCTGCCACGTAATTCAACAGAATCGACTCAATTTGACATCTGACCTTCGTAGTCTCATTTTCATTCGGTTGTTCGTACTGTACCTACTTCGAATTGTTCAAGTTGTATCGGATTCACAAAATGATAAAAGCGAAAGCTTTCAATGTTCCAATCTGATGAATGTTTAATTGTTAGCAAAACTTTCCTCTGTTTCCATTTAAAATTATAACACTTAAGCCAAATACTCTGGTTGTATTTTAAATACTCCCTGAATTTTGAATTCCAAATTCGTATCTGGCTGTTACAAAATCGCGTAAATATCAAGAGCATTTTCAAAGTTTGAGAGACGGGCTATCCGGAAGCTTTGCGCTGTAGATTGTAGGTCTACCTTCTAGCAATAGTAGTTACAGAATACCGATTTTTACGACTGCTTTTGCTTGTCAACGTGAGACCAAAAGGAACCTCTACATGTGGATTAGCATTCTGCCTAGTCTTGTAGGTAGTTACAGTTATATTGCTGTATGCATGTACGAGACAGATTAGCAATTAGTGCCGTAGAAAATGTGTTGTACGTGTTTCCCGGTATTTACCTACATACAATATTAGAAAATTTTGTTTTTTCAGCTACTTTACCACCTTTTCTTAAGTAGTCACTCACAAACTGTACAATACCACGTGAAGAACTATGAATAGATTTCTTGGGTTAAGTAAATGTTAATGTTTTCAGTCTGAGGTTTTGTTAAGCCCAATGAGTCTCGAGTCTGCGACTGAGAAAGTACCCACAAGTTGCGAGGCAATACCGACCAGAATAACTCGGTAACGGTGCGCACCCCGCTGCGACCGATAAAGGGAACTCAAAGGGAATTAATAGAATTTCCCAACGAAACTGAGTTAATGGCCCATTTATTTATTGTAGGTATTGAATCCGGTTTGCTCGCGGAATCGCTTTGATACGCGCGTGATTTGGCTACATTGTAATTTTCTCGGATTATTTCAATTCCGCCCAAAACGACAAATGCTTTACAAATGAGACTATTTTTCATCGCCTAGTGTAGCAAGTCTAATATAATTTGGTATAACTTTGTGGCAAACATTTTACAGTTTATTACATTTGAACCCGAGGCCTCGGCGCGGACCGTGTTGGAGTTTTCATAAAAGTTTTTACGTTTATAACCCAGCCTCCGGAGCGAGGGAAGTGCTGCGACAACAAATGGCATTTTTAACATGACTTACTGTTTATTTTTGTAAGCACGAGACCGTGTTTTACGTTTGTACCTTCATAACAGCTATGCAAGCAGTGCTTTGTAAAGGGCAGAGCAGTACACTTAAATTTCATAGGCTCTGTGTAATGAATATAAAATGTTGGCCGTGCATTCGCAAGTAACGTCGGTAAAGGTAGCAGTGCTAAAGATAAGAAAAAATGCGCAATATGCTAACATAATTTCGGGAAATTTATTGGTGCTCAGACTTTACCTGCCAAAGATAAAGAAGAAAAATATTTTTGTGCGGAACAAACTTTCAGGGTCGATTGCACTTGAATAATGAGAGCGCTTTAGTATTTTATTGCTTTCTATTAATTCTGTGCTTTAGTGTAGGTACTTACGTAGGTGCTGAGTCCGGCTAGGGGTACTCCGTTGGCGGAAAGGAGTAGGTCCTTGGGGGCCAGGCGCCCGGTCCTCCACGCGGGCTGAGGGGGGTACAGTCTTCGGATCCTCACCAGGCCACCGCCACCGCACACTGACATGCCCAGACCGCGGCCATCTTTTTCTACTACTACAGTGAAGCAGTTTTCTGTTGGACAAAGCATAACAAACATTACATTTTTGCTGTTTGTAGATAGATGGCTTCTAGACTCTGTTATAGTTGTGGTAACGTTTAGCCAACGAATGATAATTTTATGCCTAGCAGTTTCAGCATTGGAATATGGCTTCCAGTACTATAAAACTGTAAACTTAATCATGACTAATAAATTGATTCAAAGTTGTATCATGACTATCGAAAGAACGTACGCAAATAGACAAAAGTACATTTATGTTATCGGAGCTATCACTAAAATAGATCGTTTCATCTCTCTATCTATTCATAAAGGAAAGTGGTGGGTTGTCAAAGTCTCTGTTTATGTAGGGAGCGGGATGTCGAGACGTGCTCGTTCCATCACTGGCAGTAAACTCGAGATCCGAATTCCGTTACGAGCCGTTTTACAGCTTATTTACACTTAGGAGCTGACGCTGCAGCCGAGGTATGCGAGAATAGTGGTACACAAACAGTGAGGGGATTACGATAAAATCCCAGGGCTTCATAATAATGGAGTCAGGAAGAGATTAATTTTACTACATCCTTGATGGTAGTGTCTTTAGATCAGAGATAATAGTTTTTGGTCCGAAGAGTTCGGTACATAGACTTTCCGAAACAAAAATATAAATGTAGTTTTCGTACTTCGGACTACACTTGATTAACGGAACTGTGAAAAATAAACAGCCTTTATTTAGAACGAGGCCCGTACTTACATACCAGGATTTATATATGAAATTAATATTTGTTTTGGACCGAATAAGTGCCCATTTTGTAAGGACCGCTTATGTGGACCCGAAAGCGCCCAGGTGTTTTCATTATACACAAAGCAAACGAAAGTAAGTACGGCTTGTTTGGGTACAAACATTATTTATTCAGTACTTTTGGACGTATGTGAGTCCAAATTAAGCCTATATTTGGAATGTAAATTATGGAACATTTCAAACATTTGGCAATATTCCGCACCCCAATAATTGATATAGATACCTCAATATTGCAAATGAAAGGTGGACAAGTGTCGATCCACGGTCAATTTAAGTCCCTTTTAGGTCCAAAATGGACGTTAGAGGGTGTCTGACATGAATTATGCATTAAGGGAGGCCATAGCAACCATTTGGACGCGGGATTATTTCATTTATTCTGTTTGGTGATCAGGTGCCAATGCTGTTTCCATTTGAATGCTTTAGAGAAGTTAAGAGATTTTCTGTACTTAAAAAAAATAAGGTTTCTAAAGTGTTTTATATATAAAAGTCGTATGCTGCTTCAGTAATTCAAACATAACTTCGATATCGCTGATCTCAAAAGCGTCAAATATTGTCATGTCTTTGCTTTTATTTTTCTACTGCTTTAAAAAATACAACCATGATTGGAAAAAACCGATGAACCATACATGGATCGCCAAATAAACATCAAGGAAAAGGGTCGCCATTCCAATTTATCTTTTAGAAAACGAAATCAAAGCTTTGGCCGTAAATAGAACTGTTTGTCGGTTTGAAGCTCATTCTGAACTGCAGTTAACACCTGCTAGGTGTCACATCTGACGTGATTTGTTTAACATTCCAATATTATCTATGTGCTCAGATTAAATACTCCATTTAAGTTGGTATTGGCTGCTACGATGGTTCCAATGGTTCGCCTGACGTGTGTAGCCGCAACTTTTGTTCCCTGTTAAAGGAGTTAAATTTTGCCAATGAATCTGCATCAACGAGCAATGCCTGTTATTTGTCCAAGCATGGGTCTAAAGATTAACTATTTAGGAGTCTGCAAATTTTACTAATGCTCTTAGTCGCAAAGGTTATCCCTATGGGAACATAATTAGTATGGGTCAACTACCACAAGTAATTGTATTTCCTGTACACGAGTAGGATTCCTGGAACTTGAATAATTTCCATATATTCGCCGAAAATGCCTTACCACTGACCTGGTACTGAGAATCGGCTGGTAGTACAAAACCTCGATGACGTCATCAGGTCTGACACGGTAATCAAAATCAATAATATCGTTGCATTCCTGTCCCTAGAGCCGGTCTTGCTACATAGTTTCGTGAATCTATAAGCCTAGTATAAGATAGGTAAGAGCGTAGGTACATATTGTTATATCTGGGGTAGCCGATGAGGTGTGAATTTACTAAAAATAGATCGAATCTTTTGAAATACATTTTATTTACGAAAAGTTATCAAAGTACAGTTGTAATGACCGTCCGGAGTGAGCAATAGCTTGAAATTTAGCTCTTTAGACAAGTAGCAAAACAATGATCAAGTCATCGACGTAAAGCCTGCAATAGTCAACAGCCACTCAACGGACGACAGAAATAACTGCAACCACTTGACTCCATAGCACACAATACAACGACTGCAAACAGTTGAGGCCCGCTCAAGTACAAATAGAATTCTAGTATCGATACCGATATGACGTCAACGAAGTAAAACCAATCATGTTTCTCCGAAATCCATTTCGCTGGCGGCTCCGAATGCTATCGTGAAATACAATACCACGTTGAGGGGAACGGTAACCATGTTGGCAAATTGGCGATTGTCTACAAATGCCCTAAATGGCTATAGACCAGGACTGGCTGGTTAGATCTAGATGCTATTTACTGACAGAGCCAAATTATGTGCCAATCATGCAATTTCTTGGCATTTTATGAATTATTTTGTAATAATTGGTCGTCGAGATAGACAGGATCACAGCAGTAAAAGACCATTAAGCTTGCCCAGCTATAGACGGTAAGCTGACCATCATCTCCAAAGGTACTTATAGAACTGACCGAAATAGCTCTGTATCAGTTTGAAAGGACAACAGCTGAGTGCACTAGTTGTCCATAGTTCCGATATTGGCAAAGTTCTACGGTCACGAACTTTCTCGATGGCCTGTATTTAACGATACTAGTAATGGCACCCGCGTAATGCTATTGTCGCACTATTATTTTGGATTGCTAAATCAAAACAGAGATTCTTCAACTCAGGAATTACTTGTGTACGATATTGATAGAATTGTTTTAAGTTTAGTTTATTTTTTTCATTGTTAAGTTAGTATTTACTTTTTTACGCTCTTAACATAATGAAGTTATGTTATTTGCATGGTATCTTTTATAACTACTACAATCTAGCTTATCAAGCAATTGACCGAAGTAAACAAAGATAAAGGTATATGCTTAGTCAGAATCAATTAGATCAAAATTGGTAATACAATAGACAAGCAACACTAACCATGATTTCCGTATTACAATAATAATTTGGTCGTTAATTTAAGCACGTGCTTGTTTACCAACTAATTACTTAACTATTTAATCCATACTTGGTTCTACGTACCACTTGATTAACATTGTTACCTGAAAATCTTCATTCTAATTTCAACCTAGGTATCTTAACTTTATGGTGTATTTTCGACTGACGCACTTCAGAGGAGTATATGGCACGTATTTGGCTCTCCGTCTTGGAAATTCTAAGCTCTTCTTAGTTAATTATACTTACAGCTTAGATGCATTTGAATAATTATTATTCAGTGATTTACCTGCAGCGCAGTGAAGGCGAAGCCTGTGATATTATACGGTAATAGCTTAGAATAACTGCCTTAGTTTGCAGTAATAGTATGGAAGATTATTATAGTATTACATTTGTATGTAGAGAATATTACAATAATAACAGCAATGTAAGTAAATTACCTGGAATTTAATAAAATTGAGCAGCAAATGCAGCCACATTTTTCCTGGGAAATACTCGTATATTTTACCCACAGAACGGCTGTACTTTTTTTTTACAAAATGACTGAAATAAATTAAAAAGCACATAGCTCCGTAATTATAAATAGCTGTTGGTAATATTTGCGGGACTGAAACTTTATGCTGGGGTAAAGTGAAACACTTCAAAGCTCATTGACAGACAGACAGCGGAAGCTTTCGACATTTTTATTAAAACTTGAGGACATACTTAATGAAGTTTGTTTAGAGGACATTTTATTTATTTCGTTTTTATTAACAGCTGGATAAAGGAGAGTGTTTCAACAGGCCTAATGAAAAATCTGAAAATATTGACGGAAAATCTAAATATAGATTTCTGAGAAAAGTTAATATTTCTCAATAATGGTACTTGAAAAACACAGGAAGAAATTAGTTTATTTGCCAATATAAGCTTGACTAATTAAAATAATTTCAGGGTTGTGTCCAGGCCATGTTATTTGTTCAGGTAAATGATAGACTTGCAACTACCGACTTGGACAGTTGCAGTGTAATTGCATGTCACATAGAAACATTCATGCATGGATAAAGATAAACACAAACAGGCAATTTCCAAGAATTGCAGTCCGCTGGACCCGCCGCATAATCAGGATGATAGAAGTTTTCTAGCAAAAGATTAATATTTATCAGTATATATTTTTTTGTATTAAAACCCAACACCTAAGTTTAGAGTTGTACGATTGAGCGAATATAATTAACCTAGCCCCGAAGTTCATAAATAAACTTATTAAATTATATTAAATTTTCAGCCATTACCGTTTACGCTAAAGTTAAGTGAAACGTAAAGCTGATTAGGGTAGTTCTCTTTTACAAATACATTAACTTGTATTTTGTGGGCAGCCGCGCACTTTATCAGGACCCGAGGGTAGGTACTATGTTTACCTACATAAATAACATTAACGAAAGTTATGTACTTTGAAAACTTAGTTGAAACACTAATGATGTAATATCTACAAGAACAAAGTTGTTTTGACATAATTCTCGTCTAGTTGAAAACAATGGGGAGCCTGGTTGTACCGAGAGTTCATTTTTGGAACATTCGTAAAGTTTTGGGCTCTTGTTTATTGTGAAGTAAATGAGTTCAGACGACTCTGTGGGCGTTTTGAGGAAGTATTTGCTTTTGTTACATAGTTGATTTTTGGGTAACAAGTTAAATAGTTACTTTAATCAATTACTCTTTAAAAATGTAGCGTCGAGAAATCTGCTCATTGAGTTCTATTTCAGAGAGTTCGACACAGATTGAGACGACCCCATGTGAGAATCGTATTAAATAAAAATATTATCCAGCTTTTTAACAATCAACCTATAAAATTTTCCTCCAAAAGAGCGCTAATAGAACAGATTTCTAAGCTTCACAAGCTTATATAGGCGGTCTTAATTATCGCTTGTCATCCTATGTCGGAACGTCGCTTTGCAACAATAATCTGCAATAATCTGAGCAGATCCGGGTCTGACCAGACAATGGTGATATTGGGACACGCACGAGTCACGACTCGGACCCGGCGGTTTATTACTTGCCCGCTACAA
Source organism: Helicoverpa armigera (assembly GCF_030705265.1). NCBI lineage: Eukaryota > Metazoa > Arthropoda > Insecta > Lepidoptera > Noctuidae > Helicoverpa > Helicoverpa armigera. The sequence goes on along the minus strand of NC_087132.1, from coordinate 8,829,218 downwards.
ATGTTGCGAACAGATAAATAAACGACTAGTTATTTGGCACATTGTTGTATTTACATTTGCGATGCTGTTGCCCTGGTATGTTACTTTTTTTTGGCTCGAGAGAAGAATTGACGAACTGTATTTCTTCAACCCTCTTTGCAACTGTTTTCGTGGTATCATGCTGACTTTTACATATTATAGAAAATAATGAATCTTTGTAGATAATGTTCAAATCAAACTTCAGGTTGCTTCGTTACTTTAGATTCTTTATTGTATTAAGTTAAAAGTTGATTGTAAGTGTACCTACGTATTCAAGTTAATACTGAGTACCTTCCAACATTTAGGTAACTGAATGTTATCGTTGTTTCTTGTTTGTGACTGTTAGACACAATTTATATTATAATGAAAATACCTTCTCGAGTTTAGTTTGCGTTGAATGATGTTATTAAGTGAATTCCAGAATTGTAACAACATCAAGTAAATATTGGTATATATAATTACCGTATAAGCCATAACTGTTAGAAAACAAAGTCGTAAAAAGTAATGAAATCGCTCTATTTGAATATTTCTCCTCTTTTACCATTAGCGTATTGTCTAAACTATGTTTTTACATTATCTTAAATTAGATATACGACGAGACGTAGACGACGACTACGGAACTGTACCAGGTAAGTAGAAAATCGAAGTGTTTATTTTGCATTTTATAGCCCGTAAGTTGTACAGAAAGCGGGGGCGGTCAGAATTTACCTAGAGTGTAACTTCTTGAATTCATTCTCAAAGCTTCCGATGAAAATGAGAGCTTGCAGCCTCCGTATACAACACGGCTTATTTGATATCTTGTACGTGTTCCAAATAGGCATTCATTTCATTCGATACTTGCAGCGGTAGCTTAATAAATACGAGAAAATTCTTCCAATAAGTAATTGTAGGGAAATGTTCTTTGGAACGAATGTGGATAACTGCTTTACGGATATGTTTTCCTGGTACCGGAGTTAGCTTTGTAAAGAAATATTACATGGTTCACATAGCGATTGCTCGTTCACCTATTGCGTGTTCTGGATCACCGGCCGCGGTGACCCTCGCGATGCACGCCACACCTACCAGGGCTCCATAAAAACGAAATAACTCGTTTAATGGCCGATCTTTTATTCAAAACAGATTTGAAATGGAAATATGATAAGATATTAAAGCTACGCGTGACTGCTTTCTAATGTAAGTACAATGTAACAATCACTTTTGAATTTATAGTTTTAATTAGATTGTCCTAAGTGATCTTTGCGGTAGCTTTACAAAAGCATTTTCAAACAAAGGTTTATCTGTTACGCTACGTGCTTTCAAGTCCGGAGCCGCAGTATCCGATTCGTTTTCCCTTTCTATCACGTTGAGACAATAAAACACGCCTGGAAGTGGGTATTCGGAATGCAAAACGTTTACCGCGCCGCGCCGCGGTTGAATCGGAACTGTTCTAGCTCTTTGTAGAGTAATGTGACTAAGTAATTAGTACGACAGAACTTCGTTTGGATTCCAGAAATTCAGTGGGAAATTAAGTTGGTTTATGCAGAACGAAGAAAATAGGTGAGTTATAAGTCGGCCATATAAATTCAATAGTGCAGTTGAATTAAACTTGCACAACTAAATTGAAATATGAATATGACACATTTGAATTGCACCAGAGTAAACCACAAGAATTTAGCACTAAACCAATAAAGCTCGATGATAAAACGTGAGCAATCGTTCCCTATTCCTAACGCACGTTAATCTAGCGACCACGGCGATGTCAGTAAGTTTTAAGCGCAGGACATTTCGCACGCCGAGATGGCCTAATAACTCTGGCACGAGTGACGCGTGGAATTCAGACGTGACGTCATTGCTGCCCATGAATAAAATGGAGTGGCGTCAGGCGCTTAAAGCTGGGGTAACGTGTACGAAATGTAGGCGTGGAAGGATTTTCATTAGATTACTTCGCTTCAAGAGAATTCCTGAGCCAATTGCGGACTTTTATTGGCTAAGGATTTTTGATGGTTTTATCCATTTCATGTTGTAAAAGTAAAAGAATAAGAAAGATTGTGTAGTCATTCGGAGCTTTAGGTGTTGTGTAAAAAGATAAACTTTTATTTCAGTGTTGAACCGGCTAATAGCGGAGGTGCTTAAACTGTGTTATTTCGAGAAACAAAATAATTATCTATCATTCTAGAATACTCATTCAAATTAACTCAAATATAAACGAATACGAAATAATATTCTCTCGATACACTTCCCTGCCACAAAACCTATTAGATCAAGTTCATCTAAAACAGCCAGCGAGTGCACATAAATATTCATGTCTGACTGAATTTCGCTTTTATACCAACGTGCTGCGAACCTTTTCAATCAACAATTTCAATTTAGTTCAGTTCGATTGAACGCACATGTTTTTTTATTATGTCACACTTGGAGAGGCGACCGACCAACCTGGGATACGATATGATGCAGAATAACTTTCAATGTACCTACAAAATATCGATTGGCAATGTAACTCAATTGATATTGAAGAGAGATTAGACACCAGCTATAAATTTTCAGAAACCGGTGGCGAGTCTACTTAAGTATTAGTAGATAGTATACTCAGATGGATTCAGTCAGATTTCAGCTCACCAAACCCTGTAACGAGTCATCATACTGACATAACACGTAAACTGTCTAGATTGACATCAGAGGAGATTGCCTTACACCGTCTCCTTGAATTAATAACATAAGTAGCCGTAGTTTGAGCACGATGGTACCTTGATTACCATCTACAGTATACCTACCTGTGTACAAGCTCGGGATAATTAAAGTTTATGAAGTGGCGGGAGTATCCTATTTAATTTTGCTTCTAGCTGGCATAATGAGCAAGTATTCGAGCCTCCTTGCTTTAATAGACCTGATGTATGAAAGCTTCGAGTTGACGTTAAGGCATCAGACTTGAAAATGCATGTAAAAATATGGCATACGGAATTATTATATTCTGTGCCGAATATTTACTTTATTTGCTGATATTATTTCATGAATTTAACATATTTTGCCCGAAGGTGTTTCTGATTCTTAATTCGATGTATGTCATGTACATTTTTCTTTTCTGTATTCTTAAAGTTTAACGTTGTTTCAGTAAAATCACGTTGAAAGCAGTTGGAAATTCCTACTAAACCATCATGCGAAGAAAACGAATAAGAGCACAAAGCGTGTTCATTTCCCCCGAGGTCTTGCGTCACTGTTTGTAAGCAGAAAGTGGCATAGACCTAGCTGACACTATTATTCTTTCAATCTTGTACCAGCTAACGCACGTCACAAGGCCTTGTTTTACTTTTCTATGGAAATCCAATTAAAATTTCAATATGCTCTGGAGCGGTAAGCAAATAGGTTTGACCTGTTGAGGAAATGCCATTGTTGTGGGGTCGGTAGGTACGTACCCACTGTGTTCACGTTTGCTCACAATGCTTGGTTAATTTTATGATTGCATGCAGCTTTTTTAAGTTGTGTGTTTAGGACCGCAGAAGTTGTACAGTGGTTTAGAAGTGGGTACCTACTGTTTTTGGAATTGGATTGTGCCTGGAGCGTCATCCACTTTGTTTGAGTATTATAATAACACTATAAACGTAGCACTTATTAAAATTGAAATTTCAAACATCGTGCGTTGAATGCTTTTTGAGATTATTTCTGCATCCTGACACAATGAGCTTTTCGTTTAAACTTCAAATATAGCTTTGTTACAGTGAACTTTGAAAGGATTTACATAAAAAGTACCTAGCTTATTAGTAAAAGGAGCATCAAATGCAAGTGTTAATAATAGACGGCAGCAAAAATCTGCCTCATTTTAAACATGCTACAATGTACTGAAAATGGTTGAATTTCTTTCTACACTTATTTGCATTTTACCTCGCTGTTTCCGCTGCCCGCTTTATTACAATCTTCTGTCTAACAGATAATGCTGTACTTACTATCTAAAAATACATAGCAGCCTAAGGTAAAAATTTAATATAAAAATATTAAGTTTCCTCTCGCGAATTATATTCTAGATGAGGTTTTTAATAAAGTTTTATTAAAATAAAGGTAATTTTCTTCCGTGGTGATGAAAGATTATATTAGAACCGACAATACGGCGTTATTGATTGCTGAACAAAGGAATTTGACGTAGGTATATAACAGTTGAGTTGCGATGTCTCTTGCCAAGTTATCTGTGTGAATGGGAGGAAGGAAACATCAAAGTCGATGATGCGATCGCGATTACGTACCTACATTATTCACTGTATGTTTGTTTCATAAAAAACTCAATTTTTATTTGCTATAACACTCCTTATTTGAAATCAAATGGAATATTTTGTCTATAATAGTTGAAAGATACAGTAGGTACTTACTTTAAATATTAACCTGGAAACAAGAGTATAACAATAGCATTTAACAATATTTTTCGCCATGTTTGCGTCTTAAATTAATTGTTTCTCATGAATTGAATCATAAAATATAGAACCGTAAATACTATTGACAATATTCCAATTTCTTCAGAATCTAGTTATTATCATAGTCGATATTTATTTACAGTCCCAGTGACAGTCCATAAGTAATTCTCATACAAATAACATATGAACATTATTTACTTCTATTACAATATGGCCCGCTTACTGAAACAACAATGCAAAACCGTGTAAGAACTTACAATGTAAGTAATTTGGTACCGTACCGTCGGAATGGAGCCAACGAAGGAAAAACACGGAATGTAAGATAACAAAGTGCTCGTTTTTATATTGATTTGCCAATGAAAAACTGTGGCAGTTGCATGTCGACCGCGCGTATTGCTGGAAGCGGGGCAAATGGAAATTGGAAGGAAATAGTGTTCGTAAGTAATGGAATGGCCCGAATAGCTAAGTCGCAGGAAATGTTGTCCTCGTATGTGCTATTAAGTAGGGTTGTTCTTGGATTTACTTCATTTGATGCTTGATTGTCTTGAGGATTTTATTTATGTTGCTGCTCGGTTCAACAAGAGAGTACGAACTTATTGTCCACTAAAATAGAAAAAATAACTCGCCATGTTAATAAAGAGTTCTTGGAAAACAAATTTGGCACATTTAAGATACTCATAGGAATAAACAAAGGCGACTTCATCAATTGTTACTTAACAATTTACTCGATTGTATATGGTAGGTATTAACAACGATCGCTTTCACATCAAAAAACTTGCTGGTCATATAAAATAAAATGCCCCTAATACATCACAAACTAAGATTAAAACGCGCCAGTATGTCACGGAATAATGGCGACAAATGTATTAAATCGAGAGTCATAAACTATCTTCTACACACGGTAATTATACTTTAACGGCTGGCTCTGAAGTGAAATCGTTATCGGCCAAACTTTATAGCACATCCCTGTGTGAATTGGATAAAATTTATATCGGGAATGTGAGCGAATTTCAGAGTACCTACCGTACCGTGCCGTTCGTACTGTGACGAGGGTTTGATCCCTTTATATCAGCCAAACTCATAATGAACTTATTTTGTTCATAATATGGCAGTTTAATTGTCTATCGGAGCTGCTAAAACCTTAATGAAACAATGAGAATGTTTTTTGATAATTGCTTTAACTTGAAAGCGGATGGGAGTTTTACTACGGAGTCATATTTCCCCAGAAATAATATAATCTCTCAAATGATTTGGAGCAAATATTGCTATTTTTTCCGTATCGAATTGTATTTTGTTTCAGCAACATTCATTTTACGTTAATGTCACGTTTGTTATACAATGAGTATTTTATTAGAAAGTATTTGAAATGTCACGGGACTTTGACCTTTCGGGAGAGGTTTTTTCGTTAAACAAACCGAAGAGAAATGCGTAAAAGGTAGTGTAGGTACTAAAGTTGGTGAATAAAGTATTCAAGTACGTAGTAAAATGGCTCCGGGGTGACAAATATACGGAACCACTGAAGGATATCCTTTTTCAGGTTACAGCGAAATGTAAAGGAAAGTCTTATAATACTAATGCAAAGAAGTGGTACTTGCTGGATTTCATATAAGAATTTCGCATTTGTTGAAGAAAATTCATATTTTGAATTTGAGAAAATTTTGCGGTTCCTAGAATGTAGTACCTACTTATATAATAATATATACAAAGAATATAAAATTGACACATTTTCAAACATACATGTAAGGTCGAAGTTAGTGCCATGAAATTCAGACTATAAAACTTTTAATGGTTGTCTAACAGCATTCCACCTTTACATAACCATCAAACCAGTGCGAACAAGTCACGAAGATATGACTCATAAAATAGAAGACATCAAATTGATATACCTAGTACTTTTACTGCTTCATCTAAAGTATGTACGCGCTAGTGGTACAAGTTAGATTCTTCTACAAAAGACTCGCTAGAGGTTACAAAACGAAGGCGCTAAATCAGTGTTCTCTAGTTGACGCCATTAATTACAACTTACAACCATTCGATGTTTAATCAAGAAAGTGTAAGCGAACTAGTCGCCTACGACGCAAAAAGACAAAATCCCAACAACGCTCAACAAATAAAAAGAAATGAGAATCCTGTTCCTGCAGTTTGTGCTCGAGGCACGAACACGGTGGAAAGAAAATTTGAAAATAACCTCCATGAACAAAGAGAGGTAGAATTACGAGTAAGTCTATGCAAATAGGACTTGCGTCACGAACAAGTGGCTATTGAGTGGAGTGCTGACCGACGCAGATAGTGGGCCCTATTGAAACTAAGCGAACAATTCAATTACATTCGATTTCGTGGAGGCTGAACTTCGCCGCGGCATTTTTCTATTCGGCGGCGACGCTGCAAATGATACGAGCGACTGGCGGCCAGGGGAGCTCTATACCGTGCATACAAATTGAACACGTAAATGAGATAACACCCTGTTTACACGAAGGTGGGACCGTGTTACAATAAAACCGGGTAATGGGAACTCCTGATACGGCAAATTGTTTTCGCAACGGAAAATGTTTGAGAGCGTTTCCTATCTCGGGTATTCTGGCTGTTGTTTTAAATATGTAATGTCAAAGATGCTTTCAATTTACTTCTGGTGTATAAAGCGTGACCTTTGTAGGTAGCTGTTGTAACATTATAAGGTCGGTTCTCGGCCACAGAGCAGTTAGATAAGGTTTCAGTAATTCAATAGCAATAATCATTAGACTTCTACAATTAATACCCTGTAGTTTGAAATACAAGTACTTATGTAGTTTAAACCTGAGCCTAAGCGGCGTAGTCATGTTACGTTGCTAATCGACTCTAATTATAAACGAGTATCGATCGTTTAAACGCATCGAGAGGATCAAGTTAATTAAAAACCCACCCTTACTAATGGATTCGAGCCACGTTTTCAAGCAATATCCTCTTAATACAACATCGGACATTTCGATGTTATTCCATTTTGTTGATATTGCCAATATTCTCCAGGGAAATTGAATTACTGACGCTGCGGAGCAGTCAATTTCTTTGTTTTTATCGAGTGCTAGTTGTGTCTGTCTTTGCCAATGCTGAGTAAATCCTTTGACAATCGTGTCGAAGCTAATAAGTGGGCTTTGTTGCAATTTAGCAAAGAGCAGCTAGCTATATCATTTCACTTAAGAGTGCTCAAAATGTCTAACAGCTAACGTAGAGGATAAAAAACTCAAAGTGTATAAAATTAAATTCTGCTTTCGGCACGGGATGGTTCCAGTGGCTTTGCAGGCGTGGAATTAATACACCAGTTCGGCCTCGAAAAATCCCTAAGCGGTGTTCAAAACCGTGGCAAAATTCACCCTGTATTTTTCAGGATTAGCATAGGTATAGATAGCAATAATGGGCGCGAACTTTTTGTATATTCAGAAAATTTCTTAACTGTATTTTTCTCAAGGGTTTTTCTTTATTAAAATAATTTTAACTGTCAGCTCACCCTAACTTCATAAAGTTCTTTTCGGGCTTCTTCTAACAAAAGACATAAAAAGACTTTCGAAGCGCATTCTAGAGGTAGATGGTCTTTCACATTTACTGTAATTTACTTCTAAGTACTTGCATACCTACTTTTAAATATACCGAAAAATGAAAAAAATAAAATTAACCCTTTGTGCATCAATTTATAGCTATCGATATGGGCTTATTTACCTCATATTACTTAACAACTCTAAGACCTACGTACAAGCTACCCAGTTACATCAGTAGTTCGGTTACACATACTACCGAATCAATCAACCATTACTAAAAGGCAAAACACAGTCATTTAACAGTGTTACATGACAATACAATTAACGATTTACACCAGTCAATATGTTCGTGTCATTAACTGAATAATTGTCGTTTGCAATTAACATCGGCGTTATGCCATCTCATTATTGATAGGTGAAATTACAAATGGCCGCCGAAATTGACGGTTGTTTTAAAACGTCAATGGCCGCGGGGAATTTGTGTGTGTAATGCATTGGTTAGTTTTAACTGTATAATTAGTTAGCTTGTTATTCCGCTCTATAAATGTATCGGAAAATATTAACAATTCTACATGTTCCTACTCGTATGCATGTGGGCGTTGTCGAAAATATATACTGAGGCAAAAACTGAAGATAATTTCAATTTTTCCTTGAAGGGAAATATGAGAAATATGACGTGAAAATTAGATTTTATGTATACGCTAAATTGATACCTTTGTTGGTATACCGTTGCCACGTGTAAAACTACCAATCCATTATTTAGTTTTAGATTAGTTTTTGTTAGTCGCAAAACAAAGTTGTTGATTCATTACCACAAATTAATTGTTACACTCACGTTACCTTTGCAGGGAAAAGTTACTGGTTACAATTAAGTATGTTTTTTATGGGTCTTCGAAGTAATCTTTATTTTAATACTCCATTAATCTTCATACAAACACATTTTTCTGAATTAATCCTTTACCCATCATTCGAATCTTCGTAAGGTCTCATTGAAAAGTTGTAAATATCAGGACAGTTCCGTACACAACACGAAGCCAATTACTCACAAGTTGTTTCCGAACTTATCCGGGCACAAATTTGGAAGGATTCGGCCCTGATAAGGGACAAAGGCGAGATTTCGGACGAAATTAAATTTTCCAAAAAGTTTACCAATATTGAATTAGTTTTTCTTCTTATTTCGTTCGCTGTTTCTTGGTATGGTATTACAAGTTGTTTTGGTTTTCGAAAGGCATCCTCAAAAGTGCGATAAAGTTATAACAATGTTGGTTGTTTCAATTCGAATTTGCGTTCTTTGGAATTGATACCGAGATTGTTGTCGGAGTTCTCGTTATTTATATATTGCTATTTATAAAGTGGAATTTTTATGTTTTGTTGCGTATTTGTTTCCGATTAACAATCTTCTAGATTTATAAATATACACAATTAGGCAGTATTACTTAGGCTAGTTCGCATTTTAAACAGAGCTTGCACTTGCAAAGAACTCAAAACATTTTCAATAAGCAACTATCTGTATATTGAAAAAGTGACCTTGAAGTAACTTATCACAATTCACAGAATGTGCGTGTATAGGAAACCAACTTTCTCCCCCCTGGGAATAAGTTTCAATGTTAGGGTAAAATTATATACCAACTATTCCGAGAATAGAAATTAATAGGCATGTATCAATCGATCATTATCCCACGAGTTCTAAGAGGCAAGGGAAATGGGAAACTATGGCGAACATACTGAACTAGAAACCGAACAACATATTGCTCTTCGTAATACGTATATTGATGTAGATAAAGCCGTATTCTGCCAGAGAGCAGATGAAACCGCAGAGCTTGTATGAACGTGAGCCACTGAAGTAGAACAGAACGCGCGTCTGGGGAAGCACTTATGTTACCCATATGAATTGCACTAGATCTTTAAGTTAGATTCTAAAGTTCTTAGCAGCTGTTGGTAAAGTATTTAGCGATGGCTTGTCTTGTGTGCTAGTTCGAAGTTAGTGATCGATTTCATATTAAAAGCCGGAGTAATATTTTGGAACTTTCCGTATATGGAAATTAGTGACATTTTAGATTTTATAGAATTATCTAAAGGAGTCAAAAAAGGGGAATGATTACAAGAGAAATATTAGTACATAAGAATGTCTTTAACTAACATAAAAACAAACTTGATTACTTTGGTAAAAGAAAAACCTAGACCATGCGAACACAAACCATATTGCTCATAACATATTCATATTAATTTATTACCGTTCCGAGATTGGATTTGTTTTGTTTGACAAACGACACATCGAATCTGTCATGTACAGCATTGACAGTGAATATGTCATAAATATAATATGGCGGACGCGAATCAATTCGTATTCAAATGTAGAAATATGTTATGAAAAATTCCTGCCGATTCTGCTTTTTTCTGTAGGTCCTACTATTATTTTTTACCAAAATTCTATGGATAGTTTTATTTCAAATCCTATATTTTAGTATTCACAAATTGTTGCACAATGAAAATCAAATCAGCCCCTTAGGTACTTGACTCGGGCATCAAACTCACAACTTCATAATCTAAGTTCGCATAAAATATAAACAGTCTTCAAAGAAAGTACGTTTTTAAAGCGCTTCTGAATCTGATTAAAGATAAGTTCCATCTTCATCTTTTCCCAAGTGGGTCGTAAGATGTGACAAGGGTTATATTGGATGACTAGGAAACAGCAGAGATGGAGATAAAAACAAAGATGAATCAAAATGATGAATAATTGCACGTCAAAATACAGAAGCATTTTCAAGCCAAACAAATAAAGAATGATTGAATATTCAGAAAGTATATTTGTTTATTTATTTTAGTTTGATTGACAGTATAATTAAGACAGGGTATTCACACTTATTGTTCTACTTTTAATTCCTGTTACTGCAATTTTTGTTCTTTCATACACTTCCAATGATTTACATGTCCACAAGCAATTTAAAGTGGTATTTTCCGTATCCGAGCAGCACAATGTGCGTGCTCAAATAGCAACGACCTCTCGCGTGTGTCAAAGGCAAACATTCAAGTTGTTTTGAATGGTGTTGCTAAGGTTCTTACTCCGGCCAACTTATATTAATCCTGGGGACAAAAGCCTTGCAAATGTGCCTCCATACGTAAAGCCTCACCTAGATTAAAAATTATGCTTCCTTTGACAGTTTAATGGGTGTTATTGCGTTCGGGATTGGACATCAACTGATACAAACGTGGCTTAATTAATGGGTAACTGATTAACGCGCGGTGCTCACCTATACTTCAATTTGGGTCATTCAATACGGTTGATCAAACGTGCTTTAACGTAATTATTTAAATCACTCAATGTATTGTAATTAATTTTGATAATATTTTGAATAAATCAGAGCTAATGAAATGAAATGTTTATTAAGCTTACTAATTCACGGATGTTTATTATTTCATAGATATTGATTTACGGACTGCTGCTTTGCATATGTGTACGTTAAAATTATCATGATTCCTTTATTTTACGAGCACATTTCATCTTGTAGGAAAATGCACGATTAATATACGATTTTAGACAGTAATTGGCAAATTCCAATTGACTTTACTCTAAAGTACACTTAGCCGTCTTATTCAGGAATAATAATAATAACATAAAGTTAGTAAATCTTACCATCATTGATGAAGGGGTAGATAGCTCTCAGTTCCGCCTCATAGGCCTCCAGCGATACAGCCGGAGCTATGGGAGGCACGTAGTCGTCTTCTGGTGACCGCTCTGATCCGTAGCCCTGGTCGAACCCGGGGTCTTGGAGCTTCCACACTGGCTCGGCGTCAGAACCTGTGGAGGAAAAAAGGATAAATGTTGATGAAAAGGAAACTTTTGAAGTTTCTGTAGGTTGGGTTTTAGTGGAAAAACTTTTCACCGGTAAAATATAGACCCGAAATCGGCTGTGGAACTGTATTGCTAAGGTTACTAATACTTGTTTAAGTAAAAAGCATATGAATAACTTCAGTATAGACAAACAGTAGCCGTAAAGAACAATTGCATAATACTTTTACTGCTCACTTAAAAATCTTTATATTTTTTTCTAAAGATCAACACAAAGCTTACGTACTTAAAGCATGTTCGATACTGACGCCTTTCTTGTTACGCGCCGAGAGAAAACTCGGAGCCAGTCAGTGCAATTCGACCTCTACGTAGCAGTTACAAGTAAAATCGATTCAACTTGAAAGCGTAACGTATCCTTCATGCAAGTGAATACACGATTCTACAATGTATGTGTACATAGACACCGGTTCTTTGTTACGCTTCTAATATTCCCACAAAATCACGAAACCATTGATATTTATCCCCGGGGCATTTTGCGGCTTATGGTGAACGTATTATAAATACATATTATGTGTAATGTATGTATGCGACTCCCGGGAATATCTTTTGGCAAACAGTAAGAATTTGTACTCTTTGTTATTTCTAGATTATCGAAAAAACGGCTGTATTTCAAGGGGGTAAGGTATAATATGAGATTGACATCTGCTTGCGGATACCCAGAGCGTAAAGTAGCGATGTTTCATGTAATATGTAAAGAAATTCACATAATTTTCTTTTGTTTCTCTGACTGTTGATTGGCGTTTATTTTACTACGTTTTAATAACAAATACCGCTGGTTATCTTTTGTTTTCGGGGTCATTCAGTTGTTACTTCCCTTTTGTAAATAATATTAATGGTTGGTTGGGTAAACCGGGCGCCCGTACTTTGTAACAAAGTGTCCTAGCGCATGACTATCAAAAACCGATCAATAATGTCAGAATAACAGGAACATTTTAGAGCCAGACAAACATAAAACGAAGCTTCGTATGGTAAATAAGGTATGTTTAGTTTCAAGCATAATCTTACGTGGAAATGTATTATGTATGAAGAAGGAACGGTTGGTAAAATATCGCTTGCGTGCTTCGGATTAGTTAGGCGGCTCTGAATATGGTGGCCGTAACGTTGATTTACGTTATTCACCCGAATAGCAACGTAGCACTGTAACCTACACCACTTATTTAAGTAACAGTATGTTAATAGGTTCTGTGGTTATTTATCAGTGAAATGCCAGGGCCATAATCACATCGAAATGTATTGTTCATGGGAAACGAATCAACTTTATCCATGGACATATTGTACATGCGATTCTGTCGTTAGAAGAGAACTTTCGTGCTTTTTTTGTTCTACATAAGTTGGTATCAATTTTCTTTATGCATAAAGGTTGTGACTGCATTGAAGATATTAAATAAATAAAATTATATTAAAAGATTTAAAATTAAAAACATAAAATATTCCTAAAAGATTGTTTGCAAAGCGTAATCTACAAATTGTTTTTGCTTTATAACCTCTACTGAGGTTCATGATATCGATTCACATGTTCAGAGTTCAAGGGCATTGCTGCTGCATTCGAAATACGCATTCTTGAAAGTCACCTTGTAACTTGCACTGTTACTCATCCTTTAGAAAGTAAACAAGCTTTGTAAATAAAACTTTTAACGATACAATAGGTACACTTCGCGCCACGTAACTTTGCAAATCTGAAGTTAGCCATTTACTCGTATAGATATTATTGAGAAGTGAAGTTGGCTACTATTGATTTCACAATAGCAAATATCGTGAAAACACTTTACGTATATGTGATACTTTTGAAATGGCTGACTTTAGAATTGCAAAGTTACGTGGCGCAGACTATAATACACATAGTTATGAAAAGTAAGCCGCTATGTATATAGGTATTACACAGAAAAACTGAGTTATTATAAATGACTCCTGAAAATATAAAAGCTAAATAATATATTTCAATAATAAATCAGGGTGTATTTTATGCCTCTTTAGCATAGTATGCTAAGTTAGTGTACGGAACTGAATGCGAAATTATGTAAACAAAAAACATCCGAATTCATTTTTAATTCATGTTTCGGTGGTTCATTTTGTTGGTTGGGATTGTTGAAAGCTGTCTGTTTTATAAACATTCTAATTGTTGAACTTGAAGTGAAGTAACTACACTATCATAAAGCAATAATACTACGTATGTAACGATGGATTGGAAAGACTTGGGTTTGGATTTATAAAAAAAAAGTATTTTAATTGCATTTTTATAAAAGGATTTTGATTAAACTTTACAGTAATGTAGCTTATGTACATGACGATATTATATTATAGGCCATTTATTATCTGACTATAAGAACGAATTCTCACAAAAATGCGAGGAGGTAGGTAGTAAATATTTCAAACATTTGTTGTTGTTTTGTTTGAATTTATATTGCAAGTTATAAAATATTAAAAGGTTCGCTAAAAAGTAACCACTCCAATATGAAAAACGGATAATCAAAAATATATCGAACTTACATATGATTAATGCATTCAAACGAATATGATTTTGAAATACATAAAACTTGATTCCCCGAAATTTCAGTTTTCATTTCGTAATTGGCATTGGACATGGATTTATCGGGCTATATTTTTTGCTAGAATTATTTATTGACAAGGTTAACTGAATTATTTTATACCAAAATAAACCTATGTAGTATGCCGTTTGAAGGTTTTCATAGAGCTGATTTTTTTGTAGTTTTATTTATCGTGCATTCACGTAGGCAAAAGTAGTGTTATATAAAGAAATACATAGATTAATGGATTCTTAATCGTTTTGCAGACGTCTTTAGAGGGCTCATTAATCACACCGCTTTAATAGAACTTTTATAAAATAAGATTCTAATAGTATAGATACCTATTATAATAAAATACCCACGCTAAAAACTTAACACAAAACTATGTGTAACATAGTGTGGTACGATATACTCATGTTCAAAACATACTACCATAAAGGTACTCAAAATCATATACCTGTTCAACCTTGGCTGCAAAACAGCACTTTTTGAACGACAAAAGGCAGCCCCCAAAAAGCACATGCTTCACCACTTCTTATGTGTTTCATTAAAAAACATTTCATTATTCTAATTTAGGTATATTTATAACCAATCTCCAAATTAAGTTACAGGGATAGGTACTCAGTTACAAACATTAGTCGTGCGCACGCGGTGAGACAGTCAAAGAAATGACTTGAAAAAGCCAGAATACTTGTCTCAGTTTGGCCAACATTTTCGCATTTGTTTCTGTGATGTCCAGTGACCAGAGTACTCTGTTAGACGAGATAGGGTGGTGAAACCACGAAGCCACGTGTTATTTCGGCACTGGCTTAATGGCTAGTGCAGGATAGTGTTTTGTTGCTTTGACTGGCTTTTTGAGGACTGTTTTGTAAACTACAGGTCCTGTGTGCTATGTCACTGGTTATGTACTTGGTCATATGTACCTATATTTAACGTAATAAAAAAACTCTAACAAAGAAACTGTCTTTATAATATGGCAGCTTACACTTAACTTGCTTTTAGATCTATCAAAAGAAATCACTCATCCATTTTCATCAATCTTTCAACAATTTTCACAACTCTATAGCAGTTGCACTGTGCACTTTAATCTCAATGGATTGCGCAATTCTTATTTTTATTTCCAATCGAAATATGGACGAGAGTAAACTGCTCAGTCTTTGTGTGGGTTTTGATCAAACATAAAGCAAAACCATTTTATACAGAAGCTTTGAATATGCTCATCGCAGAGCAAGGAACAATATCATAGATAAGTAAATGAGGGTCAAGTTTCCAGTTCTAAAGCTAGAGTTCTATTGAGTTTCACGACCCTAGTTTCCCCCAATGTTCCTAGTTTTACCCTAATGTACCTACATTTGGCTGTAAACCTTCCTCAGTGAATAGTTAGTGGACTGTGTGTATGACTCATGCATAATCATGATTACAACACTGGTTGGTTTGTCTGGTTTTACTCGCATCCTGCAATAAAATATCGGTCTTGTTTGCTTTTTGGAGATAAAATTTAGGACTAAAATTATGATAGGCTTATTTTGATAGAAATTGTAGTGCGGTATGGCACAAAAAAGGACACATTATTTTTGTGACATAAGTAAACAACCGATAGACTGTTTAGCATTAAAAGACGTTAGAATAGAAGTAGTACCCACTAGCCGTTAGGTTGGCCATTTTCCTCAATGAAAAAAATACTCGTGTCAGACAGTGTAATAAACTGAAAAATTCTGAAAATAAACACTGGTAAAATACTGCAACATTTATTTATATTTACACTGAAAATATTAATTCAATTTCGAACAGATGACCTTTAAACCTTCGCTTCGGCTGTGATCGGCATCTCTCGGAAATAGCTAACCTAATTCAGTCTAGGTCCAAATGTCGCAAACCTAAATTGATTCCAGTCCGTACTATTTTTAGTCTAATTTGTTTGTGTTTCGGATGGCACGTTAAACTGTAGGTCCCGGCTGTCATTGAACATCCTTGACAGTCGTTACGAGTAGTCAGAAGCCAGTAAGTCTGACATCAGTCTAACCAAGAGGTATTGGGTTGCCCGGGTAACTGGGTTGAGGAGGTCAGATAGGCAGTCGCTTCTTGTAAAGCACTGGTACTCAGGTGAATCCGGTTAGACTGGAAGCCGACCCCAACATAGTTGGGAAAAAGGCTCGGAGGTTGACTATTTTTAGTCTAATTATAGTTTATTTTCGTACAAGGAATATGTCGTTAGAAACACGCCCTCATCAGTGACGCGTGTCGATTATGTAATGTTTGGGAATATCCTACATACACATAGATAATTTTCTCCTTTTCATAGAAAAACATAAGTCATCTTTATTGGGTTTCTTTACCCTATAAATAGTACCACTGCGTGTTATTTTCGTACGGTATCTAGTATGGGTAATATTGAATAGGTATTTCTAGCTGGACTCTTTTTCAACTCGTGTCAACGGTGTTATGAGGCGTAAAAGGTTGAGTAATAAAAGCCACCTATTTAGTCTATATTTACTGAATAAATAAAGCTTTCAGTTAAAATTAATTGTATGTCAGTTTTAAGCTAATTTAATTAAAAAGTCGCTCACGCTATCGTTTTATGCATTAGTACAAACAGTCGTGTCGTGCCTACTGATTTTTATAAAAAAGTATTTCCATTTTAAACCGAATTATAATAAAAAGTCCGAAGTTTTATTCATTTCCATTTCATATAGAACGAACTGGACATAAAAATACACTTTCTAAATTGGTATCATGCGTTATAAAACTCATAATGGCTGGCCCAACACTCATAAAGGCCATCATTTTGGCAGCAAAAAATGGTTCAAAGCTTTAGCATCATCCGCTGCCATATTTCACATTTCATATTTAGCTGCTTACTCCAATAGAACGTAATCGACGACCCTCGAACGTAAGATGCGTCGGCTTATCGTAACGGCGCCGCTTTCGACTTGATTTATTGTGTTTACACCTGCACCTTATTGGTTCCTATTACGGCCGGCTACACAACAACTACTCGTGATTGGCGCTTGTTTTCATCCGGAATGTTTCAAGATAGTTATTGGCTTTTTATGAGTGCTGTATCCTTTCATCATAATTTATATATTGTTTCTTATTCATAGCTTATGCTTTTACGCTAACATAAGTAGGTTACAATTCACACACCAATAGCAACAACCACAGTATTGGTGTAATTTAATTTAACAATATTACTCTAGCTGTATTCACCAACAGTAAACTCAGCAATACTGTTACAAAGATAATTACGATCCCGAACGATAATCAAACTAACATCGATTAGAAACTAACAGCGAAGCAATAATGAAGAAACCTAGGTCCGTATAGAGAAACTTATCTAATTAGAACAACAGCAGCGATTGTTCAAGACTGGGAGCCGTTTTATTACACCTTATAGCCATAGACAGAGATATACAATAATACCACCTCTTCACAGCAGTTGAGTACATATAACGAGTAATAATAAGACACTAGGTTTGTTTAATATTTAATAGGTAAACAAAAGTTGTGGAAGTTATATTCAATAGGCTAGGGAATAAAGGCTTTGGTCCCAAATCTCGGGACGTGATAAGAGTGACAATACAATGTCGTGACGCCTCTCTGTCTGGCTTTGAGCTAGGCGAAACTTCCCGAATAATTGCTTCTGAAGATACAGACGTATGTTCGGCGTTTTATCTTTAAAAGTCAGAATAAGTAACAAATGTATTTTTTTGTAACTTAGATACAAATTGTAAAGACATACTAGTACAACACCTTGAAGATTCTTTTGAGAAATAAATCATTCGTTACGTTCAGATTACTTGAGTATATCCAGCTATACTTGTAAAATCATAACCACAGTACTTTTTAATCAAAGCTTCAATCTACCGTCGGTCTCCCAAGAAAATTTAGTTAGAACATTAATTCGAGTGTTGTCGCATGACGTAAAAGGCAAGTCAGAGGCGAACCTTTGAAAGGCTCAGATTAAAGTGCTCAAAGGTAGTGAAAAGCGGCGCCTACAGCCTCCGTACTTTACGTACGTGGGAAAAAACAATTTTCTTTTGAACACAAGTTTTGTCAACTAAAATTATATTAGAACAAGTTTCACGGCGAAACTTCATGTTGCTCGTTTGTTTTATGAAGGGAAAATGCATGTTGGGTGGAATTAGGTGGTAAAGGAATTAGGTGAGATAGGTATCGTAGTTTCGTATGTTTTCCTCAAGGCAGCTTTGGGATGTCGGGGATGGCCCCTCTGTGGCAGTTATAGTCCCATAGGTCACTGGCACTGGCCAATGCTTGTTACACTTTTGTTTTTCGTAAATGAAAGCCGAGTAAATAAGTTCCAGTTTATTTATTCGTTTACTGTAAGCAACTGAGATTCTAAAGATAGTTTTCCCTTTATAAATAGTAAGCTTATTTCAACATGAATTTTCAAGAAACAAAAGATACTGCAAAAAGAGTAACTCCGTACCTGCCTTAATAAAGACTGCATTTTATAAAATAGCAATTTATTACAGGAATACAGCACCTTAACAAGTAAAAATAAGAACGAGAAACATTATGAGAAATACGAGAAGAGTTTTATTTGCAGTCGGAAATAGAAAATCTATTGCGTTTCGTTTGCACGGTAAATGGTACTTTCAAGTTGCGGAAACCATGCTGAGCGCCTTACTCGCTATAACTTTAATGGAAGTATAAAGCAAAACGTCGTAAAAGTTTCAATAACAATTAACAATGAAGACATTAGGAGGAAAATATGACGTCACATGATATATAACCCGCTATTAACGAGTATTTCTCGAATAAACCACGCACTCTGCGGCGAACCACTAATGACATATTTTAATGGGAGTCTATTAATCATTCTCGATGGGAATCGTATAGAAAGGAGTTTGTTTAGCGGCCGTTTAAGTAAGCTGTTATCGCGAGGGTTGGCCTCAGGTGTGCGGATCCACGGGATAATGTATTCCTTCGACACCCCGCCGCGCAATTCCTCACATTTTTCCCTCTATGGAAAACTCGATAACTTTACCTCTTTCGATGACTGATGGAGAATTTATACAAATCCCTCGTCGTTTTGCTATACTTTGCTCTATTATTATCTTTTCAGGTACTTCACATAACTATAGCAAGAGGTACCTACGCACAGTATCCTTCGAACTCATTCTTGCTTTAAATTAAACTCGACATAGCAGCAGCCAATTGCACAACACCTACGTATACACCATCGTTAAACTTTATGCGGGAGTCGAGCGAGCATCAGCAATTTCGATGCTCATACCAGACTATAAAGGAAGGAACTCATCACTCTCGCAGTTTCCAATGACCTTTTGCTCAAGACTAACTTTTTTATAAACGTATCAATCATGTTTCAGCACGAGCACCGTCTTCCGTTTAGCATATTAATCTCATTTTTATACTTCATGCCAAGGTGAAACTGGTAAAAGTTTTAACAATACTGTAGCCATTAGCCATATATCAACGTCGAGCGAAGAGTCTGATTCGGACGCGGGCAAATTGGGATTAATAACGGTCTTACTACGAAAGAATTCCCCCCACATTTTCTTTTACTGATTAGGTGGCAAGACAAATCGGTTCGGATAGTGCGAAAACACGGAATGTTTTCAACTCGCCTTTTGTTTCTGAAGGATAGCCGCGCCCCAGGGCTGCCACTCAAATGATTTGTCCGTAAAAATAATTACGGACTCCGAAAACAAATACGACCAATTAGTTGTTTGTCTTTTCAGAGGCGGAAGAGCGTTCATTGCGAACATAATTGTGTAACATTAGGTGGAAGAAATATCGAGGTCAAATGGCAAAATGTTTATCTTGGTACAGGCGAAATCTTTGTATAATTTAATGCCTATCTTATCAGTAATTAATCAGATAACATTGGAGCAGTAGTGGCTTGTACTTGATTTACAAGGCGATGCTATCGCAAGCTATTCAATACTTTGTTTTATGCAGTTGCTCGAGAATATATTCGACGAATATTTTATACGGAGTCTTCTTTATAATTATGTGCTTTCGGGAAAATATGTACCTACTGTTTGGACTTTTTTCCATTATGGCAAAGCTGTCTAACCAGTGAAATATCTACATTTAATTCTGCAACGATTTATGCAGTACAATTTCAATTTACAATATGCAACAAAAACGAAAGAAATAATGCAAATTCAACAAAACATCACGTAATAAACTTCGAAGTGCTGAAATATTGCCAACGCTTTGTGTAAGTAATGTATTAGAATTAATGCTGGTTTTCGGTGGCACGCGATCGCCACCCCTTCCGCACCGCCCTTGACCCGCAGTTATTCGGAGCGATGACGTCAGCGAGAGCGACCGAACCCTGCGCCATTGTATAGATAAATTGTCACAGAAGGAACGCTTTGTACAACTTGCCAATTTCCGACTGTACAGAAAAGGAGAAATACTCATTGCTAAGTCTTATAGCTTTAGTTCTTTACAAGACTGCATTTGCCAAGTGTTTTGAGACCTGTAATTATGTTTTTTAACCTTTTAATGTTAAGCCCTTTGCCCTAAAAAACATAATGGTGTTCAAAATTGCAATAAATGCAAAGTTTTCGTTTTTGGTGGTGATTTTAAGCCTCATTTCGTTTTAGACTTTCTGCCTTTCTCTCTAAAGTGCACATAACAAGTCGCTGCGTCTGAACCGAACTGCAGTGTTAAATGTGAATTTATTGTAATTATGGCTGCAGCGTTTATCTGACGGTTGCTAGAACATTCCAGGCAGCACGACTTTAATGCAGTAGCAAACATCTGTCTAGAAGGCGATTTAATTCCATTTGAACACTGGGGTTGAATGCTGTTGTGCATTTTGGCCACTGAAGTGTTTATTTAAGACACTCCTTTGAGAATTTATGCAGACCCGAGTTTATGTCTAAAGCTTTGCAATCAACTGCATCTTGGCTTCATAAAATTTGAGGTTCAATCATTGCTCTACTCTAAACTCTAAACCAAGCATCTCTATTCAAAATTTGTTTCTTGAGTTCCAAAAATGATCTCCTAAGTTAAAAAAAAACTCTTATTTGCATTTTACTGCAAGTATATGCATGTTCTAAGAGGGAATTCAAACATGGAACTTCCTTGTAGATATAGACACAAGCTCCCCATATAAATTCTACTCTAGGCTTCCGTACACTCGACGGAACAAAGTAAACAGTGAGGGTAGCTAGCCAAGCGTAATCTGAAGATGCTGCCACAAGACTCACTGACGAATCTTGTAACACAATTTTTTTCCTCTTCGTGTGGCATAGATATATTTCCACCCTACAAGGAAAATATTGTAAGATACACTTGAGAGCGAAGAGTCGGGATCAGTGTTAAAAATAGTATGTTATAATTTTTTTAGGATAGAATAACTGTCCTTGTTGGTAAACCACAATCCTTATTTCATAAGTGGAAATTCTAATTTAACTTAAATTGTAGATCGATTTCAATTGGATTTATTTTGCCCATGAAGAAAATACATTCCTATTATTAAAGACAAGTAAACGTCTACAACGCTCTTTCCGCGCTGTGGTAAAATAAAGTTTTTTTTGTTCTGTCCCGGATTTATTGCTCTCAAGTGTAGCTGGTGGTGGTTTCAAATCACTCACATTTCTCTACCTTATTACCGCTATCTTTTCTTACTAGCTTTTTATAGGCGATGATCGATGATTCTCGTACCACGCTGCCATTAAGAGTTTTTATCTTTTCCCTTATCGTTCTTACGCCTCGGGTTCCGCCTATCTAGATTCCAAAGAACATAAAAATTTAAGTGAAAATCCGAGCAAGTTACACCATATTTTAAACCAGATTGTCTGTAGATGAGGTGCCAAGATTCGTTGAAGTTTTTGTGCCTCCACTGGAATATTATAAAAGTAACTAAATCGCGGCTCGGTTTCTTATTCCGCTGCATATTTTTCAGATAACATTTATAATGCAGTTTTATTAAGGTGCACTTTGTTTTACTTACACCAAATGAGGCAGCATGGACATAACACGGACTAAGAAAGGTAATAAGTTCTTTTTTTGGGGTTAATTCGACTTTGAAAGTCTCATTCCAGTTATTAGTATCCTAGCTTTATACTTTAATACACTGTTCTTGTTTCACGACCCATATCTCAGCTACGAAGCTTCAGTAGCACACAGTGCAAGTAAAAAGTTGAGACCTAACAAAAAGTACCATCATACGAAAGACGGTTACCAATGGTGATAACTACAAAACAAAAGCTCTTACTAACTTAACTGAATAAGACGTAGTTTCCGCGTTTATTGTTTCTAGCTAATTGGTACTGTTGGCGTAGATTATGAGGTAACTAGCAACTCATCTAATGAGTTTGTTTTGTAACTAAACACTTGGCCGTAACTTTGATTTCACTAGTCTGTAACGAGAACTTGGTTTTATTTGTTTACTTGCTAAAGAGGAGTTTGGGCTGCGTGCGGTTAATTAGAGGATTAGGGACGGATTTCCAGTTTATTGGTAAATAATGTGAAGTTAAATATTTGTATTTTCAAACTGACACAACATTTTCTTTCATATGAACGCATACGCATAACGCAAAATGTTTCATTCAAATTTATATCGATGACAGTTTCATCTTAGGTAAATATCGATTCTGAATAAACGTGTGATAGTCTTTTATTTTATCTTATTCATTTTTGATCATAGATATATATTTTTACTTTACACATACTATAAAGATATTATGGTTACCTACCTCTACATAGAATCAAAGATATATATGTACACAATATGAGAAATGTTTGACTTTGCGATGCTATTTCATTTAATCGCCCGCAGTATTAATCGGACACATTAATTCTAGACCCTCTCACTATAAAAACTTGTAGGAACGCTATGAAGTGAGCAGAATACATATCAGACTGGATATAGACGTTATTTTGCACGGAAAATTATTTATGTTTCGAGTGGAGGAAAACGTGTGTCGAATTTAAAGCAACCCTGTTATAGATTTATTATCGATTTGAAGATACTCTCTTTTAAGGAAGGAAGTATTTTGAGTAAATATTATTATAAGAGCTTTTGCTCGTTATCGTTATGAAGTGGAATCGATTTAATTAATTAGATAAGCTCCAGGAAGAAATGGTACTGACGCAAGAATTTGCGCGCTACTTAATATTTTAAGAAGATGTTACATTTCGCAGTCCACGATTCGAAAAAATATTCCATTTTTAGATGGAGAAGTAAATAGGGCAGAATATAAATTCTGTTTTCAAAACACATTGAACCAACATAGCGTGAATGTGTAGGTAGGTACATGTTTCATATTCCTTTTACCCAAAGCTCGGTTGTATCGCCCTTTGTAAAATAGCGGCGAGATATGTAATTCTTCCTGAATTGCTCAGTTCCGCACCGAGGGCCAAAGGGTTCTGTCCAAATGATTTCCCTTTGTTAACGGCTACAAAGATTAAGTTCTTTTTATTAAAATCATTTCCAGTGAAATGGCTCGGCTTTATTTTCTCAATGAAAGTGGGTTAAAGGGAACGACTAATAGAAGGGTATACGTAATACAATTGCGGAATCCCAGCGTTGGAATAGGTCCAAAAATTGTTACGAGAACTTTAAATGTCTAGAAATTCCGGGTTTAAGTACAGTGATTCTCCGGGTTGCGCTGTTCCGCCCCCGTATCCGATACATACAACTACAATTTATTTTTATTTGAGCTTTTATTGAAATGAAGTCAGTCTTTAGCAACGATTTCAATACATAGTCATTTTACTACATTTCAATAGTCCGATTGATATTTGTGAACACTTGAGGCAGGACGTTATTCTGAAGATTAGCCACAAGGCTAAAGGCATTGTAAATCGTGAGAAAAGAAAACAGTGTTTTCTAAAAATAAAATGGCGAGCAAAAAGCGACCTTCGCTTCATTCAAATGAAGGCTACATTCAGCATGGCAGATGGCAGGAGAAGAAAAACCGAATTAGCATAACAATTGAGCGGAGAATTGCATAACAACAACATTAAGAATTCACTCACCGGACTTGCTAACCCTGTACCGCAGGCCGCGTCCTCCCTTCGGATGGCAGCGGTTATAGGTCCCGAACTCGCCGTAATTGTTGTTCACTCGGCTGTAGTCCGCCAAGTGTCGGTTGCCGTCTAGATGGTTCGGCAACGACCGGTTCCAGCCCATAACATCGCCGACCACGGACCCGCAGACGGACGATTCTGTCTGAGACTTGGTGTCGCCATTGCAGAGGTCGCCGCTGGAGCGCGCGCGCCGCCCCTTTAACCCTTTGGCGGAGTGCTGGCTGATGTTCGAGCCCATAGCTTGGCGGGACCTCACGGGGGCCCCGCCGCCCGCATCGCGCCAACCTTCCTTCTCAACACTGTCACGTCTGCAGTTGTTCTGACCTGAAAGGAAAACTTATGTTACAACATCAGCCTATATTTTTAAAGCCTTATATACTTACATGGTGGACCTGTCTAGAATCTGCATAAACATAATTTTGTCGAACCTACTGCATAACCTATCTACAAATGTTATTATACAAATGAAGAAGTAAAATATCTCATATTGTGACACAAACGATACAAACAATATTATTATTGTTACGCTTTAATTGAATTTTCTCGCGAGTTCACAGCTACCTTTGATGTTTGTTAGCATCGATACATTAGCAACGTCAAAGCATACTATTGATTTATTGTGCCAGTCAACGTAATAGGCGCGAATACAAGAAACAAAAATGCTTTTATCAGCTGAAATAACTTACATTTACATACATTATAAATACAGTTTTCTGCGTATGGGATTATAAGTTTGAGCCGTACCTGTATGAACACATATTTCAATTACATTTTCTCCCTAGCTGTGAAAGTGCGAATTCGGTAACACGTGGAACTTTTGACAGTTGCTCGAGCTCGCGAAATTTCTCGCTTATACTAATTATTGAAATCCACGCCGAGGACGTATTTATTTACCGATATCTGTATTATTTATCAAAGGAATGTTTCGATAAATGAAAGTGCTATTAAAAGGAATTATGAAGATTAGACTAGAGCTGCGCCAAAATTAATTGTTGATAAATTGTTTCGTTCCAATAAATTCTTTCAGGATTAATCGTTTAGAGAATCTTACAAGTTACTGTTATTGTTAAATTCTATAAAAGGTTACTGATCTGGTTTAATTTCAGCCGAAATTCTGAGAACTGAACCGTAGCTAACAGTTTACAGTACGATTATGAACTGGAAGTTGACAAATTGTTTTATTTATTACAATTTCTTTTGTATGAGAAAGTGGGTAACGAGTTTGCGATAAAATCAATGTAATCGTTATGAAACAATCAGCATGTCGATTCTATAAAATATCATAACTCACTTCGACATCACTCTCACTTCGACTTCGATCTAAAGGTAGAATTCCGTGGACGCGACAATAGTCAACCTATGAAAATGTATGGCACCGTTGCCGAGGCCCGTGACAGTCGCGCGCGGCCGACGAATTTCGTAAGCTGCTCGCGGCATTGTCAACAATTTAATTCTGGTTTTACTAAAATTCTATAGATGTTATTAAGCGCTAGACCATGTTGAGAAGCGTACGGCCGCCAGCGGCTCACGAAATTCGTCGTCCGCGCGCGACTGTCGCGGCCCTCGACAGCGGTGCCATACATTTTCATAGGTTGACTTTTGTCGCGCGCGGCTGCGACAATCGCGACCCACGGAATTCTACCTTAAAGTTTCGTGATTGACATTGTCAAACTACACTAGCGCTTCACTATCGAGCGTGTTGACAAGTTGAACTAAATTAAAGTCGAGATTTTGACAGATCTGCCAAAATCTGTCTATCTATAGGGAGGTAGGGAGAGATGGGCAGTTGGGAGACATGATCAAATCAGATTAAAGGGGTCCTTTTATTCTGATTTGATCATAGTTTTTTATTGGGTAGTTTACGTTACCGACTGGTAACGGTGTTCATCCATAGACTATCTGTCATTTCTGTGAGTTGTCAAGAACAAACACTCGTAAAAGTACTTAAATATTTTGTTGCGGTTTCGGATCGTTATAAAGAGAAACTAATGAAAGGTATGTGTATTTTCTATTATTAATGATTGATTGTCAAAATCTCCAGTTACGATTATAGTAAGTCGATGCAATCCACACCTATTATACCTCTAGAAGAGGTACTACAGCAATAGTTTATGGGCCCCACGTTTTATTTTAGTCTAATATGACCGGGACTAACCACCTACGTAGGTTGACAGGTAAGTAACTATTTTTATTTTCTAGTTTTCAGTGCACATAAGATAAAACCGTTTTACTTAAGTTTTTTACCGATTTTTTTTATAAACTAAGTCAAAGTGTCCAATGCTCCCTATGGTAGGGAGGCTTGGACATACCATGTAATGTATAATTTGTAAATTTTGTTCTTCTTCTTCAGTGAAAATTTGTGAGGTTATAAATCTGCGCTAAAAATCCTTTATAGAATCTTGTTTCAGGTACCGTTGCCAACTTGATCTAGGGACTCCATATTTATCAGCTGTTAATTTTATTTTTTAACCTTTTGATACCTCTTGTATTGCTCGTTATATTAAATCTTTAGGAATTTCCCGTCGCAAACCATTCTTTTTAACCCCCGACGCAAAAACGACGGGGTGTTGTATATCAAGGTCATCAGCTCGTTTGTTAGGTGTGATAGGAATGTTACACGCTCAGTTTACTTGCAAGCATATGTGGGATCTAAAATTTTAAATACTAATGTCTTCTGGAACCACTGAGCTGGTCTGCTGTTAGGACACGAAGATAGGAGACGTAATCCTGAACTGCCTTTTAGTAAACCCATCGAGTTTGGGCTCGTTTAATTTGTCTTGACTAGTTTTCTTCATGTTTCTAATTGACGAGAACCTAATTCTGGAAATGGGATGTGGCGGATGAAACCCTAGAATGATATATAACCCTGGATCAACAAAGGTCCATCTTTATTGTTTCTCAATCTGTGCAATTCTCCCAGAGCCAGTTTGTCATGAGGATTGTTAAACAGCTTCCTTTGGCTGAGATCGCATTAGCGAACCCATCATAAAAAGAAGGAAACATTAAGGAGCTCCTTTAAAAAACCATGAAATAAAATAAAATTATAAATTAAAAAAAACCCCCGACCCAAAAAAGTACGCAATTATTATGACAAAATGTTATAAACGATAAACCCTATAAAAAGCAAAAAGTAACTTTAAACACTACGTAAGTACCAACTAAAGCATGTCAGACTAAACAAAATTTTGACGTGTCGACGGTTTTATTTAAACCGTTTAAATATCTCGTAATGTTGAAACTGATTGTAATTTTTAGGATAGCTCTTTGATTTTATCTAGCCAAACATAAGAAATGGCAATAAAAGTTGATTATCTGTAAAATCTGATTTTTTATGCAATAAATGTGAAAAAGTGCCCATCGCTCCCCTACCTCCCCTAAAGTATGAAATGACATTACGAATCGAAGTGAAATGCGAGTTGTTGATCGAGTTTTATAGAATCCCAATACAGGGCAGTACACTTTGAAGTACGCACGCAACTGACGGAACATGACAAATTGCTCTTTCAGTTTACCTACACAGTTCACAAGGATTTAATCAATTTTGACATTAATCAAGAACGCAAACACGACTGAAATGAAAGTTCCATAAAATTATTTATTACTGTTGTTATAGTAAAATATGAAATGCCAATATTTGATGTTTTACAAGTGAAGGTACGATTGTACATACGCTCTTGAACGAAATCAAATTGATAGAACAATGAAATCTCTAAGCGAGAGCTTTGCTTAATTCCAAGAATGAAATGAACATGTTTCCTTTGTAAGTTTGTCTGAAGAACATAGATAGCATCTCGCTTTTCCCAGGCCATCGTTTGGGCAATTTGCAACCTAATGAATATGCGTTTCATTTAAAATACATTATGTGGTTAGAAGCTACGATCATTTGCTATACGTATGATTTCCTGTGTGTAAATACTCATTTTACTGTGTTGCTCGCATACGGGAATAATATTTAAATTACTGTCGAGTGTTTTTTTATCCGTTCTCACGGCAATTTTAATTATCGCAATGTTACGATGGACCGAGTACGTTATTAATTACGCGTATCGTTTATTTTTTTCAAGATCATGGATAGCGTTAATTGTTGTGTGCATATACAAGGTATTAATTTGATTATGCCTTCGAGCAGTATTTTCATTCTATTGGAATATTCTTAAAGTTAATTTTGAATACCCAACAAGTGACCTGCGCCAAATTATTACGTCATTATCATTCATAACGTTGAATTGAATCATTTTAATCTTAATAAAATCATAAGATTGTTCAAGAAACTCTGCGAACGAAAGGGTTGAGTTTCTTCTCCAACTAAATTTACAAAATTCATTTCCTCGCGGCGGTTTAGTAATTTCCATAATTGCTGGAAATATTCGCCAGTTCACCAAAAATATCGGGAATATTTAATGAGATGCGGTGGCCTGTGTCGTGCCTACTTCCGAAGATTTAATGAATCTTTCACCCGCTTGGCGCGAGTTCATTAAGAGCTCCCGCCACAAATGCCGGCGAGTGTACACACTATGTGTTGCGTATAAAATATGAATAGCGACGCAGAACGATTCGTTCGAGCTTAGCCTTTGAACTAAATGCGCTGCTCGTGTATTTGTGGCTTTACACGCCACGCTGGAACTACAAACACACTACTAAATACAACATTCACACGTTATACGGGCTTACGTGACATGGCTTTCTGGCGTATTTTGCCTGTAATGGCGTTAAATATGCTGAATTCAGAACATTTTACAGTTGCGTATTTCGTCGCTAAGATACTCTTGCTCGGGCACTCTTCGAGTATTCCGAAGTCGCTCAAAGGCTTACTTCCCCGGAATGCGGATTTAAAGGTCATTACATCGTTAGTCGTGTCACTGAAAGGGTAAATAGGAAGGATGGTTTAAAGTCTTTAAGCAGCTTTCTGTCAGCAGTTACATCAAAGGCACACGGAGACAAGAGACGCATTATATCCTTGGGTAACAATTTCAACAATTTTATGATTAAAACATACTGACAATGATATTCCACGAATCTACAATTCGGAACGTTGGCTAAGGCTCAAAGACCCTATGATCGTAAAATACCGAAATTATTTAACATTCCAGTGAAACACGGATGTTCTGAAAATTACCAACTAGACATAATATCCGGTGGCGGCTAAAGCTCAGCCTAGGCTGAACGGTAAGCCTTGATAAATGGCTGGGCCCGGCCGATATTGAGTACCTATCTATTTGATGGCAACTCAGCGGTTATTTACTGTAGCCAAACATAAGCTTCAATCATGAATTTCAATGATATCGTTTCGTATCATCTATGCCAAAATAGATTTATTGCATATCTGAGATAAGAATAAGTGTGCATAATAAGCAAAGCATATTTTAATTAGTCTTGTGTTGTTTTATCACATTTAACAAGTCATAATCATCAGGGCACCGGCCTCTTCTCATACATAGAAGAAATGAGCGTCGCTAATCACAACGCTTGCTCAAGGTGTATTAAAACATAAAGTAGCATATTTAATTTAAGTTCTTTCCTCTTTTAATCTCTTTGGCAACTTAAAGAGACAAAGGTAGCCGTGCAGTCTTACCGAGAATCCTACCGCAAGAAGTTTCAAGCGAGCACCGTTTCTCATTACTTTTAAGCCTTTACACCGCAGAGCAATACACATTGTTGTCTCACGTACTACATTAAACAATGTCAATATAATGCAACAAAAACACACACAATACGACTTCCGTTTTGAAGTCGATCTTCCTCTTGTTTGAAGCAAAACAAATAGGACAGGTACACATGGGACCCCATTGTTAGAACGAACAAAAACTACGCCTGTTATGTATACCTGCTGCGTTGTATGCAAGGTTGCTTTTTACGTGAATAATTAAATTAACCTATAAAATATTTTTATTGAACTATGAGCCTATTGAATTGGAAAAAGATTGTAGAAAAAAAATACTTTTCAAAAGATTTTTTATGAAATGTTTGTGACAATATTCATAAAGAGAGAACTTTAAAATCAAGAAGAAACATTTCAATTTAAAATGAGATTAACAACGAAATACAACTTCAAAGTACAACAAAGGTAATTGCTTCCATAATTACTTTTATTGGTTTAAATTGGCGACTTAAAACAGGTCAACCATTCTCAGAATTGGTGTTTATCTTGATTAATAGTCCGGTTAAAATCTTTTATTTACAGATACCATGGTCTCGGCCTACTGAGCCGGGACGTCAGTGATTGAGTAATGATGCGTAACAATGACCTTTTTGTTTCATGCAACATCGTCCTTGCTATTGTTTCAACTGTCATTTGTTTTGTTTTAGAAGTTGCGGTGTGCTTCGATCGATTTGAGCCCTTTATGTAGGTATTGTGGTTATGTGAATAGAGGTTTTAATTGTTGCAATGTAATATCTTAGTGCTGGCTCCTCGGCTGCCTACCTTGCACCTACAAACTAAGTCATTAATTTTATTGAAGTCGTTTATAAGCACGTCAAGTAAATTTATCGGATATTAATTTTATTATAGCCATATTTTGTTTCTTTATATCGAAAAACAATTTCGTAACAGTCAGCTGTACTTGAACCTACAGATATATCTCGGAATTTCTAAGCGAATCTGAACGCTCGATTAGTTCCTTTGGTCCAGAGATCGTTTCTGAACGATTGCCCGAGTGTTTCTAAACGAGTGAATTTTCCGAATTGTTTCGGAAACATCTTGATCTACGTTTTTAATCTTGTTATTTTGGAAAGTGAGAGCTTTGTTTTTGATATGTAAACAATGGTAAAAGTACACTCGAGTTCCCATAGTTCAAAAATAATGTAAATGTAAATTAGACTAATGAAGTTTTTTGAGACTTTTACTTTTGAAGTTGAGTACGTTCTCAAAGGCGGCTTGTTATGAGTGTGGGGTAAAGTAAAAGGGTACTTTCAGGGATTTATTTAAGTGTCTCTGAAGTCGGGGCCGGATTTGGGCCGCAATGAAATCTCGCGTAGACAATTAAGAGCCGTCACAATGAGAAGGCAGAATGCGCCGCCTGCCTCAATCTTTACGTTTAGCTAACGTTACGGTTGTTTCTAGCTGTTGTTTGAGTTATTCAGAAGGCTTTTATGATATCATCCTTAGTTAATGCTATAGACGCGAAAGTAACGAAGTCGGTTTGTTACGATTCAGGCAAGAATATAAGATAGGCTAGATGGATAATTTTACTGGGAACGTTAAACATTTCCTTAAGGATGCTTTCGAAGCCATGGCTAGTTTCGACACTGAGAAATGATCTTAAAAGGAGTAAGCATTCGAACTAGTTCATTACAGTACTAACTTCAAAAAACAAAAGTTCAAAAAGGAGACTTACTATAACCTCTCAGAACCATAAACTCAAGGAGACGTTGCAATCACAATTCATCGTCTGCTCTCACAATTTCATTCAAACTCACTCGTTCAATTGGAATAAAAGTAAATTCAGAACGAACGTAATAGGAACGAATGAATATCTAAAGTGACGGAGTCACTCAATGAAGGAAGGATTAGAGGCCTACTTATACCAATTTGGGACACATCGGTAGCTACCTACGTTGAGACGCGATCAAATAGAATAAGTGTTTTAATTTCCGATTTTAAGGACTGTTCTCTTTACGAAATTTATCGTAGATCAGCACGTATTCAATAAGCAATCTATATTTAATGTTCATGAACGTTTAATCAAATCATACTTTAAGATTAAGTACTCATGCTCAAAGATCAACGGTAAACCAGACATGTATCTAACAAAAAGTCGATTGCGATTTTAATGCGAGCGATATACCTTGAACTTAATTATGTAACCAAATTAATGAAGTAATTATAGGTACACTTATAATTTCTTGTTCTGCTTAAACATAAGTTGTGTGGTAGGTCCGCCTATATTATCACGTAGTACTCTTCTCGTGTTACAAAACAGTATGTATAAGTTTAAGGTGTATAATATCACTCTGTGTTATTATAATCTCATTATGTATCTTTCTAGAAAGAGTCTAGTTTCTTGATGATTCTAAACGACATAGGACCTACAGCTAGGTATGTTGGAAAGGAAAGCATCGTTGCAAAAATCTTAACGACAGAAAATATTTTTTAACATCTTGTGGCTGAAAACGTAAAGTTTTTAATTAAAAAATACCAACCGACTCATTTTCGGAAACTTGTGTACGAACTGCGATGTAAATACACACATTATTACAAAACTGAAAATAAAGTTTACCTTTAATCACGAACTTAATATTTTTCTGCAGTGTAAAACTTTTTATCTATTTGTCTAGCTAACCAGTCTGCGGACCAAACATGTTTACTGGCTCTGAGCAAACTGGCCGATAAAATCTTGTGTAGGTTAGAACAAGCCCAGCGAAGCTGCACAACATTTAAGAGTAAGCATATTTTGCGGATAATCGGAAATCGATAAGCTTCTCGATATAATATCGTAAAGACTGTGCCTGGTTCTAATGTATACGAACGCCGACGTACATATTTTTCTATGATAATGATCGATTCGGATTTCTCGATTGGCGCAGAAACAAGTGCGTGTCTGTAAGCAACTTGGGACAGATGTCGTGATTCGTAATTCGAATCGACAGAGACGAGCGCAGTACGTGCGTATTATAGGAAATATGTCAATAGTATCGAATGGATGTGGACGATTGGATATTTTCATATAGGTATATCTGGAAACTGGTAGTAAAAATCGGCAAGTATAATAGTTCTTCCTTTGAAAACACGCATTTTCAGTTTAAAAGATCTAAAATTGAACGCAATACTCATCAGTAAGACAACATAAAACACATCTTAATAAGGCTTGCAGTATAAACGCGAAAAGCAAAGGTACCTAATAATAATATTGATATGCCTTTGAACAAACATAACACCCTTATATTACCGAGTCGGTTTTGCCTAGCATCGTACGTCACACTTGCTAGAAAGGTCGATTTATAAGGGTATGAAGAAAGCGCTGGCGTCATTATCTGTCTAGGGATAATTTTAATAGCGTTTACTATGAATTTTGTATTTCTAGTGTATAACTTAATATGATCGTATGAGTCATATGTGATACACACCGATCGTTTGTGTCTGCACCGTGGTCAGCCAAGTGGTGAATGCTCAACTAGTTTGACGTTTCGAAAGAGTTTTTATAGGCCTATTTGAAATTAAAAAAAAACATAACTTTCACGCATATTGGTAAATACCTAGTTTATATAAGGATGGCTTGACATTTATATTTGTTAAACTTATTAAAAAAGTTTTTATTTCTGTCCATCATAATTTTTTGTACAGCAGATCTATATAACGACGTTAATTTTTTAGTACCGTTATGAGATTAGAATCTCATTGTTTATGTTTATGGTAGACATGCTTGCAACTTAAATAAAAATGGCTTATGTTAATATTCAATAACTTAGTTCTTATAATAATATCAACATGGACATATTTTGATGACTCAAATGCAAGAATATCTGAATTCCGTAGCGTGGGAATTTCGTCATGTGTATATTGTAGTGTAATAAAATATCGAAGATGGCGGAAAGCAAGTCTTCCTATTGTGTTGAAGTAGTGCTGTCATAACAATAACAACTAGCTGGCTCGGGTCACCGATTATACTTTATACCTAGTAGTTGTTTCTTTTTAGGCTCCGGCTGCAAAATATCTGTAAGTTTCTATTGAAACGTGTATTGTGAAGTCCCTGACTCCACACAGGTTTACACAACTTTTTGAATAAATAGCTAAGCAAACTCAATCTTAGTTCAATTACAATACGTTTGAATACGTAATGATATTAAATCTTCGCAAGTACTTTCTATTCTGACCTTCTCCTGAAACTTGTGCCAAGATTGACAAAGTGCCTCAGGGATTACACACGTGACGACTGTTATCCTTCGTAAATGTTATACAGCGAAGATTGTCAAGGGATCGAAAATTTACTTAGCCTCCGTCCCTTAGTAGCGTATTAAGAGGCAGAACCGTCCCTTTTAGCTGAACGCTGCCGAATGCCAATTCTCTCCGGGTATCCCGTTACAAGGACGCTGCTGTATTTCCTTGATACTTAACACATTTTGTGTAGCCAAGAGGCCGTCAGATCCGTGTCAAGATTTTTTGGGTGGATTCTTTTTTGTATGAATGTAGCGGGTGATTAAGAGCGTGTACGTCAACCGCGCGCCATTTGGCCTAAAATGGTACTTTTCAAACCACTGTTTCTCAGTAACTACTTATCCTATAACTATGTTATTTTTTAATAACGCGAGGTAATTTCACTGTCTATATAGTTAATTGAACATAAATTTCAATTTGTGTAGTTTAAATACTTAAAACCCCTATAACGTAACAGATGTTTTATAAAATTCCCGTTCAGCGTCTATTTCGAAGCTTAAATTCATGTGAAAACAGTGGCAAATCTAATCATATTTATTTTTTTACTCATAGACGAAATCCCCATGCCTATAGTTAGTTAAAAACATTTTTTGATTTAGGTCTCTATCTTTCAGAAAAAAATATTTTAACAATGTGAAAAATTGTGAATTTCAAATGCTTTTTTTACCTATCTATCTTACTTAATTTAATATAACAATTATTTACTATAGTAATATAACTCTTTCTTTAAAACATAAACTTTATATTATAATTTAATCTCTCGTTTTTATTTTTTTATAAATTATTTAAAAACTACTATAAAACGCTGCACGCGAGTCAACTCAAACCAGACCGCCGCAAGGCATCACAGAGAGGACGTGTCGCTCCGTCACATCGCGTAGGGTGAATAACCTCTGCCGTGGATACCGAGAATAGAGTACATTTCAAGCGCGACCAACAAATCTTGATACATTACTATTTTATTTAAAGCTCAATTTTGAAGCATATTTTTTTTTATCGATTGAGTTGAAATTTTGTTTGAATGTTCAGTTTTAATGACAATGTATGATTCTATATCCAATATGGCGGTATACCCAAGATGGAGAAAAAAATGTTTTTAATGCATTCCTACGATATGGGTATCAAATGAAAGGGCTTGCTATGAATAACTCGAAAAAAAATGTGTCGCGAGTCTAAATCCAATATGGCGGACTCCTTAGGCTAGAAATCACTTATTGCAGATGTCTGTTACCAATCGAGCTATAATTTTTTTTTTTCATTTTGGATGTACCCAAATTTTGACTTTTGATCTGGAATAACTTTTGAAGCATAAAGGATAGATAACTTAAAACTTTATTTGCAATGGTAAACCCAAGCTCTTCACCAATATTTGGCTTTCCGGCAATTGTTGTTATTTGACCACAATTTTTCGGTCTGGATGGACTGGACCATTCATATAAACAATCAATTTTTCAAATCGGTCCAGGCGTCTTTGAGAAATCGAGAACAATCAAATTGAAAACAATCACAAAACAATCTAATTGAAACCTCCTCCTTTCTTTTTTTGATATCGGTTAAAATACAGAAACTCTTAACATTGTCATTAATCATCTGTTCATCACTGTTGAAAATTGTATGTAATATACAGAAAGTCCTCAAAACCAAGGTTTTCATAGGTGCCCGATTTTTTTGCAAAAGAGTGTAAGTATTAACGACTTATTTTCATGCTTTTATATTTTAGACATCCATAGACTTACACTATTTTCCCGCTATTAACTATTTACTAAATAATATATTTTTTGTTCTACCAATTTCACTCGAAAGGATCAAAATGGTTTGTGTGACTATACGTGAAGTATGATAGGCACGCACACAGCCGCGACGCTAGTCTGCGCGGTTTTTTGCGTTGAATTACCTAAAGTTGACATCGCGCGCCGAGCGTACACGCTCTTAACACACACATTTACGCAGCGGAGAAGTGGTCTATTCAAAAATATTTGGCGTGTTATCGACAGCAAGTCATGGAGTAACAAAAGCATTTTTCTATATGAAAGCAATTTTTTGTTATGGATTCTACTACTATAAAATTACAACATACATTCTATTACTATTTTAATGGAAAACCGACTATGCCTTTAAGTCAACCATCGGAAAAAGGATTTCACTTATTTTTGCACAAACAATATATTTCGCATTATAATCGGAGGGCAAAACATATATTCTCAAAGAACATAAACGTGGTATGTGGACTGGAAAATGGTTATAAAAAGGCTCTTTTGCATACCCTCCAACTACGAAACTATCTTATGTTAGTGGCACAAAAAGTAGTTTAATTTTGCGCAGAGGTTGAACATCAGAAGTTTTTGTGGTAACCCTGCCGTGTTGGATATATTATGTGTCATTTCGTTGGAAAAACGGAATCGAGGAACATAATAGTAGGTACTACATAATTATTTGCTTTTCATTATGGTTAATTCATTTGTTTTCTTTGATGTCATGTCGAGTACAGCTGCTTTATAACATGTTGTCCTGAAGGCAATGTTTCAAATATTTTTTTGCTAACATAGATTTTTGACTAGGATATTGTTAATGTTTTTTTTTGTAGTGATCACATCCAACCTAACCTTTCACACAGTTACGAGTAAATGACCTTTCTAAAAATATCGACATCGATAATTTATAGGAATAGTGTAGGAACAAATAAATAGGAATATAAATAAAAAAGACAAATTAATGGCAGTCCCATATTTTATCGAAACGTTCCTTTTTCCTCGCCATGAGGTATGGGATTAGTTCGTAAGAGAAAGAGTCATGACCCTTAGTTTCAATTTATTAGGGCGGTCTAATAATAGAATGCGTATTGTGAGAGTGAAAAGTTTCACCATTATGTTGTTAATTTATTGATGAGGTCTTAATGAGGTTTTATGGTGTGTTCAAAGATCAATTAACTTAGTTTTCGATATTTGAACTGCGATAGTAAAGGTAAGGTTTTTTCAAACCTCACGGTAAAAATGAACTGCGATCGATCGTTAACGTACGTGTTTGTTGAAGTATTCATGCTTTTGATATTATACATATATTTTCCAGACTGAAAAAAAATACTGAAACTGTCAAAATACTTTAAAGTTCAAAGAATACAAATATATACCTACACATGAAAATTATTGTGGACTTACGTAAAGCCAAATATGTAGATATCTCATGAGCTCATTAGAAAAGAAAGTGCGACACCTTTTCTACATTACATCAGATTTCAAAGCAAAAAAATATATCTCACACTTCA
This sequence comes from Helicoverpa armigera, assembly GCF_030705265.1. Classification (NCBI taxonomy): domain Eukaryota; kingdom Metazoa; phylum Arthropoda; class Insecta; order Lepidoptera; family Noctuidae; genus Helicoverpa; species Helicoverpa armigera. Next base: position 8,791,772 of record NC_087132.1, on the reverse strand, counting down.
AAAGAAAATGTAACCTCGTTACAGAAAGACTTACATTACGTTATGTTCCCTGTATTATTCCTCAAGTAGTACTCATCATACTCCTATTACCTGTTTGTATTTACTATTGTTATCGCATTTCTGGAAATTACGGCCACCTTGCAGTCTTAACAAACTTAGCTTAGGACAGGTAAGCATATTGACTAGTATAGCTTGGCCTATCCCAGTGGCGCTACTGTGGTGAAAACTTAGAACATTTATGACTAGTTCCTTGTCTCGCCACGGGTCAAGTAAGACTGGGTGTCTACACAAGGTGTTTGGTGCAACCGATAAGCTATGTATACAGGTCCATAATGCAATTATTGTGTAGTTTCAATGTATCACCTGTTTGTCCAGAGTTTTTATTAAGATAAAGTGAAGTTAAGCTAATAATATGGTTTGCACTTGTTTAAGATTCTGATGCATGATGGCAGATTTTTCTTGGAGTTGAAATGATAAATTGTATGCCAAACGAATGTCTATGATACTCGTCGTGACTTTTAGACTAGTGTTGAAGTGTCTTCAATAACAAACGGTTTCTTTGAAAACAACAATTTGGCCATATTGGCCAGTTGTTTCATTTACTGTCCAGCATTTAACACAAAAAGTTCCGTCAATACTGATTTAGTAATTTTTGAAGACCGAAGAAACAAACACATTATACAGTTTTATTTCATATTCCACAGCGAAGATAATTGCGAGGCCAACAGCACAAGAAAGACCAAGTAGATAGCCAACAAAGAAGTTTTAGACAAAAGAGAAAAATACACCATTCGGCCATTTAGAGCCTTATGAATATTCAAAGAGCTTGCCAGTCTTTATTTTTAAGGCCACTTAACTGGTGCCAAGTTTAATAATTTAATTTATATAAGTATTGTAGTCATGGTCCATTAAAAACAGCATTGAGAAAAATATTGTAATTTGCTCGTTATGACGTGTTCCTTGATGGAATCTTACAAGTTTATGCGACCATCAAAATTATTTCAGCAAACAAAGACGGTTTTTGCGATGCTTTTAAATATCGTGTATTACTTCATAAGTACCAACGTGAGTATTTTTCGTAAGTAGAAAGGTAAATAATGTAAGTGCTTTTAACTTGAATAAATGAAATGTCAGACGATTGCATTAGTGTCTGCAACATTTGATGTTAAAGGTCTTATGAAGGGTCTTATTTTTTTTGGTATAATCCAATTACTTAAGTGGGCAAAAAAGTTTTGCCGCATTGGATTAAGCTCTTTGCGACACCGTAACCTATTTGGTAAGGCGAGCAAGGGTCCCGTCATATATTTTTTATCGACACATTTCGATAAGGATGGATGTTGTTCTTAAGTTGTAGCCAGACGCCGGCGGGGTGCGGGGGAGGCGCGGGGGACGTGAAGTGGGTCGCCGCGAGGGTTGCCAGGTGCGGTGCCCACCCAGATTGATCGGTGTTTTATTTTTTTAAGTGTCAAACATAAAAGCAAAAAAGATTGTGTTTTTTGCCACAACACTGCGACCTTTTTATTGGTGTTTAAGCGTAATGGGCGTCGTTAAAAGATAAGATACTGTGTTACTCAAATAGCTCGCAATAACTCACTTGCAGTGACATAACGTTGCCGTTATTCCGTGCAAATGTACTAACCATAACACATTGCTGTAGAAACTCGTCAAACACGAGATGTTTTCTAAAGCGCATCGCTGTGTAAAAATCACGTACGTCTGTCCGTCCCATTTTTCCACGGGCAACCCTGTCTCCGCGATAGGTATTTATAGCATCGTCGGCAGTGGAATGCATCGCCCACCTCCATCCAGCAATAATAACACCACTGTCAAGTTCATTACTCACTCATCCCGATGTAAGAGCTTGGAGCCTTTATTATCGTAGCTCTAATTATAGACTTTGTTATCTTGTAGCGGTGACACTAAAGTGAGTCATTTCCTCCTGTTTAGAGACGGAGACGAATTCCTTGAGGCGAGATCGTGTTGAGAACGTGTCTACGTTTAAAATAATATTGCCGTATTGGTCTTAGGTAGGCGTTGAATTCCACGTGCGAGAATTTTAGTGAGATCTTGAGCGTTAGTTGTGTGTTTTGATGTTGTGAATTGTTATCTCACTACCTTCAGTGGGGGGTTAAGTTTCTCAGATGTTGTGTACCCAGCCGATGTACTTGATTGATTAAAGAAATTCTTATACATAATAGGACCTTCCTTATTCCATACACCGTAAGTAATTAAGTATTCTTATACCTACACAAGCTATATTTTTTATTGAACTCCATACAATAAGTTAACAGCGAACTGATTTGTATGCGACTCAAGTTTTGTAGTCATGAATTTTAAAATGTTCCAAAGACTCCAAGATGTCTGATAACCCTTCTAGCTTATTTCTTTTGTAATAAAAACACTTTCGAATACATCATTCGAACTATTAAAATGCAAGGAGGGTTCGACTACAAATCTCAATTCTCAATGTTTGTTTGATATCCGTAAGCATAAAAGGCGCTGTGTATTTCTAACAGAAAAAGCTATAACTCGCTTTTGTACATACGTAGGGGAGATGTTCCCAAAACGGGTAAGCTAAGGGAAGATGTTAAATAAAATAACCAAGAACATTACATGCGACTTGTATTTGAACTCATAGGGTTGTTTATATAATAAACTTTGGAAAACATAAGATAGTCTTAGTAATCTTCTTCAAAATTCAGAAAAAAATCAAAAAAAATAAACCCCTTCGAAATACCCGCTTTGCCCTCGGGGGGGTCCTAAAACGGGTAGCGCCTTTGGGCAAAGCAGGTAATGAATGAATATATGTGATAAATGAATTAGAAAACGTATCTTAGCCTCCTGTTATCCAGGAAATCTTTATCGTTAATTAGTCTCCTTAATTATGTTAAACAGTTTTCTTATTTTGATCAGTCTAAATCACCTTTTTACTTTATTAAATGTTACATTTGAAATTATAATCCTACCAGCAGATAGTTTTGTTAAAAATCAGAGAAAACATATTTTAATTTCTTTTTCACGCTGTTCCTGTACTTCTTCAGCTCTCTGTGGCTTCCTTTGTCTTCGATTAGCTGTCTGTCGGATCAATTGAGAAAGTGGCCCCTTATTTCAAATCGGGTAGTCACCCGTTATGCCCCTACCCGTTTTGCCCAAAAGCACGTTTTAAATTTCAACTACCTTAACCTTAAAATAGTAAACAAGGAGACCACTAAGTATTCACAATTAATAAGCATATAACATGCAAAATGATAATTCAAAACTGCGAAAACCGTATCTTGCACCATATTTGAGTAGTCAGCACTAGCATAATCCGATTTTTTTTAATAAACTCTGCAAAAAACTTTTTTTACATCTAATCTCGAAAACGCTCGTTCTAGGCGCGCGAGCCAACTGACCGTGATCGGCGAGGTGGTAGTGCACCGCTCTACACTCACAGGTTCACACTAAGACCTATAATATGCGAATGGCTAAGCCTACCCGTTTTAGGAAGGGTACCCGTTTTAGGAACATCTCCCCTAGGTAGACTATAAAATGTTTAAGTATGGACCAAAAAGTTTTGTACATAAAATCTATCGTAAACATGAGCCTAACTGCTGCGATTTGAGAAACATTGTAAATTCTTTTGAGATCCGTGAATCTTCGTGTTCTATTGCATGTGAATTTATGAGCCAAAGAGCTTTATTGCTTCAGAACTGAATTCCTGAGGGAATAGACTTAGGTATAGGAAATATGATGAGATGTATCTAGAAATATAAACAAGAGAGAAGAATTTGATGTTACCAAGAAACTATACTTTTGAAAAAATGTATCTATTTAAAAGCTCTTTTATATGGGTTTTTACATATACATACTTATGTTCAATTCAATGTTGTTAATAATTTAACGTGTTATTAAAGTAGTAGCTACCCCAATTTCGATACATCAACAAACAAAATATGACACTCACTCAGAAAGCAGTTTACTACATTTCACCTATCTTACTATTCATAGACCAGCTTAAAACTTAGCACCACCTGAGAGGCGTTTTCTAGTAATAATTATACTCGTAAGTAGTAAAATTATCAGGTAGCCAGTAGTTCACATAATAGTGCTATCATAGTCATTTGTACCTAGTTAAGCTACACCTAATTGTCGGGTATTACGTAAAGACAAACCCCCGCTGTTGTGCACTTTAGTTTAAATTACACGTTAATGTTCGAAGAATAACGATTTTCCACCGGCCATTTAAGTCCGTTGTTTGTTTGTTCGAATATTTATGAAAATTACCTGGAAGAAGGTAGCTGTGCTAGATTTCGGCCTGTTGTTGTTTTGTTGGCTTTTGTACGGCGGATTCCATTTGGGACATTTGGTTGTGACCCGTTTGGTTGATGCTCCCCTATTCATCTACCTACTTAGTTTTGTAAATATAAATGAAATGCTTTTTCATTGGTAAGTGCATCGCATTTTCAGGTCAAATATGTAAGTAATGACCTACTGAATTTTCGGATATGAGGTGCATTTTTTGTCAGATTGAAAGCATATTGAAATACATCTGTAGAAACAGCCCAGTACCTCAGTACAAAATATTCTAGCTAATTCGGAAAACATTCGATCAAACAGCAGCAAATACAAACTAAACATCTAAAGTTCTGTTTTCAAAGGAGCACGTTTAAAACTCAAATTGTACGTATATTCACGTTGAGGGTTATTGAATCAGCTTCGTGCCAGCCCGTGCCGGCGCCTCCCCTGGGCTTGATACACCCTGGCACGACATATTTCACAACTTTGTAGTCAAAAGTACTTTGGAACTTGTAGAATTTACAAACAACGACGTATGCACGTGAAAGAGAGCTAATTAACGAGAAAATTTACAGAATTTTACGAAAGATTTCCTTTTGAAAACGTGAATCGTGTTCTCTTGTGCCGTATTAGCCTTAATTAATAAGATAAAAATAACAGGCTTTACGAAGAAAATTGATATCTATCTATTACATACAAGAACATTTGAAACAAAAAATCTAGTAACTACGTATGGTATGAAATAAGTTTCGTATCAAAACCCGGAAGTATCACCTAGTTAATTATTTTTAACAGTTTTTTATCCGCGGCATATATTAACAGTTTGTTAATGAATAAAATACCGTTCTTTGAGCGGCGGATCGGCTATTAGACATGTGGTATGAATCAAACGCGTACATAACAAATAATCTTGTTTCATCAAATCTCTTCCGGAGTCACGTCAAACGAGTTTGCACAGATGATACGTATTTCTTTCTTTGAATAAAAGCCAAAATGTATGTAAATTATTCAGGAATCTCGACCTCTCAGGCTATCTATAGCATTATTAATTGTTACATTGGTAAAAATTTGAATGGAATTATAGGAATGTGATCTTTTTGTGGTCGGCACGATAATACACGATTTTTGAAAGGGTGCTGAATTTTCTGAATAAAATTATGTTGGAAGATAGCAATTGTACGAGTTCAAAGCAGTTTTGGTTTACCGAGGCGGCCCCAATTGTTGATAAACAAACACAATGAAAATGAAACCTAGCTCAAAATTTGTAAAAGTCGGCAACAAACAACAAAGGGTCTTGCCTCAACTGAGTGGGTAACTGTGAATGCCAAGATTTTTTAAATTTTGCCTTCTTTTTACTTGACATTTAATTGCTCGAGGCTTCATACAGGAAAATTTACCGCGCTTTGGCTTACTAAGGTTTTTTTTTTAATTCTCAAGGGGCGAGGGTTTGGGCAGTGTATTTATATATTTTATGTAACAATATAGTAGGCTTGACGAAGGGTGGAAGTTTTCTAAAGCGAGGCTCGTTTCAAAATGCGTGCTGAAATTAAACGAGTTTAGTTGTTGCCGTTTTAGAAATGTTGGAAGTAATGTTTTAACTAGATCCTTATTTTCATAGTATTCATAAAATTATTAAACCTCTTGCCAAATATTTCCTTGCATAACGTCATTACCTATTTGCCGATGTTATTTCGAATGTCAAAATAAGAACACAACAGCAAGATTTACATTAGGTACACAAATTGATTCTGCCTGCATACAAATAACAGCAAAATGGCGCGTTATCGATCATCGAATACTACAATGCGATATCGAAAACATTTCAAAATCCGAACGTCACTCAAATTTCATGCGAAGCGGATAGCTGTCAGAGGCAGATTCCAGCAATCCGCATTCAGCTAGGCGCGTTCAAATACCTATAACTAACACGTGAAAATAACGACGTACCAGCCTATACAAAAGGCATTATTACCCCGACATATTCGACAAAAGAAAATCTCTTAGAAACTTCCAGATTTACCTAACACGGTAGCTATACCTACTTACCGATATACCTGTATCAGTGTTTCATTCTTTCGTAAAAGATGGCGTAGATTTAGCCAGACGCTTTTATGTAACTCTGAATTAGCATTCTTTAAAGGAAACGTGGAAAAGATAAAAAGAATTGGAATAGTACATTAAAGAGTCGATTGGATAAGTTTTGTGATGTATTCAAAGTGAAGACGTAATGTTACTGTTTGGCTGCGGCTACGGAAAGAATTGCGTGTTGTACGCACATTCTTATTTGTATCGTGGAAATATTTGATGAAGAAATTAAAATTGTAGAAAAGAAGACATAATCCTGCCATGAAATTGATCCCGCAATTGCCCGTAACACAAATTATTCTACAGACCTAATAAAAAATCGGTAAAAAAACTTTTAAGTTAAACGGTTTTATCTTATGTGTACTGAAAACTAGAAAATAAAAAAATTGTTACTTACCTGTCAACCTACGTAGGTGGTCTTGGTCATATTAGACTAAAATAAAAACGTGGGGCCCATTAACTGTTGCTGTAGTACTTTCTTCTAGAGGTATAATAGGTGTGGATTGCATCGACTTACTATAATCGTAACTGGAGATTTTGACAATCAATAAATCAGCCGTAGCGGCTTCACCAGCGAACGCCGGGCTCATGATCTACCAAAGTATAAAGATATGCTTTGCCATAGGTAGGATTTCAGAGGGGCCCCACGTTTTTATTTTAGTCTAATATGACCAAGACCACCTACGTAGGTTGACAGGTAAGTAACAATTTTTTTATTTTCTAGTTTTCAGTACACATAAGATAAAACCGTTTAACTTAAAAGTTTTTTTACCGATTTTTTATTTTCTAGTTTTTAGTCTTTAATGAAAATGCCTACCGAACATTCCTCATTCCATCTAATTCATTTAGTGCATCATTATTACACGGTCTCTTACCTGATAATTTATTACAATCTAATTTAAAAAAAAAATCAATTTTTTTAACGACGCCAAAAATCATCAAGTGACCCCTCCCTGGGTCAGCAGCGGTAAGGGGGTGCCAGACTCTTACTGACTAAAACTAATTATGTTTCGTCGTAGGCCTTTTATTTACCAGGGCCACGGTAACTCTTTCGAACAATCCCGCAGCCCAGGCAGGCCTTGGCCCTGTTGGGCCCCGCTGGGGTTGCTAACAGTATTCTACTTGTGTAGTCCCTTTCATTTGATACCCATATTGAGGGGGTTGTGGAAAAATATGTAATCCGCCATTTTGTACCGGCGGCCATATTAGATTTACAATGTTATTGATATTACTATATTGTATTGTCATCGGAATTAAAGGTGTATACAAAATTTCAGATTAATCGGTTGATAGGAAGAGGGTGAAATTTGAATTACTAAATTTGACCCAAGAATAAAACAAATGGGATGAGCTAAATAAAACCGTTTAAAAATTGTTATCAGCCATTTGGTAGCGGCTGCCATCTTAGATTTCAATTTTGCATAGTAAATTGTATTCTACTTGTTGAGACCTTTCATTTGATACCCATGTTGATGGGATTGATAAAACCTAAGTTATCCGCCATTTTGTAGAGGCCGCCATCTTGGATTTGAATTTTATATAGTACATTGTATTCTACTGGTTGAGCACTTTCATTTGATACCCACATTGATGGGATTGATAAAACCTACGTTATCCGCCATTTCGAAACGGCGGCCATCTTGGATTTGCAATGTTATTGATATTACTATATTGTATTGTCATCGGAAATAAAGGTGTGTACCAAATTTCAGATCAATCTGACAACAGGAAGGCACTGAAATTTCAATTTCTAAATTTGACCCAAGAATGAATAAATAATAAATAAAAAAACAAACGGGGTGAGCTAAATAAAACCGTTTAAAAACAAAATAAATTCTAATTTTGAAAATTCAAATTCTTTATTCGAAATAACCTAAGTTTTGTTCGGTGTAAACTCGTAAAGCATTGCTTGGACCGCAATGTTCCTGACAGGTCCGACAGTCGGCCCCCAACATCTTTTGTCGTTTGCTTTTGTATATTTTAACAAAGATTTATCGAGTTTCACAATAAACGAATACATTATAGGTTCGTTGTAGATTCGATTCTTGATCTTGTATGACGGATCATAGATAACAAATGCTTGTTAGTTCTTATTTTAAATTAAAGTTGACATTGCATATTGTTTGAATGTAACAATATTTTATTTCCAGCCTTACTTTTCTATAAAGTGTAAATACTCCTTGAAAAGAAAATATTATATCAAATCAACATCAAATATAAACAAATTATTTATTAAAGGAAAGTTGTTTACATATGCAATAATTTTCCATAATCACATACATAGGTAACGTTATGAGTAGGTAGGCAATATGATATTACTGGTTATAAAATTATATAGCTAATTCGCGGCAATCAAGAAGTAATTAAATAATTTTGCCATATTCAAGAAAATCATGAATCTCATTAGTTTACTCAGTTGGTACGAAGATTATAGATAAATAAATAATTTGGTAGACTTTTGTCACCTCAACCTGGCCATCTAGTCTATCTTTCAATTCACCATAGTCAATATTACCACAAATCAATAAACAAAAAAGAAATATGAAAAAGCGCGTATTTTTTCCTACTCCAGAGAATAGCGAAAAGGGTTATATTTTGTATTAAATGTAAGGTTCTTTATACGTCACAGTAAAAAGGCATAAAATGACGTGACCTCCCTAAGCTCGCGTACATTATAAGTTTGATGTTTGAAATTGTATATTTACGACCCCACCTTGACAGTATTGGAGGAGAGCACGAGGAATTTATTTGCAACAAATTGACAAAGATAAGGAAAAGTTACCGTCGATACTATAAATATTGGTAGTTTTGTACATGCTTGTGTACTGTCGGAGTTTGGGTGAACTACCTCGGTAAAAGGAAATAATGTCTTTTGAAATAGACAGGTACATATCTAGATGTGGAATAATCAATATAAGATAATAAATTGGTAGCTATGTCCTCAAATATTTTATTGGACGTCTAAATTATTATATAAGCATAAGATCTGTCGATGTAAATATTTTACAAAATGACAATCGTTTAAAAAAAGAAGCCACCGAAAAGAGCACATAAATCGAAAGATAGATCATGAATGCTCAAGATAATGAGCAATATCTTTAAAACATCAACGTAAACGTTTCTAATAGAAGTAGCTGCCTCATTCAATAAAAACTCCCTCCAGGAAAGATAGAAATTCCAACAGCTTTGATTCCAAACACGTACCGATCCTAGTGGCTTTTAACGTTAAAATCAGGGTTCAGATACACAGCATCAATAAAATCTCTTGTAGTCTTTTATACCTATTCTGTAGTTCAACAAAGCCGGAGCGAAAGAGACCGCGGTTAAAACTTTAAAAAGCCTTATGTATGTGTATTCCCGAACTTTAGAACTTAGTAGTTGCCTGCCGCATAAGTTTTAAGTGCCAAAATTTATGCACATTGTTCGAAAGTAGCTTCTATTGAGGCAACTTGTTATCTGTTTATTGAACTGGCTAAGGTCTTTATTGGTTTTTCTAGAAGTTTCTTAGATAGCAAAATGTTCGTATCATATGAAGCGATGGTGTTTGCGTCGGTGCATTTAAGCGGCTTACGTCGCGACGCCGGCGCCGGTAATAGAAGACTGTTTGTCAGACTTCAGTATAAGTTTTCAGTGTTATAAGAAGCTCAATAGTATATTTTTATAGTAATAACATTAGAAATTCATTAAGGTTTTCTTGTAATGTAAAGCGTTCATACAAGAAACGCTTATGGTATTAAAAATAATAGGTTTATTTCTTTTTATCTCGACAAGTGTATTTGTGTATCGATTTTAAAATAAAGTAAAAGTATGCCTATTTTCAAATAAAAGGGACTTTTGCTCTTAATGAATACCCAAAAGAGACAAACCAAAAAGTAATAACTTACAAAAAACCCCTCCGAACTCCTTGTTTGGTATAATTTTGGTTAGGCAGATAAAGCCAACGAAAAATTCTTCTATCTATTACACGTTTCTGTGTTCCTGTAATCCTATCTACATAATATTACCCAAACTGAATATTTATTCCGTAGTTAGAATAACGTCGACGTCGAGCACCAAAAAGTATTCGTCACAGCTGTCGGTTACTGCTTTGAATAATTGCAAAATAAATGTCTGTCCATTAGGGAGAAATTCTGCGGCCATCTTTCAGAATTTTTAAAAGTATCGAATGAAAAATCATTTATTGATGAAAATAAATAGTAGCTCAATACCAAGTATAATGCGAATTTATGAAAAAACTAATCAGCTCATAATTAAGTCGCAACACGTAACTAGTTCAAGAAATTCAAAAGTGAAATTGCATATCAAACGCAGCCGGTAAGTTTTGCATTCGTCTATAAATTCACATTAGCGCAGTGTCTTGGCAGTGTTTAAATTCTTAGAAATAAATCCCGTTAATGAATGTACGACTTCTAGGAAAGGATACCTTTGGTTTTACCATAGACTGAGGCTTTTTCGAGAATCCTTAATTGACCGTCATCACTTTGACGTTTTATTTTTAAACCGACAGGCGGTTAACAGTTTGCCCTAAAATCACCATCAAGCGATAATTCGCAAGATAGACGGATGTACTAAAATAACAGTTATAATTTTGCGTGATAGAACCACGAGCTCATAATAGCGGATTATTTTTGAAACATGATTAAGGGGTTGCTTTCACGATTTACTGTGTGCAGAGGCTATTAAAATTCAGTAGACAAAACACTAATAAAGTTTCGCAAATTAGTCGTCATAAATCATAGAATTGTGATAAAGGAACGCTAATAAAATAGCAATAAACACGATGCTTTAGCACCTGTACACACTGCAACTTGAGTTAACCTGACAACAGCGATAATACGGGAAATCCCACCTAATAAAGATACGGATTTGCCGAGAAAAGCTCATACAACGCGATTTGTTCCGCTATTTTTGATGCGGATTTTGAATTAGCTTTCCTTTAACACTGACGTGAGCTTAAGGAGCTATGTGCCAGGGTTCAGAATGTACCTAAGTAAATGTAGGTATTCTTGCAATATCGATTCATAATTCATTAGCCTTGAGATTAAATGCAAGCAAAACCTTTAGCTTATCGTGTTTCAGTCATATTATACCTACCTACAATTGTGCAGTTTCTAAAACAAACTCAAATATATCCTTCACGCGAATAATTGGGAGGTACTATAGGTAAAAATCATTTTAATGCACGGTGTACCTATTAAGGTACATCGTTAAAAGTGATTTTTCAAAATATTTCGATATAATTTATGTGCATGTGAGTATGTAGTTTTTAAACTGGCTTTGTGATCAAAGGGGTACGGCCCAATGAGCAGGGGATAGTAAACAGAAAGTATAGTAAGAGGATTTAGCAGGTCAAGGGACGCCTGGGGACGTCGCATCGATCTCTTAAGATAGTAAGAACGGCTGTATTATAATGATCTGGGACTTGCATTTGTTAGAATTTATTTGCAAAGAATAGTAGGTAGGATTCTACTTTGTTTTTTCTAAGTCGACTTTGGAACCCTTCCAGCAAGGGTATTTTTCTATAACTGGTTAGAAATGTTATTGATTTAATATTGCCATTTGAAGTTGGATCAAATAAAATAGTTCTAAAATAATCTAAAATTTTAATAAATAAAACATTTTGATCTTAAACTTATAGCAGAATATGAATAAGAAATTTTTTAAACGGAAAAAAACAACAAACGAGTGGTTAATACATAGTACCTATAACAGGGTAGTAAATATCCATAAAAGGTAGGCGTGCATAATGCAATAGCTACAAAATAAACCTCATAAAACCATAAATGTAAAATTAAAATAGTGTAACAAAGTAATACGAAGTAAACTAGTCCACCTGTACAATATACCTCTACAACGCAGTTACATTGTTGCTTAGCCTCACAAGTTACAAGCTCGATTACGTTCTATTTATACGAGTCTGGCTATAAACTGTACCCGCCAGGAACAATGTGGCTAAACAAAGTAAAGCGAAAAGCATTCTATACAGCCAACAATAAATTACCCGGACATAGTCAAAACAGCGGGTAATTATAGGTAAAATTTACAATAACAAACTACTTAATATACGCAACTCATCTATTACTTACTTTAATCTAGTTATAAACCGCCCTGATCCTGTGCACAGTGGTCCAAAACTCGAATTGAAACGAAACAAAAATACCACAGAACGGTTCTCTCAAGCACACAATACGACTATTACTTTTCACACGACCAGCACAACGGAACCGAACTATTTATTGAAACAAAACACTAACAAAAATTGATTAGAACTTGTCATTGTTTGTTCAGTTTAAAGTTTGTGAAGTTGCGGATGTGTCGCGTAGGTTAAGAACTGAATGATGATATTGCACGTGAGGTAGGGACGCGCCGGTCGCCGGCCGGCCGGGCCTGTCGACGTGAGCGGAGTACTGTCAAACTCGAGCCAGCCAGCTGGTACCACATCTCCGACACTCTAGCGGACGAACTCACAACTAACTGCCGCCTCCAAGTAAACTGGTACAACCTTCCGTTTGCGATTTTAGGGAAATTGATTTAAAGTTGTACATGGAATGAAACGTTTCGTGATTTGTATTGTGAAGATGCGTATGATATTATTGTAGTCGATAAAACTCGAAACATAAAAACTTGTAAACTTGAACAGTAAGTTTTCTTTTTAAATAGTCCATGTTCATTACACTAAATAAAGGATTTAGAGTTATGTAATACTTTATAATCTACTAAGCTAATAAAATCTCCATAACGAGACTTAATAGACTTCCTCAACACCAAAAAAATATTAAAAGCCTATTTCCATAAAATATTCGCAGCCCACTAGGCAAAACGGCATACTTACACCAGTTTTACCATGTTTTTATGTAAGTAACTTGTCAACAGAAACGTGTAGTCACAAAAGATTCAAATAAGGAGTTATCCACCCACGCTCGCTGGCACTGAATAGGACCGCGATGGCGGCGCGGCGGCGCTGGGGGGGAGGATATTGACTCGAGGCGCCGCCAATGCGCATGTTCTGAATCATGTGTTTCTGTTTTTAAGCTGTACAAACACTGTATAAGAAAATTATCGCTAATAACCACGCCGACAACTAAATCCTTTAATACGGCTTACGAGATTTTTCGATTGGAATTTCAGCACGGGACGTGTCGGGTTTGCGCACTGGGCGCAAAACTTGTAGACGCAGACCAAACGGCCTTGACCTCGTGCGTAATTAAGCGCCGTATTTTGCAGTATTTTATTTACCGTTATTAATACTGTTGGATGTGAACTCACCATGTAGTATAAATGTTAGTATTAGTCATAGTGAGCTAAACAGTTTAGCATAAAATTTTTCTTTATTTTCAGCAGAAAGTTAATTAAGCAAAAGACAATGAAGATTCAATGTGTGTACTTAAGTTATTTACAAGTAATGCGTGAGGAATCAAGAAGTGCAGACAAGCTCAGAGATGCAGACGTCTCTAAGTGTTGGCTTAGCGCCAACATTCCTGAGTTTTCGTGCGAAAGTCACTTTTTCGTCGGTTTTCGCCTTCTACGGCGTCAGGGCAGAGGAAGAAAGGAAACAATTACTTAGATTTATGGAATCCGAGGCAAAAACCGTGTAGCGGTTGGATTTTTCAAGCTCAAAAAACAGTTTTTCCAATATACGGGAAAGTGATTTTGCGTTACCTAACACTATTACTTTTTATTCGCGTAAATGGCCCTTTTCTATTGTGAGCTTCGTTATTTAGTTCCTGTAGAAAATAACACATATTTTATTTACAGATTTACTGTTATGTAGCCTCAAATATTTTGTTTACATCGTCTGCGTAATTAAAAGTAAACAAATGTTATCAATCTGTTTACACTGCTAATAGACGTCAAAATCTTATTGTCATTCTATACATTACAAATTATCAAAGTAGATAATTTGGCTGAAGCTTCATGAACAATATTAATTAACGTCAATACAAAATACATAGGTTCCGATACTGACATAGACACGTGTCTTTAAAACAAGATTATTTCTTGATATCTACAGTTACCGAACATCTTACATTACTGGAAAATTGCTACTTATCAATACACCTATCAGGATAACTGCAGCTTATTTGCCTTCAGACATCAAGTGGCAGAGGTCCTCAACTTTTCAGTACTTACAAGCCTCACGGACCAAAAGAAACACAAAAGTCTCTGTAGATGGCGCTTGAGTCGTTGAACCTCGTTCTAAGTTGAAAACTTGAATATAGAATGTTTCGCGCGAAACTACACAGATGGCGCTGCTGTATTCTTTATTTAAAAAATCCAGCCAGTTTTAAATGGATTAATTTAAAAGGAGGTCAAGAATTTTGTAACACAGGTGTTTTATTTTTAATTATTGTAGTTAAAAGATTTCTTAAAAAGTTGCAAAACTCCTAGTCGTTTTCGAAATCTTCATCTTCTTTGGTTAATAGATATAGTAGGTACGTGCCATTTTCTATTCAAACAAACAGATGTTTTGTGTTTTCTCATTTGAATGACTTACCTATTTCTTTTGAAGATATATTACAGGTTACTATAATATTATAGATCTTAGACCTACCAAGCACATATTTCCTAATTTTGTCAGGCGCGATGTTAGGTATTCATTTTGTCTTTACAAAATCATAATGCGTCGTGTCTTTTGACTTTGAATAAGGTTAATGATGTAGAGGATGGTTCATTAACTCACAAAAGGATATAACAAGAGTTGCCGGTAATTAGGATTTTAATTATTAACATACAGGGCAAAATACACAGCTGTGCCAAACAATCTTTTTTGGTTTATGGCAGGAAATAAACTTAATGGCTATTTATGAACTTTCTAGGTTTTCACATAGATTTGCCTGAACGTTATTTATATAAACATGTACCTCTGGAAAGGCATACTTTGTTCAGTACTAGTACTTGGAAGCATTTATTAATATTAGTCAAACATTACCTTATTTATTTAAACACAATTACATTACTTCATTTCAGAAATAAGATAAGCTTTAATGAAAAATTTAAATAAATGTTCTAACTTTTCAGAATATTTTCCACGTGATTCCATTTGATTGAAAATGCTACCTCAGGTTGCCTAATCACTCCTACTAATTTAACAGAACTTAGGAACTAACAATGCCGGTGTCTTTGAACGCACACACATGCACATCCATTACTTATATCAAAAGGAAACTGTAATAATATTTCCCAAAACATATTCACAGTATAGTTTCACAAAGGCATGGTTACTGGAACTTATAGTGACAGTTAGCAATAAATCATATATAATGGAAGGTAATGTAATATTAACACAACTTTGCCCTTTGACCAAGTCCGTATTTCTCCCTCAAAAGGTTTATTTTTAGACCATGGAATGTTTACTCAAATATATTTATTTTGTGAGAGGATTAGGTGAAAACACAAATGACCAACATCTTTGATCGCATGTTCAATAATTGAAAGTTTCAATAAAGTTAAACAATCGTTAACCAATTTTGTTCATAAAAACAAAATAATAAGAAACTTTTTCGATTCATGTTTTCTTATTTTGTACTTTTCTTTTGCAAGTTTTAATAGAAAATGGGCAATAAATAAAGTTTGCTCATTCGTTAACTTATTTATGCTATGTTAGCGTGTGAATTGTATTTAGTTAAGTGAGACAGGCGTTACTACAAAATTGTGTTTCGGCTTAGTTTTATTCGTGTAGTGCGTTCACAAAACAAATTAAGGACCGGAGCAGCAGGATTGAAAAGTAATAAGTAGTATAAAATACAGATTTTCATTTTTTATTATTGTCGGCTGTGATATATTATACGATCTTTTTGTAACGCTACGCTTAATCAAACTTAGTAGTCAAAATAGATAGGTACAAGTGTGTCAGTTTTTTTTTAACTACTGCAGATTTTACTATTAATTTATCTGGTTAATTTTTAGGAGATGTAAAATATTCCAAACCACAAGCAAAAATCTATTTTCTGGACAAGATGGAATGTGCACGTAACAAGCGGCGATAATAAAAATTCAAGCCCACACCTCGGATAACGAATATGCAGCGTGTTTTGTCTCACAAATGCGAATATAAATCTCATGTAATTACATATTTATAACTGTTTAACATTATTTAAGGCAGCGCGAACGCCGTGTTTGTTTAAAAGAAAATAGGTTAAAAGTAAAGTGGGCACTTACTGAATTGAAACTTCGCGCCGAGGCTCCGTCTTTTCTCTCTCAACTTATTCCTGAGTATCCTCCTCTTCAAGCGGTTAAGTACTACGTCAGCTTCGTCCACACTCTCCGACGAGGAAGTATGAACGACTTGAAACGTGCCACTCACGGAATGTCTTCTCGTTTTCGTAAATACACTCGTGTTCCTGTGCTTAGGCGCGATCTCTGATATACCACGTCTATACATTTTCAAACGTTTCCTCATTTCCGAATGGACTGCGTCGTCCGCGGCTATATTAATGGATTCATTCTCCGACGGAGTATTATCTCCTATTCTGCAGGTGGAACGCTTTTCAGAGGCTATCTTTGCAAATTCCTGACGCTTAGCCGCTGAACGTGAATTTGGGGCATATTCGATTGTTCGGCGGCGATGTAGAGCAAACCAATCCGGATTAGAGCTCACTCGAGCTTGTAAGCTTTTTAAGTAAGTGTTCAGGAAAGATATTTTATTGTGTGGGGGATTGTATACAATGCCAGATTTAGAACGCAGCAGATTATCATTTTCGCATCCTTTCGCACACCCGGTCAGAGTTGCGTCATTGAAAGAACGAGATTTATGAAGTGTCAGATCAGGTTCGTTTTCCTTGTTAGATGGCACGTCTTCGATTACCTGATTAATTTCACTCAACGAAGAAAGTGAAGAGAAGTTACTGTTGGGAGTATCAATTAAATTCTCAGACTGTATTTCGAGATTTTCTTTATCTGTTTTGGACGTTTGATTTATATCGTTGCAAGTTTCGTTGTCAGAACTTTTGTAACTGCTTATTTCACTCAGACCTTCCGAGTGAAAAGGGCTGGTCTCGAGGCTATTTGTTTGTAAATTAGTAAAGTTGTTTAATGTGAGTTTACTCGGAATGTTTGACACACTGTTACTGTTTCGTATGATAAAGCGTTCATTATTATTTTTTGCACAACCATTGACAACAACCGGTGTTCTATAAACGCGAGTATATACTTTGTCACCTGATATTGTATTGTGTTTCTTAACAGGTTTCCTGGCTATGATATGTCGGAAATCTTTCTCTTTTAAAGAATGGGATGGTTTTAGTAAATAATCGTTAAAATCAGAACTCTTAATAGATACGTTTTCATCATTTGTTTCAACGAGGAGATTTCCATCGCAATCAAAAAGTTGTACTGTCGGAAATCTCACCCCAGGGGAAAGATTTCGCGTCCGCAATTCCCATTTCCTTTGACTCGGTTTTCTTAATTGTATGCGAATAATGTTATCATCTATTATCGGGCCGTCACTATCACTAGAATCATCTTTTCCCGCCATCATTATTTTGTATATTCACAGTCAGTATGTGTGGAATCAGGAAATATTTAAATATTATGCAAACTATTGTCCTCTAGTCGCAAATTGTTTGTTTACAGTCAGCTGTTCTTATACATTCTGGCGCATTGCCAACCAAAACAATCCGGCATTCACTTCAAAATAGCACCAATGTCAATTTTGTTTTCCGAACAGAAATAAATAACGAAGCATGGTTAAAGGCTACGTCCATATGTCAGGCACAGCACACAAGTCACTTTCACGCACTGTAAAATGATTACTGAACATCACACTGTAAGCAGGCGACTGCTGTTGAAAACGATTGCATAAGTTCGCGTGTGTGTCGATTGCGCGGAATTGCACCGTCTAATGAGTTCGACGTCGATGGTTTTAATTTGTCCGCGTCGCAGATAGATCACAGCATCGATTTTCACTGGGGTCGAGTGTCGGGGCGGTGCAAGCGCGCAATTTCCTCTCCCGAGCGCTTTTCCTGCGGGAAGCTCTCTGGGAGGGCAGCGCGGGTTTTTGGTCGTTCGCGACTCCGGACATTTCTGCACTGAGCGCAAATATCTGAATAGTCGAGGAACTATAAATAGTGAACGAACGAGACGGCGATCTGGCTGGCTCCCCTTGAACCTAGTAGTACGAGCGGTGTTTGTATCGGACAACGTAATCTGTGACGTGTGTGCAAGTAACAAATGTTCGCACTGACACAGTTTCCCATTTGACCAGCCGGCGCGACCATATGCATTCGTGACTAATAGTAGCACAGATGGTCTTTATATAACATCATGTTGCGTTTCTTTGCATTCAGAGAGATTCACCTGCGTAAAACAGTTTGTAATAGTTATAACGGTTGCGGTAATCACATCACAAAGACATTACGCAATGTGTCCATAATAGGTTGATTGAACATTGATCTCAAACGACACATACTTTTGGAACGCGTATGTGCCAACGTTATTTTTGAAATATTTTGTTCCAGAGTTTTAAATATCTGACCTTCGAACATGGATAGGAACGTTTTTTACCTCCAGCAGCGAGGTATTTCTATTAAAATTGTTGAACAAATTCGTGTGGGGCGATCATTTTCACACAATAACATTCTTTGGGAAGTATTTGATAATGTTATTGAACGATGTGCGATTTTCCTCGTCGTTCAGGGGAAGATTTGCATAACGTGTAAATACCGTAAGAGTGCAAGTCTCTCAATCCATTTATCTTTCATGTTTTGTTTTTACAGGTGACATTATGGGACAGGATTATGAAATATGACATTCATTTATGTCAAAAAAAAAATGATAGGATAATTTCATTCATTGCAATGTTGCCTAAATAAATATGCCTGTGAATATTTATTTTATTTTCATTTCAGGATAATTTTACTGGGCCGTAGCAGGTAAGATGGATCTCTGTTGCATAAAACATAACGAATATTGCATTATTAAATTCAGTTGTTTTGAAGAATTACGTAGTTCATTATTTTCAGAATTAAAAAATCTCCTTTCCCTCCTTTCTATTTCTATCCTCATTTTAGTAACAGTCAGCAAGACTATTAGCCAGTTTGTAATAATGTAAAAAAATCATGAAAATTACAAGAAAAAAAAAAACTAAAAGGTATGTTTTTACTTAGTGTATGTATGTGTTTATCTTGCAAAACGGTGTTATTATAAATGGCCTTTATACCTGAGGGGTTACGGGCCATTGCCTCGCCCATAATCACAGTCACTTACGTTCCATTATACGTAGATAGCTTCAGATTTGTGTTCAATGATGGTTGATTTGGTCAAGTGAAAGAAAGCTATAAGTTAGGAACTTATATTATGCTTGAAAATGATTCTACGTATAAATGTATAAGTAAAATTACCATTAAGTTTTCACAATCATCTCCCGAGCCTTTTGCCGACTATGTTGGGGTCGGCTTTTAAGTTTTCACAATGTAAGTGGTTTATCATAAGTTAATCTTATTATGTAGATTTAAAAGATATAATATTTACTTTAATTCTAGGTATGTTATACACAAAATATAACGGCACGTGTTGCAGTAGACAGTGGGCGTGTTTGTGACATCGTCACGTGTGTTATTTTCAGTTTAGTATAATGGAAATTCTGTTGGATTAAATTAGACTTTTGAAAATAGATGGATGAATTATCTATAGGCGACGATTTTTTTTTACTGTAACTACTTAACTGATTTGAAAAGTGATTTGACTGTTGGGAAGCTACACTATCCCCGAGTGACATAAGCTATTTTATCCGAGTACAGAATGTAAATCGCGGTAAACAGCTACTTAGCAACTTTGTTATATTGTTAGCATCTATGAAAGAATGCTGATAAAATTGCTTAAATATTTAACAAAATTACGAAACATTATGTTTTTAGAAGGCACTGGTATAAGTTTCAGGGTGCTTAAAACTTCGGTTTCAGAAGGTGTCTTTAATTTTGCAGGCTAGTTAAACCAAGCGAAAAGTTATGAGAAGTTTATCCATCATCCATCGTTATTTCGCACCAAAGTAATTATAGTAATATTGATAGCCTATCGATGTTAAAAGTAGCTGTACAGATTGCCAACAACTTTACATACGTACCACACATTTATTTGGCACTTCCCTGAGTATTGTCAATATCAATTTAGTACTTAATAACCACGTCACAGCATCCGAGAGGCGATTTATTCTCACATAATGGATATCACATGTAATTAATGTAATTGATAGACATAGCAATTAGTTTTAATAAGATTTATTGAAGACTGTAGGGCTACTGAGTTTTGGAAATGTTTATTATTTGTTTGATGTTGCCAAATGTGGTGAATAACAGCGCGTTCAGATTGGTGGGTTTTTGGCGCGCGTAGCAAAATACTGCCCATACGAATCAAGCGTCGTTGCTCGGAAAATCCGATGGTGTGAAAGCTCTGTTATGTAGTGTGCGATATTTTCTTTCATGTGTTTCATTGTAATGAGTAGGTATTCTGAATAATTATGTGTTTGCCAGGTTTCTTTATATGGCTTGGATTTGTAATTTGGGTATTTAAAAACTAGTTCCGATTAATAATAATTATAGTATTTCGATGTTGGGATTATATTTTCATGAAAGTTTTCCCCAATGGTTGATCAAATTAAATGATATTCATGAAACTTTTCCAACAATTGAGATATTTGTCACATGGTAATCGAATCAGCGACAAACAGCCAAACAGTCACAGTAAAAAGTATAAATACAAAAGTTGTAAATAAAGTACAACCATACAAAAGCCTTAGTTATGAATCGCTAGATATTCTTGTTTTAGTTCTATAAAGCTATTTTAGTAAATATTGATGGTCTCTCTAAATGGGCAGAATGCCAGCTTAGAATAGATACCTTAATAGCAATTTATGTTATTATGGGCCCGCTATCGGAATGTTTATGTAATATTTAACTAAGTATTTACGTAATTGAAGGTATAAAACATTGTTTTGAATAATAACTGTGGTTTATTAGCATGTAATGCATTAATTATGATGAACTTTATAATATTTTTGTTTCTTATTGCTGTTATTTGTATTTATATAGGAAGTTATGACAGACAATTACAATCTAGACCTTTGATCTGTCATTCTGAAGAACTAGTTAACAAAAAAGGATTTTGCATAAGTTTCATTATTCCCATGAACTGTACTTATCTAATAAAGTAAATACAAAAATTATGTTTACACTTTAACGTACATCCAACGAGAAAAAACCGAGATACTAACAAATTGATTTTTAGATTCTAATAATGTTTTTTTTTCTAATATTGGTACTATAACTATAAAAATATATTTTAAACATTTAAATTATTTTGAAATGACCTATTACATGAAACGACCCTATTCTTCGGTTCTTTAACCAACTACCTTCATATTTAAATTGATTCCAATTTCAAATCACTAGGTAGGTAGACATAAAACCATTTCACACGTCTGACACGTTATACCATTTTGGTAAATAAAGGTAGTTCAAAAAACAATAGAACGGCGGGTATTTGTTTGACGGTCCAACAAACAAATCTATTTGCCGTGTCGGGCACAACCGGGGCAACGCGATGCAATATGGCAATAATTTGTGCCACGCTGGCGTTCAATCGATCTGCCCAGTGCATTGTGTATGATATTGATGTGACATTGAGTGGAAATTATTACTGTATTGTGGATTATCATAGTTTTGTGATGTGGTAGTTTATAATTTTGTTTGAAATCTTAAAAAAAAACTTTTGCAAGCCTTTGCTATTTTGTAGTAAGGATGTTGTCTAAAATCTTTCAATGACTGCAGTTGCTGTTCTGAACAGCATTTTTATAGTTTTTGGCATGTTATGAAAATTATATGTACCTATTATATATTGAAACAAAATTACTTAACAGTATTTGTCTTATATTTATCCTTAGGTGGTATTACAAAAGTCTCTTGAAGGCTTTTCCATCGTATCTCATAAATTGGGAGGGTAAGAACATCGACTGATTAAAAAAAATCTTCAAGTACCCTTATCTTCGGTCCGATATCGCTTCTAATCTTTCTACTTGTTAGTCTTGTTACTTGATCAGCAAAATGAGCCGGTTTCAGCCAGTTTATTCCAGTAGGTACTAATTAAATCAATGTGTTGAGTCAAGCTAGTTACAAGTGGCAATTATCTGAAGCAATAAATGTTTTCGTAACTAAAACAGTAAGCTTCTGTTTATTCTTCTGTTAATGAAGCTTCTATAATTGCTATTAAGTGAACTGACGCGTAAATAATAAATAAGAAAACCGAGTACTTTTTCGCATTTTTATCACGAAGTTGCGATTTTCCGGTTAAACTAGTCAATAATAATTACCTTTCTCTATAAATTAAGAAAAATGTTTTTATTAATATTTCAAGTAGAACCCGTAGTACCTACCTATGAAGGATAAGCGCGTTCAACAAACAAACATATTCAGGTTTATAATTCAGTCTCCTTTTTTAAGTACCATAGATCTTTGTTTTGATGTCGATGACTGGCCATAGGCGTATTCTTAGGACTTCTGTTTTGACTCTCCACTGCTCTCTTGTTAAGAACCCAGACGCCAAATTATGTTTATTTAAGCAGACACAACTATCTATGATATTTCAACAAACCAAACAGCCCAACCAAACTTGCCAAAGAATCTTCGAAACAACAAAGACGCAACATTACTCTAACATACAATTTACTTTAGCGAAATATGTCGTCACCTAAATAGTTGGGACTTGAGAGGAACAACGTCCGAAGTCCAACAAGGCGTTATGCAAATTAATGTGTATACAAGTAGGCGTCAAGTTGGGAACTTGAACCGAGTAAGCAAACGAGCAGAATATTGTGTTATGGTTTTGTTGCTTACTTCGTTTTGTTGTTGAGTACCTACTTACCTCTCGTTTGTTGTTTGGATGTTACTTTCTTTTGTTGTACTGGCTTGTGGCAGTCTCTGTCGCTTTTGCTGTTTAACTAACAAAAAATATTCACTGCGCTGTGTGTGCGCCACAAGTTTAAGTACGGACATATTGTTTAAATCAAAATTAAATGTAAAAAAACTATTTGCATAAAGCCTACAGCCACGACTTCTGTTATATCTAAAAATAGCTGCGTTCTAAAAACAGGCCTTACTTTATTTCTACGTATTCAATTTCTTATGAAATGACCTAAAGGTCTACAACAAATTTGAGCAAAAAGTAAGACTTTCCAAGCCGTATCGCGTAAAAACTAATGAATAATTCAGCGACCAATTAAAATGCCATGAAAAAAATTCAATTTAATTTAATGTTGGAAATATTTTTCCTTGCTTCACCTGCGTCGAATGAAAGACGTCGGCCATTTTATTGCTCCCATTCATCAATTAAAAGCATTGTTTATAAGCGAAAATGTTCGCGTTCCGTGTAATACTCGCTTTAATTTGTTCTTCTGAATATCTGGTACAATTCAGTAAGACCTCTGGTGTTTGTAAACCCGATGTCGCGACTTCATTTGCATTTGTTTTACGTCAATTACATAAGGTTTCTTGTCTTTGGAGTGACTTTGAAAACCGTTGGAATGTCGTTTGTTTTGAACAAAGTGTATTTAATATTCTCTGTGTTTCTGTGTATAACAAACATATACCAATACCCAAGAACATAGCGTTAGTATAAATTGCATTCGTACAAAATGGTATTGCTTCTAATGGTAACTCTTCTAAAATGGAAGAAAACTAGACTACTTCTGAAAATGCACTGACACAATTCTGAAACGACACCGACGCTACTGAAAAGGCAGTGAGTTTATAAGTCAAAGTCACGACTCAAACAGGTTCAAAGAATGTGTAACATGCAGTAGTCAAATGTTCCTTCATTTTAGCATTCAGAGAGCGTTTCAGTGACATTCTGGCCGATGTCCAAACAGGAAGCTTTTGCGGCGGTCGTCCGTCGACTCAACGACACCGCGATCGGTGTAATAATGCCCACCTGTTAGCCTGACTATAGCTTTGTGTAGCCGCAGTATAGCTGGAGTATGGCCTTTATCGAGCCATGTAAATGACAGCGAAAGGTCCTTTGAGATAAGATTGGTTTAGTTTAAATTCCACACAGTCATAGGATTTAAGAAAGAATAACATCAGCGACGCGACATTTAGGTAGTAGGTATTATTTTCTACAAAAATAAAAGTTTATTAGCCTTTAGTGATTAATTTTGATTAGTTAACAAAGACTGTCTCGCTACAGCTAAGTACTAAGTAAACTATCTCAAAAACTTTTATAGACAACTCTATTCAATATCAATTTAGAATTAAGAAGTATCCACTACTCCATTAACAAAGTTCACATTGTACTAAAACTGTTGACTCATCTGCCAGACGAAATCGCCTAATGGATAGATTTATCAAATATTGTTAGAGTTCTTGATAGGTTTGTGCCTATTATGCGGTCTGATGGATAAACGATTGATTTTCCGTGTACAGCGCATTACAAAATGGGTTACAAAAGGCGATACCCATTACGATTCGATTTTGTGTACAGAATTGAACCCCGTTAACCGACAAAATTAGATAGCGATCGATATACTGACGGAATTCGTCGTACATTTTCACGTAGGAATTATTTTTTATAGTTTTTTTTACGATACGGAGAAAATGCCGCAGAATGAGTTCAGGTATTTTATTATTGAACTGGGATTTTATTGTGAGTGTGGATTTAATATCTGCTGCAGTGTTGGTGACAGTTTTAGGTGATATGGTATTTACTGATTCATGTGAATATACATCCCACCCAAAACAAAAATGTGAAAGACTGCCAAGTTCGATAAAATGGGAATACTTCGCCTATAAAAGAAGTGAGATCTGAATAAGTACCAAGTTCCATACATACCTTAGTTAAAAATAGTTACTTTTTCATGATGTTACTTGGCAAGTTTTCACACACCTTGTTATAAACCTACTAAACGCAATGAATCAAGTATTTAATTTTCTATTGAAACTTGCCAAGTAACATCATTAAAAAGGAACTATTTTTAACTAAGGTATGTGTATGGAACTTGGTACTTATTCAGATCTCACTTCTTTTATAGGCGAAGTATTCCCATTTTATCGAACTTGGCAGTCTTTCACATTTTTGTTTTGGGTGGGATTTCATTTATTTTTGTAAGGTTGTTTATTTTATTGTTTTCTTATTATTAAGTTTTGAATATGCACTATGCTTCTTACAAAGAAATAAACTAGATTAACTAAATGTACTAGATTTACCAACAGACTGACATGACATGTTATCATATATTATGTTCGTGGATCAAAGTTACACATTCATTATTTTCGAAAGTGACTCATACTTGGCCGTTTTCAGATTTTTACTTTACTTTGACTAAATACAAACCTTTGTAACGAATTTCAGATCGGTACGACCATTCGAAGATATATTATATAAATATAGATAAATTTAGTTCGTTTTAGTTCCTTAGGGGTATATACACCTTCATTATTTTGAAACCGACTCATACTTGGCCATTTTCAGATTTTTCCCTTTACCTTGACATAAAGACCTACCTCCATGCCAAATTTCAAGTCAATACGACCATTGGAAGTGGTCTAGGTTTTTGATGAGTGAGTCAGTCAGTCAGTCAGTCAGTCAGTCAGTGAGTGTATAGTAAAAATAGCGATTTTCTGACGTCAATATCTCAAGACCTATAATAGGTATAGTAATGAAATTTTGTATTTTAGATAAGTGAGGGGGTCTCAACAGATACTAGAAATTTGATATGCGTAAATAAAATAGATTTTGAGTTATAGGGGGGTCGAATTTGGCCCGAAATGGTTCGTGTAATATAACCCACGGCCGGTGTGTCGCTTTTTTTGCTCGAACTTGGCGGACACACTGCCGTGTGTCTAGATACAACATACAATATAGAAGCTTTAAGGTGTGTTCCTGTCCCGTTATATTTTCGACCTATACAATATCTGTGATTACGGAATTTGAATGAACCTTCGCTCATATTTGTTATATAAACATGTTTTGATTAGAAATAAATAATTGTAGAATACTTCTGATCCTCTGAACCTAATTAAATAAACAAAAGAAACACAATACTGCAACAGAACTCATTGAGAATTGTATCAAAACAGAATACTACTACAAATTTATTGTTTTCATCCGAGTTGCACTCGATACAATTTAAGTAGGCACTCGTAAGTCTAGGCGATTCGAATATTCGATCTCAGTTAGCTCGACGTTCGATATCGATATTGTTTGCGATATTCGCATCGTGTTGACTTAGTTATTGACTCCGCCACTCCAATCTCTAGATTCTGTTTGTTACTGCAGGAATTTTACATTAAAAGTTTTTTTTTTTTGTTTGCTGTAATTTTTTTGTGGGTTTCGATCCGGATTATTTTACGGGCGTAATTTTCATTTCGTGTTATTGAGTTTGATGTTTAAAGACCACACTTTTGTTGTCCTTACTTAATGAGAAACTAACAACATTTTTGGTAACCGTTACCAGTTAAATTCTTTCCCGAAACTTCAAATGCTTTCTCCATAAAAAGTTCTACTTTCTAAAACCAATAACGATACCTCCCATAAATGAAAGCACGAAATACCCGCTATCATTTGCAGTACATAATAACGCCACTTAAGTGCTTCTGCTTACCTAAGTAAGCCTTGTCGTGGGCAAGACGGGCAGAATTTGCAAATACCCTGGCCAGACGGGCCAGCGACCCAGATTCGCAGAATGTTTGGGCCAATGTTGCCATGACGATGGCAGTATTCTGCCGTATTGGTGCACTTGTATTCATTTGGGTCAACTATTCTAATCAGAGCGAGCGAAATTGCACGGATTTGAGAGCGTTAATTTTTATAGCTAATTGAGATTGAAGCGACTTTCTAGTGTGTGGTTAATTTTTATCATGGATGCTTTTAGCATTTTTAATTTTTGTTCGATAAGCTTTTTAAATGGATTTTTTCTTGTGTAAAACGTGTCAGCATTTTTGTTTTTATCACATTTTATTAGTAGCAACAGCAGTAGTTACTTTGTTCTTGATATGATGGGTACGCGAAATCAATAAAAACAAAAGAATGAATATTGCGCATTTATATCTGTATTTGCGTAGGTACACTGAAGGAGAGGGTCATAAAAGTCAACCTTTTGCCTTTTTCCACTTTATTGCTCCGTACACATTCGGTTAAACGGTCTATTGATAAGTGATTGGGTATCAAATATCCAATTCGTTAATGGATCCACTTAATTTATTCGCGGGGCTACCGGTAATAGATTGTTCAAAGCAATTGATTAATTGCCGAGTAATTCATCTTGCAGTGGGCTTGTACAGTTGAAAACCTTATAAATTATGACTTAAAGCTCATAATAGTCGTAAATCATGGGTTTTGAGTATCAAAGAACGAAGCTCGAGGCTTATTTCGTTGGTTTGAAATAGTGAGGTATTATGGTGTTGCGTTACTGTGTCTCAATAAATCTTTACACGAATTCGGTTTATATTTTAAAAGAAGTACTCTTAAATGTGTCTAGAAATTATAATTATTACAAGAGGTAGGCTTTTATCTTCCCGGTGACTGTATATTTTGATTTGTATATGTTGATATAGAAAACATTTTCGTATTACAGAAACGAGCTGTTCGTGCAATATATAAGTTAGGCAGCAAGCATTCCTTAAGGGAACTTTTTAAAGAAATAGGTATCCTTACTGTGGCATCGCAATTCATCCTTGCTAACATATTATACATTAGGCAGAATATTCATCACTACACCAAGAAAAGTGATGTCCACAGTATCAACACTAGGAACAAGCATAAACTGTGCGTACCCATTCACAGGCTTCACAAGGTACATGGAACATTTATGGGGCTTGGTATTCGATTTTATAATAAACTTCCTCAGTCGTTTTTAGAATTGCCTTTTGATAAATTTAAAGTGCAGGTCAAATCTATTCTGTCGAAGAAAGCTTATTATACAGTTAATGACTACATAAACGATAAAAATAGTTGGTCCTCATGTTAAACACTGGACAGCTTCAAAAGTTATCATTATGAGTTGATGTGATTTATATTATTTTATACGTGACATTTTTTATTTTTATGTATACTGACTAATTACCATCATCGTTCTGTTTTTACGATGAGTTGTTCCTTAATTTTGTAAATGGTCTACTAGCGACTGCGAATCTATTAGTATTAACTGTTTTCTTGTCGTGTAGCTGCAAGTCGTCATGCTCCCTTTGACGGTATTGCTTGCGGTAGCGTCGGTGGTCGGGTTGCCTCCCTCCCTCAAAAATGTGCGAGGGGGGCGATGGCTGATCCTCGCGTTATGCTCGTGAACGGGTGCTGCTTGTGGTACCAGGTCGTCTTGCTGACTACATATTTGTACACCCGTAATATACCTAATGTATATGATTTTGGTTTGAACGGTAGTCCTAGTTCACCGTTTTCATTGTTTATGTTGT
Source organism: Helicoverpa armigera (assembly GCF_030705265.1). Lineage (NCBI taxonomy): Eukaryota > Metazoa > Arthropoda > Insecta > Lepidoptera > Noctuidae > Helicoverpa > Helicoverpa armigera. The sequence continues at coordinate 8,763,018 of NC_087132.1, read as the reverse complement.
TATTTTATTTTTATTTTAATTTTTCATAAAAACTGTTTGACATGTCGGTGGGTGCACCCTAAACTATATCTATCTTCACTGAATGGAGGGTTTATATTTTTTATATTTTTCACTCTTTTTAGGGTTCCGTAGCCAAAATGGCAAAAACGGAACCCTTATAGTTTCGTCATGTCCGTCTGTCCGTCTGTCCGTCTGTCCGTCTGTCACAGCCGATTTACTCGGAAACTATAAGTACTACAGTGATGAAATTTGATGGGAATATGTGTTGTATGAACCGCTACAAAAATATGACACTAAATAGTAAAAAAAAGAATTGGGGGTGGGGCCCCCCATACATGTAACTGAGGGATGAAATTTTTTTCGATGTACATACCCGTGTGGGTATCAATGGAAAGGTCTTTAAAATGATATAAAGTTTTCTAAAAAACATTTTTCTTAAAGTGAACGGTTTTTGAGATATCAGCTCTCAAAGTCGTAAAAAGTATGTCCCCCCCCCTCTATTTTTATAACTACGGGGTATAAAATTCTAAAAAAAATAGAGGTGATGCATGCTAATTAACTCTTTCAACGATTTTTGGTTTGATCAAAGTATCTCTTATAGTTTTTGAGATAGGTTTTTTTTTAATAGATTTCTTTTGTAACTGCTTGAGTAATAGGTATGGGTAAGGTGTGTACTAGCCAACATGATTAACTATTTGAATTGATTTTATATACAAATTTATGTACACAATGTTGTATAGTGATATTTAAATATTTGTATACGGTTCTTCAAACCATACAGACAGAATTGTGTTGCTGGGGAGTTTGTTCCACCACTTCTTCTTCCCAGCAAAAACACATAGGAAGTGGTGAAGGGCGGGCGTTTTGGGGGCTGTCTTTTGTATTGACGTTCGAAAAGTGCTGATTTTCAGCCTACTTTGAATAAATGACTTTTGATTTTGTGTCTGTATTTCAATCATCGAATTGAAGTCAAGTTTTTCCTTTAACTAAGAAAATAATTTACTTCCCAAATTGAAATAGAAAATGCTACATTCATTGATGTTTGAATATACTAGCCGTTTGAAGCTAAAGAGTTTCCTTTGGTCTTGAATGTAGTCGGAAACTTGTTTGACGATGTGACGTAGGTGCATTAAGGAATATTGAATAGAGGATGATGGAGTAGAAATCTTCTTAGAAAGCATAGTACTTAGGTAATAATGGTGTAATCTAAAATTTTGCTAACCCTATAAAATATGTCTATTTTTATTTAACACTGTGTATGAAAATGTCTTTATATCTGTTTATTGCAGTAGTATTCAATGAAAAGAGTTCTAGATAAGTTTTGACAAGTTCGACTAAAGATTAGAAAAAATGAAATAAAAATAAAAGACACTCATTTAATTCACAAACTTAAATACCTACGCATTACCACATATTTTAAAACTTTTTTTTAATACGAAAATTCTACTTAAATAAAACCGTGTTAATAAATGTACATGTATATTATGTACCATCACAGCTTACAGCATAGTACTTTTTCCATATAGGTAATATAGGTATATAGGGCTGTACGATGCTGACCGACCGCAGATGGCTACCCAATATCGGGTGTAACGATCCATCATGATTTTCTACTTTTTTCTTTGCGACTAATAAAGTAAAAGGCTAATTTATTTCGGAAGGGTTACTAAGAGAGCCCAGATGGGAACTAATAATGATTAAGTACCTTTATCGGTACTTAAGAATATTTTTCTAGAAGTATTATTTTATAGAAAAAAAAATTGCGTGCTCTAAAGATTTTAAAGAATTTTTGCTTTTACAATTCAGTCCTAAAATTGCTCGAAGGTACATTTAGTGTAACATGTTCGATATATCTGTTCGCTTCGCATATTCCATTCTCTTCGAGTTCGTATTTCGTGAATCGCAAAATCGCTAGTCAGCGTATTTGGAAAAATAAAAGTGAAGCAATCTTGCAACGTAGGTACGTACCAATTCTGCAACTTCACTCAAATTAACAGCTCATTAGAATCTTTGAAGTTTTTATTACAGTGTTTATACACTCAATCCATTACTAATATACTTTTCATCCCACCATCTCGGAAAGAGTAGTTTTATCCTTTGATATCTGAGCGCAAAAGCTGTTTTTATCCTCTAGAGCGGCAAAGTGATTTGAATTTAGAACATCGTGTGCAATACTCCATTTGTGACAATCTTGATGAGACTTTTCAAACAAATACATATTAAACAAATAAAATACTGCTTAAAATAATTATTCAATTAATTAAGTAATTTTTATTATTGTTTTTACATAGATTTTTATTCTCGTTTCATTTTTAAACTGAGTTTTCAAATAAATGAACTTTAATAGGTACTACTTTTTAATTTGATACTCATATGTGCGCGCCATTTTGTTTTTTGCATTTAGATATTTCCTCGATGAGGTGGGATGAAAAGTTACGTGTTGCACTCGAGTGCAAAGATTTTTCACCTTGTGCTCTTTTGATTCCCTCGCTATCGCTCAGGATTCTAATAATTGAAACACTCGCTACGCTCGTGTTTCAATTTTAGAATCCTTCGCTTGCTCGGTCATCAAAATTGAGCCCGCGGTTAAAAAGCAACTTTGCACTCTTGTATAACAAATAACTATAGTTCATTAATATGCTTATATGAGTATCTAAATATCTACGTTTCAGCGATTTTTTTGAAAACGGCTCCATATTGGCTGGGAGGCTTCCGTTACTAGTTTAATAGACTTTATTTTTTCTACCTCAGTAATTTTCGGTCGGCAAAATGGTGTTTTTGACGACAAGCTACGTACGCTGTTAAGTTGTCTAAGGCAATTCTACATACTGAATGGTTGTCGCAACGTTTCCTTTACCTCACAGAAGCTATATAGAATACCAAAATATCACTGAGAAGAGCAGGAAACGAAGCTCCAAAACAGCATTATCACAACGTATTCATTGCAGTCTCTCACTCAATTGTAGCTAACAATTTGAAGTAGTGCGAAATCTCCGTAACAAGGATACAGGGTGTTTCCATTTCCTCATACATTTCTCCCATTGTCGTTCACAACAATGGTTCATTAATGCTAACATGGGTTGATATAGGTGCTCCGTCTACTTAATTAAATATAAACATTGTTATTTTGCATGAGTCGTAAGTCATGTTTTTGGTTCTTGTTAATTGATTTATTTGTTAGCTTAAGTGGAGTGTTAAATTGTTGACACCATGATAGGTGTAAGTAATACCACAAAATACATAGGTACAGAAGTCAATCTACATATAAAGCGCGTTCGAGTCACGCAGACATAGGTGTCTATGTGTGCGTGTTCACAGACGCGCTGTCTCAAAACAACTCAAAACAGTGCGAGCGGGGCTGCCGTTTTCTTGAGATACGCGCGTCACACACAAGGTAGATAAATGTGCACGCGTTTTGATACCTACCTAACTGTAATTTGACTGTAATATTTTTAATTTTAATAACAAAAGAAAAAGTAATAATGGAGTAACAAAAAAAGTCGTATTATATGTAATTGTTCAGTGGACGGTTGTTTTAATACAACAATAAACAGTGAACTGTCGTTTTTTAGCCTGCCGTATTACCTATAGTATGGACCTACTTATTTTCTCATATTTCGATGGTTCTTTTAATAAACGCAGTAGGTAGGTACAGTTAGGTGGGTAGGTAAGCGCCCTGGCGGCCTCTGGCCCAAAGCCGTAATAAGTTTTGCTAGTGTCGGCCCAGGCGAACCGCCCAACCTACCCTCAAAGATTATTACTAAGTAGTAGGAGTTGATAATTCATGGCGAGAGTATGTTGTAAGGTAGACGAAATAAAACTCGCAAATCAAGGTTTCTGTAGGTAGAAGCAAGCTTAGATCAGGGACTGTACCAACCCATTACATACAAAAATATTTTTTTCGCAAGTAAAGAGTAATAAGTAAGTACCTATAAGTATATGTATGAATAACAAAATTATAAATTGCGGTTTCTGAAAAAGTTCGGTATGTCGTTCAAACGAATTTCCGTTGAAAGTGTTTATTAACCTCATGTATGCCACATTAAATATTTTATTATTATTGGTTTATATTTCATTTTTCCTGTTTTATTCTCAACAATAAATCAAATAATTAGATACGAGTACCACTACCACGTTAGTTTTATGCGCATAAAAAGTTGACGACCCTAGCGCCACCGCCGAGTTTAGGCATGAAAAGTGAAGTACATACATGAGATTGACTTCTGTACCTATGTATTTTGTGGTAATACTATATTGCTAATATAAACATAACACATTATTGTCGTACGGAGCTAATATTCACCTGCACTAATGACCATTGGGAAAACAATTGTAGCTACTTTTATTTATAGACGTGCAATATTTTCAGTAATAAGCTGATTCCCAGTATTTTCGATCTCTGTATTAATATCTCGAGGGATGTTTGCGTTGAGGGCTCGTATGAATAACACCTACTTTGTATTAATAACGCCATTATGTTCTGTGATTACCAATTTGTTCGCTACTTGTTGCTTTTGGGTTATTTTTGCCTCTTGGGTGCAATGTGTATATTGCATTGGGTAGCCTGTGAGAGTTCTCATATATTGATGGCGTTTAATAAAGTCTTTCTTTTTTCATGCAAGACACATGACTGAACTAGATTATGTATGTGATTAGCTAAGCTTTTGATTGGAAGATCTACTATATGTAGTGTTGGTGAATTAAATCGACGTTCAGTAACTTTGGTGCCTATTCGTGAAAGTAAACAAACTGTAAAATCGTTCCCCTTTATGTTATGATACTAGTAAGTATAGACGCATAAACTTGACACCCAATTAAACAATTACTTAATTACATTGACAGGCCATAAGAAAATTTTCCTCCAAAAGTAAGTTTTGCAAAACAAAATCCTCTACCCGGTAATATAAGAACAATCAGTTTAACTTCATAAAAGAAGGGTACAAAACTGTCTAAGAGTAACGGTCCTTTTACAGTACCGTTAGAAAGAAAAGTTTGTACAAAAGATCTCTGCTGGTTCAAAATTGAAGTTCTGTCTAACAAGCAGAAAAACGCCCGGGGCCCGTAAAAGGTTTATCTTGTAAGGGTCGCGTTAAAACGTTTTGAAGGAATCAAAAATGTTCTCTAGAATGCTGTTTTGTGTCTAGGTTTATGGAGATAATAATATTGTTTGATGCCGCTACATTTGCTTCTATTGCAAGGCCCTGAAGTTCATTCTTAACTTATAAAATCGATTGATTGCTATCGATAGTCATTTAGTTTATAGGCACCGCACATAGTCTCAAACAATTTGTACTAAGTACAACTGTAAACGATTTGAACAAAGCAAATCTGAGCTCGACTCGATTATTGCTCTATCGCATTCTTCTGCATGACAAGGAACACACATACATTTTAGTTGCCTTGACATTATGAACTGAAATGATCCCGATTAAAATCGAAAACAAACTAAAAATATCCCTTAGTCTATTATAATAAACACCTTTATTTCCAACTAGTTACAGTTCACATTTGCTTATCTCTGAAACGATATTTAATATTATGTTTTGAACTATCATCTTTATGCCAAATTATGATTTAGCTAGAGCCAAGTACAATTTGGCACTAACTGTAATAACTCTCCTTGGTTTGACATCTTAAACGTGGTGTTTTGGACATACCGTTCTAGTTATGTATACCTAGTAGAATTAATAATGCATTAAGCAGTGTGACACAAGGGTAACAACTGAAAAAAATGCTTCTTTCTGGAAGCCGGCTTCAACGTAAACATTTCAGGCCTATAAACAAAACAAGAGCCAATTAATAGCTTCCAGTGATTTTCAGATGCGTATTTTTGTAAAGTTCTGTGGAAATCCATCTAGGTGTATTCGTTATCGAACTAAAAATCCCATAAATGTCATTCGAAATTTTCTTTGATGAAATTCAAGGATCTCCACAGAAATACAGGGTTTTCTGTTGTCAGGCCCCCAAAAACAAAACATCGAATTTACCGGTTAATCGAACTAGAATGTCGTCCACATTTTAATGTTCAGTAGTTACACAAATCGTAAAACCTTCACTAAACCTCGTTTATTCGTTGTTGCGGATTTTCCATTACATTTACGACGTATGTACATGGGGGCCCAGGGGCCCGTGGGTGCGAATGTCGAAAAAGGTTTTAAAAGTTAAACTGGTCCTGTTTTAATCGAATTCCCGGCGGTCGAGGGACGATGTCAAGGATCAAGGAAAAGTAGATAAGCCCTGTTATTTCTATTAAAACCTTTTTTTTTTGTTAAACATCAAATAAGCTGTGATGACTCACTCACATTGTTAGAGATTTTATTTTCTACGTTCTGCGTTATGAATTTAAATCTATATCAATTTTATTACTACCAACGAAAAATATAACCAGTTATTTTTCCGGGCTGAGCAACAACGTAACATTTTTCATGAAATTTTATCTGTGATTAAGATTTCCGTCTTAATTTACTGAAGAACATTTTGAGTTACGTGGTAACAGGATCCAATTTCCTTTAAATTCAGAGATTAGCGAAGTAATCTTGTAACAGTGTAACAACGCTATAACACACCCAATTATTTCTGTAATGGATGTTTGGTAAGGAGTCAAGGTAAAGGATTATTACAGACCCAAAGCCTACTTGTAAACTTTCCTCATAAATATCTCTACGACATCGGAGAGGCCTAACTGTAGTTCTTTAAAGAGTTCCTTTTGTAATACCTCGTTCATCTTATTGGCAGGAACGTAAGCCTTGGATTTATACATAAATAATATTAATGATAAGTCTGCTACTTCTACAAAATTTCGAACAAAATGTAGGCATCCTTTTTCAGGGAAAAAACTTTGAACCAGTTTTGTTTACAGGTATAATCACTAGAACCTTGTTCTATTTATTCTAATTATATACCTAAATTAGGCTTGAGTACAGTCGTCGCTTTGCCTAAAAGCAACGATTCATCATAACCATGAAAAGGCATGACTTGGCAAGGATGCAATCATGCGCAATAGACATACGATTACTCCTCACCTTCCCTTGAGCCTTCCATGATAATTTATATTGTATACAGATGAGTATCGACGTCACAACTCTTTTTTATGTATAGTAGTTTTGATGTATGCAATTAACTATGCATTTCTTTGTCAAATGAGCTAAATAATGTATTTAAATTGGTTTCTTTACGCTCTGTTTCTAAAACCTTTGTATGTTACAACCCTTTCAAAAAGCCGTTTCCCTCTTCAAAAAATCTTTGAACGACAATAAATATTTAAATAACAGGAAAAATATAACTGAAAAAGACTTTTTCAATATTCATACCGACTATGTCAAAAAAGAGCAAACACAAAATTCAAACTGCAGATTTCTATTTGAAACATTTCGAAGCTCCAAGTCTACTCCCACTTATTTACCTAGTCTTTGGTCAATATAAACAGGCAGCGCAAACGTTTACCGCCTCCAGACGAAGTCCGGCCATGACAGCGATTCTATTCTATCGATATATCGATATAAAAGCTCTCGATACATCGTACAGCCTTCAATCTCGTGTTATTCGCGTCTCGTCGACACCATTCCTATTTTTGTTGGTCTCATTGTGAAAGGCTCGGTACCAATGCAGCTTTGTGTTGGATATCGAGGCTTCCTTCGCTCAGGCATCCGAAAATTGGTTTAGCCTATCAAGTGTTTTAGATTTGTGAACTGATGCGATTGGTCTGACAAAGCGATTTGTTTTTACTGGATTGTTCATTAATGTAGCATTATTTGTTTTGAAATTAACAGGTAGCTACTGAAATAAGTATTTGTTGATTTAGTTTCTGAGTTGAATAGATCTGTTATTAGATAGTCGGAGTTTCCTTCCTCATCATACACTTCAATAATAATGCTAAATTTGACTTACGCGGAACCTTGTTAAAGCCTGAGATTATATTTAGCGCTTTCCATCATAATATTACGGAAACGAAATCCCTTTAAATTAATGGAAGAAACATTTACTGAGTATATATTCGGCCTGTTAATATTATTAAAGTCTAAAACTACGTACGGTACACAAATTAACGAACGTTTCAGTTCAAAAATGGCATCAGTCATCGTAAAAGACAGGTTTAATTTGGTTTGATGTCGACACGCGTCACACTCGATTCACACTCACGTTCGTTCAGTTAACAGCTACCTTTAACAAGAGAGTTTTAACGACCCGGGAAAGTTTTTCGAGTAGGTATTTTAGAGCTTGTAGGATAATAATACAGATATATTACAAAATCTTTAATATTCCTCCTTGGTCCGTAATCTGATAAACGTGGGCTATTAAGTGCGCGTCGTCGGATGACATAATTATAACGAATGTTTTGGTGGTATTATTATAATAATCATAAAATATTACGGTAAAGAATTTACCTATAGTTTCTGTAGAACAAAAACATTTTCTTGTAAGGGAATTCTGAAGCAAGTTCCGTATCCATGAAACTTGCAAAATCGATAAATTCCGAATTGCCGATCGTCTTTCATAGATACCTGGTATTCAGTGAAGCTACGTTAAGCATGGTGTTAGTAGGTAGGAAGTAATGTTATGGGTGCATACTTACATAGTTTCACGTCTTTGCATATGGGTGGGATAAGCTTTAGGATTAAGGTTGCATTTGTGCGGCTTTGAAGTTTTGCTCCTGTACAAATCTAATCTCTTTTTAGAACATGAATATAAAAATATCGATGTAACTGAGTAGGTACAAGATTATAAGTGTCCGAAAGAGAATTGAATTATTAAAATGTGCGTGTTTAGTCTTAATCGTGCCATAAGCACCCAAAAGATTACAAATGTATAACATAAAGATACACTAGCATCCAAAAGGTACCAACGAACATAATTTTATAAATCTGTACCAAATACATAACTGCAATTTCGGAAACCGTCTGAATTTGACGTCGAGAGTTGAGATGGCATCGTTTCCGCCAGTGCCAACTAGGTTTTGCTGGATCGTTTTACAAAAAGAACGATCGCATTGGGACTCGTATGATCCAAACTAAATCGTGTGTAAAAAGAGCCTTAATGACACGGCTATCATTTCGATAGTTATTTTTACTCTCAGAAACAAGACTTTTCAGTCATATTTCTTCTTTAATGATATTTGTCCTGTAATATTACATTTCAAAGATTATTAGCTTGCCACTAGAGTACCTTAGTAAGGTTGATCCTAGTTTCCCTACGGAATCCTAAAAGGAATCCCGATCGTTGCTATCAAGAGCACTCAATACTAATTTAAATGGAGGTAGCCACTGAATCCAGAAGTCAATTTAAAAACTAGACTTTACGGCTAGAGTGCGACGCTTTTATTGGTTCCGACTTACACTGATTAACTTTTATTATAGCTTCGATACTTTGTGAATATATTTGTGGAATATTGATGAAGATTTTAATGCTTAGGTATTCGGATTTTTTTCCTTTGGTTTCGCCTCCGTAAATACAGGTCAAGCTCCTTAATAAAAGCAAAGATATTCAATCAAAGCTTATTTATTAATCCGCATTCTACTTCTACCGTCAAATAAAAATAAAATCTAGCACAATTAAAATATGCAAATAGGAACCGTCAGCGGGAAATAATTTCGTGTAAACCTTCACAAAGCTTTTCGGGATTATGACCGTATTTGCGAAAGTACTTGCTTTTGTTAAAAACGAGGGTAGAATCAATCGTGTTTCAAACATTTAGATCAATTGATTTTTTCCGTTAGTGGACCGTGATTTTGTTTTGTTTACGTAAAATAAATTGGCCATGTGCCTCTGCCAGTCGGCCATTTATCAATAAAAATGTTGAGTTGTTGTCGGTTCTGTGTACAATGAATATGACCGTTTTATGTTGATAAATATATCTGCGGAGGAGTTTATTCTAACAAAAGAACTGAAAAAATTATAATTACACATTGAGGATTAAAATTTTTTGGGGACTACTGAATTATATTATCAGTTGCTGGTCCCATATAATCTGACCAAAAGTCAATGAAGTAATTAGGAGTTGTATCTAAGAATATGTCATTAGCATACGGCAGTATGATAAAGGAGCTATTAATCATGCTACCACATGTTGGTGATTCTACACGAGTTTAGTAGACTGCCGTTTACCATGCTACATATACTATGAAATTATTGAGAGTATGTACTTACACTGAAAATTTTATGTAAGGTCTTTTTTCTGTCCTCTGCTACAAAAAGCCCTAAATTTGCCACAGGTAAAATTCTCCAACAAAATATATCCTCTCATAATAATTTAGCAACTTAGTTCATCCGAAGCATGTGAAACACTCGCCGTGTATGCGAAACAACTTGAAACACTTTGTTGTACCTGTGATAAATGGATTCATAAGCAGAAAGAGTACCGGTGGCCATGCCCCGGAAAATTGTGTAGTTGTAACCCTATAAATCTACGAGGGGGGGGCACCGCACAATTTATGTGGCCTAAAAATAGAAGGTGTACCTCAAGGATGCATATTTGGACCGACAAATATTTGTGGGTTTGTGCGAGTGTGAAAAGGTTTATGCTTTTGCGGTTGGACTGTTTGTAATTTTAAAATGCTCAAAAGTTACACTATTGTTGCGTATTTTACGCAACGCTTTGTTTTGTTTAACAAATATTTGAATGACCATTGAGTTGAAAACAAATGACTATTGCGAAGTTAGTGTTTAACTTGTGGGTGGCGTGAACGTTGTAAAAATTATATTATTGAAAACAATATAACAATTTATACTATTCTTCCTTAGGTGCTTGTAGATCACATGACATCATAAGAGGCTCAATATTCGTATAGGCAGCTAAAGTAATTAATTACGCTGTCATTCCAAGCTGCCATCATTATATCGAGTCGATATCATCAACCGCCATTACCTTGATAGTAAAAGTATGGAAAATGCCGTTGATACGCTATTATAAATAGATTTTATATTTAAGGGTAATTCTTGATTTGGGTGTGTAGGAACTTAAATTCTTAAATCATTTTGTAACTTCCCAAGGGTTTCATTTCATTATTGTAATGCGTGTATGTAAAATATTATTAATGCCTACACTTGTCCAACTAGAAAAAACTTAGCTGACATAATATTCTCAGAGATTCTTACTCGTTAATAATTTTTGTTATTAAAGTCTTTTTCATAAAGATATAAAATGTGTGCTGCAAAACGGTACGCTTTGAGCCTGCGGTAAAATACTGGGCAAACTTCCAGTCCCTCGTAATAACTATTATTCGCACTGTCAGGAGAACCGAATTTGAAACGATATCTGAAACGTTCGGGTTTTTAGTTAAAAACTATTGAGTTTGATAAGTTGATGGTACACGAGTTCAAAAATTTTAAATAATACATTTAATCCTTCTGTATAAAGTGACTAAATTATACACAGTAATATCCAGTGAAATTATTGTTACATACACACCTATATACTTATTTGCAGCTTTTCTTTACATACATATCTTCCTACATACTTACTTGCAGGTTTTCGTTACATACATACGTACATACACTTGCTAGCAGATTTTAACTCCAGCAGAAGGACCGCAAAGTGAACTCCCAGTTTTCGCAAAGTATTGAAGCAAACTATTCCTGTTAGGAAATGGTTTCGAATTTGGTTCCGAATTGTGTCTGATGGAATAATTAAAAAACCTTAGAAGTTTATTTAATTACCTGAATATTTTCCAGATTTCGAGCAAATTAAAAAGTTATAAAAATAACCATCTTGCCAAATCCGAATTGTTTCATTCTGATCTAAATAAGATTGTATTTGATACCATAAATATACAGAAATTTTTAAATATACAGATTTAGAGGAAATAGTCTGGCAACCCCTTCACCTGTATGAGTTACGTCTGTTTACGGAATACATCCATAACCTGGTTCACAATGGCTTGAATTATGAGAATCTAGTGCCTTTGACGGCTGGCAATACTTGAGCAGACTTGTACGTATTGTGCGCATAGAAGGGGTGTTAACCTGATAAGTAGAAGTGGTATTGCGGGAAACCGCTTTAGTGTTTTGAAGTTATTTGTAAGTTGAAAGCGAACAATGCAAACTATGATACCTTTTTTTTATTACTAAAGTATAGCTAACTTTTTTTAGTCATCTAACTTTGAATTCACAAAATAGTGCCTATACATATAACATTGTACATTGTAGTATACATATAAATATATTGTCAGCGGTTATGAAAGATTTTATATACCTACTGTTATACATTCAAAGACGCAAGATAACAATGCGATCAAACGCTAATAAGAAGCTTTGTGTAATTCCACAAACGCACATGCTCAGCATAAGCTCAAAAGCCGAAGTTTATTAAATCAAAGAAAATCTCTTTACTCCATATTTTAAACCTTCGTTAGCATAAAGGAAGCATGGCACGAGAGTTCGTTAAGATTCAATTTTCAATTGCAACAGCGCTGTTTGCTCCAATTTAGCTTTAGAGAATCGAATAACTTTATTAAAATATGTACTCTGTTTGAGAAAACTTCTTGTACTTTTGAGGAAGAAATGATTGGTTCGACCTTTGAAGGCGAATCGGCAATAACTTGGTTAGCACAACCTTTAATCTGGCAGGGCGCATCCGCTGATGGTTTTCCGATTTTATTAGCCGCAAAGCGGGAGCGTCGGAGGTTTGATTAAGCGGAATGAGTGAAGGAAACGACCTATTTATTAAGAACCCAGTTACTTACACCAGGATCTTGGCATCTTTCGTTTTATGTGCTTTTTCGTTTTGTTCAAGAGTTAAGTAGATGAGTATTCGTTTGCAAGTCAATCGCTTCCATTAGGTGAGAGATTACATTTACCTGATGTGGCAGCGGGACTGTAGTCTGTGTGTGTCTCATAATTGTAGCAATGGTTTTACGCTCAGCCAAAGCGAGACGTTATTCAATTGGATTCATGTCTTAGCAATGGGCGCAAATTTGTAGATTTTTGTGGGTAAATTATATTACTGCCATTGCATTACTAGAGAAAGGTATAAGGAAGACTGTAGGTAGAAACCTATTGACAGGTGCTCAATGACCTTTGATGTATGTCGTATGAAGATTCTTAAACCCATATACAATGAACTCCAATATAAGTTGTGTGTGTTACACAAAGACCTGATGACAAGGCCTACAAGTTGTTTGCAAACTTTTGTGTTTTAAAAGTTAGATTGGATGTACGTAGGGCTGCCATCTCGAATTTCACCAAACCCGGACAAACATAAATAAAACCCGGACATTTGGCGTAAATCGCATTTTTTCCCCGAACGTGTACAATTTTTTTTAAACAAAATAATACCTAATTTGTAATCCATTTACTATTAACATATACTTAAATTCAAATGTCCGGGTTTTCCCCGGACACTTCTTGAAACCCCGCCCGGACGGCCCCCGGACAGCCTCCAAACGAGGACAAATCCGGGGAAACCCGGACGGATGGCAGCCCTAGATGTACGTATGTACTACTCGTTTGAACGTAAACGTTTTATCGAATTTTGTAATCACGGGATACACTCGGAAAGTTTGTGTTTGAAGAAATTCCTCTTAAAGAAAAGTGGAGGAAACTTTGGTCTTAGTTCGATAGAACTATTTCGCCTATAGTGTTTATGAAGATTTTGTGATTAGTTGTGGATATACCAAAGTGGGCACTAATTTACTTGTGACGCCACACTAATTTATCCTTATTATGTACTTCCTTAACCACTCTCCTTAGATATGTACTTTCTTACAAACTTTCCGTATGTACTCTTTGTGTGTCATGTCATGTACCCATATAATATCCTCTCTTACGTATTTACCTAATTATTCCCCTTATGCACTACCTTGCCACTACCTTGTCTACTCCTCTTACCTACTTCCTTTATGTATTCGAATACTATAAATAATGTCGTTGCGAGCCACGCTCATATCTACGTTTCAACCAAGGTTCGAAGGTTAAATGTCATTCCCCGTGAAAATAAAACAAACAAAAAATAAATATTGTACGATCATAATTCAATTTTAAAATTCGCGCTTTCATTGCTTTGTCACTACACCATTCTCGCGTTAATTGTTATTGATATAAAACAATGGAGTTCGAAACAATTGGAAAGCTCGCTCCGCGCTCTCACAGTTCCTTGATTGAATACGACCCTCGTCAATTTCACATCTTTGTCAGTTGCGATACAATGTTATTTGTAACACTATAAGATGTTCGTTCACTTTGAAAAAAGCTTTTATACAAAAGGGTTTCTTAGCGCTAAAGTAGTGGAAACCGTCCGTCTCTATTCGATAGAGTGAAAATTGACGGAGAGATAACTCTAAAATAATTTCCACTTTTCCTTATTGAATTTGTGAATGTTATTGAGAGGGTTGTATCAGCTGTATTGAGCGTTTTATGATGGTAAGCGGCACACGTGTTTGTAATTCTTCAGAAAATGTAGTTGGTTTTCTTACCTCGAGATTGGATACTAGAGGTACATTCATGCAACGTAAACCGTTTGTAATCAAGCTTTACGGTATTTAGAACTGTTCAGGATCATCATTTTTTTCCTAAAACAGGACAAAGATATTGAGGAAACCTTTTATTGGCATAATGGGAATTTCCTGTTTTGTTACATAAAAAAAACTTTTTGTATCAGTCCTATAGGAAAATAAACAAACGAACGGACGATATTTACTTGTAAAATACAACAGTTTCAATATCAAACACTTGTAACATAAAATTGAATTCTACCGTCTACGAATCAGCAGGGACCAGGGAGCCAGCAAAGCGAGGCGGTAGATAATTCCTAATATCAATGGATTTCCAGTCGAGAGGGCACGCCGCTGCATCTTCAGAATCCAGTAGAATCCTTTACGTTAATTGCTGATAACTTTATACTTTATGCAAGCGAAATGCGGTTTCTCACTGTGTCTTTGAGTAGATTCATTGAGTTAGTGTGTTGAATACATTTTCAGTTCATTTACTTTTTGGATAACATAATAGACTAGAAGGTCTCAGGTGTTCCACTTTTCAATGTTAATTTACAAGCTTTCCCGAGGTAATAATTGACTATACCTAAACTAGCTAATACAATTGAGCTAATCTCAAATGTGAATGATAATTTGGAACTTTTCATTTTTTTTCATATTTATTAATTAACTTCTCACACAAAATTACTGTACCAAGATTTATTGTAATTGGAGTAGAAAGTAAAAAAAATTACAAGCATAATTGGAAAATTGGAATAAATACGGAAATGTGTAAAAAGCTAATAAAGACTGGACTAATCAATTTACGAGAACCCTTAAAGTCCACTTCGTCTTAAACAAGTGTTAATTAAAACTGAAATCACGATTTCCTTTGTTACGAATTCCATTATTATTTTTTCTACAAATTAGAGTGAACTTGCTTTACTTCATAGTGCTTTATTTTCGCTACTCAATTAAATACATGTGTAAGTTAGGTGAAAAGTAAATTTGACTTCATGGACTAATTGACCCCAATATATCTATCTAGGCAGATACCTTAAAAACATATATAAACATAGGTTTCCACCGTAAGAAAAGGTATATCTTCGAACTATCTTACCTTTTGATGCTGATCTTCAAAAATGATGATTACGACCGCTGTATGTAATTTACCCTGCAGGTTGTCCAAATACGATCTGGTCAGGCTTTCATCGGATTAACCAACTTTTAGAAGCCTCGCTAAATATCTAAAGCACTAAGTTTCAGATCAGTTGTTATTTATGTACTGAAAGTAAATGTAACGAGATCTTTTCTCCTCCGTGAACGAGATACTTTTGGTTAGGATACTTACAACATCAAAGAGAAATTACCAAAACCATAGGCCGTAGGCTGTTTTAGTTCATGTAATCATAAACTTATAGAGCTTTCCAGAAAAAAATATATGTTTGTTACAAGTTTCGAATGTCTATATTATCTGCTTTGTGTAAGAAAACAATAAAACCAATACCTATATAAAAGAACAAACTGCAAATAAGAATGAGGAGTGATAAAAACGGTATAAAATTCATTGACGCAGTGAACAGCTGAAATACTGACCTAATAAAAGTTAATGCTCCTAATTCTTAAAACATCCGTAATGAGCTTAAAATCTCAAGTTAATTAAGGATTAATTAAATTGGACCAAAATATGTCTTTGATTAACATTTAAAGGTGAAAAGCCTTCAGAGTTCTCGTAATTAAGCAAACCGTCTTTTGTTTTCCGTCTTCAAAGCTCAACCATACTTGTGACAAATCCTTCTGGCCATTGAAGCAATGGAATTCCAACGTAAATACCAATTACACAGATTTAATTAAAACTAACTGCTTGACGGCGAGTCGTTATAATCCGACCACATTAAGTGGGCGGCAATGAAGAAATATAAAGCGGCAGAATTAAATTTTAATGTTCTGATCTTGCCTCAAAGAACAGACGTAAAATTTAAGTTTTAGGGCTTGTTTTATAATTGATGTGTTGGAGAATATCTCAATTAGTTTTGGCTGTTCCATTTTTATTTTTAGGTTCTGAAATCCGACTTGTTTTGTTACTGTGGGTTACATAATGTTATGTAATCAAGGGTTGATGTAAGAGTAACCCCGCTTTCTTTCTTGGATTCATCTATTAAATTGACAAGCAGAGTAGTTGCATTATTCTATCATGATTACCAGAAGCTAGAAATATAACAGCTTATTTTATTAGACCACTGCAGAGGATATTTATAGGTATGTATTCTGGAGGCATATAAAATGTAGGCATAATATCTGAGCCTGCTAGCTTCACGTATATCACATTTCTATGATAGCTCTCGTCTTTTCCCTAGGGGATGTTAGGAGTAATTGTGTTAGGTTAGCCTAATGTGATTATTCTGTGAGTCTGTAACTTCGTTCATGTATGGCTTTAAAGGACTATGGTGACACTCGCTTTGTGCCCAACTAGACTTATGAAGGAGATTATAGTATACCGTATTATTTAGATGGGCATTCTATTTTAAAACCTGTCCGTTTTCTTTTAGGTACCTACTTGTGTGCATACACCTACGCTACTTATATTTAGAATTTCAATAAAACAAAGAATAAATTTGGACCAGTTTCCAATTATCACTTTTTCCTTTAGACTGCCGAAAAGTCTGTCTAGTTCCTTAAAACAAACGAGATATTTCCTTAGTGAATCTCCCAAATGATTCCAATTGTTAGCAATACAGCACAACAATCACTAAACAAATGGTACTCACAACTCACAGAAGCAATTAGTGAAATTGGGCGAGAAAGAGCATTGTTTTTTAAGTCTATTAATATTAGTCTACTCCGGACAAAATAAACCAATATTGTGGTGGACACGGGCTGAAACAATAGCTCTCTGTCACTACGACGGAGACAAATAGACCCGAAGGGGAAATAACGGTGATCTGGAGCAAGCCATTGCCAATAAATTCCTTTTTAAAACCACTGAGTTGTTACACCCGTTAATTCTTTAGTGGACGCAACTGACCTAAGACTGAGACATTTACGACACCAATGCTCGGGTAAACACGTTACAAAATAACTACCTAGTTTGAACTCTAGTAAAGTAGCTTGTTTTATTTTATTTGTTGTATGTACGTCTTTCTTGAGACTTTAATGGAAAGACGTGAGGTGGACTATTTTAAAATGGTTTCATTTATTTTAGATGTGTTCATAGTTTCACACAGTACCTATGGCAGATCCTTATTGATTACCTTTGTGATGATCAGGACATGGAGGATATTTCATGTTAGGACTTGAAAAAGATTCATAAAGAGTTGACAAGACTGGAGTAAGATTGCCCCTCATGCTCAGCTGTGCTTCACCAATCGTCGTTTGTTTTTGCGTGGGAAAGTAGAAAAAGTGAAAGGTCTATTACTTATTTAATCTGTGAATCCTTATATGTAGTAAAACGACCCTGACAGATTGACTCCAGAACGACCTTTAAGGAAAGGTTCAGTAATCTATTCTTAGTTAGACTCTATATTGGATTTCCGAATTCGATATCATATTTGGCCTACATTGTGATTTCATTCATAAAAATATACATGTAAAATACTGGTTTAGTTATTGTAATTCCATATTATTTTCGTTATTCGTGTTGATGTTTGCATATCTATTGAATAACACCATTCACGCGTGAAAGTTGTTTTCCAATTTTGTATTGGAAAATATTATTTTTGTACATCGCCAAACATAACATGCGGGGCGAACATATTTCGTCATTCTATTATACATTCACGCAAACATTTCAATTTCCATGAAAATGATCACGTACCTGATTATTAGTACACGTATTCTTTCCGAATTTTCTGTTATATTTTTTCCATTTATTTTTAGATTACGTTTTCATTTCGCCTGCTTATCTACTTTCTTGTAATTATGGCTGTGCATATAACAAGCAAAGGTTCCCGCGAATTCATTAGTGCGCATAAAATGCCTGTGTTGCCACTCGCAACCTACTTCCGTGCAGGTGGGCCCGGTGTAAATATTTGTGCGATATTGCCTTGCAGTCAGGGCTGCTATACTTTGCTGTTTGTTACATTCAGTGACGGGTTTTATTACACAGAACTATATTTCTATGGAAACTTTGAATTATTTTCTGATAGGCTTAACAAAATAGTTACACTACAATGAAGAAATTCACTCTCTCAAACCTTAAATACAAATTTTATTATTCTTTACTATTTTATTATTCTTTAATAGTGGTGCAAACTCAATACCTAATGAATAGCGGGCTATGTAATCCATGTACTGCTCCGAATCACAGACGCTTAGATTACAATTTCTGAATCTCAATTTGCACAATACTGTGTACAGAAACCGACATGGGTCGCGGTCGATTTAATGACTGCCACACCGACAACTGTGACAGTGCACTATGCGCTCAATGTAAAGTAAACCCACAAATTAGTGCTACAAAGGGCTTGCTTGGGGTGTTGTTAAACAACCTATTTTATTAAATCAAAATTACAAGACGTAAATTAAATAACTTAATCCATAATATAGTTAGGTAGTATTTAGAGATCCCCCTTAAAAGTTGAATCAGTGTGAAATATTCGGTTCATTGGAAAATATTTTTTTTTCGTTAGATTCACTATAAAACAGGTCATAATGTCTGAACCGGGCTTAATGTAAAGTGCGTGGGACGTTATTAAATTACGTCCACGTGCTAAACCACAAAGTTCACGTTTAACGCACATTATTTTAAATACCAAAGTGGACAAACAATTTAGTAGGTATACTGACTAATAAAATAAGGGGGGATAATGAATGAAATATCATTAGTACCTACGTAGTGTACGTGAACTAACGAAAGTGCCTATAAGTTGTTCAAGCTACTAATCTTAAACTAAACAATTGGCCGACAGTTGACCCGATCGTTGGCAATATTTTTTAAAGAAAATCTTGATTCTAATACATGTTTTCAGTTGGGCCACGCCAGCTAAATACCTGATCTTTGTAATGTGCGTACAATCATTCATCTTCATACTGATTTATGGGCCCAAACAAACTATAGGCCGACAAGCGGGTACTCTTATGCTTACAGTATTAGTATAAAAATGCTCAAAGCATTTCTATCGGCCAACAAGTTTTCCCCACTCGAGATAAATGTATTTCCGTTATCGGTTCTCCTCCGGAATCCACATGCGGAATCAAACCGATCAAATATGGATTGTAATTTCTATACAAAGAAAAGGCTTACAAATTGTTTTTGTGTATCGCTTATGTAATAGAGTTGCCTAAATTTTATTTGGGCTATTATTTTATATTGTTGTTTGAATAGTTCATAGATTTTTTCGAGAAGTAACTTTAGCACTTCAACATTAGTAGCTTTTGATTTAGACGCGTGCGTGGTGTGGCCATGGAATTTTATTGAATAACCTTTACAGCAAATGCATTGCTTTACAGCAATGATACTTTGTATCTCAAGAGAAAAAATATTATGAAGGTAATATTTAATGTAAAATATTGACTGTTCTTTATGAAGCCAAAAATAAAGCCAACACGGAACACTTAAAATTATGAGACTCTCAATATTGATTTAATTATCGGAGAACACTTTAGCGCCCCTCTTAAAAGAAAAGTCTGCCTAGCTCAGGGTGGTAATATACTTATCAAATATCTTGGGCCTGCTTATATTAAGTACCTACCTATTTTATTTTAGTCGTAAGATGAAGTCATAAAGTATAAAATGTAGATACATCTCCCTAAGGAAGACATCTTTAAATATTATAACTCCGACAAACGGTGTTCAAGTCACTAAGTTTAAACATTAAAAAATAAAACAGTGTAAAAATTATCTTAACGCTTCCACTTGGTTTTCTTTCATTCTTCAGTAACCGTAAATCAAATTCATTGCTGCAATATTTTTTCACATAGTTTTATTATTCTGTAAAACATTTTATGTTAGAGAGAGGCGGATTAAATGCCCTACTTTATAGATAATTTGAAACTGACTTTGTATAACTTACAGTAAACATATATCTACCTATAATTGACTCATTAATATTTTCAGTACTTTCTAAAAACAAATTAATGCAATAAATATTTGAAGTTTGAATTTTATATGGGCTTCAAATTTTTATATTCAGCGTTCATCCATCTCAGCTTCATATTTTTTATTTCACTTAGGAAGTTGGATAAAAGAGTATAGTTTAAATACCTGTGAACACTAAAGCACTAAAGAACGCTAGAATACTCCTATTCTGTACCTTTATGTATTTTATTCCTAGAGATAAAAGTACCAATGAGAAGTAAGTCATTTGTGTTAGCAAATGAACAGTAAAGCGAACGAACTGTGAATAAAAGATATTGTTTTACTGTCTTTCACTAAGAAACATCGATGTTTTATGATACTTAAGGATTTCAATGAAAAGTTTAACAACGTTATACGTGTTAGCTGGAGTGAATAATGGGGAAAAACATATGAATGGGTGTAAAATTACATGGATTTTTACCCGACAGCCAAAAAAGGCGATTTGCCAAATTACATGACAATGAAATGACAACATAGGTAAATGGGTTAGAGTGAAATAAATGGAGTTATTTACAAAACTAAATAGATTTTTAATTATCTCACCTTCCAGACCATTTAAGTGAAAACACTGATTTAACAGGCTCGATAGTAAAATATCGAAATTGTAAAATCTGTGTTTTCACGCACAATTGAGCCAAACTCAGGGAATGCGGGTGACAAATAAAAGTAGTACCACATTTTATTGCTCACTTCATTGAACAGAAAGCACATTAAACAACAAAGCTAAAAGCGCTTACAACTAATTAAAAACGTTCCAAATTAATGGATATTCTTTCGAAAAGTTCACAAAACTACTCCCCGGCAGATCTCGGTATGCTTTGTAGAAGTTTGAAATATACCTATAGAAATTTTTCACCAGAACTATTAGGAAAATGTACTCATTCGCCTGAAACTGACATTAATAGTAGCCATTAAAAGAGGCTGCCAACGTGGCAAGAGCAAAGAAACTGTTATTTATTATTCTAACAATGTATTTCTGAAATTCTGAACCCGGATTTTGCGGAAAAGGGAAGTATTTTGGGGTAGGTATTCTCTTTGTTATGGCGAAGATCCCTTTGGATAGAATTTAGATTACATCCGATGTTAAGTGCATATCATTACGGGTAATTTCTAAAATAAAAAGAGCTGTATACTGTTTACTTTCCAATCGATTTTTTTGTATATGAATAAAAAAAAAACTTTATTACTTTTTCCCAATTATTTTGGCACTTATTTAAAACGTCATCTATTTTTTTTTCCTGAAGCTAGGCATACATAGACATTTTACCCAGTTCATGTTCATGAACCGAAATCTAACCATCCTTTAACAGGAAAGCTATGAGCTACCTACATTATGTAAATCCACTTTATCGTATCACACCTTTGATACCCATGTATCCTTTTTACCCCTATTTTTTGCTCCCGATCGGAGGTAGCTAGTAAAATAGATGACTAGCGACCCCATGTTTACTTTCCACTTGATGTACTTACTATGAGAGGTGAACTGATCAACAGGACGGCCATGACAGGTGACGATCGCGTCATATGATGGAACATTGATTTGATCTTAGATTAGGAGTGAGGATTAGTGCTTTAGAGCTTTGACATAAGTTGTGATTTGTAATGTTATTTTTTGTGTGATTGTTTAAAATATGTTGAAAGTTATGTATGAAACGATTTATAATAATTGTCTTTCCTACTGCATATTGATTTGATTTAGTTAAGTCGACGCTAGTTCGTTTCTGAATAGTATAATATAGGTTCGGTTAATCATTAATGCATTCCTGATTTACTAGTCTTTAACTACGTCTGACAAATGCTGGACTAAATGTATTAGTGAAAACGAAAGAACTTACTCTCGTGACTACGGAAGTCTAAGTTAAAGTAAATAACAACCACGAACAAAGTTAAAATACAAGTTTACTTCGCAATCAGGATCGATGCTCACCACGAACCGTAACTAGTTATGCACTTCTCAACTTGATTGAGTTTATAGAACCGTATAAAGCTAAATATTAAAGTTACGGATATTTGAGAGCGGTATCGCAAATTCCATGGCCATTTTTGTGACAACGAGAGTTAGTTAAAACTGACGTTCCTAGCTGATATTGAATTTTAACTCGAGCGTTACTCAATTATGGTTTTTGACGACGCCATACTGTGACCAGGATTGAGTTTAAAATTTTATATTTTTGTTCCTATTATATTTCATGATTACATTTTCGAGTTTACAAAGCGTCCTGGGTTCGAGAGTCAACGAGGTTCTTTTGTTTTATGGGACTCCGAATAATTTTGACAGTATTTCTGAAATGGTATTTTGTTTTTATTTTTTTATTTTGATTATGGCGTTGATTCTGACTTTTGAAAGACGAGTATTTTAATGGGAACGCTGAAATGCTTATTATATATTTTTAAATTTCTTATAACCCTCCGGATTTGTAACTTTTAATTTCAGAACGCGATTGCAATGATATTCATGCTACTGAAAAATATTTGCACATAAATTTTTATTTATAAAAGTAAAATGAAAACCAGCATGATTAATCCATCATGACCTGCCATGGCCCAAGGCTTATCACAAATAAAAAATCGGTAAAAAAACTTTTAAGTCAAACGGTTTTATCTTATGTGCACTGAAAACTAGAAAATAAAAAAATTGTTACTTACCTGTCAACATACGTAGGTGGTCTTGGTCATATTAGACTAAAATAAAAACGTGGGGCCCATTAACTGTCGCTGTAGTACTTTCTTCTAGTGGTATAATAGGTGTGGATTGCATCGACTTACTATAATCGTAACTGGAGATTTTGACAATCAATAATCAGCCGTAGCGGCTTCACCAGCGAACGCCGAGCTCATGATCTACCAAAGTATAAAGATATGCTTTGCCATAGGTAGGATTTCAGAGGGGCCCCACGTTTTTATTTTAGTCTAATATGACCAAGACCACCTACGTATGTCGACAGGTAAGTAACAATTTTTTTATTTTCTAGTTTTCAGTGCACATAAGATAAAACCGTTTGACTTAAAAGTTTTTTTTACCGATTTTTTATTTTCTAGTTTTTAGTATTTAATGAAAATCCCTACCGAATATTCCTCATTCTATCTAATTCATTTAGTGCATCATTATTACACGGTCTCTTATCTGATAATTTATTACAATCAAATTTTTTAAAAAGTCATTTTTTTTAACGACGCCAAAAATCATCAAGTGACCCCTCCCTGGGTCAGCAGCAGTAAGGGAGTGCCAGACTCTTACTGACTAAAAATAGTTATGTTTCGTCGTAGAGTCGTAGGCCTTTTATGTACCAGGGCCACGGTAACTCTTTCGAACAATCCCGCAGCCCAGGCAGGCCTTGGCCCTGTTGGGCCCCGCTGGGGTTGCTGACAGTATTCTACTTGTGTAGCCCTTTCATTTGATACCCATATTGAGGTGGTTGTGGAAAAATATGTAATCCGCCATTTTGTGCCGGCGGCCATATTAGATTTACAATGTTATTGATATTTCTATATTGTATTGTCATCGGAATAAAAGGTGTATACAAAATTTCAGATTAATCGGTTGACAGGAAGAGGGTGAAATTTGAATTATAAATAAATTAATAACTAAATTTGACCCAAGAATACAACAAACGGGATGAGCTAAATAAAACCGTTTAAAAATTGTTATCAGCCATTTGGTAGCGGCGGCCATCTTAGATTTCAATTTTGCATAGTAAATTGTATTCTACTTGTTGAGACCTTTCATTTGATACCCATGTTGATGGGATTGATAAAACCTAAGTTATCCGCCATTTTGTAGAGGCCGCCATCTTGGATTTGAATTTTATATAGTACATTGTATTCTACTGGTTGAGCACTTTCATTTGATACCCACATTGACGGGATTGATAAAACCTACGTTATCCGCCATTTTGTACCGGCGGCCATCTTGGATTTGCAATGTTATTGATATTACTATATTGTATTGTCATCGGAAATAAAGGTGTGTACCAAATTTCAGATCAATCTGACAACAGGAAGGCACTGAAATTTCAATTTCTAAATTTGACCCAAGAATGAATAAAACAAACGGGGTGAGCTAAATAAAACCGTTTAAAAAACCGTTTAAAAACATGAAAATCAATGCGAATAAAAACACGCGACTATGTATTTAGGGGGCTTAAAAGTGGGCTCTGAGAAATTTCGGTCCGTTTTCAAGTGGGCGGTTAAAAAGCACAATGGGTTACATTGTAGGTACGTTTACCACGATTCAGTATGAATGATGACGTTTCGCCGAATGCCCTGTGAAAATGATAAATTGCTTTATAATTTCGTCGGACTCCCATTATGGGCTCGATCATCGTGATGCGTTGTTACCGTTGTTGTGATTTCATGAAAACTTTCGAGGTTATATTTATTAAGAGTTTTTTTTATTGATCTAAAATAATATTTTATTGCGTAGATATGAATTTTAATCTAAAGTACATAGTATCGTTGTGTTAAAAGTTATTCGCATATTCGCTGGCCAATAGCTATCAAATTAATATCCTGTCTAATTAACTTAAAATATATTTAGACTATTTTCCCAAGAAAAGATATGGGGAAAACGTGACCCATTAAAAAAATTATTACTTTTCTGAATAAGCTCTTTAAGGAGACTTAAATTTAACGGATCTTTATTCCGAGAATTTTGAACGTATCTTCCTTAATCTTTTAAAACTTTCAGAAATTGTTTCTCAGGTGAAGAGAGGAAACATTAGGAAAAACATCTGGAATATTTTTATTTGCGAGTGCTACAGCCCTTATTTATCAAACCCATTATACACAATCACGATTTTCCTATTTACTTTGATAAATCAATCTGAACGTAAGTCCAGAAAGGTAAATATATTATGAGAACAAGGTATAAGAGTTGTGAGAAAAACTCGCACACTAAATATTTAGGTTACGATCCTCAAGGAAATATTAAATTCTTTTTGGGACGCCGGATATTTATTTGGAGATATTTTTTCGATATTCGAATCTTTAGCCATTTGCCTCAAATAAGAAAAAGCTTATCGGTTTTTTAAGATAAGCTCGTCGAAGCAATTTTGTCCAACACGCAATCTATGTACCTATATCTAAATATTTAAAGACGTAAAAATATTCGACATTTTGCATATTTTTGAGATCGTTGACGCAAAACTGTTTTTGTCATTTAATGGTAATGGTATTTATTTATTTTAATATAATTTGGTAAACCTAAACACTCAGTATATCCTATCTGACTTTCTTGAGAAGAAACACCAAGGGTTATGGTCTCTTTTAAAACTAGGACACTAATTTCAAATGTTTACCACAAATGAGCATTGTAGGCTCGTGACTAACATAATCTTCAGAACTAGGAATGCATTAACTTAAAGCCATATCTTTACCTTTGAACTTGCTACTTCGGTATTCTTTCTGCAATCCGTCGATTTGAAAATTCTGATTCAATTCAAATGTAAGCTGTATTTTCCTTTTGTTACAATCATATTTTTCATTTGATTTTTACCAAAGGCTAGGTTATTGGGAATATATTTCTCAAACTGAACTTTTATTGGAAAAGAGAATGCATTTATGGCGATGAACATCGATTACTTACCTATAAGATCTAAGTATTTCACCTTTTAGTATTACGTCATAAGAGTAGTTAATGTATTCTGGGCCATTCCTCTAGTAACAGCTTGCAAGATACCAAACCTGCCAGTATGGTCTAGGTAATCGATATCACAATTTAGTTTAGATTCAAATAATGGAACATCGTAGTAATCAAGTTTCGGTTTGTATATTCGAGTGTTCGATTCGATCCTCTTCTTATATTATCGCAACTTGTTTTCATTGGAAGCTTACATCCTACAACTAGCTTGTTCACTAATAGTTTGGTCTGTTCACCGCCTTAGTAAGCTAAGAGATAACGCCTAGACATATTAATATACCTCTACATAGGTCGTACACCTCGTGTGTTCTATACATACATATTTATGTACATACCGGGGTCATATTATTACCTTGCTGTCTTGTAGTTTCAAATCTGCGTGGTAACTTTCGCACATTTAATTGGAAATTTCCAAGGACATGTACTTAACATGTCCTTGGAAATTTCCAATTAAATAAAATTGGCCAGCACTGAAATCATTCAGTACCATTTTTTTATTTAAGGAGTTTATGTAATTCATTGATATGAATTATATAAACTCCTTAGATAAAAAATTGTTCCAATAAAATAATAAAAATGGGCTATAAAACGAATATTGTTTTTCGCGAACGACAGGTACTTTACACTAAAACGTTATTAAATTATAGAAAAAAAGTTAATGGACAGCACGGGAGCCGTTTTAAGTACGCAAGATGGTGCCTATGAATACCAATTGACAAGAAAAATTACTTACCGTGACAAATGGATACCAGACTTTCAAAGAAATTCAATGTTCCGAACTAAACTCTTGAATTTGTTGAGCCGCCCGAGTAATTAATAAAGAGTAAAGAAAATATTGCTAACAAACAATTTTCAAGGAAAGGACTGTGCCGTTCTTTGAATTAATCTACCGCCGTTTCAATTAATTTGATTTCTGCTTCTCATTAATTTTAGCTAAGTATAATGAATAAGACACTTTTTATTTGTACTTTTCTCAACTTAAACCACAACCGTAGGTATGCAAAATTTTGAAGCCAATCTTCTCTCTCTATCTTTGCTTTGAGGTATTAAGTACAGAAAAAAATAGACAAAAAGATTTCCACAACGCAAAGTAAATGTCATTTTATTATCATATTTCCCCATTTCTATTGTCCTTAACATAATGCATGAGTTTTGGGGGAGGCATTGTCCACAACAGACCCGATGCATTCCACCAGTTGTGAATTCTTGCTTGACGCAATTTGGCATTATGCCCGGGTAGTATTGTTCTTGTTGAAAGGAAGAGCTAGGTATGTCAGAATTGGGGATTTACGGCGATATTCATTCTTTGCTTATATGCGGATATCGTTTTCAGGTAGGTATTTTATGGGTAGGTAAATATCTTTAATTTATTGGTGTGATTTAATGGTTCGGAGGGATTTTAAGGTACCTACTTTTAGCTATGTAAAATTTGTGTAGTGTGTTTGCATATAAGATAAACGTTGATATCATTATTTATCTCACCGAATATTTTATACAAACATGTGTATGAGTAACCGAGTAAAAAATATTGTCAGAAAGTTGTGTGAAAAAGTGTGAAAATAATGTAACTTTATTTTCTACTGAAATCTCTGTGGACTAATACATCGTTCCAGAGGTCGATGCCTTATTTATTCACTACAACATAACTACATGTTTGAATTAATCCTCTCTGAAATAAGCAGGATTATATAAAGCTAAAACTTAAATCCAAACTTTCTTAGCATGTTAATAAATTAGTAGCAATCTCTTAGAAGCTTTCCTATAATATTGAAAGCGACTCAAAGAAGTAGAAGAACTCGAAGTTGAATAAAAAAGTTCATCGTTTATCGAATGGGATGGCTTTGTGAGCGCACCAGCGGTCGCGCGACAGTAGCCCGGCAGGCGGTGGTCAAACAGCCACGTCGAGTAATGAATGCAGCGCTTTATCCCGCTTTATCTCAGCGCTTCAGCGCGGATTTATTGCCAAAAGCCAGAATAGGACTGGTGCTACTGTTTTTAGGTATTGTCATAATTTTTGAATTTAGAATCATAGTAAGGCAGAAAATTAGGACAAATGAATATTATTAAGCATATTCATATGAGTAACGTGTATCAAAAGTACTTTGTTAATAGCGCTATTGCGTGTCAAACACGCAGGTTTGTAAATCTACAAGTTGTGTTATGTCCGTGGGTTATTTAGAACAGGACAACACAATTTGCATGCGTACCGTAAGGCGTCTACTTAATTCGCAGTTTTACCTACTCTACTCACTAATTAGTAGTTATAATAAGACCCTAAGACATTTGAGACACTAGTCTAACCCAACTATATTCCAATGTCTCTGTAATTATTTTGATGCAATAATTTTAATCAGCCTTGAAGTAATGTGCCCAGATAACCAAACGTTTCATTAACATTTAATTAATGCAGCATTAAGCAGTCTGTGTTTTAATGAAACTTTAAGTTGACATCATTTAAATCTGATTGTTGGTGATACATAATACATATGTATATTAAAATCATTTAACATACCTACATAAAAGCTCCTCCATCTGTCGAATATGAGAAATATTTCAAATAAATAAACGTCAAATAATGTACTCAGACTTTCACTTGTTTCAATATTAAAAAAAAATATTTACTCCACTGATTTGTTCCACGATTTAAATATGCGTCGTAAAAATTATTCAAATACAACCCAGAAATGAAAAGGTTAGACGTATTTCAGTAATTCAGGCCACGTACAGCCTGTTAAGTGCAGGTGTTGGGCATACGGCTGTGCTGAAAAAACGGCCGACTCGCTTTGTTTCCTTCG
The DNA here is from genome assembly GCF_030705265.1 of Helicoverpa armigera. NCBI lineage: Eukaryota > Metazoa > Arthropoda > Insecta > Lepidoptera > Noctuidae > Helicoverpa > Helicoverpa armigera. The sequence continues at coordinate 8,734,107 of NC_087132.1, read as the reverse complement.
ACTCGGATTTACATCATAAATCCTTTTAATTACGACATGCGATGGAATTGTTTTTAATTTGTGTACGGATGGTTCCCTCTGTATTACGGTGTTTCGAGAATTTTGTTCCGTTGGTTCGCTTGTTAAGGTATTTCTGTCGCTATGCAGCTACTGAGCTTCTAAGGTCAGGTGGCCCAAGATATCTAAGGAACGCTGAAATGGAGCTGAAACAGAGCATTAGTACTGACGAGATTTGTGTGCCTCTGTAACGCTCTGGGTTATTATCGCTAATTAAAAAACTGGAAAGACTTGACATGTACACATTACAGAAGACTTAGCATAAACACAGAACGTGAGATTGTTTCATACTTCAGAAACAAAGTAACCCTTAAAAGGCGAAATTGAATTTTATTATCATCCCAAGTTAGAAACATACTATCTCTCTTACCAAACCTAAAACACAAATAAAGATTGAAAATAGCACGTAGTATTCCTTAATAACGTGTAGTATTTGTGGTATAGAGATCTTGGTTTAATAAACAGGGGTTTGCGGTCTCAGCCGGTTAGTCGGCTTACCGCATCTTGTCGCGGCTGGCAGTAGAATACCGCGAAAAACGGACCATTTCACGATCCGGACGACGGATAAAGTGGGACGAAAATATCCTTTTTAATGTGGCCCATTCCTTTGATGAAGCCACTGGGACTTTATTGGGTTATTATGTAAAGATTTTTAGGGTTGACGGATTAATAATGACGTTTTATTGTAAGCTTCGTGTTATGTGTAGGTATCGTGTGAATTAAGGTCAGTATTAATTGTACCTATGTAATGTTATAAAAAGCCTATATCAGTCGTCATGACAGTCTCAGTGTAACTTTTTCTGGGAGTAATTTTTCATCATTAGCTCTTATAACAACCACTAATGGGTACTGCTTCTATGTTATACCACGGATCCCGTACGGGTCTGTGTTAAACAGGGAAAGATCGGAATCGGAGGGGGAGATCGGAAAGCAAACATTAACCATTTAATGTAAATAACAATAGATCTGTTTGTCAACAATAAGTCAATTAATTTGTAACCAGTCGAACTGAACTCACACGACATAAGTTATTACTTAATATGTTGAGACAACGAGCGTGTTAGTTCAGAGGTCTCGACTAAACGTTGGCTGTTGACGTTTATTAGTCATTAATTGTTGGCTGAGGTTTAGCACGCCCTAATAACGGGCATCACCAGTTAAGGTGTACTTCGGACATAGGCGACTGTCGCGAGACTCACGCACTTCAGCAGGTCGCAATAGAAGCGCGCGTACAAAGCATCAGTAGGCACAGTACGGATATGTACCTATGGGCTGACGATAACAGAAATCATCCACACGTTTACTTTTCACGAGCAACGCCTGGTTGTCGCGTGTCTCAGAAACATTTCAATACATTGACTAATGTTGCGAGCTGCAAGCCGCGTGCGGTTAGCGACTGTCGCCTGTATCCAAAGTGTTTCTTTATCGGAATGAGGTCAGACGAATATCGGTTAAGACAACAAAAATTCTCGCCCCACCTTATTAAAGATTCAGCTTTTTATCGCTTCATGTCTGTTTGAGAACACGGAAACAATTTTAGCGGATTATGAAATAAAATGGAAGAACGTAACTACGAGGCTGATGAAAGTTTCTTACAGAAAGTTTCATATTTCAGAAAGAATAATTCTTGTCTTTTCTCGGAATGCAACTCTGTTGTCATTTGACCTCTGCGTCCTCGTTATCTTTCTTCTTCTCAATTAGGAAAGTGCCAACGGAAGCATTGTTTATTTCTATAATTTATTTTAAACATAACTTGTGGCACATTGGTAAAAAATCTCGTTATTTACCTTTTCTGCTTTAAAAATAAAGCAACGTAATCACGTATCTTTTTATTGTAAAAGCAAAGCAATTTTTATTGTATCTTGGTAATCTTTAAGGCCAGTACTACATTTGTTTACATTTTACAGCTCTTTGCCCTCAGACTTTTATTACATGTATAGATAGAGTTTCTATGACACAGTTTTATAGCAGCCGATTTACAATCTTCGTCGTAACACCATCAGTAGGTACATTAAGTGCGCCATTAATGGCCACTTTAGTATTATTGACGTCTACTGCGTGGCACACAGTTACTTTTACGTTCCGCAGCCATTTTTGCGTTTTATGCCCGTATCGTGAACCCAGTTTGTATGTACTCACCTTTACAATTGTTGACACGAGCTCGATATCTGTGTATGCAAATAAGTAGCGAGCCATGAATTAGGTTTACCTAGAACATTTAAATTCCAGTTTACCTATGTGAATGGTAGAGAAAACTTTAACCTTGTGATGCCATGAAAGGCCTTCTGATGTAGATCTTTTAATAATTGAAAAAAAACTTTTTCTGCAAAGGCAAAATAATTTAGTGAAACAAACTTTCAATTCTCAGTTGAAATGAATAAATTTTTCTACTATAAATTTTTTGTTTGTTTCGCCACACCCTTTTCACAAAATCCTAATTAGAAGTTTTTAATTATTTCCGTATGGCCCAGACATCTTGTTGGGGCAGCTGGAGTTGATCTCAATTAACGGGATTCTGTTGAGCATCGAAGAGATCCCACACACGCCTGAGAGGGCACGTCATGTAATCGGTGTCGGATAACGTCTACGAATTGATTTTTAGGGCGTGTGAGAATTTTTTTTTTGTATTTATGTGCTCCTGGTACTTTTATGAAGAGAAGAAGAATGATACTGTTTTTAAAGTGAAATAATGAATATTTGAATGACCTCCCAAAAAAGAGTAGTATTACGATTTTTTTATTCCATAAAAATAGTACCTACATATTTTTCCTAAAATTTTATGTCATGAATTTCCGCGAAGTAACGCCTGATTCAATCATTTATCTTTTTTTATAAACATGTGACTGAATTTTATTTTCAACATCATAATCCTTTGTAAAATTCTTTGTATGTAAGGATAACACGGTTTACATTTGATATTACATTGCCTAGGTAAATGTCAACATGAACTTTTCAATGAGTTGTGATTGTTTTAGGTTATGTTCTTCCTACACACTCTGTTCTGAATATAATGAAACTTGAGATCATATTCTTGACATAATTAAGTTTTCTTCTTTTGTCAGATTTGTAAGTAAAAATGACAGCAGAAAAGTATTATCTTGTAAATCAAACGGCCATATTCTTTGTGGTCGAGTAGAACAAAGGGATCCTACAAATTGAATCTGCATTTGTTTCATAAAGGTGAATGGCAGGCTTGTATGGGACTTTCGTACCGCTAATAAATTTTCGTGTTTTGGGATATTTTTTGTTTTAGTTGATGGGTAATATGATAGACAAGCCCTTTGTAAATTCTTAGATTTTTAGAACTTGGGAAGTAAAAGTTATAACCAGTTTTGTTTTTTAAGGTTATGTACCACAGTATACCCATATAAGTTGTTTTAGCTAGGTACATAAACATTGTTATGGGTTATAATTGGTGGGTAATATGATAGGCAAGCCCTTTGTAAATTCTTAGATTTTTAGAACTTGGGAAGTAGAAGTTATAACCAGTTTTGTTTTTTAAGGTTATGTACTACAGTGTACCCATGTAAGTTGTTTTAGCTAGGTACATAAACATTGTTATGGTAATGATAAAATAAATGTTCTACCTAGCTTGTCTCTTAATCTTGGGTGTGTTTTAGGTAGGTACGTACAATTAGGTAAATGGATAGATAGATAAGGATCGTACCCACTCAGTAGAGTGCATTTAGGAGATACCTGTCCAGCAGCGGACTGCAACAGTTTGATAATGGTCAAGTTCTCGGGTTTCGAGTGTGGTATAATAAAACAACTTTGTTTTTGTAGGAATATACATCTATTTTATTGTTCTTATAATTATTTAATCTATTCTTAGTATTATTTCATCAACATAGAAACTCATGTGCAGAAATACCCAGACCCAGAACAACTACTTGCAGATCATTCAAATATTTGTTCCGTGCGGCAAACATGGTCAGCAGGTGTTATCTGGAAAATATTTAAGTGATTTTGAGTATGATTCAACATTGCTTTAAATAACTATTTTAACAGTGTTACACAAACCAAGTTAGGCAAGTAAACAATACATGTAGGAGATCACTTATATGTTTGTTAATGTACAAACACAACAATGATCGTTTACAGGACAAACTGTAAATATTTTTACAACCACAACAATGTTAGTTATTTTTTCAAATAATGTTAAGATTAGTTTGAGGTACATTCATATTATTTTAGTATGAAATCGTGTAGTTTATATGGTGAGTCTACTTTTTAACACGTAAAAGTTCTCACTTCGTAACTGGCACACTCGTACGCAAAATGTTATTTGAAAACTACTTACATCTCTAGGATATGTCCACAGCCGAATAGTATTGATGATATCTTTACTCTCATCGGATAAAGCGTGCCTTCGTATTCGCGACAAGCGAACGTTGCAATTGATGCATTTCAAACTTGTCATTTTAAAGCACGTACACACACACAACACAAGTAATAAAGCGTCCTTTCGCGAAAGTACTATCAACAGATAGAGTATGGAGGAGCAGTTCCTCGACTCAACGTAAAAATGACCAGATAATTTACTTAAATTGCTCAGATGCAGTTACAAACCACAATCCAAAACAACAGCAAAGAACTGAACAGACACTGACAGACAGAGACTAGACTCTGAAAGATATCCGTTACCTGTCAATAAAATAATTGCCAATACAAAATAAAAACATTGATGGTGAAAATAATTTATATAATTAAATTGTTAATTATTAAGATAGTATGCAATAATTATTCATTTTAAGGTATAATATGTAATTGGTTAATTATATTTACTGTTATTTCTGTGTTTAAATAATTATTTATCATTTCGAGCCTCGTGATATTTTACAAATGGCAACTTCTAAAAACAGAACTACGTTTAGTTGCGTTTAGTTTAAGATTATATTACGTTTAATTACTTGAATCTTTTAATTGGTATAATTAATTAATCCGGAGTTCTAAAAATACTACACTAACATGAAAATAAATGGCTTAGTTGCCTTAATAATTGGTACAAATTCTATAACTGAACAACGACAAAAATATGCGGTACGAAATCTGCCATTCTCCTTTAATCCGAGGAAAAGTATGGAAAATAATCATATTTACTCGCTTACGTATAAAAATAAATAATTAGGAGAAAACAAAATTGCGAACTACATCTAAAATTTCCCAAAATAATTTCGTTTCCATCGTAGGTCGAGATATTTTTTCGCAATTTCAGTGTTAGCATTTTTAATGTCTTTCTGAAATAATGAAGTTAACTTGTGAGTTCACTTGTTTTTCGTATAAAAAAATGTCTTATTCTCAGAAAGCTGAAATTTTCAGTACTGTATATTTATTCGACTTTAGGTCAAAGAATTTCTTGTCTAGATTTATAGCTTAATTAGCGACTGGTATAACCCCCGATTTAAATTAAACTGGAACCGAAACGTGCCCTGATTATTTAGCGTTAACTTTCTGTTTGAGCATTTGAAAGTTATTGTTCATTTAGCTTTTGCGTGAATTATTTGGTTGATTTATTCATTTTTACTATATGTATTATTTACCAAAATAACTGGACAGTGTTAGGTCCGTGGTATACTTGTAATAGGTACATTACAGCTTTTTCCTTAAATCTGTATACTTAAGTAGCATGATAACATTAGATGAAATAAAATCATAATAACCAAGTATTTAATCTTACTTAATATCTATGAAGTCTATAATCTTAATGCCTACATTACTACATTTTCGGAGTTGTATTGTCTGAATATCCCGTTGTCATACGAGGATGTCACCGAAAGCGCTGACAATTAACTTCAGGATACCAGTATTTATAGGTATTCCGTACGTGGGTGGTAAAGGTCAGACGGAATGCTTCATATAACATATTAATATTACTGACAGTCATCGTATTAACAGTCGTGGGAGATTAGAGCGTGTGGGCATGAAAAATCTTTGCTGTAGATTAGTATAGACGAAATATCAGCATCTTTTGTTGTGACATGGATCTCTGCAGATTGATTGACAAGATTTCGTGCTAAAACATGAGACTTCTTTTTCCTTTACATAACTATCATATCATCCTGTCTTTGCAGGTATCGTAACATCCTGCTTTTACTTATAAACCTACCTGTTTAATCACGCCAACTATTGGTAAAAACCACATTAAAACAGTTGTGTTCTTCAACTTCTTAGCGTTCAAATAGTGGAATCGATTTTATCTTACTATGTAATGTAAAGATTAACGAAGATTACCTACTAATTTCCCTAAAACTAAATACAGACAAAACTGCAGGCCATATTTGCACCGTAAAATCGTCGTTAATAATTCCATTGCGGTGTTGGGCGCCCGCACAATGAAACCTCGGCACGTCTATGTAACTGACGTGTTAGTCCGGCCGTGTAATTCAGCGCTCACACTTACAGACAAACCTATTCAAATCAGTAGCGGATTGGAGATAGGATTTAAATTTTGTGTGTTTTATACGGATAAAAGATAAGGAATAGCTTGATTGTTTCGTAATTAGATTGTTTATTTATTTTTGGACTTAATTGTGTCTGTTTTTTATAGAATTCTATACACATTGACAACATATTTGACACACTTATGTATATGTAAGTCGTTAGAAAAGAAAAGGAACATTTAATAGCCATCTTTCCTACGACTTTTACTAACTTAATTTAGTACGATTTTAGTCATAATAATTTCATACGTAGCTTATTTCGAATCTTGATGATATCGTGATGAAAAAAGAAGATCTCTAATTTGAGTTTGGTAACTATAACTTCGCCAAACGGCGCAATATAACTTAATTATAAACCTACAATACCCAAAGCGAGATCAAAAAATTAATATAATCTTTTAAGAAATTTTCTTCAATGTATAAAATAAATTATCTCTTCGGCAGCTGGATATTGGTATTTTCATTAATTTGGAGGCATACGCCCGCGGCTAAACAAAATTGATTTTTTAACGTACAAAGTTCCTGTTTTTATTTTCCCGCTCTGCTTACCAAAAGCCATCCGTCAATGGGAGAATAATGGTACAGAATTTTGTGTGAAATATTTTCTGTAACATGCATGTAGATGTGTTTTATGTTACCTTTTTTTCTAAATAACCTGAAATATTATGGTGATGAATTATTGAACTTTGTTTTTTTTTACTGTTGACGTGTGAGTTAAGGATTGGGTTTTTCCGTGGTGTTGGCTAACATTTAAGAATTTACTCTATTTTTTGAGATTTTTGTAAAAAATGAATTAATAAAAAGTTTGAGAAATAAAACTTTAGACAGATTTTAAACGCAGCCATTTAAAAGCAACTCGTTTTGATTTGGAATATTTTCTCATCGTTATTAATTTTATTAAACAAATACCTATCAATGTAAACATGAGCCCGACTTCAACTCAATCACGGATTGACAGGCATCTAAAACAATATCTTCTTCATAACATACGTAAGTATTAAAGAAAATACCTCAATATTCCCCCATTATAGCAAACATCACCTTTTTGACGTCATGTAAGGGGAAATGTATTATTATGTATGTCGGTTCGTCGTCGCATCTATAGGTGCCGTACATATTGTTTTGCCATCGATTTGCCGTCAAACTCGAGCCGCAGGTGCGCTCGAGAACACCTAAAATTATCTTGACATTTTATTGGCACGGACCACGATTCTGTTAATTAAAATGTCTTGGGCACATTTTCCATTACCAGGCGCGTTCGATACCGATTTTCTAAAGAAATTTATGCAATGGAAGTTGGGGAAGACGGTCTGTTGTGCTTTCTTTGAACTTTTGAAATATTCTTTAATAAATATTTTTTTTATGGTTTAATTATCGCTTGTTGGCGGAACTTCCTCTTCCGATAGCATTGTGAAAGCGTGGTTTCAATACGAATTTTTTGTAAAGATTTTTAACCTTTAAGTATACTTACGTGAGTCATATTTAATTCTAGATGTTTATCAATACAAGAAAAACAGTTGCATACAATATCATACTGACCTGAAACGTAATATACCTTCTTGTATTATTTTTAAGTAATGATTTACATTCCGCATTTGGGTCGAGCATTGCACAGTGTATACTGCTCCTATAAATCTCAGTGCGCAGGTTATTTATTGGCGACTGGTGATTTGTATCCAATATTTTTATGTTTACCTTAAAAATGCAGAAGATGTACAAAAGTAGCTGTTTTAAACGTATTACTTGTAGGTATTCAGTTTTCCATTATTTAATGTGGCCTATTTTTTTCGTTCTTTTTCCTAAAGTGCAGCTCTTTTACACGAATAAAAATCTACCACATTAATGAAAATAATTAAAACTGGTTCAGCCTTTTTGGAGTTGTATGTACCTAAGTGTTTCTATACAAAGATTAATTATGAGCATTGTTTGAGTGGTTTAACTTTTCTTTTACGTTTTTCTTCGTTGAGCTAACTTTTCTTTTCAGTATCAATTATTAACTAAGTTGTTTTAAATAATAAAGTTTATACTCCTTTATCCTTTGTTAATAGATAAAGAAGAAGTTTTCTCTTCCGTACATACCCCTCATTAGACTACGCGGATGTTGTTAAATTCTTTTTATAATAACTGAAATATTTTGAATCATTTGTAAGCAATGTATTATTTAAGGTCTTAAAACACCGGTATTAAACAACATCAGGACCAGGTAGGATCAGGTATTTTTCTACGTAGGTAAATGTATCTGCAAATGTGGGCTGGTGGTATTCAAATATGTGTAATATATGTTATGAATGTATGTCTACCTAAAAGTTTGAACGCAATAAAAACTAAAAAGAAAGTTTGAAATAAATGGGTTACATATCAAAATTAAAAAAAAACCCATGTGGACTCTTTGAATAGTTTCATCCACACACACACACATCTCTTTTAAAAAGAGTCGTACGTTTTTCAGCTTTTTTTTCAGAGTAATAAAAACCTAAATCCGTATTCCAAATTCAATGTGTTAAAATGTTAGGGAAAAATATATAGGCAAGCTGGCGGATGTGTGTCTGTCAGTCAATGTTGCACGTCTGTAGTGAAACTCATGAGAGAATGGTTTGAAAATGTTCACTAAAATAGGCGCAGTCGGTGGTAGGTTTCGTTCGTAGTTTAATGAAAACAGCTCTATACTTATATGATATCTCGACTATACATAATCTTAATTGTTCCGGAAAATCATCCATATAAAATGTTTTGATTTTCAATATTAGAAAAGGTAAACCACTTAGGTATAGGTATTACTATAAAGAAGCCAAGTTATATCCATACTAATTAAAAGGCAAATATGTACCTGTCTTATCTAGTGTTAGTTCCTAGAATCAAGGTATTAAAAAAAAACTCATTTAGGAATGGCCTCTGCGATATACTTTGATACACAGATCTGTATGATCTTTTGACACATATTCCGCGGGTTTACCAAAAGAAAACTTACCTTATGCACTCCGAATATAGCAGCATCTAGAAGATTTATAAAGTATACGTAACAACTGTAGCAACTGGCAAAGATCCGTGAACTTACTCGAATTATATTGTATTCAGAATATTGTTGGAAGTTCTTTGTCGCAACTGCTGAGTAAATCTTAGTTTATTTAGCTTTTAGTTCTGAATTTAGGTAGGTACTAAAAGGCTAAGTTTTGTATTGGAGCCCAACTTACCCTATGTTTTTCTTATAATGAAGATATGTAAGTAGAAAATGATTTTTCCTCTTAAACACTGAACCAATTTATAGTGGTTTGAAAACAATTCTGTATTGCATTAAACTATTAACATTGAATTGTGGTTATGATGGTGTAAACAAATTTGAAGCTGCCATTGGCACTTTAGATAAAGTCATTATCAGTGTAAAATATTAAAATAAATGTAGGACACTGGTGAATAAAACAAAAGAGTCATGTTATGACGACACTGCCTTAGTGCATTTTATTAATTACATCATTATTATGCGTCCTCAGACAACGCAAGTATAACAATAAATTCAAAACAATGCTTTAGTTTTTCTATACAACTACATTTTAAAAATTGTGTATATTTATATCACATAGTGTATGTTTTTGATTTTATACTCATTACTATTCGAATTTGGATAATTTATTTTTATTTATTACCTCTTTAGTTACATTTTTGTGTTATTATAATTTGTTTCAGGTACCTACAATCTATATGACTGAAAAAAAAAAACAAATAAATTCTACTTTAGGATAAAAATAATATAATAAAGATTATAATATACATTTCAGCTTTTCACAAATTACCCGGTACTTCGAAGACTTAGAATGATTTAAAGGGTATCCAACAAATACTTAATAAACAGCTTTTCGAAGTTTCCAAGAATTTTAACGGATCCATTAATATTTAGGCCGGCAATGTCGAAAGAAATATCTATTATGTTTTTAATTATCTTTGGAATGATTACGTTTTAACATGTCAAACTGTAAAATTATTTCATTTTATTTCGTCAAATGGATGCGATTCACGGTTGATTAATGATGTAATTATTGTATTAAATATTTTATTTTGTGCTCGTAAAGCTGAATTTAGTTGGTGACTATGCAGAAATTTCGTGGTTTTTTCATTCCAACTCAGTTCAGTGGCTCTGAAACGCGAGCCGCACCCACTTTGTTTACTTTCGTACCCGTACTCGGGTTTTTATACTGAAAAGACACCCTTATTTATTTCATAGAGGTACACTTAGCAACATAAGTAAGTTAATACTCATGCTTTAATATGTATATCGTTTAAAACAGTTATCGAATTACTATTTATTACAAGGTTATAACTTATTGTACCCGCAAAGTCCGGTGCTATGCCTCTATATAGTGAGTCAAAAATATTTTATGTTCGTCGTATATTGTGATCGACTGTTCCTGTAATGCTACTTTTGATTACACCGGTCTATAACATAATGTTTTGTTTCCAAATCAAATTATTTCTCTACAAAAAATAGGTTACAAGATATTTCCATAGTAAATGGATATTATAAAAACAAAAACACAAGAACACTAATTACCCGAACAATAAACTCCACTTAACCAGAATGATATGAGAAAACATTCGTAACATGTATTGTCGTTTTTATTATTATAATAATTTCTTAAATACTAATGTATAAACTATTACTAAATGTCTGTGTTAGTCTATTGATATTTTGTATTGTTTGAATAGTCAATTATTCAAAGTTTATCCTTAATTGCGAATAATTGAATGTCGACGCAAGCGGGGAAGCGTTGTGTGGGGCCTTTTGCTAATATGTAGGAGGGAGGGGGTATGTTCATACAGATAGATAGAGAAATGAAGGGTGCGTTCCGACGACACTAGTTCAAACTCAATATCACACTGATGATATAATAATTTGGGGCGAACTCCATGTTCAGAACAAAGGGGAAATATTGGATATATGGCTTTCTACATCAATGAGTTCAACCAAACTTATACATACATACATAAGTGTCGGATACTATCCGATTCTCGTTTGTTACTGGCTTGCAGTCACACTTGATATTTTTATTCAAAAGTAGAATTCGAAAATTAAAAGACCCTCTCAACAGCCATTAACAACGGAAATTACAATTTGAATTTCGAACACGTTTGACAGTTCTATATCAGCCAGTGACATTTGAACACACCCTAAAGTCCGGAAATAGACAAGATTATAGGATAAGCCGGCAGGGGACTGAAGCAGCATATTTTGCGAATGAGAACTTTGACAAGGTTTCACAACAATATTTTTGGATTCAACAAATGTAGCTATGGATGTATAGAAGGGGCGAAAAGCTAGTATTCAGTTACAGATGATAGTACGAATTCCGCATTGTATTCTGTCCGTTTTTTTTTAAACATTAGGTACCTATACAGAGTTGTCGATACACCCAACTTTACAATATCAATTTATTTAGAAAGCAAACAGCTTTATATAGATACATATCTATTCAGAACACTCAGAATAAATATAACTCGAAACATTAGGCAGCCATTTGAAACTCCTTAAACTACTCCCAATATATTAGCAGACTAAACCTATAAAATAAATATTAGCATAATGTTGTAATTAAGTATTTCATACAAAATACTGTGGCAAGCGAAACGTATAACTAATTATTACTCTAACATTATTAACCATTTACTTATAATTCAGTCACATTCATCTTCAACAAGCACTTGCAAATATTTGCTCTGAAAATTGAACACTTTACGTAACAAATTATTTATTCACGCGAATACATAGACTTTGTTAGGCGTAACAAACGATTTCGTTAATGGTCGTTACAGCAATAAAAACTGAACTTTATTAGGCCTTCAAGAAAGTATAAAATTAGGCGATAAAATTTTACAAAAGAAATTGCTATTTATTCTTATAGCGAGCAAACAGATGTTTCAATTATACGTTCAATATGTTATTGACATTCGATTAAGCGTGGCTTTGCCGCGTGTACCGTTGAAAAAGATAAAAACCTCTTTTATTCCGAAAAAGTTCTATTCAGTTTTATACTATTTGCGTTTTGTTGCCTATTATATATTTGCAGCGTAGTCCCCTGTTGTCAGGGCTCTGTGATATGGCTCCTTAATCCGTCACAGCGAGGATAACGCCATTGAAATCCCGAATATAATTGATAAAACATATACAATGCGTTATGCGGTAGCAAACTTTTGTATAATAACAAAGAGTCTATTCAATTCATAACACTGCAACTATTTTTTATTTCATTTCAATATACACGGCCCCCTATACATTTATTATAATACCGTTCGCGTTACAGCTCTATATTTATATCTATTTCTTCATAAAGTGCAATCGAAAGAGGTTAATTCTGATAGTACCCATGTTACAGACCAACTCATTATATCCATTTGATTCCCGTGTTCCACCGTCTTAGTCTTTATAACAAGAATTTATTTAAACTCGACTAATTGGTAAAAAATGTCTACATTTCGACACCTACATTCTCATAAGGCTTCTTCATAATAAACTCCTACGTTGATCTGAAACAAAGGAAAGGTTCAATGAGTCATGCTGAGCTGAGTTGTTCAGATAAATTGCCAACTTTCGAAGCTCCGAATATTTTACAAGTTATGTTAAAATTTAATGCTCTCTCTGGTTTTTAGAAGGGTTCATTGTTTGAAGTTTAGTTCTGAATTGGGGTAATGAATTGATGCTTTGTTAACGCCAAGTTGGTTCTAAATGTTTTACCTAACACACTGACTTATTTGGAGCAAGCAATAATAACCTATTCTCTGAGCCTAGGATTATTAGGTACACTTTCCGATAAAGGTATACAAAATATAGAATACTCACATATTATATCAGTGCTTATACTACACCACATGTACAGGACAGCTGCCCTTATTAGCTCTAACGTTGTCTAGCGGCGGCGCGATCACCACGTACGTGTCTCGACTAGCTGTAGGAACCTCATCGTCATCTCCCGCGAACAGTGGCGGGGGAGGGATGACGTCATCATCCACCTCATCTTCCGTCACCTCGGAGCGCTTGCTTCGGCCCGGCATGTAGTTCATAACACAAGTCACAGCGATCAGGAACAAGAAGAATATGAACACCACGTCGAACATGATTAGAAAGTTTAGCATTACAAGTTGCATGACACTGGCTAGCTCCCCTCACATTCTGCGCGTGACGAACTGGGAGGCACTGCTATTCTCATCTTATAGCATTGTTGTGGTGTTTTGATATCTGAAACAAATAAAACCCATACTTAGTGTATTGAAAAAGCTTTGTTTCATCGGCATTACAATAAAGTCGCGATCACAATCAGGCACCGACTCTAAGCGAGCGTTGAACAGCCCCATACATATTCAGCTACGTTCACACTGAGCGGATAGCACGCCATTACGGCAGCGCAGTCAGCCTGCTCCTAGTCAACAGCTGATTATACGTTTGGTGTGAACGCGGCCTAATTGTCACAGTGAATGAGCACTCGGCTTTTATGCTCCGAATCTTGTAGTGAACAAATAGTACCAGCCTTCTGTATTTTTGAAGCCAGTTTCAGATTACAGACTTCTCGAATACCAGCCGTCTATACAATTTATCAACGTCTGCTCCAATTTTCAGTAAGTCTCATGTCGCGGGCATGACTTTTATTCACCATTGAGTTCAACGTTCGAATAGAGCCAGACTTTTTGTGAATTATTAAAAGTCTGATATTACAATTGGTAATAACATTCCGACAGTTGATAAAGGACTCAGGTATATTTAACGCACGAATTAACGTTTTATAAAGTTGGTACGTTTTGAAATCCAGACGTCTAGTTAGTGAGACTTTTGTATGAAAAACCTTACCAATATTTTGCCTAATCAATAACAACTGGGAGTCCCGGTACTTAAACTAACAACATACTACTCTTACTTTGTATCAAAAACGTAGCCAATTGTATATCATTAAGTCAATGTTTCTGCCACCTACCAAAACATTTCGCTTGTGTAATACACACACGAATGAAAAATTATCAAATCATTCTCACAATCCCGTAATATGCTTTTTCGAAGTCTTACTGGGAAAAATGATCCGTGTAACATCGAGTTTTCCGCTTCGGATATTCTCGTGCGGTTCCGTTACATTGTTTTCACGCACAGTTTAATCTGGCTTTAAAACGATTCCAAAAGAATTGGCTGCTACCTACGTATTTTAATACGGTACTCTTTCCGGACGACCGTAAAGCTCTCCACGTAAAAACCATACATTTTAATCGAGAACCTTTACGATTACCCAGCCTAAGTACACTAAATAAATATTTATATCTGTTTTGCATTTGTGAGGATTCATAACGGAGCGATAAATCGGACGGAGAGTGGAATTCATTCCCTTTGTTCACGTAATAGCCGTAAGTTAGAGATTTATGTACGGAACCTTTCGTTTGACAGTATCTTATATGTTTTGGCACTGAAACGTCGGCTCGTAACACGCCCGCGTGTCGATACATAGATGGAAAGAAATATTTCGTGGAAAATGTCGAGGTTACGGGAAGGTGTGAAAGAGCAAAAGCAAAGGTGATTGACCTATGGGATAAAATGGTTATCACATTATTTGATTAGGTTTATCAGGAGTGTTTACAGTAGGATCAACTAGTGACTTTCCTATTTATTTTGAGTTTTGCTAGGTAACCGGGAGTTAGTTTATAGGTACATCTAGTTTGCCTCAGTGGCATGTTAGGTGTTTGTTGATTTATAAGTTTTTCATCCCTTTTCACAACAATCCAAGCGAGATAGTTGTTAAAAATGTTTCTGATATTATGTGGTGTACTAGAACAATTTAGTTAACAAAGCAACAAACAAAAAAATATAACATAAATAAAAATACGCCTACAAAATGTCAGACTATCCTTTTTCATACTGTTACTTGTAAAAAGTTTCTTACATTTGCGTAGCCCAAGGGAAAAGGGCAAATGTTTTTGTCTTTTGTTCAAGATATCAATTTGATAAAAGGACGCGAAGTTTCTTACAACAAAGTTTGTGGTTCGTTGTACTGTGACGAAGCTTCGTTATACCTATTTGTATGACTGACACCGAGATACTTACATTTGAAGATTGAAGTGTCCTAGAATTTTAAGCCGGTGAATATGATTTTCGTAGCATAAAAATACGGAAGTAAATGTAGGTATTAATCATACAAATATTACAAATGCAAAAGTTGGTGCGTGGGAATGTATGCTTGTATCTCTTCGCGCTGTAGATTTAGACCAAACCTCGCAATTATAGAGCTCATATATCAAAACAATACAGCCTCCATCTGTTCGAAGGAAGGGAAAGAATTCCCACAAGACGCGGGTCAAACCGCGGTACAAGTTAATTAAAATAGTTAGTTAATGGTCAACATTTTTTTTTTTCATTTTGGTACATGTGAAATCATCAAACGATTTTCATTTCTCTATGGCTACACTCTCACACACACAGTTGTTAATAAATAATAGTTGTTAAAAAAAGCGTGGGGTGCATGGTGTCAATAGTTATAAATATTTTATTGACAGATATGAGTACAGTGATTTTCATTTCGATAATATCTTAAAAAGCACCCCACGCTTTTTTTAAATATTTTTTTTTGTATTCTCACTATTATTAATTTATATTCATTGAAATTTTTAAGACTGTTTTCTTAATTTAAATTCATTAAAATTTATTTTCTATTTTTTTGTTCGTTTTTCTATAAAAAGCGTGTTTTTTAGTTTTTTTAAACTATTATTTATTTTCTACTTTTTAGTTTGTTTTAAAACTATTATTTGTTTTGTAGAATTAAAATTCTCTTTAGTATACAAAAAATTGTCAATATTAGAGAAAACGGCTAAAGATAATTATTGGAAATAAAAATTAACATCGAGTCCTGCCTTATCGACTGTAGAGAAAAATTCTAGAAAATTTAAATTAATTTTCTTACCTTATCGACTATAGATGAAAATTATATAAATTAACAAAAATCATATTTTGCAAATTGAAAAGCCTAGAAGTCGCGTGTCTAATGGATGTTACTAAGTTAATTTTGCCACCGACTTCTAGGCCGATGCACCTAAAATTAGTTATTTTTTTTGCTTTTTAGTGTTTTGGGAAGTCGGTTTAATTTTTTTGTAAAAAGGTTATTTATTTAAAGCTTTTCAGTGATACGAATAGTTGTCACTATCCATACAAGTGGGAAGTTCTCATCAATACAAAGAATATAAGTCCAAACGAGGTATTATACATATTCAATTGTCGAGTTCCCTCGACTTTCTCTGGTCTCCATCATCAGGTCAGCTCCAAACCTTCACTGTTGCATAGGTCTTGTCAATACGAATAATTTAAGCCCAAACACGAGGTAGTTTACATATTCAGTTGTCGAGTTCCCTCGACTTTCTCTGGTGTCCATCATCAGGTCAGCTCCAAACCTTCACTGTTGCAAAGGTTTTGTCAATACAAATAATTTAAGCCCAAACACGAGGTAGTTTACATATTCAGTTGTCGAGTTCCCTCGACCCTCTTCGGTCTACAACTGCCTACAACTTGTGAAGGTTGCCCTCGATTTCTCAGGGTTTTCATCATCAGATCCTGACCTGATGAATATGGGACCAACTGGCAGCTATTCCGAGTCGAACAAAAAAAGAATCACGTAAATCGGTCTATAAACCTCGGAGTAATCGATGTGTATGTGTAACCTCCTCCTTTTTGGGAAGTCGGTTAAAAATGGAATAATTTTATCAAATTAGTGTATTGTCATCGGTCCTCAATAAATCTACAAAGTTTGAACGAAATCTGGCCGTTTAAAGTGTGTCAAAATCGCGCCCAAAGAAGTCGGTTACAAACAAACATACAAACCTACAAACATACAAACATACAGGTGAAGCTAATAAAAAGCGTGTAAAATAGTAAAGGTAACATATGTACTTTCAACAACAATACCTAGTTAATCGTTGTATATTTACCACAAACGTATATTTATATACCTGGAATGAACTGTAGGTACCTTACTCACAGAGGTGAACTCAGTTTATTTCTCATTTTGGCGTCTATTGTAAACTTTTCTTTAGGTGCTGCGTAGGTTGTTCTATTTTTTCTAGTATTACGTAGACAATTTTTTGTTCTTTTTGCAACTACAGACAAAAGAAAGAGGGTTTCTTTTAGCGAAGATGGCAAATGTACCTACCTGTAAATATAAGTGAGACTTGAGTTTTGTTTTTTGTTCACACGATGTAGATGGTAATTTGTTTTGTTGAAATATATCAGTTATAGTGAGAATATTTAAATTTTAATTAAGTTATATGAGAAATTCTAAAGAATTATGATCAATTCATAACAGTGCTAGTTGAAAATCTTAGCTGTGTAAAATAATGTAATAAATTATTAATTCTAAGTTAATAAGTTATTTCTGCAGCCATGAAAGCACCTCACATGCATGAAAAATAATGACATTTAAATACCTACTTTAACGTATATGGGGATCATAAAACCTCTATGGTAAAATCCAATTCTTTAGCTACAGGTACATTTAGTTACAGGTAGGTATATAGGACATTCCCTAAATGAGTTAAACTGTTTGCATGCCCATTAAATAGATTAACCATCCCACAAATTTAATCATCCCCCCTTCAATATCAAGTTAAAGTCAACAACATTTCTGAATTATAGAAATCAAGTATAAATCTGAGAAACTCTTGAAGCGAGATGACGGGCATAAAATTCAGAGTTCTAAGACCATTGTTTTTTGTCAAACGATTTTAGCGGATATTAGTCCAGCAAAGAAAATAGGCCAAGGGAATGTTACCGACGAATTTCATAGATTGTTTCAGCTTTTGCTTTAAAAATAACGGAGTTTTCGAATGTTGCTCTCAAAAGTTTGAAGATTTAAAAAAATATAGAGTGAGTTGGTCTATTCTATTCAATCAAGTCGCTGAATCCTGTAATGAATAAATTATTGTCTATTAGCTTTTGCCCGCAGTTTCTAAAGGAACTACTGTCCACACTTAGATTAAACATAGCCTAATAGTTATTCTGAAATATGATCTATGTTACTGCCAAGTGGTTTTAGAGGTAGTGTGAAACAATGACAATTATACTAAAATGAAAATAATACAGCCTTTAAAAAAAATCCATCTATACCGTTAGTAGTATTCGGTTACTCATTCTTGTACATTGTACGTCAAGTTTCTCACTTACTATAACTATCACACTATAATATATCCCACGCAGAAGTTCATCCGCGTCTTGATATATCGGGTGTGTCATACTTAATCACATTAAATCCTATCACATGGTACCCTTAAAGATAGACTATGGTTAATTGTAAAAAAAAACTTGTTACTTTTTTAATTCGCCATAGAATGTCATAAAGTAATATGTTATAGGAATTAATGTGCTTAGGTAGGACACACTCGAATACTCTCTCTTATGTACTCTCTTATGTACTCCTCTTATGTACTCTCCTATATACTCTCTTATGTACGTATACAAGCTGTTGATTTGCATCCGTGCCATATTCAAAGGGGTAATTATGCTAATGATTCCCGACCCAAATCAATAAAAAAATTGGTAGGTACGTAATTTTTTTTCTTTAATTATTTTTCGGAATTCCGTAAATGTCATCTAGCCTTATTTAAACTTGGCGCGTGTGTTAATGGCCTTAAAAACGTGCTGCGCCCTCACACAAACGCAAACACAAAGCATACGCAACGATAACTCATAAATTTCATTCATAAAATTGGATTACTTCTGAAATACTACGACATTACAATGACAAAAAAAGCAGTGCCTATTATCTATTTCCCGTCTACTGTAATTCCAATCGATTATTTACGTATTTTAAGTCCTCCTCCTGAAGTATGGCACAAATGCAAATCAACACCTTGTATACTCCTCTAATGATCTCTTATGAAGTGTGAAGTAAATAGAATCCCACCCAAAACAAAAATGTGAAAGACAGCCAAGTTCGATAATATGGGAATGCTTCGCCTATAAAAGAAGTGAGATCTGAATAAGTACCAAGTTCCATACACATACCTCAGTTAAAAATAGTTACTTTTTAATGATGTTACTTGGCAAGTTTTCACACACCTTGTTAAAAAACCTACTAAACGCAGGGAATCAAGTATTTAATTTCTATTAAAACTTGCCAAGTAACATCATTAAAAAGTAACTATTTTTAACTGAGGTATGTGTATGGAACTTGGTACTTATTCAGATCTCACTTCTTTTATAGGCGAAGCATTCCCATATTATCGAACTTGGCAGTCTTTCACATTTTTGTTTTGGGTGGGATTTCATTTATTTTTGTAAGGTTGTTTCTTTTATTTTTTTCTTATGATTAAGTTAGTTAAGAAAATGTGTCATTTATACTATCTTTCAGATTTTTGAATATACACTATGCTTCTTACAAAGAAATGAACTAGAATAACTAAATGGACTAGATTTACCAACTGACTGACATGACATGTTATCATATATTATGTTCGTGGATCAAAGTTACACATTCGTTGTTTTCGAAAGTGACTCACACTTGGCCATTTTCAGATTTTTACTATACTTTGACTAAATACAAACCTTTGTAACGAATTTCAGATCGGTACGACCATTCGAAGATATATTATATAAATATAGATATAGATAAAGGACAATGGGCACTTTGTATGGGATTTGGTACCCGCTCCAACAGTAACGTATGATAGATCATTAGAAAGGTATTTACGTGAAGAATAATAAAAACTATGGGGCTTGCCTTAATTAGCTGTCCGATCCGAGTAACGATAAAAATTGAATCGACATAGCAACAAGTATGTCATCCATATATGCAAATTCATTAAGAGGCATATGTCGTCAGTGTAATAATTTTAAACTCAGTTAATAGACATCTTACATTGTTTGAGATACACTTTATTATAATCTAAAGGTTGTAATAATCTATG
The DNA here is from genome assembly GCF_030705265.1 of Helicoverpa armigera. Taxonomy (NCBI): domain Eukaryota; kingdom Metazoa; phylum Arthropoda; class Insecta; order Lepidoptera; family Noctuidae; genus Helicoverpa; species Helicoverpa armigera. The sequence goes on along the minus strand of NC_087132.1, from coordinate 8,713,702 downwards.
GAGTCATACTACGGAAACACAATCGTCATCTGATTTGACAAAAGTTCAAAACATTTCTATTCATCTTTTTTAGGGTTCCGTAGCCAAAATGGCAAAAACGGAACCCTTATAGTTTCGTCATGTCCGTCTGTCCGTCTGTCCGTCTGTCCGTCTGTCACAGCCGATTTACTCGGAAACTATAAGTACTACAGTGATGAAATTTGATGGGAATATGTGTTGTATGAACCGCTACAAAAATATGACACTAAATAGTAAAAAAAAGAATTGGGGGTGGGGCCCCCCATACATGTAACTGAGGGATGAAATTTTTTTTTTCGATGTACATACCCGTGTGGGGTATCAATGGAAAGGTCTTTTAAAATGATATAAAGTTTTCTAAAAAACATTTTTCTTAAAGTGAACGGTTTTTGAGATATCAGCTCTCAAAGTCGTAAAAAGTATGTCCCCCCCCCTCTATTTTTATAACTACGGGGTATAAAATTCTAAAAAAAATAGAGGTGATGCATGCTAATTAACTCTTTCAACGATTTTTGGTTTGATCAAAGTATCTCTTATAGTTTTTGAGATAGGTTGATTTAACTGTAATTTACGGAACCCTTCGTGCACGAGTCCGACTCGCACTTGGCCGGTTTTTTAAGAAGAAATTCATCATTATCTCAGCACCTCTCGAGGAGCAAGATTGACTCGTAATATGTACTATGTAAACATCGTCCCCTGACTTTTCAACTTTAATTGATTGTAGATACTGAAAGACTTTCATCAAATACATAAGCTAGTTCTGCGTGAACTGCAAAGGTTTGCACAGTCTTTTTTTAAAGCAGTCGGCAGGAAAACACTCTAAGAAGGCCAAATTCCTGTTTTTTTGTTACTTTACCAGTTTTTATTCAATACAGTTGTAATTAAGAACTACATCTACGTTGATGATTTTTGAACATTACACATTCTATTAGTCGATGTCACGCGAAACGGACAAGGATTTGGGACTAGTCGTCATAGTAAACGTGTTTTGCCTTGCCAAGACCTACGCTATGGTACTAGAATCAACACTGTTGGACGGGGTACCAAAACGCCCATCGTCCTTTAGTTTGTTTTAGTTCCTTAGGGGTATACACCTTCATTATTTTGAAACCGACTCACACTTGGCCATTTTCAGATTTTTTCCTTTACCTTGACAGAAAGACCTACCTCCATGCCAAATTTCATGTCAATACGATCATTGGAAGTGGTCTAGGTTTTTGATGAGTGAGTCAGTCAGTCAGTGAGTGTATAGTAAAAATAGCGATTTTCTGACGTCAATATCTCAAGACCTACAATAGGTATATTAATAAAATTTTGTATTTTAGATAAGTGAGGTCTCAACAGATACTAGAAATTTGATAGGTGTAAATAAAATAGATTTTGAGTTATAGGGGGGTCGAATTTGGCCCGAAATGGTTCGTGTAATATAACCTACGGCCAGTGTGTCGCTTTTTTTGCTCGAACTTGGCGGACACACTGCCGTGTGTCTAGATGCAAGAATTAGAGCACCATATAAGAGGCAATCATAAACAACTGAAATTCTCCCTTGAAAACTGACAACTTTCAACAGGTCAAAACATTCGATACTCCTAACTTTATCTCTGCTTTACACATCTGTAATGTACATAGTAAATCCTTGAAATTATAATGTTATTTTATCACCTTATAGATTTCTTTTGAATGGTACAGAAGTATTGGTACTATAATACCAAAGCAAATGAACATTACCTTAAGCTTAATACATAGTGTAGACCTAAAGTTATATCGACATAACATTCATTTTCATTGAATAAATAACAAAGTAATTGACCAAATGGCCCATACAATCCACCCTGAAAGGTCGAAAAAAGGTAAACGACCACCATCGATTACCCATGGGGGAATAATAACATGGAACTTAGTAAAAAACATTCTGTATATTGGCTTGTTGAAATGGTTTTACAAATATATCGAAGAAGGTTTTATATGTAGCTTCCGCTGCGGCTTCGCCCGCGTCGACTTCGGTTATATCGCGTTTTCAAGAGAACTCTTCAAAATTCCGGGATAAAAACTATTCTGTTCTTTCTCAAGGTCAACTCTATCTCTGTACCATTTTTTTTTTAAATCAGTTAAGTGGTTTCGACGGGAAAGCGTAAGAGATAGACAGACAGACAGAGTTACTTTCGAATTTGTAATATTAGTCGGGAAGTAGGGCTATTAGTAGGGATACGTCATTACTTTGTAATTTCATGGGACGTTATGTAACGTGTGTTGACCTTTTGAGAAAAGTTACGAGTTTCTTTAAATACATCATCATCATCATCCTCTGAGGCTTTCCCCAATCATGTTGGGGTCGGCTTCCAGTCTAACCGGATTCAGCTGAGTACCCGTGCTTTGCAAGAAGCGACTGCCTATCTGAGCTCCTCAACCCAGTTGCCCGGGCAACCCGATACCCCTTGGTTAGTTTCTTTACCTACACTAGTACCATTTTTTTTTGTAATTTTAATGTTTAATATTCATAATCATATACCTATAAAAACTTTATTCCATCCCCAATACTAAGAAGACAAGAGTAATGATCGGGACCGTTCCCACTTGCTGGAAGTGCCTTCCCTGACCTCCGACCACTACATTAAATATTAATATGGTTGACATTCAGACTGGGCAAACGTTAGCAAATACGAATTTTCCTTGAGTTTTATTTAAGTAATTAGTACAAAAATATACTTAAATATAAATCTTAGATTATACCATGGAGTAGAATAGTGCAATTAAACATTATTAAGAGATACATACTTAACTTATACCTTATGTATATGTCCGTAAGTTTTCGAGTCTCTTTGAAACTACAATTTTATTGTATCCTAAACATCATTTAGGTAATTACTTCGTAATAAATGCACGCTAATCCTCATTATCTGCAAGTTCATAAACGTGAGAGTATTACGATCTACGTATTATCCCTTTTAAGGGTCTTAACAAAGTTACAGGCTAAAACATTAAACGTTAAGCAGGTGGTAGGCCCGAATTATAAGGGTTTTAGACAGTAAACTAACTTAGCTGTAAGAAAATGTACCGAGACTGGAATGGTCAAGGTCTTTTGTTGGTTCCGTTCGTGTAATTTAATTTAAGGCTTTGAATAAAATATATGTACCTATGTATGTGCCTACATGTACAAGTACAGCTTAGAACATTAAGGTACTTTTTATGGAAAGGTCGAATTAAAACATGTCTACGTACAAAGGTCATGTAACAGGACCAAGTGGTTTGACTCATATTTTTCCGCACAAATAAAATTTGATTAAAATACAGATTGATTTCAGGGAAGTAGTCAAGGTTTCCGAAGCCATATAAATAAAAAAGAAGGTATTAAGGAAAGGGCTTCTTGGAATTTCTTCTTGTTGTTCGTTGTTCGTAAATCAGGATTCCCAAACTTTCAGTCTGTTAAAGACTACTAAGATATCCAGATTTACGGATACAAAAGAACTATAATACGTGAATTCCATAGACCACTTTTCACTGCTTATCAACGACATGAATTCATAGAAACAAGGTCTCAAAGATTTTGAACTCCATACGATGCTTAATTCAATATGGATTTCCTGAACTTTCAGAATGGAAATATCAGGTAGGTAATCTAGTACGAGTACAGCCGCGCTAATTCATGCGTGGCTAAATAGCTGTTGATACGAGGTGCTATATCGAACCTCGTTATGCTAAGTACTCTCTGGCGGCTCCCAGTAATTGCTCGTTTATTTTGCTACCTATTGGGTGGTTATTGACTTTATTCGATCAAAAAGCCGCGTTGAGAGACCTGGAGTATGTTTAATCAATAAAGAACCAGCCATGTTAAAATCATTGAGTCATCGATAGATTGATAACTGCAAAAAATGCAGTATTCAGAGGTTAGATAAAGCTATCACTATGTCTACGAAATACATGTGCTGGTTGTAACTAGATTTTGATTGTTCATTATCTATTAGCACCGAAATAGAAGTTATATGCTTGTAATTGGACAAAAAGAAAAACAGATTCATCCATCCACTAATCTATCCATTTGTTTTCTGTCACCACAAGGAAGGTTTTTTGGTATCTTCCCACACATATATTATCTATTTCTGTATCTCATCTAGGCCGCCCACTTGAGGATCACACAAACTTGAAACCGCCTGATTTGTATAGCCAACAGTTTTCCATAAAACCGGGTAAATTTCACCGCTGCCTTTGCCCTAAGGAAATCGAAATTGCACAATTCGTAAGCAAATTTCCGCGCCATTCTTGTGCCTATGGCGTTGGGGTCTTGACAGGGTGTCACACATCAGCTTTACGTCACTCGGTAAAGTAGAAGGGAGGGGGGGGGGTGAAGGAGGTAAGTGGGGGGTACTTGTCCTACTGTCTGTCTCTCGATTGTAATCCTAACCCATCACACGTATTTGTCTGGAAACAATGTCGGTAATGTGGTATTACATTCTTCGTTGACGTTGTTTTTTGTTTAGCGCAACCTGTGTTTGGTTTAAATCAGATTAGCGAGGGTGTAAGGACGTGGACGTTTGTCTTATTCAGGTTAGCTGAAATAATTTAGGCTAGCCATTGTGTTATTTTATTGGTTCTATTAACACAATAGAGATGTGCTAATCGATTGTTCAGCCATTCTTGAATCTTACTTTCTTGCCATTTTCGATTTTTCTCCTCATATAGCATTTGTCCTACATTTTAAATAGGTTTAATATTCGTACTGGAGCCACAATCGTCTTCTATCCAAACTAAGCAAACCCGACGGCCAGTGTTTACTCAGAAACGTTCTGAAACTGAAACAATATGGCGCTGATTCTGCGGCGTGCCAATCAGGCTCACGCAGGAATCGTTTACGAATAAATAATTAGTTTGTGTGCCGAATGCCATGACCTATAAACTGTATCCAGGATTAATTGAAAACGGAGTGTCTGCTTTATATTATGGTGGATTATAGGTCTGATGAGAATATGGATAATGGGTGATTCGGGGTGATAATGGTCAAAATATGTGTGGTAGAGTTAATATGATCTAGATTTATTAGTCGCATTAGATATATTCGCAATTTATTAAGTATAAACTAGCGACTCGCCTCGGCTGCGATTATAGTTATCTGATTCAAGTGCCTATACTCATAATACATATAAAGCTAAATAGTTTGTTGGTTTGAACCTGCTAATCTTCAAACATACCAGTCTAATAAGAAAAAAACGTTCACTGTAAGATAGCATATTTATTTAGTCAAGCTACAGGATACTGCTTATCTTGGAGTACGAAGTAGTTAACGAAACTACGGGAAACAGCATAATGTTGAAATACATTATCTCTACAGCTAGTGACTTTAATGTAATGTCTGGGTTAATCAAATATTGACTCGCTTGATCAATTATTGACTATGTTAACTTGGGGTTGTACAGGAATCTAAATTAAATTGTGGTGTTGTACGTATAATAAGATATTATGTGAATTAATATAATAATTATAAGTTAAGTTGTTTTCTAAGATATATTTCTTGGTTAAAGTATGTTAGTTGCTAATGCAGATTTTATTGTATTATTATTGTACTCCCATAATTTTATTTTTACACCTATGCTATTATATTTTCCTGGCGCATGGCACGTTCATGTCGGTCCTGCGCCTGATCTCTCTTCGGTCGTGGTCGGATTGTCGTCCAATCGGGCTATGAGAGTGAGGGAATAGTGACATCCCCTCACTCTCATAGCCCGATAGGTGCACTCACGTGCACCTGTGTCCAAGCAAACACTTGTGCACTATAAATATGTCTTGCGCAGTTGGCTAATCTTCTAAATATGTCCATGACATATTTTACTAGATACTACTTGGTATTTCGTGTAACGCAAGAAAAAATAAACAAACCCCAGGTAGAGACCTAACGATGGTATACAAAACTAGTCATCATATCGATTATCGATTATGTAAAATGAACCGCCTTTAATATCTCGATATTACCTCACGTGTAGCTAAGTATCGGCGTAGGTGTGTTATACATACACGCCTTTGTGTTGAAAACTCCATATAAGTTTAGTGTGGGAGTTAACTGATACATTTTACTGGGTATTTTAAAGACAATACTGTTAAATGTATAAAAGTGAAAATAAAATACTGTAATATATTTATTTCAAGCTTAAGAGCGTGTACGCTCGGCGCGCGATGTCCACTTTAGGTAATTCAACGCAAAAAACCGCGCAGACTAGCGTCGCGGCTGTGTGCGTGCCTATCATACTTCACGTATAGTCACACAAACCATTTTGATCCTTTCGAGTGAAATTGGTAGAACAAAAAATATATTATTTAGTAAATAGTTAATAGCGGAAAATAGTGTAAGTCTATGGATGTCTAAAATATAAAAGCATGAAAATAAGTCGTTAATACTTACACTCTTTTGCAAAAAAATCGGGCACCTATGAAAACCTTGGTTTTGAGGATTTTCTGTATATTACATACAATTTTCAACAGTACTAAATAGTCGACTGATGATTAATGACAATGTTAAGAGTTGAGGATTAATGCTCAATCCTTCTCCATGTGAGAGGAGGCCTGTGCCCAGCAGTGGGACGATAAAAAGGCTGTAACATTTAAGAGTTTCTGTATTTTAACCGATTTCAAAAAAAGAAAGGAGGAGGTTTCAATTAGATTGTTTTGTGATTGTTCTCAATTTGATTGTTCTCGATTTCTCAAAGACGCCTGGACCGATTTGAAAAATTGATTGTTTATATGAATGGTCCAGTCCATCCAGACCGAAAAATTGTGGTCAAATAACAACAATTGCCGGAAAGCCAAATATTGGTGAAGAGCTTGGGTTTACCATTGCAAATAAAGTTTTAAGTTATCTATCCTATATGCTTCAAAAGTTATTCGAGATCAAAAGTCAAAATTTGGGTACATCCAAAATGAAAAAAAACATCTGCAATAAGTGATTTCTAGCCTAAGGAGTCCGCCATATTGGATTTAGACTCGCGACACATTTTTTTTCGAGTTATTCATAGCAAGCCCTTTCATTTGATACCCATATCGTAGGAATGCATTAAAAACATTTTTTTCTCCATCTTGGGTATACCGCTATATTGGATATAGAATCATACATTGTCATTAAAACTGAACATTCAAACAAAATTTCAACTCAATCGATAAAAAAAATATGCTTCAAAATTGAGCTTTAAATAAAATAGTAATGTATCAAGATTTGTTGGTCGCGCTTGAAATGTACTCTATTCTCGGTATCCACGGCAGAGGTTATTCACCCTACGCGATGTGACGGAGCGACACGTCCTCTCTCTGTGAAGCCTTGCGGCGGTCTGGTTTGAGTTGACTCGCGTGCAGCGTTTTATAGTAGTTTTAAATAATTTATAAAAAAATAAAAACGAGAGATTAAATTATAATATAAAGTTTATGTTTTAAAGAAAGAGTTATATTACTATAGTAAATAATTGTTATATTAAATTAAGTAAGATATATAGGTAAAAAAAGCATTTGAAATTCACAATTTTTCACATTGTTAAACTATTTTTTTCTGAAAGATAGAGACCTAAATCAAAAAATGTTTTCAACTAACTATAGGCATGGGGATTTCGTCTATGAGTAAAAAAATAAATATGATTAGATTTGCCACTGTTTTCACATGAATTTAAGCTTCGAAATAGACGCTGAACGGGAATTTTATAAAACATCTGTTACGTTATAGGGGTTTTAAGTATTTAAACTACACAAATTGAAATTTATGTTCAATTAACTATATAGACAGTGAAATTACCTTGCGTTATTAAAAAATAACATAGTTATAGAATAAGTAGTTACTGAGAAACAGTGGTTTGAAAAGTACCATTTTAGGCCAAATGGCGCGCGGTTGACGTACACGCTCTTAAAATTAAATGTCGCGATCTCTCTGTCAACTAAGACCTACGCTACGTTGTGGCTACGGCGTAGCATTCACTAAGTTATGATCGTATAGTCTTTTTCGTAGTTTTCTGTAACAAGTATTTTTGATAAACTTTGAAATGATATTATGAGATGTATTTGTGAAGCAATATGACTTTAGCGCAGTTTTTGAATAGCCTTATTGGTTTTTAAGCTTTAAAAATACCACACAATATTATTTGGGTCGTGGATTCACTTAATCTTGATTAGAAATACGAGTCCTTACATTAATTATCTGCAGGTCTTGCTTCTTGTATGTTAACCTGAAAGAGACCGATGATCGACACGAGAAAAACATATCAGTTTTTATGACGGTTTATTTTGATTTTTCCGTTACATAAGATTATATTTCATACACAAGTAACATGGGTCACGTAATATGCGGAAAAGTAAAAGTCTCATGGGAAATCATAGGCACGGGTAATACATCCATACTCCTTGATTTATACCTACATACATACGCAGCAAATATAGTACACTCAATCTAATCGCGTTAAAAATATCGATGTGCACTTTTCGCCTGATTATTCAGGATTCCGCTGACTCAGCTGAAGGTAGGAGGTTCCTGTATTGTGATAAATGGCCGCTCACTCGACTGCCCAATCGGCTTAGTCATTAACTACAATTTGTACAAAGTTTGAGCTATTACAGACGTGGGTAAAACAGTCTAAGCGTCAACAAAGCCCTGTTTCAATTTAGCATAACTTTAGGGTTGCACCAACTTTGCGTATTAAAATTTAGGCGCGCGCCTAATCCGGACTTGGATAGTTAGAGTGAACTATGCCGTGATACCTGCCCTAAAATTGTTATTAACAGATTTGAGATTTAGTCCCAGGTATAAGTTAGTATAACTGTACTTAGCGGTAAATCACTCAGATTATGTCGAGGGTCAAATTTGATGAAGGGCTCCTGTGAAGGCCCCGTGTCTTATCCGACAGGATTGAATTTAATCTGGTATGACCGTTGTAAGGCTGGCAGTAATATGGTTAGTTGGTTATGGTAAAAACTAGGGTTATATAATAAGGATACTTGAATGCTCTGTTTAATTAATTATAACGAATTAAAAATATCATTTTCACAGAAGTCGAATATTAATAAATGCGAGATTAATATGATTATTTATATAGAATTCACTTACTTGTAAATAATCACAGCTTTAAAATCCTAAACACGTCCAAGTAAAGCTAGATAAGTACAAGCACTTCAAACTTCGAACTACGAATGAGCTCAACTCAGACCACCATAAAGGTACGTTCCACCAAACATATCAATATTCTAAAGCCATTATTAATGATCGTCCGTCAACTTCGAGGCCGCCTAAATTAGACAATATGTACCTACTAGGTACCTATTTACAATAGTCGGCATTGGAAACTCACTTTAATATACAAATGGAGGGCTTTGTGTGTATCCCATAGTGTATGAGTGACAGAGAGAATGGGTTCCTTCGTGAGGTTGCACTTTCGTAATGATGTAGTATTAAATGGAGGGAAGCGTATTGTGCGCTCTAGGAATATATTAGTGGGTATGACACGTGATATTTACATCCGTAGTTTATAAGAAGGTGAAATAGCAAAAATCCGTATATGTACGTAAATGTTCGAAGTTCAATCGTTTTGGTCAAAATTAATACCGATCTTAATCTTCCTCTGATACGACAGCGAAACTCATCTCAAGCAAATAACAATATTGGTTCTTCGCCCCCATACCAATTTAGCGGTAAATAAAATATATATTTTTACACAAATAGAATTGTGTAGGATTTCGCAAACAACACCTCCATTAAGGATGCCGTACAAAATAGCATTTCTTATCGCAATAACAAAACTGTAAGTTTATTTCGGTGCCGAATTTCGAACTCAGCGAGCGAGCACACCCACGGCATAAAGTTTACTCACGAACTTTTTAAGCGTTGAAGCGACGTGTTATATAAAAAGGTTTATATAATACTGTTTTCCCGCGGCTTCACCCGCATCCAGTGTGTACTATTTCCCGTATCGTGAAAAAAATATAGCCTATGTTACTCGGGAAGAGTGTAGCTTTCCAACAGTGAAAGAATTTTCAAATAGGTACGTTCGATTTTGAGTTTATCCACAACAAACAAACGAAAATACACATTTTTCCTCTTTATAATATTAGTATAGACATGGATAGACAGTCGTTAGAAGCGAGCTGTTTTCTATTTTGCTGACGCTGTGGTGCCAGGAGGTGATAGTACCGCGCGATGCGGTCTTAACAAAAGAACAAAATAATACTAGGTACACCTAGAAAATAAGAACAACGAGTTTTTTGCGTGTTCCGGATTTTGATGTTGTGGAAGTAGGTACCTACGAGTAGATATTTATACGTAGGTATTTTGTTTGTTCTTTGTCAGTTTCCATTGACACCTATTTTATAATTCTATGGGATTAATAACTAGAGAAACATCAAATAGACCGCTGTCACAGATTCTGGAGTTTTGAAATTTATTCAAATGTATACAGATTGTAAATTATCTACTATATAAAAATAAGTCCGGTTTTCCTCCCTGACGCTATAACTCCAGAACGCACGAACCGATTTCCACGGTTTTGCATTCGTTGGAAAGGTCTCGGGCTCCGTGAGGTTTATAGTAAAGAAAATTCAGGAATAATCAGGAATAATTCAACAGAAAAGTGGGTAAATCGTTTTTCACATACAGCGCCATCTCTGATACATCTGCGCACCAAGTACCAGGATAGCATAAGTTACAAGAGCTTAGCTTAGTTACCAGTTCTCAAGTATCGACGCTATTGCCCACCTCACCTCATGTACTAGGACAGCATAATAAAATACATGAACCAAATCCATCGGGATCGCGGAATTTCGATGCAACTACTCACCATGTACCAGGACGGCATAACTTACAAGAGTATTCCAATCTCCCGTCGACGCTATAACTCCTTTGTATAAAGAAAAGCGATATCTCAATCATTTCAAATTCATGAAAGATATCGGTGGCGAAACGGAGTTCGCCGGGTCTGCTAGTGGAGTATATAAATAACATAAAGCTAGACTAGGTGTACAATTATTTATATACACAAATAACTCGGTGTTATTTTATTAAATACGCCAATAAAACAATCTACATGATTTTTCCGATAGTTTTGGAGCTCGTGAAAAACGTAAAAAAGGGTATTTTGGATTTTCTCGTTTCCTATCGTATGCTCGAACAATCGGTTTAGCTAACTATTCCAATGCTGCCTACGTCCGTATCATGGCCATAGGCAATATTCGCACATTGGGAAACGTTCCCGTAGATACCTATATAGAAGACTTTTTGCGACTGGGCACGATTGGATTATTTAGCTTTATTTTTAGAGGACATCACAAGTCATATTATAAATAACATATTATGTTTATTTATGTAATGATTAGACAAATATTTTTTAGAGTTTCTAACTGACATTTTAAATCTTTTGTTGGTATAAAAGTTTAAGGCGTACTTCAGACATGATAGAAACATTTACTCATCCAGTTTTCAACATGTTCATTCCAAAACGTTTTAAACGTTAAAGGCATACTTGGAGCACTAGCCGTTTTCCTTGGTTTTATGACTTTACAAATGGAATTGCTCTCTATGGGTGTTCTACGTGATTGCCGGTCCTAATGTCCGTGGAATGAAGCTCTTTTGACCTCAATTGCTTTGCCGTAAATTTCAGGTATACCTCTTTCGACTTACTACTTTCATTACAGGCATTTCCAAGTATTTTTGCTACTGGAAAACCACTGGAATTGACAAATACTTTAGTAAGTTATAATCCCACCCAAAACAAAAATGTGAAAGACTGCCAAGTTCGATAATATGGAAATGCTTCGCCTTTAAAAGAAGTGAGATCTGAATAAGTACCAAGTTCCATACACATACCTCAGTTAAAAATAGTTACTTTTTAATGATGCTACTTGGCAAGTTTTCACACACCTTGATATAAACCTACTAAACGCAATGAATCAAGTATTTAATTTTCTATTAAAACTTGCCAAGTAACATCATTAAAAAGAAACTATTTTTAACTGAGGTATGTGTATGGAACTTGGTACTTATTCAGATCTCACTTCTTTTAAAGGCGAAGCATTTCCATATTATCGAACTTGGCAGTCTTTCACATTTTTGTTTTGGGTGGGATTTCATTTATTTTTGTGAGGTTGTTTATTTTATTTTTTTCTTATGATATATTAGTTAAGGAAATGTCTCATTTATACTATCTTTCAGATTTTTGAATATGCACTATGCTTCTTACAAAGAAATGAACTAGATTAACTAAATGGACTAGATTTACCAACTGACACGACATCTTATCAGTATATTATGTTCGTGGATCAAAGTTACACATTCGTTATTTTCGAAAGTGACTCACACTTGACCGTTTTCAGATTTTTACTTTACTTCGACTAAATACAAACCTTTGTAACGAATTTCAGATCGGTACGATCATTCGAAGATATATTATATAAATTAGTTCGTTTTAGTTCCTTAGGGGTATAAATTTACACCGGGTATAAATTTACACCTTCATTATTTTGAAACCGACTCACACTTGGCCATTTTCAGATTTTTCCCTTTACCTTGACATAAAGACCTACCTCCATGCCAAATTTCAAGTCAATACGACCATTGGAAGTGGTCTAGGTTTTTGATGAGTGAGTCAGTCAGTGAGTGTATAGTAAAAATAGCGATTTTCTGACGTCAATATCTCAAGACCTACAATAGGTATATTTATGAAATTTTGTATTTTAGATAAGTGAGGGGGTATCAACAGATACTAGAAATTTGATGTGCGTAAATAAAATAGGTTTTGAGTTATAGGGGGGTCGAATTTGGCCCGAAATGGTTCGTGTAATATAACCCACGGCCGGTGTGTCGCTTTTTTGCTCGAACTTGGCGGACACACTGCCGTGTGTCTAGATCACAAAATGTGTTACAAGTTTTTTTTATAAACTTCCTTAATAAAAATATAGTCCCAAATTGCGAGTTTTTGAAAATAAATATAGTTTCTTATTTCACAAAACTGTAACAAAAAGTATTAAGAAATACGTATAAGTGTTTTCTTTATCTCATGTATCTATCGCGTGCCAAACATTCTTACCAACCGCTAAAAGAAAATCACTTGACTCCACTTGGCTACCGAAATCCATCCGTATCACATGGCGATCGATCACGCGATGTTCAAACTTAATAGAGGCGCCTACAACGAGCCTTACATTCAATTAACCCATATACGATATTCATGTTCGAGTGAGTAATAACTTTAGCACTAATTAAGAACGTAAGTTTAAGATTCGGTGTATCTTGTAATCGGATTAGTGATTATGATGCCTGGTGTTAGGGGTCGCAGTCAAGCGTTCCTTTATTTAAGTTTGTAAGGAGTGCTTAGTGCGTCTCTTGTTTTTATTGCGACTCATTTGTTTGTGGTATAGTTAATCCTTGTCACGGGAAAGGAAAATTATTGTGTGAAAATTGTTGTAAAGTTGACACTAAGTTATAAGAGGTAACTTGATGACCCTGTTTCAACTTAGTGGGAAACTTTTAGTTTTGGATTAGATATCTATTTGTAAAATTCTGGATACGACGAGCTCAGGCAAGAATACTTTCTTTTTATGGTTACTTTCCTTTGCAGAATCCTACATTCATATATGAGGTAAATAATGAAATAGGATACAAAATTCATAGACGTAAAATCACGTTTGCAACTTTGTTAAAATTAGTTATTAAAAATATGCTGACTTTTTTATCATATGAATCCATGTATTTTGCCTTTTGTATGTTATCTCAATGAATAATATTTTGATTAAATCGCGATATAATGTACAGAACGTTAATTATAATCCCATTGTAATGATAAATTCATACATTTGATTCAATGTGCTTTGTTATAGTGGTTTCATAAAACAATACCAAACTGCAAACACTATTTTTGAATGTAAATATACATTTCCTTTCTATTTGTTTGAGTTCTATACAACTCATACACATCATTAGGTAGTTCGTACATTCAGAAACTAAGTTGGAATCAAACTTCATTCAAAGTCAATAGACAACGTAACTAGCTCGTGAAGGGTTGAATTATTTCCTAACATTTAGAGTACTGAACACACTGCAGACTAAATAGTCGGCCAACAAAAATTGGCAAAAAATTTTGTTGTCATTCCAATTATAAATTGTAGACGATCTGATACTGACTCATCTTTATAATATGCGTATATCTTTATAATATGACCTGATCTTTATAATATGCGCACTATCACTCATTTTCTTACTGTTTTATGAGCCCAAACGAAGCATCGGCCCACTAAAAGTCTGCAGTGTGCTCGGTATTTCTATTGCAAACAATAATCCGTAATTGTAGTCCAAATATAGAAACCTCAAAATTAGATAGTTTGTAAAGTAAACAAGGATAGGTACACAAACAATTGCTTCTTAATTAAATAAATATTTACTCTAAATTACAATTATATGGTATTAAGTACGGTGTACTTCGTAATTACAGAGTAAATAAATATGTGTTAGTGTATTGTGATACATTCAATAAATTATTGTCTTTGTCGACTATTTTGTTACACTATGTAAGTGTTTTCGCGGGTGTATTGTGTGTCTAATTAAACATTGTAGTTAACGCTTCGTTTACAGATATGCGTAAATAATTGTATCAAAGCTCTTATCTTGTTAGACGTTTGTTTAGGAAGCAATGAGAGTTTTATAAAATGTAAGTGTGGCTTTCAAAAAAAGGAAGGAAAATAGATAAACTTAAATATGTAATACATAGAAAAAAAACATACCGGCCGAATTGAGAACCTCCTCCTTTTTGGGAAGTCGGTTAAAAAAAGCAGGAAGCTGGTATTGAAAATGTTTTAGAAAAATTCGGTTCTAATAAGATTGTTTTAGCAAGAGTTTCTAAAACAAAGGAAGGGATGAAAAAAGGGGTTCGTTATAAATAGCAGATAGGGATGTTACTCTTTTGTTTCCGCTTGTTTTTGTTCTAAATTTATCCTATGAAAGTATAAAGTCAGTCACGGGATTGTTTACATAATATTAGGAACGTGGTTATAAATTAAGTTGTAATTTGTGAGGCATTTTATTGACTTGGCTAAACAATAACAGTAGCTAAAATGTGACCTATATTTCCGATATAAAAAAATGTATGAGCATAGTGTTAGTATACACACTTATCAATTTCCCCTGAAACCGTCTGTAATCTAGACAAAACCATTTTTTTATTTTTTTATTAGGTACTATGCATGGAATTTATTCGTAAGTATTTGTATGATATTAGTGGTCATTCTTAAAAACTTAAACGTCCAAGGGCCAGCTGTTTCAAAGTTCAAAAACTAATCTTTAGAGGTAACCTACTATTATCAAATACTATATAATCATACTGGTACGAATAACAGACAAGCACCCCGCAGGGGTCTCGGGAGTTCATATTCAATCCCATGAACTATTATGATGAACCCACTTCAATCATAATTTGTATTCAGTGGGGAGCTCCTATAAGAATATAAACGCATAGTGATCCTTTATATGGTAGGTATAAGATAAGTCTGTTCAATATGGCGAATAACATTGTATTCTTTATCCATATCAAAAAATCCAGAACAACAACAAAAAATACAAAGGATTTTTAATAACGTTCTATCAAGTCATCAAAAACTGAAAATGCGTAATTGTTAAAAGATAGCCTGTATAAAACGATGACATGACAAATTTTTATGAATAAAAAAAAAACAACTCGTTTCTAAAAAGTTAGTCGAATTTTACATAAAAGTTAGTCACATCTATGAATGAAAATTATCAGAAATGTATCAAAATTCACACGCTTCAATTTTCCACGAGTTGAACAAAATATTAAACGAGCAGTTTCTAACTTTGGCAGAGTTCGATGAAAGTGCAGGATAATTCGGTTAAAATTGATTTTGCTATCTCTTTGCATTTAAATTAATGTGCACAGTTTTGGAAACTAGGAGGGTAATTATATCCACAATGTTCTATTTTAGTTCACGAGGCTTTCATTAAATATTAATTATAGGGTCTATGTTAACTAGTTAGTCATAGGAGTTTGGGGACAAAATATGAACTCGCTGTACATACTTTTGTTAGAATAGCTCATATCTGCATACATAGCTCTCTTTATTTGCTAAAATGTAAGCACATACTTTTGGTAATTAGGATCGGAATATCGGATCACTGCAAAGATGAATGCTGAAAATATTTCAGCAATTTTATCAAATTATTTCAAAGCACAATTAAAGATAGTGTTTACGTAGTGAAATTAAACATAAATAAGTTTCAATATCTTCTCTTAAAGAAGCTCTTATAAATAACATTTTTTGTCCACATTCACTGCTTTTCTTTAAAATGTTATCTAACAAAATGATTTTTTGACACATAACATAAAGTTTACGTTAAGATCGCCTACATTATATCATTGACACATAACACAAAACTAGAAAAATAGGAAGTCTTTGTGATGCAGACTACGGCCGCTTAGAATGCCGCGTTGAAAGGCCCCGCTTGCGACACTTACACCTAATATAAAAGTCAAAATTACACCACTACGAACAAATTTTATGAGACAAGAAGAATGTTTATGAAAATGGCTGTTTTTCATATAGGTAGGTACTTACTTCTTTAGCTTTTGTTATTACTTTCTAGTATGTAATTTACCTGGAAGACGAGATGTAGAAGAAAAGAGTAAATATGGCATAAACCGCCAGAATTTATTTAATTTCATTTGAATGTATTGTATAGAAAGTATTAGAAAATTACGAAAAAAGCGTGGTGTTATGAAATATTTTTCATCCTGTCCAAGTATTGATAAATAGACAGAAGTACCTACACTTCTACGATCTACGTCAATATAGTCAACAGAATACACCAATGTATGTAGTTACCTACCTCGTGGAAGTGGGAAAACTACGTGATCACAGCAGTCAATGATTCCCTTAAGGATAATTCGGGGTCAGAGTATTAGCAGCTTGTAGGTACACCTACATCATGAACTAACAATTTGGTTCCGTTCCAATATTGATAGGCAGTGATCCTGCTTCCACTATCAGTACACACCTAGTTGAGAAAAGGTCTAGGGCATGTAAGCAAGCAGTTCAAAGTGCACGAAAGATATCCAGTTCAATTATCTACGATTAAAGTTGCCTTATGCTTTGAGTAACTTTTGATACCAATATAACGCTTGTTGTATGAGAGTTAAGAAATTAGCAGTTTATCTTTAAATCGAAGAAATAAAGTAGCCACGGTATTTACTAGGTAAGTATTATTTGACTTCATTATTTTCCATTATAAAGTGGTAGAATATAAATATTTGTTCTAGTTTATTTGTATTTATAATGTTGTAGTATCAATCAAAATGCCTAGTTATTCAGTTTTAGTGAGCATTAACAAAATGGTGTAGGCGTTTTTGCTGTAATTTGTCTTAATTGTTAAGGCGTTAAGTAACAGTATCGTTAATCATAGAAATTCACAAATAATTATTATACCTTTCCACCCACCTAGTGAACAATTACTAGATGGATGAAGATGTTATGCGTATTATTTTTGACGAAACGTAACGTAGCTTTGCTCAAAGATAAACTTAGAAGCACTTTATGTTTCTCCCACACTCGTTAAACTATGACTGACCACAATGATACAACATACAAGCACCCAGCTTAACATTTACAACCTTTTCATCCCAAACACGAAAACAGCCAGTTACAACTTCTATATGCACAACTATTTCTAATTCTGTCACCTTTACAAAATCCCTCGGGTTCAGCCCAAGTTATTTCATACGTAACAACTGGCTATTATCCCTATTATAATGTCGAGGTCTTTCAGTGAGTAGGCCGTATTGACTTATGGCCGATCCCAATATTCAAACTATCTATTGCTTCGATTACCAGAGATAGGAATTTGGTATTAGTTGTATGAGGCTAGTGACATTGAACATCTTCGGCAATCATTACGGGTAGTCAGAAGCCAGTAACTCTGACACCAGGTAACTGGGTTGAGGAGGTCAGATAGGCAGTCGCTCCTTGTAAAGTACTTGTACTCAGCTGCATCCAGTTAGACTCGTAGCTGACCCCAACATAGTTGGGAAAAAGGACAACGACGAAATTACATATATCTCTTATAACCAAAACAACAGATACCTACATAGAATATTGGGATAGGCCGTTACTGACATATGACGTCACTATTTCCATCAAAGTTCTCACTATCGGGAAATTTCGTATTCAATTTGGATGATTGGGGATTTAATGCATAAGTAGCGTTTGAATATGCAGTAGTGGAAGTCGGTTCGGATGATAGTGGAATTTGTGGCTTGATTGGATCTTAGTATATTGTTTTGGAAATATTGCGGAATAAACGTAAATAGATTTCAACACGCTTGGAATCTTAATGTGTATCCCTGCTAATATTATAAATGTGAAAGTGAATCTGTCTGTCTGTTAAGCTTTCACGTCTAAACTGATTTTAATAACATTTGGCACAGAGATACAGTTGACTTTGAGAAAGAACATAGGATAATTTTTATCCCGGACTTTTGAAGAATTCTCTTGGAAACGCGATATAACCGAACTCTAGGCATGCTAGTTTGTTTATATATTTTCTTGAGGCCTAGGAATAATTAATCAGCTTGAGCTTGGGTAATCCTGCTAATTGTAATATGATGACACACAACCGTCTTTGAAGTGACATACTACCTGACACCCGGCTCAACGTAATTATAATGTAGCATATGTTCCCAAGGAGGTATACAATTGCACCCAACATTTGGATTGTAGTTGTAACCAGAACCAAGACTCTCTTTTCCAAAAACTGCACAAATAAAAACTATTAACTGAACTTCCGATCCTTCTGATCTTGTATATTTCTTAGATTAGCTAAGTGCACAGCGCGTACATAAACGTTAACTGCATGTGACATACAATATACGACTAAGTTTCATTTGCGAAGTCGGCATCAAGTTCCGACAGACGTGAGGGATGGAAATAAAGCCTGTCTCGAAATGTTGCCAACACGGATGACAGATTCATGTGCAATTAAAATGTTTGCACCATCCAGCGCTTCATACGGCAGCGGATTTTCATTCATTTCATACACAGTTCACTCATTTCCATTAATTATAGTATCGAGTGTTATATTTATGTCATCAATTTGTGGAAAATTGACAGGGAGGTGAAATTATGATAGATTTATGTGCGTTTATGTGAAATTAGCGGGGTAACTTATAAATCATAAGCTGTCAACTTAATCATTGACGTAAGGTTCAATGGACTAATTTTAGTCTTATAAACGGTAAGCAACGATATTTCAGGGTGTTTGAAAAAGTCCATTTATAACCATTTTCTCAAGCTTTGACGTACGTACACGTTTGTGTGTCATTGAGGTCCTTTAATTTCAAATTGTAATGAGCATTACATTGAAATACAAAAGGTATCAGTTCCTTTTTCAACAATCATCGATCGACTTGACCTGAAAGCCTAAATCAATTGAACCTGAATTGATTCATCTTCGGCTTAAAAAGGAAAAGTTGAAACTCTTCAATTTCCATTCCTTTAACAAATATTGCCAGCTTTCATTGTCCATTTTTTAACACTCAATATTCTTAGAAAAAATAATAATTGGGTACGGACGTAAGCTGATCGGCTATAAGCACCCCAATAATCCTTGTTACGACACATTTAACACTCGAGTGGATCTACATCATAAAATGCTCGTAGGCACAAATATAATCTCCACATGAGAATTTGTCAGTTGCCGTACGTACAGAATATTAAGCACGCAACTAACTATTTATCGCGGGGAATGGAATTATCGTCACGTCTGTAAATATAGACCCTACTTTTGGAGGTGCTAGATTATGTGCTATGAATATTCATTTGTTATTTGTTTATATTAAAATATTGCCCTTTTCGTATTGAGGGTATTAATTAAGGCCTGTGTATTCTCTGAGGGCGCACTATATATTTTACGTTGAGCTAAAGGATTTTTTATAGTGTTGAAGGTACATTTGAGTGATTGATTGATGTTGTTAAGCATATTTAATGTAAATGAGTGAGACAATTAGTTAAATATAGTATAGTAAATGAGGAACTATTTTAAAAAAGAGAAGTTCTTAAAAATAATTCAAGAAAACTATTTTCTTTTAGTTTGAAACCCTTCTTTAAAACCCCATTCCTTTCTCCAAAAATACACAAATTTTCTACAACAATTTCTTCAACTTCAACAAGACATCAACCGGAACCCATAAAAAGTGCCAAACTATCCACATAAAACTACATACATACAGAACACCACTCTACCTTAATCCGAGTTCTAAACAAAACACACGTCACAGTTTCATGTCGTACGACAAGTTCGCGTGGCGGAGTCGCGCCGTGCGCGTCGTCCGGAGTCGGCCGGCAGACTAGACGACTTGGCCCCGCACTCCCGCCCTCGCTGTTTTGATTTACAAACACCAGCCAGTATGTCATGCAGTGTTCGATATCCGGCCAGCGAGAAATTTGTAATAAAGAGGCTTTTATTGCTTGCTGATGGTTTTTGGTCCTGCCAGCCGGAATGAAATTGGTCCTAGGTGAAAATTGTTAACTGTTTTGATGTTTTCAAAGAGTTTTAAATTTCGAATAGGGGTTTCAAATTTCGAACAGGGAATGATTTCAAATTAGTTTTTTTATGTATTTAGAAACAAAAGACGTACCCTTTCTTAATAGATATGTAGGTATCTGTTTCAGTTTATACTCATATTTATCAAAAAAATATTTTGTTTACATTCGTGTATAAAATGAAAACGTTGTGATTGAACAATATCATTAACTGTTGATTTTAATCTTTCCCTTTAAGAAAATTTCTCACCCGATCGTAATAAAGCTTTCAATAAGATTAAAATTGGTCCTTTTTCCGTCAGAAAAGTGACAGTTGTCATTATTTCCACCAAAAGCTTTACCTGTTATTGTTATTATTTGTAGAGGGAAAGGCCGACAAACAATTGTTATTGCTTAGAATTTCCGCAGTGATTTTTCTTTTACGACGCAAAAGTCTCGTTTTCATTCACAGTGAAAATTGAAACTAAGTCTAACCAAGTAAAGTTTCAGTGTGAGGACCAAGTGACAACTAGTTGATGGATCAAAGTTTGAATAACTAAGTTAAGATTAATGTTGTGTGAAGTTTTGTTTAATTCACAACTTTGGTCCGACGTATGAAACTGATTGTGTGTGTGTGCGTGCGAGGGCAATCAATTTCATAAAATAGACGGACAATTAATCAGGTAACAGAGCCTGGTTAATTGTGCGTTTGGCTCTGTTTTGATTTTACAACAAATATGGATTGAGGCTTCAAATTGGATATTTTGAAGGACTATAAAACATTTTCAGCTCATTAATAAAATGAAACATATTTTTAGGACATCATTTTTTGGGATTTCTTTAGCTTTATTGACACAATATTATTCAACATGTAAACAAAAGTCACTAACCTCTTGATTTAACTGAAAATTATAACTAAGATTGACGCGGATTTTTCGGATAATTCTATTTGTATTTCAAGTAACTGCGTTACTATTCAGTATCTTTCTACAAAACTACACGACATGAAAATTATTACTTTAATGGATTTGATGAATTTAGTAAGTAAAATAAACTCAACAAGTTCAATAAAACTTTTGTAGCATCACACGAAAATCCATAAAACTACAGACGGTATCGGTTTCATGCTCGTTGCAAATCAATGTCCAGTGTAGCGTACGAGCGTTTGAAAGCGCACCCAAAACTCGGTGATTTTCAAATCGCGTGGGAGGAAACAATATGCGTCATGACGCCATGACTCCCGCCCTCCGTTCTGATTACACTCCTAAATTGGGAACGAGGCACGGAGTAAGGAAAGATGAGCAGAGGTGCCATAATGCATGTAGGTTAGGGTGTTCTTCTAGGTCAAATACGAACGGTGGGTACTGGGTATGGCTAAAAAGATCAGTTACCGCATTCGGGTTCTTTGAGACATCAGTCGTAAATTTTTGGTATTACAAAATATGTTCGGGTCCAAAGAAGGTGTTTAAGGGGGAAGGCAGTAACGTTTCACGTCCCCTGCACATTTTGGCGCAACTTTCTTAGGAGATTTTCCGTTATGGCACCTCCGTTAGTCATTTTGTTCTCCATGGAACGAGGGTATTCCACGAACACGCGTCATTGCAATTCACAATGGCTTAGAGGAAATTAGTGCAGAATAGCTGCATTCTGCACAAGATGAAGCTATTTTGTATGTAATTGATATTAAAATGTCATATGTCTATTCGTAACTATTGTGTTTGCATATGCGAAGGCTCTAATTTATACTGTGACTAGCTGGTGCCCGCGACTTCGTCTGCGCAGGTTTAGTATTTCGAACAATATGTTTACAAATTGTAGCCTATGTGTTTCTGATGTATAAGCTATATTATTGTAAAGTTTCATTAAAATCCATTCAGTAGTTTTTGCGTGAAAGAGTAACAAACATCCATACATCCATACATCCATACATACAAACTTTCGCGTTTATAATATTAGTAGGATATTATTGACTTTCCTTGTACGTTTGTATTAGCGCAGTAAGACTTAGATGTAGATGTAGACTATTGTTTATTACGTATATTATATTACGTACGTTGAAATTCAACCTTTGAGTTTTTAAAGGAAATCAAGTGAACATTATGTAAAGTACCTACGCTTTAAGAGCGATAATTGAAGAAATTAAGTTCACATCTTCACGATATTAGGCGTACCTTTGACATTTATTTTATTTTCACAAGAAAGGTTAACAGCTAACCTGAAAATAATGGTATATATATTGCGGGGATACAGTGTTGTTGCTAGCAATAAATCACTGTGAAATATGCTCGTCTAGGGTGAATTGAAACTACAAGAATAAGCTGAAAGCTTATCTATCAAGATTTTGATATTGGTCTAGACGTAGGCGCTTTGCTATTTTAGGAAACTCGTAAACGCTAAACTGTCTGACTGTTTTCGGTATTTTTAGAGAAAGAAACACGGACAGATTGTTTTATAGTTCGAAGGAAATTTTACTTGATAGTGATCAATGATTAATGTCATAGTCTTTACCCAATTGTTAATGTTTAATGAATTGCATATAGGTACAACTTGATTTTTTTTTTTTTAACAAAGTTTGATTCTCTTCTTTTTAAAATCGAAGCAAGGAAGTCTTGATATGGATTAACAAGTTCTTCGAAAGCAGGCGGTCATGTAATATGTAGCTTACAGTGAAGGTATGATAAATAGTAGTTCTCATTTTCCAATACAACTACAAAAGTTGAAGCGATCCCATAATGGACCATTGTTAGAAGCCTCACTATTTTATCAAAGTTTGATAACAAAGTCGAATGCACAATATTTCCATTTATATGGTGGGCGGAGCGAAGTTTGTTTAATATACTTCAGTATGCTTCAGTCAGACAGTTAGTTGAGGGAACTATCCTAGGCTTTTATGCTTTTGTTCAGATTTATTTGTTAGTATGTAGTTAGATCAGAAAGTGCAAAGGTTAGAACTAACTTATTATGTTCGCCAAAAGTGAGTTAAAATAAATAGTTTGATGATCTAGTTTTGATTAATTACTTACATCTTAAAATAACTGTTTACTGTAAATTTTCACATAAACGTTCAAAGTTAAGATTTGAAATATGAAAAACGTTCATCTAGTCGCTGAAATGGGGCCTAAGTATTACGATTTTTTTAAATAAAACGGAAATCTTGACACAGCAATCGAAAAGAAATAATCAAAGAAAGGAAAACAATAAATCGAAATGATACGAATTTCACTCCGCATATTTTTATCACAAAAGTAAATAAGTAGGGGAGCGTTATTGAAGAAATTATCCATTATAGCTTCCGACCGCGGCTTCGCCCGCGCAGAGTTCGGTTATATCGCGTTTTCAAGAGAATTCTTCAAAAGTCCGGGATAAAAACTATCCTATGTTCTTTCTCAAGGTCAACTCTATCTCTGTACCAAATTTTATTAAAATCAGTTCAGTGGTTTAGACGTGAAAGCGTAACAGACAGACAGAGTTACTTTCGCATTTATAATATTAATAGGGATTATTTAATAAATCAAATTCCTCATATCCTGCGCTCTCTAATATCACGTTTAATTTTGATTGAATTTTTTGCTTCAATAAATATCAATTTTGAAATTAATCTTGAGGCAATGTTGTCTTATCTCGTATTAGCTTTTATCTTTGTAACTTTGAAATTCTTCAATGTTTTTTATATTTTTGGAAGTTAAGCTCTGTAAAAATAGACTTAAGTATAATGGAAGTCTGTGCTTATTTTTTCAAGTCTTCAATGAATAAGGATTGCTCAAGTGTGGCCTATTATTACTGAAGATGGATTGTTGGAATAATTTCTTGTGGTATTAAGCCTATTTTAGTAACACTTTATCCTTTGAGACCATCAAAGGATAAGGATTTGCGAAAACTTTGAGGCAAGATTACTTTACATTAAAACACGTAACACTACCTATGTATGTTTTAAAATTCTAAAAGCCAGATCTTAACTATAGTTCATCAACTATTTAGCTTTAAACTGCTAAGCAAACACTAAAAATTTTACGCTATAACCCCGGGTTCACAGAAAACTTTTAACTCCGAAATATACTGCAAATCAAAACAAGGACACACTATTCATCACGCATATCGAAAACGACGATAAATTAAATCAATATAAAGTTATCAATTTCAACAATACAAACTTCCAAAGGTTAATGAAAAACGTGAACCGGCGGGATTTCAATTAATATGAACAGTGGCGCCATCTGCAATCTTTGATGGTAAACTATTGGTTCTACATAAGTACACCGCATAGTCCTGCCGGGGTTGCGGGATTGTTCGAAAGAGTTACCGCGGCCCTGGTACATAAAGGGCTTAAGAAGGAACATGGTGGGTTTTAGTCAGTTACAGCCTTACTACAAAAACTTAAACATCTGTTGAACACTTGTCTAAAAAAGTGTTTTTGCAAAACGGACCTTATTTCAACGTCATAATCTGTCATTTTTTAGTCAAGTGTTAGACAGACGTTTAAAAGTTTTTGTGGTACGACGATAAGAGATGCTGCACCCACAGCGGGAGATTTCATTTGATGATTTCCCACAAAAAAAAAATAATACAAAGCATAGTTTGTTACGCGAAAATCGTTTTGTAAGGATGGAAATATGTTATGGGCTTGTTATGGGTATATCTTTGGTTCGCTTTGAAGTGAAAGGATGGGGTTCTCAAATTAGAGCAGCTGGGGTTATTTTGGGAATTCATGTTTAATGTTTGGTCTGTCCAAACGTTTGTAATTAACTCACCTATATTCAGAAAGCTCATAAAATCACTTGAGACTGGTTCGTGTAAAGCTCCTGTATCGACCGCGTGTGCAAAAAATACGACAACTTTTTTTTTTAATCTTAACCCAAATTCGTAAAACATTCTACGGGGGTGAACCTACTCACAATCGAATAGAGGAGAGTCAACATTTTAACAGAATTTAATAAAGAGTTAAAAACATCCAACATTATACCCAAAAAAAATAATAACAAACCGTTAAGCACCTCTCATCATCCATTTTCTTAGAAACGTTCCTACTAATGACATTTTCGCGCAGATATTTTTAAAAGTGCCATCAAACAGAGAGGAAAAGGACAGCAACATTAATAAAGTCGAAGAAAAATGCTTGTGTTCCTTTGTACGAACTTGTTGCGTTTGTATCTTGTATCTCGTAGTGGCCTTACAAGGAAAAGAATAGGGAAAAGTGTAGCCACAGTTTATATATGTACAGTCGTGAAAGTACCTACTAACGTTCGTAAAAATGTCACTCACACACGCATGTGCATCGACGAGCTTTTACCAGCGCTACCGGTGCTGTCAATACTGAGTGTCACAGTAGCACATACGTGTGTGAGTGACTTGGTAACACATTAGTAGGTTCGTAGGTAGCTCCACAACTGTTTAAAAGAGAATATATTTAAACTGTGGTGTAGGGGATCGTAATAAATTTTCAAATTTGGAACGTAAGAGTTTTTTTTTTATTGCGTAGCCTTTTTACAATAGATTTCCTTGTCTCTGAGCCACGGTTTAAAGGAGTTTTCAGTTTGAAATAAAGAAATAAGGTTTACAAAATAGGGTGTTAAGGCAAACAATGTTGGTTTATGATTGTTATGGTTTTGCGTTTTAAACCGTTGTTACAATTCGCAAAGTCATCATTTTGTTATTCGCATTTTTTGTAAATGCTCTTTCAACGATTTCATTGGGCTTGTGTATTATTTGTTAACAAAAACATTAAAAAATAATTCTTTCTACATAATGCTGCTGAAAATTTTCCGACCTTGATAATAATTCAAGTTTCCCTTGTAACGTTGTCCCTAAATCCTAGTTGCGAGTGTAGTCACTTATCACAATAAGTCTATCCCCAACGTGGATATTTAGTTAAGCTAAGTTTAGATACGAGAACTAAAGGACTAAACAAAAAATATTCTACCTATTTGATGTTTTCCATACCAGAGATAGGAATTAAATTATTATTTTATTTTTATACTTTGTTATTTTCTTAAGAAATACATACCTAAATGTTATGTAAATACCTATATTACAATCAATCATCTAACTTACGTACGTTACAGGGAAAATACAAAAAAACACTGTAACAAAATACAGTGGACATGCTAAAAATAACATTAGAACGTGTCAAAATGCAACATTCCGTTCAGTGAACAATGTCGGCCTGAGAGGGTCACCGTGGTGATTGTAAAGCGAATTCTTTGTTCCCATTAATTATTCCCTTATCATTATTGTCTAAAGGGACGCACGCTGTCAGCTATTGTTGTTCAAATTAATTTAAATGGTCCTTGTGACTGCCTATATTACATTTCTTTGGCTTTGTACCTTATATATATACTAGCTTTCCGCCCGCGGCTTCACCCGCGTGGAATTCGGTTCACCCCTCCCGCTGTGGGTTAGCAGCGGTGAGGGAGTGTCAGACTCTTACTGACTAAAATCGTCGTGTTCTGTCCTAGGCCTTTTATATACCAGGGCCGCGGTACCTCTTTCGAACAACCCGCAGCCGCGGCTGGCCCTGGCGCTACTGGGCCCGCGGCGAACCTTAACATCGCGATACAGAAAAGCGCAACGCCATCTATCGAGCTATCGGGAAGCTCGCGATTGAACAATGAGCTACAGGTTAAAGCGCGAGATATCATTGCACTTCTTACGTATCTTAAAAAAAACAACGTCACCACGTTTTAAAAAGCTATCAATCCACTTCTTACGTGTTTTAAAAACACATCGTTACCACGTTTTAAAAACACCCAGCGCCATCTATCGCATACCTCAAGAACTAAATAACTTAACTAATACTTATACCAATTAGTAATTCGTTGAATTATAGTTATTTCAGGATAAGTAGATGTAAAAATAACAGTTAAGACGATAAAACAAATTGTACGTCATCCCTCGGGAATTCCTCATTTTCGAGGAATCATTATCGTATCATTTAGCTTCTAAATTTATATGTTCATATTCGTTTGCAATATATAAGTAGATGTAAAAAAAAACAGTTTAGACGATTAAACAAATTGTACATCATCCCTCGGGAATTCCTCATTTTCGGGGATTCATTATCGTATCATTTAGCTACAACGACACACAGCGCCATCTACAATCCATCCATCAAGCAAACAATATTTTTCGTTTTCCCTCGGGAATATCTATTTTTTTCGGGATAAAAAGTACCCTATTATTTAATCCGGACTTCTAACTTTACGTCTGCAAAATTTCAAAGCAATCGGTTCAGTAGTTACGGCGTGAAAGCGGAACAAACAAACAAACAAACAAACTCACTTTCCGATTTATAATATTAGTAAGGATAAGGATAGTAAGGATGACTGTTTGTTTTATATCAGAACATTTTTTATTTTTTCCGGATTGGATCAGAGTAAATGAAATTCGTTTGTAACCAACTGTTACTACAGCCCATTGAACAGCTCAAAATTAGTCCATACTTTTTCATAATCTTATAAACACATAAAGAATGGAGGCATGCATAAAATAAATAAAATAATGTTTGCATACATTTAGTTATGTCGTAACCAAAGTCCAGCGACACCATTCACCCCATTGCATAAAATTAAACTCCATGATCAAGAAAAAGCGTACCGAACTAACCTAATTTTCCTTTATATTAAAAGTTTGTTCACCCACTTTTTATCGCTAGAATAATGTTCAAGTATTTTACTGAAAATGGTCTTAGAAAGATTAGCAAGCTACGAAAGTAGGGCATTGTGAGTGCATGAGTAATTATTGTTCGTACATTTTGTTCGTGCCATGAATCATAAAGCTTCGTCTACACAGTGGTGTGTATATCTACGAACATAAAGCCTTGCTTGAAAGAAAAAGTGACAGAAAAATGCACACGTGTTTTTCTGTTTTTTTTTCTTTCAATGCCGACGGAGGGTGCATCGAACGAACGAACAATTGACGGTAATGTTAGCTCTAATCAACTCGTGCACGAAGATTGTTATGTATTCTTGAAGGCCCTTAGTAAAACTTCGAGCTTCATTTCTAATAGGTACATATAGAGGTATTGTTTTAAATTTACCAATTTCGTGTAATTAATATTTTGTTTTCTCAAAACTTTATAAATTGCATTGTAAAAGGCACTGCAAAAAATAGCTTAAACAATAACGATGACCCAAAACAATTTGATAAAAACAAAATAAAATCGTTGTTTATTTGTTCAGGAAGTGGTGGATACTTTGAAAAATCAATTGGAAGGCTATCCCTTAGGGAAATGATCGCTTGTTCAAGTTAATTATATTTGCTTAGGAGTAACAACAACATGTCTACGGGTTTCTGACCTTTCGCGGTACAAGCGTTGAATTTCAATTTAAATTGATGCAACGACCGACTACAATTCAAGATACTTTTTTTAAATGTCAGCGTAGTTTGACCTTTAGACTACTTTACGGTGCTTTTTAAAATGTCTCAAGTAAGGAATTGTGAGCTGAAATACTATGTTTTTTTTTCACTGTTTCTAAGAAGGTTAAATGTAAACCTTTTAATTATTAACACTGATTGTCATTACGATAGCCTGAATTGGAAATTAGGACCTTTAAAAATAATTTGATTACTGAGTTTTTCTTTTTCATCATTATTAATTTAAGAAAATTTAGATACATATAATAGATTAATCAATTTGTTTACTCAACTTTTTACTCTTACAGTCAGCATCATCAAATGGGTAAGTTACTATTTCTCCTATCAAAACTAGTATAAATGAAAACTATGTTAATTTTTAAAATCCATAGGGACCCGTAATGACCATGGAACTAACCATAACATCCACTGTTTCACTTTTAGGAGAGCGGTCTTTATTAGAACGCTTTTAACTGAAATTTAATTCAGTTCGTTGTTGATTTAGGACAGAACTGGCGTACACATACATGGGTAGGTACATCTATTATATATACTGCTGTTGTAACATTAAGAAGAACTTAGTGACTTAAAGCTTCTTTTTTCTCCTTTTCTTGGGTAAAAAGAAAAGTTACCGACACGATCTGTTCATATTCGAGCACATACATCAAGGATTTGGGTTAGATTTTAGTTTATTTTTATTTAATGACTTTTGTTTAATTTATTCGTTATTTATTCCATTTACAATATTAGAACTGTTACATATTATTGCCAAGCACTGATTAAACTAAAGGTATTATGAAAACCTTTTAACGTTAACTTCTGGTTGAGGCCTTTTAGCTGAGGTATAAAAAAGTTTTCTCCTTAATTACCTAAGTGGGGGAGAAAGTAATTTACATAGTTAAATTATAACAACTAACTAGGGACCTTGTTGTGAGTTGTGTGAGCAATCAGGGTAATGTTTGATTAAAAAGTGGTGGACAAGTCGAGATTGCCTACTTTTACACTTAGGGCCTTAAAAAAAATAGAAGAAATATTAAAAATAATTTTAACTGGAATCATGTTAAACGGGAAAAGGGCGAGCCTGCACCTATGACTTGCGGTGGTGCAAAATTATGTTTAGCAAAAATACCCGTAATGAAAATGATTACAGACTTTTAGCTACAACGTTAAAACGTCCAAGTCTATTACTACTGCAATATTAGACAATTATATGAATATATTTGCAGTAAGTAATTGTCCTATCAACTACAAGTATCCAAACAGTGCAACAACCTTATTAACATTATCTATTCATTCTCAGGCTTTACAAATAATTTATTCCCATTTACAGCTATAAATAACAGCATACATTAGACCGATTCAGTACCCACTGTGATTCATACACGCACTGTAAAGGCAGGAATATATTCAAGGAAATAAAGGCAGGTTATAATTCCGGTACAGTCACGCGAAACGAAGCTAGGAGTTCAGGAAGCCGAACGTTTATTCTGATAAGCGTGACGTAATAATACGGTTTTCTTGTCCTACATGTTATGGAAATTGGTAACATGTTTCAGTGGTGAAAAGACACGAAAATGTGTAGTTAAGTTTTTGTTTGAAATTTGAATTTTTGGGTGCTTAGTTTGCATGTAACCTATGATAAATGAAAAATATTTCTTACTAGCTGTTGCCCGCAACTTCGTCTGCGTGGGCAATATAGAATAGTCAAAATACTACTTATCCCGTAGGTGCATTCTTTCACGTGACAGTATAATTAGGATTAGCACTTAGCAGTCGCATAGCTGGATGCGAGAAGCCGAAAATAGATCTCAGTGGCGTGCACTTGGAGAGGCATATGTTCAGCAGTGGACTGCGATAGGCTGATGATGATAATGATGAGTCGCATAGATTCATTGATCAAGGTTGTGTTGCTAGAAATATTTATGTTGAATATGTCAGTGAGGAAGGCAATCCGCAGCAACCAAACAAACAGATTACCTACAGTTCAGTTCGAAGGTAATTAACTGGCGGAGAATCTTAACACCGCGATTCAGAAATGAGACGAAAATGCACAGCGCCATCTAATAGCGGTAGGCAGAACTTCTCAACATTTAGAACTAAACATTATTTTGTTCGTTCCATTACGTACTGATGGCGACTGAGGTTCAAACTAATACATTTTACATCCTTCATCATCCCTTATTTTATCACCCGTGGGGGTTGAATGGGGGTTGAATTAATCAAAATCGTATTTAAGCGAACGTCACCATAAAATTCTGATTCGTCATCAGGACTTCTTCATAAAATCTAAGAAGATGTATACAAACTTTCATCCCCTATTTTATCCCCTTAGGGATGGAATTTATCAAAATCCTTTCTTAAGGGTTGCCTACGCCATAGTAGCTTTATGCATGCAAAGTCTCAGTCCGATCGGTTTAAAATTGACAAAGTTTCATACAAACTTCATCCCCTATTTTATCCCCTTGGGGGTAGAATTGATCAAAATCCTTTCTTAGCGGATGCCTACGTCATAACATCTACCTGCATGCCAAATTTCAGCTCGATCCGTCCAGTGGTTTCAGCTGTGCGTTGATAGATCACTATGTCAGTCAGTCAGTCACCTTTGAGTTTTATATATTTAGATATGGCTAGAGGAATATAAGCAAATGTTTCAGTTATATGAAAACAGTGATTTTGAAAGGATGGATGAATTATAATAATGTTCATTTCATTTAATAATATCTTGTAAACTCGACAACTTTATCGTTTATTTCATCATTCATTCGAACGATAAAATGAACCGTTTAAAAATACAGCAATTATTATTTATTAAATTTAACATCGTAATAAAGTAAGGACGTGAACATTTTAAAACAAAGAAGTAAAAAATTAATTACAAAATACCGTGTCGGTGAAAAATATTTAACAGTCTCGTACATAAAGAGATGCTTCGGAGCTTGGTAAAAGCGTAGCGTATAATATCGAATATTTTTCGCTGTCGTTAACTACTAAAAAAGATAAAAGTGCAACTCCCACGCTCAACTTCACCGAAGTAAACTAGATAACAGAATATCTTTGATATAACTAAACGGTTTGGTGCTATACCTATACACACTTTGAACTCGCAATTTTGCATGACATTTTTTTTTACTTTAAATATTGGCCTTTATAGAACACATCACATACTGAAATATTTTACCTACTGACTACCAAAACAGTAATGTTTTAGATAGAAAATTTAATAATTTATCAGCTTCAACGATAAACGAAACTATTCAATATGAACACTCGTTCATACACCAAACCATCTCAAGTCCCTGTAGAACGCATATCTTACTCAATCTAGAAGTCTACAGCGAAATGTGACTTAATCCCAAGGGATGCTTTAACAAAGCCTTGAAAAATATCCAGCTACGCACATACGGTCCTTCAACGAATGTATGGAAAGGTAAAAATAACAGGCCAGTATGTGTCACGTACATTTGAGACCATTTGCTTATTATTAAGAGAGGTACCTAGAGTACCTTGCCCTCAGGACGTGCCTTCGCTTCGTTTGGAAATTGGGTCGGCCCTCTCCCTACAAAGTAGGCACCATTATGAAACGGCTTACGAATAAATCGATGACGCGTTTTTCGTCACAGACGGCGTATGATACGAATTGTCAGTCATCAAATAAGTCGATCAATTGTTCATGGAAATTTGTGTAAAAAAATCTCAATATAAAAAAATACGTTTACTGCTTTTATACTAACCAGAGTGGCGACAATCACATATGTTAAACAATTCTACCGTTCCTAAAAGTATTTAAGGCAACGCATTTATTTTTATCCAAATGGTGTTATAAATTACATTTGGGGTCTGGCAAGGGAGAGCTTTTGACACACTTTTCACGTTAAATTAATTGTCGCATCACACTTACATAACGTATTATTTGTTAGGCAGACCATTCCTTTTGACGCGTCAATCCGATGAAAAATGAAATAAAATGTATTAAGTAAATTGGTATTTAAAATATTTTCATGAATAAACAAAAATATTAGGTACCTAAATTGAATTATTTACTGAAGCACCCTTTCAAAAAGTTTTACATATTTAATAGAAAGTCCCCTTCTTAAGTGTGCGAAGATTTCTTTATTTATCCCAGACTTAGCGAGCCACAGGTGGACCGGAAAGCCTTATTGAAAATTGAAATTTACTTTACTTGAAAATAGCTTTACTTTATACCGAGAGAGGGGCCGACGTCACGTTTTGAATATCTTGTTAAAAAATACTCTAAAACCTTTACGTGTTTATATTTTGGATTTTCTGAAAGTCAGTGGAAATGTCAGCTGGGTTAATTCTTGTGTTCATTTTTAACGAAATAAGCGCACAACGGTGATGGCACAGGCACAATCATATTTTTGAAAATCTAGGGAAATAATTAGACTGGCTGTTTTCAGAATTTCCTGTACAAATAAAACTACTTGATATTGTGTTTGAAATGAAAACCTGTATTTTCTGATTGTAACACTACTGCATAGCTTAGAATACCTTTGCATGTAAAGTTATGTTAATTAGACAAACAATTCGTGATTGAGATTGGTTTATAAATCAATCGTGGATTGATTTACTCAGATAATGATGTGTTAATTAGTTTGGGATACATTTGGGACAGTGATCGGTACAAAGTGCCTACCTAGTGTTCACATTTTATTGGTAGTAGCATTAGTCGGAAACTTTTCAGGATAAGAATATTTGTATCAAAGAGATTTACATTACAAACTTCCCTTCGATCTCTTGTTTGAAATGTGTGAAGACTTTGAATCCTACATCTTGTAGGGAAAATGTATTGTATCTAGAATCCTGAGAAAAAACGTAAAACCAGTCCCTAATCCTCAACGCAATAACAAAACATGCGTTCATCAATAAAATATACGATAAAATCCATAACATAAATATCAAAGCCCAAAGTCTTGTGTGCCGTTGATAACAATACAAAGTTAGTTTTTTTCTCTATATCCGTGTCAAACGCTAAAAAAACTCGCCACCATTTTCGTGTTTGTCTTACGAGAGCACTTTGCTTTCACATACAAACAAAAATAGCGGACCCAAAATAGGGAACCGAAAATAACATTTTAACCCTATAAACATGAGGAAAACACGTCACAAAAAATAACGATAAAAACAAAACACAAGCGATACGCAAAAGTAACATAGGACCTGTTTAAAAAACTCTTATAGGTCGACTTTCTTTTTCTACATGCGTATAGGTCGACCTGTACCTATGTATGCAACCATGTAATGGAAACTAAGGTAACTAATTTAACCATCTTCCAAGGATCGTATCGTTATGAGCTTTTTACGTGCTTTTATACAAGCGTGTTTTTGTAGATTTTTTGCAATATATATATTTTTTAATATTTGATTCGAAACACGAATTAAATGCGGTTCTCTTAATCAACGTCGCTATAAATTCCCTGAAATATTTTAATTTAAAATTTGGGAGTGTTTATTGCTTGGCACCTACGTGGAAAGTGCGCGAGTCTAATGAAAGGCATTCTTTAGAGTTCGTACGTGACACGTGACCTACTCACCAGAAAGTATAGCATCAGTTTTTGGCCCTTTTGCCCTTGTTTTTGGTCCTTTGGTTTTCTTATCATTTTGTCTTATGTTAGAACAAGTATTAATGTGCGAATTTGTTTCAGGATATTAGAATTGCATGTATCAACCTATGCAGAAAAAATATTTCGTCTTTTATAAAAAGGATCTTGTAAATTCTGCATAATAGACATCATGTACCTATGTGTAAAATATTTACAATTAACACACCCACGGCCTACCTAATTTTTTTTTTTGTATTGTCGTGTTTAATTGTAGCTTTTTATACTAAAACATATTAATATGACCACTAAAAAGCGATCATAACATGTTTCGAAACAAAAAAAAAAGATATTAGAAATCCAAAACAGTGCCCCTAACATGAAGACAAGTATACAGGACTCTTTGAAAATAGCAAGGAATGCTTTTACTGTGATTATGTCGTTGAATCTTTTGCTTTTTGCTCGGCGCGAGCATTATTAGAAGTCATACCTGGATAGCAGGGAGGTGCAGTATAATGTACAGGGTGTTAGAAAAGTATGGAAAAGTGGGACGAAGGTTAAGTGGCCTTTTGCAAGATTTGGATATTGTAGTCATCATCAGCATGCATCCTTTTTTAAGGGTTTCCTTAGGATGATATCCCTTACTCAGTCAAAGTCGGTTTAGGTGCCCAAAATATAGGTATCTACTTTATAGTATACGTGACTTTGAAAAGTTACATTAGTACTTGCTTGACCTCGAATACTTACTTCACAGGAGACCGCTACAACCGTAGCAACGCTGTATGATCTTCCGTCAAAAAATATGTTTTATATAATATGTACCATTTGATGTGCGAATGTGCGATACCTATTTCGGCGAAATTAAACACAGAAAGTCTTAATCTAACAAACGATAATAATTACAAAATTTGCTGTATTTTCGATTATATTTTTATAGGCAATGTTATAACACCCTGTATACATGGCTATGTAACATGTAGGCAGTATCTATTCGCGTAATGAGACCATTGTTCTAATGCGCCGGGATCATAGCTGACGTTTCTATACTAATTAAACTTTATTATTCAAATTGTTTTTTGAACGGAGTTATGATTCGGTATTCAATGTTGGCTTTGTTAATAGGGAAAGTTCAGTACAATATCGAGTTATATATTATTAATAGGAATAATTTATTATTAAGGGGATTACGTACCCTTTATTATGAATCATGCCTTGAAATGTACACAGTTGGGTTTGAATGTAATTTGTCGTTCTTTGACAGTTGTTACCATTATTAATATTTAGCTTCTTGTGACCTACATTTAAACTCGAATGTATTATGTTAAAATTATCACTGACTTAAGCAAAAACCTACCTAAATCTACATATTAAGAGAGCATTCATCGAAATTAAAACCCACTTGGTAAATGGAGAACAATTTATATTTTTTAACATGTCTGCTCTCTTCATATTTATGAATTGAACTCATCGTAACAAAGTTTACAAATGTGATCACTCATACAATCCCCAAGAGACTAACATTAATACATAATGCTGTTATCAACACCCCACAAAACTGGTGCAAACTCATGAAACCACTAATTTAATATACCAGTCTGCAGGTATCAATTATTAGTACACATATTAAGTGGAAAGTAAAATATGAATTCTTTAAAATTACCACAAATAATAAAATGGTAAAATTAAACCAAGCCATTTTTATTCAGGCTACAACACAGCAATTAGGCAGCGCATTTGCATGAATTCCCACCAAAACGGGCTGTTTGCCGCAAATATGTAAATTATTATATTTATTTCACGAAACAGAGAACACCTACGCGAGTAAAAGCCAAAATCAAATTGGATAATAATCTGAATAAAGCTCTCGACGAAAACAAATTCAACATTCATTCATAAAGCATAAATTTCCTTATAATAAATTGTACTCAAGACATTGTGCCGCAACTGTTTGCTCTGATTTTAAACGTAGGCGCTCATTTCTAGTAACATAAAAGCGGTTCACATTTCGTCGTAACAATAGGAATGTAACAAATTAACATTTACTTCGTTTACGATCCAAATTTTGGTGTTTAAATAGTTTTGTATGTAGCAAAATAATTACTACATCTCCAATCTAGAGTAAGCAATGCGCTCAGCATGCGAGCCTTCGCAGGCTATAGAAGAGAAGTATCGATAGGTAGGTATAACTTTCTACTTACCTCTGATGACATTCGTACTCATAAAATAATTTGTAAATTAAGTTATAATCTGCAGTAATTTCAGGGAAAAAATCTAAAACATCATCATCCCCTCAACAATGTTTTTGACTATAGTACGCGCCAAATAAGCGTGCAATAAAGGTTGTTCACCTCCTTCTACTAATGTATCCCAATATTTCAAAACGATACGAAAAAAATGTATGGGCAGTGTCGCTAACACGATCAATACAAGTGTATCGTGGTAAGAGGCGTCCTTGTCGCAAAGGATTTGACAAACCTTTGGTCAAAATTATGATCAGTCGTTTTTAGTTCAAATATGGGCAGACAAGCGCATTCCAAATTCGGAATGACGGAAGGACATTGTTACAACATGGCGGACAGGTGATGCGCCCCTGACGGCGGGGCGGTTGAATGACCTTATTGCAAGTTTATTTGGCGCGTACTATTGGCTATGTGCAAAGCGAGTAGCGGCGGACAATAACGACCGCAGCGCACAACACGGCAGAAATTGGAAACAAATGCGGATGTTTCAAACCCGGTTTTTATCATTATATTCATTTTACAGTAAAACTATTGAATAAATTGCACTTAAATAATGTCAACAACACTATTGTAATCTTTGGTTTTATTTATATTCGCAAAGAAAATTATAATGTTTACATGGTTATTATTTGACAGCTTCCGCAAATGTTGTAAACGCTACGCGTCGCCACCGTCGCGCACATAGCCAATAGACTTTTCTACTATAAGGACTTCGCACCTTGTCTTTTTTTGTAAATTCTGAATTTAAATGGTAAGTTATATCGTCGCCTTCACAATATAATCCAGCAATCCCAAAATTATCTTACGTCTAGATTCTAGAATTATCTTCAGTAAACTCAATTCTACACCATATTAAATTACAAAACAATAATTTTAGAAACTAAGACGCTAATGTAGCTGCACAGACTAATTAATTCAAGCAAAATTACACGTATAATACGTTTAAGGTACTACTATGAAATACGATTGCGTCGAACTAATAGGTACCTACTTCATTTCTAGGGAAACAGTCGAATAATTCGTAATTACTTGGAGCGGGTGTTAATTAAGTAAATGGCTGACTAGAGCAATTGTAACGCAATCTGTGCAAATCGGTGGTGGTGGGGCTTGGCGCTTGGTGTATGGCGTATGGCGCCAAAGATACGGATCTAGCATGGCGGCCCGAATGACCGCCGACCGCCGACCCCGGAGCCGCTCATGCTATGTGACGTCATTTGCTTGTAGTGATGTTTGTGTGTAATGTCGATAGATTACTAATGTTACTAAAATTCCTTAAGATATATTGAAGGATAAACAAAAAAAAAATAGTTTTGACTTGTCATTATCTTTTCCAAATATTGTATGTATATTTGAAAAAAAAGAAGAGAAAATGCCAAATATATAATTTTGTTGGGTCCTGATACTAATGTGATATTTAATGGATACCTTAATACATGCCAATTATACCTTTTTACACGCTTTTTATTAGCTTCACCTGTATGTTTGTAACCGACTTCTTTGGGCGCGATTTTGACCCACTTTAAACGGCCAGATTTCGTTCAAACTTTGTAGATTTATTGAGGACCGATGACAATACACTAATTTGATAAAATTATTTACACAACATTACACTTTGCTACCTATACATAAATAACATTAGGTGATTAAAAAATATACATAGTAACTGATTAGACGCTTTTGACAAAAACTACCTTAGTACTTAGTAGCAGAACCAGATGTCAGAAAAGCATTCGATTGACATCAAATATCGTTTTCGGTAACTTTTACGGTTATAAAAACATATTAATTAGCTCACCGCGGAACTGGGCATGTACTTATGTAATGTATATTCATTTGGTCTCCAGATTTCATCACAATTACTATTTATTGCTATTTTAAGTATTTCTATCGATTCCAAGTTTTGTCGACACTTCTACACACTATACAAATCGTGACTTATATCCGAGTTTGCCTCGGTGGTTATAGGTAGGATGGACGAAATATAGAAATTGCAATCTAAACTAATTATGTAACAACAGCTACTGGTTGCAAGTTATTGTAATTACATTATAAACTAGCATGTTGTAAGGTTCCATAACTTGCAAATTGTATTCTTCCGTAATAATGCGATTAAGCATTAACACAGTTTTCTCGCAAATGTATATTGACAGTCAATGAACTTTTCATAGACTCAAAGTCAAAAAGATTTGTTTTAAATAGCTTTATCGACTAACTAATCCAATACGTATAAGTGAAAACATCAGGGTAAATGCCTACAAACTTTTACAAAAGTTGGTAAGTGCTTTGCAGACATCTAAGATTCCTATTATGCTATTCTACCTGTATACCTATGGCCTGAATTTTATAGGTTTCGATCTAAGTAAAGCCACTACTGTAATCATCATCAAGCATATCGTTTGATTTCTTCCTCTCTGCTATCTCTACATAGAAGATTACCTCAATAACACCCTGCCCACACTGCTTAGTACCACAATGATACATTCATAGATTAATAAAACCAGATTACGTATAGCAGCATGTTAACCCTAGGTTACCTAGCCTAGAACGGACCACTCCGAAACATTCCTGTACCCAGTATAGGCAATAAAGCCACGTAATTACGAAATAACTTTGTACCTGTATTTGCTGCGGGACTATTTATTTAATCACTTTGACGGGAAAATAATGGAGAGGGCAAGCACGAGGCTCCCATCAAAATTGTACGGCGATCTATCGCGAACCGTGTTGGCTGTGATAGAACCCTGTATGGGGATTAAATAATTTCCGTGCTTACCTATAATGGGTTTTGAATAGCTCGGCCTAGGACAGTTATTTTGGATAAACAGCGCTGATAACATTGTAAGCTTTCAGATTTTTGTTTTAGCATTAAAATTACTGTGGGATAGCTCGGAAGCCGCTGCTGTAGTGCTTAATTGGTGTTTAAGTTGTTAATGCATTTTGAACTTAATGCAATGGATATTTACTTTGTTTCGTTTATTCGAAACAAGCCTGAAATGACAAATCGAACGTGAAATTATCGAACAACATGTGTTTACCTAACACATGTTGTTCGATAATTTCCTTCCATTCTTTTAGATTTGCTTCAGATTTTTTCATGTATAGTTTACTTCCACAGCATTTTAACTCGAATTCAACTGAAAAAAAAATTGCAAGCTCACATCGAGTTTTCAATTCATCCGTGCGGGTGAACGGTGTGCGGGTCACACTTTTTCATTTCCGATGGAAAGTTTGCATTCCAAATATCAAAGTTCAGTCCAATTTGTCTAATGGATGGAAATAAATGTCACAAAATCGCATGTCAGTTTATTACTTACCTTGCAAATTTTATTTTGATCAACAGTTTTTATTGATATTGGTTATAGCACTTATTTAGATTGTAGCATAAAGTTTTAGTGGTAAGGATGAACTAGGCATCTGAAGAATTTTGTGACTTCAGATTATGTTGTAAAGTTATATTATTATGTTTATACATGTTATGGTAATTGAGATTGGAGTCGATAAGGACGACGAAAGAAACTTGTAGCTATGTTTTAACTGTTTATGCATAATGGTGTAACAGTACATAGGTAACTTCCTGCCTAAGATTAGAAAATTATACTTGAGATTAATTAACACACAAGGTTATGTCAGTTATACCTAATTGAAAAAAGTTGCTAGTATTTGTTACTCCAATATAAATAAGACATCTAATAGTGTTATTTATGAATGAAATCTAATTTATCTTTATTAATTCTCGTGTACTAAAGAGTCATTCAATAAAAAACTTATAATCATTCAAGAAAGAGATTTAAGGTAGAATTCCGTGGGTAGCGGCTTACGCAGCCGCGCGCGGCTTACGACAGTCGTCGGCCGCGCGCGACAATAGTCAACCTATGAAAATGTATGGCGCCGCTGCCGAGGTCCGCGACAGTCGCGCACGGCCGACGAATTTCGTAAGCCGCGCGCGGCATTCTGTTGAAATTAGTAGATTTTGTTCGTCCGTTCCCTCTAGTCGAAGTGCTAATTGATATCCTTGAAGAAGAAGAGGATGACGTATTGCTGTGGCTGTATTATGAAAATAGATTACCAATCTACCCTATCTTTAAAAAGTAGAAATGATGAAGGATACTACCAAATACTGATTCAAAAGCATTTGTATTGTAATGAAAACAAAAGGTAGTTTTGCCGAATAAATAAAAAACAATTCAATTCTGGTTTTACTAAAATTCTATAGATGTTATTAAGCGCTAGACCATGTTGAGATGCATACGGCCGCGCGCGGCTCACGAAATTCGTCGGCCGCGCGCGACTGTCGCTGGCCTCGGTAGCGGCGCCATACATTTTCATATATGTTGACTATTGTCGCGCGCGGCCGACGACTGTCGTAAGCCGCGCGCGGCTGTCGTAGCCGCTATCCACGGAATTCTGCCTTAACAACGACAGACCAACATCATTATCGAATGGAACTTTAGTTTTTTGTCAACCATCTTAATTAATAAAAATGCCATAGCATTAAAATATTTATCGATTATTTTTTCGCATAAATTAAATAAATAATCGTTTCGATTACCATTGAACAACAGTCTCTCCGTTGCAATTTTTTCTTGGACAGTTAAAAAATGCCAAAATATGTACAAATATAGAGATGTTATTACACTGTATGCCATAAATGTCACTTAAATTAAAGAGTTTAAAATATTTTCACGTACAAAACTGGTTCCATAGTGATGTAACGATTGATTTATTCGATTACTCATGAACAAGTGATTTTGCGTTCATTGCAATTTTGAAATTAATTTCGTATCAGAGTTATAATTGGACGTCATTTACGTGTGGTTATTCATCAGGTTTGGTGCATCAAAATGTCATGTCAACTGGTCAGGTATCAAATTAGATAACTCAAATCCTTGACGGGGCTGCGGGAATGTTCGAAAGAGTAGCCACGACCCTGGCACACAACGGGCTATGGAAGGAACATGGTGGGTTATAGTCGGAAAGAGTCTGACACTCCGTCATGTCAAACCAGCGAGAAGGGTCATTTGATAATTGTACGGGTACGTTTTGTCAGTAGATATAATATTCGATAAACAATTCTCAA
Organism: Helicoverpa armigera; assembly: GCF_030705265.1. Classification (NCBI taxonomy): domain Eukaryota; kingdom Metazoa; phylum Arthropoda; class Insecta; order Lepidoptera; family Noctuidae; genus Helicoverpa; species Helicoverpa armigera. Next base: position 8,671,937 of record NC_087132.1, on the reverse strand, counting down.
AAGACTTTGATATTCACGTCATCAGAAAGTCGTATAAGTAAAACAACTTGTCTAGACCAAGGTAATATCATTCAGCTTAGCCTATAGAGGATTTATGAGTAATAAGTACCGGCATTTATCTGTTATCACCATATTGCGAAAATGTAATTTCCCTAAGGATCGTGGAGGTCAGACGAGATTCCCTCTTCACAATATCTGAATTTCGCCAAAGTAATCTTATCAAAATACGATTATGAATGTAGGAACGTAATAGGAAGATGAGTGAAACGGAATGTGTAATGATGAATGATAGATGTGAAGCATGATAAAGTAAGAGTGAAAGGGATGACGTATTGGGTGTGAAAGAGACAAGAATGTAATGTTAAAGATTGTAGGATGAAAGGATCGGGAACAAGGACGAGGGAACGAAAGGACGTATGGAAGACGCACTAAGCTAAGACGTTGAGGTTGAAAATAAAAGTAAAACTACGTTTTTATTCAAGAATCAGGTGTTTAATTCGGCCCAAATATCCCCTACCCCACATGTTTTTGGGGGCTCGTCCGGGATAGGGCATTATTTTGGAGCCGAAATACGACGTTACGACGGGAGCGGAGATAACCTGTACCTAAGACGGTGTGGTGGCCGGCGATCTCGCTTCAAAATACGACGAAAGACGCTAACCGAAGACGGTAACGCTAGTTACACAGACAAAACAAGACGAAATGGGTGGACGCGACGAAGAAGGGCGCAGACTAAGTCGCCAAGCCGACTACAGTGAAGACGACCACGCGGTCAGACTTCCGTTCTGCAGAGATTGGGCTGCATTTGGTACAGACCACCTGGTCTCCAAGTTCAGTGGCCAAGATAAGACACATTCTGCTGCTAGATGGGCGCAGGACATCGACGAAAACTCAGAAATATTTCAATGGACGCCATTGCAGACGCTAATAGTCGCCAGGAAATCTTTAACTGGTACTGCAGCTCTGTGGTTAAAGTCGGAAAAACCATTCAAAAGTTGGAACGACCTCAAGACCGCATTACTCAAAGAATTTCCTGATTCCATCGACAGCAAAACCATTCACGAAATGATGGCGGCTAGGAAGAAGAAGAAAGATGAAAAGTGCTTGGATTATATGCTGGTAATGAAGGAGATGGGAAAGCGCGGAAAAATGCCTGATTATGTCGCTATAAAATACATTATTGACGGCATAGTCGACTCGGAAGTCAACAAGATGGTGTTATACGGCGCTACAACGTACTCTGAACTTAAGGAAAAAATCAAAATTTACGATGTTATGAGGGAAAAGATGTGTGCAAGTTCTAACAGAAATAACAAGCCAGGTAATAGTGATAAAGCTGCTTATCAGAGTTACAAACGATGCTATAGCTGTGGAGGGAGAAATCATCAGTCATCAGAGTGTCCAAATAAAGAGAAGGGGCTGAAATGCTTCAAATGCAACGAGTTTGGGCATATCTCAACGCAATGTAAACAACAAGGTGAAACAGTTCGTTCAAGAACGAGTGACAGGAATGGTGAACGGCGGAATGAAAAACCGAAAGTTTCCGATGATCGCCGAGCGATGTGCGTGGCTGACTTCACTACGTGCGATTACGAGGTTGGTAAACCTGACGAATGTGGCAGCCATGACAGCTCATTGGATAACTCAATCGGACGTACCAACATAAGTGGCAACAACAAGATGGCGTACCAGATAGGAACCGATACGAACTTCAAGGATATTTACGTTGAGGAAAAGACGCCGGCGCAAATTCGTTTCGAAAATGCTTGCAAGAAGATATTTGTTAATCAGTGCGGAGTAACTGCGTTAATTGACTCTGGTAGTGAATTGAACTTAATGTGTACCGAACTTTACGCTCAGCTCGGGTCTCCACAGGGTATGAAAACCGCCACAAACCTTGTAGGTTTAGGAGGCAGTATTGTGTCAACAGAAAAGTTCAAAGCTAGTGTATTGTTAGACGGACACGAGTACGAGGTAACATTTTATGTTGTTCCAAGACATGCTATGCCTTATAGTGTTATATTGGGTCAAGAGTTTCTTAAAGATGTTTTTACGATCATGTCCAACGGTTCTATTCTGATAGCTCCAAACATGAACAAGTGGTTGTCAAAGATTTCGTGTGTTGTTAGTCATAAGGAATATGTTCTAGGTAACATCATGAATAAGCAGGTGCAACAAGAAGTCATTGAATGTGTCAAGAGTTATAACCCCGTGCAAATTAAGGAGGCACCGATTGAATTACGCATAGTACTTAAAGATGACATCCCAATAGCCCAGCGACCGAGACGCATTTCGTTGGCAGAGCAGCAACTTGTTGAGAAACAGGTAGCCGAGTGGTTGAAAGATGGCATAATACGTGTAAGTTTTTCTGAATATTCTTCTCCTCTGGTTTTAATTAAGAAAAAGGATGGTGGCACTAGGATTTGCATAGATTATAGGCCGATAAATAAGAAAATAGTCAAAGACGAGTTTCCATTACCTATTATTGATGACTTGATTGATAAGCTTAGGGATTCAAGGGTTTTTAGTGTGTTAGATTTGAAAAATGGTTTTTTCCATTTGAAAGTAAGCGAAGACAGCATAAAATATACTTCCTTTGTTACCCACAATGGTCAGTATGAGTTTCTAAGAGCTCCTTTCGGATTGTCAGTATGTCCCAAATACTTTATGAGATTTGTGACTATGGTGTTTCAGGAACTGATAGCACAAGGAATTTTGGTCATATTTATTGATGATTTACTAATTCCAGCCGTTGATGAACTTCAGGCATTGCAACGCTTGAAGCAAGTGCTAGCTGTTGCATCAGAGTATGGTCTACAAATCAATTGGAAGAAGGCCCAACTACTGTGTCGAAGAATAGAGTACCTAGGTCATGTTATAGAAGACGGGAAAGTGCAACCTTCCTCGGAGAAGACAGACGCTGTAACCAGGTACCCAGAACCTAAGACTTTAAAGCAACTTCATAGTTTTATAGGACTAACGTCATACTTTCGAAAATATATCAAAGATTATGCTTTAATAGCCAAGCCGTTAACAGATTTACTGAGAAAAGACTCACAGTTTGAATTTAATGATACACATAGATGTGCATTTAACATTCTAAAGAAAGCATTAGCCAGTAGTCCTGTGTTACGAATTTACGATCCACAGTTACAAACAGAATTGCATACAGACGCCTCTGCAATAGCATATAGTGCTATATTGCTCCAGAAAGATTACTCAGGTGAGTTACATCCTGTACATTACTACAGTAGGAAGACCAGTGATGCTGAGAAGAAGTATAGCAGCTATGAGCTGGAAGCATTAGCTGTGATTGAGGGAGTTAAGAAATTTAGGCACTATTTATTTGGTAATCATTTTAAAATTGTAACAGATTGTCAAGCTTTCCAGAAAACTTTAAATAAGAAGGATTTATCAACTAGAGTAGCCAGATGGGTGATGCTGTTAGAAGAGTATGATTATGTCATAGAGCATCGACCAGGAAGTAAAATGCAACATGCAGATGCTTTAAGTAGGAATCCTTTTATTGGTACTATTGAGTTGAGTCTACATGAACAGGTCAAGCAAGCACAATTATTAGATGATGGTTTGAAGGCGATTATAGAAATTTTAAAACTACAGCCATTTGAAGACTACTCTTACAGTGATGGTTTACTGTACAAAGGACAAGAAAGAAGGTTAGTTATACCTAAAAGTTTAGAATTTGACATATTAAGAAGAATTCATCAGAAGGGACATTTTGGAAAGAGAAAAATGAAAGAATTAATAGAGCAAGATTATTACATAAAGAACGTTAATAAGAAAATTGAAGAACTTTTGTTGTCATGCGTACCGTGTTTGCTGGCAACTAAAAAAGAAGGTAAACAGGAAGGATTTTTAAACAGTATTGACAAAGACAGTATACCTTTGCATACTATACACTGTGATCATATTGGACCTCTTTCAGAGACAAGGAAAATGTACAATTACATCTTAACAGTAGTAGACGCATTCACCAAGTTTGTGTGGTTATTTCCAGTGAAAAGCACTACAAGTAAGGAGACAATAGACAAGTTGATGATACACCAACAAACATTTGGTAATCCCACACGGTTGATTTCAGATAGAGGTACTGCATTTACCAGCAAAGACTTTAAGGAATATTGTGATAAGGAGCATATTCAACACATCACAATCACCACAGGCGTGCCAAGAGGGAATGGACAGGTGGAGCGTATCCATAGAATCATCATATCAGTCTTAACGAAACTGTGCATCGAAGAACCATCTCATTGGTATAAGCAGGTCAGTCGAGTGCAGAGAGCACTGAATAGCACATATCAGAGAAGCATTGATACCACTCCATTTGAGCTAATGGTTGGCACGAAAATGAAGACGAAGGAAGATTTACAGATTTATGAATTAATCCAGAATGAACAGAGAAATAATTTTATAGAAGAAAGAGAAAACTTAAAGATTAAGGCGAAAGAACAAATACAAAGAGTACAGGACGAAAATTGCAGGACTTATAATAGAAAAAGGAAGGAAAGTAGAAAATATGCTGTAGGAGATATTGTAGCTATAAGGAGGACGCAATTTGGGCCTTGTCTGAAGCTCAAGCCTAAATATTTGGGTCCATATCGAGTGACGAAGGTCAAAAGAAATGATCGTTATGATCTTGAGAAGATAGATCATATGACAGATGGTCCTCGTTTGACATCCTCATCTGCTGACTATATGAAGCCATGGCCATTGTCCAGTGATATTGTTGAGCTAGGTGAGTAGGTGGAATAGTCTCATTTGTTTTAGGTGTAGGTTAGGTAAGATTTCCAGTTGTTGTGTAGGTTAGGGTATCCCTATGATCGACCTTGACCTAGTATGTCATTATGAGGTGTAAATTACATCATGTTCATAAAAGTTGTAAACATGCAATGTGATACTAAGACTTGTTGTGTGTACTCTGTGTAGTTTACTTTAGTAAATTTCATTAGATGTAAGTTGTTAAGGAAGAACAGTCTGTGTTTGAATAAGAAATAAGTTCCTACTAAATGTCTAGTGTTTGAGTGATACTTTTGTTTTACAATGCAGTTTAACTTCTGTAAGGTTAGAGTTAGTCAGTTTATTTTTTTTTATATTCCAAGTATAGTCACTACAGTGTGGTGTACTTTCAAATTTTGTTATCATTTTAAGAGTAGTTCTGTGAAATTTAAAGTTATTTGAAAAGGTAAAGAGTTTTATAGTGGTGTAAGGAGTTTGTAATTGAAATAACAAGTAAGTGTAAGCCTGTAATGATAAGATAATCTTAAGTTTTTACTGTTGTAAGTAAAAGGTATGAAAGGTTTCAAGTTTCCAGTTGTTTTTATTGTATAGAGTCAAAGGTGTGTAGGGAATTACCTTGTATTTCAGATTAGGTCTGACTGGGGGCAGTCAGATAGCAGAATGGCCGAGTTGTAGGAACGTAATAGGAAGATGAGTGAAACGGAATGTGTAATGATGAATGATAGATGTGAAGCATGATAAAGTAAGAGTGAAAGGGATGACGTATTGGGTGTGAAAGAGACAAGAATGTAATGTTAAAGATTGTAGGATGAAAGGATCGGGAACAAGGACGAGGGAACGAAAGGACGTATGGAAGACGCACTAAGCTAAGACGTTGAGGTTGAAAATAAAAGTAAAACTACGTTTTTATTCAAGAATCAGGTGTTTAATTCGGCCCAAATATCCCCTACCCCACATGAATATCTATTAGTATTTATGACACAAGTTGAATTAGCATTCCTTCTTAGCATACTATACTTCAAATAAGTAATGTAAGGTTTTAAGTCGTTTAAAATCCGAATATATTTGTATTGCCGACTAAAATAAACTAAAATAAGTAAGAAGCTCGCATTGAAATCAACTCAACAACCAGACAAAAAAATATTAATCTTGTTATTGCAGTATTAATAAAGACTACATCTGTTCACACAAAAACTGTATTAAGCAAGCCTAAATATAGCCAATGAGCATTAAGTTTTTCACCATCCCATACAACTACTTAAGTAAAAATTACAAAGAAAAATAATTACTAAAACATTATTATTGTTCACATTGACAGGACACCAAAAGTAATACGGTTTTAACCATCTTCAATCTACAGAAGCTATGTTTTATTCAGCACTCATTGTTTCTGAGTGATCAACTATTTATTTGCCGTCTTGTCTGACAGATAACGCTTGCATCGAGGTATCTGTCCTTACTAATATTATGAATTTAAATGTGCGTTTGTTTGTTGCACTTTTAAGGTAAATGACTGCATCATCGTTTTTTAGTCTGATACGCATGAAGAGTAGGTAGAGCTTTCGGCATGAGAAACTACAAAAATCAGCTAATCCTATTATTGTCATAAGTTAACTGAGAAAGTTTGTGAGTTTAAATATTTTAGATTTTCGTGCTTAATCACGCATTGGCAGCTGAATGAAATGATCTGATTGACCTAATTAAAAAGATAACTAAACGATAACCAGCCGCAAAATTCCTCCTATTGGTTAACTGACTGATTGATGACTTGACAGCTGATTATCATGGTTTGGTTATGGTTATAGTTAGGTACATGGTGCAATTCTCTCTAGCCAAATACATAGATTGGGGATCAACTTAAAAAAAAAAGGTTTTCCTAGCGCAAAAAGCAGTTCCCTCGACACTTCGATGAAACCGCGATCCGAAGCTAGTGCATTTATATATAGCAGTTTTTAATAATTCAATGCGTCAAGTTGCAATCACTTGAAAGATATTGATGTTTGCCTCCGTTTTACGTTAATCGGTGATTGTAATTCTGTACGCACTACACATTGCTTGTTGATTGTTTTTTGTACGGCGAACTTTATTTGAATATTGAATGCTTTTAGACGGATGTTTGTAAGTTAGGACTAGCGATGTTATCTGAGATATTTCTCCTTTGAACTGTCTTGGAGAATCCTGTTGGGTTGTTGATGTTATTGGAGTACCTACTTATTTGTGAGGGATTCCATCTGCACTTAAAGGGTTTGTTACTTAATATTCAGCTAACAATTGTTACAAATTGTAAGTAATTGAAACAAACCGTAAGCAAACATGTGACCCAAACATGAGGTACATAGATGCGTTAAAACCGTCGTGAAATCGGTACCTAACAGCACAGAGAAGTTATCTTGTTACACAGTAGAAACTAAGTACCTACTTGTACAAACACACCCACAATTCTCTAAACATTCAAAAAATATTTCTAAAATAAAAGCTATGTTAACTAAAACCATTTCAACAAACACAACAAAACAAGAAGGATTTCCGCCAAGTACCACAAGCAACACAAGTTCAATGAAATAGATGCTACACACACACACACACGCAGACAAACATCCCGGATTGTGCAATATGAGCAAAAGGAAATGCCCAGTTAAACTGTTATGGTGTTAAACTGTTAATACTCGAAGATATTTGTCCGAGCAAACTGTCGCTGTAAGTAAATCCTTCGCCGGTCACGTCTGGCCACGTTTTGTCAGTAAATAACGTCGGTCAAGCTGGATTAACAAGTTCCGTATTAGAAAAAGAGTGATGGATAAGATTATGTAATGTAACACCTTAAATGTTTGTGCCCAGTCGCTAGCTTAGACTGAACGAAATGAAGTTGAACCTTCCTGGTTTACAAAATGTCGTAACTACCGGATTGATTCTAACTAGTCATCCATTAATTCGTTCCCGGTGAATTATGTTCGAAGTGAGAAAAGCTGTAAGTACGTACAAGTTAACACGACTAAGTAGTAATTTGTGTCACAATTCGTTTTAAGACTAGTTATTTTCCAAATAGAATATAGACATTGCCGCAGGCAAGTGTAATGTTTAATGAATTTAATCCATATGGATTAATCTATAAATTATGTCTCGTTAAAAGGTAACAAAATGATTTATAGTATTGAAAAGATAATAAAAATATAAAATCATTAAATCGATTACGATTTTATTAAAGCTGGCAGCAAAAAATCAGGAACCCACGTCAGTTCATTCTAAAATCAAATCTAGTTCTTAATTTAAATTCTGGCAACTGATATTTCAAGAATATGAGTAGCCGGTATTCTAAATTCAAACGTCACTATATCCGATACCCATTTCATAATCATAACTCATTTAGTCCATAGCTAATCGATTTTGTTACAATCCAGACCAATTTATTTCTAGACATATTATTTAATAAGTTGTAAAAGAGTTGCCCTTCTACGACTTTGGGATTAGTCTAAATCTACCTGTCTGCTGACCTAATCTTCCTCGCTGTCAGACTACCGTGTTTAAGTTGGGTTCGCTCTCTTTTTATTAAAATGGATGGGCCCCAAATTTTGGGCAAAGGTTAACCCCTAAAATAGTGCTGATGTCAGACTCGGGAATTTTGCGGATAAAGATCCCTAAGATACTATTATTATTTCATTTTCGCTTTACAACATGTGGTTTCTGATCCATTGCGAACCTAGTTTAGTCAAATCTTGTGAGCGCAATGCGATTTGCATACAATATAGTAATATAAATTTAAATGTGTACTATTGTATGTCCGTCACTGAGGATCAATCATAACGACCAGTGGTGTAGCGCAGTGTTCAATGAATAAATATCGATATTGTTTTAAGCGAGATAAAAGGGCTAATCATCCGATGTTATTGGCTATATCACGTATCTAAAATTTCATCGATACTTTGTTCCATCGCAAGCAAAACACAATTAAGTTCAGTAATTTATTTAAGGATAGAAGCAAGTGGAAATCCTTAGAGGAGGCCTTTGTCGAAAGACAAGCTGTTAAGAGGAGAGACAAACCGAATGCCGAGAGTATATCTTAGTTAAAATGTTTTGTTGTTAGGTACCTTTATCTTTTAATGAAATGTATAGTTATATAAGTTAGTAGTTGTTAAGTTAAACTGTAGCAGCAATAAAGGCTTATTTTATTTTATTTTATTTATTTTAATTTATTTAAACAAGCCGAATGAGTAGAAGACTCAATACAAAATTGATAATCAAAAATAATAAAATGAGCAAAAAAGGCAACAAAACAATACTGGCACCTCACAAAAATATCAACAACAAACTGAACAAGAAACACGAATTTTAACACCGTTAAGTACTCAAAAACCGTACTTCAAGATAGCTAATCCTGGCATTATCACAAACGCCCCAGCATTAAGTAAACGACTGAGTTTACGAGTAAGCACGGTTCTACAATGGACGAAAATTGTCGTAATCGCCGTCACGTAGTAATGTGTACAGACCTTAAAATACTTCGTGTTTTAGATAATAGAATTATGATTAGCACGATCCAGTAATTGAATTGGAACCAGACAGTCCATTCCCTGAATGAATGGCTCACGTAGACGAAGTAATGAAATTCTACAGTAATAATAATTTAAAGTGCGTGGGTTTGTGCGAAAACTTATTGTTTTATTGGGTGAATTACGCCGTTGAGTATTTAAATGTTTGTGTTGGTTAAGCAAAGTGTGGGTGTGTGGGTATTGTTTGAAAGGGTATATTATGCAATAGATTTGTGCTCTTTTCGAGAGAATGCCTGCGAAAATCTTTCGTAGCTATTTATTTACCTTTCTTAGGTAAGGCTGGGTAGATGATGATAACGCACTTTCCTTCTAACAAAATTAACAAATGATAGGTTGCATGCCTACCTACTTATTGTAACACTGATGAAACTGGCAATTAAAAAAAAATTAAGCTAGTCAATTTCATCTGTAAAGTTTTTCTGTTGGATGAACATGCCAAAACATTATACGAACCCCATACTTAGCTTTATTAATATTTCATAAAACTCTATCAATTTCATCTCTATTTGAAGTTCGTTATTTACATTGAAATACAGCGTCTCCTTTGTAGGTACAATATTGTGTGATCCATCCAACAATTTATGGGCCTACAAAAAAGGTATAAAATTCACCCTTTTAAGCCTCCGTATGATATCGTATGGTAGAATCTTCAGTTCCTAAGATACTTGCGAACTTTTCACTTGGCTCGAATAGTTGAACAACTTCAATATTTCAAAGTGGGAAGTTCTGGAGGAATTGTTAGCGACGTTGGCTCGGAATATTTTTAGACGCTTCTACAAAGTAAAAAACTGAAAGTATACAAAAAGCTCTAAGGTAGGTAATTGATTAATCATGTTTTTCAGAATATTTAAGTTTGGTTTTAAACATCTTTTAAGCCGTGTTTTAATTTTTAAGAAGTTTTTAGTCTTACCCAAGTTTTTGGTACACAGGTTTTCAAACAAAGAACTATTAGAAAAAGTTTCTGCTTGATTTAATTTGTGCTTTAGATTCCTATTAATTCTATACAAAAGAGTAATTTTATTTTAGCCTGAATGAATTATATTTTGACCAATAATATTATACCAGTAATGTAAATGATAAAACCTAAACAAAAGGCGAGCTTGAAGTCATGAAACTTTATGATTTTTCTTAAACGATTCCTTTGTCGTAAATTTATACGTCACCATTGTTATTTTATTGTTCTAGCTCCTAAGTTACCATCCATGTTTTTTTATTCTTAGCTCTTCTAGTTTTATTGTACAGGAAAGTAACTATTACTTGTCTTCTATTAAATTGGATAACAGCTTATTCTTACAAGGAGCGCCGTGGGGATACATAAATACATATATATTGGACATTTATCTAAACTAACAATCAATAGTATGTCCATATAATATGTGATTGAGTCCTTCTATGTTTGCCTTCAGTTATCCTTTTTTGGTATTTCGAGTCGCAAGAGCTTTTACAATAGGTAGATATATTAGCTTTCCTGTGTGTGAAAGACGTGACTAAAAAGACGCAATACTTAATATTGTGTATTTCAAAACAACTAAAGTTGATAATGTCATATAGTTTGTTTAAATTATATTTTCGAAAATTACTAAATTATTCCCTAAAATAAAGTAAACCTAACAAATCTACTTACAAAAATCTCAAATCAAATTCAAAATCAACGTGGAAGTACTACCAGAATTCTCTATTAAATTATAAACACAGAATCTTGCGCCGACATATCGTCTATTCAATATTAATGCTCCTTCCTTCGTTAACAGTGAACCAGGTATGCCCGGCCCCCGCCGAGCTAGGGCCCTACAAGGATATCTTTAGATTGGAGCCTTGTTCTAATCTCTTACATGATATCTAGGATTAAATACTGCTATTCGTTTAAAATATGGCCGATTCCCGTTTAGTCTGTGCGTATTTTCGGCCTGTTTCATGTATTATTGAGTGTCCTAAGCAAATATAGTGATATGAAGGATTCTGTGGACTGCATACTAATATGGTCGATTTCTTTGGATCTTTTGAAGAGATAAGGAATGGAAATATTAATAAATTGGGATACATATTACAACCAGTTTCTTTAGAAATATATATCCGATATTGATTACTAAATTGCTTGTTCTAATTTTGTACAGTATTTAAAAATAAAAACAATAGGTCTCAATCACAATATGCCGTAGTCTTCCCCTTTTCTGTCCTCTCCTAAGTTCCACTATTAGGTTAATGACAGAATTAAATGGATAAACTAATTAAGGTAAAAGTTAAGTCATTTGAGTTAATAGCTGAGCCCGTAATGGCAAGCAAAAAGTTCTCGGAGGACTGATTTAAAGGCACCACAGGTTTTTTTATGTGCATTTTATTTGCTCGCGGTTTGCGTCTTATTCCTGGCATTTACTCGATAACTTAACTTAGATGTGGGTATCATACAGGGTCAATACTTTGATGTGTTTATTTTAATTCTTAAACTAACTTACTTTACTTTACTTCCTAAGTGTGCATGTAGTATGTAACCGGTTTCAGCAGCACCCCATTTTTTTTTAAGAACATCAATTGTCTTAGAAAAGAGAAGCATTCTTAAGGTGAAATACCCATACAAAAATCATATATTTGTGGACTATTTAATCCTGCATTCAGCGCTCTCATAGATTTATTCATTGACATCAGAAAGTCTAGCTTACACTTACACCCGCCATCAGCAAACTGCGAAGTACACAATTTACTGGCACTCTGGCTTTTATTGATACGAAAAGTCGTACATCAGGTATGTTTTATAGCCACAGATAGAGACAAATAACAATTCTGACTGTCAGAGTAAACACACACTGCAAACTTTTAGTCGGCCGACAGTTTGATCGGGCCCTTGATAACTACAGAAGATGTATGAGAGTGCGCACATAACAGCGATCAGGTATTTGGCCAGTATCATCATCATCCTCCGAGCCTTTTTCCCAACTATGTTGGGGTCGGCTTCCAGTCTAACCGGGATAGCAGAGCGCTTTACAAGGAGCGACTGCCCTATCTGACCCCTCAACCCAGTTCCCCGGGCAACCCAATACCCCTTGGTAAATTGGCCATTATTGGTATTCAATAATATTTGGCAGGTATCAGGCTAACTGAAAACTTTGATTGGAATCAAGATTTTATTTTCATAATTTTTTTGGTCAAACGACCGTCAACTTTTGGCCGACTGTTTAGTTCCCAGTCTGCGTATACTTTAACTGTTTCAAATAAACGTGGGCTTACTGCTTCATATTGTCTGGCGACCTCGATATGTGTCGGAGAATTGCCATAATGATTGCTTTGCGTATGTAAGTATGTCACATTTGGGTTAGGCTACAGAATGCCCATATACAGGAGAATTACTTGACATCGTATACACGCCTTTTTCCTTCGAAGGGCTATTTGAATAAGTTAAAATATTGCGTATTTCTGTTGAAAACTACTAGGAAGTATTGATAACAACCGGGTACTACAGTATTACCTTCCTTGTCACCACACACTCACTTTTGCATACTATGATTGTACTCCGACGTAATTCTCACGACCAAATTAAAAAAAAATCATTTTCTTTACAAACAACACAAGAAGAAGATTTTTCCTTACATTAGTAAGTTGAGAAGAAGTAAATCTGTCACTTTGATTTTAGTTAATCTACTGAGAAATATTTTTATCGTGTCCTGGGTATGGCATGCGCCAGGATATTATTAGAATGAATGGCACTGGCATATATCTCTTGATAAAATTAATTTAGCAAGTTACTTACCCAGTTGTTACTGTCCATTTTGTTGTTAAAATTATTTCTCTAAATATAGTGTTACTGTATTAAGTTGATCGCTGTCGTGAGCAATTTAGTACCTAAGTAAGCTGTTATATAGGATGGGTGACAACTTTTACTTAATTATACAGAACAACGTTGTAAATTATGACTAAACTTAAATAAGTTTGGACTTTGTTAGTTAAGTAAGGTTGTTTCTGAATTAACTAATTTCTGAAACCAAGGAACTTTTTCATTTTGGTTTTTACTGGGCACAGTATTTTAATTCATGCTTACTTTTTCACTAGGTATAGAAATGTTTTCCGACTTATATGCGTCAATTAGTTTGAACATACATTAATATCAAACCTGTTATTGTCTATAATAATTTGACAACCTATCATTTTCAGAAGCACAGTATATTTAAAACATAACTTCACAAAAACCCAAGACAGCTGTGGCTAATGTTTGACGCCCACCATACTTTAGTTGACCTAGAAGAAGGTGCTTGGCCTACCTGCCTTATGATATCTCTGCTCATTTTCCGTCCTCTGTGGGGAAAGTCGATAAGTACCAGCATTACAGACGCTAAAAAAAAAAACAAAAGATAAGCTGATGACAATACACCCCAGAGCGGACAGAAAGGGAAATGCAGAATATCCTTTATAAACATACGCATAATAGAACCATGAAACTCTCCTTTGATATTCTTTGGGTTCAGATAAGGATATGAACTCCCTTTGGTGTTGTAATTACAGACCGGATTGAGTTGCTTCCTGAAACGCTGGGTGGTAATGTTAAGGACCTTAAGTACCCATGTGTTTTACCATTTTATGTCTGTCATATATCAGTTTACTTGTATAGAGTGGTGGTTTTTGTATGGTAGTAACTATTTTAACCCTCTGTATGTCGGCGCGCAGGTATACGCGAGGCACAATTGATTTTCCATTGTTTTATAAATACTTAGTGACATACAAGAAGCTAATAGATTTAAATGTAATATAAATAAATAATGTACATAAATAGTTAATTTATTATTTCTCTCTTTTGTTAATCTATTATTTGAGAAATGCGAACCTCAAACTTCTAAACACATTTTAAAGAAAAAATATTTTCTTTTCTGTAGCGGATACTGGTATCAATCCAGTTTAAAAATGTAGCTAATTCACAAACCACACCCATCACTAGACCACTATAGGTAAAGCAGGACTTTCTCAATTTACCTAAACAGTGACTGCAAAAAATATAAACTAGTTGGCTTATGTAATACCAGCGGATGTGTCACGTCTCTGGTAATTGCGGTAATGAATGCCAACCACTGACTTTTAAGATGAAGTAAGGGAGCCTGTTGAGTTATTTTAACACGTTATTTGTATATTAAATTATTAACTGAGGTACAGTCTACTTCAGGTCAGTGGTAATAGTTTTATAGGAAAATCGTACTTATTACTATTGAGTTAAGGTGCATGACAGTTACCACTGATGTGCGGTTGACTGTACCTATTATTTATTGGGCACAGATTTTGAATGTCAGATGTATGCTGCTGTGAATTGATGTTCATATTTTGCAGTGGTTTATTGATTTAATAGGATCTTGGTTGAAGTAGCTAGAAGTTTATTGAATGCAATTATGAGTGTGAGACTTGTTTGTCTAATACTTTAATTTCCTGAAAAAACATTTAACTTCACGTCATAAATAAATAATAACAGTTTTTCTGGGAGTTGTCCTTGCTATATCAATACTTTCAGTAACTAATAAACCTAGCTTTAATTATTCAGGTAATATTTCATTACTTAGTAGTTGTAACCAAACCAGCTTTAATCACCAACATAAATTTTATCTACGTCAAATGAATTCCCAAAACAAGTACGTTCTAAGAAAATAATATCCAAAAATATCAACTGATTCTTTTGATAAATGTGCTGACGTTAGTAAGGCGAGTTCGAGGAAGTTGGCGGGCCTGTCAGGTCTACATTACCGGTGAGGCTAAACGGACTAAACCATGGAAAACAAATGACTAGCGGAGATGGCATAACGCAAGATTTCCTAAGAAAGCAGTTCGGGGGACGAAGAACGTTACTAGCTCCGCCCTCATACGCCTTATATGGAATCCGCACATTATTTTCAAAATTAAATCACCAATCAATCGAGACCAATTTTTGACAGATTGACAAGGAACGTCTCATAAGTTCTAGTTATTGATCACACCTACAGTACGTTGCTTGACCTACAAGTAGGTGCCTGGCCTACCTTCCTTATGGCATCTCCGGTATCTTTCCTTCCTCCGTGGGCTAAACACACTACCCCATGCCCGAAGGTAGCCGAGTTTACCCGATGTTTCCCGACTGGTATGATTAATTGATAGTGCTGAACTCTGAACAGATTCGTGAAATATTGGGGTTCTGATTTATTTATATCTTTACTACTTTTTATCGCTTCCCTCATCTGATGAGTAATCGATAACGTTTTTAGAGCAAATTATTACGTTTATGTTCGTTAAAGGGCAAGTAGTAGTTTAGGTCGGACCTATAGAACGGTCTATTGTTACAGGGAATGATGAAATACAAACTAAAATACATACTTTACATAAGCTGTATTATTTCGAAGCTCCCATTGTTTCACATCAAAAATGCCTCATTATTTGGACTTTACATTATGGATTATTAAATACTGATTCATGCCGGATTATTGGTACTCTGTTAAATGAGATTTAATACTTAAATCTATAATTTAGCAACATGAGTAAAGTCGTACAATGCTACCGTACTTTACTCATTAAGGTACACAGTGTCTTTTTTGCAAAATATCTGAGTAACATTTCTGTCTCTATGTATACCCAAAGTGTGTCTTTTTTAGGGGTTTAATGTCAATTTATTGCGAGTTGACATAGATAGGCCATATTTTGAACATATGTAACACAGTAACCTTTCCTAAGGAATATCAACGATATGTCACGCATTTTGACACCAACAATTTCTCTTAAAACTCCACTATAAATAAAACTAGGTGTGCGGTTAAGCCAATTTATTATTCCTGTTATATTTAGCTTAGTTAGAAAATGTCAGTGTATATGTTGAACTTTGAACCGTGATATGTTAATGTTACCTGGCGCTTGAATTATACACGGATTTAATTGCGTTTGCGTAAAATAGTCTAGTTTAGGTATGCTAGCTTGCGAGTGTATGACATTTTGGGTTTGTATCGTCGAAATTACATATAGTATAGTATTATATTAATAGCATGATTGCTACAATAATCATTACACAATACAAATAAATTAATAATTACTTTTACTCTATATCTTCGATTGTATCTGTAGGAGCTCACGCTTCCAAAATTTATTACAAACACCAGTCCCTAAGTACGTAAAACAACATCGAAAACACAGTTTCGAACCATAAACGAGTCACAAAACCCATATCTCTCACCATTAACGCCTTAAAAAGCACCTTTCTACAACTCATAGACTCCTTAATGCACCAATTTGTTCCGCTCCAATTTGTTTTCGTTCCAAGAGCATCATTAAACTAATGAATGGGTTACGACGTACGACAGTTTTTGAGCGACAACTAGACAGATTTCAACTAACCTGTCTGACGTCCAGGCTGAAAACCAATCACTAGTCAAACGTCCTCTAATTCGAAATTGGACGTGAAATTGTCCACGGTTATATGTCCAAACACTTGTTTCTAGACCTGATTCTGTCAGACTAATCTGGACTGTGCAGAGAGGAAGGGAAGATAGTGGAGATGCCATAAGGAAGGTAGGTCGGGTGCTTTCTCGTAGGTCAAGCAAGGTACGTAACGTACGTAGATAATCAACGCGTGATAGTTACTAACGAGGCGTTCGGGTTTCTTGTCAAGTCAAAACCAGTCTGTCAAAGATTGGTCTTGATTGATTAGTGATTTTATTTTTGAAATAATAGGAAGGCGTGTAAAGGCGGAGCCTTAGGAACGTTCCTCGTCCCCCGAGCACCGCCATATTGGCGCAAGTTTCTTAGGAGATTTTGCGTTATGATATCTCCGCTAGTCATTTTGTTCTCCATGACTATACATTACTCCTTGACGAGACTTTATAAATGCCATGCAAGCACCTGATTAACGAGCACATTCTTTTTAACGATAGCCAAGGAATGTACTAAGACTAACTGTATATTTGAAGATATGTCAAGTTGATTTTATGAGGACGACGAGAGCCCCGGTTTTAATTAGACGCGTGAGAATTATGTTTATAAAACTAGATGCTGTTTTATTGATATGTCTTTTTGGTGTTTTGGATGTTTAGTACCGGGAATATTGGGAGGAATTTTGGAAAATTCCAACCAGTTCTTGTACTGTAATCGGCATTTTTGTTACGTAAGTACTGATCTGTCTGAGTTGATAGCGTTTTGTTTTTTTACTTACCTTTGCAGCTTTTCTTTTTTTCTCTAAACTTTTTACCATATCACCGCATTATTTTCAATAATATTTCACTATTTACACACAGTAGGCGCTGGCTAACCAGGGGCATTTACTAACTTTGTAAGTCCACTAATAGAGCTTCACAGGTGGTCAGCTCGCAAAAATTATAATCCGCATCATAAACTTAAAGAATACTTAACGTCTCAAGCACAAAGTAAAGGTCAATAAACTTCTAAACCCCGGAACGTAAAACCTCAACAACGTCTCACAGTTGATCAGTTTCGTATTAAATTTTGTTTTATAACAATAATTTGCCGTAAATAGGCGTCATCAACATTACGTGTCCTATTACAGAGGTAGTAAGGTTAAAGTACCTGCTTAAGTTTCTAACTGTTGTTTATCTCAAAACTCCTTATCGTTGGACTTATTTCAACGTAACTACGTTGCTGAGAGATAATGTGTATAATGAGACATTTTAAATGAATGCATTTAATTCTTGAGTTGAAGAGTTGTATTTTGAGTAAATACACTAGAATTATTAGAAACTTTTTTCTTACTAGAATGATAAATAAATGCATCCAAATAGTTGGTCATACGTCACAAATATTGGCCAACACAGCAGCCATAATTACATAAATATCTGTCGAGCAATATAACCACATGTTACCAACACCAGTAGGCGTCCAAATAACCGAATAAACAAATTGTAAACAGCATGTAGATCAAACCGCAGCGAATGAATTCAATACTATTTGACATTTGATCGCGCGAATAATTGAAGATCGGTCGAGCGAACAAATAAATCAGTGCAGTGATTTCAATATATCACCTTAATGCAAATAGACTGTAGCTTTCGAGTGCCATACGTTCTGTTACGTCACCTCCGTTTGATCGAATGGGGCGTGGCGTGCGTGCGCGCACCGAGAGTGAAAGCTGAAATCATCACGACTGCTCTGTAGTATAATTGTCGTACATCAATAAATAATGCCATTTAAGTCAAAGATAAAATGCCTGGTAGAATTGAATCTTGTTAAGCTCACGCTAAGATTTTTCTTTTTAGTTTTTTTGAGATTCTTGGTGTAATCGCAAATTCGGCTAATTGGATTTGTTGATTAAACTCCGTATATGCTTTTTAGAGCCCGCTTTTGATTTGTGCCAAAATTACCAGACCAAAAAGGATTGAGTGCATTCCAGTTACGTAGGGTCAGGAGACTCAAAATATTGGTTTTCTCAATTTTTTTGGATATTCCTAAAGATGCAGATGAATCCACAGGGCATAGCTAGTTGATATTTCCTATTGGCACATTTCTGTCCAAACCCTTAGGAAATATCGGACGCGATGTTACGTCTATCAGAGATAAAATCAGCGCAGTCGAGCGAAATAAAACAATTTGTATCAAAGTGAAATAATTTTTTATTGCGCACTTATACGTTTAAAGCTTCTGAAGTAATTATAGTCGGATTTAATTGTTTCGGTAGAAAGTGAAGGTTAGTCAAACGTTGCTTAAGCGTTTATTAACTACATAATCCTAGTTAATGACTGTCGCGTTTTATGTTATTAGGCTTTTGTAGATTATGAGCCGTTATGAAGTGGCGGTATGATCTTTATAAATGAAGTTGAGCTCCGGTTTCAGTAGTTAAAAGTTGATGAGAAATATTTTTGAATTTTAGACACTTCTTTCCTTAAACGATGTAATAGTTGTGATTGTGTTTTGTCAAAATACCAGTTTTTTTAATGTATTTATCGGTGATTTTAAACGCTTTCTAGCATATTAGGTATAGAAAGTAAAAGTAACTAAACTGCCTGTTAGTTAAATACCGAATTGTTATTTAGGTGCACATTACGTAGGTATTAATTGCAGTTTTTTACAAAATCGAAGTATTGATAGCAAACGCAATAGAACGTGACAGTAAAATAAGATTAAAGATAAAAATAAAATAGAAAGAACTAAAATGACTATTTTTCATGGTCCTAAAATGATTTAGTTTCGAAAAACACGTACAAATATGCAAAAAATATTATTATTACAAACTAAATAAGTTATGTTCTCAATACGTGTCTTTAGTGAGGTCATTTTTTGCCATTAGATCAGGTATTTTTTCACCTATGTCGTCTAAACCAGGGGAGGGGCAAACCGGTGTCGAAGCAACAATGGGGGTTACGTGAAATTATTTCTATAGCACGACTGAACATTCTTAATCCTTCATTCAGATTAGTCAATTTCACTTTCACTGTTAGAACACTCAACGTAATATTTAAAACGCTCTGTTTATTTTAAGCGAATGTTGTTACTTCAAATATTCGATGTTCACCAGTAATCAAACAACCTCGCATATCTCAATCGAGAAAAAACATCGAATAAAAAAGTAAAACTGCGGAAATTAAAACGTCGAAGTATGCACTCCCGGATATAAGAGTGGGGGAGTCGATTGCACACTCGATTAAAGTGTTGTCACCCAAACACTAGCTGAACGACTCTCACAGTTTTTATCGAGTTTTTTGACATTGGCGCTCGATTGAATCCGATTCGTGTTGCATTCGGAGTACAATCGATACCGGTCATGGTCGTCAAAGCCGAGTGGTGTGGACAATTCGGTAACGGGGGCGTTCCTAAGCCTCCCATGTAAATTAACAATCCTTCCTGGAGTGAAAAACCTCATTGGTTACGTTAGCTTAATTCATTTGGATGCCAGACTTGTGTCATGCGTGACAGGTTGTATTAAGAACGTCGTTTTACTGACCGTGCTTGTGGCAGACCGTTTCTTTTGTGGAAGCTCAGACAAGATCTCATTTTATGTACACTGGTCTCAAATACCAACGCAATATATTTATTACCTTTTATTCAATTCAAAATGTAGCTTAAAAATTGCCCAAATTAACACATAATAACTGTCTTATATGTTTTGTGTCAAAAGTACAAAATAAACAGTGTAACATGGACACAAATGAGCGCCAACGTTGCCGTAAAAAGAAAAGTTTTATTACAATTGTTTGTCCCATGTTTGTTGCCAACATAACACCAAGCGGTAATTTGTAATTTAACTTTGTGATATCAAGAAAAGGACTTTGTTTGCGAATGTTATATGAGAGCATTTTCATGGGTTGATTACGTCATTGATGCTTTGTTAGCAAGTCGAGTTGTTCATTTCTGTATTTGCATACAATAATCTCTGCTTCACCATAAAACTATTTCTTAACCCATTGCCGGCTTATTGAGAAAATTTACTCAGAATAGTTTCACTGAACCAGCAACGCTGCAATCTAAACACTTAGTAGTAAAAGTTACCAAAGCACACAGATTGCGTTTACTAATTCATTTCCCAAGTTCACGCGCACTAATCAGACTGGCTCGATACGGGCAATATTTAACAAATCACTTACAACTTTTAATGGGTATTCCGTGGAGCGTAACTTTGGACCGGTAATTAATACCTTATTAGCGGGTAAGCGAATTAACTGTTGTCATAAATTCCTGGGGTGTAAATAATCGCCTTATAGAGCAAGAGTTGTGCTGTAATAGCTTGATGCCAATTACCAGCGGTGTGTGACGTGGTGTCGGTCAGTCAGTGGGTCGCCTCAGGGTTGCCTGAAGCTTAAGACAAACAACTATGAATAACCATTTGTGATTAAGACTGCAATTTGCTTTGTTAATGTCTGTGATTATAAACTCACTCGTTTGGCTAGAGGTTGCCAGCATGACTGCTGAGAGCGAAATAATAAGTTCGATTTCCAGTTGAAAATAAACACTCAAGAAATCTAGATTTTACACCGCTTTAATCTTTTAAAATGATAGCTAATAAAGGGTTGCTAAAGCAGCGAACCGATATAGTATCTTATGCCTTGTTCAGCAATAAAAACCACCACGAAGATGCCTTCGTCTCATCAAACATTTCTGAATGCGCTGTCTACAAAACTGCATGCTACTGGAAATCCCGATTCACCATAAAAGTGATGCTTTACCAATTACGCCTACCGTTAATCTAAAGTAAAAATACAACTCAGACAGCCCTGTGTGTGCTTCAAGCTGGCTTGTCGACATTCATTTGTCGTTTGGACGTAGCCGGGAGAAGTCGCGTCGAAAGTGAGAGCAAGACCGGCTTGCAATTAACCGAGTAATTAGTGCTGGTCATGGACGGTCGTTTGTGCACATCTGCAAACGGCTACCGTTTAAAGGTGTCCTGTAGCTTACTGGTTGCGTTTAAATGCTTGTGTGTTAAGGTGTCCTGCAGTTTACTGGTTGATTGAAACTGGGATTGGGGAAGACTAGGAATTTATTAAATAAATTAAAAATAAAGTCGATGAGTCTGACAGACACATTTAAATTACATGGGTATACTATTAAACCCTCAATATGAATTTAAATTCATCCAAAGTTGACACCTAAAAACTAGATGATACTCGTAACCATCAATTAAATGAAAATCAATAACTAAATACTGTCAATGTATTAAAACGTATAAACAAAAGTACATTTACCTAACAGGAATCATATCACACTCAACATATTTCCCATAAAAACGTAGAAATTGCAAAAATCCAATAAAGATGACAGAATAAACCCCAGATCACTGTAACATGATTTGCAAAGGGTCACAGAGTGAAACCTTTTCCTAAATCATGCGTTCAGAATTCCTAATACACGTTCGTGAACTTTCTTATTTGAAGTTTTCTTACTATTTACTTTCCGCCCTTTAATTTGTTGGATGCTGATTTCCTTGATATTGAAATCGGGATTTCAGTGGGTCGTAAAGAGTACTTATTTGTATAACAATATGCCAGTTGTTACTGAAGCGAAATATAGGTAAGTATCACGAACAAGACTATTTCAATTTCTAAACCATTAACCGAGCCATCAAGTACATACAATTTTTGAAAGAAAAAAACTAATACCTAATATGCGTTCCATCACGTTTTTTTTTCATCAACAAAACTTTAAATCCAAATTCAATTTTACAGGGTCATACAAGTTCACCGTACAGGTACCTGTTTCATACAAAATAGGTACCTACATCCTTTCCTTGCCTAGACGCCCGCAGGCAAGCCAACAGCGAATCACGGAGAAGTAATGCCATAATCACTATACTTGGCAGGCACATTAGTAATCACAGTACGATATTATTAACACACTGGGCTTTTGTGAAGTTTTTTTTGGTCCTTTTAGTCGGTAGATGAGAATTCTGGTCTTTTGAGTTTGGAATCTGCGATACCTAAAAGAATCGTACGCAAACTAGTATACATATATTTTATGTTGTATCGAAACAAGTGATAGTATTCAATATATTTTAATAAATAAATTTATATAATATAATAGACTAGGGTTGAATTGCATCATTTAACTATGTATAACCAAACTATAACTAGCCGTGAAATTGTCCAACCAATTGGTCAGATCGGCGATTTGATAACTGAAAATGGTTCTGTATGGTTAAAATGTTGTAGCACTCTGTAGGTATGCCAGAGTTATTTCAATATAATAAATATAAGTATCGCAAACTACGTTCTACGAGTACATTTCAGAAAACCCACGAAAAGCTTATTTATGGGTTTCCAAATCGCAGAAATATGTAGTTGAAAATACATTATTCCGCACATATTCTTCAAGCTATTTTTCATAACCTAAGACTTCCATTGTTGGAAACGTAAATGCCAACTGAAGGTCTACCCATAAAAGAAGCTACGTAGGTGGTAAAAGCCTGAGTTATTTATTTCATCCAAAAACCTTCTGTGACTTAGCCATGTACGAATACGAACATAGGTAGTTATTTCTACAATTTATTACAACTTTCGTTAAATGGACCTATTAGTAAAAGGAGCAATTAGATAAGATTTAATTAATCTATACAGACTTTGTCTAATTGAACAGGAACGCGACAACTTTCACGCTCTATATTTACATAACGTTCTCGTAACAACATCTTGTGCTGTATATGGACATACCCTTTGACCGCTACAACGTTGAATACATATGCCCAGAAGGAATATACTGTCCTTTTTGTTATTGAAGTAAACTATCAGGAATTTAAATTGCTTTGTCGAAGAAACTTATAAACTGAAAATAAATTACAAGCAACATGAAAAATATATGCAACTGAAAAATAGTTGGTTAAATTTCTGTGAAACCATACGCAACAGTTTCCCACATGAACTAACTGCGCTTCAAAGACGACTGAAGACTCTTCGTCTTTATAACTAAAAGGTACAGGCAAGTAAAGACAAGCCGACAATGACAATAAAAATAAACACCAATAGTAACATACTATTGGACACACAAAACAATACATTTAACAGCGCATTACACAAGACATATTTGAATAACAACTAAAATACATAAAAGGCACATCTTTGAAATACAGCATCAGTATGAATACCAGTATGTACGATTGCGTGAACGCAACAAAGCTTCTAGAATGTTCTCTGGGAACCGATCCTGTGGCAATAAGGAAATCGTTGGAGTCCCGCACGAAAATCGCAGCGGCGTGAGGCCAACACCCGGGAGATCGGTAGCTTTAATGATTATATTCTTACGTTATTAGTTACGCTATGTATGGTTGAAGTGGCGGTTAATTTGCCGTTTCTTTTATATAAAAATACAAAAGTAAAATATTTCTTTGTTCAATAGATCTATCGCATCATATAATGATGGAACATCAAATGTCTTAATTCAAGAGAAGAATTATTAAGAAACTCCATAGACACTCTTTTCATAATTTTATATACGTACTTAAAGAACAAGCAATGAAAAATCATTTGAGTAAGTACTTAGAGAATGAACAATAAAAAAGTTACAGTTGTAAACCATAGGCTAATAAAAAAAGATTCCGACGAATTGAGAAACTCCTTTCTGGGAAGTTAAGAAAAACAACTGACGATCTGTTGATAAGGAAAACCAGCATGTGTATAATAAAAGGGAAAATTTAACGAAATTAACTTGCTCCTGAGTTCCAAGTTGTATAATGCAACGGGACAAAAAACTCATCTAATAAACTGCACTGCAATAGAATGCTTTACAATTCTTGAAAGGAGACATGGACCAGTTACTGTTTTTACATACAACACAATTCTATTAAAAACATGTGCTCCATTATAATGTGAGAAAAAATCTAAAAATCCATTTGCAGTCTACAAAAAGTAAGAGTAAAATAGCCGTTATTTTGATTGATTCCGCCTTTTCCTTTTGTTTAATGTTTTGTTCACATGTTGTAACTGGCCGTATCTTGATCACGTAATAATTACTTTTTCATCTCAGAACGATGACCGCTAACTGTATTGAAGATTGTCTTCAGTTTATTGCCATATTTTATTGTATGTACTATAATTTTATGGTACCTGTAAATTGTTGTTTGTAACACTTTGAAGTTGGACTTTATTATTTGATCAGGTTCTTCATTAAATTCTGATTATAAGTTTGATGGTGAAGACGAATATTGCTATAGTTGTAATGTACTCTATAAGTATTAATACTAGCGATTTCCTGTTGTTCCTCCTACGCTCTATGAGAACTATCTGTACTTACCCTGATTAAACAAACGTAGCTTTCTAATAGTATAAGAATTTTGAAAAACTCTTCAGTAGATCCAAGCAGTAAATATGAACCCATATCACAAACTTAGAAATATTTTTTGTACCTATCTTTGAGTACCTCTTTCTTACAACCCTCTATGATATAAGTATATAGGTATAATCGTTCTTAACCTCATCTTAAATAAAGCCTTTAACAACGCTTTAAGCTAACTGAACACAGATAGAGCACAAATTACTCTGTTACTTCAAACCCAAACAAGACAGCCATCTTGTTTCCCTATCCCGCAGTTACGGGAGATTGTTCTGGACGTAGAAAATTGCGAACAAATGATTTGCCCGGGACGTGAATATAGCATGCATACGCGGTATTCACGTGCACGCATCATGCATTTGTTCTTTACATGCATAGCTGCGGAGAGGAATCATGGCTCTTAAGACAGCGGTAATGACAGTTTAGTGGCATCAATTTTGATCCTGCAATTTATACTGATTATAATTAGCAACGTTGATAGAATGTAAAATTATTCAAATCTGAATAAACAATAGTTTCAAAGTATTGTTCTATTCATAAACGCAAACTGTAGACACATCATTGAACTTCCTAGGAACCAATATTTGCCTAGAGTCATGCTCGGGTCTAGATTTTCCAACGACGTTCTCAGCACTGCAATATAAATATTTGTTCCTCGGTAGATGCGAAGATATGAGTAAACACTTTCAACAATAGCGCTTTGAGAAGTGCTGTAGCTGTATTCAAACTACATCGGTCTTAGTACTAAGTTTTAGTCAGCATCTAAGACATATTCATCCTAGCTTCGACCTCAAATAATCGATAGGAGGCGGACGTTATACCAAAACTTATATCGATCAATACTTTCAATGGACCTTGAATTAAGTAGAACACCAATTCTTTATTACAAATTGGGTTACTAATTGCCATATTTTTAATGTCACAGCGTCCCGCCTTTATCTTGTCACTGTCTTAGAGGCCACCGCCGAACATGTGCTTTGAACATTGTGACGACTGTTCTTACTGCATCTGAAACATGCGAAAACAAATGACGTACATTGGAATAACAACTTTATGTTTAACGCTATAGCATCTAAAGTTGTTACAAGTTTTAATGGCACGGGATACGGAGTCAGGAAACTGGATGCAGTGACTGAAGTGACAATGACAGGGAGCCATTACGCGAAAACTAGTTCTAACTTGGCTTTTAACTTGTTATCTATCCTCGTGGGAAAGTATAAATTGTACCAGCTATGATTATTCATGTTACATATAATTACTGGTATGTCATCCATGACTGATGATAGAGTGATGCAAAAAATCTTAGGTTCAGGTTTAAATATACATGAGATGGGGTAATTATTGTACGATCTCACACTAGACGTACTCAATTAGGTATGTATTCTTGCACCGGTTTGTTACGTCACACATCATCGTCGTATTACGTGAATATCAGTCGCCTTTTAAGTAGATTTCAGCGTAACTGCATAAAAATGGTGTAGTTAGGTACTGCAGAAATATATGTTCATGAAATCTTGAATTCTTTTTTTAATGCTAACCGCCAGCAATCACCACACAAGAACCACCCCTTAAACACATTCTCTTTAGCTACAAACTATACCGAAACACGAAGTTCTCGAACAAGTAAACAGTGAGCCATTAGCCCCCGAACTGCGCAACTGACGTACGTCCAAGTAACCCTTCAGCTCTAAATACGGCGTATCGCGTTGTCGTTTCAATAGCATTAGTTTGTTGTTGTTGAGGCGCCGGCGTCGACAGTCGACAGTCGACATGAGTGGTTTAATAGGAAACCACTCGATATTGCACGAGCTGTGTGTATTTAACGAAAGTCACTGGCAAGTTTAGTGTGTTTTGCTCGAATGTTCGAAATCCAATTTTAAATGGCAAGGCAGAAGTTAAGTAATTTATAATAAGACTTTTTACTTAGCACTTATGAGTAAGGGCATCTTCTCATATGGAATAGATATGATCATTATTCGTTAAGCCTTCTCAAAGTGTACGTATAAGCAATTACAGAATTTTCAGACAAGATTTAGTAAAAGTGTTCAATAATATTGTCAATCGTCGAAAGGATGCACTTCAAACTGCCATTTGATAAACATCTTACTTTACCTATTTTCCTTAACTCAGTAGTTTGTACTAAAAACAACAGCTCATAATAACTCTATTAACTTAATTTGGGCACCGAATCATGTGACCTATTTCCAGAGTCGAAATACATACCCTTCCTCAACTTTGATATGAAATATAAAGTTCGCATTACAAAGGCCAGCAACTTTTCGCATTATATTCCAGAGTTGAATAAATAACATTATAAGAAAATTCTAGGAAACTTGAATACGATACTTTCTGTTGTTTTTGAGTGTAAGTAGTAGAAAATATGATAAGTTTTCTTAGTAGGTTATTAGTTAGATAAATATATTTTCTTAAAACTAACTTATACCTATGATCTTATGATAGGGAAATATTAAAACTAAGTGTCATTAAATCGCTGTCAGTGGGAAATATTCATCCGCATCGCTGCCACGCTGGATGGCAATGCATATCCTTTGCCGAAGTATAGGCCAGCCCTGGACGAGTGGACTCCACTAATCGCTTAGTATTTCCGAGCCTGTGGGCACTTGGGCCCCATGGTCCCAAGGTTTCAACCCCAAACGGCTCAAAAATGCAATTGCCGGTGAGGTTTACATATTTGTGCCGTTTGAGGTTTTCCGCGGCTGCAGCAGCTGCACCGACACAGCTCGCCGTACTGGGAAGGTGGGAAGGTGCAAGGGTGTCGACGCAAGTTGGGTCCCACACCAAAGACGGCATTATAGGTCTGGTCTCTTGCCATCGTCGCGTGCCAAGCCTCTGGGTTCTAAAATGGCTGGCACACCGGCGGTGACAAGAGCACGACGGATAATGTCATTTATGCTGGCGTGTCGTGCCATGCGACCAGCACTTTTGCTACAGGAAAGACCATGGTGCCCAAGGCGGTCCACAAATTCGCCGCACTGGCAGCGATGCGGAGCCGCAGTGGGAGCGCCGAGGCGTAGGCATGTAGCGAGCCGGAATGTTGTGTCACCCAGCATGGTCCCAACGCTGGGTGACGGCAGTGCGTGAAGCTATAACCCTGACTCCCACTCTCCCACAGCCAGTAGGCGGGGGAGAGTGGTTTAAAAAAAAAATCTACTTATACCTCTAATATGAGATGTATATAATATAAATATTTAATAATCAATATGAGAATGAATGATAGTAGGTACGCACATTATTTAGTTGTGTCCGAAAGACTGAAAACTTTGATTGGAATCAAGATTTTCTTAAAAAAATACTGTGCTTTCCATCGGGTCAACTGTCGGGCCACTGTTCACTCTGCGGCGTGGGTACTCTTTACGTCGGAATAAGTTTCGCGCATTATAATTTGTTACGAGTGACTTATAGAATAGATCTCTGAATGCCATAATCGGAAAAATTGTTTACCTATATGTTTATTTCATTTAAATATAGTAAGTTCTTTATAAATATGTTGTACCCATACATGTCTTAAGATTTCTATGGTTGTACCTCTACAAAATTATCTTTCGTTTACTAACTTGCTGATAATAAATCTGTAGTTTGTAACCGTTCTTATTTAAGTCCTTTCTTTTCACATTATCTACGCACTACCTCATATCTTTCACTTATGTTGTAAGTAGTGCAACTACAAAGAACTACAGAGTACATATAAGTGGAGCTCGTTTATTTAGGGTTCTGTATAACAAGACATTTTTATTTCCTTGTCTATGTTTGTTTCTCCTTTTTGAAATGGCAGTGTGAGCTTTTTATGTGGTATGTTGGTTGTAGAATTAATGCAGTACTAAAAAAACATTGTGAACTGAATTTAAACTGAGCTGTTTGCTGTATTTTTAGAAAACACGATTGGTAGTTACGATTACTATTCTTATAGAATAAATGGCTTTCCAGATAATTTCTGTAACACAGGATGACGTTATAGTCAGATAGCAGGTACAGACAGAAAGATGGCTCAGAGCCAAGTTCTTAGATACGGTACCCCAAAAGCTATGTTATACCGTCCTATATTCCTAACTCAGCATTATAAAGTCCGAAACTGTCTCATTCAATAACCGCTTACCGTTATCTGTCAGCGTTTGTATGAAGATTGTATAACAAATCTCTGTTTTTGCTTATCTGATGGAAACAGGCGAGCTAATGGGCGTATGAGATCATTTTAACGGACCATTGTTCCTATATAATGTACAAGAAAAAATACTGCAACTAGTATTTTTACGATATATTTTTGAAGCTTATCTTGAAGAAAAATAGACTATTTTTATTACAAAATCTAATCAAATTTTATAGTTTATAGTTTATTCCGTTACGTTCGCAAATTGTTACCCAACTAAAGTACTAGGGTAGCAGAATTACGTGGAGCTTACGTGAAGGCAATCATTTCATTTTACAATTGTGAGAAAAAGTCGATGTATGATATCGGAGCCTATTAAATCTAACAGCCGAAAGAGAAAATGTTAGATTGGTAGGTATAGTAACATTGTATGAGGTTCTCACAGTAAAATCCTATTTCAATGAAATACTATTGATGCATACATGAATTTTTGCCTACCTTTCTTGTAGAACTATTTACATTCTGCATTACAACAATTGAACATTGATTTAAAATACTATAAAGATCACTTGACATAAAAAACAACAAAAGAAGGGAAAACACATTCAGATAACATTTCATTATCTAAAGGTTTTGTACTTCAGCCTTCCTACTAGAGGGATATTCTTCTGGAAAACAATATGCAATCGACATTTCTCTGATTTAATTCCTCTAGTAATTTAAGAGTAGGTACAATATATTTTTTTCAAGGCACATCAAGAATATTTATAAACAATGCTAACAACATAACCCTTCTAGACAGTCGGGTGAGAAGGATTGTTAGTACGCACTGATAAATTGACAAAACGGTTTGGCGCCGACTGTCGAGACAAAACCATTAACGCTTGGTATCACTAGAGTGACCATAAAATAACGAAATTGCTCGTTCTAGTGTGTAATAATTTGTTTTTATTGGCTGTCATGCTGTATAGGTGTTAACTATCACCGTTGACGTTTTAAAATTATGATTGTTTACGGTTAAATGAGCTTTGATTTCCTATAATATTCCTTTAAAGGGGATATGAGAAGTAATGTTAGTGGCTTGTGTTAGTCACTGGACTACGCCTTTATTACAGATTATGAACCGTAAATATTAAGTTGGTATAATGGAATGTTTGGAATTAATTCATTGTAAATTCATTTTAAGGATATTATTTTGACAAAGACAGTATGTGCATGATTTACTGAAAGCGATACAGCTGAGAAGAAATTATAACACGTATCACATTTACAAACATTGAGTAAACTCTTCCCTAATAATATCTGATTAATAAACACCCTGTAGTATCAATGCAATTTATTTAAGGCTAGCAGTCTCATCCCATTTAACATTAACATAAAATATTAGTGCACGTTACCAACCACAAGATCCTAAGTCCGATTCCTGAGAAAACGTGGCTCTGATTGGTGAGAACATAATTAGTATGGCCACTAATTGAATTTGTACAGTACTCTGTACGTACAGTATACTGTACAGTAAATCGTGAAGATATAGATAAGTGGTACAAACTGACCATATATCTTGAGCGCTGAAAAATCGTGAGTTACACAAACGTGTAACCAATAGTTTACTAGGAAATGGTAAATGTTTAGGAGAGCTTTACCATTACTTAATAGGGCAGCTTAAATTAGTATTGAGATAATTATAGCACGCTTTCTAACAGAAGTTTCACATTGTTTTGCTACAATGTATGAGTGTATACTTAAGGTTAATAAGCCGTTTAAAGGTATTTACTTTGGTAAAGGTATCTATGAATTATAAAACTTGTTGGGTAAACAATTTTAGTAATACTACATCGTCAATAAATGGTCATTGTCGTAAACACATGATTCTTTGCTTGTCAGTCAGTAAAAAAGTATAAAAATGTAGTAAAAACATAACTCTTTAAAAAGATCCACTTAAACCTGACTTTAAGTATGAAAATAACACTATACTTACACTCCATCTTAATAGAATTATCGTGCGAACATTGTCCTCTTTTTACACGTGTATACGGGATAATGTGACGTGCAAAATTGGAAGGGCAAATGTGAGACCAATCCCGTTACACGAGCACAATATGGTAACCCTAAGGTATCACGTGCTGGATATGTCTAGTGATGTTACTATCGTCGTTGTTAATTGAATATTATTATTTTATTTACATATATATTTACATTAGATAATACATTATAAATTAAATCTATATAGGTATTAACAAATAAAAAAAATAAAACTATGCATAAAAAAATCATCCGCATCGCTGTCAGCGGGGATCGTGCCCAAAAGGCTGGCTGCATTGCCACGCTGAATGAATATAATTCTTAGATTTTTACTATCTTGTTTTTCACTTTTATTTCAATAGAAATTCGTTTCTTAATTAAAAATAAGCAATAGAAGTATTTAAAACTATTTTCACGAAGATTGACGTTACTTAATTCAATAAAAAATGTCTTGGACACGGTCACTGGTTTATTTACGACAGCAGTCTGCTTGATCCGTGTAGGAATTTACAATAAATACTTTAAAGAGTATAACTAAACCAATCATTAAAGTTAACTTCGATAAACAAATAAAATATTATGAAACGGAAGCTTTTTAGTATCTATAAAATCTGGTTACGTCCCTTAATGGTTTATTATCACAATGCTATTTGACTGAATATTTAAGAGACCGTTAAAAAGTAATATCAAGGAAAACGTACTTCTTAAAAACTCTTACCTCCATTTTACGAAGTCTCTTACAACCAAACAGTACACAATAAAGTCTTCGAAATATCTTCTTAAAACAATCATGCGAGGCAACGAAGTAGCAAAACAATTCCCATAAGAAAATTATGATATATGAATAGGGATGCGCCGAGTAACGTACTTAAATCGACATCACAGGGGACGGCACTAGCCGCAGTACAATTCATATTGCATGTCCAGTACCATCGCCCACAGAGAACCGGAGAGTACGACGGATCCGAATGCTTTGATTCCACTGAACTAATAGGCTTAAAACCCTAACACGTGCAAAGGAATTTGGACTCTAATGACTTTTAAATATGGTGTACTTTGAATTGACGGTAGACGGTTGTGTGTCCTTAGTGAAGCAGAACAGCAACTCTCGACAGAGTAATAGAAAAATATAAAACAATTGCATAAACATCAACAAACGGACAGGCATACCACGACTCCTTACGGAGTCAGAGCTCAGAGTTGACCTCTAGTAACTAAACAATGGCTTATAATATACGAGGGAAAGAATCAAAATGTATGCTATTAAAAACTTTGTAGGAAGTTACGTCGAAGAACGTACAATTGGCGAAGTTCGTTCTTACAAAGTTTATGAAGTTAGAAATGTTTATGGGAAGCTGCGAACATTATTCACTTAAGGTAGATAATTTGAGGCTATGTGTAAATGTTTTGCTAACTGTCTTAGAACGTGGGTTGAGACTGAATTGGCGATGAATTTTGCTCACGCTTAAACACCAACGTCACTAAAATTTAAGTGGTGTTTAAATCTTATCAGTTGAAGTTAAGTTGTTCATAAATATGTCGAAGTAAAATATATTAACATGGTAATGAGGAGAAAAATCTGTGGGCGTCATCCTAAACACTTTTCTTATGAGCAGAAAAAGATAAAGAAATTCCATATTATTATTATTTTTTCCTCAAGCATATAGGTACGATTTTTATGCTTTTAGCAAAGTTAGCGTCGGATCTTATAGTGCGCTTAAATGCAGGTATAATGAGCCGCAACATAAATTCACTTCATTAGGCGTTCCGTACAAAGGCACTGTATTTACAGTTTACACGTGTTGTTAACGCAAACATACGCGTTTACGGTTTGCGAACCGTTTGTAGTACTTTCTGGTACTTAATATAGTGGGTTATATCCTGTGTTACTTTAGGTTTTGACGATTTTTATATACAACCATATTATGCAGAGATAGTTGTAGAATATTTACTAAGACAACGAAGAAGTCTTTCAATAGGTTAAACCTTACATCAAAACTTTACCTTCCAACAGCAATGCATTGTGAAAACTAATGAAAATATTTGCTATTCAGTAAGTTAAGAATTTACTCGAAGTTTACAAAACAATGCAACTATTAATATTTGACTCCTGAATAGATTGCATCTTTTATTCATCTTCTCTTATCTATATTTCTTGACAAAATTTGAATATTATTACTAACATATTTGTATTTTATCGCGGTATATAATTTATAATGACATTAGCGATCCTGATGGCTTGCGTGGGCGTTACAAGTCCATTGACAATCAATAAGCTATGCGATAGTGAAAGTTTTATATCCATCGTGCTACTAATAACCGGTAGGTATAGCTTTGTACTTACATGACAATGTTATTAGATTGTAATGTCTAAATGTCTATTTACATCAGCCTATTCTATCCTACCTACTTCGGGTCTCCTGGAAGAGATTTCATTAGAAATAAACAGTAGGTACCTTTGTACATTTATTTTGTTACTTCTATTTCTTTCATGTGTTTACTGTGTACATAATTTTTTTTGTAGATGAATAAATAATTTTCCTTATTTTAACATTTCTATCCCTTTTAAATTATGTTTCGTCTTCCTTTTCGATGGCCATTTTAAAAGAATTTCATACCTATGTGAGGTCCGATGATTATTCTCTCCTCCAAGTTTAAAGCATAAGTTCTATGTTCGATATCTGAATACATCCTTAGATAAATCCTATAACGATTCTAAAAGAATACTGTCAAGATTTCCATGTTAAAAAGATAGTACACGCAATTATTTCTCCCTCACGAACTTTTCGACAAGCAAATTGAAATCATGATTGCTTCTTGGAACAATATCAGTATTACAAACGACAGAAACCTGTTCTTCATTCAAGCAGCACTTGGAATACTTCTTCTAAGAAATGCTTTAAAAACAAGGTTCTAACGCAAATTGTTTTGTTTGAAAAACTAGTTAGGTCTTGCATTTTACACGGTTTTTGTTTATTCTGGAAAACTGTTAGGGTGGGTTGCAATATGGCTAACCAAAGCCTAACCAGGTATAAAATTGCCGTCAAATGGGTGATTTAACGACTGGTTCTGGTTTGGTTTCCGTTGTAGTCACGTGGTACAGTTCACCCTTACCCGTTTATTAAAATAAACACAGAATCCAAGCTTAAGCTTAGATTAACTTTACTTTTGTGATTGATAAATAACTAATCTCCGCTCAGTCACCAGTCGAACTGCTGTCTAAACCGAAGAAAACGAATGGTTATTCTTTTGTCATCCCTTGGTGACACTCTATAATTCATGTTTATTAACAAGAGGGCCATTGTTAGAATAAATGCAAGATAAACAGACAAACTCACCTAAATAACCAAACCTATTATTCCTAACCAACAATATATAACGCTAGAACAACAACACAACAGAACAAGCTACCTTGTTGCTACCTGGTCGCTGACTCCTCGCGTGACTCCTCACATTTGTAAACGACTTCAACTAGTCGCCAAGAGATAACACTGCTAGCCTATGATACTCCAAACAGATTGTCCCAACTCAATTTAGATTTACTTAGAATAATTTGTTACTTATTTATTGCTATTTCGAATCTTAAGCGACGATTTGTTTTATGTAATGGTCGAGAAATGTGTGAACTGTGAAGTTTTTTTATTAATGTTGGTCGGTTGTTGATGTATTGCTACTGATGTAAAGTTATTTAGAAAAGATAAAAGGTTGTTTATTTGTTGGTTTGTGTGTGTATAATCAAACATTGATTAACAAAAAGACTGATATCGTTGAAAACGGGTATAGCTTTCGTAGCATCTTTATGGTTAACCGCGAATGAGAGGATCATCTCTAAAATGGCAAAATACTTCAAGAATACCCCATAAACAATACAACATACTAAATACTTTCCCGTTAAGTACCTTCTCGTTTATTGTAGCAGCAACTTGCAAGCCAATAAAACCACTGAACTTTTACAAGCACAAATGATTCGTAACTTTGTATGAAACAACTTAATCGTACAAAATATTACTGTTAACATTCCCTATTGTAATATTTATTTCATGTAATGTCTTTGTAACTTGACTCCTATTCACGTAAGAGTCTTTAGAATCAAGCTTATCCCTTAAAAATGAAAAGACGTTTAATATCACCATCATAGAGTCCGATTTATTGGACATCAATTGCATTTTAACAGTCACCATACATCTAACAATAATATCTCATCATATTAAAATTCCGATGCAATGTCAATGCTGTAACAAACGCCGGGTCAAAGACCTCACATAAACCTTCATAGTTTATTTCATTTTCATAACAGAACCGTTTATAAGTCACGTCCAACATTATTGATCTGTTATGTGCATCGGTTGCATCAGTGCGCGTCGTCACCGCGTCTTCAACCGCAAATTGAGATATTGGCATAACCGGTCAACCACGCGCGGCCTATACGTTTAAAATATTCAGACGAACCTTGCCTCGGGCATTCCTCACACACACACATTATTGCGTTCCGATTCAATATATTTGTTACAATATGTGGCTGTAACCTCGCCTACTAAATCCACGTGTATTTTACGTCGTAACGACACAGTAATATGTCCCATAAATTTTGAAGACGAGTAATACACACCACTATAAATATTACCCTAAAGTGGTGATTTACCCGACTGCTCTGACGGTTAGACGAGAGGGAGGTAAAAGCTCGTTTTACTCCACTCTAAATTGTTACTAAGTTGTCTTAAAAGCGTCGAAATGGTACTCTAAAGTTCCCAGTAATAGTTGTTGACAAAGTTTTTTATGTTATTAAGATCCTAGTTTTTGATAAACGGGTAACTGTAGTTAATGTAGAAATTGATACTGGAAAACAATATGCTCACGGCTTTGTTGTTCCTGATAATAATAATTTAATGGATCGTTACAATAAAGTAACTGTTCGTGTGTAGACAGAATAAGGAAGGATTTGTAGTGTTTTAATATTGTAAGCTAACCACTAATGGGTAAACCGGTGAATTTGTATGAATTTCATGTTTGTGCAGTAAACTAGACAGCTAAAATAAATCCTTTATAGGCGACCGCTGATTTGTTATTAGATAAAAATGTTTCGTATGATGCCGCTTGCAAAACCTGTAATAAAAGCGCCGACAAAGTGGTCTGGACTTTTTGTTCTGGGTTATTTAGGATGGTTTGAAATGTGGGACGTTTAATCGGACCGGTGTTAGTGGTAGAGTGACGGAGAATGTTTGAAGATATCTGGCTGCTGTTGATGTGTTCCAGAGTCGCGTAGGTGGACCAGTCCCATTTCACAAGGTCAATGCTTTATGCCCTACGGCTGTCACTCGCGTCAAATGTAACGGATTATCGTCAGGTGAACTGACAGCATATTGACTTTTCTCATTTGATAGCACGCGGCGACTTAAGCTCATCCTGCCAAGGATCAGAAAGTTGAATTGCTTCTTCATCCGTTTGGTCTTTACTTAACTAGATTGAGATCGCCTTTGAGTAAGTTTCTTAAAGTTTGCTGTTATTCTCTAATAGATCGAAAGAAAATAATGCACAAAAACCTTTTACGATCTAAAATGTTTTACAACGCGTCCATAAAAAATCAGAAATCAAAATAAATAAAAGCGTTTACAAAAAAATAACATAGCGAAAGGAAATTGAAAGCAATCAAGAAAATATCATCGAGCAACTATTTGCCGCTCCTTTCGACGGAACCATTTGAGTGAGGAGTGAGAAGTATGGCATTCCACAGGCGTATCGTTTGACCTATCTTAATGGATCCCACTTTGCTTTGCACCAAAAAACTCAAGGATAAGGAACGGAATGAGCGTCGAGCGATAAAGCGCTTCATTTTCGATGTTGTGCCTTTTTTGTTCTAAGATTTAATTTGTTTGGAAGATTCGGTGTAAGAAGTTCGGACGTGACGGACAGTTGATGGCTGACGTGATGTTTAGTGACGGTAGATTAGTTAGCCTTCCTATTGTTGTGGAATAAATTAACTCAGAGCTTTCAACTTTACTTTTTTTTTCCTTTTTTATTATTCAAATTCTATAACCACATAGTTTTAAATAAACGAAAGAACAGATTTCAACAGCGCCAAAAGCGCTTGAAAGCTCAATTCCAACAAAAAGATCTTTACAAGGATGCTCACCATTAAAAAGTAATAAAATCCGAATTCAAGAAACCTTCAACGAGAAACGAGAAAAGAAACAGCTTGTGTAGTCGTAAATTTGTTAGCAGGGTTGGCCTAGAAGCGCATATCAGTTTATAGCTGGACCTTAGAGTCCTCGCGATAAATCCGTGGTATCGTGAGCCCAATGGATAGCCAATCGCACTCGTAATAATAAAAGGTTAGACCAGCTTTATTCATTTGTGAAGTCGCGTGGGAACCCTTTATTTGTATCACTGACAAGGACGATGGAAGAATGCGAGGCTAAAAGGAAAATGCCGATTCAATCGCGTATATTACGCATATTAGTCCTTTTGCGATTCGGCCTTGCTTAATGATTTACTTTATATGGTAGGCGTAGTAGTGTAGTGACCTGCATATGAGTAACTTGTGATAAATTATGTAGGTATATATAGATGGCTGGATGTCGGTGATTTATGCTCTGTAGATCCGTGTGCTCCTTATTTATATCGTTTGGGATGGATGATTATAAAACGTTTAATGTACACTTTTGTATTCTTGAAGATATTTCTGAGAATCAGTGTTATTCCCTTAAAAAAGCAAGACTTTACTAACATGACTTTGTAAAGTTATTGTCCAGTTC
Source organism: Helicoverpa armigera (assembly GCF_030705265.1). Classification (NCBI taxonomy): domain Eukaryota; kingdom Metazoa; phylum Arthropoda; class Insecta; order Lepidoptera; family Noctuidae; genus Helicoverpa; species Helicoverpa armigera. The sequence goes on along the minus strand of NC_087132.1, from coordinate 8,634,066 downwards.
TCTGGCTTGGGAAAACTATGTAAACTTCATTGGTCTTTTTATTTCATTTGGGTATGACATCTCATCTTTAATTCCAAAAATCACTTTATTCTGTGGAAAATTACAAACGTGTCGCCCAGATGGGATCAGCACGAGTTCTGCAAAGTGCAAGGCTATTTACCACTTCAAAATAACGATAATACGCCATGTTTTTATGTGTAAAATACAGTCGTCCACATTTCCGCGTAAATACCATGAGTCAATCAGGTTATTCTGAGACGGTTGACATTCGTGAAATAAATTGCTTTATAATGTATGGATACCTCAGGGCCATATAATATTGGTCCCTTGAACCCTGGGTTAAAGTTGAGAGTCTTACTTCAAATTATACACGTATAGAACAAAGGTAAAATATGTGAATTTTTAAAGTTATTAAATATAGACAACATTTTTGTCCGACCTTAAAAATTAGGTAAAAATTTTATATGTTAAAAGGGTTCAGTTGACCCTGCCAATTTGGCGTCATTGCTGAAATATGGCTATAAATATCACTTTTCCTTTTAGATGACACAAATGACGGTTATGTTACATTGCTAATGGTTTACGCAATTAGTTGGTTACAGAAATAAAACACAACTTCACGTATTATATGAATACTTGTGAAATTTAGGAGTTTGGTCTAAATTACCTTTATTCTGATGACTGAAACACTGTGCAACTATGACGCAAAATTAGTACTTTGAATAACAATGTAGGTACTTAATATATAATTTATATGAAATGTAATGATTTTCAGCGGCTTAGTGCCTAAAAAGTAATAACAACCATAGTTTTTAATTAGCATTACATAACATAACTTTACGTGTGGTGCCACCGAGTATACTAATACTAGTCTAGATAAAAATACATATTTTCACATTAATGATGAAGTTCTTGCGTAACCCCTGAATTCAACACAATATCTCAAGCCTATCAGCAGCTCATGAATACCAAAGACCAGTAACGTCTTTAAAATGTACTAATCTACTAATTTCTAAACTGCCAGTTACTGTAACATGATACACTGATATACTGTAACGCGTAATGTAACATTTGACATAACACTTACACGCTTTCGTTCACCGTAATTATGTATCAGCGTAACCACAGAGGAAGGAAAAGTAGCGGAGATGGCATAAGGAAGGTAGGTCAGGCGCCTTCTTGTAGGTCAAAAAACTTACGGTAGAAGTGATCAGTTACTAGAGCTAACGAGACGTGGTCTCGATTAATTTGTTGATATTATTTTGAAAACATGGGGCTGGTTCCAAAGAAAGATGTGTAAAGCCGGATTAGTAACGTACATTGTTCTCCAAAAACCCGCATTTTGGGGTGCTACTTTCTTAGAAGATTTTTGCGTGATGACATCTCCGCTAGTCATTTTGTTCTCCATGGTGCAGCCACTGATTTTATGCGTGGGCACACGCCTTTCTATCTACGCTAAAGGATCGGACACATGATTGAAATTTACTCGATGTAACATACTGTATATGGGTACTACAGTTGGTATCGGGTCCGTAAATTTTGGAAAACACGGCGCGCACATCGCGATTGGCTTTGATTGATCTAATTGTTGTTGGAGGCACGTTTGACACTAGTTGTTTCGATTTTTAGTAACATTCAATGTGGCAGAGGTGATAATTTAACTGCAGAATTTTTATCTGCTGAAATGTAAAATCCTTTATTACTATCGACGTTATATTTTCAACACACTTTTCTATGTTAGTTCATCTACTCGTAATAATAAGCTAGCTCCCAAATACGTCTGTAATAGTAGGTACACACAATTGTTACCGTCTAGACCCGCGATTTGATCAAGAATCTGGGCCATAATAGACGTCATTACAAAAATACTTAATACGATGTGTCGGACGTTTTAACTGTAGAGCGATTCTTACAGCCAAACGAGACGTTGACATAGATTTTTTCACTTAAATCACTCTAAAACAAGGAAATAATCGATTGTGATGAGTACCTAATGTTTATTACGCAATTTTACGGAAACTAAGTACATTCCTAAGTGATTATGAAAATTATGTAATAGATTTGCAAAATTTTTAGATGGATTTCTCGATGATTTTGGCAGATTATGCATTTTATAATGTTCTTCAATTCAATTTTATCGAGATGAGCTAACTGCTTTGCAATCAACAATGATCTAAATGCGGGATTAATTTTGCAGCCTCAGTTTTATTTTCTCGTTCAGTATCTGGTCCTCAGTCGCTTGTGGTCATCAAATCAAGGCGTAGGTACCAACTAGGTTATAAAACCTGCCGTCATCAAATCAAGGCATAGCGGGTAGATTATAAAACCTGTAATGAGACAGTCTACTTTATGATGAGCCCATCTTTATCACCTACCTGTATTCCTAAAATAAACCTATCCACTATCCATGTACAAAAATATAAACAGCATTTTGTGTACAAACCTACATAGTTCCATTTTTTATATCGTACGCAAAAAGCGTCCGCGCTCTTTTTGATTGATCTCATTCATCATGGCGTCTGAAAAATGACAGGCATCAATAATCGGCATTTTAATCCTTTCTGTGCCCACGCGAACCATTATCGTATAAAAACTAATGTCGCAAGCAATGATAAGCAAAAGATTGAGGTTTGTATCTGTGTTGTTTATCTGTGTAAGATGTATTACTTGTCTTGTGGTGGCGTTTGTGACGTTATGCTACATGCGAGTATGAAGGCTTATTCTTGTGTGATAGATAGGCAGTAGATAAGTAAGCAGTATAATACTATTCTAAAGACTTGGATGCAATTTTGCATTTAACATTGTTTCTTTTTGGAGCTATACACTAATAATGTATGCATAATGACACAAAAATAATTGACAGTATAGAACTAGCTTTAGGCAAAAAAACGGACATATAGTACGCGCCAAATAAACTTGCAATAAAGGTCATTCAACCGCCCTGCCGTCAGGGGCGCATCACCTGTTCGCCATTTTGAAGCAATGTCCTTCCGTCATTTCGAATTTGGAATGCGCTTGTCTGCCCATATTTGAACTAAAAACGACTGATCATAATTTTGACCAAAGGTTTGTAATCCTTTGCGACAAGGACGCCTCTTACCACGATACACTTGTATTGATCGTGTTAGCGACACTGCCCATACATTTTTTTCGTATCGTTTTGAAATATTGGGATACATTGGTAGAAGGAGGTGAACGAACTTTATTGCACGCTTATTTGGCGCGTACTATAGTATTTTATTTTTGTTTTAAATAAAAAGAGGCAATAAAAGAGCAGAAGATAATTAGTTGATCTAATCCTTGTACTAATTGCAGATTGAAATAAATGAGGAATTAAACTTCATATCATCTTAAACACTCTCCTATGCTATCTCTAATCCACAGCACAGGTTAATACATCTCATTGACCGTCTCACAAGACTCTGGCATGTAATTATAACCTCGTCGTTTAATATTATGTGATAAAGTATACATTTTATGGTTGTATCGGGTGCGCGGGCGTCGGACATCGAAGTGATGATGGACCTTTTAGATGGGACATGTAACGTTTTAGTTTGAGTTAGAAGCGATCGCGAGATTGGAACTGTCCTGTTTGGTTTTAAATAGTTATGGTATAGTGTCGAGTAAGTTAAAAATTAAAATAGTGTGGTGTTAAGATACAATATCAGAATGAAGTGGGTAAGAAGATGAAAAAAAATGGTCGAAGGCGATACATAGGTATCGCATTCGACCATTATATCCTTCGATCTTGAAGTTTAGTACTCAGATTTGTTGTGAAGGTTGCAAAAAGTAAAACTGGTCACAAAATCCTTTTTCTAATGTTTGCTTTAAAATATAACACCAAACAAAAGGTAGCACTGCATGCAATACATACAGGCAATACTTTATATTTAACTTAAGAATTAAAAGTACTTTAACAACTTCCAATCCTTCTCGCAAAGTCCGCACAAACCGTCGATATAAATCTTATTGCAACGTCAAGTAAATAAGGAAGGCAGTAACATAGTATTGTGAACCCAAGGATTGCGAATAACGGTCTCTCTCAAATGTGACTCCTAGTGTCTAAACACACTATGCCGAGAATACGCGACGGAAGTTCGGCATGATTACGCCTGCAATGCTATTTGAATTACTGGCGACACATTAGGTATGCCGAAATTACGTTGCGTTATAGCGTACAGCCGAACTTCAGTCGGGCGTAAGTTCAGCGGAAATTCGGCGGCAACGTATTCTGTAGAACACACATTATACGCGACCGAAGTTCATACACACAAAATTGCGCAACTGAACTTCTGCCGCGTAAGTTCGGCACTTATGGTGTGTCATATCAGGCGATTACGTTGGAACGTAAAATCAGCCGCGGAACTTCGGTCGCGTACGTTCGGCATAGTGTGTTTAGACACCTATATGTTCAGGCTTGTTGCAGTTTATCGGATACAGTTCTAATCTCCGGCAATAACTGAGATTCCTATTAGTAAGGTCCAATTAACCTATAGCTTGAACTGCAGATCGGGGACTAAAGCACGTTAGTGGACCGAAGCTTATGTTAAGTCATTGAGTTGACCTCATAAATTTTTAATTGTTTGTAAAGGAAATTTGATGGTTTACTAAGATTTTGCTGTTGTTTTAGGCAAAATTAATAATGAAGTCTCGAGATCATATTTTTATTAGAATCGTAAATTAGTTGTATTATTGTGCACGTGAAACATTTACCAGATACCCTTTCTTATCGGTCTATTTTGATATTAATCAAATAAATGCGTTTTCTAATTCGTTTTACACAGTCTCATATTCGTCCTTACGCTTTAAACTTAGGATGCCTTTTATTTCTGGAATCCTTAGTTGGGTAACATAATATTTCTATTCAGTAGAAGATCAGGCAATAACGATTTTAAAAAGTCTTTAAACAGCAATAAATTCTGTGAAATGAAACCCGTTTAACACTAGTTTGTCTTATCGTATAGATCATACATAATGTCGCTGCCGCTTCTATCTTACATCGGCTTATCTAAAAAGTTCTCGCCCCCTCGCGGCTCCATCTCTTCACACCTAAGAATTCAATTAATCTCGACGCGCACCCGCTTCGCTGGCCACGAGATTCGTGACTAGTAATTACTTTTTGTAAAAAGAAAACAAATCCATTCTATACTCCCCCGCTTGTTTACGAAAATAAAAAGATATTCTAACCGAGTAACGGACCAACAGAACAATGAGCGATGACATGGAACTCTTCCTAAACAACTCCCCAATAAAAGGGATATCTTGTTCCTAGAATATTGTGCTTCATTTATAATAATAACACACGAAACAAAGGCGATAACTAGCAAGGAGCAAATTACGAACAAGATTTACGTTTACCATTCATCATTCGAGAATTAATCTCCCTGTTTCTCGGCATCGCCTAGAGATATTTCAATATACCTCAAAAGAATCCCATTTATTCGTAGGTACCTGCCGACTTCGCCTCATATTTCTCCGGGAATAACAAAGGCCCCGGGATCAAGGCATGACCTGTGGGCGCGTTCAGCAACAAGTTGTAAAAAACCGCGCTCACGAGAACGCAAGTCGCAAATGAAATCGAAATAACGTAACGTCCAGTCCCGGCAAGGTCTCGCGGAATGAGATACGGCCTTTTGATTAACCATTGTCGGGGAGCCAACCCGACTCGCCCCACAACACTGCCGCTATACTTTATTTATGTCTTTATATTTATTGCATTCTTCCCATTCGCAATAAACAGGATACGTTTTTCTAAGCGCGTCCCCGCTTTCAATGATCTGACCGGTTGCCTTCATTTGCATACATTATGTATATTTCATTTTTTTAATCTCATCTATGCTCGTAGTCATTTTAATATAAATTAGCTACGGAAAATTGATTAATATTTTATTTGTGTCTTAATTACAATACAAATGACATATTAATAGCTAATTTTTATCGTCGTCGGCGGCATCGGCAAGATTATTCCAGATCGATTTATTCATAGTTTTGCTGATTGGATTTATGTCGAGCAACATTCTTTATGTTTTTTCTTGGGCGAACATTCAATGTTACGTGCCCTTTATTACCTTATAATGACATTTTTAAGGTGGAGGGTTGGCTATAAGTCACGCTCTGGCCCCGAAAAGAAGCGAACCTCCTTCTGTGAGTAATTACATGCAAGTCGGCGGACGCGTAGGGTTCACCCCTGTGCCTACATCACGCGATGTCAAGCTTTCGCAGAACTTAAAGAAAACCAGTAGCGTCGGCCTTTATTCCACGAATCAAGTTTTACAATAGAATCTTCAAATACTTATCGAACTTCGCCTATCCAGATGTTGGAGTTACAGAACTCCTTCTTTAACTTTCAGATGAAACTTCGAGACGCGCTTGATTTGTTTACTCCATAATACCCGTATCTCTGAGAATTATACTCTAGTTCGATCTTTATCGTAAAGTAACTCTGACATAAAATGTATATCACTCGATAAAGGAACGCTTTGTGTGGCGGAGTTAACATCCGAAAGTTGATATTAGCGTCAGCGTAAAGTCTACTCTGAGGGTTTTAGTGCATAATCCAGACATTACAAAAAGTCGACAGTGATAAAACGTGCAATAAGAATGGGTGGGTATGGTATAGGTAGTGTTGATGTGTGTAAGCGGCCAGCGGGTTGGTACGGGCGGCCGGCGGGCGCGGCGGCCGAGGCGACTTGTCCTCAAGTCGGTAGCCGCGGCCGGCTGGCGGCTCGCCACTCTAGTACGGCACGGGCGGAGTGACGCAGCGGACGCGCGCCGCCACAACCCGGCGCGCGCACACACACACGAACATAAACTAAAACATTTGTTCATACAAACTTTTCTACCGGTGTGTTTACAGTGTTTGACTGTTCATACGGAGGATTGAGTGCACTTTGAGTGACTTGGGGACGTGACAGGGATTTGGCGGGAGTCTGGAGGGAAAGTGGCAGGACAGAGGCGCGAGCGCGCCCTCTTTTACATAATCGTTGATAACTGGAGCTTTCGTAATTGTTGCGTGATAACAGTAAGTACACTTTAGTGTAAGAAAGTTTAGTGTCTTAGAAATAGAATGTTATACCTATGTGTTAATATGTTTTGTTTATGTATTACATAGGTCTTTATTGTTGCTTTATCGTATTAAAAATACAAAAGTTAATCTGTTCGTAAGTAGACATTACTGGCCAAGTTTTTCTGTTTGCATTGCGCATGTCAAGTTAATGTTGATATAAACTTATCTCAGGTTGATGGACGTAATCTTCTTATCTACGAATTAAGTGCCGCTTTAACTTAAAACTGTGTCTCGCTTGTCGCTTTTGTAAATAAACACAGATATAAGTAAGCACTGACTTATTTGAATATTTTAGTGCCTTATTTGAATTTTTGTAGGTCGGCTTGTATTGGTACACATACCTTATTATTTGAATTCGAAATGGTTTGAACTCAATCATGAAGTAAGTATGTAGATACGGCCTTTGTAGTTTACGTAGTATTTGAACGGAATTTTCTTCGTGTAAGCTGTTTTCAACTTTTTGTTTGAAAGTTTAGGGTTCCTTTTGTATTGTAGGTTTCTAGTTGAAATTCGTTTTTACGCATGAATTTTTAATTCCATAAATTAGCCGTTTTATGATTTATCGAAGCTTTGATTTTCCCTCCGGCGTGCCTCTATACTGAGATCGATTTTGATTCGATTGTGGCGAAGCCAGTGGTTTCGAACTTCCTTCTACCTAGGTACCTATAACTTTTCAATTTAGGTACCTACCTCTGTAGTTATGTACGCACCTAGTTCGGTCATAATGTTTATTGCACTTATGGATATCGATAAAGCAAAGTTTTAACGGTTTGGGGTTCCTTGCTCTAAGTTTCAGTTATCGCAATGAAAATTATTCAGTTTGAGTGCTATAACGATAACGATGATCAGGGTTTGATTCCTAGCTCGAACACGTTTCTGCCATTAAAATTTGCATTACCTACAGTAGGTAACTTTGAATTAGGAGGTCGATAGGTAGTACGTATAGGTACATACTTACGTACATTTTATATTCAATAGGTACTAAGTAATTTTTATATTTCACACTCAGGAATAACTTGTTTGATGAAGTTGTCACATTTTTCATAAAGTGATCCCACATTGGGAACTTTAATGGTAACTTGCATACTTTGGATAAGTTATAGGTACCTAACTCAAAACTAAAGGTAGGGACGGAAAACCTATGTCTAGACTTGAAGTAGGGGAACTTTTCAAGTTGCATGTTAATTTTTAAAGTTGAGTTGGGATTTTTTAATAATTTAAGTAAAGCTTTTCTGGGAAGGTAGTGGTTGAAAGCTAGGGCTTAACGAATTGGACGATAGCATATTCTTCTCACTTCATAATTGCAAAATTTTGAGTAGGAACCTAATTGGACTAACTAAAATAATAATGTAACTTTAGTACTCATTTCTTATAAGACTTTGGTTGTAATAAGATTTTGGCATACCAATGAGTGTAATGCTATAAAAATGCTTATACATATTATGAATAGGGCATCTAAACACATTTTTCATGAAAATAAATACATAGTATCGATTGCAAAAACCGTTAACCTAACATCCTAACATCTAACACACAAAGTACCAAAAAGTACCAACCTACAAAGCAAGATTAAGTGTACGCAATAAGCCGTCGGGGATGGTCGTCGACCAATCACGTTTGATGGCCGATCGTGGCCCACTGTCGCAATTGAAACAGACCATTATCGGCCACTTATCACCACTGACGTGCCAGTAATCGGCAATACGGCCTATAGTGTTTGAACCCTATTTGCATTTGAATTTGGAATAGAAGTAGAGAGAATTTTGTTTTGGTATGCTCTTGCGCATGTTGAGGAAAATCGCAAAAAAATTGGTAAATTTTGTTTCGTAGGTTCAAGGTTTCAGCTATCGAAGATAACAGTAGAACTGTAACTTAATAAGAAGATATAGGTATTATAAAGAAGCGACTTGTCTTCTGTTTTACAAGCAAAGTTCAATAAAACTCTACTCTAAGGCACTAATGTAATGAGTCCTATAAGTACTATTCAACAGTTTTGTATCATTAGGTATGGTTATGATTTAGCCAGATTAAATTATGTTATTTTTAATAAAAATCCAGCTTCACTCGATTTATTTGTAAAGATATAGGTACAACACACTGCACAAGTTTTAAGTACATAGGTACAACTAAAAATAAATGATTCAATGATGATTGAAGTTCACAAGGCGACAGTGATGCGCTTGGCTCCTGCCGCCATCACGAGATCGTGCGACACCCCGCTATCATTGCTTTTTATCTGACGACGATGCACTAGTGGTGTGCTCACAGACTCATAAAAACTTGATGCACTGAATCTTAAAGGGCAGGGAGTTAAAAATGTTTTGTTGGTGACCATTGTTACCTATGTGTACTGCGAACACTTTGATCTTCATAAGTTTTCTTCCTGCGCCGACCCTATATAAAATTAGGAACAGGGTAAGGAGTGGAAGATTAGATTTCTTTAAAAAAATATGTTTTAAGACATATCTCAATCAATTTTAATAATGAAATTATTAGTCCTTCTGTGTTTTGCCAGATTAATAAAGCCAGTGAAGAAATGCTGTTTACTTCAAAATTAAAACGAAACATATCTGTCATTACCCAGATTACATACATTTGCGAAAGCTTTGGAACCAAAACCAGTGTCCAGTATTGACCTGATAGGCATGATAGAAGGCAATATGTATGCCCACGGCGATCTCGTAAAGCAAATCACGAGACGCGAAGACCGTGGCCGACAACCGGACAATCTATACTCTTTATCTCTGTCCACTTCAGTAGTGATGTACTGACAAACTAAAAATATAATCGACTAAAAAAATCGATAAAAAATCGAAAAACGACAACCATCCCATGACCAGGACGGTTTTAGTTCAGTAGAGGACGGTAATTTGCAGATATGATGATAATGACAAAAATCGATATCACTGTCATTACGAGTAAAGGTAACAATTAGGTAACAACTTTCTTGGGAACTAAACGGCCTCCTTAATGAAAAATGATATCCTATCTACAAGATGAAGTACTTATACTCATATTGAAAAGGTTACTTAATACCAAAACAAACAAACAGATTGATGGTGGCGATATTGTTAAAGCGGTCATGAGCTGAGATCGTGTTTGTGTTTGACCCGAATCTATACTCTCTGTCTTCGTCTACTTCGCTCGTGACAGGCGAAGTACTGGTTAATACCAAATCAATCGTCACGTAACATAATACGAACATTTAATGTTTCGTCGATTGTAATCGATAGGTTTTAATGTCGTTATCTCCAAAATTGATAGACACGGAATAAGGATCGATTTTCAAACTAATCTGATTCACACTAAAGAAAAAAGTATTTCAAAAATCAATGGTGAGCAAAAAAGCTAAGATAACGCCGAACTCAATAACCATTAAGATAAAGAAGGACAACAAACAAAAGACAATCCTCTCGATATAATAAATCGGTTTGTTAACGACCTCAAAATCGACTAAAGTATCCCATCTCTAGTTATCGATACAATGGCGGACTCTCGTTAGGGCGCGATGGTGACTTCGGTCTAATGGGCCGTCGTGCTGCCAATTCTTGGCTTAAGGCTCTTTCACGACCAGCAGGCGTTAGCACGCATAAGTTTAAATGTGTTTTCTTTTATGGCAATACTAAAGTTGAGGGTGTTGTCATTGGATGTTGCACGTTTTATTGTTGGGACTTATACTGGGTGATAAATGGGAGCCTTAACATGTTGTGTTTCAATCATCATTTAAGAGTTTAGAAATGTGTAGTAGCAAATATATTTTGGGCGTTTGAAACTACTGCACATTTATGAATATACTCTGAAACTAATTACCTAGCCATATGCGCAGACGCACGCGTTGCCGATTCTCGCAAACTGCAAATATAAAATGTCCATACAAGTTTAACGTAGCAACTATGTTAACACGAAACCATGAAAAGTTTAGTGCCAATAAATAACATTCTCTTCGCTTTTTATTTGACTCGTAAAATATAATCAAGAAAGCTTAGCACATTGCTTTAGACGTTTGTCGAACAAAAAATCTAATAAAATGTTCTTAATCAATAAATATGCGCGAGCGCAGCGTGTGCGCGTTGAAGTCTTTTGTACGGAGAAGAAGCGGCGCCCGCGCATGCATGCAATTGTTTACCGATTTAATAGTTCTTATTAAGAACTTAATCACTTTAAGTGGTTTGCGTGATACTATGACTTCAAATTACGGTTCAGAAAGAATTTCTCAAGCATTTTATCAAACGAAAATACCTTTTTGTAACACAACACTTGCAGTATTTTACATTTAAGTAAGCTTATATTTCCGTGCAATAATATGCATACCGCTACATGTAAGGTTACTCGTAAAATCATATATTTACAACGAAAGGCATTTACTACCTAACCTGACAACGTGTAGGTGCAAACTGTTATACTTGTCCATTCCAGTTCTGTAATGAACATTTTGACATGAATATATTTTTGACATGTTTGTATGTATTGTCGTTTTAAAGCCTAGTAGTTAATCATCGTTATTTTAGTGCTTATTGTATCTCAATTTATAGTAAAAGGTTTGCTGTGAGAGTGCACTCCTGCCTCCTGCCTACGCGGTTTATATAAACAAAGCAGATATCGGCCCATTACTGACGATTTATAGGCCATTTAAATAGTCAATTATATTGAGTATTACTCGAGTGCCTCCTTTTACTTAATTACTTAAGTTATAAATCTTTTTGCGTATTTTACTTATGATTGCTTGTTTAATTTTCTTTGCAAAACTTATGCTCTTTTCTATATGTTGTATTGGTTGTTTGGTTTGCACAGACTCAATAATTCACTGAAAGATAATTTGAAAAATAAATATGAAAATGGAAAAACTATTCTTACTTGTGTGCATATTTCTTACTTCTTTAAACAAATAATTACTTACATCGCCCAGCATAGTCTTCATAATTGACCGTGGTCTGTGACATCCATACAAGTTCAAGTTTTAAAACCCAGTAATTAAACACCATTTAAGTCTTAAATAAACTCTATTAGTAATAAAATTAATAAGCTATAAACACAAGCAATCAACGGTGAATCATTCGAAGGTCGGGGCTACACGTGTCATGAAATGTTTAGTAGCTTTAGCCTAGCTTGAAGCTCGCCTAGATAGCTAACTGTCCGTCAATATAATATAGGAAGGTTAATATCGATTTCTTATTAAGTACTTCCTCTATTAATTGCGCAATAGTTCCTGCGATTTCTACTACGAATAATAAATCTAGTCATAAACGAGACTAGGCTTTATGTGACAAACAGGATTCTTTTAATTAGCAAGAATATTTACTTTCACTATAAAAGTCAACAGAGTAGAACATAAATCATTACTTTAACTTGAAATGGTCAAAATTGTTGATCGTCGTTTGTTTTTATTTAATTTTGCAATGCAAGTTTGCTACCAACCAAACTACTTTTTGTAATGATAACAATCTAATGTGGTCCTATAACAAACTTTGTAATGCTATTATTTCAAGTCTTCTATAAAAAAACAATCAATATAATATATCTACGAACTTGCTTTATTTCCTTTTTACCACCCAGACTACATCTAGCCCTACTTCCAAGAAACCAGGCACTCATTATCAAGCACACACCAATTCCGTCATCCGTAATAGGTTCTGTTTTTACAGCGCCCGACGTCTGACCTCATGACCCTCGGTCAGTTTCCAACCTACATTAAACTGCCAACAAACCATTATAATATAGGGTAATATAGGTAATCTTTAGAGTACCCGCAGACTACAAACTAAACAGTTGGCTGAGAGCTGACCCGGTCAAAAAATAAATTTTAAAATCTTTCCTATACTGTAATATAAAAATTTCACTGTATACAAATGTATATATCGAACAATGTTTAAGGTTCTTCTAACCAAGTGAGAGAGTTTGTTGCGCCACTTCTTCTTCCCAGCAAAAACGCAGGAAGTGGTGAAGGGTAGGCGTTTTGGGGCCTGTCTTTTGTACATTTCTGACGTTCAAAAAATGGTGTTTTGCAGCCAAGTTTGAGTAAATATTTTTTATATTTTGATCTAGACTCTATTAAAAGGTTTCAGTCAGACTGGTACACCTGAATACCTGATCTTTACAATGTGCGGGCTACCATTCATCTTCATACTGATTTAAGAGCCTTAACAAACTATCAGCCGACTAAAAGTTTGTAGTGTGCGGGAACTCTTAACGGTCCCGACCCACATAAACTCTCGTAGGAAATACGTGATTTGACGTAATAAAACACTCTGGCATGGTCCATTTTCGGACTGTATTTTGGCGACTTATCGGCCGATCCGATGTGGGTCGAGAGTATTAATTGTTTTGTTTATTGCGTGTTTTTATGGCTAAGGTTATGTAAGTTTGTTTTGGATTAGAGTTGTTCGAAAAATGGAACAATCCTGACAAACATACATAACAGTGTAAAAAATTTAGTCTGCTGGGTCAACTGGATAGTACTAACATTTGCATTAGAAAAAAACACTTTTTGTAATTTTTTCAGTAACATTGGTTAACACTGATACTTGTTTTTTTTTATTTGGCTCACCAACAATTGTTTACACAATAAAAATAATAATCATTATCATAATACAATACTTGTGTAACAATCTCTTGATGAAACATGTGACTAACTCACTACCATTTAACTCCTAAAAATAATAATAATGGGTAACATAAGCTGAATAACAAGACCCTTTCGACCGTAAGGGCCTACAATACTCGACAGAATTTGACATATTGGCCACGTAATTCGATAAAACATGGCGATAAGCTTCGGTCAGCTACCAAGTTTTTTGGCGACTAAACAAACAATCGCAGTACAAGATGTAGGTTAGAGGTAAATTGTGTTTTCCATTATTCATGTCCAATTGTTCTTAGTTCTGACGGAAAATCGTTAGCGGTGACTCATTAAAGAAATTCGACCGGTCCTTAGATCCTGGTTGTTGATAAAGCTGCAGTATATCGATTGCTTAGGTATTTCGATTTGAATAATATTTTGTGTATCGATATAAATCGGTTGGTAGGTATTTAGCGGCGCCTTTGTGAAGTCTTGCCCATCGTGTTAATGTCAAATTAATTTATGTTTTGAAGTTGGAAAATGTTAATGATTTTAGTTTGGTTTCAAGGATCATTCAATTTTGTTCGAATGTATTCCAAGAACTGGTGTAAAATGTTGCGTGTATTTTTGACATAAGTATTAATGAATAGTTAACTTAAAATATGTTTTATTGAATGATTGTTCAAAAGTCATTTCAAATACACGACTTCTAGAAATCAATCACTGTAGGTGTTTTCTAACAATGGCTGATTCAATCATAAAAGTCGTCCTAACAACTGTATACCCACAAACAAAACAGAACAATGATTTCAATGTATGTAATATCTATGTTCCAAATTCAAACCCAGACTTCAAACGATTGTCAATTCGGTCACGTATTGACTAAAAACTACGTCCTTGAGTAACACAAGTTTTTCAAACAATGTTTAACACACACACACACAACACATTTACATATACATATATTAAATTCATTCATTCATTGACCCCTGGCGGCAATCGATAACAAAGAAAACATCGCTTGAATTGACCAGTGGATGTAGAACGGGTCTTTTAATTTTTTATATTAGAGGCTTGCAATTGAGGACATACAAATTGCTCGTTTGATGTCAAGTCAATTGGTTGATACTAAGTTGTGTTGATACCAAGAAAGTGAACTAATTAGGGCAGAAGTAATACAAAAATAAAACTGGAATTTCTATTATCTTCGTAACGGATCAATGCATACATCTACATCACTCTCAACTTAATTAATTCAGCAGATTAATCAAAAACTAAAAGTTTAGGCAAAGAATTTCATGAAAAGTAATTTTCCCGAACACAATGCCAAAATAATATACGATTGAAGTCTGTCATTAGAGTCAAATCAAAAACCTCTTATAAACAACTAAGCGTATATCCATTAGAAACAAGGCAGACTCAAACCTCACGCAGCGCTGCCAAAAAAAAACCTATTACACCGATGTTAACACGATCTAAAACCAAGATAAACTTCAACAGCTACTGAAAAAAAAACCCTTAAAATGTCACCCACAAGCCTTAACACTGCGCCAAAATTAATTTAGTGTTTATCCAAGGTTACAGTACAAGTGTTACGCTTACGATGTGAACGTTATTGGTCGCGTCTGATAGCATCGAAATGATTTTGTAACCTTCGGGCGAAGTGGCTGTTATCACGCGACCGGTGACGGGTTAACTGTTAGCCCTTTGTCATGACTCGCTTGCGTATATCGTGTACGGGCCTTAATGAACGCAATTCCTGTAAGACATTTGTTTGTGGAATATATTTGTATGTAAAGTGTAGTAGTAAAATTACATGGTTTATTGCGTCGATATTTTTTTTAGTCGGTAAAGTGTTAAATGCAAGACAAGCATGCAAAGAAAATTCTTGCTGCTTACAGTTTTCAGGTTTCACTAGGGTTTCCAAAATCAGTAAATAGTAAATTAAATACAATAAATTTGAAAAAAATATAGGCTCTTATCAGTTAAAACATTACTAAATCTTATACTCAACTATGTAGGTATTACATGAACACTTTCAAATGTGTCTGACTAAATTACTTTATCTACATGAGTTTTAATTGATATGACGTACGTAAAAGTAACAGTATAAACTTTCTTTTGTTAACACAATGTGAGTACCTAGCACTTAACATTTCTTAGAACTTTACACGCTATATAAGGAAGTATATGAAAGTATGTTATGTTGCTTAAATTCCAAGCGAAGTTTTCTTGAAAAGTACTTTAGCGTAGGCCTTGAAAATAAGGCTTAGCCGGAACATTATTAAACTTTCTTGGTTTTCAAGTTTACAAGTATTCGATGCTATAACTTTTATATTGTTTAACGTTATAATTAGTGTTTTTAAGTTATCTAATTGCTGTCATTAAAAACTAAGAGTTGAGAATATATTTATACCTACGGATTGTATAACTATGTTTCATTTCAAACTAAGTTAATATTGTGGCCTTGACTAACCTTTAGATTGTCGGAATAAAAGCAATTACTACCAGGAAGGGGTAGTCATTAGTCATACTTGCTTTATTATATAAACAACAGTAATATCTGATTAGATTCAAGTTTATTAGAACACCAAAAATATAGAGGTAGAACTATGAAAAGTATAGATTAGGCAGGAGCTGTGGTAACAATTTTATATATTTTTGTTAACCTCGCGTTTGACCATTATATTTTTAGCTTTAACTTATAGGTGTTAGATAGAGGAAAATTACAAAGCTATATTTTATAAAGCTTAATAAATCAAAGACGTAAATATATCCTTACATACAAAACCCACAAGGCCTGTTATGACGTCACAGAAATTAAATATGGCGGACCCTAAATGTCAGTTGCGAAAAATACTTTTTTGCGTTCATATTCAATTCCTTTTCCTTTTATTTATAGTACAGTAATCATAATTTTATTTAATGCACTTGCCATAATTTCAACAATTCATTTGGCAGCTACCGATTGTCAGACAGATTACTTAGGTACTCTAATAGAGATGCAATCTTACGAGAGAATCGACACGCCACGTCAATAACTGAATATTAGACATGAAATGGATCAGACGGCTTGTAATTAAGTGTGGGTACAGATAACTAATAAATCTAATTGATTTTGAAGATTCGATTTGATATTGGCGTTATATGTGAATTTAAATAGAGCACGTTATTAACTTTTGTAGAATAAGTAAGGTATTTCTTGCTAAGTTAACTGTCTCTAATTTTGTCCTTAATGACAATACTTAATGTAGTTGTTGTTACATCATTTTTATCGTCCCACTGCTGATATCAGGCCTCCTCACACAAGGAGAAGGACAATACTAAAAAGAATACATATTTTTATACCTATTCCAATATTATCTAAACTCAGATTCACTTCCCTGATTAGGCACATAATAGGTAAGTTATTTAAAAAAAGAGCCATTTTATATAAGCACTAATGAAGCTTTATCCAGCTTAGTCACCACTTTCAACTTAATTTTGTTATCCAACACATAGTTCTAGGAACTTAGAATACAAACCAGACTTCGTGGAATAAACGATCTTGTATTTTATGACGTGGCAAGCGTCCTCATAAAATTCTTCATCAAAACATTACTAATGAAGATAAAGTGTTAATAGTAAAAAGCTGTTTTTGTTTTGTTAAACAAGTGAAAAGCTATATTACTCACTCTTAAAGCACACTGCAAACTTTTAGTCGGCCGATAATTTGTTTGAGCTCATAAATCAGTATGAAGATGAATTGTGGTAGGTACGTAAAATTAATTGTATCGGACTGACTGAAAACTTTGACTGGAATTAAGATTTTCTTTAAAAAAAAAGTGAAATCCATTGGGTCAACATCTGTCAGCCGACTGTTTCGTCTTCAGTGTGTGGGTACTCTTACTAGTAAAGTATTGTTTTTTTTTTCTTGTTAAATAAGTGAATAGCTATAGTACTCTATTTAAGTCCAAGGTTTGCAGAGGTCATCAAATGTCACCATTGCGTGGGCTGTCCATTACCAGTGAAATCTAAGTACTTAAGTCTTTTGTAGAAATACCCCTTGGTCTATCATTTAAAGGCTGAATCATAGCCACTTCTATTATTCATGAATAATGAATATTTTACGTCATCGTTTATGAATAATGAAATGACCTTTATTTTCTGCTTTAGTGACGTCACGAATTCGGATATTCGTATTTGGTTTGAGCCCTTTTGGATTATTAAATGGTATTGATTTTGCTGAAATGATAGTCATGGATTTAAATGTTATTAATAATTTATTCATATGAATTTATATGGCTGTCTAGACGAAAAATAACCAGCTAATAATAATGATAATAATAGGTTTTGTGTCACCATTTCATTAAAGTTGTCTGAAAAGGGCTTCAGCGTGTTGGCTTCGGCCCCACGTTCGCCTCCCAAAAATCCGGGACTCTATAGTCCCGAGGTCTGGAAGAGACATACATTTATGATAATAATAGGTATTGTAATTTTTTCATGCTAAAAGAAATGATTTGCTTATGACAAGGCAGTTATTAAAATTACTGATTGTGATTTCTATGAAAACTTCCAACCCTGCATTAGTTCATAGCCAATCAAATAAAACTGCCAATTTTATTTCACCTACCATTTCAAATCACCACCTTTTTACATCGATCCAATAATTACATAATTAGTGAATGCCATAGACACTCTTATAAAACAGCCTGTATTTCTGACTAAAAGCAATTACACACTCTACATGGTGTTCATTATAAACTAGCTATTGATCTGAATAAGGTATCGGGCCTTCGTGATTATAATTACGGAAAAATAACATACCGTTTTAGATATATCAGTCATAGTTCATGGAATATCAAATTGTTCAATGATGAGTAATTTTTACGTGGTGTGTTTTAAAATGTGTACTTTGACCTTCCAGTTTAAAAGCTTTTAAATTTGTTAAAACCTCATGTAATTTTATGTATTTGTATTATTCATAATCTTCTTTTCATTTCAATAAGTTCTATCTCATCTTTTTATTTACTTATTGTTGAGGCGTGTATTGACCTAATACAACATTAAAAACTTCCACTCTATTCCTACTCCAGTGCTAAGCCAATATCAACTTTTCTTTTTATTACGATTCCTTTAATCTTTGCCTCGCAATCCTCGTGATCACCACAAAACACCTATAACAAACTTTAAACATACAAAAGCAAGCTCCGCTTCTAAAATTCGCACAAACAAAACCACACATGTGCCTAAATAATGCTAGACACATCGTCGACCACGATACACGGAGATGTGACAGATAAACAACACATTTCCAGAAACATTGGGACGCCGAACTAAAAAAATGTATCAAACCATCGGCATTTGGTAGAACCTTTTAAAATTCTACGCGCGTTTTCTTACCATGGAATTTTTGTTTAGACCCGAGACGTAAAATGCGTGGATTCCCATGTTCTGAGGCCGACAACCTCCCATGGTGTTTGGTACTCAGAAATTTGCCAAAACCTTTTTATGGTTGGAACTTCAATAAATTGTATCACCGCAAAACGGTCGTAAAGGAATTTTAAATGCGTTCATCCATTTTCGCTTTTCATGTCATGGTTTTTACCACTTCATATGTACATAGTTCTTACTATCTTCAGCTTAATTGAAATTTTACTATGTCCAGAAATGTATTTAATTAAATAGAAATACTTAAACGGTTAACATAATAATTAATAACTGCAATATCTAATAAGAATGTCGGTGCATTTGGTTCTAATGCAACTGCTATGACTGCTAATGTATGCACATGCAAATCTGTCCCAATTACATGAATTTGTTTTGCATAAAAAAATATAAGTCAGTGAACAGTAATAGGTTTGCGTGCGCTTACTGTGCAATGTCTAATGACCTAACTTTAATGAACCATTAAACTATCTCCTGCTTATATATTCATAGGTGTTATAGTAGTAGTTGTAATCATATTGTACATTACCTGAGGCATCATACCTACATATTCCTTGAATTGATAATGAATTTAGAAGTATTTGTAACAAGCACTTAATGCCTATTAATGTCTTCTAAAAAGTGACCGTTTGGAATTCCATCCATTTTTTTTTCGTTTTCATTTATTTTTCAATTTATTACATAATACTTTTAATATAAGTTATGTCTCACAACACATCTACATAATTTACATTTTGCACTCCTAGAAAAACGTTTAGTATTGACATTAACAGTTAAGAGCCACCGACGTTTACAGCAGAACTAACGCTCCCGCAATAAAACAACAAATACGCTTTAGAATCTTGTTATGAATATAATCTTGATCCCATTTAAATACTGATCAACTACGTACAAGACAGCTAAAGGAAGCGATCGAAGTTAGAAAATAGCATTTAACTATAACTACTCAATTACACTAAATGTGTTTCATACTTCTATAGTTCCAATAGTGATCCGTGGGTAGTATTTTGCACGTTATTTCGATTACAAAGCCTTTTGCGGTTATTTACATTGACAATTGAGTGTGCTATTAAATCTTCGGTACAATTGATTTCGCTTGATTTCAATGTTTCTTGGTTTACGGCTGATGAACCTACAGTAACGGCCGCGTGGGCTCAAAGACGAGACTTAGATGGCTAGCCAATAAACTTAGGTAGGAAACGTATGGTTTCCATTTAAAATGTCTGTTCTACTGATTGGAACAACAACTCAGTGAGTCAATGTAAGATAGTGACACCAGTGTCTAGTTCTTGATTTAAAAAAAAAACATATTGTTTTGAGTAGCAAGTGGGATTGTCAAAGAACTTGCGTTTCTTGTTGTCTTAGGAATCAGACATACGGATAATCAATCTGAATACAAAAGAGTTCCGTATGTTTTACGTTTAACCTCTTGTATGTCACAAATTATAAAACAATATAAACTCGATTGTCTCTCGCGTATATCTGCGCTCCAGCATACAACGGGTTAAAAGTAAGCAGAATATTTAAATAAAGAACAACTTCTTGGTGCAGTTATTAAATAGTCATCGAGCTCTTACGTTACAGTTACGATTCCCATCGATAAATTCCCATTCTAAGAATATATCTGGTCAGCATTCAAAGAAATAACAGTATACAAGCTTATACATTTTTACAATGTGCGATATAATTCAAGATGACATTATCTGAGCTAGCGTTAGAGTGCGCCGGCGCCGCCACGCCGTATAAATTAATTTATAACGTCTCACCAATGTAGCAGAGTTGTTCAGAAGTCATATAAAGTGCGAAATAATTTAATATAACATATTTTATATTAGTTAAGGTTTGTATTGTAGGAGTGCTCATGGAGTCGATTTTTTTGTAGGACTATCTGTCTAGGATTTTCTGACCGACTTTTTGTAGGACATGTGCCCACTATCGCTATAAGTCCTTAACTTTCACAAAGCAGCCCGTAGTCTGGAAGTTGGTGATTGATTCACCCGTGCATCGGAGAACACGTAAATGTCGGTCCTGCGCCTGATCTCTTTCCGGTCGCGTCGGATGGCCGATTGCCCATCAGGTTACGAGAGTGAAGGAATAGGGAGTGCACCTGTGCCTGTGCACATGCTCGTGCACTATATGTCCCGCGCAGCTGGCTGATCTCCTTAAATGAGAACAGCCGCCGTGGCCGAAATCGGCCGTGGACGTTGTTCTATTTGTCCCCTATAAAAAATCAGTCACCGATTATCGAAGGTAGGCGGGGTCAGCCTAAGTAAAATATCATTAAAGAACCACTCCTGTCAAGTATCAGCACGATTGTCTTCATAATCGTAAATTTTAATCCGCACAAGATTGGAATGTCAACGCGCACGACTCACGACTTACGTACGTGATATTGCCAAAATTATGGCGACTCCCACACAAAGGGCACTGATCAACAGGTCAAGTTAATGTCAATGTTTAGTGGTATTTTTTTGGATTTTCACTTTCGAAAAAAATAACATCACTCTCCCTTTACTCCAAATATAGTTGAGGTCGGCACAAAATGTCTTCTTCTTCTATCTCTATATGACGTCATCGTTTATTTATCGGGAATACTCGAAAGATGGAGAGATGTGGAGCCAAATAGAGACGCCTTTGCCTAGCTATGGGACAATTCAGGCTAAGAAAAAAAAATAAAAGTGTACCTTTGTTTTTTGAGAAGCACTGGCTTGCCTAGTTTTAATTTTATTTAAGCAACTACTATTAAGCCTTACAATTTTAACACAACTACTAGTAAGAAATTTTGAACTAAACTTCTGAGTTCCTTCCACAGTGACAATACCAGGTCGATAGGCTCGTTCAGTTCAATTAGCTACCGTCAGTTAGGCGTATGTGGCAAATGCACCGCTA
The DNA here is from genome assembly GCF_030705265.1 of Helicoverpa armigera. Lineage (NCBI taxonomy): Eukaryota > Metazoa > Arthropoda > Insecta > Lepidoptera > Noctuidae > Helicoverpa > Helicoverpa armigera. The sequence continues at coordinate 8,612,128 of NC_087132.1, read as the reverse complement.
GCTGCCAACTGATTAATTTATGGGGCGTTGTTGCTGATTATAGTCTAGTCAGGCCGATTCTGATGCACAAAGCAATTATTATGGAAAGGAAAGCTCTTGAGGAGTTGCCAGCGACTTTCTTTTGTTTTCTTCTGTGTGGCTTAATTGGTTTTCTAATAAAATCGGTTGCGGTAAGCATTAGTGTCCTCAGTCGTGACTTAAAAGGAAAAATACGTAACATATTGAATTAAATGAAACTAGTTAAGTACTTTGTGGAATATTTAAAGTTGGACAACTTATGAGATTTTCAAGTTAACTCAACCACGAATACATCACGGGCTAATATATAATATACCTATAAGGATATTAATTTACTCGGTATTTTTTTCCATAATTCCATTAAAAAAATTACAAGGTATAGCTTCAGACTAAAAATAACCTGCTTTCTTTTTATTTCTATCTCTTATAAATTGCAATTCATGTGGTTACTGACTCCAGTCTATTACGATAGCCGCGGCCCGATAACTCATGCGCAAGTCCTTATATGGTAAGCAGGATTGCTGCCGAGGGAACCACTTAGAAAATGCGGATACTATAAACTTCATATTTTCGTTTTGAACAAAAAATGTTCGAGATATCGGATTTTTGTTGTGTAATACGTCTGGCGCCGTGAAGTGATTACAAAGACGATCCTACGCAAGAAATACGGTTTATCTCTTTAGTTTGTTACTGTCTCCTATGGTGTGAAATACCTAGGTGTGTCTACAAAGAATTAAATGACGTCTGAATAAATTAGTTTGTGCCCAAATGTTACGTTAGTTACTCACTTAATTTTATTCTTCTAGAGGCTATATTTTTTCTAATTTTCCACCAGTCCTAAATGTTATGTGTGATAAAATATTTTTTTGGGATTTTTGGACCCCTTCCCTAAAACATAATTTTTACCTCTTTATTAGTGCTCTCACTGCTTTTGCTCGAGCTAGAAGCTAGAAGTAGTAGCCAATTTCTGTAACAAAATGTAGTAGACAGTACAGTACACAGTTTAACAGAAACACCAGATATTTGTGGACCTTCTGAGCCTATCTTCCTCATGCATCAGGGAAGTCTCGTTCACCGCATTTGAATTAAAGATGCGTGTTACGTTCTGAACGAGTACTATGTCATTATGTGAATTATGTATGGTCGTACCGCAGTATGTAATGTCTTACAGTTGTTATTAGCTATGATGCTGTTTTGATTTGAAACCATTTGTGATGTCGTTAAAATGGACAAGTTGGTTGCGGAGGAAGTGTGATTAATTGCTTTTTTTTCATAGTGTTATTTAATAAAATTCGTTTCGACAAAATTTTATGAGTAAGCTTTTTCTGTGACTAGAGTGAAGTGACCTTATGTATTACTGTTCTTTCACGGTTTCACCTGCATCCCGAGGGAACTATTTCTCATACCCGAATAAAATATAAGCACCGTACAACGTGTTCACAAATCAGTTCATTAGAACCAGAGATTCCCTTCTATAGTCTTGACTTAGACTTATTTATACATCAGTCTATTACACTATTTCGGCTAAAGGCAAGCTCACACTTGTAACCCAATATACCACACTACACCCACACAACATAGCAACAACATTACACTGCAAACCCAGTATCAGCCACAACAATGCGATCAATAAACATTAGTGACGAATCACACGTGCAAGCATGCATGCACCGCACATGCCAGCATATGCCATGCATATAAGGCAATGTCATGCACAATTGCATAACTGTATTTGGAGCTAAGAATTTTATACAAATGTCTATATCATCCGAATTGGCGGTTTGAGATTGCATCACAGTTGCGGTGTTACGTTCCAGTGTGTTGGTGAGCTAAAAATATATTTTATATGCCGTGTGTGTGTAAGAACCTGTATAAACATACAGGTAGTATTTTTGCCTACTTTCCTTATGGTCTACTAGAGGAGATGACGTGATTTTTAATCTTATCCAAAATCCTTGTTCTAAATCTTGGGATTTGTATCACGGATTTTTTTTAGTTGATTTCGCAAAATATAACCAAAACTAGCGAACTGTTTATTATCCTATTATTACGCCTTACTATTTCGAGACGTAAGGTGAACTACTTGAACCTAGACCATTAACCAAATAGATGCATTTTGAGATCGAACTAACATAACATCTTGAAAAACCACAAAACCACATAGCGTTTCAAAAAAGACGCTGATTCCTATCACAGTAAAAGTACTTAAATACGCCTACATTATGACTATGTACGTTACGACAGAATTGCAGTGTAATGTTCTAGATTTGTAGTAAGCGAAAAGGATAAGCACAAACATTTTCCTATTACAAAATGTATAACTCAAATCCGTTAGATAAGCTACTCGCAACTTATTTATAAGCGAAACATGCGGAAAATATTACTAAGTTACTGTATTTTTTTTTTTATTTCTGGTAATATGTTGCCTCATTGCTTTTACTTGGTTTGAAGAATTTTGATCTAAGGTTAATTTCAAAAATACGCAGTTTGCCTGATCACCGGATGTCCTATCCTATCGGACTATGAGAGGGAAGGACCTATTGTACACCACGATCAACGCAGCTGATTCATCATCTTTGAGAAAAGCCGGAATGGCCAACAATAAATTGGTCTGGAGGCCATTGCCAAAATTTATTTTGGGTGTACTGTTATATATTTCTATTTGTTTTATAAAAAGCACTGTATAAACAGCAACATGTTTTATTCATCGTCCTATTGATTGTTAAGGAGCTTGTTGAGCAACTCTTTGCGTGACGTTATTCCCGATGATTCAGGCTCAGTAAAAATGCCAGCAAAAGACTAAAGTCTTACTGATTTATTTATTCTGTGGGTTTTTGTGGGGCTAATATTATTTTCTTCTTGTGTAAGGTAAGGTATCTTGTAGGAATTCACAATAGTAGATTTTAATAGGTACAAGAATTATTTTTCATCCTGCATCTATGTTTAATATTGTTTTTTTAAGATCGTCGAATTTGTTGGTCCTTAATAAGCAAAAATCCTACTTACAACACATTAACACGTTAAAAAGATTTGGCCTTTTGTAAATTCGATGGCACCCGACAATTTTGCTTCTCGTAGAATTGGATCGGCAATTTCTTTCCCTTTAACGCCTCCGCCCTCTTCCAAGGCTGTTCGAGCTTTAAATTCCCCAGATGCCGTACGTCCAATAAGTCCACCGCCCCATGTACCTTCACTCGTGTCATACCAAAAGCAACAGTGCCACAGTTCTAGTACGTCACAATAACGGTCTATAAGCGATTTATCGCGTTCCCACTGCCGATAATTGTCTTTGGTAATGTCGTCCACTTGAAATGGATCGTGGGTGCGGGTGTTATAGTGATCCTCCACGCTGTCACGTGGTCAAACTGTTGTTAGAGCCTTCTGATGTTGGTATGTGTTATGTATTGTCTGTGGAAGGCTTTATTGAGAAGAGATCGCGGCTGATTAGTGACGCCTACACAACCAGATGCAATTTTGCAGTAAAGAGATTCGCTGTGAAAAAAAGGAATTGGAAATCTCTCATGTCTATTAGGTAGGTACCACATAGGAATCGTAATAGACGCGAGGAATCCTTAATTTTGTTCGCTAAAGCTATCAAAGAACAATTTTTTGTTATGATATCATCAATTTACTTTTAACCTTTAACATACCACTTTGCAAAAGTATAAGCAATAAATTAAACGGTCCTACTTTATTAACTACGAGTAGGTCATTTTGTAGCGTTAAAAATAAAATACCTAATCTAAATTCGACCTGAAATCTAAAAACCACTTTAAGTACACAAAGCTAAAAATAGGAATCCATTTCATATCAGATTTACGGTAACAGCGAACAGTAACTTGAGTCATTTTATAACATAATATAATATTATTATATTTTAATAATGTACAAAACTTTTTGCCATAGTCCGAGGTCGAAGTTTTTTGAACATAAAAACGAAATCCATCCAATTTATTTCCATGATCGAACATTGTTTGTTTTTTACAATTACATACGTAAGAAGCGAACTGGAATGCAGTAAAACCAGCACAAAACAAACTCTCATTACAGTAGAGTAACTCGTCGCGAATTTAATTAATTTCACAAGAAAACAAAACATTTAAAATATTCATGCCGTATTCACCGAAGGGCTGAATTTGCATATTTCAGTACGAGGGTCCAAGTTTATTGGTGGTCGTGTGTGGTCCTCGGTTGCTATGGTAACGAAGCTATCGCGGTCAAAGCGGATCGCCTTACGCCTTAACTGATGGACACGGCTAATTGTTAGGAGCGCCGTCGCCGTCCGTACTCACACCACACGCTCCTAAATGTCACTACATGACCGTTAGTTTCATTTCTTATCAGATCCCTCTCCAATTAAGCACAACTTAGTAGTACTTGGGATCTCGTAAGCGATACTTATACCAATTTATTCGAAATATCAACGGGAACATGGCGTATTTTTATCTTCGTACGGTGAACACGGCGTGGCATCGTGATTAGCTCTATGCTTTTAATTGTCTACGCTTTTACAGATAACGCTTGTCATGTTATTTTACGCAATTGCTTTCACGTTTTGTGAGGATTTGTTTCGGTACTTATCTTTGGTCACTGCTGACCCGGCCACCTCGCAGCTTCGGCTTCTCTTTACAGAATCAACATTCCTGTCCACCAAGACGTTACATTACGATCTTTAGATGCAGAGAAACTTAAAGCTAAATGAAAAATAAAATTGGAAGGCTTTGCGCTGGAGCAAAGGAAAAAATACGTCGCCGAGAAATTGAAAAATAAATGAAAAAGAAACTGCCTCCATCCAGTCAGAGTATACTGTCGCGCAAAAAGCTGAAAGTTATTCGTAGAAGACAAAAATAAATCAATTTTGAAATTCCTTTTGATTAAACGTTTGAATTTATTAGATTCCCGTGTTTCTTCGAATTAAGGTCATTGTCCACTGGGGCGTAACATTGCATGCATCATAGAGCTTTTCCACTTACATAGATTGCCGGACTTGAGGCAATAGCGCATGTCAATGTTCACTAATGAAACGTCGTGTTTATGCGAAACTGACATTCCACATAAAAAGTTTAACGATACGCTTCAGTGGGTAACAGGTTTAATAGAGAGAACTTTGGATATCAGCGCTTATTACGATATTTTAAAGTTCATTTACTTCGCCATAATTTTAATTAAATGGAACTGGATCAAAGTTGAATGGGTTACATTTACATAAATATAGCATTTTTAATTTTAAAATAATCAAAACCGTAAATCAATTTCTAAATTGCAGTACGTCCGAACTTCATATTTTATTCAATCATGCACGTATGCATGACATTACCACACTATTTTTACACAAACAAATACTCTGTAATAACATACTACTTACATCAAACTCTTGACGTGAAAGTGACACTGCCTGAAAAAAGCCATTAGCTCCAAAACATATTCAGATCTAAAGAGCAAATAAATCACGCAACTAGTTTACCACCAAACAGGTTACTGGTCTAACAATTTAGGTCACAGTGACTAATTAAAACTTTTGTTACACACGCAAAACTTGTTTTGTTTAGAAAATCCGTCGAGCACTGGTTTGCGTTTTAGCTCTAAATATAAAATAATTTATTACAATATACATAAATATTGTGTAATGCTTTCCGTGTGAATTTAAATAAGAAATTAGGGCTGCGCTAAAATAGACGTATAAAACCAGTTTAGTGGGTTCATGTCCTAATTATTTTATTTTCTTTTTTCGCTACTCGTAAACTTTCGTAAGCTAATTGACTTTTCAAAACTCAACGAAAATTTATATATGCTAGAATAAATGGATAAAAACCATACATATTTTATTTCAACATTTGCAAAAAGCCTTCTAAATGTTTTCTCAGTAAGTAATCGCGTTAGTAACTTAGAACAAAATGATGATTAAGGAGAGCAACATCGACCAATCGGATAGCAACACCAAGTAATGTTGCCTGCAAGCCATCCTATTATTAGATAGAACGATAACTATAATAACGCGTGTGAGGCGCTAATTTGTTCCGGCTACGTTCAAATCGCTCTGCGGGGCTTAAAAAGCTAGAAATATACTGAAAAGTGGTATATGTGGAGGCTAGGTAGTATGAATAGAAAACTTTTGCAGTACAAAGAAATTGATTTTAATCAATTTAAGCAAAGATATTTACAATAAATATTTAAAAAAATCTTAATAAAAACAAAAATATATTAAAACTAAAAAGCTTTAAAAAAATCATCCCAATTGCTAGACTGGGAGCGTACTCAACAGGCTGGCAGCTTTAACTCGTTGCACAAAACGTACAGTTCAAGTGAGGGCTAGAAACCAATATTGTATAATTATTACACTTTGAAGATATTGCTGTGAACATACTGTGCTATGAATACTTGAAATATTTCATGCTCACTACTTTATATTAACCTGAAAAGGAATACGTCAAAAAGTCATAAAAATGCCCAGGTACCCACTTGATGAAACGAGTCCCTTTCATAGAACAGTTTCAGTTTTGTAAAGATTTCCCAGAACACTGTTTATTTATTACTTCATAATATGTTACGAACCATGAAATAATACAGTTAAGCATCTGCGAGTATGTAAAGAGCAAAGATATTCACAACTCAATACTGTGCTGGACAATAGCATACACGTTCTTAATATTTCTTCTACATAAGTAATAAAAATTCTTCTGGTATTTACTCATTGTAACTGTTTCAGGAATTCACCAATGAGGTTTACTTCATAATAATTGTATAATCTTCAGAATTTCTTTACGAGTATAACTGCAATGGTCACCAAGCCGGACTGCCGAATCTGAGGTCCCGGGTTCGATTCCCGGTACGGTCGACATTTGCGTGATGAGCATGCTTGTTGGCCGTGGTCTGGGTGTTACAATATGTATTTATAAATATGTATATGTGTAGCTATATGTAGTTTATCAGTTGTGTTAGCACCCATAACACAAGTTAATTAATAACTTACCATGGGGCTAACCGACCGTGTGTGAAAAGGTGTCCAGACATTATTTATTTATTTATTTATTTATTTATTTATTTGTTTGGCTATTGACAAGATTGTGGAAAACATCATTTTAGGTGTAATTTTCAAAGATGAGGTCATCTGAAAATGTCATGAAATTATATAATTGAAGTTGTAAACTCTCTTCATTCACACTTAAATGCAATGATACTTGAATCAACTGGAAATTATAAAAACTTATACTTAATAATGTTACTCGTACAGAAATGTAAAAAAGGAATTGATAAATTCGATTGATATGTATTGTGGCAACAAACAAGAACTATATAGCATCCGAATTAATAACTTCCTCCTTTTCGGTGCGTCGGTTAAAATTACTAAGAAAAGCCAGTAATCTAAAGACAGCTCTTCTTTTTACTATTTCAATGCTAAGAATACATCTTACTAAAATAATTGAAAAATATTTCAATTAGTAGAAAGGCGTATAAATAAAAGCTTGGAAACATTATTAAAACGTGTAATGTTTTGCCTTTACTACTAGGTACAGGATATAAGTATTTTACAAGAATCTACTTCTCTTCAGAGAACCGGTAATCTCCACATTTGCAGACTTGCAACCAGTTCCTTCATTCATGTTTTGTTTACTGTACAACTTGTGTACGGTCAGCAAATTACAATTTAAATAGTACAAAAAACACGCGATGCATTTTTATACTTAGTAACGAAATGAACTCCTAACATTCAATTTTCTTTCAAGTACCTATGACTTGACTCATACTTACCACCTCTTATAAAATTGATTACAGGTGTACCTATAAGTACCTACATACTCGGTTCAGAAAAGTTTATTTAAAAGCGCAAGTTTTAGGATGATTTATTACGGCTTCAAATAGGTAAAACTGAGACTATGGGTTGCTACAATACTCAACTTACTACGGTCTCTAAGTTGAAATTTAAAACCAGACACAAAGTATTGCTATGAAATATTTTCCGTTGCCTACAGTACGAACAATACACGAGTCCTAGCACATTATTATAACTCTCATTAACTCAAGTTCTACGACTGTTGACTCGAATTGTTTTATACTAACAATAAAACACAATGTCTAAAGTATGCGAATGCGAATATAAAACGTAATTACACTAGTTATTATTAACATTAGTTCAAATTGTTATTGCACCTAATCATGCTACGATAATTCAATAAATATATGTGATTACTATCTAAGAGTAATTTAGATTGAATGATATAATGGTAGTTATATCAAGGTCGGACCCATTACCTGGTAGTTTGAATGCTAGTATGAAAAAATTTAGTCCAAAGTATTGTGTTAAATAAACATTTCTTTGTATTGTGATAATCATTTGATATTATCTATCATTCCTATACAAAAAGCTGTGGCAATAGACGAGCTGATAGTCAAAAGACAGACCTAAAAAAGCTTAGTTTTTCACTGGCTATCTATCTGACCCAAACATTATGGGCTGTGTTGAACCGATACGTGTAAAATATATCATTATTGATAAACATAGTGTAGTGTAGAAGTGAGGTATTTAGTATGTGCAGATCATGTGAATTATACCTACTGACATATAGCCGTAAAGTCGTTAGCACAGAAGAGCAATAAACTTTTTTGTGTCTAACCTCGTTGTTAGGGTTGTACAATATGCCAAAGTATAAAACTACACAATACAGTCGCATAGTTTATCCTGATGTGTCTACCAATTTATTACAAACGTATCTACTAAATCTATACTGATATAATATGACCGAATTCTGAACTATTTCTCTTACTTTATAAATTTTTTAATTAGCAATTTCTAACTGTAGAGAGTAGGTAATCTGGGCGCAAATGCATCAGCCTATTTCTTAGGGTCTTAATGAAGGGTACATACTGTTATAAACATACATATTTGCCTACTACTTTTGGCGACTCAACTTCACCATAAGCTGGTCATTGACGATATCAATACAGATGTAGTACCTGACCCTCTACCACTATTAGCCGCAACTAAAGAGACAAGACACTCACTACAATTAACAAACCAGTCTTTCAGACCAGCCCTAACCACAACCGTTACTTAATTTAAATACACATATCGTTGACAAATAACATTACAGACTGCTCATTAGTTATTATAGGTAATAGATTACCGAACCTCCTGGCTTATGACTATGAGTCATACTAAGCGTGGGTGATAAGTACTAATTTCTTGCGGCAATCGCGGTGTAGAGTGAGTTACTAATTGGTAATTGATAATTTTGAATGAATGGTTGATTGGAGTGAGGATTGCAGTGCAGTGAGATTGGGAAAGATTTCAGTGTAGATAGGTTTTTCTTTGTAAAGTGCGTATTTGTAATGCAACACTGACTGATATCTCTTACGCGTGAAGTGCATATTTGTAAGGGGTACAACACTGTTATCTTAGCTACACAGTTAGCACCAATAGCCAGATCAAAAGCAACCAACAATGATACACACAAGTTTATGTAACAGACCCTTCATTTACCCATTGCTTATCCAAGAAAATTCTGGACTCTAATTCATACCCCTGTTGCAATGTTTTAACTATAGAAAATCAATCAACCATTTATGTCACCATCGAAATGATTTAGATTTTTGTTTTTTACCACATAAACAAGTTATTTTATACAAACACAAACCGCAACGCCCAATGTCACAACACTATTCCACTTTCAAAAAAAAAACAATACAAAATCATAACACCAATAAAATAATTCATACCGTACCATACATACGTACCGTACTATATTTCGGTATTCGCGGTTTCAATTTCCTACGTGTTACATTGAGTACCGTGACTCCGTGAGGCCACGACCTTAGTCTCGCTCCAATTATGACGAGCAGGTGAAGAGAATCATCATCCGAACTAGAGCAACGACTCGACTTATCATAACAACTGTTGAAAGTGAATTTTTCTAAGAGAAAATGTTTTGCGAAGGCGAGAAGGTGCGAATTTGGAAGCGAAACTGAAATTTATTACAAGAGATACTGGACTACTAGCTCCAATTGTATTTAAAAAGCATCATGGTACCCAAATACATATCTTGTCCTGAAAAAAGATCCCACATTGCAGTCTAAAGAATAATATGGAAAAACATACCGATTTATCATCGATATACGTTTCAGCTACTAAATGTTTGGTACTTTGCACATAATACTACCTGAATGAGTTTAATAGCAAATCATTAGGTATCAATAACACAGACAGTACCTATTGGTATTGCTTAATCGACTTCCCATAGCACTTATTGGAGTAATTATGAGCCGTATATCAATGCTACTGGGTTTCATTATAGCTTGCACAACTCTCAACTACAGTACCTACACGTACGAACAAAAGTGAGTTAATCAACGTTTTAGAAATGTACCATAGCATTGAATTATTGGAATCTCATATAAATATTAAATGAAAAAAGTAATTTAATTAATTACATAAGGGATCGTGGAAGCAATATGTAATACTTTTAAGTCCGGTTTTATTTTTGATTATTAATTTAAATAACATCACGACTTTTGCTGTTAACTGTAGGTACAAGTTTCACCTTCGTTTTGGTGATTTATATTTTAAGGCATTTATCATAATTTGTTTGCGTTATGTAAACGTATCTAATTGATATTGATAGTAGAATATTCTATTAATGTAGTCTAATAGAGTTAATCGAATTTTAGTGAACTTTCGATACAGCAATTATATCCGATCAAAGGCCATAGAAAAAGTGGTCATAATTAATCTAAAATAAAACACAGATTCACTTTTAAAATGTTTACCATTACGTGAACGGTTGTATATTTTTAAATCGTAGATAGGAACTTAAAAATAAGGCATAGCTTTACCAAAACGAAAGATAAAAGCTCTCTAATTTCCATATTCCACAAAATCGCTTATCAAGTAGCCAGAAATACTCAACTACCAAGAAATTCGCCAATCAATATCGAACCTCTGTCGAACAAAACATTTTGTTTAATTAACATGCAATGTTATCAGTACTTAAAGGCGTAAAACGTGAAACTTTTTATCTGAGTGTCAGGCCTTAAGAGAAGTCGCCAACTTCAGACTAAACAGTCGGCCAACAGTTGAGCCACCGGCACCGGCCAATGGTCAGAAAAGCCAGGGCTGCGGGATTGTTCAAAAGTGTTACCGCGGCCCTGGAACATAAAGGGCTTCAGAAGGAACATGATGGGTTTTAGTCGGTAAAAGTCTGACACTCCCTTACGCTGCTAAACCACAGCGGGATCATTTCCAATAAACAAAATTATTTTTAAGAAAAACTGAAAATCCTTATATCGCCCAAATATCTGATCGGTCTTATATGCGTCATTCTATACATCTCCATACTTATCAAACGCCCGATCAAACAGTCAGCCGACTAAAAGTTTGCAGTGTGGTTACTGTAAGGCAATTTGCATAGTTTAACAATTACTTGGCACATTCTTTGCCAAGTATCCCTCACATCTTGATATCGTTGGCTAACAAAGGACGGAGAACTCTTCGTTCGTTCGTGACTTTAGTTTTGTTTGGTTTTCATGTGCATGTGTTTGATAATACGTATAAAGACATACTATTAGTAATGCGGTAAGGGATATGTTTTTGAGATAGTGGGTTTAACCACGCCTTGGGGAAGTGTCTAAAATTACCAGAATAACATAATCTACAACTGCCTAAAAACCTAGCTTTACCCTAAATCTATCCACACCGAATTTATTCTAAATCAGTTCAGATTTTTCACGGGTGTAATTGTCAAATAAACCAACAAGCAAACGCAATATTTCAGCTGTACGAATAATTTCAGAGTGGTATCGTTTTTTCAACTACCAGAATAAAATCTTACTAAAAGACATAGTAAGTATATGATGGTATTCGATAAACATATATTAAGAACCTATAGGTAGTTCCTTCCCAAGGATGTACTGTGGTTGATATAAGCATACAAGCAGTTATTACAGGACTGCAATTAGTCACAAGTCACTACACAGAGCAATTTTATCGTCATTTTAACTCGTAACTACAGTCATTATTAGAATCGGTGCGTTTTATGTGAAGTCGTCCTTAAATATCAAAACAATCATCTTGTAATAACAAGCTAAGAGTAGATTTCTTATCATATCAAAAGCTCTTCGGCAAGCCTAGACGTAACTATAACTTTTACCACATAAGTAGCAAACTTATAGTTAAATATATACATAAATACATATATTAGAAGAGGTTTTTTTTTAAATAGGCTTTGCCTTTGTACAATTTTTATTCTTGTTTTATGTTTAACTGTGTACATAAACTGTTAAACAAATAAATGAACTTTAGGAAAATGTCTATGTAGGTATCATCAACCTACTTATGTTAAGTTTATTATTTATCTTAATGTTTCTTAATAATCTTATATCAAAATTACATATTATTAGACACGAATTAAAATCAATTTATATTAATAAGCATGAAATTCGAAAAATAATGACGTTCCAATTCCGGCGCCTACGCGGCATCGCTACGAGCGTCATTAACTAATTCAGTTTACGTCAGTAAACCCGTTTACGTCGCATATTCATGACGCAAATTATTTCACTTTTGCGGTCGGCTGACTGTAAATATTTACATTTTATAATGACGAGCAAATTGTGAATTAATGACTATTAGAACGTTTTATTGTGGTCTTTGAGATTTTATTTGTTATTTTGTGAATATTATTTGTTGTTTTGTTTTAGATTGTGTATGAATAATTAATTTGTTTATATTTTTTAGGCAAATGTGACAATTTGTTTAAATGATAGAAGGCATATTTTAAGGTTTTCCAATTGATAGAGATTGGCAGGCAAAAATCCTTTTTTGACTTGCAAGACCTAAAGTCCTATTTAAAAAAAAAAAACATTATTTTATACACATTAGAAGTGGAAAAAATACGGATTTAGAAGAATATATGAACCAAATGAAATAGCTTAATAATCCTTAGAACTATCTAAGAAGATTTCCCAAGAGCCGACCAAATTAAACTATACAGAATCGCAATAAACGATAACTAAGTACATAGATATAATAAAGCTATTTATCGATAAGAAAAAATGTCACAACAGCTACTAAAGAGTACTTACAGTTTAATCAAAACAAGCATTAAAGGCACAGAAAACACAACGCTATTCGTGCAAATATACGTATTTTTACTTAGTGTGTGGCCATAACGTATATCGTAAAGCTGCGCGTGCGACTCTCTAGGGGGCCCCCGCGTCACACGACTTTATGGCCACATTACACTCCGATACTAAATGACACCCTAAACTGACGTCTATTTAAAACTGACGCAAAGCAATTTTGTATCTTAATAAAATGTAATAAAGTTCTTTTTTGAGATACAGGAGCAGTGAACTGGAATGTTATTGATGACCCGATTAAATGTCGATCACAGGAAGGGATGTTCATTTATTTTGTTTTAATGTTAATAATTTGTATGGTAATTCGGGAATTCGAGAAACCTTGAATGCTCAACTTTAAGAGGAGCCGTATGTAAGGAATCTTCGGTAACTATTTAAGTTTAATCTTTTCAACCAATGGAACTTAACCTATATCCCATGAGGAATTCTCTTCCGAATCTAAATAAGGCAAGCAAAATAAATAACACTGCTATCTAACAGTTTTACTGTTAGCTACGAACTTGTGAATGTATTACCTAAATGTGGCCATACCACAATCGGAGTTCGAACCCTCGACCTCACGACACAACTCCATTCTCGGTAAATTGAGGCCTTAATAAGTTCCCCTTAACTTCTAGGTAACCAAGTTTAGATAATTTGCTGTTCGCTTATACTTTAAGGCAATTATAAACTGGTATTTATTGAACACCCCGTATTTCATATAACCGGATATGAATTTGTTCCATTTGCAAGCAATTGTTTACAAAGTACTCTGTGCTTAACAGTTCAAGTATACAGTTTATCTATCGACTTGTACCTATGGTACAATTTATTAGACATCGGCTGTTTAAGCAGCTGTACCTACTCACTTCATTTTGCCTTACTTACTTTCACATTCATTTTTTACTCAAAAAAATAAAGCTTATGCCTCACTTAATACAAATAAGTCCTAATACTAAAAAGTATCAACTTGTGAGGTACCATTTATTTTATATTCAGCACGTTCAGAGTGTATGCAAAAATGTGCATAGAGAACGATGATATCTGTCAAACGCGAATCAGTATGTGAGCTCGATAAAAGCAGAGGACGCGACTGTATTTCAAATATGTCACAAATTGGCACCCTCAGTGCATTTTATCAGACAACTGTATAGAATACAAGTAGTGACAATTTCCTAAAATGGTATTCTTTTGCTGGATTTTATATCTTAGGATAACTTTGTCTTGTTAGCTGACTACAAATAACTTACAAGTCACGCTGATATTATGAAGATAAAGCATATTTCTGTCAAGTTCTTCTGAAATCTGTCAACAACATAAGTGACCATTGAAAGACCAAAAAAGCATCTACGTTTCATTCACCCATAAAAAAAACAAATAACTAACAACTTGACACCTCCGCAGTGTCTAATTTCGAGTACTCTATAAGTGCTAACATCCTTGCCATCGAAAGCTAAACTCAGAAACTCGTACTTCAACATCCTAACTGTCAAACCCACGGAGTAAGGAAAGATGAGCAGAGTAGCCATAATGCAGGTAGACCTACCTGCGTGTGTGCTTTATTCTAGGTCAAATACCAAAAAGATCAGTTACGAGTGAACTAACGAGGCGTTCGGGTACTTTCAGACATCTGTCAAAATGGTCGGATTCAAAGCAGGCATATAAGAGTGGAAACAGGAACGTTCCTTGTCCGCCTAACACCCGAATTTTGGAGCTTTCTTTAGGGATACTTTCTTAAGGGATTTTTGTTATGGTACCTCCACTAATCATATGTTCTCCATGGTCACACTTAATGAACTGTCATCAAGTTATTACGTGACTGACAGTTCACACGTTTAAAGCTAGAAATGGCTGCGTGGGTAGCCACTTGTTTTAAGTGCTAGATTAAAATCTAACTCGCAATAAAGTCTTGAATCGACAAGGACTTGTGTTATTTGTAGGCAAATCTAAACTGTTTATTGGTGTCTATTGCATGTAGCTAGTGGAAAGGTTGTTGTATTTGAAATCGATTATTTTGCTTCCGTTGTAACTTTCAATGTAACGCTACTAATATGCATAAATCTGTTATTCGTAAATAGCGATCTTATGGTTTTGGCTTCTGTGTATAATATTGTGGAATTGTTAGGGCATGAAATAAAATAAAATAAATATTTTTAATTAATTCATCATTATTGCAAAACATAATATGGTAAGACATAGAATAGGAACAATCAATTAAAGCTTTCGATCAGAAGCACTTATGTGTTTCCCTAGCCAATATTGCAACAATCCAGTCAGCTTTAACCAAGCTTTCAGTCACTTCACTCAAAAAATTCACAATGAAATCGTATTTTAAAAACACAACTTCTCAACAAAAACACTTCAGACATTTATCCTCACTTTTTCTCCGAACCAAAGTAATCGAATCGAACAGACCAAGTTTTTCTACATCAATTAAAATTCAGTCAAAAAAATTGTTACGCCGAATTTCGGACGCAACAGTCAGTTGAAATATGTAGTATCAAAATCAGTGGCGTGATTACTGGGCTATCAACGTTTATATAATGTTTAATAGATATGTACACAGCTAGACCACCCGTGGTGCAGGTATCACTTTCAAAGTTATTGCAATGAGTGAGCAAAAAGTTTTTTAGCAGCATAGTTTTTCAACGTCTGGGACATTTTTGGTTGAACGCAGTACAGACGATGGGAAACCAATAAATGATTTAAGAAAAATCTGATTTATTTCTTTCGTCAATTATATTTCGTACCATTTTATAACGTGCAATCTATTAAGTTAGAAATATTACTCATGTTATTATGACGCTGACTGTACCAACGTCAACAAAATTGCATCACAGAATTACTTCCCCAAAATTTTATACGCACGGAATGACAGTCAATGTGACCACAAACATTGTTATTGCGAATCGAATAAGAAAATATGCGTGAAGGAACCTGTGTAAAGCGAAAGCTAGTCTATTGTGGCTTGAGATTTCATATTCGTTTATAGTATGTACCTTCTAATAAAAAACTCAATTCCAAGTGAGGTTGTGGCCGCGAAACGAGGAAAAGTTTGCATTGTAAGTAAGATAGATACGTTTTGCAATTATTTAATTGGCTGTCTTGTTCTCTGTCAGGTTACAACCGTTTTAAAATGGTGCAATTTAAAATAAGAACAGTTTTATACATAACGACTGTCACTGTATCTGGTGAAGAAAAAATACCTAGTGGCAATTTCGATACATGGAATCCCAAGACTTAAAACTCACAAAGAGACTCATTTAACAATACGTTAATAGGATAGAAGAGCTTGCATAAAAGCCATCAGAGCTACCCAACTCACAAAGATTGACAAGCTGGCCATTCGCGTATTACGTATGTAAATCCTTAGCGTGGGCGGTCTATGTGCTCAACACTATAGGAACAGACCTAAGCTAGATTTATTTCGTTCCCGGGTTATAACTCAGGCCAATACGTGACCGATGCTCACGCCTACGCTTACATAGAAATTATCCACGACCAAAACGTTATCAACAGTGAAATAGTAGCGTATTTCACGTATCTAACACTGCCGGGGTCGGCCACCTAATATTGGCTAAAGGTCGGTCGCGAAAGGTTAGTTCCTGTCGCCCGGGGCCTGCTTTCTATCGGCTGTAAACTAGTGCACTTGCATAGAAAGGTCGTGCTGTCAAAAATGCAGCTTTCGTACTTACATAACTGGACACGGTCAACCGTTGCATGTAACTGTTGTTCTGTGAAATGAAAGGAAATCTATGCACTTTACCTTAGAAGTAAATGTTTTGTACTACAAGATATTTTTGCTGTTTTGAATAGTTTACTTGAGCGGCTTAGGTGGTACCTACTATTACTCTCTCATAGTAAATTTTATTACGCCGCTAAAGTTATTTACGCCTGTATTTAATTTTGACATAGTATTAAGCATGCATTTTCTGGCAGAATGTAGCCGCGATGCTCTGTCGAAGGTAGAATAAATATTTCACATAAATCCGAAATTAATTAAAGCCGAAACGAAGAGATTTTTATTACATCACTTTATGACTGAAAGCTTGTTAAATAGGTACATCACATAAAAGGTTTATTACATAGCTAAGTGTAATAAATCATTTTGTCCACGCTTTTGATTGATGCAAATTACGTTAATATTGTCAAACGTGTTCGACAATCAGAACTAATGAACCATTCGATAGATTTATAGCTTCCTTGTAAAAATTTAATGATGCATCACCATATTTGCATAACACTATTGAATCTTTTAAAAAATCCATTAATCTCCCACAGATTAAATGTACGGTCAGATAGTTTTAGTTTTTTGAGCTTGAAACCAATCGGCGCGTCAGTGAAGTTTTTGCGTGGCTGCGAAGCGTGAGACGAGTAATTTATACTAGTCGTAGTGTTCAATAAACTATACCCGGAACTCGCGGATGATATGAAAGAAAAATTCATTGAGCGTTGGGAGCGTCGCTCGGCGCGCCACCTATCGGCCGGCGCGGAATGAGCGCTATGAGCACAGCCGATGAGAAAAGTTGGAACGTCTGTACCCACATTTCATAAGCGGCTTAGCGACTTTAAAGGACTGCGCGCTCAGATAGCCGGTATTGCGTACCGTCTCCTTAAATGGCAGACGGTTTTATTTTTGTTGCATTGTGCGCGGATGCGGATTTTACGTAAACTTTCTACGTATACGATCCCGGCATGTCATTACATCACGGAAAGACTTAAATGGATTTTAAACGCTGACAATTACAAGCACCTTTTGTGTCGAACAATTAAATGTAAACGTTTGGAAATTGGTGTGATACGGCCATTTTTACACTTGGGATTACAAGCTCCATTTATGATGAACAATTGGTAGTAAAGACTTAAATTGGTGAGATATAAGTATGGTAATGCCCCCACGCTTTAAAGTTACGAAAGAGAAGACATAGTGCTTATCTGCACCTATATCTTCTTCATTGAGAACGTTTAGTAAGGCTGTACTTCCACTATCTTTGATGTCTTTCCTTCATTAATAAACATACCGAGGGTTCAACTAACATAACAGTACTGTCTAACTCATAAACGTAATTTTATACCATCATAGGTCGTAATTCCGTTTTATTCGACACTCTCGATATCTCCGATCAATAAATTCAAATATTGACATAAACGTCATTGTTTATAGTCCCACTCACACTTGCGGTAGAGTTGATGTCTAGCAGAAACTTAGAACGCCCATGCAACGGAAATCTGCTTTGTACCGTATTTAGGACCCTGCCTGACCATTAAGCACAGCCTCTGTTTAATCGAACTTCCTTATTACCTGGCCACTTTCATTTTCTTCAAGAACTGGTGTAAGCCACAACCCAACGCTTCACAATTTCCTCCTATGATTAATAGTTCCAGTTTTCCCTTAATTACGTGTCTAAACCCAATCGTTGCTCTAGATTAATCAAATAATTCACCGACTCGAAGCTTACTGCTTCAATAAATGTCATAATAAAATTAATTATTACACTGTTGTGTGTTCAGAGTGAGATTAAAATACGAATTCAATTTACTCTGTTTCATTGTGATACTTACGTTTCATTCAGCGAATTTGTACCAAACTGTTTCATGTAGACTTAAACTTCCAGTGTGGTCCTTTTAAATATGAAATACTTCATCCATGTGTGTCGGTTACAAAATAAGCCATTGTTGCGCAATAAAATGTGGCCAAAACAACAATCAGTTTGGTAATATCTCGGCCACAGAGTAGGGGTATCGGTGGATCCCGCCCACCACAAACGTGCATATCGTAAGTAAAAGGCGTTCGAAATGTACGGAACCGGTGTGGAAAGCGGCTTACCTTCGGGGACGCAGCTCCGAGCTCCGAACATACGCGTGGATTGACCCGCACACAAATATTCCGCTTGTTTTCTTTTTGCACGCTCTGCCAAGGTCGCGCCGTCTGAACGAGTTCATTGAATCACATTCCAGCATTTTTAATCGTGTATTTTTATTTTTTTAATTCATTATAATTTGCCGGTTCTGTTTGATTCCGTTCCACGATACGACCATTGACTGAATAATACCTGTTTAATGTTGTCGTGTGATCATGTTTTATAGCAGTTGTTAGGTAATTTTATCGTCTCTCCAGTGTGATTAACAAAATATTTTATAATAAATGCTAAAAATAGATAGCATCTACAAGTTAATTCACACAACATTGCTAAAGATATCGTAAAAGATTTAATAAAGCGTAAAGCTTGGCGTTTTCTTAGCTGTTATTTATTATTTTCTATCTGAACACGCATTAGATTCCGGGTGTGATAACTTGTATTTATTGTATATTACACTATAAAATTTCGAGATAAATTTCCAAGAACTATTGAGTGTTCACAATAATGAACATTACACCTAAACAGTTTAATTAAAATTTCCGTTCGAAATGGATTGTAATTGGCGTGCGTAGTAAACTTCAGTACAGAAACAGGCTCAGTAAGTGTTTAGTAGGTACTCAGTTACTTCGAAATAATTAATGGAGCAATTGTAACTTGCCTACTTAATCTCGGGCGTCAGATAGAAGGGTTGTGATACCCTGAGCCTCTGATAAACACTTAATTACGCGACAAGTTGCGAAAGTGGCTCAGTACCTAGCATTCTCATATCTTCATCGGAGCTACAAAAACTGGTTGGTTGTTGCAAAACTGTTGGCACGTAAATTTGCCGCTGCCCAACAACAATGGCGGGCTGTTACACTAAACAAAACAAGTAAAGCATTAGCATTCAGTTACGAGACGAAAGCCGTGCTGTTGCAACCAGCGTAAAGTGAGAATGTAATTAATCGATATTCATTCGATTATTCTGTCAAATCGATCAATTATGTAATTTGAATACGAGTTGAGCTTTGCCGATAGGGATTAAGGAAATTGTTGTTGAGTTTTAATAGTGAGTACAGTTCGCACCAAATTACTTTACAACTCTGAAGTTAGCCATTTGACTCCTTGCTCCATAGTAAAAAATATATATGAA
The DNA here is from genome assembly GCF_030705265.1 of Helicoverpa armigera. Taxonomy (NCBI): domain Eukaryota; kingdom Metazoa; phylum Arthropoda; class Insecta; order Lepidoptera; family Noctuidae; genus Helicoverpa; species Helicoverpa armigera. The sequence goes on along the minus strand of NC_087132.1, from coordinate 8,592,007 downwards.
TAAAATACTACTGCGTGCGTGACACATCAAATGGCTAACTTCGGATTCACAAAGTTACTTGCTGCGAACTGCACCTACCAGGATGACATAAACTAGAAAAGTAATTAAAAAGATGAACTAATTTATTCACACATATGATTGTAAACACTAAACCCTTTTTTTTCAAACCGGTTGAAGCTAGTAATTATAAAGAACATGGTCATTTGAGATATTGGATAGCCGTGAACAACATCTTTGATTGATCAATATAATATAAATCATTATTGCATAATTACTACACATTATTAATGAGTGATATTATGTGACGACTCTTAATTAAGATAACTAATTTAAACGTCAAAATTATCATACTTAATTAAAGGTGATATTATAGTTTTATCAGATTATTTTTATCGCGTAACATATTTAAGTTCTGTAAGGCCATTTTTAAACACTCAGATTTTGAAGTGTCTGACAAAATTGTTCTTGTTGAATAGAAATTTTAGTGATAATCATCATAATTAACGGTGTGCAAAGTGCAATAGGTCAGTTAGAGTTCATTACTGAACTATTAATCCTAATGACTTCTTATATTTTAACTAGACAAGTAGACACGTTGATGTACCCACTGAAATTGGATTTAACTGTAGGTTGCTTAATGCCGCAAAATTAGTTTTTGATATCTAGATGAAGTCGTAATGATATGTTTAATGTAACTAAATCCAAAAGTATACATGGGACTATGAATAATGATACGTCGGTAATCTATACATATAATAAATCTGTAGAAAAGTAATTTTTGTACATTGAAGAAATTGGCAAAAAAAATAGCCAGCATGTTAAAGGATAACTAACAGAACCCATTTCCATCATTTTTGTCATTTTTGTCTGTTTGTCTGTTTGTCTGTTTATCTGTTTATCTGTTTGTTCGTTCGGGATTCACGTAAAATCTACGAATTCAATGCAGACAATGCTTATATACAAAAATTCTACGTAACTTGGGGTATTACTTAGTTTTTGTTTCATCGAAATCGATTCACTCTATCAAAAGATATGATTAATTTTGTGAATTCAAGATGTAAAATATTACGACACGCAATCTGTTTGTCAAAACTGTACATTTGAATGTTGTACTTATATTAGTTGATCGGCCTATTATTAACCTTTACACAGAAAATCACACCTTCATAAGTAAATTCGGAAGAAAAAAAAATATGAAAAATGTGTTTAGCCAAGGTTAAAGTAGCTCCATCTGTGGTAATCTGTGTTAAATAAAATACATAAAATTTGTCAAAGGAGCGAGGTGGTAAATGACAATAAATTACCATACATTCTTTATAGAGGATTATTATTTCAACAGATGGAGTTGTGTATTTTCCGTAATTCACCATATTTTAACACGTAGTGTAATTTTTCGATAGACATTTCAATAGTGTTTGTCAGTTTGCCGTGCCACATCAAAATCCAATTATAATTATTACCTTGATGAAAGGAAAATTATAGTTCTCAGCCAAATTTAAAACGGTGCCATCTAAATTATTTTTTGAACATTATGTCAAAAATGATGACTTTAGTATAACAATTAATTATCATTTAAAATTACAGATGGAGTTTATATCAGGATTTTTTCATAAACATAGTTTGGTGATCTTCACACTGCCCCGCATCACGCTGCATCTTGCGTGTCGACGCATCTACGCGCGTTCCTGCGGGAGTGCAGATCTGCATCATCGTGCGGGTTTTTCGCGCACTCACGCGCGTTGGTGCGTTTTGTAGATTCACGCATGGCGGCTCTCATCGAGTTCCATTTTCAAACATACACGTCACGCCCATTCAAAATCACGCACGTCAATGCGGGATTTGGTGTGCCATACCATGCGTTTCGCCCCGCACCTACGCGCGGGGGTGCGTGTTTCTCCGCATGTATGTGCGTGATCCGCATGAACGCGCGTGGATGCATTTTCAGTGTGTTGGACTATGCGTGTTTTCCATACAAACGGAGATATTTCCATACAACGGAAAAAAACGCATCCACGCACTACGCTGCATCATGCGGGGCAGTGTGATAATCGCCTTTAGCTTATCTTCCACTAATGTGGTGGCCTTAAAACAAATTACTTTGAGTGAGTAGTATTAAGTAGACCTTCATTATTTTTTCTGATGCAAAATAATTAAACTTAATCATAGAAGAAAGGAGGATCTGTCTCTCGCAAGCGCTGCTAAGCGTGAGGTAGGTAGGTAATGTAGGATTCTGTAGCTTTAAGAACAAGCCCAGATACAAAGTGCAGATAAGAAATGGGAGCTTTCTCGATTTAATACCATACACACGTAAAATGCTTTATGCGTCTGAAAACGTACAAATTGCGCGTCGCATACCAGAGACATGCTTACTTTCAACTTCTGATCGCAAATACACTGGTCACGATTACGAACAGTCTCAGTAAGACCCGAGCCAAGTCTAAAAAAACACCTTTTATATAAAACTACGTTTGATATCATTCAATTAGAAAGACAGAATTGTTTTCTGTTGCAAATCCTATCCACCTGTATCCTATCCTAATCCAGCATGCATTGCAGGTGTGCATTGCACAAAAACCAATGGTATCCTATTCGAGAAGTCAAAAGATTCGACCTGCCAACGTCAGCTTCTGCGCTAAGCAAGTGTTCTTAATAATACCATCAGAATTACATTCATCGTTGAATGAGGTGAATAAATTTTCAGAAACCACAATAACAGTAGGAGCCAAAGCATATGATCGCTTCATAGAGCTCTGATTGGCCCCAGGTGACCAAGTCAGGTCTGATTTTATCGTTCATCAGATCTTTGAAAGTGTTTTGGTGGATACTTACTGTCGTCCTGTGTGACACAAAATATGGTATATAAACGTCCTCCGCAAGAGCGAAATTTTCCCGGTGTGCGGTAGTGACGCACAGTATACAACACTTATGTTTCTTTCGATTTTCTGGCTCCACCAAGAAATGACAAATTGCAAGTGTACATTTTGAAAATCTTGGCAAAACTGCAGGTTTCAAGTAAGAACACATGAAGTGGACTCTCACAGATACGTACATTTTGCCTATTCGTGAACTAATGCAAACATTTCGGTGGAGTCCCGGCTTAGGCCTCCCCCACATTAGGCGTGCGCGATCCTCGGGCGTGTGAGTAGCGCGGGCGTCGCGAGCACGCCGCATGAACGTCGCGCTTTGCTGCCCTGCGGCATTTACCTACAGCGCGCTCGCGGCGCGCACGCGCCGCTCTCCTTGACGTTTAACTGCTAAGGCAAACGCCTTAAAGCGGGCGGCGGGGATAGCGGGCGAAGGGGTAAGAACGCAACTCGAGCGCCGCGTGCTCGCCGCGAGCGCGTCGCTTGCACTCTTCACACATGCCGCAGGGCAGCAAAACGCGACGTTCATGCAGCGTGCTCGCGACGCCTGCGCTACTCACACGCCCGAGGATCGCGCACGCCTAATGTGGGGTCAGCCTTACCATAGTGAGTAAGTGCACAGAAAATCCCCGTCATACAAGTGTTTCTCCCCAGTAGTGAAACTATCCTACCCTATGCGCCTGCTAATGATGATGACTCATTTTATCATCCATCCAGCTATTCCCCAACTATGTTGGTGTTGGCTTCCAGTCACCGAATCTGTTTGAGTACCAATATTTTGCTTGGAGCGACTACCTATCTTCAATCCAGTCAACTACACAAGCCGATATCCATGGTAAGACTGACAGACCTTCTGGCTTCTGATTAGTCGCAGCAGCTGCAGAAAATGTACAAATGACAGCTTTGTCAGACTCAAAGCATATAGACATAGATTATAACTGTTTCCTGTGAAAATTACTTACGCACCATACGTAATAATTTTCCAAATTGGCTGACTAGATCCAGAGATATTCACAACGTCACAAACTTTACTTCTTTTGTTTAGATAAATGGTCACATCCACAACACAACCTTGATCAATGAATCTATGCGACTGCTAAGTGCTAATCCTAATTATACTGTCACGTGAAAGAATGCACCTACGGGATAAGTAGTATTTTGACTATTCTATATTGCCCACGCAGACGAAGTTGCGGGCAACAGCTAGTTTCTTAATAAAATACTTGATTTTTTTGGAGGTTCTGAGTCTGGGTTTGGGTCCTGGGTAAACTTCTTCCCGTACTTGGACGAAATACAGTCTATGTTACTCTGGGATAGTCTATAGCTTTTCAACGGTCAAATACATTTTCAAACTTTGAGCGACTTTCAGCTTTGAGATGAGTAGAGTCATGTTACGAACTAGTAAATGCTTCCTCTTTGTTATATGAGTATAGATAAACTGCTTTAGTATTTAAACATACATCGTACAAATAACCATATTATATTCTAAACACATCCAACAAAAAAAAAACATTTATTTTAATCACGAAGAAGCAAAGAGGGCATTATACCTAACAATAGCCTCCGTAATATGTCATTAATCTTTCTAAGTAATGATTTATGTATCTTGTAATAGTTTAAGTAGTACTAAATTATGCTCAGATTTAATTCAACGAAGGGGAAATACAATTTCTACAAATATTATAAGTGGACTTTTGTGTTCGTTTGTTCACAATCCTTTCTTTAGTGTGTTTTTGTATCATTGTGCGAGGACATAAAGCAGAAGGGAGTGGATGTAAGTATGACGTCTGACAGAGAGGAATGGAAGAAAAAGATATGTTACGCCGACCCCAAATGACTTGGGAACAGGGCTGGAAGAGGATGGTTTTGTGTAAGAACATTCTAGACGTATTTCTATCTTCTGCTTATCACCAATTCTTTCAGTATGCAAGTAAAACCGTGAGAAAGACTTAGTATATAAATATTCCTCAATCTGCAAGCTGAGTGCAGTTTGATCATCAGTGGGCGTCAACGACAATTCAAAATAGAAGCGCCTCTGTATAATTATCTCGCTTTCTATAAAGAAACTTGTTATATCAAGCATTAATAACGAAAAAGCTTTTCTCAGCGAATCGCTCATTAATTACCGTGTCGTGAGTAATTAACAGAACGGTTAGTTACAGACAAGCTTACATCACAATAAACACTTCTAATAACCATACAAAATATGAACAAATGACACGCCTTTATGTGTTATGCTATAGAGTAGAAATATGAAGAAGGATAACTTTATATATATTTCACATGTAGATCGCAATATGCATTATCGTGGAAATGCTTTATATGATGTAGGTAGTTCTAAGAATTCATTTTTAATGTATCTATTTAAGCTGTTCAGCCATCTTAGGTAGGAGTCAAATTATAAAATTAATCCAATTAATAAATCATAAATAGCTATTAGGTAAATAATAGTTAGTTTTATGTGTGTAAATATCTGTCACATAGAAAGTACTTCTATGCGTAACTATATGCTTTTACAAATCTTATTAGGTTTTTCTTTTGTCGTTCTGAAAGCAATTTTTGCTTATTGACTTTAAAAGGTTTTTAATACAATTTATTCATACAAATCTGTAGAACTTCTGCAGTATTTTCCGTCATAACTCCGCTAACAATTCATACAATCTCCATCACGTTTTTGCTAAGTAACTATTTAGTTTTAACGTAAGATAAGAACTAAGAGTGCTTTGTGAAGTTATTCTTTGTACCGTTATGTTTGCTTCATTTGGTTGGTAAATAGAACATCTGTTGTGCGAGAAACAATGTCTGCGATTATGAGAACTGCAACGGAAAACATCGGATCATGTTTTCTGTTTTGATTTAGAGTGTGTGAATGATTTTATTGATAGTGTTTGTTGAATTCTAGAAATGTTACATTGTTAGTTGGTTCTAGCTATACTATAACAATATTACAGCGCTTTTACGCTGAACACCACACCAGCGAATTTTCCACGCGGTTTTTCCTCACGACACCGCGGAATTAGTCGCGTCGTCGAATTCGTGTAATAGTCCTGTTAAACAGTTGTAAAATTGATACTTTGTAAATAATATTTGTCGTTGTTGGCTACCTGACAGTCATTTGTTTTAAAACTTACCTTATTTAAGTCTGTCTACAATATCACAGCAACTTTAATTAGACTTACACAGAGTATTGAGCAAACCCGAATACTACACATAGCTAGGACCCGAGCAATAATTAGCTTTAAGATAATATCTGTCTGATGGCAACCAGCATTCATTGGTGCGCCGATACCATCGCTCGATGGACTCGTGACGATAATGGCGTTATCCGAGGGTCCAACGTCTCTCTCAAAATAGACCTCTGTTATACGACTTTTACGAGCTGTGAGGTAATAAATGCCAATAATTTTACCATTGCAATCGGCTCGGATAACGTTATTTCATTTGGACAGAGCTTTGCTGCACTACAACTGGGTTTGACGTAAAATTATCAGCTATTAAAGTGGACTGCTCGAATTATTAGCAATTACCCCCATAATTGCTTTTCGAATAATCAAATTGGTTGTTGAATGTGAAATTATAATGTATTATTTATTTATGACGCACGCAGCAACTTTCAGAACTCTACTAATTTTAATACAATTTTATAAAAAATGGGTCTACTGAAATATTAGTATTCTGTTAAGTTTCTTTATACAGCTTTTATGATTTTTGACCTAGGTGTTGAACCAGGAACATCCAAAACAAAGAACACACCATCCATTATTGCGACACGATCTTACACTAAGCTTCCACATACAATACCTTACCAAAACCGTTAAAGTGTGACAATAGGAGCGATTTCACCAGCTTCAATACAGTTTCTAATCTGAAAGTTCCGCGTTTACTAACCGTTGGTTCTCATTGACCATAGTTATCGTTGGACAGTACTCATTATGCATATCCAAAATCGTATTTATTGAACTGTGTTTGGTGAGGTATGCGAAGTACGGAGTGCTTGGCACGTGCGCTCGGTAAGCTACTTGCGTTTACTTGTGTAGTATATGGGAAATATTCGGATGTTAAGAAAATTATGTCAATGAAAAAGTGAAAGAGAGGTACTAAAAGGGAAAGGGATAAATTAAATCATGTAGACAAGACAACTGTTAGGGACAAAAGACACCATGGTGATATAAGTTTTTCAAACTCTCATTTCGCAATGAAATAGACATCACTTTGCATTCAAATCACTACTAGACAAAAACGAAGTCGTAAATCATTTTTCATACAGCAACACTGCCAATTAATTATGATTCGCGTGACATCAGAAGTCTTACAGCATTAAATATACTGTGAGCTTTCGCCGCATTATCTAGGCATCTGGGCGCGAAGACAATGGCGCGCGCATGCGTAATGCGTTATCTCACATCTACCTCTTGCCACACTCTGCTCTCCTAATGAGGAACGGTGTTCCACTTCTCGTGCCATGCTAATTGAAGACGAACTCAAAATCAAACTCGGAGAAACTACGCTAATAAATTCTAATTAATTCATTAGCACTTCGAAACTTGTAATAATCAAACCTTCTTTTGTTTTAGGTGGAGTAGTATAACGGTAGCCGTGCCTCCCAAAGGATGAGGAATAAGCAACGATGCTGGAAACGCTGCTTTGGCCCAGACATACTGAAATCAACAGGTAAGTCTTAATGAATAAATTCCATTCAAACTTTATTATAGCACTAAGCAGAATGATAGAAATAATTTAGAGAGATAATGCGACTAAAGTCTATCTAGAACACAAATCACGTACATTTCCTTTAGAGAAATTGCAGGCACACGAACTTGGCACATGTTCAACTTAGGTATCGGCGTGTGGATGAGAAATGTAAACTTCGCTGAACCATAAAAATAAGTTTATTGAGGCTATTAAACTGCCATATTGATAAGTTACGTAAGTCCTAACCAGATAATTGGATTGGTCAGCGTGTCATTGGTTTGAGATATTAATTGGAGTTACATTTTAGCGCCAATTTAGACCAGTCACAGATAGTATTAGTTAGCTAAAACAAAAATTGCAGCGGCCCTTTATCAAAACGTTTTAAGCTGTTTATTTTAATAGGACACAACCGTTAGTCACTAATGGCTTTTATTTTGATAATAGTGTTGTCTAAGCACCGTAAGCTAGTAATAGTAAAAGTATATAGTTGAAATTGCTTTCGATAAACTGTAGAAATTGGTGCAGGGACAGTAAATCACGTATGGCCGGACCGAATGGGTTCTTGTTAGGCCATAAATACTCCAAGTCGATATCAAAATAAAAGAAATAAAACACAAATAGTAATAGATCGTCTTCGACAATTTATTGCTATTCGATAAGGCGCTTTCAATTTCTGGTTTCCTGGTATTTATTCATAATAGTTTTTGGAACTATATCGTATTGTGAAATGGTCGAAGAACAAAGATTTGACGACTATGATTCTGAGTAAGCTGAGAATAGTTCCGTTGCTTGAGCGAAACACACACCGTGTAACAATGCATTTGCGCATTGTCATATCCCGCCCACGTGGGCTCGTATAATTTCACGATTTAAACGCACCGCCTTACGAAATACATCTAGGGGAGTGCGACGATAAATAACCAACAAATTACTCAGTTCTCGCGATACGTAGTACACGTGCGTCGGTGACATTTGCATGCCTGAGAAATGTTTACAGCTTGTTGAATCTACAGTTCGTAGGAAGTGAATGAATGTGGCTAGCCTCAAGCGTTTAATCAACGCGTTGTGTGACACTGGCGCAGTTTACGTCAAAATTGTACCGATTTTGTGTTTGTTTTCGTCATTAAACTGATCTAATTGAGTTGTTAATTTCCTGAACAAACTTTGAACTTAACCTTACAAAGCTTGCCCTCCTATTAATCGTTTCAATAGAAGGAACAAGCTAACTCCGTTGTCAACAATTCAAAGAGGTTGCCAAAGAAAATTTTGTTGTTTCCACACTGTGATAAAATTTGACGCTCACCGAAAGTTTGGGGAACAAATTAACAATTACGGCTTTCCTAATCATTCGTATTGTTTGAGTCGTCGCGCTGTTTAATTCAACGATTGAATTATACGAGTAATTCCAGATGGTGCTGACTAGACGCTGACTGGTTTGCGAATTGCGAATTGGAATGAAATGTGAGCCATTTCGTTAGCGAATAGCTTTCGCAGACTGTGGAGAATGTCGTAGCTCGCTTCGGAAACGATTTGGCCACAAAATGCTGAATAAGGTTGTTACCTCATAAAGTTATGGACGGTTATTGTCAGATAAAAATAGAATAGGATTTTATTTCCTTGTTGGTAGCATCTCTTTGTTAAAAACTGTTAAATCGTAATACGTTAACGAAAGACTGTGAAAGATTAGATACGTAGATACTTATAAAGTTACCATAAATAAAAGAATAGCAAGCTTAAGCTAAAAATAGCTAACTGTTAACCTAATTAAGTACCATAGTGCCAAATCAAGTTAATTCCAAAAATAGAACGACATTTCACTACCAAAATAAACTGAACCCAATTAATAAGGGCGTGCTTGCACTTCCGTCAGCACATTAGGCTTTGATTACTGTGCGTGTGATTTATGTGTGTGCGTGTCGTGCCCCTAACTTAAGGAAGGTAGACACCCCCTATTCTACTTACTTTTCTTAATGCTGAACCAAATTAGGCAAAAAAACATTTTGGTGCACACTTTTTACCTTGAATGCTCTCTGTTAATTCGTTCTAATAGCTTATGTGTTTGAGTTATATTTATTAATATTATATTGAATGTTTCAAATAAAAATACTACGAGTATTAAAAATACGTTAATTGACTATAAGACCTCGGTATAGCCCCTAGGGATATTTAATGGATTACGATCACTTGCACTTAAATGTTTTATGCCTGTTAAACAAACCAGGTCCAATTATCATAAGCGGCATAAAAGCTAACGAAATACTATCACTGTTTAATAAAACACGAATATTTACACAGAGCAAGTATCCACAGTCATATTTCAACCACTAAACACAATCATACTAAATCAGACTTAAGTACCTACTTAACACACGCAGTATCTACCTAACTACCGAATTTACATTCCAGGCTTTTCAATAACTCTAAAACTTAACGCCTGTAAGCCCAATCAATGAATTGTCGCATTCAACATTTCGAAACTACTTACGCAACTATTAACTACTAAGATTTATTCGACAAAACGCTAAGAAATTCGCATCGAGTCCCTTATTATGTTTAACTTACCTACTTATAAAATCTTGCCAAGATGAAATCGTCAGAACTGAGTAAATCCACGATATGACGAAACTGTAGACCGCCAATAAACTATCGGAGCTAATAATTTATTGAATGTATCTGACTTATCCTTATTGGTTTATTGAAGTTAATCCTATTCAGAATAGATCGTTGACAAGATGTTTCGAAATATGTTTCAATGTACAAAGATGGATTTGGGAAATTCGGTTGATGTTTCGTAGTTTTGAGAGTAGCGGAGATAAGACAACTTGTCTTTGGATCGAAGTACTAAAGCCTTTTTCAGTATGTTCAATGTGCTTTTCATTCCTAAATTCAAGATTGTAGATATACCTAAATAAGTTTTATATCAAGTTAATTATTATGTAAGAAACAAAACCAATCATAAATACGAGATAAAATCCACTAGCTGTGCAATAAATTGCGATTTTCGAGAGAAGCTATTATTAAGTGAGGCATTTAAAAATAATAGAAATAAAAGTGGTCCCCGGGGCAAGGAGCAATTAATGGCGTAGAGATTAACCAATAAATCGAAGCCAACCTGCCGTGGTGGGGCGACAACCAACCGACCTTAGAGAATATAGACTTTGTAGAGCGCTTTAGTCACAGGAATATTATAGGGGAAGATTTGAAAAGTTATAGCTGTGAATCTTTTGAAATTATAGTGTTTATGTATTAGCTTTAGGATGGAGTGACTCACTTTCGGTATTATTATATAGATCATTTTATACTCTTGTGCTATCATATTTTAGTTATTATTGGCATCCCAAAATATTCATAATAGCAGAACAAAACTCACTAAAATTATGAGCTACGTAACCTTGAAGATAAGTGTTATTTATTACACATGTTAGAAACAATCGAAGTTTTAACCTAACGTATGTAAGGCCTTCAGGCAATGCAAGCGCGAGCACTTAATGATTAGGCAACATTTTAATTGCAGTCTCTGTTATATGTGTTCTAATTTTTGGCCTTACTTGATTTTATTTTGACACACTATTTAATAAACTTAATTTCCTTCGGGCGGAATATCCTACATACCTACCTATTTTATTTCTTGTAGAAAGATTTTTGCAAGGAAACTGTATTATTTGTATTCTGTATCTCAGTTCATACTCTTTGTACCTGTCGCATCCCCGCGCCACGGTACCGCCGTAATGACGCCCGATAATCGGAGACATCCTTCCCGGGACCTTTGAGCTCGTTTAAAGGAATTTTCTATATTTTTGTCGAAGAAAAAATTGAGAATTTTAACAAGAGGCGCATCAAAACCTGCGCTTGCGACGCCATTAACCCGCGGCTCTCTAGATTTATTAAGACTTGGAAATAGTTATCTTAGTATGTTGTTAAGCATTAAAAGTACACTGCACCCCAATGAAGTAACTTCTTTATTATTGTTTTCTTTAGAATGTCCAAATTATAATACTTTCATTTCCGATTACACTTACTTGTATCGTATGTTTAACTGATACCGTCTTAACTGCCTCTGTCGCCCAATCTCGACATCAACGGAAGCGTTTGTTCACTCAAACGATATCCAAACTAACTTCCCATAAAACGGTCAATAAAAATCTGAATGTCCAATAAATTCTTAGCAATGAACAAACAGTGATAAATCGGCCTATTTCATTTAGAAACGGGGCGTTATCGCAATCTTTTCGATGTTTACTAGCGATTCACCTATCGTTGAGTTTTTTGCACAAGATCTACGGTATATTCCATGTGTAGTCATGATCGTGACAAGCCTAATTGACTAACGTATCCAGAGATCAGGCGGAACGCATGCAAAGCCGCGGTTGTCACATCGATTTGCCGCATAAAGCTCGCCGTGCAATGCCTAAAACGTCCTTCCGTGTAAACTGGTTGCAAGACCAACGAACCGTCAGGGTTGCCTTTTCTGTACCTACGGGCTACCAGGGCTACCAGGGCCGCAGAAATGTAAGGATGTGGTGCCGTAATTATGTACTGCGATAGCCATATTCTGTTGCTATGCGGAAACATTGATAAGTGTGCTAAGGAATCTTCCAACCCGACCTTATCTGAATAGTAAATTTTAGTTTATCTTGTAGCTATCACCTTTTTACATAGTAATGCATGTAGTAAGATATTTTGAATAGCATATCTTTGCATAGAGTCAAGTGCGATAATGTTTTAGCAATATATTCGAATGGTATTATTATTGCAAGTTACTTAAAATTAATTGGTCTGTACAAAGCTTTGTTCTAAATTAAATAAGTACCGCTTGATTGACATAAGATTGATACTATGGTCGCGAAATATGGCGTGAATAAAGGAGACCTGTAACTTAACTGTTCAGACTAACGGATTTAGTTTATCAGTTTAAGCACGGTTACTGCTAACGGAACTAACTTTGTCTAAGTTAAATCTATTTGTTTAACGTTGTTACACATCTGAGGTTTAAAATTAATGTTAAGCATAATTTAAGCTAGAACTTGCATAATAATCTTAGTCTTGGAGGAAGTTACATCCAGATTATTACTCTAAAGCATAACCACAGTTTAGAATTGTTTAAGAAAACATACATAAGTATTTAAACAAACAAATAAAAAAAAACATAAAACCATAGTTATAAAAATTTACATCATCCCTCATCTAACGTACTAAGCGCTCAAAACCAACAGAAATCGATCACCCATCCAAAACCTGACCTACTCAACCGCAGCTTAACCTCTCACACGAAATACCGCAGCTACATAACTCTCAAGCGTAACCCGTCGCAACATTTCAGAACAAAATGAAACAGACAGCCCTATATGAAAAGCCGCACACGGCGAGCCGCCATTCCACTTGGCTAGTAATTATTGTTGTACCCGCTGCTCCTAACACCAGTTACACAACATTACGCAGCTGGTTAGAAAAACTATATAGTTAGTCATAGAGCCTAGTAATATGTAGGTACCTACCTATATATGTGTGTAGTTGTAGGCTATTGTGTTTAGGTTTTGTGGTTGCTTGATGATTGATAGGGGATTGGTAAGATATTGATGACGTCTAATATGTACCTAAGGACGAAGTAAGAAAAAAACATAACATAAGTTTTTTTTATTAGACTAGCAAGAGCCACTTCTAAATGAATTTCTCGTTACATTCCTCGAGTCAGTAATTGGAAAACTATGGTGATATTTCACCATAATAAAATAACAATAAATAATAGAATAAGAAACATAGAGATAGATAACGAATCAGATAAACTTATGAGATTTCCTTGTGTTGAAAATAAGTGCATTTAGAAGTAATAAAAAGCACCGCCTATAATTATTATTGCTTGTTTCAGATTTCTAATAAAAACTATAATTTTACAAAGCAATACTGTTGTAAGAAGTAATCTAACTAGACTCAACAATTATGTTATGAATATGGCAATGTTTATTTAAATGTTTAAGTTGGCTACATGTTGTTAATATGTCAATGTTGGTATAAGCTCTCTCCCGTTCTACTATTCTAAAAGGCAACACGTTGTACAAATTATATTTTCAAATAAAAGACAAGTTAGTCCACCGAACAAGTCCTGTTTAATTTCAAAAACATCAGGTTATGGGCCCAGGCACGGCCATAACAGCTTGATGTAGATTACTTGCGGTGGCAGTAAAAGTAAAATCGACGAGAAGAAAAAAAGTGAGGTTGTCACTTTTGCGGCATCGGCTGACGGCTCGGCCATTGCGGAACAGCGGAACATCGTCGAGAAGGAGTACTTGTTCTTAGTTGGGAGAGGACAAGGTAAAAATGACGGAAGGAAATAACAATAACGTCAATGTGATCAAGTTAGAAGGAGCCAGAAATTGGAATTTATGGAAATTCCAAACAACAGTACAATTGAGGGGCCATGGATGGTTAAATATCGTGGAGGGAAAGCAATTGAAGCCCGAAGTTGCCGCTGAGATACAGGCATGGGAGTCCAAAGATGCCAAAGCACAAACGTTACTGGTAACACGAATGTCAGAAGAGGCAATGCTACATATTATTACTTGTACGAGTTCTGCGGAGATGTGGCGAAAACTTCATAGTGTTTATGAACAGAAAACGGAGACCAGTGTGCACATTATACAGCAGAGATTTTTTCAATATAAGTTCGAAAGAGGAGTCGACATGTCTGTTTTCTTATCCAAGATACAAGAACTACAAAACCAATTGAAACAGATGGGTGAAGAAATCTCAGATAAATTTGTAATCACGAAGGTGTTGATGTCATTACCAGACGAATATAAACATTTCATTTCGGCCTGGGAGTCGGCGCCGGATGACAAACAAACGTTTGAAAATTTAGTGGCCAGACTACTGATTGAAGAAGAGCGAGTAAAGGAAAGGAACGAAGGAGCACAGCAAGCAACACCGTCTGCATTCTTTGTGAAGAATAAAGGTCCAGGATCGTCAAGAGGTTTCAAATTTGGTAAAAGCGGACAGTATAATACCGAAAGTAAAAGCAACAATAAAACTAACAGTGAAGGGAACATGAGTAATAATAATAACTGTTTTTATTGTGGGAAGTTCGGACATTTTAAAGCTCAGTGTCGGTTTCGAAAACAAAGAATGTCAAGAAGTGAAAATAAAACGAATAGTAATGCGTTCGTGGTGTCTAATCTGTCGCATCAAATGCAAAAATCTAAGTGGCTGGTGGATTCTGGTGCCACTGAACATATGTGTAGAGACCGTGCATTGTTTACATCATTCTCAAATACTTCGCCAAAACCTGTTATCATCGGTAATGGAGCAGTGATAAATGCGATTGGTTATGGACAGATAACAGTTCAAGTGTCAAACGGGAATGAATGGATTGACACAGTCATAGACAATGTCTTGTATGTTCCTGAACTAAAAACGAACCTGTTTTCGGTAAATCGCGCCACAGACAAAGGTTATGTTGTAGTGACAGATGACAGTTCATGCAAATTTTACAAGTCAAATAAAATTTGCGCTGTTGCGGAAAGAATTGGAAATTCTTTTTACTTGAATTTACGCTATAATAGTAATGGTGAAACTGCGAGTACTGCAGAACTAGCGTGGAACGATTTAAACGAGTGGCACAGAAGATTGGCGCACCAAAACTTTACCTATGTCAAAGATATCTTGCGGAAAAACAACATTGTGGTTAAACAAACGTCCAACCCGATGTGTGAGAGTTGCTTGGTCGGGAAAATTCATAGATTGCCATTCAATAGAAGCGAATTCAAGAGTACCAGGACATGTGAGTTAATTCATGTTGATACATGCGGTCCCATGGAGGAACCGTCAGTTGGTGGGTCAAGGTACTTTGTTTTGCTAACAGATGACTATTCGAATTTCAGAAGTGTGTATTTTGTGAAGACAAAAGATAGGATTAAGTATATAATTGAGGATTTTATAAATAAAGCCGAGAATAATACTGGAAACAAGGTGAAGACAGTCAGAAGTGATAACAGCCTGGAATTTGTGAACAGGTATGTGAAGGAAATGTTTACAAGACGTGGAATAACACACCAAACTACAGTACCATACACTCCAGAGCAAAATGGAAAGGCAGAGAGAGAAAATAGAACATTGGTGGAAGCGGCCAGGACAATGATACATGAGAGAAATTTACCAAAGAAATTATGGGCCGAAGCCATAAATACTGCAGTGTTCGTGTTGAACAGGACTGGGAAGAGTCACGAGGATGGGCGATCTCCATATGAGGTATGGACTGGAAAAACATATAATATCATGGAGTTGAGAGCTTTTGGTACAGAAGTATATGTACACATACCAAAAGAGAAGAGACTGAAGTGGGATCCGAAAGGAGAGAGGGGATTGATGGTCGGATATGAGGAGAATGTGAAAGGTTACCGTATTTACTATCCTGAAAAGAATGTAGTAGAAACAAAAAGGGACATTGTATTCTTACAGCAAGAAGAGAAGGAGAAACCTCTAGTGAAGAAAGGTGAAGGGCAAACTGTGGTGTCCTTGGACCTTGAAGAGGACACAGGGCAGGAGAATAGTCCCGATATTGATGAGGTAACAACCCACAACCACAACGAGGTAGAGACATCCCACATGAGTAGTGACTTAGCAGACAACTCTGAAGATGACAGTGACTACTTGCCATGCAGTGAAGAAGAACAGTTATTGGAAGATATTGTTTTACCTGTAGAAAGGAGCAAGCGTGAGCGTAAAAAAACTGACTTCTACAAGTGTAATAACGTAAAATTAGAGCAAAGTGAGTGTGATCCCATCACATATAGAGAGGCCATGAGCCGAAGTGATGCTAGTGAGTGGAGTGCAGCTATTGCCAGGGAACTTCAGACTCTGAGTGACAACAATACCTGGGAACTGTGTAAATTACCTGTAGGTGCTAAGCCTATAAGCAGCAAATGGGTTTTTAAAATAAAAAATGTAAATAATGTCAAAGGGTATAAGGCTAGGCTTGTTGCTAGGGGGTTTGAACAACAAGATATAATTAATTTAAGTGACATTTATGCTCCAGTTGCTAAGCTAGCAACTTTTAGATTGTTTGTAGTAATTGCAACAAAATATACTTTACCTATACACCAGATGGATGTCACTGGAGCTTTTCTATATGGTAATATTAAAGAAAATGTATATGTAAGGTTACCAGAAGGGGCATACTCAGGAGAAAATAATATTGTAAAGTTAAACAAGTCACTGTACGGGTTGAAAAGTTCACCTAAAGCTTGGAATATTAAAGTTGACTCTGTATTAATTAGAGATGGTTTTATAAGGTCTAAATGTGATCCATGTTTATATAAGAAGTATAGTGGTAAAGATAAAATATTTTTGTTAATATATGTAGACGATTTGTTAATTTTTGGAAGTAATGAAAGTGAGGTCACTAACCTAAAAACAATGTTAAGTAAAGAATTTAAAATGAAAGATTTAGGGCTAGTTTCAGAATTTCTAGGAATACATATAAACCAAAACTTAGAAAGGGTATAACTACATTGTCACAAAGAAAGTACTTAGAAAATGTATTAAAAAGATTTAATATGGAAGATTGTAAACCTATGTTGACACCCTTGGATAGTAATTTGAATACTAAAATGTTTGATTCAAATACTAATTGTGATATAGACATTGAAAGAGTCTGTAGGCAAATTATTGGCTGTCTTATGTATGCTGTCTCAGGCACTAGGCCTGATCTGTGTTTTGCAGTTTCCCTACTAAGTAGATATCAGAAATGTGCTAATAGTGCATTACTTAGTTCACTTAAGAGAGTATTGCGTTATGTGAAGCATACATTAGATTATAAAATAGTATATAAGTGTGATGATAGTGTATTACAAGGCTATTGTGATGCAGATTGGGGAGGTGATCAGAGGGACAGAAAGTCCACCTCTGGCTATTTGTTTACTTTTGCAAATTGTTTGGTTATGTGGTGTTCAAAGAAGCAATCTTCTGTAAGTTTGTCTTCAACTGAAGCCGAATATGTTTCTATGAGTATGGCAGCAAGTGAAGCGTGCTGGCTTGTTAATTTATTGCATGATTTTGATGTTCAGAATGATAGCCCTGTTAAGTTGTATTGTGACAATCAGGGAGCTATTTTGAATGCAAGTACAGACTCACTGAAACGTCTTAAACATGTTGACATTAGATACCACTTTGTTAAAGATTTGATCAAAAATAATAAAATTGATATTCAGTATATTAATACTTGTGAACAATTGGCAGACATGCTAACAAAGTCGTTAAGTAAGGAGTTGTTAATTAAGTTTTTAACACAATGCAATGTCAAGTGGTAAGCTAAGAAGTAGAGATGTTTATTTGGTAATGTTTTAAGTTTTGTTTTAATGTTAATGTTATTTGTTTAAAATGTATAAACATTGAGAAGGGGTGTTATGAATATGGCAATGTTTATTTAAATGTTTAAGTTGGCTACATGTTGTTAATATGTCAATGTTGGTATAAGCTCTCTCCCGTTCTACTATTCTAAAAGGCAACACGTTGTACAAATTATATTTTCAAATAAAAGACAAGTTAGTCCACCGAACAAGTCCTGTTTAATTTCAAAAACATCAAATTAGTCGATTGTTCAATATGAATAGAATGCTTTACAACTGGTCAAAAGTTGTTTATTACTGACCAAATATTGTTTACAGCTGATCAAACTATGTAAATAGTTTACAATGTAAAATTATGGGTTTAGTGATTGCACACGAGATACTCTGTTAGGCACACGAGATTCAGAATTTCAGTCAGTTCAATTCAAGGATTAAATAACTCTAAATCCTTGATAACAATATAAATAAAACTTTTTTTTTATTATTCAACATAATATGTTACTGAGCAAAGGGTAACCAAATTCTAGTAACTAACTAAACAGTCTAGTATGTAACATACATAGTCCCGTATAACACTTTATAAATTGTGTACCTACACAAATGTAGCAAAAATTCCAAATAATAAAACTAAAATAATGTAGCTTACTCTATAATAAATAAACACAATCTTAATGACAATAAACTTGACTTATCTTCGCTCATAATAAATACACCTTCATACACATAATTAGACATAATTAATACTCATGAATATTAAGCAAGAGCTACACAACTAATTGTAATCACCCCGGAAACTTTCAAAGCTATGTCGTGTCTCTTTTAATTAATTGTTTAGACGCATCATTAATGTCATAGAGGTTTATTAACAAGCACTCTATAGTCTATACATTGAAGATTTCTGACATAAAGTACACTTGAATGAATGTAATTGTTTGAAAGTTTTCAAAACATTGTTTTTGAGAATGCCACAGGCTACAATAAATATACTTGACTTGTCATTTATTTACTCTTTCTGAAATACACACAAAAGCTTCTAAACAACTATAAAATCCTTTTGCTAATACTGCTTGCGATCCACAAAATAATGATAACAAGCTTCAATAAGGTCCTACATCTTTAAATGGACTATGAATTTGCATGTCTAACTCCTTATAAATCGATTCACATATTATATTATACTCATATGTAAGTACGGTCTCATTACTAACAAGCAAGCATTTGTTCGAAGCATGTCGAACTCATTGGCTTGCATCATACCAGTTGTCAGCGACAAACGACAAACGTTGTCGACGAAAGCAGACCACGTCCTGTGCCCTATATGTACCCTCGACTAACATGACTCGATTAGCGAATCGAATAGAATAACAATCGATTTGGAATCCGATATGAAAATTCTTTGCGTTTCGGAATGTCGCTCTCTGCTCTAATATACTCGGGTAAGCAGAGAAAATTAATCTTGGAAGGAATGAAAATAAAAGCAATTCCTTTCTTTCTTTGTAAGGCGATGGTCTTTTATGTGTGTATTCTTTTTAAGATAGGTTCTTTGCAATACAACACTTTAATACCAGCGAAGAATTCAAAAGCCTATCTGTAATTTCGATACAATTTTATTGTTTTATAGCGGCTGGCAGGAGCTGGATGCGAGCAGCCGAAAATCGATCTCAGTGGCGTGCACTTGGAGAGGCCTATGTCCAGCAGTGGACTGTTATAGGCTGATGATGATGATGATGATGATAGAAAAGGACACTTTTATTCAAAGAAGTGTTCCGTATTGAGTATTCTGTTACGAAGTTAGTAAAACACATCAAGAGTAAAGTTATTTTTTTTTGTCATGAATTCAATAACTGATATCCCCCATATCATATTGTGAAAACAATACCGTTGGTAGAATTGAGTTATCCAAAACAGACCAGAGTATCTCAAGACATTACTGCCAAATCTTAGTCATTAGCAATTTAACATGACCATTACAAGCTCAAATCTCAAATAGTCGTCAAGTCAAATAAATTACTCACTAATCCAAATGTTAGACCACGTATCTTATCAGGGACAACCGTCAATACATAATGGTTACTAACTAAACATTTATTCTCAGGGACTCAAGTTCCGAGTAATCTAATCCTAAGGACACTTAAAACGTATTCTTATCGCCTCTCATAGCGCCGTGTCAGTCCATTTCCTATTGTCAGACATTTCTGACAATGGCTGGAGTTTGACAAGGGCCCGCTGACGTAATTATACGTGAGTTAATTAGTCGCTCATTGAGTCGGTATTACTGTGCAGTCATTGCGGATAATAGCCGGTCGGACAGACTCGCGCCCTCTCTACGAGCCACGTCGATCGAAGGTTCGATAGTTGAGTCAACGGATTAAAGCTGATTTCTGTTTCACAATAACGTCTCTTGCGATCATGCTAGATTTTGTCAATTTCTAAGAGAAACTTGGGTCTATTGAAATTATTTGAGATTTTAGCGTCATTTCCAACAGTATGTGCCAATTTAACTAAGATAATATGGTAATTGTGTGCTTAATAGTGTTTTGAGGTACTGAGAATAAGCACGAATCGTACGATTTGCCAAATTCGCAATTAACACAAAAAATGCAATGTACAAAAATGCAATTATAATGTTTCGCTACACTTCACGAGCTTCCTAGCACGCAATGGTAAATAGCATAAATCATCAAATTACCACAACTTCACGGGTTCTCTGAAAAAACCGGACATTCCACCAAATTTTCTGAACCAGCCAGTTGGCCTTTAACTTCTTGAAAATATTTAACGAATTCCACGTACCTGAAAGCCGGAAAAATGTTCCGATTGTAGTTTTATTATTTGAAAGTGCATACCTCCATAATTTATGTAAAGTGTAGTTTTCGAAATCGAGATTTACAGCGTTGGTTTAATTGTTAATCTATTAATGAGTTTCCAAAGTATCGAGCGTTGGGACCACACAGAGTGTGAATTATTTCACGAGGTGGTCACGATCTATCAGATTACTCGGATATACACCGATATTGTTTTATCGGAGTCACTTTACGGATGTACGATAGATTGCCTTTGATAAGAATGCCTGTGTGCATTGCATTTACGAAACATCCGGTGAATGGGCAGTCCACATCGCTGTGGGCAGACACTGCATTGAATTTGATGAAATAATGCACTAACTGTAGCATTGCCACCAATAAATAATAATAGAAAGCAATGATTTACGTGTATTGCGTCTTTTATCGGTATACCAGATTGAAAATACGAATAGTGGATTGATTTAATAGCTCAGATGTAGACTTGTTGAACGTACGGTTATGGTACTACTGCCGCTGTATGTTTATTTAATGGCGTGGCTTATGGGAAGTTGATTTAGGACAACGCACATATTATCTGATGTATCTATAATGCAGTCATACGTGGGTTTATTACCAACTAAACTCGGTAGATCGACGTAAGAACTCAATTCTCAGAGCCGGTTTACTTAATCTGTACTTAATATTTCGTATTAGCTAGAGTATTAACCTACCTTTTGTTTAACTGCATTTAGGAATAAACAATAGATTCCAAAATATCGAACAATGAACAATGATACCGAATCGAAAACCACACCAACTAAATTGCAACCATAACACAACAAATGCCATTCTAGCGATTATTAAACCTACGTCCACATACTTTACTGCTAATATGTTCGCTTAACATTCATTCGATGCTCATGCCAAACATGAGGCTGATTATGCAGCATGAATGAAATACTATGGAGTCCACTGAGTACACAATATTCATGCACGCATCATATTTGTCACCTGCAACGGTGAATATGAATGGAGCGTAACGTTCGAAGCTCTGAGAACTGAATGTTTAGCATCAATTATCACATTGGCTATAGTTCCACGAAAAAGTACAGATAGGGCATCGACCTTGGTGATTGGCTTTTTTTGTCGAACCATGTGCATTGGTGTGAATGAAGTATGTGCAATGTATACCTTTTTTGTTTGTGCTCTTGCATTCCAGAATAAATTATAGTATGCTAATAGACTTGTAGGAACTTTAATAACTCTTGTAAGCAGTCTTAAAGTCAGAAGCTAAATTAGAACACCCATAATATATTTCCCATGAAGAGTTTCTTTTTATTTTCTTCCTGAATGTGAGAAATATTCTTTCTTGTAGATGGTTTAAGGGCAGAAAGCTATTTTCGAGCATTCTTTAGTTGATAAATTCAAAATCTAATCTAATATCTACAAATTAACCTCGAAATGCTAATTTTCAAATTAACTGTTGACCACCGTTAATTTAAGAATTTAAATGAACTCTTAAACCAACAGTTGAATGAAATAGTGATTTCCTTAATTTACATACAAAGAAAAACAGACCACCTATGTAGCTTCCGTTAGTTTTATCTCTTCAAACTATTTCATCGGTGTTGAAACGGTAATATATCAATAAGTCACAAATAACAATTTATTGGTCCACCGAGGTTAGTTACTAGTACATTATGTAATATATGAGGTAACCTTTAACACGTTTGTAAATATATACCTGTCATAGTTCTCAAATGAACAGATTTATGACGAAAAAAAAACTAGAATACATGACCTGCATTCCGGTCAAATAGCTATAAATTATATTTGAGAATTCTGACACACGTTCGTACCTATATATCATTTAATTCCAGATACTAGACAACTGTTGAGTCTTAAAATAAAATCTAGACACACGGCAGTGTGTCCGCCAAGTTCGAGCAAAAAAGGCGACACACCGGCCGTGGGTTATATTACACGAACCATTTCAGGCCAAATTCAACCCCCCTGTAACTCAAAATCTATTTTATTTACGCATATCAAATTTCTAGTATCTGTTGAGACCCCCTCACTTATCTAAAATACAAAATTTCATTAATATACCTATTGTAGGTCTTGAGATATTGACGTCAGAAAATCGCTATTTTTACTATACACTCACTGACTGATTCACTGACTCACTCATCAAAAACCTAGACCACTTCCAATGGTCGTATTGACTTGAAATTTGGCATGGAGGTAGGTCTTTATGTCAAGGTAAAGGGAAAAATCTGAAAATGGCCAAGTGTGAGTCGGTTTCAAAATAATGAAGGTGTTTTATACCCGGTGTAAATTTATACCCCTAAGGAACTAAAACGAACTAAATTTATCTATATTTATATAATATATCTTCGAATGGTACAAAGGTTTGTATTTAGTCAAAGTAAAGTAAAAATCTGAAAACGGCCAAGTGTGAATCACTTTCGAAAATAACGAATGTGTAACTTTGATCCACGAACATAATATATGATAACATGTCATGTCAGTCAGTTGGTAAATCTAGTCATAGTTAATCTAGTTCATTTCTTTGTAAGAAACATAGTGCATATTAAAAAATCTAAAAGATAGTATAAATGAGACATTTCTTTAACTAACTTCATCATAAGAAAAAAATAAAATAAACAACCTTACAAAAATAAATGAAATCCCACCCAAAACAAAAATGTGAAAGACTGCCAAGTTCGATAATATGGGAATGCTTCGCCTATAAAAGAAGTGAGATCTGAATAAGTACCAAGTTCCATACACATACCTCAGTTAAAAATAGTTACTTTTTAATGATGATTACTTGGCAAGTTTTAATAGAAAATTAAATACTTGATTCATTGCGTTTAGTAGGTTTATAACAAGGTGTATGAAAACTTGCCAAGTAACATCATTAAAAAGTAACTATTTTTAACACGTTCGCGTGAGCAATCTCATTTTTAAATGTTGGTACTGTGGCGCACCTTTTTCGCACACAAAATTAAACCAAGTCTTAAGACGTCCCGCCGTTATACGTAGTCTTATAATCTGTGTTATGTGGCGCAACGTTATTTCACGTCCGACGTCTATAAACGTTGTCGCCACCACATAGGTCTGACATGGTCCGTCAAAATAAATATGACAATCTAGAGGCCGTCGTACGACGTTGGGCCTTTTCATACTTATATCAATACGACGTTGTAAGACGTTGCTTACGCGAACGTGTTAACTGAGGTATGTGTATGGAACTTGGTACTTATTCAGATCTCACTTCTTTTATAGGCGAAGCATTCCCATATTATCGAACTTGGCAGTCTTTCACATTTTTGTTTTGGGTGGTATTATTTAACAACAGTGTAATTATTATATTATATGCACATTGCAACATCTGCAACCTTCCTAGCTCTTGCAATGGCTATATTAAAATCATCTTGTATAATTCTTGGCTTTGGCCAAAACCAGCCAGCGAGTTTTTTTTTCTAGAATTGTAATTTTTTACTAT
This sequence comes from Helicoverpa armigera, assembly GCF_030705265.1. NCBI lineage: Eukaryota > Metazoa > Arthropoda > Insecta > Lepidoptera > Noctuidae > Helicoverpa > Helicoverpa armigera. Next base: position 8,567,817 of record NC_087132.1, on the reverse strand, counting down.
ATCAATCAAAATAAAACAAAAATCTTGAAGACTGAGAACAGAAGCAATCTAGTAGCTTCGCGTGATGTTACGTGTAGAAAAGAGAGCTCAATTTCTACACATGCGTAGATCAATAAGATTATTAATTAAGACCGCACGACTTGTTAATTGAACATACATACTCGTATTAATAAAACCAACTATAGAATCAATTCATTCATATGTTACGCAATAGAAAACGAAAAGTCTATGGCGAAACCTGTCAGTAGGTACTCAGACTACTCAGTAGTTTTAAGATCAAAGAAACAAATTATATAAGGCCGGCTACACGTTCGTCATTGTCTTACTGACCGGTTCGTGTACCAGCAGCAATTATAATGAAATACTGGCTTACCAGTCATAGATAAGGTTTATATCGACCAGTTTTATGGAGGTTTTTTGATGTCCAAGAATCCGGATATTGATGTGAGGTTTTGAACTACCAGTTACTAAATCCCTACTTATAATTATAACTCTGCCCGAAAGTCCTACTTTCACGCCAAAACAACTAAACCTATTTAAATGAAATAAGGTACACAGATATTTTAAAATCTGAGAACGGACATAAGCTACATATCTGAGTATGAAAAGAGTTCCTTCGGAACATGAGTGGAGCCGCAAGAAATAGGTAGCTACTTTTAATAAATCGGAAGACATTTAAATCTTAGAACCAGACCTATATTTGCTACATTCGCCCCTCTTCAAACCACACACAACTCTCCTTCTAACTTCAAATAAATTTCAGGTTTAAGTATTTGAGTTCCCATCAACTATTAGTACACGTCCCAGAACGAGGATATTATACAACCCAAGTACTTGTGGTACAAGTGATTCCAACACAATAGTCCAATGGATTAGGATTTGAGCCTTACAACAGAACACAATGCAGATGCTTACATGACAGCTTTTGGCACGTAACGGCTTTGCAGATTGATTTTAGTATGCAGTTGCGACCCATAATATACCGGCTTTAAGATAGGAACGTAGGTATACATTATAAGTAGGTAGTACCTAATATCTCCAACAGGACAAGTTGCTTATGTTTCTGGTCTTCTGGTACTAAAAGGTTGTAGATAACAGGAATAGAAGACTGAACCAGCGCTCATGACGACGATGGCAACATTTTCGCTGAATTGGTGTTGTTTTGATTAATTGCTTACATTTCTGATATCCTGGTAAAGCCGGTTCTATATACGTCAACGGGAATAAAATGATTGTTATTTGACATGTTATACTTTCATGTTCTCACGTGAGATCAAATTACAGTGTCTGTGTTAATTACTGTCTATTACATAAATTAAATTAGTGCTTAATTAAATCAAATTAAGCTTAACTGGTTGGAAACAGTCCACTCGAAATATTGTGCATTGAATGATGAACGTGTGAACAACACAGTTACTCGATAAGAACCTTTTTCAAAACATTTTTGTAAAAATACATATAACATTTTGTTTACAAGAAGTGTAACTCACTTCGATTAATTTCTGTCGGCCGTCAATCGCATAGTCGTTGGCAGAAGCTTACTCAAACCCGTTTCCTTCTGTTGAATAACAATTCACACGAGGATAAGCAATTGATACTCAATATACATCATCACAAGATCCAATAATATGATACGAAGTGACTGTAAATAATGATTGCTACAATGTAAACAAAGAAAACGTGGCCAGCCAATAACCAGCTCCGAATTATGTAAGATCGGAGAAGGAATCGAATTTATTCGATCGAAATAGATTGTTTCTATCGCATTGTTAGAAACAATTGAACATGCAGACATGCAATCATCACTCCGCGACCCGTCTTGCCATTAATCAAAGAAACTGGGACAGATTCTAAGGGCCTTACTACAAAAACTTTAAACCCTGTTTTACACTTGTCTAATAAAATTTTGGCTGCAAAATGAACCATATGTCAACGTCATAATTTGTCATTTTTTTAGACAAGGCATAAACTGACGTTTAAAAGTTTTTGTGGTAAGACGGTATTAGTTTATTCGCAAAGATTGCTGCACTGATGAAATGAGTTATCAAATAGCAAATTATAAGAAAATGAATATAAAATTACTCAATAATGTGATTAGACTGGATAGTTTGCGACGGGAAAATAAAACTGCAATAGTATGATGTAATCAGATGCTCGTGTATGGAAAATATCAGTAAAAGTTTTTCATACAAAGTAATTGTGAAATTTTTTTTTGCTCTCATGTAGGTATACCTAAATTTTCTTACAACACAACACTAAGTACAAAGAAGTACCTACTGCGTCCAAACTCTGGCCACTCAAATAAAGTGAAAGACACAATTTTCAATTATTTTTAATTTTTCATCGTTTTTAATATACCTACCTGATTTTAAATCAAACTAATGAAAACATCAGTGTTACCTACTATTATTTTAAGCTGCATACTAATAATACGGAATTTTATAATCATAGAACATTTGTAGAAACACGAAGGTTCAATTAGTATACATCTCCATTAGTAGATAACATTGACACAAAATGAAAAATCATTAGAGCCATACATCAAGATAATTTATATTGCAAGTGTTATAGAGTTATTACGGAATAGTTAGGAAACAACTGTGAATTAAACTTACTTACTATTGTACCATTATAAACACCCGGCTGTGACAACTAAGTACTGAATTGGTTCTTGATGAATTTACGGCGTAAATTATTACTTAATCAGTCTTTCAAGTAACACTTAGCAAAGTTAATATCCGGCCATCAAGAACAAACAATGAGTCTATTCATAAAATGCACAATAAAGTCGATAAAAGATTATTTACTTTAGTACTTTATCGCTTCACATACATATGGCTACAAATCTCAGCCGTCCCATTACTTACGAGGCTCGAGCACTACTGCACTATAAAATATTTTTAACATCCGATGTATCTCCTGATAAATCACAACTCCATCTGTATCATATACTATGTGAGCGTTACATAGCTCACGCGAACCTTATTTATTAGGAGCCCTTGCCAAAGGAAAAATATTTCAAATTGCACATCTACAAAGAATTCAGTGGCAAAGATAAACGTGTGCAAAGGAATGTCGCTGACGTTGCCGCTGCCAGGATAAAACTCGGCGAAATTGCGAATATTTTGAATTTCAAATAATGTCTACGAATGGTTGGTATTCAGAAATAACTATGTTTGTGCCCTTCGGGTGTATACGGGTGACTTATGCGGCAACTATTGCACGAACTTTCCTAATGCTTTCTTTACTTATCCCGGCGCTTGCCACGATGTGTAGCCGCGCAGATAGTGGTCATTCTTCAACGCATAAATTACAGATCTCTCGCGGAAACTTCGCGCCATCACGCTCGCCCCGGGCAACTACACAAACACACAGATAATGCGCTCAAATCAACTGTAGGCAATAATTCATGGCGCAGTTTAAAATTCACGTTTGCACATTATAGCACGCAATGCAATAACGAGTCGCCTGATGTGCCTGATGGCTTGGTTTCACACGCGAACCGAAACCATGTGGCCATTGGGAGCAACACAGATAAAACATAAATAAAATCCGTCCAAACATCTAGCTGAATGCCTCTTTGCCGTTAATTTAGATGCAGTTTCCTTATATGGTCCTTTCTAGATTTAAAGCTCTCTGGCAAAATTCATAACTGTACATAAATTACGTTTTACACAGCTCAAGTCGACACGCAACTGCATTTATCTGTAGTTTTCCAATAAACAACGTATTATTGAAGGTCTCATATTTGCTAATAGTTCCGATAGACTTGTTATTCTGGGCACGCAGCTAACAAAGCGCGGGCGCAGACGAGATAACCGGCCGATAGTCCTCCGCGCACCAGTTACGCATGCTCAATGATAACTGTAAGACGAGATACCATAAACTTTTCTCATGCTACATGATTTTTCATTAAACTGCTGTATTATGCTGTGTTGGGCAAGGTTTAGAAAGGCAAGGTCCGTTTCCGCTAACATTGTTTGAGTTCACTTATCAATTTCCCACAAATCGACAGTCACGAATTCACATGCAGGCAGATCGGGATCTGGACTTTGGCAAAAAATGGTCTGTCGTGCAAGAGTAAAACATGTCTTTGATATTCCTTTGTCGCCGATAAGCGATGATAATTTGGGCTCGAGTTGTTCTCCATAAATAAATATATGCCAGGGCGCCGTATAATTGTGGTCTGAAAAGTAAATCTTTATTTATGCCCCTTATTCTGTCGTCACAGCATCTCCAGCAATGCTCAGTGTACCGTCATTACTCAGATATTTATTGCGTTAGCTTGTTCCGCAAACGCTCCCTGCGAGACATCGTCGCGTCGTTTATGTTAATTTATTCGCATTTCAATGAGACGCCTGTAAAATGGCATTATGCATTATCATGTCTTATTTTTGTATTTATGTACTGATGTAACGGCGTTTAACGTTTTTATCTGAATCGTGTTTATTGAATAGGGTGGTTACTGTACTTGTTACATTGTTGCGTTGGCTGAGATAAGTGGTAACACCGCATGCCTTGCCAAGGGTTGCAAATACTATTGAATGCCGAGAAACTGTTATCAAACCGTGAAAGTTGGTCCATTCATTCCTACACAGGTTTGACGTTCGCCCCAATTTCATAACCGTGCGACGTAAAATTCAAACCTGAATACAAATAGAGCTTTATTTTTTCATCATGTGACTTATCAGTGGAATCAACGACTCATGTGTTTGGATAATGTCACGGAGGGGGATTGACGGTATAAACAGCAGTTTATTTGCTCAACCCACATTACACCGTCGCATGAATTCGTAATGAAAGTATTACTTAGAAATTTGGATCACCTAAATGTTGGTATGGCCATGAGTCAGCGTTGATAGCTTACTTAGTACTTAGATGTTTACGTATAGACCGGCCGTCGAGACAGTGCAGCGATGTGTGAAAACTAGTTGAAGGCTATTGGGAAACTTAACATAATACCTACATAAAGACCGCCTTTTGCCTATAAACAGTTCTAAAGCTTTGCACATTAAAGTCGCACATTTTATAGATACTTCAGAAACACAATAGCTGTTTGAGTTGCAATAATTTTAATAGCACGCTTTGTCAATGTTGGTTACGGATGTTAACTTTATGAAACTCAAAAGGGTTAATAACCCTGCTAACAAACTTTTTTAATTAATGTTAGACGTGGAACTATTATTCATTTCTCATGTAGAATTAACAGGACGTTTCTCCAAGAAAAATGGTCTATTCTTTCTTAACCCAAAACTGCCACTTCTCTTCCATTAACATACCGGATACTACACCCACATAAACGTTCTTTGTAACGAACAGATCATGTTTCATAACTTTTAGTACTAATTTGGAATATCGTTGTGCATTAACTTTCATCAAAAACTCCCACTTTCGTACGGAAAGAACCTATAAAAAGGTCTCAAAGATCAAGAGATACTGCACATAAAATGATTATGACTCATGACTGCAGTTGTTAGAATTACATCAACATCGTTATTTAACCATTTAAAGTATAAAAAGTGGTCGATAATTAACTGACAGTTACGTCAATATGGTACATATGCGGTCGATTTTCTGTGAGTCGTCATATTGAACGTTCGAATCCCACGATATTACGTAAACCATGTGGTTTACGTTACGGCATTTTTGTGTGTTGACCGTCCGTGTTTCACTTCGTACACACGCTCATTGTTCGACAAATATCAACAATCAGACTTCGTGTTAATGTGTAAAAGAAAGGGATTGTTTTTCTTTGCGGTGTTCTTTCATTCATTTATGTTTACAGTAAGAATGATTTAGTAAGAAAAATAAATAGTTTCTTTGAGACTTTGCCTCTAGATTCTAATGAATGGATTTACTCCACGGTTGATGATGATTAAGAATATAAGGTAAGTACTAAAATAAGTAAAACATTACCGGCTCAATACAGTCGAAACAGTACAGGCATCATAGCCTTTACATAATGCATAAGTTATGTTAATACTTACAACAACAAACAACGATCATAATGTTTATGAACGGATTTAGTATCTTCATTATCCTATGACCTGGCCAACATTACCCAAGCCGTATGTAAACATGACGGGCGGTCCTCAGCCGAAGCCAATAAAGCATAATTAATAACTCGAAAGTTTGTGGTTCATTGCGATAGCGTTACCTAACCGCGGTTCACTGGAGAACAATACTGCCCACCATTAACCAACGGACTTAAATGATTAGCTTCTGACATAAGGCGGTCATACCGAGACTCTTGCCTTGTCAGTGCAAATGAACAATAGTGACGCAGGTACATTTGGCAGACGATCGCTCTAAGAGATGAGGCAAGACTTTAAGCACCTTGAAGTAACACTGAAGCATGTCACGACTGTTCCGAATTAAAAATTAATGCCTTATCGAACTGGCCGACATTCTAAAACAACGGATAGTTTACTTTCAAACTGTACGGAACAGTGATGCCTTGTTAAAGACATAAAAACCTGCTGGTCGCCGTTCTGGATTCAATTTAGTAAGTGATCCGATCTGGGATCATTAATAATGTCGTAACGGGTGAAATGGTTGCAACAGTTACCTCCTTGTTGTGTGGTTCACTTCAGTAAAACGGCCTTTGTGCGATTTGCAGGCGTGAGTCGGGTTTGTCGAGATGGATCGCTGTCTATTCATCTTGCTTGTATCTTAAATTAATATCAATTTTATAAGCCCTTTAGCATATTTATAGTTTTTTACTGTCCCTTTGGTAGGTACACCATTATTGATCAAATTTGTTACATTTGTTCTCATTAAAATCTGTCCAAAATCTTTTCAAGAAAATTGCAATCAGCAGCTACTCTAGTGGTTTTTATAACCAACAATAACACCGTAGTTTTCACTTTTAGAGGTTAAATATTACTTGAACTACGAGTAGCTTACTCAGTGGAATGGAAAGTGGAAGAAAAAATAATTATAATCTGATTCCGTTTAGCGTCTGAGGCTCGGGTAAGCGCCTTACTCGCTCCCACTTGACCGCAATATGCCGTTGTAGGGATTTACGGCGTACTTAGAAATTCTTTGTAAAATATTGTATTTTTTTCTTGGTTTTTAATTTTATTTGTGGTCTCTAATAAAGAAGGTTGGTTGACTTTTATTTTGTAGCGTTGACATGTAATCATTTCAGTACCAGTGAGGCATAAAGTAAAAAAAATAATTAAAAGCAGAAGAAAACTCACTACCTAATAATTTCGAATTTCTTGAAATGTGAATTGTGTGTTTTCTAGTAAAATAATGAATTATCAAAACGATTAATTATCATACCGAGTTGAAACCATATAATTGGAAATTCAACACTCTTTTCTACGAATAACAATATAGGTAGCCAAGAAAATATAATAGGAAGAGACTTCCTAACCCACTTTTGTCCCAAGAAGCTATAACAAACACAGCGCAACAAAGACACCGCTAACTACGTACCTTCATCACTTTGCGGTGACACCGTCTATAAGTGTCTCCTTACTAAACCCAATCCATTTACTAATAGCATTAAAATGGATTCCACCACAAAGGTTTCTCCTTTAAATCTGTTACACCAAATCGTTTAAATTTGAATAAGCCGACTAAGGGATTATTAGCTTTTAACTAACTTTAAATGTCACCATAGTCGAGACAGCAAAGCTACTGAGTGTTTACAAAGTTCTATTATTTGTCGCAAACACGAAATGGATTTATATTCAATTGTTTTACAGTCGCCTTTTAGTGAAATATTCATTTAACCTTGTAAATATTAGGGGTTAAAGTATGAAATTGCCGTTTTATTCTAGTAGGTTTTAGAATTTTCGCAGTATCCATCTTTCACATTTCTTAATGTTTCACATTTTTAAAAGAAGAACATCACAGAAACCATGTGAAAAAAGTTTCATTCGAAAACCTCAAACCATGAAGACTCTATGGTAATTCTAAAACCTACTAGAATAAAGCGGCAATTTCATACTTTAACCCCTATTATTTGCAAGTTTTGAAAGCAAAAGTCTGGTGATGAAAAACTCAATAATTATTACCAAGTCCAGAATATTGACAAAACTTTCCAAAATTTAATCTCGATGGAAGAAAAAACTGGCTCAACAATTGATTAATTCAAGCTCTAGAATGGTCGGATATCAGTTAAATCTTTACGTTCACTCAGTCGGGTGTTACGGTTACCGTATTGTTATTAGACTTATTCGGCTATCTGTTTGTGCCATAAATAAAGTAGTTTGGCAAACAAGGGCATTAGGTGTCACTATAAATATGGAGGCTTAAGACAAAGTGGAGTCCCAAATCTGGATTGTACGTCAACAATTTTGGCTATGGCCTAGAAAGTTGTCATTACATCTTCCATTCTAATATAAGATTCAAATAGTGACACATTAATGGTTTTCCATGTAAAAGCATTAAGAGTTCCCAGTATAAATCAAGAGAGCCAGCTAACAGTGACACTGAGGAGACAAGAAGCTTTTACTAAAGTCCACTAAAAACCAAAATCAACAGTAAGATTCATACAATTCAAAGTAGGGAAGATAACACTCACAGCATCCGTCTACTAAGCTGATTTACTGGGGTCTTACAATGCTTGCCACAATAAAAGACCAAGTCTCCGCTTTAAAATAATTCAGACTTCAACTGCAAACGTGCTTTCTGTGAAGGCACTAGTGATTAAATATAACCCTTTTGAGATTTATAAGTGTTTATTTCAGGCATAGAGCGCTAGACTATAAGCCATCGGAATCTCGCCTTTGTGTCCGACCTTATAAATGTTGTTTGTAGGCAAACGTATTGTTACATGAGAAGGGAACCGGATGAAAAATTTATGGATATCTCACAAAGGATCGCATTACTGGGCTACAAGTTACAAATAGTGCAAATCATATTGTGCGTGTCCGCGCTAATGGCTCCTTCGACTGTGAATGCTGGAATATTCCAGCTTTGATGGAGGAAAGCGCTGTATTGTGTTCATTTACTTTATTTACATATGTTGTAATACACCATTAAGGCCGTTAATTTCGCATAGATAGTTATCAGCTGTATCATGTCGTTAGTGTCCACTATTGAAAATCCCATAGCCAACGTGCACACAAAGACAAGCTCTAGTTTACCAGCGAGTCATACGCCGTGCTCTGCGTAAATAATGTGCACCACCACTAATTATCCCAATATTTATTATAAACCAAAACAATGTCTATGAAAGTAAATTTCAAATGTCAGTCGCTAACGGTACAGTTAGGTGCTTATTATAATTCGTTGCGCATTCAACGCTGACTGCTATCGAACCTATTATATTCTTAACAAGAAACAAAGCTAGGACCGGATAAAAGTAAATGGTAGCCGCATAATTTGTCAATGATTACAAAGAGTTCAATCTGCGGCAAGGGCCTAGGACCATAAATCATAGGCGCAGTATTGTTGGCGGGCGGACATACGACAGATATTACGAAACTACAAGTTTGCCACAAAGCTCGGAACAAGGCTGCGGCTGAATGGCAGGCCCTAATTAACTGTCAAGTAATTCGACATTACAACCGTTCGGTCGATACCGTTTTAGAATTTTTCATGTTAACCTGCAATTAAACATCGCTTTTACTAGCGTGTAACCGACCAGTAATTACGAATAACTCGCTAGACCTTTGGCCGTTCACGCATAATCAAGCTGGTTCGGTCACAGTGATTAGTGTTTTGTCAGATAGTGCTCCCAGCAAACGTTACCGAGATCAGGCGAGATGTTGCGCAGGCGACGACGATCGGATCGCGTTCGCACGCATATTACGAGCTGGCTCGGCCGCGGGCGATACAGCGACCTAACAGTACAACGGCCCTCGTGATTAGACGCCCAACGATAGCGCCCATTGTCGGTACACGATCGGCTCTTGTACGTCTTGAAATTGCGGAAATGGACACGGCTAGCACCCACTACACGCTAGCGGGACATTTCAATTGCAGTCCCCTGCCTTCGGGCAGTGTAACACATGGGATAGATTCGGCGAGGCCAATTTATAAAGCCCTTTGGCGATTCAGTTATACCATGACTTGCCTTTGAATGTCTCATCCGACACCGTTATTCCCTAGTCAAACCGATTCGTTCACGATTTAATGCAAATGAGTTTTGTATAATATCAAATCCAATGAAATTGAATTCAAAATCCTATTTTCGAATATAATTTTTTTTTTTCAAAACCGGCTATATAAAAATAGATGAGTATGTCAGGTCTTTTTTATGGTTATCGAAATCAGGCTGGCTCATTTCCTTTGGTAATTTATAACAATCCTATGCCCATTTGAGACCCTTCAACATCTTTAAATCGTTCAATGATCGTAAAGATGTGACGTGAACATATTAGTAAGCGTCAAACAGTTCTGGTTTACGAGGTGCTTAATGAGAAATGTCATCGAGTGGAGATACTCGTGACCAACAAAGGACCGCTCGAATCAGTTCAACTTTAGTTGTTCCGGCAGAATTTTGAAAGAATCTTTAAAATAAACACGATGGCTGACTATCACTTGCTTGTCGTTTAAGACAGGTATTTCAAAATTCAAACTCAGGAAATATTTAAAAGTGGAACGAGAATGTCTGTTAAGTTCATAAGTCTGTCGAACAGGATGGAGGTATTCAGTTAAGGCTCGGAGGAACAATCTAGGAAGGTAGGGGCCCGCGGTGGATGCTATTGCTCAATTGCCTCTCGGGAATGCCTCGCAATCGATACAGCTGGAAACGGCAATATCTCAATGCCGCCACTGAAATGCAATTTTGCTAGCTTTACTTTACCAATAAACTATCAATTATAATTATAAGTTCTGTAACTGACGTGATTTGGCAGTTAACTATCGATAAATTAATTCTTGACACAAATTCCTGGGCAATTATATCAAATTTATAAATAGACATAAACACCATCCATCGTCGGTTATTTTGAGATTTGAAGCCATAAACGATTTGTTTTCATTCCTGCCACTGCTCAGACCATTCTTTGATAGAAATAAAAATAAAACTAAAACATTTACACTCAGACGTGGTCAACAAAAAGTCCCACACCATCAGAAACAATCAATCTTCGGAGCACTGAAAGGAGCCTCAATCAAAACAGAATACGAAGAAGCAGAGGCCGGATAAAGGGCCCTATAAATCATAAAATCAAGCCTCCATTCAAAGCGGTTTATTTGGGCGAGAAGAAAAAAGGTTTGACCCTACGTTCCTTTGAGTATTGTTAACTGTCGAGACCCGAGGGTGCATCTCCAATTTGTCCTATATTCGAATAATAATCAAAGGCCCAATGTTATTTATGGGCTCATTAAAATTTCGATAATCACACGAGTTTTTATGCGTTAGAAATACACTTTTTTTCGAAGAATAACACGAGAGCTAGCCGGGTGTCGGAATGCAGTATCATTCGTTTCTTACGATGCGTAGGACGTTTTTAATTGGATATCATTTTTATTAAGTAAGTAATGACATTAACTTTAACTGTATCTACAACTTAAATTGTTACAAATCTAATAGCTATTAGAATGATTACGTAACGTTTGAGGTATATTCGTGTATAGTGTTGATGTTAACTGAGAACCGGATACTATTTACGGCCGAATTGGATTCCTATCAAAATGGGGTAAGTTTGAATTTAAACATTTATATGCAAGAGCAGTGCAGACGGTAACTCGACGTAATAAAGTTAATCATATCGTAAACGTCGCGACCACTTACAGGTCGTTGAAACCGTTTCCGAAGCGTCTAGCGTATCATCGAAGTAAATCACTTTGCCCTTAAATTTTCAATGAAAAAGGCGGGACGTAGGCAAAGTGGCGGGCTCTGGCGTGCATTGTTTTATTATGTGGTGTTATCAGCGACTCTTGCGCCGCTTCCGCGTCCTCGGGCCGTGCACACATTGCTAAGTCTACGCGATAACCCCCGTGTCACTGTGTTACGACCACAGCTCAACGTGATGACATAAAATGTCGCCTTGATTTCCGTGTTACGATGAAGTTTAAATGCGACATTTGTAGTCATTAAGGCCTTTTATGGACAGGAAAGTTAACCCGACTCTGGGATAACGTTTCCAATTTGTGAACACCTCGAACGTTAAGAATAATTCTATACACGTTGAGCAGCCGTAGAGAAATTTCTCCACAAAAAGTTTCGAAGTATTATGAAGCCCATAAACAAAATAAGATTTTGATCTCAGAGTAACCAATTTAACACGTCGTAATCTTCGATCGTGTCTGTACCCAATTTATTCGGCTAAAAGGCAATAAGTTGTCGTTAATCGCTATCGCCTATGCGCTGTGACAGTGGCGTGCTCGGGCGCACACTCGATTAACCTATGCTCCCGCGCCGATGGGGCACCGCCTGACCTTAGTCAATTACATTTTTGCCCCAAACAGGTATAGTGATTGATCTACTTCGAGTACACTGTAATGGAATTTGTTAAACCATGAACTTTATGTGTCCGTTTCAGGTAAAATGGTAACCTTTAAAAAGGGGGACAGAAAATAGACGACATACCTCTACATTTTTATCGTTGACACCATATGTGTAGCGTCTATAAAAAGCTAAATTAAATAGGTAGGTAAATGAATATACTTAGGGTCGTAAAACATACAATATTTCGGTCGTTACACCCAAACACCATAAAAAGAAAGACAATACATAACTTTGGGTTATTATTAGGACCCCAGTCCTAAATATAGAAATAGTTTGTACTAACTTTAACTCATGTGTCACGCTATTCTATTCCCCAAACTATTTCGCAAGCTCTCATGACTTCTAGTTTCTTTGAATAGAATAACAAAATAGAATAAACCTTTTATCATAACGTCGACACGAATATCTGAGTCTGAGCATATTTAGTTGAAAACTGTAAAGTTTATGATAAACCTGTGGGTCACTGCATATTCTTTGTTTCAATCTCATGCCTAAACCGTAGCGAGGGTCAGAGTGCGAGGTACCTACATCATTCTCAGAAGTGAACAGTTGTCCGTTATTCCGTGCGCTCCATATTGAGCCATAACCGAGATAGCTTTATGGTGATTTGATACCATTCGCTTCGAAATTGGCGTTTAGCGTTCACAAGTGTAAGTATTAAGTTCCGGAACGGAATGGAACGAATCGTCTAGCAGTCCCTTAATACGTTTGTTGTCAGTGCCAATTGCAATACGAACTTGCAGAGCATTCCGCGGAATGATTACGCTCAGCTACAATGGAAGTATAAATTTTCTAAATACATTTGCATGCAAGCTCTTATTAATATGCGCATTGTAATATTTTATTGCGAAGTTCATTAGACTTTTACGTGCGGCTACATGGAAATTAGACGATAAAGAAATTGGTTGCAGTCTGAATATATTCGCATAGGTTTTCTTAGAAAACACTATCACAAATTCTAATCAAATGAGCGGCTAGACAAACAGTGACATGACGGAACAGAGGTTAAACACCCAGACGCGAGGACGCGAGCTTGGCAAATAAAACGGCGATCCGCGCTCTGTCGGCGAGTCACGAATAAAAACACTCGATAGGGAATAACAATGAAGTGTTTACATGTAATATTCCACGTAACGACGTATCCGTCGGGGGAAACGATATTTGCGTTGCATAAATGCAAGACGAGGAACCCCGACCCTGACCGCAGGGCGTCGACCCTGCGCGTGACACTTCGATTCTCTATCGATCACGACCGCGGATCGCTCCATCGGTCCATCGACTCGATATTTTTGTGCGCATCTCTTATCTGATCGAGTTTCGATCGAGTTGGGTCCCGGACCACGAGCAAGCGTGACTGAGAGTTTTCCCGCGCACTGCCTGCCGAAACCAATCACAATAACTAACAGTTACCTTTTTGTATTGTTAGTACCGTAGGCATGTCGCGATACTATCGACGTATCGTAAACGTCACTATATTTGGTAATACACCTTGGACGACCTCAGAGGTTTCAATGCTTACGAACCTTCATGAACGATACATAAAGCAGCCTTTGAACTAGAAGAAGTGCTCATGAAGACGATAAAATAAAATTTCTTCATTTTTTATTCGTCGAGTAAATAAACTGCTATAACAAGACAACTTTATGTTACTTCGTGACTGGCTGATTATCTAAAATAGATACGTCGTATAAAAAGAGCCAATACATCATTTCTGACAACAATAGATTGCAATAATAACATTGATACTAATAAAAAAATACCTTACTTCAGTTTGGTGTCAAAGGTCGGAGATACGTAACAAGTTGAAATAGTGGCGCGACCAATTTTGAAGGCCTTATTATCGTAATTATTATGTAGGATCGTAATCATGATTTATTGCTTTTACTTCCTCACTTATTCGATTATAAGATATATTAATGTGTGTATGTGGAAATAGATTCTAAACTTTAAAAGCCTTAACGCCTACTCTAAATATGTAAGTTATTTCATAATCTTATGAGTAGATAACTGAATAAAAGATATAAGAAACCTCTAAAATTTTATTCTTATTCCTGTAAGTTTTTAAAAATCATGTTTCTAAGACGTTTCTAAAACTGAGAAAAGATAGAGAGGCGAGACTAAACATATCGCTTCATCTGCAGATGGTATCCTGCCTAAACTAAGTACCGACCGACGCGTGCGCAAGTTATGCGCTTCAACTCGCACACATCGTTCAGATACACTTTAGATACTAATCTATGCAATTTACTTTACATATTTTTATATAAAGTTTAGGGAAATGGTCTTTTACAAGATATTCACCGTATTTTTCCTATAGCATACCTACTGGTAATGAGCTTAATAAGGGTGTTATTTTCGGAATTATTTCTGCTACAAACTATGATTGCTATGTTCCAGTCTAAGAGCAAGAATGTCGTGCACACTTATGTGACATGGATACGCATTGGCAAAACTTCGGCCATATAGCTATCACCCTATCATTTTCCATCAAGGAGTCACTGACCTCTTTGGTGGCCAAAAAAAAAAGAAAAAGTTGCTCAAATTGAGATCAAGAAGTGTATGATTGCGCCTTATAAATAAGTAGTTTGCCATTAGTGCCAAAACCATTGTTGTTAGGACATAATGTAATATTAATGTGAAACATAATGATAATTCACACATACCAGTGGAGCTATAAATCCGAGTTGATTGCAGCTTAGCGTGCATTACACCGTTACGAACAATACGGCCGACGACATTTACACCGATACGCACAAGATGTACGTACAACGTCTATAACCGATACCGCCCACACAATCAACTCTTTCGACACTCAAATAAGCCATAAATTATAATTTTAAAACACGTCGAGTGCCGAGAGCATGCGTGCGTCCTATAATAAATGAACCCATTGCAACTTCATAAACATTTCACTGGCTCGTTGCCTCTAATGCGACCAATTGATAGATGAATGAGGCTCTGCTGGATACTTTTGGTTCTTGACAACTTCCTAGGATATAAGCTATTGCTGTACCTCGTGTTAAGGTCAAACAAACCCCTAAAGCCGTTAAAATGATGAGTTTCTATCATGCATCAACGTCGTCTTTGATGGCACCGATTATCGCGTCTGGTAAAATAAAACAAAAAACTATCACGCATAGTAACAATGAACATTATGGTACACCGGAACTAGTTCGCGATATCAAGTTAAAAAGCTAAGACTTTCTCATACACACTATAAAGTTTTATTGAGTTCATTGCAGACAAAGTATGCTAGTCATATTCAATAACAGCAATTTACAATCGTATGGGTGGCATTTAACGTAGCGATGGGTTTAGTACTAAAGCAAATATAAGTTGTATGGGAACAATGCCCCGGGCGGAGTGACCGACCGGCTCGCCTCTTGTCCATTGATTGTACCTTACGATGACAAGCTCACGGTATCGCAAATAAGTATTTATTGCAGCCACACAAGTGCTTCATGATGTGAAGCTTTGTTTGTGGAAGTGCCTGTAACGAGGCCCAGGATCGAGCCAAGCAAGTCGTTTGTGTTGTAACTTCGGACTTAAATTCATATTCAGGTCTTTGAAATGCATAGCTGCTGTCACCGAAGCGAATGGATTGAAATTGTTTGTTTGGCTATTCCTCGTTTTTATGTGACACTTTTGTTTCACATAGCTTTGTTACTTCCCTTACCAAGGGCGGTGAACCGTATTATATACGTATCTTCCTTACTTCAAAGCTTACTTTCAAATCAATAAACACATGATTTATCTATCAATTCTTCCTTTTCTTTCCCCCATAAACCTTCTGTAGATACATAAACTTCATCCCTGCTTCTCAGTCTATTCGCAGAGATTTGTACCAGTGTTTACGACCCCTGTATAGGTACTTCCTCGCTTCCTCGAGAACGAATGTGTTTTATGTTCGTTCGCGAAGCTTATGGCCGTAGCTACATTTGCTCCACCTCTATTACACTATAGAGTATTAAGAGATTTGTACCAAGGTTTGTGACCCCTATAAACTTCCTACGAAAAGAATGTATCTCCATTTACTGAATAACAGTGATCTCGAAGCCTATTACTATCGAATAAAGACATCTCGTTTACACTTGGTCGTACAAAGGAGTTGCAAAGTCATCGAACAAGTGCCGCTTTAGTTGTCGTGTGACGGTGTCGATACTAAAAAGGTACAATAATGCCCCACCAAATACGTTGGCTACACGATTATTAGCGGATCAAGGGTCAAAAGATTCCTATCGATAACCAGGCTAATCTTACAATCTCGATACTGTTAATAGCATTCGGCGATACAAAGGAACGCTGATTTAGTAAAATAAGAAGAATCTCTTTTGAATTTTGTTTTCGATATTCATTATTAGTCAGCACATTCAGTCGCTTTGTCGTTTTAGTTTCGTAATAGTTATGTTTGTGATGCGCTTCATAATTTTTTAGGTTAAGTTCGTCTTAAGTTTTTAATTCGCTTGAGTGTTATCAAATGTTTGTGTAACCTTCTTCCAATGTACGCTACTATCTACTTCGGCTACTGAATACAAATCACCATACAGAGATGTAATATTTCATCTAAAGAAAATCTTGTCCTCAATACAAATCATTACTTGACCACAAGTGCAATTACAAAACACTCGAGTTTAATATAAAATAACGAACACACAGCAATACAAATACAGTACAGAAATCATGTAAAATGGGCCGATGTAATTGTTGCCCTAAGGTCAACGTATGTACGGAGATAGCTCACGTCAGCTACTGCATACTAGTAGGGCGACCCGGGTTCGGCCGCGCATTCCTTCTTAGGCATAATAATACACATGACTTAGACGTAACGATCCGACTCGAACGCTCGTTAACTATTCTCGTAGATTCGTGTTTAGCTTACCTGCTCTGGTATTTCGTAATGTTATGTGGGAGTAATGTGTGCCTTTTATTTACGTGGAAGAGGCCTAATATGGTGTGAAAATATTTCTCATATTAAAGTCATAATAAAATAAACTTAAGCAAAGGGAGAAGCACCAAGCCTTAACCAATAAAATAAAAAATGATGAATTCAATATCACTTTTTGTCATACTTATCCACCACTTCGTCTGGTATTGTGAGGTCTCCCTTCCATTGTATGCCCCGGGTCTCGAAGTGGCAATTAAAGGATTATTTCGGATCAATGAGCACTAGCTTGAAGGGCCACTTATCCCAAAGTTTTAAAAGATCGGATTAGTTCCTTTCAACAGAAGACAGCAAAAAAAATACCAATGAGATAAAAACTGAATAAGAAGAAATCTACAATGTACTTTAATTTAAATTTATTATACTCAACGATCGTTTTTTTGCAGTTGCTATATCTTAGAACTGTTTATGCTTGCATTGATATCTCAAAAAATATTAAATTAAAGCGTCTTGTAATTAATTCAGGATTGACTGGACAGCTCCCTGTTAAAAATACGTTCACACGACATGAAACAATAAACAAAAAAACTTAAAAGCTTTTACTATCCAATAAACGTAAAGGCTTCCACAGCCTATAACAATACGTCAAAGATGACACCCAAGAAAAAAAAAACTAGAAATTGAATCGTGAAATTCCCGACAGTGATGGAATTATATTATGGTAATAAGTATGATTGAACATCCGGTACCAGCTTATTGTAAGGCGACATTGCCTGCTGGCTGTTATTAAAATCGTTTATAATTCTACCAGTGCCCAGTATAACACGACCGGTGGTAGAATATGGAACTAAAACTAAAAGTACTAAATTTGACGTTTGATTGACAGATTCCTTTCCGCGTGGCGCCGAACTCATGTGTCAAGTTAAATTTGATGTATACTATTACATGCCGGAAACCTTCACAATGTGCCTTTGTGATGAGAGATAGACCATATCATTAGACCCAGGCTGGAATTCGTCTTTCATGTCATTTTTTGTGACTATCGTTGAAATAAATGGCAATAAGTGGCACGGATGTCAGTGACTTCAGACCTATTGCGGTGCTCAGCGCACCGGCCAAAGTATTCGAGATGGCTGTTCACAATATCCTTTATGCACAGATCGGGGCTCATTTGTCTGATGCGCAGCATGGATTCCGTCCTGGACGCAGTACAGCGGGAAACTTACTTCACCTGATGACGCAGTTGGTTCCAGCTGTCGACGCCGGGCTTCAGGTTGACGTAGCTTACCTTGACTTCAAGAAGGCGTTCGACACAGTCGACCACGACATACTCTTGTCGAAGCTGGCGGGTATGGGCTGCACATTACATACTGTAAAGTTCTTCGCCAGTTATCTTCGAGATAGGCGTCAGTATGTCGACTGTGGCGGACACTTCTCGGAGCCCTACTACACAAGATCGGGAGTCAGTCAGGGTAGTAATCTAGGACCCTTATTATTTATTATCATGGTAAATGATATATCGTCGGTAGTCAGGTCAACATCTTTACTGTTTGCTGATGACCTTAAGCTGTCAGCAGTGATTAAAGGTACTGCGGATCGTGACATGCTGCAGCGCGACTTGGATAATGTCACTGAATGAAGTCGCAGCAATAAGCTGCACTTCAATGTCTCTAAGTGCGCGGTACTTTCGTTCACCCGCGCACGAAACCAACACCACCACCAGTACACCATGAACGGGGAGCTGCTGCAGCGTGTCACGGAGGTGAAGGACCTAGGCATCCACTTCACCAGCGACTTACAGTTTCGCAAACACGTGGTGAATATTTGTAAGAAGGCGTACAGGAATCTGGGATTTATGCTGCGTCAGGCAAATGACTTCACGAACATCAGTGCATTAAGGGCTTTGTACGAGGCTCTTGTGAAGAGTCATCTGGAATACAATGCGGCCATCTGGAGTCCAAGTGAAATAAAGTACAAAAAAATGATTGAGCGTATACATAACAAATATATACGTTTTATGTATATGAAAATGTATAACATATATCCGGGATATCCATTACTGTACCCCACCTTATTCTGCCTCGGTATGGTAGGTTACTACAGATTGGAAGTCAGACGTGAAGTGGCTTTGGCGACTTACCTGTTAAGAGTTCTGAGAGGTGACATAAAAAATTCGGGTCTTCTAACAGAGATAGGTTTTTGTGTACCGGACGAGTACGTGGGGCGGCGGCGCAGGCCGCGGCTGCTGGTGGTGCCGCGCGCGCGCACTAACTTACTGCAGCGCGCACCGCTCACCCGCGCGCTGCGCACTCTCAACACGGTGGCTGACCACATCGACATATTCAACTGTACACTGAGCGAGTTCACAAGGGCCACTTACTGTGTAGTATGTAAGGATTAGTAGTTATTTTTTACTGTGTAGTTAAGATATAGTTAAGGAGATATTAATTGTAAGTAGGTACTAAGTCGCATTAGATTTAAGTCTGTAAAGGCATAGTAACTTGGAGATGAATAAATAAATAAATAAAAGTGTTCCCATCTCCGTTGACGGAAAAGGTCATATCATGTTCCCCAGAAATGCAAATACTCTTTTTTTTTCAAGAAAGACTGTGTTTTGTTTCACGTTTTCGTTTAATCAAAGCAGATACACATTTCAAGATGACTGTTAAAACAAAATTATTCAAGCAATAAAATATTCAAGTCACCCATTTACATTGAAAAAGTTGTTTCTTCCCGTTGTTTATTTTTATGGATTCATTAAGGTGATGTTCAACTGTTTATTTACATTGTTACTTTTCAAACACGCTCCAATAAGACCCAACGGCTAATAAAAGCATTTAACGATGGACCAGATGTGGGGCATTTAACGATCGTAATAATATAAGAAATTCTTCGTATCATGATACCAAAGATCACGACTTCAATTCCGTTGGCAATAAAAAGTTTTCTAACGCGTTCCACTTTCAATAACTATATTTGATGAAAAAATTGTTCCACATTGTAATTGAATGGGGCGTAAAAATTGAATTAAATGGGACTAGTTATGCGAAGAGATATGTCTGTTTTGTTCTTTTTTTTGCTTCCAAGATTGTTGGTTTGAGTAAAAAGTTCCTACTCCCGGTGATACGGTAAATCGTAGCGTATTTAAATTGGCTACTACGGTATTTGCGGGTAAACCATAAATGTGCCAGTTCTTCGATACTATTACATTCTTAACCACAACGAATGAAGCAGGCTTTTATTTAGATTAGAGGATACCTTTAAGGGTATCAGTATCATGTTTTATAAGTTCAGTCACCGATTTTATTGGCTTCACGTATCTAAGCATTACTTGATACTGGTTGAGTTTAATTCCATTTTTCTCAAATAAAAAGAATTCCATTCAATTACAAGCTTAAAAGTGACAGTTAAAATTCCTTTTTTAACGATAGCCTTAATTATAACACGATGGAATGCTCACGAATTCGCTCACAATCTCTTCATTCATTCCGAAACACCTTTTATTTCTCCAACCACAACTTTTGACCAAATCTGTCTACGACGATAGTTCATTAAATTCGGTTTAAAGTGATACGACACCACGGCGCAGTCATAATTTAAATTTTAACAGCTTTATGTCATTTGAATTCATTTTGTAGAAACTTTTAAGGCCTTATGTAATCAACTGAAGCCATAACTGTCGCGACGATGAATAACGTTCATTCGTTCATTCGGTCTTCATTCCCACGCGTAGGGGTGTTAAAAGCCTCTATTATTATAATCTGTATTGCCACCTCGATAATTCTTAATTAGTCTCTTTGATTTATTTCGTGTTCCTTTTTCGAACGTTTCAAATTTGAATGTAGAGCGTGATTTTTTCTTCTCCAGCCAGCATCATTTAGAAAATTTCAAAACGACTATAAAAAGTTTTGTTACAATTAGTATATCAACATTACGCCTCACCAATGAAATGTTACCAAATGGCTTTCGTAATGTTTCTTTTTACTGGTTTCTGCTGTTCTGCATCTGTTAATAGCTCATTTGACTTATGGGGGCAGATAAAAAAATCTTTCCTATCTCGTTTTTACTCTACACTTTCCTCACATTATGCTGTGTTAATTGATATAATTAAATTGGAATACACATCATTATCAGTGCGGTGTGAAAAGAAGTCCAATGACAGTGGCACAATTAGGTCTTTTTTTGGCGTTTTGTGTAACGGTGTGTAACAAATAGTTCTCAGGTAGTTGATACCTCGTCAGGTAAACAACAATCAGGGGTATACCGTAAGCACATAATAGGCACGTAACTCACCAACATTGCGGACGAAACGAAAGTCCCATTTATCTGCGACACGTATCGGAATTTAACTTGTAAAAGAGATTATTTGACCGATTAAAGTGGCTAAGTGAAATTAGTTTCAGTTCTTGTAGTGTAACTGTTGTTTTAATTAGGTTTCTGGTGTTGGTTGTCCGGTGTATCTAATAGAAAAATTAACTATACACCTATAATTTTAATCCCAGTTTGAGACTGAATTTTAAATGAAATTAAGGCCTGCACACAATACCCAAACACAAAACAGAATAAATTACCACAAATTAAAATTAAATTGCTTAAACAAACAAAAGAAATTGATACACAATCGATAACCAAAACTACAAACACGAGTACATACATTAAAGTATAGTACATCATTGTTTCACATTACTTTGTACGTTAAACAATGGTCGAGTGGGCAGTGTTGAGCAAAAATGCTCACATTGTGTAAGCGAGATGGTCTCTCGAACGATTGAGCAATATGACATAAATAAGGTAAACCAGAACTGAAAGAACCGTAAACAAATCCACAATGCTTTAAATTGCTTTAAAAGCACAGGTCTTTGAAAGCTGGTCAAAGAAAACTGCTTCAAAGTGAACGCTAAATGAGAAAACACTAGTTTTCATTAAAGTATTCGAAGCAACAATCTCTGAAGAACTGAACATCGGTTCACTTGATTAAAAACAAGACACGATCGCTCATTTACGGTACCGGATTATTAGGAAATAGCTGAATGGGTATCGCGAATTGAAGAGTCTCGTAAATACAATTAAAAATATGTTAAATTAATTGTTTGCAAAGTTTTTCCCTCTATAAATATAGGTATTTTGTATGCAACATAATAGATACCCTTGCATCATTCTGGAAAAAAAATCAGCAGCATGATAGCTACATTATTGGGTCTTTCTTGTTCAGTTCAGTTGTTTTGAGGTATTTGCGTAGGAGTTTGTCCGCTGTAGTTCTACTACTATCGTATCTATTTCTACCGCTACACAACGCCGCTGTTATCCAGATTTAATAAAGAAATATTTTGATTTTAATTATGTAAGTACGATCGTTCTATAGTTACAAATATCCTGAAGGTAAAACATCTATTCCTGTTATCTAATTACTTATATGTTAAACTTATTGAAAAGCTTACAAAATAAATTGCAACCAACTGCATCGTCCGATAAAGCAATCAATTCTCTTCCAGAACATTCTACCCGTCTAATTAAAACATATAGTTTGAAACGCGATTCAATAAAAGCGAAATGAGCTATAATGAAGAAATAATGGTCGGTGATTTGTTACGGCATGTTAGGAGACGTGACCAGAGAAAGTAGGGCTTAGTGCGAATTTATCAGCACTAGGATAGCCGATAGTTGTAGACTTGTGTAACATTACAAAAGCTACTTCATACAAACTAGGGTTTGGTTCGCTATCTTTCTTTTTGGCGTGTTGTCACGATGGTATATACGTACCTATTTATTAAAAGGTAGTTAGTCTTAGGCCCGTGTTCAGGGATAACATAACCGTCCTCTTTTGAAACATGTTTACCCACTGTGAATTTTTGGCTTTCAATTATCAAAGTTGTTTTCAGAAGTCGGACATTTGGACATGTTCTAGGTGAAAAAAGGCTTTAGTCATTCATGAAAATGATATTGAGGAAGCCTGTCCAGGTCACAAAAGTTATATTTTTCCGTTAAAAATCACAAAGCTTTAGAATTGAAAATAAGGCTTAAATAGGAATTTCTTTTAAAAGCTGAAAGCATTTGATATTTCAAGACCGTTAAAGTAGGTTGACAATCCGTACGACAAAATTATAAATTGAATTGACCCGTTAAATTGAAATTGCTTGAAACGGAAAACCGATTAAATTGCTACTTTTTCACAATACTTGATGTCATAAAAAGATATAGAGAAACATGTATTTTACTACTGCTTACTTTCGAGATTAGAGAAGTAATTTATGACCATGTTATGTTATCAATCGTGACAAATACAAATAACTTGATACGAAATAAAAATGTAATTGAATAAGTCATTAATCAATTATAATTATATGTGGAGCATTTATAACCGCTTCGTTAGTTACTCAACAAATTGTTTATTTACATCTGATAATGAAGTTTTATGGGGCTGCGTTTCGTTACTTCTAAAGCTTTAAAAACTTACGTAATCAGAAATAACACGTTATATCAGCTATGTTTGAGATTATCTGTTAAATGTTCAAAGGATATCCTTGTTTATTTTGTTCATTAAATTTTGAAATAAATTGGCTTTGTCTGAAAATGTAATGGGGAACAAATCACTTTTGGCAGAAATGAATGGTCCGGGTTAACAAAAGTTAGTCTTTTAGCTTATCCATCACAGTTTATAGAGGCCCGTTTTGTTTTAAACAAATAAATCCTTGTGGTCTTCAGCCCTAACATTGTGTTTAATTAAATTCGGAATAAGTTCCAATTTTGCTCATTTATACTTTTCAGACACTCTCATTTTAAAATGAGTTTTAAAAATATTAATTAAATCTGGACCTGAAAGGTAAATGTTTGTAACAAACTTTATAATTCTGTATTCAAATAACTACAGTTGCTCACGGAAACACACTTTAATAGCTTCAAAGAGTTATGTTAGTGAAGTTACTTTTTTTTAATATGAACTAACAATGTTATAGTGTTATTCTGTAAGCACGGGCCAACTTAGCCACTACACAGTTAATGGGGTCACCAGAGGTCAGTTCGCGTGATTCTCGCTATAAAATTACGTTTTTGTCCAGATTTACCGCGCCACGATACCCCCTTAAATGGGGGTCATGATTAACTGCACGACATTAATAAAGTTTAATAAGTTCCCCCAAGTTGGCTACAGCTAGTCCATTTGCTGTTACTGTTACTCTATATTAACTGACCTTATCTCGGTCGATATCTTCATGAAATTATCGAGAATACGAATCGATATATTTTACTAACAATCTCCAATGATCGTCTGCTTGTGTTTGTGCAAAATGTCTATTTCATAAAATAACCCAGCGTCTCATTAGCGACATGGACAGGCAATTTGTTTCAGTACGTTATTGATGTGAAAGAAAAATCAATAATATCACTACCCACGCCTCCATAGATGCCGAGGCCAAACTCATTCTATTACCTAATGTAAACTTGTAACCCAATACAAATAAAAATAAACTACTTAAAGTGAACTCTTACGCAGCAGAAAAACCTCATGAGATCACAATTATGTTAATCTCGGATTTAGTTAACACCTCCCAATATAGGATTAGGTGGTTTAATCCCTTCACAAAACTCGCTTGACTTCCTACGATTTCAGTTTAGTAAATTGATCCCTCGGTATCTTTTACACTATAAACATTTCGCTTGTTTTATTTTACTGAGTACACACAATCGAACTAATACGCGTTGAGGTCATAAACGGGTAAATTAGCAATAAAAGTTTATAGACGGGATAGCTGGAGGCTGGGAACCATGACCCGGTATCTTAACAAATCGATCGCCAGCGCATAATGTTACGTTGTTACGAGATTGTATATTAGAATTTATAATAAGCACGAGACCGCGAGGCTATCTGTCGGCGAGAGGCTCACGTCCGCTCCTCACACACTCAGTGTTATGGTAATGGGGAGCCGTGACCAAAAGGGAACAACGCTCTATTACGCGCTGCGCCGGGGTCGCTCGGCCGGTCGGTCGCGTCGCTCGCTCGGACGACATCGTGCGCCTTCCATTTTTGCCGCATATCTCCCGCTGTTAGGGACTAAAGCCCCAGGACCGACCGACCGCTACTTCCCACTTCAAAACGAAAGCTCTCATAAATAATAATGACAAATGATATTCTACTACGATCGCAGTACTCGTTACCATTTGTGGTGCAGTTCACGCCTATAACTTTTTATGGGAATGTTGTGGCTATAAATAGATTGTAGTTACAAGCCAAGTTACCTGCTTTGAGGTTTACACCAAAATGTTCGAATCTACCTGAGAGAACAAGGCTTTATCCTCGAGAATACACATTACCATACCATAAAGCTCATATTAATGTCAAGGATAAACGGACTGTCAGATGATTTAAAGCTAAATTCTCGGTTCGCATGGACTCAGAGATAATGATACCTTAATTGCGTTCCTGTGCTTTCCCAAATGATCGAAAGGCAGTAATAGCTCTCTGTCTGCCCGAAATGACTTTAATTGGCGTCGGGAGATGGCGTATATTTCAATAGACTTTGTTATTATTGTTCGGAAAGTAATAATTAAGTATCGCTCAAGTGTTTACAGTTATGGAGGAAATTGTTGTTTTTATTGAATAAGTTACAACATTTAGGTGTGGTATCAAAATGTTGTCGATATCTAGGGCTAGATGTAGTGTAGTTCACAGTCCGGGTTGAGCACGCGACAAGATTTAGTGTCGCAGGCGGCGAGCGTTCGCGTCAGACAAATATTTCACCTTGGTCGCGGCGCCACGAGGAAACACCGATGTGACGCAGACCACACTAAACCTTGCTTGCGCTAAATCAAACTCCCGGTGCCTTTACGTCCACATTCGTCTTGCGAGATTCACCTCTAAAACACTAGCCTCCCTACCGACAAGCAATAACTTTTACTGCTGAATAATTGCCTCTCAAACGTTTGGCCGATATTAATAGCCCTCGCATACCGACCGTATACATCCTCCAGTCAGACGCCCTTCAAACAAAACAAACGTAAAATCTTGAAAATGATCGTCTAAACAGAAATACGATACATATTGGTATCGTCGTGTCAATTTCCGTCTGCGATATTTTCTTCGCAGAATGTTTATCCGAAAGTTGCGAAGTTAGACATGTTCCATGTTAACGTGCCAGTGAACTTGTTCGTTGTTGGTGTTACTTACACAACTGCAGCGCAGTAGATAACACACAAACAGACAACACGAGAATAGGTTTACTCTAGTTCGCCGGCTGGATTTTGTTTTAAAATAGTTATGCCACAGTTCAAGGAATACGAGAAAACCAACACCAGTTTCGTAATGCTTTGAGCTACTTAAAGAAATAACTGTATCTATTAACCTATTGGAAGTGATAACTTTCTGTAACGAAACACAATAAATTTTAGTTAGCGTAAATAATAAATAACATCGAGCAAATAATATTATAGATTTGTAATAAACGAGTGAGTTATGGTGTGCGCTTAATTGTAGTTATTTTATCGCACAATGCTGATCCGAGATTAGAGACGCAGGTTGCGTATGAAATTAAAATAAAATTGAGTTGATAGCATCCCTAACGGAGTTATTACGGGCGAGCCATAAAGAGCGGCTACTTCCTGGTCGGCACACAGAAGCGGCGCAGTGGTATGATTTCATAACTCGAATTTCCCTTTCGCAAGGCTTGCTAGGTCTGCGGTCGGAGCTGATCCCGAGAATATCACGGAGATACGGCCAATTTATAATTTAATGCCCGCTTTGCTCGCTCCCGACATAATCGTACGAGTAGATACACGGACCTAACTTTTGATTTCAGCTATTCGAATTATGATTTACTGAGTTATGTCTAGATAATGAAATGGGTCGCGGCGAAACCTTGTTTCCGAACTTGTAGCTGTTCGTCGAGTAGTGACTACGGAAACTTTGTCATTGTGTTTCTTGCTTTCTGAGTACAGTAAAATTTATCTACTAGAGTAGTTCGTCTTACAAAAATATATATTTCGTATCGAATATTTACTTCGTAAGTTTACAAAAAACTGGGAGAAGGACTGAAAAACTAGACTAAGAAAAACTAATCGAACTATTTTTCTATTTTTAGTACTAAAGCCTTTTTATTGATTCCCTTTGATCAAGATTTCAATAACATGAACAGTTGCAAAAACTCCCATGGGAAAATCCAGTCGTAAATATTTTTCTTTAGCATTCTTAATAATTAAAGACTACAAACAAGCATCACCGCAGCTAATAGCATTAACATCACTTAATACTAAAATTGGAGAGTTAATTAAATAGACTCAGAATTGCCAGTTCTTGAAACATTACATCTCATAACTGTCAGACATAAAACCTTTTCTAGCAATTGAAATTTGATTCATGCTTCAATACTTAACAAAAACATTTATGCATGTGATTTTGGTTCTAAAAGACAATGAGTAATCAGGAAAGTCGTCTCCTCTTATAGGACAAGTAAGGAAATAAATCTTAAGCCACACCAGACAATCCTACGTATCTCTCGTACATCATTCATGAAAATATACTCCATGTCTAATTGTTCTTTATGCATTTACTATAAAATAGTCTTCCCTGCTGCCATGTTCATCCAAATTGGTTTATATAGGAGTAATTACAAAATTGACCTTTAACTTAATGCGGTAATTGACAAAATCTCTTTAGCTGTGGCCCGTTGTTGTTTACATATTGGTATTTTTTATATTTGGCAGTTTTTCTAACGAAATTCCTTATTTCCAGGATGACGTTCGCCTTGGCGCTGGTAGTGGTTTGGTGGGCGGTCGGCGCTCGCGCCGGCGAGCCGGTGTTCGACCCGAGCACCCTGATGCGGCTGGTGCTCGTCCCGGCTGACGTGCCCGTCGGCTCAGTCATCTACCGCGTCCGCGCCTCCGACCCTGACTTCGATTATCCGCTGCATTTTGAACTTATTGGTAAGGGGATAGAGTTCAAAATTGATTTACCTAAGCAGTTATTAAATAATTTTTAATGTATGTACTTATAAGCCACCAGACAATAAGTTCTCATTAAAATATAAAACAATTTTGCATAGATGCTTAAGGCATTCTTACTACTAAGAAGCCTATGGAATTTCCTGAGATTTTCGCTTCGCCGTATTATCAAAAATACCAAATAGAATTCGGCCGTGACTTGACTCAAGCTACCCAATTAGTACGGGATACAAGATAAAGTTTACTAAAGTCAACTCGACAGCTTGTAACCCAATATCAAAGGGGCCTGAAAGAAAACAAAGCGTTATTGCATTCCATTAGCAAGAAACCCGAGAAGTTAATTTGTCATTGATTAACGGAAATCAACGTAAACAATTTCTGCTATTCAGGACAAAATCTGAATTGTTTCCTTATTCATAAATCTTGATATGTTCGAACAATGCTAGAATTGGTAACAAATCTGGAAATAGTTACATTTCTGAATGTATTGTTACATGGTCAGATTGCAAGAACAGACCTTACAACTAATCAATTGAATAATTTGAATATTTACAAGAGGCCGATGTAATAAACCAATACATAGAACTGTGGTAGTACTAATATTAACCCTCAACTTCTCTCTTCTCTTCCTCCAGGTCAAATGGGTCGTTTAGACATCGGTGTGGAAACCCTTCCCTGTACGCGCTACAACTCAGTTTGTCAAGCCAACATCATCCTCCTGAGGAGATTGGAGCCAGGGCGGTATGTGGACTTCAGGCTATCGGTGCGGAACACCAGGGGGAAAAGTTCCAGGATAGCCTGCTCTGTAACTGGGACCAATGCCACAACGCCCAGGGATACCATTTTTCCTCACCAGCCCGGGATCATTTTGGTGCCAGAGGTATGTTTAGTTAAAATACATTAATTTGTTAGTGAGAATCAATGAAGTCCAAAACTTTTCAAATAAATTGATTTTATCCAACCGTCTTTTCTACAGAGCTTAGTTAAAAGCATTTTACAAATTATGATCCATCAAATTATATGAACAACCTACGATTACCTTCTCCCGCTATAAATAATATGAATATAAAAAACCACTTCATTTAACCTATCATAAAAGCAGTCTGTAATTGAAATACTGCAATTTTCTCCTTCATTATGCACTCTTAACTAATAGTTCTAGTAAACGT
Organism: Helicoverpa armigera; assembly: GCF_030705265.1. Taxonomy (NCBI): domain Eukaryota; kingdom Metazoa; phylum Arthropoda; class Insecta; order Lepidoptera; family Noctuidae; genus Helicoverpa; species Helicoverpa armigera. The sequence continues at coordinate 8,538,422 of NC_087132.1, read as the reverse complement.
AAGTGTAAAGCATCATCGAAAATTGCTTCAAAATCAATTTCTGTAAAGAGGGCTACAAACTTTGAGTATGAGAGTTTATCACTCCAAATGACACATGAATGGCTCATTAGAATTGCAAAAGTCTCGGAATAAAATAGCAGCATTAAAAATGTCGGCGGTTATAAAGATGTTCATTTGCATAGTCCAGTTATAATGGCGGATTTACGTGGAAAAAGCACCTGTCGGTGTTCAGGGCAACAAATGAGGCGCCGAGAAGCGTGCCGTGTGACGCCGTGATTGATGATGATGATGACGTACGTGCATTCTGGCACAATGGACGCCAGCCTCATATCCAAATTAGCATTACTCTAGCGCAACATTATAGTAAACGGAGTAGTGAGATGTTTGTTGTGGTTAAGAACGCATAATAAAGTTGTAAATTCATGGAAGAATTACTTTTTTAATTACAGTTTCCCTCGTAATTTTCTTGTCTAAAATGTTCTCATAGTTTAGACATAATTTATGGTTATTGCATAACACTGTGCTACAGTAATTGACCAGCCTATTAGCGAACTTTTACTTTTCCCTAAAGCCTTTTATATCGCGCTCTTTTGTGTTTACATAACAAAGTCTAACAATTTTTTATTCTTACAGGACGCTAAACGCGGAACTGATCTTGAGATAGTAATTGCGAGAAAAAACCCGGTGACGCCGAAGCCTTTGGAACTCGAACTTTGGGTAAGTAATTTGTATTTTAAAAGGGGTCGCGATAGAAGCGATGATTAGGGGTTAGCTAATGATATTTTACGCCTGCGTCGTGTTTGACACGCATTTCGCCGTAACCACATAATGAAGTTTCGCTTGCTCAGTAATAGGGATCATTTTCACGGTGTTATGGCTGACGCGGGATACGCCTTCGCGAAACTCATTTGCTGTTTATGCGGTCGGACCCTCACGTTACGTATACGGAATAGGAAAGATCTAACTCCAATTTTAAAAGGCAATGAATTCAAAAAATACATTTAGAAGTTAAGAAACGGTAAAATGTTACGTAAATTATTTCCTTTTCAACTGACTCGACAATGTGATGTTCGTGCGAAATAATCTAATTCACGTTACAATAATTGCGAACATTGTAGAGTACCATTACAAAATGATAATTGTAACAACAAAACGCGTTGAAAGCACAAAAAGATAATAAGGCGAAAGCTTTAATTCGCTCAATTTAAAGTGTTCTTGGTACAATTCGTGCCTCATTTTTGTTACAGTTACAGATGTATTCAAGCCAAACTGATGGTTATGGTACTCGATAAAGTTAAACTAGTTGCTATGAATACGTTATTTCGCGAATGAGATTACATTAGGCCTCTGCTTAATACATGTAGTGTGGTTCGTTTTCGCGAGGGTCCATCAGTCGGGATGCAATTATAGGGCATTAAGAGCAAAGCGTGTTAAAATTCTCACAGGCCAGAGAATGGCTAGCACCCGACTCGAGGTCGTTTTATAGGCTTAAATGCTATAATAATGGAGATCGTGTCCTTACATGTAGTGTAATTTTAGAATGTCGGTTGTGGGCTGGGTAACATCCAACTGGGTATGCCTAAGTGAATTTACTGTATCGGTCCAGAGCCCTATTTCGATAATGAGTACATAGTCTTCGCTAAGTAAGTGGAGGGAAATAATTTCGTTGCAAAAGGATCTCACATTTGCTATGAAAAATAAACGTTTCAAGAAATCGGCTCGAATTTCATCGTGAGGTCGTCGACCGCATCAAATTTAATGGAAGCTCAAATTACGGTGTCAACATTATATCACATCAATTAAAACGTAATTGGTACTTAAATATTTACGTTACTTTACGACGTCAACGATACTTTATAACTTAATTATTAACCTAAATCGCTTTTCCTAATTAACATTTTTGTTCGCAGGGATCTCCTCTCTTCGCGATCCGACAGCGGCGGGTATCAGCCGAAAATACTGAAGGGACCATATTCCTGGTGGGGCCACTAGACTTCGAGGCCCAATCTATGTACCATTTGACACTACTGGCCGTGGTAAGGAACTAGTTTAATCAAATGAACCTTATTTCCCTAATTAGGGTTAATTATTCTGAGTTCCTTCACTAGATCAAGCGCGCAATCTGGTACATGGACTAATGATCAGAATTTAAACTGTAATTAATTATGGCAAAACAAGTGCGATGGATTTCGTGGCTTGTCGAGATTCCGACTGATGTATGTTGGTACGCTTGATATATGTACTAATTTGGGTTTGTGTCTTGTGCTTTGACCTCCCAATGCATTCTTAGTCTGCCAATACAAATACAATTTTTAATTCTCTTTCATTGCAAGTACCAAAGGATGCGCAATTAAGTCGCAGCTGTTTAAAAAATCTGGATTTCATATTGGAAACAGAACAAGGATTAAGTGCACCACAATAATTAAATTTTATAGCCAATAATAAATGTTTCATGAATCCTAATTCGCTATTATTCGCAATCCTCTTAAATATTCATACGGAGTCTCTTATGCGACGTTATTACACCATTTAAGTTTCAATTCTTGCATAACAATAGATCTCATAAAGATCGATAATTAAGGATGTATAAAATTATACAATAGGAACCAAGGAAGTGCCTTTTCTTGAAGGGGGTTCTAATCTGTATGCTTGATTCATCATCAGTCATTCGGTCATTAACTAGGAATAGTATAGTGGGCACGTGCCAAAGTCATAATATCTTGTACCACACGTACAAATATTTGCTTAATAATAGCGACTAATTAACATCTTAATTTTTGCCACTAAAAATCTATTTAGAAAATAATATAATTTCTCTTAACCGCAATTTTTGTCTGAAGTAACTGAAGTTTTCTTAAATTACCAAAAATAACATGAAATATAATAATCAAAGCTAAAAATTAACCAGAATTCGTAAATGCCAAAATCTCAAGAAATAAATTAATCTGGAATTTCAATATTCGTTTCTTCGAAAACATCAAAATACAGGAATAGATCAAAAATTAAGATAGGCAGAAGTAGAAAGGCACTTAACCTTCAGAAGCCGTTAGGACCCTTTTCAAATAAAACCTCCTTAAACGCATTGACGATTTTATTAACCCTTTTCGAACATAAGGCTGCGTGGGAGTGCGCACATTCTATCGATTAAGAGTCGGCCTATAAAATAATACAAACACACAGTCCTCTTTGCAGTGTGGTCGTGGTCTAAGAATAGAACCTATGGACCCCGTGGGTGTTCCTCGAGAGGATTAGAGGATTTATAATAGGATGATAAACAGTTGATAAGCTGCACTTAGGCTTGTATACTGCCAATATTGAGAACTTCATACGCGATTGGATGATGATTTCTTTGTAGTCGTAAAATGAATTCTGCTTTAGGATGTGGAATAGGTATTTCTTAGTAGTGTAAAAGTGTTTTATAGATGTAGTATAAAACAGTTGAATGCTATTCGACCGTTGCATTGCAGGATCTGGGCTTAGTCCGTCTAGTTTTATGTACAATTAAACAATACCTTTGAAAATACTTTTTTTTCTTTATGGCAATCTGCCGCAATTAACGGCAATTTCTACCAGACTCGCTTAGCTAGTAACGACTCATCTTATTCTTTCTTTATGTCTTAAAGAAATGTACCCATATGTCACTATGTCGTCTTTTGTGTCATGTAGTTTCCAAAGAGGTTCTTATTTATTTCATCTGCTTCCAGGATCCCTTCATAGAAATAGGCAAGGATACACGCAACATAGCCGGTTTAGAAGTCGTGGTGGTCGTCCAAGATGTTCAGGACATGCCTCCAGTGTTCACTGCTGCTCCGCCCATCACCCATCTGCCGAGGCAGGTGGCTCCGGGAGACATGGTGGTGAGGGTGAGAGCAGAAGATGGAGATAAGGGGGCGCCGAGGCAGATCAGATACGGACTGGTGTCAGAAGGGAATCCTTTTACACCGTTCTTCAACATCAATGAAACATCGGGTGAGTTTCTTACTTTTAGTATTGGATGGTCATATATCTTTAGAAATAATACATTTGCATAGAATTTAAAATCAAATTAAAAAGTATAAGTATATGTTCTCCTCTATCACTACAACACACAGTTTTTTCCATTTCCTTGATACTGTACTCGGTAAACCATTCTTATCTGAATGAGATAACTTACGTGTCTTTCTTTACGTAACTTTAAAATCTCTCCTATATTTCATAATTAGAGTACGACACAATGGGCACTTTAAAAGCCTATAAAGTAAATATGATCATATTTTAAAATATACACTATTAAAACACGAACACTCATTTACATAAACTCATTTTGTATCCGATTCTCATAAACAGCGCACTAAAAGCTTTTTTAATTAATTAATAAAATCTTGAAGGTTTCCGGCGTTTTATCCGAAAACCTTTTAACAATGGACCTCAAAGATATCCCAGTTTAACCAGTAATTGTACGTAAATACTTTATTTTTGGATTAATTACTCAATGTTAGATTAAAACCAGAATGAGGGTTGAATTCACTTTGCGGGACTCTAAAATGCTGCATTTACCCTTACGTTAATTTTATACAAAGAACATTTAAGTGCTATGGGTCAGCGGCATTTTAATGGCTAGCATGTTTTGCGAGCGGCTTTGGTTGTATATATTTCTTCATAATTCATGATTAACTTGTAGAATTGCTACAAGATACACTCGGCACTAATTTTGTTTCTACATATATATGTATTATCCTATGGGAAATCAAATCATTATTATGTTCGATTTCCAACTTTACACATCAATTCAAGACATTTCGCGCACTGTTAAAGGAACAAATGCTATCTGTTAAGCGTGGCCTGGTATTTTTATGTTCTAAAACTGGACTATAAACTGAGAATTTATCAGCTCAACTTTAGCACTAACTTAACCGTTTGCCGGAGGTCGTAAAAGAAGTCTAGCAGCCTGTAATGTAACCCACTTCAGCTAAACATTTTGATAATGTTGCTAGCTTAGTTTCTCAGTATTCTAGAAGTATGTTTATGCAGACACTACTAGGTCAGAGAAGTTTTTCATAGGTTTTTTTTCACTTTGATAAGATCGGTACGTCCGTCGAGCGTCCGGCTTCCGTGGGATATCCTACTTCCTTATCGCTGGTCGACACCACCCCTTATGGCCCAGTTGCTATATATATATACACAAGTACCACTGCCCGCAACCTTGCGTGTCCCACTTTACTTTTATAACACTATCAGATTTAGTTTGCAGTCATTTTCCACCAAACTTCCATTTTATGGCATCAAATTTAATGGCCAAAGTTTGTTTGTTAAGTGTAACAATTAACGTGTAGACAAAAGGGTTCGTTATTAGTTTGATTTTAAATTAAATGCAGTGTTTGCTATTTGTTTTATGTTTGGTAATATTGGTTTGTTATGTCTGGAAATATTTATGCCCCCTATACCTTTATTTGATATACATTCAACGCGTTTAGATGCCTGAAAGCTACTTAGCATAAACATTATGCCACCGCATTGTCGCAAGCAGTCACAGTAACTATTCTAGAACAAACTTTGCTCCAACTTTCAACGTACAAGAATCTAAAGTTGAACTTTACATCTAAATTCCCTTAACAATGCCATAAGTTGATGTTGAGTGCGTGGCGGTGGTAGCTCTGACAACACTTAACAATGCGTATTTGTTTGCTAACAAAACTACAAACACGACGGACTTCGAAAACGCTAACAGGGCTTTTAATGCAACCTTGCATTCTGCTGAACAAGCACATAATGGCTCATTAGACCTTACCGGTCGCGCTCTCGCCTCGCCATCCATTGTTTGTAAAGCTGCCCTACCTTACTTCATAATAAAGGCACTTCCTTTGAATAGCGTCCCCGTACCTACGTAGTAGCTGACAATACAATCCCGACTTGCTCTGACATTATCAGCTCGATAAATGCTCGCCTCCGCAAACTTGCCCCTTAAGAACCGTTAAAACTTATCGAGGTATCGGAAGACCTGTCGCACTTGTGAATTTGTCGCATTAATCAGACCACACCTTATGAACGTGTGAATGGGTATCAAGATTCAATTTGGTTGGAGCTATTCCGAAGTTAGTGTGAGGACGTATTACGAGTCGGGTGCTTGGTACATACGAATGGTTGTATTGTGAACACCCGCCTATAAAGTTTATTGTGATTCCGGTATAAAAAGAAGGTGGTATATTTTTGGCCTCATTTCAATATTCGTGCTCGCTGTTATTAGACCTTGTTGTGTTCACTGTTTTTTGAATTAAATAGGTATCTGGGGAATCATTTAATCATTAAAAATACAGTTGAAAGCTTTTCTACTTGATAGTAATTACTACATATTTCTCAACGTCGTATTTAATTTTCTAGTAACGATTACTATCCACAGGATTCCGCTAGACGATTACATTCTTAATGTTTTCATTTTTAACTACAATAATTGCCAGTAAGGAATTACCTGCAGAAGTCTCCTAGTAATTAAATTAATCCCAGTACAATGAATGAATAATGTTCGAGCTTAAAGGTTAAGCTTTGCTATTAAGTAGGAGATAGAAATGAATAAAAGAGGCGATCAATTCTGTTCATTAGTTAAGCCATCGGTCCAGCGTTAATACCGCGTTGGTGTAAAATAAGTGAGCTTTTCCATATAAATGCGACGATGTGAAGTTAATGCGCATTTAACCTTAAACACTTTACATTTAATTATTGTTTTTGTATTTTTAACCCACGATCGTTTACAGAAACGTTTTGGAGCAATTATTTCCTATATTATAATACATTAATATGTCTCAGATTTAGTTCTTATTTTATTAACTTATATAATACTTTAAAAGTGATGTATAAAAATAAACCTTAATCAATACCGACTAACGCAAAATAAAAACACTTTTCTTCAAAATAAAAACTTGAACCATTGCGCTACCGCCTGCAACAAAACGAAACGATATTAGGTACGATTCAAAAAGTGTCTTTTTACGACTTGCTTTCGAACTTGACGAAGTTACAAACCACTTCCTTCTGAAGAGGAAAGATCAAAACAGACCCGAACTAATTTATACCTTAGCAATAATTTATTCGTCCCATTCATGTCTAGCTAGTAAATAATTAATGAGCCCCTCATTTGCCTTGTCACCGCCGACAGATGACGATCTCGGGAGGTTCATATCAAGAGTGGATGCACCACTTTTGTATGCTAATCGGCATTCACGACTTTTTTCTCAAACACCTACTTGGCATAATTAAACCGTCCCAAAGTACCAGGCTGTTATGAATAGAAGCATGTTCTTGCACGTCCAAATTATTATGTCCATATTAATTAATTTCATACATGTTTTTTTTTCGACAAAGATGGTAAATGTTTGTAGTTGTTCGGCTGTTTGAAACTCGTTTAATAAATAATGGAACTTGCTAAAGAATTTCATTATAAGGGGACGCTTGAACGTTTGGGTAACTGACGTATAAAATGTTCAGGGGTTTATTGTTTTTCTTTCACATACCAGGGAGTATGTTTTCATGGCCTCCTCTTTTGTTTATATTGATTTACATTTTTGTCGTAACTTTGCTTTTAGAACAGCAAATTAAATTCGGAAGAGGAAGACTTTAAAGGAATACAGAGAGAGCCAGTTGCTATTTTTATAAACAAAAAATAGCGAAGTACTTACTACTTAATGCAACTGAACAATAGTGCTGTTAATTCATATTACTAACTTAAATAGGAATTATTCAAATCTTCATTACGTCTATTATGAGAACGGCACGATGCGCCATCTGTGAGCGAAATACAGAATTATAAATAAGTATTTCGTTCAGTGAGTAGGGACGTAGGGAAAAAAGGGCGGGATCAGCCTCCACTTTCTCGCTAAGACGGGATTACAGGTTTGTCGTGTAGATGGCGTTATATCATCTCCCGTTAACACATGGTAGAAACATTTTAATAGCAAAAAGTTGTTCTCAAAAACAAACGAGAACTTTAATTAGGGGTATATGGTCCTACTATTAATTAAGCATTTACTTTAGGTTTCTTTTTTACTTGTATGATTATATTTCTGAGCAATGAACGATTTCTTTGACCATTATTTCAGGTGAGGTAACCCTAGAGCGTCCTATCGAGGAGATAGCAGCGATCTCCCATGCTGGCGCTCCTATCCTCCTAACGGTAGTTGCTGAGGAGGTTCGACTGTCGCGAGAGGAGCCCGAAGCGATGTCCTCGACTGTACAGCTTGCGTTCATACTGCCCGAACGAGAGAACTCACCGCCGTACTTTGAGAATCAGTTGTAAGTATTCAAAATTCTATCTAATAGGTACTTCTATGAAGTATGAAAAGTCTGTCTGCTGATGATCCATATTTTATGCTTGGCCCATTTTCACCAACAAATACTTAAATTAAGGGATCCCCTAAGAGCATTTACGGAACACTTAATAAGAATTTCGTTTTCACCAAAGTTTAGGTATCCCTTATCCATAGTCATTTATGTCAAAATTGGGAGAGCCCTTATTCTAAGTGGCACTTAGATTAAGAGATTGTTGGTGAAAATGGGCATTAGAGCACGAAAGTGACTAGTGAAGCCTTTTGATTACATTTTTTTTATATTTAAACCTCGTGTAAATTACTTACCTACACTGTGTTATAAATTCAAGACTAAAGTATCCAGTATACTTTTCCAGCTACATTACTTACTTAGACGAGAACGCTCCTCAAGGCACAGCGCTGATGTTCAGCGATCCCTACATACCGCAAGTGAACGACAACGACGCTGGCAAGAATGGCGTGTTCTCTCTCTCGTTGGTCGGCAACAATGGAACTTTCGAGATCTCGCCCACTGTCGCTGAGAGACACGCCCAGTTCATCATCAAAGTGCGGGACAATACCATGCTCGATTTTGAAGCTAGAAAGTCTGTTGTGTTTCAGGTACATGCATTATACAAGTATTATTAGCATTTAAATTCTTAATAAGCTCTCGATATGTTCTAACAATCATATTGTGCATTTCAGATTTTAGCTCAAGAGCTTGGCCCAGCAACGAATCTGTCAGTGACAGCGAATGTGACAGTCTATCTAAACGACGTCAACGATAACCCGCCAATCTTCCTGGCGCAATCATATGACGTGGAACTGCCAGAAAACGTAACCGCCGGCACCAAGGTCGTACAAGTCGCAGCAGACGACGTAGACACTGGTGCATTCGGCAAAGTACAGTTCACTGCCATATTAGGATACCTCAACACGTCCCTCAACTTGGACCCTATATCGGGTGTCATAACAGTCGCCACAAATAATCACGGCTTCGACCGTGAAGCGATGCCAGATCTGCATTTCTTAGTAGAGGCTAGAGATAATGATGGAGTAGGTTTAAGAGTAACAGTGCCATTAATTATTAAGTTACTAGATGTAAATGATAATCCACCAGAGTTTGAAAGATCGCTTTACGAGTTTGTGCTGTCGCCGAGTCTGAATAATTTCACATCGGCAGCATTCGTGCAGGCAGTTGACAGAGATTCCGAACCACCAAATAATATAGTCAGATATGAAATAATACAGGGAAATGGAGATGGAAAATTCGCTATAAATGAAGATACAGGTAATTATCCAAGTCATTTCTTACCATCACACATTTGCGTAGGTACTAGAAAACTTGACAATCCATGAACTTAATACAAATGTTATTTTTTCAGGTGAACTGTATCTTCTAGAAGCGCTAAAAAGAACAAAGAAACAAAACGTTCACAGACGAAGACGTCAATCCAATGATCAAGAGGAAAGCGAAGTATTTGTGCTAACAATAAGAGCTTACGATCTAGGAGTTCCTAGATTATCCTCTACAACAATAGCGAAAGTATATCCTCCAGAGAGTAAGACTAGGACAATGTCTTTCATAGTTCCTGGAGCTAACCCTGATAAGAAGAAACTAGAAGAAGTTCTTAGTACACTCTCTGGAGGAAAAGTAACTATTATTGATATTAAGCCATACAGAGGCAGTGATAATACTGCAACAGATTTAAACGGTCAGGAATCTAGTCAAGAAAAGTGAGTATTGATTTAACTTTTAGCTAAACCTAAGAAAGTATTTCAATTAAAGTTCCGTAAAACATAAATAAATTGCCTTTTTCAGGAGTGAAGTTATCGCTGTGGTGCGGATGTCTGGAAACACAGCCATAAATGTAGCCAAGCTCCAAGAGCAACTGGCAAAGAATGTGACAATCTACACGACAGGCACTAACTCGGGTGGCGTCATCAATACTGGGACAGGATCAGGATCAAATTCAGGAAAATCTGATCATGCGTCTACAGCCGACGGTAGTGATTCTGTAAGTATATCAACACTTTCTTCATTTCGGGATTAGGATTCTCCTTATTTTTATGGAACCTTCATAATGTATTGTTTTGCATTTTTCAGGGTCTCTACAGAGCAGAAAGTCGACTATTATTCTGGCTACTAATACTGCTGGCGATATTAGTAGCCCTAGTACTGTTACTCCTTATATGCTGCTGCATATGCGAAGGATGTCCACTTTATATGCCTCCTAGGTAAATTTCAATTCTTATGTTTTGTTATTGGCTTTACTATTCACACAATTGCTATATTTTAACACATCTATCCTTATCAGGCACCCTACTAATGTTTTAATATTTTTTTCTACTAATATTTCCTTTTTTTTTCTTATTAACAGACTGAAATGCACCAACTAATGCAAGTCCCCACAACAGCTTAACACTTTTGTAGGTAAATATTTGTTTTCATTTACAAAGCACCATTTATTTTCTTTTAAGTTCCTCAATCTCACCTAAAAAATGATGCTTAATCTAGGATCTTAATGTGAAAGACAGCTTTTTGAGATATAATATCCTAAAAGCGACAAAACACAAACATTGCATGATACCTAACTGGGAATGTGTTTGAATGTATTCCACAAGATAACATGCACCACATAATTCTTATACTAATTAAGTGTTGATAACAGAACAGATAGGTACATAGATATCCATTAATAAATTCTAGGAAAAGAGTGATACGTGTCAACTCCACAGAGGACGACGTGCATTTAGTGGTGCGCGACAAGGGACTTGGGAGGGAAAACAAGTCGACGCAAAATATAGAAAATAAGTCAATACAAGCTAATGAGTGGAGGAGGCGCGAGGCATGGAGTGCTGAACAGGCAGACTTGAGGACGAAACCAACGCAGTGGAAGTTCAATAAGAGAAACCACAGATCCAATAAAGAGCCATCTAAACCAGCTTCAACGCCGGGAGATATTCATCAAGAGTTCGTACATACAGCAGCTGACAATGATTACAGATATAACGATAATCGGCAATCATTTCGCAGGTAATTTGAAGTTTTTTTAAATACTTTATATGAGTTATTATATTCAATATACCTAAGGTTAAATATATTTTCCTTGTTGCAGGGATGGACCCAACATTATTTACACAAAAGAAATGCAACTACAAGAAGCATTTGCGAACAAACATAAAGAGTATATCGAAGACTTAGAAAACGGTTACGATAGAATCGCAACACTACATTACCAACGTAGGGAACAAGACAACGATTCGATACGTAGACATGAAATAGATAGGGGCTCCGAAGTCGGGGTCTTCCTCAAGTCTGATGAAGACAAAAATTTACATGACAAGACTGATAGCAAAACTAAACACGAATATTCTGAAAAAGTGCGCGCCCCATCTATTCACGGCAGGGATCAATATTTTATAAAAGAAGGAAATACAGAAATTTTAAGATTAGTGACTAGAGGTAAGAATGAAGAAGAGCGCTATGTAAATCTTCCTGCTCAACAACAAAGACCTGTCACACTTATACCGCATACACAATACGTTGTAGTAGATAGTGGGAAAAATCTATTAATGGAACGATTTATAAGAGAACAAGGTGAAGAAGCTAAAAATATTAGAGAGAGAATGAGCAAAGTAACTGATTTAGATAACATTTCGAATGGTAAAGATGCTAAAAGCTACGGACAAAGATCACAAGTAGGTAGTGAAGGGCAAAATCAATTTCATGAGTACACTAACCTTCACCCTGAAGTACCAGGTACAGTACCTTTAAAAACAGATTACTTACAGTCAGCGCTATTAGAAATGCAAAACAAATCGACGATCCACCAAGAGCTACTAGAATCATCACTCAGAAAACAAAATGAGCTTTTACATCAAATACTCATAGAACGAGAAAGAATGTTACAAAACCAAGAAACTGCTTCTCAAGTTGAAAGTAAACTTGAAACTCAGAGTCTACCTGGCCATTCTGTGATGGCAACTCAAACCGAATGTCACATTGGTACACAAACTGAGCCACAGCTCATGAAGCCAACAAGAAGAAAAGCGAGAAGTGACAATGATTCGTACAGTGAAGATGAATCACAAATGGTTGTAGAGGATGAAACAAAAAAAGTAGCGTGGGTAAAAAAGAGAAAGCCTAAAAAGAAATTAAAACACAAAGATCCCCGACGAAGTATGAGAGTATACGATTTAAGTAGAAAAATAAAGACACCAATCCTCGAAGAAAGTGAAGTGTCTCCTTCCTTGGAAAGTGAAAAGCACATAAAAATAAGCAAAACCAACGAAAGGGAAGAACACATAAAAAATTACGGCGATATGACAAGAAGCACAGTAACTACATCAAAAAATGAAACCGTATCGTCTACTCAAATAAAAATATCTGACAGTGACAGAAAATCAAGATTAAGAAGAGACGTATTAATGGAGATTTCGGATTCTATCGACGATAAAGTGGAATCCGACATCAGCGACAGAAGATTAAGGCTTCAGAAACAATTTTCTGTTACAACCGATGATACACAACTCAAAAGCCCATTAGCTATCGAAAATGAAAGTAACGACAATAAAAGCAGAAGCAGTTCAGCTTCAAAAGACCATCGCAATTTAGTATTTTCAAGACAAGGTTCTTCCACAGAAGCACGGGAAATTGCAGCAGAACATTCATCAGCAAAGTCAAAATCATCAGACGTAGAGGCGCAGTCAACTAAATTAGATAGTCCAAGTAATCCAGAACCTAGTAAAAGAGTAAATGAAGCGAGTGAATCAACGAAATCGTCAGAAAGTGTTAAACCGACACAAAAAAGCTTACCACGCTATATGCAATGGTATGGGAAAAAGTCAGCAGCAGCAAAATCTACACCCGCTGAAAAAGTAGTACCGAGTAAACCAAAAAGATCATCGAAAACGAAAAACGATGATGATAAAGATGGCCGGTACGGTAAGATTATGAATAAAGACACTCAAGGCGATTCAGAGGTAAAAAAAAACTTCAAATCAAAAGAAAGTGAGTTTATTCATCCACGGATACTGAAAGAAGAAAAGGTTACTCCAGTTCCAGAAGGCCCCTTACCAGATGTTCATCCTTTACTGCAACATTCTGAACATAGATATGAACACCAATACGAAAACCAAAATCCTCTATGTTACATACAGCCTACGCACATACCTAAATATTTAGGCCAACAACCAATGCCGCGGAAACAAGCACCAGAACAACAGCCCATCTATGTAAATCAAGATGATGTTAAAGAACCTAAACAGGATATAGCAGAAAGTGCCTTAACCCACAGTATATCAATATCAACAAGCTACGAAGAAGATCGAAAGAATCCAGAAGTACATGTTTCTAAAATAAACATAGGAGGCGATAATATTCCCGACATAGCTCATAGAAGTGTCACGTCTAAGATAGATGATAATGATTCTGGTATAGCTATGAATACGTTGGTTCAACAGAATAACACGAAGAGGTTACCCATCACTGAAAAGAAAAGTGTGTTCACAATCGCATACGACGATGTTCAAACCAAACAACTTCGACCAGATAGTAGCTCCACTTCTTACTAAATCACTTTTATATTCGTGTCCGTCGATTGAGTGCCTTAAAATCATTGTGAATAAATTAGGATAGTCCCAAAATTAAAGACTCTTTCTTACTCTCCGTCCAATGTTGAAATCGTTAAATTATTTGATAAAACAAAATGAACTATTTTTACGCTGGAATATTGATATCTTTTTGGCTAATATCCAGATACTTAGAATAAATTATAATAAGCTAGTTTCGTTACTTGTACAGGATTTTAGCTAAAATGAATTCAAGTTCAGCTTTGTATAAGAAGTGTAACTTGATACAACTGCCTTTGTTTATTGACTGGTTTATTATATATAATTTTAGAATATTTTCCTATAATAATGTATATAGGCCACATGTTGAAAATATAATTAAGTAATATTTAAATTAATTGTAGCTTTAATAATATCTCTTTGTAAATATTATTTCTGTAATACCTTACAATGCATTCTGATACAGTGTGCAATTCTATATTTGTTATAAAATATAAAGTTATATATTACATATTAAACCGTGAGTATTATTTAATTTTTGTCGTTATTTTACCCTATTTTTGTCGAATCAAGCTTACCCCTTCATACCCAAAGACAACAAGCTATATAAATATGCTATGATTACAATGGCTATTTTGTACACTGCGCCAGGCAGTGGCTCCCGGTTGTCGTATCATTAAGCATCGATAACATGCATCAATTTTATAATTTAAACAATTTATCGTAACTCTGTCTGAAAAACTTAACAAACTACCCGAAGATTCATAATGCAGAAACTCGAGTACATCTACAAATGGTACGCGACTTTGTTAAGCGCCAGTTACCTACCTAATCAGATTCATCATCCTATGAGCCTTTTCCCAAACTATGTTGGGGTCGGCTTCCAGTCTAACCGGATTCAGCTGAGTACTAGTGCTTTACAAGAAGCGACTGCCTATCTGACCTCCTCAACCCAGTTACCCGGGCAACCCAATACCCCTTGGTTAGACTACCTACCTAATCAGATTACCAAAACTAAAATCTACCTACCTACTTACATATTGAGATTAACAGCAAGTAAATAATTTTACCAGAATAGTTAGTTATTCAACGCATGTAAGTATGCTCCAAGTAAATGTAGATGTCGCTAAGTTTCTAATAATTTAAAATCAACACACAAAAAAACAGATTAACAAATTGTTTTTTTTTCATCGAATACTGCCACCAATCCGTGCGATTTCAAAATTCTATCCAAACTCAGAACACAAACTAACCAATATAACAAGTTTTATAATCTATGGTTCATTTTAATTTCTGAACGAACCCAAGATACAGTTGATCCGCCCGTGTCGTTGATATTCGGAACGTTGGCTCTAATTTTACCAGGGCCACATAACCGCTCGGGAGTGTTGAAGGACAATGATCGTGTTTCTCGAATCTAAAATCAAGATGGCGCTGTTAGACAAACGTTGAACATTTTCGTTGATATTCGGAACGTTGGATCTAATTTTACCAGGGCTACATAACCGCTTAGGAGTATCGAAGGACAATGTTCGTGTTTCTCAGAATCAAAATGTAGATGGCGCTGTAAGCAAAACGACGGCTAATTTTCCCAGCAGCCATACTAGATGTCGCTATGCTCAACATTATTTTTATTAGGAGTTTGTTTGTGAACAAAGGTCTGAAAAATAGTTACAAATTCAACAAAAGATGGCATTGATGGCTAGACTTGTGGCAGAGTTGAATGAATTATGTTATTATAAAAAAAATTGTTCAGTGGTAAAGTTGTATCAAATTGCGAATTTTAAGATGATGTCAATGTCGAGTAGAGTGTAAACAATAATTCTGAATACAGTTGAGTATGTAAACAGTCTGAAGTGCTTCTTTAGCGGTGTCAACTAATTACCATTATAGCATAGGTACCTTAAAACCGAATCGTCAAACCAAATGGACGTATTATTTTATATGAACTTACTAAAACCGCATATTGTGTGTCATCTTTTGGGTAGACTTGACATTTTATAATTTTATTGTAAGTATTAGTTTAGTTTCTATTGTTTAGTATCTTCTTCTTCTTCTTTCTCCTGCCCTGTTCCCAAATATTACTTGGGGTCGGCGCAATATGTCATTTTCTTCCATTTTCCCCTGTC
Organism: Helicoverpa armigera; assembly: GCF_030705265.1. Lineage (NCBI taxonomy): Eukaryota > Metazoa > Arthropoda > Insecta > Lepidoptera > Noctuidae > Helicoverpa > Helicoverpa armigera. The sequence continues at coordinate 8,522,443 of NC_087132.1, read as the reverse complement.
ACTCGTCATACTGACACTCACTCCCTTCCTATTCATATCATCTTTCAGGCAATCCATCCATCTTTTCTTAGGTCTTCCTCTTCCTCTCCATCCATCTACATTCATACTTAGCACACACTTTGTTGCATGCGTATCATCCCTCCTCATTACATGTCCATACCACGACAATCTTCTACTTCTCATCTTTTCTGTAACTGGCGCTACTTTCAGACTTCCTCTAATGTAATCATTCCTCACTTTATCCATTCTTGTAACACCACACATCCATCTCAGCATTCTCATTTCTGTTACATGCACTCTCTTCTCGTCCCTCTTTTTCAATGCCCAACACTCCGATCCATACAGGACGACAGGTCTAATGACGGATTTGTAAATTTTGCCCTTCAGTTTGAGGGGCATCCGCGGGTCACAAATATAAGTATAAGTTTTGTAAATTTTATGTTAAGATTTAGGTAGTTGGTATTAGAAATAAGTAACTATGATATTACTATAGTGACACCTGTAAAATAGTTGTCGTGTGTTTGGTGGTGAAATAAATAAACAATTTTAACTCGCGACAAGACCACACCGCAGGCGTCACAAAAAGTCATTCTCTTCCCGAATTTTCAACTGTAGTTAACGACGTGAACTTAAATATTGTTTCATCAGAGTGCTGATTCCGAGTTTTGTAAGCTTACGCGCTCGATACGTAATTATAACTTGGCTGAAGTAAAGAGTCGTATGCTACATGACATGATTAAAATATAGCACGTTCATTCATTTTTCCGGATAATGACGTTTACTATTTCGCAAGTGAGCGCGTTTATAATACGACCAAATGCCGATGACAGCCTTTATGACATAAACATGTCAAAAATGTATACTACGTAATTAAGTTGTATGACAATTTACGCATCGAGAAAGTTAACTTGCAAAACTCGCACTAGGCACTCTGAACTGCGTTCAATCATTCGCGTGAGCAGTTCGTTCATTCAGCTCATTTGCACAGACGAGTCGCGCGGAAAATTATTTCTTTTCATATTCCCATTTTTCACGTCTTACTTACTAAAGTTTTCATAACTGGGGAGTTTGGGAGTTGACTGTTTATTCTTTCTTCTTTTTTGGTGTTTGGCTAATTTTTATTCCGAGTTTTGTTTAGTTTGTTCTGATTGAACAAACGTTTGTGTTGATTGGACTGTTTTAAAAAACTCGTTTTTTTCTCAATTTTCAATATTTTTCCCGTATGACAGACAGGCCTTTGAATATTGACCCTTGAACCTTAGAGTACATACTTACCTTATAAAAAGAAAAGTCAGACAGGTTCAGAAATACAAGTAGGATAGGCATTACCATTTCCCTCAAAACATTAAATATTATAACAAACCTTAGCGCCCATCCGATGAACTTGTTTAATTTAGTAATAATAAAACAGAACCGCAACTTTTATTAAGAAAGTACTAGGGCGACAGAAACAGACATGAGGTATGGAAATTACGTCTCCCCGCGGCAACTTGCTTTCACGGTCCACTGGGCTGATCATAATAAAAACTCGCGCCGTCGCTTTCACACAGAAGTTTGACCATAAATTCTGTGGTCGGTGCAGTAATCGCCTGGCGCTCGCCGACGGCGAAATTCTTACCGAACGACCCCAGGAACGGCACATCCACAGAAAATTCGAAGACATTCCAGCTCCATTTCAACTTACACTGCTGCTTTTGTTCTGAGATTTTGTTAGAAGGTGGGAAAAAAACCGCAATGTATTTCGAATCAAACTTGGAGCTACATTTTTTCAAACAGGTCCGAAATCCCCTACTTTTAATATAATAATAAATATCACCAGAATACACTACTTTTTGCAAAGTTTTTTTTCCGCTTTGTTTTCCCCTAGGGTGAGCCAAGACCATTAAAAAGGTTAGGGCGAGCGATATTTTATGTGATTTTAAGTGTGTAACGGTTCTAATGTCCGTTTTATTGCGATGTGAATTATTAAGGCATGGTAACTAGTGTCTTTTGACTCCGCAGAAACGAGAAATAGTCGATAGTCCATAGTTGCTACACCTTTGTTTTTGACGGTCAAAAATGTAAGGTGATAATGGTATTAAAAAGCCATATCGTAAAGCTTAAATATTAAATATACATCTAAGTAGTTTCCAATTAAAATTACAGACGTGAACACATGCACAAAGTTTTGAGTCACATTGTTTTTCAACCCCCCAAATCAGTTAAATCCATCAGCTTAGACATTTGAAACATAAGTTGAGGCTGATACCTCTCATTATCCTCAGCAGAGAGGGTTAACTTTGAAGTATCATTGCCATTTATAAATGGTCAAGTTCAACCCGCCGCCGTTCGCCCCAAATTAGAACTGATTGCTGTAACTGAATTATTAAATTGATGCCATTTGTTTCTCAGATATTTTAATAACGGGGAATTGTTTTGGGTTAAAACAATTTTGATTATTTATAAAATATTTTTTTTGCAGGAATTACTTAAAGACATTTTATGTGAAGGTGTGAAACGGTGTCTGTAAGTATTTTATACTGACATTTTGTATGTAAAAATAATAATAATTTTCATTGGAGGAATTTATGTAAACAACTTTTTTTTTCGTTATTCGAGCTATATAGGCACCTAACTACGAGTATGCGCCATCTTACAATAGAGGCGAAGGATAGAACCAAACAATCTCAAACAAGGTTTATACATACCAGCGTATTAATTAAAATGTTCTTTATTAATTTTTCCAATGAATCCCGAACGCACAACATTGACACTTATTGCTTTTCCCCAAATTTATCCAAGAAAACCAATTAATCACGTCGCCTCTGTCCAATAAATCCCCTTACGGACTTTAATTATTTTCTTATGATTTTAATTTTTGCTCTCCGTACGAACCCTCGGCCAAATCAAGGATTTGTGAACAACTGTCTCCACTCAAATTTTTTCGACTCCAGTTTGGACTTTTATTAATAAAGGAGGAAGACAATTAATACTACTTAAAATTTGTTTAAGCATTTCTAAACTTAATTAGAAAATCTTTTCCTTGTTACGGATAAATAAGTAGGAGTTTTGTACCTGCTGGCTTTGAATGGTGAAATATGGAACAATGTCTCAAAATGTCGTAATTCGATATAGTTCGGCCAATATTTAAGATCAATACCTAAACGTAAGCCGGTTTGTGACCCAACCTGACAACCAAATGCAATTTATGGTGTACCAAGGTACTCGAAACTAAGGTAACACTGAAACTCTACTGTATTTAGGAAATGCTAACTTTTTAATGTCAATAATACAATTTATATAGTATTTACTAGATATACTTAATTTGTACTAAAATGGAGGAAAAATGGACATCAAAAGGAAATACATATTTTACATAGCTTTTTGTGCATTCCGGGAATTAATGGCATTTAACAATCAGCCGACGGGCGATTATTTTCCCAATTGGTCCCAAAAACCGCGCAATTAAATGCCATTTGTCCACAACAAAGGAGCGGTCCTCTCACCCCCCTCTTTTCTTCCGAAATTAGTGATGACTTCAATAAAAATAATTCTTGTCTTTTAGGCAAATTGCATCGCGAAAAGTCCAAAAGCCTTTAATTAAGGGTCGCCCTTCGCCACCCCGTAAACAGCGACGCGGCCGTCACCTTTTATTTTTGTTAATTCTTGGGGCTCTTTCTTCGCCGCATAAGTTACTTCACCCCTTCCCGCCCGTGATTCTTTACGCCTTTTTGTCACCGTTTGAATTCTTTTGAAGAAACCCTTTCTTCCCATCTGCCACGCCCGTCAATATTAACTCCGGTACGACGAGTTAAACTTTTTAATATCCGTTAAATTTTGTTACACTCAGCGCGAATCCTTTTAAGGAGGTTAGGAAAAAAGTCTAATTTAAAAGTCGTGTAAGTAAATTCTGTGCCGGTTTTTTTTTGTTTCCTTCTGATTCTTGCATTCATGCATACTTATATTGTTTCGAAATTAAAGAACAATATCAAAAAAGACATCCCTCCAAACCGCAGAAGGCGATATTTCTTAAGATTCATTAAATTATTCACGAGGGAAAAGGAAAAAAATAATGCAAATGAGATCGGAATGTTTAAAAAAACTTGTTGGAAAACACGAGAGATCGTGACGGAGACTGGTGCGGTTGTAGGGACACGGACACGAATTTTTAATCCATTTCCCGCAGTCGATTAATATTCAGGGCCCGGCTGGTCTGGTTCATCTCCTTCTCCATTATTGCTTGGACGACACCGCCTTCGTGTCCTCTCTATACTTTCGCTTTGATTTCGTACAAGCTAATTACTTTCCTTTTGTGAGTGATTGCATTCCTAAGGAGGTTTGTTTATCGTCTTTGCTGATTATGCAGATGAGTCTTCGTATTTTTATTTTAACAACATCTTGCTACATTAATATTTACATAAGGAAATATTGAGGGATATAAGGAGCTACAATGTTGTTTCTACAATTGTCAAAGGACCCAACCGCTGCTAACCATAACATCGTGAGATTCACCAACGCCAATTACACAAACACATAATTCCTGCTTTGCATGTTCAGTTGGAGCAATATTGCCTTAATATATTCAATATCCGGGAAGATGATAATTTACCGACTCGGGTAGAATCCATTATGGATGTTTACTTGACCTGCGCTTAGTGCTTACTAAGACAACAGGGGTGACCGCTGCGTACTTATGCGAGCCTGGTAGAGTGGCTCTTCAAAAGTTTTCTCTGAATGATTAAAAGAAAATGGAAGTGGATTTAGTTTTGTTTTGAGTTTAGGGAGAAAATAGTATTTTTAGTTTTTTTTTTTGACAATAACAATAATTTAGGGTATTGACAGCATTTTGGCCCAATTCTTTTGAAAAATACATCCATTTTTAAATGAATAAATTCCAAAATTAAGGTTTGTTTTGTCATTTTTTGTTGGATCATACTTATTGAAAGAAAATCAGTAACCAAACAAAAGACGGTAGATAAACAATAAGAAGAAAAACAGAAAGGTGAATATCGAGATGCGGTGAATTTGAATTTGGAATTCAAATCCCGCGCGTTGACTTTGGCACCACACAGGAACTGTAGCTGCAACATGTACAGAGAAAAACAAATCTTACCACAACCTTACCATTTTTATGAATTCACCGTACTTATTACACCTATTGTTTTTGTTTCTCATATTATTTTTTTAAGAAGGGAAAGTGAACATATTTTGAATTTAAAACAAATTAATGGAACTTATAATTAGCCCGTCATATTCACTATTTGTTTTGTCAATAACGCAAAAAATCCAATGATTTGGTTGTTAGTTCAACTTTATGACTACACCGTCGAACCTTATCATCCTCGCATGAATAGACCAATTTTTTCTACGATCTCCTGTAATACGTTGATGCAGAAATATGTTTATGGCCTTACATGGAATATTTCGAGAGGAAAATCCGGGATAATCTATAAATATCGCCCTCGACACTTCGCCCCGTAGCAAATTCTAAAGTGACAATATTTCGTATTGTACCCGCGATGTGAAAAATGTATGCACACCCCGTGCCTCGCGAAGCAGTAATATATGGCGCGCGTGGGGAGTTATTAAAATTATAAACAAATAAAATTATTCAGTGTGCACCCCTTACGAAGTTATTCGTGGCCTGAATTCTACATGTGTGATGTTTATTGCATACAGAAGATGTATGGTTTACTCGCTTTGTAGGAAATGGATTATAGAAGATTACATAGAAGGTAATTTTTATTCTTCAATTTCATATACTGACCTCAACAGAACTCTCTACGGATTTAATGTTGACCATAATTTTTCCAAAACAAACCTTGATATTGTTTAATGGTGATGATGAAGAAACTCTTGAATCTGATCATTTTGATAAAAAAAAACTTCACAGCCATCCATCATTCTAAAATAATCTTTTGACGGGTTACACGAGAAAAAAAATACAATTTCCGTGTTGGAATATCTGGTGGAAGTTTTTCATCTATTGGCATATCGGTAACCCCGTTCCCTTTATTTTATATTAAAGCGATAAACATGTCGATTGGAGAGACACGCGTGGCTACCCTCCCTTCTCATCTGTAGGAGAAATCTGCGTAGACGTTCCTGTGAAGGTTAGAGTAGTAAGAATTTGTTTAAGAATATTATAGTCTTCATTGTTCTGAAAACATGAAGCCATTCTAAATTGGTCATCGTCTTCTTTTTTCGAACTCGATCAAAATATCAATAAGTGCATAGAAAGTATAGCGAAATAAACAATTACTCTTAGGTAATTTTGGATTTTAATATGTACTAAAATACTATGTAAATGTCTACTTATACGCACCAGTATAAATCTTCAAACTTCCATTCAATACCACATTTTTCAAATTGTACATCAAAACAAGCTCAACTTGCTAGAACACATCCAATCTTGATACATAAAACATTGATCGTCCCATTCCCAAATTCACCAGTATCAGATATTCCACGATAACATCAGCGGAATATGCAAGTCATGAGAAAACGCTTATCATGGGATTCGATAGCGGCTCCGACGGGGATGAATTATGGTGTAACATATTGCCGTGTGATCTGTGACTATTAGTTTTAGATGTCTGTGGGATGTTTTTGAAATTAGATGGGAGAAGTGCTAAGTCAGATAGATTGGCAGGGTTTATGTTGAATTTTAAACTGATCAATGATTTCGTATTGGCGACACAGATCGACGATATGATATATTTTTGATGATACCTACGGTATTTTTGGATATATTTTTTATGATCAACCCTGTTAGACCCTGTACTTATTGGCTTTACGTGAAACTACATGACAAAAATGTTTGCATACGTAACGTAAAAGACCACATTACCTATATCAAATCCACGAATATTATATCAAATGCCGATATATCTCTTTTCTTCAGTAATGTCTATTTCTCTTTTTGTGGTTTTCTCTCGAACAAATGTATTATTTTTCTCAAATGAACCAGTAGAAACTCTTCCCGTCTTCATCGAAAAGTAACTGCAAAAAACCTTCACCACCTCAAGTGCTGCATTTATATCTAACATCACCATCATCAATTATGTGGCGATTGACCACTCATCCCTAGGGTTGGCACTCCACGTGTTGTGCGCTGCAGATGGACGCTCCAACAATGCCGTTAAAAATGAACTCTGCCGATAACTGTCAGCCCTGATGAATCGCTCCGCTGCACCTTTGAAAGGGAAAGTAATCTGTAAGTGAGTTATTGGCACGTTTTCGTTTTCAATCAATCAGTGGCATTGCGATTGGCAATAGAGTTATCGTATTTAATGAAAATAAAGAACCATATTTTTGAGGCTTCTTGGAGTGCTAACCATTCCCAAAAATCTGTAGTAAAGGACAATATAAAGGTACGTAGAGCAATATTTTTGAAAACTGTCAAAATCACACAAAGTCACCTGTAACATACAAGTTAAATTAAATATCCACAATGAAACATTGTTACATGTAGCGGAAGGGTTTTACAACACCGTTATTAGCAATAACATAACACGTAGCATCGCTTCGGTATTTTCTTCAATAGCTGTAGGCCCATAAACCCACCGTGTTGAACAAGCGATTGTGTGAACAAGCGGCCGCCTGGGACGCCAAACTTCAGAAATTCCCCGTCGGCTTGTCGCGAGCAGAGTTTTACGGCCAAATTAATATGGCAAATTAATGCGTTCTGCTACCGTATAATTTTCGCGTATGGGAGGGTGTTTCTTGCGACGTCCCGGGTCCCGCACAAACCGACATATTGCGTCACAGGGGTATCTAACAGGGAATCGTATCATTTTTCCATATGGAAATGATGTAACGAGCGGTGCGCAAGACAACAGTGATATGCTAATTAAAGGAAAACACGCCAAACGTATTCTGTGTTTATTTTCGGTCGGCGACGAGACGTAGGAAACGGCGGCTTTTTTAATTGCTGAACAGGATCAAAAATAAAGTACAGAACTTCCTAATCTTTTTGTCTTCACTTACACTGTGGTTACTATGATTCACTCACTTCAAAACAAAATGACTACACTTTATGTTTCCAATTTCCTCAAACATGATGCTGCACATATAATCAGATGTGTTAAGCAATGATAATAAAGACCCATTTAATTACAGGAAAAGTTCATAAGTTGCAGTCGAAAGTACTCGGAGTGTATAAGGAAGAAGAGCATGTGAGTTTATGAGTGCGATTCGTCACGGCAATTGAGAACGTGGGAGGGTTTCTTGTCTCCTCTGTAATGAGAACACCTTGCAATAAGCGACGCAAGACAAGCAATAAAAAGGTGCACGTCGCACTTTACGTGTAATGTTGGCTTCCTTGTTAGGCATGAAGAAATCAACGTTGCTTATACAAAGATCTGCGACTTGATTAATATAACTCCTGACTAATGTTGTTTGCGCAAACAGAGACTAGCTACAGAACATTACGAATACACGGACGTCGACAATATCGAGAGCAAACAATTAGAGGCAAGTTAGGGAGATGGGGGGCGCCGATTAAGTTATACACATGCGGGTTAGAGGGTAACCTGACTCAGGAAGATTAAGATTCATCGAAAGGCCCTTACATGGAAGCAAACATTGTATTACGAACCGGTGTCTTGCCAATGTTTGCCGAAGGTAGCGGATGTTAATTTAGTATTCACCCTTGCGTTACGTGCCCAATATTAATATTTCGGTAAAAGCCAGAATGTCTCGAAAAGATTCATTTGGTAAGTGGAATGAAGGTGACACCGGGATTACGTTTTCTTGTGCGAACTAATTTGCGGGAACAAACTAGGGGAGGTGCCGGACGGCCGTTAATGGTCCCGGAACGCCTTTGGGCTGTCCACGGTACTTGACCGCCGCTTGGGGACTCCTCACACTATTGAAGTGCTAAGAGGGACATCAGTATACCCTTGGGCCTGTCATCTGAATAATTTAACGTCTTAATTGTGTTTGGTTTTTGTGGGAATAATGCGGATAATGCTGATGTGTTGTTTTCTTTATGGGGAGTATAAATGGAATTTGTTGTTCCGAGATAAAGTATGACTTATGTACATTATTTCTTTAATTTATTTTATCTACTTCTAGTTATATTCAAATGCAAGTCAATACCATGTTAGACTGAAACAAAACTATCATCGAGGAGCCTGTTTATGAGATCAGACGTTAAAATTGTTTACTAGTCACAACTTTCCAACCTAAAAGCTACACATACATACATCTTTGCTACACAAAACCACCCATCCCAACCTAAGTATGTTGAAATCCTCAAAAACGTAATAACTCAAGGGCAGCCGGTCAGCGATAAGCAAGTTAATCCCGAAGATAAATAGGCTTCGGTCATCGTGTCCGGCGCGGGCGGTGAGCGATGCGATTCTTTTGTCTCCGCCCGCAGCCACCGAGCCGCCCTCGAGACAATGTAAGGAAGGTCCAGTCAGCAATCGACAGCGGACGAATATTTGGTTCGTAGAGTTAGGAATGTGATGTTAAGACAAAGCAAAGTTTGGTAGAATTGCTAAGTGAAAAAAATAATCTCAAAATGGGGAAAAGTCAGTGTGTGAAGTTTTCTTTAAAGCAACTACTTAAGATTTTAAACTGTTTTAGATGACATAATTGTTATTTTTGAAAACGTACCAATATCCCAGTAAAACTTACTTTTTTTGTTAAATCTGCAGCTGCTACTGAAATCACAAAAAAACTGCACATGCAATTTGACTAAAAATATTTTAATTTCTGCCTCTATTCGTTCCATAGTCTGTGGTTTACCCAAACGTCTGAATTCCCAATGTCCAGCACATTAACTTCAGACCACAAGGCGCGGGGTCCGTTTGACAACCGTGGGTGGCTTTATTTTAAATCACCACCTATTGTGTCTAAGAAACTATTCATGACTCTAATTTATTTTGTCGAAAATTGAGGACAAGATTTATTTAATTGTTTGTATAGGTCCTGGCAAGGTATATACTCGTAACTTGTCTATATTACTTTTGAGCAGTTTTCATAAAAATCCAAAGAACTCGATAGAGTATTATCTAACTACCCATGTGTGAGCAATCTCTGTGTGAAATGTACGAAAGTTTACCCAATAAAATCCGTACCGCAAACACAAACGCAATTACGTATGATAATATCAACATAGAAGAAAACTTGTGCGTAACACCATGAAAATCCCCTGTTTTATTTCTTGGGCAGTTTCCAACGATATCGGCAAATCTACCAGGCAAACAGGAGTATAGCAGAGATTTGCGAACACCGCACGAGGCTATCGGATAAATTGACCGGTAATAATAAAATGTAAGGGGTAAGAATGTAGATGGCTATTTAGATAATTGTTAGCTGCGTCCGCAGTGACCAGGCAGTGTATCGGAAAACTGGGTAGATAGTGGGCGATTTTATTGCCACCCCAAGGTGGTCATTTATGGGAAAACTATCAACGGAACAGAAACGGAATTGATGACAACGCATTTCGTTGTTTCTGTCCCGATGTGAGAAAATGATGGGCGTCTGACAGTTGATTCATTGCAATGACACCCATTTACTGCTGACTACTTCGATAAAGAGATATCTGGAAGTAACTGAGATAGTTTTCTTTTGTTTTTCATCTATTGGATGTACAAATACTCTTAAGACCCTGGTATCTTTTCTGCATTCTTTTAAAGCCCAAACAAAAGGTCATCCCAGAAAAAATCAATAATCTAAAACGCATTGTCGATTTGTTTACACATGTACCCACCCTAAGTTCAAGCCGTTCAATATAAAACGTTTCACGAGGGAGGCGCGCTAAGCCGAATATTATGAGTCGATGGCCCTAGCAGGTGCCGCTAAACATTCAACTTGCAAATCTGATGTTACAGTCATGTCAGTCACGTCTTGAACGACGGAAACTTGCCAAACTATGCTCGCCATGAGTATACTACTGAATTTGTAGATTCTGGTGCCGGCAGTAAAAGTTTTGGTTGTAAGAATTTGGACGGTGAAGTAAATGGGCTGGGACTTGAAAAGACAACAGAGAGACTTGCCTATTTACTTTTTTGCTCATTGTATAACTTCTAAGATTAGTATTCACCTGTTATGTATTTAAAAATCTCTCATTACATAACAACCTATTTACAAGTTCCCATCTATGTTATATAGATATACCTCTATACCATCTCAAACAAACGTACTTTCAATCAAACGCACCTTCTCTCAAACATTTCGATAACCAAATTATCTCCACTCCACTCTACATAGATAAGCTTAACAATGACGTTTTGCCTTTTATCAAAGGCTGTGTTTGTTGATCTGATTACGGACTCCTCAGTCCGGTGGTCAGTTGACCGTCATAATTCGGGACCAGTATGCGTTCATTGGCGCATGAAATATTCGCCGGTGGACGTCCAGGCAGGGGAGAATCGCACGCCATTACACTTCTCACCTGACGGGACAAGGCGTCAAACGTCTGGAAAACTAAACAAATATTTATTTACCTTTAAACCTTCGAGGTGTTTTTGTGTGTTTTTCTACGCTGGCTTTTTCTATAAGCGGATAAATGGATGTCTTTTTCTGTTAAGCATAAACCCATTAAGTATCGATGATCCTTTTAACAAATACCTAATTTAAATGAGCAGTATCTAAATAAGCATTTACTTTAATGCGGTACAAATGGAATATTCAAAAACAAAGTAGTAACAAAAGCTCCGGCTCATTTTTTTAGATCAATAAATAAGTGCTCTCTAAGTAAGAAGAAACTTCTGCATTCTCAAAAATGACTTACGATTCGCAACAAACATTTGAAAAATAATGCGGCGTACGTGCTCCCGTGTCCCATAAAACGGTACCGGGACTTATTTCATATAGTTACCGGCCCATAAAGCATAAAAGGCATTCAAATGTGATGTTATTTTGCCGCCAACACGGGGTAATTTATTTTGGTGCGATTCATAATTTTCTTTTATTCACTTTATGTTGATTTTCCTTGGAGTGTGAGTACTCGGTAACGATAATATTATTTCAACGGCCCCATGCATCACAGTGCCGGTAAGGGACCCAGCCGATGGTTTATTTCTTTGTTAACTTTGTTATTATTACTTGTGAGTGTTATGTCTCGTGCTTTGTAATGTGTGTAATTAATAAATTAGCTGTTATTGTGAGTTCAACGTCTTCAAATTAGTTTCAAGTGTCTTTAAGTTTTGTTTGAATTACCAATGAGGAAACTTTTTTACGATATCGCTTATAACAATTGCAATTATTATGCATTAATATACTGGGTATTGAAAAAGTTTGACATAACTTCTATGAAACCGAATATTACACCTCATGCAAAAAAATTGCTTAAGAGATCTTAAACGCCAATACATAAAATGACTGTTTTGCTTCAATATTCCTTAATGTCTCTAACAATTCCACCTAAATAGATACTACGCACAGTTTACACAAACCGCCTGCCACTTAAAAGACGCGGAATAAATTTCCAATAATTATATTATCGAAAAAAGTACGCATAAGCGCCACCTCACCACCGGCGAATTTTTCTCGTGCCTACCTCGGAAGCCCATAATTCCTAATGACATGCAATAACCGTACCCCCAATTTTCGACATAAACCCGCCATAACAATATCGACATCAGCGAAATTTTTCCTCCGGTATTTTTTATTTGAGAATAAGTAACACTTTTCGGTGTAATCAAAATTTTGGTGGAAACCCGCGCGAAGGAACGTCGGAGTGTTTATCGGCCACTCAATTTGATTTTTACCACCGCACTGATTTCTGCCAGTGAGGAATGCTAAGACGCACGTAAGGAATGCCAATGAGGTGGCTATATCTGATTTATTGTGGATATGATTTGGAAAATATTAGCTGTGTTTTAACGAATGCGGTAGATTTATTACTTTTCAGCAATATATACTTTTTGAGACAAACTTTTCAGTTCAAAGAAAAGTTTTCCTTCCTTGTAAAACGTTGATAATTTGCTAAGTTTTTAACCTGAAGGTTTGATAATCCCCCATATTTTAAAACTATCCTTCTCCTCCATATGACAAGAAATACACATAATTTAAAATTGAACTAAACATATCATCACATTCGTATAAAATTGTAAATGACATGCCATTCCCACTTTATGGACATTGGTAAATGAAAATAAAAATATCGGAATACAAACCGCAATCCCTCGGGAGTGTTCCGAAGAATATCCGCAAAAATCCGACAAATTTGATGCTCATCTAAATAACTGCGGTATTCGGTGACCACGCTTTGGAAACATCGTATATTTAAATTCAGTGCGGTCCAGTGCGGTGTGATGTTTCAATTGTCACTGCCTATACCTTCGTAATCCAGTTATCGGAAGGGTGCGACGGTTCTATTTTATTTTTGATTTTATATTATATTCTGGTCATGTATCGGTGTTATTCGAAATGAAAATATTCAAATTCTGAAGTATACTTAGGCAGTTATTGCGATATTGTTTGCAAAATTGACTTGCATCAAAAATTAGGTCCCTCTTAAAGAGAGATTAATAAAAAAACAACCCCTAAACTTAAGTAACAAATCTTTACTTACTTTTTATATATTTAAGATCTGTTTTTACCTATGGTTCACAAATAAATGTTTTGATTGATTGATTGAAAAAAAAAATCAAAGGCACCAGGATTCTCAAACGCACATATACCAATTAGCAACCAAAATAACGCTATCATAACTTCAGGCTCGAAACAGCATACGTGGAGTGCAAATAACTAAGCGTGCAAACCACGTGTGAGTCGTTTACGCCTAAGTGCACATGTCCGCCAGTGTACCAAATGTCCCGATAAGAAGTAGCTCCATTACACTTCAGGTCACGTCCCTGAGCCGCCTCTCGCGTTTATGACTAATGATGGGCTCACATGCACCACCTCATACTCCGCTTTATATTCAAATGATGCTTCCTGACCCTGATTAATGCTGTTTTCTTTGCAAACATTTGTTAACGTCTTCAAATTGAGACGGGCGTCATGTGTAACGTGTTTTGGATCTGTGATGCGTTTTTTATGCCGTCAATTGTTTTTTCTTTCTTAAGAAGTTTGAGCATGAAAATGGAACAACCATCATTTCTATTTCCTTCAATACCAAAGATAAACAAATTCAAATAAGCAACAAAGTTTTGAAGAAAAATTGTAAAATTCGCTTGCTTTTTTAACTGAGTGTAGTTAAACAGAGGTAAATTCATAATACGATATATTTTACGTAAATAGATATGGATAATGTAACAAGTTTGATTGAATTAAGTGAATTGCTTCGCTTTAAACAAATATTTGCTCAGTTCTCATTTGTAAGACGTCTGGGTAGCTCGCCTTAGACAAATTAATAACAAGATAAAGAAACTCGACGGGTCTTAATTCATTAATTAACCTAATTGTATTTGCCGTTGCGCCCATTATTATTGTTTGTAAGAATTGGTACAGAGTAACGAACAGCAGTATCACCAAAAGAGTTGGGTAGTTGTTCCCTTTCCGTATATTGATTGGCCCAAGAAAAACAATCTGATCTATTTTTTGTTGCACTAAAATGTCCACATAATGGTGTTTATTCTAAAATTGAGAAAAAAGACACAAGTGAAAACATAGCACTAAATAAAATTACCCAACTGCTTAGTACTGCTCTGTGACGTATCATGTGGCCGCCAAGAGATTTGCCTGATTGCCGTAGAAAGGGGTCGAATCAAAAAGTTTCGCAAGAAAAATTTGCTCAATTTAAAGAAAGGGAATAAGCGCCGGATTGCAGGCGGCGCCGGAGTTTTGAAAGATTTTTCACTTTCAACGTTAATTGCTACCGAAAGTAAAATAAATCTTTGCTTTTCTTGAGGCTTGTTTTCAGCCCAAGCCTTGAGCCAATCAATTAATTAAACTGTTGATATTTTACGGAGAAAAATATTGGTTGTTTTAAAAACTTTACGAAAGTTTTTTTACTGGATTAGCATTCGGTACTTTTTCTTGCACAGGTAGAAAGTATAACTATAAAGTGTGTGTGGGGATCGAGATTGCTTTTCTGATTACAATGTAGTTGCGAAGTTTGTAAATAAAATACATACAAATACAAAATATCTCTCCCCGTGTGCCCCATTCGATACGCGATCGTAACATTTTATCATAGGTGTAATAGAAATATCAAGCGACAGTAAAAAAAGTTCAGTTTCACTCAGAACTGTTATTTGCGAAGTTTTTCTTTACGTTTATTGTTTGTTTTGATGCATGTTCCTCATAAAAGGATTCAATTATAATTTCTGTGTGATGAATAGGGAGTTTGGAGTAATTTTAGTAGACCGTTAAGGAAACAATAATATCAGATTGATGAGTTCTATTCTGCTGTAAGACTACTATTTCTGACGTAGAAAAATAAATCAGCCATTTGAAAAAAATACACTTTCAAAACTAGTTTCATCAGAAAAACAAGCGTACCTTATCTAAGTTTTACATAGAGCAGACTTTCTCAGCAAAGAAAATATTAACTTGGGACATCAGGCAGGTACCCACTGTCCCCTCTAAGTAGCGCAGTTGGAAAAGATCAACATGTTGGCAACACTTCACGGATACTCAATTTAAAAAGTTTTCTCGCTCTTTGTTTTGTCCTGAACAAACTCAATTAAGTGCCCTTTGCCTTTGAAATATTTAGTTTTATGTGTGCACTTTCTTTCGGGCTATTTTAACGACACTTTTTAGTTTAACCTATTTCTAAAGTTCGTAAGTCCGTTCATGTGTATTTTGCTCTATATGGAAGACACATTAATTTATTATCAAAGATTATCTAACTTAAAGGGGTATTTTAATCAACGTAGACAAGTACCAGGCAATCAGAGCCGAGTGGAAGTGGGTGTTCCGGAATTAGAATTGAATGTAAATGTGCGGGCTTTATCGGGGATTATAGTGTTCGTGTCTGCAAGTGGGAGATAGTTGAGGCCCGTCGCTGGCCCGTCCACAGCTTCGTATTAATACATGTTAGAAGCTACCAGGGTAACATGACCTCCCCTGCCCTTCTTTGCGCCTTTAAGACGTACGTCAGAAAGAGTATCGGGAGGGATCTTCACAGGTCGTGTGATATTGGTTCTGCCACAGCCGCGAGGCACCCGTATCCTGAAAGTCCTATTTAACAAATTTTACTGCGTACTAATCCTGCCTTTTCGCTACATGTGGTCGGGCGACCCTAACATGTCTTGTAACTCAGTAACCAGTTATGAGGTTATTATCCGCATATAAATCTAGGTTATTCGGGGTAGCTTAAGTCGGTTTGGAAACACAATTAATTTGGATCTTTATGTTTTATTAATGTGTCTAGTCATACGGAAATATAATTTATTTTAGCTTGCTTGCTTTTTTTAAGTTTTTCAGTAGCTAGTAGTGTAATAACCTAAAACTAAGATACTCGTACATACATAAAACCCACCGAACTAAATAAATTACTATAAACCAAAATCAAATTATGAAATAAACCATTAGTTTGCTAACAGCCTTGTTCTGAAGTTTAAATTGGAACCATTAATTAAATCACATATTGGAAAACAGTACAACTCAAAGTATCATTAATGTTCCGCAAGAAAGTAAGGACCCAACCACATTGCACAAGAGAGCGAAAAAGCTGTTGAATTAACGAAAGAGTAAAAAATATCGGATGAGCAATTTTAAACTATATCAATGTTGGCAAAATGATTAAAAACAAATACATATTAACATCATACTATTCAACATTCAACTCATTATTGAATTGATTCGTAATCTTAACCACGGTATGTCGTCGTGAAAATTTAAAAAAATTATCCAAACCGCAATATACATTACATTCCTACATATGTGATACAATGATCATCTCAGAAGTTCTATAAATATAAACGCAAACAAATACAACACCTAACAAATAAATACCAATTTAATCTTCCACTTTCACCCACGCACTAAGACCGCTACCTCAAAGCTGTCAATCCGACCAAACCGCGCATTATGCCAAATGGCTCGAGTAACGGTACAGCATTCATCCCGCTTAGGGAGGAAATAGTAAGAACAGTTAGAGAAACGCGATCCCAGCCCATGCACAATAAAGCAATGTTACTACTACCGGACCCGGGAAATGAGCCTTGTTATTTGATGAGCAAAACGATTTTGTAGTTTACATATGGCTTATTTGGTTAAGTGATGAAGTTATAGTTTTCGTAGTGGATGAGAAAAGGGTTGAAAACTGTCTGGTTTTTATTTGGACTATGATTGAAATAGGAATATTTATAAAATTGGAAATACATTCCAAAAATTTCACCCCCCAAAACTCAGAAGTTCACAAACAAGGCAGATACGTCACAGTCGACAAAAATATTCAGACGGGATTCACATTATCGCTGTTTGACTTCACATTAAATCTTAGAGAGAGCCATAAATAACGCAAACTTTTATCCTACTCGAAATAAGCACTCAAAAATGCAAAGAGCAGAACGCTATAGAGCACGTTCACTAAATTTATTTTGTTTCGCACAATCCAAATAACCATAATTCACCGGCAGCGGAACCGACCTAAGCCTACCTAACGATGTAATGAAACGCCATTAAGTTTGGAGAAGTAAAGCTTAAGTTTAAGCGTATTTACTTTCTTACCTTGCAGATAAAGATGTTACTTTTCGATTTATTGATCCCACGTTTTGCGATAAACGGAAAGTTAAATTTTCGCCTGCTGGCGATGTAGGTTACTAAGACTTTATTTTGATTGCGAATTCCTTATTCTACGAATAGGTACCTAAGCTCTTCTTTAAGTGGACACAACGGAAAATTTAAAATGCAAATTCTTCTTAACGAGCTTTTAACTTTTGTCGATAAAATTCTTAACATCTCATTAGATGGCAAACAAGTTCAATCAATAATCAATCAAGCGTAACACCTGAAGTTCAACTTACAATATAAGTACGTCTGCAAGGCACAGTTTCTTCTCTCCTCCACCGTCCGTCGCCATCTTGGCTATCGTGAATATAATTAGGTTGTTTGCATTCACCGCGCACAGCCCGTATGAATTCTACCTATTGTCTGACATTGGACCTTTGGAGCTATATCATTTCGCACCTATCGCCTCCACCCGCTTTCTAAGGCAAGGGTCGGAAACAGGGAAACTGGAAAAACGCGTTATGAAATTTAAAAAGGGTACGACAACACATAATTGTTTCGTCTGTTATGAAGAACGGTTACTTACAAAAAGGATGAAATAATAATATGAGAACCCAAATAACCCACAGCTATTTTCCCGAAATAAAATAAACAAAGCAAAATATTCATTTTACCGCTAACTAGCTGTTTCGTACACCCTTGTTTGTAGAGTCTGCGCCCATTTGTTCTGAGACAGTCCCTCAACCTTTGTATAAAAATATTAATCCCGCGATGCCGCCTAATAGATATTTATGCATGGTTGGAAGCAATTTCCATGAAGGCTGTCTGCGGGAAACCAGTAGCTACATATTTTATTTCATGAGTGCATCGTTAAGTTAATGAGATACTGTTTACTACCAATACAATTATCCGCTTCACTAATACCGAGACTGATAATATATTTAATCTGCGTAGCCTAACCAACCTCAAGCGCAGACTTGATAAATAATTGATAAATGAGTCTCGAAAAGCGGTAATTCCGTCATGTGGAATCGAACGTTGAAGAGAAAAGTTCGATAAAGCCCGTCAAAATTAAAAAAGTCAAACGCGATTATTACGAGGGCATAGGTTTTAAATATGTAAAGCTGGCACATTAGACAGTCTGGCAGAGACTGTGGGTCTGTGTGCGTCTAGACGCGGCGGTGAGGCATGAATCTCCATTGAGCTGCGATGTGTTCCGACCGACCGAATATTTGATTATGGAAAGAACTTTAACAGTTAAACGAATACTATTTATTCCTTTTTGTATGAGTGACTCTGCATAGGGCATGATGAATAAAACTTGAAACTTTCAGTAGAATGGTTAACTAAGAACACTACCAATGACTGATAGGACGGATTACATGAATGAGTAACCACAAGAAGAAACGAAAACATAAAAACAAGTGAAGAGCAAACGAGAAAATAACACTGCTTTCATTTCACGAACCATCTCTGCCCTTTTAGGAGCAGTCCGGTATGGTAAATTCCAATGAAACGTGGGCCAATTATGTTCCATCTCCAACACGAAGGAACAAAACCGGAACAGCGTAAATTAAAAACGGCGGAAAAAAGGAGCATTCAGGACAAGAGGCCGGGCTCGACGACACGAACAGGTTATGACAAATATGTGAACCGATGGCGTTAATGAAAATGAACCTTTTTTATAAAACGAAATGCCATGAATTCGAGGAACACGTCCTAATGTTTGTGAGAACGATCAAGAGGTTTTGATCCTAGGATAAATTAAAAAAAAATTGTGTTTCGATTGCTATCTATTTTTATACTGACGTCAGTCTAGGTCAACAACTATTTATGATTATGTAGTTTTATGGCTTTACGATATCACTTAAAAATGACAAAAACATGAGTTAAAAGTCAGTAAAAGCTAGCCTTCAGCTTTCTCAGTATTGTAATTACCTATTCTAATTGCGAAGAGATTTTTAATCAGAGCTTTGAAAATATAAATCCTACACCAACGATCAAGACTTGTCGACTCAACCTTCCTACGCCGCACCCTACAAAAATACGCGTCTAATTTTTCACAAATCGCAAATAGCCGAACAATTTGTACATGAGCATCGGAACTTAGCAGACAAATGGTTTAATTAACCTGATGGTGGTGTGACTGATCGCCTTGGATGCGTAAATTTCTACGCAATTAGAAACACTTGCAAATCTCATACCAATTAGGCAGCGGCCCAAAATCGCGCCCTCGTAATTGTTTTTGAATGCGTAACTGTAGTTTGTGTTTCGGCTGATTTATCGTCATTTTAGCGCTAATTCGTTTCATTTGAGATGTATTATGCACATACGAGGATAACGACGGCCTCACTGTTTTATATTACGCGAGTTTTACTCACTGTTTTACATATTGTATTTAAGTAAAGACACGAAATAACATGTTATAATATTCACCAAACAATTAAAGCTGAGGGCAAGTTACACCACAAATTGCTCCTCCAATACGTCCGCTGTGTAAATCTGCGGTTGTGCAACTTTTTGCACGTTTTCCTTACACAATATTGCAACAAAACGAAAGAAATCACTGGAGACATCCTTTGAATTATTCGCATTTCTGGGACAGACACGGACGCTCGTCGGGCTCAAGTCTGCAGCCTTGACAGCTAATTAGGACCTCATTGTTAAACGAATCTTGCGGGAGCTTCAATTTGGATACCAAATCAGCTTCAAAATATTGCAGCACAGGGTTGAGTATCGTTTGGGTTTAGCCCAAGATTCATTAATTCCTTTCTTAAATATTTCGAGTGCTGGAAAAATACAATAATTCGTCGTGAATGGCAGCCATTGTATTGAGCCGGTGTCCAGGAAGTTTTGTCGGGGTGTTCTTTTTATTGCCGAATTTGCGTTTTATGGCCTGTCACAAAGGGAGTGTTGAGGGAATGTGACAATTCTACACCCTTGTTGTGTCTGTTGTTTATTTAATTTTTTATTTTGCTCGATCAAATTGATCCGTACCTTACTTGTTTATTTGTTTCTCATTACAATTAATCAATTTCAAAATTCTTGATTTTGTATTAAAAAAATGAAAAATGAACGTAGCATTTATTTTGTTTTCTTTCTTTGCAACATTCGGCCCTTTGACAATTATTTCTGGAGCGAGCCCCTCTTGTCTCAATGGCCGGTGTCCAGATGCAAACGACTTTGAAATATGAGTGATATTTATAACCTCCTACGTATTAGACATGGACGATTTACATACGGGAGTAGCTATGCGGAGCTTATTTAATTTTCCGTTTGTTTAGTTCTCTAAAGAGTAAAGGAACTTCGGTTTAATTATTTTTTGCTTGAATAATAAGCCAATGTAGGTAAGATAATGATCATGCTTATTATCTTCAAATTCTGCCAACTACATATTTTCCTTCCTCTTCCTTATCAATAAATAATACGTTGTATAATTGTCGTGAACGAGCTTGTAAAACCCCCAAACGCAATAAAAGCAACGCGTAACCAAAACACACGTCATTACTTTTCCTTTTCAATGTCAACGTAACTTGTCCCAAAATCCGGACTGCGGTCACCGTCATTATCGAATACGATGAATTTTACCGTTTTCACTTTCGAACACACGAATTGTTACCAGGAGCGCATCAACCGCAAGAGTCAATAAAATCGCTGCTACGGACGAGGGCGGGCCGCTGTCGTCAGCGGTCGGACGTGACGCAGCGTCTGACGACGGTCACTTTATTGCTGACCTCCGTCTACCTCTTCGCTCCTAATCACCGTATCGATACTTTACATTGATTTTATTCAACGTTTTTGGTAACAAAAGCCGTTATTATTGACATCACTTTTATGTAGAACATAATTTTAAATTCTGCTTTCACATGTATCTGCCTCCCTATTTTTCTTTCCTACAATAAAGTGGCCTACTTATCCCTTGCTAATGACGGGTGTACATGCAGGATCACTCCATTACATTAGTCTAAAGATAAACAACAGTTTTGTGTGGGGCAGTTACAATAATCTCTCGTCAAATTTACTTGACCCAAGTGGACATACGAAGGGGGAAGGGACTTTATGAATATCGCTCAACAATCTGTTCGCTTAAGTTTACTTCTTGTTGTAATTTTGCCTGTCGTATTACGAAACAGTAAACACATTTAAACTGAAGCAAAGCCATTGTCAGAATTAAACATTGTATTTTCTGTTCTTCAAAAATAGCTTGGATGGGTACGTGTGTTGTCTGCCCATTTAAACTTTTCTCCGCAAGCGCCCGGTCGGAGCTCGTTACCGGCGGATTATTAAATATTGAAACAGTGTTTGCGAGATAAAAGCTGCTTCCTAGACGACCAGTGCAAATCCAACAACAGACTGAGAACAAAGACTACTTAACTCAACAAAAATTATTTCAATCTACGGTTTTACCGTGTAAATAATGGCATATATACTCTGTGGGTTCGGTTTAATTTCTAACAACTTGCTCAATATTCGCCGACACGAACTGTCCGTTCAGATACATTAGAAACTGATCCGGAAGTAAACTCCCGTGATTGTCGGATTAGGAACGGAACGGACTAAAAAGAGATACAAAACAATCTCAATTTGAATGAACAAACATCAGTTTTAAAACAACGTTTAAATCACACGCGCGTGGGTGTGTTTTGAAGCTTTGTACATTTCACTTAGATATAAAATATTTTTGGAATCATGTATGGTCACATTAGCACCACATTATTATGCCAATGGCGCATTATCAAACGTAGAAGTACCTACTAATATCATAACTAAGTCTACACAAATATTTAGATTTTTTTTCTCCTGCGTATCGGGCAATCTCCAAGAAAATCTTATGACAGTTGAAAGTAGTTTCTTAGACTTTTTTTTTTTTTTTTTAATTTGATGTTTATTAATGAAATAATTAACTTTTTACAATAACTTAATAATAAATATATATACAACATACAACTTTCTTAGACACATTTCAATCATGGAATTCAATTTTTAATTTCACATAAGCTACAAAGAAAGTCAAAGAAAGTCGTGGTGGCCTAGTGGGCAAAGAACCAACCTCTCGAGTATGAGGGCGCGGGTTCGATTCCAGGTCAGGCAAGTACCAATGCAACTTTTCTAAGTTTGTATGTACTTTCTAAGTATATCTTAGACACCAATGACTGTGTTTCGGATGGCACGTTAAACTGTAGGTCCCGGCTGTCATTGAACATCCTTGGCAGTCGTTACGGGTAGTCAGAAGCCAGTAAGTCTGACACCAGTCTAACCAAGGGGTATTGGGTTGCCCAGGTAACTGGGTTGAGGAGGTCAGGCATGGCAGTCGCTCCTTGTAAAGCACTGGTACTCAGCTACATCCGGTTAGACTGGAAGCCGACCCCAACATAGTTGGGAAAAAGGCTCGGAGGATGGAGGATGGATAAGCTACAAAGAATATATATGACAATCGTAAGCAAATCCGTTCGGTTTATCAGCTCTGCGACACCCAGGGGGTGGTTAATTGTGAAAAGAAATCTTTGCTCTTTGTGAGTCGCGTGCCGCGAGGGGATGCTATTGATTTCTTTTGTTTTATGCTGATTGAGACACCTTCGCTATCCGCGATCCGCCACCCTCGCTGCACGCCTGACAAAACACTTTATTCTAAAACGAATAAAAAAATCGCAATGTGAACGGTGCCGATTATCGCGGTGAGGCGTTTAGTGTATGTGAGCTGTCAATCAAATCTTGCAGTCAGTATCTACTCCTAGCTTTCATGAGTCAAGTTGTCTTGAAGCACTTCAGAAAAAGAGAAACATAGATCAAAAATTGGTAAGAAAATAAACTAGTCAAATATTGCCCCCCCTTCTAAAATAGTTTGAAGACTACCAAAGACATAAATCTTCGTCAGTATCCCGTCTGGTGACAAGCCTCAATCAGAGCATACACGCTTCGCTTTAAGCACACACGTTATAACATTAAACTGGACCTAATATCCCCAACTTTAAAGTTTAAAATCCTATATCTTTTATTAATTCAGGGTGTGGTAAGCCAATCAACATTAGTCCCTTTGATGATCGCTTCTAGGCTCATTTGTGTCATGATTGACTGCGACTTAAGAAAAAATTAGATTGCGATTGCCACCTCAACGCGCGCGATACCATCGTCGATTTTTTCCGAGGACTTTACTAATGGGAGTCTGTTTTATCTCGAGCCCCTTAATGCTCTTATGCGGGCGACAATAATAAGATTTTGACACGTTAATGATGAAGATTATTTTGATGCTTGCAAACGTTGACGCTGTGTTGTGCAAACGGGAGCAAAGACTGCTTTAATTTTCACTAATAGTTTTTTAATAATATTTCTCCACTGAATTTCGAATCCTGGTCTATTGCATTTTGTGAGGTCACAAAGTTGATATTTTGCAACATTTCCAAATCGATAACGAATCAATTTTTCAATTCCATCTCAAGGTGTCCTCCTGGTACTTGGAGGCGCTCAAGGAGCTGCAGGAGGGCCGAGGGTGTGACGTCAGCGGCGACTTTAATTGCGCACCACTTCGTTAACGGGCGACTTGATGGCATTTTTAATGAACACCCGAATTAATGTAGTGGGTGAAATCGAAGATAGCAGTGTGGGTGCCGACGGCGTTGCCAATTCAACACTGTTTACTTAGGATTGCTCGGCTATTATCTATCTCTGTTTTCGGAGACCAATGTGACCGTAAAGCGAATGTATCAATTCTATAGTTAATTATGCAAACCGAAACAATGTTGTATTTTGATAATAACATTGTTTGTTCTGAATAATGTGATGGACGTTACGAAATTGATTAAGTTTGGGTATTAATTGGATCAAATATTTACACAAGTTTGATTTAGAAATAATTTCCAAATTAACAGTCCTCTGGAACATACATATTAATACAGTGATAAACGTTACACAAAAACATCCTAATGAACAAAAAAAAACAAAGCAACATAAAATCAATCAACCCCCAGAATTTATAAACGCCAAATTTCGACTCCTCTTGTTTTCAGTCCTAAATAAATATGCTAAAATAAGAGTTTTTTTCGAACGACGGCTCGACCAAACACTTGAAGATCCCAATGAGAGGAATCGAAATAAAAAGCGGGAGTCGAAAGTAAGAAGATTGACAGGTGCGACTCTTAATAAGTTTGGCGACAGGTGCAGATAGACGAAATGAGAAAATTTGATTGCTGACTTTATGAATGCAGGCATTGTATTTAAGGAAAATCATTTTAATTTTGTGTTGCATTAGTTAAGAAGGCCTTGAGTAATTTTTGCTTTTATAATGTTCAGAGGTAATTTAATAAAGTTTACTACAATAAAAACACTGAGATCTCAAGCCAAGAAAAATAGGAGGCAATCTGCGTTAGCCTAAACTCCATTTGAAGACACAAAAGTAACTATATACTCAGATAATATAGAAATATAAAACTAAAACTACAGACAGAAACTAACGAACATTAAAATAACAGCAGCTCTTTCCCACTTCATGATCACAAGTTTACATAGGTTTCCATTATTATTCACTCTCACATACAAATGGTTTAATCTTCATACGGGTATAGACAATGGGAGGGTCCAGTCTGGTATATCTAGCCTCGCCACTTATTCCGCTGGCCTAAGCAAATTTTCAACGGACTCTGTTGGTTTTTCGTCGGATTCCTATTTCTTCACTTCTGATTATATTATTCTATACTTTGTGTAAACAATGGGAGGCAACGTACCCTAACCCTTTCGCACTATTGCCGTTTTTAACCGCGTCAAGCTTTGTAGTATAGAGATGGATTTTGTTGTTGGATTTACGGCGCTAGTTGAATTATATTATAGTTTATTTTATTCAAAGTTTTAATCATATATTATTTATAATTTTGTTTTCTAATTATTTCTCAAAAAAGCAGACAAAATATCCTAAAACATATTTTAGGGTACAGTACACACAAAAATATTTGAATAATGAAATTCTATCTATGGAGTATATAAAATAGCCAATGTTACAATTTCTGAAAAATAAAAGGTAAATAATACAAAAATCTACATCTCCCGAACATCTGTAAGTTCAACAAAAACTGAGGAACAAAACAAGCACTCTCCTCATCTAACGAGCGTTTTATAAATATTTTTCCGGAGGTCTAACCGCTGTAAAAGGTTTTTGTATACGTTGCTTTTTGGCTCCTTTTGGCAGCTAATCCAATATTGACCACCCCGCCAGGCTATTGACTTATGTTTGTGTTACTCATAATAATTCTACGGGCAACGCTCGCCTTTTATTATTCAAAATATCAATTTGCTCGACTTGCTTTCTTTTGGTTGAAGCGCGCCATTAATTTTATTATGCATCGACTTAGAATTATTAATTATGTGCTTAGAATTTTAGAGATGGAATATCTCTTTATTTCTCTCTTCCCTTTTATACTACATGAGCATAACCATAAATGAAAGATAAGACTATTTTAAAATTAAATCCATGTGTTTTAAAAGGGTGTAGAAGAAACGGTTTCCGTTGCGGACAAAGAGTCATCTGTGGTATCTAAATGTTAATCTTTGGTCAGTCGCGCAAAAATTATGTTTTTCGGACTGGGTCGAGACTTACTGGACTGGAAACGGACAACCCACGCAAGCTTCATTAAATTTACTTGTATGAAAACACGAATTTTAGTAACAGCTCGTATTTTATCACACTCCAATAAACTTTGTGGAAGTTTAGAACTCGCCACAAATATTTTATTAAATCTGGACATTTGGAATAGACTATCTTTCAAAAATACCATTACCACGATCCCAACTTAGAGGACGCTATCAAAGGCTCCGTTTTATTTCGCGTCAATTTCTACAAAGCGAAATGACTCCAATTTGAATATGTAATGGCGGCTTAAGATAATCGTCTCTGGCTTACACTAATAAAGGCGCTCCAACTTTAAAACGAGAATCGTATCAAAAGAATCGAACAATCGTTCGATTCGGTTCGGGGGGTGGTATAATTTATTCGAGTGTGGACCGCCATTTTGCGGCGGGGCGTTCTCCGCTATCGCGCGCCGGAAGACGCTTTAAGACATTGATGCTGATTCTTTTTTTTATTATGCTCCCCTGGATTCCCTTAAAGACGCTAATATAAAGACGGCCATATATAAATAAGCCGCCTTTGTGAGGATCCTGAACAGACAGGAAACCGAACGACCCCTCCATGGAAAACAATCTAAATTACATTTTCACGCAACTTCAAATGTCTTATTAATTACGTACGACTTTTCAATGCTATAAATTTTCTTTTAACGCTTCCTTCTCTAAATCGGCTTAATACACAACGCTGGCGCTGCATACTGATCACTCAATTGTATTGTGAGATAACTTGTGAAACTTCCATTTTTCTTTGTTCTCATTTACGTCTTTGAATTTGGATAATTCTGTTATTTATATTCCATTTCTAATGGTGAAATTTTTATCCAAGTGAAAACATATCTGGGATCCTTCACATAAATAACTAGAATCCGAACCATCTGTTTAAAAACGAGCACCCTAGTCAAATAGAAAATACCTGGCAGGTCATGATTTAGTGGGGCCTTTAGACAGCTCGCGATACCGCCTTCATCACCTCGAGAATGACCCGGCATCCCTCAAGCTTAGATAATATAGGGGATAGTGTCGCTTATTCCCGGGGGATTTGTCAAACAAATGCCTCGCCGTGTATCGGAAAAAATCGCCGGCTCACTAGTGGCCATTAAGGCTATTTATGGGCGATTCGCAGAAGCTTTTTTTATTAATAAAACGTATATTATGCGCACAAGTGCGTTTTATATCGCGGACCGTCCTTTCTTCGCGGATATTATCGTCCTTCTTTGGACATCTAGTAATATCGATTTGGGATAGATAGGGATTTTTGTAATATCTTTCTATTGTATTTTCTTGAGATGGTAAATTCAATATCGAATGTTTTTGTTTATCGTATTGAGGGAGAACAAAGCTTCGTCGTTCAGGTATGGATATGACCGTGTTTACCCCACAGTGGCACAGCACAAAGTAGTTATGCAAACACAAGATATTGATACGGGAACTTTGTGACAGACAAGAAAAACAAAAGTCACATTTATATAAATACGCATCGGTATCGAAGATATTTTGACGTGAAAATATTTTTAGGGAAGGTAAAGTGTAGGGTCGATGTTCCTATCTGTTAAATCTCAGGGTTTATCTCGCTTCTCATAAGAATTTAGAACATTAAGAATTTTGCTTAAATTAATTTGCTTTTCCAAGAATAATGCTGAAGTAAAATTTTAAACAGCTATAAACAAATTTGAATAGATTAAAGTGGGAATCTCAACCCACTATCACTGGTAATTGTCGGGAATAAAATCATTAATTCGGAACCGAATAACGCATTAAAAGTAACAGCTTGTACGCGGCTTGCCACCGTTGCGCTCCCTAGAGGGAAACTGAAACAAACTTAAGTACACAGATATTAACAGAAATATACATTCTGAAGGCAGAATATAAAGATAGCATAAAATATTTCAGATTTTAAATTGTACAATATAGGTAACAATTTAGGAGCTAACATAATGATTAAAGTTTTTGCAATTACACTCAAAAATATCCAAAGGTAAAACAATCTCAGAATGCAAGAAAAGGTATTTATTTGAGTTAGTAATTTGTTTTTGGACTGCAAAAATTTCCGTCCAAAAAAATAGACTCGTCAAAATTCTAGCATACAAACAAACCACTTAAAATAAATCGGAAAGGTAACAACACCAATTAATCCGAACCCCCGCACATAACAATACTAATTCAGAAGGCGTACCTTCCAGCCATATTCTTATAAATTAATTACTTGTAATCTACTCATGAAACGGGTCTTACAGAAATGAAGTTACAACGTCCCGTAATACCGGCCGTCGGGTTCAAGGGTTCGTAACGACTTAATGTCGCTTTGAGAGCACAAGTCTGAATTAGAAATGAACCCTGGTACAAGTACTTGGTTAATAAGGCACACATGTCGCGTTTCTATGCTACTTTGTTACAATTTGTGAAAGGATTGGGAAGTCTCGCGTCTGTTGGGAAATAAAAGTTTAATTGTGTCTTGAGCTGTTAGCTTATTGACTACTTAAGTTAGTGGCTGTTTTACGAAATATTTATTCTTATAGTGATATTAATAAATCCATGAAAATCATGGTGTTTGGAAAACATAAACTTTGAACAAAATGGCAAAATATTGAAATCCACAATGAGTCGAGTCATAAAATAAAAGACAATCGACAATAGCAGCAATTTTCATACCACACGTCAAGTCATCAACTATTGCATGAAAGAGACGAGGCGAACAAAACCGACACGTTATAAAAAGTACTTTTAATTTTTCGCCGCTGCAGACTCATCTGAATGCCTGGGGGAGCTACCCGAGGTGTCCCCATGATCGCGTCTTATCCACTACGCAAACATTCTTTACAAGGGACTCACTCATTCTATTCACTCCTCTAGAGGTTATCTTTTATTATTTCTCTCGACATCCTCTTTTTATTGCCTCGCATATTGACTTTTTATGCCTCTCACGAATAAATACATTTTGATTTACGCTTGCGTAGTCACTATTATGCAGACAGTGAATTAGTACGCTTGAGGTGTCAAATGTTACTATTACTTTTACTCCTCGATTATATTTTTCTTCGACAGCCTGTATTTCTGCTATATTTTTCTTGACACTTTCGAAGTGGTAACCACAAATACTTGTGTGGAATAAAATGTGTTTCCAGTAAGCTCTTGAACAAACATCGAGGGATTGCAAAGTTCGGGCGAGGAGAAAAACAAAGATAAATCCAAGTTAAAGCTTGACAAGTGCGTATCTAAGATTTGTAGATCTGCATCTCGTTTTACTGGTTTTTGATTTCAGCTAATTATATCTAGGGTAAATGGGCTGTGATGGTGTTCATTATCTGGCGTTATGAATTATATTTTTTGGGTTTCATTAAAAATGGCAAGTGAAGAAATCATGAAATGCATTCTATTAAGAGTTACTTATTTACTTTACAAATTTCCTTTTTACTTTACTTATTTTTTTTATAAATTTTGGATCGAAGAAAGTTATTTAAGAAAAATAACAAAAACAATCTAAACCACGCTACCAAGACTCGTTACCGTCCCTTGATTCCCAATTCGCAATTCTCACGACACCGTCCCTAGAGTACGATTAAACATGTAAAAGTACCAGGATAACAAAGTATCTGGGAGTCTCGTTGTTCGGCCATTTAGCACGTGCCACGATATTGCAGTAACACGTTCGCAGAACTTAACGACCGGAGAAATAGGTGTCTAACGTCTGCTGAACCGATCACTTTTCTTCCTTGTTTGTGTCATCTGAAAAAGGAATTTGAGGTTAGGTTCATTTTGAGTTTTTTATAATTGGGTAGCTGCGAATTTCAATGACCGATCCATCCTTTTGTTACGAACGTTTTGGACGTGACTTATACGACGATTATGTCAATCGATCGGTTATTGAAATCTGCAATTTTGTAAGAATAATATGTGATGTAATTTATGGAAGTTGTGCGGGAACGTACGGTTTCAATATTCATTTTTAGAACTGGTAGTGACATAGTTATGATTGAAGAAAAGAAAGATTGAAGAGAAGATTGTATAAGAAAAATTGTATTCATAATAATGATGCCAGATTTGTATGACGCTACCGTATATCGTTGTCTGATAAAACAAGCATAATGAGATGTTTAGGTGTCGAAGTTTTAACGCTGGCGTCTTGCCAAAACATTCTTGTTTCAAATAACATTACACTTTATTTTTCTTTTTCTCTTGTTTTTCTTTAATGTTGAATATTCCCCGTTCTCCTCAAAATGATTACTCGCTTTATCAAGAAAGAATAATGACAAACTTACGACCATAATTACTTCTTTTTAATGAATTAACGACTTTTGTTTGGGAACAGCAATTAAAATAATTAAAAGTGTCATTATAAGTGCCATCAATTCGATCTCAAAGGAGACGTTAATGTTTTTACTGGTTGCTCCGTCATAATCATTAATAACTTTACTATCCAAAACAGTTGTAAAATGAACTTTTATCGTGCTTGGTGATTCAATATTAGTTGAATATTGTGTTTTACTCTCTTTTCTATCGCAGTTTGATCATCAATAATATCGAAGTAAGGTTTTATATTTAGATGACTTTCATCATCATCATCATCCTCCGAGCCTTTTTCCGAACTATGTTGGGGTCGGCTTCCAGTCTAACCGGATGATGAATTTAAGAACCGTAAAATATTGAATCTTATGTAACGAATTCAATAAAATCTAAGTTAATTAAACATTTACCAGCACCTACTATTTATTACAAACACAGATTAAGATTCCCAAAACGATACAATTTTGCAAATTTAATTACTTTACCAAGATATTCTTACGCGTTCTTATTGCAACAATTATTGTCAAGTGCGGCGTTTTCATCCGACTTTTAATTGATCCTGGAGGGCGAGTAGGAGATAAAACTCGGATATCTAAACTTTCTCTATTACAGTTTAGGAAAACCGCCGCCACAGTTTTGTTTGGCCGATAACAAAATTTTCATTGCGTTCTCCCTACGCGCGGCGTGACGAGAAACGTCCAATAAGTTCAGAATTATTGTTGTTTTGTGATTTTATTGTGGTAAAATTGAAAATTATGGAATATTAAATTTCTGCTTGATTTCCTAGGTTATCTATGATTACTAATAAGTATACATTAGTACATAGATGTTACACATTTATTCACTGTTTACCATTAGTACGAAATGTTCAAACTGTACCAACATTCTGGCACGTAAGTACGTGGTATGGTACTGTATAAATATCCAGCTCCTATTAATCCAAACGCATCTACATCCACAAAGCCCTAAACAATAATCACAAAAGGGTGTATTTCGGAATAAAACGTTTAGTGTAAAAGTGCTACAACAAACTTCCATATTTTATTATGATCGTAATCGTAAAGGCGGGAAGACTGCCGTTTAAAAGTTTCCGTCAATCCCTTCCCCTTGCAACCCGTTTGGAAGATTTCATTATAAAATTAAACTAAAACTAAAAGTTTTGCCTATAAATCTAATGGAATGGAAGTTTGTTTTAGTTGGTTTGATAAATGAAAATAAATATTTGTAAACAATAATAATTATCACTGTGTCTTAAGTACCTAAAAATACTGAATTAATTTTGTATATTGTAATAAAGAGCCTTTAAGTTCAGAAAATGTTTGTATTGAAATAAGCTACAAATTAAAAAAAAATCATCTAACAAGTGATCAGTGCAAAAGTTTTATAGGTTCAGATGAAGAGAATACGCGTCTAAACTCCTAATATGCCAATCAGAGGAAAAATCGGAGGGTAATCGCAAATACATCGAAGCAGAAGTTAGGGCCCCTCCGCTGCCGAAACGTAAACACATAAATTCACAGAGAAACTCCTTTTAATTGTCTACCAGCTATACCTTAACGAACAATTACATGCTGTTATTTATTTGTTTTCCAACAATAAAGAATAGGTTTACATCCACTTTTACTCTCATTCGGAAAACCTTTTCTGCGTGCAAATTCTGGTCTAGGTAAATGTTTATTTTTTATGAAGCACATAGGCTCAGTCGAGCGAATCGGAATCCAATTAAAAGAATAACAGAGGAGTAGCTTTGAATGCACGGGACTAATCGTTTTCTATTGTTCTTGGAGCCACTATCTGGCTTTTGTCACCGGATCCCGGCAGTGAACTAAAGCTGGCCATTTAATAAAACACGAGATCGGCAAACAGAGAGCACACGCATGAAAAGGACCAGACCATTGAGATGTCTAAATTGAAGGCCTTAAAATTTTCCCGAGACTGCCAAAAGGAATGGTGAAACGTTTGAAATAAGCTTTATTTCCACGTCCCGTGAAATCGCCTTTCGGCTCCACAGATAGTGGAACTACAAAACACAAACGCTGACCGACGACCGTTCGGCGTGAACGTGACAATGACGGCTAAGCCGCTGCACGCAAGGAACGTTTTACTCCTTTTATATCCAACGTATTCGGCAACACACCGCCGCTTTCTGACGACGTTATTTTTTAATCAAATATATCCGTGGAGCGGGTGACGGACGATAGGGTCGCAGCGACAATGAAAAACTAAAAGGAAAAAGTAGCACTCTTTTAAGCAAATAGAGGCGAGACCAAGTTGATTGGTTTTGTTAGCGAGCCTGTTGATTGGCACGGGCGTAAACAATACGCTTCCAATGTTTAAGTTTCAAACGACAATTGAGACTTCTTTTAAGCAAATACTGACTAGACGTGTTGATTGGTTTTGTTAGTGAAACTTTTCTATTGAGAGTTACCATTGGTGTTGTCGATGTTTGATTAGCAACTTTATTCGACTAGAATTTGACAATGTTTTCAATGGGAACAATGCTACCGAACATTGTGTTCTCTTTTCAACGATGCTTGAAAGTTTTTTGAATTTGTTTTACTGTCGACATGTGATCCAGAGCCGCTTGTTGACGTAGCACATAACCAAATAACCGCAAAAAATATGAACGAAACGGTGGCCAGGTAAAACCAGAAAAGCGTTTACAAAGAAAACAATGTAGTTGGGTATATTCATGGGAGTATTCAGAGGTCGTAAATTCTTGGTTATATTATTCACGGCGAGTAGCCGGGTGGTTATAAATCAGCGCTTCTCAGCCGCTATCAGCTCACGCTTCCATTAGTGACCTTCTCCGCCGTAAAAAGTGCCAACTTTACCTACTTATCCAAGCGTATACTTTTGTATAATTTATACGTTAATACAAAATTGCAGTAAAAATAAAGCATTATAAACATACTCATCATGATTTTTTTGCAGGTATAGGTAGGTATTATATTGTTTCTAAAATCTTAGACACCATTCCAAAACATAAACATAAATAAGTCTAAAAGATCGGTTTTTATTGCCCTAACTACTTAGCGATAGACAGCACCTCAATTTCCTCTTACACTCAATAGGAAATTGTAAGAAGAAAAACAGTTTCCTGGGCGAGAAACCCTTACAAGAGAAATGTGTGTCCCTAAAAGCTTAGAATTAAAACGTTAGCGGTTGAATTAATAGGGGTTTTAATATTATCCGTAGATTATTTTTGTATCAAAATTATGCACACTCGAATGGGTGGCCAGACTTGAATAAATTTATAACGGACGAGAATTTTGGGCCGCTCATTACCGCGTATTTATGTGAGCAGATAAAAATATTAGGGACACATTTTAATCGAAAACGGATGAACAGGGTGTGGGAGCTCCCTAGTGTTGGGTACCCCTGGTCGTGTTTTGTTTGTGAGAAAAGTGTTGTACTGAAGAGACGGACAGTGTTTTGTTTATTGTTTGTTTAGCGTTTTGGGTAACGTTTCACTTGGCTACAGTGGAATTACATTTGTAGATTCCATTGCATACACATTGAAAATAAGGAAAGTTGCAGCCTATGTTACAAACAGAAGAGAGAATTCATTTTCTAAGTTAACAGTCAGAAAAATTGTTTTGAGTAAGATACATTTATGAGCTCTATATTTTGTATAAGTGATTAACTATATTCATCTATAGTTCCATGCAAATAATGCCTATTTCTCACCCCAATCAAACTTCTTTGAGCAAACTTTTTTCCACAGATAATGAATAACAAGCGACATTTATCAAACAGCACATAAAGTCAGGCCGGTGTTTAGGACAGTTTTAAACGCCTAAATTAATTTCCTTTAAGAAGTTGTAACTCTCCAAGTGGGGATAATGCGATGATATATAAAAAAAGGTCCCAGTGAGCCTGGGCCCCTAATAAATTATACCCTCGATAACAATGGGATTTTTTCGCCGGCCCTTTGTTGCAACTTTTGATATCACCTGAACGGAGAAAACAAAAAACCGGAGTGAGATTTTTCAGGATAAATATGTTTTAAAAGGAATTTTGGGCACATTTTTAACCTTTAACAAGTAGGTATGTGCTCATATTTATACACGTTAGACATAAGACACATTAATACACATTAGACATAAAAACGAATTTATCTATCAGCAAAATTTTAAGGGAAAATGATCATATAGGTAAACCGTTGATACAGGTTTTCAGAAACCATAATAAATGCGTTTATGATGCTCCTTTAAAAGTTAAGATATGCACCCAATAACTCAAAACTTTTCAAATTGGTTATGACCATGACTTTTTCATTTGTCAAAGGGATTATGATAAACAGTTATACCGCCATAGCCACTTCGTTCAATATACCGCTTGAGCACTTTTTGTCCCGAACTATAAAAAATAAAGCTCTAATATCGTTCAATGTTCCTTTGGGGAGTGACTGGACAAACGCGCGACATTCGGATGTCGTTAGGGCTGTCAAACAATCAGGTTCATAATGGCTAAATAGGTGGTCATTGGGCAAATTACAGAAAAACTGTTTTTATTCTATCGTTTTTGTCGTTCTGAAGTCTTGCTCAAACTTTAAACTGTCAAAAAGTATCTTCGTACAACGATCGGAATATTTGTATATTCGTTATGTGATTAGCCCGTAGGATCCTGATAAAGCTGGAAAGGATTACTAGTGAAGTGATACGCTTGGTCGCTGGTTATATTGCCATGACGATGTGGGGAAGACGGTGGCAACGAATATTGGATAATTTCAAAGAATGAAGACTCTCCAAAATTTCTAAAAACTACATAGTTATAGTTTTTAAAACATCGTTTTTATGTAGATATGACATTGAGCTTACCCATGGTTTATGCAGCAGCAGTAAAATATTAGCAAACCTACATCAAAAAAATGTATCTCCGTATCACCCCTAGCCAATCGAATGGGCAACTGTGGACAATTTATATAGCAATAATCCGCACGGACATTACGGCGGCCAAGTCGCAGCCGAGCGATATTATCGGAGGTAAAAAGCGTTGCTAGTTTGAGGACAAAAAACGAGCTCTCATTTATCGGGCAGTCGGCACTTTCGGCCATCGCGCCTTCATCCACCCCTCTGAAACAGTGAACATTACTCGCCATCGCTTGAGGGCTTATAGTCTCGATTATACTTTCTTGTTTAGAGAGTACTGATGAGTTCTTTTTAAGTGTGTTAAGATAAGGTTAATTATTGAAGTTAATTTAAAAGTCTGTGTTAGCAAAGTGGCTAAAATATAGTTGGAAGATATAATTTTTAGCTCCGCTACATGATAAGATGTAAAATTAGCACCTGACAGGTAAATTGGTTAGATAGGTTATCTTAATTATTTTTTAATAAATCAATTCATCTTTATCTTTTCTTAGATTTTAATTGTTTTTTTTTTGTATGTATTAGTGTATAATTGTTGTAATGTTAATTTATGTATTGTATTTTCTATGGGCTCTAGTTGCCTGAATTAAAGGAATAAATAAATACATTTTCTATTAATTCTTACACCAACTCGCGTCTTGTAGAAGATGCAAAATTAAGGTATATCTATAGCATAATTATGTCAGTTTAACACGACAAAATTGGATTATAAATATGAAAACAGACACAAAAGATGTCCATAACATCGAAAATCAACAGAAAGCCAATTCAAAGTCTTATTTATTCGGCAGTTCGTGTTTGTCAGATGCGTGTACGCCGCATTGTGATGTAATTGAAAAATCGCTACTACGAACTACCAGCGAATGAGGGATCCATTATTCAGATGACAATCACGTGAATTTTCCGAAAAACGAAGCGAAAAATGCTCGCCTGTTGTTTCACGACGATGTGACGTAATAAAAAATTCAGCGACTTAATCGCAATGGCGGACAAACAAACGACGATCCGATGAATTGATAAAGTAAATGATCGACAAATAGTTGGCAATTTGTTGGTTGTTTGCGAAAACAGTCGTTAACTTTGGTTTGGGAATGCTTAATGCCCATTATGAATGCAATGAGGACTTTTAGAAGCATTTACGGTGTTTTTTCCTTGTCCACTAGTGTTTTTCTAAGTTTAAAACCACTTACTAAGCATACACCAAATGCTAACGACAACTGTATTAAATTATTTCTTTTTTACACTGAACGACCTGAGTCAAAAGGTTTTAATGCATGAAACTTATTAATTTTTGAAAATGCTTTTCGTGTATTGTAAAAGTTACATTGTTACATGCATTAAATCCAGCTCTGAACATGTGCCATGCGTTATCCTGATTTACCAGTGGTCGGTGCACGTTTTCTTCTTCCATTCTCTTTAATCCGACGTCATCTCATAAGTTCCATTCTTTTTAACCATATCGACACTCACACAATCCATCCAACCAAATCCTACTTCATCCAAACAAATTGGACTGTTCCATAGAACAAAAATTTCTTCAAAAGTTATTTTGATTCAGGAACAGCATATGCGGGCTTAGGAAGTGCACCCAGACCCTCGTGGTGGGGGAGAAATGGCTGACTCATCAAAACAATAAACAAAGTATCGGAGCCCTATTTTATTATGTTATTATGCACGACGCCCTATGATTTAACGCTGCATAGATTTACGCGATGACAGCTATGTAGACAGTGTTTTGCTCCGAAGAATTTTTGAAGATATCGCAAATATTTCAGTCATCGATTTTTTTAGAAGTAACTCAGTTTGAAGTTCAAAGAACTAATTTTCTGGAACTTATTTCATTATCAAGCTCGTTTTATTTCTTAGATCTATCTTCCATTGGGCACTCTATTGGTACTTCTGGATACTAACAAATATTCTGTGGTTTAAGATTAGTTTGATATATGACAATATTAAAAATTGCCATCCGCGTGGCAATGCTGCCAGTAATCAATTCTTAGATTTTATTATCACATTTTCTTTGCTATAAATAATGAATGATTAGACGTTATTAAAATAATTTTCACAACTTTCAGATCTTACCACAACCACATAAAACTGTTTACGTTAAACTCTGTTTTGCTTCCCACAAGCTTGGTAAGATTATCAATCAAGGAGCATTTCCCGGTACAAATTTATCACGAGGTTCTTATTGTGACGCCGGATAACACAATATCCACCGGATATCCGGAGGGGAGGCTCAACATC
This sequence comes from Helicoverpa armigera, assembly GCF_030705265.1. NCBI lineage: Eukaryota > Metazoa > Arthropoda > Insecta > Lepidoptera > Noctuidae > Helicoverpa > Helicoverpa armigera. Next base: position 8,484,872 of record NC_087132.1, on the reverse strand, counting down.
ATATTTTTATCATCATTATGTCAAGAAAAAATTAGACGTTGTCCTAGTATGGATCGCATTTTAAGAAAATTATTTTGCGACACTCAAAAAAATCTAATTATGAGTTGCTAAAATCTGTTACAGCAAAAACATAAAAAATAAGGAGTGTTTGATGTGAAGAAATATAGTTCTAATTTGAGGACATTATACATTAAAAGCTTTTATTTTCTGATTTATACCACAGAAGACAAGATTAAATGTATTTCTTTTATTTCTGTTTAGCCTTAAGAAGCTCCAAAAAAAATAGTGCATACAATAGATACACAAATATCTCATTTAATTTCAATAATGGATTCTACACACTTACGAAACAGCCTTACTGAATAAAATCACTAAATTAGCTTATCCATGATATTCTTTTGCTCAGTATTTCGATCCGATGCTGTTTTCAACAGGGAGTGCATCTTATTGGCTGATTAATGATTGCACAATCACCTTAAACTTTGGAAAAACAAATTCATTTTTAAATATTGCAAGGAAACGGAATGTTTTGAAAACTCGAAAAAAATAAGGTTTAGTAAATTCAAGCTGCCTGTAAACTGTCTGATATTAAGCGTTGAGCAGATATGCGTGTGAAAAATATTTCTTTTCAATAAAGAGAAATATTGAAAAAACACACTTGTCAAAATTGGTTTTGCCAATTCCTGTCCTTAGGTTACTGCTTAAGTGTATGAAACCTGTAAAACAGACTTCTCGAGACTTTGACCCGCCGCCGTCGGCAGAAGAAGAATCTTTATAAGTAGATATTGCAAAATTATATCAAAATAAAGTATTTTTCAACCCACTTCTGGGCACTGGCCTCCTGTCATACAGGGCGTCTTGCCTCAATGCAATTTGGTGATTTTAGTATTTTTCTTCCAGGTTTCCTCGAGATGTTTTCATCATCAGCCTATCGCAGTCCACTGCTGGACATAGGCCTCTCCAAGTGCACGCCACTGAGATCGATTTTCGGCTTCTCGCATCCAGCTCCTGCCAGCCGACTTGGGCAAGTCATCACTCCACCGTGCCTGAGGACGTCCTACACTACGTTTGCCGAGGCGTGGTCTCCACTCTAGAACTCGTTTACCCCAACGGTTATCGGTTCTTCGGCTAATATGGCCAGCCCACTGCCACTTCAGCTTGCTGATTCGGTGCGCTATGTCGATGACCTTGGTTCTCTGACGGATTACCTCATTTCTGATGCGATCCCTCAGAAAAATGCCGAGCATAGCTCTTTCCATAGCCCGCTGAGCGACTTTAAACTTGTGGACCTGTTTTCATTCACATTTAATCTGCCATTGTTTTACAAGATATACATAGGTACTAAGAGAGTACATGAAGATAATATGGTCATCAAGGGCTTAGGTACTTCAACTTTTGTCATTTATTAAGTAGGCCTTCGATTAGATACAGTAATGTGAATTAACATTATGATTCGAAGAATTCATTCATAAACGGCACTTCTAATGCAAAGTAGGTAAAAGTACCTAAAGTAATAGGTGTATCTACAAGTCAGGATTTTGTAGCTTTTGTTGTCATAAAATTAACACTGTATATTAGTTATTTATTTGTGCCTACTTTTAAACGAAGTAGTTATCCTTGCTTGGTAAAGGTTCAATGTTCAACAAATCTCCTCTTCTATGTTTCCTATTCATATCACAAAAGACTATGGCACGTTGATACTGTACCTATGCACAAATGTTAAAAATAGAGTATCCTCACATCGGTACCCATACATCTGTAACCATCGCCTAGGTATTTAATCAATCGTCTAGAAAGTTTGAAGGATCGATATCCGAATCGCCATCGTATTACACGACCAATCCAAATATCGCCATTTTTAAAGCTTTTCCATCCGGCAATGGTATTTCTACATTAGCAGTATTATCAAGGATTTTGTCTCGAATGAAAGAGTACGGAACTCAGAAACTGTGTGGAGGCGGTGGGCGTGGCGATTTAAACCACGCCTATGGTATGGGCGTGTTCTATAGGATATTAAAATTCATTATCTGTACATCTATTACAGAAATATGCTTGGTAGTTATTGAAACAAGACTATGAAGAGACATTTAGCTGAGAGTCATAAGGTTACAGATAAAGCATCACAGCAATTTTAATATATCAATTCATAAGAAACTTCAATAAAAAATAACACTATTCAAAATTAACTTAATATGCAACAAAAACTAAAACAGATTATTTATGCTATTATTGTCACAAGGACGTTTCCAAATACTCTGGAGCTACATACAAATAATATAAACTAAATATTTCTATACAGCTACTCAACATGTATTAAATTAATTTAAATATTTGCAAAACTCACTCACCAATACTTTTTCGACTTTGATATTAAACTTGACTGCTACGATCATCCATAGTTGCTAAAAGTTTCAATTTTTCAATTTTAATGACCATTATATTAAGTTCCAAAATAAACATAATTATTTTATCCTTAAAAAAATAAGAAATATTATTTCTAAGAAAATAAATTAATTTCAAAAGGCTACAACCTTGCTACGACAGTGGCTACGCTGTAGCTGTTATTGGCTACGCAAAGGCGGAGCCTGAAACGACGTAGTCCGAAGTTTTCCGATCACGCACGACATGGACGACACTAAAGTATACCGAAAAACCAATTTTCCTTGACACTTTCTTCTCCGTAGCATTTCTCCATAGTAGTAGAAAATTGGTGGCTACGAGAGAGGGGTGGTAGGTCAACGTATGTTGGTTAGTCTCTAGGAGAAAATCAAGGGGGTTGAGAAAAGGGATTTGCCAGGATACTGTTACGTAACGTCAGTTGAGCGACGGCAGCGCTCGCGGAAGGACGTCTCGCGCTTGTTGTGTTCGGAAAACATAAACAACAACAACGTGTTTATTGACGTAAACAACACGCGGAAGTTTGGTGTCGGACTTTACTTCAGTTGCAGTTTTGAAGGTAAGTTCATTTTGGTGTTGTTGTTGTTTTGTTTATTAATAAACATGTGTTTGTTTGTTGTTTATTTGCTTGTTATAATAATTGGTTTATTGGTAATTTTAAATTCTAATCTTTTAATTTAATTGTCTCACGAAAAATATTTGCAAGAATAAGCTTTTTTATACTTGGAAGTTGAAGTTTAAACGATAATAGCCTTAAATTTAGCATAAGGAATACATTAAATTGAATTGTACACATTTAAAAAGGACATCTTGATATTACAATTTTATCATAGAGTACTAAAAATATTTTTCTTTCTTTCTTTCTTACTAAATATAAATAATACTTACTTCACCGATAGTCTCTTGATCTGATATGGTATCTTATAGATTGCAAATGCTGGAATCTGTTTGGTTGCAATTTTCACATGATTCAAACCGTCCGTACTTATTGTTCTAAAGAAGGTTCTAGACAAGTCAGCTTAATATCGGCAAAAGCGAATAAGAAATTACATCATTGTTGATACCAAGTTTTAAGTTAGACCTACAAAAAAAAAGAAAATTTGTTTTTTAAGTCATAAGAAAAATATTTAGCTTGTAATCGTTGGACTTTAACTTGATACTTTTTTATTACTCATTGATCTTATGGGCGGTGATCAGTGCCTATCTCCAGTCCCGTTTCAAACGACATCAAGTTTTTTATTAATTTCCGACTTCAAAATTAAAATTTTTGACTGACAGTTGTCGAAGCATGCTACGTGCTTTCGGAATGTTTAACAAGCAACATGGCAAATACAGCAAAAGCTGACATAGTGCAGTAGATATAATGACTGATGAAATGATTATAATAATGAAAAATTATTAATAAACATCATAAATAACAATCTTTATGTTCGTAATTGTCACTAATTTAACTTAAAGTTAATAAAGTCCTTTAAAGGAGCTTTATGTTAACTATAACCCTCTGTCGGCTCTGAAAAGTCCGAAACTAATATGATGCCCTAGAAAATACAGTAAATATTAACCGTATAAAAATATGCTTAATCTGATTCACTTTTGGAATAAAACACAATGTTTAGTAAATTACAATTTATTATTTTAGAATCCAACTGCTCAACCTTCCTCCCTCAAATCTTAACCCCCAGATATACCTACCTATCGATCACCTTCACGTGGCACTCTCTTTCGCAAAACCTGACTAATCAAACAATATCTAAATATTTAATTGTCAAAGCCAGAGGGTAATATAGCGGCGTGTTAATAATGCAAAGATTGAACAATTCAATCCGCCGCGATACCTGTTATTAAATATGTAAATTAGTTATTTATTCAAGTCGAGCCACTTTCCGAGGGGTCTTTACGCTAACTTTTGTCGTAATGCGCGACTCGCTTGTCATGTCAATGTAAGATGAAGTTGTTCTGAGTTATTTTGGGAAAGATATGTTCGTGGTTTATGTACCTTTATTAATTACTTACGAGATTACTTTTGTATCCGTTTTGTAAGCGCGTCGTTAATAGCGTAAATGGAAAATGTCACAAACATCTAAACTTCTACAGATTGATTGTTTCATTCCTTTTTTTGATTATTTAAGGAATATAATAAAGAGGGAACATTACACTATTCCCGAGTAACTTTATCTATTTTTTATTCTGGGACAGGAAGAAGTTCCCCGGGACGTGGGTGAAACCAAGGGAAAACAGTTAGTGTTTGAATTTTAACTTTCATAACTGCTCGTAGTGGAAAATTAAATAGAATGAAGTCAAATCTAAAATTCAGCCGCCCTCAAATCGCAATATCAACATAATCTCAAGTCAATTTTCTAAGAAAAACGAACCGGTCTTACTAATCAAAATTATTAATTGTACGTTATAAAACAATACAGCGATACAGTCCCCAGAGGATCGTTTAATTTAGATTATTTATCGTAAGACGGGCGGGCACTGGCGGCGAAGCTAGCTAATTTACAAAATAAATATTAGCTCAATCAGACGGTCGGTCTTGGCTGTTGTTGCGACTAATTGTTGTTTCGTGCAGCCAAGAAATATAGACTTGGTTGGTGGTAGGACACTTTTGCTAACGGCTTTATTAATAAAAACATAAACAGTTTTCCAATGTAAGCATGTGACTCATACTTAATTCAAATGTTTAATTTAGACATCGATGCTCTTCTACTGAAAGTTTAGTTTAGTAGAGTACAGTCGGAGTCGGAGTCATCAAAACGGATAGGTATGCAGGCCACACAAAAAGAGCGGATCTATATCTATATCGTACTACGCTGACAGGAATATATATTTTTCCCTTTAAATTCTGATATTGGATAAACATAATTTAATTTCATGTTTTTTTATATGAAATTTTAGTATTTTTTAAGCACTAAGCAAACAATCTACTCACGTGGCCATGTGCACTCTGTGCAGCATATTGTATTACTTATAGCTACATAACGGCAGCTATCCTACCACCGCCCGTGAGATACACACACACATGAATACAAACGGACAAGACATCCTTCCACCGTCTCCAGCATTGTTTTCAATAAATTAAACGTAGGACAAGAGGCCCGGACTACGCAAACAGCCCCGGGGCTCCGTCAACACAATTATTATACTCGGACAGCTCCCCTCGTGTCGATAAACACCCTCTAAATAAATTAACTGGACTCTATCCAAAACATTTGTTCAGTTCGGTTTCGAAAAAAAGATAATTATGTAATTTATGTCTTAACTAGCTTGGTATGTTGTTTTGGGATCTCTGGAATAATAAAGTATACCTAACTGATAATTATCTATACTATACTCAATTAATTAAGCAAAGATGCAATTTTATAAGTCGTTCGTCTTGGTCCGTTTAGCCTAAGCCGTCGGATAACTTTTTACTACTGATGAATAGATGTCTAGGTATGATAAGTACCAAATGGTGCCAAGTCTAGTGCATGTGAATTCAGTTATATATTCTATGCTTTATGATTCTTCAAATGATTAAATACCTACATCCAAGAAAATACTTGGCACGAAGCACTACCAATTAAAACTAATTATGCATTAGGCACCCGTGATACAAAGTAAATTCGCAACGATCTATTGTAATGAACCTGTCATAATTTGTTGCAGATAAACAATGGCAGCTCGACCAGCAACAACCGTTCCCCGCACAAAGAAACAGAACCATGCAAACATTCCATGTCCTATAGAAAACTGCGCACGATTCACCTACGGCAAGCTGCCCGACCATCTCACCAAGATTCATGGTCTCACTGGCGCTGAACGAGATGCCCTCAACGAACAACAACGTAAACGATTCTTCAACGGTGAACTATGCCAAGTGCGATACCTCAAAGAATCAGCAATCAGAGATCTCTGGGGATCAGACTATGAAGATCCCCGAATTCGTGCTAAAATACACCAAAGTTTTGCTCTAGTCAAGATACGAATTATACCACTGGCAGCTACACAGCGAGCACGCCCTCTTACCGAACAAGATGCAAATGTTCTCACAGCTTATAATGCTAGAACTGCACCAAGACCCGCAAGAGTACAGAAAACGAGAACTCGACCACGGCCTTACCCAGCACCTGAGGCGAGTCCTGTTGAACGGAGAGCTTCTAGCGAGTCCAGCGAGGAAGAAAATACTCAAAATCCTTTACCACCATCACCACCTCCGTCATCACCATCCCTTCCACCCTCACCAGCTCCTTACGAACTGCAACCAGTGGAAACTCGCTTACGAGACATATTTGATTCAAAAGTCGATGCTGGATACAAAGCTGTGATCGATGACATGAAGAAATCAATGACCATGGGTAGGACGCTCGGAGCGAGGAAGCGCAAAGCCTACAGAACTTACCGACGGTACGCCAAAAGATTGATCGCCTTCCTTCACAGACAACATTCACCACTAGCATACGATGTGGACGTACTTCTGTGTGGAGAAAGCCAAGTCTGCGCGTTCCTTGAACGAATCAGCGCTGAACATAAGACGAAAACTTTAAGGAATTACATCGTGGCTGCGATCAAACTGCTGGATTCCCGACTCTTTGCTATCGAAACTGATCCTTCTTGCAAGGAAAAGGTGGCTTCAATGACCCGAGTGTATGATGTTCTTCACGGACGTCTAACAGAATGTGACAGATTGCTGGCACAAAAAGAAGCTTGTCAGAAGAAATCTTCGCCGTCTTTCGAAAGTGTCATGGAGCATAGTTTTAATGACTCATACGATGAGTTGGTTTAAAAAGTGGAGTTAAATGACTGTATTTTATAATTATTCGGAACCCTGCTGCTAATTCGTCCCGGCTTTCTTCGTAGTCCGCTAAGCGAAGTGTTTCTAGAACTCATTGATGTAAATAAAACAGCACTTTGCAAATGCAATTAGAAGAATATGCATTAAGATATTTATGAACTTAATTGTTTAAGATAACAAGTTATATTGGAGTTTAAAAACCTTTGTAAATACAATTAACTACGTGTCTCAAGCAATAAGCTTATTAACCTGAATGTAGTAGTTAGTTAACATTATTATATTTCTGTGGTAATCAATGAGAGTGATACTTTCATTAATTGTGCAATAATTATTATGCCAAATATGACGTATTATAATAATTTATGAATTATGTGTATTTTTAAGTCACTCAAGTACTTTTCATGTAATGGATGGATCTCATTAGACTTATTTTCATGTAAATGTTAAACATAATATTTTATTGATTGTGTAAATATTTCTCTGATAGTTAAATTATTTCGAACAAAAAAGTTGTTTTATTTAAATAACCAAATCAAATAGATCTTAATATTAACCTTGCACCCGAAGAGCCCCAAGTTTAAAACGTGCCGAGTTTGTAAGAAAAGTCTGATGGAAAGACATTTAACTTTTGCACAACTACAATTTCCCCAAACAGGCAACGTGCATGAACAAAATATTCTACGAAATATTACAGTTTCAAAAATAATCATTTAATCAAATATGTTTAATCATTGTGGCAACACATAACCACTCTAACGTCAATAACAATTATAAACATCGCACAACTCAGTTTCCCGCCATTTCATTCTGACTCATATCTTACTTTCTACCAGATAAACTTTTAAAACAGCGACATCTATTGATGCAACGTGCAGTTAAAAGTATACGTCATAGCAAGTTTCGCTATTAGCCGCCAGATGGCAGTAAATCCATCTAAAAACTACTACTCACTTCTGTTGTCCTAGTACATGGCGATCGTAACTGCCTGCTCCAGATTCTCCACCTACGTTCCAAACGTGCCATTCTTGGCGCCCCACGCGACTCGTTGTCTGTCTTGATAGCTGACCTCTTTATATCAAGGAATCTTTCAAGCCAGTCTTTTATCTGGAACACGTTTGAATTCGAATGATGTAGGCATTCTAGAATTCGTTTATAACAATAGTGAAGTATTCGAAATAATTTTGAATTGGTATTACAATGTGACACCGTTCCACTTTCAAAATTGTTTTATGGGATAAATTGAAAACGAAAATGAAATGAAAAATTAATTAAGGCTCCGTACGGTTAATTTCGGTTTTCGTTTTTTTTTTTATTTGTGATTTTTGTGGATATAAGTATTTCAACATTATTATGTCTGAAAATAAAACTAAGCGCAATAAATTCTTAGAAAAAAAAAATGTTTTTAAAAATATTGCTGGCAAACACATTTTCCAACTCTGCCAAGTCGGTTATACAATACAATTTGCCTCGTAAAAAGAAGCTCTGACTCATAAAAAACATTTTGTAAAATCGGCATACAACCTACACACATATTTTCACTGATCTTAACTTAGACTTAGAATATTCTAGAAATATTGTGCTTTGAAATTATAAAAAAGTATTAGGTATAGCAGCGATCTTCATTCTTGAATAAAAACTTATTATTCGAAGGTACATAGATGTGTTACTTAGGTATTATTTTTTTAATAAAAATATTCTGATAGCTAGGTACGTTTTTTATGACCAACTTTTGAGAGATTACGGATTACAAAAGAAAATATTTTCGTCTCTCTAATGAGTTAAGGTTGTGTCGCCCTCAATATCGACTAGATGGTGCCGATAGACGAGCGAACGGAGCGCGAACGACATCTGTGGGATGATATTTATTTTAAGACGTTTACTCACAGGCTATTCCTGTCCCCATATACTACCTTGAACCGGTCAGAAGTACGACCTATTTCAGTTTACTGACTAACGAAACGTCTCGTTCACGACGCGAATATAACATGTTTTTCAATAACCTTTGATGGTGGGACGTAAGGACAAATACGTCAATGTATGACTGAGTTAGTCATTTTAAGCTAGAAACTTCTTTTATTTTATTGTTCAGTATGGAAGATCTGTGTAAAAATAAAATTTACGTTCTGGAGCGATGTGACTAATACAAAAATTGCATTGACGATTGATAGGGTGGCCCTAAAATTCCCAGGATAAATTATTTATTTTATTTTTTTAACTCTGAAAAGTTTTGCAGCCAAGCTATAATTACTTTATTGTCGTTTCTTTTAATTTAATTACATTATTAATTTGTTAAATACCGTTATAATAAAAGCAAGTATTTAACCGTAAACCCTATAAATCGTGTCCTGTATTTTTTCTTTATAATTTTATATAATAAAATAGAGCACGAACCACCGAGCAAAATATTGCGAGATACAACAGCACCAGTAAATGAATGATTACATTACAAAATTGCAATGCAGTGGTAAACAATGCAGCACGAACTGGGTGACGTCACGCTCATTCGGTGCAAAGTGCATGTATGCAGCTTAACCTTCTAGCGTTCATGTTACCCTGGTGCTCGTTCCTTTTGTGAGCGACACCAAAGGGGCCCTATCCCCTTCGAGCACCCTTCTCTGGGTCAATGCGCATCTGTCGGTCGTTCACCGGACCGACCTTCATCCGCTGGTTATGTCTTTGTGCGTATCTAGTTGTCATTTTTGCATTGCACTTGCTCTCATGCGTATTTGAATTAAATTAAAATAATTTCAATTTAATCCTGAAAACTACTAGCAAAACTTTTGTAAGAAATAGACAAAGGAACTTAACTATGCTTTCTATTACCTAGGAAGTTGCTCTTCTTCCTCTGAAGATAGATTCTCCTAGTTTAACTTTTTAAATTAATTTACTTATTAAGGTAATACTTCCCAAAAATGTATGTGATAGTCCCAAAAATTAAAAAGTAAAAGTATCTAAAAAAAATTAATAGAACAATAGATCTTAAACTAAGTGAAATAAATTCAGTTGCATGACTCGCAAGTAAAGCTGACACATAATTTATTCTATAATCTCCTCGAGTGATCCGCGTTAAGATGCTGCAACAAAATGTCTTACCAGGAACTCGATGTACGAGGAATGCATAATAAAGAAGTAGTTCGATGCACAAAACCGCATGAACCGACCGTGCAACATAAATGCATCGATGTTGATGACTGATATGGCGCGAACGCACACTAACGCAGTTTTTTATGGTTCACCTACACATTGATAGAACGTGAAAATTGAATTATCAATGAGCGCTACTATTATTTTCGGCATATTAATAATGTTCTGTACGTTGTTAGTGCTTAGTTTTTAATTTCATCATTCTCTTTTTTCGTGTTATGTACGCTGATTCCTCACTGTAATCTATGACTAAGCATTGGTGCATGCATGAGCGTAAAATCTTACCACATCAATAAAAGTCGGATATGAATCGTAAAGCTTGAAAGCGAGTGTGAAAAATATTAACCTCGTTCAATATAGGTCGGGATCAAACTGCTTGCTTGTGATTCAGCTCTTAAGAGAATTTACTATTTAGATAAAGGCCTAACAGTTTGCTAATTCTGGATCCACTGAATGTTCACCTTTAGTATTCAATTATTTACTTTTATACTTACTGCTTCTGTAATCTAGACCAACTAAATAGTCAGACTTGCAGTAGAACCTCTCTTTTTATCCATCAGATCATCCAGAGGAAAGGCATTCTTGAAAGTTTTTCAGTACATAAATTATGGAGCACGAAGATACCTACAACTCTTGCTTCAATCATAATAACTTACTATGAAATGAGTGAAGTCTCTATAAAATCTATTAACTATAGTTATCTATAAATTACCATATTAACGCATAGTTTTGTTCTCTAATTATAAATAGATCCCTGTTAAAATTAAAATGAAATTTTTATGATCCAGATTTCCGAGATACCTTAAATTATTGTAAATTATGGATATTCTAGCCATTAAATTTTGAAATTACTGTGAAATATGATGGCAAGAAATGCCAACACGTGGATATCCCACTCTCCATTGGAACAAAACAACTTGCAAGATGAAATCTATTTATACATCCTAAAAGTATAGACATGGGTGTGAATTATCATCGTATGTATTTATTTCGATGAAATTCCACAATAAACGTACTGACCACGTAAGGGGATATTTCTGTCGATCGTTCCCTCGTTTCTGCGTCGTGTTCCTTCGCACTGGTATTTACATCGATAGAATTTTGCTGGCGTATAAAACAGCTTATAGAAGCGGGTAACGCTTATTTTGTTCTCAACTTTGGTGAGAGAGCCATCTAGTGATTGCCGCTTGAAACACTCGCGTGTGATTTTGTGTACTAAGTGACATTTTTTGAAAATCCTTGTGATCCAAAATGCCTGGACGTCCTATTTGGCAGGTAAATAAAATATTTTATTACTTTTATTTTGCGGTTGGAAATCTTGGGATCAGGAGTGACGGATTACAGTGTTAATGATTTTACGGGTTCTATTTTTCATGACAAGAATAAATACTGAGGTACCCAAGTACACGCAGTTAAATTGTTGAGCTGTCTCTACCATTTATTAACTTTAGTGAAGTATGAAATATCCTTTCTTAAAAGTCTCAAGAGTTGTAATGGTTTTTAAGGTTAATTCAAATAAGTCATCAAACACTTCAAATGCTGAACATTTTGTAGTCAAACATTTGCAATGAATGGATGAGTTTTAATAATGTAAACTGTCTTATTCTCAATTAAACAATTTCCATGGAGAATTTAATTCTGTCTGATGACTAATGTTAACCTTAGCCTAGCTACCTGAAAATAACAGGTGTGTAAACAAAGTGTGGTTTCGTAAAAGTCCACGTTTTGGCACGGTGTCAAATTTCACTGAGGATAATTATTTATTTACCAAACTTTCAGAAAACTAACAGGATGCAATAGAATCATTAAATCTTAGCACTACTAATTGGGTGGTTAAAAATAAAACTGCAATCAATCGGTGTTTATAGTTTTCAGTATTTACACAACACAACCATTTTTCAGTCAAGTTAACGCAACTTCATTCGAATTTCATACATCTCGCTCAGTTTCCAATAGATTTTAATCAGGTTTGAGATTCAGGTTTCACAGTATTTTACCTAAATATCACGATGAAATACTTTAGTAAGTATATACGTATTGTAAAATAAGTAGGTATGTACACTTGTACAGACACTCATACACATAGGTATAATATTTCACGTCAAGATACTTAAGAATTAATTTAAAATTACGTTAAGACATTTTCTGAATAATCCTAATGTAACTAATCCTTTTTAAATAATTATTTGTAACTTAAAACTATAATAATTATACTTTCTTATCCGTCTTTTTACTTGGCAAGTTATTTTTCACGTCCCCGATCATGAAATCTCCAGGTAAATTATTGAATAATCTTTGCATAAAACCAAGTAAAATATCTTCTATAGTCTTTGATAATATCGGCCGCAAAGATTCGGAGACTGGTCGCCAATTAGCATTCAAATAGGCGTTAGTACTCTCCTCTGAAAAATAAAGAAAAAAATGTTGTAAGGCTACAAAATAAGTACATATTATTCAAACCCTATTCATCATAAACGCTTTCAAACCACCATGTAAACCTACATAATACAAATAAAGAATAATAATATTCCAAACAAAACTAATGTTTCAAATGCCATCTATTGTTGAGTTAAGAAACAAAACTTCAAGGTTAGGAATACTCGCAAATATTTTGCGACTTCGTTCATTGAATAATTCCGACCATTATTTAGCTAATTGGCTTCATATTTAGTAGTTTTCAATGATTAATAATGTAATATAAAATCATAATATATCATACAACCAGTCAGCAAGAAATATTAATCAAATAATGATCTCAAACGGACTTGCGAATAAAATTGGCAACAGTGAGCGAGCGGTTGTCAAACGTACAGCGACGTCTCAACGTCTCAACGTTGCAATTTGTAACACGTTAGTACTAGGGCAGCATAAAGTGTCAGAGGTAGAAGCGTCTGGTAACAATTCTCGCACATGAACGCCATCTACTAGTAACAGGCGTAGCTACTAAAACTATTATTGCTATTCGATAGCAGATGGCGCTTTTATATTACGCTGTTGAAAACATAGATGGCGGTAGACGGTCTACCAAAGTAGTAAAATAATTTGAATAGCAATTTACAACAACTCTTAACAACTATTTACTAGTAGTAGTGTCTACTTAAGATATAGCACTAATGTAAAAGTACCCATTAAAATATACGTTTATTCAATCCGTTTCTGCAATACAAAATAATATTTCACACTCACCCAACGACTCAATGCCGTCGAACAAATTGTTCATGCGTAATTTTAACCCTCCAATTGCATACTTGACATGTGCCCCAGTGACATTGAAAAATACAAATTCATCCTTGTTGTATACTTTAACATCACTGATAATATCAATTGTCATATTTGCTGGAAAGAGATTTACATATTAGAAATCAAAAACTGAATAGGTATTTAGAATTTCTTGCCTCTCAGCCATTTACTTACTCGGCTCAAACCAACATACACCGCGTCCAACCAAGGGAATTAATAAAATCTTTCCTTTCAGGTCATAAGTGCCTTCTATTCTTATTTTTGGAACTCGAACCTTTGTATGAAAATCGTAGGTTTTGCCATCCACTCTGAAAATAGGAGAACAAATACATATTATCATTTTCTAAAACTGCTGTTGCTGTATCTACAAAGTTGATCAGTATAAGGATTTTTTATAAACTTCCAGCATAGATTTGTTACTTAACCATCCCGGGTTAAACTTTTGATTAAAGCAGGGTATGAAACAATCGAATGAGAAGTCGGGCTACTCGACTACAATTTGCTCAACTTGGTCGATCAAACAGTCGTCCACGATACTAGGGTGTGAGAAATCCACAGCGATCATACTTACTGACTCGACAACACTTGCGTCTTCCCAAAACCTGTGACAGTGACGTCATCCAGAGCAGCATTAACGTTTACAGGACCGTCACCTTGCAAAATCCTTATTTTAGGTATTTTGAGGGGATCTAGAGGTTCCATTCCGATATCTGGTAGACCTAAAATCAAAAATAGTGTAAAGAAAGTACAGATGTCGCTAGTGGTTCTTGTTGATAAGATTAGGGAACTAATGGTGAATATTCTGCATTTCTACTGTCTTGTTATTAAATGCAACTAAAGCCATATAAAATCATATTTGATACCTCGAGGCGTCACATGAGTATGGTGAAGAAATAGCGCTTTCGCTTTCCGCAAGTTATGTACAAATGTTTCGTAATTGAGGCTATGTGACTAGCCCAGTGGCTTGTGAATCTACCAGCCCACTATCATACTCGCTATTTATCTACACTTAGGGAAATGTTTCTTTCTTTGTATGCGAAAATTAAGAGGTAATTAACGGATAACCTTTGTCTACACGTAGGATTTTCTAGTCTACTATTATTGTTAGGTATTGACTAAATTTTGCACATAGTCTAAATTAATAATGATGCAAGTTTATGTTCGCAACTAGCCAATAAAAATAGTTTATAAATATCCGATTATTAATTTGAAACAAAAGTAATTAGTCGTGTTATGACAAAACACAGTGGAAACGTTAACAAACGCGTGGGGGCACAATGTACTAGGAGTGCAGCGCCGACAAGTGGCATACAGTCGTACAAGGCGCGAAACACGAACAGCTGTGAGCAGTTGTGCAATGAACCAGGCACTCAGAAAGCGTGCCAGCTACCTACAAAGTTGACTGGTTGACCGGCTACTACAGTACCTAAATAACAGTGTTCAACTCAAACCAATCAAAAGCGTTGCGCCTGTTTTGGTAATTTCTCTAATATATTGCAGTTACAAGCTGCGGTTGTTCGAATATGTTTACAGATGTTTTGATTGAGCAAGACAGGTTTGATTATTTATAGACTGCGTATTAGTGGGTTAGCAGTTGCACAAGATAAGATATGCAAATCGAAATGTAAATACACAATCGGCAATAGCGGTCTGCAGTTCAACAGACCTAACCTTTACAATTGTAGTGTCAGTTAAAAAAAACTATCGTCAGAAAAGTTCTTGATAATCCTGAATGACAAGTTCAATAAATATGTAAAGAGTTTTTATTTACCTGGACCGAGCGCATTGAATAATTGCTGCACGGCTTCCCGCGAGCAATCCTCGAAGTTCGGATCACTTTTGTAGCATGTCTTCACGAAACTAGCTGAAATTAAGAAAACACAAAAGAATTAATCCACTAATATTAGAAAAAAGTAAAACCAGAACTACTGCTGTAAAGAGAAATGCAGTTGTAACGAAGAAATTACACGACGAGAACCACTTTTAGACAACCTTGACATTGACATGAATAAATGTATTCAAAACAGTACGCGTGTTACCGTGACATCTGCACGACTGTGATGCTACGAGTAGTAAAGGGGTTAACAATGTTTTCCTCAATAAAAAAGAACTGACAAAGAAAATTTCAACGAGGTACTAAATATAGTGCATCCATTTCAGACCTTAATTAATGGTTCTGTCCCAGATGAATAATGAGTCCTAGGCAAAATACCGGCTTTTGCAAACTCTGCATTGTGTAAAATGTTCTAAGAGATTCTAGAACCATTGGCAGAACCTACAGCATTAAATGGGTTATTAGCTTAGATAAACATCTTTGCATTGCTACACCTAAGTTTCATTACATAACACAGGTTATTATACTCTGCTCAAAGATTAACATCAACAGTAGAGTATGCAAACATTAGAATAACAGATTTACAGACAATCACGTCTTTTTTCAGAGGTATGTACCATTTGAAACTAACCGACATAACAATTTGTACTCTCAATTTCAACTAGGTATTAGGTACACTCGTAGCCAACGAACTGACCAACAGTATTGTAGCTGTATTTTATTGTAATGCACAAATTAATATTTCTTGCTCCACATATTTGTAAACAATATTAAACTACTTTTACTTGCCCCACAATCAAAATAAGGACGCACTGTTACAAAAGACTGTTACAGCAATTCATACTGTGAGAAAGTTCTATTGCAAAAAGTATTTATTAATTGAACATTGCAATCGAGTATTGTCTCACCGACTCGATCATTCCGCTATCGATACCTTAGAAAATGCCGTAACGCTACATGATATAACGGCCATAACCGATTTATGCAATACAGCAACATTATGGAACGCAAAGAACCGGCAAGCCAGGACAGTATTGCCAGATAATCACAGAAATAAAACGTTTTACACTGCATGTAGGCCATCTCATGAACTGGCACGATGCAATAGCGTGTACTATATACAAAAACACTTACGTTTCGTTTTAAAATATTCTCCGGTGGTACAGTGGAGCACTAATGTCACTATAAATAATTTAAACTGCATGTTTTGATTCGGCATCTGTTGTTGTGGAAGGTAGTCAGGGTGCCCCGAGCAAGCAGCTCGAGGTGGTGGTGCGATACTAAGGCCCCGCTCTGCGGGTCTCCACATGCCTCAGCAGTGCCACGAGGAGGGGGGCTGTACGCAATTGTTAACTATGTAAATAAAGCTTAAACTTATCGTTGCTCAAGTTAATATTGCTAATAATGCATATAAATTTCAAAGTGAGTTATTTTTATTTCTACCGGGAGCCGGTTATGTCATAGAGTTGAGAATAGTGAAGCAATGTTTGTTAATGAAAATAACAAATGAAATAGAAGTGAACCTAACGTGAAGGTTGAAGAAAAAATATTCAAAAGGCGATAGAAGTAACCTTAGTGACAATAAGAAGATTAAAGATCCTATGAATACTAGACCGTTGAACGTTGGTTACGGAACTTCTGATAAAAACATCAATGAAATTAGATACTAAAGAAAGGTACATTTACACAACTGCTGGAGAAGCTATTGCTGTTTCTGTAGAAATCAAGGAAATCTAGATGATTTCCTCAAAGACATGCACATAACTAGTTCAGGTTAAATAGACTAGTTGACTTGCAATTAAGACCTTACGTGTAGTAAGTAGTAAGTGTTACATTCGTTCCGTAACATCGATTCCCTCTTCTTCGACACGCCGAACGTTTGGTAATAGTGTACATAGATTTATAGTTTCAGTATTGGCTAGTTTATTTTTAATCTTAATTGCAATATTATATTTTATAGCTTTGCAATTAGGTCTTCTTAAATTACTTTCGTCATGCTTCACTACCCGTATAATTAGTGCAATGGTGGGCAGTCTGGTATTCTAGACGTGACTGAACCAAATGTATCATCTGGTGCATGTGGTATCCATCTATCAATTCTGGTAAAATTCCGAGATATTGCTCGAACGACTGAGAAAAAATGCATCGCAGAAATTGAGGCAGCTATTTTTGTACAAGCAGACATATTCAACATTGCGTTTTCATGTGTGTCTATAGATTCGAAAGAGGTTGCGTGTGAGTTTTGTCACTGTCGATCGCGCGATGGTTTTCGTACAAGTTCTTTGCACAACCTTACAACACATGACTGCAGACAAACCCTCTTGATACTCGTAAAGATCATACAACTTGCTTTATAATTTGCTCTTTACTTTGCGTAACCCTAATTCATTGCTAAATATTCATCGCACATTAGTTCTACTAGAATCGCAAATGTGTTACGATGTCGTGATATTACTAGATTACCTTGAACTCAGATAGCTATGGTGTCTAGATTATGATAATTTAGTCTTTATTGATAAGAATCACACTCATTATTTTATCGTGTTACATTTTGCAGTTTATGATAATGACGTGAGCGAAGAGTCCCGAGATCGATAAATGTAAACATGCAAATAAACTAGTATTTTTTTCCTCAACGTCACCTTGATCTATAAAAGCATCTCTCTGCCTATAAAAAGCTATGATGCAACTTCTTTTCCCATAGAGAGGTTACGATGACATTATCAAGTGAATCTTATATCATTGCATGCCGATGACATAAAAGACTCAAGAAAAAGAACAAAAAGACTAATAACTTAAACTAAAATCTGGATCGTGCTTCCTAGAACTGATGAAAATAATTAAGATTGTAATACAAGATTACATAAAGATAGTTTAGTAGCTACAAGTTAGTGTTGCTGAAGTGAGTTAAATAAAACCTCCAGATGATAATGTCATTTCTTTTCGAAATCGTAAGAAAAATGAAGCTAACAAACTAAGGGTCCCGACCCTGACCTGCATTAGGACACTTTAAGTAAACAATGCTGAAATCCACATTTAGTTGTTCAATAACATTATATAATTTGGACAACAACCGAGCGTAGCTTAAGTAATTCATAAAAATTGGAAAACGAATATTTCCAAACAATTTTACGCTGGACTAGTAAAATTAGCCAATTCGTATTCACTTATGCGTTCAAAACAAACAATGTAGCTTCTAGCGTGAAATAAACTAGACAAGCTCACATAGGTATGTGTTTGACCTCATGCTGTAGAATTGTGCAAAGGGACAAACAGGTCATCGAGCAACGCAACTATGTGGGACATAGACAAAATTAACGGCGAAGAAAAAAGAGAAAGGAGCATAAAAATAATTCTCATTTCAGACACTCTAACTGAAATGTCATCATGATACATTTGCGTTAACAGAACATAAACAACCTTCAGCCAAGTAGATACATCAACAGTTCCACACATTTTAAGTTTATTTTCGTCTAGGATATTTCTTAAGAGTTTTATAATAATTCTTGGGTTTGTCCTCGCGGTCGCTGAACGACTTTGACCCGTGGGTGAGATGCAATCGGTGCAGTTTAGTAAACCACCAGTATACGACTCGTGGTACCAGTTACCCGGGCGCTAGACATTTAGAGGAGGTTGGTCGTTGTGAAATAATAGTACTGATCATACCTTAGAAGGAAAGGTAATCGTTGCACTAATTTGCAATAACTGAGAGGGCGATCTAGTACTAGACGAATATGATACCAGAGAAGATTTGACTCATTACTTTACATAGGAAAATAGGATACAATTCCAATTGGAGCCTCATGAAAAACGGAGTCTTTGGAATGCTACAAGAAGCATCATTTAACCAATACCAACGCCTAAGGCAATATTATACCGCAAATGATTTCAATTAGCACTGTTCATAGTTCATTTGATCCATGAGCTTCCCAGCAAGTACAATCCTATTGCGGAATTTATATTAATGGGTACTAGATGTTACCCGCGATTTATTTTTAATATTAGCAAAGAATGATTACACTTATTTTGCGAAACCGAATAATTTGCAATTTTACTATTAGCGTAGACCATGAGTCTAGACTAAATACATTTATTAATTCTAATAATTTATGAAATTGGAGCATAGGATAATATTTCAAAATGGAATGCTAATTTGATTGTTAACTCGCTTAATGAGGTAAATAATTCCTCTAATAGGAAAATTACTGAAAATCTGACGGTAATGTTACGCAACGATGCTGAAATGTTTTAAGAATATTCTAAAACGGTGTTGTTGTCAAGAGATTTACCCGGTTAGTGTAAACTTGTAAATCCCTTCGTGTACAACGTAAAGCTTTTTATAAACGAACCCAAAACATGCCAAAGTTGAACCATTGCCAAAATACTAGCAACAACATTGTTGTATCCACATGGGTACGTTGTAATTATCACACTTTAACTAGAAATTTGGCGTATACCTTGAAAATTACCTTGACCTTGGTGAAATGTCTAGTAATTACAAGTAATTAGTTCTTAAATATAATACGTAATGTCAAGGTGTCGTGTGTCGTGAGGATAAATCCAATAGCGGCTTCGGATCTTGGCCGTGGATCAAGATAAACAATCTTCACAGTAACGTCGAACCCACGCTCGGATGATGGAACTACTCTTTCTGGAACATTAGCTAACTGATGTAATAATTTATTTATTTTTATAGTTATATACAGAAGCACTTTAATGCTGGCGTGAAATAAATAGTAGCTACTGAAACTTTGCACGCCTGTTCGCAGATGACTTAGCAAGGACTAGGCTAGCAGCAAATTGTAGAAGTGTAGTGTATTGGAATAGGGGGAAAGTAGGAGTAGTTCATCTTCTAGTAAAGGATGTTTGTTTGTGCATTAAAAGGATCTCTCGCTCTTATTAAGATAATCAATGCCTGATACCTATAGTTAACATCGTCAGTGTTCAATTTGGTGGAACATTTCGGTTTTACAGCACAAAAACAAATCATGACTTAACTCTTGAATTTATCACTTAACTTTAACTATAAAACACTTAACCTAATATTGTTACCGACATCGCAAAGCCACAAACATACAATGTATGAGACTATTATTTCCAAGACCACCTATTTTCTGAAGATCACAACAAAAACACGAAGTTTGCATAGATTCAAGAATGAATAGAGGTTGAACGACCTCCTTATGTCTTTGCGCTAAAATGTTAATAATAATCAAAATGGCGCACACTTGTGTGCCATTGTAAATTATATGTATTGCACACTGTGACATTGGACGCTGGTATTTCATAGAACTTCCTATAGGACACCATGTTTCAGATTTTTGTGAAAAAGCTAGGTTTGGACAAATCAATTTTGACTAAATGCACTCTGATTACCTAATTTAATATGTATCATGTATCTCATTAGAATAGCCAATGGTAGCTTGTTCTTCAATGGTAATACGTGCCTTTTTGTTTTAATTTTCGAATTAATTCGATCACTTTAATTGAAAGCTTTGAAAGAACAACGCCTAAGAAAATCAGAGAAGAAAATAAATAAAATATATCTGGCCACAAAAATGTCTGCCGGATGAGACAAATAAATTAAAAATCTGTTCGGAATTTGAATTTGTTTAGAAAACACAAAATGTTACAGCACTTTAATCTATTTATTTCGAATATATATTTATCTGGCACAATTTTAGACGGACGAAGATTGAAATGAATAGATGAGACACTCGTTTCCAACACCAACCCAATATTTTAAAGTAACATTTCTTTCTCATTATTATTGATTGGTTTCATTATTGTTTTTATAATAACAATGTTTACTATTATCGCGTCTTTTGTATATTAAGTTCTGGATAAATCTAGTAATGAGATACGTTATCACAAGTCGGAGTATAATAATATAATCAATCAGACGACAATGTTTGATAACCTTATATGTATTAATGACGAATTCCAGTCAGGTGATTTAAATGACCTTTGGAGCGAACCCTTCAAAATTAGACATACCAACGATACCAACAGTATTCAAATTATGATTAACTCTCATGACCTATTCGTCCGATTAGTTAAAGGATTACCTACAATTAATCGTAGGTAAAAATGACATCTATAAGTATCCCTGGATTAGATTTTCGTTGTGAATGAAAATGTTAATCTTTTAATATGAGATTAGTGATTATGGAAACAAAGCAATGACAAATAGTGGTCGATGTCAATGACTTGGGACCTTTAGACGAAATGCAATTAATAACGATTAAAAGGAAATACATAAATAGTAGCTTAGATGTGTTATGTTTTGATATGTGGAAGAAATGTAGTTTGACTAGGATGAGATTTTGGATATGTTTCTCGTGGTAACCCACATCTTGGGGGAACTTCTTTCTGAACCTATAAAATACAGCGTATGTCACCCGGTGATTAACTTCCTAACAGTGAATGAATTTTTCGAATCGAATCAGTACTTTGGAAGCCTTTACAATATTGGTCTGATGATGAGACTCGACACTCCACAAAAGTGTAATCATAATAACAGACCTATCACCTATGTGAAGTATTTAAAAATTTTAACGCTTTCGATCTATTCAAATAATTAACTCCATTTAAACCTTACTACACTCAGCCTATCATAATTATCATCCTGATCTTAATTTAGGTAACACTTAAATGCAAATGCATAATTATTAATTTTATTTGCATCCTAATAATTCTGCAAGCTGTCAACTAGGAAATTTGGCACATGCGCAGTGCGTATGATGGATTGGTTACTAGGTAGGTAATAATTCTTAGCAAGTCATAAAGTTGTCATAAAATTGGTACTGAAGGTAACTTCTATTGCTAGACATTGTAAGGTATTTGGTCTAGCCTGTTACTAATTGTAAGATCGTCAGGGATGAACTCATTCCAAAATTATAAAATATTTCCATATTATCATCATAAACTACAAGTACTTGCCAACTACTGATGTGACATGTTTTTTTTTAAGGTTCTGATATTGCCTACATGTTAAATGTGCTTCTTCTTGTCCATTTACAATATTTAAATTATTAATTTCATTAATTATACATATCTCTCTCATCATCTCTCATCATTCCTATTTCACTCAATCTCACTTTTATCTTACAATATATCCTCACGCGCTTTAGATTGTCTTTTGTAGCGGGATAATAAAGAAACCACAATTACTTACAAATGATATTTATTAGATAAAGTTAAATATTTACAAATAAAATATCGGTAAAAAAGACTTATCGAAAATAGCGCTGTTAGGAGTTATAATAGGTCCTACCTAATTACTAAATAGTAATAATTTAACACTATCACACAATCTTTGACGTTGTTAAGCACTGCAGACATAATTGACTTAGAAGAGAATACAAATCATGTAATTTCGACCTTCATTTGACATTCATAAAAATACTGTTTTACACCGAAATGTTCGGCTGGTCTCATTGGCAAGCTTGTGGGAAAGAAGCGATGAGCTGTTGATAGAGAATTACATATGACGGGTGTTGCCGAAACCGCCATGGCCTGACTGGGAAGCTCCCTTGTTGTAACCCATTTGGAGGTTCAGTTCACTTTCGTGAGCACGAAGCTGCTCCTCAGTGAAGGTACGCTCGTTCTTCTCAGCCATCTTGGGTCCGAGCTGAGGACCGGTCCATTCGGGGTGCTTTTGGGTCTGGAAATATCAAAATAGAATTTAATAAAAAACTCTTTTGATAATTTCTGCTTCAGTTTGGTTCAGCTACGGAAAAAATACTTACGATCCTTCCCAAAGCGTATAAGCAAAGGGTGACTTGAGGAATGTTACGCCTCTCGAACAGGTCAGCGGTTTGGAAGATTTCTTCTTCAGGCACTCCGTACTTCTTAATGGCGGCTTGGAACCTGAAAATATCGTTAATAGATACATATTAAAAACAACTATTTCTAGGACTTGTCTCGAAACAATTATTTAAATGAAAACGTTACTTTTAAACATGACTGTCATATTTTGGCAACAGACTCTGCTTGTTTCTTGTTTACATTTCGCTAGGAAGACAAAATTTTATGATTACCTCTGAATGTTTTCCATAAGCTGGAAGTTGGTTCCTCTCTCCTGGATCTTCTTGACGGATCCGGGGGACAGTTTGTTGATGAGCTTGCAGAGGATGACTCCGTCCTTCAGGTAGTCTTCATAGGCAGCGCTGGGGAGAGGCTCTCCGATGACAGCGCTGATCCAGTTCAGGACCTCCTGTTCTTGTTCCTTGTTTCTGGGCTGAAAGAAGAATACTTTGTTAGAGATTTCCTCTCCAGTACTAACAAGATCCAGTTTAATATCTACTGGAAAATTAGGGAGCATAACGAGGGCATGAAATAGCATTACTCGACTTTTACTACGCTCATAAATTACGTTTGAAAAAATCGAAACTTGCAAGTTTCGAACGGAGGCCGTAAAACATTCGCTCCAGTGCCAAGTCGTTTGATGGCGGGCGGGCGGATTCCAGCATCACCGACGAAAATAGCTCAGTTTACGAAACAGATCGCTGTTATCCCTTACGGACGAGATGGGGTACATCTGGAAAGCTTTTAAGAGTAACCTACAGCAGGTTAGCGATATGATGGGCGGCACACAGCTGCGCGCGCGCCGGTCATTAATCTAAAGTATTCTAAAACTATTGACGTCATCAAACGTTCGCCGAATGTGTTATTATAATGTATTGTAAAACAAACTTTTAAGATGCTTAGTTTGTTGTGTTATTGAGTCAATAAATGTTTAGTATGTAGATATTATGTTCAATAACTAACTACAATGTATGAACAGATAGCGGAGACGTTGATGAAAGTGCAGTAATAGGAATAGAAGGCAATTTATGCTTTTTATTAAATGAAGGAGGAATTTTATAATTAGAAAAGTGTAAAGTTGGTGATCTAAAAGTTGGTGGTAAAAAAAATATGCTCAAGAATGCAGAAATCTAAATAAGGAAAACATGATTAAACTTTTAGGCAATTAGGAAATGATTAGTGTATAGTGTAAAACAGTGTAAAGTCTAAACGATACGTACAGCCATGTTACAAAATGTCACTAAACTTTTTGTATTAACACTAGTAAAACGAGCTTTCGCTTCGAGATCGTCTAGTGGACTGTAGGCAGTGCACTCCGCCCGCCCAAGCCGGCTCGCGGGGGCGGGAGTATCCACCAGATCTTCACAGACTTCGTAACGTACATAATATACGTAAATATAACATGGCGTCAACGTTATTTACATCATGAAGAAGCTACCGTTGAATAAAAGACGATTATAAACCCTTTTCATTCATGAGGTCGGCCCACGGTTGCTATCGAATAAACAGACGTCCATTTTTGCTCTTTGTATTCAATTGTTTATCTTTGTATTATTGGGTAACTGTAATTTATGGTGGTACATCTGTTGTGGCTGTGTAGGTTTTCTTGGTTAATAATGGGGATATTTTATTCTGCCTCTACGGATATTGAAAACGGATTGGACTTCATCAAACATAGACTTATTATTTGTTCTAGTGGTTGTAACTTAACTATAGTCTATGTATCTACTTATCTTTGGAATTTGGAAGAAGCAACTCGGAACCATTGAATAGCTACTAAATCATCATTATATCTTTGCCCTTTGCTCTGTTTCGCAAAAACCTAGAGTAATTTGTGAGATGTTTGCGTTAAAAATATTTCCTATGAATTTTATAAATATGATGAGGTTCATTATTTCAAATTTTTAGGACAACCGGACATGGTTCAATGATTTACTTTCAGAAACTCGGCTAATGATGTTATTTAAGAAAATATTTTTCATAACAAATAAATTACTTATATTCTATTGCTTTTAATTCGTGTTACTATCTGAAATTTCGAATGCAAATTACGTTGAAAACAATTGCATTCGAGGAAACATTGAAAAACAAATTTTCACACATGTTTTAATGTAAGCAAGAAATATTTATACGCAAACAAATAAGTTTCTTAGAAAACATTAATAACAGATCTGTCAGATTCTCTATCATTAGAACCATGTGAACAACAACCACAGCGGAAAGTCGTATGAAAAAAACCTCAACATTCACTTCAGTCACACAATTTTCCAGTAGGTATATTTTCGTTTGTGGTTGCGTCTGTAAGTACATTGTTTATTTTTTTTTTATATATTAATACGAGTAATAATGTCTGCGGTCATCCAGAGTGCCTAACTCAGTCGTCTGAAACATAAAACGTCGGCAAAACTGTCAAAAAAATTAAATTCCCAATATGATTATAATTTAGACTGCCATCAGGCTTAATTCTTACTAACATTTCATGTAAAACTGACGAGTAGTGCCGTGTGGCGAAGATAGTATTATAAATAAAGAGCTTAGCTACAAAACAGCTGTTTAATACATAATGTAAAGCGGGTTATGCGTTTAATACCGCACATAAAATTGGATCACTTTTGAACGAATGACGATTTGATTTTAAATTTAGCAGTCGTGACGTCACAGTTTAACGTCAATCGTGCGTGGAGATCTAGATCCTGTTTCTAAAGAGGTGTAATCGATTTTTAGTAATGGATAATATATGTTTCTGTGCCTCTATAAGATAACTATAGGTATAGACCTATTTATGACCATTGATATTTTGCATTGATATACAAAATATCAATGGTTATATGTCAAAGAAAACGACTTAAAGTGTTTGTTTTGTAATTTTATCGGAATGTCTGTTACGCCCTCAGGAATTGAAACCTATAGTCTGACCGTTTTTGTGCATTTGACAGTCAATTTTAATATAGGTACTATTTTATCTTAAAATTGTCAGCTGTTAACTGCAAAAAAAATCAGTACTCTCTACAGTCTCAGTATCTAATAGAGATTTTTATCTAGCTGCAGGGTGGGTCCACACTGAACTTTTTTGATAGACTTTTTTAATAAACTACTGAAACCATTAGAATCTTTGTTCTTGTCGTAGTCACGAATGAAACATTAAAAGTAATAGCATTGTGTGTAATGTAATATCCTTGAAAATAGTGTTCTAATAATTTTACTGTTTATGAGCTTGGCATAGCTCGTAGGTTATTGCTCTCTTTCTTTGTTCATTTGAAATTGAAACCATTCATTTTCTATTGAGAATTTTTTCTCCAACTGATTTTTTTTCGAGAATTTAAATGTTTATTTGATCGAGTATTTTAGAATAGTTTCTAAATTAACGACTATTAGTTTCCTGTCGGATGCTGTCAATCAGTCTCCGGAAAACTCAAAAATTTTTTTTCAATTCTTCAAGAAAAAACTGTACGATTAATTTATCAAAAAGAAAATGGTTTCCGATTTCCTACCATTTATCAACTCCCACTTATTTTTACAACAGGCGTCCTCCTAGATATTTTTACACCGAAGTAAATAATTATCGTGAACTTTGACATTGTTGCTATTTCAAGACCTAAGAACATCTTATAAAAACCCTTATATCTAAAATCATGTTCAACATCATATGCACACAGAATGCACCGAACATACTACAAATTCTCCGAACAAGCTCTCCAAAGCCAAACATAGACTAAATGATTTACAGACACAACAACATACAGATGTGACAACTTACACGGGTTATGAATATGGCTCTGTTTATGCCTACGTCGGAAGATGCTCAATCTATTCTATAAATGTAAGCCGAGTTGGCAAACAGCCAAGCGCAGAAGCACATCCGGAGTTGCGGGAAACCCCTGGGGTATCAAATTCTCGTAATCTTGTCCATATTATGCAGTTTTTGGTAGTAAAATTAATTTGTTTTTGAAAAGCTTTACGCAAACAAATGTCTGTCGAATTGTCTTTCCTTCTCTGGAAGACAATTAATGAATATCTAGAATCATATACAACCAAACGCAAATATTAATTAGAGCTATTCAGCAATGTGATGTGATGATGATAAGCAGGTACACTAGGTAAATATGTTAGCCATTTGAATAGAAGCTTTAAAAAGTTAAACAATAATACAAAGGCTCACTTTTAGTTATCAAAATATCATATTCATTGCATTAATTAACCAATTCAATTGAAAAACTTTAGTTTCATCTTCAGCCTGGCGTAGCTTTGCGCTAACCAAGATTTGAAATGCATTAAGCCTTAAGGTTACAGAATTCGAGAATGATATAGAAGGTCCTAACCTGAGCCGGTATCAAATGCAATTAGGCCCTAATTGCAGTCACTGGCCTTAACCAGAGACATAAGCTAAATAACTGTATGTAATTGTAAATGTTCTTGTGCCATGATTAATACAGCTAAGCATTTGAGTGCTAAAATACCTAAGATATTAAATGTAAAATTCGAAGAGCCTACCTACATATTTTTAACATTCTTCGACGACCTAAAAAAAGCCAAATAAATCCTTAAGAATCTATACTGAAATGAAGGAATTATGTTACAAACTGTTTTATAAATCATCGAAGTTTTGAGTAAGTATCCCGTCTAGGTATCTCGAATGCGGTTTCAGCAAATTTTTCTCTGCCTAGATCATAGAAGAGTCCCAGTATTCGGAATTCACCATAGAGCTGCCACCTCGTGTACCAGTTTGAAACTATGTAGGTACAGGTTTCTATGCTCTGAGAGCCTTTAGAGACTGCAGTTGCAACTCATATAGCACGTGAAGGTGATCACTTAACTAACGCCGTTCACTTGCAGTTAAACTCGACAGGTGGCGTTGTTAAAATGAAGCTCAGAAAATGCAAACCCTTCACTTTTTTTTCAATCTATTGTGGTTAGTGGTGTCGTTCATGAGCTATCAACGATGCCAAACTCTGTGTTTTTTTTCGTGGAACCTAACTACACTGTGTATGCCTAAAAAATATATACTGCATTAAAAACACGACAAAGTCAAACGATAGATGAAAATAAAATAACGATTCCAACCGTTTCAAAAATAGAGGATTTTTAAATTTGAGTTCTAAAAGGTCCTTCTTGAGTGTCATCATTATTAGGGTCATTGAGACATCAACCTCTGTGTAAAAATTCTAAAGAGTTAATATATCAAAGAAAAACGTGTCCTTAAAAGAAGTTGATTACAAAGGAACATTAGATCTATGGCTATAGGTCTACATTAATTTTATTATGGTTAACATAGCTATTGTGTTTATGGCCACTTCCCAGCACCATACCACAACCATAACGTAGGTGTATGGCATAGCAATACCTCTACATTAGTGTCTGTCTGCCCATTGTTACATTGTTTGGCGCAAAAAATGCATTCCAAATTGTTCAAACGATGTGGTCAAAAGTAACTCAGAACTTGTTGCATCACCGGTTGCTTTGAAGAATATAATATCTTTATAGGAATCTTTGCATTTCTACCTATCCTTGCTGGGGAGTTTGTTGCGTGCGCCACGTCTTCCCTACATTACCACGTAGGAAGAGATTAACGGTGGAGCGTTTTGGGGACTCTCTTTTGTTTTTGACGTTCGAAGAGTGCTGATTTATCAGCCTTATTTGAATAAACATTTTTAATTTTTAGGTTTGAGTAACGCCCATTAGGTGAAAACCCATTATCATTAAATGGCCAATTTGATTAGACTCGTACAAAAATGTTATAGCCATTTCTCTTATAACTTTTTTCAGATACTTAATAATTTAACATACCTAAATAAAACGTCATAATACCTATGTACATTATACTTACCTGTAAACTGAAATCTTAATTGTCATTGGAAATATTCATAACAAGAGTCACAGATGAGTTATTTATGAAAATGAGACCTTGTATCAACCTTCTCTCATAACAGTCATAAGCCTCTTGTTGTTTGAAAAGGTACCAACGTCATATGCACATTAAACGCTGAATAAAAAACACATTACCTGCCTACTCTAATGATAATTTTTATTAGGTACTATTGTAGTACCTCCTTGTATGATGTATACCTACTTTACTAGCGATTCCTCGTGGTTCCAACCGAGTCCCTAGAGAACTATTTCCCTCCCAATCTAAAAAGTAGCCTATGCACTTTCTCAGGTCCTAGAATATCATCTGTGTTCCTAACACAGAGAGACGGAGTTACTGTCGCATAGCTTTTCATAGAATTCTCAGGAGACCGAATCTTTCCCTTATTGGTTCCTGGCCCTAAGGTCCTAGATTTTCTCTACTTTCTTTAAAACGGTAAAGAAAAATTGCAGACCAAATAAATATAAATAATTGACAAGAATACTTATTTTTACGTACCTTATTCAAGCAATCCTTATTTGTCTAATTATTCCACCAAGCGCACTTACTGAATTTACCAAAATATTAATACTAATAAAAAACTATTGATAAAAACTAAAACAACAATAAAAATTAAACATTAAAATGTCAAAGAAAAATGTTTTGGCACGTAGAAAAATAAGAAGAGCATTATAAAGGGATGAGTTTTCACCGCAGAATATAATAGCACGGAACATAAAATTATGAGCAACATTTTTAAAACTTGCAAAGTTGGATAATCACAAATAATGTTTACGCGGTACTTGTATGCACTCCACGTTGCACTCAATGAATACAGTATTTTTGTTAACGTAACTTAATATATAAAAACAAATGAAAGTCAAGGTTTGTATCAATCGGAGCGTTATCAGTGACTACCGATTGTGCGCCGGCGCTTGACATAAATGATGACCTGTAGGACAAATAAATATCTTTTGTCTTCACATTAATTATCGGCCATAGATGTCCTGTGCTTAGCATTTGAATTGCAAAAACTTGAACGTGTTTTGAATAAAATGAGATTTAAGAAGAGGTACGAGGTACAATTTACATGCCAACAATGTTTACCTATTAGTGTAATGTTAAATTACTGTGGGTACTTTTTCAGGTACAAAAATGTACTAGCAAAGCACACCACAGGAACCCATTTCCCTATTTTAAGACTAATTACTAGGTACATTTAAATCTTAAAACCCTCCGGTATTAAAATAGCTCTGTCAACGGAAACCTCTAGCTAGGAGGACATCATCATCATCATAATGCGAATACGTCAATTTGTTTTTCCAAAAAAATAATCAACAAACATTATTTAAATTAACTCAAAGTTAGTACTTGATTTCAAGTTAACACAAAAACTGTAGTTTTAAATTAAAAGTGTGCAGATTAAATTAAGGTCAATTTTGACTAATAATAGTATTTATTTATATTTGTGCAGCTATTGTTTGTTTAGGTAGGTAGGTACTTAATTTATGATAGTGTAGTTATCGTATCATTGTTTTCATCAAGTACTACCACTTTCTTACCAACATGAATGGAAATTAGAATGCCCCTTAAACAATCAACATCGTATTATCTTTTCTTTGTTTGTTATCGTTGGTTCTTATATCGTTCATCGTTGGTTCTCAACTTTTGTCTTATCCATTTCAGTGTGCTGGTAAGCGTGAGCCTGAGAAGGAGCAAGAAGCCCAGCAATGGATCGAGGCGGTGATCGGCGAGAGGTTCCCCAACATGCCCTATGAACTGGCTCTTCGCGACGGTATCATCCTGTGCAAGCTCATGAACCGTCTACAGCCTGGCATCATCACCAAAGTCAACGTCTCTGGTGGGGACTACAAGTACATGGATAATATTAACCAGTAAGTATTTAAGAAGGATAAATAAATTAATTTGGGGGTCATTTAAACATTTTCGCCAATCGTTACGGGTAGGTAGTCCGAAGCCAGCAAGTCTGACACCAATCTTACCAAGGAGAATTAGGTTGCCTGGGTAACTGGGCTGAGGAGGTCAGAAAGGCAGTCAGTCTATGTAAAACTCTGGTACTCAGCTGCATCCAGCTAGACTGGAATCCCACCTCCAAATACTTAGGAAAAGGCCAGGCATAGATGATGAATGTGGATTGAACGAAGATTTGAGAACTCTTTGAATTTGCCAACATAATATTTACCTTCACGACACAAAGTTAACTGTATCGATACATATGTGACACATCAGGATATGGGCTTGTAACTTGCTTTTAGGTTTTATTTTATTTCCATTCTACTGGTTTCCTGCTTCAACATCAAAATCGAAATTGAAGGTTTACTACTTACACGGAAAAAATATCTCGTTCAAAACTTTTAGTTAGCCTTCAAACTTTTCCGTCACCATTCACATGTTTTGTTTGTTTATTTTAAACAACTTTTCTGTGCAATTTTACTTCGATAGTTATAAAAGACTTTCCTGCAATAACATAATGTCATTGTTTATAGATTCCAGAAAGCGTGTGTGAAGTACGGAGTACCTGATGTCGACCTCTTCCAAACAACAGACCTTTGGGACCAGAAGAACATCGCTCTCGTCACACAAACCATCTTCGCTCTTGGCAGGACGGTAGGTTCCAACTTTTTCTTGTCACTAGCTTCCGCCAGCGGTTTTACCCACATTAGAACTACTTTACGCACTTGGATTGGATCTATCGAGGAAGGGATCACTTGGATTCAAGTAATCCCTTCCTCGATAGATAGGCTATCTAACACTGAAAGTTTTTCAAATCTACCCAGAATTTTTATAGATTACGGCATTCAAACACACTCTTCAACTGCAAAATATAGGTACTTAGATTTTATTCTCTGGAAGATAGGTACGATACCTTATTTCAAATACTAGACATCCAATTAACATAATTCACAACAAAAACTGACAGACGAGGTTACATTAATAATTCACATTTGTTTTTCAGGCATACAAACACCCGGAATGGCGCGGCCCCTACCTAGGACCCAGGCCTGCTGAGGAGAACCGACGTGACTTCAGCGAAGATGTGCTCCGTGCTGGCAATGCCGTCATTGGTCTTCAAGCTGGCACCAACAAGTTGGCCAACCAATCCGGCCAGAACTTTGGCGCGTCTCGCAAAATCATCCTTGGCAAGTGAAGTACTAGGCTGCCAGAAATCAAAGATGGTATTTTCGCAACACTACTTAATTGTTTATTTATTTGTGGAATTTGTCACTTTGGTTTATTTTTTTTTATGTAGAATAAGTTTATGTTGTAGGTATTTTGGTTTAGTTTAAATATCTATGTATGTATTGATTGCCTAATTTTTGTAGTTCCTTGTCCCAAAATTGTATGTAGAAATTTTAATGTGATCGTAATGATTTTTATAGAAACGTAGTACGTGTTATTATAATTTTCAATTTTATTTAAAAGCCAAAATAATGAATAGATATAATTTACCAAAGTTTTTTGACTAGTCATAAAATTTTATAATTTTAGTTATTTCTATTTTTTTATTTAAGTATCTATATATGTTTTATTTAAACAATGCCTACTTTTAAGTTCTAATCAATAAACTGTGATTTATCGAGTCGGACGAGGCTTAACATTTGGTACAAAAACTTTTATTAAATTACAACAACGACTGCATACAAAATAAATAGTATAAAACCATCAAGGATAATTTATTGTGGTCAACACAGAGCTCCTTATATTTAATTGGATGAATTACGTGCCTTTTATAAATAAATGTATGTGGTACCATCTCAATTTTTTATTTTCTTTCAAAAATTATACCCACACCTAACTGTAGGTACCTACTTACATAAAAAAGTAAAATAAATAGGTATACTGTATACAAAAGTTTCATTAATTTATCATTCAATAGAATTACGTCCCGCTCGTCATTTTTTATCATGGTGAAAATTACAGGCCGACGTAGGTCAATGACCTAACAACTTTTTCGTGTACCTAGCTTAAAAAACGTTTTCTCTCTTCCGTTTATATGGAAGATCTTCATACAAAATTAACTTAGCAACACCTAATTATTATGTAATACAGTAGTATAAATCACGTGAACCTACTTAATATTTATCCAGTGTCGACATTATAGCCATGTGCGAGAAGAATGATAATTTTGCAAAGCGCTTTATTCAATCGATCACTTCATTCACTTAGCAGAAAGCTGTTGGTATTAAGTATACCTACTAATATTGTAAATCTGAAGAGTTTGTTTCTTTGCTTGAACGCGCTTATCTCAGGAACTACTGATCATATTTGAACAAAAATAATTTCAGTGTTAGATACCTAGCCCATTGGTCCTTAAGATATTTATGAAAAATTGGATAAGTATCCATGAAGGTTTATTTCAAACATAATGTTAGAGGCCTACCTATTACACGTAGATAGGTCCCTTTGTACCTACCCATCAATAGGTATCAATTATTTTTTCCATCCGGCCTTCACCACAATAGGTGCATGTCCTACCATACAACACGCAGCCTTTTTAGGAATCTTCATAAATAATGACCTCTGTTGCATTTTTGGACTGATTTGTTCATTATTATTCTACTCATGACAGAGGAAAATGTGTTATTAATCTCTGCAGATTGACCACCCAGAGAGTGGAAAGGTATTCTTCATAATGATGAGGGCATGGTGAGGGCCTACCTATAACGTGATCATCATCATCATCATCTCAGCCATAGGACGTCCACTGCTGAACATAGGCCTCCCCCTTAGATCTCCACAGTTAAGTAGGTACCTGTTGGAGGCGTCCTGCATCCAGCGTCTTCCGTCTTCGTCGTCTTCGTCTTCTTCATCTTAACGTAGGTATTATAGGTAAAATGTAAGTTCTAGCAATCCCGACAATATCCATGCTCTTTAGCATTAGGTCCTTAACGATAACGAGGCACATAGAATAGATAGCTACTAATATTCTAATAATAACTTTTCACATACATAAATCTACTTAAATAGGTAGGTAGTGAGTTCAGTTTGGTGTTCAGAACTTCTACGAGTCTACAGAAAAGCAGGTAGGTTGGTAAGTCCTTAATTATTTACCTGTCAATGGGTAAGATGGCATAGAAAATTATACAGTTATTAGCTAAAGCAACGAGTCAGATTAGCTGGACCCGTGAGCTATAGACCATAAAGCAGCATCAAATGAAAATGAGCCTTGTCAAATGAAAATGAACCCGGATAAAATAGGCACTAACGTCTCCATTTCGATCCGATTCTTTCTGTGCCGTGATTTCAATGCTACTCGATTCGATAACGTCTGTTGCCCGAAGTGAGTAAAACAGACGTACAAAAAGTGCGGAAATAAGGCATCACTCTTATCACCAAAATCTAATTACCTACTATAACATCTAGAATTCTATTTTATATTTTATTTTTATTTTGAGAAATAATAGTAGTGACATCTAGTATGAAGTAACGGAACTTCTATTACACACTAGCATGCTACACAATTCTCAAATACACATTTTTGTAAATAGGTGGCGCTAATTCGTCAACTCAAGGCCGTGAATAGTGATGTCCACGTTCAACACGATTGCCACAAAAATGTTATGTGGGATGTTCAAAAATAATGAATTATTTCTATAAATTATTATTTTATAGTTTTGCTTCTTCGTATTATTTATTTTTCACATTTTTATGTCGTATAAATTTCAAGAAATATGTGTGAAAATGGCTAGTTGGCTACTTTTTATGGACACAGTAATCTGATTGTGTGCTATCGATGTTTGATTAACAGCATAACAACTTGGATTCGATAATACACATTAATGGTATATCCATTGCACCTATTAGATGAGATGAATCAAAGTGTATTTGTTATTTATAGTCTAATTAGACTCCACAGAAAAAGTACTCACTTGGCCATCCTTATAAGAGCACTTATGGCGGACTACTAACAATAAAAGTTATTTTTGCATACATTATCGCTTTCATTACGACATTACGATCTTACTTTATTCTAATTAGAAATCGAAACTGACTGAGAGCATAACAGTTTACATACAATGACACAACCAACAGTTTCAAGTTTTGACACCGACTACAACACAACAATGTTGATATCATGTGCGCTACGACTGCGACTGCGAGCGGTGCACATCACTAATGTTAAATAACACAAGCCCGCACAAATACTTGTTGTGGAATTTATTTTTTATGCTGCGTAAATTGAATGTGAAATGTGTGTATAAACTATCCAAATGTTAATAAACACGTGAGAAAATGATAACATTCGGCGGTGGGAACAATTCCACAGCGTTAGAAGATACAGGTGCGGTGTTGTGAACTTTGTTTTTCCGTTTTCGTCTTGTGGGACTTTGAGTTATTGAATTGTTATTTTGTAGGGGAAGTGAGAAGTATCTGCGAGAGTGTGTGCAGCGATGGGTCCAGCGCGACCGTGCAGCCCGGGGGCTCCAATCAGCGGCCTCGGATGGATATAGCATGTGTTTTGGATGTAACCCAAACATTGAATCTTGCTCATAGGAAAAGAGCTCTAGAAGAAGTTCGATTGGCATCTGAACTGGTCAATGCCAATTTGCATCATATACATGTAAGTATTTTTTAATTGTTCCTTTTTTGATAGAAAATGACCAAAATATTGATGTTCATAGATGTCCTTCAAATACCTCTTTCCTGTTACCAAAGTTGCTCTCATTGTAATTTAGAATGTAAGCAGTGTCTGCATTTAAAATAATGTGTTACTTTTGGCATTGACAACAGATAAGCCAAATAGGAAAAACCCACATACAATAACAGTTTACTCTCATTAACATTAAGATTGCATTAAAACCTTTATTTATCTGTTTTGAAGACTGTTCTGTACCTATATTATTCAATAGTCAACTATCAGCTGTGGATACTTAAATAATCGCTCTATATTTGAACATAAAAAGATAAAAATAATTTCTTATGACCAGCCGGTACACCATTTACTTTCATGACTTTGTTCTTCAATTTGATACACATAAAACCATTTCTGCCAATGCGACCTTGCTGATTGACCTTGAAATATTTTTATAACCTACATGGAATACAAATAAATGTTAATGTACATACTAGCAGGCGTCGGGCTTTCCCCTGTAACTATTTCTAGGATATTGTGTATGTACATAATATACCTATGTACTTGGTTATCATTGTTTCCAAGGAAACAAGGAGTCTTGGCAATTGTTAATATAAACAAAACAGTATTTCCTTTGATCAATGATAAACAGCAATGCATTTATCTGTTATGTAATTATGATAAGTTCTCTAAAAATCAGACAGATGTTCTTGTAATCCTCATGCTTTGTCATGATGAACAGTACTTGCAGGAAATATAATCTAAAGCATCTAATTGTTAACAATACTTCATATTATAACAAACAATAATAATTGATCTTGGATCTACACAAGCAAATACATACACAAATAATGCTGAAACCCGCTGAACCCCCCCGCTGATGTATAGTGCGTAGTCTACAACGTCTTTTATATTATAATAGCTATTTATTTCTCATGGTTTTACCCATGATTCCCAACTACATGAACTACTCCCAGATAAAAAAGTGTAGCTTCCCAATAGTGAAAGAATTTTTCTAATCAGTTTAATCGTTAAAACTATGTTTCCTCTGATTTTTATAGTAAAACAAAATATCTATTTCAGTTTGAAAAGCTCGACTTCGGTGAGACAAATGTGCTGGACACATTCTACAATGCTGACGTGGCACTGGTGGATCTCAGCTTGCAGCTGCAGCAGAGTTCCTTGTTGTACCACCTGGGAGTACGGGAAAGCTTTGACATGAAAGAAAATGTACTGCTGTACAATGATGTTGATGCGGACTCCACGTTGAGGCTTAAGGTAAATAAAATAAAACTAACGGAATGTAGCTAGTTCGTGTCTGAAGATGAGATGAACTAACAGAATTTAGCACGTTCAGTTTCGGACAGAGATTCATGAGATAGTCAACAGAGCCTAGAAATAATATTGAACAATTAGGAAGTTTGACAGTTCTTCTAAGGTTAATCAAGAAAAATTAATAAAAGAAAACCATATAATTAAAATCATATCATTCAATACATAATCATCATTATTAACTTACAAGCTAATTTACACAGTATAATTTCAGTTCACTCTTATTTCCCTATTCTCCCGAGGCATCTTCTTTGAACAGCTTAAGCTTTCTCATCAATCTGTTCTTTGCCAACTTCAGCATTCAGAAAATATATTCCTGTATTTACTTAATAAAAAATTGCAACACATGCTATCAACTATGGCACCCATCTAATAAGTATGCTTCTCCGAAGTGACCATGCAACATGCATTGTCACTAAGTATTAGATCTTTGCTAACATATTTAGATTATCGGGAAGTGATTAGAAGCCAATTTTGGCAAAGCAAACCTACTTAACTAGAACTAAATATGCACTGCCAGATGTTAATCTAATATTTAAATATGAATCAATAAGCTACTTAAGCTTGTATGATATAATAAATTGTAATTTGGCTTCTGAACACAGAGTGTCATGCAATTCTATCTCATTGTTTTGACTTTTCTCAAATAGATTTGACTGTTTAACATTGCTATATGGGCCATACTGAATAAGATTCTCCCTAAACAAGATTATTAATATGACAAAATTGCAACTATCAATGGCTTTAGATATTAGATTCACATAGATTACTTTTATTAGCATACTGACATAATTATTGCTACCAAAAGAGTATTGGATACTGAGAAACTAAAAAAACTTATTAACCGACGTCAAACAAAAAAGGAGGTTCTGACTTTGACCTGTATGTATGGAGGTACCTACATTTGTGCGCGATAGTCTCACGTTTGGCTGAACCAATTTTGATGTGGTTTTCAGCATAGAATTTGACAGAGTTAAAAGAAGTTTTAGGTTTATTATTGGAGTTGGTGTTATTTTTTGGTTTAAAGTTTTTTTCGTGTTTAAAGACAAAGAAAAATATTCAACCAGCATTAACAATATCTAAGCGCCAGCGACTATTGAGCCACTTATCTCAATAATACACAAAGTCGCTTCATACCTATACAGCACCATTAACTGCTTTAACATGCAATCATGTTATCAAGTCTATATGCACCTGAAACAAAAGTTGTTATGTATATTGTAATTTACCTACAAAAACAAAGTGTGTGTTATTTTTGTAACCAAGTAAATATTGGACATTATTGTAAATCATCAATACTTCTGTGGTTGAAGTTATTTTCCATGTATTTTAATTAAAATGTTGGTTATTTTTTATGTCAGATAATGCTTTGTAAGCCCATTAACCACAACCAGTTAAATGGGTTGCAAACAGTGTTAGTATAGAACAGACATAGAAAAATCATATTTCCTTTGAAAAAAAACGTCAAAAATAATACGAGGCGCTTTATCGGGCTAATAATTTCATGTCTGGGTACCGCTTCAGTACCTATTCATCAAGATATTATGAGAAGAAGAAGCTTAGAACTCCTTTCGCGATATGGTATTTGATAATCAACTAATAAATAATGGACCATAGAAGTTTTGTAAAAGTAATTGAACTGACATACTTAAAAGTGATAAATTACACTTCAAGTAAACTGTGGTCACTAATCTCTTTAGCTGACAGTAGGTACATGACTAATATACTCCATTAAGTTTAAAACCATTACATGGTATTGTGCTATCGTTTCGTGGGAAGGAGGAAAATTATCTCTTTGCTTCTTTTGTTTACTGCATGTAAATTAATTATGATTTATTCAGATTAGCATGAGTGTCGCTCGGTTTATCATCGTGCATTTATTGTTTGCGTTCTTTATTTAAAGTATGGATGTAGGTACAGTAAACTGCACATTAGAGGTAACTGTCATGCACCTTAACTCAATAGTAATAAGTACGATTTTCCTATGAAACTGTTACCACTGACGTGAAGTTGACTGTACCTTTTGTTCTAACTGTCTCCCAGTGGTTCTCCCGTGTTGCGTGGGAACTACAGTTACCGGCACGGATGTCGGGCTCTCGGCGGAAGAGTGGGGATCGCTTTGCGCACCCGTACGCATAAGGCAATAAGGCAGTAAATCGCTTCTGCGCAGGTGAAGGTCAGGGCTCCACATCCGTGCCGGTAACTGTACTTCCCGCATCTGTATTAGTAGGGTGTCCTATAAATATGTTACTGTAGAAAAAGTACTAAACAGAATATCTTGATTGTTTGAAAGGAATACAACGTTGGCAAAATCAGTTCATGGTTAAAATAATCCAGAGCTTTATTGCTTAATACACTTTTATAACAGACCTCGACAGCTGCATAAAACATTTTCAGACCCCTCACCACCTAGGACGTTTAGATGCAATTTTCCTATTACATAAATACATATCCTATATACCTATTATATACTTACGGACTGTCAACTGCGTATTACATGCACCTATCAAGCTATTACTCTCAATTTGTCAAATTGTCCCATTGCTGTGTTCAATCATACAAGAATGACAATTCAAATACCTCTATGCCTAATTCAATTATGGGTCCGGTTTTTTATTTGAGGAATTGTATGTGCATTGTATTGGGGTCTACTGTTCAGCAATTGCTGGTCTTGTGGCCTATATAAACTGGGGTACCAATCTATAAGTATGGTTTAGGTCAGCAATAGGTGCAATTGTTTTCTTGTACATTTTTATGCAAGACCCAAAACAATGTATGCTCTTAAAAATGTGTGAGGTATCGCCATAATCTAAATCTTATAATAAAAATGTGAGTCGGATTTTTATATTTTTTCAGTAGGTAGTTTTGTAGGTGTCTTTACATGCAGATGGCATAAGATTTTTATTGAGAATTTTATTTGTCTGACAATTTATAGTAACTGTCGACCACACTTCAAGTAAATAACACAAACATTATTATTGTAAGTAGGCGTTATTTTTTACCTACCACATCGTACCTCACAATAATACATGTAGGTACCTGACTACCTTATGGAGTACCTACCGATATTTACGTACTTGCGTAGCAGAAGCATGTCATGATTTGCGTGGGTACACTGATAATAATTATACCACTTACGAAGCTTATAAAAATGATAATCGTGTATTATTCACCAATAATGGTTTCCTATATAGATTGCTCATGTAAATGCTGTAGTAAATGGGACTTTTAGGCTTTTATCTGGGATATCAGATAAAAAATCCCAGTCATAGTTCTATTTTGGATGTTGACTTTTTCAAAGCCTACAATATAAAATTTTCCTTAAGGAATAATTGAAGTCACACGATTTATATTAAAATACTATTTATTGTGTTTATGAATTAGGTACTCAACATACACTCAATGTTGCTATTGAATGGATGACTCAGACAGCTTCAATGAATTGCTCATACACAGTTGTTAAATCTGTTATTTCCCATTGGCAGTTATCTCTTCCGAATTTCCTGTTCGTATCGTACAAATTGACGGATGCTGGGACTTGTGTGACCACCAACCCTGCTGCTACGAAGTTCAAGGGTGAGGACTCAGCTGATCCCAAACAGCATCTGACCTTGAGGTTGAGGAATATACTTCAAGATGTCGAGGTGCAGACGAAGTGAGTATAAGATTGACTATATAATTTTTAAAATTTTAATTCAGAATTTTGGATCATCATCATCTCGTCTGCCTTTTCTCAACTATGTTCTGGTCAGCATTCTTGTTATTATATCTGCGCAATACAGTCCTATGTAGACTACAATTTATTGGTTGTTAGAAAATAAAATAAATATAAGTTACAATAAATATGTAAATATTTTCCTGCAATCAAAACCAATTCATTTTTTGTTTTTTTGTTTTTCTTTACAAATCTTGTTAAAAGTCAATGTCATGTTCATTGAGATATTTTTCGCTTAAGGAACAAGTTTCTTTAGAGCTTATATTATTATTAACTGGAATTAATAGTGCAGTTGCAACGAACCTATGTTGTAAACACATTAAGAGATTTTATTGTACCTCTTCTCTGATATGTCGGTTGAACGTTATTTAATGATGATCATAATGATATAGTCTTAGCTTCATGTATTGTAGGCGTATTTAATGCCATGACGTTTATCCCAATTTTTGATCTATGGCAGAATCATTATCATTTATCTCACAATGCTTTAGTAAAAACTACAATCTATGTAGCAAGTTAATACCTACATAGATTAACTATTCACATTTCATTATGAAAATATTTTCTTCCCCAGAGCACATCTTCAAGAGAAATTCCTATCAGACTTACGGAAAGCGCGCGAGACATA
The DNA here is from genome assembly GCF_030705265.1 of Helicoverpa armigera. Taxonomy (NCBI): domain Eukaryota; kingdom Metazoa; phylum Arthropoda; class Insecta; order Lepidoptera; family Noctuidae; genus Helicoverpa; species Helicoverpa armigera. Next base: position 8,443,562 of record NC_087132.1, on the reverse strand, counting down.
CACCGGTATCGAACTTGCAAACATGTTACACGCTATGCGCAGACGCCTTGACGACCCAGCGGTCCTCTCAGGAGATACCATACTCAACATGCTTATATCCTACCGTGAAATACAGGATTACGATGCCATAGTACATGTGGTAGACGACCTCAAAACAATAATGAACAGAAAAAATTACGTCAACATGCCTATAATAAGGTTCATGTACGCCTTTGCTATGAATCGGTGAGTTCTCTTTTTAAATTGTTATTGTATAAAAAAGGTCGCATTGTAATGTTGCGAACGACAGTTGTTTGTTTTAAAAGTATATTTTCCAAGTATTATAGTCGTTGGTTGCTTGTGATTCTCGCCTATTTGCCTACTAGAAATCCTGACTTTGTTATTAGCTGGTTAATTAAACATGATTTCATAGAACTTCGGCACGCTTCTTTGTCTATCATTGTGACTAGCAAATATGTCCATATACTTAATTTTAAGTGGCTCTTTAAAGGCTTGATAATACATATTTCTACCAGATTGATAGATACTTGGAATGCCATTCATTTATATCTGGGTGATAACTGGCACTCGAGCTCGTGATTATCAATCTTAAACTTGCTTGTTACCTTGGTAGTTTTTACTTTGTGTACCCGGATAAAATTACATCCCCACCGGTTCTTCCCGTTAAGCAAGCATAAAAGCCCCTCAGACAAACTGAATTTCGCAGCACCCATTTGTTATTAAATTTTAAATTAGGTATAGTTGAACATGTGGATCTCGATGTCGCGGTCCTTCTTAATTCCGATCACTCTTATACCTAAAAAAAAAATATGAGTAGCGACTCGCCAAATATCTTGTGATGACAGCAAAATTGGCGAGAACTTATACCTTATGTATACCCATCAAATGTTACATGGTTTCAACTGAATCTTAGAACATTTATTTACTAATTGTTTCTTCCAGTCGCAACAAAGAAGGGGACAGGGAGAATGCTCTAAAAGTCTGCGTGAAAGCGTTAGAGAAGAAAGAGAATAGATTCCCTGATATGTTGTGCCTTTGTGGCCGTATATACAAGGATAAATTCGTCGAATCTCAACACACAGATAAGGAAAGCTTGGATCATGCTATACATTGGTATGTATTGTACTTAAGTTGTTTATTTATTTGTTAAAAGGAAATATATGATAGTTTTCTTCTAATTCTATTTCTTTTATGACCAGTATTAGTGGCTTATTAATTGTTAAAGGACTTCTTGTAACTATAATCGATTATTGTTAGTTTTTTGATATCGTTCATGGTGAACCTAGGATGGGTTCAAAAGAAAACCAGTGGATAGATGTACCGGCGATGCAATTGGATTATTTTGATGCAGCAGCTGTCCTCCATTAAAAAAATAAGCGGAAATTAAAGAATGCTAAAAGTATAATAATTAAAAAAATAAGCGGAAATGAAAGAACGCTAAAAGTATAATAATACTTAGCTATTTTGTAACAAAAATAGATCAAAGGAAGATTGAACTATGATATTTCGCAGTGAAAGTGAACACGACTAAAAGTTGCCAACCTTTCAATCATATAATAAACAGTTACATTAATATTTCAGGTACAGACAGGGTTTCGAAGTGCAGCCAAACGAATATGCGGGCATTAATTTGGCAACACTACTCGTTATAGCTGGCAATGATTTTAAAAACTCACAGGAATTACAACATATTGGTAAGTAGTCTATGTAATTCAGAACTTTGACTTATTGATCAAACATGATATATACCTAATTTATCGTGGATTTACTCGAGTTTCACATGTCTTATAATGTGGCCTAAGACCAGGCCAATCTCAATTGGCCCATCCACTTAACTGTGAAATATGTATATTAGATTTTTTAATGTTAATGTCCACCAACACCAATTAAATAAAGTACACTTCAAAAATTGCTATAGAATGCTATGCTTAGAACATAATTATCTCCCAAAATCCAAAAACATAATTATCTCCCAAAGTAGCTGGAAAGAAGAAGAACATCATTATTAATCAATTTTTTCTACACGAAGCCAGGTGCTACACTTATAGCATTCAATGCAACATTATTGAAATACTTAAAATAATAATGTTTGATGTGGCATTGGTCTACCGCGTATTACTCAGAAATTCTTTCAGTTACATTCTGGCTGTCAGCCAAATAGTCAAATGTCTAATGGTTTAATAATTTTATGTGACCATATTTCAAGAAGGTTGACACTATAAGTTGTGTAATAAACTTGTTTATATTATGATTCGTTTTATCTTCGCGGCTTCGGGTGAAATAGCAAATGCATTTATCACATTGTGGTAGGTTTTAGCCTAGTAATGTGAGTTTTATTACTGTACGTCAGTTTTTTTATTGATATCTAGTAAATAATGTAAATAAATGACTTAAGTTTATACCTTATACCTACTTATAATTTTCCTTGTTGTCAGTTTTATTCCATTTACTTACACAGGTTTTACTCTGACTACCAAGCAATCAATATGATAAGGAAAGCGCATAATCCTTTTGTTTCAAGTTTTTCAATGTATTTTGTTTATGGCTATACTTCCGTCCTTTAATTTTAAGTTACATACCATGACGTTCTTCTGCTATCTGACGTCTATTATCTTTTTTTTCCACCTGGAACCCAAATTATATGGTGGTTCGTTTAATGACCACCTTCTTTAATTTTTCTCTCTCTATAAACAGACGTAAAATACAAAGCGCTATGCATTCATAGTATACACTCTAAAACTATAATTATCAGACTTATCAATATTTGTTTGTTCCCAGGAATGGTATTAAATCATCTAATAGGCAAAAAAGGCAGTCTATCATCTCTCAAAGACTACTGGGACGTGGCTACCTTCTTCGAGATATCAGTACTAGCCCAAGACTATGTGAAAGCGATACAGGCAGCAGAATGTATGTTCAAACTTAAACCACCGAATTGGTATCTCAAGTCCACTATTGGGAATATCGAATTGATTGATAGGTGAGTTTCTTGTTTTAAGTGCCACAAATTATTTAATCAGGTGTTACTAAAACTACATAAAATGTAAAAAAAAATGTGTAGCGTTAATTCCGTGAGACAAAATAAATCGAAGCTCGGACTTGTACTATTTTCATGCATATGCACATGCAGCAGGGATGCAAACGCACATGCACAGAGGAGACAGTTGTCAAGCAACCGAACCTATTGCTCAGTAGGTTGCATAATGTAAATATGCATATGCATGAAAGTAGTAAAAGTTCGAGCTTCGATTTATAGGTAGTCTTAACACGACATATTTTTCCTAACATTTTATAGTGCATCAAGTTTATGTTGGGTTGCACCATTTAAATATAACAATCATCAGCCGTCCAATAGCCCATGAGACCATTTTGCATCAATTTAACGGCGGGTTATGGTTTGATTACCGTTACATTTTACTACCCACCTACCTATGTAAAATGTAATTGCTGTACAAATCATTAAAATGCATTGTTTTATTTTAGATTTAGGAAAAGTGAAGATATATCACCAGAACAGCAAGTATTTTCTTTCTGGATGGAATACTTCGTAGAGGCAACTAAGAGTGAATGTGAAAATATTATTAGGTTTCCCGTAAGTACGCTGATTATACTTTAGATAAATTTCAAAAGTCCAGAGTTCAAGCACTTATTCATATGTACAATCAACTTCAGGTCAGTGGTAATAGTTTTAAAGGAAAATCGTACTTATTACTACTGAGTTAAGGTGCATGACAGTTACCACGAATGTGCAGTTTACTGTACCAACTAAAACATCGATGTTTGTTCCCCATAAGTCCATTTTTAAGTTACAATTTTGCAGAAAAATCTTCAGTAAATACTTTCTTAATTTCGATCTTCTTTCCAGGTGTTAATATTAGAAACAACAAAAGAATATATACCTTCCTACGTAAACGTGAACATGGGTGCGGAACAGAAATCCGTAGAAATTCTCAACTTATGCTTAGAGTCTATGCGGGGACAGTGTCGACGAGTACATCGCTGGCTGTTCACTTCCGATATGATTAGGAGTTACAGGTAATTTATTAATATGTAAGATATGTCAAGTTATTTCGTAATTGTAATGATATAGACCGCAAAGAATTCATGTTACTGATCATCCAGTTAGCGTAATTTTTTCTTTTTATCGATTATATCATATACTGAAAAATTGGAGTAAATGTTGTGAGTTTCATTCTTACTTCATTCGAGTAAGCACTAAGTTTACCTAAATATAAACAGTGTGCTAATTAAATGGGAGTCTTAAATATTTTCTGCTTAGCTGATATTTTTTGCTATGAACGAAAATATGCCAACTTTAATTTTCCATCAGAAAAGAACCTTTTCTTTTCCTACAGAAAAGGTTCTTTAAAAAAATCTCCATTAAAATTTTTTTGGCAACAAAAATCTTGCCTACTTTTATTTCATTTATTTTTAGCTGGCAACACTTTTCAGGACCAAAATACTTATAATTCTCATTTCACCCCACAGTTTATACAAACGCGATGAGCGTTGCCTCTTTCTGTACGTGAGCGAGAACTCGGACGACTTTCAAATCTTTCTGCCGTCTCAAGCCTGTCGGCAACGCTTGCACGATCTGTTGGGAGAACTGACGGCCGACCATGAAAAAGTCACAGATTTAGATACCAGTGTCATGCAGGATCAATTAAAGGTAGGATTTGGTCTTTTTTTTATTTCTGGTAATATTCACAATTATGTTAAAAATGTATTTGCTTTGTTCAATAATAAAGTTAAAGTTAATACTACCTTCTCTACCTTTGCTATTTTCTACCTAATTAAATATAAGTAATAAACGTTGGATGTTTGCAAAATAAGCAGTGTATGCAAATCAGTAATACGCATGTGGAAGGAATGTAATGACTCACTTCAAAGCGGCACTGTTACATGTAAACTCTTTTGTACCTACATTTTGAATATTTGGCGGGATGTTTATTATTTCTGATTCAATTTTTTTTTCTAATATTAACTAATAAATTATCTTTCTCCCCAGTTCGAATACGAGCTAGACGACAACAACAAACGCGTGGTCCTCGGCAAGGGTACGTACGGCGTAGTGTACGCCGCCCGGGACCTCAACACACAGGTCCGCATCGCCGTCAAGGAGATCCCCGAGCGCAACCTCGGCGACGTGCAGCCGCTGCACGAGGAGATCCTGCTGCACTCGCAGCTGCGGCACAGGAACATTGTGCAGGTCATCTATGTTACAGCCTTTTGTAGTCCCACTGCTGGGCACAGGCCTCCTCTCACACAGAGAAGGATTGAGCATTGATCACCACGCTTGCTCAATGCGGGTTGGTGATTTCAGACTATAGTCCAGGTTTCCTCAAGATGTTTTCCTTCACCTTTTTATCAGCCATCTATACTAATATTATAAAGCTGAAGAGTTTGTTTGTTTGAACGCGCTAATCTCAGGAACTACTAGTCCGATTTGAAAATTTCTTTCAGTGTTAGATAGCCCATTTATCGAGGAAGGCTATAGGCTACTTTTTATCCCGGTACAGGAAGTAGTTCCCACGGGATGCGGGTGAAACCGCTGGCAGAAGCTAGTTATATTATATAGTCCTCGGCAAGGGTACATATGGCGTACGCCGGGACCTCAACACACAGGTCCGCATCGCCGTCAAGGAGGAATAAGGGTAGGTCTTGCATGGGCAAATCGCGAACGCGAAGAGATCTGGAACAGATGTACGCTGCCCCGTACCACATAACGTCACGTAGGCCACTTTCACAGAATAAGGAAAGATGAGTGGAAATTCCATAGGGACGATAGTTCAGGCGCCTTCTTGTAGTTAAGTAACGTACGGTAGGTGTAATCAGTTACTAGGCTTAACGAGGCATTCTTATTCCTTGTCAAAACCAATCCGGCAATGATTGGTCTTAAAGAAATAATATGCGGATTTCAAAGAGCTAGTAACGTACCTCGTCCCCCGAACACCCGCATTTTGGCACGCTATATTCTTAGGAGGTTTTGATATAATTGGTCAATTTATACGAAAAAGCACCATTTTCTTTGTAAAAAGTAATCCGTATTTACTAATAGGTGTTTTTTTATTATTTCAGTACTTAGGATCAATATCAGAAGACAACTACTTCAAAATCTTCATGGAGCAAGTACCTGGAGGTTCTCTGTCCGCACTGCTTCGGTCCAAGTGGGGTCCGCTCAAGGAGAACGAAGCCACCATAGCTTATTATACCAAACAAATATTAGAAGGTAAGTGAATTTGGAAAAACTTTTTACATAAAGAAACCAATCCCCCGACACGTCAAAATTTAGTTTACGTAGTGTTAAAAGTTATTTTTTGCTTTTTATAGGGTTTAGCGTTTTTAACCTTTTGTCATAAATATTGCGTACTTTTTTTTGGGTCGGGGGTTTTTTTAAATTTATAATTTAATTTTATTTCATGCTTTTTAAAGGAGCTCCTTAATTTTTCCTTCTTTCATTTAATTTATTTTATCCTAAGATGGGGTCGCTATATGCGATCTCGGCCAAAGGAAGTTGTTTAACAATCCCCATGACAAACTGGCTCTGGGAGAATTGCACAGATTGAGAAACAATAAAGATTAACCTTTGGACATTCTAGATTTTCAGCAAAAATATAAATCGGTTTATCCGTTTCATTCCGGCATTCCAGGGTTTCATCCGCCACATCCCATTTCCAGCATCAGGTTCTCGTCAATCAGAAACATGAAGAGAACTCGTCAAGACAAATTCAACGAGCCCAAACTCGATGGGTTTACTAAAAGGCAGTTCAGGGTTACGTCTCCTACCTTCGTGCCCTAACAGCAGACCAGCTCAGTGGTTCCAAAAAACATTAGTGTTTCAAATTTCAGATCCCACATATACTTGCAAGTAAACTGAGCGTGTAACATTCCTATCACATCTAGCAAACGAGCTGATGACCTTGAAGACCTGAACCGATTTCCACCAAACATAGCTAAGAACACTCCCGACTGACATACCTTTTAAACAAAAAAAACCGCATTACAATCGGATCATCCGTTTGGGAGCTACGATGCCACATACACACACACACACACACACACACACACACACACACACACACACACAGACACGTCAAACTTATAACACCCCGTCGTTTTTGCGTCGGGGGTTAAAAACATCGTTGAAAGAGATTCCTTTACAACCAGTCATATTTAGTGATAACTTGATGTAGTGTTTTAATCGTATATTTAAGTGTCGCCACTCGTACATCTACACTATTTTAGTACCCTCAAGTGTCTCTTATAATTGTTTTGATTGTATTTCTTCCAATGTAGTTAAGATTATCAACTGCTGATTACCATCTGTCTGATTTGTGTATCTGTACACACGTTAGTCATAGTTTACCAGACATTTTGGTTTTACCGTCAAATTATTGCAAACCAAAAAATAAACCAACCCGCTAGGTAGCAACTCAGTAGCAATTAGGTAGCAACTCTTGATGCATATTTCAAGGGGATCTTTGAAGAGTAACAGTGATTCTAACTGTCGCACTAGCTTAAAATGTATAATTTCTACTTACTTACTACCTACTATTTTTATTTCAATACCTATTAACATTTTTTAAAAATAATATAAATTTCTTCATGATGTTTTTTAAATTTATTTTTTCAGGATTAAAATACCTTCACGACCAAAAAATCGTTCACCGCGACATAAAAGGCGACAATGTCTTAGTGAATACATACAGTGGAGTTGTAAAGATATCGGATTTCGGTACTTCTAAGCGTTTAGCTGGGTTGTGCCCTTCGACTGAAACTTTCGCGGGAACATTGCAGTATATGGCTCCTGAAGTTATTGATAAGGGACAAAGAGGGTATGGAGCTCCGGTTAGTATTGCCTTTTTTTATTTAATTGAGGTTATTTGAGAAAGAAACTTAGTATTGAGGATACAATAAATATATATATCTAAGTATAAGTATACCTACAGTTTTTTTTGTGAGCACCAAAAAGGCGTACTTAACATTTTTTGTCAGTGTTGAATTGATTGGAAGTCTCGCTCTCAAGTGGTGCCTTTCACAATCTCATTTAGAGCGGATATTTAAAACGTGCTTTTAGTACTACAATTTTCGAACTAAATATTTTTTTTTACCCAATCCATACCTTTATTTGTTATGTCCTATTTGTTTCCAGGCTGATATTTGGTCACTGGGTTGCACAGTGGTTGAAATGGCGACGGGAAATCCGCCGTTCATTGAATTAGGCTCACCTCAGGCAGCTGTTTTCAAGGTACGTTATATCTTCGTCGAAATAACTTACTTTGTTTGTACATACAGTATAAATAAATAAAAAGGATGCACATTATTGTCATGGTTTCTTAAAAAATAATTAAATTACTAATGTATCCTTCGTTTAAATGATTCTAGGTGGGTTACTACAAAATGCACCCAGAGATTCCAAGCGAGTTATCAGCCAAAGCCAAGAACTTCATACTGCGATGTTTCATACCGGAGCCAGAACAACGTGCAACCGCCGCCGAACTGTTAGAAGATCCCTTCTTATGCGAGTAAGTATCTATATTATGTACGAGCTGTTCCAAGAGTTGTAAAAAGTATATATAATAATATATAAGTAAATTTAAATCGGCTCAGTTTATGGCGTGAAAGTCCTACAAGCAGACAGTTAGGCTTAATTTCGCGTTTATAATATAAGTTTCATACTGAAAATTCTGCATAATTTATGTATCACATATAATGGTACGAGTATAACGTCCATGTATTTTATCAAAACTTTGGTAAAAATCCCTTAATTATTGTTATAGAAAGTTTTCGGCCCAATTTACAATTATACCGAAATTATTTAAGGCAAAAAATCAAGTACTTATAGTTTTACCTTTGTAATATATGCTGTAGAATAGTATTTAGTATAGTAATGTAAATATGTTATCGTAAATATAAGATTTATTTGCAAGCGTCCGGCGATTCGTGCGTTCCGCTCAATCGTCGCCCATCAAGTGAGTACGGAGGCGACTCTTGCGCATACTTTATACTGTATACTCGTATTAAACCCTTTCGTAAGCTGACAATCCATGTTATTGTTTGCAGATTTATCCCAATGTATCGATGTTGGATGTGGACGTATTTGTTGTAATTTTATTTATTTATTTAAACATTAAAATACATAATGTATTTGTAGTGTAGTCCGTTATTTTTATGTCAGTTTTCCATGTATGTGTTAAAACGTTTACGTTTTCCATTTATACATTTTGGCTAAAAGTTTTATCCTTTAGAATAGAATATTTAGGTTAGTTGATTAACGTATATGTTTCATTTTAATACCGATCACAAAATTGAATAAAATTTTGAAAATTGCAGGAAGAAAAAGCCTTCAAGTCGTCTGGGCAGTAATATGGATTATAGTCGGAGTATTTCAGTGCCTGCGGACAAGGCCCGCCCAGTTACAGCTCAGAAGAAAATTTCCGAATCAAGCATACCTTGTAATCTGCCTAGCTCCCCAGAAATCGAGTACGTAAACTTATTTTTTATAGTAATAGCATACTGAAGTTGCTTTAGAGTTTGCAACGCATGGTAATGCGCTAGAATTTTATTTGAATAAAATGTAATCCGATTTAATACGTTCGCTGTTGTAGATTTGTGTGACAAATTGCCTTGTAGATGAAGCAAGTATCAAGATTGTTTGATGATAACTGTCACGATTTGTTTGACATGTTGTAATTATCGAAATTCCTAACAACTTATATAGAAAGTTAGAATGTCTTTTGATGAATACGGCTTTCAGCATGTGATAACTGGTCCATGTTGCTTAAATTAGACCTTATTACGTTCTGTTAATGTAGTTATTTCCATGGCAAGATGGGCACATCACATAAATTCAGCAGCAACGAGCGTATTAAAAGCATGAACTTTAGTATGAAAGTTTGATTTCTTAGCGTTCTATACATGTTCTACGTTGTGTGATGTTCTCATGCCATCATACATAATACGGTGAGAGGGAGCTTATGTATTGGGCGAGGACATATCTTAACAACTATGTTCAATGTTGTATTGAGTTTTACATGAAACTATTGGCATAAGTACATAAACTCATTCACACTTCACTGTGTACATGATTCGATACATGACTTCTGTGACACGGAATTTTCTGTTTATCATTAGAAAAAGAAAAAATGGTAAAAATTTCAAAAAAAAAAAATCGGACATAATTGCTCATTTTTGTAACTAATAATTATTCCCCTCTATGATAATGCTTGATTATACGTATTTGATATCCATTATTACAAAAACGACCCTTCACAGAAAAAAAACTGTATAAATTAATGACAAAACAATTTATCGATAGATAGTTCCGTGTCACAACCCTAGCTCCAAACAAAATCAAAAACATAAAAGTGCAATTGTACCCTATCACACAACAACACTTTTATGATCACACACCAACCAAAAAACAGTAAAAAATACCAACATAATACTTTAACAAAATTAGAGCACACCCAGACGTGTAACCCATGTCGTAACATTATCGATTGCTTGGCACAAAAGTGTGTATTTTTTCCATTTGTTCCCACTACAAGGGTGAAAACGATCCGGTCTAATCCAACAATCACTAGGACTGCGTCGTCGATGCTATCACCAATACTGATATACCCACCGGACTTGTCGAATAGCAGGTAACATTCACTTTATATAAACGCACCTTTTTGATGTTCCAAATTCATAGAATACCGTATTTTTGGTTTCGGTTTTCAAAATTTTGGCACTTGAAACTTTTGGGGGACGAAATACTGTAGAATAGTATTATATCCATCTACATGTTTTCATTATCAAATATATTTTAGAGTATGCGAAAATGTGCACGAAATTAGATTATTATTGCATAAAAAGCATGATATTTAGACTACAATATACAATGTGACGTAATAGAATAGAGATAGTATAAGTGTTGTATGAAAAATTGTCGGGAATAAAATATTGCATTCTATGAAATTACATCTGTATACGTTTTATGCACTGTACGCGAACTGACTGCGTGCACAGCTTTTAGAAAACATTAAGCTTAGGTATAAGAATTGAAGTTAAAAAGTACGTACTTAATGTAAAAAATGCTGTTACAAATGATAGATAAAATTTCATTTCAACCTACATTATTATAAAGTTTTTCAATCATATCCCTTGATTTATAAATGTTGTAAATTAATGTTTTAAAATGTCGCTGAAAGTAGCTCCTGAAGTATCAAGACTAATTTACAACATTTATAATTCAAGGCATTCAATATCAATCTGTGTTCAAAATCAGTCTAATCTATCAGTTTTCGTGTAAACGCTCAATCATTACTAATGCTTTGACTGTCTAACGTGGATCTGTGAACTAACTCCACTTTATATACAAGATATTGCTGATGTATTTTACCTATAATTAAAAGGTAAATAAAAATATTTGGTGAACTTTTTAGTACTATGCCCAACACGCCGTCTACTGATGAAATGGAGGGCAGCGATACGCTTCTAAATCGTAGAAGTTCATCTGGTGGTCTGCTTTCTCCAGAGGTACGTATTTATTTATGTTAAACTTTCCTATTTGCAATTTATGAAAATTTTTAGATGCTATCCTCACTATTAGCCTTTTCTCAAGTATCTATACTGTCCACTCGCACTGGAGCCTTCCATCCAGTCTTATCGAATACAGCTGAATACCAGTGTTTTACATGAAACGACTGCTTATCTGACCGAATCAACTCGGTAACATGGGCCACCTGATAAGACTGGTAACCCCTTGGTTAGGCTGATTGTCAGACTTTCTGGCTTTTGGCTGCCAGTAAAGGCTACCAAAGATGTTCAAATGACAGCCAGGACAATTTAACGTGCCTTCCGAAACACATCCCTTCATAACATCCAAAGAAAAAAAATGTTAAGACCTAATTTTCTATCATCAATTTCTAGGTGGATATGCCAAACGCGCCTCGGTGTTCAATAGACGGTCCCGAACACGATGGCTTCTATCTTCTAAAGAAGGACTCACAAAGAAGACTGACGCTGTCTCGAGTATTGGAACAAGATTCTGAAAAGATTTGCTCCAAATGGATGCTCAGTATACACCAGGACTTTGGCACTACTGTGCTTACAATGGTATGAATATAGTCTTGATACTTTATTCTGCGGGAAATTAGTTTTATTTTGGTTATCGATATCTTTGTTAAGTTGCTCTTTTAATTTTGGTTTAATAATGATTCCTGATAGACCTTTTAAGAACCAGTTTTGTTGGAGATAAGACAACATTTTGTAACAATATATAATTTTCTAACCGACCTGAATGAAACAAGAAGGTTCTCGGTTCAACCGCGTATTTTTTTTTTACATCGAATTTCGTCTTTGTTGCATCGTTAGTCTCGATGTTTATTTTTTTTTTCATTTATGTATCCAATTGAAAACAAAACCATTTTAACCATAATAACAATTTTACAGACCCACCTCGAAATGCTCCGCTGTGCCCTCAAAGAGTATATAATGGATCAAAACAGAAGCGTCATAGAGCAAGCTATTATTACTCTTAAAGAAGAACTGGATTTCGATTCAAATGCCATTAATGAGTTACATTCAGCCATCTACATGTTTCAAGAGGCTGTGAATGCTGTATTGAGGATGCATAGCATAAAACCTCATTGGATGTTCGCTTTGGATAATTTAGTTAGGAATGCTGTTCAGGCTGCTATTACTGTGTTGTCGCCAGGTATGTAATTTTTTTAATTAAAGATGTTGGCATTTATGCTGTGTGAGATTAGATTGAATTTATGAGATGAAACGTTAAAAAGTACATATTAAGATGTGAACTAAGAATGTGTAGGGCATTTTTTTTTTCATCGCTGCATATTATTTCTACTGTTTTACCCCATTAGTAACAGAGGGGGCAGTTTCGTTGAAAATATTTTCACAAGATAACACTACCTCAATGTAGTAATAATATTCAAAGGGACCGTTATCCGTTATATCCGTTGCGACGAAATATTTAGGTGTTCAGTTCGGAAACACAAACACAACACTGCGCGTTGGCCCGTCGTCCGTCTAAAATATCGGGCCGCTGTTATCCTTAACAAGAGGCCTAATAGCCGTTCCCAATATTATATCTATCTATAGCAGTGGTTCTTAACCGGTGGTCCGCGGACCACTGGTGGTCCCTAGAGGCATTCCAAGTGGTCCGCGAAGCTTAGCTTTGACGACGTTGCTATACGTTATCTAACTTAATTTTTATCGACTTGTAATTGCGAGCGGGGGTTTTCGCATGGACGTACATATATCGGGTGTGTCGTACCTAGTCCCCCCATTCATGAAAATGTATGTTTGGGCTACATTTTACGTAATTTTGGTTTTGAGTCTTAAAAAATAATTAAAATTTCACGCTCGCTTCGCTCGCGTATTCAGAAACCGTATGCCCTTACCTTTGCATTTGTCAACAAACAAAAAGTTAAGTACGTTTGGGCTAAATTTTACGTAATATTTGGTTGAAGGCCGATAAAAATTTCGCGCTCGCTTCGCTCGCGTATTCAGAAACTATATGCCCTTATTTTTGCATTTGTCAACAAATAAAAAGTTAAGTACGTTTGGGCTACATTTTACGTAATATTTGGTTTAAGTCCAATAAAAATTTCGCGCTCGCTTCGCTCGCGCATTGGAAACTACATAGGCAAGTTTTTCTTTAATTGCATTTGCACACAACTGCCAACATGCGTTTAGCTTTGAGTAAAACTGACCCAAAAATTCAGATATTTTTTTTGATACATAATAAAGAAATGAGTGCTAATTTAGGTAAACCGATGAGGTGGTCCCCGGCAAGACAAACTTTAGTAAAGTGGTCCCTCATGTCAAAAAGGTTAAGAACCACTGATCTATAGCTTTGCTTACTACTGATGGATGGATTGTGTGAAAGTAGATATGGTAAGAAAGAATGTTAATTCTGAGATGACGGCAGGTAGGATGGTAGGATGGTAGGAGGATGATGATAAGCTTTGCTTACTACAGATAGGAATTTAACATAACTTGTATAGTGCTTATGTTAAGTCACAATATCCGTTTCGTACCACAGAGCTAGGCGCCAACCTAGCGGGTCAGGAGGGTCGCCGCGGCGGCGCGGCGGCGGCGGACGCCACGCCCTCCGCGCTGTCCTCCGAGCACTGCGCGCGCGACGCGCATGCGCTGCACGACCTGCGACACGAGAACCACAAGTTAGTACATATAATAGCCTATATTCCAAACATGTTTTGACTAAGGCTACCTACATGGGTAACAAATTACTAGCTACTACTAGCTAGGATATGTCATAACGCAAACTTACAAAACCAAATCACCAATCAAACAAGACTAATCGTTAGCAGGTGTCTCAACGAACTGATAATTTTTTTCACACCTACTGTACGTCTCTTGACCGACAAGAAGACGCCTGACTTACCGGCCTAATGCCGGCCTAATCTCCGGTCATCCTTTCTTCGTCCCATCATCACCCGAACCTATCTGACCTTCTCAACGCAGTTTCCCAAGCAACTCAATACCCCTTGGTAACACTGGTTGTCAGACTTACTGACTTCTGACTATCCGTAACGAATGCCAAAGATGTTCAATAACAGCCGTTCATCCTTCCTTCCTCTGTGGTTAAATATAATACAGACATAAAATAAAACTGACATGAAAAGATTTGTTACATAGCTCGCTGTATTTTCAGATTACACCAAGAACTGATAGAAAGTTACCAGCAGAATCAGAGTCTGCTGCGACAGATGTTAGAAGACCAGAAAGCGCACATGATGTTACTTAAAGAAATTGTCGAAAAGAAGTCTCGGTAAGTTTTATAGCTAAAACTATCAACTCATGTAGAGGTCAAAATTTATCAATATTAGCAATCAGTACGTGTTCAAATGCAATATAAATATTCTCCAACTAAATAATAATATGTCATAAATGTTACCTAATTAGTAACTCCTTTACGATCCTAAAATTTCAAGTTCTGTGGTCCCGTGTATGAGTTAGGTTTCCAAACTTCTATGTTTTCCATTTGTGTTTCAACTTTCCCAAAAGATTAAAAACTTTTTCCCCACAATTACTTCCTCTTATATTTTCAACCGAAATAAAATGCAATACAAATATTTTCTTTTATCCCACAGCAGTGTGACTCCAGAAGTATTCTCCAGCCAAAGCGAGTTAGACGGTGACGTGACAGACGGGGTCGACGAGACCGAGGCGACAAAACTACGTGAGTGGGTGGCCGCGAGAGGGTTGCCCACTGTCGTCGCTAACGCCTTGTTGCGGCATTGCTATGTGTTACCTGATCTGTTGATGCATGCTCAAAGGGAGGATGTCGCGAGATTGAATTTGAAGTGAGTGCACTAATTACATCATTATTATTAATTCCTTTTGTGTCTTATAGTATTTTAACCGACTTCAAAAAGGAGGTTATAAGTTTGACAAGTATGTATGTATATTTCTGCACGATTATCTTACGGCTAGACTAAGGAAAAGGTTGTATGTATATTATTAAAGTCGGTATCGCTTTTTGTAGTCTTTATGTTTCACGTACTTTTATGATCAAAATGCATTGTCAACGCATTGAAATTACCACTTGATGCATCTTTACCGGGACACCCTGTATGAACCTGTATAACTCAAGCATCTGCTCGTTCATTCAAAAGACGTAAGATAACGAAAATATTATCTCGTTTTACAGAGGTGGCATTGAACTCCGACTATGGCGGGCCATCCAAGAGCACCGCTTACACAACTCCACCCACCTCCGTCGCACGAGCAGCACAGAAACCGACATAGACACGAATTCCATCGTCGTAGTCGACTGCCAACGCTGCAAAGCGAACCGTAGAACTCTCTCGAACAACTCAACTTGTTCTAACAACCCTACCATAGTAATAAGAGACCAGGTGAACGGAGACGAAACCGTTGCCGAGTACTATGGCGAAAATGGGGTCGTCAACCTTTGACTACTGCGCGGATGGTGCACTCTGCAATAAGGTCTCTTTTGTAACGGCCAGGGGGTGTCAATCTTTGGTACTACATAATGTAGTTTGGTGTTTTCATAGATATAGAATCCTACTAGCGTTTGGTAAATCGGCAATGAGGGACAGATAACTGTGTATGTGGTATGGGCCCTAAAAATTGATGCTGTAGACGCGGCTCCATTAGTATCAAACTCAAATTTTGTCCAAAATATTCTATGTTGTAACATAGAATATCGCGGATAAAATTTAATCTATGATCAAAATCTAGAAACGCTAAAAATTCAAATTTTTAAGTTGAGGAAAGCAGCACGTATTTAATCACACATGAAAAAGTCACTGAACTAATGTATTTAATTTTTAGTTTCTCTGATAATCACTCGTTTGCCGATCTATCTACTATTCTGTCTATGTGTAATACAATGTAGTTTGTTGTTTCAGTTTGTAGTTAAATTGTGCTCAATACTGAATAGCAATACCATTGACTACTTGGTCGTATTGTATTGGTAAAGTGATAAGCAATTTTGAGACAATACCTTACCATTAAATTCTGCATATTTTGTTTGTCTGTGTAAAAGAAATTCGAATGAAAGAACGTCACAAATGTCGAAATTGTATCGTCATAACATTAGTGTGCTGTAGCAATAATAAAAATTAACACAAGTAGTTTTGGAATATTATAGTTGTTTACATGTTCAAATTGCTGTTGCTAATAAAAAAAATGTAATAACACCGCTTGAGGCCTAGAGTGTGTCATCCGAATAACAACCATGTAAATATAGCTTCGTATTTATTAATATATTGTTACTAGTCTCTGTAAATAATTATAATTTTCTTGTTGTTAAGCATAATAATAAGGTACCGCTGAACGGAAATTAATTTTCGTAGTTTTGCACAAAACATCGCTTGAATGGTGCTACCGCGTTGTGAGTCGTTTAGTAACAAGTGCCTTCAATATGTTATTAAATGAAAAAAGTTATGCATATTATAAATATGTAATTTAAATAATGACCGTCACTAAATAGAAGAGTTTCTATATAGAACTGTAGCTTTTTGGAGTGATAATTTCCCGGGATATTCTATCGTGAATTCATCACATAAAAGAATGGACTAGTGATGTCCAATTATCGAAACTTTGACTAACGCTGATCCTTTTGTGTAATTATCACACTATGTTTAATATGGTTGATAGTGGAACATGAAACGACAGCACAAAATCATAGTCGATAATTTGCACTAACAGCACTATAAATCAAAATATTGGAAGACATCTAGATGAAATGTTTCATGGAAGGTAAGTGACTTGTCGGTCTCAATCTTTTGACATTTTAAATTGTTCTTCACCACCTGAAACAATTCTCTTATAGCAATTCACTTACAAGCATTGCTTGATATTGCCCCACATTAAATCGAGTATACAACACTATAAGATATACAAAAAATATATATTTATCCTAAGAAGCTATGTAACTTTTGAGTGCCATACGTACATATTTTCTTATATAATAAAACTGTATATTTTCTTAAGAATAATGTTTACTGTTATTTACTAAAGATTTTATTAAAAACGTATCAATAATCAACGTGATCTGAAAAAGCTTAAATATAATAATAATAATTCAGAATTATTAATTATCGCTAGTATTACTAAGATATTGGGTCGGAGTTACGTAACTGATTAAACGTAAATAATGTAAGTCGCAATGACTTCTATAACCAAATAATAATATTCAATGTTTATTGTCTGTTTTTGAGGGCTAGAAGCTAATATAAATGTTACTACTGTTAATAAAAATAACTGTAAAGCTTCGGTTGTATACATGGTAAACATTTGTATAGTAACAATTGCTCAACAGTTTTGATGAGCAATGAGAATGTTGCGTCGGGCAATGTTGCCAGCAACTCAGCAATTTGTTGATGCAATTTTGAGTATAAACAAAAGTTTACCATCGATACTGGAGTTCGATTTTCTAATATTTTGGAAACCACAATATTTCACGTTGTGAACTATTAATCAAGAACCGATTTAATAGTAATTGTATTTAAAAAGTTCTAGCTCTTCGAAAACTCAAACTAATGATCTATTATCCTGCTCACAGTATGCCATACGCTAACGCATATTGTATAGCGATTAACAATACTCAGTAATACTGTTGTGAAGTACAAATACAATACCTTATAGAAATAGATTACATCTGTAGTTTCATAGGTGCAGCCATACTGTGCTCGATATATCGATAATCAATCGATAAGGTTGAATGTATCGATTAAATTGTTCCGTAAATTTTCTCACGTAGGTAAATATGATCGATTTTTCTCGAACTACTGCAGTGTAGTTGCACCTTTACAAACAAAACCTACGCTTGGGCTAAACCCCAATAATTATGAATTGTTCTTAGATTTACTTTTAGTAATAAGTGTTATTAAAACGTCTCGCGTTAATTTGAGCTAAATAGTAGAAAAACTACTAAAATTATAGCTTTAATTTAATATCATTAAAACTAGGCGTAGAATTGTTTTGTTTGGTAATTCGCAGATTATTTTTTATATTATATACCTACATACTTATTAATTATGTAAGTTATCAAGTGTATGCCACTTATAAAATTGTTAAATGATTCTATTTTTGAAGTACTTCGGTATTTATGATGCCGTTATCATATTAGGATAGGATCCTAATATGGCTTAAATTCTTCCAAAACACTGATTAAAAAATGTATCCAGTAAGAAAATTGTTGGCTTTGAGAAATAAACATATATTTACAATATTATAAATATCATCACACGTATTCGCTTTATTGATACTGAATTCATAAAACGAGTATATATATACATTTAATATTTATATTAAATCAGTTTTTTTTTTATAGGACTCTTTAATCTCAGTTTTGGACCTCGAACATAAAGATACTGACGAGGTATTTATTATATTATTGTATAAGATTTCTTAGAATTTATATTTATTTATCTACCTTTATATGTTTGCGAAATAATTTCTTCTACGAAATATTTGCGTTACCTTTCTTTCAAACAACAATTTGACGTAAAAACAGTCTGTAGGTATAATGAATATCGATTCATCACCTTGATTAACTAATTACCTATTGCTAGGTAACATCTGCCCATATTATATAATATGATTTCTTTGAGTAGCTAATTAATAAATGATTAATTATGAAATGTCTTTTCTTTTACTACACCCATCACATTACAGGAACAGAATTAATAAGATCCAGGTTACAAAGGCTGATAGACAATCGGTTTACGAAATTTGTCTGGTTAATGAAAAGTAGGTACTGTAAAATGCATGGATTTGAATTCTTCTACTAATCAGAAACTAGAGGCATAATTTTATGAACTTTTTCGGAATGCTCTGGTGATCTAAGGCTTATGATTGCGTTTGAGTGATAACAGATGGCGCTGCCTGTCTCGTTTGTTATAGAAAGTATTATTATAAACTCCAGAAACTAGAATCATTTATGCAGTCTGCGTTAATTGTACAAAACAATATTGTAAGCCTTGAATGCTTTTGTGGGTAGACACAATTATCAATTGAAGCTGTAACTAGCCATAGTAGCTATGTAGCGGAGGGTAGAAAGAAAAAAATACAGCAGTTTTATTTCGATAGCAATACAGACTTCCCAGATGTACCGAATTGTACTCGTTTCGTTAATAACCAGTGACCATACTAGTCTTAACTATAGTGTCTACTTATTTAGGAAAGTGCCACGGACATAAGACTGCCTCACTCACACAAATCTGCCATCAAGGTGAGTCAATATTGAAGCAAACTCCTTACTAATTTATTTATAAGTCGTTCATTTAACGTACGTATTGACTTACACCCCGCTAACTTCTGAGATCGAAATATAATTAAATGTAAAACAGGGAACTTGGGAGACACATCATCCTCCCGGGGGCGTAAGACGTTCAAGACATTAATTCTGCCAGTGTTTGCGGCTAACGTCTGTTCTAATTTACATACAGTAAAACGTATGGGTTGCGTACCTCTAATAGCATTTGTATTAGTTTGTTGGTACAACCGATTTTACCGTAAAGATACCTAGCAGCTTCATATAGTAACGTTAGTGATGATTTGTTGTGATCTTAGGTGGTAGGTATATTTCTATGAACCATGAAATTCAAAACTGTTAGACTCTTTCTAAAGGAGTGATAATTTTATCTTACAAGTATTTAATCAGTGTGTAAAGCACTGGTACTCAGCTACATCCGGTTAGACTGGAAGCCGACCCCAACATAGTAGGGAAAAAGGCTCGGAGGATGATGAAATCAATGTGTAAAATTTGGTACACAGATACTATATAGAGCCCGAGAACAGACATAGGATACTAGGCTACTTTTACCCGGTTCCCAGCAGTGGTACTCCTAGTACGTGGGATCGCGCAACGGGGAACAGCTAGAAGGTACGTAATATGCAAACAATATCAGGAATTGTTATTACAAAATCTAACACTAATGTTTACTGACAAGACAATTTTGTTGCTTGATGTCGTTGCGTTATTTTATTAACTTGTGGGTGGTAGGAATGTAAGCGGATTGACAGGATAAATAAACCAATTTAGTTGCCACGATTATTGATGTAAGTATAAGGTAGCAATCCCTGTAATGTAAGTCTTGCAAAGGTGCTAGGTATTTGGTGTATTTATGACTGAATAGCCTCCTCGGGGTTCCACCCACGTCCCGGAAGAGCCACTTTTCCGCCCCTGGATAAAAATTATCTATTATTATTAGTAGCAGTATATGAGTAACATCCTTTGGCTCAAGACTATCTGGTTGCGAACTTTTAAATTGGTTCAGTAGTTTTGGCGTCAAAGCGCGACAGACAGATGTATTTTCACATTTGTAATACCTAGCTACTAGTACGGATGTATTTGATATGTACTTTCTTACTCAATAATTACTCTGTTGTATACTTAATCAAGTTAAATCAACAGAACAGATACCTTCTCATCGTCAATTTGAATAACCTATCTAATTAGATATAGGTGCCTAATAAAACGTGAATCCACTATCATTACCTACAGAAAACAATCTCAAAACTTCTCACAGATTTTTACAACGTTTTTATTTGTGAAAGTTTCCATCTTAGACATCTTGGGGTGGATGTCTACTCAATTACTGAACCGTGCTAATTATATTAGATATGCTGAGACCGATTTGAATTTCAATTCTGCACCCTACACTTTGTTGGGTGAAAGAATTCCACTGTTAATTTTATTAGCGTCGCCCGAAGGCTTTTTAATGTAAATCTTGCGCTGATCTTGTTATTCCGTCATATAATTTCTATCTAGGTACAAACTTAGGATGTGTTTTCAAGTAGACTTCATTTGCATAGTAATAAATAAGCTATGTAGCGGTCGGATTAGTAAACGTGCTTGCTTAGCTGGTTTAATTTTGAATTTTAGTGTGATGTTTTTTTCCTATAATATACGCAGACAGTTAGATGGTAACATTCCAGCAAAACCCTTGGCTTTGGCCATTGATCACCTTCTTCTTCAATTTAAGAGCCCAGCTCTTGTCGGTGCAGCTCCTTCCATTTACGTCTATCACATCTTTGATCACCATTTTGTTCGAATTGTTTAAATAACGAAACATAAAATCATGAGGAATTCCAAAATCAACGTTGAAATCCATATAGGTACCTATATCATGATGCATTTTTTCATCAAAAACTTATAAAATCGCACTTTTTTGATTTCTCAAAACTAACTTCATTTGTTTATTCATTACAATGCAAGATAGACCTTAGCAGTCAAGGGCGGATCCACCGTTGTGGGCACGATGGGCATGCCCACAACCTTAATAGACTTGTGAAGTCACACTATTACGGTCTTGAAATCGATAGGCTGATGATAACACAAGGGAACAAAATAAGATTTTTTTGTTGCATTTAATTTTATGACTGTTTACTCATTCGAGGTCACCACATTTTTTTTCTAACAGCTTTATTTTTTGGGGTACTTTTGTGTCCCAAAACTCAAAAAAATTTCGGCTTCTTCACTTTGCGGAGTCCAATGTCGAAAACGTTCGATTACTTACTAAGTTTAAGTTAAAATTTAAAAGTAGAAAAGGATTGCACCCCCATAACGCCCTCTTTCAGCACTTTCTGGTTAAGAAGAAGCGGTGAAGAACAAACTTCCCAGCAATACAGCTGTCTATTGCAATAAAATTATTATTTCATCCCACCATCTCGGAAAGAGTAGTTTTACCCTTTGGTATCTGAGCGCAAAAGCCGTTTTTATCCTCTAGAGCGGCAAAGTGATTTGAATTTAGAACATCGTGTGCAATACTCCATTTGTGACAATCTTGATAAGACTTTTCAAACAAATACATATGAAATAAATAAAACACTGCTTAAAATAAATATTCAATTAATTAAGTAATTTTTATTATTGTTTTTATATAGATTTTTAACCTTGTTTCATTTTTAAACTGCGTTTTCAAATGAATGAACTTTAATACGTACTTCTATTTAATTTGATACTCATATGTGCGCGCCATTTTGTTTTTTTGCATTTCCTCGATGAGGTGGGATGAAAAGTTACGTGTTGCACTCGAGTGCAAAGATTTTTCACCTTGTGCTCATTTGATTCCCTCGCTATCGCTCAGGATTCTAATTATTGAAACACTCGCTACGCTCGTGTTTCAATTTTAGAATCCTTCGCTTGCTCGGTCATCAAAATTGAGCACGCGGTTAAAAAGCAACTTTGCACTCTTGTATAACAAATAACTATTATTTACAATAGGCACTATTTTACATTTTTTAGATTTTTGGTACCTATTGTTTTGTTCCAAAACTCAAAAAAAATTCGCGCTCGCTACGCTCGCGGTTATTCCCCTCAAGAGTGTCTTTTTTTAACTTGTTTGCGTCATTTCGTGTCCCAAGACTCCGAAATTTTGCCCCCGCTACGCTCACAGCTTCTTAATGTCACAGTACTTTTTTATCATTTCTTTAAGTAATTTGTGGCACAGAACTCAAAAATTTTGCGCTCGCTCCGCTCGCGCAACTTAATACGGTTCTGATCCACGTCTTCCCTTTTGGTTTTATAAAAAAAAACTATTCACAATCTTTCCATTCATAGGGGTGCTTTAGCAATGATTGCTCCCGGTATATAAGCTAGAGACGGAACTGATAGTGAGCATAATATGCGTTTAGATATATTCCAAAAAAAAAAGAGTCAAATATCATCAAAAATCGCGTTATTAGCATTATTAGATTGGTTCGTAATTTTATTTTGTCGTTTTTTTTGGAGTGCTCAATAGGTAGCCGCCCCGGGTGACCGATGCTACGCCGTCACTGGTAAAAGTTGAGAAGAGTTACTGGCTACTAGAAAAAATATAAGTTATTGATTGAAATATCGGATCGAAACTGCCATTTTTTTTTTATCGGGTCCGACTTCCTCCTAAGTTTATTTTCATTCCCAATGCCAAAGCCCTGATGCTCAGAAAAAAGGAAATAGTTTAATTTAAAAGTTCAGAAACGACTTGCATGATTGTTAATGAGCATGTTTGTGCTCCGACTTGTATTTAGCCGATTTTCTAGTAGCTGTGACCACAACCTTTTTTGAGAGCTGGATCCGCGCTTGTTAGCAGTCAGCTAATGACAATATAACTCTGCTATTTGTTTACATACCATTACTTAATGACAAAGCCTGGTCTGTGTAGAACTACAGTTTATCGGTCGAGCGTGCTTATCGCATGCAGCTCAGCAATTACACAGCCGAACTCAATGGTCAGTTACTTCAAACAATGCTAGGCGCGCCCTTGATTTTCTATATCCATTTACATACAAACTACGCATTTGTTGTACAAAGACCCTTATTCTTTATCATTGCGTTGTATTGGCTTGGGAAATAATGATTGATGGATATTGATATCGTTTAATTGCGAATTAAATAAAGCGGGTTTCTTTGAATATGGTCTGTCTTAAATCTTTTTGTTTGGCACAAAACTGAGGTGATCTAGGTATACTTCTTTTCCCGACTGTTTTACTAATGAATCAAGATCGAAACTTTTACTGCATATTCCCTTAGGCAAACGCTTAATTTTAGTAACGTCACAATAGGCCAAAAACTTAGATTTATCGAAGACTCGAGTTTAATGTACACCCTGTACACGAGTGAACCTTAGAACGTGTGCTATGCATATTATTATGTACGCCAGTCGGCTGGCAGTGAACCAAAACGTTGTTACTTACATAATGTGGATTTATATCAGGCGAGAGATCGCTTAAGCGGAACCCCGCCGTCTGAGCCGGTAGCAATTTGCAAGAAGTGATGCTCTTTAACATGCACTCTAATACGTTATCCTAATCTCAGATAAGTTATCGTGAGAGCTCTGCTCGGTTATTTGTCCTCCGCGATCGATAAGGTGTGAAATACGATATCCGATGCACTTGTGACTAATTCATTGAAACAGTCGCCGTCTAGCACTATGTAAATATAAAAACAAATGAATCTGCAATTTTTACAGCAAGATATGTTGGTACAACAACGATAGCACCTTTTTAAACAATTTATTTAAGGTCTTGCTTGGCGACACGTGCCTCACTGCAGTGAACACTTTACTTTATACCCAAGAGAGGCGAGAATCGAAATCCATAGATCGCAACGACAGACGTTTCTACCACGTGTTGAAAGGTCTTAGATAATATAATATAAAAGCTTTCAAGAGAATAGCGCTTCACGGCGTGTCTGAAGTATCAATTCAGCTTGTAAGATGACTACCTCTAGGATGTTCCAGACCTCTGATGGCTGTATTGGAAAATTGCTACGGCGCGCTCGCTACCGAGCGAAATCTCCAAGGAGTTGATTTTTATTAAAAACTTTATAAAGGAGATACTTGATCATGCACGTAGCGATTCCATTACACGTTATCACTATTATTAACAATACTGTTTGTGATGAAACTTGAACATTTTCAACAATATTTCGGTATGGTAGAATATACCGAGGTATCGTTAAGCACAAAGATGTTTTCCGAGCCGGTGGTTCGCGCTCGGAATCGTAAGAATGCGTACCGACTGTCTTGTGATATTTTATCGCAGATAGAAGGGAACTTAGAGATTCCGCTGTTTGTTTGAACAAACGACTAACAAATACGTTGCGGAAATGCAAACTCGCTTTTATTTACATAGGTATATAGACAATTCAAAGAGATACCGAGCTTTTGAGGTAAAGACGAACCTAATAGTTACATTCACTAAACAAATCGGCAATTCGTTGAATTCATTCTTGCTTTGAAATGCTCAAAGGGTTGCTGGGAGTACAAGTTCAATCGCAGCGCGTATACAGCGTGATGCCTCGTTGCACTTTTTGTAAAGTGAGTGGTGTATAAACAATATTTGTTTTGTACGTAACATGCATACGGCGGGGACCGGGGAAGCCGACGCCGGTATTTGCATATTGGCATCGCAAGCTGTCTTAATTTTGTCGTAATGTGTGGCGGGGTCGAGATTGTGCCGACTGTTCCCCGCTACACAATATACACATAGGGTGTGGCGCCCACATGTTGCTGTTACAATGCAATTTATTGTTTCAATCTGTGTACACGTTGAAATTAGAATGACATGAATATTGGATGCGTACAAATGTATGTATATTTTGGCTGGAAATTCACGGCGCCTTTATGAATTCACAGCAGCAAATGTAATTAAAGCACACGCCAGACTAGAAACATATTATGCAATCAGACAGAGAGTCGTATGCTGTGCTTCCGTGTATACGTCCTATTCCCAATGTAGGCAATAGTCTCTTTCAGTGAATGACGTTCGGGTACTGTACCTATGTGTCTTTATGAATGATAGACTAGGGATGACAAAAGCCGGTACAGACAGATCCCGGTATCAAGTCGACACAATAGACACGAGAGCAATGTCCGATTTCGCCCTTTGTACATAACATCGGTATTAATAGAGTTAGATTTCTCTCTTTGCTTTTCTATAAAACATTGAAAGCGTTTTATGATGAAATTTCTCTCTATTTAAAGGAGAGATTGTTCGCATAAGTGTCCTCGAGAGGCCAAAACACCGGAGACTCAGATGCAATAAAAATACCAACGGAGGGTCAATCAGGTTAAGTGTTTTGTCCGGCGACTCGCGTCTGTCCAAATAATATATTTTATACGAGGTTTATATTTGAGTGGATGAAGAAATAGTTGGAATATGTTGGTGCTGGGGTGAGCACGCAGCCTGACGGAGTGCGACGCGCGCTGGTATTCCGCTGGCGCGCAAACCTTCGCTGTATACCTACATTCCAATCTCGGAAGAAATAAAAGGCATTTGCTCAAAAATCTGTTTCTATTACGTGACATTGTATAAGGTGTCGCAGGTATTTTTAGAATAACAGTAGAGCGTGATCTGTAATCACAAAGTGTATCGACTATCGAGTGAGTTTCTTGAATACAATTTCCTTCAAGACGCCGAGACTCCCGACTTATAAAGTATATTTAACTTTCGCGAAATCCTATTGAAGCGTGGGTGAGGCAGGTTTTTCTCATTTCTGAGAATTTTCTTTCAATCGTTCCTTTATTTATATTTTTATTAAAAGAGGGGCATACTTAAAATGGATACCTACCCACATTAATTGCATTTCGGAATTAAAAAGTAAGTGTGTATTGTTGCCTATACCTGCATATTAAAATAAAAACGCAAAAATATTTTCGAACACACTTTTGGTAAAAGACAATCTGTCTCTCTACTTACCATACTACCTATACTTATATTACTTGAAAAGTGAACTTGTTAAAGATCATCCTTTGCTAGTGATGTGGCTAACATAATATTTTCTTTCGTTCTAAACCAAGTTAGACTAAGTCCACGCAACAGGTAGAGCGAGGGGTTCTCTCCGAGTATGTAGTGTTGGTTCGTCAACCAGCGTCTTAAGGGGTGGTGTTACATAATTCATATAGCGGCTGATGGAAAATTTTTCTAGATTTAATGAGGTTGTTTGTTTACTCGGTCTCAGCCTTTTGCTTTGCTGATTTTTTTATTCAGATTGAAAGAAGATCGGTTTCATATTGTAGGTAGGTGTGTTCCTAGAGGTATATTTCTTACCTTAGCATACCTACACATGGGTGCTGTGCAGATCGTCAAAAACCAACTACTTTAAGGTACCTAGGTATTTAAGTAGATTAAACTAATTTTGTAACGTCTGTAACGTTTCTAATAAACTATTTTCTATTAGGTACACCTTTTGCATAACTATTAAAGTCTATGTATTTTATATTGTCAATGCAAGTCAAAAAGCCGGCAGCCGGCGCCATTTTAATTAGCACAAAGCCGTCTGCAATGGTCTTGCAGTTTCATAATTTATGGAATGCCAATTTTTCTCTTAGCAGAGCACGTCCCTTTGTAATAATGAGAAATTAAATTGGAGTGTCGTCGTCGCTGTAAATTTTAATGGTCGTGACTACAGCAAAACACATTGTCAACAACATAGGTATTAGTAATGAAGAGAAGATCAGAAGGTATGCTGGATGGTGTCTTCTAACATAGTATGAATACAAAGACTATCTAAGAATGCTTGTATCAAGATTGATCTCAAAATCTTCGAATGAATGAATAGAGAGCATGGTAGCATGGCGGGCCGTGGCCAAAAGATTGCAGGAACATGAATAAGAAGAAGGTACCTTGTATATGGGTAGATCAACTGTGTTATTGGTATTAAATAGATTAATTATACCTAAGTAGTTATAAATATACGTGATGATCTTACAACATATTAGTATGGTGTTGGACATCACCACGATTTCGTCTAAAACACGGTTCCAATAAACAACAAAAACATTTTAGGCCCACAAAGATGCCCATAAATCTTAAGGTTTCTTAAATAAAAAGACTGAACCTTCTTCTCCTTATTTCTCAGCACGAGGTTCGTAAGGAGCGAAGGTTCAAGTTGCGTCGCGACCTCTTCACCAACTTGATTGAGTTGGAAGACATATTTAATCGATTTTCAACTCGGTAAGTAATAGTGCAGGTAATTAAAACTTCGATAGAATATAGTGTTGTTAGAAATATTTTGTTAAAATTACGCCTCAAAACGTTAAGTTTTTAAGTTCAGGGCAGTTAGAAAATCATTTTGCACCATCTTGAGTGTTCTAAAATTACTTACTTTTATACGTCAATCATGGCCCTAAACTTTACTTAGATATTTTCAATTTGAAGAAAGGGAATACAGTACTAGGGGACAACTGAATTGGGTATCTATCTAATTGTTTATAGTTCCTACAGTTTGTAAGAGCATCTTAGAACAGTCTCGTCTAGCGAAAGGATCAAAATATTTTATTTATAAAAACCTGGATGCACCCGTGGGGTATGGCGGAAAACACGTAGACTTGTCGCGAAGAAATACTAAAATTACCTTGTGAAGGTGATCACCTCTGTTAAACTTCTATTGAAAGATATTTTTATAAGAATGGCTTGACGTAGATGGCGTATGGTGGTGATTTTTTTTCTTTTTTAAAACTTTTTCGTAGTTTTAAAAACATAACGCTTAAAAAATAGGTGGGCTATTTATACCTCACGATTAATTTTACAGCGGCACTTAAAACAATGTTTCCATTTTATCAGCCATTCGCATTGTTTCGTGTTTTATCACCGCGGAAACAAGCGTGTCGCGAGCATTGCACCAAGTTATTATATACAGGAGTGGGGGAAGGCACTAATTGGAAATACATGAGAATTTGCATTTTACTTTGTCTGCCGATCTCTCGACGGAGGAACGTCTCGCTGGGATCCCTTTGTCGATGTTGAGTGCAACACTGAGCACTTTCCCATTTATTAATACTAGTTGCAGCTTAAAATTTCATGAGCGCCCAAAATATATTAAGTACTGTCTGTCGCTTGTTTTGAACGCTCCTTGATTGTTAAGACTAGTCAGACAATTCTATATTTAAGCATACACATAGATAGGTACTGTTTTTTGATTCAAATAAAATCCTACATTAAAATTTTCAGGAATAGGTTCCCTGAACTCCTACTGCATTGTTTTTGTTTAAAAACCCGCCTCAATTTCTAAGACAATTCATACACGCACACCGTAGCAGATTTAGTATCGGTCAGCCAATGTACATATCAAAGGTTTGAGTGGATTTTACAGAATAACAAGCAAGAGATTTCCTTCACCACCAACCACTACAGAGTACACCTTCATGTGTGAATCACCTTCTTTTCTACTAAATTGCCCAAAGACCCAACTAACCGCCAAATTTTTCAATCCATTTTCTAAAATCTCATACCTAAATCCCTATTGTCCCATTCCATTAACTCGAAAATCGCGAACAACACCAACTTTGAAACGTACCATTTATATATCGTTTCAATAATAAGTTTTGTTTGTCTGTTTATATTCCCCGCGGAGTCTGGCAATCAGTGTGAACACTCGAAGCTCGTTCTAAAGCCATTACGGATAAATTAAGGCGGATCACAAGCCCGTATGCAAATCTAACAGCTCTGGCACCTGGTAACTCTGCTTAGTAGCATCACTGACAAAACTTGAATTGAAACGGCTGAGAATTGTTCGCGCGTTCCGTAGCTGTGTACCATTTTCTTAAACTCCCTTATGTAGGTACTTACTCCATAGACCCCCTTATATACTAACTCCATATACTCCCTTATATACTTTCCCTATATACTCCATAATGTAGGTACTCTCCCCATATACTCTCTTATGTACTCTTCCCATATACTCCCTTATGTACTCTCCCCATATACTCCTTTATGTACTTACCCCATGTACTCCCATATGTACTGTTCCCATATAGGTAATCCCTTCTAAATTGATAGTCGGGACTAAGACAGATATGCTGAGTTTTTTCTTTATTTTGCTGTGACCTTAAAAATATCTGTGACTCAAAGCTGAGTACGAGTAGGTATTCTAACCGAGTAGATATTGCTTTGTTTCAAGATTTTTGTAAAATAGATACAATATTTTATGTTGCGGTTAGCTGTGTGGTTAGTTTACGATAAACTGTTGTAAACTGAGAGTCATTATAAACCAAAAAACCTACTAGCTTGAAAACAAAATGATCATAAATGTTAGTTAAATCATATTTCTAACGCCTACATGACGTCGTTTGAACAAATCACCTTTGCTAAATGTTTTTATCATTTTACACATTAATTTTAAATGTAATTCAGAAAAAAGTATGCAACGAAAAGCTTAAAATATTGTTTGAAATATTGCACACAGTTATTTGACAGTATCGCCCTCTGAAATTAACTTTTTAATATAAATGTGTATGGCTTCATATTGACAGACTACGGGATCATTTGTCTTACGTGCACATATGCATGAAGAGTGCTTTAAGGATATTGTAGGTAGGTACATCTTATACAATATTATATTCTAGTTTTTTTTATAGCTGTCTATTAAATCAGATATATAATATTTCTTAACAATATGTAGTATAGTTGTGGGTACTGTATTTAAATCGATAAAACATGTGCGTTTTGTAAGAAAATGACTGTGAAACTGATGAAAAATATGAAGAAAATATGTAGGTAAAAAGTAATCCTTAATGTTTCAAGCTAATATCTACCCTATAAAATTTAATTTCACCCATTATAATTTAAAAATCAAAACTTCAGACTTTTTAACTGTCTGTAATAAAATATGAGTTTCCCTCAGGAAATCATGGCCTCCCAGAATTTTCTCAACCCAAAAATGGCACGAGCCTGACTTCCAACGCAACATATTAAAAATCGCACACATCAAAACGATTAGGTACACGAGTGGACGACACAACTTAATAACCTCCTATACCTTCTATCCCTAACTGCGTATTTCAATAACCGATCTTTCCTCTATCTGCGATTAAAGACTGAATTTTGACATTAGCTTCTGACAAACTTCAATCTCTAATCCCAAAACAGCGGATAGATCACTTATTGAAATCCTCAGTATGTAGATCAAAAAACAGGGACAGATATTGTTTAACCCGCGCAAAATTTCATTTCGTCCAAGGGCTTGAGATTAATGGTGGCCGTCACTTCGCCATGGGTTTAAAAAATGACGCCGGGGAGGGGAGGGGGGGTCATATCATTGTGTCGTTAGTTTGTCCGCCATCACTCATGCGTATGCTAAATTCGTTTTGAATCGAGGATATAGACATGTTGCTGAATTTCGATAACGGATGACGTGTGCCCTTAAATTGCGTTTAGGCTGTTATGACGCGCGGCTTTTGTTTTTGAGTGTTTTTTTTTTCATGTTGATATGGAGTATGGAGTGAATACTTGCAGATATAGTTGTCTAGTCTAGAAAAACCGTGTACACGTTCCAAATGGCCTCTAGGCCTTGTTATTCCATTAAGTTAACGAGCGAAAACCTTTTACCTTTAAATATTATAAGATAATATTAAAATTTCATATTATAAGACCCATCGAAATGTAACTGAAAATCAAACCAGCTTCAATTACAAGTACCTCAGTACTTACAATGTAGGTATTAGAATTCGTAAAGAAATGTTATGTGCAGCGATCTAAAATGCCCATTGTCAAGGAAACATTCAATAAACTTAATTTTAGAAGTAAACGCTAAAAGATTTATTTCAATCGTTGCCCTGGACAAAATGGCGGCAATTAATACTAAAACTCCAATTAGTGTTGCGGTATTAATTTGGCAACGGATCGCGGGTTATAACGTGAACTGCAATCAGTTGCGCCACAATTGTCCAATTATATTGCGAATGATTGTAGGTACCTAAATGTTAAAAAAATACTTAATTATCTATTAAACATTCATTATTCAAAAATATGTGTGAAAATTACGAAGAAAGGTGTCTTATTGATTACTTAAACCTTTTCCTAAATGGTCGAAGTAGATATCTTAATATAATAAAGGTGAACGGGATGCGTGTTCGTCTGTTTAATACTTATGCTAATCACATGAGCAAAAATATTTCAGTGTTAGATGACCCATTTATTTTATCGACTAAGGCGGCCTGCAAAAACTAGGTAGGTATACTTTATGGAGGCACGCAGAATATGTTCTTTATGCTAGCAGAAGTTACCAAAATATCCCATAAAAATAGGTACCTACGAATATATTAATACTGAAACGCATTTACAATTTTCCAAACAACGATCAGTCGCGGTTGCCAAGCACTTAATAAGTGAGAGCGGTGATCTATCACGCGGCCGCACTAGCTCCAACTCCCGGGACCGCCCGCTATTCATAATGCATGGCTCCTCACACGATACGCCACAGACATGTTAAGGCTAGCGGTCTTCCGTAGTGGGTTTTAGAAAAGTTTCTTATTTCATATAATTTGATAAGAAAGTAATTTTAATAGTTGCATGATAAGATTGCGTCTTTAAATAATGTAGATTGTAGATTGATGCCTCTTATTAATTGAGGAATAGTATGAGGTCCAGGACGGATGCCCGATATCAGTTATTTCATCTTTTTCATTTATCTAACTTTGCTTACCGATGTTATTTAGTATCCCACCCAAAACAAAAATGTGAAAGACTGCCAAGTTCGATAATATGGGAATGCTTCGCCTATAAAAGAAGTGAGATCTGAATAAGTACCAAGTTCCATACACATACCTCAGTTAAAAATAGTTACTTTTTAATGATGTTACTTGGCAAGTTTTCATACACCTTGTTATAAACCTACTAAACGCAATGAATCAAGTATTTAATTTTCTATTAAAACTTGCCAAGTAATCATCATTAAAAAGTAACTATTTTTAACTGAGGTATGTGTATGGAACTTGGTACTTATTCAGATCTCACTTCTTTTATAGGAGAAGCATTCCCATATTATCGAACTTGGCAGTCTTTCACATTTTTGTTTTGGGTGGATTTCATTTATTTTTGTAAGGTTGTTTATTTTATTTTTTCTTATGATGAAGTTAGTTAAAGAAATGTCTCATTTATACTATCTTTTAGATTTTTTAATATGCACTATGTTTCTTACAAAGAAATGAACTAGATTAACTATGACTAGATTTACCAACTGACTGACATGACATGTTATCATATATTATGTTCGTGGATCAAAGTTACACATTCGTTATTTTCGAAAGTGATTCACACTTGGCCGTTTTCAGATTTTTACTTTACTTTGACTAAATACAAACCTTTGTACCATTCGAAGATATATTATATAAATATAGATAGTTCGTTTTAGTTCCTTAGGGGTATAAATTTACACCGGGTATAAAACACCTTCATTATTTTGAAACCGACTCACACTTGGCCATTTTCAGATTTTTCCCTTTACCTTGACATAAAGACCTACCTCCATGCCAAATTTCAAGTCAATACGACCATTGGAAGTGGTCTAGGTTTTTGATGAGTGAGTCAGTGAATCAGTGAATAAGTGAATCAGTCAGTGAGTGTATAGTAAAAATAGCGATTTTCTGACGTCAATATCTCAAGACCTACAATAGGTATATTAATGAAATTTTGTATTTTAGATAAGTGAGGGGGTCTCAACAGATACTAGAAATTTGATATGCGTAAATAAAATAGATTTTGAGTTACAAGGGGGTCGAATTTGGCCCGAAATGGTTCGTGTAATATAACCCACGGCCGGTGTGTCGCCTTTTTTGCTCGAACTTGGCGGACACACTGCCGTGTGTCTAGATTTAACTTTCTTCGCAGCAAAATTGCTGTGAAAAAAAAACAGACAGTTACATGGTATGAAAATAGGCCCCAAAGTTTAGTTTCTGCTGTTATACTGCGTTGTAACGGGTTTTTAGTTAATTTACGATTTTATTGCTATTGTAATGTCACGAAACTGAGTTCTTATCTCCATATTTTATTACATAGACACGGTATAATATAAAGACACAAACTGCAACTTAACAAAATCGCGAACAACCATATTTATTCCAATAGGTACACAAAAATATATTAGGTACCTAGTTGTTATAAACACTTACCTCTTGGTACTCCACAGTACTACATCAACAACCCATAATTATAATTCGATATCGTCATAAGAGCCGGTAAATTCCTATCGAAAGTTCACAAGAGCTTAAATTCAAACAAACGCACGCCTAAATCGTAACAAAGGCGTTTATAATCAGTATCTAAACATTAATAGCATTACAGAATTAGGCATGCACCAATGGTTTACAATTCGGCCATATTGGCAGTGTTGTTCCGAGATACGCAGCTTATAATAAAACAATATTAATTAGCAATTGATGCTCCAACGAGTCCTTTGTCGGGGCGAAACCCGGAGTTTAATAAGAGAGGAATGCGTGCATTAAAATTCCGGCATCTGAGCACTTTTGTTTAAATAATAAATTGGATTTCTATAAACGATGCAGTTAAGAATTTCGCTCGCGATTATTAAATATTTTTAGATGCGCCTCGAGTGAATATCTTGCAGTTATATTGGTTGGTGTTATTGTTCTTTTAATTTATTGTTTCGTTTAATTAAATTTTAGTTTTATGCAATTTTTTTCTATGCTTGTAAGCTGTTACAAAAATATGACGTACATAGAGGAATGTTTTCTAAAGATGGTTAGGTACCCAACAGCATAAAAACCGATGAAATTACTTAAAAAAAATCAGTTTCCCCCTCAATAGTGAACGCGAGAGAATCAGTTCATTAATGAATTCAAATTTATTCGTTGATCGGGCGCGTCTCGATGCTAACGTATTTAAAAAGTAATTAGAAGTTAAATTGACACAATATGAACTTTTTGTGTCGACCGTGACGCGTAATCAGAAACAAGATTATTCAATTTCCAATACAACGTGCGGTGTAACTGAAAATTGATTGCGCGTCATGATTCTATTTACATTTTAAATTCCGTAAAACGGAACGGAACACTTCTTAAAATTAAGTGTGATAAAAATGTAAGTGGCTGCGGCTTTAAGGCGCGGTACTTGGGTTATTTAAATTGTGAATTGAGATTAAATTTACATTGTTGGTTTTACGGTGCGGGCTTAGCTCAGTCTGTTATGGTAAGGTATTCATGAAAGCAAATGTTTAGTCCCGGGGGCGAGCAACGTTTCACAGAGCACTTGGCGGAATCATTGGACGGAGCTCTAACGTATGATAATTATATTTGGAATAATTCGCCGTAAGTGTAGTAAGCTAGCTTACCCCCTTTCCGCGGTTCCACAGTCTTTAAGCAAGAGTAACAAATTGTAAATTATGTCTATTCTTTCGGATTGTAAACTGGACTTTAGATCTGTTAAGGCATATTACATTAAAAAGCATTCGCATCATAATTAACTTTAATAAACATAAAAACTACACACTATTACATTGTGCTCCTATATAATCTGTGTGCTTAATTGAAAAACAAACTAAATGTAGGTAATAATAATTATCTCTCTTCTCATGTTTATGCATTTTAAATGCATCCAGTCTTCTTTCTCGAAGGCTCAAAACTCTTATAAAGCGCTTTACATAAAACGTCGTATTCCTTCAAATCCCTTTGTGCATCGTGGGCTTGCTTCATAACCCTAATATCTTCATCGAATATCTGCTTTGTTGCTACCTTAACAATCTTTTGATCTAACGCTTCTAAATTTTCACAAAGTCTAAAGTACAGTCTTTCTATGTTAAGCATTAGAGAAGTTGGAGTATCTCTAGGATCCTCTTTCGTGTTTAAAAGTCTGGTATGGACAAATTGCAAACTAGTAAACAACTTGGTAGCATCGTAAGAAGCTACTAAACGGTAAAATTCATTTGCCAATAACCTATCAAACGCAGCCTTGTAAGCATCCCGCTTTTCTTCCAAAGCCTTAACTCTGCTTAAAAAATACTCTATAATGCTTTGCAGGTCTTCGTATTGCTCAATCATCATTTCTTTATACGCTTTTCTTTGTTTGTGTATTTTGTGAAGGGCCGATGAAAAGTAAGCGACAATTTCCAAATAGTTTAAACACTGCCTCCCTGCATCGTCCATTAAAGTGCTAAGCTCTATTGGTTTTTTGAAGTATAGTTCCGGCTCTAATCGCGCTAATGTTACAGCACTCTTTTTATACATAGTTACTAATTCTACCTCTTCTGATTCCAAATTAGTAAACAACTCGCAACACAGCGCCGTAGCTTTCTCGCATGACCCTTCGTAGCGTTCCCGCCACCAGTTAGGGGCCATGATTGTCAAAAATTTCTTATACCTGGTCAAATTTTCATAAACAGCAACTATGTCAGAAAATTCATTCTTCAAGCGCACGAACTCAAAACTGTAACCTTCCAATTCGTCGGTCACCGCAGACAACTTTTGAGCAACATCATCCGCTAATGTCTGCACACGTTTAGCTTCTTTGTAGCTTTCTTCAGCAAATACCACAAAATGTATTTTCATTGAATGACAGAGATTCACAATTCTGGCATATTCCTCTTGCTCTTCTGCGATTCCTGTCTCAATTTGTATTATTTCTTCTTTCAAATAGCCAGCGTCTGCACGAAACAAGGTGATATCTCTAATATGTCTCATGTACGTTTTGATATCATAAAAGGATCTGATCGGCCGGCCTTCTATTATTTTGTAAAACGATGGATCGATATCACAAACTGTGTGGATGTCACCCATTATAAATGGAACAGGTTTTTTCTTTCTAGGTGGTAAGCACTTGGTTGTAACCCTCAGGCGCTCTGGCACGGAATACGGGTTACGGTAATCATCATCTTTTAGTTTTCGATCCTGTGTCTTGAACTGGGCAGATTTAGCATAAGTGTTTTTGTGGTCTAATGGTTTTAATTTCTTTTCGCTAAGCATTTTTCTAGAGCATTCATTAGGTTTATCTAGCAATATCTTATTGTTGCGAGCTCTCTTTTTGAGCAGCTGCTTAGGAGTCGGTGTGGACCTGAAATAATACACAAGACGGTCAGATGGCTATTGAATAATACTATGGAGTACTGAATAATATGATAGTCTTGGCACAATCCAAAGTCATAATATGACCTTAAAATCTAAAAATATTATGAATTTTCATGGTATACTTACTTCTTCATTATGAAATATGTCTAGCAAGCGCCACTTAGCTAAACTAATAATAATATTTATTTATTGCTTATTTAATACCACAATAATAATTACTTCTTACATCAAATATTGAAAAACTGAAACTGCCGTTTCATTTTTTAAATGACGTTGCAGAGAAAAACAATTTCTAGCCAGTTGCCATAAAAAAAAACTTATTACCCTTATCTTTCTAAATATCAATCATGGCATTGATCGATTATTGGAAGGAAAAGCCTGAGAATATCCAATAATGGCTAATGTTATAAAAATGTTTAATAAAAATAATATTATGACCAAGAATGATTTTGACATATTTATTTCAGTTACCTTTAACTTTACCTACCTTCTTCAAAATTTTCTACCTCGAAAAGGGGCTCTAAATTTTAAACTGGCATTTCTGGCAAAATTATTTTACTTCTTTTATTCTATTCTTTATTCAAAAACAGCGCGCGAACGTCTCGCGTAGTTTGCATGTGATATTAAAACTTCTTGGTGTTACCCTAAAATAGTTTAGACGCCAGCTTGTACCCTTTCTTGTCTACCACAATGATTCAAACCATGGGGTCCCTAATAAGACAGTTCACAAGACGGTCAATTAATTTGACTAGCCGTGTAGTGACCGCGACCCTTCTGTCCCGTGCCTCTTCGGAAGTGATGTTTCTGACACCTGAGACCGGCCCAAGTTAAAGGCTGATTTAATAATCATAAAGAAGTATTTAGGAGCTCAAATATGATTGAGCACACAGTTTAATAAAATCCAGTTTTAAATGTACAGATTCCAGAACCCCAAGTATCCCCAATGACCGTAGGTTTGGTAAAAAATTACTTTCAAGTTCCATCTCGTCCGTCCATCCGTTTTGGTTCCATCGGTTTATTCAGATTAAAAAAATCCGTTTCATATGAAATGAATAAATCTACACACATCCATATCCATCTTAAGGCAGTCATCATCATCATCATCATCATCATCCCAGCCATAGGACGTCCACTGGTGAACATAGGCCTCCCCCTTTGATCTCTAGATCTTAAGGCAGTGACGTTCTGAAATTCGCTTATTTCTTGGGCCACCGGTCAGAGGACTGGACAAAACCCTTAGACAAGAAGAACTGCACCCATGGGCAATATAGTGACCCTCATAGCTAATTTAATTAATATCCGTTCAGCTATTAATTTAATTAAACGCTTTTAGTTTTGATAGCCGATCATTTATTAATTAATATGTACCTACTCGCTATTTCTTTTCCACCGATCTGATCTAAAAGTATGTAAGTTTTTTTTGTTCAACCTTTTTATTGTCCCACTACTGGGCACTGGCCTACTCTCACACGGAGAAAGATTGAGTTTTACTTATCGAGCTTGCTCAACGCGGGTTGGTGATTTCAGACTTTATAGTCCTTTATAGGTACCTATGTTTATTTCCTCGAAATGTTTTCCTGCCCTAATCAGTCATTTGGTGTCCAATATAAGCAGTATAGAAAGTACATTCAAACTTTAAACAGTTGCATTGGTAATCGACAGCTTGGTTCTTTACCCTTTAAGATATTATTATTTTCATCGAAAATAAAAAGCATAACTCCGTTTACTTTCTATAGGAAAGTTGGAATATTAACTGGATTTAGTGTCTGCTCGGAAGTAACGATAAATGTTAAGTAAAATTTATAATATAACCGGGGCACTTTCTAGCAGTTATTATGACTGAAAAGTTTCACGCTAACTGTAAGTTACGCGTCTGCTAGTTAAGTTTGCTTTAGTTCCCTCCTGTTTTTTATATGTGTTGATGTGTAGTGTGTTTTTTAGATTCTTATCATATATATAAGTAAACTTTGTTGGAAAAAAATAATAATATACTGAGCACATATCAATTAAAAACAAAATCCAGACGAATTGAGAACCTTCTCCTTTTTGATAATATATAAATAAATAAGTCGGTAAAAAATTTCGCAAGCTTCCCACTTAGGCTTGTTAAACATATAAGTAAGTATTAGTTAAATGCCACAACTAGGTACTCAAAATTAGATTGCAAACAGTGTGCTAAAAATAATTATCTTGTAGGAACTTAAATAGTCGATTTAATTAAGTATATCGTAGAGCTAGATGTCACAAACAGTATTAAACGCTAACAAGGCTCAGACGAGCGATCGCGTCACTTCGTACAAATTTAATCAGCCCCCGGCGATTATGCAAACGCGTCGCAAATGAACGGATTTACCCTCATTCAAATTAGGCTTAGAGCCTACTGCCACCTGGAAAACTGCTTATTTATTGTACAAACAACGTCAAGCTTCATGTTAATTTGTAAGAATATACTTCGTTAAAGTAAGCCTTGCTTTTAATAAATTAACAATTAGTACGATGGGTGCTTTCTAATCACAGTATATATAAGACTTGTTGTTAGAGTTCTCATTTTGTATTATAAAAAAAAAACTTGTCAGGTTTTACCAGCAACTTTGTAACTTTATTTTTAACCATAACTGATTTAAAATGAAGAGGTCTATCTACTTTTAGACTGTGTGAAGTAGTCAATTAAAACTAAATGGAACCCTAAAATGGTGCAATGCAACATGCTTCTTACTTGCCACACTGTGTCAACACTTCTTTTCGTCAACTCCTAACGCATATCATGTTTTTGGAAAACAGCGCTTTTTCGTTATTTAGGTACTATAGCTTCTTAGGCCCAAGTTAATCAACAACACATATATACGTCAGTTTTAAACCTTTTATAAATTCGTTCAAGTTCAATTTCAAAGCAAACAATTGTTTTAAGAAAAACGGAAGTTTATTTTATCGGTGAACTTGAGCCGTAGGTATTGCTTCTTTAAAATTCATATATGTAAGTACCAAGAATTATTTGTATGTCTATTTGCCAAACGAGTTTAAATTAGTTTACAAGTCCCCCGTTCTTTGAGTTGGGGTCACCACATTGGGGACCACATCTTCGTCTTATGCAGGGGTCAAGAATAATTGCAATCCTAGAACCGACGTCTGCGGTTAAAGTACCAGCAGATATTAATTAGTTGAAACCCTTATCTTTGTGTTTTGATATCGCTCGTGACTTTGTATTTTAGTAGCTTAAGCCAAGTTTAGAACGACAGAAATGAGTTTGCTGTGTTGATTTACACAGTTGGCTTCTAATAGAGCTACGATAAATGTCACATCACTGCTTTCTATACAGTCACTTAATGCTATAAGTATACATATGTATAGGTATACTACAGGTCAAAGAAAAGACAGTAGCTTTGACACATGTTTTATTACTTAAAATTATTGTAGCTACCAACAATTCGTTTTCTTTTTTGGAGGACTGAGAGCAATTATTTTATAAGTGTTAAAACTTGCTGCAATTCGTTAGTTTATTTAATACTTAGAAAATATTATTTTAATTTAACACTTATAAATCCGTAATTTGCACTTTCTCCGCTTTCGTTATAAAAAAATTTCCAATGCGAGAATGAAGGGGTGAAATTTTTAAAAATCCATGAAACCAGCCCTTTCAAGATGTTTGGAGATAAAAACTTACTTAATACCTATAATTATGAATAACAACAACTGGTTTCCGATTATCACATGCAATTTTTAACCCTAATTACGCCGTAAGAGTAAGGATGCGTTTAAACCAAACGAACTAACGATCATTCTACCCTTAATTGTTTTATGATTCCTTTAGTGAAATACAAAATAACGGTCTGACGCGTTCAGTTAAAAAAAAGCCCAGCAAAAAATACTCTCTAGTTTAGTAATAGGTGTCTCTGCAATATCTTCCCAGAGCTTTGCATTTTTCGCAGAGATCTTGTGGATGTCTCTTGTTCGGATCACTCTTGTCCAAGCCATCCGGCTTCAGGAGAGGTCTCTGAAAGGAAAAAACTAATTCATAGATAATGTTGACATCTGAACGAAGGAAAAAGAAAGATTCCTTTTCTTTTTTTATTTCTTCTCTGTCGTGAGGAGTTCGTAGTGGCTTTAACAGCCGACGTATGGATATGCGATCAGGATTTATATACCCTTGCAGTTCCTTCAATAATTTATCGGTATCTCTGATTATTAATTATCTAGAAAGAGTAATTTTACTATACGTTGACAATAACATCGAGAACAAGAGCACCTATGTATGGAGTTTCTTGGCAAGTCTTATCAAATAATAATAACCATCAAGACCTACTTAAAATCGGATCGGACCAATATGAGGCCTACGAAGCCTTATGAAAAAATAACGCTGGAATGTGTTTTGAGATGCATAAGTACTGAGATACCGCGGCCCTGGTACATAAAAGGCCTATGACGGAACACGACGGTTTGTCAGTAAGAGTCTGACACTCCCTCACCGCTGCTAACCCACAGCGGGAGGGATCATTTGATGATTTTAAAAAAAAGGTGCATAAGTACTTATTACACTATGCTTGGTATGTACATAAATATATCGTACCTGTTTATGAGGCATAACGTTAATCTTGCACTGAGTGCACTCCTGACCGTAATTTGCCCAGGAGTTAGCACTCATCCAACCCCTTTTACATTTCGGACACCTGTACTCCCCGAAGCATCGTCCTTTGCCTTTGTAAGGAGTCTGAAATTAGTAAATTAATATATAATTAGAATAAAGAAGACGCTCAAAGTCACACCAGTCGATCGACTGAAGGCAAAGCCGAGTTGGGGCAGTCGGCCCGTGGATAACCGTATCGAATTACCTCTAGATGGTATAATTTCATTCTAACCTTATGTAATGAGGCTCGGAATTATTTACAAACGTCATTAAGTCTGCCGAGAACTATCCAAATATGTATCTGTGACCCATTAACTGGACTTTAAAGGAGTAAGAAGTTTTGCGCTGCGGCTGTTGTAATTATAAACATAACCTAGTCACCCACTATTTCAGTATTTTTCTGCCCTGCCCCAGCACAAAAGCGTTCGGTATAACCAAGTACCCATATAGGACTAATAAAAAGTCATTTAGGACATAATCAATACCCATATAAAAAGGGTTATACAATGTTTACATTACTTCTAAATAAACAAAACAAACTTCACATTGGCTACTCACCGACATTTTTCACCCAAAATCGACTGAAGATAGGCAAAATCAAATATGAGAACACAGTGTACTAATTGTCACCACACCTACTTGCCACCAGGTCCCAAAAGATATAATAGAACAACCCAGAACGACTGTCTTTTATACGGACGTTTAATAGTAGGGACGTGGTTTTGTGATGGAACTAATACTTTAATCACTGTTACTCATTCACTAATCACTGATACATTAGTGCGTACCGATGCGACTATTGTTAATAATCTTTTGTGCTATCAGACAGATATTTGTTTTTCATTACGTTTATCTAAACGAGGTTCTTTTTAAAGCATCGCCCGCTTAAAACTCGAACTGAATAGTATTAGGAACGTAGTGGAAGCGTTCCAAATATTAGTAGTGACGGTTCCATTATAACCGTTATCCATGGAACGTATTCGATAAACGCATGCACTAGTACACATTTTGCGGGGAAGTCCCCGATCGCTTGGTACAATAACCAGTGCTATTTTTGTATGCAAACTTCATATCTTTAGCATGATTGCATGAATAGGTATATGTTTTGTAGGTTATTAATTCAGTTTATTAAACCAAACAATAAACCTAATGTTTTATTGTGTTTTGAGATT
This sequence comes from Helicoverpa armigera, assembly GCF_030705265.1. Taxonomy (NCBI): domain Eukaryota; kingdom Metazoa; phylum Arthropoda; class Insecta; order Lepidoptera; family Noctuidae; genus Helicoverpa; species Helicoverpa armigera. The sequence goes on along the minus strand of NC_087132.1, from coordinate 8,400,981 downwards.
TATTTAAAAAGGTTTCCAGTACTTTTAGTTTGAACTTGGTAAGGTTTCAAAAATATAAAAATATATTCCCTCTTTAGAACAAACTCTTCCGATTTTCCGGATGTCAGCTTATTCGTCTGCTCGATTGCGCCTGCATACCTACATACTCATTAATAAACAAGCAAATTTTGTTATTTTAACGATAAGACAATAAAGATATGTGATACTATCGACTGATGGCTATAAATTATTATAATTTATTTTTCATTCTAATATTTTTGTACAAGTTCTTGAAAATCTAAAAGGATATATTTTCACGTACCTATGTTTAAATAAGTCAGAACAAAAACCTTGTAGCAGCTTAATAAATTCTTAGAAGGGGAATCTCATCGTAAACGATATCCGAAAGTATCGAATAGCGATGTCATTTTATCGATATATCGATACTAGTGCTCGAGTAAATTGAATGCTAGCTATGTACAAAGCCGTATCACTTGTGTGCTACCAACTTCAATATAAAACTACAAAATAAAAACACTTGACTATCTTAAAGGATTTCTGTGTTGTAGAAAGATTTTCTATAATCACAATTTAATGTAAAGTTTTCGTTGGTATGCTTATTTCAGTTAAAATACTGTTCTATGTCATAATTGCTGTCGTTTTTCGGACTGTCATAGTGCGTGACTTTTCTCAGGCATTAGGGGACCGATTTGAAATCCAAGTGCGTGGAGTAGTTCCCATAGGGCATGCGTGTAACCTAGAGAAAGTACTAGTAGTAGGATATAAACAAATGTATCTTCATCAAGGGTAAAATACAATTGACCAGTAATATTTTTTTCGATTCCCTCGACAAAATGCAATATCCTCTCTCAACTCTAAGCCATTGTATTACACTCGTCATATGCTTCAAATTGCATTGCCGGCTTTTACGGGCTACGTAAATGGCGCCAATTCCTAGGTACAGTCGGGTATAGTCGGGAACAATCGGGTACTGTCGGCTGAGTGACGTGGCATTCCGCCAAGCGGCTAACTGGGTAATCCCTATGCTCCTACCAAACTTCCAGCCCTACGCCCTTCATATTAAAGTTAAATGCCATGACGTTGTCTGTCAGTATGAGGTAATTTCATAGGTTTCATTTTGGGAAGTTGGAATTTTCTGGCTTTGAACCTGTGCCTTATATTATGTTTGTGTATGTAAAAATGTCACATGATGAATCAAGAAATGATCCATTTTTATAATTACTTAAGTACAACACAAACCAAAACATGTAACCCGTAATAAGCAACACAATAACAAACCAAAATCTAAAACTGTCTCACGCTGTAAAACTTAACTGACAAGCACTTAATTAAGACTTATCTCTCTTCAAACCGAATCTCACACGTTTCCAACCCCTTACATCTGTAGCAAACAAGTGAATAATTACCTTGCAAAAGAAACGCAAATGTTAGCTACTAATTAGCAACAGTTGACGGTTTCCATATCACAAAAAGCGACGTCTCCGAGGGATGGTCGGGTTGCACCGATTAAGGATTCAAGAGGCCGCCTCGTGCCTCGTGCCTCCTCTAATTACCACGGCGCTCACTCCCGTTCTGTTTACTCACACTTAAGACGAAATTACGTTAAGAATCTCAACCTCCTCGAGTAAGCGATGATTGAGAATTGATTACATCCCTCAAAATAAATTAATGCTTACACTTTTTGTGACTTTTATATTTCGAGTAGAATTACGGCAATATCAGTTCAAAAACTTGACAAATATGCGATCGACTATACATAAGTTGGCAAAATTCTTCATGTCCCGACGTCCGCACGTAATTTCTCTCACATACCGAAACCCGCGGCGCGTTCAACTTGAATATATTACCTATAATATTCACATAAATATATGCAAACACACCCAAACCGTATTCACAAGGGTGGCCGTCCAATTCCATCAGAAAGGACCGAAGCCATCCAGTTTTAAATATTCCATGTGCGGTCAAGAGTAAAATCCACAAAGAAAATGTATTACATATCCTTTATTGCGTTTCTCCCTCTTTTTCAGTGACCATCGCTAGGGGTAACACAATTTTATGATACTTTTATCAATAAAACGAGCAGTGCACGTGCCATAAATATTATAAAATTGTCTGATATAAAGATCGTCGATAACTGACGTGGTCTGTGTGAATCTTAAATTGCAGTCGTAAATTATTTGGTGGGGTGGTAACTATACTGAATTATTATTTCAAAGAATGACTTTGTTAACTGCCCAGTATACCTTCTTTGTGTCGTTTGTTTTGTAGTATATCTTTCTTTTGTTTGAAAGTGTTTTTTTAATGGTCCAACTTGGTACCACACGGACACAGCTTATAAAAATACCCTACAGCAAAATCTTAACCCTTTCTCTGCCTATAAACAAAATAAACAATTGACACAAGAATTCGTATCTTGAGTAAATACTTAATTATCGAGCGGGGTGTTAATTAGAGACAGCTTTAAATGGCTAAGTGGGGTTCTAAGTGTCCTCTCAATCAAATCCTTTACTTTGTGACACAACCCTTTTTCTTAGATGTCAACGGTTTCTTTTCGTGTCAATTGCAAGGGTTAGGGGGACCCTGTAATTGAAATAAATATTTGGCAATAGAATTTTGTGTCGTAACGAAGCTTCTCGTCTCTCAATTAGGAAACGAAATCCTTTATATTTATGTACTTAAGGCATTTATTTTGTTATAATTAAGCCGGGTTTGTGCTCGTCTTTGAGAAATAAAAATGGTACGTAATGAAGTAGCTACTTATGAAGTTGGATATATAAAATGATCAAAAACGCTTTCTGGGAAATCGATGTTCTTACAATAAATGTAAAATAATAGACTCGTTTTATTTACATACAAGTATCAATGACGTTCTCCACTTCTAGATCCAACAGCAATCGAATACCACTAATGGGGGGGCACAATTGAAACTGCTCGCTGGAAAATCGTGCAATAAGTATGCATCGCAAGCCGTGGCTGTGGCTGATGGCTGAGATGTCTGTACTCGTAGACTCAATACCATTAGTGCTGCGCTTATGTCGGGAGGTAAAGGTACATGCATATCAGTGGGTACCGCTAAAACTGTTTTTGTTTTTGGGGGACAAAAAGGCATGAGGAGTAAAGGTGTTCTAGTCATCAGTCTTATATATCTTGTTTAGTGTATCTCAAACTCTGTATATCTCTGTGTGTATCTGAGTCTGAATAGCACTGGTCCAATGACGTCAGATATAAAAAATGGCAAGAAATGTGGAGTGTATGAAAGTATAGCTTCTTTTAAACCATTGGGAAAAAATATTTAATACATAATTCAGTGACGTGACGTTTATATTTTCATTACCTATGGCATTTGTAACCTATCAAACAAATCGACGTGCCCAACGGCAGTATAGCCACAACCATTAATGAATTCCCCAACTTTTGTAGCACATCTGTTCTCACCTTAACCAGTGTAAGTTTTCGTGCCATCCACACGTCGGGTCATACCAATATAAGTAAATAGATATCGAATGGGACCAGCTCGGATTCCACAAACGATAATAAAGTTCTAAGAATGTCCTTTGAAAGAAGCGCGTATAGTATTTGTTTCTATTGCTATCCTGAGTAGGATCTGTGTGTTTATTGATATTGAAGTGCATAATGCGCTTTGTATGTGACCTGCATGCTTTTTTAGGATATTTGACTGCTTATCGTAAGTCTTAATGTGATGTTTTTTTTACTTTAAAATTGAAACCCCTGCAATTTCGAAATTGACATCATCAATTATGTGCCTTCTTCTATTCCAAGCTGCAAAGCTGGTAAAATTCTACTGTATGTACTTAAAATTGTTCTTTTATTTTCTGTTTCTTATTTTATTTCGTCGCCACAAAATTAAATGTCTAACTAAACACCTAAACATAAAGGCATGTTCACACCGCAGACAAAGAAAAATGAATGAGACAACGCAGGAACATAAGGCCGGTGGCACAAGTGCTGGGAATGGCCACTACGCCGTGTTTACGGTTATTTGAGTGGGCGTGTACCGTAAACGTCCTAATTTATAACGTTAATACGGCGCATGATAGGACTATGCGGAATTGCACTTATGATGTGAGTGTCCATGTGACTGCGTTATGTGTTGTTATGACGCGTCCGCTTCTGTGGACTGGCCTTTATGGTTATGATGTATGTTTTAGTATGTTAGGGAATTTAAAGGCTGGATTTTGTAATTGTTTCAATAAAATTAGAAACACAATAGCACGCATAATATTAGGTATAATAATACAAAACTACCAACCGATTTAAATATGTCCTTTTTTCTCGGGAAATGATCACTTGATGAATACTAAGTTAAATAAAAAAAATACTATTGTATGCTTGGAAAAACGTTCCATTTTTATTCCATTTATTCATAACTAGCTTCTGCCCGCGACTTCGTACGCGGAACCTGTCCCTTATGCCAGCGACGGGGTTAGCAAAATCAAAGATCTGAATCGTCTGATATTGAATTTTAAGGGCCGGTGACTTGTAAACAACGGAATACGCATAGCCATTAGAAACGTTCCATATATTTAATTTTTGTACTTCAACGGCAAAAGCACAGCAGACTAAACAGAACGCTGAGAACTGAAGCGCAATAGGCGTGACCATAGGGATAAAAGTAGTGATTCTAATTAGTCCGCATTTATGTTGTGTGTGGCTAAAATATTACACGTATTATTACGTAAAAAAACATTAAATGTTACTGAGACGACAAAGTCGTGATGACTTAGTGGAAGTTGTGGTGGTTTAGTGGGTAGAGAACCAATCTCTCAAGTATGAGCGTGCGTTTGATTCCAGGTCTGGCAAGTACCTGCCAATGCAACTTTTCTAAGTTCGTATGTACTTTCTATGTATGTATATTTTGGATACCAATGACCGTTATTTGGAGGGGATGTTAAACTGTAGGTTCCGGCTGTCATTGAACATTCTTGGCAGTCATTATGGGTAGTCAGAAGCCAGTAAATCTGACCAGTTTTACCAAGGGGCGTAGGGTTGAGCGGTTAACCGGTTTGTGGAGGTCAGATAGGCAGTCGCTCCTTGTAAAACACTGGTACTCAGTTGCATCGTGACTGGAAGTCGACCCTAACATAATTGGGACAAAGGCACTTGAGATAATAACGACAATAATAATGAGATATAAGCACCGCAGGGCATTTGAGGCTGATGACGGGGAGTAGCGACCCCGCGAGGAATATATACTGAATTCTCCAGGGAGAGTATACTGTCCCCCATCTCTGGCCGGTCGGAGTGAACCATGACGGGGGTAGGTCTCACGCCTCTGGCTTGGCTTGACCGTCCAGAGTGGAATCGCTAGAGCAGGGTTAGTAGCCCTGCTCGGAGGATAGGTGCCTCGTGGTAAGTGACCCACAGGGAGCGCGTAATCTGCGTTTGAAATCCGCCGAGGTATCCTCACACTTCAGCCGCTCATGTCCCTGTTGCCCTCCTAGTCTCCACCTGCCATTTTTACATGTATCTAATACATTGTCATCGGCAGGTGCCATAGTTCCCGTAGTTTCCCCATTCCTAGTCCATTAGCATCCCATCACAATAGCCCCAGTAGTATTCATCCACAGTTAGCAATGGTATAGCACAGAACCGGGGATTGACTTTTTTTTTTAACGACGTCCACCGGGGATTGTCCTTGGGTTCATTTCTATAGTGTATAAAGGGATAATCGTCGGTTTTGTGTCACCATTTCATTAAAGTTGTCTCGAAAGGGCTTCAGCATGTTGGCTTCGGCGTCACGTTTGCCTCCCGAAAATTCGGAATTCTGTAGTCCCGAGGTCTGGAAGAGACATACAAAATAATAATGATATATATATAATGCAACAAATTCGGAGAGTGGGGGCTCGTGACGCCACGTCTAGGTATGTAAAATTTGTACTAAGGAGTGACTTAACACAAAATTCAAGCGTGTTATATCTTCGTTATTGTCTTGTTTGTGTGAGAGAGAAATGACAAAATACGTGTCCATTATTTTAGGGTTATCTAAAAGACGGACTAATTACTTTTTTTGATTCACCATACCTATTTCATATCATTCATTTCTATACATTTCAAGTGTAGTATTGCTCTTGAAGTTCCACATCAGGTGTTCCAGATCTTCGATGTTTATACGTCAACAGAGAGTGCTTATCAGATTGAACAACTTTTGCTAAAACGTCATACCTCTATATGCTATATAGCTGGGCCCCTGGAGTTCCACATCAGGTGTTTTAGATCTTCAATTTGTATAAGTCAATAGAAAGTGCTTATCAAATTGAACAACTTTTGCTAAAACGTCATACCTGTATATGGTATAGAGAAGCTGGGCTCTTGGGGTTCCACATCAGGTGTTCCAGATCTTCAAATTTATTATCTCAGCTGAAAATGCTCATCATATGAAACATTTTTTGCCATGGCACCATTTTTGTATCTCTTATAGTTTTGTTGGTCTGTTGGTGTTCTGCATCAGGTCTTCAAGTTTCGAAGATAAATTATAGCCTATATGTTGACCAGGCTTAATACTGACACAACAAAGAAAAAATCATTGAAATCGGTTCAGTAGTTCCGAAGATTAGCGTGTACAAACAAACAGACATACAGACATACAGACATAATTTTTTTTTGGATTTGTGCTCCATTACTGTTTCTAAACCCCACCCAATTATTATTTTTTTAATATATTCAATGTACAGACACAGTTTTTTTACAGATTTATTATATGTATATATACCTATATATGGTATAGAGAAGCTGGGCTCTTGGGGTTCCACATCAGGTGTTCCAGATCTTCAAATTTATTATCTCAGCTGAAAATGCTCATCATATGAAACATTTTTTGCCATGGCACCATTTTTGTATCTCTTATAGTTTTGTTGGTCTGTTGGTGTTCTGCATCAGGTCTTCAAGTTTCGAAGATAAATTATAGCCTATATGTTGACCAGGCTTAATACTGACACAACAAAGAAAAAATCATTGAAATCAGTTCAGTAGTTCCGAAGATTAGCGTGTACAAACAAACAGACATACAGACATACAGACATACAGACATACAGACATAATTTTTTTTTTGGATTTGTGCTCCATTACTGTTTCTAAACCCCACCCAATTATTATTTTTTTAATATATTCAATGTACAGACACAGTTTTTTTACAGATTTATTATATGTATAGATTTAACAATTTTTCATATAAAAACGTGTATTGAAAATTAAAATGTAGTTACATCGGATTACGTTCTTACAGTTTAATCCCTCTATTATACAAAATGTTTGCAGATAGAAAACTCAATTTTGAGTTAAGCTTTCTTTTGTATATGTATATCATTTTTAAATTGATGATTTGTGTACCGTAAAGGATAAAGATAATAATAAAATATGACAACGAAGTTTAATCTACAATAGCAATATTGTAAAAAGATAAAGTTGTTTGTATGTTTGTATGGACTTTATCTTTGGAATGGCTGATCAGATTCTGATCATAGTTTGCTGATAATAAGAGAAATTATTATCTTGTATGCAACTGGTTATTTTTATTCCATCAAAATTTCTCCACGATACAAAGACAATAACTATGGATTTTGCTAAAGGCAACGGCGAATTTTTAAAAATCATTTAGAACATCTCCGCTGGATTGATTTAGAGTGTCAAGGTCACGAAAATCAATTGAAACGGAGAAAAAAAAAAATAAATCAAATGGCCACACAATTTATTCAGCAGCAAAATACAGAATAGTGAAAAGGCAAGGAAAAATAACTACATACATAGGTACTATAAGTGTAGCCATTTTTTAATAAAACGTCAGCTTTGTGTACCCAACAATAGACCACAATTATATTTTTCATGAGTTTTTTTTACTCTACTCCAAGTCTTGTATTTATTCCTTTGAACAAAACGCAGACGGTCTTTTTCTATCTTCAAAGACCTTGTTTTCACAAACACTACTTAGGTACTTGAGAAAGGAACGTTTATAGAGAGAAACAGACTTACAAAACATTTTTCTTCACAGTTGAGAACAACAAAATAGAAATATACAAAACTTGATAAGTATTGCGGAGATAAATTTTGCTGTGTTCAATAATAAAAAACGAAAAATTGCAAGTAAGTATGCTTGTTGAATGGCCGCGTGGTAGGATATTATTAAAAAAATAAAGTTAAAGTTTCTTTTTAATTTTGATCAACTGTTTGATGATCTGGGGGCACGGCAGTGCCCCAGCCAAGTCTCGAGCAAAGCGGGCACGGCCGTACCATCTTTTCTCGAAGCGATTCGCGGCTGTTTCGCCCCTCCTATATCTTCGACGTGGACAAAGCTAGGAGTTTAGGTTTTCGGTGAATAATAGTAGGCATTAGAACAAGCTTAAGTTCGAAATAACATGCCAATTGAATTAATAGTTTAGGAGTTACGGTCGATCAAAGTTACACCATTTTGTCACTCACTGACTCACTGACTCACTGATTCACTGACAGATCATCAAAAATCTAAGGTACTTCTAGCAGACTTAGAAACTTCAAATTTTGCACCAAGATAGGTCATTAGCCACATATAAAGGAAAAATTATAAAAACATTAAAAAATAATATGCCATAGAAAACAATTTTATATTTGCGGTTTGGCAAGAACATTATGTATGGATTTTGACTGCATTGTTAACTTTGTTCGTTGTTTAAGTACCTATACAATTGGATGAATACATACATAGAATAGAAAAGAATAATATAGATGTAATACATAGACTATCATTAATACAAATTAATACATAAAGTTCATAATTCATTAAATTAATAAAGCTAAAACTCCATTGTATTGCGATAAATATTGTATGCGCGCTCGATAGATGACGTTGTACCTGTCTGAATCGCGCTATGGTTTCGTTACAAAGCGCAGTCTAAGTAGTACTTGAAAATAATTCGATAAATTTCATTTGATAGCGCCATCTGTCTATGAAAAACCATTTCGAAACTAAAAATATTGTAGTGATAATTGATATTCGGAGAACTTTACGTGTTTTTTAGTTTAGTTTAGGTAGTTATAGTTTGTAAGTTAGTAGTTATATATTTATTTAGTTAGTTATCTGTTAGTTAGTTTAGTTCTATTTAGTTTGTTAGTTATTTATTATACATATATATATATATATGCATATATATATATAAGTTTAAGCCCTATTAATATATTGTTATAGTAGTAATTGTAAATATAGTGTAATGGAACGTGAAAAAAAAGAAAGAAATACACTTACAAAAAATAAATGAGATCCCACCAAAAACATTAAATGTAAAAAAATGCCAAGTCTCTCGATGCAGTCTTTCCATCGTAAAAAGTTTTGAGATCTCATAGAAGCCAAGTCCTATTCAAAATATTTTGTAGTTATAAATCAACATTTAGTAATTGTATCAATAGTTTTCTTTATATTATAATTATAGTGACTTGGCAATGAGCACGAATTAAAAGCTGCTTGCTGCCTGGAATTATGTGCAAATATTCTGACGAGACCAGTGATCAGATTATTTGTTATGTGTGAATCATGATGGTCACTACCGACTACATGCTCCAATACAATAATTAAGAATACCTTACGGGCCATCGCTTAAGAAAGTAAATGAATCGAGAGTACACTAAGACTGACTGCCGTTGCCGAAATTCGGTTGGGACGACACGCCAAAAGAAAATTAAATACAAATATGCCGTTTTATTTGTTTCTTCTTGTGCTCATTGCCAAGTCACTATAATTATAATATAAAGAAAACTATTGATACAATTACTAAATGTTGATTTATAACTACAAAATATTTTGAATAGGACTTGGCTTCTATGAGATCTCAAAACTTTTTACGATGGAAAGACTGCATCGAGAGACTTGGCATTTTTTTACATTTAATGTTTTTGGTGGGATCCAATTTACAATTAACAAAGTGCACATTAATACACATAAGTATTTTTCAATTATGATTTTTATTACATCTAATTATAATTAACTACTAAACCAGATAAGCATGATATCTCACGTGCAATTACAATCGTGATTAGAGTAACCTCTTCAATCTATAATCACAATACAACTTGCAGTACCCATAGAGCGCAGACTGAACTTTCGCGCGGTCGAAAATGAAATTCAGTTACCTACATCTAAATACTGCATACCTTGGTACTACACTACCTACTTTTTTATAATAGGAAATCATCAAATGATCATCGCTGGGTGCAGCGTGAGGGAGTCTCAGACTCTTACTGACCGAAACCCACCACGTTTCTTCTTAAACCCTTTATGTACCAGGACCGCGGTGACTTTCGAATCATCCGCAGCCCTGGTACCTGTTACTACAATACTTAGTAGGTGGTGCTTACACTACTTACCATTTACGTAGGTAATTCGATACGTAAATGCATATGCATCCGAAACCAAATTAGGTACTTGTTTATTGAATATTGCCAAGTGTTTTGACGTACATTAGAATTGCATGAATTAATACACGTAACAGTTGCAAATGTGTGCGTAAATTAGTCTATAGTTAGAACTGCTATTATCACGACCTACCTCAATGAGTTATTATTAAGGTTTGTGGTACCTCCGGTTTGCCCTCGTCAACGGTAGGCGTAGGAATATGTGCATACTATTAAGTATTTTTGAATAAATATTAGGTAGGTACTAATCTTATTTTAAACACGTTGAACTTACTTTTTTACATTGTATACCTATATTACTGGCTGTTTTCCCGCGGTATCACTCGGATAGAATATAGGCTATGTTTAGCCTATGTGTTTCGGAGCCTTTAGGGTTTTACAAATAAAAAAAATCCTCTATGTTATATATATGTATTAGTATTAGTATAGGTACAATTGTTTCTCCAGCATGTTTTTAAAAATCGATTACAGATTTTCAACACACAATATTTTACAACGACGAATATCGAATCGAAACCATAAACCGAAGTATCGATAAACCATTAATGCGGTGAAAAATCCTGAATACAACAGACACAAATCAGCATTAAAATCGAGTAAATTGCGGGACGGGCGGTGTCGAATTAAAATTTTGTTGCAATCAAGGTTCGCGAGGGATTCAGCGAGCCGATTGTTTGAAGCACAAGTAACGAACCTGCCCACTACACAGGCTGCATAACGATTCATTGATTTTAGGGCTGGCAATACTGAAAAATAAGGAAACAAGTTGGAGACAGCCGATATCTTTAAGTAGAGCTGTTGTAAATAGGCATAGCGTGAAAGAAATAATCACGTAGATGTATATTTGTACAGGCAATACTACAGACTGAAGGATTAATGATAAAAATTAAATAAGTAACTTGAATAATAGTGGAAAAAACTCATCAAGCTATCTGGTCTTAACTATGAGGAATGCTCATTATTTCATAAAAAATAACCCTTAAACCTTTTCGTAAATAACTATCTGAAATAACCGCTTTCATACACTTTGAGATTCGATTGTTATATCACAACCTCTTTTTAAATTTTCAACTGGCAACATTAATGCGGGGGAAAACATTAAAACAATGAATTCAATTACTGCGTAAGAATCGTAAATAGGCACCTCCGCTCAATGTGTCATTCATTGCGAACTGATAACACTTGCAGTAGGTATTATACTAGGAACAAGATCATTGTGTCTTATCAAAGGCATAAATATCGTATCTAGAGGTATATAAACATAAATACTGCAATAATTCTGAACGTAATATTCTAGTGGCGTGCAACGCCATCTATGCCGTTGTGTGTTAACTCGTTTGGTAATTGCATTGACTACTTTCTTCTGATTATGATTTACTTCATTGATTGCCGAAGTACATGGTACCTAAAGAAAAATAAATTAATAAGACATTCAAGCAATTTCTTCAGGTCGTGAAAAGTACTGAAATCTTGCACCATGCAAGCATGCATGACAAAACTATGATTCCCTATGATTTCAATGAGTTCCCTCATAACACAAAATAAAAACAAAGAATCATATTCTGAAAAAATCAAAAGAAAATCGGTCAAACAATTACCTAAATGTTTCTTTTACATAAAGTGATTCAGTGAGGTGAGTCATCGCTGGTTATAATTCGAGGTCAACTGTTATACTCCGCATTGACTCACCGATGTATTGCAAAAATAAACACAGGCAATACGTTACGCTCACATGCACTAACAATCAAGTTTTTTGTCTTTTCATTTGTTTGTTTGTCTTTGTTTCAATTGGGTCAGCTGTCTGAAAGTTTATTATCGTTTTGAATGATTGCAGTGACTGGTGAAGTCAATTATTTATCATCAGCATTTTTATAATTCTCTTCTCATACAAAAGTAGTATTATATAATTTTAAGTAGTATTCATTCTTAGCCCTTTTAATGTCCCTCTGAAGGGCTCATACAAAGAAGAATTGAGCGAGCGTTAATCGTTAAAGTATAAATTCGCCAACTGATTCCTTTTTCAAAATCTGGCATGCTATAAGAACTTGTCATATAACAAAAAAAAAACACTTATCGATGTCGATAAGCGACCACGGACAGCCCTAAACTTAGTTTTCAGGTTGAAACGAACGGTCGGATGGCCAGAATAACTTAAACAATGCGTCTGAAATCTTGTCTAAGTGCTTGACATACCGACTGTTCAATTCCCGACGCCGTCTGTGGGAACTACCACTACACTTACCCTCGTATACCTTCAGATCTTGACGGCATTCAGAAATACCTTTGTGCACAAACATCTTTATATTTTGCTACCTGAGTTTTTCATTAAATATTTGATTTTCTTTGAGAATTCTGTATATGTAATGTATGTATTGAAAGCTATTAGCTTATTTTCAGTGCCATAGTGAATACCTACCTACTGAATGATTTTCATGAAAGTCGGGGAATATTGTATCTACAATTATAAAGCTTTTATATATTGCAGGACAGGAAAAAGATTTCATATAACAGTCGACTCTCTCCAGCCACGACAGCCTCTATAAATGAGCTATAGGCTATCTTCCTCTGAAAGAATTTTTCAAAACGGTCCAGCAGTTCTTGCGAAAGGCGTGTTAAAGCAAACCAATAAACAAACTCTTCAGCTTTAAAATACAAGCATTATTATACATTTCAAAAACATCTATATTTATCAAAGCACACACAAATATGGAGTCTATTACGAACATATTCGTAACAGTCTATCTTACGTTAAGAAAAATGGCAGCGCATTGAAATAATGTCTGCTGACATGCAGTACTTTTATCATTTTCCTATGTTAGCAACGTCTGTCGTACATTAGTTAGAATGCATGTCTGGATCTTATCTTAAATGTTTTCGTGTCGTGTTTGTACTATACAGCTTATTTATTGCCGCCATTTTGGTTCGTTTAGCAAAAATTGCGATTTTACTTTGAGAAAATGAGGTGTGCCCTGTTTTGTGAAAGTCATTAACATTTTTATACATCCTTCTTTCCACCTTTTTCAAGAATTACACGTTTTAACTACAATATGAAGAGACCGAATTTTAAGCCTGTCAGTTAAAATTTCCCTCAAAAGTACACATTCTCCTCCCTTTATAATCCACAGTCCCTTGAAAATTCAAAACTGCACCCTCTAAAGCACCCTAGTTCTACTACTAGAAGTACTATAACGTCCCCTAAAATTGTCAGCTTCCCTAAAATACAGTGAACATTATTTTTCTCGTCACGTGATGAGGTTTCCATCAAAGAGGAATCACTCTCAAAAATCGCACTCCATTAACACAACGTCGATAAGGGCTTTAGCACACAGTCCGACTTGGCCCACGATTATTTATGCAAATATTATGATCTTACAGAAACGTGTTATGCAATATTTTTGTGAGAATGCACTGACTAACTGTAGGTACCTACAGACACTAGGAAGGAAACTATTTAATTACTTTGGGGACAATCATGACCATATTTTTTCTCAGCAAAGAGGCTTGTTTTGTTCTTTTGATTGTTTATACCCTAAAGGCTACGAAAATACTGTAGTGTAGTGTAGGTCCTTTACGATGCAGGTGAAACTGTGAGCTAAGCTAGAAAAAAATATACATCTTGTTTCACAAACATTCGATAAAAATCCAATACCTAATAGCATCGATAAGAGACTTGATATCTAAACATAAATGAGTAAATAACGAGGCCAATCCTCATAAAGCTTACTACTGAAACACGAAAGCCACTCCATCGGGCCGTCGGCAGTGAGTGCATAATTTTCTTGCACAGAGTAATGAGTGAATGGATACAGCAGATGAGCTTAAAACATCTGAGTGGCATTTAAAATAGTGCGCCGGAAACGTTGTGGCTTACAAACAATATTTATGTCGCCTTAGTATTGGTTCCTTGTCTATGTATCTTCTCTCTATCATCCCTGTTTTCTATCATCTCTATCTTCTGTCTGTCTCTATCTCTTCTCTGACTTTCCGTACCGTACCGGTAAAGACAAGAAACCTTCTTCCTGTCTCTTCTCTACTTCTGATAAATTAAAGTTATTGTGTGTTATAACTTGATTTATTATCATTATAATTCATTTATTTCCTCTTCCTATAACACCTCCATACTATTACAACTTTACTTTGCCTCCCAAATCTCAAATGCCCACCGAGTACTTCATGAACTATTTACTCCGTGTTTAAAAACAGACGGCCACGATAACGACCGCCATTAGCCACTCGTTAACAAGATCCTGGCTAAAAGAAAAATATTTAAATTCGAAATAAGATGTTTTCAAAACTGGCAACTTTTAGCTCTGAAATGATGATGAATGCTCAGTTTGTTTTGTAAGATAAAAATAAATACTTAGCTTTCGAGTGAAAATTATTTTTTGCTTTTCTGGTTAGGAAGGGATTATTTTAATGTGTTGAATAAAAATTTGATAATAAGTCTGTAAATTGATAATAAACATGCACTAGGTGCGACTTTCATAAATACAAGAGGGTCCAAACCAATTAGGTTTATGAAGGTATCTTACCCACATATTAACTCAATAATTATTTCCAAAAAAAGTTTTAAATGTTTTTTTCAAATACATAGGTTGGCATAAAAAATAAAATACAATTGTCATTTTCTTTCACGTAAAAATACCAGTCGTGGGAAACGTGAGTAACCATTTTATTTCTGAAAAACTAAAACGAAACAAAATAAGCGGTAAAAACTTTAACCGTACCAATTATTTAAGGAATAAATTCTACATTTTATTAGTCCAGTTCAAAATAAACGTCAAAACACAAACGATGGTATAAAAATTAGTCATGTAATATGTTCCACGAAAGTCTGGGTTCGCCACGAAATAGTGCTAAAATTACACTTAATTTTGCACAACTGTTTTATATTTTAGTGTTTTAGCCATCGTCACGAATCCTAGAAAGTCTGAAAAACTAAAATGCTAGTTGTTAAACATCTTTAAAGAATTTTAAGGTAAATGCTAAGAACCATGAGCATATTTCGTTGAAATAATATAAAGATTTACAGTGAAGATTAAAATTAAATCACACCTTTTCTTTTAAGAAAAAAACTATAAATTGAACTACAACATAAGCAACCTGCAAAAATAAACGGCACACTTTTAATGAATGTTATATTTGTTATGTACACATAGGTAAATTACTCTAATTGAATCTCCCTATTTCTTTGATCTGAGGAATCTCCAATGAAATTATGAAACTTTATGCCCTGATCCATGTATAGTAAACTTTAGAAAACGGTTTTCATCCGAGATACATAACAGTTTCCTGAAGAAGCTAGTGAGAAAGCAAGAAATGGCTGGGAGATTTAAAAAATCGCTTCAAATTCTATTCTTAGTATTTTCGGAAAACACTTAAAGGGGATTTTATTAAATTACCCACACGAGCAACATTCGTTTTACCCGATTTACCTGAGAATTCCATTTCCATCTGCTACAACTTGCACGAGGCGTAAGCGATACGCTCCGATATTTATTTATTTGGAGTTTTCTTTCATTCCTTCTTCAGAAAGTATCTTATAAAGACAAGGAACTTTCATCCTTGATGTTTATGATAAGAACTAAAATCCTTGGTACGCAAAAATGCCAAATTAGAGGTACGCAAAAAAGTTTCTTTGTACTTGTTTACAGATTAAAACTTTTTCATGTCAATATTTACAAAGGACAGTACCCTCAAAAACGCCCCTCATTCACCTCTTCCTAGTGTTATGGCTGGAATGAAATATCCTATCACAACAAATTACACTTATAGTTACAAATAATCCAGTAGGTATGATCTTTACAAACTAGTCTTACCTACCAAGAAGAAAAACATCAACCTATATAAATATAAAACAAGCAACGTTTATCCCCTAAAATAGCTTGTCAGTACACAAAAGCGCAACCATTGTACAAAGTAACGCTTGTTCGCAACATTGTAACTCGTCTACCTTTGTACAAACCCTGTCTGCGATACACTTTGTTACTTCATCTTGACCAGGACTTGTATCTTAGTGAAATTGTATTATGGGCTATTGGTGTTCTTTTTACAAAGTCTTTTGTTTTTCTTTTGTTTTTGATGGAAAATGAAGTTCTAAACACTGGTTATAGTGCCTCTTGAAGGAACTTATCACGTCTTTCATAACAGTGAGTGCATGTGAAATTCAAAAAAGCCACAGTAAGAAAAAACTCCCAAAATAACCTAATAATAACACAATAATAAGTACCTAGGTATGTAATTTATAAATTAAATAAGTTAAACCAATAGTTTGAGCGCTAAGCAAGTACTTACTTAGGTTTGTTAATTTCCTATCAAGAAGGATTTTGTAATATACAAGGATTTTGCTTCTGTATCTATTTACTTTTTTTAAGAAAACGGCAAGCAGTCTAATATGTTGAGAGGAAAAGGCTGTAAGGTATATCGTTCAAAAGTTCAGACGTGACCTCATAAATATAAATATACCTGCTTATATATCACCAAACATTTCCAATTTTCTAAACATACCAAGTTAATTTCGCTTGCGGTATTTAATCTTGTCCCTAGTCCCATTACTATTAGTTTTTAAGCCTCAAAATTGAAATCGAATTCTATTAGATTTCAATCCCTTTATAATTGGATTTTGCGAAATTGAAATTATACGAACGAAGCATAGATCTGTCACTCTCGTGGGTACCAAATTATTGATATTCGTAATTATAGTTAATGATCAAATGAGTTGATGACATATCTTTGAGTTATATGTTCTACATAGAACAATGGTCAGAATGAATGAATTACTATAAGACTGTTTGAATTTGAAATGATAGTCTAATTAAGAAAAAAAAAAATGATCCATGGTTACCATGGACGTGGTATCCATAACTTGGTTTATAAGTAGGTACATCATTGAATGAGTCTGTTTACTGCTCAGACAACATTAACGCTTTATCTAAAATAAAAACTATTCAAGTTCAAGTACATACAGATATTAATTTTCAATACAAAAAGAATATACATTTCCTTTCTCATTGATGTTGTTGAATGAAGACATTAAAATGTCTGAATGGAGATATTAAATAAAGCAAAGTTGACTTTAAAGGCTACAAAAATCACAAACACACAATCCATCGACACAAAAGGCGTGAAATAACTGTTCAGTAACATCAAACCTTCATACATAACACACGAAAAGGAGTCAACTGAAAAGACCTCTCATTCATACGGCTTGCCTATTCCGAACGCTGCGAAAACATCTTTTAAAGTTGTTTTCCTAAGAATTCCCTCCATATTCAACATTTGAGTCTATTTAGATCGGTATAATGGTTCGACCTGCAGACGACTGGGAGGGGGGGGGGGCAGTAAGTCAGCCACTTCTCCCTCCCCTTGTAATGGTCCTGACACCTTAGCTCCGTTTGCCCCATACATTGGGTAGCCCGTGAAATGTCAACCGTATACTTTTTGTGTTGACAACAAAGGGTATTCAATGTACTTAAATTTTGGGCTTTTCTGATGATTTTATCGGGGGACTGCCTTTATTAAAATGAGTGTTGAATGTTACATTGATAAGACGGTTTGACGCTGTGTTTATTTACCAATAATATAATCTCTGATTTTCTATTATTAGTTTTATGCATGCACTCTGGGTGAGATTTTACTGAATCTGAATAAATAAAAGTAGACAAGTTTTTTGTAATGAGATTTATATCTACTTATAAATACGTGTTTCCCCGGTGCTTTCGGTTCAACCAAATTAAACCACAGGTCGACATTGGCTGCATATTTAGTTTAGATTCTCCCCTAAAAGCGGCAGCCGTCAAACACTGCCATTGCAGCAGAGCCGTCGACAGTTCCAAAAAGCCTTTTTAGAAAAATAAACCCGCGCGGAAATTAGCCGGACGAAATATTCAGCGTGCGGATGGAAAAAAACGGTGAAAGTGGAAAGTGTCACGAATAGCATTTGGCATTCAGCCACCACGGGTATTGATGCGGCAGACGGGGGCTACTTACTTATTCATAAACGTTTAAAAACTTGTCAGAGGTAGCGCACCTACGACTTGCATATTAGTACGGTTTCTGTTTATTTTATTCTGTGAACATATTCGGATGCCAGACGCGGCCGCTCTTTTTGCGACTACAATACAATCGGAGAAAACGTCAGATGGTGGGTAGTTTGTGTTTTTGTTTCGCGACGTCTAGCTACACTTCGATAAACAACGAGTTTTGTTAATCGTACTCCTTTGAGAGACGAATATGAAAGCGAACAGTTAGCTATGGTGACCACCCAGCCTTCGGCCCTAGATTAAGTCTGTACGCACACATGTATAATGTGCTGACTATAATTTTAAGAACTTAGGTAGATAAGTCGCCCCACCGGAGATGTCGCGCCGAGATGGGTCAGACAGTAGATTAGTTTTTTTACAATTAAAAGTACCTCAGAATCGGTAACACGCTTTTAATTTGTCTCCCGAAATTCCTTAGTAGTAATACTTAGTAATTTCAATAGTTTCCCGCCCGAAACAAGAGTGGCGCAGCCGGTAGGATTTCGCTGTTATATTCCTAAATTCTTCGCGGTTTTAAATTCGTCGCGTGTCTCGAGGACGAGCTGCACGATAGCTGTGGGAATTTAAGGACGAGTGAAATCCGACGAACCAAATAAATTACTCTTGGTGCGTGTGGGCAAACAAAGGAATACCAAGGATGAGAGTAGCAGCTGGCTGGTGAGTGATTTTTTCGCCAATCCATGTTCCTCTATCCCCAATACTTAATACCTACATTATTTTGAGATTAAACCTCTCTCATTATAACGTGTTCATTTAGATTATTGGCTTATCTCATTGTGTTCTATAAATAGAACCGACATAGAGTAGTTAAACTTTCAGAGACGCCAATTAATTGTTATCTCAAGTGTATTCTTTGCATTGATATTTTTATAAATGTGTTTTATTAAAAGTAATAAGTAAAGTGTATGTAATTCTACACCTAATATAAAAAAAATATATATTTTATACATTAATATTTTTAATTTTATTACCTAAACTATTACATACATTTTGCGTCTAATTATTTTCTGATTTACGTGTGTTATGTTTGAATTGTGTTATCTTGTGTGTTTCATAGCATAGTCAATTGTACTCTCACGAATTGTTTTATCTGTTCCGTTCTCTACTCTGTGAACATGATGACTTCAGTGACTATTGAACAAATACCCAAAGAAATTATTCAATTAATACCTTTGTATAATGGTGATAAAAGACAGTTAAATCTTTATTTGCGAAAGTGTCAGTATGTCCTTGACCGATATAAGGGTAGCCACGAACAAAATCTTTACGTTTATAATGTTTTAACTAGTCGATTGAGAGATGACGCCGCAGCGCTCTTATCAGAACGTGAAGATATTGTGACATGGTCTGCTTTTAAAGATCTACTTATTCAACATTTTGGAGACCCGCGTAGCGAAGCGTGCATTAATATCGAATTAGAATCCTTAAAATTAAATCCGGTGAAAGTTATTTAGAATTTTGTAATAGAATCCAAAGTGTTCGATCATTATTGATGTCCAAGGTCAACATGATTGAGGATACTGATTTGAAGAGTGCAAAGACAATTATTTATAACAATACGGCCTTGAATGTGTTCTTATACAATCTCCCAGAGAATATGGTTCGTATTGTAAGGCTTAAGGCACCCTCTAGTTTAGAAGCGGCCTTGAGTATAGTACTTGAGGAAGTTAATTTCTTAGAGCAGTATAATACTAGGAATCGCATTTACGGTCAATCTAGCAGTTTCGGATCAAAATTGGTAATGACGCCAGCGGGATACAAACCTTTATTGCCAAATAATATTACCACACCTAAATTTAATTTCGGTATTCCACAGAATAAATTCAATCAGCCCCAAGGTCAATTACCAAATGCATTAACATCACGCCCCAAGCCTGGGTACTTACCCCAATCTCAACAATTTGGGTACAGGCCACCCCAACAATTCGGGTACAGGCCACCTCAACAATTCGGGTATAGGCCACCTCAACCATTTGGGTACAGGCCACCCCAACAATTAGGATACAGGCCACCGCCACAGTTTGGCTATAAACCGTTGCAACCTCAGCAGTTTGGTTACAAATCCCCCAATAATTCTAATACCCCACAAATACTAAAACCTCAAACGCAAACTACTGATGTGTCTATGCGAACAGCCCAACCTAAATCGAATGTACCACAAGGTTTCAATTTAAATGAATTGTCTGCTGACGACTATGAGCCTTATTACAATAACTATTACTCTAACTATGACGATGACTATTATGGTGACTCAAATGAAATTAATTATCATGACGAGACTCATGTTGACTATGAATTACAATCAGAAAATGAAATTCAGGCACTGGATTTTCAGGAGAGTGCCTCGACGGACAAGAAATCTTAGAATTAAATTTTGACTCTAATTTAGAGCTACCGTATATTTATGTAGAAGAGATAGACGCAAAATGATGATAGATACTGGTAGTATGAGATCGTTCATTGGTCCTACAAAAGCATATGAGTATTTTACGACTATATACGTAATGAAAATTTTCAGGTGGTTAGTACTCATGCTACTAGTAGACATAATGAAGTAATAGAAATTCCTCTTCTACCTACCTTTGTTAGTGACGATTGGCATAAGTTCTATGTATACGAAGTAGATCCACGGTATGACGGGCTTATAGGTAACGACCTTTACAGCAATTAGGTGCAATTATTGATCTAAAAGAACGAATCTTAAAACGAATTCCACTTGTATTCCAATAATCAATAATAATTTAAATTATAAAATTACTGTACAGCCACGTTCAGAACAACGATTTAAATTGCCAGTAGATCAATATTCAGGTGACGCTATTCTTGACTACCAAGAATTTCGAAATGGACTACGAATGCCTAGTGCTTTAGTAAACTGTGATAGTGGATACGCATTTACAGTAATTCAAAACACTTCAGATTGCCCAAAACAACTGACTATTTGCCAACCTTTCACAGTAACGCCATATGAAAATACAGAATACAACATTAATTTTACTACGACCAATACTCCTCTAGAAATTGACAAATTACTTGAAGAAAATTTAGATAAATTAAGACTCGATCATACCAATGGCGAAGAACGTGAGAAAATTTATGCACTTTGTAGGGAATATAAGGACATATTCTACTGTGACCAAATCCCCCTTACGTTTACTAATCAGGTTAAACATCACATACGTACCAAAATGAAGATCCTATATACATTAAACCCTATAGACAGGCACCTTTCATCCAAAACGAAATAAATAATCAGGTAGAAAAATTACTTCATGAAAATGTTATACAAGAATCTCATTCCCCTTGAGTGCTCCAGTTCACCTTGTCCCTAAAAAGAAGGATGCGTCTGGTGAAATTAAATACAGGATGGTAATAGACTACAGACGACTGAATGACATAACCATAGACGACAAATACCCCCTACCTAATATTAATGACCTTTTCGACAAACTAGGAAAGAGTGTGTACTTCACCACATTGGATCTAGCAAGCGGCTACCACCAAATAGAAGTAGAAGAGAAGGATAGACAGAAGACAGCTTTTTCGACGCAAAATGGCCATTTTGAGTTTCTCAGAATGCCGTTTGGACTTAAAACCGCTCCTGCTACCTTCCAACGGACCATGGATAATATTTTGCGTGGTCTGCAAGGACTCCACTGCATGGTATACTTGGATGACATAATAATTTACGGAAATAGCCTTGACGAAATGATAAATAAATTAAGAATTGTATTTGACCGACTTAGAACAACTAACATGAAAATTCAATTAGACAAATCTGAATTTTACGCAAAGAAGTGCTCTACCTTGGACACACTATAACTAAAGACGGGCTAAAGCCTAATGACGACAAAATAAACGCTGTATTGAATTACCCGTTACCAAAGACAACGACAGAGATTAAGAGCTTTCTTGGACTTGTAGGTTACTACAGACGTTTTATAAAAGATTTTGCAAAATTACTCAACCATTGACAGCCTGCTTAAAAAGCGCAACAAAATTGTTATTGACCAGAAATACATAGACGCATTTAACAAATGCAAGGAACTCCTGACACATGCCCCACTGTTACAATACCCTGACTATGACAAAACATTTATACTGACGACCGACGCATCCAATGTCGCTCTAGGCGCTGTGCTGTCACAAGGACAGATTGGCAGTGACAAGCCCATTGCGTATGCTAGTCGTACCCTCAGTGATACAGAATCACGTTATAGTACCATCGAACGTGAACTGCTCGCTATAGTGTGGGCAGTAAAGCATTTTAGGCCCTATCTGTACGGTAGAAAATTCTATATATATACTGACCACCGTCCCTTAACTTGGCTCCAATCTCTTAAAGACCCTAGTAGCAAACTCACACGTTGGCGGTTACGTTTGCAAGATTACGACTTTGATTTAATTCACAAAACGGCAAACAAAATACAAATGCAGACGCTCTGTCCAGAATAAAATCAATGCCTTACTCACAGACGACGAAAATCAGTCTCTAGCAGTTAATATTGATGAGAAGGAAGATAAAAATCTAAATGAATGTGCAGATAGTAAAAGTTCATCAACAGTAACGATATCTGATTCTAGTCGAACTATGACCTGTAGTCCTATAGATTTTTCCGACAATATTAGAGAAGTTCACTACGATACAAATGAGTATCCAATACGATCAGTGTCCAGTAAGTCGAACGAAACCGTTCATTCCGCTGTAGAATTAGAATCAACCGGTATACCTATTTTACATGAGGCGATCGACACCAAGCCGAATCAAATCTTAATATTTTCATGGTTTAAAAATCAAATGCATGTTAAGAACCTGTCACGTGACAAACAAAAGATATTAGAAGTTTTCCTGCCAAAAGATAATCCGCAATTAGTAAAGGACTTTTTAAAGGAATACATACAGCCAAAATTAAAATATTTCATTTATTTTGAGGAGAATGAACATCGGAAACTATTTAGCAATATAATAATTGAACTATTCAGAAAGGGAACTATTAACCTATTTGAATGTACAGAAAGAGTTATTTTTGTAGAAGATGAAGGAGAGCAAAAGGCACTTATACTTAAACACCATGAAGGAAAGACCTGTCATAGAGGCATAAAAGAAACGCTAGTTAGGCTCCGTAGAAATTATTATTGGAATAGAATGCAGGAAACTGTAACAGCCGTCATAAACAGTTGCGATGGGTGCCGTAGAATGAAATATGATAGGAAACCCATCAAACCTATATTACAACTAACACAAACCCAAGACGCGCCTTTTCAAGAGCTATTTATAGATCTTTTTAGTATAGAAGGTAAAACTTATTTAACTATAATTGACGCATTTAGCAAATTAGGTCAGGCAATCGAAACTCAGGGAAAATCAACTCCCGAAGTAACTAGAGCACTGATGAAATATTTTTCGTATTACGGTACACCCAGAAGAATAAGCTCAGACCCCGGAACCGAATTTAATAATGAACTAATTAAGGAATTTTTGAATTTACATAAAATTGATTTCACATTGGAACCCCTAATAACCCCAATTCAATGGGTCTTATTGAGAGGTTCCACTCCACTATAATAGAAATTTACAGACTGGCCAAATACGAAAAACAATGTACTGATGCGGCTTCGGTTATGACTTATTCTGTTCTGGCATACAATCACACTATTCACTCAGTCACTGAACTTGCACCATTTGAAGTTGTCTTCGGACATACCGACTCAAGCAGTCCGTTTAGCATAGAATTAGAAAACGTTATTTCCAAAATTAGTAAAAGATCATGCAAAAGAATAAAAACATTATACGAACACTTAGCAGACAAAATGGTTAATATTAAAGAAAAGAATAGAGAGAGTAAGGGTGGTGAAGGTGAAATAAAGTTTAAAAAAGGAGAAATTGTTTTCGGTAAAGACATAAATAAGCGTAAAAGTAAGGATAAGCCCCGATATATAAAAGCTGTAGTAACAGGCAAAGCAGATAAAAATATTTTACCTATAAAAATAGGAGAAAGGGATACCAAAATTCCTATTAAAATATAAAACGTCCTCCACAGGTGCGGCATATTATTGATGACAGTCACGATGCTGTCGCTGGCCCTTCATCTGCAAAATCTTGAAGGTAATCCAGGAGTTTTACCGGTGAAACAAGGTCATGCATATTTCCAAACTGATCAGTGGACTATTGTAAAGATCATCAGCCTAGATCAAATTTATACTGACCTTAACTACATCTCTACCAACTATCAAGCGCTTTGTAATTTAATTGATTGGAATGCATCATACTCACAAGAAATTATGACTATTAAAATGCATACAGATTCCATACGTGATTTAACTGTAGAAAAATACCAACAGCTTATACCATCCAAACGATCTAAACGAGGACTCATTAATCCACTGGGCTCTATTATAAAAATTGTTACCGGTAATTTGGATCATGATGATGCGTTGAAGTATGATAATCTCATTTCTAAATTGAATCAAGGTCAAATCACTATATCTAAAAGGTTAACATTGGTCTCTAAAATGTTTGACAGTTTTATTAATGCCACTGAAACTATTGAACAGAATACAATTAACTTCCATAACAGGTTAACTAAAATTGAAACATTAATTAAAGATTTAACTGCTCAGCAAAATAGTTGGATTTTTCTGACGTACTTAACTGGGTTGTTCAATGTTTTCATGAGTAACTTTCGTACTATATTTATTAGATTAAGTGAAATCGAAACTGCACTTGCATTAAGCAGAGTCTCTATTTTACATCAATCAATTGTTAATTCTTCAGAACTTTTATATCATCTTAAATTAATATCCGAATATGAAAGCTTAATATATCCTCCCGCCGAAGCGAACTTGTTAAGAATAGAAGAGATTATATGTGTTAAATCATTTATTAAAAGTAATCAAATAACGTTTATAATGGAGATACCACTTACCGATAATGTTACTTATAACTATTATAAGATTTACTCCCTACCAATTTTCCATGACACCGAAAATAAGACCCTAGCTATTTTCCCCAAATACCCTTACCTATTGGCGAAAGAAAATAGATACTCACCAATCGCAATACCGTGTAGACCATTCTCTGCCGGTGCTCGCTTCCTCTGCACTGCAGACAACAGGATCCCCTTCTATGAACTTACCTGTGTCGAACAGCTTATGAATTTCGAAAACGACCTTACCCTTTGCAAACAACATCCAATAGAAATCGAACAGGTCAGAGTCCAACAAGTCGCTAACAACAACTGGATCCTGTATAGTGAAGAGAAGACCACACTAACAGAACGATGCAAGGATGAGACCAGTAGACAATTGGTATTTGGTACTTACCTGATGACCATCGAAGAACCCTGTGAGGTGGAGATTCATGGCATACACATTAATCATCGTATCTTCATAGAGTCCGATGTGGTGAAAAGAGTACCAATCATCGCCTTACCTCAGTTACGCACTAACGCACAGCTATCCAGTACACGTGCACTTGATATGAAGGGCATAAATCTAGACGAAGTGAAATATATGGCGTATTCGTTAAAACATAGTGAAGTGATCGAAAGTGTTTTTGATAAAAGGGACAGTAGCTTCAGTGCGTCCTTGGTGTACGTGACCTTAGGTTTAGTTATTTTAAGTATTTTTGTATTTTCCGTTTATGTTGTTCGGCTCAAATTGCTGAAATACACGTGTTTCAAGAAAAATTATCGGAACCAATCTAAAATCGATTCTCCCGATAATTTTCCTCTTAAGGTCGGAGGAGCTATGGTGACCACCCAGCCTTCGGCCCTAGATTAAGTCTGTACGCACACATGTATAATGTGCTGACTATAATTTTAAGAACTTAGGTAGATAAGTCGCCCCACCGGAGATGTCGCGCCGAGATGGGTCAGACAGTAGATTAGTTTTTTTACAATTAAAAGTACCTCAGAATCGGTAACACGCTTTTAATTTGTCTCCCGAAATTCCTTAGTAGTAATACTTAGTAATTTCAATAGTTTCCCCGCTCCGGAAACAAGAGTAGTTTGTTTTCGTTTGTAAACTGTTTGATATGTTTGCAAGGGTTATTTTTACGCTCAGCTAGGCTAACGCAAGCTTTCGTTTATTAGTTTTCAGAGTTATTTTAAAGCAGTATTAGTTATTTTGAAGTTTTAATACATTCACTCGTGATGTTTAAAGCCTATAAAGCGTAGTCTGTGCCCGTTCACCTTCATTAAAGTGAACGAGCATCAAGCTTTTATTGAATAAACTAAAACTTTAATGTATAAGTAATTCTAAAATATATTATAACGCATGTCTATTATAAATAGGTGACATACGAGTTTTTTCTGTGAGTTAACGTAACCGTCGACACAAAAAAAAGAAAAGATCCCAATGTATTTTCACTCTGAAAAATACTTTCTTGAAACAAAGTACATTCCGTTCCATTTCGTATTTCCAAAGGTACAGTTACGATAATATTCTTTGACAAAGTCGTAGAGATAGCGCAATGGTCCGTAAAAGAAAATCTGAAACAACTGTATTTCATTCTTTTGAAGAAGCCAACTTATCGTGTAACTTGTCAAAGTAGACGTTTAGCGCTAAAAAACTTGTGAAACTCATTCCGTGCTCACTCGTGCTCTTAGGTTTAATTTTAAGTTTCAGATTTCAATAAAGACGTAATACTCAAAATGGTTTGTTGCACGACACCGAAATTGGTTTTCAGTGGCTTTCGATCAAGTTGAGTCGCGTCCGTCCGATTACAACGAGGTAAAGTAAGCTTGGTTCAGCAATAGCCAGGTTTACAAAGAATTAATGACCCCTGCGTGACTGGGCTCACTTTTCATGGACGAAGGAAAGTTTTATGGTTTCGCGGTCCCGTATCCTTGTCATAAGTCTACTAATCTGCTGAAGCGCTTTTACTTTGATGTGATTTGTCCGTGTATGTGTGTGATATTGTACGAGCGATTGATTGAAACTGATGGATTAGCTTTACGTCTGCCGCGCACAGATGCTCCTCTAAACGGGGTTTATTGTAAAATCGATTTTTGATTATGTGGGCAATCACCTGCGAGGTTTTGTTTAGCTATGTTGTTTTCCGTTGATTTGGTAATGGGAACGTTATGGCGGAGTGGCTGAAATTATTTTTATTAATTGATTGATGTGGCGCTCCTTTGCAAACCATTTTTAAGTAATTAAGTATATCGTAGTTTTTAAATGGGACGTCCTTATGAAATATTCTGTTTCGGTGCCTATAGCTAATACGGATAAACATTTCATCTAAAGAATCTGGAAATATCCAGATTCTTTTCCATAACATCCACCTGCAATCTGGCAACTTATTTTTTTTGTAGAAGTTTCAGATGAGAAAAAGCAATAACCTATACCTAAAGGCAATATTACCATACATAACACAGTAATGCCATTACCACGTACTCATCCAGCAAATAAAATGTAAAACTGATTGTAAAACTTGGAAGTGGCGGTCCTGAATAAAAAACGTACATAGAAACTTCTAAAATGGTCGTCAACAACTCATCAAAATCTAATAACACGGGCTTAGTGTCTCCGAGGATGGGACTCCACGGTAGGGTTACCAGATACCAAGCATTTTCCAAAAAAGTCCTGAATTATATTGCTTGCATATTTATTTCTACCTATAGCTACCTATACCTTTTTTTACCTATAGTGTGTGCTGTAGGCGACGACAGTGTCTCCTGTAATTTTTATGTTCACGAAAAAAATGTAGGTAAAAAGTGCATACGGTAAATATGTTCATTAAAGTAATTATTCAAGTTATTACAAAAAAAAAAACAGCTTCGGCTGTAAAATTCTGTATTTTCTTTATATGACAAAATTGTTAGGAATAACATTATAATTATGATCCTCAAAAATTGCAATTAAGAACTAGATATTAAAAAAAAAAACAAAACAAGCGAAGGCACGCTAGCTGCTACAAAAGCATTTCTCTCAAAGCCTGTCGGGACACATCCTCTTCAAACCTGGTAACCCTACTCGGATCTCGTCATCCAAGTCTAGACAAAGATTCGTGACTTTTTCACAATTCGCAATCCCACGACAACCGTACCTGTAGTGAAGCCTCTTTGGTACCTACCTACCTTAGATATCGTCGAACATAATATTAAATTTTACTTCGAGCTCCCTGACTATCCATTATACCATGACATCGAAATTAGACTTTTATAGTTGGATACGAAATGAATTCTTTCTTGAGACGAGAAAAAATTATATGAGCGGTTGCCGACCTCAACTTGTGGGGTTTAATTTTTGTTGGTACTGAAAAATAGACACTCGAATTTATTTATTTTGAATAGTTTTAGGAATGACAGATAACCTGGCGATCCGTTTGACAGTAAATGATCATATCAAATACCAAAAATGCCAAAAGCTCTACCACGTATACCGATTGCAATAAAAGGAAAATATTGTCGCAATAAATCGATTCTTTATTAATTGTATTGATCTATAAAAAAACTGAAATATGTAGGTATTAATATCAAAAGTTATAACATAATAACCAGCAACACGACATTTAAAACAGAAACTTTGAAACCACAACTTGGTATCGCATCCCATTGACACATCACTCAGCAATATTTAAAAGCGCTTCGAATATCAATATGAATCGATATGATTACGTATCGATTCTGTCGCTCGATAGCAGCATCGAGTCGGCTAGCCAATTCTCGACCGCCACCGCTCAATTTCCGCGTCGAAAACGAAACATGAGTGCCTATTTTAGTATTCGAATTAAGTATCATGTTTATTCGAAATTTAAATTTCGAGTGACAGAATATGGCGCGAAAAATGTCGCGACAAGATGGCGTGTAATTCTAGAAGTGTAAGTACAACGGCTTTTAGTTGAAGAGGTGATTGTACTGACAAGGATAGAAATGTACTTAGGTTTGTCATAGCTATTATTCTTTATTGTACACAAAAACATATAAAAACACACACAACACAGAGAAGATATGTACAAAGGCGAGCTTAACCCAGAACTGGGTTCTCTAACAGCAAACCTTAGAGCGATAGAGAGATGCGATAGGGAAGAGAAAATTAAAAGTGCACAACATTAAACAAAACAAAGATAAAACTACATAACATAAAATATATACCTATAAATAAAACATAAAATATAATAAATAAATAAATACATACATACAAATAAGGTCATGTTGACAGGAAATCTACTATTAGTTTCGTTTCAATTTTAGACTATCTGATTGGCTGACTTAAACTACCAAAGAAAATGAATTGACATGTCATCTATCAATAACATGTTCTTAACATAATTTAACCTCCATAAACGCAGCTTAAACTTCAGATATTCCGTAAATTACGTTTCTTGATAATACGCTTACTTATAAAGAAGATTCCCATTTAATAATACAATAATTCTATCTTTTAGTCTATTGTGATTTGAGTTTATGTGCAACTTAGTTTCCTACCTAATTGCCTTAACTGACTGTGTTCATGTCATAAAACTATAAACTTTGCCGGTATTAATCACGATTAAAAGTTGGCGCATTAGTCGCCATCTTCCGTAGTTTCAGGAACTGAATTATTATCTTTAAAGGTGGATATTAATATTTTATGCTCCACGCAGCTGAATGGGACAAATTAGTAAAGCCATTTCTTATTTTGTTTTATGTTGAGAATTATTGCTTGCAACTTTGATGAAAGTATTGACTTTATACATGCATTTAATCACTTTCATTCACTGCCTTAAAAGTAAATATTGCGTTACAATAGATACCATATAAAAAATTACTCTTGATTTTCATAAGTATAGAATCTCCAAAGAATTTCATGCTCTAATGGTAGGTACAACCTCTGCCATGTGAGCTTACACAAAATACATTAGATCGGATTCTTATTTGCACGAGTACCTAAACAAAATCTGAATTAAACTCGGGATACCATACATACCCCGAACAAATGCGTTTTCTAAGTTCTGCTAGACTTACCATTAACTGATTCCTGACATAAAGAAGGCGCTGATTCCTGACATACAGGTTATTTCCAAGTTTGGGTTTCAGAGGCTTCATGTGTTCTTGTAACCTCATATTATGTCAATAAAGAATTTATTATTTATTATTAACTGCTAGTGGACAAAATTATTTTATACGAATGTCGAGCGCTTTAGTAATAGGCCCCGAGCTCCGGCGCCGAACGTGTCAGATACGTTTGGACTGCCACGGAACCACCAACAATGACGCCTGATATACCAATGTTAGGATATTTCACGCCCAAATATAGCATTAGACGTATCATAGGGCTGCCCAATGTTATTGAAAGCACGGTGAAAATATTTAGTGAACTTCGTAAATGGTAGGTATGTTTCCTAAAAATCCACGCAAGAAGAGATTCCACGCAGACAAAAGAAATGAATATAATTCACAAAAAATGAAGACCAAATTAATTCAAAGTATAAATGGCAATATATTTTAATGTAACGATTACTTCTCTCTAGCTATTTAAATATTGACAAACTGAAAATTCAAGTTTAATCCAAGGTAACCACCACAATTTCGCATTATTATTAGGTACTATATTACTAAACCCTTGCCCTCGTCCAAATTAAAACCATAAAATCAACGAACGCGATAAAATCATAACATTTACATGACGCGTCCATTGTTCGGAAAATATAATGTATCCATAGTAGGTATCCACAGTACCACGTTGCAATATCATTGCATTACATCGCTTCAAACTAGCAGCTGTAATCTGGCGTCATACATCGGTTGTCATGGAGCATGTAGGACATGGAGTAACATGAGTGTAAAATCATCATTATAAAGACATTGTCATAATTCGATAGTAAATTGAGCTACACAAGAAAATAAGTGCATTAAGGATGTTGTGTTCTGGTGTATATTGTTATAGCGTAACCCTTTTTTTTTAAGCATGAAGTGTAATATCTATGTATATTGGAGATGAATCATTTCCAATATAGATATTAAACTTTACCTACTTACTTGCAATCCAAAAGACTAAAACTAAGCATTTGTCAGTTGTCAGTTTAGGTATGGTAAAACACACATGTCATTTGACTAATTAATTTACTGAAAATCTATTAGCTTTCAAAAACATCGTATCATATTGAATCGCCCTTTCTTGCTCGACTTTCAGCAACCCACATTCACTACTCTAGATCCAAATCGTAAGTCCATCTAGTGGAGGCCTTAGTCCAGCAGTACACGTCTTTCAGCTGAATTGACGACTTCAACCCTCAACCTAATACTCCATTTCCTCCTACTCAATGTCCGTCGTCAAACATCGCATATTGTGTTTGCTCTGGTAGCAGACCATTGTCCGGCCGGCCGACTATCTGCTAATATCACTTAAGCGCCACCGAGCCACGGCCAGCGATGTACTACGCTCCACATTGTCTGACGAAATCCCTTTATAAAACTTCTGGCTACAGCAGCAACTATATTTTTATGGGAAAATGTTTTTTTTTTGTTGATAGAGGCTTTATATGCCTAGGTATTTGTGTGATTTTTAAAAGTTATTTATTAAATGTTTATTAATGATTCTAAGAGTCGTATACTACCTTCGCACTTAATTTAAATTATCTACATATTGAAAATGTCATAAGATAGCGTTGGAAGAATGCATTACGTTTCTTATTGAAAGTTTTTCCTTCAATCAACAAGAAAACAACGATATTGTACGCGCTCTCTAATGTGTATCGATCATCAATTTACATTACATAAATCAGCTCTTTTTACTGTTATGGACCACGATAAAACATACTATAATACTTACGTAAGTAGGTTCCCATTACAGTATGAAATAAGCGATCATTGTGGATGCTAAGTAGGTAATTTAAGTAAATTTCTTATCGCGCCGGGAGCGGAAAGCTTTTCCGATGTGAGGGTAGGTACGTACCTACGTACACAGTTGTAGTTTATCGGCTGCGGGCACCGAGGTACCGCTGAACCGTGAAGATAGTGTTTATATGGAAAACAACGGAATAACGCTTTATTTGCATTTAATTTTAAATGTAAAAACAGTGTCTGCTTTTGAAGCTCGTTTTAAATTCGTTTTTTTGTGCCGCGAAATGAGGATATTCGTTCGAAAGTGTAACGTGCCTTTTGGATCGGAAATTCTTTAAAGTGAGTACCTACCTAATTATTTATTTCATTAAGTTACTATCGACAAAGAACTCTAGATAAAACTCATCACCATTTTGTAAATCTATACCTGCTGCTTCTGATAAAAAAAACTTCCAGACAGCATAATAGGGTAGTTTCCAGGGTCGAAATAATGAAATAATATTTAGTCCGCTTTTTAGATAATCAAAAAATATTGGATACGTATTTTTTCTTTTTTTAATTAAACATAAAATGACAAAGATAATACGCTTTAAAAATTAGGAGTGGGGGCCTTTTACGTCACAGTCTCCTGAAAATTGTAGCAACTTGTGACGTCACACTCAACTTTAGCACGCTATATCTTAACAAGTTCTGATCCAATTTAAAAAAGAAAAAATACGTATCGCTTAATTTTGGACAATCTACAAGACGGACTAATTATTATTTTTTAGGAAACTACCCTATTAAATCTTTCCCAATTTTGCGCGCCATTTTAATACACGAACCCTTTATCAAAGCGTAGTAAAAAAATAATTAGCAACACATCGGGTTTCCGGACAGCTGACAGTCGCACCTGCGGCAAAAGGCGATGCCCCATGAAAAATGGTCAAGATAATTTACGTACCTAGTAACATTTTTATGAAATACGTAGATTTATTATGAAATGTTTCAGTCAAAATGCTGTCCACGTTTTTCGTTTTTTTTTTTTTTGGGTTTTAATTAGTAACTCGGAAAACTTTGTACCGAAAAGCCATCCGCAACTAAGATTTTCAAAATATATTCTTTCAGATATCTAAACAGCAGTATCTCTTACAATTTGATTCCATATAGGGGATTAATCGAGTTACACTTTCATCCAACAAAAATCGAACACACGTACGAAAATTCACGCTACATCATACCAACCGAAGGAAGATAAAACCGCCAACTTAACAACATTAAAACAAAAGTTTTCGCCGTAATTCCGAGTCACGTAGAATTCATTATATTGCACCGTATGAGCAGAAATTATTAGCTGGGAGTTTTGACTTTATCGCGACGCTCTATCGATAGGGAATTTAGAACTCCTTGGTAAACCAGTGATGGGATGATGGTGGCTTGAAAGTAATTGCAATCATGATTTTGAAGATAACGGAAATTGGTTGATCGTTGTTTTAGTCACTCCCAAATTGGTTTGTTTATTTTCGTGATTAAAATTTTGATGGTAATAGACAAAGGTTTAAACTTTATTTGTGGATGATTCAGTTTTTGATGGTTCATTTTATGCCTGTTTGAATTGATTGAAATATGAACTTATTTTAAAAAGACATAAAGGACTCCTTTTCAAACGCCACTGTTAGCCTCGTCATTCAATTTTGTTCATCAATACCATTATATGATATTCTTATCTGGCAACCCAAAAAAAACACAAGCCATTGTTAATATTGTCTACATTCTCCCCAAACGATAACAAGGAACAAGTAAATTGCTAATTAATAAGCAGGGATAAAACCTTAAGTAGCTTCAACATCGACATCCCTAAAAAAAACATCCTCAAGAAATTCGAGATAAAGGTATCAAATTAATTTTTAACAAAGCATAGAGCATTTTTCTTTTGCGGCACATTACAATGAAAATTCGTTTTGAAATTCGAATATGACGTTAGAAAGCGCGGGAGTAAAATAATGATTTATTTATGTCAATGGGCCGTTTCTTGGAACGTCGAAGAACGGTGTTTTCTTTCCCAAATTGGTTATTGTTCGGTATAAAGTTCTTTTATTATGGTTTGTTAGCAAAAGGAGCAGGTAGGGAACTTTACAGTGTAATAAGGATGTTTTTATGAAAACAATTTCTTGTCAAAATGGCGTACGGTAGATCGTATATCGTGTTTGTTTTGTTTTTATTTACTTTGCCTTCTTTACTTAAATCTTGATGTGATAAATACCGATCCGACCGATGTGATAATCACAAAAGCGATTCTTTTGTGATTAGGCTTCCCGCCCACCTCCGATAATCGGTGACCAGACCAATATTTTGGAGGAAAAAATAGTTGACAGCGAAATGAGCTTCGCAGTCAGTCTTTGCTGTCCAACATCGGCGGAGGCTCAACGAGAACCCTGAGGATCCTGACTGAGCTATTTAATGATGATCACCCACGTCATACAAAGAGTCGAAAACGACTTCTTATACAAAAAACTAGAGTTTAAAAATTATAGCTATAGCAACGTAAAGCGTTTACATAATCTTTACTCTTTTTGGGCAAAATGCTCCACGCTTTCTTTCATATTTTGTAATTTTTTAAAAGCGTGTTTTTTTAGATTTTTAAACTGTCATTTTAATTTTATATATTTTTTGTATTCCTGAAAGCAAAACCCTTTCATTTGATACCCATAGCATGGGGGTGGTTAAATAGCCAGTCCGCCATTTTGGGTAGGCCGCCATATTGGATTTGTAATGACGTTTTTTAGCTAGTTATATTTTGTGGGCCTTACCCATTTAACCCAATACCAGAAGAAAACTATAGAAATTCTTTCACTAGAGCCATACCTCTTATTGACGTCTTACAACCACAGAGCCAACATGACATTAATACACGAAGTAAACATGAGGTTTCTTAATACAAAGACATTGGCGTCTAGACTAGCCATGTGTGAAATAACCTGGTGAATAGCACACATACTAATAAACGTTAAACGTGGAACATAAAACTAATAGTGTACGTCACTCTGTCGTAAAGCGTGTTATTAGCGAATAAGAACCTTTGGGTGCGTTTCCAGGATTGTTTGGCACGAGTTTTATTGGAAACTAGCTTTTGCCCGCGGCTTCGCTCCCGTCAACTGACTTCTCTACTTTACCCTATTTTTTCTCTTTTTTTTCATAAGAACCTTCTCCTGACAATAACAAACACAACAAAAAAAGAATTAGCCAAATTGGTCCAGGCGTTGTTGAGTTATGCGCTTACCAACACATTTTGGGTTTCATTTTTATATTATAGACTAGCTTCTGCCCGCGACTTCGTACGCGGATCCTGTCCCTTATGCCAGCGACTACGGGGTCAGCAAAATCAAAGATCTAAATAGTCTGATATTGAATTTTAAGGGACCGAAGAGAAACGTTCTATATACTTCATTTTTGTACTTTAACAGCAAAAGCACAGCAGACTAAACAAAATGCTGAGAACTGAACCGCAATAGACGTGACCATAGGGATAAAAGTAGTGATTCTAATTAGTCCGC
Source organism: Helicoverpa armigera (assembly GCF_030705265.1). Lineage (NCBI taxonomy): Eukaryota > Metazoa > Arthropoda > Insecta > Lepidoptera > Noctuidae > Helicoverpa > Helicoverpa armigera. The sequence goes on along the minus strand of NC_087132.1, from coordinate 8,365,242 downwards.
ATTTGTGTGTGGCAAAAATATTACACAAGTATTATTACGTAAAAAAACATTAAATAGATGACAAAGTCGTGGTGACTTAGTGGAAGTCATGGTGGTTTAGTGGGTAGAGAACCAATCTCTCAAGTATGAGCGTACGTCTTTGATTCCAGGTCTGGCAAGTGCCTGCCAATGCAACTTTTCTAAGTTCATATGTACTTTCTACGTATATTTTGGATACCAATGACCGTCATTTGGAGGGGATGTTAAACTGTAGGTTCCGGCTGTCATTGAACATTCTTGGCATTCTATAGTCCCGAGGTCTGGAAGAGACATACAATATAATAATGAGATATAACGCAACAAAGTCGGAGTGGGGGCTCGTGACGCCACGTCTAGGTATGTAAAATTTTACTAAGCAGTGAATTCAAGCGTTGTTGTATCTTCGTTATTATTTGTTTGTGAGAGAGAAAAGAAAAATACGTGTCTAAAAGACGGACTAATTACTTTTTTGATTCACCATACCTATTTCATAATGTTCATTTCTATTCATTTCAAGTGTAGTATTGCTCCTGAAGTTCCACATCAGGTGTTCCAGATTTTCGATGTTTATACGTCAATAGAGAGTACATCAGATTGAACCACTTTTGCTAAAACGTCATATCTTCATATGCTATAGTCTAGCTGGGCTCCTGGAGTTCCACATCAGGTGTAGGTGTGGTTCAATTTTTATAAGTCAACAGAGAGTGCTTATCAGATTGAACAACTTTTGCTAAAACGTCATACCTCTATATGCTATAGTCTAGCTGGGCCCCTGGAGTTCCACATCAGGTGTTTTAGATCTTCAATTTGTGTAAGTCAATAGAAAGTGCTTATCAAATTGAACAACTGTTGCTAAAACGTCATACCTGTATATGGTATAGAGAAGCTGGGCTCTTGGGGTTCCACATCAGGTGTTCCAGATCTTAAAATTTATTATCTCATCTGAAAATGCTCATCACATGAAACAATTTTGCCATGGCACCATTGTTGTATCTCTAATAGTTTTGTTGGTCTGTAGGAGTTCTGCATCAGGTCTTCAAGTTTCGAAGATAAATTATAGCCTATATGTTGACCAGGCTTAATACTGATACAACAAAGAAAAAATCATTGAAATCCGTTCAGTAGTTCGGAAGATTAGCGTGTACAAATCTAAGAAGATGTATACAAACTTTCATCCCCTATTTTATCCCCTTAGGGATAGAAATTATCAAAATCCTTTCTTAAGGGTTGCCTACGCCATAGTAGCTTTATGCATGCAAAGTCTCAGTCCGATCGGTTTAAAATTGACAAAGTTTCATACAAACTTTCATCCCCTATTTTATCCCCTTGGGGGTAGAATTGATCAAAATCCTTTCTTAGCGGATGCCTACGTCATAACATCTACCTGCATGCCAAATTTCAGCCCGATCCGTCCAGTGGTTTCAGCTGTGCGTTGATAGATCACTATGTCAGTCAGTCACCTTTGAGTTTTATATATTTAGACTGAACAAATAAATACCTATCATTCTATAATGACATTGTTAAAATCAAATAAAATGAAACCATCCTAAAATATAGCAACAAAACGGTCACTAAAATCTTGAACATAACATCCACTAAACATACATTACTTTCTCAATAACACTTTCAGAACAGGTTACAATGACTATGGCTCCAAGGGGGACGATGCGATACAACTCTCAATCCGGACTATAAGAGTAAGCTAACATAAGTTGTGTAATGGTCAACTTAGGGAGATATTAATGAGTCGTCCGTGACCAGCGAATAGACGTGAACACATGAAAACAAGTGACAGTTGATATATTGCAGTGATCTAAATCGAAGGCCTACAATTAGGGGTATAAGTTAGTGAGGAAAAGATGTTATAGGTACAATTGAGTTATGCAATGTATGACAGTTAATAGATAGTTTCTCAGAACTTCAGGCCCCACCTATTTTTTTATACTTGACCAGCAGTTCTCCCGCGGTTTCACCCACGTGACGTGGGCACAACTGCCCGTATCGGGATAAAAAAAACTACTTGGATAAAATACTAATGTTACTCACGAAGCGCGTTGCTTGACAACAGTGAAAGATTTTTTCAAATCAGTTCAGGAGTTTTGGAGCCAAACAAAATATCTATAAAATAATAAAAATATTTTTTATGATTTTGTAGATATAGACAATTTTTGTTTTGTTGCAATGTAGTCGACTGGAATAAGATTTTATTCGATTAATTAGTGTAATTTTAGTAAAAATTAATAACTAATAACTAAATAAATGTTTCTACTACGTTAGTTGTGTTTAAGATTAATATTTGAGTGAGTAATATAATGTAAAGACTTTCTATGAGCAGCTTATTTCAATAAAGGAAAATAACATTTTCTTTACCTCTGAGCTGCTGTATTTACTAGTACGTTACGTTCAAAATCAAGTTTGGAATCTTCAATTGAACACATAAAATACGATACCTAACAAAATCCGTCGTTTACAGCCACAGAATAAAAATGTCCTGAATAGAAATACGAGTCGACTGTACATGTATTTTCAGTTAGTCTATGTTGTTTTTTCTGACTGCGCGAAACATTGTTGGTTTAGACACATCTTTTTGTTATCCCTACCTGAATATGGAGGTAAAAAAGTTATTTTTAGAGTTTCCATTGTGTATGGGTACCACGTGGGTACCTACTTGTTTGTATTGGCTTTTTGAATTAAAAAATCTATGGTTGGTAACTTCATAGTGCAATAAAGTTCATATGGTCAGTTCCCTTATGGTCCTAACAATAATACTACTCCTTGCCGTTAACTGTTGCTGCCTCTTTCTCCCTTTGATATAAATCAGATAGTCTGGACCAATTGATTCAATAAGACCGCAAAGCCTAAAACCTTTTTTGTCGTGATAGTGTCGATTTCACGAAATATAAAAAAAATATTACAACGCTTCTGTTATCTTTCATCCCAAATAAAGAAATGTACTTCCATATTATTATCATCTGATTTTCAAAATATATTTACATCCCTAGTCATTTCGTTCACCGTGGCACAAACATGAAACATAATTTTCTCTTAATAATCACAAACCTGCGTTATAACTTGGCGTATGTTTGCAGTGCATTAGAGACGGTCGCAGTCGCCGGCAGATGGCGTTCACGTCGCTAATGACATCGCTCGCACTAAATTATTTTTACGACTACCCGCGAGACGCGATATATACCACTAAGCGCAGATTCTCCGCACTATTTATAATGTTTTTAATGCGGACAGAATGCAACAGACACTTGATTTTATTTATTAATATTGGTCGTACTTGTGTGTTTAAAAATAAACAATATTCGCTGGACTGACTTTGAGATAAGTTTGAATCATTGCGCGTTTTATGTGGTTGGTTTGTTATGAGTTATGAATCATACATAATGAGTTTATGGAGCGTGAAACAAAAAAGCTAACATTGCCACAGCATGTTAAGATTTTGATAAGATCCCTAATGTGTTAAATACAACTGCAGTTCATTAATTGGGGCGGCTAAGTTCGAATTACTAAATAAGGATGATATTTCTTATATTTAATTTCTATTAGTGGTATATTTCTGGGTAATGGTTGCCTTCTTTTAACAATCACTTAAAGTAGGATGTCTTCTTACAAAAACGTCTGTTAAATAAAGGTTATCTTTGAAGGTAATACTGTAAATACTTGTTCTATTTCGTACACTTTTAAGTCACAGGTTAAACTGGTTTATCATCAGTTTCACCACATTTCAAAGTCCATACTATACCTGAATATATTTTGTGTATCTTCTGCAAATAGAGCTACAAAGTTGCAAAACAAGCATCACAAAGTTTACAGCATAATATGAAAATATTTTAATCGTCCCTTATCCCAGGTGTAATGAAAGTGTTAAGTAAGGGCGAGCTAACTAACAGTTAGGTACTGACACAACATACTCGTAAACTGTGCTAATAACTTTAAAACAACTAGGACCCGTGAACTATTGTAATGTAAGAATAGTAATATGTTTACTTTACTGATACAGTTACCCATGACTTTACAAAACGTCCAAGTCTAAGGCCGAACGGATTCGAGTTTTCTCAAATCCGCCCGTTGACACTAGGGTTAATCGGGTACCTGCTCGAGAACAGATGAAGAAGTATAAAATCTTAACGCTGAGCAGTACCAATTTTTTTATTTATGTGTGTTACTTGATAGATGACGCCAGATATTAGAGTATATAAGTTAGTTGTTAGAGTAGTTGCACTTATGCAACATTTATTTTCCTCTACCTATTCTATTTATTTTTAATGAGGGGGTAGCCTCTCATAAAATTGAGTTGGGCAAGACGTAACAATTTTTAAAAATTATCAGAATTTTTATGGTTTGTTTAGATACTTAACTAAGTCCCTAAGAAACAGTTTTCAAAGTAAACAGTTGTTTTAAGTAAGCTGACGCTTAATGTTGTCGCTGAATGGGGTATGTATAGTTAGGTATAGATCATTTGACCATTATCTCGTAGCACGCCAGTTCGTCACGTCGTAGCCGCGTAGCACCGTAGAACATAAACTTTAACGATAATTAGAATAGCCGTCACTACGCAAACCGACAGTTAAACTATCTAACTGATTGTCACACGTTTTTGTTATTAAATGGGCGAAAGACGTTTTGTGAGTGATTGGGTTTTATTTTATTGTTAAGTAAGAGGGTTAATGTTTATTTTACTTCATTGTGTTGTAAAATCTTATGTACTGTAGAGCGTGGCCAGCTAGATACCGGGATCTTTTATATTTATATTTAAATAAAATATTGAAAATAACTTTAACTTTATTTTATTTCGGATTCGGAAGTGACAACTTCAGTATCAAAACCTATTCTATTCTTTTTCATATTCATAGAACATATTGGAGTAGACCAGCTAGGAATAAAAATACAATGAATAAAACCTTACGATTAAAAAGTTTCCAACTGCTCTACATTAGAAATATTTTTCAAAACATTAGTTAGGTTCTTGTATTACTTATGGAAATGAAACTCCTATCAATAAGAAGATTCCTGCAAGAGCCTTGAATAGCTTAGACACCATTGACTGTGTTTCGGATGGCACGTTAAACTGTAGGTCCCGACTGTCATTGAACATCCTTGGCAGTCGTTACGGGTAGTCAGAAGCCAGTAAGTCTGACACCAGTCTAACCAAGGGGTATTGGGTTGCCCGGGTAACTGGGTTGAGGAGGTCAGATAGGCAGTCGCTTCTTGTAAAGCACTGGTACTCAGCTGAATCCGGTTAGACTGGAAGCCGACCCCAACATGATTGGGAAAAGGCTCGGAGGATGATGATGCCTTGAATAGCTTAAAAATATCTGTAATGTTGTTGTTATGAGTTCAGTCAATCATTGTATCAGAGTTAATAACCCTATACTTGATCATCCATACAAAAAATATTCCCTTGTTCTTTTTAAAGCCAAAAATTGCTTGTTCCGATCGACAACCAGGCAGATGTTTTAGCTTAAACAAAGACACAAAACTACCTCAATAAACGCGGTAAGTTCAAGTAAAATCAGTAGCCTTTGTTCGTATCTAATTCGGCAGTCTGGCTTAGTGTCGCAATGAAATTGTAATTAAAGGAATAATATCGTGTCGCCGTCGCCTCAGCCGTACGACGGTTCATGTAGGAGCCGTTGCAGCGAGACGTAGGATGTCAAGGAGTAGATTGTACCATGGAGGACTTAGGTACCTCATATTGATGTTTCATATTTTGTCTCAAGAAAGCGGATTTTGAAAAAATATCCATTGGAACAAGAACGTAAAGACATGTTCATGCACTTTGTCTTAGTATGCGCAAGTTCGGAAGCTCTTAGTAATACCTAGACGAGTTACTAGCTTAACACACGCTATTTATGTATAAGTACCTACCTACATATACACAAGGGCGGCTAAAAAGCTTTTGTAAATTAAAACCTCTATACCTACTTAAAATTATCCGAACTTACCAACCTCTAGCCCAAACTTCCTCGTGATCAAAATGGCTTGCGTGATCAACGAAAAGTACCTATTAATTAAATTTCCTCTTCTTGCCACTCCAGTCTATGCAGTCGTCCAAAAATGGATTTTTCTGATAAAATTCAAACTACAACCAAACGATGCAACCACCAAATTAAAAGTCAATCCTCCATTTCCACTCTCCTCCGTTACAAAAGTGCAGTTTCGAGATAATCGCTGCAATAACAACAATTCTTGAGATCTAATTACAGTGAATCCGAATTCCGAGCACCATACAGTAGTATTAAACATCGTTTAGCCAAATAGCATGTTCAGTTTCGGAACTGCACGAACATAGCGTTTTTTTAATATTCAATTTGGTTTTTGAATACGTTTAGCGCGGAAAACGGAATGTTATTTTAGTTTTAGGTTCTGAAAAGCTTGTTAAAAAAATTTCACGGTTTAGGAAGCACGCAGTTTAAAGCTCTTTATGTAAATAATAATGAACGAAACTAAACTATAATTATAATTAACTTTCTGCTTAGTTTTTTTTGGTTTAATACCTCTAGTATAATACAAAAAAATCTTAAAGCTCATTAAACAATTCTGACCATATGCCTAAACACGTCATACCGCCGGTATACATAAAAGGAACGAATCCTTTGTTTGCTACACTTTAAAACTACCCAATCAATCAACAAACAATTGTTTTACCCATCCCATAATTAGTCTAAAATTAACACCAAAAAAAACATTCCTTTACTAATCGCATTACGTAACAAAAACAAATTAACTATGAATACTATACCCTTGAACCCGTCAGTCAGTCAGTTAGTCAGTCTGCAGTGAACCTATCATTAACTATAACTGGTTTACGACAGGGCAATTATTGCTAACATCGACCTGCTAAAATGAAGGTTAGGTTAGTGGTTCAATTATTAAATATGAATGGGTTTAATGTATTAAAAAAAATAAGGTGTGGGAAATCAACTAAGGTCTGTGAAAATATGGGGAAAATTACTTCAGTAGGTATATCTGTTTCAGCTAAAACGATGAATAATAAGATGTATTCTTAAAACTTCTTGTTACAGTGTTAATAGTTGGCAAACTACTAATCAATTCAGTACTAATCAATTTATTTGATAGATTAAGAATTGCCGAATTAATTTTTAGGGGAAAATAAAGAAATCAACGAATGATTCATTTGGGTTTAGTCTATAAACCAAAATGAATCATTAGTTGATTTCTTTAGTTAGTTCGAATTAGTTACAGCCTATTTATCGTCCCACTGCTGGGCACAGGCCTCCTCTCACACGGAGAAGGATTGAGCATTAATCACCACGCTTGCTCAATGCGGGTTGGTGATTTCAGACTATATAGTCCAGGTTTCCTCAAGATGTTTTCCTTCACCTTTTTATCAGCCATTGGTGTCTAAGATATACTTAGAAAGTACATACAAACTTAGAAAAGTTGCATTGGTACTTGCCTGACCTGGATTCGAATCCGCGCCCTCATACTCGAGAGGTTGGTTCTTTGCCCACTAGGCCACCACGACTTTTTTAATCAGAGATAGTATCTACTTATTGTGTAGGTAGGCTCTGAATCTGATAAATATACAACTTTATCTAGTAAGTTAAGGGTCGCTACTCGTGTTAATGACAGCTATAAACACTTATCTAAAATTAATTTAACACTTATGCCTAGTTCGTGTAAGAATCAGTCCCAACAACTTGACGGTTCAGAATCTTGAAATCTCGACTTTCAAGAACTAAATTAGATAGCAGTAAACTAACTAAATTAATTAAATATTTCGATATTCTAGATAACATTGATCTAACATAACTTATTATGTGCTTAACCTCGTTATAAGAATATCTATGAGCTACCGATTACTAAAACTATCTGTACCTCTCATATTACACACCTGGTTATGTCAAAATTTCACGCCTCACCGCTCATAGACCTACTCGCAATTTAAACCAACTTACTTATTATCTATTCATACATTAGATATATCGCTCTGATAGTAAATTATTACCTTTTAATGAATACCCCGAGCGTCTAGCAAGTTTTTATCGGTTCATCCACACGTAAGGAGTGTGCCTTATGATTAAGGCAAGTTATATTAAGTTAAAAGTACCATTAGGGAAATCAAATCACTCGCTTCATTGGCTTGATTATACCGTTTTTAGTGTTAATCGTCGCTTATGTGAATTAAAGTGTATTTTATGATGAAATTTTAATTAATAAAATTAAATATGCTTTATTTTTTGTGTTAGGTAGTGTTACAAAAAAAGGAGATTATAAAAATGTCCAGGGCAAGACGAAGAGGTCCGGCTAAGGAACTTTTTGCTTTTAGCATGGCGGAAAATTTTATTCGCATTTGTGGAGACTACCTTCCTCAAAATCACTCTCTCTCTCTCTCTCTCTGATAAAATGTAGCGTATGTCCTTTCTCACCTATATCATTCAAATTGGTCGTTTTCTACAAATCATCTTTATAGGTAGTATTAGTATTTATAGCGTTAATATTATTGGTAAGAATTTCAACAAGATATGAGTGTACAGCTTTGTAGAATGGCTTATCAATCTTTATGAAGAGCCTGATTTCAATTCACAAAATGACAGGCATTTTATTAACCAAAAATATTATTAGCAATAGCAATACATAGACCCTTTTCAGTAACAGCTAAAAAACTACACATCCAACTAATAGATACATAGAACTAATATAGAACCGTCTGGACATTTTCAATTCAATGATGGAGGTTTGAAAAGAAACTAATTCGGACTGCAAGTTGATCCAGGAGCCATTAGAATGATTGCTGGACAGCTAGACGGACACTGATGCAAACTGAAGTATAACAGGCGCTCTTAACAGATTGAATTTTATATACGAGCCATAGACAGGGTTGTAACTAAGTTGGTTCGTGTTTATATGATAGGGTAGTGATTTGTGAATTAGTGTGGTGGGATGGTGTAGGGAAATTTGATTGTTCTGTGGTGATTTTTTTGTATTGATTTATAAAAACATTAGCTGTTTGAAAAGCTTACATCCGCATGCTGAGGGAGATTCTTCACGCATCTAGATAAAATGTATATAACGATGGATGGATTGTGTGAAAGTAGATATGGTAAGAAAGAATGTTACTTATGAGATGACGGCAGATAGAAGAGTATGGAAGGAGAAAACATGCTGCGCCGACCCCAAATAAAATTGGGACAAGGGCAGGAGGATGATGATGCTTATGGTATCTCTCAGGGTCTATCTAATTTATGTACTCACTTGCGATAAAATCGGTAAAAGTAGTTTTATTAAAATTACTCTGTTTACGTTTAGGAATAACCATGATGTGTATTTAGGTATTTGGCAAACCATCGACTGTCTAGAACTATTGGCTCAATTTTATAGCCGCTGAAATCATAACGCCTTGTTGACGAAAATATGTGCGCCATTATTTTTTCTGGATAATATAATTTTATGATGTCATACTATGTTTTTGCACAATTGAAAACAAAGTCGGAATATTTCATACTATTTTTTTTTGTTTCGTGATCAAAAGTAATTTTAACTCCCTACTTTTTGATTTAACGTTTGTATTAATAACGGCAGATTTTCGTTTCCAAACGATTTTCCTTGAATTTTTTGTGTAATCAAATAGGTAAAAGTAGCACTACTTTCAATTAAAATTCGGATAGAGCTCACTAGCAGTTTAATTCCATTTCACGATAAAGTAATGCGACATTTAAACATTCTAAACCAGTAGCATCGCACTAGACTTGCATAAACGCCAGCAATTCCATCTACAAACGAGAAGCAAACGTTTCAAGCACATTTTTATACACAACGTAAATAAAATTACAATTTTCAATTCAGGGACGTCATAACGCGATGCAATAGGTACGTAGGTACGTCTAAATTTGTGAGGAGAGCGTTAGGTCCCCAAGCACTCGGCAAAAGAGGTGTTTACATGTATTTTATACCGCGGAGCCTGTTATCAAGTCGCTACGTTCGCGCGCCTGGCGTCGTCAACCTTCTAGAAATATTTACTTGTAAAAGCCCTCTTTTCAACTTTACGCGGCCATATTCCACGTGAAAATTGAAAAAGTTTATGTGACGACCTTTTTTTAACATCTCTGAACGGAATGCCGAGTTTAATTGATGTAGCCGAGACTCTGCCCCAAGTGGCAACATTCATAGAAAGTATGAAATGTTCGCCCGTAATTGCGTTCTATGAATTTAATTATTAGGTAGTATTCTAATTATGCGTTTAATTGCAGAGACTTTTGACATTTTAATGGTTCTGTTAAGCTTTCATTTTCGGGATGATGTAGCTTTTTAAACAGATTCAGCTTTTATTTTTAGTTTTATGTCACTTTTATCTTTTAATGTTGTTTTGAATTTGCGGCATTACGTTTTTTTAAGATTCTACTTTCACACTTTTCAAGTCATCTCTAATAAGCACCAAGACATACAATGTGTGCGACTGCATGAGAACTATTACAAGGAAAGATGGCTTCTGATAATGTGACCATTACAAACGTTCCCGAGCGCAAACGCATCTCCAGACGCGTTCGCTCGTAAAAATGAAATATTATTACAGCGTTCACTGAATTTAAAAAATCGTCTTTGCTTCAAACTACAGAATATGAGGCTCTAAATCATATAGGAAATGATTGTCTTTTATTTAAAATGGCGGGGACACGCCCACTGCACATAATGTTCTAATATTTTTATTGATTGGTATGTGATGCGATAGTGATTTAGTTATATTTTATTAAACATTTTAGGTGTCTTTAATTACCTACCAACGAACGGATTTTACTTTTTGCTGTACAAAACTCGATCTTCGCCCAATCTTCCTTATCTTGACAACGATATTAAAAAAAAGCTTCCTGACCACAAAACATTTGGGAGAATACAGTCAGTTCAATTTTCAATTTGAAGAAAGTCTAAATGTGCTACGAGTATTTAAAACTGCTACGCTACGGTGCTACGAAACTGTGATTCACCAAAATTTTGAACTGGTAATGCAAAGCTGAAGAGTTACCTATGTATGTTAAATATGTACCTCCATAATGGTAAATTATCAAATTTTACGCTCAAAATGTTTAACGTGAAAACCATAACCACTTATAACAATTAACTACGAGTAAAACACGTAAAAATACGAAATAATCGCGAAAGTTAAGGCGTTTTCAACTAGCACGCGGGAAAGCGGAACCTCTCAAGGCTTGAACAAGCGAACAAGGTGTAAAAGGCGCAATTAAGGACTCTCCACACTTAGAGACTCGAGTTATCTTGGCTCTCATCTCCTGTTTGCGCCTCGCCTCGTTTTTGAAGCTTCCTTAATTAAGATCTCTGAGTAAACACATTGGTTGCTGTACAAGTTGTTTTTTATTATGAAATAGTTTTTTTCTTGAGGTTCAAAATGTAAGGGATACAATTTTAACATTGCCGAGGCTGAATGGTTTTACAAAGAAAAAACAACGCAAGAGTATAACGAATAGGTACTAGGTACTTAGAGATATCGAGAATCTAAAGCTGTCGTTATAAATAGGATTTACGTAGGTAAAAGATACCTAAGTACATTGTTCATACTACCCAAATCCATTGTTATTTTCTAAAAGATAATTCAACGAACAAATTACTCTCAACGTTATTGTCCATTCAAACAATAATTGTTAAAGACACAATACTTCTTACTGCGCAAAAAAACATCACTTCCTTCCCAAATTAATTAACGTGGAATTGCCTGATGACTAAAATAAACGTAATTAAAACTTTTAGAATTAACTTTCGCCTGATTTCTTTTTTAATTTGCCCCTGACTTGCCTAATTTTGGCGCGCAACGGGGGTTTGACACACCCCCTAATCTAAGCCTGACCCTTTGTCATAGAAAAAAGTATTTTTTAAAGATTCGTAAAGAAAAGAATTTCATCCCTCATTCATTTGGCTAATTTTGTTTTGATAAAGGTAAATTGTAAATTTAAGTTGGAGTTAATAAATTATTTAGATGAATGGGGTAAAGTGTAGGGTAGATTTTTGTAAGATATAGCTGCTTTAAAATTACTTAGTAGCCTGGAGACAAATCAGACAATTAAACACGAGCCAGGCATAAGATTTTAAAAATAAATTACCAATTTGATTACATAGGAAATTATACTAAAAACACCAATCCGCCTTTGCATCAATGAATTCTTAGTATACTTTTTAGCAATAGAACAATAATTGGTCCAACAGCAAATAAGGATGCCAATGAATATAATGGCCAAAAATATAAGCCTTTAAAAGTTAAAAACATAACTATCGAATTTTCCGATAATTTACTCAGGGTAGTATTTACAGCCGACTGCCCCACGCAAGCTATACTGCGTCCAAGCGTCATTATATAGCTTACAAAGGTCCTTTACCTGTGACCGTCTATTTTACACCGCTCAGTAGCTTTACGAGTCATTACTTTCGCTGACCGAGCGGACGTGTACATCAAAGTTGTTGTCTGCACACTGTCTGAGGCGAGGCGAGGCGATGCTATAATATGTCAGGTGATAAGGTGAAATGGTGTCCAAGATTTTTCGAAAAGGGGCTGTTGTTAAAAATGAGTGATTTATAAGAAGACTTCTTTCATGACATCTATTATTATTTGGACGACGTTGCAGCATAAGATCATGCACCATGGTCATCCCTACGTAGGTAACATTTTGTGAACCAGTGTCTACAAGTACAAGAGTGTACAAACAAGTACGTTACTGGACGCCTGAAACCCAAAAATATTGTCTATTAAGTAACGATGATGAAATAAGTAGGTATAAAAAAAATATACACCAATTTGCGAGGATCCGTCTCACCTAGGTACAACAAGCTATACTTTATAGCGCCACTCTCGCTTTCGTCTCAAACACCTCACGCGCGTGCAACATAAAAACATTTTATAGACAAGTATAAAGTCTTAGGGAGTTCATCAAGGCCCCAGCCGTCAGGGAGATTGCAAAACGATAGGGTCCCAAAGACCCAATTTTTATTGCTTGTTACGGCCCATAAACATGAGGTGGCGGTTACAGATAATGTAGGCTGAATGTTTTTTTTCTTTTGAACATAAAAGTCGTTTAATAGGATAGTGGGTGACGTTATTACTTTGTCTCGTGTAAGGGTCGGGAATTCGGTGTACGAACGTAAACCGAAGTAATTGATCAGCATGGTTCAGCGGTAGTCGGCAATAAAGTGATACAAGTATTTGTTGCTGAGATATCTCAGTATTTATTCTTGCACGCATAACTACTCTACCTATAGTTCAATTCGACATAGGTTAAAAAAAATAATAAGGAAGTACCTACTATGTACCTATTATTAGATAGTTAACGTTACGGAAAGTAATAAACCTAACTAGCTACACCCTAAATCTATGCATACTTCGTACAAAACAGACAGCTCAGACACACGCATTTTCCCTACAATTTAAACACTACAATTTACTCTTTCCCACATAGCTGAACATCGCAATTTACTTTTAAAGTAAACCATTTTACGAGCAGTAAGCGGTTCGCATGACGGCTAGTAACTCGTAGACTTATGCAGACAAATCGTAAAGTTGTAACAAGTCGTTAACTTAACGTGTTATTTAGTGCAGTGTTGCCACTAAGTTATGTAAAGTACATGTTATGTATGCAGCTTTATTTTTAGCTCAGTACATAGTAGTATCATATGGTATTGAAATGTAAAATGTAACATGCTGTTAAGTTGTAAAGAGGATGAGTTTTTTGAGATTAACACTCAAATAACAATAGTCTGAAAGCACAAAATACATAGGTACAGAAGTCAATCTCATGTATGTAGGTACTTCACTTTTCATGCCTAAACTCGGCGGTCGCGCTAGGGTTGTCAATTTTTTATGCGCATAAAACTAACGTGGTAGTGGTACTCGTATCTAATTATTTATTTATTGTTGAAAATAAAACAGGAAAAATGAAATATAAACCAATAATAATAAAATATTTAATGTGGCATACATGAGGTTAATAAACACTTTCAACGGAAATTAGTTTGAACAAGATGCCAAACTTTTTCAGAAACAAATTTATAATTTTGTTATTCAGACGTATATACCATAAAACACTATGTAAAACAAAGTACCTCTTTACTTGCGAAAAAAAACAATTGTATGTAATGGGTTGGTACAATTCCTGATCTAAGCTTGCTTCTACCTACAGAAACCTTGATGTGCGAGTCCGACTCGCACTTGACCGGTTTTATTTCGTCTACCTACTCTCGATCGATGATCACAAAAATTTATCAACTCCTACTACCTAGTAATAATCTTTGAGGGTAGGCAGGCTCGCCTGGGTCGACACTCATCATCATCATCATCAGCCTATCGGGGCGCTTACCTACCCACCTAATTGTACCTACTACGTTTATTAAACGAATCATCGAAATATGAGAAAATAACATACTATAGGTACTATAGGTACATTACATACTATAGGTACTTACCTCTCTGATTCAACCGGCAGGCTAAAAAACGACAGTTCACTGTTTATTGTTGTATTAAAAATTTAAAACAACCGTCCACTGAACAATCATAATACGACTTTTTTTTGTTGCTCTATTATTACTTTTTCTTTTGTTATTAAAATTAAAAATATTACAGTCAAATTACAGTTAGGTATCACAACGCGTGCACATATCTACCTTGTGTGTACCTTGCGCGTATCTCAAGAAAGCGGCAGCCGCGCTCGCACTGTTTTGAGTTGTTTTGAGACAGCGCGTCTGTGTACACGCACACATAGACACCTATGTCTGCGTGACTCGAACGCGCTTTGTATGTAGATTGACTTCTGTACCTATTTATTTTGTGCTGAAAGTCTCTGAATGTGACATGCAAAAATGTTTCATTTTGATTAGACAAACCGCATTGGTAATATGTATAGCCAAGCTGATTGATTTTAAATTGAAAGAAATAAATAAAGAAACTTTTTCACAGAAACTTTTTTAAGCATAGTCTTAAACAGATCACAAAAAAAAACAATCACCATAACATCACCACACCGTTTTAGAACCAAACCGTTTCAAACGACGTAAACCACCTTAAAAACTAAACGTGCTTTAAAAAGCTAAGAACAATTGAAATCACGCACGATCGCACTAATACGTACTTTTTGTTTCATACGATAGATTGCTAATAGCCGACGCACGAACGAACTGCACTTTTCTATTAAGTTAAAACAACTATGCTTTAAGTAAATAAAAAAGGCACGAATCCAATCAAGTTTGTAAACAGAGCAGAGTGGACAACTATATAAAATGTTTATGTGATATGCGATGGAACTTTTAGAAGGTTCATGTTACTGTATGTACAAAGGATTAGATTTATTTCTGTCGGGAAGCTGATTGAGTAACGTTTGAAGGAAAAACTGAAAGTTAGGTTAGTAATATATCATTTGTTTATGCTTATTGCAATGACAGTTAATGTTTATGAATTGTAAATAGCGTTATCGTTGACGTATACGAAATATAATAAATGTAGGTAGGTGTAATTTAGATAATTACGTTAGGTACATCCATCTACTTTCTTACACTACTAAGATAAGCGATGATAAGAAAATTTAATTAATAAACAGGTACAGTCAACTGGAAACCATTATCAAAAAACAAATAGGGTCTATCGATACTTCATACGAAGAATACCTAATCGACAGCGAACATCCCTATTTTTAATCCATATTAAATGTATACGAACCTCTTTAGAGCCAACAGGTACTGCTAAATAAATAAACCATAGAGTAAATGCAACTAGATTATAGTGAACATAAAAATGTATTACATAGACGCAACACGCAGAATGCGATAAAGTTTTTATGTTTCACGTAAGCCCGGAAAATACCCTGAGGTCTTGCCCATTGCCCGGTTTATTGCCCACCACTTTATGACTATCAAATTTCTGTAAACTCATGGTAAACATATATCTTTACCTCCAAGGAATGACCACCACACTATGGTCATACAACCATGAAAATTTTAAGGGGAAATTGTTTACCCCCTTGCTTCTAAGTGAAGGCGAGTATCAAGATTTTTATCAAGAAGGGTTGATAACCATGAGTGTTAATGTCGTTCTTATTATGAATATGTATCAGTATAATGTAAACTAGGAACTATGAGTAATTGTAAAGTAGGTATTACCTATTAGGTGCCTTGAAGTTAGTCATGATAGGTAAACCTACTACACTACTGCTTACCAAAGAATCATGCGTATAAAATTATATCCGTACCTATTGATATGATTAATGTAGAAGTTACTCGGTCGGTCTGTCTGCCAAAACAACTAAACTGATTGTTATTATTTTTAATTGATATCTACACAAATAGTCCAGAGCCTAAGAAAGAACATAGGTTAGGAAACAGATGGTTGAAGATATATTGACGTAATTGAATACTTACCTACATTGCATTCAGGCCGATTTCGAAAAATGTAAACTGAAATATTCCTGAAATACGATATAGGTACTTAATTGATTAATTGAGCATCACAGAGATAAAACTGTTCGCTTTAATACTTGCCTACTTAGTTCATTTTAAGCTTATCAACAACGACTGTGGCTTGTGGCGTAATTCCACTAATTAATTTGTGGTTTTTGCGGCCCACCTCCCAAAAGTTACCTAGCTCGTATAACCAACTCTTTCAAGCCTGCACGAATTACTAACATTTAACAGCCTTACTTATAAAAATCAACAAACCACCTTCTAAGTATTGTTTTAACTGATTACTACTTAAAGTCTTAAGAAGAGATTAAATTATTTTGACCTATAAACGTTGCTTAAACATGTCTTAAATAATGAACAGATAATGACATAAAAACAAACTAATTTCTCAACACTACCGGAATGTTGGTAGCTTAAAAAAATATTTGTCATCAAAACGTTGTGTAATGGCACCAATGGCATCCGTAAAATATAAAATTAAAAAGTTGAGCTGTCAATAAACCGGAAATGAAAAATCAGCTGGTACGAATCCAGCCATTTTGCTAATTAGCGGGTTAAACAAGGGTGTGAGGCTATTTAATTTGACAGCTCATTTAAGACATTGCTAAGAAAATGATTTAGTTAAGCCACGTTTATTTGTAAGATTTTTTCTTAAACACCCCTTAAGTATAACTTATTATTTAATTCACGTTTATAAGTAAGACTGTTAATCTCCACCATTTAAGTTTATCTAACTAAATTATCATTATACGAAAGACCTTTGCCTCCTTTTAGCTTCAAACGAGATTCGCAAATGCACAGCTCCATTTGCTAATTGTAATCATAGATAACCACCCTTTGATTTAGCACTAGTCGTTCCATACGGTTTCGTCCGCGTGAAGAAAGAATTATTATGTGCCTAGATAAAAAGCCTCTATTTAAATGAAACAATTACTTACCTAATAAGTTCAGGTAAATATAGCTTTATCCTGTAGTTTCACTTGCGATCCGAGGAAAACTCTTGACGTACCCACTCTTATAAAATCATCCTTTGAAAGTGTTCATTTCATTCGCCAAAATTTCAAAGAGTATTTAGGTAATAAATAAGTAGATATATAGACGTAAGTACATGCAAATTCAAAATATTAGTAGGGATAAAGTGAAGAACCCTGTAGTTGGAACTAAGCTTCTTGTTAATGGTAAGTAGCCATAAACAGATTATGTAGGATAACATTTATCACGTTCGATTCGAGCACGGGTCAGTGAGATAGAAAACAAGCCTAAGTAAGGGTCTGTTTAAGATTATATTATAACTTAAACTCGGACATTATAAAGATGTTAGATTGTAGAAGGGCAACATAATGAGTTGTCCAGCTGAGACAGAAGGTAGGGTGTCTAATGTTCTACAAAAATGTAAGATAGAATTGATATTGCGATATGTAAGCCTATTTTATTACCTATTACAGAATTACAGACACCCTAATTACTGTGTATTTCTGGATTCGATACTAATCCAGCTCCATAGATAAAATCATTGTTTATGCAAACTCCAGCTACACCTTTTAAGCCTAATCACTTGATTACTGCTTACCCAAAATCCTCACATTTTGCACTGTGATGCAAATTAAATTACCCTTTAAACTGTATCGTGACGCATGTTCGCAAGTAATTCAGTAACGTTATCTCGGAATTAGGAGCTCAGGATTAGGACTACAGAAACGTTGAGTCTCCAAACGACGGATTTTAATCCTTTACGAGGGTGTGTGAGACATTGCTATGGTGTTTTCGAGACATTATTTACTCTGGTGAAAGGCGAGTTTAGTTGGAAGTTACCAGGGGCACATAAACTAGATGGAGCTAATACGGTGTGAGATTAGAGAAGTGACGCTTGAAATTGTTATGGTGTTTTCCAGATTCAGGCTCGAAAATGGGAAATCCGGTAACCTGTCATTGTCTTTTTGCAATCTTACTGTAAAGAATAGATCCTGCTTTTTTACTAGTTTTTGTTTTTTTATGTATTGATATAAATATAGTTTTATGTAGTGCCTTACCTGTTTATATCTCGTCACAAAATGGCTTGCACTGTGTGCAAAGTGACATTGTTTAGTCGTTTGTTTTTTGTCGTAGTGATCAAGTTTAGTAGTTTATCGAGTCTTGGCTATAAGCAGTTTCTAGCCTACCTCGGATTTTGTTCATTTTCAAAGGTCTTTTCGGTCAAGGCCAAATTTGGCCTTTTGAATTTGTTAGCTTGAAATCTAGGTATTTGCTTGCATTTTGTTATTCTCATTTACTTTCATCAAAAGAGTTTTGTAGTGTTAGGTTGATAGGTCAGGTACAAATAATAGTAAAAACAGTCCAAATAAAACACACGATTATATTTTTTATAGATTTTATTTTTATAAAGGTTTCATTGTATTTATCGTAGGTATAGTGTCATTTGAATATTTCATAGCTAAATCAGCTTTCCAATCGATAATGTGTAGTAGGCGATTACGTATAATTAAAAACAATGGTAATAAAAAAAGAAGTTGACAATCGAACAGTCTATGAAAACTGGTCTACAGTACAATTAGTAAAAATGAAAAAGTAACTTATTGGGTTATTCATTGTGCATTAAATAACTAAAAAAGGTAAATTATTAAAATTATTCTAACTTAAGTTAAAAGCTGCTAAACATAAATTGTAATAACGTGCCTAAATCGGCAAGGTAAATAAACGATTTTATGTAATATGGATTTATTTCAACTAGTTTTTTTTTTTCAATGTTTACTCAACATTTACGCCCTCCGCCGGCTATATTTAAATGTCTGACAAGCCGTTGAGTTGCCAATACAGTATTGGTACGAACGAACAAGATGCAGGCAGGGTTCAATAGAAAATGAGGAGACGCCGGCCGCGCCCCGCGTGCCGACACTGTCGAGTGTCGACAACGCACTGCCAACGAACGCTCGCTAAAATAATTTCCATTCAATAACAGTCAAACAAAATTGGACTAAACAACAAGGAATTTGTACTTTGGGAGATGTGATATATAGAGAATCGACTAGGTCCTCATCAAAATGAATATTAAATACTTAATAAACATTGTATCAATAATATATAATATAAGCAATATAAAACGTAACATAATCGGAATACTAGACAATAATATAATTCTGCTAAATAACTGAAATAATTCAGGATGATCGCCGGTCTGGGCGGGGACTCGCGACAGTATGAACCGCGGGCGGGTTGGATGGTGAAGCCGACGGTACCGACTAGAATCGGCTTTCGAGGAGATCGCGCGATCCACGAGCCCTCCACTACAGAACCGACAACACAGAATTGTCTAACAATATATCATAAATCGAATAGAATTAAAACTTTGCTAAGATTTTTGTACCGAAAAATGTATCTAGCGTCGTATTAAAATGATATGCTTGCGAACAGCAACACTTTGGTAATGATCACAACTGCAGGGATGCTGCCCGCTCGTCGCCCACGTAAACGAAAACAACATAATGCATCCCAAGTCAGTACCCACTACACATTCTGCTATTGATCAGTGTTGGCTGCTTGTTCGGTAGTACTGCGTTTTATCGATATCATATATTAATAATAAATGTCACAACATCAAGCCAGTATAAAAAACACTAAGCCTACTAAACCTACTACCTCAAAAACTCTTTTAAAGAGCAAACTTACACCTATTTTCGTAAAGTAACACAAAGTCCGCCCAAGTGGCGTACAATATCAGGATCCGTATAAAATATAACATGTTTTATTTTTTCGCCTCTCCAGTTTTATTACAATTTTCTGAAACAACCTTACAGCTAACTTCTCGCTTTCCTCAACTTTACAATAAAGACAATACAACGCTCACTATCGTTACAAAAATTAATAGCTTTTCCTCAATATTTTAAAATCGTTACAAAATGGAACTTTTTCATCTTAACTTTAGTCAGAATTATCTTATTTACTCTTAAAATTTTATTTGTGCCAATTCCTTACGCATCGACTCCGAATATACAAAAATATACGTTGAG
This sequence comes from Helicoverpa armigera, assembly GCF_030705265.1. Taxonomy (NCBI): domain Eukaryota; kingdom Metazoa; phylum Arthropoda; class Insecta; order Lepidoptera; family Noctuidae; genus Helicoverpa; species Helicoverpa armigera. Next base: position 8,344,801 of record NC_087132.1, on the reverse strand, counting down.
ACGTATCCAAGTTTTAATAATATCAATTTTCAATGGTATAGACGTATTTAATAGCATATTTTTTAAAACGATCCTTACCGATAAATCAAGCACTTATACTTTACTTAAAATTAATCAATTGGCGTTTCCATCTGAGCATCTCAGCATCGTTCCACGACTCTTACCTTATTTCAGTTAAATTGTAAGTAAACAAGAGATCATTATAGAAAAGAACACTTACATAACACATGACCACACTCATTATTAGTAAATATTACGAAGATATCCATTGTACCTACACAGGACAACGGAAATATTATAAAATATATCGAAGTTATTCATTCATTCAAACATACATTTATAGATATACACAGTTATGAAAAAATGCTTCATTAGTGTTGAGATGCTTTTAAAAGACATCCATGTTCAGTACATTTGTCATTTAGTCTGGCCGCGGAGTATCGCTATTATATTTTTTACCCGATAGACAAGCGATGAATCATCGCTGCGGCAATTACTCTGGTACGGCAATACGGCTGAAATATTTCACTTACATTTCTCCGTAACCAGGATCACCGAAGCGAACACGCTGCGGTTACATTAAAATGCATCGATATCATGCTGTTTTTTGCATTCCGATAAACGAAAATGTATCCAATTAGAGTGACTTTTACAAAGCATCCAATCAAATAGAAAATGCACAAATATTTAAAGACTTACTAGCCTAATTACACGATGACCTTAGAGTTGTTCGTCAAATGTTAAGATACAATCTTGAAGACAGTTCTCGTGAAATCCATATGAAACAGATGGGAGATGTTCCGACAAGATTGCCTCTCAGCGTTGGACGGACAATCGGTCTTACACAATACCTATTATCGCTGTGATACACGTACGAGATCGAGTCTCGTTTGTCTTACAAAAATACTACATCTACGTTTCCAGTAAAAAAAGTATATTACTTGATGTTTAATTTATGCATTATACATATTAATAGAAAAAGTTTATTACTAAATTACTCGTTACCGATACGAAAGTACAAAAGTTTTAGTTATTACAAATTATGACACTCATACCCTGATGTACCCCGCGCATTACGTAGTATAATCGTTTAGTCTAATTGCTACGCAATAACTTAGTTATTATCATTAACCAATTCGTCACTTTATCACCAATTTTAAATGTGCGTACAAAATGCTCCGGATTGGACGTCGGAGTCCGATTTCGCGAGAGTTCTGTCGGCTAACTAACTTGTATTGACTTACACCGTACGCGCGTACGCCGGGGTCGCCGAGGCAGCCTCGTCCGCCTACAGCCTAATGACTGTAATGTAATATCACCTTTCACAATCGTATCGCATTTGATAGTTTGGAGAGCAATTTACTTGAACTGGCCCGCTTCAATATAAAAATAAACCGACCGAACTACAATTGATCAGACTTACCTACTGGTCCGTCTCAACTACTAAATGCGAACGAGCGCGACGTTAACCCTACCTATACAAGTTAATACAAAAGATTAATACGAACTTACTACATTAGTGTAGAAAACATCGAGTATCAAAATATAATTAACATGTTTTTGATTTGCATCTTTTTCACTAACCAATAACAGCCGTATACTAGAATCAGCCATGCGTTTTGGAAAATTTTGAGCTTATGGACGCCGGGTATCATTGGATGCTGAATGTCACATTGATAACCTGCCTCGGACCTGGGTCTGCCTTCAGTTTTACCTTACGCGAGATAAAAGCGACATCCTATAAAAATATCAATGAAATGCTGCACGGCCCTTCTCATAAAGTTCTGTTGAATTTATTGCAAAGAGATTTTACTGTTTAAGTCATAATTCTTTGTGTTTAGTAGCAACAAATGCTCTGGTAGCATTTATTATTGGAATTATAGAGACATAAACATGCCATCTCTAGATTTGCGATTTAATTGTGATTTTATTCGGTCGGTACAACAGAACGTTATGCATTGGACACGCGACGTCTACCGTTAAACATTTAATGTCAAAAGCGGCAGTGACGAAGGCAGGCATAACACCGAGTGCGTTTAATATACGTTACATATCACGGGAAAATTTCTAATTTAATTTCACATACTTGGGCGCGAGTGCACCACCTATGACCAGAATGTACACCATTCATAATAACAATACTCGCTTGGCACGAGATTACCATTACCGATAATCATTACAATGAAGAGAACAAGACAATGACTAAACTTAATTATAAGTGTGACCACAGACATTCATCCACATTCATACCAATTATTATTAATGAAAGAAAACCCTACGACTATAAATAAGAACTACAGTGGAAATAAGATTTGATTAAACCTATATTCAAAAGCGAGACGTATTATGCCGACGATGTAGTCCTACTTATTGAGTGCTAGAGGTACAATGTACGATTTCTAATAAGTATAGCATTCGATAAAATACGTGTCATAAAGTAATGAAGATCAAAATAATATAATATAATTATAAATATAATAAAATAATATTTATAATAAGTAACAATTTTGCTCCTAAATTTTAACGAACATAAAACAAAATTCCTTTATATTATAAAAACCAATAAAACTGTTAATATTACATAATTCTGTCAAACAAAAACAATTGCGGTTATATTAGGATTACAGCAACTATTTCATAAAGATTACCTAAGATGAGGGTTACTTTTAATAGGTATGTATTTGATTTACTTTATAAAATTTGCAAAAGTAACAAATTGTTTCTTTGTACTTTTAAGCAATTCACTAAATTACACCACATTAAAATTCAACATGAAGAAATTCGAATGTCGGTTTCTAAATAAATTGTCATTAATTACAAAATTTAACAAATATGTGCAAATAAACTAAGAAAGTTGGCAACGTTTGTGTTAATTACATTTATTATTAAAACTGAACAAGTAACTAAGTGTCTAAAATATGAATAATCAAACACATATTCAGATTATGTATCGTTTGTGTACGAAAGTTAGGAAAGACCGAACTATTGTCCAGATGAACGTACATCTGTGTACTATTCAATTATCTATACAACCTTTGAAGTGTCAATAAAATCTTCAAAATAATAAACATACTCTAAAAGAGCTCAATTTGTAGGGGAGCTATAAATGAAGATATACTCATATAATTTCAAATAAAACGGGACAAATACTGTAAAATGTTCAACTGCTCCACGATATGAGGTCCGACAGAGCTGAATCCCAGGATATTATTTTTCAGTGGCTACGATAAACATTTACTCTGGATTGTATATTTTCGCAGTCGAGTACACAACTTTGTCACTGTGTGTACTGCGACTCATAACTGTAAATATTCTCTAAACACAATTTCTGGAACCTCTCTGCTTGACACTATAATTTACTATTTTTTTTTGTATCTAAAGAGGTAATGTTTGTCAAAGATTCATCAATATTGAAATATCTATAAAATATGAAACAAACAGCCTTATTATTGATTCAGAGAACTTTGATATAAACGTCTTATTGGAATTTGTTTTCAATATGGCGTTTGAAAATACTTTGTTTTTGTACCGGATAGAGGGGGGAGTCAATGACTTGATACTTTCGATGAGTCACCGTAAACGTAGTACCTACTATGATTATACATCTACATAGATGGCTCTGTATTTGACTATTAAACAATATGATTTTATAATTTGTGTCGACTATGCGAGCTCGCGGCACGAACGCACTACACTTACTTTTGTACATGGCCACCATCAGATGATCTGGTTCATTTTTAATATTTTTCTAAATATACCAACAACAGCTCGTCTTAATCTTTTTTTTTTTTTCAAATACTTTATTGGATACATACATTTATTTAAATGTATATTTAAACTTTTAAATATAATTCTATATTCGAACGAGCAAACTTCGATAAAATTAAAATTGATTAACATATGTTGTGTGTTCGTGCCGCGGCCGGAACGCTTTAAAATAAGTAGGGATCTTTGATATTATTGAAATTATGTACTATCGATTTACTGCTAAACTAGAAATATGCAATAATATCTCATTAAATACTTTTTGTTAAGCATCTGCGTGTAGTAGAATAAACGGCATATTTACAAATATTACGCCATGCTATGATAAATGTCTTGTCTCAGATATATTTTAAATCTTAGAATAACTTTTAAGCAGAGGATACTAATATAAAAATATGTAAGAGGTATTACAACCACACAAGGCGACCGGCGACTATAGTCCGACGGATGTGCGCAAGCGACGATCAACATTGCATCGTTAAATATTTTATGAAAGCTCAAATTTTTATGAAAGTAATGTCTGCGTTAATTACTAATAATTGAATAATTTAAAGCGTAAAAGCAACTGCCAAACTGTATTAGCGAGTTCATTTTATTATGAGAGGTTGATTCTACTAAATTTCCTTAAACGGGAGCTCAATATATTTTAGCTATCTTTGAAACTTTTCCAGTCTTAAAAAAACTACTGTATAAATGCTAGACAGTGATTATAAATTAAAAAAATGGAAATCTAAAGCTTTCAATAAATACTTAACAAGCGTGCCCGTGCTGTTCAATTTTGAGTCTTAAGGTGTGGACATAGAAGCCAGTCTGCCGTCCACTCAAACCGTGCCGTGATGACGATGACGTAATGAGGTGCAGTGATGCGGATGATGGCGTGATGTGTTATGAAGGTGAGCCTATAACTACACAACAGCACTAACTAGTCGTAGTCAGTCCAAAAAAAAAACAAATACAGTACCTAGTTAGTTTTGATTTTGTGGTCTGAGTTGGAAATATCGACATTATAGAGCAGCATTATTTATTTAGTACGTTATTTTTTTGGCATGTTTTTTTAAAGAATGTTTTATCAAAATATTTTTGTTGATCTATTGTTTAAAAAATATATCAAAAACTACCAACAGTCAGACCAAAGAATTTAGACAGAACTAGGCAATGTATCGATTAGATTAGTAAAATGTAAATGGCAGTATCGATTTAAGAAGGATAATGCGAAAAATTTTTACCTATAAAAAGTGTCAAGTCTTCATTAGAATTATTGCCTAACTTTGCGGACATCCGCTCATTTTATCACTTTATCTGTATACTCCCCTATCGCCTAACTATCCGCACCACTTTTTAGTTGTTATTATATTTCATTAATCGCTAAACACGCACTATTACTAAGAATTATCACTTGTAATCACTTTGCGAGTAATAAGTATCAAATGTATAAAAACCTTACCTAAAACATTAACATTAAACAGTTACTGAGTAAGTCCGTTCATCACTTAAACGCTTAGTAAATGTCGAAGCGCTATTCACTTACAAATAAATAGACATTCATGATAATAAGAAAAACCCTTAAACCTAAACTATTCAGATAGCCAAACGTATAGACGATAGTATTAAAAAAAAAACTTTTATTCTTTGTTAAGAATTAAACTTCTCTCAATGATTAACGGTATTCACTTTTTTTTTAATTTTATTCCAAAGGAGTATTTCACCTTCTTTCAACTGATATGGCACTATTCCAAAAAGTTTATATTTGAATATTTTTTTTTTTAATTCTTCATGCAGTCCGTTAATCACTGAGATATAAATATTTAGAAACCTATGTAAAACAACAATTCGACATTACATAAGCCTACAATAAATGTAAGTCATAGATATAGACAGGCTAATCATATTATTGGTGACACAGCAATTAGGTACTTACATTTAAAATCCTCTACCATTACTGTTTAAATAAGGTATGTATGTGAAAATACAATAAGTAAATGAAACTGATATTAAAGACGATAACCTAACATGGCATCTTCAGTAGAAGTAGACTTCCCTTACACTAGCAAAGTGCCATTTGGTGGGAGGAAATAAAAGTTCACAATAAACCTACGAAAATATTGTATAACACTTAAGTTAGGTTTAAAATTTTGCTAAAATAAAACATAACTAATAAACTAAATTGAACTAAACAACACTCCACGCGAACGCCCCTATCAGATAGGGTCATCAGTATCACTGAAATACAAGGTAATCAATAATTTAAAACTCACGCCTTTTACTTCTTCAAATGGAAATATACTTCCCAATTTAAGATTGATCCGAAACAAAAAATGCAATTTCTGGCATCACTAAACCGCTAATTATTATTTTCGTTAAAAATCAACTCCTAATCAACAAAGTGCAAAATAAAATTAAAATAAAATCAATAGTACAATCTAAACTGACACATAAAATTATTATCAATAATACCAACTTAATTTAACAGAAATTATGTCTAGCGTCATCGGACGCAGTTAAAGTTCAAGAAACAAACATCGCAACACAGAAAAGTCTATCGGCGCGTCAGATTCAGCACAGCACAGGATTAAGCAATCTGGTTCAAGTAGTCGATGAAGTCGTTGGAGAACAGCTGCAGCGAGGGCTCGGCCAGCGGCGTGCGGCGCGGGATGCCGCAGCCGCCGCCCAGCCGCTCCATGGGCCGCTCCACCGTGCGCTCCACGGGCTTGGGGCGCAGCGTGGCCAAATAGCGCTCGGCCAGCGATTCGCCCAGGCTCATGGCCAGCGTTTCGGGGCTGACTCCTAGCAGGGACAACGACTCGGTGAGGCTCGCGAGGGTAGGCGCAAGGTACTTGGTAGCGGGTTCTTCAGCGGGCGGGTCTTGTGAGCGGGAGGCCATGCTGGTGTTGATGACGGGACGCAGCGCGGGCGGGGAGGCGCGGCGCGGAGGCGACGGCGCCAGGCCCCACGTGTCGGAAGCAGGGGGGGTGCCAGGAGAGCCTCCTGGCACCGCCGACTGTTATGGCCACTGCTGGAACAGCGGGAAGGCCCTCTTTGTGAAGCAGTAGCTGAGCGGCTTGACGAAGTGGGTGTCGAGCACGCGGCAGTGCGGGCACGTCACTGGGTGCGAGTAGTCGGAATAGTTTAGCCGCTGCTGTGGGTGGAGCAGGGCTTTGAAGCAGTTGTTGCACTGTAGACAAAAGAAATACATATAGCTTTAGTACATAATCTTAACAAAAAATGCAAATTTCTTAAAAAGCTTCCAATGTACGACGCCTTTTTTCTACGTCTTTATTAAGTGACTCTCAGTCTCACCTTCAATCTTTCAGCGCAGCACGGCGTAGCCATGAAGATATCATAAGAGTACATGGTGCCGAGCACCAGCGAGGAGCCGTCCCACTTCTGTCCGCAGAACCGGCAGCGGATGGTGCGCTCAGGGTCGCACCGCTCCAGGCAGCCCATGCACACGCACGTCAGGTATTGCGTGCGACCTTCCACTTTCACCTGTACGACAATAGAGGTATTTAGTATACACATCACCTTGGTCCTGCAAAGGACTAACCTTCTAAGAGTATGTACAACAGCGTTAATAAATTAAAAGTTGTGATTAAATGTCTGGGTAATGAGGGGTGAAAATATTTGCAGCAACCAAATCACTAATCTGGCCTCAAGATGCCACTTAATTTTTTTTTTAGTCTCATAAGAAAACTTTTGCAGCATGTGAAACAAGAAAGTTACAAAACTTTTTCTTTTTTAGTTCTTAGGTAACATCAGCTGGGCTGAGTCCGGGATTTGGGCCTGTGCCCGGACCTTCGTCACGGTGAACTGAATACCGATACCAACGAACTATGATCAAGGAAATGTCAGTCAGTCAGTCATCTGTCAGTGCTGAGAAACGTGCATAGCAGTACTTTCTAGAACCTTCCTATTTACCTAATGATAACAGGTGAACTCATGGTGTGAGGTGAAATGCTTTATCATTTGTTTTCATATTCGCGTTAAGAATACGTAAGCTAGTTATCAAATACATTAATGAGCGAATTATGTAACTTTCTTTGATTAAACAAAAACATGTATCAAGCATGTGAGAATTAAAAAAATAAAAATAATTTTGTACATTCTTGTATAAGTCAATCACATGAACTGAGTTGGAATGGATATCCCGAGGTAAATCAACCAATCTGACAGGCATTGGATGGTTTAATATTTACGAGGTCTTCTGTCAGGCTTTATCATACACTACAGTTCAAATATGGACCTAAAATGTTAAAGTTTAAAGCTTTAATATGAATTGTGTAGAAACACACGACTATCGGGGGCTCCATGCTAATTCTGAGGGCAAACAAAAGCGAGAGGCGACTCGTCTCTAATCCGACGAACAAACAACTTCACAAGACCTGTATGACTACGTTTGTCTCGTAAACAAACTGCAACATCTTATTTAAGTTTTCGTACTTAAAACGGCTGGCTTATTGCTGTTTTTATTACGTGTCAGCAATTTAAAATTTGAATGTGAGAAGTTTTGGCGTCGGATTCAGTATGGAGTTAATATTATGCAGAAATGAGTTGCCTTAGGGCTGTATTTAGATTTTCTGTTGGACGAGATAGGTGAAAACGGTGGAGCTAAAAATTGCCTTGGACTCTTCGTGCAAATTCTCACAAAACTGCAATGCTCAGGACCTTTAGGAGAAATGGTCCTTCGGTCTTCTTGTCATTGATATATGTAAGAAATAATTTATAAATGTAAGTACATACCTCAACAGCGCCGCTATTATGTTGGCGCGGGCTCAAGAAGAAGGTCCCATCGACCAGTGGATACCGGTCGAAGACATGCAGGGTCTCCTTGCAGAGCGCGCAAGTCACCCTGGGCTTGTGCTGTCCAGCCAGCGTCGACAGGATGAATAGCCGCGTGTCGTCGTTGCCATGGTTACCCTCGTCCTCAATCTATAACAAAAGAAGCGACATGGTAAGAAATAATTTGGATAAACCAACATCGAGTGAACATCTCGAGTTTGCCGAATCTGCAAAATCCGCCTCAGAAATTGAAATCATGACAAGAAGCTTTTCTTGTAAGCATAATAATGCCCTCAAAGTGATAATACAGCTAATAACAGTAATTTTCTACCAAAAACAATAGAGAAGCACGCCCCTATTCGCAAAGGGCGCAGACGTTATTGTAAATCCACGCCCGCAATTTCAATATTTCATATCCCCAAATTTACATATTACGATTAATGCATCTACCCACGACACTTACCGCAGCAACTCTCCCTTCGTAATAACACAAGTAAATGACTGCATAAAGTTGAATAATGAAAGGCTGAAAGGCAATTACGCTGAATTCGGAGTCGAAGTCAAACAAAGGCTCACGAGCCACGGAGATCGATTGTGAAGCACAATTCGTTCACGTACGAGCAATTTGTGAGAGCGAATAATAATGAAAGTTTAACGAGTTACTGTTGCAGCGTAGGCACAGCGGCACGCCCTAATTAAACATAATATTATGAGCTGTCAAAGCGTAATACGTCCAAACCCATTTTCTAGCCATCGACGTATTGATTAACCAAGCATTGTTCCTCCTTTGGGGGCATGATCATGTCTGGCAAGTCGGCCAAACTCATTTACAACTGAAATTAATATTATCGGCCAGTTAATTGTCTACACGCTGACTACACATGAAACAGAATGCGAGATGCATAAGTAAGGAACTCTTCTTACATTCCAGTATGCATTTATTGATGCTAGGCATTCCTATCTATTATTAGAGTGACGTCGTGACACCAGGAACACATAAACGTACCCGGCGAGAGCGTTGACCTACGCAAACAAACTCAGTATGATTTGCAGTATAGTGCAGTGCAGTTTGCCAAGAGACGAGCGGGCGGGGGCGGGCCATCCGGCATAGCAAACACCGCCGCGATATCTTGCTACCCAACTCCAACACGAGCGCCGTCTATTCCGGTCGTGTCGAACATTTTGTTATTTAACCGATGATCATAACATTCGCCACCGAATGTTAATGCTCCTCTCCATTTGTAAATTGCAATCGTCAGACTGGTGTTGTCGTTTGAACGTGATAAATAACTGGCCGCGAGTGCCGCCTGTGCGGGACTCGCGTGATTGATTCAACCGAGCAGCTGCTCACACGACACGTAGCTACTTTATGATTGATAACATTGAATCGCGAGACCACTTTGTTGGGTGAGAGAAACGCGACGCTGCACCCACTGGCTAATGAAACGTCTATGAATTACCGTGTTAATTAAAACGGCGCTAGACTCAACGCCTTAGGACTAATGAGTGACAATTAAATTGTTAAGTGTCGCGCACACGACAGTTTAGTGAGGTTGCAGGTCCCGGCCGTCGAACCCGCGGTGAGTGCTGCAAACTTGCACAATTTACTTTTGTTCTGCAAGATTGATGAGCACTCCGACGCAGACTATTTATTTACTCAATCCGATCACGCTTTGTCTCGCAATCGTCGCCTTTTATAGTTGTCTACGATGACTCGGCGAGGCACTAAACCGGCACATAAAACTTTCAGCCGAGTTTAGTAAAGTGCATGTCCTTTACGTAGGTAAAACCAGATATAGGAATAGAGCAGAAAGCGATTTGGTCTAGCATGGAGTCAGTTAACAAGAGCGCCCGAGCCATTCGACTGGCGTAGACGATCGTAGCTTCCTCTAATTACGTCTACTGAATTTACATAGTGCGGGGAAACTTGGCAGCCAGTAAACTTTGCGGTTTCAATGGTGTCGAAACGTTCCGATCCCAACCGCCGTATCCTCGAAACGACTTCCGTAACAGAACAGTTTTAAAATAAAATTAAACTTTAACAAAGAATTATGCATTACCGGAATAACGCACAAAGATGTGATTCGTTGTCGCACAAATTTAATCGTGGTTCTGTTCGTTTGTTTCGATGTTCAAACAACAAGAGCGAGAAGAGCTCGTTTCGACGAGGAGACGAGAGCTATGGAGAGTGCTCGAAGCGTCGTTAGTACTTCACGTCCCGCAGAACGAATGTACACACATTAAAACTTTCCGAATTGAAGGTGACGCAATAATTAAAGAGCCGCACGGGGTGCCACCCTACACGCAGAGCTTTTACTGCGCCCGGGAAATGGAAAACAACAGTATCAGATCAACATTACTTAAATTACAGTCCCCTGTACTATAACGAATAATTCAACAGAACAATTTTAACTGTAGCCATCAAATATCAACAAAAGCTTTCCATATTTGCTGAAAAGTAAAATAAAAGTAGTAAGCAAAGTGGATTCGCTTTTCATTTGTATTTTCTCTTAATAAACAGTTGTAAAGGTATTCACGCTACACTGTCAACATCGTTTCCCATTGTTCTTAGTATCTATGTACTGAGTAAAACGTTCGCAAACGAGCTTTTTATTATAAAACAGCAGACATAGCCGACCTTAGGTTGAATAACGACGATAAATCTGGATTGTACCCAGGGGTGGCTTATTTTTAATTAGCCAAATGAAACTTTTCCTATTATATTTCGCCGTCGTCGGCAGTGAACACTTAAATATAGTAAAGATAAAAATTAAATACAATGTGAAGCGAGAGAGTGCTGAAAGGCTGAGGAAAAATGTGAAACCTCGCCGCAATCCAACTAGCCGCAACAAGATATCCAATACTATGGATCTGATAGCAGCAAAATTATTTAATTGAATTTTTAAACGGATCGATTGCTGACTAAGCATTGTAGATGGCGATTACGATGTCGAATGAAGAAGCTATTCAGACGTTAAAATATTTGGAGTGATGGTAAAAGGGGGAAGCAATTTTTCAGCAGTGCCATCTCAAACAATAAGTCTGGGAGCGGATGGCGGATGGTATTTGTGGTGCTCGATACATTTATCGTGACGGCTGCGTTGCGTTCGCCTCGTGTTTGCCATTGTCTGAGAGCTTCACGTTAATACTTTGCTCTTTGTATCAGCGTATTCTATAGTAATGCAATTGCAGGATTTTGCACAACTTTCTTGAACATTCGTGCTCTCTCAAGCATGTTTAGGTTGAAGTTTTGTTTAGAATATAAACACTCAAATCACTAACAAGGTGTATTTATGTTGGAGTTAGTACAGAAAGTTTTATCTCGCAAGATAAATGAGAATAACACAGTGAATGCTATCTGAATCACAGTTACCTAGCCCGGAGCACAGGGCAACGCAGATTACCAACTTTCTAAAGGAAATTATGGTTTTATTCCATCACGCTGGTTATTTTCAAGCGTAACTTGTCTGCTCATCAGTATTCGACTGTCAAAGGACGCAGCGGTTTATGTAAATCTTGAGCATTTATTACGCTTGCAACTCTGTAAACGTCGATACTCGAGGCGAGCGGGGAATTCATGAAGCGAACAATTTGTTAATCTTCGCAAAGAGAAATACCTCAAAGAGGAACGTGAGGACCGGTATTGAAGGCATCTCGTGTACGGATATTTGTGAAATGTTGTCTACACGTGCGTATTAAGTGTGAATATTTTGCAAAAATTCAAATGTCTTGCGAGACATTTTCTCGCGTGAATTAGTCGCGTCCCGACATTCCACATTACGCGGTGATGCTCGCGATGTGAATGTCGAGATATTGTCGACTGACAAAAGGCATCTTAATTCGACGCTAACTGGCGTCGAGAAAACTGACGTGCAGTCCATATATCTTAAGAGATCTTAAAATTGAACTATGCAACAAAGTCGTTATTATTTTATTGCTCCGTCTCCGGGGGATATGAAGTGTCTGAAGAACCGAGTCTCAAGTTAAGTAAAATTTAGATTCAAATGGGTGTTAAAAATGTTCGAACGAACCGAGTGGGTGTTCGGGGTGTTTTGATGCGATTTTGATGAGGTTCCCGTCGAATGCTGCCCGAGACTGAACGGTGACATTTTTATTAAAATGTTGTCTGACAATAAAACGATGTTCGATGAACGAGATGTCGTAAATTCTTTGGAGGTAATTGATTGCGTCCCTGTCCGAATTCACCGGCTTGTTTGAATGCTGCAATTGGAGTGAAAAAAACTGATATTGCTAAAAGAATGGGAACGTAGTGAATGTTGCGTTGTTGTGTTGAGCCGCAGACGAGACGTTTCGTTCTCGCTACATGGAAAACTACTTATCCTAACTTGGTTTTATCGTTAGCAGGATTGTTATGTCAGTACTGGCCATTCAGAGAACGCGTCATTAGTGCCACGTAGATAGTGTGCCCTTGGTTTTATACTCGGCTATTTAATATATAAAATAACATGTTTGCTGTTGTCATTCGCGACCTCTTTTTCCATTGTATAGCTGTTATTAGAGTCCGAGATATGTGCACCTAATTGCCGCCTAATGCACGAAATTTAAGGCCGTCCATAATTCTTGCATCCTATAGGTATAATATTTGTTTGGAGGCTAAGCTATACGTTAATTAACGATCTGTTATTTCATTTAATATTGCTGTACCTACAGCAAAAAAAAAAATAACTAGCCGTGCGAAAGTACCTCATCTGTCATGCATTCACCAAAATCGTTTGAATACAAACATGAAAAAAATACGTTTTCAATTTCCACCAGTACTGGTACGGTTCTATCCATCATATTAGTTATTTCGAGTAGCGCCAAACTCATTCACTTAGCAAACATCAGTTGAGCGTTTGCTCTGTTAGTTTGTTCGTACATACGCCTACATAAGCATGCAATGTTCATGAATAGTCCATGAATATGCATTTATCTATGTGAAATGAATTAAAAACTAAAATAAAGCCGTCATGTGGTGCATCAAAAATGATTTTTTTTTTGTAACCGAAAATATTTTATTTTACAGGGTGTATACAAAATAATTAGAGGTTCTATTCGAATGACACCCTAACCAAAAGATTATTCCGTCTCTTCGAATTCCGAATTCTCATTCAGTATTGGAGAGCTATCAATCCTCCATAAGGATATCGTCAGCTGCCAAATATTGACTATCGATAAAACAACAAACATCAACAACAAATCGATTAAGTAAAATCGATAATCGCAATCGTTTCGCCATAAGGTAATATTTATTCTGAGACTAGTTATGAGTGCTGTCGCGATAGTTCTCAACGTGGTGAGCCACGTGCGCTCGCGCACCCAGCTGAGTCAATACATGTGTATGTAGAAATGTCTGTCTGTCTATCTGATATGTCTAGTGGGATCTACACTTATCTTGAAATGGACACAACAGTCTTTGTTGATACTATTTTTTTATACAGTAAAATGTATTTGTGGAACCGTCAAAGGGAACTAGGTAAGTACTGCTGTCTGTCTCGCCCAGTATATAAAATATTCAAGAGACATATTTGTTTATTAACCCATTAAACAATTAATTGAGCTATTAAATACTAAGATAATTGTCTAATTTTATCTGTGCAGATGTACGACCGATCTGTGGTATGAATCGTAAGTACAACTAGTAAACATCTTTATTATTTCCAACTGCAATCGTATTACCCGTAAATTGTATTTTTACGACTTGTTTTAGGGTCTGAGTCATGTTTTGACGGTCGTACGAGCAATCAGACGAAGAAAAATAGACCAATGTTGTGTAACTTTAAACATTTGCAAAAATTTTATTCATTCGACAAAATTGTAGCTCAGCAAAACATATTTAATTATATTATAAAAACATATTTTATATCCCACGTTTACGATGAAATATTATGAGGAATGACAGCTAAAAGTATCCAAAGTTATTACTTTACATATCAAAAATCATAACAGACATTAAAATCATCTGGATAAACGCTTGTGGAACAATTTTCATGCTAATGTTTAGAAAAAGGATCTTAGTTCGAGATTTTGGTAAGTGTCCAAGGGAATAAAGAGATTTATATGATGCATTTATTAGTTTTCGCTAGCTCCGTTTTGCGCTGACTGCGTCGTTTAAACTTGATTTTATGTGCACTAGAAATACTGCAGTCATTTAGTACCCATACAAACAAGTAGTGCTTCAAAAGGCTAAATATACATAGACGTAATTATGTCTTTGTAAATCGTTTTGTGTTCAAATAGACAGAAAAGATTTATTTTGCAGTTCTATTTTTACTTAATTGTATTAAGATATGCAGTGAAGCGCAGTTTTAGAATGATATTATCTGTGTAGGATTAATTATCATCAATTGTGGAATATTCATGGTAATTTTTACGAGAAAAGCCTCAAAGGAACGGCGACTCTCAAAGGGATGCAAAGCGTTTAGCTGCAATAACATGCAGGATACAAACGCGTCAATAGCTTAGATACTCACAAGTTCATAGCAATGTTGGGACCACACGAGAACAATAGTACCTGATTAATACTTTAATTTTACAGAAATGCGTATGGAGTTCATCTTTTCTTCAGGAATATATGGAGCAAAGGCTGAGTCATCAGCATTTCGTTTTGTGATAACAGGTAAAATGTATGCAACTTTTTATCTTTGTGATTATTCGGAATTTCGATAGGTCTCTATTCGGAATATGGTTTCCAGATTTTTATTTTTTAAGTATTAAATCAGCTTACAAGTTTCAAATGTTTACTGTCACTTTCAGTCATGATGTGTATTTGCATTCTTAAGCGAATGTGTATTCCAAGTAATACCATATTCCTAGAACAGCGACAAGTGACAAGTAAACGGCCTCAAAATATTTGTATCACCCATTACATGAACCCTGCTATAAATAATAAGCACGTAACTAAACTTGTAAATAATTCGCATTGATTGTCAGAAGCTGTTGTTTATAGCAACATAAATCCATCTAGATAAGTATTCCTATTTGTTGTATGAATAAATAGTCGTAAATAGACACGGCATTCCTATAGGCTGGCTCTAGCGCCACTGAATGGGGCTTTGGCTAACGGTTTTTCAGACCAGGCTCTTAAATTTTTTACGTTATTTTTGTAAAATATTATTGGTTAGTGTTGTGCATTGCATTATTTTCAAGCAGAAACTGAACTCTGTGCGCTTAAACAACATGGGTATTGACATCCAAATATGACGATTGGTTTTCGGAAGTAAACTTCTCTATGGGCCATAGCTGTGGGACTGTTCAATAATAAACTATCTACTATACAAATGCAGTAAATTCAAACCGCAGTTTTACTTTATAATTAGATACATAATTAATGTAGTAGATATTGATTCGCATGACAAGTGGAAAGCCTGCCTCAACATACTTCGAAAGACATAATGATGACGCACAATACATGTTATGCAGTCCCTAGGTATAAATTTTACTTGCCTAGTTTATAAGGAAAATGTTTTGATTTTCACCAGGTAACGTTTCAAAATAGACTGTTTCTTTCAGGACCTTTAATGGCTACGCTTAAGCCATAGATCTTACTTTTAGATGTCACAAAACCTATTTAATGGTCATGTTTTTGAAAATCGAAGTTAAGTAACTGGTTTTAATGAAGTAAACAATGAACAAAGCAGTCTGAAAGTGACACAGTCTAACTAACGTCTACTCTATTATTATCACAAGAATCAAGTGAAACTTGCTATGGCTAGGCTTGATAAGCTAACAACAAAGGATTTGTTAATGCAAACAACAGAGATAATTTGCAGACTTAAACCCTTTAAATGCTTAAGGAAGGCGAAGGTCAAAACAATATAGGGTCGTTAATAGTCGCAATTAGTAAGAAACAAGTCATTTCTTTTTGCCTTATCTTCGTCACCTATTTAATTGCACTCATAATGTCGCTTCACATTTTCTGAATATTCTAGAAAATAAAGGACTCTCTTATAAGCATAATCCAGGCTTACTGATCATAAGCCGTAGAAACTTATTCTGTCTTATCTCTCTGTGCAGTAGACATTCCGTTATCAGCTAAGAAATCAGTCTGCAAAACCAGATACGACAAGCACTGCATATTGTTCTATGACAAACGACGATCGCAACTTGCATACTTCTTGAGACCGATATATTTATATAGGTACTATGTACGCACGAACAAAAACAAACTACGATTACACTATCAAGTGTATGATACGAGTATAACCAGCCATTTGGCTTGCACTGATAACCCTGCACTTAGCGCTATGTCACCTCGGAGCACGTTATCTGTTTTGCAAAGTTGCCAACAACAGCCTTGTACCTTATCTCAAAACGAGAATAAGAGTGACAATTATATAGATAAAGTGAAAATTAATAAATAACTCAACCAAATTACCGTTCTGCTGATATGAAACTGAGAAAGCTGTAAATATGATATGTTAGTGTCGCGTACACGGTTCGCTTGATATAATAATTTGTATCGTCTACAAGTTTCCGATTGATGTTGAGTACTTGGGTCCTATAGTAAATATTGACATTGGTATTTAAACAGGAAAATGCGTATTTAACTTTATCATTCAAAATAAACAGTATTATCATTATTTCAACTCGAATAATGAATTTACTTGCGTTATTTTCCGATTTGTTAAGTGGTGTGATTATGATAGGCAATTAAATAATTATTTATAGATGGTAAGTTTACTATAATCGCTTTATCTTTATGGTAATTGAGATAAATATATCTGATGACATTAGTCATTCCCATGACTGCGTCATGGTAACTTATTATGGAATTTATGATAACCTTAGATTGAATTAAATTACCTACATATCGATTATAATTGTATTCAAAGCTGCTATCCTTGTATTTTTATTGAATACATGATGCCATTCATAAAATATTTTAATGTGACCTACTGTCTTGTTATTTGGTATCATCGTTAATGACATATGGTGGGTGGTATAATTTAATTAGAACTTTACCAATTTCAAACTAAAGACAACATATAAATTATCTCAACAAAAAATTTACATTGGCCTACATTCTTCGCTTCAAAAAGCTTCAAAAATCATCTCCGATACTTTCCAGAAAAAAAAAGAAAAAAAAAACAGCAAAATAAAAACTCATGACAAACAAACATCAGGCCTTACGCCTATCTAACTTTACTCGTATGTTAAAGTCGAAGTAGATTGAAAGAAAGAAAGAACAAACATTCATACAACTCATTCAACTGCCGTCATATCACGCATCGTATGAACTATATTCATCCATTTATAGCATTAGTAGAACCGTCAGCGCCAACCTTTATCGACTCGATAAAACAGCCACATGATAAATTAAATTTCTCCGCCGTGAGATTGATAAACAAGAAAATTATTGGTTCCATTTTATTATAAGCTGTTTATAAACAGGGTAGGTACTTACATTTAATACTTTACATCCTTTGCTGGTTTATTGAGACCCTATCTTTATTTCAGTTGTTAGGAAGCTAGACTATCCCAGAGTATCGTCGGGATATGGAAAGTAAAACTCCCGGAATGCGAGTGAAACCGTGGATTACAACCATTATTTTATAATAGCATAGGAACACATAATAATAATATTCGGTTTAGTTGTCTCAAGAAGGCTTCAGCGTGTTGGTTTCGGCCCCACGTTCGCCTCCCGAAATTCCGGGACTCTATAGTCTAGTACATACAAAATAATAGTTTTTTTCTCCTTTCACTATTTTCAATTTTAGTGCAATATTTAAATAGTCTCTTGTCCCTTCTTGAAACAAAGCTTAATAATATTACTATCCAACTCACGCATTCAAAAAATTAATATCATACAAATATTACAGAACAATTGCGTTTAAGTTTAATTATGTACGTTACGGTAATTGCTATTAATTCAATAAAAACAATAATTAACCGGAACAAATGTGGCGTGCTCGTTAATAAAGTAATAATTGCATTTGTTTGTATGAAGAAAAACTGATGGAAATGTTTTTATAATTTTATATAGTTATGTAAGGGGTTTTGTTAGTGAGGATTGTCTTATTAAGTCATCATAATAAAATTCTATGGCTATAGGTACCTACACAACTTAGAAATATTGTGTCTCTTAATTCTTTTAAACGATAAAGATAGGTAGCTCATATTTTGCAATTTTAAGTGTAATGTTTGGATGCACTGCGATAGCACTCTGTAAAAACATAGTTGTTTTTATTATAAAAATAAAACAGTGTCTTTATTATTTCTCTATAAATACACACATACCAGGAAAATGTAATCTGATAGTTACAAAGTAATAAAAGTTTAATAGTTGCCTTCAATATTAACACTAAAGTCTTTTAATAAATATATTAACGATTCCCTTTATATTGTGTAATTAACTTCCATTAAGTACAAGCTGGTATTGTTTATAATAATTATGTAATAATAGTAGTGATTTAGTACAATAATAACATTATTATTGTTATTCAAATCAATAATAATGCACTTGTGTTTGTTCGGCCATTAATTTTGATTTTATGTTCGCATAAATTCACGCCAGTTATACTGGTATCCTGGAGAAACTGATATCAGAAGAGAACAGACACTCAAAAATGACCTTTTTATAGGTACAGTTTAAAACTGAATTACATACCTAGATAGGTACCTGAAATCAGTTAACGCGCTATGGTTCAGCGGTTTTTTACCATGAATGCGAAACGTGACAGACGGTTCCATTCGAAATTAAAAATACATATCAGAAAGGATAAACTCTTACGTATTAAATAAACATTAGCTATTTATAACAAACTTACTATCACATAAAATATAAATAAAACTGTCCTTATCTCTCATAGTTACAGTTACCTACTTAGAAAAATTCTAGAAACCCTTTTTAGCTGCGATAAAAATAAAACAGTCTTGTCAAGCGTTTGAAATAGGCTTTTTATCGCGAGTTATTGAATGCACACAAATGCACTTATGTAAACAGAAGTAAAGGCACGCACATAGAGGCAGATAAGCGTTCGTCCGGCTGTGTGCTTACGATAGCCTATAATCATATTAAAAAAATTAAATGTTTATAAATAAAGGTGTCAAGATAAACTTTATCGAAATCCTAAAAAAAATGTTCATTATTTAAGTATGTTTTGATATTTACGCTATGTGTATTTATTTACATACACAGAGATAGCTAACTTTAGATAATTAATTCTCGCCATTTTGTTAATTCATTCCTAAAGATTTTTTTTTCTTGTATAAAAGCGGTTAATAATCACAAATCTATTTTAAAAAAACCGGCCAAGTGCGAGTCGGACTCGTGCACGAAGGGTTCCGTAAATTACAGTTAAATCAATCTATCTCAAAAACTATAAGAGATACTTTGATCAAACCAAAAATCGTTGAAAGAGTTAATTAGCATGCATCACCTCTATTTTTTTTAGAATTTTATACCCCGTAGTTATAAAAATAGAGGGGGGGGGACATACTTTTTACGACTTTGAGAGCTGATATCTCAAAAACCGTTCACTTTAAGAAAAATGTTTTTTAAAAAACTTTATATCATTTTAAAAGACCTTTCCATTGATACCCACACGGGTATGTACATCGAAAAAAAATTTCATCCCTCAGTTACATGTATGGGGGCCCCACCCCAATTCTTTTTTTTACTATTTAGTGTCATATTTTTGTAGCGGTTCATACAACACATATTCCCATCAAATTTCATCACTGTAGTACTTATAGTTTCCGAGTAAATCGGCTGTGACAGACGGACAGACGGACAGACGGACAGACGGACATGACGAAACTATAAGGGTTCCGTTTTTGCCATTTTGGCTACGGAACCCTAAAAACGTCATTCGAATTTCAAATCCGCTCAGTCGCGTATTTGCAAAGCTCGCTCTAATCGATGCGTGTAACATACTCTTTGCATCGATAAGCCGCGTCCCACTATCGCGGTCGCAGAGTATAACGGCCGCGCCAAGGCGAACGTATACCAACAATAAACATGTCCGACCCTTACATAGCATACTGAATGTTGTACTACGCTAGCCAACTACAAATTGTCTACATTGTTACGGCGAAACCATTGAGGATTGAGTGATGGCAACTGCGATTTTGTGTTACGCTTCTTCTATTGGACGCGAATACAACATGGCGGAATGCAGTTTTAAGGTGATCTACCACCACCGTACGGAATTTATTCATGAGATTGCTAACTCGAAATGCAATATTGCAACATTTTATGCACCTCTAAGTAAAAAGCCAAACACATTACACCAACAACATAATGATTAAGAAATTAAGCAATTACCGCTTAATTTTAAGAATATTTACCGTCATTTACAAACCCGCCGACCAAAATGTCGCATATTGTCTTATTTGGCACGCCTCTTTTGCAATTTAAGCTTTAATTAGCACCCTTATTTGGTCAACTACACGGTCCAATTTCGTTTAAATGTGTAACATTAAGACTAAAACGAGCATGCGGACCCATTTAAAGGTCCGACACCTCAATCCGACTATTCAAACGAGTTGCACTTAGCATACATGCATCCGGCGACCTTAATAGCTAAATAATATAATTCAGTACTACAAGACTAGTTAATACAAGGCTATGATACATAGACAAGTTGTCTATCGGTCATTGTACCGCGGTCCTTATGTAACTGTTGAAGTACTCGTCAAAAAGTGTATTACATGTTATCAAAGCATCAATGGCTATTCATTTGAGTATTAGTGTCGAGCTTATCATTTACTATAACATTTTAAAGGTGGAACAATCGTGAACAATGATATCAGTCGTTGCCCACGCGCTGATAGTTTAATCTATCTTGCTTCCACGCACGTCTTTGGTGCATTGTTGCACTTCCTACGTTATTATATTTAAAAGCAATGAATTCGGGTTAGGATTTACAAGAATTATAAATCACATATTTTTTGTTGTATTATAGCTTAGCAGAAAGACATAAATGGAAAAGGATCGCGTCCCGTCTCTTAGCAAAGATTCCACATATTTCTTCATTAACAACATTGGCGCCAAACATATCTGCGTTGTATACTTAGCAACTAATTAACCGCATAACTGTGTGTATCTGCCAACAAAAACGTTTTTGTAAATATTGTATCAGTAAAAACGTATGTTGTTTGATACGTCGTATTGTAAATATTTGATAGCATCTACCCTTTATTTCCTAAAGGGATATTACACATATTTTACGGCAAAGGTATATTTAGTGCCTATATACATGTAAAGGACAAAAAAAAACCATTTTAAGCATGCATTGCTTTGCAGGATATCTTAATTTTCAAATGTGTGTTCTTAAATTAATCTTTAAAAACAACAAAAAAATATTACAAGCTTAATAATTAAAAGCCAAAACGATGGTATTTATAGGAATTCTAGTCACATTTATCCTCAAGTAGTTAGCCTTCGAATTAGAGAGAATATTAGCATTCCGTTCCCATAATGAATCCATTATTACATTGATATGCAAATACATGCAACAAATTGTGCTCCTAAAGGATTTAGGATATAGTTTAATCGAGTTATCGTCGTATAAGCTTGAATAGTAATAATGACATGTACCTAGTTCTTTATTTTTTTCCGGTAGCTTCTATCCCCGGATTTGTAAGTGTTGTCTGAACAACAAAAAAGCATCAAAAGTATCATTTGTTAAAGAAAGATATCTGGAGTTGATCCAGTTCACCGAAGGCTTGATATTGTTAATTTTTAAAAGAGGTAACATACAAACTTATAATATGTTTTATTAAATGCAAGATACACTGTGGTTTAACCTTCAAATGAAACCGTGAATCACGTACGTAAATGGAATATGAATAGATTCACACTCCTACGCAAGTTTTTTTTGTTATTATAAACAAACAATGCTTTTATCGTACACAATGCAATAAAAAATATATTAACTTGCAATAACAAGTGGAAGGTCACACGTTGTTTATCATATAATATTTCACGATGCGACCGCATTTGGCATCCACCAACACAGTGCCACTAATAATATTACAATTATTATAAACGCAGAAATTGTCAGATGACTAACTCATATAAACAGAGACTTCATTCATAACATTGACGTTACTTCAAATTAATGATCAGTGCCTATTACACACAGTATAAATTACTAAACTAGAGACCGTGGAAAGTTCTGTAGATCATAGTTATCGTGGGTACGCGTATTACTCCAGTCTGTAACAAATCAATTGGAAATAACTTTATTATACAGTGAAAAGGAAATAGAGAAATGTTGAACTGGGCGTATCGGTTGCAATAAAACTATAAAGCTGTCATTAACTTTAGAATTGGATTCGCAGTTATTAATTCATGCTATTAATATAATATAGGTGCGGTGGAGAGGCGAAGCGTGTACCGGGATGATGTATATCACAGTTTACGGCGATGCTCGACGCTCTTAATCCCAAGTATTAACCGGAGGCACCGACCCGCCACGATTTATCGTCCGCAGCCACGACTAGGCGGGGCCAACTAACAACTAACACTGTTGTACCTCGCAACTTGATACCTCGTTTTGTATTTTTCTACCACTCATGATGTATTACTGTAATACTTTGTAAGAAACCAGTCACGTTCTTGAATTTATGTGACGCGAACACATGAATTATCCTCTGCTTGTAAATGTCGACATGCAACACCCCACACATCAATACACAGCTAATCCTCCAATAGTCAGCCAATACAATGTTACTGAGGAAGATATAAGAATAGAAGCAGTTTTTAAGTTAACCCAGTTTAAAGTTTCGCCAGAGGGTGCTGGCATAGTCTTTCACGAGAGCTCTCGCAGTGTTTAAGCAGTCGATTCCCGTTTTATCCGCAGCCGGCAACTCCTCGGGGATGGTGAAGGATTTACAGACGAACAAAAAAGCTCGGAACTAAAAGTAGAGACTACGAAAGAAAGGCTAAGATTTCCGCCGAACGATTTCAACGCAGATAACATCCTCTCATACACTATTTATTTTGTCTTACAAACTCTCGAATGGAGCGAGTGGTTCAAAGGATTTACAAGTAATGTAGAGTGCTTTACAAATTACAAGCGTTGCACTCGGTGGCAGAAATACAAATCATTGATCGATACGATAGTGTGCAGGGCAGAATTAAATAATGGATGAGGTCTATGACCTATAAGTAATTCATAGAATGAGCGAGTGAACGTGAGGTGCGGTGCTCGGCCCGATATGGCAGGTGCGTTATGTAAGCGGCCTGCACCGCAGGCGCACGCTAGTGATACCAAATGCCACTGCGCTATTCCTATGCTGGCCGGCTAGCGGCGAGCTCGTGCCAAGGCCCCGCAACAATTGAAAGTAGATGTCCAATACTTAACCTTTCGAAACAATATTGGAGTAATAGAAACAAAATAATCGATCCAAAACAAACACAAGATTAAAGGTCGAACCGTTAAAGGGCGAAATTGCGCCACATTCATAACAGGTGCCGTCTGAACTGAACGAAACTTAGAAGCCAGACAAATTTATAATGATATAGCCCATTACCTCTCGCAAAGTCATAACGATAACCATAGATATAGTCGTTACCGTAGTATGCCCGAAGGACTTAAAAGCGGACAATTTAAAACATAAATTAGATAGTGCAGTGTCTAAATACGGGAGAACACCGGGAGGCAGCCGACTACCGGGTGGTTAGGGACGATGAATAACGAAGCGACAAGGATGGTGTATCGGGAGTGGTCGCGGAATGGAGCGAGACAAATGATCGGCCGCGGGTGCAGCAGCCAGAAGCAGTGCACACAGACATCGATCGATTAGTGGCCGAGCCGCCCGCCCGCCGCCACAGCCAATCTATCGACCTTTATGTTCACTTTTAAATTTGTGAACTGCCAAAATGTATCGATCATAATTGCTAATCAAATAAGTATTAATTATTCTGCCGCCGCTCTTGTTTCCGTCCCAAATGTGTTTGGTTTGTAAATACTGGCTGGCTGTGGGTGGAATTTACTGAAAGCTAAATACAATGCAACATTTGTTATGCTTACGCACTGCACTGTAAATAATAACAATAATGTAAGTCTTCTACAAAGAATAAAAATTCTGTACGTTTCGCTGGAAATAAAAAAGCAAAAAATAACAAAGTTCATGCAAATCTATTACTAATATAATCTAAACTTAGGTACAAAGCTATCGAGGTTCAGCTCACGTCGTCGGCGACCGGTGATCACTTATTTAACTTGGAGGTGCCGTGATTCCATAGAATCGCACCGGAGCAGACACCACGCGCATTTTTATTTATGAAATTTTCTAGTGGAACAGCTGCGGTAATGGAATAATTTCGATGAAACTGATCGGTATTCAGAAAAAACATCTCGGTGTGTCTACAACTTTCCCCCATCCGATCGGCTTTACAGACCGTCCCACAGATTAGAGCTAGATTGAATTTGAAATTACCGCTCCCTTAGAACAAATTGGAGGAACTAGAATGAAAGCTATGAACTCTTTCATTGAAGCATCCTTCGTTTAATTTTCTAAATTCATCCTCCTTTCAACAGCGAGATCAGCTAGTTTTAGTTCGTCATTTTTGGGAAAGCTCTTAGATAGATATAAAAGAAATTGGCTGTGACTTACAGGATTCAGTGATTTGTAACGGTCCATTGAATATGAGGAACAATGGTGTCTGATTCTTTGCTAAAAAGCTAACATTCCTACAGACACTTAAGTTAAATTGTCTACATAAAAACTGCTATCAGTGAAAACGGCTGTTCACGATAGTCATGGTGTAGAAACTAGGAAAAAAACTCGCAATTAGCTTGTTATCAGAAAAGAAAGTTTAATGTCGCTGTCAACGACTGACTAAGTGTTGCTTAGCAAGGCACCTTGTTGCAGGAAGCGAAGGCAAGTGGAACTTGTCGCCTGTCGCCCAGGAAATGCCTCAACATATTATGTGAGTGATAAGACTACATCCGAGCATAGCACGCTAGGCTATACCTGACAGTCTGACACATTCTGATGTATTTGAAACGATAAAGCTGTTTAGATACATTGTAATGGAAAACTACGACTTACGTGACAAAATACCTACCGATAACGCCAAAGGTACCTTTTAATCTTATCCAGCCAATTGTGAACAAACATGGCCGTGCATTTAATAAAGTCACAATAAAACATGCACTGTTTATTTTTCCTCCTCTGCAGAGACGCAAACAATATGAAATATTTTATTTGAGCGAGAGCAAACTTCGCAAAACTTTACTGTCGACCAAGTTCGAGGATCTGTTTTGCGTAAGAATAACTACAGGATCGCTGAGCCGTCGCCGAGAACAAAGCTCCAGCTAACTCAACAATGTGTTTAGTTTCCAGATTAGAGCAATCCCGACCAACACCTAAACACGGATTTTAGATAACATTCAAACTCCGACCGCACTGAATATAAATGAGATTTTAGAACGCCACAGCGCCCGTCTTAGGGCACTCGTGCATAATTACTAGACATGACAAACGTTCAACTACATCTGAACGCCAATGAATAACTTTAATGGACAACTCAATATAGTAAACGAAGAATTTCTATCAAGGGACCTTTGTTTTTTTGTTTACTGAGAAAAGATGAAAATCTATATCGGAAAAGGTCGGCTGGGCGGAAAGCGGGAGGCAAGACGGGCTTGCGTGAGGAGGGCCCGGGGTCCCGGCACGCACCCTCACTTCCCAGCTGTTTGCGTCTATTACAATTTCAATGTCAAGTCCGATCAATACAGCCGGGGATGTAAAATTCGGCTGGTCTCGGCGCGTTCCGGGCGCTACGAGCGTCGCTAGCCGCGAGCTTACTAACCTACCGTAATACGGGGTGCGTGCTCTCTGCACGATCAATAGGCGCCAAGTAAGGCTCGGCCCGTTTTATAAATAGTCTTGAACTTCACCTCGGCCGCGCCGTCGAGATTCGTGGGCGAAAGTGTGGAAATATCTTTCGTTACGTCACGAGGGCGGCCCTGTTTTGTATACCTACCTCTAGATCAAAAATTGCACTCTTCCCTTGTCTGAAATGAATAATCTCAATACCGGTGCTGATAAGCCGCTGCAGCTGTAACACAATGCCGGGCATCTCATTATGCAGATGAGATGCACAATCCCCGACGGAGAAAGTTTGAATATCTCAATATAACGTGACAATCGGCAACTGATGTGAATATTTTACTAAGTTTCCATGTAAATCGCCCTTCGCCGAGTACCTACTGGCGTCGATGGCGCGAGGAAACCGCTGGAAAAATGTCAGAGGGAGCTCGAATTGGAAAAACAACTGCGGTGAATTTCTCTACCTAGACTGTAAAGGCACTCGAAAAGCCAATATCGCCGAGCTTTATACCTCATCAGCATGCATACAGACACTACTGAAACCTCAATATTAGGGATTGTAAATTGAAATCTGGCAAAAAAACGGTGCGCTCGAAAAATAAAGGTATTAATTAGAGGGATACAAAACCGATGAGATGAAGTGAAATCAAGCTGGAGGACTATAACAGTGAGTAAGGGGAGTAAAAGCGGTGATATTAAAGGACGAAAACGAGCGGTTCATTACTGGGAATGTTGGCAATAACAATACGGCTAATGGTCCTGGCGCGATCCTCTCAATTCCCGCTTCTGCTCGAATATCTCCCTCGCAACAAATCCCCGGCAATTGCAACTTACTTATTTTGATAGTACGATTGTCCTGTTCTGTATAAATAGCTTCATATTCTTTACATAAATTATATCTGATATGCTATTTAATGGGGCAGGATCAATTATGTCGCATTGTTAGGTTACAACGTATCATCGTAATCGCAGTTATTCATAGTAATTATCGTGCATAATTATTGTTTTAGGTATTATAGATAGCTACTACGTCTTAAGTTCGTAGAAGTGAATCGTGACTTAAGTATGGAGAGCTGTCATAACTCGAGCGACGTGTTCCTAGGTCACGTAAGCCACTGTTCACTTGTTTTTTTACACACATTTTATACTGTTTTACTCATAAACAGCCCGTTGCAATAGATAGCCACAAAGTCGTTGATAACAATGTGTTTCTATGCATATATTTTTATAGCAGTTTTCTATACCACATTTAACAACTTCACGCACTACTATATTATTATGTTTATTAAGGTTAACGCAAGGATACAATGTAGTAATAAAATCATGAGTTATGACGTCTACGTTCAACATTAAAATATTGATTATTATTTTAATTATCATGTTGTTTTTTAGAGCGTCAATAAGCATAACGTTTATATTAGGTTAGCATTACATTACCGTGGGCGGGGACAGCTATAATCAAATAACAGCACGATTAAATCAAGCGCCTCTCAATTTAAATACGACTATAATTATGGAACATTTAGTAGACGTTGATCGAAGATAGATAGACACAATTATTCAACATAGCCGTGCAATTTAAAGGAACATTTAGTAACAAGAAAACTGGTATACAGTATCCCAAAAGCATTTGTTGCGCAAATCGTTCCATATAAAGTCAAGCGCGGATTAGCACGAAAATATTCGGAAAATGTACTTTCAAAAGGCCAACGGGTAAGGGCCGCTTGCTCCAGTTTTCTACACGAGCTTCGTGAAACTAAGAACATTATCGCACGATAAATCGCTAGTTCGTATGTCTAGCAATCACTTTATCCATAAAACTTGTATCGTAAGATTGTAGTTGGTCGAGCGTGACCGTTCGCAGTAGGCGCGATCACGCAAGTTTATCTCGTAGAGTTATAATAATTAGTTAGAGCAATAACGTATCCAGACCACACCTCGCAATTAGGTCTTGATTATATGAATAGTTTATGCAGCGGAGTTATTAAAGCTACACATAAAACATTCTTTATAAGGAAACTCCGAGATAAATACGTTGTTGATGTTAGGAGCTCACGTTATGTAACAAATCTTGAATCTTAATGTGGCTCTATTATTAGTATTTTGCCGTCTCATGGACGAGTAGACATCTCCTTAAGAGGTCATGAACGGATAAAATCATTCTGTAGATGTAATGTACAGGGAAACCGGCTGCAGGATTAACGTAGTGGAATAGTACCCTAATGTTTATGAAGACTTGTGAATAGTAGCCGTTTCATGTTTATAAAGTTCTAATTATCGTTATAGAATCTAGATTGGTTTATGAATCAGCGATGCGGCATCGCTGCCAGTCATTGTTAATTAAACAAATAAGTAATGATGTGTCAGTCATAATGAAAATTGACGTCCAATTTATCAACGCATTACCAGGACCTCATAATTCGAATGGAGGTTGGCAAAAACAAAAGCATTTGAGCCAGAGCCAACAGGTACGCGTACATACGTAACAAATCAAATCACACAATATGGCGGCATTAGTCGTTGCGATTCTATGCGCTAGAGATTTGCAAGCGGCGCGCAGCGACGTGCACTGTAAGTAGGTCGTGCGCGTGCGTCGACCCCACGCCCGACTTCAGGGTTAACGCCAAGTGCTTGTGAGTAGGGTTGCCACTGTTACCAGCTGCGCGGGAGATGAAAATCTTGCAGTTTATAGACAGGTTGAGAACGTACCACGATGTATAACAGAAGAAAAGAGGTGTTAAAAGGTTTAATGCCAATTTTTTAATGCCTGCCGATGTCAATGTTCATACAACTCTAGAAAGTATGCAGTTACTAGTGAAAATTCTATATTATTATGCAGCAGAAATTACAAGAATTTTTGCATGGCAACAGCGGATTTCCATTTTCGTAGAAACATAAATCTCTTGGACCGCGCTAGCTAATAAAAACCACTAAGGTGAAAGAAACGATAAATAAAAATTCCTTTGTCTAAAATCGGTTTTACTTGCAAGATACTTTTGTAAAGAAATCACCAGCGCGATATTTGGGTATTTTCTGAAGATGAATGTTGTCGATTAAGAATAATTTATTGTTAATCTATAACCATTAATTTTGGCAGAATACTGATGCAGCTGAAGCTGAATCACTGACATGAAAACGCATTAGGATGATGTTTTATTTCAATACTTTATCTCATTATAACTTTTGAGACAGCAACAACCGTACATTATAATTGCAGTTGTATCGATTGGAAAGTCAATTGAGTACCTAAGATTTACTCGAATGTGTTTAACATGTCTCTCCAGCAACATTAAATTGTTAAGAACAGCGGGCGGTACAAATATTACTGTCAGAAATTAATTAAGTCCTGGTCGTAGCGCTGACACAGTCAACCTACTCACCGCGCGATCTTAAACGACTTGTCACCGATATCTGTGCGCCTAGTACCGCACGCTTGTTACTTATCAATGCGCTTCGAAAATCTTAATACGTTCCGATATTATTAATTCGCTAATAAACCAGCAGTTTTGGCCTGAAATCATGCTCGTGTTTTCCAAACATTATTGCCGTAGTTATCGCGATAATAATAGCAGCACGGGTTCATTGACCGCTCTAGTTCTATTCTAGTTACGTTAAACTAGTGTTACAACTTTGTTTCTATGAATTTCGTGCGCTGAAATGTTTGAAATTTTACGCATCAGGGCAGAAAAATATTACACATTTAGAGCAATTGCATGCGGCGGATATCACTAAGTACATTTGAAATAAATAATACATTTGTTGTATTACGGCTGTTTCCTCCGGACACACAGGCGTCCTCCACATTTTGAACTACAATGTCAGGATATTTATTTATTTCATTATTGTCAATTTTCTGATGAATTTTCTTCGGCTAAAACCGTCTAGCCTTTTGTTTCAAAAACAAATCTCAGTGAAAAATTAAGAATAATTCGGATTTCAGAAGAATGTGTTGTAGAATTACATACCGAGAAAATGTTAAATGTGTTTTGATTTACGAAGAGATTGATGTTAACGTAAACTTGGATGATCTCATAATTATCGTCAGTTTACGTAAACTAGGTTTACTAGTAAAAATAAGTAGGTGATCTGAACAAAACACGCGAATATTTATTTTAATAGTAGCGCTAGAACTTGTTATACATTTAAATATAGATTTGTTTGAAATAAAACTAGGCGGAATCGTGGCAAACTTAAAAAATATGTAATACGTAGACGCTGTAATTAATTAGGATGGTTTGTTTATAGGAGGCGCATAGTTCATCAGTCATCTGTCATAATTATATGTAGGTGCGCACGCGCCGAATAAGCACCGAGCGCGGCGTGGGCGCGGCGAGACGACAGCGTCGACGCGAAGCTGCGCGCGGGCAACAAGCGTGGGCTACGTGCGGTGCATTATTCATGGGTATTCAGCTCTCGGCAATACGCATTCTATTTACTACGAAACCGATTACTCACGCATCCAATTCTTCCACTCCTTTACCGCTAAATAAATCAATTACCGACACTGAACCATTAGTTGCCTGTTCATATAACGCTGAAAAACACAAATTATGGGCGCTTGTGCGAAATATTAAACCGACCGACTCCTAAATGTACGCAAACAAGGCGCATGTTTATCAAGATTGAATTCAACAGTACGATGCCAACAAAAACCGGCTCCAAAGCCCTTCCATATATGGCAAGTGTCCTGCAAGTGGATACTTGCGATAACTTTATAAAAACTTGATCACAACTACACGAAACGGTCTTGCAAGCCGCGGGTTGGCTAAAGTTCGCACGGTTGCTGCCTTTTATAGGTCTGCTAGCCTATTCCAGCTGTGTCGAAAGCCAAACACGAAGAAAATGCAAGATACACTATCTGTTGCACCACACCATCACTGCGTGTTCGTAAATTCCTCCTGATTTAAAGAGATTCGTTCGTCATACTTAAATAGTAATAATTTATCTAGCATCTGTGTAATGGAGTAATTACGTTTATCGAGTTCTTACGAAACGACCAAACGATCTGATCTGAACTAGTAAGAACTTATTGCACGTCGTGCTTCATTCTACAACTTTTTGCAACGAAGGAAAGTTGCACTGCGAGACCTATCCAGCCCTATTGTATCTATTAACCGGCTACTTTCTCATTTCTTGCCATTTACGGTCCGTTGAGAAAATCGAGGTGCATTTTGCAGTATATCAGCGCATGATGAAGAGACAGAATGACAGCATAACTTAGGCCCACTCACGGTCGGGCTGAGTCATTTATCGTTTAGCGTATAATTTATTTTTCAAAAGGCTATGAAGCATTTTGTCTCACAATACTTAGGCAAAAAGCATATAACCGAGAGGCAAAAAAGGTTAAGCGACTGTTGCGCTCGCTGAACAAGACGATTTAAAGAAAAACGCGGTGTTAATCCACATGGGAAGCCTTGAGCGCGGTGTCGGGTTGCGGTCGCGGCTCCGTCGGCTTTAGTTACATGGACGACCGCGCGCCCGCCACATCTTCCTACGTGCTCTTGAATAACACACATTACTTCTTATGAATACGTCCAAAATTCACTAGCTCCCCTTTGATCTAAGCGATAACGGTCAACCACTTAAGGCGTCACAGGCGAATGAAAACCTGCAAATATTTTATGAAGTCGTTCAGCTCGTTAGGCCACGTTTGATCACGAGTGGCGATATAAGTACGTATATGCACGGTGGACGTGAAAATTACCGCTGCGATAAATTCATAAACCCGGCTTTGGGTCTTACGAGCAGTGCAACCGGTCGCCGCAATCAATATGCTGGTAGACAGCGGGCCACCATAAATAGAAGAAGTGGACTGGGATTTAATGATGCCGCTCCGCGAAAACGTGCCTCGCTTGTCGCTGTTATCAATCATGCTTACAGCTCAGTCCCAGTATCTCCGTATCGTTTCACTTGGTTATTAGATTCCAGTAGGAAGAAACCGATATTTATTTTATAGCATGCCTATTGAATTTTATTGCCGGACTCGAACGGACGTGGATTTATTTTTTACAGATCGAAGTAAACCAGTCCGTGATAAAGCGAATGATCATGTAAACGGCGCTGTTGCTTTAGGTAGACCGGGGGTAATATGGGGGGTGTGGAGAATTATGAAGTTTCCCTTGTCTGGTAAACGGGGTGTTCTCACGCGAAACGAGTCGGCTACAAGACAATACCGGTCGCGTTATTTACGCGATAGATAAGTGAAGAAAATGTTTTAAATTATCTCGCGTGCTTCAGTCGGTGCACGAGCGGACGTTACCAGCCACAATAGTAGCACTTCGCGCGTCAGAATAGCACGAAATAGCATTTAAATTACCGTCACTGATTATCTATGTTAAAATACTATCTAAATTACGTTGAATATCTGTCTGACTGGATACGCAAATCGTGACTGAAGACAAAGACTTTTTTAGAAACAAAAACGGTTCGTAGATGGAAACTTAATTGATAACTAACAAGGTTCTTATTATTAAGAGTTAATTTATTCTTTGCTTGAATACCAATTTCATGTTCATTTGTGCGCTTAAGTATATTTCCATTAGACAAGTCAATTGCTCAATTAGACGATCTTTGAATTAATCTGCAGAACTATCAAATTCGAGACATACATGGATAACCTTTTAGTTAAGTACTGCTTATATACTTAGTCCCTGTTTAGCAGCATCTAAGATTTTCCTGCCTTATTGTACAGACTGAATGAGGTGAATGACATAAAATTATTTATTCTGAAGATCAAATGCCTTAAAAACTTCAGATCAACCACGCCCTCAGCCAGAAAACGGCGTCGACTCTAGTTCAGAAACCATACATTCACAAACTGAACTCAGTAACTGCGAACAGTCAAGCGTATGTGTTGAGTGTTGTAATAAATAACAAACAAACGTCGAGCAAAAATAGCTTGGAGCACGACGGGCAGGGGAATGACCGTCGGTTGACACACAACTGGCTCAAGGCCTGTAGAGATTAGATACCAGAGCCGCATAACAAATACACATAACGACTGACAATTGCAAAATAATCCGTGGCGAGAACAATTCTGTGATTGCTTTTGCAAAAGTTTTGCGATTTGCGCGGTTTAGGCGAAATTAGGTTTTGGGTGTTAAACATTTATTTTCAAGTTTTTTTTTTGGGGTATCGTTTTCGAGATTTTAACAAATTGGTGCTTTTGCAGTATGAAGCTGCCAACAATTAGGAAATATATTATAAACTGTGACATCAGGTTGCTAAATGAAGGTTTACAGTTAATTTTAGCCACATCGTACGTAAAATAAAAGATGTTATCTTAATGTAATTATTACCGAATATTTTTACCACATAAGATATGTACCTATGTATTAACTAGCAAATATTCAAGAAATAAATGATAATAATCAACAGAAGTTGTATCTCGCAACTTGAGCACATTAAAGTATACAACTATGAAAATGCATAAAACAAAATGGCGTATAAATCAATTGTTATGTAAGAAATGTTCTTACCCTTTAAGGGTAATGAGATCAATAGGGTTAGCTTGCAGTGAAGCATAATTACATTACATAATATTACGGCACAAAGTCCTCGTTACGAATAATATAAACAATTGTTCTGTGCCACTGAAACTGAAAACTGTTTACTTAATTTTATTTTAATTAACTTCAGTACTGCACATACAATAATATTGTTAACGCTCCAAAATGTTTTATATGGTAGCTATATAACTTTGATCAGAGAAATGCATCTAGATTCTAGATGAATCCTCGAAAAATCCTCTTACTTGTAAAAGGCCTGTTAAAGAAATAGAGAGTCATAATGATAAAAGAAAATACACATTCATATGGAGCTATGAAACTACCTATATGACCTACCAATGTATGAATTAATTAGCATAAGATTTCTAATAATTCTAATGCCCATACTTACATACTTAGCATAGATCTTTCGCTGTATATATTCTCTAGCTAGCATAATTGCCAAAGCAATAAACATAGATTTTAATATCAATATTTATGCATGAAAGTTAGCCTGTCTGGTATATTTTCACAGATAATTTAACATTTTTGACAACACCACAACAATATCCACAGGATAGGTTTCCGTTAACACACGCGTGATGTATGAGGATTATAAAAACCCATGGTTAATAAATACTTTACGTTAATTACGAGTGAATCCACGTGCATTTCCTAGGCTTACTAACAAGATTTATCG
The DNA here is from genome assembly GCF_030705265.1 of Helicoverpa armigera. Taxonomy (NCBI): domain Eukaryota; kingdom Metazoa; phylum Arthropoda; class Insecta; order Lepidoptera; family Noctuidae; genus Helicoverpa; species Helicoverpa armigera. Next base: position 8,310,283 of record NC_087132.1, on the reverse strand, counting down.
GCGTATAAAGTGACAACTCAGGTAGTAATACCGCATAACATGAACATCAATTTCTCTGACTTGACTTTTACAAACTGCTACACGACATCCAATTGGAACTTCGCATTTTTTATCTATTTCTTACAATCAGAATTTTCTGAAATAAAAACTCCTGATAGTTGCAGATATATTGTGAGAAATTGCCATCAGTTAATGGTAATTAGAAATGTATACGGCGTTCCATACAATAAGATGATATGATGATAGCGAGAAGAAATGAGATGCATTCATTTGTTTAGCCTGTTAGGCCGATAACATGTGTATTTTAATTAATAATGGACTTGTTTAATTTAGATAGGCTAGGGAATTTAATTTTTCTTTTGTTTTTATAGATTACTTTTTCTCAAGGCAACTCTGCGACATGTGACCTAGAGCACAAAACCCATCCTACCATCTTGTCAAAGAGTCAATTTACTCGAATACAACTAGGTATCAAACTAATAACTAAATATACCACTATGCACAAACATTTACATAGACAAGACAAAAAAAAGAACATTGAACAAAATCCGAAAAATATTTCCGTCCGAACTTAGTGATTCAGCCAACGTCCAAATCCAAACTCAGTGGAATGTTTGCAAAATCAACAGCATTCCTACTGGTGTTTTTATCGACGCTACTTATCTACTTTTCGCATTATCTACCTAACTGAAAAGCCATCAATTATATTTTTTTTTGTTTGCAACTCAACTACTAATCGATTCAGTTCTGTTTCTGTAATGTGCTTATGAATACTGCACTAAAAGCTAGCAACAAATTTTAACAACATTACGTTGTTATGATATCGGTTTATGCAATGAATTAGCACACAAGCACTAATAACAATTTCATTAATTTTAAACAGACGCTTGAGTAGGTGCAAAGTTATGCGAACTCGAAATATGGTAGCGAAGTACTGGCTTGCATTTGTTTTGTTTACTTTGTTTGGAACAAGGCCATAAAGTAAATACTTTTTTTTGATTGTTTATGTTTTTGTTGGCCATTTCCATTATAAAAAATAATGGCAAATACAAAATATTCCTGGATTATTATAATATTACTATCTATTACATAGCAAAATCAGCACTTTTGTGACCAGTGTGCAGTTTTGTTACCAAAATCTCGTGCGACATAACATAAAACAGCTTGAATTAAAAAATCTTTTCCTTTTTAAAAGAAATTGTTCGAGCTACCTAATTTGAGTGCACGTAAAGAATATATTACCTGACCTGTAATAAAGCCACATCAAACTGTAATAACGTTTATTTAAAACACTAAAAAACATCGTTTTACTTTCGTCTGGCGGTTGGAGGAGCGTCGCATAAACCACCCAGTGGTACGATTAAATTACAGAAAAGTTACGTTTATTCGGTAGAAAATGTACCGGCCACCCCCGGCGCCACCCGTGACAGCATTTTATCGCGAAAAGTGTCACCCTGTGTTTTTATGGCGGCGACAACAAAAGCAAACTTTCACCTCCGCGAAGCTTTTGTGCAATAAAAATATTTTATTGGCCACCTCTACGACCTGCGTCCAGAATTCACGACTATCTCGTTCGAGAAAGATTAATTACGCTCTAAAGTTATATGTTATTATTTAAATTAGAACAATCGCTTATTTCATTTGCGTTTGACGTCAATTGTTGGCTTACGAGAGCTTTTCCTAAAAAAAACACGGTCATGAATGAAATCTATCGCGCTATTTTTACACTAGATAATTGCATTTCAGTGTTAACAGTACTTTCATGTTCGGTTTTATACGTTGGAAAATACATAAAAATCCTATTTGGGAGGACTGTTTGAGTGTTTACGCTAGACTTTAAAGCTCCCGGGGGAATCGATCCTGAGTCGTTAAATTGTTATTTTCCTTTTTCTGTTACCTTATTCCTTAAGTAGAAGTACATACCTTGATTTGATATGAGTTGACTTTGTGCTTCGGTAGCAGATTGAAAGTAGAAAAGTCCAGTCTTCGGGAAAATATTCCGTTGGCGCCAGCGCCGGCTCTGCAAGAAAGACAAATAAAATTAAAAATAATACAAAAGACTTGCACCTGGGAATCTTTTTGTAAAACATTTCACCGTTGCCTGAGGTAAACCATTAGGTTAACAATAATCTCGGTTATTACAACGCCAGACATCACGTTTAGTCCATTCCGATTTGCTGTATGAGCAACTAATATCTTTTCCGTTCCTCCAATCTCGAAGTCTTCCAACTTTTAACCCTTTCACCGCAGTGATGAATCGAAATCCAATTTTCTGTGTACTGCCCTTTGCGACGAGCACATTTCGTGCCGTCAGTATTGAAATGGTTTATGCCTAATCGCGTTACACGGATTTACAGCGAACACGCAGACTTGCGGATTTAATACAGACGGGAATGCAGCGCCATTTTTAATCAAATGACGTTTTATTCTTTTTATGCGAGAAGTGCAAAATTATGTATAAAGCTACATTCTACCGACAGTGTTTTAAATAGGTTGCAAGTCCTTGAAGCAAATCATTATAATATAAATGAACATCGCTAAAGGAAATCGCAAGCAACAAAACTAAACAAAAAATTATAAACTCGTTTGGCGCTTAAAAGCCTCTTAACATTTTTACACTACCACGGTATTTAAAGTACATAAACACCTTCAGATAAGGCCCGTAATACGTAATAAAATAATTGCAAAAAAAGAATGAAAAAAATATTTTGCGTCTGAGTTAATAAACTGTAAACTAGCACAATATGCATGCATAGTTTTTTTGCCATCCACGCGAAGCAAAAAGCGGTCTCAAGGTTGCGCAAAAAACTTGTTTTTTCATTGTCAAGGCCAACAGATTTAGATACCGGCTTTCGTATCTCGGCGGGGCGTGTCAATACAAAGTATGTTTACATTCGGGTATAGATAAAAACCGGCGATTACAATGTTGACGCGGTTGTTTTGTAATTCTTTTGACGGGACTATTTAAACGATACTCAGTTTAACAGAGCATGTTTCATGAAATCCTGATGATTAATTGATTATTCTGAGTGACTGACGAGCGGAATACTAATGTAATCAATCTCCTTTAACTGAAGCCTTCAAAGTTTTTATTTTTATTTTCGTAAGTAGGTAGGTACAGAGCGAAGAGCATGCGTGATGCATTTAAAATGGCCCTTTATTGTAAGAACTGGTGGCCAGTCATTTCGATTCACAGTCGCGTCGACTCGCGTCTGAACGGAAGTGCGCTTGACTTAATATGGGTGACCTTGGTCGTACAATAGGTTAGTTTAATACTTTAATTTCATGAACAAAAAAGCCGACAGACGCTGGCCCAGTTACGTAACGTGATCGCCTTAGTACTTACACGTGTAACATAAATTAGCGCATAAAATGATAACGTTCCGAAAATTGTAAACAGCTACGGAGAAATGAAGGTATTTGAACTGATATCGGTGAAATAAAATGTAATCTGCCTACAGATTATTGACATGATTTTTGCAATATTTGCAAGCGCAATATAAACAAGTCTCCAAATGCGCTCAAAAACTTTTTATTTTTCTATCGCTTATTGACGATATAGGATTTAGATTGCCATCAGTTGAGATTTAGTCTTCAACTTCTTTTATAACAATCAAAGTGCACGAAGCCAACTTAAGGCGAATACTCGTCATCCTCTAATAATAATGATTGTAAAACACTTTTAAAAACTGCAGAAATACTTATCAGCTTTCAGTAATGCTTTTCGGAAACATTTATTTTGCGAAAACTGTTCCCACGGAAAGCATCAACAAACTTGAAATCAAGTCGACCACGTCTCGGCAGATGGAGACGAAACGAATTTAAATCTGCATTATTGTAGCCGAAATGTATAGGTATACCTATTTACTTCTTTTACACGTGTAAGCGAACGTGAGTCAGATTAGATTTGGTGCCTCGCATAATGATGTTTTGGAAGACAAAAACAAAAACTCGGCTGCACAGTGATTCGTACTAAAGAAGCACTATTATCCAACTAGTGTAAACTGGCATTATCTGGTTGTAAAAAGAAAGCTAGTTTATTTATAAAAATTCTTTATAACAAGTATGTTAAAGATAGTGCTTACTAGATAGAGAGAAACAATAGTACCTACAGTGTGGTTTGTAAGTGCACCATCTTGGTATTCGAATGTTATTCATATAAAAGACCTTGTTTACAGGACCAACACTGTCGTGCTGATATACAGCGAATGCAATATGGCGGTTTGGCCTTGGCTGTTGAATAAAAATAACGATGTTTTTGTCGAGTTGATTTTATATCAGAAGTGCGGGCGGACGCGGCGAGCGAGTCGTGTGTGTGCATTCGACCAAAATACTCGGCACGCCTGCCTGCGCCAGCGCACCTCTACACAATGTTTACTTAGGACTAAGATCCAGTCTTAAAAGGCAATGCTTTGACGATATTAGACAATTTTAGCCTGCTCAGACTATTACCCAAGCGCTTTTAGCGCGAGCAGTGTTGTTGACGTTGGCTTATTTATTAAGACGTCTTGAATTAACATTTGTGCTTGACAAACATCGCAAGGCTAGCCAGTACACAGACATTCGGTATTTCATGTAACTTGCGAAAAATCAGACTCATCCCCAGCTGTTTGATAAATGATGGATGATCAATTGTTTATTGTGCGGTCACGATTACGGCGATAAAATTAATTAAAAATGGTTTTCATAACCTCACTCCATTTATTTAATTGGAGTCAATTTAAACTGGTGGTATTTTGAGGCACGAACACCAGTTTTATGGTACAGAAGCTGTTTGTTGGGTTTAGTACTGAGATAAGTCGAATGTCTATTGTGATTTGAAAGTAGACACCTCAGTGGAAGCTGTCTGTGAACCGGTTCAAGACTTTCTCATTCATGCGGCCCACGTACTCCGACCGGATTTACTGACACGAACCAAAATGTAATGAAACATTTTCTTGTACCTACCCACCTTATTATTAGATTAGAATCACGTAAGTATAGCTAGCATTGTCTGGTGCAAATTGATGTGCTTCACCATGAGGTTTTTACGTTGCATGAAGTAACACAATGAATTAACCCTGCCAATTCCGGCCCATAAAAAATGTAACAAAGAACGTCTACTGGCTGAATATCATAAAAAGAAACAAGTGAGCCTTTGAATGTTTTTTTAATCATAACAATTAATTCAGCGAGCGGGTAATCTACCAAGCATTGTAAAAAATCCGTTTATTTTTAACATTTTCTAAACACAAAATACTTCCCGTGGCTATTAGCTTATTTGGTCACACATAAACAAAGATCCTAATTTAAATAAATCCTACATTAAATAAATAGTACATACCAACGCATATTGGGCTTTAAATTGTGACATAAATTGAGCATTGTGCTCTATCTGATACAATCAAATAGTTTATATGGTAGAACGCTACAATTTACATGAGATGACCTCTATAAGTACTGGCTCCGAATGTTGATATGCTAATTCTGTCCACCAACAATGGCGTGGCATTCTTTAATATGTTAGTGTTCTCACACCGTACAAAATATTTACTAACATCAATTTATACCATGCGTGTATGCCAGCGATCCATTTAAACACGTTTATTTTGGTCACGGTCCAGATATTTTCACCCTAAACGGACTCCCACAGTTAGCAGACCTTGAGACGGAACAATTAACGCATAGTATGACAAAGGAAACTGACGCTTAAAAACAAAGACATTTCAAGGTGCCATTGGGCGCCATTTAAACATGCGTGAAGCGAACGTGCTTCGAAATTTCTTACGATTGCCGTCGCTTACGTAATTATTGGTTGGTACCCATACAACGTTTACATGCAATGTGCAAGCAAATACGTTTATTGATTTATCGGCGTGTTGCTCAGCGAGCAGAGATGCTCACTCAAGATGCCAGTATTGAACGTCAAAGAAATATTAAGAACGCATCTCTGGCACGGCGACGTACCGCTTACACGGTTTCTAGGTAGGCTTTAACGATTCACTGAGTTGCAATAAGTGCCTGTTTACGCGCCAGCGACCAATGGCCGCTTGCGACTATTCTAATCTTCGCAAGCGTGGGCCGGCTACTGGAACCAGTCGAGACGCCGGTCAGACGCGGACGAACTGACAAACTGTCCGACCAAATCGCGGTTGTATCTCGTAGTGGAACATTGGACATTACAATGCTTTATGTGTATATCAGCGGGCCTTCGCCCCCGCGGCTCCAACGTAATACATCACTTACGAGTCTACGTAACAACAACTATATTAATCTCGGGCCCATAGAACGTGGGAGTTATGTCCATAATACGTTACATCATTTGCCGAAACGCTTTAATTAAATTAACAACATGTAAATTTTAGTTTATAGTAACATTTATTAACAAGTTCCATAACAATAACATTGTGTTAAAATGTAAATCGTTGTAAATAAGAGATCGTAATCACACTTTACAGCTGTATACAGTAACATAATGAGTTTTACGGCTGTTCCGAAACAATTGTTATTATGAATTCGCCAGCCAAGGTCAATGGCGATACCTAACACAGATCTAGATTTATACTTGTTTATGTTTTGAGTGTTTGAAAAAGTTTTTATCATCTACAATTAAATTGTAAAATAATAATTCAAAACGTAGTGTAGTCCTACCCTTAAGTGCAATTCGATTTTCTAAATAAATATTTGCCGTCATAAATGCTAGACTAGACTATAGACAATTCAATTTAAAGCGTTGCTTACACAGTAATCTAAGCTGAAAAGCCACACCCACTGGATATTGACACGTCTCGTTTTTTTGAACGCAACCTACCATTAAGGTGCGAGTTTTAGCGGTCGTAATGATGCATCATCATCGAATCGTGCGATGTAAACAACGCGGACCTTGGCCTCGACTGAACAATAGGACCCGTCGGCCCCACTAAATTCGATTACCTAACAGTCTCGGCTATTTCGCTCACGATTTTTGCCATAAACGCAAACTACGCCGCGATTTGCCGCCATAATTATTATACGAACGCGATTTTACTCATATAGGTACATCGATTCTTGTAAGTGGATTATGTTTACAAAAAATACAACTTTAAATTTTATGTAATTTGAGCATGATTTATGTAATTGAAATCAAGGCTGCGAAAATAACCCATGAGAAATGGTCGATAGATAATGATTATGGACGGTTTTTACGGATGATCGACGTATTGTTTGTTCTGTAAGTTATTCGAGAAATAGGTAGGTACCTACGAGTACGAGAAGGTATAATTTATACCATCTTTTCAACCGGGTAGATTTTTAATCCATTAAAATTCCAAAAGAAATTCCGTTAACAAACAAAGATTCCTACAATTTCACAACAGTTCGAACTAAATCAAGAGATTCCAATTAAATCAAAATATCTCCAACAAAGGTAAGAATACCGTGGCCAAAGTATTTCTAAAGAATCGCGCCCTAATTGACAATCGAATAGAATGTTTTAACGGTCAATAGCTTGTGTTAGGAATAATTTTTCCATTTATAAATTTCTCGTACGTTGAAGAGTTTAATTGAAAAATTGGATGAGAGTTGGGCCAAACAAACGGGTAATAAAAATAATTAGGCTATTAGCTCAATTGCAGGCGGGGGCGTGGCCATCGATCTACGACTATCTTCATTACGCATAGGGCTGCCTAAATTATATTGTCGATAGTTATTTTCACATTAAATTTAACTTATTAATGCTCAATCCTTTTCCATGTGAGAGGAGGCCTGTGCCCAGCAGTGGGACGATAAAAAAAGGCTGTAACAGTAAAATAATCGTAATTTCGAGCTACTTTTCTACAAATTATTATTTCAATAAAACTCGTCATAAAGTTCATCACAAAAATAAACACCTCACATCTTACTTGCAATCACACAAATTGTGTGTCTGTAATAAAAACAACGTTCGTTCCAATTTCATTCAATTGTAAACGGAGTACGCTGTAACGTGAAATAATTTCCAGTGAAGTGGTGGTATACACAGCCCTGGCATCATGGAAAAAAGTTAGCTGACTCATTCAATCGGCTGTAACGATGAACAACAGTTTTATTCCTGGCCGGTTTGATTCATTGTAAATATAAATAAACACGATAGCATGCAACAAAATGTATTGGAACTGTTTACTTATTTCTGTCCGCCATGTTATCAGGCAGCCAGTAATTACGCGTTTGTTTTACAAAGAAGGATAACTATTACAAACTTTTTATTAGAAGACTTTATTCTACAGAGAAGTGTTATTTAAAGAATTAATTTATACAATAAACTGGTTTAACCGTCAAATCCGTAGCGGACCCCAATCGGGGTCTGAACATCAATGTCACCGTAAGCTCGGTTTAGACCCCAATTGGGGTCTGCGAATCAGTCATACACTTTCCTAATTATTTACGCTCATATTTATTTTCTTTCCAATCAAACCACATTTGTGAGTACTAAATAAAATAACTAAATAAATTTAAATTATTTTTACGCATTCAAACCTTTCATATTTAGCATCCCGTTAGAAATATACCTTTTTAAAATCCAATCGTAATTACCAGGAATTCTGATCGAACTCGCCATGTTTGTTTACATTAGTTGTTTTTTTAAATTTGAAGACGCATAGACAAGATGGCTACGGTGATAGAAGTTTTGCATCGAATGATCCGATTCGTTAAAATAAAGAATCGATTTAATAATTTTATATTATAATATTACTAAATTGCACTTTTGTATAGGTACTTACCATAATCTGAAAATAAATTAGGAAAAGTAAAATGACTTAATTTATTTTGAAAAAAATGCTAGAAAATCAGTGGTAGAAAATACGTTGTAGCCGGAATAAAAAAAATCTTCGGTTTTTAGGGCAAATGAAGACTTATTTATTTCTTCGGGTGTTTTATGTGCAGGATTCCTGTAGACCTGCCAAACTTAATGGCGATTCGTTACTTCCAACTTTTTAACTGAGCGGCAAAGCTATTTGACGAGAGCCGTAGTTAGGTGTAGTTATCGCAAAATTTTATGACGATTTCATTGTTTGAAAGGGCAAATAGTTCGCTGTTCATCGAAAGCTGGTCCAAGATGGAAAGATGGCCGCTGCCGACTTATTTTTAACCGACTTCCCAAAAAGCGGAGGTTCTCAATTCGACCGTTTTTTTTTGTATGTTTGTTACGCGATTACTCAGCCATTTATTTATCGATTTCAATGATTCTTTTTTTGTTTGATAGCGTATACTTCCGAGGTGGTCCCGTTATCATCAGGTCAGGATCTGATGATGGAACCTTGAGAAATCGAGGGCGACTTTCGAAAGTTGCAGAAATACATAGGTTGAAATCTTATCACTCAGGTGTTTGCCTGGTAGCACTATTCAACAGTGAAGGTTTTGAGCTGACCTGATGATGGAGACCAGAGAAGGTCGAGGGAACTCGACAACTGAATATTTAAACTTTCTCGTGTTTGTGCTTATATTATTCGTATTTACGAGGCCTCTGCAACAGTGAAGGAGATGGAGACGAGAGAAGTTCGGTTGTCGAGATCCCTCGACCTTCTCTGGTCTCCATCATCAGGTCAGCTCCAAACCTTTACTGTTTCATAGTGTTATCAGACATACATCTGAGTGTCAAGTTATAACCTTATCTATGCTTACAATTTTCGAGAGTTGCCCTCGATTTCTCAAGGTTTCCATCATCAGATCCTGGACCTAATAACAAATATGGGGAATATACCCTTTCGACCAAAAACAAACATCCAAATTGAGAACCACCTCCTTTTTGGGATTCGGTTAAAAATATTTGGTGACTTTAAAATCAATCAATTTTTTTTTCATCATTTATTTATTTTCTAACATATAATTTACATTTTTAAATATTAAATATAAAAATAAAAAACATTTAAAAATATAAAAAATAGGTTGCCACCGATATCGGGCACAGGGTCCAAGGTACCGGTGGTTAGGGTCCCAGAGACAGAAACCTCCTCACAATACGTGCCGTATCAAGGAGTACTGCCTTCTGAATCAGTCCCTTGATCCAGCCGCCCAACGAGAGCCTCCTGAGGTGTTCGTCGAGGCTCTTGGCTATTAAACCATTGGCCGTAACGACGATCGGCACAACAACAGCCGTGTCGACACTCCACATGGCGACAACCTCGTGCGCTAAGTCGAGATACTTTATTTGTTTCTCTTTCTCAGCTTTCACAAGGTTCTCGTCATGCGGAACGGCGACATCGACTATCATCGCGCGGCGCGCTAATCGATCTATCACCACAATATCAGGCTTATTGGCTACAATAGTCCTGTCAGTGATGATAGATCGATCCCAGTACAACGTGATATGGTCCTTTTCGAGAACTGGGTCGGGCGCATACCTGTAGTACGTTACCTCAAGGTCTACAAGGTTGTATTGCAGAGCAAGCTGCTGGTGGATAATCTTGGCCACTTGGTTATGTCTGTGCAAATATTCACCATTAGCCAAACGAGAACAACCAGATATAATATGTCTGATAGACTCACCCGGATGGTGACATGCCCGACATATGTCAACCGTCCCGTCTTTCACGATATATCTCCGGTAGTTATTCGTAAGGATAACTTCGTCCATAATTGCACATACAAACCCTTCGGTTTCTCCAAACAAGTCACCGAAGCGTAGCCAAGATACGGACGCATTGAAGTCTACATCGGGGCCATGAAGAGCCCCGAAGAAGCGTCCGTGTAGCTGTTTGCTCTGCCATACTTCCTTGCGATCATGGGTAGTTAGTACCACAGGTTTGCGCCAGTTCTCATTTGCCAACGACAGCAGGGTGAGTCCTCTGTCCACTGCTTCCATGTCACCATGCATACCCACGTCGCTTTTGAGAAGATATTCTCTGAGACTGCACACCTCACGGTTGTGGAGCGTCTTCAAATCAATCAATTATTTATTTAGAACATACAATTTACATTTTTAAATATTAAATATAAAAATAAAAAACATTTAAAAATATAAAAAATAGGTTGCCACCGATATCGGGCACAGGGTCCAAGGTATCGGTGGTTAGGGTCCCAGAGACAGAAACCTCCTCACAATACGTGCCGTATCAAGGAGTACTGCCTTCTGAATCAGTCCCTTGATCCAGCCGCCCAACGAGAGCCTCCTGAGGTGTTCGTCGAGGCTCTTGGCTATTAAACCATTGGCCGTAACGACGATCGGCACAACAACAGCCGTGTCGACACTCCACATGGCGACAACCTCGTGCGCTAAGTCGAGATACTTTATTTGTTTCTCTTTCTCAGCTTTCACAAATCAATCAATTATTATTATTGTTTATCATCATCAAATAAGTACATTACTTTGGTAGTTACAAATTGCATTATATTTCAGAACACCAGGCTTACCCTCATCATCATCATCATCATCAGCCTATCGCAGTCCACTGCTGGACATAGGCCTCTCCAAGTGCATGCCACTGAGATCGATTGAAGTAGGCTAAATACCTCTATGAGCAGGCTTACCCTCCGCCGAAACAAAAATCTTAGAATTGTTCAGAAATAATATAAGAATAAATTAAAATTCCGTAATAGGTAATAAAAATTCAATTAAAGTTAAAAATTATTAGGAATGACGCAACACCAAAATAAATAATACATATAAAAATTTAATGCTAAAAACTTTCATAAAACTTAAATATCTTTTTTCTTAACAACAAAAACAAATTGAACCTATAATTTAAAATTAATAAATAAAATTGAAATAAGTTGCTATTAAAAAAATATATATAAAATTGGTATTCGATTATTTATAATAAATATCCGATTTAGGTATCGAATGCACACCGATGATTGAAAAAAAAAATAAAACTCTATTCCAAACTCTACTTGTCTGTGACTTTGATCTTGTAAATATTGTTCATTTTTATTGTGTATTTTATGTGCTGATTTTTTAGTTATTGAACATAAATAAGTGCACGAAATGTATTGCAATGGATTGAAAATGTTATAAATATGACGTTTGTGTTGTGTTTGAGAAAGTGATGCGATTATTTATTGGTAAGTTTTCACCAAATTTGAAATGCCTAACTTTTCGATAGACTTAAAAACACCGTAATTATTATATTTTTCTGAATTAACTGACCCCATTTGACCTTTGCACGTTGTTGTCAAATAAGTGAGCTCTAAAGTTATAGGTAAAATACTTCTAATCAGGCATTACGGACTTAGAATTCATGTGTTGAAAGTTAGTACAAATTTTTGACTTCCATGTCGCGATTCAAAATATCCCGCCGAATCAACGGTATAGTCATATGTCAAAATCTTGTCGAGCAGAGGGGTTAAATTAAGAACATAAATAATGTTATTTTTGCCTTCATTCCACTGATGATAGTTGCATGTGGATCACAATTCGTAACTATCTAGTGGGTAACCGTACGGTAGGGTGTTGTGCTCATACTATGACAGTATTGTGGTATTTAAGCTGGGGCCGCTTCAACAATGTGAGTGCTCCAGCTCAATCTTTGGACGAAATATTTTATGAAGAATAAATAGTTTATTCATGTTTTGTTTTTTTTTTATTTCCCTTGCTATTACTAAAATAATAATAACTATCAATAACGGTAATTATGAGTCTATACTAATATTATAAAGAGGAAAGATTTGATTAGGTAGGCTATAATTTATCCGGGTATGGAAAGGTGTTCCCGGGGACGCGGGTGTAACCGCGGGAAACACATAATAACAATTCCATTACTTTATGCATAAATAGAGACATAATTCCATGGTACTGCTATTTACAGTACATATTTCTATGCTCATAGTGATCTATAGTCCATGTCAATTTCTAATTATAACCTATATTCTTAAAACAGAAAAATAATGATATCTCTTGAACCAGGGTGAATAAATGAAAAAAGGTTTCTGATTATGAAAATGCAATGTTTTTCCTATTAGTTAAAATAAAAATCTTCAGGGCACAAACATTTTTCACTGGGACCCAACTTCCCTTACAAAACGGGCAATCTCCTTTGAAATCATAATTCTTCCATTTTAATGCAAATTTTGGCGGGAAGACAGATTACAGAATTCCCGTTTTCTTATCGAACTAGTTTTTTTTTTTATTCACAGCGCTTGCTATTTAGTTTTATACTGCCAAACCGGTTACTCGTGATTAATCGTTATATTGTTATTTCAAAACGATCAAACGATTACACAGAAATGTATAGTAGTTTAGTGAATTTATAACACAGATATAAAACTTTTAAACTTATAGGTAGTATAGTTATCATTACAACTCCTAATTTTAACCCGCTCGGGCCTCAAACGCGTTTTATATTTAGCAACGAATTTATAAAGATATTATTTTAGATCAATTTTGTTATTGTTGCTCTGTACAAAATTATATTATTTATATCCACTTGGAGATTATGCTCGGTACATTAGTCAGTGTCGTTATGCTTTTAAGAACTGTCGTATCTTCATGAATGGATGACTATATTTTATTTAAGAGAATAATTTTGACAAGTATCAATTTGTTTTGTATTATCTCATAGTGATTTTATTATGTATTAGAATTAAGTGCCATGGACTGATATTCGATAATTAATTTCCTATAGTACTTAAATAAAAATACTAAATGTCATTACATCCGATAAAGAAAAGCACACAATAATATGTTTTATTTACATTGATAGTAAAATTTGAATCCTACAGTTTTTAGTACTACTATTTTAATCGCCAGAAACATTGCCATTTTTATCACAGCGATTCTCAGCTAACAAAGGAATACAATTAACTTTTTGCACAAAAATGAAGTTATTTATATTCAACAATTGTGTTAACAACTGTTTTGTTATTAAAAAGTAAGTATTACAAGCAACAATATTAATATTTATTGCAAATCTTTGATAAACTCCTATATATTCGATATATAGATTTGATACAGGTGTCTTTGTCTTTTATTTTATTTAAATAATAATTGTTTGCGACTTAAATGTCATATTAATAAGGATGTGGAATGTTCATGACAACAACGGTTTATAGGTACCTACGCTAAATGGGTATTGGGTAGCTCGTTAGCGGAGTAGATCCTAAAATGCCAAAGGTTCAGTGCCGACACTATCCGATAAAAGTTATTCGTGTAAGAAAACCGTGCAAGGTTGGAGATTGTACCAAAAAGTTGCGAACTATCCTTCTTTTTTTAAATTCCACGATGACAGGTCGCCATATTCTTGAAGTGTATCTGTCAAATTCATGTGACAGTTTGGAATCATCATCATCATCAGCCTATCGCAGTCCATTGCTGAACATAGGCCTCTCCAAGTGCACGCCACTGAGATCGATTTTCGGCTTCGACAGTTTGGAATACATATCTATTTATGGCCAGTTTCACACGTTATAGGTAAACTCTCTGATTTCGGGCACTTAGGTTTCTGACAGATGAACTAGGTATAACTTTTGGTTTCGCAGGTTTCGAATAGCAATATCTGGAAAAAATCTTTATCTGGAAGATAGCATTACCTGTAGCATAGCTAACCGACACTTAATCGGTAGCCAGTGAAACCGTGCCTTAAAGTTGCGAGCAAACATTTATTTCACAATGAACATGGATTATTCAAATATATCGAAATTCAAAACTATTTCTATTAGGTATGATAATATAAATAAATAATCACTTAAGTTATTCTATTAGCGAGCAAAACACAAATCAACAACAATAATTTTCATATTACGACTGCGCGAACGTAAACGCTTAAATCACAAAACCTGTTGCACTGTGGGAAACATTACGTAATTATCACGACACAGCACAAATGTTGCAGTAGGTTCATTGCATTTCTTTTTCTCACAGACTTGGACATCGGATACCTATTATTGTTTGGTAGTATCAAAAATACTATAGTATAAGAAACAAAAAAGGTAGCAGTATGTGAACGTTTTTGATATTTATAGAATTAATAAAGGGTCCGATGATTGTAAAATTTGTCACAGAGATTAATCACGATCAGGAAGATACTTTTCACCCTTCGTTGCGAGTAAAACCCGTAAAAAAAGTTATTTTTAGATGAAAATGTCCTTTTACTGCACAGTGTACTTTTTCCTTTTTCGATGCAGGATTTTAGTCTTCATTTTGTGTCTGCTTTATAAGAGTTTCTGTCACTAAAAATAGAGCGTTTGATAGTCAGTGGTGTGCAATGATGCTTCCACGGATTCAGGTATTCGAAGTTCGACTAAACATCAATAGATTTCGAAGCAACGTAGCGAAACTTGGAAGGAATCTACAAAGTTGTATCCATCAAGTCCGATTAGCCATATTCAGAATGTTCAGTCGAATGTGAAAATGATAAATTGGAAGCAATTGTTAGTCGTCAATGTGAATCTTACGTCTCATGTAACTGCAGGGAACTATAAATTGGTTAAAGTATTTTCTATTTGACATTTAACCGTTCAAAACAAATTAAAATCAGTGTATATTAGGTCTCATGCAAAAATATTTTACTGTATACTTTGTAGCCCCAGCTAGTCGTTAAAGATGGTCATATTATTAAGTTTACTAGCAATTGTAAATGATTAGCGGGTAATTACAGTTGATTACATGCAACGGCAATCGGCGTTAACTTTAATAGTATTGTATAAAAGAACTAACTAGTTTTCGAGTTAACCGGTCCGTGTATACCTACGTAAAGAATTACATAACTTTGTCAGTTTTAATTTAATCATGAATGTATATGAACAAAAATAAGACCGCCTGAAATATGGATGTGTCAAGTATGATAAGTTTAACGAGGGTGTGCAAAGAGGGTTTAAATGACTTAATTTTGTGACAAACAAAAAATGGTCCTTTTTGCGCCACGGTCTTGGTAGGAACATTAACTTTTTTGTCTTAACTAATTTGCCCAGGTATAATTTAATAACTGGGCAAGATGATAAAGTTCGTATCTTTATTACTTACAATGTTTTTTATTTATTTTGTTATCTAGATGAACTTTAGTGAATGTCTTACGAATATCAGTTAGTGAACGAGGGACGGAAAATGGAGCAAATAATATGTAAATGTTATGGTCACGAGCCATTTAAAGATGTCCAGATCAAGATAGTGCAGATTTAAATCTAGATAAAGTCTGACCGTGGATCCATACAATTATAGAAGATCGAACGATCTTTGTTTACATATACATTACATAACTATAAGTCAAAACTAATTATATGAAGTATATTATGTAAACTGGTCGAGTATTGGTGATAGGTGTCAAAATACAATTAGAAGCAATCGGCGGCTTATAACTCACGGCTGGTTTATTATGTTTGTATTAAATAACTAGAAAAATACTTCAGTTCACATTACTCATAGTCAGCGGTAACTACATATTATGTTTCTGTCCTACACAATCATGTTTACGGCAGGAAATAAAAGTGTACTGTTACTTCAATGTAGCGACAATTGCATGAACAAATGCTTTTATGTGTAACACATTGACCTTCGCTACTATGTATTTGTTGAGTATGGTTAGTGTTGACACACATAAAATACCATTTTATTGCACTTCAGGCATGCTGTAAACAACTCTGTGGTTTATTCCAACTATTGGCATATTTACGTCCGTGATGTCTGAAGGAATTTTATATATTTTATGATAATTAGTACCCTTGGCACTGCATACTGCAACTAGCGGTTCGCGTGGAAATGTATTCAAAAATATTCTTGAAAACGCTACACGTTAATACTTAGTGCCACATAACATCGCAATAATTATAAACTGACCAGACCCCTTATGAAAATTAAAATGCATTTATGTTGCAGTATATCGTCTGGACTTCATTCTAGAATAATTTCATGATTTTCGCTCAACACGATACTCTAACAAAAATTTATGCACACAGACTTGGCAACACACAGCGCATTTTTCGTCTGATATCAAATGAATTGAATACAATGATAATAATATTAAAATGTCTGGTGAAACAAATACCCAGACTATTCGATTGCACTTAATACAAACAGTGGACATGGCTGTTAATAATAGCTGTGTAATACTTTGATACGATATCAAGTTAACGAGTCGACGCGACTATAAATCTGCTGCGGACGTCATTCTCGTAGTGCAGTGAGCAATTTGCAGCGAATATATTGCAAACAATCATGGCACGACCAACTGACTAGGCAATGAGACAGGGGACAAACTTAGAATTTATTGCACGTTGCGTTTGTCATTCAGTATTACATGTATGTTGTCACGCCCATTGGCTTACTGAAAGTTCTGTGCACTGTGGTAATGGACGCTGCTGCAATTACACGATACTGATATGTTTAGCATCAGTTTTCTTTTGTACTAAAGGTATAAGTTATGATATTGTAAGTGATAGCGTGTTATAAGAAAAAATAATAAAAAAATATCCCAATTAGGTACAAGGGGAAATTTAACTAGACATTGTAAATTAATTTTATCTACTATGATCATAATTACGTATAACAAAGCTAGTTTCAAAGTCAAAAGTTTAAAATATTACTACAATCACGTCTGAGGGGAACAAAACACAACTTTATTTAGTTAACATGGGAAGTAATTAAGAAAAACAATTAAATTATGTTAATTAAACAAAACATCCGTAATTTCGTATTAACATTACCTTATTTTTTGCAGTTTCATGCATTTTAATTACAATATTTAAATACCTGTACTAGGTACTAAAGCAAAACAAGTTTGAAAACAAATAGAATGGAACTGATTTGTGTTCCAAATTCGAGTTTCAAATTAAAGCGTTAATTTCCATAAATTAAAAAGAAAATTGTATTCTATTTTTAAATGATTTACATGTGAAAATCATAAATAATAAAATTAGCATTTTAATGAGGCAGCGTTTTATTAACTATGTTATGTATTTATTTGCCAAGTAGCCAGTAAGTATGGGTCTTGGTAATTAAATAAAGAAAATAATTGTGTTAAGGAAAGTGATGCCGGTTTTATGAATTAATTAGGTAGGTATAATAACTTATTACACATTTAAATATTTATGCTTCTCTGGGCCTAAAAACTTAGTATTTTTTATTCAGTTTTTTTTTAGCAATACTAAATTGGCATTACGGCCAGTATTTTTATGGCCTTTTCAGCAGTGCTTCAAACCTAGGACCGATTGTTCGTTCTTTTGTTTTTATTTGTAAAAAGGTTTGAAGCCTAGCTCGCGTATTGTTATATTTGTAAAGCGCGGCGACTGCAACAGTAGATTTGACCTTTGCGAAGGGACAATGAACGCGATAGGTGTTCGAGCGCATTGAACTACTGAACTTTGCTTACTACAGCCGATTGCTCCATCCAACTCACGCTCCCTTCTTTAATGACATTCTCATAATCTGGGTACAGTACCTAAGTATAATAACAGTAGCTACAATGTAGGTACTGCAGTATTGGAACAAAAACATTTAATTTTAACCAAAATAATACATAATCAACTTACATTCATCATCGAAATATAAATTGACTTCCCAAAACAGCAATTCATTGGAAACTGTGACATTCGGTTTTCAATACAATTTTACGTTAATTTGAATGAAAATGTAGAAAACAATACACGTTTAAATGTATTTATGCAGTTTTGTGTGTTCAGCCAAACTGCAGCCGGAAACTGCTTACAAAGCTTGTTGCGAAGCGGAGGAACAATTGGATGCAGGGTCTGAGAAGTGGGAATGCATCGAAAGTGGTCGCCTGCGCAGTCGGTCGGCACGGCAACGTCGCGCGATCGTCTTATATTTAGCGTGGGGAACATAAAGCTTCGTTTACAAATTTAATTGCATCGACGATCGCCCGCCACGAGACGCAAATAGCTACAACTCGTCCCTGAACCTACCCGAACTTTCTCCAGCTCGCTGCACAGCGAACGCTGTGAAAATATATTTGCTAGTTTGTTTTTGAACGCTCAGACTGCCTGCAACTATCCCACTAAGTGCACCGATGCAATACGAGAAAGGGACAAGCTTACTCTCGTCTTCTTCCTTCGCCAAGCTACATTTTGTTCTTGAATTATTTTTATTGCAGTCACAATCCGAATCGGTACAAGAAACTTTCAAAGTTTCATGCAAAACTGTCGCTTACATTATGTCGAGGATGGTCATCGTGGTCTGGCGAGAGCAGAACTTCCAAGAGTCATTTTGAGAATTAATGGCAAAATTATGCATAGTTCGCTCTGAATTGTCGCGAGTGCGACGCTCGACTGCGTAATGAACTTAACTGCAGTGCTGACCATGTACGTGGGGCGACGATAAAATACCACATTTCATAAACATTTTCCAATGAAATCGAAGCAGAAACCAGTCGTAGAGTACAAATTGATAATGAACGCGGAGACGAAAGCGTCGCGCCTCGGTTCAATATAAATACATAGTTAAATGGGATGAAATAGAAAACAGGATGGGAATAAACGGCGAACACGCCACTCTTAGCCATTAATAATTTTCGAGCGGTAAAGTGCATCCTAGGGTTGCATCGATCATTTGCTCAGACAGACGTAGTCGCATGAAACAGAATGCTAGGGGGAACTTGCTGGCGTGCGGTACTAAATGCCTTGTAGCGAGTGGGGCATGTTGGTGCGTGCCCACACGCGTACACCACACAATGCATACAATGCACACGTAAATACATCTTCGCCCGACTCTACTATGCATAATCACGTAAATTTGC
Organism: Helicoverpa armigera; assembly: GCF_030705265.1. Taxonomy (NCBI): domain Eukaryota; kingdom Metazoa; phylum Arthropoda; class Insecta; order Lepidoptera; family Noctuidae; genus Helicoverpa; species Helicoverpa armigera. Next base: position 8,290,670 of record NC_087132.1, on the reverse strand, counting down.
AAGTAAAATGACGAGACACGGCACTTTTTAAGCTTTGCAAATGTAAGAACACAGCATTGTCTCGGCTAAACCGAGTTTCGGTCGACAAAGGTGAGTATCGTGTTCCAAAAACTTGGTACAAGGTCGACCGCAATGAATGCGTGACAGAGTTGAGTATTAGAGATGCAGGGAAAGGGGTTCGGGCGGGTTGTGTATTTGGCTGGGTGCAAGATGCAATTTATGCAGGCATGCGCCGTTGCGTCGATCACGCCCTAAAAACGGCGCTAACGAGCCGTGCCGGCTACCGGCGCACCGCGCCGCCGGCATGGGAACGGAAATCGCCGCCTCTTACTGGCGGGAAATCCAGACACACTTCAGACAATTGACCACGACGACGACCAACAGAAAAACATTGTTTGATCTGGGGAAATTACGGCAAACGCGCGGTTGTTACCTACCGTTGTCATGGCAACAAATTGGACCACGTACAAAGGGAATGAACAATGAACAATATTGCAAATGAAAATGGAGCGCAGAAAGTCCAGTGGTGTTTGGGTGTTTATATTTTCGCACATCGCGGAGATTCACAATGGACATATCGTGACTAACGAATAGTAATGCATTAGAAAATAATGTTCTTGTCGCCTCTATAAAACAATAACGGCTTTCACAATTCATAAAAATAAAGTTATTAATTATTCATGTCGGCGTAGGTAATCATGCGCGTTTATGTAAGAACACTGATTGAAATTACCGCAAGTGTTAAGAATGTATTGACTCATTAGATAAATGCATTTTAAAACTGCAAATCATAAAATGTAAAGTAAGGTTAGTGTGTGTAAGTAATGAAAACGTAATGAGCCGACCGTCCAGATACTAGACTCCAGTAGGTACCTAAATAAGTCACTACAAGCTGACTTGATTTCAGTTGAATTTAAACTCTTAAATAGGACACCGTTTAATTTACCAATAAACATATAGGTAGGTACTCAGATTTTGCACAAATCAGACAATGGATACCATAGCCATTTCTAACAGTATCCCTGACAAAATCATTCAAAATATTTGACCGAAAACAAAAAAAAGCTGGCACACTAAGAAGCATGTATTGAATATGGTGCAGTGATATCCTTAGCAGGCCTCCCCCTCAAGTCTGCTTCACGCCCGACTGACGACTGAGTCACTGGTCGCGCCTCCGACTTACTAAGGATTGCACTTAAATGTTATTTAAAACGTACACGAAGTCTTTCGAAGCAGTTTGACAAACATTAACCAGCTACTTAAATATACATGCTTAATTTAATCAAGTGGCCGAAAAAGGAATGTTATCGCAACTGGATTTTTTAAATTTCAAATAAGGAAAAAAATAACGGCTTTGGCAATATTAACGATACAGCCTTCTAAATTAACCAATGAATTATAAAGGTAATAAATAAATAAATAAATCCATTGCGCGAGCATTAATTTTTATAATTGTTTCAGAATAAATACTTCGTAAGTACAGTCATGTACAAAATTATTTTATTATTTTTTGTTGATCAATAAAATAATGAAATTCTAAGCCAAAGTCTCTACCATAAAACCAATATTTAACTTTGTTATTTTGTCAGTCAGGAAATGTAAAATACCAATAATATTTATAAATATGAATGAAAATTTACGATTCGCAATACTAACAAGGTCCTAAAGTCGTGTTTACGTCGAGCTTGGCTCAAGGCCACGACGTGATACTATTTAATGCCTTTATGTACCGACGTAAAAACGTAATATATTTGTATCCTGATGTTTTTCAAAATTAATGTCTATCTAAGATATTATTGATAACTTTATTTCTAATTTTTTACTCCAAATATTTTTTTATATAATTTTACTTTACTTTATTTTTAGTTTATTGTTTTTTTTTTGGTAAAACAGAATGATTTGTGAAACTGTTTGTGCGAGCTAAGTACGTATAATGTTAACGCAAAAAATATTCTGACAGCATAAAAAATACTACACCTTCATTCATAACTCCATAATTATACATTTATTAAATGTTATTTCACGCTTAATATAACGTGACACGTGATCCTGAGATAATAACTACATTATAATTTAAAAATTTAATGCTACGCTGCCAAAAATCTAAACAAGCGACCGTTTTTATACCACATCACACGCCCACTCATTAAAATTTATAGAAACCAGTTTATTATGATCTGTTTTGTTATAAAAATAATCTTGATTAATTTTGATTGCATTTTAGAAGATATACTAGAAGATGGTTGGTTGGTTTGTTTGTAACATTAAAAGATAGGCAATTTGTCCTTTCAAAAAAACATTACCATAAATAATATTATTTTGAAAATGCGGTGTTTTAATACATATGCGTATTTTTTGTCTACATGTCAAGCCGTCAATGCTACCAGGTATTAATTAAACTTTTTAACGTGGTAGGTAATTAATATTAAAATTATAGTGTCTGCTAAACGCACTAATAGTAGTGTATGAATAAATACTGTAAAAGATTATCCTTCATAATTTTTTGCACTATTTCTTATGTTATGACTCATTTTAATGTGTTCTCATTTGCTAAGTATATAGACGGCCTTTAAGTTAATAAGCCTTATCCACCTGAATGATAGAAAAAAAATCTGTCTATAATAATAGTTCTGAAATGATTACTATTGCCTAAGAATCTTTTTTTGCTCAGGAAGTAATTTGTTCAGATTTTTTGGTTATAAATCTTGCGTAAGCCGATTGCACGAAGGTAGGCTCAAACGGTGAATGCAAAATATTGAATCATAGTTGCATTATGCATAACCAGCTGGTCATTGACCTGGGTAAGGAAAGGGCAACGTAAAGGAAGTTAGTTATACAGCCTTAAAATGAACGAAACAAAAAAAATGTGCAGATTAGTTCATTCAAATAAATCTACTGGACTTTTATGTAAGTAAAAAGCTTTCAATAAGTTCTCTATTTAGAAGTTTCGACATGTATTAAAGTTCTCGATTTGATACGGTGCATATTGTATTGACTAGACACACGACTGCTAACTGGTATTGAACGGCTTCAATTGCGTCTTTTTGCTAACAAATAATCGAGATAAAGCTTACAATTCCTTAGTCTGTTATTTTATGAGTGTAAATAATAGGTGTGTATTCACTTCGCTTTCTGCTAGTCAGTTTGAATGGAGCCTAAAGGCTGATTTACATTGAGTCAGTAACTGACGTCAGTGTAGACGCCGAAAACTGACGCGTGCTATTTACACGAAGTCAGTGTAGTGTCAGTGTCTCGTCAGTAGTACTGTACTGACTTCAAATCAATTTACACGAAGGCAGTGCCGGGTCAGCACTGACTTGTCAGTGGACTGACGTCAGTTACTGACTCAATGTAAATCAGCCCTAACAGTCGTCGCTGTTACTCAATAAGTTCACACAAGATGTCCTAAGTATGTGTACATAACACAATATGCGACGCACCTCAGACGGACAAGGAATGCAAATGGCTTTATTGTAAACAGGTAATTTCCTCTACTTTTATGTATATTGCAACAGGAATTAGTCATAAGTCGTCATATTTTCTTTATCGTCACAAACAGACTGAGAAAGAAAATTGCAAGGATTATTTTTGGGAATTAATAGTTTTAAAGTTCGAAGATCTAGCATTCAATTCTTTACAAAAACTCATTAAATCTTCAAAACTATATGGCAGTTCGGAGGATAAAATTATATGGCAGTTCCAAAAAACGTATCAATAAAATTATAAAATTTACGTCTGATATAAAGACTCTAGACATAATAGCCGGTATTTATGCGTTAGTAACATAATTGAAAACAAAACGATGCGCCCGCGCATACTAACCGCTTCATTTGTTCTGTTTGGAATCGATTTCAAACAACTTATTAGTAGTTGGTGCCTCGCCTAATGACGTAAGATTTATTACGAAGGATTTGTGCGTTTGATAGAATTTTTATGTAAATAGGTAGTTTGCTTGTTTTTGATCAGATTTTTAAAATTGGACTTAATTTTTTTTAATTTTATATTTAATCAAAATTCAGACAGTGATAAATTTTTTTGTTTGTTTAGCAATAAAAAAACTATACAAGGTCTAAATAAAATGGTCTAAGAATTGATCGTATAAGTAAGTACGTACTACGTACACGTACGTAAATTCTTTATCACGTCAAATAAAAAGAGAATAAAGAGTTGATGTACCGGAGATCGCCCACGATTCTATTAAATGAATCGAATGCCCTAGGTCACTGGTCACCTACTGGAAATGTCAGAAGTTGTGGACGTGACTCGTCAAATGTACGGATTAATATAATTACTGCCTGTTTGTATTACCCTACCTAAATTTTTGATCAAACTAAAACGCTACACTTTTGTGAAACCTACATACATTATGAAAAAACCTTAAAAATAATCTTCTTTGTGTTTTGCATGACAAAAATTGCAATTCTTAGCAACAGTCCTTCTAGATCTTCATTATTTCACATTTCATGAAAAAAATAAATGTTTACATCCTCTACAATAAAGAACAGTTGCAAAACCCAGAGTTATTTAAAAATGTCGCGCCAATTTCACTAAAAAAAAAACAAACAGAAAAGAATCTTGTGATATGAAACGTTATATTTTGAGTGCATATCAGTGATATAAAACTTATACGAACAAGATAAGATTACCACCATGACACTAAGATATAAAAATATTATCAATGCATAATCTGTCAACGTCGAAAACAGCAATTTTGGGTATATTTTTTTATTAGGTATTTCATAATTATTTATCAAAGCGTTTTACATTTTTTTTTTTTACCTTCATGTTCTAATAGAGGTAAATTACATTCATCAATAAAATATGGAGTCAGTGCTAAGTTGTTAATTTATTCATTCATATGTTTTTCTATTAATAGAACAATGTTTACAACGAATAAGGATAATAAAGTCTGTTCCATATCGTGTTTGTTTGTATAATGTAAGTATAAAATACTCGAGGAATAATTTTGTTATCGACTGTACTTATTTTTATCGAATATCGTAATATTCTTTGTGCAAGACATAGATATCCATAAATGCAATATTTAAATATGCTAGATGACTTCCGTTGACATTTGACAAACAGAATAATATTTTAATCAGTTAATCGCTTACATAATTATTGACGAATAAATTATCAACAAAATACCGAAGTTTAAGAATTTCAAATCATGTGACTCACGAATTTTAATAACAAATTAGTGTTCGTTTTCAAATGCGCTGCGGTGAGCTGTTTAATGGCGAATAACGTCAGGTGCAGTCTTTTTGGTGAAAGACAACATGGCAACAACAATTTGGCTAAAGGACAGCTGCCGTAATTTCGGGAAAAACGCACTTTTGCCAGGAAACGGAAACCAGCTGTGCAGCGAACCGCTGTTAATGTATTAAGCCGACGAAATTGCATTTTTAAGGCTCCACCAATTTGGGCGCGAATTAAACTCGACATTACTCATAAAAACTTCTGTGACAAGTAATTACTAATTGCATTGCGTGCTGTCAAATGTTTTACATGTCCTCGCATGTTTTTTTTAATAGTTTCCTTTTTATTTGACAATAACAAATCAATTATTTGGCAACTTGTACCAGATAACATCATAAACAAGTGATTAGGATTTTATTTGATACATTCTAATTTCAAACACGTTTTATTTACATGTGGCCTTAATTTAAATGGGATTAACTGTTACAGGTTTTTTTCAACTGTTAAACACCTATTGTAATGTTACAAGGTATCAGATTTTTTGTACATTACCCTACGCGTAAAAAACTGCGCAAGGTTTTACGGTAACAATAGCTCACAAATATCAATCATTTGGTTCAGGAAGTGAATGGTTGTTTTATACGTTTTAAGCTAACAAAATACTCTAATGGTTTGTTTACTAATAGAGTTTTTATAAATGATTCATAGTGCCTATTAGGTTATTACATAAATATTTTTCGTAACACACCCACTTCAAACTTTTTGATTAAACACAAGACAGTTTGTCAATTTAATTTTGAACATAGCTAAATTTAAGATATGTAGCCGTAGGTATTCGAACCTATTTTCTGATGCAGAAACAATTTATAGCTCCATGTTTTTATAAAGCTGCACTAAAGTGCCATAGAGAATTTAGCTTGTAAGCCAGTTTTTATCGCTTTAGGGTTAACCAAACATAGGTAGGTGTATGCGGTGCAACTTGCATGTTATCTAAATTCTATAGCGGGGTGTAGGGCCGCGCCGGCCGGTTTCCTCGCGTTCAGCCGCCTCCAACACTGCTCCAACCAGTTCTACGCCAATTATGTGGGGCTGCTATTCGATACGATATAAACAACCGACAAGAAATGCATTCAATACACACACAACACACTCAGATACGACGCTGTAGGAGTACCAACCTACACAAATAAAATTCAATGCACTCGGCGATCTGTCAGCTTAATGTGTTGTAATAATATTAAACTCAATGCATAACATGAGTATGTACCTACACACATACATTTGGCATTTTAATAAAGCAGCAAAAAATGTTTTGTGATAAATTAGGTACCTAGGTACCGTACGTAGGTATTGTTTTTGCCGGCTTTGAATACCGGTAATGTTTGTACACAAACACTGTTAGGTACTTAATCGGTCTTTGAATCGAATTGGCTTGAAGTTACAAATCCAATAAGAAAATAATAAGACAAAAGTTTTGAAGGTTTCTTACCTGATCCGGTCGGAAACAATTTCTGGTTTGGATATCTTCTTGGCCGGAGTGACGGCGTGCGTCGGGGCGTGAGTGGGGCTGGCCGAGGGTTCGGAGAGCGCTGATGGCGGCGAGCACGAGCCTGAGCTGGACAGGCTGAAGGTGCGCGAGCGGCCGTCAGCCGCGGCCGGTGTGCGGCCCGACCGCGTGCGCCGGCGACGCTTCTTCTCCTCCTCAGCGCGAATCGCAGCTCCCGGAGGTGCCCAGTCCAGATCTTTCTTCAAGTGCCCTCTGCCGCACCGGCAGCCGCAAGCCTTAAAAGCCAGATCGTACCCTTTCTTGGTCCATAAATTCTGATGCCTCTGGCGTTCAGACCACGAGCGCGCTCGGCCGCAGGATTTGAGATAAGCGAGAACTCCACCTTCCCATTGCTCGAAGCATTCGCGGTGCATGTACCGGCCGGCGGCGCACGTGTCGTTGTTGCATAGCACGCGCACGGCATCTTCGATACGCACCGGTTCCCGGGGGCGAAGGCACTCGCCGGGGACGCAGCACCCGCGAGCCTCCTCCGCCTCATGCTCGCCGGTGGCGCCTTGCCGTCGCGGAGCCATGCCACGATCGACTTGCCAACGAAAACGAACGTGCCGCGCGGAAGTAGTGGAGCGCGTCACGCGAAACACATGCTTGTCGGAGCGCGCGCGGCCGACTAATAACTGCGGAGTGAACGAAAGCGAAATTTCAAGAGCGCAGCGCGTCGCCGCGCCGCCGCGCCACCCGCCTGCACGCGGGGCTGACCTTGCGGCGCGCGGAGGGGCGCGCGGCAGTGCAGCGAGGGGCGGGCCGATGCGGCCGACACGCCGGCGGTGGGGAGAAAGTGCCGAGCGAATTTTCACTTTCGCGCGGAAGCGGGAAGCGGGCGCGGGAGCGGGTACCGCGTCTTCCTCTCCATCCAGCAGGATAGCGAGTCGGGGAGCCAATAGCGTTGCAATGTTATGTGCACGTCCAACACCTGCGTTTGTTGATTTTGATGTACCTAAGTATCCCACAAATGCAGCAGTTTTTAATTCTTGTTCATTATTTTAAAGAATATTCATAGTGATTTTGCAAACTAAAGGTATTCGCATTTTATTTTATGGATATAGGTACCTAGGTACTTAATTAGTAAATTCAACATTGTAAGCTCTTATCTTCTGTGTAGGTAGAAATTAAACACTCGAGATAAACAAATGATGAAATGGAAAAATAGAAAGATAAATTAATAAGGTTAGAATTAAGGTAGGCAATTATAGCATGTACACATTTTGACAGAATAATAAACATTGCTTGATTGAAGGCTTCAGTAAGAGAAACTTATGCAGCAATGTAAATACCTAGGTAGGTAGTTTAGTAATTTTTTTAGTAATAATGTACTTTAGGGCAAAGCTCGTGGTTATGACAATCGCATAGGTAAGTACCTAGTTTTTCGTATGTGTACAGACGTCTATACCTACTTACAATAAAATAAATATTTTATTCGTACCTATGTAATTCCTATTATCACTAATTTACTGGAACTATTTTAATTTGTGCAAGACACACATGCTATGTTCCCGGCTCTCCCGGCATCTGGCTGGTTATCCCCACCATTTGTCCTAGTTTGAATGAAAGGCGTTCCACGAAAAGGATTAGAGAGAATGCTGGACGCCTTCTGAGTAAGGGAAAAACCCAGGTGAAAAATATTAAGCTGAAGAATAAATTAATTGGTTTTGTCTAAAAATGGGCTCGAAATAAAACAGAAAATAATCTTACACGAATAGTAATAGGAGACTATCGGTTTTACGATTTTTCGTTCTTTAGGAATATTTCTTGATTAATTAATATCACTGGGTACTTATTGATTTTGTATTGATTATTAAAAGTTTTCAGGTTTACATTTTTTAACAAATAACAAACTTAAATAGTCACTTATACCTACTTACTTTCGGAAAACTTAATTTACATGTACCTTGAACTGAAGAAGTGATCAGCAGAACAACTCATTGTTATCACCCCAATTCACAGGTTATTATATTCAAAAAAACTAAGCTCTTATTGAATTAGAATTCGTCATTCAAGTGAATCGGTGTGACGATTCTAAGCGCGCACGTGTTTAAAAAGGGTCGCATATAAAAGGAGCAAAGGAACAAAATCGTCTTGTTCTGAACCGGTCCAAGGCTGAGGGCTCGAGTGTTTCACTCAGAGGGAATAAAGAAACTAGTGGCGTAACGTGTGACCCAATTTTATTCCAACTGACGTTCCTCAAGCCAGGTGATAGGTGCATTTTATCGGGAGGGGAACTCGCAAGAACACGTGTATCGAAACACCAGCCGAATTATGCTCATACAAAGGTAAAATTACGTGTAAATATCATGTTGCAATGGGAAATTGAACCTTATGCTCACCAAAATAAGGAGCAGAGGTCATCGCAATAATTTGTCTTATAAGAATCAATATGTTTGCAAAGGAACTGCGTCGCAAACAAACGAGTTTCGGCAATATTATTACGAAGCTTTTGTCTGTAAGGACCGCCATCTGTGTGACCTCTGAATAGCCATTCAATATTATTTATTCATAAATAAATACGTAAATAAGGATAAGTACTGTGCATCTGGCTCTTTATATTCTGAATGGACGCTATCTAAATGCACGTATTCATTTCTAATTATGGACCTCATATTTTACCAGAAAAATGCCAAATAAAAGCCAATAACGAAATTCTTTTACGTCTGAATGCAGCATTTCAGCGTATTCATTTTAAAATTTTATGTCTCGCCGCGTGCGTCATAAAATTCAAAAAGCAATCATATTGGAGTTTGCGTAGGTAAATTATTATCGTCAATGAATTTTGTAATTGCAATATTATAATTTCTTGATATTAACTTTATGTATTCCTGTAGCAAAACTGGATCAAATTATATATGTACAAAATGATTAAACTCATAAATATTATTAATGTTGTTGCAATAAATATTGACCTTTACATTTTACAGTGTTTATGTTATGGATGCATACTTTAATATATTCTAATAGGTAGGTAGATAGGTAAAAACGACAGGAGTTGTAAATTTTTACATAGAGCCCCCATTTCCTTTCGTGCAGCCGAGCGGACGTGCAGCGAAACATAAAAAAAATACGTGGGTAGGTTGGTCAAGTGTGTTGCTACGCAGTACCTATGGACGGCAAAGGGTTCCGTACAATTATTACTGTGAACCACTTGAAACTTGACCAGTATTAACACCTTTATTTTAGTCCTTTCTTACACAGTCTTTTATATAAATAAGGTTTTTTTTGGGCCTACCCTAATGTGCAGAGATGCTGGCTTATGCAAAAGCTGGTGGCTCACCCCTTTCTAATGTTAGAACTTGTTTTAAATTCGGAACTGTGGGTGACTCCTGACCTTGGCAATATAACACCTCAAGCAGCTTTCTTTGCAGGTTTTCAATGAATAAATGAGGGATTTTTACGACAGGTCCAGAGCCCAGCAAGTCTTTAAAAGCTTGATTCACAAGAGAACTTCAATTGAATGTATCATATTTATATGGAAATTCAGACACATAATAGTTTGTTTCCCATTCTTTATTCCCAATATGAGATGTCTTTGTCGGCCTTATTCAATACAGACTGATTGTAAAAGAAAGTTGAACGAATTTTGATTTAATAAAAATCTATCACAGTACTAAAATGACTAGAAAGAGTAACTAAGATGAATAAAGAGATTGCAACAAACGTGTTTTGATGAAGATAGTTATATTTTTTCATGTTTTAATCTTTCTGTCATTTAAATGATCGAAGCATTCAAACCAAGTTTTTGAAGCTTTAACTTGTTACGAATTTACTTGACTAGGTACTTTCTTACCTTGTAGGATAGACAGATAATGAAAACCCACGCTTTTTATTTCACTGACCCTTAAAACGAGTTTTTTATTTGACCCACATCTAAGGGATAATTGTCAGGGAATAAATTATTTAATTATTGCTTTTATAGGTCACTGCATAACGCTAGCAGGTGCACGCTTGGATGCACCTGCACTTTGTAGGGGCTGTTCAAGGTCTTGGCAAAATGCGTCTTAAATATGTACTTATGCACTACATACCTACTTCGCGAAAGTAGGGTCAGTAGTTACAGGGTTTGTATGATAAACTATGCAACTGCCGCATTATTTCGTGCCAATAATAATGTGCTTAGGCATTTCTCTTGCACTATGAGAGCACTTATGAAAGAAAAGCTCAAATATAATTAAAAGAAAAGAAAATATCTCGAATAGAAAGATAACTATATTTTCTGTAAGTACCTTGGCTCTACACTATGTCACTTTGGGTTAAACAAAAAAAAAATATTGCCTAAATTAATTAAAAAGGGACGTATGTTCGGTAATCTACAATCCTGTTTGATGGATGGATGACATGATCTGATTAGGCTTAGGTCACTTATGTGACGGAAAACAGAAGCTAAAAAAAAATTACCGTCGGTCTACGATTCCCTTATAATAATTATTTCATGCCCACGACCTTTAATGTTAACTGTACATTCCTGTTTACTAAAGACACTCGAGTACTCAACGAACACATACACACATTTTATATATTAATTTAGTTCCTTAAATAAACGTGTTGTTGTTGCAGTGGTTAATACGCAGTTCAGTTGGTACTATGCCTGTAGTTAGTTTATTATGTTGGTACCTATACTACAGGCAGACTGTTTGGCTTCCACGATGGGAAGGGGATTTTCAAGGCTCGTCTTTTGCGTCGCAAAATTTCACTCGAGTAAATGCTTACTCCCCTTATCTATAAACGTATAGGTACACTTTATTTATTAATATAGCACTCAGTCTATCTATCAAGCTTTCAAAGGACTGCTATGTTTATTCAGATGTTGAATGAAGCCCAGTGCTGGTCCTTGAAACCTGCTGGGCCATCATGAAAATTACCAAACGGGTTTTGTCCAGGCTTTGCCTAGTTGCTTTTTAAGTACTGACTGCATAGAAAAACGCGCGTGTCCACTAGCCAATCCCTGTTAGATTGTAGGAAAAGAATCCACAGTTTTGATAGTTATTTCCTTTAGTAAGTGAACCGACAAGCCTCAAGCAGAATGGATAGAGAAAAGTGGAAGGCTTTGGGGGAGGCCTTTGCCCAGCAGTGGGACAGCACAGGCTAATTAGTGAACCGACGAAAACCAGTTTTTAAACCACGATTAGTTTAGACCCAGTATGTGGTGTTTGGGTGACCTCCTCCTTTTTGAGAAGTCGGTTAAAATACTTTTCAATTTTGATAATAATGATGATATGATGATGATGTCCTCCTAGCCGATTCTCGGCTACGGCGGCTGTTCTCATTTAAGGAGATCAGCCAATTGCGCAGGACATATTATAGTGCACAAGCATTTGCGCAGACGCAGGTGCACTCCCTATTCCTTCACTCTCATAACCCGATGGGACGGCAATCCGACACGACCGGAGAGAGATCAGGCGCAGGACCGACATTTACGTGCTCTCCGATGCACGGGTGTATCAATCACCAACTTCCAGGCTCCGGGCTGCTTTGTGAAAGTCTTCTAAAACCCACAAAGCGATTTCGGCCCGACTCGGGAATCGAACCCGAGACGTCGTGCTCAGCAGCCGCACTTGCGACAGCTAGACCAACGAGGCAATAACACTTCAGCAGTTAAACAAACAGTTTTCTTCAAGTCAAATATTGTATAGTTATACAAGTTGTTTACTGTAAACTCAGGTGTTCAAAGGTGTACTTATGCAACTTACGCAAGTTTCATTTCCGTGCCTAAACAAAGGAAAAAGACTCAAAGGGCTGAGAGAGATGCCAAAGCCAACGTACATAGGTATAAAAGTTAGTAGGTACCTATAAAAAAGGTAAGTTGGTGCTTCGTTTGAAGAAAGCTTACAATTTTAACCTCAAGTTGCACTGAAATCTTTAAATTAGAAAAAGTATATACACTATACGATTTGATGACATTGAGTTTTAAATGGGTGGAGAAGGTCAGATAGGCAGTCGCTTCTTGTAAAGCACTGGTACTCAGCTAATTCCGGTTAGACTGGAAGCCGACCCCAACATAGTTGGAAAAAAGGCTCGGAGGATGATGATGATGATGATTGAGTTTTACCTTCATTAGGTACCACGATAGTTTCGCCTACCTAAAACGAACTAGGTACCTATTCTGCTTGCAGTAGCTGGAAAGTATCAATTGATAGATAGGTACTAGGCTGATTAAGTTTATTTTTTAGTATATTTATTTTCAAAGTGACATGTTACTGTACTAGCAAGTGTAATACGCACTCTCAATTGCCTACAATTAACAATTTTCGGGTACTTTTTAAATTCTATTAATAACATTCTCCTTGAAGTTACCAAAATACATGCGTATTTTAATAACCGTAGCCTACCACTTGCATAACACCACAAACAAAAGACCGTAACCGACATTCGAAATCAATTACCTACCCACAACACGATTTATTTTTCAACAGACCTTATTAATTCCATTCATAGCTGGCCAATTACAAAATCGAAATTAAAAAATTGTTTTTAAAATTCGAACCTTCATTCGTATCGATTTTTATTTTACAACATTATGCGTGCGAGAAAATGTTTCGGATGACCACAAGCGAGACGCATCGATCCATACACAAATATGTGTAGCTTATAGGCATCCTGCAGAACCGGTGGACCTTGATATTACAAAGGGACCCCTCGATCTGCGAGCTAACCTTGAGTTATTTTTAAACCACGCTGGCTGCATACGAATCCCGTCCGACTACTCCTTCCGAGTATTACATAATGCGAAATTATAGTTTTTTCTTTTTGTATAGCGTCTCCTTGAAAAGCGTGTGGCCCTGTCATTTCGGTTTTATACCCTTTGTTTTGGCTCTTACATATTTTATTTCTTTTCTTTGAATCGTAAAAGGAAGAGGCAATGAAGGGTTAGCGTTTTTGTGTAGTGGATTATTTATGGTGCGGAATAATGGGCGTTCGAGTTCGCCGCGAAATATTGGCTACAGCTGCGGTGTTTTCGAAAATATGTAATCGTGCGTTTTCGGTCACCCAGAAAGTTGTTACAGTTCAGTACTCGTGCAAGCATTATGTACCTATGTATGCACCTACAGAGGTGAGATGTGTTATTGTTGCCTTTGTGTTCGCGATGCGTTTGCTCCGCGCCATTATCACGGTGGCTCGCATCCCCGTCCCCCTATTTTATTGTGTTGTTTGTTCACTGAAAGAAATTGGATATCTACCTTATAAAAAAGATACTTCGGTAATACCTGAACCTGTATAACTTGTTTCGCTTAATACATTCGTCGTTTCATTCTTGTTGGTCATTTTGCGAGGAAACTGGAGATACGACTCTCAAGTATGATTGTTTTATTATATTACTTATAAATGATTGCGAATTGTATAGTTGCATCTGGTGGAACAACTGCACAGTACTCATATTAAAACCAAATAAAAATTAATAATTTTGCATTTGTGTCACGATGTAAATTATCGCATAGATGTAGGTTACGACATGGTTCCTATTTATCAATTGAACAAAGCAAATTTAAAACTTTAGTCATGTCATTGTCAATAACATACCTGCCTAATTAATTCGTCGTCTATAAATAATAGAACTATCGAAAGCACTTGAACTCGGCTAACACAATAAGTTAAATGTTAATCATGCGTATGAATCATCTATTGTAGCTAAACTAATAGAAAGCGAGCCCTACTAATGTCAATAAACTCCGTGCCTCGGAATGCAAAACTAAATTATGAGCGAGATTAATCAGCGAAATAAATCCTCTAAACGTTAGAAGCTATGCTCCGAATCCCGGCTATGTTCCCATATCGTGTTCGAATCAATAAAACCTCCAATGTTTTTCTACAAAGCACGTTTCTCGGAACAATCTCGCTGGTAAAGTTTCGACGTGGTTGCATAACCGTGGCTCTAACAACGCCACACATTGTAAAGGAATATTGACCTGACCTTTATAAAATTCGTCGTAGCGCTGGAACTATTTGGTTATCTGTTTATTAGTCATTATTTTTAATAATATTTACGTTATCAACCAAGGATACTTGAGTAGAAAAGTAAAAACAGCGTCGCGTCTTGGGACAATATGTGGAGCAAATTAGGTGCCATATGTGAGACGTGAGTGGCGTGCCGAGAGCCATCGATACTGAATCGGCATTGTTTATGCGCCTGATCAAGTGTCCGCGCCATGTTCTTTATTTAAAAAAGAGAACAACAAACGTATGTCCAGTTATATTGACAATAAAGGGCCACTTGTTGTAGCGGTTAGCAGAAACACGTTATCGATTGCATCGAAATGCCAATTTGTTTCATTTAATTAAAGTTGCTGATTTTATAACTAAAGTTTCATAAAATTTATGTTGGCATATCGTTGAAATAAGCGAGATAGTTGTTTGATATAAATACGCAATTGTAATAAAAACAGGGGAATTTAAATGTTACTGGTAACGAATGCGAGTCTGCTAATATTTGTAAAGGCCGTCTTTTGACCAAAACTGGACCGAACCAATATTGAATGTTTCGTAATTGCTAATGTACACGTGCATCAGCAATACAGAACAAATATTACGTGTTCAAAAAGACCAGTTTAAAAGGACCAAAAAATTTTTTGAAAGTAAAGAAAAATAAAAAAATAAAAGTTTGAAACACAGTTTCTTATATTTTGCGTACAATACTCATATTTTCATAGAAGACATAGGTATTAACCATCATCTGGAACCCTTGATAAAAAAGTCCGAATCACACTTGGCCAGTGCTTAATGATTCCCAATTACATTTCGAAGGCCAAGAGGGGCTGGAAGTGACTCGATGTTTACACTCTGAGCTGAAGGCCGAAAGTTTTCCAATGTAGTCATAATAAGGAATTTTGCGCACGAGCATAATATCTCATTAACCGTCTTCAAAAAAGGAAAGTTCTATGTACTAAACTAACCTGTTGTATATAAGAAACTAGCCTTTTTTAGATCCAAGAGAGGTAGTTAGGCATTTTTTGAAGTGCACAACTTAAAACAGTATTAGATACGGAATATTCCAAATTGTTATTTATGTCGTACACGATTAGACCAGCATGTTATTGGACGGGTTTATCAACGCAGTATCATAATTGGTACAAAATATCAAAGAAATAAAGCTCCTTTGTCTCATTTATAGGATTGAGTTAATATTCTCACGGTACACAGCCACATGTTTTTCATCGCGTATATTTTTGTTCTTATTGGACAGTCCTCCTTATGACATCATGTGACTATAAATTGGAGCAATTTTTGAATCAACTCCTGTTGGCAATAAAATTGGATTTGTTTATTTTGTTTTTAAACTCATTATAGTCATCTGTTGTAACGAGTGCACTTTACGATGTTCGTTTTTTTCTGATTAAATAAGAACAGAAATGTCAACGCTTCAAAATGTCACACGATATGTTCAACGGTAAAAATAATTCAGGCTACTTATTCCCATAAAAATGTCTACTAAATATCTTTGCCAAAATCATAGGCAGTTACACAATGTAAATGAGAATTTTATAGCGGCACGGTGAATAACATTAAAGGTACCTCAAGTAGAGCAATAAAAATAGGAAGTGATTAAAAAGATATAACATTTTTTTATTAAAAATCCCTTTGATCCACCGTTCATAATCACTGCGACAGGAAAAAATATGACATCAGTAAAATTATAATGGGCCGGCTCGTAAAGCGCACATTTGAATAGGAAAGTTACATATCAAAAATTTTCAGTGATCCGTGTTTTACGAGTTTGTCGTAAACGTGTACTTAACGGGAAGAATAAAAGGGCCCCTTCAATACGGCTGTGTTTAAAAATCTATGTGAGTATACGAGGGGACTCGAACCCGTAATCAGTTCGCGAACAGCAAACGTTTACGATGTTTCCACATTTTAATATCAACATAATACGTTATGGATTTAACCAGGCCTTTCAAAAGCACCCATAAAAATAACTTGAATCGTTTCAAAAAACCGGTCGGTTTCGTTGTGTGCAATGTGTAAGAAAATGATGGATTTGTGCGTAACTTCCGTTGGACCACTATTGCACTATAAATCAAATAAAATTGTTGAGCTATTAAAACTTATCGATCGCTTAGTCGTTATATATCTATGAATATCGATAATAAGTATCGTTTAAATGTATTACTTCGTAAATGTATAATTATGTTATGAGAATTATAAGCACGATTTACAGTAAGTAACTAGCTACTAGAATTAAGCGAACAGAAACTCAAAAAACCATTGTAAAACAGTCATAAATATAAAATGAACTCGGTCCCTCAAGTAACCAGATGCCCATTGAGAAACATAATAAGATTTACTTATTTTGAACTCGTCTAAAGGAAATACAGGTGGACTAACAATACGATAGCGTCCCTTGAGGCTTCCCTCTTCGACTATCTTAATAAGAAAAAAATCCCATTGCCTCCCAAGCGAATTACTTTGAAACGAATAAATAAATGGACTGAAGGATCACGAGATTGAATTAGAAAAATAATTCGTGTGTAATAAAGAAATCTGTTCATTCATAAAAGTTATGAGGGTTGATCACAATGAGGAAGTCGAAGTGTACGATGATCTGAAGCGATGACAATGACGGCAGGTATTGAACTGGAAAAGGGATCAGTTTTCCTTTTGATGTCACTTCAAAAAGGTCCTTAAAAGGAGAAGCCAATATCGGACTTAGTGAACTTTCTGAACTCTCAGAAATTAGGTTAACACTTAGGTATATTATATTTACACAAGCTTTTGATCTTTGAAATGTCGTTCGGTGATTTCCAACTAGAAGTATTCGATATCACCTTTGTTCGCATCTTGATCCTTCATTTTCGCCAGACGTTATTCACTGTAGATTTAATGGATTTCATTCTTTCTTTAAGCACCAAGCTGCACAAAGCCAGAGGTGTATTTTTTACATACAGTCATTATTTTTGAGGAACCAAGCCACAAAAATCATATTTTCGCCTCAGCACTCTCCCTTGTTTTACGGTTTTTTCATTGCAACCGCTTTACGAGCATCGGTGATGGGAGCCACTCTTCTTTTATAACCAAGTAACAGTATTCTGAGACCTCAAAGATCGCGTGTTTTGTACTAATTAAACGTCTTCATGGTAGTTCGGATACGTGATTCGTCTGGCTGCAGTGAATAATGTATTTCTTACGACGTTTTTATAGAGCCTTACCGAGCTAAAGTTTCGCCACTTCAGCAAGCAAAAAGTGCATGACATATAACATATTGCATTCACGTGGTAGTATCGAGGGGATCAAATGAGATATTCAAATTTAGCTTCTTACGTCACCGGAGATGTTTTTAAATTAATACTGATTGTAAATCTTGTCGCGCATTAGAGACGTCGTCGTCTGTAAATTGGAAACACCTCGGCTTCACGCTCAGTCGGGGGCTCCACTCGTTCTATTCCTGTTCCTGACACAACCGCCCCAGGACACGACGCGTCTTTGTTACAGACAACGCAACGCGTTCTAATTATTTCCACTTGTACTTTAAAGTCATCGTCTCGATTAGTTAGAGCGTTACAATTTGGGCTTGGATTTTATAATATAAACACGACACCAACAAAGTACGTTGCTGTGTTGTTTTTTGTTACAATCCAGTTTTGATTTCTCTCCTCATGTCTGGGTTTGAAATATGATCCCCATACACGGTTGTAACAATAATCTCATATTTCACTGTAATTATGTCGATTGACGACGAAATTTCAATAGCTGTAAATATCATTACATGTAAGCCATCAACATTTATGTTCCTTTTAATCGAACCGCCTTTCGTGCGGCTCTCACGAGTGGATATTTATCTTTAGTCTGTACAAACAAATGTAGCCGTGAAACCATTTCATCATTCAGCACATTGTCGTCAGCGGCATGCGAGATGGGCTCTGACGCAACCGCACACGACCGCTCCTTGAGGACAAAGAGTAACACCATCTTGAAAAAATATTATTTTCTTAAATTTGTGCTGTCGCGGCTGTCACCGGTCGTGATTTACGCCGAATCTGTCGAGTTTGGAGACAAAGAAGTCTTGTTGAAAATCGCGGGAGCATGACATCATACGTTCAGGAACCGCCTAAGCCGTGGCCCCTAATTAATAGAGCGGCTTTTACGGCCCGCTAGGGTAATATCGTTCCGAGATGTTTCAAAGAAAAATAAGAAATATGCGTGTCAGCCAGCGTAGTTTATGGGCTGTTGTTTATTGTGAACGCTCCAAACCAAAGTCGAAGTCAGAACCGATTCTTTGTTTTGCTGGGAATTTATTGCGAGTAGGTAAAGTTCGTGAAATCAATTCAAAGGAATGGCTCGTTAAGAGAGCACACCTTTCTATTTCTACTTTGTATCTTATTCTACTATCTAGCTCAAGATTTGATACTTAACTATTTCTGGACCTGTACTATTATGATAAAATCGTTTTTAAATATTTGCAACAAATTTGATAAACTGGAATCACTTGTACTAAAGTTCATTTTAAAATCGTTATTTTGTATAAACTCTCAAGTAAAAGCATTCAGGACACCCACGCTATAATCATCGAACATCGCTGCAAACATTTATAAATCGTACTTGCAAAATCTAAAACGCAAATTAACATTGCCTTATCGCAGTGGTTTAAAGTCTAGACAATATTTGCAATAAAACAGGCTTGATCAACGTACATTTTTCTTAGAACTAACTTGTGACAAAATTGTATGACAAAAAGCAACAAGCTTTATCTTGAACATCTTAAAATCGTGCAGGAAAATGCTCAGTCCCACGGTTTGTCATGATTTTTAAGCCTTTGAAATCGTGTGTTGGGTATTAAAAAATTATGTATATATAATTCATAATGTGACGGGTGTTTTCGACTAAGTTAAACTGAACTGTTAGTGACAAGGTATGTTGTTTATTTATATATGCAGTTGAGTGTTAATAGGCTTGATTGTTCGTAGATGGATTCATGGATCTAATAATATGATACGCTTTAAGTGTGACAGCGACAGGAAATGACGAGGTTATCTGCGCGAAGGATTGAGTGTCTTACAAAATGTTATTAGTTCATTACAAATAGAGATGTATTAGAGGCGATATTAATTTGAGAATTAGGGCTACTGATAAACAAGATACCTAGACCAAGCTATATTCTAATAGGTTATTTAAAAGCTAAAGCAAGGAATTCGTGATACCTAAAAGCTGCGGTTTTCTAAGTTCGTGCCAAACAAAATAAAACATGGAAGGTAAAGAAGGAAACTCAGGAAACAAACAACACAGCTTCTGCGTGAAACCAAAGCGCAATATTTTCATGTAAGTAAGACTTACCTTAAAGAAAATATTGCAAGAGGAGATAGTACATACGTAGTATAGGTATTTACTGTCGCTTTAGATCTTGTAAGTATGGGACTGGTTGGAATAAGAATGAAAAGTGGTGGGATTTGTGTACACCGCATCTACATTCAGATGAATTGAATTAAACAAGTTTCAGGTAGGGTAAATAATAAGGATCATGTTTTAAAAGCTACCTTAAATTTTTACGAATATTTATTATCACAAGCTTAGCAGTTTGTTAGTTTTCAACAAAATTAGCTGCTGATTTCAAAGTAAGTAAAACGTTTGCATATGATCCCAATGCAATAGGGTAGTTTCCAGGGTCGAAATAATGAAATAATATTTAGTCCGCCTTTTAGATAATCAAAAAATATTGGACACGTATTTTTTCTTTTTTTAATTAAACATAAAATGACAAAGATAATACGCTTCAAAAATTAGGAGTGGGGGCCTTTTACGTCACAGTCTCCTGAAAATTGTAGCAACTTGTGACGTCACACTCAACTTTAACACGCTATATCTTAACAAGTTCTGATCCAATTTAAAAAAGAAAAAATACGTATCGCTTAATTTTGGACAATCTACAAGACGGACTAATTATTATTTTTTAGGAAACTACCCTATTCAAGTCATTTAATGAAAACATTTGTAAAAAACTCGGCGTTTAGAAACTGCGACCAATTTCACCATTAGCGAATTAAATAAAATCTTTCACGTCAATCGCAATGTTACTTAATTTTGTTTTCCCACAGCGGGAAGTTTTCTGTTCCTTACCGATACAAATACCTTCTAATGAATGAATACCGTTCAATACTTGTGACGTCTAGACGGTAATTGACAAGTTGATATCAAGTAAATTCTGGATTTATCAGATTTTATTCGAATGTTTTATTTTAGACCAGTTACCGCGACGTACACAAATTATTTAGGTAAGTAGTGGCAAAAATCTGATAAAATCTAGAACTCTTGATTTTCCATTCCCAAAAGAGTCAAAGTCAAGTTTTTAGATACGTAGTATATGTATTGTACATATGTACAATACTAAGCAGCCATACATAAGCTATTCTTACACGTGTTGTTTATTTCCTAAGCCAAAGATTCCTTAAAACCGGTCCCCGTCTACGAACTAATAAAATAACAAAGGCTACATAAAAGCTACCTATAAAACACCTCTAAGTGGTTTTACCTTAATATACTATCAGACTTGTCAAACTTACTACCAACAGCATAATAAATTAATAACTCCTTTTACCTCTGAACGCTAACTACTCTGTAAAGTTCTGATATTAAGGAACTAAAATCCGTTTAAGGGATGTTGAGGGAAAATAAATCAGAGGCGGCGCCTGGTCGTTCGTCGAACTCTCGAGTTGGGAACAATCGGAGCCGAGATGTAAATTAAATCGAGTGGCTGGTCTGTCGCAAGCCTGGGCCCTATAGGGCATCGACTCGCAGAAGTACAGGTGCTAAAATTATCGAGTCGTGTAAGTCTGTCGTTAGACGAATGTTTTAGAAGACATTCTTTGATAGAATGGAAGATCTTGTTATAAGGGTCTTTTGTGTTGCGCATCCTTTTGGGTTATTGTGATTGAAATTGCACAGGGAACGAAACAAGATTTGAACATATCTACCTACATTTTTGTTTTCTTTTTAAATCAGCAGCACGTTTTGTGTTGCACTTGAATATTTTGGAACTACATATTTTGTTATTGTTTTTTTATCTACATTATATATCCGTATATTAAAACTGGTAATATTAATATTTTAAAGTTTTGTTGTCTTTAGCTGGTCGAAAGAACCCAATATCAGATATCCTTCTACTAATATCATTTTGTCACAGTTTTTACTAAGTACTTTTTTATACATTTCCACAGGCAGAACTGATTTGGTTTACTAGCGACCACTTTCCCGTCCTCAGTACTCTCTTAACATCTTCTCAACGAGTTCTTTTTAGTTTTCTAACAAGTTTCTCGCAGTTTCAAACGTTTGTCACTTGGAGTGGACGTGGAAATCTCCAGTTACCAACTTTTAGATACGTGTTCACATATTGAGCGGGAATGCTAGTTATTTGCACTGCGTTTTTTTAATGTAGTGTTAGAAACATTTTGGGTATTGTTCTAGCAATAGGTACTACTATAATTAAACAAACACTGCTAGGTGCCCCTGTTTCAGAAGACAATTTGAATTGGTGGAATGTCATTTGTATATCTTTGGCAGTCGTTACGTGAAGTTAGAAGCTAGAAATTCTTACAACAAGTCTTACCAATGGGTATCGCGTTGCTCAGTTGATCGGGTTGAGGAGGTTAGATACTTAGACAGTCGCTCCATGTAAAATACTGGTCTTGTATCCCTTTAGTCTGGAAACCAACCTGAAAATAGTAAAGTAAAGACGGGGCTGATGATAATAAAATTAATCAATCAGATGAAGATGACATTAAAAAAAAAAGGTGAAATTAATGTCGGTAATTGACGATTGCTTGACAAAGATAGTTAGTGTTCGAGACTCCTTAAGTCCTTACAATTTATTATATTAACTTTAGATACTGCAAGTGCATTGCACATAACCCGTACCACATGCCACATTAAGATTAGTACCCATTACTTACACTAATCAAATACAAACATATACAAGTCTAAATGCATACAGGAAACCAAACATATTTAAATTAATTACATTGTTTTATGAAGCGATTATAGCTAATAGGTCATAATCAGCATAATAATGAGCTAATGCTAATCTTACAGGAGAAACTTAATTGTAAGCTCGATAAGCTAATTAAATTGAATTATTGATCGAGCTTTAGAAACAACGATCTATGAACCAATCCTTGTTAGATGGTTCAGAAACCTATTAAATCATGATTGACTCATTTGAAGGTAGTTTTAGTAAATATGAAATGACGTTTAATTTTTACTTCAAGGAATTCTGGCTTCACTATAAACAGTTGAAGATCAGAAGCCTACACATTCCTCGAAGTGAAAATTCTTGTACAAAGAAATGACAGTTTTGTTATCGTTACGGCAAACGTATGAAGTATGAAATAGATTCACAGTATAAAGATCACTCTTTATAAGATGATAGGTACCTAAGTTACCTCAGGAATTCAAATACCATTTTTAAACTATCAATTACACCTATAGCTATGAACCATATTATTACAGTAATACAAAAATAATTCCACACGACATGTCTTCTGCCTTCTTCTCGATGAGTTGTTGACTGTAGAATGATGCAATATTGTATTGTCTTAGCTTACCTTTTTGTTACAATTAGGAGACAAAATTGGTAAGGAAAGAAAATATTCTATTGCTGTCTTCTCAACTCTTCGGAGTGTCTGCTGCGTTGATGTTGATGTCGACGACCTGTTGATTGTAGCAATGTTGTCGACAGCTGTATTACCATTTTTGTTGAAATTAACAGACAAAAGTGGTAATAAAGAGTCGGCATTATTGCCTTCCGTTGCAGAAAAGTTTCAGCTAAAACTTTTTTACATTTAGGTACATACACATAATATTTGCGTAATAACACCCTCTACATAAGCTTTTTTTAACGTATTAAGGATATGTATCCTATTAAGGATATGTATACTACTAACTAACACACATACATTTTCGTAATATATTGACTTCATAAGTATTTTTTTAATCTTAAGAATACCTACACGTGTTAGTTACTTAAAATTGCAATCCAAACTAAAGTATGATATTACAAATCACACATTCCATAATTAACATTTAGAACCAAGTTATTTAGATGAGCTAAAAGTCTTGTGCTGTGAAAGTGACGCCGATGAGGTCTAGCACTGCTGTTGATGATGATGATGTGGTGTTGTCTGCAGCAATTTTGCCCCACTACTTGATTACCATTTTTGTTGAACTTAACAGACAAAAGTGGTAATAAAGAGTCGGCATTATTGCCATCCGTTGCAGTGAAGTTTCGGCTAATACTTATACATTTAGAACGAATACATTTACATAAGTCTTTTGGATATTTGTGTCATTTAAAATTACAACCTACACTAAAGAATGATATTATGATTCATATAAAATAATTAAAATTAAAAGCAAAGCTTCTTTGTTGAGCTAGAGGTCATGTGCTGTGTAGCGCCGCTGTTGAAGATGATGTTGTCAGCAGCAATTTTGCCAACTGCTCTAGTACCATTTTTGTTGAACTTAACAGACATAAATTATAAATTTAAAAAAACCCCCGACTCAAAAAAAGTACGCAATAATTATGACAAAAGGTTAAAAACGCTAAACCCTATAAAAAGCAAAAAATATCTTTTAACACTACGTAAACTAAATTTTGTCGTGTCGGGGGACCGCTCTAATTCATTACTTTAGATACGTGATTTTTTTAAAACGAATGTTGTAATTAGGTAGGTATCATTTGATTTATGTAAGTATTTATGAAGGTAAAAAGCGGTCCCCCGACACGTCAAAATTTAGTTTACGTAGTGTTAAAAGTTATTTTTTGCTTTTTATAGGGTTTAGCGTTTTTAACCTTTTGTCATAATTATTGCGTACTTTTTTTGAGTCGGGGGTTTTTTTAAATTTATAATTTAATTTTATTTCATGCTTTTTAAAGGAGCTCCTTAATTTTTCCTTCTTTAATTTAATTTATTTTATCTTAAGATGGGGTCGCTATATGCGATCTCGGCCAAAGGAAGCTGTTTAACACAGTGGCGTAGCGTGGGGGGGGCAGGGGGGGCAAATTCCCCGGGCGGCAGCTTTGAGGGGGCGGCAAAATTTACCCAATTAAAAAAAAAAATGTTCGCAACTAGTATGTGCGCCGCTACATAAAACTGTCGAACAATAACAAAACATTAAACAAGAAAGTTGAAACTTTTTTAACTTAAAATTAATTATTGTTAAAATTTGGTACCCTAAACACACGTGACACTACATTTTACGTAATTTTGGTTTTGAGTCTTAAATAAAAAATAATTAAAATTTCGCGCTCGCTTCGCCCGCGTGTTCAGAAACTATATGCGCTTAATTTTGCATTTGTCAACAAACAAAAACTTATGTACGTTTGGCCTAAATTTTACGTAATATTTGGTTTAAGTCCGATAAAAATTTCGCGCTCGCTTCGCTCGCGTTTCCAGAAACTTATTATGGCCCTTATTTTTGCATTTGTCAACAAACAAAACGTTAAATACGTTTAAGTCCGATAAAAATTTCGCGCTCGCTTCGCTCGCGTATTCAAAAACGATTTGCCCTTCTTTTTGAATCTGTCAACAAACAAAAAGTTAAGTATGTTTGGGCAAATTTTTACGTAATATTTGGTTTAAGTCCGATAAAAATGTTGAAATAGAAAAGTCTACTTGAGAACCTCCCCCTTCTGCCGGGGCTGCGGGTTGTTCGAAAGAGTTACCGCGGCTCTGGAACATGGCCTTCGACGGAACACGACGGTTTTTAGTCAGTAAGAGTCTGACACTCCCTCACCGCTGCTAACCCACAGCGGGAAGGGTCATTTGATGATTTTTAACGTCGATACAAAAAAAAAACCTTTTTTTGAAGTCGGTTAAAAATGACAAACGGCCAGTAACACTTGTTAAAAAAAAATACACGGGAAGGGGCGGCAAAATCGACAACTGCCCCGGGCGGCAGATACCCACGCTACGCCACTGGTGTAACAATCCTCACGACAAACTGGCTCTGAGAGAATTGCACAGATTGAGAAACAATAAAGATTAACCTTTGGACATTCTAGATTTTCAGCAAAAATGTAAATCGGTTTATCCGTTTCATTCCGGCATTCCAGGGTTTCATCCGCCACATCCCATTTCCAGCATCAGGTACTCGTTAATCAGAAACATGAAGAGAACTCGTCAAGACAAATTCAACGAGCCCAAACTCGATGGGTTTACTAAAAGGCAGTTCAGGGTTACGTCTCCTACCTTCGTGCACTAACAGCAGACCAGCTCAGTGGTTCCAAAAGACATAAGTGTTTCAAATTTCAGATCCCACATATACTTGCAAGTAAACTGAGCGTGTAACATTCCTATCACATCTAGCAAACGAGCTGATGACCTTGAAGACCTGAACCGATTTCCACCAAACATAGCTAAGAACACTCCCGACTGACATACCTTTTAAACAAAAAAAACCGCATTACAATCGGATCATCCGTTTGGGAGCTACGATGCCACATACACACACACACACACACACACACACACACACACACACACACACACAGACACGTCAAACTTATAACACCCCGTCGTTTTTGCGTCGGGGGTTAAAAAGTGGTAATAAAGAGTCGGCATTATTGCCTTCCGTTGCAGTAAAGTTTCGGCTAATACTTGTACATTTAGAACTAATACATTTACACAAGTCTTAAGCATACTTGTATTGCTTGAAAATACAACCTAAACTAAATAATAATGTTATAAATTTTATAAAATAATTAAAAATAAAAGCTAAGCTCTAAGTCTAAGTCAGCTAAGTCTTGTGTTGTATAGCGCTGCTGCTGATGATGATGATGTGGTGTTGTCTGCAGCAACATTGTCGACAGCATTATTACCATTTTTGTTGAACTTAACAGACAAAAGTGGTAATAAAGAGTCGGCACTATTGCCATCCCTTGCAGGAAAGCTTCAGCTAATACTCGGTTATACATATTAACAACATATATGTACATTTGTATAATATACTGTCTACATAAGAATTTTCTTTTTAATCTTAAAGATACACGTGTAAGGTACTTGAAATTACAAACCAATTTAAAGTGTGATGTTCTAAATTGTATCAATTTATAATTGAAATTAAAGAAGCAAATGCAAAATATCGCACTAGCATCTAAGAGTCGTATGATGTCAATATAATGCCGTTTTAATGTAACGTTGTTGTTGATGGCAAGATGTCGAGACGTTGTTCAATAATGTCGACGGCTCTACTACCACTTTTGTTGAAGTTAACAAACAAAAGTGGTAATAAAGAGTCGGCATTACTGCCATCCGTTGCAGGGAAATTTCAGCTATTGGCTTGAGTAATAAAGTACATATTGACAATAAATGCAATAATTTACACCAAACACATTATTTTTTAAAGTTTTAGGGATAACTTGATTAAAATTACAATCTAAGCCAAGAAGCAGTTGTTGCATCTAGTATTCTTTTGAAGGCGTTGGCGATGAGAGAGCAGCACTGATGTTGATGTGGTGTTGTCTGCAGCAATATTGCCGACAGCTGTATTACCATTTTTGTTGAAGTTAACAGACAAAAGTGGTAATAAAGAGTCGGCACGATTGCCGTCCATTGCAATGAACATGGGCGTAGCCACACTGGGGCAAGCTGGGGCACTTGCCCCACCCTGGGCCCTGGCTCTGACCTATAAGGTGTCTAATTAAACAATGTTTTTTTTACTAACTCTAACTAACAACATCAACAATCATATGCACTATCCGTAAGTTATTGCACAAAAAAAATTGTCGACTTTGAAAAGAGCGCGATCAAAACAAATAGTATTCCCTAAAAGAATAGTTGCTATGTGGTGTAGCGAGCCGAGCCGTCCATCTAATCCAAAAAATAATGCATTGAAGGAGATGGAACTGGTAGATGTAATCAAAATTTCGGAAATGCAGTTGTCCGCGAAGCTTAGCTGCGCGACGTTGCTATACGTTAGGTATCTAACTTTATTTTTATCGACTTAAGAATATATGCGAGCGAGGGGGTTTTCGTATGGACGTAAATCGGGTGTGTCGTACCTAGTCTTTTGGTTTTAAGTCTTAAAAAATTATTAAAATTTCGCGCTCGCTTCGCTCGCGTATTCAGAAACTATATGGCCTCATTTTTGCATTTGTCAACAAACAAAAAGTTAAGTACGTTTGGGCAAAATTTTACGTAATATTTGGTTTAAGTCGGAAAAAAATTTCGCGCTCGCTTCGCTCGCGTATTCAAACTTCAAACTTCAAATATTTATTGCAATCATGAGTGTTACAAGGTGTTATAAAATGTAGAGGTACATACATGATACCCTGTTAGGGCGCAGCAATTTTAATATACAATTACTTACAAACTATTTAGTTAATCTTATATATTTAGGCACAACTTATATATTTACTTATATATATTATTATATTCATATATACCTTTATTATTATACTATCATTATATTTATACTACCTCTATTTACTCTAACATATTATATTTAAATTGTTTTATATTGCACACTATCTTACTGTTTAGTTCTGTCCTCGAAAAACTCTTTTATACTGTAATAACATTATTACATTATTACAATATTCAGAAACTATATGCCCTTATTTTTGGATTTGTCAACCAACAAAAAGTTTAGTACATTTGGGCTACATTTTACGTAATATTTGGTTTAAGTCCGATAAACATTTCGCGCTCGCTTCGCTCGCGCATTCAGACACTACATGCCCTTGCTTTTGGCTTTCCTGTGTGTGATTGTTTATTTTCTGTACCTGAAAATATAAACCTCTCAAGTTAAGAGATTAACAAGTTTGAGATTAACGGCTCAAGATAAAAAAAATCGCCCTTCCCCGGGGGATAGGTTGACTGCTGCCCCACCCTGAGCCCAAAGCTGGCTACGCCCATGGCAATGAAGCTTTACCTATTACTGCTAAAATAAAAGATAAGATGCATTTATGTATAAATAAAAAGTTTACTTTTTGAAGTCATCAGAATTGCTAATGCATAGGTAATACATAGAATAAATAATTACAAATGATGCGTCTAGCTGACGAGCCGACGAGTGTAGTGTAGATCCTTGCAATATTGATCTATTCTTTTCTTGCCCCATTTTTGTGAATGTTGGCACACAAAAGTGGTAAGTAAAGAATACACAGTATTGCTATCATTGGAAGCGCAGACAATGGCTGGCAGTGTAGCAGAGGCATGCAACATTTCTTGATATCAATGAAGATTTGTTCGCAGCAACATTGTCGATGGGTGTATTGCCATTTTTGTTGAAGTTTAACCGACAGAAGCCGGCCTACTTTCAAAGCTGGCTCCATGGTTGAGACCAATGCCATTCTTTAGACCCACACGATGGATGAACAACGTTGGGGCCTATATTAAGGCCAATGCGTTGAGGGCCATCAATATAGACTTCAACGGTACTCGCCCAATGTGTGGATCTACAAAATGGAATTGGTCCCAACGGGGCAAGCGCTGGCAGTTGACCGGCTCGTGTCGGAACAAGCCTGCGACAAACATAAATATTTAATACAATGATTAGAGACAAACGACAAGAGAAACATTCTGATTTAAGTTTTGAATAGGCACTTGGGGTACCAAGTTCTGTAGGTATACAGAATAAGAAATTATTACAAACATTAGAAAAGGTCTAGCGAGGAGCCACGTTGATAATTGCGATATTGAGATATCTATGCTTACTATTACGCAGTTGGCTAATATCCTTACATGAGAACAGCTTTAGCCGATAATCGGCTAGGAGGACATCATCATATTGGTTTATTTTTTAGTGTCAATAAAAATAATGGTCTGCATTGGCATCATGTTCTAGCTCTTGTTCGTAGATACGATCGTTGATGATTGCAATAGGGTGTTGTCTTTTGTTACCATTTTTGTTATAATTTCGAAACAAAATTGGTAATAAAACTTACACATTATCGCTATTATTTTCTGTGCGGGTCGGAATACCTGTATAAACCTGAAAATAATAAATTATGGAAAATAAATAATTAAAAATGGAAAAATAACAATTTTTATTGGAATGAGAGACTTATACAGTTATATTGATGAAAATGAGTCGTTCTCCTTTGAATACCTATTGACATCAGCTGATTAACATTGTTGTTAAAGTTCGGACGCCAAAGAGTTTATAATATATCAATTGATACACCAGTGTTACTTTTTGATGAAGAGTACGTATCTGTTACATAAAGTGGCTTCACCATTTATGACAAATAAGCAATATTACAAAACTCAGTAGCATTACACATTACAGTAGAGTATCATAGTCTTTCTTCTAAATGGTGAAGAGTTGTTGAATTTTCAGCAAGGACGCCGTGAACATCGTAAGCGACAAGCCTATTCGTCAATGCCTGTCGCTTACCATGTTTTTTGCATTCAAAGCGTCGCGTCGCATCATACTCGGCACTCACGTAGGACATTCCGATATCGACCAACAGTCAATGCAGCGTTTTTTTTTGTTGAATGACGATTGACGTTGTCTATAGCAATATTGCCGACAGCTGTATTACCATTTTTGTTGAAATTAACAGACAAAAGTGGTAATAAAGAGTCGGCATTAATGCTTTTTTCTGTAGTGGCCGTGCTTGCTGAGAAAAGTGGTTGCTGAAACACAATTACACTATTCTACAATACAATATTATGAAAATGTTATTATCAGCAAATATATAATATAGTAGCAAATAGTTCCATAAGGCGAATAGTGATGGTTCGGCGCAGTTGTCGACGAGGCGTTGTTCGTAGCAATATTGCCGACAGCTGTATTACCATTTTTGTTGAACTTAACAGACAAAAGTGGTAATAAAGAGTCGGCATTATTGCTGATTAATTTTATTATTGAAGTAGTGTGAATAATAAAAAATACTCCTGTAATAAATAAATAGATTTTATGACATTTTACAGATTAATTTTTACACATTTTATACACAAAATAGTATCAAATAAATACATTTAATTATTCAAGTAATTACAGTATTAACAGTTTATCTTCTACGATGAATTACAGGCGTCGACGTCCACCGTTGATAGTAGCAACATTGTTTTGTCTTTTATTACAGTTTTGTTTTATTTGCACACAAAAGTCGTAATAAAAGAACAAACACGGTTGCACCCCCGCCCCGTAGATAAACTTCTAAAAATATAATTACCTAGAATCACATTTTTGTATAAAAACCAATGAATATAACATGAAAATGTTGAATTGATGAAATTTTTATGAAAGAGATCTGGATTTTTCGTAGGTACTGATTATTCCAGTGCAATGCAATGCAGTGCAATGCAATATGCCATGTGACTAGGTTGTTATTTCTAATTAAATATTATTAATTTTTTAATTTGAATAACTATGATGACAACCCCCAGTTGAAAGAAAAAGAAAGGATTTAAATTGGTACTTATTTTCAGTTTTTTTTATATATTATATAATACCTCATTTTATATACATATACTAGCAAGCTACAAGGTATAGAAAATGCGAAGCTACCTCTAAATCCAAAGACTATAAAACCACTTGACTGCGCATACAGTGCCCCGACGCTCGCCAAAAGTTAGTGATTTTGCGCGTACTATAAGGCTACGATCAGTACGATCCTTTAGTAGCGACCTTGAACTGACCAATAGTAGCCGCGGATTATGTCGCGTCCCCCCGCCCGCAGCGGTGAGTCGTGTTCTTAGAAGAAATTGGCGAGTGCGCTCTCTAGTGGTTATTTACTTTATGTCTAAATCCAACTAACTTTCCTATTAGCCGGAATAACAGTTTGAAAAGCAAGACTAGATTGAAAAGCAAATAGGTAAGTATTCCAGAGAGATCTTACTGAAATTACACAGCTGTACCTTGCAGGAAATTCTACGATTTTACTGAAAGCTAGGAAAATATTACAAAGTTCTTTCACCGTAACGTTTAACATATTTAATTCGGTTAAAAGTCTTTATCAGCGTAAGTAAAGGTTGGTTTTATGCTTGAGCACATAAAGAAATTGATTTTGATTTTTCAGGACAAGGACGTATTATTATTTTATTTATTTTACCTCCGTGAAAGAATTGAGTACGAATAATATATTTCTTATTTATTTATTTTTACTATCTACCTACCTATCGAGCAAAATTTACATCACAAGAATAGCAGAATACATCATTGATATACCTACATTACCTAACCATATCCAAAACACCATTTTCTAAAACATCGGACTTCAAAATGTTGTCAGAAATAACTTCTATAGTGTTAAACCTGGCACTCTGCAAACGCCAAACCCTATACCAAGCGTGATGACTATAATATTATCAAACGCACTTATGCCAACAATACACGCTATGATTGGAACAGTCGCCGCAACGACAATCCTTAAACAGCTTGTGGCTGTGCAGTCATCGCCCCCCAACCCCGACCTTCCTCAACAATTGGCAGGCGACCATTTTCCGTAATTAGCATACCAGTAGTGCAAGTGCACTGAAATTGCAACTGTATTACACTCACTAAGCTGCATTACTCGAAAGAAAATGATCTAATTAATTTTGTGTTGAGGTGTTGTCAGGGGGTCATTTTTCAATCATGACAGCATAGGCTTACTAGAGCTTAGTAGAATCATTCGAAGGATCGAGAGGTTTGGAAGCCAAATGGGGAATCCTTTGCCCAGCAGTGGGACGATACCGACTCGGAAGAAGAAAGATATACCTTACTTGTATATTATACCTTTCAAAGAAAATTCTAGAATAAACATTTACCATACTGCAGTTATTTTATTTCATGATCGGCACAACATCATTCTATTTATACCCACGGCGTAGTACCTACCGACACGGTCGTACTTACTACGTTTACGTCCATCTATTTTTACGTAACGGCGTAGTTCATCACTTACCTACCTCAACCCAGTGAGTGTTATCGCTCTGGCTATACAATGGTCGGTTAGGTATACATGTTTACCTAGACTCGATGGCATGACGATATAAGTACTTAGGTATTACATAACTTCAATGCCACTGCGCAATATCAAAGTACGAATCAATTTTTTACACTCTTTTCTCTCGGTGTTCATAAAATTGGTACTTACACTAGTACATAATAAGTATTTTTTATGGTCTATTTACTTCATGCTTATGTACTTTAAACCATAACCTACCGCAATGGTTTTAGGATTTTCTGGAATATTGTAAGTGTTCATTTGTTTCGTGAGTTGATGTTCTTTTGTTAATAAAAAATCTATTCTTAGTAGACACTTGACAATTTAAGTATTTGTAGCTGATATGACCATCACCTACCGCACGTATAGTAAAATGTTCTGGAAGATTTTAAGTGTTCATTCTTAGCAATTTTATTGCTATGGACACAGTTCTGATGAAAACCATTTGACTAGATTTATTTAACAGTCCGTGAACGAATAGTCACAATGATCTTTGCCTATTTCAATTACTGGACAAGTCTATTTATCAACGATCAGAAAGGATTGTTATAGCTTATTTGTAGCATAGAATCCTTTGTAATATTTCAAATGCGAGAGTAAATTGGTAAGCACTTTCATGCCAAAACTACTAAACAGATTTAAAGGCAAGCTAGATAGTCTACTGACTATCCGTAACGACTGCCAAAGATGTTCAAATTACTGCCGGGACCCACCAATTTATCATGCCTTCTGAATAACGGAAGATCACGTGATGACAAAATGGTAACCCATCTACGAAACGACCTCGCCAACCGTTGCTTAACCTTATAATCGTTCGATCCTCACGGCTTTGATTTAGCACGGAGCTTTTTAATTTTATTTGCAATATATCGGGTGTGTCGTTCATAATAACATTAAATTCTATCACATGTACTTCATGATATTCTAGAGCGAATTGTAAAAAAAATAACATAATCCATTCAGTGGTTTAGCCACAGGACTCAATTTTCGTTTTCATAATTTACAACATCATGTGTAAAGCAGAGATAAAGTTAGGAGTATCGAATGTTTTGATCAGTTGACAGCTGTCAGTTTTCAAGGGAGAATTTCAGCTGTTTGTAATGACTGACTTCTATATGGTGTTCTAATTTTCGCACATTTTTATTTTATTAAATTTATTTTATTTATTTACTTTGTTTGAAAAATGCATTTTTTTATTTTCACGTATTTTTCTTTTTTCTTGGTGTTAATCGACATATATTAACCAGTATATTAACGATTTCATTTAATGTGATTAAGAACGACACACCCGATGTATTGTTTGATATTTTCCTGGCTAAGGGCACCTTGGCAATACATATAAAAGTATAAGGTATAACAGAATGGACCTGGTGGTTAAGTTAATGATCAATTGTTGCAATAAAAGCAAGCGCTCATTCGGACAGACACAGCTCAACTGTTTGAAAATGTGACTTCGCCGTAGATTGGAGGAATTTTCTCTACATACAGCCATTCTTATAATGGTTGCAATAATTTCCATAGGGTCTGTTACATAACATAATATTACATGCACCTATAGGTGGACTATAACTTGTACATTTTATTTCAAATACCACTTCGTGTTTCGCAAAGGACGATAAATTGGTGGGTCAACCATCTTTGCACTTGAGTGTTATATCAAAATAGGTAAAAGAAAATGAACTTATTTTTCTTAAGGTATTACCTAAACCTTATTTATCTATTTAACGTAAAAAAACAAAGTGGATCGTTATATGGATAGGTAACTAACAACTGCAAATAAAAGATTAACCATAAACATTTCTGTCGCAAAGCCATTCAATACATTTCTAATAAATAAAGAGCAGATCAGTGCACATATTTACAAGTATAATAGTTGTCTAACGGTAATGGGGACCTTATCAGATGGTCTCAAAGACCCTTTAATCTGTCTGATTGAGCTCCCACAGCGAGAACGTACTTTTTGTACAAGTCGCCAACGCCTGAGGTTTTATTCATAGCACAGTCTTATATTTACAACTGGCAACTTTTATTTTTATTTTTTGTAATCTATTGAATGGATGTTTAAAAGGTTTTTTTTCTTTTGATATTTGATTGGCTTGTGGATAGATTCTTTTTCGTTTTTAAATATTTTGTGTGGACTAATCAATGTGCAAGCGAAACTGATCCTTTTGGTTTAGTAGGTATTAGGTGGCTAACTAATTTTATTATTTCTTTGCTGGATTCTGCCTAAATGTTTCTTTTATCCTTGTAACTGGCTTGTTACTGGTTTAAGCAATTATACAAGCATTTAAATTATTTTACAAATATTAAATAACAAAAACAAAATTAAAAATTCATCAGACCCCAATAAAACATTACAAACTTACATAACAATATAACAACGAATTTTTTTAATTATAACTAGGGCGTGACCCGGTAGCTCACTACCCTTACTACCCTCTCAAAAGGGGATGAAGATGACGTCACAACTGCCCCTGCAGTATGACATCATACGACGCAATGCTACTCCGTGCTACGCAATAACTGGCAGGCGCAATCGAATTACTCACAATTTTGTATGACAAATACAATTTTCCGTATTGAATTACTGTTTGTATTATAAGTTTATAACTTTTGATTCATTGTTGAGTTTTCAAGGTTTGTGGTTGATGTCGTGAAATAGTTTTGTTTTGTATCTTTCCGTGTAGGTGTTACCAAGTTTTTTATTGTGCCTAAACCACAAATTAGTCATAGCAATATATTGTTCTGAATAAGTATCTTCGATGTGCTGTAGGCATTATACCTTTCAGTAGGCATGATATACCCATCGCGACTGGTATTTAGGTATTTGCATCGATATAATTATTTTATTCAGAATAATAAAATGTTGTTATTCATTGCCTTTACCGAGGCACTACCACATTTGAATAAGAAATATCGCCTATAGCCTATATGCCTATATGCTATTGATATGCGGTGTATTAAGAGTGTAGACTGTTTCCTAACAGTTTATGCAGGAGACTGCAAAATTCACGTCGACAAACTCAATCAATTCCCATCACAAACTTAAAATCAAAACAAATCTGACACAACCGACAGACAGACGACACTCCAAAATTTTAACGCAGTAGCCGATGGCATAAAAATAATAGACAAAAGTTCTCTTTGCCTCCTGGGGTCACCAGTACTATAAGAGTCATTTTCGGATTTTATTGAGAACAAAATTCAAAATTTCAATGATATTTCGGAAAGGTTATTCAAAATTAATATACATTCAGCCATCACCATCCTACGATACTGCTGCTTTGGCCCCAAATTAACCTACATCTTGCGTGCTTCTCATTTATGGAAGCACAACAACCTTTTGGATCAAATTGATAAAATAATTCGACACACACTTTCATCAATTTTAAATGTGGCCTTGGATGACAAAGCTTGGTCTCAAGCTACACTTCCCATCCGTATGCCGAGGGCTTGGCGTCCGCAAAATTTCCAGTATTAGTTTACCGGCATTTATTTCCTCCGTCCATGGCACTGACAAATTGATCAGGAAAATCCTACCTATTACACTGATCAATTTTGAGGTGCCATGCCTGGCGGAGGCTATTAATGCCTGGAAAGTCACATGCCCGAATACCGATCTACCCGCCAACCCATCCTCCCAGAGACAGTGGGATGAGCCGCTCTGCAGAGTAATACGGAAAAATCTCATTGATACGTCAATTACTTCTGCGGAGCGAGCACGCCTACTGGCTGTGGGTGAATGGGAGTCAGGTCTTTGGCTTCACGCATTTCCGTCGGCAAACATAGGCACCATGTTTGACGACACCACTTTCAGACTCGCTGTCTGCCTGCGTCTGGGTGCTTCGTGCTGCACTCCTCACCGCTGCCACTGCGGGGAAGCTGTCAACAGCCTCGGTCACCACGGCCTGTCGTGCAGTCGGAGTGCGGGCCGCATACCACGACATGCGAATATCAACGACGTGATCCGTCGGGCTCTTGTTGCCGTCGGCGTGCCAGCCGTACTTGAACCAAATGGTTTGGCACGCGACGATGGCAAGAGACCAGACGGCATGTCGCTATTTCCGTGGAAGATGGGTAGGACTTTAGTGTGGGACGCGACCTGCGTCGACACTCTTGCGCCATCCCATCTTCCTAGAACTGCGTGTTGTGTCGGCTCCGCCGCTTCACAAGCAGAGGACCTCAAACGGCGCAAATATAGTAGCCTTATCGGGAATTACATGTTTGAGGCGTTTGGGGTTGAAACTCTCGGGCCGTGGGGTCCGAGTGCTCACGCGCTTGCGAAGGAAATTTCTAAGCGCCTTGTTGACACTTCTCGTGACCCAAGGGCTGGCTTTTATTTCGCACAGAGGTTGAGCATTGCCATCCAACGTGGCAATGCTGCCAGCCTTCTGGGTACATTACCCGGTGACAGCGATGAGGAGCAATTTTTTGATGCTATGTATTAGTTTTAAGTTGTAAATATAAGTTTATTTTTAATTTTAAAAATTAATGTAAATATTATGTAAATATTATCTGAATAAAAATCAAAACAAGTTAGTTTACTGCAAACTGCAAAGTTCTGCAGTCAAAACAATTTGCTCGATGTTTTGACTAAAATCGCTTAGAATTTAGTAGATTGTTAGACGAACAGCATTATAGTCTTAGTAAACGTATAACGTAAATGCAAACAAGATTTTACACAAGCCATTAAGAGAAGCACACTGAAGACTAAACAGTCGGCAAACGGTTGACGTGTTGACGACACCCGCAACGCCTCATAGGTCCAGTTGAAAACCAGCGTCAGACACTAGCTGTCTGGCATAATGCTGAACTGGACCTATTTGGCGCAACCTTTTGTTACTTTTATATTTTTTTATTTCTATGTATGTATGGCTTGTGTCAATAAATAATTTTTCTTTCTTTCTTTGATGGTTGTATTTTTTTTTTAAGAATATCTTGATTCCAATCAAATTTTTAGTCAGTCTGATACTGGTTATGTACCAGTTCTTTGTAGTGTTCGAGCTACCATTTATCTTCACACCGATTTATAGGCCCAAACAAACTATCGGCCGACTAAAAGTTTGCAGTGTGCTTGGGTACTTAGTGGATGTTTTGATCCCCATCGTGAATATAACCGAAATGAAATTATTATTGCATCTGTAAACGGTTACGACTAACATTATAAACTAACCACAAAACAGTCGTATGAGGGATATGACAGAATTATATAATGCTGATATAGCTTTATGTCTTGGTAATATTCTGAGTTAAATCGTTTTGAACACTGTCGTAAATTGTAATGTTACCTTAGATTTTAATTGTTATCTTCTTTGTAGGGAAATGGTAGGGGTAGAAAGGTATCTTTGTAATGTGTTTGTATTATCATTTAGTAAAGCACACTGGGTTTTATTTCATAATTGCTAAAGCCATACATAGGTGGCTTAAAAACATTTGTTCACACACTTTATTTACATTAATAGTACATTTAGCAGAAGTGACCATATTCTCTTAAAAAATAATTCAATGTAAATCATCCATCATCTGCCTAGGCTTCCCCCCGACTAATCGGATGAAGTTGAGTACCAGTGCTTTTATTATTAAAGTTAATAGTTTAGTTTTTAGTAAATGTAAATAATACCTATTGCAAAAAAAAAAAACCTAAATAAAAACCTGAAAGCAGTGGCCATATAATGTGCAGTGAGTAAATAAATAGTCGTACATGTATGCTATCTTTAAATTATACACACTACATGGCATGTTAGCCACTCATAATTTTTGGAATTAAAAAACAACTGAATAGCCAATTTTCTAACATACTCCTATATACCTACTACTAACTATATAGATGCGGACATATTGTGCGACAAAGCGCAGTTGAGTGCACGTCCCACGTAATGCAATTTCGTCTGGTTACTGTGTTGAGCCGGTACCTATGTATGCATGTATGTGTGTATGTCTGTCCGTTACAAGCAAAGTTGCGTACATTTCATACACATATTTGATATAGGATTAGTGCTTTGTGTTGTGGTGACTCTGTGAACATTGTTTCATTAGTAATCTTAATGAGATATTACATTCGTTTACCGCTGTACTGTGACTGTAGATCTACAGTCAATATTAGGGCCATGATTTTCTCTCCTAATGTTTACATCTGCTTCCCTAGTTTTATATACTCTATAGCATTTTATTATTCGTGTGGGAGAGTGAAACCTATTATGTGCTTGTGTTTGATAGATTTGCATTTGTCTACATAATAGACATAGGTACTTGGAGTCTCTTCGATAACTAAACTTTATTTCCCATTAAAAGGAAAATTACTACCCAAACGGGTTGCGTTACGACCAAAGGTAAACTTAAGCCCTGCGTAGTGCGTTATAAAACGAGTATTTTTCAAATGGATTTTTGAGTACCTACCCCAAACTTTGATGGCCAAATCTAAGTGTCCGTATTTACTCAGATCCAAGAGGGTGGGATTTTACATTCTTTTTATAGTTAGTACCAATAAAACAGCGTATTTGAATTTCTCCTTAGTAAGAACATTTTCACCTTATATCGGAGATAACGCCTTACAATATTACTTGAGCAATCAGACTTCGGTTTACAGCAACTAAATTGGTTTTGCAAGTGCTACGTTTATTAATATTTGATCCTAATAAGTGTTATAGCAGATTTCCAAGTGTAGACAACCTTTTAGATTATTAACCTTTAGTCGGGGATTATGTTGAACTAAGTTCTATAAAGGAAAACTTTCTTGTTGTCTATTTTAAAAGAAAATGTAAGCATATACTTAAGTGACTTATAAGAAATACCTAGTTTTAACTTTCATTGCCTACTGTTTTTAGTAAACAGATGTATCTAAAGTAAAAGTTAGTTAAAAAACTATTCGGTAGGTAATGATAATGGTTTTACTAGCCCTTGCAGAGGATATGAAGCCATCCTAGGTAAAACAAAAGAACCAAAATCACACAACAATTCAAAATAAATACCAATTTACACGACTCAGAAAAATAGACGCTCTATTCAATACGATTTTCAATAAAACTTAAACGGATAACTACATCGAAATGGTAGTTTTAAAATCGATAACTTTCAATATCTTCTTATATATCTGGGGAGCTTTATTCTTATGCGACTAGGGTTATCTGTCTGCTGAATCGCTCTCCGAAATAGCATTATTAATTCCCTTTTATGTGTGTAAGCCATGGAGAACAAAATGACCAGCGGAGATGTCATAACAGAACCTAAGAAAGTAGCGTCGCTATCATTCGGGTGTTCGCAGGACGAGGAACCTAACTGTCTCCACCCATATACGCCTTCTTTGGAACCCACCCATTTCCTGAATCATAAATCTTTGAGAGATCTCTCGAGGCACCCGAACGCCTCACTCGTAACTCATCGTTGTTGGTCACACTTACCGTATATGACCTATAAGAAGGCCCTTGACCTACCTGCCTTATAGCATCTCCATCTTTCCTTCCTCCGTGTTACAAGCACATGAGACCGTATAAGCGATTTACGTTGCAGTATAAGGTGCCCTGGCTTTCTTTATGCAGTAATAAAGTTAAGAAGATGGAGGTGCTAAAAGCAACCCTTGGATGTGATATTTTGTTTTAATTGCACACAACTTGCCACCTGTGCCCATCAGTAATTGGAACCTTTTTAGTATAATATAAATTGTATGTTTGTGAAGAGATTAGGTACGATATGTGTTAGAATAAAGAATTAAAGGGTGTTTTAGTTAAAGTTGCATAATAAGTTAACTTCTTATACTTAATTTTATTTGAGTTTGTTTGATTACATCCGTGTTACGAAGTGACTGTTAACCATACCCATAGACATGATATTCGATTTCTATGGTGAAGCCAGTCTGTTTAGTCAGATTTCTCTATTGGGCATTTACCAATGCGTAGGTACTATACTGGTAAAGAAAAATGCTAGCGCTGATCTTTGCTCGATGTTTTCTTTCAGAAAAATCGTGTAGATAATATCAAGGTTTAAAATACATTAATTATTATAATACACATGTAATTGTAAACTGCAATAAGCGTCATATATCAGT
This sequence comes from Helicoverpa armigera, assembly GCF_030705265.1. Taxonomy (NCBI): domain Eukaryota; kingdom Metazoa; phylum Arthropoda; class Insecta; order Lepidoptera; family Noctuidae; genus Helicoverpa; species Helicoverpa armigera. Next base: position 8,250,020 of record NC_087132.1, on the reverse strand, counting down.
ACATAAATAATTAAATAAAGCGAGATCTTAGTCAATAACGACCTTTAACAGATAACCTTAAGCCCTACGAAAAGAGAAATTCATGTTTATCAGTTGTATCCGCGTGTAGGTATCAGTCTGTCAGCCAGTTTCATAATAACTACTTATAATATACTGTGATAATTTATAATTGTACAACATTATTGAGTACTTTATTTGTTATTTGAAATAAAATTCTGATTTTGGCTATTTTTAATTATCTGTTTATTTATTTATCTGGGAATTAGGTAAATATATTGACTCGTCGAATGCTCCGGCTACTTACATATTTTTCCTAACATTTTTGTGTCAGGGATTTCCGCAAAGCAACGCCAAGTCCGATTCCATAACTTACCAGATAATTAGCTTGATTGATACTTAAAATTGACTTACAGTGTAGTTAGCCTTGTCATGTAACAATTAGGAATCTGCAGAGTATAACTTAATATAGCTTTAATTAATATAGCATACAGAGCATACAATATATTGCAAACAATATATAGAGTATAATTCCCGAGATTATCAACTTCATCTCCTTCAAAACTTGTTCCAAAGTGCACTAACTTCATTACCAAACACTGGACAAACGACTTCCAATAAATTACAAGATAATAGATTAGAATAATATTCTTGAATTAACTTCAGATAAATCAATGGAAACTGTTATTGAACCGCAGACAACCGTAGGATGAAGATATTTGATTTCAATGTATTGATTGCTTTGCATAGGACTGGCTAAAGATTAATTGATTCTCATTTATTCAGAGTATTATTTATAATGGTAACTTAGAAGGATCCGATTTCAATATCTTGTTAAAATGAATCGATAGATATCTGATTCAAAAGAACTTTGTAATTTTTAGGGTTTCGTACCCAAAGAGAAAAACGGGTTGAGCTTTGGTGTCTGTCTTTGGATTGAGCACCAGACTGTATCTCATGGACCGTGATAATTATTCAGATCAATTAATCAAACAACAAATACTTACTAAATACAATTAATATTTATGAAAACTGTCATACAACAAACATGGTATTTTTGGCACGTTTTATGGTGATAATACAGAACCTTTCGTTTGCGGGTCAAAAATACTTTATCGTACCCTATAATTCGACACTATTTTTCATATGCTTCATAAGCTTACTTATCATATAATATATAGGTATGTAATGTGAGGTCATAAAAGTTCAGACATATACCTAAAGCATTTTTACAGACTGCAGACTGATTTTACATCAACAAATTACACCCAAATTCAAATCGATTGAAATTGATCAACGATAGCAACCCAATACTTCATTACCCGCCCTTAGGGATGCTATTCGGATTAATTACGAACATTTTGATTACTGGGAGGGTTATTCTGCAAATGCAGCAGTCGGTACGTCACGGGATATGCTGGAATGCTTTGTGACGTCATCAGTCAGTGGAGGGAAGGGAACGCACCTAGTTCATTACCGTTCAGTATGAATTTCATGATGGAGATTGCAGTCCAATTTGTAACTGCTTTTGATTTGCTTTGATCTGTTTAGTCCGGTTTGTTTTGGTTACTGAGTGACCATAAAGGGATTGTGTATGTAGATTATGAACTGAAAGTATGACGTGACTTTTAGATTTTAAAAAAGTCAGCCATATTGTATGTAATATACCCCGTAGGGTATTTCTAATGCAAGTAATTTCCCCAAACATTCTAATGAAATGCAGATATAAATTAGTTCTTTGTCTTGGTCTGAAATCCCTTCAATAAGCCTATTTCTAGTAATTCTAGTAAACACATATGACGCACAACTTCACTGAACTATTACGTAGCTATTTATGTTTATTTACATCACTGTAAAAAAAACTTCAAAGCAAAAGCAAATCAAATTAGCCAAACGCAAAACTTTGCGAGTTCTTCACCAACAAATCTAATAAATATAAAAAAATCGCAATAAAACAAGTTTCGCCGATAAAATCGAATAGCTCTCAAAGTTAATTTAGTTGTTAGCTTTACATTGCTGGTTGCAATCGGCAAGAATCATTACCGGGCCATTTGCGGCCGGCAATCTAGTTAAACATTGACGTTAAATAATGATTCCTATTTCCGTTGGTTCCGTCGCTTCGAGATGCGAAGCTAAGTGATTTGAGACGAAACTTTTTAGATGTAAATATTTTATTTATTGTTCAAGGATTTTTATTTTGTTGTATATTTTTATCTGTTGCTATGCCACGGTTGATCTTACTTATTACACAATTCATTTTTTTATACATGAAAGATTTCATTACATATAAATAAAATTATTCCAAGGTATAATGTACCGCATTTTTTAAATTTTTACAGCGGAATTTCATGTATTGAAAACTCTGCAATAATATGGATCATGCTTACGGCAACCTGTCATGAAAACATTATGCCATACATAAGGAAAGATTCATATCACAACTTTTTCCAACTACGCAGTCTTACGCAGACATATGTACACAATTGGCTTGTGCACCTACCTACTACAGCGAGAGGTGAATGTTGATATTGACGTACCCTTACGAAATCATCTGACGTCAGTTACAGGAATATCCAAAAACTCATATTAAATTAACGTAATCAAGAATTACGTACTTGGATAATTTTCTGAGAATAAACATTCATGGCCGTTTCATTCTATTGTGAATGATTATTATCACGGTCAATGAACGTTGATTTAATATGGAATTTGTTGTATTTTCCTGCAGTTGGCCTTAAGCATGTCTCATGGATAATAACGGCATTCTTGTTCTGAAGATCTTTAATTAAGGATAACTTGGTTGTTTGCTGAGAAATACGTAAAATATTATGTTCCATCAATTTTGCCTTTTACTTTTTATAATATTTGATGCTTGATTTACACATAAAATATACATTTGTTATACAAATAAGGTAATATACTTACTCATCCATACAAATACACGTAGGATTTATTTGGAGCTTTCTTCTTCCTTTAAAAAAAAACGAACTAAAGATTACATAGCACACTGTCAATAAAACTCTTTTAACAACATTAGCTCCCCTAAATAACCTGTATCTATAGTTGATCAAAATATCCGAATACAGTTGACCGATACTCAACGATCCATCGTTTATTAGACTGGACACGGAACAAACGATGCATCCCATCCCATCCCGCCCCCTGATTTATATCCACCTCTCTATGCGCAGACGACTCTCATTAATAACAATGTGTAGAAAAAAAGCTTTTAACGTAAATGTTATTCAAAGTAAACGCAGTCATAATTAATGTTCCGATGCAAAAGTTCTAATGACAGTTGTGAGTTTGTCGTGATTTTAAAAGTTGGTTGTGCTTCGTTTTGTGGTCTTTTTTAGTTGGAATACGATGAAAGTGCTTTCGATATTCGTTTCAGTATTAATGGTTAATATATATTTTTAAATATTTTCCAGATATGTTTGTATGGTTTAAGTGATTTTCTCCGAGAAAGAAATCTCGTTTATCAATGTCAGATTCAAAGTTTTTGAGTCACCCAATATCCTGTTAATTAATAATTGTTCCTTCAGCTAAGCTATTCAAAATCTCTTAAAATCTTCAAAAATTTTTAAACTAAAAAGTGTTGTTAAATCCTCAAATATAAACTTTATGAAACAAATGCAAAGGAAGCTGGCAAAAACTACCAGGCACCATAAATCAAGTGTATCCGAAAGTGTTTGCGCAAATAGAAGGAGCTGGTGCTGCCCGGCTGAGGCTGAGACGGCCATAAATAATATTTAGGAGCCATCGATAACGTGTCTGACAGTGGCCGATGATTCTGAGCAATGGCCTCTATCCACGGAGTAAGGAAATAGCGGAGATGCTATAATGCAGGTAGGTCAGGCCTTCATCTAGGCCAAATTCGTACGGTGTGCATGACCAAAACGATCAGGTACGAATGAACTAACGAGGCTTTTGGTTTTTTGAGACATGGTCGGTTCCAATGCAGGTGGATAAGGGCGAAGACAGTAACGTTCCCCTTCCCCCGCACACCCGCATTTTGGCGCGATATTTTCTTAGAGGACTTTTCGTTATGGCACCTCCGCTAGTTATTTTGTACTCCATGCCTCTATCTCTTTCGATATTTCAATATATCCCAGTAAAGAGCCTTATCTCCTGGTGTTTTTTGACGTGCAGTATTTGTATTGAGAACAGAGGAAAATGCTGTGTTTATTTTAATGTGAAGCTGGTTTTTTCTGTTATCATTTTGATTTACTTATTGTGCCTAAGTAGTTATGAATTGTCTACGTGACATTACGCATGTTAAGTGCTACTTGCAGATGCAACTTATGTTCATTATAAAGTACAAATGGTGACTATGTCGGTAATAGTTGATCATGTTCATGGAAACATATTGCGAGCGTCATATTGTAATAGCGTATTGTACAGCCACAGAACCACACTTTCCCCAAGCATAAAACAATCTTTTTCAGTTATTTAATTGTCATAAAATTCCAATGTTTCGTATTTATTGATTAATCACGAAATAAAATGGGAGGAAAATCACCCAATCGTTAAACGCCCAATCTATAACAGGATGAATAATTGTATTTAACAGAATACGGGAAATAACTGTAATAATTACATTAATGGTACATTTGCTTCCTGATTTTAATAAATAAGTACAAAAAATAATAATCTCATTAAAGGGGACATACCTACGTAGTTGTGACGTCATAGAAAATGTTTCATGTTCCAATCTTATTATCAGTGTGTGCGTGTTTTCATGATGACGTAAAGAATAGTTTGGAGTAATTTAATGTTTTCGAAATCATGAATCAGCAACTTCGCTTCAGAAGGTGGTTATTTTTGCGTACTTTTTGCGGTGTATGAGGTCAATTACTTGAATTGTGATGTCATCGACTAAGTACATAGAGGTACATCACAAGGTATGACTTTGTATTGAAAGTTAATTGTATTGACATAATGCGGAGATACGCATGAGATAAGTAAAGGTGAGAGAAACTGAGAAGAGCAATGCCTTGTGAATCAACTCGTTTTCAACGTATTTAGCTGATTATTTATTTTATGTATTTTGTTCACATCTGTTTGGACTACTTCTGTTGGGGCAATTGAAGTTAGCTGCTTGCCTTATTCGACTTGGTTGAATATTGTACATCAAGAGACCGTCCTCGCTAGGGTTATACAATAATATACAATGAAGTAATAGCCTGTTACTTCAGGTTGTGGTGACTACTTGAAAACAATATTCGATGTCGCAAGAGGCATCATCAACATGCTATTTATAATGCTCCAAACGCACAGTCAAATCCTTTTACATAACTCAACAAAACTACAATCTAAAATCTCACACATAAAAAACACTGCTGATATTTATTTGCACCACCATCCAAAAATATCGAGCACAATTTTTGAACAAACAGCAAATATCCCAGCTTACCGAAACTACTAGAAACCGCGATATCGCTAAGACTAGCAGTCTAGTCTTCGGAATTATTTACCTAAGCTTTTGAGACAGTGGAACAGGCCACAATCTCTGGAGCCGCGATCGCCAATTTATCATGGCATCTCAGCTGGAGGGGATATTCTTAAAAATATAGCGATTTCTTATTCAGCGAGAATTTTGTTTGTACCTTTGAGTGTTATTCCGTGTTCTTTTAATGTGAACAAAAAACGGGTGTAGGGGTTTTTGTTCTTGTTTTTGATACTGTATTGATATTTTTCTTCATGTGAATTATGACACATATTCCCCATAATTAAAGGTAGGAAACACTATGTACCTAAAGGTATTCCCCTGCACAAGCATAATGCACTTTGAACTGCATTTAAGCGGTATTACGGCCTGGGTGCTTGGGATCTTTTAGTGTAATCTTCCTGAATTCTGCAAAATATTAATTAAATCTTAATGATAATTTAATACGATGATTTCATACTTAATAGTTTTGTCGTCTAAGAAAATATTTTTCGTGCAGATTTTCCGAATTAAACTTACCAAAAATTAAACCAATTTTCTTAAATTGATGAAGACAAATGTCCTGAAATACATAAATAAATGAAGCTATAAATATAAATGAGAGAGCAAAATAAATGCGGTCCGTGATTCGAAGATACACCCCGGTCGAATGCGCTCGGTCCGAAACTTCAAACGTTCGATTGAATACGTGCCTCACTTACTATTCTACGATTTGTTGTCCACTATACATAATGTACATATACATGTGTTATGTATTTAAGTACATTGTTATCTGCCTGGACTTATTTCTGCTTAGCGCAGTGTCTAGTCCAACTGGATGCAGCTGAAAACTGGTTTTACTAGTAGATATTTAAGGGCCCTACGTGCGACGATTCTTCAAGGTGTATATCCTTTGGGCTCACTTGAGCAGTGACGGTTTTGAATATAAAAACGACCTTTTTTGTTTTTAAATGATTTCCCCTAAAATTACCAGTTTCATAAGCAATCATCATTAAAATCCTATTTAATTTTCCCATTGAGTACATTCGTCCACCGTGTATTTAGCAAATATAATGAACTATTTCGCCGACTTCGGGACTATAATCAAATGCTGTAAGGCGGAACTGGGGACCCGATGAGATTAGCAGACGAGACCAGAAAGTTAATGTCGTTAATGCCTAAGCGAATTGCTTGAAGGAAATTGCGTTCCACTTGGGATAAAATTTGGTTGATTGGGCACTGGGTTACAGGTTTTCGTAACCATGTATTTCTTTGAGATGAATGACCCAATTGAGAAGGTAAGATGTTTTTGAGAATATACGTGTAGGTAGATAAAGATATGGCTATGGAAAGTCCAGAATAAATGTTAGTTTTGAGAATTAAGGAAAATTTCGTATGTTATGTATGCCTGCCTCATTTAAACGGTGTCGTTGGTATAAACAGCCTAAAAATACTTTTCGTATTAGGTATGTTAAATATTAAATAAAAATAACAAGCATATGTTTTGACATCACATGAATTCGATATCATAATCGATTGCAGCCAATTTCCTCGAACCTCCATCACGGTGACATATTTAGAGCGGAACTCTGTACGATAAACCTATCGATAAAATAAAAGGAAAAGTCGAATTAAAACGATTAAATATCAATAAAAATATATGCTAACTGTCAGCTTGTAATTTCTTTTTTGATAATATCAGATTCTAAGGGACGATTAATCAATCACCAGATAACTCTTGTCTGAAGAATATGTTTGACGTTTTGACAGCTTTTGAATAGAAAATATGTCAGACCTACCTACCTACCTATATTTTTTCCTCAGATTAATTCCTAATTTGTAAAGAAACGATTTATTTTTAACAATGACAATTAGTTACTCAGCTCAAATGTAAACCTGTTACTTAGTTCCTATTTTCATTGTAAGATTTTTTTTATACTGGGTGTCCCATAAGTCCTTTGAAATCTAAATTTCGAATAAAATTTAAATGGCGCGCGGAAATGGCATGCGGGGTGCGGGGATAGCATCAACGGTCTTTCGGAATTCATTCACCATGGAAAGTTTTATCGGAGCAGACCGTGGTTTTTGTGTGCTTGAGTTTTATCACAACAATGATTCGGCCACCATTGCGCGGCGTAAATTTAGAGAGTATTGCAATTTGCGCACGTTTAATGACTGTCCCAGTGTTCAAACGGATAAAAATTGGGTTCAGCAGTTCGAGGTGACTGGATCTACAATTTTAATTTGTTGAATAAACAACGATCGGGCTGCCTAAGGACATCACGGACGGAAGACAACATCGACGTAGTGCAAGAGTCAGTTCGTGAAAATCCCACTCAATCCATTCGTAAGCGTTCCAATGCATTTAATACACCCAGATCGACGTTACAGTTCATTTTAAAGAAAGATAAGAAATTACCATCCATATAAAATTCAGTTAATACAGGAATTAAAAGATACGCCGCGCAATGGTGGCCGAATCATTGTTGTGATAAAACTCCCGCACACAAAAACCACGGTCCGCTCCGGTAAAACTTTCCATGGTGAATGAATTCCCAAAGACCGTTGATGCTATCCCCGCACCCCGCATGCTATTTCCGCGCGCCATTTAAATTTTATTCGAAATTTAGATTTCAAAGGACTTATGGGACACCCAGTATTTAGCTTGTAATTGCCCACCCGTTTCCCAAGTTTTAAACCGTATCGAATCAAACGATTCCAATGCAAAGAATGATGAACGGTATGAACAAAAAGATCGAAACCTATCAACACAGCGGCTTACAGTTCACAATATTTAATGATAAGTCACATAAAAACTGTACAGAAAAGAACCTGACTTCAACAGATTTTTTGTGTATATTTTTATAAGCTTGCTTTTGTACCTACAATTATTTTAGCCACACGGGTAAATCCGTGAGTCATTTTGCCGGTCGGATCTTGGGAAATGTTCATATCTATGTGAGGTGTATGCTCGCGAACAAGTATATCCAGTTATGTGTGTAGAGACAGCATCGTAAATTATCTATAGTTAGTGCTAAAATCTGAGAAAAATAATAACACTAATAATTTACAGTGATATGTCAAAAATTGTTTGGTATAAATTAAAAAGGTCATTTTATATCAGCTTAGAATTTTTTGTTAAATATCCTTATCGTCTGTGACATTAGACTCAGTTATAAGGTCGTAAATGTCGTAAATGTTACTCGTGTATAAGATTAAGTACATTAATTAAAGTTAATCTATCCATGCCTTTTTGTGTTAACGACTTTTCTCATTTAATAATATTTTTTTTGTTAACGGAATTAGGTGTATCTAATTTGTTTAGGGGTTTCCACAATTCAACAAAGATCATATAGTAAATTCCAGCCATAGAAAAATACCCGAAAGATTTATTGATACTCACGTCAGGACCAGCCAAAAATCGCGTCATAATTAACAATTTTGTTGACGTAAACATGTATAATTGTATTAAATGATTAATATTTTACCGTGCGGACGGTACTAGGAACAACAAAACTACGTATTCGTTAGTATTTAATGTACGGACTTGACCTCCAGCAACCAGTATACGAAGTCGACCAACCAGCTGTGGTCGCATCACTATTATTTATTTATTTTATCAAACAATTATAGTCAAACGAAACTTAGTTACACATAGGATATACAAGTGATGACAGTGTTTTTTTGATACAAAAAAGTGCCAAATAGTTATAAAAAAATGTGGTTCAGTTCAGTGTTTTTTGTTTCTACACTAATTTGGAGTAATGTTCGTAAGTATCTGAACGTAAATGACACATAATCACAAACGAATTTAGACTTTAGTCATCACACCTAAAGGTTATATTCGAATAACTAATTTTTGGTGTTCTGAACAAAATATTTTGAACAAACGTAGTGTATGCAACAAAAATTAGATGAACAGATCAAGTCACGTTGTTATAAAATCACATAACGTGATTTGAGAGAAGATAAAGATAGTTAAGATCGAAAGACTATGGTAATAATATAGATTGATTACATTTAATAAAGCCGTAACAAGGAACTAATTATAGATAGTGAGAATGTAAAAAACAGCTCGTTATATTAGCGTACTTCAATATTATTTTTATTTACTTCAAAACAAAGTTGTTTATCTTTAAGTATTTTGTTAGTGTTCCTGTCTATAATTTCACACATCAAATCTTTGTTTTAAGTTTTCTGTTTTTTTCTTGATTAATTAGTGGTTGTTGTTGTCAATTGATTGTTTATATAATGAAAATATAAATGAATGTGTAAAAATAAACACATACGTAAGCAACTTCTGATGATATTATATCATTACTATTTAAGTATTTGAAAACCCTAGCCCGTCTAACGTTTGAAACTAAAGTCAATACCAGACATCCTTGTTGCAATGTTAAGATAGTGGTTTGATTGAGTTCATACTATGAATACAAATGAAAGTACTTATAGGAAATGTTTCTCACGACCACAATGCAATTTTGCATACTGGTGGGAAGCTGAATCCTGATCTAAAACTTACTGGATAGACTGCAATTCTTAAAGTGTAATGGTATGTTGACTCCATCAGAGTGTACTGAAGCAAATATATTTTTATAGGCAAAGATTTAAGTCTATTCACTCTTCGTGATAGACACAAAATACAAGAACTGTCTGTTTGGTTAAGGAACTAACTAGTTGTGTACTAGGGGTTTCCCAGGCACCATATTTGTCGAACTCATAATTAGACGAACCATGTACATATGTAGGTGTCATTCAGTGCTCCATCAAAACAATTTTGGGAAGTACGTACATCTTTATAGTTTTAGTTATTAAATATAAAAATAGATGACAACATTCCTACTCTTTATAAGCTCATGAAACTAAATTATACCTCGGTAAGGCTTTCCAAGGATCGAAGTCTATAGACCTTTCAATATAAAGCGTGCGTCAGAAATAAACAAATAAAATTTAGTTTCAAGTCTTTACGCCTATTCAAAACTTGTTTATTTAATGCGTCAATAGTGTATACTTGGACACAAGTTATTTTTGCTATTTTTTACATTTACCTACTGTACTGTGAACTGGTTTTCAGTTCGTAATGCAATTACAAAACTGGTGCTTACTAGTTTCAATTGGTCCTGTAGTTTATTAAGTTTATTGTGTCCTATGCTTAATTAACTTTCAGTTGTTTTTTCGCACAGAATTGCAGATTAGATTCGAATTAAGTATACTTTAGTTTGTATGTAAATCAATATGGTCTCATTAATTTAAAAAAATGTTTTCTTAGGTAAACATCAATAAACGAGATAAGTTGGTTATAAATTATGCATTTTTAAATAAATAACTGTTTTTTTACAAAGAAGAAATATTCCTAAGGATAACCAAGAATGATGGTTACTTGGAAATTCCAAGATCCACCACGTGTAATATCAATAATGACCTAAGTGCACTTAGTTCACTGAAATGAATAGATGTGTGACATCCATGTTTGTTTATATATTCGTTTACATAATTTAATTGGTCTGATAGGCTACTTACTTCTTATTATTTCGTATATTGCGTATAACTTATGATGAAGCAAATTAATATAAAAAAAATATATATATAAATTGCGACATCCAAAATACATCTCTACGCGTAAATATTTTTGAGATAAGTATCATAAAAGTAAAAAAAAAACATCAAATCGGTCATACAAATAAAAATATAATGATAACGAAAATAGTATGTAATTTAAGAATGGGCAGTATAATGTAAATATGTATACTACTATCTACGACTTTATAACAGAATCATTGTAAACGAATGATTTCAGTAGCCACTGTCATTTGGAAACCCCCAATTAAATTGGAAACCATTTTTGAAGAAGTTGCTGTATAATTTATTTCATAAATAAGCAAACGTCTAGTGTATTGTGGGTATTGCTTAGATAATAGTGTTAACATTTCCTTATTATGATACTAGATACTACACTGGGGTTATCGCGTTAAAACAAGTCAACAGATCATTTGAAATTAATACAAAGCAGTCTTTATTATTTTGTAAAATAATATTTAACGTATACCACTTAAATATGGTAAATTAATTGAATTGTTTTGATTTAAGGAAAATACGTTACTAAAAACACGTTGTTTTTAAATGTTTACGGATCATTCTTTCTTGCGATCTAATTCGTGACATTTTGAAAAATAATACAAACGGAAAATTGGGCAGAATCACCTAAATTAATTAAAATACACGTTTCATACCACGCAGTACCAAAAGCAGCAATATTTTTTCTTCAATTTTCTATCTAACTGCTCCTGCGTTTGATTTTTCCGGCGGCAGTGTCCCGTCAAACGGTTCAAAAAAAGCGCACCAAACAAGAGTACACCGCTCCTTCTATAAAAGAGAACGTATAAAACTCTGCAATTTCACTGGAAAAAGTAGACATTATGGAAAAACGTAGCAATATGCTAAATCTATACCTACACGCGTTTATTCTTTACATAAAATACCGAAAAAGCCGAAACTCTTTTTGTGTCTGGTGATGCGCTAATCAAAAATGTTTTAGGGAAAAAAGGTGAATGACTTCTTACGACATACGGTGGGATTTTTTTCTCAGAATAACAAAACAATTAAAGTTCAAAGTTTTTATATAAATTTATGTTATTTCAATATGCATAATGAAGATCTGCCTCTTCCGAGGTTGCGGGATTGTTCGAAAGAGTTATCGCTAAAGTGCAGTTAGGCAGTAATCCAACATATACCTATGCTTCTAGATTGTTAAGGGGTCCAGAAGAAACATGGTTTGGTCAGCAAGAATTTGATTCTCTCGCGCCACCTACAACTAGGAGACCCATTTAATAATTTCCTAAAAACAAGGTGTTCCGCTTTTATAATTAACGTGATTTCTCTTCTTTTGCAGACAGCCAAAGCAGCTGCGTCACACCTCTGGGCAAGACCAGTAATTGCGTATCCCTATATGACTGCTCTGCACTCCTGACTGCCTTTGAGCAGCGACCACTGCCGAACAGTGTCGTCAGCTTTCTGAGGAGATCACAATGTGGCTTCGAGGGCTATGTGCCCAGGGTCTGCTGTGGCCCATTACCACCTGATGAGAATGTGCAACCAACGCCTAGGCCAACGGTAAGTGTCCCGAAGGGAATTTGGTTCAAACACTATCAGGATTTCTGAAATAGGGATCATGTCTTGAGACCTGATGATAGACTTGCTAGATTATCCAGTTACAATATTTACTGCTTAAATGTCTTTGGCTGATTTTTTTGTACTTATGTGTGTAGATACAATGTTTAATAATACTAACCATAAAAACCTCATAGGTGAACTGTCACACTATATATCATTAAGAGGAAATAAAGCCCAAGGCGTAATAACCTTGATAACCTTTTCCTTAAAAGGCATCCATAACAGTTAATCCTTGTACGAACTGAACCGGAATATGTGTGTGTATCTTTGAAGACTTCTCACATATACTTACCTATATGGACGTGTTTTTCGCAATTACAGACCTATAACAAATAAACACCGTACTGGTCGAACTAAATAAAACCGTTTCAAAATGAATGTTTAAAATTAAATATAGGCCACTTTTTACTCAGTTGAGGAATTGGGTGAAATTGCAAGGAATAGCTGAGTAGTTGATAATAAATATGACTTATAAATAGATAACATAAGCTTCCGCCCGCCGCTTCACCCGGGTGTGTTGATATAAAGTATCCTATGTTCATTCTATTACCACCAAGAATATTATGTGAACAAAGTTTCACGATGATCATTTAAGTAGTTTTTGCGTGAAAGCGTAGCAAACAAACGATATTTCGCATTTATAATGTTAGTAGGAAGTAGGATTATGTAGGCTACCAAATCACGATATGTATCATTATTGCACTTTGTAAATAACAAATGACTAACAAAACCTGCTTTTCTAACTAACACAGCCGCGTCCAACCCAGGCTCCGACCGAGGGCAGCAGCGAGGTGTTCCAAGAAGACTCGTCGCCAGCTCCGAGGAACCAGTGCGGAGTGGACACTAATGGAGACAGGATCTATGGAGGAACCTTCACGGATCTGGATGAGTTCCCTTGGATGGCATTGTTGGGGTATTTGACTCGTGAGTATCAGTGTTTAAATAGGTTTTGTTCAATAAGTTTTAAAACGTTAGATACACATAGTTTATTGTCCCTCTTAGATCTTGATAAGGTGTTTTATACCTTAACACTATAAATGTTTTTTTTGCTACTAATGAAAGACTAAATTTTCTTCATCAGAAGTCTATTATAAATTGGTAATGAAAGTTGTATTTCTATAAACTGACTGGGTTGAAGGGACCCAAGACATATTGTGACAACTAAAAGTATCTATTATTTTATGATTGATAGACTGTAGAATTCTAATAATACAAATTGATCAGATTGATGTGCAATACCTAGTAATAAAAAAGTCATTGACTTCAAAAAATTTTGAAGACTGCAGAAAAATCTCTTGTTCAGTCTTTAAAAATATATTCGCTTAAGTGTTCTTGAATTGATTGTTGGTCGTCCTCGCTCATATAAGGCAAGTGCATTAAACCAAGCTTTGGTAGAACTTGTATTCTCTAGAGGGCCATTTAAGTAATTGATGTCCACTTGTCGTCCTTGCCACATCTCAGCCTTTAAAACCTCTTTAAAGTTGCAGACGATTTTTAAATGACACTTTTGTATAAGTTGAAAAAGTTTTTTTATCGAAATTATAACAAAATTATATTTCTTTTGTAATGCAGCAAAGCTCGTTAATAAATGATACTGCCTAGTCTCCGCGGTTAAACACGCATCCCAAGGGTACTTTTTCTCACACCCGGATAAAACCTATATTCTAAGATTTTTCTCAGGGTCTAAGCTGTGTATGTGTATTAAATAACATTTTCATTGGACGTTTAGTTGTTTTGGCGGGAAAGCGCGACATACAGAAAGATTTACTTTCGCATTTATAATATCGGTTGGAGTCCTATTCATTTTCTCATCATAACAATGTTTTGATTTCTTCAGGTAAAGGAACGACTTCATACCAATGTGGCGGTGTTCTGATCAATCATCGCTATGTCCTGACTGCTGCTCATTGCATCAAGGGAGCCATTGAAACTGAAGTGGGGAGCCTGTAAGTACCTTTTTTATGCTTTTTAGTTTGTTTTTTTTTTTGTTTTGTTTTTGGGGATAGTTTTTATATTTATTGTACCTGAATATTTAAATATCTATGTAAATAAATAATAGTTAGGTGTAGGTCTGATTCAATTTTTCATTCCTCCGTGGTCTTGTTCGCGAGTAATATTTTTATTGGGCGGGAATCACACGGTACAATTTGTGTGAAAAGAGTTCAGCCATATAAGATAGAATCTGTTCATGGACCAAGTAGGTTACTAAAGTTCTTCAGAGATATGATGATCGCCCTGATACTTAAATTTTTAGTGCCCCGTGTACTTATAAAAATTAAGGACGTGTGAAACAATATTGTGATGTCGTAATTTACCAAGAAAAACCTCTTTTATTACTATGTATTTACAGTAATAATTATAGTCTTCAATTAAACAAAATTACTACTTACGAGTACTACATAAAATAAACTATGGACACAATTATACTTTAGATACAAGAAACATTAATTTACAAATTCCTCAATTGACAACTGTCAACTAAAATTAATTCCCCATTCTTTCACAGAAAAACAGTCCGCCTAGGTGAATACGACACGCAACAAGACGTGGATTGCGTAGACTCCGTCTGCGCGGACAGTCCGCAAGAGATCAGGGTGGCATCCGCGTACGCGCACCCGGGGTACATAGACAAGAACAAGAGTAGAAGGGATGATATCGGTATCGTGAGGATGGCCGGCAGAGCTCGTTACACATGTATGTATTTTATATTTAAATATTTTTTTAATATATTAATCGCTACTGTCATTGATGTACCATTTTATGTTCGTTTTTTAAATATGTATCGCTATACTGTCATTTGTAGATGGTTAAATAATAGCCGGTTTAATTTATTGTTTTGTTTTATTGGGGATTCGAAAAGCAATGGACAATGTCTGATGTTTTCGATTTGTTATGTTGTACACGAAGACTTTTAATTAAAAGTCCAGACAATCTCATAGTACTTTTTGGTTAGGATGATTATTTGTTTCGAAACTTATTTTGAGTGTTATGATTTAAAATCATGGGAAATTCGTACATTGTTTTATAGATACAATTTGACGTGATGAATATTATCTCTGTATCCTGCATGAAAATTGCCTTTATTTAAAAGTACTTTTTTCCTCCACAGACTACGTCCAGCCTATCTGTTTAGTAGACAACAGAGTTCGTTTAGATACCGGCAACGATGTTCACGTGGCTGGATGGGGAAAAACCCTCAACGGTACGTATTCATGACCATACAATTACTAGCTATCGATTTCCAACAGTAACATTTCGACGAAAGGAATTTACAATCAATTCTCATACAGCTGGGTTTTACGTATAGTTTTTGAATCCAAGGTCGATAGGTTGTCTTTTTTATATTTGATTATAGTAATTTAGCTATAGTATTTTGCTAGACGTACATTAGATCATAGAAGTAAATTTTAAAACTTCGAATTAGAAACGATATTAGAATTGGTAAATGTAACTTTTGGCACATAATAATTGTGAAAGAGGTCTATAGAATCACAAATAACCCCAATATAAACCATGATTCTTCTAAGAAATTATACTGAATTATAATACAGTTTGTAATGTAAGTTGTAAACAAGGTTTTTCCCTATCTAGTGTTATCAATCACGTGTATCTTTTATAGTGAGGTTAGAGGTTAGCTGTTGGGATCATTTCGTTAAATTAATTAAAATGTGCCCTATGATTGCATTTTCAATGCGGTGAAAATATTTTCTAAATATTATTTTAATGCATAACCTAAAGTGGAATTGGTAAAAGACACTGCTTGCCTAGATAATTTTAAAACAACACATGGGTGAACATATTATTTATGTATCTTATAAAACGATACATGGTTCCTCTATGATGTGAGAATATAATTTATGTACATACTTATAAATAAATTATTTCTATGTTACAGGACGCAACAGCCCCGTCAAACTAAAGCTCACTCTTCCGATCTTCGACAAGGATGATTGCGTCAGCAAATACAGAACTCTTGGAGCGATGCTCGGAGACAACCAGATATGTGCTGGTGGAGTCTTTGCCGAAGATGCCTGTAGAGGAGACTCAGGTGGCCCCCTCATGAAGCGAAGACCTGAAGGCATCTGGGAGGCAGTAGGAGTGGTTTCCTTCGGCTACGGCTGCGGCAGGGATGGATGGCCAGGAGTCTACACCTCAGTAGCTGGTTACATTGACTGGATCAAAACTACGCTACAAAACACGAATGTCTAATGCCATATAACTAGTCTGCGTGATAACGTGTCCAAAATTCTTTGACTTTCTCTCACTCATGTTAAGAGTTTTGGTCTACTGATGATTTTGTCTTTAATTTTTAGTGAAATACATTTTTATTTTTAAGTAATTTCTTGAGTTTTTTCTTCTTCCTGATATTTGCATGAGTGGATCATCTACTAGAACCATCTTATTTAGTTTAGGCTTTACATAAATATAAGATCGAATTTTTAAATATTTTTTACTTTAATGGCTATATAATAGTATTGTATGTATTTTAAAACAAAACAACAACTTGGCATTTGTTTTATTAATGAAATAAAATAAAAACAATTAAGCTCTCCATTTGAACGGTAACCCCGTCACTGTTCTAACATCAATTAAAACTCCTCCGTTACCGAGAAACGAACAAAAAAATAAACAAAAGTCATTGTGTTGATGAAGGTAGAAAATTGTTTATATTTTTGAAACAATAATGCTAGTAATTTGTGATGCATTTGTAATGTTTCTGTCAGTCTTGCAATTAAGGCGACCCTACTCTAGGTTCACCGCGATAGTTCATTGAATTCGGCTTTGAACTCTTGAACCTCAATCGATCATGTCATTGTAAAAATACATTTAGTCTTATTTTAGAATGGGTATCGTTAATCATGCAAGTTTAACTAATCGTGTGTAATAATGCAGTCATTTGGTTGGACATTAGGGAAAATGAAGCTGAAATCACATATCAATCTTAATCACACGTTTGTTTTGGTCAGATTTTTCCTTATTCTCCGAGTCAGCTTATTTAAAGGAATTTGACGTGAGGATACCCAAGTTCTGAATCATCATTAGCATTTTTTACTCACTGCAGGACAGAGGCTTTCTCATTCGAAGAACTGTTATGGATAACTTATTTACTTATTCAATCCGGAATGACTTCGAGTAGGTAAAACGTCAAACCAGTAGCGAAATAAGTATCTAAACAGCAGTTAACCTTAAGAATAAACTTGTAAATATCCACATCACGTTATTTTGTGGTTTGGCGTGACATCACGCGAAGCACCAATTCTTATTCTCTGGAGATTTCATGACTACACATATCCGCATTTATAAATAGTTACTTAATGTTCAATAGCTAAGTTAGATTACATTTGAATGTTTTAACCAAAAGAGGAAGGGTCCAAAAGTCATCGAGAAGTCCCCAAATATTTTGGAACAAAGATATTCAATTAGTCGTAACGTATCATTTGCATATAGGTGTCGCTAGCGATCAAATTAAGTGGCGCGCTAACACTTTGGCTCGCATAATTAAATCATTTACCCTTTTCAAAGTTATGCGCTCCTGGTACCCAAAGGGGTAGTATGCAAATTTTTTGTTGACTTTGAAATCGATTTTTTTGTTGAACTTTGTTTTAACATTTATTAGTTTTCTGTAGTTTGATATCTAGTGTTCATATTTTTTTCTATAATTTTAAAATAAAATCTTCACTTATTGTACAATTTTGATTCACATCTCAACGTGGGTCACATTAAATCGACTTTGATAGATCGATGACTTTATTACCAAATTATCTCTTGCGATTAGAATCACAACGAGAGAGGTCATTCAGAAAATAACATAAAAAACTAGGTACTACATGATTATGTACTTAAAAATATAACTGAATAATCCGAATTGTAGGAGGCTGTAACATTAATTGTGAAGTATGGTATCATCATATTAACCATAAAAAGCGATTTATTCGTACTTTTTCGCACTTTAATATCACAAAGCTAGAAGTGGCAGTGTCGCTTGCCATTACACACACCCACAGCAGAAAATTTAATATAAAATGGCCCGATCACGTGCGTTTCACGTACGAATTCCCGAGTGTTTTACGACGTGATCCTTTTGAGCATAAAACCATATAGCGTGATTTTTGATAACCTAAAAAGTTACTGTTTTAATGTTTGAGTAAGGATAAAAAAAGTGTTTGTCCTTTTCTAGTACTAACCGATTTCAATAAGTCTGTGAAACGACTTTATATGGGACACTAGTAAACTGACAGCTCAAAGGTATAGACTACAGCATATCAACTTATGACAATATGTCAAACTACAATATATTTTGAACCTTATCACAATTGTGGAAGGTAAAAGACAGATTGGTAAACTTTGGCACAAATATTGAATTTGATCAGCTTTTGTTTATTCCGTCTTGAAAAGTATTTTACTTAACAATGACTCATAATAAGTTATAACATAACACGGAAAGACCAGTTATAAAGAAGTCTTTACAATAGTTTTATTGCGTAGAGCAATGAATGAACGTAATTCAATGAACTTGATTTAACGTGGTAAGGGTTGGTACACATTGAATGCGAAGCTTAAGTCTTTACATGAAAAAACTATAAATAAATCGTACAGCTAAGTATAGCGTAAAGAACCGTGTAAATGTATATTCCTTCAAACACCTGCACCTACATGAGTATTGAAAATATAACTAAACTGACATACTAGCACTCTTCGTGCTGATAGAGGCAGCGAAAAATTGGTCCTGCTCTGTGCTCCACTCTGTATAAACTGTCATTTGTCACAGTACTTCTGTATCCGCATTCAGTGTGTTCCAGCCTTTATTTCGCTTCACACATACGTCATTGTTCTACAGTTTTTATTGTAACCATTTAATGGCGTTTTCAATGCCATTTGTTTACTAACAATACTTAGATCCTATTTGCATATCAATTGTTTGACGTCACGATAATCTTAGAAGCAAAAAAAAAGATCTCACTGTCAGTCATTACATTTAATAAACGTCATCGTGCGTTTTACTGGCTGTCTTTTGTTTTTGTCGTTCGAGAAGCGCTGATTTATCGGCCTAATTTGGATAAACACTTTTGAGTTTGAGTTTGACGACATCGACCTTGCTTGTTAAGACTAGACAAGACTCTTAAAATCCAAGCTAAATTCAAAGAAGGTACCTATAGGAAAACAGTTCTATTGACATCATACATATGCATTTGCAAATGCAAATCTAGACACACGGCAGTGTATCCGCCAAGTTCGAGCAAAAAAAGCGACACACCGGCCGTGGGTTATATTACACGAACCATTTCGGGCCAAATTCGACCCCTGTAACTGAAAATCTATTTTATTTACGCATATCAAATTTCTAGTATCTGTTGAGACCCCCTCACTTATCTAAAATACAAAATTTCATTAATATACCTATTGTAGGTCTTGAGATATTGACGTCAGAAAATCGCTATTTTTACTATACACTCACTGACTCACTCACTCATCAAAAACCTAGACCACTTTCAATGGTCGTATTGACTTGAAATTTGGCATGGAGGTAGGTCTTTATGTCAAGGTAAAGGGAAAAATCTGAAAATGGCCAAGTGTGAGTCGGTTTCAAAATAATGAAGGTATTTTATACCCGGTGTAAATTTATACCCCTAAGGAACTAAAACGAACTAAATTTATCTATATTTATATAATATATCTTCGAATGGTACAAAGGTTTGTATTTAGTCAAAGTAAAGTAAAAATCTGAAAACGGCGAAGTGTGAATCACTTTCGAAAATAACGAATGTGTAACTTTGATCCACGAACATAATACATATATGATAACATGTCATGTCAGTCAGTTGGTAAATCTAGTCCATTTAGTTAATCTAGATCATTTCTTTGTAAGAAACATAGTGCATATTAAAAAATCTAAAAAATAGTATAAATGAGACATTTCTTTAACTAACTTCATCATAAGAAAAAAATAAAATAAACAACCTTACAAAAATAAATGAAATCCCATCCAAAACAAAAATGTGAAAGACTGCCAAGTTCGATAATATGGGAATGCTTCGCCTATAAAAGAAGTGAGATCTGAATAAGTACCAAGTTCCATACACATACCTCAGTTAAAAATAGTTACTTTTTAATGATGATTACTTGGCAAGTTCTAATAGAAAATTAAATACTTGATTCATTGCGTTTAGTAGGTTTATAACAAGGTGTATGAAAACTTGCCAAGTAACATCATTAAAAAGTAACTATTTTTAACTGAGGTATGTGTATGGAACTTGGTACTTATTCAGATCTCACTTCTTTTATAGGCGAAGCATTCCCATATTATCGAACTTGGCAGTCTTTCACATTTTTGTTTTGGATGGGTAAACATTACATGTACGTCATAATTCACAGGGCCATGATAATTTAGCCAATAGAAATAAACGGATGAGTATAAAGATTTTCATCAATAATGTTTGTCTTAACCAGCATTCAATTAATTTTAATAGGCACACATCAAATGAATTTGCACAACCACTAAACCGCATACCAGACATTATTATTTGTTATGTCAATTATACTGAATCATCGCAAATAATTTAATTTCAATTAATATTTTGCTTATTGAAGGTTAGACTAATAACAATTACTCGATGTTGGAGTTCTGAGAAGAGACGAACTTATAAGTAAAATATAAACTCATTGCAACTCTCGATGTATCTCCGATCCTTTAAAACAGCACAGAGCAATGATTCACTGCAGGAATTATGTGTCTTTCATAAGGAGACACTTTCTAATAAATATATACCATTGAAGTACCTATAGGAAATAAATGAAGAACTACCGAGATATACTTTAGCCATCATCTTCTGCCATCAGTACTTAAAGAAAAGATCCCGACGAACTGATAACCTTCTCCTTTTTTTAAAGTCGGTTAAAACCTCTAGCACATTTACTGTTTTCCCCTATTATAAATAGGCGAGTATATTTTTATGCTTGGCCAGTATGCAGTATGAATATAATATGTTGAAGATATTCACGCGAGGTTTCCACTCGAGTTATCAAGCCCTCTGTCCCGCTGGGAACATTTGAAGCGAGTATGAATCATTTCTTCCTGCTACATGTGTGTTAAAGAAAACTGTTTATGTATACACAAGTGCTATTTTTCGTGGATACGCTCGCATCACGAGGGATTTAACTTCAAGCACCCGGATACCCGTCCAATCGTATGCTCTTTTATAAGTTTAGTGTCATTTGCATAGGAAATATCTTGATAGTGTACTGAACTGAAAAATCAACTTAGAACCTATAAATATATAGCGTAATATAATTCACTTGTGCACAGTAAAACTAACAAGTATCATCGATAAAACACACCGAACAAAAACACACGCAACTTACAATGATAAAAAACACAAAGTTGTATGAAAAATAAGTAGTAAATCAAAACTGTGAATACATTCATTCATTTCTCGGTTAGATAACAAACACACGGAGGGGGAACTCCAATCGGAATATAAAAATTACGACAGTTTAAAAGTAGGCGCCATTTACATAAAACTACTATATTGGAAATGATATACAATGTGTAGCCAGCCCCATTTGTTCATCTCATGAAATATAAATGTGTTTTCCTGTCTATCTGTACCTACAGATATATCACGATAATATTGTTTAGAGATACAGTATGGAAACATCGAATCGGTATCACTACGTTTTAATTATTAACTTGATGCCATAGGATGATGGTTCTTCCAAAGGACTCCCTGGCCTTGTGGTAAACAACTAGGATAAATATAGGTTACACATCTACACTAAACGTTTGATCAAAAGTAAATACATACACCTAATAGATGGTGGACCAAAAAAATAATGGTCACCAACCCGCATTGAGCAAGCATGGTGATCAATGCTCAATCCTACTCCGTGTGAGAGGAGGCCTGTGCCCAGCAGTAACTGATAAAAAGGCTGTAACTGGTCTTTTCTAATGGCTGGATTTCACCAAAATCTGTGTATGCATTCGGCGTGAGATCACTACATTGTAGTGTTCGCGCACATAAGTTGCAGCGTCATGAGCGTTTCAAAAATGTTTGCACGCAATATATTATGAAGTACCTAGGTAGTCAGTTTACTATAAAAAAACTACAGATAAATATTGAAATGGACATCACACAAAAAAGGAGCACTTGAATGGTCAGATAGTCAGATACAAAACCTAACTCCAAAACAAAGCGGACAGGACAAAGGAATCAAATAATGTCTTCATTGAGATAATGTTAAGTAGAAGTAGCTACATTCCGTGAGCGATGCGAGCAAATATAAATAAGAGAAAAAGTACCTAAATGTCTGTAGTGAACGTTTCTCGTACATTCCTTTTCTAGACCCCTTATTTTTGTTCAGTCTTTTTATGACGCTAAGTTTGTTGGTTTTAGATACTTTAGAAAATAGCTCTGTTTTATTTATTTCTTGTAGAAGTAAATGTTGAATTGTGTGTTTATTTAGATTATCGCTTTTGAGAATTACTTGTTTTATTTATACAGCGATTTCTGAAGGTGTTTCTAATTTAGAGATAAAGATTAATAAGTAATTCCACTAAATGAGAGGCAAGGTCCTAATACATAGTTAAAACTAATTTTACTTGAAAAAGGTTTGAGTATTGTCTCTAATTATATTAATGACTTCACGTTTATTAAATATTTGCAATTAGTCTTAATTCTAGTAATACTGTGTTGACATAAAAAATTGCTGAATAATATACAGCATCATTTGTTCCTGTAATGAACAAGGACTAGCGATAGGACTAATTTACGGAAAATAACAATGTGTTTATGTTTATAATAAATAACCTTGTCCTTGCTCCAATTCCTTCAGATTATTAGTTAGAACTAATGGTTATTTGAATCATTTTATCCTCTGAGTAAAACATTATTAACAAACCGTATAACAAATAATCATTGTTATTATTAATTATGACTTCATTTTAAACTCTGGCTGCCTTTGTTTTGCTAATAGGCGTTTAAGTTTCCCAAAATTGTTGTTGTTGGCCTGAAGAGCTGTATGTGTATCATACAAGAGACATGTCTCTTGTATGTGTATACAAGAGCGACTATATATAAAAGAAAGTCGTGTCAGTTACACATTTTATAACTCAAGAATGGCTGAACCGTTAAAGGTGAAAATTAGAGGGGAGTTAACTTAGACCCGGGAAAAAGACATAGGATTTGTCACCATCCGGAACGTGGGTGAAACCGCGAACAGAAGCTAGTTAGTTATGAAAATTACTGAAAAACACAGGACGAAATTCCACACTAAAAAGCCCTACGTAACAACAAGAGACATTATAAAAAAAAAGCCACACGTCCTTGACAATGGCTAACAAGTTAATAACATGCGACATACCTGTTTACACCACATGCAATCCTGGTATACCAGATAGCGACTATCATTGCCATCAACATGTTTCGCCACAATAGCGATTCCTATCGCCTTTCTATAAAAACTTAAACGACACGTAATACAGACTATTCATTTTTGCTGTGTCGCGTTTTCAATCGAAAATGAGTTATGGTACGGTGGTAATGAAAAATCTAGTATTCCTGTTCGGTTACTTGTTTTTGGTGAATGCTGATGTGAGTATGGAAACTTTATAGATAGTTCACAAGTTTTTTGTAAGGGTAAAGAATTCAGAAGTCAAAAAAATAATTGAGACAAAATATAAGGACCGTTTCAGTCATTTGATAAAACACACTATTTGCTAGCCTGCATGGAATTTGGTACAAACAAAAAGTTTATTTGCCATAAATAAGACGAGAAGTGATATCTAAAGATACCTCAGTTTAGGAAGAGTAGTTATCTTATTCAAATTCTGATTTTAAAAGTTTCAAACTTAATTTTTCACACATATTTTGATCTCACAAAAACTGCTTTTTCATTTATTTTTACAATACATAACGGGCCTGCTGGAAGAGATTTCTAATGAAATAAGCTGTGCCTTTGTACTATCTGTTCTATTTTTCTTCTTGTCTGTATTCTGATAAATAAATACATTTGTGTTCATAAAAAAAGAGGTATCCTTCTTTAACAAACTTTTTCTGTCATGGTAGGTATATTATGCGCCGAGGATCACGGATAGCATGCTAAGTTGTGATGGCTTCGACAATGACTACTTAAACTGTGATGGCCTATTGCTTGGCTCCCTTCAAGGCGAAGAAGGAGACGATGCAGCGAAACTCAGCGGATCCCTTGTAACATTGCAGGAAATTTTACCAGAACACGAGGTGAGTAAACAATGCAAAAGTAAGGAATGATTAGCTATAGATGCTATTTCGATCTCCATAACAAATGGATTAAAGCTGTGATGATTGTAGAATCAACATCATCAATTTAAGAGCCCAGCTCTTGTCGATACAGCTCTTTCCATTTACGCCTATCTAGCGCCAACTCCTGAACTTCCTTATACGTCACAACATTTTATTCTTTTTAGTTTGCTTGATGTAGCTATACCTTGGATGACCCCCTCCCCTGTTTCCTTCGGTTGTAAAATAAACGAGACTTTTAACTAGTAATGTTAGTAAAACCTGAACAGAAAAGCATATAATCTCTTTACATAGCTGACCCGAAGTAATTGGCAAAACGGACACAGCAATATCATCAGACAACCACTTCTAGAGCGATGTTATTTTAATTCTCGAAGCATGTTTTTTTTGGAAAGTTTTATAGTGCTATTGCTACATTGAAAAAAATATAATTGTGTTTCCTTGATCAATCATTTATGATATGTAAAATGTGTTTTATGAATAGAAACTTTTTCCTTTCTTCGCAGGTCAAAATAGAAGTATTTAAAATGGCGGATATAAAAGATGAGTTTATGTACGAGTGCATGTTCAATTTATGCGACAGTTTGCAAAACACTGATTCACCGTGGTGGCCTGTTATTGAGAAATTGAATGTCACTGAATGTCCAGTCCCTATGGTATGTATTAAAAGGTTTTTTTTTTCTTATATTGTTTTGCCTTAGAGGGTTTCAATATCAGATAAGTTCCTATATTATACATGCGAAAGTGTTGTTTCTCTGTATGGCTTTCGAGTTAAAAGTATTGAGCCGATTTAAATGAATTTTGGTAAACTCAGATAGTTTGGAGTCTAAGAAAAGACATAGGACATAGGACTACTTTTTATGCGGGTGCAGAAAGTAGTTTGCTCGGGAACGGAACCGCAGAAAGCCGGTATTTTATAAGTAAATAAAACGTGCAAATTATATTTAATAACAATACTCAAGTTATCAATAAATAGGTATGTACGTGTAGGTGTAAATAATTCCTGATCGACTGTACGAATTAGTAGGAGAATTATTAAAAGTACGAATTTTGTACCTCTACACAAAACACCATTTCAAGCCTCATTCTCTAATATTGTTATTTTTCAGAAAACCTTCGAAGTTGACAAGTTGACGATATCTTTGGAACCGTTCAAAGATTTCATGTGTCATGACTTTTGTGGGGAATACCGCATCCAAATATCTTTTATGGATGTCGCGGATACGCTATCCTGCCATGTCCTCGAACTATGTATAGTAGAATGCGAAGATGATGAATGAATTGAAAATAATAAAGAACAAAAAACAATTTTAAAAAGTATTTTCAGTTATATTTCAACCTTCCGTTTGCAACAAAATTTTCATATCACAATTTACGTTTAAATACGTACTTTAATCGCCATCGTAAAAGGAATACAAATTAAAAGTATCCAGACTACAGCATCCAGCGATTGTGTTGTACCCAATAATTAGAAAAATAAATAAAGCAAGGGAGAGTGCAGACGAATAAATTTATAATTGCCGGGGGCAGCCAACTTCAAGCGTTATTAACTT
This sequence comes from Helicoverpa armigera, assembly GCF_030705265.1. Classification (NCBI taxonomy): domain Eukaryota; kingdom Metazoa; phylum Arthropoda; class Insecta; order Lepidoptera; family Noctuidae; genus Helicoverpa; species Helicoverpa armigera. The sequence goes on along the minus strand of NC_087132.1, from coordinate 8,223,597 downwards.
TTTCCTGTGCCCGTCGCGCCGCGAATGCCTATCGTCCTTTGGTCAGCCTAAAAACTGTTCAACCCTCATTAATTTTATGAACTCCTATGGAATTTTTGTGTAGAACAAGCTGGTATAAACACTGGTGAAAATTATTTTGAAATATAATAATGATTATGTTAAAAATTAAAAATTTTGTGAAGGATATCTTTTTGCTGAAAAATAATATGAAAATTCTTGAAATATCGAATACTGAAATATTATCGCTTTTCATTAATAGGTACTTAAAGTATCTAAAACAGAATCTCAACGAGTTAAGAACCAACCATCCTAAAATGTGAAAATAAAAGCACCGCCCTCATATTTTAGCCATTTATCGTGTTATGAATAAAAAAGCGACTCTCAAACATTTTAAAGTCCAACTCAGTGCGAGATAGCGTTATCAGTCTGAAACCAGCTTACCCATAATGCTAATCTTACAAAAAACTAACATTATTCAAAACTAAAAGATTTAGCTCGAGTATTCGCTGTAAATTTTCCCTCTAACGTTCATAAACTTAGAAAAACATACGTGAAAACTGCATTATGAAGAGCTTCGTGGGTCACTTGCTGTTTAGCTGAGGGCCATAAGATGAGCGGTACTGAGGGGTAAGTGAAAGTGTTCTATAAGTAGTAGGTACTAGATTAATACATTGAAAATTATTAGTTCAAATATAATAAGTTCAATTGTTAGTAAAGTTTTCACCTTGAGCTTTAGGATTGGACACTACACACAATAAAACATAAAAGAATTAGTATCCAGATTTTGTTGCACCGCGGTAGTCCGTTTCGTGGCTGGCTTTGTGGCCCCATCCTATCCATATGCAAATGTGGGCCCCGCCTCAGTCGACGTTTCAGCGATTCCAAATTGTAATATTATTCAAATAACACATTTATACGTCATACAGATTTATGTACAGACGGTATTAAGAATTTAATTATGAGTCAAACTTATGATATTTCTTATTACATTTTTTATATAAATTTTCATACATATTAACTATTTTTTTCAAATAAAGTCGTGATTAGCCTCGTAATTGAAGTTGACTTTAATTTTGTCTACAACGAGCTTGTTTTAATAAAGTGTTTGCAATATTTTCTTTGTTCGAGTAATTTCAAGAATTTCATTCGAAACTAAATTATTTTATGGAGCGTTTTAAGTTTGAATCATTTAGCAAACACGACTTAAATTAGTTAATAGTTGACGACAAATTCAAAAGTTCTGACAATCTAGTACTTTCGTGTTTGAACATCGTTATGTATGTAGGTACTTAATTTAAGGTAAGTACTAAAAAGAACTAGTGCTAAAAGGTGTGAAATCTGAGGGCACGGCAGTGCCCCAGCCAAGACTCGAGCAAAGCGGGCACGGCCGTACCATCTTTTCTCGAAGCGTTTCGCGGCTATTTCAGCCCCCTGTATCTTCCATGTGAACAAAGCTAGGAGTTTAGGTTTTCGATGACCAAGAGTAAGTATTAGAACAAGCTCAGTCCCAAAATTACAAGAAATTTGAATAAATAGTTTACGAGTTATGAGCGATCAAAGTTACACCATTTTGTCACTGACTCACTCACTGACCGATCATCAAAAGTCTAAGGTACTTCTAGCAAACTTAGAACCTTCAAATTTGGCACCAGGATAGGGTATTGGCTACATATAAAGGGAAAATTATAAAAACCTTAAAACTTAATAAAAAATAGGAAACAGATTTATATTTGCGGTTTTTCAAGAACATTGTGTATGAATTTTGACTGCATTGATAACTTTGTTATTTATTTATGTACAAAATGTTACTATTTGTTTTATTGTTACGTAGTGTGGTATATTGTTATTATGTATTAAATATACATACATATGAATAAAAAAGCTAGGTTTAAATAAAATGAATAATGATAAAATCTTTCATATTAACGCAGTGCGATAAATACTGCATGCTCACTCGATAGATGGCGTTGTCCTAGTCTAAATCGCGCTACGGTTTTTAGTTAAAAAAAAAACACAAATAATTTCATGTGATAGCGCCATCTACCTCTGAAATAAATCTCTTTTATTCTAAAAGATATTCCATTAAAAAATTCGACAATTTCGAAATTGTTTAATTTATTTAAAAAAAAATGTTGTTTACGTGCTAGTTTAGGTCTACATATTTAGTTTGTTATATATTTAGTTAGTTGCATGTAAGTTAATTTAATTTGTTATATACTTAGAGAAGAAGGAGACCTACAAAAAATAAATTAGATCCCACCAAAAACATTAAATGTAAAAAAAGCCAATCCTCTACGCAATTCCTCCACCGTAAAAAGTTTTGAGATCGCATAGAAGCCAAGTCCTGTTCAACTTTATTTGTAATAATAAATCAATATTTTGTGACTATATCAATAGTTTTGTTCACATTACAATAGTATTGTCTTGGCCATGAGCACAAGTTAATAGTCGCTCCCTGAAATAATGTGTAAATACCATTGAATTGATACATTCTATATGATACTGACTGTCGGTCATTTAGTAACAATTGAAAAAACTAAAAGTATTTAATTCTGTGATATTAAACTTCATGATTGACTTTCACCTCTCCAAGATATGCTGTATTATATTTGTAGTTTATTGTGCTCATGGCCAAGTCAATATTATTGTAAAGTGAACGAAACTATTGATATGGTCTCCAAAATATTGATTTATTATTACAAATAAAGTTGAACAGGACTTGGCTTCTATGCGATCTCAAAACTTTTTACGGTGGAGGAATTGCGTAGAGGATTGGCTTTTTTTACATTTAATGTTTTTGGTGGGATTTGAGTTTTCACACCCATGATTTTATAGTTTCACTTGACAATTGCAGTCGCGCGTTGGTTTTTGCTGATGGATAGAACTGTTCGTAATGAAGATGATTTTCATATTTTCACATATTTGGAAGAGGTGTCGATCAAAAGTACAAAAATAATAAATGAATAACTGTCCATCATTCTCCAATCTGTTAATCTGAGAAATGAAACAACATTATAACATTATAGGGTTTATGCTCAGTGGCTCGTAGCTCTCGACTTCAGCAGTACGGTTGGGGAGGAAAATTCCGTATTTTACAAAATATTTGTATGCCGTAAAAATATGTAGGTTTGGGTCAAATATTTGGTATGTAATCTCACCCACCATAAACTTTCTGAGCACAATTGTTTTTATACATATAAGTCGCCTATTTTTGTTGTAATTTAAATCCAATTTAGAGCTACCTATCCTTAAACATATTTTTTCATACAAATATTATTTTTTATTTATATTAAATTCATATTAATCAAAATGAGATTTACTTCATTACTTCGCCTAATTACTCGGCATTTCAAATTATAATCTCTTTTTTTAATACTTTAATTTTGTACCAAATATCTTGTCAAGCACTCTTTTTAATGTGTCCTCAAAGAGTCGTGTTGGTGAACTATTTACTAAATTGAAAAAGCGTGTCCAAAAAGGCCCTTGAAATAGAGGAGTGAGGAAAATCAAAGCGTCCACTTGAGGACAGTTGGAGGTACCTCGGGGTACAACTCTCGAGGACACGTGTCGAGTGAGGACTGTCGTGTCGTTGATTCGAAATCGAACCGCAATTTCTTTCTAGTGGTATGTAAGCAGCATTATAGTTACAAGGTTTGAAAGTAACCTTTATTTGAGTAGTGAGTTTTATGTGAGCCGCAATGTCTCATTGATTTGTCGAATTAAAAATAAACGGTCCTTCCGTAATTGAGGTTTTTGAATAGTTGGATGTTCATCATATCTTAGATTAAACTTTACGTCAGAACCGAACTTCGTCGTCTTTCTAGAACCGACACTCCAAAAAATGGACCCTTCTTATTCTACCACCTACAAAGCAAAAAGAAAGTACCACAATCACCCAATCCCACCACATCCAATATGACATCATGTAAACAGCAAAAGGAACGCGTGAAGTGGACACTAAGAGGCGTGCACATCAAAAAAACGCGATAACTAGCGTGAAGGGGTGACGAGAACCCTTATACTCTTTCAATAATACTTCGCAATCTGCAATAAAATTGTCAAGTTGAGATCTGCTAACGACGCAGTTCCTGAGACCCGAATTGAGATAAACACCGCATTATGAGACGGATTTGTGTGGTATTAAATTTGCGCTTTTTTTCGCCCTTTTTGACACATTTCGTGAGGACTTTTGTTTGATATTGCAAAAGTTTGGCGGTTCGTCGTAATGATTTCGATTCTGGATTGGTTTGTCTTTTTTTGTTTGGATATAGACAAGTTACACAGGTAGGTATTGTTTAGATAAGAGTGGTAAACTCGGTTAACTTGGCATAACAAACGATTCTTTCAAATTCAAGTTACCTCAAGAGGAAACCAAAGAAAAAGTATGTAGGTATGTACCTCGTTGTGGAAAAAATATGTAGGTGGAAAATTTGCCTACATTTCTCTACCTAGTCGAACACCCTCGTATCTACTCTATTTATACTTATATAAATAAATATAATTTCTAGAATCATAGTATTTACAGATTTCGTGGAAAACATCGAGTTTATTACCATCAAAAGTTTTATAATAAACGCGCTTGAAAGACGAAGATTATTTGTCAAATATTGAAATTGCCAATAATGTACCAAGATTTCAATATCGATAAATATTTAAGAAAACAGAGTCTTTCACAGAATTTGGTACATTAAATGTTGTTTGCTAACAAAATGAATAAGTATTCTGCTCTCGAACAATTGATAAAACTTCTTTGTGCTTCTTTTATGTACTTCAAAGCGAGTTTCCCCAATACATAGTCGAAACTAATTTGAATTTGGACAATAAAATGTCCAATTTCATTTATGTGCGGAACCCCATACGACACAGACATTTAGGAAAAAAGTTAATGGTGCTTAAAGCTTGGCCGCTGTCCTGTAATTACGAATTAAAAAGTTCGTCCGCCGGACCCCAGTTTTTTCTCATTTATTTGGATGTGAAGATAATATTGCACCCCAAATCTATTCCGTCTACAACCAACTTAGAATCCTATTGCTATCAGTGTAGAGTTTAGAATCGTTTGTCGACACACCTAATTACTTTTAATGTTATCTTCTCATACGAGACATTTGTATGTATGCATCTATTTACAAAGAGACAGAAAATTAACTTTTACGAGGACTTGGAAAACTCAGGGTTTTTATAATGTATAATGTTATTGGTTCGCTTCCATAGCCCTTGCCTTTGATGAAACGTGGAAAAGACATCGGATAAGTAATTAGATTTAAACATAAAATGTATTTCGTATTCACGAAGCTTGTAATCCTTTTGGATACAGTTTAAACGTTTTTTAATGGCTTGTGCTTTCTTTCAGTTTGTACCTATATTGCAACAATGTGACTAAAACATAGCGTGTTACAAAAACGACTACACATTCAATTGTTTGACTTCCTCCTCCTAATAAAAAATGCAAGTATTCGGAGTATAACAACAATGTGCCCCAAAAACTACATAAAACATAATGTTCGTCGTATCATTTTCATTTAGCAATAAAACAACCACATGTAGGTAGTTATATAAAAATGATTCGCGTCTATAATAAAACTGTCGAGCTGAGAATCCGTCGCGCCGAGATTAGAGGGTCCTCCCATTATTGTTACAGTATTATTTTGTTGTTTTACGACAGGAAAATAATAAGCACCGCCGTTTATGACGGCACAATAAAACTCGTATTAGAAAGGGACTATTGTTTGTGGGGAAAAACGAGGTTTTTGGAAGTTATATTAATTACAAAATAGTCTTAAACGTACATATATCACGATGTACATTTGTGGTATAGTGAGTCCAGTTTATTAAAAGCCAAATATCCTTATTAAAGAAAAACGTGCAGAGTACGGATTTCAATGCAAAAATCAGACAGAAGCTAGACCATAGACACGAGTGCAAAAAACGAAAGAGAGTACGACATCAAAAAGCGAATACGGATAGGGAGTTTGGTGGAATGATGCAGAACATAAATGTATGCTATAGATAGGGGTTAGCTGCAAGCTAGACGGAATTTTTATTAATTTCCTATGGTACACTACGACTATGTATTACCGTCTGGCAATTTTCAACCTTCCAAATCCTGGCAACTATCCGAAATATTCAATCACTTTGATCAGAAAACATCCAAACTATCTTTTTGTAAGTTCAAAACAAAATAGTTTTCTATCTCCGATAAAAATATCAATGTATCTATAAGCAAATTAACTTGAAAAGTTGTTGAACTCCAAAAAGTTTAGCAACTCCTTTAGTCTTGATTGATGGATCGCTTGAATGGAAAGAAAACATTTATTTAGGTTTAAAATATTGCTGAAGACTTTTACCGATGAGCAAAACATGGCCACGAATGATAAAATGCTAAAAATAAAACAGAATTGATGGTAGAACTACATTTATATCAGAACACTTAATATTTTAGTACGTTTAAAAGCGACGGTGCAGAAACCCTGTTTCCCTAAGTGCTTTGTTTGCTTCATAAACTTTAAAACTTAGAGAATACTTGATGGAGTTTTAATAACTGCATAAATACATACAGCAGTACATTAAAAATTGTTTTGTCTGTGCATTAACAATGGTGTCAGACAAAGATGCTTTTTAGGTGCCTACTTTGAAATAAATAATCAACTGAGAAAATGTCTTATTTACTTTTAAATAGTTACATAATAAAGTGAATGATATAACAATGAAAACAATTTTAGCGTATACAATAAGTTTTGCTACACTCAAAGCTTTAACTTGCCAAATGCCACATTTTTTGCCTTACACATCAACATTTTACGACGCACCTGATTACATACTCAGTGACCACAAAAGGCGACTTCATAAAACCCCAATCAGACAGTAAAAACACGAAATGACAAAAGAATCTTTATCAGTATTTCCAGCTGGCTCGTAATTGTAGCGAAAACAAAGGGGGCATGGCTATGGGAGATCAATGGTGGCCGTTGGCCGATGTATTTACGGCCTACTGCACTGTAAATCTACCGATATCTGGCAATGCCTAGGGCGTTTGTACATCGTGGTACTACGGAAGTATGTACCCATGTAGATTGGGGATTGAGATGATTGGGTCATAAAATTATAATGTGCCATTTGGGGTATGTCATAATCCTCCCATCATTTGTGCAAAAGTTTTCTAACTAATATTGCAGCTTATTAGCAAAAATATAGTGTAGCTGTTTTCGTAAAAGGATAAAAACTAAGACAGTTTTCTCAAGTCAACTTTTTCAGCAAACAGGATACTAAAACAATTGTCAACGAAAAGAAAACCAAATCACAAACAATACAACATCGGAATATGATCTCATTATGCAACTACAGAGCATTTGAAACAATCGTCTCGTCTAGTTAAAGTCTAGACAAAAGCGAGTTGTAGGGTTTGCTGCCAATTGCGCCGCAGAGACTCAAGTACTCCTCTATTTAAATATTTCCTCGCAATTAATTTAATTTAGTTAACAAAAGGGAACGGTTCTTATTCACAATTAGTGAGACATAGCTGCAATCGTTACAACCAGTGCATTGGTGCTTGCTGTGCCAAGTATTCGGCGAGAGTTGCAATTTACTTCGTCGTGACTCGGGTAGCTTTTGTTTTTAACTTTTTTATTATTTATACTTCTTTTGAGGTGGAGTTGATTTTGATTTTGTTTATTGATAATAGAGGGTTAAGATGCTAGTGTTTTAGCGGAGTGGTTGTGAAATTTTTGGAGACAATTTATGTAATATGTCTCCCTATTGATAAAATTATTATGTTAATCGAGAGACATTTTTGTGTCATTTCTTGATGCCGTATTTCTCTTATTGCTCGTTATACATATTTTGACTAGCAGGAAACACAAGTTCACTATAACTGAAGTTAATTTAACAACAAACCTACAAGCTACCAAATTACAAAGGCCTGTAACTCAAACTGCACATCCGCAATAAACTAATTACAAATTTAGTTCCTACACCTCAGGTATACAGTAGTTGGCAGTTTATAAAGGCCAATTATACGTCTGGTAGCAAGTTGGAGCAGAATCTGCCTAGTGTGCGTCCAGTGTTATATTAATAGATTTACTTGAGGAAGCTAGAGTTTGGTGGTTTGTGCTTACTATATGTACAATTTTAACTTTGTTGGTGTAATGATGTAGTATTTTATATTAAAATGGTACATTTCTGATCGTATACAGGCCTTGAAATTCTTTTACAAAATGCAGTCACTTTGAAGTTTCGTTCATAAAATATGCTGACAAGCCAGAAGAATTAAAAAGATAGATCCTTTACATAATATACTTAGCATAAAGTCTTTTTTAACCATTACTTTAATAGTATAAAACTTGGCGCATTATCAATAAGCAACTAATGGATTATTTCATGAATTTTTGTTCTGAAACTTCTTTGTAACTTTCGTAACTAAATTTTCAACAAGACGCGAAGAACTTTTGAAGTAATTATTTTCGAAACATGTCAAGTTCTCAAGAAGTAATTATTTATTTACCTTGATCGTACAATGACAGGATTCGCGCTGTTTTTCTGTTGAGAAGAGAATATTCTAAATAAGTTTTATTTTTAATTTTGATATTTAGCTAATTTTTTATTGGGAAACAATTAACTTGATGGAATTTCAAGATAAATAATAATATAATATAGCGTTTTCCACTAAAATAGTAATATATTTTCCATCTTTCAGATGAAATAATTAACTTACACTGGATTTGGTTTTTGGTTCAATCAATTGTGGATTATTTTTTTGAAAAATGGAGTACGTTAAAAATATTTTCTCAAATTTCAAACCAGACCACGTAACCAAGAATAAACCCAACTCACGATCTAAAAATTTCAAAAATATCAAAACAGCGACAAACAATAAATATTGGAGCAGACAATCAATTTGAGGTGATACTGCGAAAAGACAACTAAGAATGACCGAACAAAAAACCTAACGAGGGTCATTGAGCCCTAAAGTTTTAAAAAAGAACAAAGAAATCCATGAGATTAACCTTGTCTGGTTATCTGATTGCACCTGGACAGATCACCTGGCTTTTACTACTTCTGCTGGACGCGAATACAAATTGTTTGGTTCAAATCGTAAAATGCTAACATGTACGCGACCATTTGTTCGCCGTAAATAAATATTGCTTTACTTAAGTTTGGTGCTTGTTTCACGACGTGAAAGGTAAATGTCGTTGCTTACAGACAAATGTGGCGAATTTATTGAGATTTCTTGAGTATCGTTCTGGCGGTTTTTTACTGATTTGAAATCCTGACAACGTATTTAACAAGTTCCTATACTCAAATCATATCAATATAAAACTAGCCTGGATCTGACTTCTCTTGATATGTTTTTATATTTTTATTTTCTTGTGTGTTTAGGAAGTAACTAACTTAGAGCAAAAGCTCATCACGGAGTATCCAGACTTTATCACAAACTTTAATTCAAAATAAAAATTAGAAAAAATAACTACGCTATCTCTCAAACGATATGAACTAGCGTAAAAAAGAGGAAACAAACTAGAAGTCAGTAAAACTTTTCTAAAGTACTTCAAAGAAAAGATTTATACATTTACTTGGGAAAACAAAAATATTTTCTTTCTTTTTAAGAGTACCCGCATACTGCCGACTAAACAGTCGTCCGACCGTTGACCCAAAGATCGGCAGTTTTTTAAAGAAAATCCTGATGCCAAGTATGGCCTTACTACAAAAACTTAAACATCTGTTTTACACTTCTCTAAAAAAAACTGTTTCTGCAAAATGAACCATATACACTCTTTTGCAAAAAAACGGGCACCTATGCGAAATCTTAGTTTTAAGGACTTTACGTGTATTTCAAAGGGTTTTAATGATTGTAGTATGTTTCTAGCATCAAAAGAGTTAGCTGAGCATGCGTGAGAGTATATTCTAAATTTGAATTTTGTACAATTGCTAAGAAATTGGTTAAACCTTGTTTTGGACTAATTGCTGGCAGAAAGTTCGTCGGTGTTTTGAAAAGTTTTTGAAATGATTTTCAGGAAAATGATAATGCAGTTTTAATTAATGATTAATGTACTTTTTTGTTAGATCAAAACATTTTTGAAAAACTATGCGTATCTGATAAAATTTTCACCTGCTCTAAATGGGCTATACTGATGATTGATGGCAATGTTAAGAGTTTCGATATTTTAGTGTAAAGCGTTCTATTGTTTAGATATTGTACCCACGTGTTTTAAAATATCGCTTTTTCATAAATAAACACTATTTAGAAGAGTATCAGTGCCTTTGGCTGCGACAAAACAAAATTAAAGTAAGCAGTGCCGATCACAAACCGTCTCCTATCAGACTTTGACATTTAAAAAATACCAAATTTTATGATAAATGTTAAAATTAACCACATGAAAAATGACGAGGAGGGTTAAAGCTATCTAAAAAGTCAAATTATTGCCTCGTTGAAGCTCTCGATAACTCCATAGGTATCGGGTTACTAAACATCGATTTAGCTGAAAGGGAGTCAAGAATTCAACATTATTGGCCAAACGTATGTTTCTTAAGAAATGAGCAGCTAGCCAATTATTGTTATGATTTAAGCAGGAAAGTGCTGCAGATGCCAGAAAATCTCGGTTTAGGCAAGTTTATTTAATAAAATGTCCGTGGGATGAAAACACGCTATTTGAACGCTCAGACTCATAGATCTTCAGAGGTCTACGGAGTTTCCCAAGAGACGAGGTTGTTTAAAAATCAGTAATTACGAGACCTTAAGACCTCATGCTCACAGTCTATGCGCTATTTTCTGTATTTTGTAGAATTTCAAGACTTTTTAAAATGTCAAAGTCCGATAGGAGACGGTTTGTGATCGGCACTGCTTACTTTAATTTTGTTTTGTCGCAGCCAAAGGTACTGATACTCTTCTAAATAGTGTTTATTTATGAAAAAGCGATATTTTAAAACACGTGGTTACAATATCTCAACAATAGAACGCTTTACACTAAAATACCGAAACTCTTAACATTGCCATCAATCATCAGTATAGCCCATTTAGAGCAGGTGAAAATTTTATCAGATACGCATAGTTTTCCAAAAATGTTTTGATCTAACAAAAAAGTACATTAATCATTAATTAAAACTGTATTATCATTTTCCTGAAAATCACTTCAAACACTTTTCAAAACACCGACGAACTTTCTGCCAGCAATTAGTCCAAAACAAGGTTTAACCAATTTCTTAGCAATTGTACAAAATTCAAATTTAGAATACACTCTCACGCATGCTCGGCTAACTCTTTTGATGCTAGAAACACACTACAATCATTAAAACCCTTTGAAATACACGTAAAGTCCTTAAAACTAAGATTTCGCATAGGTGCCCGTTTTTTTTGCAAAAGAGTTTATGTCAACGTCATAATCTGTCATTTTTTAGACAATTCTTAAACTGACGTTTAAAAGTTTTTGTGGTAAGACGGGTAATGTTTTGAGGTGGTCTGATACAGCTAACTACCAGATTTATGTAATATGCGTACAACCATTCATCTTTATATTAATTAATGAGCTGGAACAAACTATCGGCCGACTAAAAGTTTGCAGTGTGCTCTTTCTTGGGACAAACAAAAATATTTTCTATCTTTTTAAATATAAGAGAAAATATCGCGAGGAAACCCGTAATGAATGAGTGTGGGTGTGTCTTAAACATAGCCTTTGAAGTCTAGCACAGAAAGTAGTTTATTTGCTTCAGTATTTTGCTTCGAGACTGAGGATTTATCATATTCTTATTTTTATGTTATGGGATAGTCTATTACATAAACATTGAATGATGGAACAGCACTTGAATGGCTTGTTCATGTTATAGTTATCGTTATGAATACTGCAAAAGCTTGCGCTTAGTAAAATAAATAGTAGAACATCTTTCATTTTTTCGTTTTTTCTCAAGTAGGTTTATTTTTTATTGAGATCATAGGTGTCTATCTACTGAATCTTGCACAGGAAAACAATTATTACCGGTTTTCACATAAAATAAAATAAAAACATACCGGCCGAATTGAGAACCTCCTTCTTTTTGGGAAGTCGGTTAAAAATAAAGTAAAATACCTTACCTATTGGAAAACATATCAAATAAGTTAATGTTTGCTTGACCGTCAGAAGCTTAAATTATAGAATTAATAAAGTCTAGATAAATTGCCTGGACTAATAATACATAGGTATATTTTGGTCATATTTAACGTTGATACATCGTATGAGGACTATTCGCCACAACCTCTGACACTTGATTAATTATATGAGCGCGCCTCATAGCTCAAATAACTGCCTTACTGTAAGACGTCGTGTTCGTATGTTCTGTATGTATTAAGTGAAAATAACCCCCGACTATTTGCGGATGGAAACAATGTTTGCTGAAAATAATATTTTATGGAAAAAATTGTATCTACCGACGAGTTTTTCCCCATTAAGCTTAGTAGCAACTTGTACTTGTAGGTAAAGTTTTATGTAGAGCTTCGTTTTATACGTGCTATAACACCTGTATATTACTACACGTGAAGTAGGAATTAATCAAAGTTCCCAGAGATGGACCTTCATCCCTCACAGGGTAGTTCAAAGGTTTCTGATTGGCGTTCCGTGTGTGAACCTAATCCGGTTCCGACCCGACGGAAAAAATCACTCGCTACTATAACTCTTTTGAAAGCGTTCCGGTGTATTTTCGTTGAGCTGAAAACTTTCGCAATACCGTGAACGGCTCAAGTTTAAACTCCCGCGGAAAGAGGGGATTCAACGATCATCTGGCTCCGTCTAATAAAAGGCCCCGACGTTTCTGAAATATGTTGTCACTGCATAAACTTTATGACTTTAGTTTCGTCTAGCGATGCGAGAACTTTCGCCTTCGGTGATGAAGCCGTTTTTGAGCACTCTTTTTGTCACACGTCAACGGCAGCGTAATAAAACTTTATATATGTGAGAAAATAAATAAGCAACGAGCAAAAAATATTCTGCAATAAAAACAGTCAAGCAAATGCCACATTAAGCTCGCAATTATATGAATTTATTTCCACTTGTATACTTAATGTTACGCAAATTTTATCGAAACCAATTTCGATAGTGCACAGTAATGTGACTTAAGCGAGATAAAATACGAACAAAAGCAATAATTTCTCGATTCTTGAATGGAATTTCCATAATTCGGCTTATATTTGCCGAGTCGTTTGTCAATGGCATTCGAATACGCCCCCACACGAGGGCCGATATATTATTTCAAGTTATTTAATGTGGAGCCTTTTCAATTTATTTACATATTTGTGATTTAGCACGTAGCTGTGACGGTGCATGCAAATGTGTTATATTTATGTAACGGTTCAAATCAGCTGTATAGTTTTCGAATAGTGAACCAGTTAAATAAATATGTGTAAATATATGATTATTGTTCACGCTACTGCAATTTACATTCATCAACATTTTTATCCAAGGAATTATGACGTCATAATATTTTTAATAGTTAAAGTAAAACACCTTTGTATCAGAAAAGAATACTAGTTTCCCTTTTGTGGTTCGCAGGCACCATCCGAAACCCCTACTCCATCTCCTAATGAAATTGGTATTTCACCAAGCCCATATTATTTTCCATCTATCTCATTAAGAGCAATCACATCCGTAACATAAAATGTGACCCTTAAATCAACCTTAATAGAGTTACAAATGGGAAAGCCGGTCCCCATTGGCGTACAATATTCAGAATACGTAATTTACCAGTTCCAATTTCGCATCAATGGCTGTGATTTAAGTATTTCCCGTATCATTTGTTTCTTGCTGAATTCCAATATAGCATTTTTTATTTTGTTAAATTGCTTTCCTTTGTACACCCCTCTTCATATAAGCATGTGCGTGGATGCTTCTAACACAGATTTGTTCTTAAGCATTGAAGTTTATTTGTTTTTAGCTCACGGCGATGTTGATCATTTTTTTTATTTTATTTTGTTTATTGCACGTCTTATTTGAATGAGGGAATGATTTGTTTTGGATGTGTGCTTCAGTATTACGGATAGGAAACTGCACTATTCTTACAAGAACGTATTGCTTAGTATAAAAACTCCTCTGGCATTACCTACTCCAAAAATCTCTCTGAAAAAACAATACGCAATAAAAGGTATACGAGATTGTACAAGGTGATTTATCTAATTGCAAGGACACAATGTATTAAAATATTTAGTTAGGCCGAATGATCCAACTACCTATGTAGTCCCTTCCACCAATTGATGTATCTGCACGTACGAGTACATACAACAAGAAAAACACAATTACGCTGTATCCAACAATGAATTTCAACCGCAAAATAAAACGTACAACATCGTTATCTAACCCAATAAATTCCAAAAATCTCTCAACGCAAACTCATTTTTGATTGCTCACTCACTTGAAAGCAATGTCATATTCATACAGGGTGAGTTTTAACAGGCACAAAACACTTGCGTCGGCAACCATGCAAAACATCATTCATTACGGCCTGACAATAAATAGATTATGTGACGTCAAAAAGTGCACGGCATCACGTTTTTTCTTACCCCCGTAATACAATAATCAAAGGAATATGAGGGGATCAGTGAAATCAAACGTCTACATATGGAGCGATAAAAGATTTGGAGATCGGGGTCGCAGGGTTGTGCTCTAACTTGTTTTTTTTTTTATTTAATTTCCGTGAAAGGAATTGACAGTGTTATTTGTTGAATGACGGTTGGACGAAGGAATGGAATTAATGTCGTTGTTTTATGAAATTGGAAAGTAGATGTAACTACGTATAACTAGGTACTAAATATCTTCCACTTACCTCTATATAAATTTTTCAGGTACTTATATTGGAGAAGTTATTTAAGTTTTTATTTAACCTCTCTTCTGTTCTTCCAGTTCCAAACTATACATTAACATAGGGGGATAAAATTGTAGAAATAATCGCAAGAAACCATACAAATTATTCAAATATTATTTTGTCCAAAACCGCCACACACAATACCCTACCTGTGGCCGCTGCTTAAGTACCAGGGCCGCAGAGACTGAAACAGCTGTCACGCTTGAGATAATCCACAGAAAAGCGGGAAGCGCGCCCTCGGCGAATTGCGACTTTGCCATGTGATCCCTCGGCGCCTACCAGGCACACATGATAATGCGAAAAGTAATTTTTATATTAAACCTTTGCCAAAACATAAAAGAGAGATTTCCGCGACCATCTTACTCCAGCCCCAACGAATGCGCCGCATAAATTAGTTTTGCCGGAGATTGTTTGTTCAGTCGATGCTTTTTATTATTTTTACGTTAACATTTATGAGTTTTTCATCGTCGGAGTCGCTGCTTAAACATTTTGTGTTGCTATTACATTTTAATAGTGGAAAAACTAATAACCACAAACATGGAAGACTTTCTTCGTTCAGAAATTGTTTAATTACAGCGGTTTGTTGGTCTGTTTATTTTTATGCTGCATGTAATATGCAAATTGAATAAAAAAGAGGAGCAGAGAGTTTGTTCATATATGCTGTTGAAACTTCCCGGTATCTGGCCAGTAATTAATTAAAAGCTTAGGTGGTGCCATTATGGGTTTTATGCTAATAGGCGGCGGCTAATATGGGAGCCTTCAAAGGGTCTGGTACACGGGCGAAACATTAAATTTCAGCGAAACGTGTGGCACAAAGCAACGTCGGCCGGCCGCGCTGCGTTATGCACGTAGATTAGATTAGCAACCCTGTTTTGTTTTGGAAAATTTATATCAAACTCCTTTACATGTCTGATATCCTGGTATCTGGAATTTATAGTTGGGAATGTAATGCACTTAGATCTCACCGAATTAGCTATTAGTGGAATTAATGAGTTACACGATTGTGTATTCCCGTAATAGAGTTGGGTATAAATGATCGTTCAGTCTTGAGCTCCTGAGGGACTGCGAGATCAAGATTAATTTAGTACAAAACTTTTGTTGAATGAATTAATTCAAGTTGAACATAGTTCGTCTAAAGGTTACATTGAGTGCGTTTTCAAAATTTTCCCAATTAGAATTCAAGTGAGCGTTTTGTAATGAAGTGTCACATCTCTAGCGCGATTGTTCGCTGCATGCATATACACAATATGCAGCGGGCGGCGGCGGGGGTGCGCGGCGCGGGCGGGGGAGGGGGAGGGCAGGGCGGGCGGCAGAGCGGGTACCAGTTAAATTGAGCACCGCTACGCCCAGACTCTCATTTCCTCCATCCACCATTGTGTGCCACTCACAATACAAAACATTTTTTTACGAATTTCGACAAAAAGTGCTTTGAATTTTTTCCAATCTTCGCCTCTATTCAGCTCGTAAAAACTTATTGTCTCGCCGCAAAAGAGAGTAGGCGTGGCCCTTTGGGAACGTTACCCTGAATCGCATTAAAGTACAATAATAAAATTTTACACAATTCTAAAAGTATAATTTAGTGTTGCCACATTAAACTCAAAGTTTCTTAATTTTATTGCTGTGATAATTAGGAGGATGATAACTCTTTAAGAACAAACATAATTCATTTAGAACTTCATGGAGATTTGCGTTTGAAATTGCCGTATTATACTAATTAATTGTCCTAAGAGGCCTTAATGGGCGTAATACGTCTGAAGATTTGTAAAATGTGTCAGTAAAAACAAGAGTTATAAAATCTCCATAAATGTAGCTTATAATGGATGATATTAGAACTGCATACTAAATGTAGGAGTAAAGATTTTCTATGCTATTGAAGTTTTCTTCAGAAAAATTGAATTCCTCAAACACTTTGTGATGGAAAATATATTTTCACACACAAGCGAAGCCTTGTTACTTGTCAAGTGTAAAAATAAAACGTGGTTTGAATAAACATATCGCAATTTAATGGAAAATAGAATGCTCAAGTTTCAACAATAACTATTTATAGTTTATATTGTTTGTTCAAAACATCTACCGTGGTATCTTGTTCATGTTTTCTTTTGAACGTGTCATACAGCTTAGCAGCAGATAGAAATGGGTATTTTAACATTTTTAACCGACTTCCTCTAAAGAAGGAGGTTCTTGACTCTAACGCATATGTATGTTTATACGAAAGGGTCATTAGATAGTCACTATAGTTAGCCTTATATTTTGTTATCAACGGGGCACATAATCCTATCACTCATACACTGGGCTTCAGTCAGTGAACAAATGCACAACGGGCCCAAGTTCACCAGCAACATAAATGCACAATTTTTCTTAAAATAACCGATTACTTTGAAAATTGAACGTCAAAATTCATCTATACTAATATTATAAACAGGAAAACTTTGTTTGGTTGTAATGGATAAACTCAAAAAATACTGGACCGATTTTAAATATTCTTTCACCATTAGAAATCTATATTATTTGCGAGTAACATAGGCTATATTTTATCCCGGTGCGGGCAGTAGCTCCCACGGGATGCGGGTGAAACCGCGGGAAAATGGCTAGTAGTAAATAATTGCTTTAATAAAACTGACGTTTATGTTGTAGGTGTACTTGGGCCTTAGTCCAAACGTCGTACTTGAAACCAAAAGTCAAATGATTTATGCTTTGAGGGATAGATGTGTGAAAATTGCATTTTAGTACTATGAAGTATAAATCTTGTAATCCTTTTAGTAATAAAATGACACATTTTACGTCCTCTAAAAACGAACGTATTATGACTTACAGTGTAAGTGTGTAAGGCGTGGCTCATAACTCACGAATTTATAGTGATTGCAGTGGGAGCCAACAAAAATGGCGACTTTTGATATATGACGACGAACAACGAGATTAATTGTGAGCCAAAGGTTAGGTATAACTAAAAATCTATTCATTTTGCTTGTCTTTTACAAACAGGAAAGTAAAGTTTTCCCAAAGAATTTGGTAACTGCAGTATATTGCTGCCCTTTTCACGATTTGTAAGTGGTCCTTATCGGCTTGATTTTTATTGTAGGTTATGTGTCATATCCTCATCATTACAATCTTATAATCGTGCAAGAGTAGGAAAAAATACAAAAATATAATCATGCATGTTTAGCTGCAGTCAAGGAAAATTCAGCTGAGTATTATTTAAATAGTTGTCAAGAAAAAACAAAAGCAACTGCAGAAAGTGCTTTTTACTTAAGCACCGATACTTTTTTCGAACAAAAAAACTTGCTCACAATTTATTCTCAAGCTTCCAGGTTAATTTGTCCACGAAATGATACATTTTGTCAGTCCTTTGTCGCGTTCGTGTTGTAAACTTATTCTCATAGTGGAGTATTGTCTTACGTTGGAGAATAGTTGTTTGTCTCAACGTTAAACGAGTTACGCCCCGGGAGACTGCGCTCTATGGAGATAGGAATATGCAGGTGGATAGTAGAAGTGTGAAGATAAAGGTGTGCCTTTGATCCTTTACTAAAATTATACGTCCTGTGTGGAAACTATTGATGAGTTATGAATACTACACATACATTTATTGAACTCTAGGAAGAGTAATGTAGTTGTTGGTGATTTATAATTAGTATTTAGTTTTGGTAAATTGCGAGCCTAGAATCATGAAACCAGGCATCATCATCATCGGGAATCATCTAAGTTCCTGACTGCTATTGCCAAATTCAGAAAGGACCCTAATCTAAGCATTTTTGGCATCCGCGTTTGTAAAGATCATAAAATATTTTCTACAGAATTTGAGTCTGTGTCTCCCAGTGCCACTTCTCATTGAAGCAATCAACCCTACCCGACCAACATCCTATTCGAAAACTGATCTAAACTTCTCCATATAACCTGTCGTAGATAAGCAAATCGCTCACGAGTTGTATATAACTTTTGATAGAAAGAAGTCCTACGCCACACGAGCACCACACGAACGCCACACAAGCGTACAGGTGTGCAGTACGAATAAATCAGACACGTCTATGAGGTTATCGACACTTCTAGAATTTTATATATCTCAAGGCTCTTTGAAATGCGAAAATAAAACAATTCTTTGAAGAATTTCTGGAGATGTGTACGTCATATCGTGTTTAAGGCTTATTGCATTGCGATGCGAATCTTAGTCGGGTTTCTTGAGGCGGAAAACGTATGCTTATCGTGTATAGCATTTTTATAAAACTTGTGGAAAATTCAAGGGTACATACGCATACGCTTTTAGCCACAACTCACTATAATTTACGTACCTAGGTACAACAGTTGAATAAATACAATTATCACTAAATACATGGTAGAATTTAAACCTAATTCTGTCTGCAACATATGACCGAATTATACAGATATTTAAATATATTTAGTGTTAATTTAGTGAGCAGTGGTGCAAACCAGCCTGAAACAAAATAGTTTAATCTTGCTTAACATACTTAGAAAATAAAATTAACAAGAACAAAGATTTTACTTCAGAAAATAAGATAACACTTCAAAAGTATCTAAAATATGAATTAATTAAGCTATAAATTTCACGAAATATTTACACCACACGTTGTAAAATGTTAACATTCGTTGTAAAATTTTAGTGGTTTTTCGATGAAATTTAATATACGCAAGTGATATTACAGTTTTTGGTCACGTCTTGTGGTCGTTTGACCATTCAAATGTTATATGTAGACTGTCGTAAACCAATGGTTTATTACAGTTTCAAGACGAAAACTCATATTTTATAGGTGATACTCCAGAATTGGTAGGAAACGTCTTTATGATTTCACTCCTAGAATAAGTGAGATTTAATAGTTATTGAAGGAATAAAGCTTTAAGTTTCAAAGGATTCTTTCAAGTTTAAGAGTCGGATTTAGTTTTAAAGTATTTTGGTTTTAGTTTACATTTAGTTTAAGAATTATTAACGTAAATACAATTTTAGTGAGATCTAAATATTTAATGATAGCAAAAGTTTATTAGAATAATTTTTCATAATATTTGTATTTTACTTTTAATAATTTGCAATCCACCTGTGGTCAGCAAATGACAAACCGTCTTTACGTCCAGAATAATAATGGCTTATTAAGAATTCATTATTAATTTATAACCACTCTCTTCTGAAGCTAGGTATTATATTCTCGTATTTTGCTATATGAACATAGCTTATCATAGACAATTTGGTACCAAAAATAAACCTTCCATTTATTTTATATTGTCACAATAATTTGGTCTTGCATTTTTTATATTCGTATTACAATGAATATTGCACGAAAAGATTGAAATGTATTTTTTATAAAAGCTCTAATTTATGTTTGGACGAAACTTATTAAAGTCACCAACTTATTAGACACAAATCTAAAAATGTAATCACATTAATTTCTCATGTATTTATTCTAGTTTTTCATCTCATTCATAGTAAAACTGTTTCAAAAACAAGTTCACACGCAATGTTCTCGAAGAGTAAAAACAGCGGCCAAGCAAAAAACAGTCAATTTACTTGCAAGAAATCAAAATTAAGTTTCTAAAAGTTTGAATAAAACCGAAACTTTCACGTGTTTTATTCACGATATTATTGAAGTCCATAAAACACTGTTTTTCAAGAAGACCCATAATAAAGTTTAAACCCGCGGCTCAATTAGCACTTTCTAAAGTTGACGGAAAAATGGAAGAAAAATACCCGTCATTAAAGGTTGGTTATCTCTACCGTTAGAGCAATTTGGTTAATTGCTAAGGCGATAGGTGGCAATTTCAACTCTTTACGACATCACCCACCATGATAACGGTACTAATTGTCGAATAAAAAAGGATTACAGCTAATCCTTCTTTAATAAAAATGTTAATCATGAGATTTCCCGTCGCAGTATGCAAATGTTATAGTATCCACCCCGTTCGTGATTGGCCGTAATATGGTAATATAGGATATCGCATCTATAATACCACTGGGACTCAGTTTGTTAAAGACTTTTCATTTTATTTTGTATTTCTTTTTTTTATTTAACTGTTGCATGCACTTGATTTGACTTTGAATTTAGTTCTAAAAATATTTTCTATTAAGTATAAAGTGACAAAAACATAATACAGGTATTGTTATCCATTTAAGAATCCAAAAAATTTTCAGAGCAACAATGACTTTAAGATACCATATAACTTTTTGCTGAATAATGAAATCATGAAAATCTTTAATTAAGCATTACAATTTTAACAATAAGACTTAAAAGTAAAGACTTTTAGAAGAAGTAAAAACAGGGCAATATAAGTAGTATGTATATTTTCACTATTATCCAAATAAGTATTTCATATAAGTATCACATACTAAAGTATTATGAAAGGGGTTGAAATAATAACCGAAGCCCCAGGTGTTTGGCACCCACACTTACTCTCCAGATAATAAATACGGGAATAAGCTTGCTTATGGAAAAATGGGGAAAAGGACCAGATTTCCCGAGGAGCTTCTAATTAAGCCGGTCCTCGAATCCGAAGGTAAAGATAAAACAGATATCCATACGAATGGACGTATCATTAAGGTGAATTCTTGAGGATTATAAAAAGGGCTCCGTGAAATGAGCATGTATCTAATTTTTAAAGCGTGGTTTTACGATCTGCATGCGTAGGTGAGAGTAGTGATGTGCTTATGTTGAAAATAGTCGATGTTTTATAGTTACATTGTTGGTGCTTTGAATTTTTTTTCTAGATTTAAGAACTAAACTTCATAATTAAATCACAAAAAACAAACTGAAACAAAACTCGTAAATAAAGACACATGTTTTAAATTGAAAAAAGTTAAAACTAAATCTAAGAAAGTTAGAAACAAGTGGGCTCTTGGGCTAACGTATGCTTTATAAACTCTCTTAAAAATAAATATCGATAAATTGTGCGACCATTACCCAGCCCTATTGGAGTACACGTCTAAAAACGAAATTTATTCTAACAATTCATGCGCAGCTCTCCCACAAGTCGGATTATTGTAAATAAGTATTACGACCGACGCCCGCATTAATCCACGCCGCTTTTTAACGAAACGCGAAAAAGTTAGTTGAGTAACTTTTCTGCCCGCGTTGACTTAACAAAAAACCGCCGGTGAAATATAGTCCTGCCCCTCGAGAATTATTTGTATCAATAGAATGTTTGTAGGAAATTTGCCTGTTCAAATATACGACGCTATACCCGGGGGGCGTAGTTTAAAAAGGTGTGTTTGACTTCACTAATAAGCACGCGGGCGGATACCATTCCTTCAACTTTTACGTATACGCTACGTTTTATTAAATAACCCACGAATTTGTTTCATAAAGTTTATTGAACCGCACATTCCCTTTTAATATCTTTGTGTACAAATTCATTTGGTTTGTAACGTACCGGTGCACATCACGACCTATATCGCGGCAAAAGCTATCTCGTTAATTGACTGTTGGAATAATTTAAATATATTGCGGCCACAGGCTATATTTCAACGGTCTATTATAAATCAAAGGATTAGCAGCGAACGGAATCGGGTAAATGGATGCTGGCAATATAGATAATACATGTTTTATTCTGCATACGTTATAGGGCGATAACGACAATATAATCGCGTTGGGGACGAGCGGGCGCGGCGGGGGGCGGTGGACAAAAAGTACTAAGTACGAGTTAAATACCCTTTGTGTCGCCATGCTCTCCTGGTCGCCATTCATCGACGTACGCCGAGGGTCCTCTCATTATTCAGTCGAAATTCGATTATTTTCCCATTTCGTAAAATATCCATATCGTCCCCAGCTTTCACTCTAATTGAAAATGGAGCGATGGCCGTCACCGTACTGATCGCACTTAATTTATTTACACTCGAATTTCGGTTACTCTGCGCGTTCAACTTCATTACCGTGCACAATATGATTTAGGTGCGCTGTTATTCGCAGTAGCGCGACTATTTTCTCAACATGAATCCTTTTAATAAGAGCGCAGCAGTTGTCGTATATCAGGAGAACAGACGGAAGTAAATATCCTGTCCGAAAATGATTACTCGGCACGCGCAGTTACCCGACGTTATGACCGGCTTATTCCCCATTCCGAGGGTATTAGTCTTGTGGCCACCAATTTCTGTAATTTATTAAGAGTTTCGCTTATATTTTGACCGGTCTTTGGTGGCTTCTCGCTTGAGGCCGGAAAGAAATATAAGCAGTTAGCAACGTGTGATCAAAGGCTTTCATAGGGCGGACTGATCCCTAATATTTCACTCATAATTGGTTTATTCTAAGCTTGCAGCGTTTCCGTATGTGGGTCCTTTGATCCGGCCAGTGTATTAAGTTGTAGCCAGAGATGTATGGCGGACATTATTTGTTCGGATCTGAAGATTTACTCGATGGCGTCATTTTGCTATTTGAAAGCGAAGGTAGTGGGGGCGCTTAAAGGATTTCTCGACGTCCTTTAATAATATTTTTTGTGTAAACATTTGTGTTCGTTTCCGTCTGTAAATTAAAGGATAGCTAATAAGCATCCTGATTTTAGACATGGGATTTATCACACAAACAGATCGTTATTAAATACTGTATTTTAGAAGACAATGTGGGTCATTAAAAATTGAATTAAGAATTCTAGACTCATTGGGCAATTTTTTTATGTTAATTCTGTTACATAAGTAGTTACATAACAGGTATACGCTACGCTACGCTACGCTACGCTAATAATAACAAAGCAAATTAGCTATCGTAAGTAAGTTAAAAACATAACTCAAACGCACGCAGTAAGACAATAGAAAAAAAACTCAGCAAACAACAAATAAGCTATCGTTAACATATATTTCCACTATCATGATTTACGTACGTTAATTTCCTTTCAATATGGCCTGTTAGATTGTTTTTGCTTAGTTGACACAGTCGACCCTTAGGACCGGAAGCTGCCTGCCCTTGTCCCTTCCATTTCCGGCCGCAAGCCGTCAAAGCCTCGCCGAAGTTTTATGTTATCATACAATAGCTTACGCTTTTGTTATTTTTAGAGTGTTATGGTTATATTTGCGTAATAAAAACCTCGGAGTAATCGATGTACATACATAGAAAAAAAAAAACATACCGGCCGAATTGAGAACCTCCTCCTTTTTGTGAAGTCGGTTAAAAAAGAGACTGCATTTGACAGTACAAAATCAGTATATATCTGATGGATGGATACATACACACCAATGTACAGCACTAATGTACTGTACACAGTAATGATTATAGAGTTATCTACTGAAATAACAGTAGTGAAATGTTTTCAATTACTACACGTCAAAAAAAGAAACAAAACCATCCCTAAATTGGCAAAAACTTAATCTAAAACGTAATTACAGCAGCAAAACTACACCCGATTAAAAACGATTTCTAAATAACTCAGAACTCCTAACTGCGGTCAAAATTATATCGTTAAAACCTTTAATAGCGTCTGCAAGCGATTTAACGATAATAGATTAATACCAGGGTCCCATTCCACGATAGTTTTCATTAAGGATCTTATTTCGCATTTTATCCGGCGCCATTGTTAGAAATGAAAGGCCACTGCCTGATTGGACGCATTTGTGAAAAGCACGAGTTTTCCAACCGGCAAAGGTTCTATTTAAACCACTGATTAATGTTTACCAGTGTAGTTATGGAACTAAGTTGTGCAGCCAATCTCTGATAGTGGCTTAACTTTTTAGACGGTCGTTATGGGTTTTTAATTTCTGCGGTTTTAGTGACTGGCTGGTTTTAAATAGGTTTGCCTTTTTGGGTTTTAGTATAACGTGTTGCACTTGCAATGGGTAAATAGAATCATTGACGGAAATATAGTAGATTTCAGGCTATCTCGGTGAATATACGAGTAAGTAGATAATGCAACCAAAATACCTCTAACAACATTCTTGGACACTGTTTCTAAATAAGTTACACCACTGGCGAAAAAAGGGGTCTAAAGTATGTTTCTCTATTAAAATTCATGACGTTTTATTTCCTAATTTAAACCACCCATCTCTTCATATCGTGTTATATGTCTTGGTGGAAATAATTACGCATCCGTAAGTAATTGGGGCAAAAACCCTTGTTTAAATCGTCCCCGGGATCTGCTGGGGACACTATTGTTACGCCCCACTGTTTCACTCGTCGACTGACCGGGAACATCCCAAATTGTACGTAATAAACGACTAGTTAATAGTTGATTTGGCCTATTGTCATGTATACTCGAGATTTTGGACCCCTTATCTGGAATCTTAATTCGGCAAAATTAGGGGGTTCTAAAGTCAGGTAATGAGTCTTTTGCGTCAAGGGTTTTTAGAATAGAGGCGGTAGATTCTTCAGAGTTGATAAGTTTATGAATGAGGGACTTGTCATGTCCAGAGCTGACCATAAGCTTATTATTGAAAGATTTAATTGAATTTATAGAGCAGCATAGTTCAACCATTAAAGCAGGTAAGTTTTTTGGGTCTTCCTTTGCATGAGTCGTGATTACGAGCTAGGTAAACTCTAGAAGTCTATCAAATCCTCTGCACTGCTCAAATCCGTACCTGGAACAACAAATCCTGCAAGCCCATTGTACAATTTTGAATAATTACCTCAAAGTCCCCCGCTTCGATCGAATTATTGCTAAACAGGCCCCACTCGAATTACTTGCAAATGGCTTGGAAGTTGGTGATGGAATCAAACCGAAAATGCCTATCAGAGGGCAGAGGGTCTCCGGTTTCTAATTCACTTAATTTGAGCCTTAAATCTCATATTGCAAAATGGACGTGGACAATAATTGTGTTTGGTAAACACCATACCGTTTGGCGATGGTGGGGGTGCGTGGCGGAATGAACAGTTGCGCAACTTAACAGCAACAATTTTATTGACGGCTTAGGAGGTATGGAGATTTCCAGAGTAAATAGATGTGAAAGTTGTAAATCCCTTAAAGTAATAAATATAAATCTCATAGGCACATAGGTAAGTTCTTACTAATTTCAGAGTCATTTTTCGATTTCATTTGAAATAGAATAGTAGCAGAAGTTTGAAGAATAATATTAAATAATCACTACACTAACAAAGCTGATTATTTGATAGTATTACAGTTTTCCAAATTAACTGACATTGCTCAGTATTTTAACAACAATGAACCAAAACCAATAAAACATTTACTTCACAAAACTTTTGTATTGGAACACACTAGTAGAAGTTCACATAACACGCTTTCTCCTACAATTTGATACCCAATAGCCATCTGCTTTTACATTCAGTCTCCATTAAAGGTCTAACAGGCTACCGGGCTTATTGCCGTAATTATATTGCTTGCTACAACAAAGGTGACTTTGTATACAAATTAATGCCCATGGCTGGTCGTCAATACGGTTTGTCCATTATTACGCAGTAATTAGCTTAGTGGGTACGGTCGTATATGATTTTGGAGAGATTATGTGTACCTATAGGCTTTTAAATTTGGAACGGGGTGGGAGAACATAGTGTAAACTCCAATGTGTTTTTTTTAAACATAGATAGTGTTTTGTTTGTGTCATGGTTACGCTTGTAAAAAAGAGTAGAACCAAATTCAAATATGGAATATTAGTTGTTCTATTTAAAATGAACGAATGCAAAATTGGCAGGATCACCATATTATTTCATATTCATATTATTTATTGTGTTTGTTCTCAACAATAAAAGTCTACATGCTTATTACAACGCTTGAATAAACTTTAATCTTTTATAAATCTTTCAATGAATTGTTACACTCTTTTTTGAATAACTACAACTGGTCAGTTCTCTTATTAATCTCTCGACCAGTTTCATTCACCCTCGTCTTAGTATCCAATTTCTCATAGAACACACGAGTACAGTCATAAACAAAATGCGAACAATAATAATTCCCCTCATGAGAGAGCAAATAATAAGCGCATTGTGCATTATTTCTGCGTCTATTAAATACAGGAGAAAGGACAATGTTATTATGTTTTTCCGCACGACTGTACACATATGTCGTATCATGCAATACTTGTAAGGATCGTGTTACTATTTGTGGAAATTGTTATTGTCGACGGGAATTTTATTAGCCGTGTTTATTGGACTTGAGGTAATTATGATTTCTTTTTTGTAGGGTCAAGAATGTAGGGTCAAGAATGTGGGGTCAAATTGCTGTAAATGTGACCCACCTTAAACACAGAATATTTCGTGTACACTTTTTAATTTTAGTCTATGACTGGAATGAACTGTAGGTATCCCTCCATATTTATATTTGAGCGCGAAGAATAAATTTACCTTGATGTCCATTGGATGTCAAGTCACTCTCTCTGGGTCTGACAGATGTTTTTTCTGGGATCAAAAAACTGCTATTACATTTATGGCTACTTATATTGTTCTTACATACCATTAAAATTACACGCATATATTTTTGAAAGATTTTAGTCAGCGAAAAGGTGAAAGCCTTTCACACTTTTTACTTCTAAGCGACATTTAAAATGTAGTTACCCATTAGCAATCTAGGCAATTTTCCTCCATTAACACTTGAAAATGACCAATCCTAACATTACAACAAACACACCATTTTACTAGGCTAATCTAAATACAGCATGATATGTACCAGGCGCTCATAACTAATGGGGAGTAGGAACTGCACCGGACGGGAATGTCCATCGGATGTCAAATCACCCTCCCTGGGTCTGACGCGAGAACGCGAGCTTTGCCCAAAACATCCGCTACAGATTTTATTGTGTTGCACACGGATTTGCTGTGAATTTCAGTGATTTTGTATTTAGTTAATTTTCAATAGTCTTATTTTAGAGTTCGTGTCTTATTTTAGAAGCCTAATTGAGAAGGATTTTGCTGTATAGGTAACTAGAAACTTGAAAAAATACTGAAGTAACATTATATTTATGCTATAGTAGAATGTTAAGTATTTTTACAACTTAGAACTATTTGAATACGGTTTTATTTATGTTGTTTTTTTACACTAAATAAGATATTTTTAAAAGGTCATTCATTTTACTCTCAAAGTCACTGCCCTCTAAAAAGTTAAATCCAAATCTCACAAGTACATATCAAGCAAAGCATACACTGATCCATCGAACAACAAATCAAATAATGCATTCAAAATTGGACACAACAAGGCCACTTTTATTTTTAAAGTACAATCCAAGAGGTACTCTTGGACCCTTGTCAAAAATGAGCCTTATCAAATAATTGTGTCTATTTGCCAAAAATCTTTCTGATAAACATTCGAGAGGGGTATTACCGTTGCGTGGGCTTAACAATGCCAATCAATGAAACATAAAATCCGGCTAAGCAGATGCGATGATTCTTCGTCAATAGTACAAATACCTCACTTACTCATGATAAGCGAACTTCAACCTTGTGTTCTCAAACTTAAGGTTTATATTTGCATGGTGTGTTTCGTCGTTATAATCTTGTTCGACGTCTACAGTATGTATTGTTAAGTAGAGCCGGCCAATCAGTTCCATCACCTCTTGAGAAACCAATGAACCGAGACTAATGCTGCACTCGCGAGGGTTAAGTATTTACGCGTTTGGTTTTGTCATTTTATCAATATAAGCTTCATCTGTTGCTTTGGGGGTTAATTCGGGGTATTTCGTACCGTTCTGCCTGAATAGACATTGTGATTCCAACATAATATTATCAGTTAGTTTTGTGACAGAAATCTGGGCTGTTTTTGAAGAGTGGTAGAAAGAACTTTTTGATACTGTCAATCGTCAGTCTTTTGTTTGATATCAAACAAAACTGATATGTTTTCAATTACAGTAAAATAGATGACGTTTATCTTTGTATATCTAGACCTAAAAACGACGCAGATTGCAGAACTTGGTACCTATATAGACCTCATATTATGTTTAACTTTATTCTCATTATGTTAATGTTTTTGAGAGGATTTAGATGTTACAAATAACGGTCTACTTTTCCAACGTTCATTTAATTATTTATTCATAATTCCAAAGCCAGAATGAAAGATCTGACTCAACAACGTATTCTAAAATAAGTCATACTTATCTACCTAGCTACTTAAAGAATAATAACAAATGTTCTTGAGCACTGATCAAAGGATTATTTCGCATATTGAAAACATAAGATCTGGATAAGCCATAGCATCGCGAGGATGTCAATGACATGTCAACATCTTCACGACCTATGCCCTTTTGGAAAAGGTTACATCGTTCAACGCAGGTAATTAAGTAGATAGCAGTTGAAAGATATCAAGTTTCGTTGAATGTTGAAGTAAAAGAAATTCTGTAAATAAAATATCTACCAAGTTTTTAATGGCTGTGGAAAAGTTATTTAGATACATTCATTGGAATAAATAAAGCAGTTCTCGTTTAAAGTTCATGTTTTGAACTTATTTACTTGGAGATGTCTCACAAAGAAAAAGTAAATAATCCG
The DNA here is from genome assembly GCF_030705265.1 of Helicoverpa armigera. Classification (NCBI taxonomy): domain Eukaryota; kingdom Metazoa; phylum Arthropoda; class Insecta; order Lepidoptera; family Noctuidae; genus Helicoverpa; species Helicoverpa armigera. The sequence continues at coordinate 8,194,444 of NC_087132.1, read as the reverse complement.
CTACATCCTTGCACAGTAATATTATTTTTCAACGTCCCACTGAAGGTCTCTGTTCGTTAGGGGAGTAATGAGCGTTAATCACCACGCTTGCTCAATGCGGGTTGGCGATGTCAGACTACCTATATGGTCCACGTTTCCTTAAATGTATTTCTGCACCTTTACTCATTCATTGGTGACCAGGATATTCTTATAAAGAACATATAAAACTGTGTGGGAATGATTTCCACGAAAACCTCATTATTTCTGCTGAAAATCATGATTCATCCGCACAAACTCGTAAGATGAGTCAACCGTCCAACCGAGTCACCGAGTCTACCTATTCCCCCTTAACTTTCTGGGTCAAAACATACCTTCTACGCAATTATTGGGGCATACCTTGAAATGGGGGCAATTAACTATAGCGGGATTACTTTAGTGGTTGTTGCCTAGTGACGTCACTAAACATAATCCGATTAATATAATTGCCCGAAATCTTATCGAACAAAGGATTACGGAGTATGTAGCTACGGAAATTGTTACGGCAATATAGAGGAAGGGAAAAGCAATAATAGTTTATGTTAAGAGGCTGATTTTGGTTTAAATTTTGGAAGGTATTTGTTTAATTTCAAGATAATAAGATCATTAATACAATGACTCATCTTCATTAAAGTCAATCCAATCTCATTAAGAGCTCTCCGCAGAAAGTTAGTTATAGATACGTTTGATGTCCTAAGCAACATTTAATAGCTTACCTTATCTACATTTAAATTGTAATATTAATTTATTCGTCCAAACGAAATATTCATCATTCTGAATATTATTCCAACTTTAACAAATCTATTTAAATCAACGCCGAAGTTGAAAGTGTTCCTAATTTCGCGTGAAGTTTGTAAATCGTTTTTTACATGTCTAGACTTAAAAACAAATTATGTACATAGATCTGTTTATTTATACATTTCGAATAAGTTTTTTGCTGGCTCCGGGTTCTTTTAATACTCGATAAATTGAGTTCTTTGTAATGCTATTCGCTTAGAAGAAAAAACCGGCCAAGTGCGAGTCGGACTGTTGTTATAGCGGCAGCAAAAATACATCATCTGTGAAAATTTCAGCTTCCTAACTATCACAGTTCATGAGATACAGCCTGGTGACAGACGGACGGACGGACGGATGGAGGAGCGAAAACAATAGGGTCTTACCCTTTGGGTACGGAACCCTAAAATCTGAAACCTATCTTAGTTTTCGTTGTCGATTGTAGCAGAGAGAGCTGTTTAGTAAATGCTGATTGCGCATTGCATTAGACAGAAAGGATTTTGAGCTCGGGTTTCAGACACCTGGCCGGCTATCTAATTGGCAATCAGACGGTTGGCTACCCCTGGCCTGGGATCACGGATTGATTAGCTATTATTGATAGACTGGTATTTAGATTTGTTTGATGGTTTCAGGTGTAATTGAGTGTGGAACGTTCAATAAGTGCTGATACCGCAGCCGCGTAATTTGCAGCTCGACTATGCTGTTTGGATTTATTTATCGAGTATCTATTTTGATTTCGTTCATTATGGAAAATTAGTCATTAAAATCATGAGCATAGCTTTACAATTAGGGTGTGATCTGTGATGGGCACCATACACACATCTATCTTTTGTTTAGTAAAAAAAATATGTGTTTATTGGACTTGGTGTAAATAAACCTGTATAAAGTCTAAAATAGACTTTATACAAGAATACCGATCCCAAATAATATCACCAAAATACTGATATTTTGTGTAAATATATTTACAGTGCGGTCTAACCGTGCTCATATTTTACATTATAATATTTGGATAGCAGATGGTTCTAAATGATGTAGACATTGAAAATTAAGGTTTAATTAAGTTTGTAAGCGATACCTCTGCTTGTTTGCCGATACAGGCGTCCTCTGGTGTTAATAAACTAAGGTAACCTATCAGCTAATGTTGCAGGTGATACTGAAATTGGATATTTGGGATTCTGACTAAAACTAAGTTAAGTACTTAACAGCGGATTTCAATAACCTTAACCTATCTATCTGGCGTTTTGCTTACAGATAGCGAGGTTATTGCTAGTGTGAGATACCAAAGAAGGAAAATATTGAGTTTTCGGTTTGGAGCAGTTATGATGAGCAAAACAGTTGAATATTTAGATTTACTGAAGGAAGACGTTCATTTAGTACTATGTTAAGAACCTACATCAGATGAAACGATGCTCAAAATAAGTAAAATCACCGTATAACTTTTTAATTGTACCACTGCAAGGCAGAAAGCGTTAATTTCCACACCTGCTCAAGGCGGATTGTCGAACTCAGACTTAAAGCCCAGGTTTCCAAAAGCCTTTATTTTGTTTCTGATATACCTACACAACATAGGATATTCTTACACCTGTATTAATAGGTATTATTCAAACAATTGTTTGCTTTTTTGCTTACTTACTTAGAATTTTAACTTTGAGTATTAATTGATGCAGTAGACTCCCCGAAAGTCTACATTTAGCAAATACCTGCGACATCCTCGGTTCGATTAGCACGTCTTGTTTGAACTTAATTAAGGGCACGCGTTTGTAACGAAATGAACGTCGACTTAAGATCAAAGCGTTCAATGTTAATATTTGCAAACGTGTATTGAAAGAAGTCATTGGCACTGACAAACTTATACAAGTTATAGTTAAGGTGTACTATTTAGGTACTACGTGTGTATAGTATGTACCTAGTGTAGAATTTCTCACTATAAAGGTCTCTGCACACAGCGGGCGCGGCGCGGCGGGACGGGATGGGCGACGCGACACTGAGCAGTTGTAATGTACTAGATATTACGGAGGCCGCCACACAGAGCCGTCCCGCTCGACGCGACGTGACGCGACGATCTAGTACATTGTGTCGCGTTGCCGTCCCGTCCCGCTGCGCCGCGCCCGCTGTGTGCATAGACCTTTAAGACCCAGTTGGACCACCACTGTAAATATGACCAAATCACAAAAAGCCGAAATCAGTTTTCGTTAAAGTTCAACGATGCAACTGACCGTGAGAAAATAATATGAATTAAGTAATCAAATAGCACTCCAACAAATGCTGAAAACACTCTTCAGTAAAAAAAAAATACGGAGTTTTCGTGGAAATAGGTACGTCTTGATTGTTATTAGACCCAGAGCATTTATTTCCATAAATAGTTACTAAACCTATACTAATATTAATACGCTGCATGTCTACCTATGTAGTTCAATAAAAAAAACCTATTGGCTTTTCTCAATCTCCATTCGATTTAAGTTCAAAAGCAATTTTTAGTTGAAATTGAGTTCATAAAGAAAACTCTCCACAACGGTGTTCTATTTGCCTACGCAAAATGCAGGCATTTATGATTTTTTTTTATTGAGAAAAACTTGTTTTAACTCGATAATTATTTTATTTACTTTAAGTCGTTCTATTATTGTCAGAACTGAAGGTTTGATTACTTAATTGTTGTGTAAAACAGAGATCAAGCCTTCTTTAAAATTTATTTTAGACTTGTTTTAACAATGTCGGGATCGGATTTCAGTTTACCCTTTGCAATTATGTAGTAGTTTTTTTAATGAGGTTTACTTCACACAACATTGTTCCATACCTTAAACTCTTTTAATGCAATCTTAATCATTATTAACCTATACAAAAAAAGTAACTTTATTTTCTAAAGAAGTACCTACATCCATTATATAAATGCCACTTAAGTCCACTCTAGGATACCCTGTGGGGCTCGATGTCTTTCGTCTGTAATGATACAATAGTTCTATGTTGAACTTTATACCTGTATCTATATCCCTTCAAATAGTTAGAAGCAATAGCTTTGATGTCTGGGAATCCATTCCAGAACTAAGCATAGTAAAGTTGACGCGTGCCGTCGACGACATCACATCCTGTATTATATTGACTTAGGAGACCATACTATTGGTCCCAGGATTCTTCTCGCTTTTAGTTTGAAGTGAGATAATGTTGATTTTTACTAAGAGGACAATGTGCATTACTGCATGTTTAGCAAATAACTTTAAGTTGTGGTTAAATATAGCTACATTTCTATATTACAAACATTGTCTCATGTGGAAGACGGTTGGAGGTAGTGGATGTAAGAACAATTTTTGTATTGGAAAGAGCACATTGCTGTCAAAACCTTATAATATAGCCTGTGTCGTGTCGTTTATGCTGTATATACAAACTTCGACTTACAAACCTCGCAATAATCTACTCAGTTAAAAAAATGAATATCGAACAAAGAACTCGCATAACAGGTCAATTTTGCCGCGAAGAACAATAGTAGCAAATCTGATGTCAAGTTTCAAAATCTTGCAATAAAGCGCTGAGAAGGTCCCATACAGCCGCCGGCCACAAGTTTCCAATAAGTAATTAAAATCCGGAGACGCGGAGATTACGGCTCCTGTGTCTCTCGAGTGTTTGCTCCCGACCACTCCAAATCTCTTATGATTTCCTGGTATCTCCAATACTGTTAGCCGTCCAGTGCAAATAAATATATTAAAGGAAAAGTGTCTGGGTGGGTCAGAAATTGAATGTGGCTTTTAAATTGATAAAACTTTTTTTTATGTTTTCAGAGTGGGTTTACTCTAGTTGTCATTAAACTCATCATAGTCTACCTGGCCTTTTCCCAACAATGTTAGCGTCGGCTTTCAGTCTCCCTGGATGCAGTAGGGTTTTACATGTGTTTTACATGGAAATCAAACAGTTAACAAAGAAAAGGAATTTATTGTTTCGTGTTCGAGAAATTCATGAAACAAAACTGAAACCGTTTTGAACACAAAATTCATTGCATTCTCCACCACTCCTCCGCGCAAAAACACAAATAATTTACCGGCAATCCACAACTGCAAACCGCGAAAAGGATTACAAGAGATAACATCATAAAACCTACTGAATGTTATTAAAGGTTCCCTTGTTTATCCGTGCTGTTCGCGGCATTTTTATGAAGAACTGGGCAAATAAATGGGCACAAACATTAATCTGCTCTGAACAACAGGCAAGATGTAAAGGGTCCTACAGTCAATATTATTTTAGGGGACAAAACTCCGCTAGCTATCTCTTGGTGACAATTAGAGCGTGATATGATTTTTTATGTAAACTTAATTTACTTGAGTCGTGCGAGACCGACTTTGATTTTGTTTTATTTTGCTTGCTAGGTTTAATGTAATGAGGGACGTTGTTAATTAAAGTACGTTTGTGATTTTCCGTTTGTGAAGTTATGATTGGACTTCTATTTGCAATTATTTATCTATAGAGGTAGATATAATTAACTCGTATTCTGATTTGTCCATGATAGTAATGTTTTGTAGTTTGAAAATAGGCCTGCAGTTATATTTAATGAAAGGTAAAATGAAAAAAGGTTATTAAAATTGAGAGAGAATAGTTCCGGTCTGTTTAACTTTATTTTGAAAAAATATATATATTAAATGTATTTTAGATAATTTAATCCATGGCTTCTAACTTGACGACAGTTAACAGTTACCTACCATTAACCAAAACATTTCGTCACTAACAAAATAATTTTCTCTAGGATATAAGTTACAAAACCCTTTTCACTAACTAAATCTTTCAACCCTTTAATGTTCCATGACAATTTAATTTAAAATTGTTTACGCCGTAAAACAGTCGATGCGTGTCTTCATTATTAAATTCTGTTATAGTTTAAAATGTGGTTCGTTTAACTGTAATTTATAACCGCGGTTCAACGTTTGATTTATCTGTTCTGTGTCAAGGGGTAGAGTTATGTTGACTGTGCGTTTTGTTACTCCTTTAACTGTTTCCTTGAGAGATTATGTATAGGGTGATCTTAAATGAAAATTTTGATCTTGCGCTAGAAATTGCACCCAAACATAAGTGCGTGTGTTTTTATTTTCTTTGAAACATACGTTACATAAATAACGTTAGAACTTTTGTATTTATTACAATTATATTTAAATTACATTTGAATTTATCAACAAATGACGGTTAAAAACAAATACTTTATGAGTATTTTTTATTTTTGCAACTTATCTAAAAATATATCTACTAGTTTCAAAAGTCAAACCATTACCCTTTTGAAATCAAAACACACGTTAAACTTCGTAAAGTCTGTGCATGTGAATCTTAGGTAGCTGAATAAAAACATCGAACTGAGCTACATTATTTTAACTTTGTTATGTTAGAATCGGATCACTGAATCTGACTTACAAACTACATGCTTATTTAACATTAAGTTTGTCTGCTTAAAAATACTCGTGTACTATTTTAAGAGATTTCAGCCAAATTCTAGTTAGAAAATAACATTAAAAATGCATTTTTAAATATAACTTGCTAAAAAGTTGGTATTATTTTAAATTGATGTTTAAAATTTTTGAATGAATTGCGATGTATAGAAATTAATTTTTGATATAAGAGAATGTAAACACCCTGTAAAAACGATTTTCGGGTACCTACATAGTGTAGGAGGTCGGAGAAAGTTTTGATTTAAATTAATTTAGCGGATTATTAATTTTGAATAATGAACTTAGTTCTTACCTTTAACGCTTCGATGAATACAATTTTCGTTGAAGTAAACGACCTAGCCCTTATTCGTTTAGGATAATTCTAACTGCATTTAGTTGAACCATTTTTAAATTAAACTCGAATCTAGCATTTTAACTTTGATTTATACTTTTAATTTATTATTCAAGGACTTGGTAAAAAGTTGAATTTTAATTTCGTGAAATAATAGCTTGGTTCAAAATTTTTCTCCGAGCTCTCAATTTCATGTGTAGAAAAAAGGAGCGAAGAAAATTAATATTGCATTATAAAATAAAGCCGTGAAGATAAAGTGGTTTTTAAAATGGAAGACATTTAAAGCGGTACATCCATTTGCGTATTTAAATTATAAACGGCCAGTTTGCGAGATTACGGGGACTTTGGCAACTAAAGCTAATTGCAGTTGTTGGAGTTAGCGAGGCTCCAGCGAGATCTGTTAACCCTCGAATGAGTGTTAAAAGATTTATATCAGTGGATAACGCCGATCCGGGATCTTAATCCCGCAGTCCGCGGCAGGAAATTAAGACATTTACGAGATCTTACGTTTCTACTTCGCACTTTCATAAAGCTGTGCTGAGAAAATATGAAATCGAGTTTCGAATGGTGCGAGTTTTTCAATTAGGAGTTCACGCGAATAAAATTTGATTACCTGTGGTTATATTAATGTGAACAGCTCTTTAATGTTACAGAAGTGTTTTGCTAAGTTTTTCGTATTTTTTTTTAGATTTGGTTTAGTTGATTGGATTCTAAACTACTTACAAAAGCATTAACTTCTTTATTGACGGAGTTTAAAAATATTTCAAGAAATAAATTGCATGCATTACAAATCGTGTTACAAAAAAGAGAGCTAAAACCTTTTTTGGAAATATTCCAAATAAAATTGTCTTCGAAAATTGATAACGTTGGTTTTATCAAATCTTCGCCAATTTACCGGTGACTGCGCCACTTAACCCAAGTGTCGAAGTTGTGAAAATATTCCGAGGACTTTTCTTCAATAATACAAAACTTTGAAACCTCTTCAAATATTATTCGAAAAGCAATTTTTACGTATTTACTTGAATAAAAGCTCTCGAACCACTAGACTGTTGATAACGCAATGTATTTATTATCTATTGTACTTAGTTTTTCTTTAAAAATACTTATTATATGTGCTTACATTAAGTAAGGTGTATTCTTAGTAAAATGTCTCTGTTTTTTAAATGGAGTAGAATACCTAAGGAGAATTATATTCATTGGGCAATGTAGTGTAAATAGAGCTTTAAAACTCTCAATTTGCACAAAAAATATAGAGTAAGAAAATAGATTACTCGTATATTTTTTATAATTTCTTCTTTAATAGCCCATCTTATTCCTCTTAATGTTCATAGATCAGATAAGAATATTCATAATGCATTAGTAATTCTACTCATTTTTTTATTTAATACTAGCCGATTTCCCGCGGCTTAACCTACATTCCGTGGGAACTACTGCCTGAACCGGGATAAAATATACATATATCATATTACCCGGGAAGAGTGAAAGAATTTTTCAGCTTAGAACTTTCCAATAGTGAAAGAATTTTTCAAATCGGTTCGGTAGTTTTGAAGCCTTAACAAACAAACAAAAAATGTTTCTTTTCTATTACAGAAAGAACAACTAGGCTCAAACAGAAAATGCACATAATATAAACATTGGCTCATTACTATATTTGCCATAAACTGTAAGCACTTTGATACATTGAAACATTATACATACTTAAGCCAAGGTAAACCAAGTACCAATACCTCTCCCTTTAAGAAACCGCTAAGGCGAGACACTGATTCGATTTCACGATGAACGCTTATAGTTATCGCAGTAAATCTTCAAGTGATGTGATTTACTTTAATTTAATTTTGCTCCAACGTTTTGCCTGTAATTATGTTTCAGGCGCAATCTGTCACCCGAGATAATTGTAGTCTGCGGCTTATAACTCTGTTGTTTTATGCTTCAGTTGTTTTAGTATTGATTAGTTTTGTTTATTGTTATTTTGTATGTTTGAATTACGATGTTGGTTTTCTTAAGCAGAGATCGTGTTTTGTCTTTTTTTGTATGAAAATAATAATGAGTGCATTTTTTGTTTTCCATTTGAATAAGTCAAAAATTATTGTAGTTAATATTGAACTTCGATGCGAGTGATTTATAAAATCAACTGTATTGGGAATGTTTCGAAAATTCATTATATTTCGTGAATACAATGATTCGGTACAATAAAATGATAGAAATAATATTGGCGTTGAAACTAGCAAACTAAACTGAATACATTTTAAATTACGAGTCCCTAGGTCGTTCATACATTCACATCAATTTATGGTCTCTATAAAATTAATCAAAGCGAAAACTGGTACCACACGCTTTCAATTTCAATGTTTAAACACCAAATTATAAATATATTATTAACTTTACTGGCTTACCCTGTCTGCGCCATACGCGTTTGTCAAAATACTGAATTAGCGGCTACCCAGCGTCGAAATTATTTGCAAAGTACCTACAAATCAACGCCATTTTCACATATACATTAAATATTAACAAAGTTTCTTAAACATGTGTTCTTGACTCGCACGCGATGATTTCGCTGTTTATGTGGGGGTGCAGTGCAAGCGATAATAGGTATAAGTACGAATATACATAATGGAAATTCCACTACCAGGAAGCAAAAGTAATGTTATTAAAAAATAATGTAAAATGGCAGGGTCAACGCATATACGTGTTATACCATAATGTTAAAATCAGTGTTATACCTAACCAATTCCGTATTTGAATGTTGTTCCTTTTTTTACCAAAACCGAGCCGAAAATCAGAATTTGCAAAAGCGCTGTAAGTACATACAGATTTCAATGTGATGACATAACCAGACATACGCCTCTTATGAACGCATTAAATTCTGCATAGATTTCAATAGATGCTAACGTTCGTCTATTTGAATACGGTCTTCAACGTTTGCCAATTCGCCGTCACCACTTGAGGACGCGTCAACTTCAACGACCATTGGCCCTAGACGTATTGACTCCCTGCATGTTCAGTTTGCCAATTTTGGGAGCTTAATGTCAATATTAGGTACCCCTGGCATGTTCTTACCAATCATATTAACACTATGGATGTTTTTCCTCAATAATGCTTTAAAGGCTGGACGAAATAAGCTGAAATCCACACACGTAAAGATTGCGATTCAATTAAACTTTAAGAACTGATATTCAGGTGCGGGAAATTGTGCCTAAATTTAAAAATCTAACTTGACATTGGTAAAATCTTCGAAAACAACGAAGGAATCACTGATAAAAATAAGAAATAAAAGAAAAACAACTCTGACAAACTTTATCAAAAGCGATTTAAATGAAATCGCTTATCGCTGTCACTGCAACTCAACCCCAAAACAGAATCCCTTCTCGCTATATCCCTAATTACTAATCGTGATTACACACGCGTCGCGTTACGGTGTTTACCTAGACTATAATTAAAGCAAGTTAATCTAAAATGCTCCCGTCTTATACAAAATGCAAGGTGCTAAGGGTAACTCGAAAGACTCGGTACTTCTTACGGGTTTAGCAGCCACTTACAAAAGCGTCTTACGAGTACCCAAGTTTTTTATTTTTAAAGGAAAATTTCGTTTCGACACGTCTTTTGTTTTTATTCACTTACTACTGTTTAGTGGAGGGTTATTTTTTTATGTAAGTTTTTAGCAGTGTTAAGTAGGCTTCTTAATTTTTTTCGGCGTTTAAGGATTTTTGTTTTTGAATATTTAATGTTGGTTCTAATCCATAATGGCATAAACACGTTTTTGTAAAATAATAAAATGTTTAAACTTGTGCAGTAAAAGCTTGCCTAATTGATTGTGGGAAATAAGGTTATCTATATAGAATAAACCGAATATAATGTTACATTTAAAAACACACAATGATAAAAGTGATAAAATCACCTGTGAATATTATTTGCATAACATTTCAAGATTTTAAAACCACTTTCAAATGGCCATTACGTTTATTATATCAAGCTTAAATAAAGGGTTATACTCCCAAAGGTGGATTCAAGATTGACATGAACAAAAAACCCGTCAGCGCACTCGAAAGCTACCCTGGGAAATGGTTGGTCGATATACACAAACACTCAATTTCAATGTCAGAATAATAATAAAGTACCATTACATCACACAAAGGCCTGTATTGCAAATAATGAAACGTTATAAAGGGTTACAAGGCATAATCGCGAGGGGACGTCGCTTCAAGGTCAAACTGTACTTGTATGTACGTGTGTTGTACAGAACCCCTGGCGAATATATTTAAAACACAATATAATATGATTATCAGGCTGTCCCCCTAACACAGACAAAATCAATAGCGTCTGCATCGAGGTATATGCAAAATAGTAGGATACGCTGCGCACTGCGGAAATCTTTCAAATGCTGCGTAGTATGGTCCAATTACGAGGGAAATCGGTGAAATAGAATATATGTTAGTTTAAGACAAGCTGAAATGCTTTGAAGCATTAAAATAAATTGTATCAAAGGTGAAACGATTGTAAAGATAATTGCGATCTTCATTTTTACACAGAAAATAATATTCAGTTGAATTCATAGAAAATTCCATTTTTACTTTAATATTTTTTTAAGACATAAAATGAAGATATTTAAAAATATAAATTCCAAATTTACTCTTGAATTTTTTTGCAACTTTTAAATCCTTTAAGAAAAGTGAGATTTTTTTCGCAAGAATAGAGTGTCAATTGATGATGTAAGAATAATTTTTATACGTGCCAACTTTTCTTCAATCCGTCCTTTTACGTAACTTGATACCTACTTATCGTTGTTGCTTTTTAGTCTGTTTAAACATTTCTTGCAGTTGCATAGTTTGAGTGTGAAAACTGTTTCGAACAGAAACTGATGTATGTGCTATCTTTTTACAGCCTTACTTATAAAAATCAGCTAATCATCTTCTAATCATTGTTTTAACTAATTACTACTTAAAGCCTTAAGTAGTGATTAAATTATTTTGACCTATAAACGTTGCTTAAGCATGTCTTAAGTAATGAACAGATAATGGCATAAAAACATACTAATTTCTCAACACTACCGGAATGTTGGAAGCTTAAAAAAATATTTGTCATGAAAACGTTGTGGAATGGCAACAATGGCATCCGTAAAATATAAAATTAAAAAGTTGAGCTGTCAATAAACCGGAAATGAAAAATCAGCTGGTAAGAATCCAGCCATTTTGCTAATTAGCGGGTTAAACAAGGGTGTGAGGTTACTTAATTTGACAGCTCATTTAAGACATTGCTAAGAAAATGATTTATTTCAGCCACGTATATAAGTAAGATTTTTTCTTAAACACCCCTTAAGTATAACTTATTAGTTTATAAGTAAGGCTGTTATATGGTATCAATTTTTTCCCCAAATACAACTATGCAAGTACATAGTACGCGGAAGTTTCTGCAAATTTCGCGTATACGTGGGCGTCAGACGGCCGGCAGATGTACCTGTTTGTATAGGAGTATTTACAGTGATTGCGACGTAATATTTATGTACCGGGACACGGTACTGACTGAGTCGGAACATTACTTTGTCAGTCGGACTTTATGTTCAGTTGATGGTATGAAGAGGACATATTCGTAACTATCTTCCGCCTGCGTTTTTGATGAAAAAATTCGCCGCACGTGGATCAAAGTTCATCCAGCAGATTTTTTATGAAGAAGAACGAATATTCATATAAGTACACACAAACTTTCGCGTTTATAATATTTGTGGAATATTAACCTTTTGTTAAATATTAATCAAGGAAGGCGACATGCTACTAGTTAAAATTGGTAGGGAATTTATTTTCTTTCTTTTAGTTTCTTTTTTTTGTCATTCTTTGTACAAAAAATGGAAAAAAGAATACTCCAAATTGTAATAAAGTTCTATTGCACCGAAATAAAATTTCCACCTTATATTCAGAGATATTCCCTGTGAAATTTTATTTTTAGACTGTATACATTATTTTCCTTTAGCTATTGTACCCAAAACACTGTTATTCACAATATTACAGGCACCTTCGCAAGTAAAGTTGAAAGAAAGTGTCTATTAACCTTTCTTACTTATTTTAAAAGATCTTCACCGATACTTTGAAACATGTAATTATTATTTTACTTAAGCGTGGTTTCGCTATAAAATATCCCTAGAGGATACTTAGTTGGAAGAAATTGCACACTTGAGATAAATTCCTTTGTAATTCCACTACTTCTTAATTTGGTTGCACTAACTAATTTAAATAAAATACACATTTGAGTATTGCTGTTTTATTTTGATATTCTTTTAGAAAAGAAAGAGGAGTTTTTGTATACTTTAATTTGGATTTTGTTTGTGGTGTTTATTGCTATAGGTTAACATAAATACGTTTTTATGCTTTAAAAACTTATCAAATAAGCTGCCTCAAAATGTCTTTAAAACCGCTACTGACATTGTAAAATGACAGAAAAATAGCTACATGATTTTTTGTTATAAAATCGGATTATCACTGTACTTTTCGTTTAATGAATTAATAGCCAGTTTGACTGTAAAAATTACATATATGTACAAAATATCTACTTCAATACTTTTAAATAATTCACCATATCAGTAAGTGAACTTTGTTCAAGCATGCATATGACCCTTTTAACGTGTTCAATTGATATACAAATAACGTTTAATTTGCAACATACATTTTTGTATTTACCTACAAATAAAGACAATAAAATAAGGATAAATAACAAGCACGCAATAAGCCCTATTAATCCCTAATAGCTTTCATTTTTCTTATAGAGATGCAAAAATATTATACTTACTAGATAACTACATATATCATATCACTATGTTTTAATCCACTGATATTATTTACAACACTGATACATATAGGCACCAATTCCCTTTTAAAATGCATCAGTACCAAAACACACACGCATCTACATACATTATAAAATTAAAATTGACCCCCCGGCATTCCATCCCCTAGGTAGCTGCTATCATTATAATCTGGACACTAGCCGTTTCACAAAGGGTTGGCTTTCAATCAAATGGCTAGCTTTATAGGGTTTCAGCTTAATAAGTAGTGTGCATTAAAATATTGATTTTAAGACTGTAGGAGAGATTTTTAAATGAAATGAATGCACGTTGATATTATCAAAGAGTTTAATCCAAATGGACTCTCGGTGGATGTATGCCTATGTTTTGGATCGTAATTATTTTTAATATGGTTCGTGTATTACAAAGTAGACTTATAATACAGAACATAATTTGCAGCTTGTAACCACAAAAAATTGAAGATGGTGTTTGTAAAAGTTGGGACCAAGGTTGGAATATAATTTCAAAATCACAATCTGTAATAATTGGTCACTCAGTACTATTGAGTTTGAGTTTTATATGATATACATATATTTCCTGGCCACAAGAAACATCATATATCCTAATCTAAAATTGTAACAAATATATTTTGAAATATACAAAAAAGATATGTTAATGTTTTTTCTAATAAAATGTATCCCTTGTTCCACTCATATTGCAAATATTAAAATCAAAATATCTCAATTAAAAATACCCATTAAGAAGAACTGAGAAAAAATACAATAACAAGCTATCTTACCACCACAGAATAACTTAACTTTAAAATTCTAACTATCAGTTCTTATTAATTAACTATTCTTCTGACTACGTTGTTTCAATTGAGAGGAAGAAAGTAACTCAAAACTTTAAATAGTTAGTTAGTATAAGTTATAATGGATTCTGTTTCTACATCAAGAACTGTTCTATTAAATTAAGCTTGGGGATACTTGTAATATTTCTTCAATGGCCAGTAATCCTTTACTGTGAATTGGATGTAAGGTTAATATGTTATGTAGGTCATTTTGGAGTGTGTAAAATATGTGGGTTTGTATAGGGTTAATTACAGAACGTTATGTATTATGTCTGTGAAGAGGAATTGTCAGTTAAAATAAGAAGAGTTTTCGAAGAAGAAAAACAGAGATATATAGGTTGTGAAATTAATTTGTTAGTTTGTAAACGATTTTTTTTGCTTCTTTGCGATTGCTTCTTTCCTATCCAGATATTTTGTATACCGGGTCATGAAGGATTCTTTTATTTTTTTTGAAACAGAAACAGACGTTCAATTAATTCGACAGTAAAGTCTACCTGTATACTTACATGTAGTCAGGGAGACTACATTTATACACTTTACTTCCTAACTTAAATTATATTTTAAGTTTGAACTCCCAAACCAAAACACTCCAAAACTATAGAACTTATACAGCTATCTAATATCATTCGAAAGACAATAAAGATAGGTCCATTATGCGAAATTGGCGCCACAATATACGGCCATAACGCATCGTTCCTATAACGCTTCAAGACAGGTATAAGCCATTAGGGAATAATAAAATACCCTTATCGGACCATTAGATGCTCGTAAAATAACAGTTAGTCATAATATAATAATGTGATGGATGTTAATATCCGTGTTTTTCTACTGAGATTGTTGTTAATGGGTGTAGCAACTAGTGTGTTGCTTGTTTCGTGGGTGCAGAGAAATGGGTTGATGTCTTGAGTTGAATGACGTGCGGATCCATATCGATTACCTTTTTAATTGTTAAAAATAAATATTAAATAATATATTATTATATATATTGTTTAATATAAAAATTTTAATAATTATTTTCTTATGTTTTAAAAAAAATTAAATATTTTATTAATATGTCAACGAATATTAAATATGTCGAATGTTAACCTAACATAATTTCGAAAAACCTAAAAAATCACATAATATACATGGAAATAGTATACAAAATAAAAACTTCACAATATAAGCAACATCAATCTCACTCACCTGTGCACCGAACAGTTGACGCCCTCGTCAACTCGACTATTTCGCCACTCCCCTCCATTTTTCGTTCACTCCCTTCGGCATTCTTTCGTCGTTCCGTCACACGCGAATCTCACTCGCGATGTTACGAAAACATACATCATGGACACAATAGTGCAGTAATAGAGTGCCACGATAGCGAATTTAATATGGAAATTCATTCGCTTTTCGCTTCCCGCGTGTAATAACATTTTTTGATCGATAAAAACGATTTATTCACACTATATTTTTTATAAATCACAACTTCACAAGGCACGATACTTTCACTTATAATGCACTATTTTTAAATTTTCACTTTGTTTGATTATTTAAAACCCAAAACACACTTGGAACATAATGCAAAATTCTGCTAATAGGCACTTAGCAATCAGTATTAAAAGAAAATAAATAAAAAAGTTAAAGTTGAAAGGAAGATTTAAGCACCGAACCACATCATTAGTGCAGAAAGCTCTTTTAGAAAATTAAATGGATTTTCTATCAATATCTAATTTACTATTGAATATTCATGAATCATAATAAGTAAGCAATTTCTCAATGAATGCGTTTTGAACTTGTTAGCGTTATTGGAGAGTAAAAAATATGATTATATGCCGATACTCTTGATTTATGTTTATTGTTTATTTTCATCTGAATAATGTATTGAACTTGTATGGCTGGC
The DNA here is from genome assembly GCF_030705265.1 of Helicoverpa armigera. NCBI lineage: Eukaryota > Metazoa > Arthropoda > Insecta > Lepidoptera > Noctuidae > Helicoverpa > Helicoverpa armigera. Next base: position 8,178,409 of record NC_087132.1, on the reverse strand, counting down.
TGTGTTGCCAGCAGAAAATTAGATTGTAATGGATGAAGTATTGCTTTTAGGTTTCAATTATGCTACATAGTTGTCTTGTAAAAAAAATAGTTGTTTATTCCATCGAATTCTGTTTTCCATTCTAGTAGTAATAAAGTATCCGCTGGTGATGGGCTAAGACAGAGTATACATATTAAATGGTCATGGTAATAAGGACAATAATACACGGCTTAGTTAAGGTTACCGAGACTTACAAGACCCTAAAGAGTCGGATGCGACACACCCATGCCCCAGAGTGCACTCTCCGGTCGTATCTGATTGCCATTTTCTCGGACTATGAGAGTGAGAGAATAGAGGGTGCTCCTGTAACTGCGCGTACGCTTGTGCAATGTAATAAGGAATAAAGTAAATCGTTAGTTGGAATGTGAGTCAATGAATCAACTCGGAATATTAAGACCGTCTTTCGATTATTTCTGCCTGAAAAACAATAGGAAACTTCCTCATGGTTTACCACGTGGCACTCTAAATGTCACTTATTTCCATATCACCACAGATTTATTACTCTTCTCAAAACTATCCTAACTTCATATATTTGGATAAAAAAATGCGTCATACTAATAAATAATTCATACGTCAGTCGTCCCTCTGTCACTTTCAAAGATAATGTGTTATGATTTATGTGAAGTCAAGTCCTCACCTTAAGTGCCACGTCTTAGAAGCTTGTTTAGTCTTGTTCGCGACAGTTATGCGTACGCGAATTTATGAAGACAGCAATAAAAATAGCTAAACTTCTATGGAAATGTTTTTAAAAATGCTGAGTAAGGATCGAGCAGACATACGTACGACGGAATAATTTTTCGAGTCGTCGACTTGGATGAAAATAATAGACTGAGAGGTACTTTTTTGGTGGAATTTATTTTAATGATAACATATTGTTGAATGAGCACCTATTGTACTATTTTCTCTACGTGGGCTGCACTCGTAGCAAAACGCGCTCATTCGTAGCTGCGTAGCATTGCTACGTGGCTACATCATTCCAATTCATCTCGAATTCTGAATTCTATAATAGTACGAGTATGTAGGTACTTTTTTGTGCAAGGGTTGAGGCAATCACTGAGAGCAGAAAGCTACTTACAATAATTACTCATTATGTTTATTAGCTTTCAAAGTTCTTCAATCTTTTCAAAAATACTCGTTACGTTAAATGCTGATGAAAAACCTTTCATAAAATAATGTCCCTCTCAAAGCTTCTATCAGAAATTGTCTTTCAAATTAAGTCATAAAATAAAAAGGGCACGTTTTTCAAAAAGCCAAACATTATTGAGTGATAACATCGGTGCGGCCGCAAAGGCTTTTGAAATGAGGTATTACGTAGTATGAATGGGGCATTGGCGCAGTTTGTATTCAGCCAAAGGGCCGGCCCTTTACTGATATTGAGCCATTCCTAATGGATATTGAAGTGCGATGCTAACCGGCGGTAACCGATATTTTTTAAACCCCATATGTGGTTTATGGGGATGAGAAACTGTCGGTTTTAAACCTCAGAGGTGTTAGTACCGGGATGTTATTGTATCATAAATAATAGGGGCATATGGGTTGAATATACATAGTTCATTGGTAGTAGGTTCCCCTTTTTATATTCTTCACAAGTTCTGTAAAAGTATTCTAAAAAGATGATACAACATTCCGCCATTGAGCTTGATAGGTTGAAAAGAACTGCTCTTGATACTACCCTTGTACAGTGCACTAAGTAATTACTAGATGCACTTTATGAGAACACGAGTAATACCACGAATTATGTTAAAATCCAACTTAGTGTCCAATGAAAATTGCACTTATAAAGCAATAAAAATGTAATCATTATTATTTAAAATATTAAGTGAGTATTTCACTAAATATTTAATAGTAGATTGAAGTGGGACCTTTCATAGCTTGCCCTATTAAACACGTTTAAAAAGAAAACACAAATGAGGCGAAAAATACTGAATTACTTAGAAAAACTATGAAGATAAATTAAGTTCAAAGTCTATGTTTACTTGACTTTTTAACCTTATAAACCTGCCGGTCCAGTATTTACCTAATTAGTTTATTTAGCCAACTAATAAACGCAGCAAAAGGTCAGCCGAATTAACTAAACTTTATGATATTTGGATTAAAGTATTTGCTGATTTTGATTCAAAGTTTAAAATAGGAATCCTATTTTAACTAAATTGCAAAGCTAGCTTAGTTCATACACATGAACGAATAATAATACATTAAATACGAAGGTGAATAATTTAGATTATTTAGATATTTGGATAATCTGTTTTTCTTGGAATATTTGGTATTTAATATGCTTGGATAATAATTACATGCTTGTTACAGTTAATGATAATGTTAGGGCTTTTTAGAGTACGCGCATACTACAGACTTTTAGTCAGCTGAGCTAATTAGTTTATGAAGATGAAGGCAAATGAAAGTACACACGTAACAACTATCAGGCATTTGTCCGGTTTCAGACCGACTTAAAGCTTTGATTGTTTATAGTTTGGCTGACATCAGCAATGGTATTGAGATATTGAAAAAAAATTTAACCCTTACTGAAAATAAAAACTAAACTTTGTGTACTGCAATATTGATAAAAAATCCCCCAAAAATATTTCAACCAAACTTACTATATTTTCACTAACAAAATAGAAAACAAATCAACCTTAGTTATGACATGCCATCCAAAATCCAATACTACGAATAACATCGAAAACTTTATGATTTTAAATCACCGTCCGTGTGTGGTGATATTTTGTTTATTTTAGTACATTTATTGGACCGCAAATAAAGCCGGGATAAAATTTCAATTGCCAGTATTGCAGACAGCCAGTGTTGGGTCTCACCAGTTTATTTATTGTGGACTCTAAAGTACTGCTGTTCAATGGATACTGTGGTACTAGATGTGTCAGATATTTTAGCGGCTGGTTTAATTTTGAAGGTGAAAAGTCAGATCTAATTTATGAAAAAATACACCTATAAGTAAAAGACTGGTTGACATTGTGTTTTGAAATTGAAGAAGTACAAGTTCAGAAATACTGTGCGACAATACAAGTTAAGAATTTGCTAGATACGTAAGTGAAAGCATTCACTTGGCTCGAATCCAACAGACTGGTAGTAGACAGTTGCGACGCCGTAGTGGTCGAGCTAGTTTCAAAACAAAGTCAACAAGTATGTACTTCTAATGTGTGCAACTATCATACATACATACATAAACATTATTATTTACCGTGTCACGAACAAAGAAACAAAAAAGTATCACCCCAATATTCACGTGTTACTGCCAACATTAAAAAGGGCACATCTAGCAACCATATAGCCAAGTGAAGGGTAAGCCTTGTCGCTTCCACTCGAAAAATTTCAATCGTACCTAGCCGCAGACTCCGATCCCGCCATGAAAATCCCTAGAAAACGTGAAAATGTACTGAAACTTGTGCACCAACGAGATACCTTTAATTTTGGCTCTAATTAATTCTCGGAGCTTGAAATCCTTGAAGGCGAAATCTGAACGGATTCCTTCGAGCTTTGAGGGATTTATTTCTGTTAAATGGATAATATGGATATGAATTTTGGAGAAGAATTTAGTTAGTCTGTCTTAAGTAGGTTTGTTAGATGGGTTCTTTCTTAAGATACAGGTTGTTCACCTGCACCTGTTTTTTTATTACCACAAATTCACAAAAAGGATTTTTACAATTTGGTACTAGTCCTTTTAAATCTGTTGAGAAATGTCCATTTTGCTACTTTATGTTTATTTATGTCAAATCATACAACGTTACTAAAACTGTTAAGCACATACAGCTATTCCTGTTTTTCGTAATCATTCAGGAAAAATAAATCACACTTTTTTCGTAATAATCTCGCGATGTTACAAAATAAATCTGTATCCCAGCGAATAACAAAGAGAAATAATTTGTTTCAAAAAAGATAAATAAACGGAAAAAGATAGGTACAATTTTTATCAGCTTGTCGGTGTCCATAAATTTGGGATTACAAGCTGAAATCGCTGTTCGAGCAAGCAGTGGACGCACAGTGGTTTCAATTCCGCATTTTGTAAACAAAACTTTTTCGCACTTAAGTACGAACATTTTGTTGGTACTGTTTTAGTTTTTAAAGAGTCTTAAAAATTAAATACCGTAACTACAATTAATCAATTGTCTAAATGTTGAGTTCTTATTGAAGGGATGTAATTTATTCTAAGTAGGTACACATATTGACTAGAGTATGGCTTGTACATACTTGTTCTTTATATTAAATAGGTTATGAAGTTAGGTTGAGAAGACATAGTTTTTTAATGATAGGCCGATTATGTTAGAAGTGAATCAAAAAACATTATACTTTTTGTACGAATATAAATATCATGTACCTATCTATTTGAAAATGAAATATCAGAACTTGCTTTTTTATTTTGTTCATAAATTCAAATTCGAGCCACAGTGCAGCGGGACCTACCGAGATAAATCTCGATTCTGAATGTGCGTCAAAATCTTTTTTATTTAGGGGCTCAATTGACTCCTTTTTTGAAATGTCAAATACCTACTGGTTTTCTGTGAGAGTTTTGGTAGAAATAAATAACTAAATTCAATTTCAAAATAGGATTTCATTCACATTTTGCCTCTAATTCCATTGAAATTAATTATGAAAGAAATAATTATATTTTCTTTGATATAATATAAAAAGTTACGATTCAGTGTATTTCTAAATTGATTCTTATATAATAAGAAAATATTATTCGTTTTTGCGCTACAGCGTGCCTTAGAAAAATAATAATGAAATCTATCAGACTATTCATATACTTTTTTGTCTTATGAAAAATATGATTGCTCTTTGTTATAAAGTTTTAGGGAAAACTAATATTGTAGATCAGTACAATACAAGCCTACTTATAGCATCATATAATTTCTTATAGGCTTGTATCCCTTTAGAACTTCTATATTATTTTTGTCACCAATAGATTCAGTAAAAAAAAAAATCATTAAAAGAATTTTGGGTCCCTCATTGCCCTATCGAAGACAGAGAACTTGTACTATCGACGACCAACTGGTAGGAAGAAATCGATATAAATCAAGAAACGAGCAATTTTTAGTAGTGTTCTATTAGTAGTGTTCTAATCTTAGGAAAATAAAATAAAAACTTTTTGACTTCCAACAGCAAAGCCGAAAGCCAAAACAATAAATTACAGACCAACCCTTTTTCCAAAATAAACTATGTGATACACGATTCGAGCGATAAGTGCGGCATAAATTATGCATGCAAGCTCCAAAGACGCGAGAAGAAGACGCCACATAATCTTCGGTGATTTACGATGTGAACTTGCATTTACATGGCTATTTATAAGATCAGGGAGTGTTTGTGTAGTTTTGATGTATTGTAGCTTGCAAACTGCATAGAAACTGCAACGAATAAACATAATGTAGATACGTATACAGGTTTTATGGACGGTCTTAAGACCTGTAGTTTTATAGCTCTTTTTTTGAGTTCGTAATAAAGTCTGTTTGTAGCTCTAAGTAAGACTGTTTCTTTTTACTACTTTCCGAATAGAATACCTATCCATTACTTAGTTAATAACTAAGGTGCTGTCTGAGAATTCGTCTTTGTGTACTTAAAGATTCCTTGTAAATGCCAGGATAATGTATCCTGTGTACTTATTAACTGCTTGTGTTAATCTATTGTGTATAACTAAAATCCAATCAGTAGGTATAATTTTTGCGTAAGAACTACATTTTTTGTTGTGGCAGGTGAATTGTGTCGTAGATCTAGCAATCATGTAAAAGTTTTGCTTGCTTCGTCTGTTCCTCTGTGCAGCTGACTGATCTCCTTAGAGAGAACAGTCGGTGTGGCCGACAATCAGCCTGGAATCATTATTATTGTTTGTTTTTCAAAATATCGCACGGATCCTTTTGTATTTTGTATATACAGATATAAATTCCTGAATTTATTTAAGATGTGAGTTCTCGCAGAGAAACTAACAGATTTATTACTTGGTTAGTTATTTAATTAGAAATATACTAGACACCAGACGACTTAGATGGAACGATATTAGTCCCAACGGGAAGTTTGCAATTGAGCTAATTATTGTCGAGCAAGAGAAGACAAAACTTTTGTATCCAGTGAGGTTTTGCAATAGTGAAGAAGTTTCAGTTTCAGTAGGTAAGTATTTATTTTTCTTTACACAGTAACAAGGAACAAATGTTCTGTATTCTAAAAAAAGTAGCTCCTCTCCTGAAGAAAATAAAAGGCAGATTCATGATTTATTGCTTAATGCAGTTTTATTGACCATCGATCACATGTTTACACTCAAAACATTTTTATAAAGAGAAAAATATTTAAGAAGTAGGTAGGTATTACAGTTTGGAGACCAATTCTTCGTTGGAAGGTAACAGTTGGCACATGTTGCAATCGGCTTACAGTCTTGATAAGATGCGATTCCAGCAATGCAGACTTCTCATACGTTGAAAATCTGTATTTCTACAGGTAGCAAGAAACAGCATGTTCTTCGAGAAACTCAGTGCAGCACAATTCGCATTTCACATTATTTGTTAAACTAATATTAGAAGCAAATCGCAATGGTTTTAGTTAATAAGCTTGGTAAGCACCCTCCCACCCAATGTCGCATGTGCATTATACTAAATTGGGAAATGAGAAAATGATGTATTATTTACATATTCGCATGAACCCTAATTATTAGTAGTAGTATTAATAAGTATTATTATAAAATTATTTAGGAACCCAATATGCTTGACACGCCCTCAAAACATGGCTCTTAATCGTGCGTATGCATGAGTCTTACTTTACGACTGTTTTTTTAGAAGAATATTTTTTTGTCGAATCCCGAAGAAAATTACAAAGCTGAAATGTTACCCCACAGTGATCTTACAAAGAGGTTTAAGTCCAAAATTATTTTTACAATCCACATGCGTGCTTTCAGACGCGTCTCTTGATGGAAAGTAAACATTATTACAGGATAAGCTGGGAGGGGTGCCAACCAATCTAACGCATGGGATTTCTTATATATCACTCCATCACTATTACACACGATACTACAAAGGCTTAACCCTTTTGAGAATCTGAATAAGGCGGACGTGCCAATTCTTAAATCTTGCAGTTCGCGGTGATTAAGTTTTGGCTTCACTGTTAGCGGTTGTATATTGGTGGTTTTATTTGCAAAAAAATATATATTTTTAAGATAAAATACATCAATGACTTATATAATATATAGTATTTTCAGATATAGTTAAAAGATCTATGTATAAAGCGTTATATTAGAATGTTCAACAGAATTCGATGGAATATGGTTGATAAGGCAAATATAAAATTCGGAGTGCATTCGCGGCAATAATGGTTAACTGAACTCGGCCGTTGAAAAAAGAGCGCTACACTCACCTTAATTGTTCTATGGCTGAGCTGGGGCGAGTACTATACGCACTATGGACACGTATGGAGGGAACGGTGAGCGCGCGCAGACTCTCAGATTTTAGCAATTTCGCTCCATCGATCGGGCAGCCTGAGTGGGCAGCTCGTTGCCCGGGCGACTGCGCGCGCATTTTCAGGCACTCCAAAGCCGATATCCTGATCGATTTGTGTGGCCGAAAGGATACGGAAGGACCCGAGTGAACCCGAAGATGTGGCACAAAACGCAAAGCCGCGGGACGCGTGCGCGGGTTACATGCACATGCGCGCGCATACATGCGCACACATGCACGGCCCGGGAAAGTTACCTGTATCGATCTGTTGTAACAAAGAAGCAAATGTGCTCTTCCCAACATAAGTACATATAGGAATAGGAACAAAGCTAAATGCTGGAGATTTCGCGAGCAATAACCTGGATCCCTCGATGTATGGATATACATAAAGTCAAAGTCAAAGTCAAAGTCAAATCATTTATTTCATTTAGGCCTTTACAAGCACTTATGAACGTCAAAATTATAACTAAATTTGATTCTAGTTGCCCATTCCAAAAGTAGCTTCCTATGGAGAAGAACGGGCAAGAAACTCCATGGTTACTCTTTTTAAAAATAATATAGTATTACAATTTGTATGTATTGATACATACAGTAAAAGCATGCGAAGATCATGTAGAATCGCAAAGACAAATGAGGATAAAGTGACAATTAAAATGCTACATGGTGTTCACATTTACAAATTGGTTTATATTTTGGTACAAAGTTACAAACAAATAATCAAAAGATGAATACAATTTTATTTGCTGGTGTAATTTTAATTTGTTAATTAATTAGATATTGTCAGTATGTCCTATGGAGCAGGACCAGCATGTTTCCAAGCATTTTTATCTTGAATGTAATCTTCTAATTTATAATATGCTTGCTTACAAAGTGTGGCTTTTATATGAGTTTTAAACCGCGTGTCATTTAGTTCCAGAATGTTGTCTGGTATTTTATTATAACATTTGACACAATATCCCATGAAAGATGTATGTACTTTAGATAATCTGAACTGCGGGATAGCTATCTTATTTTTATTTCTAGTGTTATAATTATGTCTATCACATATTTTTTCAAACAAATGTAAGTTTTTCCTAACATACATGATATTTTCATAAATAAATTGGCAAGGTACGGTCATGATATTAATTTTTTTAAACAGTTCCCTAAGAGATTCACGACTACGTAAGTTGTACATAGCTCTGACAGCTCGCTTTTGCAAGATAAATATGCATTCAATGTCAGCAGCTCGTCCCCACAGCAGAATGCCGTACGACATGATGCTGTGGAAGTAACTAAAATATACCAGTCTAGCTGTTTCTACGTCCGCTAGCTGCCTCATCTTTCTAATAGCATAGGCGGCCGAGCTAAGACGACCCGCAAGAGATGTAATGTGGGGTCCCCACTGTAGTTTTTTGTCAAGAGTGATTCCCAGGAAAACTGTTTGATTTATAAATTCTAGTTTTTCACTATTAAGTATAATGTCACATTCACTACTTTTACATTTGGCAATGAAAATCGAATGCATTTTGTTTTTTTTTCATTAAGAGCCAAGTTATTTGCGTTGAACCAATTTTGAACCTGGAGAATGGAATTGTTTACGTCGTCTAAGGTACGTCTACGTCGATCAATATTAAAAATAAGAGAAGTGTCATCGGCAAACAACACCATTTTAGGTTGATTATCAAATAAGTAGGGCAAATCATTTATGTAAACTAAAAGAGGAACGGACCTAATATAGAACCTTGTGGTACGCCCATTGCCATCACTGAACCTCGTGAATTTACGCCGTTTACTTGAACTTTAAGTTGCCGACCATTTAGATATGATTTTAACAGCTGGAGAGAAGTATCTCTTATTCCGTAATGCTCTAGCTTTCGCAAAAGCGTTTCGTGATTTACACAGTCAAACGCTTTTGAGAGATCGCAAAAGATTCCAATAGAGTCTTCAGCTTCCTCCCAAGCCTTAAAGATGTGCTTGATCAAAGTTACACCAGCATCGGTTGTACAGCGACCTTTAGTGAAACCGTATTGTTCTTTGTGAAAGATGGAGTTTTATTGAAATGGCGCAACATCTGTTCAAGCATCAACTTTTCAAATACCTTGCTGAGAACCGGTAAGACAGAAACGGGTCTGTAGTTATTCGATTCCTTACTATTTCCCGATTTGAATAAAGGAACTACTTTGCTGTGTTTCATTAAGTCAGGAAACACGCCTTGGTCTACGCTAACATTAAATATGTAAGTTAAATAAGGTGCAATTGTTTCAATAATTGACCTACACACCTTGACAGACATACCCCACAGATCTTCTGTTGATTTTATTTTAAGATCTTTAAAGGCTTTAATAATAGCCTCGGGGCTGGTATGTTGAAATTTAAATAGTAAAGAGCATGGTTTAACATGTTTTTTGAGTAGATCGATAGACACGGTGGTGGAAGAATTTAGTGCTTTTGTCGTCTCGAAAGGTATTTTAGTGAAGAATGCTTCAAACTCTTGAGCTACTTCAAGGTTACTGCTGATGGGACCTTTATCAGTTTCTAGACTTAAATCAGTTTTTCGAACTTTTCGTCTCCCTGTTTCGTTGTTAATTACTGTCCAAGTAGTTTTTATTTTATCATCAGCATATTTTATTTTATTTCTAATATAAATAGATTTTACATAATATGACATACATAATGATAAAAGATACAAACTCCATCAAACAAACATCTCATACTTCCCTCCACATATAGAATAAGGTACGTTACGCATCAGGCGTCTCCACGAAGTCCGACGCTAATCAAGCGAGAATTGCTCACTCTCACTCTCGTAGAATACGCCCACGATCCTCGCTGTCTTTAGCACCGCACCCAACAAGTAGCACTTTTCTAATCTTTTCCCACTTTTCATTGGATTCAGTACAGCGAATCGTATTTACGCCTCAAAGAAATGTCAAGAAGATTGTGTGTCGGCAAGCAAAACGATCGGATAAGCCATGAGCGTAGCCATTGGGGAGAAGGAAGGACTTAGGAGCGAGGAGGAAGGGGGGGTGGTAAGGTGTGGTCCAAAAATTTAAATTCAGGAAAAGTATAAGATAGCACTGCACTTTTGACACAAACACCACTCTGTAACAGCATGCCAACATTGCCAACATTAGCCTCTAAAGAACTTGACCACTTTCCGATAGTCCTGATTCCTTTGTTTTGTGACCTATATATTTTCAACACCAATTTTTTTAACTTTTGATCACTTTTCACTTATTGCCATCATCACTAAAGATCACTGGATGTTATTTAATGGATTTTAGGGGTTTTGTTGATAAACGGTGTAAGTTTAACGCGGACACGATTTTGAGATGCACTAGGTTGCAAGGCTTGGACTGTACTGCAGGCGTTGCTCCAGTAGCCTAGTGCAGCCGCGCGCAGCTGACCTCGACCGATAGTGAGAGTGAATCAATACTAGCTCTTCTTGCATATCACCTCTCCTTCCTCCTTGTAATTAGCTTATCACGATGATTTATGACCCTTTTCCTGATCCTTGCCATCAAAATAAAATCCTCAAATTCATAAAAAAACTCCTCGAGCCCCTCAGTGTCCCTAAATCTCAGTTTTTTGGTGATTTTCTGCTATTACGCATCTGTCAGGATATGTAAATAGTATTTATGTAGTTGTGTTGTATACCTGCGTGTTCCGGAATATTCAATAAATCGGCGCAGGTACATATATGCAATTATGTACTTCATGACCTAGTTTTAGTACCTCTGACATTTACAGATTTTCGAGAATAATTTACAGTTCCTTCTCGCTATACAGAAAACGAAAACAATCAAATGTATGACCATCGGTAGGACAGGCAACACAAGTTCGCTTTTACTTCAGAACCATGAAGGTTACAATCCAAACAAAGCCCATCAACAAGTAGGAGCACATTTGCCAATTCACTTGCTTTGGCTTTCATTTGGTCTTAACTATGCGCTCTGGCCTTTCTTCTCCCCATAGACCTCATATCACAAGTTTTCTTCCTCTTTAGATCATTATATGCCAGCATAATTCTCTGCAATATTCAAGTTCATCCATTTGTAACTACATGGGTAACTTAAGCTTTATGTCTTTTGAGTCTCTATTGTTTACTGGGTTCTATGCCTACTGAAGTGCAAAATTTTTGACTGTTTGCAATCATCTCGGTTCTCTCCAAGTTCTTCACCTTTTAAAAATGCAGGTTCTAGCCCAAAGCTATTCTTCACGTCCCCTCATCAGTAATGCAGCGCTACCTGTTGCATGCGGTTTCACTTGCGTTCACTCGCATCTTAGTGAAAGTTCTTCAAGATCCCAGATTAAAAGTATCGTTGGTGTTAGAATTAGGGATAGATAACGTCATTGTTAGACTTTTCTTAGCAGGATTGGCTTCTAGTTTTGTTTTATGATTCAAGGCCCAAAGTTGGAAATTACACGTTTTTAATAAAGTGACTTATTTTACCACCGTATCCAATTTAATTATGTAGTTTTTGTGATTTGAGAAACAATATTATAATCAAAAACATTGCGTGTTTTCAGGACACACGTTTTTGTGTTTAAACAGACGTGCAGACATGTACGGGCCTATAACGCGACACTGTTCTCCAGTTATGAATAAGTCCAAGTAATAAGCGGTGGCTAAATTTCATCTCCCATAAACGCATAAAGGACATTGTTCCGGCTCCATACATGTTCTGCCTAAGAACCGTTCGAATGGAAAGTGATTTCTAAAAACTCTTAAAATTATATGGAATCCTATGAAATAAGTTTTCACGAACGGACACTTCAGGAAACTAAAATAATTGCGAAAAAAGTTAATATTTTGAGGTTATAAATAAAAAATAACCAAGCTTGCGGGTGCGTTTTTTTAATAGATAGAGTAGGTCAAGAGGGAGGTTTACACCAAGGTTTTACATTGCCACCGTGCGAAGACGGGGCGTGTGACTAGTTTTCATAAATGCTTTTGCTTTCAACGGTACGTTTCTTAATATATAGTGAATCCACTTTGGATTTGTGATAAAACGCATAAGTATCCAAAATGGAAGAGTTTCATTTACCACAATTCATAAAATATCGATATTATTACGATGGAGAATTATTTATTTAAATGATTGTTACTACTTTTATATTAGACAGTTACCTAGCTATCTACATGCCATAGGGCGGGAATCGAACCCGCGGTCTATTACCAAGAAGGCACAGACCATACTAAAAATGTCATTACCACACAAAATAATTTAACAGTTAAAGTAAGGTTTACCAATAACAATGAAAGAGGTTTTCGAGGATGTGCAATAAAAACAATATTTATATTCAATTAAAGGTTTTTAATCATCAATATTTGTTAATAATATATTATCTAAGATAACTGAGCAGGGGGTTCAATTGAATTTTGGTATCTCGCCCAGCTTAAATACCAGATAATAGTCATTATGTGGGCACAACAGCCCACTGTTCTACGCCCAACGATACAATTGCAACAGTAATGCCTGATGGTAGGAGTTTCTTACAAAGTACACAATTGCGTCCAACAGTGCATTGCATCTTATTATGCTCGACTGCTTCAGACCAACACGTCGTACATATAAGGTCATGAGCTTCAACCTGTAATAAATAAATACAATAAAACATTAGTAAATGTCAAGTAACTTGCAATTGTGGCAATTGATTTGAAAACCGAGAAATTGTGTGCTTATGAAAAAATAAGTAGGTAGTAACATTCTTATCAAAATTAGAAAAACACTTTCGTAGACCACTTACCATACGGGGAGCAGTCCATTGTTGTATGAAACGAAGTATATCTTCGTTTTCTAGTACCAAAGAACCTCCAGCAGATCCACAATTTATACAATATACTATATTCCGCATCCATTGTTGTAATTATAATACAACTAAATTCGATCACAGACAGAGCAATATCCGAAAATGCCAGGAAAATCCAGTCCTTTACACACAGCCGAGTCTACCAAGTACGCAATCTAATCGGAGTCCGTAATCAAGCCAAAGTTGTTAGAATAAACCATGAAACGCATAGAAAATCACAAAAGAAACGATAGTCGCAAAGCAATCTGAAGCAATCAAACTGACTTCTGGCAAACTGACTGAAGTACACCAGTGTTGCCAATTACGAAAACTATAATCCTACTCGAATGTCAAGCTAGAAATTCGCGATTTCGCTTAAAACCATCGAGCTTACAATGTTTTTTTCTAGCTAGTCAGTTTAGGTATTTAAATGAATAAAGTGTTACCAACTAATTTTAATAACCGACTTCGGAAAGGAGGTTCTCAGTTCGATCCGTATTTACCGAAATCGCGAAAACTTCCGAAACTGGCAGCACTGGCTGACGGAAACATTTTATAAGGCATCAATAATTGTGACCCAACTTTTTATTTGGAATTTATTTATTTGAAGTGTCCGTGGAAAACTAAAATATATTTCAAACAATATAAAAATAAATAAAAATTATAGTATAATTTATATTCACATCGGTTCTTAGGCCAAAATTGAACAATGTCCTTTTGTCTGCTATTTTGGAATGTACAGAAATGTAACTAGACACCATTGGCTGTGTTTCGGATGGCACGTTAAACTGTAGGTCCCGGCTGTCATTGAACATCCTTGGCAGTCGTTACGGGTAGTTAGAAGCCAGTAAGTCTGACACCAGTCTAACCAAGGGGTATCGGGTTGCCCGGGTAACTGGGTTGAGGAGGTCAGATAGGCAGTCGCTTCTTGTAAAGCACTGGTACTCAGCTGAATCCGGTTAGACTGGAAGCCGACCCCAACATGATTGGGAAAAGGCTAGGAGGATGATGACAGAAATGTAACTAGACTACTTGGCCGAAGACATATTTTTGAAACCTATTCCAATTTGTTGTTAAACAATTTAGAGCTCAATAAAATATACGTGTGGCGGTTTTCTTTTATGTTTACCAGTTTGCTACATTAGGTACTACCTACCTCAAAATAGTCAGATACGTTAAAAATATAATCTTGGGGATCTTGGTAAGATAAAGTTTCCATAACACCCCCTTATCGGCAAAAACCCAGGCGTTATGTAATAAATATTAAAATTCCTTTCTTTTGATTGATTAACATTCCAATTAAGATTTAAAAATAATCTCATTATATCCAGATCCTTAATTACCAACAATAAAATTCTTGGAATAACGAGAGAAGTGGAGTGTGAAGGATTATAGGGGGCTTCGACTGGTTCACTACCCCCGAATCCCCTTATAATCTACTAAGATTCTCACAATAGATAGGGAATCATAGATATTAGATAGGTAGCTATTGTTAGACAAGTCACAATAAGAAATCGCGGAGGTGTGAAATATTTTTTGTAGGAATATGAAGCGATAGATTTTTGTTCTTGGTGTCAAATTCGTGTTAACGTTAGGTATCTTATCTTTCTATACCAGGAAGTGCCATTGTCCAAGTGTTATACAGTAATATAATGAAATATTAATTAACCTACGCCATTATAGGTTTTTAACCGATCTATTGCGACCATTTTCAATAATGAAAGTATGAATTTTAAACCATAACTGCGAAGTATATTTAAATGAAAAGTCAAACTTGAAGATACGTTGGTACAGTTTCTTTTATACGAATTAATAAACATGTTTATCTCAAATTAATATTTTACCTCACAAAGTTTTTACACCCCTACTAACATACCTCTGTGCTGCAGATATAGGTAGGAAAGTTATGCAAACGCGGCAGTATGAAACAGGACTCCATATTCCGGACGATAAGGTATGCACAATTATGTTCCGTATTGCGTTTTAATAAAGGTTGTTATTGCGTAAACAAAGCTACAATATGCATGGTCCGAATCGCCCCGCACAGATCGAATTTGTCTGCAAAGTTTGAATGTTTCTGTACACAGGGTGGAGTTTAAAACGGCGGTGTATGGCCGTGGTGAGGGTACGAGTTATTGACGCAGCCTGTATAATGAACAGAAATGTTTTATATGATTGAGATATTAAAAATATTTCCTCTACAAAGATCAATTTTAACGAAAAGATAAATTATTATTCCATTTGGAACGGCTATTACAAATTTGATTTTCTGCATGAAAATGGAAGAAGCTTAATCAATAATCTTGAAAATTACTTGATACAAATTAACAATTAACAAAAGAGAATAAGGACCAAGCGTGAAATTGGATGAGGCGCATTTAAGGACCAGTGAGGCGTATCGTTCCATTGGCCTCGTCTTAAATACAGCCCTTAATAAATACTTTGTTTATTGGATTAAATTATATTATCTTCTTTATTTCGTCTTAGCTCTTTATCAGTCGATTGCAAAGGCTTTGGGAGTTTGATTGTCGTTTTTGTAATTGCTTTATGGAGGCATTTTGGTGCATCATTTTGTATATTTTTTTAATATTATATAAACATTTTATAAAGTAAAAAATGTAAAGACCTGACGTCCTAATAATCTCCGCGCCATTGTTAAACACGGCGCTCGCGACATTAGCAAAGTTGAAACAAAAGCTTCCAAGGCGAACAAACAAAGAAAATTATTACCTTTCCCACCATTAATAATACCTTAAACCCCTTGTTTGACACATTACTATAATGGAGCTGTCATCTGAACATATTTCGCGACTTCACGTTGCTTCAGAGGCGGATCGAATGACCAGTTTTAGGAGACCCCTCATTCGTGGTACGTCACGTTTTTATTCCGTAGTTGGTTCGTGCGACGGCGGGTCTTGGTAAAGTGGTGCAGACAGGGTAGAAATGTAGCCGTCAGTCGCAGGTGATAACTGGATCGAGTAATTAGAAACTGACGTGCCAGTTAATAACTGCGGATAAGTTTGACGCGAATGCAGACGTGACGAGGACTGTCGTGAACCACAGATTCTGCTCTTGCGTGATTATAATGATGTGTTCTTCCCTATGGTTATTTACAAAACGTCTATATTTTACGCCTCCTTCTTCTTAAATTAATTTGAGTAGCAATGTAAAGTACCTCTCTATTTACTTTAAGGATCGAAGAAATAGATTTTTATTTAAATGATATAGCAGTGAGTGATATATAAGAATTTCATTTACAGCATAAGTAGTTATGACGTGGGCATGTTAACATTATTAAGGGTTTATATTGTTTTTAATTATTTAGATTCCTTTAATGAAACACAGTAAGTTTTTATTTAGAATCTATTTAAGTTGGCTTTATATAACTTAGAAAACATGCACCGCAACACGTCTTTCAATCTAAACAAGCAAACAAAAACAACAAATAAGAGTTTCCTTCATTTAAACACACGATTACGTGCTTCCAAACATTTGTTTGAACTTCAAAGTGAACGCCCGTTCGACAACAAAATGAGTTACTGCTGAACTAAGCTCATGTTGCTATTCAGACAGTCATTAATCCCAAGTACGGGCGAAACTTCGGACTCAAATTAGTGTGGGGTCCAACAAAATCATTTATATCAATTCTCTTTGGACGGTGGGAATTATTAAAACCACAGCCGGACCGCGGTTCGCAAAGGCTTTTAATTAACTTTAGTCCACGTACGGAAAGCTGGGCAGCAGCTGTTGCTGGCTAATGCCTTCTTGGTTATGGGCGCCTGGTACTCAGTGCAACAATGTCGTGCATACGTGCCGGGTGCAACTGGAATTTTGTTCAATACTGCTTGCTTAAAGAGAATAAAATACTGGTATGCTTTGGTGAAAGAGCTAATTATATTGTTTTTACGGTAACTAACTAGCAAACCTGGCTTTGTATTTATGTATTGAAAATATCCGACATACGAAGCTGTATGACAACATAGGAAAATCGAAAGGTTTAACTTATATCCAGTGTGTGCAATGCAGTGTAAGCGACCGATAAGGCAACACCTACAATGAACTATTGGCTTATGGTATCTATAGGAAAAATATCCCTCATCTATTCTTGGTAAATAAATACATTTTCATCTGGAAGTATTTCAAATTCCTCCCTAAAACAACCGTCACAAGTTCCTTAGCACAACATTATTAAGCTGGGACCCCTATACTGTCTCTTAATAAAAGAAATTAATTAAGACGAAAAAACTTACTATTCAAACAATGCGTAAATAGATCTAAAAAAGCAGACTTTCCTCTTAATTTACGTCATTCGATCTTCCTTTGTTACCGCCAGCAATGAGGGTTTTTGATATTTTTTCTGCCGCCAGGCGGCGCTTCGTATGCGTCAGGTCCAAACAGCTGTCAAATAGTATGGAATTGTAGGGTCCGAACTTATTGTTTATTGAAATTCTGTTATATTGGAAGTGTTATTGATTTTATTATGGACTACGGTCAGAATAAGGTTTCCGAACTAAAAATTGAGCTAAGAGAGAGGGTCCAAAAACACTGGTACTAAGGAAAAGCTTGTTGAAAAATTTGTTAACACAATATGATTTAGTTTTTTTTATTTACTCAACCTCAATAGTAAAACAATAATGCAGTGCTTTAATTATAAAATAAAAAAAACACTAAAATCGTTCACTATTCATAGTAAAGATAAGCACTTTGACAGTTATCTGGACCTGACGACTCGGTGCTGCCACCTCGTGGACGCCATTTTAGAAAACCCTCATTAAAAGAGGAATAAAAATGGCGGAATTTTAAAAGCTTCAATATGCCTTTTAAATGTTTGGTGAATTCCATAGTGATTTTGTTTTGTTTCTTTTTAAAGTGCTGGGGTGAATGCCGAATATGCCTGGCTTATGGCTGGAAATATTCGCGGATAGAAGTATTTATTGTCCGTAGAACAATTTTGGTTACTGCAATTGCATTTTTCCAATAGTTGAGTAGGTACATATATCAAACGTACCTGTTCATAAGCTGCAATTGAATAACTGTAACATCATCCTCATCATCCTCCGAGCCTTTTTCCCAAACTATGTTGGGGTCGGCTTTTTTTTGAAGAATTGAATAACTGTAACATTATAATTATTTTGTTCACATCAGATAATATATGATGCTGTAATATAACATCGATATAAAATTACCAATCACAATTTTACATATCGGCAAATTGTTCAACAGTCATTTAAATAAAACTACTTTTACGGATTTTATCGCGGTTATATTATTATTTAATCCCGACGTTTCGGATCCTTTACAGCATCCATGGTCACGGGCAGACTAAGGTGTTGGTCGTCTTGATATATTAGTTACAAACAGCTACCCTACATTTTGTTAATTATTATTGACAATCCGATTCACGCAAAACGAGCTCACTGTATCCTTAGGTCGAGCAGTTGTAGGCTTGGATTTTGATTTAATAGTTTCTATGATGGGATTCCAAGCAGGTGGTATGACCCAGCCATCTTCTCTATTGAAATTTGGATGTTTTTTAATTTCAATAGCCTCGCGAATCATCCTAGGTAGGAATCGGTTTTCTTTTGCAAGGACTTGTGGTTTATCAAATCTGATGTAATGCTGGGCCTTGTCTAGTGTGTGTTCACAAACTGCTGACTGTCTGGAACGGCGGTGTTTGACATCGGCGATGTGTTCTTTTACGCGGGTCCCTATGCTTCTTTTAGTTTGGCCTATGTAAGAGAGACCATAATCACATTCAAGCTTGTATACACCTGCATCTTGTAGAGGTATGTGACACTTGACAGGTGGTAAGAATTGACTAATCTTCTTCAGCGGCTTGAAGTAGGTTTTGATTGAAGCTCGCTTCAAGATGTAGCCAATCTTGTCTGTGACTCCTCTTATGTATGGAAGAACAGCAGGTAGACGCTCAACTGTGGCTGGTTTCACGCGTCGTGGTTTTAAACGTCGGGATTAAATAATATAATATAACCGCGATAAAATCCGTAAAAGTAGTTTTATTTAAATGTCTAATATTCGCGTAAGTGTCAGAAATCAATATGTTCAACAGTCAGTTAAGCAAGTCAGTTAAGGTACTTTTTATTCCGCTCACCTCACAAAGTTTGTTCTATTGAAGAGTACTATCAACAAAATAAGTACCATCAAACAAAAGAAAAAAAGAAATAGTTGTAAAAAAATAAAAAGGGTCCCCAACTCTAGTTTCCGGCACTAGCCGGATAAAGGGGCTCTTGAAATTCGGCGCTCGGCCGGTCAACCGGGTCCTTAGCCGAAACCCAAATTATACGTTGCGACTAAATTGTCTCCGGTGCCTATCTGCTAGGTTTTGAGATGTCTGCGTACAGTTCGCACCATCATTTTGTTAAATTTTCAATGAGAAAAAAATAAACATAATGGCGTCAACTTGTATAAAGGTATACTCTAATAAATATAGATAGGGCCTAAATAGAGAAATGTAATTTATTATGACATAAAATGATTTTCTCAATTAATTCGAATTCTAAACAAAATCTCGATGAATAAAGACGTACCTGAACATGTTTACATCGTTAATAATACAGCTTTCCACATATAAAATCCGTACACAGCCTTTCAAAAATCACATACATTTCAAGAGCAGAGATTTGACGTTTAGAAAATGACAAGCTTGTTAGACGTATACTCGAGGAAAGGATTATAGTCCCGACGGTACTGCGAAACCGAGTGCACTCGAAAAGTTAATAATTCGAAACCCGTTCGTGTACTTGTCTGATTCCCCATTCATATTCATATTTATTTCGTTTCACCTATTCGCCCCAGGACGCTTCACAAATTTAAATTTAAATCCTTAATTTTAACAAGATACGCGGCGTAACTTATATTCAAATTTTCTCTTTAAAACATATTGCTCGGCGGGTCGGAAGCAATCTCCATTGTGCCTCGATTCCGAATCAACGGTGTTTAAGTATATTTAAATCTCATATTTATGTAAATTAGACGTCAAATGAATGCGATTGTTGTTCTTTGTTCGGTCTTGGGTTGCTTGCTTAGAATTTCATTAAGGTACATCTAAAGGTATACTTGTGTATTTTGCTTTTGGGTTGATTTATTAGCTTGGACCTCATTATTTTTGTGGTAGATTATTTCTGTGAAAAGTGCTTTTTTATTTTCACCAAAATTATTCATTAACTTCTCAACACGGTTAGAAATTAAAATTTGCAACAAACATACCAGTTTAGAGCCAACAATTCATTTTCAAAATTAAATACTGGTGTCCAGTAAACAGCATATCGAACCAACGAGCTGTCATCTTGAACCATTCGTAATTTATGAACTCAAATAACTATGGAGACCGCGACCAAGGAATGCAATCACCATTCGGTTAATTAATAATTCTAGACTGGTCTGAGGACATAAAGTCTGCGGTTGTGAACCCCCTTCCCCTTCTATTAGTACCCCGTTTTAATACTGCCCACATTTAGCAAGAAGCACTCTCTACATATTAATTTTACGAGACTACCTCTTATACTCTCGAACCCGACAATTTGGCTTTTCACAATTGCGGTGCACCGCGGCTAGACATCCGAATATACTGTACGAGTATTGTACGTAATTATTTATGATGTACCTATTAGACTGCATTGTACTGGAACTGAAGGGGATCTTGAAACTCAAGAGTTAGTTTATAGTAGATGCAGTTTGAAGTTTTTGGTCTTCTTATTTCAAACTGTCATGTTCTATCTTTTTGTTTTATTTTCTTTGACTCTCTCTTAGTTTGTGTTTTGTGTGGTGTATATTTTGTTGTTTGGTATTCATGAATACCTATTCATAATGAGTTGTCATGTCGTGCGTGCAAGAAAAGCAAAAACACATACCTAGACAATACTAAACTATAATTATATCTACATAAAAATAATCTGAAAATACTTGATTCTACGAAGTTTCAAGTACTTATAAAAAGTTAGTTTATTAATAATAGCCTCAAGACGATTTTCAACAGACATAATATAGCAACTACTTTTAATAAAGGACTCTTCATTTTAATTAATGTTTATGAAGTGTCCTCGCGTGCTTTACATATTTTTATTAAATACGAAATGTTTTTATTAAAATACACGACTTCTTATATGGAGTACACCATAATTAGTAGATATTTTATTGCGACTTATATTTAAGTTAGTAATGTAAGTAAGTAGTTATGTCTAACTTTTTTCTAACTGTCGGGAGTTAGTACTCCCTTCCTACTAGCAGATTTTGTGAAATTAAACTCCAATGGGTCGACCCAAAATATTGTGGATTTATATTAAATATTTTATGGATACCCTATTATACCATACGGAAAGATGTGGATGACAAAATCAAGAAATGTTGACGATTTAACGATCTGGTCAAATTAACATGAACATTTCATGAAACGCAACCATTTCATGAAATGCTCAAGCTTTTCATGAAGTGGTCAATTCTACGATATGGCTACGACATTTAGACTCTATATTGAGAACCATATTTGCCGACCATCGGCCGACAGTTGGCCGTTACTTGAGTTATAGTTATAAGGTGATCGAGAATCTCATTAAACTTTTTTTGCCGTTCTGTATCTGATCGTTGTAATTTGTCTCATGCATAGCTGCTATACTGATTAGGACTCCAATCAAACCATAACCCGATATATAACTCTTAGATTTCCAATGTAAATATTTTTGACTATCCTAGTTTCTTAGGTATAAGTAGGTACTAAACTTTCCTTAGAATAAGAAATTAAATTCCCCTCACCGATCAGTTCAGCATAAACGCTAATATTATCCGAAGCTAAACTTGATATGCGAAAACCTTTCATTAACAAAAGGTCGGGATGTAGTCCCGCCAGACATTTTCCTAAGGCTTTAATGAAACCGCTGAATAACGTAGGTACCTATAACTATATGTTATTATGACGAAGGAATTTAGCTAGCAGTAGACACGTTATTTGTGACTTCGTGTAATTTTATTTTAAGCTTTATTTAATTTTAGATGGTGTCTAAGTATGTATTTTATTGGAGAACTAATTTCTCGGCTTGGAGAACTTGAGCGTTAAAAATGTTGACTGCTTCTGGGCTGCACTGAAGAGCTGTAAGATTCTTACACACGATCGGTCTAGTGTCCGGAGATTCTTTGCACAAAATTAAATATTAAAATAAGTATACACCATATATTTAATTCCTAAACGTTTAGAAGCTTGAAATAAGAATATCAACAACGCGACTCTTCTGGTGTTCCGACGACAATTTCTTACAATCAGGCGATTCACCTGTAAGATTTTTCCTTATAAAAAGTACATTAGGTACAAAAAATTATGTTTGATATTTTTATATAAATCTTAAGAGATTGAAGTCTATTTATAGCAATTTCAAGAATGCACGATTGATATACTTGGATTCTAAAACTTTGCCATCGTTTCTGACAAAAGATTGTTTCAATAAATTGTTACCGAAACAACCCTTTAATTTATTGTACGAAAGCAGTTTGTGGTCGGACCGCATATTTATCTTAAATCTAAAATAGTTTCGATAAAATCTTGCAAGTTTTTTGGCTTTTCTACCTATTTATATGTGATAGAGTGACTTTGTATTTGTACCTACTAGACAAGTCAGCTTGTTTACTTCTTTAATTAATGGTTATACCCACACGTACTTCCTTTTATAAAACTTTGAGATGAAATAATGTTATAATATAAATGATACATAATTAAATACATAATTGAGAAGAAAAAAAAAATGTTTTATGTGTATCAGAATTATGTTTTCATCATTAAACAATCGACAGGCATATGTTTAAATTATGTAGTGCTTTTTTATAATAGATGCGAGGCTTCTTTGTTGTGTAGCGCGTGATTTATTCGTAGATTATATAAGATTTTTTTTTGCGAATAAATAATATTCACAAAAATAATATAGCTTCGTAATTTAGGATTCCAAAAACTCTAAACCTTTATTAACCACATCTCTACATGTTCACGTACAATCCGTCATTCGTCATATTGAAACTAGAATTTGATTTCGCGAAATGGAAATCTTATTTCCACTTCATTCATATTTGACGAGTGTAGCGTGAAAAATATCTGCATACAGAACATAAGCTTCAATAATCTCAATCTCGACGACTTTAGTAGTTTTGTAGATAATAATATTTTGCGTGACAGTTTCGTGTTAAGGGTAGGCGCTACGTAAGAATTTTCAATGAAAGTATTTTTTAGGCACGAGTTATTGAATTCTAGTCATCGTATTTTGTGATGTGATTTTTCAAATATGTAACTTAGTTTATACTCTGGGTACTCAAAAAAAGAAACAAAGCTAGGCGCAAAATAAATCGTAAAATGTATGAAAACCAGGTATTCACAGAAATCATCTCTGTGATTTTTTCCTAATCTCATATTAAAAACACACACTATTCAGGCAATAAAAAATATTCTACTAAATATTTGA
Organism: Helicoverpa armigera; assembly: GCF_030705265.1. Lineage (NCBI taxonomy): Eukaryota > Metazoa > Arthropoda > Insecta > Lepidoptera > Noctuidae > Helicoverpa > Helicoverpa armigera. Next base: position 8,154,717 of record NC_087132.1, on the reverse strand, counting down.
TAGTTATGTAAAATTTTATTGATTCGACTTAATACACAATTACTTGGGCACCTACTACAAATTATATGAAACATATTTTTCCTGAAACTGAAAAAATAATTTAATATCACAAGACAAAACATTGCCTTAACAGGTCCTGTTGCGTACGGAAGCGAGAGCCACTCGTGCGATAAGCGTCTCGTTCCGTGCATAGGAAGATAACACCGTGCCGCTTTCTGCCTACCTAATGAAAATATAAGCCACAATAGCCAGCAGAGTTAATAATAATAACCGGGAAATGTTAGACAACTTAGCTAGGGTTTTATTTTGGTATTGCATGTAGTAGATGTAGTTATTACAATTACAAAAAAAAACTACACTCTTTTGCAAAAAAAGCGGGCACCCATGCGAAATCTTAGTTTTAAGGACTTTACGTGTATTTCAAAGGGTTTTAATGATTGTAGTATGTTTCTAGCATCTAAAGGGTTAGCCAAGCATGCGTGAGAGTGTATTCTAAATTTGAATGTTGTACAATTGCTAAGAAATTGGTTAAACCTTGTTTTGGACTAATTGCTGGCAGAAAGTTCGTCGGTGTTTTGAAAAGTTTTTGAAGCGATTTTCAGAAAACTGATAATGCAGACTTAATTAATGATTAATGTACCTTTTTTTTAAATCAAAACATTTTTGAAAAACTATGCGCATTTGATAAAATTTTCACCTGCTCACTGATGATTGATGGCAATGTTAAGAGTTTCGGTATTTTAGTGTAAAGCGTTCTTCTGTTTAGATATTATACCCACGTGTTTTAAAATATCGCTTTTTCATAATTAAACACTATTTAGAGGAGTATCAGTACATTGGGCTGCGACAAAACCAATTTAAAGTAAGCAGTGCCGATCACAACTCGTCTCCTTTCGGACTTTAACATTTTTAAAAATCTTGAAATTCTACAAAATACTGAAAATAGCGCATAGACTGTGAGCACAAGGTCTTAAGGTCTCGTAATCACTGATTTTCAAACAACCTCGTCTCTTGGGAAACTCCGTAGACCTCCGAAGATCTATGAGTCTGAGCGTTCAAATGGCGTGTTTTCAACCCACTGACATTTTAATAAATAAACTTGCCTGCACCGAGATTTCCTAGCATCTACAGCACTTTCCTGCTTAAATCATAACAATAATTGGCTATCTGCTCATTTCTTGAGAAACATACGTTTGGTCAATACTTTTGAATTCTTGACTCCCTTTCAGCGAAATCATCGTTTAGTAACCCAATACCTATGGAGTTATAGAGAACTTCAACGCGGCAATAATTAGACTTTTTAGATAGCTTAAACCCTCCTCATCATTTTTCATGTGGTTAATTTTAACATTTATCACAAAATTTGGTATTTTTTAATGTCAAAGCCCGATAGGAGACGAGTTGCGACCGGCACTGCTTATTTTAAATTGGTTTTGTCGCAGCCCAATGTACTGATACTCCTCTAAATAGTGATTAATTATGAAAAAGCGATATTTTAAAACACGTGGGTAACATATCTGAACAGAAGAACGCTTTACACTAAAATACCGTAACTCTTAACATTGCCATCAATCATCAGTATAGCCCATTTAGAGCAGGTGAAAATTTTATCAAATACGCATAGTTTTTCAAAAATGTTTTATCTAACAAAAGGTACATTAATCATTAATTAAGACTGCATTATCAGTTTTCTGAAAATCATTTCAAAATCTTTTCAAAACACCGACGAACTTTCTGCCAGTAATTAGTCCAAAACAAGGTTTAACCAATTTCTTAGCAATTGTACAAAATTCAAATTTAGAATACACTCTCACGTATGCTTGGCTAACCCTTTTGATGCTAGAAACATACTACAATCATTAAAACCCTTTAAAATACACGTAAAGTCCTTAAAACTAAGATTTCGCATAGGTGCCCGCTTTTTTTGCAAAAGAGTTTATAACTACTTTAACGCTTTGTGGGTGGGAATGTGTTTCAAGAGGAAAAATTGCGCGAAAAGAGCTGGACAGCAATCAATATTTAAAGAAGCATTACTTAACCCGAGACATACTAAGTAATTAATGAAGGTTACATAAACAAGCGTGTAAATGTGTATTTGATCTATTCAACTCTAGATGGACAAACTTTTATCCATGGCACACTAAACTTAAATTACAGAAATTATTTCTAGCACACAAAACTAAGCAATGGCTGAACAGTCACGTAACTTAATTATAAAGTTAGCTAAGCTAAGTATATTACGCATCCAAAATAAACTCTGCAACTATGTAAGGTATTAGTATTAACTTATGTGAATACTTGTACATTATATGAATCATTATAACGAAGCAAATTGCAGTTAGACTGGAAAACTTCTTGAATACACGTTTGGGATAAGAAATGCTAGTTAAAAGTTTGTATTAAACCTCATGTAGTTCTGAACAGACGTCGTTTGTTACTGTCTTTCGCGGATTAGCACGTAGTTTTGTCTACTTCAGAATTCGCCGTATATTCTGATTGAACACTTTGTAATACCTATTTATTTTATTGTAGACTTAAGACATTATAAGCCGCAAGAGATTCTGTTCATGGATTTGCTTAAACAATGGCACAACAATACATACATTAAGAAGTGCGTTGGTAGACCATCATTATGTCGAAAGTTGTATTTTTCTTCAAATTAGGTATCAAGTCTCCTCCAACTCTCTTCATCTTTCACGAGTGTTGATACTTAATTATACATATGTTTATCAAGAACATCGCGTACAGTTAACCCCACTATCCTTTCCGATTGGCAAATGACTAGATTAGGTACATCATAAACTGATCTATGGACTTCATGCACATCTGAGACACCAAACAATATAAAATTTTAATTCACATTCATGGTTTAACGATGTCAAGCGTCCTTAAGAGTCATAAATCGCCACTGGGGGACAACAGGACATTATTAAAATACCGCATCACAGTTCTGACACATCTCTAATTAAATTTCACACGAGCTCGTAAAATTTTAACAGCCCTTTAGAGTTTTAGATAGTATATTGATGTTGAAAAGTTAGAACTTTATTTGAAGATGTAAGCAGATATTTGTGTGTGGTCGTCTAGGGTTTTGGGTGTTTTTATGGTCGTGTATTAAGTATTTTATGTTTTGGGAAACTTTTATACTGAAAAGTTTGACAGATGAAGAAGAAAAATCAATAAAATCGATGGATTGCAAGAACTTAAATATATTGTCAGGGATAATTTTGTGGTTTGCCTGTAATAGTTCGATTATTACTTCCTTTTCACGAACAACTTAATCCAGTTGTTCTTGCAGCCCATATAATTTTCCTGTTACAAGAAAGAAACCTTATCCGAGTGGTTCTTACAATCAAATAGAAACTCCCGGTCGTATATAATCTAACACAATACTAACACATTAGGAACGAGTAACAGTGTGTACACAGTGGGCAGAGTAATGAATGCTCCTGAGAATAATAAGCTAACAAAAGAAAATCGCTATTTGTTTTCCGCATTTCTCTTTCCCCAGCGGCGGATCACGTCATTATTTCATGGATCGAGATTTTTATTATTTTTTCGGGTACCGTATGGAGTTTCGGTATTATTAATTTTGAAAGGTCCTCTGGTGCTCGCAGGCCTTTTCGTTTCATAAAAAAAAAAAACAGTATTAGAGTGTAAAAAAAATATCTAAAATTGAAAATAAGAACGCAAAACATATATTGGCGAAACTACTACACCATTTCATTCTTATGCAGACCCTCAACATTAGAAAACAACTTAAACTTCACAGTTTTTTCTTCCACTCACCGTCGTGTAGTAATTAAAGATAAATATAATATAAAACGATCCACTTCGCAAAGATCGCGTCTCGCTTAGCTTTTGTCTTCTAAATGGACTCTTGTAGGTAAACTGTCATCCATTGTTTATTTAATCTTTCACGAAAAGAATAAATGATTTATAAGTTACTTTTATAGAAACAATAGAGGTAAAGTTAACAAAGAAGGAACAAAGTACGTGCTTAGATGTATATTTTTATTGCGAGTAATGAAGCTTTCGCTTGTTCAATTAAAAATACAATAGCGGCAGCAAATTAGTCTACTGCTTGTTTTTACCTTGTATTTTTCTACGATGTTATTTTAGAATAATTTTGTTCGGTCGCTTTTTTGTTTGCAGTTCTTTTGTCAAGTTTAAGTTTGAAAAGTTGCACACAATTGAAACTTGCATGAGAATTTTCTTTAATAGGAAAAAAATATTAATTACTTGATAACAAGTGTATTTCTATTGCTTGAAATGCTCGACATTAACTTAATTGAATAATCTTTAATTACCTTATCGCTTACTCGAAAAAGTTCAACTTAAAAACATTTCAGCAGATAAAACTATGAAATAAATTTCAAATAAAAACAGAAAAACTATTATCTATCTAATACTCTTTTAACGTGTAAAATAAAACACCTACGTATCACACCCCACATCGTATTAGTGCGAAAATAAAGTTCTAAGAGATAATGTAACAAGTTATAAGTGAGCAGGATTGTGACCAGACTCCACCTGTTTGTTCCCACTGTGCACGCGACAGTAACTTGAGAGGTTCCTCAAGTTTTCTTAACATTTATCTACAAGTTGCATTGTTACAATTTTATGTAGCATCGTTAATACTGCTGCATAAACATAAACTTAAGTTCTGGAAGTCTGTAATATTGTGTGTTTTTGGAAGTTGAAATTAAACTTGAAAATGGTAGTTTTCAATTTATTAAGAATCCTGAAGTTTTCTTGTTATTTTAAATACTCTTGAAATAGGAAAAAGCTCTTGACTCTTTATATTTTTCCAATAGGTAGGTATAAAAAATTATTTTAGCAGCTCTCTGCCTTCCTGAAAAGGGCTTATATTGAATGACTATACTAACTGTATGAAAAGATACCTTCACTTTCCTTGTAAATACCACAGGATGACCACGCAGGAATACTTACGACACCCATGGGAATCGAAACCTGATCTTTTCTAAGTCGAAATCATAGATCATATTGCTAGACAGTCATCGTGTTTCTTTGGACATAAAAGTGTTTATTTTCAAACGTAGAAGACACCCATTATATCGTGACCTTTCACAATGGCGCTGCTTGTCATGACAGCTGTCAAAGATATGTCAAATTTAGTACTTCTACAGTTAGTTTGTAATTCTGTCGTGTGTCAAGGTATGTTGGTGAGAATAATAAGAGCGAGCGTAACAACCCGACACATTGACGTAAAATAAGCAATTTCCTTTTGTATCAACCAAGGTGTTGGCTGTTTATGACGCTAACTTTACGATTTGTTTGTGTTAGAACCACGGAGCGGTTTTAAAATCGAATTTCTAAAGTAGTTTCAATAAACGTGAACGTAAAATTTAACGTTTTATTTAAATAAGTAAGTTATTCTGGCTGGCTCCGGTTTATATGTTGACTTAACTAGGAACTTTATAACTGTTTTGTTGTCATAGTATTTAATTGTTTTTATGTTCATCTCGCTGGGATTCGTAGTAAAATATGAATGGTATGGAATAACTTGCAAATATTTAGCATTTTGAAACTTAACTATATTGCAGGCAATATTTATCATTTCAAATGTATTTATTTAGTCCCAAATGCAACTGGATAAACGCTTTGATTTTGACCAAAACTGAAGTCGAAAATTTCACAAAAAATATTCAAAACAGTGTACCATCAACATTCATATCAGGGAAACACGGTACAAAACCCAAATCAATACAATAGGGGAATCAAAACACCGTAGATGTCGTCGAAAACACTGTAATTTCAGTCAGGGCACATGCAGGAGCCTGTTAAAAAAGAAACGCGAACGTGACAGGAATGAGGAACAAAATGGCCGCCTGGACGGACGAATGGACACGGAATATATTAGAGCAGATACTGGACTGTCGAGGTGTGTCTATATTTTTAGGCAATTGTTTTTGTTTCTTCGGAAATTGATAATTTGGAAGTGTTAATATGGCTGTCGTATAACCATAATTTATTAACTACGGATTAAATGGTAAGGTCTATATAGTTTTACCAAAAGCCTATATACCTTCTAAGAAGTTATGTACAAACGCTTTAAATAAAAAGGTGAATGAAAGATGCGAGGCAAATGTAAAATCATTTTTTGAAACCTAATAGTAACCTAATAGTTTTGACACCTAATCCTAGCTAACATTTTGAAAGTTCCCACTATCTGTCTGTATAAAAATAAAAATCTTTTTCCCAAACAATTCCGTCTTATACTCGGTGTATATTATTGAAAACGTGTTCATCCGTGCGCCCAAACGTATATGTGACCAAACTTCAGTATCTTTGTGAGACATTGAGGCTCGCCTTCACGGTACATTTGCCATATGAAATAAGATTTCGATTAGTATCCTTACAATTTAAAAGCGCCACTAGGATATAAATTCGTGATAAATTGAATATATTTTCTATGAAGTTTGGGAAGACTATCTAGGTGTAGGTATTTTTATTTATATGTTTTTTTCGATTATAGTTGGATCCTATATGACAATCTTTCTACTCTAGTACCCACTTAGGTGGAATTATTCCGACATATTACACATAAACAAGGTTATTTTAAGTAGCCTTTTAATACCGATGGATTTTGAACTCGGTTTTTCAGTTGGTCAGTTGGTACAGCTGGTTTAGAGAGTCTTCTTTTAAAGATAACAGACCAGACGATCCCAAGATTACATTTAACAAAATATTGTGTTGCAAACAATACAATGATATAATAAGTATGTGAAACAGTCATTGACTTCTCACACGTCAACTTCAACCAAAGTTCACGACTCGCCAAAAGTTCACGCATAATTGAAAATTCTGATAACAATCCCAACTCGGCATTATTTGGGGGTTAATAACTTTCCAATGTCGAATACAAATCTTTGAATAATTCGAGTGAGTCCAAGAAATATTCGATTAATCGTATGAATTGGTTTGGTCAAATTGAATCACGAAAAGGTCAATAATCAATATGGCGTTTAGTATTCATAGTGAAGCCACCCTTTAGGGTATGACGCAGATGCGCACGTGGGGGTTAATCTATAGTATGACACGTTTATAGTGTTAGCAAAAATTGAGTTAATGTGATGATTAAATAATGTTTTTAGATGCCGGGAAGGGTTATGTTTTTAGTTAGTAGACTATTACTCGATTAACTTGTGTTGGTTATTAGGATGGGATAGAACGATAGGTTTATGATAACAAACGAAGTAATTGCGATAACAATTAATCAACCATTTAACATTTGTTCATATTTTTTATAATTCGTTACAGAGCAACAGCGCAATGGATGTACGTAAAATACTTATAAAGCTTTTAAAATGTTTAGTTTTTGTACATTACTTATTTTTGTGTTGATATTGTAAAGACTTTACTACTTTACAGTAAAGTTATACGTACCTTAATCCCACTAAAGCAAAAATATATATATACCTACTTACGATAACTGGATCAATAAATTAAAGTTCATATAGCATAAATAAAATAAAATATCTTCCATTTCTCAAACAAAAGACGAAATAAATTGTAAGATCCGTCTGTCTAATCTAATTTAATCTTAAAAGGATTGACTTTTGTATCGGATATTGAAAGCACTAGACGTTCTTCGAAGGTAGAAGACGACAGACCTATAAAATGGGAACCATCAATTTTATTATGTCTCCTTATGCCAATCTATATGTATGTACCGAACTATTTTTTAAATTTAAACATGCTGTGATCAGTTGTTTAGAAGCTGGGAGATATTTTATGCTCTGTGGAAAGCTTATGTGTAGGTAATTGTATACAACACAAAAATATTGTAATATATATTGCAGAATGAATCATTTGTCTCTATGGGACCTCTAAATCGGTATGGGTTTATTGAATCAATATGTATAAATTCTGTAAAAACAGATTCGTGAATTTATAACGTTTTCATGGCAATTTACAATCTTTTCACATGAATAATGTCACTCAATTAGTACGAAATTAACCCTACCAATGCGACAGGGGTATTTTGTATGAAAAGGATGAACACCATCGGGCTTAACATATAGCACCAATCTACTTATACCATAACGTGACGGTGGGTACAATTTGTTCAAATCCAAGTGAATTTTTCTTTCCTCTGCACTGTCACCGGATTATTTACGAGGGGCCCGCTGTGTTTTAATACCTTTTCATTAACAATTTTAAGGTTCACTTTATTGAAGTCGTAAATAACTGTTACAATTGCCCAACTGTACTGTCACAGTTGTAATTTGGAAAAAAGATTAAATTGCTCAAAGGACTGTAGGTAATTAATTTAATGTTCTCGTAAAAAGTTTGCTGATTATTCCTCCTTTTACAATTTTTATTGTAAATAAAACAATCAACATAAACATTTATTAATAAATGAATAATTTATTGACGAGCATTCTGCACAAAAAGTCGTTTCAGATTTAAAACTTCACTGATAGCAAAAACAATTTCGAACCAATCAACTCGGTTTGATCGGATAAAGTATGAACAGAATACGATAGTAGTTTCAATTTAAAACTTTCGCCCACATCCGCGAACTAACAACGGCGGGATTCGATTACTACGGATTTTTCACAAACTAAATTGTCACCTCAATTCCATTAGCCGGTATAACTGGTATGGTTTGGCCTTAAATTATTAATTAACTTGCCATCGCCGCATAGGGATTTATTGGGGAGGGAGGGGGATGAAAAAAAATAAATCACATAATGAAATCTGAGCCTCCCCGCGGTCTCTCGAATACAAACGGTTGCAATTCCGATCGCGCTCGACCATGCGCGAAATCGCCATTAATATCGTACGAGCGCGAAAAATGCTAAGCAACGTTCCCATTGAAATATTAACGTTATCTAACTTTTGCGACCTTTTCGACTTTTGATTGTGTTTTACAAAATCTTTGTCCGATGTATTTTTCAAATAACTTGAACATTTTATTTACCATAACCATTTAAAAAATTAACATCTAATATTGAATCATTAAAACTAAAGCATCACATATTTATACCAATGAGCTCCAACCATCCCGGTCTAAGGCGGCTTTCAAATCATCGCATAACATTTTGAGTTACAAATTGATTTAGTTTTTAAAATTAGGTTTATGAAATAGGCCAAACTATTCACTTTGACTTTATCTCAAAAATATCAGATATTTAAATTCAAAAGGATAAAAAGGTATATCACTTCTAATAGATACTGTGTACCTTATTTACTTGTATATGCATTTATTTAAAAGCATGCTCATTTATTTATGCCATTCAGCTTATCTGTCTCCCAACTGAATTCACAAATGTGTGGTCTGAAGAAATACTCGAATATTGAGAATTTGATACAAGTTTTTTACCGTTTTCGATATCAAACGTTCCTTTGCCACAAGAGACCAATAGCTAATGCAGACTTCATGTCCAAAATTTACAATTTCAGATAGTTTTATTGAACGTTGTGGACAAATTATTATTGCGGAGCTGCATTCACTTTTCATGTAAATAATTAATACTGAAGAGAAAATATATTTGCATAAAGTCGGTGTGCGCGTATACAGATTATAATAATAGCTTTGAGATTAATTACAATTAACAAATTAATTAAGTAAAAGAACTAATTTGCAGTGATTGTGACGCATTAAAAATACATCTGTTACCTTTACTAAACAACAATTGAACTTCTATCAAACCTGCACACACGTAATCTGCCAATTACAAATTGAAATTCGAAATCCATTTTACCAATTCCTTCGTTAATACATTACCAAACAACAAAACAAATGCAAATACAAGAACAGGCGGCAAACAGCAATAAAACAAAAGAACAACTAATTCATCCCTCAGCGAACATATTCGTAATTATGAACACAGCTAAAACAACCAATGAGAAAAACCCTGGAGGGACTTCAAACGCTACAAAATATTTGTCCTAATAACACAAGTATAAAATGAATCGATTGCAACGCTAGTACTTTCCACCCCTTGTGTAATTTGATAGACTATATAGACAATAGACATACATGCGCTTATGTCGTATTCTGACCTTGGAAAGTCTGGTAACCTAGCAACGCCAGTATTGTACTTGGGCCCCCTAGCCCGGTCTAATCTACAGATCATCGTACGTATAGGGTTCCTATATCTGATGTTTGTGAAGTTAGAAATTTTGGAAGTTGGACGAGCGTTTTTTTTACATTGATACGATTTAGGCTAGGTTTTCAAAAAGAGAAAATAACTTACAACTGTTAATGAACAAGTTTTGAGATGTTTGTGCTATATGTGTATTTTATTCTAGATAAGAATTTTGTTTGAAATGCACAATTTTGGAGCTGAGATCATTAATTTATGTTTTAAAAAGCTTCCTATCTTTCATAATATTTTTCGTAGTTAGAGCAATATTTGATAAATAATGTATTTGTATGTAGGTAAACTTTAATGTAATATGATCTTCTTTTTCACAAAACTCATAAATCCTATTTTCACTACTATAAATTATCCTTAAAATTCCGGTGCATCCACAGTATCAAAGGTTACAACAACAACAAAATTCCGAGAATTCTAAAAATAATACGTCAAAGTCCGTCATGTCCAAGTCTGACGCTTTCATAGGTATTCCCTGGTCGTATGCGTCACCCAACCCCCGCGTGCAGGCGGGTTGCGTCACACCCAACCCTCAAACGCCACAATCAAACTGATGAATACTTTCAACACTATATCAACCTGTATTGATGCTAACCTTCTGCAACTGATGGAATTGAGATGAGAAAAATTTTACGTCATTTTGTAAGGAGAATGCAAGGCGGAAAACTTGTTGAGATGTTAAGAAACTTTGATATTATGCTTTTGAAATGTATTGATAGCAAACGAAGAATGAGGAACTATTGCATAAGGCAAAAGGGTCGGTCTAAAATCTATTGAAAAATTTTCTGTTGTTGATGCAGCTAGTTTGCAGTTTACAGGAGAACTCGTGGATTTTATTCAATTCCTGTCAACAATACGATTGCTCTTTAGTCATACTTTTCTAAAGTCATTGAATATGCAAAATAAAAGTGGGTTGTATTCGTTAACTTATATAAACATTTGCCCTCTGCTACAAGTATGCAAAGTGCAATGTTTAATTAATAAATATTCACACACACGTACACGTGCTTTAAACAATTTCACTGCGCAGTTTCCGGTGCATGCAGAAATATTTTCGTGATGACGCCGCACACCGTTCGCACGAATTTTCGTCCCCCAAAAACTGCATATATGTGTGGTTAAAGTTATAGCAAACATCTTCAAAAGATCAGCAGTGACACAGTGAACTGACGCGTAGCGACACACTTACCTTCTATGCAGTCAGCCCTCACATTTTTGTCCTTACAACACAGTCTCCCTGTGACACACTTGATGTTTCCCCCCAGTAATTACTTCCCCTTTCCCTCGCCCCTGCCCCAAACCATAATACCTAGGTACTGACTGAATCTAGGTATATCTACATTTGGGTGCTCGACGGGATTTGCGAGGGGAATGCTAAAAGGGTGCGAGCGTCGTGTGATATAAATTCGTATCAAAGTTATAGTGTGTATGTTCGGTGCACAGGGGAGCACGATACACGAGTCTGCCTTGTATTTTAAACAAATACTTTGCATGGTATACGAGATACCCGATACTTCACGAGCAACGGATTAAATTTGTTTACCTTTTCACGTATACTTTGAATCAAAGACGGACGCAAAATTATTCATCAAAGTATTTTTGAGCCATCGTTAAAAGGATATCAAGTCAATGCTCCGTTTTAATGAATACTCCAGTCAACCAAATAAATTGGAAGTCACCAAAAAGAGTGTCCATTAAAGGAAACCAACATCCACCTCAAATTAACTTCGGAGAAAGTTTACCCTCAAAATAATTAAGGATTCACCACAATTATCACCGCAAAATCTAACTTCCCTTTGATCGGTGTTTAGAAAAATTATAGCCACGAATATTTACTTTAGCTTTAGCGGAATACGGTAGAAAATTGGGCAAGCGTGATGCTTAGATGTTTTTGTATGGAGAAAATTTTAATAACCAAGAGGGCGTCACTTGAAGTTTTACACTTTGCCGTTTTGCGGAATCACCAAAGGGAGCCACAGCCACAGTGATAATTATAATTATTTACCAATTGTGAATAAAGTTCGGAGTAGGTCCTGCGTAATTGCGAGCCGCTTAAAGTATCATTTAATGAATAATGTTCCGATTTCAATGGGGAGTTCGAGTCGACGCCGGCGAGGGCTGAATTATCGAGGAGACGGGACGTATTTTAATTTTTTCCCAAAGAAGTCTCGTTCTGAAGTTAAATTATTTCGCATGAGGAAATTCTTTAGGGCTTTACAATTTGCTACTGAATGTATTTGATACTAACGCGATGTTATGAAAATCTGATTTAATAAGGCTGTTCTTGAGACAGAAATTCTATCGTAGCGAACTTATCCAATGACAGTCTTTGTCAGTTCCACTTGAGAGTTTAATTTACGAACTTCGTTCCTTATCAAGATGTAGGTGTGTATTTCATTTACATTGAAATTCAAGTACTGTTTTCGAGTCGCTTTATATTACAATACCTTTTATTAGCTTCATACCTGGGACATTTCCTTCTAGGAACAAAGCAATTTCTGCGTATCCTAGGATCGGTTCGGTAAAGGCAATTTACTGTTCCAGATCTCAGTGTCTTTGTATGGGCAAATGTAAAAGTGAAGAGCCATAATAAAGAAATGATAGGACACATATATTCTCAATTAAACAAACACAGTTACGAGATTAACAGGATATCAAATAAACAACGCATTGATTCCCATTCTGTCTGCATACAGACGTTCATAGTACAAAAATAAAATATCGTACCTCGTCAGGAAATCAGAAGTGCCTTATCGTGACGGTACCAATACATTTCATGTCGTTACAGCTTCGAATTTCCTCTGCAACATAAAGGAAAATAGCGACAGGGCCATATACAATGTTCGGTATATAAGAGGAATATACAGTTTGTATGTGTTGCAACTTCCACGGTTTTATTAAGAGTGTTTGTATGGTTAGTAGATATTTTCTTCCACTGTGTTTGAATGCGTTTGGTTTGGTGGTGATTTGCACCTTTATGAAAGAAAAATATACCTACTTAAATACACTATCAGTTAAATTAAAAAGAAATCAAAGAACTTGGGTTTATTTATGTTTTATTTTCTGAAACCTACGCATTACCTAGACCTGTAATAACAGCAATACCTACATTATTTAACCCTAAAAGTTACATCCTAAACAGTCAACATACCTTATAACATAAACTGTCATCGTTTTTAATACTTTTTCAACATCACCGAAAAATACCGCAGAATTAGGCCATTTAGAAGAAAATTATTTGTGCTACGTAAAAAGCATTGTTGATAACCTCCCTGCACTTGACTCCTATGACATCACGCAACATTTTTACAACACAGCCACAAGAAAACTACTCAAGATTACAAAGCAATCAATCATCGTTATCACTCAGTTATCGTGCATGGCTTTATTTAGTAAAAGCCATGAAATGAAGCTGTCAAGTTCGACGCTGCCATCAATCAGATGACGGGGCCTGAGCTTGTCTAATCTTATCTCCTTTCAGCCAACGGAGCGAGTAATAGCTATTTACCTGTTCACGTCTCGGATTATCTCTTAGATTTTGATTCTTTTTAGCCAACATGAGGGGTCGTTTGTTGCAATTTGTTTGAAGATGCGTAAGTATTAAAATTGGTGGATACGATTTTTTTGATTGCTTTGTGGAGGTGAATGCGTCATTGATTTGGTTGTTCAAACTGTATTGCTGAGTATGATGTTCTGAAGTTCAATTCCAGAATAATATAAATCTAATGTAATATGTAATAGACTTTTCCGTTTGTAACTGTAAATGATTGCTTGTATCAAAGACTGTGGCAATTGACGATATAATGCAATTGTACATACACTGTACTTGCGTTGAAATAGTCGTGATGTTTGGCAGTATGTATATTTTTGCAGGTTTTGCACAAAATGGTTCAGCCATAGCGTTTACTTGACTCGTAACTTTTTCCTTGCGTGATTTCAGCTTATTTATTGCAGTTTTGGAAATTATCTAGACATAATAATGTTTCCGAAAATGCAATGCTTTAACAAACATTATACCTTATTATCCAACAAGCTTATTTATAGAGTATTATGTAGAGTTCCTAATGTTTAGGTATATGGAGGAGCCTTTGAAACAGCAAAGTTTCTTCGAAAATCAAGCTAACATGGCGGTTGTTAAAGACGGGGTTCATTATAAAATAAATCTATTAGCTATTCCCTTTACCTTGAGTTTTTTAAAGCAAGCTTAGAAGGAAGTTTTAATTAAGTTTGAATATCGTTGCTGTAAAATCAGGAGCAATTTATTTTTACTACGTATTTAAAAATAGTAGTAATAGTTTAAGTAAGTGTGTTTTCTAAATTTTCTATTATCAGTAAAAAGTTCTACTAATTAAAATAAAACTAAAGAGTTTGATTAACATTACTAATCCCAGGACTACTGGACCAAATTAATCAAAGTAACTATAACCATAAGTTCCGAAATACCGTAAACGATTACAGTTATTCATGGGAATATGTCCTAAAATGCCGCTTACGCAGTTTTGAAAAACGATTAAAAGCTTCGAACAGTTTTAGGGGCTGCACTTAGGGGCGACGTAAAAGAAGGGTGGCATGAAAGATAAGACGTATTAATAAATAACACGAGCCCAACTTTGTGAGGCTTCCAAAGCCTTGACCCATATACCTATTGACGAGCTTGTTGATTGGGAGCTATGATTCATCTGTGTTGAAACGCAATTCATATTATTATTGTTTGGAACAAAAGTACTATATATTCTATACTATAGTTATATGTATAATGCTGAACAGTTTGTATGTTTGCTTGAATGCAATAATCTCAGCAACTATTATTCTGATTTGAAAATCAAATAGGTACAGTGTTAGGTAGCCCATATTGAGGAAGAACCACTACTATAGGCTACTTTTGTATCCGAATTCGTGAGAGTTCGAATCAGAGTGATTCCCAGCCATTTTGTATAAAGATTCTTGCATTCTTCTTGCATCTTCTTGAGCGATCCTGACTAAAAAAGTTACGACTGTACCAAACGTCTTTAAGGCTAGTCTCAAACTATCCATAATCATACTGGACACAAACAAAAACAAAACGCAGAACGGACATCCCACACCAAATTGAAACAGCATTGTTAAATTATTTGCCACCCGCTAATTGCAAAACCATCAAATATTCCAACATATCGCATGCATCAAGGTTCCCATTATCCCAACGGAACATGTTCTGATTAACACTAATTCTCACCCCCGAATAAAATACAGCGGTGTAAACTTATCAACAAGGAGTGGGACCTCACAAAATATAAACAGGACCTCTAATGGGTCACAAGGGACCGCTTCTTTAATGGCCACTCGTAAATTGAACGAAAATAATTAAAATCGCACAGTCGCACCGAAACATGACCATTAGGAAAGTAGACTCGGATGGCACAAAAGGGTTTCCCATCCGATAAATAAAGAGTCGGGTTAGGTGTTGAAGCTAGAGTAATAGGGGGTGTCTATCTGTATGTCAGAGTGTTCAATTTTTTAGATGGTCATACTGTCATTTTTCGAAATGTGCTCGAAGACATTGTTGTTAAAAGGTAACGAAAGCTCAAGAGTCATGACTTCAACAAGTCGGTTTATTGAGATGAAAAATAAAATAAAATATATTGTATTGTTTACTGTATTCAAATATCGTAAATACCTACACAGAGAATGGATTGTCAATTAAATTGAAAACCTAATGGGCGATATATTATTACAAATTCTATTTTCTAGCAAAAGGGACAGACAAAAGTGGTATATTCCGGTCGTTTGGGGACTGATAATAAATACTGCAAACCCAACCACGACGCGGACGCTACCAAAAAGACCGTATTTACAATCCGCCACCACTCAGTTAGATTAAATTTGAATGTAGTTATAAAAGAAAGATGGCCGTTGTTTTAGATGAGAGTGACCGTTAAAAATTCCGCAAAAACTACAGGGAATAAAAACCGACTCGATTTTTGCTTGCTATTTCTCTGGCGGAGCTTTTAGATTTAGTACTCAGGATATTTTATAGCTTCGTTAAAATACCTCTAAATGTAATTTAGTTATAACCTTAGATAAGTCATAAAAAGAAAATATTTTAAAAAGCTATTTCATTTTTAATAGTAGACGAAAGTACTGTGAGCTTACCGTTCGTACATACAATTTAAAATTGAAAAAAGAACTAGTGTGCATTCGAAAGCAATTTAAATTGCTGTCGGTGTGAGGTTTACACAAATCCGACCTCATTCACAAATAGGGTTGCACTCATACATATTATAATCCACCTCTAAAATGATGTACACCGTTGTTGTCTTAATATA
Source organism: Helicoverpa armigera (assembly GCF_030705265.1). NCBI lineage: Eukaryota > Metazoa > Arthropoda > Insecta > Lepidoptera > Noctuidae > Helicoverpa > Helicoverpa armigera. The sequence goes on along the minus strand of NC_087132.1, from coordinate 8,138,282 downwards.
CGCCTCGGCTTTCGGCCATTAATGTCTGCTAAGGACTAAGTGAAACTTGAATTATACGCGTTTGTCTAGACGACCCATTGTAAGAAAAACAAATTAATTTCCCTCTCTATTGCACGCTGCCGAGAAGTGCCGTACGAAAAATTTATGTCCTCTATTGAATTATAGTTCAGAGCCAAAAATGAAAGCGAAAATTAACTATCGTGTTTTGTAGAAAAAAAAAATGCATTTAGCTAAGATTTTATTGAATAAAGTTTAGGTATTTGTTAGCCGTGGGCTGTAAAAAAGAAGTCTGGATTTAATAGTTCGGCCTTAAAAGTATATGAGTTATACGATATTTATGCTGTAAAACTTTAAGTTAAATATTTTGAGATATTTATAGGCGTTAAAGTAAACCTCGACGTAATATAAAATTATACATATATCTTTCTCCTTCACTTTATCAAAAATTGGTTCTAAAAAGTTTACCATTCATGTTATTTGAATGTTTGTTCTTGTATGTCTGTAATAAATACAAGCCTAACTCCAACTAATAAGACATCATTAGCTTCATCCCACGCTTGACAACAGAATGTTAGATTTATTTACAGATTTGCAAACTAGATTTACTTTTACTATAATATTATTAGAAACGTGTTTTATTTGAAAATAAGATTAATATATTTTTTAATATATTAATTTACCAGCCTTGGTTTAGTTACTTTTACTTCTATTTTATGAAAAAAAACGCCTTTGATATTCTAGTCTGTACCTAAATCAAAATGCAAATCACCTTACGCATCCTTCTATTTACTTTTTAAAATAAACACAGAGTTAAATACAAAACAAGTGCACATAAAGTATTCGCTTTCTATTTGAAAGTCTGTCGGTACGTCTAGTAATGTTTATCTGTAACGGTTCGTTGATTTTACTGCCAAAGTTACGGACCTGCTCTCTGAGGGCCACGGAAAAACTATGTGTCTTATTTATATTTGTGTGAGTTATTATGTAGTGCAGTTTGGTTATTTTAAAAGTAGAAATATGTTAATAATGGACCAAGTTTAAGTGGTTTTCAATTGTTACAGAAATACGATAAAAATATGCTAAAAGGTATAAGTAAGATAGCTCAGGATTTTTTTTTATAATTATGAATTAATCATCTAGATAATTCTTAACTGTTAGTAACTCCTAGTTTAGTAATGAAAAGATTTATATCTCAATAAAACTTTTCACAAATTAAGAATTTAAACTAAACGCGTCTTCATTATTTAAATTCTCTAGATTTATAACCAGCGAGCCTCCAAAATTTGCATAACAATAAACCCATTTAATAATGCCGAAAAATATCTTGTGGCGCCTATAATAATTAATATCCATCGTTAAAACTACACTTAACACCACTTTTATGTCTTATTAAAGGGTTGTAAAATTTTATGTTGCGTTAGAACTTGCTCTGTCTTTAATTAAAAACGTTCTCTGAATAATCAAGATGGTTTTCATATTTTAATAATATGACGTTTACGTCGCGACGTTATTTATGTCGTATGAACTTTGTTAAGTGATCCTTTGTTACTATAATTTATTGTTACTTTGGTGCAGACACCTATTTGATTTCGGTTTCTCCCTGTCCATTTAAACGATTTGTGGGCTACTTACAAGTGTCATTTATTTTATAATTATCTAATCGTATACATATATGTGCATGTCTGTCAATATTGGTACATTTATTATATTACTCATAAAAAGCAGGATTCTTTTTGCAAAATCTGGGTCTATTAATAGAGATGAAAAGTAAAAACTTGAGTAAGTTTATGTTAGGATTAGGTCAGGTAACAAAAATATAGCCGAAAAGGTCAAAAGTCGTTCTATGATGAATATAAGGTTCGCTTTGGATTAGGCACACTGAAAGCCTAATCCAATCCGATACAATAAGATGACGATGCTACAAGAAAAGCAAAGCTTTTCTCTATAGATTACATTATTTCCAAAAATAAATCCTATCGTATTATCAATATTTTTACATTCAAACAACGGCTTCGAGATTTTCTTGAAATATATTTTCTAGTAAAGTAAGCAAAATATCTTACAACCACATATTTATTTTGACGTGAAAACTTATTTGTCGCGAATACGCATCAGAAATAATAATATGTCGTCGCAAAAATTCTGATATTTATAAAAATTGATATTTGACAAATATTCGAAACGTAGGTAACCTACCGTAGATAGATATTCGTGTACAATTTCAATATCAATTTCTAAATATTAAATCTGTGGAAAAATCGCACCGATGGAATACCTGAAATATGTATAAGTCAGCTTTATACTTGCAACGTGATACTTTTGTATAACAACTGAAAATCGTGACGTATATGTACCTTTTAATCTTAACGTTGAAAAAGAAAAAAAAACTTTCATCAGGGGTTATCTAATATTTAAATTGTTTTGAGTTCAGCAACTTTGACGCTTTAACTAGGTGAAAGTGAACACTAAGACCTATAACATTGTCAGTTTTTGTAGTAGTTTAGCTCAAAACAGAACCTAACAAGCCTTAAGTGTCGATTTGCATGTTAACATACAATTACATAAGCACTGGTATATTTAGCGGTGGCATTATGTAAACACTGCACCACGTATGTCGAAGTTTCAATTATTCATCAAGCAAAGGTAGATAGCACTCCTTATTTGCATTATTTTGTATGCAATATGCATTCATACATTTTACCAGAAAAAGGCAAAAATGCTGCTAGCATTTTGACGTGGATACAGCTTGTTAGTCATAGAAAGTATGGTTTATGAATCTAAATTAGTTTGGTCTTATCGTTGATAGGGAGTTTAGATAAAACATGGTTCTCATTTTTACACAGGGTAGTTTACCTGTCCTTATTATGTCTTGAGCTTTGTACATAGAATTTACACCATTCCGCTGACTGTTTCACGAAAAGTAAGTAGATTAATACTCTTTCCCCAATCACAGGTTCTTACGAAACGTCAATAACTAGCACGGTTGCAAGGTGTTTGTGTTATGTAAAAAAACCGGCAAGAATTTCCATGGATACTCTTTAAAACAGAAGTTTTTATATTACACTTTAAGTTGACTCCGAGAAAATTATACCAACAATACAAGAATGATAAATTAAAATACTGATTTGTTCTCTTATAAAATTCTGTTACAGAAAGAAAAACAGTACCAAGTTACCCTCTAAACATAATGATCTTTCCAAGATGTTTGGGGCTGGTAAATGTCACATGATTACCGTCATCCCCAACCATTGGCAGTTTATTTATTGTGATCGTCGCATGTCCTCAGAATCACTTATCGTTATTCAGGATTACTGATCCTGACAGCATAAGTTACGTAATTGACTTAGAAGTTGGCGAAAAATGTTTGGCCTTTCGTTTTTACCTACTTGTGTTGAGCGACGCTCTCATTCAGGGACCGGGAAGTAAAAATGGTACTTAACTTATGTTATAGGTATATTGGATAATAACTATTAATTTTGTAGGTATGGAAGTGTTCAATAGCTACTAGCATAAACTTAAAATTCACTTAAATCTATGTAGCTAAACATCAAGTTTTCAAAGAACTAATTTTCCTTCATTTTTAATTAAACTATACAATCTAGTATCGCGTCAATTAGTAAAAAGGTTTTTTCAACAGTATTGTTACAGTTGAAACTACTTGCTGCTAAAAAAACTCAGTTCACAGCTGAACCACGTACAAAACAGATTTAAGCTACCCTTGGAATTCTACGAGGAACAATTTTCTTTGCGAGTTGTCTTCTAGCAGTAATTTGTTCTTGTAAAATCTTTAACAGATTGATTATTGTTTTAACAAGAACATTAAAAAGTACTCCGAGGTGTAAAAGATTTAAATGCTAAAAAACTTTTATTTAACATGACATTGCAAAGGATAACAAGAATTACAACTGAACACCTTAATTCACTAAATGGACCATAACTCAAAATGACGCACTCGAAAAGAGACGCCGATTAAGCAAAGGCACTTAAGCACATAAAACACTTGAATCAACAGAAAAAAAGCTTTTAAATTAAACTAAAATCTATCTGAACGACTACAAAATGTTCAGTTACGAGGCAACTACCGGACGCCATATCTCCGAGTACCGTTTGATGGTCGTAAAAGTATCCCTTAACGGTCGTGCGATCCTTTAGCCCCGCCCAGACGTTGCGCGAGCGCTTTATACAGCTCGTCTTAACCCCAATAATAAAATACGGGTTGTAAATAGATAATAAGGGTGAAATACGCGTGTAAACCATTAAGGGCGCCATCAGTGTACTTTAACTGTCGCTATCTGAGCGCTCTAATCGACGGCGTGTACTATTTTAATAAAGGTTTTATTGCTTGATATGTATCATTCTGTTGTGGTTTATGGTTCAGGAAAAAGCTTGTAATACGTGAATGGTAAAGTGATCTGTGAGATTGCAGATAAGATTCACTTTGCTATACCTACATGCATACCCAGCAAGACTGGATAAGTAGGTAGATATAGGTAGTAATTCGTTTGGAGAGTAATGAAAAAAATCATTAGGTACAATATATCAACCTGATCAGATTCTTCGGTGGATGGATCATGTTAGCACCAATAATGCTATTAATTCTCGCCTCGAGGATTCCCAGCCAAACATAAATTGCCTGAAAACAAATACAAACACATCATTTAAAATAAACACCTTGAATATTCAACCAACATCCTACCAACATCATAAATAAATCGTTGTCCAAATAAATCGATATTTTTTTTTAATTCGTAACGATCCCCAATTGTTTTCAATAGGTCTGTCTGATGACTGGATCAACACACGAAAACTGCATTGAACGAGTTATTGAATGCAAGCCTTTTATTTGTGTTCGTATGTGATGAAACAATAAAGTAATATCAAATTGTTTTCCATTCATTCGATGTGATCGGAATTTTTCCGTTTTGTTGGAAGTTATTTGCATGATTACGTATACTTTGACGAGTAATTTATTGCTATAGATCGTGCAGCATTTTTTTTTTGTGATTGGAAAAACTATGGTATAGTTCGATTCAATTTTAAATTGCTTTTACGGGGGTTGAATCTGTTAGAATCTTTTTATAAACAATAAACATAAATAAGACTTTTTTTAACGACGTCAAAAATCATCAAATGAACCCTTCATGGGTTAGCAGCGGTGAGGAAGTGTCAGACTTTTACTGACTAAAAACCGTCGTGTTCCGTCGTGGGCCTTTTATGTACCAGGGCCGCGGTAACAACATAAATAAGACCTACGCTTGAACTAATAAGAATTACTCCCTTACTCCAAAATATCATGAACTCATTCCAAAATAATATTCGTAAGTAATTCACTTAGAAAGGCATTTGAGTAACTCTAGACACACAACATCATCTAATAATGTGGAAAAAATAGTGTCTGTCCATTACAATGCGAGACTCGTGTACGGTAATCTAGTTAGTTCGGTCGCCCGGCGTCGCTCATTATGGAGACGCGCGACCACGTACGTGAGGCGTAGAGATAGATAGCCTGGATGTGGTTAGATGTGTGACTGTGAAGACTGACGTACAAATAAACGTATTTTAGACGGTTCCATGTATAGTTAAAGTACGCACAGTGTAAAAGTTTGCAGCTGCTTTGTTATAGCAATTATAAATTACAGTCAATCAGGTAATTGTGAGCATACGGTTAGACTGGAAGCTGACCCCAACATAGTTGGATAAAGGCTCGGAGCAATCAGGTAATTGTGAAAATAAGGTCTTGAACTGGATCATTTCACTTTTTAGATGTTTTAATTGTCACGCCAATTTGATATTAATAAACAGCTATGAAATATTTCTGAAATAATCTTATAAGACAAAATAGAACAAATCTTGCTTTATGTAATGATTCGTAGGCGATATCTCATATAGAAATATACTAACATGCTACGTTTCAGAAAAAAAAATTGTCTCATCCAGTACTTTTACATTTTCAATAATGTCTTCATACTACGTCAGCAGTTTTGGCGAATGCAAGATAATTCGGATCGCCTTCGGAACGGTTCGCCCATGTAAACTGGTTACCACACATGATACGGATTCCGTCATTTAATTTTTCCAATTGAGGAACATTGTTCTGAATTGCGTGTTCATTTCTATTGGAATTTATTTGGAAGAAATTGCTTGCGAGAAAATTGGGCAACAATTGCTAGATGGCTGTTTTGTGGCTCACCAAACGAGGGATACAATATAAGAAAGGCAATGAAACACTGACATCGAAAAGTACTAAGTTGATCATTCTGAAATACTCGGCAGAGGCTGAGTATAATGGATCTGTCACTTCACTTCACTATTGCTCACCCTGATCTGAAAACAATAGATAGAGGCAGCATTTAATGATTGAGGCGGAACAATCAAAAATGTAGATTAACCAGAAATCCGTCGCTTTCTCGGACACATCTATTATTTTTAGAGATGACACAATACTCTCTAGGTACATGTCGAATAATATATCTCCCACTAATAGTCGTATCCAAACTACGGACCACTCGAATGACAAATTAGCCGACCTGTCAAAAAGCGTATCCATTATAATAGCATTTCCCGATGCTGTCGGAAACAAATAAATCTGCACAATAACATTAGATGTCACTGGAATAAATGTGACGTCAATCCGTGGCCATTTGCTGTCGTTAAATCTTTTGGAGTGACACACGGGTCGAGCGGTTGGTTGACACACTTTGAACTCAGATAGATGTTGATTTGTTCATTTTTCCAAAGGCAGCGAAAGGGGAGTGTCTAAATCATTGACTACTCTTTAAGGACTTTTGAATACATGATGGTGAATTGTTTATGTTTGCCAATAAATATCTTCAATTACACAAACATTTTCTCTATTATTTGGTATCTAAAAACTATAGTTTCTCAACGGGGTAAATAGGAACAGGCTTCAATGGAACTATAAGCCGGGACTGAAATTATATCACCTTAAATTTGATCTAGGTGTTACGAATTGAAAGCATTCAATTGTACATATTGACACGATGTTAGACCAACTTTCTCCCTGTATGTCAAATACCATAAGCCTAACATCCAAGTGTAAGAAGGGGGAAAGACAAAAACTTAATGACAAGTGGACAATGAAGGAGATTCGAGACGCTTGTCGCCGCGAGATTGTCGGGAAACGCTACGAAACAGGGGGCTCACACAACTTTATATAATCCTTAATAGAAATGTTGATTCTTTTTAACAAAGGAAGCATAAAAGGAATTGCTTTTGTTGATAGTTGTCTTTCAAAGACTATTTTTGAATCGTCATATTTTTTGTCAGTGGTTGGGCAAGTTAGGGTAAATAATAAGAAAGTTTGCTGTTTTTTTATATAATTTAGTTCGTAAAAAAGTAAGTAAAGATATTTTTAAGTTCAAAGTCAGTATTAATAACTGAGAATAGGTAAGCCTAGTCATGATTAAATTTATAAATAGTGTACTTACACACACACTTACACACACTTAGCAGACATCAATGCAATAGGAAACATTAAACACACACAATAAATAACACACGAAACTTCACTTGCAATCAGAATCCGACCAAAAACGAAAACAAACTCTTTTAGAAAAGGTAAATCGAAGTCCGGACTTGTCCGACGAGGATTATTTTAGACAATCTATTTGCTCGGCAACCTAAGAGGCGGCCCTCAACAAAATCAAATCAGACAATCAAGTGGAAAAATCTATGTTCGCTGAACAAACAATCAGCTTTAGTTACTGCGGCCCCACTGACGTAGGGTCCTCACCTAACCATCTATTTGAGATCCTCTACAGTCTCCAGGGACCATGGTATTTGTTTTAAAGCTTTATTACTAAGTAATGTGTGCATAGGTCAGCCCTCTAAAAATTTTGTAGATGTTGACCAATATGGTTAATGCGGAATTCGGGGGTTATTTGCGTATTCTTTTGTTTAATTTGTAAATGGTGATGACTGTTGAGAATCATTTGAATTCTGTAGTGTCATTGTAAATGGTAATTTGTATTTAATTCCTGCTTCTTTACATACTCTCTTTGAGCCGTTTTTTTATGTAATTCCGAAAACTTTACAATCACTAAACTCTCTCTCTCGTAAAGCTTATAGGAACAAGTAAAGCTGCTATCTCATACCAATGAGAAGGTATAAAGCATTTTACAAGTGATCCGGATTTATTGCTCGTATATGTAAGTATTGTGTAAAATCTCATAGATCATCAATACCGTAACATTCCATTATTATCTCACAGATCATTGATATTATAATCACATCAATAAATAAACCATTAATATATTTCATTACCTTCCCCACAATAAATTAAACGCAGTCGTAACCAAAAACCCCATTGTGTCCAGTAATTTATTCACCGTTGGTAACACAGAAAACTTGTCCATCCCGGGGGTAACCCCGGGTAAAAAGGTGTCAATTTTTGAAAGATTGTACCCCGTCATGAATATTATATGAACGAATCGAGTTAAGGGTATTTTGCGATAATGTTCGACGTCGGTGGATACTGTCAGCCTATGTCATTTCGTACGGATTTTCCCTTTGTTAAAAGTAACACGTAGTGTGTCAGGGGGGGCTATCGTGTGTGAAATTTGCTGCTGAAAGCCCGGTTATGTTTACGTGATGTTGAGGGATGACACCCGATTTGTATTCAGATTTATTATTGACAGATTTGCTATCAATACTGTTTGTCATCGTATTTATGCATATCTTAAAAATTGAGTATTTAATAGGCACATCAAATTGGTCTATTCAATGTAACTTTTGAAAAAGTTTTATGTTCATACCACCTGAAAGCTTGAACTTCGTTTCATAAAAATATTATTTCAATTTATAACGAATTTCCATTATTTTTCTAGGTATTTCATTTTCATTTGGATGTCGTATTTTAATTAAAATCAGTTTAAATTTTAAGATTTATAACACACAAAAATATTTCAAAATGTCAACGATTTTTCCAGTCGAATGGTGCCCAAACTTTCGGTGCAGGGCGATATTCTTTTGTCATTCAGCAAAAACACATAAAGCGTTAACGTCTTGATAACTTCTAGTTTAATAAAAAAAACTTGCAACAAATGTAATAAATAATCAATTTTACGGGCTAACAGTTCTGTAGTAGATGTATGAACGGAAATCGTAAACTATCGTTATATGAAGTAAGTTTTTCAGCGTCGTCGCCGCCCCAGCGACAGATCTTGTTCTGATATATTACCGTCGCTTGCTTTCTTTCTTTCTTTATTTTTTTACCTGGCAACATCGTCTAGAAATGTCTAGGTCTTAGGAAAATAAAAAATATTGATTCACTACATAAAATGATGGTGAATATGGTACCTTGTTTCGCGTTACGATCTGGGCTGCGAAAATCTTAATGAACTATTTAGTTTATATAAATAAAATAGATTATAACTCAAGACTTGTTTTCTTGGAACACGTACTTAGTAGATTCTTGACATTACTTTTCTCGTTTTCAAGAAATACTCAAGTATCTAATTCATTAGCTCCGAAAGAAAACTAATTAGACGTAAAATTAATTGAATAAACGTTATTAATGAATCTCGCGACAGATTTAATTTAATAAGATATATTTACGAATCGAGCATAGACAAAGCAATCATTAGTTTATTTCGTTATTTCAATTTTGATAGAGCAAACAATAATTAGACTATTTGAATATTTCACGTTCGTTACAAAAGACTCTCTTTTGTTTCAAATATTATATTTTTAATCTTTTTGATTAAATTACAATCTCTTGAACGCCTGAGTTTTGTTAATGAATTTCATTTTCAAAAGTCAATCTCATATGCAGTTATTAGATTTTTGTATTATTAAGATACAAATAGAAGCAATTATCTGGACCTTTAGCTATAATTTTATGAAAGAACGTTATTATTAGGAAACGCTAGACATAAAAAAAAATGTTTCGGGTACAATTTTTTTCAAATATTGGTAAGTAGAAACAATGGACCAAGTAACAGCAAAATATAATTTGCAAAAAAATACACATCCATTTGGTGAAAACTCCATATCATAATACCTACAAAAATATTTCCCGATTTGCAACGTCGACACTCCAATTCCATTTTACTTTCCCAATTTTTATTAGCCATCACTCGCAAGCAAGTCAATTTTAAGTTGTTTTCGTGTTGTATCCGAACGAATAATGTTTACGTCAAACACAATATTCCCGCCAACAAAGATGGCGGAGTGAAATGTCAAGCTGCAGCGATTACAGTGCGATATTTTTTTTATTGTTGTAAATGTAATCTCGAGTTTTCATATTGCTGGAAAATAAATTAAGTGTTCAATTTGTTTTTTTGACGTAGAATTTTGGGCTTAGTTATTAATAATGTGTAATATTTTTTCGCAAAGCTCAATTAAATTGCTAGAATGAATTAGGTTTGACATTTATCTTCAGTAAGTTTTTAGTTATTATAATACGATGTTTAACTTGTAGGCTTGGGAAAATTCTCATATTTGAAATTGACCAATGAACTAAAATAAGCTTCAGAAAATACTTGATTATTCTAGAAAATTTAAACAATTCTAAAGGGCAAAAACCGCTCTCGTCTTGGCATGAATAAAATAGCACACCTAGCTATTTATTATTCAATTCCGAATATCGACACGTTGACAAACCCCAAATGAATTCCCTTTCATGTCGTTAAGGCAACAGGAGAGAAATGGGAAATCATATTAGTCTTCGACGTCCCAACTTGAAATTCATTAAAACGTGTTCTTAGTCAAATGTAATAATTTATTTAAGCAACAAAAATCCCCAAAAGTAATATCCATTGAAGCGTATTTAACGCTGAAGTGGAGATGTCGAATAGTGAGGGGGGAATACGATAAAATAAAGTATGACTTATAGATATTAAAGGTTTAAGCTTATTTTTTAAGGAGACTAATTAATTAAATGACAATTCATACCAGCACCAGAAAGAGAAGTATAGTATATTTGAAAATATTAGACTCCACTATTATAGTACCTATGCATGTTCAGGACAACCAATTAAAACTTTGCAAAAGTTTTTATACCAAAATATATTATACTTTTTTATGCCAAATTCCCACAAACTATCGATATACTACACAACGTGGTTACCCCACACTAAAAAGCCAAGCCTCACAGGAACGTATTATCACATAAATAATTCAGCATATCTTTCTGCGCATTATGTCATTTACGGCGTTACCTTTTAGACGAGTATTTACACAAAAGAAGAGAGAATCAAAAATGATAATTACATGCAAATCTGGGGATCGTTTGCGGGGTACTCTTCAAATGCCTCTATTTGATGTTTAGGAACATTCTTTTTAGATCCTTAAAACGCTTGAGCAGAGTAATGACACGGTCCAATGAGTGCTTCTGTTAGGTGCGTTTAATATTTATGTCTGTTAATGCAGTCTAAATAATCCCTTGTACTTGTATTGTCTTCGCTAAGATCTTTCGTTACATGCTAATATTACTTATGCTACTTTGTTCATTATTTATTGAAATATCAACTTTGATGGATCTTTCATCTTACCTTATCAAGAACTCACTAGCTAGATAACTTTGTGCTCCAATCAATAACATAGGTAAAAACAACAACAAACTTACATTGTATATTCAAACATTGTTGCAAAAGATTCGCAGCCAAGCGCATCTTCGGTCCAAAAAACAAACTAAAAATGTACCCGTTGACATCAAGTATTCTTCGTACGGTCTTCGTTAGACCCGACCCATACCTGAACTGCATATGTTACCATGCACAAAGTTTTCGAACTAAAATCCCATTCGCATTGTTTATTCGTTACAGGTTGACGTATAGGGACGACAAATCGAATTTCCCTTTGATTCTTAGATACAAAGTCTGGAAGAAAAACAGTGAACGTAAATTTGGAGGCACGAATTTTAAGGATACATGTATTTTTTTCATGTAGTTTTTCAGTAGTAAAGAAATAACAAACAAAATATACTATTGCATTACAATAGGATTCCTTTCTCTGCTACCTATATTAAAGCTATTCAATAACCTACTGCAAAAAGATACCTATGCAATCTGTTAGTGAGTGTCCCATTATCTATCTAGTCTAGATAGAGGTCGTTAGAAACTAAATCCGTACCTATACAAAACTATAGGAACAGCATATCCCAATATACAACTCAGCTCACGTAAAACAATATCCACGAATAAAATGAATACCTCCGTTAATCCTTCGTTAAAATCTTAATCACTCACATTAACATCACCGATGTAATAATTTCGCCGAATAACGCCAAAAAGGGGCATAAATTACTTCAAATGTCACCATAAATACGTATTAACGAGAGATCAAGACAAAGGAGTTAAGTGAAGGAGCTAACCCTTCTTCTTAACTAATGTATTTCATTATAATAATTGCTCTAACCACAGAGTGACCTCTTGCGTTGAGACACTTCGTTTGCAGAATAAATTAATATTCCTATTATTAAGATTGTGTGTTAATAATTTAATTGGTTTTGATTGTAAGTGATAGGTAAAGTATTGTGGCGGACTAAAACCTGTATAGTCGGAACTTTTTGTGTTTTGTTTTATATTTTATAAATTTTTCTCCTTCAAAAAATAAGCTGACAGAATACAACACTTATATAATTTTCAATGAAGCATTTTTATTAATACACAGTCCTATTCAGGCCTTGCTTATTATATGCTGTTCTATACGGGATATAATGTAGTATGCTTGTGAGCATCTCGCTTAAATGCTACAGTATTGTAACTGATATGGTTTGATTTGTTTGCTGCAAGTAAAGCTCTTAAATCAATGCTAGTGTTGTTTATTTGTGTAGGTAAGTATGTGGTGCTCTTATGTAAGTTATTAATTATGTACTTAGCGGAAGCTCCTACTATTTTTAGAAAAATCCTAAATACTTGAAGTCAATTAAAAAAGAAAACTAAAACTAATTCTAAAGTTACTTTAAATACTATCTGAAACCAAATAATTTGTGCGAAGAGTGCAAGTTTTTTCTGCAAATCCAAAGCTTTGGCTTAACAATAGATATGATCGCTCTACGACAACCACGAAATAATAAAATTAAATGCAATAAGTAGCTTTAAATTTATATTTTTGAACAATATTTATAAACGAAAGTGCATATCCGTGCATTAAACGGTGCGTGTAGCGCCATCTTTTGTCAATTCACTGAACGTCATTTGATCTTTTATTACGCAATGTTTTATATTTCTTCACGTTTATTTATTTCGTTACACAATAATATGTTTTTGAAGCATAGGAATATAAATCTAGATATCAAGAAAGTAATGTTACAAGTTAAATTAAAACGAGATCACTAACAAAGTATTCTCGCAACTAACTATTTTAATACAAGTTTATAGTGTTTTTGCATCACCATAAATCGATGATTTAATGGCTCGATAAATACTAAATGTGAAACATAAAGCTTCGTAGTTAGACAAATAGTTTATTGTTGTAGCTTTTAACATGTTTATAGGTCTATTTATTATAATATATTACACGTTTAGGCCGTATTTCTTGTTTCATTGAGAGTTCAGTTTCTCAGTTTTCACGGTCACGACCTTTCATGGTGTTGGTAGGTACTGGCGAGTGAAGAAATAGTCGTATATTTTTTATTCCTAAAAGTAGGCTTCTGCTATGAACAAATGTTTATAATGTACAATGAGATTAACACCTGTTGCAGAATGAGATTAACTTTTAATAGTTTTTAAAAATAAAATTTAACTTTTTGTGTATACAATTTTCCATAATTTCAAGTTCTGAAAAACTGGTTAAAAAACTTTAAACACATAAAAATATTTGATTACACCTATCAAAGTTCACAAATAAAGTGACTCAACAATTTTTATTTAACTTACTAAGAAAGTAATCCAAACAAGAATAAAATCAAGTCAAACACAAAATATATTAATGTTATGCAAATACAAACAAAACGAATGCATTTACCGAAAATCTATGAAGAATAAATTTTTAATAACCCGTCTAGACCAACATTTACAGAAAGCGATTTGAGCTTCGCCAATCTCAAGTTTTCCACTTAAGCAGCAAACATAACCGGCATTGATCGGAAAACTGTTTTATTAGCGGTTTGTTCGGCTCCGTTCACTCAGCATTCATTTACTCATTCTTGTTTAGACTCAATCACATTCAACATAATAAAAGAGAAAATAAAAGCAGTAATGAAGCAAGTTCATCTTACAAATATTCCTTCGTCTGGCAACAGCAGAAATAATGACCTGAAAGTTGTGCCAACTCCGACAAAGTTTTTTCTGTATTCGAATTCGCTGTTACGGCTAATTTTTATTCTGAGATTTTATTATTATTTGCATTTTTATGGCACTGAAGATTTTATAACTCTGAAGGTTGTATGAATATTCTGGTCAGCATTATCGTCTCGATTATGAGATCATGACCTTTAGATTTTCTTTGGTATTTTTTATACTAGATACTTTCACTCATTAATCAAACTTAGTTGCAAATAGTTCAAATTTTCGAACAATTTATTTTCACCTCGAAAATTCCATATTCAAAATCATGAAACGTGAAACGCAATAACCAATAACTGGCCCTTACCGTACGCTGATGCAAACACAGCCTATATACAAACTTAGCAACACAATATTGACTTAAGTCTGTTGTCTTGTAGCCATCAATCTGCTCAAATGGCCTCCGTATTACAAAGTTTGCGTCCCTCTAAGCCCAAGAGGTCACTTCCTCTTATAGTTAATTATAATAATTGGTAAAAGGGTCCGCCAGGTTTATATTGAATAGCCACTTTGTGCGCTAACTGTCATGGCAATTTGTTTTGAGTGAAATGTGTATTTCGTGTTTGTTTCGGTTTTTAGTCGGAGGGAGATTTTTAAGTGGTAAGCAGAATAGGTCTGTACCTATACATTAATTGTAATTAAAAATATTTTGATTGGTATGTGGACTATAATAGCTATTTCGGTGTCTGATTTTCGTTTATGATAGATTTATGTTCAATCGTCAGTCAAATCAGTCATGTATGTTTTAAGTTTCACAATTTATTATTTTGTAAACTTTTATGTCGTGAACAAAACACTTATTACCTAGGTATTTCTACTCACACAGTATGAAATCGTTGGCGAGATGTAATTCACATTCAGGGATTTTTGAGATCATTCAATAAAAACAGCATTCCTTAACAAAATAATGACATAGAAAAACGTTGAAGGATCATAATTTTCCATTTCCTACATACAAATTACAATGAGGAGCTCAATTGACGCATAAACTAATTACCTGTTCTAGATAGCTCGAGACCCTTCATTTATACTGAGTAACTCAATTACTCACACTGGCAGAACACACCACTACATACGACCAGTTTAAGGAGACACTTGTATACACCACATTACTTCGATCGTCACACGAGAATAACAAAACATGGAGCACCCACGGAGACCTTTTAAAATGGTCGGCTTATGCGTATTGCTGAGGTATATTTGAGAATGTAGATTAGCTATCGGCTCTTATAATACAATGGAGAGGAAAGTCAATTACTTAAGCATAGTTGGAAAACGTTGTACGTAAGTTGAAGAGCAATTGTGCTGTTATGGCAACTAATAAATTGTAAATTGCCAATATGATCGCGTCTTTGACGAGAAATCGAATTTTCAAGGGTTTTAGACGCTCGGAATTTGATAAGACGATGTTAGTAAGGTAATATTAATCTTATTATAGAAAAGTTAATAGTTAACTAAACTTCAATCTAGTGGTAAAAGTGAGCAAAGGTGCAAGTATCATCTCCAATCTTGATTTCTGAAAAACTGACTTTTTATCTCAGACTGCACTGAGATTCCTTTAGAAACCCCTGCAGTTTTTAAATAAATACCCATAGAGAAGTATAATTTTGCACAATGAGCCAACCTGCACAACTTCACTAGTTGGACATATTGTTCGCTCCTAGTTTTATCCATAGAGAAAGGCAGTCAACACATCGCTTACTAGAAACTCGCCCACAATTCACGAACAATAACAGTTACAAACAAAACTTCTTATGATATACAACCCACAGTTTCATTTAAAATAGAAAACTTTAAAATATCCTTTTTCCTACAGCATGTTTATATTTTGCCGGTAAACTTTTAATGTATGCCCGTTTCGCTTGTGAATAGGGAGATATAGTAGTGGGAGCTTGGGAGGAGGGGGACAAACTTGCTCCGTCGATTCCAGAAGCTTGAAGAACTAATTTAACTGCGTCCCCTAACTGCCACTTCAATAAATTCTAAACTAGATATATATTTTTAGTAAGTTTCAATCTTTTGAAATTTACAACGACCTTAGAGAAAGTTGGGAGAAACAGAATCTGCTTTCAGTTTTTTGGAAATGCATTTTATCTTTTTATGTGGTGATAAATGTTACTTGCGTGGTTTGTTCTTTAATGGATCAGTATTGTTAAACATCATATTAAGTTTTGTAGAAAGTAAATAGACTGAGAATTAGAAATAAAATTATTCTTGCTGTTGATAATGGCTTGACAATTTATGCGGGTGATAACTGCCTTTATTTACAAATTAAACCCTTTGTACCATAAAGGATTCGTCCTTAATGTAACGCCATGACATAAACACTCACTCAAAGAGGTAATACTTATCTAGAAATTTTCATAACCATTTCACAAAATGATATCTGCAGTCCTTGTCAAAGTAGTTTTCCTAATTAGACGGCCGACTTCACGCCATGCATGTTAACGACTGACATTTGCATTTGGATCCCGCTTTATGTTTGTGGGGTTGGTTTCACTGCGCGAGCCTAAGATATTTTGGTGAGCTTGTGTGAGACGTATTTTATTTTGTTTATCTTTCCTAGGGTGGATTCCGATAATTGCACGTAAAGTTGGGTATTTTATGTTCAATAATTATAATTATATTTTTTTTAAATTCTTTCCATCAGCAACAATGCCAGTGCAACCCAACATCGATAAAATTGACATTGTGGAAAATTATAAAAACACAGGCAAACCATTCATTCACATTTTCCCGTAATCTTTTCTTGCAGTTTTCCACTTTGGCCTCAAAAAGTATCATCTCACACCGAACATTCGCCTTCACGGAACGTCAACACGACAGTCGTCGAGCAAAGCCGGGGCAACTGTCAAAATCACCACGTGATCATTACACCGGGGAATGAGTCGGAAAATGAGCGCTCACGGATAATTGGCGTCCCGGAATGAATTTGTGATTCAGTAATGTGATATTTTGATGAGGTGCATATGACGCTGACTGTACCAACCCTGTATTGTTTTGGTTCATTGGCTGGGTGGAATATAATGTGTTCAACTACCCAATAGTTGGCTTTCGAACAGTCATCGAACATGTCCTGGTTTCGAACAAATGGTACCTATATCTGTTTGTACGCTCTCAATTTGTTAAAATTGAGTGTTTAATTGTAATTTACAGTCATTATAAAAGTATAAATTATTAAGTTTTAACAGTTAAAGTTAATAATTCACGTCTGCTCACCACAATATATGAAATTACTTTTCTATTAAAACACTGATTAAAATAATTTTGCAATTACAGTTTTTGATTGTTTAATTTCTAACGCACTCAATTTCTATAAAACAATACGCAATGCTAACATTCACGAAATATTTAGTTTCTGTATGCACAAAGTATACCATTACTCTGAGACCTAAAATTAATTTTGTTGTCAAAACTGTTGCAATCAAAGTTAACAATACAATAATTTCTGTAGAAATACAACAATGCCATTGCGACTTTTTTTATAAAACAACCAGTGTAAAAAAGACAATGATTTATATAAATAATAAATAATGTCGAGACACCTTTTCACACACGGTCGGTTAGCCCCATGGTAAGTTATTAATTAACTTGTGTTATGGGTGCTAATACAACTGATAAACTACATATAGCTACATATATACATATTTATAAATACATATTGTAACACCCAGACCACGGCCAACAAGCATGCTCATCACACAAATGTCGACCGAACCAGGAGTCGAACCCGGGACCTCAGGTTCGGCTGTCCGGCATGGTGACCATTGCGCCATCGAGGTCGTCAAATATAAAATCATGTTTGGTGTATGATTTACATAGGTTCCTAACAGTTTATCAGCCACCCCCCATGTGATTGAAATGGTTCCGTCAAGACGCAAGTTAGTAGGTATAGCCACGGAACAAATAATAATGAAAAGAAAACGAGACCTTTTAAATAAAATTTGAATATCACAGGAGATAAAAGTTGTATCGTTGTTCAGCTTTCCAGTATCTAATGCTAAGTTTATAAGCAATATCGTAGCTGTTTCAGCCAGTTCGAAATTGTTATCGAGCTATTTACTGTAAGCTATATTGTAGGTGACGCCGTAAATGGTTTTATAAGCGGTTTCTACTTTGTTTGTACCCAAAAGCCTCCGAAACTACTGGACCGATGTAAAAAATTGTTTCACTGTTAGGAAGCTAGACTATCCCCTAGTAACATAGGCTATATTTTATCCTGGTATTGGCAGTAGTTTCTACAGGACGCGATTGAAACCGCGTGAAACTGGCTAGTTGGCGTAAAAAGGTAAACGAACCAGTTATCGGCCACTAATGTTTTAAAGATCTTTTCAAATTAAAAACCTCTCAACATAAATCTTGGAGTAGTTTCTTTAAAGAGGCAGTTTTAATTAATTTAAAGTCACATTTTAATAGCTTTGCTGTGCGTTGATTAAGACTTAGTTTTGTGGAATTTTACTTT
Source organism: Helicoverpa armigera (assembly GCF_030705265.1). Lineage (NCBI taxonomy): Eukaryota > Metazoa > Arthropoda > Insecta > Lepidoptera > Noctuidae > Helicoverpa > Helicoverpa armigera. The sequence continues at coordinate 8,119,571 of NC_087132.1, read as the reverse complement.
AATATGAATGTATATTCTAAATTAATTTACGATTTATATACAAACACCATTAATTTCTTGTATAAAAGTTCAATTCACTAATAATAACCTGCTAAAATACAATATATTCCAATACACCTTTTGTAATAGGTAGGTAAGTACATATATATAATCAAGAACATGTTAGTTCACCCTATCTGCTTGTAATATTTTCGTGTATAGTTGTTAGATAGCAGTGAAATTGCAGTACCTCCCCAGGGATATTACCGACCTCTTCCTAGACATGTAAAGTACCTTCCTGTTTATCGAAATATTGTGTACTTTATACCATTACCCAGTATTTACGTTTTGTTTCCAATAACACCGACTACATCGTGGAAAATATCAACATTTTTGGTGGAAACTTTTAGAGTCACATGCAAAAATATACTAAAAGATACGAATAATTTTGAACACACCCAAAGTCTACGATCCTTTAGAAAAACTCCTAAACGAAACATTCATACAATTAAACAAAACCGTGCATTAAAACAACCTAATATACAAAACAAGGGTCCAAATAATTACTCAGCACAGGTACTCGTATTTATTAAGAACAGCGGGTGGTTTGGTTATGCACATGCCTGCCGAAAGTATTATAAAAAGGCTTTTGTGAACCACCCTTTCAGCATACGAAACGTTCTATGCTCTTTTATTCTTCAAGAGACGCAAGCATAATGGCGTCGAAAACACGAGCTTGCAGAAACAGATACTCTCTTAAACAATGCGCGTTTTGATAATATAACGCTTTTTGATGAGGGTTCCGAATGAATGCCAAGAGGTTCCACGCAATTGGAAGGCTTTTTGAAAATTTTCGATGTTGTTTTTTTTTTTCGTTTTGAGTTACTAAGTTGAAGGGGTGATGTATGAGCATTTTTCCGGGTCCACCTGATACATTTTTGAGGAAAATTAGGTTGTTATACAAATTATTCCCTAGAGGTTTACCCACGAGTTTTGAACTTCGCGGAAGAACGGAAAACACGACCTCGTTGGACAATGTTTTCATCTAACAAGGAAAATTTAAATTATTTCAAAATTCTGAGAAGTGCGAATGAACAAAACAATTTCCAATTTTACCATAATACTACTAACTACTACATAGCAGGGCAGGCAGACAGGTAGCAGGTACACTAACTAAACTAGTTTCATCGATGTTAGCTACAGAAACTTCCCTCAATAAGATTCGAATATATTAAAGTCAATAACGTACGCAAAACATTTACATAATAACTGAGGTAAGTACATAAGATAAGGGCTAACTTCAAAGATAATTCCGCCATTCCATACAAAGTAACAACCCCGTAATAATCTGCAGAATGCAAAGTCTTCATCCCTTCCGAAGTTAAACTTGGGTACCAATCAAAGAGGTTTATGATATTACAGTAGAATTTACATCGTAAACACTAACTGTTATCAAAATTCCCGATAGTTCCTCTTAAAGGATTACCTTTTGTAAACTAAAATGGGACGCAATCATCATCTTGGACCAGGATTACACGAGGGCACGGGATTATTGGACAGGGCTGCCAAAATGTTCTTTGGACATCGTTGTCCTACTTTTAAAAAGAAATGCGTAGGTATGTTATATCTTTTTTCACATATCTTAGCCTGTTTTTTATCATTATACTTTTTCTACATTTTTAAAGTACCTCGACTAGCTAAAAGTTCCGCACAATTTCCCAATAGACATTATACCTGCTATAAAGCACATACATTATTTTTCGCACTGATTATTTTTCGCAATATTTTACTAAGAAGAATTTGACTTTTTGAAATTAATAAGTATTAGGTATCTCAAATACTTACGCATTTTTTTAGATCAGTAGAGTGACAACCCTACACCTAACTATGTCTTACTTATGCAATAGCCGTCTCGCCCGCGGCCAAACATCCCTTTGGTCCTGTACAAATATTCCATATAATCATTCGCTTTTAATTATTATTGGTAGTGGCCAAGTTTTGTTTGATGTATTGATTAAAATCGTGTTTGTTGCCAAGTGCCATCGTGGTGGGTCGTGTCAATAGAGCTCCCGTGGGGCCCTATGTCATAGAACGAGTATTGTGTGGGGTGAAATCGAAATCCAGTGACAAAGTTTTGAGGAGTAATTATTTGTGGTTTTCATTTAAGGAGGCGTGTATGATGGGTTTTGTATTGTTTTGTTGAGATTAATAACGTATCAAAAGCATTTTAGTGAATGGTCTCATATACATAGGTAATATTAATTTTTGGCTCTACACATGGTGGTTAAAATAAACACAGAAGTTGTAAAATCTATTAAAGACTCGCCTCATCCTCTATTTCAATTCAATACGCTCTACATTGTAGAGTCTACAATGTATGTAGTTTTAAAAATATCAACAAAGTGCATACATTATTGCAAAATAAAATAGATACAAGAAATGGAGAAAACACACCATTAAAGGGTGTTATCAACACTGTATCATGCCTCGGTAATAAATAGTCGCTCAACGCCCGTAACACTGAAAATTTCATATACGGAACGTAAACACATTGGAGCGAACTGTCGCGAACTAAACGACTAGCAACTTTACGACGATATAAACATAAAAAACTCATCGGCAAAAATATGAAAAATATACCTAATGTTCTGTACATGTGTTGGGATGAAAGTTTTTTCCCATCTAGTGGGTACATCGCATTGTATTTCCCTATAGAAGTCATAAACATGATGGTTAGCGGGCAGCGTCTACCCCCTTACTGCCCCCTCGGCTTACCGTCTAAAGTTCAATTTTATTTCAGTCTTTAGCGCGGGCGTATGAGCGAGAAAATGTTGCTCTTCCCTGTCCATTAACCGGTTTATATTACAGTTTTAATTTTTAAAATGAATTTATATTAAAGGGAATGGGGCTTTGATAAAAAATGTAGGTTTGCGCTTAACGAAAGACTTGGACGGTTTTGTATTTACTCTGATAGAAAGAAATTTTAATTAACTTGCAACGTCTTTCTTATAAGTCGATACTTACGTATCTATCTAGGAATTTCTCGGTTTAAATATTTATTCCAATAAAATATTAATTGGTTGTAGTGTATTTGTTAAAATCTTGCAACAAATTTTATTTTCATCATTAGACAAATATACAGCAAATATACTTACAAATAGACTTTCAGCTCACTAACTAAGAACAAAACCAATTTAGTTGGAAATACAGGAATCAATCTCAACCAAAAAAAGATCACTTTAATTTTAAATAAATAAAAAACAAGCAAACAAAACCTCTCGTAATAAGCATTAACATCAAATAACGCAATAAAAACAAACGCACAACAGAAATTTTCCGCAAAATTAACTACGCTTTGAAAAATGTATTCTAATAAAAAGCATTTCCCTTTAAATAAAGGCAATTTTTAATAATTACGTTATGTTACCGTTTGAAGCAACCTCGTATCTGCTTCGTGCCGTTAAGGGTATCAAGAGGCTTCGTCCGAGCCACGGGAGCAAATAAAGTTATGCTCAAAACGCACCGTAATGAGACTTCATTGGATTACGGAGCTTACATAAGCCCCAATAATAATAATAACCCAAAAATGCACGTGGTCCGTGTGGTATTAAATAACTGACTCAATAATGTCTAATTTGGTCTGAGCGTCGAGCGGACCGGCGTGAATTCTTGCCGCCGGGTAAGGGTTTGCGAAGCCGGCTTTGCGGTTCTATGTTTACGGTTATTTTCATTACGCTAAACGCTCAGTCTCTCGTGTTTATTTTTAAACATAATTCGTTTCGGGTTTACGAGAACAAGTGGTGTTCTAAGTTTATGTGTGTTCAGTACAACAGGCGGTCTATGGTTTCGGAGGAATACTTATAGCACTGGTGTATTTTATAGCGGCTGTTATTGGTTCAAAAAGAACGTTTAATAAAATAGCCTCTTTTATTTTACTGCCTTTTGAAAACGCTGCTATATATACTATCGAATTAATAACCAGAAATGCAAATTATATTCCACTTGATACCAAAGGTAGGTGAGGAGTTATTCAGAACAAAAAAGAAGTACATACTTTTTAAAACAAAGTCATTTTCAAACGCACTTAAGTGCAGACATTGCAGAATTTAACTCCCGTTTCCTTCAGTTATTTGAGGAAAGGTTTTCCCTCAATCTTTCCGATGCAATTTAGAAGATGCAAGGGACTGAACGATCATTTATTTATAAAGCTATAGTGGGTAGTCGGAGATGTCGCCTAGACGTACCCAGGCGCTTTCAAATTTAATACTGTGACAGTACTGTGATTTTACAACGCTGAAAATAACACTGTTACTTGAAATTAAACTCGTGTTTCTATTGAAAATGTTTCGTGTGAATTAATCCTCATGCAGCGTAGACAACTGACAACTTCTCTCTGTCAACTTAAAGTAAACTTAGTTTATTTTGTAGCAATGCTCCAGCGACTTTGTTCGTGTTCAGATGTTTCCTTTTTACCGAAATAAATTAAACTCAAAACAAAATTTGGAAATCTGAACATCATTTTGGTAGCCATACATACACATTACAAGTAATTATTTAAATTATTACTAGTTTTTGACTCGAAAAACCTATGACTTTCCTTCACCCATACTTATAAATACCCCTCTAAGATAAAGGAAGCAGTGGATTTTCTCTCAACTTTTTTCCATACTGTCACAACCCAGCACAGCACTATCCCGCGCAGGTGTCGTAACAGAACAATTTGGAGCGGTTCATCCCGCGCGACAATAATGCACAACGCTCCATTTGCACTCGCAGCAATTTGTTTTACATTACACGTGCATTTTTACACACAGCTCTATCTTTTTTACTTTTCTAAAGCACTTTAAAAACGATTTGGACACTTTTTTGAAAACTAACTGCCCGGTTTTTATTATTTAGAAATTAAAAAGGATTTTTACGCAAAAATGAAATTTATTTTCACATTTGTTATGGAGTTAGGGGAATGTAAAAATAGGTTTTTTGAACTATAGTGCTATTGTTTTAAATGAATTAAGTACTTTTTAATGGCGCTATAAAATTGGTTTATTGTGAAACTAAAGGTAAAGTTGGATACCTAAATATGATGTTATAATCCGTTGATGATAAATACGTATACTGAAGTAGACTTAAAAATGTATACCATGGTATTACATAGGTACATCGGAATCAAAACAAACCGTCCGATACAATTCAAAACAACATTAATACAGAATAAGATACAGCCACGTCGTCGCTTTATATCTTTTGTTTCCGTTTTGTAAAATTTCACCCCATAACATTATGTTGATGTCGGCAATAAAGCTTGAAATATTTACGAATATCCTAACAAACGAGGCGGTTGGTGAAAAATAGTCGGTGCCGTGCCGGATTGACCGTGCCAGAATAAAGATTAGTCAGAACCACGGACATTTTTCACGCGACAACAATTTGTGAGTCGCTTTGTGTGAATCCGTTTTGTTAGACCACTATCTTTCTAGAATAAAATGGAAGCTAGTTCCTTCCATTAGAATCTATCTTTTTCAATAAAGTAGTCGATCCTTTTTAAAATTATTAAACGTGACATGTCTTTAACAGATCTAACTAACTCTGTACGATTTGCTCCCCTAATTATCGCGCTTTTTAAATGCCCAGTACTTATTTGCGCAAAGGCTTGTGCACTATAATATTTTGAAGCAACTGGCTAATCTCTTTATATGAAAACGGCCGCCGTGGCCGATTATTGGCTTCAGCATCACTTATTTACCTATTCGGAAAAAGATTAGCTCCGTATATTCCCAGAACAAAACATACGAAATTCATCACCGAAACAAAAAAAAATACAAATACCAAACATCAAATAGGATTCCAATCACAAACTATCTCATGACGTGTAACGGCTGATCATCAGCACCCCACTTCATTAACAATGGATTTGACGGGCGTGACGGCGCTCGCTCTCATCTCAGATTATAGCGGCTTCAAATCCCTGTTGGACCAGCCTGCCCACTTGGGCTACACTGATGCTCGTTTTGCAATTTGTCTATGGTACTCACAGATAGAATAGTTTGGACAACACTTTTGTTACCTTCAATTGTTTTTAAATCGTTGTCGAAAAAAAAGTTTCGTATCTCATGTAGCAGTTTCAAGTCAAATTCTTATTTCTAAAATTCAATTCACGAAGTGTGAAAGGTGTACCACAAAAACGATAGAACCAAATTCAGTGGTTATTACAAGGGAGATATCCCATCCCAAAAAAAGTTTCAACAAAGTATGTATTTTTTAAAATAAATTAATGCGAACTGATTTCCGCAACCAGTATTTTTAAGGATAAAAATATAATATGTATGTTTTTGTCATTTTTTTAATAATTATTTCAATATTAGTGATCATTTCGTAAGCTGGCACAACTTTATGCCTGTATGTCACGACTGGTCAGTTACAATAAAGGCGAGTTGAAACCAGCCCTTAATTAGGCTGGACTGCTCCCTTACACCCAATTAATATACATATTTCGTAGTTACACTAATTGGCAGCTTTCTCTTTTCATAGCTACCTTACATTTGGCGGAAATAATCAGTGTGAAGAGTCGAAGTGGGTGACTAGTAACGTTGTTGGATTGTGAAAGGGTAGTCCTTATTACCTGATAAAATTAATTGGGACATGCTTTTTAGATCGCAAAATAAAATTACAGGACTGTACATACTATAGGCACATAACTATAATGATCTTTAGGCAAATACATATGTATAAGATTCAAAATTGAAGTGCTGTGAGTAAAAGCTACGTTGGATTTTCAACCTAACCTAACACCACCCTCGTTACCCTTGATCATATATTCACAAGCTTTGTTAAGTTAACAAGTAAATCAAGATACAGAGCTTATCTTATCTAATTCATGCAAAGTCACGACGTCTCTCCGACCCGATACGATTTCCCAATGGACCGACTCAACAAGATGAAGATTTCTAATTACAAATTCGATGTATCCAATAAATATTCCAATCGGATCGCATTTACATAACCTCCTGCATTTACGACATCCAATAACAATCGAATCTGTATACCGAGTAGTTATTCCTTTAAAGAAAATGCTATTCTTTTTATCTGATCGCAACGAAAACTGTTGTTGTGTATTAAACAAAGCAGAAATAATAACAACAGGACAGTATGCAGACGACATCAAAGACTACAAAGAGTAGACTCAATTACAATTTTCAATTGATAGTTCCAGAAAACCCTTATTAGGTGCACCACGAAATAAGGCAATTTCGCGGACAAAAGGCTGCCCCTTGTGCGATGGTCGCTGTCGGCGATTCAAAAGTTTCCAGTTGACGGAGATGGGGCCACCCTAGCTGTCCGAATTTATTGAATTTCGTCCAAAGGAGGATGACCACACGTTATTGTTCCCTCGGAACATTGATTAGGGTGAACATTGTAGCAGGTATATCGGATATGTATGATCTAATGATGTTGGGGTGCGCTGTTCATATTTTATTTAATTGTTACTTTGATGGACAGTATGTAAAGGAAGTCTTGTTTATGTAAATCGTATTCAGAGACATTTATGACTGACAGAGGTGCTAAATGCGACGGCTAGGTCCTAAATAATGATAAATAACTGTATAACTTTTCATATTCCTTCTGATTTCTTCCAATTAGTATACTAAGAAATAGTTGTAACTTAGTGAGAAGAGGATGCTGTCTGAAACCCACGCAGATCATAAGAATTTTTAAGACATTATTTTGGTAAAACCGATATCAACGACAACTGTAAAATATAAAAATAAAACCTAACATTTTATTCTTCCTCCATTATTTACAGTCGCACATTGATGTAAAACATTAAATCATCGTGATTCTTAACATAACGGAGAGCAAAAATAACAAATACTTTTGTACAAAGCAAGCGGTCGCTCGCTAACATGACAGTACCTATCTTAAGCACATAAGCTTTCATGTTACTCTTTCATATCAAAAATATAACATTTGTACAAGGGTTTGTTTTTTCAATACGGAAAAGTGCAATAAGAAATAGAAAAATATTTGTACTAGCTCTTTTGATTTCGTTCGTAACCAAGAGCCATTTCAATTTGAGAAATATGAAATAAAACAGGTTAATAAGTATAATACAACTAACAAAAAGTTTATGACGGTGTGTTAAAACGGCCGTGGAACTTTCCACATGTCATCACCGTAAAGACGACCGTCCATTTGCCTCCGTAATATTACGGCCGCTATATGACGGCACCGCTTTCCTAGATTGCTATGTATTTTAATTCTTGATTTTGCACATTAATCAACTATTTTTATCTAGCCAATGATCCGTTTTTTTTTCATAAAACAAGCACACCATAAACATGTTCGTATATTCCCTGAAGGGATAGGTGTCACCCACATTTCACACGAATGTTGTAAGCCCCATATAATAGGGGACAATACTTGCCATCATCCAGTGATTTAATTCGGCCACCATGAACTTTCATAATCTTTATTATTTTGCATAAAGCTAGACGTTGATATTAATTTTTTTAAGAATTTTGAATTGCTCCGAAATTGACCAACACAATCTTTTTTCTCACAAACGAATGAATTACTACATTTGGTTATAATTCGGCAATTTGACCCAAACGAACCAACAAAAAATCTTTACCAAGATAGATATTTTATAGGTGTTCTCAATTTACCCAATATTTATTACTTGCATCAAAATAATAACTATATCAGTTAAGTCTCCTGTGGGGACAAAAGCCGTCGCTTCGCAACGGCCGACAATTTGTCCCAAACCGAGGTTGCTTTTCAATAATAATTCCTCTATAAATTCTGGCAGTGACCACAGCTCTAGCCAGTGGACGTAAGCTATTAATTATTATATTGCCTTTTTGACAACATTCGTGAAATAGTTGCTTTATTGAGTCGCCTTTGTTATTTAGTTGGTATTTTGCTGTTTTGATTCTGTAATAAACTGGCGACATTTCTGATAGGGATTTGATACATTGTAATTTATGTAATGTAGATAGTGTATTTGTTAGTGCCTTTGTCTAAGGGAAGATATAATTAATTCTTATAAGGGAACTAACATCAGTTTATTCAGAATAGCTAACGATATAATATCTAACGTTGATGTCCTTAACCATGAATAAACAACAAAGATAGATAAGTTGAAAGTTTGATAACGAAAATGAGATAAAATATGCTTTGTAGCTTGAGTTACATAAATACCATCATTTAAATGTTAATTGCCTATTTAAATGTTAAAATCACTTCTCCCGGAGGTAAGTAGATAGCCTAAAATAAATTAACGAGACAATCATAATTTAAGACGCAAACAAAACAGGTAACAAAGTAAACAATATAAACAAAATCGTAAACAGATTACCGTGTATTACCATAGTTTAGCAATATTATAAGTTCATCCACCTCGAGGCCAGTCTGGTGCAATTCGTTACTGTAATGCGAGCAATCTGTCGTTCGTCGAGCAATATAACTCAGGCCACGTTATAAGCGTATAATGGCAATTTTGTTAGCTACTTTATTGTTATTGTGATAGAAATAGTTTTTTTGTGGCAATCGTCAAGGAAGAAATGGATTGACGCGATCAATTTGCTGGAGTTATGAGCCGCTCTTATGACGCTGTAAATTACTAAAGGAAAAAACAAATGAAAAATAATAAATGTTGTGTTGTTTTTTGTTTCTTATTTTTGTTAGTAATGATCATACTCAGTGTTTATTCACTACCGTATTACGTTGTTGCTTTTCTACTAAGGAGGATGTAAAATCAGATGGGATAAGGTCAAATGACCTTTCACCCCTTGTAGGTATTCAACTTCAGAATAAAGGCTAACCCTGACTTGAATTCTTTACTCTAAAACCTCCACACGATCTTCCTAATACTGAAAAGACAATACACCAAAAAGTACAGACAGTTAAAATGCTAAAGCAATAAAACCTCCAAACCAATTTAGACAGCCTACACACGAAAACGCCATACACCAATTTTACTACAGATACGAATACACAATCTTCGAAGTTCGAAACTGCTTAATTCGCGCCTCGTCCTCTCAATATATCTACGAAGCAAACTAAGGGAAAATTGTAAAATTAGATCGTTACTCATACAGTACTGCAAGGACCATATTAAAGTTTAAAGGTCCTCCCATTATTCATGAGTAGGATACGGTCTCAGTTGATTCCCCACACGTAATAGTCGCTATAAATTTAGTGAACTTTATTGGCTATTAAAATAAGTAATGAAATTGTTCGTGTTTCGTTCTGTAGAAAGCACCTATAATTAAATTGTTGTGTATTAAAAATGCTCACGATTCTGTTTATTGTGTGTTGTAATTTTGTTGTAGAATTTTCTGTGAACTCGTGTACGATTGGTTTCGGTATTGTGTGGAAAAATTTGATGCAACTTTTGTATGCAATTTTGAAAAAATGTAAGTATATATAATTTCTGTCCGTCAAAAATGTTTAATGTTAATTCCTCTTCAGATGTATTGGCTGCCTAAAAGCTTTTTAAGACGTCACTTCAGCATTAACTTTTCAATTTCACAGTATTTTGAATAAAATATGAAAACTAGACAATATTGTTAGATTATCAACAACCCTCGAAATCCATTACATGACAAGATCAGACGACAGACAGACGCTCGGAAATAACAGGCTCATTAAATATGAAGAAATCTTACTCAGCAAAAATATTCAAGTACTCTAAAGATACAGCTAATTTGCAACTTTATTTACTGTTTAAGTGTACTTCTGTGTAATACCTCCCCGGTCTTCTGAAAAGACTATTTTAATTAGCACAATGTGCATACTTATCGTTCGTTGAAGCTCAAAATAAGTGCCTCACAGTACGAGAACACAGTTAAGAGTTCTTTGTTTACATTTTGTTGCAACTGTAATTTTGTGCTCGTGAAAAATGTAAAGAACTGCTCTCAGTGTGTTGTGTGTTGAACAACTAATTGGAGACTGAAAGAGAAACTGTTTGCTGTAAAAATAAATACCTTTGATGCTGATGTTAACGCTGTAATGGTTGTGGAAATTAATATAAAGAGTTTTATTTATATGTAATATTTTTGGCATGTCTTCTTCATTTCCGAGAAACCTTCCTGAGATGTATATAAAATTAAAGAAAACTTCACTTATTGTTGTCATTTTATTGCACGTAAATACTTACGTATTTTAAATACAGAAATCACCAAACGTGAATTTTCCTCAAAATGTTAGTTTTGCTTCTTTATTAAGGCTTTCAGAACTTGTTTAATTCCTAACTTAAAGTGGTCCTCAACATTCAATACCAACCCTCAACGACTACCCATAATCAAATACGCAGTAATTAAATCAAACACGAATTCAGAAACTGCTCACAATCCTTTGACTTCACGGCATCTGACTCCGAGATCCGGATTTCCATCAAATTAAGCACCGTCTTCGCAAAACTATTTATAAAGATTCCGTGGTAAAGGGGAGGTCTATTCAGGATGTGAAATTTGACGTGTGAGACCTCTGCCGGTTCAAATAAAGCGTTGAAGAGAACCCATTGTGCTGGCTTGAAAGGTGGAACATATCTATCTCATAACCATCGCGACGCCTTATTATTCCTTGTGATTTCTTCATTTTGGTGTAAAAAGGGGAATTGTATAGAGATGTGAATGGTGTGTTAGTATTTATTATGGCATGTGTGATTTGAAGGTGAATAGGTTCCTGGTTAAATATGTAGTTGCTGTCCTTGAGACATTGTGAACGGGTATATACAATCATGGTCACGTCTTTCATTATGAGATAGGAAATCTTCTGTAGCCAAACAGATCAAATTCGTGTAAAACCTAACTTTGTTTCTTCGAGAGCCTTTTGTCTACCATTGCCGCTGTAACTGATCTTTTAAACAATTCCGCATTTCCGGAAGGCTGGACATAAAACTTCATTTATATTCCATTTATGATCATTATTTTTTTAAACAGCCCTTTTAACAAAATCTATGTTGTGTAAATCAGAAAGAGAAAAAATTTCAGACTTCAGTTAAAGGCTAAAATGAAACCTGAAGAGGTATTAACAACTCCAAAGACATTTTCATCTGATATGAAAACGTAGCCCATTGCGTGTGAATAAGAATACACGCAAAGGGCCTATACGACCCACGTGTATTATACGTCCAATATCCAATGCCCTTCAGAAATACGTTTGAACAGCCCCTTTTCCCCCATTCTTTTAGGAATACGGGAGGAAGGGGATGTCAGGTAACACTGGTCGTTTTTGGAGATGATCTCAAAGCGTGTAAGTTCGCATTTATAAAGATTTCGAACGCATTCCGCAAATGAACACAATTTAAAGACGAATGCGTTTTTGGATTCTCAATTTGAATGAACGTTCGGCGCCCGATTCGACCGTAATGACGTCATATTTTGTCAGCCCCAATGTTTGGGGAACACACAAAAGGATGACAGCTAAACGGTTATCCAGATGAAAGAATATGTTTTACCTTTATGTAATTTTATTTAAAAGCTTGTTCCTTATCTGAGTATAACTTATGTGCATTGATGTGAAGATTGTTAAGAGAAGGCAAGTAGGTAGTTTTTATAGCGGTTTTGATCATATGATTTCGGGAAATTTTATCTAGCATACAGCCAATACAATCACTTATTTTGAAATTATGGAGAATGTGTCATAGGTATAAAGTCTGCTTATAAAGTACCATTAACTACGTCTTCCACTCCAAAACCACTCCGATACTACTACCTACTGTTCCTAATCACAGTGCAAATTAATTCCACCAATACCACTTGAAATGCTCATCAAATTGTAATATTTTGTACCTCAAATAACCTAAGGGAATTGCAAAGCCGTAGAAAGCCATACTCGTGGCGCATTAGCATCAAGTATATGTCATACACTCAACGAATTAATCTATATTACGCATGCATCAAAGGCTCTCAGTATGGGGTACTCCCGTGATTTGAACAATAGGAATTATGAGATCTCGCTATGGGTAAGAGCTTCTTGACCTAATATCGAATTACGCAGCTACAGTTATACGAATTTCAAAATTATAAGTGTAAGTTTAGGATTGAAAATTATTTGCATTTGGTGACTTCAATTAATAGGATTTTGGTGAATTTATTTGATGACGATTTCGCATTTTTATACGATTTTTTTAATAATATTTTCACTAACATTTTAAAGATTTTGAAGTGACAGCAACTGGTATTTAATAAATAATTTACTCATGTAACATAAATAACTTAGTAGGTACCCATTTCATAAAAAATATATAAATACTATCATATTTCATTATAGTCACGATATTATTGAAATGACGTAGGTAATTATTTTCGTTTCACGATTTCTAGTAAGTACAAAATGTGATATAATTTTAATGGATTTATTTTATCTTTTATAAGCGTACGCCGTTTTCAAGTGGCCAGTTTGTTTTCCATTTTCAAAATGAAAATCAAAAGCATCCTAAGTATATGGATATTCCCAATAGTCTGTAAGTTTTAATTATATTGTTATTTTATGATAAATATCTATCATTTTTTTATTTTTTCTATGTCGTTCGCTCAAATATTTTTTTTAGTGTCAGTAGCATCAGCTGCGGCCATTTTCTTTGGTGGTGATGATACCGAGGGCGCTGGTTTTGGCAAGTTTTACTACAATTTATTTATTAAAAGAATGTTTATTTATACATTACAAGAGCAGCATTTAATCGTTTATTAATATAAAATTTCAGGCTTACCTGGCCTGAGCTTTGCGACGGGTGCATTGAATGGTGCCATGGACATAGCAGGTAAGACAAGTTAGGTACTAGATAAATGTATTATTAGTTCCTAATTTATTTTTTATAACATGTTGATTGTAACGTCTTTTCGTTTCATCAAATATAATAATAAATCTTTTTTAGGTCAAATGATGAATACTGGCACTGGCCTGGCGTCTAAAGGTATGATATCCCCCTAATGCCCTAATCTGGTCTTGAGAGAACACCTACATATTCGGCAAGAATCGCTTTAACTCTGTTCGGCACTGTGACGCACACAAATGTTTCGTCTGGACCATTCGCTCTAGCAAACAGTTACAGCAACAAATTGCGTGCGGACATTTCCGAAATGTTCGCAAAATCACAACCTTTGTGCGCGAAAACTCCCAGTGGAGTCCCGAGACTTTATTGGTAGAATCCCGCAATTACGCATTATAAGAATGTATATCAGCTGAACCTGCTACTCTGTAGAGTTACTAGCCTCTATTTGATCTTGATACGAGAAGCAATTTTATTAATGATAAAATCTTTGTCAATCCAGAATCGCAATAAGTACCTAAACTTTTTAATTTTGCACCAGTTTTTTTTTAACAATTTACTCAAATGAAAATCTTTTGTTTTTGCAATAGTTTTCACCATGGCGACCAGTGTAGTTTAGTCATACAAGTTCTCCAAACAACAGAAGGTGAGTACAAATTACATTGAAAAAATATAGATTTCTCAATTTTCTTAGTTGGGGGACAAAACTAGTTTAACACTATGTAGGTACAAAATAATTAATCCATTAATGTTGTAATTGAATGTTAGATACATTACCAAGAATTTGAGAAAAACCATGTAAAATAGCTAACAGATACCAAACTTTGGTAGATATTTACTTTCGATAATTATTTTTTATGTTTTCAGGAGCCGCTGTTCCAGTTACGCAATATTTATGAAGAAATCTTGCATAAATGTAATAAAAATAAATATTGTAAAACTATATATATCTGGTACAAATATTTATTTCCACTTAGCAATTTGGAATTTCAAATAAATCACTTCTTATTTATTAAATGTTTCTCAGGTAACACTTTTTTCTTTTGATATGTGGCCTTTCCTATTTCCATTGCTAGGTAGGAGAACTACAAATGAGATGAAAAGTATGTTTAAATGCTCATACTATAAAAATACTGTAACAAACAATTGAAAGAATGTCTTATTAGATACTGGGAACTACTACCCACAAAGGGATCAAAACTAGCTATGCCACTCAGGAAGTGTAGCTTTCCAACACTGGTAGTATTGTTTAAATCGGCTCAGTAGTTTTGGAGCCTTTGAGGTAAAAACGAACAATCAAAAAATGTTTCCTATTTATTATACTAGTATAGCACAGATAACATTCCAACACTTAACATTCCCTGGAAATATATGAAGATCTGAAAGTATGAGATGTTCAAAACGAAGGAGATGAATATGCTCCAATACGTTATAAGGCCAGTAACTTGTAAAAGGATGACATACCTGGCAATCGATAGAGACTATGCAAAATAATATAATAAACTAACCGTTTTACATCGGTTTCACCCGGATCCCGTGGGATCTAAGTACTGCCTGTACCCGTATAAAATATAGCCTATGTTTACCGAAGATAATGTAGCTTCACAATAGTGAAATAAATTTTCAAATCGATCAAGTAGTTTTGGAGCTTATTCATGTTAAACAAACAATGAAATCTTTTTTCTGTATACTAATTTTGTAGATAACCTTTTCTACTACCAAAGTAGAGAATGGAAAAAATATAATTACGAAATTACGCCTTTCCATGAAGTCTTTTCGATCGATGCGCATTATGTTCTAGAATCATAAGCCTGTAATAAGCACTGACAAAAACATACTTACATGACTTGTCTTTGATCTAAGGAACAACCAGTTATTTGTCACAAACTTGATTGATTCTTGTGCCTTTTACATGCTACGATTTTACTTAAGACTTGATCTCGTTTAAGGATTCTTACAATGTTGAAATTGAGATCGAATACTATAAATGGATGTTATTGCAACAATGTATTGCTCAATACATTCAATTTATTGATTTAAAGAAATGTAAAATCACACTTCTATCGGGGCAAGCGGTAAGAAAGAACCATTTTCTCACAATGGCTGATAAATCATACGATTCTTTAAAAGAAAATTTTCTGCATGAAATGGATTTCATCAGTAACCTTGGCGTCAAAATGTTCATATATCCTTTTATAGGCAGATCCAAACTTGCCACTTACTGTTACCACATCACATATGGACTCTTATTTTTCACAATGACCCAATTAATTATTACTCTAACCTTAATTTGTATTAATGACATCGACGTTTTCGAGATCATCAATGTGGCTCCAAACATCGGAGTCTGTCTCATGATCCTGATCAAATACGGTAAAATTCATGACAATAAAGTGCTGTATGATCAAATTAACAAAAATTTTCGATTTGACATATGGGAAGCTATTTCGGATACACCAGCACACAAAGAGATTTTACATAATAGTACATGGATGACTAAGATTATATTGAGATTTGAGTTCTATTACACTATTGGCTTGGTTATCGTCATTGATTTGTTTCCAAGACTCATCATGGTTTACCAGAACAATATTTTGGGGAAAGAGAAACAGTATTTATACCCGTTTGATGGTTGGTACCCGTTTGATAAGATTAAATGGTATGACGCTGCATATATCTGGGAAAGCTTCATGACAACAGTTGTAATTTTTGTCTTCGTTTACGTTAATATGCTCCATATGTCTTACACACGATTTATATGTTTGGAATTGAAAATTCTTGGTAGTTCCATGGAAGGACTTATTAGCAATGAAGAAGTTGTTAAAATCAAGAAACGTAAAGATGTCGATAGAATACATTGCAACATTAGACAAAAACTAAAATTTATAATTTGTAAGCATCAATTTTTGGACAGGTGAGAAACAATAGTGTTATTATCAGCATTTACGCCATGTAGTAAATGTAATAAAGTTAACATTTGACTTGCTTTTTCCCAACAAAGTTATGATTAGTCCAGCTGACTGGGACTCAGCAGCAACGCTATTTTACATTTAGCGACTGCCTATTTGACCTTCTTAAAAGAGATACCTGTGCAACCCAATACACATACTCCTGCACCATGATAGAACTGATCGTTAGACTTTCTCGAAACTATCCTATAGTAAAATGAAAATCCAAAATAATCTTTTCTTTTGATTGCAGAATAGTGTCTGATTTAGATGAAGTCCTAGGTGATGGGATGTTTTTGACATACTTATTTGGATCTGTATTCATTTGCTTGACTATATTTACAGCAACGGTAAACTTATTTCTTACATTTTAAATATAAGTAAATAAATAAAGTAACTAATATCCTATTTATTTCCTAGGTTGTGGATGATCTGTACAAATCTATGCGATATTTTTCTTTCTTCTGTTCTTTGCTCGTTGAAGTATTCATACAGTGTATTATAGGACAACTTCTTATTGATCATGTAAGTTATATTAATTTTTGTTTATATTATAAGCTGAATTAAGAGTTTGTTTGGCTTAACGAGCTAATTCCAGGACCTATAATATATCTTTTAGTTTTAGAAGGCCCATTTTGATTTGGCTTGGCAAAAAGTGCTCTTTTCTTCCTTAATTTATTCCACCTTTTTTGTTGATGACTATGTCATGGAAATCTCTTTTTATAATTGTGATCACCCAATATGCCTTCCTATGTGTTTCCAGAGTAATAAACTGGAGAGAGCCATATACTTCGCAGACTGGGTATATGCTGATTCCGATACAAAGAAGATGTTGCTAATATTCTTGATGCGTTCACAAAAACCTTTTGGATTGAGCGCAAAAGGCTACCTGACTATGAATTTAGATACTTTTAGTGGGGTAAGAATTATCATTGGAATCTATGAAAAAAAAAAAACAAATCAACCACTTAGTTTAACTCTAATTAACAAAAACAATGTATTTTATTTACAGGTCTGCAGTTTGTCCTACCAGTTTTTCAATTTACTGCGCACTGCATACTCAGAATAACGATTTACTTATATAAATAAAATATCTGTTGTATATCTTACACCTATATAGCATACCTACACGAAGTAGGTACCTAGCGATCGTGCTAAAGAACTTTGCATTTCTGAAGTTACCCATTTGTTAGAAAAAAAAGTTATTTGACGTGAACATAGATAAGTCGCACCACGCACCATGCTTACATTATAATTACACTTTTACGGTTTAATCCAAATTAAAATACTTATCTATTTAACAAGTTTGTTATATTTACTCGATCAAAGTACCTACACTGTGTAGAGAGGTGTTATTAAAATCATTTAAAGATTCGAATCTGAAATATATACTGTACTTTTTTAATGACTCTATTTTATAAATCCTAGCTTATGTTATTTATTATTTACATTAATATTATAAACAGGAATGTAAGTTTTTGATTGTTTGTCACGCTGTCACGGGAAAATGGCTGATTCTTTCTTTGTAAATTGAACCTACAAATAATACAAAAAGTTAGCAAGTGACGTATACCTATGCCCTTATTCCATTTGCTCCATACTTTGAAGAATACCATTTCTAGAAGGTTCTTACAAAATTAAATACCACAAAACCAAATCAAAGAAAAATGAAAATGTATTTATCAGCAAGATTTTCACATAGAAACATAATATGAATATTTTCAGAAACCTCCACAAAATAACGGCATGCATACGACGACGCAAATGTAGAAAACTGAACAGCCAATGGCTTCGTATATTGAAATCGGCTCTAGTGACGTCATAAAAGCAAGATGTCTACCTTCATATCGAGAGAGTGGATGAAAAATAGGCGTATTGAACGTGTATTGTCTCGCTGCATAGCATTTTCACCCTATATTGAATCTGTTTATTTCTTAAATAAAAGCAAGTAGATAGCTAATGGAAATATTAGTTTATGTATACGCAAATGACTGTTCTACAGTACTAAAACTGACACTAAGTTGATTTTACAGTTTATATAGGTAATTATAATGAATATTATCTATTCTATTATCACATATCTATCACGAACACTATAAAGAAATGTCATAAAACTTTTATTTAATTAGTTCATCACGAATTTGGTGTAATTTTTGTATTTTAATTGATTTGTTTTGGTTTAAATACTGGAGCGTTGGCTCGTATCATCAGTCCAGGCACTCGTTGGAAGATGGGTACCAAACTGTGGGCTTTAGTTCTCTTAGTCACATTGCCTTCGGGCTTATTAGCACAGGATGGTGAGTTCAATTTTTTATTTCTAGATTTTCCTATTTTAACTAACATTTAAAAGTACCTATATTACGTAATATTTTTTCTTTGTTAAAAATTTTGAATAAATAACAAATAATAATTCTGTAAATTGCATGAAATAAAAAAATGTCAAGAAAGTACTTTACGTGGATGTTATTTAGATAGGTACATAAATAAATAAGTACATTCATTGCAATATCAGTTATTATATAAACTTTTATTCGACATCCTGCAACCCCTTAAAAAGAAAATTAACTTAACTTCTTTACAGTAATTTTAGATGATGGAGACGATTCTATAAGTTCTGCTCAAGCCTTAGCCCAATCAGGTAAGAATTTTTTTTGAATACCATACAGACTATAGCTACATTGAATTCCTGATCTCTTTCCGGTCGTGTCGGATTGCCATCCCATCGGGCTATGAGAGTGAAGGAATAGTGAGTGCACCTGTGTCTGCGCAAATGCTTGTGCACTATAAATTATGTCCTGCGCCGTTGGCCAATCTCCTTACATGAGAACAGCCGCCGTTCTCAAATCGGTCGGTCGGTTTAACGACAAAATGTTTGGCGACAACCCACAGCTTTATTTTTATTGTCTTTGGACGCTTATTCAATGTTATAAAGATATAACTTTCGAATTTCAATTTTGTGTTTACAAAATAATATCAACTGCTTCTTTACCAGCAATTAAATCATCTAAGTATAAAATATTAATATACATAATTGTTGTAACTTTTTTTCATAGTTGCTGAGGGAGATGACGATGGCGGCTTAGGACTATCAAACGCCTACGCAAGTTCAATAGCTCGTAAGAACTTTTCATATCTATTAGTCAGAACTCAAAAAAATCTGTTTACATTATTTACTTGCCTACAAAATACTCTGTTGGATTTATTTATTTAAAAAAGATATAATAATATAAACATAAGTTCGAATTATCCAAACTAATGCTGCCTTTCAAAGCCTCTATAAGAAATATCAACCTTATAAACTTCAAAATTAGAATTAGTTTCGTATTAAAAGAAACATATATTTAAAAATATATTTGTCCCTCTCTTATTTATATCTATCCCTTTCATTTCGTGCGTGAGGTAATTGATGTGTCTTTTGTTTCATTAAACGTTTTTTTACTCTTTCCTACATAATCAGTCTATCCCTTTCATTTTATGCGTTTGGAACTTCGATTCAAATTTTGCCAAAAGAAAAAAAATCGCTTCTTGTTTACCAAGGAGTTTAGCAATAAAATGATAATAAAATTGTGTTCGAAATTCAAACAAGCCAGCGCAATGAAAAGAAAAAAATATAAAATGGCGCGAAGATGATTGTGTTTTATTACGTGATTGTGCTTTCTTATTTTGAAATAAATGAATATAAAATAAATTAACTATAATATTATCTAAGTTAATTTTTACGTTTATATTTACTACACGTTTTAAAAGGTGCGTATAATTTGCAAAAGATTAATTTCTATATTCATATAAATAATGCAACCTCAGTTCAACTAGCGGTGCTATAAGTTAGACATGTAGGTATTAACTGGGTCTGTTATTATTAATTGAAAACTTAAGCTTATTCGGGATTCTTTTACTCCATTATTGATGAAAATCCGTCTACCAAATCAGTGTTCTGTTGAATTTTATTTAGTTTTTCTTGGCTATCACTGCACATGTACCTACTTGAATAATATTCATCACTTGAAAATATGTTTTTTGATAATCCGCTGATAGCTTGTTGAGAGTAATTAATCTACTATATTAATGTCACAGAATCTGGCGCGGACGGATATGGTGGGGACAGCGGAGCTCAGTCTCTGGCCAACGCCTATTCTCGTAAGTTTTTTTTTCTATTTTTAATTCGCCAATAAGTCTTAACTAGTCAAAGAAAATGAATAAATACGAAAAGAATAACAGTTTTTCTGTATGCTTGCAACACTGAAGGCTGAGTTACCTTGGATGTGTGAATTAACTGTAAAATAGTATCATGTACGTAAATAGCAAAACTTTTGCCGTCTTTAACACATTATTTTGTTAACAGTGTCGGGTGGCGATGGATACGGCGATGATGGGTACTCACAATCTCAAGCACTGGCAAATGCTTACAGTGGTACGAAATTTTAAAATATATTTTAGGCACTTTTCATTGGAGGACAAGTTCTGTTCAGTTCCGTTCAAGGAGTCTGATAAGGCTGTCTGTCGGACTTTCTGACTTCTGAGTACTTCTGACTAACCTTTGGGTATGACGGCTGGCACATTTAGGTACATGGAATTTTCATTTTGATAATTTGTTTTATAATTGCAGGAGCTGGCGGAGATGGGTCAAATTCAATAGCTTCAGCTAACGCTGCCAGCAGTGAGTCTATAGCTTTATCTTTTTTATTTCTGCCTTCATTAAAATGTAATGATTACAAACGTAATTTCACTTTGTCTTTAGCCAGTTGAAATTAATAATATCAAGGTAATAAATAAATATGACGAATGGTTGTTTGTTGTTATAGGAGCTGGTGGAAAAGGACGAAATGTAGCACAATCTCAAGCCATCGCAAGAGCTGCTAATCGTAAGCATTATCTTTATTTTGTAACTTTAATTAGTTTCGTTTACTCCTTAATATCTCTCCATATAGACTTTTCCCATTGAAAAGTAGCTTGGCCATATAAAATTTATCTATTTCATAGATTCAAGAAATACATTTTGTTTTCTTTAAGTTTGTAAATAAACTTTAACATTATTCTATCAATACAACCAAGTTGACTATGTTTTACAGAAGGTTATGGACAAAGTGGTGCCCAAGCAGGATCATATGCGCTCTCAGGAGGACAAGGCAGAGGTGAGAATTACATACCAAATATTAATTAAAAAGGCGAAGCGCTAAATTATTTAAAATTCAGTATTTCAATCATCTCAATTGAAAGGCCATAAAACCACTCTAAATATTAAGTGAGTCAGTCGATTCATTTCATGAGTTTTCTTGACCGGTATTAACCGTAGTACCCTTTTTGGAAAACCTATTGAAACAAAAAAAAAACATTTCCAAAAATGAATGTAAAATAACAATGATATAAGTAAATAATAAATTAATTGACTTGTGGTCTTACAGGAAGTAGCTATGGACAAAGTTCAGCACAAACAAGAGCGAGTGCAGGAGGCGGCAAAGGTAAGAAATTGCTTCAGCGAAACAATATGGTATAGGTACTATTGTTCAATGGTGTAATTTACTCAACAACTAAGAAATGTATGATTCGCCATTTTATTTGTGAACTACGAAGCATTTTATGATATATTTTGTTGATCAATCTTTTATGTACCCATTACAAATCACAGTGCTAACCTACTTACCTCATACATAAATGATGATTATCGTTCTAACAATATGTTAACATATCTTGTGCTTGATGCATACATAAGTATGTACATTGTAAATATAGGTACCTAATTATAATGTAATTCCTTTATTTTATTTATTTTCAGGCGGTTACGGCCAAAGTACGGCCCAGGCTGGCTCATACGCAGGGTCAGGCTCAGGAGGCAGAAGAGGTAAGAACTTCTATAATACATCAGCAATGACAAAACACTAATACGCGGTACTATAAAAATAAATAATGTAAAAAAGGAAAAAAGTAATTTTTACTTTCTACAAAAAAAGGACTTGTTCGTTTACTTCTCTTTATCGTTTACAGGATTGTACAGAAATCCATTCTGGGGCTTCGGTGAAGGTAAGTCATTTAAATAGTTAAATTAAGATTAACACTGGAGTTTTATTTTTTTATCACTGGTAGTTATTTGAAAACAAAAAAAAATCCTAATGTGACAAGTCCCTTAATTGTTTCCGAATTCAATGTTTCAAAGGTTTTTGTGTCATCCAAGTTGCATACTCGTAAATGCCTACCTATTTGAGTCACTATGTATAATATGACTTCGAAACTTAGAAGTACATAAGGCTTATTACCTTTATGAAACTCACAGGAACATATTTTGGACCACGAGGAAGATTTGGCTCACAACCGTCCCGCTCCATGGCATCAGGTACGATACAGCATATAGATACTATGAGTGTAATGGATTGAAACTTGAGAACTATGAGCGTTTATAATGAAATTCTATATTGTAGCCAACGCTGCAGCTGGTAGCAGAGGTGGCAAGTCCCAATCACAAGCAAGTAAGTGGAAACAAACTTTTAGTTGCAGAAATGTGTAAGAATCATAATGCTTTAGATATAATTAAATACTCGCTTGGAAATTTTAAAACGCTTTGGAATCATATCGAAAGATATCAAAATATTCTGTTTTCAAAATAATAATTTCAAACACAGAAAATAAAAAAAAATTGGTTGTTTGGAAAAACGGTAGTTTACAAGTAGTCTTTAATACCTACTTTTGATGAGTTATCAAAACCTATGATAACAGAATACAATATTTTGACCTAGTAAACAACCGTTTTATAATCGTCCTCAAATAAATCTTATAATGCGTATAAATCACACTACACACATTATGTCTCTAATATATCTAATTGCAGTGGCTAATTCTTATGCGGCAAGTCGAAACCAACCAATACGGCGCAGACCAATAATAATAAGACCCGAACCAGGTAATATATTATTTACATTTAAAAAAAATTGAAAATATAGAACTGAGTTTAGCACGTTTAGTTTCCCATCATTAGGTACTTTGCAATATTTAAATATTTTTCTAAGGACGGATATGATTAATGTAATATCTTTAATGTAATTTTTTACTTATTTTCGTAACAGTCTGAATCACTTGTTTTTTGCCAAAGCCTTATACATATTCGTGCATATAAGTTATTCATGGCTTTTGTCATACTAGATATCGTAACCGATGGCACTGAAGGTAACGATGACAATCAGATGGGATCTCAAGGTAACCAACCTAAACCGAGCCCGTCGCCAAAGAACGCAGGCGGTCAAGGTGGATCCCCAGGAGGACAGGGATCTCAGGGTAGCCAGCCTGAACCGAGCCCGGCACCAAAGAACCCAGGAGGTCAAGGAGGACAGGGATCTCAGGGTAACCAACCTGAACCAAGCCCGGCACCAAAGAACACAGGAGGTCAAGGCGGATCTCAAGGTAGTCAACCAGAATCGAATCAAAACGTTCCAGGGAAGAAAGTAGTGACAACTATTACTACTTCATCTGGATCTACAAGCGGTAAGTACTCGTCGTAGCAAATGTTGTTTTGATGCATCAAATAAAATAGTCAAATTGCGTCACACATTTATATTGAAATATCATTCATTTCATAGTCTACACACATTAAGGTTTAGATCATTATATTAAATGTAGTTGTTTTCCTCATTCCTGATGAAGTAAAAAGTTACATAATTAATTATTTTCCAGTTGCGTCTGGACAAGGAGGGTCAGCTACTTCATCAGGCTCCTCAGAAAGTAAGCAAGCATTTATAGCGTTATCATTGTGTTCTAATTACTTGTGATGTATTCACTCACTCATTACCTCATTTCCTAGTTTTCTTTTTCAAACGTGGCATCCCACTTTCAGATAGCAGTCAAGACGGGAAAAATTCTCAATCGACAACTAAGACATCAGGTACTTAAAAAATCATTGTTTTTAAAGTTTCTCCGATCTTTAAATTTTTTCCTTCGATTTCATCTGTCTAAAATTTCTTCTGTTAATGCTTTTTTTTTATTTTACTCAACGACACTTTTTTATGTCGCAGGCACTTCTTCAGGAAATGCTTCAGGTGCCTCAGCCGCTGGTACATCATCAACAAGTAGGTACCAACTAAAAATTGTGCCACATTTACAGTTGCACCTATTTTCTTAGTTGTAAGTTTAAACTTGCATCTAAAAATCGTGCTATTTTCCAATATCGTTTATAATGTCGTAAGATTTATCAATCTGAATTACCAGAAGACTTTCGCCCTTTAAATCGCTGATTGCTAATTCAGTAGTCCTAAACATCAATTGTTTTTTTCAGCAAACGAATCATCTGAAACCGGACAACCAGGAGGAGATAACACATTGCCCAAAATTCAAGTAGGCAAGACAACTATAATCATAGGCGACTCTTCTGGTTCTCAAAGTGGTAGGTTCTCATTTTACATAAAGAGACGGTTACAGTTCTCAAAAAGGACCATATCACGTTGTAATGGCATCAATCTATCATCACTAACAGGACTATTGCAACCAATAAGCCTGATATAGTGGTGATAGATAGACAGGCAGTACTCCATGATACGGCGCGTATTGTGAAGAGGTTTCTGTCTCTGCGACCCTAATCACCGGTACTTAGACCCTGTACCCGACATCGGTGCCCACCTTTGTTTTAATTTTAATTTTTTTAATCTAATATTTTTTTAAATCGAAATTGTATGTATAAAGATGAATTAACAACATATAATCAATGTCTCATCTTTTAGTTGTGGTGTCTGGACAAGGAGGAACAGCTACTACTTCGGGATCCACAGAAGGTAGGCACACAGTTTTCTACTTCATACCTACTATACAACTGAGGTCTTCACTTGTAATTTACGAATCTGAATAGATAATAGCACTGTTATCTTCAATAGCGTGGGTATGTTTCTACAAAAGAATAACTCGTAAATAAGTATACTGAAACTAAAACGATATAAAGTATCAACAATTAGTTTAAAAATAAACGGGCAAAAAAGCAGAATGACGACAATTTAAAATAACAATGATTCAATAACAACAACAATATTTTCACTCCTTAGCCAACACTAAAGATGGAGGCAAATCTACGAACTTAACATCACAGACCTCAGGTAACAAAACTTCATTTTATGCTTGCTTAATATAATGTATGAAATACGCACTCTACCTCTGACACGAAACTTTAATTTGCAGGCACTTCTTCAGGGAATGCTAAAGCTGGCTCGACCTCTGGGGGTTCAACACAAGGTTTGTTTTTTTTTTTTTTTTTACAAATATTTAACCGACTTTTACGTATTTAAAATAGTTTGTTGGGGTTCATTGTCAGACATAAAATTTTATGTAAGGGTGCTTACATAAAGAAACAGGTTACCGGTACAGACAAACCTGTACGGGTAGGTACCGATCAGTGCAGGTATAATATTTCAATATAATCCTATTGAAACAGAAACAGGTTTACCTGTTTCTTTATAAGTGAGTGAGTGAGTGAATAGGATTGTATTGAAATATTATACCTGCACTGATCGGTACCTACCTGTACAGGTTTGTCTGTACCGGTAACCTGTTTCTTTATGTGAGCACCCTAAATTCTGTCATGGAAGAAAGGTTGATTGTTTCAAGACATTTTGTCACACAAAGCTTCAGCATGATGACTTCACGTTTTAGACGTTTTAATAAAATATCTAGTGTAGACTACTGTCAATATCGAGATAAAATATAGCCTATGTTACACGGAAAGAGTGTAGATTGCCAACAATGAAAGAATTTTTCAAATCAGCTGTATAGTTTCGGAGCCTTCAGTGTACAAACAAGTAAATAAAATGTGTCGTTGTCTAAGAATAAGTATCTGAAAACTGAACAAAATATATCGTAAGAACTGTGTATTTCTTCTCCAATAAACAAATCTTTCCATATTTTCCATAGTCATCAATATAACGGAAACCGGTGAAATAACAACTGGCAATGTACCAAACAAGAATGCAACTCAAGGACAGGGTGGGTCCCCAGGCAGTGAACCAAGCAAGAATGCAACCCAAGGACAGGGTGGGTCCCCAGGCAGTGAACCAAGCAAGAATGCAACTCAAGGACAGGGAGGTTCCCCAGGCAGTGAACCAAGCAAGAATGCAACCCAAGGACAGGGTGGCTCCCCAGGCAGTGAACCAAGCAAGAATGCAACTCAAGGACAGGGAGGTTCCCCAGGCAGTGAACCAAGCAAGAATGCAACCCAAGGACAGGGTGGGTCCCCAGGCAGTGAACCAAGCAAGAATGCAACTCAAGGACAGGGTGGGTCCCCAGGCAGTGAACCAAGCAAGAATGCAACCCAAGGACAGGGTGGGTCCCCAGGCAGTGAACCAAGCAAGAATGCAACTCAAGGACAGGGAGGTTCCCCAGGCAGTGAACCAAGCAAGAATGCAACCCAGGACAGGGTGGCTCCCCAGGCAGTGAACCAAGCAAGAATGCAACCCAAGGACAGGGTGGCTCCCCAGGCAGTGAACCAAGCAAGAATGCAACCCAAGGACAGGGTGGGTCCCCAGGCAGTGAACCAAGCAAGAATGCAACCCAGGACAGGGTGGGTCCCCAGGCAGTGAACCAAGCAAGAATGCAACCCAAGGACAGGGTGGCTCCCCAGGCAGTGAACCAAGCAAGAATGCAACTCAAGGACAGGGTGGCTCCCCAGGCAGTGAACCAAGCAAGAATGCAACCCAAGGACAGGGTGGCTCCCCAGGCAGTGAACCAAGCAAGAATGCAACCCAAGGACAGGGTGGCTCCCCAGGCAGTGAACCAAGCAAGAATGCAACCCAAGGGCAGGGTGGCTCCCCAGGCAGTGAACCAAGCAAGAATGCAACCCAGGACAGGGTGGGTCCCCAGGCAGTGAACCAAGCAAGAATGCAACCCAAGGACAGGGTGGGTCCCCAGGCAGTGAACCAAGCAAGAATGCAACCCAAGGACAGGGTGGGTCCCCAGGCAGTGAACCAGGCAAGAATGCAACTCAAGGACAGGGTGGGTCCCCAGGCAGTGAACCAGGCAAGAATGCAACAAGGACAGGGTGGCTCCCCAGGCAGTGAACCAAGCAAGAATGCAACCCAACAGGGTGGCTCCCCAGGCAGTGAACCAAGCAAGAATGCAACCCAAGGACAGGGTGGCTCCCCAGGCAGTGAACCAAGCAAGAATGCAACTCAAGGACAGGGTGGCTCCCCAGGCAGTGAACCAAGCAAGAATGCAACCCAAGGACAGGGTGGGTCCCCAGGCAGTGAACTAAGCAAGAATGCAACTCAAGGGCAGGGTGGGTCCCCAGGCAGTGAACCAAGCAAGAATGCAACTCAAGGGCAGGGTGGGTCCCCAGGCAGTGAACCAAGCAAGAATGCAACCCAGGACAGGGTGGGTCCCCAGGCAGTGAACCAAGCAAGAATGCAACTCAAGGACAGGGTGGCTCCCCAGGCAGTGAACCAAGCAAGAATGCAACTCAAGGACAGGGTGGCTCCCCAGGCAGTGAACCAAGCAAGAATGCAACCCAAGGACAGGGTGGCTCCCCAGGCAGTGAACCAAGCAAGAATGCAACCCAGGACAGGGTGGCTCCCCAGGCAGTGAACCAAGCAAGAATGCAACCCAAGGACAGGGTGGCTCCCCAGGCAGTGAACCAAGCAAGAATGCAACCCAGGACAGGGTGGCTCCCCAGGCAGTGAACCAAGCAAGAATGCAACCCAAGGACAGGGTGGCTCCCCAGGCAGTGAACCAAGCAAGAATGCAACCCAAGGGCAGGGTGGGTCCCCAGGCAGTGAACCAAGCAAGAATGCAACCCAAGGACAGGGTGGGTCCCCAGGCAGTGAACCAAGCAAGAATGCAACCCAAGGACAGGGTGGGTCCCCAGGCAGTGAACCAAGCAAGAATGCAACTCAAGGACAGGGTGGGTCCCCAGGCAGTGAACCAGGCAAGAATGCAACCCAGGGACAGGGTGGCTCCCCAGGCAGTGAACCAAGCAAGAATGCAACCCAAGGACAGGGTGGCTCCCCAGGCAGTGAACCAAGCAAGAATGCAACCCAAGGACAGGGTGGCTCCCCAGGCAGTGAACCAAGCAAGAATGCAACTCAAGGACAGGGTGGCTCCCCAGGCAGTGAACCAAGCAAGAATGCAACCCAGGACAGGGTGGGTCCCCAGGCAGTGAACTAAGCAAGAATGCAACCCAGGACAGGGTGGGTCCCCAGGCAGTGAACCAAGCAAGAATGCAACTCAAGGGCAGGGTGGGTCCCCAGGCAGTGAACCAAGCAAGAATGCAACCCAAGGACAGGGTGGGTCCCCAGGCAGTGAACCAAGCAAGAATGCAACTCAAGGACAGGGTGGGTCCCAGGCAGTGAACCAAGCAAGAATGCAAGGACAGGGTGGGTCCCAGGCAGTGAACCAAGCAAGAATGCAACTCAAGGACAGGGTGGGTCCCCAGGCAGTGAACCAAGCAAGAATGCAACCCAAGGACAGGGTGGGTCCCCAGGCAGTGAACCAAGCAAGAATGCAACTCAAGGACAGGGTGGGTCCCCAGGCAGTGAACCAAGCAAGAATGCAACCCAAGGACAGGGTGGGTCCCCAGGCAGTGAACCAAGCAAGAATGCAACTCAAGGACAGGGTGGGTCCCCAGGCAGTGAACCAAGCAAGAATGCAACCCAAGGACAGGGTGGATCTCAAGGAGGGCAGGGGGTATCCCAAGGTAGTCAACCAGGATCAAATGAAAATGTCCCAGGGAAGAAAGTAGTGACAACCATTACTACTTCATCTGGATCTACAAGCGGTAAGTACTCCTGGTATCAAATGTTGTTTGAATGCATCAAATAAAATAGTCAAGCTGTGTCAGTTATCTTCGTTAATTTTCTTATCGCTCATTTAATAGTCTACACACATTTAAGGTTTAGATTATATATATTAAATGTTGTGGTTTTCTCATTCCTGATGAAGTAAGAAGTTACATAATTAATTATTTTCTAGTTGTGACGTCTGGACAAGGAGGATCAGCTACTACATCAGGCTCCTCAGAAGGTATGCAAGCATTTGTAGCGTTATACTTTGTTCTTATTTATTGTGATATATTCACTCACTCATACCTTATTTCCTAATTTTAATTTTCAAACGTGGCATCTGACTTTCAGGTAGCAGTCAAGACGGGAAAAATTCACAATCGACAACTAAGACATCAGGTAATTGAATAATATTAATGTTTGTTAAGTTATTCTGACCTTATTCTTCTTCGATGTCACCTGTCTAATTTAATGTTGTTTATAGTTAAGAGAGAAATATGTGAAAAATATATTGAGAACTCACATAGAAGCCCTGTTTCTTATAGATACTATACCACTATACTAAACTAATATAGCTGGATATGCTTGCATCCATTCATAAATAGAACTTAAAAAGGTATCATACTTGACAATGTACTTTATTGCACTCAACTTTTACTGACTCGTTTTTCTTATAAAACATAAATAAAGAGTAAAAGTTTTTTTTTACACAATGACACTTATATCTTGTCGCAGGCACTTCTTCAGGAAATGCTTCAGGTGGCTCGATCGCGGGTACATCAACAACATGTAAGTACCAACTATAACATTTTGCCACGTTTACAGTTTCATCTATTTTCTTAATTGTTAGTTGGCGGTTATTTATTGACAGCTTCCGCCCGCGGCTTCGCCCGCGTAGTGTTCGGTTATATCGCGTTTCCAAGAGAATTCTTCAATAGTCCAGGATAAAAACTATCCTGTGTTCTTTCTCAAGGTCAACTCTATCTCTGTACCAAATTTAATTAAAATCAGTTCAGTGATTTAGATGACTTAGTTTAGTGATTTGTATGTAGGTACTTTCTAAGTATATCTTAGACACCTCAAGAACATCCTTGGCAGTCGTTACGGGTAGTCAGAAGCCAGTAAGTCTGACACCAGTCTAACCAAGGGGTATCGGGTTGCCCGGGTAACTGGGTTGAGGAGGTCAGATAGGCAGTCGCTTCTTGTAAAGCACTGGTACTCAGCTGAATCCGGTTAGACTGGAAGCCGACCCCAACATGATTGGGAAAAGGCTCGGAGGATGATGAGTTCAGTGATTTAGATTTCAAAGCGCAACAGACAGATAGCCAGACATACAGAGTTACTTTCGCATTTATAATGTTAGTAGCGACATGTATATGTAATATCTTCATTATTGAATAAAATACCAAGAGCTTATTGTAAGTTTGAACTTGAATAAGAGAATATTTCATCCGTTCGTAGAGACAAATGTTTACTTGCCAATTCTGTAGTACTTAACATTAATTGTTTTTTCAGCACACGAAACATCTGAAACGGGACAATCAGGAGGAGATAACACTCCGGGCAAGACAGTTATAATCATACGCGACTCTTCTGGTTCTCAAAGTGGTAGGTTCACATTTGACATGATTCCCAAAATTTACATTAGTGAAGTAGGGTATCTATGCTCATTTTATATTACATGAAAAAGTAACACAACTGAATTGAAATCCCATAATCAAATGTCTCATCTTTTAGTTGTGGTGTCCGGACAAGGAGGAACAGCTACTACTTCGGGATCCACAGAAGGTAGGCACACAGTTTTCTACTTTATACCTACTATACAACTGACGACTTCACTTCACTCTTAAAAAAAATTACTATTTAAATAAATAATAGCACTGTTATCTTCAATAGCGTAGGTATTTTTCTACAAAAGGATAACCCGTAAATAAAATACTGAAATTTTAAACAATATATACTATCAACAATTGGTATAAAGATAAACCGAGTAATTGAAAAAAAAACAAAGGCAGCAAAATAACGTTGAAACAATAACTACAATATTATATTTTTTTAGCCAACACTAACGATGGCGGCAAATCTACAAAATTAACATCTCAGACCTCAGGTAATGAAGGTTTATTTTATGCTTGTTTAACATAATGTAGCATACGCACTCGATAGTAAGACAATAACACGAAACTTCAATTTGCAGGCACTTCTTCAGGGAATGCTAAAGCTGGCTCGACCTCTGGGGGTTCAACACAAGGTTTGTTTTTTTACAAATACATACTTAATCGACTTTTATCTATTTAAAACATTTTGTTTGAGAGTTCCTTGTCAAACATAAGATTTCATGAAAATTCTGTCATGGTAGAAAGGCAATCTGATTTTTTCAAGACATTTCGTCACACAAAGCTTCAGTATGTTGACTTCACGTTTTAGACGTTTTAATAAAGTATCTAGTGTAGACTACTGTTATCATCGAGATAAAATATAGCCTACTCGGAAAGAGTTTTTTTTTTCAAATCAGCTCAATAGTTTCGGAACCTTCAGGGTACAACCAAACAAAAAATGTGTCGTTGTGGAAGAATAGACCCTGAACCTGAACAAAATAGTATCGTAAGAACTATTTCTTCTCCACTAAACAAATTTTTCCATATTTTCCATAGTCATCAATATAAGCGAAACCGGAGAAATAACAACTGGCAATGAACAAACTGGAGGAAAGGGTGGCTCTCCAAGCAGTGAACCAAGCAAGAATGCAACCCAAGGACAGGGTGGGTCCCCAGGCAGCGAACCAAGCAAGAACGCAACTCAAGGACAGGGTGGGTCCCCAGGCAGTGAACCAAGCAAGAATGCAACCCAAGGACAGGGTGGCTCCCCAGGCAGTGAACCAAGCAAGAATGCAACCCAAGGACAGGGTGGGTCCCCAGGCAGTGAACCAAGCAAGAATGCAACCCAAGGACAGGGTGGGTCCCCAGGTAGTGAACCAAGCAAGAATGCAACCCAAGGACAGGGTGGCTCCCCAGGCAGTGAACCAAGCAAGAATGAAACTCAAGGACAGGGTGGGTCCCCAGGCAGTGAACCAAGCAAGAATGCAACCCAAGGACAGGGTGGGTCCCCAGGCAGTGATCCAAGCAAGAATGCAACTCAAGGACAAGGTGGGTCCCCAGGCGGTGAACCAAGCAAGAATGCAACCCAAGGACAGGGTGGGTCCCCAGGCAGTGAACCAAGCAAGAATGCAACCCAGGACAGGGTGGGTCCCCAGGCAGTGAACCAAGCAAGAATGCAACCCAAGGACAGGGTGGGTCCCCAGGTAGTCAACCAAGCAAGAATGAAACTCAAGGACAGGGTGGCTCCCCAGGCAGTGAACCAAGCAAGAATGCAACCCAAGGACAGGGTGGCTCCCCAGGCAGTGAACCAAGCAAGAATGCAACACAAGGACAGGGTGGGTCCCCAGGCAGTGAACCAAGCAAGAATGCAACTCAAGGACAAGGTGGGTCCCCAGGCGGTGAACCAAGCAAGAATGCAACCCAAGGACAAGGTGGCACTCCAGGCAGTGAACCAAGCAAGAATGCAACACAAGGACAGGGTGGGTCCCCAGGCAGTGAACCAAGCAAGAATGCAACCCAAGGACAGGGTGGGTCCCCAGGCAGCGAACCAAGCAAGAACGCAACTCAAGGACAGGGTGGGTCCCCAGGCAGTGAACCAAGCAAGAATGCAACCCAAGGACAGGGTGGCTCCCCAGGCAGTGAACCAAGCAAGAATGCAACCCAAGGACAGGGTGGGTCCCCAGGCAGTGAACCAAGCAAGAATGCAACCCAGGACAGGGTGGGTCCCCAGGCAGTGATCCAAGCAAGAATGCAACTCAAGGACAAGGTGGGTTCCCAGGCGGTGAACCAAGCAAGAATGCAACAAGGACAGGGTGGGTCCCCAGGCAGTGAACCAAGCAAGAATGTAACCCAGGACAGGGTGGGTCCCCAGGCAGTGAACCAAGCAAGAATGCAACCCAAGGACAGGGTGGCTCCCCAGGCAGTGAACCAAGCAAGAATGCAACCCAAGGTCAGGGTGGCTCCCCAGGCAGTGAACCAAGCAAGAATGCAACACAAGGACAGGGTGGGTCCCCAGGCAGTGAACCAAGCAAGAATGCAACTCAAGGACAAGGTGGGTCCCCAGGCGGTGAACCAAGCAAGAATGCAACCCAGGACAGGATGGGTCCCCAGGCAGTGAACCAAGCAAGAATGCAACCCAAGGACAGGGTGGGTCCCCAGGCAGTGAACCAAGCAAGAATGTAACCCAAGGACAGGGTGGCTCCCCAGGCAGTGAACCAAGCAAGAATGCAACCCAAGGACAGGGTGGCTCCCCAGGCAGTGAACCAAGCAAGAATGCAACCCAAGGTCAGGGTGGCTCCCCAGGCAGTGAACCAAGCAAGAATGCAACCCAAGGACAGGGTGGGTCCCCAGGCAGCGAACCAAGCAAGAATGCAACCCAAGGACAGGGTGGGTCCCCAGGCAGCGAACCAAGCAAGAACGCAACTCAAGGACAGGGTGGGTCCCCAGGCAGTGAACCAAGCAAGAATGCAACCCAAGGACAGGGTGGGTCCCCAGGCAGTGAACCGAGCAAGAATGTAACCCAAGGACAGGGTGGCTCCCCAGGCAGTGAACCAAGCAAGAATGCAACCCAAGGACAGGGTGGGTCCCCAGGCGGTGAACCAAGCAAGAATGCAACCCAAGGACAAGGTGGGTCCCCAGGCGGTGAACCAAGCAAGAATGCAACCCAAGGACAGGGTGGGTCCCCAGGCGGTGAACCAAGCAAGAATGCAACCCAAGGACAGGGTGGCTCCCCAGGCAGTGAACCAAGCAAGAATCCAACCCAAGGACAGGGTGGGTCCCCAGGTAGTGAACCAAGCAATAATGCAACCCAAGGACAGGGTGGATCTCAAGGAGGGCAGGGGGTATCCCAAGGTAGTCAACCAGGATCAAATGAAAATGTTCCAGGGAAGATAGTAGTGACAACCATTACTACTTCATCTGGATCTACAAGCGGTAAGTAATTCTGGTATCAAATGTTGTTTTGATGCATCAAATAAAATAGTCAAGCTGTGTCAGTTATCTTCGATAATGTTCTTAAGAATTCTACAATTAACATTTATATGGAAATATCGCTCATTTAATAGTCTACACACATTTAAGGTTTAGATTATATATATTAAATGTTGTGGTTTTTTTCATTCCTGATGAAGTAAGAAGTTACATTATTAATTATTTTCTAGTTGTGACGTCTGGACAAGGAGGATCAGCTACTACATCAGGCTCCTCAGAAGGTATGCAAGCATTTGTAGCGTTATACTTTGTTCTTATTTATTGTGATATATTCACTCACTCATACCTTACTTCCTAATTTTAATTTTCAAACGTGGCATCTCACTTTCAGGTAGCAGTCAAGACGGGAAAAATTCACAATCGACAACTAAGACATCAGGTAATTGAATAATATTAATGTTTGTTAAGTTATTCTGACCTTATTCTTCTTCGATGTCACCTGTCTAATTTAATGTTGTTTATAGTTAAGAGAGAAATATGTGAAAAATATATTGAGAACTCACATAGAAGCCCTGTTTCTTATAGATACTATACCACTATACTAAACTAATATAGCTGGATATGCTTGCATCCATTCATAAATAGAACTTAAAAAGGTATCATACTTGACAATGTACTTTATCGCACTCAACTTTTACTGACTCGTTTTTCTTATAAAACATAAATAAAGAGTAAAAGTTTTTTTGTACACAATGACACTTATATTTTGTCGCAGGCACTTCTTCAGGAAATGCTTCAGGTGGCTCGATCACGGGTACATCAACAACATGTAAGTACCAGCTAAAATATTTTGCCACGTTTACAGTTTAACCTATTTTCTTAGTTGTAAGTTGGTGGCTATTTATTGAAAATATGTTTGTTTTTTGCTTAAAATTAATAATATTCCAAGAGTGTTTTTTAAGTTTAAACTTGAATCATACAATGTTATTTTCCAATAAATTAAAAGCAATATATCGTTAATACTCGTAATATCGCAAGATTGATCAATTTGAATTACATACACACTTTCATCCGTTCGTAGGTACAAGTGTTTAATTGCCAATTCTGTAGTCCTTAACATCAATTGTTTTTTCAGCAAACGAAACATCTGAAACGGGACAATCAGGAGGAGATAACACTCCGGGCAAGACAGTTATAACCATACGCGACTCTTCTGGTTCTCAAAGTGGTAGGTTCACATTCGACATGATTTCCAAAATTTACATTGATGAAGCAGGGTATCTATGCTCATTTTATATTACATGAATAAGTAACACAACTGATTTGAAATCCCGTAATCAATGTCTCATCTTTTAGTTGTGGTGTCTGGACAAGGAGGAACAGCTACTACTTCGGGATCCACAGAAGGTAGGCACACAGTTTTCTACTTTATACCTACTATACAACTGAGGACTTCACTTGCAATTTGAGAACGCCGTAAATCTTTAAAAAATGTATTATTTAAATAAATAAATGGCACTGTTATCTTCAATAGCGTACGTATGTTTCTACAAAAGAATAACCCGTTAGCAATAATAAGCATACCCGTAAGAATAAGCATACTGAAATTTAAAACAATATAATATACTATCAACGATTGGTATAAAGATAAACCGAGTAATTGTAAAAAAACAAAGGCAGCAAAATCACGTTGAAACAATAACAACATTATTAAATTTTTTAGCCAACACTAAAGATGGAGGCAAATCTACGAACTTGACATCTCAGACCTCAGGTAACAAAACTTCATTTTATGCTTGCTTAATATAATGTATGAAATAGGCACACTATCTCTGACACGAAACTTTAATTTGCAGGCACTTCTTCAGGAAATGCCAAAGCTGGCTCGACCTCCGGGGGTTCAACACAAGGTTTGTTTTTTTACAAATACTTAATCGACTTTTATCTATTTAAAACATTATGTTTGAGAGTTCCTTGTCAAACATAAGATTTCATGAAAATTCTGTAATGGAAGATTTTTTCAAGACATTTCGTCACACAAAGCTTCAGTATGTTGACTTCACGTTTTAGACGTTTTAATAAAGTGTAGACTACTATCATCATCGAGATAAAATATAGCCTATGTTACTCGGAAAGAGTTTTTTTTTCAAATCAGCTGAATAGTTTCAGAGCCTTCAGGGTACAAACAAACAAAAAATATGTCGTTGTGGAAGAATAGATCCTGATCCTGAAAAAAATAGTATCGTAAGAACTATTTCTTCTCCACTAAACAAATTTTTCCATATTTTCCATAGTCATCAATATAAGCGAAACCGGAGAAATAACAACTGGCAATGAACCAAACAAGAATGCAACTCAAGGACAGGGTGGGTCCCCAGGCAGTGAACCAAGCAAGAATGCAACCCAAGGACAGGGTGGCTCCCCAGGCAGTGAACCAAGCAAGAATGCAACCCAAGGACAGGGTGGCTCCCCAGGCAGTGAACCAAGCAAGAATGCAACTCAAGGACAGGGTGGGTCCCCAGGCAGTGAACCAAGCAAGAATGCAACCCAAGGACAGGGTGGGTCCCCAGGCAGTGAACCAAGCAAGAATGCAACTCAAGGACAGGGTGGGTCCCCAGGCAGTCAACCAGGCAAGAATGCAACTCAAGGACAGGGTGGGTCCCCAGGCAGTCAACCAGGCAAGAATGCAACTCAACAGGGTGGGTCCCCAGGCAGTCAACCAGGCAAGAATGCCACTCAACAGGGTGGCTCCCCAGGCAGCCAACCAGGCAAGAATGCCACTCAGCAGGGTGGCTCCCCAGGCAGCCAACCAGGCAAGAATGCCACTCAGCAGGGTGGGTCCCCAGGCAGCCAACCAGGCAAGAATGCCACTCAGCAGGGTGGCTCCCCAGGCAGCCAACCAGACAAGAATGCCACTCAGCAGGGTGGCTCCCCAGGCAGTCAACCAGGCAAGAATGCCACTCAGCAGGGTGGCTCCCCAGGCAGTCAACCAGGCAAGAATGCCACTCAGCAGGGTGGCTCCCCAGGCAGTCAACCAGGCAAGAATGCCACTCAGCAGGGTGGCTCCCCAGGCAGTCAACCAGGCAAGAATGAAACTCAAGGACAGGGTGGGTCCCCAGGCAGTGAACCAAGCAAGAATGCAACCCAGGGACAGGGTGGGTCCCCAGGCAGTGAACCAGGCAAGAATGCAACCCAAGGACAGGGTGGGTCCCCAGGCAGTGAACCAAGCAAGAATGCAACCCAAGGACAGGGTGGGTCCCCAGGCAGTGAACCAAGCAAGAATGCAACCCAGGACAGGGTGGGTCCCCAGGCAGTCAACCAGGCAAGAATGCAACTCAGGACAGGGTGGGTCCCCAGGCAGTCAACCAGGCAAGAATGCAACTCAACAGGGTGGGTCCCCAGGCAGTCAACCAGGCAAGAATGCCACTCAACAGGGTGGCTCCCCAGGCAGCCAACCAGGCAAGAATGCCACTCAACAGGGTGGCTCCCCAGGCAGCCAACCAGGCAAGAATGCCACTCAGCAGGGTGGGTCCCCAGGCAGCCAACCAGGCAAGAATGCCACTCAGCAGGGTGGGTCCCCAGGCAGCCAACCAGGCAAGAATGCCACTCAGCAGGGTGGCTCCCCAGGCAGTCAACCAGGCAAGAATGCCACTCAGCAGGGTGGCTCCCCAGGCAGTCAACCAGGCAAGAATGCCACTCAGCAGGGTGGCTCCCCAGGCAGTCAACCAGGCAAGAATGCCACTCAGCAGGGTGGCTCCCCAGGCAGTCAACCAGGCAAGAATGCCACTCAGCAGGGTGGCTCCCCAGGCAGTCAACCAGGCAAGAATGCCACTCAGCAGGGTGGCTCCCCAGGCAGTCAACCAGGCAAGAATGCCACTCAGCAGGGTGGCTCCCCAGGCAGTCAACCAGGCAAGAATGCCACTCAACAGGGTGGCTCCCCAGGCAGCCAACCAGGCAAGAATGCCACTCAACAGGGTGGCTCCCCAGGCAGTCAACCAGGCAAGAATGTCGTCACTCAACAGGGTGGCTCCCCAGGCAGCCAACCAGGCAAGAATGCAACTCAACAGGGTGGCTCCCCAGGCAGCCAACCAGGCAAGAATGCCACTCAACAGGGTGGCTCCCCAGGCAGCCAACCAGGCAAGAATGCCACTCAGCAGGGTGGGTCCCCAGGCAGCCAACCAGGCAAGAATGCCACTCAGCAGGGTGGGTCCCCAGGCAGCCAACCAGGCAAGAATGCCACTCAGCAGGGTGGCTCCCCAGGCAGTCAACCAGGCAAGAATGCCACTCAGCAGGGTGGCTCCCCAGGCAGTCAACCAGGCAAGAATGCCACTCAGCAGGGTGGCTCCCCAGGCAGTCAACCAGGCAAGAATGCCACTCAGCAGGGTGGCTCCCCAGGCAGTCAACCAGGCAAGAATGCCACTCAGCAGGGTGGCTCCCCAGGCAGTCAACCAGGCAAGAATGCCACTCAGCAGGGTGGCTCCCCAGGCAGTCAACCAGGCAAGAATGCCACTCAGCAGGGTGGCTCCCCAGGCAGTCAACCAGGCAAGAATGCCACTCAACAGGGTGGCTCCCCAGGCAGTCAACCAGGCAAGAATGTCACTCAACAGGGTGGCTCCCCAGGCAGCCAACCAGGCAAGAATGCAACTCAACAGGGTGGCTCCCCAGGCAGCCAACCAGGCAAGAATGCCACTCAACAGGGTGGGTCCCCAGGCAGCCAACCAGGCAAGAATGCAACTCAACAGGGTGGCTCCCCAGGCAGCCAACCAGGCAAGAATGCAACTCAACAGGGTGGGTCCCCAGGCAGCCAACCAGGCAAGAATGCAACTCAACAGGGTGGGTCCCCAGGCAGCCAACCAGGCAAGAATGCAACTCAACAGGGTGGCTCCCCAGGCAGCCAACCAGGCAAGAATGCAACTCAACAGGGTGGCTCCCCAGGCAGCCAACCAGGCAAGAATGCAACTCAACAGGGTGGCTCCCCAGGCAATCAACCAGGCAAGAATGCAACTCAGGCGGGCTCTGGAGGGCAGAACGGATCTCAAGCAGGTGAACCAGGGAATAAAATAATAACAACTATCACTACTTCATCTGGATCTCAAAGCGGTAAGTACTCGTCGTTTAAAGTATTGCTAATGTAATAGAAAACCCCAACACGTTAATCCAACTTGTAATAGAATGTACACTTCATTGACATACTTTAACTAGCTGTTTCAAAATACTTATTCACCTGGATATTAAATTGATGTTTCCATAAAATAAGTAGCCTGCAACCAGTCGCCAAGGTTACACGTATCTCCATAAAAGATGATGATCGTTCACCTACTTGAAGTTGAATAATTTAAGTTTTTTTTTTTACTTGCATTATAGTTGTGGTGTCTGGACAAGGAGGGTCAGCTACTACATCGGGCATGTCAGAAGGTAGGCATACATTTAAAACTTTAAATATTTCGTCAGTAAACCACAGACTACCAACCCAATTATACTTTCGAACGTTTCATCTTATTTCAGGTGGCACTAATGACGGAAATAATTCACAATCGACCACTAAGACTTCAGGTAATGACGTTGGAATGGCTCGGTAGGAACGTATGCTTCAAATCATTAAACATTTAGTCTTACGATATTCTCATCATCATCTGTTTAATGTCCATAGGTTTGAAACTGACGCTTCAGATAGTAGAAACTAATAGGACTCAAAGATTCATGCAATAGAATATAGATGCTTTAATTATAAAGTTTACATGCAAATGCTAAGTAACTAGTGCTACAGCTGGACTTCTATTCACACAGACAGTTTTTATTTCGCAGGCACTTCTTCAGGAAATGCTTCAGGTGGCTCAACCTCTGTAACCTCATCAACATGTGTGTTAAGGATATTTTACTTTTCTATTTAATTTTCTAATTTAACTTTAATCACTCATAATGATGATTATAATAATTTTATGATATCGTGAGATTTTATATATTACTGTGTTCTTGATTTTTTCAGTAAACAAAACTTCAGAATCTGGGCAATCAGGTGGAAACAACGCACAGGGCAAAACTCCATCAGATAAGCCAGGGACGAAGACAACTATAAACATAACTGATTCCTCAGGATCTCAAAGCGGTAGGTTCTCTATTCAGAAAACACATGCACAAGCATGTTTGGCATAATGCTGATCTGGATCTAATTGGCGCAACCTTTTGTTATTTTTCTATTTTTTTATACCATGTGCATGTATGTCTTGTGTTGTGTCAGTAATTTTTTTTTCTTTCAATTTGAAGATCTAAATATTAATCTGTGTCTGACTTTCTAGTTGTGATATCTGGTCAAGGAGGAACCGCTACTACATCTGGATCGACAACAGGTTAGTATATAGTTTAAGTTGCCTACTCGAAATTACTGAGTTAAAGGAAATCTCATTGAATCTCAGGAATCTCACTGGCATGAAAATTACATCTGTCCCATCTCTTGAACGTAGGTACTTTTAATGATAAATAAGAAAAATAAAAATAATTAAAACACCCAATAATTTAAGCCAAACATTTGATATTAATCCAGTAGTATTAAAATCTAATCCTTTTCTTCAGGCAATACTAAAGATGGAGACGGATCAACGAAATCAACTTCCCAGACTTCGGGTAATGATACTTTTTCACTAAATCATATATTAAAGAATTAGTAAAAACAATGGTTACATACAATGTACTAAAATTTCAGGCACTTCTTCAGGGAATGCTACAGCTGGCTCGACCACTGGTAGTTCAACAAAAGGTGTGTTTTTTACAAATATGTTGGTTCACATAAACGGCACGGCGCAGCTATCGTTACATATATTATGTAGCTGCAAGCTCGCTGTCATCCTGTCGTCGACTTAAAAAAATCTCATTTTGATGTTAAAAAATGTTTTATAGAGATATGATTTCAGGGTGTAATTCAAATGACAAGTTAAACGCTGGGTTACAGCTGCGCCGTGCCATGACGTTCATGTGTGCAATGACCTTAAACTGACCCATAAATTCTCAAATCACAAACAAACAAACCAACTGTATCTCAATTGAACAAAAGGTTGAAATCGTCTCGTCACTTGCACTTATTTTTAATAACAAATTTCTTTTTAGTGAGCAAGACAAGCGAGACTGGTGACAACCAAAATAAACAATCAGGCGGTGACAACCAAGATAAACAAACAGGTGGTGACAAACAATCAGGCGGTGACAACCAGTCAGGTGGTGACAAACAATCAGGCGGTGACAACCAGTCAGGTGGTGACAAACAGTTAGGCGGTGACAACCAGTCAGGCGGTGACAACCAGTCAGGCGGTGACAACCAGTCAGGCGATGACAACCAATCAGGCGGTGACAACCAGTCAGGCGGTGACAACAAAGACAAGCAATCAGGCGATGACAACCAATCAGGCGGTGACAACCAGTCAGGCGATGATAACCAATCAGGCGGTGACAACCAGTCAGGCGGTGACAACCAGTCAGGCGGTGACAACAAAGACAAGCAATCAGGCGATGACAACCAATCAGGCGGTGACAACCAGTCAGGCGATGACAACCAATCAGGCGGTGACAACCAGTCAGGCGGTGACAACCAGTCAGGCGATGACAACCAGTCAGGCGATGACAACCAATCAGGCGGTGACAACCAGTCAGGCGATGACAACCAATCAGGCGGTGACAACCAGTCAGGCGATGACAACCAGTCAGGCGATGACAACCAGTCAGGCGATGACAACCAATCAGGCGGTGACAACCAGTCAGGCGGTGACAACAAAGACAAGCAATCAGGCGATGACAACCAATCAGGCGGTGACAACCAGTCAGGCGATGACAACCAGTCAGGCGATGACAACCAATCAGGCGGTGACAACCAGTCAGGCGATGACAACCAGTCAGGCGATGACAACCAATCGGGCGGTGACAACAAAGACAAGCAATCAGGCGGTGACAACCAGTCAGGCGATGACAACCAATCAGGCGGTGACAACCAGTCAGGCGGTGACAACCAGTCAGGCGATGACAACCAGTCAGGCGATGACAACCAATCAGGCGGTGACAACCAGTCAGGCGATGACAACCAGTCAGGCGATGACAACCAATCAGGCGGTGACAACCAGTCAGGCGGTGACAACAAAGACAAGCAATCAGGCGATGACAACCAATCAGGCGATGACAACCAGTCAGGCGATGACAACCAATCAGGCGGTGACAACCAGTCAGGCGGTGACAACCAGTCAGGCGATGACAACCAGTCAGGCGATGACAACCAATCAGGCGGTGACAACCAGTCAGGCGATGACAACCAATCAGGCGGTGACAACCAGTCAGGGGATGACAACCAGTCAGGCGATGACAACCAGTCAGGCGATGACAACCAATCAGGCGGTGACAACAAAGACAAGCAATCAGGCGATGACAACAAAGACAAGCAATCAGGCGATGACAACAAAGACAAGCAATCAGGCGGTGACAACAAAGACAAGCAATCAGGCGATGACAACAAAGACAAGCAATCAGGCGGTGACAACAAAGACAAGCAATCAGGCGATGACAACAAAGACAAGCAATCAGGCGGTGACAACAAAGACAAGCAATCAGGTGGTGACAACCAAACAGGTGGTGACAACAAAGATAAGCAATCAGGTGGTGACAAACAGACTGGTTCAGGAAAATCTGGGGATAATACTGACGGACAGGATAACAGAGGTTGTGGGGTCAATGATGATATCGACAATGAAGAATCAGACGATCTTGATCAAGAAGGTTTGTAAAAAGTGCTTTATTTCTAAATTTTATTAAAGCGCACCTAATCGTAGCTTTCTTTACGAAAGTCCAGCACAACTCGCAATGATTTTCGCGTTATTTAAGATTACAGCCTAGAAAAGTTTTAGTTAAAGGAAAAGCAAAAAATATCATAGCATACATGACAAGTCTGATAGTTGATATTTAGTTAGTGATTGTTAAATATTTTTTAACAGGAGGTGATGAAACGGACTCTGGAGATGACAATGAATTACAATCAAATGATGAAAATGATGATTCAGATGGCTCTGATGAAGGAAATCGGGAGGTTAACGATGATGATGAGTCTTTAGATGAAAACCCTCGTCGCAGGTCACGAAGGTCTAGAAGAAGGCTAAGGCGCATTTTCAGGCGAAGGTTTGGCTCCAAGGATCCAAGCCCATATGTTCAAGGCTTCCCTATCAAAGGCATCCCATTAAACGACTTTATTAAACAAATCTTCCCTAACAGAGATTTTACTTTGGAAGAATACGAACGGTATGTTCGTCGTCCCTACAGGAGGAGTAAGTTTCATCTTATTACTTTTTAGTTTATACAGATTCGATACAGAATTTATGAAATCATTGTCGACTTTTTAACGAACGGTTCATGATAATTATTTCGATCTTTTGACGATTATTTTACTAATCAAGAAAGCTTTTCTTTGTACAACTTCCTGAGCAATTTATGCAAGCATATACATATAGCTATATAGCCACTATTGCAACGATATACCTCTATAGTAAGTATAGATATGAGAGCTAGGCCTCTTACTCTTACAGTTTTTTCCCAAATAGCTTTGAAACATAGTCTGTTAAAGCCATTTCAGCCTGATAAGGGAATCGAACCCAAGCCCTTGCATTTTCATTATTAAAATGTAATCTAATTGTTTTTTCTTTTCAGTCCGGGCTCGTGCGAATAGAAGAAGGCGTAGGGAAAGAAAGCGTTGTTCTTGCAAAAATCGAAAACCAGAAAACTAGACGCGCTACAATGGTTTGTATGGCATTACTTATTATTCAATATTTCTTATTAATCTAGTTTTGTTACATACAAAAAGCTAGCAAAAAGTATTTATATTTTATACTAGCTTCTACCTGCGGTCTCACCCGAGTCCCGAGATAACTGACTCCCATAGCCGGGTGGTAGCATAAACTACCCTATGTTCTATATATGTATGTAGGTCTAAGCTACTTCCCCTCTAGTTTTCAGCTTAATCGGTCCAGCCGTTCACGCGTGATAGCGTGACTAAGGGATACAGAGATTCATTTTCTATACATATAGATTTGTCTAGATTTTTACTTTCAACTAAGAGAAAACCTCACTCTCTAAAGATTTCATACTAATTCTTGTGTTTTTTCTTATTTCAGCACATACCTACCTAGAATAAGAAGTGAAGAAATAATCCGACAAATGCGGCAAGAAAATGGACCCGAGTTATTAATATTCAAACAAATATATAATCAATTTTGGTTGTGGATAAATTTTTAATGGC
The DNA here is from genome assembly GCF_030705265.1 of Helicoverpa armigera. NCBI lineage: Eukaryota > Metazoa > Arthropoda > Insecta > Lepidoptera > Noctuidae > Helicoverpa > Helicoverpa armigera. The sequence goes on along the minus strand of NC_087132.1, from coordinate 8,074,848 downwards.
AATAAATTCAAGCAAGCATGATAATTTACCTTTTTATTTGCTAGAGGTTCCTCTCCCTTCATCCTTTAATTATGTAGACAACTTGACTCGCAAATAGCCTCAAAAGAAATATTAGTAGAAATATAAGAAATTTCCTCTAAATACTAACAAGTCAATCTTATAAGGCAGAATAAGCTATTCTTTTGCAGAAAAGAATCTAGCTATTTCGAATGGTTATCTCTTGTAAAAACACTAGTCACTCAGCTGCATCCGATTAGACTGGAAGCTGACCCTAACATAGTAACATAGCATGATTTGGATCCTTTCTCAACAAGTGTGGCGGCAGCCAGAAGGTCGTTGAGCCTTAAGCTCTTCAAGTGGCCCAGATTTAGTTTATTATTTTGAAATTTAGATATATCTACTCATTTTTTTTTCTCTTTGTGTTTAAAAATGCTATTGTTTAAAATTTATATTATTGTCTCAAACGTTGCACTGATGTGTGATCACGTTATTTCTAGGCTGATATTATAAGCGAGGACTCGTAATTGGCTCTCTGTCGACTATGACTTCCTTTTATTGTTTAGTTTTTGTTTAGCTGTAAGTTCTCCATAGTGTAATAAATAAATAAATAGTTGGAAAAAGGTTAGGCAGATGTAATCATCTGCCTAACATTTTCTTATAAGTAAAAAGTGCTAACTAGGAAAAATAAATATGATGCAGGTATTTTCAGTAGCAGTCCTGAAATAGAGCTCAAAAAGAATAAAAATAAAAATAGGAAAGTTTAGTTAGAAAGGAGAGTTAGTTGTATTTGCAATAACAAAGCTCGTCGTCCATAAATCCTAGATGAGTATTCAACCTGATTTTCTTTTCGTGTGTTCACCTGCATCTACTTTGCATCTTATCATCTTATCTTTGTCTATCTAAAATATTTCAAATCGGACCTGATATGATCTGCGACTGAAGATAAATTTCAGTTTTAAATGTTAAAATATAGTAACGCAGATCCAGAGCGGCTTTGACACGAAAACATTGAAACAAAAAAAATGGATGATAGCCGGGGATATGGAAAGTAGCGGATTCTTCGCTGAAGTGCCTTATTATATTACTAAGCCAGGTCTAATTTATTAGCGATTTATCGCTGAACTAAATTTTATACCTTTTATAGATTGGAAATGTCAATGCAAATATGCTTGAATGTTCTATGTCCAAAAGAAAGAAACGCCACATACGATTTTGAAGTTGAGGAAAGTGGCTTATATTTTCTAACACATGAGAACAAAGAAAACAAAGTTAAATACGTTAATATACTAGTTAATGTATGTCGATCAACACAAAGAAAAAATAAAAAATAAGCAAAAATTAAAAATAGAATCAAAATGAGCGAGCATTAGAAATCCTTTTTAATAAGTACATTGCATAATTCACTGTCCTGTGTTGTATGTAGGCGACTTAACATCTCAATCGTCTTACACACACATGACACACACACACACACAGATCATCACACCACTTTTATTTTGATTATTCATTAAGTATGAATCACTAGATCAATATTGACTTTGATTGCACCACCCTTACAAAGATTCGGGAATCTGTAAGACAAATGCGACTGTTTTCATATCGCTCACGATGTGTCCGCAAAGCTAGGACAGTGTTTTGATAGCATTCGCCATAAATAAGCACCATGTCGGTGTCCTCCGCGGTTATGTAACTTAAAAAAAAAAACACTAAAATGGCTTCCACTTTCACATACCCGATGTAACGTTTACTAAAATACCTACGTAAATCCTTTATAAATAACAACAAGTCGTACAAGTATTTCGCTGGTGATTGATACACCCGTGCATCGGAGAGCACGTAAATGTCGGTCCTGCGCCTGATCTCTCTCCGGTCGTGTCGGATTACCGTCCCATCGGGCTATGAGAGTTAAGGAATAGTGAGTGCACCTATGTCTGCGCAAATGCTCGTGCACTATAATATGTCCTGCGTAGTTGGCTAATTTCCTTACATGAGAACAGCCGCCGTAGCCGATAATCGGCTAGGAGGACATCATCATCATCACTTGGTACCTTTAGAACACACTTACGGAAGTTCCATATTACATCACAAAAAAAAACTAGGTATGACGATTTCAAATACGTCCATAATCTAGCGATAGCAGATACCTGCCGTGATGCTGTTTCGTTGCCGTGTTCCGGTTCACTTGTAGTCTGACAAAACTAGTACTAGCAGATTGCATAATAACACATTTTTGCACTACATTATTAATCATACATAGTTCATATTCAAACACAACACACACAGAACATAAAACACTTATTTCAAATACACACAGCACACACCAATTATCTACTCGACGTCCGTGCGTCATTTTCGGGATCCAGCAGAATACCAGCGTCAGGTATTCTACCTGACACATTCTGAGCTGGACTCCCATTCGGTGCAAGCGTAAGACACTGCACCACGCCGTTAATTTTTGTATTTTATGTTTGTCTTTCTACCCACTTCTTGTTTTGTTTTATTTCTCATTATGTATTTTTATGGTGTCTTGTTGTTTGTCTAAATAAATGTTTTATCTATCTATCTATCTATCATCAATTCGGTAGTTTCCAACGAGTCAAATTCATAACTTTTATTGAACTGTAAGGATACTCTCTATGCAATACATATGAAAAGGCAAGCTATGGCGTCACAGATTTTTCACATCAAACTGCCATTGTCAAATTCAAATTCTTTATTTGTGTGTCACCTGAAAGTTAAATATCTACCCCACATACATATTATGGCGCGGCGGCTTACTACAATGGAGAAATGGCATGATCTTCAAAGCACAAACAAAGGATTTAGATTCATCAATAAAATGCATTCTATCAACAATATATACAAGGCTTTCTATCGATAATTTCAATCTTACTGGTGAGTCTTAGACATAAAGTAAATAACCACTAGAGAGCGCACTCGCCAATTTCTTCTAAGAACACGACTCACCACTGCGGGCGGGGGGACGCGGCATAATCCGCGGCTACTATTGGTCAGTTCACGGTCGCTACTAAAGGATCGTACTGATCGTAGCCTTATAGTACGCGCAAAATCACTAACTTTTGGCGAGCGTCGAGGCACTGTATGCGCAGTCAAGTGGTTTTATAGTCTTTGGTCTTAGACCAAGTCAACCGTAGTCTGCTTAATTAGTTTGAAAAAATAAAAGTTAAAACAAAAGAGAGTCGAAACAAATCAACTATTTATCACATTGCAACTAGCTTTTATCATGTATTCTGTAAGGTTTCAGTGTCATGTTAAACGCGCCTGAATACAGTGTTCATATTCATATTGTTTACAAGACGGTTTCCCGCGGTTTCGCCCGCGTTCAGTGGGAAATACTTAGGTACTGCCTGCACCGGGATAAAATATAGGAATATTGTAGCTATCTATCAGTGAATAAATGGAAATCCGACGATTGCCCTCTACATACAAACTTACCTATTTATAATAATATTAGGTCAGGTATTAATATAAAATGGTTGACACAAAACCCGCACACTACAAACTTTTAGTCTGCCGATAGCTTGTTTGAGCTCACAAATTAGTATGAAGATGGTAGTACCTACGCCAAACATCGGATCAGCTGTCGGCCATCTACTTATTCTGACTGTAGTATGTCGGTATCTACTTTTATGAACCCTAACAGGCACAACAAGATAGTATTCAGGAGAGAAAGAGGCGTGTTCATGAAATCACCTTCTGAACTGTGTGAGATTGATTATTTCTTTTCCTTCGCTTACATTAAAATAGATGTGCAGAGTATTACAAACCTACTCTTGCAATGTTAAATGCAGCTAAAAATGCGCAACAAAACCGTTGTGTCAATTTGTCTATGACATAGAATCCTATAAAGTATTTATTTTATATATAAAAATGCAGTCAAGTGCATGACGAATAGTATACATAAATATTCAATAAATACAATTAAATTAATAGTCTACTTATTATTAAATTTAGTATTCCAAATCCACGACATAATAAAAACAAATGACGCCCGATTAGCCACAAAACCTGAGTCACGAATAATCATGATACACTAATAAATTTAATTTCTATAGGTAAGTACTGTCTAATAACTATAATTTTACCTATAAATATAGATATGACATTTCACTGATGTTTAATGTAACAAAAGCATTCGCGATGGCGAGGCATCGGTACCTGGTATATGCATTTGTCATTACCTTCGCAATTGGTAAGTCCCAATGTATATCCATAATACTAATACTAGCTGCCGCCCGCGGCTTCACCTGCGTGGTGTTTTGATTAAAAGTAGACTGTATTAATCCAGGGTATCATCTATCTACATCCCAAATTTAAACCAAATCGGTCCACCACTTTTTGCGTACAACATCCATACATTTTCCCTAACTTTCACATTTATATAATAATAGGGGTTAAAGTATGAAATTGCCGATTTGTACTGAAAACCTAAATTGTATTTTTTTTAAATTTTTAACAAACTTATTTAATCAAAATAGTTGCCATTATTATCTATACATTGCGGTCATCTAATAAGAAGGTCATTTATGCCTTTACGATAGAACTCTGAGGATCTAGACTGCACAAACAGTGTGAAAGAATTTTGTTCTGCCTCCTGGGAAGAAACTTCTTGTGACGTAGATAATTGTCCAAATCACAAAAAAAATGGTCGTCCGTTAGAGCAAGGTCTGGCGAATATGGAGGAAGACGAATAGTTTCCAACTGCAGTTCCTGAAGAGTTAAAACGGTTTATTTTGCTGTATGAGGCCTCGCGTTGTCATGGAGCAATAGCGGTGAAGGTCGATTCATGAGTCGTGGCTGTTTTACTGCTAATTTTTTCAACATTATTCGGTGTTCGGCTGGGTATCTGGGTAGTTTGACTAGGATCGGCGTTCACCGTCTCTCTTAATTTCTCGTTAATCACCTGTCAGGCGGTCTTTCTCATGGCTCGTTCTTCAAGTCGAAGTTTCCACCACGAAAGCGTTTAATCCAAAATCGCACGGCGCGTTCTTTAGCAGACACCTCTTCAAATGCAGCATTGATATTGCGGGCTGTTTCTGCCGTTCAATCCCGCGTCGGAACTCATATTCAAAAATTACTCAAATTTTCGCAGTATCCATCTTTCTTGTTTAACCGTCAAATCCGTAGCGGACCCCAATTGGGGTCTGAACATCAATGTCACCGTAAGCTCGGTTTAGACCCCAATCGGGGTCTTGCGAATCAGTCATACACTTTCCTAATTATTTACGCTCATATTTATTTTCTTTCCAATCAAACCGCATTTGTGAGTACCAAATAAAATAACTAAATAAATTTAAATTATTTTTACGCATTTAAACCTTTCATATTTAGCATCCCGTTAGAAAATATACCTTTTTAAAATCCAATCGTAATTACCGGGAATTCCGATCGAACTCGCCATGTTTGTTTACATTAGTTGTTTTTTTAAATTTGAAGACGCATAGACAAGATGGCGACGGTGATAGAAGTTTTGCATCGAATGATCCGATTCGTTAAAATAAAGAATCGATTAAATAATTTTATATTATTTGATATTATTATATTACTAAATTGCACTTTTGTATACTTACCATAATCTGAAAATAAATTAGGAAAAGTAAGATGACTTAATTTATTTTGAAAAAAATGCTAGAAAATCAGTGGTAGAAAATACGTTGTAGCCGGAATAAAAAAGATCTTCGGTTTTTAGGGTTTCTGAAGACGGCAAATGAAGACTTATTTTTCTTCGGGTGTTTTATGTGCAGGATTCCTGTAGACCTGCCAAACTTAATGGCGATTCGTTACTTCCAACTTTTTAATTGAGCGGCAACGCTATTTGACGAGAGCCGTAGTTAGGTGTAGTTATCGCAAAATTTTAAGACGATTTTATTGTTTGAAAGGGCAAATAGTTCGCTGTTCATCGAAAGCTGATCTAAGATGGAAAGATGGCCGCCGCCGACTTATTTTTAACCGACTTTCCAAAAAGCGGAGGTTCTCAATTCGACCGTTTTTAGGGTTCCGTAGCCAAAATGGCAAAAACGGAACCCTTATAGTTTCGTCATGTCCGTCTGTCCGTCTGTCCGTCTGTCACAGCCGATTTACTCGGAAACTATAAGTACTACAGTGATGAAATTTGATGGGAATATGTGTTGTATGAACCGCTACAAAAATATGACACTAAATAGTAAAAAAAAGAATTGGGGGTGGGGCCCCCCATACATGTAACTGAGGGATGAAATTTTTTTTTTCGATGTACATACCCGTGTGGGGTATCAATGGAAAGGTCTTTTAAAATGATATAAAGTTTTCTAAAAAACATTTTTCTTAAAGTGAACGGTTTTTGAGATATCAGCTCTCAAAGTCGTAAAAAGTATGTCCCCCCCCCCTCTATTTTTATAACTACGGGGTATAAAATTCTAAAAAAAATAGAGGTGATGCATGCTAATTAACTCTTTCAACGATTTTTGGTTTGATCAAAGTATCTCTTATAGTTTTTGAGATAGGTTGATTTAACTGTAATTTACGGAACCCTTCGTGCATGAGTCCGACTCGCACTTGGCCGGTTTTTTTTTGTATGTTTGTTACGCGATTACTCAGCCATTTATTTATCGATTTTGGTGATTCTTTTTTTGTTTGATAGCGTATACTTCCGAGGTGGTCCCATTATCAGGTCAGGATCTGATGATGGAGCCTTGAGAAATCGAGGGCGACTCTCGAAAATTGTAAGCATAGATAAGGTTATAACTTGACACTCAGATGTATGTCTGATAACACTATGAAACAGTAAAGGTTTGGAGCTGACCTGATGATGGAGACCAGAGAAGGTCGAGGGAACTCGACAACTGAATATTTAATCTTTCTCGTGTTTGTGCTTATATTATTCGTATTTCCGAGGCCTCTGCAACAGTGAAGGAGGTGGAGACGAGAGAAGTTCGGTTGTCGAGTTCCCTCGACCTTCTCTGGTCTCCATCATCAGGTCAGCTCCAAACCTTTACTGTTTCATAGTGTTATCAGACATACATCTGAGTGTCAAGTTATAACCTTATCTATGCTTACAATTTTCGAGAGTTGCCCTCGATTTCTCAAGGTTTCCATCATCAGATCCTGGACCTAATAACAAATATGGGGAATATACCCTTTCGACCAAAAACAAACATCCAAATTGAGAACCACCTCCTTTTTGGGATTCGGTAAAAAATATTTGGTGACTTTAAAATCAATCAATTATTATTATTGTTTCTCATCATCAAATAAGTACATTACTTTGGTAGTTACAAATTGCATTATATTTCAGAACACCAGGCTTACCCTCCGCCGAAACAAAAATCTTAGAATTGTTGAGAAATAATATAAGAATAAATTAAAATTCAAATAAGAATAATAAAAATTCAATTAAAGTTAAAAATTAATACGAATGACGCAACACCAAAATAAATAATACATATAAAAATTGAATGCTAGAAACTTTCATAAAACTTAAATATATTTTTTCTTAACAACAAAAACAAATTGAACCTATAATTTAAAATTAAGAAATAAAATTGAAATAAGTTGCTATTAAAAAATAGGTATATATAAAATTGGTATTCGATTATTTATAATAAATATCCGATTTAGGTATCGAATGCACACCGCTGATTGAAAAAAAAAAAATACTCCATTCCAAACTCTACTTCTTTTTGATCTTGTAAATTGTTCATTTTTATTGTGTATTTTATGTGCTGATTTTTTAGTTGTTGAACATAAATAAGTGCACGAAATGTATTGCAACGGATTGAAAATGTTACAAATATGACGTTTGTGTTGTGTTTGAGAAAGTGATGCGATTATTTATTGGTAATGTTTCACCAAATTTGAAATGCCTAACTTTTCGATAGACTTAAAAACACCGTAATTATTATCTTTTTCTGAATTAACTGACCCCATTTGACCTTTGCACGTTGTTGTCAAATAAGTGAGCTCTAAAGTTATAGTTAAAATACTTCTGATCAGGCATTACGGACTTAGAATTCAGGTGTTGAAAGTTAGTACAAATTTTTGACTTCCATGTCGCGATTCAAAATTCCCGCCGAATCAACGGTAAAGTCATATGTCAAAATCTTGTCGAGCAGAGGGGTTAAGTTGAATAACAAAAACAATTGAACATCGATAATCAAATGTTTCACATTTTTTAAAAGAAGAACATCACAGAAACCACGTGAAAAAAGTTCCATTCGAAAACCTCAAACCATGAAGACTCTATGGCAATTCAAAAACCTACTAGAATAAAACGGCAATTTCATACTTTAACCCCTAATATTATGTAGGATGCGTAAAATATACATGGTTAAAAAATTGCAATGGAAAAGCTCCTCTAGTTTTATAATAGCAAAACATACAAAAGTAACTTCGTCAGCAATAAATGAATATTAAGAGCCATTCAAGAAATACAATACCACTTCTACTCTAAACTATGTGTATATCGGTAGTTTGAAACTTGTTTTCACTTACCCTTATACCCTTTTGTAATAATGTATTCTGAATTTTCAGTTGAAAGCCATGCCGCCAATACACAAATAACTCAAGTCTCGACAAACGTTTATTCTCGATATGGACAAGGTGAAAATACTTTTCCAAGAAGGGATCAATCTGATGGTGGTGAGTAATATTATATTATCTTTTTAGATATTTTTAGTGTAGGTACTATATACACTATACATACTATATATACTGTCTGCACATATAGACGATTATATTTTTGTTATTATAAAAAGAGTTTCAGATCAAACCAAACAACAAAATTATACATGCTGTTGTCTGCGTCTACTATTTGAAATACTAATGTTATATAGCCCGGTCAAAATAGACATAAAAGTAGTGGTCAAACAACAAAAATTCCCACAAAGCTGATTTTTAGTGGAGAGCTAGATTTGATCATTATAAATAAAATACTGAAAGTCCCCATCGATCCCATGTGTGCGTCAAAAGTTATTCGAGGTCAAATGTCAAAATTTTAGGTTTTTAGTTTTTTTTTCGAAAACGGTAAGTTTTATCAAAAAAAGACATCAGACCAAAGTTGTAGATCTTTAAATTTTATACAAAAATGGGATTAACAGTTTTCTCCTAAACCTTACCATTCCTGAGATAAATATAGCAATTGTTTTTTAATAAATAACGTTTTTATCCGGATGATGCAGGTTCAAACAATATGGCGGCAGAGGTAGCCAACCAAGATCAGGCTTCAACTGATACGTCCCAGGAAAATTCCAGTCAGAACATCGATCAGAACTCCGGTCAAGGAGGTAATCAGAACAAGGGTCAGGGAGGTAATCTGAATAAGGGTCAAGGAGGTAATCAAAATAAGGGTCAAGGAGGTAATCAAAATAAGGGCCAAGGAGGTAATCAGAACAAGGATCAAGGAGGTAATCAGAACATGGGTCAAGGAGGTAATCAGAACAAGGATCAAGGAGGTAATCAGAACATGGGTCAAGGAAGTAATCAGAACAAGAATCAAGGAGGTAATCAGAACAAGAACCCAGGAGGTAAACCGAACAACAACCCAAGAGGTAACCCGAACAACAACCCAGGAGATAAACAGAACAATAACCCAGGAGGTAAACAGAATAACAACCCAAGAGGTAATCAGAACAACGATCAAGGACGTAATTCGGATAGAAATCGAGGAGATAATCAAAACGATGATCAGGGAGATGATGAAAACTCTGATCGAAGGCGTAATCAGGACAATGACCAAAGAGGTAATGGCAACAATGACCAAAGAGGTAATGGCAACAACGATCAGAGAGATAATCGCAACAATGATCGAGGAGGTAATCGCAATGAGCGAGGTGGTAATGATAACAATGACCAAGACAACGGTCGAAACAACGACCAGAGAGATAATCGAGGAGGTGATCGCGACAACGAACGAGAAGGAGATCGCGACAGCGAACGAAGAGGTGATCGCAAAAACGAAAGAGGAAGTGATCGCAATAACGACCAAGATCGTAATCGGAATGACGGACAACGTCCTGGTACCAGAATTGACGAAAACGATCCAAGAAGAAACCCACGGGGGGATCCCAGATACATTCCTGAAAGAGAATATGGTCTTATACCTAGCATCAAACGAAAGTTTAAATCTAAGCTCAGAAGGAAGTTTGAGAAAGCTTATTCCATCAAAGAACGGCTACTTGGCCGCTTGTAGACGTCACACTTGGGGTTTATAAAAAAATTCACCGCGCCACTTACACGCGCAAAGTTTTCAATTTAACTATCAAAGCACTGGTAATAATATATTCAAGAAAATTGTGGAACCGTCATCATAACACACCAATTTGTCACATGATTAAATAAAATATATGCACCTGAAGTTGTTTTATTTTGAGTTAACTTTCAGATCACAATTACACTCCAAAATTACATAAGTTCTTAATAGGTTGGTATAGTACCTACAAGATCACCTTGGAAGTTACAAAAAATAGTCAATAATGTTGAATTCTTAAGTCTGGGGAAAACTCACACTGCGTATAATATTATTACAAATTAAAAACTGTATAAAAACACACGGCTATGTGACATAATCTGGAATATCAAACATATTGCGCGAGTCCTGTATCACACAGTTCTAATATTACTTTGTTCACGGTAAACGGATTGGCTGGCCATGCTTTGAATATCAAAGTGGTAAAAAAAAAAAGATTCGTCGTGTCTTTGAAGGCTCGTGGATACGTGATAGATTCCACATAATGGCATCGGATAGAAGACAGAAGGCCGCCTCCGAAACCAAATCTAATTTAAAAATAAATAACCCTCCGAAGAAAACATACGTGTCTTTAGGGTTGAAGGAACCAGGGGAAAATATGGTGATACTACTTTGTAGGCACTTTCCTTTATATTTTTTGAAAATGAGACAGTCAGGAACAAGGGAAGGTCAAGTACTTACCTTTAGATGCATATTCGTATGGCCGGTCTTCATAAAATATTATTTCTGCAATGTTGCCAACAGTAAGCTTTACATTAACAAATACTATTTACCAAACAATATAAGTACATAATTAAATCGTGATACCTCTGATGTTAATTTCGCCTTTAAGACTATACTGGGTGAACTATCAAATGTTTGTACAAGGCAACGGTTTGCCAGACATTTACATAAACACGACGTGTTTGGAGCGTGAATGCAGATAAAATGTTATAACGTTGAGTAATTGTTGTAAGTTCGAAAGGCAGGAATAGTTTGATCGTAGCAGCGAAATACTCCAATTAATTTGTTTGGTAAACGCCATCAGTATTACTGTAAGACTTATATGGCCCACCAACGTAGTTGTGTAGATCATTTTGAATTTATTATGATTTTGATCAAAACATTTCATCCAAATATAAGATGTAAAATTAACATAATGAGAAGCTTATCAACCACCAAAGGTTCCATCCGCTTTCCGGGAAAACTACTTCCCGAATTTGAATGAAAAAAGTAGGCTACATAATCTACTGATATAAGCAATATTATCGAGTTCCATTATCAGTTGCCAAAATTAATTTAGCAGTTACTATACAATAAAACCACACACAAACTTTCACGTTTATAAAATTTGAATTATCTTCTTATAGTACAGAGTAAAGTTGTACTTACATACGATAAACTATACCTACCTACCATCATATTTGTATGACAAATTCACCCTTCAAAAGAGCGAATTTCGTTTAGGTGATGAAATGAGGCGTGAGAGCAGATTGAAGTGGCTGGCAACTACATCTGTGAACGTAAATCTCATTTAACTTTACTACATATTTCCTATAAGACTTTTGGGACACATGTTTCGACGAAAAAATCTTCATAAAAGCTTCACCTATGTATGTAGGATTTTGCTTTGATATGGATATTTTTTGTGTGGTGAAAAATTTTGGGGATGTGTGAAGACAATATTGGTATATCGATGGTTTCTGCTTCATTGGTAATAGGCATAAATAGAGGTTATTTTTTTGTTTTAAAATACTTATGAAAACTAATATTTGATAGGAGCGACAAGCATTTTAGAAAACAATGTAAATGTCACTTGAGGATAGCCAAGAGTTACAAAAATACCAACAGGCTTTTTTTTTAATTTTTTAAACCTAAAATTGACTTACAAATTACAATTGGTTCAATAAAGAACTAACGTTTAAGAAATATAGACTTTTATTTATATACATTTTCCATATTTATTTACATTACTATTTTTCACATAAATTCCCATTTTCATACAAAATTAATACACAACATTCGGCACATACCTATTATATATAGGGATAAAGAATACTTTACATCTTCCTTCTCTGTAGATACATACTTATTTTATTGTTATCACAGATTTTCGTCATTGTGTTGTATTTACATAATATGAATACATAAGCTATAAGCCTTGTCTCACCAGAATGTTATTTAAAGAAAGTTTTTCTGATAAAATCTTAAATATACCTACATGATTAAATATATGTATAGAGAATGTTAATAGATGATGCTTAAAGCTACGTGCATTTTATGGAAAGTTATTCTACAATTCCTACCTATATATTTGAAAATACACTTAATTTACACGTTATAAAAGTTACATCTAAATCAAAGCAAATTCTTTACGTAGTTAAACTACTCCATAACAAGATTATTATGCTAAAGATTTGCCTTAATTTAAAATAATGTTGCTTGAAATTAATTCATTAAGTCAAGGGCTATGAAAAATTATTGATGATCTGCCAATCATAATTAAACTATTCATTTAAAATGGTGAAACAAGCCTTATAAAATATTTATAAACACATGGCGATATTTGACACGTTCATAAATCAATATTTTTATTAATTTAACACATAAAGGTACTCGGGCAATCATTAAATAATTATTTTGTACAAACCAACGTAGACACCATTCGTGTTTGATTTAACTAATTGTGTTCTACCTTCTTAGATAAAGACGTCTTCTGTAGAAAAACCTAGGTATCGCCGGGCCTGAAAGTAGGAAAATATAATGCATTAGGTTTAGTTCAATTTTATATTGTTTTATACTTCGCGAAGTGTGTTGGGTAAGTAAACTTCTTCAAAAGTTTATTTTAATTCTTATTGCCGGAAATTATGATAGATCAACTTCAGAAACAGTTTAGGTTTTACTCACTCATCAGGGACCCCGTGTTGGGAAAGCTGTATTAAAGTAAAGCATCTATGTAAATTATGATAAAAAATATGTCAGAACATGCGGAAGAAACGTGCAAATAAATTAAACCTACGTGTACCTGTTCGTTATGCCGTTAATATTATTTAGAAGTTAAATCTACCAGCTCTCAAATGTATCAAATTCGTTATTAAAAGCGCATATTTCTATAACCAACCATTTCCAAACTCTCTACTACCCATAAGTAAATTTTATTTATCGCTTATATAACACGATTAAATTATGTAATCTCTGAAATAGTTATTAGCCTAGATATAAACAAAATAAAATATAAATAACTATGTTCTCTTTTTAGCATGATTTCCATCATCATTATGAGTAAGTTAAAAATAAAAACCTCAAGAATTACAACTCGACTTCGTTGGATGAAATCAGACCTACTGACACTATTTGCTCCTATAAATCATATCTTAATGACGTCAACGCTTTGAATTAAGAGTAACAGCACACTGCAAACTTTTAGTCGGCCGATAGTTTTTTTGGGCCCATAAATCAATATGCGCTTTACAAATATCAAGTTTTACCGGCCTAACCGGCATGAAATCGAGTAAAATCTAAGTAGACTGAACTAACGATTTTCTTTTTAAAAAATTGATTCCCAAGCATCGGTCCAACTGTCGGCCGACTTTTTTTTTAACGATGTCAAAAATCATCAAATGACCCCTCCCGCTGTGGGTTAGCAGCGGTGAGGGAGTGTCAGACTCTTACTGCGACTGTTTAGTCTGCAGTGTGTTCTAAATATTATACTTTCAAATTAAACTTTTAACAAAAACGGTAACGTTCGTTTGATTGGTTACAATATTTGCTAAACTAACCACAAGGTTATAATCAAATAAATGTAAAGTCAATGTACAATAAATTGCTTGCAGTCCGATAAGGTTTTTGTCTCGATTTCATTTCTATTGTATTGATATCAATAATGTACTTTTAAAAGACAGTTTAAGTTTTTTTTTAATGTATAACAATTTTATTTTAATAGGCCTTGGAATTTCAATTCTATTTGCTGAACTGCAACACCTAATTATTTTTTCTAATATAATCACTTCTGTAAGAACGCATACTGATAGCTTAATCTTTTGGTATCTTCACTTTTCCGGATGAGAGGACGATCTTTTTTGTGTTTCCTAGCCACGTAACTTATCCAAATAGGTTGTATGTATGACACGGTTTTCTTGTTATTATTATAATCCGGTATTTCGGCTACTTACTTATTTGTCAGTGGAACAGTAGCCAACTTGCTTAGTCATGACTCGTGAATTCCGTGTTTACCAAATTTATGCATTGCACCAAAACAGTGAATGAATCATGATTATTATTTATTTATAATCTACTTCGTACTACATAGCTTAAATATCAGAACGGTTCTGAAGTCGTTTAAAGTATTTAGATCTGTGACAAAAGCCTTGTCGGCGTAAAGTCGGCGCAGCACGTTTTCTTCTTCCATGCTTTAATATAAGACGTCATCTCACAAGCACCTAATACTTATGTACCCACGTTTGTTTGGTCGTCTTTTTTCTCTATATCCGTCCACATTAATGCTCAACACCTTTCTCACAACAAGTTTGAAAGAAATTTATCACTTTTTTTAATGAACTTCGTTACATATTTATTTATCTTTTCCGTGGTAAAGGGATACCATTTCAAACTTACCAGTTTCTGTTTACGGTTGCAAAAGAACCTCATCAAAGAAAACCTCAAATTCGTTACTAGACCGAAACAAAGGCATTCATCTCATTGTTTATCCGCGCTAACAATTTAATACAAAATATTACAAACACATTCAATATACCAAGAATAATCACTCAAGTAAACTTATATCAGTATTGAAGAGTGCTTCTAATTACGTGCAAGGGAATTTGGGGCTTAGTGAATAAGTTTAAGGTTTAAAGTTGCACGGGGTCGTTTGTGTCGGATTTCACGCTTGTCGGCTCGGAAATGCACAAAGTTTCCTTTTGTGGCGTTTCTCATAACTTGATTTGTGACGGGGCAACCCTTCAGCCGGGTTCCGGCGTGGCGCCGCTACGGCGAGACGCGTCACTTCCGTCATGGAACTGCCCCAGTTATAAGATTTAGCGGTTGTAATATTATTTATACTTATTTTGGTGTTATTATTTACTTTTCAAATATTTTAGGAGGAGTTTATAATGACATTTCTGAATCATCACAATGACTTTTCTGTCCTAACGACATTTTACAAAGGTCTCATCACGTGCTTATGAGTGATTTCATTTTCTAAAAGAATGATGTATTTTGTTTAAAATGCATATTTAACAGTTTTTAAACTCAACTGACTGACTGAGATCATTTATATTGCTAAAGGGTGATTTTTTGTCCAAGAGTTTTTGTTTGAGGGTTAGTCAAACAAACCAATACAAAAAGGCGATGTTCAAATAAACTATCAATCGCTTGTCGCTTCTGTCTACGCTCCTCAACATAACCTGTCCTTTACACAGAACAAGCGATGCACGTATTACAGACGTGCAAAGTTTTAAGTCAGACAAGAACTCGTGTTCATTAAGAACAAACCTAGAATTTAATTCGTGTTACAGTTTAAACTGACTTGATGCTAGACGAGTCGGTTTTGGATCTTTGGTAGTAGGTATGTTAATTTTGAATAACTTAACTGTATCTGACATGGAATGTTTTAAATATATTTTGTACCAAGTATATGAACACTTCTATACCAACTTTTTACGTATGTAATGCGAGTTCAAGAATAACTTTTTTTTAAACGCAACTTACCGTAAGTCGTGATAATGGTCTTAAACATTTTGCATTTATTTTTGCCATCGTATCAGTATTTTTATCATTAAATATGTCAGTGACTGTTAATATGTTAAAACTCACCGCCACAAGTACTTTTTATATTCGTCCCAGACTACGAGACAACCAAAAAGAAAATTACTCAAAAATATTATTACTTTGTCGTGGAACTTTCTTTGACAACAATTCTTCTGTAAGAAAACAAACATTTCCCTCATAAAACAGAATCCATGTCTAAGCTGTCACAGCAAAAAAGCTTATGAAACTGTCGCGCCGGGGAACTTTTCAATACGTATCCGTTTTTCCGCCCTTTGTTAAAACAATTGTTATCTTGCCATACAAGAAACGAACAAAACTATTCCATAAAAAGTAAATATTTATTTTTCACGCAACAATAATTTAGTGTAAAATAAAAAGGGTCAATCAAAATTGAGCATTTATACAAAACACATCACTAAAAGGGTTCTAATGTGAACCCTTTAATAAACACAAACAACGCCCTATTTTTGTGTGAGCAAACATATAAATATGCATTAGATAAATATCAGAGGTCTGGCTAGGAATGGCCGAGGAAGGGTTCAATTAATTTCATAAGTCCAAACTCTTTTATTAAATTATAAAATGTGCGCAGCCTACGGACTTGTGATATGTCAATTTCATAATTAAAATGCATTTGACCGTGTAGGGAGGGCCCGCGAGATTATAAGTACGCAAATTGAATATTCAGCCCGAAAAGTGAACCCGGTTGAAAGTGAACCCGAAAATATAAATGAAGTTATCGGGAAATTTAGTCAAACACAATTAAAATGGTCCGTTATGAATAATTTAATCTCATACTGCTGTTTTGTTTTATTAATTTGATGAAACCTTTAATTTTAGCGAGTGTTTGTTTGATTGTGAAAACGGTTTAGATCTGTGTTTATGATATTTTATTGTTAATATTTAACATTTTTATTGCAAAAAAAAGACTGAAAATGATTGTGCAATCTGTTCAAGGGGTTTTCTAAAGAACTTAGCACATAAATTCAATTTATTAAGTGCATATTATTATCAACGAGCATTTCTGAGGTTGCATTTCAGGAACAATAGCTGTTGAAACCAACCGACATTACAAAATCTATGACTCAGCAATACACGTCACTTGAACTGCTTTATTACATTTCCTATACAAATTATTACAACCAACCTATATTAATTGATAGATTAATATAAGTTTATAACTTGACGTGTCAAAACGCAGTGCCCTCAGGTCAATTGAATTGTTTGTAATCTAAGGCTGGCTACATACCACGCGACTTAGTCTACTGGCCGTGATTTGAATCAGCTGACACGGTCACATTAAATCAGTTTTTGTATGATTTCGCTTTACTCATTGGAGTTCCCGTGTCTATAATGTTAAAGGGTGATTCAGTGCAGGTGCATTTTAATAAGTAATTAACCTTTTTACTGTATCTTACTTTTTATGAATATTGTAGATCGGTTTACACTGTTCAAAAATGGTAGTTACATAGTCTTTTGAACCGCAAATCTTGAATGTAAAATAAATTGATTTACATCTCATTTACTCCAACGAATTATTACAATTATGAGAATTGTAAAGAGGTAGAGGAGGTTTATCTATCGCGTGAATTTGAAAGGTGGATACGGTTACCGCTCACTAGAGAGACTCGCCCCTTCATCTCACGATCTATTGTCTAACTATCTCCATGTACAAGCAGCCTAATGCCAGTCTTGTTCCGGCAAGTTCACGTACAAGTGACCTTCATAATGCCGGATCAGAAAGCAAGCATTCGTTTCCCTATTAAGTTTATTTATACCTAATTATTTTCTTTGTCCACTATTGTCAAATCAATCACGACTTTCAACATGTAACTATTGTAAGTTCTTAGTGTCGGTATCAGGTACTGCATCGGTAATACAAACTTTGGCAACCGACCTCGTTTTATTGACGAGTTTTGTCAATTAATGAATATTTATTGTTTACCTGTAATTGGATGTAATTGAAGAAAATTTATTGTTGGCAACAAAGGATTTGTACCTGTAGAAATAAACACTTCATTTTACGTTTTTTTCTCACACTTTCTGCAATAGTATTTAATATACTTTCAGTTATTAAATCAACGTTCAAGTGGGTTTCCTTCAAAATGAATAACGTTAGATATTAATCGTTGAGACGGATTGCTTCTGTCACACCTCTTACCAAGATCGTGCAGGAGTCAGGATCACGACTAATTTGACACTACTATTGTACAGATACTGTCTAATTAAAAAGCTATTTATATTGCTCTACAATGCTATATAATAATTACATTGCGAATTGTTATTTTAGGTACATTAATAGGTAAGTACTACGGCTGTCGGCAGTGCAAACATGCGTATTATAGTGCAACGCGCAGGTAATAAAATAAAACATATATTAATTCATTCGTTTATTTATAAATCATAAATAACATGGGCTCTCACAAACACACTTATACAATACAAAATATTTTTTCAGCTCAGTGTACATGCTTGATTTTTTTTGCTATTTTTATACAGGATTTGGTTTCCCGTACCCACTACAGGTTCAGCTAAATAACCAAAAACTCCCGTGGGAAAGTATGAAAATACATGCAGTTACTACCCATGCAATTATATTACACTACAGCAATATTTAACAAAAATAATTTACAATCAATATGCTATTCTCCAATTAATGGTTTTTGGTAGAATAACATATTAAACAGTTACATTTATTTGTACAAACTTGTAACACGAGATTAGGAAGTATTCAACTTTAAGATCAAGTTAGTTTAGTACTCCAGTCTTCATCATTTATCTATTATATACTTACAGTAACTCATACATAAATAAACTATTTCAGATAATTTCGGTTTGTCCAAAATATCTCAAACATAACCTACACAACTAAGTTTTCAGCCACCATTTTGTTAGTAATTCTTTAAATCTGCAAAATCATAAATCCAAACTAAATATTTACCTAAATTTGAAATTTTAAAAAGAAAAAGAGTCCTGTTTGACTATTCCTTGTCAGAAATTGTCGAACAGGGGTCTATTTCTGACAAAGTTGGGCATGACCCCCTTTTGTATTGGGGGTCAAAATGCCAGTATAAAAATATGTTGGACCTGAATCTCGTGTTACAATTTGTATATCTATATTAGTGCTAACTACATTTGGACTAGGGGGTCATTCATCGGCCGTAGGGTTTACCTTGGGAGCCGGGGGGCACAAAGCCGTAGCCTGATGCTCCTACGACCACACCGCTGGTCTGAGAGGGGTCACCACTGGGGGATGGAGGGAACAGCACTGGACCTGGAATTGTTTGAAATATTTTGTTAATGGGTGTCTATGGAACTCATTTTATTTATATATTTTAAAAAATTTCAAATTTTTGGGGGTTTCAAATATTTGTAGACAAAATAATTGTAATGAATTAAAATGCTTTATATTTCCTAATGGCATTTTATGAGGTCTAGTCTACTGTTATTTAAGTAAAGTATTTCTTAAACATTACCCATAACCTTAAACCAACCTCAACATTTAAACATTCTTAGAATTCAAAACGAAAACGAACAAAGGAACGTTTCTTTTTAATCAAACAGACAAAGCGATTATAATCGACCTGTCAGTTCAAAGATCACATAGCAATCATTATGAATTTGTCAGCAGTCTGACAAAAGTAAATTCTTTAATCGTTAATCAATTGTCAAGATTTTATCAATTAGGTAAACGTAACTTTGACAATGACAAAAATAGAACACTGACACTTCGGTTAAGTGATAATTGAACGACAATGGCCTTTAGAAAAAGAAGGGGGGAGAATAAATGCGTACGCTCCGTTCTGGGTCACCAAATTGTTTTAGAAGTGATTAGTAAGATATTAATGAAACTGATTGCAAGAAAGCTTGCATAGTTCTATAATATTCGAGGATATCAATTCAGCTTTTAGTATAGCGAGGAAAATGCTTTATCTACAAACAACTTCCAGTAAGATTGAAAAGATAACAGAGCTGTAATCAAATCTATTATAGATGATTGCATCAGTTTTTACCTCATAGATGTTAGCCCGATAAGACAAGATAATCGAATTATACCGCTAGAAACAAAGTTTCAATAAAGGCTAGATTCTAGATAAACCGGAGACTTAGTACAAAATAGATAGGCACCCTTTCCCTGTTAATATAGACAAATGCTTTGCCACATTTTCATAGCGATATTATCAGCTTAAGGAGCAATTCAATCGTAATTCAAAATAAGCGAGTAAACTTTATTTATACTTTGACACTGTAATGAAGATTTGCGGCCAATAACTTAATCTGTAATTGAGATATTATGCAATTGCTTCGTATTATGTAAAATCATAAACGAACCGGATTAACATGGCATGCGATTACGATGACATTTTCACATTTCTGCTAATTAATATGAAGATTGCGAGTCGTTAAAATGCCTTGGATTTTCATATTATTTATGTTGTTATATCTTTGTATCATACTTTCTTTAAAATGATAAGGCCACACGCAGTGTCACAATACACTTACGTGGTTCCGCGATAATTACAATTTTCTCTGAATACTTATTAACACAACAGTAGCTCCTTACTACCGCATACTTTTTCTTCATGAAAATCGTTTAGCTAGTATATAGTACAAAAGTGGTCCATAGTGATGTATAAGCACTAGGTAATAAAAGCTAAAATATTTAGCACAACTTAGGAAATCCGTTGTGTGATTCCTTATACGTATAAAATGAGGAAGCTTCATAATTTCGTTATTTCCTCCTGTCAGTAATTGAAGCCTTTATTCACATAGTTCTATTTCCTCATACCAAGCCTACAATTACCTTCATTGTGATTCAATACTTAATAATTATTAATGATACGGACAGTTATTCACATCAATTATGTTATCATTAAGAGATTCGATTAATTGTTAAGAACATACAATAAGGTCACTGTATGATTCTTTTTTTTATGAAGTCAAAGCAAAACATTGGGATTAAATTAATTAAATAATTTATTGTACATGGAGATTTTTACGGATAACATCTTGGTATTTAATCTCGATAAAATAACCCCTTATTATCTCATTAAGAAATAAAAATTAAGTATAACAAGCAAGTGATATAAGTATGGTATGTTTTTAGATAATAATAAAAGATATGCTTTCAAATTAAAAAGTCCTTGATAGACTTAATAATTAGCAACCAATAAATAAGTCCAAATACGTCTTAACGTTCAATTATTGCTCAATTGGTTACAGATGTAAATCAGTAGCTAGTTAAGCTTTCGTTAACCTTTGAGTAACTGCTAATTATTCGTAAAATTACAGTTGAATTATGAAGTCTTTGACAAATAAGATGTTACGAGTATAATAGAAGTCGTAAACAGAAGTCTATTACTCTAATTTGTGGTACTCAAGGATCATTTAATTGTAGATCAATGTTTTGGTTACGATTTCTGATTGCGTATATACGTTTATTGAAATGACAGTAGAATTGTTACAGGCGACAAATAGTAATTGTCTTCGGTATTTAAAACATTTTCTTATTTTAGTTAAGTGTAGCATAGATAACCTATAGTCATATTGGTCATGATGATCAGTTTGCTCACAAACACAATAAGTAGCTTCGATCAGGAAATCAGAAAAAAAAGACATTTTATATTAATTTATACCTAACTAAGTATAAATAAATGAGCATGTAAAACATTGGCGCCACATTCATAACTAAAAATAAACTTCATAAATATCAATATTAATTCTAATTAGGCAGTTATCTCAAAATTATAATACCTAATTTGTCTAGAAAGATAATTATTTGTTTATTTACTCTTAATAAATCAGATGCGGGTGTTTTAAAATGTTAATGTTCAGTAACCTTTTGATTTTAAGTATTATTTTATTATTGTTTTTAAGACAGGCTAGATAAGGTGCATTTTAAAGGATTAAAAATTGGTTTATTAAAGATAATTAAAAACGAATTAAATTTAATAATATCAAAGTATTTTAGATAAAAATACCGCTAATATCCTGTATGATGTCACAAGAAAATATGAATGGACAAACTCTTGTAGCAATCACCTAGGCCACAATTTCTCAACAATTACATCTATCAATTACAATGAAATCATTATCTATCATTACTAAATTAGGTCCCCTAAAAACGAAGGCTTCTATAACCACATGATTGGCCCCTAAGGCTATTTCAGTGGCCCACATACCTTTACGCAATGAAAGTACACATGATTATAATGTTACAAACTAATAATTAATTGAGCCGTTATGACGAGAACACAATAATGTGACGAAATAATTGACTGATTGAAGGAGACCGCCTCGCACTCTCCGTGGGAGGCCTAAATGATTACAAATTTTTGTTTGCCTTAAATACATTTAAATTGCTAACAACGATTTGCAGGTAGTCATTAGACCTCTGGGCTTGACATTTGGAAAACAAGTCACTTATTTAGACAGCTATTCAAAAATGATACAGCTTTATTATAGTTTAAACTATGTATTATTTATTTAACTATTATGTATTAGATGTCGTCACGACTTTTTGACGTCAGATTTTCATAGTGTCCTCTATTTGTATGTAAAAGTATAAATTAACAATTAATTATTATTGAAAGTACTGAGGTCAGAAAAATTTAGTAATACAACTGAAATTCATACTTGGCCTCTTTTCAAATCTGATACACAGGCTTATTAAAATATTACACGTGGTTTACTTTCCACGTTTTCCAAAACATGTTCCTTTGTTTTATTTTAATTGCAGTTGTGAATATTTCAGATATTGCAATATTCTGACCGAGTAGAACTCAAAAGGATCACCCAGATGGAAATTCATACCCACTTGGCATAATAAGTAATGATAGATAACGTTATATTATTATATCTTTACCACAATTTACAACTCGAAGAGCCGCAAGCTATTTTCTAGGTAACAATTTACCTTACTATTGAATTTGTAATTCTAGGCTAGGTATATCGACCATGCAAGGATTATATTTATGCAACCCTTTACATATTATAGTTAAGTGGTTACTTCCGAGATTATTAAAGGTGTCTGTAATGAATATAATTGTCTCTCTGTTGTTGAACACGCGACATAAACGTGCATTGCGAAATATTTGTCCTTAGGAGCTAAAGTACCATTGAAGTAGGATGTCAAGCTCTGATACTAAATTGCTCATGTACTAATGTTTGTGAGTCATTCTGTCTCTTTGTGTGGTTTAGACAAAATATGTCCCAAAATTGTACTAAACTATTGTGAAGAAACAATGCATGACATTTGTTTTAGTGCTCACTATAAAGAGAGAAAAAAGAATGACACTTTCAAACTACAAGAATACTGGCCATAAAAATATTTGAAAGAAAAAAAATCGTGTATTACTTTGACAAGTTACGTATTTCAAATAAAGAATCTACAACAATGGCTGACAACAAACCTAATCTAACCAGGCATAAATCTATAGAATAACATTAAAAAATTAACGCAACGATCATGCTCTAATTGCAAAGCGAGGCATCACCATGACATTGAAGGAACTAAACAGAGCGCGTGAATGTATTAGCAAATGCTGCGGTAATCGTGACTGCAGCTAGAAACAATTAAATTAACCACACTTACATGATATTATCTGGTTTATATTCTGCTGCTATGTAATTAAAATTTTAGACGAAACTATAATAGTTTTCGTTAGAACAATTATGTTGTTTAGATGGACGGATGTTCCGAAATAGGAACATCTCGTAATATTATGATCTTTTGTACGTTTCTATACGAGTATATAATAAATAATATAGTTTTTCAGTTTTTTGTGTTAATATTCATATGTTTACGCTTATCACTTTTGATCTGCCATCCTTAAATAATTTCAACATGAACTTTTTATGAATTGGCTTCCAAAGCACTCATTTAACTAAAAGGGATGTCCGATACTGATCTCTTTATGAGGTCCTTGTATCTGTAGATTTCATTCACATAGTAAACTCCCAATAGTTATTACATTTGTATTTTCGATCGACACCTTTACGCAATCGGATAGATTCGAATCAATAAATACACGTCTTATAAAATGCAAATTTTATGTTAGTCGCGTGATAATTTAATTAAATCAATTCTATTCGTATATGGAAGTGGAAGAAAAACAGTGCAGTACCCTGTGGTGAAAAAGGTCATTTATATATCGCTTTGTTTATTTTCTATATAAATCCTTATTGACCGTTTTTCAGAGTCAATTTACGGGTCTTGTTTTTATAGACTCTGAGAGCTGCTGTGTATTTAGCAATGCACTTTGCATAAAGTAAACTGTGCCAAACATGGGATTGTAATATTTTGGTCCTACAGACAAATAGGTATGCCAATTAGTAGCTACTTATTGTTCTTTGTTGATGTACCTTTACTTGCGAAATGCTAAATAGGCGCTGCTAATATTACCAAAAATACAGACGGACATCCTTATTTCAAGACGTTTTTGTAGCATTTTAATGAATAATAATATAAAATATGAATGCAAAATAGGCAGAAAGGAGCATTCTGATATAAATATGAATACTTGAAGCATACAGAAACCGTTTTGACCAAAATTAAATGCCAACCAAAACATCCAAAAGCGAAATCCACACAAAATAATATAACATGCAAAGTTTATTTGTTTAGGGACACAAGCTGTAGCCATAATTAATTCTGATAGAGGGATGCATTTGTCAAACGCGGACTTGCAAAATGTCCTCGGTTTTTGCTCGGCGAAGCATGATTCTGTCATTAGGACCCTTCTAAGAGCGTGTCATACTGCGGTTACGCACGTTAAATTTGAACGCAAAATATGCCATGGCTAGGTGACCAACGAGAGCATGTATGGCTTAATTTGTCTCGTTATAGACAAGTGGTGTTAAATTGATAAGTCATTTTGTTCTTATCGTGGAGTCATCGATATGGAAAATCGACTTTGACATATAGGTATGTGGCTGAATAGTACAGAATTTTGGTAAACAGAAAACGTCTGCTCTTTCAACAGGAAAAAAATTAGACCAGTGTCTATTTGATAGGAAAGCGAGGCAAAATGGCATGCATTCTGAATTTCATTAAAAGCGGCTAAAGGTTAATGCCATCATCATCAGAAATATAGTCATTTATAGATATAGGAAACTCAAACAGATGCATACAATGTAATGCACGCAGTCGGGAGCGACGGAAAGTCGAGTCTGACACGAGTACGAAGAGATCAACCACAGGATGGCAGTATTACGTTGGTACTATGTTTGGTAGGAAATCTTAATTCCCTGATTATGTGACACTTATGTATTAAGTATTTTCTAATTTTATATAATATTTAACGGTGAACTAGTTAGCGTATTAACGTT
This sequence comes from Helicoverpa armigera, assembly GCF_030705265.1. NCBI lineage: Eukaryota > Metazoa > Arthropoda > Insecta > Lepidoptera > Noctuidae > Helicoverpa > Helicoverpa armigera. The sequence goes on along the minus strand of NC_087132.1, from coordinate 8,049,530 downwards.
ACATTTAAGAATTACAAGTAAGCAAGAAACAAGTCGTGAGACAAAAGTTTCACAATATTTACACTTGTGAAGAAAACACGTGTTTCTAACATAAACAGCTAAAATATTGTGTGTATTACACAGATGAAGGCCCAAGTTTGTGTCACATTGCGTATCGTTTACATAACTTTTGTGACTTTTAACTTCACACAAACCAAGAATATGTTTTAGGTACACCGTAACGTGTACCTACTAACGCTTAAGTCTTAAGTACCTTCTGGATAATACAACAAAGCAAAGCCAAAATACATATAATACAGAAAAAAATATGTAAAAGCACCGAGAATATAATATATCAGTTTGTCGGTCATTAAACTCAAGCATGATAAATGATCCCGCATTTTCACACAGTTAATGATAATGTTTCAAAAAGACAAATTCTAACTGTGACCTTTGTAATTAATTTTCTAAACAATTGCCACAAACACATAAGGTTTATTTAAATATAGTTTCTTTGAGTATTGTAACTTTGTAACCAACGGTGAAGTTATTTTTCGTGACTCACTAATCAATTTTACAGAACGCCCTTGTAAAATACAGACTTATCACAAAAACTAGATATTTATCTGTTTTTATGCACGAATTGCTCTAGTATTATTGCCTTTTATTTATTCAAAAACAGCAAATTTCTCCGAACCAAATTGAAATCATATTATGAAACCCCTCTAGATACAATATTAAAATGTATGGAAATTATGACGAATACCAAGAATTTGTCCTTCTTAAATAACGCAATATTTACCTAATTCAGATCATCAAATTAAGAGCGAAGTTTGCAAGTCCAATATTATATTAATGATAGATCAAACCGTAAATAGATAAGTAATTGAAATTGAATAAGGGCCCGCATAGAACACAAACATTGGGTAGGTACCCGTTAGGGCCTAGTTATTTTATGATAAACAACCATAGGGGTACCTACTTGCATAAACTTGATAAGTGAAGCTTTATCTAGGTATTTACCCACATATACAGGCAATTTTTTTTCAACTAGATTATTGATCAAAATATATAATGAGCTTTTATCTCCCTTTGCACAAATAAGTTGAACACTGGAGCAGAAAATAAGAATGTTTTCAAGTCAAAAGTCCAATCAATTTGTCAAAACAATTGAACATTCCTCACTCCAAATAGATAGATCCCTCTCGTTGTCTAACAATCAATAAACCAAAGTTAGCTTACATAACAAAATGCAAATAGACTAACATTGCGGTTTGTTCAGCCGTAAAAAGGACCGAGCCAGTTAATTATATTTAATTTCCATACAGCAAGCCTTGTATCTACAAAGGTTCCGTAATAACGAAACTTTGTTCGTTCAATCCAATTTGTTTTATTGCACACAGCTTTTACAAACGCTTGTTGCAATGTAAATAAACTACGAATAAAAAGACAATGTACATTCTGTGAACTATCCGGAACTATGTATGTAGGTACATAATATGTAACAGTATGTGATTTTTTTCCTCGTCTTGCTGTGCGGTAATAATATGCCTCTACTTAATGCTTCTACGTCCCGGAATTTAGGTGTGCCCATTAATCAAAGCATATTGGATTGAATGGATAATTAATTACAGGCATAAGCTCAAAATCGAAGCATTAGCTGCGTAAAACGTTTAATCCACTTCCTGCTATAGAATTAAAAGGGTAATTACCACCTTGTAAAAGGTTCGCCTTGTATTGTAAACTACTATCTTTAAGTGACTGTTTTCTTTCAACTAAAAGGAATTCAATTTTCGCAATGCAGCTACATCGATTTGCTAATGGTAGAACTGAGACAAACGACTTGAAAACAGAACACCACGGGGGTTTATCAAACGACACAGGACATTACACATCGAGTAAAAGGACTCGAGCTTTGTACTGGCAACAACAAAAGCGTTTACTAGCTCCGACAGATCAGTTACATGCAATTAATTATAGTACAGTCGTGGACAGTCGTACTTCCTCAATTTCATAGCCATGGACATTAGTGAGTGCCGCGCCTTATGGAATTGCAGCTTGTGTAACTAGAAAAACGTCATTATGGTACTATTTTACCAGTAACCTGTAACTGGTGGATCGGTTCTGACCGAGCAAGATCTACTGAGTATCGTCACTTCATAAAATGATCATGAGGTTGTAACCAGTGTTTAACTAGCGGATACCGTTTCCGTAATAGCCATAAAATTATTTTCATACTGCTGTATAAATCAGTTGAGAACTGATGAATTGAAATGTCAAAGCTCAAAGAGCTATTTTAGAACTTAGAATGTTGACGACATCATGTTAGCTATTATGTTCAAAAGGTAGTATCTAGGCACAGACATTATGGTTTCTACATTTTAACAAACGTCATATTTAACTGCCAAAAATGTTAGTGCCTACGCAATGGTGATTTTCGTAACAAACGCGATTTCTATCTACATGGGCAGCTTGCTTATCAGCCCTGTGTCTGAGTCCGTTTTTGACAAACATTGTGAAATGTTTTGACCAAGTTGATTGACTAAATCGCGAAGCTGATAAAATTACGATGACTGATTGCGATACCAGGATAATTATTGTACGTACATTTGAATGAAGGAATGTAATTTGCATACTGGTAGGAAATTGTGGAAATTTGTGATAGCGTGTTTAATAATTACTTATTTAAATTAATATCGATAACAGTGTTATACAGTGTGTTGAATAACTTGTGATTGATTTGCAAATGAGCAATTGATATAACGAATTACATGTGTTGTCTATCTACTTATCATATAAAACATAAGATTTTTTTCAGGTATCAAGCTTACTATGTATTACATATGTAGCTAACAAAAATGGCAGTACCTACCCACTTATCAATATCTTCCACACTGAGCTTATTTTACACGTTTCTCCGAATATTCCACAAAAAAGGCGACTATTTTTAGAACTCTCCAATATGTTGGATTTTATTCCACCATTTTTATTTTAACAAAGACTAAACCATTTTTCAAGCTCGTAAACGTGACAGCTACACGGCAAACGCAGACGGGCCAACATTTTCGTTCACCAACGTTCTGATAACAATCAGACCACAATTGTTCTTCTCACGACCTTCGCCACAACTATCTGGTTCTTAATATGCAATTAAACATTAGGGCCGACGTATGTCTGACATTGTTTTAATACCCAAAGCTTTGACATTTTTAATTACTTAAGGCTACCTACATGGTATGAGAATGAATTATGTTTTGTCTCGTTATAAATGTGTGTCATTGAAAAGTAGGTACGTGCTTTTCGTGGGATATTTTTTTCGTTTTATATCAGAATTCCTTTGAGTGTCAAATGCTCCATTTAACTCTTGATTGTTAAGATTTTTTGTGGTTGCATAATAATGTTAAATAACCTTGCAGTTTACACGTGCATTTATAAATAAACAAACAAGAAGTGTATGTCTATTTTGCATTTACATGAATGGGTACAATTACAGTTACGTTCCCTGACGGATTTAGCCAGCAGTATTATAATTAGCGGCGAAGCAAACTATTTGAAACAACGTGATTGTGTAGGTAGTAAATTGCGCTAAACATGCATTTTAAGTCAGTTTTCATTCTATAAAAATGTATAGAAACTATAACTCAGTTAACGATCTAGTGCAAAAGATATTGCAAAATTCATCCGTCATAAACCATGCAGCAAAAATCTCTACAATTATCATGCAATAACTTCATTTCGCATGCATACCTCAATTATGCTAGCATGCAGACAAAATTTGGAACCGTATAAACCTTGGAACCCCTTACCCTGGTTAGCCCGGGGGTCTCTCGCGGCCGCTGCGTAACTGTTGTACCCCGCACCTCCGAAACTGGTGCCGAAGTCGGAAAAGTCAACATCATAGTGCCCAAATTGAGCTGATGTCAACGCTATGCACGCACACACAACTAACGCCTGTGGACAAAAGAAATGTTTGTTTAATTAAAATTGACAATGGGTACATAGGTCTTGATAATTGACAGTATTAAAAAAAGGATAGGAATCACGTAATCGCAGAATTAAATTAGATATAGACCAGTCATCATGAAAAATGTATGAAGTCATGGATAAGTGAGAAAAAATATAGAAAGGTTTTAATCACCGAATTCCCACGATCATATTACGATGATTAAAAAAAAAGATCGCCAAGACAAAGAATTCGGTACACAGGCTAATAACATTCAGTGAATGAGACTTATTACCTGCGAAGCTTAACATCAGTAATGAATGCAAAAACTTGAATTCATACAAAAAACATGAACGTGTGGCATTTAATGGATCGTAATGGATTTGAACTATTATTCATGTTTCGTACCAACTATAATCCTGGTTTTTGCTCGTAAAACCTCCAAGTGTTTAACACGTCAAGTACAGAGGAAAATAAAAATACGTTAAGACGTTACAGAGGTCATTGAACTGTAATTTACAATTGTGAAACTGAAATGGAACTGTACAATACCAGGAAAATGGGTAATTCAAATTAATCTGTGCACTAATTCTCCAGGTCATTGAACTCGGAAAGAATCAGCAAGGACATCCGTTTTCAGAGCAGTTTTTTTTACGTTAATAATTCAATAGTCGACTGAATTTGATTTCAGAGTATTTAAAGATAATTTAGGTTTCAGAGTTTTGTAAATAATATTTTGCTTATTTTGAGAATAATTGAAAGAGGAGAGAAGTTTACTCGAGTTGTTATAGTAGTTTGATTGGTAATCAGAGTACCTACATTTGAAAATAATCAAGAATATGTAAAAGAACTACCTAACACATGAGCAATAAACAGTATCTACCTATCTACAAAATGTATGCCAAACTAGTTCAGAGCTTGCAACAAAAACATAAAACGATTCGCGCCGATAATCATAATCAGATTACATCTCGATACAAAAATATTTCATACATGACCCACAACATATTTATCATTAGAACAAAGGATCGATTAAAAGGAATCGATATGAACATGTTATAATTAAGTAACATGTAATAAGATTATTATCATTTATTCAAATTGCTACATTGCTACTACGAAGTTATTTTAGAAGCCTTCGCAATAACCGTGATTTTTATGCGACCTTCTTATCGTTTGTGCAATAGCGATTAATCAGTATCATCATAATTATTCTATTCCAGTTAATTTTGAAGCTTTTCATAACCAAAAAGAAGATGCCGACTAAGGCTGGCCGCCCACGTTCTATAATATTTATAATCGATTTACGATTTTTGTAGGAGAAAAATAGAACACACTGATTGCTATATTGCAACGCATACGATCTACTTAAAGTCGGTTAGAATGTCCTACAAGAAATAGATCCGATTATCTGTCCTATAAAAAGTCTGACGCGGACGCGGGGACGCTACTACTGTCAAAGCACACAAACCAGACAATTTGGCGACAAAAACTGCCAAAACAGAGACACGGAACATTTGATTGGAACACGTCAAATTAAACAACGACCTTCAATACTTTCTAAAACTATTTTTACAAGCAATACTCCATATAGTTCATATTAAACAATGACTTACACAACTGGCTTTTATCAATTGCGATAGTAGGAAGGTAATGTACGGAAATACAGTGACGTAAGCCATACATACATTCATACGGCTAAACTGGTTCAGAGCAGATTGGAAACAGGTATGTGATCTTGATATGTGACCTCCGTGGCGGGCTGGGCGTGCGTGAACCCTGGCAGTCAGCTGATGTGTACACACGTGGGTTGGGCGAGCAGACCGGCGGTGTAAACGATGTTGTGGTTTCATTTCACTTTCGATGACTGCATATTATAGAGGGTTTTTACTGACTTAAATTCTTTAACAAAGGATTACTCTCTTTATTATTGCCGGGCCTTCATTATTACCTCTATACTTATTTTATTCGATTGTGAAATCCGACAATTGTGGTATCTGATATCTATCAATGGATTAACACGTCATACCTATAAAAACAGCCTCTGTAAATCCATTGTCCATTAATTTAATTGTCAACATAAAAAAAAAACAATTCAATAAGAATATCATCAAAACAGGTATCTTCAATTAAAACAAAGTAACTCGCCAATGTATTGACCGTTGCAAGATTTATTCCCACCCATACATTGATTGCTTCCGTATCTAGGATTTATTTACTGCTGAAGTGACTTTCGCAACTAGTCCAGTGGGCCAGACGCCCGTCTGTAGAGCCCTACGCAACATACCTGCCCCCATTTAAGGAGACGTTGTAAACGCTTTCTGAATCAAATATGGTAATAAGTTCAATACACTTTAGCTTGCAAAACTGTGACAAATTTTATTACTAAACCAAATTCCTTTGAAAGTGTAGCAATTAGTAATAGTTCCCTTTAATTACAGAGCCCTTTAAACTGTCCCTGCAAAGGGTGTCAAGGCAGATCGGTCAAAAAACAGCGAATTATAAATTGCGTGTCGTTAAATGTCATCTAATTTCCCTTAAATACTTAACCCAGTTTAAGGCCATTCGGTAACTGTAAGTTATCCGTTTTCTCATAATAACTAGAATAATCCAGTTTCTATTAAATCAATATGAAATAAAAGATTAATAATTTGATTATTGCACGCTACCAATTATAACACATGAATTGCACATAACATAGATAGATAGGTTACTATTGTATAGGTATTATAGAAGTGACGTAAAGCTCAATTGGAATTAATTTTCCAAAATCAGTTACGTTAAATAATAATTCACATGTAACACCACTAATAAATAAAGTAAATGGAGTAAAGAGCAATAAAATAGTTTAAATATTCTAACTTGGTTATGTGAAGTAACGAAGCGAGTTTAAATGCTGTCTAGGAAGTTTAGCAACTAGTGTTCTATTGATGAAACTGCTCGCGATAAAACTATACAGATAATTGTGTTATACAACTCCTATTAGAAAGGCTTTAAGGTCTACTGATTGCTGACTCCTGAAGTACAAGAGTATTAAGAAAGAATAATAGTCACATTAAAACATATTACGTACCTTTTGTCATAGTCATAAAGCTAGACGAAATTTAATGAAACTATGTAATGAAATCTAAAATAGACATTACCTACATTAACGCTGTGTAAATATCTCAACGAAAATTTCACATAATTTAATAAATAATTTGTTTTGCGTAAATTCTATAATGTGACTTTTCGATTATCAGCAGATTGCGAGTGGGTGAGACTGGTCATTACAAAACTGACAGGGTGTAAGTTACGATAGTGTCAGAGTAAACGATATCACTCGTTATTTTATCGCTTAATAAGTTAATGTAAACACGAGTGATATCAGAATATGGGCCTTTGTGTTATGAGCGTAGTTTTCGAAGTTGTTTCGCTCATACGGGTTAATAAAGATGCGAAACTGAATATCTATGCATTACTGGGTTTTCTAGATGGCGTCTGAAAGTTTTCTCGTCCATATTTTAAACGTTTTTTTAGGCTAATTTTATAAATATGGTGGCAAGTTCGTGGTAATGATATGCCGGTGTTTTTTATTGATTTAGATTTACAAGTATTTTGAGAATAAATTGAGATAGCTTTGCTAATTAATTGAGATTGCGATTAAGTTACCAAAGTCTACAAATATATGCAATTAATGATATCTTAAGTTATTGATAAATGATTATTCATAGTTAAGCAAATTTAGAAACAAATTGTAATCGTTTATAAGGTTTGCAGGTTTATAGTTAAGATTAAGATTAAATTCTCAAAACAGCCGACATTTTCTTCATAAATATCCATTTTCTTATAAATAGATTCAAACAATACCTATAAAATTTTGAATAATGCTGATATAATAATAGTGAATAGTGATTTCTAAGGAAGAGTACGAAGTTCGAGACAAACCGGGAACCAAAAAATAAACAGCAACAAATCATACTTTCAAATACATAAACATTATATATGCTAATATCAAATAATACATATACATATAAATTATATTATTTACATCTCAATAAGTAGGGATTATCTAATAGATATCTGTAGATCATAAATCTATCTATTTTCTAAATAACGATTCTTCCTGGTTACTACTAACTGGTTAGAAATACTAATTGATTACACAATCGTATAACTAAAGTTATTTAAATGCTGAACAAAAGGTCTTGCCTTTACAAAGAGCCTTTTCTCTATTATATCTGTTGTAACTTATAATAATTTATAATATAAATACAGACAGGTGTCATTACGCAAATGTTAAGTTTCTAAAAATAACCTTTATTGTAAGGTTACGAATGTAGGGCTGATGTATTTCAATTTCAAAACTCGGGTGGCCCGAGAAAAGTTTAATCAATCTTTGTAGATTGGTCCTTGAATCGGCTTCATTCATTTCTTTGTCTACTAAGATCACTTAGGTACTTGTATATCTGGCCAAAAACTCTTGCAACATTTCATAATCAATTTCTAACAAACCATCATCGCTCTCTCTGTGTCAATCCGATTTTTTTAAATCAGTTCTGGAGTCTTGTTCAAATAAAAGTCGAGATTCCGACGAATTGAGAACCTCTTCCTTTTTGAAAATCAAGCAAAAAAAAAAACATTTTTAATGTAAATATTACTAACTGAATTGCTATTGAAAAATATATTAAAAAGCCTTTAAAGCAAAAAACATAGGTAACCTATTTTCTACTACAATTGTATCGAAAATTGCACAATTCAAATTGCATTCCAATTGATTCTCATCGCGAAATTTCACTACAAACAACAAGGTCTTTTAGTAGGCCACGTGAGACGAGTACCGTCCAGTGACCATGTGATTTAAATAAAATTCTATTAGTCAACCTACTGAATATATTTTTGGGCAATAATTAAATAGGTATGTCCGATTTTCTCCTGAACTCGGCGTGATCTTATTGAATTGATGAAATCAGTTGCAGAGCTGAAGTATGTTTAAGTTATTTACTGTTTTATTCAAATAGAGAAATAAATAAATGGTCGTGTAATAAGTTTAACCTTACGCTTCGTAATAAATAGACTTTATGGTATTTATTGCAATTTGTCACTGTCATAAAACTTGTACTTATACATACAAGATAACATTGGTGCCCACATTCTTTAAAAACAAATGCTAGTACTAATTATTAATATCTACATACACGCCTAATGAATTTCCCACGTCGAAAATTAAAGCAAGGTTAAAGAGCGTTAATAAATTGACTCACAAAATACCTGAACATTACATTCTTCAGATTCATTAAATTCTTTGCGTACATTGAGTTGCTACACAATACACAAGAGATGATCATCAGAAAGTTGACATAGCAAATAAAACCTTACGTTTTTAGAACTATGGTTCAAAATATGAAAAATATGGTTCAATGTAACATCAATATAATGAACGCACCACATGCCCGAGGCTCTATATGTAGGAAATTAATTATTTAAATGCTACACCAAATGCGTCAAGTATATTTGAATAGTGCTTGTTTCTAAATTAATTTAAAATTGTGTAATATTTCATCATATTATGCGTTAACCACTTAAGAAGTTAATAAATCAGATCTAGTTCTTCACATCATTAGGCATCCATCTTGGTAACAGAATTTAACAATCTCAGTCCTTCACCACATTTCTGAAACGTAAGGCTCTCACATATTGAGGTAATTTTCTATCTTTACAACATACTGTTAAGTGTCATTCTTAGTAAATCTAAATTTTTAAAAATAGTCAGAATAAATGAATGAATATTAATGATTCATATTTTTATTATGCTTATCAATGAGCTACACTGACTTTGTTAGAACGCCAAATACGTCAGCACAAAAAAAAGCCTTGGCAATAACCAAAAAGAAATATAAATAATTTGACACTAATCTATTTAAATAAAATACAATAAATAAATAGAACCTCGTTAGAAAATGCACCAGTATAAAATTAGCCTATGCGTTAAGTATGTACGTACAATTCACAAATCACGCGCATGCGTGCGAGGAAACCGAATCAAGTGTGAACGCACCGAGGTGCGCTTGCGACACTGTGACGCAACATGGCGGCCATTGTGTCGAGACACTGTTGTAAGTCCATATTTAGCATTATTCGTCTAATGGTCCGATCTTGGACTACTTTTGGGGTGTCCCTAAGAAATGTATGAGTCGAAATTGCTGTTTGAAGTGATTGATTGGAACGATTAACATAATAAAACTATTATTAAAATATTTTGACTCAACCGCTGACTATTGATATACCTATAAAATTTATCCATATTTTGGATTTTCCACAAATCTAATCCTTTTAGAAAACTGGAGATGAAATGCAATTTATGTTCTAAAATTAACCTACTATATTGGAGTGTATTTTGTAAAAGCAATGACAATGGCTAATGGTCAGTTTTGGAAAGAAAATCCGACCATTAGGCATTGTCACTTCTATCTATCAAAATGATAAACTACCAGATAGGTATGTAAGCGCGGACAAGCACGTAACGACTAATGATCAGCTTCGTAATCTTTCTAATTTCTCAACATTTGCAGAATACCAACAATCAACATTGTAGTGTTACTTAGTTCAAACAATTTCGTTTCAATCAGTTACTGTAAGAAACATTCTGATTTGAAAAATAACAGATTACATTGAAGAAACAGTAAATAAAATGGCCCAAACCACTGAAAGTAAAAACCATCCGAAAAAGCACTCACGCATTTTATTACGAACACACGTCAATGATCAATCGACAGTAAAATTGCAATTTCAGGTCTATGAACTAATGGCTACATTAATATATAGCATACGAGTATTATGTGGAACTGTTACATTATATTACACAAGTGATTTCGGAACAGGCTACTTGGAATTGTTATGCTGGACGCAACTTACTTAAAATTCACTATGTATGCTTCACTACAGATTAATGGCCGATGTATGGTAATTGAAGTCTGCATTTCTCTTTTTTGGGTCAACTAGAAGTATAAACGAGATTAGGCACGTAGATTTTAGTAAGTAAATGAAATTACTTAAGATGTTGCTCTAGATTAAAAAGACCATTAAAAATAAGTATGACATATTGTAAGTCCCATTGTTTTTGTAATAAATAACTAAAATGTTTGTAAATATACATGGCGTGCTCCAGGTGATCGTTAATCGAGAATTAAGATACTTGCTCGATCGATCGACGAATCAATCTCTTGAAGAAGCCCCGTAGAGGGATTTCCACAACGTAGGTAACCCCTGACTCCATAATTTATAAAGAACTGAACAAATTGTATAATTTCAATTCACCTTTACAAATCCACAGCTCCTAATTCAAGCGACACTAATAACTCATTTACGTGCATAACGGATATGCGTCAGATCTGCACATAAATATTACTCACGAAGACAATCCATCTCGGTTGCATAGAATTAAAGGATTTACTGGCAACAGTAGCTACCTCTCACTTGAAGATGATCGATTTAGATCAGACCTGCAGTCACGAGCAAAGCAACCTGTTTGTTCTGGGAATATGTACGGAATTTAAGCTTCATTTGAATAATTGGACTGGATTCTATTGGGGAATGCTTGGCCTTAAACAGGCTACGCTGCATTTTTTGAGAGCTAAAACAGAATCAGGATATAGAAGCACTGGTGTAGGATATTTTTGTCTTCAGTTCAAAATGCTTTAACATATTATTTGACGGCGGAAGGAATTATTAACAATTAACACTTCAGTGCGTAATGAGCAAATCTAACAACAGCAATAAAGTCATTATGCTGCAATTAAAGATAATGATGATAATGATCATCTATGCAAAACAAGCCTTGACCGCACGCAGAGAAAACGACGCCCAGAAAAATGGCCAATAAATATCAGAAAAGTCTGACTACTGAAGTTTAAATGATAACATCCTCATTTGTCATGAACCATAGACCATAATTCGTTATAATTTAAACAGCTTGAACATTTTAATTACCATATAATTGGGCATTATAGTTTTATTTATGCGAAAATGATTCGGTCTGAGATAATAATCGGAGTTCAGGTTAGCACAGCAGATGATTTTGATCACGAATACCGGATATTCTTGAGGGTCAGACGAAATAAAAATGTTGTACATCACGCGCCTAGTTTCACCAATTACATTGCGTATGATAATTATTGATTCATATCATAAAGTTATAGTTTTATCAGAGGTCATCTTATGATTATTGCGTGGGCTTATTAGAGTACGGACTGTTGTATTAAGTTCTTCGTCATTGTGATTCATCCTTCTCTATTAAATACACAAAGAATAGTAAGAGCTAACATTCAGAACTTCTACTAAAGAGTTGGCAAAAAAAAATCTTGATCGCAGAAAATTCTTTCACCCGGAACACAAAGTAACAAAGTTTTGAGACTTTAATTTCCCACAGAAACAAATATTTCAGTTTTTAGAATAGGCTGCATACAAGCATAATATCTGTTTGGGCAAAAATGCTAATCAAGTAATTATCAGGCTAATTCCCGTTCAATTACAAGTCGTATCAAAATCACAGAGCGCCCTCCAATCACAATACTGCATTATGACCTATGCTCAATTGTCGTACCAACCGTAAAGAAGGCCCTATGTCCAGCTATAAACGTTTACGGCCCATTATCGATTCGTATCAAAGTAATATGCTGTCTAAGGTCATACCTATTATTATAAGTTCTATATAGGGCATATCTGAATACAGTGGTATCATGATTTACGACATCTAAGCGCTATTACGCTATGTATAATGTTTATTACTGCTATAAATACTGTTGCATTTTGAACTAAATATTTTATTAGGGCAACATTTCTCCATAAGCTTCGACTTTAAAGGTAATATATTTCCGCGTATGACAAATACTGCTAAATATGAGATGCATCATCTGTAGGTTAAAAGGGATATTCAATATTTCAAAATGGAGAAACCTATATTGATTGTCTGAGGAAAAGCAACGGGAAAGGCCCTTGTGTTTTTTATAATTTTCTTACCTTTCGCGGAATCAGTAAATTACTTAAAGGGAATTAAAAAATAGGTACGAAACATACCTCTTTATAGTGACCGAATGATTAAGAATGAAATTTTCCTTTTGAATATTAAAACAATTAGCTACAACCAACTTCCGCATCTCTGTTTTACCCATGACATTACAAAACAAATCAATAACAAAAATAAAAAGTGGTAAATGCACTCACATAAATTAATATATTAACGCAATATAATTGTCATAAGCTTTCAATGCTACCGTGAATCTGGTATGCAGGTGAACGAGTTATTTAAAACGTCCAATTAAATGCCAGTAAGCTCTTTAACGATACAAACACCGATAGAAATAGTCTTTATTGCATCCACAGTCTATTTTGTTGGATCACGAGACAAAATGTGCACAAAAACGTCATAATGTATCACTTTGGTGCATTCAAATAGAGCGGAGATTGAGTCGTTATCTTTTATTCACGTTTCTATGTACAAATTATACAGGGCTGGCAAGTCTCGTTAGTTTTTTTGTACAAGCCTTAAATTATTCTTACTTATTAATAACTTTACCAGCCGAACTATCTGCGCTTACGATGATTTAAGACACATTCTTGGTCAAGCTTTTCGAAAAGTTTGCCATTAAATTGACAAATTGTTTCATCAATATAAAATCGTATGATCTCAGTTTGGTTATTCACCTTGATTTTAAAATAGCGAACACTATTTAAGGAGTTGCAATCTGTTAGACATTATGCAAACCAGAGAAACTACCGATAAATAAATAGAATGAAGAGCGAATAATAATACACTTGAATGAACAAACATCATAACATTGTGTTGACGTCTTCGCTGATGCTAATCGTGATCGCCTAGTGTCACCTAGATATCCAAGGTTAGCCTGGCTACGTCACACGGGCCAACATCATTAAAGCCACGCCTATTCCAAGTCACCAACTCAACTACCTCTATAATAGTTTACATTCGATTATAAAATTGTCCACAAGTAATGAAAGCGAATTCGAGAAGGTCGCATGTCCCCAACGACCGATTTTACGTGTATTATGTAAAGACTTTCGATAATTATTTTTAAATTAAAGTCTACATTGTACGCTGAAGGACGTCTGAAGCCTATTTTCCGAAAGAAACTTCAGGTTTCACTTTTTTATTTGCATTGCGCAACTTTATTTCTCTAGTCGCAATAAATATTAATATTATTTAGTTTACTAATATTTGCCTGCACAAAAAATATAATAAATGAACTCTAAATTGTTTGCAATCTAGTAGGTAGTTAGTTTCAAGTCTCTCGTTGTTTATAATTTATAGTGTTTCATATCCTCATATTGACAAGCGCAGAAGTGGTAACAATGAGGTATTTATCAACGTCCCCTTGACATGCTCTAGGTACGACCACCACTAGGTACAGATATAAGCTGAATTATGATACAAGGAATTAATGCATTCCCAGACATTAAGGCTGTGGGCTACACCGACATTGACTACCATTAATAACCATCAAACTACGTAACAATATCGGAACATTGAAATTTATAACACACGCATGTTTCCGACTCGGATACGAATAAAAATTATTGCTTCCCGTGCTGTAATAAGACTTTTTTCTCACGGGACCTTTTTTTTTTGGCATTAAAAATTAAGTAACAGTTGACATGACAGTTTTCTTAAGAAATCAAGCGTGACGTAAGATAAAAAACGCAAGACAGGATTCGGAGACACTTCCTATTCCTAAACCGATATCGGTTATTTGTCAGTCGGTCCTCTACCTACGCATAAACAGCTGTAACCATCACTTAGCTGTGACCACATAGCCTGAGGCCTACTTGCACTGAATAATCCACGAATATTTATTAGGTCCACGAAAAGTTCCGCATTCCTACAATCCAGTAACCAAAGTGTGGTCTACCGAACGAACGGATTTCTTACATTATCGTGTTTCTCAGTATTATTCTGTTACATACGGATATGTTATTTTTTCTACGATTGCGTATGTGGGTAATTGCAATTAAAGATAATCGTAACGTAGCCGTGATAAAAATAAATAAATTATATATCTCGGCTAAGTTCCTTTACGCTTCTGTTCGTGTGATCTTGAAACCACTTTGAGTTCGGTTTTCGCACAGTTTTTTTCTGCGTTATTCTAAACTAATAAGAAGTCTATTTAAAATATATTAGGCCTTGTCAATATAATGTAATCTCTTTTAGAAGATAATCTTACTTGAAATTCTATCCTAAATTAAGCACTAGGTACCTACTTACACAGTCATGTGTGATCTATTTAGTAACACTAAAATAATACCTAGCTTGCTAATCAATGTAATACGATCTTGTTGAGCAAGAAATGTATTGTTTTATTGCTCAGACTAAGTAGGTATCGGTTTATAAAGGATCCATCAACAATCTTTCTCAAATCATATGAAGAAACTATTATGACCGCAAAAAACGGGGGCACGTCTACGACTATTTTAGCGATTAACTAGCCGATTCCTTACGGTTTCGCTCGTATCCCGTGGAAACTACCGTCCGCACCGGGATAAAATATAGCCTATCTTACTCGGAGAGAGTAAAGCTTTCCACCAGTGAAAGAATTTTTCAAAGAGCTTCAGTGGATTTGGAGCCTCTAGGGTACAAACAAAAAATGATTTCCTTTTAATTATATTAGTAGAAAATGTTTAAGAATATTTCTATTTTGTATGAACATTTTTGTAACATTACATTTCCTACTTTTCCGGTTGAACAACCTATCATAATTCAAGTAATCATAAAGCTAAACGATACTACATTTTGAAACTGGGTTAAGAGTGATAAATACCTACTTTAAGCACATAACTATCAGCATATTTGTCTAAGTGATAACTTATTAGTTTAGGTAGCTCTAAATATTTTAATAAAATATATCTGGGTCTATATGGATTTTTGTTGGAGGCTTCCAATATATGGAGTGATTTATTTAACCTCAACAGCTATTATATCAAATATCGATATTATCATTTGAATACCATAAATATTAAGTAGGTAAATTAGGGAAACTTATCTATTTAGGTAAGGTTGAGAAATATCCAGGTGACTAATTCCTTTATTAATCATGCGTTTTTTCGTTAATCTTCAGAAGATTTCAATGATAAATGGTTATTTGTTTTCCTTCTACATATTTATATTTTTTTACCTCTCAGAAAATTCATCTTTGGGAACTTTTACCAAATATATTTTGTGGGAAAACTGGACATTCATGAGGAAAAAAAATAAGAATCAATGTTTGCATAAAATTAAATATAAAAAACGAAAAATACTTTATTGGCAATCATTAACAAATTTTTACGCCTTATAAATCTTTAATCCACACGAAATCATCAATATCATCAATCATTTATAAGATCAGTTATTTTTATAGATTTATTTTTTTAACTTTTAAATTAGTTGCGACATTATGCGGTTAGAATTTTTTTAAATGACTTATTCAAATGCATGTGTTTAAATGTAAATATTTTTTTATTCTGTATAATTCGGAGTGACCACGACCTAGCACTTTGACAGTACGATGAGTTGAAATAGAAGAAATATGTGCAAGGTTGAAAACAAGATTTTATCATGTTACTACATATGAGGAAGAAGACGAAAGACGATATGGCAAGAAAGAATGCTACTTGAGCAATGACGTCGAATAGAATATGGAAGAAGAAAACATGCTGCGTCGCCCCTAAATAAATTGGGATAAGGACAGGGAGGATAATGATGAGTCATACTTCTAAGAAAGCTAGAAAAATTATGACTTAAATAAATAAACATTAAATTATAAAATCAAATAGTTAAGTACTTATAGAAAACCCGTAGCTTATATCACGTAATAAAAAGCTTGCACGTACCATGAATGGGCAACGTACGCACATACGTCACATAGCGGGAAGTATGCGCCCGCGCACTTGATAACGCGAGCTTAACCGGTCCTACATGTTTCCGCCTTCCGACTACCGCAATAACATTTATCGATTTGCTATTAATATTTGTTTGTTTATAATTCTAATATTCGCTATTTTAGACGCGACCTTAATGTCCGGACAAATTTTGTTAATGAAGCCATAAAATGGAATCCTAATTTAAATTTTTA
Organism: Helicoverpa armigera; assembly: GCF_030705265.1. Classification (NCBI taxonomy): domain Eukaryota; kingdom Metazoa; phylum Arthropoda; class Insecta; order Lepidoptera; family Noctuidae; genus Helicoverpa; species Helicoverpa armigera. The sequence goes on along the minus strand of NC_087132.1, from coordinate 8,032,505 downwards.
TTAGGCTTTACAAATGGGCTCATCTTCTTTTCGTGGAATTTGAAAACATATGTTATCGGATTATTGACAAATTAATCGCATTCCGAAATATTAGAGGTCATTTTAGTAATAGGCCGAAACAAATGACTGTGGATGCCTCGTTTGCGGAGATTATCTGAATCTGATAATATTGTGTTTACACACTATAACTAATAGTTTATACTCTCACATGTCACACATGTCGTAGCGTTAAACTGCGAGCATTCTGCAGACATAAGTGCCCGCGCCTGTGCACTCTCTCCGTTACATCAGTAAAGAAAAATACAAAAAATTCTCATCAACTGTATGATGTTGCGAAAACCACTGGCAACCGTACCATGACTCAATTTATCGGCAAATTATGTAATACGATGATCATACCTGTAAATTATTATAATATTAAATATAGGACAGTTGTTAGCGGTATTAAATTACATGTAAAATTATGTCCTCATTAACAGTTGATGACGTGTACAGTTTTCAAAACAAATGATATAAAAGATTTTCCAAGAACAAATGTAAATATTTACGCAATGATTATTTAAAATTGGATCAAAATATATTGCTTATTAAATCAGTTTATATGACGTAACGAGCTTTACGACTGTATCATGAATGACTGACAAATTCGAATGAAGATGTTCACAATTCACAATATTAATATTTTTATAGCTATAAGTACCTATGTACTGTAATGTAACTTTCGTAGTACATGACCTTGTCTCTATACCTAGTCTTAACAATAGAATATTAATCCAATTAATTTCCTACAGAAACACGTCACTACAAAGATGCGTACATAATTTAATTAACTACTTCCCATTTACGTACAAAAGCGTCAATTTTACAAAAAGTTGCAAAACAATGAAAAAGCGTCCTATTTTAAGATTCCGTTCCAAAACAAACAATAACCGTACAGAGCTATTGAAAGATGTCAATTATATAGCGACTGCATTACAAGAGGTCATCATTTATGTAAACAGAGACAAGGCCTTCATAACGCATTAAAAGACATATTTAAATTCGCCTTGACAATACTGAGGCCTCACTTGGATTGGAAAAAGGAAGTAGACCTTTACAATGGAAAATTCGTCCATTGACGATTACGATTACCAGGTCTCGTTCTACGAAGGTCTAACTAATCCCATCGACATTGACACCGTAAGACTATGGTATTAAAGTATCGTTACATACTTCCCATATTATTTGTGCTATTCAATTGTACTGCAAATTACTGCATTATGTGATTTGATGATCATAAATTGTAGATATGCTTTGTGTATCTTGTTAGTCAACAAATTATTTTATTGATGTTATTTTAACTTGAATTTTATTGACCGAAATAAAATTCTAAATAAATAATTGTTGGGACTTAAAATTTGAATAACTCAAATATATTATACAACTATGAACATTAAACTTTTCTTAGTGAAACATCAGGAAATTGTTCAAGCAATTATTTCCATGTTAACACAACACTGCAGTTTATAATTCCCATAGAAACTAAAACAAGCGTTGAATGCAATCGCCGATTTCGCTTTCTACGTACATTTTACGAATGCGCTTTCTGTGTTACACAATCTTACAACAGTTGCTCTTAAAACTGCGCTAACGCTATCATTAAAGTACTATTATTTTGGTCACATACGAATTGTGAACACATTACTGTCAACGTAATCTCGTGTTTAAATAGCATAGTTTAATCATTGTTTAAAATATAATCACAGCTTAATCGCACTTCAATAGCTCATTAAAAACACGATAATTATCGCGAATAATTTAGTCGTCACATCATTAGTTTGAACAGACAATTAACGCACTTATAGCAAAAACGAAGTCAACATACTCTTGTCACTAAATGGGTCATTCACCCACTATCCGTAAAGTCGTGAAGGTCGCTTTTTGCATATCTCGGTCACGAGCCAACTGATGATCATCTGGCGATCATGAAATATGAAATTTATGCGAATAAACCACACAAAAAATACTGCAATTATTATGAGAACCATTGTTTGACGCAACGTCACCCTTGGCCGTAATTAATCAAATACTTTTGTCTGATTAATGTATGATAGGAATAACTGAGCGACTTGTGTGGCACTACATGGAAACTGTATTTGTCTGCAGAGATATTAATTAATTGTCTGCATGCGATCTTCTATCATTGCTCAACTAGGAAGCATGTTTGTTACGCTGATGCAACTACTTATAATAATGATTTTAATAAAAGCTGCTTAGTAAATCATGTTGTATTGAAAAATGATATGATAGAATTAGCATGTATTCATATGATACAAATCATTTGTTATAACTGTTTGACAGCTCAGACATGAATACGTTATTCAGCAAGATTATGAAGGCACTTGTTCAAAGCTCAAAACATTTTGGGCTGATTGATTTTCGACACTTGCTTTACTTTACGAAGACTTTATTTTTTGCGTGAAATCTAAGTGATGTTTTTTCGCCAAACAATTATTATTTCAACCAAGGTCTCACAAATGGAATGTAAATAAGGTATTTAACTAAACCTGACGTCAAGCCAAGAAATAAAGCAAATAGATTAAAATTTTAGCTATTTACTGACCGTGTCAATGCAACTGTGTTGCAATACACTGCATATGATGCATTAGCTGTAAAATATAATAGCTTTGGTTCCCAAATGACACTAATAACCTATAGGTATTCTGAATGACACAGGTCATAGGTCATTGTCACCTCTGATTCTCAGATTTTGTTGTCTACTCTAAAACGTGAATGATTTTATGATAAGTTTGACGCATAATTTGAAATTTGATCTATCGCTGCAAACAATTCGAAGGGCGTGGTCTAAAAATAAATAGGATTGGGCAAACAAAAAATGTATCACGTTTAGTGAGAGGTAATTTTGCGAACAGTTTAATATCATTGTGTAAAGCTTTGCAGAATATATGTGCAAACAATAAAATCTTCCTATACTATCTACAAAAACATAGCTCCATGTCAGTGTATCCTAAAACGATGAACAATGCGTGATTTACATTTATGAAGCCGCATTCCTAAATACAATTGGTTACTGCTTACTATCTTGATTTTCCCATAGAAATATGAAATTTCATCATTATTTAAATTGGTAGATCCTTATAACATTGCTACCATCTAGAATGTGTAAACTCGGAATTCAAGATATACACTGAAAAGCATTTTCTATATTAGGCTTTCCGAGCCCTTATTTTCGATGTTAACTCATTTAAATAAATAATTAGTTTACTTGTAAAGTTTCCTTCTATTTGGAAACACCTTACAAGAAAAACGTTATATAGATAGTTCAACTCAGATTTGCGCGCGGCCCTATGTGTGCGTCGGCTTGTAAATATACAACTTTCATTCGTGTGACAGTGACGTCGTCCGAGCATGACGTGTTCATCGGTTTTTGTTATGGGACTGTACCCATACCCACCAACTTACTATAATTAAATATAGATTTTGTAGCAAGTTAACTAAACTAAACAGCAAGGTTAAAACGGAATTTTGCACAGCACCAGACATTTTTTTCAGCTAACTGATTTAGGTAAAAGGTTATTTAAAAATAAATAGATTGCTAAACAAAACTCTGAAACTATTTAAATATACCGTAAATTATATTCAAAGTGAGTAGGTACCTATTTCAATTCTGTTTTGTGCGATTTATAAGCTTCGCGACGTAATGGGCAGTTATCGACCACTATCGTTAGAACAAGTCTATCGCTGTATCTGTGAAACGCGATATGAATTGTGAAATTACTGTATAATAGTTTAATATTTTACCCCCGTATTATTATAGTGTTAACGGAAAACAGTTATTTCTGATAAGTGTTCAAAACAGTTAGGAAGGCGCGGTTTTAATTAATAAAGATTTATTATAAATCGTTTTAAGTTAATGTTGTTTTGAACTATTTAAATTAATTATTTAATGAAGTACCAAATAGTATTATGCTAAGCTCAGGTCTTTTTGAACTTATCCAGATACTTTAAAAATTAAAGTCTGGACCAAAAAGTCCGATAGGTACCTACCATTCTAGCTACCTACAAAGTAGAGAAAGCTAATCAACATCTTTAAATCAGATAAAAATTTCTTTTTTAAGAATCACGGCTTAAACAAATGAAAGGATGACAACGCTTAAAGATTTTGAAACTAATTAAAACTTATGTAACGAAATCTCTGCACTTTTTAATGTCTTTTGTTATCGCCAAATGTCGATTTCATATTATCCTAAAAGTCAGCTTAGTCACGTTAATTACTTCAAAAAGAAACCACATTAAATATCCCAAGATTCTGCTTTTGATACTCAATTAATTTAAGTTATTTTGGTCGTGTAATATAGTGTTTGTCATGAAATACTGAAGCAATACCTAAAAATCAATTAAACTAAATTCAATCGCTTTACATAAACAACTACCTCTAATTAGAAGCACTAAACTCACAGTTAAAATAACGAAACTTCACCGTAACGTAACTAATTAAGTTTATGCAAACTAGTTAAGATCATAAACAAATAAAGCCACAAATTTCAAATAGAACGTGATAGCTTTGTAATTTAGTAATTAAAAGAGCTAATAAATAATACTATGACAGGTTAACAGATTATAAATAATCTAGTTAAAATCAGAGCCTAATAGTTTCAAAAATAATGAACCGGATCGATTATTGTTTTATTATGTATGCAAAAATATTCATAAATCAACAAATCGGCAACAAAACGTTATCACGGAAATCCGTGTCTTAACTTAACCGATCGTTTGATTAATGTCTCCGACAGCCAAATGACTCACTCCAACTAACAATACAAGTTACCGATTCGATAAATTAACATGAAATAAATTCAGCGCTTTTACTAAACCACGAAATAAGATCATTAAAATAATTTGTTCTAACGATCTTATCTATGAAATTAAAACTTTAATGTATTATAATATTACCTTTGTTATATTTTTGGCTTAGATCAGATATTAAAACAATATAGTTAATTAAATGTGGCAATTATACACATAATGTCTTGGAATTTATGGTAGACTTGATCTATATTTTAATTTCCTTAAAAGGCCTTTAGAACGATTACCTATCTGATTTTCTAAAATCACTGTTGACGTATATTACTACTATTATTTAATAAATAATGTCAATGTTACATAAAATTCATTGAGTAATATTTGTATATTTTTCACGAAAATGCTTTAGATATTCCTTGTCATATGAACTGGTTTCTTATGTAAGTAAGTTGAGAAAATCTGTGCGTAAGTTATGTATTCGTATCATACGTATAATTAGCATGCTAATATGAAATGCGTTGCACTTCGTGGTTATTATTATTATTTCCGTTTTTGCTGGTTATTATTGAGGCCTATAAAATTAATATTATTACTTAATAGAACTATGGTTATCGTGTCCTATTAAATCAATTATTTTTATGCAGAAAAATATTTTAATAAATTGATTAAACTCTGTTACATCATTAATGGTATTTGAACTTTTTTTATATATTATCAATTATATCTTCATGGCTTAACTTTCTGTACCTGGTTTTGCTCAACATGATTCTAAGTCATAAAAATGCTATTTACACAAACATTGCTATGACACAAGTACACACGTAAGCTACGAATGACCATTTCATCATTGTTTTTCAAGTTCATCATGTAAACGTTTTTTATACCAATGTGTTAAAGAACTTGACATAAATTCACACAAACTGGATCATTGACACTTTAACACTTATACCTGAATATCGTGATTGTCTCACATTATACACGAAAACAATATCGATTACGTGATTCCGATTATTTAATAAAAATTGTTCACAAACACAATAGTCGAAAAAAATTGTTTGTTTATATTAACTCCAGTAGCGAGTTATTAATTAAAATTAATTGTTTAAATGGCCAACAATTTGAATCTAATCTTAACACGTTAATGGGCAAGGTTGTTCTATATTTTAATTGCACAAATAAAAAAAATGACTTACGATTTTCACGTAGTGGTTCATGTTGTTTGGTTTAACGGGTACTGTCACTGTCACAGTATCACTGTAGTGAGCGCGCACTGTGTCCGAGTGGCGGATGCGTGAGCGCAGACTGACTGGTGCTTGGAGGTGCAGGACTGACCGCTCCCGCTGCAACCAAACGATCGGTGGTGGGTCCACAATTACCGCGACACAACCGGTAGCTACACACTTCGGAAAAAAAAGGTTCAATTGACCTTGGAAATTAGATCGATTTTAATGTTATGAGTTTTTTTTAAATATCCTTTATTACGTACAGTGTTTTGTGGGTGGATGTTGGCGGCGTGCGCGTGAGTGTGGTAGTGTGCGCTTGGGCAACTTGTTCACATTATATAGAACGCTGCGCGACCTCCGACACGCGGGAAGTGCGTCTGCGCACCACGTGCTCCCGCTGCCATGGTAACCGATGCAGCCAGGCCGGGTACCTGAAAGAGCTATCGCGAAAATATGCATGAACAGTATCGTAGATTATATTCTTCTGGGTGTCCCATATTTTTAACATTTTCAATTTTATTCTTCAACGAATACTAAAATTGCCTCGTTTTGTTATTTTTAGATATAGTTAGACCTAATAAATACCTTTGTAATTATAAAGTAAATAATTAATTTACTCTTACCAGTTGTACTACAGATACCTCATTTAGATTGAACGTTTCTTAATTTCAAACAGTGTACAACAAGAAACTTTCCTAGGGACGCGCGAAATATTTCATGAAAACAGCAATTTATGAAATCAATCATGTGCAATGTGTTAATTGTGGTCTAACAAAAACGTTTACTGAAAACTTCTTTCACCTAACTTACATCATGTTGAGACCATCCTAATACATAGCATTAGGAGTTCTCGCATACTGCAAACTTTTAGTTGGCTGGCAGTTTGTTCGGGGCTATAAATCAGTAGGAAATTAATACACACATAACATCAGGTATTGATAACTTGCTTCCACCAGCGGCTTTGCCCGCGTAGTGTTCGGTTATATCGCGTTTCCAAGAGAATTCATCAAAAGTCTAGGATAAAAACTATGTTCTTTCTTAAGGTCAACTCTATCTCTGTATCAAATTTTATTAAAATCAGTTCAGTGGTTTAGACGAGAAAGCGTAACAGACAGACAGACAGAGTTACTTTTCTGTGTTGTGGTGTTACGTTTAGTCTGTGTTCGGGTACTCTAAGTAGAGAGAGTTACTTAGGAATCTGGATTAAGAATCGAGGTCCTTGCGATGAGCCAACAACTCGACATGCTTGTGTGACCAGTGAACTAAAACGCTTACACTTGCCACATTGATTGATTGAACATATTCAACTGTTCACACTTTGAATGAGATATTAAGTGTGAAATACAAACGAGGGATCGAGTTTCAAATGTTTTTTTTATTTTGCTTTCAAAGGATTTTGGATTTTCAGCATTTTTCAGGAGTTTGTCACTTTGTAATTATTAACTTGGGATGCTTTTAGGCTCCAGAAACAAAACCTAGCTTTTGGGGGTTTTCTTTCTCTGAAAAATGTAATTTCCCTACACTTTTTGTAATATTTCTAGAAGTATTTACTCTCACGTACCTAAATATATTTGAATTTGAAATAAACAGACGCAAAGCATAGGTACCTCTCGTCGTTCTCTCAAAAATAATTTGTTAGGTGAGGATAAAACGCTCGTTTATTTTAAACGCACCCTTAGATTAATTAAGACTATTTCCTGTATCGGCCAGTATGTTAAAAACACGAACACCATACATATTCATCTCACCACATTTTTGGTCAAAACACGCCACCCCCTGACCACACGTCATGAAATTAAATTGCGTTCAATCATTTGTAAATTCTCACAGTTTGTAACTTGATAGTTAAGTGACATATGTGTCGGAATCCAAAAGACTTCCTAGTTGTAAAGTTATGTCGTTTTCCTGTACGAATTTAATGATACGTTAATCGCAAGGTCATCAGGAGTTTTATCTATGAGCTTATTTTTAGCAACGCGAACAAGATTGGTGAATCCGCTAATGTGCTTACTCATACACTATGATGTATGATGAGTATTAAATTAAGAGTTTGTCTTATTGGTAAAAACATTTTCTTTATTTTTTTTCAACAAAATCAGATCTACTTATAAAGGGCGGTATGGCTAGAAAGAAAATTACGTGCGAGAAGACGTGAGGCAGTATGGAAGAGGAAGACATGCTCCAAATATATTTTTGATAAGGACAGCAGAGTGATGATGATGACTTAAGTCTTTTAGGTAAACATTTTATCAGGTGTGATGGTTTTGTAACATTTTTAAGTATTATGGTTTAAAATACACAGTTTCTATTTATTTATTCCTTTATTTCAGGCAACTAGGGCCCATAAAAGTTTTGGTGGGAAACATCAGATGTCCCTCCCTCCATTGGGTACAGCAGGGAGGAGTATCAGACTTTTACTGACCGAATCTATTTTTGTTTCTTCTGGTAACCTTTGTGTAGCAGAACCACTCTGGGTAGGAATACTATATCCAGGAACACAAAAAACATTCATGCCAAAAGATGATCCCTCCAACGTAACGAAAACAAAACCAAGAAAAATATAGAGCACGACCTTCTACAACAATGCCAGGACACACATATCAACACATATTCGTGCCTTTAACACTAAGTAACTTTCGTATAAATAAAACTGCGAGTGAACTTGCCCTTGTTGATGTTGAAACGTTAAAATGCTTGGCAACTAGGCTTCCGCGAGTGACATGGAAGGTGAATGCCCGTGGGCTCGATACAGGGCAATGTCAGTGAGTGGGACTTTTTAAAATCCTTCTTCTTGTAATTTTTATGTCATATTTTTCGCCACGGCTAAATATCGATTGTTCGATTACGCAATTTGAGGTAAAGTTAATTGTTTTATTGACTTTCAGATATTTATGTTGATAGCTGTACGTACTTTGCAAAAAAGGTTTATTTTATTTTCAGTGTCAAAAATATCATTACTAGGTTTTCTGTTCATTATTAAAATTGAAGTGTTCGTGTCACCCAGGTGTCACCTACCATAGGATTAATATACTCATTAATTTAAATGATGTGATTAGACAGAATTATCACCGTGTTTATTTTTTGCAGAGTATTTTTGTCTCAAAGAGTTTTTACTGAAGTCATTAAACAATTAAATTAACAGTTCTAACCTTAACCTTGAGTGAGATAAGCAAAAACACGACTAAGGTAGATAACTTAATTTACTTTATTATCTTAACTTAACACTCAAGTACTATCTTTCTTAAATTGTTATTCAATGTCAATGGATTTTAAGGTCTTCGAAGAATGATTAGCTTAGCTAATAGGTACTATCGATAAAAGTAAAAAACAGGTCCTTATCTATATAGGATGTTTAATTTACTTCCTACACTATTCTTAAGTGGCTATTACACGTACTATAGGAAGCATATCCTCTTACACATAAAAAAACGTTAATCAAAGGACAATGGGCACAAATATATGGGACCTGGTATACCCCACCAATAGGAATGTCATATATACCATTGGATAGGTCTTTTTATGTAGAACAATATTTACTATGACAGCTGTGCTGAAATGTTTGTCCGTTCTGAGATATAGATCAAAAACTGTGCAAAAGTTAGAACTAAGTAATCTATTGATAACTCAAGTTTTTAAAGGAAAATCTAAGTACTACCAAGTGTAAGTCTTGTAAGTGCTACCTGCTGTGCCCGTTAGGGTCCATAATTGTTACTATTATGTAGCATTTCAACCTTTTATTGCATCAACTGGATTTTGGGCGTAATGAGAAACCGCACCAATAGCAAAGTCATATATATCGTTAGATAGGTCTTTTTAACTGGAACAACATTTACTATGGCAGCTATGTTCTATTGTTTGTCCGTTCTGAGATATAGATCAAAACTAATGCTGATCAATACTGTAATCAACCCAACAACCCAATACCTTTTGGTAAGACTGGTGTCAGTCTCACTGGCTTCTGACTACACGTAACGACTGCCAATGATGTTCAATGACAGCCAGGACCTATAGATTAACGTGCCCTCCGAAATACAGTCATTAGTGTCCAAGACATACTAAGACTACAAGGACACCACGACTTAAAATGATTAGTTATAAGAAAATAAAAATAAAAACGACAATGGTATTATTTTTTCAAAGAAAATCAGATTACAGTATTGATCAGCATTAGTTTTAAGATTAGTTTTGATCTATATCTCAGAACAGACAAACAATAGAACAAAGCTGCCATAGTAAATATTGTTCCAATTAAAAAGACCTATCCAACGATATATATGACTTTGCTATTGGTGCGGTTTCTCATTACGCCCAAAATCCAGTTGATACAATAAAAGGTTGAAATGCTACATAATAGTAACAATTATGGACCCTAACGGGCACAGCAGGTAGCACTTACAAGACTTACTTACTTACTTGGTAGTACTTAGATTTTCCTTTAAAAACTTGAGTTATCAATAGATTACTTAGTTCTAACTTTTGCACAGTTTTTGATCTATATCTCAGAACGGACAAAAATTTCAGCAAAGCTGTCATAGTAAATGTTGTTCTACATAAAAAGGCCTATCCAATGATATATATGACATTTCTATTGGTTTGGTATACCAATCTGCCCATTGTCCTTTAAAAGCATTTTAATTATTCCTAAAACTAGACTGATATTGTTCACTCAGAAAATCAATTTCTTATAGAAATAACAAAATAGTGAAAAGGAAACTTGGACGCCATTTCATCACGTTTAACGGAAAATCATTGTTTGCTGGTGTCATCGAACTGATATTCGGTCATGGTTAATGTTTGTCATTTTAGAAGATTTTAGTCTACCGGACATGCAAAAGTGATTCAGTCTATTAATTTGCAGATTATTACGGTTTTAATGTGCGACTGATTAATTAAGGTGACATAGTTTGAATAGTGAAATAGTTCCGATATGCATAGACAGCCTAATGGCAATATGAACTGTCTGTTAACGTGGTTTCACCTGCGTCCAAAGGAAGCTAAGTCCCGTACCAGGATAAATTACAACCTATGTGTAGGTATGTCACCCGGGGATAGAAAGTATTTGGAAATTTCGGAGCCTTCCGGATAAAAATTAAGCAAAGACTTTTTTCTTTTTATCACATTTGTACCGACACATTTCATTCCCATACTTACTATATCAACTGTAGACCAACATGATTTGTCTTTCTTAATAAAATAAAAAAGTCGTTGCCACACACGTAGGTATGTGCTTACCACATAAACAATATGTAGATTATCGCCGGTGATATAACAATAGGCACATACTCTAATAATGATCATTATTTCACACATCATAGTGGTCGAAGTCGCTGACATAATCGTGCGCATGATGCTCTAGGCTACTGGCCTTATTTGCTGCTGGACATCGTATTTTTCTATAGTTACAGCAATGATCACCAACCACATGGTGGATTTTGACTTATTATAAAATTTGTCTTTTCTTTAAAATGATTGTATAAACCTATCACTAAATCTTAGATTTTTTTAAGATCACGTTGTATTACAAGATGATTTAAAACCCGATTTCTATCACTTTTAATCAGTAGGTATAGTTTAAGATTATAATGTATGTAAATCCGACTACTCGGAAAAAAGTGTCTGCTTGACTGAAAATGTAAACTTTTTGGCTAGTTATTGCCGGGATAGTGGCTCGTTCTGTAAACGCTGCGACTTATGATACTTACTTATGTGTTAATATAATATGTACCTATACTTAAGTAAAATAACTGATACCTAAACCACAAAAATTACATTACATTTACGTGCTAACTAATTATTTAAATTGATAGGTATGTCTTCATAAGCGAAATATTATTGTGCTTAATATTACGGAGAATGTTACATCCTCTATTAATATTAATTAAAAAAGATACTTTGAACTGAAGAGTTCCGGACTTTGCACTTCACCTCATACCTTTCACCCATTCACAAAAAACAATCTCACGACAGACAATAGGTACAAAAAGCTAGACCTTATCAACCGACTGGATGTTCCAGCCTTCGATTTGCAAAACAGTTACATAATAATAATAATATAAAAGTCAAGTTTTTTCACTGTTTCGCCAAGAATCATTGAACTTGACTAAAATAGAACGACATCGACCTAATTAATATATCCATGGTCCAATAAGTAAACCTTTACCGGTGACTTGGCAGTAAGTAATTAAAAAGTTAAATTAATATGTAACAATGTCGGTCATAAAAAGTCTGAAAGACTGAGTAGGTACTGATCTGTTTCTATTTACGAGGCATGATCGGAACGAGCTACTACAGTTATTTGTATGTACTCCTTCTATTCTAGCTTGCGAAGGATAATTGGTATGTTACTGTTTCTTGACATGTGGAACTCGTCATATCAAGGTGATCCGGGTTGCCGGGTTGAGGTGGTCAAATAGGCAGTCGCTCTTTATATGATACTAGTGGCCCAGTGAATAAAATAATAAAAAGCCGCCCGACCGATTTTGTGCAAACTTCACATAAATCATCTACTAAATAGTCCAAACAAAGCCTAAACTGGCTCGCCTATCCAAACCAAATTGGATAGGAGAGCCCGTTCGTGAGTTATAAAATAACAACGAAAAGTGGCATTCATACCTACTTATATATAGATTAGAATTAGAATATATAGATATATTATATATAGAATAACAACTGAAAGACGATAATGTAAGGATAACACGCCTACTTTTATTCAAGAACTTGTATGTTTTGATGATGCTAAGAATTAATGTAAAACCTTGGGAGATAGATTAAAATTTTATATTATTTATCTGGCGCCAGAAGTTTATGAATAAGCATTCCGATATTCTAGCCGAATTAGTCATAAACATTTAATATTCCTAATGACTTAAGCATGTTTATTTACAAGATAAGCAAAATGATACAAGAGAGAAAAAGCAGTCAAATCAGAATTAATAGCTTCCTCCTTTTGATGTCGATTAATGATAAAGAAACATCGCATAAAGCAGTAGGTAACAACAAATGGTTTTTCCAAATAGTCCTGTATCGATTTAGCCTGAAAACTTGACCCAACTCAAGGAGACTCCAATCATCGCCATCGTAAACAGATTCAAAGAATAAATTATATTCTTAAATCAATACCATTCTTGAATGCTATAAATCAAATACCTTAATGCCTGGAAATGAAAACGAACCTTCATTCCCACGAATTACTGAATCAATACTAATTTCTGAAGCATCTCTAGTGTCTAGATTTTAGTCACGCTACTTATTCTTATAATGGGCGTATTTCCCATCTTGCTATTCATAGAAATCAGAGTTATTCATTTATTAAATTACTTGATATTGTCCCACTTTCTACCATTAGGTATCTATTACAACCACGCAAATCTAATCATGGTAAAACCACCCCGCAGTTCAATTAATAAATGCCATTCGATTGCGCCAATTTAAATAGAAATAATAACAACTACAAATTATTTCGAGAAATACTGAAACAAGTATTCTTAGTAGGTCTGCTAATCAGTATTTCAGACAATAGAAAAATAACTTATTTAGAAATGAACTTAATGGTCATGCCAACCAATTTAATGGTTAGGTAAAAATAATTTTCTGTAATCATTTTTTTCATTCACATTAATTTTCGTGACGAAGACGAAATAGAAATAAAAAGTGCGTGTGTTTTTGGGGAGAATCGGGAAAAACACTAAGTCTTGTCGATAATATATCCTTAACAATCTGTACGGAAATATTCACTTGACCTAAACATCTAGATCAGCAACACGTCATTCGACCATCGGTAACATATTATTTACTAGCAGCATTTACGAACAAACACTTAGTTATTACACGGTACATCAAACAGGTTAAGCATACTCGACAATCCTTCACCTTGCCAATCTCTCGATCAAGCGTAACTCCGCCAAAAAAACATTATTACTTAATACAACAGAATTATGCCAAGTTCATTGGGCACTATGCCTTTAAGAATTGTCTGAAATAAGTTCGAAACAATACCAACGATTGTGGACAAAATAATGTGGTTTCGTGTGATTTTTCTTTCAATACACGTCGACACATTCGTTTATTGTCAATTGTTGCGATTAACTAAGATGCAAATACTAAAAGTTAGGTTTCGAGTGCGGTTATTAGCATCAAAATTAAAATATTTTACCTCAACCACAATTAATCATAACTTTTTTCAATTCGTCGAAGAAACTCATAGGTATATTCATAAGGAAAAAATGTTTTAAGGCTGCTACCTACGGATCAGTACCTAAAATGGAATCAAGATAATCGTTTAAGGAAGGCGGAAGGAACTTAACGCAATTTAGGAGATCAATAATTACTTTTAAATGATTGTTAGAAATCTAACTACATATCTAACAAAGTATGTAGGTACCTATATTGTTAACTGACCTACGCAATATTGACATGTTGGTATGTTCTAGGTCGTGTAAACTGATTGTCTAGCGTGAAACGTAACATCTAAAATAACACAACTAAGGCACTATTGCACTTTACTGTAACTTCGTTCAATCATTAATCATTGTATTCTTGCTGACGTTTGCGTTTCTGCAAGCGCCTATGAACACTCGATGTTTATGTGTGAAAACAGCAACTTCTCCCATGTTGTATGTGGTGAATGATGGGTTTATTTATGTAATTTAACTTTGTTAGTATTGACAGGGCAATCGGGGATTGACATAATTATTATCATTAAACACTAGCTTTCAACGACATTGCATGTTTCGTTTTAAGAAATGCAAAAAAGCCGCAAAATATTGGTCATGTTACAAAGTTCAATAGGTATTTTTCTGAATGAAAGTGTATTTTTTTCTAAAGCATATACGGTTTAGAAATCTTCTGACTATTTAAGACTGTGTTAAATGTAAATTATGGCCCGGGTCCTCTTAAGCTTCTGAGCTTTGGAATCATCGGAAGTCTAACTATGACTCAGTCTACCGCTCTACCAACCTTAACGTACCTATTCCTCAATCATGCAACGTCACGCATGTTATCCACCAACATCTTCATTTCGTAATATAATTTAAGTAGATTTATTTTAATCTTTATGTAAATGCAAATAATGGTAGCATTCAAGACAACATGCGCACAGAATGAACTCATTCGGCTGTCCTCGACACAACATTGAAACCGAATTGGTCAAATAAGTTACGTTTAAATATACTAAAACATTCAAATTGCATGCAACCATGCAATAATTACTGACTTACGAATCAAACTTTAAAATAAGTAAAGGTATTATTAACACGATTTATTTTTCGGTCACAATTGGAGAATGGGTGAATGTCGCGGTTTAATTGTGAATAAATTAAAGTAGGTACATATGGAGTGTTATTAGAATAAGATAATCTTATAGCGGAAGGAAGGATGACGGTGGCATAGACCTTGCATCTACTTCCTTTATCGTAATCGGAACTAGTGCACTTGCTCAACCTCCACTCTCGACCCAATGAAACGTACCTACACGGTACACCTCATATTTACTTATAAATTTCTTATTAAAAAACAATGTCAACCGATTATATAGTAGAAAACGCTGTTTTCAAACCCGTTTTACTTGAACACACAATTATGCAGTCAAGACTTTATAGGCTTATACAATTAAGCCGAAATGCAAATGTGTTTTTTCACATTTACTTATCACGAGATAAACTAATAATCCGGTGTAATTATAACAAACTGTTATGCAATTTATTTTTATTGGTATAACACACGTCAATCTAGATTTATAAATATAGTCTACAGACATTTTTATGGCGAGAAAGTGCGTATAATGTAAAACATACTAATAAACACGTCGCAAAAATACAATATTTTCTCCTTCAATTAATTAAACCTGTTTGCAGAATTAATTTGCAGCCTTTAGCCTTCTATTTGCTGTAGGCACTGCCTATCTAAAAAAGGCAAGAATCGTGTGAATTAATTACCTGTTACTAATCGGCATTTTCTTTGTGATTCAAAGTCATCTTCACTCTATCGTTCATCATTTAATAGATGTTGTGTCAGAGTTGCAATATTCTTAGCAATACATTTGTAACGATAGCTTACTCATTGTCGTACCATAAACTGCATGCATCGATAGAACAACAAGGAATTTCAATTCCACCTCGTAGATACCACAGATTATAATTTTTATGAACCACTGTGAAATATGCTCTACTCACATTTTCTTCTGTAGGCATAGTAGATAGAGTACTTAATCATGTCGTCAATAATGTCGTAGATGTGCCGTCAATGTCTAAAACAAAAGAATTCGCTGCAGTACTAGAGCCTACTTATACATGCATACGTCTACAATAATTTGGTTAACTACACAATGCGGTCTACATAGCTGTGGTCAGGCCCTACGGTTGCTAAGACAGTAGGTAGCTATCAACCAAGCTTACGTGACCACTTGCACGACTCAGAATTCGTGATAAAGCCGTGATGATAACTAAGATAGCTTTGTTGTATAATCAACCTTGATCCGACGAAATACGTGCTTAATTCCAATGCCTCGAAGAAGCAAAAAAGTGCTGTTACAATAATACTTTTCTTTCAGTGAACACTAAGAATAGAATTGTAGAAGTTTTTCTATATACATTCAATGTCTTTTACTATGAAAAAGTAGCGAAATAGTACTCAAATAAATAGATTTTACAAGTCAGCAAGGTTGCTCGTACTTTCTGATCCACGTCGTTGAGGAATTTAAGTATTTCTTCTATATTTTTTTTTCGTATAGAAGCATATACCTACCTAAGTTAGAACATTTTACTCTTATTTTTTAACTTTAAATAAGCTACAATCAAATATCAACGGTACTTTTCCCCGTTAATTAGGTGGTTTTACATCCTATTGTAAAAAATAGACTAGGTACGTGAATAATTTCTACGCAATACGTAGCGACGAGTCTACGGCGCAGTGGCGGATTTACAAACTTGCCGCTAGTAGGCCATTCAATTTTTGCCGCCCCTAATGATTGTGAACTTAATGATATTTCTGTCAGTTACTTACTAGATTATTTTTGCAAGCCTCTATGTACCGAAGAGTTTAATGTTAACAAGTTTATATGACAGCGACTTTGAAGCGTAAAACCTCTGTAACTTTTAAACGGCTCAATCGATTTTCATCAAACATGTCTAAGAACACTCGCTCGTAAAACACCTGTAGTACAAAAAACAAACTAAATTGAAATCGGTTCATTCGTTTCGTGGCGGCGTAGCATCGGGTGGCACCCGGGGCGGACTACCTATTGAGCACCCCCCCAAAAAAAAACGACAAATGTAAAAACTTTTCTGTTCCAAAATCAATAATTTTGTACCAAAACGAGTAAAAAGAAACCGCCGTAAAGTGAAAAAGTCGCGAGCGAAGCGAGCGCGAATTTTTTTAGTTTTGGGTCACAAAAATACCTACCCAAACAAGAGTGGAAAAAAAGCACTGCAAAGAGAAGAAGCCGCGAGCGTAGCGAGCGCGAAATTTTTGATGTTTGGGACGCAATAATACCTAAAGAAATCAGAAAATAGTCACTGTCAAGTGAAAGGCGCGAGCGCAGCGAGCGCGAAATTTTTTGAGTCTTGGAACACAAAAATACTCAAACAAGTTTGAAAAAAAAACAGTGTAAAGTGAAAAAGCATATATATATTACAGTTTATTAATTTGCGTTAATTATTCGTTTATTTATATATGGATTGTGTACTCATATATACTCAATTATAAAAAAAACCTGTAAAAAAAATTGCTGAATTTGCCGCCCCTCTAAATCTGCCGCTCTAGGCACTGGCCTACTTGGCCTATTGGTAAATCCGCCACTGCTACGGCGGCGTAGCAAGAAAAGGATAATCAAAAACTAGGCAGGTAGGCAAAAATCCTGGATTAACTTTGATCTGCCAAATTAAGTTATTTAATATATTTAAATCTTTCAACAAAAGCCAGGACGCTTACAAAAAATCTAGGTAAACTGGACACAACACCTGACCACAACCAGACTCCGGGGTGCCACGAGACATTCCGTATAGAAAAACTTAATTGTTAATTTGCAAAGCATTATTGTTATTTTAAACATGCAACAAGCTGTAGCGAAGTGTTAGGTAATTAACATGCACTCTATGTCGAGGCGGTGCTGAGGCCGAACTAAATAGGACAGAACCGCCGGAAACCGTTGTACGAATGTTTTGTTTTATAATATTACGTAAGGCTGAGAACTGTGTCGTAGCTGACCATTAGTGGCGATTAGTTTTTTATTAATTGCTGAGTAAGTAGATGTTCCAGGAAGACGGCGACTCTTTGTATAGCTGGAAACATGGTAAGTCTTCTTCTGTTTTTGAGAAGTATTTCAGACAGGCTGAAAACTTACCTATCCCATAAGAATTATTTCCTATAATACCCCAACGCAGAACTACACACCTGGCTGTCGAGTCCAATACTAATAATAAGCATACCTCTAGGAACTATTTTGCTCAAAAAGGTCTTCCAGTTCTAGGGCTCATAGCAGATTCGGTTCTACGTCGATTTATGACTTCGACTAACAAGGCGCCTCGGAAGTCCTTCACCCTCACAAACCTCATTTTGAAAACTCGGTCACATCCCCGTACATCCGAGGGGACGAGGTTGAGAATCGGCATCGGTCTTATGCCTGTAGACGTGTGCCGAGAAATGAGAGAAAGAATACACGACATCCCTTTTGAGGAGTTGTCTGTTTGAATTTTGTAACGTCTAATATAAAGATTTGATTGTTAGGTAGGAAACGGAAATTGCAAAATAAAACATAACAGACCCTTAAAGTATTTATTGACTACTTGATAATTTAATTGAAGTTACAGACAGTAAAGTACTTTAAGAAAACAGCGTTTGTGGACTTTATAAGATACCACAACTCACCCTGTTATAGATCCATTTTTTTGATTTTTATTATTTTTTTGCAGGCAAACTATTTCGACGACGGCGTTCTTTTGAAGATAAAACATGATTGGTTATAGTTTATCGTAGGAATACCACGACAAAATAATGAGCCTGAAGTTAAAAGTACACAACATATACTACAGCTACACATATAATTGTTAAAGCTAAATTAATTGTATAACGAAGCCGTTACCAACCATCATCACAATCTTTTTCGTTACAATTTCAGTCTCTCAAATTCACATCAGTTACAGACATTTAAGTTACCTCAATCATGCTCCTTTCTCAACCTAGAAACTTAGGCGATTCTAGCTACTTCAGCATGTCTCTGAACAAATTGTCAAGCTCAAATCTATTGGAACTGCTCTAAAACGTTCTTACACATGGAGGTATAAGAATAGGGTATCAGAGTGCATATCAGAAAGTTAGAGAGGGAGCATTCTAAGCCAGCACTCTGTCTTTGTCTTGCTGACTCGTGATTGGTTGTTCCCCTCCTCAACCACGAGTTAGACAGAGCGCTGACTTGAAATGCTATCTCTTTAAACCCCTGATGGACTTCTAGTGAGATTGCACTCTATTTTTATACCTCTATGTTCTTACAACTTTAGATTACTCCCTAAATATTTTACTGCTAAATAACTTTGTATATAGTAAAGATACTGTCTTTATAAATTTGAGGTTGTGGGAAATTCAATTTAGCGGTAAACCTATTTAGTGAGCAGTGGTGCAATCCTGTCTAAAACTTAGGTCGTGGTAACGCCCCCCTTATATTTTGTAGAATTAAAATCTTGATATTACGACATTGAATTATATTATATTAAGGACATCGAACAGAGATTAAATGCATTATATTCTAAAAGTTCATTGATAATAATATTCTAACATTAAGATCATTTGACACAATCCCTGCATAATGCTTACATTAAAAATAAAAATCTCACTTTAAAAAATAAATAGGCAAGAAATCATTTCTTAAAAATACGCAGATAGAAATTCCGATTTATATAAACAGGTAAACAAAATAGGAAGTACCTTTTATAAGCAGTACTTGAAACATTACGATAGTAGGTATAAAGAATGTTAGAAAATATCCAATTTCACACATTTATATTTTTTTGTATTTTTTAGGTTTTTATTTTGGTCTATTTAATTATTTACGACTAATATAAATGGACACTGATATTGAATGAATGATTTAATAATGATGTGCGTTAATCTACACTAATATTACAAAGAGGAAAGATTTGATTATTTTTGTTTGTTTGACAATGAATAGGCTCCGAAACTACTTGACCAATTCTAAAAAATCATTTAAACATAGGTTATATTTTATCCGGGTACGGTTAGTGTTACGGAGCGCGGGTGAACCTGCGGTAAAACGGCTAATACAGCGATAAGATGAATATAATATGAATACTAAAGTGATTATGATTTCCTAGTATAAATATGATTAAACGAAGAACATGCGACTGAATTGCAGCATCTTATCGAGCACGTGAAGACGCTTCGGCTTGCGTTCCAGCTCTTTGTTGTCAAACTTCTCGCCACTGGAAATAAAAAACATATTTATCAGTTACCGCTCTTTATTTTTACATACATAGAGCCTATTAATACGTCATCAGAACCCACCCCCGCCGCTATTGCTGATCACTATATAGTTATCGGCACGAATCTTGAGCTCTGACCTACATCTGCGCAGAAGTAATTTATTGGGTCCCTTTTGTGGTATGAAGTGAGGCGCGGGAGCGGGCTAAAGCGGTGATTGGCCCGCAGTGCACCGCGTCATAGCCGTCACTCGGGATTGGTTCTTTGCTAATAAATCACTTCTGCGCAGATGTAGGTCAGAGCTCAAGATTCGTGCCGATAACTATACAGCAACTGATTTCCATCCGTGTTTTCACCCGCTACTCGGCGAAACTACTCGCTTTGATTAGATATAAAGTATCCACTATTAAGATTGCAATCTACTATGTAATGGTCGGGTCCAAAAGGGCGTACACCCGCATTTTGGCGCGCTACCTTCTTAGGCGATTTTCCGTTATGGCACATCTGCTAGTGATTTTGTTCTTTATGCGTTTTTTGTTCAAATATTAGTATATACTACTTACTGTGTAAGCGATCTAGCTCGCAGACAGGCGAGATGTGCGTAGTAAGTGGGCGTGGGGTAGGACACGGAGCGCATGCAGCGCGAGTACAGGTGGCACAGGTAGTACGTCAGCTGCTCCACTTCATCGTCAGGGATCTTGCCGTCGTTGCACACCGCGTGGTAGCGGGTCGGACGGGCCGTGCCTTTTATGGCCTGGTGAGATACCTGACAAACAAAAACATAAGACATATTTTGTTAAAAAAAAAATCCACCTTAAAAGTTACGAGAGACATCTAGAAAAACATAATTTTAGAAATTATGTAAGTATATTTTAATATGATTTTAAAATCGAAAACGCAAACAAACGGTTTTTCTTCTCGGTTTTTACAAATGTTGCAGAGTGTTCGCGCGTCAGATTTTTTGTCCCGAAATAGTAACATTCTGATACAATTTAGTCATTCCGTTCCCTAGAGGTACATTATTATTTATTATTTATGAACTCTAGTTTTAGGCGTGTTACTTTAAACAATTAATACATACCAGATAGAAGTCCAATTCAGATGAGTGAACGATGTCAGTATCCACGACGGTGCCTGGTTCCACGTTCTGTTGCTTGTTCACTCCTTCGTTGAACAATCTAAAGACAAACGAAGAATACAATGTTATTTTAATTGAATATTTTCCGATTACACGTATACATACTTATTGAAATACCCCTACACGCAATTCATTATTTAACTTACAATTGTTACAAAAATTGTATTGAAAATAATCAGAAACGCTGTATGCTCCTTTTTGCTGCTTACAAAATAAGTCACTGTAGAATTTGGATATGGATGTTTTAATTCCAGTGAGCTGCGGCCGCGTGTGAAGGTACAGCGATTACGCACAGAAAGTCGGATCGGGCGAAACAGCGCATTGGCACTTCCACTCGTTCTTTCTCTTCCATGAGCTATACTTTTTAAGTACCAAGTATGAAAATTGCTAGTCTATGGATCACTTTAAAAAAAATGTATATTAAAACGTCCAACTGAGTTATTGTTTATTAAAGAATAGCTATTAAAGAAAAGCTTTCCAAAATTCATTCACTGATAGATAGCTACAATGTTCCTGAGTGTCATACGCTATATTTTATCCCGGTAGTTCCCACGGAACGCGGGTGAAATCGCTGAAAACCGCTAGTAACATGTAAATTCATACCTCGTGTGATGTCGCTTCTGCACCAATAGGAACAGTACTTCAGGCTTCCTGGACTGTCCTGCCATGCGCTGGTAAGCGTTGTGAACGGCTGCGAGCTCACTGTTCATCACCTATGCGAGGAAATAAATACTCCTTTAAACATTTTATTTTTAGTGGAATATACACTGGAAGAAGTTTCAGTTTTTGAAGTTATACTACTACTCTTTGGTTACCTGTTCTTCGGGTTGATAACATAACAATAGTTTATTGTACCTATAAAATAATATAATTCGCGCGTTTCAGACCCGTTCATTTAGACATACGTATAACAAAAGTTTCAAATCCTTTAGGTTGGTAACATTCCTTTGAGACGAAACTACTAAGTTCTAAGGGCTGAATATACCGACCAAAATATATTAACCTTTTTTGACTTATAAGTTCTTGTAAAGGCTTAAGTAAATAAATGATTTGTCTTACAATACCTGAGCGAACTGTCCTTCGGAGACGCCATCGCGGAACACGAATATCTTCCTCGGCAGAGCGTTGTGGTTGCGCTCCTTGTACACCTTCAGGTGATCGAACATCATGTCTTCGAACTCCACTATCATCTCTTTCTGTAATTGTAATTAACCCTTTAACTGATATCGATACTAGACAGAATATTTGTTGGACACTTGGTGGTTAAGGATGCGTTCAGACAGACCGGCTCGGAGAGGAGAGCAAATTCCTAACACGTTGAAAATGGGACCTTGATATTTGGAGCAAGGTTTATTTTTGCATGTGCACTGCTTTCATCGTCAAAAAGTTCTCGAACGCGCTCGGTGTAAAATAATAAGAGGAGCCGACCGGCTCCGATTGCGTACTTTTTCTCGGTCTTGCTTGCAGATATTTTGCTCTGATTGCATCTCATGCAGCCGATCGGAGCCGATTCCGGTCTGTGTGAAAAGAAAAATGCGCGCCGATGCTCTCCGAGCCGGTCTATCTGAACGGACCCTTAACTGACATCGGTCCCAGACAGAATATTTGTTGGACACTTGGTGGTTAATTTAATTGATGGTTTTCTGATGAAAAGTGGTTTTTCCTGCTAGGTTAGGGACTTGACGCGGGTTCGTGTGGGTATTCTTCCTAATACATCCATGAAAAAATCCGTACTTACATCGGTGAAATAAAAACCGTATGAAAATGCATTCAGTAGATTTTGAGTTCAGCGCGACAATAAAGATGTTAATGACCGGAAGCGGCAGAAGGCATTTTTTAATAAAAATATATAGAAATTAAGTTATTCAACGTTATCATAAATAAAACTTTCACAATTATGAATACATACTGTACGAGATTGTACGAGATTGTTATTCAAGGGATTGAGGTATAAAATCTTACCTTAGGCGTTTGAATGCTGAGTTCAATGTTATACATGTAACATTTCGGATCGATTGAAGCTGTCACCGCCGCAATACTCGGTATGTTGGACTGAAATCAGATAAATCAATAGCATTGCGTTCATTTATACAAAACGAGTATTTATTACAAATATATGGTTTATGATTAGTCAAAAAAAAAACAGTGATTTTATTAGATCTACTATACATATACATTATTATCTTTCACCCGCGTACCAGGTGAAATTTTTCAGGAAATTCTTTATACTTCAAAATATAGCTCAACACATTTTTCAATTTTTTTAGAATATTCGTAGCCTACAAAATCAAACAATCTAATATTTCTTCTTTGTAATATTGGCGGTCCTGTCAAACTAACATTTTAAGACAAACAAGTATTATAAATTAAATTAGTGACATATATGAATTTTTAAATACCTGATCCGGCGAGGGGTGAGTAACATCAGCACCAACGATCATAACTCCACCGTCCTTCAAACACTTGGGCATAGTGACCGTATCTATAGCTTGGTTTATACCCATGAGCTTCGAGTTCACCTGTTCAAAAACCATACATTAACTACACTATTACATTTTCTCCTATTGAATAAGCATATACCTATAAGGCTATTATTTAGGCCAATAAGAAGGCCAGAAGGCTACTTATTTTTAATTACAGGAATGTGGGATTTAGTGGCAAAAAATAAAGCGAATAAAGGTTAATACTGGTTTAATTTCCTCTTGAACTTCTTTTACAAATCTTTAAAAATCTTATAATCTTAGCGTCTTAGCGTCTACGTCTTCCATCTTGTAATTTCTAATCTTCATTCACTCTCTTTCACTCTTCATCGCTCATGCATTCCTTCCTGCTCATTCATACGTTCCCTTGTACTCAGAATTCACTCCACAGAAATGAAATGAAATCTCGTCCCGAGGGAAGCAACTTCCACATCAGGATAAAAAGTAGCTTATATATTATTCTGTATATAAATTATATCACTGCCAAGTTACATTAGAATCCGTTCAGCCATTACGACATAAGCATCCCAACGTAGGTACATACTTTCACCTTTACACATAATATTAGAAGGATCATTGTCACCTTGAGCAGAATGTTCCTGGCTGTCATCGGGTTCATTCGCCTAGCTGTCATTTCCTTTACGCACTGGGTCAGAATTCCTACTTCGCGTTCTGCCATCTGTTTCACCTGGAGATTAAGATTATTTTAAAGGGACTGAAACATTAACCAAGCTAATACATATTGAATAAAAATATATCAAAATATATAGTTTGTTGATAAACCCCGCAGTCGGCTACATCTATGTTTAAAGTCCCGTTCTCATGGTATTCTTTCTTTTTTTATTCATTCTTTTTTATGGACTTTCTATCGATATAAATATCTTCGAAACTCAATAGTAATGAAATCATTGAAACATTTGAACCATACATATATTCTACTATGTCATAAAAGAAAAATTTATTCACAAATACCTTATGATAGTCATCTCGGCCCCTCGAAGACACGATAATGAATAAGAACTTGACATCGCGGTAAGCATTCATGAGGATATTATGCAGTGATGTCATTCTAGCGCTCACCATCACCATCTTAGGCCGAGCCACACTCATACCCATCTGATTGCCTGTGCTTATGATCTGAAATTATTTCACAGAGTTAATAAAACAGTTGGAACCATCCATCTCCCAAGCCTTTTTCCCAACTATGTTGGGGTCGGCTTCCAGTCTAACAGGATGTAGCCGAGTATCAGTGCGTAAGTACATATGTATGTAAATATGAATAACAGTTGGAACCATGGAGAACAAAATGACTAGCAGAGATGCTGCCAAAATGCGGAGGTGTGGGGGACGAGGAATTTTTCTTTTTTCACGTTCTCCGGACCTGACCATTTTTTGCAATCCGAAAAATAGTTAACAGATGTCCCAAAGAACCCGAACACTTATTTCACTCGTAACTCGTTTTGGTCATGCCCACCGTACGAATTTGACCTAGAAGTAGGCGCCTGACCTACGTGCATTATGGCATCTCCACTCATTCCATTGTGATTCGATGCTAATGGACTAGGAATGGGGAAACTACAAGAACTGCCAATAACATGTACAAATGGCACAATATATTGATAAATTATTAACTCGAATAATAAGATCACACCTGTGTCAATTAAAAGGGCCACTTTAAAAGGTAGAGTATATGTTATTTAAAAAAATATAATTAATTGAAATGTTACCAATGAAATCATTTCGTCGTAATTATTCCTTGGATCTGTGTCCAAAGCGACGAGACCCCATGACTGCAAATGTTCTGGTTTCAAAAGGCGGTTAGCCTGCCATTGTCCTCTTCTGAAAAATTACATATAAATATTATTGTTTTTATGTACACTAATAACAAATTTGATGAGTTCGTTTATTAGAACGCGCTTATCTCAGGAACAGCTGGACCGATTTGAAAAAAGTCTTTCAATGTTAGGATATTGGTAGCCCATTTATCATAATAAATTATAATAAATCTGTAGAGAGGTCAATTCTGTACATTGAATATATTTCCAAAATAACTATTAGGGGGTGATTAGTGATCGATACTGACGCCAAAAATGCAATCAGTAAAATTTTTGTCTGTCTGTCTGTATGTTCGTTATGGAAACAAAAACTTGCAGATTTTGACGAAACTTGGTACAATTATTCTTCATACTCCTGGGCAGGTTATAGGATACTTTTCATCACGCTACGATCAATAGGAGCAGAGCAGTGAAGGGAAATGTTGGGAAAACGGGAGAAGATACTCCATTTTTTAAGCTTTCGTCGCGTGTGCAGCCGTTATGGTTGAAGCTACACCGAAACCACGTATGTTCAACCTTATTGACCGACAATAATATTATTGACGACTTTATAGACATATCTCTTTGCACAAACTCCGAATCTAACGCGGACGAAGTCGCTGGCAGAAGCTAGTACAAAATAAATAAAAATACTGTTCTTACCTAGGAACTATTTTGCCATTGCCAATCTCCAAAGTTGGTGGTTCCAAAACCTTTGCTTTGACGGTGTAAAACTTATCAGATATCTCAAGGCCAAACTGCTTGAAGTCTTTGTTTTGCGAGTATTTCATCTAAAAATAAAAACTTTTTCGTGAATATGAAAGAAAAACATTTTCAACAAATTAGAGTTATCTGTGCGATTAATAAAATAATCTCTGCAGTTTTTTTTGAAGTGCTCCTTTTCATGGGACTTATTTTAAAATATATTACTTATTCTTATTTGTTCCTGATTCATCTCGTTTTTTTTTTGTAAACCAACTATAATATTACTCTATTTTCTTCTTCTTTCTGAGGAATATATATGGCGGTTTGGCATATTTTCTATAGAACAGCTGACAAAACTTCATACATATTCTTCAGGTAAAAGTTATCTGGTGCTTGAAAATGAATGTTTTTTTTTCTACACAACTTACATTGGAAATAACTTCTGTAATTTTCTGGAGTCGCTCATCAGGCGGAGTCGCGGCTTCCTTCACCATCTTTGCAACTTGCTGTTCATTCAGCTGTCTGGTTAATGGCTATAAATATAAATAACAATTATATAAATAAATATTACTAAAAGCATGATTTTGTAGGTACTATAGCCAAATTAGTTTTTGTTCGAATTTCCACAAAAACCTTAAGCTACAAGTCAGAATCAGAATACTTTATTTGTAAACACAGGTCAAATTACAGCAGTGTCAGGTAAGATGTTGCAAGTAGGTAGATCCTCCACTGTTTTCCCATAGTCCAGTCAGAGAACTTAATAGTTTTTAAGAGTATTTCATAGGTTTTTATTCATTTATTAGTACATACCTGTCCATAAGCCACTTGCAACAGTTCAATGGGGAAATAAATGCATCTGTCCCTGGAGCCAACCCACAAGCAATTCAGCTTAGGGAACTTCAGCCTAAAAACAAAACACAAAATCGTTTGAAAACAGACATTTTACTAACTCGTAGAACGTTACTATTCTTGGCCTTATACACCTTCTTTAGAATCTGCCTATTTCTTGTAATACCAAAAATGTCTCAAAGAACCTGAACGCCTTTTTAGTTCTCTAGTAACTGGTCGTTTTGGTCATGACCACCTTACACATTCGACCTAGAAGAAGGCTCATGACCTAAATGCATCTCCGCTCATCTTTTCTGACTCCGTGGTCGGGCCGAAATCGCTTTGTGGGTTTTAGAGACTTTCACAAAGCAGCCCGGAGGCTAGAAGTTGGTGATTTATACACCCGGAGAGCACATGTCGGTCCTGCACATGATCTCTCTCCGGTCGTGTCGGTTTACCGTCCCATCGGGCTATGAGAGTGAAGTAATAGTGAGTGCACCTGTGTCTGCGCAAATGCTTTTGCACTATAACATGTTTTGCGCAGTTGGCTAATTTCCTTATATGAGAGCAGCCGCCATGGCCGATAATCGGCTAGGAAGATCTTTCTAAGTGGAAATGATGTATAAGAACTCAGTAACTCACCTATATTTCTTATCCCTGGCAAAATATTCGCCGACCGTAGTCTTCCGTGTACGACCGTCTGGTTCAGTGATAGTGAAAGTGAGCTCGTCCGGGGGTCCCACCATACCGTTGCATACGAACTCGCGCCGATGACCCGCTGAGGGCGTGTTACCTACCAGTGTTGCTACCACCTGGAATTTAAAGATAGTTTTGGTGTTGCCATATTTTTTTGTCACGATAAACTTTTTTCCGTCACAGAGTTACTGCACAGAACTAAATTCTAGCTATCAGCTGCAAACGGGGTTGGCAGTTGTGGACACATACCGATGGCCGATATGTAGGAATTTTACAAAGAATTGCAATTGTATAAATTGTTTTGCGTAAGCTAAGTTATTTATAGATTTTTGCGGAGCACCCAATGGAGATGTGAAAATAAGTGTTTTAAGAATTTTGAAATAGAATTGTTAAATATCCAGCTAAAGGAAATTAAAAACACAGACACATGCCGCGTTCATTACATACGATAATAATATCTTAAATGTTTTTTTTATTTACCTTTAGGCCTTTCACGAAGTTAGAAAACTGTTCACCCCCGCGTTGATGGTCGACATTGCGAGTGGGATCCAAACCGAAATCTTTGACGAGGGCATCAAGCACGCTCTGGTGTTTAGGGAAGCCTTTGTGAGCAACTAGAATAACAAAAAACATCTATAATATGTGCAGATATGATGATAATCATGTAGATGTATGTAGATTATGCTGAAATAATGTTGCGGTCTAAATATAAAAAAATAACAGTGATGTCAGTAAGAACCACTTTGCAAATGGCGTAATAATATTTAATAGTCATAATAATATGTCTTAAGACACCAAATTGTGATTAGATTTGAGAACCAGTATTAGAAAGATATTCTTAGTCAAAAAAAAATACTTACCATCAATGTTGATGAAAGCCTTGTTAGTAAATATAGCAGATTGGAACAATCCAGTCCACATTTCGTATCCACTGCCCAAGTCTACAGGGCGCAATGGACGCTTGAAGAATTGACGACCAGCCTGCAAATATTATGTTATTACTTTAAATATTCGAATCAAATTAAAAACATATGTAACGATAATTTATTGGCACTTTAAGAACATACCTTCACATAAGATTCCAAAGCACCTTGGCGTAGAATAACATCAATACATTGAATTTCTTCAGTGGGGTGACAAAGGGATGAGCTTCTGTTCGCCATATAACTGTAACAACATCATATTTCAAGTAAGCATCTAATGACAAATTTACTAAAAATCTTCGAACTACAGCAAAAATCGTGCAACTTGTTTATAATACGACAAACTTACCGTTGAATGTTACCCAAATCTACAACACCAGTAGCCTTCATTGACACTTCAAAATTCATAGGCCTTCCATTTTGGTCTATTATTTCAACCTGAAAAATACATATACTTAAAACAAAATCACTTAATTTAACCATAAAATAAAACAAAATGTGGTTAAAAAAATACCAACGCGTGTATTGAATCGTTCCGTTGAAGTAACATTCTTGAGCGGACGCAGAGAATAGCAGTTCTTCATCTGATCGAATGCAATCAAATCTTTCGAGAAAAATTCCGCTTTCACCTTCTGGAATACTTCGGGTAACATTCTCTTTGGCCTGTCCGGGCTGAAGCTAACATCGTAACGCGACTGTAAAAAGGTAATTACCACATTAAAATAGCTGGAAATATAGAGTGATAAAAATATGCAAAATTAAGGACTTAACTTACAATTTGAAGTGTTTTAAACGTCATTTCCAGGTAATTGACCATTACTCTTATAGCCCTGGCCCGAACCATACCTCCAGGTATCTTGTTTGGTATCTTGTAACGACATAATACCGGTTCTAGAGATTTTGGAGGCCGTGTCGGCAGTGGGGTTTGCTGGGCAACAACTGGTTGCGGAGTGGGTATCGGCGCGGCTGTCGGCGTCAACGGCGACGTTCTCGGAGGTGGCATAGCAGTAGAAGTAGACGGACCTGCCGCAGCAGACCAACCACGTCCTCTGCCCCAAGGACCTGGCGCCGCAGTTTTCTGAGGCTCCGGCATTTGTACTAATACAGGAGTAGGCCCTGAGGTACTAGGTGAGACTAGTTGAGAACTTGAGCTGGACGCTGACACTGATCTTTGATCAGCGGCTGCTGGTGCAGCAGAGGCAGCAGGTGCAGCAGGGGCAGCAGGGCCTGCAGGGGCAGCTGGTTGCTGACCTTCAGCAGCTCCTTTCTTCTTCCGAGGCTTCCTTTTCTTACTGCTGAGCAAGCCTAAACCAGATTCTTCCTCAGCTTCAGGTTCAGGTTTAGCTGCGGCTTCTGCAGCAGCCGGCTTTGCAACTTCGGCCGGCGCTTCGGGAGGAGCATCAGTTTTAACTTTTTCTGGTACCTCAACCGACGGTTCAGACGGAGCCTCAGATGCGGCTCTAGACATAGTTTCAGATGCTGATTCAGAAGTAGAATCCAAACGTGATGGTTTTCTAGACGCTTCCATAGTCAGCCGAGCTTTTTCTTTCTTCTCTTTTCTCTCCTTCCTCTTACGTTCTGCAGCCGAAAGATTGGAGTCATCTTCTCCCTCTGCTGGTGGTGGTGGTATTTCTGAAGTAGATGGTTCTTCTTCTTGGACACTACTAGGAGTTTGATCCTTTGCAGAATCCTTTTTCCCTTTCTTTTTCGCTGTAAAAACGAGTTTTGTTCAAAAATAAATTAAATAAGTAACTTAATTAAAATATTTTTCACACAACATAAACAACCTGGGCCCCGATTCTCCTAAGTTAATAATGTCAAAATCGAATAGAAATCGAATCGCAATATGATCGTAATAGCAGCTTTAACCATATCGGGCATTCTGCTACTAATAAAAGACTAATCGTATTCGATTGACATTTGATTGGTGTGCGATTGGTCTGCTATTTTGATGATTTTGGTCTATACGGTAGTTTGCTGTACAATCATTTTGCAATCGTAAATCATTTGCAGACAAAATGATTCTTTATTGAATGACAGAACAGGATAAAAACGTTTATTTCAAAGAAAAAATAGCGGAATGCCACATACGCTTCAATCGTAATCGAGTCGGGATTGGATCTCAGTCGAATCGAGTCGAACGTCAATCGAATGGCGCTTAAGTTAAATTAAGAGAATCGAGCCCCAGACTCAACAACACTAGAGAAAGCTTTACAGGTTCTTGTGAGTCCAGAAGGACACTTGTCCCTTAAAGAAGACACCCATGAGTTGATCCTAACTAGTGGACCTCAACCTTGCTAATGTCTTCATTGTATAAAATCAGGACAGTAAGTAAATTGTATGCTCTGACACAGATGTGTCTTCTTGTCCATAGAATTAATGTTTATACTGATGCAGTTTGGAATATTACAAACCCTGAGACAAGCTTGGCTTTGTTATAGTTTAACCATAACAGTAGCTTTGTAACAGTAGCATATCAATCTGATCAGATTAACAATTACATTTTATACAATACTAGCTTTTGCCCGCGGCTTCGCTCGCGTTAAGAAGTATTATTATTAATTAGGTATGGTTTTTGCGGCTTTACTTTTCTTTAGCGTGTGTAAAAAATTAGGGCCTACAAAACTTCTTTGGTATACAATATTCTTTACTAATCTGTCATAAGGCACTAAAACTATTAAGTTATTGGGTGAACTTACTCGTGAGCAAACAACATAAAACTGTTCATGAGAGAAGCAATGAGATTCTGATTCAACATTATTTTGTTCATTCCATTACGTACTGATAGGTTCAAACTAATACATTTTACATCCTTCATCATCCCTTATTTTATCACCCGTGGGGGTTGAATGGGGGTTGAATTAATCAAAATCGTATTTAAGCGAACGTCATCATAAAATTCTGATTCGTCATCAGGACTTCTTCATAAAATCTAAGAAGATGTATACAAACTTTCATCCCCTATTTTATCCCCTTAGGGATGGAATTTATCAAAATCCTTTCTTAAGGGTTGCCTACGCCATAGTAGCTTTATGCATGCAAAGTCTCAGTCCGATCTGTTTAAAATTGACAAAGTTTCATACAAACTTTCATCCCCTATTTTATCCCCTTGGGGGTAGAATTGATCAAAATCCTTTCTTAGCGGATGCCTACGTCATAACATCTACCTGCATGCCAAATTTCAGCCCGATCCGTCCAGTGGTTTCAGCTGTGCGTTGATAGATCACTATGTCAGTCAGTCAGTCACCTTTGAGTTTTATATATACAATATAAAACGAGGGTTCAGACTATTCGGGGATAAAAAAAAATCAAGTCAAGGACAATTTGACTGTTGCATCACTGTTGCACAACATTATTATGATCCTGGGATGAAGCAATGACTCATACTTCATTTCTTAATCTAGAACACACCTGTTGCATTGAATGACCTAGTTTAACAAATCAATATCAAGCTACCACATACATAAACACAGAAATACACACAGTTCGCAAAGCTCAAAATACTCTTTTGTGAAAATTGATAAAGTCTTTAAAACTGTAGTCACAAATTACAATACCGAATGAACAAAAGAACAAATAGTTATAGCAATAGGTTATTAACTGTTACATCATACAACAATACTTGTTATGGAGCCAACTTAAACTAAACTCGCTACTTCACTATAAACAATAAACAAAACACAAACACTTACATGGTTTAACCATTTTGGAAACTGCTTAGATTCCAACCAAACTTCTCAAGATCTGTAAGAGTACAACAATACTAGTTGAATACACAATTCTAAAATAGAATAAAATTTGCTGAATTTGCACAGGTGCACTATTTCACACTGGTATCAAATGAACAATATCAATGCAATGTCTGGTGTCTTATAACACGTCCAATGTATGTTGTTAGATAGAATGTTCTAGTCTAAAATAAACATACATGGAGAAATGAAAGTTATAGACTTCCCCTACTACAGTGTTGCCACTTTATTTGAATTATTGAAATGGCAACATTTAATTAAAATTGTGTGGCTGTGAGTTTTCTCTTCTCGGTCTTTTCAAAGTAGACAAACAATGACGGTAACAATTTTGAGTGTTCTGGTAGGCCAGGTGAAAAAAAAATTGCAAGCCGCAATCGCTTTAATTGCAGAAATAAAAAAATTACTAGTATGAAAGTGAATATATTGCTTTTGTGTATAAATTGTATACAAATTTTAAATAATTTCAGACAACAAAATCTATTGTGCACCTTTTTTTAGGTACTAGGAGGCTTGCGTTTGGAGGTTTGACCTCAATCTAAATGAACCAAAGACGACTGACCAATCCTTTGACAATCTATAGGTAGTAGTTTTAAAAAACTGTGCAGAACATAATAATTCAAACAAGTTGGCACTTGCTGCCAATACTGATTTCATAATATTTATTCAAATGAAACTAGATTCTACAATAACAGTTAAACAAAATTTTATGACTGTATACTGTAGATTCTTCATTTATCATTATGCGTTTCATAGTTATTGGATGCCTACCTATATGTTGAAAAATCATTTTAGTTCCTTTTTCACTCAAAAACAACGACTTTATTCACGCAATAGTGGACTATCTTGTTTGGTCCAAATGGCGGATGGTAAAAGTATACATACATAGATATGTACTAGCTTTTAGTTGTGCTTTAGGAACTCAAGTGCCAATTATTGAATGGGATCGATGGATAATAAAGAGCTGGAACTATCACAGACAGTTACTGCAAAATTGGAAAGCAAATCGAAACGAAACCACGTTGAAACCCATTTAATCACAAATATATAATCTCAAGGATAGCTACAAGTACTGGTACAGTATACTTACATTTCTGCTTCGGACTTCTTTACTTGGGATTTCAATTAACCTGAAAAAACAACAACACTTTATATTTTGCAATTAGTGCTACTCCAGAATCACCACAATCCAAGCAAACGACTCCACTCACCACAATCAAAATAAATAATCTCTAATCACAGACCAATCAATGGCCGGCCAATGCAGAACTGTCATAACTGTCAAATACGTTTTGTATACTACTGTTTATGTTGTGCTATCAAATAAATCAATAATAATCAACAGGGTTTGCACTATTACAGAACTAAATACAGAAATGTTACCTGTTTTAAAGTTAACATAATATTCCCTCATAATTGCAGCTTTTTCTATTCAAGCTTATAAGAACGTTTATCGTTTATGAGTTACGACTTCCACCGTGGGTATTAAACATATTTTATTTTAATTCATATGCCTGCCTAGCGGTTTCCCAAGTAACTATGTTGGGGTCGGCTTTTAGTCTAACAATGACTTTAAATCTGAGCTGATTCTGACCTCCTCAACCCAGTTACCCGGCCAACCGGATATTTACCCTTTGGCTAGACTGGTTAATGGTCTCTGCACACAGCGAGCGCGGCGCGGCGGGACGGGACGGCGACGTGACACAATGTACTAGATCGTCGCGTCGCGTCGCGCCGAGCGGGACGGGTCTGTGTGGCGGCCTCCGTAATATCTAGTTCATTACAACTGCTCAGCGTCTCGTCGCCGTCCCGTCCCGTCGCGCCCCGCCCGCTGTCTGCAGCGACCATAAAGCCAGTAAGACTAACACCAGTCTAACCAAGAGGTATTGGGTAACTGGGTGGAGGAGGTCAGATAGGCAGTCGCTTCTTGTAAAGCACTGGTACTCAGCTGAATCCGGTTAGACTGGAAGCCGACCCCAACATAATTGGGAAAAGGCTCGGAGGATAATGGTAAGTCTGGTTGACAGACAGACTTTCTGGCTTCTGACTATATCCAGTATGATGAGTATATTTTAAATCCACAGATTGATATGGGGTTTATTTATAGAATTGATATATTAACGTCGCAGTTGAAATAATAATACTGTAATAAATAAAAAAAGGGATAATATGGATATAATTCATGGCCTCTAGAGCTTGTATTGTATCATAGAGAAAACAAATAAGAGAGTTTTTTTGTCTGTGGATTCAATTCGCAAATCGCAACTTCGCAAGCAAGCAAAGCAAAAAGCAAATTCAAGCAATGTTGTTGAAAATTGTGAATGCAAAGCAAGACAATTTTTAATTTTGTTCGACGTGAAAACAATTTTTTATTATAAGTACGACCACTACGGTGAAACCGTTTATGGAAATAGTGTATTTATGGGTATTCATTGATACGTATCCAAATATTTTGAGTAGTTTTAGTCATGTGTATTGAAGTGTTTACGGCGACGACATTCGACAGCTATATTGTGTCTTTATTGGAAATATGGCCTTTTATAATGCCGGTAAAGTCGTAGATATAAATAACTCACCTGAGGAAACCGATGATACAAATATTACGGACGATCTAACAATAATACCATTAGAAAAAGACAGTTTCGGTGAGTAACTTTACTGGTAATGACAGTATCGCAATTGTTAAGATCAACTTTTTAGTGTTATTTTACAGCAATATGCGAATTGTGTGGTCGAGTTGGTCGTCGGGGACAATTCTACCCAAGAAACAATAAGTTTTGTTCGCTTAGATGCCAAGCGAGTTTTTCTAGAAAAAGAAATTGTAATTGGAGGTTCAGATTGATGGAAGGAGCCGAACACATGGCGGATATGATTCCGTTGGAGCCTCTGCCTCAGCTGCAGCACTGGCAGGCCACCATAAATGACTTACAGGTACATATATTTTGTTTTAATAGCCTTTTTACTTATGTATCAGCTGATTTTATGAAGGAATAATAGGTATAATATTTGTTTATGTTTGACTCCTTATCATTTGATTAGAAAGCAGGCAATTAATTTTAACTATTAATGTTGATTTAAAAACTTGACATTCAAATAAAGAATAACTTTGAGCAGTCTTATATGGAGGCCAATTTGTTTCATGGCCAAATTAGTTTTTTTGCTCTTTTTCCTAAGTACCTAGGTAGTTAATTTTACTTTGTGTATTACAGCCCGGGCCAATAAAACAGTCAGCTGCTTTAGTAGCTAATAGTTATGAATGGAAGGATGAGTTGTTTGGTTGTGATTTCCTGGCAGCACCAGTCAGCCTTTTCAAACATGCACCCCTTCATGAAATGTGGGACAGCACATTTGAAGGCATGAAAGTAGAAGTTAAGAACACAGACTGCGAAAACTATTCTGAGAAACTAAGTGACTATTTTTGGGTAGCTACAGTATTGAAAGTAAGTAGAAAATGTTACATATTATGTGCTGTATAATAATGCTTAAGTACACTTCAAAGTTTTCTTTATAAATTGAAAGGAAAATCTGGGGTCTATCATTATATTATTCATAAAGAAACTTGAAAAATTAAGCACTGGTATTAAGCATTTCAAAGTTCAAAAAAGATCCTTAACACTAGTAGACCAGGAACGGCAGGAACCCTCAATGCAATGTATAATAACTTCAATATTTATTATTTTTCTAGGTAAAAGGTTACATGGGCTTATTGCGCTATGAAGGCTTTGGCAGTGATGATTCTAAAGACTTTTGGGTTAATCTGTGCTGTTCAGAAGTGCATCCAGTGGGGTGGTGTGCGACTAGAGGCAAGCCACTTATACCTCCTCGCAGTATTGAGGATAAATATACTGATTGGAAAAAGTAAGTTTGGCTACATATAACTTGTCTTTAAGTTTATTTGTAACTTACATACAAGTCATAACTCATAATATAAAACACAATTGAGTGAAGTTAAAGCCATGTATTCACTGGGAAACAATGTTTCAGATACACAGTTTCTGAAACATCACGTAGATGTTTACAACAACAATATTTCGGAAACTCTGCCGTCCACATCGTCCATAGAAACAAAATTATATTTTTCTGAAACCAATAATTTTGTTTCAGAAACACTTAGATATTGTTTCCGAAACAGTGTTTATAAACAATTGTTTCCCAGTGAATACATGGCTTAAGGGCTTGCAAAGTCTATTTCATGTCCTAACTTTTTCATCACAAAACAAAAATGAAAGTAACTTTTACAGGACAACCTCGATGGCGCATGGTCATGGCTGGACAGCCGAACCTGAGGTCCCGGGTTCGATTCCCGGTTCGGTCGACATTTGTGTGATGAGCATGCTTGTTGGCCGTGGTCTGGGTGTTACAATATGTATTTATAAATATGTATAAATGTAGCTATATGTAGTTTACCAGTTGTGTTAGCACCCATAACACAAGTTACTTAATAACTTACCATGGGGCTAACCGACCATGTGTGAAAAGGTGTCCCGGCTTTACATAGATTCCCCTGACCCCTGATGACCCCTATCTGTTTATTCTTTCAGGTTTCTTGTGAAGCAGCTAACAGGGGCACGTACACTACCTGCCAATTTCTACACTAAGTTAAATGATAGTCTTGCATCTAGGTTTTCTATTGGTTCCATTATGGAAGTTGTTGATAAGAATAGGATCTCTCAAGTTAAGGTGGGTAAAGTCTGAGAAGATACAACTTTACAAAACGTAAGTGTTATTTGTTATGCCATTTTATTAAATATCTTGTTTTCTTTTTAGGTAGCTACTGTGTGTGAAATTGTAGGAAAACGTTTACATGTAAAATATTATGATAGTTCGCCAGAAGACAATGGTTTCTGGTGTCATGAGGACTCGCCGCTCATACATCCTGTTGGCTGGGCTTTTAGAATTGGACATCCCTTAGATGCTCCTCAGAGTTACTGCCAAAGAGTAGCTGCGGGACGGCTCATACCAAATGACTCAACACCAGAAATGTTTTATAAATATCCGAGCAATGAGCCTCCATTGTTCTCAGAGGGGATGAAGCTTGAAGCCATAGATCCTCTCAACTTGTCAGCCGTTTGTGCCGCAACTGTGATGCAGATATTGAATGAAGGATACATGATGATCAGGATAGACTGCTATCCGGCAGATGCGTCGGGCGCCGACTGGTTTTGCTACCATCAGAGATCGCCGTGCATATTTCCTGTTGGATTTGCCTTAGCTAACAATATTCCACTTGTGCCTCCTGCTGGGTGAGTATACAGTGTTTTTTTCATCATTATACAACCAGAAAGAACTGGTACTTACTAGAAAGTAAAACCTTTTTCTTTTTGTAATAATTGAAATCCCTTAATGAAAATAGATGAGTAAATTGGGGAATGCTGATGGTGGGAGACGCTGGATGCAGGTCGCTTCCAACAGGTATCTGTGGAGATCAAAGGGGGAGGCCTATGTTCAGCAGTGGACGTCCTATGGCTGAGATGATGAAATTGGGGAATGTGACAGAATGTGATAGAATACACATTCCATTGATTTAAAGGCATGCTTAATTTCATTCTGCAGTCATTTATGATTTATTCTGATTTTCAGGATTACAATGGAGGAGTTCAGTTGGGAGCAATACCTGTCAGTGTGTGGTGGTCAGGCGGCTGACCGGTCGTTGTTCGCGGCGCGAGGTCACGTGGTGTCTCACGGTTTCGTGGCCGGCATGCGGTTAGAATGCGCCGATCTCATGGACCCCAGGCTTGTTTGTGTGGCAACTGTTGCTAGAGTTGTTGCTGATTTACTTAAGGTTTGTGTTTAATAGAGTTTCTTCTTTTATAACATTGAAATGCTGTAGGAAATAAAGCTAATCAAACCATGACTTAAAACGCAGTCTTTCGCCGCATCAGTCTCCTACTGTAAACTGCTGATCGGATTTCGATTCAGTTTACACTAATGTCATAAATTTGAGCATGCGTTAAGAAATCCTAACAGTATCATGATCATTAGCCTCGTCCAAGGAACGCCAAAAAACCCATATTCCTCATCTATCTGCATTGCGCTCAAATTGTTCATTACTATTATTCAATTATTCAGGTCCACTTCGACGGCTGGGGTATGGAATACGACCAATGGCTCTGGGCGCATAGTACGGACGTGTACCCGGTAGGCTGGTGCCGCGCGGTAGGACATCGGCTAGAAGGGCCCCTGCAGCCGCCGCCGAGGCCGCCGCGCAAACACCCACCTAAGCAACCGAGACGACGACGGAAGCAACAAGGTACATACATACATTGTAATTATAAAGAGCTGGCTGTTGCATGCGGTTTTGCCTGCGTCCTGACTCCTGAGGGATTTACTTAGTGTACTGTACCAGGATAAAACATAGTCCATGTTGCGCGGAGGTTGTAGCTTCTTAATAGTGAAAGAATTATTCTAATCGGTTCTGTAGATCCGGAGCCAA
The DNA here is from genome assembly GCF_030705265.1 of Helicoverpa armigera. NCBI lineage: Eukaryota > Metazoa > Arthropoda > Insecta > Lepidoptera > Noctuidae > Helicoverpa > Helicoverpa armigera. Next base: position 7,993,289 of record NC_087132.1, on the reverse strand, counting down.
TGGATTGAAAATGTCAGATAGACAGTCGCGCTATATAGACTGACTGGCCTCACTGCTACCCGTACTTTTTTCCGGATGAACGTATTTTACAAATTGAATTTTGGTAAATGTTTTTTTTGCACCTAACGAGTTTTTAGAACCATTGCTTTTGTTGAATTAAACATTTGCTCTCTCAATTTCAGGTTCAAAAGTGACATCACAACCGCCAAACACAACAGAAGATAGTTCACAAAACTCCGACATGGGTGATACGAAGAGTCTTTCTCCCCCTACAAGCGTGTCTGAAGTTTCAGCCGACGCGGAACCGCGCGCTGAAACTGTATCGACGCCTACGAAAATGGATGTTGATGCTGAGTCCAAGGATAGTTCTGAACCGTCTGAGGAACGACTCCCTACAGAGGCAAAGCCTGATAGTCCTGTAAGTTTCATTATCATCAGAATTTTAGTACCAATAGTATAGTATCCATGTTGAGGGGTATATGAGAAATTGCAATATTTTTACATAGATCAGGATCTGTTTTTAAATGACCCTGTATTTCGTATTGCAAGCATCAATTGTATAATTAGGTATTTTCAATAACTAAGAGTCAATACTTTTTTTCTTTTCAGAATACTCTTACAGACATATCTCAAGATTCAAGCCAGAACTTAGCGCAGCTTTCCCCCGTAGTTTCCATGGAAGATTCGGACACCGACAAGGTGATACCTAGACTAGTCAATACCTCCGTGCCCTTAGATGTCCTCAATTCTGTTGACCCTGAAAACTGGTCGACAGCAGATGTAGCAAAGTTCCTCACCGTCAATGATTGCCAACCTTATTGTATTAACTTCACCAATATAACAGGCCCCATGATGCTCCAGTTAACAAAAGATGAAATCATCGAATTATTAGAAATGAAAGTAGGTCCGTCGTTAAAAATCTTCGACTTGATACAACAGTTGAAATGTAAAATAAAACAACCTCAATGTAGATTGCTAAGTAGTTTTAAATAGTGTTTATTTGAATAAGCTCCCTCACTCCACGTTTGTAATGGGTTATTCCCATCGGGTCGTTGGTCCTGTGAACTCCTGTGTAATAATTTATGTAATCAATTTTGTTTAAACATTTGGTTGCTAAATTGGCTGATTAGAGCATCTGAGTGTGTGAATGTCGATCATAGGTAGAAAAATTAGCCTTATAGACCGTGAGTCAACAATTGTCACAATTTTGAATCACATAAGACTTTAACAATGATTTTCAAACATCACACATTTATAAGAAAGTGATAGTCTATGAATTAATTTAATGTTATGGATAAGTCTTGTTTAAAATCACAATCGTCATGAATTAGTATTGGACTACAGATTGAAAAGTAAACTATAATGATTGCTAATCGTAAATTATCAAATATTTAAATTAAACATATGACAAAAGTTTTCAGAATCATCGAAATTTGTACTAGAACGTATATTATAAGTATTTTTTCTCTTTTTACTCAACTTTCAAACTTTTTTCTTGATTTTTACAAACGTGCAGCGATGTAGCTTTTAAAACTTCTGGTCGGTCGAATCCGGATAGTAATACTATCAAGTAAACCTTTACACATGGATTCAACTATATATTTATGAAATAGAAATAGTAAGTACATGAATCTACTCTCCCGCCTATATTTTGGTATAGCATAATGGCCGATAATTTTTTGTAAACATATTTTGGGCAGTCACTAATGTTTGATATCAGCTTTGTGTGTGTATGACGAGTTTTCCTCTATATTCGTCACTACATATTTTTTGTATATTTCTTGATAATATTCATTTAAAAAGCGTGAGTGGCTTTGTAATTTCACTGAACTTGTTTTAGCACGGGTGCAAAATATTTTGTCAGGTTCCGAGTTATCAAAAAATGATATGATTTCTGCAATGCATTGGTCCTTATTGGACTAAGCTATTATGACTAAGAAAATGTTCGTATATTATTATCAGACTTGAATATACGTAGGACATTCGAAATAATTAATCATCTCGAATATTATGACAAATTCATTAAGTCTTTTCTAGTTTACAGTAACTGCATTAAAATGAGATACCTATATCAATTAATGATATGTCCAAAATGTGTCATTTATATGCTGTCTCAACCGTTATTTTAGTGTAAAAATTTTGTCTTAGATATGAGAGCACATGGATAGCGCTCATTTGAAAGATAATAAATATGTATTCGGTTTCAGTTTTTTACTGACAGTGAATAATTTTATATTATGATCCACTTTTTGATGTGTTGTGTGCAAATAAAATGATCTCAGAAAGAACCACACTTTTGGATCCTATTCAAATTAAGCAATGCTTGCCGTCATGTATTCTTAAGCTTTCCAGGCAAACTTTGTTGAAAATAATTGATTATGATTTAATTGAAATTAAGAAGAAAACTGATTATTTTACTGGGTGGAATAATATAGCCTTTATCTGAGAAAGCTCCGCGAACTTCTTATATGTATAGTAATTATACACAACGCTACTGTATATTTTTATAAGAGTTATAAATAGATATGTGTTGTCTACATAATATATTTGTGTATATGATATAACCCTGCCCCAATCTTGAAATTACAACCAAAGCAATTTACAATACCTTGACACCAATCACTTGATGTGTTTTCAATGAGATAAATTATATTAAATCAGTAGTTTATAAATCAGTATTTTGTAATGTTAAATCATGGATTTAGTATAGTGACCTGTGTTCCATACACGTGTATACGTGTGACATACATACTGAGAAAGGGAAATGAGCTGTAAATTAATTATTATAGCAGTCATTGTATTGTATGATTATTATTTTGTGTTAATTTTAAGTTGGGAAATAGATGTGGTGACCAAACGGGATTTTAAACAGTTTTAAGCTTAGACGAAAGAATATATTCAGTGATAAATACATTGCCTTTTTAGAGACTTACAAGGAAATATATCATTTAGTACCATCGGCGTAGTACATGTAAAATTTGAATGTTCTGGTATTAAAAGCGGAAGTATTCATATTTAAGTCTTTTATTTATTGATTTCATACATATCACAAGTTATACTTGTGCACGCTTAAACATATGTCAGTCTTCATCCAACACAACATTCACTTGGTTTCACCAATAAACATCTTTGTTGGTACTTATATCTTGAAGTATTTGATTCGTTATTAATCTGAAACAGGATTAAAATTGATTGTCAGCTTATGTACACACATAAGTAATCAAAATTTTCCCTTAGAACAACTTCTTACCTGATTGTGTGCATTTGTACATTTGATGCATAAAGAGTGCAACACAAAATGTTGCCAGATCGCTGTGCATGACATTTGTGATATTCAGAGCACCAGTATGTTTCACACATATTTCCTATATCCTCCTTTATCCCTGTTATTAAAAGAAATGATTGAAAAATATTATAATAAACATAATGATCGTACTAGCTATATGTATAACACTCAATACCTATATCGTCTTTGAGTTTCAATTCAGGTGCTAAATCCCTTGCCGAAGTCACGTAAAAAGTCCTCAATATGTCCATTCTATGAGCTCCCGACATACCTCGACCTTTCTGATTAGATGGGTGTAGGTGCCGTGAAAATACACAGCGTCGCTTATTTATATTGATTACCAGGACCCTGAAATAAATGGAGTTAGTGATTTTAAATGGTATTAAAAGATTCATCTAGTTTATTTAGCATCATCTGAAACAGGAGCTGTTCATACAAAATTTAAAAAAATACATACCCTAAAACGCATGGCTCAAAAGTCAAACTCATAGGAAAATTTCTAGGGTATCCAAGTTTAGCTTCTTTGATAATTGATGCATAACCCTCCCAGCATTGCAGGACTATTTCATCTATCTGTGATAAAGCGGGAGTTGCCCCACATACTACCAAAATGTAAACATCTGCCAAAAGTTTACATGTGACAGCTCTGAAAGCCACCTGAAACAATATTGATGATTTATTTATAGTTCTATAACTTAGATTTCTTTCCATAAAAATATTTGTTAGTACATTGTTTTCTTTCTAATGATTTTTAGAAAGTTATCAAACATTTCTGTAAAGTAGCTCTATACCATATTTGAGTATCTCGCTTCTCTTGTTTTATGTTATTAACTTACATTAGGACTCATCTGTGGTAAATATACAGGAGTATCTCTCAGTGGTGCACCATCCTGAGCTGCAGCAAGCAACAGCATTAACCGGGCCTCTCTCGGGTCAAGCTCACAGAAATCTGAACTGGTTGCGACTAAGTGCCCATGAATGATTAAACAAGCCCATCTGCCTGTCACACTTTCTGCGTAGTGGTCTAAAGCTTGCTAAAATAAAAAAATAATGTTAACTTTAAAATTGTGATTATTCATATTTTTAAATTAAGATCTTCTTCAATTTTCTCCTTTGGAAAGATGGTTTGTAATTTAACATAACAATATTAAAAAATACCTGTAATTGCTGTGTTTGTGGACACAAAATACTTTGTATCAAGTCCAAGACCAAAGTCGGCAGCGGACTAGACAGTGCATTAGGATCTAAAGATTCCAACAAATAATCCAATATTGGATAGCACTGTCTCAAATCCCTTTTAATTTGGTCAATGTTCTTTAAAGCTTCTAGATCCTTCTTTCCAATGCAGAACACCATGGCATCGTGGACGCAGGACAAGAGAAGTTCCAAATCACATTCCAGCCCTCCAGTTGCAATGCCAATTAATGTTACACTGAAAAATTTAAAATAAACATTTATATAGTTATGTGAATTCAGTAGGGTTGTTCAAGTAATTCATAAACAATTCTTAATTAATTCAGCTCGGAGAGGAGCCCTTTGTCTATAAAAAGTGGTTGAAAAATTATTTTTCATTGTAGCTACAGAAATTTAAACAAAGTTTTCTGCATAGATACAGTGCTTCATAGGTAACGGTGTAAACCTAAGACAAACCTTGGTGTGTAGTTTATTCAGGATTCAAAGACGAGCGCAAAATCTAATAAAATAATAAATACCTTTTACAATATTCTTTCCACAAAATAGCACCGTTGTCGACTTGTGTGTTGATCATAGATAAATTGTGGCATTTACTGAACATATTAATGCCGTGGAGGGAAGCAATGGTAGAAAATTGGACCTAAAAGTTTGGGAAATAATCCAGTATAGTAACTTGTATTTGATAACAATATTAATTTAATAAGGACTTTTTGAAATAAAGATATTAGATAATGAAGAAAAGTTACAATTTTATTCAACAAATCTAATAAATAATCTCAGCCAAAAAATTTTAATTCAATATTTGTATTGTTTACTTACACTTTCATTATTACCGCGTTTTCTTGAAAATATGGGCACGCCACTTTCTGTTGCAACAGCAATAACGACCACAGACATCTTACAAAAAGATTCTATTTATAAACCAAAACCATTAAATTATAAACAAAAGTTTCTAAAACTTTTAGTTCGTAACTTTAATGAACAACACAGCCCCAATCGGTTTGTTTGTTTTGACATTTCGCAAAGAAGTGTGTTGCCATAATCTATGTTTCAACTTCCATTAAAAAAGGATGTGCTTTTATTAACGTCAAGATAGGTTCATATTTTGTATACCTATTGGGCTACAGTTATAACGATAATGATGAAAGAAAGAAAAAGTTATAACAAATAAAATACGTCAAGAAATTGGTAAAATGATTTTTTCCTTAAATATACTTAATTCAGCTTTTTTATTATTATTTTATTATGAAGAGCACCGACATAGGTTTGAAACAGATAATGTAAATCTAGAGTTACAAAATTCATTGTACCATAGTAATATTTCTAGTCACCTTCATTTTCAATTGTTATATGTATTTAAATTCACGCTTATTTATTTTCTAGTTAAGTAACATGACTGAAGTACTTTTTTGTACATTTATGTCCTGACTATAATTACATGTATAACATGTATAATATTAATTATTTAAACATATACCTATAAACTATACCCATATTTATGAACCTAAGGTACCTACTAATTAAACATTTAAATCTAATCTATGAGATAAGAACTTAACATTCCTAAGTTAGAATAGTGGAGAATTTGTTTAATCTTATTTATATATTGCGGAGTACCGGAGCTTAAGCAACACGAGTACGCGTACTTAGCGTACTTTTTACTAGTAGCGTCAAATTTGAGTTGACTGCTGATTTTCAACGTCTTGAACATTCTGCACCTCGGCAGCTGGAATGTATGAAATAAAAAAATGACGCAATCCAAAAGCATATTCGTTACCAGTCAAACAAAGTAGTTGATGGTAAAGATACTTACGCGCATCCTTGCTAAGCAATTTAGGACCCGTAAGAGCAATGAGTAACGCTCCTAGAGGAGCTGAAATCACCACACTTATAACACTGACAGCGAGGATTGCTTTAGCATAATATTGTTCGTCTTCTTTGGCAGATCCTGATGTTTGGCCACTGTTAACTAAATCTAAGGCAGCTGGCCCTAACGCGGCCTGAAAATTTTATAAAGAATACTTAACATCGCATTCATATTTTTTGTGTCATCTAAGATTTTTTCGTATATTTTAATGATCATTGTAACGAAAATAGGGGTAATACATTTTAGGTACATAATAGCTTTTAGAACGTACCTGTACAGTAGCTTTCGCCGTCCATGTAAGACCAATAAATATTTTCTCCTTACTATTAAGACCGCAGCCAAAGCTTACAAAAAATGTGGCGATGGCACGCAGTACTAAACATGATACCAAGCAAATAACAGCCATCTTGATCACTTGTGGGTCTAAGGCGCTTATCTGTTGGAATTAATAAGCCATTACAAACAATTGATATACTTTGATAATCCCAGGGTCGTTGAGCTATCGCGTATTACCGTAATTTGAGCTCCAGTGAAAGCAAATAAAATGGGTTCGAAAAATATCCATAAAATTCTAAAAATGTTGCTGACTGGGTTTTTGTTTACAGGCCAACCCTGTTTTTCCCAGAAATATGCTGCTACGAATCCAGACGACACTATAGCTAGAGGACCTGAAATGAACAGTAGTTTGATGAATGAGAGTCTCTACATTTCACTTGTAATAGAAAAACTACCCATGAGGCATTTTTTACCTGCTCCACTCCACCCAATCATGCTCGATATAAACAGTGAGAATAAGCCTCCTAGAAATAGTGCCATGAATCGCAATGGGACTACGTAAGTGTCCCCCTTTTCTGGAATAACAGAAGTCATGGCTCCCCAAAGGGATCCAAGGACCACACCTGCAACTATCGATACTGGACCCTGAAAACCATAACATTTATTGGTATATGGACTATAGACATAAGATATGGACTAATTATAATACAGTAAAATAAATTAAAAGGTTGTACCTTAATGATATTGAAAGTTGCAGATCCTGTCGAGAACATAGCGTTTAGGATAATGGCGAAAATAGCCACACTGATGGAGTCATCCACCGCAGCCGCAGCTACAACAATAGTTGGTATTCCTTTGGCGACGCCGTAACCAACGTCTCGTAGCCTAAACAGACATGGAACTACCACTGCCGGGGATACCGATGCTATCATTGACCCTAGAAGGAATCCTGAAAATAAAGCATAAGAATTTGAGACGCCTAGTTATAGCAGCGATTTGTGTAACAACATGCAAATATACACCTCAAATGATCACAATCATCATGAGAAGCAAGTATAAAAAAAAAAACTACAAACCCCAAATCCATGGTAAGTACAACAGGTAATGGGTGCTGACGGCAATTAACACGCATTCTACCAGCCACGGCAGGAGACCAAGTTGGAGCACCGCAGCGTAATGTTTCCTTAAAACTCCTGCATCCAAACCAAGTCCAGCTCTTGTAAGTATTATCACTAACGCAATTTTTCTGAAAGGTTTGTCAATCATCAAGCCACTGAAAATGTGCATTAATCCAGAGCAAGGTGACGCAGGTTACCTCAAATCTTGATTCAATTTTCTGTACGAATCTGTCATATGCACGAGTTGAAGATTTTGAAAAGCTATTCCAGTTAGAAGCATTCCTATTAATGCTGGTAGTGTCGTTATCTTCAACCATACCCAGCCGATTAAGTACGCGGAGATGACTAGAAGTGACATGCTAAGTAGTTCGCCTTGTAAACCTACAGATTCACCGAGTTCTGAATACAGGATACCCCATGTGAGAAGAACTGAAACCAAAAACAATGATGGAATTATTAAATAAATAGTTCTAGTACCTGCTTTTATATAACAGTATAGGTAAATTAAAGACAATAATAGCGTGAATGTCATGAAGTGCCGTTATTTCAATATTGTGCACGATTTGAGCAAATATCGATTTATTGTATGTAATATGAATGAAGGTCCTCGTGTCATGTTGACCTGACTGTTGATGTGAATAAGTTAGATAAACGTAGATAACGATTCAATCAGGTGGAGTGAGTACAACAATTTCTACAATCTGGAGCTCAGATGCTTTTAGTTTTACTTATCATACTACTATAAATAGTTATAATAAAGGCTCCGAAATGACTGAACGGATTTGTATAATATTATCAAAGGGCTGTAGCTCTGTTTCACAATACCATTCTTGATAGTTTCAGTCTGCAAGAGAGCAATATAAAAGAATAATTCTGTTTGTTAGTCCTTTGAAAGCAAAACTTACAGAACATTATAATGCAGATTTGTTGCGCCGACTGTCTGTAGGTTGAAAAAAATGGAAACGGAAAAACTTTCGACCACCACGACGGTTGCCATGAGGGCGTTGAGTCTTCTTGATGGCATCGTAAGCAAAATTTTTCCCACCATCTATAAATGTATAATTTAAATATGTACCTATAATGTATAATTTATCAACAATCTTTGTTTACAGATATTTTAATTTTAGTTTGTACTTACTTATATTGTCGTTTACGACTTTTTCCGTCGTCATCTGTAAAAAAATCGACACCTTATTAAATTCAATTTTTTGCTTATGAAAATAAATACCGAAATTAATTTTGGCTAGCAAATTACATACCAGAGGGTGATGCATCAGAATCAGCAATGAAACAATTAAAACGTAAGACAAGACAATGAAGATGTGAAAACACAGAGAAGTAAATTAATGAAAGCATATTTATTCCCCATTTTAACATTAAAATTACAAAACATCCATTTATTTACTTCTTCACAAGCGAAGCCGTGCAAATTGTAATTTACAACAAAGATTTGTTTACCTACAAACGTATATACCCGAACACCTATAAACACATAAACGATTAAAACATGAACATGTAAGATGGGACAAATAGTTAGCTTTCAAACAAATAATACAAATAAATAAGATAGCAAACTGAATGTCTGACCTGTTTCGTGTTTTTGTTCCATATCTAAGTCTAAGTAACCAAGCCGCTTAGCTGAAAACATTGTTTTGAAGTATTGAACACTTGAAAAATAATTGACTCTCTACTCTATAGTTATCTCGTAGATATGTCTGAACAATTATGAAACAGTTACCTACTAGATATTATAATGATAAAGCTATGTTATGCCTTTTGATTGGTGCAAACCGTACAATAGGAGCGAGATTCTCATACGCGTAAAGATATAGGGCTACTATTGTGTTCTTTTTACATCTAACATCATTATCTTTAGCGAACACTGATCAGGATCAACTTTTTCCAAGTCATCACTTTAATACTTCTTCTTCTTAATACTATTAAACCGAACCTACTGCACTCACAAAGCAGAGCGCAGCAGTGTACCGCTTAGCGAATATAATATACCTATGTAGGTTACTGGACTACAGTTCAGTTTGGCAGTAGTTTTTATGTACTAAAATTTGCATCTATTTCATAAGAAACTGTAAGAGTTGGTAGATGAATCATAATCAAAACAATATTATGTTTACTCCTGTGATGAGTCATGAAATTATTATTATTTTCCTGCTATTTTATGTGTGTCAGATAAAGATAAGGAGAGACAGATTTAACGAATGTCTCAAGGTAAATAATGCTTTTCTATTTATAGATCTCGATATTTTTGAGAAATAATGAAACAAATACCTAGATATTATATATTGACTTAGGTAATCGTGTATCACACACCTCTTTAATTGTTCATATTGCGCTATTAATGTAAAGGCAAAAGATGGTATGTGTGTGTATGTTTGTATACCTGCTACAAATTTGGCAGTTACGTAGCTTAAACTTCAGAATAACATAACAACCCGATTTCCTCAGGCAGCGGGTTAAACTGCTGGAACCTAGTTATTTATAAAAATTAACATGACTTATAGTAGATAAATAGTTAATAACTTAAGTGAAATGTTTTTTATATATGTGTAGGTAAATATTTCTTATGCAGAACGATTTGTCCAAAAAACAAAATTGCATGATTTATTGCTCACAAGCTTACACATAGGTAAAAATCTGTCGAATTGAATTCGAATTGTTAAAAAAACCTACATTTACTCGAGAACATAATGTGTCGACGCACTTAACCCAAAATTAGGTTTCTTGACAATAAGTAAACCTTTGAAATATAATATACCACTTTATTATATTGGACAAAAATTCATAAGGTAAAAAAAAAATGATCCTCTAATTCCTGCTTTTTGAAAAGTGAATAAATTTTTCAAACTTACCGTTGAAATAGTATCAAGTTTATACAATTATTTTGTCCAATTAAACATTTAAGATTAAAGAACTTTGACATTGACTTAAATAATCTAATTTTTATCGTAAAAAAATAATAATCGTAAAACTAAAAGTTGTACGAAAGATTTCTCAGTTACAATTTTAAACGACCGGGTTTTAGCGCCGTGTTTATACTACTGAATCTGCTGACCAATAAATGTGAGAAGGCTACCTAAAGTCAAAAGTCAACAAGATAACTGAAAACATGTGGTTCTCCCTATCATGTGATAATATTATTTACTCTGGCAATACCATCAATGATGGCGGCGGTGGTCGGGCACCACGACAGCGATTTACCTATTGGAATGGAATAAATTATTCTCCTGGCGTGTTTGCCGACTTTTAAATCACTATTCTCAATTAGTTCCTGTGGTAAATATATCTAGTATCACCTAATTTGTTCAAAATTGTCTCTCTTTAGCCACCTATTATTACCTTTAGCAACCTACCATATCAAAATGATTACGATGTTATGATGATTAGAACCCTCATCCACTGCTAAAGGTACCCGCCACATTCTGTTTTTAAAACACGAATTTTACTCTGAGCTCGTATTTACATATCAACCTAATCAAAAACAAATCAATGTTAAATCAGCTGTTATTTTGACGAGGACAACAATTTTTTTAGACGTAAGTACTTAACCTCTAAACAACTGCTAGATTTATAAAGTGACTGTCCAATAAGCCAAACATAATAAAATTTTAACAAAGCATATACCTACTCTACTTACCAAATACCTAAGTACTGTGTGTGTTTTCAAAAGTAAGTTATTTTAAGTACACAACAAAACAAAAAAATGTTCCCCACAAATGCTATTGATTCCCAGTACAACAACGCACCCACAAGTTGATTAACTAATGTATTTTCGACTGTTCCAAATTAATTCAAACTTTTATGTAGGAACATGACCTCATTAAATTATTAAAAGTAAGAAACATAAATAATGCATTGTAAATAAACATTTGTACCTTCTGTAATAAAAAAAAATGTGTAAGTAGTTGAGCTTCAGTGTTTAGCATTGAATGATAGGATAGACAGAGAAGAGAGAGGGAGAAAGATAAAAGTGCTAGATATGACATTGTTTTGAAGCGTCCGGCCTTGGCGGTCAATCACACGGAGTCAATAGGAAAAACCAAAATAGTACGACAGAAATTCGTTAGATGTCACTAGGTGTTGCTGAATTATGAAAAATCGGCGGTGAAGTTCTTCCCTCTCTCGAAATTTTGTTTAGACAAGTTTAGTTTTCTATTTTGTAAGTAGTGCCAGAAGGATGATGTTATTGTCGCAGTTAAGAAGCTAACATAGAACAACCAGCCCTTTGACTTAACTCCCTCACTCCCTCCAATCTTTTTTTTTTATAAATAATAGAGGCGTTCAAAAGGTTCGCTCTGAAAAGTGAAGTGCCTATATGGTTAGGAGTTACAGTCCGTTACGCGTAAATGGTTCAATATTTGCAGAAAGGGTAACCTCGACTTACCTCTACTATTGTTTGGAAAGATTGTGGTGTTAGTCCGTAAAACAAACCAAATGTATGTTTGTATCTCCTTTCACGATAAACGATAATGTGCTTGAAAATACAAATTTTATGTACTAATTTAACATTTGCCGAGGATTAACAACACTAGTAGGTTGTGATTTATTTTTTAAGACATGATACAGAGAGCTAAGCTATGGGCAATGTTACGACGCTTCATGTGATCCATATTTGAATGCGAGCTTATTTTGCAATTCAGGTAGGTACCTAGGAACCTAATGAAGATGATTAATCTGTATGCTGATTAATAGGAACGACATTTATTGTCCTCTGTCTAAGCAAATCAATAACATTCCCGCTAGTTTACCACTAACTTTCTTGCTTACCTACCTACTTACCTGCTAGTACTTATTCTGCTTAACAGTTCGTCATAATTTTGAGGTTCTCTTAAAGAATTGTTTTAATGAAACATTGAACATGAGAAAGACGAGTTGCCCGGCTACCGTGCAGGGGCAGGGTCAACATTTTGCACTGCAGATCGCGATCAAGAGGTGGGCATGCATTTTACTTTTCTCTGCGTGTTGTTTTCGCATCGTTGCCACTATACCGCTGCGCCGACAGCGCGCGTTAACGTTCCATTTATAAATTAACTTTTTTTTTTACAAAAAGGAATCTCAAATGAGGTGATAGTTGTTTTCAAAAAATAAAAACTGTGAGTGCTGTGCATGTGATAATGTGTATTACAAAATGTGGATTTTTTATGTTTTTAATATTTATTTCTACAGAATTAGGCAAGTACTTATTTATTTCACGTATTTCATAGTATTTAAAGAATTTTAAACTAGCAAGGACATGGCTCTGAAAAAAATACCAAGTTTTTTTTTGTGAAAAGATCTGTGGAAAGTTTTTATTACCTATCCTTTCGCTGATCCAAAAACCCACTTGAACGAATGGTGAAGGAGTGATTCTTAGAGTAAAATACTTGATAGATAAATTATTTGTTTTATATGAAGCAAAACTGAAATGATACAGTTAATGGTTCCTTGCAATAAAAGTAACTGTACCCGTCTTTAAATAAAAACAGGTCTCAAAAACTACCGATTCTCATTACTTTGATGTTTTGGGAATCCCCAATAAGATGAAGATACGGATTATAATCATAATCTTTAAAATTACATTTTAAAAAATGGATTGCAGAGCTGCTAAACCTGTTTCAGTTATTTTGTAAATATTTTTTCAAACCTTATTAGTTACACTCGGGCAAGGACTTTTTTAAGAGGATGAAAACACAGAGGTTTAGTTGAACGAATAAACCATGGCTTTACCCTTACCACGTCAAAACCATCGCCAATATCTCGTATTAGCAGGTACTTAGTCAATGTTATAACGATATGCACTTCTTACTCACATACTACAATTAAACTGGCTTTTTTCTACTCCAACAATGTTTGTATAATCAGTGGAGAAATTGTGTCTCTTAATTGGTTCACAAACGCATTGATTGTGAATGCCTTCATAATCTTGTTCATTCAATGATGCGACGAGTATTAATGCTGTGCTGTTACAATGTAAGAGCATCGCCTGTGTTAAAAAAAATGTTCTTCATTATCCAAACAACCCTTGCTTGATTGGAATTGTCATAAAATTGCAAAAGTTTTTATTTTCAGTAAATCCTAACTAATATTATAAATGTGAAAGTAACTCTGTCTGTCTGTCTGTCTGTCTGTCTGTCTGTCTGTCTGTCTGTCTTTTCTTCACGCCTAAACTACTGAACCGATTTGTGTGAAATTTGGTACAGACATAGTTTGGAACTTGAGAAAGGACATAGAATAGTTTTTATTTCAAAAAACAAAAAAATTATTCCGGACATATAGCGCTACCTATTGGTACAAACCAAAAATTTATTCCGGACATATAGCGCCATCTATTGGTACAAACCAAAAATATGCCGGAAGTCACTATTCCGTGCGAACGAAGTCGCGGGCAAAAGCTAGTTACTTAATATATCTAAAAAATAACATACATATATATCTAAAAAACTTCTCCATGAAAAATCACAAGGAACAAATTTCCAAAAGATCTAATAAAAAAAAACTTTAACCATTTAACTTCATAGCGCTAAGATAAAGAAACAAGCGGTTTAAAATCTAAACATCTGAAAAAATAGGAATCATTTTAGGAAATAGCATGTGTCATTTTTTTAATCCAGTTTTCTCACGTAAACATTAGTGAAACCGTGGGGAACATTGCAAAGAACAAATGTCTTAGCACGCAAGGAGATAAGCACTACAAAAAATGTTCGGAGTTACTTACATTATATTCATGTTCCAACCAAAAAATATATCTTTGTTTCAATTATGACACCTTTAGTGCTTAAACAAGAAAATTATATATCGATGGCATAACAATAGATGATAGCATTGTGCTTCGAACAATTACTACTGTAAGTAAACTTTACCTTGAGAAAGTAAAAGTGAATCTGTCGTACAAGTAGATTAGTGTCTATTATTAAAGATCAATCACCCCTTATTTCTTTACCATCGACTTTTGTTCTGTTAACAGATCAACATAATTTTTTCATAGTCAAGACTGCCTTGTCTGGTCAATGAAAGATGGACGTCATATTTAAACACCGCAGACTGAAAAGTTTAATAGGCGAATTGCTTGATCGGACTCTTAACTGCTAATCTGTATAGAAATTTATTACAGGGCGCATACAACTAAAAAGTTTGATGGGGTTCAAAACTACCTTCTGGAGTTTTCAGGGGACTCTTAATGTGGATACCTGGGTAATAACTGAAAAAATAGAACTACGACGCTTGAGTCTCTTATATAACCGACAGACGTATAATCATCATTATTCAGTTCCCGTGTCTTAAAGCTATCGTTTTACATACTAATGGTTATATTTTGATAAATACAAAGGCGTATATCGTTAGCCTACTTAACCCCTCAACGCTACCAACGGTTGAAAGGGACAGTGTATGCAGCTGCTGTCTCCTCGCCATTACGTTAAACGCCAAATGGATACCTGACGATGCATTAAAAGTGGAACAACTTTCAGAGAAATCAAAATAAATTGTCACTACGCTGGTAGTGTACGGAATTAAATAACAACGAAAGTACTTGCGCAATTTACTTACTTTTATTTACACAATACAGGATGGTATCGTGTTTATTCCCTTACTATACGTGAAGTAGTTAATTATTCAGTCTTTATTGGTTTAATATTCCTTAACGATGTTTATGTGATTGTGGTTTATTAGTTTTAACCGTTTTAGGCGCACGATGTTCAGTGCGGTATGCGATACTTACTCCCTTACTATGTATATCCGGGTATCTCTCCTTCCCGTTGTATACTCTTATGTATTGCACCTAAATTTACATATACTCTCTATACACCTCTTTAATTGCTCCCTTGTCTATTCTCTTAAGAACCCACGTCAGTTGGAAACACTTTGAAAACAAATCGAATAAAAAAAAAACAACATTAATTATGCAAAGATCATTTATTTAAATATTATTGCACTTCAACTTTCTATTTATAAAAGTTAATTAATTTTAATAAATTAAAAATAACAGTTATTTTGACGATGATCTTAACCACTACAACTACTTAGTAATCTGTGGTTATACTTAGTCAAAATTTAAGAAAAGAAATGTTTCTCAGAAATATAAATATGGAAAATACTCAAATGCCTCTGTTCACAATCGGAGTGAAGTCTTGTTTTGTTAACATTTTTAACAGGCAGAAATTACTTGTGCACACAAACAGTATTTTTCAGTAATTATTACAACATGTTTTTTTTATTTATTAGGTAGGTAGGTACCTAACATACAAATACATATTTTGTAAATTGCGTGTTTATAAAACAGTGATTGAACCTACTGCTGGAAACTGGCCAGTCCGGTGGATGGGTGGTGAAAGTGCCATTTCTAGTCTGCCTGCATTCTCCCTCACAAACTTTAAACTAAGTATAAGTATACTTTATTGCAGTCCACTCACTTGTGTACAACATTATGCAGTACCTAAGTAATTTATTTGAAACTAGCTGATCCCGCGAACTTAGTATCGTTCAAACTTTTCCTGGACCTCTACAAACATTTTAAAACCAAAAAAGCCAAATCGGTCCAGCCATTCTCGAGTTTTAGTCAGACTAACGAACAGCAATTAATTAATTCATACCTGTGTATTGTATTTTGAATGCTAGGTACCTACTATTCAAAATACGCTACGATACATAAATAACTGTACTTATTTATACGCAAGTACTATCTGAAACGTCTTAAAAAAAACGTGGCTAAATAACGATATTGCATCGTTTGCCGTGACTGCAAACAGCGCCGCGCGGCGTGACTTTTTTGGCGTTCCGTTTTTGCCGTCATATTATGGTCATCCAATGCTTCTTCAGTTGTCAGTTGAAACTTGCATTTGTTTCAATTTCGGGTATGACGGCCGTCTCGGTCTCTCCCTACATTATGCCTCGTTGCAGGCAAATCTAAAAATATTAAAGAACGTTATACAAGGAAGTGGGTTAGTGACCGTGAGACGGTTAGTCCTCTCGTTAAGATAACGTTACCTAAGTCTGGTTTTACGGATAATGTCAACTGTAACTGTGAACTGGTTACTTTTATATGGATAGGTTTAATTTCGCTACCAATATTTTTAGTGTTATGTCAGAAGAGGATTCCGATATAAACCTGCTGGGTAGATATAGACCTGCTAGATGTTTAAATGGATCTCATGATAACGTTTATAACCAATTTTTGGAAATTATCTACATCAGAGAACACAGGTACACAATTAAAAAAATAATAATTTGGAAGCACTTACATTGCTTAGGCATGTTATCCATAGGCACTACAGCCTGTTTAGAATAAATCATCTACATATACATTATGGGGACTTCGGAGAGAAGACAGTGGTTTCGTTCAACCCATGCGACAAATTCTTCACTTTTCTCCATCGCTAATTTCATAATCATTTTACAGTGATTCTCCGAGTTGTATGGTGTAAGATCCCCGTTTATTACTCTGCTGTAGACATCTGATAATCTGTATGATTCTTTAGGTTTTACATCATAATATTTAGTCCGTACGACATTTTTATAAGCAGTTCGACCAGGCTTATTATGTATTGTACTTTTATTGTTTTCTGGTTCCATTATATCATAAAAGGCGTAAAGACTATCAGTGCATAGAATATCATTTGGCAATGAAACCTTCAATTGATGAAAGTGATATTTGAGTAATGGGAAGTGAAACTCGAAGGCATTATGGGCAATCATACACACGGGTTTTTCTTGGCAACTTATAAAGGTGTTGATAATATTGAAGACATCTTCGTTAAATTCAGCTTCGTTTTTCAAAACTGGTTTGGTTAATCCACTGCGCAAAGCCACAATGTCTGCAATAACATAACGAAGTCTGAAACACATCTTGAACTTGTTCAAGATGTGTTTCAGACTTCGCGTTCGCGTTCGTAGAGAGTTCGCGGTTGTTCCTCGCGTGCCTCGACATGCATTCATTTTACGGCTATCATACATATTTCTGCAATTTGCACTTCCCAGTGACATGGTCCTGGATAGCCGTTGGACTGTATGTCGAAGAATATATACGTTGCTATTTTACCCATTGTTTAAACTATGATATCAGTCTTCTTGTTTATTAACTGTGTGCTTTAGACTGGATGGCACAAAACTTGATTTTGTTTATTCTGGCTCTGAAAAATGAAAGTATGGTTAAGAATGTGCTTTTCGTTGAGTGGTCATCCTTTGAAAAATTAATAAATTGGGATTTTGATAAAAGTGACTATTTTAGTTAGTCATGTAAACTCGTGTTTGCCTAAATCAAAATACGTATGATTGTTGATGATTGCGCAATTGATAACGCCAAACGTCTTGGGGGGAATTGCACAATGTTTGTATACAGTGGCTTGCAGATTATTTCGCAATATTTCAGACTGAAAATGGCTAATAATAATTATTGTAGACGACTAAAATGGTTGACAGTAAATACCATTTGATATATTTATTAAAATCTATACAAACTAACTCTGAGATTTTAGGTAATCTTTTAATTCAAAGTCATGTTATGATATCGGAAGAGGAAAACACAACACTGGCACAATAGTTATTGATTAATTTATTATCAAAAACCCAAAACCTAACAAATGCAAGATAAAAATGTAAGTGTCATTTTTTCCTCATTGCGAAATATCTGAAAGTCAGTCGGTAAAAGAATACTTTTTGTAGATCCTTTTTATAGATAGAGACCTACGTTCCTACCTATTATAACTGTGAGGAATTGCGTCTATTGGAATTGTTTAACCGATAATTTGTATTACACAATATATAACAATATCCACACACACAACACGACACACCACAATACGCAAATTCAACGCACTGATTCAACTTATCAACAATCAACATTCGACTATTGGCTTGTTTATAAGAATGAATGAAATGAACGAGTAACAACATCTGCGTTTTGGCGCTAAAACTCAGTTCGTTCTCTTCGGCCCCACCTTGCGGGGGCCGAGGTCAATGCCCTTGCCACGGAACACCAGTAATCTATTAGCCAAGGTCAGGCATTCAAAGCCTGGTATAAAATTGATGACAACTCATAGATAACAAACAGTTCAGTCATGATTTTAATTCTTTAAATAGGATCCCACCCAAAACAAAAATGTGAAAGACTGCCAAGTTCGATGAAATGGGAATACTTCGCCTATAAAAGAAGTGAGATCTGAATAAGTACCAAGTTCCATACACATACTTTAGTTAAAAATAGTTACTTTTTAATAATGTTACTTGGCAAGTTTTCACACACCTTGTTATAAACCTACTAAACGCAATGAATCAAGTATTTAATTTTCTATTAAAACTTGCCAAGTAACATCATTAAAAAGTAACTATTTTTAACTAAGGTATGTGTATGGAACTTGGTACTTATTCAGATCTCACTTCTTTTATAGGCGAAGTATTCCCATTTCATCGAACTTGGCAGTCTTTCACATTTTTGTTTTGGGTGGGATTTCATTTATTTTTGTAAGGTTGTTTATTTTATTGTTTTCTTATTATTAAGTTTTGAATATGCACTATGCTTCTTACAAAGAAATAAACTAGATTAACTAAATGGCCTAGATTTCCCAACTGACTGACATGACATGTTATCATATATATTATGTTCGTGGATCAAAGTTACACATTCGTTATTTTCGAAAGTGACTCACACTTGGCCGTTTTCAGATTTTTACTTTATTTTGACTAAATACAAACCTTTGTAACGAATTTCAGATCGGTACGACCATTCGAAGATATATTATATAAATATAGATAAATTTAGTTCGTTTTAGTTCCTTAGGGGTATAAATACCTTCATTATTTTGAAACCGACTCACACTTGGCCATTTTCAGATTTTTTCCTTTACCTTGACATAAAGACCTACCTCCATGCCAAATTTCAAGTCAATACGACCATTGGAAGTGGTCTAGGTTTTTGATGAGTGAGTCAGTCAGTCAGTGAGTGTATAGTAAAAATAGCGATTTTCTGACGTCAATATCTCAAGACCTACAATAGGTATATTAATGAAATCTTGTATTTTAGATAAGTGAGGGGGTCTCAACTGATACTAGAAATTTGATATGCGTAAATAAAATAGATTTTGAGTTATAGGGGGGTCGAATTTGGCCCGAAATGGTTCGTGTAATATAACCCACGGCCGGTGTGTCGCTTTTTTTGCTCGAACTTGGCGGACACACTGCCGTGTGTCTAGATAAGGTATACAAATTCAGCGGTGTAAATATTTCGGTATGCTACTGCGACATAAAAAACAATAAGTATAGATTTTTATTTCGCTTCTCATAGAGAGTTGATTGCTATTAAATTGTCAAAAACAAAATGTTGTGTTGATTAACAGAAATAATTTTCGGACTCACCAAAACAATTTTACAACAGTATAGCCCAGCTTGTCATGTAGGATGTATTGCAGAAATACTAGGGCACGTCAGAAAACCGGCAGTGGTTTCGTTCAACCCACGCGACAAAAGCATCATTTTTCTCTATTGCTAGTTTCATAATCATTTGACAGTGATTCTCTGCATTGTAAGGAGTAAGATCACCTTTTATTACTCTGCTGTAAATATCACATAATTTGTATGATTCTTTTGGTTCTTCATCGTAAAATGTTTCTCGTACCATGTTTTTATGAAGTTTAACACCAGGCTTATTATGTCTCGAACGAGAACTTTTAGTACCTCCTTTGGTTTCTGGTTCCATTATATCATAAAAGGCGTAAATGCTATCAGTACACATGAGATCATTTGGCAATGAAACTCTCAAGTCATGAAAGTGATATTTGAGCACGGGGAAGTGAACTTTAAAACCATCATGGGCAATCATACAAACTGGTTTTTCCAGACAACTAAGAAAGGAGTTAATAGCGTTGAAAGCATCGTTGTTGAAATTTGCCTCGTTTCTCATATCTATGGAACTTAATCCAGCGCGTCGAGAATAGTCATCGTCGTGAATATAATAAACCCAGAAACACATTTTGAACTTGTTCTGAGTTCGGGGTTCCTCCTGTCGTAGCTCAATGTGCTTTCGTTTGACTGCTATCATACATAGTTCTGCAATTTTTAATTCACCTTTGTATTGAGCTGTTTCCTTGTTTGTCACTGCGTCTAAGAATACATACGTAGCTATTTTACCCATTATTAAATAAGAGTGGGAAGCAGTCTCTTCGTAGGTTGGTAGCTCTTGTAACTCTTGCGTTCTAATTTAAGTTCTGAAAAAGAGAAAAGTCAAATATAGAACAGAATAAAACCACATCACATAATTTGGGAGAGGATCTAATTAAATCTGCACTAGTGCCGTGGAAATCAGTCGGGAAAGTCAGTTTTCTCAAGTCTCAAGTAGGGATTATTTCGAAGTCACAGACACTGTATTTGAGTATACAATTAATAAAAATACTTACATATTAACGAAATAAACTTCTGCCTAAAATATTTTTAAAAAGAATTATGAAATAAAAAGTCCTATCAAGATTTTTAGATAAGTGCCTACAAATGGAATATAATATTCCATTCCTTTTACCTATCTGTTAGGTACTGATATCGTTAACGATTGTGCAATACCGCTGAAAGTCGAGGGGTTTGAAAGATTGCACAATGTTTGTAAACAGTGGCTTACTATTTGTGGCACAATACTTATTAATAAAGTACCTATTCAATCAATATTGAGAAACACAACAAGAGTCAAATAAAATAATTTATTTGGAATAGGTATCTACTTATTTAGTAAATAACTAGTTGTTGCTATAAATAAGCAAAAATTATAATTGATGACACAAAACCGAAATATATCAGAATTTTATCTACCAACCTTATCCTGACGAATTTCACTAATAAATAATATGTTGTTTTAAACGTGATTCCTATTTAGTTTGTAGCCACCAGACACAGCACAAGTACACAACCACACACTACCTATAGATCACTCTGACTCAACTATCTGGGCCGTACGAATGAACTTTTTGTTTATATTGACGCTGCGTAGCTATAGAATCGATCGCCCTTCTTGGTGCCGACTGCCGGTGTCAATGCCACGGCTACTGCCTGTAGTGTGCAGACTAATACTGGGTTTTATAATACCCTTTTTCTGTTTCCTGCCCTCTCCCCAATTTTATTTGAAGCTTGGCTCAGTGGTTTCCTCGTTGTCACTGGCACTCGTCATTTATTTATTATATTTATTGGTTTACCAAAATTTTTTCTCATCCGTACACCTACATAATTAAATAGAGCAAATAGTACTAATATTAGATATTCGATATGCTACAGAAAATTTTTCTTCATTTCACTACTAATACTAGTTTGACGGAAAAAGATGAATCTTCCGCTTACGAGACCACTAGCTAAGTATTTCCCACGGTTTCGTCCACATGTCATGGGAACCACTTTTAAGTAGGTCGTATTCAATACACTGAACGAAACGAAAATAGGTAAGTAATGGAGTTTTGCCTGGAGGCGGTATAAAGGATAATTTAGCTATCAGAGAGAGAAAAAAAGATTATTTAAAAATAAAATATATATTTTTATTTATAAAACGCTTGTTGTCCGGGTTGATAGTTACGTGTCTCATAGAATAAAAATATAAAGAAGTGCCTCTTATGATGACCCGAAACGGGGAACCTCTGACAATCGGCAGTGGTTTCCTTCTACCCACGTAACAAACTCTTTACTTTTCTCGATTGCTAACTGCATAATCATTTTACAGTGATTCTCTGTATCGTCTGGTGTGAGATCGCCATTTATTACTCTGTTGTAAATATCACTTAATTCGTAGGATTCTGTTGGTGAAGAACCATCATAAAATGTTTTCCGTACCAAATATTTGTACAGCTTAACACCAGGTTTATTACGTTTCGAACGAGAGCTTTTACTAAGTTGTTTGTCTTCTAGTGCCATCAAGTCATAAAAGGCGTAAATGCTATCAGTGCACATGAGATCATCTGGCAACGAACATTTAAATCTACTAAATCTGTATTTCAGTAATGGGAAATGAAGATCGAAGCCACTATGGGCAATGATACAAACAGGTTTTTCCAGACAACTGAGAAAGGAGTTCACAGAGTTGCATACATCCTCATTAAATTTTTCATCTATATAAAATACTTCTTTGAAAGATTCTGGTCTTGTATATTTTTCATTATAATCGCGGAACCAGAAGCACAGTTTGAACTTGTTCTGAGTTCGGGGTTCCTTCTCTCGTAGCTCAATGTGCTTTCGTTTCACTGCTATCATACACAGTTCTGCAATTGTAAATGTGCCGTCTGTCGCTACGTCTAAAAATACATAAGTAGCAATTTTACTCATGGTTAAAAATATTGAGTAAAAGATACGTCCCTTCAAAAGTAGATTGAAAGCTCTTGTAGGTCTTGCGTTCTAATTGAAGTTCTGAAAAGAGGAAAGTAAATTATATTATTATATGTATAGAATAGAATAAGTACCACACCACATAATACGCTTTGGGAGAAAATATAATAAAATCTCTTAATGGCAATGGCTAAAGTGTTATGAATAAAAACATCTGGACCAGTTTATATAATTATAATCAAACGGGAAAGTCAGTTTTCTTAACAATACAAAACAATAATATTAAAAATACAATAACAACAAAAAAGTAATATCAATATTGTTTATATGTAGATAAATGCCTACACAAATGTATAAATACATATGTTACTGATATTGTTGACGATTGCGCAATACCGCGGAAAGTCGAGGGTTTGAAATATTGCACAATGTTTGAACACAGAAGTTTACAATTTGTTGCAACAATACTTATTTATAAAGTAGGTAGGTACCTGCCCAAACAATATTGAGAAACACGAATTCAGTAAACCCTTAGATAGTATTAACTTATACACATCATCCTCCGAGCCTTTTCCCAATCATGTTGGGGTCGGCTTCCAGTCTAACCGGATTCAGCTGAGTACCAGTGCTTTACAAGAAGCGACTGCCTATCTGACCTCCTCAACCCAGTAACCCGGGCAACCCGATACCCCTTGGTTAGACTGGTGTCAGACTTACTGGCTTCTGACTACCCGTAACGACTGCCAAGGATGTTCAATGGCAGCCGGGACCTACAGTTTAACGTGCCATCCGAAACACAGCCAAT
The DNA here is from genome assembly GCF_030705265.1 of Helicoverpa armigera. Lineage (NCBI taxonomy): Eukaryota > Metazoa > Arthropoda > Insecta > Lepidoptera > Noctuidae > Helicoverpa > Helicoverpa armigera. Next base: position 7,969,470 of record NC_087132.1, on the reverse strand, counting down.
GGTGTCTAAGATATACTTAACTTATACACAACAACAGTCAAATAAAATGACTCATTTGGATTAGGTTCTAATGTAATAAATAACACACAAGATTAAAATAAATAGGAATTTTATCTACCAACCTTATACTGAAAATATTTCACAAATAAATTATATGATCACTCTGACTCAGCTATCGAACGTTTGTTTACGTTTTTGGCGATGCGTATAGAATCGATCGGCCTTCTCCTTGGCACCCGTGTCGATGCCACGGCTGCCGGCCGTAGTGTGAAGACTAATACTGCGTACTCACTATTAAGTAACCTGTCCTAATCACGGAGGACAAAATGACTAGGCCCTTATGCCGCATTTTGTAACTGTCTACCTTACTGCCCTCGCCCCAATTTTATTTGAAGCTTTTCGCAGTAAGTATGTATTCCGCTACCATTCCTTTTTGGCACTCGTCATTTGTTTATTTTATTGGTTTACTAATAATAATTGTTCCATCTGTACGTAATTAAATTGAGCACATAGCACTATATTCATGCACAAAACTTTTTTAGACTCTACCACAGCTAATTTCAAGTTCATGTCAGTACTTATACTAGGTTGGCAGGAATAAGATGAATCTTCCTCTTACGAGACCACTGTTCCTTGTTCCTTGAGGGAACTACTGTTCATTCAGACAGAAGATAAACAGTTCTGACCTCGATAAATGATTAGCTATCTGACTATCATGTTGGAAGGGTTAAACATATTGTACAGACCAAGTTAACACTCACTCCTGACAAGTTTCTTTAAGACAAAATGCGCAAAGTGATGCGAATGCGAGAATCCAATCTAATTCCCGAAGGATAGATAGTCGTATATAAAAGGTATATAAGGTTTGCCTTGAGGACGGTACATAGGACAATTTAGTTAGATAGAGAACAAGCAATAGCTTATAATGTTAGAATTTACTATAAATATAGGAGAGAGAGAAAATAAACCATGAAAAAAAAACAGAAGTAATTTTATTTATAAAACGTTTGTTTGATCTTAACATATAAAAAAATATATAAAGAAGTGCCTCTTATAATCGCTTTTTCAGAATATATCGTGAAGTAAGGGAACCTCCGACAATCGGCAGTGGTTTCCTTCAACCCACGTGACAAACTCTCTTCTTTTCTCGATTGCTAATTGCATAATCATTTGACACTGATCTTCTGCGTTGTATTGTGTGAGATCGCCATTTATTACTCTGCTGTAAATATCAAATAATTCGTACGATTCCTTTGGATCTTCATCGTAAAATTTTTTTCGTACAATGTCTTTGTACTTCTTGACACCAGGTTTATTGTTTTTCGAAGAATAACTTTTAGTACTTTCTTTGTTTTTTAGCGTCATAATGTCATAAAAAGCGTAAATGCTATCAGTACACCTGAGATCATCTGGCAACGAATCACCAAATTTGACTTTGAGTAATGGCAAATGAAGTTTGAAGCCATCATGGGCGATCATACAAACGGGTTTTTCCAGACAACTGAGAAAGGAGATAATAGTGTTGCATACATCCTCGTTGAAGTGTACCGCTTCATCAAAGTTTTCATTGTGTAATCCTGTGTTTGGAGCTTTCCTTTTATAAGTCCCACGATAAACATAGAAGCACATTTTAAACGTGTTCTGAGTTCGGGGTTCTATTTGGCCGTACTCAATGTGCTTTCGTTTTACTGCTATCATACACAGTTCTGCAATATCTATTGACCACCGACATGCCAGTGGATACCCATTAGTTGTAATGTCTAAGAATACATACGTAGCTATTTTACGCATTCTGTAAACTCTGTTTTAGATTCGTACTTAGTGAGACGTCTTTTCGTAAATCAATAGCACTTAAAGATCGGTCCAAATCTGGTTCTGAAAAAAGAGAAAGGTCAAAAACATATAAATAAGTATATAAGTACCTACTTGTGTATTGAGAGGGAATAAAATTACTTAAAGATAAATGCTGTCAGAATTACCTAACAATGTTGATCAAGCGGGTTTTATGTATTATATTAGTAAATATCTAATAGACGTTCTGTGGTTACCACTTACTTAGTTTCAGGCATCAAATTTTTCAAATGTAAAGGAAGAAATAAGATTAAAAAGACAATAAGTAATTGTAACCGATTTTTCCTCATTGCGTGAGTCGTACATTTAGGAAACTATGTTTTAATAGCAAGAAAAGTTGCTAACAATTGTATTTACTGATATTTACACAGATTAGGCTTATCAGATCATACCTAAGTATCACTATTATTGAACACATAAAAGATGACGAATAACCAAATACTGTGAACAAGGAAAAACCTTCTTCTTTCAAAACCATAATACCTAAGTATAAAAATATGCTAAGGATATTTTAAGTAATATTTATATAAGAATGTGTTATAAGTATAAGAATATGTTAATGAACTTACCAATTTCACACGTCAATTATTTTGTACTTATTTTACACTGTTTTTCGAAAAACCTTACTGTATTACATACAAACTTCAACGACACAATAACTTTGATGAAAATTTTCAAGGACTTGTCGTGTTTATATAGCAGTTTACACGAATGAACGAATGGAGTTGGAGGTGTCCAATTCGATCACACCGTCAGCGTGGTTCCCTATGTATGACGCATCATACTAAACCAGCGAGAGATAAGACAACGTATCCATTCCATAATACGTTCAATGAAAGCCTACTCTCTGGACATTGGCCAATGTGAACCTTCTCTTACCAGGAGGCATACAGCGCTTTCACTTGGTGGACTTTTGTGGCGCGTAGCGAAACCTATTTTCCAAGTAGGTACTTTCTAAGTATATCTTGGCCCTCAGTGACTGACTGAAGGTGAAGGAAAATATCTCGAGGAAACTTAGGCAATATTGTATACTCCATGTAACTTTTTGGACCGTTGGAAGTCACGTCTGGACTGTGCCTATAGCCACGTGAATGCAATTTGTATTTGTACTGAGCAAAGAGACTACTAAGGCAGCCCCCAGATCTAAAATGAAGTTGTGCAATATAACAATAAAAATCTTGGCCACTAAAAATGATATCGCACTCTTTACAACCCTGATCTTAAATGGCTGATCTTCTAAGAGAGTTAATCGGATAGGAGATCATCATCATAAAGGTAAATACAGCTTGATAGAGAACTGGCAATAGCTTATCATATCGTAAATATTAGAGATTGATTTAAAAGAAAAAACCTTATTTCAAAACACAAAATTTGTTTTATTTACAAAATGCTTGTGAGTTCCGGGTTGAAAATTATGTAACTTAACATAGAGTAAATAACATAATATTATACAAATAAAGACACTTTGTATATACAAATTATACCTATACTATACTTTGAAACTGTCGAACTACTATGTACATAATTAAAATGCATATAAAAGAACGATTAGGCGTCGAAGTATTCCTCCGCATCACTGTCCTCCGGAAATGTGTCCAGAAGACTGGCATAGCCACGTTGTATGGCAATGTTAATTCATGATAATGAATAGTAATAACGATATAATCTAGTTATTTTTCTTCCTTTAGAATCTAAAGAAGTAAAGAATGAAGTGGCGTGTTTGATGGCCCATTCAATAAAGTAAGTAAGGGTACTTCTGACAATCGGCAGTGGTTTCGTTCAACCCACGCGACAAACTCTTTACTTTGCTCAATCGCTAATTTCATAATCATTTGACAGTGATCCTCTGCATGGTATGGTACAAGATCGCCATTTATTACTCTATTATAAATATCACTTAATACGTACGATTCCTTTGGTTCTTTATCGTAAAAATTTTCCCGTACCATATTTTTGTAAACTTTAACACCAGGTTTACTATGTTTCGAACGAGAACTTTTGGTGCCTTCTTTGTTTTCTAGGGCCAATATGTCATAAAAGGCGTAAATGCTATCAGTGCACAGGAGATCATCTGGCAACGAACACTTCGATCTACTAAATTTGAATTTGAGTAATGGGAACTGAAGTTTGAAGCCATCATGGGCAATAATACAAACAGGCTTTTCCAGACAACCGAGAAAGGAGTTGATAGCGTTGCATACATCCTCGTCAAAACGTATCGAGTCATAAGAATTGTCTTTGTATAGTCCTGTTCTACTAGAGGGAGTTTTGTAAAAACCACAGAAGAACCAGAAGCACATTTTGAACTTGTTCTGAGTTCGGGGTTCTATTTGGCGGTTCTCAATGTTCTTTCGTTTTACTGCTATCATACATAGTTCTGCAATTTCTACACAAAATGGTTGTGCCGGTGTATAATCATTAGTCGTTATGTCTAAGAACACGTACGTAGTTATTTTACCCATTATTTACAACAGAGATACAGATACGTTTTTCGATCGACACCACTTCTAGATCCGTTCTAAATCTGGCCCTGAAAAAAAGAGATAAAGGTCAAAAAATATATAAAAAGATTTTACTATGGTTGGAATAGAGGAATAGATTAGGAGGGAGAAGTAGGAGTTCCAGGCTGAAAATAATATATCGTAAGATATAATAAATAATATTATTTTATTTCAATAATAACATAGCATAACATTTTACAAAATATATACACTCTGTATATACAAACTTATATCTATACTTGATAAAGACCATGACGTATCTGTTACTAACTACGGTGAATATAATGTTCTAAGGGTACATAATAAATTTAGCGATAGAACTCTTAAGAAACGTGCACCATGTGCTCAATAGTTTACCGGCAGACATCAGACAAAAAAAAAAATTTAAACTCTTTAAAATTAAGTTAAAAAAATATCTTCATATTGACTGAGTAGTTTTTTTAAATTTACCTATATAAAGCAATGCGGCTCACCACCCACAGTCAAACCGCTAAACCGGTTATGTGGGAAATGTCCTTTTAATTGTTTGTAGACTGTTGTAATAAAAATAAATAAATTATATAATATTTTAAAACTGAAATTGTATGTACAAAATTAAAAATGTACATAAAGAACAACGATCAGGCGTCGAAGTATTCCTCCGCATCACTGTCCTCCGCAAATGTGCCCAGAAGACTGGCTCCATTGCCACGTTGTATGGCAATGCTAATTGCTAATTTATGATAATAAATAGTAATAACGATAAAATCTAGTTATTTTTCATTCTTTGGTATACACTGAAGGATGCCTTGTATGATGGCCCATTCAATAAAGTAAGGGCACCTCTGACAATCGGCAGTGGTTTCGTTCAACCCACGCGACGAAGTCTTTACTTTTCTCGATCGCTAATTGCATAATCATTTGACAGTGATCCTCTGCTTCGTATGGTATAAGATCGCCTTTAAATACTCTATTGTAAATATCACATAAGACGTACGATTCCTTTGGTTCTTTATCGTAAAAATTTTCCCGTACCATATTTTTGTAAACCTTAACACCAGGTTTACTATGTTTTGAACGAGAACTTTTGGTGCCTTCTTTGTTTTCTAGGGCCAATATGTCATAAAAGGCGTAAATGCTATCAGTGCATAGGAGGTCATCTGGCAACGAACACTTCAATCTACTAAATTTGACTTTGAGTAATGGGAACTGAAGTTTGAAACCATCATGGGCAATAATACAAACAGGTTTTTCCAGACAACCGAGAAAGGAGTTAATAGCGTTGCATACATCCTCGTTAAATTCTATCGCGTCATAAAATTTTTCTTTGCTTAGTCCTGTTTTCATAGAGGTAGTTTTGTAAAAACCGCAGTAGAACCAGAAGAACATTTTGAACTTGTTCTGAGTTCGGGGTTCTATTTGGCGGTTCTCAATGCACTTTCGTTTTACTGCTACCATACACAGTTCCGCAATTTCTATACACCATGGGTGTTCCAGTGTATAATCATTAGTCGTTATGTCTAAGAACACGTACGTAGTTATTTTACCCATTATTTACAACAGAGATGCAGATACGTTTTTCGAGCGACACCACTTCTAGATCGATTCTAAACCTGGCCCTGAAAAAAAGAGATAAAGGTCAAAACCATATAAAATGTATTTACTTTGGTAAGAATAGAGGAATAGATTAGGAGAGAGTAGTAGAAGTTCCAGGCTGAGAATAATATATCGTAAGATAGAATAAATAATATTATTTTATTTCAATATTAACTAACATAACATTTTACAAATATATACACTCTATATATACAAACTTGTATCTATACTTGATAAAGAACATGACGTATCTGTAGTTACTAATATACACAATAAGGTCTATGTCCGCCGGTGAATATAATGTTCCAAAGTTATATAGTTTTTTTGGCGATAGAACTCTAAATAAACGTGTACCATAAATGTGCTCAATAGTTTGACGACAGACATCAGACAAAAAAAAATGATTTAAAACTCTTTAAAATTAAGTTTAAAAAAATATCTTTATATAATGACTGAGTAGTTTTTTTTTTTAAATTTACCTATATAAAGCAATGCGACTCACCACCCACAGTCAAACCGTTAAACCGGTTTTGTGGGAAAATGTCCGAAAAATTGTTTGTACACTGTTGTAATAATAATAAATAAATAATATATTTTAAAACTAAAATACTATGTACAATATCGAAATTAAAAACGTATAAAAGAAAAATGATAAGGCGTCGAAGTATTCCTCGATATAATCTAGTTATTTTTCTTTCTTTGGTATATACACTGAAGAATGAAGTGGCTTGTATGATGGCCCATTCAATAAAGTAAGGGCACCTCTGACAATCGGCAGTGGTTTCGTTCAACCCACGCGACGAAGTCTTTACTTTTCTCGATCGCTAATTGCATAATCATTTGACAGTGATCCTCTGCTTCGTATGAACAAAGATTGCCTTTTATTACTCTATAGTAAATATCACTCAATACGTACGATTCCTTTGGTTCTTTATCGTAAAAATTTTCCCGTACCATGTTTTTGTAAACCTTAACACCAGGTTTACTATGTTTCGAACGAGAACTTTTGGTGCCTTCTTTGTTTTCTAGGGCCAATATGTCATAAAAGGCGTAAATGCTATCAGTGCACAGGAGATCATCTGGCAACGAACACGTCAATCTACTAAACTTGACTTTGAGTAATGGGAACTGAAGTTTGAAGCCGTCATGGGCAATAATACAAACAGGCTTTTCTAGACAACTTAGATAGGAATTGATAGCATTGCATACATCCTCATTAAGTTGTATCGCTTCATAAAAATTTTCTTTGCTTAATCCTGTTATTGGACCAGTTTTATAAAAACCGCTGTAGATCCAGAAGCACATTTTGAACTTGTTCTGAGTTCGGGGTTCTATTTGGCGGTTCTCAATGCACTTTCGTTTTACTGCTACCATACATAGTTCTGCAATGTCTATAGACCATGGGTGTTCTAGTGGATATCCGTTAGTCGTTATGTCTAAGAATACGTACGTAGCTATTTTACCCATTATTTATATAAGAGAAGCAGATAGGTCTTTCGATGGATACTACTTGTAGATCGGTTCTAAACCCGTTCCTGAAAAAAGAGATAAAGGTTAAAACACATATAAAAAGTATTTACTTTGGCAGGAATAGAGGAATAGTCCGGGGTGTCATTTGAACATCTTGAATGTTCGTAAATGGTACTCAGAAGCCAGAAAGTCCGACAAAAAGTTTTACTAAGGGGTATTGGTTTGCCCAGGTAAAGGGGATGAGGAGGTATATAATAGGCACTCGCTCCCTGTAAACCATTGGTACTCAACTGCATCAGGCAGGCCGACCTCAAACATAGTTGGGAAAAGGCAGGAAGGGCTGTTTTGTACATATTAAAAATTTAAATTATTTCTTTGCTTACCTATCCTTTTAATCACAATAGGTAAAAGAACGCAGTGAATCGGTGAATTTGAATGTAATTCAAGTACCTATTTACAGAATTACCGTAAACAATTGTGCAATACTTTCGAACGTTTATCTTCTTATACTCCATTTTCTGATTCAAAAAACCCTATCAATATTGTTAACCTTTAGTAATTAGTTAAATACCTAACCAAGCGGATTAGGTATTGTGAAAGCACAACGGTTAGTACAAAATGAACGATTGCATAATTATATTAAAAACATTTTGTTGCACAATGTAGTAGTATATATAATCGTTATTAGTGATTTTATTTTTTTATAGGTACCAGTTTTGTCTGTGAGGGTATGTTCCTCTAAAAAAAACCCATACAAATAAGTTTTATTAATGAATTTATAAAATCAATATACTCAGCAGTATCTGTTACGTACCAATTTTGATGAAGTCAAATAAAAATAAACAAAACGAAGAATAAAAACGACACTAATTCTAAGCGATTTTTCCTCATTGCGCAACATATGTAGGTAAACACAATTAGATTGTGAGTTGTACAAATCAACTATGATCTTATAGCAAGGAAACCTGCTAATAATTTAATTTATTAATATTTACACAGATAGGCTTATCAGATCGTACCTAAGTATTATTAATGATTATCGAACACATGAAAGATGACGAATAAACAAACGCTGTCACACACACAACACGAGACTGTGGAAGTCCTTCAAAACTATGTATGTATGTAATTGTGTATGTTGAAGAACCACCCACCTAATTTCACACGTCAATTAATTCGTATTTTATATTGTTTTCCAAAACAAACTTGTTTTATAAGGTTACACACAAACTTCACCACCACAACACAACAAAAATGATACGAAACAAGCACTTATCGCGTTTATATATAGTGTGATTCATGAATGAACGAAACGAGCTGAAGGCGTCGCATTCGATCACTGCGCCGGCGTGGTTCCCTGCGTATGACGCATCATTGTAAACAAGCGGTAGATGACGTATCCATTGCACAATACGTTCCTTGTAAGCTTTACGGTCTTGAAAAATGCCAATGTGAACCGCAGGAGGCATACCGTAGACAGCGCTTCACCTGTAGTGAAACCTAATTTATTTTTTTAAACATCATAATTTGTTGTCAATTGTTGGTATCGCCCCGTACAGACCAACCAATGTTGCTCGCGGAAAATCCGCTATTTCTATGTAAACTTACTTATGTGATTCAATGGACATTAATCATATTGGGGCAATTATTTGCCGATTTGGCTTCTAATCTTAAATCTGGCTGAGATTGCCAGTCGGTCGTTCAATTTGTTCTAAGCAAAGAGACTTATTTATTTAGAAGCCGCCTTAGGCCATGAGCCATGAGCGTCCCCCAGATCTAAAATAACATTGAGCAATAAAAAAATTTTGCAGCGGTGAAGTTGCAATATAATATTAATAATAGTTGCAATATAAAATAATAATATTGTGCAACTTACATTTTGGTCAGTGACATCATTGCGCAATCTTATTTAAATTAAATTAAAATACCTAGATACTCCGGTTATTTTTTTGAAAGTTATGTCGACATTTTCAAGTACTTATACCAACATGAAAATGTTGATATAACATGTTTGAGAAAATTACTTGTATATTATTATCACGAATAATAATAAGATCGCGATTCGTAGTTACCTGTTGTTAAATAAGATCCCACCCAAAACAAAAATGTGAAAGACTGCCAAGTTCGATAATATGGGAATGCTTCGCCTATAAAAGAAGTGAGATCTGAATAAGGTACTTATTCGAAGTACGAAAAATGTGAAAGACTGCCAAGTTCGATAATATGGGAAATATTATCGAACTTGGCAGTCTTTCACATTTTTGTTTTGGGTGGGATTTCATTTATTTTTGTAAGGTTGTTTTTTTTTTTCTTATGATGAAGTTAGTTAAAGAAATGTCTCATTTATACTATCTTTTAGATTTTTTAATATGCACTATGTTTCTTACAAAGAAATGAAGTAGATTAACTAAATGGACTAGATTTACCAACTGACTGACATGACATGTTATCACATATTATGTTCGTGGATCAAAGTTACACATTCGTTATTTTCGAAAAAGATTCACACTTGGCCGTTTTCAGATTTTTACTTTACTTTGACTAAATACAAACCTTTGTACCATTCGAAGATATATTATATAAATATAGATAAATTTAGTTCGTTTTAGTTCCTTAGTGGTATAAATTTACACCGGGTATAAAACACCTTCATTATGTTGAAACCGACTCACACTTGGCCATTTTCAGATTTTTCCCTTTACCTTGACATAAAGACCTACCTCCATGCCAAATTTCAAGTCAATACGACCATTGGAAGTGGTCTAGGTTTTTGATGAGTGAGTCAGTCAGTCAGTCAGTCAATCAATCAGTGAGTGTATAGTAAAAATAGCGATTTTCTGACGTCAATATCTCAAGACCTACAATAGGTATATTAGTGAAATTTTGTATTTTAGATAAGTGAGGGGGTCTCAACAGATACTAGAAATTTGATATGCGTGAATAAAATAGATTTTGAGTTACAGGGGGGTCGAATTTGGCCCGAAATGGTTCGTGTAATATAACCCACGGCCGGTGTGTCGCTTTTTTTGCTCGAACTTGGCGGACACTCTGCCGTGTGTCTAGATAACAAAAACCATTTTATTTTTGAATATCCTGCTCCGCTCATCGTATTCACTTTTAATTACCTAAATGGCGTTAGGTATTACTTTTAACCACCTAGTCGTAACATAAAAAATAATGTTTCCTCATATATTATTTGCAGTTTCTAAAGCGGATGGCGATCTCGCATCGATGATAGATTTCCGATACTTTCGCTGTGTTATGAAGCGAGAGTGGAAATGTCCAGACAGCGAAATCAACTTTTTTATGTATACTCCGTAAGTATTTAAAATAACGAATGCATTTTACTCTAACAAAACAATTGACCGCTTGTATGCCGCTATTTAAAGAACAATAGAAAATCAATTGTGTCACGCCTATATGCACAGGCTACATAATTAAGGGTTCCTTTTCCATCTGACTACAGGGTAACATTTTTTACCAGGTCTAGGATGTTTCGAAAATTCGCCTAACGGACTCTGACCTGGAATTGTACGTAACAACAACTGTTACTTTATGGTGATTCGTTAGTGACATTCCCATGGTCCTCGCAGGTTGAAATGACGCTATGCCATCCCAGGTATCCACAGAGCTGTGACACCACATAAATCCACTCCGAGCTGCCTTAAAAAAATACTTACCCATTTGCTTTCTCTTAGGCGTAATTACGCGTTTGCGGTATGTAAAATTTTCTCTATATTTTATCTTTCTAGAGAACACCCCCACCAACATTTTGTGGATCCTCGACACCCGAAACTCCTTCGTGATTACGGTTGGAAGAAGACGAGAAAGAATGTCCTGATCATCCATGGCTTTAACGGCACCTACTCTAAAACACCGATGACATTTATTCGAGATGGTAAGATTTATCTATTTATCTTTACTAATAATATAAAACTATCGGCTTTATATCCGGGTTCTTGCAGTTCCCGGGGGATGTGGGTGAATCCGCTGGCAGAAGCTAGTTCTGTTATAAAGCTGAAGAGTTAGCATCCTTAAATGGTTGCCTAATCTCAGAAATGAAAGAGGTCCGGTTTGTCTGAGAATGGATTTACTGCCAGATACATGTCGGGGCTTATGGGACCATTTATATCAGCATGCACGAAGAAGTTCTCACGGGACAAAGTCAGTGAGTAGGTGTTGAGAAGTTCCAAAGTGCCTACAGATTTTTCTGATGCAACACTCGAACTAGGGTAAATTTCAATGTCCGTAGTTGTAGACTGTAGAACTGTGTAGCCTAGCCACAGTTGCAGGAGCAAAAATACTTTGTTTCTAATAAGTCTTACGGCTATAGGAATCCAAACATTTAAATGTGTTCAGATTCCAGTTTCAAAATAAAACAGTTATTTCGGACATCATTATACAATCGTAGCTATAAAAATATTATATCAATAGAAATGCATAAAATAAGCGAAACTTTCTAAATCTAGATATTAACTGGACAGTTAAGATTAACGATTTCGAAGCAGTTATATCAAACTATAATTAGTTTTTTCAGCTAGCAGCCAAAAAACGAATAAAGTTAATTGGAAAGTGAAAGTAGATTTTGAGAATATAACTGCTATTCTAGATGTTATGGCTCAATGCGGTCTACCGCATTTCTTCTCTCTAATATTTAAAGTTTAAAGAGTAATAATTTGTTCGTTTGTATCTGCCAGTTTGTATTCTTCATAAAAGCTTCTAAACTACGGCATGATTTGGAAAATTTGTTCTTTATTATGGCTCTGTTTCAAAAATCCAGAATTACTCAATTTAGGCCATATATTTACATTGTATGAAGTGTCATTATTTCTCCACAGCGTACCTGTCTCGCAGAGACTACAATGTATTCATGGTAGACTGGTCGGTGCTCACAAGGTTTCCTTGCTACCTTTCTGCGCTGTCTAATATGAAGTAAGTTTTTACGAAATATTTATATAATTGTCAGATGTATATGGCATAGCTAAGGATAAGGCACTTAAATGTAGCATTCAATGTATTGTATTTTAGGAGTTTCGGAAATAGTGGGCATAGGTACATACAAAGCCCATCTTTTTAGCTATATAAATAATTCTTCCAAAATGCCACTTGGCTACTTTATTCTTTTTGGGCTATTTGATCCAACCAATCTTTAACCATATACTTTAGTCACATACATATAACGATAACTAAACCATTTTCACTTGTCAAATCGTCGATTTGATGAATTGGTGGCAAATACACACACACATGGTGCAAGTTTGTTTATCGTTACAGTTACATCTGCAACTCACCCTAAATCTTTTGTTAATTACTTCCTTAATATTTTCCAGAAAGGCAGCGCAATGTACAGCGCAACTTTACTCTGCGATCACGCAAGCCGGAGCGCTGGCTAAGATGATCACATGTGTGGGACACTCCCTAGGAGCTCATATATGTGGCATGATCTCCAACCATCTCACCGAGAAGCAGTACAAAATCGTTGGTAAGTATTTTAAGATAGCTGAAGCACAAATTGAACCGGGGCTGCTGGATTGCTCGAAAGAGTTACCGCGACCCTGGTACATAAAAGGTCTACGAAGGAACATGATAGGTTTTACTCAGTAAGAGTCTGACACTCCTCACGCTGCTAACTCACAGCGGGAGGAGTCATTGGATGCTTTCCCATAAAGAAAGCACAAATTAAACTATGACAATTTTTCTTGCTCTTGGCAATTTTCGTTTTATTTTTAATAGCGGCACTGAAATACAGTGATTTTAATATACATTATAATTCACCTTTTAGGTATCAGTACGAAAATAGACTCTCGGATATTATACGTATTCCTTAAAGTAATAATTAAACAAATATCAACAACGTCTACAGCTGTGGTTGACGCGGCAGGGATAGAGTGACTGTCTTGACTTCCAAATATTGGTTAATGCCATCTTCTCCCCTGAAACAGAAAATATTCGGATTGTCTTATAATACTTCTATAACAGTCCTGAATATGTATGTAGCAGATAATAATTATAATAATGGTGGCACGAATATTTCTAAGGCTGATGTTGTAGCTAATAAATCAGGCTCTGACTTAAAAAGCCACTGCAATACTAGGTATACTATGTATATAGGTACAATATAAGTTGAATATAAATGATAAAGTATGTAAATAATACTTACAATTCTCTACCAATACCAGAATCCTTGAAACCTCCAAACGGAGTTTGACTTGTGGTGTGGTCGTACGTGTTCACCCTGGAACATTAAAGTACTTACATGGGATCCATGGTAATATAATATATCTAATAATTAAAAGAAAGAAAGAAAACAAAATATTTGCGCAAGTCCACATACGAAATGTAAGTTAAGAAAAGTAGAATAGAAGATTAAATTTTTAAAAGACGTGGTATTTGAAAGCACATAGTATGTAGCTTGTAGTTAGTAGATAGCTTTGAAAAAATAGAGGCTAATGTAAGAAAGTAGGTTACACTAATAACAAAAATGGCATACCAAATGGAGCCAGCGCGAACTTGCTTGGCAAAGCTGAGCGCAGTGGTGATATCATTGGTGATGACACCAGCTCCCAGCCCATAGTTAGAGTCGTTAGCTCTCTCAATAACCTCTTCAAACGTATCGAACTTTAGGATACTTTGAACTGGGCCGAAAATCTGGAAGAAAAAAAAATGATTAGTAGTAGAAGCAAAAATAAATGAAACTCTGAACGAGTAAATGGTTGGTCTGCAAACAAGGCAAATACATGATCACTGTTAGTGTTCAATTTGAGTCTATCAATCTATTCTGTTACCATTTCAATAAGTAATAGTTGAGAGAGGTGATGAAATTGACCCAAAACTATTTGTCAAATAGATGTCACGCTAATAAACGAGAGAATTGAGCGTAATACTGCTTGAACTTGCACTTCAGAATAACATATAAGGCTTTTTATCCTAATGGCTGAAGTAGGTTACCCTCTTTGGAAGCCGGTGAAAATGCTGGGGAAAGCTAGAGGTATTTTATGAAAATGTGGGCAAATATTTTTCAATTAACTAGGATGATCATCCATGCTCCTATAAGTTAAATACTCATTTCTTTTACCTCTTCCCTAGCAATCTTCATGTTATCAGTAACATCAGCGAAGACAGTGGGCTTGATGTAGTATCCCTTGTCTCCCATCTTGTCACCACCAGCCACGCATTTAGCTCCTGCCTCTTTACCGGCCGAGATGTATCCCAGAACTCTGCTGTACATCTCTTGGTCAATCTGGAAATTTGAATTGAGTATTTTGTACTTTCTGCATGTTGGTGGACAATTACATTTTTTCTGATACTGTTTTATATTCTCCAAATGGAAGACCATGTTACTAAATTTCGCTACTTATTGTTTCAACCATTTTAGTGTGAAGAGAACTAACAATACTCGCTTTTAGGTTATTAATTAATGTTCTGATTAGCATTCCATGTTCTTAATTTTCGAGTTCCTGTACCTAAATATTTATTAACGTTGTTATAGTCAAGAGGATGAAGTAACAATCTGAATTTGATGCTTCATATTACTTATTATTTGGGTAGTCCGTAAAAGTCGTTTTATAAACTGTATTAGTTACCTGAGGTCCTTGCTGTACATCATCGAAGGGGTTTCCGACGGACCTCTTCGAGGCGATTTCAGCTGCCTTTTTAACAAACTGGTCGTAGATACCAGACTGCACATATGTGCGAGTGCCAGCGCAACAACACTGACCACCGTTCGCAAATGCAGCCGCGTGGGCTATTTGAGCTGCTTTCTCCACTGAAACGACCAAACATCATGAATCATGAATTTATGGATGGTAAAGCAGCTTATATTGTTTTGACATTTATTATCATCATTGATTGTGAAATTTACAATATCTGTTAAATCACTTTTATTTGCCCATAAATCAATCACAATCTTATCGTAGTCAGTTTTATATTTAGTTGCTAGGAGAAGTTTCGTACGATGCTATTCCACATCTAATAATCGTGTCCCTGTTTATAAAATAAGTCTGTAGCATTTGGTAAGGGTACTATAAATACTTTATTGATGCAGTATATGTATTTCTTACCATCAGCATCATTGAAGATCACCAAAGGACTCTTGCCTCCAAGTTCTAAAGTGACTCGTTTCAGGTTGACAGCAGACGCAGCACCCAAAATCAAACGGCCAACCTAAACAAAATTTCAATCATCATTTCTATTAACGAACTGCGAAATGGTGTTCATGGTTACTGAACAATAATGCTTCTCATCAATTAGAAGAAGAATGCTAAAGTCACGTCATTTCATTACAGTTTTAGCATATGAAAATAGTTGGTTAAAATATTACTAACCTCAGTAGACCCAGTGAAGGCTATTTTATCGACGTCAGGGTGATGGGTAAGAGCTGATCCTGCAGTAGGTCCATAGCCTGGCACTACATTCACCACTCCTGGGGGAAACCCTGCCTCTTTGATCAAGGCAGCTACTGCTAAAGCTGTGAGGGGCGTTTGTTCTGCTGGCTTTAGGACTATTGTGCAACCTGAAAACCATTAAAAATGTAGGAATATTGAGATCTTACTTAATAAATCTGCTCTTGAGGTTTCTAGAAGGAGTATCTTTACCCAATACATGTCTCGGCATTGATTCCTACCATAACCTGCCTCAAGCTGTAAATATTTACATTATTCAAGGGGTATTAAAGAACATCTTTATTTATATTTCCTCATCGGATTGTAAACAGATGTTAATTACAACACTAGGTACGTCAAATGCTAATTATAGCGGTAAATAAATATTACTTACCCGCCGCTAGCGCTGGTGAAATTTTCCATGCAAGCATTGGTATTGGGTAGTTCCATGGTATGATCTGGCCACATACACCAACTGGCTCTTTTAAAGTGAAAGACAACACTTCACCATCTGTAATAGGGTTTATTTATTGTTTAATGAAATGGCTAGCCGTATACCTATCGAATCGCATCTGGATACGACCCTTGGCAAGACACAATGGGAACTGAATTAAACGTTTAAAGATGTTGTTTAAATGAATCGGATCGACTTAAGAGTTGCATGTAAACCTGACAAAGATTGTCGAGAATCATATATCCGCTATATCATTATAAACATCTGGATATATACATATATGCACATTTTGTAACCAACTGTGCCGATAGCGAAATACTACGTAACCTTGATTTTCAAGCTTATCTCTAAAGCAAATAGCCAAGTAAGATTTTCTGGTCCTAAACACACTGCAATCACGTTGAAGAGATTCTGTAAGACCGTGACAATAGACGTCAATAATAATTATCTATGCCTGAAGTAATGATAACACACAATTAAGTGTGAGCTAATTGTGATCATGACTCCGGTAATAGGAGAAAATTATAATTTGGTTTTCCCATTATAATGATGAATATGAAATTATCAGTGTCTAAATAGTTTATTTTCCCTTTTCATGTAAAAGTATCGTGAACGTTTTAGAATCGTGGAAATATTTTGAAAGACCGCAATTGGCGAAGTTCGAATGGTAAACGTAATTTCCACGTGTATGAAAAAAACTCCGGTATTTCAGCTATCTACATATTATTTTTCTATTGGTGAAAGAATATAAATTACCTGCAGGGATAGTGTTTCCCAATATTTTGTCAGCTTTGCCTGCGTAATATCTCAAAACTGATGCTGAATAGTACACTTCTTCTTCAGCATCCTTGACCGGCTTTCCACAATCCAAGGTTTCTAGTTCAGCTAAGTATCTGGCTTGGGATTCTATCAGGTCGGCCAACTTGAGCATTAGAAGGCCACGTTGAGAAGCATCCATGGTCCGCCATTTTGAATAGCGGTCAAACGCTTTCTTAGCTGCTGCTACCGCTAAATCTATGTCAGCCTGTAAGACCATTTATCTTAGATTACAAAAAGTTATGGGAGATGTGGCATCGTCATAGAGTGTTTGAGGGAAATGGTAAAATATCGCATCGATATTTTCAAAAATATATTCATGTAAGAGAATTTGTTTCCATCCTTCCTAACTTTCCCGTTTATAACATTAGCAGGATGGCACGAAAATCTCGTCCGACTCGCACTTGTCCGGATTTTGAGTTATGGTGATAAGATAATTTTAATTGGTGCTATAACAAATGGTTCTCTAACGTGATATGGACCCAGATAAAATTCTCGTTCATACCGCATGACTTATGAGTTCATGGTAATGTAATCTTTAATGTCAGGAATTATGACTGACTTTACCTTGTCGCCTTCGGCCACTTGTGTGATGACGGACTCATCCTGAGGGTTGATGGTGGGGAAGGTCTTCTTGCTGACAGCGTCCACCCACTCATTGTTGATGAACAACTATGTGAATGAAAATCGTGTAAATTAATTATTGTGAAAATAATCCGATCTACGATTATTTTTGTAAATGTGAACTGTTTTGGGTGATTTAAAAAAATCTTATCATTTAGATGAAATTGCTCATGAGAGATTTAATTTTTTGGGCTTGAGGCAAGAAAACCACGGGACCAAACTAGTTCTTCTAACAGGTCAAAATGGATCTAAATACACAAGCTATCATTGTCAAGAAATTGTTCATATCCTGTCAATTATCTCAAGATATCTTAGATGGACTATAAAAGTACTAAGACAACATAACTGGTTTTGGAATAAGTCTGTTTTGAGTGTTGTGTATAACTGGGTCAAAACCAGGTTCTTAATCGTCGCAGTTATATTCTATGCCTCGTTCCCTTTAACTTGGCTGTATTGGTGTTTTTATGGAACAAATCAGAACTTGAACAGCGACTAGTACATTGAAAGTAGAGCAATTATCACTAAGGAATGTGCTATAATAAAAAATATGTATTTTATTTGGTTGAGATAATGAACTACAGTAAGTTATCGTGGCGTTATATATGTCTATATTTAAATAGACGTTTACAAACAACGGCTAACTAAATACGAAATAAAAAATTCCAGGCAAAATCTGTCAAGTATACATTTATGAATATAATATGAATTCACATTGCAAAACCTTATTTCTGGAAGAAATCGCTTAGTCATTCTCCATTTCAAATTCAGGCAATATCAATGACATAAACCCATCGTCCTTTTTTGACGTCTGTTTTTTTTTAGAAAACAAAAAAGGTTGCAATCAGGTTGCAATTCGTTTTGGTCAAAAAAATTAAAACAAAAACCAGAAAAGTGCGGGGCAAGGACTCGAATTTGATATGTAAATATGAGTTAATACTTAGAAATAAGATTACCACCACTATAAAATTCTTGAGTAAATAGTAATAGTGTGGGTACAAATGTACAATACGAATCGTTAACCCGCGCAATTTTTTTATGTATCGAAGTTCTATTTATCAAGAATGTAATAAAGTAATTAATTATTGTCGTCAAGAACAGTTTGTTTTTTTAGTGATAGCGGACCGGTGGCAAAACAAACAAGATTGGTCAATATGTAGCCAATATTTGTTATTATTACTTTTTATTTATACTGCTTGTATCTAGTCTACACTTAATATTGTACTGCAGACTACAAGCTTAAAACTGAAGCAATACTTTTCTAAAATCTCTTTGAAATGTCATATTAACACTCTTTTATCGTCTGTGCCTTATATTACACATAAAAAAAAAAACATGTTATCGTTGCCGGCACCCTCGCGACGCGTCTATAAATATTTTTATTGGAACTAGTCGTTTTACTCGCTTAATTCATTTGTATCTCTATTTTATACAAAAATAGATTATTCGGCACTTACCTTTGTGTATTTGACGTCTACTTTCACCATATTTTACGTTTAGAATATCTATTTCTTATTAAAACACTTCTCGCGTACGCGCCCAAAGCCGGCTTCAGGCAAACTGATAGGAATGGCGTTGTTGCCAGATTCGAAATTTAAATTTGCGATTTGTAACCTTTTTCGTGACAATCTTTTTGCTTCTATTATTTTTGGAGAACATAAACTATATTGTTATAAAAAAATATGTGGTATTTTTAGACGCATCATTTTTCATTTGTTTGTTTGTTTGAACGCGCTAATCTCAGGAACTACTGGTCCGATTTGAAAATTTCTTTCAGTGTTAGATAGCCCATTTATCGAGGAAGGCTACTTTTTTATCTCGGTACGGGAAGTAGTTCCCACGGGATGCGGGTGAAACTGCTGGCAGAAGCTAGTATATGATAAAAGCAAGAACAATTTGTTTATGAATGAGTGAGTTATGAGTGGCGTGGGTGTATCAATCATAAAATCATAGTAATGAGATATTAATTCACCATTCAATCCTTTATGGCTTCAATAGTGTGCGCTGTTATTTATCAATTAGGCCCCAAATAATATCAGGTTACCGCTAAAGTGGGAATTTTGTATCTGCTGGCAACTCCGGGATTGGACTTGAACTATAACAATCAACGTCCGCTCGTTTCTACTAAAATAAATCGTATTGTGTCTACTAGTGAGTTCAATTTTGAACAGTTTTTAAAGACCAATCAGTAGGTACAGTACCTAATTGTGAATGACAACCCAGTTATACGGATAGCATAAGCATAGTATTATCTAAAGAAACTATGTGCAAGAATTTCCGCAGTTTTTATTACTATCCATTTTTTAAATTATTTTATATAATATTATTTATATTTATAATAATTTATAATATATTTATAATAATTATTATTTTCCTAAAATAGATTTAAAATAAATGCTTAACTAACTGGGGTTTTAAATAATCCCATTATACACGGATTTGCTTACAAGAGATATAATTATTTTGACTTGAGCACTGAGAGAAATCATAGCAAGCTACTTGAGCCAGCCCCATAAGAGTAATCTTAAATTATATCTCTAGTAAGAACATCAACAGATAGTTATGTTATTAAAATAAATTATTATTCTTTTGTTTTCAGGTTTAGATCCAGGCAGACCTTTAGTATCAGCATACGGGTCTCGTCAATTCCGCCTAGGCAGGGATGATGCATACGTGGTTCATGTTATACATACTAATGCTGGTTTCCTCGGCGAAGATGGCCTGGTTGGCCATGCTGACTTCTGTGTGAATGGGGGAAGACTGCAGCCTGGATGTAAAGGACATGTTATGCGTGAGTTATTGCTGATTTTTAAGCTATTGCATAGCTTCTATCGCAGGCCTTGAGCGCAGGGACCAAATCCAGAAATTCCGTAACGAAAAAACCTCACGCTCCCCACTCCGACGGGCACGGAGGTGTGGCTTGAAGGCATCTTGAAGGGCGTGCATTGTCTAACGTCGTGTCAGTTCGGCAGTCTTCGACACGGCGCTGTGTGTCGTGCGATTAGACGTATTGTACGACTTTACGGAACTCGCCCGAATTGAGACGAGCTGCTCCGAAATCGGACGAATACATAATCAGCTGTTTTTGAGAAAGTATATAGGTGTATAAGTATTTTTTGATTTCGATTTTGATCAATGATATTATGATTCATAATTAATAATTATAATTGCATAAGTTGATACAGAATGCTATGCAATAGCTTTACCGCGGCAGTCCCCGAGTGCCACACGTATTTTTTTTATATTATAGGGGGGTGTTTTAAATACATGATTTGATGCTTATTCTATTCACCTAATCTAATTCCCTTTGAGAGAATAACAAGAGAATGCGTTTACTTACGCTTAAGGAATGGTCTTGGTCTAGTTCTAGCTATAATAGTTCATTTAATTTGGCTTTGAATGAAATCACTGTCCGTATACTTCGGTTATCAGGACAAAACGAAGCCTTTTGTCGTCCTAGATAAATGGGTAAAATGTAAAATCTAACACTGAAGAAACTTTTGAAACCGGTAGTTAGTGAAATTGGTGCTTTCAAACAAACCTCTTCGAGTTTATAGTGTAAATTTTTGGTCTATCTATGACGTATTTTACACGTGTTGGTATCATTGTTTGAGTTGAATCCAATCATGCCAATTATGCGAAATACTTTTGCCTTGACGGGGAATCAGAATTTGGCGGGAGCTAGTGAGCTAATACACGGAGAAAGGAAAGATAAGCAGAGGTGCCATAAGGCAAATAGGCCAGGCGCCTTCTTCTAAATCAAATACGCACGGCGGACGTTCGGGTTCCTTGTCACCTCTGCCGAATATTTTTGGTTTTACAAAAAATAGTAAAGGGCGTACTCGACCCCCCAACACCCGTATTTTGTGGACGCTACTTTCTTAGGAGATTTTCCGTTATGACGTCTCCGCTCTTCATTTTGTTCTCCATGAACCAACATTACTTCAGTCGTGGTAACAGTTTTGATTGTTAGGTTTTGTCACGCAATTCTGTGACCTCCTAAAATAAGTCGAGTCCCGTGATATTGATATCCACATTAATATGAATGGACCTGATAAATATTATGTAAGAAAGTGATGTATATCGATCAGAGTTATTTTATTTATTTTGTCTGTTATCATTCAAACAATAAATTAAAATAAATGTAGGGGAATATTTTTATTACTTATCTTTTATTATAGGTGCTTCTACTATTAGAACTTGCTAGCCCTGTTAAGTCAGAGGGAAAGATGAAGGATGATGATTACCTGTTACCAATATAGTTTCTAATATTATATGCAGATGCTCATTTTTACTCTAGCGATTTCTGTGACTGTATATTCATACTCTGATCTTATGGGGATTTGAAACACGGCGATGCGTCTTTTAAGTTCTCCATAAATCTTTAAAAAGCATTTTTCAAGTTTTAATGTTTTTTTATTCCAGGCATAGCCCGTTGCAGCCACTTCATGAGTTCATGCTACTTTGCCGCCAGCGTGCGTAAAAAAAGACGCCTGGTCGGTATACCATGTGATAGCACGTGCCCCAAGGAACGAGGTCATTGGGGCATCAAGTTCGATAGGAAAGCTGTGATGCTTGGCGAAGATGTTCCTGACTCGTAAGTAGCTATTCTAGAATAGTTTTTTTGATAGAGAGAGTGGAGGAAAGAATAAAGAAGAAGTAAATTGGTAAAAAATGAGAAGGAACAAATATTGGACAGAGTCGTTTGAATAGTCGAGCGGTCACGGATTTAAAAATAAATAAAATATTTTTCTCAAGACTAAGGCTATAATAATATAGTATACCTACAACACGCAATTGACATTTAATCTAAAAATTATATCCATTCCATTTATTTAAAATTTCGTAATTGAGTAACTTATTAAAAGGATACATACATTTTCAATAAATAATATTTTTTGTGGTTTTCAGAGCACGAGGGATGTACTGCATCAGTTTCGACCACAACGAAGATTGTCCGTTCGACTGATTCCGAAGAATTATGAGGTCTTCATTCGTTCATCTTTCAACAGATGATTCAAAGTGAAGGGAATTTTATTAGTACACAATTCCAAAGTAATACAATAAGTGGTTAAAGTACTTAAGAAACTAATTTATTGATTTGTAATATAAGGAATAAAATTAAGTTTTTACACTTTTCGAAAGAGTTTTATTTACTGATTAAGGGGAGTTTTGGATACAAAAAAGTAGTCTTAAATTTCGTCGAACGTTGCTTAACCTTTTGAACGCCAATGTCGGCTATAGCCGACATGAGCAAGCGTGCCCTGTGCGCCAACGACGGCTATACTCGACAAAAAACAGGTCGCAGAAAAATACAAAATAAACCTATTAAATCATTACTTTTATGTATTTTTTAGTAGATATTTAATTTTAAGATTTTCGGGCTTGGCGTACAGGGCATAGGAATACCGATATAGCGTGGCGGTGAAAAGGTTAAAGTAGCTTCAGATATTTTTCCTTCCATAGAATGACCCGATCTTCGAACCAAAGATAATCTAATTTTCTGGATTTTTTATCGATTGTTTGATATTCTTACTTCAACGGTGACATCACTACATATATATTGGCGCAGGATAAATTGCAGACATCACTGTAGAACACCGACTTAAAGGTCCAATTGCCGAGTATGAATGTACCACCGAAGTATGACTGTGCTATTGAGAGTATATCGATGCTGTATTTGTAGTGGCCCTGTGAATAAGGTCTTATGGTTACACTTATTTTGCATGTACGAATAACGAGTTACATTGTGCAAGATGTGGTACTATCTACATAATTATGTAGTTTATGTCCTTCAATTGCTGAGGCTCTTGAATAAGTCATCCATGATTCAGTCACCATTGGGTTGCCCGGATAGTTGGGTTGAGGGGGTCAGATAAGGCAGTCGCTCCTTGTAAAGCACTGGTACTCAGCTACATCCGGTTAGACTGGAAGCCGACCCCAACAGTGTCATTTTATTGACCCATTAAAGGGTAACGGCCTGTTCTGATATTAAACAAGAAATTCGCGCTAATCACTACACAGTACACTTGCAGGTGCTTTAACTAGTGGCACCACAAGATGGTTGATGATGGTTGTTGATTTTCCCGATTCACAATTCTATTACAACCCTGTCTTTGCCTAGTCAAATATTTTTATTTACCTTGATCACATAACAGTCCTTAGTAATATTCATGATGGAATTGAACAGAGGCCTCAAGAACAGGTGATCACATGGTTTCTTAACTTGCAGTCGAAGAAACTCCTTTCCATTTGAATATGCAACGATTTTTCCCTGTAAGTATATAAGGGTGAGTATATTATATGTATAATGTATTTCGAATAGTATAAAGTTTATTTCGATTTGTATATGTATAGTATATCTTAGACACCATCATCATCATCCTCCGACCCTTTTTCCCAAACTATGTTGGGGTCGGCTTCCAGTCTAACTGGATGTAGCTGAGTACCAGTGCTTTACAAGGAGCGACTGCCCTGCCTGACCTCCTCAACCCAGTTACCCGGGCAACCCAATACCCCTTGGTTAGACTGGTGTCAGACTTACTGGCTTCTGACTACCCGTAACGACTGCGGGACCTACAGTTTAACGTGCCATCCGAAACACAGTCATTGGTGTCTAAGATATACTTAGAAAGTACATACAAACTTGGAAAAGTTGCATTGGTACTTGCCTGACCTGGAATCGAACCCGCGCCCTCATACTCGAGAGGATGGTTCTTTGCCCACTAGGCCACCACGACGACGAGTATATCTTAGACACCAATGGCTGATAAAAAGGTGAAGGAAAACATCTTGAGGATACCTGGACTATAAAGTCTGAAATCACCAACCCGCATTGAGCAAGCGAATCCTTCTCCATGTGAGAGGAGGCCTGTGCCCAGCAATGGGACGATAAAAAAGGCTGTAAGAGTAACAAAGTTTATTAATACATTACCTTTGAGGGCGATATTCTCTGCAAGACATTCAAGTCTATGTATAAAGAATGGTAGTTGCTGATTCCGGCCTGTAGAACTGCACAATCCTTTTGTTTTGGCCCCTTGCATACGTCGAATTGTGTTATTGTTAAGTTAAACTTTCCCTGTAAAAACATTTTACCCGGCTGTAGGAAATGGTACTCTTGGAACGTTGAAATTGAAATTCGGTTAAAAAGTTAACAAGTATCCTGTAGTTTAAATTGTTGAGGTCAGTGGGGTGGCTTTGCTTGCTTTGTTGGTTGGACAGTTCCGTGCATCGGAGAGCACGTAAATGTCGGTCCTGCGCCTGACCTCTTTCCAGTCGTGACGTATTGCCGTCCCATCGGGTTATGAGAGTGAAGGAATAGGGAGTGCACCTGCTGTGTCTGCGCAAATGCTCGTGCACTATAATATGTCCTGCGCAGCTGGCTGATCTCTTTAAATGAGAACAGCCGCTGTGGCCGAAATCGGCCGTGGACGCCATTATGTCTAAAAGGGACGAAGGGATGATGATAAGACCATGTTTACTCACATACTCCTTCTGCTGATTTGAAGTTACAAAATATACAGTATAGATTGCAAAGACCACAAAACATTTTATGTACATGTTGTTCTGAAAGTAGCTTTAACTGTAATGTTAATAGCAACTAAACCTGAGTTTAGTTTACTAAATGGTTAGATTTAAAGATTATTTTTAACAAACAAATATGGTTGTTAGTGCCCAGTGAATTGGATGGTTAAACAGTAAAATTATGTTATGATTGACGTGGAAACTGAGCATTTAATTTTGTTCACTGAGAGAAGATAAGTATTTACATAATTGGAAGTATTTATAGAAATGTTGCTTTTGAGTGGGGGTGCTATAGTTTTATTTCTATCTTTTCTGATTTTATCTCGATGCATAATTTAAGGATCGAACTGATGACTGAGGTGACAATGTTTTATTTCATGGCTAAAATGGACCAAAAGTTGCTTCTCACGACATTATAAACCTAATTAAATTTTCATAACCCAGAATAGAATATTCCTATTTTCTTATACCTGTTGTTGTTTAATCATGAGTATTACTTAAGTAAAACTTAGCTGTCAAATAACTTGTAATATTAGGTAGGACAAGGAATTTAAAAAAAAAACTAACAAATTCAAAGATTTTTTATATTAAACAAAAAAACAAATTAATCAGATTTTGGGCTCATCGTCAGATACAATGTGGCACACTGAAAGTTACAATATTCAGCATGAAAAATCCACTTGAACGCCCAATCGCCGTAAATAAACTTGCCTCCATAGAATCTTCGAGCAATCGTTTGCATATCTACGCTGAATTGGTAGTGACCCTGAAAGGAAAAAGAAATATAAACACTGTTCTTACACATTTAACAAAACATACTTTAATTAATGTTCGCTTTTGATTTCCCAAAGCCAGGGATAGAAACAAAAAATCTTCAACGTTTATGGAGATTTTAGATTTAGTCATCTCAGCCATAGGACGTCCACTGCTGAACATAGGCCTCCCCCTTAGATCTCCACAGATACCTGTTGGGGGCGTCCTGCATCCAGCGTCTTCCGGCGACATTTATAAGGTCGTCTGTCCACCTTGTTGGTGGACGTGGTGGACGTTTAGATTTCTGCTCAATCCTATCTTGGTTTTAATTTAGCTCCCATAATTACAACTGTTTGTTGCTGTTGTAACATACAATCTTTGGGAACATACAGATATCAATGTAACTACAAGCCTGTACTTGCAAGTTTTTACTTACCTTGGATACAGAACAGTGGTCGGAATTGTTAAGGATAGACTGAATGACTGGTTTTAAGAAAATGTGGTCACACAAATTTTTGACCTGCACCCTAAGTAATTCTTTGCCGTTTAATGTGCCGACGATTTTACCCTGAAAACCAAAAAGCTACGTTAGATTTATACCTTCTTCGTGAATAGGAATGTCATTAACATGAGCATCGTCTTTTGTTCTCCATGACATGGGATGATAACCTGAAAACCCTCATCTGAATGAAGGACTGTTTATCAAGGAATCTTTGCTTCATCACGTTGAGGGAATCAGACTTGTTGATGAACTCCTTTACAAAGATTTTACAGAGAGTGTGTTATATACGTAAAGTCTAACAAAAACAAATTAATGGGATTTTGGCCTGGTAGAGGAAGGGAGGTGTCCGAGAGCGACATGTCATGGATAGAGCGAAGTGAAGAAGAACAATAAGGAAAGCTGACCCCACCACCATGTTGGACGCATAGCAGGAAAGAGAGAGAGAGAGAGGAAGGGCGGAAGGGAGAAGGAACATGGGTGGCTTATAGTCAGTAGATAAATATCCATAGCATCCATGACGAACCCTGTCATTTAATGATATCCCTTTACTACACTTTATGTTACCTTTACCAAAGGTTACCAAAGGTAGGTTACCTTAACAGTTTTCATATCCTCCTTCACATTCATCTCACTTTTAAGAATAACGTCATTGACAATTTCAAAGGAGAAGTCAGCGCAAGTTCTACGTTTAGGTCCATTGCAAATTTCGATGTTTGTCATTTTCACGTCGAATTCACCCTAAAAAACAAAATGTTATATATGTACTTGAAACCAGAGTAGAATCCGGGGTTTCTGTTTCTTTTTTTATACGAGTAGCATTCATCACGGGAGGGTTGACATAAACTCACATGAACAGTTTTCTATCACAATCTAGAAGGGCTTCTTGGAAAGTCCTGTATATTTTATGTCCTTTAAACACTGCACAAAGCTTCCTTTATTTAAATAGCGGCGAATATTTTCCTATATATTATTACTTAATGATTTAAATGGCATCGAATTAGGGTCTTTCATATCATTGAAACTAACGTAACAAACAAAATTTACTTACATATTCCAACAGTGTCTTCAAAGATTTCGAAAGAATGAAAAACAGTGAAACAAGCACAAAATACTTTAACATAACGATCTATATTTAGTTTTAAATAAAATAGATTCCCTTTGCAAACACCTTTCTAGCTGAACATGAACATATAAATTACAATTTGTAAATTCATCATGGTTGGCTGGAGGCAAATGATCATAATTTAGTTTCCGATATTTAATCGTAGGCTCAAATAAATAGAACGATCTACAATATCGCTTGTTTAAGTTATTGTTTTGGTATCTATGATATAACTATTGTTTATATAGATATATAGCCTGCCGCGGCTGCGGGATTGTTTGAAATATTTACCTCGGCCCTGGAAAAAGCTCGTGAGAAACATACTTGTATTTTATTTTCTTAACTTTCTTTGTGTTCTATATTTTGTCTTTTATGCTCCCCTCATTCAAACGGACTTAACTTTAAGATACTGGATTGGTATACACGAATTAATTCAGCTGTGTTCTATAGGTATCGAATTATCTGTCTGCGTATTTATTACAACAGTATAGTACATCTAAATACCCAATAGGTAAAAAGCTGTTTGACATCACAGAGTTAACTCCTATTTTATTAATTTGTAGATTAGTAATAGAATGTCTAAGATAAGTGGGTATATATGTAGATATTTAGGGGTTTAAATAGAGTACTGTTAAACAATTTTGATGATTACACTCCTAATCTTTTTGATACTGCAAAAGTTCTAGTAACTAAGCAATAGGTCCAATATTGTTTTCAAGCAGTGTTAAATAAAAACGACCATGTTAAAAAATAATTGATAATTTTGTATTTATACAAATATATCAATAACAGACATAATATACATAACAGGCATTACAGACATACATGTATAAACATATAATTGGAATATAAAAGTTGTCTTAATTTCTCAATTCTCGTGTCATTTTCAGTTCTTTGGTTTACAGCTGTGGTTTCTTGGGGAGGCTGAAGGAGACTGTCTTGTTCTCCAAGTATTGCAGGATACCGTCCTCACCCCTGAAAGAAAAACCTCCATTAGAATCATGGAAATCATCATTATCGTCTCAAGCTGTGGGACGTCCACTTCTGAACATAAACCGCCCCCATCGATTTCTAAAATAACAATTTGAAAGATATAAATTTATCTATTTTCACAAATACAGGAAATTTGGATTTAGGGGAAAGTAGCTTTATTTTGCTCATAGTGTTATTTGAGTAGTTTTCCTGACGTTTATGTAAACATTTTGTAACTTATAAAATATACAAAGGTCCGGCCAAGCACGAATATCTAACGTATTCGAATCGACAACGTATCGAGGCCTCGATTCGAAAACGTAGTCTGTCGATAGTAGGCAGCACGAAGCACATTCGAAGCACTATCGAACACTCGATTCGAATTCTAATGTGACGTCATGCAAATGTAAATAGGGACGCGCCATAGTGAGCAAAATGAACGATTGTTGAATGAATGGTGCGTTCGAAAACTAACTCTAGTTGTTAATATTTTTTTTACCTTTGATTAAACGTTTTATTATTATTAAATTATAATAAAAACTGAATGTAATATAAAAAAGAGACCCAAAGTTAATTATTAGACATTATAAAATGGCATTATCTTTAGCAATATAATATAGTTTCGGAGATTTTATTTTTAAAAAATGACGGGTACCGAACGCACCCACTTGACATCCGACGCGCGTAAGGGCGCCAAATTTGTTTATGTTTTGCTACACGTCCACAACAAAAGTATTTCTGGTTTTTTTTTTTGCTACAAATAATTAAGTGCTTTCAATATTAATAAATAATTATGAGAACCAGTCAGACGCAATATGAAATGATGGTTGAATTCATGGAAGCGTGAGTAAACAGTGTTAATAAGTTTGAGTGGCATAAACTTTAGTGTGAAGTATTTTAAGTGCAATGCTATTTCTATATTTTTAAATTCTATTTCATTTGTGTCCAGTGGGTTAATTCTATTCCTAAGTTTTGCTCTACAATGATTAAAAATAAACATATAAATAACAATTTTTTTTCAAACACTTTAATTCTACACGCAAATAAATAAAATATGATTTACTAGCTGGTGCCTGCGACTTCGTCTGCGCAGGTTTAGTATTTCGAACAATATGTTTACAAATTTTTGTTGAAATGTTATTCTGATGTATAAGCTATATTATTGTAAAGTTTCATTAAAATCCATTCAGTAGTTTTTGCGTGAAAGAGTAACAAATATCCATACATACAAACTTTCGCGTTTATAATATTAGTAGGATAGTAGGATTATCTACCTTGTTTCTCGTCATTGATTTCTATAATATTCTAGTAAATTTGCCGCTAAAAGATAGTATGACATAATATGGCAAAGACTATGAACTACGTTCATACAGTGGCGGTCTTTGCATTTTAAAATATATTGAAGCTATTACTAATTGTTCCAATAACTTAACAATAATTTTAAAACACTTTTATTCACAAAACTAACTCTAAACAAAACATAAACACGGTTAAAACTTTATTTTTACACTTCTCGAAACCTTTCTCACCGACTTTTTTCAAGTGAATAATGTTTCGACCATACTCGATAGCCAGCCTTCGAGAGTTTACGTTACCGTACGTCAAAACAATGTTCGTGCTGCCATATTTTGTTTCCTTTTACGCCCGATAGGGGCGCTGTACAATTCTCATACAAATGTTACTCGATTTCGATACGAATAACTTTTCGCAAATATTCGTGCTTGGGCTAGAACTGGAAGTTTGTCACGGCATATAAAAATAAACCTGTGATGTGGGCAATGTTATTCTTGATTGATGATGTTACAATAATGGAAAACTACTTACATTTCACGACCGATTCCGGACTCCTTGAATCCACCGAAGGGAGTTTGAGGAGTCACTACTTCGTAGGTGTTGACCCTGGAAATTATAGAACATTAGAGCATTATATTCAACTAAGTTTTATTTGAAAACTTCTTGACCTAAATAAAAGTACTTCGTGCGCTCAATGAAAACGCTAGGTTAACGCAAAAATGAAACAGCTTCTGTTTTTGTTACTAAAAAAAGAAAACCTTTTTTTCTGCCATTTCCGTTATTTTCTTACCTAAAAGCAGTGCTAATCATCGCATTGCCGGTATAAAAAGTGTATTAGTCACTTCTATCTTTAACACCAAACTGAACTTTAGACTCCGTATTCCAATGTTTGTATAATTTATAAGTGATTGTATTCTAATCGGTCTATCTTTAAAAACTATTGGCTAATAAGAAAATGGAGTTTTAATAATTTAACATCATCTCGATTCCATTCTAACCCGATGAAGCTAAGTGATAGTATTTTAAATGGAATGACTAATTGTTTGATCATTCAACCCAATCATCCGACCAATACAGTACTTATGCTTTTACAATACATTATAAGACTGCATATAACAAATTCATTAAATACGAACCACATGGAGCCAGCGCGCACGTGCTTGATGAAAGCCAAGGCTGTGGTGATGTCGTTGGTGATGACACCAGCACCCAGACCGTAGTTGGAGTCGTTAGCACGGTCAACAACTTCTTCGAAGGTCTCGAACTTAAGGATGCTCTGGACGGGCCCGAAGATCTATACAAACAAAACAATAATATTAAGAACAACCAAAACATAAATAGCAATAGAGGAGAAACTGATGTCCAATAGAAAAAAAAACAACCTTGAACTAAGATTTTACTTAAGGCACTGCCCATAAAGTACAGAAACAGACAAAAGTTAAAACCGGTTTTAGAACATGTTGTTATGCCCATATGTTAATGCCATAACCACACATCACACGTGGATCCTCCCAAAATATTCTACACGTGCTATTTAACTAGCAGGACCAAAGACTAACAGACAAAGTCCAATCCTTCGTGCCTTGTACCCGAGACTTGTCATTCGAATTTGAACCTTAAGTCTCACAGAATAAAACTCACCTCCTCCCTAGCAATCTTCATGTCATCCTTGACATCAGCGAAGACAGTGGGCTTGACGAAGAAGCCGACGTTTCCTTGGCGTTCTCCTCCAGCGACGCAGCGGGCACCACCCTTCTTACCAGCCTCGATGTAACCCATCACCTTGGTGAACATCTCTGTGTCGATCTGGAAATTTTAAGTGATTCTGGTTATTGTAATGCAAATTATTGTGGCATTGTCGGCATTTCCTTTTTTTTTTGGCAATTTTTTTTTATCTCAGTTCTAAAAGTCTTATCAGTACAAAAATCTCCAGTTGTTTGAGGTATTGCTTTGAACCATTTGTAATAGTAATAGGCGTTACTTTAAAAATACTCTATTTTGAGCAGGGTTAGACTAGACTCACTCACTAATACCGTTACTCAGAGAGGTGACTGTGGGCAAGTCTTGGGGGAACCCTTTATCTAGCAGTGGACATCATTGGGCTATGACGAGATAGGCCTCATCATCAAGTATAAATATCGTTTCATTAGTCTAGCTGTTTGTTGGAGCCTCACTCTAGTATAACTTTTGCATCATCTAAAGTTCTTTAACAAACCTGAGGGCCTTGTTGGACATCTGTGTAGGGGTTTCCAACAGTCCTGTTCTTGGCGATCTCAGCGGCCTTGGCGACGAACTTGTCGTAAATGCCTGACTGGACGTAAGTCCTGGTACCAGCGACGCAGCACTGACCAGCGTTGGCGAACGCAGCTCTGTGTGCGATCTCTGCTGCCTTGTCGACTGTAGAGAAAAATTATATGGTCAATTTTGATATTTGGATTTCGTGTTTTTATAAAACAGTGCACTGCAATAACAGTAGGTACTAGGTATACATATTTATTTTGTGATAACGGACCATCCATATATTAAAATGAAATGTTCTTTTTAATAAAGCTCTATTTTAATAAGTTCGCTGAAACTCGTCATTATTTTTATACCTACAACAAGCGTAGATAATACAGATGTTTGCAATAAATATAGTACTTATACTCGCGTTAAGTGACATAACAACAGTGCTGTCTTTATTTAAGCGATAAATAACGACCATTTATATCCTCAATTTGCTCTTCACAAACAATTGAACGATTTATCACAAGTACATACACTCAAGTGGTCTGGAGATTATTGTTTTATTTTTGTCTCAGTTGTTGTGTGCAGAAGTTACACAACAAAATGTAACATGCACTTCAATTTATTATTTCACAAGTATAAGAGAACAAAAAAAAAATGATGGGTCATAATGTAAAATATTGCGTCTTTAAGACTTAAAAAAAAATAGTGTGAATAGGCACATTTAAGTAAACTAGCAAAAACGAGAATCACCAGACCAAATACGTGGAATGATTTTAAAAGGTTAATAGAAACCATATTATGAGAGCAATTCTACAACTATCATATCTACACAATATATTGTGACTACGTCATATTTTCACATGTGTGTTGATATCGTAATCTTAGTAACATCTTAGTTAACTATAGCAATTACCATCAGCATCATTGAAGACCACCAGAGCGCTCTTGCCTCCAAGTTCAAGAGTTACTCTCTTCAAGTTTACGGCTGATGCAGCTTTCATAATGATCCTACCCACCTGTTAGAGAAAAAAACATTCCTATATGAATCATTATGCTAAGCACGTAATATAATGTAGTTGGCATTGCAAATGTTATGTCCCTTCAAGGAGGAATACTAATATAAATAACGCGATAAATAAATAATGCGACATCAATTAGCTTGTGTTATGGGCGCTGACACAACTGAAATACTACATATATAAACTTAGGAGTACATATAAGGGTCACCCAGACCATACTGCCAAAAAGCATGCTCATCTCACAAAGATTGACCGTACCGTACGTATTGGTCTACCGATCATCAGTTCGGCAGACCGGCATGGTGACCACTACATCAACGAAGTCGTCAACTAGGTAAATAAACATGATTATGCACTTTTAGCTCTAGCTAGAGGATGATAATTAATTTTAATGCAATTGTAAACATTAGGTATCCCACCCAAATGTTACCGATAAGTTTATCTATTGTAACGCTTTACATAATGTTGTGTAATATGTATAATCTTATCTCTATATGGCACGAGACTGAAGTATTTTATTTGTTATTTTCATTTTCATGTCGAATTTTGTTATGTCATCTTTATTATGGTTTGTCATACCTAAAACTTCGACTTTTAGCAAACAAAATACCTTTGAGAATACGAAATAAAATTGGCTTTTGAATTCTAATTTTCAACATCCTGTATTATTGGGTGAAAAAATATTTTTTGTCGCAAAAAAAAGGCTTTAGAGAACACATAAGCAAAAAATCTTTTAGATGCATTGGCTTAGAAGTCGTATTCTAGTGCAGTTAAGCATAAGTTAGCAGGTAAAAAATATTTATTTTATGTGTTCTTCTAACTTAATACTGTTAGGAATGCTTACAGTTTTATCGAAAACAGCTGATTATTATTTTATTTATCGTACAATACCGATAGTATACAACATACAACACAGCGATATGTAATACAAATTCCGTCTACTCTACGTTTACATGACATTTATTTTTTTATCTCCACATTTTTGGAATGGGAATTTTCGTTAGTCATTTGTTTATGTTTATATAAATTACATTTCTGGGTGCAGTCGGATATAAGGAGATATGGGTTTTACCTACGGAGGAAGGAAAGATAGCGGAGATCGGCGCCTTCTTGTAGGCCCAGGAGCGTAAAGTATGCATGACCAGTTACTAGAACTAACGAGACGTTTGGGTTCCTTGTCATCCTCATTTTGGCGCGCTACTTTCTTAGGAAGTTTTGCTTTATGTCATCTCCGTTAGTCATTTTATTCTGCATAGTTTTACCTCAGTGGAGCCGGTGAAAGCAACTTTGTCGACATCAGGGTGGTGGGTCAGAGCGTGTCCGGCTGTGGGACCGTAGCCAGGGACTACGTTGAGGACTCCGGCAGGGAAACCAGCTTCCTTGACCAGGGCAGCCATGGCTAAAGCTGTTAGAGGTGTCTGTTCGGCGGGCTTGACTACTACGGTGCAACCTGGTGAAGAAATGACGTTTGGAAAATTTATTTTCATGTTGGTTTTGCATTTTAAAGAATTTTCTTTCAACTTCTTTCTTGTGTATTCATTTACGTATGTAGGCAACTAATTGTACAGTGTTCAAAAAATGGTTTTCAGATATATACAAAAACAATTTCTAGTCTATTGTAGTATTCTTAACTATACAAATGCAAAATATAGCTCCAAAATTAGAACACTGCTAGAAAATATTTGACTACGTTATCTACATAAGTTTTTTATCACGTAGCAAAACGCTTATAAAATATCTTACCGGCAGCAAAAGCAGGGGCGATTTTCCACACAAACATGGGGATTGGGTAGTTCCATGGCAGAATTTGTCCGCAAACGCCCACGGGCTCCTTCAAGGTGAAGGTCATGACGTCACCGTCTGAAATACAAAATTGTTATAACGCCATCGCCCAAGGTCACACCTATGAAAATGTTCGGCAAAAATTGTTGTAAACACGACATTATACTAGAGGTAGATTAAATACTGACGTTTTTTCTGTAGCTAGTGAGGTATGGTTTGTGTGTGTGATGGGGTTCACAAATGTGGGGTTAGGTTTGCAAGGGTCCATCAAACAAGGTCAACCATGTATGCTCGCTGGTTCTTTTTGACCGGAATTATTGTTAAGAACGAGTATTTGTCGTTTCATTGTGGGGTGAGATCTGAACTTAACATTTACTTTTTTTTTTGACAACATTTTGTTTATCATTTAGAGACACCTATTATAGAATGTCGACGTTTATCATAAAATTGATGTACGCCTCACCGGACACGTCGAGCTTTTGTGATTAGAAATAGTTTTTAACATCAGATTATTTTATGCTCATCATGTTACCAATGTCTGATATAATTGCGATTAAAAGAACAGTCTAGTTAGACCTTAGGAGTTAGGAATGTGTCATTGCAGTCATCTAGAATTACTAGATCTATATTAGCTCTAACTGGCCTTAAAACGATTTCCTGACAAGAAGGCACCTACGCAATAGTTAACTCATCAATAAAAGATTACATGCTTCTGTTAGTTACATGATGATATTTTCAAGTTCGTAAAGGTGCTTCAATTTTATGTGACATTTTGTTTAGAACATTACCTGCGGGAATAGTGTTGCCAAGGATTTTATCGGCCTTTCCAGCATAATATCTGATGATGCCGGCAGACCAGACAACTTCGCCTTCAGCCTGCTTGACGGGCTTGCCACAGTCCAGGGTCTCCAGCTGTCCCAAGTACGCAGCATCTCTCTCCATGAGGTCAGCTAACTTGAGGAGGAGGCGACCCCTTTGGGAGGCGTCGAGGGTACGCCATTCAGAGTAGCGGTGGAATGCCTTCTTGGCTGCGGCTACAGCCAAGTCTATGTCAGCCTACGAATAGTAGTTTATGTATTAAGTAATGTTATTTAAAATTATAGGTGGCCAGTAGTATCTGCTTTATCAATGATTATTATGATGTTGTTATCTAAATCAGGTGCTTGACATAAATACATTTCCCTCTAAAAGTGATAAGCGTAAACAACAGTACTGACTATCTTCGGTTATTGAAAACCTACATTATTTTTGAACTGATGAATTTATTGTTATGGTAATCTATTTAATAGCTTTAATCAAGTCACCGCAATTTGTACAGAATTTTTACATAAGATGGGAATTCCATTGAAAATATAGAAAATTGCTTAATTGCTTAAAATGTGAAAAAAGGCCTTAGAAAAAAATATTTCCATTGTTACCTTGTCGCCTTCAGCCACTTGTGTGATGACGGACTCATCCTGAGGGTTGATGGTGGGGAAGGTCTTCTTGCTGACAGCGTCCACCCACTCATTGTTGATGAACAACTATTTGAAAGAAATATTAAGTTAGTGTAACTACACGTAAATATTTGAGTTCTACTAGACTGATACCAACACTCCTTAAACACCTGAATAAATACATTTAGGTACACCTTCCTCATAATCATTCGAGTATGTCAAGAAAAAAAACCATATCTACCTACAAGAGTAAAAATATGTACAATAAGTCAAAGTCAAAAACGTTTATTAAAACTAGGCTAGTTTTTAGCACTTTTAATACTTCTACTAATCTCAAATAAATGTAATTTAGTAGGTACTATAATATCTTATATCTTCTACTACAAAATTAATACGCACGGGATAAATATTTTTTCTGTATAACACATATTTATGTACCTACATGTTACCATTCATGAAACTGTATTTTTCCTTATTTTAACTGAAAGAGTAGTTCTGTGACATGATATTATGAATTAACAATTCACATCGATACAGTTCACATCGATACAGTTCACGATTCCCTGAACTGAGGAAATGTTTTCAATTTGTTACAATGCATACTGCACACTGGCCCGAGAATCACCTATTGTGGTTTTGTTGGTCAATCGTATACTGCTGAACGCTGCATTGTCGACACCGGGTTTAGTACGGAAGTATGAAATTACAGCTCGTTGCTAACCAAACGAACCATTAAAATAAGAAACCTTACGATAAAACTGCCGGCACATACGACGATATTAAGCAAACATATTTTGTGACAGGTTTATTCGGAAACTGTTTTTTTTATGTTCCATGAATGATTAGGTACACATTTTCATTTCAAAATAGATGTAGGGAAATACTAACTATCAGAGTAAAATTAACCTTTAATTAATTACAATTAAAAAAGCCGGTAGGTACGTAAACAATTGAATCCGACAAACTAGCGACAACACACATGTTTCATATAACACCCGGCGAATTGTACTAGATGAACCGATTGATTGAAAAAGTACACATTTACAGCAGATTTTACACTGAAATTAAAAAAAATTAATGTAATATTTTATGGAGATAGAATATATTAGATTAATAAATAAATAAAGCTTACCTTAGTGTATTTGATGTCTACTTTAACCATTTTGAAGCCGGTTCGTTACCACACGTGCGTTCGCCCCAGCGGTCTTCTATAAATGAGTAGTTCGCGCACTGTGGGCCGGTATTAAACATACGCGACTAAAGATAAGCGAACAGCAGTATAGAATTTGTTGATTTGTTTTGTGTTCCGTATGTTTTATTTATTTTTATAGCCAGTATTATGTTATTTTAAATGCTGTAAATAATTCTTAAAATAAATATTCTTTACATTCGTTTTAGGATGATCAAATGCTGAATTGATCATTTACGATGTTATGCTATATTTGTCTAGTAAAAAAAAGGAAAAAAATCTGTCGTTTAAGTTTATTTTAGCTAGGTCTTTTTAAAATTAATATTTAGGCTCTATGCCAAATCATATTAAAATCAACTATTATAGACGTTTTTCAGTTAAAACCTAGAAGACTTACAATTTATAATAATGTTTTTTCACTTATATTGAGTGTAATAACAGATTATAGTCCTTCGTAGTGTAATAAAGTACGCTTATATAATAAACATGTTATCGACAAGGAAATTTACTTGCGTTTTTTTATAAAACGTCATAAAACGTCATTTTATAAAATTCATAAAACGTCAGGCAAAGGTTCAGCAGTTTCATATGTTGTGCATAACCCAACAGATTTCTAAAATTATCTTTCTATAAACATACGCAACAAAGTAACACATTTGGTTTTACTACAGTTTAATTCACTCGCTGAATCCTGAAAATAAATCTTGGCATTGGCATTCATACGCTGAGGAGAATGACATTGCTTATTTATATCGCATAGAAGCATTATCTAACTAATATGCCTATGTGTGTGTTGTTATTGTTTCACACATCTGTAAAGGAAAGGTGTTACTGAAAAATAATAAAGCGCGATTACTTATCTCAATACAAACGTTTTGGGTAATTTCGGTACATTCAGAAAGTAAATGTTTTATTTGATTTAGCCGTGGAGTAAACTAAGGTAGGCATCCAAGGCTGATCTCGGCCACGGCGGCTGTTCTCATAGAAGAAGATCAGCCAGCTGTGCAGGACATATTATAATTCAGGTTGGTCTAAGGCCAATTTGCACTAGGTACGGAAGCTGTTCTGATTTGAGGAGATCAGCCAGCTGCGCAGGACATATTATAGTACACGAGCATTTGCGAAGACACAGGTGCACTCACTGTTCCCCCACTCTCATAGCCAATTACAGCAAAACGAAAGTCCAACACGACCAGAGAGACATCAGGCGCAGATTCAACATTCATCTTATAACATAATTGATTTCAAGAGTGGTGGGCAGGGCATGGCTGCGCCCTGCACCAGACCGGGATAGTTGCCCATCACTGGAGGAGAAATATGTTCAGTAATGGATGACAATAAACTGATATGATGATGATGGAATATTTACAAATTCGTTGGGCGAATAAAGCCATAGGGGCATTTTTTCCAAAACAACTAATTATATTTTGCTTTTTAAATACAATGTAACTGATATACGCATAGTGATAGCGGATACTGCAGGAGGTATACCTATCAACACAATGTTTTCATATCACAAGATTTTTTTAACATAAATAACGTTAATTATAAAATTGAAAGAGTTTTTATCATTGACTGTCCTCATTATTACACAGAGGTCTATCATATCAGAGTATTATTCACATTCTCAATAAATAATAAACAACATTAAGTGAAATGAAAAACAAATTGATAAGAAGAACAATTCATCTCTTTAATGTAGTTAATGTTTGAACTTATTGTGAGTGAGGGCGTAGGTACTGAGCATAATATTGTTCTTTGATATTTCCCTATGGAGATATATAAAATTACTATTAGTAGGCATCCTATGGTTAGTTACTTATAGTTCCTGCTACGTACATAATAAGTTTTCAGAAGAATTCTATGATCGCCTGAATCCTTGTAGCTGTGTATATCATCTGCCTCACCTGACAATAATTATCCCAACTATATTGAGCATGGCTTCAAGTCTAACCGGATGCCAGAAGCTGATTGACATTTTACATTGAGCAAATGCCTATCTTTACTTCCCAACCTTTCTAGCTTCTGAAAAGGATTTTCAAAAGATAGTCAGGACCAGATTTAACGTTGCAAGACAAACAGGACCCATTCAGGTCTGTTACTTAGCCACACATTAAAATACATATATTTAAATTGCACAAGGTTGGGCCTCGGTGACATGTTAATATATGACTTTGTGATGTGAAAAGTGTCCGCCTACAAAATACGAATAAATTGACTCGTCTCGTCCACTCTTAGACACAAAAGCACTTGATTTTAATGTTATTTTAATCGCATATTATTATATGCCTTTGGAGTAGTTCTATTCAACATTCTTGTATTGTAAGACCATGTAAGTACCTAGATACTAACTTGTAAGTACACACTAATACACAGGTATGTACATAATAACATTTTGAGTTCTAAGGCCTTGAAATTATGTCTTTCATATACTCATTTGCTTTATTCTGGTTTTATTCTGGCTCTAATACAATATTAACTAAGAAAGGAGTAAATGCTTATTAGACGAAGACATACCTTACACTTACATTTTTCATTATTATAAGCTTAAAGAGGCGCCCACGCACTGTCAATCTCATTTAGGTAACGTCTATGAAACAGTCCGTCGCATGTCTGAATTGTCTAGACTGAACATAAAAACAATAGGTACCTGTTTCGTTAAATATCAGTTACATAGCTTATAGCTGAGGTTCATGGAATTTTTATAATAGGTAATACGATATCTTTATTTTTCGCTACTCCGGTGTGGAAATTATTTCCCTTTACTCGCAAAACTCCCGCACACTGCAAGCTTTCAGTCGGCCGATAGTTTGTTTGGGCCCATAAATCAGTATGAAAATGAATGGTAAAGATCAGGTATTAAGCCGGCATCAGGCCGGCTGAAAACTTTGAATAATATCAAGAATTTCTCTAAAAAAGCCTAATGTAGGGTCGATCATAGTGATTATACACTAACACAGGCTGGGTGGATTGTCGACTAACTGTTTATTCTGCAGTGTCTCTTTTCTCTCTTAGTTATTTTCTCCATATAGTTAGCAACGTGTTGTTTTTATCAGCTTTTATCTCGAGAGCTTCTGTTGTTACCTACAAGTACTTTGAAAGGTCGTTAAGATATGTGTGGTGTTAATTAAAATAATTTATTATTATTTGTTATAATATTCATCAGCCCGTATGTACTTACTACAGATAATCACTTTGGGGTATTCTTAACTACCTATGTATAGTTCACAAACTATCTCTTAAACTGACATTTGACTAAACAAATAGACGTATGTCTACACTAACCATCTTTCCACAGCAGGGAGAATAAAAAGATATGTATAATACATAATATCTATGTATTTATTTAACTTAATTTATGTCAAAACAAAGTAACTTTAACCCCAGCACAATAAAAATTGCAATCGTCACTATAAAACACAGATTTGAATATGAAGTTACCCAGTAAGAAACTTCCACCATAATACGACTGAGTGATTTTTTGTATATCCACATTGTATTGGTAACGACCCTGAAAAAAATTAAAAATTGAATAAGATTATTCCTATTTTTTTGAAACATGAAATATGTACTTCTAAACTATTCTCATATATTCTAATGAAAGAAAAAAGCATTGTCATGATAAACGGCAAAAGAAACGGGAATAAATAAAAAGAAAAAAACGACTTACTTTTAATACACCACAGTCTTTTGTCACATTAAAGAAAGTCTGAAATATCGGTCTCAAAAATAGATGTTCACATGGTTTCTTCATATGTAGTCTTAAGTGTTCTCTTCCTGCTTGTATTGCCATTATTTTTCCCTAAAATATTCAAACGCTATTATTAAATCTGTTCTATTAATAAGTACCTACATATCAAACACCTAGTGAAAACCTCTTAAAACGTAAAAAACTAAACTTAAGAACAAGAAGAAGAAGGTTGTGCAAATTTGAAAAGTGAATTTACAAAGGTAATGCTAATTTCTAAAGAAACATTAATTGAAAAGCAATAAAATCGTTTGAGGTTTCAGAGTTTCAGAGACAATAAGTACTTACTTTAGTTATCAAGAGGGTTTGAGTTACATTTAAATCATACTTCAGTAAATTACGATCTGTAAGTTGCACCGTCATAGAAGAACAATCCTTATGTTTCGGGCCCTTGCATATATCGACGCCTGTCACCGTTAAATTGAAAGACCCCTGAAAAGTTATAAAAATACTTGTAATATAATAATCATATATGTTGTGACATAGTCTTTCTTTTCCCTGCTAAAATGAAAAACTTACATAGTTTATATCCGAACTGACACCTATAAATATAAGTACAAATACAAAGAGATGTGTTCCTTTTAACATTTTGAACTATTGTGGCATACATGTACACACATAAATTATTGTAATGTCGCAAGATAATTGCGCCATTTATTCGATTTAATTTGTAGCAAACACTATTACCCAGTCCATTTACGTATATGTACGAACAGAACTTATCTACCATCCGCAAGCAAAACGAAGTTTCTCTTCATAGGAACTGATCGTTAGTGGTTTTAGTGATTATTTTCAGATTCTTCAAGAGTAGTTTTTTCAGTGTTCCGGTTAGACGAGGTGTAGATGTTTGGTTATTATACGCTACAATTTATGAAAGGCTTAATTTCCCAAACAAAAATAATAGGCTCCTTTCAATTTAAATAATTCATGTTTAGACTTTGAACTATAACGATACACATAATATTCTGTGCTAGTTTAGCTTAAATAGGTCCAATTATCCTGAACATGAACCGTGGATAATTGGGTTGGCCAATTTCAAAAATGTCCAATATGTACTCCGTTTTGTGACTTCAGAGAAAATGTCATACATTTTATACAGTTTTATAATTTCTTGTACTATTATTTATGTTTGTTCCGATAAACTTAAGGATTATGTGAGTATCGCAAATTATTTTTTCTCTTGCATCATTTATTTATTAGATTAGATTATAAAGCAAAGTTCCCATAATCTTATATATATGAAGTATATGATAAGTAACACTATGCTGTGTCTACAGAATTAATTTTTATTTTTAACTTGAATTGCAACAAATTGTGAAATGATTCTAATGATACGTAGTACAGTTTCCTTATCTTAAGGAGGTTTGTATTTCATAATAATTTCTTATCAGATTAGATAGTTTCTCTTAAGTGGTCCTATCTTCGTTAAACTGTTCCGGGATAGCCCAAGCTGGCGTTTATCTCCGTTGGTTTTTACTTTGGCCACGAATCATACCAAGGGGTGTCGGATGGCGCAAGCAACTAGGTTGTGGTAGTCGATTAGGCAGTCGCTTTATGTCAAACACTGGTACTCAGCAGCATTCGGTGAGACTGGAAGCATGCTGGATGCCGACCCTAAAACAGTTGGGAAAAGGCTATGCAACGATGGATTTTTAGGCAAAATCAAGTAACATTACGAATACCGTAGTAGGTTGAAATAAACGAATAATATTGTTTTTCTGCTATCCAGGGTTCATTTGGCCTCGTGGTAACGAAAGTGGAGCTCTGCAAGGGACCAAAACGGAAAGATTGTAGCATATACCGCGTGAAACTTCATAATAACGTCACCATTAACTTTGATGTCCAGATCACTGAGAACATGTCGCCGGTTAAGGTTTCAGTACATTCTATATTATTTTTCAATATATTTTTTAATACCGTATAAAGAAAAAAATCTTTAAGTATATGTAGTTATATTCGCCCCTGCCGCGGTTTTACATTGTTTTACTTTTTATCCATTCTATATCAATGATGACCATTTTGGCTAAGAACCGCCTGTATAGATGAAAAATATCTTAAGAAAACTGCTGAATAATTGTTACGTTAGTGGCTTATACGTATATATCAGATGGAGATGGATTGTAGACAGCACGCTATAACGATTAGTTACGTATTAGTTACGTATTTTCTCAAATTTTTCAGGGAAAAGTACTGGCGATATCCAAAGGCAAGGAATTTTTGAGGCTACAGATTAGCAAGCCTTGTGAACATATATTCGTGAAGCCGATCATTACATCTTTGTTCAACATTACTAATAACTGCATTATTAAGAAGGTTTGGTAACACATCTGATTAGCTTAAAGAATATTAATAAAACTAAATGTTCTTAGTAGTTCTACCGATGAGATGACGGAACTGCTTTTCAGATGCTGTTAAAAAGTAGCCTACGTCTTTCTTGGGCTTTAAACTATGTTTGTTTTCATTGAAATCTGTTCATTGGTTCTGGCTTGAAAGCGCGGCAGATCGACAGTCTCTTTTGCATTTTTATGATATTAAAATAAGAAATGATCACCAGTCATAGCACATACTACAATATGTCCATAATATGTTAATTTATGAGACAGGCCAGCCCGTGTGGTTGTTAATTGGCCACGAGGAAATATTATTTTAAACTACATAATAATATGTTTCTATTTCAGGGCCGCTATTTATTTAAAATTAATTTTGAAGAGGTTCTACGGGCGTACTACGGTGGCATGCATTTTTATGGCCTATATGCATTCAAGGCACTTTTTTATGGAGATAGCTGCAATTTGTCCTGCAGTGTCATCGAAGTCATGATATCTGGAAATAGTAGCAAATTAAACTGAGTTTTGGTATTGATGTAAATCTTTGTTTTATTTAAGTAATATGGTGTCTATGTATCGGCCTGAAAAGATCTTTTATTTCGTAAAAACGGGAGAGCCATACTTCTATGTAGATATAACTAAGTACACACATACACCTCTGTACTTTAAAATCTATAAAAAAAGTCTAAAAATAAAAACGAGAATGATCTTCCTTGCTTTCTTACATTATCCCTACAAGAAGAAATTTTAGGTATTCCAAAATATTAGGTTAAAAGCTGTATATTAAACGATGCTCCCGAATTGCTTTGACTATTAGAATAATTCAAGGTTAAAATACGGGAAGTATGTATGTATTAGAATTTCAGTGTAAGAAGACCCTGTTTCGCACAATGTGTTATACAGGCACGGCTTATGAGAAAGCCATTCTATTCTTCGTATGCGTTCATTCATGTTTATTCTATCTTGCTCATATTTTCTT
The DNA here is from genome assembly GCF_030705265.1 of Helicoverpa armigera. NCBI lineage: Eukaryota > Metazoa > Arthropoda > Insecta > Lepidoptera > Noctuidae > Helicoverpa > Helicoverpa armigera. Next base: position 7,924,946 of record NC_087132.1, on the reverse strand, counting down.
TCCTGTATGAAAATAAAGGTCGTGACGTTAGATATGTTATGGGAATATTTTGTTATGAGAAAGTTAGTTTGAATGCAAGTGAAATTACTTTCATAAAAATGACTCTCAATGACGACTGTAAGAATATTAATTCATATTACAACAAATCGATAAAGAAGATTTCATTTCCATGAAATTTGAGCACCAACGAACGCTGCTAATGGCATTGCTTCAACGCCGAATGCGGTGAATGCATCATATTTTATTGACAGCTGTCAGAATTTCATGATTTACTTTGAGATATTTGTCAACAAAATTAAAGGTATAAAACTAAACCAATAATGTAAAGATAGGCATCATTTAAACCCCAAAACTCCGACATATAACTAGATGGTCGTAAAGTACGTGGAAGTAGTAATGCAACTCTGCAGTATAGGGTTAGTGATTGCTGGGGCCGGACTTTGGGCGGGAGCAGGGGTGGATGCAAGACCTCGATTCAGAGATGAACAGACACTGGTCGGAGGCACGATATGGAGTCAAATAATTATACCTATAGGACTAATGATATCCAAGATTGTGGAGGAGCACATTGACAATTTTGTACAAGGCTTTTATTTGATAACAGGAATCACTCTTTTATGGGCAACTGGAATCGTTTTGGTCAGTATTTTTTGAAAGCCTCAATATTTCCTAACGTGTTGGGTGTCTAATTTTTGTTTAATTAGATACGGTTTGAATCTGTTTGTTTTTCGAGATTAGATACAAGTGTGTTTTTTGCAAATTATTACCAATAAATGGCACCGCCTTCGTGTGTGTTTCTACTTGACTTAAAACTCATAAGTCTGCATATCCCGTAAGGATGCACAAATATCAATGCTAATCCATCAAAACATTGCCATCTCTTCTTCTTCCCAGCCTTTTCCCAACCATGTTGGGGTCAGCTTTCAGTCTAACCGGTTGCAGCTGTGTTTTACAATGAGAGACTGCCCTATCTGACCTCCTCTACCCAGTTACCCGGTCAACCCAATACCCCTTGGTTAGACTGGTGTCAGACTTACTGGCATCTGACTACCCGTAACGACTGTCAAGGATGTTCAATGACAGACGGGACCTACAGTATAACATGCCATCCGAAAGACATTCATTCTGAAAAAATGGGAGGTCGTGATTACGATGAATCAATTTTTTTACAGATAATACATGAAGTAAAATGCCAAAGAAGGTCTCGACGACGTAATGTTACCCAGACACCGCCGCCGCCGCGCACCCATCACGGCCGTGGACAACCTATGTCAGGGGGAAGTGACGATACCTTTGACAAAGTCTACTATGCAATAGGAGTAGTATGCCTCGTTGCTGGTATACTGAAGCTGATTGAACTCGTCTTTATTCTAACGTCTAGTTAGCCAAGGTTCTGAATGATGAATAGGTACTCCTTTCATTTGAGGTAGGATGAGACGAGAAACGAACTTTGGGACAAACCTAGTGTTTCGTTTGAGTTCTTTAACATGAATTGTGTTAGAACTGGTTATCACTTATCTTTTGGGTTTTATAAATAATTTTGCAATTCGATCGTTACGATAGATAGAAGATAAACGTTTTAAAATATAAGCGATTTGCAGGATGAAATGAAAGAATTTTCATAGGTACTTGAAACTCATGAGTACCTAGTTATTGCAAAATATCTTGCAATCTTTTGAATGATTCAGGACTTTTTAAGGTAGACACTGATCAATTACGATTTCTATATCTGATCTAGACATAGTGCCGTGTAAGATGATAATTATTCTATTTTGTATATGGATTCTTTCCATGAACTATTTTTTGTAGAATATTAATTATTTCGATCATGATGAATATTATAGATCAATTCACATCGCTGCAATCAATAAAGATTATTTACATAATGTAGTTTTGTTTTGTTGTGTTACCTAATTCTTATCTAGGTTTCATCATTATTACTTGATTCTCCGCGGGTTTGCTCGGGAATAGCGTAGCTTTCCAATAGAAGAATTTTTAAAATCGGTTCAGTAGTTTCGGAGCCTTTAGGATACACAAAAAATGTGTCCTCTAATATTAGATACTTAGCACTACGACTAGAAGGTATTAGAAAACTATTTATATAGAAAGTCCACTCTGCAAAATCTACAATTTTTAAAGAATAAAAATATTTACCATCAATTCCTGGATACACGTTTGCGCACTTAATATTTTTTTAACACTTTGCAATCAAAAATTATCTTTATTCAAATGACTTTTAGTCAAACGTAAAACCGGTCCGTCCTTCGAAGAAATGGCGACGGTTTGACAATGTATTCTGAACTATGTTTTTCTTTACCGTGAGTAGAAAGTGCATTCTCTTTCATTGTACAACAGGTGTTGAATATCATATAATATCAATACATTTAGGGCCGGTCACTACGTCTATGAATGAATTGAATGACTGTATTGATAAGTCACAGGCTACTATTCTTTACTATACAAAAGTGTTTAGACAATACAGAGTTTGCTTGTTCGGAAGAATGTTAGGACTGTTTCTAGTGAGAGCTATACTTTTAAGTAGCTTGATGATTTATTCGTTCCTTTTCGTAAGAATGATATGGAAACGTTCACACTCTGGAAATCATAAGTAACTACATCCCTACATATCCTATCTTCAATATAGATCTCGCACAAAAAGAATTAAGCTTAGTCTTATTTATAATTGATTGATGATTTGTAAAATACCCACTAATTGTCGTGATAATTACTTACATTACAATGAGTTTGCTTTTTCCTTACGCTTTATCTCTGAATCTGCTATCTGTATAGGTATAGCTGAATCGATGTCGAGATTAAGATCAAACTACATCTTGGAAATACGACGATTGTACATTTTTCATCCTAGTATCCTATATCTATCCTATCCTAGTCCTACTTAGCAAAGTAGCTGCATTCTTAATAGCATTAGAAATCTATATAAATAAAAATGAATTGTTGTTCGTTAGTCTGATTAAAGCTCGAGAATGGCTGGACCGATTTGGCTTTTTTTGATTTTAAAATGTTTATAGAGGTCCAGGGAAGGTTTAAACGATACGAAGTGCGCGGGTTCAGCTAGTAGTAAATACAAACTTTAATTTTCTTCGCACAGTCTTCGAAAGGAGAATTTCTGAGCGATGAGCAATATATAGTTTTCGCTGCCAGTGTGCTCTTGTCCTCACTAATCTCGGGCTATATATAGTAATCTTTGTTACTATTGAGTTACTGTAGGCAAGTTTGACTGACATGAGTGCAGGTTTCAGACCGTCAAGCAGGCGATAGAACCACATCAAAATGCCTTTTGGATTGTAAGTGTATACTTTTACTTAGAAGTAATTGTGTTAGTGTTAAAAAGAGTTATTTCTACTTAGTTCTAACCTGTAACGTAACTAACTCTAAATTGGTTTCCTCAACCAGTCGTTTCTTAATAGAAGACTTAGAGGTCTGGTAAAGCTTTAACTTTAAAATAAGGATCGAAGTATTAGTCGCGAAACTGTAGCTTGCTTTGTGCATTTTTTTAACCGACTTCCTCAAAAGAAAAAGGCGTAATTTTTCGTGACCTTTGACAAAATGAGTTTCAGTAATATTCTATTTAAATCTATCACAAGTTGGCATATTTACCTGTGCTGTAGTAAAAAAACGGCTACGAGTCATTTCTTCGTCACCATCATCACCATGAACACTCAATTCAATTCAAGTCAATTCTTTCTTCTATTATTAATTGAATTTTATCTTTCAGCATAATCATCACTGGCTTACTAGCTTTCGGAGCATATTGGACGACCAAATACCTGATGAGCATGCCAGACCCCATGGGATCCTTAACAACTTCGACGACCCATGCACCAACCTTACCAACCACGGGTATCTAGTAACCATGGCAACCAAGTGAACAACAGATAATCTTATTGATACAGCGCTTTCATACAAGAGGATTTTTGTCGCGCGTCGAAAAACCGTGAGCGGAAAATATCCGTCACACGGTTGCTGGCGGCATATTCTGTACCTATATAGTCGTCAATTGTTCATGCTATGGCTCATACGTTCTACAAGGGCCGTTTGAACTGGGTACAGAGTATTTTTATAAATGGAACCGAGCGGAATATCCGCTAGTGTGAAAGCACTGCTATATTTCCAAAAAGGAAAAATAGTTCTAACGAATTTTCTAGTATTTCATAAGATACCTACAAGGGTTTGTTTTTATTTTGTATGATAATGTAATTAAATAAATTGTTTGCTTCTACCTGATTTATTTTTATTTGATTATGGTTATCGGGAGAATTATAATGATATCTGTTGATTTTTAATCGAAAAATGGAACTAGAGAGTACAACTGGCGAGGGAATGGTTTTTCCCACTTCGCGTGTTCATAGCTGATTATTGACATCTAAGATGGCATAATATATAGCATCTAAGATAGCCTCGTGCAATCCAAAACAGTTCTGTCGTCGTTATGGAGAGAGTTCATTCAATTAGTGAACCAAATGCAGCTCATTGTTTTAATTGAAAGAAACATTTTATTGTTAGATTTATTAATTTACTTTCACAAAGGTAAAAAGGTTCTCATAGATCGTACTTTGTTTATTCAATACACTTATTGTTCATTCACTCACAATTATTGTCCAACCATAAGGTTTATTACAGCTAGCTTCTGTCAGCGACTTCGTTCGCGTTAGATTCGGACTTTGTGCGAAGAGAGGGAGAAATAATAATCACCAGCCTGTCCAGTTATCTAAATCTATGCATACCTAGCCTATTACTACTTAGCTTTAACCACAAAGGCTGCACACGCGACGAAAACTTAAAAAATGGAGTAACTTCTCCCGTTTTCCCAACATTTCCCTTCACTGCTCTGCTTATTTTGATCGTAGCGTGATGAAAAGTATCCTATAACCTGCCTAGGAGTATGAAGAATATTTGTGCCAAGTTTCATTCAAATCTGTGGAGTAGTTTTTGTTTCCATAACGAACATACAGACAGACAGACAGACAGAAAGACAGACAGACAAAAATTTTACTGATTTCATTTTTGGTATCAGTATTGATCACTAATCGGGTGATTATATTTTGGAAATATATTTAATGTACAGAAACTCTCTACATATTTATTATAAGTATAGATAAAGGCACAATGTTGTAAAATGATGACTATCGATATGAATAGATTTTGTATGAAATTAAATAAAACGATAAATTTGTTTCCATTGACCCTTTTAAATGAAGTAATTGATTATTTTCAATAATAATCTTAATCTTATTTTTATGTACCTAGTCAATTTTTAACAAACAGACATATCTGCTGTACCATAATCTTAAATATCAATAGCACTGTAATTATGTTTTTCTTTAGACGTAGACATTTTATAAATATTTTGTGTGATTTTATGAACTTTATAAAATATTCCATGCCTGAAGGGAAAATATATAAATATGAAGCCATTTCAGTATGTATATGAATATGATTTTTTAATATGTATATGAACTATGTATGTAGTTAGAGAAGACGCGCTTAATGTGTGTAACAAATTGCTTAGGCGCTCGCGAATGGTCGACGGGTCAACATCTCCTGAAGATGCCCCGTGGAGAGGCCAAACATGTAGAGCTCAACACCTGTCCAGTACCCAAAGCTCTGATAAATTGCCACTCGAAACTATAGATACATATTTTTTCCAAACATTTTGATGCCTGATTTCGTAATTTATCTAACGACATCATGCTAATGAAAATTTATCAGGTGCTTAAAAGATAAAAAATTATACGAAAAAAAATCTTATTCCTTGTGTTTTGGCAGTTTTGGGGCTGCCTCACTTTTCCGTTAAAATACTCCATTAAACAGTGCTGGAATAATTTCTCTTTTTTTTAATCCCCTTGAAAAAATACTAGCAACGCACTTGGGAGTAGGATATGAGCGGCGATTATCATTTTCTGTCAGGCGAACTGTTTGCTCGTTGTCTCCCCTTTACATAAAAAGACCACTCCCTTCTTTATTAGTATAGGTAATGGATGTCTAGATTAAGCCATGTATCGGACTCTTAAAGTAGTTAAACCTTCTTGAAATAAATAAGGGTGCAATTAGTAGATATAAGTACTTTCATTATAAACTCTTTGTAATAAGTCAACACGATAAGTGTTTACTTCCAATGCGCCTTTGGTGTGTTTGTGTGATTTGTCGCCAGCTCGGCTTTTCTACGCATCGCAAAAGTCCTGACGTGTGGTGTAGTTGTCAATCAATTGATAACCGAGCTTTGCCGCGCAGAAAACCTGGCGCTGTTGTGAAAACGCTCTCTGAAGAAAAATTATTACGTCGTACAGCTTGACCACTAGTGGCTTTGGACAGGCAAAGCTACTTGAAGAGATAGAAAATATATTCAACTTGTTTAAACCATTTTTGTGAGCATTTATAAAAAGGTCAAAGCGTTTTTTTTTGAGATGAAGAGAGAATCCTCAAACGTATGCCTGTAAAGCATATTTGATGATGTACATTACACTCCTCAACTTCATAATAGGTAGGTACTAAGTTTATAATAATGACTAATTGACCATCACTCTTTTGTGTCATTGTTAAGTTTAATTAAAGAAATGCAGTTCATATCGACCAACTTGTTTCAATGTAAAATTATGTTCATAATATAAAAGCATAAACTTATATTGGTCATTGTGTTTTCAAATCCCGTTGTTTTATTACTAAATGGGTATTGTACTTAATTCAATAAACTGCTTGTTTGAGTTTTGCTTGAATACAAAGTAGTACAAAAACTATGTTTTTTATGTAGCAAAAGTGGAAGGTACGCTATCCCGGGTCCGGTTAAAAGTTTCCATGGGACGCTGGTGAAACTGCAGGAAATGGGAAATAGTGACACACACAAAGTCATATTTTCGTTTCTATATTTCATGGTGTTTTTGGACTAAGCAAAACGACAGATGGATATAATATTGAATAGGGCAGTTAGAAAGGAAGTCCTCGATAAATATGGAAGTGTATTCTAAAACGTTTTTCTTGTTATATTACCTCATCAGGTAGGCAAGGATATTACACAATGGTCGGTGACGATTCAAATAGTTTATTATTTCTTACATTCACATAACATTGACTCTCTCAACACAATTTCGTGTTTGATTTCTTGCTCGCTTTTATACGGTCCTTGTTCGCACTCATTTGACATACTAATTTAGGAGACCACTTAAGTAGGTCGCGTGAAGTGTTTTGAGACTATAATTAAAAAAAAACTCATATTTTATGTTGGAGTGATTGTCTATAAAAGTGAAAGTCTGAATAGTGACATAATATAAACATAAAGGGATATATGTAAACAATTTTTTCATTAGATAAGGATTGTTATGAAACGAGAACTCCATTATTCTAAGTGTTATAATGAGAATCACGCAATAGTTACTCAGAAGACGTTGGCTGCTGCGTACTCACAGGAAGATCAGCCCAAACAATGGCGGTAGGACTGTAAGTATTCTCTTTTTCTATTAATTTAAATTTCTTGATAATATAATTATCAGGTAGATGTAGGGGAATGCACGAAGAATTATTTTTATGACAGAGTTTAGTACAGTGTTTTAAATACCGACACAAAATTGAGGATTGAGTAATATTCTAGCATATTTAGTCGATGTAAAGGTGTTCAGAAGCTAAAATTGTTCAGAAATCCATTCCCATCAGCAAAAATTATCTTAAGTTCAGTTCTAATGTTTTTTTACACTTCATGCAACTGCAAACACGATTAGAAATGGGTACGCTTTATGCCGTATGATTTTTTATCACTAAGATCATTTACAGCCGTTCCCTATATACTGTTTTGCTAACTAACGATAGGAATTATACATTTCTTGTAAGGGACAAAAAAATATATCTTTAGTTAGCAATTCAATGGATAGACGGGAAATTGGTTAGTAGTAACATTTAATGCAGTCCTCATATTGTTGTCTTGCAGGGTCCTTCTACTCGGAGCCTTTGCGTTTTCCGTTTTCTGGACCACAAAATTTTTACGTGAAGTGTACGAAACTGATGGCCACAATAACACGACGACCACATTTCGACCTTTATTTAACGTATCCTTTAGAAATAAGGAGTTTATTGAATATGTAGAGTAAATTAGTTAATGGTAGACTTTACACATTTGAAACTCCTGTTAATAAAGTTATCTATTAACTGTATTGACATGGCCAGCATTTTTTTGGATGCAGTGTAAATTTTTGCAATTAGTTCGTGTATAATTTTTGTAAAAGTAGTAATAGTTAAGTGTTGTAGTTAAGTCCTAGAGTTAGTTTTGAGATTGGTTTGTTGTTTTAGATTGTATATTTTGTAATAGAGTATGCAGTTGCATGTAGTAACGTATTGTATCTATTATAGGGATGTCCCTCGAAGTATGGGTCAAATAGTTTCTTCATGATTTTACGCCTGTAATTTTTTTACCACCATGGTGTCGAAAAGTTTCTAAATGGTCTTGCCTATTCGATTCGATTCGTGTTTCGAGGGCCATTTTATAGGTATATGTAGGTAAGTGTAAAAATTGCACGCTTATAAGATTTAGGTTTAGTTTGACCTGAAAGAATTAAAAATGTTTCTTATTATTCCTGGCTGTTTTTATCTAAGATTTCTCCTTCTAAATATATAGATATTTTTCGAAAAAAGTGTTACAGAAATCTACTATTTCTTTACAGATATTTATTGACAGGTGCGTTAGCATACAGCGTGTATCTAATATACCACGATCTGAAAAAAGAAGTACTGAAATTCAAATTTTTAAGTGATGATACTGAATATCAAGGTCCCGATTCTTACGAGATGTATGCAAATTGGACTGATAATTGGACCTCCAATTGGAATGAATCCAACAATATTTAAAATGTTAAATTAATAATAAAATTTTACTCTATAGGCTGTGATTAAAAGGTAATTTAGTTTCATTGGGCTGAATAATATCTGTAGGTTTTCTGAAATAAAAAATGTAATGTAACCTATGTCTTAAATTAATATTGGATAATTTTGTAACAAAAGCCATGCGAAAGTTCAGATAATATAATTTAAGAATTATACTGAAATTGTAATAATTATTTTTAATTCTTGTAAAAACTTATAACTACTTAATACGTTACTACTTGTAAAGCATACCTACCTGTATAATTAAAGTGTCCGTAAGTGGTAGATTTTTGTTATGTATTTAAACTTCATCTTTTAAGAAAAATATATAATGATAAATACAAGATAGTGCCAAGTGTTAATATTGTTACTTGAAATACTTTATGTTATAGATTTTAACTTAAATAAGTTTAAAACTATGATGCTAGTTCTAACAAGTCAATTATTTCGTAGAGATACTAATTAGGTATATGTACAAGAATGTTTTAAATAAATACAAAAGTAAATAATACAAAATTGTTTTTTTTTTTTTAAGAATTATGCTTACCAGTTTTTTTTTCAGACGATTTTAAGTTTTACCGACATACCGACGAAGGGTATATAAGGAGAGACCCTTTTTCCTAAAACGACTGCCTACTTTGAAAATTGATAGTGAAAATTCACAGTACTTGAACATTAAGAATATTGACGTTTATGTTATCGGTGGGCTTTAGTGAATGAAAGCGTATGAACCTATAAAAAGTTAAAGTCAAGAAATAATATTTAATGATGGATTTAAAACATCAAGGGGGTGCAGACATGTAATAGGCCGAACTTTGTTCATCAGTGGGATAGTAGGAACTAGATAAAAACACTGAACTCAGTATGGTTTCAATTAATTATGAATTACATTATGTTTTTGAAGCTTAGAGTATATGTGTGATTTAAATAGTTATAGAAGCTTGGAATAAAATATACATTTAAAAAAAATCTACTCGACAACAGCGCAACCTAATAACGTAATTCAATTCAATAGCGTTAATAATAATATTCATGGCGTTAAAATGCTTTTTCAATAATAGGATATCACAATAGTTGTTTAGTTTCTTTGTTTTCTATCTTGATAATAGCTCCATTCAACAACTTTCTTTCATTCTAATAGCTGCTCGAAATGTAGTTTTGACGGTGCAATTAATTATTTCAATACATTTCAGGTTTTCAAAGTGAAGTTTTGGTAATTTTGTTGTTGTTTTGGAATGGTATTACAGTTGTTAAAATACGTATAACAGAAAAAATATTAGACACACAACAATGGCTCCGGTTGTCCTTATGTAAATATTTCTTTAGTTAGCTTTAAGTTAATTTAAAATACATATGGTATTTACTTGGTTAAAGTTAAAAAAAGCAGTAACATGTGTGTGTGTGTGTGTGTGTTCCTTCCTTGTTCTCTTGTAACCGGATTTTGGAGAAACTTGGCAATAATACAGCAGATCCATTAGAATAAGATATTGCCTGTTTTATCCAGGTGTGCGGAGTGGTTCCCTCAAGAAGCGGGTAAAACCACTGGCGTACTATTATATTTTTAAATACAAACAAGGTTTTTAAATTAATTCGATATTTCCCTTGACGTTTTGTTCGAATCACATCGTCTTTCTTTTTCGGAAACGCTCATGAAGCTAAACACCAGTGTTTTACAAGGAGCGACTGCTTATCTGACTTCCTCAACCCAGTTATCCTGGCTAAGAGCCTGGGATTTCCCTTGGTAAGACTGGAAGTCGAACTTACTGGTTTCTAACTACCAGAAACGACTGCCAAAGATGTTCAATGACACCTGTCTACGAAACTTCTTTAATTGAATGAAATTAATATTTTTCAGAGCTGCAATGGCTTCAGCAGCGGTGTATACCGTTTATTTGGCTGTAAATCATGTCAGGGATACTATGTCACCAACGCGATCATCAGATATTTTTAAGTACTTCAAATTTAAGTACTTGGAAGAACTGACGGAATGGATTTAGAAACCGAACACGACGACTCTTAACATGATAAGTTATTGGGAATAAGATGGGATATATATCTTACTTATATTTGGTCAGCAAAAAAATTCACATGCACATAGATTCATACATATAAAATTATATTGTCTGTCATCCTTTAAAATAATACTATGTGAAATAGAACTCTGTGTGTAACAAGACGAGGCCTTGTTGTGTTTAAAGTTAGGTATATCTGACTGTAAAATGTTAGGTAGATGTATTATTAATTATTAATAATTTATTCAGACACTGTGTTATTCTACCTCTATATTATGTATTTGTTAGTCAGATGTAACTGAAATAAATTAAGTATGTAAAACGATGATTCAGTTTTTTATTTTCCTACATTGCCAAAAAATTAATAGGACATACCTATACTTTTTATTATACATATGTAGTATCAGTAACGAACGTATTTAAAGTTTTGACAAGGGATAAAAAACAAGGGTGGAAGGGTAAAAAACAGAGTTTTCGACCAATCAAATCTTTCACTTACAAACTTAACATTGGGTCTACAAAACGCAAGTACCGTCGCAGGTTCGCTTCTTTGTTAGTAAGCAAATGCAAAAACAATGGCATGCAGTTTCTAAATGAGCGAGCGCAGTTCTAGTTCAAAACAAAAATGACGTAAAATTTAGCCTAGACGTACCTATTTTTTTGTTGGTTGGAGAAAGCAAAAAACAGGGAAACATAGCACGAGAAAAGCGAGCGCAACTAATTTTAAGTTTGAAAAAAAAACGCGGTCTTAAATTTGTAAGACTGACATTCGAGAGCTGATTTTTTTCGGTCACCTGGCCTGGCAAGGTAGGTATTCTATCTGTTAGACAAGTAAGGTGCATTGGAAATTATTGAGATGAGGGGAGGGGGGCGTGGTGGATCCTGTATTGTGGTTTTGCTTGTAACATACTGTTACAATCCGTATTAACTATGAAGTACTACTGTAATCAACAACAATGGAATGTTTATATATATAAATAAGGCGATACAAATGACGCTATACCTGGTAAACAATGAGTTTGTTTAGAATTATAAGGCTACGTACACATATATGCAGCAGACACTGTACCTACCTACTAGTATTATACGATTATTTTATCTTGCAAACGATAAATTAAATAGTGACCAAGACCTTGCCTAGTTTAGGCCCAATTGTAAGGCTTGTTGTTCTTTAAAGTTTTGGAAAATAAATTATTTCGCTACGGTATTTATTGATTTTAATCATTCTTTGAGTGTTAGCCATTTATCGAGGAATCTTTTCTACTATTCTAACAACTATTCGACTATTCTCCAAACACAGACATTGTGTGTATGACCGCTGCCTTACAAATGAAATTCTGGGCGTTGTGATTCGGCTCTAAGATCACGCCGCAGTACAACAAACCAACAAAATGCTGATCGGGTGAGTCAACTGTTTTTAACTATTTTAGTGCATATGTGGTAATAGTTATTTGTTATACAAGAGTGCAAAGTTGCTTTTTAACCGCGGGCTCAATTTTTCAAAAGAGCACAAGGTGAAAAATTTTTGCACTCGAGTGCAACACGTAACTTTTCATCCCACCTCATCGAGGAAATTACACTAGATGCTAGAAAACAAAATGGCGCGCACATATGAGTATCAAATTAAAAAGAAGTACCTATTAAGGATCATTTTATTTGAAAACTCAGTTTAAAAATGAAACGAGGTTAAAAATATATGTAAAAACAATAATAAAAATTACTTAATTAATTAAATAATTATTTTAAGCAGTATTTTATTTGTTTACTATGTATTTGTTTGAAAAGTCTTATCAAGATTGTCACAAATGGAGTATTGCACACGATGTTCTAAATTCAAATCACTTTGCCGCTCTAGAGGATAAAAACGACTTTTGCGCTCAGATATCAAAGGGTAAAACTACTCTTTCCGAGATGGTGGGATGAAAAAATAATTAATCCCTGTGCAAAAATTAATCCTAAAATTAGATTATTTTGTGTGGAGTGATTGAGTGATAATAATATAAAGAAGGAATAATTTTATACAAATAATGACAGTTGATGTTTGTTGATGTTCAGCTGTGGCAAAATTAGCTTCATATAAACCATCTAGTAAATAATCCGAACAAAGCCTTGTAGTTTGGATAGGTGAGCCCGTTCTTGAGTTTTACCTAAAATTAGAAAGAAAAGTGGCATTAATTTATTTATATAATATGTAAACACTGAATATTGTGACATAAAAAATGCAATTATTTTAATTCAGATTACAAGTGGCATGTTGATATTTTTTTCTTATTTTTTTTTAATTTTTCGTTACTGATATCATTTAAAACTCTTTGTTATTACGAGCATGTTATTGTTATGTTTATATTGTATGAAATAACAAAAAATTTTTTTTCAGGGTTTTTGCCTTCGCTGTGGCAGGTTACCTTACGTATTTAATTTCAAGAGATGCATCATTAAGGTATGAGAATTATAAGAAAACTGGAAGTATCGCTTTTAAGGATGAAATAGAAATGTTCCGAGATGACTGGAAGCCGACAATGCAATCACAGTGCTGCGCTGAACAGGATGAGTAATGAGAATGAGCCACGGATTCTGAATATAAAACAAAGACAAAAACTACTTAAAAATAATTCGATGTGTCATAAAAACGATAATAATGTAAATAGAGTAGAATTGAAGAATAAAAACTGGATTTATTTATGCAGCGTGATATGTAAACCCAGGATTTTAAGTTTTACTGATGTGATATGTCACAAATAGGGTCCATTCAGATAGATCGGGTCGGAGAGCAGAGCAAATTCTATGCACGTTGAAAATTGAGTACTTAGTATTTGAAGTAAGGTTTATTTTTGCATGTGCACTGTTTTTGTCATTGAGAATGCTCGAATGCACTCTTTGTGAAACAATAAGAGGAGCTGACCGGCTCCGATCGTGTATTTTTTCTTGACGTTTGGCTCAAAAGAAAACTGCGCGCCGCCGATGCTCTCCGACCCGGTCTATCTGAACGGAACCCATACAGGTAAACATCAAACGCAAAAAAAAATACAAAATTATATATTTTTTCTTTCTTATTTAATCTGATATTCAAATCAAGTCATATAATATTATAGGCATAGACTAGTATATTAGTCTATGTTATAGGTAAATATCACGCATTTAAATTAAAATATAACATTGTCAATTAAATATCGAAAGTGTGCTGTGTTATACTTACATACATGTAAAGTTCTGTTCGATGCAATCTCAATTTTCGATACATATAAATTTATATTATTTGTCTATCTTATATATTTTTGTGCTACTTACAACATTGAATGTGTTATTATTTTTAGGCTGTTTATAATTTATTTTCTATAAATATTTTGTTTGAATCTATAACTAGATACTATGTAAGTAGGATTTAGGTAATTTACTTTTTGATTACATTTAAAAAATGTCTCAAAATTGCAGTCAGTCAATAAGATAAATATAAAACAAAAAGTGTGTATCTAACTTGATATCGGTTGTTTTTTTTTGTATATATCCTTCAGCTTTTATGAATGGTTAAGTACTTTTTAAGAAATAAAATTTAATTTTATTAAATATTTTTATATGTAACACCTAAAATAACAGAACACTTAACATGTTGATATTAAATACACATAAAGTTTTACATTATTCAACCTGTCGACCTAAAATCCTTGATTTCACCTTAATTTAGATAAAATTAAAAATAGGAATAATCCCGCTAGTTTTAAAGGGATATTTTTTTTCTTCTTTCGTAGAAAATATCCGACACCAACTTGAGTATCGCTTTTTACATTTAGGTACCTAGTTAATTTTTGAGAGTTTTCTTACTGTTAAAGTCCATCCATTCATTTTCCGAAAGGTGTTTCAGAGTGTGTTGTTCAATAATATGATTGTTAGCACTAGAATAAAATTACAATAAATAGGCATAAAATAATCACAATTAATATTTTAATTTTAAGTATATAGAGGTGGAAGATTATGAAGCTGGGAAAGACATGTACGATAAAACTTTTAAGGCTCTTTACAATCATAAGCCAAAAATCTTACTACAAATTTTATTATTTGTGAACGCATAGACAGTATCTACTGAAATGCTCGTTCATAAGGTTAAGCAACGCTTAGAGTGGTCGGTCCGTGGATGAGTTACCATCTTGTCATAAGAAGTTTCAGGAGGCACAATAAACTGTTTTGTCCCGGCTGTCATTTAAACATCTTTGGCAGTCATTATGGGTAGTCAGTAGCCACAAATCAAAATACGACGCACGTGAAAAAAAAAAAACTATTAATTTCATTCGCTCATTATCATAGTTGAAGCCCATGTATACCATCCTTTCTTCAGGGTCGGCATTTTCTCTAAAATGGTAAGATTCGGCAGGTGAGGCTGGGAACGCCTCCGAATTTATTACTGATTCCGCGAAGAATCGCACTGCCAAATTATGGTTTGAATTAATTATAAATTATATTGTTTTTAGAGCTTAACGTATATGTGTGATTTCAATGCTTATAGAGGCTTGGAACATAACAGTAGGTCTTTCGATATACGTACGGCAGCGCAAAGTGATAACGTAATTCAATTCAATAGATATTCACTGCATTAAAATGCTTTTTCAATAATAGGATATCACAATACTTGTTTACTTGCTTTGTTTTCTATCTTGATAATAACTCCATTCAACAACTTTCCTTCATTCTGATAGCTGCTTGAAATGTATTTTTGATGTGAAAAAGAATAGTCGGTCTTATTAATTATATATGAGCTCAATACATTTCAGGATTTCAAAGTGACGTTTTTGATGGTGTTGAAGTGGTTTAGTGGTTTCATTTTTAGTCAACAATGGCTACGTGTGTTCTTCTGTAAATATTTCTTTAATTAGCTTTTAGTCAATTTGAAAAAAACCGGCCAAGTGCGAGTCGGACTCGCGCACGAAGGGTTCCGTGCCAGAGCAAAATGAGCAAAAAAAATCACGTTTGTTGTATGGGAGCCCCCCAAAATAGTTATTTTTTTCTAGTTTTCAGTTTTCAATAATACAGCAGATCCATTTCCATTTACCATTTCAAATTAATTCGACATTTCCCTTAATGTTCGTTACCTGGATTTGTACGAACGTCACGTCTTCTTTCTTTCAATCATTATTTAGGTATTTAAAATTATTATTTTTCAGAGCTGGAATGGCCATAGCAGCGATATATACCGTTTATATGACTGTAAGTCATATCAGGGCTTCTATTAAACAAAAACGGTCAGCAGATACTTTAAGTTACTTCAAACTTAAGTCTGAGGAACTGGTGGAATGGATTTGGAAACCAAACACGACGACCCTTAATGTGACAAATTAGGAATGAGATGGGTTGCATCTTAAGTATATTTGTCAGCAAAAAGTTAATTGCACATAGATTTACACATATTATATGGCTGTATTATATGTCTGTCATCCTTTAAAATACTAACCTATGAAATAGAACCATCTATTATCTATTAATTAATTAAAATTGTGAATAATAAAACAAGGCCTGATTTAGTTTACAGTTGGTTGTATCTGATTGTAAAATGTTAGGTACCTAAATGTATTATTAACTATCAATAATTTTATTCAGTCACTGTGTTATTCTATAGTTATATATCACATGTAATTAAAATAAATTAAATAGTATTAGTAAAACGACGATTCAATTTTTTTATTTCCTGCATTGCCAATAAAAATAAATACCCACTGTCGTTCCACGGCGGTGTGCGGTTTCAATTTCCATACATTTCTGAATTGGTGTTAGGTGGTTTTTTACTTCCAAAATCATGGAAGGATGCACTTGATCTGATTAATTTAAAAAATACAAACCCATAACTAGACCTGTCGTCCTGTATGTATCTGAGTGTTGGGCATTGAAAAAGTGTGATGGGAAGAGAGTGCATATAACAGAAATGAGAATGTTGAGATGGACGTGTGGTGACAGTAATGGATAAAGTGAGGAATGATTACATTAGAGGAAGTCTGAAAGTAGCGCCAGTTACAGAAAAGATGAGAAGTAGAATATTGTCGTGGTATGGGCATGTAATGAGGAGGGATGATACGCATGCAACCAAGTGTGTGCTATGTATGAATGTAGATGGATGGAGAGGAAGAGGAAGGCATAAGAAAAGATGGATATATTGCATGAAAGATGTAAACATGAAAGAAGGGAGTGAGTGTCAGTATGACGAATGCCAGGGAAGAATGGAAGCAGAAGACATATTGAGCCGACAATGAATGTTTGTAAAATAAATAAGGCAAGACGATACAAATGACGTCATACCTGGTAAACAATGCGTTTGTTTAGAATTATAAGGCTACGTACACATATATGCAGCAGTCACCGTACAGTCAACTTCAGGTCAGTGGTAACAGTTTTATAGGAAAATCGTACTTATTACTATTAAGTTAAGGTGCATGACAGTTACCACTGATGTGCAGTCTACTGGACTTAATATTATACGTTTAATCTAAATTAATATTGAAAAGCTGAAGAGTTTGTTTTCTCAAACGAACTAATCTGACTCGAATTCTGGACCTATTTGTTGGTTTGTCCATGGTTTGATGCCTACTCAAATAGAGTAGGTATAATAAGTTCCTGCATAGTCGATTTTTACGTAAGACAATCTGGAAAAATTCTTTTAATGTTAGCCCATTTATCGTGGAAACTTTTCACCAAATTCGATTTGCGAATAACTTCCAAACACAGGCATTGTGCGCCCATAATCCTGGTGCACCACCAAGCGATGGAACTAAATTTTCCTGTTTAATTTTTATGTTTTGATGTTGTTGTGCATTGGCGTTATCTATATGTTTTCAGTTATTATTTTGTAGTATTGTGTCCCGTCTATCGCATTAGGTTAAGATAAACCTGTAATGGTAGGTAGTGGTGTAAATAAATAAATAAATAATAAAAAAAACTATAAAAGTTCACCTACTCTACCTTTGAGCCGCAAAGAGTTTTGTATGACCGCTGCCTTACAAAAGAAATTCTATGCGTTGCGATTCCGTTCTAAGATCACGCCGCAGTAGAACAGGCCTACGAAATGCTGATCGGGTGAGTCAACTGTCTTTAATTAAAAATATATATATATACTAAAATACATTGTGTGTGGAGTGATTGAGTGATAATAATGTAAAGAAGTAGTAATTTTTTTTTCTTTTTTTTTTTCAAGCTTAAAAAAGAAAGTATATTATGAAAAACATAGTATGCAATATTATTTTAAGAAACATTTATAATATTAAGTAACATTTATAATATTAAGTATCAAAATATAATAATTTTATAGTAATATATCTGTCCAATATGACAATTGAGGTTTAGCTGACTCAAATTTAGTTCGTTTGTCGTGGAATCGAGTTTGGCTGGTAACATATATATAACATACTAGCAGCCCCATACGCGCTTCGCTACGTTAAATGGAGAACCGCTCAACCTATTTTGTGCAAACATTATATAAACAATCTAGTAAATAGTCCGAACAAAGTCTAAAAACCGTTGGTTTGGATAGGGGGGAACCTTCTTGAGTTATAAAATTAGAACGAAAAGTGGCTATCATTTTTATATAATATGTATATAAATAATATAAAAATATGTAATATTGTGACATAAAAATTGTACTAAGTAAAAGTACCCATATTTTAATTCAGAGTATTTGCCAAGTCCCATATTGTCTTTTTTTTTCATTTTTCGTTACTGACATAAACGCGTTGCTAATACGAACATGTTATTGCTATATTTATGCTGTATGAAATCACAAAATATAAACATATTTTTCAGGGTTTTTGCCTTCGCTCTGGCAGGTTATCTTACGTATTTAATTTCAAGAGATGCATCATTAAGGTTTGAGCAATATCAGAAAACGGGAAGTATCGCTTATGATGAAGAAATAGAAATGTTTCGATCAGAAAACTGGAAGCCGACTGTCAAATGAGAGTGCTGCAACGATGAGAATGAGTCAACGGAATTTGAATATAAAACAAAATAATGACAAAAGCCAGTTCAAAATAATTTGACGTGTGATAAGAACGAAAAAAAAGTATACAGAGAAGAATTGAAGAATGATATCTACTGGATTAATTTATGCAGCGTCATATATAAACCCAGGATAGGATATAAGTTTGTCTAATATAAAAAAAAATACAAAGTAATATTTTTCATTTTTTATTTAAACTGACATTCAAATCAAGTCAACAACAAAATATATAATATCATAAATGTCCTGCATTTAAATTAAAATATAACATTGTTCCCTTAAGTACCGATTGAACACTAATAAATTACTAAAACTATAGAAAGTGTGATGTTATACTTACATATACATAATGTAACTTTATAACTTTTGTAAAGTTTTTTTCGATGCAATCTTAAAAATACATATACATATGTATATTATATGCCTATATTATATAGTATTGTGCGTTGCTACTTATAACATTGAATGTGTTATTATTTTTAGGCTCTTTATAATTTATTTTCTATAAATATTTTGTTTGATAATAACTAGGTACTATGTAAGTAGGATTTAGGTAATTTACTTTTTGATTGCATTTCAAAAATGTCTCAAAATTACAGTCGGTGAATAAGATAAGTATAAAATAAAAGTGTGTCTCTAATACGATATGGGTTGGTTTTTATTATATTTTACAGCTTTTATGAATTGGTTAAGTACTTTTTAACAAATAAAAATTATATTTTGTCGTATATTTTTTATATGTAGCCCCTAAAATAACAGAACACTAAACTTGCTGATATTAGATACACATAAAGTTGTACACCATTGACAAAACCCTTGATTTCACCCTTGTCTTAAAAATAAAAATACTATGTGATAAAGACTCTATTTATGTACTTTTATGACATACTGCACCTATTTTATATTTGATTTACACAACTTCAAAATTAAATTACAAAAGAACGCATTTGCTTTTTTTTTCTACAAAATAGTTGTGTATGTGATGTATAGCATAGTTAATTCAAATTATTTTGTGATCTAACGAATTTATACACACTGTTTAAGTATTTTGTACAACTATGAATTTATACGGAGAAATATAGTACTACGTTTGAATTTGTTTCATTTTTGTTAACGACATTACTATAAAGATCTTATGCAGTATCTAGTTGTAATTCTTATTGTTTTTGTAAAGGTACAACAACATATTTGTGTTTTTTTCATAGAAAATATCCGACACCGATTTGAGTATCGTTTTTTACATCTAGGTACTTTTAAAGAGTTTTTCTTACTATTGAATAAATCTTAAATGTAATTATTATTATTTTTTAACGGAATTCTTTTTGCTCTTCGGGTAAAGTCCATCCATTCCTTTCCCGAATGGTGTTTCGGAGTTTGTCGTCAAATAATATGATCCTTGGGCACTGGAATAAAATATAATAAATATTAAGTATTTGAAATTGTTATCTTCAATTGATTTTAAACCTAAAATATTTGAACCATTTTTTTATAACACAGCCACGGGCCCAAAAATCTTACTGCAATTAATTTTTGAACAAATCAATTAATCTAGACGGTACACACATAGCTACGTACTATGTGTATGCCTCTAGATTATTTGTACCTGTTTTCTGTATTTCATTATAACCAAAACACACGTTTAAAAATAAATGAAGACATTAAAAATAAACATCCCAATAGAGAACCTTCTCCATTTTAGGAAGTCGGTTAAAAACGACAATAATTTACCTAGTATCACAGTTGAAGCCCATGTAAACCATTCCTTCTTCAGGGTTGGCATTTTCTCTAAACTTATGGTAAGATTCGGCAGGTGAGGCTGGAAACGCCTCCGGATTTATTACTGATTCCGCGAAGAATCGCCATGACCGCCAATGACTGCAGAGGTCTGAAAATATTAGAAGGAATATTTAGACAAACAAGGAAAAAAATGCTATGTTTTGCTGAGACACTTGTCTGTCTTTACCGTAATTCCTCACGGAGGTAAGAGACATAGCCATAGCCGGTGCTAAGTTAAATATGGTCCTTGTGCTTTTGCTACTATGGTTTGTTTTTGAAAGTGCTATAAGTTAAAGATGTGTTTTATACCACCACCTTTGTATCTTTATTACAATAACGTCACCATGTTTGCTACTACCTATTTGTTTTTTAGCTCAAAAGTCTTGTCTATTTTTCGATGACCTGTATTAATTCATGATACAGTGCAAGAGAGATCTTCCTTCTTCCAAAACTTATAGCGTGTCTTAATACGCCCCTGAATCCCTTGTTTCTTACTTTTTAAGTATCAAGCTAAGGAACATCACACCACATGAAGTAAATGTTGAAATTCTACCTACTCTTCATCCGTCTAGCGTTTTCCCGCGAACGTTTGCCTCGTCTCTCAGTGTTACCAGATGGAGCTGAATATTTTTTACAATTTAGGATAAAGGTCTAGAACAATTTCACGAATGACGATACATATAATAATGTAATATTAAGACTGAAAGAATAATTAGATAAATCGACTAAGCTAAATAAATGGAAGATGGACAAGCAACACTTTAGCATAGATATTGCAAAAGCATTTAACATATAAATTATAAAATGCTGTTAGTAACTTCTGAATAAAGAAGCAACACACGTGGTTGACGCTAGAAGTCGACAATATACTTTATTTAAGCAGATAAATGAGAATGATAGAAGCAGAATTCTGTGGTTAGCTGGCACTCAACGAACTCAAGGATTAGAACAAACTTAATCAATGTACACAAGTTTACGAACTTACTATCATCGGAGAGAGGTATAGGTGCAAATCTGGGGCATCCTGGCTGTATGCTCTTCCCCCCATTGGGCCAGAAGTCAGCAGTACCAGTTCTGACGGGAGCGCCGTAACCACCAGCGTCGGTATGGATGACGTCCACGAACTCCGCATCTTTAGCGTTCACGTGCTCCATCACCACTCCGTCAGGGTAGAAGGCTGGAAAAGCAGGATCGAGTGCTGTTAATCTGAAATTTTCGTAGGCTGATGTTAACTTGGGAGATAAGGTGTAAGGGGGTAAATATTGAGGTCATTGACATTTAATTTTGGGCTTTATAGATAGGGTGACACTAATTAGCTACTATTTTTGTAAAGAATGGATCCCTCACACACAAGGCCCTTTTGCATGGAAATATTGATAACTGAAGCTCTATAACCGTTGCTTAAAGCTCATAACTATTAATACCACTCATTGACATCATCATTTCAGCTGTAAGACATCCAGTCGTTTACTGATAAATGAAGGTTCTCCTTATAAGTATATCCCTATTATCACTGAAATCTTTATTAAGATAGAATGTGAAGACTAATTACGTACCTTTTAACTACTTTATTGTATTTCGTCTTAAGTTCCCTCGCAGTGTATCCAGCTACGTGGCTTCCTAAAGAATGGCCTATGACGTGGAATTTTTCTAACAGAAGTCCAGAGTCTAACAATTTGTTTAGTTGCTCAGCTGCCGCCATTCCGACCTGGAAATGAAATTATCAAATTATTAGTTTAAACAAAATCTCAAATATATTTAAAATACCCCAAAGTCTCTTTAGTCACCGACCATCTACTATTAAATACAAGGATTTAATTACAGTACCTACAAACAATCACACTAAATTAGTATTTAGTAATATCGAAGACATGGCATACAAATGAAGGTCACCAGGTTAACAAGCCATCACCTTTGGCGTAGGTCTAAATTATTCATATGTATATTAAATGTACGTATTTACTTGTATATAGAAAAACAAAACAACATGTCGATTGAATACGCATAAGATGGTAAGAAAATTCCGTTATGATATCATCGTTGATTTTTTAGGTCAAGCCTATAAGATATGAATAAACTTAACCATCTAAAAATTGCTTTGGTTATTGACACAAATGGAACTTTTAAATGGACACATCTTATTCATGACATCTTGCAAGACAAACTATGTGTTTATTGCGCCATCAAAATTACGTATTTAAGTACAAAATTATTCTTTTGGCATCTAAATCTGAAAGCTGTCAATTTCCATTGCCAAAACTGTGTACTGTGTGTGTGTATGCACATAAAACGATTAGTAAACAGAATTTTAAGCTGCAATAAAGAGCATTCGCCTCTGCCAATTCCATATGAGAAATATTAAGGCTCTTGAAATATAAATAAATGCGTGGATTTATCTATACATATATGGGCCATTTAAATATATGAATATGTAAATGCGCAGGTATGTCTTTATGTTATCTTACCTTTTTCGTGTTGCGCGCGGCATTGACTAAGTATGAACCGTGGGCCATGTTGGACCAGTCCAATAATATCACGTTTGTACCCGGTCTGGCTTCCAAGTACGAGCTCACCATGACCTGGAAATAAAAAATGATAAATTGATTACGTTATTAAACATTTTTGCTTAGGTATGCAATGCAATGTGGTTTAACTCCATCAGTTGCACAAAGCTCCATTAATGTTAAAGCTTCTTTAAATCTATTGCTGACTCTTTCTTTGTCAACAAGATAAAAAGTGTCAGCAATAGGTTTTACCTATTGCTGACATTACGACTACCTAAATAAAATTACTGATGATGATGAAAGATGGCTTGACTAAGCTAAATTTTCTTTTATTTGGAGTGGGTTTATGGCAATAGTGCTATGAAGAGAGTCGAAGTTAGACCTCTCGTCTGCGAGGCTAACGATTTAGCCATGAGTTATTGCCGCTTAAGTTATCAATAAGTTACGAATTACGATGTGATTTTCATACCGATTCATCTAACCAATAATCAGAGGTCATAAAAACAGCATGAGCTTTAGAGGATGATGGCATTGTGGTTTTACACCTACAAAATTACCTACAGAAAAAATGGATTCCGATTTTTATTGTGGTCTAATGGCATTTTAAATAGTAGCCTCAAGCATATATTTTGCCATCAATCACACCGCTTTTCCATGGTTTATTGCTATGTTTAGATAATGTTGAAAAAACATAAAACAGCTGACAACTAAAGCTCATATTGTCTATATGTACATGGTTTTAACCCTAACATATTCAATGGCTTAAACTTGGTAAATATATCGACTTAAACACTAGTTATATTTGTATAAACACGATATATCTCGGTGATCAACCCTTCCGTGATTGTGCAACCTTATCCCATCCCATGGCACCAGATAGCGTAATGGAAGACAGATGTCTTCCTGGTAAAGGGTTAATGGCGAGATAACATAGAACGCGTAGGAAATGTCTTTAGAAATCGGTCTTTTAGACAATAGTGATAAACTCTTATAACAAAAAGAATAAAATTACATGTTAACCAGGACCGTTTACCTATTTCATTGTTCACATGAAATTTAAAGTCTCTATTTCTCTGTTTCGTTAATTAGTAACAAGTAATGAGTTTGATATCTAAATGTGTGTCAGAGACAGAGACTGGCCGCTTTATTAAATCAAAAATTCTTAGGTTAGAAATCTATTCCCTTCACAAGAATGAAGCTCAACAATATAACCTTTCTTGGCAGTTGGACAAAAGTTATTCAAATCAAAACTACCAAACCTGCCCCTGCATTACAGTCTACATGAATCGATACATTTAAATCATTCATAAAATATTTTGTATGCAATACGTAAAGTGCCGTGGTTGCACATCTCGGAATGCACTGTATGAATCATAAGAACGTGAATGTTAAAATGTAACTCGCAAAATGGAATGTAAGTACGTGTTTGTAGTGAAAATATTTTAACTGATATTATTAGTGGTGATAAATCACGTGAAAATGTAAATAACAGTTCTCTTAAATAGCTATACCTAGCAGTTTCCTGCGAATTTATGTGCGTCCCGAGGGAACTGCTTCGCTCACCAGTACTTATATGAAGTCTTTCTCAATAAATAGACTAAGATAGTCTAGTCTAGTGAAAGAATGCTTTAGTTCGGACTACCTAGTTCTTGTCGAAGTTTTATAGTATAAATATCGAATGATTTTGTTCTCCATGGTACGTGAAGATATGCCTAATATGTACATATGTACCTATACACTTTATTCCAGTAAGTAGATTGATCAATCTTTAGCCTAACAATCTGCATACATAGCTATAAATCCCATTAAAATATTTTTAGAATGAATCGGTCGGAATGCGAAGAACTCTCAAAATACATTGCAATCAACACTACGAAGCAATTTAATTAGTAAATTACGGCAGGATTGCTCATAAATTAGTATTAATTAAACGGCTTTTGGCGTGCTCGGTTTAGCGGTATTCCGCTGCTAACCAAACTATTCATCATAGAGAAGATAAATTCATAACATAAATACATAGGTATTTAGATCATGTTTGCGTTTGAGTAAAACCATAACGTTTCTGGTTACTATGTATGATTTATGGTGGTTGATGGTCTGTTTCCTAATATATTAACGTTGACTACTTTGAAATGAGATACTGATTCAATGTATCGAGTATGTAGCAACTGGCAGTCTTTGATTTAATGCGACTAAACTGCAATCAATGAAAGAAAATGAAAAACATTTATAACTGAAAATAGGAGCATATTACTTAAGATAAATAATTTAAAGCTTGCGGAGCTCACATCTTTCCTGTGTTTATGTTTTTAAGTATAAAATCTGTATTGCATAATTATTACTAGATATTCCACAACCCAAGGGACAACTTTCCACCCGGAGAAAAAGTAGCTGTAAACATAAGTTTTTGAACTGATTATACAGTTATATGGTTTGCCTTTTTTTTAACGACGTCAAAAATCATCAAATGACCCCTCCCGCTGTGGGTTAGCAGCGGTGAGGGAGTGTCAGACTCTTACTGACTAAAAAAGGTCGTGTTCCGTCATAGGCCTTTCATGTACCAGGGCCGCGGTATCTTTTTCGAACAACCCGCAGATATATGGCTTTCCTTACCTGGATACTCTCCTGCTGGGCGACTTCAATGAACCCGTGGATGTAGAAGACGGTAGGGTTGCTCTTGTCGAAGCCTTTGATCTCGAACAGCCGGCTGGCTTGGCTGAGGGGAATGTCCACGTAATCGTCCACTGTTTGTCTGAAAAAGAAAAAGGAAGTTTTATTAGTTTATGCATGTCATTGTAAATTGTCTGCGTCAGGATCGCTGCCACAAATGACCGATCCTCTCGAAATACACATAGAGAGTTGCTACCTAATTGCTACCAGCTACCATTAGTTGTTACCAATTGCTACCCTCGTGGATTTGAAGATATTCAGAATCTAAAGGTGACAGCCATTCTGATATCAGGATGGCTGTCTGATGATTCTGATATCAGTGTGATGTACAAAACGTTTCTTGTGTTCTACACGCTATAGCACGCAGTGGTTACCAATTGCGAGCGTACATTTCCATTTCTGTAACCTTTGTGCGCGAACATTTTCTAACAGACTTATAAAACTTAAAATGTTCGTGATTGTTGGTGGCTCCTCACTATCATGTAAGTACAAAATTTTGACATCAACGGACATGAACAATTACAATAGGTTCGTGCAGAATTTAAATATCGACGCAGATGGGAAACGAATATTTTATCTTGAAAATTCAGTCACGTTCGGTTACATTTACAGTTGACGGTTCGTGTTTGGCCTACGGATCTAGTCCAAGTGCGGTTCATTCAATGCATAATGCGTTTTCCCTGTATCTTTTACTGCCTGCCTTACTGTTTTAGGGTGCGTTTAGACCAAACAAATAAGAGCATTCCTTCCTGATCCTATTGAGCACAAGCACACTACAAACTCTTAGTAGGCCGATAGTTGTTTGGGCTCGTAGATCAGTGTGAAAATGAATGTTAGTACGCACATTACAAAGATCATGGACTTAGCCGGCATCAGACCTAAGATTTTCTTTTAAAAAAGGTTGGCTTTCCTTCGCGTCTACTGTCTTCCGATTGTTAAGTCTACAGTGTGCTCGTAGGCCAACTTTGAACATGCTTGAATCAAACGTACACAGAACTAATCTATTTATTCACAGCATTTAAGCATTCTTTCTCTATAAGAACCTCCTTATAAACAGGTTGAGCCTTCTTTATTTCCAGAATGGTTTTGGTTTGAACGTACCCTTACTGCCTTACATAGAATTGTTTGCATTGACTAGATCGCGTGACAAACAGTAATACACAGCGTTTTCCAATAAGCATTCAATTCTCCTTTACCGACTTATTGGCACCGAGTCATGATTACATTTTCTTTTTCTATTGGACTTATGGATATGCTGAGCTATATTGTCCTTCCTTTTATTTGAATACTGTTTTAAACGGAAAATATTTAGTAAGATTGTTAGGGTTTCATAGGATTATTTTAACGCGTTTCATAACTGCTTCGTGCTCCCACACAAAATGTAATCTGTTCCATGTTTGAAACAGATTGAATTTCTTTCGTTATTAGAGGTATGAGATTAGCGAGTTCAAGTAAACAAACTTCAGATTTATAAGATTAGAATAGATAAAGAATGAAACATAAACTTACCCATTATAATATCTCAAATAAATGTCTTCAACTCGATTTGTCCTGTCCGGCAAGATTCCTGAAACGAAAAATAAATAGATTTAGAGTTGCGTTAAATATTTGAAATTCCTCGAAACTAGGTCAATATCTAATAATACTCTTGAACGTCATTCTTTAACTTATGTACTATATTTTTGCGTTTTTAATTTACAAAATACAAGTCGAAATACTTTTGAGAAGTTGCATTAAAGAAAAATGCCATTCCATTGAATTGGTCTTGAAACATAAATAGTACGTAATTAAAAAAAAAAACTTGTTCTGCACTATCAATCACTTTTCAATAGTAAAGTTAATGGAAAATGTTTATTTAATGCGTTATCGAGAAATCTGATTATTACCAGGATTGGTGCCAATATAATCTACAGTGCCCGCAACACTACCGCCAGCTAGTATTTCCGTCGCACCGAACAATATTAAAAATAAATAAGCGATATTCCTAGAAAACATTGTACGTTTCCACTGCGGCCTATTTTTATCAGCAATTCTATAGAATTTTCTTTCACCACTGAGGATTAAACTTTTCAACAATAATTATGTTTTTTCTGGAACTGAAGCTATTTTTAACGCACTGTGAAAATTGTATAGGAACTGAAATGATAATGGCAAGTTCCCACAGTTATATACATGCGAAACTCAATTTGAATAAATAACAATGCAATTTTGTTTCAATATTTATGCTGAATTATATTGCAATTTACTTCAATTGACAGCACGCGAAGGTACCTTAGAGAATGACAGATATGTTCATTTCTTGTTTATTTGACTGATCTTTGATCGTTTGAGATTGCTTACGGCTACGTCAGTTGGTAGCTACTGAAATGAGTGAAGGTAAACAGTCATGGATATTCTGATTTTGCATTTACCACCGTCGGCTTTGGACAAAGTTATTTTTGATTTTATGTCACATTTTGCCTTGTAGGTACAAATATATGTGATTGAAGTGCAGAAGGTATGATCAAACTGTGGAAGACGGAAAGATAGCTAGAGATGCACATAGGGATGGTAGGACAGCCATCCTCTCGTAAGTCAAGCAACGTACGGTGGGCGTGATCCAAACGACCAGTTCTTAGGAGTTTTTGCGTTATGATATCTCCGCTAGTCATTGTGTTCTCCAACAACAATGAAACTGATTAGTTTCCCGTCTATGGACTTTTAACAAATGCTTAATTAAAAGTAGTTTCTATTTAATAAAAAAAAAATGAAAGTAGCTATTTCATTCCATAATTTACCAGTATCAAAAAATTTTTTTCTTAGTTTTAATAGACCATTGTTTGCCGATATTTTATGACTAAAATATCTTAAACTCAATTTTCCTTCAGCGTATGACTTCGTCGTAATTCGTTACATCAGTACGTCAACAGGTGTGTTACATTAACAAAGTTACTTTTATAGCTGCGCTTATTTTAGGTTTCATTTGGAAATGGATTTGACTGTATTGAACTGAATATAAAATGTCTGGAATTTCCCTTTAAACAATGACAAATGAAGGGTATTTTTTTACAATGGCCTAGAAAATCATTAAGCAAAAAAAAATGATTTCAAAAGTTTTCTCTTAAAATAGGAATTAATTTAAGTGTATACCTGTATACGTAAAACGTGAAAAACTAATTGGTTTATGCAAATATCCGTGGCGTACACTTGAAGAGGCCTATGTCCAGCAGTGGACTGCGATAGGCTGATGATGATGATGATGATGAAATATCCGTGGCATCACGTTTGAAAATAAACCCAGTAAACATTACTTCTACTTTTCCTACCGCAATCAAACTTAAGGTACTTACAAATAAAAATATTGGCATATAAACATACCCTTACCACACGCATAGAGTGCACTCATATGAAGAGGCGTGTTGACGCGACACCGCGACCCGGGTAAGGGGCAGCTGACCCGGATTTCATCGTAAAAAATTCATGAATCTTCACCATTGATGTTTACTACTAAACGGCTGTTTATTGCGCTGTTGTTTTTTTTAATAGAAATCAGTGTTTTTTGTTGACACCTATTTGCTGGTTTACGTATACATATGTACTTAGTAGGTACGTAACTAAGTAGGTAACCTACTTACTGATGAATGCTAATTTTTTATAATTAAGTGCGTTAGGCTTTGGGAGAGGCATTGTTTTCTTGTAAGTATTAACACATTAAAATTACATTTTTGATTATGATAAACGAAAGTGCAATTAAAACGACTTCAATCGCTATTTTTTCCACAAGCATTCTTCAGTTATAAAACTTTTCTTACGCTAGGTGCATTGCTGACTGAACTGTTGACTGTTTATTTTTTTTGAATAAAACGAAAAGGTGACGTTGTCTGCATGCAAATATGTGGGCGATCCACATATTTTCGATATTTTCTTTTATATTTTTTAACAAATTGCATGGCTGCTTAGATTAATACCCATAACTTTATTGTTATAGTTTTTGAGTATATATTTAAAGAAAACATTTCTGTCCTTTATAGTTTCTTTCACATTAAAACTTAAAGTAATTACTGTTTTATGGTTTAGCGATAATAACACATATGGGAGTGGGAACAATACAGCTGAAAGGAAGTAGTTGAATATTTAAAATACTTACTTCAAGTTGAGGCAAGCTAGACAAAAGACTTTTGATATTAGTACTGAAATAGATCACCTAATTACTGGGCTGGTTTTTAATCATAGGTCCTTTGTAAGTTTGACATTTACAAAGTATGGACTGGTAAAGTTACCAGAAGTTAGATATTCTTCATAGAGATTTGATTTGAAATTATTTTAATATAATGCTAAAATAGATAATTTGAAGCTTGTTTGTATTTTTGCGTTTCAGAAAACTGACGTGACCTAAATGCACAATCCTACTTTAGGACATCTTCGACTTGCATAAAAGTACGAATCATGTATACATAGGTGTGTAGAGGCCAAATATTAATACTTACTGAAACTATTAACGTTAGCAAACATGGTCATAAAAATACTTTAATTTAATAGAGTGTGTTGTTAATAAAGCGATCGTAGATAGGTATTCCGCGATAGGAATCGATGAGCATTACGAAATTAAGGCCGATTTGCACGATACTCTTTATATTTCTGTGCACATACAGTACTTTTCAGTGTACATATTTTTAGATCGCTTTATCCACGGCATATAAAACATTAGCGAGATAAAAAAAGTTGTAAAGCACTGGTACTCAGCTGCATCTGGTTAGACTGGAAGCCGACCCCAACATAGTTGGGAAAAGGCTTGGGAGATGATGATAAAACAGTATTATAAGTGAGATACAGGGCGATGGAGAAACAACAATGATTTCTAATTTAAAGTAAATGATGTGTAAATAAGATTGTTTGTTGTGCAAAAATATACAAGAATCAAAGTTTTGAAACTAGCTTACTGTTGCGATTCTACTTGACATAAAAATAAACATTGTAAGTTCCTATTAACACTGGTATAGTTCACATAGGTACTCGTGCAACCAATCTAGTGGGCTAACAAAGTTTTCAAATTGGCATAGGTATGCTCCATAGCTTACACTAACAATATTGCATACCTACACCTAAATACCTGTACCTATATGTATAGGGGTACAAATAGGGTGACCCCGCCTAGCAAACGGTGTGGATTTTTTCGTTTTATTTGAGACTTGTAATGATGTTGACTGAGCGATCGATAATCCGTGTATATTCTGGATAAGGCTTTATAAAAAGTACCTCTTATTTGAATTAACCTTGCCATATTTTGGGTGGTTTTCAGGAATGGTTCCCTTAAGTCAATGTAATTATTTTTCGCCTGATAAAGTCTACATGTGACAAATCGCTTGGTAACTTCGCTTATCGTGTCTTTAAACTTGAATGCTACCTTAGTTTATATGCAAACTAGCCGTTTTCATGCGGTGTCACCCGCGCCCCGTGGTAACTACTGCCCGTACCGGGATAAAACATAGCCTATGTTACTCGTGGATAATGTAGTTTTCGAATGGTGAAAGAATTTTTAAAAACGGTTCAGTAGTTTTTGAGCCTATTCATTACAACCAAACAAACAAACAAAAAAACAAAGTTTTCCTCTTTATAATATTAGTATAGATAAACCTGAACATTAAATGAAAGGTGTTCTGTATTAAAGTAGTCACGGCACTTGACCCGCGTGCAGCCTAAATACCGGCTTGTTTCAAGGCAGGTAACTTATGAATCTAGACTAAGCGGCAGCAGACTTAGTGGGTATTTCAAAATGCGTTGTTATTTACTGTGGAATTCTATAACTGATCTTGTTGTTGTTTAGCGATTAGAGATTGATATTTGACATCATTTACCTTTATGGAGCTAATATCAAAATTCATTTATTTTAGCACGTGGTGATTTTTTAGGTGGCTGGTGCGAAATAAAATGAAAATAGTGGTTATTCTTGGAACATTTTCCTTATCATTGCTTTTACTCAATCATTTTAAGCCTTTCCAGTAATTCATTCATGTGACAATCACGTTAATTAGGTTTTTTGTCTCTTATACTTATTTAAAACCATTTATTTATTCATATTTTTATCTAAAGGCGACTGTTAACGACCTGAACCCGGAACCCAAATTCATTTCATTTCAAAATCTTTCCTACATACCTAGTTGATAACAACCACACGGTATCAGCTATCCTATTCTCAGTTGATCTCGTGTCACGCATTGTTTGAACGTTGAAACGATATGGTGCGCGCACGCATCCGTAATAATTACGGAATAGATGTAGAGCGAGCGACTGTCAGATCTTAATTATTTTATAAAGGTTGAAACACTGTGTGTGTATCTACCTTAAAGTGTGTATGAGCGATAGACTACTGCGATGCTGGACTGACATAGAAAAGTGGTATTTATTGATGTCATATTGAATATAAACTAAGACACGATGGTAAAAATATAAGTTTTTGTTTAGCTATGTTATTTTCAAATACAGCTGCAACTACAAAGTAACCATCAGTCAAACTTCGTAACCACCTTTTGTTCATACCCACTGCTTCGGTTGTTACTGGCTCTTGGTCTAGCAGATAACACGCGGCTTTTAGAGTGAAGCTACCGAACCGTATGGATACGGTTTGGTAGGCTCTAGGGCTGTAGTTAAACCCGGTGGAGTTTCTGGTCTCCAACCGGGCGCGTCCCCAGGTGGCGGATAGGGGAATACCGCACAGATATGTGCGGTACCGGGTTTACTCGGCGCGGACCAAAACCAGGTGATGGGATTGCTCCTCAGTAGAGAAAGCGATCGCGTGCGGCAGGTTCGGTCAGTCAGTGCTACTTCTGCTGGCTAGACGTCGACTTCGGTTACTGTCGGACAACCCGTAAGCCTCATTGAGCGGAACGGGGGCTCTGTTTACAGGGTCGCGAGGAAGAAAACCTCTATAAAAAATCACTAAGTTGTACCATCCAGTCTCTCCTGCCTTGGCGGGCCGCTCGGGTGGTATGGGATTCGCTCCTTGATCTAATCAGGCTGTGAATGTTGAGGGGTTTTAGCCTACACCTTTGGTGATACATACGATCTGCCCTGCTCCTGTAAGCAGGCTAGAATTTTTGGAAGGGAATGCACCGTTTGTGGGCCATAGCTATGGTCATCGGATGGTGCGGGTCAGGGTTATACTTATACGAGTATATATTATATTTTATAGTGTACATATAGTATTAATATTATAATTATGATAAATATATTACTGTATATATCTGTATGTATATATTGAGACGAGAATGTGGGAGATAGGGACCTCACCCTTAAAAGGAACCTTATGGAAATGGCACATGTAACAGATAGCGTACCCCAGGGAGGTACCCAAATGGGAGAATCCTCCACAGACCCGTCTAACGGCTCTGTCTGTCCCGCGTATTCTGGGGGGGACAACATTTGCCACAATTCTACCAACGACCAAACGCGCGAAAACCGGATACCGATTATTGATACTGACCGATTGGATGATGTTTTTAAAAAGATGGATGGAAATACTCCTTGTGATGTAGAGTCGCTGGGTTCTATGCCCGGCACATCCGCATCACTGGAACCTTGGTCCTCCAGGCTGAGGAAAATTGAGAAGCGGCAGTATGAGGCGGCGTCCAGTGACGATAAATTGCTGCCGCCTCCCAAGGTGCCGACGAAGGCCAAGGAAAAGCCTGGCCGTCATGGAAGGGGACGCTTTTGGCGGCCAAGTACGTCGCGCTTAAGTGACGAAAGCGATACGGACACGTCTCAGGCCTCGATTGAACCAAGGATCAGACGAGTCTCTGAAGCGATGGACGTGGAAGCCGCATGCTCCTTACTGCCACCTACGGGCACCGACAGCTCGGCGGCAGGACTGGAGCGGACAGGCATCCAGAATGTGGAGGTTCTTCTGGAGTCCATCCGGAAATCAAAGAACCTTAAAGGTACGAGTCAACGTACCATGAGAGAAGCGGCGGAGCAGGTGCGCTGCTGCGTCGAGATGCTCGCTGCCAGGAGTGCCACAGAGGAGACTAGCCGCCTCCAGCTGGAAATCCAGCGCCTGAGGCAGCAGGTTGGATCCCAGGACAAGGAGATTGAAGCTCTCAAAGAGGAGATGCTCTCGTTGCGTCTCCACTCAGTTAACTTGCCACGTCAGCAACCGCAGCCGTCGATACCTTCCACCCCGGAAAAGTCCACAGTAGACGACGAGCTGCTGCGTGGCGTTATTGACCGCGTAGGCAAAATGTTGGATGCTCGTATGGCGGGGATTGAAGATCGCCTTCTACCACAGGTGAATCTTCGCCCTCCATTAGCAGCCGATCGAAAGACGGCAGCCCAAAAACAGCGGCAGAGTGCTGCGGCTGGTACAAGCCAGGCGTCCGCAACCGCAACTGTCATCGCGGCAACTCAAGCCTCAGTCTCAGAGGCACCGTCGTCTGCGCAACCACAGCAGGAGTGGCAAACTGCCTCTAATAGGAA
The DNA here is from genome assembly GCF_030705265.1 of Helicoverpa armigera. Classification (NCBI taxonomy): domain Eukaryota; kingdom Metazoa; phylum Arthropoda; class Insecta; order Lepidoptera; family Noctuidae; genus Helicoverpa; species Helicoverpa armigera. Next base: position 7,890,699 of record NC_087132.1, on the reverse strand, counting down.
GAAAGACAGGAAGAATAAAAAGAAAGCGGTTACGTCGAAAGAGGCCGCTGCCACCATCTTAGGCGGTGCTAAGCCCTCGTCGTCTCAAGCCAAAGGACGGAAGAAAAATAAAAAGTCACGGAATCGACGCAGAAAGCTTCGCGAACCGAAGTCAGCTGCCCTGGTTCTGACGCTTCAACCTGAGGCAGCAGAAAAGGGGCTTACCTACAAAGATGTCCTGACAAAGGCCAGACAAGCGGCCAATCATGAAGAGAACGGTATCACCGACATCAGATACCGTCGAGCTGCAACGGGGGCTCGACTTTTTGAGTTCACGGGAGCCAATGGCGCTGCAGAAGCGGATCGTGTAGCTGAACAGCTGCGCCAGATCTTTCCGGAGGGCATCCGGATTTCAAGGCCAACAAAGTGTGCCGAACTGCGCATTGTCGGCCTTGACGATTCTGTCACCGAAGATGACATATGTGAGGCGGTTGCGCGCAGGACGGGCTGCTCCCAGGAGGCGGTGCGCGTCAGCGCAATTCGTGTTGGTCCTGGAGGAGCCGGTTCTGCCAGAATTCGGTGCCCCGTAGCCTCTGCCAAGATGTTAGGCGAAGCCAATCGACTTCTCGTTGGCTGGAGCTCCGCAAAGGTTCAGGTTCTGGAGACAAGACCCATACGGTGTTATAAGTGCATGGGGTTAGGACATACCTTTCCTCTATGCACTTCTACCGTGGACTACGCCGGACTTTGTTACCGCTGTGGAAAACCAGGTCATAAGGCAAATACCTGCACTGACGATCCCCATTGCCTGGGTTGCGAGGCAGCAAAGCTGCCCGCAAATCACGCAGTAGGAGGAAAGGGCTGTAAGGCCCCAGCCAAGCCAAAGAGGGGGAAGACGGCCGCCAACATCCAGGCCACCCCCCATAGCGAAGTATTGCCAGACCAAAGGCAACAGGAGATAGAAATGATTATCGAGGACTCTAATGGACCAAGTCCGTAACCACAAAATACTCCAGGCGAACCTAAATCACTGTGCCGGTGCACAGGACTTGTTTCTGCAAACCATGGCAGAGTGGTCGATAGGCGTGGCCGTAGCTGCAGAACCATATTTTGTCTCTCCTCGCCCTAACTGGGTGGGTGACGTGGACTCGTCTGTAGCTATAATCGGCTCAGCGGATCCCAACTGCACTCCTCCTACACTCAAGGAAAGGGGCTCGGGATACGTTGCAGCTAAGTGGGGTGAGGTCATCATCTTCGGCGTATACTTTTCTCCGAATAGGACCCTTCCCGAGTTTGAAGACTTCCTTGACAGACTTGGGGCCTCTGTTCTTCGGATGGCACCAAGCCAGGTCTTGATCATGGGGGACTTCAATGCGAAGTCTACTGCATGGGGCTCCTCCCGACCTGACATACGAGGACGTGTTGTCGAAGAATGGGCGGCGGTAACTGGACTCGTTCTTTGAATAGGGTCAGTTAACACGTGCGTGCGGTGGAACGGGGGTTCAATAGTGGATCTCACTTTCGCTACGCCGGCTCTGTCCGCGCGCGTACTAGATTGGCGGGTTGTGCAGGATACTGAAACCTTATCCGACCACAGATACATTCGTCTGGATGTATCTGTGTCTTCATACAATGACGCTGCTGCTCGACATTCGAATGCCCAAAAGTTTCCACGATGGGCACAAAAGCAGCTTGATAGAGAATTACTGGAAGAGGCCGCCATTGTTCAGGCGTGGCTATTGCCACCAACACGCTCAGAAGCGGCCGACGTCAACGTCGGGGCCCATCGTTTCCGGAGCGCCATGACGGCGATCTGTGATGCGGCCATGCCTCGTGTGCGCCGGCGACCTTCTAAGAAGGAGGTCTACTGGTGGTCTCAGGAAATAGCGGGCCTCCGGCAGGCCTGTATTCATGCGCGGAGGTGCTACTCTAGCGTCCGCAGGCGACGCCAGCGCAGCGACAGCCTTAACATCTTAGAGGCTGAGCTTTATGAGACGTACCAGGTTGCACGAGAAACTCTGCGGGTGGCGATAATTCGGGCGAAAGACCAAAGCAGAAGCGAGATGCTGGATGGCCTTAACCGCGATCCCTGGGGACGCCCGTATCTCTCAGCAAGGAACAAACTTCGTGCTCAGGGCCCCCCACTTACGGAGGCCCTCGAACCTCAGTTCCTTAGCCAAGTAGTGGAAGCCCTATTTCCCAATCGGGCAGAACATGTACCTCCAGTTATGGCTCCGCCTGAGGAGGAACAGCACGATGAAGAGGAGATCCTGCCAATCACTGAGGCGGAGATGAAAACTGTGATTTTGAAGGCGCGCTCCAAGAATAAAGCTCCCGGCCCGGATGGCGTACCCTCCAAGGTACTAGCCATGGCACTGAGCGATGCGATGAATGATCAGCTGAAGGAACTGTTCGACGCGTGTTTAACGTCGAGACAGTTCCCTGAGCCTTGGAAGGAAGGACGCTTAGTGCTTCTGCAAAAGCCGGGTCGGCCGCCAGATTCACCTTCGGCTTACAGACCCATTGTCCTGTTAGACGAAGCGGGTAAGATGCTGGAGGGGATTCTGGCCAGCCGTATAACTCGACACCTTAATACGACCGGCCCCAACCTGTCGGATGCCCAGTATGGCTTTCGAGCCGAACGATCGACTGTGGATGCCATATTGCGCTTGAAAGCAGAGGCGAGGGAAGCGGTCGCCGGAGGGAACGTGCTGTTGGCGGTGTCACTGGACATCGCCAATGCATTTAACAGTCTGCCATTCAGCTGCATAGGTGAAGCGCTCCAATTCCACGGAGTGCCTACATACCTGAGGCAGCTAGTGGCAGACTACCTGAGAGGACGGAGCGTCTGCTACCAGGGACGCGACGGGCGCATGGTACGGTGCTCTGTTACGTGCGGTGTTCCGCAGGGGTCAGTCCTGGGACCACTCCTGTGGAACATCGGATACGATTGGGCCCTGCGTGGCGGCTTTACCGCCGGGCAGGGTGCAATTTGCTATGCAGATGACACCCTCGTTACCGCTCGGGGTGAGACTTTTGACGAAGCAGCTCAATCGGCAATCCAGTGCGTGTCCCTGGTCGTCAGCCGTATTGAAGCGCTCGGACTGCGCGTTGCTCTGGAAAAGACGGAGGCCATAGTATTTCATGGACCCCGGCGTCGTCCACCTGCCGGGGCCCACCTTGCCCTTGGGACTACAAGGGTAAGAGTTCAAACCAAAATGAAATACTTGGGCCTGGTAATAGACCGATTGTGGAACTTTCGCGAGCACTTTTTACAGCTTCAGCCAAAGTTAATCAATGCTGCGTCCTCCCTTGGTCGATTGTTGCCGAACTCGGGCGGACCAAGCGCGATATGTCGGCGGCTTTACACGGGGGTGGTTAGGTCGATGGCGCTCTATGGAGCACCGGTGTGGGCTGATTCTTTGAGGAGTCCCTCAAATAGGGCTTTACTGCGTAAGCCACAGAGGATCATGGCGAACAGAGTCATCCGCGGATATAAGACCGTTTCTGCGGAGGCCGCATGCGCCCTGGCTGGAACCCCCCCGTGGGATCTAGAGGCACAAGTGCTCGCGGAGATTTATTCCCGGAGAGCTAATGCTCGCTCGAGCGGCGACTGTCCTCCGCCCGAGCTTGTGAGAAGATGGCGCGAGCAGGCGCAGGAGGATGTCCTGTCCGAGTGGAAGGAGAGACTGGCGGCGCCTACTGCTGGTCATTGGACTGCGGCGGCAATAGGGCCAATTCTCGAAGAGTGGGTGGGAAGAAGGTACGGAGTGCTGTCCTTCCGTACCACCCAAATTTTGACCAACCATGGGTGCTTCGGGTACTATCTGCATAAGGTGGCTAGACGGGAACCTACCCCCGTGTGCCACCAGTGCGGTAGTAGCCCGGATACAGCGCAGCACACCATTGAGCTGTGTCCCGCCTGGGACGAGCAGCGCAATGTGTTGGCGGCTTACACCGGACAGGACTTCTCGCTGCCGAATTTGGTGAGAGGGATGATCGGCAGCGAGGCCGGCTGGAAAGCCGTAGATACCTTCTGCGAACAAGTAATATCGCAGAAGGAGGCGGCGGAGCGGGTCCGTGAGGCAGACGCTCATGCGGACCCAATTCGTCGCCGGAGGGTGGGCAGGCGTCGGACGCGTTACGCCGCCCAGATGCCGCCCTAGCAGCAGCCAGTGGGTAGCAGACCGGGGAACTCCTGCTACCTGCATTGCACGAGCTGCTGCTGAGATGGATCGCCAGTAGACGGAGGCGACCAGCCACTGCCGAGAGGTCACGAAAGTCGTCTTTGGTCCTCGTGGCCCCTCTCTAAAAGGCAGAAGACGGCACAAACGCTGAGGTTTTTAGTGGGTGCAAGCCCCACATAACCTCACCGTCTCCCGGGCGTGTGTATGCGTCAGGCATTTTCCTCAGCCGAAACAAAAAGGGCTGTAGTTAAATGGAAATTATGTACCTACTGTTTTTTAATTTGTAGGCATTATTGCAAAGGCTCAGTCATTAAGTTCGATGCCTAGCAATTTTGGTCTGTTAATCAGTAAGTATTTTTAATTTAATTATAACGATGATCATGGTAAGATATGACTACTTTGTGTCTATGGAGTTTCTTGCCGGCTCTTCTCCAGGACACCATTTTTTTGGAACCGTGCAACTAGTGTGGCGTTTCATAGGAGCAAAGGTCTATTTGAAATAAAAACATTTGACTTTGTCTTTAAAGGTTGGATGACAGAGTGAGAAGGCTTATAGTTAAGTTGCCCTTATATTAAAGAAACTGCATTTTTAGCATGAAATAGTAAAATGTTTTTTTTTTCGGGTTACTTTAACTTAGTAGCAAGATTTATGAAATACATAGTCTAAGGATATACTCGAGATCATTTCACCACCCCTTCAGAATCAAAAGCGAGTTAATTCACAAGAAAACGGGTTTCACCGTTACGTAAAGATAATTACTACTACGGTAGTACGAGAAGATATTCTGGCGTAGATAAGTGGAGTGTTCGCGATAAGGGACAATGTATGAGTGTCGTGTTAATGGTGTGAGATAATGTTATCTGATACGCTTACTTCCTAGCGATAATTTTGACTATATTTTAAGTTTTTTTTAGCACTAAGTGCGAAATGATTTTTGGGTTTGTAAGTAAGAGTTAAATTATAAATAACACTATGGGTACTATGGGTAGGTACTCCCCTAAGGTGTCGGTTCTTGGGATTCTGTGGTTTCCAATAAAACAGTTCCAACGAAACTAAAGGTTGAAAACTGCTGTTGCTGATGATTTGAGCAAAATTAGACTAACCTAAGGAAGGCCTTGCCATGAGAATTTTAATACATACAGATAAATATCAGATATTTATAAGAGTCACGGGTTATCTATGTATCTAAAAAAATATCTACTTTCAAACTACTGTGGCTAACAGCAAGCGTATACAAATGTAGCATTGACCCAAAAACCGGAGTAATAAAACCTCAAGACTTCAAATTGAATTCATTGATAAGATAAGATTTTTGCAAGGAAACCGATTCCGTACTTTGGCTACTTTGAACTTCGTACTTTTTTATTGATAAACAAACCTGTTTTTTTAATTCAGTCACGTTGGAAATGTCGTGTGTGTCTTATTTACATTTACACGTTGTTTACATACTAATAACTTGTAGGTGCAATTTAGAGTAGGTTAAAGTAGGTACATACATGATTATAAACGCATTATGTTCCACGGTATTTTATGCGAAGGTCACGATTTTTATCTGATTTTGATACCGCGTGTTTGGGTACTTATATGGTGAAGTTGTGACTGGTGTGACAAATGGGAATGTAGCTTTATCTCTCTGTTCGCTGTCACGCTTAAATCCTGAGTCGTTATAATTATGTAACTGAGTATAGAGGTATGAAATATGAATAATTTGTGAACACACATAAAAACCTCACCTCTTTTGCGAGGTCGGTTAAAAAGCAATGTTCTTTCTATCTATACTCTATCTCGATTCACCACAATCGTGATTATTTTTCGACAACAATGCCTTTTAGCATTTAGTAGCTTTTGTATTCTAAACACGATGTTCAAATTAATATTGAACTGAAAACCAACTAAGTATAACTTTATTAGACTAGGTAGGTATAAGTATACAAGAGTTCATTTAGTACTCAAATCATTGATTAATATTCTACATGAAGTAGAGATGTCATCTACGGATATTGCATTCTGATACACAGCGCAGCTATGCAGTCGTGACATATGAATTTTAAATTACTCGGCCGCATTCATTTTTTCCCTCCCACTGACTATTCATTCATACATAGTAATAGCCTACAGCTTTGCTCGCGTAAATTAAAGGTTTTATTAAGCGTGAAACCTTACAGTAGTTGTGGTAGTTGCCTGTTTGTACGGTCACCGACATAATTAAGTTGGTCGAGATGTACCTAGTTATTTTTAAATCATATATGAAATTGAGATTTATTGCGATTACCTACTTCGTTTTATTGTACAGTTTTTTAGAGCACTTAAAGAAGTCACGCTTGATCACACCAACATATTTATACGAATAACAGAAAACTACACAATTTAAAACACACATTGGGAAATATATTTTAGTATAGAAAGGCACTGTACAATAAAAGGATTCCTGGTGAATAATTCAGTTGTCTCTAATTTTGACCGTGCTAAAAATAAATGTTGTAAAACTTTGTCCAGTGTCCAGTGAAGGTTCAAAGTACCATTTATTAAATCAAAATAAAGAGTAAAACAATTAACTAGGATATTTATAAATTAGAATGATAATAAAGAATGTTTCTGGCACGTGCTAAAGCTAAGAAAACTACATATGTTCGCTAATAGTTTTAATAATAAATCACGTATATTATTGTTACAAGTTCCGAATGTTGAAATGTTATGAATATTATTATAAATTATGTTACGCTTGAAATGCAGCCGTTGGAATGCTAATAATTAGAACTTTGGCAGGCGTGTAAATGAAATGTTGGGAGATTTAGGATGCTGTTTTGGAAACCAGATTAAATAGGGAAACGCTGATTTTAATAAATAAAGTATTATTGTTAATTCAAGAAATATTATCCCTTTCCAAATGTAAGCGGCTGATGTTTAGATCTTTATTTACGGGCCAAAGTAAATAAGACTTTATTTTATAGACATTGATGCATGATGATTGACAATTAATCATCAATTATCATCATTCAACACAGTTATTGACGATTAATATCGGTTCTATTACTCTACCCTACAAGTACATATTACATAGTTATCAGAAGAATGCTACAAATTGGTTCCATCAATCTGCGTGTGGCCGCAATCGATTTTATAGGAATGATTGCTCTGGTCAATTTATTTGCTCCATAAACATACTCATATGTCGCGTCCTAATAGAATACTATGATATATTTAAACATGACGAACGAAATTCTTTAAGGTTGCTTTTTGAAAGCTAGCTGCCGACTGCAATTGCCGACCGCACTTGCAGCGACTGCATGACAACAGTCGATATCAGAGAGGGACTGCACATGCTGCTGCCGCTTCGATCCAAAACGGTTTCATGTAAAGACATACTAGCCAGAAGTGAAGCTGCGGCCGATTTCATGCAGTCGCGGCATGTGCGGTCGGCAGTTGACATTCAAAATGTACCTTTACCGTATAAACACTCTTGAAAAAATATTTATTTCCGACAGGTTTTCCTGCAATAATATTAATAGGTACTTCCTTACTGCTATTTTTTCATTTTTTTATCATGCAATGTTATCAGTATTGTATTCATCGATGCAATAGAGGAAAATGCAACACACCTATATCAGTTTTAATTAAATTATATCGATTTTCAGAGCGTAACAGTAATAATATCTGTGTTAGGAATCCAAGTCATTATCAATTATATTGCATTTTCGCTCTGTTTCGTAATAACGAACCAAGGACTCGAATAATTAATGAATTCTATCGAAGTATCGAAACATTCCCTGTAGACCGGTTTGGAACCGGTTCTACCATACAATAGATGTTACCTGATCACTAATCAATTTGCGCTAAACTCGAGTTAACTCCTTTCGACCGTACTTTTTTTTCAAACCTACAAGATTGATTTGAACTTTTTTTACCCTTAGCAATGGTGCGTTTAGCTTTACCGATTTTGATGCGTTATTTAGCATAGTACCTATTTGTTAAAGTTAGTGGTATATTATGGTGATCTTCACACTGCCCCGCATCACGCTGCATCTTGCGTGTCGACGCACCTACGCGCGTTCCTGCGGGAGTGCAGATCTGCAACATCGTGCGGGTTTTTCACGCACTCACGCGCGTAGGTGCGTTTTGTAAATTCACGCACGGCGGCTTCCATTTTCAAATATACACGTCACGCCCATTCAAAATCACGCGCGTCACTGCGGGATCAGTGTGCCATACCTTGCGTTTCGCCCCGCACGGGGCTGCGTTTTTCTCCGCATGTATGTGCGTGATCCGCATGAACGCGCGTGGATGCATTTTCAGTGTGTTGGACTATGCGTGTTTTCCATACAAACGGAGATATTTCCATACAACGGAAAAAAACGCATCCACGCACTACGCTGCATCATGCGGGGCAGTGTGATAATCGCCTAAGTCGGTTTTGTCTCTTGGTAAAAAGTGGTGTTTGGTTAAATTTAATTGATTTCCCTAATGCCCAATTCATAGTTTTTAATCTTAGATTTGAATGGTGAAGTCAGCAACCGATTTTAGCAATGCCCTGAATAAATTTTCCTAAGGATATTATAATAAGTAAAATGATAATAGTGATTAATATTTTATCTATTGCGATCTTTTGAATAAGCGTCTTCTGATAGTGGGGGCGATTAATTTATTAATAATGCTTATAAGATATGAGGTGATTATTTGTATATGATAAAGAATTAGCAATATTTGTTTATGAAATGAAAATCATTTTTATTACACGTGTATTGATAAGGATATGTACTAAATCATTGCCTGAGTGCTCCAGTTTAAGCAAAATCTTATTTTTTTACAAAGCAGAGATTTAAAAAACCATTATTTTGGACATCAAAATAATAAACCATGACAATAACCTCATTTCAGTTACAAAATAAACCAGTATTTTTTTCTAGAACAGGAGAAATTGCATGTTGACCTACCATACAGTACCAAATTACGTTTTTAGTACTAGTTTTCGAACATAAAAACGTGAACATTCAAAGCTGGTTTTAGTGTATAGTTATCTAGAAACTGGAAATATTTATTTACCAGTTTTTTTATAGTCCTGGCTAATATAAAATTACCACGTGCTTTTATGAGTCAGAAACTTATCTTTATAGTCATAAGACCTTATAACAACAACAATGAAGAAAGTTGTAAGATAATCTTAAGAGAGAAACAGGGCTTCATAAAAAAAAAAAACTCTTTATTTAACTGTCTTTTAACTGTACCAATAAAAATGTATTCAACTTGTGTCAAAGATTAGGTATCTGAATTTAAGTAAAAAGGATTATATATGTAAATGCGTAAATTAGAACTAAACAGGACTAAAAAGAAGTATCTGTTATGGACAGTTAGTTTAAATAATTCAAGGTAAGGAATATTAATTAACAGAATATATTGATTTTGATTGATAAAATGATTTCTACTTTGCATTATAAGAACAACACAGAGGCTTGTATTTGTAGCTACTAACAGAAGCCGTAAATTATTGAGACATTTCAATTAAAACGTTCATAGCCAACTAATTTACTACTTAGAGTCAATAAGAGGTTCCATAGTTCACAAACGTGAGTCAGTAACTGTCCTTACTAACTACGAGTGGTTGTGCAATGGGACCGGTTATTAGGCCAATAAAACCGTACCGACCGACCGGACCGGACCGGACCGGTTAATTATGTGCGTGCCTTTATGAAGACTAGCTATGATTCCTGGTATCGCTTGCCCGTGAACCTGTATCTAATGTATGGTTTTGAGGGGCTCTATAGTGTTTTGTTTTTCTCATCTTTACTAATATTATAAGGAGGAAAAAATGTAGGTAGGTACTTTTATCTGTAATGAATAAAGTCAAAAACTACTGGATTGATTGGGAAAATTCTTTCACTGTTCGAAAGTTATACTCTTCCCGAGTAACATAGGTTTATTTTATCTGTAGTGGATCTTACGTGACGCTGGTGAAAGAGGTGATAAAGAGAAGTAAGCCTCTTGTTCACACACGTTTTGCTGCCGCAAAAAACTACGGTAAATTATGCTCTCACGGCCGTCAGTGTTGTATGGGTCACTATAAAAAACATGCAGTGGACAAGAGCTCTTATGCTTTATATTTACTCCTAACAGTAAGACATTTTTTAAATCTGTCTGGTAGTTGAAGAGATTCACGCCCACAAACTCTCAGTCTCTGCATCTTTACTACATAATGTTGATATGAGATGAATCTATTTATATGGGTATGTTTTATTAATGAGTGTGTGAACTTAAGTATTATTTATAGCTCGGAGGAAAATTATAGAGGTGCACGTGTGAAAAGTTTATTTGAAGCTACATTGTTTTGTACCTCTATAAACATGGGAAAATCTCGTTCAGGAGAGTGTACCTAACTCGTGATTGAATTCGTTTTTTTTTAATCTAGTTAGAATTGACGAACTCGTGGTCCATGGATCATCTTATTAAACTCCGTGTTTCGGAAGGTCTTTGGAAAATCTGTGGCAGTCACTAAAGTCAGAAGCCAGAAAGACAAGCATATAAACCTTTATTACCAGGAGATTGGACAGGCAGTTGCCCCCTGTAAAACTCTGGTACCCAGCTGCATTCAGTTAGATTGGAAGCCGAGCCGAGCATAGTTGGGTAAAAGCTAGGCAAATTATGAACGTCTAGATACATACAACTATCTGAATGAATGAAGCCTAGTAAGCAAGTCTGACAAGATTAAAATAACTGTGATAAATAGTTTCCTAGAGAACGGTTTTTTTCTACAGTTCTAACATAGTCTTTACATGACAAGTTCTTTGTGAAGGTTAAATGTCAACTTATGTTACTGTGACTGAGTAACTGCTACTCAGTTAAAAACGATTTGTTTACGTCTTTTTACTTGATGTGGGAAGATTTATGATCTTCCGTGTATCTATTGTTTAGTTACAGACACCAGTTGTCAAGCTACAAGTCTTGTATTTTTTAAATAATGATTTTGCATACCTAGATCAAAATAAAAATAAACATTTTTTTTTTGTAAGGCAGTGTCACACGCTTGAATAAACGTATTTCATTTCATTTTCATTTCATTTCAGTTCACAGTTCACAAATAAACAAGCATGTTTTGATGTTTTTGATTTTAGTATCTATAAGTTTAAATAATGTTAGATATAAATTATTACGTACTCTTCGAAGTATGCTACTTCCTAGTATGGTACCCATATAACAACACCAACAAAAAATAACCAGAAAAAAACAAACAGGTTCCTTTATATTCTACAAATCAATAATAATAAAAACATGTATCTAACGCAATGGAGCGAACACAACGATATTGTCATTTCAAGGTAAGCAAGCGTTTACTTAGTCTTAAAGTACCAATAATTGTAAGTAATTAAACTACCTACGTAACAGCTTCTACAAGGAAAAATATTGTCTTTATCGTACAATTGTATCACGCGATGTCCTATTTCAACAAACTTTACCAAAATACACTATTTTCCTATTGTTTTGTTTTATGTATTCCCAAGTTTTGTTACTAATTTGTTATTGAAACTCTTCGGGATTTCTGCAAAATATAGTTTTTGTTTGGTAGGGATTTTCCTATTTAGAGTGACGTGAAATGATTCGATTCTTACCTATTGCAAATATTTTCCTACAAGCATTATTTTTTTATTGAAAGTTGACAGTTTCAGATCCGTTTACTGAAATGGAGAGCTATTTCATAAATTAAATTTATATTTTTATGTTGTACGTAAACAAACTAAGATCTGGGTTAAAATTATAATATTTTGTTATAAGTTATTATTTTCCTGTATGTAAGGTTTTTAAAAAATATGTAACTAACTGTAATTTTGGGATTTTAATGATCGTCAGAGATTACAAAATAGTTTAATTTTAAATGATCCTCTATTATTGCATTTTTAATAGCAGAAATTATGAAATAAATACTTCCAAGCCAAGGTTTTATAAATAATTATATAAACGTCGTCATTATTGACCTAGACATTTAAAACATGCGGGCAACCAACAAGATACCTACGAATAATTTGCATTATTTATAAAGTAATACTCTATTTAACTAGTAAACAATAGCTTACATTCACTTGACTCAGTACTGGCAAATAATTTAATTTTAATGAGCATCAATTGCTAATGTTATAATTTGTTTAATTAGAAATCGAAAGTCCGTTAGCTTGGTCAATAGGTACTCATCGTAGCATAATAATAACAGCAACTCATTGCAGATAGGGGCCTAGGTACAAGAGCGTAAGAAACAAAGTCACCGGCACATTTTCTCGAAAAACCGGTAAGTAAATATTGTTATCGGTTTTGCAGTATTACAGCACACCTGTCAACACGAACCCTCACCACGTGCTCCGGAAACGCACGAGTGCGCGCGAAGTTGAACGAACGCAGACGCAAATAGTTTCGAACTTCTGAGCTACGCTGTACTTCGTACCGCTTAGCACCCTTTACACAACACGACTTTTCTTTTACAGCGAACATGATGCCCGCCGTGTTAGTTTCCACAAACAATCATTTGCCGTAACAATACCACAATAAGGACACCTGACATAAAATATAACGAGCGGCCGACACTTCTTCATTTACCGTTATTTTCTCCGGTAAAATATACAGAGAAAACTTGCGCGGACTAATAATATTAAAAAATAATCGAACCACTTTTTTAATTTGTCACGTGTTATTAAACAATTTAGGAGTTTATTGAGGAAGTCGTGATTGTTTGTTCCGTACCTGTTCCCCACCAATATCGCTTCCAGCCGTCAGTTACAGCGCGGAACATAGCGCTACGTGCGACGCCGTCTACGCGTGGCGGCCAACTGAATCTGACATAACATCCAAACTCCGCTGAGAGTGTGTAAAACGTTCGAAATTCATAATCCAATCGATTCTTTATCACCATGACTTAGAAATCAATCAAACTTTATTCATTTAGCTACAATTGAAAAGTTCTTTTTAAGGGTTCGTTTGATGGAGAGGGCGTTTTATGCGAGTAACCGACAAAGGGCTCTCCGTCGCTCCCTGATTCAATTAATCTCTAATTAGAGACGAGAGTGCTCTTAATGTTGAGTAGAGACGGATTTGACATCGTAGCCTGTCACTGGAGTAAATGGAAATCTGACAGCAGGATGGGTTTCAGCGACCCTATAACTGAATTGAGGTCAACTGTGGCAGTGTGGCACAACAGGTACACGCTTCATATTTACTTGCTTTCATACGCACTACATTACCTATATCAAAAAATATATAAAAAAAAAAATATTTATAAAAAAAAATATTATGTACATTTAAAACATTAAACTAAAATTTGTTTTATGTTAATATTATAATATAAAAAAAAATCATTAATTATGCTTGAAAATATTCGTCCGCAACGCTGTCAGCGGGGATACATTTCCACTTTCAATGGCAGTGCTGATTCTTTGTTCAAAGTTTTTCCTTTGACTCCTTTTACAAATATATTTTTACATTAATAAAGTATTTTTATGCTAACTGAAGATAGACTAAAAATTACGGAAAAAAATATTAAGAGATGATAAACCCTTCCTACCTATCGGATCTGCGCCTGATCTCTTCCCCAGCCGCGTCGGGTTGCCGTCCCATCGGGCTATGAGAGTGAGGGAAAAAGGTCTGACTGACAGTTGATACTGCGCGTACACCTATACACCATGATTTTGTCCAGCGCCGATCCTTAACTCATTCGAGATAAGCCGTCGTGGTAAGAAATGCAGTTTAGGCATGAGACCCAAGGAATGGAAAAACCTGTTGATTTAATTGGAAGTAGAAAAATAAAACTTTGTTTTTGAATTCTCTTCACAATATTTTTAAGCATTCATTATTAGCGATATTATACCTACTAAAGTACATTATGGTATGCTTATATTAAAATTTCGAATTAGCCTTTGCAGGCTCTTAAGAAAAGTCTAACTAGTTGCACTGTTCCCAAAAGGTGGTCTCATGGAGAAGAACCGGCAAAAAACTCCATATTATTATATATTAGCATTGAAACTATAAATATATAATATTGTTCTTATCTTTCTACGTAGTTTCTATTTTTATATTTAACAAAATATGTATAATTAAATGCCGTGAGAAACACGTCAGTTATATTTAGCTATATTTAAACAATGAAAATACTATTTCCGTGTTCGTTCTAGAAGTTATATTGTTAGTAACAATTAATTCTGTCATTCATCATAACCGTACACACTTAAATACCACTTCTCCCATTTAAAACAAAATGAAAGATACAAACATTAAAAAAGTTTCATCACTCCATGTTATGAACTGTCGTCTGATGGAACATTTCAGAACTGACGAGAAGTTTATACGTTTTGTTTAACATTAGCAATATCTCTAGATTATGGCTTTCCAATCCTTTCATAAATAATGTTACCAGCAGTATTTCAAAGACATAAAACGGAAAACCTCCTGTAATCTGACATAGGATAGTCCCAAAATATCGACAGCACTCATAGTAAAATCCGGAAATAGCACTAGAATACGGTCCCGGAATTGCCGATAGCATCTCGGTTTGCGTCTATCTTTAATCTTGGATAGATACATTGGTCAATCCTTTGTCTTGATAAACGCCTGTTCAAACTATCCGTGTCATGTCTCTTGGTCGGCAGTCGGGGAAGAGATTGTATTCAAGCTCGGTTTTCAGGCCACGACGTTCCACAATCAGCATTGTTTGTTTAGAGTGCTAGATTCTTTAGCATGTTTTGTTACTACACGACGTAGGTTTAAATTATGTTCCTCCTGTTGAATACTAGTATGCTCATTGTTATTTTATTAGGTGTTTTTATAGACGGGATGTGGTTAAAAATATATTTCACAAAGTTAAGGGAAGAAGACCGAGGAAAAGATGAATGAATTGCCTGGGAGATGATACGAATAACTAAATAGATATTATTACGATGGCTGACAGAGACTCTTAAAATAATTGGCAGCAGAGCACGTAAAAAAACATGGTTACAAAATTGATGCATAAGATCAGATGCTCTGATTTGATAATGTTTCAATACCTAGTCTATGAAATACAAATATTGTCTCTATCTTGCTCCGGAACTATTACTTTACTTTGGAACAACGACAATGTTATGATGCGAAAGTTACGACTCTTCAGCGTCATCTTTACTACTCTGTTCTACTAGATAAATGTACTTCATAATACAGTTGTACTGTCATACTCGTTGGTGCACATAAGTACTAATGTACATACTATAACATTCGTGCAATGCTTTCTACATAGCGTATTGCGTACCCACGCACGAGATCGATCTTATAATTGCTCAGCTGACACAGTGATGGTTGCATCGCTCGAATAAGGTCAGTAGGTGACAGACGTGCCAATTTCTATCGCGCGTTTTTTTATTGGATTGATTAACCCGAAGCTTTTGATAGGCTAGTAGCTGACCAAAATGAAACAATACGTTCGTTTTACCGATACAATATTTTTTTGATAAAAGTTTTTGATATGGAAATATCGGATATTGAAAAAAAAATCGGGGAATAGTTTGAACCAAAATATTCATTCATACTATAGGTCCAATTAGATCGAAAATGATTTCGGAAACAGATTTTTAATGTAAGTATTTCGAGTGGCATCTGCTTTGAAACGATCTAGAAGAATGAAAGGGACGACAAAAATACTTTTAAAATCCTTAAAAGTGTTTGGATTGGTATTAAGTATCGAAATTACCGTGTCCAAAAGTAATTTAAAATATTTATTTAATTAAAAAAAATATCAACTGCAGAATATTAAAAAAAAACATGTCCTGAATTTTATAGTTTCTTACATTACTCTTATAATAAACACTATTTCTTATTTAATTTATATCTCAATACTATCCAAATTGGATACATGAAAACCGAAAACGTTTCCCAATCACATGTTTCTAATGAAGCGCCTGCAAGAAAAGTGATTCAATTGTACGACGTTCACGCATTGCCGCAAGAATCGCTCAGGCGTTTATTAATTTAATTATAACCACACGAGGGATTCACGCGGTAACTTCGATTGATTGTAATAAAATGTTTATCATTCATTATAGCTAAGACCATGAATTCGATATCGAGTAAAACCGCAGTCGAACCTGACATTAATACCTATTTGAACGTGATCCTAAACTCAGTTTAAAAAGAACATACGGATAAAATCAATGTATATAATAACTTTTACTAAATCAATTTTATTGAAGCATTATTTTAAGCAGTAGGTATGTTTATTTGTTTCTTTGTATGTACGTAAAAAGTTCTATCAAGAATAAGATTAATAAGTACCTTCAGTTATATTATGTGCCTACTTAAATAGAGCATACATGTGAGATATTTACCTACCTTGAATAGCAAAACTACATAAATGAATTCTATGGGTGCGTCTGTTATGCGTAAATACATATATTTTTCCGGGATTCTTGCGTCACCAAAACAATCCTTGAAAAGGTTTAATGTATTATTTCCCTTAATTGTACAAAATTGTGACTAAATACTTTATAAAAGGTTTAAACTTAGTGACATCTTTCTATAATTACCCAGATTTGCATTAAATACCCATTAATCATATTAAATACATTCTATCAAATCTGACATCTCGTTCTATCATAAATTGTTTGCTTTTTGTTGTGGTATTTATTTATTGCTTCTGATAAAAGTTACGATGGATAGAAATGGGCGTGAGCCCACTGGGAAAACTGCGATCTTCTCGAAATGCATTGGAAATAATTATCTTAATAGCTTTCTGATAATACATATTTTGTGTCAGACAGATGCAGTTTCGATTTTGACAGTTACAGTTACACCCAGATCTCACAAATAAAACGATAAAAAGTATAACCTACCTATAATCTTCCTCCTGTCGTTACTGTTACTGTTACAGCCTTTTTCATCGTCCCACTGCTGGGCACAGGCCTCCTCTCACACGGAGAAGAATTGAGCGTTAATCTTCCTCCTAACACTGAAGAATTATTGTAGTCGTGTAGCGTATTGGACCGATTAGCGCTACAAAACTCCTTTAAAGTTTAAGTCTCCTTTGCCGTGACAAGCCAGATTTTGTATAAAAAACATAATCTGTCAAAAATACTGTCACTTAAAATTTTGACATTAGAAAAAGGCCGCCGAAAGGTACGGTGGATATGGTGGAAATTTTATTTTGATTGTTAGTGATAGATTAGGTTTATGAAGTTTCTCACATCATACATGTCGTGTGATCTACATTCCTATAACTATTGGATCGATAGAAAACAGTGCAAGTGTCGCAAGATACTTATTACTTTTTAATATTTTCAGATTAAAAAAAATATATAATTTTATTTCTATATATGTGATAAGTTTTGTTTTTTGTCTATCTTTTTGTATTTTCTGTGACTGTATATTTTATTTTTGTTATTAAATTTTTAAAAGTGATGTTTTTTTGTTATTTGTGTGCTACAGAATTTTGGCCAATAAATCACAGAGTATTTGAGATTTATTAAAATAGCGGGTTACTTTTCACTAACAAAAAATTAGCTTTAAATTAAGCATTAAATTAAGAGGAAAGAGGAAAACGAAATACCCGTAAAACAGTAAATGCATAACATATATACTTACCATGTCCTCATCTGAACGTGGGCCTCCTCCAGAAAGCACTAATCGTTTCACGAAATAAAAAGAACACATAATTAGTTAATAAAATTGAAAAAGATTTGATGAAAGCATACTTACACAAGATAATTTAAAGCTCACGGTTCATTCAGCGGTTTCAGCGGTATCTATCGGCGGGCGAGGGTACTGATTGCCTTTCAGGGGAACATTGTACAGCGTATGTGTCCATGTCCAACATTTATCCCTATGCCCGACATTTAAACTTGACATGATACACATGATAGATGGCTCGCTATGGTATTACACAAGAAAATTATTAATTACTACCTAATTGAACTGATAACGAAACTTCTACAAGCAATGTAACTAGCGACATGCTTATATTTTTTTCAGGCTGTAGAGGTATATTTCGATGAATTATAGAGCTTCTCAAAAAAAAACATTATTCAGACTGCAAAAACTGCTGAAAGGTTAACTTTTAGATACTACAAAATATTTGAATACTTTAGTATTAAAACTAATCGGTGAACCAAGAAATCGTGGAAATACTGATCCAACTCTTCAATTCAATGTTTATTACTTATTAAGAAATAATTAAGAATAAAATATAACTTGCTATGTTTATAACATATGTATAGTTAATTTCTCTAATGACAAATCATGGCGTGATTTAAACCTATCCATAAGAACAATTTGATGTCATTGGCATTGTGACTGATCACACTTTTAAGATCAAACGAGGGCTCTTCAAAAAATATGTCACAGTGCTTTTAATCATTACCTGCGTTCAAAATATTAGTTCTGAATAAATCATTTAAAATCTCAATAAATATGAAAAAAAATATCTGTATGCAAACTCAAAACTTTGCTATAAATGGTTTCGAAGCTTTATTTTCCCTTTACTCTTTATAGTAATTTTGACTCGCGCTGACGCTTTTAAAATAATATTAATTTAAGAGAAAAAGAAGCTCTTAATATAAATGATATAATTTTCTTGGTGTAAATGACATAAAACTGTGCTATTGTACGAATAGGTGTATTTTTCTGGATTTTTAATAGTTAACTTATCCATAATGAGATAATAGTTGACTTATCTGTATTTTTTTTTTGAAAGTGTTCTCGGTTTTTTTAATGAAAAACCTATATAGGTATTTTTTAGTAAAAAAAGTTTATAATTTCTCTATGACCAGATCCACGATTTTTTAAAACTGAAATATAATTTGACCTACTTGCAAAATAGATAACAACTATCGTTTTTATAAGTTATCTCATATCTAGTGATTTCTAATAGGTCTTACTTAGTTCTAAATGAACGGTTGTGGCCACTAAAGGTCTGAAACTACTTTTTTAAGTGAGATATAATTTTATTTGGGGTAGTCGTTGCTTAGAAATAATTCATTATGTCTGATAACAATATATCAAGGGTCGAAGCCTTTTATACTGGAAGATCTGTGCTCGTGACTGGCGGTACTGGATTCGTTGGGAAGGTAAGAAATTGGTTTTATTTTCTTACATGTAGTGCGTCTCTCGATAGTGACTTAAAATAGCTTTCAACTGTAGCGACTAAATTAAAAAGCATTTTTAATTCAAAAAAATCTTATACTAACATAAATAATTTTCTGCATCCTCTATACTATAGTACTAATTCGGGTACAATTGTGTAACATAAACTTAATTTAATTTCACCTACTGAATGCTTTGTTTTTAAGTTAATGATTTCTAATGTGACTCTCTGTGACCATCGATATGTGGATTATGACCACTTCTGTTACTGTATTGTACCAGAGGAGGTGTCTCTCTTACGAAAAGTCAAGAGCTTAGGAGTCTCTTAACAGACAAAGGCTTTATAAGGATAATCATAGATAACATAGCTTGTGATTATAAAATCAAAATGGGAAAATTAACGAGACTACATTGTTATGCTTTGTGGTAAAACTTCTGAACTATGTAATGAGTAGGTACTGCTAGAGTCACAAGCATTTAGACCATGAATGCACGTAGTTAGCCCCTAAACAGTATTCAAAACAGCAAGTTTAATCATTTCAGACTTTAATAGAAAAGTTGCTGTTCAGCTGCAGTGCGATTGACAAAATTTATGTGCTAGTACGTGACAAGTATGGCAAGAAGGCGAGCGAGCGACTGGCTCGTATTACTAGCACGCCAGTAAGTATAGGTTTTTAAATATGAGTTTAATATGTCTGAATGCCCACCCGAGTAAAGCGTAAAAAAGGCTGAAACGCAACTTGGCAACGCGATTTTTGGTGCCAAGAGGTTGAGAATAGATGTTTGCAATCAAAGTAGATTGTTTTGTTAAAAAGTCTATGAAGTTTTTGTTTCATGAAATATATTATATCCCAGTTAAGTAAATGCATTGAGTTTTTATTCAGTATAGTTTTTTTCATAATATATAATATAATTTACAGAATCCTACTAATAAAAAATATTTGAGGGTATGTGTCGTCAAATATATACATAATTAGATAGATTTTATTTAGTACTCACGATTACATAAAAATATATAACAACTGCGTCATTTTTATGAATTTCTGGCGAATATCAATTCCATATTTTCAGGCTTTCGACAGATTAAAAGCACGCCGAAATGAGGACCTCAAAAAAATTACAGTCATCACTGGGGACATTACCAGGGTGAATCTCGGATTGTCGGATAATGTTTTAAATATATTGGAGGACGAGGTATGTCTGTGTGAATATTTATTTATGGATCTCACGGGGTATTTTTTTAAGCGTATTTTTTTCAATAAAGTTGCTTGCGTGTCGTCTACATTGTTGTTTAGGCGTGTTTATAGAATTTCACTAAACAAAATTATAGAATTTTTGAAATATGTTGAAATTATAATTAAGATCCTCGTAAGATGAAACTCAGCAAGAACTCGAGTAGATAATGTTCTAAATTATTTTTTAAGTTTGCTTATTACTTATTGCTACTTATAAATACGTTGCATACAATAATTCAGTTGGTAGTTTTGGCATTTATTTTAGCTATTGCATTCCTTTTACTTATTTACTATACATATATTTACAGGTGTCGGTTGTTTTTCACTTAGCAGCAACGGTAGCATTCAAACTGCCTCTGAAAGATGCCATTAGGATCAACGTAAATGGAACTGAAAATGTAATAGAATTATGTCGCCGTCTGAAAAAATTACAGGTACGCAAATTACAAGGGATGTTCAATAACCATCGATAAAAGTTAATGGAAACCTGATATGCATGTACTTAATTTCTTGACTGAAAAAATGTTCTGAAGGAAAACCTCGTTTAATTCAGTAAAAAGTGTCTGAGTTCAGTTTTGTAACATTTTGTTAGCAGTACTGTTGGTTACTTATTATTTAAAGACTTGAAATAATTTCATATTAAATATTCTAAATTGTTTTTAACAGGCCTTCGTGCACGTATCGACAGCATTCACCAATTCGGATCGAAAGGAAATCGATGAAGTGGTGTATCCCATGCCTATTAAGTTAGAAGACGCCAGAAAAGTTGCTGAATCGTTTTCCCATAAGGAAAGGATTATTGACGTGTTTCTAGGTGAGTACCTCCACGAACAAGTACACAAGAAATATTTACATACAGACTATTTTTATTTTTTCAATCGCTCATTGTAAAACACTGGTACTCAGCTGCGTCCGGTTAAACTGGAAGCCTGCCCCAACATAGTTCGGAAAAGGCTCGGGAGATGATGAGTATTTTTTTTTAAGTTAATTCAGTTTTTTATTTCTGCACCAAGAAATAAATTCCAATATATCGTCTCATGTGCGTCAGAGGTCCAATATGTGACCGGTTTCAAATGTCACCATTCACCACCATTTTTTAAGACGTAACCTTTCCCATTATTAAAATAACAGCTAATTAATTAAAATTCATTGAAGAACTTATTATCTTTGATTTCAGGAAAAAAACCCAATACTTATACTTTTTCCAAAGCATTCGCCGAAGAACAAGTTATGAAGCAAAGCGAAGAATTGCCAGTTGCTATAGTGAGACCATCTATAGGTAACCTCAAAACCTATTTGATATGATTTCCAAAAATTAGGACAATAGAAATAATCTTTAGAGTCTATCTAATTTATCTCTGTAATTTGGATATCTAATAAGAAAATTCTAATCAACGTCCAATCGGTCAGATAGCGAGTTCAGACTTTTTAAATTAGGTATGCTAAGAAATTAGCTCAACTTATCAGTATAGATCGGTGATATCGCACAGACATGTCTGCATGGCTAAAAATCCTTTTAGTAAATAAATTATAATATCCTCTTAATCAAATTTTCCTGTTGTTCAAATTGGACGTGTCTGCACACATATTTCTACAAAACGGAACAGGCAGACTTTTAAAGACTCCTTCCTAGGGATAAAACGTTATTGGGTTCTTAAAAATCGTCAACTACTACTACAGTTTCTTACTCCAAAAAATTACACGTAGACAATTTATTTACACTCATGATAATAAAAATTGCAAACTTCTTTTTTTAAGTTGATCCAAACGACTTCATTGCTCGTATGTTTCTTTAAGGCACTTACTGTTTTAAAATTTTCAGTAATGTCAGCCCTCAAAGAACCATGTCCTGGCTGGATAGACACTTGGAATGGTTCCACAGGACTCTTCGTAGGTATGCCTGCTGGCGTCCTGAAGGTGGTCAAAGGCAGGGGCACCAACATCACAGATCTAATCCCAGTTGACATTGTTAGTAACCTTATTATCGTCGCCGCTACGGAGTGTAAAAAGTAAGTAGCAGACATTTGTGTTTTATGAGAAGGCTCGGTTATTGAGGCCGTCTTACATATCAAAACAAGTCATATTTTTTATTGGATACGTAAAACGAATGATCCCTATCTTATTTATTTATGATGTGATAATATTTTCAGTACATGCGTACCCGACTTATTTGCATTATACCTTTATGCTTTCCTTAACTACCTAATGCTAATTCCTTGAGACAATCTGGATGATAGTCAGTTGTTTTTTTCTTTCTATTAGCGGGTTTCAATAATCTATCTATTTGTTAATTTGTTAACTAGAAATAGAAACTTGACGTAACTTGTAGGTATAGGGCTAATCCCAAAATTCTATCTCTACTTAGCAAATCCACATATAGAGATACATTATTGAAATCCGTTGTATATAAATAAGGATATTGTTTTCAACTATCTTTTCCAAGCAGTCTGTGACAATATCATAAGGCCGCAGTTATTGCATTCACGTAAACTGCTGTCAATGGCATATAATCGATATTTCCTTCGGTTTTATTTCAGATCAAAACATATTAAAGTATATAACTGCTGTTCTGGACCTTCGAATCCTATCACGTGCGATGGGGCCAGCGCGATTTGTAGGAGAATAGCATTGAAACACTCGTTGAGTAAGATTTTTGATAATTATTTCCAAAAAATATAATAATTTGAGAACCTTGTGCTTTTTGGAAATCGTAAAAAAATAATTATCATGAATGGTTATGTGTATTTTGAGGGTCGCATTGGAGTTCCTTAAGACCTTATGTTTTTTAAAACTTATATTGAAGTTTGTTATTTTGTTCCGTGGACCTTGTTTTAAATACAAAAAGAATAATCAAAATTGTTCGGTATGTTGTATATGACCAACTAATGAATTTATATTTTTCTCAACTTTCAGATTCGTTACCGTGCCCCTTCCTAATATTTACACCGAACGTTATACTATACAAGATACTTACTTTCGTACTACAAATTATACCAGCGTATATTATTGACTTTTGGTGTATGTTAATGAGAAAGAAAGCTACGTAAGTAACTAATTTAACTTAATTATGTATTTTTGAAAATATTGTTTAATATTGTTTTGTAAAATGTTGGTCCTCTATGTATCAACCTTTTATCGATGTATTACTAAATTTACCAAAATAAAAATAGGGTTGACTAAGACTACAGTCTTGATGGTTTGACTTTATGGATGGTTGAACTTTAAATCTAATTCTAGCCATCTTTAGGCAGCGGTTTCGGCCGCGTACTAAACAAAAGTTTCCTATATTTAGCCTTATTCTGATTTATAAGCTAAATAACGGCCAAGTTCCATTAAAATCAGATCAGTTACTTACACGTGAAGAATTATCAAATACACACTTTTTTTTTGTTTTATTTATCATATTTACAATAAATACATACACTAAATACATACTTATATAAACATTCGCCTTTTCAGCCAAATGAAGCTTCAGGGTCGTCTGAAAAAAATCATAGATGCTGTAAAATTCTTCCTACTTAACGAATGGAAGTTTTCTGACCGAAATGTGAGGAATCTTCTAGAAAGTATGTCAGCTGTGGATAGAGAAGCATTTAATTTCGACGTCAAAACGATTAATTGGGTATCTTGCCTCGAAGATTACGTATTGGGAGCAAGGAAATATTTGCTCAAACCCGAGAAATAGATTCGGAGAAAATAATGTCGGTATTGTGTATAGAGATTAATTAAATGAAGAGATTAATTAATATTAGAAAAAATATTGATAGTATATGTGTGATGGGGCATGAATTAATTAAATTATAACTCTATTGAAATTGCTTTTATTTCTTTTGTTTCTTAAGTCCAGTAATGGGTATATACTCTACCTACATTTTACATGTAATAGTGACAAATCATCTGGGTTTTGTGTTTAATTTCAGATTGTTAATACCATGTAATTATGGTGTTACCCCTATACTGTAATTCTTACTTAGAAGTTTAGAACAACATTATGTGTTTCTTTTGTTTATATTTTTTCATAAAACTTTCATTTTTCAAAAAGACTCCACAAATCACTAAATTCAACCTTCACCTTCACCACCACAATTTCCCCAAAACAGAACAAAAAATCCACCCACTATGACACATTTACGTATTGATCTCAGCTTCCCACTAACGAAGCGGAATGCTCACTAAATCACCGGATTATACGCACTATCTCACTCATGCAGGTAACACAGTTAAAACAAATGAAGGTTTAGTATCTACTGGTTCTCACTGGTCTATTGTGTGATATGGTGACAGCTTTATTATGTACATATATCTGTGTCCATAGCTTTTACTTGGGGGAACAAGCCGGATTCTGTGTGAGATTGGCGTGGTCAGTTCGGCTGGAGTTTAAGGAAAATGTTCGGTAATTAGCGTATAATGAATATGGAACTCCTTTGTAAAATTTGACGTGTTCTAATTTTGAATTTAATTTGTAATCTGTATTGTATTGTGTTAAAACAAATGAATGTGTAGTATTATTGGTCCTCACTGGTCTATTGTGTGATACGCTGACAGATTTATGTATATCTGTGTCCGTTTTTGTCATTGCTGAAGTTATATAAGCTTTTACTTGGAACAAGACGGATTTTGTTTGCGATTGGTATGGTTACGTCTCAATTATAGAAAGAGGTTCGGGAATATAGTTAAAATGAGTATGGAACTGCTTTGTAAAAACTGTCGTGTTCTAATTTTGAACTTAATTTCTAAACTGTATTATATTAATGAAAGTTTTTTAGTATTTAAAAAAAAAAAACAAAGCTGTTAAAAATTGTGAAGAAAGTACAGGGAGTTGAGGCTTTACTTGTTTCCAAAGGACCTTGATGGTTGTTTGTTCGCTCCCAGTAAGATTTCGTGGAAGTAGAGTGAAAATCTCTTTGTGAAAGCCTCATCCGTCAACTTTAGCGTCCATGTATTTTGGTTTGAAAGTTATATTCTGTAGTATGTATGTACTGCATAGATACCTATGCATATATTACTTGGACTTTTATAGTTGATTAAACTAAGTAAAAAAAATTGGAGTACTTACAAACTTTTGTGTGAAGAACATTTCACCCACAGCATAAACAGTTTTCTTAAAATAACTGTTAATTATGAATTTTCACATTGAACAGTTGTTTTAGGAAAGAATGGACTTTAATGTTGTCGACGAATTTGGGTTTTAATTGTTGCACTATTCGGCACTTTTTCTTTGGTACTTTCAAATTAAACCATATTTACATTTAAAACAATAGTACCAGGAAAATCTATACACATCAAAATGATTCTAGACATTTGCCATCATTCAATATTCTCATACTAGTACCAGTATTCAAACGTATTTCATCGTACTCTAATGTTCTATTTGAATGCCCGTATCTCGTTACCATGCAGAGCGTATCAGACCTAGTATTAAGGTTTGCGCAGACATAGCTCAGTCGTATGAGATGCTAAATTCATATTGTGAGCGTGAGCTGTTTGTAAAATCTAATTATTCCGCTATTGGACATGTAACTGATGTGGTAGGCATCATGAAACATAAGGATTATTTATCTAGTAAAGAAAAATAGAGGTGTAATAGGTAGGGCTGCGGGATTGTTCGAAAGAGTTACCGCGGCCCTGGTACGTAAAAGGCCTACGACGGAACACGACGATTTTTATTCAGTAAGAGTCTGACACTCCCTCACCGCTGCTAACCTACAGCGGGAGGGGTCATTTGATAATTGTTGACGTTTAAAAAAAAGTAGGTAGTAGTAAGTACTGGTTGGTATTAAAGGTTTTTCGATCATTATGGCTTGGCTCATTGCTGTTTCGCAAAGACTATAAAACCACTTGACTGCGCATACAGTGCCCCGACGCTCGCCAAAAGTTAGTGATTTTGCGCGTACTATAAGGCTACGATCAGTACGATCCTTTAGTAGCGACCGTGAACTGACCAATAGTAGCCGCGGATTATGCCGCGTCCCCCCGCCCGCAGTGGTGAGTCGTGTTCTTAGAAGAAATTGGCGAGTGCGCTCTCTAGTGGTTATTTACTTTATGCTGTTTCGTCATCATCTATCATCGTCACCGTCTAAACTATAAGACATCCATTGCTGAATATTGCTTCCCCCATTGATTACCAGTAAGACCAGTTGCACCTAAGAACATATGTAGTGGGGCATTGTTGAGCATTGTTCGCATATAATTTCAGACTATATTTGAATACATGCTTAATCCTTCTCCGTGTGAGAGGAGTCCTGTGCCCAGCAGTGGGACGATAAAAAGGTTGTAACAGTATTTGAATACATAAATAAATTCCTGTCAATTTAACAATGAACCAGACAGTTTTTGGTAAATTATATTTATCTCAGAAACGATATTGTTTACTAGGTACAACTTAACAAATCAGGAATTTCTCCGTAGCTGTCTAGAGTCCGTTATAAATAGAATCGACAATATTACTGGTGATTGAGGCTTTATGTGGTTCATGGAAAACAGACTTACTGTTACGTAACATGGTATTTGAGTTTTCCTATAAAAGCTCGTGATAATGACAGGATCAAATACAATAGTGGTCATTCAATTTTGAAATACAAGTATTTAGGGCATTCCATATCTTAAAATCCTAGGCAAAATATCGCCTGCCCTTGGTGTTCCCTTTACAGTCTTCGTGTACAAATAAATTCTTCGTCTTCTAGTATTTCCATAGTCGGAAATCGATAAAGGATGACTCAACCCGACGTCGCGACATCTTACAACTAAAAAGAACCATTACTTAAAAACCCATAGATACGTATAAAGTCAAACCCTTTTACGGCTAGGAAATTCATTCCCGATTCGTGGTCAAATGCGTAGATAGGTACATAATATTTATAGGTATATTTCTCGAGGAATCAAAGGATCAAAAAATCAAACCAAAAGGACCAAGACCGAGATTTTAAAAGGCCCTTTTAGTGGCAGTTTGTGGTGTTGTAATATAATGGAGATCAATAAATCAGTTAGGTACTTATAGGTCGCAGTAAATATAGTAATTTGAAGTTAAGAATAATAGTAATTGAGTCTATCAAGCGATGTAATGAAATGGTTATGCTTCATGCATCGTCGAGCTCTTATATGAGATACTATAAGTAATATAATCTGCAAATTGCCAATATTGAAGTTATTGATGAACGATATTGTATGTAATATGCTCGTAATAATATTAGATGATTTGATTGATAACGATCTTTCGTGTTCTTGAGAGCTCTTATGAATTCATTCTGTATGAATAAAATTATTACTACTGAAAAAGAAATGCATTTTCTTTTGTTGTTTTGGTGTTGTATTCATGTTTAAGACACAGAAAAAACTTTAAGATACTGAAAAAAAAAATGTTCTTGTAAACTTACATGAAGCAAGGATTTTTAAAAGGAAACAATATGGTTTGGACAAATGTATTTATTGCTTCTGTTTATTTGTAGGCAACGGCGATTGGGTTTAATTACGCCCAGAGGCTAAAAAAAACCTTACAGGTGTTTTCCGAGGTACTATTAAGTAAGTTATCTAAAAGCATTTTCCTACTGTGGTTTTTAGTAATATTTTCTATTGAGATTAATCGTTCTTTCTTGCCTCATTTTCAATTTATATTGTCCGTGAAATATTTCATTTTCACATTTCTCATTTAGTCTATCATCTGTCAGGTCATCTATTACGACGAGACTAATAAAACTGAAGCCCTACGTAGGTTTTAGTTAAAAATCTTTCTAAAATACTCTTAAAATCATTGAATCGCGAATGTTTTTAATTAAGATACGTACTTTTACGAGACGAGTAGTTAATGTGATTTCTTTATGACTTCCCTAAGAAAGTTCTACTAATGGTTTTCGTTTCCTTTGGACGAACTCACCGTTATTCTTTTTTAACAATCTCACTTCTTACGTTGGATGTGGTAGTGTGTGCGATGTTTCTTGGACATGACATCAAAGTTTGTACGTTCTTTCATCTGAAGTCTGTGATAGCTTTCTTTAGACGTATTTTGAAGGTAAAATTCTGAACAACAAGTGTGTATTTTTAGATGTGAAGTCCTGGCATTTTAATTGAGTAAAATAACTTAATAGAAACTCGAGTATTGCCTGACCACTGATTTATAAAACGAAATATGTTGTGTATGACCAGGGGACTATTTTGTTTGTTCAGTACTTTCATAATAGAATTATTTCAGGAATGGTAAATTCTTCTAATACTATTGACGATAATGATAATCAAATAATTTGGTAATTGTTCAGAAAGTCCTACTTTTATTAAGATCTCATATATGGAATTATCTTAGGAAGATGACATTAACTGCACCCACAGTTAATGGCATCCTATTGTTTAGAGGTTCTTTGGACCAATAAACGTAATGCACAAACACTATTAGTTACGGTAGTTAAACTATTTAATATATCAATTATACGAGATTCATTATTCCTGAACATGGATTTGGCTCATACAGTAACATTATAAATTGTGATACACATGTTCACTTTTTATATATATTTTGGTAAAAAGCTAAAAGAATTGCTTTTACTTAATGTCGTCAGAAAAAGATGAATAATGACTTTCGGTTTGTAAGGATTCTTTTCATAGAGATCAATTTGATAATTCGTTACGTTTTCCTGGTTGCCATCGATATGTCAGACGTATCTCGTTTCTTATATAAGGTATATAACTTTCTTTGTATGTGATAATAAAGAATCACTTCTGAATATGGAGTAATACGACATCCAAAAAATATTATGTTTTCATTAATGTTTTTTGACAGAAGTAAACTTTTTAGAATTTGGTACAAATCAAACCAAGAGGTGTTTTGTATCCAGAACCGAAACAAATAAAAATCCAAACCAATTTTCCATTATAAAGCATACTAGGTAGTGACATAAATCTTTTGTCCCCACACATTTGCCATTGCAAACAGTAACCAATACCTAAAAAAGGTACAATAGACCAAAACAAAAATATACATTACCATCGGAACGGGCCAAGTTCCCTTTGGCGGAGTTAGTTCGTGGAACAAAGAGAAACTACCACCTAGAGTTTTCTATCAAGTGTCTGTCTGCAGACTTTGTGCCTCTGTTGCTTTTACCTCTTATATCGCGACAAGTGGGACGCGTAGCTGTATTGTGAGACGGGAAAACATATGGGGTATGTTTGTTGTTTTTGGTAAAAAACTAATTTTGATTAGGTACTTGAAAAAGGTTTTAATAGATGTGAGCAATGTGTTTGAAATGGGATATTACTGATACGACTACTTTTGGAAAGGATCTCAGAAGTATACTTAGTTGTTTTATACCTATTTATTATCATTAAAAAAAATACATATAATTGGTTCAAGTTAGACGTAAGTAGCTTGGTTTTTGCTTGATATAACTAAAAATTTATGATTTGAATGAAGTGTTAATAGATGGAAACACCACGAATGGAATATTGCTGATACGACTACTTTTGCAAAGCATCTCAATATATTTGTTTTAAACCTATTCATATGTTTCTAAAAATACATCTACTTGGGTTAAGTATTGCAAAAACCTTGACAATAATCTTTCAAGCATTGCTATATGGCAACGCCCACATGGATATGATGAAAGTTCCTATTTTTTATTCATTGTGTTTATGACAATGATTGAGATATTCCAAGAAATATTGAGTTCTCTATAAAGCTGGAGTTCGATAAAAACGAGAATTACGATAAAACCGACGAACTTAGCAGTAGAAGGTCGTCCGACATTGTTGGGAACTTATTTATATCAAAGCAATATACATTCTAACATAGCAAGATGGGTTAATAAAGGCGTACAATTATATTGCTACTATCTTTTTGGGTGGCGCTCCAAAAATTTTATTGAAGTAAGTGAAATTTAAAGTGCAGTTCCATCTAACCTGAAGTCTGAATTCCAGAATGGACGATCTAAAAATAGATCAGTCGATAGATACTAAAGTTTTCAAATTATGTTAGAAACAATAACATTTATTGTCGCCTTTGGAAAAAATTACAAAGATAACAAAAGTTTGTCTCAGCCTTTGTCAAAGCCAAGCCAATTTTGAATCTTCCGAAAAGTTTTCCAGAAAAATAGAATATTCTATTCATCAACACGTTTGTTCTGCAATTTTTTCGGGACTTTAATTGGAAAGTTGTTATATACAGCTGCAGTGGGATTGACAAAATTTATGTTCGCGTACGTGATGCGACCGGCAAGCAGGCACGCGAGTGACACTCCGAAAATAACTAGCACGCTACTGACTTTATTTATTTACACCTAAATGTAGTTAGGTGAAAAAATAAAATAAATTGCAAACGTGTTTGTAGCAACGCTACTAAATATTCATAAACATGGAAGATTGCTTCTGTTCATGTTATGAAGTTTAGATTCATTGCTGTCCGGTAACTTTATTGGCTTTGGAAAATGTACTGTTTTTTATTGTTTTTTAAATAAAATTATGATTTAAAACACATAATATAATAAAATTTCAATGATAGAATAATAATTTATAGTATTTAACGTATTTATCTGGCGCTTGGCAGAAATACAAAGCAGTAATAGGTAATGTTATATCAAAATTACTGCAAACATACATTTTTCTTTACAAATATCTGACCAAAAAAACTCTCGATATGTAAAACACCAAAGAAACTTAAAATAAAAACCTAAAAAAAATTGTGATGTGCACTTATACGTCTCAATATACCTAATACATTTCCTAACGATCCGATTGTCGATTCGTATTTCCCAAGAGTCTGATCGTCTGAAGTCTGAAGGCTAGACACGTTGGAGTCTAACAAATAATAATTATAGCCTTGTCTAGATCTATCCAGACTTTGGACTGAACGATGTTTGTTTCTAAGAAGTGTATCAATATTTTATGTTATATCTTTTGACTCGTTAATTTGAGAAGGGATGGGTAAAATTGCTGTAATTGCATGGTAGTCGATAAGCCAATGACATTCCCACAAATTAATCTTTGCTAAATCTATAATGAAGAGGGAAAATTGTTTTGTTTGTTTGTACCCTAAAGGCTTCGAAACTATGAACCGATTTGAAATCTTCTTTCCCAGTTGGAAAGCTAAACTCTTCCCGAGTAATAAAGGCTATATTTTATCCCAGTATGCTGGCCATACAAGGGTGAAACTGCGGGAAACTGGCTAGATCAATATTAATTTAAAGCAATACATATTTAATCATGACAAAAGTATAGTCAATAGGATAAATGTGATTTTGACTTGGCTTTCCATTACAACTTTTTTTTCTCTGCGTTTATTTGCATCAGTGGCTAGCATGAGACCAGCACACAGCCCAATCAATTATTCTGCAGCTCTTTACAAAATAGTTGTCGAATCTTTTTCATCGGCCAGGAATGTCACCGAAAAACATTTTTGGCCTGTATACCCCTTTGTGCATATTTCGACAGGCGTTCTGATTCAGTTCAATATAAAACAAACGAAGTCTCTGTGTCTGTCACATATCTGACGACTGAATACGAGGCAAATAAATATAAAAAAATGAATGGATACGCTTCGTTTTCCCTACACCGTTTTAATTAACGATCACACTTGCGATCTGTTATAAACTGACAAAAGACTATTCATTATGATGAAAGTGACGTCAAAAAACAATGCAGCTAGGTACCTTTAAAACTTTGTATTTTTTGCCCAAATTTATATTCCCAATTATCTCTTTCGAAGAATCAGTAACTCCCATTATTGTTATCACATTAACAAAAGGTAAAACTGAAAACAATTTACACATAAATTCTACGGTTAGTTACTGAACAGTCAATCTTGTTAGGACTTCATATTGAATTTTCAATTAGGTAACTGAATATTTTTCAGCGTGCCTTAACCCTATGAAGTGCGACCTTTTTGGGTACTTATACTTACCAATAAGCTAAACTATAGGCTGATAGTTATCCCGATGATTGAGTTATTGTAATGTAGTATACCTACACATGAAAATTTATATATAACACATGTACTTAATAGTGTTTTAGTTGATTGACTCTTGAAAAATTAAGCCCATTAGACGCCCACCCAAGCGAATATAATTAATCGATTTTGCGCATCACTAATGAATCGTATCGACATTTAGTATGATTAAGCCAAGCTTTAACTAATAGATGCGTTCAAATTACCAAAATGTTATTATGGAATACTAGCTTCTGCCAGTGGTTTCGCTCGCGTCCCGTGGTAACTAGAACGCCTACCTTAAAAAACGCGTGCGATAAAAAGTACTAGTATGAGCTTCTTCAATAAATAATTGGGCTATTTTACACTGAAGTAAAATTTTCATTGCTGGTCTAGTTGTAGCAAAAGCTGCTGCTGAGCGAAGGAATAGTAAGTGATCGTGTGTCTGCGCGAATGCTTGTGCACTATAATAAGTCCTGTGCAGTTGGCTAATCTCCTTATATGTATTTTTCAAACTGTACCAGTGTTTTCTGAGAGTTCAAACCAACGAACAAACTCTTTAGCATAATTTTACTAGTATAGAGAGTTACTATTAATTAGAACCTGTTTCCATGTTTATTATGCAAAAGGTACAATTAGTGAATAATCATTTCTATTATTAGAGAATAATTAGGTATAATACGTTCAGTTTGATTTGTGTTACAAAGTTAAGTACATATATGTATGTTGTTTTACACGCAATTAATAAAATACTATTTATATAGTTGCTTGTTTTTTTAGATGTTTAATATTAATGAAAAATAGATATTCCCTATAGTTTTGATCTTCATTGCCATTGTTATTTTCGAACTATGTAAGCTTGTAAGCCCGAGCGAGTAAAACCAGAATTAATTTGATTGTGTAACCAAGGGGTTTATTAAGTTAACCCTGGACTATTGCTTTAGTTAGCTTAACTATCGGATCAATTGGCTGGGATAATTGCTATTACAAACAATTATTTGGTTCACACCTATTCATATCTTGAAGGGGTAGTTTGAAAAGTTATCTTTCATGAAGTAGAAAAATGAGAAAAAAATATATTTCTAAATAAAAAATAAAATAATCAAGCATCAGTATTGAGAACCTTAACTTTTTTTGGAAGTCGATTAAAATTAAAATTACTCCACAGCAAGTATAAATAACAGATCGATGGTCACAACCTTTAAAACATAATTTTACAAATAGTCATTACGGTTTTCGGTAAACAGTTTTCGATAATTTGCTGCGAAAATTACCAGTAACCAAAACAGCATCAATAAATAAAACACAGCTAAATTAAATTCGGTTTATTTATTTACCTCTCCACTGCAATGTTCAATTTATATTAAATGAAATATTGTTATATAAACAGAATAAATACAAAGGTTATTTTATTTAAAAAGGTTTATAAAGGTTAACACGAGATTCTTTTAAATCGTAGTAGATATAATAACTGGAAATTGTTAGTGGGAATCATTAAATTATATTATATTAATATCACGTTTAATCTCTTACCAGGAGAATTCAATACTACAAGTTATGTATTCAATATATTTCTAAAACACATAGCTATCAGTAATGTAATAATTAGCCAAAATATTTAATTTCAGAACAATGATTTGTTTAACATTAATACCAAATAATTTTGTAATTATATTCCTGTTTTCATAACAATTACGAAAACTAATTATTTTAATCAAGATTTCTCATCTAACGTAGCTTAGAATTCGTTCAATCAACTTCCTTCAACCGTCGTCATATCGTGTAAAATTATGCTTGAATACATTAACTAAACCTCTCATATTAGCAAAAATCCTTTAAAAAATATAAAGCGGTATGGTTCGCGCCACATAAGTTTGCAATTCTGAAGTAAGCCAATTATTTAATAAACATGTATTTGTTCACATATCATGCCTTCATGCACGCATTATACGTATGCCTTATCTATAAAAAAAGCCACTGGTTTTTCTCTACCACCAAAAGGTAGACTGGTAGAAAATGCCTTAGGCATTAAATCCGCCGTGGTGCATTGTGCAAAAAGTAATAAATTTCGCTTTTATCTCCTGTAGTGTTTTGAAGACATTTTTTTTTACTATCCAGCTTTTAATTAAGCATAGCTTTTGACAATGTTTCTACGTACTAATGCACAAAGAGTCAAATGACAACTTCAGGTTAGCAAAATTACGTGGCGCGAACTGTAGAACTACTTAATATTAATTAAAATCTAGATTCTTCATATAACTTTCTTCATATTTCCTTGGCCCCACACCATGTCGACGATAAACCATTGACTGGTGTAGTAGAAAAGATTTTCAACGAATACATATGTTACTAGTACAGGGAACTTAAATCCTGTGAACAGCTTGAGGCCAGGATAAACGTATTCACCTTTCAGGAAGCTTTGGACGCACCTGAAATATTTACAGTGAAGTTAAATTCCAATTTTACTATATAAAATGTTATTTTACTAAGACATATTGTAAATGTGTGCAAGGATTTGTATGTTACTCTGTCATGCAAAAATTGCTGAAGGGATTTTGATGAAACTTGGGAGTAATGCGGCTTACATACACTTTTTAAAATAATACCTATATAAGGAACTTTTTAACTATGTGCGTTAAGTAATTCTATCTGTTTTATCGCTTCGAAAGTTAAACCATTTTTGAATCAGCTTAACATCAGTTTTCTAATAATTGTAACTTCAGGTGAACAGAAACATTAATTGAGCTCATTCTAGCGAAATGATCCGTGTAAACAAACCCTGAGTTTGAACTGTAGTTCACCACAAAACCGCGAATCTTCGCAATATTGAATACAAACGTTCACGTTACAAACCGCTTGCCTTTGCCGCTACCAAAATGTTCTACTTATGTGTTAGATGATAGGTCTTGAGAAAAACTGTTAAATTATAGTTATTTTATCACTTATTGGTTATAGAGGAGAAATAAAAAGAAAGAAAATGCGTTTTATTACCTGATTGAGACGCATACAAATCTATGCTATTATAAAGAGGTAAACTTTATTTGTTTGTAAGGATGAACAACAACAACCAAGGATGGACAAGGATGTAATGGATGATGGATGCGAGTAACATAGGCTATATTTTATCCGGGTACGGGCAGTAGTATACTGTACCTACTTTAAACTTTTCGATAATCTATCAGTTCACGATCGAAAAACTTCTAAATGAATTTTCATGAAATTCCCACAATTAGATAGATTTTAATATAGATGTCATAAATACATCATAAACTTCAAATGAGGACAATGATTATGATGGTTAAATTAACTGGGATAAAGAAACTTATTTTACTTTCCCACATTAATTAAAATGTTACGTAAAATTAAGTAGATATTTCTACTGCATATTTCGTGATCTTGGAAGCCAAAACTCTAGAAATTGGGTTCTTAAAGCCAGCTGGCAAGCGCGTGCAGAATATTTCTATACTTGGTAACATCTGGTTAGATTGATAACCTACACTTACATTGAGAAAAGATGCGGTTAATGATTAATTTGTTTCGACAATTTTAGCGCTACAATAGTTTGGCAGTGTTGGAATCGAAGTTGGTACATATTTGTAAGTGTATGTATGATAATGATTATATTGTTTCGGACATTTTAAAAGTCTCTCAAGTTTTGTTGCAATTTAAGTAGGTACCTATTTTTGAATAATAATTTTATTTATGCGAAAATTAGAACAATAAATTGAAGCGTTGTAGAATGAAAAATATTTACGCAGCTTTTACGTGCCTCAGTATTTACGAACTCCTATAATATTACCTTAAAAAAAATACTTACACCACAATATACGCGACGAGGAAGCACGTCAAAATCCCGATGTTCAATGCATTACTCTTCGGCCTCTCTCTCCTTACCAGTACTAGGTCCATTAACACGACCACTAAAGAGACCGTATGCATGCAGTGCTGGGACCAAAACGGCACTATTTTGTGGATACTGGGCGGTGCTATCAGCTCTCGATGACTGTTCCATACTCGCCAGAAAAGGATGTCACCAAACTGAAACAAATGAATTCTCTAAAATCACTGAATAGCCTGCCCGCGTACGGCAGGTAAGTAGTAGGTGAACGATTTTTTGTAGGAGAAAAGAAAACAGTCATACAGTCGTATGACTGTTTTCTGTAAGTAGAAGTAGAAGTAAATCATAAGTCGTTCAGAAAATCCTTGTGAGTTTTTGTCCTACAAAATGTCTGGCGTGAGCGGGCTGCCATATGGTGACAATACCCTATCTGGTCTATTACGTAGTATACTGGCATTTTACGCCACCACCTTGTGCATTTACGGGAGTGCACCTTGTGCACTTGATAGACCAGATAGGGTGGATATATAGGTACTGGCTTTTTGGATATTTACATGTTTACATAGCAGCAAAACTTTATCAATTTATTAGAATTCCTTATGTCCTGGGCTTGTGGGCTCTATCAGTCTTTATCAGGCATATGGTCCTCCTACGAGATGAATCTTCTGTCTGTCTAACCAATTTGGGATTTGTAAATGTATCAGAACATCAATTTTCTTTGTAGCTTTTTATTAAATTATTAAATGTTTTAATGATCAAGGAAAATAAACATATTTTTATTAGAACAGACTATGAAAAATTTATGTTTATATTTTATTTTCTTTTTAAGTAATTATAATATTTGGGTCAATTAATAAGTGTCAAGGTTAGACTTATAAGAGACACGAAGTCTTATAATGACTACATTACATGTCTCCTTAATGGGCATGTTGATTCACAGCAAACATACAAACAGGTATTATGGCCATTTCAACCTTTTGTAATTATGCTACAGTTTCGCTCAATTTAGTTTTAATATTTAATTACTGATTTATATTTCGTGATTTGACTGCCTCGTTGTTCTAGTGGTCGC
This sequence comes from Helicoverpa armigera, assembly GCF_030705265.1. Lineage (NCBI taxonomy): Eukaryota > Metazoa > Arthropoda > Insecta > Lepidoptera > Noctuidae > Helicoverpa > Helicoverpa armigera. Next base: position 7,853,413 of record NC_087132.1, on the reverse strand, counting down.
AAGCACGGCTGCTTTACTCGAGGTCTCGGTTTCCATTCCCGGGTAATGCCGAAATCACTTTGTTAGTTTTCTTAAACTTTCACAAAGCAGCCCGTGCATCGGAGAGCCCGTAAATGTCGGTCCTGCGCCTGATCTCTTTCCGGTCGTGTCGGATTGCCGTCCCATCGGGATGAGAGTGAAGGAATAGGGAGTGCACCTGTGTCTGCGCAACTGCTTGGGCACCATAATATGTCCTGCGCAGCTGGCTGATCTCCTTAAATGAGAGCAGCCGCCGTGGCCGAGATCGGCCGTGGACGCCATTATTATTATTATTTCGTAATTTTCCAGAATGACTTATTTTTTAAATTATGACAGCTCAGTTAAAAATAAGCGCCAATCATAAATCATGAAGGTTTCATATTAACAGGATACACAATGCCTACTTGAAGAAGTACAGTCGTCAACAACGACATAACAATTTTAAATTGGATAATAATATGTTACTTTAATTTTACTCGATTCTGCATCTTCAAAGTTAATTGCATCTTTTTCGGGTCGTTTCCAAACAAGCCAAGGATATGGCATTGTAAAGTAATTGCGATCTGATGACATCTCTTAAAATCTTCCACAGTTTTTGACAAGTATAAGGCCAAAATGTAAGCCTTTTTTAGTTTAATAGCCATAAAAACAACGTCCAATTTATTTTTAATTTAAGGATACATTAATTTTTCAGACTATTATTATTTTTATTGAATAAAAGGCAGTTATTTAACTGCAGCTACTTATTTAATAACTTTCATGAACAACACACTTCTTTTGAAAGTTTCTTTATTGTAAGTTTAAAAAAACCGGATCAAGGAACGAAGTAATAGTTACTAAGTTAGAAAAATTAAGTGAAGAGTAGATAATAATTAAGAGTAGAGTAGCAAGTTCGAATTTTGTGTTTTTTATCTCCTCATTAAGTTTTTTTAGAAACAACCGAGATGATTTTTCGCAATAGAAAAAATTGCAAATCTATATATCGTAGATAAATAGTAACTAGGTAATTTTATATGACGGGATATTAGACTGTGATGAGAGGATAATTAAATTGTATCCAAATAAAATTAAGGGTGGCTTACACCACTGCTCACTAAATACAATTACCACTAAATATATTAACTCATAATATTCTGTCTCTCAATCGTTTTATTTTGATCAAGGTGGATTATTTATGTAAATACATAATTTATTTAGTGGTTAATGTATATAAGAATATTCAGTGCTGGCGCTAGATGGAATAATATGATCTGAAACGACCAAAAACAAAACATAATTTAGGCTCCTTTAAATCCACGTGTCCATTTCCTAAATTTATTAACTTTATCCTATCATCTGATTCTCGAACAATTGTCTGACACAAAAAAATATGATAATGATCAAGCTCTAAGTAATTACATATTATGTTTTATCTTTTTGGCTTCTTGCAATAAAAACACTATTTTTGTTGTAAAATAAAATCTCGATAAACGCTTTTGAATTCGACCATATCGTAATAATTGTTTACAGGACCGCTTAGTGGCAATTTGTATGCTCGAACTTACCGCAGTGGTCGGCAGAAGGATGCTTGTGAAGCACAAGTATCTAACTTGATTCAGAAGTTTCACATGGCTCCTCTCATGTTCGCCTCTCAGTTCCCTCCAATCACAGTAGAAGCATATCGGAAAATATACCAAAGTGAAGAGCTGAAACAAAACATTACATTCTAATTAATTTCTTCGAAGACAAACATTACCATGTATAAGAAATTCTAAGATTTTCTCAAAATAACAACACGTGAGGGTCTTGTTACATTGAAAACTTCGGTGAAAATGTTCTGTAGCGAAATATGTAAGGGATGAACGCGGAGAAATAATATTTTTTGTTGATTTGCACGCACGTCACGTAAACAATACCGGACGGGTTTTAATGGGATTTTAATCTGCGGGATCCTGAGGAATAGTGATGTGGTACCAGCCACATGTATCGCTTGCCACGATGAAAAGCGCACGTTGTTTCTTTGCTCATTTTTCCTTTGTAATTAAATAATTACGATGTACTATACCTATATAATTATATAGTGTTTGTTTAGGATTAAATAATATTTTTTGTTAAATAACAAAATGCGTAATTCTTCACTGTAACGACTGCACAAATCTTCAATTAACAAAAAATAAAATAAAAGTCTGTCAGAAGCATACAAGTTTATGCAATGTTGTTTTTCTGCACGTGAAAACCCTGTGTACACCCACATGTATTGTTAGAAATAAAAGCTATTGCTCGTTAAAATAAGAGGCCACTCAAATGAGTTTATTACAGATTTCCACGAAATTAGAATAATATATGAGGCGAAAGGAATCAGTCTCGATAATGGTGTGTTTAATCAGAATTTCTGAAAGCCATATTTTAAAATTAATATCAGGATTGTTTTATTGTTCAGAATTGGAATATATCAAATGAAAATAACTAAAAACAAAATAGAAACGCGTGGAATGTTTTTAAATTACGACATCATTTGAACTGTAAAAAGTTTAACATGCTTCAAAACTATTTGTTAGAAAAATCCTGTTTATACTTATTCAATTGCCTAGAAGATAATGTTTTTATGGAACAAATTACGAACCGACCCCTACTACAGAGAGGTCGGCAAAGCAGTAAAAGTTAGAGTGTTTTATTAGTTAATTGATACCTAGCCTAGGTATATAGGTACTCTGGGTTTACTCAGGCTAAGTAAACTGACTGAAGGTCAATTGTTACGTACATAGGGACGGAACCCAAAGTGTACCGACACAACTTGGTTATTTGTTTTAAACAATTGTACTGATGTTCTGAATCAACAATCGCTTGGAAATACTTAATCAATATTTGACTGCCCGGTTTATTTTTTAACACTTAAGGATATTTCCTCTTTTTTACATTAATTTATACTTTTGACAAGTGTTTATGATGTTTTAGGATGCTTACTATTTAGTCTTTTTAACCGACTTCCCAAAAAGGAGGAGGTTCTCAATTCGGCCGGTATGTTTTTTTTTTTCTATGTATGTACATCGATTACTCCGAGGTTTATAGACCGATTTACGTGATTCTTTTTTTGTTCGACGCGGAATAGCTGCCAGTTGGTCCCATAGTCATCAATTCAGGATCTGATGATGGAAACCTTGAGAAATCGAGGGCAACTTTCGAAAGTTGTAAGCATACATAGGGTTCAACCTTGACACTCATATGTATGCCTGATAGCACTATTCAACAGTGAAGGTTTGGAGCTGACCTGATGATGGAGATCAGAGAAGGTCTGAAAATGAAAACTACCTCGTATTTGGGCTTATATTCTTCGTATCAATGAGAACTTTCCAGTTATGTGGATGGTGACCTATTCGTTTCACTGAAAAGCTCAAAATAAAAAACTTTTTTACAAAAAATATTACCGACTTCCGTTTTGAGTATTAAGTTAGGTTAAAAGTCTGGTAAGTATCTATGGATTTTACCTGTATTACGATTATACACTTTTTGAAGAAACACTTGAAAGATATAAGATATTATTCCGTCTTTTCTAGAAGGTCCAAGGTACCTTACCCAGATAACTGGGGTCAGCATTTCAGCAGGTAAAGCAGTGGTATTCAAAGGAAAAGGCTAGCCAGATGAGATGAGATCGCATAATAATTATAGTGTTGCAAAGTTCAACATTCTCGGCCACTCCTGTTAATTCTACAAAGGAAAGAAGCCATTTTGTTCCTCAAGTTATTAAATAAAGCCTTGTTCGCTGACGTCATTTGCTGTAACGTTCAGGACGTTGAAGGCTTAAATCTCTAAAAACTTTGACAGAAGGAAAGTGGGGAGTTTTCAAATGGGGGAGAGGCTGCCACTATAATCGGTTTTGTTTTACGAACTTTGGTGCACGATAAGTTTATTTTGAAGTATAAAATATAACGTTCTAAAAGTACTTTCTTCTTAGTAAAGGAGCAATACTTAATATTTAATGAATTTATGATAAAATATTCTTTCTGAAATGACAATCTGTAATTCTAGCTATAAGAAATAAGTATTTTGTTGACACAATGTGTTTGTGTAATTTAATCTGGGAAATGGCTTCTCATATTTACGTGTTAAATGCTCCGTTAAATATTGACTTACATTCACACCATAATCATCGTTTAAGTATATTGTTAATAATGGTTTTATGTAAAGTCGTATTCGGAATATTTCCGTTTGAAATGAAAATATTCTTATTTGTTCATTTTTAGTAGTTACTTGTTTGTTTGTTTGTTACTTGTTTGCTCATTGTTACTAGTTAAAATTGCCTATATTTTTTATTGTTATCTAATTGTTCTGTTGCAAGTTACCATAGCGTCACAAAAAATAATAAAAATCTTATCAAAACAACAACTTTATTGAAGTCGTTTCAGTCAAGTTTTATTTCGTTTTTTATCTTGTTTTAATCTTGCACCTGCAGAAAAAACAATTTATTTTTTTCTACCACAATAATAATAATTTTTTCAGAACAAGGTTTTTAGATATTCTAAATTACTCAAATGGACCTACTGGTTTCAAACAAATAATAAAAAAATCTACGGTTACTTTAAAATTGTCCACATTTATTTCCGATACAGTGAAAAAAACATTTTTTTTAAACTCCCTCATGAAAAAAATATTTTGTAAAATGCTATTGGTCCGCGGGGATAGCTTTTTGCTTATCTCTCGCAATAAATTGGCATTGGGATAACTTTTATATAGCAATGCGAATCTGATTGGTGTTTCCGGGAAGTTTTTTTAATACAATAATTTATATTATCAGTTCAGATTCTGCTGGTGTCTGCTATAAGCTGCTCTTATTAATTTGTCAATAGATTTTCATACCTAAAGATCTATAAATTGCCAGCACTAAGAAGTGGCTTGTGGTCCAGCTGCCATAAGATATTAAAAATTTGAATGTTTGTCCACTTCAAGTACCTACTAGTTAAGTTTATTTGATTGTTTACATACTGGACCGGTCCGGTAAACAACCCTAAGACCTTACGTTACACGGTCATGCTTACGTCCTCTGCACTATAGAGGTACTTAGTTTTCCCACTTAGTACCCATTCAAAGTTAAGAAAAAAAAAAACATCGAATTTTCAAAATCCATGCACATTTATTTTGACTAACTTGCGTAATTAATTTACCCAAAAATAAGTCCCTTCTCTTGTTTTGTTTGTAATTTCGTCAGTTTTAATATGTAAGGAAGGTCAAGTCCAAAAGTTACTTAATACTTGCCGAAATTATTCGCTCGAGTTGTCGCAATCTTGTCGCTTGAATCCACCGGACTACGATTGTGAATGAAACATAATAAACACACAATAGGACCAAATATAGTCTGTACTGACCATTAAGAGTTTTGGAACATAAGTTGACGTATCAAATCGTAGTTTAAATTTAAGTTAGGCGACAACCTTTGTTGGCGGTTGTATTTTTGGCTAACAATGTATTTGATAGTAATTAAAGTTAATTTGTATGATGTGATGGAGCGATGCTTTTAAGTTTTTTGTAAACAAATTAAAATAAAATAAGTTTATACCATTCACTTACTATGCTTATAGATACGAAACCATTGCATTATCACAAGATAATATATTTTTTTGAAATGTACATACCTATATTATCACGTATAATTTTATTGGGTCACAAAAAAGACACTGTTACTCACATTAAACCAAGCAGTGATCAGTTTAAACCTGATCTTCTGGTACATCTGGATATCCGGATCATCATGAGCACCAAAGTCAATAGTCAACAGCGAAGTCGCAACTGTGACTAAATGAACATACGAGAACGCATAAAACCACAATCTCACTTTCAACAATGTTTTACTTTCTTTCATGAATCCAGTGCCCAAAATGGGAGAGTCTAAACTCAACATGATTAAAAAAAAAACACACTTGAATTTAGAATGTCGTTCAAAAATATGAAAAAAAAAATGGCCGCCCGTCCGAAGCGGTCAGTGCGCGCGTATTCGAACTTTAAATGATACCAATGTACTGTTTGTAGGTACTTGTATTTTAAGTCAAGTTTAATGGATGAGACGTAGCTATAAATCGGTATGTATAAGGAGTGTATTTACACGTCGATAGCCGTAAATACTTGTTATTTAGCGTGGACAAAAATTTGGAACCTTGATGAGTATATGCATTATTATGCATATCCACTTCACTGTCCACGATGCAGAAACCATAGTTAAACAATTGGTGTGTAGGTATCACATATGACTCATGTGACAGGAAAGTTATTACTGCTACAACGAATCCTGATTTATTCATTACCTATGTAAAAGTCTCGTTACAAAATTAAACTTGCAGGTGTTAGGGACTGTTGAGATGTTTAGCTTTAGACATTTTACCAAAGAGTATCGGGTTGCCCGGATAACTGGGTTGAGGAAGTCAGATAGGCAGTTGCGCGTTGTAAAACACTGGTCCTCAGCTGCATCCACTGGACTGGACTGTTACACTGGAAGCCGAGCCCAACAAAGTTGGGAAACAAGTTACAGCCTTTTTATCGTCCCACTGCTGGGCACAGGCCTCCTCTCACACGGAGAAGGATTGAGCGATAATAATTAATTAATAGTTGGAAAAAGGCAGTAGCTTAGACGTAATCATCTAGGTATAACATGTATTTTGTGTAACAATGCCTTAATTAGAACGACCTGCTGATAATCAAGTACATTGTTGACCTACGTTAACTGTTGATAGTCCTTACTGTGGCAGATAATAATGGGTAATAACTGGCAATTAATTAGGCACCATTGTATCCTCATTACTGATGTATCTGTAATACTATTTGATTAACTAGTGGAAATGCTTGCTAATTGGTCGCTTTGTAAGTTGTTACATCTAAGAAGACATTTTGATATAGGGACGTAGTTATGCAGAAACGTTCCAACCCACAAGTCACCCGAAATCGAGTTATTGTGATTGAACAGCCCAAAATTTAGCATATGGTTATCTAAACTCAATATAATTCAACAATAAAACCTCTAGTACCTTTACTAGTTAGAATAAAGAGAATACAACTGAAACAAACAGTGGGTTGGAACGTTTCTGCATAACTACGTCCATAGCTGCGTCCCAAAAGGTCCTGTTAAAGTGTTTTTTTCTCTCGCTATTCATAATCACTTTCATCCAAGGGCAATAAAATAAAGGTTGAATCGTTTATTGAATAGGATCCTTTTTCCCCCTCATCCCTCTTTCTAGAACGAACCAAGAACTCTTCCATTCGTATTTATATGGTTTTTGCCATTTAAACGAGAGCAGTATACTGTATACCCAAATCTTTAACAAGAGCAAGTATAAACTGCCAATGCTCTCAAAAATAAACTTTATGTGAGATCTTTTAAACTTCCATTGATCCTATCTGATTAGTGTCAAGGCACACTTGATAATGAAAAGAAGACCGGTGAAATATGCCATATCGTACCTAGCTTTGAGGCAGCGGTTCTCAATAAGCTGCACTTGACTGTTGTGACCTTTTTGCGTATTTTTGTCTCTTTTGCACGATATGAGGAGAAAGCCAGTTCTTTGCAGGGCGAGGACGAATGGTCGTGACAACGAAAGGATATGTAGAGGAAAATATTTGGTTATTGTTGTTTATAATGTACAACTAGAGATAAAACTACTAATAAAAAATAGAGGTGTACATAAGGAACGTCGTAGAGATTTATTTTTAATTAAAAAATATCTTGATATCCGTCATTTGTTAAAGTTAATATGAAGTATGCATAAAATAGATGCTGATTGATGATCATTATCATGTATTATCTTTTTTTTTATTTGTAGTGAATTTTTTAATCTGTAGCTAGCCTAAGACCATATTCAGACAAGTTCCTTTAATGAAGATTTCAACATCTCTTTTATACATTCTTCTTTTCAAAACAAATAAAATATTTTTCCCATAAAATTGTTATCTGATTTATCAACCAGAAGACCAACAATGTAGGACAGATCTCTACGAAGTACCACAACAAACTTGAGTCTTGTATTCAACCTAGGTATTGGCAATATAAGCCAATAATCCCTGCTCTTATAGTCGAGTGTCATTACTGTGAATGGTTGGCACACAATGCACCTAGATTGCGCCGATAGTTCATATTGAAGTCGACAGGTGGCGGGACTGAACGCAATATAACAGCTTTTGTTATGATTATGTACTTGGGAAGCAAAAGGTGCCTAAGGGCTTTTGTCGTTACGTTGAAAATGCAAATTATTTTCATGTAAAACATATTGAGTACATTAAATAATAATATTTGTACAGTGTTGTTGGTTCATTTCTATAGTATATACAGGGATAATCGTCGGTTTTGTGTCACCATTTCATTAAAGTTCTCCCAAAAGGGCTTCAGCGTGTTGGCTTCGGCCCCACGTTCGGCTCCCAATAGTCCGGGACTCTGCAGTCCCGTGGTCTGGAAGAGACATACATATATAACATTTGTACTACTTATTATTTTGGTCTGCAGTTTTTACCGTAGTTTGAAACAAATCCAACTGTATCTGACAACTGCTTGTTTAATTAAATTATTTGATATTAACATGCTCTCAAATACTGCATTAACATTATGCATGTGTAATTAATTCTGTTAGGTGAATTTGATAGCATAACAAACACATTAAATCACATTTCAATCGAATACATAGGAATAGGTGAAACTATTTATACAGTGTTTATTAAATAAACGTTTATTATAACGGGTTATTAAGTACCTACTCGCTTCTGACCATGTATTTATATGTACCATCATCATCATCCTCCGAGCCTTTCCAGTCTAACCGGATTCAGCTGAGTACCAGTGCTTTACAAGAAGCGATCGCACATCTGACCTCCTCAACCCTGGTAGTTCAACCTGGGCAACCCAATACCCCTAAGTAAGACTGGTTGTCAGACTTACTGGCATGTTTCTAGTTACACTTAATTATATTTTTATCACTTCAGAGACTTTAAAAACTTCTCAAAAATGGAAGGACGACTCCTTTCCTTAAAAACGTTCTACCGTTGACCTACTTGTTTTCATAAAATAGTTCCTCAGTACTCGGTCCAGTACTTATTAACTTTTCAGTTTTTATGAAGACCGACGACGATATAAAAGGCTTAATTAAAATTCCGCTCATAAACAAATGCACTTAACTATCTCATTATGTACTAAAGAAGATTTTAATTAGTAATTCAAAGGAATTTAGTCGTAACTGGAGTTGGAATGCTTATAATTTAGATTCTTCGTTATAATTTTTCATAACTGGAGCGTAGTATTATGTCATTTTGATTATGAGTAAGTGTAAGATTCATAAGAACTAAGAAATCAAAATGTGGCTTAGCCAGACAATTTATTGGTAAGTACATTACAGCTGAATTTAATTTCACTGGAGTTTTAAAATCCTCATATTTATTATATTTAAATGAGAGTATTTTTTTGATGTTGTAACGTTTATTCGTTGGCGATAAATAAATTAGTTAATAATGATATTGCTATTTAAAGTAACAAAATATTTAAACCATTTAAAATAACAAAATATTTAAACCATTTAAAATTCGACGAAATTCACAAACGTCTGAATTTAATATTGAATGCTCCGAATATTTATCAAGCCTTTAGTCAGAAATATTTTGGGAACACTGGTTTAAATTAACTGAAATTATAACCGGTTTAGCGTTCGGCGGTAAATAAACAATGTCGCTTTACTTGAGATGAGTTACAAAATATTACGAAATCTCAGCCGATCAAGTTATTTCGTAAAATAATTAGTTCATTAACATTGCTTATCAAGGTGAATGTTTTCGGATGGTTTTTGTTCTCCGAGTGTAAAACAGGATCAGTTGTAGTTATAAAGTGTTGTAATAATGCCAAATATAGATGTAGATCTTTTAATTTTCGTTGCAGTGAAAAAAGGTTCATTTGTTCTGGCAAAAATTGTTTAGCCTATTTTTAGGTACTGTAGAGATGTAGTACTTAGATACTCTTTAGTGGTAAGGTTTTATTTATTATATTGAATACCTGGCCGGACAATTATTAAAAGATATTAGAATAGAATAGTTTTTTGTACTGAAGTAAGTATGTCACTTCACCCCCAGTCCGTCAATAAACACAAAGTTATAGATCTTTTTAATGTTTTAATTATCGTATATTCTGAAGATCCCCGGTCCCTAGCGCGCCACACGCTACAGTACCTACTTTGCTAAAATAAATAATTGAACTTGATTATTGTTATTTTTATTTAAATGAACCAAGAGTAAAACAAAGCCTATCTAAGATACTTCCAAAAAAATATCTACCAAGGAGATTTTCAGTGACACAAATCCTAGTAGGTACGTAAGCCATCATAAACCTCAACTTCATAATAATTACAAATGATATACTCTTTGTGAATATAATTATTTAAATAAGGGCATCATCCAACCAAACATAGTCCGGAAGGGTTGCACGTCTAAGCAATCACACTCAATATGACATTGATACTATACAACCAGTTCACTACAAAGGCCCAAGTATACCGACAACGTTAACGTCTGTTTCTCTTCAAACAACGATTTACTTCGAAAATTGAATGTAAAAATTCAATTCAATTCATAATTTTATTTATTTACGTTATAAAATATTACGTTATAAATTCAAAGTAAACAATTGTTTTAAATTTACGCTTATGTTGTCTGTGAACTTATGTTGCCTAATCCTGTAATAATGGCGTTCTAGCCAATTGTCAGTCTACGCGGCTGTTCTTGTATAAGGAGATCAGCCACTTTCGGACATATTATAGTGCACAAGCATTTGCGCAGACACAGGTGCACTTACTATTCCTTCACTGTCATAGCCCGATGGGACGGCATTACGACACGACCGGAGAGAGATCAGGCGCAGGACACATTAACGTGCTCTCAGATGCACGGGTGTATCAATCACCGACTTCCAGACTAGGTACGAGCAGCTTTGGATTTTTTTTTAACTCATCGATTCTAAATCGAACCCCAGATCTCGCTCAGCAGTTCTACTATGCGACGTGCCAAGGAGGCAGTCTTCCCATAACATAATAGAACCAAAGCGGTGTAATCTTTTCCATAGCAATACATGGTCTGTCTCCTTACCGCCGTCACATGCCACCATATCCGTACCATTAGGGAGCCATTAACAAGGAGTTTCAATCAATTAATCAATCAAACCACGTCAGTGCAACACTACGTGACATGTATAATGATTTATAGAAGATTATTTATAGCTGTGTGGGTATTAGTATGGTTTATTGATTGTTGGTATTTTTTCTCGAGGTTTTCTTTGATGTCGAGTTACACTTTTTTTGCTATCTTCTATATGTAGAAGGAATAAGCTGACTGGTGTTTTGGTACGTATGCACTAACTAAGCAATGTGGGATACTCATTAGTAGTAGGTGTGTGGTAACACCTTTGACTATCTTTACTAATATTATAAAGAGAAAAACTTTGTTTGATTGGTTGTAATGGATAAACTCAAAAACTACTGGACCGATTTTAAATATTCTTTCACCATTAGAAAACTATATTATCTGCGAGTAACATAGGCTATATTTTACCCCGTTGCGTGAAACCGCGGGAAAACGGCTAGTACTAAATATGCTTGTAAGTTCAGATTCAGTGGGAAAAGATGATGCCATATCCTAGGGCTATTGTATTTAAGAAACAAAAATTCAGACTTCCGTTCCTAAAAATAGCATTACATTGTTACAAGTGGCTTCTGTTAACTCAGATATTTACAACAGAAGATTCATTAACCAAGTATTAATAATATAATTTAATTAAATTTCAAAGCTATAACAATGCAGACTTGGAGTAACATGGCTTTGTTTCGGACGTTCATGGCGTTATTGTTGATATTCTAGATTTAATTAATTTAACTTAGTTCTTTGAAGTTGTTTCGTATGTAACAGTTTAAAGTTGGTTACAGTGTGGCTTCCTAGAAGACTAATTTCTGTGTAAAACTTAATGAAACGCATCTTAAGGCTGTCTGGAAGAGATCGCTCTTAGTGATAACACAGTTCATTATGTCACCTACTACAATTAATTAGTTCTAAGATAAAACATGAAAAAAAATATGTACTTTATAAAACATACTTCTATCTATCTATCTTGACGAATGACAGATTTTTTAGGAAGAAAATTAAAAAGGCACTCATTTTGCAATAATACGAGTAATACAATCAAGTAGGAAACGTTAGTCTCTTCAAAAAACGATTATAACTTAAAGAAAAGGGAAAGAAAAGTACGAGTTTAATCATTCTTCATAATGCAGTCATGTTCCTTGACTATGATTTTCTCATACTTCCTAGTCTTACACCTATGCAATTTATGTACACTTTATAAGAAAGATTGGATTCTTCATTAACCAGAATAAAAATTGCACTACACGACAGCATTACTTCACCTAAAGCAGGAGTAACAAGGTATTAACTTTAAACCCCACTTAGGACTGGAGCACATAGTAAGCTAAATAAAATAGCGATGGAAGCAATACTGCATCGCGCCAGGCAGTTGGCTGGCCACCTAACGAGTTCAATTACGCGCTGTGCTGATGCCCATGTACCACGAATTATAACGTAAATGGAGTGACCAGTGTGTATCGAGGCTGGGACTCTCATTGTTACCACATGATAAGGTTAACTGATAAGATAATGTGACCATAATCAAAAGACTATCACTGTCTTTAAATGTATGCAGTAAGTGACGAGCTAGGATGGAAACCGTGGAAGTAACCGTGGTCAGGATGATGGTCTGGAGAGAGTTCTGCCTAGAGCTCTAGCTGTGGATTTTGCATACATACATTATTTAATATTCTAGTAAGTGCAGAATAATATCTACGTCAAGATGGGATGAATTTACATAATTAAGTTTTTTTAGAATTTGTTTTGAACAAAAACTTTCAATCATCTACGGCTCTTTTGAGCTAAATGTCTCATTCTTCTCTAAATCGCGTAGTTGCAACTCCATTTGATATTGCTCCGTGTTTTTAGCCGACGTGTTAAACGAGGCATACGATGGAACTTGAATGAGAATACACGAACTGACTGAATATTGACTTGACAAATGTAAATATGGCAAGTTGTACGTTAGTTTCAGATTTACGTAAATCTAGGTAGATACAAATAACTACGTACCTGCACAAAATGGAAACCCGCGTGCGTTAATTGGTGAAAAACCGCTGTACCTAAAAGTTCTGCTCTTTTTAGTGATAAACTTTTTTTCATTTTTTTAATACTCTGTCATTTTATTGATTCAATTATTTTTTGGGGAAGGTATGAATTGACATTTATGTTAGACCACATAGGTACGTTGATTTTTTGAATGTACGCGACTTTACCACTTAAAATATCTAATGTAGGTTTCATTTCTAAATTCCATTTTTGGATACTTATTTCACTCTCAAGATATTCTCAACAAAAATGTATCAACGGCTGCATCGATTGCCTGAGTAACGTTGTATTATTCCATCTTAGCCCATTGTCAGACAACAGTTAACTGAAAGATATAGGTTACTGGGAAGAGAAGCGGCGCCGCGTGACATGTCATTATTTACCCACAATTGTGATCGCTCATCCAGCATTTGCTGAAGATACGGAGCATTGAATACCGAAGATTGACGGGATAATCCCTACTAAGTCAAGTTTCGTGTATCGTGATGAAGAAAAAGATTTCAGGAAATAAGGCCTGATAAGGTTAGAATGTTTTTCTTTGCTGATGTTTGAGGGTTAAAGCATGATTTCTTTTTTATCATCTACGATCGTATTCATAAATCCGCAAGGTAAATAAGAAGCTACTTTTGAAATATAATTTAAAGAATATTATAGAGAATGACATACACAGATTATATTTACCGTAGAGCTCTTAAAAAAAATCTTTACAGAATGCCATCCAATGCCAGTTAATTATATTTTTTATAAATTTTAACGCAATAGTCACAGACAAAATACTTTTTTCCGAGAAACATAATGTTTGCCATTTAAATATTTAGGAATTAATATTTAAAATAGGTAATATTTTTATCGAAACATAGAAATGAGTGTTACAGCTAGTGTTTGACCGGACAGGAACAAACAGAATTGTAAATGTATTGATTTAAGCGGAAATCATCACACATATTTATTTAACATCCACTAGATAAATAATAAAACAAACATACAAACATACAAACCTACAAACATACAAACATACAGGTGAAGCTAATAAAAAGCGTGTAAAAAAAAAATACGCTGTTTTTATTTAGTTTCCTTACTTGTAGTTCAAAACAGTAACAGACGTCAAATTTCAGGAACATTACGAAGCAATTCAGACGTCCACTGCTGGATGATGGCCTTCCCAAAGATTAGCCACTTTGGTTGATCTTTACCAACCCTCGTCCACTGAGACCCTGGCCCGATCGTCCACTCATCTAGTGGGGAGCTGCCCACGCTACGTCTATCGGGTCGTGATCGCCTTTCGAGAACTTTACTGCCCCAAGGACCTCCTGTTCTGCGTGCTATGTACCAATTGCTTCGAAATTCCATTATATGCCTTCAAAAAGAGCAATTTGAAATTGTGATTATAACCCCAAGTATCAATTATAAATTATATCATCGTTGAACTGCGAGGTAGAAAAAAACTACAATGATAAATACGTGTTAAGCAATACATATTCCTTCTTTAAAGTCTGCGTTTGGCCGCAGGATGATAAAAAAGCACTAAATATTGGTTATGAAACAATCTTAGCTAAGACCACCTGTACGACTACTAAACTGAGTTAAAAAGGGGTTTAGAAACTAGCATATATTTGACTCTATCATTGAAATGGGGAAAACCTAATTTTATTTAAACTTGACCTTGAAAAACCTGTGATGAGTAAGTTAAGACCGTACAGTGACTTAAACCAATATCGTATATGTACATCATATAAAATCAGCATTTGCGACGCAATGCTTATTGCTTGATTGCTATTTCAGGCGCTTTTCATTTGTTTTCCTTTCTTCATCCTTAAAAACATATATTGATGATAAAGCTATAAGGTTGCCAATATACTTACATTGAAACGGTCTAGTTGTAGCCCTTACAGTATTTATTTCATTTAGACTTTTATGAGTAGGTACTTATGATATAAACATTATCTTTTGAATAGGACCACTATGAGTAAAATTATTAATATACCGCGATTAATACAGTGTTATCCAAATCCAAACTATGCAGGAGTTACATTTACAATTTATGTCCATGTTACGTTTAACTTAGCAACTCTGAAGATACTCAAATTGTGTACAAAAATACTAACGCAAAATACTATTGCGCCGCCAAAAAGACCAACTTCAGTCTTATCCAATGATTTCGCGTACTGAATTAAAATAAACTACCTTAAGTATCCTTTTAATTGTAAACCAAAAATAACCCTTAATAAATCGACACTAGAGGTAAGTTGAGCGTTATAGCTTCTAAAGTTTCCACTTATAGGGTTCAGTGACCAGGTAACAAGCATTAAGTGAAATAAGTAAGAAGCCTCGTTAAGTGAGTAAACTTATCCGTGAGGATTAGCTTTACGGTTCGTTTACATGACTATCTAGTCTAATGGGACGACTGAGGTAACAGCTATCTTCAGGTAAAAACTTTTGAAAATAACATAGGTTAAATTGAACCTTCAATCAATATTTAATACCATTATTTCCCTTATAGCAAAAATATCTACAAACTAAGTAGGTATTAAATCATAAATTCTAAAAAATAGTTTTGTTTGTGATGCTTTCAAATCTTCGAAACGGAATATTGAACTGATTTTAATATTGGGTCAATAGAATGTGTAAGGAACATATTCAACTTTTGAAGTACCTATTTCCTCGAGACGCAGGGACTAGTACAAAATTATATCTGTGACAGTGACACTTTAAATATCTAGAAGACTTTGAATAAATGAAACCTTTAAGTTTTGATTAAATCAAAAACTTTTCAGCGTCCCGACGAAGTATACTTCGTGAGAATCTAAAGTGAAATGTAAGAAAGTATTCAAAGCTATTTCAACTACTTCGAAATAAATTCAGGGTTAAGAGAGCTTTAGGGTTTATTGTTTCAATAATTAAAATGTACCTGCTTTTGGTTAAAACTTAGTAGAGTAGTAGAATAATGTGCTCTTTATCTACATGTAAAAACAATTTATAAATAAAAAAACAAGCTATTATGAAACATAAGTCAATAATTTATTTCAGCAAACAATAATACATGTTTAGAATGGATAATTCCTTTTAGTGTTGATCCTGTAGATCCTTGATGATCTGTAAAAGAGATGCAATACTTTAAAAATACACCCTGGAAGAATAGTTTTTTAATGCTCTTAAGAAGGAAAGCCAAAGTCATCAACTCATTATTCTGTATTATAGACCTGAAAGAACCTACAACTATCAACATATAACCACAATCTGTATAAGAAAACTTGAGAGAAAAAATGAAAGGAAAAAAAACTAAAATAGTGCGTACCCAGTCTTGGATAACCGAACGCCGCCAATATCTAATGGGTTTCCTCTACACAAGTTGAGGTTCAACTGGGTACTTGAGGAGCACGGGACTGCCTTCAAATTAGTATTGAACATTGAAGCTGCAAACAGCTCATAGGCACGTTCGTGGCTACAGGTATTGGTCAAGCAGCCTGGTTGATTGCTGCCGCCATTTGCGTAGATGTCTATATCTCCAAGGGCAGTGCCAATGCCATGAGAGAACAGTCCTGAGCCATCAGTGTGAATTACTTCGACGTAAGCAGCATCAGTTCTCCTCAGACGGGCGGAGTTGGCTCCCCATTGACTGCCTGATGGATCCAGTCCTGCGGGGAGATAAAGGAATATGATTTTTTAACTTTTATTAAAGTCATTTAGAGCAGGTTAATATTATATAGACACAATATTTGGTTTTATGGTTAGAATTTTTCGGTTGGTATGGTTTGGTGATAAGTAAACATTTCGTTTTAACTTGGCAGCTTAAACTCAAACTCACTTAGGCACCGCTAAACACAAAGTTTTTAAGTTAATTAGTAACCATAAGTTTTATGAGGAAATGGTGGTTCTTACCGGTGATCCTGGCAACCAGTCCAGGTGGCACCGCCGCTGCAGCCACCTGTCTACCAGCAATGCCGACCACGTGAGCTCCGAGGCCAAACCCTACCAAATGCAATTTAGCCACGTCGGTTGCTTCTTTGAAGAACTTTATGATGAAATCACCCAGATCCTTAGCCACTAGAGGTACACTTTCTACTGCGACTGAATAACTGTAGCTGGCTTCTCTCGACCAGTCAACTACAATGACGTTCAAAGAGGGGTCTTGATACTTCAGGATTGCTGAAAAAATAAGAAATTAATTTACTTAAAGTTTTGGTTATCTAAAGGGTGAGAAAAAAAATTGTCGTTAAACATACCTCTCGTGTCATCTATATCAATAGAAGTTTAATACGAATTGATTAAGCTGTTTTACTGTGAAATTGTTTCCAATGATCGAACTTGGGTTTATTTTAATTATAAAGCAGAGTTAGGGCACTATATTTTAATACCACGATCTTAAATTAAACAAAACTTCAAAAATCAATTACAGAAAAAAAAAACAATTATATAAAAAGTAAAATTTGCTATTAAATAAAAGTATAAGTAATTTAATTAAAAATCTTTCTATAATTACCATCTTTCACGAGTGGATTTAGTTGAGATTTTACGCTTCCACCATGCCCGTGGACCAATATAATAGTATTGAGGCTCGCATCAAAAGCAGCTGGCAAGGTGGTATCCGCAACATTTACTGTCTGCGGCATGTTCTGCGTAGCCCTAAAGAAAAACAGAATAATGGGTTATTAACTTTAAGTTCATTTATTTATCAGTCTTTTTATCGTTCCACCGCTGAGCACAGGCCTCCTTTCACTCGGAAAAGGATAACTTAATGTGAGGATGATCTGACACTTTTTTAGAGCAGTCGACAGTTCTGTCATTCAGTACAAAAATTGCTTTTCCCTTGAAAATTGGCAGTTGTCAACTGCACAAAACATTCCGTACCTCTTTAACATGCATTTGTAGGATTGTAGGTAGCTCATGTCGGAAATTGGAATCAATTAGTTATGTCAAACTAACACTTAACACTAAAAGATTTCTTTGGAATAGGTACTTACTTCGTATACAGAACATATGTATTCACCAGTTTAGCTTGTCCGTAGCTCACTGGAAATAAAATAGTACTCTGAGAAACATAATATGTAAATGACGGTGTAGCTTCTGCAATTGCGTGGTTATTAAACTCAATGTACATATCTTTTTTTTTTTATCGACGTAAAATCATCAAATGACCCCTCCCGCTGTGGGTTAGCAGCGGTGAGGGAGTGTCAGACTCTTACTGACTAAAATCGTCGTGTTCCGTCATAGGCCTTTTATGTACCAGGGCCGCGGTATCTCTTTCGAACAACCCGCAGCCCCGGCAGGCCTTGGCCCTGCTGGGCCCCGCTGGGGTTGCTGACGTCTCTTTGAGGATCAATGTACATATCTTAATCAAAAGTGTTCACGCACTGAAGTTAGTTTTATTTTCTGACTGTGACGTGCTATTTTCATTACAATTCAATTTATTTTGTCTCACTATTAATAAAAGTTATGGGTACTAACACTTCTATAAAACTACAAGGTACTGCTTAGCTATATATCTACACAATAATTATTTATTTTAACTCACTTACAAGCTACTTAGATGCTTCTAGTATGTGAACTTTATTTAGTTTTTAATTATCTCACGTATTTTTTGGGAAATAACAATTCTAAAAAAGTATTATCCTAATAGTATTTAATGAATGAAATGACTTACCTGCCACAGCAGCCAAAATTATGGCTAACTTCCACATGATTGCTTGATTAACGCTCTGTTAACTGTGAATAATTTGCAAAATGTTTTGTTTTTATAAACGGCTGAATTTTAGTCACTTTAACTCAAATCAGATTGTAAGATATGATAAAAAAAGTCCCGGGTGATTAAAATTATGCCGAAATATACTCAGATCAAAGAATTTGATTTGAGGAAATATAGGTATCCCATTGTTCGTTGTATATAGGGTAAGTACAGATAATGATCGAATAGATTTGTATCGATCTGATGGAATATCAGTGTTATTTAGCAAGGATGACAGAGATACTATCTTTTTTACCATATTTGTACACAGTAATGCATCGTTTATTTTTACGTAATAAATGCACTGATTTGACGCAATAATACTGGTTTGTTTGTCATCTCGCCTACGTCAGTTTTGCCAGGAAGTTTAAAGAATCGATATTCGTCATCTCGCCCGTTTACAAAAAGAACAATCTACCATCTACTAAGTAGTCCGAACAAAGCCTCAACATTGGTTCGGAAAGGTGAGCCCATTCTTGAGTTATAAAATTACAACGAAAAGTGGCATTCGTTTTTAAATGTATAGATTAGGTACTTAAAATTTCATTTGTTTAAAATTAAGTATAGCTTAATTTATTTCATTTTCATCGCCCTCTCTCAACCATACTTCTTTCACGTTATGATTAATAATAATTTTCCTGACAGTTCATCAGACATCAGAAATTTTATTTGCTAGAAACATGGTATGGTATTAAAAGATCATAACTGATAGTTAAACTTTATTATGTAAAGGGGCCGTTCCTTTACTGATTTTTGTCAATTCTGATGCCTTAGGGTCATGGCACATCATACCGGCATCGCAACAGCACCGCAACAGCACCGCTCCACACCAGCATTTAACTTGTCATTCAATTTAGAGCATTAAATCGTGTATAGTATAATATATTTCATAATGTCAATATAAAAAAGCCAACGGCGGGCAGTCAGCGCGCCTGCCGCTACCACACAACTCGACTCGCAGCCCGCGTGCTGCAAGCGAGCGGACCTTAAGGGCTCTACACACCAAAGCCGCTGACCCGGTGGCACAGCCCGGCGGCACGACTGCAGCGGCATGTGGTGTTCTAGTAATTGTCAAATACTCTATGAAAGCCGGCGGCATGATTGTACAAAATACGGCCGGCGGGTTGGGCCGCCGGGCTGTGCCGCCGGCATCAGCGGCTTTGGTGTGTAGACACCATTATGTGTACAGCCCGCCGACGGCATGCTCATTACGCGCCGACTCCGAGTCGGCAGCGAAGCAAGTCCTAGGCGTGTTCATTAAAACAATATTGAGTTTGCGGTGACAGCAAGCTTACACCTCGCGGCCGGCGCGCGGACTGCGAGCTTGCACCTTGCGGACAACGCGTAGTTTGCGCGCTGGGAGCTAGCCGTGGTCTAAATTCGAGGCGACGCCGTGCTGCAGCTGTGCTGTTGCGGTGCCGGTATAATGTGCCATTACCCCTATTTTTTTTCACTTCATCATTAAATTTATTCAAAGCTCGAGTTAGTTAAGGTATGCAGGGTGAGTACCAGCTAGCATGTGGTGGTTTTATAAAGTCATTATTTGTATCAAAACCATTTTTACATACTATGTTTTCTGTCAATGTTACATATTGCCCGTTATACACACATTGTATAAAACATCGTTGAAAAGTCTTTCTGACCCAAATATAACATGCTAGTGATTTTGTTTGTCATATGTGTAAAAAACTTAATCGCAACAAATCCAGCGATACCGACCGACCAAATAATCAATCAGACATTGTGTAGAGGTGATCAAGTTCACAGACAGAACTGATGCTAGAATGAGCTTCGAAGCTCTGCCTGAGAGGAGGTACCTGATGGTAGGCATTTTTTGTTCCAATTTATATCAGTTTTCAATCGGTCTGATACAAGTTAAATCTATAGTAATATTATAAAGCTGAAGAGTTTGTTTGAACGCGCTAATCTCAGGAACTACTGGTTCGATTTGAAAATTTCTTTCAGTGTTAGATAGCAAATTTATCGAGGAAGGCTATAGGCTACTTTTTATCCCGGTACGGGAAGTAGTTCCCTCGGGATGCGGGTGAAACCGCTGGCAGAAGCTAGTACCTGGTAATTGTAAAGTGCGTATTCACCTTCATACTGATTTATGAGATCAAATAAAGTTTGCAGGGTGCTCTAAAAGCTATTATATTGTTTTAAGTGAAATTAGTACTTCACTGTATTTCCCGTTCTGCCCGCGTGGATATTGAGGCGAACTGATGACTAAGCCTTTATTTTTTCAAAGACAGAGGCTTAAAAGAGGTTTGTTGATTTGCATTTGTGCAATATTTCAGGAGCTTGACATAAAATACGTAAATAATCGATTGGAATTACAGTAAATGGGAAAGAGCTAATACGCGAAGCTTTTTTTGTCATCGCAATGTCATATTATTTCAGAAGTAACCCAATTTTATGAGTGTTTATGAATGATCGTTGCGTATGCTTCGTGTGGTTTTAACGCCAGTTAGGCGTCGAAATAATTGGGAGCGATTGTACGATGGCGCGATGCGTTTTTCATCTCACGATCTCACGATCTCACTTGCGAGGTTCAAATAGGACACTCTGATGAAATCTGTATGTTTGAACTCATCGCACGACGAGAACGCATCGTGTCATCGTACGATCGCTGTCAATTAGGACGACGTCTTAGATGAAAAACGCATCGCGCCATCGTACGATCGCTCCCAATTAGGACGACGCCTAACACACGCGCCGAGTTTAAATACGGCTAGGTGACATTGACAGATTTACAAAAAAAAAACGAAAAAAAAAACATACGTGCCAATTTTTTTGTTGAGTTGGGTTGAGAATCATTAGCATAATTAAGTCCTTGAATATTTGACGGATGCAAATCAACAGCTTGAATAATAAAGATGTTTTTTTTTATGACTTTGATTATATGAAACTTTTACCGTAAGTTTTCATCACATTAAAAACTTTGCGTCCTTAAGAAGAATTGTATCAAAGTATAGCGAAATATAAGAAAGTATTCAAAGTCATGTCAACTACTTCGAAATAAATTTAGGGTTAAGCGAACTTTTCTGGGTTTATTATTTTAATAATTAAAATTTAGGCTTTAGGCCTGCTTGCCTGTATATACTAGGTAACAATTGCTGTCAAGCTCATCCAATGGAATAATGAGTTAAAAGTATAAAATAATGTACTGTTAATTTGTAGTTAAGTAAAGGCTTTCATAAAAAAACAAGTTATTATGAAGGATAACTCAATTTATTTTTGCAAACAATAATACATGTTTAGAATGGATAATTCCTTTTAGTGTTGATCCTGTAGATCCTTGATGATCTGTAAAAGAGATGCAATGCTATAAAAATACACCCTGGAAGAATAGTATTCAAAATGGTCTTAAGAAGGAAAGCCAAAGTCATCAACTCATTATTCTGTATTATAGACCTGAAAGAACCTACAACTATCAACATATAACCACAATCTGTATAAGAAAACTTGAGAGAAAAAATGAAAGGAAAAAAAACTTAAATAGTGCGTACCCAGTCTTGGTTAACCGAACGCCGCCAATTTCTAATGGGTTTCCTCTACACAAGTTGAGGTTCAACTGGGTACTTGAGGAGCACGGGGCTGCCTTCAAATTAGTATTGAACATTGAAGCTGCAAACAGCTCATAGGCACGTTCGTGGCTACAGGTATTGGTCAAGCAGCCTGGTTGATTGCTGCCGCCATTTGCGTAGATGTCTATATCTCCAAGGGCAGTGCCAATGCCATGAGAGAACAGTCCTGAGCCATCAGTGTGAATTACTTCGACGTAAGCAGCATCAGTTCTCCTCAGACGGGCGGAGTTGGCTCCCCATTGACTGCCTGATGGATCCAATCCTGTGAGGAAATAAAGGAATATGATTTTTTAACTTTCATTAGAGCAATTTACAGGAGGTTAAAATATGGGCATAATATTTGACTTTATGGAATGGTTTTCGAAAGGCGGACTTGGCAGCTTACAAGACAATAAAAGCAAAGTGTATGTTGTTGTAGGGAACTCAAAAGTTTAGCAACCGCTAAAAGCATGAAGTTTATGAAGAAAAGGTGGCGCTTACCTGTGATCCTGGCAACCAGTCGAGGCGCCACTGCAGCCACCTGTCTACCGGCAATGCCGACCACATGAGCTCCAAGACCAAACCCTACTAAATGCAATTTTTCCAAGTCGGCCGTTGTCGCTAAGTACTTTATGATGAAATCGCCCAAATCCTTAGCCACTAGAGGTACACTTTCTACTGCGACTGAATAACTGTAGCTGGCTTCTCTCGACCAGTCAACTACAATGACGTTCAAAGAGGGGTCTTGATACTTCAGAATTGCTGAAAAAATAAGAAATTAATTTACTTAAAGTTTTGGTTATCTTGAGGGTAAGAAAAAAAATTGTCGTAAAACATACCTCTCGTGTCATCTATATCAATAGAAGTTTAATACGAATTGATTAGGCTGTTTTACTGTGAAATTGTTTCCAATGAACGAACTTGGGTTTATTTTAATTATAAAGCAGAGTCAGGGCACTATATTTTAATACCACGATCTTAAATTAAACAAAACTTCAAAAATCAATTACAGAAAAAAAACAATTATATAAAAAGTAAAATTTGCTATTAAATAAAAGTATAAGTAATTTAATTAAAAATCTTTCTATAATTACCATCTTTGACGAGTGGATTTAGTTGAGAATTTACGCTTCCACCATGCCCGTGGACCAATATAATAGTATTGAGGCCCGACATAAAAGCAGCTGGCAAGTTGTCTTCCGCAACATCTATTGTCTGCGGCATGTTCTGCGTAGCTCTAAAGAAAAACATAATAATTGGTTATTAACTTTAAGTTCATTTATTTATCAGTCTTTTTATCGTTCCACCGCTGGGCACAGGCCTCCTCTTACACGGAAAAGGATATGACAGTTTTTAGAGCAGTCGACAGTTCTGCCATTCAGTACAAAATTTTTCCTTTCCTTTTTCCTTGAAAATTGGCAGCTGTAAACTGCACAAAACATTCCGTACCTCCTTGACACACATATGTAGGATTGTAGGTATCTCATGTCGGAAATTGGAATCAATTAGTTATGTCAAACTTATTTCTTTGGAATAAGTACTTACTTCGTATACAGAACATATGTGTTCACCAGTTTAGCTTGTCCGTAGCTCACTGGAAATAAAATAGTACTCTTAGAAACATATTATGTAAATGACAATGTAGCTTCTGTAATGAGGTTATTAAATTCGATTAAAATCTAAAATGTTCACGCACTGAAGTTACAATTTTATTTTCTGACTGTGACGTGATTTTTACACTACGATTCTATATTTTTTTTCTCGTTATTTACAAAGGTACTATCACTTCTTTAAAACTAAAAGCTACTGCTTAGCTATTTATCCACACAACAATTATTTAAAAATCAAAGGTAGGAAAACTCACTTACAAGCTACTCAGATGCTTCTAGTATGTGAACTTTATTTAGCTTTTAATTATCTCACGTGTTTTTGAGAAATAACAATTTAAAAAAGTAGATATTATCCTAATAGTATTTAATAAATGAAATGGCTTACCTGCCACAGCAGCCAAAATAATGGCTAACTTCCACATGATTGCTTGATTAACGCTCTGTGAACTGTGAATAATTTGGAAAATGTTTTGTTTTTATAAACGGCTGTCTATTAGTCACTATTAGTCAAATCAGATTGTAAGATATGATAAAATAAAGTCCCATTTGACTTCGAGTACTGTGATAAATAAAAAACTATCTTAATCATCAAAGATCATTAAAATTTTGCCGAAATATATCCGATTGTTGATTGTTCAAAATAGGGTACCGATAGTGATCGAGTAGATTTATATCGATCTGATGGAATATCAGTGTAATTTAACAAAGGATGATTGTGATACTATATTTGTACACAATAATGCATTGTTCTGTTGACGTAATAAATGCACTAATTTGACGCAATAACACTATCTTTTCACTAACAAAAGCTTTAAGGAAACGGTAGTATTACTTTGTTTACGGTAGATGCAGAATTTTTTTTTCGGCGTTCACACACGTTGGATCGTTGGATATGACTTATGAAGAATGGTTCAAAAATAGGGGGAAGTAATTATATAGGAATTTCTCAAGTTCTTTTTTACTTTAGAAATGGTATTTTTTTTTCTTCTGTGTTGACCTAATCAGCAGAACATTGGTGTTAAGTGATCGGCAAACAAAGACTCTTGTGTATCCAACGGTATATTATAATTACCTTAAACTTATTTTGGTCGACTATTTGCACGAAACAGGTTATTTCTGGAACTTCTAAAGCGGAATCCAATAATATTTGCCATTAAAAGCCTTTATCTACGTAGGATTATTTCTTATTCAAATAAAGAATTTTTCGATGGAACAGAAAATACCACGCTTCATTAAGATCGACATCAATTCGAACGCAAATAGAAACTGGTGACAGTTATTCAGATAATTATACACATGTAAGGTGAGGTCTCCTTACGTGTGTGACGATCAAAGCTATTACTTATGGCATTGTGGGCCATCTAATGACTTACCTGACTTCCCTGTAGCAACAGGCTGCGGTTGAAGCCTTGTAAAAGGGTCGCAACCCTTGAGCAATTTAGCCTCATGACGCCAAAAAGGGTGTAAGTCGACCCAGAGGTAATTGCACATAGATACATTAACAGTCACATTCTCGGTAGTGTTATATTTCAGAATGTGTTAATATGTCACCTTGCTTTTTTATTTGAAGACCGTTTAGTATTTATATTTAAATTCGATGTCTTTTTATCTCATATAAAGAAAAAAATATGATTTTATTACTTTAAGCTTTAATTGTATGTACTTACAACGATTGACATGAATAATAAGAGAACCTGCAATTATTGGCTATCCCAGTGAACGAACATCTTTGGGCTTTGCAGCAGTCAGGCGTTTTTAATAAGACTTCCAACACACTTTAGACATAAGCAGTTACATAAGCAATGTTACCAGTTCTATTTCAGACGCATAATATTATGCCGTTAAGATGAGGAACTATCTTGGATAGGGGATCCATTGTAGGTCAGTTCGATCGCGATTGACGCATACACCAAGAAACTTGGCAGTCACTTCATGTAGCTCTTCCAAGTGGTATAAGTTATGAGGGCCACTCACTCTCTGACCCAAAATTACTTGGCAGACTTGGCGTTGTATGGCGACAGTTCGGTACAGGCCAGAATAAGGATAAATAAGGATGGAACATTTATGATCCAACTAATTCCTTACTCATCAAATATTCTAAGAAGATTAATCTATATCTTTACAATAGGATAACGGTAAGATAGTGTAACAGTTAGATAGGTAATTACGTATGATCCTGCGTAAATGCTTTGGCTTTTTCTTAGTCATCATTGATTAAATTAATTCTTAGTTAGTCCAGTACGTTTAGTTATTAGCAAACAAATGTATCTACTCGGAAATTATGTAGCTTAATATTTTTGAAACGGCCGAGTTTTTTATATTATTATATTGTACGAACATATATTATATCAACTAATAGACGCTTTTTAAGACTTTTCTCATGGAAAAGAATCGACAAAAAATACCATGGACGCTTCCAAAATAAGCATCTTGTTCAAGTACAGGATATTTTTAGGTAAGTAGACTGAGGATCACTAGAATTTAGATATTCTAATTTAATCTAATCTGATTCTAAATCGAAATTATTGAAAAACTGTTACCTGATAAGAAGCATTCATAAAGTGTATTCGATCGCCTAAAAAGTATTCTAAACAGTTGTAGGTGTATCGATACTATTATTGGTAATAAAGTCCAATAAAACTAAATTGATTGTTCTAGATTTTTTTGACGAAAGTATTTGTCTAGTCATGATGGTTTGTTTAGATAGGCTAGAATATTTTTAAAACTTCATGATCTAATCTAACTTTAATCTATTTACATTGTTATAATTAAATATCTATGAATTTATCTATTTTACACACGAACATTGGAGACTATTCTAGGCGGTTTCTTTAATGGACAAAATTCTTCCTTCTTCGAAAAAATATGTTAACATTATTTTTTCTTCATATTATGAGAAAGAACTTAACTTTTATAGTCTTTAAATTGTTAAAAGTTAGTCGAGACAGTGAGGGTTCATATTACGAACAGATTTCAAAGAACTCTGTATTGTAGTGAAGGCCAACTTCTGAAAAGTTTCATATAGGTACTTGTGGCTTACGCTTTCTGAAATAGTTACTGTGTATATGTATCTACTAATATACTTATAGATAAATGGTTTGATGTAAGCTTTAGCATATCATTTACTTACTTATCTATTTTATTGCATAAAAACAATTACAGGAAGTTAGATACAGATAAAATGTAATCAATTTATTTTTACTCAATCAATAAATCGCATAGAAACTTATTTACGTTTCTTTACAATTGTATACCTAACTAGAGAACTACTTATCTACGTAATATATCCTGAGGAGTGTGTTTGTTTGTTTAAACATACTTATCTCAGGAGCTGTTTTTATAAATAACCTCTCTATTTTCGATAGCTCATTAGCTACCTTTTATCACAAAACCGCATTAACCAGCCACTGTAATATATAGTCGCTATCATTCATTTCATATACGGCACACCGTCAACCTATCATCATAACCTATATCATATAAGTATCATACTAGCTTCCGCCCGTGGCTTCGCCCGCGTAGAGTTCGGTTATATCGCGTTTCCAAGTGAATTCTTCATAAGTCCGGGTTAAAAACTATCCTATGTTCTTTCTCAAGGTCAACTCTATCTCTGTATCAAATTTTATTAAAATCAGTCCAGTGGTTTAGACGTGAAAGCGTAACAGACAGACAGACATTTATTATTTTAGTAGGGATAACTCCTAACCTCAATTTCGAAGCAAGTAGGTCGTAATTACGATTTGACTAATACACTGTCGTTACCATCGCTTCATAATCCTCTCGGATTTGGATCCAATCAATCCTTTCGAACCCAAATGTACGAATCCTTTTCCAATAAGACAGTCTCTTAGTCACTCATTAAGCGAAATGGCGGTCAATTCCAAATGCCAGGCTGCCAAATGTACGTTTATCAAAGGAAACTAATGATAGAAAGAATAATTGTAACGTATTTAAAAAATCGTCAAATATTATGAAGGGGTAAGTTTGTGGGTCTGTAGGTATGTTCGTACCTTGATGAACGATTCTGTTAAAACTTAGCCGTTATTTATTACTAACAAAATGCTTCCATATGCCACGGATTTTGATAAAAAATATGCAGTAATATTATTTCTAACAAAATGTTGTATTATACCAGATTGCAAAATACATATAATTTAGGTACCTACGTACATTATCAGACAGATGATACCTACATGCGGAAATTAGTTCAGCACAAATAAATGAAAGTCATTTAAATGTCAATGATGAAACATCAATAGGAGATTGATAGCTTCATTTATAGTAAATCCAATACCTAGTTCGGTATCGGATGCCTAAATACAATCCAGAGTAGTTTTATTATCATTTTTAATGGGGGGAGGTTATTAGTTCGCGCATGCGTGTCAAAAGGTTGCGAGTTCGTTCCTGTTGGATGACCGCGGTACTCGGTAGTTCAGCGTTTGGTATCGTGGCAGACTGTCGCATCAACCAACTGTTCCCTCTTTACTCTTCCGCGTAAAAGTTTTCTTTAGAGAATAGTACAAGTTCGGTAAAAAGAACGTTGCTAAAGTTCTCTATGACGTGTATTGTGTAAGTTACGTGGAGTACGTCAACATGAGGTGGTGTTTGACAGCTGTTTTGTTCCTCGGCTTAGTTTGTTCAGGTAAGTTTACTTTTTGTTTGATATTTTGTACTAAACTAAAATAATATAGGGTAAGAGATTTATTTGTCTGTTTGAATTTGGTGATTTTGGTGATCGAGGTTTTGTGTGATGTATTTAAATGCTTTTTACGGAATATAGGCTCTGCGACTTTTTAATAGCAAGGCTGAGAAGGATTAGGTATATTTTAAGTTCAAAAACTGACACACCTTGTAAGTTGTGTTGAGGCAATTATGCCTTCCTATAAGATAAGCCGGCAACTTATACCTATATATTAAAAACAAAAAAAACTGTATTTCCACACGGTGTGGGTACCTAATATAACATTAAATAAGTTGATACAAAAATCAATAGAACGGTCCATTAACCAAAAAAAAATAAGGAGTCTACACATAGAAACACATGTACAAAAAGAAGGAATATCGTAGTTCGATTACTGACATCATTCGAGTCACGTATATTTGTGAAGGAAGCCCCTCAGTGCATCCATCAGCGTCTAAAACCCTGAAAGAAATCATATTCTTACTCACTAAACCTTTATTTTATCTCTTCAATATTTTAGCTCCAATATATTTTCTCGACACATGCGTAGGTTTTTTATATCCGAAGATAGAAGAGGAAAAAAAAAATGTTGGTAGGTAGGTATATAACCTTTTTTGATTATGACGATGGAACTCGGAGAGTATCGGATGAAACAATTAGAGCTGCTATATGGCATTTCAGAATTAATCAAGCATAATGTATGACCACTTTAATGTATGGTTAGCCGAAAACGTTAATGGTCAATTTTATAATTTTTATCTAGCTAAGTTATATAATGCATTGAAAATTCTTATAGGTAATCATTATCCGAGATTAGATGTTATACTTGTAACTTAAGAGTGGGGTGTTATATTTTGATTAATTATTCAGTCAAATGTTAGCTGCTGACCATACATGGAAACGATACGTTTTGCAACTAAATATTTGTGGGCAGCACCAAATACATATCGCTTAATGGCTTGGATAAAATATTATCTCTACTGAAATATTTTAAAGCCAACAATATAGTGTCACAATGGCGTCCGTATATTCCAGTAGAGAAAGAACGAGTAACCATAAGCGTATTTAATTGACAGGTCAGCCGGTGTGTCAATTATAGTTCGTTCAACTAATGAGGTTACGCACCAATAAAATTCATGGTGAATGACGCGACGACTCTATAAATATGATATGCTTACAAATCTTTGTCATCGTTGCGAATAAAATCATCATCCTTTTATCGTCCCACTGCTGGGCAAAGATCTGCGCTCAGACGAGAAGGATTGAGCGTCAATCACCAGGCTTGCTCAATGCGGGTCGGTGATTTCAAATTAACGTCCATGTTTTTTCGACATGATTTCCTTTACCTTACATAGATATTAGATATAGAGATCATTAGATATAGTTACTTAGAAAGTATTTATAAACCTAGATGAGTTGCATAGGTACTTGCCTGAATTGAACCCACTGATATTTCAGAAGTTCTTTACACGACGACTTTTTATAAAAGTTATATATAAAATTGCTATTATATTACGTCTGTTTTTACCCCGGACCTAACGTAAATCCCTTAATTTTTATCGGCGTTTTGTAGTGGGCGTCTGGTAAAACCGTAACCCCGCTATCAGTTTGGATTGCCCTCAATAAAGTCCCAGTAAATAGGATTTTCTATTTAGGATTTCTTTAGTCGTAAAGTGGAGTTGGAACTAAGCCTATTCGTAGTCATTTTGTGTGAGAATCAACTCGATTTTTTCGCATAAAGAGGATTTGACATTAGCTATTGATGTTACGTTTTCGATTTTTTTAGTTCTGAAAGAATATTATGATTCTAAGAATTCTTTTTACCTAGAAGCTTAAAGATTGTATTTCTATTAGTTTTATGTTATTGGGACTTATTGCCGAAAATAGGACTAACTGCCTATAATTTGCTATACAGCAAAGCTAGTTCCCACAATGGAACTTTTATGAATGAATATGGAATTGAGCTACTAATTACAATAGTGGCTTCAGGAGTTTGAGCATAGTCTATTCAGTCACGCCCCAAAGTTACGCAATTAGTGGTATTGACAAAGAGCGGTAAGGTTAACCGCAGTACTGTAACCAAAGTTACAATTGACTGCTATAAGGGCAGTAACAGTCTGGGTTATTAACTAATATATTCAAAACAATAAAGTTTAATAAACGTAACATTTTAATAACATTTCCCGTATTATTATAAACATGAGGTCAGTTTTGCGATAAACGGTTACTGATATTTGCAACATTGCTCGCTGGATTAAATGCTGATATGCATTTTATCGGTCAGGGTATAAGCAGATGGTTACAGTCATACATTATATTCACGATGGCTTAAACACCTCCAGAGTCCTTCCATATCCTTAATCACTATTAATTTAAGGAGATACTTAGAAAGGAAAAGAACGTTAAAATGTGGCTACGAACGGCGAGGTATTCAAGCAGAGTGCAGCAAAAACCGCACATACCACATTTCTCTTCCGTAAGAAACTTAAATGTAAAAAGAACATTTTTATTTTATGACTTTATAAGGCACAAAAATACTCATAATAGCAATTTTGATAACACATCTAACACCAGCGATAAACGCGTCGGGAGCAACAAAATTTGTAATCAGGTCACCATAAAGGGACATAAAGCACCCTTGGATCTCGATAAGAGCATTTATCACATTATTTTATCACATTTTTGCCGGCTTCGCGGGAATTAACTTTAACATGATATTTCCCCATCAGTCGTAAAATGGGAGTGGTGTTGGCCAAGCCCTAAAGATAATCTTCCTTTATTGCCGGGTCAATGAAACTTTCCGCGCTGGCCCGCACATACCTGAAGTAATTGAAGCTTTCATAATCCCTTATTTGCATACCAACGACATGACAGTAAGATATAAAACGTTCAACACAAATTCCAAACAGAATTCATTCCTTCCGAATATCATAACACTAAAGTTTCTGTACTTAAATATAATGGTGAATTTATGTTCTATTATCTTGACTCTCTTGTTCGTTTTATAAAGGTTCTAACCGTTAAATTTTACGAGGGCTGTATCAATATTTTTACACTTATCCCACCATTCGATGCACAGTAATGTATGGAGCGGGCTGTGGTGCGCGTGCGGCTAGCTACGAACAAATTGAATTCATTTCAGTAGCCACACTTGTAATTGGTGACGTGTATTGGACGGCACAAGTGTTCAACTGTCTGTAGCATTACGAACGATAAAAATCTACAGAATTTAATTTCTGTCAAACAATTTTTCTAGTAACAAACTTGTTTACTTCCCAGCGGGATATTTTATCTAATTATTTCTTGCTCTTGTTTATAGTTACAAAAACGTACATTTTATGATTGAGTATACAACTTTCGCGGGTAATGCCCGCTCAGACACAGTCATTTATCTTTTGGTTTGGTCTCGTTGGATCCCGCGAGAATATAAAGGATGAAGTCAACAATCAAATATATTTCTTTCACTTTCTTTTGCTTTCGTCTGATTCATCAATCATGGTGTGATTCATTCATTGCATGTTACTGTCTTGCACCTAAACTTGTGTTCCATGCAAAGGTCTGCGGGTATCTATCGTATACCTATGCATGTGGATGTGCATTAATGGTGCAGTGAAATAATAATCTGAGCAGACTCAACTAGATCTCAAGTACCTAATTCAAAGTCAGTCACAATCTCTCGGGAGTATCAACACAACAAACAGACACTAATTAGTTGCATTGTGTTGATTATTAAGTCGACCTTGACCACTTTTAGTGTAGTCAATGTTTATTTCTCGTTTTAAGAATTCTTCTTATCGAGTGAGCTGTATGGTTAATCACCTAACGAGCCCTAGTGTCAGAGTTTCCTCAATTTTACCTAAAGGCCTCTGACGTGGCATTTTTAACGATGGCTGGGCTATACTAGGCAACCTTTAACCTTAAGGGTCAGTAGCGTCCCGGGTTTACGTGTCCTCTCAGGCAAGGGCGTGTAGCAATACCAACTTCTTGACTCCGAGCTATTTCGTTAAAGTTTCCAAAAATCCACATTGCGATTTTGACACGAGCCAGAACTCGAACCTCACACTCAGCTGCACCCACAGCAGGAGCGGTCATTTGATGATTTCTCATAAAAAAGACATCGGGCGATATGCATTCTTTAGCTCTTATATAATTTAAACACATTTATATCAAATATGTATGGTATACGATCAACATAATTCAGGTTTTTAATGATTATGCTTAAATAGAAGCATATTATGAAGTTGACTTTTCAAAGGAATTCTCAGTAAAGCATGTAGTTTTTTGTAAAGAAGCTAGTAGCAGTAAGCTCTAGTTTATTAGTAAAAGCACATAATATAGTTAAGTGTTGTTTACAACAGTAAATGAAGTTTGTTCGTTACCTAACGCCACGGTACTATAATTTGAACTAAAATTGAGAGCTAGTTCGCCTAGGAACATCGTATCGGAACATAATTTTCTGTTATACGGGAAAATCGCCGTAAATGTGTGCTCTTTTATTATAAAATACTCGCACTTTATGATTATGAGATTATTCTGAATATTCAAAATTAACATTCTCCTTACAGAGCTGCGTATCTATTTAGGTATATTAAACATTCATAAATTACTTATCCAGGATTTTGTCGTTAAATGTCACGAATAATATTTTGCACTTAATTTTTTTGTCCATGAGTTTTATCCATACTTATATCACAAAGCTAAAAAAATTGTTCTTTTGTTGGTTGAAGGCGGTAATCACAGGAACTGTATGTCTGGTTGAAATTCTGTCAGTGCTGCTACATTTTCTGAATATTCAAAATAGTTCTCAAGGGATGCTAAAGCCAGTACCTAATAAAGTTATGAATCTCTTATGTGCAAAGTTCTAATGCCAAAAATGATACTTAAATAAATCAATGAAGAAGATTTAGTAATATAATTTATACATAACCAAGTTATCAGCCGAGGTCAAATGCTAACTACGCTCCGTGATAAAATATCTGCCAAGACTCTTCTCTTTCCCAAAATAGTTTGTTCAAAAGAAATACCGAACCGTCTCATTTATAATCTGTTGAAGGTTAACCATTACCTAATTTAATGTGAGGTCATGAATTACCACAACAATAGAAATTGCTGAATGGAAATCATCCCTTTTTAGTTCAAAAGAGAATTTATTACAGGAATGTTTTTCTAGCTTAAAAATAGCCTGTTTTCGATTCAGTATGGATGCCGGTTATTAATAAACTCGATTTGTCTCTCTGTATTCGTCTTACTACCTGTAGAATTTTGTTTCTGCTTTTTTGGTAACATTGTTACGAAAGAAATATAATTTTTAGTCCCATAGACAGCTATCACAATCAACATCTTCCAAGAATGCAGTACCTACATATTTCTTACTCCTTTGACAAGTTATGCATTAGCATAAAAAATGCATGGATGCACTAGAAAAGTGCTTCCAAGAACCCTAGAACTTGACTGGCATAAGGAAGTCAACAATCCAGTTCTTTTTCTTTCACTCTTCGCGTGAAAGGAAAAACTTACAACAAATCGACACGAACTTTCAAGATTAGTGTTAGTACGGACAAAAAGAAGTTGTAACACTTCCTCCCATGGAGTGATTACTTAGCACAGTCAAACAACGAACACTCTTCAATAGAAATAAAACTTGGTAAGTCAAATAACGTATTAAGGGTTGGTTTTACGACTATTGTTTCGGAGTTAGGGATTATTTTACAGTTTTTGGCAGCGTTTCCCCGTTTCACGGCGGGAAAATTAATGGTGGTACTGCATTTGACATTTCCTACCATAACTTCGTATTCTGCCTATATAGCCTTTGTGGATTTTAAAATTATTTTAATTTTACACATTGAATTCGGAGCATTTCGGGAAATTTTCTTTTGAGTCAAAGCCTTTTAGGTCCATTTAATTCGTTTTCAACGAATTGCTGTTTCATTGTATGAGTTCTAACATTGAGGGTACTGTTTTACACAAATTTTGATTTAAAAACTGTATACTTACTAAATTATGTAAAAAATGTAACAGTAACTATTTCTGAAACGAATAAATAAAGAGTTCGTTGACTTCTTCATTCTCCAATTTAAGCCTCCAAATCTTGTTAGCTGTTTTATACCTTTTTTTTCTCCGTGTCCAGTTTCTAACTATTCCTAAAGCACAAAACAAGTCTAGAAAAAAGTCTGATCATTTTTGTTGGCTTTGTATGGCTAACATAAAATAAAGAAACGAGAGCATACGGAATCGGAATAAGCAATCTAGGAATATAAAATATATTAGGTGCTTATTTCTTATTGCATATCGTAAAAAATAGACCCGCTCTGCATATTTGTAGAAAATATGGAAATATGGAATTTCTTTACTTATGTATGACCAATAGTCATAACATAATTTATAGAAGGAAGGTCTATCGTTAATTAATCAACTTTTATTTTTATTGTAATGACATGTACTGTTGAATATACCTTTCAACATTTTTTTTAGTTTTTATTACTAATGTTTTATGATCGTTTGCAATACAATTTTATGCTACAATGTATTTAAACTAACAGAAGATTTCACTTTGTCTATGTAGCTACCCCGAACATGGTTTACACGAAGACCTATGTTATGTACAAGTACGGATGCGAAACAATGTTCGATGGTGTGAACAGAGCTAGTTCACTGCACACAAATATTTTGTCCATATTCATAGTTCATGTTTAACCAAACTGTTGGTTTATACTCCAGTTCAGTAGAAAACGGTAGTACACAAAGGGCTTTAGAATTAACAAAGTATTAAGCAGAAAAAGACTGAAACTCCCTCACGCTGCAACCATAGTGGAAGTCACCACTAATTTGATGATTTCCCCCCATAAAAAGGGTACTAAAAATAGTAAGTAGTTTTTATACTTTTAATCAATTATTACGATCTTATCGTTTTAAAGCATAATAATATAGCATTACGTCAGATTGGCCAAGGACGAGAGGTGTGGCTATATCACACCCATGTTGCCCCGTTATGAAGTTCTATATTATATTGGTTGCCGGAACTTGGATACATTTCAAACCAGATTGATTCTAGGAAATGCTACTCAGAAAGTTCCAATATCAGTTTGTTTACTTACTTTATACAATTCAATGTAAAGTAAACCTCATTGGTTAAGAAAATCGTTTTCGGGATCCAACCCCAATTTTTAAGTCCGATATTTCACTCAAAAAACTTAAGTTAAAGTACTTTTTCACGAAGCTCTCTGAACTCGTTAGTCTCTTTGTTCTTCGAAGACGTAAATAAACAGTAAATATAAAGCCAGTTGTGTCTTAAAGTTAATCCGGGAGGTATCCGACAGATAACCGACCTTTTTCTCGGAAGGAATTATCCGTGAAGAGTTATTGCCTACTATGTTAAGTATTTATCTATTGCATGTTATGCGTATAAAGGAAGTATAAACATTTATTTATACAAACGAGAATTTTCCAGGAAAGTCTTGGAACGTTATTGATAATGAGGATGTTGTATGATTTTATCGAAGGACGTGCATTATAATTTATTTATCATTTATTGTGATATTGACACAAACGAATGCACAAAATAATCATACATATTTTGATTGAGTATCAATAACAATTACTACAATATTTTATATCGAAAAGCATGGCTGCGCTCATATAAAAATATTTGAGCTTAACATACAAGTAATATCTGAAAGCTTCATATGATTTCTGAAATTTAATATCAACAAGAAGGAATTAGTTACTATGCACTTAGAAGTAGTCATATGAGTACTAGTTAATTCAAACCCACATGCCCACACATTCTTAAGAAACGAAATACTTAACCTCCAGGCCAGCATAACCCATTAAACAATTTTAATACCGCCGAATAAATCACAGCGGCTATTACAAGACTATTCCTCTAACAGAGATTGAACAACCTGTGCGTTTCAAAGCTATTAACAAGTCACGTGTCTCTAACGATACTTTAATAAGTTAAGTCATCGCGAGTCCGCCTTCGCTGCTTTACTAATGAAATTCCCGTCTTACTAACTTTATTACAATGGGTCAAGAGGTTAAATGGCCGATCTTCGGGCTATGCCGGGGCGAATACTCTCGCTACTATATCCCTTTTAATTATTGCTTGTTTTTGATCTTTTTATATGGTGATATGAAGGTTGGGTTGGAATGAAGTTATTTTGTAAAGACCTTTCCTGTAGGCGGGTTTATGTAGGTGATGCTATTTTTGTAACAAAATTCTCATCTAATTTATCAGCGAAACCTTGTAAAAATAAGCTTATATTCTGCTGCATATGTACGTAAATACGCTTTGCAATGTTCATAAAAACAATATCAAAGAATATGAACTCAAAAAGATGCTTTCCTGTGAATTGTTTGTTTTCCATATTGATATTAAATTATTTCATTCATTAAGAACAATCAGCGTCATATTGCCACATCAAAAAACTTTGGAAGCTGGTTATTTTGATCAGTAGAATGGACAAAAAACCATGTACAAAATAAAAGCTATTTAAAACTTCGGTGCAATTTCGAAATGAATTCGTTAAAACATTTAGGGACCGTTTGAAAGAATGCAAAGTAAAACAGAGAGAATGTTCAAAACTATTTTAATTGAGAGCTCATATTTTAGCATTGGCATCAAATTCTGTCGAAACTATCTCTAATTTATTGTTGTACAATATGCTTTATCACTTTGATGATTTTAGTAATAGCATTCTTTCCTAGGTAAGTAACAACCCACACTTCGTTTTGATACTTTACTTAGGCCGTTTGACTTGGTAACAGTGACGTTAGTAACAATATCTGATAACAAATAAATATTTTGAGTTTGAGTTTGGTTTAAAAATAATTATTTTAGAACATAAAAATAAAATGATAAGTCAAACATAAAGTTCAAGCCAGTAGAGAAGAAACTTCAATAGAAATGTGAATGAAAGTATCAAGACTTATAGCAATTGCCTCAAGAACATTTTACTGCGTCACTGAAGAAAAGTTGTATTTTCAACTTTTTAATTCCTTTATACAAAGTTAGTTGGGTAATCCCTCGACAATTTAACTTGGGAGTTCATAGCAAATTACAAGTCACTGTAGATATAACGTAATATTACATTTTTGAATTAATTTGAGTGCAGTTGAACTACTTAATCATATTTTTAGCCTTTGGGATTTATGCTTGTTAATCTACGAATGACTCGGGAACTTTAAGTGACTTGTTAGTCTGCATTCTTATTAAGTATATTAATATTAAATAAAGCTATTCATCTGTATTTTTTTTACGAAATCTCTTTCGTCATTTTTGGTTTATTTAATACTTTATCACCTTTGTTTTATTTACAATAGTAGTATGATTTGTCGGTTTTTGCTGAATAAAATGTTTATTCTCAACAAAATGCTCTATGACTCACCGTGAGCTGACACTTGGCAGTTAGTGGGTACTAAGTAATTGACTCATTCAATCATTAAGGGTTAGTACTCACAAGCAATTAATGCAATCAAGCTGCACTTTCTTGCACTGTATACATATTGTGTAGGTATCTATATTAACAGTATAAAGCTAAAGATTTTTTTAGTTTGTTTGCTTGTTTTACCTGGCAATTTTAGGTCTGATTAGAAAAAAAAATCCTCCAAAGACATAGGCTTATTTTTAAATGACTAAATGCAGTGGTTCCCAGTATAGTGAAACCGCTGGCAGCAGCTAATCAAAGATTATCAAACATGATAAAGTTAGATGTGAGCTAGTCGACAGTTTGCCGACTAAACTGCAGTATCATCACCAGCCTAATTTGGACTTACTGCGAAGTAATCCGAGCTCTTAATTCGGTGTATTTGACTAGAAACCAGAAATGATTGCAACTCGTGAACTGGCAAATTTGCTCGACGATGATATTGGTATACAGTTCATTACTAAATACATTATGTTACTTGACAGCATGATTACTGTGACTCAGGAATTCAAAACTTGTGGACAGGGCCGGCCTGCGTAATCATTTGAATACTACAGCGATGTTAATAACAGATATATTAAAGGCCATGCTTCCTCATAAATTATAATAAATAGTTACGTTACACCCTCTGTCTGCAAAGGGTAGAGTTGCGTCAGACTTTTGCAAACTAAGCCACACGTTGGTTATACTTACATAGGGCTGCCATCCGTCCGGGTTTCCCCGGATTTGTCCTCGTTTGGAGGCCGTCCGGGGGCCGTCCGGGCGGGGTTTCAAGAAGTGTCCGGGGAAAACCCGGACACTTTTCATGTCAGGAAGCTCCTCATTGAATTTAAGTATATTTTAATAGTAAAGGGATTACAAATTAGGTTCGGGGGAAAAATGCGATTTACGCCAAATGTCCGGGTTTTTTAAATGTTTGTCCGAAATTTAAGATGGCAGCCCTATACTTACACTATGTTACCTAAAAGTTTTCCGCCATATTTTGGTTATTGTTTTGTTATTTGTTAACCACTTATGTAACATAGTAGTACCTATCCATATATATGAACGTATGTTAGCTATGTTTTTTTACTATGCAACTGTTATGTTCAGTTTGCAGTGGACAAATATTCAAAACTGGTATGTTATCCGAAAACTACTGGAAATATTTGCTTTACTATGTACGTTTGAAAGAGAGTAATTTAGAGGCAACAATTTTATTTTCTAGAGGAGATAAAATTATTGAAACACGCTCATATTTATAGGTAAAACTTGAAAGTAGGTACAGTAAACAGCAAATAAAGCGTTCAATTTGTATACGTCATTTATCTGAGTTCATCCTGAAAACTAGCGTCAGTTTGACGTTTGTCAGGTGTATATCTAACGCGGAGTAATTAACCTAATTACCATCAACTGTACAAGCAGCTGCATGCTGCATTACTATACTGTTCCTGCGTGAAATGGAACCGAGTCAACGTATTGCGAATCAACAGTAGCATTCACTATATGAATGAAATTAAATAAATCCGAATGGAACGTAAACTAATTGGTTCAGAAAAACATATTTTTAGTTATCAAAAGAGTACTTCTACTATTTGATTTGATATTGGGCTAAGCGATTCCCCTGTTAGTTGAATATATAAAAATATAGGTATGGTATTATAAGATATAACAGACGTCCGGACCAAAAAACTGGCTAATACTATATCGAAATATAATTGTGTTAGTACTACAGAAAATTTACTTTGTTTTTGGGTCTAATATAATAAAATTAACCTCCATCTCCCTTAATACCAATTTACGCATAGGTACACTGCTTTATCTTTATTACATTATAACAAATAATAATATTTAGAAAGGGTTTATTTTAAATACATTACCTTTATAAACGAAAGAACACATTTTAAAATATATTTACTCGCTGAAAACAAACATAAGAATACGTTATGATTTTACGTGTAAATATCAAATAATACAATATGGAGCTATTTTCACTGTGCAAGGCAGATTATGTTTAAATGTCAGTAATGAGAGAAACCATAGCAATCGTTCAACTGTTTTGCACCTAGTAAAACATAGGAGTCGAGCTAAGGATCTTATATTATATTTTAGCATTTGACTGTAGAACTAACTGTAGGTGTATAAGTGGACGTAATATTACGTAATTAGACAAGAAATTATATTATTAAATATTAATCAATACTCCTTTATTTTTTGTGATTCAGTAGGGACTTAAGTATACCACTTGGGCACGGTAAACATAAATTATGTACCTAAACCTTCATTTTATTCGTATTCGTAGTTATTAATTTTATCTAGTGATTTGACACAAAAGTTCTTGAGAAGAGCGTGTCGTCATCTATACCAAACAAATGTCTATGGATTTTTTTTATGTGAAAAAGGCCACTGAATCTGTAAACAGGCATTTGCTCAGCTCGTAAGGGATTACAAAAGAGTTCCGAAGCCAAGCTGTTGCGCCGTCCGTGACGCCAGATGTCACCACCATCGATTATAATAAAAACACTATTACACCGTGATTTACAATTTAACTTCATGTAACATGCGTATCTACATATTTTTTGTATGTTAACTTTTTTGACGGGGGAGATATATTGCGGAAAGTAGGCGTTGTTACAAAGGGAAGTTGTGATTTGATGTCTCGGAAAGGTCAGGTTGCTTGCCGTAATGTTGACGTCAACTATTCCTAAGTGAGAAAAATGGTCGGGTTATTTAGAAAGGTGGAACAGGTAAAAAATGGTGTTTGTATTTTTCTATTATATAGTAACAAATATCTCCCAGGTTGGGTCTGCAATCTAGTGTTTGGATTTGTATCCAATTAGTTGTTTGATAAATCGATGACAAAAATATATTGTTACATTAAAGTTGCTATACACATAAAATATACCTACAGGATTCCTTTTATATAAATTTAATCTCAACTTATAGCCTTACAGTAATATGTATTCCCTTCAGAATAAATATTTATAATCTCAATGTATTATTTGTACGAAGGACCTATAAATAACTTAGCAATTCCCAAATAAAATTATCCGTAGGCACAAGTCCTTTCACAAAGCTCCTATACTCCTACATTAACAAACAGAATGGTAGATAACTGTCTACAGTCTACATCCTACAGTCTACACACAGCATTGACAATACAAAAAGTCTAGCGACCTATTTTCAATAACAGGCTCGTTGATAGAGTTCATTCTCTGGAAGGCTGCAGTTTGGCTTCCATCAAGTTGCGTACAAAATTGTGAATGTGGACTGTCCTGATAAACTGTAGTTTTTTTTCAAAGATTTTTTTTGAAGTTTTGAAGAATTTGAAGGGGATAACACTCACAAGTACACTTAAGAGAGTAGCAAAATAACTAGTAGGTATTTTTTCAAATTTTCATAATTTTCTTTAAAACATTTTTATAACTCGACTTTGATCTTATTGGATTTTAAATAAGGAATTCTATCTTCGTAATAATCTTCTATATGAATATATTAGAGCTGAAATGGATCATTATATTTTTTTCAAACAGAAAATACCTTTTTCCTCCATTCAGTAGGTAGCATTTTCCCAAATCTACTTCACGAAGCGAAACGATAAACATGATTCAATAGAACATTCTGAGCTAAATAAATAAATAGACAAACATTTGAATTTGAGAGGTTAGTAAGCAT
This sequence comes from Helicoverpa armigera, assembly GCF_030705265.1. Lineage (NCBI taxonomy): Eukaryota > Metazoa > Arthropoda > Insecta > Lepidoptera > Noctuidae > Helicoverpa > Helicoverpa armigera. The sequence continues at coordinate 7,811,588 of NC_087132.1, read as the reverse complement.
TCGCCCGTTTGCCTGTCAAAGCGCTCGTAGCATTGAAAATTATTAATGGCCGATGCAAGAGAGCACGTCAAAACGTTACAGTTTAAATAGCATTCGGTGCACGAAATGTGCATTTTGCTTATCGAATAGAGTTTACATAACAGTATGTTCAATAATTTAATCAAATTCAGTCAATAATTTAGCGTTATAAATCTGAGGGCACGGCAGTGCCCCAGCCAAGACTCGAGCAAAGCGGGCACGGCCGTACCATCTTTTCTCGAAGCGTTTCGCGGCTATTTCAGCCCCCTGTATCTTCCATGTGAACAAAGCTAGGAGTTTAGGTTTTCGATGACCAAGAGTAAGTATTAGAACAAGCTCAGTCCCAAAATAACAAGAAATTTGAATAAATAGTTTACGAGTTATGAGCGATCAAAGTTACACCATTTTGTCACTGACTCACTCACTGACCGATCATCAAAAGTCTAAGGTACTTCTAGCAAACTTAGAACCTTCAAAATTGGCACCAAGATAGGTTATTGGCTACATATAAAGGGAAAATTATAAAAACCTTAAAACTTAATAAAAAATAGGAAACAAATTTATATTTGCGGTTTTTCAAGAACATTGTGTATGAATTTTGACTGCATTGATAACTTTGTTATTTATTTATGTACAAAATGTTACTATTTGTTTTATTGTTACGTAGTGTGGTATATTGTTATTATGTATTAAATATACATACATATGAATAAAAAAGCTAGGTTAAAATAAAATGAATAATGATAAAATCTTTCATATTAATGCAGTGCGATAAATACTGCATGCTCGCTCGATAGATGGCGTTGTCCTGGTCTAAATCGCGCTACGGTTTTTAGTTAAAAAAAAACAAATAATTTCATGTGATAGCGCCATCTACCTCTGAAATAAATCTCTTTTATTCTAAAAGATATTCGATTAAAAAATTCGACAATTTCGAAATTGTTTAATTTATTTAAAAAAATGTTGTTTACGTGCTAGTTTAGGTCTACATATTTAGTTTGTTATATATTTAGTTAGTTGCATGTAAGTTAATTTAATTTGTTATATACTTAGAGAAGAAGGAGACCTACAAAAAATAAATTAGATCCCACCAAAAACATTAAATGTAAAAAAAGCCAATCCTCTACGCAATTCCTCCACCGTAAAAAGTTTTGAGATCGCATAGAAGCCAAGTCCTGTTCAACTTTATTTGTAATAATAAATCAATATTTTGTGACTATATCAATAGTTTTGTTCACATTACAATAATATTGTCTTGGCCATGAGCACAAGTTAATAGTCGCTCCCTGAAATAATGTGTAAATACCATTGAATTGATACATTCTATATGGACATGATTTTACGATTGGACTGATTGGAATTTGAGATCACCATAGACCAAACATGCGCCATAGTAAATGTGCAGTTCATGATTTTGGATGATACTGACTGTCGGTCATTTAGTAACAATTGAAAAAACTAAAAGTATTTAATTCTGTGATATTAAACTTCATGATTGACTTTCACCTCTCCAAGATATGCTGTATTATATTTGTAGTTTATTGTGCTCATGGCCAAGTCAATATTATTGTAAAGTGAACGAAACTATTGATATGGTCACAAAATATTGATTTATTATTACAAATAAAGTTGAACAGGACTTGGCTTCTATGCGATCTCAAAACTTTTTACGGTGGAGGAATTGCGTAGAGGATTGGCTTTTTTTACATTTAATGTTTTTGGTGGGATCAATCGTTGTTAAAAATCAGGCATCATTTTAGTAATTCGTGTCAACATCATCTCCCGAGTTTTTTCCCTTCTATGTTAAGGTCGGCTTCCAGTCTAACCTAAAGTGTTTTTCAACGATCGACTGCCTATCTGACATCCTCGACCCTCCCTTCAGAGAGATTCAGATCAGATTCAGTAATTCGTGTCAATCAAGATTTTTTAGTACCTAAGCATTTTTTAAAATAGTTAAATTGGATTTAAACAAATGATGATATAAACAAGTAACTTTGATTATACATACCTACTATTTAGAAAGCGAAAATGATAGTTTCCTAAATTAAATTACCATCTCGATAAAGAACGTATTTCAATATTGTATGTATCGATATCAACGGAAAATGGCCTGTTTTAAGGTAATTAATTGCTAGGAACAGCCGCGTATAATTTTCCGGCTCAGTTTAGTACACCAATTATTGTAAAATTGTATAATTGAAGCATCATTATGGTATATTATATGATATTATACTTACATGAGGTACCTATGATCATCAAACATTTTTGTGAAATGAACCAGTTATTTGCAAAAATCTGGGATATGAACTATATAAAATAATATGTAAAAAATTGCCGCCAATTATACTGCTCATTATTGTAACACAAAAATACCCAATCATTATCAGAAAACCAAGTAAAATTATGACATATTATTATTTCACATGGCTTTTTGATATACTATTTCAGGAATATGAGAAATCTATAACTCCTCGGTACAATATCGACAAGCTTGTAATTGGCAAAATTCATACATCGCCAGTGGCCTACAACATTTGTGAGCCAAGCAAAGCCTGTATGCCTCAGGCTTTGCTTGGCTTGAAGACGAAACGTGAGATCCACACATTTCTGAGTATACATATTGTTATTGAGATCTAGCTTAGGTACCTATATCTTGTCTGTATGTATTTGATATGTTCTTGGTATAGTCTCAAAGGTCCTTCATTGATTGTTTTCATCACTGGTTGAAATAGCCTGGTTACTTAGTGTCTGATCCATATTGGAGTCGATTGACAAATCTATTCATATATGCTTGTAAGATAGAGTACCTAATTGAAGTTATTTTAAATCATATATTAGTCAGAGTTTTATGCTATAGGTAATTACTGTGCAGACTACGAATGTTTGTTTGAAAATTGTACAATTATTCATTTTCTCGTACGTAAAACATGTAGCATTTTCACATTCATTAGTGAGGATATAAGATACAATACAATTAAAATGTTCAACTTTGTTCATGAAATTATGAATTTAGTTACAGTTTTGCTATTTTTATGATACCATTTTTACCTTGAAAATGCGAATATTCGTGTAACAATTCTTCTACGTTGATTCTATTTCGATTATCCGTAAAACGTGATATTTTTCCTGCTTTATTGAGTTGCCGGTTATTAAGTTCAACGATAAGATTAAAAAATAATATTGCCTTTCACGAGTAGCTTGATACTAAAATTTCATTGGAGCTTCTGTGTTATTAATTATATTTAAAATTGTAACAGGATAAATTGAATTTGGTTACCATGCTCTTGTTACAATCTCGATATTTTATTTTTCAATAAATTTTAGATATATCTTTTTATTTTTTAGTTGAAAACTATGGTCGCATAAATGAAAAGGTGACTGACTTAGAAGTGCGAATAATTTAGTCTATTGTGAATCTACAAACAATAGAGCCTGTCGAGTTTTTACAGTAAACTTCACGCATCTAAAAAAACAATAGAAGTGCGCAGTTAGTTGAACTATAAATTGTCGAATTGGTATTTGGTTCAAAAATTGGGGCTACCATTGTATGATAAATCGATCAATAGCATCCGTTACGCCGAAGAGTGGAAAATCACTGATTTCAAAATGTATATTCATGTTTATTGAACTGAGAAATATTTTATCATTTATTTATATTTAGAACTGTACAAAACAAATGACTGCTAAATTCTACTACTAAATAAAAACGACCTGTGTATAAAAAGCACTGATAACGCAAACAATACCAAAATTCAATAAACAAACATATTAATCAATTAAGGTAGGATAACTTTCATCAAAAAAAACCATTAATATTGCTATTTGGAAGCAATCCATTACCGGACCATTAAAGGTCGTAAAAAATCTATCATCCGGCCATTTGAAAATGACTGTTCCCCTCTTCTATGTTCCCGGATCTCATTATAACTCACGCGATATTATTATAGTTGCTAAAACAAAAGCGTCATGGCGTCATATGTTTACTTCTGATATTAGTTTCAGGGTTATGGTATTCACCATATTATTATGTAGCTGGATGGTTTCCAGGCAGTTTTCTGTGTGTTCGGAGAAGAGAGAGTGTCACGTTAAACTGTAGGTCCCGGCTGTCATTGAACATCTTTGGCAGTCGTTACTTGTAGTCAGAAGCCAGTAAGTCTGATAACCTGTCTCAGCAAGGGGATAAGGTTGCCCGGGCTATATTTGGCTTGCCGGGGAAATAATTCGTGAATTTGGATGAATACTGGATAAAAATCGTCTGGATTTTCTGTTCGTAAAAAGGTTTAATAAACAATATGAATACCTCTACAGACAATACTTCAGCGCATAAAGCAAGGTATCTCCATAATTCTGGTGAAAAAAATGAACTAAAGTTTTTTAACATAAAAAGGATAAAAATATTTGTGGTTTTATGCCAAAATACCACTTCGGTATATTTTACGTTTTTTTATTTTATTTCGGTTTTCTTTTATGTCAAATACCTGAAGAGAAAACCGGCCAAGTGCGAGTCGGACTCGTGCACGAAGGGTTCCGTAAATTACAGTTAAATCAACCTATCTCAAAAACTATAAGAGATACTTTGATCAAACCAAAAATCGTTGAAAGAGTTAATTAGCATGCATCACTTCTATTTTTTTTAGAATTTTATACCCCGTAGTTATAAAAATAGAGGGGGGGGGGACATACTTTTTACGACTTTGAGAGCTGATATCTCAAAAACCGTTCACTTTAAGAAAAATGTTTTTTAGAAAACTTTATATCATTTTAAAAGACCTTTCCATTGATACCCCACACGGGTATGTACATCGAAAAAAAAAATTCATCCCTCAGTTACATGTATGGGGGGCCCCACCCCCAATTCTTTTTTTTACTATTTAGTGTCATATTTTTGTAGCGGTTCATACAACACATATTCCCATCAAATTTCATCACTGTAGTACTTATAGTTTCCGAGTAAATCGGCTGTGACAGACGGACAGACGGACAGACGGACAGACGGACAGACGGACATGACGAAACTATAAGGGTTCCGTTTTTGCCATTTTGGCTACGGAACCCTAATAAAGGGCTTATTCATATTTTTAAGCGTAGATACGTAGCGAATGCGATGCTGCCTGATCATTTTTCTTTGCAATAAAACAGTCATTATTAAAAAAAGATAAACTGAATTTTAGTTAAAACACGTGACAAAGGTCCGTTTATCTTTTTTGTACTACACTATTTTTTTGCTTTATTTTTTACATAAAATCTACGAAAAATATCATTATACAAAATTGATGTCGCTAACGTAATCCTCTAACCCTACTGAGAACCCCTGGGGAAATAATCCGCTGGACATTTATTTCGACACCGATAATTAGTATCTATCGTGTTAAACAAGTTATGGATGAATTAATAAATACTTTGTAAGTACGTAAATTATAAATAATACTTGCTTCAGGATCATTACTAGCTGCATACTGAAAGGTTTATTTAATACATGGACTAGTTTGGCCTGTATTTATCAGTTCAATAAATTCGCGATGCGTCAACTATGTGTATCAATATCAAAAAAAATATTTGCAATATACGGAGTTTTGAGTTTCATAGCACATAATAGGGAAGTTACGTTAGTCCTACATTCTATTGAAACATCAAATTAGGCATCAGGTATTATGTTAAAAAATAATAATATTTTAGGTCAATCATAATATTAGAATATTTCATAATAACAAGCAATTCATAATAATTGTACCGAGTTATAAACAGAAATCGGTAGAATTTCGGAAATGTGCGCAATTCGGCCATAAATCAAGTGAGAAACACATTTTCTTTTTTCCGGTTATAGGCAAAGGCGCACTCCGTAGAATGCCAACATATCATTCAATAAACTTTTTGGGCACTTTCGCAATATTGAGATATATGTCCATTATTCGCATTAGATATTGAAACCGTGTGTTAGGTATTTATTTTTATTTTATGCGAAGTTATTTTTTGTTGAAACTCAAAAGAGAATATAATCTCTTTTAATAAATACATTTCAAAAATAACAAAGTAAACAGAATCTTAATTAAACTGCTTTTACCAAAATTTCAAAAGATAAGAAAGGTCATAAGTTTCAAGGAGTTTCAGAAACTTAGGTATAACGATGAGATGAAGGCGAAAGTAGAAAAACACGTCTTCGGTAATTTATTTGTTTGTTTACCAGACCGTCTTGTGATGGTTTATTTGTGTAAGTTCTACATGTATTACGTCACTCACATATTTATTATTGTGGGAGTAAATACATTAGTTATAGACTCGAATATGTGCCAACTATATTTATAGATTTTTCTTTTCTCTTGGCTTAGTTTTCGAAATTCAAAAAGGTATTCTTTATTCAAAATCTCCGTTCTCTTTTTTCTATGCTCTCAACTTTTGTTTGCCCACACATGCGCTCTACAATTCTCGATGTTCCATTTTTGCATGAAGTGCAATATGTATGTGTAAAAGGTAAATTAATCCATTAGACTTGATACCGTTTCGTCTCCAAATAAAGCGAAGCATACAATCTTCAAGCTCCAATCAACCCTTGCGCTGCTTCCTAGCGCTCAAGGAGAACTAAATGACTAGCGGAGATGTCAACGCAAAACTCCTAAGCAAGTAGCGCTCCAAAATGCGGGTGTTCGGGGGACGAGGATCGTTACTAGCTCCACTTTCACATGCCTTCTATAAAACCTGACCGATATTTTCAAAATAAAATCACCAACCAATCTTTGTCAGATTAGTTTTGATTTGATAACGTTGCATGATTACGTTGTTTGACCTACAAGAAGGCGCCTGGTCTACCTTCCATGGCATCTCTGCTGTATTTCCTCCTTCCGTGGTAGTGCTCTTCAAAATTCCGGTACATACCTACGTTGGTACATTTAAAGCACTTTGCATACCAAGCCACATTTAGTGCAGCGTAATAACCAGGTCTTACAACAATTAATTTAATTAATCTGATTGCTTTGCTAAGGAACGTTGCTCGTCATGCTTCTATTATTTCATTTGTATTTCGGTTTTAGAAGGCGGTTTTGAGTGTTGGCTTTTGATGTCTTGTAAGATAGTTATAATATTGTTGCGTATCTTTGAGTAGATGGAATTTAATTGTTAAGTCAATATTATTTGCTCCCATTTTGACATAAAGAGGTTATGTATTGCTATGCAACTGAATTTGTTTTGTAGAGATCTGAGTAATAATTATATATGCGTCTTTAGGTACGCCTTTACAAAAAAATCATTATGTTTTAAAAAGTGGCAGAGTACCTGTTAATAAAAGTAAATCCATTTAACTAAATTCAATTAAACATTTTAACTCTATTGTTGAAACGTTTTCCGCAATTAACGCGTAATTTAACTTTGATATTTAAAGCGCTATTTCAGTAGATTTAACAATTCAAAAGCCGTTTTCATTGTTTAGGATTCAAAGAAGCTCTTGACACGGGTGCGTATTGCGTACTACGGAACGCAACTCGGTCAAATTGCACAAAAGCGGGTTTAGAATGACCGTTATTTGAAATGCAATGCTGTTGATGCTTTGATACTACATGCTCAGAGGGATATTTCAATTTTCAGAATTTTATTTGAGTTCAAAATATTATTCTGTAGGTACTTATTATCATAGAAACCGAGTGATGTTGTCTCCTTGGTTCAATCAGGCATATTCAAGGACCTAGTAACGAGAAAGTAAAAGATAGTTCTACTCGACACACGACAAGTTTCTCGTAGGTAATATTGAGAAAACATAACTAAATAACATTACGAGAACTCGGAAAGCCATTCAGAACCTCATACTTAATAGCAATGCAATAAGTAAAAGCTGACCAAATATCTCCAAAACATACATTTAAATGTATAAAAATGTTATTTAACAAAAAAATGTTGAAGATCCCATTTTTATTGGTCTTAAAGCCGCCGAGCCCACTTTTATCAAATAGAAAAGCTTTGACTAAATGCAAACTTCAGCTGTGGCGAAGAAGAGAGCGCTTTTAAAACTTGAAAGTTTATATTACAACTTAACCTTCCCGACCTGTATAAAGGTTTCAAACTTATCCAATAAGACCCTACAACTTGCTACCCGTCTTATACTTTCCTAGTTTTATTTAAGAATGGTTAGAAAATCGACGGTTAAGCTATTTTAGGACCATCAGCCATCCAGCAGAAACAATCAATTTTTATGTGAAAATGTTATTACCTACATTTTAGTAACGTTGCAAGATATCGCAAAGTCTAGTCTCTATTCTAGTAGATAATATGAAAGCTTAGGCGACTCTATCTTTATCGATACTAAAGTAAAGTTATTTTGTTTTGCTTCACAACAATATTTCTGCTTTTGGTTGATAAAATATGAAGTTCCGTTTTCATAAAACTGAAGCTAAATCAAGCGTGCAATGAAATAAAAGATTTAAATTGTACTCGAACGTAAATGTTTTTAAAAATTCGCCCTTAATTTATTACTCGCGCTTTCGACCATAGTCATCGCCATTTTTGTTCGTTACGTTTTAAATGTATGATTAATGGTAGGTTAAAGACCATGGAAAAAGGGGAAAATAATTTGCATAGAATAAAAACCTTTGCCAATTACTACAATCAATGTTATTCACTAAAACAGAATGAACCCAAAACATTGACAACACGAGCAGATTTTTGGACTGCATTAAAATCCAGAAAGAATTATGGTATGCGAACAGTCGAGAATCTCCCGAGATCCTTCAAAAATTAGCTAATTAATCGTAAGGGGACTTCGTCAGCGATGCTTCCAAGTTCCAAAAAGTCCGAACAAAGATGGCTCCCCCAAATAGAACACGACTTTTAGTTTGACAACTCCGAATGCTCGCAAAAAACTTCATTCAGTATCAAAAATCTCGGTTACTAATTCCGAATTGAAAATGTACGTCGTGTTTTTTATTTTTCCTGTATTTCTAGGGTAATTTGTGAATACAGGAATCTGGTTAGTTGCATAAATGAATTAGGCAAATGTAACGGATTGTTGCAGTCATGTGTCTCACTAATCAGAGTGTTCTTGAATTTTTATTTGCTGATTGCTTCTAATTAAAGTCATAATTGGCGAATTTAAGCGAGTGGGTGACAAAATGGTGTATTTAGATGCTTGAGTTTTATAGTTTGAAGGCCAAGGACTATAAAATCATGACACGTAAAACACGCGGCATGACAGAATGAATGATATGAATATTAAAAAATCATGCATATGAAATAAAAGTATTAAAATTTGTATATCCCAGGGGCGTTTTGAGGCATTTTGGATCACTTTTTTGTAGCAACTACATTATATTTCAAGGAATAAAGCTGATACAAGCACAGAACGCCCTATATGGTGCTCATACTCGTTTATGTACCAACATGGCGGTTGTAAGCTTCACCTATGAACGTCATAAGCATTACCATAACCGATAATACGACTTTATGATACCATAGAACAGTACTAGAAGCTAGAAGATTGTTAAAGTTAGCAGCTAAGGCAAGACAGTGTGGAAAACTATGTTTATCGAACCTAGTATATATCCTTGTAGATATACAAGAATTTTAAAAATCAATTTTTGGCGTGTCCGACTGAAAAACGACCTTAAAAAAGGCAAACTGCTTCTTATTTAGGTGAATAGCTGTTTTAGATACTTGGCTGGTTTTAAACTGCGGTAAAACCTAGTTCCTCATAAGAATATAAGATCTCTTGCCAAATTCGTGAACTAGTTCCAGGGTTGTATGGCAGATCATCTGCGTCCGTATCGATCTGAGCTGTGACGTCACCGTCGCCGTCGGGTCGCGACTGAGCGTCGCCGACGCACCCCGCCAGATAGGGGATGAATCCTTTGACCTCAATCCAAAACGTCCATATTGGCTGCTGTTGTTTGTAAATGTTATGATCCTGATTTTATGTGGCTTTTTAAAAAGGTTTTTTTTTGTTTGTCATACTTATATAGTAGTTTTACTTTAATGAAATGTAATTGAAACGATAAAGCATTGTTTAAGAAGAATTCAAATTAGGTATACAAGGCTAAAGCCTTCTAAGTAATCAAGATAGACTTTATTAAAGCGTCTTTGTATCAACTCTCAGATAATTTAACCTATCGATTATCCCACGCAGAATATTAATAGCAATTTCCATTATTTTCCGAAATAGAATTTTCCGCGAGGGGAAATCGCTTATTTATTTGATGATAGAAAATAATTTATTACGATTAATTAGATAGATAATGAGGCCGGGATTAATATGATCCGGTAATAAGATCCGCATGGTTATCCAATTTTAGGTAAACATCGTTCTATTACAGACTAGCTTCTGCCTCGGTAAGGCATCAGTATTAAATTTATACGCTCAAAGCATTCTAGGGTTTCACAGTTTTCTAGAATCTAGAATACTTGATCGGTCTAATAGTTCCAGAGATTTCTTATTATATCTTTTGCTTCACGAACTAATCTCTTTAAACTTTTCTAATATTAGTTTAGACACTTTGGACCACGACAAAAAAGGAGCTCTTATGAAGACAAAGGATCTTTTTATTGAGCTATAAAAGGGTACATTTAAGTTCCGATTTACGGACGTTTCACAAAAGTTGGCATCTTTTGTCAACACAACCTTTATAAATAACGCCACGGTTAAAGGTAAGGTAAGCAAATCAAACTGTCAAACTGTCTAGCGGGTATAGTCGACTGTCGGACCTTGAATATACGAACTATCCCTAATTCTTTGGTCCAGTGACCTCGAGCGACTTTCACTGTTACGTCACGGGTTCGGCGCCGGCCTGCCGCGACTAGGAGACGCCAACCAACACCTATAAAATGTACTGTTGCGAATTCTTTCGGTTTCAAAATAAGGTACCTACGTAGATATATGAATTCGAATATTTCATACTTTGCCTACGTATTATTTTTTCAAGTTAATCTTTTAAAATAATGAAAGGGCACGGGCGGGCCCCTAAACGTTTGTTGATTGATCAAAAAAAATTAAAAGGCCTGGATAAAAGATTTCTTGGATTTAAAAGATCTCTTGGATAAAAGATTTTTTTACCGTTATAAGAAATTTAACACGAGCTCTAATTACAAAAAGGTTACACGTGTCATATATTTTTATTATTTACGATACTAGAAATATAAAGAGCAAAGATTAATATCGAATACAGCAACGTAATTAGTGATTAGGTGATCCTTACATGAAATGAGTTCTTTTGTCACATTTATATACCGTAACTATTGGATGTTCGAGCACATAATTAAATAATAATTAGGCACCTGTATTATAAGAAATGAACATAATATGAGGTATTCCGATCTTGTCATTATGTTAGCCTCGAGTAATAAGGGATATTCAGGTAATTCAAATAGCTTGGTTAAGTTAGGTACTTACACCATTTAATTTTTTGAAATTAAACTTATTTCTATTTTACGAAAATTATATTTACCACATAACAACGTAATATTTTTAGGTAGGTATTTATGAAAAATATTTTTAGGTACTTACAATTTTTCGGAACATAGAAATATAAAAAACAAATATTTTGAAAGTTAAATAAATTCCGTTTACAAGGGCGTATATCATAACATGTGCAGTTACAAAGTGTTTGTGCAAGTGTAAGTAACGTCAGCACGTAGCTTGACGATGTTACACGCCGTACTATGTCATACACGAGGCAATATTCTTAGAAAACGGTTCTTCATAAAACATATCTATGAAGAACTTTAGTGAGATCAGAGATAGCTCCTTGAGTGACGGAAAATTTCGAGGAAACCCACCCTGAAACTTAAAGAATATGTGACACATGGTCTTAGAAGTTGTAATACGAAACTTTTATGATTATCCCCCAAACTGCAAACTATTATTAGCAAACGTGGTTTCCATATTAGTCATTAGTGTTTCTGTCTTGGCATATATTGTCATAGTTTTGTTGAAGGAAACTAATATGTAGCGTACATGAGTGTAGGTACGTATGTATGCTTAGTATATAGTCGTGAACGCTAATATTAGACTCAAAACTCTTTCCCGGTATCTTCTAAATTTTGTGAATGTATGTAAGTATTAAAAAAAAACATCAAGCAAAGAGTTCAAGGAAATGTGAGGTCGATCTATAAATAAATAATGTTTTAAATTCCTATTCCTCTTATACAGCCAAAATATATTCATTGGTAGTCAAAAGCTAACAGTAAAATCAAACACCACTATCCTAAAGAGACAGACTCCCAAATGAACTCGAATCGACGAACCCGGTAATAGCAAAATTCAATTCAGCTCGCATTAGTAACAATCCGAGCAGATGCGTAGCGCGTAGTCACGCGTTGTAATTGTATGTATGGAACCACACCGCTTGCGTAACGACGCGCGTGTCTACGTTACGCAAGCGGTGTGGCCTGTCTCATACATTTCCATACATTACAACTCATGGTTACGCCGTAACTACGCGCGTGACTACGCGCTTGGTTACGCATACGCATCCGGTCTGCTCGAGCCTTTAACGTAGCTATAAACTTAGTGGAATTTAACGCAATCAGTACAGACAAACACTAGTAGTGTTTAATCACTATAAATCATCTAAAAGCTTGATTTAATTACGTCATATTATGTTGACAACGGCTCCGAAGCGACGCAGTATGCAAATGTTATGCAAATCGCTCTAATATGCATTCAGTTAATGACTCACTTTTATGCCATACAGCGGTTTACAGCTCACACTAAACTGTAATTGTTTAGTTTATGTAATAAACAATGTTCCTATTTACCAAATATACCTAAGTTTCCAATGGTTTAGGGAATTATAGGCCGAAATGTAACACCCGTTCCTTGTAAAGCCGGCTTTACACTGCGCGACAAATATCTCGCAATACCGTGGAGTGTGACATGTTATAGTAACAGTTGCACATGATGTGTGCCTAACCTATAGGCACGAGGTGCAGCTTTCGTATGCTTACTGTGGGAATATTGCATAATACTCGTACGGTAAACGTTGATACGAGTATCTATCACATCTGTCAATTTTGATACCCCTACCAAACGTTTTGAAATGTATTATTAATATCCCAATTTTTACAACGGCTTGAACAAAAATGTAATTGTCGTGTCGATAACAAATTTTACATGTAAAAGTTGCGTATGTAATAAATATCCTTTATACATATGTAAACATAATCATCCGATATCATTTTTTTATTATATTCCAACGAATATTGAACATGAATATATTAACCCCTGTATACAATTTTTTATTCTGATACTCACAAAGTTATTGGATCGTGAATGCGTGATGAGAGGGTTTCGATATCAAATTAAATTTTCATTCTAAATAAGTTCCGTATTTTTATTAGAATAAGATACATAAAAATTGGTAATGCTTGACGTTCCTTTACAACTCAGGTAAAAATAAAATATCATAATATTAAAAAAAAATCTCTATAAATTAAGGCTCTATAAAATAATTACGATGGATTTAATTTGGGAATCTGCCTACATATTTCTGCACGCAACTGTAAAACTATAGCTTCATATTGTCCGCCTGTATCCAGTGTAGGCGCACTAAATTTCGTTATCTATGACAGCATACGTGACGGCGCGATACGTTACGATGCGATGCGGTAAAGTGTAAACCGATGACATCCATTTGTTATATGGCGGACAACCTCATGACGCGCTACAAATAACTCGGTGTCATGTGTTAGACATTTTTCTGCAATACAGTGTACCGTCTTGTGTCAGCTACGTTGCTGGTTCGTGTCATTGGAAACCATTATTGTAATAGATTATTATGGCTTTATATGTTAGTATATGTAGTATAAACAAAATACCATTCATGAAATAATTAATAATATAAATATAAAAAAAGAATAACACAATTTCTATGTTACGTAATATACTTATGGAGATTATGAATGGAGTGACAAATAATAAGTGTCTAGTCTTATGATAAAATCGTTTATCATAATAATCGAATATTTATATCGATTGCGATAAAATGAAATGATTGACTCTGATTTTTGCCAAAAATAGGATGATTGCAGTTCTTCCCCGAGCCTGGTAAGGTCTTAACTGGCCTTGAACGATTTTAGAATTGCAGTTAAATGTTCCTGATAATGAAATATAGAACAAACAAAATTACGATTATTTGATCGTAATCGAAATGATTAATCAATGATGAAAATCTGTTATCATGTCACATTGATCTATCTCTGAGTATTAATCGCATACTTATATTGTTATTTGCAAGATTAAAATCTGCTAAAAAACATATTTTTTCCTTATTGTCGCAATGCAGCCTAAAACATCTGTACCAGATTAACTTAATTTCATAATTTAGACGCAAAAAAAAACTCATTACCATTTTCAAACTTGAAATAAAACGTATAAAAATATTCATAACATTTCTTTGATTATAGATATGACTATGATTAAAATTTTAGGTTTTATAAAGCTTAATATTGATCTAACAGTTTTGTGTCTTTTTTTATAAAAACATTGAGTACTTACCTAAGTACCTATCGTACTGCGCAGATCCTAACAATTTTTATCCTTCCTAATAGAAATAGATAAAATCTAAGGTCTTGACCTCCACCTAAATTAGATTACTTAGGTTTTCAAGAATAATCTTGATAACAATCTATTATTAGATCTGATAATAATTTTGTGATTGTACCTACTATTTATATTAGAGTTTATTAGAAAACATGAAAATCATCTGATTCCTTCGAATAGATAACATAGGCACGGAATTTGGCCAGTCATGAATATTGAAACAAGTTCATGTTAACCAAAGTTTAAACTTAAGTGCAAAGCAGACAGTATTATAATAAAAACCGAATGTACCTACATTAAAGATTGCACAACAACTTCGCAATAACGAACTCTGTATATTTTTTAAAATAATAAGGCACTCTTCATACCATAAATCCGCTATTTCGAAATTACCGTCCATCTAATCACGACAATCTCAAAGCGCCAAACAAAAAAAAGACGATTCCGTACGAATGTGTCGCATCTATCGTTAATCTCGTCTGCAGAACATTACCAGATAGAGTGTATCAGAGACGTCAAAGCTACGTACGTCTCTCACTAGATGCAAATGTGCCAAACGTTCGTGAAATCAGACAGGCGATGCGATGCATTCAAAACCTAACCTTCTTACACTTCTTTAAATAGCCACTACTCCTACGAAAAATCCGCTATTACGTGCGTAATTACCGTCACGAAATTTTCAGCAAGCAAAACAAAAAAAGACGATAATCCGTACGAATGTGTCGCATCCATCCATCGTTAATCTCGTCTGCAGAACATTACCAGATAGAGTGTATCAGAGACGTCAAAGCTACGTTCGTCTCCCACTAGATGCAAATGTGCCAAACGTTCGTGAAATCAGACAGGCGATGCGATGAATTCAAGTGCGGTCTTTGATTCCGACTGCTTAATTGAAATAGTTACAATTGGTTCGGTTTTAGCTTTGAGTTGAAGGATTGCAGGTCTCGTACGCTTTGTGTTATGAATAGTGATTGCTTGTTTGGGGTTGGCCAATTTTGAGGAAGTGCTATATTGAAATACCTACTGGTCTTTAATGTATGTATGTGTTATGGACCAAGTGATAAATTGGGCAGTATACATAATGCCCGGTCATTATGAAAAATGCCCAATATGAGAGTGCAATTTGATAATAATTATTCAAATAATCGAATTGACCGGGCACTATACATATTGCCTGTGACCTTTTGGGCAAAGTAATACAAACATATTTAATTTCTTTTTTTTTATTGTTATTGACATTTAACTTAAAATAAACTAAATATTAAACCACTTAAATAATCAGCCTCGTGATTTGGATTAATTATGAAGGACTTCTGCCTTAAATGACATCATAAAATATATTTATGCATGGAAGTAAGCATGCAACATGCAGCAAGCATGGCTTCTGTCACGGCTCCGGCTGCGGGGCTCCGGCGGTCCCATGAGAGCTTATCGTCGCAGATGGTTTTCACGCTCACCACCGCAGCTTCGGCTTGCTGGCCGGCGCCGCCGGCCAGCCTCAGCCGCGGCGGCGAGCGCTGAAACTACCTGCGCCTCAGCTCGCAGGCCGCCTCGCCCCTCCGCGCCTACGCGGTTTTGAATTGCACTCTAGGGGTAGGGCAGACAAGACTACGTGGAGTCGGTTTTGCAGCGATTCGTTTTCGTCACTAAGTTCAATTTTTAATACAATGTTTTGAATCCAAATTAAATTCTACCATTAAAAAAAAAAACCGGCCAAGTGCGAGTCGGACTCGTGCACGAAGGGTTCCGTAAATTACAGTTAAATCAACCTATCTCAAAAACTATAAGAGATACTTTGATCAAACCAAAAATCGTTGAAAGAGTTAATTAGCATGCATCACCTCTATTTTTTTTAGAATTTTATACCCCGTAGTTATAAAAATAGAGGGGGGGGGACATACTTTTTACGACTTTGAGAGCTGATATCTCAAAAACCGTTCACTTTAAGAAAAATGTTTTTTAGAAAACTTTATATCATTTTAAAAGACCTTTCCATCGATACCCCACACGGGTATGTACATCGAAAAAAAAAATTTCATCCCTCAGTTACATGTATGGGGGGCCCCACCCCCAATTCTTTTTTTTACTATTTAGTGTCATATTTTTGTAGCGGTTCATACAACACATATTCCCATCAAATTTCATCACTGTAGTACTTATAGTTTCCGAGTAAATCGGCTGTGACAGACGGACAGACGGACAGACGGACAGACGGACATGACGAAACTATAAGGGTTCCGTTTTTGCCATTTTGGCTACGGAACCCTAAAAACGAGCCAAGAAAAATGAGATCAGGAAAAACGAGGCGGAGTTAGTAAATTAGATGACAATTGTCCAATTAATAATTTTGTGGTTAGACTTATAATTTCCCATTAAAATAGAACATGTAATTTAAAATAATAATCATAAAATATGTAGCAAGTAACAGGATTTATTTATTACCTAGAATAACTGCCACCCTCGCCCCGCATAAAATATAGCTTTATTATCAAATTGCCCAACTATCATGTAGCAGTATAATAATGCCCGTACAATGTGATAAATAATGAAGTTAAGATAGTTATTAATCACTTGGCCCGATAAAGCTAGACATTATTCATAATGCTCGGGCATTATAAATAATGCCCGAATTAATCACATGGTCCATAACATATGTATGTTGTATGCATATTGTATCTGTTACTTCGTAGGAAATGGATGCATTTAACTTGGCATGCTGAAATCTTGGTCTGATAATATGATCAAAGTACGTAGGTGTTGTACAGAATGACTGATTTGTTATAACTACACTGAATAAAATGTTTTTTTTTATTCATTTTTTATACTGTATATCGGTGGGAGCTGTAATAGCGTCTTGCCTTCCGTAAAGCCATTAGAAACAAAATAAAAACGGGAGAAATATTGCGAACCTTTTTAGGGTCTCCATTATTTCCGACGTCCTTCCCTTTGAATGTCAAAGATCGCATCGCATTCAGGCGTGCGGTGAGTAGCACGTTGCTTGGATATTCCAAGCGCGGCTCTGCCGTTTCAGAACGATATTCGACAGCATTACAGTCGGGACGTGCTGATGCATGTAGCCAACGAGTAATCCACTGAACAAGGCCCCATCCCGCCCACATTAATGCTTCGATTCCTAACGTTTACTTCTGTTCCAATAACATTAACGAGGCGCAGACAATAACTTGCAAATGTGCTCCGAAGTGATTCTAGAGTGCTAATATTGAAACGTATTGCATTTGAATGTGTTGGGAAGTTATTCGATTGTCTATTGAAATATACGTCGGCTCTATAATCAATTCTGTTTATTGACTTACATATTAGTAGTAAAATATACCAAATTAATTCAACCAACCTTGTGATGTCGGTGTTAGTAGATACGCATTTGTTTCCTCGTACGATATTCTCTTATTGTCGGCGAATATAGGTACGTATATTGTACTAGAAAAACCAATTCCGCTTTACAAAGGCGGCCAATTTATGACCCGGCACACGCGAATTCCGCGGGGAACGAATTGTACCTCCACACAGGGACATCAGCCCTAAATTTCAAATTAATTTCAAGATCTGAAAATGATGGTCGAAGCTCAAATGTCAATAGCGAATTATTATTTTCGCACAAATTGTGTTTCGTTGTATGGATGTCAAATATAAATCTGTAAATTTATTTTCCCTCGGGGCCCCCTGTTCAGTCGATATCTACGTCAGCGTCAGGCCAATCGTGTCGGATTGAGTCGGGTCGCGTCACAACGCAACGTGAGTCGTTTCCAACACTATTAGGAGTTTTATTAGCTGTCAAATCATGTTTATTTTTTTCATAAAAGCCGATGCGAGTCCGAACCATCGATATCGTTAATTGAGTTCCTCTGTCAGCGGGCCTTTCCTCGTATATTCCTCAAATCGATATAACCTAAACGTCAGTATTAATCTGGTTTAAGCAAATCATTGGAGCTTACATTTCGTTAGGAATTTGTACCAAAATATTGGCGAAACAGAGATACTAAGGCTGGTCGGCTCAACGTCTTAATAATTTTGAATTATATTTACACAAACAATTAATTGAAATAATTTTAGAGGCCATCCGCGTCTGTGAAATTGTATTTGAAATTGTTGATTTTACTTTAATTCAAGTATTAGTTAAAATTAATTAAACTTTGCTATATTTAGTAAATACAGTGAATAGGGGATGAAATCGTTCAATACTTGTGTCTGGTTTAATTAATCACGGAATGCTTTATATTCCAAATGCAGTATTAAGCTTAGTGTGCACTTAGTAATACTAATAGTCACGACAACTTCAATTAGTAGTAATTTAAAAATTCTAAAATTCTACAGAGCGACAATGTATTTCAAACCATCAGTAAATATGGTTGAAATCTAGGCTCTAAAATGTTCCTAAAGTGTGTTTCTCTAACTTTTGAACAAGAGGTAAAAGTAATGAAGATAATATTTGGAGTGACAATTGTAGACAAAATACGCATCAGTTCACTTTACAAACGATCCAACAAGTTAGCGGCCCAGTTGTCGAAAATATCAAAATAGAAAATTTAAGTCCCTATCCGAAAGTTCTCGAAACTTATTCCGAGCTAAGCAAGCTTATGTAATCCGTTATTAATGGCTGAGCGAAAGGACGGATTCAGATTAACACAATTATCACCCACCTACGGATCTCAGCTAGCAATAAAGCACAATTAATAATGAAGGATTTAATCAGGTTTCATCTACTCGTAATTTAAATTATTATAGGGCAAAAGAATTTTCAATTATTCAAATCAGTTTCTTTTTCTCACGTTTCGTTTGAGGTTCGTACATTTAATTTCATTCATTCGAGAATAATGGGTGTTATATTAGTTTCGCAGTATTGAGTTTGGATCAAATAAAAAGTTTATAAATGAAATTTTCATTGTTGGAATAGTTTTTTTTTGTATTTATTCTCTTTTATATTTTATAAGTAAGTATGTATTTTATTTTTAAAATAAATAAATTCCCATTGAGAATCACAGACGATTTATTATGTTATTGTTCAAATTTAAGCACGAGAAATAATACTTCAGTATTTTTTTACAAACATTACTCCTGATTGTAAAGAAACTACCTATTAACTCAATAAGGCCTCTTAAATAAAGACAAGGCCCAAGTACTTCACCACCGAAAATTGCCACAAAGTGTGAAGAAAATTGAAAGAAAATTTCCTTAAAATCATAATTGAATATACGTAGCATGATCCTCGTCTTTCATTAGTGTAATCGGATCTGACAACAGCTGTCTTTAGCATCGATAAAAAGCATCGTTTTTAATTAAAGTCCACGAACGGAACCCATACATAAAACATATTGTATTTATTTGCTGTAGACGTCTTACTGTCGTGTACGCGGTTTCTACAGTATTTTAATTAGTTTCCTTTCTTCATTTTCTGTTTTTTTTTACTACACAAATGTAATTTCATTGTGAGATAGATGAGGTCAGAATTAGGCTGTTAATAGAGAAGATTTGAAAATGGATCGTTTTTATATTAAATTGAGAATTTACAGTTGAGAACGACTTAATCTGTACTTAAATATAACTTAATCATTTTCGTTTCTAAACTAAGTATTTTTAATCCCTAATTGAGTACTTTAACAAACATCTTCAGTTACAAAATCAAGTAGTTTTTATACTAAAGAACGGGTTTTATATTTTGTATATTCTAAGAGTTTATTCCAGTATATCGAGAGTTTGATAACAACACTGCTTGCTATACTGAGGCAATAGATTAGCCTCCGTCTCTCGGACAACACTTTAGACGTTATTCTTGGTAGTTCCAAGTTTGAAAGTTTGATAAGTGGGGCAATCTGAGAATAGGATTCAGCTAACAGAGGCTCTATGTTTAACATATTAGGTACTACTATTTTGTATCTTTGTTGATGTTTAGACTAGAATAGCGTTTCTTTTGGAAATGTTGACTGGTCTTTAAGGCACAACAAGTCTTCTAGAATCAAAAGACTATCTTTAACTTAACAATTCACTATTTTGAAGTTTACAGGAATTAACTTAAACTCTTATAACAGAATAATTATTTCAACTAATTTGCTTACTGCAAATTTTTCGAATTAGTTTTCGAACAACAAACTTAAAGTTTATATTTTTACCTGTTAAACTTTATAGATACCGAAAAAAACATATGAACACGCAAATAAGTTTAAAACCACTATTTTAACTCTTTATCAGTAGTGATAATTATAAATATAAACATGCTAGGGAAGTATGCTACAGATAATGACTTTCAGGCACGTCGGCAAACTAATTTCGGTTTTGTGGATATCCGTCATTGTATTTAATGTTATGCCACAAATTAACCTAATTTAATTGGTATACGTTAATTTAACTGTTGTTCCAACAATGAAATGTTTAATTGTGAAGCCAGTCAAAGGTAGCAATGCGAGGAACTATTTTGTTGCTAATCGAATCTGTTGGTTAGGTCAGTATTGTTATACTTGACAATATATAGATGGTCCGTTATATTGTTTGTATTAAAACATTACTACATTTTCCAAAGACATTGTTTGTTATACTTATTATTAATCTGAACATTTCTTTATTTGCTCAGCTAACTTCTGCGGGTTATTTAGCTAGGAAACGGATGCTCATAAGATTTATAAAGTAAGATAAGAAGTAGGGGAGATGTTCCCAAAACGGGTAAGCTAAGGGAAGATGTTAAATAAAATAACCAAGAACATTACATGCGACTTGTATTTGTACTCATAGGGTTGTTTATATAATAAACTTTGGAAAACATAAGATAGTCTTAGTAATCTTCTTCAAAATTCAGAAAAAAATCAAAAAACATAAACCCCTTCGAAATACCCGCTTTGCCCTCGGGGGGGTCCTAAAACGGGTAGCGCCTTTGGGCAAAGCAGGTAATGAATGAATATATGTGATAAATGAATTAGAAAACGTATCTTAGCCTCCTGTTATCCAGGAAATCTTTATCGTTAATTAGTCTCCTTAATTATGTTAAACAGTTTTCTTATTTTGATCAGTCTAGATCACTTTTTACTTTATTAAATGTTACATTTGAAATTATAATCCTACCAGCAGATAGTTTTGTTAAAAATCAGAGAAAACAAATTTTAATTTCTTTTCCACGTTGTTCCTGTACTTCTTCAGCTCTCTGTGGCTTCCTTTGTCTTCGATTAGCTTTCTGTGGGATCACTTGAGAAAGTGGCCCCTTATTTCAAACCGGGTAGTCACCCGTTATGCCCCTACACATTTTGCCCAAAAGCACGTTTTAAATTTCAACTACCTTAACCTTAAAATAGTAAACAAGGAGACCACTAAGTATTCACAATTAATAAGCATATAACATGCAAAATGATAATACAAAACTGCGAAAACCGTATCTTGCACCATATTTCAGTAGTCAGCACTAGCATAATCCGATTTTTTTTAATAAACCTTGCAAAAAACTTTTTTTACATCTAATCTCGAAAACGCTCGTTCTAGGCGCGCGAGCCAACTGACCGTGATCGGCGGGGTGGTAGTGCACCGCTCTAAACTCACAGGTTCACACTAAGACCTATAATATACGAATGGCAAAGCCTACCCGTTTTAGGAAGGGTACCCGTTTTAGGAACATCTCCCCTAATAATCGTACCTAAGTCAAAATTGCATACAGTTTCCGTTTTCAGTTTTAGTGAATATCGTATACATGTCAACTTAAACTTATGTCGAAATAGTTTTACAGTTTTTGTTTGTTTCAGTATTACTATTTAATCCGAAAATAGATTTTACTCTAGCAACTACGACTTTAGTTATATTACAAAAACTATTACTAAACTTCCTTAAAATTAATATGTTATGATTTAAATTGATAAAGGTTTGACAGAAGATAGTTTCATCAGCGGTTCACGATAAACCCCTGTCAAATTGTCAGTACCAAAATAAATTCATTTTATTAATAAACACTCGTATATCTTACTTATTTTAGGAAAAATTCGCTGGTCTGGGAGCGCTGTTAGAATATCATTAATTTACTTAACCACAGATTACTACAGATACTTCACTCAGTAGAAAACTTCCAATACCTATTACGATAATTGCCTACTCCTTCGCGTCAACAACCACTGTATGCTAAAATGCGCCTAAATGCTCAAGCGTACAGCAGTGATTGCTTCGCACCGCGCGATTCCACAGTAATCGCAGGGCTGCCTCTTCGGTAAAATTAAATTAACATAACTTTTTATCTATGTTATTGAGAACTGTGAATATGTTCTGACTTTTATGTGGCAGTTAAAAATTTTATCATTTATAAAATATTTAGCCAACTTAAAAAAAGGAGGTGATTAGACATAGGTACAGGCCAAACTGAGAAGTTTGACTTGTATGGTTTGTAGGTATGTATGTTTGTGCGCGATAATCTCGCGTTTGGCTAAACCGATATCGATGCGATTTTCAGAAAATGATTTGTTACATTTAGGAGAACGTTTTAAAATAAGTATGATGTTCACTAGAAATGAAAAAAAAGCCTTAAAAAAAGAGAACCGACTTCAAATAAGGCACAAAGCCGTAAGAAATAATTTGTTTTTTTTTTATGTTGGTGCTAACAGCTGGTAATTATGTTGGTGCTAACAGCTGGTAATTACGAATCGAAAAAGCACCGACATCAAAAAATAAATTATTTCTTACGGTTTAGTGTTTTGAAGTCGGTTCTCTTTTTTTAAAGTTTGTTTTATTATTTTTGTAAGTTTGTTTTGTTTTATATACCTATTGGTGCTGACTGTAGAAGAAACCTAGATAAAACATAATTATATACATCAGTGTGTAGGTAAAATAAAAAAATCTTTAAAGTTACAGCACATAAGGCACCACACGGCATCGTAATGCGCGTACGAACGAACAGCACTATTAGAAGTCGGTTAAAAATTGAACGGCGTGCGCGCGCTTCGCTTGTGAAAACCGCAACTGAATTTGATCCGCCGGCGGACCGAGACCGCTCGGCTGGGCGGTAGGCATTTATAGCGCGCAAGTACATGGAGTGACGGAGGCCTGACTTAACTATTTTTATATTAATTTTTTTTGTAGGTAGGTACATAATATACCCAACTAACTTTTTGAATCTGTCTGATAAATAAAGTAAAATAAGACAAAGAGATTGAAAACCACTCGCCGATAAATTTCCTAGATTTCTTTTGCGGATAAATACCTAAATTAAGTACTTCACTTAACATGTCAGTACAATTTTGTAACTACCACCGTCGAGAACCACAAGTCCCAATCTATTTCACTCAAATCAGTGTCCATTAGTACCTTTCACAAGGCATATGAGTAGGTATGTTATTTGCAAAAGCACCACGATGCTCCAAGAAGTACGCTCTCAAGCAATAACCCTTAACTGCGTCACCAGGTGGCGCTCACTTCGCTGCATAATGTGCTTTTTTCCGACTCTTTCCACACAAACGGAGCAGTTTCCAACGCAATATTTCAAAGATTTATTGCCTTGGCAACCCCGTTCGTAGATTTGTTTAATTGTTTTAGGTGGACTTTTTAAACGTTGAGAATTAAATGGCGGCGTTTGTGTGCAGTTACGCTGGTAATGTTTGCGAGAAATTGAACGGAATAAGTGTGGTTATTAATTTTCATAAATTATTATGCTATAAGATTTTAAAAGTTCGTTTCTGTCGTCTATCTCAAAGTTTCCCGCACAAACAATATCCAACAATGTTCCAAGCCATCAAACAATGTTTCAAAACAAAATCCGCAATGAAGCTAGATATAAACAGCCTTGAGAAATCTGTCGAATAACAAATAATATTAAATTCCGAATGTAATTATTATCGATACCGCAACATTCCCTAGCCGGCAGCCAAGCTATCTAATAATACAAGTTCGAAAATTGAAATAGAGGCAATGGGAGGCAACAGAGGCAATAAAATATGGAATATAAATTCACGCTACAAATGGCACTGGCTGGTAAAATTATGAGTTATAACTGCGGACAAAACGAACTAAAGTAGAGAGAAAAAATCTCCATTTGGTCAACTAACTGAATTATCGGTAAACAGAGTATGTCGGTCGCGTACGGGTAAATTTTATTTTCCACTTTTATTTTGTATTTACTCGGATTTCGGATATAAAAATAAATCGATTTCCTGCTTCAGTTTCAGGAAAGGATGAAATGAAAATATCGAAAAAAATATGTTGCTTGCTTTAGCTTTAGATAAGTGGATTATCCCATTCTGAACATAGTGAAATGCATGAAAGATGAACTACTCCAATATGTGCGGAACATATTTATATTGGAAAAATATTTGAGTAGCGTAGCTATAGCATTATTATTGATTTTCCAATTTCACCGGAGTTTGTTACTAAAAATCAAAACGAAAATAGGATTAAAATTAAAAAGCTACTATCATGAACACAGATGTATAAATCCGTAACGGAACAAGATACTGTTTTAAAAGTAAAATTATAGCACATTTCTGTAATGTCGCATTTGTGAGCGCCGTAAAAAAAAACAAAACAAAATGGCGGTAACTAAGAAAATTGCTCCAATTTCGTATCTGTTGTTAATTTTACAACGGATTTGCGGAGTTGCAATGTCTTACATTTTAATAAATGTCCGCCGCACCTGGGATCCGATCTTTTTTTATTAAAATGCTAATTTTATATTTAAAACGTACCTAAATAAAACCATTTTCGTTTTTGTTGTGGACAACGGTATTAATTAATTGGTTTACAAGTTTTATGTTTATGTAAACTAAACATTTAAAAAAATACAAGGATACAGGTAACTAGTAGAAATATTCTATTATTTCATTAATTGCGTAGTTCAGGATTTACGTCCGATACTAACCAAATAAAATATAAAGATGTATATGTCGGAGGCGAACATCAGGATGGCACTATCGTCCGACATCAGTTAGGGTAATCAAGCAAAGAGATAACTCAAAGAAACTCAAAACTCAAACGAACTCAAAAGTCAAACGTTTATTCAAATTAGTCAGAACAAAAGACATCCCCCAAAACGCCCGCCCTTCGCCACTTCCTATGTGTTTTGGCTGGGAAGAAGAAGTGGCGGAACAAACTCCCCAGCAACACATGTCTGTCTGTCAGGTTAGAAGAACCTTTACATTTGAATCTACAACGGTACTACAACGCTAGGCAATAACACTAGGTACACTAGACGTGACGTAGGGTAGTAACGCCACGAACACTCAATGAAGACTCGACCAAGACTGAACTAAGACTGAACTAAGACTGAGCTCCGCGGACGCCGTGCTGACCGCCACGACTCCGCCAAGCGCGCCAAATTGTTGTTTCACCGAAAACGCCGCCAGAGGGCGCGCTTGCGTCTCGTTCAGTGACCGTACTATTGACTATCTCCGACACGGCCATAACTGACATACACACGTCCTCGTGTGGCTACACATTGTATCTGGTGACAAAAGAAAACAAAACTGGAGTAACTTTTCAGCTCGGCCTACCTGACCACACGATTAGGAATGACAACATAATTTTAAACAAAACAGAAACCAAATGTTTAGAAAGAATGCCACAATCTTAAAATCAATCGAAATCAGATCACACAATCTCGAATCAATGCACCATGTAAATGATCCAGACAGACCTAAGTCAATCAGGAATCGATAGGCTCCAGTCCTTCTCACTGGGCGTGTCAAAGATGAAAAATGATCAGTCCTTCTCCCTGATAAGTTGTCACAATGACGATATCTTTGACACAAGCATTCCAGTCCTTCTCACTGGAACACTCCTAGGATCTACCCAAGGGATATCAGTCCTTCTCACTGATATGTTAAGGTAGGAATCGCATCTGAACAATGAACTTTGCAATGGAATTAGTAGCATTAACTTGAAATAAAATCAGCGAAATTAATTCGAACAAAATCAGTCACAATTATCAGTCAGATACAATTATCATGCGTGCACTAATTAGAGTTCGATGAAGTACCTAATCAACAGCAACTAAATCTCATTCAGCAGCTTGGGGCATCCTTATATCGTGGGCATACTTCTAGGTTCTATTACCAGTTAAAGATTTCAAAACATAGCGATCGTCTTTAAGTAACTCAAGAATTTTAAATGGCCCTTTAAACTTAGGGTCGAGTTTAACTGGATTGCGCTCTTCATTTTTTATTGAAACGAGGTCACCAACTTATCAACGAGACAGACGCCTCTCATGGTTATTAGTGTCATATGACAAATAATCACAAAAATAAACCAAATATGGATCGGTCTCACCGGGTTTCCACTCAACGTGCGTGACGATGCACACATCGCTATAGCGCGCAGTACAGCGACTTTCGCGAACGTGAAGCCACGGAGATGCACGAGCACCAACACTCCGAACTCACGATAACACACGACACGTTGGGCTCTTGGCAGCTGGCATGCTCCATTCAACGTCGTAATTTTCTCGCCGAATAGCACAATAACCACCGTCATTGTTGAAACATGAAAAAAAAGACAAATTCGGTTAATTTTATAACCTTCAATAACTAGCTTGACATTTAACAATGGAAACGATACCATTACCATAACCGTGGTTACCATACTTGTACCTTCGCTGAAATTCTTAATTCAAATTATCGACGTTCCATTTTTTTTTTGTTAGTGGGTAGAAATTTATCTTCGCATGGCGAATTCGAAACGCATGTGGGCATTTGGATTGCATCCCACTTCTGATGTCGGAGGGGCCATCAGGATGGCAGGCACTATCGTCCGACATCAGTTAGGGTAATCAAGCAAAGAGATAACTCAAAGAAACTCAAAACTCAAACGAACTCAAAAGTCAAACGTTTATTCAAATTAGTCAGAACAAAAGACATCCCCCAAAACGCCCGCCCTTCGCCACTTCCTATGTGTTTTGGCTGGGAAGAAGAAGTGGCGGAACAAACTCCCCAGCAACACATGTCTGTCTGTTAGGTTAGAAGAACCTTTACATTTGAATCTACAACGGTACTACAACGCTAGGCAATAACACTAGGTACACTAGACGTGACGTAGGGTAGTAACGCCACGAACACTCAATGAAGACTCGACCAAGACTGAACTAAGACTGAACTAAGACTGAGCTCCGCGGACGCCGCGCTGACCGCCACGACTCCGCCAAGCGCGCCAAATTGTTGTTTCACCGAAAACGCCGCCAGAGGGCGCGCTTGCGTCTCGTTCAGTGACCGTACTATTGACTATCTCCGACATATACGTATTTCAGCTTCAATTCTCTTACGCTTACTTAAGCTTCTATGTATGTATTGTGTATGTGTATGTATAATATACTGTGGGTGAACCTAATAATAAATAATAAATAAATTCTCTGGTTTTTAAAATGTGGCTTAATGAAATACTTGGCTGCCACTCTTTTGTAGAAACGATGTTAAAACTTTTTGATAACGTCTAAATTAATAACAGAAATTCCGCGTCAAACTTCTTTAAGTGACCTGACCTTATATTTTCATAGTTCTGTGTTTCAAACTGAATCATTTCTTCTTCTTATAATGTATTATTTGTGACGTGTAGAAGGCTAAATAGGATTTTCTATAATTTATGTAACAACCTGTTCAACTCCCGTGTGATATATGACTGTCGTAGGACAGTATTAGGATAAACATATTTTATGCGCCATATGCTTTACTTTGTCTTTATACTTTTTTTCTTTACAAGTCGTTCCTACATGTCCTCTTTACTTTCAATATTCTAACGGTTATATATAGAGACTAGTGACAGCTTTCCTCCAGCATCCAGTATAAAAATAAGAAAGAAATATTACGAATTTTCTCCGAAAAACAAAGTAAAACGTAGTAATTAAGTTTTATTTCATAGAATATTTAGGAAGATGACTAGTTATTATATTCGCAAAATATAAGCGACCAGAAATCAATGCTGTCTTCGTGGATTCGCGTTTTTGACACACCTACAGAAGTTTTAATACCTGAATATGAGAATCCAAAACACAACCGATCCAACCCTCTTTAGACAATACAAACTTCTCTTATGTTCTAAGGGTACCCTCGCAAACACTGATCAATAGCCAGTTTTAATGAAACGCAAACTAATATCAATGATACTATATCACATAGGATTACAAATACCTACTAGTATTTGGGCACTATATCCAAATACTAGTATTGAGAAAGGAATTTCTAATGCATATGCAGCAATTCATATGCGAATGTTTGTACTGAGCAAACGGTGCAAGGTACATGGTACAATGTAGGTACAGGTACCTAAACATGGTCCATGTACCAGTTCCCTATCTCCGGTAGTGCACGGATAAAGGGATTTGATTGATTGATTTTATGAATTCAATCCATCGAATGGAGTTTATCCGAAACAATACATTTAGCTTTTGTAAACACCATAGAGGCATGGCATGTGTGCACTAAAAATGTGTGGGTGCGCTAAAGTTATTTGTGGCTCAACTTTTGGTAGTGAAAACTTGAATAGGCGTTGGTTACTAAAATATGAATGCGTGCATGAATGTTATTAGCCTGGAACAATAAGTAACACTAAAGTAGATTTTTTATAGGTGACGAATTTTCTGAGTTGGCTGACTAAAAACAAGGACTGGTTATTGTCATAAAAGAACTTCTGCACAAAAAGGTCGTGCGCAGCAAAATTCTCGGATTCCTACATTGACTGTTTTAAGTTCTAGATAAAAACTATGATTTATATTCAGTTCCAAGATTGCAAAGTATACTAGACATTCAAGCGGCCATTATTCATTGAATTTTCTAGACATTTATGATACTTAGTTGTCAGTCTATTTTGTATTTTTATATTTTCAGTTATTTACCACATCTAGATGCTGGAACTACTTATAAAGCAAATAAAATTATTTTAAATACCAAGATGCAAATATATAAATATTTTGAGTTTTAGTTCAGTTTTGCATAAACTAAGAATATCTCACTCCAATAGATCGATGGAACGGCTATCTGATACACCTGGGTAGACCAAAACCCGATATTGATAGTTTATGAAACTGACTGCAATGTAGCACCTCTGACACACGCATAACCTAGTTTTATAAATACTCGTTTAGCGTTTAAATTGTTACAAACTTATTATACTTGTTACCAATTACTAACAGGTGGACGTTTTCCTTCTTGCCCTAATAATATCCCTGTCGCTTTAACTCTCCCTTACATCGTGGTAAAAATTGATTCTAATAATGTTGATACTTAATGATATTTTGATTCATAAGAACACTGTTTAACCTCAGGCAAATTCGATGAAAACTTTTATTTGAATTCGCTGGAAATCCATTCAGTATTTTCCAAAAACTTCCGTTCCATATTTCATATTTCCTACACGTTTATATTCAACCATTTTTTATAGTTTTTACGTGTCCTAAACAATAGTTTAGTCACGAGTTGTAAAACTTCTAAGAAAACTAATAACAGTTTCGGAATATGTATTTCAAGTTTGCGTATGGTGAAAATATCTGTGCCATTATGGGCCAAAAAGTAATAAAAGTAAAAGATTCGAGCTGTTTGTTTACCACGGACATTTATCCTGTGGTACACCTTTTTTGTGTGGGTGCAGTGGGGAGTTTCAGACTTTTGCTGACCAAAATCTACCTTTGTTCCTTCTGGGGCCCTTTATCTAACTAGGGCCGCGGTAACTCTTTCGAACAATCCCGCAGCCCCGGCAGTCCTGTAAAACACAAATCAGTATCAATAGCTCGACTAAAGAGCTAAGATCCATGTAACAGTATTAATTTTTAACTAACTGACTAGTCAACGTAGCATACTAATTAATTTATACAGTATACAACAATGCCACCTTAGGCAACAATGCTTGTTCATAGATATTATATTAATGCACCCTGGAAACAGCATTGTCAATATGGACTACACTACAATGTGCTATGGTTAATTAAAACATATACCTACATAAATTAATGTGATTCAAATATCTGTAAATGAAATATAATAATTTCCATCTGTTTTTCCTATCTGACGAAATCAGCAGAATTTTTGTACGCCGCTGTATAGGAGAACCAGTAAAAGTGTTATAGGTAATAGAGGTACAAAGTAAATAAATATAACTTAGAACACTTTTCACCTTATATCGCGTTTCCAAGAATTTTTCAAAAGTCCGGAATTAAAACTATCCTATGTTCTTTCTCAAGGTTAACTCTGTCTCCGTGCCAAATTTTATTAAAATCAGTATAGTGGTTTAGACGTGAAAGCGTAACAGACAGACAAACACAAACAGAGTTACTTTCGCATTTATAATACTAGTAGGGATACATTGTTGCTCCCTTCATTTCCACATACAAATTTAATTGGAAACATTGAAATCAGAAGTTTGCAATAAAATTAATTATTCGGGGCATTAGTTTTACGCCCAGGTTCTGTTCAATATTAACCGGGTTCACAGTGCCGTGAACTAGATTAGAATGTTGCTGATTATTTAACTATTGTGTCTGCTTTACGGTCGCTGAACCTCTATAATATGGAGATATTTTGTTGCATGTTGCATTACAACTGCATATAAAATTAGTGTTAGTTCGACACGATTGTGATATCATGTTCATCGATGTTAGAAATTAAGTTGTTCTACAATTATATGGAGCAGAAATTATTAACCATTATGTGTCTTATGCCATTCGTTGATTACTTATCTAAATTGAACCTATCTGTTCCCCACAGTCAAACCATTTGCTTGGAACGGTTATATGGGGCTTAGCATATAAGATGGTTTGTGAAATAGGTACTCGGATTTATCCCAAAAGTTTTCCATGAAGAGAAGCAATGTAAATTTCTTACGTCCATTGCCAATTTTCACTGTTCACAACCAAACTCGTCTTACAAACTGGTCCACAACACAAAAATAACTCTGCAACGTATAATATTATTTATAGCAACAAAAGTATGTTCATATTTCTACCTCCGACGGCTACTTCGATACTGATATCCGGATAATAAACTGTACAAGTGTACACCCGTGTAGTTCCGGATCTAGTCCGGGTATTTGTGCATGTGATTTGAATACGTAATGTACCCTACGATATATAAAATCTTATTGGAGTATAGTGTGATCCCATTTATTGAATTCTCGTGTTTTATTCGAAAACGTATGTTATGTCTAGTGGGTAGCAATGTCATTTACCTTCTAGAAATCTAGATGAAAGTATCATTCAGTTTGTGTTCATGGATTTCGTCTTTTGTTTTCGGCTGATCACCGGTGAGAATTGGGTGTAATGAATTTGGTTCGACACTTCATTAGTCAATTCAAACTAAAGTAAGTACATAAACTGTTTCAAACACATAGCTCTCGAATCAACAGAACAAGTTTCAAGGTTTATACCTACACAAACGTGTAAAATATTAAATTTTCGACGTCATAGGAGAATTCAGCATGAAGTCGTGTTATTAAATGGGACCAGCACGGCAGGTGCGCCTCCAATATTACGATGTTCGTCTATGATTTAAAATACACAGTGAATATCGACTTTATTTACGTCGTATTTTATGAAAACTTTCACAAATGCAAGTAAATTCAATTCTGAATGTTTTAAAAGCAAAATCATTTTATGAAATCTAAATTGTTTAAAGTAAACGTTGATGGTATACCGAAACTGCGTATCTCGTGTGAATTGCTGTATGAAGATTGTATGTATTTTTGAAAGCAGCACATTTTAAAGATGTGTTTTTAATAGCAATATGAGTGATTTCACAGGAGGTAAGCTGTACACGTATTTTAAAATTGTTCAAAATGTAACTGTATTGTTTTCTTTATTAAAAAATAGTATTTTTCTTTTATGGATTATTATTTTAAGATCATAACATAAAACTTAAATATAATTATACTCCGAACTAATCTCGTGAATTCTTATTAATGGAATATCAATATCCGTTAATTTAAAGGGCTTTTGTTTACCCTAGTTTGTTGGGCTTTCAAAGGGATCTCAAGTCTGTTATTGTAACAGACAGCCAGTAGGTATTGTCAGTGTTTCTCAAAGACCGTTATTATCTATGGAAGACGCACACTAACCGTGGTCTCAAGGCTGGGTTGATAGGTTTTCTAGACGAATTAAGTAAAAATAAATTCTTAATTTAGTATATTTTGTGAGCTAATTTGGACGTTACTGTCGTTGTTCTTCGTTTACATGTCCTCCTTTATTTTCTCTCAAGGGAGAAATTGCACCAGGTGTATCTTACCAGTGCACCAATAGGTCAAATTATACAATGTATGAGAACTCTACTGTCCTTTTATGGGAGAATTGTAACATTTAGAGAACGTCAGATGCTGCTGTGCAAAATAGGTATGTATCTATAAAGATTGTTAATAAATAACTGTAGGATGTAATTATTCACAAGTCATAATTGCAATAAAAATGTCTGCTCCAGTAAATTCAGTAAACTTCATTCCGAACATTGCATAACGACAGCATTTTGCGATTTCAAATTAGTTATGCTAATAACAAAGTAAAATCTTTCTCAGTGTTTTCAGCTGGACTGAAAAACAAGGCAGCAGTCACCTTGATGCAGGAAGATTAAAAGCCTTGCCTCTTCATAAAATAATAATGAAAGCACCGCTTTAACACTTAAATGATGTACAATGGTAAAAGAAACAATGTATCACAAAGACGAAGAAAATGTTACTTACAAATGCACCGTTTTCTCTTTGAATTAAAAAAACAAAGCGTTTGTATAGCGGGTCCCTTTATTTATAAATAATTCAATTAGATTTTTCCGAAGGTTTACAATCTGTAACATTCCATAATTGCAGGGATTGAAGCATCCTTTTCACGTGGAGGATTTATGTTAAAATTCATATACAATATAGGTTTCTACCAACATACATTACTGTAGGCTCTGAAAAGGTATTTAAATAATTAAAGAATTCCTGTAAATAATGTAGGTTGTATTTTTTTTTAATACCCACGTAGATTATGATCTACTGTCATAAATATTTGTAGTGTATGTTGTCCTCATCATTGCTATTAAAACAGACGACGGTCCGACGATAAAATTTTATTTCGCTTCGAAAATTCGTTGCTACCCAAAGCAGTTTTAAACCTATTATACGTATAAATTGCTGATGTTATAACAAAGCTATTTCGCTATTTTAATTACCTAGTGTTATGCACATTAATAGTTTACTTACTTTGAAAAGCTTACTTTAAGTATAAAGTTACTTTATATTTTACGTATAAGCACTATGATTAGCGCTTTATACTTTTTAATCAGATTTACTCCTGTAAATATTTACGGTATGATTAGGTACATACCTAATAAAAAACATGATATTTAACTTACAATATTTTTCACTTATTATTTGCATGCTAACTTATTGATTACGAATAAAAGCATTGGTGATTATGAACACTCATTATAGGTACCGTAAGGTGTAAGGTACAACCCAGACGTCCTTCATCACCTGCCAAAACGTAAAACCCAAGCAGATTCCTTCTATAAAAAGATTTCAATTATACAGTGTTAAATCCTCTAGCAAAAGCGGGCAATTATGACTAACGTTCGCGCCCCGCCCCGCCTGCGACTAAGTGCAGCTCGGGCTGCATCCAATGCGAAACCATACAAAACGTAATGCAGAGCCGTGCACTCCACAGTAAATATACTGGAATAGGCGCATTTGTCAATTGTTTTGAATGTATTTTTAGAAACAGTTACAGTTGGGAGGTGAGGGAGATGTCCAGTTTATTGAACGCTTCAGTTTATTTTAACCTAGATTTATTAGTATTTGTTCTGGTATTATATTGTCAATAATCCTGCTTATTGGACTGGGCATACAAAAAGGTTTGACAGCATGTAGTAGAGGCTATCAACTCCTACATCAGATATTCAACATTCTAATGAAATACTCTTAGTTGTAACTGAAGACCCTTCCACATCAAGCGATTCAGTATGGCAAAATTTTATTTAACTCAATTTTTTAATATCTTCATACAATATTTAAGTCAAAATGACTATCACAATCCAGTCTTCATTATGACACCTCTTGCTTCTCTATATCCTTGAGGGTGACAGACGGGTCTCATAATACGCAGATATGTTACACTCGGCTTACGTCGGTGTAAACTAGAGCGAATACCTGTTAATTCACGCCTTGCTGTGATAATCCTAGTTAGTAAATTAGTTAAATACAACATTGTTGAAATCATTTTTAAATAAACTCTAGTTAACATTTCATGTTTTACTGACAATGTAATATTATATTATACCTATAACATTATTAACTTCATTGTCAAATGGATGAATGAAAATTAAACTAAGTACTGTTAATTAAATTTCGGCCATATATCGTTTACAATGTTATTAATGATACAATAACACAATTATGATATGTAATATACCTAATATCATGTAAAAAAATATTTGCTAAGATCGAAGTGCCCAGCCGAAATTGCTTAAAAACCCAAAACAAAAACATTTTCAATTTATCCCTAATCCGATCTTCATTAATAAAAAGGGAATAAATACCTCTTTCAGGAAACCGCCACAAAATATTAAAACATTTTATCAAAATCTTTTCACGAAACTCGAGGTGCTAAATAAAACACAAAGTTATTAAAAGTTCGTCAGCAATCTGCGGAAAGTTTAAAAGTAACGCGATTAAAATTAATAATTTCAAGAAATGTATTTGTTTAATTGAAATTTCAATCTGAAATTAATAACAATAAATGTCAAACAATGTATCGAGTCGCCATAACGAGTACAGTCCAATCGATATGGGCTAAATTATTCGCATCGTAATCGCGAACGGTGGGATCAGCATTATTGATAGCTTATTTTTTCATACTTTGAGCCTTAATTGCACAACCACCAAATCTATTTAATAAAAAACGATTACTTTGCTCAACGACTGTATTTCGTTTCAATAATCACAATAATTCTTTTGAAACTTTTGTGGGCAGCTGTTACAAGTCTAATCTGGGCTGCTAACGATTGGTAAGCGATTCTACCCAGCTTTATCTGAATAATGAGGCCGATAAAAAAGTATGCTCTAATCAAAATGTTTTTAAAATGCGATTTACTTAGGAACTTTTACGTAAGAACCTTTATCGTTATGGAGTGTCGGAACGAGGTGTAGACTTTACAGATTCCCTTAAATAACTTGATACATGTATCTTTATGTGTTCAGATTAATAATATTTTTCTTTTTTGCAGGTATGATGACGTTTATGAAGGCTTCTGAAAAAAATTAGAAGGTTGGTTAATTTAAGGTGTTTTTTAGGTTGGGATAATGTTTTACATTAATTTTTTTTAGTTATATAGCTATTTATAAGGTAGCAGAGGATTTATTTCGGGAAATAACATTTTGATTGTTATTTTAGGCGTAACGGTGCATTATCATTATTTTATCATATTATTATCATTTAACTTAATCTCCATGTATTTATAGATTGAGTGTGGCGTTAAGGTACTATCCCTGCATTATTGTAGCTGATACTATCTTATCTTTCAGATACATTTGATCAGGATGTGCAATCAGGAATATGAAATCTTGATATTCAGATCTGTCTGTTATCAAAGCTGTTAATGTAATTATCTTCTATTTTAAGTTTAATTGTTATTGATTACTCTTTACCTTAAACATTTAAAAATTTAACGTTCAATAAAGTTAATTCTTTCATGCAAAACTGCTGAACAGATGCAAATGAAATTACCCCTTCACACATATACGCATTTCTCATCTTAACGTAGGGACCCACTAAATCGCAAGAAAACGCTAGGTTGTAATAAACTACATACGTAGTTCACCGTATCAGTGTTTACGAGCTCTCCAATAATAAATATGAGTATAGGCACTTACGTAAAAAGGCATTTACTTACATAATATGCGAGCGAAGCCGTAAAAACTACGCTAAGAAGAAAAGAGTAACTGCTAGTAAGATATAACCTTGTAGGTACAAATACTTAACTTAGAACTTAATAATAACGCATCTTTAAAATTAGTAACTGCAAATCTTTTTGGGCAATTCTTAGTCCAAGACAAGTAATATTATCAAAACATATTTTGTTATTACCTACTTAATTTTTAAAAGATTCAACCTTTATTCGAATGCACACATTCACCTACATAAGCACCATACGACCTAAATAACCTACACATATAGGTATTGACATAGCAAAAAGGCGTTAAAGATTTGTAAGTAGAAGGCATAGCGTCATAAACTGTTTATCCTTCCATTACCCACTTCACACGCCTCAAATATTTCCCACTAGAAAAAACCGGTTAAGTAAAATTGTACTCAACCCTTAGCCGTAAGTTCGGCCTCATTATATTCGTAGTGGTGCCGTCTATCTGTCAGTGTCACTCAGTATCAAACGTGCATGGCTCCGTGAAGATAAGCATGTTGCTTGTCAGCTGAACGCTCCCAATGTAGTAACGTTACTTTTACATCGAACGGCATGGATTTCGCTTGTCATATCAGGTTTCTTCGACCAAAAATCATTTTAAAATTTTGATCAGTTCGTCAGTGATTGAAGGCTCAAAATAATGGTACTTTTACACATTTTTTTCAATACAAACTTGTAAGGACAGTGACTGGCCGCTATAAAATATTCTTTTATATTACTTTTCATTGTTCGAAAGAAATGTTTATGTTCAGAAAATATCAGAAATGGTCTTTCAAAAATTGATAAAATCTTCGTAAGCGGTACTCGTACTGAGAACACATGAATTGGCTTTCCGATAAATATTCACAACCTTTTAAAAGGATTACTTTGAGAAATATTTACATATGTATTCCAAGAAACGTTTTGTTAATATTTAAAAACTTACTTGGCTCAGAGGGCATTTTAAATCATAGTTGGCAGTAACTGGCCAGGCTTGCCAACTAGCTTTGGTAAAAATAATAAAAATGAAGTGACCGCCCCGGTTTGCTGTCGACAACTTATGCTAAAGAAGTTAGGAAAATGCTATAATTCAATCATTTCCGAACATTTAGTTCTAGGTGTCATTTTCGCGAAAGTTTTTGTTATTTAACATGCTTCT
Organism: Helicoverpa armigera; assembly: GCF_030705265.1. Lineage (NCBI taxonomy): Eukaryota > Metazoa > Arthropoda > Insecta > Lepidoptera > Noctuidae > Helicoverpa > Helicoverpa armigera. Next base: position 7,774,093 of record NC_087132.1, on the reverse strand, counting down.
ACGAGTGTGAGTGAATTAATGGCCGTCACCTAATTTCAGTAAATGCCTTTCACACCTCAGGTACAAAATAGAGTAGAGTAGTGATAATTACTCAAGTAGTTCAGTGTCATTTTAATTCAATTAAAACTACTTAAAAGGAAGACGATGTTCAAATTAGTGTAGCAGGCTTTTAGAAAGCAACATTGTCACAAGACGTTTCAGTTTCCACTCTACCTTAAAGCATGTTAAAAGCTTTTTAGTGCATTAAGCAATTTACTATCATTAGCTGGTATTTTATTTGAGGAAGCTCTATTTAATAGCGTTAATTTTACATTTAAAATCATTGACGCAAATATTTAAATAAAATACGATGTCGAAGAAAATGCGTTAATTAATAGCAACTACCAGAGAAAATAAGAATGAAACATATCTTTAGCTCCGTACGTAATTATCAAATACTTCTTACTAATTTGTTAACTATTATTCAAACGTTATCAATTCAAGTATTGTTCAATGCAATGTGTTATTTTAAAAATAAAGTCTTTGAACGTGGACTACATCTTGAAAATTACTCTATAGTTCCAAAGGTTTATAAGCTAACTAAAATTTTGGAAATTAAAACAGATAACCCTTATTAAAAACAGAAGGCCAAGAGAAGGCCTATTTGTAAAGAAAATAAATGTTTATGAAAGGTACTAATTTAATTGTTAGGCTCTATTTATTATGTTGAACACCAAAACTGTTTTGTACTTTATGATTAATGATTTTAATATTTCAAAGTCTGGTAGTAGGTAAACAGCTTGTTTTCGGAATTTAGGAACCGATCTTCACACAAAGGGGTTTTTGTTTTGGTGAATTTAATAAAAACTGTTTTAGGTAAAGATAATTATTAGTTCAAAAGGTTGATTTCTTAGAAGAGTTAGGATTAGTTTTGCCTACCTGGAATACCTAAATGTCGTATTTTTTGTAATCCACACTATTATAAAATATAAAACTACATATGTATTATAAAACTAAAGAGTTAATTTGTTTGATCACGATAATCTGGAGGGACCAACAACAGGGCCGATTTGAAAAATATTTCAGTGTTAGCCCATTTCTCGAAGAATCTTTTAACCCGGCTTTTAACAACTGGGCAACAATATCATTAAAATTAGGTTTTACACGTGTTTATCTAAACTGGCTATTTACCAAAAACATTTAAGAATAAAAATACAACTTAAAATAATTTTCTTTTCACTTATTTACAGCTGTATTTGAAGACAAATATAATGTTCCGATATACTTGTTTATGATCTAAAGGCTCTGCTGTACGTGTTCCGATTTAATATTAAGAGATTTCGCGTTAAACTACGGCATACTTCATAGATTACACAGGATTTACTAAGTTTTCACTCGCTCATAGATAGTATTTAGTTGTTGGCTACTGGTAATTTATTATTTAAGGCTGTTTATTTACTTTTCAGTAATAAATTATATTATAGTAGTTGAATCCTCCTACTTCTATGATGATTCTTGAGTGGACCAAGACATATAATAAATATGCCTAAACTATAAACTATATATGTATAAACTAAATATTATTTTGTTTATAAACATTTTGATTATAATCATCGGCAAGAATATTGAACCATGACCTTCACCTGCGCAGAAGTGATTTATTGGTTTATTGCCTTAAGTGTACAGTGCGCAAAGCGATCTCCACTCTTCCACCGAGAGCTCATTATCCGTGGCGATAACTATACGCGTCATTTTATTCTAAAATGCAGAATTATAAGCTAGGAGTGTGTTAATTTAATTCACTTTAATGAAATTTAATTTAATTCCATAAATATTTAAAATGTTAAAGTAGAACTAACAAATTCTATTAAAAACATTAGGTACGTCCTTTACTGAATCGCTGAAAATAACACTTTCCAAACATTTATTTTCCAATAGAATCTTCTTTCCATTCAGCTTAACGTTAATTCCAGTTTACGGACAGTTTAACAATGGTATCGCGATCTCCAACAATAGCCTAAAGATTAATAGATTTATCGACAGTATCGATAGGCACTTATTTTATCGATAAACTATAGCATTCACGTCACTGATTTCGATAATGATCTAAGTACTAGGCCTTGTGTAGCGTAGGCATTTAATGTTATTTATTCGCTACCTTTTGTGGTACTAATTTCCTTACCACAAAGATGGATAATATAGGTAAGAATTTAGATGCATAGGTTAAATAGTTTTCCATTTTTCACCGTGTTTAATTTTTTTCATAATTTAGTTAATCATAATTAATATTATGTTAATAAACATTTTTTTACTAATAGCTCAGTTTGAATAGCTTAGGAGTGTAGCATTGCTTTATTTTTTAACTAAATATTTAAAACAACATGTGAGCCTATAAGTAGCGCACTCTCAGCAAAAAACAAAAGACTAACGCACTTCATTAAATATACAGTCTTCATTTTATTAAACTCTCTACGTTTTACACTTATTGATCACAAGACCCGTACCTAATGAACATACATCAGATGCTGTTTTGTTTACTCTGTACCTGTAGGTAAAGCAAACTAGTAAACATTGTTCTCGGAACGAATGTGATCCCTTTTCCAGTCACGTATGAAGGCCTGTTGATTTTGGGTATTATGTCTCTTTTTATACCTTATAAATATATTTATTAAGCTCACGTTTTTGTCATTTCAAGTGGAGCGTATGAAGTTTGGGAGACAAATGCGGAAATAGGATTGGTGTTTTAGAATATAAATTATCGTGTTGGAGACTACTTCTTGGTAGAACGATTGGAAATGAACTGAATTTTCTTTCAGTTTCACATTAATTGGTATTGTTCTATTAAATAGTATCCGAAGTTTATTAACTGTAGTGATATCAAGCCTAATTGACCCTAAAAATAACGTTGCAATATATTGAAAAGGTAACACACTCAATCTTATTGGAATTATTTTACATAGTTTGCTTATTGACTTAAACGCGCTAACCTCAGGAACTTCTGCACGTATTAGATAAATCATCTCAGGTTTGAATTTCTAATTTATCGCAGAAGAGACGCAGGTAAACTCCCTTGTGGGAGCTACTATTTAATATAGCATAAAAACTGAAAACTGAGTCCCATTGTGCACTACGTAATACATTGTACGTGGTTGCAGTTGAAATAGAATTCCCAGTACGTGAAGTTTTTAATTCAATTATATGCCTGTGAGCGGCTGTCCTCGGAAATGTTTAAACACAGCCGCGATTTGCATATGTTGACATCCATCTTATATGTACCGCAAAATAAATGTTTCTTTATTTATTAATTTATCGGTCTTGGTATATTGAAAGAGCTATTGAATAGGCTTGGGAAAAGTAGCGTGGATCGATCATAAAGTTAAGCAACGCTTGGCGCGGTGACCATCTTGCCATAACGGGCTCTTCCTTGTTTCGGACAAGCGAAACTGTAGGTCCCGGCTGTCAACCAGTCTTAGTAAGGGGTATCGGATTGCCGATAAATGGGTTTGAAGAGGTTATAAGTATAGGCAGTCGCTCCATATAAAACACCAGTGCATCCAGTTAGACTCGAAGCCACCCCAACGTAGTTGGCTAGGCAGATGACGAGTATAACGAGTTTATTGATTGGCTTATTTATTCATAGATACAGCGTGCTCTAAAAAGATTCACCAGTTTTGGTCCTCGACATAAAAGTCCATCAAATGAACTGATTGATCAAAGCGACGCCATGCGATGTTGATGACGAGATCCACGTTTGAGTATCGTTTCGAATAAACGCTTCAGTCTGTTTAATTTTCTGGTGATTGGCGTGTCTATCGTCAAGCGCTCTGTCTTTCAAAATGCAGTTAACTGTCTTACCTTTACTTCCTTTGATGATTTACTCTACCGCTACAGAAAGGTATCTACTACCTATTTTCACGTAATATATTAAAGTTTAATATGAAATCGTTTAGATTCATCTCTTATGACACATTTAACTTCATATGTCGCAGCCGTGCCTCCATTATTTCATCCTAGACAGGCGTCCTAAACCTTTTCTTTATTGTCTCCTTTCCTTTTTTTTGCAGAACGAACAAGATTTTCACTTAAATCACTGAGTTGTCCCGATAAACGAATATTTATGTAAATGCAGAGTTTCCCGGCGACCGCATAAAACTGTACGATATTCTGCGCGATCTCTGCACAATTTCTCATTGCGAAGTCGTTTATGTCAGAGCAAGGAGGCAGGGGTTCGATTCCCGTTGGACGATTTGTTTTGTCTTGTTAGCGCCTTGGGATATAGCTTGTTGGAACTTGTTTGAAATAGGGAATTATTTGGACGAGGAAAATGAGCCGCAAATTACTTTAGTTACTGCACTTGGCCACTGACATTTTTTATAAGAACGTTACATCCAAAAAATGTTGAATTTATTTCGACCATGATAAAGATACAACATTCTCAAATAAAATTCTCTCGAAGCGAGTGAAAAATACGTAAATACACTCGCAACTCACCTTAACGTGAAACATTTTTGCGAAGTGCAATATTTCACACGTTAAGTAGCTGCATGCTATGTAAGAAAACCAAGTTATTTTAAAGAGACTGGCCATTAAGCTAGCTATCCAAAAACGCTTAGCTTGAACTACGGTAGAAAAATTCGCTATACCGAACGGATAGAATAGTTTAACCTTTTATAGATCACTTTTTATGTAACTTTATATTGTATGAAATAAGTAGAACAACTTTTTATTGACACTTTATTCAATGATTTTTTATTATAATTTGACACATTTCAGTAAATGTGTCAGTGTGTCAGTAAATGTTATGAAAAATGTCACTTTATATGTAATTGTAAGCATCTTTATAGGAAAATTGATGATTTTGCAAGACGAGTGAAGCCAGAAAAGTATTATAGGTATGTTTCTTTTGCTCTGATAAATCAGGCGTTCTTGCTAGAAACCCGCATCTTTATCTTTAGTATCCTAAACATTTTTTTTCTTATCTCAATTGCCGTTTTTAGGCTGGTTTAGTACTGGTACGTAGCTTTTTAGACTTTACTAAGAATTTTCTCTGAAAAACCTTACTCGAATAGGAAGACGGAAAATATAATATTTTCTTTTTGTATACGGTGTGCACACACAAAACTATTAAGAAAGTTATCTCATTTAATATTTTAAGTGTCATTATCAAACAAAGAAAAATAGACTCACCTTCTTTGTAGCACGTAATATCTAACTGCGAACTCAGGTGTCACGTTGGCAATTTCTAGACTAACGTGGGCAGTAAAAGTACCTCTCGCATAAATATGGCGTCAAAATTCTTTCTCAACATCGTCGACTAAAATGTACCCGAGAGACTGTAGAATGTCCAACGTTGGTTGACAATGCTTAACCATTGCTAAAAACAAAAAAAAACTGCCTTCGGGTAGTGGTCAACATCTTCATAATATCCGCAACACCACCCAATACTCAAACGATGCGATAGGTACGTAATTACTCACACCTATCTACTACCTATCAAAGTAGAAGTCGAAGTTTGATTAAGGCATTCTAATTCAAGCCAATTAATTGCTAGATCCAGCAGAGTATGAGACCACCGTGTAATACCGACCGATAATGGGTTGTTAACAAGCTGATAACTCGTGATTAACAAGGTGGCTACAACTCGAACTGGATTACAGCCTAGGCTCCTAATCTCAGCCAAACTTAGAACGAGGCCACGTTTCACTAAAATTAGACCTGAAACTGTTACAGCGGTTTCATCCAAAACTCGCTAATTTTTCTTGGGTTAAGTTTGAAGCCTTTATTGTGACACTATTATCCAAATAGGCATAATTAGATCAATGAAGTAGAGGGCAAGCTTATTATTTAAAAAAAACTTAAACAAGAGCTCACTAAAATACTAAATACATAATACTAAACCAAAAAGACCTTGCTTAACAGCCGACCTCGCGACCACTGGAATTGAAATCCACGAAAGAATTTTCTCAAAAGGATTATAGCTATCTAAAACTTTTGTAAACAGTCGGTAATCAAAATAAGTGGTTAGTAAGTTAAAGTCTAGGCTAGAACATTGTTTGCATAAGCATAGCTAAATAGTTAGTTTGTGGATGAAGTGGGAGTCGTGAGGTTAAAAGTTTTCACTCCGGTTCGCTGTTGACTTTGCAACGAATCGCAATGTGAAGAGATTGTAACTTGACGCGTGGTTCATGCTTACTTTACAAACAAAATCTTGCGTTCATAGGTTTGCGTTGTCAGTTAGTACCGTCGCGATGAAAATGCTGAAAGATTTTTGTGTTTTAATTGGTCTAAAAATAAGAGGAGATAATCTGATGTGTACTGATGTGGGCAGTACATTTGAAACATGCACGTGATCACATAATACATATAGCAGGTAGTAGTCGCAACACACAGTAGCAGCTGCCGCCTTTAGAAGCATCTGTTGAATACTAAGAATAATACTAAGAAGTTCAACTCAAGAAATATAAAGAAAGAAAATGCTTCCACATAAAAATGATAAAAAGCCAGCTAAATCCAGTAAATCTAGCATCAAAAACGCTTGCGGTAAAAGAAAGCTCGGTATAAACGTCAAATACCTCCAAACGAGATTGGAGGGAATCTCTTTACTCCACCACGAAACCATGGTAGTACTTACTAACGAAATTCAATTACCGACGACAAAGAGTAAAAATATTCTTTTCCGGGTCTGAGAGGGAATAAAATAAAATGGTGTCTAACTACGGGTAGGTATTCAATAGCGGATACGGCTGTCCGAGTCGTGACTCGTGACGGGAATTGTAGAGCATTTTTCCGATACGAGTATGAGAGTGAGTGCAACGGAATTTAATCTGGAATGAAGGGAATCATCCCGTTTATTTGACTATTGTTAGCATGTTTTACGCATATGCAATGAGCTGACAAAAAAAAGGTTAACTAGTATTCATTCACACGAATTGTGGAGCTTTGTTTATTTTTTAGTTTTGTTGGCTTGTTATTTTTAGGGAATGTAAATATGAAATGTGTATACAAGCATTTTTAGAGCGCTAGTTTTGATAAAAACATTCGATGGAATAGTTTATCTAAGTACCTACCCATAATCAAAGCGGTAACTATACTGCATGATAGGAATTATTTATTTAATCAAAACGTAGCTTTTCGTAGAAAGTGGAACTGACCATTAAGTTAAATATGCGCTTAGTCTGAAAAGATTGGCAAAAATAGCCTGCTCCATGATTCATGAATGAACTCTTAAAAAGCTAAATTAAAATAATTTATTCCAGAGCGTTCCTATTTAGTCGCATTAAAAATGTAAACTAAACTTCCCGCTTTGCTTATCCTCGTATCCTTGAGCGTAAATTAGATACTTGGAAAGGTTCAAAAGGTACAGGACTCGAAGTTTTAGAGATAGCAGCTAATTAGTGGGATTTTATGCCAGTCTGTCGTTAGTAAAAGAGTTCAGGGTACACTTGAAAAAACTGCTACATTAATGCATGGAAGCGGAGCGTACTGTGCTAAGAACATTACACGGGTAGTTGCAGTGTTTGCAGCAAAACAACTGCTCTCACGGCCATTAAGTGAGAGTTCAAATTCTCTGTGTTAGAAAGATCGTAGTTTTATAAAAGTTAAATGCTAAATATTTTGAGTTTCTACATTTAACCTGACGAGTTAACCTCCCCACTCAGAGACATTTAATGATTACTTACTTGATTGAGTCACTCCTTAGTGACGGAATGTCATACAAATCCTTCACTAAGGAATGGCTGGCTTAAGTAACCATTAACAGCCTTACTTATAAAATAATAAGTTATACTTAAGAGATGTTTAAGAAAAAATCTTACTTATAAACGTGGCTGAAATAAATCATTTTCTTAGCAATGTCTTAAATGAGCTGTCAAATTAAGTAGCCTCACACCCTTGTTTAACCCGCTAATTATCAAAATGGCTGGATTCTTACCAGCTGATTTTTCATTTCCGGGTTATTGACAGCTCAACTTTTTAATTTTATATTTTACGGATGCCATTGTTGCCATTACACAACGTTTTGATGACAAATATTTTTTTAAGCTACCAACATTCCGGTAGTGTTGAGAAATTAGTATGTTTTTATGTCATTATCTGTTCATTACTTAAGACATGCTTAAGCAACGTTTATAGGTCAAAATAATTTAATCACTACTTAAGGCTTTAAGTAGTAATTACTTAAAACAATGCTTAGAAGATGATTTGTTGATTTTTATAAGTAAGGCTGTAAATGTCTCCGAGTGGGGAGGTAAGTCTTTTTATTAAACTTTGAAGCTTTGATATATTTACCTACGAGTACGTAAGTTTTAAGAAAGGGAAAATAAACTGATCTCTTGCGACAACACGTTTTCATAATGAACATTCTTCAAAGCATCTAACCGTGTAAAAGTAGCTAGAAATTCCGAAGCAGAAAAGCTGGCGACACGGATTTTTAGTGTTCACAAATCTCCAACGTATCTTGGTTCACGGAACCAAGAATAAGACGACGAAAATATAAACGAGACACTCTTTAAAGAAAGTGTTCAAGAAAATGTGCTAGTTCATGTTTCTACGCGAAAGTAGCATCATGGTGAAGCAAAAACTCAGTGACGTGTTAATGTGGTAGGTAACGGTAGCCTTCGCAGATAATGGAGTGTAAACGTGGAGAATGTGACTATAATTTAGGTTATGACTGTACCCACCTGTGTAAGGGTTGAGGTGGTAACTATGTGTGCCTTATAAGGTATCCTAATGATACAAATACAAAGAAGACACGTCTTACGTTTTGAGAAACAAGTTCCGTGGCGAAAAGCTTTCTACCAAGTTGTGTAGTTCACAAACAATCTCATCAAGTACGTCAGAACAAATGAGCCAAAACGTGTTAAATGTTAAAGACGTTGAATAATTCTTGGTCCCCAGCAATCAATCAGGGGATTAATTCTAGACAAGTTTAATGTCAAAGATATTAATAAAACTCCCGGATTACGCGCTAATTCACGATCACCAGATAAATGTGTCAAAATAGATTAAAATCATTTAGTTTGTTTTATGTTCGGGACGTTCTGTAGGTCAAAGGTTAGCATTGTATTTGTACAATCTTTTTCACTACTGTAAATAATTGAGCTACTGTTTATTTGTGCAGTTATATAATAGTGTGATAAATGTTTTGATGTATACCTGAGTGTATTTAAAGCTAAAGAGTTGCAACTGTAACAGAACTTACTGAAATAGCAAAAGTTCGTTCATACTTGTACCTAATGGATGTTTCATACTTCAATTCCAAGCAAACTAAGTGAGCTATCAAATAGTTGATACAAATATCATTCAGTGTCTGACCTGTTTATATTATTATACTGGAAAGGTACAGAAAATCGGTGTCGAGCAGACAGCTCAGTGGAATGGGAGTGCTTTTATTTTCGTCTGAAAAATATTTGCGAAACAAGTTGTTGCTGTTAAGATATTGAACCTAGGAGCTTTCTTAGAGATGCTTTTACTAGTTTACGTAATATACGTAGTAGTGCGGGTTAGATTACAATAATTAATCATGTTGTGAACACAATGCCGTCCGCGCCATCGTTGATTGATTAATATTAAGTGCTTTGACGACCTATCAATATCTAATTGATAGATTTAGAGCGATGGATTACATCAAGAAAAATGTTGTGTATCGCTATTTTCGAACAATAATACTTACCTATAATTTGTACGGAATAAACTTGCAATTCGTAAACAGGTTAATTCGACAAATTGGAACCCTAACTCTGAAAGGAAACCCCGATAGCCAGAAACTTTACTAAACTAGCAATAATAAAGTTTAGTATATCTCAAAGTTATCATATTAATTTCACAAGCGATTAGTTACTGAAACCGGGCTTTATTTCACAGGACCTGGCTACAGGTGGGGCAATAAATTACTCCCCAAGTCCCTTGTCCCTTCCCGTTAATGGGAAAACACATTCAATTTGTATATATTTTTTCATTTTTTTAGAAAGATTCCGTCCCTTTACCTGCTTGCCCCCGGCTTTGTTTGTATGGAACTTAATCTATCTTGTTTCTACGGAAGGTATAATTTTGCTTTCCAACAAAACATAGTTTTATTTTTTGAGGAAAACGGGGCTTAGCAGGAGAATAAAACTAAATCGTAAATCTTTCGTCGTAATACCTTCTGTGACCGAGTGTGGCCCATGTAATAAATTTTGTTTGATACTTATAATATGATACTCTTTTGTTCAGCTCAATTGTCTCTAGCTAAAAGTTACAGAACTGCGAGAGGGGTTTTAATTTATAAGAAGTTAAGTTTGGAAAGTAATTCTCGTCACGTACCTAAGTGACTTTGAATAATTTGTCCGTATTCGGAGTCGTTATTTAAAACCGAACTTTCGAGACTATATTTTTTGGTTCGTCTATTTTATAGCTCTGGTGGCCATCGAGGGTCTCATTTGTAATGAATCGCAAGTAATGTTAACACATTAAGAACCAAAGCAGCTTTACCCGAATGATGCATTGAAGAGTGGCAAAATAAGTCAAGGCTGTCCTTTTATTCCGTATAAAAAGTAATCGGTATCTTCACTAGACAGGCTTGTATGAATAGATGAATAAATCGAAGTTGCCCTCCGCAAGTAAATGAGTTTCCACATCCTTCGCCTTATCGCGAAGAGACACAAATTAAGGTCATATGGGCGCCACTATTATCTTGAAAGTTCGAATAGAATACGCGTTTCAACGAAATAGAGGCTTAGAACTGAAGTCCCTAAAACTGTATGTTAACTATTTTGTATGTAACTACCCTGCCCGCAGCCTTATTGTTTTAGTTCCACAGTTTGTTGATCGAGGAAAAGAACTTCTGTTAACCGGCTTTCCCTCGTGTTCCATCCATATTTAATTACCTAAAACACAAAACAAAATTGACACAACAATACATTTATCAAAAAAACATTTAAAAATCAAATTGGATAGCGTTCACCAAATGCGCATTTTTGGGTTTTCCGATTCCATTTCAAATTCGATTTTTTTGTAGCAATTAACATCCTGTATCGAGATAAATCGAATGACGCGTCATTTGGCCGAATTGGTTTTGGAGCTTGCGCCAGAATTTACAAATATGTGTGTGTAAACATGCGTTACTATGTAGGTAGGTATCTACAGGAAAAACGTACCTAACCTTTTGGTTTCGTGAAGCGGTACAAATACAATTTATGGGGTATTTGGGCTCTGAAATTGATTATTTTTTAAACGTTTCGTAATTTTAAAAAAGGAAGATAGGATCAGAAAAATGCTTTTTTATTTTGGAGCTCGCAAAACCAAGTTTTATATTACTTTAAAGATATCCATTACAGTATAAAACGTACGTATAGTCAGCTTTTGAACCATGAATATTCCGTTAACTAGCTACTGGCTACCCGGGCTTATAGACAAAAGGCATCAGTTTTCACGCACTACCCTACAATAGGGAAAATAACTGATAGAGGCATCAAAATATGATACCTAAACTTCAGGCTTTTAGGCTTACATTTTGAATATGTGTTCCAGTTACTGCCTATATCGTCTTTGTGTACACAAAGCAATAATTTTATTAACATAATATTGTTCTAGTATCTAATTACTAAATCTAATAACTCCACTTAATAGTGTTTGCACTGTTTAGCGAACGATAAAGTCCGTAATACCGAATAGTTTGCCAACCGAATATAGATTAGACGGAGCCCTATACTAACTAGATAGGTAGATACTTGTTAGAAAAGTTAACTGGCTTTTTCACACTTCCTCACTTTTCAAAACTTCTTGCTAGTAGTTACTTGTGACTTTTTTAAAGTTGTGTTATTTCTTGATACATCGTTGTTACGACTTTCTAGCTTTGTAGTAAAACATCATGAATAAACCGCCTTGGGCAAACTTATTGCGCTATGCTTGTACCTTCTCTGTATAAGAAGATACTGGCTTTGTAAATAAGTAGGAAATTAAACATGGTTGTTGTTGTATATTATGGAAAAAAAACTGCGTTGGCGTAGATATCTAAATGGAAGCGTGACCTTTAAATAATGCCATAATTATGGCATCAATTTAGGTATAATTATCCTTATTTAATATCAAAGGTCATCAATAAATTATTTATCATGTTCAGCTACTTTCCTATTTAAGTATGACACATAAAGGAAACCACTGAATAAGTGAACATATATTTACAAACATGCATGTTATGTACACTAGTGGACGCTAAAGTTGACCCACATGAATATGGGTTAAACAAATGTCCCTAGAGTATGAATAAAAGACAACAAACAAACTAAGTGCACGCACACTGCAAACTTTTAGTCGGCCGATAGTTTGTTTGGGCTCATAAATCAGCATTAAGACGAATGGTAGAACACACGGTATAAAGATTAGGTATCTAGCCAGCATCGGGCTGACTGAAAACTGTAATTCTAATTCCTACTAATATTATAAATGTGAAAGTTTGTGAGAATATATGGATGTATGTTTGTTATTCTTTCACTCAAAAACAACTGAACCGATTTGGTTGAAATTTGGTAAACAAATAGTTGATACCCTGGATTAACACATGGCTACTTTTTATCACACCACCAAGCGGGCGAAACCGCTGGCGAACCAACCATCGGGTCAACTATCGGCCGACTATTTAGTCTGCAGTATGCTGTTCTAACCTTTTATACTACCAAACAATTTAGTGCTTTGTACACTACACACAAAATATTTGCATGTTTTGCAAACTAAGTGGATCATCAAATTATTAATTATTCTATTCAATACCGGAGTGATTAATTTAATAATTTTCATTATTAATTTTGCAGTCTATTAGTTGTTTATACTTTACATAGTTGAAACTGAAATCCTAAATCTGAAATCCTAAAATCTGAAATCCTTGGCAGCTGTTATGGCTGACAATTTAATTATTAGCTAAATTAATATTTGTGTACCTATTAACGAAATGCTTTTATGATGTTAGGCATTGTTTCAATCAAATTGCTAAAATAGTAAAAATATAATTTATCATGCGCATGTCAATTTGACTATATAGTCTGAAATCACCAACCCGCATTGAGCAAGCGTGGTGATTAACGCTCAATCCTTCTCCATGTGAGAGGAGGCCTGTGCCCAGCAGTGGGACGACAAAAAAAGCCAACCTATGTCAATTTGAAAGCCCGGAAGTTTTACTTATTAAAATAAAACTCTTATACTTATACTTTAAAATTACCATTACATTATTTCATGAACTTAGTGGTATTTTCCAACATCATGTAATGCCACAGAAACCTCGTAGTTTTTGTACTCAGCGAAATAATTAGCGTGTGTTCACTATGTTTAAGTTGAACATGCTACAAAAATGCGGTGTCCCTCAGTTACGAGCTAACATAGTTCGAGTATTTAGGTGAACTACATTTTTTACTTACTTTATACACGAGTAAATAATATACGTTGTTGTGTTCTCTAACTAGGAAATTGTTCATGGAGCTTTTTATTTAAAAATAGATAACTGGTTAATATAGGTCAACGGCTAATTTTGGAAAGACAATGTGGGTGGAAACCATAAAAACTTTTCTTAATAACCCAATTTATGACATCCGTACCTTTTAAAAAGTAGGATACAATTTTCTTTCAGTTTAATTGCTGTGGGCGAGTTATTCCAAAAATAATACATTTCTGCCTACATATTTTTTACGCATGATCGAACTACTAACTAGATTTGATGTTTGCTTTCTATTCATGCTGGAATAAATAACGCTCACTACAACACAATAATCACTTACCATATGGAGAAGCACCTACACTAAGCTGACATAAACATAATAGCCAAAAATATAGAAAATCAATCTTTATACTAAATTGTTTGCATCAAGAAATTTTCGGATGGCACGTTAAACTGTAGGTCCCGGCTGTCATTGAACATCCTTGGCAGTCGTTACGGGTAGTCAGAAGCCAGTAAGTCTGACACCAGTCTAACCCAGGGGTATTAGGGTTGAGGGGGTCAGATAGGGCAGTCGCTCCTTGTTAAGCACTGGTACTCAGCTACATCCGGTTAGACTGGAAGCTGACCCCAACATAGTTGGGAAAGGCTAAGGGCTCAGAGGATGGATGTTTGTATCAAGAAAATCATGACCATAGAACTCAATTGGTGAAGGAAAACACATGAGTGAGATGTAGTTAGTTAAATTGTAACTACTTAAGCTTACACAAACATACAAAACTACTCATAAAAACAACATTTGTTATTACCAGATGAAATACTTGTTAACTAAAGTCATAACCCAATTGCATAAACAAAATTATTTTCATACTTTTTGATGCAGTTCCCTCGTCCAACTTTATGCATACGAGTGTCGTATTTTAAAACTCATTACTTTCTTTGCTTTGCACATGTTCGATATAGCAGTAGTTTGGGATGTTTCAAATATTTCGTCCACTCAAAAATATTTTTCTGCTACCCAATTTGCAGTTTGATTTTGCTAGAATTTTTGTATGCGTACATTTTTTGGGACTTGACATTTATTAAAATACTTCATTCTATTGCTCTTTGACAATTGCTTGATTAACAATCTAATAATATCAACGAAAAACATTTATTTAGGTATTGACACGTGACAGATTCATTATTATGCCCAGCACCACAATGGGAACTATCCAGTATCCATACAACAGTTTATTACCACAATTAAATTCATAATTAATACTAAGAGTAAACTAATTAGAACATTAATAACAGTTTCCATGAAACAATGCACGTACGAATTGAATGCGGGCGTGTTTGCGACATGTGTGTGTCCTATTTAGAACGCAGTGACGTCACTATTCCCTATTTATTCGACACACTCATGGAGAACAAAATGATTAGCGGAGGTGCCATAACGGGAAATCTCCTAGGAAAGTAGCGCGCCAAAATGAGATTGAGCGGGGGACGTGGATCGTTACTGTTTGCGCCCTTATATGCCTTCTTTTAACCAAACATCGTTGACAGATGTCTCGAAAAACCCCAACCCCTCGTTAGTTCACTAGTAACTGATCGTTTTGGTCGTGCCCACCATACGAATTTGACCATAGATGATGGCGCCTGACCCACCAGCATTATGGCATCTCCGCTCATCTTTCTATTCCGTGGACACACCACGTTTGAAGGCCGTGTTCACCCCACGCTTTCATGCCCTACTGATATTCGCGTGACCAACTCATTAATATAAGATAACCACCAAACCCCAAAACCGCTAAAGTACTGTTAGTTTTACTAGTAGGTTATAATATAAGCTATTTACTGAACAAACATTTGGTTTATACAGCCATTGTTGTTTATGAAGAGAATCTATTACGTATGTCAATCTCCTGTGGCTTTGAAAAGTAATATTAAAGATAATTGCAGATGTCTTACTAAAAGGTGTATAGCCTCCCAATTTAGCGATACATGACAGGGCAACGTAGAAAGGAAACTTGCTACACGGCAAAGTAAGGCTTCTCTTTATCCCCAATAGATAGGGATTCCTGTGAAGTGCCACGTGAAGAAATCATTACGTTTTTGTTATATTGTCACACCTTTACGGGTAAGGAAAAATTGTTAATGGCTTGTGGACATTTAGGCGAGAAAAAAACATCATTATGGCATGAGACAGCTCAATATAAGGTATGTTGATTTTAGAAATAAATAGTAGTTTTGTTTACCTAGGACGGCAATAATTATTGGTTTAATTCTTGGCTCATGAGCATTAATGATATTACTATTGATCTAATTATAATATAATCATATTATACGAACACAGTAATAATTACAATGGTAAACCAGTTATTTGTTTCCAATTTAATAAAGAGTGTAAATGGATAAAACAACATTAATAATATTTCGAGAATAACCATTTATTTTCGTATCACCGCAGTGGGTTTTTCATCAGCGACCTGAATCTGGGAATCTAATTTCGCGCCGACATTTTAACACCGGAGATAGAGGTAACACCCAAAATAAGCGATTTAATAACTTGTTAAAAATATTTATGAATATGCCATGTATTTGTGATACTAAGAGAGGCTCGTTTGTAAATATATCTGACAGTTTGACTAGGTTAAGTAGGACTGGCATTCTAAAGGTGGGTTGCACTATAACGATAGCCAGCCATCAAATTGGTATCTATTGGCGGGAACCATTGGTTGTAGTTAAGTACATAGGGCAACTCACCCTTTCTATGTCCAAAGGTTGGTTTTCATATTCATTATCCTTCCCAATTGTATGATCAGTTTGAAGATCAAGTAGACCATAACCTTCTTTAGGTATATAATAGGTACCGCACACACCAACTAAAAATACCTAAATATGTAGTAGTCTAGTGTCCATAAGGATTGACAACCGAGGCCGAAAGGTACTCTAGTCAAAATAAGATACGAGCAGGTAATTTAGATTTCACCCAAAGTGTGGGGTACCTGTAATACAAAACAAATACCTTTGAAATAGCTCCTGCCTCTTTTTATGAAGCTATTTTCATTCCCTATATTATGTTTGTACATCGCTACGGCCTGTTTATTTGCCCTCAGTATATAAATTAAGGACCATCGAGCGTTTATTATGTGTGGTAGTTTCCTTGTACAGTCACCCACACAGGTTTATATTGTCACGTCTTTATAAAGTTAACTCCTGGAATAGTCTTATGCCAGATACAAAGGTGCCTCTTTTGAAATAGGTATAGATTGTTTCAACCCATTAAATAAATGAAAATGCCTCATTAAGATGTTTTTAGGTAAATAGGTTGATCCATTTTCCTTGTTTAGTCGGTCCTCCCACTCTTATTACTTTCATTGTATTTTTATTTTAAAGAATCTGAAAACTTTCCGTAGTGACTGTACACATACCTACAGGACAAACATTTTCCTGAACTTAGAACGAAAATAGAAGAAATAGACAGGTAATATGTTACAACGGAATGAATAAAATAGTTAAACCTACATAGACGCCTACAATGAAAGCTCATTAAATGAATAATATTCCCACATTAAGTTTTCATTGTCACTGTAATCTATACTAATATTATAAAGAAGAAAACTTTGTTTGGTTGTAATGGATAAACTCAAAAACTACCTTACCGATTTTAAATATTCTTTCACCATTAGAAAGCTATTTTATCTGCGAGTAACATAGGCTATAATTCATCCCGGTGTGGGTAGTAGCTCCCACGGGACGCGGGTGAAACCGCGGGAAAACGGCTAGTCAATAATAAAACTATCCTCATTATGAACTCTTTTGAGATCAGTCATTTAGTGTCTATTTTTATCTACAATTTTCTTTGGAAATGTAGCTGAAAAATTAGACTTGTTTCCTAGTTGGCTAGCTATCCGACAACGCGATTCCGAAGCGCAAAAATGTTCCAGTAGCGCAATGAAATGTCAGCTTCAATTAGGATTCTCTCATTCTGTGATACTCTTAGAAATGTTTAGACTTCTATTAAATACAATTGGATACTATTTACCTTTATATCTGTACTTTATCAACTAGTAATACTAAGACCATTTAGTACTTAGTTTTTGACCACTCCATTATGTCGAAAACTAAGAACTTTTAAAGTTACTTAAAAAATAAATTATTCACCCCCTGTTTATTTTATCCCCTAACCAAATAACAATATATTTTTTCAAAATTTCACTCAAGCATAAGAAAATAACAACACAAAATCCCATTGTACTCGTAATAAAATATTAGTATGACAAAATTACTAATTCGGTAGTAGGTAACTCGGCTATAATACGCACCCGAAACACGAGGCGTGCAAATTTCCTGTCTAGTATAATGGTTTTCACCTTAATTCATGGCCACGGACACAGAGGAACGAAAAATCAGCGGAGGTGCCATGAGGCAGGGTAGGTCAGACACCTTTTTCTAGGTCAAATAGGTACGAAGGGTTGATTACGAGTGAAATGACAAGGCGTTCGGATTATTTGAGACATCTGTCAACGATTATTGGTTTTACAAAAAATAGGCTGGTTCCTAAGGAAGTATGAGAGGACGTGGTCAGGAACGTTTCTCGTCAACCGAACACTCGGCATTTTGGCATTTTGGTTGCTGAGGTGATTTTCCACCATGCCACCTCCGCACGTCATTTTGTTCTCCATGGCCTCAATGCTGTTAAAACCGCAAGCGTGCGACTTAATGAATATTGCGTCGCTATGAAAATCTTTTAAAGACATTTTGTCATGGTTACCTGTCATATGATCGGGCAAAATAAAATAAATGAGACGACACACGTTTTTCTGTGCTCCATTTTGATTTAATGTACAGCTTTGGAAAATAAATGTACCTATGTGTAATATGTGTATTCAATGCTTTTATATTTTAGTCTTTGGTTCAAAAGTCAATCATTAAAATTTCGAATATTACTTAAAATTAGTTTGAGCCTTGAGCCTACACTTTTATATTTCCGTTTAAAAGGACTAGGTACTACCAATTTAGGAGCCTTGGTGGTATGACATAAACAATATGTATTTAAAGCATGTTCATGTAAATTACGTAATCTTCACTTGAAACAAATAACAGTACATATTGATTATACATACATGACATAATGATATTTAACCTTCAGGCTAGCAATATTATTCCCATTCAAGAGTTCTCGCGTGGAAAGTGACTTGTCAAATACGTGAACTTCATGAAACACATTAACACATTGTAAACTTTTGATCATTCATATGAGCATGCCCTTGATTGTTTTCCCTTAAGACTTTTGATACATTCTATATCGTCTTATCTATTTCATCTAAAAAAGTACCCTCTATCCTTTATTAGGCTCTACGCTAACTCTGTGTCAAATTGAATCCGTGGTTGGGTAGTTTTAACGTGAAATGCGTACAAACAAAAAGTTACTTTCACATTTCTAATAATAGTAAGGATGTCTTGCTTCCCACAATATGAGACCGTCCTTATCTTGTATTTAGGTGTATCTCGCTTCCATTTCTCTTACGAAGAAAGCACTTAGGTTTAAACAATATTAATGCTTGGTCAGCTGAAAGTGCTGCAAGACAAATATCTTAGCCAATACACTAGACTAGTCTAAGATTGCAGAAATACACCGTTTATTTCGAGTCTGAAGATGGCGACGAGCAACTATTCCTGTTCTAATTAGCTAGTTGGACAGATAAGCTGCTTAAATCACTTTTCAATCCAGATTACTGAAGCCGTTTGTTCCAAGGGTTCCTTTTTTATCTTTCTTGAACTTAGAATGATGACTCTTGTCATAATGGACATGTAAAGGACATGCGTTTATGAAAATAAAGTTACATTTTTTACAAAAAAAAATTATGTTGACATTATCTAAACAAGGCTTGTCATTCAAAAAAGATGAGTAAGCACTACTTTAATATAAAATGGATATTTAGTAACGAAAATAGAGGCTTTCAGTCTAAGATTCTGTAGGCTGTAAACATTTGAAACGATCATTACTTTCGCATCAGAACTTGATGAATTTGTAATGTTTCGCTTTAAACTTAAGAGAGGTACCGCTGTGTCATTGTTTTCTTAATAAACATTAAGAAATTCTGGTTACGTCTTAGCGAGACTTCGAAAGACCAGAAACAATTTCTTCTAAAGCCTTAATAAATCCTTTCAGAATCACGATGTATTTTAGGGTATGTAGTACATTCATTATTGCGACGTGGATTAAAGGATTTCTGGATATTACCAGCCGTTACTAAGTCTGGGCAAGATTCATTGGGATATTATCTACTTAGGAGTTTATGTATTTTTGGGACCAAACGTTGGTAATTACGATAAATGAATCGTTTTTAAAAGCCTTTTTAGGGAGGACTAATTGCTCGGAATGTTTAAAACATGAAGCCTTCGTGGGTTATGCTTCCTAACTTCAGTAGGTTCGTTTTACAATCCGATCCCAATATTATATCTATCTTTCATTTGCTTACTAGGGATATAATTTTCACTAGAATATTAGGAAGGGCCGTTAATCAGTAGCTGCTGTCAGAAATAGTTACTGATTAAGTAATTTGTCGCAGTTACCTGACGCACGTGACCCTATTTATCGCAAAGAATACATGGTATAATATTCTTAGTTTTGTACTAATATTCTGGGACTTTACTTATGAAGACAATTTTGTCTTGTTACTGTCAGACGAGATTAACCCTCAGTTTTGATAACGCCCACTGTTATATTTTGTTTGGAGTTTTTACTACAGTTGAAAAAAGCCTTTTCTGTCTATTTTCAGAAAGTAAATTGTGGCCTCTTGTTTCGCAAACAAAATTGTTACACCTATATAAAAATAACCTCTTTCAATTTAAAACTCATTTTTATTTTAAGAATGTTTTAAGACATGTTTATTTTTAGCAGTTCTATTTTCAAATCTTTTTTTTTTCTTTTGTTTAGTGTTCGGTCAACAAAAGTAATGTTCTATATTTAAAATTGCCAAAAATATTTTTAACTGTGTCTCTGTGTAATGTCCGTTGTACACGTATTTCTAACAATACATCATTACAGTCCAGACATTAGGACAGGTCTTTCGTTATTGTTACTAAGATAATTGAGCAACGACCGGCCAATGTTTGTCTCTGAGAGTACATCATCAATTCCCGCCACGCCACCATTCGAAGATATCTTTGATAATTAATGCTATTTCTGTGCCAAATCCTATAACAAAGGCTTGGCAGCCAGGCGACAGTCACAAAAAATAAGGTTGAGTAAATTTATCATCACCGACATTAGTGTGTAGATGGCTTTAATTCTGCTTGAGCATGAAGGATACTCAACATTATGGAAAAACATTATATGTATAGTTGTTAATACACTTATGTAAGGTTTCGCTTTATCTATAGTCATTTTGTTGCGTATATTCATCCAAATACAGGTCACCAGGCTCACAGACGAGGCTATATATTTCAAACGAATTTTCATGGACTGTTTCTTGGCGAGACTTTACGTCGCCAAGTTGACCCCAGACTTGGCTCCCATTCGCTATGCGTATTGATATAGTACTTATCCAACAAACTTAAAATCTAGCAAAATGGGTTTTATGTCCTACTTCTGTATTTCGCTGACCAATTTTTGTGGCGAGCATTGATTGTGCAATAAGAGAGAAAAGAGAGTTTACTGTTATGCCAAATAATTTTCTGTGAATTCCAAAAGCTTACAGTGTCAATATTTAATATTAATTTGGCTTTGCATATCTGTGGTAAACAACGGGTTTCGATTCAATGCAGTTGGTATTTAAACGATTCCCAGTTAATGTATTTGCTTGCGTCGTAGTCTAGTCTATTAGCACGAGCTAAAATAGCACCCTACATTCTTGTTTCAGTTATTTTGTATACGACACATTGTAGGTATTAGACAGGATTTTGTTTTACAAATTGGAACAAAAAATGCGATTCGAATAGTTTTGTTTTTTTGTCTTGTTTGTCTGCTACTGTCATTTGTTTTTTGCAATTTTGTTTTGTAACTACGAACCGACCGTTTGTGTTTTTTTTAAGTATTTTTTAATTTATATATATAGTTATTGGAATTGTAATTTTCTGAGCTATCAATACTGAGGTAATCGGCAATTGAACCTTTATGAATTATGGAATCCCTTTGACAAAACACATAGTCTGGCTCTTACATCATCCGGGCATAATTGGCATGACCCATTTCGTCGAAAAGCCCAAATAGAAGGGGTAAACAACATTAGTTTGTAGGTACGGAACCTAAGCTTCAGTGGCGAAGGGTGGTTTAATGAAATAGGGAAGCCGCAGCAAAAAAAAAATGGGGGGGGGGGAGTACTCAGGGATGGGGGGGAGAGGTAATGGAGGTAATTTCTCAGTCCACCTTTTAGCACTGACTGAGAGACTGATAGTTTGAACATGTTTTCTCGAGGAATTCAGCAGATTATTAATATCTTTAAAACTTTATTATCTTTAGTTAGGTATATTAATTACTAGAATCTGAGAAAAGTTGGCACTAGAAACAATAGGTACATTTTAAGTATTTAATTTACAACGGCCTGTTAGCCATTGATATTTATCGTAGGTATATGTTTCATAAATCCGTCCAGGACGTTAGTAATTTTAATATTGACGTAATATTGGTAGGTAATTCACCCGAGCGGCGTGCCCGAGTTTTATAACACGTTTTTATTCTCAAAACTTAACCTTGAAAAATAAGTTCCTTCCTAAAGTAAATAATCTGTGGAAAACAGTCTAATGCGATTAATGCTGTCCTAGTTAAGTTTTATAAGTGTGTACATTAATAAAAAGAACCCTGATGCAAACTGTCTACGTATTAAAATAACTCATTTCAACGTAGGTCTCTCTATTTTCCCTACACACACTATACTTGTTCTGAGTTGCAGGTCACAGTGCGATCGCGGGGATTAGTAGGGAGTAATGATACTTCCGACTACTTAATCAAATTCATATAGATACTTGGTGAACACGAAAAATTATAAATTCCCAACTAGGGTCATTAAATCGCGGAGAATC
Source organism: Helicoverpa armigera (assembly GCF_030705265.1). Taxonomy (NCBI): domain Eukaryota; kingdom Metazoa; phylum Arthropoda; class Insecta; order Lepidoptera; family Noctuidae; genus Helicoverpa; species Helicoverpa armigera. The sequence goes on along the minus strand of NC_087132.1, from coordinate 7,751,703 downwards.
TTAACACCGCGATTCAGGATTTGCATAAAAATGCACAACGCCATCTATGTTGACATAATGTAACTAAAACACTTAAACTAACATAAAATATTGTACACACACGAACTATGTTATTTCCAAATGATACACACACTAATAAATTCAATTAAGTAATACAAAGAACAAATTGTTAATGGTATTATCTAAAACAAAATAAGAACAATGAGAGTGAATTTGTCTGATTTGTTTGTTTACATATTTGAAAGCTCTAAGCGCTGTCACTCGCGCGTAGACAGATATAGGTACTCTACTCTTGACGCGTTCTTTCTCGTTCACTCGCGAGTTTTGATTGGTGGAACCCGCTCCGTGAGCCGGCTTACCGCTCGCCCTTATTTTGCGAACATCGCGCGGCGCGGCGTGGATGACGTCACGCAACCGTAGTTTTGTATGGAGGAGGAAGCCGCGGCTTGTTTAGTAGGAGCAAAATGTTTCAAGTAATTTAGACTTTTTTTTACGGTGGTAGGCGTTTTGTTATACCTACATATTTAAATTGTGTGGTTTAAATGATAATATTAATTATACCTATACCTATATTATAACTTATACCTATGCTTCTTTCTTGAAATTCGAAAGGGAAGCCGATGGGAATCGGCTTATAAGGACGCCTCGCCACTGCTAAGCTTATTGCCAACTAGTTCCAGTTTTAATGCTTTGCTTAAGTTAAACTACGCTGTGTTAGGTAACACGAACCCGTATTGGCGATACCTATATAAAACAATTTGTTGGCAAGCAATAAAGCCCACACATTGGTCTAAAAGCCGGGCTTTGTAAACAGCCTGCCTTTGATTTATGATAGAAGAAATCGGGTTTATTAGTTATTTTTGGACTATCTTTATTAATAAAAGAATAGTAAATATTTTTATTAGTTATGCTGCTTTATTGGTGGGTATTATTTATATATGTAAGGCATGTGGGTTATGTGTTTATGATGGAATTTCTTTTGATTATGTTATTTTCGTACACCATGTTTTGTCAAGCTATCACAAGCAGTTATTTGCAAGAAATCATAATATTTTTGTTACCACAAGGGTTTGATCCGTAATAGCTATATTTAGTTTAATATTCAAATTACAAATTACTGTACTAATATCGATAGGGGCAGGTTTGGAACCAACTAAATGCTAGTTATGCGATCCCAACACTACTAAAAGAAAAAGAGAGCTAACATAGGCTCATAAATCAAAATGATAATTAGAATTAATGCTTGTGACGTCTGAAAGAGACTGCCTTTACCCTTCAATAGACTATAAATTAGTCGTTGATGGTGAAAAATTCAATACAAGCAACAACAACAGTATTGACCTTATTTAGTGCGGAACTTAGATATAGCGACGCGTATGTCAACCTTTATAGTACTTGCGGAACTACGGAATTCCCGATAAAGTGCTTTTGTGTCTAATATCTTGATATTGCTACTTTATGCTCCTGGCTGAAGGAGTAAATAAATATTCTGAACTGAAAAGGATGAGTGATGAGGGTCCATAAGGTGTTTTTTTCCTTATTCATACAGATTGTTCTAGCCATAACATTCGATTTGTTAAAAGAACAAAACTATAATAAAGAAGGATGTTATCCATTTGACCGTATTTTTTATAAAACAGCTCGTAAAAAGGTTTTTGTGTCATCGTGATTTACTTCATACGGCACCAAGAATTTCACGAGGTCTTTATGTAGAGAACTATAACATAAATCATGAATAAACTACCGAGCCAAGGTCCTGGAGCAAATGCAATTTTTATTCCGTTTACCGTGAAAAATAAAATATAAATAGTTGTAGTTAAATATAGTACCGGGAAAGAGGAATGCTTGTCCTTTTATTTTGATGTTACGTGATCCTTAATGAAAGTTCAATCTTGTTGATAGCAGGTTCTATTTTCGGAATCCCACGTGGGCATTGATATATTACTTTCAGGAACTAATTAAAACATTTCGTGTGTGCCACCCATCCGTATTTGACAGGGTACGGAAGGACCAAAATTTATATCAGGCTAAAACAATTTGTGGTGTGTTTTGGTCCTGTGCGCTGACATTTCGACCCGCATATGAATGAATTATCTCATGATATACAAAATACTCTTCGTATCCCTTTTTTTGTTTATTGGTTTCGATAGATTTATTGTACCTTTTTTAATACAATTTCCTACCACCTTTAAATAATTTGATAGGTATTTGGAACTCATAACTCATACATTTTTGCTTATGCTTTTCTTAACAATACTTAACACAACATACTTCCTACCTAATCAAGACAAGCAACGAATACTGATGACGCTTTACTATAATGATTTAAACGTTACAAAGGTATTTTAAAGGACAATACAAAATGGCTATCCAAAACTTTGCCGTCCATAAAGTATATTTTAAAGCGGGCCACCGGGAGTATGCGACAATAAATACATTTCAACGTATCTCTCGTGGCGAGCACTTGTTTTATTATTGCAAACCTTTCGAGAAAACCCGTACCTTACGGTTTTAGTGATTCCATTAAAAATAAGGAGACAGTGTTTGAATTCATTTAAATTCTACTTGTGGATAGAGGAGCAATTAGACATTATATTGATTTTAGAGCACGGATTTGTTAATTGGACTCCCCTTTGTATAATATTTGTATTAGTGAGGAATATCCACTGTCCAGTTAAAACAAAACTCCTTTTTTCGATAAATTACAAAATGCAATTATGAGTAAATGAGTTTTTAAATAACCAGCAGCCGTTTAAAACTAATAGCTTATGTGAACAATTAAAAGTTATTTAATATTAAATAGTTGGCAGAAGTTGTTCATATATGTAGTAGCTATTTAACAATGTATGTTTAGCATAATTTCACGTAGGTAACATTAGAACTTTTCTGTTCGGAACAATGGAGAGAAAAGTGACCTTTTTAAATTTTCTGATTATAATAATGTAAGTTTAAAGAGGATTAAACTCTGCTAATTTAAAGTCACAACGTTTAGCAGTTACCTACTCGGAATTTAGGTTAGGTACTCTTGTTTGCTTAAAACGTAGCTAGCATGGTCGTAAGGAACAGGGGTGCTACCTTTTTTCGAAGTATTTTTTTCAATACTCCTATCTATTGTAACGGTATGGCAAAAAGAATTACCTACTTGGTTCTGGAAACAACAATAGTTTATTCTCAGCACTAAGCAGATAAAACTGAAAGGTAAAGTTCAAATTTTAAGCTCATCAAAAAAGTAAAGATCAATTAAAATAATCACGGTAATTGCAAGTTCTCAGCCTTGTACATAATACCCTTGATTGTGATACTCTTTCATTGGTTTTCCGACAAGGAGTAACAAAAAGTTTTTCTGTCGACAAGACCGCAGGCGCTCTCTATAGACAATGGAACATCTGTTTCGAGTGATTGTTCTTTGAGTTTTTCATAGTACCTACATATGTGCAACGCATTATATCGTATCATTCCTATCAATGGTTTCAGTTCGTCGGTTGTGTATCATGGCTCTCAAAGGGACACCAAAAAAAGAAACTCTAATCACCCAGGTTTTACACCCCTGTACGAATCTGGCGTTCACGTGAACTATCCAGCAGAATTCTGACCACGTCTGTTAATCAAGTGGGTATTTTAGGGACGGGCCTGTGCATACTTAATGAAATAATTTGCATAATCTTCGTTTGTTACCCGGGATTGGTTAGCGGGGTTGCAGCATTCTCAGTTATACAAAAACAATGTTTAATTGTTGTTTTATCTTTGTATCTCATTCGTTTCGTTCTGTCGCAAAATAGCTGGGAACTGGGAACTTAATTTGGTTTTGTTTTTGGAGTATCATTGTTATTGTTAGAAGAGCCTGTCTGGTTCTCGGATAATGAAATTGTGCGCTGATTTATAATTGGTAATGTTGGCTATTGTGTCTGGATATTCTCCAGCTTGATCGAATACCCTATCGTAATTAGCTGGAAATTGGTAACTGTTAGTTCGTGTTAGATATTATGATTAATGAAATTGAGAATTATAACAGCTACGAGGTTAGAGCGTGTGTCCTATGAAGTTATGTAATAACTAAAATCGGGAACCAGACACGTAATTACTAAAATTGGGTACCAGATAAGCGGTTGTATATAACATTGTCAGAACTTTTGTTTATCAAAGTTGATTATATACCTACTTTATTTTTTATTGCATTTTATCCTTTCGAAATAAATATTTTTTTTTACGTACAATCCTCAAATCAAACTACTGCAATTCTAGTTATTCTGCTCACCTAATCAGCAGGTATGAATATCGTTAGTATACCAATAGATAAATCAGTTACCTAAAACAAAACAAACAAATTACACCTAACTTAAGAGCGTGTACGTCAACCGAGCGCCATTTGGCCTAAAAACGTACTTTTCAAACCACTGTTTCTCATTAACTACTTATCCTATAACTATGTTAATTTTTAATAACGCAAGTTAATTTCACTGTCTATATAGTTAATTGAACATAAATTTCAATTTGTGTAGTTTAAATACTTAAAACCCCTATAACGTAACAGATGTTTTATAAAATTCCCGTTCAGCGTCTATTTCGAAGCTTAAATTCATGTGTAAACAGTGGCAAATCTAATCATATTTATTTTTTTACTCATAGACGAAATCCCCATGCCTATAGTTAGTTGAAAACATTTTTTGATTTAGGTCTCTGTCTTTCAGAAAAAAATATTTTAACTATGTGAAAAATTGTGAATTTCAAATGCTTTTTTTACCTACCTATCTTACTTAATTTAATATAACAATTATTTACTATAGTAATATAACTCTTTCTTTAAAACATAAACTTTATATTATAATTTAATCTCTCTTTTTTATTTTTTTATAAATTATTTAAAAACTACTATAAAACGCTGCACGCGAGTCAACTCAAACCAGACCGCCGCAAGGCTTCACAGAGAGAGGACGTGTCGCTCCGTCACATCGCGTAGGGTGAATAACCTCTGCCGTGGATACCGAGAATAGAGTACATTTCAAGCGCGACCAACAAATCTTGATACATTACTATTTTATTTAAAGCTCAATTTTGAAGCATATTTTTTTTATCGATTGAGTTGAAATTTTGTTTGAATGTTCAGTTTTAATGACAATGTATGATTCTATATCCAATATGGCGGTATACCCAAGATGGAGAAAAAAAATGTTTTTAATGCATTCCTACGATATGGGTATCAAATGAAAGGGCTTGCTATGAATAACACCAAAAAAAAATGTGTCGCGAGTCTTAATTCAATATGGCGGACTCCTTAGGCTAGAAATCACTTATTGCAGATGTCTGTTACCAATCGAGCTATAATTTTATTTATATGTTCATTTTGGATGTACCCAAATTTTAACTTTTGATCCCGAATAACTTTTGAAGCATATAGGATAGATAACTTAAAACTTTATTTGCAATGATAAACCCAAGCTCTTCACCAATATTTGGCTTTCCGGCAATTGTTGTTATTTGACCACAATTTTTCGGTCTAGATGGACTGGACCATTCATATAAACAATCAATTTTTCAAATCGGTCCAGGCGTCTTTGAGAAATCGAGAACAATCACAAAACAATCTAATTGAAACCTCCTCCTTTTTTTTGAAATCGGTTAAAATACAGAAACTCTTAACATTGCCACTAATCATCAGTCGACTATTTAGTACTGTTGAAAATTGTATGTAATATACAGAAAGTCCTCAAAACCAAGGTTTTCGTAGGTGCCCGATTTTTTTGCAAAAGTGTAAGTATTAACGACTTATTTTCATGCTTTTATATTTTGGTCATCCATAGACTTACACTATTTTCTCGCTATTAACTATTTACTAAATAATATATTTTTTGTTCTACCAATTTCACTCGAAAGGATCAAAATGGTTTGTGTGACTATACGTGAAGTATGATAGGCACGCACACAGCCGCGACGCTAGTCTGCGCGGTTTTTTGCGTTGAATTACCTAAAGTTGACATCGCGCGCCGAGCGTACACGCTCTTAATAGTCAATCACAAACTACACTGAACAACAGAAGGTACATTCACATAAACAGGTATAAATCCATTTGCAGTCACATTGCTCGCTCGCAACGGGTGCAACATCAAACACAGGGTCTGACGCAGCAATGAATGTCGTACGTAAATTACACAAGCCGTCAGATATGTGCCACTGGGACGCTGGTCAAACTAAGTAATGGCTTTTAAGCGAAATGTTCGTGGATTTTACGGACATTGGCCCAGCTAATTAGTTTGGAAACGTATTATTGAAGCAGGTAGAATCTATTTTATGGTGGAAGTGATAGTTGTTAAGGAATCTAAGACCATTGACCGTCTCATGACATTTATAAAAACGTGACTTGATAAAATATAATTTTCTACATTGCACAAGGTACCTATATAATAGCTAGTGTTATGTACAGACTACATGCAATAGATGCACCCTTTAGTAATTATTTTTAGTTTTATATTAAATACTTAAATTACTACTATTTTTCATCATGAATGACATTTATATTTGTATGTATGTATATATATATATATATTATATGTGTATTATGTTTATGTATTGTGTAGTTTTACTACATATATATGTTTAGTATATTGTTATTTTATATATTGTATATATAAATGTTTTTTTTTTTCTTTAGTTATTAATGTTTGTTGTGCACTTTTTTGAATCTACCCTACCACTATCGAATCTCTCTATGGCTTTAAGGTTGGCTGTAAGAGAACCCAATTCTGGGTTAAGCTCGCCATTGTACATAAACTGTCTGTATTATTTTTATATATTTGTTGTTAAGTGTGCAAAAAAGAATAAACAGTATCACCAACTCTGCATATGAGCACAATCGCATGTGTGGTTAAAAAGTATTTTATTCGAAAATACTGACATCTATTAGTGTAAGCTTACGTACGAGTATAACACAAGTTTTAAAATCGTTGTCATAAATAAAATTATTCGCAGAAGAGCAACTTCAGTAAACTATCTATAACAGTGCACATTAGTACATAAATAACGGCTTTGTTCCCCAAACTATTCGCAGCTACTGAACACCGAATAGTTTTTGAGTTCCGTACTAAAACGTAAAAACAATTTCTAAATGGATTTCGGGTTCGTTTTGGTCCATTTCAACTGTTTCGCGAAGGATACACCTCTATCTAAGTAACTTTTGGTACCCATGCGATTCAATTTCCTCCCGTGAAACGAGATCCTGAACTGTATAATATCACACATAAAATGTAATATGCTAATAACATTTTATGAATGGGTTAGTATTTTAAACTTACTTACTTTATTTTCAAATAAGTTTTTTATTAAAAGTTATGGCGTACGTAAATGGTCAAATTATGTTGAAAATATACCTACTTATGTATTAGTTTTGTCTTTATTGCAGAAACAAAGGTTTACATAAACTATCTCTTATGACGCTAATGACAAGTGCACTGACATCCTTATATCCTTGAAATTGGACCACAGCAACTTGGCAGTACAAAGGCGAGGAGAACCGAGTATAATAGACCACTATTGCTACTGAAAAATAAACTGTATTCCGTATGCAGTAAGCGTAGTAATCAATCAACGGATGCACTATAAAATTCTTGACCATTAATAAAAATAGCACGAGTACACACACACATAGGTAGACACAGCGTTCCAGACCACGCTACAGAATTTAATATTTCATCCACAAAATAAAATACGACGAAGCAACATTGATTGAACCGAGGCATTATTACGATATAAATATTAATGCCTCTCTTCTCTATACAATAAATAACCAACCACATTTTATCAGATAACTTGTAACATCTTACAAGAGAAGTGTGCGAGTACCCGCAGACTACAGACTTTTTAGTCGGCCGACAATTTGATCGGATGCTTGATTAGTACGGAGATGTATGGAAGTGCGAACATAACAGCGATCAGGTAATTTGGCCGCTATCAGATTGACTAAGAACTAACTCATCATCATCATCTCCCGAGCCTTTTTCCCAACTATGTTGGGGTCGGTTTTCAGTCTTGCCTGATATAGCTGATCAGTCGAATAAAAATAAAAACTATGTGATCTAACGCAACTACAAACTATGTTTGTAGTTTCGTTGGACATATGTACATTATATAACATAAAATGTACCTTTTAATCAATAAATAAATAAATAACGATTTTCTTAAGAAAATATTTTTACCAGCCATCAATGGGCCAACTGTCAGCCAACTTTTTAGTGTTCAGTGTGTGAGTTATCTAAGAGCCTGATTAATGGCTCGAGTTGAAGAAGTATGCAAGTGCAATGTAAAACGTCTTGATTTATAGGTACCTATGTGTGACTTCAGAAACTTGGATGTAAAGCGATCGCTTGAACAACGAACACATACGTTTTATCCTAATGAGAATTTCGCTGCTAATGACAATTTGATAAAAGCTTTGGGAATTTCATAGCGGTCCTTTTTTAATTCGTTGCTCGATGCGGATTGGAAAACATTGTTGTGTTTCACGATTTGTTTTTTTTACTAATAGACGTATGTATTGCTTTAACGATTAACGTTAACAGCTTTTTCACACTGGCGAATTTTCCGCTCGGTTACTTAATTTTTGACATCATTTTTGTTGCGGCAGTTTAAAATTTTTCGGAGATCAAAATTATGGATACCTAATAATTCTTATTATACCATTCCTACTTACGACTTCGAAAATTGTTAAACATAGTTTATATACCTACCTACATTCATTAAATAAACACTTTAAATATACAAAAGCTTTTCATTATAAAAAATAACGAGCATCTCTGTGAAAATATTTACGTAATATCTACATTGTTTACTTTGCTGCCCAACGAACAAGTAAATATGCTTTTTATGAACCACCACTTGCCAAAAGCAAATAATTAAAATGTAATAAGTATGCATGTAAATAAATATTGAGGTTGGTAACATTATATACCCGGGTTATATTTACGGGATAATTCGGAACACATGGATATCATTATTAAAATATCTGTTCATACTGATGAACCGTATTGATATATAGGTAATAAGTACATGCAGCATATTAAAATCAAACTTGGCAATCTATAGCCAATAATTATCCACGTATCATTCTCATTATTCATGAAACATCAATAGATTTATTACATTTCAAATATACTAAGAATTTTGCAACAATGAAATGAAAAGTCGTTAAAATCTAAAACTGACCAGCTACAAGTCGTAATCACGTACCAAAAGCAATTAAGGAAATAGTATTTTATTGCAATACCAACATTAATCACCACGATCAATCACCATAGAATCGCAATTTAAAACCAACTGCAAATACTCGTATGTAGGTACAAAAGAATTTTTACAACATACGTTAGTTTAACAATCGAACGTAAAGAAAGGGAATCTTTTCATTAGAAGTTCTACAAATAACAAATATTTTTCTCGAATATTATATATTTCAGGATATTTTCATAAAAGCAAAAAAAAATATCTGTATTTTTTCACGCGAAACAACTGAACATCGTTGCAAATCCGGATCTACAAAGAAAATCTTGAGTCCAGTCCGTATCACACAGGGCTTTATAATTATGCTAATGGGCTTAAGTTTGGGGTACTGACCGGCCCACAGTACTACTGTAGACCTTCATCTTGAGTTGCTATAGCAACTACAAACGACGTATAAGCATTTTTCGGAAATACCCCACTGGAACAGGGAAGAAAGGCTGATATATTTTGATTTTCACTGTCCCCTTCATTTCAATCTTTGGGTATTTATAACAAGAATGAATATTAAATAAGCTCATTAAAGATAAATGAAACCTTCAACTCATGATTTAGTTTACGCTTCAAAGTAGTCTCTGATTAGCCGTTCTTTGTCATAACATAAAACCAAACCACTAGTACCTATATCAGTCAAACAGTATGACAGGCCTATAAAAATACAAAAGAATTTTTAAATTGTAAAGACAATTTATTTTCTAAAATTAAATACCATGTTGCATCCTTATTACATCGTCATCTCCACACAAAACCAAACACGCCAAAGTTACACCCGCCTAATCAAATACCAGCCCACATTAAATTGTTCGTGAGATCCAACATTTCGGCTCATAGTTTAAGCGAGTGTGAAGGTAACGAGCGCTCTAGAAGTCCGTACGTAAACTAAATCAGACCGCATAAATAAGATTGCTGACGTTCAGGATCCAGTTCAAGTGGTCACGTTTGGTTTACGTCGGATAACGAAGGCAAATATTCTGGAAGCAAATGCAAAGCGTCGCCTTAGCTTCTTAAACAAGTCACGGACTAAGAACTTTTTTGAGTGGATCTGTTTATAAGTAGATAAGTGAACGCGTTGAGAACGGCTAGACAGAATGATGTTACAAAAAATTATGTGGCAGGTTTAGCTTATAAAGATATAAAAATCTCAGTAAAGCATTACATTGAAATGTTAAATCTCCAAGTAACTTAGTTATAACAAGAATTATACATGCTAATATTACGAGTTGTAAGCACACTTTGAACATCCAAATGAAATATGCATTTCAAATATCCTATAATATATTTAATTAAACTTCATCCGTATCTACTTGGCCGACTTAATGCAGACTTCCCGGATACAATTCTGGAAATTCTGCATAGACGATATTAAATCCAAAGGATTTTAAGAAGGTCCACAAAAAATACTTACTGTTGAAAATTAAAATCTTTATAATACTAGGTATGGACCTATTACTTACGGATAACATTCTCTTAGGAATGCTAGTACATATAACCCAGTGACTTAATTTCCTTTCCCTCCCGTACCTATAAAAAGATATTACCAAGAATAGAGCCTTTATAACGAAAAAACAAATCACTATCACAGCGCTATAATACACATACATAGTTACACATACTTTGCAGTCATTATGTCGTGTGGTGTGATACTTCTGCACTATTCTGTGACCTGAATGGATGTAGACAGAGAGTCATAAACGTCTGTATGTTGCGGACGTCCGCTATTTTGTGCAGTATACTCGTAAATTTTAATGGAAAAACTTTATTTATTAAAATCCTTCATTCAAATAACGCTGCACCGAACAATGGACCTCCATGGCTCATAACTGCAACCATTTTATAGGATTTTTACATGAATAGTTTATTCATGCTGTAAGCCGGGAGTTAAGTGTATTAATGTGCATTTTCCTGGGGAAACTGTGCTGAGCGTTAATAGTGTGTTTCATGGCGTTAGTTACTGTAATATTTAGGCTTATCACTTAAATTACGAGGGTACGATGTGTGGAAAATGTATTTAGCAAGACTGTTTAGACTGGCGGTTGTAGCGGCACGATGATAAACGATACTACCGTGCTATATTGGTTTAATCTTATAAACCTTGTTGAAACCGTGACAATCGTACCTAGCTCCCATTCCCGATTCCCTTTCATTCGTAATATCCAGTGTAAACCGGTTCACTACCTCTGCCGGCCAATGCAGTCCAGCGCAAAATTTTATAAATCGGGTATACGTTACTGACAAGAGAAAATCTTCGCACTGAGTTCCCAAAATACCCTGGCAGTTTGTGTAGGCGCTGTTTGTAAACGCAAATGTCAACAATTTAGCCGAATTTAGTACGTACATTTAAATTCAGTTTCCTATTCTGGCTGCGCTCGGTTCTGTCTCTCTAGTCGTTTATCGTGACGTATGGGATTTGGCCATGCTTATGCGATTAAGTTCGTTATGACAGCCACTAATGCGAGCCCTGGAGGCTTTCTTTTGGAGTTGTTATTAAAACTTTGTCATTACTCGAAGAGATCATTAATGTATCTGGTTTTTGTATGTAATATTTATGAGAATATTTAGGTCTGTTACATAAGTTAAATATGAAAGCATTCTGATTTCGTTTTTAACAAAAACCTGTGAAAACATTTTAGGCTGAAACTGACTGTCGGATTTACTGTGGGAAATGTTTATTTTTCGAGATAAACATTTACATCTTTTATCTAGATTGCTAGCGAATGTAATATTATTCTCAGGCGGGGAGTTTTTGTGTCGGACATAATAAATGCGAAGACAAAACGTTTCCTTGCTGTCCTAGTAATGAAAATAAGAAAAAAACATCGCGAGCTGATTCTGTTTCTACTGCGACGGCACTACAATCGTGATTTAATTAACCTAGTTGCAGATAAATAATTAAATACCACCGTATTTTGTTACTCTATCTGAAACTGGAAGATATTATCAAGGCTTTTTTAATAATCTGTAGACGTGTCTACGAACCTATGTGAATGGTTTTTACATAAAGTTGTCATAGTGATCTAAATAGTAGTCAAACAATGTGGAGTATAATTTATTTATTTTTGCCAATTTATAGGTTCGTATCTTAGCTGTAGGCATCTAAATCATATGTGCAAAGTACTATAGATCCCCCACATACATATTTAATATTTAATCATATGCAAGACTCCTACAGGCACGTCCTTCCAGGGGCAGTCAACATTGAGGCTACAGATAGAACTCATTAGTGGCAGAAGCAAAGGTCAGGGGCGGTACAGCCTCGGTTGATCGATAAACTGACCCACTTCTATGCAGAGAAGTTCCAACTGCAGTCGGGTTCGGTAAATAGCGGCTATGTTTAAGCAAGTGAGCATATAGCGTGAGCGTTTGCGTCCATGCAAATGTGTAAATGGGAGACTTTATTGAATGGTTAGTATTGGCTTTATAAAAGCGAGCTTCATGTAACTATTTTGTTTTATTACTAAACTAGTATGGATACATTGATACCTACTATTAAAATACTCAAGAAAATATTTTTTGATTAAATTCTCCGCTTCTAAAACAACAAAATGTTTGCATTCTCTGACCCGTAAATTAGTCGCAAACAGCGACAGATAATTTCCTAACAAAAAAAAATACAAAATTAATTCCGATGTTACAAGCCGTGAAACATTACGAAGTTGTCGGAGCTAAATAAATAAGTATGCTTTCAACATCTTTAGCGAAACTTTGTAACTTTCTACTACTTACTAGTGCTTAGTAAAATAATAAAACTTTGTAAGCTTCGAGTCTCTGTGGGAAAGAAAATTCGAAGAAGTGTCAATCATAGCGATTGGTTGACCGTCATTAGGTCATCAATCATTCGAGCTGGACCGGATTCCCGGTACGCTTGTAGTTCAATCTCCGCTGCTGTACATAGTTCGTGTAGTTGCAAACTTAATTACTATTAGGTATTGCGCAAATGAAGGTTCGTGCTAAATAAAAAACCCTGGGGCACTTACTCGCAAAATATTAAGAGTAGAAATTAGGATCGTAATCCTACAAAATAGGATCGTAGATACATAATAATCTAATTATTAACTTACTAGCTGGTGCCCGCGACTTCGTCTGCGCAGGTTTAGTATTTCGAACAATATGTTTACAAATTGTAGCCTATGTGTTATTCTTATGTATAAGCTATATTATTGTAAAGTTTCATTAAAATCCATTCAGTAGTTTTTGCGTGAAAGAGTAACAAACATCCATACATACAAACTTTCGCGTTTATAATATTAGTAGGATGATTAGATTATTAACTTATGATTAGATATGTAATAATGATACATTGTGTACACTCGGTATTAACAAGCTAGTACCTATTTATAAAAAAATAACAACAATATTGCGTTCAGATAAACCCATGTAAAATCAAATGTCACAGATTTCATAAATAAATACAAACTCGAAAACAAAACTAAATGAATATTACATTACGCTGCAAGCTAAAAATAAAATGTCGATACGTACCTATGTAAAACTCGCCATATTGGCTGTTATTATTAGTTAATAACAAATTCTCCGAAATGATGGAGAGATTATTTTTTCAGCATCGGATATTATTAATGTAGGTTTTATGGGTTTTGGCGTTTATGTTTTGAATGTTATATTCGAAAAGCAACGGTACCTACCTACGTAAAGTAATAGACAAATTAGGCACCTATTTCCCAAACTGTCTGAAGAAAACAAAAAGCAAAAATAGGAATTTAATATTTAATGAAACAGTTCACTATTTTGCACCCACACAGTTAAAATTGATAACAAGTCTTAGATATCTTTGGATGGTGAGAGTACATTAGAAACTATTAGATACAACCCTGTTCTTCCAAATATTAGCAAGTCTTACAAGAACCTCTAAATAGTTTCTACTAAGATAAAACAAAGCAAAAAGTGACACCACTTTTTATTTACTAAACAGCTCAAACTTCATCATTTTACCGGTCCATCGGTCCACTAGTTATTGAATAAAAATAAAAACACGAACACCTAAATTGAAAGGTTCTACCCAGCAAATAGCGAAGTAATCAGCGCGATGGCAAAGTTGCGGATGTTAAACAGAACAACAACTTTACAATAAACTGAAAACGTTGAACACTATGCGGTCTAAAAATAAACTTTGCTAGTTCAACGAAGCTCATTTTTGTAGGTAATATTTTCCTGTGTTTTTTAGAAGAGCTCGTTGCTAAGGCAAGGCCGCATTTCGAGGTTGAGCAACGTTTGGCGCGGTCGGTCTCTGGATGGGTGACCATCTTGTCATGAGTTCATCTATGTTTCGGAAAGCAGGGTAAACTAGTGGGTACCGGTTTTGGCAGTCGTTACGTGTCGTCAGAAGCCAGCCAGACAACCAGTCTTACCAAGGGGTATTGGGTTGCCCGGGTAACTGGGTTGAGGAAGTCTTATAGGCAACGCTCCTTGTAAAACACTGGGACCCAGCTGCATCCGGTTAGACTGGAAGACGACCCCAACATAGTCGGGAAAAGGCTAGGCAGAATATGATGAGAAGTGGTGTTGTTGCAGCGCCAGTAATACCTAAACAAGACACTTATATATATCTAATTATAATAACATATAACATGTTTCCGAGTAATCATGTTACTATCTGAAGACAGACGGCACGAAATTGTCTGTAACATTCAATTATTGTCAAGCAACGTAACTTCTAGGTATCTAAGTGTGACTTAAGTTGTGTGAGTGAAGTTTAGAACACGGTTGTCGCGGACAAATGGACGTATGCATTAGGCTATCTGTATCTAAAGTTAGTAAATGTACCTCAGTAATGAAGTTACATAAATAAGTTAGGTTAGTACTTCAGTACCAACCATGTACCTAAATAGATTTTATCCTGAAGCAAGATCATCAAATTAAGCTAATTAATTAGATACGCCAACAATCTTAATTTTGCTTCGTAATTTAAAAATGGCGATAGCACAACATGCATAATTAAAATGTCTGACCTCGATCTCTTTGCAAGAAAATACTTTATGGCCAGCTTTATAAAGAACACGTTCTATTTTTGAAATGATGTTCAGTTTATTGGTCATAGAGAAACGGGTAATCTCTTCCTGGTGGGACCCAAAGTGCACGCCGCAGGAGGCAGTAGAAATGCTGGCAGGATATCGTAAAGCCGACTAAAGTGCTAATAAACTCACCATGGAGGCCCGACAAGATTGCGCTAAATTGAGAAGATGTAGTGGTGAAAGATATAGCGATTAAGTATATAAAGATAGAATTTAATACATAATCAGATTTGTAAGCGAAAGTATAATTGAGTAAAAATAACAACGTACGACCGTCGACCAATGGTTTGCTGATGATAAACATGATTCTAATAAAACCGATTTCAGAACCTATGTAATCTTTTGTAAGAAACACTAAAATAGGATCAAAAGAAAGTATAAAACATTCAAGATTCCTCTTAAAAACATAGGCATTAAAGCAATAACCTCGAGATATATTCTTAGATTGTATTAATAAGTTTCCTAATAAACCCTAACTTTATTGTGGCAAGTCGTAATTGAGACGAATTCAAAAAGTTTTTGCGGTCTCTGCGGGTGCTGCCTTATTTACTTTTGTTGTAATGAAGCAATTTAGCGATATAATAGAACCTCCCAATGTTTTTCGGCTACGCTAGAGAGGATGATAAGTTTATTTCTCTTTCTGGTCTTACGCAGTAATTACATAGCTTTGTTTTTTGAACTGTATTAATTCCAAGTAACATGGTACAGATACTTATTGGTATTAATGTGTGGAAAATGTTCTATGTTTTCTTACTTCAAGAGGATTAATTCTATAGATATCTATTTCTATGTATTTTTACGATTAGGTACTGGTCTGTTCATCCAGCTGAAAAGTACTAAGTATTTTATTTTCCGCACCTAAAACCTGGCTTATTTAGTTATCGGCCAAACGTGTTCATCTTAATTTATAAATAAAACAATAATGGTCACAAAATACAAAAAGAGAATAAGCATAAACGTTCGCAAGTATACATATAAATCCAGCTCGCAGAAAACCAATATTACTTATGCAAAGAAAATCGACACCCTTTACTCGAAAGCTTAGTCGCAAGTACAAAGAAACGGTCCAAACAAAAACAGAGAAAAATTGCGTTCTATTCCATTAAGGGACTGAAAAGGGCGTGATACGTTTACAAAAAGATAAAGACGGTACTTACATACAGAATTTAGAGAGGCAAACTGGTTAACATAATGCCTGTTTAATAAATTTAATGGATTCAGGAATAGAGTCAGGCGTTTATGGAAGTTTTGATAAATAGCCGATGAGTTGGCTTGTTTCTCGAGAGCCGCCTGTCATGTTGATAGACTTTGTATTATTTTTAGTGGAAAATATTGAATGATGGTAGCGTTTATTTTTGGTTCCGTTTAAGGAGTGAGTGGAAGTTAATTGATTGACTTTTGTTATGGGGGAAGCGGTTTGCGTTGAAGTATTTAATATGATATACCTTCACTTTGCATTAGTTTGACTTTTAGCATACTAGACAATCGGTAGTTACAATAATTACAGCAGAATAAAACGCACTGAAATGTGTTGAAAAGGTTGAATAATTACCTGTAATGGCACAACGTATAAAGAAAATTGTAATCAGAATATACCTATTACAACTTATACAGTCGACAACAAATTAATGTTCTAAGCCCAATTTACAGACCGAAAAAAATGAAGATCGAGAACATTACAAATCCAATAACTTAAAGTATCGAGTCATAAAATAAATGAATTTGCTCCATCAATACAGCCCTTATATCTGGAACAAAAGTAATAAGAAAAGAAATAAAAAACTGTGACTATTGCAAAAAAGACATTTCGTTCACAAAAAGGCAATAAAAGATATAAATAAAGATAACATTGGGGTACTTAACGTTTTGTCTGTTGGTCGGCATTGATTTTAACGTAACTGAAGGTACAGTCAGTCTTACCAAGTGTTATCGGGTTGCCCGGGTAACTGGGTTGTGAAGGTGAGATAAGCAGTCGCTCCATGTAAAACATTGGTACTCTGCTTCTTCCAATTAGAGTGGAAGCCGTCCCCACCGTAATCAGGAAAAGGATAGGCTGATGATGAAGGTACGGTAACTGGACGACTATAGGTGTATTCAAAGACTGTAGGTGTATTCAAGTGTTTAACTTAAAGCTAGAGGTCTCCTATCAAAGTCGTAGTCTACATTTTCAAAGCGCTCTGTCAAACTTGACGGAACCATTACATTAAGGCTATGATGCCTGGCTATTAAAGAGAGTGTTCTACGAGTATAAACTATATATGTGGGAAGGAATAAAGTCAATTGGTACTTGAGGTATCAATAAAATTTTACGTAGGTGGTCTGATTTATTCCGCAGATTATTCATAGATCATTGAGTACACGGAATAATGGTGTATCTGATATTTTTTAGGAGTCACAATTTAGTTTTGTTTCGAATATTATTTTGAATAAATGCTATTTTTACATGTTATTGGTTTTACAAAAACTAAAACATAAATCCGATTTTTATCACTGACTAAAACTGCTGGCAAATTCCCCGAAATGCTGTAAGTGGCCGTTATGATATTGCCTGTATTTAAACTAGACTGGTTTGATTCGGGGAACTAACCGTGGATCATAGCACACATAAACATCGATGCCATGGATTAAAAAAACTTTATTTTTTGTTATTCAAGGTAGGTTTATTCATTTTTTTACGTGAGAATCGAGATGTAAACTATTTATTTTACCTTTACACACATTTATTTTAGCTATACATTTTGGAAACAGAACTCTCAATTTAAATGTTCGTCCACAGCTAGTAAAACTCTGACTTGTAGTTTTAAAATAAATACAGAAAGTTCGAGAATCCAGTTTCGAATATCAGTATTTCTTTGAATTCGTGTTGCAGCACGTAGCTGCGATGGCTCAGTTTAATGCCTGTTTCCCTAAAGTACCAACAGGAGCTATTTAAGCTCACAGCTCTCAGTTTAGCAGCTATTTTACATAATAATAGAATTGTTTGTTGTTGTGTTCGCTGTTAACAAACACATTGAAACAAGCCGTTTTAGTTTGTTGCACGTGAGTCTGTGAGGTAATGGTTTACTGGGTGTACCGGTCATTATAAGTACTTGAAAAGGGAATTTGTAGACAGCATAAGTATAAAATCTTTATGACACAGTTTTATCGTTTCATGACTGACCATTTTTTTACAGAAGATTCCTACTACTGATCTAATGTACATAAAGATCAATTTTGATTTCATTAACCCCGAAATAAAACCCGAACCCGAACCCGAAGGAGATTTAGTGGAATTTCGATAGATGAGTGGAACAAAAATAAATCAGAAAAAAAATGCAACGTTTAAAAAACTGCACTAGTGCTTGACTCTGGAGACCTGTAAAACGGTACAACAACTTGTTCATAAATAAACAAAATAAAACCTAAAATATTACCTCACATTTTGTTTAAAACATTTTCCTGTTAAAATAACAACAAAAGGATTGAATGCTCAAACTACTTTTGCTATTAACTATTACTCAGATCGCTAACGATACTACGGTGGGGCCATGAAATAAGCGACTCGGAGGTAATTAAAATCCACTATAACCCGCTCGAGAACTTTCCTCGAGTTGTACTGAGATATTAATGATACTACATTTTAACTTAATCTTGTTTTAACCGCCATTGGATTATAGATTTAGGGCACGAAGTATTTTGTGGATAAAATGTCGCATAAATTGTTTTGCTGTGTTGTATGGCCATAAATACTTATATGGAAGTATGGTGTTCACTGAATCTTAGAGTTAACAAATACCTACTTTAAATATTTTTTTGTATGGTGAATCAAGAAGTACTACTTAATAACATAGTGTCGTAGCAATAGTGACTGTTTACGGTTCTCTGTTGTTTTCACAACACAATGCCTGGAATATAATGGAAATTAAAATAAAAATAATTTTATAGCTAATGAATAAACAACATTTTGATATGTACCTCTTTCAAGGCTTTTATTTGCTCTGTGGGTATTTCTCTGCATTGAATTAAACTATGATAACGAATACTATTATTTAACGTATTGGCAATTAAAACAATAATAAATAGTAGAGTATTGAAAATACTTCAATCATTTACCATTCATGTTTTATTAATTAATCACTTAAACGCTTTTAATCGAATACATAAGTAATAATAATTGAATTTTACAAATATCATCAATGCAATTTTAATTGAAAATACCACTAAAATACGTAATTTGAATTTATAATTCGTAAATAATTACATCTATCTCGTTTTATGACTACGCGGAGACTCCATAACTGTGCTATTTGTATAGGAACTATCAACGAATAAGTTGCAAATTCAGAAAATGTACTATTATGATCACTTAGATAAAAATAGCCACAATTCCTTCAAAAGTACTATTCATGAACGCTAACCATCTCTTTCTTGTACCGTCAACCAATAAATAGCAAGCCAAATTAATGGCCAGAGGATAACCAAACGCCAGACGATAAACACGGTGAAAAACGCTAATAAAACCAAACGAACAACCAACGTAACAGACTTACATTTGTTAACGTTCCTCCCGGGACTATAATGTCGAAACAAAATGGATAAGCTTCGTTCAAAAAAACTGACTTTCAGTCACTGAATGTCAGCGTCTATGCATATTACGCATAAAGTATCGTCAGTTAGATGTGAACGAAGAAGTTAGCAATATATACAACATGTAACTTAATTAACGCACATCCTGAAACTAGTTTGTTCAGAATCGTTTACTGAATCGATTTATATCATTTTAATATAGGTAATTTTTTTCCCAAAAATAATTAAAACTACGGAAGGGAGAAGGCCCTTCCGTAGTTTTCCTTCTCTGTGTGAGAGGAGGCCTGTGCCCAGCAGTGGGACGATAAAAAGGCTGTTACAAAAGTATTATGATTATAACATAATATTCTAATTGGGGTGTCCGAGGGTGTGCGTTAATTACGTTACATGTTGTATAGAAGTGTATAGACTGCGTAACGTCAGTTTGGTTTGAAAACTGCCTTAAATCGCCTATTTCCGAGCCCCAATCAATATCTTTTTAATACCACCATACTTAATTAACGCACTGCCCCGTAATGCCACACCCACCCGTGTAATAGTTAAAGGAACATCAATTTGGCAGTAATCTACGCTAACTGCCTCAAGATCAATAAGTAATTAAGGTACACATTATTTGTAAAGGGAAGTTTGCTATACTTATGTAATTATATGTTTCCGCCCTATATAGCTTGAATAGAGTCTGGTTCTTATTCATGCCGTTGTAGCCTTTTCACACGAGTGGATTTACCGCCACTCTTTTTTACGTTTGACAAAAACCTGTACCGCGGTTCCATGAGTCATTAATTGAATTGTGACTGTCAATTGTTTTTTCACGGTCGAGAACAGAGAGGAAAATTCGCTAGTGTGAAAAAGCGATGTTGTAAGAGAATTGTGAAAATAATGTTAGTAAGTAACATACAATAAATTAAAAAATGCTCTTTTCATTTAATAATTCCTCATTACGAAACATGCTTTGTATTACATAATTTCTTGATGAAATCTCTGTGGGCCGTTACTTACTGAAGCAAGATGTTTATTTGCAAATTATGTTTGATGATCTGAAAACCACTCAATCTTAGTTCTGAACTTTTGATTGCTTTACGATTGATGAGTGATTTTAAATTACAAAGTGAACTTTAAGGAAGATCTGATGTTTATTATTATTTGTAATAATAGAACTGTTTAATAATTGGTTCAATGTCAGGTCAAACACAGATATGTAAATAATAAACGGAGCGTATAAAGGTAGTTTTCATGGATATTAAAAATTAATATTTGCATCGTTTACACATTTATATTATACCTATTATAAATTGTATAAGTATAAAAAAATGCTAAAAATAATAGCTCTTGAATTTTGGTAAATTTTAAACAATATGCCGTTATAAAAATCTACTACTAATATCATACGCTCATTATTATTTGAACCGAAGATACGTGATAGATTCAAATGAAACCAATCGATTAATTCGGATATCACCGCAGCTCTAAAATATCGTATAATCGTTAAGCCGTGTATCGAATGAGAATGCTAATCGATTCGAATTGGCAGTCGACGACAATTTATAACGATCGTTAAGAGCGCCGATGGTAGTTAGTAGAAAAATTGTAGCCTGTGTAGGAATACCTTCAGCGTAAGCCGTAATGATGAAGTATCTATTGATCGGATCCACTCAGCGCTCAGTAACTCAAACTGACACCAAATGGCATGTAAAGAGCCCATATATCTTGCTCCCTATTGATATACTAGGATCACTAGTCCATTACCCTACATGCTTTAGAGTGATTGCACATTAGTTGACGACGTACGTCCGTAACGACTAGTTCGGCTTAAAAAGCTTCGATCGACTGAGTTTTGTATTTTTTGTTCAATTTCGTTTAAACACTTTTCATTCGTCGCCGGTCGTATCGAGAGATGCGACGTTTCAAAAGATAGTGCAATTGACTGGATATACGATTACTGTGTTATACGAGCACACGCGTAATTTTGGACATTCAGAAAGAGTAAAAAAATGGCAAAAAAACTGAACCATTTTGCATGATTAAACCGATAGTCGGAATCTATATAAGTACTTTTTTGTGCACAGAAAACTTCGCATACTTTACGCAAATGGAGGAAAATGAGATTTAGCATGGGTAAAGTTTCTAAAGAAAAAATAGAGTGTAGAAAGGATTTATATTCTTCATGAATTAGAGAACACCAGTTCGTTTCATTACGCAAAGTTTTACCTTAAGATTTCTTTATTAAAATTGAAAATACGAGAATAGTAGGTAGGTACCTATTGTCATCTTTATCATCCCTGTTTTATTGGAGGTTATTGTCACCCTATAGCAGATAACCAATCGTATCTCGGCGCCTCACACACATAATATGTTCGCTGATTACCGACAGATATGGGGACCAGTCCACACTATACACGACATATTTAGTGGTTTACACCCAGACATATACGATAACAGTACACGAATGGATAATTTGCTATCGCCTGGAGACCAGGGCGCTGTAATGGGCCATTCGCTCGGAACTGTGATACAGTGCCGATTTACATCAATCAATATTACAATAGGATATCGCTACGGTTGAATAGGTTGCATTGAATTGTTTATAGCGCGGTCGGCTTGAATTGCTTACAGATCTTAATGTTAACATAAAATTTATGAGAATGCAATACTAATGGCATTGTACCCGATTTAGGTCAACTCGAAAACAGAACTAAATCTTCCAGTAGCGAAGCTTGTAATTTCCCCTTATACTAGAATAGGTATGTATATTCGTATGCAAAAAATTTCATAACGAAAAATATAATCTAAAATTATGCACGTTTTCAATAGTTAACGAGTACCTACCTGTCAAAGAGACTTCTGTGGAATTTAAAACACATTTCAAGCTCGTACAAATACAAACTATATATTTTTGAATAAAATAAAACTATAGAACGTAGGTATGTATTTTTATAAAATTCGTCGTAAAACTTCTCAAAAGTCGTCCAAAGGCCGCTGAACAAGTACCTACTGAAGTCAATAAACAATGCATTCAGTTTTCGATACCAACAGAACTATCCACTATCCACGCAACAGTTTTCCAGCATCGAATAGCCTTATCGATTGACTTACCGCCGCAGATCCTAGTACATACAAAGTTTCACTCCTACTCACATTGTTTCCCGGTAAGTAGGTTACCTATACCTGCACAAACTGAACGGGAACGCAGAATAAACAATTCCCCACCTCAATCATACGTCTTTATAGGAAACGTATGAATCTCATATGAATTATTTATGTATCTGGCACGTGTAAATGTGGATTTTTTCGTGTGTTGTGCTGCTTGTAAAGGGATGTTTCCTTATTAGACGTTTATCTTTCCAGGAATAGATTTTTTATGGGATCGAATGATTGGATGTTTTTGGTATGGGTTGATATTTATACGTTGATTAAAATAGACTATGACCCTTGAGTTTGTTTCGGCGTTTCTTCTCAGGGATCAGTCAGTTCTCGTGTAAAAGTGATGTAATGTCCAACTTGCAAAATAAACGATTTCATTTCATTGCATACCTACTATTGCCGATTAGTGAATTAGATAAAAGGCGTATATATAAATGTCTTGTAAATAAATGTTTTCAACAAATACTTTGATAAAGGAATATAGTACTAAAACTAATAATTAACTCAATTTATGGTTGGTAACAGTTCCGCTTCAAGTAGCGTTGATGTCACGCAGACTCGTCAAAGTTTGCCCAACTATTGATTGGATGTTCAGTCTATCGGATACATTCTTAATTTCTTTTTCATACAAAATATGTATTTTATTCATATTGTTGTCGTGTCACCAAGTATTATAGTATCAAAATAAGTTCCAGTACTTTCCAGATAATATTTTTTTCATTAAATAATTCTACTCTTTAATTTAATTAATTAATCAATACTTAAGTAGTTTTATTTCGTACTTGTTCTGGAACCTATTTCACTAAAGGTATGTCCAATACGGGAAAAGTCTCCGAACTCAATTGCTCGTAAGATTCTATTTGAAGTTCAATCCGCGTGTAATTCGTACAAGAAAAACAAGACCACAAAAAGACTTATTTCTAAATATAATGATGTAGATAAAACGCATGATAAACTGACAACGCCGCTTGCCCCTTTTCGTTCCCTTGGGCATGAAATGGGTTCATATCTTTGAAGGTAAGCACCTTTACGGGTACGCATGCATTTCCCTATTTACTTTGAAATACGATTGGACAATATTTTCAGAAATATTGCATGATCCATTTTACAAGCCTTTTTTGTTTGGCATTTCGTCAAAGGGACTCGTTTTCCGTAGGTCGGAACTCTGAATATGTTGCTCGTAGTTTTATGAAAGTTTGTTGTGAACTCAAAAAGAGTTTTTGGATGGCTTTCCGCTGTTATTTTACTATTTTTACTCCTGAATAAACAGCATATCTAGACAAGTTCTTTATTCGATTGTGCTTGGAAATAACATCACTCTTTAAGCTGTCCTGAAAGGTAGGCATACCGATGCTACAAGATTTCTCGTTTCATTGATTCACGTATTCACAAATATATTTCAATCTACATATCAAACAGAAAACGTAAGTACATTGATTTCCACGCATTTAAAATATCAAATTTTCAACTCCTTTGTCATGTAAATAAAAAATAATGATAAAGAAAAGGACATTAACATACTGTCGGCGTCCACGTGGATGACAAAAAGGCAAATAATTAAAAAAGTAATTAACGTTGAAATCCTTTGGTAAGAGCCCGTTGTGGCGATATCGGGCCACAAGGTCGTCGATAAACAGGTGACAAAAACACTCCCCTTTGGTTTATGGCTAAACAAAAGTGAAGCACGAAATTATTATGTTTGACAGGCGAGAAGGGTCAGAAAATCGGTAATAAAATGTCGCAATTGCGTGGTCGAGGGTCAAATTCCTGTCGTGCGGTCTGGATATAGGTTAATTGTATGCTTAGTGTTGCGATGTAATAGCATTAGCAGTACTAACCACGTTAAAAGTACCTCTTGATAGTACTTAAGAACCTCACTATCCAAGAGAAGATTCTCATTAAGAATAACTATGTTTTAAACCTTTTACAGTTGTTCAAATACGTATTCACTTAATGAAAATATTACTTCACCTTTATCGGAACTCACGAACATAATCGTTGTAACCGAAATTGTGTTCATTAACGACCAAACAGCAAACGAAAAACAAAGGTAATTTGGCGCTATCTTATTTATGTAATTACTCTAGTATTGCAAACATTTGACCGCCGTTACGGACCGTCATTTGTAACATGCCGGACTAACTAAGTTTCCGCATCAAATGCTTCTACATACGAGCCAGAGTTGCGGAAACCGCCACACCAGGCGTTTGAGTACGCGGCCATAAAAACAGCTCGCAAAAATAAAATATACCAACCTACTACCCCTTTTTTTATTTCCATAAATATGGACATAGGAAACCAAGTAATAAAGTGTGTAAAGCCACAAAAATAGCACTTGGAATCTATAAATTGTCGTGTCTGGACGCAAACTACCGGAGTTAGATACTACTTTGCTTATGTCTGCAAATATGGGTATCGTGTACCGTAATGGTACACATATATCGTGTTCAGCGAAGATTTGTTACATTTGTCGCGGGCCGTGTGTTTGGTATTTAATTTAAGATGAGCTTGGCAACACTGGACTTGCTAGGAGGATGTAGCGTTGTAGACTAACCGCAAGTGGAACCATGTTTAAGCTAAACTAAAACTAAGGACTGATTTAAAATGATTCTAATTGAATTTATCGGGATTATCTTAAATCAAATAATTTACTTTAATCATACTTTTAAATTATGTATCATACTTTTTGTAATTCGAACCATCAATTTTGTAGAGGAAAATTAATAGCGTGTAGAGCGGTACCATCTACAGCTTATGATTTAATACCAACTTCGACCACAAAATACCAAAATGTTTCGCGCGAATAACGTTTTAATTGAATACTCGAAATCTAATAGACGTTTCAGATTAAATTGTTGTGGTGACTTTGTTGTAGACTAAAGGCTAAAACTTGAGTATTACTCATTATTTGAA
The DNA here is from genome assembly GCF_030705265.1 of Helicoverpa armigera. Lineage (NCBI taxonomy): Eukaryota > Metazoa > Arthropoda > Insecta > Lepidoptera > Noctuidae > Helicoverpa > Helicoverpa armigera. Next base: position 7,725,796 of record NC_087132.1, on the reverse strand, counting down.
ATGTATAACGTTCTAAATATTTCGTAATTATTATGACCTAAATATTCCTTAGATAAAAAGATCTCATCTAATATCCGATGAGATCCTTAAGAATTAATGTATTTTATAACTTGAATAGTATTTTTAATAGTATGAAGATATTAAATTTTGTCTCTCATAGTGTTGAATTTCCTCGTAAACTTTGAGACTATATTTTACGGAGAAACTTCATGACATTGGCAAAACTTAACGATGAAGTTTCAGGTTAAAGCCTTTAGCGTTCTATATTTGAAGCATGAAAATCGACTTTCAAATTCAAGCATATTCGATTCAAATAAGCGCACTATTCAGATTGTTTTAAAGATGAAATCCTGTTTGAGAATTGCCCTGTGAAATGTAATTCAGCGACAACTTTTATGTAATGCAATAAAAAACGCGTTTCCGACTGCCGGTGTCACATTAATGTAAAGACCACTTGGCACAATTTTTTCCCAAGTTTGAAAATATTTTATCTCCACACGAATAATAAATCCCGACATTAAAATCAACGTCAGCATGGCTAACCTGATTCTTCATTTAAAATGTAACCTTTTTAACTCGTCTGCTTCAGACCGTCCTTATTTACCCTGATTTGTGAACGTTGAGGAATAATTTTAGTTAAATAAGAAGATAAAAACTGCACTTTATATTCGCTTTTCATGCAAAATATTTACTGCAGTAACGAAGAGAAAAGAGGACAAAAACTAGTGTTGAACACAAAGTAAGGCGACCAAATGTCATGTTGTTTGAACTATACTCGGCCATTTTGCTTTTGTTTAAGTTGGTGCAGACAAAAAGATCTCAAAACTTTTGCGTCTTTTAGTTTTTCAACTTCCTGTTTCTAGAAGACGCGACTTTTCTGCTAAGAAAGGAAACACTTCTTTACTTAAATAACTTAAGTAAGTTAAGAATACTGCTGTGAATTTTAATATTTTTAAGTTTTTCATTTTGAGAGTGGCGAACGGGCGTTTTTTGGACGGAAATTTTACAGTTTGAGCTTAAAACTCAATCCACAAATGCAACCGGATTATTTATTCGTTTAGTTCGCTTAGTAATAGGTATGAGTCGGTAGACAAAATTGTTTCAAATCAAAAGAATGTTCTTCCTAAAAAAAAACACAAAATTAATGCATTCGTTTAAGAGTACAGAACATTATGTCATATCTGTCTCAACATAACTCTGTATTCTATGTAAATATTGAGTGTCTCTTACTTAGCACCTACTTAGTGAAGAAAACTTGTTTGTACATTATTGTGCCAGTCGCGAAGTGAGGGAACTTGCACAACAACTATTGTAAAGAAACGTCCCTCGTCTAGGATGAGGACCAACAATTTTCTTTTTGCTAAGATATACGAATATTCGTTTACTTGTTATTCCAGCAAAAATACTTTTTAATCTGACATTTATTGATGCAACTCAAATATACTTCAAGGTAGCAATAACGATCACCACGTTGACTTGAAGAAACTATTAACTACATAAATTAGGAACGAACTATGTTTTAACTTTCACACTTTATCACTTACCACGTTATAAGAAATCCCTGAAAAGCCCAATGAAAACTGTGTTAACCCCAAATGTTACTACTTTTCTACTTCCAAACTTCGTGGCGTAATGTTATAAATCTTTTCTTACCACTTCCAACCTGTTAACTACCCGATAAATATTTTCTAGAATTACATTTTCAGAAATGAAATAAAATCTTTAGATTATAAAACAATCCCTCATTAAGAAGGCTTACAACGGATAATCCTGTGTTAATTATTTAAAAATGGGCATTTCCTTATAGGTACATACATACTTACAGATATTTTATGTTTATCTCTTTTGCGGAATACCAGAAATAGATCTATGAAAGGTATATAGAGCCACACATTTCCGAACAGTTTCCTCATTGTGATTCACGCCGTAGTTCGAGGTACTCATTTCGGGATATGAGACATCAATCACAAAATGCATTGACCTCTCAATGTATTGACACCAATCAAAATGAACAAAATGTTCTGTCTGGCTTAATGCATCCCAAAAGGCTGAAATAATAATATTTCTTGACCTATTCCAGTTTTGTTCAACGCTAAACGGTGCGAACTAAATGGATTTCAAATATGCATGACTCGGATTTCAGACTTCGCAACTAATTGTCCGATTTTCAAGAGGCTTTCTGGGTTGAATGCCCGTCTTTATCCGACCATAAAGCTAAACGAGCTTTGTTGCAAGTCTATTTTAGCCTTGACCAATATAGACCAGTTATTAGGTATTTACAGTGTTTCCGTAATCATAAATGGAACAGTTTAGTACAAATACGTAGGTACTAAAAGAACTTAACTGAGCTTTGCGCTCGCTCATTTAACTCGCTTGCGCTTACAGAATTATGTAAAGATCCTTTTCATTCGGTCGTCAAAGATAGAAACGCACGATTTGCTTGCTCCAGTCTAAAAAACTAAAGAAAACATCCAGGTCGTGGTTCCCTTGTATCCCACAAGTGTCTTGTTATTTTTGCATGCAAGTATGTGTACATGTAGGCAGTACGTAAGTGAAGAGCTGTCAGCCGCGGTGCTAACAAGCACTAGTGTTGAATTCTAAAACATCATTGTGAAGTAAAATATGAGCAGTATTTTCAACATAAAAACGGATATTACATTGCATTCTTTTCCCTCTGTCCGTGTTTTCATGGCTTGTTCTGACCATACGCTTTGTCTATTGTGCTATTTGTTTTAGAATTTTCAAAGGGTTTTTATCCAAACGTTGTTTTAAGGATTGAAGGGCAAATAAAACTGGAAAAAGTTTCTGCTATTTGGGAAAGCAAAGAAGTTTAAAGTTCATGAATCATAACTACTTTTAAGCCGACAAACTTAACGTTATGAAAATTAAAATTAAAAATTCCGGTATCCAGAATGTCTGTGTACACTTCGGAAAAAAGCCGCGACCATTTTGCGTAAATATAATCTCTTTTATACAGTAGGTAAACTGGAACCATGACGGCGTATACGGCCTTAAACCGTTCCTAAAACCAACAAGTCTTTGTTTGCATATCCTATAGCTGATGGTGGCTTCATGGAATGGGTTCCAAGGTTCATACAAACTTATCGAGGTCAGGAACCTCGTTGGAGCCCGCCTTGCTCAAATACTGGCGTAAAATACTCAACTGTGCCATTTTCGTACGGCTTATTGTCCAACTTTTTGGGCTTATAAAGGTGTGTTCAATGTGCTCATACGTGTAACTTTATCAATACTTGCCTACGATTGGATTATGTATATGTTTGCGTGGGTTTACCATGGTAGCAATACCTTCATTACTGCTTATGAAGGGTATGTGTTTCAGTCTGATATTCTCAATACTGTGGTTTGCAATCCAATGCTTTAGATACCGTGCATATATGTTGTTGGTCTTTACTTGGCAAAATGTTGAATTGACATATGCCATTTTAAATACTGATGCTTAGAATTAAAAACATTGCCAGTGTGAGGCTTACATCTTAATTTTTTGCAAAATTGAATACAGCTGTGAGGCTTACCTACATCCTAATATTTCTCGGTACAGGTCGACTGTTATCCAGTTTTTCAACAAAAATTCTGCGTGACTTATTTAGTAGGAATTTCTGCACAACACGGATTACGCCTAGGTACGGGCTGAGTACTTACAGAAACTGGAAAATATAGAATGTGTCCATACCAAGAATCCATTGGCTAACCTTTCGAAAAAATACAAACATTCGAATTGATAACCTCGTCCTTTTGGGAAATCGGTTAAAGATACGCGCAGGATTATCTATTTTTTTAGTTTTCGTCAATTATTTAAGTACTTATGTACCTTCATTGTCCATATAAAGTTAAGTTCAAGACGATTTTAACTGTATACCTAAATTAATATTTATCATTTATATGTAGGTATGTTTGTCAACTTCAAACCAAATTGTAGGAGCACAGACTAATTAGTAACCTCAAATTAACATAGACTGCTTACAGGTTCAATCTTATGCCAATATTGTTATTCAATTATGACTGAAACGTATCTTATTTCCGTCACACCATCTCTTTCAATATTTACATCTATTAATTGATCTACTGTTTGTAGTTCATAGCGAAACCATAAAGAAACATTGCCTATTTTTTTTCTTCGGTCTATATTTAATTACATAAGACATTAATTAAGTTTACTTATTAATGAAGGGGAAAATAAGGTTTTCAACAGTATTTACTTCAAGCTATATTTTCCTGTCTGCGGAAATTTCCCTTTATTTGATTAATTACCTACTTTGGTTTTTAGCAAGTGAATGGGTCAATTAATAACTAGTTAATTATTACTACTTATATTGCAATTGAGTTCAATCGACAATTTTTTTTTCAAATTTTTTGTAACAATAAAACTGCGACTGAGCAAAGAATGGCTGTCTATTTCACCTATTTCAAATTCATTCCCAGTTTCATTCCGTCGCGGCAATAAGAAGAAATAATGTGAATTCAGCCCGTACATTCTAGCAGCTGAATACTTACCTATAGGTACTATAGGTACGTACCTATGTAGATAAGTATTGGCACCGAACTAATGTTTTATCGGAGCAGATTCAGATTTGTTCTTTCAGATGAAATTGTCCCCTCAGGTCTATTCCTAGGTATTCTCAAGTTAGTACAGAAATAAGGGTCGTTATCTTGTTAGGTGACTTTCCTAGAATTCGAACTTAGCTTTCAATAAGACTAGTTTTGAGTTTGTTATCGGACTTTCGCAAGTCAGTCTAGGCTATGTAACACGCAAATCTTTTATGTATTTTTTTGTATCTTATTCCTTTTTTACGAAATATATTTGCTTTCTAGGATTTCTTAAGTTGACAGCTACTTTTACAAAAGTATTATATTTCAAAAGTCTACTTATACTTATTTGTTAGAGGTTCTAAAGAAACAATATAAGTAAAACTCGATCATATTCATGGTGAAATGTGAACAAGTTTTCTACAATCATCTATAAGTCAGTTCAAAAAACGGGCTAGCTAATGCTGAAACACTTTACCTAGAAACGACAAACTTAGAGACAGAGAAATATAAACAAACGAAGACGCAAAAGAACAGGTAGGTACATTCAAAACAATCAATGTTGTCAACAATAGTCTTAATACTCAAATTTACAACAAATCGAATATTTACAAAGATATTACTTACCCTCGTTAAAAACATCGACGTCAAGGGAATTCTTCCGAATGTGATAAAATGTGCTTGTTCATCTGCACACCCCTTTCTAAAGGACGCTGACGAGAGCTATTCCCAGGAGGCATCAATATGTAAGGACTGAGAACTCAATACGAGCCAAAACAATCATGTTTTGAATACGTCAGAATATATATGTATGCGTTCCTACATAATATGTAGGCGCGTACGTGGGGGTATATTTTTAATGATCTGGGGAAATTGTAACAAAAAACTCAGCTGTAGCAATTATGTGTATGTGAGGTTTATTATCTTTTATGAGTTTTTCTATTTCAATCTTTTTATATCCGCCTTTATTCTGTGAATTACAAAAAACCTGATATACCTATGTAGTTGCCAGCTGATAACTCAAAACTTTAGCTCAAGTTTATTCATAAGTTTTCAAACTCAACCTAGCATTTAGGCGTAGAAAAAAATCATAAATTCAATTTACACTTGACACTGAAATCAAAACAAATGTAAGTCAAGGCTGTTCCCCAAATGGTGTCAGCAGATAAAACAAATGAATCACGGGCGGACATTAATTTCAATTGCTTCAACACTATCGCATAGAAAGACATTCTGGTTATTTGCCAAACGGGAATGGCCTTGCCAAATATCGCATGATCGTATCAATTGGGACGTTAGGAAAGACTCGCGGCTGTGAATCGATTTGGAAATATTTGAACGATTCTCTGCCATAGCGCTCTACTCTGCGTACCTATATTTTTTTAGCATCTAATGAGATTGTTTTTTTTTTTTTCATTTCACTTGAACATCTTTGACAATCGCTAGTAGTAGTCAGAAGCCAGTAAGTCTGACAACCAGTCTTACCGTTGGGGGTATTGGGTAACTGGGTTCAGGAGTTCAGATAGGCAGTCGCTCCTTGCAAAACATTGTTGCTCAGATGCATCTGGTTAGACTGGATGCCGACCGCAAGGTACCTAGTTGTGAAAAGACTAGGCAGATGATGATGTGATTGATTTCTTTTACTGCTTAGGTACATTTGTTAAATGTATGGAAATAATATTACCAACCAATTATTTCAATGACACAATTTATCAGGCATGTCACCCATATAAACATGACTATTACACCCACAACGCATACTTTGCTCAAGATATGAAATTGCAAAAAGTCTTTATATCGGCACTTCACTTCACATTTATATGAAAAATTCCTGCCAGGGGAAATGGATGCTTGAAATTAATAACGTCTTTTTTTAATAAAACGTACGTATGTATTGCTAAGTAAAGAGTTCACGTACGTCGTAAATAATAGAACAAAGCTTCTAGTAATGAAAACAAGTGTGTTGAATGTTAAAGTACCTTCTTTTGTTCTAGAGAGATCTCTGGAGAGAAGTTTGATTGTCACAGACACTATTGCGCAGATAACTTAAATCTTCGAGCTATTAAAGGCAGTGTTAAGTTCTGTTGAATGGATGAAGTAGGTCTTCAGTATATTTTTCTGATGCTATTGTTAATACCTATAACCTTGAGCTTATCGGTTCAATGAAAAATTATCGCTGTAAGTTTAAGACACGATAACTACATGTATATCGTGTTTTTCCCCCGAAATCGTTTAGGTAGGCACAACACGCAAAAAATACTTTGTTATAGTGATTACCTATTTTTAAATTATAATTAAATTAAAATGTACTGAAATTACATATTCCTCAGCAAAAGTTGCCACTGTTTATTCTCCTGGATTATAAAGATGCTTTTGATTTACAACCGTTTTTCTATTTTCAGCCGTTTTTTCTTTCCAAGTATTGGGTCCCAAATGCTTTGAGACAGTACACAGAAACGGAATCAATTAACCCAATTACTTAGCAGAATTTCAGAAATTTATTTTTGAACATGTTTTTCATAAAATTATAAATAGGCAATTTAACATGTTTTTCGTAATATATAAGCGATTTTGTTCAAAATGTTTACCGACTGTTTTTATACAGTAACTTGTACGAACTTAACTTAAATATATGATACACACTATAAAAATATTATTTCAAGACAAAAGTGCCTTTATTAATTTACTGATTGTTGATGAAATAATTTTTAATTTCCTTAAGTGCTTCAATCCGGAGTATTCACGTATTTTATTCAGTAATTTGATTTCAGCGAATAATTTACAAAATAATAATATAATCATCATTAAAAATAATCGAGAGAAGTAAATTGCAAATAAATTAATTATAATAATAACCACCATTAATTAAAGCAATGGCCTCGCCATAGTAAGTATTTATCTGGGAATTTTCCTTAACATTGTGTCGTTCCCTTTTTCATAAACATATTTACATTTATTTTCAATAGAAAAAACCTATATCGCCAAAGTCATTAAGCCAAATTCTACATAGTCATAAAATAATATATGAAGGAGTTAGTAATAATATACATTTACAAAGCTCTGAAAACTACGCACACAACGTACGAAAACAAAATCATAATAACTCGCAAAGCAATAGTTCCTATAATTCAGATTCTAGGTAAAGGACAATGAACTAAAAAGACAGGAATATCAGCGCAAAAAATCCTGTTACAAAAATATCAAAATGGCGCTGGGATGTGTCGTCACGGGCCAGCGATCACGTTTCATATTAGCGTCATTCATAATGACTGCTTACATTAATGCATTCACATGAACCCGTCTTCCAATTACCTACGTCATAACCAGCGATGGATTCGGCCATGGGAAAATTGTTAAAGTTCATTTTTTGTTGAAGATTGGAAGCATGTTTGTTTTTAGTTCGTTATAAATCGAATGAGTTTGGAATCTTATTTTCAAAGAGTAATTTACTAGTTCATATGTCGTAAATCATACGTTATATTAGTCTATAAGGTGAGTACTTCCATTGGTAGAAAGCAATCCAAAATCTTTTTTTCTTGGTGTCTACCTAGGTTAATATTTTACATGCGGCGTGATCTACCTCAAAGTAATTTTTGATGTCTTTATTTTACTCCGAAAGTTCTTACAATTTCAACGTAAACTTTTTAATGCAAAATATAGCAATATAAAAACTATGGATACTTGTTACCGTCTCGGCCTTAAAAACCAACATGCCTACACCAGTTACGTGAACTTTAGGATTGTCAGAAACGAAATTGAACGGCACTTGTCGCGTCTCGCATGAACTATCGGTCCGTTGAGGACATATCGAGCGTCGAACATCCCTGCAGTGACTGACAGTTCATATCGAGCTAGTGATGGCACGTGCGATATACATATATGAATGAATATGTACATGTAGGCACGTGTCTAGAGGATATATGTATAAGAAGGTTGAGTTTCTGCAGGATTTTAGAATAATGTTGGTAAATAGGTAAATAGGGAGAACTAACGAGTTGTTACAAAAAAAGATATTACAATCCATCAATCCGAAGATATAATATCAGACATTGAAACTGTGATGTCAAACAATATCATAATCTAGTATGAAACCATATCGCTTAAATCATGAAAAACATAGCGTGAAAGAAAAACAATCTTTCAGAGAGTAAATGTAGCAATAATAACTCTTTGTTTGGACGAAAGCTGAGAGATTGAATCTCGGTTATTTGGATTGCTAAGGCTCGGCTTTCCGTCAAATACTGAAGAGGTTGGATTAACTTCACACACTACTTACTATATGTAATCGAAAATGGAGCTATCTTTTTTGGTATGTTCTTGTGTTTTATTGTATTCAGCTGATGTCTTTAAAATATACTACAATTTTAACAACTGGAGGAAGGTTTCGTTTAAAAACCATTAACATTTTACAATCTCGAGAATAAATTCAGCTGTAGCTTTGAATCTATATTTCTCAGAATTTATAAACTTGTTCAAATCCACGCAGTACAAAGCACCCTTCCGAACGGATGGTCACATAAAAATAAGAAGCTGAGCTCATCTCGCCGAAATCCTGGACCTTCTACGCACACAATGGAGCACGTTCACACTTCAGCAATAACTCATCCTCTAATAAACATTCACAGCCACGCGTGACAGATTTACCTACATTTACCAATATTCACCAACACTCGCCAACATTCACTCAACATTTTCGCCAAGAAACATTGGTCACCAAACCTTGGACCATCCTTGGCCAAACATTTGGATCTTACATCTGACAAAGGCACGTGCCCGAATTTTGAAAGCCAATAGATAAAAGCCGTAAATCTCGACACATAGATATATATTTTCTTTTCATATTTTCTGTCCCTACTTCTCACTTGGAGAATACTGTTTTTGAAATAAGTTCGAAGTTATGAACTTTTTTATTTTATTGTATGAAGGAGATTGCTGTATTTTATTTCAACTGGTGGATTTTAGGACATATCTTTAGACTTATATAAAAATAAGATAAAAATAGCAGTAATTGAAAGGAGAAAATGGGTTCTGAATACTTCAATCCGAACACTTAACAATGCAATATAAGTTCTTTTAAAGTGAGCGAAAACTGAGGGTCGTAATTATTTATTACTAAGGGTTGTTCACTGAACTACAAAAGGAAATCAGCATTGTTGGAACAACTGAAGTTCAAACAACAGAACACAATGTTCGAAGTTCTGTGTTTAACTACATTACAGCCACAGTATGTAAAAGGTACGCTTGACATTAATATCAAATACTGTTCGAAACTCACGTGACATATTGCTATTTTGTGTGGTTCGTTTGTCTGTCCGTCGTCAGGGAAAATTAACCAAGTAGCAAGCTGTCACGTTGACAGTTAATAAGTGTGTAAATTACTTAGTAGTTTCGGGGGATCCGACCAGTGTCGGGACAACAAAGTTCTATTTGATCAATTTGCAGAGCAAATTGCTATCGGCGTGTAGTTACGTACAGTGTACTAGATTGCTCAGTTTCAAACGATGATGACAACACATTTAGATTTTTTTTTTCTCAAAAAATACTCCGATTTAATTTAACAGATTATAACCGTGCAAAGTAATCCCATCTCGTTTAAACCCAAAATTTAAGTAGAGTTGTCTAAGCGTATGAACTCGGTTTACACTAAGGATTACCCTCGTACTATAATATTAATGATCAAGCTCCACTTAAAATATTAAAATCATCAGCGGTGGCCCATTTTTGTCTCGAACAAAATTACCCGAGCTTTTGAGTTTCACTAATAAGGTCGTATATATATAAAGCGTACACTGACTACAACGTACCACTTTCAGCTGAGCTGTAGAATCATACGGAATATTTCATGATGACTAATTGGCTAATAGGACGTTATTCACTGGTGTTTGTCTGTGCGCTTGAATATAAATTTGCTTCAGTACCGCAGCCAATTTTCGTGTAAATTAGGCTAAAATTTTGCACTCGGAACGGTGAGGCGTAATAAATTATTTTCGTACGTCTCCTACATATTTCTGTACTGAGATACTTTAATCCGTGAGGTTTTTCCCTAAACTTCTATTGTTGAGTAAACTTTGCTTTTCGTGGAAAATTACATTTATTTCGTGTTACCTACACAATGAATGCTGTGATCTGAGATTTCTGGAATCTTACGTGACTTGGAATAAGCGCGCTCTGCTTAGCTCTTTAACTAACGTAGTGCATCAATCAGAAGTGAGTAGTATTACCGGGGTACCTGCGTCAGGGTATTAATAACGAACTCACACTAGCTCAACTCGTCATAGCACACATGAGATAAGGCGCTCTCAAGGGACCCTTACATCTTTCTAGGATAGGATTACTGCACGATATTTTGGTGGAGAAATGTTTGTTTAAATCCAACCCGTTCAGCTATTTCACTCCTATTAATAGCAATAATTTTTTCTTCATAATTTAAATGAATAGTTTTTAATAGCTACGCCTCGTAGCCCGTAGCTTCGTAGTATCGTAGCAAAGATTGAGAATTATTGAATGAAAACTTCCCGCATAAAGTTACGTTTTCCGTAGGATTATCGCTCTGTTTCGGAATACTGTAACTCAGCTCGCTGAAGCCCAATAAGACGCCGTTAATAAATCATCTTGACAGGTATTACTTCGCACCTTGAGCGTGGCCGTAATTACATGAGACCTACTCCAATATTCAAAATAAACAGATCTCGTAATGAAGATGATTCGAGCTTTGCTGCGTACGAACTATTCGGTTTTATTTGAGCTTAGGATTAGTATGGAGTATTACGTCACGTGATATGGATGATTTAGTTTAGAAATAGTTTTTGATTACTGTAGTTTATATAAACTTATTTTACTTTTTACTTATTTAACACTAATAAGTGGGATTATACAGACTTAAGCAAAACAATTACATGATAAAGTTGTAGTTTTTTTAATAAGTTTAATAACTTACTACCTACATTTAAAAATATCTAGTTATATGTTTTTGACCCCGGAACACAGAGTATTTATAGCTATGACATTAAATGATAATTGCTCTTGATTACATATTCAATTAGTGTACATTGTGATACTAAAAGGGCTTGGACAAAACGTGAGTCAGAATAACATGACTAAATTATACAGACGTCTCGCCGTAATTAGTAAAAATGAGTTTGATAATTATGAGTAGGTCACATTGTATTCATGTAATTAGCTTATAGCTAATCTATTTATATCCTTGACGAAGGTATTAGAGGTTATTTTAAGGACATTAACTTAGCACAATTTTCTTTTTTTTTCTATTTGAAATCAACGTATACACATTACATTTAAACTGTGTTATCTTCAAGCTATATTTTACGACGGTGACAAGGAAAGCAGAGGTAAGCAAATAATAAAAGAGCTAACGAAAAATCTCACAAAGTACACAATACATAACGTACATAAGTAAAGGGTTTTCTACATATGTTTCTTATACATTTACCTGACACGGAACTTAATACGGTCGGTAAGCTTTTCTGCAAACCCCAGGTATCGACCAAATATCAATTTTTGAAGCTCCAGCGCACACTTCATATGAAAAGGTTCTTCAGTGTTGAGGCATCGCGATTATGAACCAACCTTTTTTAAAGTGAGCTACTTAATGAGTTCTGTGAAGGACCTAGGCTCTCGACTTAAGTGAAAATGGGAGACGATATTGTAGGGTAATTTTCTTGAAGATAATTTAAACTGATGTTTTAGACTAGCTCGTTTGTCTAATAGCTAGGGCTAATGGATAGTATAAAATCCTGGAATCAAAACCTATAAAAACTCTTGTAATTAAATAAATCACTTATCACACTGAAAGACTCCTGGTTTTGCCTAATGAGGTTTAAGGCATTTAGCTGTTATTTTGTGCCAGTAATTCAACGAACTATCCAAGAAGTAGTTCCAAGTTCTACGAAACTGACACAACGGTTCCAATATCGTGATGAATCATAAATTAGATTCGCGGTCCGAAGAAAGGTTAATTAATAATTCCAATAGATTTTCACTCCTTCTCACTAACTGTGAAAATTAGATAAACTATTTATGGAAAACTGTATTAATCGTACCTTTTCATCGTATTCAATTGATTGTTGGAAATAAGGTTATTTACGGTACAATTAGCTTTTTGATCGCGGTGGTGTTCGTAAAGTGTTATGATTGGATTAAAATCGGATTGTGTTTACATCATTTGATTTATTTTAAACAAATTATTCTCTTATATAAAAGTGTAGAGAAACATTGCTGGTTGCAAAACAAAGTCCTACAATGCGTTTGTCTGCCCGTTCCCAATGAGATTGTTGGGGAAGTAGTTGGTCAAGAGTAATCGGGGCGAGGCTACTAAAAACTAATAAAATATTGATCAAAGAACAAAAAATGCTTTAATTTTATTTCATTATCTATTTATTCATTTAGGATTGCTAACAGGATGAACACAATTACATGAGTTAAATCATTTCATATAAATCAGGTCCAGTGTGCGCCCCCAGTTATATGCGACACATCCTTTACAGTCGTTACATTATACTTAATAATGTATACTCTCATAGCTAAGAAACTAGCAGTACTTCAAAATCTCGCTTCGTCATCTAAAGCAAGAATTTGTGGTTTTCACCTGATATTCGTGACCAGTTTTCATTCGACATCTGATAGACATGTCTGTCTAAACCCATTTCACAACGACAGTTTTCCGTTTCAAACGACGATTTCGGTTACAAAACGATCAAACTATCTACGTATAGTTAAAATTGATTTTTTTATTCAATCGTGTGTGAAATTATATATTTGGAGTGATCTTTTACCTTTCACGTATTTTTACATTGGACTTTGTACAGGTAATTCAAATCTATACTTGGAACAATGAAACGGTATATGACATTTAAGAATAGATAGGTAACTTGATGTATTTATCCAAACCTATATAATGTTTATAGATTGTCTCAGTAATCGATAAAATTACCGCAAAATACAAACAAACAATTCACCTTCTTATAATATTAGTATAAACAAAATTGCGTAACCTTACATAACAGAATACCCAAATGTAAAGAATATCAGCGGATTTTCTCAATTTCGTTAAAAGAACCACAGTCATTTGTTTACTTTACTCTCCCGAAACGAGTGGAAACAAATTTCAGTGCGTTGTCGAGCGTTTAACATTCTTCATGGGGCCTAATTTACAACGTTGGAATACAAAACAAATTCGTTTTCTTTTATTTTTATAAGGACGCGAATGTGAACGTTATTAAACAGAGCGAAATCATGTGTAAACATTTCAGGAACTCTTTTCATTTTCCCTTTCTTAGAATGTACATTTATTATCAAAGGATTTTTTAATTTTATGAAACCTCGGAAACCTCGGTGGTGTTATGTTATTACGATGGTATTTAAAGCAATTGATGTTTAAATATTTTCAACAGCTACGATCACTGTCTTTGTTCTTAGTGCTAATTAACGTTCAGTTAATTTTAATATTTTTAGGGGTATGCATATTACAAATTAATGATAGTTAGATTAGATATAATAGTTTGATAGATAAAACAAAATAAGAAGACTCAGTTTTATCAGTTTAAAAATACTTGTATCTAGTAATATTTTTTGACACACTAATGCTCAAACAATTATGCCAGGCAATAAAGATAATGGCAAAAAGTGAGCCCGAAACAATTCGCACAGAAGTGTTTACTACCTCTATATTCCCCTACATCACGTTTGCCCGTGACACGTGACAGTCATGACGTCACACAAGAACTTCGTTAATACAAAGATTCCATTTCGTTACATTTCGGCACAGTCCTGTCGCCATGTAACTTGCTAATGGACGTCAAGTAGCATTAAGATGAAGTTGTGGAGTTTATGCCACGCCCGTCCCCAACTTTGACCACTTCTCATGTCCTTAATGTTTTCCTATGGACATTAAACTTTTGTTGACAACCCCTGACTTAGCTACTTATCTCGCTTGAGTGCTGACGACAAAAATATTGATGTTCCTACTTTTTTAATGAAGTCTTATCATAAAGTTTTTGGAGAGATGCTTATGGTACGAGCAACTGGTGCCTTTTAAACTCTAAGATACATACAGTATTACCGTTGTCTCATTATTTGGTTTAAAATTATAAATTAAACTCAAACGTGATAAGGTAAACGCGGGTGAAGTCGTCATGCCCCAATAGTCGTCAATTAATCTTAAAACGTTTATTATTATTTTCTACTGAACTTAAAATGGGCCGGTTTATATATCAACATATTCTTGATAATAAACTCTTTTGCAAAAAAAACGGGCACCTATGCGAAATCTTAGTTTTAAGGACTTTACGTGTATTTCAAAGGGTTTTAATGATTGTAGTATGTTTCTAGCATCAAAAGAGTTAGCCGAGCATGCGTGAGAGTGTATTTTAAATTTGAATTTCGTACAATTGCTAAGAAATTGGTTAAACCTTGTTTTGGACTAATTGCTCGCAGAAAGTTCGTCGGTGTTTTGAAAAGTGTTTGAAGTGATTTTCAGGAAAATGATAATACAATTTTAATTAATGATTAATGTACTTTTTTGTTAGATCAAAACATTTTTGAAAAACTATGCGTATCTGATAAAATTTTCACCTGCTCTAAATGGGCTATACTGATGATTGATGGCAATGTTACGAGTTTCGGTATTTTAGTGTAAAGCGTTCTATTGTTTAGATATTGTAACCACGTGTTTTAAAATATCGATTTTTCATAAATAAACACTATTTAGAAGAGTATCAGTACCTTTGGCTGCAACAAAACCAAATTAAAGTAAGCAGTGCCGATCACAATCCGTCTCCTATCGGACTTTGACATTTTTAAAAGTCTTGAAATTCTACAAAATACAAAAATTCTAGAAAATAGCGCATAGACTGTGAGCACGAGGTCTTAAGGTCTCGTAATTACTGATTTTTAAACAACCTCGTCTCTTGGGAAACTCCGTAGACCTCTGAAGATCTATGAGTCTGAGCGTTCAAATAGCGTGTTTTCATCCCACGGATATTTTATTAAATAAACTTGCCTAAACCGACATTTTCTGGCATCTGCAGCACTTTCGTGCTTAAATCATAACAATAATTGGCTAGCTGCTCATTTCTTAAGAAACATACGTTTAGCCAATAATTTTGAATTCTTGACTCCCTTTCAGCTAAATCGTTGTTTAGTAACCCGATACCTATGGAGTTATCGAGAGCTTCAACGAGGCAATAATTTGACATTTTAGATAGCTTTAACCCTCCTCAACATTTTTCATGTGGTTAATTTTAACATTTATCACAAAATTTGGTATTTTTTAAATGTCAAAGTCCGATAGGAGACGGGTTGTGATCGGCACTGCTTACTTTAATTTTGTTTTGTCGCAGCCAAAGGTACTGATACTCTTCTAAATAGTGTTTATTTATGAAAAAGCGATATTTTAAAACACGTGGGTACAATATCTAAACAATAGAACGCTTTACACTAAAATACCGAAACTTTTAACATTGCCATCAATTATCAGTATAGCCCATTTAGAGCAGGTGAAAATTTTATCAGATACGCATAGTTTTTCAAAAATGTTTTGATCTAACAAAAAAGTACATTAATCATTAATTAAAATTGTATTATCATTTTCCTGAAAATCACTTCAAACACTTTTCAAAACACCGACGAACTTTCTGCGAGCAATTAGTCCAAAACAAGGTTTAACCAATTTCTTAGCAATTGTACGAAATTCAAATTTAGAATACACTCTCACGCATGCTCGGCTAACTCTTTTGATGCTAGAAACATACTACAATCATTAAAACCCTTTGAAATACACGTAAAGTCCTTAAAACTAAGATTTCGCATAGGTGCCCGTTTTTTTTGCAAAAGAGTGTATATTGCACAATTGAAATAACAATACGGGGTTTTAACAGTCACGGCTTCTAAGATATGTTATTTGAAACGTGTGTGCCCTAACAAAATCGTTTTTTCGTGAAGTTCAGCTGTCAAAAGTGAAACTCACCACGTGGTTTTGTGTTTTGATTTACATAACTCCAGTGGGCTCTGTGGTATGTTTCTTTGTTTAATTAGGTAGTTAAGTTTATTTGCTAGCGATGTAATATGCAATTTGGAATACTTTTAACATAGAAGATATATTTTTTTAATGTGACATCTATTGGTACTTCAAAACTCCCATTTGACCCAAAACCCGTCAATTTTGCAATTATTATGACGACTACTGGGACATACTCAAAAGTTGCACCTAAATTCGTCATGATGAGGATATTTTGTGTTTTACAGTACAAAATGCCAATAATTAGCTAATATCGGGACTTTTACAAAATTGATAACTGTCTAGAATAAACATATTTAAGGTTTAGACTACATTTGTTCATAAAACTGCGTTTCTTTTAAGCTTTTCTTAGGGGTAAATTTTACTCTGCTGGTTCTAGATGCACGTACACAGTCATGTTATTCGATTCAATTCATATGTTTCTTAATGGTTAAATCCCCTGTTTTCTATAAGTATGCACTTTCTACGAGTGTTTTTTCAGGTATATGTTGGCCGCTGTAGGCCTCCGCCATTCGATTAAGATCTACCGCTTTGGGTACAAGTAGGTCTAGCTCTAGCCTTTGTTTCTACTACGCTTGGATTACAATTTGTGGCAAACAAAAATTGACTGTTCTTAGACTATGCTTTTTGTTCGAAATAACTGTATTTCGTCACGCGTCTTCCTAACGTGCCTTAATAGCGCCTGTATACAAATTATGTCATTCAACTAGTTTTGATTCAAAAAATATTAAAATCAGTTTTAAAACTAAGATGACATAGCTTCCATCGTTGTCACTAATTTGCTTGTCGTATTCGATATTAATGCGTAAAAAGTAATCTTAAGTAAGATTTTTTTATTTAAAATTGTCTGTATTTATTTTTTATTTTATTTTTATTTAAAATACTTCTTGCACAAATAGTACAATGGCGGACTTAACGCCTTAGGCGTTCTCTACCAGTCTACCTTTGGGTGGCGGAGAGAAAGCGTTGGTAGGTGCAAACAAATCCGAAAAACTAGTGTGAAACATATACCTACATATATTACAATACACAAATAAATTAATAATAATATATATGTATATATATAACTATATAAATATGTACACTACAAACAATACTAATAACATATTAAGAAAGTTAATTTGAAACTGACTATTTATGTTTCTGCCAATTTCCCAAGATAGTGGTGACGAACTTTGAGTTTGAAGGTGTGACGGGTATTTACCATCCTGATCTCCAGAGGTAACTCATTCCAGAGAAGAATAGATTTTACAAAGAAGGAAGAGTGTATGATATCAGAACGATGTGTAGGACATTGTAGAAGGCGATTGTTGAAAGAGCGTAAATTTTTGTCATGATGTGAGCCAAGATATTTGAAAAGAGAAGTTAAATAAGAAGGTGAAGTAGGAGTGTGAAGAATAGAGAAAAGAGTAGTCAATGCCCTCACCTCACGACGCTGCCTAATAGGTAGCCATCTGAGCTGCGTTCGATACACTGACACATGATCGTACTTGCGAAGATTAAAAACGAATCGAATGCAATTATTGAGAAGCCGGTCAAGTTTGTTGAGCAGATCTGCATTCAGGTCATAGTAGCACACATCACCATAGTCGATCATGGGGAAGATTAAGGTTCGCATAAGCATCGCTTTCACACTGGGCGGGAGCAAATTTTTCAGGCGGTAGAGGAACCGTAGTATGTTAGTGACTTTTTGGCTGACAGCTGCGACTTGTGGTTGCCAATTCAGTGTGGTGTCCATTTGTAAGCCAAGGTTCTTGACGTTGCCACTATAAGGTACTGTCATACCATTGAATATTACTGGCGGCAAGCTGGAAGTATCCACCCTGATAATATTCCTCGAGCCACCAATAATGATGGCTTGGCATTTCCCAGGGTTGACTGCCACTCCAAACCTGTCCGCCCAATTTTTCACAACCGCCAAGTCTGCGTTAACCTTATCGAGCGTGTCAACCAAATCATCAACTGTCGTATGTCGATATAACTGCAAGTCATCGGCATAGAGGTGATACGAACACTGAAGCTCAGGAGTAAGTAAATTTATGAATACTGCAAACAAAAGGGGTGAGAGTATGCCGCCTTGAGGAACGCCAGCATCCAAATTACACCAGGTTGACGAGACTTCATCTACCCGAACCGACTGCTGGCGCTCCCGAAGATAAGAAGAAAACCAGTCCAATGCATCGGAAGAGACCATGATATATGACAGGATAGATAAAAGGATATCGTGACTGACGGTATTAAACGCATTTGAGAAATCGACTAAAACCAACACTGTCAGCTTAGCGTCTTCCATGGCGTGTCGAATATCGCCAGTCACTTTGAGAAGGGCAGAGGAAGTGCTGTGGCCTGGCCTAAATCCAGATTGAAATGGGCTCATAAGTTGGTTTTCGTAGACAAAACGAGCGAATTGTTTATGGGCACAAGCCTCTAGCACTTTGGATAAGAATGGCAGGATCGAGATTGGACGGAAATGATTGGGGAGAGTTGGATTAGAAATTTTAGGAAGAGGACAGACGTACGCTTTCCTCCAAAGTGAAGGAAAAACCCCAGAGAATAGGGAAAAGTTGATAATGTGGGTGATAGCAGGAAGAATTGGGACTAGAATAGAAATAATCATTTGGCGACTGATATTGTCACAGCCCACCGCTTTCGATTTAATGGATAGGATAATTTTTTTGACCTCTTCCTCATCAACCGGTGAAAAATTAAAAGTTTTGATGTCAGGACGCGATAGACCAGCAATATAGTTAAGAGTTGCTTGCTTGATTACATTATCCAAATTGGAAGAAGTGCAGAAATGACTATTTAAAGTGTCTAAACTAATCGAGTTAGGTAGGTCTAAATGTCGCGATTTGCCAATACCGAGGGTTCCGAGGAACTTCCAGATATTAGCAGAAGAAGAAGTAGAGATATTGTTTAGTATATGGCGGCGTTTGGCGTTACGTATCATAAGATTACACCGATTCCTTGCAGTTTTAAATTGAGCCCAATTTTCGTCCGTACGGTCCCTCTTAAACTTCCTGAACGCACGATCCCTCCTACGCATTGCTATCTTAATAAGCTCGGTCATCCACGGTGCTGGTGGACGTTTTACTCTAACTCTCTTAACGGGTGCATGGAGATCATACAAAACGTTCACCCGGTTGTTAAAAATTTCAAGCTTATCATTAACTGAGTCAGCTTCTATCAATGGAGTCCAGTCAATTTCAGCAGCATCATTGAGAAGCTGATCTACGTTCATACGTGCAAAGCAACGCCTATGCAGAACCTTAGGCTTGGACTTAGGAGGTTTAAGGATGTAGGAGAGGAAAATTAGGTCGTGATGAGAAAAACCAGGAGCAATAAATTGACCATGAGAGGAAACAAGGGAAAGGTCGGAAGTAAGGATTAAATCCAGCCAGGAATCATCACCTACTGTAGATCGGTGAGTTGCCTGCAAGGGCAAAATGTGTAAACTAGATGATTCCACAAGATGAAGGAGTTTACGGGATCGAGGAGAATTAGGAGCAAGGAGATTTGTATTGAAATCGCCCATGATGATATAATGTGCATACTCTGAACCTATCGATTCTAAAACCGATTCAAAACAGTGAAGTAGTCGACAGAAGGGGGGCAATAAACAACACCAACGACGGCTTTAGCTCCTTTAACAGAAACCTCCAGAAAGAGGTATTCCGCACAAGCCTGATGACTAGGAGAGGCAGCCAGGGCTTTGTAAGAAAAGTCAGATCGAAGGTATATTGCCACGCCACCCCCTCTTCTACCAAGCCGATCATTCCGAATGAGAACATAACCAGGAAGGGGGTATGAGGTGGACAAGAGATTTGGTTTGAGCCAACTCTCGGAAATCAGAATGGCATGCACATTCATATTAGAAAAAGTCTCAAAGAGCTCACTGTAGTGACTAGCAACACTTTGAGCATTTATATGACACACGTTAAACAGCTTGTCCGATTGATTAAACTGTGTTCTCAGAGTATCCCCAAGCGTATCGGTTAAAGAACAAAAACTATCATCACCATCCAAGGATTCATTGGCAGAATGAAAACTGTCATTATCTGAATACATAAGTAATAAATAAAATATATATATAAAATTAATTTACAACAAAATATAATATAAAAAAAAAATTAACTCGAACAAATACCTTACAGTACTTTCTTAACTTCACCCGCCAGCTAACACCCATAGAACATGATAAGAAAAATTAACGTTATGCTTGAACTATACTACTATAAAATTATGATTATATAACAAAAAAAAAAAAAACACAAAAAGCAAATGATAACGAACATACAAAAAAATAATAAAAATAAAAATCAACATGATGCAGTCTGTCTCAGACACAATTTCTGAACGAAATAAAAACCTTAATCTGTGCATGTTTGATTTTGACATTACGTGCGTGCAATACAGTGACAAGTGACAACGACATTACAATTTACATCAACACTGCAACACAAGATTTAATTCTGTGATCGATACATGCAATGATAGAATTAAAAAAAAAAAAAAAAGGTGCATTTTAATTACCTAGTGAGGGTACAGAATTAAGAAGTACAAAAAGGACGAGAACAAACATGACCATGCAAAAAAAACTACTTTACTAAGAAAATCTAACCTAACAACTAGTAAGTACCTTCACTAATTTTATATATAAAAAAAAAGAGAATGAGATAAAATCGATATCCAAGAACTATTCATTACATACGGTGTTATTTGCATTCCAGAAGGTCTCAAGCAGTCGACGAGGGCGAAGACTTAGTGGGGTACTTGTCCAGGAGCGGCTTTAACTCGTCCATCGAAGTAATCTTGTGGCGAGTTCCGTCTGAGGCCTTAACAACAATCACGCCGTCCTGCGTCCAACATGACCGCATTCCTTATTTAGTGATTGCATGATCGTAATTTTAATAGCAGATCATGACTGAAAGAAACTACAAGCAAGAGGGCCTTTTAAAAGTCATAAAAGCTGTAAATCAAGGGGCCACACACACCATCAGATGCAGCAAGAAAATTTAAAACGCCGTGTTGAGACAACTTTAATGAAATGGTGACACAAAACCGACCATTATCCCTGTATATATATACTGTAGAAATGAACCCAAGGAGAATCTTCGGTTCTGTGCTAAAGTATTGCTAACTATGGAGGAAAACTACTTGGGCTATTTCGTTGGGATGTTAGTGGATTAGGATATAGGAAACTATAGAAACTATGGCACCTGGAAAAAATCGGAAGAATCCCTCTCAAGTATGAACGCGGTTCGATTCCAGGTCAGGCAAGTACCAATGCAACTTTTCTAAGTTTGTATGTACTTTCTAAATATATCCTGCAATGACACCAATGACTGTGTTTCGATGGCACGTTAAACTGTAGGTCCCGGCTGTCATTGAACATCCTTGGCAGTCGTTATGGGTAGTCAAAAGCCAGTAAATCTCACACCAGTCTAACCAAGGGGTATTGGGTTGCCTGGGTAACTGGGTTGAGGAGGTCAGATAGGCAGTCGCTTCTTGTAAAGCACTGGTACTGAACTGAATCGGTTAGACTGGAAGCCGACCCCAACATAGTTGGGAAAAAGGCTGATGATGATGAGGAACTATGGCACTTGCCGATGACAATGTATAAAATACATGTTAAAATGGCAGGTATAGACTCGCCACCTCACTTACTGGGCCCCCGGGAATCAGTCGCTAAATCGCAACAAGAGGGCAACAGGTACATGAGCAGCTGAAGGATGAGGATATCTCGGCGGACTTTAAACGCAGATCACGCGCTCCCTGTGGGTCCAGCATCACCGGCCCACCCGCCACTTACCACGAGGCATCTACCTTCCGAGCAGGGCTGCTAACCCTGCTCTGGCGACTCCACTCTGGTCGGCCAATGAAGGCAAGCCAAGAGGCGGGAGACCTTCACTCCAGCAGGCCGGAGATGGGGGACAGTATACTCTCCCCGAGCACTCGGATATACATATAGCCCCGGGTCGCTACTCCCCGTCATCCGCCTCAGATGCAGTGTGGGGCTTATTAGATATTATTATTACTGGATTTGAACGGTTAGTTGTACCTAATCATATTTTATTTTTTGATTGATACCTTTAAGACAGTAGAAAGTTTGAACTGTCTATAGAGATTTTTGCAAATGGTACTTAGCATGCGCTAAGCAGTTCAGAAGTTTTGATGAAGGACAACCTTACCTACATATCTATGAATGTTAGTAATTATTTCGCGGAAAGCTATAAATGATTGTGGCTTTTATTTTTTGTGAATACTAATTATTTTATTTTACAATTTAAATATTTTAAAAGTAATTATTTTACTAGTGCTACATATGCACATGACTGCATGGTTATTGTGATTAAGAAATATAACATATATTTTATAGACTGGTTTTGTGATTCCAAGCGTTTGATAGATAGGAATATAAATTTAAATGCAACTAGATGTATCTGTTTTATTGAATATCTGCTCTTCTAACAGATTATGACCTGCTATTCTAAATAGGAATTTGGTTTTTTATCTATATACCTATCTAATGTTAAGTGTAAACAAATTCAAGCACATAAAATTTTTTAATAACTTGAACCTTATGTTCAAGAGCAGAGAGTTTACATTAGCATTAAAAGTTGACGAGTACTGGGAATATTTGACGAGTATCCGTACAAATCAGACGACTATTGGTACAAATCGCCCTTTTTTTACTTTTGCCTTAATAAGTATATAAACCCATCAAAATGATTAAAAAAACATTAGTTATTTAGAATAATGAATAAATACTCTATCACGTCATGCAAAAATTTTCATTTTTTATTAAATATTTAACACACAATAGCGCTTCAAAGTCAGTGATTTCCGAAATCCGACGACTATTGGTACGTTTACCTTATTGACTCACCTAAATATTAATCTGAGAATTTTCAGTCAAGTACAACGGAGTGGTAAACAAAATTTGAATTTCATGAAACAAACACCTAATTATACCTACACCGGTGTCTAACAAACAAATGTGAACATTAATCAAAACAATGCTGATCATTAAGAAGCCATGGCTTTTCTCAGCCTCTAATTATTTTTGTGTTATATTTTAAAAAAAACCGGCCAAGTGCGAGTCGGACTCGTGCACGAAGGGTTCCGTAAATTACAGTTAAATCAACCTATCTCAAAAACTATAAGAGATACTTTGATCAAACCAAAAATCGTTGAAAGAGTTAATTAGCATGCATCACCTCTATTTTTTTTAGAATTTTATACCCCGTAGTTATAAAAATAGAGGGGGGGGGACATACTTTTTACGACTTTGAGAGCTGATATCTCAAAAACCGTTCACTTTAAGAAAAATGTTTTTTAGAAAACTTTATATCATTTTAAAAGACCTTTCCATTGATACCCCACACGGGTATGTACATCGAAAAAAAAAATTTCATCCCTCAGTTACATGTATGGGGGGCCCCACCCCCAATTCTTTTTTTTACTATTTAGTGTCATATTTTTGTAGCGGTTCATACAACACATATTCCCATCAAATTTCATCACTGTAGTACTTATAGTTTCCGAGTAAATCGGCTGTGACAGACGGACAGACGGACAGACGGACAGACGGACAGACGGACAGACGGACATGACGAAACTATAAGGGTTCCGTTTTTGCCATTTTGGCTACGGAACCCTAAAAACCTCCAAAAGTTATTGTTGGTCGTTACTCATCTTAGTAATAAGTGTCAAAATGATTTATTTCTTGCTCACTTATTGGGGAACAGCTTTCCATTTTCTTATTTTCATCTGTTTGAGCCGCTAGTTTTTCTCTCGGATATTTTTCCTAAAACCGATTATTTGGCAAACCGAACGACAGGCTTAGACGAATAATTGAATGTCGTGCGAAGTAACATGCTGACGTGTGAGTGATGAAAAATTATTTTAACCGTTTGCATCATTATTCAATGAGAAGAAAACTGGCAGACGTCGTGAACCACATTTTGTTGTGGTGTAATCCGCATTTCATTTTTCTTCCTTGAAAATTCTGCTACCAAGCAGAAATGTGCCAATCTGACCTAATCATCATATCATTATGCATGATGGAACTCATACATGCGGTGGAAGCCGTGAATTGTCACCTGCTATAATGAAAATCGATAAAATAATTGCAGTATTCGACGGGATTACCTGCAAAACTGATCGTAATTAGGCTGCGATAACAGTGCTTCAGGCACAAGCCTGTATTATATCATCGTTCGATCCATTCCAATCCAACTGGGAACGGAACTTGTCATTGCAATTGACATTTAATTAGCATATGTCATGATCTCAGGATGCAATCCAAATAATACGAGCGTCTATTAGCTGTATAATGTGTAATTATATAATGATTGGGATATATAGGACCACATTGAAATTACGTAAATTAATGCCCCAAAAGTCAGTGTGAATAGCAAGCCATGGGCTTTCCCATTAATAGTCTGAGATTTATTTCCCATAGCTTCTGTTCGGCCCGCCTTATTGAAAGACTCTTTGATTGGGGAAGTTGGAGAATGTTTCATTCATTATTTTGATGGCTTCACTGTCAAAAGCAAATTAGGCAATTAAGGAGAGTATTCACTGATTTATTTTATTGATGGCTGCTTCTTTGCTGAAATGAAATCGAGAAGCGCGATGCCTAGGACTGCGAAAGTTTTATAGGGTTTTCTGACAATATCAATAAGAGAATTCTTAAAGTAACTTCTGTAAGATTTTGTTTCTGAAAAGGAGTTGGTTTATTGGAAGAAATTGGTATGGCAACACAAGGATGCCTATTCGCTTTTGTTGTAATTATGTGTTTGTAATTTGTCTCTTTATACATCGAAGTAAAATTAACAGCAGAGGTAATTAACGGCCAGTTATCACGCTTGACACACTCCACGCAGGTACATAATTACAGATACGTAGGTGGTACCATAACGTGTCAAGCCTCTCATGAAATATATTTGTTTAGACAGGCATGCCTTCCATTAAGGAAATATAATATTTTGTGATCTTCCTTATACTATGCGGTTCATTAATATACGCTTAACGTCAAGTGACGAGGGATTAATTTATGCATTAACATATTCGTACCTAGTTTTATGCCCGAAAATCTTTGACGTTAATTAATTGAGAAACGTGTATGAATATTTCAGAAAAACATTGTGAATCTCGGTAAAATATTTGGTATATATTTTCATCTACAGTCGTTAAATTCGTTAGTTCATAGTAACTGCTTCGTCTGAGCGCTTTAAGAGCTTATCCTCCGTTCGCGAGCTGTAAAGACCATCTGCTGCCAACATTTATCAAACAAAAAACTACTCTTTTAATTGTAAATTACGGTTGTAATTGCAGTAAATGATCGTTCTCTCAGTGCTAAGCGCGATTATAGTCGCTTTAAATTCAAAAGGGATTTTATTGCAGATAGCAAATTAGATACTGTTGAGTTCATATTTCTTTATTTCCTCAACTGTAAATGAGGGAAAGATATTTAGCGATAGTTACTCATTTTATAAAAGCGTTTACCAGAAAAGTATTGAACATGAAGGTACGTCTGTATTACCTAGTTTACATAACAAAGTTCAGTGACTAAGCTGTCTGCTACTGAAGGTTATTTAACTATTAACCCCTAACTGAAGACCCATAACTAATTTCATAATACATTAAACACGCATATAATGGCTTAAAAACCTCACTGTCTGGTCATCATAGCTCATTCTAGGTCTCTAGGCATTTACATGCTATGTACATAGGTTAGGTCATCGCCCTACTACCGGGCACTCCTCTATATGCCTCCACTCCCCTCGCGACACGACCAATTACTTAGTACATTACCATCATAAAAGTAATAAACGTATGCCATTTGGAATAAAACCTAAAAACTAGTTTTGTGTGTAAACGAATCGCGTTTTTCGTTGAAATTAAATTATTATATGACATGTCGATTCCAAAACTAGACGGATACCTGTGGGAAATATTTAGTTTTTATGTAAATTCGATCTCGATCACCTTTTTTGTCCCGTGTACATATGTAATAAATAGTCCTTGCGCCTAATAATTTCTGTATTACAACAAATAAATAAATATTGGCTATGTTATTCAGCTATGCCGTGCTCCTTAAATATTATAGGTATGCTTCCAGAAATTGTTATATTTGCGTACATTTATGATTAAACAATTAAAACCTGAATAACAATTTTCTGAAATACAAAATGGTTATAAAGCACCTCGCTTCCAATTAAAATTAAACTGCAAGAATGTAATATTATTTTAATTAATTGAAATATTGTGCTTAACTAAAATAAACATAAGTTTAAATGGTTTAAATACTTGCAATGCAGGCACCGTGGAAGTTACCGAGGCGACTGGACGAAGTTTTGACTGACCGGAATTTGTGCACACAACAAGTTTCGTTATTCATAGTTCCGAGTCACATCAGTGTTTAAGACCTCTTTATAATTGTGCTACAATGTTTAAGCAACGTTTTTGAAAAGTTACCTACTTACCTACACTGAAATATTCAACTAGCACTATTGAGTGTTTTTTTCCGAATACAAGAAGATTCTAAAATAGACTCTTACGCGCAAAAAAAATATATTTACATTTGGTATCTAGAGGAAGCATGGATACATACTTTTACACATGCGCAACTAAGCTTTAGAAAGAATCAGACAATTTTACTGATATTATACTACTATTATTATACTACTGATATTATTATAACAGTGTTATCTATCATATTA
This sequence comes from Helicoverpa armigera, assembly GCF_030705265.1. Classification (NCBI taxonomy): domain Eukaryota; kingdom Metazoa; phylum Arthropoda; class Insecta; order Lepidoptera; family Noctuidae; genus Helicoverpa; species Helicoverpa armigera. Next base: position 7,698,487 of record NC_087132.1, on the reverse strand, counting down.
AATTTTATTTTTATTTTAATTTCAGTACGGCCAGATGAAGAGTTACCAGAGCCGACTCTTCGCATCATGGCGAGGTCAACGGTCTACAACGTGGGTGAAACCAAAGCCATCTTTTGTAAAGGACAAAATCTAATAGAGGTACGTATCTAAAACCATTTGTTCTAACTTCTATGGATAATGTTAAACAATAAACTGGAAGAAGCCCTTTCAAATCTAGTGAATATTATAGTGAATATTATAAATAGATACATACTATGGCCTAATACAATCAAAAGTACAGTCAACGTCTTGTTTATAAATTACGACTAGAAACTTTTATAGCCTTTGATAGTATAGTTTATTTTCTTACTAATTAGCCAATGATCTACCAACATATGAGTAGCTAATAGTTTAGTAGGTAATGTATGTATTTAGTGCAAAAGATAAGTAGGAAAACACCCAGTCTAATCATCATCAAAAATTCCTTCCAGCCTATTCAATGGTTGTCCCCCTCGGGCAAAGTAGTCGAGGAGCGATCTACCAAGAATAGCAGAGTGTTCGTGGAACGCAAGACTGAGGATGATGGAGTCCTGGTACCCCTCATCATTCATCGCATCAAGATCAGTGATGGAGGCAACTGGACCTGCAAAGCTGGCAATCTTTCTGAAACGAAAGAGTTTATTGTTGGAGGTAAAAATATTTTTCCTATTTACTTAAAATCTTTTTTGCCACAAAGCCGGATTTCGATTTTCGACATGAGAAATGTAATACAGCCGGTTTTCGATTTCAAAGAATCCATACAATTTAATTTTAGTACTAGGCATGATTTTTTTGCACTGCGAATTGATAAAAAGCTGATAGGTACTCTATAAAATCAAAGACGAAATGCATCGAAATATAAATAAAATACCCCGATTAACATTTTACTGTTTGAGGAGCCTGGAGACTTTCGTATACCTGAGCTATAGTAGCTATTGAATAACCCCTCAGCTCAAGCAAGAAACCTACACCAACGCATATTTTCTTTTTTAAACATTTCACTATTTAATTTCCAGAGAAAGTAAACATTGCCGACAAGAATGTCACCCTGGAAGGCGAGGAGGGCAAGTCAGTGAAGTTGACTTGCGAAGCCAACGGATATCCTCTGCCAGTCGTCGTCTGGTACAAGGATAAGCAGCAAATTAGAGGTAAAATTATAGTAAAAATCCTGGGTAATCAATTAATACATTTGAAGTTAAAATGTCGAGATGAAAAATGTAAAACTTACAAAAAGTGCCCCGTTTCACCAATCTGCTTTGTGGACCAGAAATAAACCAATGGAAATATATTTGTTAAAATATGTATCACTTATTTTCAAAATTATAAATTAAACCGTTAGTACAAAAGACAATTAAAATTTTCAATAATTGGTAACCACATAAAACACAGTTGAATAAACAATTTCAAAGGCTATTTTATAATTAGTAGCTAACCATTTAGTATTATTTTGTTTTTCACCGCAATAGAAAACAAATCGTTATTTGAATAAATATTTCTGGTCACCCGGTCATTAAACAATTTATTTTCTACTAATATGCGGTCTGTTTTCTTTTTCAGATAAAGATGAGCCCAAGAAGTATTCAATCAAGCAAGACAACACGTTAGAAATTAAGAAACTCAATCACGCCGATGTTGGCCTTTACGTGTGCAAAGTCAGGCAAAAAGCCTTGTCCCACTACACTGAAAAGACTGTCCATCTTTCTGTACAACGTAAGTAACATAAACAACCTGCGTAATGTTCCAACAACACCAAAACGTCTTTTGTAGTCGACAGCTGCTAGTTTTGATAGAATTTTTGTACTGACTGACAGCAACTGTCAACTGTTTTAAGAAACGATGAGACCTTATTGGTATGTTACAGTTACATTAAAGCCATTTAAAGTAACATAATATTAAGACTTAATGAAAGGTAGATAGATCGAAAAAATATTTCAATATTATTTTATTAATATTACAAAATATTTATGCATAAAGTAATGTGAAATGTTGAGACCGTTATTACATATGTTTTTCATGATGTGAAAAGTGTTAATCAGAAGCGTGCTTTGATCCTACAAAAAATAAACATCAATTTACGGATTGCAATATTCTGAACGATTGATTAAAAGATAATTCTCAACTGAAAAGTTTTCAGCTCGTGATAACAGTTTTCATTTGCACAAATTGTAGCCAATCTTGCAATGAAAAATGGTTTTTGCATATTTCAATGAAAAATTGTATTTGTATATTGAGTGCTAATTTATTTATGTTTCGATTTACAACATTATTTTTTTATTGTACAATAGAATGCATGAAATTCTCTTTTTATGACAAATAAAAATATTTTTTCAGATAAACCAATTTTGTACAACATTGACACTCAAATGATTTACACGAACCAAAAATACAAGACTGAAGAGGTTTACGCTATTTTAAATGATACGTAAGTATAATTTAGCTACAATTTATTTAAAAAATACCTATTCAAATCTATCTGAATATTTCTGAACACAAACCAGCAATTGGTTACTCGCTAGTATATCGCAGAGCCATTGAATTCGTGGCAGTACAATAAAAGACAACATAAGACCTTAGAATCTTATGAAAAGAGCGTGATTTTCATCATTTATGACTAATTTCACGTAAAATGTACTTAATTCTGAGGTAAAATGCATTTTCTGTTGCAGCAAAAACGTGACTTGCAGTGCCATTGCCAACCCCCCACCTACCTACAGATGGTACAGGAGAAACAACGGATTCGATGGCGACCCAATCTCCGATCCCGATACGGTAAGAAAACAGCTTCATCCATATGCACTATTGTTAGTGCTACGAGTATAATATGCACAGCATAGGTATGCATGAGCGTTGGCTTATCTCCTTATATGAGAACAGCCACCGAGGCGGATTAGCGAGGAGGACATCATCATTAGTGATCGCCATTCTTTGCTACCTTTTTGGTAGATCACGCATTACTGTGTCTGCCACGGGGGGGCGGGCGCTATCATAACCTAACAGGTTTCTCTGTTTAATCATTTCTTTCATACCGGGTGATGAACCCATTTCTGGCACACTCATTAAAAGGGAAAATGGAATAAATCTCACCATTCAGATTGGAACAATTGCGAATCTTAAAAGCAATCTTTAACTTGTTGTTTTATAACAAGACCCTTTATTAAGAGCTTTCCTTCCAGGTGATCACTTCTGAAGATGGCACCAACTCCGTGCTTATCCTGAGAATTAGGGAGGAGAGCGACTATGGTGAATACAGATGCTCCGCTAGCAATACCAAGGGCTCCGAATCCATCATCTTCCACATTAACCCTGGTTCCAGGCCTGAGCCTCCAGATTCCGTAAGTTTATCCTGAAGAATTGGATTATCACCTATTGATGCCATTTTGGTTTAAAGCAGTTTGAAAATAACTAAGTTTGAAACAATATATCAGTACTTAAGTATAGTGAGAAGACGGTTTTATAGAAATGAAACTTATTACGACACTTAGAATCTTTTTTTGGTTATGGTCAAACATTAGGTAGTTATTGTTTCTTTTTTTGGATAATAGGTCAGTAAAAGATTGGTGCTATTTATTAATGTCTTACAGGTCAACCTGGTTGGCGCCAATACCACTGATCTTACTTTCAACGTGACTTGTTCAACTTGCATCTTCGCAACTGGTGATGAAGTTTCGTTGGACCCAAAGAACCTGACGGTTATTGGTAAGTATACTCCTTAACTTGTAAATATAACTTTTAAATATACCAGAAAATATAAATTGACTGGGTGCATGTACTTGCCAAACTTCCTAAATTGTAGCTTGCCCAAGATACTAGTTTGGGACGTATTGTCAAACGCTTGAATCACGTTTTGAAATATACATGTATAATATTTTTATTTTGTATGTTTCAGGATACATCTTCCAGCTCGCCGTTGCGAAAGAGGGCTACCCAGTAGACTGGGATGGCGCAGCAGAATATCGTCTGGATGTCGAAGATCCTGATAGTAAGTAACACTGCTTCGGTCTTTTTAACAGACTCTATTCATTATTCGAAAGAAAAGTGAATTTTTAAATGCGCAAAATGAAACCAGCCATAGATATAGTACGTGTTTATAACCTCTTTTTCATGTTTTTTTCCAGATACTCTGTTCACAGTAGGATCTCTATCGAACAGCACGGTTTACCACGTCCGCGTGCGCACACGCAACGCCGCGGGTAACTCGGAATGGCTGGAGACAGCTGACGCAAAAACGACGGACGACGCGATCAGGCTCACAGCTGCCTTCACCCTCATTATCGCAGCCATATTAGTGCATCTTTATTAAAAAAAAGCTTCTGGTTGACGTGGGGATTTTTTTTTAATTCGTGGTATATGTATAAAGAGGTTCTATGGTGATATTTTCGGCTAGGTTTTTGATAAGTTTCGTTGCAGGTGAGCGCCGAAAATATGTTGAAAAATGTTTGTTTTAAAGTGCGGAAAAATCAGTGTTAATGTTATGCTTTATTGGTTACTATAGAATATTTACTTCATGTTGATATTATATTAGAAACTTTAAACTGTTTCAATGTATGTTATTTGGTTTCTATAAATTGAAAGAAAAGTCATCGAAAGTGAAATGTGATCGGTGTTTTTGTTATCAGAAATTATTTAAAAACTCCGTAATAATTGATGCCAAATATTAAGCCAAATCGTTGAATTGATTTTTAAACCTAATTTTAAGTCACTATCCCCATGACATTCCAAAGTAAATGTAGATAGATAATGTTTAATTTAAAACAAAAATAATTGTCTATTATTGAAGTTTAAAATAATTAAGTGTTCAATTTCTCTTACCAAATATTTAAACAGCCTGAAGTTATAATTTTAATAGGTAACATTACGTATTTAATAAATATATGTGTACATGAAGTGTAACTAATTTACATAGGATGGCCGCTCTCGCTTATTTTATTTGCAATGAAAAGAGCGCGTATATTATTATATAAACATGTATAGTATATTGCTGTGATTTGCTTATGTACATGTTTGTAAGAGTGACATAATTGAGTCATATATAAAAAACACATTGTTTAAGCTCTAATGATCAAACACGTGATGCGTATTTATTTTTGTCAGAAAACGTCTAACGTTTCCTACTTAACGCTTATTTTGAAAAGACATTTTTTATTAAAAGTTGCGATCACATCGATACACTTATATTTTGATTATTTCACATTGTTTTTAATTTTCATCTAAATGTTCAATCTAATGCGGCAAAAGCACCCATTTTGCAGCTTGTCACTTGTAAATACAATTATATAAAAATATTATATGAATAATTATTTAGCTCTGCATAAAATAATGTAGTTTTAAGTTATCGCATTCATGTTAAAGGGTTAAAGTGTACTTTTGGAGCTAAGTTTATTTTACATCTATATTTAAATTTATATAAATCTTTGCCTACTTATATAACTAGTTACACTTATATAAAGTGATGTCCACTGATTTAGAAAGTATAAGTAGGTTTCTAACCCTAAAAAGGGGTGTGTTCAAAGCCTACTATAACCCTATTACTAACGTATGAAATTGTAGAATTGCAAGTCCCTTCTATTCGTTCATAGCTCTGTAGCGCAAACGAGAGACTTCTATGTATTTCATATGACTAGTAATTGCGTAGTTCTATGAATTAGCTTCAAAAGTACATACATAGGTATGTGTAGCTGGAACTGATACATGCACTACGGTCTATGTACGAGTAGATAAATACAGTTAAGTAAAATTTAAGTTATCGTCGTTGTTAGAATAAGTTTAATTTTTAAAGTCGAATAAATCGAATCCTTAACATTATAAACTATGACAATATTTATGCAGGTACTATTTTGATTCGAAATATTAACGATTCATTTTTCGAATTTTACATTCCAACTTACTAATACCTATCCTAACCTTAACCAATCGGTCAATTTTTATTGCATAAGTCACAGTTTTACCATGTTCTAGCAGGAAGACTGATTATTCTATTGTATATTTGTTTTCCTTTGTATCGCTTCTTTAGGTGAAACATAGATAGGATTATCTTAAATGATGTACTGGAGATAATCGATTTGAAATGTCAATCTTTGAGATTGATTGTATGAAAACATGAATGACATGAATCCCTATTGACATTTTCATTGCGCGTGACACGATAAGAATTTTATTGAATGTACCATTGAATATTACTTGCAAAGTTAGCTTAAGAAGCTTGGTATCACTAAAGTTAAGGGATCCTTTGGGCTTCATGCCCATGCTGCAGTGTCGTAAAAACGCGGCATTTACATAAAATTTATAAGTAGTTGAAGAAAAATCATTGTTTTATAAAATGTTTATTGCCGTTTGTACCTAATGTACCACTCTGGTAATTTCTACTATGTACATACATGATATTGTCGGCTAATGAGTTTCATATACACTAATTGTTATGTTAATTACACTGGTGTTTCTGCCCCTAATAAAATGGTTTATAAACATTTAATTTGTGTTTCTAATTTATCAAATGAATAACATTTCTTATAAACAATACCTTTTATTTGCATTAAAGAAATATGAACACACTGAACATTAAAATATTCGAACACATTATTATGAAATAAATAACATAAATGGTGGCAGTATTATAATTTCATTACTTAATATAGTATTTACAAAGTAATTCATATGACTTCACGTCTTTGAAATTTCCTTTATCAATAAATAATATAAACAATTCTTTTCAAACGTAACATCTATTTAAACTTTACTGCCATATCAACTCTCTTCAAATAAAATAAAAATGACATATGACGTAACTACGCTACGTATTATAAAAACATTTGCATCCGTAAGTCTACTTAACCAATCTCATAGCAAACATACAAACAAAAGAAACTACAAATATACCACCAGCAAAGAAAATGCCGTAGAAAGTAGCGTCATTCATATTCTCTTCATTACTGCCTACTTCTGGTTCAGCATCCGGGTCTTCCGTAGTGGAATCTTCCTCTTCAGAACCGGTGGAAACCAGCACTATATCAGACCAGGGTGATTCACCAACCTCGTTGGTTACTCGCAATCGGATCCAATATGCTGTGTCCGGGTCTAATTCTTCCAATGCTACTATGATACCTGCCAAAGTGTACATATTTATTAACTTTGTTGTGCATTCCATTTGAGAAATGATGAAAACTTAAAAAAAATAAGTAAAAAATTACAAAATCTTCCTGTCTGTCTGCCTGTCTTTAGAGCTAACAAAAAACACCTATTGAATACTGAATATCATAAAGTTGCGGTTGGTTCATTGTGATTTATTTTTTAAAACTTTATTATATACTTTCATTCATATACTCTCGGATACATATACTTTCATTTACATATTACTTTCATATACATAATACTTTATCCTATACTTTAGGCTCTCTAAAGCAGTTTTGTATGGTTGTAACTTCGTATGAAAATGAATAAGGACTCTTACCTCCAATTTCGGGATCGATAGTTTCTCCTAAAAATTTCACTTCAACCTGCTTACTTTTCTTCCACGACGCTTCTTTGGGAGGGAATATTTTCCTGCCCATGTCAGTTTGTTCTATATGTTGTATCTCCAACGCTGGAATTATTCATATAAATTAAAATACATACCATGAAATTGCGGCAGTTCTTTGAAACGAGAATTTTATATACGTCACTTGTAATTATACAGTAACTCGTTTTATTGAATTTGAATAGAGGTTTTGGACTCTTTAATCAGGGTTTATTTATAACAGAGTAAACGACTACTCTACCTTATTAAGTATGGTTAAATCATAATAATAATTTAAAAGCAGGCAAACTTACCGTTAATTGGGAACTGTACTTCTTCATACCACGTTACATTCAAATTAACTGAATTTGCTGTAGCGTTAAACAAGCTCACCTGAAAATTAATATTTAATGTATTTTACTTATATGCATACATAAACTAATCATTTAAATAGTAGATAATTATTGGAATGTATATAAACGGCTGACACAGCGCACTGCACGCCTACAAAAACTTTAAGAGCAAAGGCACGCACATGGTACTAACTAAGAATATTTAAACTTGTAATAAAAGTCCACAATTTATAAGAGACCACAATACTCACTTCATTAGGCTTATTAGGTTTCTCCATTTTCATTAAAACAAAATACTTTTCCGAGTCGCCATGCTCATTGCTAGCCACACACTTGTACCTATTATAAAACGTAGTCTTGTTGGCTACCACGGTCAAAACGGCTGAACCCTCGTCTGAGATCTTCACTTGTTTCTTGTCGTATTCGTACAAAATGTCATCTTTTAGATCCTGGAACCATCTGTATGTGGGAGCCGGGTGGCCGTTGGCAACGCATTCTATTTCGACTCTGGAAAAATTGAGTAGAAATCATTTTAGCCAGATGAATACGTAATTAGTAATGGTAGATCTATGTAGGTAGTGTTGTACTCTTTGCTGGTTTCAAAAATAACCTTAGGTACAGTAGGTACTATAGTTGGAAAAATATTTTCCGTTAACTTGTGAAGATATTTTTAATGGTTCAAAATGGGATCTCCAAAAAAGATGATTAGATTTGCCAAGTACATTCACATATCCTTCTTACTGAGCATGTCCTTTACTAGCTCTTCAATGCTCTCCAAATATTTATTAAAAGAAGTAAAAACGTGATGGCAACGTCTGACTAAATAGACGACACATTAATATACACGTGATCTAATTGTTGACAATACACTTTTAATGAAATTCCAAATGGGTATTGAACTACTTGACTTTTAAAGTTATTCGTAGAGAAATCAAACTCAGCCTATTAGAATTTCACAAACAAGGTCTTTGAAGTACTGAAATTACTTTAATAATTGTTTCACTCGACCTTTTGCATAATCATGTTAATTATAATCATCGGTGGAAAGATAAGTTATGGAGATTATGAGAATGGTTTTAATATTGTTTAATATATGTAGGTACCTAATTTTAGGTTATCTATCTTTAACCCTGACTATTACACGATTGCCATGGTAAGTTATAAAAATAATTAAACTATTATTATGTTAATAGGTATACAGTAAGAAGAGCATTAATTTATTTCTTGAGGGGCTTACTCTTGATTGGTCTTGCCATAAACCAACTTCGTTTTATTGCCATCTTCAAATATTGGAGGATCTGGAAATTAATACACATATTAAGGTTTAGGTACATATATATGGAAGAAGATTATATTAAGCAAACATTAATAACTGATAACATAACAGTATTCATTTGTCCATGAACTTTCTCAACTATACTATCTGCTTTCAATGCGTTGATGATTGATTTTGGAAATTGACTTGTATAATGTGCCTCGAATAGGTCGAATAGGCGCATCGTAGGAAAAACTTGTTTTCAAAAAAAAAATACAATACTTAATTACAACTTAACTATTAGTGTAAATTTCAACGTATTAAATGCTACTTACGATTCACATTCAGAGTGATATTGAACGTCTCCATATGGCTACAGTCTTCGCTTTGCGGGCTATCCTGGATGCTCAGACAGCCGTACACTCCACTGTCCTCTGGCTCCAGAGACGTGATGGTTAGTAGACCTTCGAAGCCTTGCATGTTGTACTTCGTCATCACTTTGTATTTGTCAGTGTCGTATTCATCTGTCAAATTGCAGGAAAGAGTTAGATCGCTGATCTTTAGAAATATTCGAATGCTGTTTGTTTGTTGATATCATCCTCCGAGCCTTTTTCCCAAACTATGTTGGGGTCGGCTTCCAGAGATAAGCTCATAAAAATATAACTTTCGGCTACATTTTTGATGTAGCTAAGAATAATCAATGGGTTTCAGGTAAAAGCAAGAATAGTTACCTGGGATATTTTAATACTTACTATCAGTACATGACACTCGACATTGAGTTAAAATTTTAGCAAAATCTTGTATAAGTGCATAAAAACGGTGTTTGAGAATCTTATTTTTTTAATTCTGCTTTACTTAAACTTGCAATGCGAGTTGTGTGTGAAATACATAGCAAACATCACAGTAGCAGGTATATTTTTAAATCAGATATAAAAAAATATTCTTTTATTTGTTCGTGATGTAGCATGAAACTTAGGGCATTGTTTAAACCCTAACAGCGACAGGCTAACATTTAAATGCATTTAGGTATTTGCACAAACGTTTAACATGCATCAACACGGTTCCACAATAAAAATGTTCATTGTTCTTTTCATACAACTTTTTGTTTTTGAATCATTTATTTTTACTAATTCAAGTAGATTCTTACAGGCATCAAAAACATTTTTTTTTTGTATTTTTTAAGTACTCAGGTAAACAAACTTCATACAAGGTTGTGATGAGAACAGCTCTCGAAGAAGCGAGAAGCTTGTCCCAAAAATACTATAAACATTGTGACCTTGAGAAAACATAATTTACAAAGTTACCTTTTTTTAAGATTACTTTTAATTATAATTAGCGTTTTGATAAACACTTTTCAAAAATGTATTTTATTTTAACATTTATTCTGTTTGATCTTCAAGTCTCTTGACACCTCTTGATGTTAAAACCTGCATACAATACAGTCATTTGAAAAATCTAATTAAAACTGTCTTTGTTATATTAAAAGTGGTATCACTCATCACATCGTAATAGTATTGTTTGTGCAGGTTTCCGAATAAATAAAATTGGCTTATTCTTTACTCGTTATTCAAGTAAAAGTTCATTGTCCTTTCTCCCTCAGTTGCAGAAAGATCCATTAAAAGTTAAGCTTCTTCAAATCTATTGCTGACTCTTTCTTTGTCAACGAGTTCAAAGTTAGCAATAGATTTCAGGCAGTTTTAATTTTTATGAATCTTAATGCAACTAATGGTCTGTTCTGTAAATATATAACAAACACAGTACCACTAATAGTAACTCCTTTCCAGACCCATGAGATCCTGGGTTCAGGATCACCCTTAGCTTGGCAAGACAATGTGATGGAGCGGCCTATGTCTGCTACCACCTCAGCAGGGGATTCACCAAAGTCCGAAGGTTCTGTGGACAAAGTATGAGATATCTGGTATAATAAAGAGGAAACATTTTTGTTCTTACCCTAGAAGGTCCGAAACTATACTTAATTGCTAGAAGCTGAACAATCCCCGAGTAACATAAAGCTACATTTTATCCGTGTACAGGTTCCACGAGACGCGGTTTAAGCGGCGGGAAAATAACTGGTTATTGGTATTGTTTCGAATCTTTTGTTGAAGCCCTTAGAATAATTTAAGGTCATTAATCCTTAAAATATTGAAAATTATGTGAATGGCATTTTAACAGCGACCGCCAGTGGTCAACTTGCGGAAACCACACAGACCATTTGCATGTGTGTTAAACGAGGCGTCAAAAAACATTTCCCTTTTTTGGGAAATCGATTCTTGGGAACTTACTAGCAGTCTCCAGATTATTGGTAGGTACTTTTAAATGGATTTGGGTTTGCGTATGAGAGTATTGTTAAGCGATTTGATGCTTTTTGTTGACTTATGTAAAGTTTACCTAAAGAGTTTATCTACCTAAGAATATTACATCTTTATAAATTTAACGTACTGGAAGCAGATTCATGCAAGGAGGTTTAGGCCTTACCATACACACCTAAACATATTACACAATCTACTGAATAATTTATAAATTATTTTGCCAGATATTCCACGTGGATGAAACGAGTGTCATCACCCCGGTACTCCTCTAAATTAAACTTATAAGTATTTTGTTTATTTTATACTTCAATTTGAAGAAGTGTTCTTATGACATCGCTTTTAAAATACCTGTCGATAATTTAGTTTTTTCTTTACATCATCGACTTAATTTACATACATACTTTAGCGTGTGTTCTATTAGTGTTTGCAACTACTTCAAAATACTGGTGTTTACAGTGAAATACATAGCAAATTAGTAAGTTAGTAAGCCATAATTATTTAATTGAAATGTTTGCTACATTATTAATATTACATGCTAGGTTAAAACTCCATGTCGTCCATGCAATAGTGAAATCCTCTGTTTACTTATAATTAAGCATTTCACTGTCCCAAAAAATAAGTTTGCTATTTGCCACTTAAATTCTTCATAATGAATTATTAGACAGAGTGAAAGTCATACGAATTTCCACAATCCAATGGAACGTTAGGGGTTGTCACTTGTGGCACATAAAATTACTGTTACAGACACGTTTTCTACCAAGATAAAAAGTGTATAAGACTAAAAAAGTTTCAGTCACTTCTGTCTCAATTCAGGAAACACTTACGGATGACTTAATTAAATCACATCTCTATAGATGACCCTAGGATTTCATTTTTCTATTTCCAATATGCGGCTTTATTCTTTTATAACTTTTATTATTAATAAAGAACACAATGTCATAATATGAATGACTAATCATTTTTACTTCACACCTTTTGAGTGCAATAACAAAAAAATGCTCAGACGTGCAAATAGCAGTGTGAATTTCAACGTGCTAATTAGAAATGAATAGGTCAGGAAATGAATTGCATATTTTTGCTAAAACCAAATGATAAGTACCAAGTGTAAAGAGTAATAAATAGGGTGAAATTTTATCAAAGTACCTATACAAACCTCATAAAAATGGTTTATTTGAGTGCATTCACAGTATCGAACACCAAAAGGGCGGTGGTTTGACAGGAGCTTTGCGAGTCAAAATCAAATCAAACAAGAATGTAAATTAAAGTTTATAACTAGAATAAATCAAGTTGACGACAAAGCATAAAAGTGTGAATTGACGGAAAACTCAAAAAGAAGGAAAGGAAGTAGGTATGCTAAAACCTAATCTTTATTCACACTTCGCATCTTCGGTCATGGTCGGGTCACATCAAATAAAGCAATAAACTACTTTATCATATAAAATTTTGAAAATAATGTCATATTACGTTGTACTCAAAATATGTTAAAAGTATTTAGTGTAACACTGATACCTACAGAGAATGTGGATGCTAGATCCGTCCTAATTTATTCGACAAAACTGTGCCACTAAACCAACACTAGGTATAACATAGATTCCAGTATCAATTTCATCATCATCAGCCTTTTTTAACATCCCGTTACTGGATGGCCTCGTCTCACAAAAAGAAGGATTGAGCGCATACCACCACACTTTCAAACTTTATAAAGAACTAGCGGTCGCCCGCAACTTAGTACGCGGAGGTTTTTGTATACAGAAATAATTACGAAAACTTAAAAAATATATACCACATCCTTCCTCGAGAGTCACCCAATCAAGTGGGGAAAACCGCTTAAACATCGGTGTGAATTTATCACGAACAGACAATGAGCCGCGGTGGGGGACTTTGTTTTACAATATCTAGATGTATAAAAGATTAAAAACTCACCAATAACACACAGTGACACATTCTTAACTAGATCTCCAGACTTGCACTGGTATACCCCGGTATCCTGTACCGCAGCTCTTGTGATAGTCAGCACTAGAGCCGGAGCTCGTCCCCTCATGGACTGCACGAAATGCTCCTGAGAGAATATCCGACCTCCTGGCATGCGTTTCACTGTGTAGCCATTCGGGTCTATCCATTCCACCTGGTGATGAAGGGAATATAGACGTGAAGTATTTGTTAAGTTAGTATCATTGGTAACCCGTAACAGAAGATTCATTTTACACACAGTGTTGCGTACTCAACCATACTTGAGTTGTTACATAATAAGCGGTTATCTGACCTATACAATATGTATATATATGTTTATACCTGTAATATGTATTTACCTGTAGAATTCAAAATTTTAGAACTTTCTGTGTGCCTCTAATTCATATTCATATTGTTTATCGCGGTAGAAAAAAATGGTTGTCACAACTATGAACTGTGCCGGTGGGCACAGCAAGCAATTTAAATGAAATGAAGGCGTTTTATGTTGTTTTATATTCATTTAATCAAAAGAGTAAAACATATTTTAAATTCGACTTGTTACAAAATCGTTTTTAAACTTACCCTCTGATTCCGATTGGACGCCTTGCAACTGATGGTTTTATGGCTTCCAACTTTCAAATAGTCATCGTCCCCATACGTGACGGGTTCCACCATCAAACTGTTTTCCACAGTTTTCAGACCGTACACTAAAATCACAAAGTTGAAGTACATAAATAGGGTAAAAAAGTAATAATTATAGAGACAAAAAACGATTAGATCACAATTTGAAGACTTTGATCAACCACTTATCGACTTGATTGACAAAAAAATAATTTCGATTATTATTTTTAATCATGCATTACGTAACCCAAGTTATATCATACATACCTGCCCTATAGAACATGTACACAAAAACGATCACATAGAAAACCCACTTCATTTCGAATAATTTCGTAATTCAAATTCAAAAAACGAACTTCAAATGACACATTGATTTTTTAAATTATAATTTTAACTATGGAACATCACTGGTTTACTCTTTTTTTGTTTTTTCGTGGTGGCGATCTCACGGCCTGGATGAAAGTGCGGTGCTCATGTTGGGCGCATACGCACCAATTAATTAGGTAATAGGAACAATTAATTTATTTTAATTGCCATTATTGTGTACAATGTCATCAGTGAGGAAGTCACACTTGCCGAGCAAAATTAAAAAGGTCACAATACTATGTCAAATATTTTGTATCCAGCTAATAATAGGTAAGTCCTAATTGTGAAGACTGCGTGTTTTTTGAACTTTTTAAATTATGTAATAGATACAGCCTTAATATTGATCATGGAAATATACCAGACTTTACCTGTAGGTCACTTATTTTAATTTAAAAACTAAAGGGTTCAAATATTGTGAGCCTAAAGTAGAATAGAGAGCAGAATCTTAAATCCTTGACTTATGTATTAACAATCTAAATGCAGATAACGCGGTATTTTGGGCTGCGGGTTGTTCAAAAGAGATACCGCGTCCCTGGTAAATAAAAGGCCCACGACGGAACACGACGGTTTCAGTAAGAGTCTGACACTCCCTTGCCGCTACTAATCCACAGCGGGATGATTTTTGACGTCGTTAAAAAAAGGTAATATATTTTTCAAAAATCGTAATTTTCTTTCAATACATAACTTATAATTTTATTAATGAGTCCTTGTAAGAGATACGCATATTGAAATTGAAAATAATTAATTTCATATCACAGGCAGGACGGAAGCAATTTTATCAATTGAAAGTCAATTCATATAAATACTTATAAGAAATACAGCGATAAGGGCCAATATCATATGTATTAATTATTAATTAACTTCTTCATCAAGAAATGTATATTGTACGTATATCACTTTATTATAAACAAAGGAGTAATTTTTATTATTATGTATATTATAATAATTATTATGCACGAGTACTTTAACTTTAGTTCACTGAGCTGTATATCGCTGGCGATTAACGCAAGTTAACTACTTACTTACATAATAATAACTATAGTAGAATATCAGCTGGCTACATATTTACATTTATTCTTTAACGGAATTATTACTATCCACAACATTGACTAGCAATTTCTTAGGCAGCTTTTCCACCGGACGAGTGCTATGGATGCGTTTGACATCCACAAATAATTTTCATTTGTCCCGGTGAACTGGGATTCTTCTAGCTATGTCTCTTATATTGAAGGATGGTGCTATGAATACCGCTACATAACTTAGCATCCATGTAAATTAAGTCTCATTTCCGAAGTACAATACGGCGTTGAATATGTTTTTATTTTTTCATTTCTAGAAATAAATGAACTTCTGTAAATAGCTTGAGCTTACTAAATAAGATGAGAGTGGCTCTAAGACAATTTTATTATATACCTACTATCTAAGTACCAATTAGCTCCGATACAGCAATGGCACATTGGACTAGAACAATCTAAGTACCCGCGCAGGTTAATGACTCCATGTCATCATAAATGTGACACACTTTTGCAATGCGTGCATAATACTGCACTTCGGTAACGCATGCAATTCTAAACCTTGTCCAAACATGAGTTAACAAAAAACACATTACTCAAAAAATATTTAAAGACGAATTACATTAATTTTGAAATCAGACATCACATTTAACCCTGAGCCAGTTAAAAGGATAAAAAATCTATCACTATCTTCCTCAATTTTATTGCAATCAATAAAAATAATGACTCAATGTTGTCATCATCTGACGCGCGTATTATCAAAAATTAAACATTCGAATGGATCTTCGACATTCCCTAAATAACAATATGGCATACGTCAGCAATGAAATCTTCCGAAAGATATGATGCTGACTGAATATAAACTAAAGCATATGACGTCACTAAACGTCAGGAGTTCTTGTGAATACAAAAAAAAACTAAAACATTGTCGCTTTCATCCTTAGGTTAGGTTAAGAAGATACGTTTTAAAAAGTTTCTATTACTCACGAATTACCATAAATGTCACTGACGAGGCATTTAATTTTGATTTCTTGTATGTTAACGCTTGCCCAGTTACTTAATAATCATTATCTTTATTAAGGTCATAAAAAGTTCGCCCAGATAGACAAAAATTACTATCTAAAAAAAAATATTCGAGGAAGAAATGAATAGAGTAATGACACATCATTTGAAAGTTAATGTAGTTAAGAATTAATTAACACGTTTTAAATCGTATGATGTATTGTTTCATTGAGTACAAAACTATGCAAAATCATTTACGGCAGTACAGATCTTTAAACGATTTCACAATTGGGATCATCAAAAAGTTTAGAATGGCATTATTTTTTACTGTAACAAAGTCAATGTAATACAATATAGGTACCTACTGTGTCTAAATAATATCAGTGTCCGCTCTGAAACTGAAGTTACTCATGAATAATTTATATTTTATTTATATTCTTGACCTTTGGTACGCTTATGTCACATTCATGGATATTGGGCATGACGATATCATATTTTGCGACAATTTATACCATCCTGCAATATTTTGCGTATATACGAATCATGTAGCATTTTAGCACCTAGTAACCAAAAAGGTAGAAATCAAAAGATTTTCGTGGACTGTATTACAACTTGGGCCAGAAAAACTGCCGATGTCTATGAACAAAAAGAGTTCTATTTTTTACCAATCAATAATTTAGTAAAATACCTTTAGTACAAATTATCTTGCCACTAAAAAATATTGTGCCACCATAATTACAACTACTTATGTGTTACCTGAGCGAAATGTGATTCGTAAGCATTATGGGGCATGAGTAGCATGATTGCGTTTTTTTCTAATTTTTGATGACCATGTAGCATTACTCATAGTTCGGTACACTTGTGATTAGATATATTCTGTATGAAGTTCCAGGATTTGGAATTATACCAACACGTGTTGATAAGGTCTCGTCTCGTATCAGCCAATGTGTTGTACGTACAACGTAGTTTGAATATTTCGCACATTTGTATTTTACATTGAAGACTTGATTTATCTCTGGGTTAAACAAATTGCTCATGACCCATTTTTAAGAATAGCTTGAGACTACTAAATTGATAATTTGAATGGAAATTATTCATTATATTTTTTTTATATTTTTCCTTGTCCCTGTTCAATGTTAAGCCGTCTCAAAAATAAATCTTCTTTGTTTTAAAGTAATTAACAAATTCTATTTTTAAAACATAAAATACAATCGTATGATGATTGGCACGTGAGCTATTGTGCCGTCAGTAACAAATTTAATTTGGGTTGCTAAACAACGGTGTTCAGCAATTCCCGTATTGAAACACAGTTGACGTCACTTACTCAAAAAGTAGGTATCTGTTACTGTATAATAGTTATGCTAGCACATGTATTACTGTGAATTGTGAATCGAGAATCCAACCGACTGATTTCACACTTATTTCTTACGATGTTATAGAAAATAATGCTTGACATATTAGAGTATGTAGAGTAGGTAGATAGCATTTAGAACCAAAATGCCTACGCACCTATCTCTCTGCCAACCAGCTTAGCACTAAGCATAGGTACTTAATATATTAGTAAGCATGCCTAAAGCGACCCTTCCGTGAGACGCGTCAGCCGCTATAGAGAGCGGCGGAAACAAGTCCTCGTTGCGGCTACGACAGGCGCGACAGGCGCCTGTTTCTGAATTGTTCCTTTATTATTTTCGATTTGTTTTTATAATTAGTTGTACTTTATAATAAGAAGAAGAATACTAAGAAAATACCTAGTACAAAAGTTACAGTCCGTAACCAAAACGAATCATTTCCCGTTTATGCGAGCATGAATTTAAACGTAGAATCAGGGTGTAACGAACAACGTAATAGTCTATGATTGCCCGAACATTATGACCTTGAACTTTAGCCCTTTGGCTCTGAAACGAACATTCCACTTTGTATCGGAAGTGTGCGGCGGTCAGATAATGTAGCAATGTCGAATTAGGGTAACCATGACCGTCAGTAACTAGCAAAACGTAGGAAGTTTATATTCATCGTATACATTATTTCATTAAAAAAAAAACATATTTTTACCTTGATACGAAAATTACAGAATGATACACATATAAAAATACTTTGAAACTTAAAATATATCTAGGTAATTAAAATAGTGACTTGGTAAAAATACAGATTGACAAGCTCAATAACTTTTAATCAAACAGCCTTGATTAGCGTGATTCTTTATCAACAAAATCATAGTTTCAGTAGTTCCAGAGATTACGAAATGGAAATTTCCGTTAGATTATTATAAAAATGATTTATTACATGATTGCTTCAGTGATGACATGCTGAATTTAACATACACCTATTTATTTACGTAACTGGATAAAAAAATAGATCGGGAAAGTTCAGCGTTATTTATGGTAACCCTGCAAAAATAATACAATTAACCATAATAACAAATATTGTGATAAAAACTCCGCGTCGCTAAACTTTTTGCCACCAAACATAATTACTTACTCAGTCTGGCCACTAATTAAACAACTGACATCATATTGTGTGAAATAAACAATTTATATTAAATTGTATATAGAGTTAATAAAATTAATATAGGAAAGGCTTATAAAGATAATTGTAATGCCATATAAATATAACAATTGACCTACTTTTGGTTTCTCTATCAGTTTGGATATCCTGTGCGCGGATTAACAAATTTAAATGACAAGTCATAATGTTCCCTGCTAATAAAACTCTTACCACACAGATTTTCTGCCATAATATAATTCTAACTTTACATTATAGGAACACTGGTGTAGGAAACTTCTTCTTCTTCTTCTTACCAAGAATCTGAATTATTTTTTGTATAATCTTACGAAGCAATTGGAGCAAAAGAGAGAGAGTGATAGAGAGATATCAGCTATTAATTTTTCGAAGGTTTAATATTTATTATTTTGAATTCTGCGAAGGTACAAAATAGGTAAATCAGAACAATTTGATTTTTATGATAATCATCTAATAACAGTTAGAAAGTCTTAAATCGTAATATTACTTAATAATAACCTTGCTAAGACTTTTAGGCTATATATCATAAAACCGGTAATATTCATAATTTATTCGAGCAGACATTGAGTCATCGCTACTAAAAACCTATTTTGACCTACATTTTATGAAGTCGTGGTGGCCTAGTGGGCAAAGAACCAACCTCTCGAGTTTAAGGGCGCGGGTTCGAATCCAGGTCAGGCAAAGTACCAATGCAACTTTTCTAAGTTTGTATGTACTTTCTAAGTATATCTTAGACACCAATGGCTGATAAAAAGGTGAAGGAAAACATCTTGAGGAAACCTGGACTATATAGTCTGAAATCACCAACCCGCATTGAGCAAGCGTGGGGATTAATGCTCAATCCTTCTCCATGTGAGAGGAGGCCTGTGCCCAGCAGTGGGACGATAAAAAAAAAAAAAAAAAAAAGGCTGTAACTGTAACTGTTTATGCAATCGTTATCTTTCACATTTAATTCGATGACAGTATTTGGAGATCGATTCAACATATCGACATATCGTATCGATATATTTTGGTAACGATTCCATGGTTTAATACTCGTTACTTATGTTTCAGTATAATGCATCAAATAAATCATTGAGAACGTCATTAGGCGTGGTATCCATAAAACATGTATATGTAAGTATTTTTCCAGTCGCCATGGTGATGTTAATATAATCTAAAATGGCGTAATCCTGCGAAAAACCCGCATACCAATGAAGTAATAAATCATCTCCTAGTGTTAACATAAAGAGAACCTATAGTGACTATTATTTCGACACCGTTCAGCTACAGTTGCATTTGCATATCAATTAATTGCCCTAGGAAATAATTGAAGGCAATTATACAATTATAGCGAACCATAATGGATTGTGTGCTTTGCCATCATTACTCTGTCAACTTTAATTTATTGTATAGATCCACTGAATTGAATATAATTCTTAACATATTGCGTAGTTCACGTCCTGAACAGATCAACTAAGTAGGTACGTATACCTACTTATGGGTATATTATAGGAACTGCTAACGTTAATACACATCCCAAAGGAATTCATAAGAGTAATAAATTCTAATAACGTTGTGTTAGCTGCCAGTAGTTACAAAGAGGGCAGCAGAGACGAGCGACCATAGACACCTCGCCATTCAGCCGTTCATCTATGCTTGGAGGATTCTTTTTTCGAACGTCATTGTGACAAAACATGTTATCGTTTGACAGAATGCGATTTTGCCGCGTTTCTGATTAATCTTAGTTGATTTTCATGTTAAACTATTTCTCGTAATTTCCTCGTTAAACAAACCTGCTTCTGGTTTTTAAGATCAGAAGTGGGATAGTCTCACTCCCACTATAAAGTTTTTGATTTCAGTTTCAGATTCATTGGCACTTTTACTAAGAACGACGCGGTGTAAGCATATCCGCCATTACTGAAGTTTTTGCCGTTCTATTTTATTTTGTAATGGATTGCAGTGCGTTGCAATCTACGCAACGGTATATTCAAGATGCTTTGAGGTCAGGTGATCTGTTCTATTGTTTTTATTACACATCGGAAGTAATTATGCTCTTAGCTGTATTTAGTGGAAAAATGTGTAATAATGTACCAACCATTGGTATTGTCACCTATGAGTATTCTGTGTAGCAAAAGCTGAAGTGAAGTTAACTACACGTAACTTATCAAACCGTAATGGTAGTTGTGTTTTCAGCGTTGCTGACACA
The DNA here is from genome assembly GCF_030705265.1 of Helicoverpa armigera. NCBI lineage: Eukaryota > Metazoa > Arthropoda > Insecta > Lepidoptera > Noctuidae > Helicoverpa > Helicoverpa armigera. Next base: position 7,677,403 of record NC_087132.1, on the reverse strand, counting down.
TGATTAGTAATAATGATATTTCTGAGACATAGTTGCAAAGTTATGCCTTTTCAAATTTATTTCTTTGAGAGCGAAAAGCTTTCCAGATTTGACGAAAGATTTTGAAGGTCAGAAGTGGCCGAACGAAATGTATGTCGTAAGTGCTTGTTCACAGACTTATACACGAGAATGTGTAACGGCCGTGTCGTGGCCCAAGCGCTTCTGTGCTGGTGCTGTTGATTGCGGCACGAGCGCTGCTCTGCCGGTGCTCCTGGTCGCGGCACGAGCGCTGCTGTGCTGGTGCTCCTGCTGGTTCTGTTGGTTTATGCCTTCCGAATAGTCTGAGCCTCTGGCTTATGGCTTCTGTATGGTCTGAGCCCATGGCTTATGGCTTCCGAATAGTCTGAGCCTCTGGCTTATGGCTTCCGTATAGTCTGAGCCTCTGGCTTATGGCTTCCGTATAGTCTGAGCCCCTGGCTTATGGCTTCCGTATAGTCTGAGCCCCTGGCTTATGGCTTCCGTATAGTCTGAACAACTGGCTTGACTATGACTTGCCTTGACCATGACTTCCCTTATATTTTGAGCCCCTGGCTTGACTATGACTTGATTTGACTATGACTTCCGTATAGTTCGAGTATTTGTTCTTGATAACATCTTTCTTGATTGATAACACATTTCTTACGCTTGCGCTCACGGTATAACTAATTCGTAATTGTGTTTCTTCTTACATGATTTACGTTTCAGGCTTACACTCGAAACACTTACACTGGGTGGTATACCAGTGTTCTGTTATTAATTTTGTACCTGTTATCCGATTTAAAGTTGATGTTACTTATTTGCGAGTCACTGATTGGTATACCAGTGTTCTGTTATTCATTTTGTACTTGTTATTTGATTTCAAGTTGATGTTATTTATTTGCGAGTCACTGATTGGTATACCAGTGTTCTGTTATTCATTTTGTACTTGTTATTTGATTTCAAGTTGATGTTATTTATTTGCGAGTCACTGGGGCCCGATTCTCCTAAGTTAATAATGTCAAAATCGAATAGAAATCGAATCGCAATATGATCGCAATAGCAGTTTTAACCATATCGGGCATTCTGCTACTAATAAAAGACCAATCGTATTCGATTGACATTTGATTGGTGTGCGATTGGTCTGCTATTTTGGTGATTTTGGTCCATACGGTAGTTTGCTGTACAATCATTTTTCAATCATAAAACATTTGCAGATAAAATGATTCATTATTGAATGACAGAAAAGGATAAAAACGTTTATTTCCAAGAAAAAAATAGCGGAATGCCACATACGCTTCAATCGTAATCGAGTCGGGATTGGATCTCAGTCGAATCGAATCGTATGCCGCTTAACTAAAATTAGGAGAATCGGGCCCCTGATTGGTATACCAGTGTTCTGTTATTCATTTTGTACTTGTTATTTGATTTCAAGTTGATGTTATTTATTTTTCTTTCTTTAAATGGATTAGTACATTGTTTGAGGTTTGTAAGTCCTCGAATAATTTTTATTCTGAAAGTGTCATGTGTTCAGAAAAACCGATGATGACCACGATAACCAATCGAGATTTAAATATGACGAAATTGAGCTAGATCCAACTTGCTTATTGAATGTGCAGGTGTTCCGAGACTCAACCAGGCTCACCCAGATCCTGCCGAGGACGTCAGGGTGTCAGGAGAGGCCGTGTTAGCTGCCAGTAGTTACAAAGAGGGCAGCAGAGACGAGCGACCATAGACACCTCGCCATTCAGCCGTTCATCTATGCTTGGAGGATTCTTTTTTCGAACGTCATTGTGACAAGACATGTTATCGTTTGACAGAATGCGATTTTGCCGCGTTTCTGATTAATCTTAGTTGATTTTCATGTTAAACTATTTCTCGTAATTTCCTCGTTAAACAAACCTGCTTCTGGTTTTTAAGAGTTGCATATTCATAATCATAAGTATATTACATAGTCGCAAGACTGCAATGTGCATCATGATTTTTTTTCATAAAGTAATATTTATGAATTGAGAACACCAATAAAGGCACTAAAATAACGTGTTACGTTGATGCCAATTAAGAGCTAACTTTGAAAAACAGTTTTAGCACTTATCAAGTTCTCGAATGTTTGCATAGACATAGGTCATTTTATTTTATTTTCCCGTTTTTTTATTGAGGTTTTTTTCTAAACAATGCAATTTAACAATACGTGAGCCGACACTAACCTACGTTTCGTAATAACGCACCTGTGGTTTTGTTGGTAACTTTGCATAATGAGTTAGCTATAAAAGTAAAACCACAATAATGGTTTATTACATTCAATAAACATAGGTAGACACTGGATAGGTATGTTACAAGTTATCAGAAATGCCCTATGTACCGGACGTTTGATAGTAATTTTTTTCTTAGAGATAATGCAATTTGTTGACTTATTTAAGGTAGATACTGCATTCATAATGCAAGTACGTAATATGCACTCTAGAAGTCATAATTATTGTGATAACAATGGGTACATTACGCAAAAAAATAATTATACGAATATTAACTCATGCTATCTTACATTATGTTATGTAGTATCAATAAACTTAATTGTCATTATTTCAATTAATGCAATCGTTTTAGTATTCCGTGGTTGAGTTTATAAAACGGGGAGTAAGCATCATTGAATTGGTAAATTTTTCTTTGTTAGTTTAAAATTTCTAGACAATTTTGTCTATCTTGGCAAAAAAAAGTGGTGCAGCTACCTATCTCTTATTTAGCCACAAAATTAAGTGTTTGCAGCACTAACAACACACAATCATCTGTCCTAGACGCTGTGGTCAATGAAGAAGAAGTGTCTATCTTGCAATTTCTATAAGTTCCTGATTCAAGGTTCTATTGAAAATATCCGTAGAAATACAAATCTTTCAATTTGTCTTTACCCACTTACTTTTACCTATTTTGTACAGCCACTTAAACACGTATTTTTAAAATCATATTAATAATTTTTTGTGAACATAAAATTTATAGCAAACTTTTGACAGCATCCAATTAATATATAAATGATAATAAAAACATTTGAATAGATTTTCTTCGATTGAATACATATTCATTTATATCAAGTACTAAGTTATTGAAAACATACCTACAAAATCAAAGTTACAATATTTGACTTATCAATACTTTATTTTAAGTACTTCTTCACCATTCAATTAATACATACCTAAGACGTGCTATTCAAAATGCTGAAAAAATCCTAAAGAACATTTTTTTAATAAAAAAATTTAACATTACCGTTTTCAGCGTTTCATATCTCTCGTATTACGTGATCATTATAACTGGTAAGTAGTAAAAAATTTTGCAGACATAATCGAAAGATGTTAATGGATCACTATGTCAATTTCATAACAACATACTATGTACCCAGCTATAGATGGTTTCACCTACTTTCGATGTAAAATCTAAAAACTATGAGAACGACACCTTAGCTTCTTTCCCAGCATAATTCTTATTGAAGACTTATTTACGATTGTGACATCAAGCACAAATTACTTAATTCAAAAGCTCCTTACTCATTATTACTATTATACTGTGTACTTTACTCTTGATTGAGAATACGGAAATATTAAGCACACACAATTATTAGAATCTTCATTTATCAAATAGGTACCTACCTATATCTGAAATTTTTATTCGGACTCGTCAATTAAAATCTACATCATCATCATTATCATCATCTCAGCCGTAGGACGTCCACTGCTGAACATAGGCCTCCCCCTTATATCTCCACAGATACCTGTTGGAGGCGACCTGCATCCAGCGTCTTCCACCTTGTTGGTGGACGTCCTTCGCTGCGCTTGCTAGTCCTCTAAAAAATCAACAAGCTAGGAAAAATTAATGGAATTCTATAATTTTAGTACAGTGATTGTCTTTCACAATTTATATACATATTACATATGGAAATTTTTGTTTTAAGTAAAAATACGCCGTTTTTTTTTTAATCTTTCTAACTGCAAATTAACCTGAATAGCACTTCTTCAGAATAGTGCTGCGACTAAACAAAACATCGCAACGATGTACGGAACACAATCAATGATAGTACAGAGCTTGCATATGTTTCGTGTTCGCACTGCCGACTCCCGTGTCTGCGTGTATTCAGTCGCGGCTCGAAACGTACGCGGCGCGGTCGTGTCGCTGTCCGAAATATTTACATCGCGACGTGAATAATATCGCGGAGTTCGTGAACTTTTATTATTTTATCACTTGGATGATATAACACTAGTGTGTGGATACAGTTTAATGTAAGAAATATTTTTTTTATTTCTTAAATTTTACGCATTCAATTGTTTTTGTAGGCGTTCTATTTTTGGTGAGTCATTGAAGAGTGTAGAAAGGCGTTTTCATTTTGTGCTATCTAACGTTTACATGGTGCAGTGTCGTACTTACTTTCGTTTTACACATGTGGTTAAATAAACTTAACCTACATTTACAGCTATAGAATTCTATCGTCAGATAACACTTCAGATAAACTATCAAAATAAACATACGCACGTCATTTATTATCCGCCTCGATTATATTTTTCCACGCTTATCTTTCGACAAAATTATCAATATTATTTTTAGCGATTGCTACTTTCTACTTTCTCTATGAAACACTGTTTCAATTCACGAAAAAGTCGACCTACATCGATGTACCGTTTTCAGAAAATAATTGACTTTCACGTCAACTAGGCACAGGTGTGGTATTATAAGAACTCGCAATTTCTCACCGGTCTTGATGATAAGTGTTTGTATGTGAGAGAATAGAATAAATTGCAATAACTTTCTTTAATGCAACTATTCTACTGAGCATAACATACCTAAACAAATTTTACATCAATTGCAATTTAACGAAACATTCATAAAATATTTTTAAATAAATTAGAATACCTTTCTAACATCGACCTTTGTATGTCACCTTATGAATTTCAGATTATGCCGGCACAAACTGGGCAATGTCAACATTGCCTAAAGGTAAATCGTTAACCGGGGTAAATGTTGACATTAGTTGACTTAGTTAAGTAACGCAATACCTGTCTAACAGATTTCGTAACAGTAGAACAGTTATCAGCAAATATTAACTTTGAAATCATCTGTTATTAAAAGCCAATAATAAATTAAACATTTTGTTAAAAATAGTCCAGTTTTTTTTCAAATTGTATCATATTATGTATTTTTAAACAATGCTCTTATTCTAACCACAATGTATAAATCCGATTCTATATTTTAAATACAAATTATGACTAAATAATGACTAACAGTCAATAATGTAAAGTACATAGTCTGAACTTCATGAAATCGCAACCCACTACCGCACAAAGGAGTGCTTATCAATTGTTTTTATTAATTAAAATGAAATAATATCAGCATTCGTAGTACGATTCTACTCCTCTTATCTGCCAATGCGACATTGTATAATTTATATTGTATATTGATATAATGGTTAATTGCAAATCCGGCTTTGCAATAAACTGTAATATGGAATCATGAAATTCTTAAACCTTTATTACAATAACGGAAAATTAAAAACGCCCTAAAACGTATAACTCAGAAAAAAATATATACATAATTAGATATTGAAACAATTCGCAAATGATTCGCAGCATCATGACACATAACGCTGATAAAGAAATACGTAGGAATCACATCCTCAGGAAGTGGTGGAAGTAAATAATTCAGTCATAAACAGAAGTTTTTTAAAGTAAAATATTATATACCTATAAAGCTTGATTAATAGAAGATCACTTAAATACCTATTTGTAAACTTTTGTAACATTAAAAAGAACATAAATACGTAAAATAGTTTTAAGCAAATTATGGTCATGGCCGCTATACTTCGCTGAACAATCCATGGCCACCTCTAATCACCATAAAGAAGAACAATTGAACAAAACTGTGAAAAAAAATAATTTTTCATGAATCACAATTCATTAATCTTAAAAATGTTCGACGTAACATTGACAAAGTCTATTAATAACAGTGTGACGACACGAGACAAATAGGCGTCCCGTAATTGTGCCAAAATAAATATTGACTTCGAAGTCGGCGTAATTAAAGTTTCACTATTTTAACGCAATGTCTACAAGGATTCGGAGAATGAGTATGTAAATAAACTGTAAGTACACTCGCGAGCCTTAAAAGTGTGTTAATTTTCTAAAACATTTTTCACGCAATGCGGTTTAGGTAAGGTTGCTAACGTGTTCGTTAATTAATGTACCAACTACATATATATAAAAATGGATACTTAAATGGCAATCACCTGAAAATATTAATGTAAGAATCGTGATGAAAACAAGATTTCTGTCCATTAAATATTTTTATTAAATTCTATTTAAGAATGATCACTAGGTACTTCGTCAAACTAACTTCGTTTAAGATCCATTAAAGTTAACAACAAGATAAAATGATTAGCAAGAGATTTAATGAGCTTTCATTTTAATGGATCTTTCTGCAACAGGCAGTGTTAAACAACAAACTTCTAAGTATACATTAATTATGAAACTAATACTTGCAAAAAATATGAAACTGATTGAAAACTAAACAAGCAAATGGTATAATCTTGGCATTCTTATGTGTTCATCTGTTTCTACGTTCTTATTAATGTAAGACAATTTATGACAGCTACTTAGAATAAACATGTCCTACAGATCTATTGTAAGATTGAAAATGCATAGATAGGAATAAACAATTACATTTAACTACACGATTCTGATTTGTTCGTACATTTTCCAATAAAATTGAACATTTTATAGCAAATTGAATAGGAATTACAATGCATAATACAATCTCGAACATAATAGTTTTTTGGTTTATCCGTTATCGATGGATAATAACAATATTTTTTGTTGATAACGTGCACCTGTTACTGTAAAAGAGCGAACTTTGCAAATGCTGCGATTTACTCTTTCAACTCTACACATTATTACACCGTTTGTTATAATCTTACATTGATGAACGTAAAGCCCAAATTCAACAATATAAACTTCATTTTGTTTAAACAACTGTTTAATTTGTTTTTATTTAGAAGACACAGCTATAAAGCTCAAAACTGATTTTTGCTTTTCAATTTCCAATTCACACGGAGTTACGTGTTTGTTTGTAAATGTGTTTCAAATATTCAACTTGAAATCATTTCCCTCAGGGCTGTTATGAAACAAATATTCAATTTATGTAGTTTCAGAAATATATAAATCTATTTAGGTAGAGCGTTGGTATATTGATCTTTATAATCTAGCGCACGCCGTTGAATGGCCTCAACCTTCAATGAGTCTGCAGGGCCGCATATAAATCAATGGGAATTGCGAGTGCGGTCGCTATGACCGCATACTACGTCAGAACACTTCAAATAATGCGCCATTTTTGGGTTAAATTTGAACTAAGAGTAGCTTGACTTTGGAGGAACATGATACATTTTTTTTAATTTTAAAGCAGTTTCAGTTTTTGTCCTTGAACTCAGGCAAATCAAATAATGAGATAATTGTAAGATATCAGTTTGCCTTTCTGCCTTACTTTAAACCAAAACTAAAAAAAACAGCAAAAATAATTAAACATTTATTTAAGCATGCAATTATAGCTACTGTAATCTACTATTACTATGAACACGCAAACCTTGTACCCCATTATTGATTTACTAAGGTAAGTTACATTTGTACAGTTCCCTGTGGCTAATACAAAAATAATTAAAAGGTTCTTGATTACTGTATCTGAAACAAAAAGACGCAATCGGATTTATCAAAAATGCCAGATTTTTGTAACTAACCGTAACATGAAACTAATCGTGATTGATTGATACTGATATTGATTTCATAGACAAAGTAATAGATTGTCATTGAAAAGTGTTTAAAAATGAAAAACAATCGAATTATGTTGTTATCAGATACGAGTGGTGTCACGTTTTTGTTTTAATTACCCATACCTACGAAAGACGAAAACAACCGATTCATTATATTATATCTATCAGGTGGAAAGGATAGCATATAGATTTTTGGAGATAAACTATTGTTTAATAACTTATCATTCTTAAGTAAGTCATAATTATAATATTGTACAAATATTGAAATTCCTAACAGTTCCGTAGACTATGTTGTAAATTTTTGTGATATACAATAATGCTAACTTTATTCCAAAAACGCAAATCAAACAAAAGACTTTATTAATATGACATTTATTTAACTCGTCTCATTAACACTTAATTTATAATAATGACGTTCAATAAAGGGCCGTCCATTGTACATTGTGTGCCTCTATGATGGATGATACACTAACTGTCAGTACTGTCACCCAATACAGACTATTGACATATTAATTAATGCGTCTGATACGCCGAATAGTACAACAATGAACCGATTTGCATGCTCACTGTAATTTATGTACTGCTAATTATATTATTACATAGCTAGCTATTTGCTAGTTTGCGTGACAACGTTAATTTTGTGGCCTAAAGTAAATAGAAGTGTGTAGCTCTCTTAATTTTCAATATTAAACTGAAATCTTACACTACAATGATTCAGTCCATTTAACCAAAGGTATTAAAGCAGAATTACGTTTTTCGAATTCCATATTTTTATGTATTTTTTATAAATTTTCCTAGAAGTTTTTCACATTAGATATGTCTGAAAGAATTTATTTGATAACTCTTGTTATATTTTAAGCTTCAAAACGTAAGAAACTGCCTAATAATTTTATCGTTTTGTATTTTTCTTCACCATCACATTCATGGACATTATTAGAATTGAAACGCTCACACACTGAGCCCTTAAGTATAGCATGCAGTTTCAAATATCACTGCCTAACCATATGGCACTGATGTTCAAACAAAACCAACTACTATTTCCTTGGGATTAAGGTTGAAAGTGAAACTGAATGATATCACCAACCCGTGTAATGTTGTTGATTGAAAGTGCGGTTCGTTGATTAGAAGCGTTTCAATCATCGTTAAATGCTTGGTAGGAATATTTTAGTTTAGACTCAACAGCTGAATGCGTTTCTTAAATAACGTATTTTTTATTTGTTTATTTCGTAACTATGAAAATGTTATCGATTGCATAATGTGCTCATGCTTTCAGATAATCTTCTTAAATTTTGAAAAAATAATGTCTTGTAGGTATTGTGTAGGTATTGCCGATTTCCGTTATTCATTTATGGTAGTGTTCCAAGTATCATTTCTTGAGGAAAGACAACGCAGCTTTCCTTAAGGACTTCCTTATTCAATAATAATTTTGTACCAACATGGTTTTGCAGAATGCTGTACCAAACATCTTTTTTTATTATTATTGGGTTTTGTCGCGATTTCCGATAGATTTGCCTCCATAAAGTAGGTAATAAAAGTATAGAAATTTGGGGACCATATTAAAAAAAAGTTGAATGATATTTTAACACCGAACATTAACCTTCAACTGTCATATCAAGTTTAGTTGACTTTGCTAATTACCATCCTATAATTTAATTCTAAATTAATGAACGACAGTTGAAGGAAAATTTACATACAAACTACTGAATAAAAACTAAGAACGCGCAATTTTTAACTAACAAATGCATACAATAAGAATAATCAAGAATTGAATTCTAAGAACGTAGGAGTCATTGCAATTGTTTCTCGTTGAGTGCTTTATTGACCATTAACTTCGATTAAACGTTTGATTGGAACAATAAAACTATACAGCTTCCATGCGTATTGATAATATCTCAACAATGAGACCGAGTTACTATTTCATATCTAGACTACACACAAGTACTTTGAATTGATTGGTTAACCAAAACTATATTATTTTTTTTATTAGGGACAAAAAAAGGTAAGGCTTTTCGACACTTCACCGTTAGATAACACATCTAAACAGTTTATAATATGTGTTAATATCACAGCCATCGTTACTAGAAGTAATGCTGGCAAAATATACAGACATAAAAACAAAATGTTGAAAATATAGTTAGTTATCAGTGTTTTTTTTATGTATCGCCGATTACCGTTATTTATATGGTAGTTTTCCAAGTATCATATTCTTGAGGAAAGGAAACTTAGAGGGTTTCCTTAAGGATTTCTATGTAAATAACAGCTTCTGGGCCAAATAAAAAAATATTACACACATTATAGGTATGTATGTTCAATTAATCGAGGTCCGCCCAGATTGGCTATCAAGCGAGCTCAAAGTATCATCAACAAATTAATTTTAATCAACTGCGTGTAAATGAGATCATTTCTGAATTCTGCCAATGTTACAGTTTTTAACACATGTATTTAGCGATAATGTTCGTATAGGTACTTAGTCGATATCTACTAATATAATTAACTATTTAATACTGTTTTACATTGGACTGTATACTTTACAATGTAAATTGCGCGTTGTTAGTTCCTTGACCTTAGTGCAGATAGATATAATATTAGTAGGTATTTATTATTGTTCGCAAATCTTTCTGGATTCCAAAGTTTTAATGCTACTTGGTTAAATGTTCTTATTTAATGTTAAATTTTTCAACCTCACGTAAACCAAAGATTTAATACTATTTTTGGCCAAAAATTTAATGTAACCGGTACAGAAAACTTATAATGTTATTACTTTTTTTGTGCTAACAATAACTGGTTATTGAAGTAATTAGATTTTAAGTTTCTTATATTTTCAAAAATTAATAAAATCCTCAATTTTTTGTTTCACAGATTAACGTAAAAAATACATAATCAAAATTCTCACACATTTTTACAAACAATAATAAATCAAAGTAGGTATGTATGAAATCATTATCGCCGAATAAATTCGCGGAAGTGTGATGTCGTCGCTACTTTGATAACAGAATATTTTTTTCAAAAAGCGTAGAACGTTTCCAAGGCTGTAGGATGAATAGGAATAAAATAAATACAATAATCGATAAGCAGATACAAATGATTCCATAATTTATTAGAAGGTTAAATGAAGGCTATTAAACGTTATTAATTAGAAGCAATTTCTACTGAAAGTGATCGTGAGCGATAACTAGGTTAGACAGGTTGAATTACAATATTTCATTGGACAATTATTAAGTGTAATTTTGAATCTATTATCTGCCTTTTTCTAACCATGTTGCCTTCCAGTCTGCATCTGATTTTCAGTGTTTCACATAAAGCGATTGTCTATTAGACTTTCTCAGCCCAGTTATCCGGGCAACCCAACACCGCTTGGGAAAACTTGTTGAAAGCCTTTCTGGCTTTTCACTTATTGATTGCCAAAGATCAAATGACAGGCGCTTAAAAATTCATGTCAATTTATTATAATTACATATCAATTAATAAGATATGTAATCGATTTTATAAAGCAATATCGTGCGTTGAGCATGCAAAGAGACTAAAAGAAATTAAGCAAAATGTGTTATTGCCCCTTTAATAAATTGCCCATATCGGTTTATCAAAAATATACCTACTACGTACTTAATCAACTACAGATAAATAATAAACAAATAGAATACAAATCTTTTATCACGTGTTTGTTTAATATTTAAATATTGTTGATATTGGATTTTGTTACACGTGTTAACAGTTATTGCGTATATGCATGTGTCATTATCATCGAGGTTTTTTTTTACTTTTAACGGTTTACGAATCACTGTTGACTGACATACAAATCATATTGTACACAAACCTCAGCAATGTTGATGTTTTACCGATATTGATGTTAACATATTTTTTTCAAACAATGAGACAGAACAAAAACTTGGGTTATTTTGTTCTTAAACAATGACTATTATTCTGTCAAGAACCTAAAACGGTCACTGCCAAGATGACAAAACAGTGACCCGAAAAAATACAATGGAAGTAAAAATTCCGTAATACGGGTTATCCGTTTACTGTTCCGTAACTCTACAGATAAAAATTTTTGCCACACATCATTTCTGTGACAGCTGTCAATCATACACAACAGGAACTTAAAAGTAAATTACTTATATAAAATTAAACATTTCTTTGTCTCTTCCACAGATACACGCCAATGGATAGCCGATTCGAACTTCAACTTGGAACGACTACCTAGCCAGAGTTCCCCTAACAAAACTTCCTTGGTGTGAGCGAGACGAGAGTCTTTAGAAAGTGAGGACAATATCGAGACACGTGCATCGGTGAAAGTGTTCTCAGTGTGCAAGCAACGATGACGCCCGGCGCGGAAGAATTGACTATACTAGGGGGCAACAATAATGTCGTCCCCTTATTACCACGAACCACCGTAGAACTGGAATTCAAGAACATAACATGTGACATGAACATGTTTATCATGAGCAAGCTGCGAATGGGTGAGTGTCATTTGTTTTACTACCTGAAGCCTAATAGGAACATTTTTACGCATTTGACGTTCGGGCGTCCAATGACGTCACGGTCTTTATCTAAGACCGGCAATACACGGACCGTTTGAAGCAGTTAGGGGCGACAGCTTCAAGTTGTCGACTGAACAGTGAACTGCAGAGTTCGATGGACGCACATACACCACTCGAGCAGTTGCAACTGATTCTCGTGGTCGACAGCTTAAAGCTGTTGCCCATGACTGCTTCAAGCGGTCCGCGTTTTGCCGGCCTAATAGCAACATTTTTACGCATTTGACGTTCGGGCGTCCAATGACGTCACGGTCCTTATCTAAACTGATATGAACCACGAGCCATGACCGGAGTTCAAATGTGTAAGTCACCTTGACACTACCAGTGAAATCTCAATACAAATAGATAACAAACGTTTTGCAAAATATTTCGCGAAGCAACATGTCGGCGGTTTCCGGACCGCGTTTGATTATTTCCGTTGATGGAGGATAGTGAAGAATTGATGTTGTGCTTAAATGATTTTATTGGCGTTAAAATAATTTTAATGGCGCTTAAAACAGAGACCAAATCATTAACAAGCATATTTTTGCTTAAATATATTTTAAAACGCTCAACACCACGCAACTTATATTAGTCATTCTTATTACTCTACATGGGAATTTCATGATGCAGTCAGATGTTTGATACAAATCTTAATCCCTGATAAAATGCTAAATACTAATATAACCTAGAACTAATTTAGTTTTATCTTATCTCGGCTTATTGTTTTCTATCGAACCTTATAAAAACAACACCGGATTTATAGAACGTAGGAATTTTTGACTTTATTTTTTGGTTATTTCATATTATATTTTTTTGATAATAACCCTGTAAGGACTTAGCTTGTCCTGTGTGTTACGTCAACTTAGAAACCGGTATGCCACCCGTTCGTTCCATGTTACACGCAACTTATTTCTAGGTCATTATTGCTTATTGGCAATAGATTTATTTAAGTAGCTTTATACTTAACATATTGGTGTCAAGGGATCTGTAACTATCGGTCGAACTAGACAGCTGCGAATTTGTCATTTGTTAAGTCGCTAATAAATTAAGTCGTGATGCCTTTGTACTTTGTTTACATAGTGTTTAACGTTGACTTATTGTTTGATTTTTTTTTCTTCCTATTTGTTTTGGAGATTCTTGTGGTGTTTTTAAGTCTTGTAAAAAGATCATAGTGTGTTTATTTAAGTAAATAAAATATTAAGAATGTATAGATTAATGAATGGTCATTTGAAATGTCTATATTGAATGTCTGAAACTCTATATTATCATTTAATGAAAAAGTTACACCAACAACAGTAAGTAATATGTTAATCAATGCAATTAAAATAAATTCACTTGCCAGTACTCCCTAACTCAATCCAAACTAATATTATAAATGCGAAAGTAACTCTGTCTGTCTGTCTGTCTGTCTTTTCTTCACGCCTAAACTACTGAACCGATTTGTGTGAAATTTGGAACAGACATAGTTTGAAACTTGAGAAAGGACATAGGATAGTTTTTATTACAAAAAAAAAATCCGGACATATAGCGCCATCTATTGGTCAAATCAAAAATCTGCTGGTAGTCACTATTCCACGCGAACGAAGTTGCGGGCAAAAGCTAGTTTCTTATAAAAACAAAAAATTCAATAAATATCTCCAAGCGAACACATCCGATAATTTTTGTGTAATTTTACGTCAGCGAGCGCGCGTGAAAGCTTATATTATATAATATCTTTGTGACCTTATTGCTTTCGTAATAAAGGTCAAAATAACATTGGCAACACTTAAAAAGATCTTTAGTGAAATGAACTGCAAGTATGCTTGGATTTCTTTCAGCGTCATTTTTTAAAATGCTTTTTGCTTTTTTCAGAGTAAAAACAATAGTTGTTATTACAAAAAAAAACTGACTTTTGAAAAGGCTTTAAACAAAATTCCAGGACATTGTTTCAAACAGTAACTTTTCTTTATAACATTAATATGTGCGCAAGTATGTATTATGAAAACAATATTTTACCCACCAATAACTATATAGGTAGAATACATAACATAATATTAAAGATAAAACCCAATAGACCGATATACATATAAAACTTACGTAAGCGATGTTGTTCCACTTTTTTTTACTTACATAAGAAAACCTAACGGATTGGCACTGAAACCTAGATATGACTATTATTTATATCTTAATTTGCAATGTTCTTATAAAACCATGCATTTATATTGTGCATTGTATGCATATTCGCTTAATCAAATGGTGATGATGGGGTAGGTTCGTACACGTATATAAAAATATTGCATTAAAATTAGTCAAATTAATAAAAATGTATATGTTTGTCCAACAAAATTAGGTACGCAAGCATGTAGGTAACTACTCACAAAAAATTATAATTTATTTCATTACCCCTTTGTGTTAATTTTCCCACCTTATTTAGAGTAATCACATCTAATAAGTTAATTGCTTACATGGCTGTCAAAACAATAACATACTTATTCTATTATTATAAAACAAAAGCCCATAAATTAATAAAATAATGATAAATACAAAAAAAATATTTTATAATGATCTGTTGCCATGTTCTATCTAGGCATATAAATCTTGTAAACGCAAGGCTTATAAAAGAAATAGTGTAAGCCGGTACTTGAGCTCTTTGCACTCAAGTGTATAAACTTGTTGCAATGTTCATACTTCTTATCGGTCAGACATGATGACTTTCTGCGCGTCGAGTAAGTATGTAAAAGTTGCACTACGTCCATTTGGTGCACCCATTCACTGCAAAGTTTTAGTCGGCCGGCAGTTTGTTCAGGCTCATAAATCAGTTTGGAAATGAATGTGCCGGTAAGAGACCGACTGAAAACTTTGATTCAATTCACGATTTTCTTAAAAAATATATTTTCGGACCATCCGACCAACAGTCGGCCGACTCTTTAGTACAGTATGCAGTAGTATATAAAGTAATGCTGACAACGAGACTTCAAGATATAATAATAAAATCAACCGTTACGTTCAGTTTGGTTTTGGTTCAATGTGGTTACATTTGAGAGCAGTATTATTTTTTTAACAGATAATAACGTATCCATTTGTGATTTAATCTAATAAATTCCCTACGGAGAAGACGTCAAACAGTAATTATTAAATACAGACAAATAAAGTTATTTTAAAATTAAGCGTGTGAAAATTTACAGGACGTCTGGTCTGGCACACTTATAATGAATAGGTAATTAGCAAGGTTAATAAAACATAAAATAAAGATTATAAATTATAATAATCACCGCAAAATTCTTGATAATTATATTCCGACATACGTAATGAGTTATTGACCCATGGAACTATAACAATAATATAACAGGTTGTTGACAGTGGCCGTGAGTAAACCTTTTTGATCGGACCTACGTAGTAACAATTGTCTTTAGTGGTACTGGCCATTCATAGGATCAATTATCTTTTTTAAAGATAGAACTGGAAGATAACTTGGTCTTATTTTTCATAAATTTTTTGTTCTTTTGTTTTTCAAAATTTTAACACTGGTTGTTTTCAAGATTGTACATATTTCTGCATACAAATGTTTCTTTATCTTGCATGCATTTTCAGATGACCTTGACGGTACGTCCCGTATCCTAAAATATATCTTAACATACGCCAGGTTAATGCCTGTACCAAAGAACAATGAATGTTAATATTTATTGACACCTTGATAAAATAAATCATGGAAGAGTACTTAATTACACATTTTATATTCAATTGCAGTCAATCATATGGCTGATTAACATTTCTGAGTAGTAGTGTATTATTTTCCTTGCTTTCTACAGCTTGGATGACGTCAACTTCCCAACTACTCTTTACTTTCTACGTAACATTACCGACATACATAGGTATACCATCGATTGCTACCGCATGGCTTAAAAACTTACCTCTGTACTGTTTTATCCGGCGCTACAAATTACATACATACAATTCCCGGTACTGAAGTTTCGTGAAGATAAACAACCCAATTAGTAACAAATTGTTGTTATTCAAATCATTATATTAAAGACGTCATATTAGCATACAGATAAGAGGCAAAAAAATGACCGCTGTGTAATGATATTATAACAATACATTAGATTTACATAGATATACGATTGACACTTAAAATTATTGCGAATGTAGGAAAATGCTTGCTTCCTTACGGTGAGATTGATTGCATTATTACAATGCGTCGTATATATAGTATTTCTCACGTACAAGATGTGTTGGCAGAGTTACCTTCCGTTGATTTACGTAATGTAAACGGAAGCATCTTATGTCTGTTTATAAACACAGCAAAGCTTGTACATGTCTCTTTCAACACACATTTGATTCTTGTATATATTCCTACATATTTTACTTCTGAATGCAAATATCTCTTCACAATTGCAAAATTCGAGGGGTCATCTTGCATTAGAATATTTTAAGTCAGACTTTAACCTCAATATTGTGAAATAAATATCTAAATAAAGAATATATTATCTGGAACCCATAGAGGAAATATACCATACAAGATCAGCTCTATCTAATACTATATTTATTAGAATGGTAACTGTCTTTATAAATGGAAATCTTTGTACACGGAACCTTGATTGAGTTGATTGATCAGCTCAATAAATCCATGTTTCTAAATAAGACTTTATTGAGCAAACACGTGTAAGCTAGTATTCCTATTTCCCAGACTAAGAATATTTACTTCACCATGATGGAAAACAAATGACGATCTCTGCGTAGAACAGTATGCAGCGCTAAATTGGTGGAAAATGAAGCTGAAACTTAACCTGAGTTTCCATTAACCATGGCCTGAATAATGCCTTTTTACATAAACGAAGTGTTTGATGGTAATTTGTCAAATTTCTATGCGACTTCACCATTATAAGTTTCGCAATGACATTTAACAACCTAAACGGATGGAACGACTACATTAAAGACGTTTGCTTAATATCTTGTGTTGTGAAGAAATATATTCCAAATCTTCTAGAATTAATACACACGCTCCAAAATTTAAAAGCACTGATTGTGCTCATGTTGTTGTTCATTGATTAAAAAAATACCTACTCTCTTATAGCATATCATTACAGATATGTGACGCCGATATTTTCTTCATAATTGTCACACTTTTTATCGCTAAGATAAATTTTCACGGACGTCTATCTATCACGCACGACATTCCTAGATGTTAAAATAAATCGTTTTCTTTACGTCGTTTGTAGGTCAGTCATTCCGCATTGTACTTATGTATATGCCTATGTGTAATATTTATGTAAATTCTTTGGTAAGACGCGGTGTCTTGCGGGTCGTTCCGGTTCTGTCTTATGTGCTAACTCATAAGGCTTACTGGAATTCTCTCGAGAACTTTCTTTGGTAGTTCTGTCGTTAGTCAAGCTTACATAAGCTGTGTCATTAGTAGACTATGCTAGAACATTGGTCCACACAGTACACCGTTACGACTGCGGACGAATTGCATAACCGTCCATAGTAAAATCGATTCATAGGATGTAATCTATCGATAAGAGTAGTATTGATTTAGTGATCAAGGGCGTCTATAAAAATGCTTTAACAGATATGGTTATATATATATTAAGCGGCTGTTCAGGAAGGGTTTTTGAGTATTTATAGAATTGCATATTATGTTGTCATGTTTTATCAGAGGGCAGGAAGTGCTGCTTTTGGGACGCGGGTGAAACCGGATGAAACGGCCAGTATTCGGTAATTTCAATATTCAACCAGTTGTGAAAATTGGATCTATTTATAACGTAGTTAGAATATCAGATAAATATAGGTACTTTTTCAATATGTCAGTAATATTGAAAGTATAAAAAAATAATTACTTAATTGTTTATACCTATGCTAAAAATAACCTTGTTTTTCCGATTTGCTTATCGAGTATCAGTAAATGAATCGGTAATCATGTATAAGATATATCAGTAAGTAGGTATCTATTTTCAGGTTCCCGGCTACTATAGAAGATAGATATACGGTATTTAAAGATTTAAGATAAGTTAGGTATTACTGTTTTATTTGTGTTGCGAAATACCGATCTTATCAATAAAAAGTCGTGGAAAAGTCGTGGTGACCTAGTGGGTAAAGAACCAACTTGCCAAGTATGAGTGTGTACCAATGCATCTTTTCTAAGTTTGTGTGTAAGAAAAACATCTTGAGGAAACCTGGACTATAAGGTCTTAAATCACCAACCAGCTTTGAGCAAGCGTGGTGATTAACAATCAATTATTTTCTGTGTGAGAGGAGGCCTGTGCCCAGCAGTGGGACGACAAAAAGGCTAAAGATGATGATGATGTTTAAAGAATATTGACGATTGATGGAAACGTAGCTACCTGTCGCAATACTAAGAGTAGATTTGACGTGACCCACATAAAGTACGCGTATGTGACATTTACTTAGTTTGTTCGTTACGGTCATTAGAGCGTCGTTGGTCGTCTAACTACGAAACTAATTAAAATGCTTATTGTTCAAAGTAAACATTATTGGAACTCCTGGAACGCTTTGAGGACAACCAGTATAAAAATGAAATAGACACTCTCCTACATAATTACCTGAAATGGTTAATCATACGTCATTCTTAATCTGGTTTCACTTTCAGCTATTATATTTGAATTCAGGTAATCTGCCTGTTACATGCCCACAAATAACCTACTTACAGGAGGGTTACTCAAGAATAGGCTTTTTATAAGATAGGTTTTTTTTTTAATATAACATTTGAAATATGATGCAAATGACATTATTTTACAAAAATCTCCGCCAAAAAATACTCAAAATGGGCAAGACATCACCTTTATTTACCTTCTGTTTTGTTTTTCTACAAGTATAAAAAGTCCAAAAAATAAAAACTAGTTGCACCACTTTGTTCTTTAATTTACTTGAAGGCTGAGGTCGTACAATGACCGGACTGCCCTAAAATTATATTTTTTGCTCAGCATTTTACGACTGGTGTCTAAAAATACATCAGAAGGGTTCTAATATAAGGGCCTGCTTAAATAAGTTTTATTTTTACATACGCCCTGACGACTCAGTAATACTTGTAAACAAATAAACATTTTCATTGGATCATGGGATAAATTAAGGAAAAGCATTAGTTTGATTCACTATTAACGATGTCTTTATTGTTTGTTGTTTAATTAAGTGATATCATTTCGAAATTGGGAAAACATAATATTACCCGACATTAGACGGCTCATTGATTAAAGGCTCTTTAATTGCCATTGGGAATTCACTGTCAATTTAGCATTATACTTAACTTGCTTGTAATATTATGTACAGGGGCTTCATATGGGACATACCCAGATATATAATCAACTCCTTCAGTTATCAATGGAAAGAAACATTACGACGTAAAAAGCTTATGAATGAACACGTTTGTTCAACCATCAGTTATCAACTTATCATTTAAAGTACCCTGTACTCGTACAGGTACATATAATATAGGATTGGCTATGTTTATAAATCACTTCCTCATTCATGTTATGATGAGACACCCATATGCGCAAACGCACATACTCGCTGCCTGCCAATCGATTTTTGCACATTATAAATATTCATCAAGACGTCTTGTATTGTTAAACTGTAAGTTATTGGGACCAAAG
Source organism: Helicoverpa armigera (assembly GCF_030705265.1). Classification (NCBI taxonomy): domain Eukaryota; kingdom Metazoa; phylum Arthropoda; class Insecta; order Lepidoptera; family Noctuidae; genus Helicoverpa; species Helicoverpa armigera. The sequence goes on along the minus strand of NC_087132.1, from coordinate 7,657,514 downwards.
ATTTTTATCGTTTCATACAAAATGTAGGTGAATACTGATTATTTCAACGTTTTCAATTGTTGTATGTGCCAACTTGGGTAATATGCTAAGTAGGCTTCATTGTTTTATGCGGAATCAACGAATAATAAAAGACAAATAGACGTGTTGAAAAAACAACTAAAAAATATTTTGCAATGTGTAAGTGCAATAAATGTAGGTCACTAATAAAATGTCATCCTACGTTAAAATAGCGTAATGGAAAAGTAATTATAATAGAAATTAATTATTCCACATTCCGAACACATCAAATACTTTTCCCGAATATTCTTGAACAAAAGGTTACCTCAATTAAAGAGAATGCTAACCTTAATCATTCATAGTTTTGAAATACAAACGCGAAGTATCGGTGATCATCAGGGCATGAAGTACCGTAAATAATTAGATTCTAAACGATCGATACAACTTCACCTCTTGACCTGAATATGTAAATATTTACTGCATTTCCATTCATATTCTTATTAATTACATTATTTTATCAAAATACCATATCAGGAAAATGTAGGAATATCTTGTGACATATCGGAAAAGTTTATACTGCGGAAAAAGACCAAAAAATCTATGGACGGATTGTGTGAAAGTCGATATGGCTAGAAACAATGTTACTTGTGAGATGACAGATAAAAGAGTATGGAAGGAGAAAACATGCTGTATCGACCCCAAATAAAATTGGTATATAGATAGACGATGGTGATGATGATATATATGGAGGGTGATGACATCGGAAAAGTTTTGAAGAAGATATAAATAAAAAAATATAAAGACAATATATATACCTACCTACCAAGAGTCGTTTTAGCTTCTGGGAAGAATATAGGTACTTATTTCATAAATCTGAATAAGTTTACATATCTTTACCGATTACGGTACGATAAATCGCAAGGCTACCGACATTTGTAACACAATATCGGCCTGTATCCTCTAATAACAAACAATTATAAACAAAGGAACATGATACTTAAAATATGTTACCGACGTTACAAATACTGGAAGAGGAAGGGAAACCGAATATTTTAATACAGGCCTTATGTTAATATGTATTACAGAATAATTCCGCTGAACACAAACATAGGTATCGAAATAACGGATATACAATGATTAGTTGATTGATTGCTATTATCATCGAAGATATTAAACTAATAAACTACCTATTCAAGAATTTTGCGATAGCGGAAAACCCATTTTAGGTATCCACTCTGATAAACCTTTAATTCCGTTCCGATTTTATTGAAATTGTTTCTAAATATAACACATTATTCGTTGGCAACAGCCGAACAACAGCAAATAAAGGAAGTCAATCAATCATCACGATTTTTGACCAATTATATTATTATCAGTACCTACCTAAGTGACGGATATGGACAAAACAGCACTTCTCTTAGAACAGTTTTTTTTTTTAATTCATGAAGAACTATTCTCTTAACATTTTATCCTTTGTAAGATCTTATTCACACTCAAGAAGAGACAAACATTTGGATTTTTAGTTATATGTTTAGATTTTTATTTTATGCTATATAATTTAAGTGTGAATTTTCTAAGTCATTTCGTTAATCATATGCTCACTTTATCTGAAACCTACTTATTATCTCGGCTTCCCTTTAATCTCTTAACCATTAATTTACATATTTCCTGCTTTTTGCTTTAATTATCGCGTTAACACGCTATACTTAATAATTAGCCAGATTACAGATCTTCACGGTGTAATCTTAGCACCACTGGGGCCAATTAATTTGCATCGTAAATAATTATTAATTCAAAGGCAAATTGTCATGATATTTATTGCTAGCGACAGCTATTTGTATTCAATTATGCATAAAGTTAACTTGTGTCATTCTATTACAACTACTTTTAAATAAATATGCGAAAGTTATAACAATAACTTCTAAGACTACAGAAAATTAATATGCAATTTGAAAACATAGGTATTAAATCTTCGTATTAGTTATTGAAATCATAGATATTATTTACGTGATGCTGAATACTTTAATACACTACAAATAAATTATAAATTGCGCTTTAGAAATGTTCCCAAGATAAACTATTTTACAGCTTATGTTCAGTGACGAAACTGTAGGTACCTATGAGATTTCGATAGGCGCTGAATGACTGGCATAATATTTTTATGCTAACTAATCTATAATCTTTACAATTTAGAATGCGTAGAGCTTGGTATTTCTAATCCGATAATATTCCGTAGGTAAAGGTAAATAGTTGTGTTATGAATAATACAGTATACATATTAATGAAAATAATAATCGTATCATGACGCATCATGACATGAAAATCTATAATGTGCGGTTGCCTAAGACCACGGAATATAAGGCAAGGAATATGAGCGCAGTTTTAATAAAAATAACATAATATCAAACTGAACCATTAAATTATAAAATGTATTTTCCACTGTGTTACGTCAAAAGCGGTGTGTAAAAGAATAATAAAGTGTATCGTCATTATTTAAATTATATTTAAATGTAGTTGTCGATCAGCCGACCGCAAGCACCTACGTCGACATTGATTTCAACATATTATCATTAGACAATCAATTAGTGCTTGTTTTGCCAACACTCGGTTTATTGTTATTGTCATAATTAACAACGTGGAAAGTGGAAATCAACACATTAACGATTTTGAACTAAAAATCACTCTGTAAATAAAAATACATCTCAGAACTAACCAATTAAGTTTTCAGAAGCGTCTTTACAATAAGGTGCACTTTTCCTATGAAAGAAAATCAAAGCCAATAATAGGTTTTTACCGTAATTATCAATGAAAAACATTACCCTCCTTCTTTGGCAGTCGGGTAAAAAATACTAAGTTTTTACCACAATTATCAATAAATAATAGTTTATATTGTGATAAATACCTGACAACAGTATTTATTATATTTTTTCAGAAGGAAATGTGGAAATGCCTCGTTTATAGCGTGTTATCAATTGTCAGCCACTAAAGCTTTTATTATTCTTAATGAACCTGTATTTAATGTGCGGTAACTTTTTCTATTATATTGCAGATATAATTAGTGACTAATCGTTTCTATTGAAATATAAATAAAGGTAAACAAACCGCAAGGTGACTAGAATTTTCTTGTCATTATAGAATTTAATAGTTCTTGATAGACAAATGACAACTGAATAGAACGGAATGGAACTTCTCGTCAGTTGCCGAGAACACCGTTGATAATTCGCAGTCATGACTTTACTTCATGATATTTTTTTTTATTTCAAGAAAATATAAATATACAACTACCCATATATAATAGCTATATTTCTAGCCTTAAAAGACCGTTTCATTACATACTCTTAGATTATACAATATTTATTATTTAGGTGCGTATTTTTGGACAATATAGAAAAATTATCAGCAATGGTTGACTTGAAGTCATCGGAATGCGTACATCTTTTTTTTTACTTAAACAAACGTACGTACTTAAACGTTTTTACGTAAATAAATGAAAGATGCTACTTAAATATGTATATATATTTTTTAATTATTTGGATGCATGACAATTGCAACAGTAGGCATCACCAAAGGTACAAATATTACGTAAACGCAATGATGTGAAAATGAATGACGCATCCTCCATAAACTCTGAAAAACATTGATAGAACCGTTTTTTAATATTTATATTTTTACGATGCAAATGAGGTATTGAATTACCTGCTGGGTAGTTAAGGTTTAATTTATCGCGAAGTTTAGTTTGATAAACAGTTTCCACAGTAGTTTATGAAAGAACTGATTTACTAGTTAGCAAGTTCAATAACTTATATGTTTTGCTGTGGCAAATGCAAGCAGACAGTTAGATATAAAAACTGCGATAACGGACCGTAGTTTCTTGACCGTAACTAGACTTATAACTACAAAGCTTTCAGTTCTTGTTGCGTATCTTTTTTCTTTTTGCTCTACTGCCCGAAATAAGAGAGTACAACGAACTCTCTGTATCTACGGTATAATAATTGGCGAAACTCACAAATAAGTACCTAATAATATGTAAGCCGCGGTTGTTTGTAATTAAGATTACAGTTGCTGCCGACACGTGAATTTTGTGTTTTATGTGCGTTCATAGCGTTAATTCATAAAATCATAAAACACCGGGAAGGTCCCGTTAATATTGCTAACATTAAAAAACTTAATAAAATTGCATAGTTTGTTGTGTGTCACTGTTATGAAGAAAAATAATACAAGTAAGAGGTATTGATTGGCTTTTTTCTATCTTTTCAGAGAATAAGCAGATTCTAAAGAGTGTGTCAGGATGCTTCAAGCCTGGAGAGCTAACAGCCATCATGGGACCTTCAGGAGCCGGCAAGACCACACTCCTCAACATCCTCGCAGGCTACTCGTAAGTATCACCATTAAACTGATAGTTATTAAAGCTCTCAAAATTATGAGGTTTCTTATCTCAATACATGGGCTTATTAATGTAACATACTTCAATACAAGATTAACAGTACCCACAGATTTTTTAAGAAAACCTTGATTTCAATCAATGTTTTCGGTCGGTTTAATATCGGTTAAACACCTTTTTTTTTTTTTTATCGACGTAAAATCATCAAATGACCCCTCCCGCTGTGGGTTAGCAGCGGTGAGGGAGTGTCAGACTCTTACTGACTAAAATCGTCGTGTTCCGTCATAGGCCTTTTATGTACCAGGGCCGCGGTATCTCTTTCGAACAACCCGCAGCCCCGGCAGGCCTTGGCCCTGCTGGGCCCCGCTGGGTCGGTTAAACACCTGACATTCGTGATATGCCTATTATTCATCTTCATACTCATTTATGAATCAAATAAACTGTGGGCCGTCATAAAGTTAGGGGCACTCTTAATAAATTCCGCAGATCAAACAAAGCTATAGAATATAGCATGACTTGGTATGCAAAATCCCCCCATTCAGGCAACAGCAACTCTCTACATTTGGCACAAATCCAGAGCCAAACGTTTCACATTTCTATATTAAGATATTTTCACTCCATACTATGACCGTGGCACTATTGATTACTAGGCAAGGCTGGTCTCAAGGTTTCTATGATACACACATAAGTCTGATAATACATATACGCAATATATCATTGTCTATATCAAAGTTTATTACTTTTCTAAGCGATTACAAAGACGTGACAATTTATAATGTAGTTACTTCTTCATACTTACTTTAAAAATAATGAGTAGGTAATATTTTCATTCGCCTTGTATACCAATAGTTATACAGTCCATGAAGAACTGTAATTTTTACCTTGTAGAATTTAACAAATCATTTTCATTCTTCATTAGGTTGCTTATTATCACATTAGCACGGGCGCCACATTAAAGCGTGGTAAATTCCATCTGATCACCGACAGTCATGGGTATTTACGAGCATGGGTTCCTATCGTTATTGAGTAACTAAGGCATTCCTTGAGTCAGAGTTACTGATTTTCAGCCAACATAGGCCATATGTCAATGATCATGGGTGCATCTCTCATATAAAAACTCGCGAAATTTGGATTATTCACAAGGTATACCTACAGAAGGAAACTTCATCTACTAATGTACAAACTGAAAATGTTGGAAACATTCCAAGATAACTAGATTCGTTTAGGTGGAAATTCCCAAATTGAAAAACGAACTGCGTGTCGGAGAGTCTGATCATAATATCGTTTAGTGTTGTATACAGTTAAATTCAGCTTACAGTTCTAAGCATACGAGTACAATATGAAAATGGTCTGAAGTACATAATGAAACTAGCTCCGTTGGGAACTAAAAATACCATTAGTAGAGGAGTAACTATTCATAGCTAATATAGGAATCACGCACTGCCTTAGTCACCATAGTCCCTTGCGGGAAAAATTATGACTCATATACATACATACATACATAAAATATGGGTGTTTATGTGAGTACACCAAGCGACACGATTTTGTTCTACGTAGAATAATTGTAATACATCTATTTTTAGCTTTGGTTCATTGTTAACATGTGAACTGAATCTGAAGTATGAGTTGTTTTGTTTTGAGACGAAAATATTGTTTTTTTGCGTAGTTGCTTAGTATATTATAGGAATGATATTTATTTCTGACCATTACTTATTCGAAGAATATAAATCTCTATATACATTATTAAAATACATATTATAAAAACTTTTTATCTAAAATGAAAGTAATTAAATTAATAGACACAATTAAAAAATGCCTCGTGGATATTTAACAACAAAACTGATATGTCTCTTCAACATTGAAGTTTCGCAAAAAATAATTGAATGATCTCTTTAGTGAAGTAATTTTCCATTAACACAGGCCTACTTATCAGGAAATAAGTATGAGTCATTGTGTTTGTTGTAATCCAAATAATTTTAAAATTTTAATATGTATTCGTTTACTTAACTACATTAAATGTACTCTAAAACACGTGAACTCTTGAATAATTAGGAACAAAATACGAATCATGTGGCATTATTGGCACAAGCACAAGAAATTGTACATATCATAGAGTCTGTTCCGGATGTTTACATTGTTTTAAAAAGATAAAAAAAATTAAATAAATTGCAGTCTTGATCCTCTTAATCGACACGGAACATAAAAGGAAGTGATCATGATATTTGCGTTCAAAGATAAATAGCACAATATTAGTGCGTATTGTGCAATGAATGACTCTTTGTCTTTTACATAAAATAATGTACAGGCAAATATTTACACTAAAACTCAAAGGTTGATAGCTCTAACGGTGCCAAAGAACAACTACTTACTTACTTCAAAATTAACGCTTCATAGACAAGAATGGAAAACCGACATCAGACACAATAATACCTAACCTAGCTTTATATTAAAATTATACATTATACAAATCAAGCAATAACAAGTAAAATTAGCATTATTTAATAATATTATATCTTGGATATAACAAAATGTAAACAAAGCTAAGGATAAAGATAATGCAATAACACCATTATCTTGCACATAATACTGCGAAATCAAAATTACAATAAACAAATAAATAATAAAACAAAGCTTTGTGGTTTTGTTGTCATTTTTCAATGATTAATGTTTCGTTTGTCTCTATAAAAAGGTGTAAATAATGTCTATTTCGACATATTGAATGGTGTTTAGATACCTAATGCGATTTTTTTTTTAAATATTCAATGCAGGGTTAGTCAATTCATTTATTATATTACTTAGTTTATTTCTCCAAAACACGCTACTTGGTTCTTGCATGTTTTTAAAGGTCTTCGCAACAGCAAATCAAAATTAAGCTTGTAAATTAATAATGAATAGTGTTAAAGCAGTAATTTATATTTATAAATGCACTTGTAAACAAGTTTTGGAGTATTTTACTTCACTCTACCTGTATAAGTTTTTAATTTATTGGAAATTGATATTAAAGATATTGGGAATTACCTAGACTTAATCATTAAGATTATTTATGCATAAAATCTCGTCCTAATAATTAAACTTAGCCGGCTTAATTATGTTACCCGGTATTGAGAATCTGAAACAATAGCCACTCTACTATAATAATCATAGCACACTATTATTTTAATTCAAAATTGTATTACAAACACGCAAATTATACAAGTAAGAGCGCGCGCACACTACAAAGCTTTTAGTCAGCCGATAGTTGATTTGGGTTTTTTTTTTAACGTCGCGACGTCAAAAATCCTCAAATCAGTGTCAGACTCTTACTGACTAAAAATCGTCGTTTTGCGTCGTAGGCCTTCTATGTACCAGGGCCGCGGTAACTCTTTCGAACAATCCCGCAGCCCAGGCAGGACTGGACCCCGCTGGGGCTGCTGACATCTCTTAGTTGATTTGGGCTCATAAATAAGTATGAAGATGAATTTAATGTACACGTCATGTAACAACGATCAGGTATTTGTTCCGTAGGAGGCCGACAAAAAATTTTGATTGAATTCGCGCTTTGGATTGGAAAAAAAAATGTTTTTTTACTAACTGGCCGCCAGTCGGGACTAAAAGTTTGTAGTGTGCGCGCTCTCTTAGCCGATAAATCAATTCTTGAATACGTAATAATTATATTTTTTTCTCAGGACACGTGGAGCGAAAGGCGAGATTGCCATCAACGGTGTTTGCGCGTGCGCTTCCAAGTCGACGGGGCGAGGTGGCGCGCGGTACATCCGTCAACATGATGATTTGCGCGCGCATCTTACTGTGTACGAAGCTATGTCGCTTGCCGCTGCCCTAAAGCTGGCTGATTTCACTCCGCATGAGAGGAAAGAAAAGGTTCGTTTTGATTGTGCGACCATAAGTACTAAAATTAAAAACATCATGGTATACTAAATTCAATTCTTAGCTACTACATATTTCTTAGTTTATAGGTCGCTTAAAAATGCCTAAACTCTAAGGGCTTTACTACAAAAACTTTAAACCCTGTTTTACACTTGTCTAATAAAATTTTGGCTGCAAAATGAACCATATGTCAACGTCATAATTTGACATTTTTTTAGACAAGGCATAAACTGACGTCTAAAAGTTTTTGTGGTAAGACGGTAAAAGTTCAATTTTTAGCACACTACTGCTTAATTATCATCATCCTTCTTACCTTATTAAAATTTTATTTGGGATTAGCGCAGCATGTTTCCTTTTTCCATACTCTTCTGTCTTCAGTCATCTCACAATTTACATTACTTCTCAGGTAGTTTATTGAAAATAGGTATTCATGTTACAAAAGTAAATAAAACTGATTCATTCATAAGTTTAAACTAGACTTATCTTTTACTTAGGTACACCGCACGACATAGATAATATTAAGAGCAATGTTGGCAATAATCAAAGTAGAAAGTCACTAAGTCAACCTACAGAAATAGTTGTTCAAACTTTAGCAATAGTTAGGCAAACAGACTTACGGGTGACCACTATGGATAGTACTAGCAACCAGTACCTTTAGTTAACGCGGTAGTGTTAAGCAATAAGCAATACTTTACCAAACACAAATACCTTAAGGTAGAATTCCGTGGGTCGCGGCTTACGCAGCCGCGCGCGGCTTACGACAGTCGTCGGCCGCGCGCGACAATAGTCAACCTATGAAAATGTATGGCGCCGCTGCCGAGGCTCGCGACAGTCGCGCGCGGCCGACGAATTTCGTAAGCCGCGCGCGGCATTGTGTTGAAATTAGTAGATTTTGTTCGTCCGTTCCCTCTAGTCGAAGTGCTAATTGATATCCTTGAAGAAGAAGAGGATGACCTATTGCTGTGGCTGTATTATGAAAATAGATTACCAATCGACCTTATTTTTAAAAAGTAGAAATGATGAAGGATACTACCAAATACTGATTCAAAAGCATTTGTATTGTAATGAAAACAAAAGGAAGTTTTGCCGACTAAATAAAAACAATTCAATTCTGGTTTTACTAAAATTCTATAAAATGTTATTAAGCGCTAGACCATGTTGAGATGCATACCTACGGCCGCGCGCGGCTCACGAAATTCGTCGGCCGCGCGCGACTGTCGCGGACCTCGGCAGCGGTGCCATACATTTTCATGTGTTGACTATTGTCGCGCGCGGCCAACGACTGTCGTAAGCCGCGCGCGGCTGTCGTAGCCGCTATCCACGGAATTCTACCTTTATGAAAGACATACATTTATGAAGAGTTTTTCTGCCAAATATAAGCCTAAAATTAGCTCAACAGTAGCTCAAGTCAACGCGAAAACGATAGGCAGAGCTATATTTAAAGTTTCCTTTACTAAAATAGCAGACTACATAAACATTCATACTTACGTAGGTGTGGGTACCGATCTCGGAACTAGCTAGCCAGAGCCAAATGCTGAGTATGTACGAGTACATCATACGTAGGGGCAAAACGATTTTCGAATGGAATAACCTTTGGAACTTTATTCAATACCTTTGAATGCTTCCTATTATTTATTTAGAATTTGACATCAATCCGATTTTAGGATAATAATGTTTTATGATATAAATATAATCACGATCGATAACATCATTATATTTGACATTGAAATGACTGTATTTATTCCGCTATTTCATCTCTCCAAAAAAATACTGTAGTATTTATTTTCAATATATAAATCCCTTGTTACAATTTCAGGTGTACGAGATTCTTGCACTGCTAGGTCTGAGCAACACATCCCTGACAGTCTGCCGAGATCTCTCGGGAGGACAAAGGAGACGACTTGCTGTTGCATTAGAACTGCTATCTGACCCCTCCCTCATGTTCCTGGATGAACCTACTACGTAAGTTAAATATTTTAACCACTTTCACCTTTTCAAATTGTCACTGCGTCTTATGTGAGCTGTCTGGATGCGCAAAGTGGTGCGATGCGAAAATAACAGACAGTCGCATTCGCGTACATTCGCACAAGTAGAAAGCACCCTTACAGGCTTTTTAATAGTGTTAACAAAGGATGGGATTAACGTGGGATAAAGTATTTAAGGCACTCTTAAATCATGACTTCCTCAAATCATATGTGTATCGCATTATTATGACATTTTGCTGATCCATTTAATAAAATAAAACAAGACCTATATACTACGGATGTTATTCGTGAGTATTTTACATAATAATGCTCCTACGTCGGTACTATTATGGTACATGGTGTACGTGAGGTCTATCTGGCACAGACCACAACAACACACGTCAGACTGAGATCCACCGGTTAGATATGCATTTTGTTTTGTAAAACAATAGTGTATTGTCACAAAAATCGGCCACGGACAGGAAGGCGACAAGCCTACGCAGATTTTTTTCTTACAATGAGGAAAACAATACAAAAGATCGTCACTGTTTTATCCGAATGTATCAAAATCCACGCAGACGTATTATACTCATATCCTCATGTATAGTAATCAGGATAAAAGTGCTATATTACATCCATTAAAATAGGTAGCCATCTTTAGTTACTTAATTCTGTGATAAAAATGATCACCCATTCTAATATTACCTAATATTACCTTATTTCCATTCAGTATTCCATAAATCGACTCGACTGCAGCAGGTTCCTAGGTTTAGGAGGAAACAATGATATTCAACGTCATGTTACAGATAATTCATTGCTTGTTACCTTCTTCCACAGCGGTTTAGATTCCTCAGCATCAGCCTCTCTAATCGCTTTACTGAACAACCTGGCGAGAGGAGGCAGAACGCTCGTGGCCACCATCCATCAGCCTTCAGCCCTGATCTTCGAGAAGATCGACACGGTCTACTGCTTACAAGCGGGGAGGACTTTGTATAGTGGACCTAGAGCGAGCCTAGTGCCAGCTTTAGCTAGCGCGGGATTGCGGTGTCCGCCTTACCATAACCCAGCAGATTATTGTAAGTATTCAAAAGTATATTTACAATACATTTATTTGGCACATACCTACCTACTTAAACATAGCGACCATGCATGTTTTCCAGGAACTAAAATATCGACCTATTATTTTTTATTTGAAATATATTAAGTTTGTGCGTTGTCATCTGTCACACGAGTATGAATAATTTCATACTTAAAAGCTAGTTCTTATTTTTTGCAGACTGTCAGTAGGTACTTATGTGCAGTAAAATATGTACTAAATATTCAAGATTATTTTACCGAATATTTTTCTAAGAACGGAAACTTACAAACACTTTTGAACGAACTCTTACTTAGATAATATTTTACTACATATGTTTTGGGATCTGACACATTCAACGCATTTTATATTCCAAGTCCACAAACTGTGCTAAATACATCGATATGAGTGACACATTACGTTCCTTGTATGGCTATCAATAAATCTTAGTACACGTATCGAATATTTAAATACCCATAAGGACTCCTTCCATACGTAGAATTGTACGTCCATCTAACCATTTAAAGAGCTAGCGAATACAATTGTCCCTAATATACAAGCAATTAATTTTGATGAATAGGTCGCTTCTCGTATCCAAATTTAAGAAAGTATTTTTTATACATCTCAATTTTTTTGAATCTCACCTATTTATTAAAAAAAAAAATACTGTAATATTTATTTAATTACATCAAAACCATTAGAGTTGTAGATAGTAAGAGGTTTTAAAACACGTTTTAATTTTGAATTTCTGAAAATATGTGAAATAATATTAAAAGTTATGCAGCTCTAGAAAAAAAAACCTCGACATTTGAAGAAACTCAAAACAATAACCCGTTTCTAAATATCATTTCAATAAGAATTTTAAAGTACATTTTAAAACCACAAAAGAGGAAAAAATATTGAAAAAAATATAAGTTATGCGATAAATTCTAGACTATTTTCGAGTTAATAAGATTTATCGCAAAGTATTAGCAATCAACAAATACCTATTTTTTGGACTAGCTGGAATTTTACTATTGCAAGAATACATAACATTTCTGCGAATTTTTAACTTAATATTTCCTGTGGTTTCACCCGCGTCCTGTGAATCTACTTCTCGTACCCAAATAAAATATAGCTTTATGGTGACATATCACCCTCGGGCTCGTGACGATGTTTCAAATTCGTTCAGTTTTTTCGGAGCCCTGGGGTACAAACATAATAAACGAACATAAAATCCTCTTTGCAATATTAGTACCTATAGATCATGTCTATATTAATAATATTTAATTAATCCCCATAACCTGTTAACACATTTATCATGCTAATGAGTCTATCTATTTAGTCTCTATTAACCTTTTGCTTATTTAACAATCTTGTGTTCTATATAATCACTCGCTAGAAAGCAGTGTTTACTTTTCTCGTCATGCCATGTTCGCGGGAAGCCTTTTCCTTAATCCTCTGCGTGAACGTAGAAGGAATCTGCTTATGACGTTTATCGAAAATCTGACGTCTTGGAATATCCTTGGTGACGTCGTTTGTAATAAGATGAATGAGAAATTGACGTCAAAATAACGGTTTGCTAAAAATACTTTTGCGTATTTTTATCCTTGCGTATTTTGATCCCCATTACACGTTAACAGTTTTAGGCTTAACTTCGCTAAAAAGGTAACAAACTGTCCGATTAAGAAACAGCTGTTTACTAAGTGTGTGTTCACATCATCGTCTAATTTGTTTTTTCGATACATGAGATACGTGCCCTTTAAAAAGATATTTTTCAATAACATGACCAGTTTTTTTATATGTTATGGTAATACCAACTTACAATGAGTGTAGGTGCCGTCGCATAATATTACCTACATGTATTGAGATGCATTCCGTTTTACGATAGGTTATTAAAATGAGTCAGGAAATAAATAACGTCGCTGGTGTATGCAGCTTCACGATCTTTCACTGCGATGACATAATTGCCTAGATGGAACTGCATTGTATAGTTGGCAAGAAGATGTAGGTACAGTCATCTGCATTTCTAAACAACTAGGTATCAATTTACATCTTGGATATGCGACCTCGAAGTATGGTGTGTGTCGATAATACCTACCTATCAAAGATTTGCTAGTTCAATTAGATTTGGTTGTTATGTCTAATGTGTTCTATTTGGTGTAGTTGATACATAAAATATGATAGCTTACATTCTTATTTGCATTCAATATGTAAAAAACATCATGACTAAAATGGATATCCTTAGAAATGAGGAATATCTTTCTTTCCCAAGCTTACCTAATATTTAAATTGTAAAATAATAATAATTTGTTTATCTCTTGTTTCACAGTAATGGAAGTGGCATCAGGAGAGTATGATGTGGACTTGGTGAAAAGTGCGGAAATCATGAGCCAGTTCAAACCGGAGCCAGCCGGTAATGGCAGTTGGGAAAGCCACATTCCGACCCTACCAGCACTGCCTAGCCCTCTAGGTATGTACAGTAAACTGCACATTAGTGGTAACTGTCATGCACCTTAACTCAATAGTAATAAGTACGATTTTCCTATAAAACTATTTACCACTGACCTGAAGTTGACTGTACCTGAAATTGGAAACCAGTTTTATTGACAGGCATATAGTCATTAATAATGCCTAATATGTCTTAATTGAACACAGCTTTTTGTACATAACTTTTTATCGCAATTTGTAAGAAAATAAATAAAAAATATGTCTTTTATTAATTAATTAACCGACCCAAAAAGAAGGAGGTTCTCGAATCTTGGCGTCGATATTTTTTGAAAACAGTTTTTTTATTGTGTATGAATATGATATAAAAACTTATTGCATGCAAAAACGGTTTTCGATTGTAATTTTATTAAACTTACCTGTTATATTAAGCTAGATAAAATATATTAACTGTCCAGTGTCCATCCTTATTTTATCGATCTAATAATATGGTCCAATGCCAAATTCGCTTGTGCAATAATTTTGTGTGTCCGACAAAGATTATAGTCGACCGCATTTATCAGTTAACACATCTTAAATCTGGTCCAAGTACCCGAAATTGCAGATAACAATATTATCTATAAAATTCGCTCATCATAATAAATATGGATTCCTCATGCATCCGAAATATTATCAATGCACAATGGACTTCAAACACATATCGCTATGGTTCATATTTGCTTAACATTTTTTAAATGTGTTGAAATTGTTTACAGATATTAGTACAAACTTGAAACCCAAACAAGCACTAAATGACCCGAAACATAAGCAGACGAAACTATCGAAGAATATTTACAGACAATCAGGATTACTGCGGCAAACTGGGATACTACTCTATAGGAACTACTTAATGACGACTAGAAATTATGTAAGTACATAGTTATAGTAAAACATAACCCTATTTTCTACACAATTGGATATAATATAGTTATAAATATACCACAATATGGATATATGTATTTATATTTGGAAATATGTTTAAATAGCATCTAAATATGTAAAGATCTAATGATTTATTGATATAAAATATCATGACATTTTATTATGATGTCGCTTGTCTAAATATCATCATTGCTATTTAAAAACGGAATTCTAAAGCTAAAAAAACCGTTTAATTAGAATTTCTTATATCATTTAAAAATAGCTAATAAATCTTTTTCTCTCTTTTCAGTCGTTATTCATGTACAGAGTGGCAGCTCACGTGGTCATCGCTCTTATCTTCGGTTACCTGTACTCAGGGGTGGGCAAGGAAGCAGGCTCGGTGCTAGGAAACTACGTCTATCTATACGGATCTATGTTACTTGTAGTCTACACTGGGAAAATGTCCGTCACGTTATCGTGTAAGTATTAATATTTTTTGGAACCTACAATAAATTAGGGTAGAAGTCAGAAAGTCTGACTTCCAGTCGAGGTCAGCCTATCTGAGACGCTTTTTGGATAACAATATGGTTAGGTTATTTTAGAAGGTAACTGGGAGCCGAGCGCAAAATGTATGGCAAAAGGCTAAACAGATGATTATCAATATTGTTCAAGGACAGTTTATAATTTCCATTACGTATTGTCTTAATCATCCAATATAATCTACCGTAGGTCAGTAGCATTTTCTAACGCTCTGATAAATAATAATTTATCATGTTTTTACAATAAATTACTTAGAAAATAAGCAGGATATTCAACCAATTACGCCTATTAAATCGATTACTTTTATCAGTATTAATTATATTATGACAATTAAGTCATGATTTATCTCTTTAAATAGCGTGATACACACATGATTGAAATAAATATATAAAGCGAAAATATTTTTGTACCTACGGCATAGATAACAGATTGATATGGAAATTTTAATTCCTATACTATAAAAAATTATGACCAAAGAAGCAATAGTTTTAGGTACAGTTTAATTTTTATTCTTTTTATTATAATGCAATTCATCAACTGACGCAACTACATTTTTAACAGATACTGATTCGTGACGTTTGTTAACTAATCAAACTATAATCCACATTTTTGTGGTGATATCTTTGTTCTAATTACTATCACGTGTAAAATCAAGTGACTCAAGTCATGCGTTTAGAAGGGCAAATGGATTATTTTAAATTAAAGTATTAGATATTATTAGCTTTTTCAAGGTTTTGTTACGGTTAAATTCTACTGATTATCCAGGTTCAATTTTTGAAACGGATTTTTATCTAAATCCGTAAATTAGTCATAAATGTTTTTTTCTTATGTTTTCAGTTCCTTTAGAAATGGATATCCTGAGAGGGGAGTACTTCAATCGATGGTATAATTTAGGACCCTACATAGTATCAATATTAGCAGTAGAGTTACCATTCCAGGTGAGTTCCAAAAACAGATAATTCTTAACTTAACAATAAGCTAACACAGAATTCATCTACAAGTCGTATAGAATATATTTGAAACTGTTACAATAAAATCTAATTTAAATCCTTGAAGTTTTGTAGTGAGTCAGCATAAAACAGCCGTAGGTATATTACATAAATTTGGGAATCTCCACAGTTGGTAGCTTATAGAATAATTTATAAATAATACTTAGTAGTTTGTCAAGCTTCACTAAAAACAAAAAATGCCGTCGGTTTTTATGTGTGACCATGCAGACTAAAATACAATAAACCTAAGACTAGGTATGTCCCATTTTTTGCTATCGTTAACTATAGTTTAAACTGTGTTATTTTCCATAAAACTTCATGCTAAATTATACATTATGTCAAGACTATGCTAATTTTAAAATTGCTTAATTATCTGCTAAACAAAATAGCTACATTTATTGTAAAACGGACCAAAAGACAATCATTATTTCTAACTTGATAGGAGATTGTAATAAAATTTTGATCCATAATTGAGTAGGTATCACAGTTTGCATTAAATGCAAGAACCTATCATGCATTTAATGCAAACTATGATGCATATTCCACATGTCAGATCGCACCTCAATAAAAACACTAATTTACATAATCTATTTATAAGCTGTGATACAAATCATATTTGGTATCATTACCTCATTATTCTTCGTAATAGATTGTACCTAATCCACAGCTACCTAAGTTACCTGCTACTTTTTATCCATCTCAAATTCTATGTTCGTTGTTTTCAGATGATATCATGCGTGTCATATGTGGTATTATCATACTGGTTGACTGATAACCCTCTGGAGCCGAACAGAGCAACATTATTCCTTGCCACCATCGTAGCCACATCACTATGTGCACAGGCATGGGGTTACTTCATAGGATCCACTACACCTACCAGGGTAAGCTATTATAGACTTTATGAAATAGAAATTAAGGATTAGTTTACATTACTGCAATTTAGTGTAATGCAAAATAAAACAAATGTGATCCTGTTATAAATAAGACTCAAGCACAGAGAACCACTGAACTGGTTTTGTGGCATAATTTTAAAACAAGTACCTGCTCTGTAATTACAATAAATAAAATAAGAATTAAATGTTTCTCTGAAGGCCAATTACTTGACATTGTGGTATCCCTTGGTCATTGTACAAATAAGTTACGAACTCAAAAAATACCCTGTCCTACATGGTTAAATACGTGCTCTCGCCCCGTGGCGGCATATTGGGCTGACAAAGTGTAGTCTCACTATAAGACATGTCATCGACACGAAAGAAGAAGAAGAATGGTTAAATATAATTTTGATTGTAACGCCAACGAACAAGCCTCAAGATCGAAAAATAAAAACTCCTTGGTCCAAAAACAGATGTAGGCAAGTTGGTACAGTGTTGCAGAAAACCTTTATATTGAACAGCAAAACTAACTTCCCAACCTCGTCTTCCAGATTGCTGTCTTCATCGGTCCAGTCCTCGCGTGCCTGTTCTCAGTCTTCGGGTTCTGCCTGGCTTTAGCAGACACACCCTATCAGTTCCGCTGGCTGCATCACATATCGTACTTCCGAGCTGGGTTCCATGTTGCCGTCCATTCGGTGTATGGCTTTAATAGGACTAGGATACATTGCTCTAAAGGTGAGGTTTTTATAATTGTGTTGGTTCTGTATATTAAACTTGTTTGGCATATTGATTCTCACCTGTTAAAAATACAGTACAGAGAGACATACTTTTAGATCATTGCAAGAACTTGTACCTACTAAATATGCCGTCGAAGAAAAATAAAAGAAACTGAAAACGACTTTTAAGTGCTCATTACTTACCAGTTTAATTCATAAGTTATGCAACACTTTTTATAGTACATTCAACCAGTTCTCTAACTAGACACATGTCCATTGTAAGTGTAGAACAAGACTTGGTTAGGACACACGACCATAAGTGTAGGA
This sequence comes from Helicoverpa armigera, assembly GCF_030705265.1. Classification (NCBI taxonomy): domain Eukaryota; kingdom Metazoa; phylum Arthropoda; class Insecta; order Lepidoptera; family Noctuidae; genus Helicoverpa; species Helicoverpa armigera. The sequence goes on along the minus strand of NC_087132.1, from coordinate 7,639,462 downwards.
CAAAACTTGGTTAATAACTTTAACCCCCTTTCTATTTTCCAGAATACTGCCACTACATCACACCAAAGACCTTCCTCAAAGAAATGGACATGGAGAATGTGGACATCGGTGGAAACATGGCGCTGGTTCTCTCAATGACTGTCGTCATGCATATCCTCACAGCCGCAGCTCTGTGGTACAGGCTCAACAAGAGATGAATGCAACTTGCAGCTTTACAACTAGCAATGGATTGGGATCTTTTGTATTTTAGTATTAGTTTAGAGGCCGCGGAGATGGAAAACTGTGGAAAATATTAACAGAGCGTAATAAATTGGCGAGATTTTGTTCATACAATTGTGCTTCAAATGGACGTAGGGACTTCAGACTAGCCAAGTTATTTCGCACATAGTGTACGGCTTATGACTTCATGTAATTCGAAAAAAAATATGTTTTTTGTGTGTTTTCTCTTTACGCGGTTCTTTAGTTTCCTATTTATTTAGTGATAGCAACGTACTTAGTGTTATTTAAATTATGATTTAAGTGACAGGCGCTAGACAAATGTGTGATATGTATGGTTATGTGACTGTGAAATCGGAGAGCTACTTATTGTATTTTTGCACTTTTCTGAAATATTTTCATATATTTTGGGGGCATTTTCAAATTGTTTGCTTTAGGTACTTAAGTAATGCTTATGTATAAAAAGTTAAATAGTTCTTATCAGACTTTTTAACTACCTAATTTAATTATATGTAACCTGTCCGCTGTATGATTCTGAATTACCACATTGCACATTACAAAAATCGAAAAACCATTTCCAAAATAACTTTTTTATACTTACTAAAGATACAGATCTGATGACATTTTTTTTCATAATTTATCATCAGAATTTTAGGGAGCCACACTTGCCTAAATCAAATATATTATTATGTATTTTATAACTATTATAAGCAAGTATTATAAAAACAAAGTACGTCATAATATTTTGTAAAGATATAGTGCGAATTATGTTATAGGTAGGTAAATTATTTTTCATTATGTGATAATAATGTATTTTATTTAAAGTAATTGTTTAGTAAGTTTAACAAATAATGTTAACCATATATCATCAAATATGAACGCGGCTTAATTCACCTAAGATTTTTTTGGGAATCTGTCAGGATTTTTAAAACATAGCTACGTAGTTGCAGTGCAGATTTTATATTTTATAATAATTTAAATATAAAATAGTATTAATTAAATATGTTAATGTTAAGAGAACAGGGACCTAGTTAATATATAATTTATAAGTCATCTCACACTAAAATATGGAAACAAACTGGCGATTGTATAAAAAAGTGACACTAACATTAGCCAGTCTTATCACATATGGCTGAAAGATAATAATGCCTAAAAACTGGCATGGATTTTATAAATAGATTTTTCTATCTTTGGCGACTCACATTTGGATCGCTGTTGAGTCAGCGTATGAATCAGTCGACTCATTTTCTTTCGTAAATTAGATCCTAATTAGGCCAATTGTACACAATCCAAAGTTTGTTTTCTACTGACGCCGTTTAATCCTACTACAAAGTGTAATAAAACAGGATCACTTATTGAGAAAAACACTTAAATGATTTCAGTTTTTTCTCAATAGATGATCTTTCATACCAAGAGTTTCATAATAACTAAACATAGTGAAAGAATCTCAGATAATCAGAGATTTACTGACTGAAATGAATGTTTAACTCCGATATGTATTTACAGAATAATAAAATAGATCCAGTGATCAAAAGCATTTTATTAAGTACCCAGACCTCTAGGAACCTTTTTGGCAATCGTAACGGCTAGTCAGAAGCCAGTAATTCAGACAACCCGTCTTACCAAGGGGTTTGGGCGGGTAACTGGGTTGAGGGGGTCAGCCAGGCAGCCGCTCCTTGTGACACACTGGCACTCAGCTGAATCCGGTTAGACTGGAAGCCGACCCCAACATAGTTGGGAAAAGGTTAGGCAGATGATAATGAAGTCTAGCAACCTTTTTGTCACCTACATCGAATTACCCAAATAACAGCAGTTACCTATACAGTAGCTGCAACAAACTTTTAAAGACTGCCATAAGCCATAAAAATAGCAATGGAATAACTATAATAAATATTTTTTTGAGTTCCAAAACATAAAAGTAAAAATTGAAATCAATAACTGGCAATAATTGGTCACTGGTAAAAAGTATAGTCACTGGGGCTGCATTACGCTAATTTTATTTACTTGAGCGACATTCGATTGATATCCAACTAAGATTCAATCACGACTCAATTTGGTTCAACTCCACAAATATGAACTACTACAGGAAAACGGCTTGTAATTAATATATTAAAAGTTTATTTTTGGGAAATCATCAAATGTAATAGTCATCAAAATATAATCTCACTGTGGGTTAGCAGCTTGAGGGAGTGTCAGACTCTTACTGGCTAAAACCTCTCATGATCCTTCAGAAGCCCTGTATGTACCAGAGCCGCGGTAACTCTTTCGAACAGTCCCGCAGCATTAGAAGGCGCTTTTGTGATGACTAAATTCCGTATCCACGACCTACGTTTTTAGAAGTAACATTAAGATACTCACTTGACATTATACGTCGGGCTCTTGTTGCCGTCGGGGTACCAGCTGTATTAGAACCAAACGGCTTGGCACGCGACGACGGTAAGAGACCAGACGGCATGTCGTTATTCCTTTGGAAGATGGGTAGGCCTTTAGTATGGGACGCAACCTGTGTCGATACTCTTGCGCCATCACACCTTCCAAGTTCTGCGTGCTGTGCTGCTGCTGCCGCTGCGGCTGCGGAGAACCTCAAGCGGCGGAAATATAGTGGCCTTGTCGGAAACTATATTTTCGAACCGTTTGGGGTTGAAACCCTCGGGTCGTGGGGTCCGAATGCCCACATTCTATTTAAAGATCTCTCAAGGCGGCTGGTTGACGCTTCTCGTGACCAGAAGGCTGGCTATTACCTCGGACAAAGAATCAGCATGGCGATCCAACGAGGTAATGCTGCCAGCCTCTTGGGCACGCTCCCAGTTGACAGCGATGGGGACGAATTTTTTGACGCTTTTTAGTTGTTTGTTTTACTAGGATAGTTTTTGATTTTTATTGTAAATATGTATTGTAAATATCTATGTAAATAACTTATGTCTTTAATAGATACTCACTTATCTCTGACTCACCATTGCTGTGAGTTAGATTTTATGTTGATGTTCATGTATCTGATAAAATCGTCTCTTATCTGATGACTAAATCATAATTTATCCTACTGTCAGGCTATCTATAAGGTGAATTTGATTTTGATTTGATAGATTTCGACCAGTGAGTCATTTGTAGGAAGAGTCACTACAATGACCCATACTTATTAAACGAAAGTTAATCTATGCCTATTTATACTTGCTCAGAACATCAACATTTTAATAAGTTGTTGGAATTCATAGTACCTACTTATGTAATTAGTCATGCCACTGAACATATTACCTACATATTATGGAAATTAAATAATTATTGTTAGAAAATCTATTATCTTAAAAACTTATGTTTATCTCTCAATACATCATACAAAACAAAGTTAATTTAATAAAGGATAAATCTGAGCAATGTGTCCAGTGACAGAATTGCTAAAATAAAATAATCGGGCGCCATCTAAGAGCACTAGCACTCAACAAAAACAAATTGTGTTAAAATGTATCTACTGATAAAAAAAGAAGAATGATTTTTTATAGGAAAATAGTTTTCCAAGCGCTAAAATATTTTCAAGCACAAAGTTTCTGACATTTTATATCATAAATCAATCATGCTTATTAACTATCTCATAAACTATTTTCTAAGTATATTCCTTGCATATAATATTACATTATTTTATTTAAAACCATATCGTGACACTATACCACGGCTGAAAAACATTTTATTACCTACATTTGATGGTCACTGTTCCACGCATGAGTATGGTATTAAATCCTACTAATATTATAAACGCGAAAGTTTGTATGTATGGATGTATGGATGTTTGTTACTCTTTCACGCAAAAACTACTGAATGGATTTTAATGAAACTTTACAATAATATAGCTTATACATCAGAATAACACATAGGCTACAATTTGTAAACATATTGTTCGAAATACTAAACCTGCGCAGACGAAGTCGCGGGCACCAGCTAGTAAATAATAATATAAATGGTATAGCCATGCTCGCTTTCCCTGGCCAACTGTTGGCTGACGTCGCATTCGTTTTTCAAGCACATCTCGAAGCTAATATCAGTATAATTTTAAAACTTGGGCCAAAGTTTGTGGCTCTGTAGGTGTTCCGTCTCCTAAGAGACAACAGCTCCTCAAAGAGAGTCAGCAAACCCCAGCGGGGCCCACCAGTACGTAGTAGGTAGTGTAGGGCAGTACTTTTGTACTATTTTATGCTATGTATACTTCTTTTATATTTTCACTGTGTACATAAATTGTTAAATAAATAAATAAAAGGCTTAAGAAGGAACATAATGATTGTGTTTGTCGGTAAGAGTCTGACACTCCCTCACGCTCGACGCTTCTAACTCACAGTCGGAGGGGTCATTTGATGATTTAAAAAAAAAAGGGCCTTGTAAAAGCGTAATCGCGGCCCTAGTCCACAAAGGCACTCCGTCACGCTACACCCACAGCGGGAGTGGACTGATGACTGTTGTTGCAGTTGACTTCTGAAGTGGGATGATTTAGGAGAAGCCTATCTCCCGCAATTGATTGATGGGAGCTGATTAATAATTGAACCTCGAGTGAGTCACAAATCAACCTAGTATCATATTTGCTATATGAGTCACTATTGTTATATGATACTAGATTTGTGTCCACCTGTACAATTAGGCCCTGTTATCATATGGTTGTAAGATACCAGGTTAGGTACCTACAGATCTGGATATATGATTAATACTAAATTATATGGAAAAGTATTTAATTGATACGATATTTATTCCTGTCTTTTCCTCTTCAATTTAAAATCCTGAAGAACTATTGTGGACTTCGAAAATGATGACGTACCTATAATGTTGTACATTCAATGCCTCCATATAAAACCCTGTTCTCAGTTTCGGCTCGTTGAAGTAAAATTCTCTAAACTCTTGATCAATTATATTAAAAGACAATTTTACAGGTTCACGCATAACTTCATAATTTCCTTCTCATCCTCCTGTCCTTATCCCAATTTTATTAGGGGCTCGGCGCAGCATGTTTTCTCCTTCCATACTCTTCTATTTGCCGTCATCTCAAAAGTAACATTCTTTCTTAGCTACTTTCACACAATCCATCCATCGTTTCTTTGGTCTTCCTCTTCCTCTTCCACTTTATCATAATTTCATCTTAGAAACAAAATACAACATGTAAATAGGAACTAGTTAAATCCAAATGTTAAGGTGACATTTTTGTAAATCTTAATGGTCAGCCAATTATTTATCAGTTTTGCATTATCTTTTTCCTATATAGGTATTATTCACTTGATATTATCAAAACAGCTGTAAATATCTCGAGCAGCGACCATCAGAATACGTCGAAACAAAGCTTTATCACACCCCAGTTAAGTATGTGTCAAAATATGCTGTCTTAAATATTGTGATAAAAATGTTTGGGCGAGTTGATAAAGTAACCAGTCGACTGCTTTCAGTAGACAACTAGACATCGATGAGACTGACAGTTGAGTTCTAACATTCCTGAAATTCTTAACATTGCAAGAACAAAGTTTCTGTCTGCTGTGAAAAAATGTAAGTAAGAAAACAATTACTTTAATTATTTTAATGTCATTTCAACAATATGATAGTAGTTACTTTACTTATTTGGAAAATAACTCACTTAAAGATAAACCGGGAAAAAAAACTTCCTTAAAGTCATAAATGAATAAAAGTGCATTTTTAAAGTTTCACACTTATAAAACCGCCTGAAAACCCTTGAGTTTTTCGATTTGTTTTACTCTTATTATTTTATTTTAATTCTTATCATGGGACTAAAAGTTTCATTCTTCTCGGGAACAAAAGGGGCATTTGTTTTGTTTCAATTTCGATCTGTAATAACTTTTCCCTTCAGAAGCCGAGGCAATATTATTGAACGTGTCTCACAAAAGTGAGAGTCTCATGTTTGTCAGTCAATGCTCAGAAACTATTGAACCGATTTTAACTATTCTTTTACAGTTGGGAAGCTACTATATCCCAGGATAGCATAGGCTATATTTTATCTTATCCCGGTATGGGCAATAGTTTCGATATGACGCGACTGAAACCACGATCAGCATGTAGAGAAAATATTTATGAAAAAAAAATGCTAAATTGATGTTGAAAATGTACTATTTATTTAAAATAAAACATAGCCGATATTTGTCACAAATATTGTGCACACAGCCCAGACTAAGATAAGCCGCGACTAACGACGCAATTCCCTACGCACTGGCTTAGAAAGTGTTTGTAAATGCATCGTTTTGCATCTAAATATTTGTTGCGACGATATTTTTGTTTACGCGTATCATGACGACAGCAACAATAAATGTTGGAAGATATGTTATGTATGATTACCGATGATTTTGAAAACAATTTATAAGTCTAACTAACCAATAGGAATTGAAAATGCATATGCAACTTGAGCTGTTTCGCAAAGTTAATCACAATTGTGATACCCTTACTAACTTTAAAGTTAAGCTTATTTTATTTACCTCGCTTCTGTCTAACTAAGCAATCATTGTACCTTTTTAAAATCATGAAACAGTGTTGCATTCATAGGACTCTATTATACTACGTCGTATTTCATAATAATTTTAACAGTAAGTCTATGTTCAAAGCTGGTCATTATGACAATCAATTAATGTAACTGCATATGCCTTGCGGGGAATTCCCGAAAACTATCATGTTTATGGGCGGGAGATACAATTATCATCTAACAGAGTTGCTCTTTAACTAATACAATACTTTGTCTGTCTGTTAATATATCTGGTATGTTTTAACATCCGTTTATACATTTTTTACAATAAATCATTGTAGTAAGTAAATGTTTTTTTACAATAGATGTTCTTAAATTTTATGGATAGGTACCTTTATTAAAAGTGTTGGGGCTGAAATTCAGGTATTGCAAATTGTTTTGACAATTATTTTTATAATATTTAAATCACGCAGTACGAAAGAGTGTATTGTAGGTTGCGGTATTGATTTACCTAGTTTTAACCCTATACATAACCGTAAACTGAGTTATCTGTGACGTGATATGCACAGATAAACAGATTGTCGCGTATATAAAAACGAAAGCTCTGACGTCGCTTTTCTATATTTATGTGAACCTTCGATGTGAACCTTGTAGATTAAATAAATCAATTGTGCAATGTTTAGAACATTGCTAAACCCAAAATACTACCCAAGCCACGCCAAAGTCTAATTATAAAATGAAATTGTGTCATCTGTGCACACAATAATTAGGTACCCTTACAATAAATACACATGAGCGCTAGTTTCGCTCAAGTTTTATTAATTTGTTAGAATTAAACAGCTAACAAAAGATTTATAGACAACAATAATGAAACTATTGTTGATTGGTATATGAATCATTTGCATTAACAACTGTTTGGTGTGTAAAGGTGTTGGGCGGCATTGACCGACGCGGTTGTTGCGTTGCTGTTGCCGCTTTAGTTTTTACAACAGACTATTTGTGTTGCAGCGATAACGACTACTAGAGGGCCGTGTTGCCGACTGCTGACAGCTGACGGCCATGTGGGGAGTGGGGGAGAACGACCGATAATCGTCGGCGGAGCAGCGCCAGCCGCCTGCGCAGCGCAGTGCGCCATCTTTAGCCAGCGCGTCAGGGCGTCACGCAACTGTCGCGCTACGCTCTTTGTTTACATCGCACGAGTTTCTTTGTTCGAATTAGCGCGCGATGGATAAAGTGCGTCTGTTTGTGATATAGTTATATTTTTGTTAGTGTGAGTGAAAGTTTGCGAACATGGCCAGCGAACACTCTGAGTCCCAGGAGACCAACTCTACGTCGCTCGTGGAGGACTCGCTCAACATATCGTTTGAAGACATCAGCTACACTGTGCGACATGGAATCTTGGCGGGAGGTAAGCGAACCTTCACACTATTACGAAGTTTGTTTACATGCGTTTGTAATAGTTACACCCATCAAGCAAGATAATGATATCCAGTCAGTCAGCACGAGTTAACGTTATTTAATATTTCATTAGTTTATTATCCACTAATTGCTCTGCAATTAATGTTATGCATCCCACCTCTTTATTGAGTGTTGCTACGATTTTCCAAGATTGGAAGCATTAACACAAAATAAAAACTGTTTATATAACCATTTATTTACCACTCCGATAAACGCGTTTTTTAACAAATAAGTAGGTATGTAGATAGTAAACATAAAAATAAGAAAAATAACTAAGAACTCAAACGACTAAGATAAGGTTTCCACAGATATCCTAATAAGGCACTTAACTAATGGGTATGTTATTCTAACAAGTTATTTTTTATTTACTTCTTGCTTAACTTTATTACTGTGGTCTTACAGCTATTGACGTAAACTTCCCGTACTCTTTGTCTAAAGTTTAAAAAAAAACTAACATAAATAGGTATGTATGCTACTGTGTACACGTTTATTTCAAAACTTTTTCGGCATTAACTAACACAAAAGTTGCTCCAATCGTGTCACTCCTAATCCTACAATCTTAAAATTAGGAGCATCGAATCCTAATCCGCCTAAACTGTGTATGACAATTGCGATAGCCGCACAAACGGACAGATAACATACCTAATCGTACGCAAACTCCTTTAACGGACACTAAGCACACCTGGGTATGTCCATTCCATACCAAATAGGTTTGTTTCCTTTTCTCATCATATCAGCCAATTCCCCCCCTCCTACAAGGAACTTCCACATAGGTATATCAGATTGAATAAGATGTGCAAATTCGTAATGGCCAGTCCTGGGCAGTAAAAGCCCAAAACTCTTTCAAAGGGATGTAAAGCAATCCGTTTAATAGATTTTACAGCTACTTAGATAGGTTTTCCATTTCTAACAGCTATCAATTATATATACCTACCATGTTTTAAATCATCATCCTCCGATCCTTTTTCCCAACTATGTTGGGGTCGGCTTTCAGGTATATAGGTACCATGTTTTAGAGAAGAAAGAGTAGAAAATACTTGCCAGATATACTGTGCCTCTAAGGCCTAATCTTGTCGAGGTCAATATCATTTTCCACTCAGGCGAAATTCTGCCTGTGCTATTCATAAACCAATTGAATTTGTGCTATTCAACTCGTAAATCAATTGAATGATTATTCCTATACTGACTGTAAGTACTAACTTCCGAACTTAAACGAAGTAAAGAAATACCGTTATAAATATAATGTATTGAATTTTATCATGTGCCTAAGACATTTTTTTCTGGATTTGTGGACTAAATATGAAATTATTTCAGTTTCAACTTGATTTTAATGAGTAAAACCAATTACTACTTCAACTCATATTTTTTAGGAAATAATAACAGTCCAGTGATTGTAATATTATCGTTAAGGCCCCATGTTATTTATCATATTTCACTGGAATCCCCATATTTCATCACTAATCTTTAAACGCGTTAGATGACCTTAGATATATTCAATAGTTTAGATAAACTAATTTCTTAATCAAACAAACGATTCCGTTGTTTTCGTTCGGTATGTGCTATAATATTCAAGGATGCTTTTAGAAAATAGAATAACATAACCATCAATGTTCTCACGAAACCTGATAGCGTTATCCCATGCTTCGATATAGTCTCCGTCATCGTATCATGTCAGTAGTAAGACGTCCACTAATGGACAAAGGCCTAAGGTTCGCCAATTTGCTCGGTCTTCAGCAACCCGTATCCACCGCTTCCCGGCTCTTTGGCTAGATTGATTAGTTGGTCACATTTGTACACTATGTCGACGATATAATCAGTATTCTATGATAAATAGCGAACTTTCCCCTATTATTCATGATCAGGATCAAATAAATAAACAGATAATTTTGAAGGCAGCCCAGAATACCTACAAGGCTTATATACGTATATAATAAGGCAGTCCAGAATATAAGGAGTGTCTATCCCTAGGAGATCTAACAACATATGCAGCTGATAATATTCTAAGGAACAGGATAGTGTTTGGTTACAATAAAGTTTATCGCCTAACCGTGACCTAATGTCCCCGGAAAAGCCTTCACATGAGATGTATTTCTTTTAGTCAAGATTTTTAGCGCTTGCCATCATCATCATCCTCCTGTCCTTATCCTAATTTTAATTGGGTTCGGCGCAGCATGTTTTCTCCTTCCGTACATATCTGGCGTAGTCGCACAAGTATCATTCTTTCTAGCCCTATCGACTTTCACACAATCCACCCACAGTTTCTGTGGTCGTTCTCTACTACTATATATCCATCCACATTCATGTCCAAAACCTTCCTCTTTTGAGCTCTTTTTAAAAGCACCTAAATGATGGGCACGATGAAGTTCCCAAACGTAGAGCTTGCCACTTTTAAAGTATCTGTAGAATTGATTGATTATTATTTTCACTTAATCCCTTATGAATCATACCTATATGCCTTTGACAGCCAAAACAGAACCATGGATTTACAGCTTACGGCTATCAAATCATTTAGATATTGATCGAGTGAAGATAAAGGTATGAGCCACTAAACTAGTTACACACTTTACGAAATGACCAATGACTCATGTTTGTTTTCAATCCTGTTAAGCTAGACTACTTACTCATTATTTTATTGATTTAACAATGCTAATATAAACAACGTTAGTTATATCATTGCTTCTGAAGAAACAAATTAATTTATCAATAGTGGAAAATGCTGAAAATGTTTCGTATTTTTCATCACTACATATGATTTTATTTTAGCATCATAGCACTGAAATCTTCCAAAAAATCATGAAGAACTCGCCTTATCTTTTTTACCAAAATGCACTTTTATTAACCACATTAGCAGCAATCCTGTACTGATTATCTTATACATACGAAAATCTAGTTTTTAAACCAGTGCTTAATCACCACACAATGAACTCGTTACAAACCGGTATTATCTACGAATTAATGAATAGTTAAACGTGTTTATTTGAAAACTTAAAAATGATTTAGTAAAATAAATACATCACTTTATGATCAAAATCCATGAAACTAAACTGAGGAAAAACAAGTCAACTTACATGGGTACCTTTTTATGTTTGATTACATGTGAATAAAGTTTTCTTCTCCTTTAAATAATAATCAAATTGGTATTGACAAACAACATACACATATATGTCCTTAGGCTTAGAGACAAACGTAGAAAGGCGTGAAAAGCGGGCGTTTTTAGGGCTGTCTTTTGTAAATTTGACCTTCAAAAAGTGCTGATTTTCAGCCTACTTTGAATAAATGACTTTTGATTTTGATTTTGAAATAAGTATTGGGGCTTATCCTGGATTGAAAGCTAAAGACAGATCCCTAGAAACATTATATCATAACGATAACTGTCTCACTAAAAAAAGAATGAACAAACATCTTATTATGATTGAATGAATGTTGTTCATAAATATGTTGTTACATTCCTATAAACGCATTCATTGGGCACGCTTCTCACTATCACACTATTATGTGTAAATATTGCCATTTTAACGTAGGTATAGCAATGCACGACAGCCGTAAAATTGATATAGGCACGATAATCGTGATTAATTTATAACCTAATTTAATAGACGTGACCTAATTTTGAAATTACACCCCAAACGAACGGCAGAATGAAATTAAACATGTTTTAATGTAGCTACCTACTACGGCTATCTAACTATAGAATGGGAAATAATCATAATCCTCATCTTTTTTCCTTTTAACGAAATAAATTCGCAAATAAATTAACACTTTACATTACAATACTTAATTATTTGCTAGGATATAAAAATCTTTTTAAAAATGCATACATTTTATGTAGGTCTGTCATTGTCGTTTAAATTCACAATTTTAACAATCGTGAGAAGCTTCAAAAAGTAAATTAAATTAGATATATCATTTATTTTTAATTTAAGTTCTTATGTAGATATCCACTCTAGTCTTTTAAACTAAATGTCTAATTTAAAGAACTTTAATCATTACGAGACCCACTCAGGATTTAATAGTTTCAATCTAATTTGAAGTCGTTAACTAGTACTCCATTATGTTTTAAGACTCTCTTAAAGTTAATACAAATGGATTTACAAGAAACTATCAAGGAATGCACTGTTCATTCTAAGGTTCTTAGTATCATCAAAATAACAAATGCAAATCTACTTCATTTTGATTTTGGAATAGTCATTCAAATAAATCAATTTAAAGAAACAAAAGATATAAACAAAGAACAAGATAAACAAAAATTTAATAATCAAATGATATTTTATTATAACTATCAAATTGTATTATGAATAAAGGACTCTTTAAAAAAAAATACTACTTTAAAAACAACGTTAAGAACGTGATTTGCGATTAAAAAGTTATTTCGTTATGAACTATTTTGAAAATAAGTAATACTTATCCAAATTTACTAATAGCTTTTGCTATTGTCAATAAATAATTCATTGGAAAATCGTCTCGCAAGCCGCCATGCTGGCCACAATTTAGTGACGTGTCAGATTTGCCTTACTAGGTGGAATTCCTTCCGCAGTTACAAGTTGACACTGTTCCGTATCCGTGTTACAGTAGATATCTAGTATCTACATATAAGTCTATTTACCTACTAGTATCTTCCTTCTAGGCTTACATCTAGACTTTAAATATCATCATTCATACGCAAATAAAACAGAATGAATTAACAATTTTATATTCATGGCCATTTTCAAAAATAATACTACTTAAAATTCAAAACTGGCTAATATAACTAGCGACACCTCAATCACCAGTGTAATTTGATATTCAAACATTTATGTAAATTACAACAAATATAAGAATAACCAAAACAGGTTTATGTTTTCAAAAATGAACAACAAATGCCATCCCCTTAATGAGTAAACAAATGAATAACTTATCTTTTTAACTCCTCAACTATGTACTCTATACAAATGACTTATACTTAAGTAGAGTAAACCCTAAAATACTGCAAAAATAATAAAAAATACAAGTTAGTAGGAATATTATGCTAATTTATCAAGTCTTGAAGTCTTTTATAATATTCCAAAACAGACGTTGTTGCCACCCATAAATAAACATCGAAAAACACTATCAATATTAAAATTTTGTTGACATTTCATTTTATACTTCACTGTTAGATATGAAACTTTTAAATATTTTACTTAATGATTAACAACTCTTAATTACCACATTGTATAGCGCTATACGTTACATAAGAGTCAAGATTTCGATGAGCAGACTAAAAACGAATAACATAAGTGTAATATTAAACAAAGCAACAATAACAATTTACTAAACAATCCATCCAACTTTTTAATGAATACACCTACTCCGTGCTACTACTAGTCTGCTTTGCAAAATTTTGCAACTTTATCTCAAGCTCATTTTGATAAAAAAATCTTATAATAGTCTATTAGAGAATAAATAATTCCCGCTCGCTTTTTATTGATATTGTTTATTCTGTTTGTGAATGAAAATCTTGAGTGTCTGGACGAGTCTGTTTATATACGTTTTCATATAGTAATGCTATTGTCAACGTCCTTATTATTATAAGTATTTCCTTTATCTGTAGATAACTAAGTCATCGTTCCGTCCAACACGGTATGCATTATCTAAAGAAAATTGATAACGACTTGAAATTATAATCTGAGTAAATTAAGTGTTTAATATGCCTATTTAGCTTACTTTCTGGGTGTCGTAATTAAATATGTCTATAAAGAAGGACCTGGGAGATCTTCTTTCGAGGGGAAAATGATTTCATATAGTCCTCTCCGCTTCCATTTACGTACTTTATAGCCGCATAATGCAACCAGTCATTATCATTACCATACCTATATTATAGTTCCCAAGTTCAAAATGATTCCTACCTCTATCTTAATTTGTATTTGTTAAGCACATAAATATTTAATTACGATAGTGTCAGTGTCAAAGGTTCTGGCACTATCAAATAGAGCTTCTACAGCGTGGCAGGATGCACGTTGCTATAATATGCATTGTTATGCGGTCAAAGTTCAACAGATGTTAGCATCACTAATTGGTTACTGGATAAGTAGCTTAGGTCAGTTCTCCTATCCTGAGTTCGGTTTAAAATTAAATTACCTAAACATTCTCCATGAAATTAAATTAGCTGTATACGTAATTATGGCCGTAAAGGGAAACATGAAAAATTTTTGTTTCTTAATTGATTGTATGGTGACATATAATTTTAATGAAAACTGAGTTATGGTACAGTTTTGAAATTCTAGAGGATTGAGTTAAGAACAAATAAATGAGAAACAATCAGACAAAACTTTGGACTTGATTAAACACCAACCTTCACTTTCTGGTGACTCAGGTCAACGTGCAACTTTGTAGATTAAACATATAGGTATTTTGTGATTCAATTGCGTTTTCCCGTGGTTGCGGATATCGTAGGAGTACAATACGAAACTCCGAGCCGTGGGCGAGGGAAAAAATGGCGCGTAGTTTCAATTACCGTCCAACTAGAGTGGCTATGAGTATCTGTGGCTTACCAGTTTACATTATCTGTAAAGCAATCTGCCAAAAATACTGTTAAAGTTATAACAACGCTATTCGTATTAAATTACGAACGTGCCTGTATTTCTTAAATACATATTACAGCCCGCACAACAATTCCTTTATTAGGTTTTGCCTCTAGACGCTAAATACGAATACCGTTATTGTTACTTTATTTAAGACGTTATTTTTGCCTCTAGTATAAACAAACTTCACATCTACATCTTAGATCATATTTTTAATGGCGAAGGACGGGCTTTTGGGGACTGTCTTGACGTACAAAAAGATCTGATTTTCAGCCTAGTTTGATTTTAATTTAATACAGTGAGGAAAATCTCATAAGAAAATCCAATGTGTCCTCAAAGTGACAATTTTCCTGTATGTCCCAGGACGCAAGACGATACTCAACGAGGTTTGCGGCACGTTCATCGCCGGCGAGCTGACGGTCATCATGGGACAGTCCGGGGCCGGCAAGAGCACTCTCATGGACATCCTAGCGGGATATACGTGAGTTTACTTTTTAATAGTAGTTGGTCACTATAGTGTGTACGAACGTTTACATTGTAATGGTATGCGATATAGGTACAAATGTTAGAGACTTAGTTTATCAACTAATTTTGTGTAGGCACAGACGTTTGTGCAGATAAAAAAATATTCAAGCATGATGATTAGACAGAAATATTTACAGTTCTTTGCCAATCTTACCTGAAAAGAAACTTTGTCACACTTCACCTATAAAATAATAAAATTTAGAGACAAAAAGGAAATGAATATTACGCTCTATAAAGTTCGTAAATGCGATATTGTTTATATTATGCAACAATCGGCTGATCTACTCGAGTCTGATAACGAAACACCTGATATTTGTAATGCATACGATTGTGGTTGAGTTATAGAAAGATTATTGATAATGCACCACGGTCTAGACTTTCAATGCTCTCTAGAGACTAACTTTTAAGGTTCTTGAACCTTAAGCCTACCTAGTAGCCTCTTAGTGACGACTAATTTCTATAGAGCGAAGTAAAATACCAAAATACAATTTATAATATTGTTCGATATACAATCAAGAGTGGCCAAGAGTTAGTTGAAAAATTATACACTCCAAAGATAAGATTCAGATTTACTGATAAATCCAAAAATATGAAAATAAATATCAGAAAAAGTTTTCATAACAACTAGTAAATTCTAAATTTTTCAAAACGCAGGCTTACACATAACTAAAAATATTTTCATCATAATAAACACGAACTTTGAATCGTATTTTTTAGATAACGCAACTGATTCGTGGCTAACGATATTAACTTTATTAATTTATTAACAACAAAGTATTGTAGAACAACAGAAACCTTGAATACTTAAACTGTAAATATGAAACAATATTTTAGTCGGATTTTGTCGGAGGTGAACTGTAACTTATGTAATTACTGAATGTAATGACTACATGCGTATCTCGAAAGGCTTCCCAGTTGAAAATTAGTTAATAACTTAAAGAGATGCCGGAATATAAGAAGACTTACTGTTCTAACAAATCTTAACATCACATAGATTTGAAGGTCAAATAGACAATGTATTACCCTATTTAAAAACAAACACACAGAATTTATTATTGCAGTATGACTAAAACTCATTCCGACACTTGTTTTGAACACTGAGCACATGGTTGGCCATGCTTATAAAATTGTACGAATCTACCTACTTGTTACAAACTTGCAGTAAGCCATTCTCACTGTCTGAGAACGTGACTACAATCAATCACATATCTAGATAACAGGTGGTATTGACCCACAATATCAACTGCTCGCTAATCACCATTGATTATCACCACTACGTCACAAGCAACTGTTCAATTAATTTAATACGGTATTCAGGTGCTGCGAGATAATACTCGTGGACATTCTTGCTTGTATATACGTAGTTTTATGCATTTTAAGAACTGTAACAAACGCGGTTATTCATCTTATCTAAGCTTTAAATTGGCTACGTCGCATTGTTCGTAGCAGCAACTACGACGTAGCGTTACTTCAAAAATACATATGTAGCAAAAATAGGAATAGTGTTACGAGATTAAAGAACTGAATATAACAAGTCTTATTTAAATCTACATAATTTAATGACATCTATCTAACAGTTCCATTCCAACGAAAGGCTTATAAAAGTATCTCTCTTCATTTCGAATAACGTCCGCTTATAAACGATAAATTTTAACAAAACAATAGTTAATTGTGACGGGAATTTCAACACAATCATGGCGGTCAAGCTCCTAATAGGTCCACTGCTTATCATGCAGTATGCACAACTCAAACAGTAGATACCCTCACAGGCATAATATCTTCACACTATTGGCAATACTTATCCGTTTATTGTATGCCAATAAAATTGTGACGTCACTGCAAAAGTGGCGGTCATCATAAGAACGAGTATGGTACATTTATAGTTCTTAAAAAGTTTTTTTATTAAAAGTACATTAATTTCACAGAAATAGCAGTAAAACAATCAATGAACAAATAGTGTCTGTCTAGGGTTAGTCATATCACCGATTGTTAAAATCCTAATATTATTTATTTGAATTTTAATTAGTTAACTATTACTCATGGAATAATACAAACATTTTCCTAATTTCTCTTACTCAAAATATACAAATAAGAAATGTCATTTGATTGGTTATTAGATATTCGATGAAAAAGTCTACAAAGGTCTCGACAAATGTAGAATAAAAAGTAGCTACTGTTATCCTCTGTTTTGACAGTCCATTTTAATTAATGCACATACATACGTACTTACAGATATTTTGCATTATTTGTATTCTGTTATGTGTCATGCAAGACTATGTTACGTGACCACACTAACCAAGTTTGACGTGGAATTCTAGTAAGTTTCAATACCTAAGCATACCATTCATACCGTAATTGGTGATTAAAGACAGCCAAAATACTTTAAAGTATGAAAACAATGATGTCAGTGCTACCTAAACTTAAGGGAAACTTTCATACAGTTAGATCATCGTTTTAACTGAAAGCCGTCTACCGAAAGCTTGCCCTTAAGTTTATTTATTGAGGCAATACAACTACATTATTTACAAAACAAGTACATAAGTACATGGACTTAATTTTCGCCAATTAGCTCAGTCTTCAGAAAACTGCATTCGGGTACTTATATGGAGTTTTTCGAGAGGCTAAAAATCTTTGTTTCATTTTTTCTTATCCTGAAATAAAATGGGTATCAGCCATACTTCCTGAATCACACTGATTTGTAATGCTAATTGATAATTACAATTCATAGACCGACGATTGCTTACCCACAAGCCCTGAAGTTATGATAAAAACTATAACCCATAAAAAAGTAAGTACCTATCTGCGTGTGTAATAAACGTAGTAGGAACTTTTTGCAAACAAACATGCATATTCAATAGTCTAAAGGGCCTTTATTGCTTCCGTATAAGTTTTTTATGAGAAAAATCGTCACAATAACTTGTGTCTTCAAGGGTCTGACTTCTGAAGTACCTATCTTCTAATATAGGATATAAAAGTAACTAGCTGTGGAATAACATGGTTATCACTACTGTATCAACTACGTGAATAACCAAAATTATTATCATAAGGATAACGAAGCCTTAAATTAAATAAAGTTTAATCACGGAGGACAAAAAACTAGAGTTTAATACATGCTTGAAAATAAACTTATACTTAGTTAAAATTAATTTATTTATTTATTACATAGATATTATACAAAAAACTCTATACGATATATTTACACAAAAAATGAAAACTATTGCTATATTTACATACATGTTATGAAACGTATTTATTCACAAAATATTTACATTAATTGAAAATAAAATAAACCTATATATATATACAACTTAAAACTAATACAGGGCATCAAAAAATTGCTCCTCATCGCTGTCACTGTTTACATACTAAATTATTGTAAGTTAAAATTTTACATTTTTCTCCTTTACCTAACACTTTATGAACTTAATAAACAATACACTGTTTAGATTTTATATTTTCTTACTATTCTCTGTACAATCTCAACGTCTATACTATACTTAGATAACATAAACAAAGGTTCACGAAACTATCACAGACTGAATAGTTAGGTAGCTATACGCTCACATAATACACAGAGTACACAATAACAATAAATTATATCACACGCTTGTCACACTGGCATATATCGAATACAAAAGTATAACGCTTGATTATTCTGTGGCACTATCAAGAACTGCGGTTTACAAAGGGCCACGTGTTAGCGCTCCAAAGGTCATCCATTCCGCTTCTGTGTACAATCAATTATGTTTATAAGTTTAGTTTAATAACACAATGGTAACGGGTTCCAAATAACTTTTTGTGTATTAGCCAACACGTTACGTTAGTAGGTAACATTTTCAATATCCAAAATCACTGGGACTGCACGTAGCGTTTAAAATGGAATTGCCTTAATTGTATTAGAAACATGTCGATGTAAAAACGCCATCAACTTATTAAATTATATATATTAAATTACCACTGGCAAGCTTTGTTGTTCGGTTTATTTCCGCCATTGACGTCGATTTATATCGATCCTTTTTGCTTATACAAAAAAAAACTTCCTTATTGTTTGTGATTCATCATCATCTTAGCCTTTTTTCAACGATGTTAATGTCGACTTCCAGTCTAACGAAATACAGCTGAGTACCAGACAGTGGCATACTTTTAACTACAATTGGTCTAAAAAATCACAGTTATAAATTAATACTAGCCTAGCTTTTTACCAGGTAAAGGCTTCCTGTCTGAGCAATATCTTTTATACATGTAATACTTCAATTTTTGCATACTGGCCACATACTGGCTATACTGAGTAGGTATAACTAGAACTATATTATATCAATTAATTAGTCATAGTAGGAAGCAACGAGCAGTTTTATTGCTCTCGTTCCAAATAATTCTGTGCTTATTTTAAACTGCCCAAAAAGTCATATTTTATCTTGCTACAACGGATTTACTTCATAGTAAAATTATTATTGTAAACTAGCTTCTGCCCGCGACTTCGTACGCGGATCCTGTCCCTTATGCCAGCGACTGCGGGGTCAGCAAAATTAAAGATCTGGATCGTCTGATGTTGAATTTAAAGGGCCCGTTGACGGGAAAACAACAGAATACGCAAAATCATTCGAAACATTCCATATATTTAACTTTTGTACGTCAACGGCAAAAGCACAGCAGACTAAACAAAACGCTAAGAACTAAAGCGCAATAGGCATGACCATAGTGATAAAAGTAGTGATTCTAATTAGTCCGCATTTAAGTGGTTTTTCTGAACGGACCCTTAAATAACAAAGTAGTGGTGACCTAGTGTTTAGAGAACCGATCTCTCAAGCATGAGTGTGTGACTGCGATTCCAGGTCTGGCAAGTACTTGCCAATGCAAATTTTCTTAGTTCGTATGTACTTTCTAAGAATATTTTGGACACCCATGACCGGTTTTTGGAGGAGCTGTCTTTTCTAGTGTGTCGCGGCTGTCATTGAACATCCTTGGCAGTCGTTATGGGCAGTCAGAAGCCAGTAAGTGTGACCAGTTTTACCAAGAGGTATTGGTATGAGCGGGTAACCGGGTTGTGGAGGTCAGATAGGCAGTCGTTTCTTGTAAAACACTGGTACTCAGTTGCATCGAAGCCGACCTTAACGTATTTGGGGAACAGGCTCTTGAGGTAATAAAAATAATAACAATGAGATTTAACGCAACAAAGTCGAAGAGTGGGGGCTCGTGATGTCACGTCTATGTAAAATTTGTACTAAGAAGTGACTTAACACAAAATTCAAGCGTTTTGTATCTTCGTTGTTCTTTGTTTGTGAAAGAAAAGAAAAAACACTTGTCCATTATTTTAGGGTTATCTAAAAGACGGACTATTACTTTCTTTGATTCACCATGCTTATTTTGTATAATTTGTATCAGTGAACGTCTCCGACTCGCGAGACAATGAGTAGCATATTCTTTACTTGAGAAGTTCTCTAGAGATATGGATATAGATGCGTAAATATGCCAATGACGGAAGCGCGCTTCGCGATCCGATGAGATTTCCTCGGAGCAAGTTGCAGACTGATGTGTTTTAGATCTTCATTTTTTATAAGTCAGCAGAGAGTGCTTATCAGATAGAACAACTTTTGCTAAAACGTCATACCCGTATATGCTACAGAGTAGCTGGGCTCTTGGGGTTCCACACCAGGTGTTTTAGATCTTCATTTTTTATAAGTCAACAAAGAGTGCTTATCAGATTGAACAACTTTTGCTAAAACGTCATACCCGTATATGCTACAGTGTAGCTGGGCTCTTGGGGTTCCACATCAGGTGTTCAAATCTTCAAATTTATTCTCTCAACCAAAAATGCTCATCACGTGGAACAATTTTTGCCATGGCACCATTTTTGTATCTCTTATAGTTTTGTTGATCTGTTGGTGTTCTGCACCAGGTCTTCAAGTTTCGAAGATAAATTATAACCTATATGTTGCCCCGACTTTATACAGATACAACAAAGAAAAAATCATTGAAATCCGTCCAGTAGTTCCGAAGATTAGCGTGTACAAACAAACAGACATACAGACATACAGACATACAGACAAACAGACAATTTTTTTTTTTTGGATTTGTGCTCCATTACTGTTTCTAAACCCCACCCAATTATTATTTTTTTAATATATTCAATGTACAGACACAGTTTTTTTACAGATTTATTATATGTATAGATTAACATTTCAAAAGATACTATAACATTTACATCGTCGCGGCCATACCACAGACCTAAAATATTTTTAAATATCGAATTGAGAAAAAAGTCTAGCAAACCGTGTACCTATTTAAAAATAAAAATTGTCATTTGCCATTTAAAATTAAAAAAATACTTTTTGAAATAAGAATTGCAATTTCAATTGTGTTTTGTTTTTCTTGATAGTTATAATATTTGCGTGGTTTTTTATTATTATTAAAATATCAGTTAGTTTACTTGGAAATAAATGGTGCTTTCTAAAGAAATAGTGCATAAATAATCTTGTAGTAATGGCTCATGAACACAGGTCAGTTGATTTAACCTTTTTACATTGACGAATAGAAATATAACTATTTTTACGCGTAATAGATAGATACAAATAAAAATTGTTCTAGTGTAATTGTCTTACGTGCAGTATGCTAGCGACGTAAAATCGTGACACACAATGTAAATGATTTGCACCGCAGTACAACATAAAACAATGATAAATAAACTTTAAAGAGCACGTTTCAAACGTAACACATAATAATTATTATCTAAGTGACGCGCATTTTCACTCAGCTGCGTATTTAAAGGTATAACATTACATAATTTACTTATCATTTAATAATAAAGTATACCTACTTTATATATTTTAGCAAATATACGTTTATTATTATACTGTATCTATAGCCAAAAAATAAGCAATGTTCTAACTCAGCATTACATATGGTGATGCTAATACATAAAATACTTCATTTTTTTTAAAGACAAGAAAAATACCAGTAGCTTTGTCTGTATAGTTTTAACAGTCGCGTTTACGACTAACCCAGTATTTAACACACCCAAATAGTTATAGCTAGTGTCAGTAGGAACGTATTTTTAACATAGCTACCTACGTAGTGCGCGTTTTAAAATAGCTCTGGGCGTTCAACCCAACGATGCGTCCACATAACTGCCTGCCAAATATTTTTATCACGTTCGGGCCGATACCAACCGATAGACTGACGATTACTCATTATCATTAGTGAATTTATTTAAATCTTTATATAAATAAATATTACGAGAAAACGTCACATGACAAATTCAGTAGCATTTGCCAATTTCTTTTGTCTTTTTTTGGACATTTTATTATTATTATACTCACCTAAATTAAAAAATCTCACGCTCAAATTAATATTACTTTTATTTCAATAATTGCCCATATTTTCATGTGAATCAATAAACAGATACTGGAATTAACCAATAGAAAACAGGCACACCTTTTATTACCAGATATCAGGTCATTGTAACCGTCCCAACCTGTTGAGTAAGATCTCTCAATATTGAAACCAGTTTAGTAATACCACCCATATTACTAATCTAATCTAATGTAAACACTATTCAAAAAGCACAGGAGGTGATGTTTTTCTTCATATCTATTAATAAATGTAGACTAGGTTCGTGGCGTAGCAACAGCCGCATGGATCCATCAAGGTTAAAAAACTTTTGTCGTGGTTATCAATGGATGGGTGATCATCCAATTCATATTTCTGCGCTTGAAACACCTTGTTGACTTTTGTAGATCTTTAGTATTTGTGAATTGAGTATAAAACTCGAAAAACAATCAATCAAACCTAATAACTCTCCCTTCTTATGTAATCTGACCCGACTATATGTACATAAGTAGTTCAGGTACATACCTACTTACCTATATTAAAAATAAATATAATTATCTTAATAATATCGATTAGATAAGATTTCTTCTGTGATAAACTACTCTTAAGATTAAATTTTCCTTTCATATTCCATGCAATTTTCCTTTCATACTACATATTATCAAACCATTAAATGGGAAAAGTTACTTGCTTCATACCATAACAAATCGTAATAACCATGAAGTGGCCATGACCGCGGCAGTTATAACTTTGTCATTCTAGCCAAAGAAGGAAAACAGCGCTTAATAAAACCTAATTTACATAGACGCGTGAATTTATAATGTCATTGTATTGTGGCTTCTCATGAATGTAATAATTTCCGAATTTTATAAGTTAGTGTATTCCGTTGCCATGTCTTAAATAAGGATGAATTTCTACTAACTACTAACATAATAAAGTATAAAAAAATATATATTTGTTTGTCAAAAGCTCCAAAACGAAAGATAGATTTGTTTTTTTTTTTCATTGTTGGAAAGATACACTATTCCTGAGTAACAAATAACATAAAAACCGTATATTTTGTCCTGGTACGTTCACACGTTTCTGTGGGACCGGGTAAACCTCTAGTATTAAATATAAAGAAACTGGGCCATAAGGAGAAACATACAACTAAAATAGCTGTCACAATTTGCTATAAATATAATCTTTGTTTTATCTTACGCCCTTGAGCGATTTGCTGTAATGATTTGGACAATGTAACATTGACCCGTACCTACTGACTGAGATTCACGTCGTTAACCAAGTAGCTTTATTATAATACTCATTCAACTTATAATTAGCAAATTAAATGAAAACATGAAAATAATTGAATGTGTCTTTTTGAAAATAAAATCTTTAAATAATAATATTACATCGATATAGATATTTTTATTTTATTTAAATTGAGCATACATTGCACATACCTACATTTAGTTTTGGGCAAACAGAAATTGTTAAGCATTATTTCACTTTGAAAAGCGCTACAAAATTCATAACGATGCCAGTTGTGACCCTTCGATCCCTAATTTAGGCAATTTTAATTGATATAAAACTGATTACTGAGCTCGAGAATTACCTAATCAGACTACAAACCTCATGATAACAATATGTATTTCAATGATTGGTGGCCGTGATTTTAATTTATACATATTTAAAAGATACAAAATACGTGGAAACAGTTATCTTTATGTAGCAAATTATCATAATATTTGCTTCTATATTCGTCTGCTATAATTCAAAGTTATTCAAAATAACAAGCAAGTTTGAAATCAGGTGATTTCAAGCTGGCTGGATTGGAAATTGATTAGTATTTTGTTCTGCAACTAAGTATAGAATACCTATACTTAGTTGCTCCTTGTAGCCTTAAGTATCTAATTGGAACTACATTTTTGACAAAGCGTATTATTTTGAAAGACTTACCAAATGGTCAACCACTTTTACATATGTTTTGAGGAGCGCTAAAGTCACAGATTACTAAATAGTTTCAAATAAAGTGAAGAAGTTCATATTTAATATTATAAGGAACAGAACTTCCTACACACAAAGACTCATATGCCGACCCCATTATTATTGAATACAAACAGAACAACGGTTACGCCAGCGAAACTAATGACTGTATTTAGTTCATTAACTCTTTTGATAGTAATTTTGTTGCGCCTACGTTATATGCAATCGACTCTAAAGTGAAGTGTGCTTAGATTCAAAATTCAACAACAAACATAAGTGGTCGCTTAGTGGTCGACTTTTGATATCATTACAAAATTTCAGTGTTCCGCAATCCTGCTGCAGTGTTTCATGGTAAATCATATCTACAATCAGAGTTATCAAACGTACATACATATTTTTAAGATAATTTATTTGAGAAGAAAATAGCTATGAACAGCATAAACATTTATATTTATAAAGATTTCTTATTCAAACAAATTAATGGCATCATTACCATTTTTACTCTTCAATATTCAAATTGGTTGAAAACAGTTTCACCGAGTAACACGCCAGCGACCGCAAGCGACGATGATACTTCATAGTACTAGGCTGTTAACCTGTGAAATGCTACCCAGTTGTTTACACAAATGTTCCATCAATATATCCATTGAGTAGCTCATTGCACAACATGATCTCGTAGTAGGCGGGTTAAGCAAGAATTTTTATACTCTGATAACTAACACAGCGACGGGCGATAACCGGTAGTCATATTTTTACAGTTATGTATTAGTTCTACTTTAAGCAATTAGTATTGACGCCTTAATACACGCTTTATTTATAAACAGAAATCTCTTTCGTGTCACTAAGTTCCTACACATTGCAATGCGTGTTTTAAATCAACTTAAGTATAATATGAATACTTGTTATTATATATTAGGTACAAGGTCTGCTAAAACCCAACAACCTACTAGCCTAATTATTGCATGTATTTACTATTTACATTCAACGTTCAAGTGCAGGAATCAAGCATTGCATTGTATATTGACTGTTATTCTGTTCTATATAACATATTAAATCAATAACTATTTAAAACAAATATTATGATCTTGTTCGTTCGTCATGAGCACGCTTCACTGATAAGAATATTGCGATTTAATATATCAAGGCAGCTTTAGTAATTTACATTAAATTAGATTCATAACTTGCTTAATGAATATCACTTTTATTCAGCAGAGAAGTACCTATATCTCAGGAAACTACAAGACCCACTTAAAAAGATATTTCAGTGTAAGATAGTTCATTTGAAGAGGAAGGTGATAGGTTATTTTCCACTAGGGCATGCTAAGTACTTATTCCAACGGGTGAATGCTATGCGTAGTACACTGAACAACTTGTGTAGAATATACAGATAAGTCTATTCTATTCTAGATTTCACTTACTTTTCTATTACGACTCATTTTCGATTAAATATGTATATTATGTAAGTAACGTAAAGTAACTGATAGATCGGTTTGATTAATACAATCAATTCAATTATTTGTGGTGTTAGGTATGTTTGAGAATGCTTAGGTAAACGGTACATTTGTTTGTAGCTATCAAAGGCTTATTTTACCTTTTATTTTATTGAAATATCCTTTTTCCTTATTCCTATCATCAAAACAAATTCATTTTACGACATGATTACAATTTACTAACTCTGCCTACTTCTCATATCTCACATCCGCGAAACTATAAATTCGATAAAAAGTTCATACCAGTTTTTGAAACTTTTAGGTATAAATACGTAATTATTTTAGAAATACAATGTGTCCCGGGGATAAGTGACCGCCCGAATTTTTTTGAATATTTGTACAAAATTAAGGATAATTTCCTTTATATTTGGGACTTACCGCCTTTGGTTTTTTTTTTAATGATTTTTAGTAAATACTGTGACGTGCTGCAGTTTTTTTAAGATATTTCCTAAGTTTTTACATCTTTTTAAATTCTTTTTTCTTTAATGACTAGCCGACATCATAGTTAATCAATTAAAATTATCAAACATAACAAAAATGTAATAAAACATTTATTAGAAAAAAAAGAAAATAAAAATTCAAAGAAAATAACGCCTTTTTTTCAGTTTTTTCAAAATAAGTCCAATAAATGCCCCCTTAATATCACTTTCTTTTAATTTATTAATAAACTAAATGATATTTCCTACAATAGCTCACAACAATGTTTGCTGCTATTTCAAACAAATGCAAAAATACAGTCAGTTGAAATTTGAAAAAAAAGAGCAAAGCCTGTTATTAACAGGCCTGACAATAAAATTTTTTTAATGATTTTTTTCAAAAATATAAAAGAAATTATTCTTAATTTTGTACAAATATTCAAAAAATTTCGGGCGGTCACTTATCCCCGGGACACATTGTATAGACTAACTTAAACATCTGATATCAGGTGCACTTATAAAATGAAAAGGCATAATTTAATTTGCAGGCAGACTTTATTTTTTTGCAAATATTGACGGCAACTAGAATCAAAACAAGAGTAATTTAATAGGTTGTTCTTAATTATCCAGTAATGTGTCCTTCTTATCATTACACAGCAACAGTGCTTAATTACCAGTGTTAATCATTTATCACTAAATTATGTAGATGTAAGTACGTTATCTAATGCGTCAGAATAGGCCCTCACAGTGAATTGGCATCAATAAGCTCTTCTTTGTCCAAAGTATCAGGAATTTCTCGAGAACTTATAATGGTAAAATTAATACAATATAAGTATAACAGAAGATTTTAGATTTCCATTGAACTAATTTTGCATGAATTTCGTCCATTCAAATATACATAATTTAATTTTCATCAATTGAACATGACCTCTTCTTTTTCTTTATAAATGACGTTTTTGTAAATTATCTTTTTGGTCCAGTTGTTTAAACGATATAAAAACAGTAGATACCTTATCAAAAGTATATCTTATAAAGATACCTACTTAAAACCTAGTCTAACTTTCATATATATTTTTTTGCTTGGTGTAAAAACTGGCTGTATTATCTTCATTGTAAAGATAACAAAGGATTCGTCAGATTGGTTACTTTGTCTTTTCTATATAATTTATGGCAAGATTAGTCCATGATTTATACGATAAAAAAACATTTCATTCTTTTTAATTCCAAAGATACAAAATTATATGTATATCTCTTAAGTGAATATTTTGCTTCCACAATTCATGTATTTTTCTCTATGTAATCACCTGAAAGACAAAACATGACTTAATTAATTGAAATATAGTCAATTAAGTTTATGAATCTGGAATTCTACATGTAGGTAATGGCATTTTTATTGTGAGCTGGAATATGGTATAGTTATAAGCAACTTAGCACCGTTAATTAATTCTATGTGAATAATATAAATACCTGTATACCATTACAAATGTAAAGTTAATCTTAATAATTATAAAGACTGTTTTCCCTTTATCTTGTTATGCCATTGCGGTTTCCTGTAACTCTTTTCTTTATTGTTTATATGTAGTTAACTATCAGTTTTCGCTAGAGATCCAATGAAAATAATAATGCAAACAAAACGATCTCGGGCGGTTTTTCTATTATGACCAATTATTTATTCAACCGGTTTTATACTTGGACAATTTTTATAAAAGGTCAGGCACGTATTAATGTCGTTGACTGGTAAACATTTAATGGCACCATTCACAAAAGTCGGTTACATAAATAGATACAGGTTTTAAAAAAGGTATGGTATCTTCTACATTTACTTTAACTACAATGAAGATAGTTTGGACAACAACAATATCTTTACTAAGCAATTAGTGTCTCACTACATAAATACAAAACAAATAAATAAACATTACTTTACTACAAACACACAGGTAAATACCAATAAGACATTCTTCACATACTTACACAAAGGAAACGAATCTACGGGGACAATTAATGGATACTTCCTCATGCTCCAAATTGTTACATTGAGCGGTGACTCAAAGCGTAGGAGATGACAAGCCACCGCTGGTACTTATGACCACATAACGTTGTCACTTATTGAGGATGTCACTTTATACATACTTCCTTCAGGCCCTAAGACAGGAGAAATGGCAATCTTTTACCCATTTTATGTTTAAATCGAATGAAATGCCTGGGACGTTTGGCTCTCTCTCCAACTAAATGACAAATTGCCTGAAACTTCATCAGTTTTCTTCATTCATTTATTATCTACTAGTTGAAGCAAAGGCTAGTGGCAATTTCCCACTGACTCATTTTGCATTAGCAACTCTACATACTTCTCTATAAAACTCTTACTTTGATCCTATCGCTGTAATAAGATTAAATAAAATCCTTCCACCTGCCTGATAGAATACAACTAAAGCCCAAATCTACAGATAGGTGCGTAGGTAACAATAGATAAAATATTTCCAAGTCTGTCGTACGATAAAACAATTGGAAAACTGATTAATCGCCATCGGTACCAAATATGTTCATAGGTTAACCGTGGAAGTAACGTATGTTGCAGGGTCGATGAGACCTTACCCAACTGTTAAAAAAAGATAAATTGATAAGATTAGACTATCACTAACAACGTAAACCATGATTCATGGTCTATATTGGTCTGTTGCTGTTGATGAATTTTGATAACCAGCTGTAAATGATAAAAATTTTAATCACAAAAACTTGTCCTGAAAAGTTAAGCCTCCAACCGGTTTGAATCCACAAAGTGTTTAATGAAATAGGTACAGCTTTAATATCTTAATTAAATTAGGTATTTCAACTTTTAAAATGTCACAAAATAAAGAGATTTTAATAAAATAATATAATTTATTCATTTTTATAGGCATAATGACTATACGAAGTTATATCTGGGTTTTCTTTTGTTAAGCTAAACAAGTCTCATTAGACACAGAATTGAAAATATTTTGTCTTTATTTAAAAGTCGTGTAGGTATGTACAAAGTGTCTTTTGCCTAATTTTCATATTATTTCCATTTCAGAAAACCGACAAGTGGCAATATCTACGTCAATGGACGCGTGCGAAATGAGAAAATGTTCAGAAGACGATCATGTTACATTCTACAGGACGACAGGGTGCAAGATATGCTCACGATACAAGAATCACTTCACATAGCCGCTGATCTCAAATTAGGAAATCATATTAGTAAACAACAAAAAAAACGACGGGTAAGTCATATAAAAATATAACACTCAAAATTCTGTAAAATAAGAATGAAATAAAAATCTCTGGAACTACATAACCTATTTGAAAAATTCTTTCAATGTTGGGAAGATACGCTATCCCCGAGTGGCCCACGTTCTGTTATATTTTATCCGGGTACGGGAAGTAGTTTCCACGGAACGCAGAACCCAATGGTTTTTTTCTTAGTATTATCTAAATTAATTGCACACTTCTAATCTTTAAAGGTCGAATTCAATGTTTCCGACCTATACGAGTAACTATCAGCTGTGAATGTTAGCAGCTTAACAATTACAAGGACCACGCTTTTAGATAATACGCAGTTAGATTTTAGATTTATTATACGAAATAAACGTAAATAATGGTGATCTTTATTGCTCAAATTATAAAAATGAAGTGTTTCTTTTTCGAATAATGAATGTACCTATTCCTTTAGAAACCTAGTTTTTGCTCTCTCCTACGATTAGATTGTCGTTGCACAATGCAATCCAGCTCCTAATTGGTTTCAAGATAGTAGCTATCCCTACAGAATAATAAAGATATTAAAAAGTGAGACCATTTTTAACAACTTTGATATTGTTATTTTATCTTTATAAGAAGCCGATAGCGATAGCTTTCACAAAAATCTGTTCGGGACTGGTCGGATCAACTGACGATAATTACATTGTCTACATCTAAAAATCTGATTTATTTACGATAAGGCCACGATTTTGATACCACCTACCAATTTAATACAAGATTCAACGTTTAAACGTAATTATATCTGAAAAATCTCTCTTTTTGCCTTAATTATTAAAAACGTAAAATATTATTTTCTCTTTAATGTTCTGAAAACTAACTGAAAAAAGGGAAAAAATCTGAAGTTAATGAGTTCTCTTCTTTCCAGGTAGAAGAAATAATCACATCTCTTGGTTTAAGTGCAGCACGACACACGAGAGCTGGCAATTTGTCTGGTGGTCAGAAGAAAAGGCTAGCTATAGGTCTAGAATTAATCAGTGACCCTCCGGTCATGTTTTTAGATGAACCTACCAGGTAAATATGTAGTCACATTAAAAATATACAACATTAAATAGTATAAGACATTGTAAATCTGGCACTGATAAAATTCAGGTGGTCTTTCTTTTACGTTCGCCTTGATAACGAATAAGACTCACCCACTATTTCCTTTTTAAATGGTAATAGGTGACTAAGAAGTATAACGGGTTATGAAATATAAAAATAACCCACGCAACTCTTATAACTCGAAAATAGTGGAGAAATCTTGTTTAAGACTATGGAAGCTTAAATTCTATATAAAGCAATTCGTCTCTAATTAATTGCCATAAAGTTATTTTTATGATTGATGAACAACCAACAATAGGACGGCATCCTGTCACTATTTATAACTTCAACTACTGAACAACACGTTACAGCCGCATGAAATATCTGAAAGTGCCACTCGCATACTACAACATCGTTATCAACAACAAATCAGAAGGATTAGTCGAGGAATTAAATATTCTAGATATGAGCGCACGCTATTTAGATACTGTATTTAATTAAAATTGTACATTTTAATAAAGAGCTCGGTGCTGGTTTAGTATCTCGATGTAAATAAGTATGATGTACAATGAGTCAGCTAACAGTTCAGTAGCTATCAACTTTGTGCGAGCTCAATTGTTGTAAATTGTATTAAATTCAATGAACCCTGAATGAAAACAATGAACACTGTCATTTCATATTTTATTGTTGGTCTAAGTTTTTAATTCAGTTTAGATAAAACACCTACATTTAGACACAAAATTGACGTAGCTGCGTGTCTTTCCGAAAACAATAAAGTCTAAAATACATTCCTAATTATATAACATCATGTTTCCGTGCCAGAAGTATTTATCTGTCGATATTTGCACGATAACATATCTAGATAATGAGGTGACACTAAAACATTGTAATTTAATCCATTATACGGCATTTATATGTATTATACCTAAATCATATCTGTTGATAATTACAATGTAAGGTTTGCCAAATCCGGTAAACACAAGTCACTTAATTTCTTTTGATTGTCGCGTATTGGAGGAAAATGACCATAAATTGGGTGTTTTAAAACACTTTTTTAACTATTAAGTAAATTCACTGTTTAGGCTCAGTCTTAAGTCCATTTTATTCATACAGATGCAATCTGTTTCTTTCAAATCAAGACAAACCCGTTACCCTTAATTGGGTTCGGATTCCAATGTAATCGAATGAACCTGATTAACTGTGACTTATTTGGGGCATTTGCCTATCTGACCTCATCAACCCAGTTACCTCTTTATCCCTTGGTAAGACTGGTTGGCAAACTTTCTAGGTACTAACTACCTGACCTGTAACAACAGCCAAAGGCGTAAAAAAAATATCGAAATTAAAATGTACTGATGAAACAAAAAAGGTCCAAACATTTGAACGTAATTATATCTTCTTTCCAGTGGGCTGGATAGTTCAATATCGAAGCAAATAGTATATTTACTTCACCTTTTAGCGCGGCAAGGGCGGACGGTGGTGGTGACTATGCACCAGCCGTCCGCCGCACTCTTGCACATGGTGGACCGGCTGTATGCCGTGGTGGGGGGACGCTGCGCATACGTCGGGTCTGTGCCGCAGCTTCTGCCCTATCTAGAGCAAATGGACTTGATGTGCCCGCCTTATCACAACCCTGTTGATTTCTGTAAGTATGTCTTTCACAGTGTTACACGTAAACCTAATTCTAACTTAACGCAACGCATTTGCAAGCATCATGAAACTAGGTAAATCATAGGTCCATGAAAATTATTGCACAGTCTGTAGCCTGAGAAAGGACCACTACCTATTTATCCAGATTTGGAAAGTAGTTCCTCTGAGACTCTGGTGGAACAGCCAGATTTAAGTAATTCTAACTTCAATCAAACATTTGATTACCAAAATCTTTCATATAACGATAGCGATCAATTTGTTCGTAATAGTTCCTGCTTTGAAACCGGTCCCATCTTTGAGCTGGACAGTCTGTAAATGTAATAAACGACTTATTTTGAAAATTAAACCTCTTACAATTTTAGCGACATAGTACTTAAAATGTAAATGATTAATTAAATGTCTGCTAGGAAACGATTAGGTGGTAGTTTAACTTTTATATTTTTCAACGTACCTGGGTTTATTTTACATAATTTAATTTTCTGATCTTTCAACAGTTATCCAAATACTTATCATTCGTTTGAACGTCAAATTCGTAGTCTAATAATTCTTCCCAGTTTCAGCTTACAGTAAATATTTTCACAGTGTATACTAAAAATGATTATATCTTTTCAGTAATCGAAATATGTGTGGATAATGCGAGCAAACTGGTCGAGAATTCTGAAAATGGAAAGAATAAGAGGTGGATCACAAACGTATCTCATGAGACTGATAGTAAAATAATAGGTATGTATTACTTTATTAGAATAGTTAATTCAGTAGCTAATACTGCTGTTAGTACTTCTATGATAATACATTATATGCAAGCCGTGTTGAATCCTTGAACTGACTAACACTCAGTTGTCCGCTTTATAAATATTAACTAAGCTAATTAAAGTAAACTTCTGCATACGTGTGTATTTTCGTTTATTACTTAAATACAGCTGTCATCATCATTCACATTTGAAGCAACGGGTGCTTATTAAATAACTCTTTGCTCGTCATCTGTACGGGTCGACAAACTAATCATAATAAGGAAAATATCATGCGTGTTTTTATCATCTGGTATTTTAACAGCTTCTGTACATTGATGATTGTCGTCAACATTCCTATCTATTTGTTGAAGCAATATATCTCAATATGACTATCTATTAGTTGAAGCAATATCTCAATTTGACTATCTATTAGTTGAAGTGCCTCAATTTAACTACATTTATAAGGCTATAAAATTAATTCTCTTTTTATTTTTTCCTTTCAGAAAAATCTAATCTAAATGCTGCTGTGTATGAAGAGGTTTGTCTGACGACGTTACCTGCCCCTAAAGAGGACCCAACGAGTAAAATACTATTAGCACTTAAGAGTACCTACTCCACGTCACCATGGAAACAATTCATCACCCTCACTCGGAGATCGCTACTGGTAAAATACTGTAATTTATTTTCTATACAATGTTTTATTTTGTCTTATAAAGAAATCGAAAAACAATATCTGAATTCCCAACTTCACATCCAAACATGTCATTAAGTTGGATGTGAAAAAAAACGAGCTTACGATTGAATGACTGCTCGAGTACTGTTAATGTAATTATTTGAAATTGTTGCTTGGGTTACGATAATGTCTGTCATTTCATGTGAAAGCTCTGCCGTGAAATTAACGAGTACAGATACAGAGGTACAAAGTCAGCTTGGAAGCATTTTATCAACTGATGTACTACAATTTTGAATGCACTACTAAACTAAAAATTCGATCGTTATTCAATTATTGTTGAACCCTGCAAACTATAGGCATAATACATCGTTTAGAAACGTCCACCAAATTATTCCAAATCTCACTGAACTCATGTGCCCAATCCCCAAAAAATCCGAAGTCTCATAGAAACAAACCTTCTTCTTTCCTCCTTGAAAAAAAATCATTGATAGCCTTAATTATAATTTTGCAGTCATTATGGAGAAACCCATCGTTCACGTTAATGACAACGGGCATCCACTGCGCCATGGCGTTGTTCCTCGGCTTTCTGTTCTACAACGTCGGCGAGGACGCGGCCTACGTGCGGACCAACTACAACTACCTGTACTTCAGCCTCATGTTTCTTATGTTCACCGCCTTCAGTGCTGTTACTATTAGCTGTAAGTATCTTATAACATACCGATGAAACTTAGGCAATAAGTACTAGACTAAAAAAAGCTCAACTGAATTGAAGAAGTTTTTTGGTGGGAAATCAAATGACCCCGCTGTGGGTGTAGCGTAAAGGAAGTCTCTTACTGACTAAAATCCACCATGTTCCTTCTTAAGCCCTTTATGTACCAGAGGAACGGTAGCCCTTTCAAGCAATCCCGCAGCACCGGATGGTGAGGCTGTCTGATATGATATTTTAACCTCTAAGATAGATATAAGAAGTACAAAAACAGCATGCATCTGCCACTGAATAAAAAATATTTTTTTGAGAAAATATTGCTCTATGGAAATAGCTAGAAGCCTAGCCGCACAGCCCTTATGAGTCAACCACTAACAAGTCAAATTATGCGAAAAGGTTGCATGCACGAGTAAACGGCAATTTACACCAATGAACTTGAAACGACAAAGTATTGCCAATCATATCTGACTCAGAGCACGTAATTAGGTCAACGGAAACTATTTATAACTGAATAATTAAGATTCGATTCACACGTTCATGTTGTAGTGTTTATATACAATGTTCTGAAATTAGCAGAGCGCATCAAATTACTACTACGTTTGTAATGATTCTAAAATAGACTTGAGAGTATGTCCTCATTACAGAAAGCTTTTCTTTGAGAACTATATGGAATTGACTTTAAAAATTTTAGAATAATATTAGTAGCTCTTGTTCTTCCTGCCTGTTTCCAAGTTATTTGGGATGGGCGTAATATGTTTTCCGCTTTCTTCTCAGTCAGCCGTCATACTAAAATTCACTCCCTTCTTATTCATGTCATCATTTGACAAAAAAAATAGTCTTCACTTTGGAATAGATAAATGAATTACCCATCGCACTCTTTATGAGATTGATTTTTCATAAGATAAGACTGTCTTAAATTTATGTTATTTACTTCATCCCTAAAACCACTATTCTCGCCAAGTCTGAAGAATGACGATTTGCAACTAAATTGCAACCAAATGGCACGTATCTCTCCACACATTCTTCCCCAAACATCAGAAAACGGCTTATACGACAAAAACCATACTAACCAATTTTTTTTTCTTCACAGTCCCCGAAGAAATCCCCCTGATCCGACGGGAGCACTTCAACCGATGGTACACAGCGGGCGCCTACTACATGTCGACCATCGTATCGACGCTACCCACTCAGACTGTCTGCACTCTCTCCTACGCCATCATCACGTACTGGCTGACGGGCCAGCCCACTGATATCCGTAGATTCGCTGGCTTCTGCTGTGTGCTGCTGTTGGTCTCCTATGTGGCGTTGGTTAAAGGACTCCTCGTTGGATCCTTGTTTAATGTTAAGGTTGGTATCAGTTTCGTTACTATATTAAGATTATTGTGTTGAGAGTCAGAAGTATCGGCAACTTCTGTATAATTATTAGTTATACTTGGATTTTAACCTATCTACCTTCTATACTATTCTTAACAACAACTTATTTGATTAGAATTGAAGATTTGATTCATCTATACAGATTTATTGGGATGCTATTGTTCGGGATTTAGGAATTTCTCTTTGAAAATTCTGAGAAAACTCAAATATTTAATTCAGGTGTTCTTATACTTACTTTATGTGTTACTTTCACAACGTGTTATTATAACAAAGAATTTCCTCATTACAGAACGGAGTAGTATTCGGTCCATTCTTCATAATGCCGTTCACCATATTCTCCGGGTTCTTCCTCCGTTACTGCGACGCACCGTTCTTCGTGCGCTGGTTATTCCAAGCTTCATTCCTCAAGCACGGCTTAGTTGGGCTGGTCCTGTCCATCTACGGCATGGATCGGCCCAACCTCGTCTGTTCGGAACTCTACTGTCACTACACGTACCCCACTCAGTTCCTTATGGACACCTTCGTCTTAGGTGAGAAGTTCTCCATGCTTATCGTAGCCTTACTTAGCATAGGTTCTATTGTTAGTATACTAGCCTTTCTAATACTAAAAATTAGATTAAAGAACAAATGGTGATTTAATAAGGTAAGTGTAGTGCGACGAGATGTGGAAATCTCGTTTTTTTATGACAATACAACTAGTCTGTTCGTGGTCGCAAACTGTAGAGTAAGCGATGTGTATCACGTCTGCATTATTTTATGATATCGTAACCAAACGAGTTTCGTCGGTAAATATGTAACTGAGAAACACAAGTATTTGATATTGTGAAAAGTGCTCCAATTTTATAAAGTACCTTATGTCATTGTACGGGAATATTGTAATAGAAATACTGATATTATATTGATTTGTAGAGTTTTGCTAAGCTTGAAGAATAAATGTAGTCTTCTGAGATACAAAGTAGATTGTACATCTTATATTATTAAGTATATTAGACATTCCAATGTAAATATTGTACATTTTAAGCTACAATTTATTACCAGAGAGAATACGTATTACCAAATATATTTTTTAATTTTATCGAACAAGACATTTCTTTGATTTTTCACACTATCACCCTTTATTGCCTCATAAATCGTAAAATCAACCCAAAATATTCTTTGTAAAACTTAAAAACCACTGCATACATGAAACTATCAGTGGTAATAAAACAAAATTATAAGGCATATAATCCTAAGAAAGATTTTAAAGGCTTGATATGACAGGATCACTTTTGATGGATCTATCGGAAGCTTTCGATACCTCTAATCATGATAGCAGTTATTGGTAAGCATTAGTTTCAAGGATTATTTATAAAATTGACACGGGCATTTGATTTTCATTTCCAATACAGATGTATACCTTGAAATTTTAGATAAATACATTTAAACTGTAGTTGCATTTTAGCTCATTATGTATTTTTACTTGATTTTGGATATATTTTAATTTGGTATTTAACGTCAAATAATATTAGTAAGGCTATTTTAATTGTAAATAAGTAAATTACGTTCATAGAATAAATAAAAATACAAAGGGATTTTATTGTATTAATTTTTTGGTTGGAATAATTCTGTGTTACGTTATATTATATTTTATGTACCTATTTATATTAATCAGATAATGTTACCTGATGTAAATTCAAATCATTATATCGCGTCGTATATGATTTAGTGTACATTGTATGTTTTTACTTAAGTCTTGCCATAACGCGTATGAGTCATAAATGTAACAAATGCAATAATGTTAAACAATAAATATGTATTTATCAAGTTGTATACATATCATTGATTTGATTTCACTAGTCAGATACAGATATAACTTTTAAACGCTTCAGGTCGTTTGTTTGGTTCAGTCATAAACTTTCAGTGCTTAATGTATTTACTTTAATATAAGCGTTTTGACTGAAATAATGATAACAGAAAAAGCAGTTAAATTTGTTAGTAAAATAATGGTTTTGTCTACAAAGTCCAAATACTCAGATTTAACCAACACAAACAAGTTAATTTTTAATGCTAAAAGAAAATGGGCTCGAGAAGGAAATACCTATGTAAGTAAAAAATATTTTAATAAGTATTTTTTAAAGAATTGTATGATAGTACTTGCAGACTCAATGACGCAAGAGACAAATAAATGTACATACCGAATAACTTGACGAATAAACCATTCAACCTTACTATGACTTAGTTTTCTTCCCAAATCCTCGTTTTAAAAATACTCATAAAATAAACCGAATGAAATCATAGGCAAAAAAATAAAATAAAAAGAGAACAAAGTAACTGAACTTCTTGTTTTTCTTTTGTTACTGTAGGTCGTTACAAAAACGTAATGGGCCAAATAGTCGACCTTGAGGGATACCGTTATGAGTAGACACATTAACGGTATGCGTTGTGCAGGTTATGTGTTGTGTATCTATACAAAAGAATCTGCCTTCATTCTCTATTATTACTTTAGTTGTACAAAATAGCAATGGTACCCAAATTGTTAAAAAATAAAGTTAATGGAAAATAAAAGAAGGTAATAGAGCTTCCGTTACCAATGTATTGTTTTAGTTATTTTTTCATGCATTAAGAACCTGAGAGTTCTTTTTGGGTTCGAAGGTGTCGTAAAACCTACGAAGCAGTCCATGCTTTGGAAGTTGTGGTGATACATTCATGCTTAAGCGAGCACGTAAATGTTGGTCCTGCGCCTGATCACTCTTCGATACTATCGTTGCCGTTCTACCGGACTTTTAGGAACCGGAGACGAGAGATAGCTGTGGGATGCTCCTCTTTGAGAACATACGCTGTGTCTGAATATCGGTCTTGAGGAGAATCATGTCTTCACACCATAGAAACATATGTATAGCCACATCAGTATTGTCTTGCTTAAAGACTCCAAATTAGTTTATCATTTGCAATAAAAGTAACATCTAGGTATCAAATGCAAACTTAATCTCCATGAATTATATTAATTATGAAAAGATATATCTTTGAAACAAGTGTTATTTAATGATTTTGTAAAATTTCATCATATCGAAAAGAAAAATTGCATTATCCTCGAAGATAAAGTTCGTTAAAATCCAAATTAGCATTTCGAACTTAATTTTATCGTAAATTATCACACAGGACAAGAATTCAAATATAATAAGTAAAGATAAGTAACACTGGTCATTATTGTGTATCTAGTGATAAATAATGTGTGAAGATAAATGAAACAGCAGTCGGGGTTCCAGTGTCCAGTGTAGTTTGCTTGCGACCTGCGCGCTAATGAACATACTTCCTCTCGCGGCTTGGTCGTGCGTCTGCACCGATCCAATCTTCCAATTCCGCGCATAATACGTGATAATCATTACCTTCCGTGTCGTCCGCCCCAGTTCGTGTTATACTAAAATTTCGAAATTAAAGTTCAGTGCTAACATGGATGTGGAAGCTGTGAGGGACGATATAAGCGTCGAAGATGGCAGTTTGATTGTTTACAACGATATTGTGTACTCCGTTAATAAACCAAGTAAGTACATATTTTGATAACGCTTACTTATTAAATATAATTAAAATGTTTAATATGTAATGCTTTTCGTATTTTCTTAGATACAAATCGTAAGTTTACATCAGCATGCAAATGCAAAAGTACATGAATTGAATCTGTGTGAAGGTGATCATGTTTGCGCTGTACCTACTGTCGAATACCTTTAGGTACTTAAATATTTCCGTGATACATAGTCTTTTTCTTATTGTTATTTATTTAAACAAACTTAGTAGGTGTATACTCTACAAGTTGTATTTTGTTATCAAAACAACATAACGTTAGTATTAAATATATCTAGGTACAGACACAGGTACTTTTAGAAATATTTTCGTATGTAAGTGCAGCAAGAGATTCTGTAGGGTCTAGCTTATCAATGTTTGCATTATGTAGATATCAAAACCGATGGTTAGAAACTGAAATAGGAAGGAGAGCTAGAAGATATCAATGATAATAAGATTGCATTATTTTAAACTTCAAGAAGAAGTGTTACTTTCGCATAATAAATATCAGCTGTGGGTGTTATTTATTTACCCAGTATTACAGAGACTTGAAGATTTTATCTCACGACAGACTGCAATATAGTCAAGCCCTCTAACCTCGCGCTCGTTAGCATCAGTGCAACCAAGTTCTTATTTCTTGTCTTAAAATATTATAACAAGTATTATTTACATACAAAAGGAGTCTCCTCGTATCTATTTTATTTATAACTGCAACTGTTTCTCATACCAACTTGATATAATTGCATATTTAATACTGTTGGAATGTTGTGAGTTTCAAAATGCACTGGTTTTCGCACAGCATAACTTAAATTATATACCTATGATTTGTATGAGGTTCAAACATGTCTTACGCTCGACGCTGGTCGTCCAAACAGAAGATATCGATTTGAATTCAATATCTGCAATAAGGAGTAGAGTATCAGTATTCATTTACCTAGTATCAGTTGACGCAGATTTGGGGAGGCAAACTGATGATGACATACAGATCAGACTGTTGGTAAAGGCCATAAGGTGTGAACGGTGAAAAGTGTGATCGAACTAAATTATTGAAAGGGGTAAACCATTTTGTGTTGCCAATCTGGATCATGATTTATTTACACGTAGTAGTCAAGCATCTGAGATAATACTAATTAATGAACAGCTCGTGAACAACGTATGACACCTCACTTATCAATTATTCGATAATCCTTCGCAACATTTCGCGTTATTTATCGGCTATGTATTGCATATTAATGACTTTAGTAGGTAAAATAATATGAACTTGCTAGCACTTTCTCAGTAATCTGTGTCTTACCTGGAACATATTCACTGCACTATTGTGTTCACTAAACAAATCGGTTCTAACGGCAGCCAGCTTACCAAAACCAGCTAACTTTACTAAAGATATCATTGTTCACTCGTGCGCTCTATGCTACAGACAGACGCATTTCCCTTCATTCAGATTGTAAATGTAAATGATAGCAATTAGGTTGAACACAATTACACGTCAAATTTTTACATTAAAAGCGATATGAAGTCAATATTGGGATGAGTTGCATAGCATTTGCAGTGATGCAGTGAATCTTTGATAACTTAACAGTGCACACTTTTTAGCATG
This sequence comes from Helicoverpa armigera, assembly GCF_030705265.1. NCBI lineage: Eukaryota > Metazoa > Arthropoda > Insecta > Lepidoptera > Noctuidae > Helicoverpa > Helicoverpa armigera. Next base: position 7,598,536 of record NC_087132.1, on the reverse strand, counting down.
ACAAAATTTGCAGTCACGTGTGACTATGAATCCGTGCTATGAATAAAACTAAAACTGCCACTAAATGTCAACGAAACTGAAATCTTTCCTTATTCATTACATTACTAGTCGTTCGTCACAACCATAAATTGTTAATAATTTAAATTCTACGATATCGATAAAAGGTCAATCACATAATTGAATTAGTGATTTTAAATATTTTTAAAATAAATACGTACATACCTGCCTTAATTAAAGCCATTAGAGCCAAGCTTAATAGTTAATAAGATATTTTGAGGTATGATGTTTTCAAAATATTTTAATGAAGGGTTTAAGATTTGGATCAGTAAAAACATAAAGGTTCTATTTTAAGAATTTGTGTCGGGTGTTTGTGGTCAACGTCCACAAATGGCCTTCAAAATCTAATCCAAAACACGTTTTTCCTTAATAATTTTGTATTCAGGGTATATCTTAAGTATATAGATCCGTATCTTTTAGCTAATCCGTCAGTATAGCTGTTTATGCATATTACGATTCCCAAATATACATATAATTGCTTTATGCTCTTATCATTTGAGTCGTATCTTGGTGTAGGTACCTACATAATATACAAAATAACCTAATTATATCAGTGATTTTGCAGTAGTCATTAAACAGCTACTTTGTAATTAAACAGGCATAATAAGTAATTCGAACTTTATTTGAAAAATAAGGAAATGACAGGTCTAATCCATATTTAACTATCTCTTGGACTGAATTTCCAGGTTTAGTGCATTATTCTCAGGTCAATGTTAAGCACGTTAAGTATCTGCAAATATGCTGCCTCTGAACTTTAAAATCATTAAAAGGCAGACTGCATATCATTGCTCAAACTCACAGATTTTAAGATATGTTATTAAATTCTTGACCGTTATTTGAAGCTTACTAGTTTGAGATAGGCACCTACGTGTTTTCCGCTTTTATCTCCGTCCTTTTCTACCCCATATCTTGCATCTCTCTCGCACACCGACCAGTTTCACTCCCCACCAGGGAGGAGGCGACGAGTGTTCTCGGCGGCCACAGTTCGTCATTGGCGTCTTGTTTTCCGCCCGAGAAGGTTGGTCTAACCAACCGCTGTAGTATTTCGTTGAAAAATAAACTCAGTGCTCTCGCAGAACACAGGTGAGTTTATAATATTTTATACAATTTGTTAACGGTTTTACCGTTCGATATTCGATTTTGCGAAATCAAGTGTTAATATTTTGTACATCTACCCCTTTTTTGTCACGAGTTTCTTCCGTGTACCTTTTTTTTTCAGTAATTTGTTTTCAGAATGAGTGACTTATAAAGCAAATACAGATGCGGTAAATAATAAAGCTACCACAGCCCGTGCACGTGACTATGGAAAAGAAAGCAAGCCCGAAGTTCCTAAGGCACCTGTGGCCCTAGTTCAATCCTGCAAGGCGTTCAACGGTTTGACAAAAAAGAATGGTGTGAGGTGCGGTCCAACCAGCATCTCCTTAGTTCGGACTAATCACTACCGCACTTGAAGAGGGCTGATGGTGTCAAGAAAGCTTTTCGGCCTTGAAAGACTTGGTACGCTCCCCTCGGACTACCAGTAAGTCTGTTAGCCACCCCCCATGGGGGTCGGCTCATTATCACGGCGTGTGATGGTTTTCGGCCTTGAAAGACTTGGTACGCTCCCCTCGGACTGCCAGTAAGTCTGTTAGCCACCCCCCGTAGGGGTCGGCTCATTATCTCGGCGTGTGATGTTTTCGGCCTTGAAAGACTTGGTACGCTCCGCCTAGGACTGCCAGTAAGTATGTTAGCCACCCCCCGTAGGGGTCGGCTCATTATCTCGGCGTGTGATGCTTTTCGGCCTTAAAAGACTTGGTACGCTCCGCCTAGGACTGCCAGTAAGTATGTTAGCCACTCCCCGCAGGGGTTGGCTCATTTTCACGGACCCGCGCAGGGTACCAATCTTGCATGTTGCGAGACGCAGCATCATTACAAAGTGGGGACCAGTAAGTATACTAGCCACCCCCCACAGGGGTCGTTTCATTATCACGGACCCGCGCAGGGTACCAATCTTGCATTTTGCGAGTCGCAGCATCATTACAAAGCAGGGACCAGTAAGTATACTAGCCACCCTCCGCAGGGGTCGGCTCATTATCACGGACCCTCGCAGGGTACCAATCATGCATGTTGCGGGTCGTACCATCATTGCAATCTACACTCGCAGGGTGGCTATTTGGATCGACTTTCGAAGAGTCGCCATTATAACCTTCCCTCGAAGGGAAATGGTAATCACACTCACGCTGAATGGCGTGTGACGCAAAACTCTAAAGGCTCCCTTGGGACATCACAAGTAAATTACAATGTCCAACAGACGAAACAAAGCGTCCAGGACCGCAGGCGGACCTTGATGCCATGTCCAACAAGGCACGTAAGTTATGACTTTCGAGGCGGGTTGCCTAACATTATATCAAGAGGGTGGCTCACCAATGGAAAGAAATGGGAGCTCCGCCTTTCTTGTCAAAAATAATAACTGGGTATCGGATACCATTGGCCAAAAGCCACCTTTGACAGATAATGCCAGATTTGACCAGAGAGTCCAAAGAGATGGATGTCGTCATATCCCAAATGATAAAACAAAAAGTTCTATTGATAGCTGCAAATTCTGCCAGCTTTCTTTCCAATATGTTTCTTGTGCCCGAAAGGCGACGGAAAGAACCGTCCAATACTCAATCTCAAGGTTCTCAACAAGTTCATAATTACGGAACCCTTCAGTTTAATAAATGTTTTTCGGGTGCTAGAGTTTCTTCAGAAAGACGAATGGCTGTGCAAGTGGATCTCGCCCAGGCTTACTTCTACCTTCCGTTAGCCGAAGGTCACAGACATGTTCTTCGACTAGTATACAGAAGAAGACTGCTTCAGATTACGTGCCTACCATTTGGCTTAAGCACGGCACCCAAGACCTTCGCCACAGTGACCAATTGGGTGGCTCAAACTTTGAAAACTCAAGGGTTACTTATAATTGTGTATCTCGATTTTCTGGTGGCTCACCAAGATATATTCGCCTACTTTGGGATCATTTGCACCACGTTTTGGATGGCAAGTGAATAAATCGCAAGCATTATCAACAAGATAATGACAAAACGCACTACGTGACAAACAGCACGACAAACTTAGAAGACCTGCATAGCTTGATAGGACTTTTAAACTTCGCAAGTTTTTGTTGTCCCATACGGCAGACTGCATTACCGGGCTCTCCTCATTTTCCTCAATGCAGTGTTGAACAGCAATCTATACCTACCCTATTCATGGAACCGTGAGCCAAATGGTGAACAAACCATAAAAAGGGTTCTTATAAGTCACGATTGAAGTAATGATCATATTTTATAAAAATAACTACGAAAGTAATATACTGACAACATTAGAAATTATATTTTAGAACGATGTCTGTGGAACTTATGCAATCTTTTCAAACTTATTTGAAATCAAATATAATAAATGCCGTAAATTGTTTTCTTAATTTTAATTAAATATGTAGTAAATCGTCTACATGTAAAAGGAACCTAGAAGTCTTGACTGTCATACATAGAACCCTACTTAATTGAAGACCACAGATACTAAGAACATTTTACATAAAAATGTGACGTTTTTGTCATAGGTCGGGTTATACCCACCATTTTGAAAAGTGTCATTCTTTGGTTACTTTGTGGGCTCACGGCTCGGTGAATGGAGTATAGCAATGTTGAACCTACCAGCAGATGCCTTAGCAGATCTAAAGTGGTGGCTGGTCAGCTGCCACCAAACCTTGGATATTCATACGCCACTTCCCTGTCACCTTATAACCACGGACGCCTCCGATGTAGGATGGGGGCACAACTGAACGGAACGCCCGTAATGGGTTCATGGAACAAGAGAGAAAAAGGCTTTCACTGCGATCTGAAAGAGATGCTTGCAGTATTAACTGGATAATCACGGCGAGTTGCTAAGGAGATCAACAGCCATTTTTCAATGCAAAAATGAGTGTCATATCTAAGAAATCAAGGTGGCACCCGATCAAGGAGCCTACCGAACTTGACGTACAAAGTATTCAGTTATCTCGAGCTGTATCAAATCTATCACGTCGTGAATCATATACCAGCCCTATTCAACAGTCATGCAGACCATCTCTCCCGACACAAACCTCCACCGGAGGGGCATCTTGTATCAGCAGTGGACTTATTTGCCTCGAAGCGAGCCCAGGGATACATAGTTGTGTACTACGTGCCCCTAGATCTGAAGGACCCGAAAGCGGGGTTCCACGATGCCCTTTTCTCAAGTTTGGACTTACCCGCTAGCATGGGTATTACCGCCACCTTACCTTATACCGTAGGTCCTCAGTCATCTCAATTCAGGAACGGGAGTTAATCTCATAGTAGTTCCTTCGGTGGCACCAGGTATTTTGGCGAGCAGATTTGAAGTCCCGATCATTAGCAGTACCCTACACACTGATGAACCTCGAGCAGAAACCGATAGACACAGCAACGGGGATACCCCCTGCCAAGGTCAAGGAAATGGGGGGGGGGGGACAAGGAGTCTCTCCGACTGAAGTCTTCTTCAATCCACACGCAAGACTTATCAATCAGCTTGGAGTCGATGGTTAAATTGGGGCGAAAAGTATGAAATTGGATCCTATGAATCCTTGAATCCCTATTCGGACCTATACTTACCCAATTTTTTTTGCGGACTTACACATAGTAAATAAACTAGCATACAATACTATTTTATTACACAAGTCAGTTATAGCTACACTATGCAATGCAGAAACCACTGGAGAGCTAGGTTCACACGTTCTAGTCGGACACATTTTAAAATCAATAGCGCTGAGCAAACCTGTTCCCCGGGAAGCCGTCCATCTGGAATATTGACCAATTGGTAACCTACTTAAGTGCAGTAAACGTAGACGAGAATAATCCATTTGCAACTTCCAGGCACACTGCTGCTCTTTCTTTTGCTAGCTTGTTTCGGAAAGGCGAGTCCATGATCTTTCCTTGCTTGCAATAGACCCAGAACATTTCAAAAACAACAAAGATAATTTAATCTTATGGCCAGTCTTTGGCTCTAAGACCGACAGTTCTAGTCATAGGCAGTCGGGTTGTTGTTTGATGGATAATCAGGAAAATATAAATCTAAGTCCAGTGTATTGGGTCAGAAAGACTAAAGCCTTGTTAGAAGATAGACGGACATCGGCTAATTCCTTAAATTTATTTATATCCGTTAGAGGCCAACCAAAGGCAGGCACCCGAACGATGATGCGGGTGGATTAAGACATTGTTAAAAGAGGCAGGAATAACTACAACCCCAGGAAGCTTCCACTCGGCGGTAGCGTCAAAATCTGTGTTGACAATATACCTTTGGACGATATATTAGCAAAGGGTAATTGGCGATCAGGCAATACATTTGCCCATTTTTACAGAAGGGAAAGATACCCACTAAATAGAAGTAGCAAGTTATCTCGATTATTTAATTAATCCAGCTGATTAATGTCTATATTTTTGTTACTATTGTTATTAAGAAGTATCGCAATGTTTTTGTTAATTACTATTAGAAAATGAAATCAATTTTGCTTTTGTTCTTGCATCTCTCTTTTAATTTTTATTACTCATCCTTCGAGCCCTTTCCCAACTATGTTGGGGTCGGCTTCCAGTCTAACAGGATGTAGCTGAGTACCAGTACCAGTTAACTTTGATTACATTAGTATTCCAGGACGCAATACACATACTTACATGTGATTACTCGTGTACCTAAGTACCTATTTACATACACAATTTCATTGTGCTTTTGCTCACATTGGCGTCCACTTCCACCAGGCGATAACAAACACGTCTCAAACTAGTAAGCTTCAAATAACGGTCAAGAATTTAATAGCAGCGTTTTACCTGAAATAAAACGCATATTAAATACTTACCTTATTTGAAGCTTACATTTTAATTTCTGCCTGGTGTTTTCGACTCAATGACGAACTGTGGCCGCCGAGAACACTCGTCGCCTCCTCCCTGGTGGGGAGTGAAACTGGTCGGTGTGCGAGAGAGATGCAAGATATGGGGTAGAAAAGGACGGAGATAAAAGCGGAAAACACGTAGGTGCCTATCTCAAACTAGTAAGCTTCAAATAAGGTAAGTATTTAATATGCGTTTTATTTCAGGTAAAACGCTGCTATTTTGCTAAGCTATTTTAAATGCAGCATTATGAAAATGTTTGCATTAACAACTTTACGTTTCTATATGCAAAAATATGATATCCTAAGTGGTTAGCTTTCCTCCAAATAATTTAAGAAGCGCTATCAGAAAGCATTTCTGTGAAATAAAACGACTCAGGTAATTTTGACTTTTTTAATTAAATACCTTGGTAAATTAGTACCTAATCCTCCTAACTAGAACGAAATTTTCCCAAATGATTGAAAAAAACAATGAATAGAGTTTTCACTTAATAACCCTGAAATTTTGATCGTTATTATCGTCAAAATTATACACATGTGTCATGATGTGTAATGCATGTGTCTATTAGCATACCAAAACAAACCGCAAAACAAAGTAAATAACTACGCGTTTAATTATCAATCAAATTCATGTCACAGTCTAACAAGATAATTTGACGAGTTTGAAGCGAACCCTCTGCCACGCACGAACGTGTACGCTGCAAACGAAACATTGATAGTGAGGGACAGTCTCACAGTCGCACGCGCAGCCATCGCACGCGCGGACCAATCCATGACGCGATCGATATAAACATTCACTTACGAGTTTCATTAAACCTTCAAAATGGCCATAGAACTTGGCAATAATTATGTGAATACACCAAGAAGTGATGTGGCAGTGTTTTCTGATATACACTACAGGATTCCTGATGGTAAACTATTTTTTAAGTGAAAGTTTCCTTTTCGCGGCTTTATACTGTTAGAGTTGCGATGTTGTAACTGCATCGTCGTCTTCGGCTCTGATTTTCTTACGAGATTCTTTTTGCAGTATGAATATAAAGATTTATCTTTGTATATTAAAATAGGTACCCTTCAAAGGATATAAGATATTAACATCAAGGTTTCAGAGCATAAAGCAACACCATTTTATGATCCAACATGACATAATAAACTAAGTAAATATATGAATTGAAAAACATAAAAAATTTAATAAGGGTTATCCCTCCAATTGGAACCAGCATTTCCCTCCAAGGGCTTAAGTACTTAAAACTCTTGAGGCCTTTGACACATAAAGCCGGTAAAAGAAAAGCTTTAACAATGACTTCATCACGCCCTTTGGAGCTCTTTATGATGTTTCTCCTTATCAATTTTTAAATTTTAATTTTAAATCTCGCCTTAGCCCGGCCATGTGTGTTCGAAAAATGCAAATTATTATATAAACAAGCCCTTGAACTACGAAAATAATTACTTACTTAAGTTTCATATCCATTACCCCTTGAAAATATAAAACAAAAAATATTAATGTACATCCATTGGTCATTAAGCATGCCCTTTTTTTGTTGACTGTAGGACGCATATATTATTTGAGGCATCGGTAATCTTCAGTAAAGGTTTTTTTCATGTTTAAGGCATAAGACAAAAAAATGCTGTTTTGCATGACCCAAATCCGCTATATCAACAACTTTTGGTATTTTTATATTCAGGCATACAGTAGGTGCATACAGCAAAATAAGCCTGGAAAATAACGTCAAGTCTAAATCAATGCATACTTATAAATCATTTTAATACGTCTACAGACAACTCAAAAAATACTCTTATCAAAAGTAAATCAGCAATTTAAGAGTAACGATGACATCAAATAATTTAAAAATACTATTTACCTACGATAAGTAAGTATGCAAATTTTTACGTAAAATGGTCTGATGAACTTTATAATTATGAATTATAGATAAGAAATGATTAGAAAAGAAAAAAGAACACGAGTAAACTGATTAATTGTTTGAATGGTCATCGATGAGATTATAGACACGGCTATAGGCTAAGCTTAATAATGTATAACTTAGATATGAAAATTAAAAAAAGCTCTCTTAATTAAGTAAATAAAACTCTTTTCGTGAAATACTAAAAATAGAGGACAAAATATCTATTACAACAAATATTGAAAAAATCGCTAAGAACATACATATGTATTTGAAACAGAGCTTGAGACCCAAATGGTATTTACAATGCCGTAATATAAAATTTAAGTTTTTGCGCACATAAAGTATATGATTTATTATAGACATGCTGATTTTAAAATGCACATTCTTGTACAGCTTCATATATGTATGTGTTTCTTCACTATATTATCATTCAGCGTTTATCTTATGCACACAAAAATGTTCGCTGCAATGCAATATTACATAATAAGACAATAAAAGTTTTATTTTAGCTATAATAGAATTGTTACGACAACTGCATAGTGTATGTTCATGATTCTATCGATTCCCATAAAATAATACTTACTTTACTCGAAGACGGACAGAATTTTACTTATGAGTATAACAAACACATGTCATTTGTTTGTAATATTTTCATCTATCGTTTCAGGAATACGACTGATAAATAATTATTTAATCTCCTTATGTCATTCGTCCCTGACATACGTACAAGTAACACACATTTAAAATAATAGGAACGTATCTATAAATCGTTTATTTATCAATGATGGAATAGTCGTTAAAATGATCTATTAAATTCTTTTGATAACAGAAATTAAGCAAATGGAGACAAGATAATGAATACTATTTTTTATGAATGGTCAATGTCAAGAAATCCGATTTCCCATTTCAGTTTTAATTCAATGTATTGATTGTTATAATTATAATTCAAGTACATAGAAGTAAAAGCTACTCTTAGTATTATCTTTTTTTGTTTTCTAGACTGAGACTATATTTAACCAGTAACTTGAATAAGTTATACTTGGTTATCAATTCACTTGAGGTCATATTATTCTCCAAATTCTGACGTTGATCTTGTTATTATCTTCAAGAACGATAATTACATGCTTTGTCATTTAAAAATGCGTTATCTGTTGTTCCAGTTAACTACCTAGTTAATTTAAAACAAATAGAAACAAAATATATAATGTTTTACAATGAAAAATATTAAAATAACTTGATATTGACACATTCAATCCTAATAATAAAGTTACGATGCATCTTGTAGTAGTCTCTTATGCAAGTTAAAACAAGCAAGTTTAATATTTATTGATTGCAAATCAAACATTGAAGACGGTACATACATAGAGGTACAGCACGTGGACTGAGCAATGCGGTTATGCAAATAATATACTTACTCATAATGTCCTGAGGACGCTCATTTAAGGGTTCTCGAAGTAGACACACAATTTTACGACTGCATATTATTTAAAAACCTTGAACAAAACTTCGTCGTTGTAAATACGGAAAGGATCGTCATAAACACTAAGTTCTGTATTGCAGGAAAGATATACATAAATGTCCATTTCGAATGTAGACTTACATGTACGTACATTTTAGATTTAACTAATAATACTACTAATTTGTATGTTTCATTTAGTCAATATTAACAGTGTGCCTATATTATTGAAAAAAATCTGTGTTATTCAATGAATTCCAGATTAATTGGCAGTTTCACAGCCCAAACATTTTGTGTTGATTTAAATATTAAGTTCCTAAACTTAATATAATCTGTGTCCTTTTCATTATCATCTCCTTTATGAATTAAATATGTGAATATTTTTTTGGATTTTAAGTACCTACTGGTACTAGTGGATACCTGTCTAGGTAGCTGAGCCAGTTATGACTACTTAATAAACCAATTATTTTTTTAGTTTTGTTACAACCGGTTTTGTTTTAGTTCACATAATAACTTTGGTATATTTTTTACAATGTGCCCACAGAATAAAACAATTGTACAAAATTAATTTCATATTCAAAAAAGTATAAAATAATAACAATGTATGTAATTTTTTTTGGAAATAATATCTACCTCTACATGACTACGAGGTCATCAGTCACTTGTAAATGATCCCATGCCAATATAACTGTTTTCCTAAAATATAAACAAAAAAGGTGCCAGTGTCAAAAGCATATTTTGCGAAGAATTTTTAGGTTTTTTTCTTATGAGAGACACATGTCAAAAATATCAATATTTACGTTCAATACCCTTTATTCAAAATCGTCTATCAGATTGAGGAAAATAAATAATTTAAACAACCAAATTGTAGAGTTGACTGTATTTACTTTTTATTGATGTCATTTTCTGTCATGAAAAACATTGGAACTACTTAGTTGTTTTTTCCAGATAATCCATCTCTGCTTACACAGATTTTAATATACGTTGATCTTAATATAAAACACCGGATTTTGTTTCCGTCTGACTTTTGACGACGATTATGACGTTGACATACGGTTCATTTTGCAGCCTTAATTTTTTTAGAATTGTAAAACCGATGTTTAAGTTTTTGTAGTAAGGCCATTAATGTCTATTAAGGTCTAGAAACAAGACCCGACTGACAAAAATGCAGATCAATAAGTAGGTTTACAATTCAGGAATAAATAATAGTTTTTGATTTCACGATCCATGATATTATCGTTATTAAATCAATGAAGCTAATCTCAAGTCAATGATCCCCCATACCTACGCTAACCGGTTTTATTTGACTTCTTGTTCACGCTAGTGAGTTGTACCTAATTATATTTTTGTTTTCTCTAAAACTGCTAATGCAACTGTAAAATGTTTTCTTAGTTGTCAAGTTAACAATACAATAAATATGTGTAAAAATATATTGAATTTTTAAACTTCCGCTCTGACTTTGTTCTTATTATTAAGTAATAAGTATTTAGGTGCATAAATGTTTATCTTTTTGCGCAGGTCAAGCATGCAAAACTATTCAATAATGTCATTGGACTTCACCTTATGCAACTCAATGGGCCATATGGCTACTATAATTACGACAATATGCGAGCCTTTTACAGAATCATTGTTTGGACAAAGCTTAATCTGACCTCTTAATATCAAGAACTCTTGATGATTCTTTTGTCTTCTACAATTACTGAGCTTCATAATATAGGTTCACAAGCTGAATCCCGCGGTTCCACCTGAAACCCTAGGGATTGCTTCTCGCACCCTTATGAAAAGTAGCCTATATACTTTCTCGAGCTCTCAATAGATATATAACTGTAAGAACTCCTGAAAGCGCGACAGATAGAGTTACTTTTACATTTATAATTATATCAAGGATAAGTTGAGATTACGTCTATTAAATATCATAAATATCACTGCCAAAGTTCAAAAAATCTGTTAATTAAATAAAAACTTTTAAACTATACCTTTATTACCTATGCTATTATTTATTTAATACTTCTTGCACATTGGTACAGTACTGAGTACAATGGCGGACATAACGCCTTAGCCGTTCTCTACCAGTCTACCTTTGGGTGCCGGAGAGAAAGCAAAACAAATGATGAGATACAAACAAAATTGAAAACAAAAGTATGAAGCATGTACCTACATGTATACACAAATAAATAAAACAACATAATATTTATAACTATTAGACATTGAACTAACCCAGATGTTGTACAACACTCGGGCTGCTACAATCATCATTCAAGATTATAAATATAGGGAATTAGAGAAACAATGGGAAAATCTACATTTATGTAATTACTTGCCTTGAAACCATTTAAAGTAAAATGTACTCCTGAATCCTATTATTGCTTTATAATTTTTCCATTGACGCGCTCCTTGCAAAGAAGCCTAGATAGACCGTTACATTGTAAAACCACTTGACCACCATGACTGCTTTGTATTTATAAAGTTGTTCATTTGTGGTACTCACGTAATAAATAATAAGCATTATTTTTCGAAACAAAAAAGAACTAATGTTATAGTATTGTTTGCATTCCATAGTTTAAGAAGTTTTTTTTTTATTTCTTCAACAAAGTACCTTAAGGTACCAAGACTACATACCTATTATTTCTGAGTTTTTAAAACATAAACTTTTCGCCATATTATTATTTTTATAATAACACAAGATTTGAGCTCTTTTTTATTCGTGTTGTGCGGCTGCTGTCGCTGCGGAAAACCTGACGATTCGGAAACTATGTGACCTTTTCGACAACTATGTAGATTTTCCTACTTAAATATCCACATGAAATAAAATTTCACAAATAAACCAAAGATGAAACTTTAGATACCTACATAATATTAAATGACTTAAACACTTAAAGTGAACAATTTATTATTTAATCTGTTTCAAAAAGATTTAATTTTAAATTATAAGTTCTTAATTGACTGAGTGTGCCACGTCCTTACATTAACAAGATACTAATGTCGCGACGAAAAATTTAATGAAATCATTGTCAACAGCATATTAATAGGTATCTTAATACTGATATCTAAGGCATGTTATCCCAGATAATATTCAAAAATATTTAAAAAGATATCGGTGGCTTAACTTTCATTAATCAATAAGGAAATGAATTCCCGAGCCTTCAGCCTTTGAGTTGTTATTGTCGACTCAAAATTTAAAATAATAAAAACATTGCGACATGATAATACGTAGATATATAAAACAAAGGCATTTTAAATCAACCTGTAAAGGTGCATACTGCATAACGATTCATTCAACAATTATGTCGCACAGTGTTGCTTCTGATGCCAAATGTTAATTACAATTATAACAATTACGATTTAATGATAGTAATCTTCGTAACACTAGATGTGCTTTAAGTTCATGAAAAGGTTAAAAGATTTTATCTGTTGGAAGGTAATTCTTATCCTTACGTAATTAACAATCAACAATTCCTTGAGATGAATAAAGTCTGAAGGAGATGAACGAACACCCTCTACAGTTCGGTTGTAATCACAACTTCCGAACATATATTTTAAATGTCAACTAGAAACATAATATATGTGTTATAGGGTTTCATTACAACGAAAGCTGGATTGGTTTGAATCTTGCAAGTGCCCCAGTATGACGGCCATACATACAGCATACCTAGTCAATTAAATGTATATTAAAAAAATATATACCTGCAAAAGGTTCTGTCATTGCGTGATTAGATTACGGACAGATACTAAGCTAGTATATACCAGATTTTTATGTGTCATTTCAATAATAAAGTCATTGTCTGAGAGATCCTGTCATATAAAGCAGAATAGCAAATACTTACCGCTAATAACAATATATCAACACAGATATTTCATCACGTAAATGTTAATTGATTTAGCATTTTATAGTCAACGTCCTGGTGTCCTTGCATCCTTCACAAAGTCATGCTAACAATAAACAAAAACAAAAAAAAAAACAAATACTCAATTATTAAAAACATTGATTATCTTAGATCCGTCATTCAAGTCTACAAAAATAAAAATAAGTATTGAAAGAAAGTATAAATACAATTATTTTTCACAGTCTTTCACATGAAATTTAAATATTCACACTAAGAATATGTATACTCCAATTTCTCTAGAATTAAAATATAAGCATGATAGAATACCTACACGATGTTGGTACCTTATATCCTGGGAAACTACATATACCTCTAGTATTATAAAGCTTTTCATCTGACTGAGCAAAGTCATTATAGAGGCACTTTAGCAAGCGCGGATCCAGCCCTCAAAAAAGGTTGTGGTCACAACTAAATAGTAGCAGTAGTATAAAGTTGCGCGAGCGGAGCGAGCGCGAAATTTTTGAGTTCTGTGCCACAAACATACCTATAGAAATTATAGAAAAAGTACTGTGAAATGAAGAAGCTGTGAGCGTAACGAGCGCAAAATGTTGGAGTCTTGGGACACGAAATCAGCCAAACAAGCAAAAAAGAAGCTACTGCTAAGTGAAAAAAGCGCGAGCGCAGCGAGCGCGAAATTTTTTGAGTTTTCTAACAAAACAGTACCAAAACAAAAAAAAATGTAAAATAGTGATTATTGTAAATAATAATAATTTTATTGTAATCTATAGACAGCTGCGTTGCTGGGAAGTTTGTTTTGTTCTTCACCGCTTCTTCTTAACCAGAAAGTGCTGAAAGAGGGCGTTATGGGGGTGTTATCCTTTTCTACTTTCAATTTTAACTTAAACTAATCTATAGTAAGTTCAACTCAGTCGTGCGCGCGGCCTTATGTGTGGGTAACCCTTGTACATATTCAGTGACTTTGTGTGCGTGACAAGAGGTACAGTCGGGTACAATACAGTTATTTAGGGGTTATATACGGGTGTTTAAAGAAAAACAGTTATTACGTAATTTTATGTTTATTTATTTATAATGATTATGAATCGCTACTTGAAAAATCAAATGATGAATTTTCGGATTCGCTACTCTCCAAGGTGAAATTATAAATTCTGACTCCATGTCAATTATTCTTCTTTTTTCTTTTGTACATGTCGACAAGTAGGTATTACCCCACATCCCTTCATCAATTTGACTTAAACGTTCATTTATGGGTGTCATTACTCCCGTCTTATTTTGGTCGACATTGTGCGAAGCAATAAATTTTTTTAAAATTCCCCACACATTTTTTTTACATTATTATACTAGATTTTACCTCTTTTTACATTCTTAGTCCCCACTTTTATTTATTGTCCGCGTACCCCGAGCTAGAAAATATGTAAGGAGTATTTAATTCTTAGATACTGTAAATGTCAATTTAAAAAGACGTATGAGAAAATAATGAAAAACTATATTTAATAATAAAAAGCTTTGAATGTTGTTTCATTTTTTTTACCTGACTCCTTAATAATTTCTCCGTGAATACCTAACTAGTATTTTCGTAAACGACTGTACCCATAACAAAAAGCGATAAGAACACGTCATGCTCGGACGACGTCACTATCACACAAATGAAAGTTGTATATTTACAAGCCGACGCACACATAGGGCCGCGCGCAAATCTGAGTTGAACTATCTATAACGTTTTCGACATTGGACTAAAACCACCGCAAAGTGAAGAAGCCGCGAGCGTAGCGAGCGCGAATTTTTGTGTGTTTTGGGACACAAAAGTACCTCAAAAACTAAAGCTGTTAGAAAAAAAATATGGTGACCTCGAATTAGTAAACAGCAGTCATAAAATTAAATGCAACAAAAAAAGGTCTTATTTTGTTCCCTTGTGTTATCATCAGCCTATCGATTTCAAAAAACCGTGAGATGTCACAAGTCTAATAAGGTTGTGGGCATGCCCATCGTGCCCACAACGGTGGATCCGCCCTTGCACTTTAGAAATCACAAGTAACAGCTATGCCTAATGGATGTATTCAGTGCAGGACTAATATTGCCGGACATACAGAAACAAAAGCAATTGCTACAGACCCCGCCTACGAGGGCCTCGCACCATGTTTTTAACACATTCACTGCGGCAGCGTTAAATCTAAACTTTCTACTAGTGCGATACGAGACAAATGCTGCCCGTATCTATATTTCCTGATATGCGTTACGGCTTCTATTTTGCCGTACCAGAACCTGACTTTCAAAGCCTATACAGACGTGGAAACCACCTATATCAATGGTTTTTATCAACAAATCGATAGACTATATCCTTGTATATACCTAGCTGCAGTCGCCCCGGGTTCTCTGTTATACTTTGAAAGATACAGCGATTTTTCAAAATCTTTCATTCGCGGCAATATATATGCCGTACAGCGTAGAAGTGAAAAAATGCTAGGGATGGGGTTTACTTCTGGAATGATAGTCGATAGTTTAAAAATATTTTTTATTGTAGATAAAATATTCATATTTATTATCAGTGTTATATTATTATATAAATCAACATAATTATGTAACCTAATTATATAATATGTATAAATATGTATTTATATTCTACCACAATCACACTATAGCGCCATCTAGTCCCAAATACATATAATGCATAGTATAGTTAGAAAATACACCCAGACCAAGACAACTAGACAAAGAATGTTTGATTTGTGTGGGAATCGAACCCACAACCACTACGCCAACAGACCAATTAAAAAAAAAAAAACTAAAAACTATTAAAGGACGTGTATGAAACTTAGTAAGTAGGTAGTTATTCCAGTGAATTATTTTCACACTTGACATCTTTGGCATCAAGATGATGATTTCCCCTCTCTCTCTCTACTCAAATCCAGTTTTTTATGTGAACGTCTCATTGAAGCAGAACCGCGTAATATTTTTCACAAAAAATATTGTTACGTCTTGCTTACGGCCAGCACTAGCGCACACTGAACCGCCGCGCGGACGCATGCAGTGTGGGGTTAGGGGTACGGCAAGATATTCGCCGTACCGCACTGAATGAAAATAATTATTTTACTGTGCGTTACGGCAACTATTTTGCCGTATATTGTTAGTGTACAATATTATTATATTAAAAGCAACAATAATGAAAATATCACTATCTCATTCCTACGCGCAAGGGAACTTAGATAAATCGCCCCCGCACAGTACGCAAAACAAGGACAACGAGCTACCGCACTGGCTGAGAGTCAAATACGGCCAAATACTTGCCGTAACGCAGTGAATGTGTTAAACTATGAAGGGTACCAAAAGTTCTATAATCACCAAGTGACATTTCTTTGTCGCCCTAAAGTTAACTACTATGAGAGACTAAGGCCTCAATTTTCCTACTGTACTGTAGATACTTTGCGAAAAGTATACATTAACAAACCTGAAATTCCTGGTATACCTACTTTACCTTTAACATTTAATTTTCCATTTTCTTATTGCTTTTCTATTTGCAGGAATATCTTTTAAAAGGAAACCGGAGCTAACTGGAGATACAAATGTTATTGACCCTAACTTCATACTCCGTGGAGCATGTGGTGCCCTCAGACCTGGGCGGATGACGTTCATCCTGGGCCCTTCCGGAGCTGGGAAGACGACATTACTCAAAATATTAGCTGGAAGAAAGTAAGTCTTTTCCAAAAGGTAAATTTATAAATTCCATAATGTTAGTGGTTAAAAATCACTTATTTAAACTTGGCTGCAAAACAGCACTTTTTGAACGTCACGAATTTACAAAAGACAGCCCCCAAAACGCCCACCCTTCACCACTTCCTGTGTGTTTTTGCTGGGAAGAAGTGGCGCAACAAACTCCCCAGCAACACATGTCTGTCTGTAGGTTAGAAGAAGTCTGTAGGTCTGAAGGTTAATGACCATACCCTGGCTGTGAGCAGGTCTCTTCCCAAGAGTGGGACAATAATAAGGCATGATGATGATGAAATTGCGAAAAATCGGAAAAAATGCAATCTTTCAGCAAGTTCAAGTTCATTTATACAATTTGACAACAAACAACATCATTTATAAGGTGTTGACAACGACTGCGTAATACTTACCTACATTAACATAATGTTTATTTAATTCAAAATATAGGTACATAGGTATAAATCACAGTATTGTTGTCAAATAATTGGAAGTAATTAATGATATAAGTTTTTATTATTGTTTCATGTGTAGCTATAAAATAAGTGCAATTAAACATCATGTAGGTACTTAGGCTATTGTACATAATATATGCACATACATAGTATAATAATTATGTGCTTCTTTCCGCACTCGGATAAAAAGCCTACATATTTTCTTTCTTAATACTAAACATTGACCTAAATCGGTTCTGTAGTTTAGATATGAAACTAGACAGGCTGTCAGACAGTGCTGATGTTCGCATTTACATTACCTTTTTATAAAGTAATCTAGAGGTACTACCTACTTATTTATACATTTTGTCACTAATGCGATGGTTGCACTAATACGCAGGAAAATCAATGTTAAATTAAGGAAGTAATTCTTAGCTGATGATAAATCGTAGCAACTTCCGCCATGTATAGGCATCTAAACATAACCTATGGCTATACACATACACTATAATTCCTTAGTACATAATAAATAATAATACAGACATCATATATATACTTGTAGCCATACATACCAAATCAATGAAATGCAAATGAATGCATCGCAAAAATAAAGATTGACCAACGTGAGACTTGTGATCGTTTGTTGCATTTTAATTGCCATGTTATAGCGATGTCGAACGTGCTTCATCTTAATATTTTTATGTTATTTAAAATCTCACAATAATAATATGCTATTTAATATCTTAGACTTTAGACCATAGGTCGGTCACTGATAACGTAAAAAAATAATAGATTCAATCTCATATGATCTATAAGCACTGTGGATAGTTTTTGATCAATATAGTAGATGCAACAAATTATTTGAACAAACTGAGAGTTTCACACATCCTTTTACTGGAACCACAGTTAAAAGCACCAACCGCTCAAGTATGAGTTCGATCTGGTCTCGATTCCAGGTCAAGCAAGTACCAATGCGACTTTTCTATGTTTGTATATTTATCTTGGTTTATCTTGGTCACCAATGACTGATTAAAGGTGAAGAAAACCACCTCGGGAAAACCTGGACTGACAAAGTCTGCAATCACCGCCCATGAATCAAGTCCGAGCAAGCACGGTGATATTAACGTATTGATTTCTGACACTTACGCGAATATTAGACATTTAAATAAATCTACTTTTAAGGATTTTATCGCGTAGGTATATGCCCGTGACCATGGATGCTGTAAAGCATCCAAAACGTCGGGATTAAATAATATTATAATATAACTGCGATAAAAGCCGTAAAAGCAGTTTTATTTGATGGTGATTAACACTCAAACCTTTGTGTGAGAGGAGCCCTGAGACCTGCAGTTGGACGATAGAAAGGCTGACGATGACGATGATTTTTGTAACAGGAGGAACGGTGTGACCGGGTCTTTGTATGGCGCAGGCCGCAGCTCGGTGCTGGTGGCACAAGATACCACACTCATTGACACACTCACAGCAAGAGAGACACTCAAGTTTGCAGCTAGCTTAAAGCTGCCGAACCATTCTTTCAGAGAACGATATCATGTGGTAATTGCGAACTTATTTTATTAAAGAGAATAGGGTCCTATTAAGGAATAGTAGAGAAGTTTGTAGTGGATCAGGAAACTACTTAATAGAGCTGTTGAAAAATTAACCTCGAGACTTAATATTCTTTAAAACCATTAATATTTATTTGCAGATCAACACAGTAACGAAACAACTTGGTATAAATGACGTTCTAAACACCAGAGCGGGAAAACTGTCAGGAGGAGAACGAAAGAGGTTGATCATAGCATGCGAACTACTTACAGACCCCACTATCATGCTTCTTGATGAGCCTACCAGGTAATTAGCAATTTACCCAAATTAGGTAGCAATTGAATAAATTCTTTCCAATTTTATCATAATCCCTGTTTAGTGATAGCATATATGTATTTGCATTGTTAATATGGGTTTTTTAAATAATTAGCTAGGTAATAAGATAGAAAAAACAGATTAGATTATAGAGTTATTTCTGCATCATCGTACTGTTTGTATCTGAACGGAAATTAACGGATGCCATCCGGGAAGGATCAGAATTGTCAAAACAAGGACTTAGGGTCACAGGATAACGGATACAAAAGAGATAAGCAATCAAGTATGACATAATGTGTAACATTGTTTATTGAATTATCAAGGGTATCAATATGTCAAGTTCACCCTAATGTTCCAATAAGTACTTGACTGTTTTAATCCGGGAGGGAGCTCCAATTTAGACGATAACGGTTTCTGAATTTTGTAACCATAGGCCCGTGCCATCATGCAGCCGTTTTTCATTACGTCTCAAATTCGTAACAAATATCGTAGACCTACTACGACTTTTGTCTAAACAACTACGCGCTACGAGTTTTCGAGCGGAAAGAATACCTAACTAATATCGGGCGCATCGGCGGGAACATTCTGCATGTTTTGTTAAAACTCCACTATGGGAACTCATTCATTAATTAATTAACACAAATTAGATTTCCGCAGTCCGCTAGCGACACTGAAGCAGAAATGGTTTTAGATCCTCGGTTTATCGTAGTTTAAACGTTCATATCTCTGTAAATGGGTTTCAAGTACCGAAGTACTGAGCGCCTTACGCCTTATCATTTTAATAAAAGGTAGTAAGTACGGTACTAAGTAGGAACACAAATCATTAAAGGATACCTATCAAACCAAACGTATGTACCTACTAACCAAACAAGGCTAGAAAGAATATTAATTGTGTGGTGACGGCAGATAGAAGAGTATGGAAGAAAAAGCATGCAGCGCCAACCCCAAATAAAATTGGGATATGGGCAGGAGGATCACGATGACTTATAAACAATTCGATTGGTCTTTCAGTGGATTAGATGCTGTATCATCGCTGTCCGTAGCACGAGCTCTTCACACTGTGGCCCGCAGTGGCAGGACCATAGCTTGCGTTCTCCACCAGCCTTCTTCTCAACTGTTCAACACGGCTGATGACGTCATACTCCTGGCCAACGGCAGGACTCTGTACGCTGGTGCCGTGGCCGACGTCCCTGCCGCTCTCTACAGAGCCGGCTTTATATGCCCACAGTATTATAATCTAGCGGATTACTGTAAGTATCCACACTGGTCTAAAAATAATTAATTATCTCCCTAGAATTATTATTGTAAATAAATCAATCAACATTGAAAAATTCCGATAGATAGATATCATTATTTATAAATACCTACTTAAAAATAATCGTTGCTGTTGCTATTGACCAAATCCTTATATCTTTCAGAGTAGTAATGAAAATAATTTGTTTAGGTAATAAATACTCATACATTGTTATTTTGCGTGTCCTGACCGAGGCCATGGTAGGTACTCGTACTACAGGAAAGGCATACAGATTAGATATTTGATAGGCATAACAAAATACAATTCTAAAATATATTTTGTTGCCCAACTCAAAAATAATTTTGCAATCTGACTTGACAGCGGAAGTTATCTGGGATATGTTTCAGGCCCTTATCTGCTTATGGTCAAAGCAGCTATACCTAGTCTTTTTATCGCTCAACCAAGGTTAATGATCACCGGATACATTTTAATCTATTTGTCCGTTAAAACAAAGGAAGTGTCGAAACATACCTTTTCATTTCAGTTAAAAAAATAAGCCGAACAAATGGAATATTCCAAAAGTTCGAGTCTATGCTTCGATTATCTATTTAAGCAGCCACTATAGGATAACGGGGTTACATACCTACGGAATACTAGATACTTAATCATCCAGGTTTAAAAACATATCTACGCAGTTGCATTTAATAAATAAAATATGCACTGAAAATAATGTTTATTTCCAGTGTTAGAGATAGCTAGCGAAGAGCACTCTGGGGATATGAATCTCTTAGAACGTGAAGCCACCAGCTACGCCCAAGAGATGAGCAAGATCGCCAAGAATGAGATTTATAATGGAAAAGCTATTGGTAAATACCACTTATAATTTTATATTGGTTCCATCTTGTTACAAAACAGAAGAATTAGCAGACCAAGGTCTCTTAACCAAACTTAGTAAGTCTTCAGGGATTTGGGTTCAAGTGGTGTCGAAGCGAGGCTGCCCTCAAAGACCTATGTATTTTGCTGCGAAGAAGAACTGACACAACATACTCCCCAGCAATACATGTCTGTCTGGGGCCCGATTCTCCTAATTTTACTTAAGCAACATACGATTCACGTTCGACTGCGATCCAATCCCGACTCGATTACGATTGAAACGTATGTGGCATTACGCTATTTTTTCTTTGAAATAAACGTTTTTATCCTTTTCTGTCATTTAATAATGAATGCAATATGATTGTAGAGCAAACTACCGTATAGACCAAAATCACCAAAATAGCAGACCAATGGCAAACCAATCGAATGTCGTTGGAATACGATTGGTCTTATATTTATTAGTAGCTGAATGCCCGATATGGTAACTGCTATTGCGATCATATTGCGATTCGATTTCTATTCGATTTTGACATTATTAACTTAGGAGAATCGGGCCCCTGTTCTGAACTTCTTCATGATCCTGTATATGTTTCTGACGTCTTTAAACAATTGCAGAGTTATCACCGGAATCTGTGGCCCTACTGAACCCCAGCCCGAGTCCTTCGAGAGGGTACGCCGCTGGTTTCTGTCAGCAGTTGCATGCGCTACTCTGGAGGTGTTGCATTGGAGTACTCAGAGATGTTCACTTAACACAGGTATATGTATAAAAATATTCTTGATATTTATTTAGGTACTTCGATCCCAGATGTGGTATGTGGGATATGAGCCTAATAAGCTTGGTTAATTTTTGTAATGTTTGGTACCGAAAACCTAATATTTTAAGTAAGTACAAAAAATAAACCTAGCCAAAAACTTTGCAGATTCGACTGGTATGCCATTTCATCGTAGCATTACTCCTGGGAGCTCTGTACAACGGCGCGGGCGCAGACGCGTCGCGAGTCATGACCAACTCCGGCTGCCTGTTCTTTTTCCTACTGTTCCTATTCTTCTCCAACGCTATGCCTACTATACATGCATGTAAGTATTGGAAAAAGAAGAAAAATTAGAAAATTAGCTGAGCTTTCTTGAGGGAAATTCCGTTAGGAAAAATTGACCATGTGCTATTCTGATCTGTAGCTGTACATCGAATAAGACATTCTGTCTATCCCCGGTTTTTTGACCACTAATAGCAGACTTAAGAGTTGAGAGCTGTGGTTACCTTATTCCTACCAGCAATACCTAGACTAGCATAAACCTGATAACAATAGTTTATGAAACAGCCTTGTGTTTGTACTTAAGTCTTAGTAAACCTATTTGGATTTTTTTCTGATAAGAATCGTCTGGGAATGTATTCTTTTGTTTTTCAGTCCCCACTGAAGCCAAAGTAGTTCTGCATGAACATCTGAACAAATGGTACTCTTTATCAGTGTATTGTGCTGCCAAAATCATCGTCGATTTACCCATACAGGTAAATATGTTTTTATATCTAGAATCTAGATATTATCTACTATAATAGAGAATCAATCGGTTGGCTCCTTGTACCAGAGCCTCTATACCTATCTACCTACATATCCTAAACTAAAGAAATAATAAATAGACAGTGGTATTGAAACAACACGGATCACATCTGCCAAATGCACCCGGACAAGTGGGCCAACATCACCACAAAATAGATCTGCATCAATGGAGAATCATCGAGAGGAAGACCAAGGAAACGCCGGAGAGCTGACTTGGATAGCTTCCTCGCGGACTGGCCATAAAATGCGATAGATGGAAGGGAATATGGGGAGGCCTTTGGCCAGCAGTAAGACAGAATGGGCTAATAAAAAAAATACTGAAATAAGACAGAACTTAAAAGCATAGTACAAAGAGTTATAGCCTTGCTGCTTGTGACTTAAAACGTGCTATTTGATTTGCAAGGCGTCGCTCCATTGCTATTAAGTCAAATGGTTCTAATAAGATATTCACTGTTTTCCAGTTATTATGTGCAACAATATTCCTATTCCCGGCGTGGTACCTGACGTCTCAGCCGTTGGAGTTACATCGGTTGGGCCTCGCGTGGCTGATATGTGCTCTTGTCACTATACTGGCGCAGACGTTCGGATTTGTTGTCGGCGCTTCTTGTGGAATGAAGGTAAGAATTAGTAAAAACTATTAAAAAACAATCTCTGAATTAGTTTCCCAATTGGCTGCCAGACCTCCAAAATTTTGTGCATCCAACCTGCATCCGTGGGTATGAACCTTACCCTGGGGTATGAATCTGGAAAGTCTGGCAGATACCTACTGCCTCTCACTCTGCAACAATTACTTTCAATGAAAATAAATCTTGCTTTTTTTGTTGACCTTACTAAGTTTAACTCTTATTTTTGCTCAATTATCTTAAAATGTAACGTCAGTTTCTAAATATTTCCTGTGGCATGTGGTGTATTACAATGATTGAAGACGAAGTCAAGATTTGAACTCCTAATTTTGGAAATCAACTCTTCCATTTAAAATAGAAGATCATCACTAATTTTTGGTCTTAATGTTTCAGTTGGGGCTTTTCGTAATTCCAGCAGCGAACATACCGATGTTGATGTTCTCTGAGTTCTTCATCCCTTACCACGAGATGCCAGTGTACCTGCGCCCGTTCGCCTTGATTTCTTACTTCAGATACGCATTCGATGCTTTCCTAGAAACTGTTTTCGGTCTCGACCGAGGCCGACTACCCTGCTATGAACCATATTGCATGTTCAAAAACCCCGTTAAATACCTAGAACATTTAGGCCTCGCTAGAGACCTAAAAGCCGATTTCACAGCTTTAGTGCTATGGATCGTCTTACTGCAAATAACGTTGGTCATAGTTCTGCATGTGAGAGTGTTTAGAGCTTGCAGATAATTTCTTTCAATTGCTAGGTCGAACGAAAACTTAATTTTCATGAATACTGCTTCTTAGTTCTTTAAGTACAATTTTTATGGTCAGACGCACCTATAGCACGTCTCTTAATATTAAGAAGAAATTACAGTAGTCAATGATCTACTTGGAGGAAAGTCACAAATTATATTATATAAAATAATGCATAGCATACCAAGTAGATATGTTTGATCTGATACGAATAGGTATAAGTGAGATATTATTGAATTTAATTAAATATACTACTATTTAGCCATTAATTATATTATATATTGATATTATTATTTCGGAGATGCAGGTATCATAGGAATATTAAGTAATGGAAAAATCCAAGATACTTTGTATATGTTGATCTTTATGTTGATGTGTAATGAGGGTGAAAGTACATAGACATACAATAATCTGATATGACAGGAAATCATTTATTCCAACCATGTTTGAATTGTGTTTGATAAATACTGTAAAATAATAAAATAATATATTAAAATAGTTCTATCTATTGTCCTCACTACTGACTGATACTAGTTAGTAACTAACAAGATATCAGACAGTAGTGCGAACACCGTCAACAATGGTTCAAAGTGCAGCAAAGCGTTTTACTCAGAATACAGAGTGCCCAGTATATCTGTAGATGTTAGTACAAATTCAAGTACTGAACAAAGCATTCAATATTTTCCCACCAATTTGTTAATACTGCTGCATATTTTGATCCAATGTTTCTTTAATACAAGTATGTAACCTAACTAAAGATAATGTACTAGGAAATGAATCGCTCGAATTCTATTTGTGCGAATAATCTTTGCCCTCATTCGCATATCATTATCACATACATATGGTTAGCCTATTAATTGGCTCGATACAGTCAAATTTAAACAAAGAATTTAAATACTAAAACTATATGATAATAACAATATGTAGTAGCTTTTACTGCAAATAATAACAATGTTGATTCTACGCAAAAGCTCTCTTAATGACTTGATATCATAGCAAATTATATACTCAATACTACTTTTAATTACAACAATAAACATTCAGTACAACTTACTAAGTATTTAGACATTATTGACAATACATCTATTTTACGTTACAAAAATACTGTCCAGACTAGACATTTATGCCCGTTTTCACCAACGAATACCTAAATTTAGGGAGCATTTACGGAACACTTAATAAGAATTTCATTTTCACCAAAGCCTAGGTGTCAAATTATAACCTTAAAATTTGACTTTAACTTGGAGGCCCGATTGATGCCTGCTTAAACAACCCCTATCATTATCATTACAGAATACAAACATATTTTGAACCGTTTCTGGCGATGGATAGTGAAATGTACCTTTATATGTTATGTAACACCAAAAATACCATGTTTAAAAAGCAAAAAAAAAAACAAAAAAAAAATGAAACGTAAACTTTTAGAAAGTTTAGAAGCTGTGGAGGTTGTGGATATGTAAAATAATAATCATTAGAAGACCACGTACCTATCTTACGTGAAAGAGCAGATGACTGAGAAATAAGTACGATGATCATGACTTTTTTATAAGACTAGCCGTTTTCCCGCGGTTTCACCCGCGTCCCGTGGGAGCTACTGCCCGCACCGGGATAAAATATAGCCTATGTTACTCGCAGATAATATAGCTTTCTAATGGTGAAAGAATATTTAAAATCGGTCCAGTAGTTTTTGAGTTTATCCATTACAACTAAACAAACAAACATTTTCCTCTTTATAATATTAGTATAGATATAGATTATCACTTGCTATGAATGCACTTGCTAGGTCGTGATGTCGCTGAATTATTCAAAAATAGGTAGTCCTGCATGTCCATAAATATACCTACAGACCATAACAGATGCAAATCTGGTAATCACTGATGTAGTTTCGCGGTGGCCGGGACATCTATAGACCTATTCAGACCTAAGCGGTATTCGCTACCGTCTACGGCAGAGAAAACCCTGTGGGTATGCGGTAATATGACTGTTCAGACCTAAGCGGTATTCGCTACCACCTGCGACAGAGAAAACCCAGTGGGTATGCGATAATATTACTGTTGATGTTCGGGACGTATGCCGCTGCTGCCGCGCGGTATGTACTTCTACCCACAGCGGCAGTGAATATCGCTAGGTCGCTCTAGCCGCGGTAGGTATAGTTATTGGCACGGATATTGAGCCCTGACCTTAACCTGCGCAAAAGCCATTTATTGGTTTATTGCCTTGTGTACAGTGCGCAAAGCGATCCCCACTCTTCCGCCGAGAGCTCAATATCCGTGCCGGTAACTATACTTGATACTAAATACCAGAGCGAAACCCGTGCGGTATCTACCTCTACCCACAGCAGCAGCGAATATCGCTCAGGTTTGAATTGGCCTTAAATACCAAAACTGCAGTAGATACCAATGATTCGAAAATGGTGAATATGGAGGAGCCTATCTCCTAGGTGATAGGGGATACCCTCTGGAGGTAAGAAGTAGGCTAATATTGAACATAATAAAATATATAAATTAAAACAAAGATAGTAAACAAATATTTTAATATTAGTCCTCATATGATGTACCAAACATTATCATCATCCTCCTGCACCAATTCAATTTGAGGTGGGCTGGGCGCAGCATGTTTTTACACGTCTTTTCAATTTCTCGCACCACCTAAAACTAAATAAATATAATAAATGTATAATTTTAACCCCATACTTAAATCCATCAACTCATGGAGAACAAAAATACAATGAAGTCGACAGTAAAACAAGGAACACAGTTGAACGGCAATATCTTATATTATTATACACAGATATTATTCACATTTACCTGTAAACGGTTCCTATCGCATTAAAACTATTTGTAACTGGATCCCAGCTTTGTTTTTGGCTTCGTTCGTGGTCCCATCCGTTTTTTGTTTAATATTGTGTCTCTATGAGACGTCAGCAATTTCACTAGCTTGTCTTTTTCTTCTGCAAGAAAGGTTTATCCTCGTTTTCTCTTCTCTGCCAAAATAAACTTATCTATTCAACAATAATAAACCCAAAATTAACCTCACCCTATGTACACATACACATCAGTCAATTTGACAAACGCGCGAATGACATAGGTAAAAATTCACCTATAGAAAACCTCTTTACTGTTTTATTGCATAAAACATAGCGTAATGTAGTTTAAGTTAAATTAAAATAACATCACAAGAAAAAAAACTCACAGGCTTTAGTAATATATACTCGATAGACGTTTATTTCTTAAGAAGTAGAGAAAAATCATTTTATCGATAAAATATCGACTTTGCATTATCGTTTGTAGAACTAGTAATCTGTCACTTACTTAAGGGATTCATGTACAAGTGTGGTGAAAATGAATTTAGGTAGGTGTCAAATTGGGAGGGGTCCTTATTAAAAGTAGCTTTTAGATAGGGAAACGGTAAGAGGTTGTTGGTGAAAACGGGCATTAGACTACTTAGCACTACGACCATTTTATGAAATGCTAAGGAAAAATGTTATTAGAAAAATTGTATGCATGTCTTTTTGAAGTATATGAGGAAGAATCATATTGTGTTTTTAAGTTAATATAGCACCTCATTTTCATAGAATGATCGTAGTAATTTAAAACGTACACGCACATACATCAGCAAATTGAAATCATGTCTGCGAAGATATGAATGTATGCTATACAAAGCGAATTTTAATGTCAATTTGTCTGATGCAATACAATATTGTATTAAAATAGCTGTGATTCTAACATCGATATGAATACATATTATTATGTATTTTATTGAAACTACATCTTGTAATACAATTGGTGGCTTGCACAATACACATATTTTAATACCTAATATACTTACTATATTTTGTTTCGAGACAATGATGAAGCTTTTTCATTTTATTTTTTCTGCCGATAAAAAAATCATAATTTTTTTAAATATTATTAAAATGACAAGCGACTAGGAACCAAGTGTAATTTGTATTACTACTAATGAAAATACCAGCAATAGCACGAATTTAAGGGATATAGTATCATAAGCATTTTCCTATTTTCGAAGTCTAAACCCCTATTATCACTTCAACACACATCTCAAAAAAATTCGTGCTAAGCCTTTGCAGATTTTGTGAATTTTGTAATACATCTGTATATGTTTACGATATCTAAGTAAAATTAAAAGTCTTCAAGGTTTTGCATTGTATTTGCTAAAATAAATGTTTAATTACCGTTATATACACAAGCTTTATACGGGACTAAAAATAAGTTAACAGCCTTTAAGATCTAAGCAATAAAACTAATTGTACATATCTATATACTGCATAAATATTGTATATAGGTTCTTAGGTCTTAGGTGAATGTGATGAATATTTCAATATATTTTTTTACTTTTATACAACATGGTTTTATTTCAATTTGTTTTAGTATTTCCTGTACAATATGAAGCACCATTGAGTTATCTCTACTGAATCCTGATCGATAAGATATGCCTTCAAAAGTAAAAATAACTTAACATCTTGGTCAAAATTTAAAAGAGTCAAATACTTAATACAAAAATGGGAGCCTCGCATTTTTAATCACATTGATTAAACTGTATTTTTAATTTTATACTGAATGAATTATTATGTTTAGTCATATTACAATACGGTTTAAAACAAAATTCAATTCATCATCATCATCATCTCAGCCATAGGACGTCCACTGCTGAACATAGGCCTCCCCCTATATTACATTTAAATTCTAAATTCAATTAATTTACAATAAATGCTAAAAACTAAAACTTTCAGTTGTCAGACTAGGGATCACTGGTTAAGATATACATCTATTAAATTAAACTTTACTCTTTGCAAATCAATAAATTATATAAACATCGTTCATATGCAAACAAAATAGAATAAAATAATAATATGCCGTAAAAATACATAATATTACAACAATATAATTAAAGTGTATTTAGTTCATAAGCTGTATGTTTACGATTATAAAATACTTTTGTAGATAGAAATGCAGATAAAATCAGTAACCCGATTATTCGGGTTTATAAAAGGTAAAATCTACAACCAGAGAAATGTTGTAAAGCTATCTTTGGTGCAAATATTCTATTCTTCATTCATCAAATATGTTTTACAATTTCTGAAAATTATTCTGCCGACTATAATATAATTAATCGCTTTATTCATTATAAACATACATGTTCATAAAGTATCACCTCCACGGAAGCCAAGACTACTTTGGCGCACATGAAAAGCTTCTACTTTCAACACCTAACACATATTCAAGCGCTGTACATTTTGTGCAAAATGTTAATACTCTTACAACTGTACTATGATGGTACTTCTGTCATCTTTGTCAAGTTTCTGCAACAAAAAAGAATTAGGTAAATGCAAATATAAAGGAGATAAAAACATTTCATTGCAAACTATTTTCTTTATTTGGCTATTGTACTAACCTGCAATACTCTACAGGTAAATTCAGTGTCTTATACCACAATAATATGCTTAAAGCAATACTCCACGTCCTTAGTGGTCCAAATATAAAGGACATTGTTCCATACTCTAGCCAGAAGAAGTATGCCAATAACAACTGTATTGACAATAGGAAAACGAATGGCAAATTCTTTATCAGCCGTCGAATTCCCCTCACGTTATGCCCAAATAGACGATGGTCTAAACAGTGGGCTAATACAAATACTAAGGGTATTTGCACAAACATTAGCTGCACGCTTCCATACATATACGTAAAGGGTTCAGGCAAAAATGCACCCTTTATCAGAATGCCCCACGCGAAAATGGCTCCTACATAGCCATCTATCAACTCTCCAATAGCCCAAGGTCCAAAGGGAATGTAAACTGCATACAATACAATTGGATAAAATATTCTATCAATTTTACTCAATAGCCAAAGTCTTCTCAATACATGTCTGCCAAATCTTCTTCTGTATCTTGGAGGAAACTTTTGCATTCTTAAAATTACCAGCGGTAAAACATTTGCCATTAGAAGGGTTGCGAAGATTGCCTGAAACTGTTAATTACTATTAGATAAAATAAAATCAAGATATATAAAAAATTTCTTAAACTTATATGCAATACTTACCACCACACCAGCATCCAACATGAGCAAAATTCTGGGTGATATTTCAAAACTCATAACACTACCATCCAGTGTAAATGGATGTTCTACAAAAGCCTCTTTTTCTAATTCATCTTTAACTTTCACATACAAATAGCTAATACCCTTTTTAAACAAGTGAGGCAGCCATTGACAAACATAAAGTGGTCCTTGGGTGTGCCTGCATGCCATCCAACTGATTTGATCAAAGGAAATTTGAACAGTCTTAACATCAACATCACTAAATGCAAGTATTCTTATGTGGGATGAGTCAGGTATTAAGTGTAAGGGTTCTCTACCAGGCATGGTGTACCTGGCATGCTTAGGATTTGTGACCAGCACAAGGGGCCAGACATTGTGCTTTTGATCAACAAATGAGAAAATCCCATGATCTATAGCTGCCAATCTGTACATTCTGTTGTCTTTCCAATCTCCTAACTCAAGCTCTAAATAACCTTTCTTCTGTTTTGTGTACATTCTTGGTACCAAACCTCCCATGGAATGTAAGTGCCCACAAACATACACATGTGAACCAAAACTACTGCCAATGAGCTGGCGCAAGTCTAGTTTTTGGCCTTCATGCTCTAAAGATAATATACATGAGGTAGGGTAGTGTCCAAACCAAACAATATGATCAGCCTTGCTTTCAGCTTCTGCTTTTAGCTTTTGTACGGTCTGCTGCTCTGTAGCATCGAGAATGCCAATAAAATTAAATGGTCTCCTAAGTCCTGGATCTGGGCATGCATCTATACCCAAAAATGCTACATTTACACCATTTGTGTCTTGAAAATGCACATAAGATTTAGCATGCTCTAGGCCTTGGACAGAATAGTTCCGGAAATAATTCTCCTGATCATTTATTGTTCTGATGTTAAAGTTATCTGCAAAATAATGTTATTAGATTGAGAGATAATTCTTTCAACAAAAAATAAATCTCAATATAAATGCAGCAGCTATTTCGGTTTTATCAGTATAGAACTCAAAGTTAAAAATCACACTGATAAGAATAATCCAAACAAAATGATTGACCTAGATAACATTGACAAATCTATAAAAGTAATCTGATTCAAGCCTGTAATAAAGGACAATGCCTAAAAACGTCCCCACCCACCAACAGACTTGAAAGTAGTGTCATTGGATGCGCCTCATTTAATAGATCATTTCTTATTATGGAGACATATTCCAAAAGTATGGGGCTTAGGAACTATAAGACAATTTAGTGTCCTTAATAATGAATTAACTTCAAGTTTGTTAACCAATTACTCGGAGTTGGGTGGACCGATTCTGACGTTTTTATTTTTATTTTAAAGAATCTATCTCAAAGTTAGTCTAATTTAATTTTCATCAAGATCTTTTGAGCAGTTTTTGAGTTATCATCGGTTAAAATAATCGGTTTGAAGAGACAGTGTAGTTCTTCGTAAGGACACCTTAACCACCTCAAATAGAGTTCAACTAAGTGTCATTGGATGCGCCTCATCCGCCAAGATCCCGATGAAAATTATATCGGACTAACGTTGAGACACGTTCTTTGCATTAAAACAAAAATAATCAAAATCGGTCGACGCAACTCCGAGTAATTGGTTAACAAACTTGAAGTTAATTGATTATTAAGGATACTAAAATGTCGTGTATTTCCAAAACCCCATACATTTGCAGTAAACCGTTTTGATAATCATGATCTATCGAAGGATGCGCTTCCGATGACACTAGTTTCAAGTCTGTTGGTGGGTGGGGACAGGGTCCATACAAAATCCGGCATTGTCCTTCCTACATAACAAAAATACTGGACATAATAAACAAAGGAAAGAATGAACTTTGTTGTTGACTCATTACTCTTTGTTTTAAGTTGAAACAAATGAAAGAGATTACACAATCTATTGGATTAAAAGATAATAACTTTATCCTTTAAGGATATGTTTTATAGAAACATTGTAGTGCAAATTATGTACTAGAAATACATAACTTAAAAGTTAGATACCTATTTAATTATTAACAGTGCTACTATTTGTTTTATTCATTTACTCACTACCCTTTAATATTAGTGAAACATATTTTCAAAATTATTTCACTTTTAAATATAAATAAAAATAATACAATACCATGATTTCCTCTTATGTCTAACCAGACAGTAGTTTCAGTGACTCCTGACTCCTTCACTATGTTATGATAGTATATCCATTCTTTCTTCACTTGGGAACTGCCCAAGTTATCTTTGGCCTTAGCATCGGTCAAGTCGCCCGTAGCCAAAACAATGGCAGGGTTAATTATCTTCACTGTATTGTCACAAAACTGTTGAAACTGTGATATCCTGCCAGGATCTCGAAAAATACTGATGTGTATATCTGAAATCTAGAATAAACAAACTTGTTTATGATGCTATTCAGTTCTACAATTTGGTGTGTCAGGACAATGCAGATATAAATAATTCCAAATGTTACAACGTAAAAAGAGCGGGCATTATTTACATATCTATAGGTACGACAATAGTCCTCGTATTAACTTGCCTTTGTCTTTAAAACTACGTCACAATCAATTAGCAACCAAATAAAGAGAGCACTTTATTAAATTGATTACATACCTGAAGAAACCAAATTAATTTCTCAGTAGTATCTGTTATTTTTCCATACTTCTCACCTAAATACTTGGTAAAGTTTATGCCTTCATTTTCATTTTCAATATAAAAATTATGGTCCGTAGCAATTATATTTAACAAATTCGCCATAAAGATCGATACTAGTAATATAACACATAAAATCCACACAGTACTTTTCGAAAGAACCATTTTTAAACTTAATATCCTCCAATTTTGAGTCACAAAATCATTGAATTAAATTATCAGAAAATTATCTTTAACAGTCAACAAGAAATCTGAAAAGTTCGATTTGACATTCGCTTCGTTTCCTCTGATTTTTGACATTAGTGTTTTCCAATTTGACAACTAGTGATGCGAGAAAAAATACGTGCTTTGAAAACGTCGACACGATTTGGAATCGACTCTTTTAGCTATCGACTATTTTAGTTAATTCGAAATTCTACACAGTAGAGGCTTTTTCTACTTTTTTCCTAAAAGTCCAAGAAACCAACAGATATAACCTAACTAGGAAATAATTAATAACAGCTATAGGAAAATGCGGCATCCCAAGTACACACATTGCAAGGCAGTTTTTGTTATATTTTGTCAGTCTAGGTAGGTCCGTAAAAATAGATGAATATCTTTAACCCAAAAAGTTGGTAAATTACATACCTAGTCCGTGCTCCTGTTCCTGTTGATTTTATTTTGATACAGTGCCTATGTTGGTACAGATACTAAACACACTACATACATCACCCTCAACTCAACAACGTTACCGAGCCTGCATGATTCAGTCGTATCGCTCGTTTAGAAAAATTTATTTTGTCGTTATGAAAATATTTGTTCTCACTTTCATAATTTCATCAGTACACATCATGTTAGATATTTAGCGTACCATCTTGGGATGTTCAAATGTGGAAAATTGTACAAGTACAGCAAAATTATTAATTAGTATGCAATGTCGAGAGGACCACAAAAAGGAAAAGGGGCGACGGTTTACATTAAAGGAAAAAATTGCTTCCTTATCTATTTTTAAACAAAGTCCCAAAGGATACAGATTTTTGCGAAAAATTTTTATTTTACCTGCTCAGCAAACACTTATTAAATTGGTACAAATTTGTAACATAAAGCCTGGGATTAACAAAAATGTTTTCTCTCAATTAAAAAATAAAGCTGACAACATGAAACTAGAAGAAAAACTATGTGTTGTTATGTTTGACGAAGTTTCTTTGAAGAACAATCTTAGTTATAATGAAAGAAAAGATAAAATCACTGGTCTTGTTGACAATGGGCAAGAGAGGAAAAGTGAATTTGCAGATCACGCCCAAGTTTTTATGCTACGTGGTCTAATTTATAATTATAAGCAGGCAGTATCCTACACATTTGCGTCAAGTGCTACCAAGGGACCTGAACTAGCTAAACAAATTAAGGAAGTGATAAGAGACTTGCAAGAAGCAGGGTTCATAGTGGTTGCTACTGTATGTGACCAGGGTACTAATAATAGACAGGCTCTCAACCTGTTACTTAACGAGACCAGGGGAATTTATTTAAGAAAAGGAGAAGAACCAAAAGATAATATAATTTTAATAAATGGTCAAGAAATTGTACCACTTTATGACCCCCCACATCTTCTCAAAGGAATTCGAAACAACCTCATGACAAAAAATTTAGAATATACTATAGATGGCGCAACAAAAACCGCAAAATGGTCACATTTAAAATTGTTACTAAATGAAAACCCTGGCTATAAAGGAGTTAGATTAATTCCTAAATTAACGGAATATCACGTCAACCCGCTGAAAATGAATAAGCAAAAAGTGAAATTCGCCTCACAAATATTCAGTCGTACTGTGGCGTCTAATATGGGATATTTAGCAGGTAATGTTTGTTTTATTGTATAATTAGAATATATAGATCTGGAACACATAGGGTCATTTCGCCTGTTGGCGACCATTTAGTGCAGTTGGCAAGTTTGACGGCGATAATAAAAATGCTCCAGCACTCATTTCCATGTCAAATTTGTGTAATGTATTCCTTATATACTCTATTTTAAGATTAACTTTCAGTTGTATAAGAAATATCTTACGTTTTCTATTTAAATCGATAAACCTCAGAATTAGGCGTTTTACCCAGTTTGCGTCCACAAAATCCAATTCGCGTCCACCCATGGTCCAGTTCGCGTCCAGCGGCTTTGAAAAGGAATATAGGTAGGGCTTTCAATACCGGTATTACGGGATCCCGTAATACCGTGATCACGGATATATTTTGGTCTTTTGTCAATACCGGTATTGATGAGCCAATACCGTGATTACGGTATTACAAATTTACAATCTTTTTATAATTTTAACTATTGTGGTTTGTTGTAATAAGTAGCAGGAAGTTGTATTAAATAAGATAAATAACTACGTACTCGTAAGATGTCATCATCATCCTCCGAGCCTTCTTCCGCCAATCTACTTGGCAACGCTGACTCCAAAACAGACCAGATTTCAACCGAGTCAAAATCCTTCTCATAGTCCACAAATGCTAGACACAGGGGCTGATTATACTGTTCGGTCTTCTAATCGGTCGGTGTTCGGTCTATAATCTGCCGCACTGTGTGGATGTGGTCTATGGTGCCGTATCCGCTCCGAAACCCAGCCTGCTCCGGTGGTTGGAATTCGTCGAGTATTCGCGCAAGTCGGTTCGTGATCACTCTTGAGAACAGCTTAGGTATATACGTGGGTTAGGAGGGAAACAGGTCCATAGTTCTTCAGCAGGGATTTGTCTCCCTTTTTGAAGAACAGGACGACAACACTCCTACTCCACGCCTCTGGAGTTCTCCCTTCAAACAGGACGGCGTTAAAAAGCTTCTGGAGCTCCCCCAGTACGGGCTTACTTAACTCCTGCTCTTAATAGCTCTGTTGTAATGCCATCCTCGCTGTCTCAGAGCGATCTCGATTTCGCCACTGCTGACTTCTGGCAGGTCTTCGGTGAAATAGCGTGTTAATGTGGCTCTAGAATCTTCATTTCCGGGATCAGGTGGGAAATGACTTCTCCACTTGTTGTGATCAGCTTCATCAAGTGGCTTCTTCCAAGAGATTGTACGAACACCTTTGACCCCCGATTCAGCTCAATTGCTCTTTCAATGTCAAGAGTATTGGAGCACCGGAGGTCGCGTCGTACGTGCTTGTTGATCTCTTGGTTTAGACCCCGCTCAGCTGACGAAGTGACGGGCGGGTTTTCACGTCGTTTCTTCTTCTTCCGAAAGCTTTGATTTCTTGCCCTTACGCTGCATGTTACAGAATTTCGAACCTTCCTCCCTGAGGATCTGAACCACATATTCGTGGTTCTGGTTAACGTCTGTTGTGGTTTCCACGGTGGCAAATCGGTTCTCCTAATTTGACTGGAACGTTTCAGATCCTGAAATGGTTTGGAGCAGTGTTGGTCGGAGCCTGGCCTTCATCAGACGGAAACGTTCGGCCTTGAAGTTGATATTCAGAGAGCCTCGGACAAGTCGGTGATCGCTACCGGTATTAAACCTATTGATCACGGAGACGTCTCTGACTATGTGCTTCTTGTTCGTCATGAAGAAGTCAATCTCATTTTTAGTCATAGTGTCGGGGCTATGATTGAACGCTTTTTGATACTAAAGGATTGTGTTTTAAAGGTTTTAATCGATCTTAAATTAAACTCCAATTTCAAATTAGACGAATTCGATTTGACAATATTAAAAAATATTTACAACAGCATTTCTGTAGTCAAAGTAACTGTATTAAAAATTTATAAACGAGATGCCAATTTACTAAAAGCGGATATTGCGCTAAAATTTATGTTGACAAAGTTAGATGGTCAAGCTAATGACTTAAGCCAAAATCTTGCAAAAGCACTTCGAAGACGCATAAAGAAGCTATCTGGAGTATTGCAATATTTGCATGACCGACAATACCGTGATCACGTGATCACGGTATTGAAATTTCTAATACCGGTATTGATACCGGAATTGAAAAAATCCGGTATTTGAAAGCCCTAAATATAGGGGTGAAATTGTTAAGAATTGATAAAGAAAGATTGTATTTGAACAATTTCTTTATTTAACAATACACTTAATTATTAAAAATCAACATTATCATCATTTAAAATTCACTTTACAAAATAAAAATAATTCTTCTCAACATTGGTTTAAGTAACTTAAAATTATTTAATTATCGGAAGAACTTATCTTAAATGAAATTACTTATATCAGTTGATAATTTAATTATAACCACGTATATCTTAATAAAAAAATGTACTGTTTAATATATTAATATTAAACAGTATGTTTTAATTATTTTTTATAAGCAATTATTTAACGAAAACAGTGGACGCAATTTGGTTTATTATTATAGAGGATAGTTTTAGTTCGCGTCCATTGTGGACGCAAAGTGGAAGTTTCGTAAAATTCGATGTAGTAATTCGCGTCCACCTTATTTTACTCGTTAAATATAAAAAAACATTACCAAATTCATAATAAACATTATACTTTTATTCATCATTAAACTGTAGAAATAGCTATCTATCCTAAAATTCACATAAAACAATATAAAACTTACCATCAAACACGCCGCTGCACACTAATTTTTATCTAAAATTCTGCGTGTTTTCGCTTTGTTGTTGAAGAGCCTAGACTAATTATTTTTTCTAAAAGGATTGGTTGGACGTACAGAACGTTTGTCTATCTGTGCGTGCCTCTTATACATTAACGTATTAGCGGTAATGACTTTTCGTTTGATTAGTGTGTTAATTGACTTGTTTTCGAGGATTTTTAAAAGGAGATCGGCAAAATGGACGCGAACTGGGCTATGGACGCGAACAGGCGAAATGACCCTAGCGACTCGCAGCAGTATTTTGCCTCTTCTTTTTTTCCTTCTTTATACATATACATGCAAAAAACTTCTTAAGTACTAGAAAAAAGGCGTAAAACCGTTTTTTGGTTTAGGTTACAAGTTTAAGAATAGGGAAAAATAATTATGACTGATTTTGTATTTGATTTGATCTATATATTTTTATAAATTGGAAAAAAAAATGTTCCATCACAGTTTTTGTTAGTATAGTTAGTGAAATATGGGTCTATATTATTTTACAAAAAAGGCTTGTCACTAATGTAATTTAGTATGCTTCTTATTTGCATAAAAAATGCATTTCTTACATAATAAAATTTATTTTCTATTCAAAATGTATCTGAGATTATTGTGCATTGAAGTTACTTAAGTTATAAGTATGTAAATAAATCTCAATGTCTATTTATCATTTATATTAGTATTGTAGCACATTTTTCTGATGATATTCATTAAAAAAAATGTGTAACCGCTATAAGCGACACACAAAAATAAAAACAACTTAAAACTAGATGATTGACCTGTGCTGTAATTGTTTTTTTTTTTTCAGATAAGAACATACTTCCCACAGAGTGCAAGGACACTGCTGATCTGCTGCTGTTTATGGACAACATATTTGACTCGGTGAATGGCAGTCAACAGAAAAATAAGAACGCCAAGCCTTTACTAGGCCCAGCAACGCCGAACTCAGCTCATCATAAAATATGGCTTGAGGGTGTACAAATATTTAAATCAATGAAATTTGTAGCTAGTGACGGTAAAAAACAATCGATTCCTTCCGTTACCAATTGGGTGTGGACACTGAACGGCGTTCAAACGCTATTAAAAAAATTACAAAATGATTTTAATGTGTCGTCAGTATGGTTGCGGCATCTGAATCAGGACCCCCTGGAAAATTTTTTTGGGGCAGTAAGAAGCCAAGGGTGCCGCAACACTAATCCTACCTGCGACCAATTTGAGTCTGCTTTCGCCACATTATTAATAAATAATATAAGCAGTGTCCACACCCGCGGAAACTGCGAAAAAGACTTTTGTGATGCATTACACTCTTTAATCATCAACGAAAATGCGAAAACAACGTCGACCTGCTCATCTTTCGATTTCGCAAAAATTTTTGATTTTAATTTTACACCTCTAGAGGTTAAAGAAAGCGATCCCCGCATTATTGCGCCATTGCAATATATGAGTGGCTATTTTTTGAAAAAAATTAAAACAAAAGTTTTCAAAGCGTGCACAGATTGCTGCAATGATTTCGCTTCAAAAAATGAAATAGAGTATATTAAATATAGGGAATACGCAGGTCGACGATGGCTTTGCACTCCCAGCAAAAACTTAATAGAGGTGATTTCAAATATTCAGGACTTAATTAATGAAATAATAAAAGAAAATATTGAAAAATCTAATGTAAAAATAATAATGAACACAGCTATAAGAATATTTGTAAATTTTGATTTTATAAAATGTAAAATACATAAAGAAAAAGTTACTGATTATCTAATTAATATTGTTATTAGGTGTATGATTTTTAATTACTGTAAAAATATTAATAAAATATTAGCTGGGAGAAAAGACGTTGATGATTGTGAGGACAAATTGCAAACAAAAGCAAAAAAGCTAAATGATTGTTATAAAAAACACAAATAAACAAGATTATAATCCAATATGTTGTTTTATTTATATTATTATATTATACCTTTAGTTCTATTATACAGCATTCCACCAGATAGTGTTATCTACCTCCACTACATGACATATTTAAAACTTGTATCACATAATACAAGTTTTAAATATGTCATGTAGTGGAGGAATGCTTTTAAAGCATCCAACAATCTATATATACTCAGTATGGTTATATACACAATAAAAAAGTTGTATATTGATTACAGATGGCGCTGTAAGTGGTTACCCATTTTGACGTTGAAGATTGGTCTCTATTTCTATTTATTAAAATGTACTCTGTGGGATCGACGAAATGAATGGTATAACCATTTCAGTGACTGTCTATTTTCCAAATAATAAGGCACCTTTTTTCTAATTAGGTAGGAACCAACTTTGCAAGGTTTTGTACCTACATGGATGTAATATTACAATTCGTCATATAGCTATAGCACCTTCCTCTGAAGTAGCTACGTATGCGGGTTCGATTCCAGGTCAGGCAAACATCTACCAGACTGGGTAAATTGCTAATGAAATTGCTAATAAAGACTTTACATATTTTATTTTTGACTACAGCCTGTAGGCTGGGTAAGTCTTATCTTGTGCAGAGTGCTAAGATCAGTAATAGGTATCTAGCAATCTCTAGAGTTCAAATATGTTTTTGTAACATTGTGCGCATCACAGAATGCGCGTAGGTATTATGTTAGATATAGCTATAACTTTGACATATGGGTTACTTACTATTATAGCTTCCCTCCGCGGTTTCACCCGCGTCCCGCAATAACTGCTTCCCGAAGCCTGATGATGACAAACACTATCCTATGTCCTTCTCCCGGGTCTATGTAGGTATCCTCTAATTTTCAGCTTAATCGATTCAGCGAGACAAAGGGATAATATAAGGATTCATTTTTATATACATATAGGTACATACCTATACATACATAGGTTATTATAGGTAACCTAATTAATCTACTTACCTAGATTACCTACTCACATACCTACCTATCTAACATTGCTAGCACAAGAGACTCGCTCATTATGAAGTATCCTACTTAAATAAATAATAAAATTATTTTAGTGTTGTGAAGATACCTACCTACCTATTCACAATTCGGATAAAAGTTTTGGAAAGTTCTACTTACAGCTTTAAAGAATAACAGAAATAAAAACGCCTATTTTGTAAAACGCCTCAAAGTGGATTCAAATTATCGCACAGCTTAAAATATGTAGGTACGTACCTAAAATAACACGTAACACGTAAATAGGTGTGTACCTACCTAGCTACGAATATTTATACAGAAATACCGGCTACGGGTAAATACCTAAGTTATTGGTACAGCTCGGCACCTACATAGGTAATTGTCTGGATCTAAAACTAAGCATTATTTTATTTCTTACTTAATTCACTAAATCATTAAATCACTGTGTGATAACACCTGCCTATATCAAGGTACCTACCTATATCCCAGTTTTAGAATATTAATATAGATACCTAATGAGTATTATGTACATTTTAACAGTGCAGTAACTAAATGGACTAGGTAGGTACTTAACGACTTGAAACTAAAATATGAAATAAATAACACCTATATATCGCAGTATAAGGCTCTTCGTAGCCCTAGTTGTCGAATTAACTGTAAGCTAAACAAAAGATTAAGAGATGCTCATAGGCAGGTCGCCGGGGCCGCGGCCTCAAAGTGTTTGGAAATTCTATTTATTTTAATGGGCAGAGGTTGACCGCGCGCATTCCGTCCACACGGTGACGCCGCCGAGTCGCGTTGCACACCGTACCCACACGGAGGCTCCAGCCTACCGCGGGCCTCGGCCGGTACCCGCGCGCCACTATCTTGCCGCATTCCACCGATCCGAAGTCGCGGCGCGCCCCGCGCGTGCCTTCGCCTGTGCCTTCGCCGCCGACCCACGCGCCCGCTTTGCTTCACTCAGTCGTACTAGCGCGCCCATGGACTTTGTGCGCCTCGACGTCAGCCGTCACGCCATTCAGCTCGCAACATCGCGCAACTTATAGTGAAGTGAAGTGCCAATGGATGCGGTTTACCTAGGATTATAGTGTCTTTACATGCAGCTGCATTGGATTTGTCTATTCATGGTGAGTGAGGTGGACCCAGACGGCGCCACGGACAGCCTCTGTGGATGCGCGCGCTTTCACGATGCGGCCACTTTCATTTCATACGCATAGCTCGAATTCCGCGCGCCCGCGCCGACCGCACCGCGGCCGCTGACCCTGCGCTCGCGCGCCCTTCCTCGACACCACCACCGCAGCAATACCAGCCAAGCTCAATGCTGCAAATGGTCAATGTAGACTGATAACCATTCGACACCTAGCTATAATTATATTGTCCCTATCATTGAACACATACCTACAACAAGTCAACAACCGAGGAGGCAGGAAGTTGGCTAATGACTTTACTATTTTATGTTTTCAACATTTTAGTTTCATGCTTGTTTTTTATTGCTACAGACAACCTAGTGACTATAATTTTAATCTTTATACCTAACTGGATATCAATGCTGCTCACGTAACCCGAATACACATTTCGACATAAGTGTTTTGTTTTATACCTACTTAAAACTTTGCAATCACTCATAGTTACAAATGTAAATAGAATTGGTGTTGTAATAAACTAAAATAATTCTGATAAATTACCTTTAACCGAAATGAATTTTAGTCACACAAGTCATTCCAAGTAGATATTTAGCAAAACTATTAAAATATGCAATAAGCAAGTGCCTAAATGAACCACTACTTTTAAAACTCGTCCGGATCCGAAAAACAAACGGGATTGGTTAAGCTAACACGTCACGATCTACTTATAAACAAACATCCTGCCTGATTCATAGTAAGGATCAATTTTAAATATTTTTCTCATGACGTTACCTACTGTTTTAGTATGCGGAATTACCGTTATCAGGAAAGTCAAGTTCAACAATTAATTTACGTGTACGTAGGAAAAGATCACCAAGGAAAGATTACAATTTGATTTGTTACATAACATTAGATATCCGAAATGGTCTTAAATGCTAACTGCGGGAAAAAAATAAAACCTAAGCATAGTTATGACGTGTTAGATAGATGCTGACATCGCACGATCAAGTGGACTATTGATCGAAAGCGGTAAATAAAAACAAAAGCACGTGGTTCATACAATTACATTCAAAAGTTAATACTATTCGACACTATTCTAAGATTTCTGAACGTTTTAACGTTGTGGAAGTAACGAAAGAGGGAAATACCTACCTACATATGTGCAACATATTCCTAATAGCGAACAGTCCTATCAGGGCCCCGATTCTCCTAAGTTAATAATGTCAAAATCGAATAGAAATCGAATCGCAATATGATCGTAATAGCAGTTTTAACCATTTCGGGCATTCTGCTACTAATAAAAGACCAATCGTATTCGATTGACATTTGATTGGTGTGCGATTGGTCTGCTATTTTGATGATTTTGGTCTATACGGTAGTTTGCTGTACAAGCATTTTGCAATCGTAAATCATTTGCTAGACAAAATGATTCATTATTGAATGACAGAAAAGGATAAAAACGTTTATTTCAAAGAAAAAATAGCGGAATGCCACATACGCTTCAATCGTAATCGAGTCGGGATTGGATCTCAGTCGAATCGAGTCGAACGTCAATCGAATGGCGCTTAAGTAAAATTAGGAGAATCGGGCCCCAGGTAGCAATAAGTCCATGAGCAGTTCTTATTTCTTGATTCAGGTTGAATAGGAGCACATTGCCCAAAAAGGGATTAGAACCCAGAACCCAATTAAAGCTAATTAAGAACTAGGATTGAATTAAATCAAATGTCAAAAAAATATTTTCTGAACTATTAACAGGGCCTTGCGCAATAACAATGAAGGTCCATTACGTTTTGATATATTTTGAATGATAAATGTGCATAACTGTAATACTTAGTGGTCTAACTCATCACTACAGTGATTGATAAACTTGATGATTCATTAACTGGCAATAAACGACACACCGCGACCGCATTCCTTTGATAGCACAGCGAGTAGGTAAATAAAAGTAAATTTAACCAATGACAAAGCGTACTTAAAATTTTATGGCTTGTTTTGTCGGCTCTAGAACACCTGAAAACATTCTTTGGGTTTCCTATACCTACATGAGTTTTTACAAATTACGTTTTACCAGTGGTTGTTTATTGGACGGTAATTAGAGCTTTTCAATGGATCTGACACACAAGTTCAAGAGAAATGAAAATGAGACAACTTTTCACAGACTGTCACTCTTTCAGTACGGTATTTTGTCTTGACAAGTTGGTACATACCTACTTTTATCACATTTCTGCCCAAGTTAAAAGCCACAATTAATCTTTAATCGCTTTCTTGGCCTATGTACCTTCTTATTGTAGTTGGAACATATTGATAGTAATATTGAAGGCGAATGTTTTCCGGTAACTCTGTAAAGACAATTCGATAAGCTTTATTTTTAAACACAATCCATTGTATTAATTTGTTTGTATATGCAGATATGGTTGCACTGTGCACTTACCTGCATGACTTATTTAATACTTCTCAATACTAGGCGTT
Source organism: Helicoverpa armigera (assembly GCF_030705265.1). Taxonomy (NCBI): domain Eukaryota; kingdom Metazoa; phylum Arthropoda; class Insecta; order Lepidoptera; family Noctuidae; genus Helicoverpa; species Helicoverpa armigera. The sequence continues at coordinate 7,554,639 of NC_087132.1, read as the reverse complement.
TAATTAATCTCTACATTACTACTTACCTGCATATGTACCTACCTACGCATGGAATCGTGACCCAGATTTCTTAGCATCAGCACTAAATTGGGAATCTAACACCATATCGGTTTCTCTATTATTTTCGTTTGGAATTTTGCGTTACCAGCCCGGGGCCCGATTCTCCTAATTTTACTTAAGCGTCATACGATTCACGTTCGACTCGATTCGACTGAGATCCAATCCCGACTCGATTACGATTGAAGCGTATGCGGCATTCCGCTATTTTTTCTTTGAAATAAACGTTTTTATCCTTTTCTGTCATTCAATAATGAATCATTTTGTCTGCAAATGATTTACGATTGCAAAATGATTGTACAGCAAACTACCGTATGGACCAAAATCACCAAAATAGCAGACCAATCGCACACCAATCAAATGTCAATCGAATACGATTGGTCTTTTATTGGTAGCAGAACGCCCGATATGGTTAAAACTGCTATTGCGATCATATTGCGATTCGATTTCTATTCGATTTTGACATTATTAACTTAGGAGAATCGGGCCCCCGGTTTCTCGTTGTGGTTAACAAACATACATAGGTCATTATGGCATGCTGTAGTAAGTATTCTTATATCCTTAAGTATATAAATAACAGAAATAAATTCATCTTACAAATAATATAAACCTTGTATAAGGATAAGGTACATTCAAGGATTGAAATATTCTCTTTACTATACGTTACCTTGTTTCTAAATTTTACATGAATCATCATAACGACCTGTGGTTATTTAATGAATAAAACTATATGTGGTATTAGTCCAACATTCTAATCGTAAAATTTTGAGATCAATTAAAAATAAATTAAAATGTTTTAGATAATTAAACACGTATTAAGCAATAAATATAATAAATAGGTACCTACTTTCCCAAGTAAAAATATTCATAAGTATCTATGAGGAAGGTCTATGATTTTGCACCTTAAGTACGGCTTACAGTTTAATTTAAAAGGGGAACAAATGGTTCGGCTAAAGATCTCCGATCTTCCGCATACCGCCTTAGCAACAAACACAGCACCGAAATGCTCCAACCCCGACTCTATTCGCAATCGTCGGATGTAATCATTTAAGCCGCCAAGCCAATCAAACTACGGATGTGCCCATTGAATCGTAAACTTTAATAGGTACGTCAATTCTCGGTGGTGTTAAATGTGCTTAAAGTAAAACGTGCTTGCACACCTAGTGGTAAGCCAAACTGGCCATTGGTTGTCGCCTCTTTAGACTGAATTTGAATACGCTAAAAATATAATACTAAGTTTGATATCAACTCTTAGGTTCAAGGACATCTATATATTCAGCTTCAAGCCCAACAATGTCTCTGTTCTCCCAATATACAAAACTAGCTTCCATCAGGGCAGCTTCACCCGCTTCCTGTGGAAAGAAATACGCGCATCCATCCAGATGAAAAGTAACCTAACTAGGTATAGCCTTCCTTAATCAAAGGTCTGTCTTCTAACACTAAAATAATAAGATATCCCAAACTGCGCTCAGCAACACGCATGCCAAACGCTGTGAGTATAGACAAATCCCCCTAGTTGGAGGAGGCCTATGTCCAGCAATGAACGTTTTAAGGCTGTGACGACGACGTCAGAAAATATTTTTGAAATCGGTACAGTAGACAGTTCCACGAGATAAGCTCGTTCGAACTAGCACATGTTCTCTGGATTTTGGGAGAGTAGGTAGGTAAAGTCTTACTAGTCATGCTTTTTAGGAATATTTGGGACAAGCATTGTAGTTACAACATGATTCATAACGCCTGTAATATCTAAAGATTCCTGTTTCACGATAAATATAGCGATCTCGTAACACGATATCTAAGGTTTTACTAACTGTTGTTTCATTATTATAATGTTGCTAGGCTTAATGGGTTTCTTGCTTAGATACAGTAGCAGCACAAGTAGGGATCTGTTCAGATACATTAAACTGCGCAGATTCTACACGTCTTCCCAAAAATCGTTCGCTGTTCGACTTTTGATTAAGGCAAGCTTTGCTCTACTAGACATTCTACGCAATTAACGAAATGAGCCATAGATACGTGATAGGAGAACTAAGACCCAATAGAATATAGTGCGTACCGAGGCACCTAGAGGAATCGTTATGAAATTCATCCATCCAAATGATCCCAACAAGGTAGTTTAGTTTAACATCGATCGGCCAATTCATGCGGCTGACACGGAATTCCAAGCCCTTAAGTGCTAACTCGGGAACATTTGATGTCAAAGTTTTGTTACCAATTTACGAAGTCTTTAGATAAGCATATAAAATTAAGAGGTTAGGAAATTAGATCAACTAACTAAACGAATTGTTTAAGCAATTTGTGCGAGTCTAACCTGCCTGTGCAGGTGCAACCCTAGGAATAGATAATTTTATTTAACTGCTTTCTCTTACATTCCTGAGAAGACAAAATTAATCAGCAGTATTTTTATAAATACACATATCTGCCTACATATAGTCTGCATTATCCTCAAGGTGAATCAATTAATTACTTAATTAGCATATAAATTGAATAAAGAGAACAGCCGGTGGTATTCTAAACTAGACACTTCTTGGATTTGTACCGCAGCGGCGGCAGTCGGAACTAGCTGCCGAGCGATGATAGATGACCCTGTTAGAGTCCGACCATTATCGTCCTTACAAATTTTTGAGTGTCAAAATTGGTGGCGAGATGTCGAAAAGTGGAGGCAACGACGGCTTTAGGTATGCGAGGACGCAAGATGCGGCTGGCGTAGGGGGAGGGGCGCTCGGCATCTGAAGGTCGTCCGCATTCCTCGCGTCGCCGTCCGCTGCTACCGCGCTTACGTAGCGCCCCCTCCCCCGCGCCCCGGCCGCCGCCCGCCGCCGCCTGCGCCGACCGGTCTGCCCCCGCCCCGCTGCGCCTGACCGCCATCACAAACTATCGCGCATTTACTAAAACAAAAAACATGTTCTTATGGCTATCAAGAGCTGAAGAGCCGCAGAGGTACCGGATGGGATGAAATTTATTCGCGTCTAGTTTTTTTACGTGATCTTGTGGTTCTACATTCCTATAAATGTTTTATAATATGTGCCTCTAGCTACCTCGACCTACGTAGGCAGGCGATCATAGTGAACATACCATTGACGTCGCGTGGATTTGGTTCGTTTATATTCGACGAGTGTATCTAGGTCTCACTAATCTAGCTAATCCTACTAAGCTGCTACAAGGTTTGCTACATAATGTAAGCAGTAAGCACCACTTTCAATCGCCTTGTACTGTGTAGCTTATTAGATTATAGTATTACTTACATAAATCTCCGCTCTTCGCTGATTATACAGATTTTTTTCTTCATGCCTGTTGCATTTCTACAAAATAACGTTTTAAGGCGGTTTTTTTTCTTCTAAAATATAAACTTAGCAAAATTAATTTCTTTATCTACTTAAGTTTAACTTTTTTTATATATTTCGGTGCACATAGTTTTGAACTCTATGGAAACTAGCCACCCTATTATCCTACCAATATAACAGGTTCAATAAAGCAAGTTCCCAAATTCATCTTCCTTTATATCATCAACAAATTATATACAAATGCCATGTTGCAGATTGTTGCTAATACCACAGCTAACATGTTTCTAACAAGAAAGTAGGAATGGACTTTATGACATTTGAATTGAAGCGTTGCTCAAAACCTTCTTATTACTTAATTCACCTATTCGTAATGCCATAAATCTATGCCATATAAAATCATCACACAAGTGAAAATACTAGAGTGAGACCTATGAATCTACATGCATCTATCTAAATGAACACGTGCGCATGCGTTCAATTTTTCAAAAATATAATTCACAAGTAAACGCAACAATGTGCGATACAAAAACAGCAGGTAGCAAAAAGGTGATCGTGTACGAAAAAAAAGTAATGGAATGCACTGCACAGCTGGCGCGGATCCGACATTCCTACCACGTTCAGGCTATGGTGAATAGGAAAGTATGCCGAAAAGGACTAGCGTAGGTAGACCAGAGTATCTGTACAAGCAAATCGTATAGAGATACGATACTTAGGTATTAAGTTTTAAAACAGCATTAACACATAAACGTACATCAATGAATGACATTGTAGGCACCTCTATTCCAGAATAACAAAACAAGCAACTAATTTACTCAAAAAATATTAACTTTATGATTTTACTTATGTTTACTTATTATCTTACGACGTCTATTTGTAGTTTTTGGTGAATGTTAAATCTACTATGACGCACAAAGAATTTGGAAGGATGTAAACACATTGGAATCCGGCCGCGTGGGGAGACAAGTTTAGGACAATTATGATTTAAACGGCTCACCATATTTTAACATATTCAAACAAGTATCCATTCTAATTATTTAGAACTGTTTTTATTTCTTTCAATAAATTAACCATAGCGCAAGGATTTCGTTATGATGCCGAATTCTCCTGAAGGACATCCAAATCGGACCAAACAGTACAAAAGTAGTTCACTAATCGGTCTAAATTATCCAAAAGTCTTAAGTAATACTGATGATAATATTGTTTGTTCCAGTGCGAGTAACAGTGGTCTCGAGATGCGACATGCGTGCTCTGTGTTCGGTTCGCGGGCCGTTGGGCGGCGACACGCGCGCTCTCGGCGCGGGCGCGCGCTTCCTATCCCTGCGCATGCCCGGCCAGCCCCAACCACTGCACTTCGTCGTCGAAGCCAAAGCAAGGGTCAAAGAACTCAAGTCTTTGGCCAGTGCTCACGCGCAACTACAAGGCATGACCGACACAGAACTCTTTGGATTAGCAATTCTGCAAAGTGAGTTCTGAAACGAATCATTACGAATCCTCCACATATCTACATAATCACTTAACACTCTGACTGCAGTTCTAAACGTTTGCGAGGTGATTTCACAAAACAATATTATTATGTATTCAAGGCGTCACACATTCCACCTCGTAAGCATTCTGTCTAACTATAGTTACAAACAAACGACGTTGGGTAATCAATGTTCTATATTGGTACAGGTATCACAATGAACATTACAGTAACAATGTTAGGTACGAACCTACGAAGGGTACCTACATAACATTGTTATATGTATACTGTAACGTTACAAACACTGAAAGGGTGTAAACCAATCGAAATGATATTAATTAGGTATTTAGAATAATTAACATAACAATGTTTCTATTTTTTCAGATGGAGAATACCTATTTGTTGACTTAGAAAGTAAACTATCTAAATATGCGCCAAAGAGTTGGAGATCATCTCACACCCATGTAAGTATTAATTTAGATATTTTTAGAAATAAAATTATCCTGTTTAATAAACCCTCCTTGACTTGTGGAACTAATTGAAATTATTTATTGCAGGGATTGGACGCTAATGGGAAGCCACTCCTTGAATTGCACTTAGTAGTGCAATTCCACGTGGAGAGCCCATTACTTCTCCACGATGAAATTGGCCGGCATCTTTACTTCCTACAACTGCGACAAAATGTGCGCTCGCGAGACGCTTTGCCCGCTGAAGTTGTTCTACTACTCACCGGATTAGCATTGCAGGCTGAGTATGGTGATGCAGACTCATACGAGGATAGGGACTACTTCAGAGTTGATGATTATGCACCGTCATCTCTCACTGGCGACTGGGTGGCGGCGGCTATGCGCGCTTGTCATCGAGAACACCGTGGTCTTACAAAACCTGACGCAGAATGCAGATTTATTAGAGAAGTTTGTCTCTTACCTGATACTATAAACTCACATAGATACCGCCTAAAACAATCTAAATCAGAACCTGAACCTGGAACGGTTTGGCTCCTGGTCACAGCTAAGGGTATAAAAATTCTGCCTGATAATGGATCACTCTCAAACTTTATTTGGAGTGCTATTGGAAAACTTAGCTTTGATAGAAAGAAATTCGAGATTAGAACCGAGGAGGGTAAGATGACGCTGTTTTCATCAAGTGAAGAAAAATGTAAATATCTTTTCGCTCTTTGTAGAGAGACACACCAATTCTCAATGAAAATAGCATCTAAGTTCAATGAAATTCTGAGAAAGGAAGAAGAAGAGCGAAAAACTTGTTTTGGTTACTCGAAATCTTTAAACGTACAATACAATCAGAATAAGAGTGAACAAAGAATATCTGTGATTTCTTCAACAAGTTCCAACACTACGTCAGGCATTGTAAGTGACAGAGTTCAATCGGAAGATGAATTAGAAATTATGATAGATTCACCTCCTGCACCATCAACAGAAAGTTTGGCATTCGCTCATTTACTAGACAGCACAAATTCTTACTTTATACGGCACATGGCGCAAAATAATGAGCCACTAACGAAAACCTCATCTTTACAAATGCAAAAAACAAAATTGAGAGTCAAAAAGACGAAGGAAAATTGTGAAACTGTCAACAGGAGCGAAATTCCTCCTCCAGATCAGCACTCAATTAATCAATTAGAAGAAACAACTTCTTTACCTGATCAAAGCGTTAGTGAAGCATTGACTGACAGTCCGAGATCTAATAAGTTAAAATGCACTGGATCACAATGTTCCTCATCATGCAGCACGGTGATAATGGCGAGAGCAGGCCTCAGTACTCTTAGCAGAGCATCTAACGCAAGCAGTTTAGAATTGGGATACAGTCATACTGCTCAGAATTCAATGCTAAGTGACAACAGCATAGCTGGCATAGATGTGGAATATTCACAAGACGCAGCTTCCGCGTTGTATGACGGCTTAGGTCAACCAGTCACTGTAGCAGCCTCAAGTGAAACTAGCGGAGTCTACACCATGAGTAGTTCTGAACTGACGGCACGATCAAAGATGGACACGTTATCCGAAGCCAGTAGAACAGATTACGATGGCTCACACTATGACAGCTATAAACCAGCAAAAGAGAATGACCTTGCTGATTTTGATAGTGTTTCTTCAATATTAAAAAACAAGTCAGAGAGAACTAGTCTAGCAACGGGTACATTAAGATTACAGTCTTCTCAACCTAGTTCTGATTGTGTCGATGGAGCCACAAAGTTTCAAAATCAAGAACAACATAATAAAGAAAACTTATTTAGGGAAAGAACAAATTCCAATGTAAGTACAATCTCTTTTCATGGTGATGGGAGCGACCCAACAGACAAGAAGCACAATCTACTTACGGCGAGTGAATTAAGCGACCTAATTGTAGGAAGAGGCGTGTATCCCAAAAGCCAATCAGTAAGTGACACGTTAGACTCCGTGTCGGACTACGTGAGGTTGCCAATTCCATTTTCGGGTGACAGTTACCTGCAAGGCCATGAAGATACAGCTCCATCAGATGATCATTATCCGAATAACTCCTTCTTTGATCGGCCGCCAACACCACCGACTAGAATTGATAGCCGTAAACTGCTCAACTTGTCTCTACCAAACATATTTGACATAAACGGAGATACGCCCATCAGACCACCTTTTCCAGACAAGCCACCGCCTCCCTACGAATATAATCATCAGACCGTGTCGTCTTATGCTCCTCCACCACCAGCAAAGGCACCACCTGCATACCCTGGTCCAACAGCGACAGTGCGATCCTTGAAACAATTGAGTGACCACAAAGAAGAAGTCGCAGCCAGGGTGGTAACGTCAAAACCTATGATTACAATCTTGAAAGCAGAGGCGGGCGAAGTGAACACATCTAGTGAAAGAACATTCGCTAGTCCCATGGTGTTGGAGCACAAATTTCAAAAGTTTAAAAGGCAACAAGCATCAAGTCGCCGTGCGGAGAGGTCAAAGTTAGCTCAGGGCATAAGCAATAATCTATCACCTTCCAGAGACATGGGGCATAGTGTGGATTCAAATGTATTGGTGGCCATGATGAAGTTGGCACCAGGTCCGCCGCCTGCTCCACCAGCCCCGCGGCGCCCCCGCCAGCCACCACCGCCGCCTGTAGCGCGTCTGCCACCGCCACCGCCTCCACACAACCCCATGTTCCACCAGCAGTTGTACAGCGACGTCGATTATGTATACTACCCCCTTCAAGACCCTGCCGTGTCGCAACAAAATTATCTCGATCACAAATTAACGGATTCTCGAGTATCAAACATGCACAAAAATGGTCTGCAATACCGAAGTACTCCCTACCTATCAACTTCCATGTCTGCATCGTCCATGTATGGATCGATCCAAAATCTCTCGGATTCCTATGTTCAGTTACCTGGAACGCGGACGAGCTGGTACTCGTTAACGAGTAGGACGTCGCTCAGCAACCACTCCATAAATCTCGAGCGGCCTCCACTGGCTGCGCGAATATCTGACGTTCCGAATTTTATGCGAACGAAATCGGATGAAAATGTGTTGAATGCTAAAGATCCACCGCCAGTTAAAATGAGAAGAATGCCTCCGCCTCCACCACCGCCTTACGAATATAAAAAGAAACTTCTCAATTACTCGAGAGAAGTCAAAATTCCGCCGCCTTCAACAAATGTGAACAGTGAAACAAGTGCGAACAAAGTGAAAGACTCCAATTGTGATTTAGACATAAAAACTCTACGAGAGAAAAGTAAAAACCTTGATTTGCCACTTATCGCGGCGTTGTGTAATGATCGTTCGTTATTAAAACAAACTAAAGCTTTTGGTGCTCCAAAGTTAAATAAACCAACAGGTAGTGACTGTGAAAGTGAACGGAAGTGTGTGAAGTCTGTTGCAAACACCACCGATAACATAGATCTTAAGAATAAACAAGAATATAATGCTAAGAGGGTAATGACAGGGTCTCAAAAGAAAATATTAATACGAAACCCCACAGATAAACTTCCAGCATTGCCAGTTACTGAAAGTCATCCTAGGGCAATGTCCAATACATATGTCATGCATCCAACTGTAGCTAAAAGTAAAAAGTCTCAACCCAGCTCATGACATTATGATAAATGTTTACCTACTGCTTGTGAATCCTTCCAGTGCTATGATCCTTCAACCACCGATACAAAGACTGAGCTTAATGCCACCACAACTTAAGATAGGAATAATACAAATGTATCATTGAACTCTTGACTTTATGGCATGAAATAGGCATACAAATAAATTAAGATATTTTTATGTTACATATTCTGCTAATGATCAGATAATGTTATCAAATGATATTCAAAACCATTTACTGCAGCATTGTTGAAGTAATATACATAAATTTAAGTACTGTAATGTTTAATATTGTTCACGATCTGATTTTGTGATATCAAGTGTATGAGCTATGCTTTTCAAATACACCCTTTTACAATATTCTATCACAATAGTTAAGGGGTTAAATTGCTATTACATAAAATTATTAATATTTATTAATACCGTAATGTGGTATTGAGCCTGTATGTTTCCCTTCTGCTTTGAGGAGACCTAAATCCAGCAGTGGAAAATAAGAATAAGTCCAAAATTTTTGTAATTATCTGTATCTTAATAAATATAAAATACATGTTCTGTTTACCATTTCTTGCAAGACTAGTAGGTACCTAATTTATAATGTCAGGGTTAGAACATTTAAGTATGGCTGATAAACTATTTTTGTATAAGCATTGATTTTGATTATTCAGTTCTGTGTTGCTCAATATACTAATATATAGAAATTATTTCTTAAATATTTTTAGACACCACTATACCAAAGTAATTTGGCGTATAATATTAAGAAAATAACATCACTCACAACTTTGGTAACAATTCAAATTTATCCGCTAAGCTATGCTATTTTAGGCCCAGACTTACCAAAGCCCAGCGGACCACGGACCAATAGAATTTCGTTATTCGAAAATCAAGTATCCGCCCACTATGCAGATTCACTGAGCAGTGAAATTCTATTGGTAAAAAACTTTGCGCGTCGCTCCGCTTTGGTGGCGAAGTCTGGGCCTTACTGATTTTTTTTCTTTTTAATTGCATAAAAGTTTCCAGTACTTTAGTACTAAGAAATAAACATTCCAGTCTGTCTATGTTAGACATCAAAATATCGTTCTAATACGTATGGCGTTTCTAAACAAATAAGAATGTGATAAAAAATGTGCCTTTACCGTAATAAATACCTATTCCATTCAATAAAACTGAAGAATTCCAGAATAAGCTTTACCTACATACATACTAGAACGCAATAATCACTTAATTTTATACTTAACCCACAATTCAATTCGCTATGAAATAGTGAATTATAGTAATAGAACTTTGTAATGAAATACTCGCTGTTTGATATATTACCTGTTATAATTTAAGTGTATCAAAAATCATTGCTTGTAATCATAGTAAATGAAAGTGTAATAATTTCAACAACTATTTATTTACTTTAATATCATAATGTGTACATAATAATGCATATACTAAGTACATAATATTTGTTTTCAATATGTACAAATGTATATTAAATTTTTTGTAACTCTGAATTTGCTTTTTTACTTATTTTATAAGTATCTAAATCCTATTAGTTAAAAGTATTGATTACATCAGTTATTAAACACACAATATCTTTGGTAGCTAAGGAACAAAAAGTCAACATTTTATAAAATAAAAATCATGAAGTACTAAAAATACCAAGTTTCTATGCTCTATGTGAAAACCAATATCTATGTTGTTCAAATAAATTATCAATATAATACTGCTACTTTAGTGAGTAATGAGATTAATATTCAGATCATTCGGAAGCTCGAGATTCTGTTTCCATGAAGATTCATATTTATACAAAATTAATTCACTCTTAGATTATTGTTTTAAGTATATAATATTTTATTATTATTATTAGGAGAGTTAGGTTTATTAACCTAACTCTCCTAATAAATATAATTAATTTGAGAAGTACTTAGTATAATATGATTAAGTACCTACATAATACGTTTTGTTTTCGACATTTGATACAACCTACGGATATAATTCAAAAATTCATTAAGTAAGAGTTTGTTTACTTCTCTAACTTTAAAACAATGGCAGAATTTGGAGGGAACGTAATTTTATCGAAATATAACACTTGTCCGATTTGAGAGGTATTTGTTCCTGCAAGCACAGTACCGCCATAAAACATGGTAGACAAATCAGTTGTAATTGATTTACTTCCCAAATTCCCCACAAACACACAAGTGTTCCTTCGAGGATACCACCTCTCTATCACAACTAAATTCTCCTCAGTTTCACGTATTTCCATATTTTTTTGATTATTCCCTTCCTTGTAAATAGATCTTAAATATATCGTTGGCGATTCTAATCTCACTTTGGTAAACATTTTAATTACATCCAAGAAATAGTAGTTTGGTTTCCTATTAGATTGTGAATTCCATGGTAAAATTATAGGATCTGGTTTCTCATTTGAAAACGACATTGAAACAATATTACTCACATCTTTATGTTCGTGAAAATCACCTTCAACATCATCTAGACCAGCAAGTCCTATCTCATCTCCATAGAATATGCTAACAGTGCCAGGCAAAACTAATTCAAGAGCAGTCAACACCAAAGTGTTGTTCACATGTTTTGTTGATATTCTTTCACTGTGGATGCTCCCAATATTCCAATGTACCCATGGATAATGAGGCTTACCCCACAATGGGCCTTTTATAACATTATCAATCCTAGTTTTTAAACCACTAATGCCTTTGTTTAAGTCTAAGTGGATATCAATAAGATCAATTCTAGACAACAATACATTTAAAGCATCACCCTTAGCTTTCTCATAAGCAGCTTCACTGGTTATAAATATTTTATTGCTGCCTATCATTTGTTTCCATATTTGCAAAGTTCTACCAAAACTAACATCATCTACAAAGTTTTCTAAATCTTTCAAATAGAAACCATCAACCTTCTCACTAGCCCAAAATTTTAGAGCTGCATATGTAGGATCAACAACATTTGTGACAGTTTCATTTGAAATTAAAACAGCTTGAGTATAATTTCCCATTGCATCAGAATTTATCATAGAAACTACTGGCAGGTCTAAAACCAGAGACATATTCCTATTGTGTACTTCATTAATCAGATCTCTAAAATCTTTGATAACACCAAGACTTCTGTCTATTTCAACAGTAGAAGTGATATTAAAGTATTGGTCAGGATACTTTTGTGCCTGATATATGTAATTAAGTCTTATTGCTGATGCTCCTAGTTCCTGAATATAATCTAATTTTTTTATGAGACCTTTTAAGTCACCTGTGCCATCATGATTGGAGTCTTTAAAACTGGCTGGAAATACTTCATAGAATACCTTTCCTTGATACCATGGTAAATCTGGATTACATTCTTTAGGGATAGTGACTACCATACCTATGATAGCTCCCAGACAAGCAATGAGACCAGAGAGGACAATCCAAAGAAGTACTTTCCTGATGACACTCCAGTTCCAATTGACAAAGTTTGGTAGTTTTCTGCCGCTGACATTGTGATTCCCATTCAGCTTGCAGTCTTCGGTCTGAAATTATATGATTAAAACTATATTTAAGGTATGTACATTTTTACTTAACATAAATAATACATATGCATAAAAAGTATTGGTTGAAAAATGTCTAGCCATTGCATATTTTTTTTATAATTTAAATATTTTATTGCAATTTCTTGCTGAAATATTTTTTCGTTAATAAAGTTATCTTAAAATATATCTACCTGTCCCATAATGAGGTCACCATTCTTGCTAAGGGTCTGGTAATCTAGCATGCTGATGTTGTTGATGAGCTGAGCGCTGACCGGATCTTGAACAACTGAGCTAGAATCTCCCGAAGAACTGGAATCTCCTGCTGAGGCATCTGAAATTATTTTAAGAAATAATATTTATATTGTGTTTACAGTCAAGTGCAGCAAGTAGGAATTATTAAAAATATTTTTGCAAAGCTTTAAAGCAATGTAGGCAGGCAAACACATAATGACATACAAAAATGATGCAACTGAGGCACTTATTTGCAATTATATGCTAATTCAGCAAAAATGCGTATTAATATTTGAGGAAAAAATTATAGATTTCTAAAAGCAAGTGAATATCACACAAACATAAAATGGGATCTGAATATTCTCACCTGTTTGTAAATTAACCATGTTTGGATCATCATTTAAAGTCAAAAACGGACGGTCGCTCATTTCTTCAGATAGAGGATGTTTAAAATCGAGCGGCGTAGGACTAGGTGTCGTCGGTAGCAACAGGCACGTTGACGACTTGACACCGCGCAAGTAATCCAAGGTTTCCAAATCATTGCCGCCAGAAACGTTACTGATCTCCGGCGATTCATTCATTTTGGTGGGTTTAATTGAATGGAATTTATTAGCACAATTGATACTTATGTACTCGCATTGATTGATAGTTGAATTGATAAATGTTTAAAGATGAGTGGACTTACTGCATGTTGTACTATCCAATAAATTCTCAATCACACGCAAAAATCTATTTCAGGATCACATTGAATGCAGTGATCTTTTCAGCACACTTTTCAGTTTTCATCAGTTTTCAGTTTTGTTGACACTTGTCATTCCAGTTTTGAACATTATCTTTTGACAGTCTCAAATCGAAATCGACTAAAATGTCAAATAGTAAACACGTAAGTACAACACTATAAAAATGGACTTTGACATTTGAAGTTCATTGACACTATGACAACGAATAATTTTCTGTTTTAATTTGTGTTTTCTACACACATTTTTCTTCCAAACTTTTATTTTTGTGATTTATTTTTATTAAACCCTAGTCCTAAGTAGGTTTTAAACAAAAGTCTAAGTATAATAAGTAAAGGTGTTTATTTACAAACTTAATTTAAAATGATAAGAGCTAACACTATTATTTTCAAAAATAATTCTGTGTGTCCAAAGTTTAACCAGCAAAGAAACTTTAATAAAAATGTTAAAGATGTTGAGTATCAATATTTACAAAGAAGCAAGTTGCCGACAATGCATTTCCAGAAATCACTGCCGCGGTTGCCAATACCAGATCTTTCCAAGACAGGCGAGAGATATTTGAAAGCGTTAAGACCTTTACTGAATGATAACCAGTATGAGGAAGCTCAGCAGCGCACTGGCAATTTCATAGCCAAGGAAGGAAAAATTCTTCAAGAGAAACTTATAGCAAAAGATAAAAGAAACAAGCATACCAGCTACATTTCGGAATATTGGTTTGATCTTTATTTACGCGACAGAGTACCACTTCCTATAAATTATAACCCAATGATAGTGTTCCAAAATGATGTCAGACCAGAGTATAATGATCAGCTCATCAGGTCTGCAAACATTCTGATAAGTTCTGTAAGGTTCATGTTGTCACTGAGAGAACAGATTCTGGAACCAGAGGTGTACCATATGAATCCTAAAAAAAGTGACACACCATTGTTCAGGAATTTCACAAGGATGCTGCCTGAAGCTATTTCATGGTATGTTTTGTACATTTGTTCTATGCAATAAAAATCTATCTTCTATATAAATAAAAATGAATTGTTGTTTGTTAGTCTGATTAAAACTCAAGAATGGTTGGGCCGATTGAGCTGATTTTGGTTTAAAAATGTTTGTAGAGGTCCAGAGAAGGTTTGAACGATACGAAGTTCGGATCAGCTAGTAAATAATAAAAATAAAAGGCTTATATGTTATGAATACTTTTGTGCTAACTTTATTTTTTAGTAACTGTATTATGTTAACTATTGACAGGTATGGTGCCTACTTAATGAAAGTATTTCCTCTAGACATGAGCCAGTTTGTGGGTTTATTTGGTGCCACTCGCTTGCCCAGACAGACTAAAGATGAGATCTTCAGGGATCCTAAAAGCAAACATGTAGTTGTTCAAAAACAGGGAAACTTTTATGTATTTGATGTTTTAGATGCAAATGGTAATTTAATTTTAAGAATATAGTAGATATAAACTTATTTATCAATAATTTATAGATTCAGTCTAGCCAAACACATATTATCTTTTGCCGGATATATTTTTTTTGCACTAAAGAGACTAAACTGTTATTCAATCAGTTCAATGTCCGTAACTAATCTTAATACAGCACTTTAATCACAAGATAACCTTATCAATTTAGTTCATGCAAGTTAATCAATTTTACATTGTTTACATACAGATTAAATTGGTTTTCAGGTAACCTCTTGTCACCTCAGGAAATACTGGGCAACTTGGCCCAAATCATGAATGACAATACTACAGCTGCTGAACATCCATTGGGAATTTTAACTACTCAAAACCGGGATGTATGGGCAAAACAAAGGACTCATTTAGAGTCAACTGGGAACAGTGAAGTCCTGAATAAGATAGACTCAGCAATATTCAATTTAATTTTAGATGATGATACTATTAATGATGATAAAAGAGTTCTCTTGAAGAAATACCTACATAGTGATGGGTTAAACAGGTAACTAAAGTGTGGTTTATCACATAGCTTAGTGAGTATTTTTAACACCCCATATAATATGGTACACAATTTAGAATTAAATACGATATGTAATAATTTACATAGTACATAATGCAGTACCTTAAATATATTACAAAGTAAAATTATGTGCCATGTTTTCTTCTTCATTATGTACTTTATTTAGGGTGAATAGCTTACAAGATTTGAGTGAATAACTCAGACTACAGATAAATATGTTGGCTAATTAATAATACATAATATACATAACTAATTTTCAGGTGGTTTGACAAGTCATTCAGCCTTATTGTAACTCGAGATGGGGTAGCCGGTGTGAACTTCGAACATTCCTGGGGAGATGGCGTGGCGGTACTCAGATTCTTCCAAGACATATACGCCGAAACTACGAAAAAACCTTTCATTCATCCAGATTCCAAGCCAGCAGATAGTAACATTAGTGTACAGAAATTAGGTGAGATATAAAATCCCATGTCTTCTTCACAGTAAAATTGCTTGAACAAGCATACTACAGGATGCACCAGTTCACTATAAAACAATTGCCTCCCATTAGTGAAATCGACGATTAGACAACTGAAAATGGTGAACCCAGTATCCACCATAAGAACTGGAAACTTATCAACAACTTAAAAAATTAAAACTTATTATGTTTTCAGAATTTAAATTGGATGACAAATCGAAGCAATTTATTGATAACGCCAAGAAAGAATACAAGGCGTGGTGCGACTCGCTCAGCATAGACTACATTTTGTATGAAGGTCTTAATAAAGCGGCTTGTAAGAAATTCAAAGTTAGCCCTGACTGCATTATGCAACTTTCATTCCAGGTAAACTAACTTATTTATACAATTTTATATTGCAGAACATTGCAACTTATTCTAGCCTTACTAAAGCACTTAAACCTGCCACATTACACAATAAGGCAACATTATTTAGCTTTTTCATTGTCTAATATATTTTTTTAATCCTGCCCTTACTATGGAAACACTGTATTTTTTTGTGACATTTAAATAACTCACTCTCCCTCTGTTCAATAACACTGTAACTCTTTTTTTATTAAGAAAATTAATTATACAACACCTTTTTTATTTTTTCAGGCAGCTCATCATTTATTAAAGGGTAACTTTGTGGGTACATACGAGTCTTGCAGCACTTCGGCCTTCAAACATGGAAGGACGGAAACCATGCGGCCTTGCACGGATAAAACTAAGGTATGAAACGTATCTTTTTAAAAAAGAATGAAAAAAATTAGGTAATTAAAGAAAAAGAACGGACATTTCTTTATTTGAAAATAAATATGTTCTATACAATAGACCGTTATCCCAAAAAATCGGTAAATACCTATTTTTATATGTTAACATAGTTCATAATTATGTTACTAAGTTTACCTCTCTCATTATAATCTAATTACCTTATCATAAATCCATTCAGTGGAATCAGTAACCACTTTATAATTGACCTACAAACTCAAGTTGATACATAGACATAATAACAACATTAACTGCCTCGGTTTACGAGTCTTGCAATGTACAATATCATGGGTCAAAGAGTGAAAATAAATTACCCTGACAATCATGATGCGATCAGTATGCGCTAGTCTGCAATGCAAATGTTTAAGGCAATGGGGTACTTGATAAACTAGGTACAGTCCTTGGATGCACTTGGTATGGAGTATGCTTCTTCTTTATTTTTGTATAACAATTAACTTAATTGAACAAATTGTCTTTTTGTGTCCATGGTTCCTCAAAATTTAATAGATGAAACAAACGGCGATAAATTGTGTTCGGAGACCCGACTGAAAACGCGGACAGGAGCTAACCATTCATGTCAGAGGATCATTTTTATTTTCATTCCAGGCATTTTGTGAAACCCTGCATTCGAATAACACTTCAATAGACGAACTTCGCGCTAAACTGACTGAATGCTCCAAACTTCACTTAGAACTGGTCAAAGACGCAGCTATGGGCCAAGGCTTCGACCGTCATATGTTTGCCTTAATGAAGATGGCCGAAGATAACAATGTGCCTAGGCCAGAGATATTTGACTCTTACGAGTATAAATTCTTGAATAAGTCCATTCTAAGCACAAGTACGCTGTCGTCACCTAGTGTCATGGCGGGAGGATTTGGACCTGTTGTCAAAGAAGGTTTTGGCATTGCGTAAGTGTAATTTTTTTTTTGTGAAATCACAGAAACTTATAAATATTTGATGAGCTGTCATTGAACATCCTTGGCAGTCGTTACGGGTAGTCAGAAACCAGTAAGTCTGACACCAGTCTAACCAAGGGGTATCGGGTTGCCCGGGTAACTGGGTTGAGGAGGTCAGATAGGCAGTCGCTTCTTGTAAAGCACTGGTACTCAACTGAATCCGGTTAGACTGGAAGCCGACCCCAACATGATTGGGAAAAGGCTCGGAGGATGATGCCTTCCGAAAAACGGAGCTCTAGATTTTTTTTATAATCACAAATACGTCGCCAAAACAGCGAGTTGCAAAAAAAACCCAGTCAGTTAGCTCAGTCGCCTGATTTCTCCATAAAACTTATAATTAATTTTTATGTTTTGAATTTTCTCAGATATTCCGCATTCCCTGACAAGTTGGGGGCAGCAGTGGCCAGTTATAAACCCCACAACGATAGCTCTCAGTACATCGAGGCTCTGCACAAATCGTTCTTAGACATTACCAAAATACTGTCAGGATAATCTATGTATATTTTATTTAACTTCATTTACATTTCTGTTGCATTTCTTGTTAAATTATTTTTAATTTTGTTATGTAAAACACCAGGATTTACACTGGGATCAATAAGAATAAGGAAAAGATTATTTTTATTTCAAACATTAACTTTGTATTCATATTGGTGCTTTTAATATTTTTTTACAGCTTTTTATTCCATATTTGCAAATAAGTGTAAGCGTAACCATTATTTATTTTCTTTAAATGCATTTTAAAAACCATAAAAAATATTTGCTAGGCTTATTGTTCATTATTTACGCTTTAATATAATAGTAAACTAAGCATACTAAGTAAATATGGAGAGTTGTTAATATTTTTATATAATGGTTTATTACTAATTAAGGAGGAATGTATAGTTTGGTGAGCACAACAATGCAGAAACGAGACTTGCAATCAATGATACGTATAAATCGTAAACGTCCTTATAAGTGCTTTATTGTGCAATGTATAACAGTGCCTTATATTATACCTAAATGAAATTACCTTAAGTAAAATTTAAAATTACTTATGTAAGAAAATATATTTTGTTATTTTATTCTAGCGTGGCACGTGGAGCAACTTTTTATAGCATACATTGGGATAAATACATAGACATACCTACGCCCACATCGTACTCGTGCAAACGAACCTTAAGTATTATGTATGTAGGTTAACCTTTGGTCTAAAAAACACGTGTCAACCTCACGGGCTTCGAACAAGGATTTTGCTCGTACAAATCATTGAATGATGCAATGCAACTTAGATATGCAATTTATGGCTTCTTATAATAATCTCATTACAATGCGCGAACTTGTTACGTTTTTGCATTTTTTATATTTGTATTCCGCACATGATGTGAGTGTTATAATGTATTTAATATGTGGTGAATATGAAATAAACAGGGATATTTTACTGCCAACAGTCGTTTGTTTATTTCTGTCTTATTTACTCTTGCTTTATAAATACGCATAGGTATTTACTGACCGAATCTCCTGATACTATTTTCTTGAAAGGAAGGGATTTCGCTTCTAGCACCCGAAAACGAGATAGGTACTGTAAAGGGCACATCTCAATTTCAGCAATCTGAATGTGCATGTGTAGGTATTTAAGAATAAACTAAACTGGGGTAGTTTGTACCTGCCTAGCTCAACGTTGGTAGGTAGGTACTTATTCTACCCAGGTCCAGGTAGGTACCTAATATTATGACCAGTGACTTATATTGCGTATGCTCATAACAATACAACATTATCGATCATTTATGACTAATGAATAGATACTAGACACTGTAAACGGCACCATAGCAACAGTGGCGGATTAACCGTATAGCAAGAGTAGAAATTGCTTTGGGCCCCGCGCCTCTTGGGGCCCAGCACCTACTTAGTTCTAAAGGGATTTATGTGGCCAAATACATTTATTTTTAGCTGTTTCTATTACATTTTAATAGAACCTATATCCTTTTTGAGGCTTAACATGCTTCTGAATATGGCAGGCCTAATCCCAAAAATATTGCTTCAGTAGCTAAAGGCTTGCCTGGAAACCCTGGGTATAGACTTTGCTCCGACTTTGACGATTTTCGACCATGTGACCTGGCTATACCTACTGAAGAGAGGAAACGACGATAAACACGCTTGTCCTGGCACAAGAGGGGCCATAGGCAAGTATCCCACTCTACCTACCTGCCTACAAAAAAGGGGAACCACGCGCTTGTTTAATCCGGCACTGCTAAGCAAACGAGCGATGTGCGCTTGTAGGTGCGTTACAGGTTCTACCTTATCTATACCTAGTTATTAGCAAGTATTCATTGTAAGTAATAATTTACTGACCACACAGTTTACCTACAGTTCTATGGAAAATTACAGATGTTTATTTGGATAGACACCTAGTTACATGCGAATCTAAAATAGCAAAGTTCTACGATAGCTGCTATTAATTTAAAGTACAAATAGTGTTTATATATAGATACATGTGTACATAAAAATGTATAAAGTACAACGTCGGCGCTTTAATTCTGCGACGACTGCTATCGATTTTCTCGTGTCCATCTAGTAAAGAGAGGAATATTCATAGTTGCGCCGTTTTTAATTTTCCTTTTGTTTTCATGGTAGAGATTGGGTGACATCAAGAGCGGATCCAGGGGCTAGGTTACAAGGTCATGAACACCCCCTGGCCCTGGTCCAGGACCTAGGTGGACCACTAATTAAAATGATTAAACATGATGTTTTACATAATTATTTTCTTTTCATTATGCTTTTCGTAAGTATTGGGTAATTTTTTTTCTGAGTGAATCAGTAGAAATTGTCATAGAAAAAGGCTATAACTAAAAATACAGATTACGTTTAGGCCTCGACCTGAATAAAGATTTTCGCGCTCGCTTCGCTCGCGCTCTTTTATATTTGACGTTTGTATACTATAAATACAAGAAATCGCGCTCGCTCTGCTTGGGCCATTTTCTACAAAAAAAAGTCTATTCTTGACTTTAGTATAGTACTCGACTTGAACATACATACAGCGAAGACCTCGGCGTAATATCACGAGGAAACACATTGAATTCATAAGAATATTGAGAATCCAATAGGTATATAAAACCAAATGGCGGCAACTTTAGCTTTATAACATTAGTAAGTATACATTATCTTAACTTAATCAATAATTAATATTTTTTGGACTTGATCACGACTGTGTGACCCTGCCCTGGCGCCGAAGTTGGATCCGCCCTTGAGTGACATGATACTGAAACAAAAATTGGTCAAGTGAAAATAAAGTTGTACAGCCAATCGTTCATCGTTATAATGAAGTTATATGGTAAAATCCAACCCACTAAATATTTAGTGTAAAATATTTAGAACTAAATATTTTAAAAGCTAAAGTAAAAAACTTAAGGCCTTTAAAAAGTCTTCCCTAACTGTGTTGCGTTGGTTTTCAGTTTATTACGAAATGATTGTCAATTTGATCAACTCAAGCCAAGCATAAGGATAATTACATCAACGCTTAGTATCAGATTTTTTGGCCTCTGAGTACTCGTAAAATGATGTAGAAATGACCGCTAGGATTACGAAGAAACTCGCAATGCTTCATCCACGGTCCGGCCCAACTGCACCAAGAGTTACTTTACCTTTTGATTGATCAAACCGAGCGTCGTGACTTAGCGCCGAACTCCGTAAAGTCCTAAACCATTGCCTATTTTACCATTCAGGTCCTCTAACAAGGTGAAAAGGAATTTGCCTTATGACCTCAATGACATAGGAATTAGCATGCAACACATGAATTTATGTTTTCTTTCCTCAAACGGGTATCTAAAGTAAGAAAGACTATGAATACGACTGCATCGTACCTACGCAGAATCAACAGCGTTCCAATCTACGATCGCGCATATAGGAACATAAACTTTGCTAGAACTGTATACAAAGTATATTTATTTACATTGCTCGTGGGGTAGTGGATTTCATGTTGCATTTTGTTTGTGAAATAGTCACGAGTAGGATGTGGTATTGTGCTCTCATATGAAGTGCTTGTAACTGTTATCTTCTTTAGTGAACAACCGTACTCCCCTTGTTGCTATTGTGAGATGCTAACGTTCGTGTGTACAACCAACATGAAAAGGAATGGCACTTAGGCCATATTGACATTACGTTCGCGAAAATGTCAAAGTTCATCCGTAGATCAGTGCTTGATGTATTTTGTGAAAAACATAAAATAATGAATTAAAAATGCTGTGCAAAGTGTGAAGTGAAACTCTATAAGATACGATCTCTTGAGGTACGTATTTCAATAATTAGCTTATTGCAGTATGGTGAAGAAAACATCAATTAGTAATATGACGAACAAAAAAATAAACGTATAGAAACACATTTTTATCTTGTACAATCTACATTCAAATTAAACGTAGGATTAATAATATTAAGCGTTAAAACTTTCTTATCAAGATTAAGTGGTCTATTAGTTCATAATAAAGATTACTAATGCATTGATTTTAAGCTGATTACTCTTATTCTTTTTTATTTTTCTGTACTATTGAACTGTGATTCATGGATGATTCTTTATCGGACATGTAAAATTTAACGCACCTTTCTTGTTTTTATTAGAAAAGAGTTTACGTTAATTCAGACTTTCAATCACATATGATTAAAACAATACATAATGTCGAAGTATTGCAGTCTTTAAGAGAAATATGATTGCCAGCCAATAAGAAATATGCCCATTAAACAAAGAAATAAAATAATTTATGTTTTTTATGTCCTTGATATAAAATTTTTGATGGCATTGTTCCAAATGTTTTCCTAACACCATACATTGAATTAAATGTATGTAGTATATTGTTAATAACAATATTACATTTCTTTGTTTCAGAATATGATTAATTACAGTGAAAGCTCAAAGTAGATCATCAACATGCTGATTAAGGAGTATCGGATACCTTTACCTCTCACTGTGGAGGAGTACAGGATTGCTCAGCTGTATATGATAGCTAAAAAGAGCAGAGAAGAAAGTTCTGGTGAGGGGAGTGGTGTGGAAATTCTAGTTAATGAACCATATGATGATGGCCCTGGTGGGAAAGGTCAGTACACTCAGAAAATATACCATGTTGGTAGCCATCTGCCAGGATGGTTTAAAAGCTTGCTTCCAAAATCTGCCTTAACAGTGTCTGAAGAAGCTTGGAATGCTTACCCTTACACAAAAACTAGATACACATGTCCATTTGTTGAAAAATTTTCATTAGAAATAGAAACTTATTATCATTCCGATAATGGCCACCAAGAAAATGTCTTCAACCTAACGGGAAGTGATTTAAAAAGTAGAATAGTTGATATTATTGATGTCTGCAAAGATCAGCTTTATGGTGCTGATTATGTTAAGGAGGAGGACCCTAAATTGTTTGAATCACAAAAATGCAATAGGGGTCCTCTTACAGACAATTGGCTTGAAGAGTACTGGAGTGAAGTCCAAGGTAAGCCACAACCACTGCCAAATGGAAAATCTCTAATGTGTGCTTACAAGCTATGCAAGGTAGAATTCAGATATTGGGGCATGCAAACAAAATTAGAAAAATTCATTCATGATGTTGCACTTAGAAAAACTATGTTAAGAGCTCACCGTCAAGCCTGGGCATGGCAAGATGAATGGTATGGTCTAACAATGGACGATATCAGAGAAATTGAGCGTCAAACTCAATTAGCATTGCAGAAGAAGATGGCTGGAGATACTAGTGATGAACAGGACCTGTCAGAAGAGAATTCAAAATCGCTTGCAGCTACAATGAGCAGCTTAGAAAAGAATGAAGATGTGCCAACACCATTAGTTTCAAAGAAAAATAATGCTGAAAAAAGAATACAAAAACATTTGACACCTGAGGGAACACCCCCATCTGAACACAAAACCTCTTCTAAAACTAATCTTAGATCATCATCTTCAGGCTCTATTAAAAGTTTGCAAGCACAGGCTGCTAACTGGAGAATGGAAACCCTTGTCAGGGAATCAGAAACCGAAACAGGTTCTGAGGATGAATTTTATGATTGCGAGTCATCTTTTAACAAATGGTC
Organism: Helicoverpa armigera; assembly: GCF_030705265.1. Classification (NCBI taxonomy): domain Eukaryota; kingdom Metazoa; phylum Arthropoda; class Insecta; order Lepidoptera; family Noctuidae; genus Helicoverpa; species Helicoverpa armigera. The sequence goes on along the minus strand of NC_087132.1, from coordinate 7,531,085 downwards.
TTCCATGTGTTCTCTGGATGAAGCTGATATTGATATATCGCCAACTCAAGGCGATAATAGTCAAGAAGACAGTATCTTTAATCCCTCTTTCTTGAAAAGGGTCACTTCTGAGAGAGGTTCACGTAGAATGCCTAATTTACAAAGTCATCCAAGTATTGATGGTTGTCCAGAGACACCTGTTCATAGCTCTTGCCCAACAACTGTTTTAATTCTTGTATTTCATGCTGGAAGCGTTTTAGATGCAAATGTTGACATGACTGCTAAGAAATCGGATGTAACTACTTTTAAAGGTGCTTTTGAATCAGTGATGCGCCAGCATTATCCTACGCTTATAGGTCACATAGCAATAAAACTAGTATCGTGCCCATCTATATGCACTGAAGCTTTGGGAGTGTTGTCAACATTGAGCCCTTACAGTTTTGATTGTTCACCATCTACTATCGAATCTCCTTCTCTCACAAATGATCTTATACCTATTGGCGCTATACCATTAATTGCGACATCATCTCCAGAATATCCGGAATCCGTAACAAAGACTATAAATTCGGCAAATGCCACATACAATGAATTTATCAAATCTGATGATGGGAAAGGATTCAATGGCCAAGTCTGTATTGTTGGAGATAGTATGGGTTCAGTGTTAGCTTATGATGCTCTAATAAGAACTTTACAATACCAATCAAGACACGATAGTGAGAATAGTATATTGGATACTGAGATAACTATTCCAAATGATCCATTAGAACCGCACTACCTCAACAAGTCTCACTTACAAGCTCCGACACCCAGAAGGCGTTCGTCATCCACAAGTGATAACCATATAAAATTTGAGTTTGAAGTGAGCGACTTTTTTACTTTTGGTAGTCCATTGTCGCTTATATTAGCATCAAGAAAAATTTCTGATGATAAATCGCGTGACATTATGAAACCACCTGTACAACAAGTGTTTAACTTGTTCCATCCAACAGACCCTGTTGGCTCAAGATTGGAACCATTGCTATCAGCAAGATTCACTAATCTACCACCAATAAATGTTGCTCGATATACTAAATACCCGTTAGGTAATGGTCAACCCTACCATTTAATGGAATTGATACAGAGTCATCCCCAACTATTTGGCGATCACCTGCAAATGCCACCAACTCCTGTGTTAAGAAGACTTTCCGAGGCATCTGTACAAAGTACAGTAAGTGGTTTAGTAGATAACATTCCTTTAATTACTATGAATGCATTACAGCAAAAATGGTGGGGTTCTAAAAGACTGGACTACGCTTTATACTGTCCCGAAGGGCTGACGAATTTTCCCACAAACGCTTTACCTCACCTATTCCATGCTAGTTATTGGGAAAGTTCAGATGTTATCGCTTTTATATTACGGCAAATCGGTCATTTTGACTTAGCTCTATATGGACACTCAGATGATAAAGAATGTCCGATGTTCAAACCTGGACAAGAGAGGGAAAAATGGATGCGTAAACGGACGTCGGTGAAATTGAAAAACGTAGCTGCAAATCATAGAGCTAATGACGTAATTGTCAAAGAGGGCTGCCCGCAAACATTTTCTGCCCGTTTTATGTACGGCCCGTTAGATATGATAACTTTGACAGGCGAGAAAGTAGATATTTACATGATGAAGGATCCTCCTGCAGGCGAATGGGTGATATTATCTACTGTTGTAACAGATAAAACTGGGAGGATAACATATACGCTGCCGGAACGTCAGAGTGTCGCTTGTGGAATATATCCTGTAAGAGTTGTTGTACGTGGTGATCACACGATGTGCAATTTTCATTTAGCCGTTGTGCCTCCCCAAACTGAGTGCGTTGTGTTTAGTATTGATGGATCTTTTACTGCCAGCGTATCGGTTACCGGTCGAGACCCAAAGGTAAGAGCCGGTGCCGTAGATGTTGTGCGATTTTGGCAGGACCTTGGATATCTCATTTTGTACATAACTGGCAGACCAGACATGCAACAAAGAAAAGTTATTTCGTGGTTAGCCGAGCATAACTTTCCTCATGGCTTAGTATTCTTCTCTGATGGATTTTCAACAGACCCACTAGGTCACAAAGCAGCACATTTAAACAATCTTATAACTGAACATGGAATAATTATGCACGCTGCATACGGTTCAGGGAAAGACATTACTGTTTATCATAACTGTGGACTTTCACCAAAACAAATTTATGCCATTGGTCGGATCAGTAAAAAGTACAGTAATATGGCAACGACTCTTAATGATGGCTACGCTTCACATCTAGCTGATTTAAAACTTCCTGGAGCTTCGCGGCCTGCTAGAGGCAACGCTCGTCTTCTAGTTCCTAGACGGCTGTTGGCTCCCGTAAGTGGCGGTTCTTCATCTCGAATTCGTCGTTAATTTAGCGTAATTCTCTTATTAGTATTCCTTAAAACGCTTAATCTTCCTCGGGTTAGACGATGTTTGTGATAGGATAGTGCTTAATGTACGATCGTCGTAAAATTATCATCTCGTATTAGATTATGACTAGTTATTCTGTCCCACGTACATCAGTATTGTTTGGGCAGACTACATTTATATGCACATAGTTTTCCAATTCGGATTTGATTATTTATTCTGCGTATAGATAAGAGTAAACAACTTTTAAAATAGTAAATTGGGATGAGAAAGAACCCATAATTATTATCGTTGTATACCTAAATGCTAAAATGTTGTAATGACTGGTTTCATATTCTAACTGTAAAAACTTGTTACGTACTTCTATTGTAACGGATAATGTGCAGCATATGCATAATATATAAAAATCATGTTATTTTTTGTTTCGAATGTAAGTTGAAGAGAGGAGTTGAATCTCTACGCAGGATTTCCTGGCGTAAAAATTGTGCTTTATTTAGTCTATTTGCCATTCGTAGATACTATGCTTGCATTTGTAATTTTTACTAAGGCGTAAATAGGCAATTTTTAAAAGTAACTTTGCTATTGTGCGCCTGTTTACCAAACTAAAGTAACGTCTAGAAATACATCTGCAGTCATAGTTAGATTCATCCGTGATCTTATGTTTGTTCATTTTTTAAACATGTTGTACCTATCATAAGAATATTTATGTTTGTTTACTTTTATTACGATGGAACTGTAATGTAAGTGTAAACTACATTGTTCCCGTCTTTTTTATAATTTATTACTTGGGGAACTATCCATTGTTTCAATCAAATATTTAATGGTATAAAATATATACCTTGTAAGTAATATTAAGACGTTGTAACAATATTTCGTGATATTAAATCGTGTTATTTATTTATAGTTCTGGAACACATTGAAGAAAATACATAAGATATTTTATGCATTTGCAATTTGCAACCCAACTACGGTGTGGCAATTCTGCCGAGTTTTTGCATATTATGTAAAATTATAAAGATTTTTCCTTGTTCTTTTTAAATTGCCGTAGTAGGGCTGTGATCTGTTTTAGAATAATATTGATGTTTTAGATTAAATACGAAAATTTGATGATGTAGAAGTATAATTATAAAGAGAGTAAGTATTCTACATTGCAGTGCTATTAATTTTTGCGTATTATATTCAAAGTCTGTGAAAAGTTTAAATTCTAAATAACCCTTTCAAATAATTACATTTTGATTAAAATGAGAATTTTCGAGTCTTTATTATGTATGCTAGTCGAAAGCGAAATAATTTCGCTAATTGTCATGTATTTGAAAAATTAAATTGTCACAAAAATGTGTTTTAAATACCAAGTTACAAACTAAGAATATTCTAAAGTTAATTACACAATAAGTAAATAACTGAAGAGGCAATATCGTAAATCAATTTATAATTGGTAATATTTATATCGTTGATATTATAAATTATAAACCATATAAAATTTATTTTTCTAGTTCACAATTTGAGTTCTTGAATGAACATTAAGTAAGTAAATTATATTAATTAAATTATCTATTCTAAAGAAAATTGTATAATCTTTATTATGTACATTCCTGTTTCAGAGATATTTCTATTGTTATGAAATTTTTGAAATTAATTATTATATAAATAATAATGTATCTAAACGTAAAAATTATAATACATATTGTGTAAAGTTCTCATAATTATAGTTTTATTTAGGAATTTAACATGTTTCGAATATACATAGATTTATCTTAAGAGGATTTTGGTTGCATTGGGTTAGGCTTTTGGTCACGAGCCATGTAGCATTCTAGAACAACAATATGTGTTGCTAATTAAATTTGTTCAGATAACGTTTGAATTTTATACGGCATTTAAATCGCCAATTCGCATTTTCCGCATAGATTAGTAATTTCCTTGAATAAAACGGGAGATTATGTGCGCTATATTTGCGAATATAATTTTTTCTGAAGTTGAAGTATAAGATATTACAAATTTCAAACCGGTTAGTATGTACTACTAGGTACAGTTAACATTGGATGTAAGTGCAACCTGTGGATAAGCACACAGCCACTTACATGGCTTCACGCGAGGTCAGCCATTCTTTACCAATCTAAAATTATCCGTTTGGTATAAACCTGAAGCCCTGGCATCGGTGCTAACGCAGAGAATATGATCTATTTGATGTTTTAGTATATCCGAAAGCCGTAACGGTGTTGCGCAAATAGACAGCTAACGCAGACGCCCTTGTATGTCGATACGATATACAGAGATGGCTATCAATCTTTATACCTGCCACGTGACTAAGTAAAATTTAAACAGATCCCTGGTAGCTGATAATCAATAAATAGGATGTAGGAATAGCCTAGTAAGTATTCGTTGTTTTCAGGATTTTAATGTACTTTGTGAGTTTACCTTTTTCATCTAGTACCTATAAAATGTTCGTGTACATGAGTCAATTAAAACTTTTGTCTGGTACCTATCTCGTTTAATTTTTAGTAGTGCATAGACTTATCTTCTTTCGAAAAATAATGTTGTTGTGTGATAAACTCATCTCAAAGATTATTTTTAGCGGTTTTATTTAAACGCTTGAGCTATCGGGGATCTCTGAAGGTCAATTACGTACTTCATCTGAACTTGACCAGCTAAGAGACTGAAAATAAATCTTGCGATCGTAAATACCTATGTAAACTTTACTCAAGGATCACTGTGTACATGTCATTTTACCAATACTATTACGCCGTTAGATTCGAGCTTAATTGAGTAGCCATTTGACCATGTTCGCAGTTAAAGTTCAAAGGGTTTGAACTGTTTATTTTTATCCAGCTGAGGTCGGTTGGGTGTTGTTGCATCTGGTGCAAAACGGTGTTCTACTTTTTACGTTTCAATGACCAACCATTTCATCCGCGATAGTCCGCTTCCTATAAGTGTTTATTGATCGTTAGTTCGGAACACATTGTGTTTATGATAGAGAGCAGATGCCGATTCTCTCACATTGTGGAAACTGGACGTTCAAATAATTTCCTGTGCATGGAAATTTTCTGTCAGTGATGCTATATTACCTGACAGTGACTAGGCAAACTATACAAACATACTTTATCAAAAGTCTATATAACCAAATATTTATTACATGTTACTTTGAGATCATTGAACTTAGTAAAAAATAAATAAGAGTAGGTAGGTATGCTGTTAGCATTGACGCGCGACTCAAACCGGTATTAATTATTACGAGATACGAAGTTCAAAATTACATTCGCGGTGTATGAATGCGTTTGTCTTTATTTTAAGGTGTGGTGGGTACTTAATAGCCATTTAGATTTTCATCAAAAACTCTCAAGTCCTAATTTAGTCTACACACGGATCTGAAGTGTTAAGCCAATACCTATTTTAGTGAAGCCTTTTACTTTACTTTCAGCATTTCTTGTAGGATTAGGATGGTCGGTTAGGTAACCTTCGACCCAGAATAATGTGTGGCCGGCTGGCATTATCTCTGGGCCATTCATAATGACAAGATAATTATTGTAGGTACCTATTTGTCGGGTAGGAAATTGAGTATTGATTAATTTATACCTATAATCATATCAGTTTTCTTATGTGCTTACGTGAGTTTGGACTCTGAAAAGCATTAGCTATGGCAGCTAGAAAAATAAGATGGCTCTTAAAACTTACCCACCAGAAATGTAGGTATACTTACTTAAATTTTTTTCGAGTCATTCCTAATTTGTAACATTACCTTTATGTACTTAAACAAAATGGGGAGACAACACCTGATAGCTTGGGCGTAGCCACGGTCCGCTTGGGGCGGTTGCCCCACCCTGTTCCATAAAACGTGAACATCATCATCATCATCTCAGCCATAGGACGTCCACTGCTGAACATAGGCCTCCCCCTTTGATCTCCACAGATACCTGTTGGAAGCGACCTGCATCCAGCGTCTTCCGGCGACCTTTATAAGGTCGTCTGTCCACCTCGTTGGTGGACGTCCTACGCTGCGCTTGCTAGTCCGTGGTCTCCACTCCAGCACTTTTCGGCCCCATCTGCCATCTGCTCTGCGAGCAATATGGCCTGCCCATTGCCACTTCAACTTGCTAATCCGGTGGGCTATATCGGTCACTTTGGTTCGTCTACGGATCTCCTCGTTTCGGATTCGATCACGTAGAGAAACACCGAGCATAGCCCTCTCCATAGCTCGTTGAGCGACTTTGAGCTTTGAGATGAGGCCGATAGTGAGAGACCACGTTTCGGTGCCGTAAGTCATCACTGGTAACACACATTGGTTGAAGACTTTCGTCTTGAGGCACTGAGGTATGTCGGACGAAAAGACATTGCGTAGTTTCCCGAACGCTGCCCAGCCGAGTTGGATTCGGCGGTTGACCTCTTTCTCGAAGTTGGACCTACCTAATTGGACTACTTGTCCTAGGTAGATATATGAGTCAACAACTTCGAGTACCGAGCTCCAACAGAGACTGGGGTGGGCTGAACATGGACATTTGACATAATTTTCGTCTTGTCCATGTTCATTTTCAGGCCCACCTGTTGTGAAACTCGGTCGAGGCCCTCGAGCATCATACTGAGTTCCTCCATCGACTTTGCCATGACTACGATGTCGTCGGCAAACCGAAGGTGAGTGATGTATTCGCCGTTGATGTTGATGCCAAGTCCTTGCCATTCCAGGAGCTTGAAGGCGTCTTCCATTGCGGCGGTAAACAGTTTCGGGGAAATAACGTCCCCCTGTCTTACGCCTCTTCTCAATGGAATCGGCTTCGTGCTATGCTCCTGTACTCGGACCGACATGGTGGCGTTATTATACAAACACTTCAACACCTCGATGTACCGATAGTCAATATGGCATCGCTGGAGTGACTCAAGTACCGCCCATGTTTCCACCGAATCGAAGGCTTTCTCATAGTCCACAAACGCTAAGCATAATGGCAAGTTATACTCCTCGGTCTTCTGTATAACTTGCCGCAGCGTATGGATGTGGTCTATGGTACTAAAGCCTCTTCGGAAACCGGCTTGTTCGGGAGGCTGGAAGTCATCAAGCCTGTGTTCGAGACGGTTCGTGATAACCCTTGAAAACAGCTTATAAACATGGCTTAGAAGTGTGATGGGTCTGTAGTTCTTCAACAGGCAGTTGTCACCTTTTTTGAAGAACAACACCACCCCACCCCTGCTCCATGCTTCAGGCGTTTTGCCCTCGGACAGGACGGAGTTAAAGAGCTTCTGGAGGACTTTAAGTACCGGTGTTCCACCCGCTCTCAGAAGCTCTGAAGTGATTCCGTCCTCACCCGGCGCCTTGTTGTTCTTAAGCTGCTTCAGGGCCATCCTAATCTCGTACAGACTGATGTCCGGGATATCTTCGGTATAATGTCGGGACAGCTTGGCTCTTGGATCTCCTGCCAAGCTGTTGACGGGCTTTGCGACCGAAGTGTATAACTGTCCATAGAACCTCTCAATCTCGCCTAAAACCTCTGCCTTGGTCGACGCTATGCTGCCATCCTCCCGTTTCAGCTTAGTCATCTGGCTTTGCCCAATAGACTTGTCCTTTGCGAACACTTTGGAGCCTTGGTTTCGCTGTATGGTCTCCTTAACACGATTCGTATTAAAGAGACGCAGATCGTGTCGCAAGGACTTGGATATTCGTCTATTGAGCCGCCTATATGACTTCGCGTCGTGGGAAGACTGCAACTGTAGCAAGCGTCGTTCAGCCATGAGGTTTAAGGTTTGGTCGGTCAGTTTATGAGGCCTATCTTTACGGCAAGGTCTAAAAAACTTAGCCCCTACCGTGCGGACAGTTTCCACTAGCCCGTCGTTGATCTCGTCCACTGACACTAAGTTCTCGAGGCAAGCAAAGCGATTAGAGAGCTCGAGTTGAAAGCTTTCCGGGTTTTGAATATGGGACCGAGTAGGTCGGAGCGTAGACTTCATCAGACTGGACCTTTCAAGTTTAACATTGATATTCAGTGAGGCTCTTATGATTCGGTGATCGCTTCCGGTTTTTACCCTGTTGATCACAGAGACATCACTGAATATCCGTCTCTTGTCGGTCATGAAGAAGTCTATCTCGTTTCTCGTGAAACCATCGGGACTCAACCAGGTCCATTTCCTGTGAGGCGGCTTCTGGAAGAAAGAGTTCATCATGAAGAGTTCCTCTTTCTCCAGAAAGTCAGCCAGCCTCTGTCCCCTAGGGTTCCGTTGCCCATATCCAAATTGCCCCACTCTCAACTCATCACCGCTTTTCTTGCCCAACCTAGCGTTAAAATCCCCCATAACAACAGTGAAGTGGGTTTTGGAACTATGTATGGCCCTACTTACGTCCTCATACATAGTCTCCACCTCATCATCGGAGTGTGACGAGGTCGGTGCGTATACCTGAATGACCTTCAGCGAATATCTTTCGGATATTCTGAGTATTAGGTATATCACCCTGTTCGACACACTGTCGATGGTTGTTATGTTGTTTACGAGGGACTTGTGAACGAGAAACCCGACACCACCTTGGGACTTTTGGTCGCCCTCCCGGTAGTAGAGCAAGTTACCAGACTTCAGGGTTACGGTGTCCTCTCCCTCTCTACGGACTTCGCATAACCCTATAATGTCCCAATGTAACTTGCTCAACTCCTCTTCCAGCTCGCAGATCTTTTCGTCAGTCCTCAATGTGCGTATGTTGTGTGTTACCAGGGCCAGTCGTCGTGGGGGTGGGTAGCCGGATCTCTTCCGGAGATTCTTAGCACCCCCTGCTCCGCCGTTACCTTGACCGCTACCCGCGCCAGGGATAGCGGAGCTGCCGGGGACTGGGGGCCTGGTTTCTGTGCTTCTCATTGGGGGGTAATTGCCTTTAATCGCCACGCTTGGCAGGCGGGTTGGCGATCGCAGTGAGGGTATGCAGTACGCGGAGGACGCTGCTGCCCGACCTCCGGTTTGTCCCTTAGTCGCCTCTTACGACACCCACGGGATGATTTGGGGGGAGCGCAATTCTAAGCCGGCGTCCCACGGCAGGCAGGCAAAACGTGAACATAGTGACGGCTTTATTAGTAGGTAGACTGAAAATATTCTATGGCTGACGTAAGCATGTTTTGAAAGACTCGAAACCATGCAAGAAAAGCTCATGGCTCAGTGATTGATAAAGGGTTAACTATTTTTTTTTATTGTATTTGTAAAGCTGAGGCTACATTAGTTTACGATCTGCAATTTGAAGGGGACTGGTGTATGAGATTTTTAATATTTTGGAGTCTTCCTTGTAACGTGCACAAGGCATTTGTTTACGTTTTACTGTCGAAAAATCAAATATGAGTTTATTATGGGTGACTTTATTTTTTTGTAATGGTCAGCACCTTGCTCTTACGTAGCCTCAAGCTGTGGTGTAGGTCATTTATGAATCGGAAATATTTATTATCTAGTAGAATTTAGGCGAGTTTATTCAAACTGAAGAGGGATGTATCTGCAGGCATATTCATCAGTATTCCAATCATCACCTAGGTTCTTGATATTTTTCTTTATATAGAGCTTAAACGGATTTCCAATAGGTATTATAATAATATATGAATAAATGTGTATGTACCTGGTCTCTCTAAAAATCTATTACAATTAGTACATAGTTACGATTAAATGTATTTATTTGTACCTGTTATATAATAATTTATCCTTTTATTATGCTAGCTTCAAATTCTTTTATGATGTATGTACTAGTGTGTGGGAAAATAAATTATTGTTGTTGGCAATAGTCGTTTTTCTTTAACAAAACCCGTAATGGCATTACCGATTCAGATTTCACAGAGAGAAATACCTACAATAAAGTAAAACATAAAAATATTCATATGTTTGTGTGTCAATGTACGTAATTTTATGATTTTTATCTTTATACAAATACTTCACTGTACGCTGATAACTGCGTCACAGTCGTCTCAATTAAGCACTTGACAACCGCGACATTAAATACGCATTAACGAACTAAATTGACATTAATAAGCGATTTTGTCCTTGAACTTCAAATATCTGGAAGTGTGATAAGTATCATAATCATCATACAATGATGAAAAAAATATTATAATTCACAAGGCACGAATCTCTGGTATGTTTCCATGCAAAACTGTGGTCTATGGATACTGGCATAAACAACACTCTTGGCAAAGGTTTGATGTTTGAATATTTTTAGCAAAACGATTAATTGCTCAATATCTGTTCATTGTTCAGACTTGTAATTGATTGTAGAAGCGGCAGTAAATTAAACAACAATTTAGTGTACATAATAAGAAAGTTTATTTACATTCAATTTACACCTACAAAGGCTTAGAAATAACTATATAACACTACGTATAAAACGTGGATTTTCCACAAAATATAAAATGTTTCAAGGTAAAATAAAATAAAATTAACTAGTCAGTTAAACAATACTTTTGTTTAGGAATAGGCTTAGTTGAGAGGGGGTTCTAAATAATAATATTTATAACAAGAACCAAAACAGGATATTACAAAACAATCCACGACATTTATTATCAGTTTTCCGTTCCCTTGTGTTGTAAGTAAGGTAGTTCAAGAAACATGCGTTTATTATGTGTGTACAGTCACCTGCGAAATTCCAGTAACACAATAAAAAATTAAGTATCTGGACACTACAATTCAGATAAAATGTTCAGCGAATTTTGTAGATTAAGTGACAGTTAAGTAACAGTTAAGTGACAATTGTCTGATTGCTAATGGCCCTTTGTTGCTGACCGTACATTCACATAAACTCAAAGACAGAATTGTTTTGAATGATTTAAATAGATGCATATGAAGCAGTTTATCTATGTGTGATTTAAGTTCACTACAGGACAAAAAACTGGCCCATATCAGATTGTCGGCTCGATTCTCAAAATGTGCACAAAGTTTGAGTTGAAGATCTTTTTTATCTTTTACAAGCAAATGTAGGCAAATTATGTTAAATTTGGAGAGACAACACACATCACATTTTTGCTCCTAAACCACAAATACATATTCATAACACATTCACATAGTTTTTAACGTGTATTTCACATCAGTAAATTGAGGAACATTATTAAAAAAAATATATGGCTAAAAACTTGCTATGATTACAACTTAATCCTTAAATCTCATTAAAATTCGATTAAAAAAATAAATAAGCTCCATTTTGTCATTACACAACACTCTGATCTCATAAATACTTATACGCGTTTCTTCTGCATATTATTACGTTTACTAGTCCAACAATAAAACTTTGCGCCGAGATCAGCTCAGAAAAAATAAACAAAGTAACAAAACTTTATTACAGAAATAGTTCTCCTTAATTCAGATTTGGCAATCAATCACTCGAATTTTATTTAGAGACCATCGGCTATCTAAAACTGACATTTCACATCGCCAAACATTGTTTTCAGTTATCTGCTTTATACAGCCAGTTATTAGTATGGCAATTGACAACAAAATATTATGTCTTGTTCTAAAATTTGTTCAGTTTTACTGAGCTATTGATATTATGCAAAAGATGAAATCAATAATTTAGTCATTTTTTATACAATAAGTACAAATTTAAAACTGCACATAATACAAATACAATTGTTGGTAAACCAAAATAAATAAAATACTTTAGATTTTTTCAATAAGCCGGAGTTTCGCGACAGTTCCTTGATTTAACAAAACAGTAAGTAGGTATGTAGGTTTATTAGAGGGTTTTTTTTAAAAAGATTACAAGCCAAGATGTGGCAATTGGCAACACTTATAATTATTCTGTGATACCCTGCGTAAGTTGGGCTCCATGCACGTAAGCAAATATTAAATAAATAGCCAGTGAAAAGTTGTTTAGTGTAAAATATTCGTTTCATTATTACCTTTAAATTTTATCACGCGTTGAAGATTTTATGAATATAATCCCTTAACTTGAAAAAAAAATAAAGCAGTAACGAAGTTCGGCAGTACTCTTGTAGACTTAAAACACACTAACGCGATTTTTACAGCAGCTTTCATAAGTTATCCAAATATATAATTTCGAGTTCGGTTCATAATTTGCACAACACATTTGTGCATCGGGCTTCAATGACTACAAAATAAATAATTTGGTATTATTTCTACACGTTATAAAATAAAATAATTTTCTTCTATCAAAATAAAATTTAATAACCAAAATGTACATCACTAGCTTTCCTACACTTATACTACATTGACACGACATCACGTTTAAATAAAGTTTTACTTTAATAGAGAAAAGAGCATGCTTCACACAAATCATATCTGTGAATAAAATAGCGAACCTTTTATAATTTCAATCAAGTGTCCATAACAAAATATACGACGATCAATCTAATTATCCTAAAAGTTTTAAAGAGCATGCTCTGCTATCATTAAGTTATTTAAAATTTCTAAATATCGCTAAAAGAATGTTTCGAAGCATTTCCTTGCCTAGTAATTTTAATGTGTTAATCAATTTAGTAAATTTAGACGACTATTTAAATAATTTATACACAGTAATTAGACAGATAACACGAAAAGCAAATAAATTTAGACATTGACAAAAATATAATTCAGCTGCCGTTTTGTCGTACAGACCACAATAAAACATCGATTTGAGATCTAATTGTACTTTAACATTTCTAAAAGTCACTGTACATCACGTATCTATTTGTTATATTCAAGAATCTATTTGTATACAAAATGTATCAGCGTTTTTTTCATAAGAATTCGATTTCACTAGCGAACCTTTAACACCCGTAGACTAATCGTTCTCATTCGACATAATACAAACTCAATCAAACTACATAACGAGTTCTGATTAGGAGTGCCAATATATTGGATTTTATAACAAAAAATAACTAATATTCCTTAACTTATAAGATCATAAGAATCAAATTTCATAATTTTTTTCGTGATTTACATGGACAAGTGTGTAGAGTGCGTTGTATTTATTATAACTATTACTTTTATCATACTCAGGTACTCCCTGAATCACTGTTTAGTTGTTTATAGACGTACAAAAATTAAGTAAACCGTTAATATGTAAGTACCTGCAGTAGGTAAGCATCAGAACTTTACAAAACAATATTTACACAATTCATTCAATAAGAAAAACTCCATTCAACTTTAACAGCACTTTTAACACCCATTTTCTTAAATATATTTTGGTAAATTCAGACATTTTTCACAAAGACACAATGATTACGAATACTCTTACATTATAGGTATCTGCAATATTTTCTTCGTATTAAATAATAGTTGATTCAATCGTTGGCACATAGTTAATTGTGATATTTTTTATTTCACTCTCAGTGTCATATTATCTTGAATAATCAAATATAATCACGTTAATTGACACTTAGATACGATCGCTTGGAGACCGGCACTATTTCGCTTACAAGTATATAATTATGCATTCTTAGTAAATTCAATTAATTTTGTGCTATCAACAATTTCATCAATAAGGAATCAATGTACTTGAATATCACACAGCAGGACACATTCATTTAAAATTTACTATTGACTAAAAATATTAGCCATTTATATTCGATTTTCCTATCACCCATTCATATATTTCATAGATCAACATTACATTCGTCAATTCTTGTATTTCGTAATAAATATTACAAATAACAGTGTTTAAATCGACACAATCAACATGATTCACTACACAAATATTGGAGAGTTTGTGAGACCAATATTTGTGAATAATTTCGATCGTGTTAAATTCATAATTTCATTCGTTCGGAGTGAACGATATTTGAGGAATCCTTTATGTTACCTGTTGGCATTGCTATGAGAAGGCAGTGCCGTTTTTGTGCGAGGCTCTGGTGAATATGATCTCCTCATCATCAGCGTTGATGCTCTCGGCCGTGGTGAGGGCCACGGTGTCACTGTGTACTACGTGAGGAGACTCGTTGAATTCATCTAGTTCTTCAATGCCCGCTGGAAAGTTATCAATAAAAATATTTTAAAAATTCTTTGCCAACTAAGTATTTAGACTATTACACGAACAAAGAGTTTGCCTAATTTAGGTGTCAAACCTATTTCTGTTAAATTGGGAGTACGTCAATTATGTAAACACTCAGTGATCGAAGTTTATCCTGCTGAGTAATTCCCCATGGAAGAACCCAATTAAAAAATCCATTTATACTCATACGCACAAAAAGACGGTATTACCAAATACCGATCCTATCGGCCCCTTTAGGTACCTACTTCAAACAGGAAAGTTATATTCTAACCAATAATATAAAGCGAAGAGTTTGTTTGCTTGAACGAGCTAATTTCAGGAAATACTGGACTGATTCGAAATAATATTTCAGAGGTATATCGCCCATTTATCCAGGCTTTTTATCCTTATGCGCGAAATAGGTCCCACAAGTTAATGCTGAAATCAGTCCACGGGGAAAAGCCAGTAAAATATAAAAAGTAACAAATCTCTATAGGCTTTTACAGATAAGATTAACAATTTGTATAAATTCTATTAGGGTTTTATTAATGTACGCTTTGTATGCTATATCAGACATGAGGTTCTTTCCATTACAACATCATGTTCCGCGATAGATGAAGTGCTTTGATAAACGTGCAGATAAAATCATATTTATTAAGAACGAAAAGTGATAGCAACCCAAAGTGCTGATGGTATATAATCCAAACATGAGATATCTTAGATTAGTTTTATGATTCCATTGATTATATACCCGTCAATAAATTATAGGGATTTAGGTAAATGTCGGTAGTCAAGACTTTTTTTATGAACATTATGAAGTAAAAAGACAAAACGAGCGGAAATAGAATCAAATAACAGCTTCTATTGAAAGCAGAATGTGAGGTTTTCAAGGGCACAAAAAATAAGTAGATAAAGGCCAAAGCTCTTATATTTGAAGTGTGCTATGTAAAAAAGCCAAATCAATTTTAATATTGATCATAGTATATGCTACAATTTGTGAATATCATTGTGATAGTTCAAATTTATACGCACAATGTAACGATAAGTGTCTGTCTATGGCCTAATTGGCCTACAATCTATACATATTGCAAAATAAAGCCCCGGGTCTGTTTGCGATAAACTCAAAAACTACTGCACCGATTTTAATGCTGCAGAAAAGTCTACGGTGGCATTATGTCGATCTCTTAAGGTTAACATACTACATCCATTTTACTACTTTTAAAAAGCTCGTAATAAGTTGAAGTATTTATAATGTACTACGATAAATTCGAACACAGAGACATTGAACTATATAAAGTCCCTTGTTTCATTTCATATCAAACTGTTTGATATGCTTTGAATAGTTACGTTCATCTAGGCATGGCATGATTGACGGGGAAAAACTGTATAATAATCAAGGTTTAGTTGAGTTATTAGTTGTTCATATATTAGAGGTGTGTGAATAAGTCACTGAAAATAGTCTTGAGAAGCCTCAGAGAATAGAGATTTTGAAATAAATGCAGATCTATGTATCATACATCCCCGTCTATAATATCTATCGAGTACACTAAGTGTAATTCTGATAAGTAAATATTTTTAAACCTTATTCCAAAGAACATAACGTCGAATATGCTCAATCAAAGACTGAACTAGAAAAACACACAAGCAATTGCGATAGTATCAAATCAAGTGCAAGCTAATGAGCTTGCTACCACTTACATACTAACATTAAGTAATAGCTTTAAAATGGGTTAATGACTACCAAGTTACTTATCAAAAAAAACTACCGTCCTTAGTAGGTAATTTTAGTTAATTACATGAGTTTCATTCATACCTGTGTAGTCAGAGGGCGCTAGTAGTAAATACTGTTCGGAGCGCGTCGGCCACAGCAAGTGCGCCATTACGCAAAACGCAAGACAGTCGGCTGAATATGTGATACCTGGAAATCATACATTTCAAACTAGTTTAGTAACTGTTTTGCCATTTAAGAACTGTGCAATCATTTTTATCGTTCGGTTGATTGCATTATAGTTGAGGAGAGAAACGGATACAATTTTATACTTCACGATCATGTATGCATTATGCCGGCCATTACGATTTACCGGAGAGGTAATCTCTGCAGATACCTGAGCAGGTCATCCGAACAATGGTAGCAAAAAACTGCACAGGTCTCTATTCCCACACACATTTCTATCTACCTCTACCTGCGCAGGCATACTTGCATAGGTGGACCTCTTCGGTAGACTGTAGCGTGTATAGCCGGCATTAGTAATACATTTTAGTTACATAGTACAATGAACCAATTCGGAAGTAATTATCAGCTAGTCACTAGCTCAAATGGGGCGAAAATTATTACACAATAAAGCTGGAAAATGCGTATCACATAAACACGGATAGATTTAAGATTTGCTGCATAAATCCGTTTGCAAATACATTATGATTTTACACAAGTCATTTCACAAACGCAATACGGAACCGTGTCAATTTTAACGAGATCGTTTTGCCCATGGCCGTGGCGCTAATAATACTCTCGAAATTCTTAGACATATAAAACCATTAGAAGTATGTGTAGCAAGACTTTACCTAAACAAAGAAAACATAGAAATAAAGGATAACTTCTCCTTTTGATTTCAAGTATATACATTTTAGAATTAACATTACAAGCTCTGTCATGAATATTATTATTAGTAGCTACAAAATTGACTCACTACAAAAGTGAATGTAACCAATAATGAAAAAAAAACTTGAGCAATGTCGCTGGGCAGGCTTACATAACAATAAACTTGTTACACTTACCTAATAAAAACTTGAACCTCCACAGAGGGCTGATCTGTAGCGCAATGAGCGCTATAATCGGCAAATACACGAACCATACCAGGCTTGACGCGCCAAAGTGTAGTAAAAAGTTTAACTTCGGCATATTGTGTTCGTACATCATTGTATACCGAAGTTCGAGGACGAACCAAGTCATTATCGCGACGCGCAGAGCGAGTATCAACCATCCAGGCCATGTTTGGTATTCGTCTATCTCTTCTATAATGTCCACTTCAGTCTATAATTGAATAACATTTTATGTTTAATAGCAGCTGTTTCCGTAACAATGTAAAACGATCGGTTATTAAACACGTATTGTATGTTATACGTGAGGCATGCATAATGAAATTTTGTTTTATGCTACATTAAGGAAGGTAGCGTAAAGCGAGTGAAACCTCATTATGCAAATAATGTTATTCACTTTCAATACTCAAGTACTATTATTGCCATAATATGGTTTGAAAAACTTACTGTATTCCAAACATATAGAAGAATATGGACGATTCCGTAGGCAAGCCAAACTCCGAAAACCAGTGGTTTGTATGTGAGCTCCAATCTAGTCACTGCCCAACCCTTTGCTAGCAAAAGTAGGAGCAACATGAACAGTGTCTGAAATACAATAATTGTTTTTATTAGCGTTTGTCTATCGTAAAATGCGGGTTTTACGACAGATAAGTAACACAAGGTATTTATAGTATTGCAGTTGATAGTCATAAAATGCAAATAACATGAGCTAGATAAAAAAACGTATGTTTCTACCTTTTAAAATGTGGCTTTGAAAAACCTTTGAAGATTTGAAGTTGTATTTTTAGGTAGACTAAAATAAACAGATACCTCAATGACACATGAAAACACAAACTATGCAGTCTGCAAGAGAATAAGATGTTTATCATGATAAAGGACTTTTAGGAGACACATACTTCATTTGATAATTTGTAGCTATGTGTACATAGATAGATGAATATAAGAAAATATGGAACTGACCTATCAACCTTGTAATAGTTTGGTGATAAAAATGTACGCAATATCCTTATAGCACAGATTTACTACATAGTAAATAAGGAATTATGTTTCTGTGCTCCGTTGATAGATTTAATCCATATAAAATCAAACTAGTTTAGCTTGTTTTATATAGCTATAAAGAAATTTAATAAGCCCTCTCTTTGTCTAAAGTAAAACATTGTACATAAGGAGGCTTAATGGCAGCTAGGCAAAAGGCCAGCTCCAACAAAAAAGTATGCATAACATTGTGACTCACTCTGCTCATAATATCTAGAACATCCCCAGCAGCCGCCAGCCCAGCAAACCCAACACCATCCACAGCAAACTTCACAGTATGCAGCACATTGAAGCATAGAGCAATGAACTCCAGAACAAGGCTGAATGTAAACAACTTTGTCACTGGATGCTTTTGTGTTCTGAAATTAAATTGTTCCTTCACTATGGATGTTTGTGTTACAATTCAAAGCAATGATGCAATTGAAAATAGAATATCCATAGCAATGCAATGAAAAGATATAGGAAGTATGTATAATATTGATCTTATGAATTAAAAAAGCTGTATAGAATATAGATTATTGCTTTCATCAAACACAAAAATTCACAGTAATAATAAAATACTGCTTACTCTATAGACTTAAAAGTTTTGGAGTGAAAATCTCTGAAATAGTATTGATTAATTTAACATGATGGTGTAAGTTGTAACAAATTAAATATTTATAAGAAAATATTAAGGATAATCTTACCTGACTGCATAAATCTGGACTGGCAATAGAATAATATAGCACAGCCAGAAAACCAGATACAGTTCTAAAGTATTCTGTCTGTCAAATGAAAACTGGTACAGCAATGTGTTGTAAAATGATAAGTTTGGACTTCCATTCACCAGCCAGAAATCATAGTTTATGATTTGAGGTATATTTGTCAAAGTTTTGTTGTCCTTCGAAGGTGCTCCAGTGTAGTGATGCCAGGTACATGTTACCTCATCTAAGTAACATGAGACCATAGACACATACCAAAACCTGCATAAAGAATAAACATACTATAATAAATGTAGGTAAAAGCAATCATTGCCAACTATTTGATTGAATAAAAAAGCAACTGTTGCGCTTGCAAAATTTATGAATGAATGAAACCCCTGAATATAATTTTACTGTAGTGCAAAAAGGTATCCTGATAGAAAGGTCCATAAAATAATGAATTTCTGAATTGACATCAGACAGCTCTTAAATTGAAGAAGTTGCTCATCATTCACTGTGCAAATACACAAATAAATTTTATAGGAAAAAATTATAATATAAAACAAGTCAACTTCATATCAGCAGACAGGAAAATTTTACCATATAAAGGTACACTTAAACCAACAATAGAAACAAAGCAACATTTTCCTTCTCCTTTTTATTGTACATTAATATTAATTTTACCTTGGTTGCCCAGAGTTCTGAATAACATATGTGAACTGATTCTTCTTGACCACATTCCAAGGCGTGTCTTCATCAATGCACAGCCCGCCTTTCGGACATGGTATTCTTCTAAACAGATCTTGTCCATAAGCATTACATTTCGGGTGGTATGCAGTTCCATTCAAATTTTGGAACATAGTTTGACATGCTAGCTCTTTATCAACAATATCACGATTTTTGTAATAGTGTAAAAAGTGGCCTCTGTCCAAAACTGCAAACGTGATAGGGTATTTGAATTGAACATTGGCTGTTAAGTTCCCGAAAATATATCCATATGTTTCCTTTTGAAAATGAATGTCTGTCTTCTGAAATCCAAATTTAACTAAAAACTTGAAAAATTCATCTGTAGAAAACTCTCCTTTTATATGCGTGGATGATACAAATACAAATAATGCACAAAATATTATTGCACTAGATTTGATACACATTTTGAGAATCGGAGGCTTGTTGGACCACAATAAAATAACATTTCTGTAAAACACGAGGACTTTTCCAATGCTTTTCTTAGTGTTCTTTATTTCATGTCTATAATGTTAAATACAACAATTTCAAATATACTGTATTAATTTTATTAAGCACAAGCAGGGACGAAAATAAAAAACATTTTTGATTTAGACAGACGTAATTTACAAAGACAGTACAATACTCCAGTTGCCATTGCCACTTGTGTTTCTCTACCATTCTCTACTGCAAATGTTACCAAGTTGTGATTTTTTTATTACTGTACATTCTATAAAAATATTGTATTGTATTCGTTCACCAAAACAATTGCTGTGTCTTTACATTACAAGCAAGAACCTAAAAATGAGAGTGAATTTTGGTAGCGGATTTACACTGCAGGCATGCACAAGTATTTACTTGTGATGTCATACTTCTATGAGGCGCTCCTTAGTCCCTAGCCTAGGCGTTACCTCCCCATACACTTCCTTATTTACTACCTTTATTAATTGTTACATTCCGTTTTTTAACCCCCGACGCAAAAACGACGGGGTGTTATAAGTTTGACGTGTCTGTGTGTGTGTGTGTGTGTGTGTGTGTGTGTGTGTGTGTGTGTGTGTATGTGGCATCGTAGCTCCCAAACGGATGATCCGATTGTAATGCGGTTTTTTTTGTTTAAAAGGTATGTCAGTCGGGAGTGTTCTTAGCTATGTTTGGTGGAAATCGGTTCAGGTCTTCAAGGTCATCAGCTCGTTTGCTAGATGTCATAGGAATGTTACACGCTCAGTTTACTTGCAAGTATATGTGGGATCTGAAATTTGAAACACTAATGTCTTTTGGAACCACTGAGCTGGTCTGCTGTTAGGGCTCGAAGGTAGGAGACGTAACCCTGAACTGCCTTTTAGTAAACCCATCGAGTTTGGGCTCGTTGAATTTGTCTTGACGAGTTCTCTTCATGTTTCTAATTGACGAGAACCTGATGCTGGAAATGGGATGTGGTGGATGAAACCCTGAAATGCCGGAATAAAACGGATAAACCGATTTATATTTTTGCTGAAAATCTAGAATGTCCAAAGGATAATCTTTATTGTTTCTCAATCTGTGCAATTCTCCCAGAGCCAGTTTGTCATGAGGATTGTTAAACAGCTTCCTTTGGCCGAGATCGCATATAGCGATCACATCTTAAGATAAAATAAATTAAATGAAAGAAGGAAAAATTAAGGAGCTCCTTTAAAAAGCATGAAATAAAATTAAATTATAAATTTAAAAAAACCCCCGACCCAAAAAAAGTACGCAATAATTATGACAAAAGGTTAAAAACGCTTAACCCTATAAAAAGCAAAAAATAACTTTTAACACTACGTAAACTAAATTTTGACGTGTCGGGGGACCGCTTTTTACCTTCATAAATACTTACATAAATCTAATCAAACCTACCTAATTACAACATTCGTTTAAAAAAAAAACGTATCTAAAGTAATGAATTAGAGCGGTCCCCCGACACGACAAAATTTAGTTTACGTAGTGTTAAAAGTTATTTTTTGCTTTTTATAGGGTTAAGCGTTTTTGTTATTCCTAAAAACAGATTAGGAATTTTCAGCCATATCGAATGGATGACAACCCTTTTTGAGGACCCAATCCTGAATTTGATGGTGGAAATCCAGACTTTGATTTTATTGTCTGGCTAATAAAAGACTAGAAATAGAATAAGCTGGCACAAGTGTCGTGAATAATCAATCTAGTGTAATTTATTGCTAGAGGAAACTGAAAATGCTTGCTAAATGCTTTTTTATCAAACGCAAAAGAGATGCAAGTTTACGGAAAAAATACCAAAATCGATTTTTTTCCTACAGCAACATTATTTAGAGATGTAGTTTAGTAAGTAATTTTGTGCTTAGATACACTACCCTAGTAAAAAATCGACTATTCTTGCTACTTTGACGCATAGGGTGTGGGCGTGTTTGAGCTTAGTTTTGAATCGATGCCCGTCATGGGCTCATCTCTCGACTTTTTTTTTAGTTTTATGGCGATTTAGATAAGATAGATGGCGGACGGGTTTGGTGCTAGTGTTTGACTAAAAAAAAAGGGAAGTGAGCGATGTTACATTGAGAAATCTATAAAACATGGATTTAACTTATCCCATTTGCAGAATAAAAATGATATGATGTCCTTGTACGTGAACCCATACACAAATTAAGGAAGTATTAGTGCCATAGCAACAATCATCATACTCTTGCCCATTTCCTTTGTGATCTAGATACCTCTTTTTCGGAGTGTAGTTCAAGATTTGCCGTGTTTTAACTGGTTGTGTATATATAAACTCAGTAAACTAGTGTTACTTATCGTGTAAAATGATTTAAAAGTGAAATAATTGGTTAGTTTTATGGTAACCTCGAACGCGGAAGTTTTGAGAGCTAGCCGCATATGAAGCAGAATATCATCGGCAGATGTGTTAGCTAGTGTTGACTCTACCACAGTTATTGAAGAACAAATATCAAATATCATTATGCATGAACTTTGAGTACTGATGATGAAATAATGGTTGAAATAGGCGCCCCTCAAAAGTCCGCCGAAGAGAGTTTGGAGAATGCCGATTGGTATTGGGGTGATATCACTCGGTGAGTTCATTTAAATATCATTTGCAATTTTGTATCCCTTTGCATAATTATCGTGTAACATTAACAGCAAATAATGTGCAATGTTTGTAATTACATTATATTTCATTGATTTTAGTTTTCAGTCTCTTATTGTAATTCCAGTAAGAAAGCCAGTCTTTTCCACTCGCGTCACAATGTCTTGAGTGGTCTGAGGGCTATTGGGATATTTAGGCTTCTGTAGGATCTGGGTTGAAACCTTGAAGGACAATGATGTCAAACCAGTGGCCTTCAACTTTTATGTTCTAACCCTATGCAACAATGTTATAAACTTGATGGTCAATGCATTACAAATAACATTGTGTAAAATCTAACCCACTTACCAAGTAGTTAGTACAATTTTGAAGCACAAGTATAAGAATAGGGACTTGTCATTAACTTTAACATAAGTATAAATAAGATTGTTGCAAGTGCTCATTGCACGTACATTGCCTATTTCAGAGATGAGGCTATCGAGAAACTGCGGGACACCTGTGATGGCACCTTCTTGGTGCGCAACGCATCTAACAAAGATAGTGGTTATACTCTGACACTGAGAAAGGGGGGTATGAACAAACTGATCAAAATCTACAACCATGAGGGGCGGTACGGGTTCTGCGAGCCATTTGACTTCAAGTCAGTGGTGGACCTTGTTAGGTTCTACAGTGAATTTTCACTGGCTCATTGCAATAGCAGCCTTGACATCAAGCTTATGTACCCATTGTCCAGAAAAAGGGACAATGATGGTGGAGAAAATATGAGTAATGATACCCTAGAAACTAAATTTAAGGAAATCCACAAAAAATATGTATTGAAAACAAAAGACTTTGAAGTTCGCTCTTACAAATATACGAGGTTAAGGGAAGAAGTAAATATGAAGAAGCAAGCATTAGACGCCTTCACAGAAACTGTGAAAATCTGTGAAGAACATTTAAAATTACAAGAAAAGATGCAGGCTGAAGCACAGCCACATGAGAAAAATCCTGTGTTAGAAAACAATAGAAATCTAATTTCAAGAGTTCAAAACCTAAAGCAAGCCCAGATAGCCTTAAATGATATTTTGAGAAATACAGTCACTGCACAATTGCTTCTTGAGAGAGAGATAGCCAAACTGAAGTCTGATGTCACAGATCTCTATAAAATCAAAGACCGCTACAAAGTGTAAGTATTAATGTCAAAAGCTTCCAAAATTACTTTTTACTAAACATTTACTACACATAAAGATAAGTTTAATCTATCATTTGTCTGTCACACATTTTGTAACAGTACAGCAGGACACATAGAAAGTACTTCAGTATTCTGAACTTGTAGATTCATAGCCTAATATGTAAATAAATGATGATAGTTTTAATTAAATACTGATTACTTTTATTGGATGATGACATACAAAGTATTTCTTATGGTGAGTTACAGCATTTAACTTTAACGGAAATTAAACCATTTTCAGTTGTGAAATCGTGAATTTGATCAATGAGCGAAAATTTCACAGCTGATTATGGTTTTGTTATCATTATAGGTTAATGGTGCATCTCACCCTTTGTTTATTAATTGGATTATTAAAATAAATAATAAAAAAAGCTTCACTGTAATTGTGGTGCAACTCTTCATTTAAAACATTTAATGATCATGTCCTAATATGTGTAATACTTGACCAACAAATGAAAATGGGAATGCTTATTATTCATGGAAGGTTTGAGATGTGTCATCAAACATGTGTTTTATTGGTTGGATACTGTATACCTAATACCTTTAAATATTGCGTATGTGTATGAAATATATCATATACCAATAGAGTGTCATAAACAGTAGAAGGAAAATTTTGTGATTATCCTGATCTTACCTTAATTTGATCTAAAATTTACTATTTATTTAATTTAGAAAATTTATGTCTAGAAATATTTGTTCTCTTTATTAGGTTGCTATGTTTAGGTTTTTGCATTTGTGTGCTGCGTTTACCTCATTCCTATTATTCACCAAAACAATTATTTTCTGAAAGTGATTATTTTATTGTATTATTCTCGAGGAGGTAGAATAGATAGATAACTAAAAAGTACTATACAAAAATGTTCTATTTCATTTAAATAATAACCACATTGAATATAATACTATCTCTTTACAGGTGGCTACAAGGACGAGGTAAAACAGACGAGTACCTGCATTTATTAGAAGATGACAATATACACAAGCTTGAAGAGTTGTACGCACACAGAGAATCAATCAGTTGGAACGTCAACTGTACTAGAGAGACAGCTGAAAAACTCCTCACAGGGAAACCACAAGGAACATTTTTAATTCGGCCTAACTCGACTGGACAATTAGCCTTATCAATTTGTTGTAACAACATGGTCTACCACTGTATTATCTTTACAACTGAACGAGGTTATGGATTTGCCGAACCCTATAATGTTTATGAGTAAGTAAAATTTTAAATCTTGTAGTGTAAATTATCAAGGAAACTGTTTTTTTTCACTAATATTGGTTCTAACTCAGTTTCGCAAGAATATATGAATGTATGTTGATCTCTTTGCTAATGATGAAGTTTTGGAGCTTTCAAACATATTGTGTACATTTCTTTTGCTGAAACTTTAAATCAAGTGCCAAATTAATCTTTATTATTTTTATTTTCAGAACTTTGAATGAGCTTGTCCTACATTATGCTGTTAATTCATTAGAGGAACATAACGAACAATTAAAAACTGAATTGAAGTATCCAGTAAATGCACATCTTGTGAAGAAACCTGAGAAAAAACAATGAAATGGCCAATGCAAACAGAAACTGTATTTGCCAGAAATTGTCTGCTAGTTCAGACAAAGGTCATATGACGACTTGGAGACCTACTAAAGGAAACTCAAATGTAAATTACCTTCTTGTGACCTTCATGTAATGATTTACTAATAAGGATTTAAAGAATCAACTTATCAACTAATGATTCATAAAATCTTCCAAAGTCAAAGGACGACTATGAATTACTCTTGATTGTTTCACTAAATGTACTGTGAGGGAACATAATAATACGAGAAGAAAGTATTCATGTACAGGAATGTAATGTAAGTTGATATTTCCGTGTTTATAGCTTTATAGAGTCGTTATAATAATGATCAAACAATTATTGTACAAATGCTTTGGTACCTATGTACAATGTGGTACTTACCATAATTATTTTAGATTTGTGCACAATAACTTCAATTTGCTTTCTATTGATTTGGTTTTATTTTTATTGTGATAAAACCAAAATCAGTTTTGAAATACCAGTTTTATTGTTTTATGAACATTGAAAATGATTCTCAGGAGCTTTTAAGAGTTTAGGATACTCTGTACACATATTTTTATATTTGTTGTATTTTACAAACTAAAGTGTTCTTCCTTATTAATAATTGATGTTATTAAATTGATTGGGGCCTTTACGGATCGGCAGCATTGGAGGAAGGATTATAAATAACAGCTGATTCGAAATTGGAGACTGTTGAGAACAAAATTACTTTGAAATGTGTTAGTAAGCTCTCAGTTCGATTGATATTGAGTCTGCGTCCATAGACTTACACTTGTGTTATAAAGTCGACTTTGCAACGACAAGATTTCACATATTGAAAATAAATTACTATCTTTAATGGCCTATAAATATATTATCACTTTGCTTTAATCTATGAATGCAGACTCAATGCATGCAAAGTTCTCTTAGAGATA
Organism: Helicoverpa armigera; assembly: GCF_030705265.1. Taxonomy (NCBI): domain Eukaryota; kingdom Metazoa; phylum Arthropoda; class Insecta; order Lepidoptera; family Noctuidae; genus Helicoverpa; species Helicoverpa armigera. Next base: position 7,504,807 of record NC_087132.1, on the reverse strand, counting down.
TGTATATTATGTATGTGATAGTAATGATTAGCGTTTTAGAGTTCTGATATTTGTGTATATTATGTGATTGATTTTTGTTACATTGTTTTTAATGGGTTATTGTGATGCGAGGTTAAAATTATTCCATATCATTGATCATTTATATATCCATATTTATTATCTTTCCTTACACATACTGTGTCTGCTTGGGGATTGTATAAAGTCCGCCAAATAATACAATTTATATCTTAATAAATTGCTATATAAATCAGAGTTGTTTGGAATAACAAACATCGTGATTTTCAAAATAGTCTCCAGAAAAGTTTCAAATAGCAAGATTACTATCTATAAGAACCTGTTTTGGTAATGCGCAATATTGTAATGTTATTGAAATTATTTCCTTTATTGTGTGTTGTACTCATTGTGGTAATAATTTAAATAGTTTTACATTTTCACTATATAAACCGATTTATCTCTGGTAATGATAAATAGATCTGATCACTATTTTCCTTGTAACTGGACAAATATGAAGATAATCCTGAGTTTGATGTTGCGTGTATTAAAGCAGGTACTTATACATTTATGTGTATAACCAGTGCATGAGTGATGAGTTAATGTTTACTTGGCGCAAATCTATGAAATGTTTTACTAAAACCAGTATCGAGAATTTATCTCTACTGTTTTATCAGCGGTAGTGATTCCAGTAAAAACATTGATGGTATGCTTTGCCACAGTGGATGTCGTTTATGATTTCAGTGCGTTTCAGTACTGCAGTTTACATTGAAGTGTGTTAATTCATGTGTATTAGTGTGCGAGTCTCGTCAATTAAATGTTTTTTCACTTTATTTTCTATATGTAACAATATGTAAGAAAAGATGATATGATTGTATTGCTAGTAGATAGATTGTAAGTAGGACTAACCAATTCGTAAAATGTTATATTTATATTAATTTTGTTTCATTCAAAACTCCTAATGTTTTGTTATCTGAACAATTTTCCATAACATAATTGTCTATGTTTGGCAAAATTTTTACTGTAGTTGTAATCTCGTATTTTATGGTATATTTTTCATTATAATTAATATTATCAGGAAAAAACTGAACTGCGACAGTAAACAAGACATGGCATAAAAACAGTTTATTTAGCCGAACTTGGCTTTTTGATAAAGAGAATGAAAGGGATAGTAAAACGATTGACATCCTCACGAACACTTCCTTATCGCCTACTACTGTGATAGACATTTTTTCAATGTTCTAAAATACCTATATTATGGCTAAATCCAGAGACAATTTAATAATTATCTCCAATAAATTGTCCATTTGTGAAGTTTTTGAAACATAGTAAGCTATCCTAATTTGGTTTGTGCAGTCCAAAAGTACCATGACAAAATTCTAAGCACCAACGAAAACATGCCTCATTATTACGACGAATATGCAGTTTAGGTATGAAAATATTTGAATGAATAATATCATTTAGTCAACAGTAAAAGCTCGTTACTGAATTACTACTTTTGCTGTTGGCTGTACTATAATTTTTGGCCTACTACGAATTCTAAGGCTATTTCGGTATCGTTCGTGTTTATAAATATTTTTGTCGGGTATAGTATTGTAACTTACTGAAATAGTGATAAAAATTGAATCGACACTACCTATTAATCCACTGATCAGCCGAATGTGTATTTCTATTTGAGGAGATCGTCTAGAGTTGGCCTCCGAATTTTGTAAAAATGTATTCACCTGCTTTTGAATTTAAATCAGTTATTTAATCATTTAATCTTGTACCCTTTCACATCCACTACAAAACGTGCCAGAAACAGTTGCAATATATAACTATTTACACTGATTCTGTTTATATACAGTAAGAAATTTCATTACTATTAGGATTTAAGATATCCTATCAAAAAATGTAATTAAATTATTTAATTCGAATTCAATTATGTACCGTTGATTTCACGTAATCAATGTTATCATCGCTAACAAATTCGATAGCAGTCTCTAAAACATGTGCAATAGTAATGAAAGATAAGATGAAAAAATATTTATAAAATTGTGTACCTTACTTAATTAGATATTACTTTATCAATGAAATGAAAAATCTTAAGTAGCACCCTAGAATACGTACTAGTTCTACCATTTAGATTATGTCCAAAATTATATTTCATAATTTCTTATGTAAAATATCAACAAATATAAAATAATAAACGAATTTTAAGTATTGGAATAACTAAACGTTGGAGGTGAAAGGGTTGCGACTATTAATTATACATTTTATACATTTTATTTCCACTGCACATAAAGCTTTAAAATGAATAACGCCCGCTGCAGAATAATTTAGGTGAATCAATTTGCCATCCAGGATTCTACATTTTGGAACTGTATATTGAAAACTGTTTTTTACAAAATTAATAATATAATTTAGATTTTACATACATAATATATACCTATTTACTTATAAGTTTAAAGATTATATAAGTGAGATTATTGATCGCGTTATTTTTGTATTCAAGTCAATAATACAATATTATCATTATAATGCAAAATATTCTGAGTTGCAATTTTATGTAAAACTAAATATCATTAAATGATCTCAAGAGTGAATATAAACTTAAGGTATAATTCAAATGTTTGTTTGATAGTTTTTTAGACTTCATAATAATGTATAACTAAAGTCAATAGCAGCCAAATTGGAAAACTTACATAAAATTAGTGAACACTCAGTCGCCATTTTATAAGTGTAATAGTAGAACGTTTTAATAAGTGTTAATAAACAAACTATCAATGAAAATCATTTTTTCTTACCTACAAAAAACTTCTTAACTAACTTTCTTACCTACTAATTTTAATTTACTAGCTTCCGGCAGCGGTTTCATTCGCTTCTTGAGGGAACTACTTCCTTTAATTGGACAACACACACATAACTTTCGCCTGTATTCTGAATGATTAAAAACATGACCCTTCTTGGCAGTTGGCTAAAATATAAAAAGCCGGAGCCGCGGGGGGATGTAAGAAGTCTAAAAGGTATAAGACGACATGCTGCACATGATGTCGAATATGTATACATCAATTTGTGTCTCGCCACGACACGAACACCTATGTCTTGGCTGTAGAATAGGTGCGATGAATTTTCGAACATCACATAGTACACGATATTTAGCCTTGGCAGCAATGTTTCATGTTTCTTTCATGTGCGATTAACATGTTCAGTAAACGATGCGTAAAGGCATCCATGTGGCATCGAACTAAGGAATGACTTAAGAAGAAACAACAGAAATATTTAAACGTCAATTTATTGATCTCAAAATCAATCGTTCTTCAACTTACACATACACAGGAATGATAAATTTCTTACAACTGACGAACCGGTGGACTGGATTCTCTTACTCTATTTCAGTGACTGTTGTACATTTTGAAATCAAGGATATTGTTAAAAGCAAAACTTAATTAGCTTAATGTATGCACAGTACTAGTGTAGGTCTAGTTAGATTTTTTAGAATCTTTGGATGGAGAACGAGATCTTGACCGCGACATGGATCGTGCCTTGGAGCGCGAGCGAGAGCGGCTGCGGCTGCGGGAGCGGGAGCCCGAGCGCGGAGAGCGGGAGCGCGTGCGACGGCGGGACCTTGATCGGCTGCAAAATTACACAATAACATGTTAGAAAACTAGTCTCTATTTGAAGTTTGAATATTGTGCTTAACCTAATTTAGTACAGATGATCAATATTATCGAAATAATTATAATAGCTTAAACTAAATTAGGTTATACACAAATCCTATAAACTATTGCTGGTAAACAGGATCCCAATTTTTTGATGAAAAATTGAAGAACTGTTTACTAACAGTAGTGTCCCACTTCATGTTCCACTATTCATAACCCATTATTTGAGAAACTCTATTGGTATGAACCTTCTCATATAATGGGTTGTGGTAGAAGCCTGACTTGTCCTCAATGATGATTCAGTTCTGCTTGTCTTGCAACATCTTCCAGAGCGGCACTTAAGCTATATCTATTCTAAACATACTACCATCCTACTTTAAAAAAATGACTGGCATAACAGCACAGGCTTTCTTTGAACACAAAAATGGGATAGTAATGTGTAACTCACTGAGTGCACGCAGTGATTACATTAGACGTGCGTTGCGACGCGCAGAACGAACTTTACTCTCAATGACGGTCTCGACAAGTGAAGTGTGCACGTAGGCTGTAGCTACGTAGTTCGCAGAGCGAGCGAAGTAATGATGCGACCAACTCAATCGGAGTACACGCCGCGGAGTGAAAGCTACGTAGCGCAGACAATAAGAAGTGCAGACACTGACGAGTTCGTTCTCGGCGCACAGGCCAATGATAACCTATAACATAGTTATCATTGGTATAAGTGAGTCCAGTACAGTGGGATGGAATCTTTGATTCATTTAGAAAATGCTTAGTTATAATACAATTTACAAACCAGACCTTATCTTGCGTATCTGTCATTTAGTTTGAAACAGTTTGTATACCTTAAAGATTCCATGCCAAAGATAGGTTCCGTAACACACAGGATTTAAATAAGGATTTCAATTGTCACCTGCGGCGGCGGCGGCGTGTACAATCACGAGCATAATGTCCTCTGTCTCCACAGTCATAACAGCGGTCGTCATAGGGCCGAGGCGGCAGGCGAGACCTAGGTGGCGGCCCACGGCCCCCGTAACCTCGTCCCCCATTGGACATTTCTACACGAGCGCGTCGTCCACATATTGTTCTTCCATCTAAGCCGCGTATCTATAAATAGATGAATATTTAGAGTTTAATAATAAAATAAAAAATCATAATAACAGACAATTACGTGAAAATTAAAGTACTTACAGCGTCTTCGGCATCCCGGGGGTCTTCAAATTCTACAAAAGCGAAGCCGGGTGGGTTTCTAGCAACCCATACATTTCTCAAGGGTCCGTAATATGAAAAGGCATCTTCAAGTTCAGGCTTGCTTGCATTGTTGCCTAAATCTCCCACATATACTTTGCAGTCACCGTAACGTGACATTTTCCCCTGAAATAATACCACGAATTAGTGTTTGGAACAAGTGTGGCTTTTGAAGGTCTGCGCGGAATGCGTAGGTGGTTGTTTTACAACTGGATTATTGAAAGTACTAGAAGAAAACACATCATTCTTTTCTAATATATTACTGAACTTAATCTAAACATATTTTGTTATCTAAATAATATATTTTAAACATTTACCCGATAAAAAGCGACACAATCCTACAACACTAATTTATTGCGTGCGAACAAAATGGCGACCAGACGCCACCGGAAGGAATTGAGTCACTTTTTAATTTTGACACTTGAACTTTTGAGACGTAGAAATTTCAGCCAGTATACAGTATGCCTAGAATTTTCTTTGGCTGTAAAACTGAGACAAAGGACACATAAGAAAATAGGCTAAATAATTAGTATTTGGCTTATTTAATAAAACAAAATCAGGACATATTGATTTTTTTTCATCAGCTGCATAATTAAAAGCCGGCTACAAAATAAAGATAAGCGATTCAGTACGACACTTCAAGAATTATTGAAAAATTTAATATAATCAAATGTAGAAAACATTAAATAAAAACCTATTTTAAACTCAGGCTTGCTAAACACTTTGGACGTTATGTAGGTACGTGTATTTATTAATCAGGCTAAGCATGAATAATATTATTCATGCATACTTTTAGGTCATTATGCTACTCTATAGCATGATCATTAAACATTATATAATAGTGTATTTAAACCTATTCAGAAAGGCAGTAAAGGTTATTATTTACCTCAATTCATATAAATACGCCGTAATTTAGGTAAACACTCTACAACATTTTTGGTCTCAATCGCCAGGCAGTTCAAAAAGTTCCATTTGGAATAAGTCTATGATTTGTTTTAAAATGTATGGCAACATTGAAAAAAAAGTAAAAGCAATGTAGCGGACGGACGTCGTTGCGACTTTTCTTTCCGTCATGCAATAATTTTTGTCATTCATGAATTCGTCGATAAAAAATATTTTAGATGGTGTCACATACGTGAACATTAGTTGAAATATAGTTTTAATAATGTGTTAGTATTTCGTTTCGCATAGTTATTCTTCGTAGTTCCATAGGATAGGTGTGTGACAAGTAAAGTTCGGTAATGGTAATGGTGGCCATGTCATGAAAATCCCCACAGCCATGGATGATAGCTCCGTATCTCATCACAACGGAGGGCAAGTTGGATCTCAAATCGGAGTCAGTGTAAATAACAAACAAAATGACGAACCTAGCCAAAGTATCCAGTATTCAATACCGGGCATTTTGCACTTTATCCAACACGAATGGGCGAGATTCGAGCTCGAGAGATCACAATGGGAGGTGGACAGAGCAGAGTTTGAGGTGATTTTTTTTTATTTTCTTAATATTTATTGTGAATAAATTCACGTTCATTGACACCACACAGTTCGTGGCTTGAAATGTTGAAACTAAATTGGCGTGTCTTTGGCTCCTCACATTTTACAATTGTACTGTATTATTCATTGTGATTTTTCAAAACAAGATCATACATCAAGTTAATTTGATGGTGTAAAGTGTTCGTTACATTGTAACTACTTATTTGATGATTATTTTACATGTGTACCTATTTTCGTAATTACCTCTGAATTGCCACTGTCATAGTGCCAGTTAATCAATTGATCTGATAATGTTTTGTCAGTACATAATTAGTACTTTATAACCTGAATGTATCTAAAACTTGAACTACATGTCTTATATTTGTGATGTTTGTAATTTAATGCAATTAATTAATATAAAATGTATTACAATAACTTCTATGTATTGTGCAGGCTTTTTTATTATTTTAATTAGGTAATGTAAACTTGTTTTATTGATTAGCATGTTTAATTGGTAATTTTAGACTATTTTTAACTCTGCTTGCAAATTTCTTAAATATCAAGTTATTTTTTATGTAAATATTTGACCATTTGTATGATAACTCTAATATTTTTGTCATAATAAGAAATGTTATAAATCTGCTTATTTTGCAAGTTTTCTTATTTGTATACACATAATGGGATTTAGCCAAATTACAGCTATACCCACTTATTCATTTAATGTGCAGATAAAACTAATTGATAATTTTGTTGGTCAAGTCCTTTTAAAATATTTTTGTAGTGCTTATTATTTGTAACATTATCTTTATTTCTTATAGGATTCTTACCTGTGAGCAAGTACCTACAATGTGTCTTAATATTTCCTCACATAATAATTATGACAATAATATATTTCCTCACATTATAATAACTTAAGACAAACAGATACAATAATTGTATCTGTTTGTAACTTAAACGTATTATAAATAAATTATAAATGTTCCTTAATTACATGTTAATTATAATTAACATATACTCACAACACATTTTTTCATTTAATTTGAACAGACAGCATTTAATATGCAGTCAAAAATAGATATGTGTAACTCTGTCTTAAATCTTAGAGTTTAATTTTATTTTAAATGTTACACATTTCATTAGGAATCATATGTAGTTCTATAATATGTGACACCAGCTTACAGCATTTTTACCCTGAGGGTAATAGTATAATTTCTTGTGCATAATTTGTCACTGGATCAAACTCCAAAACATATAGTTGCTCTAGCTCATCAAGATTAGAAATGGCAACATTTGTGATCTAAACTTTGTTTCAGTGTCAAATTATCTACAAGAAATCATGTATTTAACTTGGTGGTAAAAATGCTGTAAACTATAGTGTAATTAGGATAGTAAACCAAGAATAGAATTATGTTTCTACTAAAAGATTTGTTATTATGAAATTTAAAAGCTATTGCATGGTATTTTCCTGTTTACAAGTCATTGTTATGGTGATAGCCAGATAGTGTGCCATATTATTACTTTTTTATTTCCAAAGTCAACTTTTATTAAACAAATTGTGTTTTACACCATTGTTCTTCGAATTTTATGTAATTCCAGGATATTCAAATTATCATTTTAATTAGTCATTAGTCAATATTACAATTTGTTTGTATCAATATACGTGGCAAAATGGTGTTAGTAGACTGCTTTTCTAGTCTACATTTTGTAAGATTTCTTTGTTTTCTCACCTATAGTAAGTATTTCAGTTCTTTGGCTTTATTTATACATGAAGAGGATTTCAGTTGGCACAATTCACTACAAATTCTATTTCTAGATTTGTCATAGGAATATTATGAGATCTATATATGGCTTAATAATTGTTTAACTCATATTACTCACCCAAGAATCTTACAAAGTGTTCTATGTTTGCTTTTGACCAAAATTTTATTTGAATTTTATGGCAATTCAATTAATAGTGCTACAGGGATATTAATGTAATAATGAGTAATGATATGCTATGTAATAAAAAAATATTCTAATTGTCAATTTGTGTATACAGGCGCGGATTGCCTTCCTCCAGGGTGAGAGGAAGGGCCAAGAAAATCTGAAAAACGACCTTGTAAGGCGGATTAAGATGCTGGAATATGCACTTAAGCAGGAGAGAGCGAAGTTTCATAAGCTCAAGTATGGCGTTGAGTTGCAGCAGGGCGATGTGCGCCCGCCGCCCGAGGAGCCCGCGGAGCCCGAGCCGGCCGAGCGCGCGCAGTGGAAGCAAGGCCGGCAGCTCATCAAACAGTACCTGCAGGTATGTTATTTCATCATCATCCTCCTGCTTAACACCAATTGTCTTTAGAGTCGGCGCAGCATATTTTACTTCCATATTCTTCAGTTATGCTATTTGTTCTCGAAACCATTTTACATATCTGTGTTGGTTGTTTCAAAATGCTGTCCTGGATAAGCTTTTATGTAAAGTTAAGGAAGAAATCATTTCATCATAATTTTTGGTTTATAATCATGTTAAAAGTTGTCTTCAACGGAAATGGTAAGGTGCACATTATTTTACCAAAACTGCTATGTTTGGCAGGTGCTGGATACCCTTTTTCGTATCTTGGAATGTTAATGAGTTCTTACTGTATTTATTACTGGATTAGGATAATTTTGCAAAACAGATAACCACTCTGATATTACATATTTATTTTGCTACTACATATTTTATATTTTTTTATCATGTAAGGTTTTTTGTAATTGGTTCTTTCATGTTGATACCATAACAGAGGGTATTTGAAAAACCCTTAATTATGAAGTATTTTCATTTGGGCAGTCTTTAGGAGAAATCGTATGTTTATAATTACTGATCAGTGCTTTGTATATTTTTGTAAAATGATGTTAGCTCTAGGTAGCATTGTGGTTCAGTTATGTGGTGTAATTTAATCTAATAGTAGCTTCTGCCAGTGGTTTCTTCTGATTCCTGAGGTAACTAACAGTAAAAGTAGCTTAGATGCCATTATCATAGAGCTATTATATTGCTAAATATCAGGAAAACATAAAATATGTTTCACCACACCACCTTACAAACTTTCACATTTATAATATTTGTAGGATATTATCAGGACTATGACTAAGCTATCATCAGATTTCTCCTATCATGTGACTCACATAAAATCAATCTCACACTACAGTTATGTTTTAGACCTATTTGTAATACCTACATTACTTAAGAAAACACATACCTCCATTACTTAAGATCCATAAACCCATATAAATGACTACTATTCGTTTACTAAACAGGAAATAGGCTACACAGACACCATACTGGATGTTCGCTCAAACAGAGTTCGAGCTTTGCTCGGCCTGAACAACGAGGAAGTGGAAAACCCAAACTACAGAAATTATGACAAGCAACAACATGATAGATGTGATTACTCTATGAACCATATGGTTCGCAAATACGATTATGGTATGTATAAATATTAAATTGTATATAATTGTCTTTTGTAACGTTATTGGCAGTTGTTAAAACAAACTGTAAAAGAAGGTCAGATTCAAATAATATTAATATGTTTTTGATACCACCTTAAATTGTGTTATAGTATAGGTTTTAGTTTAGTTAGCTTTGTTCACAAGAAGTAGAGAATGATTCTGTCTAGTTCCTTGCACACAGATGTTTTCTATGATATTTTTCTAACACTGATACAGGAAAAGAGCCGCGTAAGAGTGGCGTGTCCGCCGGCGGCGGTTACAACGAGGAGGGGCTCTCGGTCCAGGAGACAGCTGCTGTTTTCGCCAACTTCGAGTTCCTGACCAACCAGGAGATGGACATGGACGAGATTGATGATTTGGACGCTAAGCAATCACACCACCCTCCTGGAAAACAAGGTAATCTTTCAAGGAAATTAACAAGATACCTGGCATTTATTCAATCAAAGTCGAAGTAAAAAAAATATATTTCAAATAGGTCTATGAAAGCTCTTTCGAAACATCTAGTTGCAGGGTTGTAAAGACTCAGTTTTATGGAGAAGAACCAGCAAAAAACTCCATAGACACTCTTTTAAATCACTTTTTATTTGTCATACTTATCAGTTTGAATTGAAAATCAATTTTTAACTATTGGTAATTGCTCAGGCTTGAAATGCAGTTTTCCTGTTTCATTAAAGCGGAAATATTGTTTAGTAATAATAATATAATTATTCATTCACCCATTATTTATTCATAATGACAGGCGGAATTTTAAGCTTCAATAAATTAGGTTTTCATTGAACATGAAATCAAAATTCGTTATTTTATTTCAAATTTTAACTTTAAGAATAAAAGATCTTTTTTATGCGTAAGATACTCGAAAACTAAATATTTCTGTTTGTTTGTACCGTAAAGGCGAAGAAGTTGACCACGAAGCTGAGGAGGTGTTGAACGAGCTCAACTTGCTGACCGAGAGAGAGGCTGACGGCGGCGGACAAGGCGACGAGTATCCCGTTGGTAAGTTTATTAGATCATCAAATTTCATCGTTTTACCCGCAAGACATTGCTGGACAAAGGCTTGCGTTAGGATCTCCACTTGGGAAGATTTTCAGCAACCCACAAAAATATGTCTTGAGTGTTTCGTTTGTTCTCCCAATTCTTTTGCCCAACTATGTTTGGGTCTGCATCTAGTCTAATCTATGCAGCTGATAGTGTTCAGCAACTGCTAATTTGACCTTAACCTAGTTACTTGGGAAACACGATAGCCCTTGCTAAGATTGTTTAAGATATTATGTCTTCTGATTACTTGTAAAGACTGTCAACTATGTACAAATGAATCATCACAATGAAATCATCATCTTCCGAGTCTTTTCTCAGCTACATAATATGTCGGGGTCGGCTTCTAGTACACAATGGTCCAAAAAAATCAGATTGTTCTCTTCCTAAAATGTAATTTTCTGATTTGACAGGCAGTGCCGCAACCGCCGGCAGTACCGTAGGTGCGGGCGCCGGGGCGGGCGCGGGCGAGGCCGACGAAGAGCCGCTGGCACTGGGCGAGCTCGCCCAGCTCACCGTCAGCAACGAACCCGAAGCTTACGACGTGGCTAGCGCTAACAAGGAGTCTTTCCGCAAGACTTGGAACGCCAAGTATACTCTGCGTTCGCACTTCGATGGAGTAAGCATCTTATTATTTTGCGTAACATAAATAACTAATTGGTCCAAATATAGTTCGTTATAGTTAGTTTATGTTCTAAGAAAGAAATATGTCTCAATTTTTGCTAATGGTCGTCTTATTTTTATGTATTTTTAAGTGAAATAAACATTTACTTCTGCTAGACTTATCGAAATCATGAATGCTAAAATGCTAATTTCATCTCAAAACAATTTCAGGTGCGAGCCCTCGCGTTCCACCCCACCGAGGCGGCGCTTGTGACGGCGTCCGAAGACCACACCCTCAAATTGTGGAACTTGCAACGTACGGTCCCCGCCAAGAAGTCTGCGGGATTGGATGTGGAACCTCTTTATACGTTCCGCGCTCACACGGCGCCAGTGCTTTGCCTGGCTATGGGCGCGCCAAGATCCGAAGAATGCTTCTCCGGTGGCTTGGATGGAACTATCCGCGTCTGGAACCTCCCACCTCCCACTGCCGACCCTTACGACCCATACGACCCTGCTGTTCAGGTACTAGAGTTTATTCTTGATGATCATATGAGGTTTATAGTGTGTTGCGATAACAGGTTGAAATGGTGTGATGGGGCTGCAGGATTGTTTGAAGTAGTTACCGCGAATTGTCCAAGGTATATTGGTGGGATTTTTTCAGCAAGACACTCTCTGGAGGAGATCCTGGCTACTGAACAATTTATAGTGTCATTACTAATGTTAAAGACTTAGACTTTTCCTTAATAGCTGAACTGATAGCTATCCTCCAGCAGTGGAGGACCTTTAGAAATAATGGCATAAGAATATTATTAATATGTATAATTCCCCAGGGCGCGGTGCTCCGCGAGCACACGGACGCGGTGTGGTCGCTGTCGAGCGCGCACGGGCGGCTGCTGTCGTCGTCGGCGGACGGCACGGTGCGGCTGTGGGCGCCGCGGGCCGCGCGGCCGCTGCTGGCCACGCTCCGCGCGGACGAGTCGCCCGCCGCGCCCGCGCCCGCCGCCGCCGACTTCGCCGACGCCGCCTCGCGCGCCGCCGTCGTGTACCGCGATGGTACACTGCTCCTCTATGACCTTGAAACTGGACAGGTAATTATTCGTTTTTTTAAAAGTCCTTTACGTGTACAATTGTCTTCTTTTTGCTATGTCCTAATTATGCACATTGATGCTAGTATTATGAAGATGGATTATATGTAGAGCTTTGTTACTCTTTCACATAAGAATGATGCGGGAAGTAATTTCCACGAGACTTGAAATCTCGGAAAACAGCTACTATTCTACATAATTCGATTCGATGGATTATGGTTATAAAGTTCTTTATACTCATTTAAACTCGTATAGAGTGGTCGGTGAGCACGTGTTAATGTGATTATGTCCTGCAGGTGGTGCTGCGCGTGTCGTGCGACAGCCCGGCACACCGCGTGCGCTCGCACCCGACGCTGCCGCTGCTGGTGACGGCGCACGAGGACCGGCACATCCGCTTCTGGGACGGCGTGTCGGGGCGCTGCGCCCACGCCATGGTGGCGCACCTGGACGCCGTCACGGGGCTGGCGCTGGACCCCAACGGGCTGTTCCTGCTGTCGGGCTCGCACGACTGCTCCGTGCGCCTGTGGAACCTGGACACCAAGACCTGCGTGCAGGAGATCACGGCGCACCGCAAGAAGTTCGACGAGAGCATCCTGGACGTGGCCTTCCATCCGCTCCGGCCGTACATCGCCAGCGCCGGCGCCGACGGACTCGCCAAAGTCTTCGTCTGAGCCGCCGCGCTCCATTTATATATATAGTATATATACATTACATGTAATTTTACTTTCGATACGAACTTTATGTAACGCAGTAGTCGCGTTATCGCTCGTAGACGAGCGACCGGTACTCTTGGATTATGTGTCTAGTCCCTTCGGTACGGTTACGAGTAGCGACGTATCTGCGATTCGACGACGCCGTGTGTACGGACGGAGCCGCCGGTTCGTTTCATCGTATTTAATATTATAACGTAATGGACGCGCGCTCGACGCTCGTTATAAGCGCGTAGTGAACACTCATCTATGTATAGACATTTCAAATTTATTATAATATATTTTTAGACTTTCAGTATGTGGATTTTAGGTTTTTATCGCGACTTTTTCACCGATTTTACTATACGCAGTGAGAATATTGTTCGTTTCTATGCATCTGTAAGCGAGACCTTATAATAAATATCATATGGACGCCGACGATGTTTCCTTGATATGTTCATTATGTTTACGTGTCTGTACAGTTAGAATGTTACGCAGTATTTGCTAATATTTTGCAAAGAACGAATGGTGTTTCTTAGCTAGATTATTTTATTTAAATCGATTGGATTTCTATAGATAATATTTTCTTTTCTTTTGTGACATGTAAGTCATGCTCTCACGATATCTTATGCGAATGAAGAGCAATCGAACAAATATAATTGAGTAGAAGTACTATATCGAAAATAACTTAAGTAATGTTTGTTCGTAACGAGTACTGCGATGTAGAGTATATATTATGAAACATTACATATTCCTTTATTTTCCTCGAATTCATACTTGTACACATACATCCAAAAATTGATAGTAAAAAGCAACATAACCGATTTGCATGTTGTTTTTTTATATTTTGTTGTTTTTTTCTTCCCTTCACCCCTATTTTAATAATCTAGCAAGTAAGATTTTATTGACTGAATAACTTTACCATGCAATAACAAGAGTTTTGAGAAATGGATCTTCCTTATCTTTTAATACTCAATTCATACTATATAGAGTCATTTGTTGCATTATGTACATTATTCAATTTATAACAACTCATTAAAGTCGGTTCATTGGTTTGCGAGTTTTAATGTAAACACTAGTAATTTGATTTTGGTAGCAAAATATCGTGCTTGGACGATATTAACGTCTGAAGCTATCGAACCCCAAAACATTAACCGATTTTATAACCTGATTTGTGGTGGAAATTTCATTTTGAGCATTGCACTTATGAATGAAATGAGGGCGTAAGTAGAAATCTGTATTAAAGTACGTATTCCAAAACTGGACGTTTTATTTCCGATAAATTTTAACTAATTTAGTTTCAATTTGTATGTATTTTAAGTCGCAAGAGTACATTATTCTACTTAAGCCTTTTGTTTCTCAGGCTGCTAAATATGTCATTTTTTTCATGAAATGAATCAGTGAAACTTTTGATGCAGACATTTAAGGCTTCTTGCATTTGGACTCAGGCAGACCTATTTATTACTACTTGGACGTACCTAGGCCACTTTAGGCTATATAGCTAAGAACAACAATTGCCCCTACTCAAAAAGCAGGCAAAATAGGTACTACAAGAAAATACCTGAAATAAGCCACTGTAAAATTCCAATGCCTTTTTGGTCTCATGAAAACCACTATCCGATTGGTGGACAGAAGGTCATTATTTGTTTGCCGAAGGAAAATCAAACTTATTTCTTAAGAATACGACAGCATGACGAAAAATTTCAAAATGATGCCATGGCATCGAAAAGGCTTTCCCGACACTGCTGCGGCAGCTTGAATGATACAGTACCATAATTTGCTGTGGAATAAAAATAGGCTCACCCACTTTAATTGTGTCAACCATCAAGCAATACTACACACTGTGTAAAAAAAGTGAGTATGGACCTACTTGGTAAACAGTTCAGCACCAGAAAGAAGGAAGGATCCTATTTGATTGAGCGTTGGAAATGTTCAGAGTCCTAGTGGAAATGACTGCCGAGCGCTCAATACAAATTAGGGTTCTTTTAGGCTGCTTTACATTTTGCTACTTCTATTTTGGTAGGTCCTAATTAGTTGTGTTTGTGTGATTAGGTTTTAGCCGGTCGTCACGGTGACGACCGGCTAAAACCTAATCACACAATAATCATAAATAATAATCGGAAATAATTAATATTTTTCTACCCTCATCAGAAAATAAAACCTAGCTTATCCTCGTCTTGTCTTTGTTTTAGGGACTGACAGAATCTCATAAAAGGGCTTCTCCTTTCCGAGAAGACAATGCCTAGGTACCTATTACACGATATCATCATCATTTTCTTGATATGTCACTCAACGTGACTTGTAATCTAATCAGAATACCTACCTAATTATGTCTAATTGGATTTGCGTAAGTACAAAATATAAGTTCTATCTATAAAGGTAATATATTGATAGATAAAACCTAGTGGGTGTGTAGGTGTATCACACATACCTACATAAAATTCATATAATAATGTTGATATACATATCTCCTTTAATTCGCTGTTACCAAAACTCATCTACGAAGCGAAGCTTACATAAATTATACACCATCGAACCGTTTAGTGCGGGGAAGGTTATACGTGTGTTAAAAATTGTTAACGATTTATTAGCATCGTTGATTCTATTTACGTTTGCAAACAATCAATATGTAATAGGGATTTCTTTACATAGATATTATGCTCTCTGCCCACTTAGGCGCGGCACACACAGCAGCGAGCTACGCACATAAAGGCATTTCCTACCTATTACTGTATTTAAAGGTAATGATAAAAATGCTAGGTAGGTATGTTTTAAAGTAAGCTAAAATATAATTTATGAAATTTTCGTCCATTTGTTGCACGAAACACTGAAAAAAATAATAACTAATAGAGAAAATTGTAATTGTTTTCCGCTTTTCACCTTACTGTGGTGGACCTAGACCCTATAGCCATATAATAAAAATGTAGGTATGGTATGCCATTGTTATTATCAGGTATGTAAATGCATTACCCACAAGTTTTTTCTCTTATAAGTGCATTGGATGGCTGACCGGTTCTTTCTTCAAATGGTTACCCCAGTTGCAGGAAATTCCTGACACAACCATGATCTTAAACATGTAAGTTTAACATATTTTTTTTTTATATTTTGTGCTTTAAACCATATGAAGTTTTTTTTAACAAGATGCTTTGGGTAGATGTACAGACGCCAGCTACTTCAAGCTACTCCAAGCTGTAAACAACTGAACTCTAAAATTTTCCCAATCAGTACTGAACCTTATAGTTCCTAGTAAGTAGTTGATGTGCTGGCTACTGTGTTTACTCGTGCCTTTTACAAAATATACATTTATTATTAGGTATAATTTTTTATTTAGCCTGAGTTGTCCCACTGCTGGGCAAAGGCCTCCCCCACAGCCTTCCATCTTTCCCTATCGGTCGCCATTTGTAGCCAATCCTTGTGGAAGTTGTCTAGGTCTTCTCTCCAGCGTTTCCTTGGTCTTCCTCTTAGTCACCTTTCATCATCAGGGATTCACTTTGTGGTGATGTTTGCCCACCTACCCGGGTGCATTCTGTAGATGTGACCCGGCCTGTCCCACTTCAACTTTGCAGACTTATTGCCTACATCGACTATGCCCGGAAGAAAATCTTAGAGTATTAATTTGTCCCACTTCCCGGTCTTCGATTAGGATGAAATTCTGCACACGCTCTGAGTTCTGATGAAAAAACATGACTAGCGTGTCTTTTTAGTTTTTGATGCCCGTTTTCACCAACAATCTCTTAACGTTTCCCTAACTAAATGTCACTTAGAATAAAGGCTCCCCCGATAGTAAAGCTTATATTATAAGGGACACTTAAACTTCGGTGAAAATGAAATTCGTAGGTACTAAATGATCTTAAGAGATCCCAAAATTTAGGTGAAAATGGGCATTAAACTATTATAACCCCATATAAGTGAGGACTTGTTATTAGCCCTCAGATTAACTTACTGTTCCCTGTCTGTGTTTTTTAGCTGTTAGTCCTTCCTATTACTTATTAAATAAATATATTTTTTTGATATTATTAGGGTCGCCGGTGCTGCCGTATTCGTATACGCCATGGTATGGATCACGAAGCAGTTGAATTTGCTCCCAAGTCCTCCTGTTGAGCCGCCTGAGATAACGACGCCCTTTTATGACCGACATGCAGTACCGCCAAAACTGCAAGGCTGATCAGAACGATTTCATCAATTTATTACTAAATATAGGTACGTAAGATATATCTACTTAACTTAGGAGGTAACTACCTAATATCTACTTGTAAATGCAATATGTGTTATTTCCACGGAATTCAATTCTTCTTTAGAGCAGTTACACATTTTGACGTTTGCCGAGCAGGAATAATCTTATACAATATTTAATAAGGGAGTTGTTAGGTAAATAATATGAAGGCACGCGAACGATTTCTTGGCACCATAATTCTATCGATGTTTGAAAACAAACAATAGTTGTTTATAGATAGGTTTATTGTCCACTAATAGCGGAGAGCTGGAGAGATATGTTAGAAAGTAGATTCCCAGTTTTAATAAATAGCTAATTAGGTACCTAACTAGGTAAGTAGGAACTTCAGAACAGAAGAAATATCAAAGTACTTCAGAACTGAAAATGGTCATCTTCAGACCTAGCCAGAGATTTCTGAAAAAGGATGATTATAGCGAAACTATAGTTATAATATACCTACTAACTTCATTGAAGAATTTAGGTAGGTCTCAAGGTGTAAATTCAATATTAATGCCTATGACGTAGGAGAATATATTTCTGCTTTACGTTTGTATGTGGTGTAGAGCAAGTTTTACAGCTGGGCATCAGTCTCATTGTAACGAATGTCGGCAGTCTTTGCTTCATTGTATTAGGTGATTGCATAGTCTTCTCCAAATGTTGCCTTGAAATATCGACAAATCCTACAAAATCAAGATGTTTGGCATGTAAGTTTTAAGAGAATTTTATAATTTATATTGAAAGAATGTGATTTCATATGTGCAGACGTTAATCGTCAGTTACCTACAAAGTGAGGTTGTAATTGTAGGCTGTGAAAGGGTTCAACAACTGAAAAATCGCCAGTAAGTATTTCTATGTGAGAAGCGGTAGGTAGGTACTATATTATAAACGTGAAGAATTTGTGTGTTTATTTGCTTGAACGCGCTAATCTCAGGAACTACGGGGACCGATGTGAAAAAATATTTCAGTGCTACAAGCCCATTTATCGACTAAGGCTAGGTATATGCTACTTTTTATCAGGGCAGAAGCTAGTAGTTAATACAATTTGATTTATTCTCAGGGTCTCTGGTGTGGGTCTGTTCGTGTACTTCATGATATGGCTGACGAAGAAGTTGAATGAGCTGCCGAGTCCCCCGATGCCTCCAGAGACGACCACTCCAATCCTTGACCGTCATGTAATCAAACCTCCACCACAAGGCTGAATGAAGCCTCATATTTGTGTATACAGTATAACGTATTCTACACTAATTGTTAAGTTTTATTATCAATAAATTAAATTGTATAAATACTATCTCGACTTTTATTTTATTTTTCAAAAAAGTGTACCTAACTATTAACGATCAGAACAGTTATATTCTAAACAAAAGTGATAACAACGGCTTTATCTAAAACTAAATAAAAAAATAAATTCTTTTTACCCGACTGAAAAGAAGGTTTATTTATTTGTATATTTTCTTCACCCGGAGTATAATCACTATGTATTTAGCCTCATTTTAACGTTGATACATTAATGATGCCTATTAGGTATTACCTAACTTATTTTAGTACCTACTACAACTTTTGTTGTTTATTATTTTCACACTCTTCTTCCAAATTTTTCATAAGCTTTCTTCCAAAAGTCCATGCGATCTTGGTTTGGTAAAGTTATCATTTTGATTTCTCTGTTGTCAATTTCTAGAAAGTTCAACCTCTCTTTACTTGGTCTCCAATTAGTGTTAGATATTGTCGGTTTACTGAAAGCAATGAAAATGGAACATAACAAACTTTTTACAATAAAGGAATACTTACAATATAAGTACATATTGTTGACAACTTACCCAGTTTTAGCAAAGCTTGTCCATAATTTTGTGATTGTTGCAATCATTTTAGCAACTGTCCGAGTGGAAGGCAAAGCGGCAAAAACAGCTGGTTGGAACATATAAAGTAAGTCGTCTCCATGACTGGCTCCTGGCTCCGTTGGCAGTCGAGTGAGGAATTTATTCAAGTTTCTTATAGAATCATACTTGAAATAATAGTTGAACACTGTGGCGTCAGATTTTTGCGATGAATGCTCCGATGTAAGCGTTATTGGAAACGCAACTAGAGCATCGGTAAAATATTCAATTAAACCATTAATATCTGTGTTGTTGGCGAAATATTTTTTTATGATATCATCAACGAACGTGGCTTGGTCACTGGGGTTTCCAAATTCTAAGTAACTCGGTATAACAGGAATGAGATAAGATCTGATTTTGTTGGGGTCTGTTAGGGGTGCGTAGTTTGATGCCCAATTAATACCTTCTTTGTTATTGAAACCAATAATAACGGGTACACTAAGATCAGTAGTTTTGAGTAACACTCCTGGCTGTTGCGTTATAAATGGTTGACCGTTTGAAACTGCAGTTTCTACGCAGGGTCCAAATAAATAGGGCCCCAATGCATTATTGTTCTGATCTACAAAGGACGCCCTAACAATATCATTTGCTGTGGAATTCTTAAAGATTTTCAGAAGTTCACTTGGGTCTGAAGTGTTGTAGCCTAAACGCTTAGCTACCTTAGATGCTTGTTTCAAAGGTTGATAGCTAAAATCCTGAGGCATCATAATCGATCCACTTTGCATTATGGCTCTGTGGAATAATCCTCTAGCAGAAGGATTAAGATTTAAATAATGCACTGACACTGCTCCAGCGCTTTCGCCAAATAATGTTATTGAATCCGGATTTCCACCGAAGTAGGCAATATTTTTCTGTATCCACTTTAAAGCAGCTAATTGGTCTTTTAATCCCATGTTTCCAGAAGCCTCTTTCAATCCTAAGCACAGGAAACCAAATGCTCCAACACGATAATTTACAGTGACCACAATTACTTTACGTTGCACTAAAAATTTTGGGTTATAAATAAGCTCGGAATTGCTGCCCGAATAGAATCCTCCTCCGGGTATAAAGACCATTACGGGGAAAGGCTCTGGCTCCAAAGTGGGCGGAGTGAAGATATTTAACACCAGGCAGTCTTCTTGGCCAACAGGCTGTTTCAAAGATGATATGTACTGATTGCATTTTATATTTCCACGGTCAGCGTTGTAAGTCCCTTGCCATGGTGGAGGGTTTCCAGGTTCCTATCAAAAGATATTTGCAAGATTAAATGAAAGCTAAGATAAAGGTGAAATGATGTTTGGCGATAGTCCGAGTAGTTAGAACTGTTAAATTAATTTATTAACGGATACTGACCTCAAACCTCCCTGTAACAGAAGCATATGGTATTCCACTAAAAATCCTTTGGGTTCTTGACCAGTCGTAGGATCCCTTAATTTTTCCTTGCGGGAGTTCCACCGTCACTGCTTCACCGACGAAAAGCGACGACGCATCTTTGACGATATGATTCAATAAGACCATACAAACACAGAGGTATATTTTTTTCTTCATTTTAAAACTTTGTGCGATACAAGATATAACGACTTAGCAGTCGAGTTGAAGTGGTAAAACTGCCATTACTGCGATTACTGAATTACCGACTAGCATTAGGTTAGGTAAGTCATTAGAATGTATCAAAATGGCACACACTTTCACCACGTTAATTTAACAAGAATTCTTTTTTTTATGGTAACGTGATTAATTGATTATGATGGTAAAGTTAATTGGGTTTTTAAATAAAATTATTTTGATACACTGTAGGGCTTACGGTGGATTTGGAATTGAACAAAGGTACAGTCAAAGGAGAAGGAAACATAAATAAATCGATTGTTTATTTATTTTTACGCGCGACTTCCTTAAGGTATTACGTAATTAACTTCTGCAGTGATATTTATATTATCGCCAAGGAGTAAAAGTTGTTCTCACTCGGTCATTGCAAAATGGATATGGCAGTGGGGGGCACTTATTGAAACTTAATTCGACTCGTCTGATGACTTTATTGCTAGTAATCAGACGATGTGCTTCCTGGTTGGTGCTTTTAAAAGCACATGAAAATCCGTTTATGAAATAATTACCTGATACCTATGCTCATGCAAACTTTTAAACACTTAGTTTGTGCAAACTGAAAAAGACAATACTTAGGAATAAGTTCCTAAATAGAATAATGGTCGTCTATTTTTAATTAGAAGTTTTATTTTTATTAATGGTATTAGAACTTTCATGCATCCATGTTTTAAATTAAAGAATAGGGTATTTAAAGAGGCTGCTCTTAAAATGATTTAAGATTGACAGTGATCGTGCCAGAAGAATGGTTCTGCTGTGAGTGGCTTTTATTTGGTCATATACCATTGCAAAGACTTCACTGAATTTGAGCAAGGTCTTACTTATTTTTAGTTTACTTATTTTTGCTTAGATTCAGTTTTTATATAAGAATTGCGAAGCAATATATTTATATTTACTGTGCTACACCAAACAGTGAATTTTTTTAGTGGTATCCTGTTTC
The DNA here is from genome assembly GCF_030705265.1 of Helicoverpa armigera. Lineage (NCBI taxonomy): Eukaryota > Metazoa > Arthropoda > Insecta > Lepidoptera > Noctuidae > Helicoverpa > Helicoverpa armigera. The sequence continues at coordinate 7,482,990 of NC_087132.1, read as the reverse complement.
CAACCGATAATAGCAGAACAAGTTACATTTTTGACTATAATTGAGAAGCAGACTACTAATTTTCTGAAACGCTACAGAACTACATGATATAATGTGTTTTTTTTTTATTTCAGTCCTATTCTTGTATATCTATCCGGTGCTGCGTTAGCCATCATAGGTACGGCGTTTTACGTGTCGTCGGTAATAGAGCTGTTTCCGCGTCACGAGCGCAAGATGGTCCCGACGCCTCTGCCAATGCCAGATCATAGACATGCCGATCGCCACATGTTGAAGACAACGATGCCATATTATAGACAACGACGACCTCGATGGCGCAATGGTCACCATGCCGGACTGCCGAACCTGAGGTCCCGGCAAGGGCGGGTCCAGCTTCGGCGCCAGGGGGGGGTCACACAGTCGTGATCAAGTCACAAAAAATATTAATTATTGATTTATAAGTATTAATTATAAAGCTAAAGTTGCCGACATTTGGTTTTATATAAATAATTTATATATTATCTGGCTATTATTTATAATATCTACTCAATTTGGATAAAGTGATAATTGACACAGAATTAATCACATTAACAAGCAATTTTATATAATATCTCCATAGACTTGAATAATGTAATAAAACAAGTCGGTAAAGATTATTATTTCATATTAACTAACTAAAGTGTATAGTAGCTGACCTTAATATAATTCGAAAAAGGCTAGTTAGCCCAGTGCAGGGCACGCCATAATAGTAGCGAAAAGTCCCCTCTTTGAGGTGTGGCTCGGGCCACTATACAGACGGCCCGGAAGACACGGTGAACCACACAGTCCAGGTTTGCCGCCTGGGAAGGGCACCGCCGTGTCCTCGTCGAGGCAATAGGCAGCGGCGACCTCTCGTGCCCCGCCCTGGTTCAAGCCATGGTCCGGAGTGAGAGGTAATGGGATGCCGTCATCTCATGCAGACGCTAGAGAAGTTCACATCTTTCATCCCAGTTGCTGCCATGGACGTGGAAGACAAAGGACGGTGGACACTCCATATGCAGCATGATCTTTGTCGGACAAGCTTACCACAATATTGAAAGTAACTTTATTAAACATATTTCAAAAGGTGAAACTTGTACGTACGAAGAGCCACAGTGACGTCATATCTACATTTTCCGGACGGTGGACACTCCATATTTAGCATAATCTTTGTCGGACAAGCTTACCATTATATTAAAAGTAACTTTATTAAACATATTTCAAAAGATGAAACTTGTATGTACGAAGAGCCACAGTGACGTCATATCGACAATTCTAGGAACCAAGCATTCAAAAACGCAGCAGCGCCAAACTTTGCGCATTGGAAAAGTTTGTCGGACTCATCGTAAGGAAGGCACTCACAAGGTCTTAAATTTGTATGTATCAAAAAAAATATTGTTCGCCGGCCTGGGGACTACCACGTTAATTTAACAAGAATTCTTTTTTTTTATGATGGTTTTTATAGCCCGGTCAAAATAGACATTTGAAATAACAAAAATTCCCACAAAGCTGATTTTTGGTGGAGAGCTAGATTTGATCATCTACCTATATATTATATAAAAGAAAGTCGTGTTAGTTACTTCACTTACAACTCAAGAACAGCTGTACCGATTTTGCTGAAAATTGGCAGGGAGGTAGTTTATAGCCAGGAGAAGGACATAGGATAGATTTTTATTACAAAAAATAAAAAATACAATTTATTCCGGACATACAGCGCCATCTATTGTTCAAACCAAAAATCTGCCGGATGCCACTATTCCACGCGAACGAAGTTGCGGGCAAAAGCCAGTTATAAATAAAATACTAAAAGTCCCCATCGATCCCATGTGTGCGTCAAAAGTTATTCGAGGTCAAATGTCAAATTTTTTGGTTCTTTGTGTTTTTTTCGAAAACGGTAAGTTTTATTAAAAAAATACATCAGAGCAAAATTGTAGATTATAATTTTTTTTACAAAAATGGCATTAACAGTTTTCTCCTTAATGTTACCATTCCTGAGATATCGCGCTTCAAAGTATATTCCATACATGACATGCACACATTTCCACGCCACCTGTGAGGAAGTGTACTCGGTGCGTTTTTTTTACCGTGCTAAAAACTGTTAATACCGTTTTTGTAGAAAATTTAAAGATCTACAACTTTGGTGATGTCTTTTTTTGATAAAACTTACCGTTTTCGAAAAAAAAACAAAAAACCTAAAATTTTGACATTTGACCTCGAATAACTTTTGACGCACACATGGGATCGATGGGGACTTTTAGTATTTTATTTATATTGATCAAATCTAGCTCTCCACCAAAAATCAGCTTTGTGGGAATTTTTGTTATTTGACCACTGCTTTTATGTCTATTTTGACCGGGCTATTATTGATTATGATGGTAACGTTAATTGGGTTTTTAAATACAATTATTTTTAATACACTGTAGGGCATTACGGTGGATTTGGAATTGAACAAAGGTACCGTCAAAGAAGAAGTAAACATAAATAAATCGATTGTTTATTGTATATCATCGCCAAGGAGTAATAGTTGTTCTCACTCGGTCATTGCAAAATGGATATGGTAGTGGGGGGCACTTATTGAAACTTAATTCGTCTAATGACTTTATTGGTAGGTAGTAGCAGACGATGCACTTCCTGGTTGGTGTTTTTAAAAGCACGTGGAAATCCGTGTTTGTAATAATTACCTGATGCCTACGCTCGTGCTAACTTATACCTAAATAAATTTATAATGAGATCGTGCACAATTAAAAAGGTACTTAGGAACCTAGTAAATCGAAATAGGTAATGGCTGTCTATTTTTAATTAGGTATATTTAGAACTTTCGCACATCCATGTTTTAAATTAAAGAATAGGGTATTTAAAGAGGCTGCTCTTAAAAATGATTTAAGATTGACAGTGATCGTGCCAGAAGAATGGTTCTGCTGTGAGTGGCTTTTATTTGGTCATATACCAAAGACTTCATTGAATTTGAGCAAAGACTGATCTTAGTTTAGAATTTTAGCTTAGATACAGTAATATCTATTTATATTTACTGTGCTAAACCAAAAAGAGATTTTTTTTGAATTCGTTTAGTGGTGTCATCTTTTTTTCAAACGATAACAGCGGAACCAGTCACACTTTAATTATCTATATATTGAGAAGAAGAATAGTAATTTGATCAAATACTGTAAAAACGATACAGGTAATAAAATAAATTCTTTTTTTTATTTCAGTCCTATATTCGGTGCTGCGTTAGCCATCATAGGTACGGCGCTTTACGTGTCGTCGGTAATAGAGCTGTTTCCGCATTACGAGCCCAAGATGGCCCCGACGCCTCTGCCAACGCCAGATCGCCACATGTTGAAGACAACGACGCCATATCGTTATCCCAAACAGGGATAGTAAATGCCTTTTTCCTATGTTCCAAATTCTAGTTTTAGTGTTTTGTATGTCTCTTCCAGACCAAGGGACTAAGTCCCGGATATTTGGGAGGCGAACGTGGGGCCGAAGCCAACACACTTTTGAGACAACTGTAATGATAGCCCCGGCAGGGATATTATATGCCTTACCCCTATGTTCTAAATTAAATTTTTATTATTAGGCTAAAGTGAAGTATTTGTTTGTTTTAAGTGAGGAATTGTTCAATTTAGTCATTATGGGATACAAATGATTTAACGTGCAATGTATCCATTTAATTTGAATATTTAGCTCCATAATTTATGTTTGTAAGATGTGTCATATGTATTGAATTCTAAATATTTTCAGAGTAATAAAGATTGTTAAAGTTTTTTTAATTTTAATTTTATTTTCAAGTTTCTTTTCATTATTATTTAGAACAGGCATCATGACTATGCTAAACGAATACGCAAATAAAAGATTTAGGTACCACATTGTCAGAATGATGTGTCTTCTGGTAACAAGAAACAAGCTGGTTGAAACTGACCTACATAATATCTGAATTCAATAGGTAATTGAGCGTACAACGCAATCAAACAGTGCGTAAAAATAGGGTGGTACGGGTCATGGAGTAATTAAAGACGGGTTGATGGTGCCCTTGCTTATGGCTACATGTTATGTCGTATATTTTACCCATGTCCGTAAGTGTATAGGAAAATTAATTGGTGTAATAACAGTTTTATAAATAAGCAAATAGGAACATAAATAGCAAAGGTCCCAAAGTGTGTCCCTGTGGAACTCTTCTGCCATTTGCCAATTCTGGAGTTTAAGCGAGAATTCTGATATTTTCAGCCTGTCTACAGTTAAGTACGAACTCCATTACTCAGATGGACGTATTTAACATCCAGTTCCCAGATTGATAGCAGTGGGCGAAATTACAATTGTAAAGGTGCCTTTCTAATATGGAAAGTGTAATATAAAGAGAGCAAAGTATTTGTTGGTATGTTGTGTTGGTATGTTGTTGAATTACACCCGTGACTTGCACTTTTTCATTACGGGAGTTGCATATTTTGACATTTAGTAACATGAAGCAATTTTTTCTTAACTATAAATTACTCAATCATTCGAGATAAGTGAAGAGTCGAAATTGGTTATTATTTGTGTCATAACGAATACGTCAATTGATGATGATGATGATTACCTACTCTAAACCGTTATCGGTCACGGTGATTGCTGCAACTTCGCAATGATGAGTGTGTGCTCGAAAACGCAGTATCCCATTTTTTATTTTCGTGTGCCATTATCATTATGTACATGTTATAGAAGATGTTGAACACGATTGGGCCTAAGTGTGATCCTTGCGGAACGCCCGATGCGAACGTCCCACTTATGAACTTCTGCCAACGAGGTTAGAATGGAATCGTTTTAATAATGACACCTCTGTTCCCAAAGCGTAGTTTTTAACCGACTTAGATAAGGAGGTTCTCAGTTTAACCTGTATGTATTACGCGCGATTATTTCACGTTCGGCTGAACCGGTAATGATGCGGTTTTCTAGTATTAATGACGTCAAACTTGGCAGAAGATTTTAGGTATTATTAAAGTCGGTTTAATTTTTTTGAAAAACGTTTTTATTTCGGTAGGATTTGCGAAATTAAAATATTACGTTGTACTAGAACTCAAATCTCTTTTTTGTTTCATAATATTTATTTTTGGTAATACAGTGCAATCGCAGATTATGAGCACATAACAATCGAATGACATAGGATTGATTGCATGCATTCAATTTCGAAACAAAGGTGTTTTCTTCCGAAAAACGGCTTCGTAAAAATAAAAGGTATTATTATAACTTCAGAAGACAGACTCAGTGGTTGTGTGACGAAAATGATTGTATCGTGAGTACATTAAATTATATACTTTTTCAAAATATTTTTTCGTGTGTAGAACTCTGAAAAAAAAAACACCAACCCGCATTGAGCAAGCGTGGTGATTAATGCTTATCCTTCTCCCTGTGAGAGGAGGTCTGTGCTCAGCAATGGGACGATAAAAAGGCTGTAACAGTAACAGAACTCTGAATCAGCTAAGTACAATTCAAAATAATATATAAAAACTGTTAAATTAGTGTTAAAAAATCTAGATCTGCATAGTTTGATCAACTTTTTTGTTTGTTGGTGTTTGTGTCTTGATTGTTTTTTATCTGTATGTGTGAGAACCCCCTCATCAATCGAGCTTCTCCCAAGTTAAAATTACATAGTAATTAGCAAGCAACCGTATTCCGTGGAATGTCTATAATTAGTGTATGTTTTAATGTTATAATATTTATGTATTGTATTTTCTATGGGCTTTAGATGCCTGATTCAAATAAATAAATAAAAAAAAATCATCATCATCATCGTTCCACGGCTAGTCACAGGCCTTTTCTCACACAGACAAATTGAGCGTCAATCAGTTGATGATTTCAGACTTGATAGTCCAGGTTTTCTCAAGATGTTTTCCTTCACCTTTAATCAGTTATTGATGTCGAAGATATGCTTGGAAAGTACATATTTACAAGTTTAGAAAAGTTGCATTGGAACTTGTCTGACCTGGAATCATACCAATACTTGAGAGGTTAGTACTGTAGCGCGTGGTGCGCTAGGAACCGGGGATCTTCAGGATATTTAATTAAAACATTCAATAATAACTTTAACTTTGCGTTTATTCGCTGACTCGGGGGTGAAGTGACATACTTCAATATCAAAACTTATTCTATATCAAATTGAATCTATTTACATTATTGTCCGGCCAGGTATAAAATATAAAACACCAAAAAGTATTTAACTAAGACTACATCTCTACAGTACTTTGTCCACTACGGCAATATTATTATTGTGTGAATAATTAAAGTTTCTCATTTTACAGACTAATAAGTGCAGCAGCTGTTGTTTTCGGAGTAATATGGACGATGAGCCTGGTTGCCGATAACCTACTGCCAAAAACTTTCTTTGTACCAGTTACGACTCCGGCACCCAAACATGGCTGAAACTTTAAAAGTTCTGTTTTCTGAACTATTTATAATCAATAAGTTATTGATAAGTAGCCTTGTAATGTTATTATTGTATTTTGTAATAAAGTTAGACATTTTAACGCAATGATTGATAAATTAAAATAAAAACTGTCTTATATAAATGTTTTATTTAAATACATGGCAACCTCTAGAATACAATCAAACCAACATTAACCTGTTGTGTACAACGCATATGAAATCAGATATACGCGAGACACAATATTGATTTTCTATTGTTTTATAATATCATTAGCTCCATATATAATTATATAGAATTAGCTGTCAAAGATAATGGTGAGTATATAATAATAAAATAATTACTTGAACATAATCTACAATCACAAATATTTCTACTGAATGCGCTGACTCTTCGGCAAGTATCTCCTCCGAACTGATAACCCATTTGTGTAGTTTTATTGCTACCAGAAGTCAGCTCATGACATATTCAGCTGGTATTTTATTTAACCAGCTTTTTACAAATGTGTTCTATCACACATAGAGCACCGACACTCTCCTATGGAAGTGTTGACACCGAAACACAGCGAGTACTTCGAAGGAAGAGATGCTTTCTTCACATCTTTATCAGTTACATCCCAGCCGCACTGAAAACAGATCAACACATCAATGCATGCCTGATATATGATTTTATAAATTTATATCTGTCTATCTTAGTGATCTTCTTTAGATTTTGACGCTCGACACGTCTTATGGTCAGTCTCATCGGTTACTGATAAAGTCTCTCCTAGCCTATCAGGAATTAATCTGACAGGAAAACTACAACTTTTGGTTTCACAGATCTTGGATCGCAATATCTAGTGGAAATTCAAAGTAGCCTTTATCTGGATGTAATTAACTATAGGATAACTAACTCACACTTTATCGGCAAACAGTGAAATCATCGCTTCAGAATAGTAAGCCGGCCATAGAAACTTTGTGCCGAACCTATATTATATAGTATATAGTATATTCTAGTTATGTAGTTAGATTGAAACAACATAAATATTTCAACTAAGATTGGATCCCCTGCTGAGGGACACCTAATAAAGTTGTTGGGAATGAAATTCAGCGTCCTTACCATGCTGGCCATTTGCAGGCAATATAAGCGCCTGGCACAAGGGTTCACCATCTTGCCCAATATCGCCCACGCTTTGCCCGCTCGCCGGTCCATCTTCAGTGCCTGTATGGCAGAGGAAATAGCGCAACACTTGGCATTCAGTTGCTGAGACGACATTTTTGAACTGTCCTTGAGATCCGTTTCACTCATGTCTGTTATAGAATTCTAATGAGAAAAGAACAGCAGGTAAAAAAATATACTTAGTATTAGAAGAGTTTTTTACGGTTGTGATTTAGGTATCTAAGTAGATATAAAATCATAAGTTATCATTTATTAAATATGCTACTATGTAATTCCGAGAAAAACGTTATCTTTGAGTCACCTATCGATGGGAGCGTCTGCGGTTTCCAATTTTATTGTTGGAGGATAATTTTCTTGAGAAACATAGATCCAATTTTTTCAGGTTTTCATAGGAACTTACCAACCAGTCTTCGGCAAGTGCAGTCCATGCATAAGCGCTCTTCTGCCGACGAACTAGGTCCAATAGAATTGCGCGGGACTTCTGGTTGTCCCCACAAGCCACTGACATTAAAATACTGCAAACAATTACTAAAACTTAAGAATTTAAAGAAAAACACATGCACATTTGACTGAATATAAATAAATATTTGATCTCAAACAGAGTGACGTGACACTAAAGTGTGGCCCTAGTATAGAAATATTCAGTAAATCGTTTTCTCTAGAGCTCTCTTACCTGAAAGCACCATTACAACAGCCGGCTTTTCCGAACGATTCGATGGCTTTATCGATGTTGCCCAGTCTGTGCTGGCATTCGGCTTCGAGCGTCCTCAAGTAATTAATCTAGATAAACATCATATAAAGTCACTCGATTGATAATTTGGAGACAAGTTTGAAAAAATATCTGGACTACACGGTAGGTACTGAAAAGTTGAGTGTAGGGGAAAAAAAACTATTTATTATCTAGATACATTTAGAGTACCTCTCCAAACTTCGTAAAAGCAATATTTAGATGGCACATCGCCTCCTCATAGTTTCCTCGCAGGCGACAACTCAGAGCAATCAGGTGATAGTATGGAGCCGTCTCTCCGTGTGCTGACAGTATGCGAGACATGCATACCTCTGCCAACTGCGAGAAGAGAGTTGTTCGTGAGTGCGAGTTATTATAACCCTGGATTTATAAAACCAACAACATCAAACAACCAACATAAAGGCCGGCAATACACGGACCGCTTGAAGCAGTCAGGGGCGACAGTTTCAAGCTGTCGACCGCCCGTATCAGTAGCCACAGTTGAGCGGTTCGTGTATGTGCGTCCATAGAACTCTGTAGTTCACTGTGCAGTCGCAGCTTGAAGCTGTCGCTTTTGATTGCATCAAGCGGTCCGTGTATTGCCCGCCTAAAACTTAAATATTATCTTAATGTCAAACAGCAAATAAAACACCTGTATTCTACTGTCAAAAAAGAAAATCAATATCTTCTACATAATACTAACAGGAATGGCCCTGAGCCTCAGCAGCAGATCAGCGGCATCATAGTATAGGCTCATGCCGGGCAGTAGAGGGGTGCTGTCATACCAATCACCCAGCTCTCGTCCCCATGTTCGGGGGAACCTCTTTTCCTCTGGACTTCGTTCGGCACGAACCCTGTTATTGCGATACGGTGTCACTTCGTTTATAATCACAGTAACAGGGATTTATATAATACTAAGAATCAAATCAAATCAAATCAAATCAAAACGTTTATTCGCGTTGAATGAAGGTAAATTGACTTCTTAATTCATTTTTGTAACAAAAAAAAAATAGAAGTAAAGGGCAGTTTTACCTATAAATTGACTTGACTTTGACGTTGAAATATTTTCCAATATCTACCAAAGTAACTGAGTATCGTCGTAGGCTAAGGTTTCTACCAGTTTCCACCAGAATCATGATACAAAAAAAAATACAAACAAGAAGACTTCACACACATACTTTTCAGCACATTTCATGATCACATCTGCCACGTGATACAGCTGGCGTTCGTAAAAGTAGACGCTGGTAACTGCCCACACAGTAGACCAGACTGGACAGAATGCGAGGAGCGCCATGAAGAAAGGTTCCGCTGCTAAGGGATTCTCTTCAAACAACATCGCAGCTTTTGATAGAAGTCTAGGAAACATAGAAAACGTTACACAGTGCTGCGTCACTCTGCTGCAACGGCATTTTCGTAGACAAAGGATTTTTTCTTTCTTAGCTTGACCTGTCCTACTGCTGGGCAAAGGCCTCCCCATTTCTGTCGATCCTTAATCTAGCTATATTCTCATAGGAGCAAACATAGGAGACTCTCAATAAAACAAAACATCCCCCGATTTTGAAACATTATTCATTACTGCGCTGCTCCTATTAGTCTTAGCATGTTGATAATTATAGGCTTTCTCGATAAATGGGTTATCAAACACTGAAAGAATTTTTCAAATCAGACCAGGAAATCCTGATATTAGCGCGTTCAAACAAACATAGAAACTCTTTAGCTTTATAATATTATTTTTATTTTAGTATAGATTTTCATATGAATCAAAGAAACCATAACAGCAACTCACGAGAGCGGGTGTCGAGGATTCAAAACAACCGCTTTGTTAAGACAGACGTTGGCCCAGTCTCTGTCCACATCTTTGAGGCAAGTCGATACCTCTCGCCAGTGGTCAGCATTGCGGGGCTCTTCTACCACCAACTGTATTTTTATGACTTTTGTAAATGTATGTTTAAGAAAATAAAGTGGATTTACATTTATGTTGGACATACCAATAGGAGTATGACTAAGCAAAGCGCCGTTAAGGAATAAGAGCCCCCACACAAAACTGCGATGCGATGCGATTTTGTTCTGCAGCCCGTTTGGCACCATCACAACATTCACAACGCAACTAAGCTTACGTAGCGTTTCGTAGGCAACTCCTATAATATTGATAGCTTGATACCAATTAAAGCCGTACCTTGAAAAAAAGCTCCAAAGCGTGATTGATATCCTGCATCTGACGAGCGTGTCTCGCCGCTCTCACTGCCGGGTCTACTTCGCGGTTCTTGTCAGGTCCCAACAGTACGGCACACGCAGACTTCATGAGGCAAGCTTGAGCCATCATCACCAATTCCTGAACGATTTTTCATATAGTTAGCATGAAAATCGGTTGCATAGTTTTGAAGATTTAAGCGTACAAAGGTACAGGGATATAGTAACATAGGGATAGAAAAAGCGACTTTGTTTTATACTATGTAGTAATCAGTCGACTTAAACTGGCGTACTTCAAAGACATCATCCGAATGTAGATACTGCTGTACTACAAAGTTATTGTTGATGAATGTGGCCGCGTCCTGCCAGCATGAAGTGGTCAACTCCACTCGAGTCCTCGTCTCGCTCAGCTGCCGGTTGAACGTGCAGAATTCCGTAGTTCCTAGAAATAAATAAAGAAGGATCTGTTTAAAATCTGTTTAAAGAGCGTTTTTTCAGGGTAATTTATTTGGATAAAGTACTGAATTAAAAGAAGAAAGACCTGAATGAGCTTTAAACAGTTTCATTAGTGTGAAAGATTTTGTGTTACCGTAATATGGAACTTTGCGTAAAGAGTTCACAGCCGACTTAACGGTTTTTTGCCAGTCAGTCTCCAGTTGTCCACGACCAGTGCATTTTCGTGACTTGGGACCGTCTTTCTCCATTTCTACAAGCATGCCTGATATTTCATCTCTGTGTAAAGCAGGATTATTTTAAAATAATTTCATGGTAATCTATATTATGTTATTTCGTTATGAATTTAAACTTACTTGAGTATTCGTGGTACTTTAGCTACACTCTTCAGTGGTTTAGCAAGTCTGACTTCTACAATGATGAATGCGTCATTATCATCGGCACCTGTAGCTTTCATTTGGACTGTTGTGATCGTGCTTACAGATGTTCCCACCGAGGAATCTGTTACTACTCTAAAAATATAGATTTCATCATTTACTGTGCTGGTTTATTGGCTTCTTGGGACATACCATGGTTTTCAGGTACATTTGGAAAGTAATGGAAACTTAGCCAATCAATTCATGATAAAAACATAATTTTATTAATTACATATGTAATTGCTTTGCAATTGCAGCATCATGCAGAAAAGATAGTTTTTTTTTGTATGGGGCTAATGACAAAACTATATTTCCAGTAACCAATCAACAGACAGAATATTGTGAACCGCTGTTATAGACCAGTTACCTGCTACTTTTACTTGCTCTCGGTAAGGCAGGTGAAGGTGACGGGATCCTCTCGTTGATGCCTGACGGAGGCCTGTCATTCGGTGTGAGAAGCAGGTCACAGCCGCACTCCCGCATCATCAGGACTGGGTGAACCCAATGCAGTGGTACCACAAGGCGAATGATTTGTTCTGATGAAAACAACACTGTGACAAGCTCTAGACCCGTGTTTGGATAAATTAGTTGGAATCTAAATATGATTAACTGACCCAACTTAAGTTAGATACCTACGATGGACCATATCGTAGAATGCTTGATTATTTTATAAATAATAAACATATTGATTTCACCTCCAGGAAAGAGAAGTTGGAACAAATTTAAGAATGCCATGAAGCTGTAGCCTCCACTGTCTCCATAGATGTGCATCTCGAAGGGCCACTTGTGACAGCGGAGGTGATTCCACAGCCAAGCATCTTTATCCTTTAGCATTAGCGTTCGGTGGAAAGAGCCCCAAACCGCGGTATCTGAGAGGAATAGATAATAAGGAGAAACCAGAAATCACAAAGTCTAAGTTTCTAAATCATGAATGTACAACATTTTTAACTTACGATAAGGAAGTACTTTATTCAAGTAGTGTTGGAGGTCGATATTATCTTCATTCTTTAATTCTTTTAAATTACATTGCAATTTTTGATCAGATTGTGTAAAAACTTCTCCTGCAGATCTCAAACTTTCCCATTTTGGATAGAAATTAGTACAATTGAATCGTCGTGGCTCTCTATAGCCTTGGCTAAAAGTTATGAGGCTGGCTTCCTGGTAGAAAATATACATAAACAATGAATGGGTTAATTTTAACATAACTCTGGTAAATCTGTGGTATTTGGTTTGGTGTACCAACACTTTTGATTAGTTTCAACCAAAATATTGTCAGGAATATATTTCTACAGGATTAAAAAAAATATTTACGTTATCATCACTGTAAGAAGGTAATTTCGAAGCTGCGGTGTAGACGTAGTCCTTTTCAAACGGAATGAACATATTGTAACACGCGACCAGAGTCACTTTCATCCAGTTTGCGTCTCTCAAAACTTTGTGATGCGTTATATTCGAGGCATCCCTTTCCGCTGTTAGTTCTAACGTGAGAAGTGGAAGAGTATCCCAACTCTTGCGATGCATCATTGATGGCTCAACCATTGGCTCCATGCGTTTCTTAATACACATCTTTTGTTGGTCTGGAATTGAAAATATTTTACATATCCTTAGAAGGTTACATCTGAGATAGGACTAATTTTGAATTTTCCTTAAAATTCTATTTAATTTAAAGTGAATATAAGTAACCTTATGTGAAATGTTTCAAGTACTAAGTAATAGTTTCAGTACGAACCTTCCATGCCGAGGAAAATGGACAGAATATCAATGTTGCAGCAACTGATGTTCCGTGTTTTTGTTGGATTTATAACACTCTGTTCCAAGTGGTAAGCGCTCGATTTTGATGTATCAATGTTTCTAAGAGGTTGAATATGCACTGAGAAATAACGAACCATTCGATTTATATAGACGATAAGAGCTTTAGGTATATTATTTCATGTCCTAGAACACTTTGAGCACGTTACTAAAATATATGATATCTAGATAACTACGCTATGCCGGGGGCAAACGCAAGGGATTAAATGATCTAAAAAATATGCTTTATTGTGTTCAAAAATATTTCAAAAGTACTAAAGTATGTCATACCAACTAAAGGACAGTCCGCATACAAGCTCATTTTCTCGTAATCCGACGGATCATAAGTCAAGGTGCCATTTGCTACTGAATTACTAGATTCTTCATCTCTGGCGCCTATCGACTTAATTATAGCATGCACCAGCAGTTGATCGAAGAATGTTACTTTTATGGCAAAGTGCTTGGGATCCTGATCGGGTAAGCGAAGGCTCATGACTTTTAAGACTAAAGAATCTGATGGTGGAACGTCCATATTAGCAGGAACCTGGACATCGGATTTTTGTGACATTGCCGACGCTGAACGCGCCTGGAAGTTTTAATTGGATAATAAATATGACGCGACTCAGGTTAAATTGATTATGATGCTGTTGTATTTTTTCTTACCGATCTTTTCTTTTGCATTTTAGACGTTTTGGCGGCTTGTACTACAACTGAAGGGAATTAATACGGCTATGCCAATGTGTCCTATTGGCGAGCTTTACAATCACTATTAGTAATTCAACTTTTCTATATTGTTCTCTTTAGCACAAATAATTGTAATAGCTTCCACTATACAATAAAGTCGACCTTAATTTTTTGACTTTTCACTATTATTGTACTTTTGACAGTTGTCATAATTTGTTTTTTCCCAAGTGTAACAAAAAGTTTGGATTATTTTGTGTAATTATGTCTACCCGCCATTAGGACTTAATGAAAGCAGATTATTCTTAATAATTTCTTTATTTTTTGTAATCTAATAATATTTATTAAAAGGTACAAATGTGTAGTCAAATAAAATACTCTAATAACAATATTAAATCAAAAATATTTTTTTAATTTACCTAAATTAAATAATTTGTACCTAATCCTATCTATTTAAATACTAAAAATATTTTTCGACAAAGACTTTTAATAAAATTTTCATGAAACTACATGTGCATTCTCCTGCAGAATTACATACATTTTATAGTTATGTGTTTGAAGGAAAATATTAACTTTTAAGCATTGTTAGATTGTACTTCGTTTATTTTCCAGACCCAGCTAGTTTACATACCGAGACCTAGCTTACCTTTAGAGTCAATTTACTTAGGTAAACTATATAAATTAATAAATAAGTACTTATCTAAAACTCATTACACAAAAATATGCACATCTTTCGTATACTTATTTAATGAATTAATACATCTTTAAGTGGAATGTCATTTTGTAACTGCACTGCAAGCAAATGATCCCTAGTACGTTATACATGTAGTTATAATTGATATTTTTTATTATAAAGAGAAAAGTTTTCTATGTTCATAAAATCGTAACTAATATTATTCAAAACATTCGGAACTTATTTCAAAAAATGTATCTGTTATCATTAGAATTCTCTGGACTCGGTATAGGTAGATGCTTAAATTAAGCATATATTTTTGCTCACACACACATGATTTTCCTGCCTTTAAATATTGTTTACATTACCAAAATAGCTTACTTAAAAAACAACATTTCATACCAGGCCGAAAACTAAACCTGACGAGATACTCTATAAATTCATCCATAACTACTAATAACTGTTTTACACCGTGCTTTACCATAACTAAAAATATAAAATGTTCAATCTACGTTTGTCCATTTAGGGCTTCTAACATTTTATCCTGCGAGTCAGGCTTCCGAGCATACACTACGAGCAAACGGTAATTGAATTCAACGCTCTTTTCATAATTATTGTTGTACTTGTCTAAAATTTGTAGTTCTTTCAGTATATCCATATAATCTTCCATGAAGTCATCGTATTTTTCCTTGGGAATTTTGAAAGGGTTGATAGCTGTTAGTGCTTCTGTAATATAAATGGTATTGTTTTAATTTGTAGTCATCAAGTTCAAAGGAGAGCAGAAGCACGATAAACTGTAGGCCCAGGCTGTCATTGAACATCTTTGGCAGTCGTTACGGGAGAAGCCTGTAAGTCTGACAACCAGTTTTATGTAGGGGTATTGAGTACCCCGCGGGTCGAGGAGGTCAGATAGGCAGTCGCTCCTTATAAAACGCTGGCACTCAGCTGCAACCGGTTAGACTGGAGGTCCACCCCAACATAGTTGGGAATAAGCTAGGCAGATGACGATCAAGTTACAAAGGGGAATGTTAACCATAAAAATCATTGTATTTACTCACAACAATTATATGGCCAATAAAATAAATAAATAAATATGGTAATTTAGAGATTCACGAATGAAAGGATAAATAAAGTGTAGGTATGCCAAAAAGGGTTAAAAAGTATGACTCACTTCGCAAGATATGTATGTTGTCGTACACGAATACCAATTCTTTACATTCCACATCGACGTCAACGAATCCAATTTTGTCTATCATTGCCTTTAAGTCTTTTTCCGGCTCCTGAAATATTTAAATTAATTATTAAACATGGTAAATGAGTAATGGAAAATATGTATTTTACTCAGTGCTACGTCAGACTATGGGGAAAGGGAATCACCAAAAACAAATGACAGTCCAAATAGCTGTAATAATTGAATAATTTAACCAAAAAAAAATCAAAGAATCTTTTACTATTAGCTATTTAAGGCCTGAGTTTGCCATTCCTGATCATGTTTTAAGATTTCAGTAGCGCCTGCGTAGAATGCTTACCAAAGAGTCGTGGTAGGGCGATATGTATCTGTCGACATCATGCACCCATTGACTCCACTTGTTGTTGCGCGCGAGCACCCGGTACACGTCAAACACAGGTGCCCAGGCTACAAATATCGTGAAGCACTCCCCATCCTCGCTTAGAAGGTTGTATATGTTGTTGAATGCTCGTCTGAAAGAGGTGAAGTTGTTACTTAGAATGTTGCTACCATGAGGTAAGGATAAGCAATAGGTTGCTTAGCTGCGTATTGCTGGTTCCAGTTTGTAATAACAGTCACTAGGTGGTAAAATGAGTCTTTATTTACTCAATACAATAAGGAAATAAGAAAGAAATTGAACTGCTTAACAGACGGTATCAATCAACGTTAAGAACTTATTCCATTTTGGGATGGTGGACGTGCCAGATATGGTACCAATTGCTAACTCTTAAGCTTCAGGCGTTACATTTCGTTAAGATTTAGCGTCAGGTCATGAAACTTCTCTAGGGAAGAAGTATTTTGTCCATATGCATTTGTTATAGACCCATAGAACCATCATGTATCCATAGCTTGAAAAACTTAAGCAACTAGAATGTTCCTTACGAAAAATACTCGAAGCTTCTCGAAAGAGCTTTCGAATAGTTACAAATGAACTACGTATAGGAACTACATAGCACTTGTTACGTTAAACACGTGCTTGGTAACAAAGGACTAATTCGGTCATTTTATAGGTCGCTTATGAGTAGAATCAAATTTAATTTTAGAGCCGTAAAGGTTAAATATGGCATTACGTCTGCCAGTGTAATGTGTTCAATGCCGAATTTTATGCACTCGAATCCGATAGCCCATTGTTTCAAATTAATCAAAGGTCTATTGAAAATATTAGTTAGAGTCATAGCTCAACCGGAACTTTATGAACAATTCGGATGTTCCGATAAACATAGTCGAAAAATAGCGTTGTTTATATTATTGCTTCATTATTTTTAACAGGTGCTAAAGGATGAGACAAGACATGAGACATGTTATTGGGGGATTAGAGAAGATAATGATGTACGTAAGTACATAAGAAATAGCCGAAGTAAGCTATGCTCTATTGCTCACAAGCCATAGCTATGGGCATAGCTGTGAACAAAACCAGAAAGAAATTCCGACCAACAGCCTAGATATGTATTACAACCAATTTGGTTCGGTGTTACCGAAGCAGGCATAACAGATAAGTTACATGTATGAACCTATATTGTATTCATCATACATATGGAACTAATCGCCTTTGCACAAAATGTTGTTATGTTGAATCTTAAATGATATTTGACTCTAATCCACCTAATTAAATGAAGAGAGGCGCATTAGTGGTCAGCTTACAAAAATAAGTTAGGTTTCAGTATCAGTAGTTAGTTTAGATTATTGAAGGCTATAATGTTCCAGAACATTCAGTATATTTCCTATAGATTAACCCTTCATTTTAGGACCTTCACCTCGGGTTTATGTTTCTGCCGGTGTCAGATTTGGAGATCTTTTTGGCGTGCTATGTAGGTAACTACATTAGTAACACATATGATTAGATGACATACTCGATCATAATATATTATTGAGTGAGAGAGTGTTAGCTTCTAGGTACTAAGTAAGTACATTCAAAAATACTGAAATAATACAATAAAAATTAGAAATTGAAAAACATTTAAAAATGGTTTTCCTGAGCTTGGATTTAAGTAATATTACTGTATTAGAAATAATAAAATAATACTCACTCTTGGTTATTAACCCAATGCAGAGCGTAGAACGAGAAAACGTGGTCGAAGTTTCCCTTCATACCTTCAGGCAGGTCTCCCTCAATATCGAGCACGGTGAAAGAAGTCTGTTCATTACAATGATGATCATTCGCGAAGTTCACCATCTTCTCGCTGATATCACAGCCCAGCAACTTGTAATCAGTAGGGATATATTTCTTCAGCATATTAGTCACGCTTCCATCCCCACAGCCTATGTCAAGAATATTATTGTTACTCTTCTTCCACTTAATTTTCGAAGCGTATTCTTCTAGACACATGATAGCATCTCTCTTCTGCAAGCTATTGCTTTTCTCATACAAGACCGCGTTATTCATTTTAAAGGAAATATTTTTTAGTTACAGATGTTCGAATTTCGTGATATTGATTTGTTTAGTTAATGATTTTTGTTATTTATTTTCGGGTGCGCGTGCGCGTGGTGAGTGAAGCGCGGTTTCGGCGGACAGTCGCGTCGGGAGCGCGGCACTGAGCATTTATACGTTCCACGATCGCAGCTTACTAAAACATTCATAGTGGCTGCGGATTTGGCAGACGTCATGTTAATTTTGTTGGATACAGGCAATGTAGGATGCTTATTTCCACCCTTATTTTAAAGTCCATGAGATGATAATGGGCGATATTAAGGTAGGTCAGGATTAGTGGATTTCAAGTGACAGTGGTCATCATCTTTTAATTGTGATAGAGCAACGCGGTGTAACTATTAAAAAAAAAAACATCTACTAGCCGCAGTAGCATAAAATAGGTTTTGAGGATCATGAAATGTAAAGTTTTTAGAAAGCTTTGTGCCTACCTAAAACGTACAGTAAATGGTTATCCTTATTAGTTCAGTTTTCTAATTATTTTGGTGTGCGGATTCACAGGAAGGTATTAATGTCGTTTAAGGAAGTTTTTCCAAAACGCCAAATCGTTATGCTTTTTCCTTCTGTAAACTGTAGTTTTGGACGTCACTGACGTCACTGTCTGTGACAGTATATTTGGTCATCATCTTTTAATTGTGATAGAGCAACGCGGTGTAACTATTTTGAAAAAAAAAACATCTTGGAGCCGCAGTGGCAAAAAATAGGTTTTGAGGATCATGAAATGTAAAGTATTTCGAAAGCTGTGTGCCCACCTAAAACGTGCAGTACCTAAATGGTTATCCTTATTCAGTTTTCTAATTCTTTTGATGGCTGATTCACAGGTAGGTATTAATTACGTTTTAGGAGTCTGTTTCAAAAACCTCAGATTATTATGCTTTTTCCTTCTGTGTAGTTATGAACGTCAGTAACTAATTGTCAAGGAAGGATGCATAAGCCATATTAATAAAAAGTTGAAAGCAAGCTAGGAAGGGCAAGTGTAAAAATCCTCATATCTTATGCTTTATGAAAAGCTTTGCCTAATCATGGGCAATAAATAGGCCATCTTTGTCAATTGTTTTTACCTCAACAACAGAAAATTGAGTTCACATTTGATAAATAGCAACGATTCATTAATTAGCATTCTATTGCAGAATTAGTTACAATGATGAAGATTGTATCTTAATTTTAGATTTGCTTATCACTAAAACTGTCTGACTAAGAGTTTAGGAGTAGCAGGGTTTAAAGAGGCCTTGTTTTCTTACCAGAATATTAGGCATATTTTCCTGTACTATTTATCAAAGACCAGCTTTGATATGATGTTTTCCTGCGGTTTCACCCGTGTCTCGGGGGCATTCTTCCTACAGTTGGGTAAAATATAGAGTACTTGCGACCCGCCTCGGCTTGGCACGGGATAACAATATTTCCCCACTATTTAATGTATGTTATTTTACTTATAAACCTTCCCCTTTAATCCTCTATCTATTAAAAAAAACTGCATGAAAATCGGTTGCGTAGTTTTGAAGATTTATGCGTACAAAGGGACTTAGGGATAAAGGGATATAGGGACAGAAAAAGCGACTTTGCTTTACACTACATATGTAGTGATGTTACTCGAGGATAGTGTAGCTTCCCAACAGTGAAATATTTTTTCAAATCGGTTCAGTAGTGTCGTAGCCTTTACAAACAAACAACCAAAAATGTATCCTCTTTATTATATTAGTTTAAAAATGTGCGTGATAAGCCGTCAATTTGGTTTATTTTCGAAAAATATAGAAAAACAACTTCTCTTATCTAACTGTGCTGTGTCATATCGATCAATCAGTAACATTATTTGCATTATTTCGATTTAGGAAAATAGGTTAGTGTGTGAAATAACTGCATCATCGGCAAGTAGGTACAGTAGGTAGGTAAGTGCAAATCCCAGTTTGAGAAGTTATGATAAGACAACCCACAGGAATCCTATGTCAATAAAATTATTGTTTTTTTTTTCAGAAAAAGTATTTATTAATCGTGAAAATAACAATGTAAAAGTCTTAACAGTAAATTATATCATAACCAGTAAAACTTAAAAGCTAGTAAGTACAGATCCACTGACCGCTATGCAGAAAAAAATGTATGACGTGTATCTTATGACGCACGGAGAAGAAAATATAAAATAGTAATTAAATAATATTTCAATTTGTATTCTGTAACAGAGAAGAATACTCAGATGTAATACAATTTACAGTGATTAGATACAGCACAATAAATTACATAAAATAGTCATTTTATGGGAATAATACCTGCCCTGATTACAGTCTTCAGGGCAGGTATTATTCCAAGATATTAGGCAGGTATTAGGCAAGAAAAATAATCTCCGTTGGTTACAACGGAGATTATTTTTCTTGAGCATCCGCCAAATGACATTTTCTGTGACGTTCGCAATGTTGGAAACACTATTTTTTTTTTATCCATAATAAATATTTGTTTTGTGATAAGAAAAATTCTGTATAGAGGTCTAGTTGAAACCTAATTATTTAATAATTTCTGCAGTCGGTCCAGTGTAAGATAGATTTATCTATCACAAACACACGTAACGATAGCTTGGAAATAATTAAAACTTAGTAGTAAAAAAATATTCTAAAATACCATTAGCCTTCTTATTTAATCCTAATGTAGGGTACAAATTTAATTATAAATATCAATAATTTTGTGATAATTTTGTGTGTGGGATTGATTCAGAAGGCAGCACTCCTTGATATGGCGCGTATTGTGAGGAGGTTTCTGTCTCTGGGACCCTAACCACCGGTACCTTGGACCCTGTGCCCGATATCGGTGGCAGCCTATTTTTTATATTTTTAAATGCTTTTTATTTAATATTTAAAAATGTAATTTATATGTTGAAAAATAAATAAATGAGGATAATACATTTTGTGACATCGGTTTAAATCAAAACATATGCGTTCTATATACTGCTATCAGCGGTCTGATTGATCTTCTATTGAGTTCGGAACAGTACAATAACATTTCACAAAAAATATCAATGATAACAATCGGTTCAGATTTACTTTGATAATGTTAACGGTTTATTTAATTTGGGTTTGCTCGTTGTTTTGATGATGTGTCCCTAGAATATTGTTAATTGTATGTTAACCAAGTTTTCAAGAAGATCGTTAGATCTTTTGATTCCTGAAATATGTTATGAAACAATATTGTATTGAATACAATAGTTGCTCAAACATTGTTTAAGGTTCTTCTAACCTACAGACAGACATGTGTTGCTGGGGAGTTTGTTGCGCCACTTCTTCTTCCCAGCAAAAACACATAGGAAGTGGTGAAGGGTGGGCGTTTTGGGGGCTGTCTATTGTTAATTCCTGACGTTCAAAAAGTGCTGTCTTGCAGCCAAGTTTGAATAAACGATTTTTGATTTGATTTGATTGATTTGCTAGTAATATTAGTACTCTATCGACATTTTTGATTTCTTAGATGTAACTACAACCTAACACACCGACAGTTCACAATGTATAACATCATAATCTGTATAATTTAATAATATATTAACCTAATTCAGGAAAGTATAAAATATAGGCGGTTTAGAATAATCAGATCTAAGGCGGAGATATCCGCATAATTTCAATATGGCAATACCCTTTTTGTCGTTCGAAAGTCCGCAAACAATATTCCTTCTTTCGGCAAAGGGTGATTTAGAAGAATCGTTGACATTCTGGGTATTTCTATAATCAAACCATCCATTGTCTTGCGGTTAGAGATTGAGACATAATTCATAAGTAGCCAATGTCGAAACGATGGATAGTTTAGTTATAGAAATTCGCCGTTAATGGATCATTTGCTTGCACAGACGACTAATAGACAGTAGTTGCAGTTTATCGTAGGTTCGCCAACATTATTGTTGTTTATTTCAACGACGCCTAATTCTTGCGCCACCGCGTAGTAATCTTGCATGAATTCTTCGTACACATCTTTTGGCATGTCAAACGGTTCTATTGCCTTTACGGTATCTGAAAAAGGATATTGTTATAATTTTTGACTTGCAATTTTGGAAACAAATGTAGTTTTTGATATGATATCATTGGGAGCATAAACAACTTAGATTATGATCGATGTATATCACGCTATCGCATATACTAGATATGATGTATATTTTTGGAGTTTAACGATGCGTATTGAATGTACAAGTATAACAACCAATTAAATTGAGGAAATGTTAGTAACGTGAAAATAAGTGAAAATTCACCAGCTTGCATGTTTTAGAAATACAATAAGTACTTGATAAAAACTTCGGGGTAAAAACGATCAATCAAGCTTACTTTTCATAGCTTCCACGCTGTCAAATACAAATAGCATATCTTTACATTTCACATCGATATTCCTAAATCCTATTTCTTCCATCATCTGTGTTACTTTCTTTTCGGGTTCCTGAGAATACAAAAAAGAAATAGTTTTCAAATTAATAACGTATTTTATAAAAAGATTTTAGAATATTTAAATCTATGGTGAAAATCTTCTGGGTATTAAAAATAAATACCTAATTCTTATATTTGTAATGTCAGATTTCATTTAGTCGTAGTATTTGTAAATATTAGATAGTTATCTCTTTTTCCTGTTTGCAACAATGTGAGAGAATAGATCAAGATTAGATTTTAAGATATTAGTGTTTACAACTCATGAATGATCACGTGTTATCTAAGTATTATCTAGGTAAGTACTGACTGGTAGTTTCAGCATATAGGTATAATAATATGTTCTTCATAGCTGAGTTGCAGATTTATAACAAGCCCTAGTGTCAGAGTTTTCTCAAAACCAGAAACCTTTGAGGTAGAATTTTAGGTAACAACGAAAGCTACTGAACTGCTTCAGGGCCGGCTTTATGCCAATATGATACCTAATAAAACAGATAATTACAAATAGAAGAATGCTTAAACAGCATATTTTTTTGGCCCTATACAAGCAGATATGTCGAATTAGGTTAAGTTATTAGTAATGGCAAAGTAACTATGTGATAATAAATAAACAAATAATATTAGAAAACATTGATCCATATCGAGTACTTAAAAAACACAACCTAAATAGACCTTGACCATGAAAAAATTAACACTACCAGAAATACCGTAATATTATGTAGTTAGTTTTTAGCATGTAGTTAATTTATTAGAAGTAAATATACAGTACCTGCATGTCGTGATAAGGTGATATGAAGGTATTGACGTCTTTCAGCCAGGACTTCCACTTGGAGTATTGAGCTAGAGCATTATAGACGCTGTAGACTGGCGTGTAGCCTAAGAACATGAGGAGACAGTCACCGCCATCTTCTAGAAGATTGTAAATGTTTCTAAAAGCTTTCCTGAAAAAATTAATGATGTTAGATTTTTTTTTATTGTAAATCTTGTCAATCTTTCTCCGAAGAACATTTTGCGAAAGCTAGTCTTTGGGTGCATCTAAAATCGCTGTAGTGTAGGTCAGTATCTGACGCTTACGTCCAAGTTTATTTATAGTGATAGTAGCATGAGTAAATAAAGATAAAGATTGATTTATTGTATTCTTACTATTTTCCTAACATCTAACAACTTACTCCTGATTTCGTATCCAGTGCAGTGCATAAAAAGAAAACACATGATTGAATGCTGAATACATTTCTGTTGGTAGATCCCCCTGGATGTCAAGTACTCGAAACATGGTCACTTCATCGCTGTGATGTTCGCTTGCATATTTCACAGCTTTTTCACTTATATCACAAGCTACTAATTTCTTGTAGTTTCTCGGCATGTATTTTTTCAGAATAACGGTCATGCTGCCGTCACCGCAACCCAGGTCTATCACGCTATCCCCAATATTCTTCCAATTGATCTTCTTCGCATATTCATTAAGACATTGGATAGCACCCTTCTTTTGTAACGAGTTCGCTACATTGTACAGCTCTGGATCATTCATTTTGAATCTGCAAAAAGCCAAAATTCAATGTTATTGTAAACTCATACAGGAAGTAGTTACATTGCATAGAAGATTGTCGTCTATAGATATTATCTCCTATTTCTTAAAGTCTTAAATGGCAACGTTTTCCTCTTAGAGTAATTTTGTAACAATGTAACGATTTCATACTAAGCTTACCAAAATAGGCCAGCGTTATCAGTATGGGATCATTACGTCTGTGTTTTTGTCAAAGTCTTTTGTGATAAGTTTTTTTTTCAATCGGTGACCTTCATCTGAGCTGTATTTATACAACTTTGTTCTAGCCCCGGGAAGAGGAAAGTCCGTTGCGCAAATGCTCAGATCATTTGTTATTTATTCTATTTTTACTATTCCCATAAGACATTGTGAAATAGAAAGGTCATAAGTTATGCTTTATGAAAACTAGAGAGATTGCCATTGATTGTTTGTAGAGTTTGAATGAGGATGACGTAATTATGAAAACTTGAAAAGTAAAAAATAAAACAATAGTTAAACAGGGATCAGGTTTAGGTATGTGAGGAGTATAAGGGCGACTTAAAGTGGCATTCGTCCAGAATGCGATATTCTACGTATTTCTTGACTTAACCACGACTGATTGAAATCTATTCCTATTAAAAGTGTAGTAATCTCTGGCGTTTTTTTTGCAATTGCATTTCTATTGCTCTGTTTGCAGTTGGTAAAAAATAAATACACATACGTATTACAATAAGCATAATGAATATACCTACAGTTTTACCTAACGTTATTTTATTTCAGGATTTAAATAATGCTATTAACTAAATATATAAATTATACAACTGAGTTAATAAATGAGAATCTTAACTTTTTAAGAGCTTTTGCGAGATTTTAAACACGGGATCGTTATAAAAGATTTTATAGTTTATATTTCAGTTTCAGGTAGTTTAGTTATGTTTATTACTGTAAAGGTTTTTTCAAATTTGACGGCGGAAAGAATTGACATTCGGTGCACGAGTGCAGTCGTTGCATCGCAACGTCTCGAAAAAGTGCATTGCCCTGCGTCTGCACATCGGTTTTGTATTTTTTAAATAAAGCGTTTGCGTCGACGGTATCTACTCAATTGAGTTAGGATTCCTGACCTGGCATAATGTGATTTATATTGTCCACGGCACGCATAACGTTAGATGACGTAGTTACAGTTATTTGGTTTATTGTGTCACTATTACTGCGTATTAGTTTTAGGCTCTGTTTTTGCTAATAGTTATTTTGTAGCTGGTCCTGTTTAATCTGGTTAAAATAGCCGTCTAGACAGAGAGTTTAGAATTTTTGAGCTATATTTGGAAGCCATAATACCTAATCAGACGAGAAGATAAGACAATTAAGATATATTTTATAAGAAGTAAAAAAACAATCCCTTAATCTATCAAGTTACTAGAACTTCGGAGATTTTCAATTTAAATGTGGCACCCAACATGTCATTGATAATTGTTACATGAAACTTAAAAGTTAATTGTATATACCCATTATTACGTATGACAATAGGTAGTTCTTAACCAACAAAATAAACATCGTTAATGCCTTGGTTTTATTCCAAATATTAAAACAGGTTACCCGAATTCCCATTAACATACATGTACTGAACTGAAGTAATAATAAAGTAAGTATGCATTAAACCAAAAAAATATGCACGCCGTAATCTAAACTCGTATTTCAAGGGCAAAGTTAAAACTCGCGAAAAAAATTCAAGTTGGTGCATCAGTGCGTCCATACGCCATAATGCAAGTGCACTGAACATCGTGTGGAACCAAGCTTCTTGATCATTGTTCATGTTTAAAACGAAGATTTATATGTTTTTTTAATAAACGTATGCTAGTTTACCAGAACATCACTTTTTGCCTATTTCATTTCTACAGAATCAGACAATTACTCAACATTTTTGAGTGGAACTGAAAATACTACGCCATCTTTAATTAATGTTTCCAAAATGTGAATTTTCAGCAAATAGTGAAAATTAAACGTGAATAAGAATTACACAGTATTGTATCTATGTTTAGTTTAATTTATTTTACAGTAGGTAACGTGCTTATTTAACGCGGCAATATACCTTCTGTTCATTTTTTTTACCTTGTATGATGGAGTGGATTGAAATAATTTCATCTACTTACAGTAGTAGTAAGCTAGCTTGCAAGTCAAAATCAAAATTTATTAAATACTGGCTGCTAAACAGCACTTTCAGAAATTTACAAAAGACTGCCTCCAGAGCGCCAACCCTCCTTCACTTCCCATAGGTAAAAAGAAGAAGAAAAAAAAGAAAGAACGCTGGGAAGAAGAAATGGCGCAACAAACTCTCCAGAAGAGTTACTTCCAAGTATCAAAACTGTCGACAATGTAGTCACCAGCAATGTCACCCCGAATGGGTTCAACCGCCGAACGTGTAAGAGCAGGAAAAAGGGCTCATATTAAGGGAACTTTATTGTACAAGCTACGTACTGAACTCGTTCCAAATAACGAGAGATTATTTCAAATATTTATTCACTTTCCGATAATTGACTTGAATTAAAAACAAAACAAGTGTGTTTAAAATGTTAAGAAATAATCACAAACCGAATGTTTTGGTAATTATTACATCGATAAAATGTCCAAAAATGAAGCCGTAAGAGCTCGAAGAAATCAGACCTCCATCACGTAACTACTTAGAATCTATGAAATCTCTTAAAGTCGAAGGCATTTGAGGTAAAACATAGGTCCCGAATCCCGAATTAATAAAAACCAGGATGTTTATAGTAAAAGTCTAGTATATGCTATGTCGAGTCTATAGGTACATATATCACATCCTATTTTTTCCCGTGTCTCATCTACTGATAGTCTGGAAGAGCTCTTGGCGATAAGACCCCATTATGATATCTACTTTATTTAATTTTAAAATCAAAACTGAAAATTGGTGTACATACATAATTCATCTATTAGATGTAATTGATTTTTCTCTCGCGCTGTACCTACATATTGATACTGCTGACAAATGGTTCTCATCCAGTAATGTGTGAATGTTGGGACATACGTTTGTCAAACACAAACTAGAAATAAAACTAGTTGTGGGCGTAGCTTGTAAAATCACTTTCTTTGGTAAAACGACTGAATAAATATTTATTTATTAGCTATTAAAGTACAACACGATATTTTGGAAGCTATCTTTATCACTTACATTAGGGTTCCGAACATGATTTTCAAGGAGCAAAGTTAGATTTAAAATAACATGACAATTGGATTTGTGAAAAGTAATCTAGGATAAGAATATTAGACTCTAACTGTGTTAGGTGGTTTGATAGGGCCTTACGTTTCCTTTCCTATGAACATGAACCTAACTAAAAGAGATTTGGTACTTTATTGTTAGAGTACAAGAAGAATGATATTCCCATACGGAACCCTGAAGGTGTCGCAGCAAGCCTGATAATATCCGTAACCTTCTTGGATGTCTCCAGATCATCGACCTTACTGGTCTCACCTGTTTTAAGCCCGTGACGCAACGGCCAAGTGAAAGTTTGGAAAAATATTTGAATGCCCATTGCGTCACTTTGTTAATAGATTATCATCATGGTCACGGGAGACTCCTGACCTTACTCAACATTTTTATTCAACTTGTTTTGATAAGGTACTTATTTGTTAAGTGATAATGAATCGTTAAGTACTGTGGTATCGTTGAGCACCTTATAAATTGTATGAAATACGCTTAAAGATTATATTAATGTTAGAAAACACAATATTCTAATGTTCCATTAAAAGAAAAGTACGTTAGATATAAGAGCTCCATCAAGGCAAGAATGTGTACCTACTCAAAGGTTTCTATTAAAAGAAAGTTTCAGGACATTTTGTTTAATCGGATAACATAATTAAGTGTGATTTTTTATATCTCGTGTTGGTTTTATTGTTGTGACATCTATCTACAAATTGTAAGGGGTATTATGTCATTATCTGTATAATATTCAAATGATGTTAATGATAGCTTTTTTTCATAACTTCGTCAGCCAATTGACCCGTACATTAGCCGAACACTAAACGCATTGCAATGCGTGCCCGCACAGTGCGCAATCTTTCTCTTATTATTGAAAAAAATTCGTACTTTCGTCCTCTCACAACCAGTCAGTGAGTGCAATGCCCCACGAATTGTCCTAAATTATTTCTTGTCTCTTTTTTATATGCATTTACTGGTACGTAAGAAGGAGAGGTGTATATAGTTCGTTTAGTCATCGCGACGGTTCAAATCGTCTCTTATTGACGGTATAATGTTTTGGGTCTTAAGGCAGGTTATGACTAAGGTCATAAAAAGACAAGTTGTCGTAGGCTTAGAAATTATATAATTTTTTTAAAGTCTGTATTCTATAAAATAGGTATATTATTTAAGAATCAATGCGCATTATTTCCCTTCAGCATAGCTTTATTAATATAAATTGTGCATTGAATGATTTGTTCATTGATAACCTAGCTGACTCTAAATTAGTCACTTATGTACAAATGATCACTATTTATTACGTGTTCTATATATCACTATAGTATGTATTGTTATTAAGATAATGAAGTACATGGCGTTTATTAGATCGAATCGCGGAAATAGGTACTTACAGTGACAATTACGCGTAATATACGAGTGAGATTAATATACGATGACATCTGTAGGTACATATTTAAAGTGTGTTTTCCGCGTATTGTTAGATCATGTAAACTTTTGAGAAAACCATTTTATCTTTATTTATTACTGATACTAATTGCACTTGATAATAGCTAGTAAAAATATAATGTTCGAATCTCTTCAGTGAATTAACTTATGAACAAGTGTACCTATAATTTTTAAGTCGAATTCAAATTGCTTAAAAAGCAAACAAGAATCATCAACAATAGTCCAAATAATATAAGTAGGTAGTACTAAATTAGTTAAGGTAAGGTTTAGATAATTATCTTAAATGATTTCGAATAGGATTGAAAAATCTGTGGCTGAAATAAAAATTTAATAGGACTGAAAACTGAAATATCTTGATGTACCCATACGATCATCTATGTATAAGGTCCTCTTGTACCAATCTTTTTTGCTTGAACAAGTAGTGTCTTATTTATTTTTCAAAACCTGCCATATTTTTCGTATAAGTACCATCTACCGTTCTCGCCAGAAAATGTTTAAGTACTTGCATGGAGGAATCAACCACGGAACGAAACCACGGGCATTTAGGGCGAAGGCTCTTCACACAAAGTTTCACTAACTTTGTACAGATGGCGCTGTTTGCGATCACAGTACTTCAAGTACTTTGAAATTATAAAGTTGTTACTGTAAGGTCAATTTTGTTTGTCCAAAGGGTTTTTGTTGTACGATGTTGTTTTTGCGACCACCGGGCAGCGGCGAAGTACCTAAGGGTTAAGTTATTTTTAGTGGAGCAGGAATTTATTTTAAGTAAAGAAATCGTTAGATAGGAACTTAAAGATTTTCTCTGAGAGCTGTTTTATTCTCTTTTTTCTCTGTTTTATTATATTTTTTATAAAAGTTAGATTTTAACGGTAGGTATTGCCACCAATGTGTCTGTATCCTAATGAAATATTTTTAAGATTTAAATTGTTTTATTATGGTATACAATGTTTTTATAACTGAGGAAATATTATCCTCTTCTCTTATGGAATATTTTGGAAGCTCAGTATTAACTTGACGATACCTGGCGAAAGGAACACTGCTGATTTTACGATGAATTAGTATTCATAGGTAAACTAAACTTAACTAAATGCATTCAAACAATCATAATTTCATAGAAATACAGGTAAAACAGTACACCATAAGCAGTACTATCAACAGGTAGGTGGGATGGTATTGCATGAGTTCGAAGCCACCACCAGTGTTATGGATTCCTTTAGGCCAGTTATAGGTACAAGTTAGGTAAGGCAATGCTATCGGGTTACAAGGGAGCAGAAGCTTATGGTTTTTAGAATTTCAGGCTATATTTGCTACAGAAACCCCTATGAAATAATACCAGGCTAGTATACAATATTTTACTTCATATGATAAGATCAGGGGAAAACGTGATTTTAAACTATTCGGATAAAGTTTTCTTTCCTACTTTAGTGCCGGTTTAATTTAAATCTAATTCCATTGAAATGTTACCTAACATCGAAATAACTATAACGTGGATACCTACCGCTTCAAAAAATAAACAAGCGACTCTGACGTCAAGAAAGGTCCTTACAAATAATAATCTTATTTCCCTACAAAACGTCTGAAAGAGATGAAGAAAAAATGTCTGTGCTCGACATCATTTCGCAACACATAGAGCGGACATTCGTACATACAGCATTATTTACTGACTCACACAGAGACGAAGCTACCTATCAACCTAAAGAATATCTAAAAAATACACAAAAAGCTTTTTTCCCAAGAATAAGCGGGACGGAGTACGGATCTTATTTTTCTCGTGGACGTTTCAGTCGCTCTGGGGTGGGACCCCGAGCTGCCGCGGCCGGGGTGTGGGGTCTCCACCGCCCCCTGCAATAATACTGCGTCACTATTTTGCGCCATTACCTACACTCGCTTCCTATTCTATAAGTAGCGTAGCCTCTAGGACGTAACGTAGGAACTTCCAACTTACTCGCCACCGTACCTCGGTAGGCGGAAAACCACTCATGTTGTAATCGAATCGATTACACAACTTTAGTATCGATTCGCGAGTTCGGTAGCCCTTGACCTCATTTCATTAACAATCTATTTACAGTCGGTTAGGTATCAATATCTGAACTTGGTTACTCGTGTAGAAATATGCTTCCTTGTTTGTTGATACGGATGAAATTCCGCCAGATTATATTTAGGATATGGATGGGAATAGCATCGCTTGTTGATTAATGATTTTAATGACCCTAAACACGTGTTACATTAGCTGGTGATGTGATGCAAACGGGACATTTCAATTGAATGACCCTTCAAAAGCTCCGACGGTCATTCAGTTCCGCGTTAGTACAACACTGATTAGCAGACCATTAATCAAGGATTCCTGTGGTTACGCGGTGGTCCTATCCACTTCAGAGTGGGGTTAAAATGCAAGCAAATTATTAAGATAGTACACTGAACACAAAATTCAGAAATCTGACCTTAAGTTTTGTAATTAGGTACAACAGAATATTTGTATTCCCGATGTTTGCCATTAAGGAAGCAAAGCTATCATGGGAATTCCCATGATAGCTTTGATTTTGATTTTGAGTTTTGGTTGCTTAATATAAGTAAACACTTAAAAGGTTTTAAATAGAGAATCTAGAAACTAACCCATTCATTGAACAAGCCATACCTTTAAACCCTAGAAATTGTTTCTACTAACATTTAAGCTCAGCATAAAGTATAATAAAATATAATTTATCCGTAGTCTCGGATTTCGCGGAGTTACGTACTAAATCTGTAGGATTTCGAGTGCTAGCGCTTCGTGGAGGCTGCTTTATATGTGTTGCAGTGTTCCAACTCGGCGGAGCTGGTACATACCGCCACCTACTGCATACGTGGCAAACAAATACGATAGAATTTATAACAATATATTTAAGTCGTTTTTGTTGTGCTTGAATTGAAATACTGTATTTTATGTTGGTGAAGATTTTTCAAAGATGTAACTTCTCATGAGAAGTAGAATAATGAATATGAGAGCCTATTCATTGTAAGTCAATAAGGTAATGTTACGACTGTCAGCTCTATCATAAACGTGAAAAATATCAACTTCGTCCTTTACAAGTATTTAACTGTATGAGTAAGAACTGAAGACCATAGTATAACGAAGACCCAAATAGGTCCTCAAAATTATCCTCCCAGACCCTTGTTATTATCACAATCTTAAAGAAAATGTAGACTAGATTAATAGGGCACGAAATATGGTAGTAAATGCTGTTTAGCTACAAATACCGGTGCAAGCCATAATTTTAGCAAAACAATGAGCTAAGTCTGAACACCGCAGCCGATGCTGCGCGCATACAAATTATTGACAATCGATATTTAAGTACTACACGCATCCATGCACGTTTAATTCGATAGAGTTCGCCGTATCGATGCCGTTTTAATCGATACTTTAATTATAATTTGGAGCTGTTGTTATAAACAGTACAATGATTTATATCTACGAGTTGAGCCAAAAATGTATGTGGTAGTATTTCGCATAAACCCAAATAAACTAAAGAGTACCTAGTAAAACATTTACAAAAAACTCTTTCCGTTGGCTATAATGAACAGATATTTTAAAATAAATCCTGATCCATCTCTATAATTCAATTGGATAAAAAACTAATGAAGACAAGTATTTGTAAAGACTTAAATCATATTGGCGCCACTAGAACAGGTCGCAGTAATGCATTACTAATCAAGACGCATCCGAGACGACACAGCAAAAACAGTAGCCAGCTATGCAGGTGTGCGTCTGTGTCAAATAGCTACAATGTTATGCTTTAATAAAACTCCAGAAATAGTTATGTATAGCAGACTGGAAATGCAACTATCTGGTCCGGGGACATCTAAACATACCTTTGCAGATATAGGCTTGGAGACAAAGTATGTACTACGGAGCAAGTTTCGAACAATTTCTACCTGTGTCACAGCAAACATTGCTGTTTAGTTTGAGCGGTTGGAATCTGTGGCGTAAGGAAGCGCGCAATGAATGTCGTGCTGGTGGATAGGAGCGAGGTATGTGATGTCGTACGTTTGTGTTGGGTGCGAGGGTGGGTGTGAGGCGACGGTCCTTTGATTCTGGCGAGATTAAACGTGCGGCAGACGGTGGCGCCTCTATCGATTGTTGTTGTAATTACAGCGCTATCCTCGCCCAGTCGCAAATGAAATTGTTCCGGACAGACCTAGCTGCGGATGCCAACGGCGTGTTACACTTGTCGCTGCACCATGCCGTCACATTCTGAACTGTAAAACCTAGTACTAAGGTGTCACAGTACCGTTTCAGGGTCCCTAGAAGTACGGACGGAGTTGCGGACGCATTATTGCATACGACGCTGTCGTGTTTTGATGAAATTCTCACGGAATGCTTTTAGTGGCTTCACGCGGTTTTAAATCGGTTCATCGATGTTCGGTTAGGGAACAATGATATTCATGTGATGCTAGAAGTATGTCGTACTTTTTGTGCATAGTATTGGCACTGAGCTTTCACATATCTCTTTGAACTTTTAATTTGTCAGTCTGTTAATGTAACTTCCCTTATCTTAATAAATCTTCGAATAAGGACATTTGGTTTCACTATTTCAATCCTAAGTTTCATAAGAACTCGAGTATCTTAATTTGATCACATAACTAAACTAAGTCCTAGTCGACTTCCTTTATCTTATGTAAAATACTAGATCACAAAAACCGAACACCTAAATAAAACAAAGCCATATAACTTCTAAACATCTATACGAATGATCACGACTGCGCACTGAACGCAATTCGAGAACAAATCCACATCTGAATCTGAAATGCGAATGGGAACAGAGAGTGGAATCCAATAAAACATTCGTAGCCCTCGAAACGTATCTACGTCTACGTGACGTAGACGCCTCCCCGAAACGCATGCGCACCGCACTCGTACAGAACAAATGGACAATTCCAATTTCAATTGTAGAAAAAAAATAACCAATTCGAAATGGAGAAGGCTTCGCGGCGACCAATGGGAACGCTCACAATCGTAATGCCAACTGTGTGGGCGGGGCGAGTGATATCTAGCATTGGAATGTTCGTTGTATTTGTTTTGCTGGATCCGAAGGCTTTATTGCATGGTGTTTGAGGCTCTTTCCCCTTGAGGGTGGTAGCGGCGGAAAGCTCGGTATGGATTTGGGATGAGGCACTTCACATTATGTACGTAGTCGTTTGCAGCCTACGGATCGGTGACCTACATATACTATTGTACGAGTACCATGGTTTTGTCTTATTGTTGTACTATTGTAGATAACAGTTTGTAGATAGTTTCCTGAAAATATGTTTAGTTGCTACTAAGGTAGCTTCTCTTAAGCCAGTAATAAATAAATTATAAAAAAAATATCCCAAACAAAAATGGACGAAAAAAAAACAAAGTCTTCAAAACTCGCAAGAATTAACCTGTAATGAAATCAAGGAGTGTCTCCGACTTTATGAAACTGTGAGTATTGATTTTTCGATAGGGAAAAAACGAAGGCAACGATCTATGCAGATCTGGAGTGCTCTCGGCACATCAGATGGCACCGGCGGGCAGCTCCGCAGACAATCGAACGGTGGGGGAGCCCCCCATTGGAGGTCGGGGAACTGACATAGAGTAGGAGCGAGATGATTGTGGTACGAGATACGCAAGTAGGTTGAAACACTGGCTATGTTTGTAACCTGAATTGTAACGAATGCTGAGCTGCTGTGTTTAATCATTTACTGTAAGCATTTTGCGTGCAGGAATTGCGTTACGTAAAAACTTTGAAAATACTTCGTTTGCAGGAAAAACAGGTTCTTTTTGATAAAAAGGATTTATTCTGTGATTTAAAAATGATTGATTGCTTTCAAAAGCCAACAGACAGTATAACATATTCAGCCCTTATTAAAAGCTAAATTGAAAGAGCGTTCCTGTAATATAAAAAACGATTCAATTAATTGCAACGAGAGGCAAATTGCTATCCACTAGTTAGACTAGATGTACCCTACAAACATCCTAATGGCAACAAAAACTTCAAATCCAACATAACGAAACACAACATAATCTTTGTGAATATCGACCCGGCGGCGGCGACTTCCCATTCTCGAAGTAAAACACGGCGGGAAGGAAACCGCGGGATAAACCGCCCCCTCCCACTCCCCCCACCCGATCTTTACGTTTCAGGAATAAATATTTCAGAGCGTGTGCTTCGGAAGTTAAAGTTATGTATCGCCCACGCCGGTAACAATCTGAGAATGAGAAAACCTCGCTTTACTTTTATGTATGTTCGCTTTATGTATTTTTTTGTAATGTATAGCGGGATTTTTTTTGTGTTGTGTTTGTGGGATGTTTCTTGAAATTGTGTGGGTATTTAGATTTTCTTGTGGCATTAGGTATAGAGATTCTGTTAATGTATTGGGTATACCTAGTTCCTAACCATAATTAATTAGGAAACTGGTTTTGCTTAGCAAGGTTTCAGGAAAGGTTTACACTTTTCTTTAAGAGCTTTCATTGTAGCTTGTCAAGTTCGTCAAGAACATACTTTTATTGACTTTTATGTTTGATAGGTATTATTTCATTGCACTAGGATACTCTTTTAATTGCATTGAATATTCATATATACCTGCGCTTCTTTTTGTGAGGTAGACTTCACTAAGTTGGCTAGACCTTTAAAAGTATTCGTTTGCTACACCTGTGCCAATAGGTAAAAAGCACATTTATCAAGTCTTCCTAAAAGAACTTGACATTGTACTCCAGACACTGTCTATAAATCTGAACATAAAGCTTCGTTCACACGACGCGAGTTCACAGATGATAAATACATTTTCCATTAGTATTCACGGAAGGACAAAGCCTGATTACGTATATTTATTACTATTTTCTACATATGTTAGGTATATATCTACTAGTCAAGTAAGAACATAAATGTAGTCCATCAAAGAGATTTTACATAATTTATTCACTGCAGTTGCCATCCGTATTTAAGTTAGAATAAAATGTTCAATGAGGTAATTATCTCAAAAGTTGATAGGTGAGTCACAATGTCAGCGAAAACTAGTTACAATAAAGTTGGCATAATTACATTTGCACCGACTACAATACATGTGATCAAGGCATTATCTTGTGACATCGTGTATCAAACGGTGAAACTATGTAAAAATATCACCATTGTACATTTTGTTGACAAAATCAAATCCTTAACGAAAACTGCGACAAAATCAAACGCTAAAAGCAATGTGTGTCCCGCTATTTATCAAGGCTTTAAACACTTTTAAGCAAAGTCGCAATAACCTTAATTTTCTACATACATATAAAGGCCGTCAACTGCGCCAACAGTAGTTCCAATCCACGCAAAAAAAAAACGAACGTAATGTTTACAAACTCTACATGTTTTCACAGCAAGACAAAAAAGTTTTGAGTCCTAAAACTTCTACTTCAAAAAGGTAGTGCTAAGGCAGAAAGTACCAGGGTACAATAAAAGACATGGCAATACGTAAATCGATGTTACGGTGCAACTACTCGTAACTCACACATGCACAAACACCGTGTAGGCGTACACGTAAATTTGCATTATCATGAATTTATTACTATACGACAAGGTCGCCGATAAGGATTTTCTTCGCTCATAGAAAATCTAGGCCGCAAGATTGAAACCTATGTGACAGGTTTCAATATTGAGGAACTGGTATTCTATTTTGTGACTACACTGAACACTTTTATTTATTTTAATCATCCTACATACCACAGTCAATATTTTTTCTATACTCCTGTAATCTTTGGCAGAACACACGCAACCTTTTTGACTTATTTAATCTGAATAATGAAACATACATTTGCTAACCTAACTAAAACATTGTTGCATCTAGACTGCAGTATTTGCACGTCGCGATAAATATTATAATGAGCAATAAAACAATTGAATGCTTACTAAACAGTGAGATGCAAATAATGATCCGATTAAATTAATTGTCATTCTAAAAGAGCAAGACGAACAAAATCACAACAACGTTTATAAATAGCAGCAGAAAAATAACGTCCAATAAGTTTTCATTTCACTCAATAAATTAACACTTAGTTTAAATTAAAATATCGAATATAGACACTCACATCTTATTTCCTTCGACACTGAACTTTAATAAATTCAAAGTGCACTACTATCAATGATGTAAACTGGATTGATTGAATGAACTGTTCATATACGTATTTATACGGGAAAAACAAACGAACGTAATGCAATAAAACAGAGTTTATAATTTGGTACGGCGTTTGAACTACGCATTTGTAGCCGCGAGTCACATGGACTGTAGTCACATGTATATTCTCACATAGCGGCGAGTACTATGTCGACGTGCAGCATAAATAGCATTAACCTGCAATAATCTAATTGGCTACTATTGATTCGCTAATTGCCTGTATTATTGCTTCCGCTCACACATTTGTGGGTCATTTAGGAGCTTTTTAATGTAGGGTATCTGACGGTATTGTAAAATAATTATCTAAACTTAGTTTTGCGTATCTGAAATCTTTTTTATGATTGATATTTAATTCAAATAAATTCTTCTTCGAGGCTAACTGTCAATAAATGCGAATTTATTTGACTTGAATATATGTTCATGTTACATCAATAGATATTTTATTGGTTTAAAAATCACCGCATTTTCTTTTCCTTTACTATTTTTCATTTTTGGTCAATAGAGAGCCATTGTCATATATAAATAATTTTATCAATATTTTTATAGGGAAAAGCAGTTTGGGGTAATGGTCGTCATAAGATGATCACATCATTAGCTAAGAGGGCGAACAGTCATAGGTTTATTTGTGCACGTCATTATTACCATTGACTTGATTTATATGACATAAGGATATTTTATTTGATAATAGTTATTAAGATAAGTGGAAACGATTAAAATTCTATAGGTAGGTAATTCCTAGTTACTCAAACGTGACATACATACTTTTATTTTATAGTCTGGGGAAGTACCCAGTATAACGTATACCTAGGACCCCTTCTGCTTTTTACATAAATATATTATGTTTAGACAACACTAGGCGATGCCCGCGGTTTCACCCGCGACTAAAACATACTACTTACTTCATGTATCTGGTTAAAAAAATAGTTCAAGTTTCTATTTATTACATCAGCAATTTTCCAGTGATACAGTTTAGCCTGTACAAACAAACAAAAATTGCTATGTATAGATTTTTTGTATGCTTGCACTGCCGGGGCAAATTTAGGGCACTACATGCTTAATACATTTTATTGCGCTTTACTTAATGGTTGCTACGAAAAATCTTCTTCATACATATTATTGAAAATAATCACTGGACAATCGTTCTATTTATAATAAACAATCCCGCGTGAGTTTATCATTACATCAAGAATAAGGACGACACAAAATCACTAAACAGTTGCTTATTATATAAAATATGACTTCACTACATTGTAGTAACCTACGTTTGTACTAGCAATGACGTGCCCCGATGCATCGGTTATGAATCGTAACTTGCACTTATGTGATATAACTTCACACAAAATCTCTGATTGACGTTGTACTAAATTGCTAATTGGTCATACTGTACGCAGTTGTATTCAGTTACAGTAAAGTCTGTAATCCTAATGAGTAATAGTTTGAATTGTCTGTAACTGCGTCTAAATAGTTAATAGTTGACGTAGGTTTGGATTATAGTATCTGAATATGTTAACATGTGTTGTCAAATAGGGTTCACTAGCTGTTTTCCCGCGGTTTCACTCACATGCCGTGGTCTAATGCCCGTATCTGGATAAAATGTAGCCTATGCTTATTAAGAGATAATTTGGAGTTTTGGAGCCTTTAAAAAACCAACATTATAATAGAAATATAAATACTTGTAGAGTATCATGAGCTTGGGGCCCAATCAACGTCACCAGTCAATCGGCAATTTTGAATGTCGAATTCTTATAAGCCTTTATTGCAAAAAAAAAATAATTTAAATTAAAACGAACTGGGAGGCCCAGGTTCCACAGGTCTCCTACAGATAATTGATATGAAAAAAGAAAGGAATCAGAAAACAGAATATGATGATATCAGAAAACAGGTAACCAAACCCACAAAACAATAGGTATGCGTTCATATTTCAGAAGTAGATGGTAAAGAAAACATCGCAAGTACAAGAAAGTTAAAAGCAGTAGTTTGATGTTTGTGCGAAGTCTTATCGATGCGTATTGTTGAATATTATTAAAAGCTGTAACTACAACTAAAAGTGCTACCTCGATTATAACTGATTGTTGTACTTAACGTAACTTAGCTTTGCAGTTTTGAAATGTTTAGGGAAAACATACGGTTTCAAGAAATGTTTTATTAAGTTATATTCTTGAAATTGCTATTGTTTTACAGATGACGAAACTTTGTTATAGGTATTCTTTCATGGAAAACTACGATTTATTTCTTGAAGGAAATAAAATAAACGATGTTAAGGTACTCTGTAAAGTAATTCAATACTATTTTCAGGCTGATTGTTTTTTTTTAACCCGATATTTGAAAAACGAGAAAATCGAAATATTGTCCTTTGAAGTACTTTATCTATACATATAATAAATCTGTAGAAAAGTAATTTTTGTACATTGAAGAAATTGACAAAAAAAATAGCCAGCATGTTAAAGGATAACTAACAGAACCCATTTCCATCATTTTTGTCATTTTTGTCTGTTTGTCTGTTTGTCTGTTTGTCTGTTTATCTGTTTATCTGTTTGTTCGTTCGGGATTCACGTAAAATCTACGAATTCAATGCAGAAAATGCTTATATACAAACATTCTACGTAACTTGTCTATACATATAATAAATCTGTAGAAAAGTAATTTTTGTACATTGAAGAAATTGACAAAAAAAATAGCCAGCATGTTAAAGGATAACTAACAGAACCCATTTCCATCATTTTTGTCATTTTTGTCTGTTTGTCTGTTTGTCTGTTTGTCTGTTTATCTGTTTATCTGTTTGTTCGTTCGGGATTCACGTAAAATCTACGAATTCAATGCAGAAAATGCTTATATACAAACATTCTACGTAACTTGGGGTATTACTTAGTTTTTGTTTCATCGAAATCGATTCACTCTATCAAAAGATATGATTAATTTTGTGAATTCAAGATGTAAAATATTACGACACGCAATCTGTTTGTCAAAACTGTACATTTGAATGTTGTAGTTATATTAGTGGATCGGCCTATTATTAACCTTTACACAGAAAATAACACCTTCATAAGTAACTTCGGAAAAAAAAATATGAAAATTTTGTTTAGCCAAGGTTAAAGTAGCTCCATCTGTGGTAATCTGTGTTAAATAAAATGCATAAAATTTGACAAAGGAGCGAGGTGGTAAATGACAATAAATTACCATACATTCTTTATAGAGGATTATTATTTCAACAGATGGAGTTGTGTATTTTCCGTAATTCACCATATTTTAACACGTAGTGTAATTTTTCGATAGACATTTCAATAGTGTTTGTCAGTTTGCTGTGCCACATCAAAATCCAATTATAATTATTACCTTGATGAAAGGAAAATTAATAGTTCTCAGCCAAATTTAAAACGGTGCCATCTAAATTATTTTTTGAACATTATGTCAAAAATGATGACTTTAGTATAACAATTAATTATCATTTAAAGTTACAGATGGAGTTCATATCAGGATTTTTTCATAAACATAGTTTAGCTTATCTTCCACTAATGTGGTGGCCTTAAAACAAATTACTTTGAGTGAGTAGTATTAAGTAGACCTTAATTATTTTTTCTGATGCAAAATATGTAAACTTTATCCTAGAAACTTAGTCCTATCCCTCGCAAGCGCTGCTAAGCGTGACGTAGGTAATGTAGGATTCTGTAGCTTTAAGAACAAGCCCAGATACAAAGTGCAGATAAGTAATGGGAGCTTTCTCGATTTAATACCAAACACACGTAAAATGCTTTATGAGTCTGAAAACGTACAAATTGCACGTCGCATACCAGAGACATGCTTACTTTCAACTTCTGATCGCAAATACACTGGTCACGATTACGAACAGTCTCAGTAAGACCCGAGCCAAGTCAAAAAAAACACCTTTTATATAAAACTACGTTTGATGTAATTCAATCACAAAGACAGAATTGTTTTCTGTTGCAAATCCTATCCACCTGTATCCTATCCTAATCCAGCATGCATTGCAGGTGTGCATTACACAAAAACCAATGGTATCCTATTCGAGAAGTCAAAAGAGTCGACCTGCCAACGTCAGCTTCTGCGCTAAGCAAGTGTTCTTAATAGTACCCTCAGAATTACATTCATCGTTGAATGAGGTGAATAAATTTTCAGAAACCACAATAACAGTAGGAGCCAAAGCGTATTATCGCTTCATAGAGCTCTGATTGGCCCCAGGTGACCAAGTTAGATCTGATTTGTTCGTTCATCAGATCTTTGAAAGTGTTTCGGTGGATACTTACTGTCGTCCTGTATGACACAAAATATGGTATATAAACGTCCTCCGCAAGAGCGAAATTTTCCCGGTGTGCGGTAGTGACGCACAGTATACAACACTTATGTTTCTTTCGATTTGCTGGCTCCACCAAGAAATGACAAATTGCAAGCGTACATTTTGAAAATCTTGGCAAAGCTGCAGGTTTCAAGTACGAACACATGAAGTGGACTCTCACAGATACTTACGTACATTTTGCATATTCGTGAACTAATGCAAACATTTCGGTGGAGTCCCGGCTTAGGCCTCCCCCACATTAGGCGTGCGCGATCCTCGGGCGTGTGAGTAGCGCGGGCGCCGCGCGTGCGTCGCGAGCGCGCTGCGTGAGCGTCGCGTTTTGCTGCCCTGCGGCATTTGTAGCGCGCTCGCGGCGCGCACGCGCCGCTCTCCTTGACGTTTAACTGCTAAGGCGTTTAGCGGGCGGCGGGGATAGCGGGCGAAGGGGATAGCGGGCGAAGGGGTAAGAACGCAACTCGAGCGCCGCGTGCTCGCCACGAGCGCGTCGCTTGCACTCTTCACACATGCCGCAGGGCAGCAAAACGCGACGTTCATGCAGCGTGCTCGCGACGCCCGCGCTACTCACACGCAGGAGGATCGCGCACGCCTAATGTGGGGTCAGCCTTACCATAGTGAGTAAGTGCACAGAAAATCCCCGTCATACAAGTGTTTCTCCCCAGTAGTGAAACTATCCTACCCTATGCGCCTGCTGATGATGATGACTCATTTTATCATCCATCCAGCTATTCCCCAACTATGTTGGT
Organism: Helicoverpa armigera; assembly: GCF_030705265.1. Classification (NCBI taxonomy): domain Eukaryota; kingdom Metazoa; phylum Arthropoda; class Insecta; order Lepidoptera; family Noctuidae; genus Helicoverpa; species Helicoverpa armigera. Next base: position 7,441,102 of record NC_087132.1, on the reverse strand, counting down.
GTTGCCTTCCAGTCACCGAATCTGTTTGAGTACCAATATTTTGCTTGGAGCGACTACCTATCTACCTATCTTCAATCCAGTCTCACTACACAAGACGATATCCATGGTGAAATGACAGACTTTCTGGCTTCTGATTAGTCGCAGCAGCTGCAGAAAATGTACAAATGACAGCTTTGTCAGACTCAAAGCATATAGACATAGATTATAACTGTTTCCTGTGAAAATTACTTACGCACCGTACGTAATAATTTTCCAAATTGGCTGACTAGATCCAGAGATATTCACAACGTCACAAACTTTACTTCTTTTGTTTAGATAAATGGTCACATCCACAACCTTGATCAATTAATCTATGCGACTGCTAAGTGCTAATCCTAATTATACTGTCACGTGAAAGAATGCACCTACGGGATAAGTAGTATTTTGACTATTCTATATTGCCCACGCAGACGAAGTTGCGGGCAACAGCTAGTCATACATAAATATCTATACGATAAAAGATATTCTGCTGAATGTTTGTTCCATTAAGTATCTATGGGGCAGTTTCTCTTAGTATATAGGTCAGTGAAATCTGCATTCCCACAGGTGATCAAATAACAATATGTGATGATGTGTGCGAAACATGAGCTGTGCTTATTTTGCAAGCCGGACATTATGATGACTCAGATTTTTAGGGTCATCAAGCAATGACTTATTTTTTCTTGGAACATGCGTAATGATAGAGATAAGTTTGTGACAACTTTTAGGGGACATGGAGATGTGGTTTTTTATTATTTGCCATTGTAAAACAATTCAACTTTCCTGTATATACTTAGCATGTTAACTAGTTCGGTTTCTGAGAATAACTCTTAATTAAAAAATATATAATTTGTTTAGAGAGTTTTAAAACTATAGTATTTCTTAAAATATCATGCTAGATGGCATTTTTTTGTGGATTAGCTCAGCTACTTTTTAATTTTATTAATTTATTTAAGGAAGCTTAGCACAGCTTATTGGTTTATTGTGACATAGATCACTCAATAGTGCTCCAACATGAGTGCTCTTATTATTAACAAATTGGTAACATAGTTGTAGATTTGGATAAAAATGAAATAGAAATAATGAATTTAACAATAGTTTAATGTAATTCATACCTGATGACACAGAGTGGAATCCCATTAAAATATGAGATCATGGGCAAGACGTTTGTTGCTAACATATACCGTCATTCATAGAAGTCCATATCAATGGTAATAATATATAATGGGCAGTTAACAACGACATTAAAATGTATACGTGCATTCAAAACGAAGGTTCTAGAACAAAATATGACTACAAATTAAACTTACCTGTTCAGTCAAATCTTTGTGTGCGGCAGAATTTAATCTAATTTATTAATTGCACTGGTTTCGATAAGAACAAGGTTATCGTTCACAAATTGATTATATAAAAAAACAGGAGTGAATACAAAAGCTTGTGTGCGCCACGGTTCGTAGGTCAGTTACAACTATTATATAGAATCAACAGTGGAGCATGTGATATGCAATCGTAATTACTAGCACTGCTAATATATTGCTTGAGCGAAGCGGTTTATGATTTATTGAGATTGCCAATGATTATATGCACTCGATTTATCTTTCAATAGTGTTATTTAGTTCTTCTATAATTAGAGATAGATCTATATAAAATTATGTTGCGAATGTATTTTTTTAAATCCAGTTTTAAATACTATCTAAGTTGACAGGTGCAAATTAATGTTACAAACGTAATAATATCTCGCTCAGTTCTTCTCCTAGCCTTCAGAGATAAATGCCACGTAATACCGCTGTTATGTAGTTTAATTGTTTTGTAATTTGTCTATACTTAAGTTATGTATATTACCTAGTAGTTTTTTTCCGATGGCATGATTTATCTCAGTAATAGCGTAGCTAGTTTTAACTTAGAAGATGTTATCATTATTATTATATCGTGTGTGTTCTTGTCCTTGGTTTAACGTGACCTAAGATGACACTTTCCGTGGTTGTCACATTATAATCTAGACAATCCGATAGTGGGGGAAATTGCGTTTTATATCGAGACATTAATTTTAGTTAAATAATTTTATATAGAATTAAGGATCAAATTATCTTTTAGAATGCCAGCAAATAAATGAATATTTAGTTGGACATGTGTCTGTTTTGCTCTTGCTATATTTAGATTAAAAGTAGTCTAGTCCATAGCAATATGGTGCTTACACTAACTTATAAGTACGCTTAGTGAAAATGTGAAGTATTTGTACCACTTGTCGCCTGAAAATGGCGGCAATACAGACCTTCAACAAACAACTGCAATTTGCGTTCAGCATTTATTTTTTACTGCTACAATAAAATGCGTACGAGTATTGTGCGTATACGATTGTAGTAAACTACTTGTAACTTAATTGTTTTTCACATCGTTATTGTAAATGTGTCATGGCAATTGTGAAATCTCTACCCTAGAAAATGTACTTTAATCGATGATGATTTTACATGTAGAGGTACATACTTATTACAAAATATCATGAGATTCATGGTTATGTTGATGTATATTTTATAGAAATTAAAATGAATAAATTAAATAAATAGGTAGGTAAGTAAAGTACCTTCGTTGTTAGTAATTGAAGTAGTATTTCAGTTTAGTTTTATAACTCCGCGAGACAAATGGCTGACTTGCTATAAGTGTCGAGGGAAACTAATTAATTGGAAATCTTTGGCACAACAAGTTCTGGAGGAATGTTGAATGCCAAAGCGTGATGTTATGTCGTTAACATCTATATGAAATACCATCACGCTGTGTCTCTGGTGTGTGCAGAATTGCTTAATTCAGTAATTTAGGTATCTGCGGGATTATTCGTAAGAGTTACTGTGGCGCTGGCACATAATGGGTTTAAGAAGGAACATGGTGGGTTTTAGTCAGTAAGAGTCTAACACTCCGTCACCCACAGCGGGTCGACATTTGATGGTTTCCCATAAAAAAGTATAATAAATTGTTATTTAATTTTTCTATCGCATTAGACAAGGGATACTTTGAGCTCTCAAGGGAATCAAACGTCATACCAAAGATAACTTCGTACCTAACAAAGTATTTATCGCAACTACATAAAAATCTTCATATTCACTTCCTCTACAAAACTATTATAGGTAAATATCACTACACACTCTCATCTCAAGTGAAAACCTTGTATAAACAAGCAACACAATTTCCACTGCATTTATTTGTCTCTCAAAGCAAAGATATAAAGTGTTGAAAGAAACTCCTAGTAGCATGTGTTGTTCAAGGAGAATTCTGAGCACCCCACAGGACATAGATAGACGAAACGTAAAGAATGATCACGACATGAGACAGCACATGCGAGAAAAATAACGCTCATTCTCTCGCGGTGCCGACACGGAATAACTTTAGCAATTTAGGGTTGGATTGCTTACCAAAACAACTCCTGCTTTGGATATGAGTTTCATTTTCTGCCGCTATTTTTGGTTCTTTGATAAAAAGATCAGATACAGGTACTTACCTTGGTGCACCATTGCGTATGAAAATTAAAGAACAAAATATTTTGTGTCCCTACATTAGCTTTGTTAGTTAAATCAGTATTTTTTAATAGGTCTGTAATGACCCTTCTTCAAAAAAAATATTACACAATTTAATTTATTACATAGTTAAATAATGAATGTTGGAGGCTGACTCAACTACATTTATTTCATTTCCCTTATTTAAATTCTAAACAGCCCAATCGTCCAAACCCGCAATCGCTCGTGACATTGCTATACGTTACGTCACAGGGTCGGAGAGACCGAGAAAAATCAGCGGCAATGACTAGACGATTTCACGTTACGTTCCTAATCCCGAACCCTTCCTCGCAATATGATTTGCGTCAGTGGAGATGCGTTCAGAACAGATCACCGGACGGTAACGGAGTGGAAAAAGCGCTTCTCATCGGGACCGTCACTGGAGATCGTAAGAATTCGAGTGGCGTCTCGCCCACCGAACTACGCTCAGATAAATGCGCGCTGAAGAATACTCAATTATTGATTGTTTTTTTTTTTAAAACGTATGTAAACCACAGATAGATCCAACTTTTCGAGTGCTGTGCATTTTTCGGTTTTGTATGTATTTAGCGATCGCGTTTTGTTTAATACATTTAGGCAGTTGCACAATAAAGTCTGAATATAATTGCGCCGTACCTACCTTTGTTTATGTCTCTATTAATTCCGAAGGCGTCCGACCACGAGGTGGGTAATGTTATCATTCCATTAATTACAACATCCACCCCCCTGCTTTTTAAAAGTAAATTAATCCGATTAAGGGGGGAATCGAAGAACCCGCTCCGTCCGAGTTTATTCAGGCAACTTTCTTTAGAATAATTATTTTTTGTAATTAAATCCATCAACACGATTTTTTCCTAATGATTCTCCCGTGGGAGTTGATGGGTGGAAACCGGGAATAGGGGAGTTTTATTTTTTCTTTAATTTCATATTTCTTTAAGATATTGTGCGCGACTAAGTAAGCCAAGATATTTAGGAGAAAATATTTATTCTGTTTTAACAATAAACTACAGACAGTGTTAAGTTAGCAGGTGTTCTAATTAAGTAACTATTTACTATTAACCTGTATTTTTTTGTTTTATCTTTAGTTGTAAATTCAGGTTCAAATCACTCCTGACACTCCACACTGATTACTGAACGCTGAACTACTGAACACTCGTAAGTACATATTTTTTTTAATACAATAAACATTAATACAATCAAGCTTTTATTACGAAACAATATTCGTCTGGCGGGCGGTCTTCGCGACCCACCACCCTCACACCAGTGTTAATGATATCTCGCTTTTAAAGGGCACATCATTTACTTACTTTTACGAAAATTAATTGAAATGAGTTTTGACGATGAAAAGATGGCTATACAAAAGAGAATGGTGGCCGCTAGGTGTCGTTCGAAGATAACTTGTTCATCTTTAATTAATTATTTTGTGGCAAAGAATTTGTTTTCTTTGATATTCTAGGCTCTATTCATTGACTTTGCCAATTATGATTTCGATTAAGAAACTGTATAAATAAAATTATTTAATGAATTTATCAAAAGTTGACAATATTTTGTTCAAGTTAATTCTAAGATGTTTTAAAATATGATTAAGCTGCCTTTACAGATTTTCTATTTAAACATCGTTTTGTTCTGTTTAATTAATAGTGATTCTTTTTGAGTATTAAATTAAGGAATATTTTGAAATATAAAATATTATTAGTCTTCTTAAATGACAGTTTGGCTTAGTCGTTTTATTGGAATTTTCACTTATAATACCACAAGAGCTTCAAAATTATCGGGTATTTTCCGATAGGTTCGTTGCAAACAAATGAAGGAGTCAAGTTTTTCAGGTTAAAAAATAAAGAGCGCGAAGCGCGAGTGATTTTTCCTGAAAAACTTGACGACTTTATTTGTTTGCAGGGAACCTTGAGGGAAATGCCAGATAATTATGAAGCTCGTGTGGTATTCGGGAGATTATTTTTCCGTCCCAAATGTCGGCCACAACCTGTCAGTTTGACGTAGCAACGACCAGAGAAAATATTCAAAAAATTTTCAGTATAATACCATGTAGGTTGTACCACGTGACGTCGAATGGTGCAATTCTATTGGTCGATATTTGGGTCGGAAAAATAATCCCTATAATTTTCATACGATTGGTCAGGTCCAATTTCTAAATAACTTAGCTTCTTGATCAGTTTTACAAGAAAAATCTAAATTCCGATCAGACGAGGACTATTCCATTTAATCCCATTAACATGCAGACCAATAAACTTCACGGAAATTAATATTACGTTAGCAATAAGTTTATATGATTAGTTTTCCAACTACCTAGAGGCTCTCATTTCGTGGAAGCTTTTAGGTCACATCTGCGTATGAAACCGGACCGGTATGTAGGCCACTCGTAATATATCGACATGAGGAGGTTCGCAGATTGATGAGCCGTCCTCCCTCCTCCCCTCCGCCGCCCCGCGCGGACGTCCGGTGCGCCCGGCCGTCCCGCGGGGCGAAGCTCTATTGCAATAGATTGTGCCTGTTTTGTTTCCTTCTGTTGGTGTTACACATGAGGTTGGTATTGGAAGATTTGTGTTATGGATATCTTAAGATTTTATTTTTATTTTTTATTTTACCTATAGTGGCAGTTAAGTAGGTACCTGCCTATGTTGTATTTTACGTATGTAAATATTTTCTTCTTACTTATTCGGTATTTACAAGTAAGTAAACAATGGTCAGAATTCTCTACTTTTCCACGTATCAATCCGTTACGAGAAGCATAGACCAACAACCAAGTGGTGACCATGTCGTGTAAGTAGTAACAGTCAACTGTGGTTTATAGCATTTGTAGGCAATGTGCCAGTGTCCTGTCCACTAGTTTTGGACTAGTCCTATTGTCGTCCGTCAAAATGGAACGTGACTTTCGTGCTTTGTATCTCTTTGAAATCAGAGGAGGTTTTATTGGAGTTCCGAATCCTTAATTCAAAATACCTGAGTAGGATCATTATGTGAAATTAAAAAAAAAACATGCAATAGGAAAGTATGAAATTGACCCGTAGCTTCCAATTATTAAAATTCATGCGTTTATTTGATTTTTAGGTAATGGTAATTTTAAAATACTCAATAATCCCCATAGTTATGTCAGATATTAATGATAATATATTATCGTTAAATAAAACTTGTTGGAAAATACCCATATATCTTCAGATTTATCCCTGCCCCGAATTCACGTAAGCATTGAGTCTCGTGTAAGTGTACAATCCATATGCATTGTCGAGGGATCTATTTATTTTCTTCACGATAAATGTTTCAGCCCCTTTGTACAGGCAATCATTTTGCCCAGAATTAGTTCTTATGTAAACTGTTTATAAAATGCTTTTTAGTGAGTATTTTTTTATCTTCACTCAGGGCGCTAGGAACCTAGAGTTCAGCAAGTAGGTAGGTAGACCAGAGAATGTACTTAGATCTAAGCAGCAAAATAATTAGATACCGTGAAAGTATCTGTAAACTTTTTTATTATGTGAGCTTGTGTTTAATAATGACATTAGCTAGAGGTAGCTAACTCAAGACCGATTCGCAGAAAACTCTTGAATCCCTACACGTTTAAATTGCTTTTCATTATTTACAATATTTTCCTTTGACCCGTAGCTCGGAGCCGTTCCAGCAACTATAAGTAGCCCCCACTTCTAGAGATTGCACGCCGTAATAGGTTTTACTCGGAATCCTTTTATTTCTCTAATTAGTTTTCTCTAGTTAGATGTTATTTTCTTATAAGTAAACAGTTTTTAATGAACTATTTCTAAGGATTTACAGCATTTTGCTTGTAAGTATCTTTTGAAAAGTCTTTGAATTTTTTTCAGGGAAATAATTTAAAGCAAGAATGATTGCTCTAGGCTTGGTTTACCAAGATATAAAGTATATTTTATATTATTTTTCAGCTTGATGTTGTCATTTTCCACTACTGCCTGTACGTCACAGGCAAACTTCTGTAACCTACATACTTAGTTACTGCCGGTGGTCTAGCCGACTGATGTCTAGATCTGTATAAAATGAATGGTAAAAGTTTGAGATAAATAACACTTTTTCTGCAATGCTCACCACTTAATCCTTCGATAAGAAAGATATAACAGTACACACAATATTAAAGCAAATAAAAGCTAGTATTTTTATAGAAATACGGGGATCAAGCGAGATGGGATCAGTTGAGGAAGCGGCCGGCGGTCGGGGGTCACCGCGGATACGATACGTTTCTCCCGGCTTCCCCAAGGCTATGATACTCAAGCCTCACACAAATAGCGCCTTTTTATGTTCTCCATACATCGTGCTTAGCTTTGTGCTCTAGAAAGAATGTAACTATGCAACATGTATCTTATTTGGAGAAAATAGGAGAAAAGTTGTTGTTAGATGACACGGAATAAATAGCTCCTATGATAAACGAGAACGTCTTAACTATTACATAGGAATTGTATAATACTTATTTTTAATAGCGTCCGAAAGTAAGCAGTGAATATGAAAGTTACTCCATTTAAAGTTGGTTGGTGTAGGTCCACTGGATTCTCAACCCGCTTAGCACTGAAGTCTACCAAGCAAAATAAAACCACTGCAAGCGTAAAATATTGTTCCTCTAATAACACTTAACGCATGCTCATAAAGCTAATGAATAATGGTTTACCGATGACAAACTTCTTTGAGCAAAACTGGTCTCTAGAAGCAAGGTGGAGTAGAAAACCTGCTTTTATCACTACACAGGTGTGACTTTCCGCTCTGCTTGTAATTCTATACGAAGCATTAACGTGTTAAGTTTATCGATGGCAATAATGCATCACAAGTAGTTGTACGGACAATACTTCATATCTACTAGCTACTAAGACTACTAGCCTACTCCAGCCTGCCCGTTTTACAAGGATATAAAACGAACATATGACGGCATGATTTGTTATATTGTTTGTGATGAATTCATTAGAATACATTTGAAGTTAAACTTGGAATTTTCATTTGAACACGGTTTGGTAAACATATCCTAGCGTAATATACCTATCAGAACAGAACTATTTGTTTACCTACCTATCTAAAACATTGCTGTAGGTAGTGTTTTGTTATGAAAATTAATGTTCCATTTGCTTAACTAGGCTGTTTCTTTATAGAGTTCATGACATAAAAGTCCAAAGACAATTGAAGTACATACAGATTCTAATTAAGTCAGCATTCCAGAAAACAGATGATGAAATTAACAATGGAAAGAAAGAAAAAAACGTGACAGAAATTCCGAAGAAATATTTACATAAGCATTAATTAGATATGCTCATTAACACTAAAAATGTACACTGATTGACTTATTACGGACTATTGAGAAAACTAAATTAACATTTGATGGAAATGAAATTACTTATTAAAACAGAGAAATGGTTCTTACATGCATTTAAATTGAGTTTCAATGCAATTAGTATCTATGAAATAAGTAATTAAATAGATTGTAATTAAGACGAAGACATGCTTTTGTGCCTAGGTATAGGTAAAGGCTGATGAAGATTATTTAACATGTCTACGCGAGTCTCATGACAGCTAATTCTTGATTCAGAGAGATAAGCCTAGTTGACGCTTTTCAGGAGAAAGGCTGGTTGCTCACTGACAAGACTTTTTTCTTGTATCATTCGAAGTTATGAGAAGTGCCTTCAAGTATCACTCTGCTGCTAGCATTAGTGGCTTCTTGCAAAGTACCTACCTTTTTCGAAAAAATGCCATGAATTTTCTGGCCCCTTAATTATAAAATGGAACTATTTAATTTTGGTATTTCGATGCATTCAAGGTACCTACCTATATAACTCATCAAAAGTTGTGAGAACTATAGGAAAAACCTACCTATTGCAATTTTATGTTGAAAATGCTTTAAGGTTTTTGTTAACATCTTCAAGAAAGTCTTGAGTGAGTTTAAAGCTTTAAGATAATGAACATCGTACGTTATCTTGTATTTAGTAACGGCACGCAAATGAGCCGCACCCTGTAGGTATCTACCTTCTTATTACAGTATGCTCATATTCGATCATTTTCAAAGTCGTTGTATTTGTATACCTAGCTATGAAAGACTGATATCTGACGTATGTACCTTCAACTTATTTAATAGGACATTTAAACATATGCATTATCCACTAATTATTCTCCTAACCTAAAAATATAAAACTGAAGTTTGAACAAAAAACTCATCCGCCTCGCTATCAGCGAGAATTGTGCCAAAAAGATTGGACGCATTGCCACGAATGATGGCATAAATGACATAGGTAGGTATGACATGTTAAAAGAACTAAAACTATACAAATATCCACACAAATAAATAGCTACTTTTATATTATCTGAAATTCAATTAAACCTCCAATAATTTCTGTACAGTAATTTTCCCTGTTAATATTGACATGCGATCTGGAGAGGGCCGCGAGCGAACTTTCTAGATGCAATTATTATGCAAAACGATGAACATCTTAACAAGTGCAAGTGTTGAGCTGACACCTCCAACGATCGATACGGAATAGAATACCGCTGTAACAAGACCCAGGGATATACTCGACACACTTTTCTCTAATGGCTGTTTTTTATTCATTGACGTTTTTAATTGGAATTAAAATTAAAATTATTTTCGGTGCATCCCTGTCTTTTTATTTTCGATAATGTCATAAATCGCCCTTGATGTTAATGTCATTTTAAATTAATATTATACAAAATCCTGTAGCGGTTGAAAACATTTTTGATTTTATACAGCTGAACCTATAAATAGTTGTCGAATTTTCTTTTATTTTCACCAACCGCAAAAAAGGTTGCACGTAGAACAAAATCAACTATCAAATCATGGAGTACCTGTGTTCAAATATGTATGCTTCATAATTCAGACAAACCTAAATATCGGACAAAGCCTTGCAAGATTGAAGTTTACAGCAAAATATCAGTAACACAAGGAGTATCGATTGATGTAGCTGACTAGAGCCTTCATACTGATCTATTTCATAAAGTACATGCATGTGTACAAAGGTTCGTACCTCACGTCAATGTGTGAGTGTGCTCGTTAATCATAATTTCGCATGTTTGTTCGTGTGTATGTTGGTTCATATTATTATGTTTTGGGGATAAGAAATTAGTTAGTGGACATTAAACTTAGGTGAAGTTCGCCGGAGCGGTCTTGATACTTTGAAACTTCTAAGACAAGAAAACGGGGGAATGTATCTTACTTGTTATACCCATATTAATTACATAGAAACTGATTTATATCAGTTATAAAATGTAAAGGATAAAAAAGTGATTACCTAGATTTAATGTTTCAAAAATGACAAAAAATACTTACATAAAACCTGAAGTTCTCTCTTATTCCAAATGTAATCTACTTATGTAGTTTATTCACTTCTTCTACTGCTATTCACACATTGATATTGGCAACATCCATTCTAACATTAAAACAATTGCGCTTCAACATTGTATTATCTCCAAAGCTCTTTACAAAGTATCAAACCAGGCCAGTCGGCGTCCACGAAACTTGGCAAGAAGCATTAAGGGCTCGCACATCGTAGGGACTGACCCGTCATGAAATTTAAATCTAGATCAATAACCGCGCTTATATCATTGTCTTCATTAGAGATAATTGGGTTCGCTCCCCATCGGCCACAACTTTGTTTGTTCGACGATAACTTGAGACGAATTTCTTGAACATTAACCTACCTACGTCATATAGGTTAGGCAGTCGTTAGCTGGAATGGACGTTACGTTCTATTTATAATTTGGGAGAAAATTTATTCAAGGATCAAGTAGTGGGTGTTTACTTTCTATTATCACTTGACATATGTCAAAAAATGACAGTTTAGTGTTTTAATTTTTTAGTTTCTTAATGTCCCTGTATTAAGAAATAAGAAACTAAAAAATTAAGTACATGACAAATTAATGCATCATTCTTGTCAGTTCTTCAGTGATGACGTGTTGAACAATTTTTGACTGTTTCTTTTAAAAACGAAGAAAACTCAAAAGAATATTAGAGCCTATTACCGTAAAGCTCAGTAATTGTATTTTGTGTAAGTTGCTGGGAGACTGGTGTGTGGGTAACGCCGTCATTTACGTCTCATATGTTTGTACACGGCGAGCAAACACGATTACCTGAAATTAGGTTAGTACGTTTTATGTTATTTACACTATCATGAGCGTCCCTAGGTTTTCGCTCATTTTAAATTATTACTACAGCTTTTAATATGGTTGTTGCGAAGTACCTAATTGAGTTTGCAAACAAGGAGCTGTTTCATGTATTTGTTGTTATTTGGTTAGGCATCATTTGTTTTGTGATAACATTATACATTTTTTTTAGAAAGAAAGCAAAATATTTTCTTCTTCAAACTTTTTTCCAAACATGATCTAAATTAATCTGTAAACTGAATACGGCAGCATTGAAAAAAAAAATATCCATTACTTTTCCTTTGAAGTAAGCACGTGTTGATCTGGAAATAAGCTCATTTAAACACAACCAAGCTGCCCTTAAGATACACACTGTATAAGAGCCAATGTTTGAACACTCGCGCATCGATTTCGACTCGATCGCTTTCTAATCCCCATTTTGTCGATGCCATTACGATTTTTCGAGCGCTCACCTCACTCCATATTTCCGTGCATATCTCGACGATTCGCAGATCCATTATTTTTTATGGTTGGAATACACGATGCTTAGAAGTATCGCCCCTGCCTACCGAGTGTTAACGTCTCGGTACACTTCGGTTGGGGGTGACAATGAACTTACTTCAAAAAAATTACGAATATTTTCTCCGCGTCATGAGTTCATAATAAACACTGAACTACCAAGTTGCAATTTGCAATAAATAAGTGCGATTTATGGATTTTAATGAAGAGGTGAGAGAGTTAGATATGGATATATTGTAAGTGGTTTGTAGACTTTAAAAATATGATACTTTTACGGCATGTTAAAATATTTACAAACACTTTCAACTATGTAAGAAATGGATTGCTCCTGCTGAAGTCAATAAATATGAAGTCCAGCATCCATTAGTTAAGTATTGCTGTAGTAGTTGTACATGTACCAGAGTACAAAAATGTCAAAAGTTCCTTTTTCTCTCTGATGCACTTCTTAGTTTTATGTTGTTACAAAAGGCACATTCATAGTTGACTATATTTGCTAAAAGTTATTTTAAAATGAATATGGTTCACCTTCACCACATTTGTTTTGCAATTACGACATACGAAAAAGTTTTAAGATGGCATTAAACGGTCCATAAAACCGTCTAATCAGTTTCTTTTCCCAGTTCGTAGTCACCCCAAGGTAAGTAAGTCCCGACTCAGCCATTCCACTCAATACATTTTATCGACAAACGTCAGTGACGCTGCGTGACACTTATGTAAATATTTAAATACGATCCAGTACAAGCTATGAATATTTTAAACTCTAAGTAAACCACTCGGCTTTGTACTTCCACAAAGATATTCACACGCCAATGAAAGAAAATCTATTACTATTTCGTATGCGATAAGGTCGAGAATGCTGCATGAGGTCAGCAAATTATGGTTTGCCTTTATTTTATATCTATGCATAAAGCGATTTGATAAGTGCTCGCAAATTGGGGATCGATATTAAAGTGACGAGTTATGCTGATTGGATTTTTTCAAGTGGTTCTGAGGGGACGGTGAATAATTGAGAGCGATTTAGTTTTAGCGAACAAAAAATGGTTTTCGAATTAAACTTTGGGTGCATAATTTTGCTTATTCTTGCATTTAATTTCTAATCAATCGTCTTGAATATTTGAACCAATAATAAAAAGTGCCTGCTCGAAACGCCTGCTTGAAATTATCACACGTGTTTGAGATCGGGTCCATTGCTATAACAATACACTCAGGAGCTTAACAGTAATACAAAAAAGGTGCGACGGCCACACAATTTTTACAAAAATAAATTAGAAGCATCACTCCAAAAAAATGTTTTCCCATTGCGAATTAAGTCAAAAAGCCAAGAGCATTTCTAACAAGCGGTATCAGCAAGGAGCGATTCGTGCTTGTATCAATTGATCAGGCAGATCGTCCTCGATCCTGCTACTCGATACCATTCACACAATCTCCGAGGGATCTATTCGAGTGGTACTCAGCTAGCTTTCCGGTTCTCATTCTTTTGTTGGCAGCACTCGGTCGGTGTCGCCACTCGATACCCGAGGATGTCTTTGTTATAATGTCGCTTTGATAAAAGGTGGGGACGTAGAATTAGTTGTTTCTAATAAAATTGCCTTTATATTTTAATACATTTTTGTCTTTTCTTTATTTTGTGGGAGATAATAAAAGTGGAGTAGGAGGGTACCACAATACTTGTACCATTTGAAGTGACATATTTTTACATAAACTGTCATGGGCATAAATAAGGAAACCTTTACAATAGCAAAGTTAACCCTTGTTATTATTTTGACTTATGTGAAGATTTGAAACAGAGCGGTTGGTTAATAGGTAAGTACTTTTCTTTAGATGGTTCAATCTTTATTCACTGCAGTTTTCAAAGGTGGTCCCCTAGAAAAAGTGCAATGGGTAATTCATAATGCGACAGCATTATCAAGAAATGCATTGCTCCATTGACTGTCAGTAACCTCTGCCTTCGGTAATAGGTACACAACCTCTTGTGTAGAACCTCCTTTTCATAAGGGTTCAAAAATATCAAAGTAGCTTCTTCACTTAAATTATAAGGTCTATGTAATAGTACTCGAAGCAAGTGAAATGTAAAAGAATTTTTTAAAAAGCTACTACCCTCAGGTGGCGACTGGGTGAATACAAAGTGTGCAAGGCGGGCGATCCGCCTTCGCTCCTATTTCATATCGATATGACAATTTATTCTCCTATTTAGGTTAATCGCGATTATAGATAGACAAAAGGATGATGAATATAATTGAAAAGAATAATGGCTAGTACCTATTACATAGGTAGGTTACACTGATAGGTACCTACCTAATACACGGTGTATACGGTATATAAACTCAGGAACTTCAGGAAAATGAAAATTCTAAAATTGGGACTTCTAGTGAAGACAGGAAAACACGTAAAGGTGATCCAATATTGAACAGATTCACCGTTAAATTCAAAATCAAAATAGGCATTTCAAAAAGATTCTTCCCGCCTATTCTGATTACAAAAACCTTTTCTCACATGTCAGTGAACTTGGCAGATCATTGTCTAGCAGATCAACTTTTTTTTTGAGTTCTTATCGCATGCAGATGAGTTCTATAGTTCCTGATAGTTTTCAGGAATAGTTCTGCCATTTTCAGCTGAAAAACGATAGTTCACAAAATGATCTGCTAACTTCCGGTAGCAGAGCATTTTTCAGAAAATCAAAAAAAAACTGAGATATTGTCACATAAAGATGAGTTCCATAGTTCCTCATACTTTTCAGGAATAGTTCTGGCGTATTTCAGCAGAAAAATATTTTTTTTCCCAATTCACGTTTGAGTGTTAACAGAGCATGAATAAAGATTAAAGTGTTATTTTCAAAGTTCAATCCAGATAAAAGGGCGAAAACTCATTTGTTTTCGATAGATGCTTCATGAAACTGTAATCTAGACTTCAATTCAAATCTAGAACTATCATTAAAGTATCAGCAGAGCATGGCTGAAAGTAAGAAACTGTGAAATTTCACATTTTAGTATGAAAAAATATTCAAAAAAATATTTTCGCGGTTCCAATTACTCTAGGAGGCGAGAACTATTGCGTTTCTGATAGAAGAATACCAGTGCCATAATATAACAGCAGATACAAACCCAGAACTCTCACTAAAGTATCAGCAGAGCATGGTTGAAAGTAAGAAACTGTGAAATTTCACGTTTTAATATGAAAAAATATTCAAAAAAATATTTTCGCGGTTCCAATTACTCTAGGAGGCAAGAACTATCTCGTTTCTGATAGAAGAATACCAGTACCATAATATAACAGCAGACACAAACCCAGAACTCTCACTAAAGTATCAGCAGAGCATGGTTGAAAGTAAGAAACTGTGAAATTTCACGTTTTAATATGAAATAATATTCAAAAAAATATTTTCGCGGTTCCAATTACCCTAGGAGGCGGGAACTATCACGTTTCTGATAGAAGAATACATGCACCATTATATAGAAGCAGATTCAAAACCAGAACTCTCACTAAAGTATCAGCAGAGCATGGTTGAAAGTAAGAAACTGTGAAATTTTACATTTTAATATGAAAAAATATTCAAAAAAATATTTTCGCGGTTCCAATTACTCTAGGAGGCGAGAACTATCGCGTTTCTGACAGAAGAATACATGCACCATTATATAGAAGCAGATTCAAAACCAGAACTCTCACTAAAGTATCAGCAGAGCATGGTTGAAAGTAAGAAACTGTGAAATTTCACATTTTATTATGAAAAAATATTCAAAAAAATATTTTCGCGGTTCCAATTACTCTAGGAGGGGGGAACTATCGCGTTTCTGATAGGAGAATACCAGCACCATAATATAACAGCAGATTCAAAACCAGAACTCTCACTAAAGTATCAGCAGAGCATGGTTGAAAGTAAGAAACTGTGAAATTTCACATTTTAATATGAAAAAATATTCAAAAAAATATTTTCGCGGTTCCAATTACTCTAGGAGGCGGGAACTATCGCGTTTCTGACAGAAGAATACCAGCACCATAATATAACAGCAGATTCAAAACCAGAACTCTCACTAAAGTATCAGCAGAGCGTGGTTGAATGTAAGAAACTATGAAATTTTACACTTTAATATTCAAAAAAATATTTTCGCGGTTACAATTACTCAAGGAGGCGAGAACTATCGCGTTTCTGATAGAAGAATACCAGCTCCATAATATAACAGCAGATTCAAAACCAGAACTCTCACTAAAGTATCAGCAGAGCATGGTTGAAAGTAAGAAATTGTGAAATTTCACATTTTAATATGAAAAAATAATCAAAAAAATATTTTCGCGGTTCCAATTACTCTAGGAGGCGGGAACTATCGCGTTTCTGATAGAAGAATACATGCACCATTATATAGAAGCAGATTCAAAACCAGAACTCTCACTAAAGTATCAGCAGAGCATGGTTGAAAGTAAGAAACTGTGAAATTTCACATTTTAATATGAAAAAATATTCAAAAAAATATTTTCGCGGTTCCAATTACTCTAGGAGGCGGAAACTATCGCGTTTCTGATAGAAGAATACCAGCACCATAATATAACAGCAGATTCAAAACCAGAACTCTCACTAAAGTATCAGCAGAGCATGGTTGAATGTAAGAAACTATGAAATTTTACACTTTAATATTCAAAAAAATATTTTCGCGGTTACAATTACTCAAGGAGGCGGGAACTATCGCGTTTCTGACAGAAGAATACATGCACCATTATATAGAAGCAGATTCAAAACCAGAACTCTCACTAAAGTATCAGCAGAGCATGGTTGAAAGTAAGAAACTGTGAAATTTTACATTTTAATATGAAAAAATATTCAAAAAAATATTTTCGCGGTTCCAATTACTCTAGGAGGCGGGAACTATCGCGTTTCTGACAGAAGAATACATGCACCATTATATAGAAGCAGATTCAAAACCAGAACTCTCAATAAAGTATCAGCAGAGCATGGTTGAAAGTAAGAAATTGTGAAATTTCACATTTTAATATGAAAAAATATTCAAAAAAATATTTTCGCGGTTCCAATTACCCTAGGAGGCGAGAACTATCGCGTTTCTGATAGAAGAATAGCAGCACCATAATATAACAGCAGATTCAAAACCAGAACTCTCACTAAAGTATCAGCAGAGCATGGTTGAAAGTAAGAAACTGTGAAATTTCACGTTTTAATATGAAAAAATATTCAAAAAAATATTTTCGCGGTTCCAATTACTCTAGGAGGCAAGAACTATCGCGTTTCTGATAGAAGAATACCAGTACCATAATATAACAGCAGATACAAACCCAGAACTCTCACTAAAGTATCAGCAGAGCATGGTTGAAAGTAAGAAACTGTGAAATTTCACGTTTTAATATGAAATAATATTCAAAAAAATATTTTCGCGGTTCCAATTACCCTAGGAGGCGGGAACTATCGCGTTTCTGATAGAAGAATACATGCACCATTATATAGAAGCAGATTCAAAACCAGAACTCTCACTAAAGTATCAGCAGAGCATGGTTGAAAGTAAGAAACTGTGAAATTTTACATTTTAATATGAAAAAATATTCAAAAAAATATTTTCGCGGTTCCAATTACTCTAGGAGGCGGGAACTATCGCGTTTCTGACAGAAGAATACATGCACCATTATATAGAAGCAGATTCAAAACCAGAACTCTCACTAAAGTATCAGCAGAGCATGGTTGAAAGTAAGAAATTGTGAAATTTCACATTTTAATATGAAAAAATATTCAAAAAAATATTTTCGCGGTAACAATTACTCAAGGAGGCGAGAACTATCGCGTTTCTGATAGAAGAATACATGCACCATAATATAACAGCAGATTCAAAACCAGAACTCTCACTAAAGTATCAGCAGAGCATGGTTGAAAGTAAGAAATTGTGAAATTTCACATTTTAATATGAAAAAATAATCAAAAAAATATTTTCGCGGTTCCAATTACTCTAGGAGGCGGGAACTATCGCGTTTCTGATAGAAGAATACATGCACCATTATATAGAAGTAGATTCAAAACCAGAACTATCACTAAAGTATCAGCAGAGCATGGTTGAATGTAAGAAACTATGAAATTTTACACTTTAATATTCAAAAAAATATTTTCGCGGTTCCAATTACTCTAGGAGGCGGGAACTATCGCGTTTCTGACAGAAGAATACCAGCACCATAATATAACAGCAGATTCAAAACCAGAACTCTCACTAAAGTATCAGCAGAGCATGGTTGAAAGTAAGAAATTGTGAAATTTCACATTTTAATATGAAAAAATAATCAAAAAAATATTTTCGCGGTTCAAATTACTCTAGGAGGCGAGAACTATCGCGTTTCTGATAGAAGAATACATGCACCATTATATAGAAGTAGATTCAAAACCAGAACTATCACTAAAGTATCAGCAGAGCATGGTTGAAAGTAAGAAACTGTGAAATTTCACATTTTAATATGAAAAAATATTCAAAAAAATATTTTCGCGGTTCCAATTACTCTAGGAGGCGGAAACTATCGCGTTTCTGATAGAAGAATACCAGCACCATAATATAACAGCAGATTCAAAACCAGAACTCTCACTAAAGTATCAGCAGAGCATGGTTGAATGTAAGAAACTATGAAATTTTACACTTTAATATTCAAAAAAATATTTTCGCGGTTACAATTACTCAAGGAGGCGAGAACTATCGCGTTTCTGATAGAAGAATACCAGCACCATAATATAACAGCAGATTCAAAACCAGAACTCTCACTAAAGTATCAGCAGAGCATGGTTGAATGTAAGAAACTATGAAATTTTACACTTTAATATTCAAAAAAATATTTTCGCGGTTACAATTACTCAAGGAGGCGAGAACTATCGCGTTTCTGATAGAAGAATACATGCACCATAATATAACAGCAGATTCAAAACCAGAACTCTCACTAAAGTATCAGCAGAGCATGGTTGAAAGTAAGAAATTGTGAAATTTCACATTTTAATATGAAAAAATAATCAAAAAAATATTTTCGCGGTTCCAATTACTCTAGGAGGCGGGAACTATCGCGTTTCTGATAGAAGAATACATGCACCATTATATAGAAGTAGATTCAAAACCAGAACTATCACTAAAGTATCAGCAGAGCATGGTTGAATGTAAGAAACTATGAAATTTTACACTTTAATATTCAAAAAAATATTTTCGCGGTTACAATTACTCAAGGAGGCGGAAACTATCGCGTTTCTGATAGAAGAATACCAGCACCATAATATAACAGCAGATTCAAAACCAGAACTCTCACTAAAGTATCAGCAGAGCATGGTTGAAAGTAAGAAATTGTGAAATTTCACATTTTAATATGAAAAAATAATCAAAAAAATATTTTCGCGGTTCAAATTACTCTAGGAGGCGAGAACTATCGCGTTTCTGATAGAAGAATACATGCACCATTATATAGAAGTAGATTCAAAACCAGAACTATCACTAAAGTATCAGCAGAGCATGGTTGAAAGTAAGAAACTGTGAAATTTCACATTTTAATATGAAAAAATAATCAAAAAAATATTTTCGCGGTTCAAATTACTCTAGGAGGCGAGAACTATCGCGTTTCTGATAGAAGAATACATGCACCATTATATAGAAGTAGATTCAAAACCAGAACTATCACTAAAGTATCAGCAGAGCATGGTTGAAAGTAAGAAACTGTGAAATTTCACATTTTAATATGAAAAAATATTCAAAAAAATATTTTCGCGGTTCCAATTACTCTAGGAGGCGGAAACTATCGCGTTTCTGATAGAAGAATACCAGCACCATAATATAACAGCAGATTCAAAACCAGAACTCTCACTAAAGTATCAGCAGAGCATGGTTGAATGTAAGAAACTATGAAATTTTACACTTTAATATTCAAAAAAATATTTTCGCGGTTACAATTACTCAAGGAGGCGAGAACTATCGCGTTTCTGATAGAAGAATACATGCACCATAATATAACAGCAGATTCAAAACCAGAACTCTCACTAAAGTATCAGCAGAGCATGGTTGAAAGTAAGAAATTGTGAAATTTCACATTTTAATATGAAAAAATAATCAAAAAAATATTTTCGCGGTTCCAATTACTCTAGGAGGCGGGAACTATCGCGTTTCTGATAGAAGAATACATGCACCATTATATAGAAGTAGATTCAAAACCAGAACTATCACTAAAGTATCAGCAGAGCATGGTTGAATGTAAGAAACTATGAAATTTTACACTTTAATATTCAAAAAAATATTTTCGCGGTTCCAATTACTCTAGGAGGCGGGAACTATCGCGTTTCTGACAGAAGAATACCAGCACCATAATATAACAGCAGATTCAAAACCAGAACTCTCACTAAAGTATCAGCAGAGCATGGTTGAAAGTAAGAAATTGTGAAATTTCACATTTTAATATGAAAAATAATCAAAAAATATTTTCGCGGTTCAAATTACTCTAGGAGGCGAGAACTATCGCGTTTCTGATAGAAGAATACATGCACCATTATATAGAAGTAGATTCAAAACCAGAACTATCACTTAAGTATCAGCAGAGCATGGTTGAAAGTAAGAAACTGTGAAATTTCACATTTTAATATGAAAAAATATTCAAAAAAATATTTTCGCGGTTCCAATTACTCTAGGAGGCGGAAACTATCGCGTTTCTGATAGAAGAATACCAGCACCATAATATAACAGCAGATTCAAAACCAGAACTCTCACTAAAGTATCAGCAGAGCATGGTTGAATGTAAGAAACTATGAAATTTTACACTTTAATATTCAAAAAAATATTTTCGCGGTTACAATTACTCAAGGAGGCGAGAACTATCGCGTTTCTGATAGAAGAATACCAGCACCATAATATAACAGCAGATTCAAAACCAGAACTCTCACTAAAGTATCAGCAGAGCATGGTTGAATGTAAGAAACTATGAAATTTTACACTTTAATATTCAAAAAAATATTTTCGCGGTTCCAATTACTCTAGGAGGCGGGAACTATCGCGTTTCTGATAGAAGAATACTGGCACCATAATATAGAAGCAGATTCAAACCCAGAACTCTCACTAAAGTATCAGCAGAGCATGGTTGAAAGTAAGAAAGTGTGAAATAACACATTTTAATATGAAAAATATTCAAAAAATATTTTCGCGGTTCCAATTACCCAAGGATGCGGGAACTATCGCGTTTCTGATAGAAGAATACATGCACCATAATATAACAGCAGATTCAAAACCAGAACTCTCACTAAAGTATCAGCAGAGCATGGTTGAATGTAAGAAACTATGAAATTTTACACTTTAATATTCAAAAAAATATTTTCGCGGTTCCAATTACTCTAGGAGGCGGGAACTATCGCGTTTCTGATAGAAGAATACTAGCACCATAATATAGAAGCAGATTCAAACCCAGAACTCTCACTAAAGTATCAGCAGAGCATGGTTGAAAGTAAGAAACTGTGAAATTTCACGTTTTAATATGAAATAATATTCAAAAAAATATTTTCGCGGTTCCAATTACTCTAGGAGGCGGGAACTATCGCGTTTCTGACAGAAGAATACCAGCACCATAATATAACAGCAGATTCAAAACCAGAACTCTCACTAAAGTATCAGCAGAGCATGGTTGAAAGTAAGAAATTGTGAAATTTCACATTTTAATATGAAAAAATAATCAAAAAAATATTTTCGCGGTTCAAATTACTCTAGGAGGCGAGAACTATCGCGTTTCTGATAGAAGAATACATGCACCATTATATAGAAGTAGATTCAAAACCAGAACTATCACTTAAGTATCAGCAGAGCATGGTTGAAAGTAAGAAACTGTGAAATTTCACATTTTAATATGAAAAAATATTCAAAAAAATATTTTCGCGGTTCCAATTACTCTAGGAGGCGGAAACTATCGCGTTTCTGATAGAAGAATACCAGCACCATAATATAACAGCAGATTCAAAACCAGAACTCTCACTAAAGTATCAGCAGAGCATGGTTGAATGTAAGAAACTATGAAATTTTACACTTTAATATTCAAAAAAATATTTTCGCGGTTACAATTACTCAAGGAGGCGAGAACTATCGCGTTTCTGATAGAAGAATACCAGCACCATAATATAACAGCAGATTCAAAACCAGAACTCTCACTAAAGTATCAGCAGAGCATGGTTGAATGTAAGAAACTATGAAATTTTACACTTTAATATTCAAAAAAATATTTTCGCGGTTCCAATTACTCTAGGAGGCGGGAACTATCGCGTTTCTGATAGAAGAATACTGGCACCATAATATAGAAGCAGATTCAAACCCAGAACTCTCACTAAAGTATCAGCAGAGCATGGTTGAAAGTAAGAAAGTGTGAAATAACACATTTTAATATGAAAAAATATTCAAAAAATATTTTCGCGGTTCCAATTACCCAAGGATGCGGGAACTATCGCGTTTCTGATAGAAGAATACATGCACCATAATATAACAGCAGATTCAAAACCAGAACTCTCACTAAAGTATCAGCAGAGCATGGTTGAATGTAAGAAACTATGAAATTTTACACTTTAATATTCAAAAAAATATTTTCGCGGTTCCAATTACTCTAGGAGGCGGGAACTATCGCGTTTCTGATAGAAGAATACTAGCACCATAATATAGAAGCAGATTCAAACCCAGAACTCTCACTAAAGTATCAGCAGAGCATGGTTGAAAGTAAGAAACTGTGAAATTTCACGTTTTAATATGAAATAATATTCAAAAAAATATTTTCGCGGTTCCAATTACCCTAGGAGGCGGGAACTATCGCGTTTCTGATAGAAGAATACATGCACCATTATATAAAAGCAGATTCAAAACCAGAACTCTCACTAAAGTATCAGCAGAGCATGGTTGAAAGTAAGAAACTGTGAAATTTTACATTTTAATATGAAAAAATATTCAAAAAAATATTTTCGCGGTTCCAATTACTCTAGGAGGCGGGAACTATCGCGTTTCTGACAGAAGAATACATGCACCATTATATAGAAGCAGATTCAAAACCAGAACTCTCACTAAAGTATCAGCAGAGCATGGTTGAAAGTAAGAAATTGTGAAATTTCACATTTTAATATGAAAAAATATTCAAAAAAATATTTTCGCGGTTCCAATTACCCTAGGAGGCGAGAACTATCGCGTTTCTGATAGAAGAATAGCAGCACCATAATATAACAGCAGATTCAAAACCAGAACTCTCACTAAAGTATCAGCAGAGCATGGTTGAAAGTAAGAAACTGTGAAATTTCACATTTTATTATGAAAAAATATTCAAAAAAATATTTTCGCGGTTCCAATTACTCTAGGAGGGGGGAACTATCGCGTTTCTGATAGGAGAATACCAGCACCATAATATAACAGCAGATTCAAAACCAGAACTCTCACTAAAGTATCAGCAGAGCATGGTTGAAAGTAAGAAACTGTGAAATTTCACATTTTAATATGAAAAAATATTCAAAAAAATATTTTCGCGGTTCCAATTACTCTAGGAGGCGGGAACTATCGCGTTTCTGACAGAAGAATACCAGCACCATTATATAGAAGTAGATTCAAAACCAGAACTATCACTAAAGTATCAGCAGAGCATGGTTGAAAGTAAGAAACTGTGAAATTTCACAATTTAATATGAAAAAATATTCAAAAAAATATTTTCGCGGTTCCAATTACTCTAGGAGGCGGGAACTATCGCGTTTCTGATAGAAGAATACCAGCACCATAATATAACAGCAGATTCAAAACCAGAACTCTCACTAAAGTATCAGCAGAGCATGGTTGAAAGTAAGAAATTGTGAAATTTCACATTTTAATATGAAAAAATAATCAAAAAAATATTTTCGCGGTTCAAATTACTCTAGGAGGCGAGAACTATCGCGTTTCTGATAGAAGAATACATGCACCATTATATAGAAGTAGATTCAAAACCAGAACTATCACTAAAGTATCAGCAGAGCATGGTTGAAAGTAAGAAACTGTGAAATTTCACATTTTAATATGAAAAAATATTCAAAAAAATATTTTCGCGGTTCCAATTACTCTAGGAGGCGGAAACTATCGCGTTTCTGATAGAAGAATACCAGCACCATAATATAACAGCAGATTCAAAACCAGAACTCTCACTAAAGTATCAGCAGAGCATGGTTGAATGTAAGAAACTATGAAATTTTACACTTTAATATTCAAAAAAATATTTTCGCGGTTACAATTACTCAAGGAGGCGAGAACTATCGCGTTTCTGATAGAAGAATACCAGCACCATAATATAACAGCAGATTCAAAACCAGAACTCTCACTAAAGTATCAGCAGAGCATGGTTGAATGTAAGAAACTATGAAATTTTACACTTTAATATTCAAAAAAATATTTTCGCGGTTTCAATTACTCAAGGAGGCGAGAACTATCGCGTTTCTGATAGAAGAATACATGCACCATAATATAACAGCAGATTCAAAACCAGAACTCTCACTAAAGTATCAGCAGAGCATGGTTGAAAGTAAGAAATTGTGAAATTTCACATTTTAATATGAAAAAATAATCAAAAAAATATTTTCGCGGTTCCAATTACTCTAGGAGGCGGGAACTATCGCGTTTCTGATAGAAGAATACTAGCACCATAATTAGAAGTAGATTCAAAACCAGAACTATCACTAAAGTATCAGCAGAGCATGGTTGAATGTAAGAAACTATGAAATTTTACACTTTAATATTCAAAAAAATATTTTCGCGGTTCCAATTACTCTAGGAGGCGGGAACTATCGCGTTTCTGATAGAAGAATACATGCACCATTATATAGAAGTAGATTCAAAACCAGAACTATCACTAAAGTATCAGCAGAGCATGGTTGAATGTAAGAAACTATGAAATTTTACACTTTAATATTCAAAAAAATATTTTCGCGGTTACAATTACTCAAGGAGGCGGGAACTATCGCGTTTCTGATAGAAGAATACCAGCACCATAATATAACAGCAGATTCAAAACCAGAACTCTCACTGAAGTATCAGCAGAGCATGGTTGAAAGTAAGAAATTGTGAAATTTCACATTTTAATATGAAAAAATAATCAAAAAAATATTTTCGCGGTTCCAATTACCCAAGGAGGCGGGAACTATCGCGTTTCTGATAGAAGAATACATGCACCATAATATAACAGCAGATTCAAAACCAGAACTCTCACTAAAGTATCAGCAGAGCATGGTTGAATGTAAGAAACTATGAAATTTTACACTTTAATATTCAAAAAAATATTTTCGCGGTTCCAATTACTCTAGGAGGCGGGAACTATCGCGTTTCTGATAGAAAAATACTAGCCCCATAATATAGAAGCAGATTCAAGCCCAGAACTCTCACTAAAGTATCAGCAGAGCATGGTTGAAAGTAAGAAAGTGTGAAATAACACATTTTAATATGAAAAAATATTCAAAAAAATATTTTCGCGGTTCCAATTACTCTAGGAGGCGGAAACTATCGCGTTTCTGATAGAAGAATACCAGCACCATAATATAACAGCAGATTCAAAACCAGAACTATCACTAAAGTATCAGCAGAGCATGGTTGAATGTAAGAAACTATGAAATTTTACACTTTAATATTCAAAAAAATATTTTCGCGGTTCCAATTACTCTAGGAGGTGGGAACTATCGCGTTTCTGATAGAAGAATACCAGCACCATAATAAAACAGCAGATTCAAAACCAGAACCATTACTAAGGTATCAGCAGAGCATGGTTGAAAGTAAGAAACTGTGAAATTTCACATTTTAATATGAAAAAATATTCAAAAAAATATTTTCGCGGTTCCAATTACTCTAGGAGGCGGGAACTATCGCGTTTCTGATAGAAGAATACATGCACCATTATATAGAAGCAGATTCAAACCCAGAACTATCACTAAAGTATCAGCAGAGCATGGTTGAATGTAAGAAACTATGAAATTTTACACTTTAATATTCAAAAAAATATTTTCGCGGTTCCAATTACTCTAGGAGGCGGGAACTATCGCGTTTCTGATAGAAGAATACCAGCACAATAATATAACAGCAGATTCAAAACCAGAACTCTCACTAAAGTATCAGCAGAGCATGGTTGAAAGTAAGAAATTGTGAAATTTCACATTTTAATATGAAAAAATATTCAAAAAAATATTTTCGCGGTTCTGGGTTTGAATCTGCTTCTATATAATGGTGCTGGTATTCTTCTATCAGAAACGCGATAGTTCCCGCCTCCTAGAGTAATTGGAACCGCGAAAATATTTTTTTGAATATTTTTTCATAATAAAATGTGAAATTTCACAGTTTCTTACTTTCAACCATGCTCTGCTGATACTTTAGTGAGAGTTCTGGTTTTGAATCTGCTGTTATATTATGGTGCTGGTATTCTTCTATCAGAAACGCGATAGTTCCCGCCTCCTAGAGTAATTGGAACCGCGAAAATATTTTTTTGAATATTTTTTCATAATAAAATGTGATTTCACAGTTTCATACTTTCAACCATGCTCTGCTGATACTTTAGTGAGAGTTCTGGTTTTGAATCTGCTGTTATATTATGGTGCTGCTATTCTTCTATCAGAAACGCGATAGTTCTCGCGAATTGGAACCGCGAAAATATTTTTGAATATTTTTCATATTAAAATGTGAAATTTCACAATTTCTTACTTTCAACCATGCTCTGCTGATACTTTAGTGAGAGTTCTGGTTTTGAATCTGCTTCTATATAATGGTGCATGTATTCTTCTATCAGAAACGCGATAGTTCCCGCCTCCTAGAGTAATTGAACCGCGAAAATATTTTTGAATATTTTTCATATTAAAATGTGTTATTTCACACTTTCTTACTTTCAACCATGCTCTGCTGATACTTTAGTTTCTGGTTTTGAATCTGCTGTTATATTATGGTGCTGGTATTCTTCTATCAGAAACGCGATAGTTCCCGCCTCCTAGAGTAATTGAACCGCGAAAATATTTTTGAATATTTTTCATATTAAATTGTGAAATTTCACAGTTTCTTACTTTCAACCATGCTCTGCTGATACTGGTTCTGGTGAATCTGCTTCTATATAATGGTGCATGTATTCTTCTATCAGAAACGCGATAGTTCCCGCCTCCTAGAGAACCGCGAAAATATTTTTTCATATTAAAATGTGTTATTTCACACTTTCTTACTTTCAACCATGCTCTGCTGATACTTTAGTGAGAGTTCTGGTTTTGAATCTGCTGTTATATTATGGTGCTGCTATTCTTCTATCAGAAACGCGATAGTTCTCGCCTCCTTGGGTAATTGGAACCGCGAAAATATTTTTGAATATTTTTCATACTAAAATGTGAAATTTCACAATTTCTTACTTTCAACCATGCTCTGCTGATACTTTAGTGAGAGTTCTGGTTTTGAATCTGCTTCTATATGGTGCATGTATTCTTCTATCAGAAACGCGATAGTTCCCCTCCTAGAGTAACCGCGAAAATATTTTTGAATATTTTTTCATAAAATTGATTTCACAGTTTCATACTTTCAACCATGCTCTGCTGATACATTAGTGAGTTCTGGTTTTGAATCTGCTGTTATATTATGGTGCTGGTATTCTTCTATCAGAAACGCGATAGTTCTCGCCTTGTAATTGGAACCGCGAAAATATTTTTGAATATTTTTCATATTAAAATGTGAAATTTCACAATTTCTTACTTTCAACCATGCTCTGCTGATACTTTAGTGAGAGTTCTGGTTTTGAATCTGCTTCTTTATAATGGTGCATGTTCTATCAGAAACGCGATAGTTCCCGCCTCCTAGAGTAATTGGAACCGCGAAAATATTTTTTATTTTTCATAAAAATGTGTTATTTCACACTTTCTTAAACCATGCTCTGCTGATACTTTAGTGAGAGTTCTGGTTTTGAATCTGCTGTTATATTATGGTGCTGGTATTCTTCTATCAGAAACGCGATAGTTCCGCCTCCTGGTAATTGGAACCGCGAAAATATTTTTGAATATTTTTTCACATTAAACGTGCAATTTCACAGTTCTTACATTCAACCATGCTCCTGATACTTTAGTGAGAGTTTTGAATCTGCTGTTATATTATGGTTGGTATTCTTCTATCAGAAACGCGATAGTTCCCGCCTCCTAGAGTAATTTTTTTTGAATATTTTTTCAATTAAATTGTGAAATTTCACAGTTTCTTACTTTCAACCATGCTCTGCTGATACTTTATAGTTCTGGTTTTGAATCTACTTCTATATAATGGTGCATTCTTCTTCTATCAGAAAGTTCACGCCTCCTAGAGTAATTGGAACCGCGAAAATATTTTTTGATTATTTTTCATATTAAAATGTGAAATTTCACAATTTCTTACTTTCAACCATGCTCTGCTGATACTTTAGTGAGAGTGGTGAATCTGCTTCTGGTCTTCTATCAGAAACGCGATAGTTCCCGCCTCCTATGGTAATGGAACCGCGAAAATATTTTTTTGAATATTTTTTCGCATTAAAACGTGCAATTTCACAGTTTCTTACATTCAACCATGCTCTGCTGATACTTTAGTGAGAGTTCTGGTTTTGAATCTGCTGTTATATTATGGTGCTGGTATTCTTCTATCAGAAACGCGATAGTTCCCGCCTCCTAGAGTAATTGGAACCGCGAAAATATTTTTTTGAATATTTTTTCATATTAAATTGTGAAATTTCACAGTTTCTTACTTTCAACCATGCTCTGCTGATACTTTAGTGATAGTTCTGGTTTTGAATCTACTTCTATATAATGGTGCATGTATTCTTCTATCAGAAACGCAATAGCAAGAGTAATTGGAACCGCGATTATTTTTCATATTAAAATGTGAAATTTCACAATTTCTTACTTTCAACCATGCTCTGCTGATACTTTAGTGAGAGTTCTGGTTTTGAATCTGCTGTTATATTATGGTGCTGGTATTCTTCTATCAGAAACGCGATAGTTCCCGCCTCCTTGAGTAATTGTAACCGCGAAAATTTTATTTTGAATATTAAAGTGTAAAATTTCATAGTTTCTTACATTCAACCATGCTCTGCTGATACTTTAGTGAGAGTTCTGGTTTTGAATCTGCTGTTATATTATGGTGCTGGTATTCTTCTATCAGAAACACGATAGTTCCCGCCTCCTAGAGTAATTGGAACCGCGAAAATATTTTTTTGAATATTTTTTCATAATAAAATGTGAAATTTCACAGTTTCTTACTTTCAACCATGCTCTGCTGATACTTTAGTGTGAGTTCTGGTTTTGAATCTGCTGTTATATTATGGTGCTGCTATTCTTCTATCAGAAACGCGATAGTTCTCGCCTCCTTGGGTAATTGGAACCGCGAAAATATTTTTTTGAATATTTTTTCATATTAAAATGTGAAATTTCACAGTTTCTTACTTTCAACCATGCTCTGCTGATACTTTAGTGAGAGTTCTGGTTTTGAATCTGCTGTTATATTATGGTGCTGCTATTCTTCTATCAGAAACGCGATAGTTCTCGCCTCCTTGGGTAATTGGAACCTCGAAAATATTTTTTTGAATATTTTTTCATATTAAAATGTGAAATTTCACAATTTCTTACTTTCAACCATGCTCTGCTGATACTTTAGTGAGAGTTCTGGTTTTGAATCTGCTTCTATATAATGGTGCATGTATTCTTCTATCAGAAACGCGTTAGTTCCCGCCTCCTAGAGTAATTGGAACCGCGAAAATATTTTTTTGAATATTTTTTCATACTAAAATGTGAAATTTCACAGTTTCTTACTTTCAGCCATGCTCTGCTGATACTTTAATGATAGTTCTAGATTTGAATTGAAGTCTTGATTACAGTTTCATGAAGCATCTATCGAAAACAAATGAGTTTTCGCCCTTTTATCTGGATTGAACTTTGAAAATAACACTTTAATCTTTATTCATGCTCTGTTAACACTCAAACGTGAATTGGGAAAAAAAATATTTTTCAGCTGAAATACGCCAGAACTATTCCTGAAAAGTATGAGGAACTATGGAACTCATCTTTATGTGACAATATCTCAGTTTTTTTTTGATTTTCTGAAAAATGCTCTGCTACCGGAAGTTAGCAGATCATTTTGTGAACTATCGTTTTTCAGCTGAAAATGGCAGAACTATTCCTGAAAACTATCAGGAACTATAGAACTCATCTGCATGCGATAAGAACTCAAAAAAAAAGTTGATCTGCTAGACAATGATCTGCCAGGTTCACGGACACTTTTCTCACAGCCTAACTTAACAATAGAAACTCCTTGCCTTCCCTACACGTTATAGAAGAGTTTGGGCGGGCGAATGGCATTGATCATAATATCGACGGAGGCTTACGAGAGTGATAAATGGACGACCGCAGCGTCAGTGGCGGGATGACGCCGACGCCATATTTAAATCGCTCCTGTCACATCCGCATATCGCATAGGTGGTTAATATGCTGGGGAATTGCAGGGAATGGCTTTTTGTGGTGGCTTTTAGTGTCGTAGATTTTTGCATCTAGTTCAATTTAAATGAAAGAAAAGAAAAAAATCAGGTTCAATGGTCAGAAAGTTGAAACAACTTTTAAAAGAGAAGAAGATAGTAGGTACCTGTATTTGCACATCACTATGCTCTGTTTATATTGGATAAGTAAAACAGCAATTTTGAACACATTTATAAAAGGAATTACTAAAGCAGACATTTTGAGGCATCTGTGCAAAGTTAAAAATACATTTAGTTAGGTACCAGTTCGAACAATTTATTTTCAAATAAATAATGTACCTACATTCAAAGTTAAAACCGATATTGACGAGTGTATCCACCGCGCAGAATCAACGAACCAAATAGGAAATTAAAATCATCAATCAAACTAAAAAATACAAAAGCCCCGTTTCCCATTGTCGCCGATATGTTTGCGCAAAAACGACTTTGTCGCATCACAGTCAAAGTAATAAAAAATCTATACAATGACATAGAACTTGCTGGAAGCGTCTGACTCATGTATGAGCTTTGACAAAACATTAATTTAATTAGTAAGAACACAGCTTTACAACCAGAAGGTATTCTACTAAATAGTAATTTATTTTACAAAGTTCAATGTGTTCCTACTAGGAAGTTTAATGTGAAGTTGTCCTAAACCTAACTTACGCAAGTTTCTATTGACAAAAACCCACTTCATTCATTGTTCTTCCTCAATGTTTTTCATTCATCCAATTCTCTAAAATGAATTCCAATATTTCTAATCTAAATAAGAATTAAACCATGAACGATGGGTCCCATTGAAAATCGGTCCATTTGTTTATTCGTTACGGTTCAGACGAAACTTACGAAAGTTATCGATTTTGCGCATTGTAATTTCATGGAATGTTATGATTTGCTTTTTGTTTAGTAGATAATTGTGATTTTTAAACTGTTATTGAATCTTCAATGATTTTAACATTTTAACGCGTCGCAATTCCCATGGATTTTGGTAAATATCAAGCCATTGATGGTTTTGTTGTAATTAGATTTAGCGTAACTGATGAAGTTAATGCTTTGAATCGAAACTATTTAGCAATGAGGTATGTCAATTAAGAGCGTGTACGCTCGGCGCGCGATGTCAACTTTAGGTAATTCAACGCAAAAAACCGCGCAGACTAGCGTCGCGGCTGTGTGCGTGCCTATCATACTTCACGTATAGTCACACAAACCATTTTGATCCTTTCGAGTGAA
The DNA here is from genome assembly GCF_030705265.1 of Helicoverpa armigera. Taxonomy (NCBI): domain Eukaryota; kingdom Metazoa; phylum Arthropoda; class Insecta; order Lepidoptera; family Noctuidae; genus Helicoverpa; species Helicoverpa armigera. The sequence continues at coordinate 7,409,261 of NC_087132.1, read as the reverse complement.
ATTGGTTGAACAAAAAATATATTATTTAGTAAATAGTTAATAGCGATAAAATAGTGTAAGTCTATGGATGTCTAAAATATAAAAGCATGAAAATAAGTCGTTAATACTTACACTCTTTTGCAAAAAAATCGGGCACCTATGAAAACCTTGGTTTTGAGGACTTTCTGTATATTACATACAATTTTCAACAGTACTAAATAGTCGACTGATGATTAATGACAATGTTAAGAGTTTCTGTATTTTAACCGATTTCAAAAAAGAAGGTTTCAATTAGATTGTTTTGTGATTGTTCTCAATTTGATTGTTCTCGATTTCTCAAAGACGCCTGGACCGATTTGAAAAATTGATTGTTTATATGAATGGTCCAGTCCATCCAGACCGAAAAATTGTGGTCAAATAACAACAATTGCCGGAAAGCCAAATATTGGTGAAGAGCTTGGGTTTACCATTGCAAATAAAGTTTTAAGTTATCTATCCTATATGCTTCAAAAGTTATTCGAGATCAAAAGTCAAAATTTGGGTACATCCAAAATGAAAAAAAAATAAATATAGCTCGATTGGTATCAGACATCTGCAATAAGTGATTTCTAGCCTAAGGAGTCCGCCATATTGGATTTAGACTCGCGACACATTTTTTTTCGAGTTATTCATAGCAGACCCTTTCATTTGATACCCATATCGTAGGAATGCATTAAAAACATTTTTTTCTCCATCTTGGGTATACCGCCATATTGGATATAGAATCATACATTGTCATTAAAACTGAACATTCAAACAAAATTTCAAGTCAATCGATAAAAAAAATATGCTTCAAAATTGAGCTTTAAATAAAATAGTAATGTATCAAGATTTGTTGGTCGCGCTTGAAATGTACTCTATTCTCGGTATCCACGGCAGAGGTTATTCACCCTACGCGATGTGACGGAGCGACACGTCCTCTCTCTGTGAAGCCTTGCGGCGGTCTGGTTTGAGTTGACTCGCGTGCAGCGTTTTATAGTAGTTTTTAAATAATTTATAAAAAATAAAACGAGAGATTAAATTATAATATAAAGTTTATGTTTTAAAGAAAGAGTTATATTACTATAGTAAATAATTGTTATATTAAATTAAGTAAGATAGATAGGTAAAAAGCATTTGAAATTCACAATTTTTCACATTGTTAAAATATTTTTTTCTGAAAGATAGAGACCTAAACCAAAAAATGTTTTCAACTAACTATAGGCATGGGGATTTCGTCTATGAGTAAAAAAATAAATATGATTAGATTTGCCACTGTTTTCACATGAATTTAAGCTTCGAAATAGACGCTGAACGGGAATTTTATAAAACATCTGTTACGTTATAGGGGTTTTAAGTATTTAAACTACACAAATTGAAATTTATGTTCAATTAACTATATAGACAGTGAAATTACCTTGCGTTATTAAAAAATAACATAGTTATAGGATAAGTAGTTACTGAGAAACAGTGGTTTGAAAAGTACCATTTTAGGCCAAATGGCGCGCGGTCGACGTACACGCTCTTAAGGTTCCGTAAATAGTAAATTTTGAATCGCATTATGGCACTAATGTAGCAGAATTATACTACATAGTTCGTCATGAGAGATTCCTGATTTAAAAGACATATTATTAATTTTAAAACCAACTACTTTTTGACATGATGTGGGACACATTCCAGCTTCCCTATATCTTTGCAAAAAGAGCTCGGGGCTTTGTGATAGGACACGTAATACGCTCACAATTGGTTATTGCGATGCAATGACTATGCGGTTTGCCCAGTGCTGATGACAGCTCCGAAGAAAACGCTATAGGTTCGCCAAATTTTTTACATTCACTTTTTGGACTATGCTTATATTTTTAAACGACTGTCAATAGTGCGGTCAATTGTGTCACTAATAATAGCATATTTTTTCTCAAGTGATGTCATTCGTAACAAGCACGTTCGTACAGATATTTTTATTTCGGTTTTTAGGAGCCATTGTTACTGTTCCTCTTTTGAAAGCTAACTGGGTACTGTTATGACATGACTGACTGATTACTTATAGCTTTGTGCTGGTTATCGGAATTTAAGTAATAAAATAGCAATACTTTTATGCAGGTATGATCTCAAATAAAAAGCCTTTGCCATACAGCTAATTCCTGTCAAACTTTCAAACTTTGTTAATTACTCTGGACAAAAATAAGTATCTTAAAATACGACCGAGTTAAGTGTTTTAGTTTTGATTTAAAGTGAAAGCTTGAAATTTGATTAATAGTAAACAGAAACGCGAGATCTCAGTCGCGATGTCGAGTCATGACCCAACAGAATTCTTGAAGACATTAAAATGCTTGCGAACGATCGGGGAGTACCTCCGTAACTTTGGACTGCGGCAACTTCCTCTTGAAATAATTTAGCTATCTTACAAGGTACTCAGACAGAGATCAAGTTAATACTTAATGCAACATTTCTTAGACAGTGTCCTATTTCCGTTAGCTTAAATTAATGCAAGAAAATTTGTAGGTAAATCAGTATTTTTTGCTCCTTTAAAAACCATTTTCTTTGTCTGTAATCTTATGTAATAATATCAGTTTATGTATTCCACCTTAATATATTTAACACCATAAATATTTAAAAGGCAACAGCCATCAAAATAAATTGTATCATGAAACAGTGTACCCGTACGCCACCATAGGCCGAGTTCTTTCAGCGAGCAAGGGTTCGCAATCCTCAATGATTCAACACTTTCCATTGAAAACTTTATTCGAAGATTACTCCGTTGTATAAATGTAATAAGCTTTGCAGTGACGAGATTAGACCCCGAATTTCACTCAGACATTAATGACATTTTCTGTGGCAACGGGGGAGCCCTTGTTTATGTTAAGACAATCGTTTTGAAAGTCATTTTGTTGAGGAAAAATGTACGCACACGTTTTTCATGCATTCTGAATTTAGAATATGAGGAATTTAATGTTATGATTTTCATGCTTAGTGCGTTCTAAAATTCAGTAATATTTTTTTATAGAATAAAAACTTATGCCTGGTCTGTTGAAGTACCTTTAAGATATATACTAGGATATATATCGAATTAAGTAAATGCCGTCTGTTTCAGTTTTTAATTTTAAATCCGAATGCTTTTTGATTATAATAATAATCCAGCTTACTGCTAACCCATTACCCAAAAAAATCATCTCTTTTTCATAATTTTCCTCACATTCAGGTGCAAATTCTGTCATCATTATAAAGATCGTTGCATTGCAATAAAAACATAAAAATATGGAGATTTGTACGATATATCGAAACTCATTCGGCGGTATATCGAGCGTGCATGAAATTTACATGGAATTTCGTGCTTGTAATAAAGAATGATGAATTGGATCCGCATTGGTAATTATGGCCAACGGTGAGCGAGCGAGCCAATATTAAATTGCAAAATTCAATAATTTTATTATATGAATGTAGTTTTTAATGGCATAAGTGTAATGCATATCATTTTGAGTTTTACTGCAGTATCTGTTGATACTTATAAATAATTATAATTTTCATATAGCAATTCTTCGTTTTTAAGGAACAAGAAACGTTTATTTATAAATATAACCTATTTATTTTACCTTGATTTTTCACACCGCGACCTTAAACACTTCTTCACTGTACAACGCAATAAATCCAGCACTACCTTGCAAGACGAGGCGAAAATATTTCTTTTGCGCAACATATGCCGTAGAAACAGGTACATATGTTGCAGGAAACTAATAGTTTTTTGTGTAAGTAATTGGATTTTATTGGCGCGCTGATTTACCGAGCACTTTTGACGCATGGATGTTTGTCACGATACAATTTCGCCGTGGCTATTATTTGCCCTACATCAAAAACGTATTTTTTCCGTATTTTTCTTGTCGAGATTAGTTTTCATGTATAATTTTTACATTAATATTTTTTTTGTTTTAGTAGTTTTATTTACGGAAATATGTGAGTGACGAGTAACAACATTTTAGGTAATGAGTTTCATTAGAAATATTTTTCTCAATACAGTTCATACATATGTTTCAAAAAACTTGTATGGGGAATTTAATCTGCAATCGTTTGGTAGTTTTATTTTTCATTTGAGCCATCTTCCTAATTCCCCATCGTCCGTCCGGTATCAAAAACTACTTAGCTCCTTTATATGAAAGCGATTTTTCATCTTTTTTCTTGTTATTTGCTCGGCACAGTCAGTTGTTTGTGCTAACAATAGTTTAAGGCGAAGTTTCTTCTAAATATAGCATTTCTTCTATTGCTGGATAGAATCGGTGTTTGGTAAAAATGTTGGAATTTTATTTCATTGTGATCTTACAATAAAAAGTAGCTTATATCCTAATTCAAATACAAAACATACACTGTGTCTTAAACGTAATTTTTGAAAGGCCATATATTAGGTAGGCCTTTGAAACTGTAAAATATTTTCAAAGACCAAAAATAACTTTGATGAGTAACAACTTAGAAATTTTACAAGCCACGTTCTAAAACAGCTTCCACTTAAAAACTCGACATTCGTAAACGTTAGCACAAGCGAATTATATTCGGCGAACACAAATTAAAGCAATATGGAGGCACGCTCCGGGCAAATGATCATCATTAAAATGTGTATTACGATCATTATGTATAAATAATATTCGGACCAAATTCGAATCGTTTAATTTGCCACCTATTTTAATGACGTTTTTAAACTGCCCCATGCCATTTTTAGGTACTAAATTGATTTTGTAAAAAAAATATAAATTTTATTAATAAGTTCCTTTATTATGATTTTTTGACACTAGCTTCACAAATGGGTTATCCATACACTAGAGGTGTATAGGCTGCATCGACTTCAAACAGCATCTGAAAACAATATGTTTGTTTAATTGTATTAAAACAATGATACCAGTTTTGATAAGATCTTAAACATCATGATAAACATATCAAAAGATTTAACCCATAAGAAATCACAATGCAAATTAAAATTAATGTTACTTAATTAGACACAACATTATCTGACGCCCCTTAATAACAGCCTACAAGTTCCCATAATAAACAATTAGAGCATTTAATTGGCTAGCACATCCGAGCATAGGTTCTCAATAAAGTCCAATCCATCACGGATGGAGGGCTGACGGCAAGGAAACCTCGTTAGAAAGGGTATCCCGATGCATGTTTTAAAATAATCAGCTTTCGTGTTAATTCTTAATTTACTGGTTCGATGGTGGCAGCAAGATAATTCGATTGAGCGCCGATGCTCTGCTAGCGGCAAAAAGTCGCCGGACGATATACTCTTTACTGTATTAGCTAGACTACTTCATGTACTTATGACCATTTTAATTTTGGACGATGTTGAGCTGTTTATGTTGGATTATTGGCGATGTTTTGATGTGATATTGGTTGCGCGATAATGTTAGGAAAGATTTTGGGAGTAGGGAATTCGGATCGGAGTGATCTTACATTTTCGGTAACAAGATTTTTTCACAAATCTATACCAATTGAGTACCTACTACAAAGCTTAAAGAGTCAGATAAAAGCCCCATAAAGTTTTATTGTACAGAAAACTACACAGAGTTTCACTTAGCACTGGAACTATTCCAAGAACTATTCAATAAACCCGATGCTTATCCCTCAACGAGGCGCTGATTCCAATAATTACGCGATTTACATCCGTAACACGGTAACTTTTTTATTCTAAGCAACTATTATAAAAACCTAACATAATGTATTCCTCAGTGAATAAATAAAACTGTGTTGTAAAGCTTTTAAGTATGAATACGAACGACGCAAAGTGAACAATAAAATGCATCTGAGCATATCTAATCTAATAATACGTAGATACATAGGTAAGTGTATGAATACGTTAGCCAATGCATACATAATCGTGATTACCCTCTATGTTGAATGCTAATGTGTAATTAGTCAATTAATTATAATTACTGAAAAACTATAACATGGGTTTAGGATTAACATGACATTTCATTATCTATTAATCGCCCCATCGATTATATTGTTCACGTTTCCCGTAATGTTAAAAAATCTGAATGTTAATACAATGGGACTTTGACTCCTACTTGTGTGGTTCGTCCCCCTTTTGTCATAGGACTACTATTAAATCTTGTATCTGGGGCATCAGATTAGCAGCTATTAAGTAGTAGGTAGTACCTAAGTGCAACATACATACTGCTACGGATCGTAAAATATTTATTATTTGTATTTTATACGTATCTACTTTTATTTTACAAAATTAGACTAATTGTAAAATCCAAAAAAACTAACATGGAACGCATATTTCATATTTCCCCGTAACGCTCACTCGCCAACAAAATGAAAATAAATGATCAGATCGAAGAACTCAACAAAATTGATAAACCAAAATCTATGTATGATAGTGTAGACAATATCGAAAGGGTTTAATGAGAACGAAGCGAAACTAATAGTTCACCTTCCTGTGATACGAATCTTTAATATAGTATGAGTGGGTGAAACATTAAAACTGGACGCGCACGGAAGCCGCGCCCGCAAAGGGTTTAGACATAGAATCAATTTCTATTTTTATTTATTAACACTATTTATTTACGGAAAGCACGGTATTTGTGAGGTCGGATATTGCTTGTGGAAAGTCTGTTTTGTAAATCTGATATTGTGATTTTATCGCAGTCTTTTGTTTTGTTGATTTTACTGAGTTGCATTCATGTGGGTAGCTTGCGAATGTTTTTTTTTCTTGTATAGAGTTCTGTCAGTGTGTCAATAGGGATGTGTTAAATCCTATGTTTTTATTCGAATTGAGAACTAGTGTAATAATTAGAAAAGAAGGACGACGAATTGCGATCAGTTAGAAGTGATTGGAAGTCACACGTTGTGCACTGAAAATAACCCAAAAATAGGAGGAAAAATAATTAGGTAAGTACGTCTTATCTACAGATAACCTAACCTTACAATTATCTACTTGTTTGCCAACAGGAACCATTGTTAAATTTCAAAGATAGTTTCCCATTTTATGCAATACAAGTTTAATCTACGAAACTCGCTCTTAGTTAAAATTTGCGAAGCCGAGCAAAACAATAACACATCCCTCGAGCTTCGGACCGGAACATGTAACCCTAATCCCTTATAAGTGAAACTTGCTATTTGTTACGTCAAATCTTAGTTAATAATTCTAGAAACATCTTTAAACAGGATGTGGTCTCGAGACGTATGCGAAAGGTTTGTTTACTGGTCCAGTTATCGGTCCCTCTGATGGTATGTTTAAATTTTCATTGGTACTTATGTAAGGGTGGTAGTCATGTTGATTCTTGGCGAAATGTTTCGATACCCTTCTATCATTTTCTAGAATGTAAATGGTCAACAACGAACACCTTGTTAATATAAATTGGTAATTGCTTCGGTGTTAATTTAACAAAATGAAAAACAGTATTCTCTTAATGATATTCGTAAATGCATTTTTTTCTTACTCTCCAAAAGCCATGTTTCCCAAGCCATTTTAATTTAATTGCAACTATCATACGAGAACAGTTTTGTCGGTAAAACCGCTTTTTTACACAAAAGTTAAATTGGAATCCAGCAGATGTTAATGGAAATGTACTGCCAGTCTCTGTTACTATAAAAATTGCAATTTAAACTTTTTGAAAAGCTTTTTATTTTCACGTTAACGTTCACTGTGAACTTCGATATGTAGAAGCCTAATCATTGATGATGCGGAGTTCTGAATATCAATTTTGAACTATATGCATGAGGTTATTAAGGTCTATTTTGTATTGAAGATTCTATTCGTGTTCTATATTAGTGCTTTTCTGTAATGCAGTAGCTGTTTCCATCAGATAGTAAATCGGTGTTTGCCAACCTATAACTAGAAAAAATCTATCTAATGATATAAGATGACTGTTGCCGAGTACCGTGGACCAATAATTTAATACAACCTGTTACAATATCTGGTTTAATGTTCTGGTTTCTAAGATATCTTGAGCATCTATCATTTGATTGGCTTCGCATCTTTCTGTTTATCAAGATATTGAATGGTCGACTTCTTAGTACATACTTACGGTTGTTTTAAGATTGCATAGATATATCGAATTGCGCTGTGAATACTAAATATTGATGTAGTTATCCTTGAAAGACTGTATTGTATAGTAGACTGTAATGTTTTTTTAACAACAAACTTGATCATGTCTTTGACTTGTGTCCTAGCTTTAGGAAAATGTCAGTGCATATCACCATAAGTGCTCCCATTCTTCTCAAATACACACGGATTATTTACCTTAAAACTCTTAAAACAGTCCTAGATATAAATTAACTCGCATTTCATAAATACCACCATATAATCAGTACCAAATTCATTCAACCACACTACCAATTAACATCCCAACTATCATACGAAGTGATACAAAGTTTTAACATGTACCGAATTTTAAGGCGATTATACATTAAGTTGGATACGCTATAGTGGCGCAAGTTGTGATTGCATCGTCGGTAAGTTTAAGCTGCGTTCAACGGATACCTTTTGTGTTTGCGGTAGTGCCTTTGTGGGCCGTAGAGTGATACGTGCGTTTGCTTTACACTCGCCCGCCAGTGTAACCACCGCTCAAACTGAAAATTTGATGACGTTTTCTCTGTGGGCACCTATTTTCGTAATGGTGGTGAAAAAGGTTGTTGAAGTTGGTTGTGGTAATGAATTTGATTATGAATATTTTTTGACATAAATATCTGGTTTTAATCGTCATCCTTTTGTCCAAAAATTGTTTCTGTGCCTGGAATGCTACGTCATGATGCCCTTTAAATAAAATCATATCTCACCTACTTACTGCAAAAGAGGAAGTTTCTGCCATAAAAGAAAATGTCAAACTTTACCTTGTAAAGCAACAAATAATCCCACTTCTTACACGACTGTAAACAACGCATCCCATGTAACGTATATCTTATCACATCAAATATTCTAAACTGACGACAAAATGCGGCGTTAGAGCAAAAGCGATAATCTCTCCCGTCTCAGACCTGAGTTAGACACCTTCGTGAGACTAACGAAGTTCTTATAATCCTCTACGCCCCCCCTCCCTCTTCCACCCCTCTTGTAATCGAGTTATTGCCAGCATCTCATGTCTTACGAGTCCCCTTTTAATGACGTCTCAGTTTTTGGAGACAATATTATTTGTTTGATGAATATGGAAGGTGATCCTTGAGCCTCCGTGTAGTGGAGTAGTGACTGGGTTGTAGTTTGTAGGATATAGTTATTGTTAGTATTTACAATTACTGATTTACCTGTATGGTAATACATAGCTGCCTGGGTCGGGTCTTGATATAGAGAGAGACGGGGGACGAAGTGATCTTATAAGACATCGGGACTCTAGAAGAAAGAAGGGAAACGTCAGTAGCATGGGTCTACTTCTTTAATATCGAAATTAAAATGTTTGGCAAAAAAAAAAATACCTATCTTTCTATTTGATACAGTTTTGCGAGCCTGGTGACAATCAAATACAATGTACTTCAGCGATGGACGTTGAAGTGTCTTTAACATGGCTCATTACGTCTAGCAGCCACGACAAAAATGCCATCATCCCATAGAATTATAAATGAACACCGCTATGGACTTATAAATGCCACCAGTAGATACAAGTAATAACCAATTGAAAACAATTTTACAGCATTTTTAGCTGCAACTAATTAATAATGTCAAAAACTGTTGAATTAATTTGATTCCTGAATAATTGAATTTCCTCGGAGCTAACGTTTATGAAATTAAACAAAAACTGCTTGAAGATCGGTTATTTGCGTATTATTTATGCGATTTTACCGGGAACTCGCCGGTGGTATGATGCGTAATCGTCGAGAAATTGCGACCATCCAGTCGCCATCGATTTTATGTTGACATTTAAACTGAATAAGTATTATATCGATAAATTAGTAAGATGGTCGCAATTGCTAAAAAGTAAGAAACAATGGATGGAATATATTTTTGTTCAGGGATAAAATTGCACTCATTTCTTCTGAAGATACCAATATCAATTAGCATCAGTAAGAAAATACCGAATACTTTATATCTCATAACAGTCAGCTCATAGCAGTCAGGCAGGGGTGAGTTGGAATCTCATAGTGATTGAATCATATGATCCATATCTGAAATCAGAAAAATAAATCACTGAGATTATGAAACGTATAGTATCACGTATTTAGGAATACATTTGCAGTTTTCATAATTTCAGTGATTTATTTTGGCACAACACCAGGATTGCTAAATACCCGTTCAAAAAACAGCCCCGAGCCTGAAAGCGTAACTAATATTTCATTAGTACGATACAATGTCGTGACTGAGAATCACTGTTAAAATCAACTACGATGGATTTTCTTTGTTTAATAACAATCAAGCGTTTGAGGAATGTGTTGTGCTAGTACTAATGAAAACCAAATTTATTTGCACGTTGTTGGGTAAGGGTGCGATGCGTGCTTTGGTATTGGGTTCTGTCATTTATTTGGCCCAGATATTTTGTGATTGATACGATATGTGATTGTTTCAGGATACGATCGAGAGGTGATATGGGATAGGTAAATAAGATAACACTGTTTTTCATAACGAATCAACCAATAAGGGTTTACTGTTTGCGTGAGTTATTTTATTACTTTTAGGGCTAAATTTTAAGTTCTGTATGAGGGCTCCACGACAAAAAATGTTACTAAAAATCGACAATCCAGCTGAAATAGTTGAGTAGATTTCGTAGAGTGAATGAAACAAAATTTCGTTTCAGTGTAAAAAAAAAGCAAATCGAACTTTTAAGTCTTAGCACTTTCTGAAATTACCAAAAATTACAATAGAATCATATTTGGTACAAAGTAGTGTAGGATAATTGTTGAATTGCGTCGTAATAATGTTTTAAAGGTTTTGCTATTTCACCCACGCAACCCGAATAATAAAAATCATTAGACATAATAAATAGGTTTCTAGATAAGACGACGTGTCGCCACTCCGTACTGACCGATGGCGCTTATTGCGTGGCAAGGAGATTAAAGTCTATTGCCTTCCAGCAAGTACTTACATTGGTTGATGTTGCTGAAGTGATTTTATCAAAAATACATTTTACTTTTTTTAACAATTATTATATTTGAATAAGAACTGTTAATAAAACCGGTAAGATAGAAAATTAAGTTAACATAATGTGTGGGAACAAAAACTGTATTAGGTATCAGAACGAATTAAGGAAAGATGGGTATCATATATTCAACCTTTCTAACATGATCTGTTTTTATATGGCTACTAGCAGTTTCATGGAGGAGACCACGCCACTCATAAAAAATTTACTCTAACTATATCTCTCTTTATTGCTAAACTAGAAATCATTCGTATCTGGGATTAATGACGATTTTTCTCATGATTTCAGTTCTATCAGTTTCATCAGTGTTATTGTGGAACTGATAAGATTTTCTTGTGCGATATTAATGTTATGTTAGAAGAAAAGCGGCTGCACAGTGGTATTAAAAAGATAAAAATTTACTTAAAGACTGGGTCTCAAAACACTTCTGATTAATCGTACTAAACATTATTTTATATAAACGTATCAACGTTGTACCTCTTTTATTAACTACCCATTTCAAAACTGTACTTATCATCTACATATGTATTTCTCACAAAATCCAAAGCTAAGCTTCCATATTGAAAGCAATAGCCTTTCGACATGTAATGGGTGATTTTTTCTGGCAAACAGCCCAGGAGGGCGGGTTAATGGCGGCGAACACGCGACTCGCACTCACTGCTACAAAATGCAATTGGCCATCGACTGCCCAACTTAGTTTTTTTTCTTCTCTTAATTTTATTTTTTCAGCCACACTCATGATGGTTGGTGGTGGAGAAGTGACAAACCTGAGCATACGTAGTTGGTTGGCACTTTGTATTCAATGTTTTCAATTTTAGAAACAATAAAACATTATCGTAAAAATAACATACCTACACAGCTCCGAGTTGGGAAGTCGGTTAAAAATATTTAGTAAAACAATATTGCTACCGTGCATGAAGATATTACCGAAAGGCTGATAGTAATATTATGCCAATTTCTTCCTGTCATTTCAGTTCTCAGGTTCTTCTCATTAAATTCTGATCAAACCAAAAATATACTTATTATGAAGTTTCTAAAGTGAATTACATACCTGTATATTTATTATATACAATGGATATCATATAAACACATTGCAAAGTAACACATACAAACGCCGGACAAACCCGCGGTCCTATGTAATCCCTATCCAAAGTACGGGGTTTCTTCTTACATTGGGAAAGTTACCCGAGATTGAGAGACAAGGGTCACTCTAATGAAATAAGACTATCAAGTGTACGCATACATTGAAACCAGACAACAGCCTGAGATAATTTGATGTTACTTTGTGCAGAACATTCTTACTTTATAGGTACTGCTAAATACTTAGCCAGTCTTTCTCATACGTTTTCTTGGTGAAATAGTAGGTAGGTAGCGGTACCCATTTAACTACAATGATAATCGTACCACTTTTAGTTGTTAAATCGCTGTTTTGACCGATGGGAGTAAAATGGAGAAACTTGGTCTTGTAAATAATTAAAAGATTATTCGGTGTTTGGCACTCCTGAAAAAAACAGAAGCTAAAGAAGGATACATGTTGTTACCTCAGAATGCCGATAAAATAGCTAAAAAAACAAGTCGCTAATAAATGAACACATAAAACCATTAATAATATTGCTATCTTGCAATAAACAAAATGTAATGTAATCGATTGATTGATTGATAGTTTACTACTAACGTTATAATTTGTAGAATGTTATATCATTTTTAGAATTACAATCTTCGCCTCGGATCATATTGGTTCTGTCTATACCACATTATTTATGAGTAATTTTGTTTTTTTGCTAAAATATCAATCAGTGCGGTAATAAATTCCAATATCTATTAAACATAATTTAGCTCTAACCTTATAACCTGTTATTTATATATTTTATAATACATACCGAGATTGTAAATACGTACGTTGTTAACTTATCAATGGATAAAAAAGTGTTAGTGATTAATTCGTGTTCAAAAGCAATGCTAATTTAATTAAAATTGATAAAAACAATTCTTTGCAGAAACATTCTAGTCAAAACTAAAATGTACTGACGATGATTTAAAATTTATACAACTGTCGCACTTAAGGTAAACGCGGGTGAAGTCGTCATGCCCCAATAGTCGTCAATTAATCTTAAAACTTTTATTATTATTTTCTACTGAACTTAAAATGGGCCGGTTTATATATCAACATATTCTTGATAATATATTGCACAATTGAAATAACAATACGGGGTTTTAACAGTCACGGCTTCTAAGATATGTTATTTCAAACGTGTGTGCCCTAACAAAATCGTTTTTTCGTGAAGTTCAGCTGTCAAAAGTGAAACTCAGCACGTGGTTTTGTGTTTTGATTTAAATAACTCCAGTGGGGTCTGTGGTATGTTTCTTTGTTCAATTAGATAGTTAAGTTTATTTGCTAGCGATGTAATATGCAATTTGGAATACTTTTAACATAGAAGATATATTTTTTAAATGTGACATCTATTGGTACTTCAAAACTCCCATTTGACCCAAAACCCGTCAATTTTACAATTATTATGACGACTACTGGGACATGCTCAAAAGTTGCACCTAAACTCGTCATAATGAGGATATTTTGTGTTTTACAGTACAAAATGCGAATAAATAGCTAATATCGGGACTTTTACAAAATTGACAACTGTCTAGAACAAACATATTTAAGGTTAAGATTACATTTGTTCATAAAACTGCGTTTCTTTTAAGCTTTTTCTTAGGTTTAAATTTTACTCTGCTGGTTCTAGATGCACGTACAAAGTCATGTTATTCGATTCAATTAATATGTTTCTTAATGGTTAAATCCCCTGTTTTCTATAAGTATGTACTTTCTACGAGTGTTTTTTCAGGTATATATTAGCCGCTGTAGGCCTCCGCCATTTGATTAAGATCTACCGCTTTGGGTACAAGTAGGTCTAGCACTAGCCTTTGTTTCTACTACGCTTGGATTACACTTTGTGGCAAACAAAAATTGACTGTTCTTACACTATGCTTTTTGTTCGAAATAACTGCATTTCGTTATGCGTATTGTACCGCGTCTTCCTAACGTGCCTTAATAGCGCCTGTATAAAAATTATGTCATTCAACTAGTTTTGACGCAAAAATATTAAAATCAGTTTTAAAACTAAGATGACATAGCTTCCATCGCTGTCACTTCTTTGCTTGTCGTATTCGATATTGATGGGTAAAGAGTAATCTTAAGTAAGATTTTTTATTTAAAATTGTCTGTATTTAGTAATTGCATGATCGTAATTTTAATAGCAGATCATGACTGAAAGAAACTTCAAGCAAGAGGGCCTTTTAAAAGTCATAAAAGCTGTAAATCAAGGGCCCACACACAACATCAGATGCAGCAAAAAAATTTAAAACGCCCTTTTAAGACAACTTTAATGAAATGGTGACACAAAACCGACGATTATCCCTGTATACACTATAGAAATGAACCCAAGGACAATCTCCGGTTCTGTGCTAAAGTATTGCTAACTATGGAGGAAAAGTACTTGGGCTATTGCGTTGCGAGGGATGTTGATTGGATATAGGAAACTAAAGGAACTATGGCACCTGGAAAAAAGTCGTGGTGGCCTGGTGGGCCAAGAATCAACCTCTCAAGTATGAGGGCGCGGGTTCGATTCCAGGTCAGGCAAGTACCAACGCAACTTTTCTAAGTTTGTATGTACTTTCTAAGTATATCCTGCAATGACACCAATGACTGTGTTTCGGATGGCACGTTAAACTGTAGGTCCCGGCTATCCTTGAACATCCTTGGCAGTCGTTACGGGTAGTCAAAAGTCAGTAAGTCTCACACCAGTCTAACCAAGGGTTGCCTGGGTATCTGGGTTGAGGAGGTCAGATAGGCAGTCGCTTCTTGTAAAGTACTGGTACTCGGCTGAATCCGGTTAGACTGGAAGTCGACCCCAACATAGTTGGGAAAAAAGGCTCGGAGGATGATGATGATGAGGAACTATGGCACCTGCCGATGACAATGTATAAAATACATGTTTAAATGGCAGGTGGAGACTCGCCACCTCACTTACTGGGCCCCCGGGAATCAGTTGCTAAATCGCAACAAGAGGGCAACAGGTACATGAGCGGCTGAAGGGTGAGGATACCTCGGCGGACTTTAAACGCAGATCACGCGCTCCCTGTGGGTCCAGCATCACCGGCCCACTCGCCACTTACCACGAGGCACCTACCCTCCGAGCAGGGCTGCTAACCCTGCTCTAGCGACTCCACTCTGGTCGGCCAATGAAGGCAAGCCAAGAGGCCAAGAGGACCTTCACTCCAACAGGCCGGAGATGGGGGACAGTATACTCTCCCCGGAGCACTCAGATATATAGCCCGGCGGGGTCGCTACTCCCCGTCATCCACCTCAGATGCCCTGTGGGGCTTATTAGATATTATTATTATTGAGTTTGAACGGTTAGTTGTACCTAATCATATTTTATTTTTTGATTGATACCTTTAAGACAGTAGACAGTTTAAACTGTCTATAGAGATTTTTGCAAATGGTACTTAGCATGCGCTAAGCAGTTCAGAAGTTTTAATGAATGACAACCTTACCTACATATCTATGAATGTTAGTAATTATTTCGCGATAAGCTATATAAATGAATGTGGCTTTTATTTTTTGTGAATACTAATTATTTTATTTTACAATTTAAATTGTATTTTAAAAGTAATTATTTTACTCGTGCCGCATTTGCACATGACTGCATCGTTATTATGATTAAAAAATATAACATACTAGCTTCTGCCAGGGGTTTCACCCGCATCCCGTGGGAACTACTTCCCGTACCGGGATAAAAAGCCTATAGCCTTCCTCGATACATGGGCTATCTAACACTGAAAGAAATATTCAAATCAGACCAGTAGTTCCTGAGATTAGCGCGTTCAAACAAACAAACTCTTCAGCTTTATAATATTAGTATAGTTATCGGCACGAATCTTGAGCTCTGACCTACTCCTGCGCAGAAGTATTTATTGGGTCCCTTTTGTGGTATGAAGTGAGGCTAAAGCGGTGATTGGCCCGCAGTGCATCGCGTCATAGCGGTCACTCGGGATTGGTTCTTTGCTAATAAATCACTTCTGCGCAGATGTAGGTCAGAGCTCAAAATTCGTGCCGATAACTATATAGATATTTTATAAATAGACTGGTTTTGTGATTCCAAGCGTTTGATAGATAGGAATATAAATTGAAATGCAACCATGTATCTGTTTAATGGAATACCTGCTCTTCTAACAGATTATGACCTGCTATTCTAAATAGGAATTTGGTTTTTTATCTATCTACCTACCTGATGTTTCAAAAGCACAAGTATGCTTAACAAATTCAATCACAAAAAAATGTACATAACTTGAACCTTATGTTCAAGAGCAAAGAGTTTACATTAGCATTAAAAGTTGACGAGTACTGGGATAATTTGACGAGTATCCGTACAAATCAGACGACTATTGGTACAAATCGCCCTTTTTTTACTTTTGCCTTAATAAGTATATAAACCCATCAAAATGATTAAAAAAACATTAGTTAATTAGAATAATGAATAAATACTCTATCACGTCATGCAAAAATTTTCATTTTCTATTGAATATTTAACACACAGTAGCGCTTCAAAGTCAGTGATTTCCGAAATCCGACGACTATTGGTACGTTTACCTTATATTATAAACGTGAAAACAGTTCAGTTATTTTTGAAACAACGCGGTAATCTGGATTTGCTTCATAGGTTTTTTTGGAAAAGTAGATATTTCAGGACACAGGAGCATCACCACGGAGGCGTTTAATAAGTCTTAACTGAAAAAAACATGCACTTAAGCAGCATCAGAAGCTCGTCAAATAAATGCATTCTTGGTCCTGAAACAGTGCCTAAAACTAAAGTGGTTTTCATTGCACTTAAATGATTAAGTTGCAGACTTTATGTATGTTTTCTTCTATTTATTTAAGTACCACAAAAAATAATAAAACAAATTCTTTGATTTCTATGGCACTGAAAACAATACACGAAACTTCACTCATCAATAAAACGCAACAACGTTTCACAACGAACAGCAAGTACAGGCATTGTTGCCGGCAAAATTCTAAATTAAATCAACATACTAGTTAGAATGAATTTGTAAACACAAGCCTTTGAAATGCAGGTACAAAATTCAGTTATAATTTGTGTATTTCGCCGCCATTGCTGGGAGTACTACAAACAGGAAGGACAAACAAAGTGCATTGTGTGCGCCAAAGAGTGCCTGATGCCTGCACTGCTTCATCTAAAACATATTGCGGTACTGTGATAACTTGCGGAGCGAACATTTTAGAGATCGCCATTGAAATCAGTTCGTGCATTTTTCAGTTACGTGTGCAATTATTTTTATTCGAAGTTTTGTTTGAGAAAAACTATTGATAGGTTTTTCAGGCTAATTTTTCAGACAACGTTTATTCGATGCATTGTACATATGCCTTTTGTGTCTATATGTTTGAGTGAGAATCGACCATAAATCGGCCAATCACTTATAACACCTTAGTTTATATAATTTACAAAATACCCATGGTGAATCTAAATAAGTACCTATTATACGTTCCGAAATAACAATTAAACGACCATAAAATTAAACACAAAAACATTATCCAATTACGAACGAATTAAAAAACTAATTCGATCGTTTGAAACCGTCGAAATTAACGTATTATTACGTTTATTCGGAACAGATTTCTGATATGGTGTTTTGATCACCGCGCGATCTTTTTATTTTGGGAACCAAAAATTTTGACGTTTACGACGGCTATCAATCATTTGCGTGGCGCCGAATCATCGTTATAAAGCCACATAGGCGGTTAGGTTATTGACTTAAACACTGGGTTTTTGGCACCGCAATTTATTCTAGCTTTGTGCACCAAACATATGATAATCTAGTTATCACACATCGTCAATCAGGTTTCTGCTAATCGATGTAATTCTTATGTTTAGATAATTTTAATTTGTTAATTATTTATGTAAATATTTAATTGCTTTTATCTTTATTATCTGTGTTCAATTAATCGCTGAATAACTTGGGAATTGCTACACAAAGCCATAAAAACACATATCTCTTCAGCAAATATATGTGACAATTCTAAATTACATGACTATAATAAAACGCACACAAATTAACTGATTCTACATTAGATAGATCAATCGTCTCATTTAAAATGTTGAACAAAAAATTGGTGAAGTGTTGGAATTAGTGATTAGACCGATTGAATGGTATCGCGTCCACGGCCAACCGTTTACGGGCATAATAATCATTAAAATATATTTCCATTTTATTCGGGCCCAAACTCGAAATTCAGAGATTATGATCTCTATCCTTTTATTAGAGATCCGTGGGTTCTCTGGTTTTCAGTCTAAATATAACATTATGACATGTAGTTTAAAGAAAACTGTATTTTCTTTCTAAATTATGGTTAGGATGGATATTAAGTTAGGTTTATCGTAAATCCCTTCTTTTATGTACCTAGTGGATATTTATTTTTGAAGTTTTATTTATTTTATAATATTATTTGCATAATATAAAAATAAGATCGACAAGAAGCAAACATACAAGATTATAAACTGATAAAAAATGATTTATTTTAATTTCAACGACGATGTAATTTTCTTATGTAAGTTCATATAACTGAACATATAAATTGCGCTACTTGTAGATAATAGATTTCGCAGCATGTAACTAATTATAGTTATTATGCATTAATTTCTTGATTGGCGCCTCAAGATAATCAGGTACTTGTACAATTATTGGTAATGCATTTTAATTTGAATATTATGTGTTATGGTGTCTAATTATCTATTAATAAAGCAAAATAATTACGAACTAAAATATTGCTTTTTTACAGAGAATGGCTCTCATTGAAAAAAATATCAAATTAAAACCTACGGAATCCCTTCTAAATAAAAACTAAGCAACCTTATATGTCTTTTTATAATAAAAATCATACTTGAATACGAGGGAATGAAAAATAAACCAAGTAAATGTTCTGTAACGTGTAATTTTGGTAAATAGCTATTCGATACGTATCAAATCATTTTTGGGAACAAAAGATGGTAATGTGTTTGGAAATTATTATGTATTAAATGTGCTTTTTTCTGTCTATTCCATCGTATTTAGTTGTAGCATTTGATTATGTAGATTTTTATCGTAAAAAGACAACACCCTACAATCGTTTCTAAAACAATATTGATTAAGTTTGAATAGAATTTAACATGTATTTTATTTTGTTAGTCCGATTTAATCAAAGTTGCGCAACATGAAAAGAAAATTCCTGAAACGAATTCCAACAAAGCAATTGTTCACTCACCGTAGAGAAATACAAATAGGTAGATACAAGAGACTAGTGCTGAAAACTTAATGAAAGAGATTTTCCATTAGCTCGTTCCGTTTTCCGATACAACATATTATTCACAAAGTTTACGAACACGCACACGAGACTAATTGTGCAGTAGGAATGTAAAAAGTGCACACACGTGAAGGTAAGGTGGCGTGCCGTGGGGGCAGGCCACTCCCACGGCACGCCTGCTCATTTTAAATTGTAATTACAATTTATTATTGTCTCTGTGCCGCCTTCATCGCCCGACGCCATTTTATCGATTACGGTTATGTTTGAATGTTTCGAATTCCGATTCGAGAAGAGTTTTAGTGATGTGTGTGGACTTCATTGTTTGTTTCATGTATCGATACCTGTTTTGATGGTTGCTAAATTGGCAAATAGGTACTTTTTAAATCATTTCTTAATGGCCAAACCTACTGTCCTGTAGAAGTCAAAGTGTTGGACCACAAGGTCATGCAGTGATGATGAAAATGCCAAGAGGAACGTGAATGGACAGAATAAGAAATTAGTGGAAGTTTGGAAATAGTAGCGGTAAACGAGAAGGTATTTGGAAACCAGTTAAGGAGGGCCATGTTGCGAAGAAGGTCTTGAGCATAAATGTGGATGAACAACGAGTAAAGGGATGCCAAAAGATACGAAGAATGGATTGTGTGTCTCTGTAAGGGACGCTTAGTCCTTCGTGGTAAGGGATGTTAGAATACGTCATCGCGTCAGGCAGAAAAGTACATTGGTTGTGATTGAACATCCTTGTTAGTCGTTACGGGTAGTCAGAAGCCAATAAATCTGACACCAGTATAACCAAGGGGTATAGGGTTGCCCGGGTAACTGGGTTGAAAAGGTCAGATAGGCAGTGGTACTCAGCTGAATCCAGTTAGACTGGAACCCGGCCTCAACATAGATTGGGAAAAGGCTCGGAGGATGATGCTGATGCAGATAGGTCAGAGATACCTACACTCTGGATAGTCAGTTGGGTATATTATATCAGCGCATCCTATTAAACAATATTTGCATATTCACATAACCCCGGTCTTTTAATTACCTAATTGAGAAAGGGATAAAGACCGCATTAATTATTCAGCATTGAAAACAATGCAATTCCACTTTACTTCGAATCTTTATTATTTAAATGGAATTAATTTAAATAAAAAAACTTATGTATTTCAAAATCTTAATATTTTATTTACTAGAGATATGGAAGCTAAGGAGAAGGAGTTAACTATTAAACCACAAAATGCTATGGGAGATATTTCCAATACCGATATGACATTTTCAACTTTAAAGTCAATCAAGGCATTGTCATGCAGCTTATAAAAATAACATAAAAGATCACTTTTATTCCATTATTCTTACCTAAGACTTACAGCCCGGTGTAACCCATAACTAAATCCAATTGGATTTATAAACGGCAAGAGGTTCGGCTTAAAAGCGAAGTAAGTTCATCTAGGTGCCTTTCTTAATGCGAATTTGTGTGACTTGAAGACACGATGGTCGCTCCTGTCGGCCCTAGTTAATACTTCGGCGATTTAATTTCTTAGCACATCTTATATCAAGCTACAGTTCAGTGTAAGATGTTTATTGGTTTTGATTTGTTCGAAAACTGTGTAGTGTCTTGTTATGTCTGATTTGGGATTTCGAATTGAGGGTTTAATTTGTAATAATAGGTGATAACATTGTCTTCTGTTAGTAGCTGAAGTTACGCTTATAATATTTGAGGATATTTTTTTATTCTTGTCTTTTGTATGACAAAATATTTACCCCATACATACTACAAGTTAGAATTCTGGTTAAGGTTTACTGGAATAGACTGCCAATTAACTAACAGAAATAACCACCAAATAATCAGATTTCCACGACCTCTTAATGGTAGAAAAATAAGTCTTTGAAAGCGAAATAAGTATTTCAAATTCAGATGTAATGCAAATTGGCCAGCCCCTTCGCGGGAAAGGGTTAAGATGTTTTCATAACAGAGTGTCGCCCTAGCAGTTGTTCTATCGCCTTTCACTGCCCTTATAATTGAAATGAATAAAGATTACAAGCATTACAGAGCCCTGACATTTCCGAGCCAATTTTCAAGTTATTTTTCAAGCGCTTGAAAAATAACTTTGTAGTGTTAAATGGTAATAGGAACCTTTACACTGAATGCTATCTAGATGCATATTTTTTGATATCGTACGTGGCTAAAGGGTTGCTCTTCAGATCTAAAGATCCATCGATAGCTCGTGAAAATCATCATGTCCTTTAGTTACGTAGTTAACACTTACAAATATGGTACGATTAAGTAGAAAATGTCATTTGAAGTTGTCATGTGTGTGGACTGCGTTCTGAAATGAAGGAATGTTTTATAATTTTAATAGTATTTAAATAACACCTGCCTTTTGACGTTGACCTCAATTATTGGTATTTACTGACGACCCGTATTCAAAACTTGCGGTTTCCGTTGAATCGCTACACCTGATAATAGTTCATATTTTTTTTTGTTATTTGAATATCAGCTATACTTAGCTGTTCGATATTAACAAAATTCAAGTCTATTTATGTGTAGTAGTCAAAGTAGAACATTTTCGCGATACAAATCGATCCACACGTTCATTTTGTTGTGTTAATACTACGTAACAATTTAAAGAGTAAACAAAACCTTACACGAAACGTTCAAGAGGTACTTACTCAATATTTTGATAACCTGAAGTTTCCACACTTTAATTAAAAGCATACAGATACAGAACATGCGCAATAATATAAAGCCGTATTCACACCCTCGGGAACAAGACAATAAACATGGCCGTACATCACGCAACAACATAGCTCAAAGTTATTTAATTATCGTAAGGAAAAACTAATCCGTGGCGCTTCAGAGAGCGAAAATTGCGCTCCGAGTCCGCTATGTCAGGTGCGTGTGTCGCTGCGTTCGCGTACAGGCTGATGCCTTTTGGTAATGTCGTATTTTATTATTTAGAAGATTGTGTTACAGTTGCTCTGGCTTTGAAGTTGAATTTGTAGCTTCAACAGTGCCTAGAGTTTGTAAGTTTAGATTAATTGACAAATATTAGTATTGGTGAAGAATTATTTTACTAACACAAGAAGTATTTCACCCATTAGCTAAAAATCTTCAAACGTTACTAGAAATACCTATAATAAAATAATTTGAAACTGAACCACACCGTATTTATAGCATCTAACAAATATTTACGTTGTTTCAGTGAAATTGAAAGAAAACATACAAATTGAAATAAGTTAAATTTTATATTAAAAAAAACCGGCCAAGTGCGAGTCGGACTCGTGCACGAAGGGTTCCGTAAATTACAGTTAAATCAACCTATCTCAAAAACTATAAGAGATACTTTGATCAAACCAAAAATCGTTGAAAGAGTTAATTAGCATGCATCACCTCTATTTTTTTTAGAATTTTATACCCCGTAGTTATAAAAATAGAGGGGGGGGACATACTTTTTACGACTTTGAGAGCTGATATCTCAAAAACCGTTCACTTTAAGAAAAATGTTTTTTAGAAAACTTTATATCATTTTAAAAGACCTTTCCATTGATACCCCACACGGGTATGTACATCGAAAAAAAAAATTTCATCCCTCAGTTACATGTATGGGGGGCCCCACCCCCAATTCTTTTTTTTACTATTTAGTGTCATATTTTTGTAGCGGTTCATACAACACATATTCCCATCAAATTTCATCACTGTAGTACTTATAGTTTCCGAGTAAATCGGCTGTGACAGACGGACAGACGGACAGACGGACAGACGGACATGACGAAACTATAAGGGTTCCGTTTTTGCCATTTTGGCTACGGAACCCTAAAAACACATTATTTACATGTAAATCGACAATTACATCACACACTCAAAACAGCATCCACCTGTATCAGCCAGCCATACTTCAATAGAGACTAGAAGCGGCGCAGAGCTGTCGTGTGCGACAATATTTATGCGAGCGATATTAACTCAGCTCCACAGTATTAACTGGAAAACGTTTCTCAACTTACTACGTGTATATCGTCTAATTATATTATTATATATTGCTGTGTACCACCGTGACGCGACACTGTGTCCCTTTTAGGTAGCTTTGTAGCATCTTAGAGCACGTTTCTTGGTGAATTTATTTTTTTAATTATAACTGTCTGTATAAAAATAAACCAATAAATAATGAAGATACCAGTAATAATTCTATGTATATTCAATTAGATATAGTAACAACAGTTATTTTATATGTCACCTATTGCGAAATTAAATAATTAAAATGAAAAGTGGCTATTCTTTAACGCCAGTTTCAATAAAGTTCCAATAGAACAACTGTTTCAATATTATTTTTATAAAATATAAATAAACTGATAATTGAAACAAAATGCCAGTGAACAATTTATTTTTATTATCAGGATGAAAGTTTTAATAATTTTATTTAATGTAGGTAATTCGTGGCGTGAACTCAATCATATTAAACAGTGAAATACGTTCATAATTTTAAAAAAATATACAGATAAACCTACTAGATATGAAAATAGTAATATTTTCAAATACTTAAATGATCTTCGCAGTTATTAAAAATATTGTCATTTGCACTCAATTGCAAATTCATTAAAATCAACGAACTGAAATTTTCTTTTTGGGAACTGCTATCCTTGTTTCATAGATATGCTAGTATTTTATTAAAATAAACTAAGTAGGTATTTATTACTGTACCTATATGACCTAATATTTTCTACATAACTATGTTAATGTAGTAGTAGTTAATAAAAAATAATAATAGAGGTGCCACCCAGAGACGTACTACGTATTAAGTTTATCCATGTTTATGTATGTGATAAATACTGCTACTTAGACTTTATTACTTTCTGATGATGACGAGATAAACGATTGTTTTTTAAAGGAGCGAAGGCATGTCAATTAAATATATGACTGTTACGGTCAGTAATTTGAAAACTTTCAAGTATATTTATAGTGCAACCTAAATAATCATAAAGTTGGTAGGTACCCAGACCAGAATGCATATGTAGATTATGAAGTTGCAGGTATATTTTTATATCGTTGAAAGGTTTATATACATTGGTTTTCAAGAACCATGTTTTTATAAACACAAGACCTTTACAAAAGTCTTCTAATATATTTAGCAACAATTAAGCATTTTGTGTGCGCGTAGGTATATTAAAATACAGGATATTGGTCAAATAGGCTCCATCTGATTTTTAAATCCGTAGCTATGTACCTAGGTATGCTGGTACCTACATATGTTCTATGAATTTATACCTCGCAAAAACTTACCCAATTCTACAGTCAGCTTCTAGTATTTTATCTAAATTATTGACGTATTTGTGCAGATGTTATTCGTATTATTTCAGTCTACGTACTCTCCTCTCCATGTCATTACTTACACAATGTATCTTTACACTACAAGTATCCTATGGTTAATAGTATCCAATTATCACCGTTAATAGTGTCAGTGTCATATTCATATAACTATTATTACGACGAACATTTACATAAATTACATATTTTGTACATAATGTAATACTTTAATAATCGTGTCAAATGGCTCATGAAATAACAGAAAAATCGAGCCATAATATTATTTATTTAGTAGTTTCATTTTATTCACAGGGTTAAGTTTTCAATGTAAAAGCTTTTAAGCTTAATTAATTAGAATTTTAATGTTTTTAAATTGAAAGCAATTATGGTTTATTTTACTTATTAAACCTTCGTAAGTATTTGTTATGCAAAACAGTTATGTTATTAATGACTCTATAACTTATTTATGAGTAGTATATAAATCTGTAGTACCTATATGCCATGTTGGCACAATTTTATATAACATCAATATCCATAGATATTTCAGAAACGACAGATATACAACCTAATTCATCAAAAGATATCATGTATGTTAAGTTAGCATTTTTTTTCATATTGTCCATAACAAAAAAACAGAAATAGGAATACTATTTTCCTTCTAAAATGTATATCACCAAGTGAAACCAACCAACGAAGTTGATTTCGAAAATATTTTCCCAAACAACTACAAGGCAAGGGGGCAACAATTGCATGATGTCCGAAATCGAAATCGGAAAGGGGTCCTTGGTTGCCACCCCGAGGGCAAATATAAAAATCATTCATATGGACAAAATAAAATTGCATCCCAAATAACCCGGTGTTCATCGGCCGAAAATCTATTAGCAATAAATATGAACTTTTCCGATTTCACAGGATTTAAAATGGCGATGGGCGACTGAACTCTAATATAAAATCGAGTTCTTACGACTTTTCATGTTTATGACGACGTTGTTCAATTGCTTTTGTTCTGTTGGTTAATTATGTCGTATTTTAGGTTGAGCTACTGTCGCTGTCTGTACCTCAATTTGGGTGCGTTTATTAGGTAGTAAATTATTGTGGCATCTCTAATAAATTATCTCCTCTTTGGATTAGTGATTTTTTTTTTAACTCAAGTTATTATATATTATGGTATGTTTGTTTCTCTCTATGTTACTGTTCTGTATGATGTATTCTACTCCAGATGAATTATGCAAAGAAGTGCGTGAGATCTAAAATATTTTGTTACTTGGTGTTATAGGAGATATCGTTAAGTAATGGGTACTAGGGGTTACGAAACAAAACACAAACTGATAATTTTCCCTTTTAATCTTGATATTTTCATCTACGATACAAGGCACACACACAATTTTAAGTAAATTAATCATAATTAAAATAGAAATAATAAATAGTTACACTTGCTTTCAGAACTGCATACTATTACCAAAATACAAAATAGGTACATTGAGAAGCCTCAACATCTAATTGACAAAGAAAAAACTATTTCTAACGACAATACTGGGTCAGACCCGAGGCGGGTGCGTTCACAAATACTAGCTTCCACATCAGTACTGTCATTCTATTGTAATCAAATGAAAATAACTGATACAAAAGTACCACATTCACGCCCTTTACACAATCACACATGTTCAGCTAAACATTTATAGTAACAACTAAGTTTTATTCATTACGTCTCATTATCCTTTACAGATAATATGTAATTACTTGTATTAAGCGATCGTTTGCATCGGCGTTTGACTATTCACCAATATTCCGTTTTACGTTATTTTCGACAATTTCGAGGCGATTGGAATATTTCAACAGCCGTAGTTCGTTTCACTAAATAACATTTGGTGTCCCAACTAGTGCTAGTTGCCCAATAGCCAAGCGCCAATATTACGCCCGATACAATCTCTAAAACCTTACTTTAAGCTATTAAGACATCCAAAGTCTCGTAAACTAAGCATCAATATAAATAACACTATCATTTTATACTTTATGTATAATGTTAAACTACCGAACTTATTGTTAGGTTAACTACCCATATACATCGACTCTGCGTTATGGATATGAGATATAGCGATTATAATTATTTATACATCTTCTAGTTTATGAAGTTTTAAAGAAAACACTTAGTTTATATTGTACGCAAAAAACTGTCTCTTCTGTTTTCAGTCAATAATATTGAAATGTAAAAATGTATCCTTTTAAAACCACTATCTTATCGTACACTTTTATGGTTTATGAAATACACTAGTATCAGTTAAATCTAATCATTGCACTAAAATTGAATAAATTACACGAGAGTGAAGATCACAATTATTTACTATTGAAAGTAAAATATCATGGATTAAACAAATGTGTACCTACTATTTAAACTTTGTTTGAAGATATCGTAACGGTCTTTTAAACAAACATCATAGGAACTTAAACACCTATCGTTTACAGAAATTGCGAGACTAGTGACAACATTTTAGAAAACTCTGGAAAAGCAGTCTTAGATCAATTCCAACAATTGTTTCAATCGATCAATGAACATTCGAACAGCTTATGATATGTATGTAGGTACAGATTGATTTGAAAATAAATTCAGATTTACAAAGGCAAATAACAATGGATACTTAATATATAAATATGGCATTTAACGATAAGTTAAAGGTACTCTTCATAAAAGATTAAAATATTGACGAATAAATTACTCGGATCGTCGATAAAACCGTACTGACTTACTCTAATAATAATTATAAAGGGATATTTACAAATTTTTCTATGGAAGAAGAGTTTATGAGACTTCGTATAAACACCACGAAATCTACATCTTACTTCGATTTCAATAACAATATTTACAATTAATCTCAATAACGAGAAGCAGTGACAACTTCATTGAGATCGTTTATGCCAAAACATTACTTGAATAAACAATCAGATGAACAGTTTTTGGGTTTCTAAGATATTTTTGGAAGTATTTTTCTTTGTGTTCCTGTTGAGAATTGTGTCATCGATCGGAACGTTGAGACCACTGATAAGTTCATTCACCAATCTCGAATCTTTGGATTTATTTTTCCCTAAACTCGGGTTTGACGCTGATCATTGGTTTTCTCGATTCGTCGATTTCTTTGTCGTATTCTTGATTGTCGGGGTAGTCGTTAGCCCCGGAATTTGTCAGCTAAGTGGCTGAACTAAACAGCACTGAGTTCTTGTAGTAGCCGGCGCGGTCTGACAGGGGGCTCTTCACGTCACGCTCCATGGCCTGCTGGCGGGATTTGCGCTCCATCTCCAACTCTTGCGCCAGAGTTTCTGTTGGCAAAAACAAATAAAACTTTAATAAAATATAAATTCAAACCAATCAAAAGTTTTTCTTCAAATAAATAAACCAGAAGACGCACTATTAAGTCAAGGGGTGACGTTAGCAAAATTTCGCGCAGAGAGTACAATATGTAGTTACACGTGTGTCGCTTCGTAAAATGTCATTAGTGTTTCGGGGAAAGCCGACTCACATCAAACGGACTTCACATCCGTATGGCACATTCTAATTTAATATTCGATATTGCCTTTGTTAAAAACGTAGCACTCACGTTCAGCGAGTGTTATTAAATTTCTCGTACAAGGGTTATTCGAACGCTACAATGTTCGGAGTAATATTCGTTGCAAATGTAACGATGTTATTAAATGGAAATTATGAATCAGTGACGCTTGAAGACATTTGTTTTATTACTCATCTAGGCTAGTTGATTAAAGTTTTGATTTGTGTGTTATTGTTAATAATTCTATTTTATTCGTTCTGGAAAACAATTACCTACGCTCAATCAATGGCAATACTCGCGTATAAAAATACTGCTTGATAAATTATACCAACGGAATGATTTGTCAGTGTAAAGCGTTAAGAAACATCGAGACAAATTAAGGTACAAAAAAATGAAACACGTCTCAAGCACAGGACATCCTCTAATAAGATTCCACGAAAATTGACAAAGTTCGTGAAGAGGCAAAGAGTAGGTGAGGTAAGGCAATTGTCTCCGAAAACGTCGACGTTTTACGAAATATGCTTATTCAATTTCATGCAACGCTTGCCGCCTCCTGCAATTTACGAGATATAAAAGATATAAACGGAATCGCGTTTTTTGCTTACTTTGATGGAGCATTTTCTCAACGGGGAATTGAATTTCTCTTCCCGACATTCGTTTACAATTTATGTTGCGAGTCCCGAATTTATAACCTTTATTTTTCTGCTTATTCAAAAAGAATTAAACCCAAAAAATATTTAAATTTAAATTGTGCTTGCACCGCTGTGAAATTTGAATCAAAGAAACTATTTGTAAATATTCGTCAGTCGGAAAAACTCGATTATGATCCGATTTGTTTGAGTGTTGTGCTGCCTGAGGGCATCACACTCACAAGTGTCACCACCGAGGGTTGTCCCGAAACAGAAACCTATTATCTCGGGCGAGATTATACGCCTAGGGCGTCACAATTAAATATTATACACTTAAAAGCTTCGGCCTTTGCCGTTTCACTTCGCTGCCACCCCTAAATGTCCCATTAGGTCTGTTTGAATACGTAATATTTTTGCATTTGCCGCTTCTAAAACAGAATTGCCGGTTCCTTTGAGAGCTATAATCTATTTGTTCTTTGAAACAACTGTAATGGTTGAGCGCTTAGCTTAATAAAAGTTATCCTTTAATGTTTGTTTTTTGTTTCTCCTTTCTCAAAATGTTCAAAAGTACCAACATTAAAATGTAAGCAGTTGATATTGTAAATGTTTCAGAGTCCAATCAACAGTGACATTAACTTTCACGGAGACTTGTTAATTGACAAAAACTTGTTAAAGAAACAGTTCTTATTTCGTTTTGATCGAATGCTCAAGGAATGACAAAAAGGGACTTCACAAGGTGGACGTGAACCGATCTATTTGAAAAGTAACAGAAATAAAACGATACTGGACACTGATCGATAGTGAGAATAAATAGTTTTTTGTCCTAACAATTGTAAGTAAAGCAATAAACTTTATAGGGAACAGTTTCACTTCAATATTTAATAGATTCCTAGTTGTGTCTGAGATAGTATTTGTTTGCTTTACTTGTGAATATGAATTTGTTTTTTTTATGAAGAAACTTTTTTTTTGTCTGTCAATCAAATTGAGAACAGTTATGGAACATCAAGTATTCGAATGCTTTGCTGATAAAAAATCTAACTGTAGATGATTACTAATCTATTTGTGCAAAAACGCTGCAGCAACAAATAAATAACTATGTTTGGACAAAATACATCTCGTTGATTGCTTGTTCAGCCACGGATCGTTAGACTTCATGCTAACAATTTCATGTGATTGTTGATCTGCCGAACATAAAAAACTGAACCAACGTAAAACTCATCGATTATTTTCGAAGTGACAAATCGATTTCCTTATTAAGAAACCCGAACAATAAATTAGTTTTTTGCAATATCGCGAAAAAGCGATGTTATTCATAATATTTTATTAAGTTTTAACAACGCGCAACGGTGTAAACAAAAAATGATTATTTTTTTAGAAGATGTATTTTCATGATATCTAATATCTTTGTGTAAATAATAGAAAGTACGTCTGCTCATTAAATTTTAACAATTTTTAACGCAATCGACACCTCGGCTCGTTGTTAAAGCGAAATTAATTACTGCCGTAAAAATACAGAGAAAAAAACTGAGTTGATTAATTCTTCGTTGGAAATTTGAGAAGGTTGTGAACAAAGGGTCGGTTTAAACGGATGATTGTGAAGGGAACTACAGCTGAACCGCCGCGGCCGACGGCACAGCCGAACGAATGGCCGCACTCGGGATAAAGTGCTACTGTTGCTGACTCTATTGGAGCGCAACGAATCCTACTGATTGGATTGATTTTCTATTAAACACATTCTTTTGAATTTTTTTATCAACAGAATCAATTCCATCGTGACTCGGAGTGCGTTTTAAATCTTTATCATTGTCGGTTATGTTGTATGTGTTTAGATAAGCGCGGTCAATGTGTATGATAATACCACAATAAGTCATCTATATACAACGCTGAACACAATAATGCGGATGATTACTAAGAATAAATAAAAAAGTTAATATCGTCAAAGGTTTCAAGCGCACCTGTGCGGTACAATTTTATTTCCATTCATTTTACAAGCTCATCTAAAAAGTAGCATGGAGAAGTTTCCTCTTTATTAATTTTTCAACTTTATATTACTTATGTTACATCGGATGGTTTATCCGTTTTACAAGCGCAGCCCTAATAACGGCATAAACATTGTTTTAATGAAATATCGCGATACAACTTGTTGTATTAGAATTATAATCAATAATAATGTTTTTACATAATAAATTAGTATTGTGTGGATCTAATGGGAATTTATGATCGTCCTCCATACCTTTGTATCAATCAATATAATGACGTCTATGATCGAAACATTATCATGATTTATTACCTGTCTACGTCTCTAAGAATTATTGGCATTTTCGTAATTTTAATACTCATCATTTCACCTACATTATGACCACAAGTACTTCTACAGTAATTACTTGGAACACTTTCGACTCATCCCGTTTCTTATGAAAAGCACGTAGAAAAAAGTTTTCTAATTTACGAATAATAAAATATGTTTTTTTTTCTTTCACCGAAGGCACTGAGGAAAGTTGATGAAAGGCTCCAAGTTTTAATTTTTGTTTTTCTGTTACCAACCTTTTTATATTTACAACCCTCTTGTATTTTTCTGTTTCAGCTTTTTACCTCTTCTTCAATACAGGTTTATCTCTAAGAAACTTTCTTTCAATATCCTCCTTCGATAAGAAATTATATTTGACATTTGAAGAAATAATTAAAAATATTTTTATTATTCTTTCGTCTTTTTAAGAGTTCGAACAAAATAATTTGACCATGCAAATTCAAATATGGTAAAGCGATTTCGATTCGAACAATTGTTATTGCGTGCTCGCGTGCGTCAGAGCACTCGGGGTAGCGTAACACTTAAATTAGTTGCAATTTCTACTTGAACAGACTGTCGGCAAAGGCACTCGTCGGAACAAGGGAAATGCTTAAATCCGTATCAATGTTTTGCGAATTGTAAACACCTATTCGCCCCCTAAGTTAATTTGCAGCGTGGGGGAAGTAATCGTGAAAAATTGCTTGGAATTGGAAATTTATTAAGTGTGTTTTATATTGGTATTCTTGAAGATGCTACTATAATTGAGATACGATTACTAAATATTTTTACAATGATACGGTTAAAGTATTGAATGTAAAATCACAATGAGTATCAGTGAAGTTCGGGAGCAAGGGCGCGCCACTACTTTAGGCATGCTGCAGTACGTCGGTGCATATTTAATGAAATTTCTGGGCTTTCCACAAAGCGGATATAAATGAAAAAAAAGTACGGTTTGATTCACCGATACGAGGACCAGATTTTTGTACTTGTTTCATCAAAGTTCAGCGCGTAGCCATTTTTTGTGAATCAAATAAAAGTGCTTTTTGTGGTGCACGAGTTTTTGTTTTGAACAATATTAATGAATTGGAGTTATAATCAGTTCAAGTTTATGGGGTTACCGGTTTTTGAGGTCTTTCTGATGATAACTAAGTTCTTAAGATCTGAGCTTTGTGTTTTAAACATTTTTTTCCCTCTTTTGATATAATTTATCAAAAAGGCATTTAAGAAATCAAGTTCTCTGTCAACGTAAGTTTGTGGAGCGAAAGACTACCTACTTGGTTCGAAATAGTTTTGCAAAACTACCAAAATAAATTAAAAATAATATTTTTTATTTATTAGACTGGCCCTCAACATGCATTTTGCCCGCATAAACAGACAAACCGACATGTTATATTAGAATGCACCGAGCTCCATAAATACGCGCCCCCAAAACTCACAATACAAACCGACAGAGCTTGTATATCGCTGTACTTTTAAATACTTGACATTCCCGATACGCAAGCTATGCAATATGATGAGTATAAATTTCATTTCGTTGGAAAAATTTCCATCTCCAACGGACCCTTTTACATTCGAAAACCATACATATCCTCTGCCATATCAGTTCGTGCCGGAGAATTCAATAACGTGGTTTTATTAACATTTCGTTTGGATAATATGCTGATCATTGGGAAATTAGCGTCGCAATTATTTCGCAAAGTTAAAAGGAACGGAAGGACATACCAGACATTTCTGATTCATTGGACATTCGTATTGAAGATAATAAAACATGAACGTAGGAATGGCAAAAAGGGTCTTCATCATCTTTGAATATTTTGCAAAAAAAAAAATAATTTTACGGACCGATGGCCATTTAATATCATTGATTTATGAGCGAGTTCTTAAGAGTCCAGATGTCTGTAGATGGTAAAATAAACAGCAATAGAGGCTGGCGTAAGAATGCTTACCAGAGTAATTCTGCCAGAAAGCAGCACCACCGCTCATGATGTCGACAGGCGGCGGCGGGTAGTTCCACTGCGGCTTGTCGGGCGTGCGAGGAGGTTCCCGCTGGAAGGGCGGCGAGGCTGAAGGTGGCTCAGCGCTGGGGGGCTTGCTCTCCCGCTCCGAGCCGTTCTCTCGCTCCGAGCGCGGCGTCTCTTGCGACGACGGCGTTAGGTTCTCTGTGGAATGGGGTCACATTAGAAATAAGGTCAAGGATACAGCAGAACTATCTATGGAAATATTTCAAAATAGTTTACCTACCTAGCAATGTCATTGTCGAGTGCACTTGTATCAATCAAGTCAAACAGACAACCAATAAATGCAGTAAACAGCGATTATGCAACAAAATCAACTCGACTGCGTGTTAGTTCAGAACCCTCGTTTCAAATGGTCTGCGAAACGATTTCCTGACACGGAGATTAGTACAAGCCATCACCAGCGTTCACCCACCCTTCTTACATCACGCACTCGACACGCATCCAACGCCAATACGTCACAAATCATCCCTATCAGCAATCAAAAGGTAATCTTAACAGCTCCGCATAAAGCTCAATGTTGTTTATCTGTTGTGTGGAGCATTAGTGTGTTATTAGGTGAAATTTTCGCTAACACACAGATAGTTTGACAGACGGCAAGTTAACATGTCAGGGGCACCAACACATGTTGAAACTTGTTGATAGAGATGCTATTGACAATTTGACATGTAACATCTTAAAGTTTTACTCTAATAATACATGTCTGTGGTTCTACAAGGCTTTATAATGACGATACGTACCAGTTACAATTCTGAGTATTTCAGAGGGCGCTCCAGATTGTTTAAGAGCCTCTTCAACTTTTTGTCGTCTCTTGAGTTCTAATTCAAGTTGTTCCTGGATCATTTGCCGCTGTTTTCTCTCCTTCTTTAGCCGTTTTTGGTACATCACTGTCAAACAAAAAACAAATAAATTAACGTTTATTATTGAATTCAAGGTGACCTATGTGAGAACACAGCGAGACGAATAGGTAATATTTTTTATTTACATAAGAACTAATTTGAATAAAATTGTACATAAATATTAATGTGAGATTGTAGCATCCATCCCAGTTGTACCGTATCGAAACTACAATTACTTGGAATACCGCACGCGGAGCAAAACAAAACTGCGACTAAATAAACGGTTTTGCGTATGCGTCGTGCGCCATACTTCTCTCCACCTGTACCTACACATCTACGTATAAATCAGGCTCCGAGTAACATTGCATCTGTCTCTTTTACTCATACGTCACTGCATGCCGATCTTTATCAGAAAACTTAAGGATTCCTTAATTCACCTGCAATAAGCACCTTACGTTTGGGCCATTTCTTCGTCAATAATCGCGCGATCGGCCACGCATCGATAAGATTTCTCTTTCTAACTTGTGCAGTAATGATATTTACGTCTTCTTTACTCTGAAGTTCGATTGACGAATGATTGAGTCGGTACACGTGTTGATAGACGCTGGAGGCCCAGCCTCCGACAGGGCAGAGGGGCGGCGCGGACAACGGGCTAAACGATAAACAGATCGCTGCATTATTTCTTTTATTATCCTCCCTAAAATATAATCTTGACCGTGATCAAAGTCATCTCGAGTAACATAAATCACGATGGCTATAACAATTATCAACATTTTATGAAATTTCACGAATGCCAAATGTTGACGTTCACATTAAAATTCTCCTTCCTCAGAAAACGTGTCATTTACATCAGTTAAGATGTAACTCCCGTAACTAACAAAAGCCTTTTCAATTGTGCAAACAATTCTGAACACCTGAATCTTATTACTTGTACCACGAGGTAGCCCGGCGAACTGTCTCGAGATGGCAAAAGATAGAGTTTTGATGGAGTCGAGAGGCGACCAAGATGCGGATAACTCGTGTTATGGAAACGGTATGAATAATAAACTAATAAAAATAAGACACGCCCTCTTGTCGTTGCGATGCTTGAGTGTCGGAACGAGATTTGAGTACCACGAATTTGAATATTGTGGACATTTAAATTCCGTGGGAGCAAAAAATATTTTATGTGCTGGAAAAGGTTGAAAGAACACAATCAAAGTACACGGTGAGACAGGCAATTGAACGAAGAAATAAATAGTTATGTTTGGAGCTACTAGTTAAATGCTAATTAATAATAAATGCATTGCAATAAAATATCTAAAAACTGTCTGCAATAAATTAACAACTCTAGAGCAATATGGAATGAAAATAAAATGAAAGCTCGTTTCTCATTAAAGATTTGCTAGTAATTAATGTTGTTGCTAATGAAACGGGCGAGGTTCACTAGCGATCGACTCCTACGCATCATTTGTCATCGTACGACCTCCGACACGAGCCAGTAATAACGTACGGATTGGAAAGTTCGTTTTTATTTCCATTCGTATTTTTTGCAACAGAATCGTACATAATTATTAAATTAGGATTTTTATTGGGCTGGTATTTCTCAATAAGTTTTTTGTGGCTCCCACCGATGTTTGTTTAGCAACATCATTAGGGTCTGCACCGTTAGCCACAATGTCAAAAGGTATATTATTTACACGACCGTACATAATTACTTTGTTAACAAAATTAGGATGGAAAGGTCCGTACGTTAATTTCTCGTCAATACAAAGGTCTACGTCCAAAGATCCGTTCAGTGGAAAATTCGTCGGACCATCGAGTCCGAGTATCGATTCTCTTTAACACCTCTGAAAAACAGCTTTGCACTCCACTGAAGCTTATTTTAGGATCTTTTCATCTCACTTTTTGTGTCTATTAACGCGCAAACGTTATATTAATTAGCTAACGACAAACCCTTTTCCTTAGTTTACCTTGTCTATATTTAAGTTAGTTGTTCCTCGTTCCAATCTCAATCGATATGAGCAGCCGTAACTGAACCGTCAATCATATTCTTCCTACGCACGCGGCAGCGGCAGAAGCGCCGTCTGCGTTCATTGTTTCTACAAGTCAATATTTGTCTATAGCTCGTCGGCACCGCTTTGTGTTCCATAATCCGGCCTATTGCTTCCTCTCGCGAGTTTGAACGATGAATCGTAATAATTCCTCAATCGATTATTTCATTTGACGCTGGCTAAACAAAAAGTTTTAATCTTTTGTAGCCGCCTTTGTAGTCGATGATGGGACCAATTTCAAATAGTGTGTGTTCACCGACCGATGATATTATTATTATGTTAATACTTCTTTTGTTCCATTTGAATTCGATTTCAATAAGTGAAGACGTATGGAGAGCTACGTCTCTTTTAATAGTTTAGAATTTTAATTTAGTATTTCAATGTTGTAAAATTGTTCAGTCACTTTAACCCAGCCAGGTCAGCAATATGCATTTAAAACAGGACGATAACAAGACAAGGATTAAGAGAACACAACAAAGCTGTGATATGAAGCGAAACAATTCGATGACCGAGCGTATGAATAAAAACGAACCACCAAAATATTGAAGGAATCCGTTCAAAGGGGAAAAAATGCAATAAAAAGCCCGGCCCGATACAGAACGAGAGTGTGGTTAAAAAGCAACGAACGAATATGGTTGCGAACATCCGCTGCAGACAAAAGTTGGGCTACTTGACTATGCAAATTATATTTGCGGACCGCCGCGGCTGAGACCCGATCTCCAACGTTTCGTTTCACTTTTACGTATATAACGTGTATTCTTTTCATATTTTCATCCGATTTCCTTCCCCTCCGTTCATTTTGTTCCGTTTTAAAAGTCGCGGAACAATACCGCTTTCCGCGAGGCTTATTCGCCGCGAGCAGTTTCCTTGCACGCGGCTTCTTACTCTTGTTATTATACGTATCTTTTTATATCTATCGAGTTTTCTTTTCTTTAATACTTTTTAACTCATAAATGGCTGATACGGTCCCCTAGGGTTTGTTGCCCGAATAACATGTAAATGAGTCGGTGCTCGAGTACAAATTTAAATGGGTTCCTCTGTTATTTCGTTGTTTAGTTGTTTATCATCTACAGCGATCGTTGTATTTTAATCGAAAAATGCGTAATTCGTATAATTTTTGGAACATTTTGATGTATTTAATGTTTTATTGGTTGGTTTGGTATCGTTTTAAATAATGATGATTGTCATAAGGTGGTTAACGTTTCTTGTTAATTTATCAACATGAGCATAATTTGTTTGCTTCGTTTCCGTTTTTTTATTAGGTACCATGGCCAAGAATACATAAGGCCCACTTTACTAAAACATACGTATTACAAGATATATTGGTGTCGTCTAAATAAGTTTAGTTGGCGGTAGCGGCGTGTCGCCTTATCTTCAGCACACAATGGACCGGGCCGCGGATGCGGATGTACTTATTGCTTTATGGAACATGTTCCATACGCAATACACCACAGATACATCTATATTTATTATTTTTACATAAAAATAAAAATACCAAAAGAATAAAATATTTTGTCGAAAATTTGGAAAAAAATATTTTAAAAAGTTTGCGATAGAGTTTATTGATAGGTCTTGTTACTCACAAAGACTAAACAGATTAAAATTAAGTACAATCAAGATTTCACTATTACAGCGATTTTTTTTTTACTGAATTTAGGTAAACTAAGCCTACCTATTTATTCATTCATAGAGGCAATAACAGAAAAAGTACCTTAATACGTACACAAAAATGTATAAAATATATAATTATATTTGCAGCCAATAGTTTTCCCAGTAGTGCAATCCGACGTAAATAAGCATCGACGTTTATGACAGTTGCTCCCCTACCAGTGAGCGCCGAACGATTTAGATAAGTCTTTTTATAGTGCTTTATTGAAAATAAATTGCCTAGAATAAAATCAGACACAGTTCAAATGGCTTTCCGATAGATGTGTATGAAATAATGTCTTTCAGATAAGATGTGTCGTTATCATTTCAACGTATGTTACTTTCGGGTGTGATGAAATTGATCGACTTTGCTAATGCTCCATGAAGATTTTTAACATCATAGATGAGTGTATTTTTGAGTACTATGTAGATGATATGTTTATGTCTATAAGGAGCAATTCGAATTCTAATTATTTGGAATATTAAGTTAAACTTAATTAAAGTGTTTTTATTTGCGTTCGTGAGCAGGGCCTGTGAATTTTTTACCGGTTCAATTATCCTATTAAGTTTGTATTAAAGTAATCGAACTCGCCATAAAAACTAACTTCACCACGTTCCTCTGTAAGAACATTTGTCAAACTGTCCGCGCCACTGTCTCGTACAGTCGCTAACAGCAGTTTAGCTTTTTATCTATTTCCACTGTTTTATTTCGGTAAGCACGATATTTATGGGGCGGGTGTCGCAATAGATAAATATTTTCCTCAAAACTGTATGGATTATTGTTTTTGTCAGACAAGTGGGGATCTAAGTTATGAGTCGGGAATGACCTCTGCTGATAAAACCGTTATATTTTCACCACCCAACGTCGGACTTGACGTTATACATGTACACACAGACATACGTAAACTGCTACCACATTTCATAGCATTCCATCGTACATTTCAAACTTACAAAATATCAATAAAGGTACGGGGGAAATTTTATGAAAAAAATAAGAAAAGAAGATCGCAAGCACTTTTATCAAACCGATCAAAGGGCCGGTCGGACATTCCGACTTCTTACGACGTTAGTAAAAAATACAATCTCTCTTTATAGTTACCATTCCACTGGTTATTATATCCGTATCGATACGGCTGAACTTACCGACCGTGAAATGCTCGATTCTCGATATTGCCTGCCCCCGGCACTACTACAGTCATTTCGGACGCTTTAAAAATGAAGAATTTACACAAAAAATAGTATTTATTATGGATAAAACGCTTCATGGATATTAACGTAATTACTTGGAACAAAAGGTAGTAAAATATTTGTAGTGAGTTACGAACTACCATGAAGCACAACAGGGCCCCAGATTCCTTAAAATAAATGAGATATCAAACATAAAGCGTTAGCTTTTCACATTGTTTACGATACATTTGAATTATGTATATCTGTATTTTACTTAAGTATCACTAACGTTCCTATATTTCGAGTAATTGTTCATAAAAATATGCCGAATAGTCGTGTCGACTTAACGATGATTGTGTCCGGAAAATAGTCGACACTTCGCCCGAGTTGTCATCCGCCATACTAACTTTTATTGCATATAAAAACATTGATCACCCTCTGTTTATTTATGTTTCTATATAAAATATTGTATTTTCGAAACCGGGTCACAACATTAGTAACATAATACTTATCAAACGCGCCGGTAAAAATTAGGACGGACAGATGAAATAAAAAGTAATCGATTCTTAGTAAAAAATCGATGCAGTTCGGGATCGAATACTGTAGGTATTTATTTTCGTCGGAATGGCTCATCGGGCCATGCTTCCTGCGACATCAGTGTGGTCGTAACATGACACCTTTTATTAATATGCCTGAATTAATAATATTGTAGATATTCGTTGGCAGGGGTCGTGAGTATCGCGTGCGAATGTATCGTGAGGCTTCAGTGCATCGATTTGAAAATGAAATATCGATTTACAATATCTAAAGGTTCTAGTAACCAGTCCCGACCCAAGATATGCGCATGTGTATAATGGAGCACGAAGCATGGCTATGTTTATTTAACATAAAAGACGACTTTATTTTATAACGTATAAACAAACTATCAAATGTGTTCGACCAGTATGTCATTGAGTAATTTTATTGTGGCATTTTATTATCATATAACTGAGGTCGTAATTGTACACCATTCATACGTCATCGGTTATTTTATTTAATCAAAATTAACGACTTGCTATGTTATACCTATGTAATTAATTGAAAAATCTATTTACAGAGGTTGATTTGGATTCTGCTGAAAGCTAATAACAATAAACGTAAATTACGTTTAGTTTCTTTTTTTGCTTAAATGAACAGAAACCAGGTATAAGTATCACTAATAAAGACTATAATTACATTAGGACTAATATGAACAGACACTTATCGACACATTAATGATTATTAATTCAAATATGCAGATAAACAAAGAGCAACTAATGAAACCCGAGGCTCCTCGCAATAATTAATTAGTAAAAAACAAGTGCTGAGAACTCTTTTGTTCGTAAAAAAATATAAAGTAGTAAAACATTGAAGCTAGTAATAATAAGTG
The DNA here is from genome assembly GCF_030705265.1 of Helicoverpa armigera. Classification (NCBI taxonomy): domain Eukaryota; kingdom Metazoa; phylum Arthropoda; class Insecta; order Lepidoptera; family Noctuidae; genus Helicoverpa; species Helicoverpa armigera. The sequence goes on along the minus strand of NC_087132.1, from coordinate 7,369,006 downwards.
GCCACTAGCAATTTCCAAGCAATAACGTAAAACACACGGGCGCAGGTAGACAAAACACAACAAATATTGACAGTGGATGATTGCACTACGTCCAGCCAGAGATCCCCTTAGCAAACTGCGAATTAAAATGGGGACGAGAAAAATTAATCCTAATGCGATTTTAATGAAGCTGAAATGAACGAATGCAGTAGGTAATGAATTGTTAAGCCGCCGGTTATTCGTTTTGCGTTAAAAGGGAGAGGAATGGAAAAGAGAGAAACAAAATCAAACAATGTATACGAACACACCCCGTGTAGTGTTTTGAATAATCTTAGCGTAATTTGCTTCAGCATGTAGAAGCTCGTGAAGATTAAATTGATATATTATTACCCAAGCTCACAGTGTGGAGAGTGTATTGAAGCGTAGAGAAGATAAAATGTAATAATAATTAAGGCTCAGCATTGCACAAAGACGCACGCCTTAACATCGAGTATAAAGCACACAAGCGCTGAAAATGTACACCTGAAGTCTGTGCTCGCTTTTGCATTAACGAATGCGGAAGCGGCGCTGTGCATACAGGACGCGTTGCACCCACCCCCTCCCCCTGCCGCACACCTCTCGCTCCAACCAGACGCCTCCAGCAGCTCAGCATGTCCCACCCGTGCGTTCATTACCTCCACGCGGCGGCGACCCAACAATTCAAGTTTGCTTTCCGCCACACAATCTACGCTACCAGACAGACTACACTACTCCCATACACCGGCCACTCGAATAATAAAGATGCAGAAATTAACCCGTCCACACTGAAAAAGAGGAAACTAAGTGAAGCTATCTCGACGTGAATAGAGGTAATGCAAGGCGAGCACTCGTACAGCGAATGAAAGAAACGAGCTCGGAATAGCCGGCTTGTTGAAACAGAGGGTAAATGTCAACCTCGGAATAAAAACAGTCAACAGATAAATGCAAACGATAAACACACTCGCAAACTGAAAAGGCAGAATGTGAGAGGGAATGTTTATTTTTCTCTGCATGGATAAACACACTTTGCGATTAGAATAAAATTAGATTTCCGCGAAGAAGCGTTTACAGCTATGAGAAATCAATAAAGTTCCGCACTAAATTTGGTCCAGCCCATAAAATATTCAATTACGCATAAGCACACATTTGCTAAGGCCAACAACGACCACGCGGCACCCCCATTAAAGACGCCTAAGGGCCATTTAATCGGTCAGTAGATGTAAATTCGCTAGCCCCAAAACAAATATCCCGAAACTAATAAGGAAACGAAATATGTAAATCGGCTGCCATATTGTTTCACAAGTGAAATCTTCCTTTAATCTTATAACAAATCCGCGTCCAAATGGCCGGTCCGGGCTGAATTTGAATATAGGAGGGTTGAGTGAAGGGTCAGGTCGGAACAGCCTTGTTGTGGCGACCAAGGAGCAAATGTATGCAAGCCACGCACGCAGGAGATAGCGCCGTAATGTTGTCCTATGCACATATTGCAGCAAATTAGTTGTCGACTTGTAAACAAGGAGGAGGAAAGTAAGGCCGCTAAGACGTCGTCGGTGGGTAGTTTGCATGGATATGAGAGCGGCAATATAGGGGTCCGCAGCTGCTGGCTGTACTCATTAAGATGTTTTATGGTCGGCCCGCCGGACCGTGTTGCCAATTTAAGATATTTCTATGCGGGACGGCACCACGTTAGTTTGGCTTCCGATTAGGGGATTAAAGTGGTCCTTTAAGGTATTAGTGTAATAATTGCTGGGCCATTATGCGGTTAGCATTGTCCCCGATATTCCCTTGTAACGCTGTTAAGGGTAATTTAAGATCATCACATATTCTGTGTATATGTTGGTAGCGAAAGGCAAACCAATAAAATGAGGGACAGATTGGCCAGACGAGTGATGTAAAACAAAAACAAAACCAGTGCGCAATAAAATCGAGTTACAATGGAAAAAGACAACGCTCAAACAAATTTGGTTCGATCCGTCGCACACCTATTCCCCGCGCTGCAAGTAAATCAAAGGGTGTTGAAACTTTACACCCACTTAAAGCCGGACACAGTAATAAAGCGTTCGAACTTCATCGACCCTGGACATCAAATGGGACACCCCTTCTCGCATTTTGTTCGGGGGAAATTAAAACTTCTGAGATGCTAAATTGATGACTGCACGTGAGTGTCACATATTCGTATTCACATAGGTAGTATTGTCTATAATATTACCTGGTCGTATTTGTTCACGATATTCTTGATATGAGTTTGTTTTAGAGTAAAGGATAGGTATTGAGTAGAGCGATGCCCGTGGAAGTCCTACAAACTAGCAAGAGCTTTAAACGGAGCACAACTTGCTTTCAGAGCTGAAGTGTCTCGTGTTCATCATTGTATCTGGAACAAGTTTCTCTACCAGGTAGGTAATCAGAGAGGCTACCAGTATAGAATTACCCTTTGTTGTATAATTTAGATACATATTAATAAGGTTATTCCATCATTGTAAGTTACCGAAGTGGACAAATAAATTAATTTAAAAAGTAAACTTTAACTATTATCATAATAGACCCATCGTTTCTAGCGCTAAGGGTCGGTGAGCAAAGAATGTTTTTATTAATTCCAAGTTCTTTTTAATTAAAAATAAATTGATAAGAGCACCGTTAGTAGAGCACATTAAGTTTTATGAGCATAAGTACGAAAGGTGCAACCCTACGTCTTAGGAATGAGACAAACTGCTTAGCATCCACCTGACACCGGTCACCGTAGTCGGTCACTCGGGGAACATAATTACAGATGACACTTCCAAGCTTTGAAACACAAAGCCTTCTAACTCATAAATAAATGTATGCGTCTCTGTCTTTTGAATTTTTGTCACATCTGTTTATTAGAATGATTTACAATTAATTAATTTACGGATATTGTATCTATTTATCAAGTATACATGTATGTAGTAAATGTACCTTTACTATGTTTCTTTAATAAGTCAAATTTCCAATTAGCATGTACCCGCAGTAACAAAACGATAATTCGCAAACGTATTCCCAGCTTAATCACGGCCACATTAATTGTTTCTAAAGAGGTGATTTCATATGTACGCCCAGATTAAGTGCACGGCCCGCACTCGGAACCGAGGGGTTATTAAATAATTTATTGTCTACTAACTATTCGTGAGGGCACTGCTCAAATGGCCCGCTAAGATTTTGCAAAGTCTTGTTATGGAATATTGCTGGCGTAAACTTTGTCTATGAAACTTAAATGGATTCGCACAGCGATACGATGAAGACGTACATATTTTAACCTTTTGCAAGCGAGATTGTTTCACAGGAAACATGAACGAACAATTTCATTTTATACATCAAACAGTAAAACGGGAAAGCGGTCTTGATTGAGTTTGGTCTGAACCTTTTATAGCTTTCAATGCACATTTCTGCCTGTCAGTGGCAAATTACGCAGGCTGCCCATTCACGCTCAAAAATCACTCTCAATTGAGTCAAGTGGGACAAAATAAAAGGTGAATTCATCATGGGGGTGCGAACCAACGCCCCCTGTCGGGAAACCAAGGCGGAAAACGTATGTCCGGTCCATTTGTAAACACTAACAGGTACTGGCAGCTTTTTGACAGTTTATTAAATTAAATTGTATTGGCGATTGTTTGTGAGCGAGCACTGTTTGTGAAGAAAGCGTGGGCGGCCACGTGATGAATGGTACTCACTCGTGAGATGTAATCAATTTGTATTACTACTCTGATTGATTTGCTACATGGGTAATTTAATATCATGAGATCGGATAGTTTTATTCGTTGGATTTTCCAATTGGCTGACATCTGCTGCTAATTAGATATAAGAATTATTTCCGAGCTGTTCTTGCGCAGTGATGCTAGTAACCAATTTATGATATTAGTTGCTAATAGTTCAGTTTAATATGTGCTACGTGTGAGAAAGGCCTAACTTGATTTCCAGAATAATTTACATAAATTTCCCATCAGTAAAACATGTCGCAATCATGAAATATGACGTTTAATGTTTTCCATAGTCACAAGCAATTATACAAAGAGCTGTCTGTTGTCTGTATTCAATTTTTTAACAATCAATTTAATTCATAAACCAAAGTAACCATTTTTTGCGCATGAATTTTTAATTACTTTACTGGTAAGTATGTTATGTAGGTAAGTACAGTAAAAAATGTATTTATTCCAAAGTTAAATTTAACTTTAAAATATTGTAGGCGGGTAGTTACCATACAAATAGCATTTCATAAAGGTCGTGTTTTCTGCATTGGTTGGTCAGCGATAAATGACGGGGAAAGGTTTTCACGAATCAATTTCGGGCCTCGTCATTTGATTATCCCAGTCGTGTACATGTAGTACTTACATCGAAAGGGCAGGAGATAATTCATTTTCGTCGAAATATTGTCTGGTGCCCGAAAAAATTAAATTACACGCTTGTATCATTTTGCCAGTCCCTGTTTGCAATATGATGGATTAGACCTAAAATGATCAACTTTAAAATGCTACTGTTTCAATTGATGGATTCGTTGTGAATAACAAGTTTTGGAAACCATTCGTTTTTATAACGAGTTTAAATTTTATTTATTGTAAAAAATTAAAGTAGCGGCAATAATTCCAAAATAGATAACTATTGAAAAGCTCAACTACGAACATTTCAGCGAATAGTTAAAGCTGTTTATAAACGTCTAAATATTATCATTGCGATAGGATCGTTTGCCTACATCGGAATCGAATAAACAAGCAAATGATTCCGCGATAAAAAGCAATAAGTCGATAAAACGAGCTAAGCCGAGTTGAGCGCATAAACCGAGTGTTTCATCGCAAATCAGACGAGAGTATATAAATGGAACCATCTTTCATGCGCTGACGAGAATAGAATTGATTTTATTGATGAAAGCTTCAATGAGTTCGATTTTCCAGGTTTAATGTTAATAAGATAAGTTTGGATTCATCTTTACGTTTTATTGAGCAGTGAGCTGGATTAGAATTGCTTTTGCGTGGGTGTAGTAAATGAATTTTGTTGTAGATACTGAATGAAATTCATTTCATCACAATACCTGAAACAGTCTCAACATACACTCCCTTAAAGTTAAGGTAACAATTAAAGTTACTTTGCAATAACTTAACGTACTGACTGTTGTTGTAACGTAACTCCGCAATAAACAAAAGAATTTCAACTGGCTCATGCCGGAAGTCTATTTTTGTCACTAAGTTAACAGTGGCAGCAGTAAATATGATATTAGCAGCAACTTTAATACGATATCCTGCAATGAAATCAGCGTATGGCTTCATCGATGTCTGCTACTCGTGTGTGGTCGAGCCGTAAACAAAGATCTTAATGATCGCACACCGGCCAACGTAAACAATTTATTAGCCCGCAATCGACAATCGTTACAATCGGTTCGTGCATTCGATGCATTGATACATGTTCCCTGAATCGAACCACTTCTCCGTTTGCAGACGTGTCGATTTTAATTGCATCACTATGATCACGTAAACACGTTCTTTACTTGTTTCGAATACGTATCAGGTTTTATTGTCGATTCTTTTCTACTTCTCGAATAGTTCAATCGATTATCGACTTGCCTTTTATCGCCTTTATGATGTTGTCTGACATGTAAACAAGATTTCTTGACCATTTTAAGACTGAGCGTTGACTATGGTGTAAAATTTGTGATCAATAAGCGATTTCCCCGAGACACCGGATGCGGTGCGCCGGCCACCAAGTTCAATTATTATTGAATTTCCTATGTCCGGGGTGAGTGCCGTACCGACAATTGGGGATGAGGCAATTCCTTTTTAACTTTCCTAAAATAATTTGCCAGTCTTTGATATAGTTTTGCAGCCTTTAGGATTTTAAGGGTGGAATTGGCAACTAATATAAGCCTGCCTATTGTTTATTTATTGGAATATTATACATTCCTGATGGACTTAAAGGCGGTTAGAGAAATGCAACTGTTCAAGTTCGACCGCGGCATTTGTATTGCAATTAACAGCAATAGCATAATAACTTCTTTTCCTAAAATTATACCACTGCGAAAGAAGACCTCCTCCATTAAATCAAATGTGATTCATAACAGCAAGGGTCAATAAATGTTAAGTGCACAATCGTCATGATTTACGCCGATTGTTGCTATGACTTCCGATCTCCTAAACGCCTCACCCCTGTTCAAGAAAATTATTTCCACAACAAAGAGTTGGGAATTAAAGTCCCGACTCACTCTGAAACTCCAATAAGACATTGGAGATTCCTGTTTTTGTTTGTTTCTATAATTAAAACGCGACTTAAACGCTCTTCCGATAATTATAAATCTACTTGATGTTGTTATTGCAGTGAATCGGATTTACGAGGGGATGTTTTGGCAGCCAATTTTCTTCGATTAGTATTGTTTCGGTTTAATATTTGTGCTGGATTTTATCAAGTCACGTTTTATCCTTTGGTTCATTTTAGATGATGGTATCATTCAAGAATCCTTATTGCTATGATATTAGGTAATACTTATTTTTACTTTTTTTTGATAATCTCCGAATGTTGCTGTTTATTTATGAATAGGGTACGTAGATAGTATAGAAACATTTGACTAGAAGTGGCTACCGTGTCACGGTGGCGGTCGTCGTGACGAAGTTTACACATCGGGCCAGTTTTCGTGAGCCGTATTTCGCAGCGCGGCCGGCGCACGGGTGGGCAGTGTTCACATTACCTTCGCCTGGTGGCCGGCTGACTCATTCCAGTGTCCCCGACCGCCAGTTTTGAACAGAGTTCTAACTCCCAGTGGTCTGGCGCTAACACGCAACTCCGCCTCACTAGTTCATACGCTCCGGTGGGCAATTTGGAAATTGTAGCTTAAATTTTGCTAAATTTGTTCATTTGTACTCAACTTGCTTGAATACAGAAATAGTTTTGATTATTAATTAATTGTTGATTGCGTGTACACGGGCTCTCTCACATGAAATTCTATAAATATAATGAAGATTATAATTATAGCCCAGTTTTGTTTACCTAGTATTTGCGTTGTATATGTTTTCTCTACCAAAATAAACTTCAACAAATACAAACAGCAAAGTATTTCGAAAGCAACCCCAGAATTCCGCAATCAATCCACCGAAGCGCAATGGAGAGGCGTGTCAAAAACTTTCTGCTAATCGTATTCAAAGCTAGAGAATTATAATTACAGTTAAAAGCGACAAGTTTAGTATCATGTTACGGACACGGCGAGCTGGCTCACGGCGCGTGCAGTCACTTGTATAATCGAGACTGGACACGCCAGCGCGACACTTCTTGCCGTGTTGACTCCGCGTCGCACTACCGGCTGCCCCGATCCAAGAAATTTTGTCGTGATTTTGGTCAGCCGTGTTTGGTTTAGTTTTGACTGGGTACTTGATTGAATTAGGTACGTTGTTGTGGGTCACGATTTAGTGTACCTTCCTTGAATTACAAACTGGTTTGTTTCATTATCTTTGATCTATTTTTATTTGTCGGTAATATTTGTATTTATATGACACCGACACTAAAACTTGATGCGGATGAGGTTTGTTTTTCCTCAAGACAATACACGAATTACAAAATTCATTAGGTATTTCGCCAATTTGCCGCTAAACTTCGTTTCAACTCCATCTTATTACGAGGAAACATTATAATATACATTGAAACCCGTTCTAACAATTTCACATACAATCATAAATTCTAATTTAGCTCGTTGGTGGATCTTGTTACCACCTCGCCTTCGGTTTTCCGGACTCATTGTATGTTACTCCCAAGACATCGCAGCCCCACACTACGTATATACAAAATTAATTAGACAAAATCTCGGGCTCTTGTAATATTTTATTATTATTTCTTATGTTGTGCGAGATTTTATTAGGACGTTATATTTATTGCTTTTCTCTTAGGTGTAATGAATCTGAATAGGGTCTTGATTAGCGTCGTTCCTGTATGGATGTGTTGCTACAAGTTTATAATTACAGTAGTGGTAATTACAAGGTTGCTTACATTGTGAAACCTTCGTCGGCTTTCCGTTTCGTTATCTCACTACGAATGCTGATGGTTTGTTAAATTAAACGTCATGTTGTGGATTGCTATTTTCTTGATTATAAAACGCCTATCTTTGGATAGTGTGCACTGTTTTAATTTAAATATAATCGGCTACCATTTTTACCACCTTGAAGAAAAAACAAACAATATTTTCATCATACAAAGGTAGCAACACTGCATTCGATATCTCGCTGAATATTTGCGGGCGAGTGAGTTGAACATTCTAGTTGCCTTTAAACGTTTCACAAATAACCCAAAGAGAACCAAAAGAGACTCGAACAATACTACTATCAGGGAAACGAACAAGATAAATTAAAGAAGTTGGACGCACTACAGCCTACAGCATCCCGATAAGGAGAGGACAGAGAGCTAGTTCTTAAAAGGTAGTCAATTGGTGTGTCCATCGGAACAACGGCACGGGCCAAACATCGTATTCTACTTAGCCGTGAAATGTGTAATGCTATGCGTTCCGTTTCAACGTCTTTGCCGCCCTTTAGTGTTACCTACCATTCCGGACTTGTTCACAAAGTTATAGGGTACTTCTCTACAGTTGGAGATGTTCAATGTAAAGAATCTGCAATTTACAGAGACAACAATTTGAATTTGTACGCACAACCCTTTCATAAACCGTGGAATGTAAAACATTAAGAGGATTGAACAACCCACATGATGAAATATAAACAAATGTAATTTAGAACATTATAAATTGGAATGGAATGTATTTTTCAAATGTATAATAGACTTAGGTGGATGCATTGGCTCGGAACTCGGAACTGACCAGTCGGTGAAATCTAATCATTTCCATTACTTCCGCGCGCTGATCTCATACTGCGCTTCATTTCACGAGAACAGCCGCGGGACCTACACTAATCACATTTTATATTCATTTGTTGGACTCTTTCGTGAAAAAATTTTTTTATTATTGCCAAAAAAGGTTTTCAACATAGAAAATATTTAAATGAATCATACGATAGGTTGAGAAGTAGGTGAACCAAGAAGATTGTAGCTCCGATTAATTCGTTTTGTTCTATATTTTTTCTTAACCCAAGACCAATACTTTGGAATCTGTAGTGGAAGGCCACAGATACAATCACGGAGCAAGGGGAGCGTGTCCTGCATTCTAGAGTACATGCGTATCGGGAAAAATGTCACGTAGTGGATACCGCGCCCGTAATAAGAACTCGCAAGTATGGCGAAGAATTAAATAGACCTGATGAAGGAATTATACGATAGTGGTGTTAACATATATTATGTCACGGCAAAGCTGGCAATTATAAGAACATCGGTGAATAAGCTGCCGAAAATTTTAACACTGAAAATATTTTTAGGAACGAAAGTATTGACCAAAATTGGCCTGTTAACTTTCAAATTAGAACTAAGACCGAAACGAGGCGGATAATGAGCACGAAGCTACAAACAGATTGAAACAATTTTTCCACGGCCACAGTGGAGCCAAGAAAAAAACTGAACGAAACCGCCGAAGCAACGTTCCTGTGTAAATATTTACCCAAAGTGGCCCACGAAAACTTTGTAACGCCGGCAACTTCTACCAGACCTCACACTTGCAAAAAACCTGCCAAGTGTGAGCGCGCCCTTGGACCGAAGATTCATTATAATTTCATTAAACGTTTTTCTTTTAATTTGGGAACTCATTTAATTTGCTGTTATTTATGACTGACAGTTTATAGGATTATTGTTCGTAAGTACATAATTAAAGCATATTATCCTGCTGCAAATCGTTTATTATTTATTATTTTATTGCTGATTAATATCAGAGAAATATCTATTAGGTGCTTATGTACTGTAGTTCGCACATAACGAATGTTTATTTGATGGTAGACAATTGTATGTTATACCTACCGACTTCAATAGGAATAATTGTTTGTTCTTTTTTATCAATTAAAAACATTAATTGCGAAATTTTCAACGCCAACACGATTGTTTTTTCTTCTTTCACGATCTTTTTCAGTTTTTAAATCCTCTGTCTGTAGGTACTAGAACTGACTGCGGAACCCTAAAAAGTGTGTAAGTGTTTTCGGTAATTGAATTCCGTACACGGTTGGTATCAGGTCCGTCGGCGCGGGGTCGCACGTCGCCTCGCGGTCAGGATTTGCCGTGTACTCTGAATACTTTTTCATTTTCCCACTCTCCGCGTGAGATATCGCTGGCATTTTTATGAGAACTCCGACTTCATTTGCGGATTCCTTTTCGTTGCTTACATGTTAATACCTACTGATTCTCTTAAAGGGTTGCGATGAAATATGACGGAAATGTTCTACTGTTGAAACTTACTTGTTGTTGTTGTACTTAAAAAGTTTATTCCTTACGCAAAATGTACATATAACAAAGACAATCCTACCAATAATATTAAATCAAGCACACACAAGGTTCAATTCCCATACATCTGCAGCGATTTATCAACAATTGAAATGGCTGGTAACATAGTTAGGCTATACAAACGTACCGCTGGCTGTAATAGGAGGCTTCCGTCTGGTTCACACAATAGCACCGACGTCCAATGCGCATTCGACAGATTGTATCTATTAAGGCCACAGTGCAGCCGAATTGAAGGACGCCAAATTGCTATACTGATTGGTTGCATCTAAATATTAGTGCTGTTTGGGAATATTAATGAAGTATCTAGTAATGTAGCGTTTGATACTGTCTTTTTATTAAGAGAAGGGTATAAGTATGTATTCAGCATAAGCATGTCAGGTGAACAGGATGTCATACCTGACACAATATTTTTCGTACTATCTGCTTAGTCAAAAAATATCAAAACTAAGAATTCAATCATAAAGTAAAAACAAAGCCAACATCATGAACTAAATCCTCACTATAACAGTGACACGGACAAATGATTGTCCAGTCATCGTATTTGCAAATGTATGAACTAATACAATTATCGCAGGGGAGGGCACTCGGCGATAGATCGCACTGACTACTGACGTATGTTGATACGATTGTACGCCTGTTAAACGATTTCATTTGAATTTGATCACTCGACTGTCCGCCAGTGATAATGTTTGTAGGGGCTGACTGACGTCAAATGTCCGTTTGCTAACATCGCTTTGATGTACATTCACGTACAATATGCTAATGAAAATCTGCTACTATACATTGTGCATTCATAGTAAAATGACACTAAAATTTTCTGATTTAAAGATTGTCGTGAGAGTAAGACTATTGTTTCTTTAAACTCCTATAGATTATACAGGTAACAAGCAACAATCATGGTAATTGTTTGCAATTACAAGACGATAGTCCATCATCTGTAAGCATCGACTTATAAATCTTTGTTGTCATTTAATTCTTATTTATGACGGAGAGTACGATGAGTTTCAGTAATGACCTTTGGATTGATCACATCGCATAGTGAGTTTTCGTGATACCTGCTTACCTATTTATTTTTAGGTATTGAAAAACAGTGATATCAAAACGAACCTCTTTTTCATAATAAAAATCCAATATGGTGCCCGATATGATACTACTTTAAAGTCCCTTGTATACAGGACCAACAAAATGAAATCAAGCATTTACGTATCATTTACGTACACACAACATACGAAGCCAACAGAAGATGTACAATATCAAATTCCTCAATTCCGAGAAATATCTTTAACAGGCATCGATAACCCTCCATTCCGGACATAATGTACGCATAATTGGCGTAACATTTCCATTGCGTACCCTTTCAAGACGCCTGTAATGCTGAGGCTACATGTTATTTAATTACGCAATCTCGAGCACAATGAGAATTATAGCAACTCCTTTACGTATCCGATGCATGGGGGACAGGGACGTATTTGGATAAAGGGATGGCAAGTTATGATGCGATGTTAGATGATATTGTAGCAACGGTTTATAGTTCATTTTGCATGTAATTTGGATGGTGAAATGTTACTGTGAAACTTACTTCATTATAAGAAAAGAAAAAGATTTTTTATTGTATGAATAAAGTTTACAGTTATGTTAATGCTAACACAAAAGTAAAATTAAATGTAGAGGATTAAATATTAAAAGGACGTTTCTAATTGCGTCCCTGCTTTCAAAAGGTTGAAGCCATGACCGGAACGCCTTGAAATCATAGGGCGAGAACTATGAAAGTCTTCCTATTTCCCTTCGAGCTCATAACATCTTCGGTAATGAAGGAGCGCCCTGAAGGGTGTCCCTTTCCGGGGGTGCAAGTCCGACTCAATTATAAACGAATATATCAAAATGAAATAGTGAGATGAACAAGGAACCCAACTATTGCCTACCTGAAAACTTGGTGTCAGATTAATTAAAACCGACAGTTAATTGAAGTATGCCAGAAATCAATCTTTCCATATGTAAACATGTTTTACTACAGTTGAAATCAATAAGAAAATCTCCACAAATGGCTACCCAATGAAATCTAATTTTCAATAGTAAATTAATTACACAGATTACCGCATAGTACGCCATTTAAATAGAATCGCTGTGCATTACGAAAGCGCTAGATGCCCATGCGATACTGGACTATTCAATACAATATCTATTATGAATGGACGCGGCCCGCGAAGGTTGATTAGACTCGTCGGCTCTATTCCAATTTTCATGGTGTACTGCGATCCACGGGCCTGATTGATTGTTATTGGATCGCGGTAGCCGGTATATTCCACTTGCTCTAGAATCGCACGTAACTTTCAGCCTATACCAATATTAGACGTGCTTTGCTGAAACACAAACACGACCATTTTGCAACTGGAATACTACCGCTACATTCGTGTGGTAACCCATTCTAATTGTACTTATTTAATGAGTTCGATTAAAGTCACGTCGGTATGTGTATTCTATTAAATCGATAGAAATCAGCCAAGAGGCTATTTCTTATGAAATAATTTTAAGATCAATCTTATCTTCATAAGCGATCAGCCATTTCACTGTTATTATCGATCAATTTTACACAGTTCGGTCATTTTAATAATCCTAAGGCAATATTTCGGAACTCGATCGCTGCAGTTTTACATCTTCGTTTTTTTATGAGAGATGGCAAACGTATCAAATGCCTGAACCTTTTGTTCCATATTTCAGGATTGTTGAGTTAAAATGCGTCAGAAATCGAACAGAATGTAATAAAGAGTGGTAAATTCCACGGGAGCGGTGACTATTCATCTCAGGTTCCATGAACCACTATTGGTTGTGCGAGCTTTTGTAACTAAAGTGGTATTTCACAGCGTCGACGCGTGTACCGCTATCTGATGATTGGTTTTTGGCAATTAACAGTATTGCTCACGTCGCAATCGAGTTCATTCACCGTGTGAATTATGTATGGAGCCTCCATTTCCCTCTTTGTTGCGCAGTTCTACTTACTTACCCCTATACCACAGCCAAAATATTAAATCTTATGCATGTGTCTGTATCCCACGCATCGTGTGCGTGTTAGTCTTAAATGCAAACGTTTTTAGATCACATTTTGCATAAATGCGCGGGATTCTTCTAGATTACGGTTCACTGAACATTATTACAATAGAAGATAGTAATTATAAGAAGTGACAGGTGGCGTGCTCGACACCTGTTGGCAAGCGAGCCTCAGACACCCTTTGTACAATTGTACTGCTACAATGATATATACGACTTTACTATTCCAACATGTACGAGAAAATGCTGAGCTGCAGGCTACAAATGCATTTCCTAATAATGTCGGATTACAAAACGGAAGAGCCGTCGATAAAGGTGTTAGCACGACTAGATAAGTTGTCAAAAAGCTTTTAAACTAGATCGAAGATCGCCAAATACTCTAGGAAACCCATTAGCAGCGATTTCACAGCTACTATAAACACTGTACAATTTACACTGGCTAAGCACCCAGTTATATGCACATTATTACAGATTGTTAGTCACAATTTTGTAGTTTGCTGTAAGCGGTCATATAATTATAATACGCGTTTCAGAAGCAATAATTATTTTCATTATACGCAACGGCAAGCTCGCAGGCCTGTCGTCCCTTTATTAACATTTAAATTTATATTGCATTATAGATAGTTCAACTCAGATTTGCGCGCGGCCCTATGTGTGCGTCGGCTTGTAAATATACAACTTTCGTTCGTGTGACAGTGACGTCGTCCGAGCATGACGTGTTCTTATCGCTTTTTGTTATGGGTACAGTCGTTTACGAAAATACTAGTTATTCACGGAGAAATTATTAAGGAGTCAGGTAAAGCGTTTCAAAAAATGAAACAACATTCAAAGCTTCTTATTAAATTAAATATAATTTTCTCATACGTCTTTTCAAATTGACATTGACATTATCTAAGAAATAAATAAGGTGAAATATCTAAAAGATTAATTAAATACTTCTTACATATTTTCTAGCTCGGGGTACGCGCACAATAAATAAAAGTGTGGACTAAGAATGTAAAAAGAGGTATAATCTAGTATAATAATGTAAACAAAATGTGTGGGGAATTAAAAAAAATTATATTGCTTTGCATAATGTCGACCAAAATAAGACGAAAATAATGAAACTCATAAATGAACGTTTAAGTCAAATTGATGAAGGGATGTGGGGTAATACTTGTCGACATATATAAAAGAAAAAAGAAGATTACTATAGACATTTTGACATGGAGTCAGAATTTATAATTCACCTTGGAGAGTAGCGAATCCGAAAATTCATCATTTGATTTTTCAAGTAGCGATTCATAATCATTATAAATAAATAAACATTAAATTACGTAATAACTGTTTTTCTTTAAACACCCGTATACAACCCCTAAATAACTGTATTGTACCCGACTGTACCTCTTGTCACGCACACAAAGTCACTGTATATGTACAAGGGTTACCCACACATAGGGCCGCGCGCACGACTGAGTTGAACTTACTATAACACAAGAGAAATGTCTACCTTGATAAAATACCTATCCACGCCACCTTTATGTCGTTTGTGACATGTAAAATCGTTCTCAGCGCTGACATGATGCGAATTAACGCGTTATTATTTAAAGTGTAAAGCTCAATATGGCTCGTCGTATTGTCTTCAATAGAATTAAACCCTTTGTCTCAAGGCGTCAGTTCACCGTTGCCATGTCGCCTGACATTTGTACAAAGGTTACCTCCATTCTGTCGGTTTTCTTTTTACTGGCTGACATCATGTTGTACTGGCGAAGAAAGGGTGGTATTGTGTTATGTTCGAATTAACCTTTACGTTTGTTTGGACTAGCCCTGTGCAATGATATCGCACTATTCATTTCGTTCTTCGATATTATGACGAACTCTATCTACTCCGTGCTTACACTATGCAAAGTTATTGTAATTCCACAGATTACGAATTATGGCTGTACACATTTTCCAATTATGGTAGCTTTGACCCACAGCAATAAATGTACGTCGTTTATACCACAAACAAATTTAAACCTTCAATGTAGCGAAGCAAAATTGTCTTAATAAATAGCATAATTATGGTGATTACGTAGACGTCAAAGGAACCCATAAAACTATCAATGAACCTATAAATCGAAGAAAACGTTGGAACACGCGAGCACCGGGCTTGGGAAAGTACAGAAACAAATAGATAACATTAACAATAAGAGACGGTGTGAGGTTATAACGTGTGAAAATACGTATAAAAATGGAATTAATTGAACACCCACAACACATTGTAGCATAAACAATTATGGAAGAGGCGCCGATAGGTCGGTGGCACGGAAAGAAAATTGGCAACATAAGGCACGCCGTGTAATATGAGAAAATAATAGTTTTAATGTTGGAAATAAATAACGCGGCGAGGAGGAAGACAATGGTCTCGTAACAAGATCTCCTGTTAATTGTGGCGAATGCGGCGAGCACCATTCGACCGTGATTTATGGACGTGTTCAAATTAAGCCCTATTTGTTCTTTACTGAATCCTTGCCTTGTTATCGACGGCTTTCACATATTTAAGACTAGGACGAGTATTCCAACCCTGTAGAATCTACGCACACTGGTTGAATTTAGATATTGGCTGTAATCTAATATGACTTACCTCTCATTTTCTGCTCGTCGAGAAGTTGCCGTTCGAGGTTGTCTTTTACTTCCCGTTCCCTCAAAACGTCCATTTTTAATTCAGCTGCAACAATAACAAAAATCTATGTTAAAATCATAATACCTAACAAATGAATATGTGTGATTATGCTAAGCTTTTTTATTGTTTTACAAATCAATATCGTAAAATTCAAGAAGATAAATCCAATAAAAGAAAATGTTAGCATAAACAACATTTTAAGTTAAATAAATGGTTCATTGTGTACAAAGGCATTGTATAAATTTAACAGTGAGCTAAACCGGTAACAAGGCCTTCAGCTAGGGGCCGATTAGGAGCATAAACACGGATTAACTCATTCGGAATCCCGGTACTATTGTGAAGGAGTCGAATTGAGAGATTTGCATAACTTTCAATTAAACCTAACCTGACGGAAATGATTAGGGGAGGAACTTCCTATTTGTGTGTACCTTACCGTCTATAGTCAATGCTTAATGTTTCGATTGATTGTTTAATAATAATTGCATTGATGAGATTAAGTCTAAGATGTCTAATTTTAAACATAAAAATGCATTAGGTGTTAAATGTGCTGTAGGTAACTCAAAACTACATGAATATAAAGTATACAATTAATTGTAACGCAATTTCATTATAACCATGATGACACATAACAGTTTAAGCTCAATGCTATTTTCACGCACTAACGAATTAGCAGCAAATTATAAAACTATTATTGCCATTAATTCTAAGTATAAATAGATCAATGTCAGACACTAATTGGCTGCAGGTGATACACTTACCTACATTTAATGCTTATGTATGCAAGCTTGCTTATTCAGTTATATAATAGCGCTATAACAGTAAATTGTTCTGTAATATTGCATTTGAATTATGCCCTTTTTAGGGATCGGCAAAAATATGCAGAAAGATAACATACGTCTGGATGACAAGTTGCCACAAATAAGAAAAACATCCTTCATCGCACTTTATATAGTACCTCCTTTCAGAAAACTATCACCCCCTAAACTTAACTAAGACTTTATAAGTCACGTTCTAAATGTAAATAAACAGGCCCGCTTTCAATCAGGTTAATCTCAGCATCGATAAGCGTCTAATATCACGCCATACGTATGTAAAGTCACTGGTGACTCGAATTTGAATAGAAAGAGGTCATGCCCGCTCACAGTTTAATTTGGTCCCTTATTCAATTAGGTGCCTAAGCTACGGGTACCTAATGGTGGTCGTAAGGGGATCTCGCTGATTAACTCGCGTTGTTAGCACCTAAGGTTACTGCAGCGCATTACTTGAAAGATTTAATTTGAAAATATGGCTGAGAGCCGGCGGGGAATGTGAGCGTTTGTATGTGATGTTTACTGTTGTTTTAGAATAAGCTTTATTTTAACAATTTCGGTGGGATGCAAATTAATAGAGGTAGAACAGATATGACACCGTGGCATTGTCACCTTTTTGGTTTGATTGAAACTACCAGGTGTAACAAACTGCACTCATGTTTGTTGTCTGTAACTCTGAAACTTTGAGTTTTAAAACACTCTGTATAAATTACTCTTTGCTGTGCTTTCGGGGCATAAAAATACGCATCTCTTTGGCAGTCTTCTCAAATAAAATCAATAGGTATTACCTACTTATCATATCTATATTAGTATGAATAAAGCAGCAAACATTGTCCATGTTATCAAGTCGGTCCCGCAACTATCTTGTTCAATACAGCGAACAGTTTCGCTTAATAATTCCGTTAGCGTTTTAATTATTCCCACAGATTCGATGTAAGGTAACAGTCTATTAAGAACCGCTGCTACCAACGTATCTGATAATAGTTATGTACGGACAATGTTATGCTCAAATTGAGTTGATTTAGTTGCAGGAAGTTGGCTATTGATTTACGAGACGATGTGGTGGAAATCGCTGAATTAGTAATGAAGTTAAATTAGACTTACAGCAAGGAAATCTAGACCATTAAGATGAACATAACTCTTAGTCAGATTTCGTTTGAAAAATCAAAATGGAATGTGGCAATACCAAAACAAAGTACAAACAAATATAGCCAATTACGAGTAATTCCCAACGCGTCAAAAGAACTGGTGACCACAGATATGCATCTACAATGATACGAACATACGAGCAAAGAGGTAGCCCGGTCGATGCTCATGCGCCGTATCGACGAACAAAAATCTTCGCGATAAACCAGAGACAAGTTAACTTGCGCTCGCGCAGCTTATAATAAGGTCCCGAGATATATGTATGAATATCGCACAATAGCTATCTCGGATTGTGATCTTGTAAATTGAAACGTTGGCTTACTCATCGTTTGTTACTAATATATACTATTCAAACCCTGTTTTGGCCTCGAACACTTCGTGGGTTTCGAAGGTACTCGTGTTCAGATTATGTATCACGAAATATCGATTTGAATCAATGTCTATCATCGTAAATATTATTTACAGTATCTACATGGAAAGCACAATCATTTAAATAGTTTGTATAAAAAAACTACACAGTTTTCTCGCAACGTACAACTTGTTTAGCAACCTCAAAAAGAGGAGGTGCTTATTTTTATCGATTTGTCATAAATCCCCAGCCACAACATCTATAACAGTTTTTTTATGAACAAAAAGCGTCAATCTCGAGACCGCATCGGTTGCGAGATTAATTTCGAATCAATCCCGGTGTATACTGTAATTTAAGGGGCTTTTAGTTAAGAGTGGTTTCGCACATGAGACGTAAATTACCTTTGTCGAGGGATGGCCATTAAGGGCCCGCGTCGGTATGCGCCGTATCTTAGCATCTCGCGATTTGCGAGTAGAAGAGCTTTAACAAAAGGTGCTCCCGGTGGTCCCTGCGTACTTAGCGACCATCTAAGTATCTCTGTATTGTTTTACAATAGCCACAGAGATACCTCATATCGATCGATTACTATGATTACTCCGCTCAACAGTCTCGATACGAGTCATTATTGAATGCTTAACAATAATAATATCTCATCCTAAATCGAATGAAATAAAAACGATTATATCAAAATTAGCGACCCATAAATCATCGGAACACAGACACTAAGAAGGCAATACAAAACCGTTCCTATGAAAACGTTTATCGATAAAAGAGAAAACCAAAACACAAGCGGAACACTCGATTATTAAATCGATCTTTATATCGGATCAATCAAATTTAAAACCTGATCGACTTGCGTCCGACGAAAAAATTATTACTTTATAAATAAAATAACAATAAAAACGATGCGCTTCGCTCAAGGGAATATATAATTATGGACAATTATTATGATATCGAAACTCAATGGTCGATAGATGATTGAAAGGATCGAGACCCATAAACAAAAGGATCAATTTTGATTACGCAATTTAATAATGTTTCGAAGGTAAGTAATTAGCTGATAATCATAATCGATACTTAAAAGAAACGGGAAGACATGAGTCAAGTGGGGTTTTTATTGTTTTTTGCCGGCAGTCAAATGTGATTCCCGAGTCGCGAAGGGTCGCGGGTATAAATTCTATTTCTCTTCAATTTCAGTGCACTCAGCAAAAACAACAATAATATTTAAATTTTGAATATGACGCCCTTTGAGACATGCTGTGTGTACGAGATCAAGCCAAGTTACTTATAATAACGACTCCTCAGAGATGTTCTACGTTCTACGTTTTGATTCAGTTTAAATAATCTGATTGAGACGGTATAAAGATATCGTTAGTAGCTACAAGTTAGGACAATTTAAAAGGTGTTAGACAAAACTGAGAATTTATTACCTGTCTGTGAAATAGCTTAAGTACAAAGAACGAAACGGTAAGTCATAGGGTGAACGAATTAAGACATATTTTCACAGCCCCCGACATCGCGAACACGAAGTTGAGCTTGCAGTTAAAATAACAATTAAAGTCTTCGTGAAATTTACGACTCAAAACTGGCAAAATAATTTAAACGAGCGTTGCGGTGGAAGCGACCGAAATGGGGCTTTGAATTGGGAAACAAAAGTATGCATTCAGATCACCCTCCCGACTACCTTTGGACGTTTTAACTTGAAGTGGGAGACTCCGACAGTCTTAAGGTGAAATTTTAATAGTAATAGCATAAGGAAATATTACTCACGAATATTGTTGATTTAAGCACTTTTAAAGCTTTAACAAAGACGCCTGATATGATTTATACAGAATCTTTTATGCGCGGATTAAAATTTGGCCAGAGATACAGGAGTCGGGCATCCCTACTTATAGATTAAGTATAAACACATTAACTGAATTGACGATCCTCTTAAAAGGTAAATTCAAAGTAACGGTAATGGTTGTCATGGCGCGGAAAACGAATTTTCTTCCCTATGCCTTTTTTAAATTTACAAACCGGCAGCAATTTTATTTTATTGTTATTAGATTTTTCCGGCTTATGTCACACAGCGATGTCACTGCGGAGGATTATTCCCGCAGTCTCCACGCTAATAATCATAAGAATTGCTTCCCTTTATTATGTGTGAAATTTAGAACGTAAAATCTTTTGCTGCTTCATCTTTGTCACGCAAATTTTCACCCTACATAATACGAAATAAGAGTACTTTTTAAAAGGCAAAACTCGAATGCCCTTCATAAAAAACACACTTGCTAGTACTACTTTATTCGACGGGAAGATTTTGTCATACATGTGTAACACATAATTTTATGAATATATTATAAGGGATTTGCATTTGGTATGTCGCTACCGACTCGTAGGTTTGACGAGCGTCGTAAACCTTGCCACTCTTGTATAGCCTTATTACTATGTTAAAGGTACAAATAATGAAGATGTCGTCGCAAAATGGATTAAAAAGTAGTAGCGTATCGAGCGTGCACTGTCTGAATAACTCGTGGTGTTATCGCCGCACGCGCACCCAATCTGCGATCGAAACACACCGGATAAGATTATCCGGTAGCCTGTATTATTTTAATGAGACTACACGACTCCTCGAGATTCGATACGATACGAAAAAGCTTAGGTAACGAAGCGAATAAAAAATATACGGGTCAAAAGAGATATCAACCGGCCGTGGCGAGATGACGGGCCGGCCGACGGGAATACTTTTCCGAGAGGGATTTTTAAATTAGCCACCGAACACGATAAACTTGTGTACATCTACATACCAGCTGACGGCAGATCGGCTGATACCATTATGTCTCTGGTAAGGCACCGATTAAAAAATATCCACATTTATAAGCGGACAACATCTGGTGGTATTTAAATAAGATATAAACGCGGAGGTCCGCGAATGTTTTGTTTTTCGACTACACATTTTCTTTCCCCGGTGGATGCTCCCCTCGCCGGATATATTGGTATTAAAAATGTAAGGGAGATTTATGCGAATGGCTCTAAGCTTTCATTAGATGTTTCTTATGCGGTGTTTTTGCGGTCGCCGCTCCCTGACCGGTAATTTTTCATTTTTGTGCAAACTTCCCGATGTTTCCGCGGCGTACCTAAATTTAACTGCATATAAAGAATATTAATGCTCCTCCGAGTCGCGGGCAGGTGTACGCTATGACTTATTTTATTTCAATTCCCCATCTGCAATGGGAATAGAAATTGCTAGAAATGTTTTTAATGAAAAATAATGGAGCAAGTTCTTTTTAATGGAGGAAGTGGAAAAAATTGCTGGGAGCATTTTTTACAGCGGTTAGATAATACTAAGTTAGAAATAACAGATGCAAATAAAACAAGTCATAAACAGGACTATCAAACATATTATTCCGGCTTGTAATTCCGTATGTAAATTACCAGTAGAACAAGCGTTCACTTTCCACCCCATGGAGACAAAATACGACCACTATAACATGAGCTGGGATGACGTTATCAAAACTAACAACTGTAGATCTCATTTCTTGGCTCGGGAAACTACTCCCGTGTCCTTGGGTTACGGGTTACACGGAGCCTAAATATTAAGAGCACTTAGCTATGTTACCACCATGTTTATTAAAGGGATGGAAGATTTTTTTATTTCCTCTCTCGGGTACATGATTAACTTCATAATTTTCGAAAACGCACGCTTTTGGAAATAAATTCAAATGTAGCAAGTTTAACACTATGTGAAACACTATGTGATTTTAATTAGAGAGAAAAGAAAAGCTGGCCTATAAAACTACCGCCAGGTTGACTCCGGTTCTATTTGAAGAATCCCTTATAAATAAGTACGAGTTGGCAGATCCACACATTGTGTAAGGCCACGCGCACACTAACGCGAACAATTCGGCGTGCGTCACATTAAATTATTTCAGCTAAGTAATTCCGAGCGGTTAATTATTGCGCACAACCTGCGACGAGAGTTGAGAATGTAATTATTATTAAACTTTACGATTGTCTCACTTTACCCCTTTACTTTACCTTTGCGAGCCAAACTGACCTATCCGACACCAGCAAACAAAGGAATTTAAGCTTTAGTACCCAGACCTTTAATTCTATTTTCAACATCTCAGTAGAAGTGAGTACGGTTTGTGTTTGCAAATTGTGCTACATTAGATCCCGAGATCCTGAGGGAGTTTCTTAGCTTGTTGCGGTACAGGATTCATATTTGAGCCACTGTCTATAAATTTATATGTAAGCATAAATTCGGATTGCTATAACTTCTTAATTGAAAACAATTCTATTTATACCTTTGTTAGTAAGTTACATTATACATTGAAGCTCTGAACTATTCTGACATCTTCTAAGTTTTAATATATGATATTTTATTTCATAAAAATTAGAACTTATAGGTAGATTTAGTCAGTATTTTGTGACACTACTGAAAACATTTTCTTTCCGTTGCAAATGTTTTATCAAGTGTTTCTCTTTATTTTGTTTGAAAATATTATCATGTGAAATGGTAGTAGCTTTACAAATAGTTCGTATGAGTGGCTTGATGAATTCAACAGTAGTGCTGTAGCCTCGAGCGATAGAACGGCACAACCCTTCGCTCCTCGCGGCAATAGGATTATCATTCTTAAGCAGATAAGATACAGAACACGTTTTATCGACAATACTATTATAACGTATGTATTCAGTATCCAGAATTATTATTCAATTCACTTCAATTACGTATGCATTATGCAAAAGTTTATGAACTACAATTTCATGGAATTTGAGCAGACACAAAATTCTTCACTAGCATACCAATCGAATAATGAAGGTAGTTCACAAAATATAAATGTAAAAATCAAAAGGTACCTAATCCGGAAAACCGTACGTTACTAAGTGGATATCAATAACAAAATCAAACGTAACAAAACCGCATACACAGCCGTACAAAGCGACATTCATCAACAATAGACCTACGTCTGCATAGAAGTGAAATTTAATATTTCCATTGTTAATATTTGAGCATTACGCCCGGGGAGTAACACGCTCACAAAGTTTTCCCCTAAGAAAATAAGGATAATTATTTATCCTTACACAAACACGAAAGAAGCATTTTCTGATACAATAACAATAATTGACTCGTGCCTTAAATATTCTATTTTCAAAGTACCTGAAAGCGTATTATTAGGACCACGACCTTTTAGCGGCGTAAAATGAAATGTCACTTTGAGGCATCCAGTGACACAAGTGTGTAACAAAGTATCTAATTTTCTACTTTGGGTATCAACGAATATTCACTTGATCTAGTTGCCAGTTGGACATACTCATAATTATTAGAAAAATGTTATATGAACTAAGAATTGGCTTGCTAGAATTAGTAACGGTCTAGCTAGATTATTTTCTACTTTGATGGTCTCCTATCAGACCCGAATCAGAATCTAATCAGTGTCTGTGTAATTACCAATTCAGTGGACACCAGTTCACAGATTTGCACATGTCAGGTAATCTGGTAAGCCACATTCAATATTCAAAGCAGGCCCCGCTAGATGGCGCGCGTGTGGTCGAGTCGCGTGCGCAATGTAACCGGAGCGACACGCGCAAGTAATCCAATATGGCCGCCCGTGTCTCTCGCGTATCGGTACATTGCAGGAATGGCATTTTAATATCCCGCACTTAATGTCACTTATTGTTTACTTAGTTCATCGAGCGAGCGAAAACCACAATGGCTTTAAACATAGCTAGAGTTAGAACTTGCTAAACAAGTTTTTGATGCAGGCTGACATAATAGTGAATCTCGCATTAAGTAAGAATATTCCATAATGCTCGGTAAATGGATGTAAACAAACAAAGATTGCATTAACCGATTTTTGCAGCACACCTCGTCGTTGCACAATGGTGCGAAAGCTGGCGCGGCCCGGCAACAATGCGTCGTTGCTTGTATCTGCGCCTGCACATCTCGCGGTGGCTCGTTAAGCCGCTGGGGGCGGTTGTTTGTACTGCGATGGGAGCTAGCTCTCAGCTGAGTTATGAACTTATGACGGCCGCTCGTGATGAACACCTATACTGACAAATCCTGACTCTGTAGTTGAATGTTATGTATAATCGAACTGACAGCACACTAGCGATGATGTCGTAATTTTCACAAATGCCGTGGCTTGGTTCGCTTTTGTTGGTAGGAAAATTAGTTTTCTGATAACCTGACTTAAATATTGTAGGCATTTGTGTGGGTAAGTATTGATATTTGTATCGAACATTAGCTGCGTCATGAAAGACAAACAAAGGCCTAATCATAACATAAATCAGTTCAATCAGCAGCACAAATGTAAAATCGCACATAAAACAGTAATTTAGCTTCACCCCGATAATGTCGGGTCGTCAGCATTGTAAAAGCTTTCATATCAATTGAATCCATTAGCTGAGTACACAAGTCTTGTCTGTCTATTTGCTCATCAGTTTTTATCATTGGCCAGTCCATGTTTGTTCGATCGCTCACTACGTTATTGATGGGCTGTTTCCCTATAACGTGTCATATTTGCAGTTTGGTGACGCCATTTGCGACACAAATTACAGGTGACAAGGACTTTTGTGATTGAAGCCACAAGAATAGCGATTAGCTACACTGAAATGACCTTTGAATATTAAAATACCAACTGTAAATATCTTTTCAATTATTGCTCACATGCCCAAAAAGTAATTAGAGAAATTCTGTATCCATAGAAATAAAATCAAGAACAGCAAACTTTTGTTTTATAATATTCAACTAGATGGCGCTAGGAGTGAAGATAACTCAACCTGTTAACTTCGACAAGAAGGTATCACTGGCATTACATTACATTATATATTTAAATTAAACGCTTTCTTAAAGCAAATAAATACGAATCTTGACCGGAGCTCCATAAAGTGCTCACGGGCTATCTGCGCGCGCGCCATTTGTCCGTTGACCAGCACTTAGCTTAACAAAAACTGATAGTTGTTAAACAAAATAGCGTAACAAAACCAAGGCAACAAGATCGGACCATTTGGTACAGAAATAAACTAAGCAGTAAGAATTAACAGGGATAAAGGCTTAAAAGAGTAGCCGAAGCAGATTTATGTCGCAATGATCGCAATCGGCCGATTCACCGTGTTACAGGCGTTTTGTTTTTTAGTTTTGATCAGGAATGCGTTGATGTACCGCTTTCGGAATTTTATGTGATCGGAGAGAAAGTTTTTGTTCTGATTTAACAATTTGCTTTGTCTTTCTGTTAGTGGGTTTGATGAATTTCACAGATTACTTATTACATTTTGAATTCATTGACCTAATCCTTAGCTAAGAGACACTTAGCAAAAGAGTACCTACAAGTCAAATAAAAGCTACCACAGTATTGATTCACGTGTACTTCAAAACCTTAGAAAAACCCACATACTCAAACCCTATCAGGAAACACGAACACACCTCCAAAAGCTATTTCCAAACATTTTAGATCAAACTGCCAACAAAACGCACTTGAAAAGGCCACAATATGACACCTATTTCCCATTCATTGGCACTCTATTTACACGTACGAATCGACACCAGTTTATCACGCACTCCTTTGCTACCCCTCGCCAGTTATCTGATAAGCCGGTGAATGCAAAACATTTGTCTGCTCCAACCCATTCTGTACTAGTGTAAAAATCGTCAGCGAATGTTCTAGATAGTGATCTGTCATTTGCGACTGCGAGGGGACCTAGCCGACTTTGTTTGCTTAGTTGTTCATAGTTATGATGGTTTTCACTCCTTTTGTGAGTTCAAAATGATTTCTTTACGTGTTTGAATTTCAAAACATAGTACAGCAGGCCTGTTTTTATAAAGTCAAGTGACCTTTAACCCGAGTAGTTGCTATAGGTGCACCATGCATCTAGAAATAAACTCAAAAACCAAGAAGATTGGCTCAATTATGACTACGCACGTAACTGTGTTGGTAGAGAACACAAAAGATGAACGCAGCACTGATTGCTCCTTACAGAACATTAAAAGGATTAAAACAAAGAATCATATAGCTGGCACATAAGAAACAAAGCTGGCCAACTAAAGCTCAATTCAGCCAGTAACACCTATCAATTGAGTCGGAGCGGAGCGAGCGGCCGATTGCCGTAATTTATATAAAAAGAATTTCATCGGTAAAGTTCGCCAGACACATCGATTCGAAAAAATGTTTCATCAACAATAATTTTATTATCGTAATAACAAAATTACTGGGTTTGCTGACGTGCTATTTTGATCCTTAAATATACGAATGTAAGGTTTTCGTTTAACCTTTACTTATATACCAGGGGGAGAAATGGAACCTTTTGTTAGCCTATAGCATTATTATTTCTCATTTTGTTTTGTTTATTAATACAATTGGCTGGAGGCGCAATATTGATATTCAAGTTTGATGATGACTCGCACCAGTCTTCTCCCTGAGCTCTGTATTTTTATGGGATTTTATAACAACTGAGTTGTGTTGTTTCTTTTTCGTTTAAGTAGGTTCCCGCAAATTAAATAATTCATAATATTGAAAAACAAAAACAATATTGCATAGCAAATTCATTGGACCAAAAAAAAAATACTTTTCGAAAGAGAAAATAATGTTCTTTGAAGACTGGTAACAAGTAAAGCGTTCACTCACAATAAAACAAAATAATTTTTACGCCGTTCTCATACCATAAAGCACGGATTATTTCTCATGGAGAAAACGGAATGACGTGAATAAATAACTCGCAGAAATATCAATTAAACAATTATGCTGTCCGAATGGAATCGTGTGTAATGATAGTGGGCCCGGCTATAACTCAGGCGCATCTGTACTACGGCTATTTGCAAAAGGCACGACATGCGCCGTGCGCGCTCACTACGTGGCCATGTCTCTTGTGTTAGCCTAGCTTATCTATTATATCTTACACATTTTATATTGTTCATTTAACATTATTCTAGCTAAAAGGAAATTCCACCTTATTCAACCCATTTTATCGCTTAATTCCCTGCATTTAACCGATACAATAAACTATCTGGGTCATGTTTTAAATATAATAAAAAATGCAGCAAACAACGAAGATACGCCTGCAGTAATTACAAACATTAGAAACCCTGTAAATGCCTAAGGCAACAGGTGTCTTTATCGAAAGAATTTTCGTTCGTCGAAACTTTATGCTTAACTGCCCAATAATATAAGAAAATATTTCTTGAACACTAAAAGCAGTAGGTCTCAATAAATAAAGTGCATGTTTATGTCGTAGTTAATTGACACAAACGCATAAATACTTGCATCATAAAGTGCAGCCCGGAGCGTTTCCATACGTGTTGGGCGCACATATCATACAAGTACCTATAATGTACAACAAAACTGCTGTTTACCGACTATTTTCTAATTTTAATAATTTCGCGTAATAACGCAATAAATAGACAACATATAATGCGATGCAAATGAAACGTGTGTCGTTAATACGCGCTCGATACCAGAATGTAGAACTTACAGGTTAAAATACGTGATCTAAGATCCTAACAGCGGCTAATCAATGTTGCTTATACGTCAGATTACGCAGAATCGATTCACGCGAGATCTTGACTAATATCGATTATAACATTTACATCGATACAGCTTCCTGCATGTTACACTGTCTCCATATTATAATCTATGATAATTTCATATGTAAATTCTGAAACGGTGCCTTCATATTTCTGAGAAATTCGTACCCACCTACGTATTTGCTACTCCTCAATGTTTGTACTTTAATAATATGGCCACATTGCTTTAATAACTTGATAATTTTATTCGAATTAGTAGAGCCTTCATCGGAAGAATAACGAACTGTAGAATATTTTAATGACTTCTGGAAAAACTTTTTAATTTTGTAAGAAAGCTCAATGCTTCTTGAGCTTTCTTACGTACTAAATGTTTTACTTAAAAACAATTTCAAAGCCTACCTTTTTCATAGCTGATCTGCCTCTCTTGTTGCCGGGCGTTATCCGCGGCCACTTTGAGCAGGCCCTGTATGTTCCTCAGCAGGGTCTCTGTGGAGGAGACGAGGGTGTCTGCCGTGGGATCCACCGGCACGTTGGGCGGCGTGCTGGTCTGCGCTGCGTAGCTCACCGGCGCAGGAGACGCTGACGTGGGCAGCTCGCGCTCCCCGTCGCTCAAGTCACCACCTAAACAAAAGTAAGCTGTTGATAAAATATTGTGTCATTTTTTGGAAATCAATTGGAGTATATGGTAGATGTTTTATGGGTAGAAAAATGTGACTCAACTCAAATAAACATATACCAAAGTGATTTAAGATTATGGCACTGCATCCGAGGGACCCAACAGATTAATATTATTGAGACAATAATAAACGATTATTAATTTCAATAACAGCTTCATAAGAAGTCATAAATGGGTAGTACGGAACAAAAAAGCCTTGCAATACCGACAAACGAGGATATTCGAGAATCGCGTGCATGTATCATTCGGTTCGCAATTATTGTAGCGATGAACATCGATATCGCGTGGTGATCATCGGCGCTGGGCTTTGATGGAGTCCGCCGAGCGAGGCCTGCTTATTCCGAAATACATTTCCAATGACGCAACGTTCCCCATCGTAAATACTACTTGTCACACACAACTCAATTGTCAATAAAAAGGTGCGAATGAGAGTTCCAATTAGATGTTTTTACCCCATTTAGTGAAATACGTAATTGTTGTTCCAGAATGAGGATGACTTAATTACATTATTTCTCAAGAAAATCACTCACGATTCTTTGAAAGCAATACACATAGTGCAACAATTTCGTGTTGGAATTTTCCGATAGGTCGTCTTCATGTTCACAGAATAGAGATACCACAAAGCCATTCGACACCGAATGGGCTGTCTCTAACCGATTTATATGCCCCGCTGCACTATGCCGCAAGTTATTCGCTACGAGGACGGCCCAGCTATTCGAATATTATATCGATTTTATTCCATAATTACTCTCCTGGTATTTCAGACAAAGACATTAATTTGGAAAATCTGATGTCAAAGGCACCTTTAAATTTTATGACGAAGTTCACCTACTAAAAGTACCTTCATTTAATACAACGTGCAGTCAACTTGACGAAACATAATAAGTATTTATTATTTTAAAAATGACGAGATAATTACAATAATGTACGCTGTATGTCAATAACGGACCTCACACATAAAAAAGTGTTTCGATTGGCGTCTCTCACGGCCCAAAATAATCTATCGATACATTTAATTTAACTGACAAGATAGTGACCGCTCATCAAATAATGAAGACAACATCGTTTCGTCATTGTCGATGCGCACGATAGCACTCTCGGGTTGTCACAACACCATCTCCCTAATAAGGCCAATTAACAGGATCCTAAGAAATTTCAACAAACGAACCTAAACTCTATAACTAATACTAAGGACGCAGAATCAAGCGGCCCGTGCGACCGAGGAAAAGACTTCACGGATATAAAACAAATTAGATCCGAGATGAGAACGTTGATTGAAAGGAAAAGGTAACATCAGATGAACAAAGATCAAAGTTGAATGACACGAGCTTTATAAAAAGCATTTTTATAATCAGACTGGGGCGATCGTGACGAGCATGAATTACGTATCGACAGACTTAATTGTAAATAAACTATGAATATTAACCATTACGGCACAATTAATGCGAAGCAACAGTCTGAGTTGAGGTTACTGATTTCAGGTATCGATTTTCTCATTGGATCCTTTGTTTGCACAAATTTCCCGAGGCTCATCCCGTAATTCCGCGGCCAAGCGGTGTTTCCTATAAATCGTAGTCAGTTATCCGTTCCCACGCTCTCTGAGCATTTTGTGTGCAGCTTTGCAATAACCAATACACAATCCTTATTGTTTCACTTAATTTAGCTATTGTATGGAGCAAGTATTTACATTTGTGGATCAATGTTTTGATTGGCACCGTCGCGCCGCGGCGGCTACGGCACTATGCACGCTATATCTAAGCAATAGAAAATGTTCAATAATTAAATTACATTCTCATAGTTAGTGGAATTTCTTTATTGTTTATTTAATAAAGAAGCAATAAAAGTTGTAATGTTATCTCTCGATCTAAATGCGCTTGCAATGTTAGACCGTTATTTCTCTCCATCAAGCACTGATTTTATGATTTTCCCATTCTATTTTCAAATGGCTGTAATTGCGTATATAAGTTAGTGACGTCGGCCTAATAACTAGTTTTCGCTTGATTGATGATCCAGAGGAAGATAGTATACTAAATTGATTAAAATATTTAGTGCGGCAGTAAACTCATGAATAAAAAGCTGAGAATAAAACGAACCTAATACGTGTCGTCGGAGAAATTGTCATGCCATCCATCACTTGAGTCTAATGGTGTTAATAGTTCATGATATATGATGGTTAACTAAACATAGGCCTTTCTCGTGATTAAATATGATTACTCACATGGGATGAGACTCGTGCAAGGTACGGTTGATATTTTCTTTTTGAAATTTCCAAGTCATTAGTATTTCTATGTTATTACATGGACACTAGGCGGGCGTGTACCTTAAGGTATTATTACCCGAAACAACTCATTTTAAAATAAACGTATAAACAACATAAGGTCTCGAACTCACGTGTAAAATTGAATTGGGTCCTTTTAAGAGCTATTCATACATCATTGGGGGCAATTGCGGGCGATACTCGTAATAAGATTTTATTATATAGGACCATTACAAGAAAACGTGCGGTGTCTAGGGATCAAAATGGGAAAACGTATGGGAACGCAGGCGCGTGATCATTTGATAATCCACCGGCAGGATGCGATGGCGTTGCAGTCTCTATTGATTCTATACTATTATTTATTTACTGCAGTGTGGATTTACTAGCAGAATAGTAACCATTTTATATTATCAAATGATATAGTGCACTAACTGCCATTGCAGGGAATTCAACTGTAAAATAATTAAGTTGGAGCGATACATACAATGTATCGGCAAGGAGCTATTTTACACAAGTATTTCCAGTCTAGAATAAAAGGAACCATGGTTTTATGGCTGATAATTTCCGAACTATGAATGCTGAAGGTTCCAGGGCTATTACTGGGTAATTTCGCCGTGCATTACATGCCAAGTATATTGAGCGGGTGATACCCTCGTGTTAATGTTACACGGACACTTTCTTGTCATGCCTACAGCCGCGTCGTGATTACAGCGGAAAGATCGACTCATTTATCGATACATCTAATTTATATGAAATTAAACAGATATTCATCGCTGTGAAATTGAGATTATTATATTCCGTACAAGAAAGTAAATTGCTCCGTTTCGTTATTAACCAAGGCAGATATAATAAAGAATGAGAATGTTAACAATATTTCGCCATTTTAGTAGTCAGGTGCTAGCTAATTCAATTTAAAAGTTAGTGTAGAAGGTTTAACTCACCGTCGTCTTCGTCCTTGACATTATGATCCTCCTGGTCTGATAGTTGTGCGTCGCTTTCATCGGAGTGTGACCTTGGACTAGCTGCTGCAGTGGCTGCGGAGGGCAGGCGAGGAGGCTGAGGACTCCTGCGCGACGCGGCCGAGCTTCGCCCGCTCGCGGAACCCTCGCCCCGGTCGTTCCGGTCACGGTCACTCCGCTCTGACCGGTCTCGGTCACCACCAGACCCGGATTTTGAGAGGTTCAGCACCGGACTGTGACCTGGGGAAGAACCTGTTAGATTGGAAGGTTAGCAGCTTGTACTGCAGTGATAGGTACAACATTCATTGCATAAGAAGCAAGTAATCAACCGTGCAACAAAGAATGTAGCCATGATGATTGACAAATAAGACAATGTCAAGCAATCGAATAAATAACTCTTGGGTAGAACTGTTATTTCCAGTTATAAATAGTGAAAGTAATCAGTATCAAATCTAATTAGAAACTAATTAGAAAGTCTAGCACGGTTTCACGATTTGTTTTAACTTTAAATTAATTGTTCTAATTCCCTAAATAAGACCAACTCGTGGATGTACTGTTTCAAATTATGTAAGAGAATGCACAATTTACATTGTCTGCGATTATGTTGTGATTTGGAGTGCGCTTCAAACGCGTTAGTGCATTAATGTCATAAAATGACGGAGAGCTAAACGGGACTATAATAATCTCATGACGATTATTGTCTCTTACCGTTATGTGAACCCTCCCGAGCCTTATCCATCGCCATAACTCGTTCCATGTCGCCTCGTTCGTCACGCAATCTACAACAATCAAATCGCACAATTAAAAACGTATATCAGTAACATTCGATATCTCGTTAACGGAATCAGATGTTGGCCTGTCAGGAATCGGTCACGCTACCACGCAAAATGAATCCCAACAAAGCTACTTACAAACAATTTTATCATTTGAAACCATAAAGCATACTTCCCACTGAGTTGTGGAGCTACTACAAAGGCAAACGTATAATATTATAGAACCCCGCTGCGTTTCTTTGTGAACGGATGAAGACGGTATATGTAATCATTTTGTATGCCGATCTCTCGTGCCGCTGCTACCCTAATTCTGTAGGTCCTGTTTCATTGTGAATTATTAGACTTTTGATGCTTCCGTTCCGATTCTATTTTTATTAATATTTGCTTATTAACTTTATGCTTTTTGTTTGCCTTTTTTGATTCAATTTTTTTTTGTGCTTTGAGTTTGACTATCAAGTATGTCTTTGAAGTCTGTAGTAGTAGAAGTGTAGTAATAGGTAGAGCCTTTATTTCTATAAAGCATAGAAATCCAGAATTACCTTGAAACTCAAAACTATTTATCAAAAATAAAGCGAGAAAATGTATTCAGACATTGAAAATGTTTTTCTCACGAAACCAAGTTAGTTCATTTCAAAGGGGTTAGTATATACCTTGTACAATTTTTGCACAGTAATGCCTTTTGAGCATTTGAATATAAATGACGTCTGAAAGTGAAATGTAACATACATAATAAGTGGCTGTTTTAAGCTTTCGCGGAACCCTTTTGTAGATTACAGAGTAGTGACAGAATAGAGAGGGCACGAACTTTTGAACAAGGATCTGTGCGGTGTTTCAGATACGTAAATTAATAGTTTACTTATGACTAAAACATAAGGTAATTTATTTATTATATACTATTACTTGCTATAAGAATTTACCATAACATGCCTTAATAGGTGCAAGTAAAATTAATTAGCCATACGTTTTACTTTACATGTAGTAATAAAAGGATTAACATAATATACTTCTTTTATTGAATAAAATGCTCGTCATAAAATATTTTACTCCCTTACTATTGAAAATACATGCAATAACTTTATTTTATATTATAATTTATTTATTGAACTAATGAACCGAAAACAATATAAACGTTATTTTAATTTGAGTGGATACTCATTTCATAAAGAAACTTGGTATGATGCTTTGTGCAGATCTATGCCTTTTGGTACTCTATGTTAACCCTCCAAATGGAGTCGTTTGGTACTTTACTGACGAGTCACGGAGCTCCGTTTGAATTTAATATATTTTTCATTTCCCTCACCATTAATATGTAAATAATTCTTCAGACCGTTCAAATCTTTTGATCGAGTTTTTATTATATAAAATTGTACAAAATTTTTGAAGTGCCCTTGTGCAAATATATTCATAGCACAGCAATCATTCCATCTAACCTTATGCAAATATAATAATTAGTTGAACATTCAACAAGAACATAAGCCGGAAGTACTGGCGTTTGTCATTTATTTGATTGTATCTCAAGAATAATTAATCAACTGTAAATTGCAATCGTTTTTTCCTCACACGTAACCAAACATAACACATTCTGAATATTTTTTTGTCAATTAAAAGCTCTTAACAAGGATATCCAACCCTAACGAATTAAAAAGAAATGATCGACTCATCGCCTCTCGATCGGACAAAAGATAACAGCTCAAATCAATAAAATAATAAATTATTTCCACTTCCTCCATTTTATTTTTATCTTTACAAAAGTGTTGCTTTGATTGATGATGTTAGCTCACACTTAAATTAAAACAGATATGGCTTATTTTTAAATGTTTGGTTAGGTATGGAGTCATCCTTGAGTTTATTTTGTCTGTTAATCTATTTGATGTTATCAGCGGAGGCGTTACTATTTTGAGGCCGGGGTTTACTTTTTTGTTTAGGAAGTTTCCTTTGTTGCAATGCTTAGTTTTCTACAGAAGACTGTATGTCACCAACCCACCAAATCATTATTTCCTGTTATTCAGATCTAAAATCATTTAACTCCATATCTACCAAACTGTATCCCAGCGACAGGTTCATTACAATTTCCACTAAACGATTTCGCAAATAAACAATTTTCATTAACTGCAAAATGCAGTTCTAACGTAACATTCCGAAGTAGATAAATTAACAAACACCCCATCTGTCGGTCGCAGCCATCATCAGTCTGCTAGCGAAATAATATTATTCATTCACTTGTCAAAACGCAAATTGGCGACGAATCGTTGCGTACAGCGCGGAATCACAAAATGAAAAACAATGGAGTTGCGTAAATCATATTTTTTTTGACAAATGGAAGAGAGTAAGATAATCTAAATTTATTGAGCGGAAAAATGCTTATTTGTAGAGTTGTAACTTAGAATCAGTAGGTACATTTATAATGTTATCATAACATGGTTGTACAGCACAAAAACCACGTAATGAAGTCATAGCAAGGTTAGCATAGTTAACGTTAACCATTGCCATTACAGAATGGGTAGTGGCCTAAACAGATATTCCGGGGCCACGAGCGCGGACAATGCGTTGCAATCTACCACCAAAGCCAACGCACGTTGATTAGTTAATACTGGACCGTTCACATAACCTAATACCGCACTACCGACCGTTCCGAACCGTTCTTGTATGCATAATCTGATTAGCGCAAGTATTAAACAAAGCTTTCGGTAATAGTGCTGTCAATTTACATAACCGAATTCTGTACTAAAACTGCAATGTTGATTGAAGCCGTAGAATACAAGATCCATTTAACTATACCTATGTACGTAATTAAGTCTATACTAAACGAACCCCGAATTTGCATTCTCAAGAATCGATTAAGAAAATCAAATCCTGTTGGAGCGTCACTGCGTAAAACATTTGCTTGACACCCAAATCAAAAATCGTTTTAGCTCACCCCAGTGAGGGGAGGTTGGGGAAGCGTCGACGCCTCAACATTTATTATTTCAGACATATCACTCACATGCAAAACAAACTCCGTCCGATCCATCAAAAAGTTTCGTCTCATCCTCTCCCTCTGTGCTCCGCAACACAAATCGAGTGTGTAAGTACCGCGGTTTCAAGATACCGATATTAAGTCTATTGTTTTATTTTAACGGCTACATTTTTGACTAATACAGTTTGAAATGGTTATTAGAATTTTAGTATTTGGCAAACCTTTCGTCAAAAATATAGAAGTTATACAGTAGCACTAACAATTCGGCCATTCAACAAAATTATTTATAATAACTTGAAGAATAAATAAGCTTGTTCATCCAAAAGAAATGAGCATTGTAACCCTCCAAACAGTCAACAAAGCTTCGAAGAAAATCGAGCGAAAAAAGGCTAAAAACACCTTAGGGGTTTACTAATCGAATAAAAAATATCAGCGACCGATGCCAATGTGTGGGGGAGAAATGGAATAAATTATAAAGAAAATACAAGTAGCAAAGGGGCTTTTGTTATGAGTAAAAAGTTCCAAGCATATGCAGATAACGTAATGTTGTGCTTTTGAAATGATGTAAAGGCAATATTGGCGAGTAATAACGCGGTGCATCAATTTAAGGATATATTGCAAGAGGTGTATCGTTACAAGCGGGACTTGCTGAATGCCAAATGTATGTGCTTATCTTGTTTACTTATGAGTGAGCTTCTTAGTTTGAGAAAGCGACTATTTATTTTTTTCTAGAATGATCTTAGGTAATTAGCCTAGTAAGGGCCTTTTCACAATTTAACGAATAAATATGCTCACTCCCAAAGAATACAAAATATTATTTGTAAGTGGCCCTAAGTAAGCAGAAGACTTACTGTAAAGTGAGTATAATTTGCCTAATCAATATGATTGTAGGTACAAACATTTAGGGCCCACTAATGCAAAATAATAGGAAAGAAAGTAACATGATGACTTGTCGCCGGGCGGCGCTCCCTACGCATAAACGTCACGACGTCATTTGTAAAAATTGCGGCCTTACAACTTCTCCAGTTTGTTAACAGGGAAACTGTAGAGTCGACTGATCATTATTTTACAATTTCCTATTCAAAATATTTTGAAGTATACTTATATAAGTTTATTTTTCTTATTGTCCACGGCATTTGTTTTAAAGATTGAGTATTTAACAGATTTTCTATTTTTTATGACTTTTCTGGTTATTCCCATGAATTTTGGACCTTACTAGACACTTTATTTGAATTAATTGGTAAAGATATAACCTTTTTTAGTTTTTGCCACATGTACGTTAGAGACTTTGAACCGATTTTATTAAAGATATAAACGTAATCTAAAACTAAACATTTTGGGTGTGTGAATTATTTTACAAGCAGATGCCTACTCCACGGAACTCTTATTCGGTAGCGGAAATATCTAACCAAAATAACCAAATTCGGGGGCGTCGAAAAGAAACAGTAGAGACAGTGGGACCTCCGCGGGGGAAACCGGAGACAGTTATTTAAATTTGAATAATATAATATGAAAAAAATTACATCATTTAATACCGTAATAAAAGTGCACTAAGCGACCGAAGCATTACGCTTGCCAAATACAAGGAGGGACATGCAAATTCCGCTTATGAAACGTGAAATGAAATATAAAATGTTTTTGGTGGAAAATAAAATATGTCTTTCGGAGCTTAGGAGCTCATTACGATATTACAAGTACGTGAGGAGATTTAAGTTGTCGCTGGCAAAGCTGTGAAGATGGACGATTTTTTAAGATGTTTTTAGAGTTATGTGCAGTTCGGGATGTGATTAGATACGTCGTAAAATGAGATGTTGTCGTAAGTATAGTATAACTATTTCGGAGTAAGAATTTCACGGAAAATACTCAGTCAGTAGGTGCTATCTTGAAAATAAAACAGATTAACGGCCGATCTCAATACTCTACCAAGAGTTAAACTCGGTTAGCTACCAGAGTTTTACTGTTACTTTTGATCTATCAATAACTGCCGTCTCAATAACAAAACTTCCGTAACGTTATCTACAGTTAAAGACAGATAGGTCCCTTCCCTCACAAAAAATGCAAAAAAAGTCAAATTCCCGCGCTCGCTCGCAGTCGCATCTGTTTTGAATTGTTTCGAGTTTTCGACTTGTGATTTGGTTGGAAATCTCACTTGTATTTATAAAGTACCTAGTGTGCAACAATTTTATAAAGGAGAACGGCAGATTTCGTACCGCATATTTCTTTTTATTGTTCAGTTATAGCATTTGTACCAATTATTAAGGCTACTAAGCCATTTATTTTCATGTTAGTGTTGTATTTTTAAAACGCCGGATTA
Source organism: Helicoverpa armigera (assembly GCF_030705265.1). NCBI lineage: Eukaryota > Metazoa > Arthropoda > Insecta > Lepidoptera > Noctuidae > Helicoverpa > Helicoverpa armigera. Next base: position 7,331,229 of record NC_087132.1, on the reverse strand, counting down.
ATTAATTATACCAATTAGAAGATTCAAGTAATTCGAGGCTCGAAATGATAAATAATTATTTAAAAATAGAAATAACAGTAAATATTATTAACCAATTACGTATTATACCTTAAAATGAATAATTATTGCATACTATCTTAATAATTAACAATTTAATTATATAAATTATTTTCACCATCAATATTATTTTGTATTGGCAATTATTTTATTGACAGGTAACGAAAATCTTTCAGTCTTTATTTGCTGTTGATTAAGAGACAAGCTAGGTAGAACATTTATTTTATTACCATAACAATGTTTAATATGTTTATGTACCTAGGTAAAACAACCTACATGGGTACACTGTAGTACATAACCTTAAAAAACAAAACTGCTTATAACTTTTATTTCCCAAGTTCTAAAAATCTAAGAATTTACAATTTAAAAAATATCCCAAAACACGAAATTTTATTAGCGGTACGAAAGTCCCATACTTACAAGCCTGCCATTCGCCTTTGGTAAATTTTTTACTAATAACTCATTTACACTACTTTTATTTAATCTAAATCTAAATGTAAATTCCGAGTCAGAAAATTCACTTTCATAGTAAATGCGACTGTATACTCTGCATTCACCAGATACTGTAGGTGTCGCAGAATCAAATACACCAGCTTCATTCATCTCATTATCACTTTCATCAGTGAACAAATCCATTTTATTATGAAATAAGTTGTAATTACTACGTAAACCAGCAGTGAATCGCCCGATTTCGGGAGATAGCAAATTTTTAACTGACAGTAACAAAAACAAACTAAAGTTAACGGTCAAAATGTTATTGAGACGCTCTTTATTTTTTTTCTATGGATCCACTTAACTATGGTAAGCGGTAAGCCCTCCCATATGTGGATCAAAGTAAAGGTTGATATTCCTATCTATCTTTAGTTTATTGCAACGCAAATGCGGTTGTAGCTACTAAAGATCGGTAATGTAACAGATGGTTAAAGGTAAGTACGTTATTGAGATCGGCCGTAAGTGTACAACGAAGGTGGTGGATAGACTAGAGCCGAGATAAATGAATGCAAACCTTTCGATCATAACACATTAACAGGCTGCATATTTTGTCGATGGCGTAATGAAGAGAATAAAACTGCACAAAGTACGTATTGAAACAGCAACGTATTTGTTCGCAGTAGATTACCGTAGCGTAACGAGATTCTGATCGGGTCCAATGTTATTAGGATTTAAGCGCCACCGCGTCGCCTCTCCGGGCGCAATGTTGGATAATTATGCAAAATTGCTCCTACGATTCGTAGACCCCCAGTTTTTAGGGGCCATTACCATTATCTGTAATGGGAATGCGTTTTGATAATGTTGAATTTCATTGTACAATTATTAGGGAAATTTGTTACAATCGCCATTTATGTTCGGCTGTTTTTTGTCAATTTTCTGTTCTTAACTTGTATTGGAAAGAGAAAAAACAATTTGCATAGGTACCTCTGAAATGGTGGTTGAAAATCATACTATCTATTCCCACATAACAGCTAACCTCAGTTCCATGTAAGTAAATAATGTGTTTCATTTTACACGAGTAAAAGTATTGCAAAATGAAATAAGCACATAAACTGACCATAAAAAAGTATCCGTTACATCGTTTAAAAATGTGTTGTAATCCTAGCCGAACAATTCAGAAACCACCGATTGCATAAATATGGCTTCAATGCACATGCATATGGAGCGACCGCAGAAAATTCACATCCATCGGCACACTTCCAATTCAATTCCTTGGATAATGTAAAGCGACAAAGATATGTGTATCTTCTAGCCGCTTGAATACTAACTCGTCGATCCGCATGAGTTTCTTTGAGTAGACGGTTGAAATTGTGCATCGTTTGTAGCGGCTGCATGGCCAGGACCGACGCATGGGTAATGATTGTGATCGAAGTGATCGCTCGCGTTCACCGCAACATGTTTCCAACGAGACGATAATGGTGTATCGACGTACACCTTTTATTTTCTGCGGTGATAATATAGTTTTATGAATTCAAACGCGACTCTTTGTTACACAAAGAATGAACAGGAAGTCATAATTAAGATATAGATTTGTGACGCGGACATGGTAGATAGACATATCTCGAGATATAAACTCCTGTCTCTTTACTGATGTTATCTTGAGGACAAACGCAGTATCTGTGTCGATTTATCTCGAACCAGAGTCGAACATTGTGCCGCATCCATCATAGTTTTGTCCACTCTGTTGATAAGTATAACAACTCTATGTAGATAAATGAACATAGACTTAATAAAATTAATGTTATAATTTGATGATTCGACGTTAGCTTTTAGATAAGGATTGTTTGACCCTATAATCAATGAATGATTAAGAAATATAATATTCTTATAGTGTGTCCAATTATTATCATAATAATTACCTCATTAAGTCAATGGATGGTCAGATTCTTAAGTTTGATATACATCAAAATCATGTGAACATGGAATGAACAACTTACAAATAGCTGAGTCTACGGAATACGGTTTAAGTTTAAGAATTCACTCACTTGTTGAGATAAAAATCAAAACTATGATAAGTATCTTACTTTCGCTAAACGAAACTGAAGGTTCTAATGTGTAGGTGTTGTCAGTATCAAGCAGTTTGTTATGGCAACTACGCGACATCTAATTATGAAAAAATAATTAACTTAACAAGCGGAATTGTTCAACTTAATGAGTATGACAGCTTGATTATCAGATTGTAGCTACCTTAACGGATTAGGTCTTAGATATTATCATAAATCTTTAGCTTACCGAGTTTTTTTACAACAGAAAAAACCGCAGTGATTAAAACATAAAATATAGAATTTATATTCGAAAATGAATGTTATATTCGTTAAACAAACGTGTTGATCGAACATTTAAAAAGCATGTAAACAAATTGGTAAATGAACGCAACAGAAACAAGCGGGCATCTGTTGTGCACACATACATACGTCACATATCGAAACAGGGAGTTTGGCAGAAAGTAAACAGAAAATATAATTTAGAAGCAATTTGGCTCGGATATGTCCGCAATCAAATTGTCTCGTTAATACCGGTGCTATCAAAACATTTGATTTGTGGCCGGCGTAGGGTTGAGCTGTTATATAGCCATGCGATGGTTAACGTTTGATGACCCCAGCTCGTTGTCAATTATTTATGACAACTACAATGTTTCACTTTATAAAAATAAAGGAGAAACTATAAAATATTCATTACATACCTACACATAATTTGTTTGAAAAATGTGTGTTGTAATTATCGACTTTTTGTATGTTATTTTGTCATCGTTTATTAAAATATAATTAGTAGAATGTCATATTATTAATTTATTAGAACGCTTATCGCATGCAATTAGTTACAGCTTGTTATAGTTTTTCTTAATTATAGTTAAGAGACGCACGTAGAATTTTTAATGTAATTTTTCAGTTCATTTAGTAAACATACCACAGTAAAATAAATTCTAAAATAATACAAAATTAGAATAATTCCTACGGCAGCTAACAAATGTTTGCACGGAAAGAACGCGCTTTTTCCCGATTTATGCATACTCACACTCGACTCGCACTCGACGCGAATTCAGCGAGTAAACACGTGAATACTTTTTATTCGCGTTGTTTAATTCCCCCGGGAACTGGGATTTGCATAACAAAACGGGAAAAGGTCAGGAAGCGAACGAAATGGCAAGTGTCCGGTTTGATGTCCAGTCAGCATTGCTGGGTGACGGGAGAGCGATTACATCGACCACTCTACTCGACTACTCTACCTAGAAACACGACATACGATCTTTGTTTGCTGTCATTACAATACATGTAGTTGTAGCCACTTGTACGTGATACAGAAATTCAGATCCAACACTGAAATTCATAGCGACATAGGTCAACTCGTTGAAATTTTATACAAACACTAACAAAAATAAAGTTTCACATTTTACACGTTTCGAGTGTTAGCGTTAGTAAAAATATTTTGTATCACAAATACTTCAGTGCCGAGAGGTTTGGTATCGGCATGTGACACTCGTTAATATAAACGGTAGGAAAAAACTTTTTGTATTTGGTAACATTCGTTGGCAATTTTATGTGAGTGTTTGAACGAAGCACAGAATGTTCAAACTCAGGCGTCCCGGATGCATATTCATGGTTGCTCTGCGCCACATGCAAATTGTGATTTACACACTGTAATGAATTCTTTTGATCTGTGGATTCACATATTTGATTTACCCCCATCGATGTCGGGTATTAGCATGACACGCTGATTTCATATTCATAGTTTCTGTGGTGAGCGATCTTCATTTGTTAAACGTGTTAATTACAGACAAAAATGTGAGGGCGATGTTCATGCTTCAACTCAACTCAATCTTTTTATTGACAAATGAAACTCGATTTGCGCGATGTCGTGTTTACGATACAAAGTACAAAAACTGAATTATAATTACACAGAGCTCTCAGGACTTTCATTTTTAGTTCGATCAATAAACTGAGAATCTCTGGATCGATATAAAAGCTGCGCGAGTGTTCCAAATGGAAAAAATCAACTAAAAACTTACATAATTACTTTAGTGATTCAACTGCTCGAAAGAAACGCAGAAATGACAAGACGATGACAAATGAGCATCGCTCGCATCGCAACACAGTCGGGTGGCGGACCTCATCAAATTATTCCCCACTTAAAAAATCTCCGTAAACAAAAACGGGCCAAGGGAAAAAACACTCGAGTCGCAGGGTAAAAAATAGGTATTGGCAACATTGATTGATGTGTACTAATAGGGCGCGAAGAAATGAGGCCGCTGCGTAATTAAAGGAAAAGTGACATCTTCTGTCAATGGCAACGTTGTACTAGAAATAGAACGGTCACGCCTTTTGGTGAGGAAGTGATTAGTGTAACAAAGTTATTAAAAATTATTGAGTGAAGGCGACTAATTGATCACCCGGTCTGTCGTCGTGTTACACTCGGCTAGATACTATGTGTGTTTAATTTGCGTCGGTTTTCTCTAACGATGCACGTTATTTGACACATGCAGTAGCTATTTACTGCTTGGTATTTATTAGGTGTTGCTTAGCTACAAGAACTCTAAGCTAAAATATCAAACAACACAACATTAATACTTTTTTTTTTAATAGAGAATAAAAAACTCAATTTTAATTCACGATTTAGCTTATCCTAAGCCAGTAGTCAGTGTTTTTGGTCGCCCTCCGTGGAAATGACACCCGAATGAAGGATGGAATAATGAATGTTTTCCACCACGCCCGGCACGCGTCGCCGCATAAAATAACATTTGCAATTAACATAACCAGCTGTTAGAATATATCAACTTAGAAATAAACTAGGAATTTTGAGAATGTTTTAATCTGCTACATTTTTTGGAACAGATACCTACAGTCCCTTTCATTTTCTCATGACATTTAAGATACTCTATAAATAGAAGTGTAACAAAAGCGACACCAAATCACCGACGGTGACACTGAATATTTTTCCTCCCAAAAGCTGCCTTATCGCTGTGTACATATCATTAGTAATGCAAAATAATGGGATACAGACACCTCGTGCCGTTTGCCAGCTAATGATTAATGCCGTTCCCCATTAATTCTTATTTTTGATGAGAAATTTGACTTGTGCTGTCAGACGCCGGATCCAGATTAATATAGGCTGACGGTGCAACTTACATTATGACATCGCGAGCCCCGTTTACACTTCCCATTTATATCGAGTTTGGGAACTTTTGCTTCTATATAAATCGAGAGTAGATGATCAGAGGCTATGTAGAAATACAAAAAGCTACCCTTTTATAAAGTACATAGAAAGACATGTGCACATTGTCTATCCTAGATGCGTGTGTTGATAAAGTGAACACTATAATTTCTACGCGTATGTTGGAAAAATGTCTTTGTTGAACATTTTGATTCGGAAAGCCACAGGATGTAGGTAGTATGCGCGGCGGGCACAGACTCGTCCACGTGAATGTGACATCAAAGCTCACAAAACGAATAGTTCGGTTCGCCAACAGAACTATCCGAATAGTTCTCGCTGTAAAAGGGCAAAGTACAAAGAGCTAGATAAAATTCCAGTACGACCGCATCGGCGACAAACTCGGAAGGTATTCAAAGGGCTGACGACTGCCGTGACGCGGCACCCTTTACCGACGCCCTACGCATATTAGTCCACTGAAAATCAAAACTCGTTATTATTAATGATTCAACGCCATGACAATCTAAATATCTTCGGAAGCGCGCTGAAAGTTACGCACTAATCGCGCGAAATTACTCCGGACTAATTCTGGAGATATAAATGTACACAGTCACCAGATGCGATCGCCGGCATCATCATTCAAAATAGCAGAAGAAAAATCACTTAAGATTCAAAGCATTCAGTATCTTTATCTAACGGATACAAGAGTTCATTTTATGACCATTAATTTCGCCTTTTCCTCGGGTGTTTTATCACAACGGCTGCGAGGCTCTGTCGCGCGTCTCATTAATCAAAAGCATTTGTTTACAACGAAGGGAATTTGATTTGATTAAAATAATTCGCAATATCCTTGATAAATATCACCCTCGGTCTCCGTTTGATCTCACAGAAATTAATGGTGGAGGATTCAATCACGCAAGTGGTGCCGCCACTCTTGACGTTCTGTTACGTTACCGTACTGACGTATACCTACGTCGCTGATTGCAGATTATTGGTATTTCAATTAATAATAAACGGTTCCATAAAGAAATACAAAATGTATATAACGCGCTGAAGTGTTTTGTATCACAATTTCAGCTTGGTTTTTTTTTTCAAAGTTTTTCACCGGAAAAAGTAGGTATTTGAAATTAAGGGTGAACAAACAATGCTATCTTGGCGTGGCAAGGGGCACGGGGATGAATAACGATCGACGTCACAGCGATGTGTGCCGATCCGGGAGGCGTATGCCGGCTCCGGGCGCCCGGCGCGGCTTAACCCGCCGCGCACCAATTAATCGCCGCCTAATTCCCACCAAAACCGAATTAAACCGGACGAATGCATTCAGCCGAACAATTTGTCCCATGTTATTCTACTATTTGATTTTACGACTCCGTTTTTCGAAAATGAATACGATAATTGCTAGTGTTAATTAACAGTAAATTATGTTTCAAAATAATTGCACATTAAAATGCATATGAAACGCCCCTGTCCAATTCTAGGTATACGCACTTAATTAAGTACATGTTGCGCTTCAATAGCAACAACAGAATCTCGGTACGCATTTGTCGTGTTAGGGCTTGTTATCTTCCGAATGAGCACTATTAACTTAGACGCGGTAATTAAATAAATTTGAATTTAATTGCAAATGAAACACGACCGAGTGCTCGTACAAGAGAAAACAAAACAAACAGTACGTACAAATTATATTAAATCAGAGATAATCCTGTCAATTAATTGGACTTAGCATTGAGAACCGGTCGCGGACGCATGCGCAAATTAAACGAACCAAGATAATGCGAGAGCAAGGAAGCCCGCCATTCAGACAAGGACATTAATATGACTTAACTACATTACCTGTTGTTCCATTCAATTGTACTCACATTAGAAATCATTTATCTCTGACATAAAAGACTACGTATCTATATAAGAATTACCTAGTTTTAACTTAGTTTGTCATCGAAAAAACACATTGAAATTTCCAAATTATGCCATCCTCGATAAAAAAGTAAGGTTTATCGAAACCGATTTAAAAAATACCAATTGAATTTTGTAAAAAAATAGCGAGTAATTTCTTTAAAACAGCCCTAATCCGGCGGCTGTGGCCGGCCGATCGCCGCCTGACAGTGACACATCGGTACAAGGCTCGCTGTCCGACTGTAATTCTACCCGGCCTCCAGCCCCGGACCTACGTGTACGATTTTATATTCCAATCTACACGATTAATTAGATGGATTTGGGAACTGAACCTCATTTCACGTGTACTTTATTAATTAAAAACAACATGAACAATATCAAATTATTAAAATTAAAACGTAAAGCCAATGTACATCAGGACATCACGTTCTAATAAAACGCAACCTTTAAAATGTGTTGGAATTATATATTATAGGTACCAACCCAAAATATGAAAGGAATAAAATATTTTTTGCCACAAAATCAGAGCATTACCAATAAAAAGCTTTTGACATGTTACCGTCACGTGTATGAAAACCTTCAAACGCAGTAAAATCGAAGTCAAAACCGCGAAGTATCAAAGCGACTCGGCGATCAATCACCATCCATTAAACAAGAAAAGAAAAGTGCTTTCCCCCGCCGATTGGCCCTCGAATCAGCCCAATTTACATGAGAGCCGCTTTTTCCTCGCATCGAGATTAGCCCCTGAATGAGTTTGATGAATCGTTCGCACCCCGCAGCCGTCCCGCGCTCTGAGCGGTCATTTGTTAAAAATACACCCGATCCACGGATCTAATTGTCTCCTCTAATTTCACACCCTCCTGTGATATCTGCGCCCCATTCAAATTAACAAAGATTTCGCTTTGTTTTAAAATAATGATCCTTTCTGCGAGTGTATTTGTTGGTGTGTAATCTATACGACCTCTTTGAAATTTTAATTATAAAGTCGATCTTTTGTGGATTATGATGGTAATTGGTGAGTGAGGTGATGATGCTAAGAGAAAAAAGTAAAAAATAAAAGAGAAAAGCAGTTTTTTTGTTGTATCATTACAATCTGTCTATTTTGTTGATTCCCGAAGCTAAGTTCTTCTCTACTCAAGGCTATTCTTACCTTTCGAGATGTTTAACGATGTCCTCATATGCCGCTCTACAATTCTCCCAAATACCAGATCTGCAGACAAAAAGAAAATAAAATAAGAAAACCGAGGAAACGGTAAGTAAACTAGAATTGAGTAGAATCATAAAATTAAGAAAATAAGAAAGATGGAAAGAGGTGATAGTGAAGTGGGATTAATTAAGAAGGTCCCTGATTCCTATAATTTAAAATTATTTTAATACAGAAGCTAAAACTATTGTTTTTATTTCATCCTGTGAAGCTTTGGTTTCCACCAAAGAAAAGAGTTAAACGCTGCCCTCTTCTCGAAATAAGAAAATTATGCAACTAATTACTGAAGTATTTGCAAAGAAAGTTCGTAAAAAGGGTTTGAATATGAAAGGAATAATTATGAGCACTCGATATTAAATGTTCCGTTGGTGAAGCGAGGGGTCGTTCAAATTATGTTTTAAAAACAATCGTTTATATTTGTTCCGTAACCACTCATGCGTGATCGTCCAAATTGTTTCTCGATTACTTTAGCTCTTTGTTTTTCATTAAACTTTTCTTCGTCGTTTGTAATCAAGGGAACACCCTTTGTAACTAAGTATCATTTGGTTGAGGGTTCTAATTCATTGTACTTTGACTCAAGTAGCCTTAAAACATCTTGTCGATAGCTATTTTCTCAACTATATAGTGTGAATACTTGTGAGTACGTGTATATGAATTATTAATTAATGTGTTATGTTTGCACTCAGTCGATATATTAAACGAAGCGTTAAATAGTATATTACCGCTATACTGTACAGTTTAATTGTTTGATGTGCGTTTGTGGAAAAACAAAGCTCTTTCTATGTTTGTGTCACTTGAGGCGAGTAAATAATAAGCTGTTTGTATCAATTTGCCTTTTTCATCGATGTGTATTCTCGTATACTTGGCAGAAGACTATAATTACGGGAAGAGTGTTATTTGTTCGTAACGCACCAATTCACAAGGAAAAAAGTTGAAGAGTTTACATGACTTTAAACACCTAGCTCCTGGATTACGTTAGATGGAAACACATGTAATTACGTCACTACATAACCGAATTGTTGAACATACAACCACAAAAGTGCACCACCCACACATAGACACGCCACCCGAAATGCCTGTACATGTGTAGTAGGAACGACAAGGTTTTTACACGAACAGATGTCACATATAAGGTTATAAGACACACTTATGTTACATGAGTGGCAGTAAGACAGTGGGGTAAGTCAAGTGAGCATTGTGGGTCTTCGGAGCGGAAGTGAGGGCATTCAGTGTTTGTACTTTTCTAACTGGATTAACTTCCCTCCCGGACATTTAACCTGAACCACTTGACCGACCTGCTTAAAGGTTTCTTTTCGTGAATTAATACGTACGTAAGCCGTTTATGACGTGTAACGTATGTAGATTTAATTTTCGGCGTTTGAATATTCTAATATGTTTTCGTGAGGTTTTGGGGTTTCAGTTTTCGGTGTTCCGACTAGGTTTTCAGTAATTGTGGTACGTCAGTAATTGCCGAAGCACTACAGATTGATCCTATTTTGTTGAGTCATAAAATGTGCTTAAGACTCTATTTACTAGAAGAAAACAACATGAATAAATTTCGATTAAGTTCATAGATCTTAAGTAATTAAATAAAAAAATGTTTTAACAACTGTAGCTTGTTGTTACAACATAAATACTTTCAGATGAACAGTTCATTATTTTCTAAAACAATGTAACAAATTCTACCTCTTGATAAACATAAAACACTGAGGTTACACGTGCCGCTGAATTTCTAAGGAAAGTGTTCATTTTCCTCCCGACTTTAAAGTCTATTTGTGTATCCATTGTTTTTCGTGCTTTAACATAACTGTTTAATGAACGCCTACATATAGGAAATAATTTTATTTAGACGATAAACAAAGCTATTCATAAATCATAGACCGTTTATCTTTCAATCAATAAAACCGAAATAGTCTCGCTTCCTGCCTTAGGGTTTATGACAACATGAGGCGGCTACTGTATGTCCAAACATGGACACCAAAACTAATAAAAATATAAAAGTTTGACAGATCCTGTCTGGATCAATTTTTATATTGTTTTTGTGGCTCTCGAAATTATCCTGGTTTGATCATTAAAGACTACTAAAACACGTTTTGGAATGGTGACTCAAACAGGCCCGTGAATGAAAAAACGATTTTTAATCATTAGCTGGGCTGGCAGTATTTAAAGGGTTATATTATAAGCTCGTATCTATATCGTTTCTAAACTGAAAAAAATGTGAACCTATAAACAGTGCTGCTTCCATAGAAAACAACAAAAGTCTCCAGCGTCACACTTGTAGGCAATTGATCAGTCATCATCAGCAATCTTACCTTGCAAGTGCTTCCATATTGTGCATAGGCTGTCCTTTGATGATGGAGCCGTCAGGTCGTGGCACGCCGTGGTGAGGCATGCCTGGGGACATGAGCGCGTGCTGGTGCATGAACCCCATGGGGCCCAGGTGCGTCGGGGGAGCGTTGTACCCGTTAGCCAAGAGGGGGGACTTCTCCATACGAGCCATTTCTGAAATAGAAGAAAATAACTTAGAATCTTCTAAAAATATTACGTTTAGGAAGCATTTTCTCATGTTTGAATATGGTAGAAAATATCAATAGAAATTAGGAAAAGTTTGTGTTATATTTCCATAAAATGTTAATATCAAAATCTGAGCCATGAAACGGCATGAGATTCGAGGTAAACATGAGACCACTTAGGCGTAACACTCAGGTAAAATCCAATTAATGCCCAGTATTATCATTTAATTACTCGTTCCAATAATCGAATCGCCCGTAAAACGGTGTATCAACAATAATAAAATGAGCAATGAATTTCGAGACTATTGTTTTCTGGGTACCACAAACAACCCGAGTAAACATAAGGGGGGTGTAGCGCAAATATTCTTAAAATGACCCCCCCGTGAGGGTGTTTTTGGAGGTGCCGGGTGGTCCTTCGCTGCCCATGACCTGTCTGCCCCCCGAGGTCACCAAACCTACTGGGGCGTCGGAAACAATTAACAAGGTGTCGAATTAAACACGAATTAACGGTTGGACCGTTAAAGGAAAATACCCTTTTCCATTGTGGCAGCGTTTTACAAAGGATTTTGGGATTGCTGAATATTAAATATTGTGTGTCGCTTTGTTCCGCGATTAAGGGCACAGGTATGTGATGCGGTGTGTTTAATGCGAAAATTTTAATTATAAGCAAATCTTTTGGAAGACCTCCGTATACAGAGCTCTGATTTTGATTGTTCTCGTAGCGCCCCGATACAACAACATCGTAACCGAGCTTAAAGCATGTAGGTATCTCCTTTTTGATAGTCTATAAATGGAATACATAAGTATTCATTTGTAAAGTGTACTAAATCAAAGTATACAGTCTTACATCAAAATATATCTCACGCTATGTGTCTGACCGGTGAAGATCATGAACTTGTCTGTCCATCGTAGTAGGGGAAAATCAATCAAAATTGGTGATCCCTAAAATACGAGCTTACATGAAATATTAAGTTTGGAACCATTAAACGGATAATTTATGAGTACACGCATGCAAATCAAACTCTAACTGAAATCAAGGGTAGCAAGTTACAAACAAACATTATGACCAATGGACCCTGAATTAATTGTTTGGGTCTATTTACTTAACTAACCGTTTCGGTTATCTTCGCAACCATACGACCGACTTCGTATTTATTATTGTAATTAATTATTCCACGTTTTGCGTGAAGTTTCAGTAGTAAGTCAACATTTTGGCTTTCGCGTCGAAAATCGTGTAAATATGCTGTGAAAATGATTTGATGAATGAATGAAACCTATTGATAATTTATTTTATTTATACTGTTACAAATTAAGTATCTTTCCTACGCAACATTCTAAATCAACATTCATCTGCATAGTATGTAGACCACCTGTAAATTGCCATAAAACTAGCACCTATCAAAGTTTATTTCTAAACCGCCTATTCACACAGAGATAACATAATATTTTAACAGCGATGGTATACTCCCAAAAACCACAATTAGGTCACTAAACCAGAAAGCATATTTACAAATCCCCGAACACGGACCCACAACCGCGCCGGTCAACCGCACTTATTAATTAACTAAATACTTGTTAAATCTCGTAATAACCTGCGGTAGTAACAACCCTTATTGTTGTCTCTTTCTTATTTACGGCAGTAACTAGTAGCATCCCTTTCTAATTCGTAGAGCGGTCAGTGCGGTTGTTTTGAACCACTTTTCTTCCACAATGTGTGAAAAACTGGTTTTATGGCATGTTCGGCTAATGATTTTGATTTTATGCTTTGATTTTGCCTTAGATTTATTCTTACAAAGTTTAAACTAGTGCTGTAGGTTTCTGTTACAACAGAAGCTTACACGGAGACCATCTCCAACAAACTTCATAAAAGCGATTAATATAAAAACTTGACACCTGCAGCCTGGCTTGTTTACACACCCAGTCATGTTTCTGTCAGAGAGAACTATCGAGGTAGAAATGTCCGAGACGTTATTTGTGCACACCACAAAAAATACAAAAGTGATCCCTCACAAATTGTTGCTCAATAACCGACAAAAATGTTCATCGTTTAACATTATGACTATTATTAAGCGAATCCACTGATCAGGGCATTTAAAGAAATGAAACGTCGATTCTGAACCGCTATTATATCGATACACATCGATTTATTGATCGAATATCGACTGTCCTCGACAAATGGTCGTACCAAATTACTGGCCATTATTTCGAATTAGAATCGATAGAATCGGGACCCCAATTATATCACTTATGTGTTTAAAGGAGGTTGGAATAAAGGCAATCATAACCGCAAAAACTTTAGGGACGCACTTTCGATTATAAAAAATCCAATTTTAGGTGTTTAGCTGTTTGTTTTGATTTTTATGGTAGTGGATTAAACTTTATTAACGGAAACTTAAAACGGAAGGATGTAAATTAATTTCGAATGGTTTAAAATGTTTAATCATAACAGAGGAGGCAACATTTGCAAGTTCTGGGATAATGGAACAGGCATAATAACCGTTGAGTTTTATTGCAGACAGATTACAAAATGACCAAACGAGCCCCGCATAAATGATTGGCCATAAAGTTAAAGGAGCGAGTGCCAACACTGACATTGTATTCTTCTCTGACGCTTACATAATGTCGTTCGATACTTATTACTGGACAATTTTAAATACACCAATGTCTTCAGTACCTAAAGGCAATTTCTTTTTGGCAGTCTATTCATGCACGATTCGCATGTGTTCTATGTCACACAACTATCTTCCGTAAAAAAGAATAAGTACTTAATACCATAATATCTTGGAAAGTGTAATTTAAAATTATATAAAATTTACGGATAACATTCGACGATTCGTTAAGATGATGTGAATGTCACATAACCTTTTTTAATTGAAGGAATAAGACGATGTTAATTATTTCAGTCAAACAAACATGATAAGCTTGATAATAATTTAACACATACAGCTACGTAAGATTATCCTAGTCGCAGTAATTCGCACATAAGAATGCGTGGAGTCGGCACTTTGTACACAGTTGTAACTAAAATAAAAGGAAAGCTTTATTAAAGTTTTGTTGCTGTCGTAAAATAGCATCTATCGTAAACGTAGCCTCCTAGACTTTATAACGCGGTGGTTTTAACTGGAAACCTTAACATTACCGTAATGGCCTATAAATCATATGAAAGGAATAAATTATTGGATGCATTAAGTCGCAACGAGTAAATACGAGGGTAATAAATGCAATACAATGTAGTATTTGTGATTCCTCTTCGATAAACGTAAATAAAACCCTGCCGTATAAAATGAGGATTACAACAAATACCAACGAACTAAAGGAACAAAAACGCAGTGAATCAACAAAACGTAACAACTGCAGGCTTCAGAGCTACAAAGTGTTATGGAATACAACAAATCTTGGAACGATCGGCAAAACGAAGAAACTCGAAAATGATACGAAAGAGGGCGAATTAAAACCAAATTACAGTCAGCCGGCAATCGTAGCGTTTACAATAAATACATAATTGTACGGTCAGTATACCAATGGCATATGCGATTGGCCGAAATAACGGACCGCGCGTTTGCACGATAAATCGCTCGAGTTGACGCTCCAAGTGAAACAACACAGTTTTAAATTACACTTGCTGATACACTGTCTGTCAAACTCTTATCTGCTAACTAGACTATAAATTAATTACAGTGGCAACACCTTGGTATTTTTTCTTTAATACCAATCGTAATAGCAATTGTGACTTTGACAGATCTTATAATTAGCGCTTATATCGCGAGGAACAATGAAAAGCTTGGTTTTTGCTTCGTTAGTGAACGCTGTTGCATAGTGAATAATCGCAGTTTATATTATTAGCTACCATAAAACGGATGCTTATTTATTTATAGCGTGTGTATAAAACTATCAATAAAGATTTTGCTGATAGCTGGTGTAGTGGACGAAGACACATTAAACTGTAAGTGTGTAGATGTGATAGGTCACACCATTAGAATTGTTGCTAAGTCACTTTGAAGACTTTTTACTCAACAATGTTACTTTGTATCTAGAATTAAAAAAGTTTACAATAATGACAAAACACACATTCAATTAACGTTAAAAATCCAATTCCGATGTCTTACTTCCATATATTCATTGACATTTGCAACGAGCATCTAATGAAAGAACTTTTACGATCGTTACACAAAGCGATTGATGCGTCTGGCCGAACACTTCTATACACAAGCCTGATTCGATGCGTTACAAGTTGTTTATCAGTAGAAGTACAATCGTCTACACAAGTCACGCGCCGAGTACAATCAATAACAGTAATACACCATCGCCGACAAAATGCGAACGGTCAATATCGTGAGTCAACAAGACTGACCGATAGACTGAGTTGCCAGGTGCGGGCACAGAAATATTGCCACTTATTTATTGCAAGATGTTAATTTATTGTAAAAGCTGGTCACTATTTTTCTAATACGCTAAATAATACTCTACTTAGACTAGACACTTTTGTAGCAACATAAATATTATACAGCAAATTGATGCCCATTCCTTTACTATTCTTCATAAATCATACTTTATAACCGCATTAAAATGTGTAATTTAATACACACAATATTACGCACATATTCTGGTAATAATTCTGAAGTATTAAGTTATTTCATTTAAGCTTATAATGAGGCTAACTCCCCTACATTGGCAACACCGACCGACTTATGTCTTGCCATAAACTCTTTCATTTGGCTCGGACGAGCCTTATGAACAATAAAACGTTGAGGGCTGGAGATTTGGACTGTAATAAAATATTTGCCCTAGCACACGCTAATCCGCGTCCCTTACTGACGGACGCAATTTGAGAAGTTATAGTCCGTCTGCAAAGACGTTCATCCTTCAGCAATATTACACGTTGTTACGTATAAGTACTGTTTGTGATTTAGCTGTGTTTGATGTTCGTTCAATGCTTTGGGTACAATTCATGTCATACTGTACTTAATAAAATATCATATCGTGTTGGAAATATTAAGATAACAAAACATCTATATCACTAAGACTTTTCTTACAAATTGGTTTGACCTTTCCATGGTATCGGTTTAATAGCAATAAATAAATAAATATCTTCTAAAGTCACGAATACTCGGTATAGTAACATTTGCATTTGTTGTTACTTTCATAGAATAAGCAATTTTAATTGAATAATAAAATAATGTTGCAATGAATACAGTGCGTGGTTTCGACCCCGAAGCGTTCTAATATAAATAGCAATAAAAAGAAAATTCGGCGGTTCACACCATACGAGCACATTAATCAAGTTCCCGGGAAACCGGGGAAATCTTTACACATTACCAGCCAATAGGATGGGAGTTTAGCGGCGATTCCGGACTATTTCAACGATCCAAATAAAAGTTCCTCCCCCGATGCGAAAGAGGGTCAGGCTTAATTACTCGTAAATTGACCGGGACACAGTTTTATTCCGGATAAATGCACACGAGGATAACGATGTGTCATACGTGTTATTATGTTTCGGTTACGAATCGGATATCAACTGAAATATAAATATAGCAGAATACATATTATATCTTATTACATATTTCCGCAAAACCAACTTTGAAAATGATTAAAAAGTAATTCGTAAGGAAGTGGACGTGAAAAACTAATCATATTCTACATGTTCTATTTGTATTTTTTATAAAGAAACAACTATTAATCTATTGCTGCAGTAAGCCGGCCTAATGGACACAACATCCTGAATATAATGCCTATTTAACTAGAATAATCTAAGCACCTGAGCTCAAGTATCTACTTAATGTCTTCAGTGGAATTAAATGTGTATTAAACGATCCCATAATTTTAGTTTGAAAATAATCATCTAGTTGTAGCAGGAAAGAAACTTACTATATAAAGTATTACGCTCTATCAGTCCGAATTCGTAATATTAATAAAATTACAAGTTCTACAAAGTACTTATATGTGAATGCTATTTGTTAAAAACGTTACAAAAAGGATCAATTCATCCGTGAATGTTAACAAAAGATGTCTGCCATTGTTACATAATAAGTAGCAGATACTGAAACATCCATATTTTTATTAATATCGCACAAAAGAGAGATTATCTGTCAGTGGTTTTGGTAGCAGCTGTTATTACCATGTACGCTTTTGAAGTTACACTGCTACTAATAAAATAAAATATTGACTCTAAATCAACAGTAGCGATAGGTATAATCCACATAAACAAGCTATGCTAAGCTCTAATCAACAACAGAAACTATAAATAAACAACTGCGAAATCCTATAATTAAAATATTTATTGCATGAAAAATATGTACACCAAGTTGGATTACGTAAGCCGACTTACTATAGAGCTCTAAATAATTTCTACTTAATGCTATTAATAAAATACTCGATAGTAATAATCGCCATTAACAGGTGCAGTCGTACACATATGCTCTAATTTGTAAAATATCAGAAATGTAGCGAGCTGTCGCCACTAAGAAAAAAATAACTGGAATAACTCGACGACTCCCAAGTTCCATTTTCAAACATGCTAATAAAAAAACATTTAATTGTCAAATTAATCTTGGTCGTGTATGACACTCGGCCTCTTCGCAGTTAATGGGTGTTATTACGTGTCGTCAATTTAATAACAAACGGACTTGAGTTACGGAAGAGAGAAACATGTAATTTTGAATCGAGTCGATTGATCGACAATGCGCTCGAATACGAACGACGATCGTGCTCCGGGCGAAACCGTATAGACTTGTTGATAAGTGGTTATAAATCAATCGTATTAACATAATAATTATCGGTGTGATTGGTTGAGCATCGTATCGTGATCGAGGACGCTTCTACAAATATTCTAAGACTTAATCGGCATACAGATTAGTTCGATTTAATTTCAAACGTTAATTTAATTTAACAACGGCATTTTGAGAAGTACCTATCGCGTTTGAAAATCAATCAAAATTTGCGAGTAAGTATGCACCAGACGACTTGCTCTAAAAAGTAATTGTAAGCATTAATTAAAATAAATAAATAAAAATTACTTACTTCCACAAATAACGGAATATGTATAGAATGCGGCTGGCAGACGCTTACAAAACACCGGTATTGCTAATTAAAAGAAATTCCTTCGCTATGCTTTTCCCCGGACAAAAAACGCGAATCGGCCACGACGACTGCGAGGTGTGAGCAATGTCATAAGTGGCTAGTAGAACGACATTTTAATTGTAAGCGCCGCTCCACACGACACAACGTTGGGAATTAAACACTGCGTACAACGGAATTACTGAACGCATGTATGGAAATTGTCTCGCGATGTAAACACTTCTTGTGACGCACTCACAAGAAACCTCTATTACTATGATGGCGGACGAAAAAACACGAGTTAGTTAATGTTATTACGGCTACACATAATATAGTAAATTACATCAGTAAGATAAGGTCTTTGGATGAGCATTCAATGGTATGTATTAACACGTTTGCGTAAGTTCCTGAGGTCATTGGCCACACTAATTTGATTATGGAATCGCATACCTAGTGTTTAATTTTTTTGCTATAATAACGAGGTTAGGACATACGGAATGGTAAAATGGCGATTAGGACTAATCATAATACATTATTTTGTGGTACTATTTACATGTTAAGTGAGAAATCTGAAATGATAGGCCACCTGTTATTAGTTTATCTATTGCCCTCGACGGTACGGTACGTTTGAGGGTGACATACCCAGCAATACACCGTGAGGGATGGAATTCCACGCACGATTCCAATGTTTGGAATTCGAAATACCTATCGGTAGCGACACACGAAGCAAAGAACCGACGTGTACCTATCTATTGTGAATATTACCTTATGCATATTTGCTTTAACCCTTTCGCATTTATTTGGAACGTTTCATCGGAGGTAGTTATTCTAGTCTTGTTTTCATATAGTTATGGGTAAGATTTTTCTACATAAAAGTATTTGGTTTTGGTCTTACTACGGTACAGGAGTTGTACTGTTTGTATACTACTAGTGTTTATTTAGAAACAGCAGTTTCAGATATAACTGCTACATTAAATAGATCGTCGGTTGCAGAGGAATGCAACAAACGTAAATCTTTCATTAAACAATTCAGCAATAGCCACTTTCAAAAATAACTGGCACGGAACATTCTGATTCTGACATATGATGTTTATTTGACAAATCGCAGGACGTTTGTGCGCGCACGCAACTTGTCAAATCGATATTTATTGCGAAATATCCCAATAATTGAAAGTCGATAATCGATTTAATCGGCAATGCTGATTGGTGGCCGTAATCAGCAACTGCCGGCGCAGACGCACGCGTCTAAGCGCAGGTGGACACAAACGACCTCACTTTTCACACTCATTACCATACAGGGTTACAACAAGTGATGGTCCCATTGAAACGGCGTAATAACGACTGCTTTAATTAAAATGTTAATTGCTTAATTTTTATTGAAATATCCTGTATGGAAGACTAATGTAATGGGGGGTTATTTATTGATGCACTTGTAGGCCACCGCATATTTTTTTTCGAATTTCATTTCGCTACGCGGTATAAGAAATGCGTTAAAGCGGTTCTGAGCCGTCAATAGTTACCGAACAGCATAATCTTCGGCATTGCGAATGCGAGTAATTCCAGCCAGTTACTAAGAAAATAAGGTAAACTTCTTTCTGTTTCGCGCGAAACTGAAATAATTACCGAAGTATTTTCAATTAAGTCATTAATGTAACTTACATTACTATGTGGTAGGTAACTGTTATAGTACAGTCAATTATGTTCTTTTTCTTACAATTTAAGTATCCCCGAGGCAATCTACGAGTTCGTTGTAAGAACTTACGGGCTTATTATGCAAAAGTGACTGAACTATGCAAAACTATTTTAAGTTATAGAAGTAACAAAAACTTCAGGAGTTGACACCATGATGTAGGTAACTAGTTAACAGGAATATTGTAGCTACTACTTAGTTCTTTTTGTGGTATTTTTGTTTGAGGCCTCGTTTACAACTGCATAAGTGCATAAACTTCATATTCCATTACGTGTCATTCGTTAGAACGAAATGTCTTTTTAAAAATGCATACCTACATACGTTCATTTATGCAGCATACATAAATAGTTATGATAAAACGCCGATATTCAAATGTAAGTCGATCACTACTTAGTATCCGCAGTTGTCGTAAGCAGCTAACACTTCTCGAGTTGTTTCGCATCGCTTCGGCGTTTAATTATTGTTGCCACCGCGTTTATTATTACGATTTCCTTATAAGGGGCAACGGCAATTTGTTTGATTACTTCCAATTGCCAGTTGATGTTTAAACCATTAAAAATTGTAAACGCAGCCGTGGATAGCAAGAAATTGCTATGATTGCCGACTCTGCTGGTGTTTATCGTACGTTCTTGCAGCGTTCGATACGGAAATGGAAAAAATGGGCTTTCGATTCACTGATTGTGGAGAATATGCGCTTTTTGCGATCCGATAAATGTGCAATAACGTTCTGCGTAATAAAAAACGCGACTTAGATAATGATCGTCTGTTAGTGTGTGTGTTTTTACAAATGGACATTGTAACAGACTTAGAAGAAAATATAACAAGGCGATTATAAGTTGTTGTCAGTACCTCTTTAATTGAATGCATATTCCAGTATAACTCATTAATTGAAAATTATCCAGTGATTTCCAACAATTATCTTGCAAATTAACATAAGATAGTTGTAAACTGCAAAGAAAGTGTTAATACCTGGTACAGATTCTACGTGGGTATGTCTATTTATCCCGTCAACCCGTGTTGAATAGGGGTACGAGAGAAATTGATTAAGAATTTGTTATCTTAGAAGCGGAAAAGTAGCTGACAATTAAAATAAACACCTTTTGTAGTGATAGATACTTACATCGCATAAAATTTACCTATAGGTACGTAAATGTTATTCTATCATCATAATTGTTAAATTTAAGTGCACTATGTAGTTACCACTAAAGATCCAATAGATAAATAGAAGTGAGATGCTCTGATTACGCAAAAACTAAGTTACGTTTTCTAATGAAACTTATCATTACATACAACACAAAACACAGACAAGGAAGATGTCACACACTTTCAGTTCTAAACATCAGGTACGATTGGCAGACTAACGACGAGCTATAATATAATGTAATTACCGACATCTTCTACTCATCATCTATCATTACTAGGTACAATAATCATCAATAATATAATCAACATGAACACGAGTATCAATCCAACAAACAAAGGCGTGAACATACAAGAGATTCGTAAATTGACTGATCCCTCCTTCCCTTAACATAAACAGGCAAATCCTTACTTAATTTCAGTCGCAGAATTCAATCAGAATGTAAAGCTTTGTGCCCCAGCGAGTAATGTTATAATGCCTTACATTATCCCCCCGCTGTATCCGACTCGCGGCGACACCGTGCCGAACCTTTAATTATTATCAACACATCATTTTCATGGCACTTTCTAAAACATTAGGGCTGTCACTACGTCCTTCATCGTACACGTCAAATATTTCATTTATTAAACTTTTGCTTTAATCACTCTTTTGTATCTTTATATCGCAACATTAAATAACCATAAATCCTTGTTCTACGATAATTTTTATAATCCCCAGACCATGTCGGACTGATAAAGTTTTGTAATAATTTGCACGTCCAAGATCTAAATTATGACTTGTAAATATAACATTAAGGAAAGGATGAACTGCATTCTAATGACTCTTTAAAAATACATTTACGTGAGACCTTTATCAGGAATCAGAGTCGTAACGCGGAATGAACAACGTTTAGATTTAGCACCTTAAGATAACCATCGCTGGGTAACCCTTTCAGCGAGCACGTGGGCCGACACATCCCTTTCGCGCATTTCATATTCCTATTTCCATTCCGTTCAACCTTCGCAGGAGGATTATATTCTGCCTCCGATGTTTTCGTATCCTATTATTTCACAGGGTGAAAATGGGCCACCCGCCACCTCACTCACTCACTCAAATAGTGACACCCCTCAAATACATGTGTGACGTGTACAGATTAGGTCGGCACCTGTGTGCGTGCACCTTCCCAGGACTGTTCTGTGTGAGTGTGCGTTTGTTTCATCAACTGTAAACCACTGTCAACGACTCGTCAAAATAATATTGGCTTAACGCCGGAGCCCGTACAGATATGGTACATGGAAACTTGATACACGCACGAATTTAATTAGAATGGCTTTAATATTATGGGTCATGGAAAATTATGTAACAAAATTATAATTTGTATCATATACCTGTAGGTATTAATTTTTAAGTTTGAACGCGATTTTTCCCTTATGATTTTTTAATTTCCTTTTTCCATCTTAGCTGATTTGATACTTTGAAGGAATCAATTAAAATTGTTGTATTGCAATCCTTTCATTCACATCACATTATTTTTTACATGAACTCATTTCTCACTAATAATAATTGAAATATCAAAATCAGTTAAGATCTTCATGCACACCTCTATAGGTAGATACAGTAACAGACAGAAGAAACGAGCGCTTCGCATCTCAAATCAAACCCCTCGCGAGACCATCCATCTTCCCACTAATTGTAAAATAATTAAAACTAACTAAGCATAGATGGGATACGAAACATAATAACGAGAAATGATACGAATGCACGAAGAACGAGGGTCGCGTGTTCAACAAAAAATGTGACTTGTTTATGGAATGGAAACGCAATAAGCGCAAAACAAAGCAATGCTTATTTCAGCCATGAGAGCGTTTCGAATTGCAAATTTCGGGAAAAAAGCGAACAAACTACACTCAAAGTCAAATGCGGCAGTGCGCGATAAGCAAGTGCCGCTTATGCAAGATCACGAATGTAATTGCTCCCTTGTCTGGCACGACACTTCACGCCGGAGCGAGACGAACTGCGCCTAATGCACACGAGCAACAGGGATGGCGAGTGCCAGTATCAACAAAGCCGTAAGCGACAAAAATGATTGATTGCTAGCCGTCTTGCGCTGAGCTCTATTTAATCACTTTATTCCCTTTTCTCCGTTTGTGTTGGGATAATTTTGTATTTGTGTAATTTGTATACGAAATGAGCAGGCATACCTCCCGAGAAGACGGGGATTCATATCCGGCGCCTATCCGGAGCTTACACAAACCCGATTTTGATGTTATCACATGTCATGGTACCGTTTGTTTTGATTTATATTACAAAGCCAGATTAAGTTGAGATTAATCTTTGGGTTAATAACTTTGTGTTTAATTCGCATTTTACGTCATCATTGGAAAACATAACACACATTTGTTATGGTGAGAAATTTGATACTGTTGTTTTCATCCAGTGCTTTAATTCTAGTGACATCATATCACACTGTTCAGGGGCGACCCTCATGGAAATCTAGTCTGTAATTATCGTCCCTGCTTTGTGTTGCAGTCTCACTTTAATTATATAGCCATTTATTGCTCTGGTACACTTGTTGGCCCATGCATACTTATGACAGAATTATAGCAAGCTCCTGATAAAAGTCCGCTAAAGATCTTTTCCTTTTATAGACCTAACTACTTCATTAAATTAGTGAAACTTACCACTCATATGTCCGTTTTCATAAGGCGAGTACTCCCCGTTCTCAAGGCGGTGCTTCTTGAACGGGTGTCCAGGGAACTGCGTGGCTGCGAGAGACAGGCCCACTCCGGACGCGCGCTTCGGTGGTCGGCCCGGTCTGGAGCTGCGGACATAGTAGCACGTTACTGCCGTTTAAGATGATACACTTAACCTATGGAGGATGGACCTAGTGCTAAAGAGAAATAGAATTGTATGGGTAAATGCTCAAAAATCTTTAAGGCTGTTTATAAAAGTCTATCTGTTTCTTCAGCGTGAGTTCGGGAGGGTATGTAGATTCCTCACTGAACTACGCACGTATAGTTGCAGCCCAGTTTAAAATGCTGAACTTAACCTATGGAAGATGTACACTAGAGGTACATCTTAAAGCTAGTAAAAAATTATGTGCAAATACTCAAAAAATCCTAAAGAGTTATTGTCAAATCTTTCGGTCCCTACATCATTAATTAGGTCAGATATGATAACTACGCATGTTTAGTGGCATCTTGTATTAAAAAGATAGTCGTTTGGTAAAACCTCATTTGAGTATTTGGACATTACTCGTACTTGTATGTAAGAATTACAAACACTCGTTGATTGGATTAAGAAACATGTTTTTATGTTATCCAAGCAATACAAGTTAGCTTAAGATTACATAGGGGTATTTGCAGACTTCTTATGATTAACATAACTGCATGCAATTGCTATTGATTTATTACGACACTTAATTTTCTATTTAAAATAATCATATCGATCTACTTAATTTGGTTGTCGATATTGACATGCTAAATGCTGATAAAATTCACGTTGACTTTCAGAACGTGTCGACAATAAAAACTATTTAATCATATACATTTGAAGACGAATTAATAATTATTGGTGTAAGTATAGCGCTAAGCAAAGTTAATAACACTTAATTGTATAATACTTGAGTAATTACAGTTTTGATTTACTAAAGTAGTAAATTACGTTTGTCAAGTGCATCAACACAAATCACTCAATTTATTAGCGCAATAAAGTCACAGACGTGTGAAAAAATTATAAAGCTAATTGATAAAACCGATTCAATGAAAAAGCGAGCATAAAAATCTAGTAAAAAATCGATCAATCCGCTTTTACACATAATTCATTCATTACCATTCAGTACCTGAGTACTATGAGGCAAATTCTCATAACAGCAACAAAAGAACAATAACTGAAATAGTCATTAATTAAATTCAATTAAAAGTGAGCAACGGGAGCTTCTCATGCGGTATCTTTGCACTTATCAGATAAATCAAGTTCAGTAAGGGTGGCTGCAGATTTATTTTTATTTATTTCACTCCCCTAAGATTTAATACCGCAACACGTCTTGGCCACAGTTTCCACAATTTCACGCTTATTGTTTTCCCATCCGTGATTTATGTTCACGTAATAGACAACAGTATTTCTTGGACGCAATAAAGTTTGTCACCTAAATCTTTGCCCTTAAGCCTATTGCGTACTTGCGGACCTAAAACTTTGTTTACCTTTATTGCTAGAGTTAGGTACTATTAGTTGGCGAGACAATGAAATGGCACTAGTGAGTCATTCGGAAAGTCTGTTATTGATAGCGCTAAAATATCGCCTAGCTTATGTCGGCCTTCAAGTCGAAATGACTTGATCAAGGAATTGGAACTAACGACTTTGTGAACATATTCATAAGTTTTACTTTATTAGTTTGACTTTGGTATTTACTACATTGAACAATACAATTGATAGCAATTACAATTGACGTTAGAGCTGTTTTTGCTTGTTTCAAAATAATGCTGGGTCTTTCCACTTAAGACTGCAATGGATACAAAAAGTCAAACTATCTAAAATGGATTCCTAAAAAAGAACTGGGTCAAGTATCATCATTAAACAACAATCACTACTAGATAAATATAAAGAGTTATCTTACCAAAAACTGAATATTTTTTAGGAAAAATATCACATTGTGTGACCTGTGTCCAAGTGAAATACAAGGAGCTAGGATTTTGTAGTGTCTGTAGGAGTCATAAACTAACACCACATTCTTAGTGGCGGAAGACTGATAAAAGGCAACTACGAGATTTTCCACGGAGGAAATGCAATCAGAACCAAACGGATACCATAAGTTTGTTGCTGTACCTAAAACAAATAGACCCGTCATACAACAATTTTAATTGGTATGCTATACCATTAGAAATAAATATATGGACAGCAGCAGCTAGTTGCAAGTCCGAACTAATTGGCGGCGCGAAGTAAGATCAATTACAGTGGTAGCTAATCCTCACTATATGACGACTAGGTACCATCAGAGGCGTCGGCCAACTTCGGCAATTATCGGGGGAGCGATGCTGTTATCATAGTATCGGCTTACGCAGAAACTGAGTCTCGCCTATTTATTTTTATGTCAGCAACCGTCATTATGAGACACTCCATTAGCTTGGATTGCGGTGAGACTCGTTTTCGGTTACGCTTTAGGGTGCGATTGTATGGTGTGACAGTTTTTTTTCCTTCTTCGTTGCCGTCAGATAAAGGGTTTGTTATTTTGATGACCAATTCTATTTACAAAGTAACGGACCACAGCAGCTAATACCAGAAAAAACGTTACTAACAGACTCGAGTTTTCTGTCATCTCCGAAACATTTGACTATCGTCGACGAACAATTATAAAGTATAAATAGTTGGAATGAACTTCAAAAGGCCGCACATAAAAATTGATTTTATTTTGGGTGCAGGCGAGTACAGTCGGGAGCAAAAAAAGCTGAACACAATCGCGGCCGCGACGAAATCGAATATTGAAAGTGTCGAGGGACAGAGATAAGGCGAGCACGTGCCGCTCCCTTGCCGCCACTTAGGCCATACCCGTAATCTGAATACCGCAAAGCTCACTGCGATAAACTGCCATTAAAAAGCGTTCGATTTATTACCGAACGATTTCCGAACGATTTATACGGGTGTGCGAAGTCGAGAGAGTATCATAAACCAGAGGGTCCTAGAGGGTAGAAACTTACTCAATACTTTGTATCTACGAAAAGTAATGGACTAATGTGATAAACTCGACTATAATAGCGATACTAGTCACACGACAGGACTAAAGATTTTGAAAGTGCAACTAACTATCAGCAGTGAACAGGTAATTGAAAATTGTTTTTTTTTTTTGTTAACTTACTTAATTTTTCAAACCTTCAGAACTTTGTTTTCTAAACTAAAGATACTCTTTAAAATATGTTTTTTCTTGGTAAAGTACCTACTTCTTAGAATCCATTTTATCTTAAAAGAAATAGCGATGTCTCTATTGCATCCATATATCAATAGCAAGGGATATAAAGCATTATTATAATACCACATTCTTAGCAAAATTTATAAAATCAAACACGATTCCATTCTGTACATCATACTCTTTCCTCCGACCAACCCTAGTGAAACTAACACCACGTATAGTTTTGCTTTTTGTATATTTGCTTGGCAATATTCATCACTCACCGCCCGTGTCACTGATCAAATAGCACCCACAAAGGAGTCCCCAGATATTTCTGACAGATATACCCTTGATAGATAGTTTCACAAACATTACTACACAAATCCTGACGGATACTGTAGAGATAAATTGAAAATCTGTGGTACATACAAAGATAAAGTTGCTAGCGAACGTGACTTGAAATAAAACGATACATCGTCTAAACTAATCGGGAGTAACTTCAATCTTCATAAAAAGCTAGGATCTTAAACACATGAAGCTACTAAGTATATAAACAGTATGATCGCCATCGGCTCACTATGAATAGACGGTGCTCTTTGTTATTATATTTGTATTACTATTCTCAACTCTTAGTGGACGTGTTCACACTCACTGTTAATTACTGACACTAAATCATAACATTCACGTGGCGTAAACATCCTTCCTACTACAAGGTAGTTTTTAAAAAAAGTGTAAAGACCAAAAACAGCTCGCTGACAGCTTATTGTAAGCTAATAGTCATAATCTGTGTATTTTATGTTTTTGTTACGGGAGCGTCCGATTATTTACACGTTACAGCACTACGACCCGTATGGGAATGTTTACACATTAAATTAAAAACTCTTTTTAAGTTTTGTTGGTCCAAATTTATCCTTTTCCCGAAGGGCAAGTCATCAGGAGAGATTGTATCTTATTGCTATTAAGTTAAAGCTTATTTTCATACGATACCTTTGTTGATACTTAACGCTTCTTATTTAATGTCACTGTTGTTTTATTTGCTTCGAATTTGTCGTTTTAGTGCTATTGGATTAGTAGCCTTTTAATAAGATTGTAAGGTAGCTTTATTTACACATAAATTATTTTGACTTAGTTAATCACTTCAAAGTTTTCAGTCTGTAGAAAGTATACTTATCTAGGATATCCAGAATATTACGTATTTCTATATACCTGGTAGTTATGCAAAGATTAATCTAAGTCATTTAAAAAAAATCGTCTTTGCCCTCATCATCTACATTATAATTAAAAAGTACACAAGTGTCTATTTGATTTATGCTTCTGGGCACCTACATATTTATCGAAGATACCACCAAGAACCAAGAGCACGAATTACTCTACATCCAGTTTGATGCATTATTTCCTTTTCAAGTTAGTATCTCGGAAACACCATATCTGGGTATTACACCAAACAATGAGGCTCTGTCTTAAAAATGGCCCAAGAATCGGTAGACAACGTAAAACAAACGCACGTTATCTTATCTAGTGTAAACTCAAACGCAGTAGCAGTTTGTCTTGGGTTCAGTGCAAACATGATAAATGATTTCGGTTCAAAAAATCGTTGCTCTATTTTTTCCTAAACGAGTTCCGGTCGAGATGTAATCTCTCCTTGAATAGAAACACCTATTCACCTTGAGAAGTACCTGAGGAAGAAGAGAGGTCCGAATTATTGATACGTCTCATAACTCATTTATTTCCACTACACTATAAGTTACAATTACAGATTCTAATAAACATAAATTTGACAATTCTGTCCAAATGACGAAACTTTCATCATTAAAAACAATGTTTTAATAAAACCAAAAGAAAAAATGTAATTGAAGCCAAAAATTAGAGGGCACTAAGACAGTAACAATAAAAAGTGAAAGCAAAGCCGCGTTTAATTGTGTCGTAAAAATAAAAATTAAATAAAAAATGCTTTGGGGTGGAAAAGTTTAGCGACCGTAATTCTGTAGTACAATTATATCATGTTCTGTTGCAGCAAGATGCTCTCCTAATGTTACCTGTCCCAAGGGCGAGGGATGCTTTTTAATTTATTAAAACTTAGTTTCTTATTTCGTGGAAGTAACCTAATACATTATACAAGGAACATCTAGAATTTTAACATCAGCGCACTAAACCGGAAAGACGTGTTAATTTGAATTTAAACATTACAAAGCGTTTTTAAACTAAATCATACATTAGATTTAGCTCTAAGTAATGTGAGCAATTAGATATGCAAGAACAAAAACAAACTCAGAAATTATAATTATGACATAAATCTTGTAGTTAAATGCATACGGCCGTCAAGAGCAACTTTGTATATATTTGCATCCGAAATAAAAATTATTGCAACGTTTTAACAACAATTAAATGAAGCATTCTTTGGATTTACTTAAATAAATTCAAATCATCGGAAAGAGGGGATTAACCTCCATGACTCTATAGAGCAACAGCTCGGTTTAATAACACTGTTCTATCTGACAGTACAATCATAAGTTAATGTAGCAAGTCACCGCAACAGTCAGGTAGCTGCTACGTTTCAATTTCTTCGAGGCATTTTATTTACAAAACTAATTACGTTTGTCTGATAGGGTATTAAACAGCTCCCGGTGCTTCACTTGATTCGTTGACAGTTAATAAAGACATTCCAAACGTAGTTTAGATCTTAGTCTATTCCGTCTGCGATGTGATCGCTCCCTGATGAAGTTATTATCGCCTCTATTATTTGTTTCTTTTTTCCACATTCGACTGTACCATTCTGTTAATCATCGTCTATATAAAATGTCTTATTAGCGATAGAATTAGATACATAAAAATATTAACTGGGTCGGACACGTTTTTTTATTGTTACTTTTTTTAATTTTATTACTGTTGGCACGAACATCATTGTCGGCACGCCACGTGGTCCGGATAATTGAAATGTCCAAACACTAAATTTATAGTTTGTACAACGTCACTATTTCTTTTTTATTACTCCTATCGATGTTGCTCCCATTGATCTAACATTATTATATTGGACACGTCTACCGCCGGATCTGTTGCCTTGTGACCAGAACATGTGTACTTTTAATTACTAACTAATAAATTCATAACATGTCTATGTATTTTTATTAAAATGTCATTTATAATTTACATACATTCATATTAAACATAAGACCCGTTTTAGTACAAGAAAATGAAGGTTGAGGGCGAACTCAATAGAAATAATATTAATCCAACTTCAGAAACAAATGTTCTAGCAAGAGAACATTAAAATCTTAAATATTAATTGTAATAAGAGCGGCGTAGTCCCCAACATCCCTTTCTGCGAATGCTGGGGCAACATAATCAGCCCCCAAGGGACAACCTCTTGTAATTAGCGGCTGTTCATTTCTTAATTTCAATATTTAATTACAAAGGAAACTCGATGACTGCTTCGTATAGAAAGAGACGTCATCTTCAGAAAGTCTTTCGAATCGGTTTTGTTTCTAATTCGCTTTACAGTATCGTTTGATATGGCTTCTTTATTGTTTCTTTGGCTGCTGTATCAAAGGATGCTCGAGTTTAATCACTTATCTGGACAGATCGTACTTCTTTGTGAAGTACTTTTTATTCTTTCAAATTGATTTTATTGAAGCTTGATGAAAGTGGAGTTATTTCTTCTCTAATGTTTAATGTTACTTGGGACGTATGATAGACGAGATAGAATTAATATAACTTTATCTCGAACACTGAACAGCCATCGTACAATTTCCCTTTTGTCAAGCCCTATTGTAAGACGTAATGGCTCCCGACATACTGTCGTTTTATTTCATTTCCCAAGTCGCTATGAAATTCCCTTTTAGTATTACCTGTCTAAGGATTTCGCAACTTAAAGACTGTCTGGATGAATTTTGAATGATTTTAGATTAAAAATACGAAGCTTTAAGAGTTTCAATCAAAATCGTAGTAGGTCTATTCTTAGAAGCATTGTTGTTCTTTTGTTTTTGTCATGTCAAAATTTTTGTGAAAACAATTTTTGCCGTGGTGTAAAAATTGTGAATGTTGTTTCCCTTTGTGGTATTTTTCATTGGGCACTTTTCAATTGATTCGGCATCAGTCGAGATGCGTGCGTTTGGCACGTTTTGTTATGAATCGTTGACGGCTGTTGGTTTGGACGTGTCCATTCACGCTCGCCCTGTATTGGTGGATTGTTTTGTTGCGTAAAATTATACAATTTCTGGCCGGGTGACCACGCGCGGCCGGCCAACACCACTGTCACGCCCTCCGCCATATACGATTGAAAATGAAAAATCTATTATTATGAGTTTTAACAAAAGGTTACTGCTCGGACTTTTGAAATTGGTCAAATGAAAAGCTCTTCCGTTGATCAAAATAGCTGTGAGAATTTCTAAGATATATTTTTGAGGTACCGTTTTGGTAACACGCTTTTAAATAGTCTTTGACTAATTGATTTACGTATTTTTTGCTGTTGGCGCCAGAAGTTGTTAATTTGGCAAAATGTTTTCTCAAATTAAACTTTTGGGTCTAAATCGTATTTTGTTATATTTTTTTGATATTTAATAGTTTTCTATTTATATTGACACGCTTCATCAAGAATAATCGAAAAGTTTTGCTACCGTTCCCGGCGTTTGTAGTGGTTTTTTTTTCTTCCCAAACGGTCTTTTGTAGTTGTAGAAAAAAAAACGTTGCGGCCTACCTGGCCATCAACAGACACAGTTAGTAGGTTCCTAAATTAATTTCCTCTAATTCTGGCGACTGATACTGTCGAGTCATAGAGGTCGCATGCATGCCATCAGCGGCTTTTAGCTCCACAAAGAAGTTCGTTTCAAAAAACTACTAGAGCTTGTTTTTCATCGGCCACCATTAGAGAGACACTTGAAAGATAGATGCAGTCGTCTTTAAAACGCTTTCGGAAATAAATAAATATACGCCACTGCAACTAGTGTTGAAGTTGTTTTAAACACAGTACATGTATTGTTTAATTTGTTTTTTATTTCTATGTTATGAATTCGGACATATAATGTTTTTAACATTGTTTACATGTAACATTGTAGCGTTCCTCTCTTTATTCTACACTTTATCGTCCACTGTTCTGTTTTAACTTCTTATTTTCAATGAAAAATTAAAATAATCAAAACATACAAGCTTAGAGATTTGAAACAGAATAGAGTCCCGGACGTGTGATCGTTCAGTGTCGAACAAAAATAAACGTTATGATTTGTTAAACAGGTTATTAGAAAAACATCGGCGCTGTCGACAGGGAGTTTGGAAATAAACTATTAAAAAACGGTCAAGTGGGAGCCGGCTCTCCTGTAAATAGTGTTCAGTACATGACTCATTGTTTTTGTACGTGAAACTTTTTATTGTTAAGGAATGTACGGATTTATCAGAAGCGCAAACTGCGCCACTTACATACGAAACAGATGTAAACTTCATAACTAACTGTCTAATTGGTAAATGTAGCAGAACACAACGGTAGCTCGGATTATTTAGTATCCACCGAGCACTTTGATATCATTCCTCACACACCGCACAAAGGAAATAGACAAATATTCGAAGATAAAAGTTTTACGAATCTCAAAACAAAAGTGGGATTTTAAAGATAAACAGAAGTTAATCATAAATCATGAACGTAATAGTTACATTCTGACGCAGCGTAAGTACATCTGAAAAATCTTTTGTTTGATCAGACTCAAACATCTGGATGTTGAACAGAAGTTCATAATAAAATATGATGAAAAAATATGTTAAGTCCTTTTGTATCGACCGCTTCTGTCTATTTTTGTTCGACTAGGAATCTTGATACTTTACAATATTTTTTACTGGAGTCAACTGTAGTACAAGTTGTAATTACAATTTTGTAAAATAATAATTAAAAGGGTTGAAGGGAATTTACAAAGTAGTTGCTTTATAAGAGCAATTATTTCTGTTTACGAGACAGTGCATAATAAATGAGAAGCTATAGATGTTTAATCTTTATCGTTTGATCATCGCCAATCAATGGATAAAACATAAAATTGCAACTTCCACCCTTCGGCACTGTAGTAAAACGCTAATTGCATTTGTTATATTCAGTATAAAGAAATACAATTAGTGTCTGTGAATAATGACGGCGTCACGACTCCAGTCAACGTTTCACTAAATGCCAAACGTCTACTAGACACCACATTGATATCTGATACCGGTTCAAGTTATTAGACTTGTGTGTCTTTTTTTCAACATTTTTACTATTGAGTGGTTAATATATCACATTATATCTGAAACACAGAGCTTGATATGGAGACACCTTGTATTCTACGTTTAGAAACTGATGTATTACGGATATTGTATTAATTGATATTTTACATTTATTGCAAACATTATTAATGATATTTTGAATGTTACACTTGGTCGGAGGAAGCTTTATCTTCATACTACATCACTGACTGTATACTCGAATGATCTTTAATTTATTTTCTGCTTGGCAATTCATCTAGCGTGCCCTTTAATGTGCTCTAAGCATGGAGTTATTATTGAATTAATGTAGAATGTAACCCATCCGTATCCACGAATATTAGCATTATTTAACTACGGACATAGACAAGACGAAACCCAATTATAATGGAACTCACAAGCTATAACCATAGACCATTATGCCAATTAACTCCTGTAATGTATGTATTACTTAGGCCCAGCATTGTGTTCCGTTCCAAATTCACTTGTACTTATTGTCAATTTATTTTTATGACGTTGTTAAGTTTTTATTGCTTGTCGATTGTAAGAATGTCAGCTTATTTACATTGATTGAATGTCACGTGAGCTGTACTTTTGTAAGTAAAAAACTTGTCTCAAAAACCTCAGTTTATCTAATTGACAGTTAGCAAAATATAGTTCGTCAAGTCATTTAATAAATCCTTCATAAAAGTTTCTTCGAGTTTCGAACTAAGTTCAACAAAATCCGAACAATCAAATATCAAGACTGTTTGGTTAATCATCGAATTGCAGCCGAAACGTACAGCAGTGGTTCATAGTAACTCGGTGAGATTTGTTTTGATAATACATCATAAAACTATTAAATATTGGATCGCTGAGTGAGACTACCCGCTACTGTTTCCACGTTATTCTCCAAGTGATAAACGGTAGCGACTACACATGTTTTGTATAAAAATGTTTGACATAGAGGGAATAATAACCTAAGGAATGTAGCACGTTACTAAATAACTTTCAATATGTTTATACAAGCGAGGGATAAGAATAGGAAAGAGGTGTTTCGAAAGAGTTTGTTGCTCGTCAAAGTGTATGACTTGGACCATAGGGAACACTGATCATGGCGTAATCGGTTTGTTATTTCAGCGTTTAGACGATGTTTAAACCTTGTTTTGTTTTGTCAGAAGCATGTGGGAATCATTGTATTGTGTTCTACATCCGGGTTATGATTGGTTCGTTTGATTTTTACTTTTAGATTGATTGGTCATTTCATATCTTCTGTTTTTTATCAACTTCACAGGTATGGGTGGAGGAAAAATTTCTTTAAAATTGTATAAATCATTGTTATGAATATTTTTAGAGATTGAAGCAGACTCAAAAATAAAACACACTGGATTTTGGAAAATTACTTTTGATAATAAAAGAAACTAGATATTGAAACCGGATACCGGATTGTCTGTATTGGGGACAGACCGTGCATTTATGAGACTCCTCCGGGAGTCGTAAATGTGACAGTTACGTTTTGTCAGTCAATTGGACCAATATTGCAGCAAACTTATTGCACATAGCTCACTGTAGATCTGTACCAATTTCATATTTTATTTCATTAATATCTTTGCGTGACTTAATTATATGAACTCCAAAACTTCTCATATAAAATAGAAGAAGTGACATCACCCCATAAAACCAGAGTTTCTGTACTTTCAATAGGTAGTCTTGGCACAGTTTATCTGTTGACGTATGTCACCCAGTCCAGCTACCTACTGGCTTCCGTTCCCATCTAGCTTATCTAACACAAATATGACAAATTAAACGAATCTTAAAAAGGGTCCCAGTAGTTACACGCCACAATGGGGTATTTAAACAAAGATTTAAAGTCGTAACTTGGTTTATCAAACAAAAGTTCTTATGCTTGCCGCGGAGAACGTTTAAATGAATGACCGAGATAAAGGAGTTAATGAATGAGGTTGTGTTAGGACTAAAATCTTAGTAGAGAAGTAAATTTTATACTTAAAATAGGCACTTATGAAAATTTTTCACTCTAGCTTTATGAAATTGCAAAAGAACTTACAATAGGTATTTCTATAAATAAATCCTATTTGAATGAACTATAAAATTAATACAAAAATCGAAATTCAAAAAAGTCTAATCAAATAAGCCAGCTATATCGATTTGATACAATTGAATTTTAAAATTCAAAAATAGAATAAAGCACGGCCATCTTTAATAGGCAGAGCTGTCACTTTGGAAGAACAAGTTAATAGACGTAATCAATTTGCTCGAAACCGAGTATGAGAATAAAAAAACACATAATATTAAGCTGGCCGGTCACGCGAAGAGAGCTGTCAAAATTTAACTTCTCACTCCATAAGGTTCAACCGTAACTGTATGTAGTGACTTTTTAAATCGCCACGATTTTATAACTGTATTTTAGAAAATCTTTCTTTAAAAAGAACTGAATTTTAAAACTAGTTGGTAAGTTATTAAAGAGCATTATATTTGTCATTTTCAACGTAACAATTAAGAAATTTGCACCCGGTTTTATGCGTCCTTATTTAGGAGCGGCTCCGCTATTTCATAATGAAATGAATAAATGCAGGCAATTCAATTAAGGCTCATTACAACCGGCACTTTTTTCATATGTGGGGCGCCAATTGCAAGGACTGTATGCGTGTCATTGGTGCATTTTATTTTATTAACATTAATGGGCGCTTGTTGGAAAAAATACGTTATAATTAGGAGAAGTTTTAAAATGTGGCTTACAATTTGTAGGTACACTTACAAATAAAGTTTTTCATTTCTTACTTTTTCTGTAAGTTTTGTTTCTGGATCTTGGTATTTAAATTTATTGGCAAGACAAAAATGCACGATTTATTAAAATTGGCACCAAAAGACTCACACTTAAACAATTGACATTTAAATTGAACACCGTAGGCATGTTTTGTTTAAAAAAGGACCCCTGCACAGTGCTCATCCCGTAGCACCTAACGGTACAAACATGCACAAAACTAATGAACTTCATATTTCTGTTACAAACAAATGAAATAATTGGCCTCACTACTTTTAATGAACACTGAAAGGCTTTAATAGGGGTGTAATTGTTCATATTGTAACAAAAAACTATCGGAAAGCGTGCTCGAATGTAAAGAAAAACGGTAAAAAGCGTATCTCGCATTGCAGTTCCTCTTATGGACATAACACCTAGTTAGTGGCTTATTACTAAGCACATTCACATTGAAATATACATAGCTAACCTTTAGTGTCACAATTAGATCAGAAATACTCGCTTTTAATGATTAATGTCCACTGATATAGGACAGACCATTCTTCAATGGGAATTAATCCTCATTAGGCACACATTTTTTAATAGCTCTACTAGCTTTTAACTTAGAAAATATTTATTCTCTTAGTTGTGTCCATTAATCTCATCAACAAAGATAGGATTAATATCTCCCAATCACCTGATTGGCTAATTAGCCAAACAAACCTGACTAATTAGATCTGAGATACAATTCACTCTCCTATTGTACAATCATTACAGTTGCATATCAACATGTTTCCCTATAAGTAATATTGGTATGAATGCAGACATCAACTTAAACCATTCAGATATGAATGGTTTTTACGATCATGGTTTCAAAGTAAGACATATGAATAATATTTTATTGTTGGATATTATCATTAGGTTTTATCAGGTACTATATTTTTTGTATTTGTCACCTGTAACAAAGTATAATAATTCCTACATATTCTTATTTATAGTGAAGGTATGTACAGTCGACTTCAGGTCAGTGGTAACAGTTTCGTAGGAAAATCGTACTTATTACTATTGAGTTAAGGTGCATGACAGTTACCACTGATGTGCAGTCTACCGTACTTCATCACACAAACAAAAATAGGTTATGAATTCAATCCGACCTTTGTAGAATAGCTGGCATCAAAAGCTTCTTTTTGACATTTGACATTTTAAATTAGGAATTGAAAAATGGAATGAGTGCTAATTGTGTACAGATACGTTAATAAGTAATTTGAGAGCGCCCCAATGGTCGCGTGCCGCGGTCTGTGGTCGGGCAGCTCACTGGTATAGTTACCATGCGATACTCGCCTTATATTGGGTAATAGATATCTTTGTTGCAGTTTGTTACGTTTTGTGGTCATTCTAGCTAAGTATATTTTTATTGTACGAGATAATTATTGTACAATCAAGGGAAAGGAGATCTTTGTAGTTATAATGTCTGGTATAAACATGATATTTACAACTACCGTACCGTATTTAGAATTAATTAATTACAACTGAAAATTGCAACGTCGAGTCAAACTTACAAAATTATTAAAATCATCGGAAACAGCTAGAAACATAAAAAGCACCTTTCACAATAACACCAACAGCCATAATTAGATGCTAACTCAAAAACAAACCTAGACAAGTAAAGTGCAAAACTTTGTAAATAAACCTCCCTTCGCGACAAACAAATGAACATTGAAAATCACTATTTACAATCACATTATGGAACGCACTCTTTCATATTGCTGCTACAAATCAGAACGCACCCCTCTAATTAAACTGCCGGCACTAAGTCAACTTTAACTATAGGTAAAACTAGCCGATGAATAAAAGCACACGTATAATTTACTTCTGCAATTGTCCCGGACTGTTTGTCCGAGGGAGAACCAGCAACTAGGAATACTAAATATTGGGAGCCCGGTAATGTTAACAAAAATTCAAAGGTGTGAATTGTAAATGTGTGGGTTAAAATGGCAGCAAAAAGCTTCAAAGACAAGCTTTTACTGTACTGTATTTAAAACTTGTAAAATTAAGCTAAAAATTAAATGAGTTTTGGGCTCTATTTTACTATCGCTATTGTGAGGACCTAATGGCATGTAGTGCTCAATGCCCTAACAATTTTAATTATTTTCACTGTACCACTGTGAATCATATGAAACCAACCAATAGTCACTATATCACCTACCAGCAACTACCGTATCGAATGAAATAATAATCGAACCTACGCGACGTCCATTCAATTATCCCTGAAAATTGAGGCTCATTAAAATAATAAAACAGCCGGCGGCAGAATCAAATTGAATGATAACAAAAGCTCGTGTTAATTCGAGGCGACACACCGTTTTGCCCCTGTACCCTGTACCTACGCAACTACATTAAGAGCTAATAATCGTGCAAATAACTACATTTGCTCCACGTCCAAACAATTAAAAATACTCACACATCAATGAAACAGAAATTGAAAGTGAAACTCGATAAAATGATTACTATATCCCGTAACGCAATCAAGTCAAAGTCAACGAAACACGAGCACCAATTTAAATAATTGAAAGAGAGAATCAATAAAATCATCAGGCTGTTCCATAATCATCTGCAATATCAGTGATTCACACGACAGTCCGATAAAGGCCAGTCCACATGAGCGGAAGCCCTTGTTTGCACAATAATAGCGTCCGTGTGTCAGCTTCTCAATGCAACCCCAAATGCAATTGTGTACATTCGTGCGAGGATTGAGTTACAGTGAATGCGATGGAAACATTTGCATCTAGCGCCCGCACTCCGCTGTGGAGAGGACCTCGCTAATATCATTATTGGTGCAGGTGAAATTATTGTTTCGATGGCTAGCGTTATCGATATTTCGAGCAATGTGATATTTATGTAAGCTCAAAAATTCGCCAAACAAACAATATCATCTATTTGTAAACAATATCATCTATTTTAAAAATATTTTTCTGGCTGTGCGTCATATATCATAAACGGAGCTTTTAACGATTGACCATTGACACTTAAGTAAAACTGTTTATTAGGCGAAGCAAATTTTGATTGTGATTGCTGAACGCCCTCTCCATATTATCGATAAGCTCGCTGCCACTATCGCAATTACAGTAACTATAAATGACAATTGCCAGCCAATAGCATACGTACGAGAGGCGAGCGGCCCCCTATTTGGTGATCACTTGGCGGCACTGCCTGGTCATCCCGCAAATTGCTCTTTCCCAACAAAATTGTCAATAAAACTCATCTGATTCGCAGTTAAACAAGCGAGCGACATTATTAATTTATGCGTTGTAATATGGCGCAAACGTTGGCGTTATCCCGTGTAAATTATTAATAGTGCTGGGGTAAAAATTAAGCTTAAACCGAATGGGTAGTTTCGGCCATAACGCTCGTTTTATGTTTCCATGTGCAGATTAATATGTTGTTATATCCTGTGACGAGTCAAGCGAATCGGTTTTATTGGCAATCGAATTCGTGCGATGTTGTCATATATCGATTATATCAACGACAGAATTGTCAATGTGTATTTGTCGAATGACTGAAGTCATTTTATTTTTAGAACTGTGGATTTCATTGGACGCAAGTGTAGCTGTGTGACCCGGAAATCTACATTGGAAGTAGTAAGATCAAACAAATGCTCACCTCGCGGAGATGAAACACAAAAGTGAATAGCTCCCTTGCGATTCACCTCTGTTGTCTTAAGAGAAAGCGATTACACAAATCTGAAGAAGCTATTAATCCGGCTCGCTGCCCCCGAATGGCATCACGGTTTGTTTAATAAAATCGCGAATTTACATATCAAAACCTACAAAGGGGCATAATTGGACCCGATGACTTAGAAAACGTAGTGGGTGAGGCGGGCGTGCCACCCCTTACAACAAACAAAGGAATTATACCCGCCTCAAGAAACTTTTAGCAATGGAAAGCTCCTTAACAAACAGACGCGTGTGTATCTAATGAAATTCCTATGGTTGCATAACATACTCGCGTGAGCGCTGAGCGTTATTAGCGGAATTATTTCTCCGGGTAAAATCTTTGAAGGCGGTTGCTCTTTCGGAAAAGTTGTTAAGAAAATGGGTTGAGATCTTTTCGGGATTTCATTAGTTTCTAACTATGCGGTGTGCTACGCGAGGCATCTAATTTATTAGGTAGGCGTAGCCGAGGGAACGAATGGGCAGCGAGCATTTGAAAATGGAACGGAATTGCCGAATCACGCCGCTTTGAGTCGAAGCCGCCACGACACGATTCGTTAGGAGACAAATGTTTGAATTCAATTCCAACAGTTTTTTCCATAGTAATTAGTAACGGTATATTTACTCCGCATTCGGAGTAGGATTGCACGGTAGCCGTGTTTTTTTCTGTAATTAATTTTTGTTGTTAATTTGGGAGCGTCGCCACCGCACTGCCGAGGCTGCCCGATTTACTGGACTGTTGCGAATAATTGGATTAAAGTCGATATTACGCACCGGTCGGTACTCCAATAGGAACTACTATTCACATTCCCACACAGTACGTAAAGTGCCATTATGTTGGCTGAATGAATGAAGTGCAAGCCGACGACATACGGGCATCTTATACTCCTCTTACTCGAAGGATATTGACACTTGTTCAGTGTCATCAGCTTTTGTTCCAGCACGTGTTGGGTTACACATAGAATGGTGCACGTGTGCACGTCAACACGTAAGTAGTACGCTGCTATTATTTTTCATTGCATAATTTTAATGAGGAGCAGTATTTTTAATTGATTATTTATTAAGGCCCATGAATAAAGTTTATAGACACAGTCCTAGCTACTATAAGTCCTAAAAGCTCAAATACTTCTAACAGAACTCACTAATTAATATAGTTGTATGTACCTATATAGATAAGCACTATGTATATCATCAGGCAGTACTTGTCCAAGTGTCGGCAGTGGTTTCGCATCGGCAGTGGAAAGCTAATCTCGTCGCGCGTCGTTCGCGCGTTATAATTAGTACAAATCGTCTGCTTCAAGCCGCTGACTGTAGACCTAGCAACGTATAGACTTGACGCATTGAATTAACTTATTTTAATTTAAAATTTAAAGTATTAATGTAAAATAACATACGGTGGATCTTTTTAATTATGTTATCATGGTTGGACCAGCTGAGCCCACTTCGGTATATCACAATTGACA
The DNA here is from genome assembly GCF_030705265.1 of Helicoverpa armigera. Classification (NCBI taxonomy): domain Eukaryota; kingdom Metazoa; phylum Arthropoda; class Insecta; order Lepidoptera; family Noctuidae; genus Helicoverpa; species Helicoverpa armigera. The sequence continues at coordinate 7,290,061 of NC_087132.1, read as the reverse complement.
ATGAGAAATTCTTTAAAAAAATAAAAATTAAGTTGATGCTATTTTTTACAGTAGGTACTAGTGTACTGTACAAACTGCGAGAAGACGGTACATTTGCGACATAGTCACAGCACGTCGCTTTGGACTGTCTATCCGTTACACAGTCATCTTCTCTATGGAATCCGGTAATCTCGCGAGCTAATAGATTCGATAATTCATCGCGGCGCGCGTCTGAATCGATACCAGTACGATTGATGGCGCCTGTCTTAGCTGGTGAAACGCTCGACATGTCTGTCACAATGTTCCACTTCACTACATTCGAAATTCAAACTTTTAATGGCCGCGCTTTTGTTTGTAGCTTGAATGGGAGTGTACGCGAGTGTACTCTCCATTCGGAAAGGCAACGGTTTATGTTCTTTTTGTTTTGAATTGGGAACACTAAAACTGCAATTCAAATGCGAATTGAATATTTGCGTTCGATATTTGAACTGCAGCAGTTAAATTTTTTCGCTAGGCACCCTTTGAGGTAAAGGCGACACTTGGTTTGTGGCAAAACTTATGCCCTCAAACAATATGCAGCAAACTTCTGAATAAATATACACCCAGTAAATAAAAAATAAACATTTAAAATAGTACATACTACAAAAATTGAGTTTGGTAATTTAATACTATCAAAACAAGAAGTCCAATTAAAGAAAACATACAATATGACTTGTATGTCTCATAAAAAAACGAATCACAAACAAAAAGCAATCCGAAATTGTATAAAAAATATTAACGCTCCAATAAATAGATAATATTCAATAAAGTTCAAATAGCCGCTAGTCGTTAATTAACTCGAGGTATTTATTATACAATCACTGTTTTTTCGCTTTCCCATAGCAGTGGGATCTACGAGTGACTTAGCTTGTGTCACTAAACAATTGGTCGCGCCTCAGTTTTGTCAAGTTTCATTCACATTTTTGTGAAGAAATGTCCGTTTTGTTCAATACTTTGTGGTCGCATTCCGATGACCGTTTCGGTGCCGACGAATTAAGATTGTTTTTTGTTCTTAACTGTCTGGAAAAGAGGTTTTAATACCGTGTTAAAACAGTAGGCACTGTAATAGTGACACATTTTATAATTCGCAAAATTTCGATAATGCTTCTACATTCAACAAGGTGACTGCTCTTTACAAACTTTTCTGACAAGAAAATCTTTTTATTCTCCCTGTTACCCATTAAAATACAAATAAATTAAGTATCTGACCCATAAAACAGCGTTTATGTCAGTTGAAAGCAAAGAAACAATACTTCCAAAAAGTTTCCTCGTAAGGAACCTTTCACAAGCCATTAATGTCTATATTCCGACCCCCTAAAGAGTTGAAAACACGAAATGGAATTATGGATTCCCCTAAAAGTCGCCATTAGAATTAGAGGCACAATTTATTCCGCACCGGGGCCCAATATTTCCGCATTTCCTGTATCCTGTGCTCGATGCACGATGCTACACTATTTCATCATCCGCGAAGCCTCAGCTTAAGCTCACCTCACTTTAGAGGGTGAATGAATATTATCTATTATTGGAATTAGTAACTGGCTGTGTAAAATTTAATTCATAACTGATTATTTGAATTGTGTTCATAGCGGTTTGTATTTCTAACAAAGTATTTATATTATTAATATGAAACAAAATGAACGAACTCTCGATTTAAAACTAAGAATTTAATTAAGAAGTTCTAAGACCCCAAACGGCAATATACAATTATTGTAAAGTGAACCACAGAAACTCAAGCAAACCAACTTCTAAATAACTTTAAAGGCCAACGAAGACATGCAAACACATTAATTTATAGGCACGAAAACAAACTTTTTAAGTCTGTAACAGTCGTCCAACTTTTGCATTAAGTCCCCAGTCAGGAAAGCAATTATGGTAACATCTATTACACCGCGCCGTTTGTGTTATTACAATTGATTTTTCAATTTAGTTTCATGGAACACATTGTTATGCATACAGGTAATCAGCAGATTTATAATGCTCTCAAATCGTAAATCTATTACAACATAATTACTATTGAGATTCCAATTTGCAACAATGTACTGATGAGTTCCAATAAACATTTCAACAAGCTGGCTGTCAAATAAAGCCAACAAATATTTTAATGGTTCCATGCATCGACCCTTTTTATTGGCCGTATAAAGCGTCCGTCGGACGGGTAACCACCGACCAACCCTTAGGTACAGGACAAAGTCTCAAGCTGAACTATAAAATAAATCTAGCAAGTTATCGTCCACAATAAACAGTCGCCGCGGAAGGCTATCGCCAATTCCCACGCAAAGTTGCTGTTAATAAAAGCAACAAAATTATATATTCAAGAGTTAGGAGGTGGTGGTATGGCAGTTAGGGCCTTCTACGTGGTCCGAGTTACAATGCAAATTGCCGTGGAGGGGTGCGCCGATGCCCTCTAACTGTGCGACTCGCAAAGATGGCCGCCGTAATGGCGAAATGAAATTATTAAGCATTGTCTTGTGAAATCGGCCGCAGTCGACACCTGAGACACAGGGCTCGACCACTTAGCGTGGATATTCCGCGCCGCGGGGTAACGAGCCCCGCCATCGCCACCTCGCCATCCGCCGCCCGCGCCCAAACATGCGGACACAATTTGACTTCTCTTTGCCTTTTCAATAGCAAAGTTCTTCACTGCCATAGGAACACTTTCAAATTAGACTTGGCGACGTGTCCAAAGATTTTCAAATGCTACTTGCTAATGCTAATTGAATGAGCAAATGAGATTATTTTTCTTAAGAATTTTATGATAATATGAGAGTAAGTTATTGCTGGCAAAATAGTACTGAAAAATGGCCTCGGAAGCACCTCCACACTTTTCCAACGCCAAGACATTACTTACGACCCTCGGCTGAAAGCTTTGTATTAAAATTTAAATCTACTTTGCAAAGTGTATTTTATACACGTGCTCTTGCAATTTTGATCGTTCATAAAGCTCCGAATAGCTCCTATTATTACGCTTTACCTTTGCGGTATTGGGTGTTACACATCTCTCCCCAACCATTCCTGTTAACATTTTGACTAAGTCTCCCATGAATTTGGTATGCATAATGTTAATATATTATAGATGATTTAATTACTCGTTTGCGGTACACTTGTGGTTGCTCTGTTAATGTTCATTTCTATTCACTCAAGCTTGAAACTGAGGTACATCTGTATACGTGTATTGATTTACAAAGGCAGATGCGTGTATGTTAATGATTAAAAAAACTCATCATCCAAATCGATCGAAACGGAAACGACCATTAATTCCAGTAATGCGAAATCGATGTCCAAAAACGCGTCTTACAAAAATAAATTAATTTAAAAATTTGTTTTCGACAACAAAGGCAGGGATCCCTCTACTTACTGGCCAAGTGAAATTCCTCTTTAATCCAACGCATGCCCACTCCGTGTTTTTAATTTCACACAAAAAACAGCTCCGAGTCGGTGATCAATCAAAACTGCCGCTCGTTTCTTTTTTCTATACTTCATTGCAATACACTTTCGCCTCTGTAACCGCTATAAATGTGCCTGTATTATTTTGTTTGTATAAAGGAAACGGGTATCCTTTAAATTAAATTAGTTTGACGGATTTGTCCTGATGTCAAAGATTAATTACATTTTATAAATGAGGTTTTTTAATCGCAATCTAATTACGAATTTGGTTTACGCTTTTAGCGATAACGATTTGTTCTGCGAATTATGTTTTAGACTTTTGCACACATGTGCATTTTTTTGTTGAACTGTTTAAGCAAGCACGTAAAAGGCATGTGAAACCGATTTGCAGTGATGAATCAAATACGAGTTCGACATTTAGTCACGAGCAAACGTCGACGTATGATTGAGTGGTCGCATGTTGAGTGCCAATCGTAGCTCAGACGCCGCGGTACGTGTTTAAGAATGTGTTAGATCGACCCTAGCGGCAGTCACAAAGCTTAAGATTGAAAGATCCAAGAGTGCTCTAAATGCATCTGCCAAAAATTTACAATAAAGTAAAAAAAATAACGATGCAAAGTCTACATAGAGTTCCGGCGTCAATCCGTAATTTACTTTTTTTTCGAAAATAAACCGACAGACATTTATACAGTTAATATATCGTTATTAAAACAACAAAAACCTAACAAAGACACAATCGATATTTACAATATCTACCGAACTACCTCCCAAGCAACAAACTTTTCCCCACATTAATTTTCCCACTCAAGTTAACTGGCCAGTCGTTTTCATTCATAGGTCTATGTCCGATGTGTTCGTCGCGAAGTGCCCTCGGAGCAGCGTGTAAATAAACATTCGTACTCGTTTCACGTTCGTGATCATTTGGCCCCATTCGGCCCGGCTCGGGATTACGTGGTTTATTCACCAGACTCTAATTGCTGCTGGGACTTTTCTTCCTGACTGGAGTTTAATAATCTTGAGCTGTTTTATGTTAAGTTTATATTTGTTTGGACTTTGCTTCATATTTTATCATTTATTGTTCGTTTAAATAAATAAATTATACAATAGATCGATGCATTAGAACTTTAAAATCTTTTTTTACTTGAACTATGAAGCTTTTAAATAAATAAAAACATAAGAAAGTAACCTACCAACTTTTAAGTTTTACTGAGTTTACGGAGAATAGATTTTAATATCAGAACCAAATAATGATATAGGTGTCAAGGCTAGTATAAAACCGTTGCAACACGAAGTATCAAAACTATCTCATCCACATGACACATCAAGATCACCGCCATCTCCATATTTGCTTTACGAATGGCTCCGTACATTCACGGCGCGCATTGGTTTCATTCATTTGCACGTTTCCATTTCAGATCTGTAAACATAAAGGTCGCTCCCCGTTGACACAGCGATTCTGCCAGAGATACAACCTAAGCAAAAAATTGTCTTTTCAAAGGCTTCATAAAAAACCCCAGCTCATATGGCTTTGCAATATCATTTGAAAGGTTGGCGACAAACCGATATTTTTTACTTTAAAAGATAAGATTATGCAATCTTTGGCTGGCACCGGCAATCTGCACTAAATCCTATTTTAAAAACACGCAACGTTGGCTTTTAAAGCGCACTCTAGAGGACTAGACACACTCCCACACTTACACAAAACGATTTTCGTTAAGATGCAGTTTTTTGCTCTCTTTTGTGTGCAAGCGCATTTGTAGTGACGATACGTGTTGTCTCTTAATCCGCTTGTAATTGAATTCGGTGAGGAATCCTTTGTGTGAGCATGAAAGGATTCTCAAGTATGTGACCAAGCGTGGATTTTTTTGTAAAATGCACGTTTTAAGTAATGTACTGAAATTAGTAGGTACAACAAAGTAGGTTACTTTTAAATAAATCGAAAAAAAAATCTAGATTATATTATTTTAATTATGAAGACACACAGTTGAACATAGCTGGCACTTGGCCGGTTTTCACAAACTTCGGAAGCTTCTGTAACATTCTGAACAAACAAAGAAACACATTACAAAGCCATAAACCAAGCAACAAAGGAACCGACGAATACGTGTTGAAACTGATCCATCATGTCTCCTTTTAAAATAACAAAAAAACTCATACGCTACACACAACAGATGTTTTCGTAAAAAACCGACCCCTATCGACCCCAGCATATAAAACGCTGACTATAATTTCTATTAAAATAACTGTAATTTCCCAAATTATCTTTCTATCATAAACGTTTAAATGCAAATTGGGCATTCTGATGTATTAATGTGGTCATAGTTTTGACAAATTGGAGCAGACCTCGTGTCAGAGAATTAATTTTCGTAAAACAATTTCATCTAAATTTGACAGGTGCTTACGTTTCAAGGGAGCTTTTAGAACTTTTAACAACTTCTTTATAGTGTGTGAACTTTTTCTGGAACTGTGTTATCGTTTCCAATCAAATATTGCATAACTATGTCGTTGTTTGGATGTCCACGAATGCTGTTTTTTGTCATGTCCTTAACAGACACTAGCTGTAGATAAAAGTCTTATCACCTCATCTTGTTGATATTTCATTCAAGTGTAATTTGTTTTGGCGACACATTTTGACTAAATCAATAAACAAGTAATGGAAAAATATGCTTCATTTGTATATTTCCACTATTTGAGCATTACCCGCCTGCAGCGTTATCACTAATGAAAGCGATATATGTGAAATACAATCATTAATATCAGAAAACAAACATAATATCGACCAATAAAGAGTTCAGCATATCAACATGCAAAATTCCAATTAGATTCGAAACATATGATTGTGATAAACCAACCGTTATTGAAGTTGCTTATCTATGTAATTAGAAAGGAACTAAGCTGTAACCATTTGTGTTTATGGGAACGTTCGAGTGTTACATGTTCCTGATAACATGTGGAGAAATTGTGCTTTCATGTATTCATACTATTGATAGTATTAATCATGTTTTTGTTTAAAAACTTTGATCACACTGGTACGCTATCGCCATATTTTTTGGAAAGTTTTAGTTATGTGTATAGGCTTATAGATGTTGTACATACCTACTTCTTTTACATAAGTCTATATTCAACGTTAGATGAAACCTCACTGAATCGTCTTCTGGTTAACATCCAAGACGTGTTAAATGTATTTTCATCACGTGTATTCGAAATAATAACTCTTTAAATTCGTAAATCTAATTAATATGTTACAAACTATCTACACCTACCATGTTACTCGTGCCATAACTTAAACTGTCGATTAAGTAATTCAAACTGTTACTACTCTGAAGTAACTAATTGACTGCCCTTGAAACTAACGGTCCACGAGATTTCAATTCCATAACACAAACAACAATAACATATAATTTCATTCTGAGTCCCTCTTTATAACATGTCTTGTTCTAAGTTTTGCGAGGATCCCACCCATTTTTTAAATAGAGTGCTCCGAAGAAACACGATCCAAATTGTTGAAAAATAAATGAAGAACACCAAGTGGTACACGGGGATTAAGGGTAATGTGTGCGGTCGTTAACAGAGACATTCAACAAATTATCTGCCACGGAATCCAGCTTTATACCCGCCGCGGATTCGTCAGAAGGGAATAAGGCATCAAATATTCAATTTTAAAACAGCCGCTAAAAGCGAAACGTCATCGCCTACGCAAACGCAGCTGGGACTTGACGATTTAGAAATTTTGTTACAGATGGGGACACGCACTCCGGGAAAGAGATAAGTAAAAAATTGCATTAGCAAAGTGAAAAACATAAATGAAGATGACAACAATAATGTTTGAGATGTCGCGAAATTGCCTTCCTTAAATGTTTAGAGGGTGTGTTGGTGACGCTACAGAAGTGATTCCGAGTCCCTTGAAATTATACTGTCAAGAACAAGAAAATGGCACACAGAGTAGGAAAAATTTCATTAGCGCCAATCAAAATGACGAGGTCCAAAATGAAGCTCGCAAAGAGAGTCGTAATCACGGAGTTCAGCAGGCACCCCCTCGACGTGAGGTCTTATTAAAGGAATAATATTTACAAAACGAGACGCCTCAGAAATCCCCAAATTAAGATCTCGCCGAAACCCGCCCAACTTCCACAAAGTGGAATCATTAAATTAAAAATGTAAACTTTTCTCTTAGCAAGGTAATGGGCATCCCGATGTAGATAAATAGATGGAATAGCTGCAAAAAGGAGCATTTTCCTGTTCATTAAATTTTTCCTTCGCTTTTTTTATTTCGACCCCTGGTGCTAATTTTGTTGGAATTCACGCCCCTCGGCTCCACCCGCTGGGACTCAATCACAGAAATTTTATATCCGGAATTAAATAAGTACCCAACAGTATTACGAACAAAATTTAATATGAGCTTATTTTTAGCGAAGTATCTTTCCTAATTAATCTGATACTCTTCACTGTATTTATTGGATTATAATATTTCTGTGAACAGTTCCTTCTTCCGACAAACAAACAGAGCCCGATACTTTTCCGCGTTGTGGGAAATTGCTTTAGAACTCGCTAAGAAGTCAACTCTGAAGGGAATATTTCCATCAGTGGTAACTTATTACAGAGGGTGGTTTGTGTTAATAACTCGATTGTCTATATTACTCAGCGATATACATTTAGTAGGAAACGTCAGCGATCTCGGTAGTAAATGCAATTACATCTGCTAATATGCCGTCTGCAACCGACGCGCCGGAGACGCGGCACTGCTTCAAGCGATGCCACCCTTTAACAGTTTGGGAATCACTACGAACTTAGTTACGATACTTGCACCTGACTTGTTTATTTTAGATGGAATCCACTAAACTACTTGCATATTTTGATACACAATTTTTGGGACTTCGGTTACTTTTAAAGTAATACCGCATGTCATTCATATCGAAATTCCTTTGATGACAAATACCGCACCTACATTTTCTCTTTTGAGTCTCAATGTCAATATCCAAATGTCTCCCATATTATGGTATCGAGTTTCCTTATAAGATATTGATTGGTACAAATAAGGAAATCGAATTATTCAATGTCCGCCCCTCATTTGTTTCCCGCTCCCCTCACCAGAGATGAAGAAATTCTTTCTGAGTTTTCGATTACTTGTCCAATTAATTTTATAGATTCATTTGTCTTAGGCGCTTTGAAATATGCACTGCAAATATTGGACATTTATTTTTACAGAGCCAATTTCTGCTTTTGGTTACCATCCATTGATTTTCAATTGGTTTTCCTGACAATCGATGGTTTGTTGCAACGCTCAGCTGACATTGGTGTGTGAACCAGGTGAACAATTAGTGCAAGCCGTCAAGTGCGTCAGCCGTCAGGCACCCTTGCCCCAATAGCTAGCATAGATTACTTGTGAGGCTCACTCTCACTTCAAGTGTGGTCCGGAGTGGGACAGGGATGTCGAGTGTTACGTAATACGAGCAGTTAGGGTATTCTGATGAGAGGGAAAGTTCACGTTCCGTTTCTCATCACGCCTGTGCGCGCAAGTGGGTGAGTGCGGTTACTGGCCAGAGCAACGCACCGGCCATTCATGACATAATTGGCAATCGGGCTCATTAAACAGATGTATTTTCACATGGTGAACATGTTAACACCTTTGTGGACGGTGTTCATTGCGTACTGTAAGTGTGCGTTCGAGTGCACCATTTGGATTGCTTGATATTATACACGGTATTCTCTGTTTGTTATTTCAAATGCTTCAGTAATTATCTGCTTCATAAATTTAATTATGCCAAGCGCCAGTGCTTCGCAAGAAGCGTTATTGAATTTTTCATACCATATTATTCAGTAACATGGCACGGTAACTAGGTGCCGACTTTAAAAAGTACCGGCTACCTAACCAGTATATACTAATTATCTTTAGTCACAACGAATTTAGGTTATAATAAATTGACAATAGCTAACAATAACCAGCAATTTATTAGATAACAAGAATGTCCGTGCAAGAAAAACCAAGGGCTCGATAGTAACTCATAGCTAACGAAACCTTCAATTACGTTTCAACTGTGACTGTAATAAATCAACAATTGAATAGGCTATTATTGCTTCGACCAATCGCATTACAGCTCTGACAGTGTGTCGAATTACATACACATTGATAATCAAGGACACTGCGGCGCGGCATTCTGAACTTTAACTCTTAGGAGATAAACAAATCACTGCGGAGATTATTATTCAATTATGGACCATAATAGGTGGTACACGTTTCTACCGATAGTATTACAGTCGGTCAAGTGAAATTTAACTTTATACGTTGCCCTCTTGGGATTGGAGAGCCGCGTGTTAAGTTTGTAGGTGTAAGATAACAATGAGTGGTCAGACAAGGTGTTAAGAGAATACCTATTGTTCAAATCGGCGTGAGCGCGGGGGCGCGGCGCGGCGAGATCAAAGCCGATTGACATTGAGACGTGACCACACCTTCGGCTTTACGTTAAGTATATCCACTAACCGATATGAGATCTGAGCATTATTTTTTTTGTTTCCGATTGTCTATATGACTGATTCTCAGAATTCGTTTGAGTTAGCTTCATTGAACTGAATGTTAAATTAAATTTTGCATGAATTAATGGCAAGAATTCCTTTTTGAGTCAATTAATCCGACTTCCTTTTTGGATTTATCCCTAACCAAAATATTTATGTTAAATCTAACTTACATTTTTGTGTCATTAGAACTAGACAACTAAAAGCCACCTTACGGCCCGGAAAACATACATTTAGACATACAATGTAAGGGTGTATTAAAGGGCATAATTTGCACACAAAGGCACACGTCATCAAACGGCACAGTCGGACACCTCCTTACGTCAGAACGCACACACTCGCAGGGCTTATCTTGACATCACTCGATATTTCGTCACGCTACGAGTGCTACGAATAGCTACTGCAATGCCGCACTGAATTAGATTCTCAATCGTGCTCTTTAGTAATTAAGAATTTTATTTGACGGGAAAAACTACTATGCATAAACTTAAATGACTTTTGTAATATATCTTAGATACAATGTAGTAATACTTTAACGTTTGCTTACGGTTCTTGTCGTTTTCTTTGCAAAAAAGCATTTGTAACTGTATTGAAATCTCGATTGTGCATCAAACCGTATTTGAGTATCCCATTGATATCGAATGCGTAAAAATGTATGTTGAAAATAGACCCACTTGGCTGCAGGGTGTCGGAACTCGAACCCTTCACAAAATCATTTCTATTCCGTTTTCCGTGAAAATTGCCCACCGACGGTCAAAGGGTTAACGATTTAGTGTTTATTTGAATTCCGCCTTTGTTAGTTTAAAAGGCGTTAGAATGTAAACGGATCCTTTGTTGTGATTGCCGTGTGTTTTGTTCCGACCGTTCTCAGTTTATTGTTTTGTCGTTTGCAAGGATTTCGTTCGCACCCCTACCTTCGCTTTATTTGTGACGTTTCAATTTATCGACTGTTACTTTAGGTGAAACATTTAGTAGCCGCTAGACATTTATTTGTTTAAGCTTTTGTATTCACAGCAATAGGTTTACATTTATTTTCAAACCTTTCAAGGCTAGAATAAAACCAAATCCTTTCCAATCAATCATAATAATAAATGCAAGAAACTTTTCGGTTCTTTATAAGATCATTTTATCTTAATGCTCTAAGTCTGTCAGGATTATTTTAATGTGGCTGCTGACATACGCTCATAAGTAGACCTTTGAATTCCATTAGATAATATTATATTGAGATATTTGAATGTGATTTATCAACTGAGCAGCAGCATATGAATGTGATATCAGTGAATAAATTAATTAATCATAAGCAGATTTGTTCAGAGGTTCTACTTTTATAGTTAGCTACATTGTTTGATCCGACATTTGTACATTAGCTATTAAAGCTTTTAGATATACGTTGTGCCATTTGATAGAACGAACATCGACATTCATAAATGTCACAAAATACCTACTAAGTCATACTAATTACCAGCTCAAAGCGAACCCTAGCGCTCTAATGCTAGACCCAGGTATATCATTTCATTTGTTTCTTTATCAGAATCTATACTTTCATTCATTGTTGTTACAAATAACCGCAGTTCTCATGTAATTGTGTTTTATCTGATGCTTGTATGCACACTGAGTCTATAAGTAGAATCCGTTACATTAGTTCCCTATTGCTTATAAATCTGAATGCAGACTTGTACCTAACTACTTATTAAATTATTGATACATTTCAACAACAGATCATACAAAACGCAAGTTTAACAAGCAATGATCGACCAAATCGGGAGTTGGAATATTCAGCGCCTTTGTGTTCCCATTGTAAGTACCGCAGCATGGCATCGTTCTTCATTGAGGCCTCTCTGTGGGGAGCCCACAGTAGCCCGACAGTCTCTTTTTGTACGTCCAACGTTTTATCAAACATTTTAATGGCCGGCTTTATGGAGCCAACAAAAGAAGTGTGCCAACAGAGGCGTTAAATCCTTTACGATTTGATGATGATGATCACGCGTTTGTCATTGGACCGCACTCCGGGCACGTTGGCGGTCATGCGTGAACTCGCATATTGAAAATCATTTGTTCTGTTATGAGAACTTTTTTGATATAACTTGAAATCTAACCTACTTTATTTTTTTTATTAAATCTTTTGGTAAAATCTTTAGCTTCGGTTTTTTTTATTAACAAACTGCGAATACTTACCGAATCTCGCCTGGGAAGCCATATTTGGTAAAAAATAAAAAAGGTCACAAACACAAACATGCTTATAAAACTAAACATAAACTACTAACGCATTCAGTAACACTACACATGTAATTACAATGTAAATTTATCTGTGATTTTCAGTTTTAATCAATAGCTAAGGGTGTAACCTGGAACCAAAACAACGACAACTAACATTTCACCCACAATTATTTCAATTACACTTAGATACAGTAAAATAATCACACCATTGAGACATTATGCAATCGAATGTAAGGACTGATTCACGGACCAACCAAGCATTTAAGAAAATCATTGCTTAACTTCAAAATTTCAATGATATGAAATGGGACCTACCTGGGTAAGAGATGGAAATTGCGATAACACAATAAAAGTAAAACAAATGAAAATAAAACACACCAATAAGCAATTTTGTTGGAAATATTATACTGTCTGTAAAAGTCCTGCGTTGCGGGTGTAACGTGTGGTCTTCCAGGCTACCCCCTTGGCCTGCTAGCGACCGGCACAGCGGCCGAGCCCGCTCGAACGTTTCCGAACGCAACCGAACCCGGCCGAACGAAACCGAATGCGCGGTGCAAGTGAGAGAGCGACATACCTGTCTGGCGCTTTCATTGACAGGCACCTGAAATGAAGAAAAAAATCGATCCAATTCGTTGAAAATTTTAAATTTTAAAATGTTTGTCTTCAACATTTAAAATTGACACAGATAAATTTACATGCAAGGATATGTGTAGGTTTACATCAAATGTCGTTTCGCTGTATTACAATACTGGATATCATTGCTGGTGTTCTGGATTGTTTGCATTGTTAACGAAATCGTCTACTGCGAGTAATGTATCTAAATAAAGAACAAGGGGTAACAAAAATGAATTATAAAAATTAAAAGTAAACATACTAAAAAAGAATAAACAATAATGTGGCAAAAACAGTTAAAAACAACATTGCAAGATGTATTAGGACAGTTGTTAAAATATGGGGTAGCGTCGAGCGGCTTGACTCCGCAGCTCCGATGTTATTGTGCGCTTGCACGCGATCTCTCTCTCGTGTTTGCATTCGCACACTGGCGCAGCTACAAGCCAACGGTTTGTTCCATTTTTGAATCATGTGCATAAAATCATTAACTATCCCATTAAAGTAGTACGGAGTACAGATACATCGCATACCAATGTAACTGGTGCCTATAAATGCGCAGTTAATCAGGTTCATGCAGACTTAACTTTGGTAATAATAGTCCAGAGCGAAAGATAAACGAAACAATCATTAAATCTCTGTAATATCCGTTTTAATTTCAATGTAAGTATCTATCTTATCTAATAATTAAGCACTAAAGAATAATTATGGCTCCTTATCACAAAATCCCAAATAGGTAGATACTCATTTTATCGAAGTAATCAATTAAAGACGAAAGTACATGTATATGAATTGGTCAATAAAAACAGATTAATATTGAGTCATTACAATAAGGCAAACCTCCCTTCCCGATGGACAAATTTATTAGATTATTACCGGACGAGATCACGCAAACGGAATCGTAAAAGTAAAGGAAATCAATCCTGTTAAATTGAATCCAATTCCCTTAACATCATTTCATTATAAAGAAGGGCACAATGCACGTGATATTAGCCAGCACTCAAATATAATGCTAGATATATCAAAAATATATCCAACTTGCAGTGCCGTTCAATGCAGCAATTGTATCATTAGAGGAGTAATGAAAACGTCAAAGCCAAACATAAATTTATAGAGACAGAACAAATATCAAACAATAAAAAGAGCTCAGAATGAATAAAGTGGCGTAGAGTAGCGGTTCATACAATACATTTCACTTCGCGTGTGAACAACCACCGATGACTATCGTTTTGTGCTATTTTGACACAAATACTTTTCTCCTAGATATTGTAATCGATGGTATTCACGGCGTACCAAAGCATACACGCAACAAAATCAAAAGTCACCTACTCGAAAAAACCAATCTATCAATATTAGAACACAAAAAATATGCAAGTCAGTTAATAATCCCGAATCGGCAATCGACAATGGAAATAAAGTCACAGTCACTTTTTTAATAAAAGCAACACACGGTTTTTCTTTTTATTGCCACCCTAGGTTCGTTTGACATTTGAACCGGCTGATGACTTAGCCGCCATGATTGATCGTCGCGACCCAGTAAATGAGTGCAATTTAGCGTTTATTTTCCCTTCTATTCAATGTTTGTTATTGATAACTGCATAAAATTGTGTCCCTTCAAAAAAACTAACTCAATTTTTATTACAACAAACTATTCCTGTAGTGCTTGCTACGAAATCATTCGAAAAGAAATTAATTTCAAAGCAAACAATAAAACAAAATAAAATCATATTTACATACAAATTAACTGTTGAACTGTGACTGGTAATCATTTGTCAATTCCAAATGTCATTCTGAATCCCACAGCAAGTCTTTGAATGCCACATAATGCAAAATGGCTATACAAGGCTTACGTTTAAAGTTCAAAATAACTTTTAGCTTTGAACAATATGCCTCGGAATACTTAAGAGACCGTAAGTTACAAAGCTGAGTCGTATCGCGATCATTTTAAAGCTCAGAATGCAACGAATGAAGCGCCAGGATTTGAAGAAAATGAGCGACTGTATACAATTTATCATCCAGCCAAGTATCCGCCCAAACCGTAACGAATCACTAGTAAATAAATTGACCACAAACATTTCGGACCATTTCTTTTGATGTAGCATCCAGAAACAACTTCCATATTAATTTATTAGTGATGTAAGTATCTCGAAGATTTGTTGCTCGGTTGATTTGCGGTGCGCGCTGCCATAAATCAAACTACTTGCGTTCAGATCATTCTTTTCATAACATATTTTATTAAAATAGAAGTATGAAGTATTCATCTACTGTTGAACTATTCTCGTGTTTGCGTAACGATTGTAAGACAAGTTATATCGATTCGGTAATTTCGTATTGTTCGATCATTTTCTGAATCCGAGTCTAAGAAAATATACAGACGAAGATAGAGCAGTAGATAATAAAATTGTTATTAATCACGATATTGTTTTCGTCTGCCAACATTAATAAGATTTATGAAAACATGTAGTGGGTTGATCCACGTGCGTGTATGTGATATTATTTTAAGAAAGTTTCACAATAATATTCCTCCCACCAGCCGGGCGAGTACAGAGTACAGAGTATAAATTACGTTTGACAGGTCATAGAATTAGATTGATACGTTCTAGGCTGCTCATTCAATTGATAGTGATGTGCCGGGATGTGGGGGTCTACTGGATCATTTTAGACTACCACATTCTAGTTACCTAATGTGAACATACATCGATCAATCAAAAATCTAAAACCTACTGATATATGTATTAACTAATAAGCATTATTGATATTACATAGAGCGATCTTAAGACTCATATTTTTTTCAGTCTACAAATATGGTTGAACCTGTTTATGCAACTTAAATAAAAGTTGATGAATGAAATGGAATCCTTCATAGCAAGCCTGAAGCAATCGTAGATACTTATACAATATACATTTCCACTTAAGCAATGATCTGCTCAAGGGACTAGAAATTTCATAGCTCTCAATTAAAACGCAGAAATAATTATTTGGAAACATCCACCCCACTTGTAAATCAATTTATTAAAGTAAATGCGAGTCTGTCCCTCCTTGAAATATCACGAGTATCCTTATTTGATATTTTAAGACTGGAAATAATTTACCGATTTAATTATATTATTATGTCTCAATAAAACACTTGTTCGACTAAGTAATAATTTAATTAGTTGCAGAAAATTTATTTATGTGGTTGTTACAAAATGGACCAAGTATTATAAACAAAGCATAGACTAAACTGGAATGGCGGGAACTCCTTGGTCCCACCTGCTCTCTAAACAAACTTTTGACGCGACCGTAACAAACATTTTTCGGGAAAAATAATTGCACATTTAAATCCTCCTGGGGGCATTAATTTCCCTTCAGCCACAATTCTGGTAAGGAAACAGTCCAATTAGTGCATTACTTCTTACTTTAGCAACAATCTGATTTAAAGCCTGTATCACAACAAGAGATTGAATAAAGCGGCAAATTAGCAATATTTTATTTTACTCTCTGGTATTTTACTAATCGCTTATATTGAAATACTATACCTAAATGAGAAAACAGAACAAAAAATAATTCATATTTTATAATATTTGTTTAAATAATTGTAACATACAGCTAGAGCTTTCAGCAATGCATGTAGGTTTAATGTGGATACGAACGCAGATAATTGCAGCATAATTTAATAACACTAGCACACTAATACTAGTACGCATGGGCTGTTCAACGTATAAGTTTATGATAAAAAATGTCTTTGAAATGACCGCTGACATTAACTTAATGGGAACAACTTTAGAGGTAAAGTCAATTGTATTCTTGACACACATTGCGTGTTACAAATATCTATGTATAACAAGCATGAATTACCAACTAAGTATAGCGCCGTAATATTATTCGCGAGGTAAGCTCACTGTGACACTACCTTAAATTCCAACCCTTCCAAGTCTGTAGGACAAGATTTTATTTTTGTTATTTATAACACTCGGAAGAATTATTACTTCTGAATCGTTTAAGTCCTTGCTCAGTACTTGTAATCCCGCGAGCCGAGATTAAAATGCCCAACGCTAATTAAAAGGGTAACTTTTTTACCTAAGTAAATGATTAATCGGACATTTATGTTCCAACTGTATTAAAACGTGGCAATAATAAATTGTTCTTATTTAGTTTAGGCGAAACAGTTTTAAGCATCATTAAAATTATGTTGGGATTAGTTATTTTTATACCGAGTAGAAAGACATAACGGTAAAAATATTAACCTTAAGAAAGACTGAAGACCTTTTGACAGGAGCAATTATATTTTCGTAATTTTTAACAATAAATTCTGGCTTTGTGTCTACATCTTAATGGTCACGATGAGTGACATACGAGACCTTTACTGAAACTTTTATGGCTATCCTATACTTTCACTGAACTATTGATGTGTCCAGGCCTTTGACAGGACTATTTGCATTTTCCTACATATTTGCGGAAATAATTCGTCCTGGTCTACAGTGTTGATATCTATTATATTGACACCTGTCATAGTGGAAGGTTAGTGACATTTTGGCGGCCTTGTCTACCCTTGGAACTGCATCAGATGTCGGCTAGCATCAACATAGTAGCAGTGACACTCACAGTTTATTTTCATACTTATCTATTTATAATAAAAAAGATACATTAGAGTAAGCCTATGACACTTATGACCTAGTTTGTCATTGTAATTAAAGATTGCCCATAAAATTCAGTATAAAAAGGGCGCCTTCTACAACTTGTATTTAATTAATTTTATGTCGGAAATATTATTATTGCAGCACATAAGTTTTTGCTTATTTTAAAGTTATAAATATAACATTAAGTGTTATCTATCTAATTAAAAAGAACACGTAATTATATCCAATATGTTACAAATGTCAGCACCTCTATTCGAAGCTAGGAGGGGTAGAAGCTGGCCAGTAATAGCGATTGTTTAACTAATTGCTAAATTAATTATGATAATTATCGAGCGGCCAGTGGCAATAATTTCGCACGGGTGCGCCGCTAGCGCCTTGAGTTATGAACGCCCTTTACCGCAAACTCATCCATTCTGCCACACTGTGGTAATGATGGGCCCTAATTGTGACTATAAAAACTGTTACAGTAAATGCATCGATGCACAGAATATAATATACTTACCTACAACTTATATCCACATTCTTATCGATCGAAATTACCTACTGAATGTCAGTAGCTCATCGGTAATATTTTATTGCAAGCCAGCCCCCTCATTTATCTTATCAATTACTACACTAGGATGCACATTTTGTTTTGGTATAACAATAATTTGTCACCACAAATCTTAAAATACATATTTATTAATATAATATTGTTTATATTACGAGCCGCAAGACGTCAACAAAGTCAGAATAAAAGGCAACAGGAGCGATTAGCCCGAGGCACCGACTGCGTGGTCACGATTTATTGTACACTAGAACAAAATTAATTTTGCAGTCACAAACTTTAAATTAAACAACCCACTACTCCGTACCACAGTTCTAAATGGTTCAAATTAGTTTGGCAACAGTTTTGCAGAGCGCAACAATATCGTGGTCGTTTCGATCTTCAACACAGTAAAGTCTGAGCTGTTTAAGGAAGATACTTGTCTAGGCTCAAAACCAGTTCTATCTCAAATGATTGGCAACCAGGCTTGGCTAACAATTCACCATCAACAGCATATTGCTAGCATTCGTTTGATTCTTGCATCGAATCTTATAATTATTGGTCACGATTTGACATTTATTTACATCTTCATAAGTTTCTGTAACTATTGAACTACAATAAAAAGACACCAAGTGTTCATTTCAACTCAATTTTTCATATCCGATCTATAGTCACTTTTATACCACAGTAAAAAGTTCAAAAGATTATTGTAACTTCGTTAAACAGACAGCTGTAGTTTTCTTGTTCCACTTAACTATCTAAGCACTAACAATGTATCAAGACGAGGCAAATTTTCAAACCGTCACACACAAGCTGATAGTATAAACGACCGCATAAAAGAGAATTACGTTGTTACAACAACTGGCAACAATTTTTCTTCATACTAAGTTTGTTGGAGCACGCAAACCACGTCAGTATGAAATAAGTTTAACAAACACCCAACATTTTTGAAACAAACGCTAGGATACGCAGGGCTTTCGAATCTAGATAGTAAATTACGGTGAGTTAGGGTTTGTAGAGCACTGATCAATCGTGTGCATGTCGGTCTTTGCAAAACTTATGATGGCATTTGTGTTGACTTATTTAATATGTTTTAAAGTCGAATACAATGCAACATTAATATTTGTTACTTGTACTTCAGTATTGTTTGTGTTCAAGTCCAGTTTTTGTTTTAAACTATCAGACATCAGCATTATTCAAAAGTGAAATGATAACTTAATCGTGATACGAACCACCATAAACAAAACTTTTTAAAACTGCCTCTATCTGACCAAAAGCACACACAGGCCAAAACGAAAACCAACAAATTGTTGGAAATTGGTCTATTTGTTGCCAGTCCACCGCCACTCATACTTCCGGCCTGCATTCATCACTCGGACAATATCATTAAGACATGGCACGAGGGTAGCAAACACACCTTATTATGTGTAGTTCAGGAAATCGTACTGCCTTATTTTAGTAAAAGCCTTTCATAATAATGTTTCGTTTCCACTGAAGTAATTGTAGCTGTTTGTGGAGGAAATTAGATTAATTATGGCGTGTGTTTCTGGCTGATTTGTTTAACAATGAATTAAGTTATTTATTCTCGGAATATTTTAAGACATGCAGACCAGATTTTCAACTTTGTTGTTTATAAATATCATTCGCCTCATTTGGAAAGTAAACGATATATATGAATGTACCTCATTGCAAATGTTATCATTTAATAATTATAATTCTAAATCAAACACATTGAACAAACAGCGCTATTATTACATTAGTCATGAGGTTATGGCTTCAACGATCAATTAATGTAAATTGTTAATTAGAAAACACGCAAAACACTCGAGCCGTGCCGATCCAATCAACGCTACTATCTAACCAGTAACAAAGCTACGTAATCTAACTATATAAATAGAATCAAAGTGTCTGACGATACACTGAGCCAAACAACCCACCTGACCAACTGCTCAACTATAATAATCTAGCTTTTATGGTTGAATTCAGATTTTGACACAACTACAAATTAAGCTGACTGGCTCTCGGATTGAAATATAAAACTAATTTCAGGCGAGGTAAAAATTCAAATATATAAAATTAAATTCTAACGGCAAGCCATCAACCAGTCATGTAGGTTCTAAAGGCTTGCATGAAATAGGATTGATATTCTTTGTTTTTCTTTAAGGAACGCGGAAAATATGTGCTTATAAAATGCACGAAGAAAATCTATCATTGATTATGCGGAAGGTCACAGCAAAAGTTCTCCAACTCACTTAACAAGAGCAAAGTCACAAGAGACCACTAGTATTACGATACACACTACCATAAAAGTTAACAAGCTATTTACTGAAAAAGTTTACGCTGACTTTTATAAGGTGCTGTTACCGATACTCGCAACGCAAATGAAATTAACAATTAATTGCTAGGTTCGCTCAATACAACGGCAGTGTGTAGTCAATTATAATCCAATTGACACGAAGAGCTGGCTGGTTACGAAAGTGTACAATAATTAGAACTGTTGGCGAATGAAAAAATACCTGAGAATTCTGATTGCCAGATAAAGCGGCGATTGTCTTGGATTGCATATTGAAAAAACATGCAACAGAGATAAGGAGTTACATGGTTGAGCGACTTAAAGGCATCGCGGGTCTACACTGGCTAATTGCATTTCCTAGCTAGTTACTACACTGGTGCATAACGAGTGCAGTTATTCAGCTCGTTAAATTTTTGATTGTTTGAAATATTGCTTTTCAGTTTGCAACGTGTTGTTGAATTTTGTGGTTGTTTATATTCTAAACGCCATTTTTATTAGAATGTTTCGTTTTGAAATACTGATATTTCAGCTTCGTTGTTTTGAAAATGAGTTAGTATATTCTTTACACATTTCTAATATTTATTTAGATTTTTCTGGGAAAATCTCTACATGATTTAACACATGTATGAACACTCACGGTAGACAATATGACTCCCTCGCATTATTATCTCGACTTACGGAAGTTGAATTACCGTATCAAACTATTTCTTGTACAAACAGCTTAGCTGGCATCCTTACACCCTTGTCACAGTCACAGAACACACACAACACGTGCATTAGTAATGTACATTACTACTTGATGGTAATTTGAAACAGTTCCATCTTTAATTTTATTGTGCAACAGTTATCATTGAAATCATGAATGAAGACACTTGCCTGTTGTTGAACTATATTCTGTGTAATTAGATAAGTAAAGTAAGCAAACATGTACTATTTTGTTTGAATAATGTTTCATAATTCAAATGAATGTTACTCAGTTCAAATTACCCATAAATAATATAAGTCATATTTTATTAAACACTGAACAACGGGAGATTTTTAATGAACATACAGTTTGCATGTCTACATAAATCTCTGATCTAATAAATGACACAATTTACGAAGGTTCTCAAGAAACTTCGCTATTAAGCAATAAGTTAGGAATAAAGTAGCCGTGTGAACATTATAAACTATAATAAAATGCCACACATAGGTAGTAAACGGCTGACAGAGATTACATCAGGACAGAATTAATTATTATATTAATATAAGTTTGGGCGGCATCTTTGTGCGTAGTAAACAATGATGAGTGAAACAACGGGTGTATTCATAAATTTTTCCCTATAGCTGATAAGGTGGATTAGCCCACCGGGATGGCAGGATGTATCAGTAATCTTGTTTGCTAAGAACGCGTGATGTGTTTACACCTCATTACCATCTTGATATAATTCTAAAGGGGACACCAGCGTAAGATCTGAAACTCTTCTGTTTGTATTTTAACTCCAGGTTAAATCCTATATTGCCACATACTCTTTGGTAGTTTATGACACACGAATTATACAACATTTACTTGTAAAAGTTTGAAAATGGAATATGTTTTGAGTTTCTTCAAGAAGCAAGAACGAATGATTCCAAATAACTGCATTAACGAAAATACATAAAATAATATGTAAATTATAGTAATACTATTAGAGCTTTTCTTGATTATCTAGCTGATCTCATATGGCTATCGCATTTCACGTGCTCCGCGTCATGTGCATCACTACTTGTCACATTACACGAGTCGACTAATTAATAGACATCGACAGGTACATCACTGGCCGTTACATTCCCAGCGAGCCCATCACTAGTGACTAGTAGACATGTTTACATGCGACTCGACGATCAATTGCTAGAATCGCATAATGCAGTCGTATGTGTGCGATATACAAAACTATTCACTGGACAATAGAGATATCTGATTCGCAACAATGCATATGTATAGGAATTTTAATTGGAAATATGAGAAGCGAATGTTGCGTTGCACGTTGTTTTGATTTAGCGCCGTTTCTATCCTGTCTACGATAGATTGTTACCAAGATATGTCTGTATTCTTTATGGCCATTGATTTCCATATGTAACGAGGTATAATTAAGGAAAAAACAGTGAGAATCGTATGCACACTTGCGATTGCAGTAATGACCTGCTGTCAGTTCGAATTGTTTATTTGCACCGGTAACTGGCATCGATCTTGAATGCTCCGTCTGATGATATTTAATGTTCCCTACTTTTAGTTCTAGTACTTAGTTAATATTTTCTTTCATCAGAAATATGCAGCCAATCTGATCTCTATCTTTCTGCCAATTACAAAAAAGTTTGTAAGATATTAAAAATTAGAAATGTTTTAAAATAAAATTACGTAAATATAAATTCATAAAAATAAACTTAATTGAAAATCACAGATGAATTCTTTCCAGGAGAAAATTAAAATAAAATTAACAACGAGTCAATTACGCCCCCAGAACAAAATGAGGTATGTCTGTTATAAAAAGTGGGAGCCAAGGGTTGGCGAATTTCTTTCCGGTTCTGTACATTTGTTTAATTAATCACATTCTTACGAATGGGCCCCTCGCTGGTCCGAATGTCCGAATATTTGGAGTTCTTCTGCTTTACAAAGTACTTCATAAAGAGAATTCGTTTAATAATGATTTAGATCAGAATTCTCAAAAACGAACCTCTTTAATTTAGAATTAAACATCTTTAACTTTTTAATTCTTATTAAATGTGTTAATAAATAAGTCGATAAAGCTATGATAGTTGAATTATAAAGTTACATTATATGTCAAAAGCTCTTCGCTTAAACTATTTCCAAGGGGTTGTTAAAAAATATAATAACACAATGTTTTACATATGTAAACTATGAAAATAATAAGGTAAAACATCAAAACAAGTACGTTTGAAAATGTACGAATTAAAAACTTTATCATAGAAGGGGTCGTATTACAAGTCACTTTGCAACAATCTCGCTTATAATTACGTTAGACGCACAAAACAGGGGCGCTTTTTTGGAACAGAAAACAAATGGAGTAGCTTACTAGATAATATAGTTTTATTTGGTTATAAATAAAAAAAAATACCAAGTTTCTTTTTTTACTCGAAGAATAATATTACTTTTTCAATTCATTCATCTTAGATCTGAGAGACATTAATTTGACTGGTTAATTGACAATATTAAATCAACCTGTGCAGGAAATAAATTGACAGTGAATAAATCTAGGTACAAATAGAACGTTTTGAACAATGAGCTTCCAAGGCTAATCTGAATTCTATATTTCTTTAACAAAAAAAAACTTAAAAGTTACGCAATTGGTAATTTCGATGTGTCTAATCGATTTGCAACTCCACCGCACAGTGTTGAAAACACGCACTCAAATGGGAAAAAAACATAAAAAGTGCAAAATCATATCGCTGTTACATCTCGAATGGCTGTTTTTTATTTCAATTTTCGAGGGTTCGCTAAACGTTTGTAGCGAACTCTATTATTCGGTTCTCGTTGTGACGTAAGCACATTCACCACTCAACAGCCGTTTGTTATTAAATATAATAATGTATATCATAACGTATTCATATCTATGATCTCAATGAATATGCCAATTCCATTATTTGTGTTGCACGAGATTAATATTTTTTATTCTTTCTTCTTTGCCATATGGCATATGACAGTAAAATATGTTTTTGTGATGTTACAGAACCAGCGTTTACATTCATATAAAAGTAAGACATGGGTTGATTATAATATAGGTATGAGTAGCTTGTTACGGAAAAACATAAAAACTGAAAATATTAAACAAAGATATAAAGTATATTAAGTATACAAAATTGTCGAATCAAATTAACCTACCAATACAGAAACCCCAAATCCCTATCGAGTCACGCATAGTAAGTATCATGTAATGTTGGAACTATAAAACCTAATAATCCCCAAAACAAAAACGATTTATAACCTTTCTTAACATCGTATTACGTCAGTTTCTATTTACCACAAAATGTTTCATTTGCATAATAGCTTTTTTTCCCGCCATTACTATTTACGTTAATATTCTGATTCGTTGGAGCGGGGGGGTCGCACGCACAGAAAACATAAAGACAATTTGTATGTGGCGGCCATTTATGTAAATAAATCTACGATACCGCATTATTACGACAATATGTACGGAACGGCTGTGGCCGCACGATTATCATTATATTTGGGTGTGGTTTTGTGAATGAAATAATTAAATTAATGCACAACGGGTTTACTGACTGTCATTCACTTTACAATTAAAACGCTTTTTAATATTTCTGAATGGAAGATAATTAAAATTCGCATCCCAAAATGAAATAAAACAATAACAGAACTTAATAACAATTTCTGTTCGTTTAATCAACAAAACATCAGAAAGCAATAAGCTCTATTAAGAGTCCGATAGAATTTCTCATTTCATTCGTCTTAAGTCGTCAGAAACAAAGTGCGGCCGTCGTCGGTGGTGTTATTAACGCGTCTAAATAATTACAGGGCACATCAATCAGAGGGCATATGCAGATAGAGCATTTTGTGCGAGTCAGCGCGCAGTCGGCCCACTGTGCAACCCTTTCTTTGATATCTGTATGATATTACGAATGAAATTATTAAAACACGTTCCAAAATGTGTACAGGTAGGGATGGGAAATAGTCGATATTATTTATTAAAACGTTAATAGTTTTTTTAATTACTGATCGATTTTATCTTGATAAATCTATTTATCCGACATTTTAAGTCATTTGTTTCGCAAAGTAATACAAAAAAAAACATTTAGGTATTTAAGACACAATTTTTAAATAAATGTACTTTAACTTTCATAAGCTAAACTCAGATTTTTATCCTCCACAACACGTGTCTATCGATACCCGCACAGTGGTCTAATTCCTAGCACCAAATATCAATAAAATAATAATATAATCAATATTCCGTCGAGAGGCATGAAGCCTTTGATGTAACGGCTCACCTCGACACACAATGATCGGCACATTTCGTCTAGAACGCCTCAAATTGACCGCAATTAAAAGAACAATGACTAGTTTCAATTCCCCAAACTTAATTTCCTCCGTCGCAAACGTGTAACTAACCGAAAAACGCATTTATAAATAAATTAATACGCTCTGCTTCAGTGGACGTGTTTTGTGTGGGTTGTAATTACTCAAAATATCATGGCGGTATTAGAAATATTTAGGACAAAATGTGCGAACTGTGTAAAATGATCTGCATGGTTTTCTAGATTGAAACGAGTTTCAGCCATTTTAGTGGATCACCATGATAGCCTGCTATGAATGCGAAATATTTTTGGTTATGTCAAATCTTAACTCTTAACAGAAAGCAAAAAAAAATACCTCAAATGTGTTACAATTTGTTTTCTTATGTTTGTATCAAGCTTTCCTTAGCCATGATACATAATAATGCATCCATAAAAATAATTTGTAAGGTTAATTAACAGTTTTATTAACTTCGGCAGCAGAATTTAATTCGGATCCGGTAATTAAAAAAACATAAAATATGTGTATCGACTTATTTTATGTGTTCACGTAACAAAAATCTGTCGAGGAAAACGATATCATTACTTCATGTATATAATGTTTTGTTATCTTTAATTTGTTTTACCTAATTGTACAAATCCTCAATACCAAGTACCTATGTACTACTACTTCCCAAAATTATATTTCATTTATTACCCAAGTACTAGTTACAAAATCTAAAACGATTACGATGTTACAAAACCGTTAATCTGTCTATTAAAGTAACGAAAATAATAATTAGTCTTTTGGCCGTGACTGGGCGGTGTGGACACACTGGGCTATCGGCACGCGTCAATACTGACGGACATCTTTACCCATCGTCACCACATTACATACAAACCATTTTACTTTAGCAGACCAACACACAAAATTGCCACATTTCAAACTTTAAGCTCTACACAATAAAGTTCAAATTACTCATGAACAGTTTTCTCAGCCGCATATTCGATTGGTTGCCTGATGTTACTCTGTCTTTGAAAGCAGTCTAATTAAGTTTTTTAGTACTATTGAAATTCATTGTTGATTGACAGATGGCGCTAGCGGCTATTTAAAATGGATACATCGCTTGGGATGTGATTATTAAACTATTGTTTGGAAGATACATTATGTTTGAAGAGTATGTAAGCACGTCATAGTTATTAGTTTTCCAGAAGAAAATAATAGTTTTTCGTGTTGTGTGGGCCCGAATTAATTTCAGTAAGTGTACCTACATAAATCTTTTCTACACAGATTACCTAAATAATTGCCCACTGCCCAGAGTACTGTTACAAAAGTTTTTAACTAAGTTTATTTACAAACAGATGAGCAGGGGCAGTGACAATAGACTGAATTAAAATTATTTAAATTACGTCCACACAAAAAGCAGATCTATGACGCTAATGAAGATGCATTTGAAAATATGGTAACAATTACGTGCGTGTAATCATTAAAAGTAATTCGCGATCACGTGTTGGCGTGCGTCGACGCCGCCAGCCACGGGAATCATAAAGAATCCATCAAGTTGAGCGCAACTCCGATCACGAAATCCGCCATCAATCATAAACATCAGAAAGGATTAAAATCTACGTTGCACCTTCCGAAGCTCGAGTACCCTTGTTTTTCTCTAACCCGTAAATACTGAGGGGCGTAAGTATGGCCGGGGGGCGGTAAATATTATCAAGGGGGACAGGGGGATACCCCCGCCCCCGGAGGGGGGCACTATCCCTTATCGCGAACGTTACCCTCGCCGCCGGCGGCCGCTAGACCGCCAAAATGTGGGCCAAATCGATTTCTCTGCCCCATTTTTGTGCATCTGGACCGCTATCGATTTTTAGCTCTCTCACAACAATCGATTGCATTCGCGACCACTTTTTTAAGTTTTTGTAACGAAATTATTTTAAAATACGCATCCTTCGTTTATGTTGCCCGCTAAAATTATATTTATAAACATAAAAACTATTAATTTTGCAGTCGTAAAACTGGAAATAAAGTTATTTTAAGTACAGCGACGATAATTATATTAAATGTGTCCGTCGTCGAAATGAAATAGTTTTATATCGGCTGTAAATTACTTTAATCGGAGTGTGATGCGCACAGGGCGCCTGGTGCGGCCGCCTGATCACTATCGCTACTATGTTGTCGAAGACACGTTAAATACACCTAAAATAATACTTACAGAACGACCACGACATCTTAATGACAACATACGTACAGCTTGCATAATTATAATATTTATATTTCGTACTGATGTCACTAAAAACTGTAACACAGTAACCGTTAAACGTGACACTTCAATGAGAGTAAACTTGCTGTTAGCCAAAATGTCGGTCAAGGTTATGAGACTACAATTTCGGGTTCAAGCCTGACTTTTCATTGAACATTATTTTATTTTTGAAGTATAAAATTCATAATTGGCACAATGGGTTCAAAATGCCAGTGCTACAAATTCGAATTAAACAAGCTAGATCACTAAATTGCCTCCATTGTAACATGGGAAAGAAAATACTTATGTAACACATTAGACATCCAACCAGCCATTACTATAATTAATTAAAACAAGACAAATCCTTTGAAATTGTCTTCTTATTTATGAGTTGCAATAACAAAAAATGTTTGAAACAGAAAGACAGAACTTACTCCTTTACACATAGGTACATATACACAGAGTATGTTACATTGTTAAATTTATTAAAGCATGATTTGATTAAAAATAAATAAGAGGAAGGTTGTAAAACGCAGTTTACTATCTTTTAACTGGCAACCTCCGACGCACATTCGATACTCGTCTACTAAGTTTTTTATCGATAACCCTTTTAAATTGTTGCAAATGTTTTATTAACTTTTATTATAAACCGTATATCAGGTTTTAACGAGGGTTTCAGACCGTCTTAAGTAGCCCTTATCTCATTTTGTTTCTTTGTTATATAAACTTTTCTATGTGTTTGTGTAAAGTTGGACTCGCGAACACTATTACTTGTAATTTACATCTCTAGTTTTATGTTTTCTAATACTTTCTCACCTTACTATAAATTTATTATGGCTGCAATAAAGATATTTTGTTACTCTTGTATCTTGCCAACCGTCCGTCGTTTTGTGTACATAGAAAAGTTTCAGATTTTCTTATAATATGTAGAGTTATAATACTTTTAGTTTATCAGAATTATTTTACCATACCTATACATAAACCCGGGTACATGACAAAATAATTTGGACAGGATTTTATGGCACGTTTGGAATATATGTATATTCAAGTGGTGAGTAACAAAGAATATTTAAATACAATTTTAATTTCTTGATAGCTTTAAGTAATATTCAAACACACAAAATGTTCGGTTCCCTATCCACCAAACACATTCGTGTGCCAAACCAATAACTAGCAGAAGCACGATTAGGTGCACCAACCAGTAAATTGATATGGTATCATGAGAAAAATAAAGCAAAACCACGGAACACGACTTAGTATCAGTTCATAATGGACTAATTGTGCGAATGTATTTCTTACAACGTTTCTATGCTCGCTCTACAACTATAATGACTTTATTTTGTCACGCCGTAACAGCGCACTTAATTTACAATTATAATTAACACAAACAATCACACTGTCATTGGACGTTTATTACGAATTCACAAAAAAAAAACAGAATCTACCGTTATAACAGTGTATGCAAGAACTGCAATGTATTTAGAATTATTGCTCTTTAAAGTAAGCTCTTTTTATTGTCAATCGCTAAATCAATCTTGTGATCTCCCACGGTGTCATTTGTATGTTTAGCTTGTCTAACTCTGACCTACGTTCACGGTACAATTAGTATAAATTATTTAAACTGACAAACGCATCTTAATTTGGTACATAAATGGATCTGGTTTGTTTGAACTTATAATTTCGCTGGCAATTAGTGCGCGCGTCTTATTCACACAATGGCGGTTGAGCGAGTCTCGCAAAAACGTCATTCCGCTGCATTTCCGCCTCCCATTGTCTCAGCTCTAATCTGCATTGGATTAATAACCATGTACCTATGTGTGTACAGACAGAAGAAAACTTGTATTTAAATTAACTGTCTCCCGTTATTCTCATCGATGTAACATGTCTTCATTTCTCAGATACAATATTTTGCAGGGAAAGTGATTTTTGCACTAACAAATTATGATTAATTTTAGTAAGAATTATTGCATGTTTGTACGATAATGAGCTTTTTACTTCTATTGAAAGTTTATAGCAGTGTTTGTAACAGTTGAGCAATAGTAGGTAAGCAGCAGCCAATGCAATCAGTTAAATTAATGTTGCGAAAATACCATATCGTCTATTTATATCGTCTATAAATACAAATCGTATTTATAGCTCTAATCTATTCTAACGTTTACTAATTAATGTGAACACCGTACTTTCATAGTCTTAACTGGAGCAGCGTTTAATCCATCATTTTCTCGCGGCGTTTATACGTCTGTAACAGTTCATCTCATGATAAACGGCAATGACTCCTTCTTCTTACTATACCTAATTAAACATGATTAGAGCTCAACACATGGTGAGCCGCAATTATAAGACGTTACAACGGCTACCGGCGCACCACGCCACACGCCATGCGATAGTTTCTATCAACCATTCAATATCTACCTAACACGGAAGCGAATTTTAATTATTCGCGCTCATTATTACATTGTCGCTTTTTGTGAACCGATCTTGTTTCGTTAGTTGACCATAACTGTTTAGCATTTACGTTCACCAGTAAAACTGTATCTCATTGTTATATCAACTGTTCCCGAGCATTCCGCGTCTGTAAAAAGGACGCAGCGGGTTCCAGCGACACGTCCCGATGTCACCCGGCCGTTTTCCTGAATGATGTCGAATTCGAGAGTAGCGGGAAGAAAACGCACAATCCGAATCCATTCAAATCTACAGTCATGAATGAACCGAATGCGATAGAGACGGCGCCATACCGTTCCGCGAGGAGCGAGAGAGACGCGATTTCAATAGTACGCGAAACGGAAATAGAGAGGCCGAGATAATTCCGTCTAGCCGGGAGGGATTCCCTCGTGTCACTTGTGTGCGTACGCTTTTTCGAATTGTACGGGAGGACTGGAGTGTTGGCGTGCGTTCCGGGCGCGCAAGCCGCCGACACTCGGAGGGTCCTTTATCGGTGTTCGTTTCAATTCTGAGGCACTCGCATTCATTCTTTGCTTTCCGTCTGTGCCGAAGTTCCCCAGCTACTTGTTGATCATTCGTAATAAATTGCCTCCATGATATTCCCATTGTGGAACAGTTTGTCGCTTTACTGCCTCGAAGGAAATTGCGTTTCCTCAAGCCACTCGAGTTTATTTGCCGTTCAATTGTGAATGTTATTCGGTTGATTGTTGTATATTTATTCGCGTTGGGTGGTGAAGATTAATCGAGGTATGAAGGAAGTGTGAAGTAGGTTAGGTAAGGTAGAATAATTTGTTTGCAGTAAACTGACAATCGATATGCGGAAAGCTAGAAAGTAAAGTTCCATTCGTGTGTCTGTTTGGCTATGCTAGGAAGCGTTCATCGAGGCGTGAGGAACGGCGCAGTGGCAGCGATCAGCGCCACACCGGCGCAGGCGCATCCCTATACAAAGATCTAAGAACCTTAATCTTTTCTGAAGCTTCAATTAATTTTATATGAATATTAAATAGGTAAATTCCCGTAAAGGGGAAATAACTCTTTCCAAATCTTGTTGCTTTTTAAATTATATTAGTTACATTTTTGAAAATTATGCCAGTGGCCAATTTATTGCTACATTAACAACTAAATACTCAATCTTAACAAAGTAGCAACAGGAAAACGTGTTCTATCTATTTGCGATTTACTGATTTTCACTTCCAATCTTACAAGTAATTGATCAACCATAAAGAATTAAATTGATAGGTACAATCACGGACGGAATTGTTAAAGATAAATCAAGATTTGATTACCTTAATGTACACAGAGTAGTAAAGAAACATGTTAAAGTATGTAAGTGTACTAAGTATGAATGTGGAAGGATGGAGAGGCAGGGGTAGACCTAGGAAAAGATGCATTGATTGCCTGAAAGAGGACATGAAGCAGAAGGGAGTGGATGTAAGTATGACGTCTGACAGAGAGGAATGGCAGAAAAAGACATGTTACGCCGTCCCCAAATGACTTGGGAACAGGGCAAGAAGATGATGAGATGATATGAGTAGTAAAGAAACATTTAGTACTATGTTTATTTAATTGTTAACCTGTCTAGATAGCATAACAGAGTAATTAATTAATTTGGCAGCACACGCGTCTCAGACACTGCAATGCAGTGTCTTGGTTTAATATTTCAATGAGAATCAGTGCTTGGACCAACGCCAGTCGGAGTCCGGACAACATTCATGATAATAATGTATTCTACATATATGTCTATATCAACTATGTGTCTAAGCAAACAGATCATCGTACCAGCCGCGAGTAGAGAAACAAAGCTAAATAAATATTAAATAGGTAAGTAATAAATCTAAGTAATAGTGTTGGATATCCTACTGGTATTACCTATACAATATAGTTTACGTTAAAACCTACCTATACCAGCCTATCTATCCTTCTTTAATCATTGAGGTTTTAATAATTAAAAGGTACAAGATTCAATAAAAAATAAAATAAAACCTAAGCTTATCCGACAACGGAAACGGATGTACAAAATCCTTAAACTCCAGATCTCTTTAAGTAGCTTAATTGAACACAAATACAAATTAAACAGTAAACAGAGGACCTTTGTCGTTTTCATAACCAGTATATATACAACTATAAGTTTTTTTTTAAACTAGCAACAAAAAAGCTTGAGAAGTTTTTGAACGTCCACCGGCTCTACAAAGGTAATGAGATAGTTATTTCAGTGCTTTGTTTATTTACAAAATATCACTCCGTTTGAAGGCGGACCATCAAAATGAGTCGTAAAGCTGAAAATTCCATAAAAAGTCGTGTTGATGACCTCCGTAATTGAACCTCGCTCTTTGTAGCAGAGACAATGGACGGAACCCTGCGCTTTGAATGTATTGATTAGAAGAAAAAATAAGCCGATGCCAGTAGCGCCTTTGCTTTGTATGCTTCAAGTGCTTTCTGTACTTCCTAATTAATTAAAAGTATTCAATAAATAACCAAGCAAGGCGGCCTGAATAACATTTAAAATGTCTGTACAGAAGTTTGATAAATAATACTCTATTTTATCACTATTAATAATATTGTAATGCTGTGTGCCTATATACAGCAAGGATTTAAAATGTCCTAAGTGACTATCCCAATATATCTCACGAACTTATTATTATTACAATTACATGAAAAGATTTTAAAACTGCATTGTGCATTAAGTCGCATAAAAGAGTTATAGAAGTAAAGTCAGGACACCCGTGCAGTTCCTCAGTAACATGATACCACTCGTTTATCTGCTGTCGAGCAATTATTGAAGCGTGAAAAGGAACGTCCTCCTATTATTTACACTGCGTTTTGTAATGCGGGCGTTCCGTTTTTATTTTAAAAAATATCGCATTTCCAAATGTGAGTAGTGACATCCATTAGGTTTGTGTTTAAATTGATTACTTTAATAAATAGATGTTAGGTTAAAGCAGGATAATTTTAATTATTTGTAATTGTGGATTTATTATTTGAGAGCATACCTAGTTAATTCATTATTTCCAGGTTGTATGGTTACAATGAATTGTGAACTTTTATTAATATAAAATCAAGAGGTATTTCATATCATTTCACAAAATCGATTTATCAAAACAATAAAAATAATTTACCCAGTCGCCACAACAAAAACTGTAGCTATCCAAAAAGTTTTTATACCGACTGTACCTACCTACTAGCTGTATAATAAAATAGCTGAGCAAAATAGTTATTTTATTTTATCAAAAGAAGTCAGGTATAAAAAAGCGAATTGTTATTTATGTTAGAAACAAGATTTCTTTGTCGACTGTATTAGCGGAATCGTAATACTGGAAACATGTCAATACGAATTTCGTCTGATTCAACGACCGCCGGTGACTGGCCGTGTTTTTTATTTATTTCTACTGCGATTGGTATTTCTTATGATATTTCTTGTGATCTTTTATTTTGGGAACTTAAATGAGTCATTTTAAATGAACACTTTCACTGTGATGACAAAAGTAGTAATTGCTTTCTAATGTTTGAATGTAGTGTTGCAAGTTTATTGTCTTATGACATTTTTATTTTAATGATGGCATAAATATCAGTAATCATTACCTATCATGTATCTAGGAAACTATTTTTACTTCTGATATAAAGTTTTAACTAACAAATAATCAAGTTGCAACCTGCAACCATTACGTAGTTATAGATTTACTTAGCCCGGATTCAACATCAATCAAATTACCAGAATCGCGTATGACATCATTAGTCATATGAATTTAGTGGCTAGTGATTTCATACGAGCAAACAAAAATTGTGAGTCAGACAACCGCTCGCGTCTCCCGAACGTTTCCGCTGTCCAATACATAAACAAACATTAAATATTACACAAAGCTTCAATAACAACAAAAAAATTAAACTTTACGCCTCCCAGATGCATACTTCCTGACAACATTACATTTTTAAAAACACATTCGGTGAAAACACCGATATAGGCCTACCGGGCCGCCGCGCGACCACAACAAAACAACATTTTTTAATCTAACTTTACCGTTTGTAAAAATTACTATTTAAATATTTAAACCTCAGCCGCTAATTAACTGAGATCTAACCCTTCCGTCGCCGGCCGAAGCTCACTTTAATATTTAACCCAGTGGAAATATTTTGCGCGTATTAAAATGTGAAAAATTAATGAATGGTGCGCTCTCCCCGCGGAGCTGTATATGCAGGCGGTAAACCGCTACACTAGTATTATTTCATTATTTCGACCTTGATGACACTTCCTGGCTCATCCTTTTGCTAATTAACGAATATTCTAATAGCCACAACAAAGTTATGAGACAAAACTCATGTTAGATCTCTCCATCTAGATTATTTATTAGGCCTATGGTCTTTAAACGATTTATATTTATGAAGAGATGCAGCATGATAAAAATAAAATTCACCACTAGGTATTTGATTATTTTTCTAGCACTTGCCGATCAGCATCATGAATCACATAACTGACATCTGTTACAATACTTTAAAACCCGGCTCACATGAGGCTAATGTAGAAAATATAAATAAGTAAGTAGTCCTTGAGGATTTACACAAAACAAACTAGGTAGGTAAACGAAAACTTGAAATAAATAAACAAGCCAATTACGGTGAAATAAAAGAAATGATAGTCACAGGCGATACCTACCTTCCTAACGGGCAGGCTGGCTGGTGACAGACATGTGACATCACAGGGTAAGGAGTGCGTGAGTGAACGTACCTTGCCGTGGTGCAGTCGCGGTACAGCACGTCGAAGTCCTTGCACGACAGCAGCTTGCAGCGGTTGACGCCCGGCTGGATGGCGCCCAGCCCGCGCAGGATGCGCACCTGTTCCACATTGCACACCAGCGGCACTATGTCCAGTCTTTTTAGCTTCGTGTACACTGTGTGCAGCCCGCCCACCAGGTGCTTCAGGAACAGCTCGAACGCCTGCGGCAGGCACAGCATCGTGTCGCCCTGGATGATGAAGGCCGCCACCTTCTGGCCGCGGTAGTCCACCAGCTTGCACTCGTTGGCCGAGGGGTCGGAGGTGGAGATGGGCGGCGGGCTGCCGTAGCGCGGCGGGCCGTGGTGGTGCGCGGCCGCCATCAGCTCGAGCGGCGAGTGGTGCATCATCTGCAGCGAGCCCAGCAGGCCGAGCCCGGGCGGCGGCAGCGGCAGCCGCGGCGCCAGCAGCTGCGGCGGGCTCAGCCCTCGCGCCGGGGACGCGGCCTTCACTCTCGGCGAGCCCCCGGAGGAGCCGCTCACCTCGCTCGCGGTCGACGCTGAGTCCACGGCGGACTCCATGCTCGCAACAGACTACACACGCATCACACACCCGTCGCGCGCGCTGTTCCGCGCAACAATAAATAAAAAGCCGGAGCGAAACGAGGGCGCGGCCGCGTGCGCGCGCCCGCCCCGGCCGCCGCGCGCCATTGGTCCGGCGCGGCTGCAACTCTTCTGCGATTGGGTGGCGACGCTGGCGCGGAGTCTCCGCCTCTTTTTTCGTTGCGTTGCGTTACAAACGCGCGAAGAAATGTTCCTGTTTCTTTTGGGTGTTGTGTGTGTCGGGCGCGTCGCGCGTCTGCTCGGGGGAGGATGATAACAATGTCACCGGGAATCAATATGAGCCTAGATGCCGCCGCGGACCGCGCTCGCAACGCAATAAATACTCAATACTACAATCTTGTATAATTACTAACTTTGATTATAAAGAGGAAGTCTACGATTTATTTATGGGTCGCAGTAATTTTATTGAGCGAGATTTCTGAACTCTATATTTTGTTCTATCTGAATAAGATAGAAGAAGGAAACTTTAGATTATTTCAAACAGGAATAAGTAAATTTTTCGGGCTTAATTTTATTTTTTTAATTAAAGCATTTTTTTAAGTTTCTTAAAAGTAGCTTTTAAAGTCTTTAAGAAAATGACAACTTATTACCTAATGAAATAAAAGAAAGGATTCTATGTAGTTAAAGATTTTCAAAGGAAATTTTGTTTTTTTTTCTAATATTAACACATTTTGTCATTTTGATTGTGTTCATGAACTTTTGTAGCTGACTGTACTATGTAACTAGACATTCTTTGAAAACATTTAATTTGAAGAAGTTGAAAACTTATAGGTAAGTCGGTACCTAATCCTTTTCCTTGCATAACTAGGTACCTATGTATGTATCTACATAAAAATTAAGAAGTAGGTAGGTAGGTAGGTAGGTACCTACCTCCCTTCAATGTTTCAGTAAATTTTAGTTTTTTTCATTTTATTTCTTTGAATGAAATGTGATGGTTGGCGTTCATTGGGGGAACCCTGCGGTCAGCAGTGGAAATAGGCTGCTTATGATGATGGTTTTTAAACTACTCAAGTAATTTGTATCAAATTAATTACAATTTATGATTAGGTAAAGCCAAAAATTATACCATAACGGATAAGGTTTGTTTTACCTGTAATGGTAGGTACTGCTTACCATACAACGATGGATAAATAATTAAGTATACCTATAATAATTTTTTTTTTAATATTTGAATAAGTTTTTAAATAAAAATAAATAAATAGGTATAAAAAAGTTTTCTGTGCATTGAAATTTCCAAATAAGTACCTAGGTACCTATTCAAAAACGCTGTCGAATATATGTAATTCCTCAATTTGTTTAACTTTATATTGGTAGGTAGGTACCTATGTACCTAGGCAGGCACTAGCTAGCTATCAGGATTAAGTTTATATTTTGGCCTGGGTAAGTACCTAAATAAATAAGTAGCTACTTATTAGTAACTACATATAACACTACAATTACAATACAAAGGGTATGAAGTGTCGAAACAATAGCGATCTCAATGATCGACAACTTAGCGAAACTCCCGAACGCCACTCCAATAGGTTCCGTCTCCTATACAAACATTACTTTACACCAAATCTCCTTTTAAATACGCCAATTTCAACCTTCTAGTGATAGATATAAGGGTGGTATGTAATTTTGTGGGACGCAAAACTTATTGTGGTGTTCAAAAGTTCTTTGTTCAGGATGTTTTTCAATGATTATTCTTTATAATATTGGTATCAAAATCAACATATAGATGCAGGGGTGAAACTTTTGTATTTTTCAGTGTATGGAGTGTTTGTTTGGTTTGAAAATACGGTTTTTGAGTAGTTCGCTTTGTTTTAGTTTGAGAGTCTTGTGAATGAGTACATAGCATTTCTTAGGAGTAGTTTATCTTTGTTATTTTTCTTTTTGGTACCTACATGTTTTAACAATTTCGTTAAGTACCGTACCTATCTACATTTCTATGTAACTAAGTATGGTAAACACTTAATTTGTGTTTCTCCTAAAATATACATATGTAACAATAACGTAAGAACAAGTAGACTAGTGTGCAATGTATTGCTACGAGTGCTACGACGCACTGCGAGTCACTGCTACAGTGTCGAGTAGACAGGGCTGCAACATGAGCTACTGCTGGTTACGAGTGCTACGACGCACTGCGAGTCACTGCTACAGTGTCGAGTAGACAGGGCTGCAACATGAGCTACTGCTGGTTACGAGTGCTACGACGCACTGCGGGTCACTGCTACAGTGTCAAGTAGACAGGGCTGCAACATGAGCTACTGCTGGTTACGAGTGCTACGACGCACTGCGAGTCACTGCTACAGTGTCATGTAGACAGGGCTGCAACATGAGCTACTGCTGGCTACGAGTGCTACGACGCACTGCGAGTCACTGCTACAGTGTCGAGTAGACAGGGCTGCAACATGAGCTACTGCTGGTTACGAGTGCTACGACGCACTGCGGGTCACTGCTACAGTGTCATGTAGACAGGGCTGCAACATGAGCTACTGCTGGCTACGAGTGCTACGACGCACTGCGAGTCACTGCTACAGTGTCGAGTAGACAGGGCTGCAACATGAGCTACTGCTGGCTACGAGTGCTACGACGCACTGCGAGTCACTGCTACAGTGTCGAGTAGACAGGGCTGCAACATGAGCTACTGCTGGCTACGAGTGCTACGACGCACTGCGAGTCACTGCTACAGTGTCAAGTAGACAGGGCTGCAACATGAGCTACTGCTGGCTACGAGTGCTACGACACACTAGGAGTCACTGCTACAGTACTAAGTAGACAAGTCCACGAAATATGAGTCACTATAAAACAATATGATCTACAAGTCAAATACTCTGATAAAAGTTTTTCTTTCAACAATAAGTAGAGTAAGTAAGAAGTGATAAACCCATCTGAGCAACAAGGAAATATTCCATTCAATACTAATCTCTTATCAAAGAAAACATGTTTTCCAAATTCACATACGTAACTCTAATCTATATTTACTTAGCCATATTAAAGACACTTATATTCAGTGACGTAAGCGCACACAAAAGGTGATTTTCAAACCACCGTTTAGGCTGACACTCTACTAACGTACATTGGTACATAGTTAAAAGGAAGGTATGTACCTTTATAGTCATGTTTTCCACACTATATAAGATGAGGAAAAAATATATTTTTCTGCGTGATTATCAATCATATATCAAAGATAATGAGATGTCACTAGGGGGCGTTGGAAACAAAGAATGATGTTATCTACGAGCATATTTACCCACTGAAACACTGGGTAATTCATGGTAGCTTTAAAATTGTTTCGCATTAAAAGTGTCTGTATGTGTAGTCGTATGCATTAAGGAAGATAGTGATGGAAACATAAGGAGTAACATTTTTGTACAATCCAAAATAAGGTTCAATTCCACTTCAACTGTAGATATAATGCCTTAAGAGAAAGGTGCATCCCCAAACACCAACTGAAAACTATCTTTACGAGTTCTAGTTGATTACTTATTTATTTTTTATTAATTTAGCTTTTTGCTATTCAAAAACTAGCTTTCGCTAGCGGTTTTACCTGCGCCTCATGGATACTTACTTCAAGCATCTGTATGTAAAGCGGCCTTTGAGCTAAGTAAGTATCTGACATTGTTATTTTTTAAATTGGTCCAGTAATTCCTGAGATGAGTTGAGTAGGTACATTTTACAAACACCCTTCATTTTCTATATAGAAAAATATTAGTAAGTAGGTATGCCTATAAAGGAATAAACAATTGCCTAAATTACAAAATGCATACCTATAGTAAACAAACAGTATTTTACTTGAAATGACCCCATATAAATGAGGACATGAAGTAGCACTGGACATTAGCTTTACGAGCTCTTTTTCAGCGTTTCATAAGACGATGTTTTTTTGTTTTCTGAATGGAAACCACCCCGGGCGCCTTGGACGCGAGTGTGTAGCGTGAGTC
Source organism: Helicoverpa armigera (assembly GCF_030705265.1). Lineage (NCBI taxonomy): Eukaryota > Metazoa > Arthropoda > Insecta > Lepidoptera > Noctuidae > Helicoverpa > Helicoverpa armigera. The sequence goes on along the minus strand of NC_087132.1, from coordinate 7,250,960 downwards.
CACTCCACATTCAACGCTTTTTATTATTTTATGTTTCGTTATTTATTATTTAGACCAGCTGGACTGTCCATTCTAGAGAACTTATCCGTTTTTATTTAAGCGTTTAAACCTAACTGTAGTGAATAGGTAAGTACTTACATACTTAATTATTGTTTTGAATGACAAAGATAAATTAACAAATAGATACCTCTGTGGTATGGTAGCGTGGTACCTATCTAAGCAAAAAAATATTTTTTTTGTCTGCGTTTCAGACGACAGAAATAATTTAAATACTAAATCTGCCAGCTTATATAAGTACTTATTTATAAGTAAGTACCTAGTTGTTATCTTCATATAAAAAGTGGAATATTTTCATCGCCAGATAATCTCGAGTTCTCTTTACTAACAAACAAATTAACAGCGCTTAGCCACTCGTTATCTTTCACAAGCTACTCGGATTTCACAACATTCTCATATATTTGTTTATACATAATTAATTTTAATTAATTACCTGCCACCTATTTATCTGGGTCGCAATGTTTAAGTAGGTTTTCTTTTATAATACCATTATAAGCTTCTGACTAACCTTTTATAATCAGGTAGGGCTTATTTTTATAAGAATCCACTTAACGTACTAAGGTTTATACCTATTTTCGGACACTCAATCTAAATTCAGAAAATCAAACAAGATTTTATTTGTATCTAGGTGGGTAATTAAATAAACTTTGAAATAAGAGGGAAGGCAAGATGATTTATCACAACTAGAATGGTAAGTAGGTCTACAGAGCAATTTAATTGTCATCGAGTCATAGACTAAAACTTGTCAATGAAGAAAAATAAATCAAAATAGAATCCAATATCGTTTCTTATAGGAATACCTAGGTATGTACATTTCCAATTGGATTAACAAATATCAAAAGTTCTTTTCATTCTCAATTACCATACCTCCCATTTAAAAAAATATTCTTAGGTTTTGCTTTCGTAAAATAACTTTTATCTTCCCTCCATAAATGAAGTCTGCAAGTTTCATCGGCAAGTTCTAAGTTTAGTATCACGCAGCGCCATCTATCAAAGTAAAGTTGAACAAAAGCGGCGCGTTCTCTTCCGATATTGTATTTGAACCTCTTCGAATGGCATCTTTTAGAAAACAAACTGACCCCATTATTTATGTGTTAATCATAGAAGTGTGTAATTTGTGAATAATATTCAACAGTGTACTGACTCACTAATATTTTGTACCTACTTTCCTAAATATTATGTGGAAGATACTAAGTTAATAACTGATCAAAGAACTTTTTCAGCACACTACTTACATAGTTTTCGCTTCAGCTTAATTCAATAAAACTGTTAATAAACTTTACTTATAAATAGCAAATCCACAACTCGCAATACTCGGTCTAACACGACTAATCCCACCTCTACACAAAACTCACATTGCTCACACAATTCGAGCAGGCGTCACAAACCACTAAAGTCCATCCATTCAAAAATCAATGTGCATTAATCGAAAAAGCGGCCAGTTCGTGGAAAAAAATGAAGAGATACAGGGGGATTAGCCCACAAAAAAGTATCGGAAACAAATGGTCTTTGCCGAGCAATAAATCGAGCTCAACATTGGGAAGCTTGCAACAGACTGTGCATACTCGTTAAACTTTATTTTTATATTAAAGCCGTAACTTTGGGATGCGACGGCCAACAACTGTAATCCCCGCTGTGAAACGTGAAAATTTTGCATAGATATTAATATTAAATGGAATGCTCCAGATTTCGGATAGGTATTACAAAATTGTTTTATTAGATAGATTAAAATTATTGTACCTAATACCTAGCTGTTAGGTAGATATATATGTAATAGATATAATAATTTTGAATCTTTGCAAATCAAAAGTGCGGCGTTTTAGGGGTTGTTTTAAAAATAATTTAGAAAAAGGAATTGTAATAACTTTCTGATTCAATTTAATTTAGTGCAAACTGGTTACAAAAATTCAATTCATAAAATTGTCCCTGTCTACTTAACTATCCACAAAAACAATCTCAAAGAATACCTAACTTTTAGTCGCCTAAACAAATGATGAGTGAGTTGAACAACGATAAAACCGCAGGCTATAACCCAATTAATTACATTGCTTTTCAGCACTCGGCTGGAAAGTGCAGTAAATAATGCAACCAATAGGTGCACGGTATGCTCCCCGATCCGGGTTTCATGCATTTACTCGTGCTCGACTAGGAAATTAAATTTGTTCACAATGCAAGGTGCCACCGCTGCGCTTTCGATAATTTATGTTTTCACTAATTTGCTTTCGGTGGCGCTTTGTGTGAACCTTGTTATAGTAACGCGCCATCACTCTGTTGTTGTTACTATCGGGTACTTACATATACCGTTTTAGTTATGTAACTTATTCATATTTAGTCCATGGTGCTCAAATTATTGGGAAGAGCTCAGATGAATGTGAAAAACTCGTTTTAAGAAAGAAAGACGCCGTATATTTTTTTCGCCACACCGTTGTACCTTACATAAAAAAACTATTAGCCATTTTGAAATAACACATTATTAAATGAATTTCTTACATTATCCTGCCCATATAATTTTTAATTTGAAAGGGATGAAGGTAAATGTAAGTACCGGTTCAGAAAAGCGGTTATCCCCCTCAGGAGGCCGAACAAAAACGTTAGCACACCTCTTAGTCATCAAATGTAAATTCTCTCTGGTCTGCTTTGAGATCGTGTTGCTTTTGATGTAAAAATCATACGTCTCTCCCTGCAAGTGTCTGACAATATTGACACGGCTTGCGAACAACTAGACGCGGTAGCGACTACAGGGAATCATTATTCAGTTGGAATTTACTTTTCTCACATTTTCGCAGGCGATATTGTTGCGAGAGTGCTTTGAAAGGAGATTTGATTATTGATGAGAAATATTCTGAACTTCAAATGCTTTCTATTTACTATTGGATAACCATTATGTCGACTTGCTCCACCAAAACGACTGATCAATGACTCTATCTTGAAAATTACATACCTACCTTAATTGAACAGTGAGGGCACCTACTAACATCTAGAAAACAATGGGTGTTATTTTATTCCTGCTAGAAAATACTCCTTTTCTTATACCAACCTCTACCGATCTACCTCATGACAAGACCTTATTAGACTTATTAGCTCCAATAACCAGCAAAGAGGTGTGAGTAAAGTGCAGGTCACCGATCACGCAGCCTCCGCTTATCTGTGCGCCTCAAGATCCCAGAATAGTCGTCCCCCGCACACACTCGTAAGGGGCAACTTTATTATTTTTCCAGTTTTCATCACTTCACGCTCCGTCTGTCTTTTGATTCAATGGCTGTGTAATGTGCTGTTGCTGCATTTATTTTGCACTCTTACCTTAGTGTTGGCAGTTTATTTTGCATTCTCTTGGTGTTGCCAGTTATTCCCCAACGCTTTGAAGTCAAAGCTCTTTTGACTTTGCGAGGCGGCTTAGTCGGCGCTGACCGCAGTGCAGTATGAATGATACTTTTTACGCTGAATAGTCTCGTGTACATTTTTTTAGTTGCACACTAGATTTTTGCGGCTTTGTGTACTTTATGTTCTACACTTATTTTTGCTCCTCTGAAGCTATCAAGCTGCAAGGATGTCTAGGGATACGTGTATCGTGGTTGTTGAAAAAATACTTGGTTTATTCGGTTTATTCCCACGGATTGTGGATATACCTACCTTGACTGGATTGGAGTATATTTTTAGACACTCTACAGAAAGATACACGCATCTAAAGTTAAAAGATGCTAAAAATAAAATAGAAGAAAGTAAAAAAATATAACAACTAACAATTAAAGTAAATTACCAACATTATTATTATAAAGTATATTTAACATAAAGTGCTGCTATCTGATACGGGCGCTGACGTCACATTTAATGGAAATAGATGAAAAATTATTCGCACTCGCACGTATTGACTCTATAGGTGCCTACAGTGACGGGGTCGGGCGGCGCGTGATCCCGCGAAATATGATACAGGGCTGCTGCCAATAATCTCATCGTAAATGTAGGTTTTTCGTTTATTTAAACGAGTTCAATTATTACATGTTAAATTAGGTATCGGAAAACAAACAAATTATCGTGGAAAACTCACGTGGAATAAATGAATGAGTTTTCATTTTACACAATTAAATGGTGTTCTTTCTGATATTTTGATGATGGAAGCGACACTACGTTAGTTGTTAAGTACCTACAATTTTTTTTATACTAATGTAGGTAGTTAGCTGATTATCTGCCTTGTTGATTCGGAAGTTAAGTAAAACCTAACAGGTTTTTTATATTAATTTTCATAATCAACGACGCATGGATGAATATAAATGAACCTTGCTGTTCAACCCTAAGCAAGCGTACGTGTTCGGAAACGCGGAGAAGTCGGATGTCAACGCGTGACGCGCTTTGAATGTACCTCCGCGGTGGCTCGTAATAAATACAATATTTTTATCGGGCACACGCACTCTCCGCCCGCAAATATTGTGTCACCGTAATCTGACGCTTTGCTCAACTCGTCTACTTAAATTTCAAGATGCTCCACTTCGTGATTCAATGATCAAAAGCTTAAGTAAATTACTAATAACATGTGAGGAAAATTCTTTTCAGTTCAATGTGGGAAGCAAAATATTGACTTCACGGAAATGCGGAGAAAATATTGAGTGACAACGCTCTACATATTTATGTAGCGTTAGGTACTGGATGTTAGGTACCTCCAATGACTTCACGGTCGCTTAAAGTATAAATGGGCAGGCATTAGTTGGCGTTAATTAGCTTAATTTGCGATTTAAAACGGTAAGTAAAAAGTGAATATTGAAAAGACGACATCACTGAGTTTGGCAATAGACAGAGAAGTTGCGTCACAGTAGAAGCAATAAGCTAGTAACTCTCACCTGCTTGGATAATTTAAAACAATAATTTAATTTAAGAGGCGGTAAAAAAAACTAAATGATACCTATAAACTCAAGTTCTTCAATATCAGTTATCTTCAACACGCAAACTTACCACGCATTGCCCTCTACCTAAATTCAATTGTAAAATATCACAATGGGCCATCCGTCAATCGATCACCCCCTTGCCAATAAGTGTCATCTAAGATTCTATCTTTACGCATTGAATAAGATAAAGAAATACTACGGGATGGTATACTTTTTTTTTGTATTTTTTAGATTAGTATTTGCGCAGTGTTTTTTTTTATTTTAAGACTTCCCAAATCGTTGTTCTGAAATCATTGACCGAACCAGCATGTTGACGTGTGTTACCTATTAAGAACTCATGGCTCTAGGAAAATAAACCGATTTTTCATTCGTCACGGTTAACAGCAATTGAAAAGTAAATAAAATATTTCCACTTACCTACTAGTAACTCTGACCGCTGCGTACCTTAAAAAAACTTGATTATCTTGTAAAAAAAATGATTCCTGAAAATCATGAAGGTGTGTGTGGCATGTTTTATTTTTAAAACATTATTCTAAAACGACTGTTTCCGAGTGAATATACAAAAGGAGTTTTAATACGGGTGCGTTCGCGATAACCACGTCTGTGTGGTTTAATTTGAATTTTTGCTACACTTTCGTTATTTGGTCAAAGGGAGGCTTAAATCTTTGATTGATCACATGCAGTTGGCACCGCGACATGACTGTGGAAAGTGTCTATTATTGAATATAAACACAGCTGATACTCTTTTGTACTAAGCTTTTATGCCTAGACTTGTTTCAGTTTTTGATTATGTAGGTACGTAAGTACCTATGTACTTTTCCTAGCTTCGAATACATCCTTAGAAGTCCCAAATAGCACAGCACCTGGGTAAGTAGGTATCTCGGGACGGTCTGGTCAAACTTCATGAATATCTCACAGATTGTAATCTAACGTTATTCAGGCCGAGCTTTTGGTGCATTTTAGTGAATTTGGGCTAACAGAGGTATTTTGCATCATACTTGCATAATATCTTGAGTAAAACAATTGTAGTGCTACAAGAGTCCGCATGTAAATCCCCATTTGCAGAATTAATTAAACCATAGACCAGAACAGTCTGAACCCATAAAAAGTATGTACTACTTACCTAAGTACGTAGGTACAGACTACTACAGTACCTACAGAGACAACGTCTGATAAAGACATAAGATTTTACAATTCTACACGGGCCCGTCATCATATCGTAAAGTAAACATCGTAAATCAACAACACAAACTCAATGTTTCCAAACGAAAAATATTTAAAATTCCCCAAGGAAATGGCTACTCGAAATGCGTAATTCGACGTAGCGATCCCCGGTCACCGGCTAAAATGTAAAATGGCTCCCTTGCATTTTTTCCTAAGTGCCATAAACTATGACATTTATTACGGTCAGATCTGCCTCAACCACTATTGATAGGCAAATGAGAGAGTTTTTTAAAAGAAAAACGATGTCTGCTTTTTATGTGTTCTTTGGATAAGGATGTTTTAAGAAGTTGCGACTTGCTTGTTCGTAATGGCCGATTTTCTGTGTTTTTGTCTCCGCGCTGCTCTTGATGGATCCTTCTTTGTGATGAAAGTTTGCCTGTTGGCCGTGCGTAATGATGGAACTTGACCATGACTACTTACAACAACTTGTGCACCATCGCGATCGTAGCCTATAAAGTTATCATAAACTATAAGTAGGGAACCATTTAATTAGCAAGAAATATTATTAAAAGCCAACCAATCTTACTTATAGCAAGGGTTCTATCAGGATACTTTATTTTATACTTAAGCTCTGAAAGAATCTCAAAATTGAGCTATCATTGTCGATAAGGGCAATAACTCAAAGAATAGGTCAAGCACAATAGTGAGTGCCACCGATAATCGTATATTAAGGCCCTTATCCCTATGAGCACCTTTGCCACAATAGAAAGGAATATAATGTCGAAAAGTGGCCACATAAAAATGACATACGGTTGCCGCGTAGGTTTGGATGGCGAAAAAATAGCGGGAATAAACGTCTAGCGATATGGAGATGATAAAAATATGGCTTCAATATTTAAAGGGCTGATATAAAAGCGAGAAAATTATTTGTTTTCATAAAAATGTTACTCGCATAATGTTGTTATGATTGTCGAATTCGGAAATGATGAGAAAGTCCAGAACAACAACCCTCTTTTTTTCGGTGCGATGGTAAAATCGTTTTTCCCATCAGGCGGCAAATGCGAAATCGTAATAAAACTCTCCATATGATATGTAAAGTAGCCATAATATTGAAAACTTCCAAAGTCCATCAATAAATGTGGCGCTGCGTGGGGAACGTTACGCAGTCTTATGGTGAGTAGTGTTGTATCGCGTCTACATAGGTACCTACTTGACAATATCGATGACAACCAACTGAAGTAACATTTTCAGTTTAATTGGCATTAGGTTTTATTAATTGTCAGTTTCTAGATATATTCATAGAGAGACCGATTATGGACAGGTACCTACCTATGTAGGTACATAGATGCTGTTTCAGGAAGGTTTGAAGACTTTTCGATATCAAGAAAGTTGAAACAGGGTGTGTGCATTATCCGAAATGATGGTCACGGCTGCAAATATTCCAGGCATCGACTGAAAAAAGTGAACTTCTTAAGTTATCTACCATACAGTTGTCCTGACTGTCATTATTGCTTTCTTAACTTATTGAGTTTGACAGCCAGTTTCTTCATCAAAAGTAAAAGCCAAAGTAAAAGTCAAAGTAATGTCTAAAGTAAAAGTAACAGTCAAATTCATTTTTTAGGTAGCTACAACCAAATTAAGTGACCAAAAATAAGTACCTTATTGTGTAAATATCGACAAAACATTACCTCTCCCAGCTCTAGCTCAAGACGCGAGGCGTCAAAACGCACGACCGCAACTATCAAAGAGAAATCTTTTCCGTGTATCAATAACGTCGATCGAGCCGTCGACTAGACACATTGCGCTCTTTATGTCGCTGTGATGTCACGTTATAGTGCGCCTTGTCGTATACGTGATACAAGCTGATAAGTATGCTCAGGATATATTCAGACCGCAACTTTATTTTGTGTTAAAAACTCTGAAATGATGGGTACCTAATGAAAGAAAGAAAGAAAAACATTTTATTAATGAATGATTGCTGTAGAATAGCCAGTCATTAATGGGAGGATTCCTTATTTATTTGCCCCAACTGATCTTCATGTGGAAGTAGGTAATACTAAGTAGATATCTAAGTTGGTGCTCAAATATGACTGGCAGGCAAGTCGCACAAGTCCTCCAACCAGATATTTTCTTTTCTTTTCCCTTTCCGCTAACCAAGTATTTTCCTCCAACCAATAAATAGCTATTCCTCGTTTATACCCATTTCAGTTTCAGTTTATAGGATGTAGGTAATGATTCTAAATCTTATAGGTAACTATCTATAAAATAAATCCTGACTTACCAAACTTTTAATTTACCAAAATCTACAAACGTTAACAGAGCTAGTCACCGAAAAATAATTTGTTTTATTGTCAATGTCAATTTATCAGTACCACAGTGTATCACACTACAAACACCCACGCATCAAAATTATTCATAAAATCTCAACAATGGCGCATCGTCTCCGTGTGGTTAGGGCGTGAAATTATTTTCTTGGCGTATGCAGATTAGGGGAGGGTGACTGGTACGGCTCCCGGATTAGTTCCGGTTTACTTTTTATAGGATTCCGATGATAAATGTTACCATTGGATAGGCTAACGGGTGGTGCGTGTAACGTATCCAAATAAGCTTTTCAAATAGCTTATAATGTATTCATGCAATCGATGATGTTGCAATAAAGAGGCAAATAAGCTGTGTGAAAAGTTAATACTTACAAATTTGAGACATTCAGACTACTGTATCATCTTTTAAATTCAAGCTTTATGTACTTTAACACTTAGCTGGGTTTAATGCTTAGTTATCTAACTAATGTTACAATAATTCTCATCTAAATGGTAGATTCCTCAATTTATCAAGATACGATTGTTGACAACCCGGCAGCAACATATGTCGCCACCCTTCTATCACATCACACACGCTAACGGTTTAGGAGTCAGACAAAAAACGAGGAAAGTCACCGAGTAGACGAGCGGATGGACGATTGCCGATCCCAAATATGATTTATAGATCGGGCGTCATCGGCAATGCGCTTTCTATACGTCACCCGACGTGTCACCGCCTCTGTCGCGGTTCGCGGGAAAAGAAAATTGTTTATATTTTGAAGCAATAAAGAACAAAGTATGAAACTTTTTACATTTGCAAATTGGAATATGCAATGGTTAAACCATAATCAGAAATTAAGGAAAACCGTGACTTCTACTTTTTTCTTGGTTTTCAAATTGTAATGAGTGTTGTCTATTTAAATCTGCATATTCTTAATTACTTAACCTTGTTGTACGTATAGGTATGTAGGTATGACATGGTAAAGACAGCTTGAGATGATAGCATGAGCTTTGAACAGTGAAGCCTAAATCTGCCCAGCTTCATAATTGACACCTAGGTACCTGTCTAATTTTAGGTCTCCATCTCAGTTTCCGAACATTAAAGTTCGTGCGTTAACAATATTTCAGCACGGACCGAACATTTGTATCAAATCGAACAATAATCGCTCATATTGTCAGTTACAATACAATTTGTTTGGAAACTTGACGCGTGAGAGAAATAATAACAAATGATTCGCGCCCTAACACCGCCTGGCGTTGAAAGATCACGCCTATTGCTCTCCTGCTGATGAAAAAAGTATACAATATTACTCAGTAAGATACATTAAGTTTGGAAGTCGTTATGTAATGCGTGAGGCTGGTTATAACTTCTATGTAAGTAGCAAAAAAAGATTAGGGATGGTAAGAAATGTCTAATTCCATCCAAGGCTATCAGCTCCGTGGTAGTGAAAAAATTAAAACTTAATTTAATAACTATAGGTGCGTAAATACAATACATAATTCCTAGGAATTATTAAAAATCCAATAGGTTGGCACGAGGTCTGAATTGTAACCCAAGTAGATAAGTAAAAGAATAGGTTTGTACCTAGGTATGTACCTAATCATCAAATGACCCCCTCCAGTTGTAGGTTAGCAGCGTGAGGGAGTGCCAGACTCTTAGTGTCTAAACTCACTATGCCGAGAATACGCGACGGTAGTTCGGCATGATTACGCCTGCAATGCTATTTGAATTACTGGCGACACATTATTCCGAAATTACGTTGCGTTATAGCGTACCTACAGCCGAACTTCAGTCGGGCGTAAGTTCAGCGGAAATTCGGCGGCAACGTATTCTGTAGAACACACATTATACGCGACCGAAGTCGAACACAGAATATACACACAAAATTGCGCAACTGAACTTCTGCCGCGTAAGTTCGGCACTTATGGTGTGCCATATCAGGCGATTACGTTGGAACGTAAAATCAGCCGCGGAACTTCGGTCGCGTACGTTCGGCATAGTGTGTTTAGACACTTAGGTACTGACTAAAACCCATCATGTTCCTTCTTAAGCCCTTTATGTACCCAGGTCGCGGTAACTCTTTCGAAAAATCCCGCAGCCTCGCCAGGCTGCCGAGTCAAAATCGTCAAGTAAGAAAGATCTATAATATGAATTTGGCTGATACGTGAACTGGTACAAGCTAGAATGAGATCTGCTTCTGCCTTTTACCAGGTATGCCATTTAGGTGCTATGATTTTGTGACTTTTTTGAGATGAGATTCATGGTATGCATGGGAATGTGAAAGCAGTGTTTCCGAAAAAGGGATGATACTTTTCATTGAACTGCATTCCTTCCTGCCGCTCCCGGACAATGATAGCGCAATAAGATGAAAAATTCATTCTGTGCTGAGAAGTATTTAGCAAGTACAGTTCACCCTGCCTAGATGCAATTTCATAGTATGTAGGCAACACTTGTGGTAATGAGTGTTACCAAAATAAGTATTTTTATTAGTATAATTTCTGCTTGTTCCGACTGTTTTTTTTTTCGAATAGTTTTCTACGTCATCATTTATAAAGATATTGTTTCAGTTTCAATATACATTTCTGAACTGGATCTCATCGAATAATTTTGACTTAAAAAAATAGAGCTTCCAAAATAACTACTCATGTTTTATCTGTTCTTTTTTTTGTCTAGGAATTTCTAAGAATGTCATAATAGCACTAAAGTCTTAAACTTAAATATTTATTTATTAGAAAACCATTTTGTATTCTATTTTTACATATTACATAACTCTACTGTTTTTTTCTTTGATAAGCAGCAACACTGTTGACATTTCATCTGACAGATGCAAACGATAGATCAATAAAATGTGAAATGTCAACAAAACTTTACAGAAAACTGTCAAGTGTCAACATAGGCAGTTCACAGCTGGAGTATAAATAAATTTTCACAATATTTGTTAGTATTAATAATTGTTAACGTTAGCGCGGTTCCTGAGAGGTCCGTCGCTTTCTAATATCTTTCAGTATCGTAATATATCGCCACTATGAGATGGACCGTGCATATCGAGGGCGGACCTATGCGAGTCAATCATGCAGCGGTATGTATCGGCGAAAAAATATATTCCTTTGGAGGATATTGCTCGACCGAGGAATATAAAGATTGGGAGCCAATACCAGTACATGTCTTGGATACAAATTCTCTGAGATGGGCGCCAGTGAATTATAAAAGAACTGATGTAGCCCCTTTCCAAAGATATGGGCATACCACCGTTGCTTATGGAGACAAGGTATGTTATAACATTTATATGATATCAAATTCCTTGTTAAAATATGTCTATCAATGTTCTGTATGAAAAAAATATATAAATAAAAGGTTGTATAAAAATAAACAAAACACTAATCATATTCTAAATAAAAAAGAAATTACGTAAGTTCGTTTTAGTTGCAGTTCTAATGCTCCTACGGATGACCTTATCTACCTAATGCAAAAAACATATCTCTTAAACAGGTTTGATTCACTTCCTGGGAATTTAAAAAAATTGTGTAAAACAAGTTTTTGTTCATCTCGTATTCAAAATGTTAAATAAGAATTTTTGTATGCCATTTTATTCCTTTTGTCATAATAGTGCAACATAATAATATTATGAAACATTTTCCTTTACAAAAAAAGGGTATTAAAACCACTATAACAATAAGAATATTAATGAACGTAATCAAAGTATTATTTATCCTTGCGTATCAGAATAAACATTTATTGTGCATATATTAACACATTCTTCCTGTTGAATATTATTAGAGTAAGGAAAATGTGTTATTTAACATATTACTAAAAAGTTAATTCAATTTAGCCATTCGTTACAGCAGTAATAATATTTTTGATAAAACCATGACGAATGTGTTAGGTAGCTTATATGCAACTTTGGTGAATTATGTATTATACTTACGTGATGAATGAATTTATATAATTTATGGTTTGAAAACTTCTCCATCTTTCAGGTTTTTATGTGGGGAGGCCGAAATAATGCTGTGGCCTGTGACACTCTGTCATGTTTCGACACTAAGACTTTAGAATGGAGCACTCCAACTGTATCAGGCATGGTACCTTATGCCAAAGATGGCCATTCAGCTTGTGTCATTGGAAACAAAATGTACATTTTTGGAGGTTTTGAGTATCTCACTGATCAGTATTCACGAGAAGTACACTGCCTGAATCTTGACACTCTGCGATGGAGCTACATCGATGCTCGTGGTACAGCACCTTCTCACAGAGACTTTCACACCGCTGTGGCAGTTGGACACAAAATGTACATCTTTGGTGGACGTGGAGATTTGAACAGCCCGTATAATTCTCAAGAGGAAATATACTGTCCCCAAGTATTCTACTTAGACACTATTGAAGAAAAATGGGTAGCTGTTAATCCTGGTGGGACATGGCCTGAAGGAAGGCGCAGCCACTCTTCCTGTGAGCTATATTATCTCGTTTTTTTATTATTTTAAAATAAAAGTATAAATGTAAAGAGTTAAATTAACATTCATTATTATGGTTTCAGGGATTTACAAGGACTACATGTATATTTTTGGAGGATTTAATGGAAATTCGAAGACTCATTTCAATGATCTCTACAGATATTCTATCACAGATAACATCTGGCAATACATAAATGTGGGCGGCTCAGTTCCCTGCAAGCGGCGACGTCAAGCATGTCTTATTCATAAAGATGTAGTGTACCTGTTTGGAGGTACAAGGTCAGCATAATATATGTTTACGAATTAACCTAATTTTTATTCTACTTCTGGTTTTACATTTTACTATAAGGTCATGATTAGAATACAATTACGTAAACAATAACAAATGCTTGTTTTACAGCCCTTGCCCTGGACCTAGTAATCGTGCACCAGAAAATTTGGATGACAACCCAGAGAGGTTGATTGATAACAGTGATTTACACCTCCTGGACTATCAACCATCTCTGAAGACTTTGTCTATTCTTGTTGTGTTGGAACACAACATTGACACATCTATACTCCCACGTGATATCATGTGAGTTTTAATGACATGTTACAAGTTTTACAGTGAAATGCAAAAGTTAGTGTACCTTCTAATAATGCATTATTTTTCTATTACAGCATGGATATACGTTTGATGACTCTGCCAAACCGCATTAGCAGGCCCATTAACCAATCTGGTTAGAATGCTAGTTATTTGTAAATGCAGCTTATGTGGAATACACACTGATGAATGTGATGGAATGACAGAATTTCAATTGAGTGGAGGCATGTAACTAAAAGGTTTTGTGCACATAGTGTGCTCCCTACATTGTTTTAACGTACATTATATTGAATGTTACATTTGATCAGTGTGTATGCATCAGAAGGTGCTTTGCATACTTGCACTATTATATTTAGTCATTATAATATTTCGCCTATACCTATTTATATTATACTTGTAAGTCTTAGGATGGAATAAAAACATTTCTGAAATGTCTGTACTACATGAGTATTCATAAAATAAAGCAATGTAACACTTTGTTTGGTTTAAATATATGAACAAACACTGTACCAAATGAAACAGTTATTATAAATATTAAGAGTGTATTTTCATTCATCTTCTTTAACAATATGTTTTTGACGTTCAGGCACAAAGGGTACAGAACCTGGCTTGCTGTGAGCACGACGGTTGCCTTCCTTTCTCTTTACCTTCTCCTTGATTGTTCTGAGTTCATTCTGAGCATTCAATATGTGTTTGGGGACATGTCTGTGTCGCGCTATGCGTTTGACTTGCGGGTGATTAGCGAACTTTTCCTTCAATGATTCTGAATAATTCAAAGCAGTTCTCTCACGTGGTTTAAGCTGCAAAATATAAAATTATCAGAAAAAGAACATTAATACGTAAATATGCACCTTTTAGTGCGAAATAAATGTATTATAGCTAAAATCACAGTATGTTAAGTTAATTAAACTATGGATAGACTGAATATTATGCACTTCCTTGACAATGTTCCTTGGGTTGACCAGAAATTAGAAGGCTGGTTTCAACTATACTGATATACCTAATCAATTCTATAACACACCCTAATTAAAAGTCCAATAAATTGCCTGTCACTGAAAGAATTTTTCAAATCTGACCCACTGGTTTCTGAGACAAATATCTCAGATAAAGATCAGTCCACAAATGTGTACTTCAAGCAGACAAATTCCTCAGTTTATTTATTCGCCTTGAACTTTTAAAAATGTATGTTTTAGAAACTTATTTTTATGAACAAGCAAACAACAGTGTGATACTTACCACACCAAGCTTTTCAGATGCTCTGGCTTTCCACATTCTTATATTCATTTCATCAGAGCCAGATAGTATGTATTTGTTGTCCAATGTCCATTTTACACAAGTCAGTCTTTGCATTCTTTTAGTATGGTAAACATCTCTGGAGTTTCCTTTCAGACTCTCAAAGATTCGTACAGTTTTATCATAACTGCCAGCTACAAACTCTCGCCCGGTTGGGGCATAGTCAACATCTATTACAGCTGATGTGTGTCCCATGTGAATGTTCACTGGTTGTTTGAGTTTCCGTACATCAAATGTGTATAGACTGAAAATTAAAGCAATATCAGTTATATTCTGGAATGGTAATCTATTTGTCTGCAAAGATTTATATATTAGGAGCTACTAATTTATTATAGTATTTTTATAATTTTGAACATACTTGTAATCTTCATTAGCAACAGTGAATATAAAGGCTTCCATTGGATTCCATGACAAGGCATTGGACCTCAGTTCCATGACAACCTTCCTCAAAGGTCCTGATTCACGACAGTCATATAGAATTACACTTCTGTCACTGGCACATGATGCTAACAAGTTATGTTCTACCTGAAATAAGAAATAAATAATATTAATAATTTCTCCCATAACATGCATGGAACTGCAATAAAGTGCAACTTATTTAAAATTGGAATAGTTACCTGGTTAAAAGAAACATGGTGAAGACTGTCCACTCCCCATTTGAAAACTTTCACAGGCTCATTACGTGTATTCTCCCATAGCTGACAATGTTCACCACATGTTGCAAATAGTGGTTTATTTCTGTGATGTGTAACTCCTGTGACTACAGACATACTGAGCAAAGTGTTTATAGGTTCCTCATCATCAGGGGATTGGACTTCAGACTTCCATGTTTTAATAGTCTTATCATCACCAACACTAGTGAATGTATCACCCTTTGGTGTGTAACACAGAGCGCGCACCCACCCTTCGTGTGCCACAAAGTTTCTAGTACATTTCCTTACAGCTAGATCCCACAAGCGAATTTCACCATCAAAAGCTCCACTAGCCAAGACTGCTAACTTGCTCGGGTGTTTGGCGATACTGGAAACACCGTCTTTATGCCCGTCAAGGTTTCCGATAAAAGGCTTAGCAAATACTCTTTCAAGTTTAACTGCATTCATTGCGCGCACATATTCACGTGGCGCTTCTAAAGGATGCAAACTTGGGTCATAATTTCGAGGTACTGAAACGTTTGTACAATAGTTAGATTACGTGTATACAAAAACATATTTTATTGTTTTATAATAAATCCGAAACTTGAGTAATAAATACTTTCAGAGTGAAGGTATTCTTTAAACTTAACAATTAACAACAATATACTTACGTTTGTGGATATCGCGTTTTGTGGCGCGCAAATACTCATCCGGATTGCGGCTAATAACTTTTATTTTCATCTTCGACATGTTGATCGTTCTAAATTAAATTGCAAACTTTATTCTTATAATCCGAAATATATTTCTACAACATGCACAACCAAAACATAACCTCGAAAGCCAAAAAATGACACAATCAGTGTTGCCAGATGATGATTTAGCATTCTCCCCAAATCTCACCCAAAATCCCCCCAAAATGTAAGTGTTTTAAAAAAAACCCCCAGTAATTAGAAAAACATTTAATTGAAAAGTTTTGGGAAGTTTATTGTAAAAGCGTATACGTTGACCCATGAACGAGTTGCTTACTCTGTGGAGGCGAGTAGCACGTACATCAAGATTATGTTTATTCCTAATAATTTTATGCCATGAACATCAGACATTTGAACAAAGTTAGATATGTTTTTATGAACGTACATTAAATTTTCAAAAATGTGTTGAGAGGCAACAGTCAGAATATTTATTTCTTTGAATTTCTCTCTAAGAGAAACTTTTGGACCCAGATTATAAATGGGTCGAACAGCTCTTTTCTGTAAAATAAATATAGTATCATCGTTCATCGTCGTTCTCCTCACGCAGCATTATTGTGGTAGTGTGTGTATGTTGAATGTATGTAGTGCACTTGGAGAGGCCTATGTCCAGCAGTGGACTGCGATAGGCTGATGATGATGTGTGTATGTTTTTGTGTGTGGTTCTATGGTGCGTTCAAATTAAGTAGTGAGTAATTTGGTCGCGTTCAGTCATAAAACTTTTTCGAAAAATCCTCCAACTCCCTCCAAGCCAATTTCAAATCCCCCCGCTGATCCCCCCAAAGGATTCTTCCCCCCAAAAAAACCCCCGTGGGCAGAAAATACCCCCAAATTTGGGGGGAATCCCCCATCTGGCATCACTGGCACAATGCGTGACTGACATTGACAGACAGCACAGATAATGAACTTTGTATGTACACAAAAAAAAACTAAAATTCCCCATACTAGAATTTTAGAATTCGAAGCCTCACCTCGATTAAACGAGAGTTTGAACGAGTATTATGTAACTTTTATTACGCAATCGTTTTATTAGGTACTAGCCGTTTTCACGCGGTTTTCAACCGTGTCCCGTGGTAGCTACTGCGCGCACCGGGATAATATTTAGCCTATGTTCCTCGCAGATAATATAGCTTTCTAATGGTGAAAGAATATTTAAAATTCGTCCAGTAGTTTTTGAGTTTATTCATTACAAACAAACAAACAAACAAAGTTTTCCTTATAATAGTAATAAAGATTGGTATATTGCGCAATAATCTTTAATCAGATGGAAAAAAACACCACTCCGGTCGATTTTTGATGAAAACTGTTACGAATAAACATTTTTTTTACAAAATTAAAAATTCCTTACATGAATTTTCGAATTAAAATGAGAACGTATCGTAATCGCATCGTCTTATTGTTCTAAGCAAGTCGATTACGTTACTATTCCGATTGTGTGCTTAGTAGAAGGTAATTTAGTACAAATGTCACTATACGGTTCGAGTTGATGCGGTAACGACTTTCACACGTGTGGTACAGTTTAGGATTCACCATATCAGGGATCAATCCTACTCACATTCATTACCTGCTATTTCTTGAAAATTCGATTTCCATTCTTATCGATAAGGCTCTTGTACAACTATGTACAACCGTGTCAAGCAAAAAGTGTCAATTTGTTGTCATTTTGAGATGTCACTGTCATCAACTGTCATGTTCTACTTAGACATTTTTTGTTTGCAATGCAAAGCAAAGTAAATTAAAGCACACAGAAGCTTTTGCTTGTTTATCTCGTGAATTATCAACGAACATTAAAATAAAAGTATTGGTTCGGTGTGGTAGTTTGGATCGGATTACTGAAATTTGGTGTGAGTATATTTTTTTGCTATTTGTATATGAACTTATACCTGGGTGGTAAAATAATAATGTATCAGAGGAAACTTATCATTATTTTGGTCAGTGGGTCACCTTAGGGGCGGATTATTTACATAGAATCATTGATATTTCTAATTAATATATCCAAATTAATCTGAACAATACCTATGTGACATTAGTTTGCAGGGGATAATTTAATCTTAAGTGATAAAATATGAAATAATAAAAACCAATAGTGTATACAGTCTACGAGTATTCGCTGCATTTATTCTTAATGTTTTTTTTTGCCTTAGTATATTTTTTACTTAGAAGTCCGTATTTTTTCCATATTATTGTTTTTTGGAAACTCGACATTAATTTTTACTTAATTTCGTCTGTGGCTTCATTTGTGAAATATTGGGTGAACGGTTTAAGCTATGTGCAAACACTATTTAAAAAATAAATAAATCCTTATACCTAAGATATTTTCTATTTAAGAAATCAATGCTGAACTTTGCAATATCAAATTGCTGTTCTGGATAGCCAATCGAAAAAGAAACCCTTACAGGGTCTAAATTATTCTAGCTCTTGGCAAATTTG
The DNA here is from genome assembly GCF_030705265.1 of Helicoverpa armigera. Lineage (NCBI taxonomy): Eukaryota > Metazoa > Arthropoda > Insecta > Lepidoptera > Noctuidae > Helicoverpa > Helicoverpa armigera. Next base: position 7,232,429 of record NC_087132.1, on the reverse strand, counting down.
TACAAATATAATAAAGAGAAAACTGTTTTTGTTTGTTTAACCCTAAAGGTATTGAAACTACTGAACCAATCTGAAAAAATATTTTTGTTTGAAAGCTACAGTCTTCTCCAGTAACATAGGCAATGTATTTTATCCAGGTATGGGCAGTATTTCCCAAGAGATGTCAGTGAAGCTGCGGGAAAACGGGAAGATATGTTTTTTATTCGTTGTAAATATGCAGCAGACTTGCTTGTGTAATATTGTAAAATATTTCAGTAGATTGTGAAACCACCATAGTATAAGGTATTTTTGGTGGAAAATACATAGGTCTTCCAGATAACTATTGCTGATTGAAAAAATGGTTTTCTTGTTTAAAAATATTTTTCGCAAAATATTAACCTTTCAATGGTAGTTTCAAGATAAATTCTTGCATGAATTACTCTACCATGGTTCTTGTAAATAAAATTTTGGCTGGAGATGGTAAAGGGAAATAAATCGCGTTCGCGTTAAATCACCCACGCAAGACATAGCCTAAGCATGCGATCTAGACGCGCGTATCGTATTGTCTATGGAGACTATTAAAATAAGAGGCAGAAATATTCGCGCGCCATTTGTGTCCAGCATTTGCCATTTGCAGGGCATTCAGCCAGATGTGGACGCACCCTTATAACACCAACTAGTGCATCTCGGAACGCGCAGTTGGCCGATTTTCGTCTTGTTACGCAAGCTATAAACTTTAATTTTCTGGGATGTACAGAAGCTTTACACAGAAACTAAATTACCTAAGTAGAAAATAACTACAGAGCTCAGATAAATGGGGACACAGAATGACGTTAGACGCTGCCCGCGGCAATACACCGAAAATTTTCCTTACTGTAGAGGCAATGATGAATGTAGGTACATTATAATTTGCAGCCCAAAATCTGAAACTGTATAAAATGCCAAACATACACTGCAGATTTTAGCGCTTCTTTCTCTAAAACCAAGCGAAGTATCGTGCTCATATACCTACCTATTTTTGAAATGACACATCGTCATCTCATAACACGCTACATTTCTATGTAGTAAATAGTAGGTATTAGATGGTCCGAAATATCTAACCATCAAAAAAACTGAACCAGTAAACTTTACGCTAGCTATGCCGAATAGACGGTCGCAAATCAATGTAAAATCATCAAGCTCCCCTAATGTATATAGCACGTATTAATAAAGGACGTCGTCATCTCGTCACGGTAGCAGTTAGATAAGGTCACCGGCTCGCTAGCTGCTCAATGGCAGTATATTTTGTTCGTTGACCCGCGAACGGTTGCGTTGGCGCACGCCCGGACGTTAACGCATTTGTTCGCCGCTGTTACCAAAATCTTGATCTTCCTTTAGTACAAATGTAAATGTGTGAACATTGAGATCGGTTTCGTTTTATTGGTGTCGTGCTGTTTTTTTTTTTTTAAGTTTTACACCAGTTTCTGACACTTTTTGGTAAGCACTTATTTAATTGAACACCCGGTCAGTTACGAATTTTATCTCGCTGGCTATCGAATCTTATGTTCTCCAATGGACGTCTTGACGTGCCTATCCATACGTCTCTACAGATTTTAATAAAGCGCTAATATGTCTAACTGCCACACTCATAATGGATACTTAAATTAGTCCTAACGAATCCTTAACTAATTATCATTAAATCTGTTAATGAACGATACATCCCAGAGACGAAATTTAAGTTTTCATTAGTTAATGACAGCTTTAAGTATCCGTAGGGCAGAGTATCGTCAAATTGTCTTTGATAATGCTTATCGATAAACGAAAGGTGTAGCCGCACCTTAAAATGTGAAATTATGAAGTAGCAAAAACTGTTATTTAGATACATTAAAACCTTGTATATCAACAATAGAAATAAGAATTTGTTAATTTCGGCATCGTTTTTACGTAAAAACACCTATTTTCATGTAAATGATATAAAGTACATGGAAACTTTTTTCTGGTATCACTGTCAATATTGTACTGTCAGTGTCAATGTTACGTTTAAAATTCTTGTTCCGTTAACCGTCAGGAAAGAAAAGTGTGATAATCTCTGAAATAAATAGCTTTATCTTAACATATTATCATGGTAAGTTTCGTTTCTATGTACATTAGTAGCTGCACATATGTATTTGAAGAATTTAACTTGTGCTTGTTTCATTTTAGGAGTCTTCAGGAACAAGAGTGTGGCAACGCACAACGCAAACGTGTGGCTAATTTCACGGCGGACGAAAAAGCTTTGTTAGCACAATTAGTTAAAAAGAGACCAATCGTGGAATCTTAAATAACAGATGGCAAGTCAGTCGCCAAGAAACACGCAGCATGGGATAGTATAACACAGGAGTTCAATCAGGAATCAATCACCAACTTCCAGACTACGGGCTGCTTTGTGAAAGTTTAAGAAAACCCTCGAGCGACCTCGAGCACAGCAGCCGCGCTTGCGACCACTAGACCAACAAGGCAGTCAAATAAACTTTGTACTACATAATTGTTCAACAATTAAAAAAGTATTCGTCTTATTTTATGGATTTTTATTTATTAAAAATTATATTATGAGAAAAACCTATCAACTATAGATTGTCGCACCAAAATCCATTGCTATTGGTTGTGTTTTCACGCCTTTCACTCATCAGGACAACATCATCATTCTCAATATGAAGATATTTCCAGTTCATTCATCAACCTGTAAAGAAATATTATGCAGTGTCGCACAAGCACATATAACAGCCACAACTGTATCCATCTATGCCCATGCCAAGTTGGAGACAAGGAAACCTTTTCCAAATGCCAAAGCATCTTTCCACAGTATTCCACATTATATTTTATTTGGCTTCTGATGTAGTTTTCTTGTGCAGTTGAATTTGGTGATAACAACGGTGTCAGTAGCACATTGCTAACTGCATACCCGCTGTCCCCTAAAATTATCCCTTTTAACACACCAGTATTCAGTCTTTGTTTACTTGCACTGCTGTTATAAATAAAACTATCATGGGTACTGCCAGGCCACCGGGCTACTAGATCATAACATTCCAAGTTTGTCCCAGTGACTGCTTGAACATTGATAGAGAAATACCCTTTTATATTCCTATGGACTTCTAATGTTACTCCTCCTGGGCTTCTTCTTATTTAGCCCCACTACTCTAAACCTTCTGGTATAGTCTACACAATCAATAAAGTCATGCAAATCACTCATCTTTACTTTATTGTTAAAACACTTCTATTCCTGAGACTTTAAAATATTTTATTTACTTTTATAACCTTAAACATAAATGTCAAAATCAATCATTAGAAAGTTAAGTAAAGGTTTTGCTTTACTTAACTTTAATTGTCATTAAGGGATGCTAACGGATCATTAATTGTCTCTGAGAGTGAGCTTTTTTAAATCTATACTAAGGAGCCACTTAAGTAACCATTAACTGACTCTGAGTGTGGCAGTAAGTTTTTATAATTTTAATGCAAAAGATCTCTCGTATCTGTAACAATTACAGAAATCCCGTTATGTTTCTTTGAATAGTTTTGCATTTATAATTTCTAGAATATTCTTATTAACCATTAAATGAGCACAGTGTATTGTGTATGATTGCTTATTTTCCCAGTACTTTTTAGCTCACAATAAAAAATATTGTCCAAACCAAATAAATGAAAATATTACGTGTCGTCTCTGTTTAAACATACCTATTATATCAACATCAAAATTCATTGCACATTTAAGTCACTACGAAGACCTACAACTACCATGGGTCGTACTTTCTTTTAAATTCGTACTTATAAATTCATATAGGTACAGCCGCTTGACTGCTTTTGCCGCTAGAGATTTCGAGAGAATTATTATTCAGAGCAGTAGAACAGTTCGATAGCATAAAGTGAACCATTTTGTTATCGTTAATGACCAGATAATAAAGCGGCCGGTTGGCAGCCGGCATCCGTAGGTACACGCGAGAGATCACGTCCACACTCCTCCGACATATTATTATTTATGCAAAAAATAAATAACAAATCATTACGTGCATGTCTTCTGATATTATCAAAGTCCTGCTCGTGACGGGAACAAGACTTATTTTGTTGATAGCATCTTTTGTGTCAGCATTGTGTGAAACACCAGTTTAGGTCACTAACAACAAAAAAATTACAAGATCCTGTAAAGTGTTTATATGTGTAATTTTTAATATGCAATCGGAGTGTTAAGTGTGAATGTTCGATTTGACAAAGCTTTTTCAACAGTTCAGTCCCATTTGAAAAAGGATTTTTACGATCGGCCATCAGGTCCGGGTAAAACGAATTGATGACACTGCAGTCATTGGCCGATCCGGCATTATAAATCAATGTGGAATGATTCACAAAATGTCTGCTGCATACGTTATTCAGAAGATTATGCTTAGTTATGTTGGTTTTAAAATGGAAATTTGCGAAAGTTCTCTATCTAAAAGAAAACTAATAATCCTTGTACCTTGAAAATTACAAATTACTTACCCATAGGACGTAGTTTACAGAATTCATTAGCTACATTTAGCATTTAATAAAAAAAAAAAACTATACAGAAAACGGGGATAATAGTAATTAAAGTAATAAGTAATTACGCATGACAGTTAAACAGTTACTTGTGCCGTTGTCTTTCACAAAGAGCTCCTAAATTCAAATTCATGTTTTGCCAAAAGCTTACAAATTCTTTCCTCCGTAAAGTAAATATTGAGTAACGGCAACTCACGGACTTTTGTATCATTTGTAATAAGATGAAAATATTTACAAATGACATTTTGGGTTTCTCCTAATACACAAAATCTTCAATAAATTCGGTCCTTATAATCTACACAACATATTACCTTATATTAGGCACAAGAACTTAAATGCTTCGCATACAATATAATGTTAAATTCATAGTCAAATATCATTAATAAAGAGAAATCTTTATTCAATAAACAGTTAAGTAAGCTACTGAATTTTATGGATCTATAGTTATTGCTCAATTGATTAATTTATTATACTTAAACTAAATGAGCAAAAGCAATAAATTAAGTCGCGAAACATCAAATACCACTATTACATAGCACCTTCCACTGTGATTTATCATAAGAATCCAACTAGTTTATATCGAGAGGATGTCGCTAATTATGAATTTGTAAAATATGTTTAATGTATTCGTTGTTTTTTTTCTGCTACATGGTTAGTAACATGTGTCTGAGTAATAACTACATTCCTAATTAGGTAATATGATAATAAATAAACGAATGCCATAAATATGTCAACGTGTTCTCTTGACTAAATGTTTTTCTAGGAAACAAAAAACTATTTATAAGTCGGCAAAAAAGCCACAAAATGTTCAAATGTGCCCGGACCTATTTATTCCCGCTAGGTATAAAACTATCCTGCATGATTGTAGGGTCAACTTTTCTGATTCTTCGTATCCACTTCGATATACATATTCGACATGAAACAAAAGGCGTGAGGCTCATCAATGACCCAATATACTTGAATATACTTATCTAATAAAACACTCCTTGAATTTAATTTAGTGGCACCTTTTTTTCTAGGTTTGTAAGGACATAAAAATGGTTCCTAATTTGAACTTGCTGCACGTAATATGTTTCGCACTGTTATTCGATATGTGCGTGCGCACGCATGCGGAATTATTCACCGCCATAGCTGAAGTAGAACATTTACTGGAAACACACAAGAGGATAATAGACGATTTAGACTTTTATATTCAGAAGGAAGAGAACAGACTCGCAGTTCTAAAGAGGTAAGAACAAAAAAAAACAAAAATATATAAGAAACAATAAAAAAGAACATGAATGAAATATGACGTAATCATACTCTTATTTTTGTTTCCAGGCATTTGAATATCTATAAACATGAACATGAAAAGGCGATCGAAGATATTCCCAATTACTTGGGCAATCCAATCAACGCTTTCACCCTTATAAAAAGACTGACAACAGATCTTGATCATATAGAAGATAGTATAAAGATAGGGACAGGTAATTTATTTAATACTAGCTTTATTTCGTAACTTTAATGAAGACAATTATTTTAATTGAAGAAGTTTGTCTGTGGATGAAGTAAAAGCTGCAGGAAGACCCAAGTAGAGATCTTTTTTATTTTTTTAAAGATTCATAGCTTACTGAGTAGATTTGCTTCACCTATAAGGTTTTTTTTTTATTTTTACGCGGATATAAAGTCCGTAACGAAATGAAAATTGGAATAAAACTGGTGGCTAAAAAAACATCGTGGCTATAGGTAAGTAACACGACCAGGACTTCATTGATTCGATCTAGCCAATTAGATGATTTATCATATGAGCGATTTTTATCAGTTAATGGTCGAATATGGTTGCAACCAGTGTCTTTGGAATTGCTTTGTGAATGAAGTTACCAGGAAAAGCATACTTATAATGCACAAAAGTTATTGTAATCATCACACAGGGCCGCAATAAAAAGATATAATAGGCTATTAATGCCGTGGATAAGTTTTATCAAATAAACAATAGCATGCTTGCGATCACGAGAATCATGCAAAGTATTCACTATAATTAAAGTTGATTGAGGTAGATTTATACGCCTAAGATCTCGGGACAGTGTCACAATACAATGGCGCAAAAATATTCGATAGTGTTTTACCCCTGATCTGAGAACAATTGTCTTAATTGGGTGTTTATAGTTTCCCACCGCATATTATGAAGGTGACAGAAACTGCTTGATAGTTATGACAGCCAGTCATAATGAGGTTAATTGAAATTGATGAATAATCGCAATATCTGAGTTTCTCCAGTTATTGGATCTATGGCTGAAAAAATCATTTTTGTGAACCTAATAAAAAGGTAATTATTGTAATGTTTTGGGTCATTGACCCCAAGTGTTATATCAATTACTGTGTTAAAGAAACTGTGATCGTCAGACGATAAAAAAATTAAACAAAAATTACTCTTTTTAGTATATAATTCACACTAAAAATTATAATTTAATTAAGCAATTGAATAATATCCAAAACTTTAAGCTTCTCTTGTTTTTACTTACATCACAAAGTAAATATTAGCAGAATAAACTTGTACTTGTAAGAGGTTGGCAAAGCATAGCGGTACTTTGTTAGAAAGTCGTCCGTATACCCATTATAAGGTACATTGCATTACGAAGATGTAGGTACCTACTTACGTAAATGCATCGTGACATTACCATTGTTATATAACATCTGAACTAGCATAATATAGTTTTCGGAAGACTGAATGGAATAAACCGATTGTTTTAATATTTTATTTATCTTCGACTAAGGCACACGAGATCAATTCACCGAAAAAATTGGTTCAGCCAAACACGGGATAATCGCGCCTAAACATACATCCCTACAGGTCAAACTGAGATCCTGTTTTTTTGATTTTGGTTTAAAAGAAATAAAATACACGATAAAGTAGGAAAGCCTTTATTGCTGGCTGAGAAAAGAATATTGTTTTTTGAATAAGCTACCTTTTATTTGACATGTGATGTTCCCTTTGCAGAATACATAAAGAATATAACAATGAATCATGAAGATGTGAAGTATCCTGCCTTGGAAGACCTGACGGGAGCTGCACAGGCTCTCACCAGGCTTCAGGAAACTTACCACCTAGACGTTAAGGACTTGGCCGAAGGAATGCTCAATGGAGTCGCTTACAGGTGAATTTTAGACATATTACTAACCAGAATGGTTAAGAATCCTCATATTTATTTGTTCAAGTAAAAAATACATATATTTTCTTCAGTTTGGCAGATCATTTGACATAGAAAGCATTTGATAAGCTCATATCAGTAATCGTTTTGTTTATGTGAAAACAAGGAGTTTCTAGCACAATGACCACTTTTAAAAAGTGAAATCTGATGTCTGTAATATGTTATTACTTTCAGTATCTTTACGTCAACTTACTGTAACGAATATTAAATGATACCTTGATAGGCGTGAAGCATGATATTGGCGTATTAACACCTTTTTGTGAATCAATAGAATAACTAAGATAACTTGAGGAAGGCCAGTTTGTGTGAACATAATAAGTTAAATAGTTTAGCGCCTCGTTACTGCTAACTTATATGGTTGCTAGGTGTATTTATATCATATATACCTATTTGTTTTCATATATATAAAAAGATTAGCAAATATATTCATACAGAATCTAAATATATAAAACTCAAAGGTGACTGACTGACTGACATAGTGATCTATCAACGCACAGCTGAAACCACTGGACGGATCGGGCTGAAATTTGGCATGCAGGTAGATGTTATGACGTAGGCATCCGCTAAGAAAGGATTTTGATCAATTCTACCCCCAAGGGGATAAAATAGGGGATGAAAGTTTGTATGAAACTTGCCCATGCAGACGAAGTTGCGGGCAACAGCTAGTTCCTCATAAATTCTAATCATGCATCGGAAGTCCCACTTTAAAGAAACTGAGCTAAAAATAAATAAACCCTGTTATTCTTTATCAGAACAACCACATGTAATCCGGCATTCTAAAACAATAGATCTTAATAATTCCATATGAAACGACAAACGATTGATTCAATCAAATAGCTTCAAATCTATATGATCTATGCTTGTTCTAACATACCGGCCTTAATTTGTTTTGCCCATTCCAGTACTCCAATGAGCGCGGGCGACTGCTACGAACTCGGTCGTGCATTGTACAACGAGAAAGATTTCGTGAATGCGCGAGAGTGGATGGTGCAGGCTTTGCGAAAGCTCAAGGAAGAAAATGTGCCGTATCCATTCAATGAGGTCGATATACTGGAGTATATTAGCTTCTCTTATTATTTGTTGGGTTAGTAATTTAAGTTGTCGATGTTGAAGATTATTATATGTAAATTAAACTTGCATTTAATACAGACTTTTTGTCTTTGATATGAGTATGAAGGATTCCTTTCGAGGATTCACGAACCGTACACTATCACATTTTTTTAATCCAATTGTAATTGACAAAATCTAACTCTGTTATTAATAAAATTATTGAAAGGTGGCATTGCTGTATGTGACACGTTTAATCCTAGTTTGGTTTTAGTTTGATCTGATCACCTTTTTAAATTCTAGGTGACACTAGGAGTGCTTTGGAATGGACACAAAAGCTGTTAGCAGTTGATCCGAAGCACGTTCGAGCTAAAGGCAACGTGCCACATTACCAAAAGAGTATTGCTGAAGAGGAACAAAGATTAAGGAAGGAACGCCGCGGGGTATGTATCTGCCTAGCGTTTTCCTAACTATGTTGGTGTCGGCTTTCAGTCTATCCGGATTGCCTATTTGACCTCCTCAACCCAGTTACTAGGCAATCCAATACCCCTTGGTGAGACTGTAAATGGTCTGATTTGCTTTACCCCGCGGTTCCACCCGTGTCACATGGGATCTACTTCCTGAACCCGGATAAAAAAGTAGCCCTTATAATTCCTCAGTTCTTTTGGGTTTGTCTTTTTACTTTAGTTCAACTTTACTCAGTGACATGCCTTGTGGAATGAATATTTAGTATAGAATGTTTACATAAATAAAAAAATATAAACATTAACATAACTCATCGTAATAGTTATTTCATGAATCAACATATAAATGATGTCCATAATAGCCATTTCCTTTTATTGCTCTGTATACATAATAAACTCGACTATTTGTAAAAGGTCAATAACTTGTTCGGAATTACATAAATTATTCAGTAATGGCATATGAAATATCCACAATTATTTGCGGTATTTTACATATAGTTATGTTTTATGGAATTATAAATTCATATATATTCATCTTTGTTATCGAATACCATTGTTTATTTAACAGAAGCTGTATTGTTTTTAAAAAAATGGTAGGTAAATAACATAGATTTCCTTAGGCTATAAATAGGTCACAATAGTGGTTTTACCTTATTTAAATTTAATCTTATATGAATAGTTCTTTATTTTTTTTAAACTGTTGTTTATTTTTGTTAACAGGATACAGGCTTTGAAGAGAATGAGGAAAAACCTGTAACTTTGACCGGCTACGCAAAGGAGAGGAAAGTTTATGAGTCCCTTTGTCGCGGCGAAGTTGATATACCCTCCGCGATTTCTAAGAGGTAATATAGTTCTAATGTAATACAACAACTCTGGAGTTCCGAACAATTCATATAATATAACATTCTGGCATAATGTCCGGCTAATTGCTCCAGAAATTATTCGCTACTAACAAATAACAAGCAAATATGTGTCAAACACAATTTGAAAAGCTGTTGAGGTATTCTAAATAAATATGTAGGTGGAATAAAAGGGTGTCAATCGGACATACTGACTGCATTGCATAAGTTTTGTTTTATAATAACATTTTTTAACATTATGCAACCTTTTATCATTTGACTGTCTACTGCTCACAAACAATAGGTGTTTGATTTGAATAACGATAATGACGGTTGACAAAGCTATCGTTAAGCTTGCATAGTTAAGGCTCAATGCCAATGGAAATGTCATTCCCATGTAAGGCCGTATATCATCATGCAACATCATATTTGCCACGCATTTTCCTAACTATGATGGGGTTGGCTTTCAGTCTAACCAAATGCTAAGCAAAAGTGTTTTATATGGAGCAACTGGCTATCTGACCTGCTCAACCACTTACTAAGGCAACCCTTGGTAAGACTGGTCCTCAAACTTTTTGGCTTTTGACTACCTGCAACAACTGCCAAAGATGTTCTAGCTAGTGATAGCCGGGGCCCCCCAATGTGAGGTCATATATTATACTGTATCCTGCCAACTCAACGATTCTATAGCAAAACTAATGATGACGCATATCATGACTAACTGCAGCCAATGTGGCCTATACTTGCATCCATAGATTTCTTAATGATTCTATCATAGGATCGGGTATCAACCTACGACGACCTTGAAATAACAAAGTTATAAGTTTATGTTAATAAGTTTCCATCCGTTTTTATTGCTCTGTTTGGCAGCATGAGTAGCTGAGTCAAGTTAATAAAATTATCATAAAATGCTATTTTTATTAGGTAAAAGATTGTAACTGTGAATCTTCCCACACACGTACAATACAGTATCTGCAAAATAAATAGATATGATACCTATTATTTAGTTGTCTCATCCGTCACCCATTTATATTATTTTAATTTATTTATGCTTTTAGATGAGCTCAGAGAAACCCATAAAATCATTTAATTACTCCATCTTTAACTCCAGGTTGACGTGCCGTTACTTAACCGAGAACCACCCGTTCCTGCGCATAGCTCCCATTAAGATGGAAATGATGTACCTCAATCCCGACATAGTTATATTCCACGATGTCATCAGTGACGGAGAGATTGAAACTGTCAAGAAAATGGCCAGACCTAGAGTGAGTCTTTATTATTAAATTTTAACACAAATACATATAAAAAAATAAACTGATGCTTAAAACAAGAATTCAATTGATATTGAAGGTGAGTTTTTATATTAGGTCATATCAAGCTTGTTTTTTTACTTGCCTACTCAAACGGAGTATAGGTATTTCGCTGTTTCAACCGCGTCCCGGAGTAACTTCTTCCCATACCCGACTAAAATGTAGCAAATGTCACCCTGGGACTTGCCAGCTTTCTAGCAGCGAAAAAAGTTTTCAAATAGGATCAATGGTTTCGGATCTTTTAAGATGCAATAACAAGTATCGTCTTTTTAATATTTGATTTGCATACATGAATATTTCGAGTGTATTTTAAGAACTCTTGTAAGTGTCAACTAGTCCCCACTTTTATAGCCTTGACATAAGCAGTTATGTAATTTGTTTGAAGATTTATGTGTCTGCAACATCAGTATATATGTAAATATTATTTCGCTAATATAAAAGAAAAGATATTCGTGTTATTAAAGATTTCGTCCAATAATGACTTGTATCTTACGAATCTAGTCTTACATAAGCTTTCCTGCCTTCAAAAAAGGTTCTGGGTTCATCCATCTGATGTGGCTGAAAATATAGATACATTCATTAAATAAAGGTAGGAAAGATATAGAGGAGTAAATGAGAGAATACGTAGGAATCAGGAAGTTTATGTACAAAGGCAAACTTAGAGCAATAATACTAACATTTGATTTTTCCTTATATTTCAGTTCAAACGTGCAGTAGTTCACGATCCAAAGACAGGTGAACTTGTGCCCGCTCACTACCGTATAAGCAAATCATCATGGTTGAAAGATAATGAGGCCGAAACGATCGCGCGTATTTCCCGCCGAGTATCACATATGACTGGTCTGAGCATGGACTCGGCTGAAGAGTTGCAGGTCGTTAACTACGGCATAGGAGGGCATTATGAACCGCATTATGATTTTGCTAGGGTAAGTTGAACCTTACTCAGCTTGATACCGTTTACATCTTACTATTACGTACCGTTTACTTCTTATCCTACCGTATCGTTGACATCTTATCCTACCGTACCGTCTACTTTTTACTCTACCGTACCGTTTACTTCTTACCCTACCGTACCGTATGTTTCTTTATTTTTGTAAAGATCGATAAGTTATGAAGGCGTGTATCAAGGTAGTGATGGGTGTATTTTAATTTTTTGTTTTACATTCCAGAAACGAGAGAACGCATTCTCCAAACATGGTGGCAACAGGATAGCTACTGTACTTTTCTATGTAAGTAAATACCTAACCAATTCATAAAAAAAAACATATTTTCATGTCTTGTGTCATAATAGTAACATGTCAGTATTTTTGCATCATTTGCTGAAAATATGACTATTCTAAATATAATGATAATTATTCAGTAATCCGTAATTTTTTTAAGAGGTGTGTACTTTTGTCTAACTTTTTAAAATAATCCCTTTATCCAGATGTCGGACGTAGCTCAAGGCGGCGCGACAGTATTCACGGAGCTCGGTCTGAGCGTGTTCCCGGTGAAGAGAGCGGCCGCCTTCTGGCTCAACCTGCACCCGTCGGGCGAGGGCGACCTCGCCACGAGGCATGCCGCCTGCCCCGTGCTGCAGGGCTCCAAGTGGGGTCAGTAGTCTTTCATTCATAATTTATACATACCTCTAATAGTTATAATTACTACCTGGGTGTTCCGTGGGAACTTCTACCCATATCCGGTCAAAATATAAGCTATGTTATTCGGGGATAGTCTAGTTTCAAGTAGCCCAAGTCCCAATAGTGAAAGATCTTTTCAAATCGTTTCAGTAGTTTCAGAGCCTTTTAGGATACAAAAAAAAAGTTTACTCTGTGTTACATTAGTTTAGATTACATTTAAGTGTACCTTGTACAGTACAGTTCTATGTACTGAAGCGAGTACACTTGTAGGTGAACGTTGCGGTAAAGTTACTGTACGTTTCTAAACATGTAATCTGGTGAAACCCTTGACCCGTGAACTTTTTAATTTATTCCTTTATTTATTTCAGGCAACTAAGGCCCATAAAAAAATCAATACAAAAATATAAAAATACTCATAAACTAATACATATGCTTACTTATAACAATAAATACAATAATAATAATAATAAGACCCCGCGGGGCTATATATCCGAGTGCTCCAGGGAGAGTATACTGTCCCCCATCTCCGGCTTGCCGGAGTGAAGCATGACGGGGGATAGGTCTCCCGCCTCTTGGCTTGCCTTCACCGGCCGGTCAGAGTGGAGTCGCTAGAGCAATGCTCGGAGGGTAGGTGCCTCGTGGTAAGTGGCGAGTGGGCCGGTGATGCTGGACCCACAGGGAGCGCGTGATCTGCGTTTAAAGTCCGCCGAGGTATCCTCACCCTTCTCAGCCGCTCATGTACCTGTTGCCCTCTTGTTGCTTTTCAGTGACTGATTCCCGGGGGCCCAGTAAGTGAGTTGGCGAGTCTCCACCTGCCATTTTTACGTGTATTTATTACATTGTTATAGGCAGGTGCCATAGTTCCCGTAGTTTCCCCATTCCTAGTCCATTAGCATCCCATCACAATAGCCCAAGTAGTTTTCATCCATAGTTAGCAATAGTTTAGCACAGAACCGGGGATTGTCCTTGGGTACATTTCTATAGTGTATACAGGGATAATCGTCGGTTTTGTGTCACCATTTCATTAAAGTTGTCTCAAAAGGGCTTCAGCGTGTTGGCTTCGGCCCCACGTTCGCCTCCCAAAAATCCGGGACTCTATAGTCCCGAGGTCTGGTAGAGACATACAAGATAATAATAATAATATGCCCCCTAAATCCCTACCTTACGTCCGCGTCGAACATCAGACCACGTGGGGGGCGGACACGTATACTATCGAAACTTATACGGCTAACAAGGCAAAGGTAACCCATTAACATGGAGACTCGTTCTAGAAGTAAACGTATAGGGCCGCTGCCCGGGGGCGATCGCCGGGGCACACCTGGAGCTGACGCTGGGTGTCACAGCATGCGAACCGTCAGCGGTGAGGAGTTGAACAGGCGGGCTCCCACCGACAAAGATACTACAGCCGATATCAGTGACGATGGTGACAGACATACAGACCGTACAGACACTCCAATAGAACCATTTAGTCCTAGTACCATCTCTTACACGCCCTCAAGAGCATCATCACCATCGATACCATCGTCACCTCCCACACACTCATCACCTCCTCATACTAGTATGAGATATTATCCACCACAACCAGCCTTGAATGTTGCGCGGGGGGCAAGTGCCTTCATGCCCGCGTCCACCAAGGCTGGAAAACCAAGAGTTCGCATGAGATGGAGCAAAGAAGTAAACACCTTTATCATGCGAACTTACCTTTATATCACTAAATTAGAGACAGATTTGACTACCTACAGACAACAATTGCATGAACTTTTTACACGACAATACCCAGAAATAAATGTCACAGAGCAACGCGTTTCAGACCAACGAAGAGCTATAGTTAGGAATAAACTTTTATCACCAGAAATTATAGATCAATTAAGAGAGGAAGTGCGGGCACAGCTAGAGGACTTGAATAATCCGATGATAGAAACCCATCCAACCGCAGAAAACACCACACAAGTACAACCACACTCACCCATTCAATCGCAATATAGCACACAATCACCTTACATCCATTCACAACCATACGCACAAAGCACACATACATCCACACAAACTGAAAACATAACCATTACATTAGAAAATGACATTGATACGATTGAAAATTCTCATCAAAATCAGTTGGCAGACACACAAATTCAAGAAATACATGATAAATTCAAAACTGCACTAACACAATACTCTGGTATGGACCCAACAGTCCGACCTAAGCTCCCTAAACTTAAATACACACCAAAACTTACTCACTTAGTACATATATTTAACACTGCCATATTACACCAATATATAACCGAAAACACAAAACTTGTAGATGTACACACACTTATATATTGCACAGCGTTAGTTATATCGGAAGAACTTAACTATAAAATTACAGACCACACTGGCATCATAAGACCAAGAACAGCAAATAAACCACCATGGCAACAAAGACTCGAAAGAGATATAGAAAAATTACGAGCCGACTGCGGTAGACTAACGCAATATATAAATAACAATAGATCCAACAGAGTAGTTAAAAGAGTCGAAGCTATATTCTTAAGTATGGCCACACACACCAGACACGAAAACGATAACAAAAAACCAGAAGAATTCTTAGATACATTAAAGCAAAAGCTCGCATTAAAAGTACATAGGCTAAAGCGGTATAAAAAGGCACAAGAGCGCAAAAATGATAACGCTACGTTTGCCACCAATGAAAAGAGCTTCTACAGAAACCTACACAAACCACAAACAGACACAACAACTGACACTAACACAGAACTACTAACAACAGAACAACTTGAGAATTTCTGGTCTAGTATTTGGGAAGAACAAATACAACACAATGATAAAGCCAGATGGATAGCAGAGGAAGAAATCAAGTGGAGTGCCATAGACGAAATGGCGTTCACTGAAATTTCTGAATCTGATATTAGTAACACTACATCTAAACTACACAACTGGAAAGCACCTGGCATAGATAAGATTCACAATTTTTGGTATAAAAAATTATACTCATTACATAAAACTATTGCAAAGAATTTAACGGAAATAGTCTTAAGTCAACAAAACATACCTGAATTCATCGCAACCGGAATAACTTACATGCTCCCAAAGTCCCAATACACATCACAACCTTCCCAATACAGACCAATCACATGCCTTCCCACAATTTACAAAATACTTACATCAGCAATCACACACAAAATCACCAAACATGTAGAACATAACAATATAATAGCTGAAGAACAAAAAGGATGCAGGCGAGGGCACATGGGCTGCAAGGAACAATTAGTTATAGACTCAATAATACACAAACATGCCACCACAAAAAACAGAAATCTACACTGTACATACATAGATTATAAAAAAGCTTTTGACAGCATACCTCACACATGGTTAATTCAAATCCTACGGATTTATAAAATTAACCCAAAAGTAATACACTTCTTGCATAACATTATGGCCCACTGGAAAACCACACTACAATTACATCACCACAACGACACAATCACAACACGACAGATACTCATAAGGAAGGGGATTTATCAGGGTGATTCCCTGAGCCCATTATGGTTCTGTCTAGCACTGAACCCTTTATCTACTCTACTCCACAACTGCCACTCCGGATATAATCTTAAACACACCACAACAGACGAAACCACTATTTCTCATCTCATATATATGGATGATATAAAATTATACACCAAAACAGAAAAAGAAATGAGAAAACTAATAGACACCACAACAGAATTTAGTACAGATATCAACATGCAATTTGGTTTCGACAAATGCAAGACACTCCACATAATTAGAGGCAAAGTTAAACCTGGAGACTACACAATCAACACAACAGACACAACCAACACAACAGAAACAACCAACACAACAGACACAACCGATACAACAGACAGAACCAACACAACAGACACAATCACTGCCATGGAACCTACAGATTTATACAAATATTTAGGATACAAGCAGCTTAAAGGATTGGACCATACAGCTATAAAACACACATTGACCACAGAATATAAACGGAGAGTCACTGCAGTATGTAAAACACAACTTAATGGAAAGCACCTTATCAAAGCACTAAACACCTATGCGATCCCCATACTCACCTACTCATTTGGAGTTATCAAATGGTCCAAAACAGACATACTGCAATTAGAACGAACAACACGCACCACACTTACCAAACACAACAACCTACACCCCAAATCTGCAATAGAAAGACTCACCATCAAACGCCAAAATGGAGGGAGAGGCCTTATAGACATTCACCATCTTTGGCAAAAACAAATCAGTAGGCTCAAAGCATTCTTCCTCACCAAATCCAACACTAGCGATATTCATAAAGCAGTTTCTCTAAACGACCACAACTACACTCCACTCAACCTACACGAACAAACTGACACACAACATAACAACACTACTGACCCACAAACACAAAAAATAGAGGACTGGAAGAAGAAAGTTCTGCACGGAAGACACCCACACGACCTGGAACAACCACACATTGACACAATAGCCTCAAATAAATTTCTCAAAATCGGCAACCTATTCCCGGAAACAGAAGGCTTTATCATTGCGATACAAGACCAAATCATCAACACCAAAAACTACAGGAAGTACATTATAAAAGACCCCACAGCCACCAACGACAAATGCCGCAAATGCCACACACAACCAGAAACCATTCAACACATCACAGGGGCATGCACAACACTCACACAGACAGACTACACTCACAGACACAACCAGGTCGCAAACATTATTCACCAAAAACTAGCACTCAAACACAAACTCATACAAGACACAAACACACCATACTACAAATATACACCACAAACCATTTTAGAAAACACCACACACAAACTCTACTACGACCGCGCTATTCTCACCGACAGGACAATACACTACAACAGACCAGACATAACACTACAGGACAAAATCAACAAAATCACTTACCTCATAGACATAGCAGTACCCAACACACATAATTTGCAAAAAACAATAGGCGAGAAAATAACTAAATATGCAGACCTTAAAGACGAAGTCACCAGAATCTGGCGACAAGACAAAGTGTATATAATACCTATAGTCCTCTCCACCACGGGTGTCATACCGAATCACCTTCATCATAGCCTCAAATTAATTGATCTGAAAGACTCCACCTACATTCTTCTCCAGAAAGCCGCAATTCTCAACACCTGTCGTATCGTCAGAAAGTTCATGCAGTTGGATGAACAAGGCATAACACCTACACACACACAGTAAATACACACTACACACTACATTTACTTGGCACCCGCCCGTAAATGTAGTCAAAACTAGCCAAAAGGCTAAGAAACAGAAATGTTTACCCTAAATAATAATATAATCTTTATTTCAGACCAATGTCCATACATAAAAACATACAAAAACCATTTTACAAAATTTGAGCACGTATAAATGCTTTCAGGACGTTTGAGTCTTGCTTTTCCGCAATAACCTGTAGGATGCTGTTGGTGCTGCTCCTGACTCTGCTCAGTAATGATGCGAGCCGCTTGCGTATTATAGCATGGAAGCCGTCTACCCTGGCTTCCGCAAACATACCGGAGGCACTGCAGAAACGGGGCAACCCCAACAACATCCTAAATCCGTTATTATATTGGACACGTAGGGCATTGAG
Source organism: Helicoverpa armigera (assembly GCF_030705265.1). Classification (NCBI taxonomy): domain Eukaryota; kingdom Metazoa; phylum Arthropoda; class Insecta; order Lepidoptera; family Noctuidae; genus Helicoverpa; species Helicoverpa armigera. The sequence continues at coordinate 7,213,809 of NC_087132.1, read as the reverse complement.
CGTTCTCTGTGTATATCTGAACCACAGGCTGCACGTGTAGAAAGTTTGGCAGTAGGCTTTAAAAAGTGTGACTTTAACTTGTTCACTACAACGCACAAACCTGCGGGCCAGCATGTTACTTCGAACCGCCAATGCCCTACGTTCCCTTTCCATGTCAACTTTGTCCTCAGTAACGTAATGTCCGAGATATTTGAACTTGTCAACCCGCTTTAGTTCAATGCCATTTAGCTTTATTGCGGGCACATTTAGTGTACATTTACCGGGGGCCTTGAAGACCATGTACTCGCTCTTCTTAGCATTGTACATCAAACCATGTTGAATGCTATATGCTTCACATATTGCGAGCAACTGCCTCATTGCACTTACAGTTGGGGTCAGCAGCACCATGTCATCCGCGTAACTAAAGTTGTTCATACAAATGTTGTCAATCCAGCAGCCTACTCGAGTGCTGCTGAGCCCAACTATAAGCTCATTAACGTACAGGTTGAAGAGCTTGGGAGAACTTAAACCACCTTGCCTCACCCCACACTCCAACCTGTACGTGTCTGAGAAGGTGTTTGCCCATCTTACAAAATTATTCTGGTTTTGGTACCAGAAGTGAAAAATTCTTTGCACCTGTGTAGGCACGCCAGTTTTCTTGAGTTTCTCCCACAACACGTCATACGACACAAGGTCGAATGCCTTGGAGAGGTCAAGAAAGCATGCATACACAGGTGTACTTCTTTCCGTATAGTATTGAACAGTGTGCTTCAGACTCAGAATTGCGCTTTCAGTGGAAAGTCCCGCGCGAAAACCAAACTGAGCGTCATGGATATTGAGATGTTTATCAAGTTCTGAGTCGAGCACACTGTCCAACACCTTGGCTAAGATTGTAGCCAATGAAATCGGTCGGTAATTGTTCTTATCAGACAAATCTCCAGTTTTATTCAATTGGTACCACGATGGTTTTCATAAGATCCATAGGCAAGTACGAGTGATTTAGACACAAAGTATAAAACATTGCGAGCACACGTGGTAAATGAACACCAGCATGTTTTAAATGCTCGATACTGAGTCCATCGTGACCCGGTGACTTGCCCCTAGACATGCTACTCACAATTTGTCGTACTTGTTTAGCAGTAACCCTATACAAATCACCAGTCACGGTGGACCCAGGATCTGCAGACGAGGGACCCAGTGGAGACTTAGTGGTAAAATGTTCTCTAAACAGTTCCGCTATGTCTCTGCTATCACTCGCACCTCCCACGCTCACTGGAAGGCCAGTCTTATGGTTTAAACTGTTGGTTGCTTTCCAAAAGTCACTAAAGTTTTTGGAGGCACGACATTCTGAAATAATGTCCATTTTTAGCCGTTCTTTATTATTGTAACACCATTTTAATCTATTTTTAAATAATTTGCGACTTTCACACATTTCTTCGTATATAGTACCGGACTGAGGCCTATTCTGAGAAACCCAGTATAAAAATTTATTCCTGGCGTCCCTGTGAGCTTCACATACATGCTTATTCCATCCTATCACATGCTTTTTCTTACGCGTATGAGACTGAGTTTCACAAGTGTTTATGGCTGAGTCTGTTAATGCTATTATTATATCCTTATATAATTTATCTAAACAGTTTCTATGTTCCTTACAATTACAAATATCACAACTACATTGCCTTAACTCAACAGGAAAATCTATCATTTTGAGTTTACTATTGCACAATTTAGTATAGCTTTTTATCTGTTCCTTAGTTCTATAGCCCCAAATAGCTTTATTTTTCTATTAGCACTAAAATTATTATTTTTACATATTATTGCACTTAATTCACACTCAATGACTAGGGCAGATGATCTGACCAAAAAGTGTCATAATTAATAAATACATTCTTAATAGTCTGTTTGGCAGAATGACTAGTAACACAGTGATCGAGCCATCTCACACACCCGTGAGCCTCGCTTATAAATGTATAATTATTTAATACACTTCCTAACACATCCATATCCACACAGGTCCATTGTTGGTCCATACATAAATTAATTAGCTCATTACCGAACAGTTCTCCCGGATGAGCATTAAAATCTCCTAGTACGTACACAGATTCTATAGCGTAATGATCAACTATCGCACATACCTCGCCAAAACAAGACGTAAACTCCTCCAAATTGTCTATTCCATTTGTCGGCATGTAAATACTAAACACTAGAAATGCGCGGTCTTTCATAGACACTTTTATTGCACTGATACGTGGATTATTGCACTCAATGACAGTCACCTCTTTGAACACACTTTTACGCCACAGTATTGCGACGCCGCCGTAAGGTCTTCCTTTAAAAACATCAATTGAAATATCCACTGCTGACGTGCCCGTGTATGCAAAATCAAGGTCAATAGTGCCCAGTATCGGTATGTCATAGGGGAGTAGCCAGGTCTCCTGTAAGGCTATGATATCCGCCGAAAGACACAAATTTCTAACACAATCAATTGACCTTTTTATTGACTTACAATTAAAACTGACGAATTTAGATAAAGTAGTTGCAGTTTTATGTGTTTGTGTACCCATTATTGATTGTTTTGAATCGCATCACTATTCATAACATTTTTTGAAAACTGCTTAGTTTTATTTATGTAAACAAAACGTCTAAATGACACACCTTCTGGCCACAAGCTATCATCCAAAAACATTGCGAGTTTGTGGTGTGGTACAAAGATTTTAAAAGCATTATAATTTCTTTCCTTTTGCATATTTATTTTCTTTAATGTTACTGCCGTTTGTGTCTTTGCCAGAATGTAGTCAGCAATATCGCTGTCTGTCACTTCTTTAGCTACACGGGATATAAATAATGGAATATTTAGTTCGGCAGCCTTAAATTTCATATCCACTTCCGAAGCCGCTTTTCCTTTACTTCCTGCAAACTTGTACTTTGGCTTCTTTTTCTGTACAGTTATCCATTCATTCTTCTCTTTATCTGGTTGTACGTTCTCGCTTCCGCTTATCGCTTGCGGTATAGACCGCGCCGGCAAGATACTCCCGCGCTCAGGACTCTCGCGCCTGCGCTGTACCTGTGTCGAAACCGCGGTTGGGGCCTCCACGTGCGTGCTTGTATGTGAGAGAGCGACAGACCGATTGATGCATTCCGCGTATGACAAGGATGGAGTATCTTCGCTTAGCTCACGACAACCCGCCAACGACTGCGTCACCTCTACGTTTTGCTTTTCTGTATTTTGAGGTAGATCAGTTATTGTACAATCCAATGTTTGGTAATTGCACTGCTCAATATGTAATTTTAAATCATCTAGCTGTTTGTTAGTCACATAGGAATCCTTAATAATCTTTACTTCGTTTTGCAACAACAACATACTATATTATATTATATTATTATAATACTATATTATTATAAATATACAATACTATATTATTATAATATTCAAACTTAACTTACTATACATACATAAAAAATAACAAATAAAATAAAAACTACTACACACGAATCATCGGCGTCGTGTTACGCTGACTGGTGTCACGTAGCCGGCCATGAAACCGGCGGAACACAACACCTTTCGGCCAAAGGTCCTCCTTTAGGAACTTTTCGAGATCGCTAGTCGGAACACGCACCACAAACGAATTGAAGTTCATGTTGTGACGCGGCTCCAACCTCTCGACCCTCAAGGTCCATTTGGTCTTTATGCGCAGGTACTCCACGATTTCCTCAGCCTTCGTGGAGTGGTGCAGTCTGGACACGTACAGCAGCGTCGTTTGAATAGCTGGACGCAGCAGCATATTGGGTCCTGTCAGTGCAGTACCGCACTGGTTCCGACAAGGAGGCTTCTTCTTCTTCCTCCTCTCTACCACCTTGAAACCATCCTCATCGCACGTGTCCTTCTGTAGACCCTGCCTCTTCAAAACCTGTTTTGGTTTCGACTGGCTCCGTTTACCCCCTTTTGTTTTTTTTCGCTGGTTCTGCCTGCGAGATTTGTGGCCCAGCAGGCTTATTAGCGGCTACTATTGCTGCGTAGGCTCGTTTGGGGGTCGCCGAACCAACGCAAGTCATCGTCTCTACCGGTGTCGAGGCAGGGACGGCGGCGGCACACGTTGCAACGCATGGATTCTCGGCAGTTGGTGACGCATTCGAGCCCGCGAGCCCGCCGACTCGAAACTGCATATGGAAGCGTTTTTTGCCTCGCGACGCGTGTTTACATTTACAGCGTCGACATTCGTAGGTGACCTACTTGCAGAAATTGCATTGCGCAATGCTACTAATTCTGCTCGTAGATCACTGATGGTGTTGTTGGACACCTCCAGCTGATGCTGCATCTCGGCCTGGCTCTGCTTCAGGAGTGTGATGTCCTTCAGCAGCCTGGTGACGTCTACGTGGTCGAATGTGACGGGAGGAAGCTTGTGCAGATCCTTCGCCACGAATTCAGGCACGTCGTCCGGGTCGGTCTCCTTGAACAGCGTTATGATGTCCTGGACACTCTTCTGTGTGCCATCCCTTCGACGAGACGGCATCTGGCTAACTTTGCCAAGCGTCGTGAACAGCAGCAACTTGGCACTGCTAATCTCATCCTCCTTGAAAGATGATTTGCAGATCTGCATGATGCTGACTTCGTCCATATAATCGATGGCATGTTTTATAAATGCCAACACCTCATTGGCTATAAGCGTTTGAGTACTCATAGCCGAAACCGGGCAGCGGCTATAGCCGCGCAATTCGCGAATGTAATATTCGTACACTGCAGCGCAAACGCGTCCGTACTTGACCGCGCATCGCACTGCACGCTAATAAGCGCTTAATAACGCTTAATAAGCTAGCTCGAAATACAAATAAATAGGAATAACTTCTTACAACGAAATAACTTTTTACAGTTATGTCAAACTTTATAAAATATCATTGAAGTAGTTAAATTTGCTATTTGTTCTTTATCACACTATTTCTTAACTAAAATATTAATCTTACACCATTACAGTCAGCAACAAATGGCTTCACCAAGGCGGCCAAGAATTGCTGAAGCCCTGCAATCTCGAGTACCAAGAAGAGGGTTTCATCCGTCAGATCCCGCGCCCAGTGCCCAAGACCTCAAGGTAGACTTCCCGTGTCATGTCGAATGTACAAACAGTACTGATTAGTGCAAATATAGTGATCTGATTAGAGCTGAAAATGGTGTATTTGATAACTACTGAGTAGAATAAATCCTAGTTTGGTAGAAAAAATACTGTCCTTACTTTTTATGTTGAGAATATTTGCGAAAGAAGTTTTGACGTATTGGTGACCTACAACGGGATTATACCACTTACGATGTCGTTGGTCAGAGACATTCAGTTTTTGTTCATTGATTGAAACGGTATTCCATTCCTAATATTTAATTGTTATTTCTTTTTAAAGTGTTTTTCAAAATTATTTAAAATATGTTTATTCTATGTAGTTATCAAATATAATATTTGCTTTTTAAGTTGATTGAGTACAACATGTTACTAGCCATTGTAGTATTTTAGTATGTGTAACCGTGTTGTGTCATGATTTAGAACAAAGTTATTTTTTAATCTTGCCTGATGATAAATATCTAATCAAATGGAAAATATAGAGGCTTCAGAGTTGCCGTTCGTCTTTAATACTAATGTAATAATTTATTACCAGTGTATTATAAACATAAGAATTTATAGTTTAAATGATTTTTATTAATATTTTTTATATGTTTATGTATGTACAAAAATATTTATATGACAAAATAAAACAATTGTTTAATTATACTTTGTAAGTTTTATAGTATGTATCCAAACCAGTCATTTAATTTAGTTTTAAGTAACGGAATATACAAATGATGTTCAATCTCATAAAATGCATTTATTAAAAAGTTTCTAAACATATCTAATATAAGTAAAAACAATATCGCTTTATTAGACAATTTACTAAAATTATGCTTAAAATTAAGTTACTGTGAAAACAAGTTTTTTATTCAATTATACGTAAACAGAGATTGTTTTCCAGTTTTTGATAATACATTTTTTATTGATATTACAGTCTTTTAATTACAGCACAATCAATAACAATAGTGATTAATTAGGTTTTAACAGTTACATAAACTAAACTTGGCATTATCGAATGCAATAAACAATATGAATAGGACACTCTTACATGTACCTACATTTGAACATTCTCTTATTAACTCTTTTTAATTGATACAGTTTTAGCAGTTCTAAATAAAAATCTACAAAAAAAAATACCTTATAATAACAGGTCAAGCTTTGTTCCTAGTGTCGCTCTAAAATCATCTTTATTGCAATCATATAGTTCGTCGTTATACTTGTTACGTATTGACAATAATATTGCAATACAATTTATCCTGAATATTTTTTTTAGCAACATTAACCAGTGTATAGAGTTCTAAAATAAATAATTTAAATATGTATGTATTGGAAATATCATAATTTTTTGTCTCCAAATTACTATAAACCGTTTCTCTGGCCATTATAAAAATTTTAATTAAAAAAATAAATCATAGCTTTCGTATTCCAGCGCAGTCTTCTTGATTCGTTGTGAGGAGAGCAATTTAAGACAACAAAAACGTTACATATAGAATTATACGTATACTGTACATAACATTCCTGTTGTTTATACATTACCCTAAAGCTTCTGTCTTCTTAACACTGCTATTATGTCCCGGCGTCGCTCGTTAGAGTATTTCAGAACAAACAAAGTAAGTACATGCATGGTGAACTTTAGCATTGCACACTACTGTGTTTGCTATGAAACACTCTTCTTGTCTTCTTGATTCTTCTCTTCTGTATTCTTGTCTTGTCTTTTTCTCTTCTTTATGGGTTGACTTGATGTTCTTTTGTTTTTTTCTTATAATTTCGCATTCGAAATTCGCTCCCAATTACTCCTTCTGCAAAATGTTAATTTAAGTTTAATGACATCCAGAGAAAAATCGGATAGTAATAAACGAACATCTGTGGTTCCTGAGCAATGGTTTGATTTCTTCAAATCACTTCCAGTCTACATGGATTCAACCTTCGGCGTTACATTTCATTGTCACAGTATAATGGCTCTTTGTTTTAAGGTCAATAGTGTAGTGATTGGAAAATGAGTTCTCGGGTTGCTTCTGCGGATTCCACATTCACGGAAACGATAATGTTTTCCGTATGCCGCCTACTTTTTTATTGATCTTTGTGCCTTTTCGCTGTTCTTGCATATTCCCTAAGATTGCCACTGAAACATTTAAGAAAGCATGCATTATTAAAAATTCATAATCTGCTGTTTATAGAAATATGTTATACAAATGTATTGCATGTTTGGTCGAATTGAGAAAGGGTGGGCCAAAAAAATATATACAGGACCCGGACTGTTGTCTATTTGGGTACAAAACCCTACCCAGAAATACCTGGACTGGACTTTGTTGTTTGTCATTTGTATTCTAAATCAGATCGTACTGCAGATTTTTGTTTAGATATGTTAGCATCGACACTTAGGTAGGCCTAAGACTTCATCAAAGCGGAGAGGAAAATTTTTTAAACACCTAATGTAATATTTCCGTTCAGAGATACTACTGATTTAGCATACACAAGATGTTAGAATTACGAAATTCTATTGGTAGTTTCCTTACGTACCATTGCTAGGTACAGATGATCATAACATCTAGTTAGATAGTGGTCATCTCACACTATTTGATGGTCAGATTTGAATTGTTCCCTCTTTTCCTTGTAATTGTCCGACCCTCAAGCGGTTTCAATATTACATGGTTTTGGATTGCTGAGATCCAAACTTAGCCCGCGTACAATGTCATGCGGGTTAAAGTCTAGGGTAACGTGCTTGCAACTAAAGTACGCTACGGGTTCGAATCCACTCACACTGATTCTGTTTTGAAAGTACTTGGATGCTTGAAATTGGTAAATCAGGATACGTATACCTATATCAAATTGCTAATCAGCTTCATACCGTATACCTATTTATAATCCCCTTCTCGGTGATAGGAGACCAGGTGATCTGATAGACCTGATAGGTCATACCTGGATACACAGATATCCCTTTTCCTCCAGTTTGAGGCCCTTCTCGCCAATACACTTATGTATGTGTACCTATAGACCTAAAATGTTATGAATGAAGTTCAGAAGTCTAATGATAGCCTCTTAAATTTAAAACTCAGTATTGTTATTTTACTCCTTGAGACTGATTGGTAGTAATTAGTCGGTGAAGGTCGAAGTAAAAGATATTCGTAACATAAACAAATCGAACAGCTGACTGTCTCGAACTTCAAGTTCAGCAGCTGTAGGTGGATTTGGAAAGTTTTGAAATTTAAAACAACAATAAAAGTAGGAAGTAGTTGAGAACTCTTGGGCTTACAATAGCTAAGAGCTAAAATTAAAGTTTTCAATTAAGTTTCTTAACGTTTAACGTTATTTTGGATAGGCAGTTTGAACAGCGCTCAAAACTTTGCCCATTTTAGTAGTTATTTTAACTACTAACCATAATGAAGCACATAGGGAAAAATGCAAAATGTGCATTATTAACTCAAAGTTACATAAGTATGTGTCCATTAAAAATGTTTATCATGAACTCCTAAGAGGCATAAGAGAATCCTAAGAGGCATTGCGTAATTTTCATAATTACCTCCTCAATCCCTTTTAAAAGAATTATCACTCACCCTTTCTGAATATTTCTTGTTCAATAATCGTTCTTCTAAATTCAGTACCAAACCAAGAGCCTATGAAAGCCGAATCCAATTTTCAAAAGAATATTTCGACCTATTTTTTTGGTAATCTTCAAATTGGCAATTTAAGTGTTTAATAAGGATCCACAATTAATATGTAGATAGTTAACACTACACTTTCGAATCAGCCAAGTGCTGGCAACAAACTGATGGCTAGTGGAGTCGGTCGTCGATGGCTAACGATGAAACCGGAGCTGTGGACTGTAAACATCCAGTGACTGGAATCCTCGCGGGCTGACGACGCGCCGCCGACGCTCGCGCTCGAACCTCCATAACATTACTAATATGGCACATTAAGATAACTGCCTGACCACCGGGAAGATGAATGCTCTTGGTAGGCCCTTGACCTCAGAAATATCAACTGTCATTCTCATTACATTTCGTTTTAATAAAGCTTATTAAAAAATATGAAACTATTTACTAATGTGGTGACAGAAGTGTTCAATTACAACCCGTGGGATTATATGACAATCCTACTTATTTCTGTAAATGAAATAGTAAACATACTTAGGTACTCAACACCTTACTCGGCAGTTTCGCATATAAGTTCTTGATTATCAATGCAACACCTACTTACAACTATATTGGCTAATAAAAATGTTATCAATTGAAATTGAGTATAAAGACTTAGCGTTCTCTCGTAGTTGCTATGCGCTTGTGGTTGAAGTCGGGCTAAACCCTGTACGAAATGTGTGAGCAAAATATTTCCGTGTGCCTCTGTATCATATATTAATTGACACGAACTTATACGATACTTATCATATTATCATCATTTCAACTATAAAACGTCCACTGAAATACTAGGCCTTCTCCATTAATTTCCAAGCTCTTTGAAATGTCCTCGAGTGGAGACCATGGGCTGTCTTAGGAAAACTTAGTAGGTAATTAATGAAAAAATAAGCTCAACAATTTACGTAAATTAAATCAATTAACTTTAACTTGATATAATCAAAAATAGTTGGTAAGATTACGATTTTATTAATAAGTTGCTCGCTAAACGTTTCAAGGCACTTAAGTGCATGAATGTCAGCGATTAAAATATCCCGTGACATTTAAAGTATTATGCAAAACTGCTAGCCTGCTTAACTTAGGTCTATGCTTCATAGAAAGGGGTCTACCCACGCCTTTTGGCTTTTACTTTACAGCATCTAGATGGAAATTATTTTATTTAACAATATAATTGCGTGGATATGATTAACTCCATCTATTTATACCTTGTTATATGAACAAAAATAAACCTCTAGCAAACTTTTAATGAAAAACTTTCTCAACTCCATGCGACAGAGGAAATAAATAAAGTAAAAAAATGTGTTAGTTACAAAATATAAGTTATAGGCACGCGCTTCAGATGTTTTTCATCACAAGAATCCTCGGAATGATTAAACAGGACGGGGCCTGCGTGAAAACTTGTTGTTTCTTTTTCACATGTTTGTAGACATATGTTGGTATGTCACGCGACCTGTTTACATAATATTTTCCCTGAAAAATGCCTTGTTGATTCCATGGCTGCGAGGAACCGATTCGCTGTTCCACACATTTGTATTCTTTTTGAGAACCTTCATACCATAGAATCGGGTCGCTTAGGTAAGCAGAATCGTAAGTAGATTGGCAGGTTTTTAGGTATGTAGGTAGAAGTCAGTTCGTACTGATCGGTAAAATATACAATTGATTAATATCTGAGGTTTTACTTGCATTTTGACATTATAGGGTAAGAAAAAACCAGAGGGAATGTAAAATGAATGCCCGGAGAGGTTCGCACATGAATTGCTTTCAGTTTGGACGGGAGGAGATATTCCAACCCATGAAGGTAACATCCTTGTAATCTTGTGGCTAAAACTCCTTACGTGAATTGGACAGGTGAGAGAGAGAGTAATTTACGTCGGAAAGGTTTTACACGCTAGAATTATACAGTATATTTATAGCATTAAATTGTACCGAGAGCAAGTTTAGTTATCGATAGTCTACTTACTACTAATATGTATATGTGCCCAGCATATTCAACCTAGCTATATCCTCATTAAGTTTCCTGATTGTAGCAGGCAGATCTTCAGGGCTGGGGTAAAGATATAATTGCTAGCCATCAGACGATGAATGAAGACGATGCGCACTCTGATCTGGAATTAGGAGATTAATATTGGAAACAAGGTGGTGAAAGAAGTCCTCCTTGTGGTACGCCAGCAACAAGCTTACACCACTTTGCAAACAAACCATCAATTCGTACTGACTGCTGCACGCCTAGAAGATATGAAGTAAACCTGTAAACCAATCTAAAGACCTGCTGTGTGCCTGATTAGGATGAATAATAGGATATCATGGGTAACATATAATAGGTAACAGTATTAAAAGCGTTTGACAAATCTACACCAGCACGATGACTTTGGTTCCCAACTTTTATTTTACTATCACTAGGTAGTCTAAAGGAGAGCTGTTCCAGTAATGCTTTTGTGTTAGCTCACATCAGTTTCTTTTTTCAGACTCTAGAGATGACGAGTAAGTCTTAAAAGAAGCTTCTGCAGATGAGTTCAGAAGGTGACAAGAGTTAAGATTTTTTGGGATATTCTTTCAGAATTATGTACAGTGTGGCAATATTACTAAAACTGCCTCTGAAAGTCGCAGTAAATATTATGCGATTAATAGATAGGGTCCTAATATTTAATACTTCAACTCATAAGAGTACTCGCTCCTATAGAACGTCTCGGTCCTTTTCCTTAGTTAGTTCTACTGATAGGAATTATTTGTCGATAAGAATTATAATTAAGTAGTTGCAGAATTGAAACATCAATATGTTCAGCAAACCTTTATTGTTTTAAAGATGTATTACATCAAAAATAAAAACATTTTATAAGTTTTGGCTTTAGCTTGTTAGAATACTTATCGAGACAAAACATTAAAAGTTTAAAATTCCACTACCCATTTATAACATTTAAGTATATATTTAAAATACATAAAGTAAATACTGATCAAACATTTAACACATAATAACATTTAATTTCTACGTAGCTATCAGGTAACACAACATTTATCTTGGAACAAATACGATTAATGATTATATACGTCGTTAGACCATTAGAAAGTAGAATTGTCAAGGTCGCAGAAGGTAAACATAATCAAACAGTCCTGTCTCGCAACTTTACCCTGTATATATCTCACAACAACATCCGTTATATTCTCATTCTCTTTAAAAATAATATCATACTTATAGTAAGATAAAGAGGATCAAAAATATAAATCTTCAAAATATCGAGATTCTTTAAGTAGACAATATTGTTCTATAGCAGAAATGTGATAAATCAGACTCATAAGTTTATCAGGAATGTGCACAGCTTACATCTAGGGGGTAACAGCTAAGAGTGTTTTACACTAATACACCATTCTAGGGGTCTGGGGCTCCTACATCAAAAATTCTGTTCCTACATACAACAGAAATACATTTAGCACATCAAACACCCAAAAACAGTAATTAATTAGATATCGAGCCACATTCGAGAAACGTACCGCGAGCTGACTTGATGAATATTGTGCCGTTATTTTATAACTTATCTATAATTAATTATCCTTAATTTTAATACATTTAATAATTGTCAAATACAACATGACTAAATTTGTAAATTGTAATAATGGCAAGTAATTAATTTAACAGCCTGGTTGCAAACATATCACAAAAATGTGATTAGGTAAAAATTTAAATTAAGTACAACAAAATGATGTATAACATAAAAAAAAGAGATTAGGGCACAAGTAACCTCTTTGATAAAAAAATAAATAAATAATAAAAAAAAATAGTCCCAAGGAGGTGGTCTAATGAAGTCGGAAAGACTTCACTAGACCGATAGAGAGTGGGACTATTTAGATTTCATAGTTGCGGAATTTGGAGATGACCTCGGATGGAGGCTCCTGGTTGCCGGTTCCCCAGCGGCCCCACAGAGCGGCGCCGCCCTCGGAGGCGCGGCGAGCGGCCGGGTTGGAGGGGCCCAGGCTGGAGGGGCCCGAGGCGCGGCCGCACTCTCCCTCCAGCATGCGATCCTTGGTGTTGGGCTTGGTCCAGTGCATGGACTGTTGCACGTGGTCCTTCATGCCGAGCCACTGCTTGTAGCCCATGGAGATGCCGCTTTGGCGCCACTTGTCGTATAGAGCGCGCTTAGACGGATCGCATAGCGTCTCCTTCGCCTCCTGGTAAAGTAAAGAAAGGAGTTTTATTAAATTGCCTTTTCATTTTCTCGTATAGCTCTTCTTTTTATAGAAAGATCTTCATTATCGTGGTTCCACCTAGTTAGGTAGCCACTATGCCTTGATCGCGGTTGGATTTAGGTTCATATAATGTAAAAAAATAAACATTATCATTATAAAGTAAGAATGATTGATTACATTCGGTTACATTTGTAGAATAATATTTTTATATTGCGTCAGTAGTACGAGATAAACAATGTTTTTCTTATTCAATGTGACGGAACTTGATCGGTGTGGTTAAATATTATATAGTATGTACTTGTATGAATATCTATTGCGACTGCGGTCTGCGGTATTGTGTTAGTGTTCATTATCTTAATCAAGGTAATGCTGGTGACTGCATAGTAACGTATTTTATTCTGCAAATGAATTTAATTGCAGCATAGCTCTGGTCTACTTAAGCCCGTCTTTAAAGAAAAGTGTTCACCTTTAGACGGAAAAAGCTTTATTACAATTATAACAAAGTTATAGTAATCATCTAGAAAGCGTTCCGCCTGAAACCTGTTACCTGGAATTTGCTTTTAAATGGATTAATTTCCTTCCGAGGAAAGTTAATTTGTGAAAATGTAGCTACACTTTTAAGTCTGCGTATCTGCTTTCAGAGTTCTCTCTATATTTTTTCGAAGGCGTACATTGTGACGTAAATAACATAATGGCGGCGGTACGTGAAGCGAAACGAAATTAATTAATGATAAGGGCCTACGGGGTGACGTAACTATATTTAACCAGTTATGCGAAAACTCAATCAGCCTGTAGAGAGCACAGTGTGGAGTGTTTGCTGCGTTCCTATATTGCCTGTTTCACCCCAATAATTTCAGTAATTGGGACTGTATTTTTATTTTTGTAGCTAAAAGCAAATGCGAATTTCGTTCGGAGCTTGTATCGTACAGATCTGTACATCTCAAGTACGTATGTAGGGGGTTAACAGTAATTATAGTTTACGTTAGATAAAGTTATTGTGAAACCGTTAGGCTAATACACTCATCAACAAGAGTATTGAAGAGTCTACGCTGTAATAATTGACTATTATTAAATTACAAATGATATCATATATAATGATAGCATAATATGGTGTTGTAAATAATTCAGTAGGTACGGTAGACCGCACGTCAGTGGTAACTGTCATGCACCTTAACTCAATAGTAATAAGTACGATTTTCCTATAAAACTGTTACCACTGACCTGAAGTTGACTGTACCTTGAATTTGGCCTTACGAACCCCGAAAACATCTAATCGTGGAAGTTAGAACAAATAAATCTGCTCTAATAAATTCAACGTCTAACTTAAATACTTTGACTGCGTGTCCATCAATTAAACTGCTAACAAACTTTAAGCTTTAACTTTACGTTTCATGTTGCCCTGTTAAGTATCTATTCTCTGAACAACTTTCAGCCCGAGAACTTTATAAACGCTTAAAATGTATAACGATAACTTTTGAGCCGCGGAAATCATTTAGGTCACTGAAAATATTTCATTTCTAACAAAGTTATGCGATGTTTGAATTTTTGTAGCGACGTAGCTACTTGTTTTGAAATACCGTTCATTTGCACCCCGAAAAATGTAATGTTGAATAGGTATTTATGTCTCGTATTATTCAATATTTGTTTACTTGAAGATAAGAACGTTCATTGTTAATATGCATTAATATGCAATATGAATTAAGTACTATCTGCGACTTGTATGTACAATAAGTATGAGATTTAAAAAACATCACTCTACCAAGACTACAAAAAGTGGATATCTAATAAAGTTCCAATCGTAGTCGGAATTTATAAACCTTGAAATAAAATTAGTGTGCAATTAACGCGCAATAGAACTGTTGTTCCAGTTAACGACTGAGCAAAAAACAAGTTCACCAATATTTTAATAGGTAGGTACGTATTGACGATATTTTTAGTTTATCTACGTAGTATTTTCTAATTAAATATCATTTTAGTATGTTATTCTCGGTCCAATCCTACCATAAAACATTACGATTATATTCTTCGTCAACTATTTCAATTCTGAAAATAACAAATTCTAGTCGCGAACTGGTTTGTTTGTTTTGTTGTCACAGCAGAACGACCGAACAGAAACAGGTAAAACTTTGCCATCCAAAGATTGCATCCGAGGGAAGCACGTTGAATGTAATTTTTTATCCTGGTGCGTCATGTTGAAATTTTCCTTAAGGTGCTAGCAAACCTGATAAAACAATTCATAGGGTAAAGACTGTGGACTATGTTTCTTACCTTTAATTGCTGGAACTTGGCTTCAGCTTCCTTGTCCCCATCATTCTTGTCAGGGTGGTACTGCAGAGCCAGTACCTTGTACTCAGCAGTGATCTGCTCAATCTGTAATTGCACAGCCAAGCATTAGCGTAACTAGCAGAGGTAATGAGACGCAGCCAACAATTAAACTATCATTAAGCTATAATTATATATTTATAATTCGCAAATAAGTTCTAAGAAACTCCGCAAGAAATTCCGTCATTCACACACAAACGTAATATAAATAACGGGGAACTGGAAAACCCAAACACAAGACATTGACTCAACAAAAGTTAATTATTTCTCCTCCGCCGCGGAATAACACCGTTCGCATGAATAAAACTACTATTACATTAGTAAACTTTCATACATTAAGCTGGTTATTTTTTATCAGATCTAGGTCAACTCTCTGGGACCTCGACAAAATAAGGTCATCGAGCAGTACAGTGGAATCAATACACTAGTCACTAGAAATCAGAGCAAATCTATTATTGCATAAATAACGTTTCAAAATAAAAATATAATTGAAGAAGTTACTTACACTTGAGTGTTCGTCACAGCCCAACAGGCCGTAGAAGTCGTCGTCGGGGTTCTTTTGATAATTTAGTATTTCATCGACGCCAGTCATTTTCACGACCCTCCCGCACGAGACCCAAGCAGATACTAAATCCGAGTTAGCGCTGCGCGAGAACTTACTAACGCAACCGATGCTAATAGTCGAGTTGTGAATCGATTCGTTTTGTAGCAACTCGGTAAAACTGTGAGTTCTATAAAAATGAAATGAAAGATTATTCGTGTACCTTTTTATATTAATAACCCTTCATGTTTTTTGGAGCTGACGCATTGTTTTGTGTATTATGTTTATATCAAAGCTGAAATTAAAGCGGTAGGAAAACAAGTTTTAGTTAGAGTATCATGTTTTATCATTCACTTATTCCCGTTATGTCAAAAGGTTTGACAGCATGGCAATATCGTTAATTGAAACAGTTAACGAGCTGTGACGTAGGTACAGAATTTAGTTTTGACAAACTGTGAGGTTTTAGAAGCTGTTAATTTTAATAAGTATTATATACCTATCAATGATCTCTTAGTAAGAGACTCTTACTTCTTATAATTTTTAATATCAGAAATGAAAGAGCTTTCACAGAGGTGTTTTTGCATTATCTTGAAAACTTCAGCAAATATTCGACTAATAAATGATAACAATTTAGTTTCTTTTGAACGCACTACTTGTATCTAGTACATAGTAAATATAATAAAACGATCCCAGCTAATAATCATAGCAAGCAATGTACACAAACACGAATCTAAGATTGTGAGCGTTTTTATAACGATTTGTCAGGGTTGCCTGTTTACGAAGTAATAGCGTAAAGCACGGCAATTAGTCATTCTATTAAAACCATATTTTATTGACAATTATTTTTTAAGTTTATTTTTTATTTTTATTTATCTTACTAACTGGACCTAATCATATAAATAATTATTGTGTAAGTAAGTGTATTAATCACCCCTCAGTCATACTTATGCAGATATTTTTCATAACTAGATATCGTAGTCACAAACGTAGTATAGTTTAGGGTTAGTACAAATGGCCCGAGCTGCGCGTCTAGTTCACGGATCGATGCATTCAGGTGTAGGTACAACTGCGCGGACATAAAATCTACATTGCACCAGTCAATAGCCTGCACTAGAACTGAGAGCCTAGTCAGACACACCTTTATTTTTATAGACACCACCGTAACTGCGTCATAGCTTGCAAAGTATTAATAAATTGCCGTACGCATATTTATTCTTCGGACTTCTTTTGAAGACATCAACAATTTTGTCACGTCTTTATTTGGTCTCCAAATCGCTCTAATCAAGACGATTGCTTCTATTCATGTAGGTTCCTAATAGAATTGAAATAAGATTTCGGAACCTATTTGTAGGTTACGCACACGCCACATAGCTTTAATTAATTTTGACCAATAAAAATTCAAGTCAAGTAAAAACACGTGCTGCAATTGCCAGAAATATCAATTCTGTAGAATTTGTAAGGCATTCTCAATTTCTGAAATTCACCACATTTTATTTCATGTTGTGATACTAAACTTATTTGTCTTCGACGTAAACAAACTCTATCATGAACAGTAAATAACAACGGCGTCGAGTCGATACTATTATGCGCACCACATTCGTGACAGATAGTATCAATTGGCCCTCTATTGCCTACGTTTACATAAATGTACATAAGGAATAGGAATATAACATTAAGAGCGTATGCCAGCTACTTCACTTGGTGCCTATACATTTCGATACCAGGGAAAGAGACGACCATAGAACAGATTCATGGATTATGTGAAAGATGATATGGCTAGAAGAAATGCCCCTTGTGAGATGACGTCAGATAGAAGATTGAAGAACGAGAAAATATACTGCTCCAACTTAAAAAAATGGAGATACGGGGAAGAGTAGGAGGACCATCTTTAGGAAAGCGTAACTGCATTTGGCAGAGCTTCGAGTACTGGAATTCCACTCCCAGGGTTCAATTTGTACATAGCAACTCGATATATACTTACCTACTTATGGTGTGATAGAGATTCACAACGGCATCAGGGATAGGTGCCAAGGCCTGGGAAAAATCATTGTTATTTATTTTTGTTATATCAAGGATAACACAAGGGAACAAAATAAGACTTTTTATTTGTTGCATGAAATTTTATGACTTTTGTTTACTAATTCGAGGTCGCTGATTTCAAATCTACCCACATTTTTTTTCTAACAGCTTTAGTTTTTGAGATACAGCTGTTGACCGTATTTTCGAACCAGTTACACTTAAATTTCATAAAACAGAGCATTTTATTTAAAAATTATATAATTTTTACTATTTCTATGTTGCAAAATAATTGTAAAAATGATACTAACTATTTCTGTAATATTTGTGGTGAATATACATTTAAAGATTGTAGACTAAGCGTGTCGGAGTTCTTGAAACGGGTGTACTTTGAGTTCCTTGGATTTTCTTTGGACACCTGCGACAGGTACCTCCTGGATGTCTAAAAAGGTATGTAAAACATGCGTCGAGTCTTTAAGGTTATGGAAAAATAAGAAAAGACCCCATTTCAAGTAACAAACACCGATGATCTGGCGAGAACCCTCGAATCATTAGGTAGTTTTTCCGCGTGGTTGATATGAACGGTATTAACAAAAAAAAACGGTCCAAATGGATTTACTCTAACTTGTTATCTACTCCTTGACCTTAATAAAGGTTGGTAGTACCTTTGCACATAAAAGTTGGGCTCATGAAACAATTTGTAAAAGCTCTGAACAAAAATGCTCATTACATATCTAAAAAGTCCCATAATTTGAGTTTAAAGAAACTAAAAGCCGGAATTTCTGATTGTCCACAAATAAGGTTGATGTAAGTGTTCGTTTCATAATTACATGACCGATATCGTAAAAAATGCCTGAAACGAATTTGTTTGGATTGCACAAAAATTTCTATCAAACAAAAAGGATGAAAGTTTATTCAAATCACTTTAAACAGATGTTGTCGGCTTGGTTCTAATATGTGCATCAAGGTATACTTCCTCCTTAGCCATTTTGACCATTTCCCTGAAAATCTATGTGATCTCAATGAAGAACAAAGCGAACGGTTCCATTAAGATATTCGGACTATGGAAAAGCGGTCCCAGGGTCATTGGAATGCCAACATGATGGCGAATTACTGTTGCAGCATTAAAGACAGCCCTAGTGAACCGAATCAAGCTAGAAAATCTTATAAAAGAAAGTTTTTGATGCTTAATTGTTGTTCTTCTGCTGCTTTTTGTTAATAAAATTGTGTTTTTCTTGAAAATCACGTTTTGTTGATATCTCAAAAAGTAAAGCTGACACAGAAATTCTGACTTCAGATCTTCAATTAGCAGCCCAAAAATATACAATATTAGTCGTAATATTTCATGCCACAAAAATCTTGTTCCCTTGTGTAATCTAACGAAAAATAGAACACCTAAAATTGAATCATGTCCGGTGTTTATAATTTAAAACATATAATAATGAGGTCACAGTTATCCTTAAAACGGGCATGATGCTTAATGAATTTGGCCCAGTTTATAGTTCAGCGTATCATCCTACTTAATGTTGAAGGCCCATTGCGTAAAGTGGACCCTAACTACGTAATAACGTTAAGCAGAAATAGGATGGCCAGCTAGATGTCGGTTTACGAGCTTCGCGGATGAAACATCTTATTTATTCTTATCTACGTAGATTTTTACTATGTCCACGTGACTAATTCCACAGGTAACAAACCCATTTACGGGAGTGCTATTTTTAGTTTCTTGGCCATGTTAACTATGATCTTTTTATATTATGATATTTTTATTCATTAATTTTAATGGCTACTCTGGGTAACCATTTAAATCTCAATCTTGGACACCCATATGCGAATTCTCTTCTGTACATGTTAAATATATCTCAAATTTTTATATGGTGCTTGTCTCATCATTCCAATGGCTTGAATGTTAACTTCTTTATGATGGCCGTCTGTCCCATGGTTATGTGAGGCAACTAAGTAATTTGTGGCTACTGTATGCAAATGAGCGGACAACGTACTGATATTAAAATAAGTATATAATAAGTAATTACTTATCATACGTGCAAGATATACATGGCATCCATTGAAATGTGCGCGCTAGTGTAATCGTGAAGGCTGACGACATTGCATATTCCGTGCATGCTCTAGACATTGGCGTCCAACGCGCTTTTGCATCAAAAATAGCTACTGAAGACGCGCTAAACGTAAGTTTACGCGGCTGAGCGGCCGCCGCGGCCGTGTGCCCCGCTCCATACACATTTAATAATAAAGATCACAAATAGTAGTGCAGTATTGAGTGTTGTTTCTGCAAGATATCGGGACTAAATCACCAGTTTTATTATGTTTTGGAGGGGAAGCCATCGGTAGGCGCTGTCAACGAACTATTCGCTCGAAGATCTTCCATCTTTGGCAGCGGAAGTAGCGGCGGATGTCCCGGCAATGGGTGAGTGGTAGCATATGAATGCTTAACAACAATGCTCGCATCTTCGTTCCCATATTTTCTATGCGATCCGTGTCTCTGCCGAAAGTTTGTCAACCTTTATTTTTTGTGTTTGTGTTCGTTTATAGCTCTATAGATAGATTTATAAAATCCTTTTGCCCTTGCTCACCCTCGCCTAATGTTTCACATCGGATTGTAAATTGAATTTATAAGTATGACTTGACAAGGGTATTTGAGCTTTTGTGGCCAATTGTCTGAGCGCAAAATGACTGTTGTATTATTGAACATCGGGTCATGATTTTTATTGTGATGAAAAATCGTATGTGCTGAACATTTACGATTCTCGACACGAGGGTGTAATATGTTATAATTTGACACATACATGACTGTTTTACAGAATTATACTTCGGACGATGTTCTTTTTCAAGCGTGTTATTTAATGACCTCGAAGGTTTCAAGTGGGTATGTTGAAGTGTTTTGTTCCCGAGTTCACAGCCTGTGTTAATTCTGAAGGACTGACCCTAGAAATGTACAAAGGTTTACAAAGTGCTAGTTTCAGACTTTTTTTACATTTTCAGACTTACGAAGCACTAAATTAATAACAGTCCAATCTTATCTAGTGGACACCAAACACGTAATTCTCTTTGTAACATGTATGTATAACTTAACTTTAAATGAATTTCGTAGTTGAACTCGTCTACCCTACAGCAGTAAACTAACCACTCAGCTAAATTGTGAAAGCTTTGTTATACACTGTTAACATCCCAACACTGATTAAATTACCCTGGGGATAAAATAAAAGGTAGACTAACATTTCACTCGGACTCGTTAAATGCTTATTGTAACAACACAGTTGCTATAGTTTACGAGCGAATCCTTTTAATAGATAAACAAATGAAGGTAACTCGTTATCGTAAATTTAATTAGCCTACTGAGCTCAGAATAATATGTGTGACATTGACAGTACACTATACTGTTAACCGTGCCAAATAGATCTCTCTACGGGTACGGTAGCCATGCCATATTCAAAGAAGGAATCAATTAAAACTTTAATATTCATTCAATGTAGCGAGAAGGACTTTAACGAGCTTAGATAACGATCCGATTTTTTAAATAAGCTAATTTATATTAAGAATCGCGTCTCAATACTTTACCAAAACGTGTTACAAAGTTGATGTTGGAAAAATAATACCATGAAGTCATTGTAGATAAAATTAGTTGTCCGGGTAAATTGTTTGGTTCCTTGTAGCGCCTGTCGTTGTACGTTTCCTGTAGCTAGTGTGAGCTTAAGTCAACACATATGGAGAAAGCACGTTCTTCTTAACCCGTAAGACGTAAAAGGGACTTTTTGAAAAATCTTCTGCATTAGGCACTGGTCAGTAGACAGTAGGATTACAGCAGGTATAATCTAGTCAGTAAAATCACATATTTTTGTTATTACGATTAACTGCGCAGTTTGGCCATACTAACTAGACAAAAATAACCAAACCGTGATCAATAGACGACTTGTAGCATCCGCCCATCCATCAATCACATTAAATTAAATACCCTAGAAATAACATTTCACGAAATACTTTTCAGTGTTATAACGAACAAGCTCTTCAGCTTTATAGCAGTGTCATAAAATATGTGGGTTACGTATGTATATGTATATCTGAGATGATTTAAATCATGCACGGTGTCTGGGATGCGTTTCCTGAGACAGGTTGGTCGATGAACTCTTAACTCCGCTTTTCGGGAACACAAACTATTAATTCAGTATCTGGTTAACATCATATATTTACCATTGTTTAAACCAATTTCCGTAATACAGAAATATAGTCTACTGGGTCAATAGGTACTAAATTGGGAACAAAGGTAGGTAGGCATTGTTTAGAATTTAATGGTTGCGTGTAGGCGTCCGAGACCGTCCGTCACTTGTTTAAAGTCATTACTTAGAAACCCAGTAAAGCAGGGATTATGGCCTTGTTTATGTTTCACATCTCCATCGTGATTAACTAAGTGGCTGTCGATTAAATATTAATTGCGAGTAAATAAGTAAAGCTTTTCCAAGTGTTTTCCCTCCGCATGAGTATTTTTACTAATAATGTAGGTATGGTTAAAGCTGCCTGTGTTACAAAAGCTATTAAATCAGTCTTCATCCGAATATTATTATGTTTATGTTGAGACAGTCCAAAAGCTGTCAAACCCAAAAGTTGCAACGTATAATTTAACTTTGGGACGCAAAGTCTCTTACGCCCAAAAGTTAAATTGTATGAAAAAAAAACAGAATATGATATGGAAAATTATGAAATAGGAACTTATTCATTATAATTTAGGTAACCCAAATAAAAAAATATGTAATTCAAAAAAACAGGATCCTATGGCTATCATACTATATAATACTTACTTAATCAGTTTTCAATACATCGGATTGATAGCTACATACATGATGTTTGAGACAGTTGAGAACGTACATGAATACAGTAAATTGGTTCAAGAGGAACGGAAACATCCAATTGTACCTAAGCCATCGGTCGTCGCGATGGTACACGTACAACCGTCTAACTTTATTTATGGCGCTCCCATTTTATTTTTCTTACTATATTTTTGATATATTCCATCTTGGGCAATTCTTACGAGTAGTCAGAAGCCAGTCTTACCAAAGGGTATTGGGTTGGCCGGGTAACTGGGTTGAGGAGGTCAGATAGGGCAGTCGCTCCTTGTAAAATACTGGTACCCAGCTGCATTCGGTAAGACTGGAAGCCAACCGCAACATAGTTGGGAAAAAAGGCTCGGAAGATAATGATTTTTGATATAATACTCTACGAAGGTAAAAAAGCGTAAGCTCGTGAATATTGCGAGTGATGTATTTATGTAGAGAAATTGTATTTTTTACTATCGAATGAGTGTTTGATCTAATTCAGCCGGTGCTCGGTGAAGCTCGTAGCTACTACGCAGGACTATTGATTTGCATCGGCCGCGCTTGCGCGTTCAGCTCGCTCCTTTGACATTCATTCTGGGGGGAGAACATAAGTCCTAAACTGTAACCATTCAAGCACACCAGGCATATTCCATATTATACGTGATCCTTCCTTTGGGTCTTGCAAATTTTCGCCCAAAATGTAAAATTTTACAAATCCCCCAATATTCTCATAAGCACGCCTTATTATTACTAAAATTACTGTTTTAAATAAAATCAAGATATTTTTCCACTCTACCACAAATCTACTTAAATTCTGTAAAATAGTTGCTCAAACCACTTTTCGTCTCTTATATAAAAAGACGTTTAAAGTCATTGACTTTGATCATAAGAGCCTTTGGCTGGAGCCAGCAACCTAATAAATGCAGGGTGCACTTTAGCACTAAACGAGCCTTTGACGGCGCCAAGCCAATTAAGTAGTGTTGACTTGATTTACTGAGACCGCGTAGTTCTCTGAATTTCCTACCAGTATTTCTCCAGCATGAAAACCTTTAAGTAGGTAATAAGAAAATACGGAATGGATGTTTAATTGGTTTGAAATTATTTTGTGTCAGGTGTAACTAAACTTTATGAGAACGCTTCAAAATTAAGGTTTAACAATATTCTGCATAGGTACATTTAAGCTTCTTAATACAGCAGAATATGAATCACTACTACTTATTACCTACCTACTTTTTTTTCTTGACATAATTCTAGAGATCTACGTAATGCTTAAGATGGTTGGTGGTTTAAAAGTTGTAAGATGAGTCGGCATCTACATGAAAATTTTATATGCTATCCTATCATGAACTGCTCGTTGCATATAGGTAGATGCAGGTATAAAATTCTCTAGAGCCATGCTCCTAACATCTTTCTATTTATATTTTTAATAGCCCAGCTATAATGTTTACTTTACGCATAGCACATAAAAGTTTTGTCAATATAAAAATTGATCAACACGTGGTTAGGCGAGACCGCCTTTCATTTCAAGCTCCAGCTGCGGGGTATTTATAAGTTTAAGACGTTATGCTTGAAAGGTTCTGATTACGCCTTGAGGTGTTAGCTTATTTACTTTCTTTATTTCGGTCGAAGGCAGGGGCACATCATATAATATACTTACTCGTCCAATACTATGTCTATGACCATCAAACAGGTATGTGGTCTTTTGCCAAATGTTAATAATTCGGTGTCCCACGTTATGTCCTCATAAAACACTAACAATATTGCAGTAAAGACGAAATCGATTTTCTTTTATGTGCGCTGTAAAAATGTCGTTCTTACAACTAGAGTGGTCCAGTTTATTGGACGGGAAATTTTATTTCTCTAGCTAAGTAGGTAATTATCTGCCTTTTACCAACTATGTTGAGGTCAGCTTCCAGTTTCACTGGATGCAGTTGAGAACTAATGTTTAACATTACTCCCCATTTCACCTCCACAACCCCGAAACCCAGATTACCCGATACCCTTTAGAAAGACAGGCTGTCAGACTTTTTGACTATCCGTAAAAACTGCTATAGATGTTCTAATGACAGTCGAGACCTACTATTCCGAAACACGGAATCTCTAGCTAGGTAGGGGAGATGTTCCTAAAACGGGTACCCTTCCTAAAACGGGTAGGCTTTGCCATTCGTATATTATAGGTCTTAGTGTGAACCTGTGAGTGTAGAGCGGTGCACTACCACCTCGCCGATCACGGTCAGTTGGCTCGGGCGTCTAGAACGAGCGTTTTCGAGATTAGATGTAAAAAAAGTTTTTTGCAGAGTTTATTAAAAAAAATCGGATTATGCTAGTGCTGACTACTCAAATATGGTGCAAGATACGGTTTTCGTAGTTTTGTATTATCATTTTGCATGTTATATGCTTATTAATTGTGAATACTTAGTGGTCTGATTGTTTACTATTTTAAGGTTAAGGTAGTTGAAATTTAAAACGTGCTTTTGGGCAAAGCGGGTAGGGGCATAACGGGTGACTACCCGATTTGAAATAAGGGACCACTTCCTCAATTGATCCCACAGAAAGCTAATCGAAGACAAAAGAAGCCACAGAGAGCTGAACAAGTACAGGAACAGCGTGAAAAAGAAATTAAAATATGTTTTCTCTGATTTTTTACAAAATTATCTGCTGGTAGGATTATAATTTCAAATGTAACATTTAATAAAGTAAAAAAGTGATCTAGACTGATCAAAATAAGAAAACTGTTAAACATAATTAAGGAGACTAATTAACGATAAAGATTTCCTGGATAACAGGAGGCTAAGATACGTTTTCTAATTCATTTATCACATATATTCATTCATTACCTGCTTTGCCCAAAGGCGCTACCCGTTTTAGGACCCCCCCGAGGGCAAAGCGGGTATTTCGAAGGGGTTTACTTTATTTTTTTTTTTTCTGAATTTTAAAGAAGATTACTAAGACTATCTTATGTTTTCCAAAGTTTATTATATAAACAACCCTATGAGTACAAATACAAGTCGCATGTAATGTTCTTGGTTATTTTATTTAACATCTTCCCTTAGCTTACCCGTTTTGGGAACATCTCCCCTAATCATCAACAGTTAAACCCAGACGGCAATCACTTAGGTACCAGTTAGGTGTTAACCATGTTATCCCGCCCTCCGGGTTGAGTAGGAACAGGGCTTAATGTCACTATGTCACGTTACGTGCTCAAAGGTAAATGTAACAACGGATACCGTATTAAGTTCAGCCGGCATTGTTGGCGCAATGTAGCAACGATTGCCATCTCATCGCCCACGATCTAGGGCCCAATTCTGCTAATGTTATTTAAGCGACAAACCATTGCTATCCGACTAAGATTCAATCACGACTCAATAACGAGTGAAGCGTATGTGGCATTCCGCTATTTTTTCTTTTTAATAAACGTTTTTATCCTTTTCTGTGATTCAATAATTAATCATGTTGTCTACAAAAGGTTTACTATTCCAATATGGTTGTAGAACAGACTACCCTATAGACCAAATGGCAGACCAATGGCTCACCAATCAAATGTCATTGGAATTCGATTGGTCTTATTTTAGTTGCAGAATGACCGTTATGGTTAAAACTGCTATTGCGATTAGGTTGCTATGCAATTGTCACATTATTACATTATCAGAATCGGGCCTCTGTAGTACAACGAACAACACATTTCTCGCTTCACAACTCGGCGTGGGATGAGTACCAGCTGACACAGCTTTCATTCCGCTTCCCGGTTATAATGGATGTGAGCCATGTTTTCCGGATAAATTAAATTTTTCGATTTAGTCACCTAAATACGTCACTTTCTTTTTGACTCTTTGCATCTGTTGGTTTCCTACTGGAACTAATCATTTCAATATCAAAATATATAATAGAAAAAGTACAAATATCTCGATTACAGAGCTTAGGTATTTAAGAAATACTCGATATTCATATGACCTAAAAAAGCTTTAAGTAATTCGTAAGCAAAAAAACTTTGATCACGAATACTTTATGATTTTGGTTCCAGAATTTCACGTGCATAAAATAATCGTATGAAATGTTGATCATCGTATGGTGACTAACGAGGGATTTTAATCACATCGTGTCGTTTCTCAGCGATGAGTAAGCTTCGCAAAAATAACCGCATTCCCTGAAAATACTTACCTCGGATTTTGAACTCAATTACGTTCTGTACACACAAATCGATATCCATCTTCAGGTATTTTCGGGACTGGTATTTTGAGACGATATATTATGATGTAGCAATGAACATTGTAATATTCAGATCTACTCATCCGAAATCAACGTGATAAATCTAGATAAAATGATTTGGAGCTTCCATTCGGCTACCCTCTTGACATTTCCAAGTTTAACTTATAAATCTGAGATTTCTTTTATGTGATGAGATACCTGAATATCTTGAACGCCACAATTTCAAGTAGGTAAATAGATACAGACCTAACTTAGGTATAATGCGGTAGGCAGATACTACACAACTATGCCCTCTGTAAATCCTTGCGACACAAGAGCGAGCTTTGTTTTACAGCAGATGCAAGTAAACACAGTCGACCCGACATCTGGTTTATTTTTTTACTTCCACTACAGTGCTTTACATTCGTACGCAAAGGGCCTATTTCGCTGTCAATCGATACGGCTCAGCTGTAGGGAAGATTTTCTAAGGCGAAGTAAAACTTCAAAGAAACACAATCAGTGCGTATTACCCAATATTTATTGAGTTATCTATTGACCTATTTTATTTCTTGGAGTTCGACGAACCTGTTGTTTTGACTGTATCTGTTAGAACAACGCAACAAGTAAATACACTAAACAAGCATAGAATATGATGGCATTATGTAATAAGACGTAAATCCAAGATTGTGTACATACAAGCCATATATAATTTCAGCTGGCGTCTGCTTTCCGGCATAATCTTATTTCATGTTCTCTCTTGAATCTTATGTATTACTCAGCTCTATGTATTTTATTACCTAAATCTGATTACGTTTTCGTCTGCTTAGCTTTGACTCATTTTAATCGTTCTATGAAAACTCACAAAAGCTATTTGCAGATCGACATAGTCACTATCATGTATTTTTGCGATTTAAATTCAACGAAATCAGCTTCGATTAGGTTTTTTGACATCAGTTTGAACATTTCTCCAAAAGCTTAAAAGCTCTCCGTAGCGCATGATATTGCTACGGAGTTCAAAATATCGTATGCGACTTTACATGAAAGATTTTGAGTAATTGCGGCCAAACGTCACAGTTCTCATTTTTCGAATGGGTCGACAGACGAGCTGAGATTGAAATTGTACCTAATACATAAATGCGTATTCGTATACGACTGCCTCTTGACGTTAATTTCAGATTTTGTGAGTCGCGTTTTTTAGCCGACAGATGTTTGACCTTTTTTATTGGCGTATTTTTTTGTATGATATTAATATTTTGACTCGTAGATAGGTAGACGCCTCAAAACTTGCAAGTGCTTTCAAAGATTTTCAAAAACACGTACCTACATATTTGCTTTAAATAAATTCATAAAAAATGGACACATGCTCCGGATCTTCCAGACTCCGGGGATTGTTTACCTGTACCACTCGTTGCCACATCCTCCCTTACTTCCTACAGGGTCTACGTCTATAATTAGAAGGGTTATAATTACTCGGATACAGTGTTCCCCGAGGGGTCTGTGAATGAGCGCTGTTTACAAACAACGCCTGACGCCTGGCGACGCAGGCGCAACACACGCATAAACACTTAAAATTAAAACTAGCCTCACAACTCCCCTTTCATGAATATGTACTGAAGGCAGAGGCACCATGCTTTACCTCGTCTATCGGAATAGTCCCAGACTGTATTTTTTTGAATTTGCCTCCAATACTACATGCGAACCTAGAAATTGAGCGATAAATGACAAGGATATTAGAACAATAGGAGCAGGACACAGAACAGCAGAACTTACATACTGAAATTATGCGGTTCACCTGAATATGCAATCATGTTTTTTAAGGTTAGATGTCAGTATTTTAAGATAAATATTATGTTTATAAGACCACAGTTTTTTTTAAAGTAGTTAGGTACAGGTACTAACGATTTTACTGAGGTACCTATCTAAATGCGTATATAAAATTATATTTCGATGCACTCCTTAATAACGGAATACTATTCTGTTTGTATTTAGTATCACATCAATTCAGTACGAGTTACGATGTCCAGGAAGTCCCAGGAAATTAGCCTCCATCCATATCGTTCAATATTCATCGGTACATGGTTACAGCACATCAGGGCTGTGTATACACCGTGCGTTTCCTGTGCGCGCGTGCTAAGAAAGCTTTGCTTCCTTGTGAAAGCCCGCACGTGTGCGCCTAAAACCCGCGTTCGGTTCCACCTGCGCGCGCGCCGGATCCAGAGATACGCGCCGAGCCGCAGAGCACGCCGCGCGCCCGACCAGATGTGTCGTGTTTAGTGAACTTACCGTGATCTCCGACCATGGGACCCCAGTTTGACTATTGCCTGCGAGCCACCAGTGAGTTATCAATACTTAACTTGTACTTTGTTTGTTGTGTCAACTTCATTACGCAAACCCTGGATCCAACCGCTGAACTGTGTATTAAACTTTAGCAATTTTCCACTGGCATAAGTTCAACAAGTTATTTAATTTTCCGATACAGAAGTCGCAGTGGAAAACTCGTTTAAGTAATTTCTAATAAGTTCGACTCCAATATTTTTATTGGAAATACTTTATATCAGATTTATTTATATTTGTATTTATAAACAAGCGCGGTTGTGTGTGCGAGTACGCGATAGATGCTGATAGGTTCATAAGGACATAAAATACATTGTTTCCTAATTAGGTATCAGTGTATATTATTAGTGTCGATGATAACTGTTCGTGGCACTGCAGGTACCTATTGTCGCGGCTAATTAGTATTCAAGTGCACTCGTAGCCGCACTAATTAACGGTGAAATCTGGGAAACATTTCAGCATCAATGGTACCAAACATAAACTAATAAATGTAAGTTGGAATAAAATTAGTCATACGTTCAAAATTCACAAAACACATTTTGGAAGCTTTTTTAAGCTTTCCGAGAAATAAGATTGATTCATTAATCAGAAGGCGTCTGTCTACGTTTGTTTAGGCTGCCACTTACCATTTTACCGACTAATTGCTGATTAACAACGCTGAAATTTTAACTAATTTATGAACAGGATAAATTGTTATAGGTATGTGCCTATATAGCTTATTTTATATAGTATTTTAGTAGTATAATAGTATTGTTAATTATGTAATGAGTGTTATCAATACTGAAAATAAATACATGCCTATTTAAATTTAGTAACATCAATTTTAATTGAAGTAATAATATATCGATTTCGTAATGAATCACAATTACTTAACATGGAGCAAGCGGAAAACCTGACTTAATTATTAATTAATATTAAACAAACAATTTTTTAAAAATATTATCTACTAGGTAATTCAGAAGCTTTTGTTACCATCCGAACTAAAATGCAATTAATTATTGTCAAATACGTCATTACTGGCCAATAATGCAACAATAACAGTCAATAGCATTGTATATTTTATTTAGGAGTGGGTCCGCTATTGTTCGTCACTTGTTTTTATTTAGCCACATGTGCTAAGGGCCATTTCTATTGCCGCCCCGCGTGCCTACATCCACCCGAAAACTCACAGATGCGGGCCCAACAAAAAACTAAAATCTGGCAAAAGGACGTCTTTCACATCCCGTAGCAACAATTTAGAAACCGTTTATAAATCTTCATTAAGCATAATTTGGTCTTGGTTGGTTGTGATTTCCTTTCCTCTTAAATTAAATAGTCGATTATGTTATTCCTGCTAATTAAATATAAGACATAATTATACTTAATCCTCTCCTTAAAATGTGTTAAATTCCTTAGTGTCGTTTACGACCCCTGATGCTGATATTAAAATTAACTAATGTAAGCTTCAACATGCACATTTCCCGTCCTGCTTGCTTGCGTTGGGCCATTGTACTAGGATATCTAGAGGGAGTAGACAATGGGCGAAAATTGCCTTCAATTCGCATTTTCCGGCTTTCAAAAGTAGGTTGCTACACTCGGCCCGCACTGGACGTAATGGAGAGCCGTTAGTTCATTGGGGTTATTGAATAATTCCCGTGTGTCGCAGTCGTAGAGTACTGGCCACCGGCACCGAGCGTCGTCGCATCGGCACGATGTTACTCGGTATAATGGGCCCTTTTATATCATTGCCCGTTGTATCATATTGAAATGCAGTTTTGTTGATCTCAAATATTTATTTTCTTTTTTCAGATAATCCGTCGTATTTTGCGTTGCCGAACAAGGATGTTCCGGACAGCGCGGAATCTCAAGGCTCCTCCGAGCCATGTTCCCGGTCAGCTCCCGGGCGCGTGTGGCCGGATGCCGGCCGACCGATCGGCTCCCCCCGCCGCAGGGAACCGGAGAGCCCCAGACGCAAAGAGTTCAGGGCGTTACTCAGATCACTGTCTGCACGGGAGCCAGAACAAGCTGAAGCTTTTCTAAAAGGACAACCAAGACCAGGGGATTGCGCTCCAGGAGATATGAGACACACATTCACTGCTCCGCGTATCAAGTAAGTTAACACTTTTAACTACAACATTAAGTAGGTGGTTAATTTATTTGGAAACCGATTCATAATTTAATTTGTTTACAGGAAGGGCAAAATAAGTACAACGGTTGTCACAAGCGATGGTCCACAAGAGCGAGAAGAAGTGTTCTACACAATTCCCCTTCAGGGTAGGAGAAGGCATTCGGTGGGCGGGTACCTGACCACGGGCGCGGCGGGCGCTGGAGAAGTGACCGCGGTACCCAGCGAGGTGCCGAGGATGCCACCACCACGGTTCAACCAAAAGGAAGAGGATACCATCAAGAGGAGAAGACCAAAGAATTTCACATTTAAAGGTACGTGCAACATTATTTTTTGTTTATCAAAAAATAATAAGTGTTTACTATTCCATCGTTATCTTTAAACTAAACTTCAAGAAATAAACGTATCAGATAAAACATACATCTTTGAGTAAAGTTATGTTGTATATTAAGTGTGCCTATGGTATGATTTATCTACGCCAAGTGTGAATTATTTGAGGAGCATATATTTACTTAGGCTGTTTGCAATCTATCAAAACTGTAATAGATTTGACTGAAGCTTATTTCAGAGTGTAAAGTAAACTATTACCGGCTGTATTTGCTATTCGATTTATATTTAAATATTTACTTGGATTTAATGTGATTCGTATTTACTAGGCAACTTGTTGTCACTCTGTGCTTAGAATAATCTTCATTATCTCCTCATCAACTAGTTAAGTTAATTATCTAATGTAGATGTAAATTAATCTTAGATACATATGATTAGGTACCTGTACAGGTATTTATTTGTAGCTATGTGACATAATTAACTGTGGTCCAAAACAATACGTACTATGTACTTAAGTATATGATGTCAAGAAGTGAAGTGGAAAGCTACAATTTCTTAGAGGAAGCACTCGCAGTTAAATCTATTCTGAGATAATAATAGTTACATGGAAGTGAATTGATAACAATGATAAATGATCGTAAACAAGTCAATCGAAACCTAGGTCCGATATCAGAGAACGTTGCACCCGAGACGCCCTTCGACCCTCGAGATACTCGCGCTGCCCGATACCGATGCATCTCCCAAATGTTCAATAACCTCAGCGGCACTTTTGATATGTACGATATGTAACTTTCGTATCTGTCTTGCCCTTTACTACTATGTACACATCTCAAATGCATCGTAATATTTTATCAAAAACAATAAAAATCAAAGCTCAAAGTTACGTAAGATGTCACGCGTCAGTTATAAAAGGATCATATTTCATCTTCGATATCGCGAGATTATGTCACCTTATCAATTTTCAGGAATCGTAATATTTCGCCGATTAGGCGTATCTGCGAAACGCGAAGGGAATATAATAAAAACGTGTTTCGTGTTTACCGTGTCCTATTTGGTCGTCGATAACGCTTGGGGAATATTTGCTCATGGGCCCAAGTTTGTTTGGCAAGATTAGGCGGTAAGGCGTCAGGGATGGCGTTGCGACTTGCGATTATCGTGGTCGCGCCGAGCTTTTAGTATGCGAAGTGCGTGCGCTCGCGCCGCCGCCTGACGCCAGCGCGCAGTCGCCGGCCGCGCGCCACATGATCGCGAACCGACACTTCTCGCTGTCACAGTTCTGAGGGCTCTTGTATTCATTTCGTGCGCTTTCTAGTGCTCGCTGCAGTTCAGTCAGTGCAATGACAAGCGTTTAACTTGAAACTGTCGGGAAATAACGTCTTCTCTTACTCGCGCCGCTATGGAGGATAAAAAGAGCGAAACAATGGCCGACACAAGTGAGTTTTTTGAAAATTAATTTATTTTAATGTTATGTTGCTTTGTTTATTAGAAAGTTTTTTTTAATGTACGGTAATGTTTATCGTAACTACATTTTATCAACAAATGGCTGATTAATTGACATTTGTTTATAATTAAAGTGTGTTAATGCGAGCTTGTGTAATCCAATTTATACATAACAATCACGTCTCTGAACTCGCTTCAATACACTGTAATTACTGCGTAGCCAAGTAAAGCGGATTAGTTTACAATTCGTAAGCTCCTTGACTATTATATTGTAATAGAGAATATAACGTTCACAATTAATTATTTGATGTTGATACTTGCTTTAGTTCGTAAAGGAACTTAATTATAATTTTAATGTATGATATAAAAAGACTAAAGATATTAGGTATTAATAATATTATACCACGGTTTTATTTCATATTGCCAAGAGGAAAGCTTTATGCTTCATTTCCACACTCCTTAATTTAATGTTCCTAATACTTGCGACGCGAGGTAGAAAATGTCTCATTCGGGGAGTTTATTACTTTCACGACGGATAAGAGTTACGGGATTATCTTTTGTTTTTATTTGACGTTGTTATTTATTCAGAAGTTTATTGGCCTATACAATGCCTGTTAATACTTGTGCATGGCGACTCGCGAGGCTCCCTTAATGCGATAGATAACAAGCCATTGTCTTCGCCCAAGACGTCTTCAGTGGCCTTCGCTATAGTGAACTCGACAACGTCACACTTTGTAAGTCGAAAATGTCCAGCTCCATCCAAAATCAATGTCAAAGAAACACCGTACAACATCACCAAATCAGGTCCACAGTTGCCAGGCAGATGTTTACACGACATTGAGCTTTATGAACTAAGAGTTAGAAGGGAGCCTGGCGGGTTGGACGGCATCGGAGTCGGTCGCTGCGAGCGCATTAAATATGCAGGGTGGCATGTATGGCTGAATAAACATAGTGTAATTTACATGCATCGAAGCAACTCCCGTAATGTACTCGCATTGGGAATGTAAATGCGTAAACGTCTTGTATAACTTGTCTATATTGTCGGCAGGATCGCTCCCACAGATTGTGTTAACTGATGTACAGACGACGGACAATTGTTTAGGGACAAAAGATGGAAAATGTCGGCTGTTGTTTAGCTTAAGCACAAAAGGTGCGAACATAAAGCTCTGGCTTAACAACCTTATGATCACAAGATTCTAGATAAGGAGAGATCTACAATCAGCGTTTAATTAAATATTAATTTGTGGAGCATGGGTAATGAAGTTAAAGCTTTTAGAAGAAATAAGCTCGTCATGAAAATACTAGTCGTGTCATTATCAGTAGCACTATCTATTAACTATAAGTAAACGCAGAGGGCGAGCATCTTTTGTCTTCCGCGCTGTTGTCACGTTATCAGTAGGAGCATTGAATTATAACTTTGTTTGTGACGTCTACCGACGTTGTCGTATCGTGATAAGCACAAGACGAGACGCGCCGTTATCAACCACGACCGCATACAAGGCTATTATTAGTGAATACGTGGAAATTGTCTAATGACATCGATGTAGTTCGTAGTAACGACCAGAAATGTAATTAAACGCTTACACAAACGAACAACAGTGCATTCAAACGGACTAAAAAATTAAAGCTCTCTTTATGAAGCCCAAAGGGAAGTCCTATTTAACCAATTTTTTTAATGAGTCAGTAAGCGGAATTTGTTATTCAAGCCAACATGTGTACGTGCGCCGTTCGTAGGGCTTAAAACAGTGCTTAATGATAGCGTCAGTGAGTCAACAATAAATTATTAATATAAAATGTATCTTATAATTAAACCAGAAAGTATGATTTAGCGTCGAAGAACTGACAGGAGCCAGAGAAAAAGAACGTTTATTTTAATTTGATGAATCACACGGCGCCGGTTGCATGCCAGCACACATTCACTATTTCTTAGCGAACATGTTTCATATTAACCCCTATTTTGGCAAACAATAATATCCTCTTATATGTAGGTTATAAACATTATCATAATCGAAAGATAAACGGAGATTGATCTTTTTATAATCTTAACCAAAGCATCTGTGAATGGATGTAGAATTAGAAAAAAAACGAATGCTTATTACTCATCATCATCATCATCATCATCAGCCTATAGCAGTCCACTGCTGGACATAGGCCTCTCCAAGTGCACGCCACTGAGATCGATTTTCGGCTGCTCGCATCCAGCTCCTGCCAGCCGCCTTGCGCAAGTCATCACTCCACCGTGCCTGAGGACGTCCTACACTACGTTTGCCGAGTCGTGGTCTCCACTCTAGAACTCGTTTATTACTCACGGGTTTCCAAAAACACATGTTTACGAACAAATCACATTGAGATACAAATCTTGCATTCAGTAATTCTTTAAAATGTGATCTCATAGTGACTTTGCTGGAAATCGGTGCGTTTCCTCGCATTTCTTGGAATCATCTTATAA
The DNA here is from genome assembly GCF_030705265.1 of Helicoverpa armigera. Classification (NCBI taxonomy): domain Eukaryota; kingdom Metazoa; phylum Arthropoda; class Insecta; order Lepidoptera; family Noctuidae; genus Helicoverpa; species Helicoverpa armigera. Next base: position 7,178,394 of record NC_087132.1, on the reverse strand, counting down.
CGAAGTGAATAGGCAACGTCGCCCACGTCCAGTCCCACTGGGGCATATTGGATGTCCTATTTACTAACAATGTATGAGGGCAGATGATACACTATTGTCATCGTATTACGTGTCTCACAATTATTTTCGTAACAAGATGAGGACGTCAAAAGGCAACTAATCTCATAAGGATATTATAGTCCGGTCAGTAATTACATTTGGGGTTCCACATCTTTCCCACACCGTCCCTTTCCCGAACAGAAGTCGCGCAATACCTTTTCGGTTTAAGTAAAGAAAATACGGATTCAAAAGCTACCTGCTGTATTGGGAGGCATTAGTGGGCTACAATATTTCACCGGGCACATCAAAGACGTCCGCGGCGGCCATTGAACTGAAAACTGAAAGCGGTGGAGCTGTGAGCACAGCCCCGACTGTGCAGCCCAAATGATCCATATGTACCTGCTTTGTTCCACTTTAAAACTTGCGTAACGCGATGGTTGTGGAGACAAAAATAGGGCTTAGTGTAACTTGACGGAAAACATAAGGCGAAAGACTTTTTTTCCTCCGATCTTACTACTTATTAAAACATTAAGGAGTTTCATTTAAATTATTATTATACATAGGAAACTCGTCAAACGCCTATAAAACATACCTAATATTTAAACAAAGTACATGGGCATAATAGATCTAACGCTCGTTTTAAAATTATCATAAGTTTGTAGCTCATTTAATCATATGAGCATGCAAATAAAACGTTTAGAATGAATACAATCCCAATTCAGAATATTTCAAGAAGGGGCTTCCGTTCTACTTGAGCAGAAAATAGTCGCATAGCAACACATAACTGCATATCGGGCTTCATACCCAGCCCTCCAGTTGTGTTACCCGCTGCATTTAATCGGCTATAGTTATTCCGGGCGACGCTGATAGACGTTTGTCTATTTAGGAAACGGATATTACATTTAGTCGGGTCTTCATTTGGCGGCAGAGGTGGGTAAGTATAAACCCGTACGAGTTTCCGGCGCGCGCGCAGTGCATAGCATATTTTGTAAGCAGCCGATGCGTATGCGTGGCACTGGATGCAATAAAAATTTTAACAGCGACCGTATGCTTTCATTCATACGCTAGGAAAGGCATTATATATGTTTTTAGGACAACGTTGAAACTTTTAACGTTAACACCTAACTGACCATTATATATTGTGTAATGAAAGTGAAAGACGATGGTTCTTAGAATCATCGCAATGTTTTGAACCGAAAATAAAAACACTCTCGATCGCAGTTACTGAGATCACTTGAAGACTTTCTGTTCTATATGGATGTTTAAATGCATTGCATTCATTAATCAATAACGGTCGATTGCTTTCAAGTGTCTTTACAATTAACGTAAGGACGCACTTAACATTAATTAAAACTGCATTATTAAAGCCATGCTTATATTGCTTTAGTGATGGTCCTTTTGTACGAACATGAGTAAGGCTTCTGTGCACACATCATTAAAAATAATGTGCCAATTCTTGTATAAATGTCTGAGCATGGATTAAATTCAGCAACATGTGTAGAAAGGTTTATGAAGCGTCCGAGCGCGATCCATGAACTTCGATCCAGCCAATGACCCCCATCCGATATCAAGTGAACGACATCGTTCATGCCTTGATTATCCCTTGACAACACTTCCTTTCAATGTTAGGTATTATATTTGAGAGAGCTGTACACTTATTGATGTCAGCGACGAGTGGTTCGACTTACATTCAGAATAAATTGTCGCTCATTACGCGTTCACAGTCGAGCTTATCACATTTGGGATGATTATTATTCACATAAGTAGGTATTTCGAGGAAACAGAGCGTTATCTTCCAATAATTCTGTAGAATTTCGACAATAGAGGCGCCTCATACAAATCTGTTTAAACTAAGTCGGGTTGAATGATTAATTCAACGGGCGCACAATTTGGTCGAGTGGCTACCGTTCAATTGCGTAAATAGAAGACGTTTCGTTTGTTGTCAAACATTTATATACTTACGTAGCTCTAGTGACATAGTTATAAGTTAGATAATTTGTTTGTTGTAGAAATGGAAGATATTGCAATACTGTGGAGCTCCGGCTCTCCTGAAAGTGCGTTATGGTCGGACTACTTGGTAGCAAGTTTCGATAAAATTATGTCGCAGCGAGCTAGACATCATTACAGGTATGTACACATTTAGGTATGAACTCATTTATTTGTACCTAACATTTCTTGCAAAATGTGCAGTGCAATGTTCTTTATCAGACAGATTACATTTCCTTCGTTATATTATAGTTTATCTTTAAGTAGGTATATCCTGTTTGTAAGTATAGAATTTCAAATATTAACTCAAGTTATGTTTGTTCTAGAGTAACTCCGATAACCGCAGAAGAACTCTTGGCACCAGACTCTCAAGATAAAGTGGAAAAACTGACGAAGGCACAGCTGCAAATAGTGATCCTGTGCCCAATCCTAGCCACCAAGCTGGCGGACCTCAAGAGAGAGGTCAACGGAGACAATCTGTTCAAAGTCGACAAGGTTTTAGTGATGCTGCTCGGAGTTGAGAAAAATCAAGTCATCTCCGGTAACTGCGAAGGTAAGATATCCCAATAAAAGGAAATGAATATTTAAAACTTCTTAACCTTTTCACCGCCACGCCATATCGGTATTCCTATGCCCTGTACGCCAAGCCCGAAAATCTTAATTAAATATCTACTAAAAAATACATAAAAGTAATGATTTAATATGTTTATTTTGTATTTTTCTGCGATCTGTTTTTTGTCGAGTATAGCCGTCGTTGGCGCACAGGGCACGCTTGCTCATGTCGGCTATAGCCGACATTGGCGTTCAAAAGGTTAAAATTCTTCATAGCCGGAGCTGCTTATAAAATTTGGAAACAACGTCGGACTTTTAAAACTTTGTATAGAAAAGCAATATCAATTTTGTTTGAGAACTTAACGTGCAGATGGAGATATCTAATGAAAAGTTTGGACGTTGTTTCAGTTTAATTACCATTTGATTTTTATTGATGGGTCAATTAATTTAAATGATTACCAATGCGAAGTTAGTTCGTTCTTTTAATTATGAATGCTTTAATAATATTGGTTTATTTCATTCAGATTATCCGACTATAGACCAGTGGCAAATGATGTGCGTGCGCGAAAAGGACACGTCGTTTGTGGACACATTCCTAACAGCGGCCGTCGGCATACTGCGCACCAAAGATTGCAAAGATACAGCCACCGACAGAACCAGCTTCTCCATTGTTCCAAAAAAAGTCAAAATCGTAAGTCAAGTTCACCTATTTCTTGTAAAATAAAATGTTTACAACTATCTATCTTGAATAAACATAAGATAGCCCACATTACTGCACACATGCCACAAATTCTTACGAATCAATTTAAACGTTTACGAGGAAATCCCGAACCTTCATTACCAACAAATTGGACCGTTAGACGCAAATGTTTACAAAATTACCACAGAAACTTGGACTTTATAGCCGAAGCTTTAAGAAACACAGTTCCGAGAAGGTTTGGCGTCGCTAAGTGAACGCCTGTTTACCTTAACTAAATAAATTCACAACGTGAGTTAATTAATGTCGTTTGCACGCAGGGACAAAGTCGAGTGATAGCGCTCCTCAACGACCCTATTAGAGACGAGGACAGCATAAAGATAATGGTGGACAAGAAGGGCGAGGTCATCAACATACCCAGCTTCAAAAAGAGGAACCCTTACACACTTCAGTTCGATATACCGGGTAAGCTCACTTTATATTTGTATAATAATAATGCTGAATCGGTTTTGTGGTCCCAAAAGCCCCTGCAAAATATGAATGATGTTGGCGTTTTCACAGAAAATATTGCTGAAATTCTGATGACCTATTTAGAAAATATGGTCTTAAATTAATTGTATTTTGCAGAGTCATGTCTTGAAGTTTCGATGCTTGTGTGGGTGCGTGTGAGCAAGAATGGCCAGTCGTTGGGGCGAAGACAAATCAAATGCGAAAGCAGGCTCAGGGAATTGGATCAGCTGTTAAGAGCATCAGATCATCCTCTGGAGTTTATGTGCCAGGTTTGTATTTGTTGTTAACAAAAATATTAAAAAACAATATAAACTGAAATGGAGAACTTCATGGTTAAGAAGAAATATACTGACATGTATTTTTTTCGCAGACTTTGGGCTTCAAAACAACCAGCAAAGAACAACTGGACAGTTGGATGTTGAACGCCTTCCAAAAGAACATACCACCACACTTCAACCTTCTTGCATCTACTGAACAGTTCAACCCGAAAGCTGATATGTCCAGTAAGTTACCTCTTCATTACATTCTTATTGTTTCTTAGTATACAAGTCGTAAGGTGATGTTGTTCTAAATGCAACATTCTTTTATAGGTGGTGAGGAATACCCCACATTGCTTCACTGGGCGGCTCGGTTCGGGCTTGAGCGTTTATGCTGGCAGTTGCTAGAATGTCCCGGCGGCGGCGCTGCCGTCGCACTCCGCAATGTTCGACAACGCACCCCCGCTGACCTCGCCAGGGACCACAAGCATTATGCGCTTGCTGACATGCTAGCTGACCATCTCGTAAGTAGCGAAAACTATGCATATTGTAATATAGAGTAAACGTAAGAACTATTCTCTAATTCTTATTTATCTTTCCAGAAAATAAATGAATTCTCCAACATGTACTACTACTTGAAAAACATGTCAGACAACGACAAAGAAGAGAGCCAAGACGAAGCTAAACAAGATGAACTTAGAATTGTAGAAACATGCGACACTGTCGACTCGCCAGTACGCAACGACCACAGAAATATAACAGAATCCACCGATCCCTTCAGCGAAGCGTGCACGCAGAACTTAGAGAAAAACATCGACAAGGCAGATGATATCGATAAGAAACGACCAAATCTGAGGCTCCCGAAAATTAAGGAACAGTTCTACCAAAACGAATTCCCGCTTCATGACAATCAAGTAGACAGAATACAACAAGCACTCGAACACGACTACTTGGTCCAACCCTCTAATATAAAAGTAGAAAGCCCTAAGTTCAGACCAAATAACTTATACGCGAATAGTTCGAGACTGATGCCGCAGCAGTCCGACATATTCTTGTACTCGCCCACCGAAGAATCTAAGACTTTTACCATTGACACTCCTACTAGTGATATAAGCCAAATAAACCTTAATACCAAAGATGCTCGTAGCAGTGGCAGTGTGAAATCAGGAAAAGAATCCTTTCCACTGACCGGACAGGAAGAGTTAGCAGAAATAATAAACGATTTCAAAAACAACGTGTTTACGATATCGGAGGTAGAAAAGTTGGTGATGGAATGGAAAAATAGGAACGAGACTCAACAGTCGCTCAAAGAGAAGCAGGAACAGTTGAACAAAATGAGAGAGGAGTATGACAGGATACAACTGAAGATAAAAGACAACATGAAAAGACCCACGCCGTTCGAGAGAGTGAAGAAAATGTTCTCCAAGAGCAAAAATAAACGTGAGTATCAACAACAAGATACTTACGAAACAAATATCTTTACAAACTCAATTTTATACAGTTACTGACGAAAAATTAAATATTTCAGATCATCACCATGAAAACAATAATGGCACAATTGAAAAACGAAATGGAAATACAAGACCAAATAGCAGCTTGAGTGAAAGTAAGATCACCCTTCAATGTCTTAAATACTAAATAAGTTCTATTATGTATCATGCTCACTATATTGAACTAACTCATCTATTTGTTTTCATAGGTTCCTCATCTTCAGGACGTTTGAGTACAGTCAGCGGCGGCAGCGTGGCCGAGACTAACAGTGTCCAATCTGAGATTGATGACAAAGCTAGGTCTATTGTAAGTATTGATATTACTCACCAACTTTACGAAGAAGCCTTCTAAACATTTTGTATGTGTTTTTTTTAATGTATTTGTTCTGTTCGTCAGATTTCATCAAGCACGTTGACGATGCATTCGGCGTGCGATGGTGAGAACAGAATGGATGACTACTTGATCCCGCCGCCACCTCGCCCGCTTAATGGATGCCCCCAGTTCACAACTTTTGGACATCCTAAACATGACAACAGGTAAATAATCTAGCAAATTTTATTAGTGAAGCATCTCTAAATACAAAAGCCAATCAAGCCAAAATCATACATGTCACTGAAAGCAATACATATAATAAAATGACTTTTAAAATTTACTAAACCATTATCCTATTTTCAGAAACCAACACATGGCAACCATAGTCGAGCGTGAAACGTCAGCGTCTCGAGAAACGCTGGACTGTGACGCAGACACTCGTAACGGCACTCACTTGCGACTGAACTTTGGTTCGCGCGACCGGTCGCATCCGACTAGTCGCTGCGACGACCGAGATGGCGCACATATGTACATGAACATTTCTGCCACACACACATAATATTACAACTAGAATCACCTTTAGTTTTATTCCAATATCACATTCGTGTATTTTTACATAGTGAAGGACACTCCGTATAACAACGAAATTATGATGTAATACGCTCTTGAGTCAACGTGTATATTTACCGTGATACTGCCAAATAATAGAAGCTTTTGTCTCTAATAAGAGATCTATGTAATAATAATATTATATTACTTGATAGGTTTAAGCTAAGCATTAGCTTGTATGTGTAAAGTAGTCGAATCAAAATGATAGTTGTCTGTCACCAAACGAAAAGTAAGTTTTGTACCAACATTCGAATAGTGCGATATTTCCATTAAAATAATGAAGACTGAAAAGATGCATGTAAATATTGTATATATATTTTTTACCATATAAACGTAAAATCTCTATTTATTGTCGTCGTCGATTCTAAAGCAGATACGTAATATTTTAAATAGTACAAAATATATTCATTTTTAGGTAATCTAGCCAAAATAAAATTATTATTTAAGCATTTACTTTATTATATAAAAAAAACATTAGCATACGAGAATCTTGGCTTAAAAGATCTGCTTGAAGGAATATTTTATACTTTTATTAATACTTTGTATTAAATCGTCCAAGATGCATTTATTGTACCAATGTATACCTACTATGTATTGTGAAAATAAACGCAAAATGCTGTAGTTTGTTTTTTATTCACTGTCACTCATATTGAGTTATACTTTGCAGTCGTTTATTAGAATTTAATTTGTTGTTTATGAGGAGAGGACGTTACTTTACAAGCAAACACATTCAAATGTGGTTAGTATTTTAATTTGGCACCTACCTCTCGCGGACAGTAATTAAGCCACCGAACGACAAATACAAAAAAAAATAACAGATATTAACATAAATTAAAAGAACCAAGAATAAATAATATAGTTATATGACAATATTTGTCTAATGTTAAATTAATATAAACACAATAAAATGCACAAAATTTTGCTAATTAATTAATAACATACAAACAACAACTTAATACTCTTTCAGTTTCATTGGTATAACGATACGTAAGAAAAATAAATGCGAACTAAAAGAATCACATAGATACGCAATCGTAGACACAATAGCAGTTTTACGTATCGTCCTTTTGAAGCGCGCCAACGAATGCGTATCCAAAATTAATAATTGTTAATTAAAAATAAGCAAAATATCACAAAGACAAACGAAATACAGCAGATCTACCTACAGTTTGTTATTTCAAAATGTAAGTATAAAAGCTTAAAAATACCAGTATTGCCTAAACTCGCAAAAAAAATGACAAACCTTACTTCACTGGTTTATTTCACTTTTTCGTCTTATTATGAATTTAAACGTAATAAACGTACCGTGCCTCCGTGCCTCTAAGGCTGTACAATAATTGCGAAGCTTCAACAATTCGACAATTTCATTGTTCGAACAAAAATAGAGCACATAGAATTTAGGTAAGTACACAATTTAACATCTTAGGCGGTAACTTCTAGCCGATCTATTGTTGCTTACGAATTGTCAATATTTTCATGTACCAAAATGTAAAAATCTTACGTACGAATTGTAGTCTCTTTTGGAGTAACTATAAGTGCGATTTTTCTTTGGTATGGTGAGCTTGTCCGTTGGCGACCGGCTGCGGCGGCGGTGGACGGGCCAATATGGCCTGGTACATACTCCACACAGCTAGAGGACGCATATAGCCCACCGATCGGTGGTTACCGTTCTCGTACAACGCCTCTGGGGTTTCGAAAGAGAGGCCCATTTGTGTCAGCGTCTTGTACATACCTCCCGCAGTTGTGAAAGCCTCTTCGTGCATGCCTGGATCATAAAAAAAAAAAAAATTATCAAACAATTTTTTTACAAGCAATTAGCAATCTTATCGCTAGACGATGTATGCCAGTGAAAATTTATTTGTAGTATTTGATTAGATTATATCAATAAAATCTTTTTCAGCTGTTCATTCATAGATAAGATTGCACCAAATTGAAATTTAATCCTTGGATCATTAATTGATTGCAACATTATTACGACAGATAAGTCAGTGCAGCTCGACGTTCAATGTACTCGACGTCGAGCTGCACTTGGTGCACCGCTATATCCGATCTGTCGATATAGAAATAGATAGGCTATTTCAATATTTCCGAGGGATAAGCTTTAACCGACTGTGGCCGATGAGGACATATAAACAGTAGCTCCATGCAACATAATTGCACAAATGTTGTATTTTAGTAGTGTTCAATATCATCCACAGTCAAACCGACGGGTCTAGAGGCCAGATGGGTAGTCGCTCCATGTAAAATAATGGCACTCAGCTGCATCTATTGAGGCTTTAAGCCGAACCGAACATAGTTGGAAAACTAAAGGCCAATACCGCGCAACGGATTACTTCTCGCATGGTAATTGCACTTGTTATTTATATCACGTATCAAAAACCCGATTTTTCAATATGATCCAACATCCTGATCCTCACCTTCATATATCATAAGCGCAGCAAGTCCATACGTAACACCGGTCCACACTTCCTCACTTTGCAAAGCGGTAGTATCAATATGACCGCGCGGGCCAGTCACCCAACCGTTGACGGCACCCATCTTCCCTCCCTTGAACTGTTTCACATTGTTCTCATATACTGTGGTTAGGGCCTTGCGAACGTTCGCTTCAGGGAACACTTCTTCTGTCCACCCGGAGGCACGGAGGAACCTGGAAGAACGGGCATTGAAGTCTTAAGCGTCAACAAGTCGACATTGATGTCAGTATTGCGGAAGCTCGCATCAATATTATTTCGCACAATTTTAAATACCCTGGAGACATAATATTTTGAAACGAAAACGGTAAAACAAGAAGAGTATTTTATGTCGTCATACTGAATTAGAGGTTAACTTCTGCGAGAACAATGTACATAACTATGAAACTAATCTAAACGGCATCCCGCAACATCTGTGCGGGTCCTATCCATACATTGTTGTTGTTTTTAATAAAAAATATTTATTTTTACTAAGAATAAGTCCCAACTCACCAGTGTCCCGCCAGCTGATCAGCCATCACCACCTTGCTATTGGACGGACGTACATCGAACTTATAATAGGAGCCGTTCCACAGTTTCTCTTCAAACGACTGTTTCGCTTGTTCTAACAACTTGGAGAACTCGCGTTCTTCTTCCGTATAGCCGAGTAGCCGGGCCATCGTGCACACTGCACTTACTGACGCCACCCATAGACCGCCGCAGTATGCACTGGGAAGACAAATTAATAGATGAAGGTATAATGTGGGTGTAATGTGAAGTGTGTAGTGAAGCTTGAAGATGTGAATAAATAAAGCTAGTTTGTTTATAGCAGTAGAATCAGTAGAATTTTTAATCTAACGTGCAGTGCTGAATAACAGTGAAATAGGTGATGTTATTAAAAAAACCTGTTATGATGTCACCAAATATGTTTGAATCAGAAGTGTCCAACTGGATTAACATAAGGTGAAGAAAATTAACTAGATGCACAGTCCCATGTCACTGGTCCAAGTTGAATGCACTTTTTTTGAAAAATGGTATGAAAATTAGTTGTAGCATAACTTACCTAGGTCCAGACATGACCCAGGCATCGTACGTCTGGTCAGGGAATCCGCCGTTCTCGATGAGTCCGTCGGCGTCGTGGTCCCAGCGCCGCGCGTGTCGCAGCAGCGCGCGGCAGGCGGGGAACATGTCGGCGAGGTAGCGGCGCGCGTCGGCGACGGCGGCGGCGGGCTCGCGCTGCAGCGCGTCCGGCGAGCTCTCCGCCGAGCCCTCCACTTCCGCGCTCCTGTACAACAGGTCCAGTATTTCCCCCACCCCCACCGCCCGCGGCACCTGCCGCACCGGAGTGGACTCCTCCGTCCCGTTCGACGACTCCACAGCACTCGTGTCGCACTCCTCCGACTGCCCCGTGGACCGCGAGTACAAGTCGTCCTCCGTCCCCTCCTTTATGTCGTCTATATACGCCATGGAGCGGTACCTTTCGTTGCCGAACGGCGCATTGTGGCCTCGCAACAGCCGGTAGTCTCGGATCACTTGCAATATGAACTTGAGGTTCAAGTCCTTCCAGTCGCTCACGTCGTGGATGTTGTAAGCGTTTATATGGGAGAATGGTACATCGTCTGCAAAAATATGTGGGTTAGTAATCGGACCTAAAATCTCCATCAATTCACAACCATCACAATCATGTATCTACATTACTCCTGAAAAAAGTAACAAGCTTTCAGAGGATTGTTTTTGAAAAAACGGAACAGATAAGAAAAACTAACTACAGGGATAAAACTATGCCCCTAACAAATTAATATAAGACTTATCATTTATGATACTAACCAATTAGACACAAGCAAATATTAATAAAACAAATCTATGATACTATAGATAAACCTTCGAATTAGAGATAACCGAGATATCGGGATTAATATTCTTCATAGTTCACATCTGAATTTGACTTAGTTAAAAATACTGCAAGTGAGTTATTATTATATCAAGCAATTAAAAAGAGACACGTTTTTTTCGATGGTCTTACCTGGATCACCAAGATCGTGTGGAATCGAATCTTTAATTTTGAACTTAACCGATTTCCCATTATAAAGAGATTGTCTACACTTTTCAGTTTCTAATTCGATCGTATCCCGGAACATATATTGTAAGACGACCTGGAAGCAACATTATCAATAAAATAAAGAAAAGATTATAAAACACGATAAAATAAGATAAGAAGCCGTTTTATTGTATGACTTCCTATCTACATATTCTAATCTTATTGTATTTCTATGTTATAATATGTATGAACTTACTTGTAAATTAGGCCACAGTTGAGCTAGCGCGAAAGAAGCGTAAAAGTGTACATCATAAGTATTATACATTCTATATTCGTGCCCTTCTAAATAGCCGAACAAACCGAAGTCATGTCTGAAACAAAACACAATTTACGTATAAAGGTCATGGCACACTTGAAATGCACGGCACGGCGCAGCTGTAAGATCGTCACCCCGCGTTTGGCTTTTTATATTGACGTTGTAAAATGTTTTATATGAAACACGATTAAGGATTAAGGGTTAAATTCAAATGACAAGTTAATCGTTGGGTTGGACCCGTGCCGTTCAGATAAAAAGTCACTTATTCAAAGTAGGCCGAAAATCAGCACTTTTAGAAGGTCAAATTTACAAAATAAAGCCCTTGGGGGCTTTCGCCACTTCCAATTTTTTTGCTCGGAAGGACTGGTGGAACAAACTCCCCAGCAACAAGTCCCAGTTCAAATGTGCCATGACCTTAACCTTCAACACCTCATTTAACACAGTAATAAAGTCTATCCAAAGCAAATTAACGTAGTAATAAAATTAGTCAAAAAGAATCGATGAGTAAATTGTAATTACCTAGGATCGGTTTCAGGAAATTCATCATGGACGTCAAACCATATCGTGCCTCCGTCGGCCACGAAATAAAGCTCGTTCATTAAGGCACTTTTTAACCAGTCTGGAATATTACTGTAAAAAAAACATAGGAATAAAATATTAGTTTTGATACTTATTGCTATATAAACTGTAGTTGCATTAGAAAATAATTAGGCACATCACACACTTAAAACTAATTTCTCTTTTAAATAGACATTATAAATCACATACTGTCAAAATTGCTTTTATAGCTCTATAAAGTTAGGTGGTGACAATAATGACTGGTTTACACGGGCTTAGTCCCACTGTATAAACTGCGAGATTAGTGCTTAGTGTTACTGTGACTAGTCCAAGCAATTAGAAATCGATCCTATTTACTAAGTCGTTGATCCTATTTAATAAGTGCGCTATCCGTGTAAGGCCAGCCATTAGAAGTATTACCAAGTAATCATTTATAAAACTACTTTTATTAGCATTTAATCCTACTAACCTATTATTCAATATTGGATCCTGCCACTCTGCGAGTAGTTTCTCCCAATTTTTATAATTTCTAAGCGCGTACGCAGCTATGCTGGCACCAGCGATACCGTCACTACCGAAGTACTTCGTATAAAATCTGTAAAAAAATAATTATATATAAGCATAAAATATTAATATTAGAAATACATTTCTATATAAACATTTTGAAATTATTAAGGTACCTCTTATGTATTTTCTTATCTTTCTTATATTTTATAACTGGCATGTCCCAGACAAGACAAAACTCAGTCGATCCCGTTCCTCCCGGTTCTAAAGATATAACGCTCGAAAGGGCTACTGAATCACCTGTGAATCAAAAAGTTTATATTCAATGAGTATCTAAAAAAAACATGAAGAAGCGTATGAACGAAACAGGGAAATCTTTGATTTCGATATCTATTGGAGAAAACTGTATGAACAATTAGTATTATAATTTGATTTTATCGCATCGATATTTTTAACAGACAGACAGATATGGCAGGGACTTTTTACAATACGGTACTGATAAATACGCACATTTGTAAATCTTCTTTTGTTTTTCCTTCTCCTTTTCCTTTTTCTCTTTCTCCTTCTCTTCTTTAGTTTTGTCCTTATCTGGAAGTTTAGGCGGCGGCGGCGTCAAACTTGGATCCGGTGTCAAGGTACCATGCTTTTTAAGACAATCCCACACGTAACCAGAAGTTTTTGCGGCATTCCATAGACAATACCCTTCGTGAATGGTCTCGTTTTCATCCTTCTTTTTCGCTATGGTAAATGTGCAAGGAGTATCGGCTATTTTCTGCTCTAATGTAACGCCACAAGTGTTCTCTTCCGAATACCTTTCCAAATCCAGTTTGGCTGTAAGAAAACATGCATGCATTAGTACCAGTACAAATGCACTACGTAAGGTTAGGTAACTTTGAGCAACATTAAATCATATTTTATCGATATTGGGTACTCGAGATAAAAACCGCGTGTTTTATTATCGCGATTTTACGAGCTCTTCACTATAAGAGCTCATTTATATGTAATCTAAACCAAGTTAAGTTATAACGAAGTCTTCCAAATGACTACTGTTAACTAAAATATTCAAAATCAGGGTATAATATACCAACCAATAGATTTCTTCTTGTGGGCGCCACCTAGTACTTCAGTCCATGTGAAACTAATACTAACATCGCGCTTCTCAGTGCTAACATTAATAGCCGTAAATACGAATACTGCACACGGAAGGCTGCTATCCTGTAAAATAAATAAAATTGATATATTTAAATCCTAAGGAAAGATGAGGGGAGATGGTACAAGACATGTAGGTCAGGCCCCTTTTTCTAGGTCAAATACGTACTGTAGGCGTGACTTAAACAATCAGTTAATAGTGAACTAATGGCATATTCGGGTTCCTCGAGACATTTGTCAATGATTGGTCTTGATTGATTGGCATGTTCCAAAGAAGGCGCATGAAGGCGTAGACAGGAACGTTTCTCGTCCCCCGAACACCCACATTTTGGCTACGCTACTTTTTTAGGAGATTTTCCATTCTGACATCGACTCATTATTTCGCTCTCCAGGAATTCAAGTCGTGAAATGTACGACTAAGAAGTAATTTTATTTTGTCCAGTCAATATCTTTGAGCAAACAAAACAAATTGGCGATTCCTTATAAGGGTCTCCCCAAATTTATTGACGCGGTATCAATATCACCAAACTGCTCGACTTATCGCCGATCAGCTGTACAAACTGCTCCTGTCGCCGTTGGCCAGCTTCCGAGCCAAAGCGATAAATGTGGGGAAACCCTTAATCGTTATTATTTTCTTCCTTCAAAGATATAGATTGTCAGCAGAGGCAGTCTTATTTACATTTGTATGCAAAACGCGTTTTATTGTCTGATGTTTGGAAAATACAGATAACACACTGTAGAACATACAGACCGTACATACATACATAGACAATACTTTGATAGGGAAAAACGCACAGCTTGTATTTAGTTCATCCTGAGTTACTAGTAGCTTTATATGTTTAATATCGTGTACCTTGTAATTATGAGGTATGACAGGAGAGATCTGTCGGCACACCAACTTGACACCATATTTAGAGAGATCGTAAGTAGTCCACGCGCGCGGGTATAATGCTGTGTACTCGCAATCCGCGCCGTTCAGGTTCCATTCCCAAGATGATGGCGCCTTCTTTGGTTTGCTGAAATTGTTTATAGAGTGTTAGAGTTAAAGTACAGCAAAGTAAATCTTAAGGATTATGGACATAAAATTGTTATGTGTCCTAATTTATTCATAACTAGCTGGTTCCACTAGCAGTTTCACCAGCTTCCTAAAATAACTACTTTCCACGCCCAGATAAAAAGTAGCTTAAGTGATATTCTAGTGTTTATGCTGTATTACTGCAAAATCCATTCAGTAGTATTTTGCGTGAGACAGGAACAAACATCCATAAATTCGTACAAAGTTTTATGTTTTATAATGTTAGTCAGAAAAGAGTATCAGTAAGGATAATTGGTAGGTGATAATGAGTGTTCAAAAAACATAAAATCAACTACTTCCTGTACCTACGTGATATAATCGTAATCTTATTATATCCTATTTACTTTATCAAATTTTAATACAATGATAAGATTAAAGGATCATGAACTTGAAAATATTTCAGTGATTATGCTATGAAATAAGCTGTTGCCTACTGAAGGTTACTGGTCACATACCAACCTAATTACGACAATTAAACAGACATTAGCATCCACCAGATTTAAGGTATTTTTGGTGCTAAAATATCCATGCAAACATGCAAATTACATTAGCATAACAGTGAAGTATGAGTAACTTACTTATATGTTGACAACACTGACTGGAAAATAGTTTGACCATTGGCATTCCTTATGTTGACAATGAACTGACATTCTGGCACAGTGACATACTCATATATGCCAGGATGTAGCTGGAAACGACAAAACTCCCCCTTGAAACCTCTTCCAATAGTCCCACCACCGATACCTCCAATAGGACAGCCTAGGAAAATACATAAATATTATATGTTACATATATTATAGAAACACATGTTCTGTTTTATATAAAAAGAAGACTTCGAAAAAATAGGAAAAAATAAAAAAAACCTCCTAGTTAGAAACAAATACATCAATTTTTATAAAAACCTGATAAAACACATATGTATAGATTAAAATTAATTAATCAGTTGATCAATTGTTATACAATAATAAATTGACCAAGAGAGGCAGGTGTTAAATAAGCTGTTTACGTTAACAAGATAATCAAAGATAAATATATGTGTTACTAAGTAGCCACTCACTATTATTAGTTTTGGCATGAACCACATGTGCTACAATATATTATTGTAATTCTGTTAAGAAATCTGTGCAATGAGAATGTTAATCAGAATCTACTTTTAGTGTTTGCAACAGTAAGAAACTACTATTTTAAAAACATGTTCTATTCTGATAAACAGTTACAAAATACATTTCTAGCAGGAAAAAATATATAAATGAAATGTGTGATAACATAAAAAGAGAAAAGTTAAATAGGGAAAATCTACATTATGCAGGTTACAATATAGTTCTATCATCCCAGCAATCCAGACTTAATAAAAACTTTCTATCGAAATACATAATAATGAGGTCTTACCATACATCCTTTGGGCAGAAATCATGTGAATGTAATCCATAATAGGACGTTTTTTATTCAACCTTTTGCTAATGTAGTATTTTAGATACCTGTAAAAAATGATAGTGATATCACTAAGTTTACAGTTGCAAGAATTATTGACAAGCATGCAGCTTAATTTTCAGGTTGGACAATCCTATTGGATATTTCCAAGTGGAATTTTTGATATGATTGATTGGGTAAGCCCCATCACATGTCACAGAATTACAGCAAGCATAAATTGAACTTGAGTATCCTTTTTTACATTAAATTAAAAATTGCACAATCATTTACCTGGCTGTTAGTGGCATCATGTCGAAAACTTGACTTGCTCTTGGTATGATGATCTGTTTGCTTTGCAAGGGGAATTCATGGTCTAACATTAATTTTAGGCCGTATTTAGGTGGCTCGTGGAGCCCTAGCCCGACGTCTCCGACCGTCTCCATTTCCATGGTCCTGAACAATACAAGATGTTTTTCGAAAACCGGAAGAGTCTTTAGGACAAACTTCCTCACACTGTTTCTTGATCCAATCTTATTATCACATTATCAATCAACTGTTCGTTCTCAAGATTTTTCGGTCGCAAATCAATTTATGAAATGAATTCGGAATGGTACTGAAAATTTAATATAAAATTAATTACACAAAATTGAGAGCTGTATTCAACCAATATGTATAAATATATTAATTTCTCACAATTAACAAAATAATGAAACTTGAAAATCGAAAATAGTGACGTGAGAATGCATCTCTGCCATCACAAATCACAGAACAGAATAATGTGAAAATGGAAATGAATATGACATGAATGAATGACATGACACTGACATTGACAAAACGCATGTTGACGCATGCGGGATTAAATTAGTATTGTAAGCATATCTACAAAATTTCTACTAAACTTCTACGTCGTTTCTGAGAAAAGTAAATAGACCATCCAAAAAATTTAAATCGTCTAGAATTAGAGAAGAGAGTTTTAGTAAGGCTAAATGTCTTTTAGCCTGACTAAGACAGTAGTTGTAATAGGGACAGGCATGCATTAAATAAATAAAAAGCATTAAAATGCGCCACCCCATATTAACGTTCATGAAGGTTTTGTTTTCAGCTGTCACTGCGCTGCATCTGGGCCAAAGTGGCCAAATCGTACACAAAATGAAAATAGTATCTGATGGCATGAAATCCCAAACAAGCTCGCTTTTGTAGTGTTATTTGTATGGAAATGCTGGACCAAAAAATACCAAACACCGTTTTTATTTGATCGGTAAAATGTCTTGCCATTGAAAAAAATTGTAATTTTTTGATTTGGCGTTTGCGTGTGGTTTTATTGATGAAAGTTGTTGCTGTTTATATTTTTGACTATACTAATCAAATTGTGAATTGTATTGTGTAGATAAAACAATAACTGTGGTATCAGTGAAAGTTTAGTAATCATATTTATTATGAATAGTAGCCATTTACGTCGTATATAATGTCGTGAATGTAAACGTAAATAGAATAGACAACTTTCATGTTCCTGGATCTTTAAGTTTTTATAAAAATGGATATCCCAGTGCAAATAGCCGTTAGGCTGAAGCCTCCGAGCCTTGAGGACTCGTCTCAGTGCATATTCAGCAATCCTGTGACCCAAATAGTGATAACTGAAAGTGGGCAAACATTTCACGTGAATAGGGCTTTGCCTGTAGATTGTACGCAGGCAAATCTTTTCAACTCGTTCATGATACCGCAAATAAACTGCTTCTTGGATGGGTGTGACACTTCAGTCGTCGTTTTTGGACAAGCTAAGACGGGCAAAACTTACACTTTATTTGGACCAGGTCAGTTGTCTTTGTAATAGCTAGAATAATATTTGTAGTTACAGAAACTTCATTTACAAAGTTATTGTTGTACTCAAAGATTAAATATGTACTAAGATGCTCAGAGTTGTGTTTGTATGTTTTATTTGATCCCCAGGATCATGATATATTAAACATTTTTTAAATTAAATCAGGATCAGTCTCTGGTCCTTACCAGTTTCGACTATTTTCGTTTTAACTGAATATTTACTGTTTTTAGGTTTTGAGTGCATTCACAGTGAATGTGACCAAGGAATTGTGCCCCGGTTTTTATCTGAAATATTCCACAAACTGAACCAAATGCCAGAGAGAGAATTTATATTGCACATAACATGGATGCAAGTTGTTAATAACAACATATTTGATGTGTTGGGAGCCGGGCTGGTGAGGTGCTGTAATGTGGAGGAAGCCTTTCAGTACTTACAGTTGGGATGGCGGCAGCGGTGCCAGGGAAACAACCACACTGTGTTCACTGTCAGTGTTGAACAGAAGTGGGTCAGCACCAATGGAGTGTTAAATCATAGAATGTCCACAGCAAGCTTCTGTGATCTAGCAGCATATCCTGAGCCAGGGCTATTTGCTCTAGAGAACATAATAAAGGAACTGCTAGCAGGCAATCCACCAAAACAAATAAACTATGACCAGTGCATACTCACTGCAATGCTTAGAGACTCTTTTGGAGGCAGAGCTTTCACCTGGGTCATTGGCTGCATTAGTGCTGAACCTGAAGACTACCAGGACACTTTAAAAACTCTAAACTTGTGTTTATGCTGTAGGGGTATCAAGAACTTTGTCACTGTAAACTTATTTGCAGACAACAATACTCCTGTTTATACCGATAAAGCTGTATTACCACATCCAGACAATAATTTTAATTTACAATTTGCTACAACACAATGGATTAAATTGGTGTCTAACGCAGAAGGACTTTTCAACAAAATCCTTCAGTCAAAATCCCTGTCTGATGCTGATATAAATCAAGTCAGTGAATGGTTGTTCCTAAAAGCTGAGTGTGATGAATGTTTAAATGGTGATGCCAGTGTTGATAACAAAGATGCTAATATCAAACAAGGATTGCCAAGAATAGCTGAAGACACAGAGCCAAGTGAACCCAGTGAGTCTGATGTGGACTCCGACTCAGAGGAAGATACTCATTCTGACACAGTATTCCAAGATAAACTTGAAAAGTTCATGGAATATTTCAGAGAAAAGAATGATCAATTATTCGCTGACAGGTGTGAAGAATATCTTAATCACATTGACTCTGATGATATAACAATATCAGAATTAAGTGGTTCACAGTCCTTACCTGTTATGACATCACAGTCAAATTCTGGCAGAAGAAGAACAATACAACCTGGTGAAAGTTTGTCAGGAGCAGAGTTAGAGCTACTGAGGAAAGTAGCAGCTAAAGCTATCTCACCTGAATCTCAAAAAATACTCATAGAATCTCACAAAAAGGATGTTGATCCTGAACCAAAACTGATTGAAAGAGAACTGCTCAAAATGATTGATTCTCCAAAGACTGAAGAAATATGCAAGAAGTACAAAATGACAAAGGAAAAGTATACACAAAAGCAAATATTGGCCAGAAAACTGTCAAAAGAAATAAATGGAAGCCAATCACAACTAAAAGAACTGATAAATCTTTGTATAGCCAAAGAGAGACTTATAAATGACTTATCGAAATCTATGTGCCATACACAAAACAAACATTATTCAGATAAGATTGAGTCTAGCATAATAGACCAAGATACAATGAGGGAAATAAAAAGACATGAGACAAATCTCAAAACTTATAAAAAACAAATTGAACAAATCAAAAGACAGATCAAAAAAGACGAAAAACGCAAAAACACATTAGATGTAGAACTTGTTAAAGATAAGTTAAAGCTTGACGAACTGTCTGACACATCAGTAGATATAAAGGACAGGAAAACAAACTCATTGAAACACTTTACACACAGAATCACACAATTAGACAGTATTTTGAAAGAAAAGACAAATGATTTGGAAACATTAGAAATGTCCAAAGAAAAGGAGTTATTGTTGAGGAAGGAGATCAAAAACTTAAGGAAGACTAGGGAGTGTTTGCATGAACAGAGATGTAGTTTAGGACATAAGAGAAAAATATACAAATCACTTTCTGACTCTGAGGTAAGAAACCTGTTCTTTTGAAGTTGATTATTTGCAGCTGAATTATGTACTGTAATTCTAAACCTAATCACCTTTACAGGAGCGCAAGCTACTTGAATGCGAGGAAGCTATAGAAGCGATAGACACGGCAATTGAGTACAAAAATAATTTGATCTGCGGCAAGTCGCCATCTGCCTCACTATCGGATTCTCAAGACAACAAAGACTCTAGGAGCAGAGGAGAGCAAATGCTGATGGCGAGGCTGGATAAACTGTCGCATGATGAGATGAAAACCCTGCTTTATCGGTACTTCCAAAAGGTAAGACTACTCCCGGGTAGTTTACCAAAACATCACGCGTATCCGCTCGAATTATTGCTCAATACCATCAAATAAGACTGACTAGATCGTGATCCAATCTCAAATAAGAAGTTCTTCTATTTAACACACTCTTTGATTTAGATTTGTAGGCATAAATGTTGTACTTACTTTCAGTCCCTATGTATGTATTGAAAATAAACTTCAGCAATACTTTCAACTGTAACGCTAGCACGATACGTTAGCAACTGCGCCTACCCAATAGAGTAAATGCATAACAGTGTTGCTTATAATCGTACTTTATTTTACGAGTTTATCAAATTACCATGTTATCTTGAGTGCGAGTGCCGTACATTTTATTTCCGCTATATTATTGCCGTAAATGATTTCTCTATATTAATTTTCCCATACAGGGATGATGGTAACTTATTAAATTCAGTGGACATTAGTTCCTTAAATTAACGCGTTCAACCCAGTGACGAATCTCCGTAGAATCACTGAGGGTATGCCCAATGGTGGATCAACCGTAGTAGGCACTGTGGCCATATTGGCTCACAACCACTTTAAGAGCTGGACCCATCCCTGTTTCATAAACAAACCCATCAGGATCAGCTATATAGTGTGAATATTTTCCATGTACCCCAGGTAGTGGACCTCCGCGGTGCTTGCGCAGCCCTGGAGGCAGGCGTGGCGTCGGCCAGCGAGGAAGCGGCCGTGTGGCGAGCGCGAGCTGCAGCCGCCTGGAGACACGCGCAACGGCTCAGACCACACGCTCATACCAGGTAATGTACAGGTTTTATATTGATTATCTTTTATACAACAGCCTTTATGTTTTAGTCAGGTAAGAACTGCTTCGAAATGGGAGTTGCGCTGCTGGTTTATGATTCGGTCCTATTTTCCAGTTATTCTTATATGCATTTGTAAAGTATCGAACTGCCTAAATGAAGACTGAGTGGGTTGCTAAATGGCAGACCTGAATGACGATGCGTCGAAGATAGTGGGAAGAATTCGTCTTTTTTATTAAAGAGGTCCTAAGGGTCTTCACACAGACTTTTACAGCCTTACAGGCAGATAAACTGATCTTCTTATATATAAAAATGAATTGCTGTTCGTTAGTCTCACTTAAACTCAAGAATGGCTGGACCGAATTGGCTTATTTTGGTTTTAAAATGTTTATAGAGGTCTAGGGAAGGTTTAAGCGATACGAAGTTCGCGGGATCAGCTAGTAATATTATAAAATTATAGTTATTAGATTAGTTAAAAATATGAAGTTTTTTGCTTTTAAGCTGTAGTGGCACATCATACGATATCTTAATTTGCAGCTAACTAACTGTAAATCTGTATTTTCCAGACACTTCCAATCATTCCATAGATGTCTGGACGGCGGCAATGCGGAGCGCGCGTTGTCTCTCGGCATGACCACTGATTCAGAGACGTCGGACGATGCCATGAGATTAGTGGACCGCATGAAGATGCTTGCTAGGTGTCCGCCGGTAAGATTATTTTTTAATTTTCCATACATATGGTACTCATACAATAAGGCCATATAATCCACCAAATCGTAGATGAATCGATCTAATTTTAAAAAATATGAATTTCACTCCTATTAGGATAACTGAAGTTTTTCAATCAGTGTTTTGTTTTTTTACAGCCTCCTGTTATACCTAGTCAAAACCTGAGACAGCTGATGCCAGCTACCAACCTTCCCGTGGCTAAAGTGACCAAGGAGAAGAACAAACTGATCATAGTACAACAAAATAAAAAGCACTGATACTTGTACATCATTTTATTTGCTGTTTTCAATTCTATCTTCTTTATGTGTTTTATGTACTACCTAATGTTGTTGTTACATGAATTATTATTAGTGTAGTTATGAATTTTATTGTAGTTCCACTATACTACTTTTCATCACATTTTTTAGATCTTGCAATGTGTAAATAATTTGAATGTTAATCTATTTCTAATCATAATTTTGTATATATTTTTTGCCAATTGATACTTACTAGCGTGTATAAAAATATATTTATCATCAACATTCGCTTTTTTTTCAATATACATTCAACTAAATTCGAGCAATCTAAGATCATAGCAGTTATATAATATGTTCTAAAACAAAATATAAAAATAAAATTATCTACACAATATTTACAATATCTAGCTAAGGCATTGTGGTATAATTCTAACTCATGATTGAAAGTTCCACGGTATGCATAATTTCCCTTCTGATAAAACAGAGTAGTAATGGGTTATGTAGAGACATGTCCCGTGAAGTTTCTGAAACAAGAACATATTGATATGAGCAGATTTATCTTCATAAAGCAAACTGCCGTTTTCGTGAAATCAGTCTTAGTTGGGCTACAAATAATTTGTTCGAAGTGTTAACCTTTTGAACGCCAATGTCGGCTATAGCCGACATGAGCAAGCGTGCCCTGTGCGCCAACGACGGCTATACTCGACAAAAAACAGGTCGCAGAAAAATACAAAATAAACCTATTAAATCATTACTTTTATGTATTTTTTAGTAGATATTTAAAATTAAGATTTTCGGGCTTGGCGTACAGGGCAAGGGAATACCGATATGGCGTGGCGGTGAAAAGGTTAAAGAGCGTAAGTGTCTAAACACACTATGCCGAGGATACGCGACGGAAGTTCGGCATGATTACGCCTGCAATGCTATTTGAATTACTGGCGACACATTATGCCGAAATTACGTTGCGTTATAGCGTACAGCCGAACTTCAGTCGGGCGTAAGTTCAGCGGAAATTCGGCGGCAACGTATTCTGTAGAAAACACATTATACGCGACCGAAGTTCGGTTCGACTGGCGACGGAGATCGGGAGCGGCGAGCAGCGGGCCACGCGTAAATTGCGCAACTGAACTTCTGCCGCGTAAGTTCGGCACTTATGGTGTGTCGTATCAGGCGATTACGTTGGAACGTAAAATCAGCCGCGGAACTTCGGTCGCGTACGTTCGGCATAGTGTGTTTAGACACTAAAAGTATCATTTGTAAACCTACCACATGCAACTGCTCGCTTCGCGTCAGCAATCTTTGACAGCACGAAATCATATACGCGGGTGTGATGCTGTCGTCCTTTTGAAGTTCAAGCAAACCAAACCTCTGCACCACTTCTTTATGCAGAGCCTTTTCAACATGCTTATTACTGTAACAAATATTCTTTTATTTAAATTTAATCTATGTAATTAATTTTTAACATATAGTTGTCATCAAATTTAATGGCGGCTTGCAACTAACTTCCGAGCACAGGTACGCGCATGTGGCTCATATCCATCGCGCACCCTTTCTGCCCGTACATATCCAACAATGGTTTCTGCACAATGCTCCGAGCCGACATTAAGTTCGCCACGAATTATACTTGTATCTTTATGTTATTAACAGCACATAATACCTTTTCATAAGTTAAAAAGGAATGATTACAGATAACTTACATGCTGTATTCCGTCATCAATAAAGTAGCTTGGTCTAAATTCTTTGCGATGAAAGCTACAAGTTGCTCTGCTGGGCACGACGAAGGAGTGATGAACTGACCCGTGGGTGACACCATCAACGGACCAGCTTCACTGGAAAATAAACATCACGTAAATAAACTATTTTATTTAACCAACTGGTAAAAAGCTATTAATCTATAATATAAAAATGAATCGCAAAATGTGTTGGTAAGCGCATAACTCAACAACACCTGGACCAATTTGGCTAATTCTTTTTTTGTTGTTTGTTATTGTCAGAAGGTTCTTATGAAAAAATAACTAGGGTAAAGTAGAGAAGTCAGTTGACGGGAGCGAAGCCGCGGGCAAAAGCTAGTTTTAAATATATTTTACATGTAAAAATACATACGGTTCAATAACTATTTCGTATTTCTCTAGAGTTTCTGGCACATTTTCGGGAAATTTGTTACCGCGGCCATAGAAATCTCCTATGGAAGTTATCAGCTGCCTCAAATGACTGCAGTACTGATGAGCAGATACTTTTGGCATGAATTTTCTGAAAAAAAAAAAATATATTTAAGCCTGTTGGAAATGAACCAAAGCTTGTTTTGTTCTTAAACAAAGGTAAACCTTACCTACGGCATATATGTATATTCCTTAGTATACTAGATAAAGCTTTCTCATAATTTGGTATCATTACCAAGGCACTATCTTCCTGACTTATTTTCTTTATGAGCTGCAATAAAGAGGTAAAATTTTGTACTATTTTACAACAGTAAAATATTTAATAGTATTTCTGCTAAAAATATTCACCGATATCCATTCATTTCGAACGTCCATAATATTCAGGAAAACATCGCCATCAAGACTGACACCCGTAAACTGTCCGAGCGCAATAGTTCTACCTGAAAATTAGAGAAAATAGAATATAAATTGAAATATGAATACGGAAAACAAAAGATTTGTAAATCTATCTCATTATAATAGTCCCCGCCAAAACTTAAAGGCGGCTCGCGACTAACTTCAGCGCGCATCTGCCCTAGACTGTTCGCGCACATTCGCTACATTCAGGTACCGAAAAGTTGCTATAATTAGCAACAAATTATGCTATAATTACAGCCAGTATTTATGGTTAAAATAATAAAAATATACATTTACCTTCTAAATTGGGCATAATATTAGGATGCTGTGAGGCCAGGGCAGCTAAACTCTGCAAGGCTCCTCTAATGTGGCTCATGTTCCAACCGCTATCGTATTTCACCTACGCATTATGAAAATTTATTAAACCATTTTGCTTTATCAATATAATTTAATGTGGTTATGGTAAGCTGTTTTCTTATGTGTAATGTTGTATTGTAATAAAATCTAGCAGGAATTGGAAAAATGTGTTGTATTGTCCCTACATAGGGCTGTGATTGGCTCAAGATGTGAAAGCATTTCAATGAATAAGTATGATTATTCAATGTTCATAATGTAGTGTACCAACTTGTTTAATACCATGAGTTTTGCAAAGGTTGTCTATTAGAGATTGGACTTGTTCTCGTGTTGCAGCTGTTAACTCGTATTTGTTTTTTGCATCTCTACTGTTTGCAAATACCCATTCCCTGAAATTATAAAAAAAGATTAATAAATTAAAAAATAAGTTTGTCTTCAGGATATAAACTACTGGATAAAACCTAAGGCTCATTTAAAATACATTAGTAAATTCAAATAAATTAATAGTAGAAAGAAAAATACATACACAATATTTGCAGCTGCTTTCTTCTCAACCACTTTCCTCTTCATTTTGTTGACATCAAATTCCTTTTCATATTCTTCATAGGTTCGGGAAAACCCATATTTGCCACCAGCATTTCTGCCTAAACCAGATTTGCTAGAAAATAATTAATAATGTAATAATATTATTCAACTTCGTATTTTACCTACGTCTTTTTATATAGTAGGTAGTTCATACATACTTAGTGTGGGAACATTTACATATCATATCAATATCTGTTTGTATTGTCAATCAAGAGCTTTAGATAATAATCATACATTCATACATAAAAAATCTTGATACTTACCTAAAGTTACTAGATACTTTAGGTGCGTCAGGTATCTTATCTATATAGGTGGTAGATATATCACAGGCATTGAGAATTTTCACTACTGTTTCTCTTACATTATTGCTGTTTAACTGTATTTTAATATGTTTAAATTCACCTGGAAATGAACATTTTGATTTGTGTAATACCTATTTATTGGGATTATAAATAGAATATGTATTTTTGTTATATATTTACCATCAGGCATGTTCTTTTGTCTCAAATAAAATGATAATGTTGGTACGGTTAATCTTTTACTGGATTGTTGGGCTTCTATAAGTGCGCTCAGCTGTTGCAGAGAATTTTCATTGACTTTCTGAAAAAGATGTTGACACAAAATTAATACAGTAAAAAAAAGGCTGCAACTCCTTTTTTTTCATTGTCCCACTTCTGGGCACAGGCCTCCTCTCACACGGAGAAGGAAAAATTTATACAGGTGCTAAAATTAATGTCGAGTGACTGTCTGTTCCTATAGTAACCAGAATTATATTTTACCCTATAGACAGGTATTTTTTGAGTGCAATGGATAACTTGAAGGTTTTTGTACTTACTCTTTGTGTAGGATATTTTCCAAAGAGGTCAGGATGAACACTAAAGTAGAATGGTCGCAGAGCAGTAGATACTTCAGCAGAACTTAAAAATCTGCATACTATGCCACTGGTGCAGCCACCACTGAAAATAAACAATTGTCCCAGGTCATCTCCAACGTACCAACACCATCTCGAACTACATTTAGGGGTGAATCTTGATAGAGCAAATGTTCAGGTTAGAATTTATTTATTTTGTTCAGCACAACCGTTCACGCACTTACCATATTTTCGTTCTGCTGTACATTTTAGTAAGCAATGAATTAGGTTACTATATTGAAACACATTTAAAGGGTTTTGAATTGGTTGCTTTTGGAATTTGCGCACTGAAATATAACACAATTTTTCTTTTCTTTGTGAACTCCTACATTTTTCGGAAACGACCCTGAACTTGATGTTTTTCATAAAATTCTAACAAGATTTTTGTGACACTGACAAATGCCAACAGCTGTCTTAGTGACACTTAGTTTGTTCGTTCAGGATTTAAAAGATGATATTTTAGTTTACCAAGCGATCAACATGTGATCAACAAGATTAAAAATAACGGAAACCATTTGATGGTATATACCAAAACTACTGAACAGATTTAAAACAAAAGATACATAAGCTACTTTTTATCTGGCTGCGGAAGACAGTTCCCTCGGGGCGAGGGAGGAACCGTGGGAAACAGACACTTTTTTACGCCATTGACGACCATTTGCGCAACTGAGAACTAAAACCTGTAAATAATGATTTTAGTCCTGACTACAACATTTATTTAGATATTTCAAGACTTAAATAAAATCGTTCTCTTCTGCCGCGTGTTACTAATTTAAGTGTTCTTGTTGCTATACTTAGTATTATAAAAATGGCCCACCCCGCTAGTTCATAATAATATCATCCACTTATGCTTTCCCAACTTTGGGTAAGATTGAATTCCCGTCTATAGTGCAACCAGTGTTTTACATGGAACGACAGACTGTTTGATCTCCTCAGCCATCTGCCATCTGATACTCTGGTATGTCTGATTGTGAGACTTGCTGACTTCTGACTAAGTTGTACAAATGACAATACTCTCTATGCTATAGCAAAAATACAATTGAACTATTTGTATCTAACATAACATAACATGATCGCCCATCCACAGACTGACCTCACCAAGCGTTTCTACACTTCATGATCGATCGACCCGTGCGGCTGTTACTCAGGGACTCACTGAATACAGAGGAAAAATGAAAAATATAAAAGAAAATAAAGGTATTGGAAAACCCTGGATGAGACCCTGTTTAAGAAGAATGTACCTACCTCTATATGATTGATACCATTTTAATTTACATGATAGCCTGAAAACCTCCGGTATGATAAAGTGCAAGCAACTCCAATGTGCAGGTCAGAAATACAGAAGTGGAACAGTCCCAACATACTCCTGAAGAAAGACGTTATAAAATATACTGGATGCATGATTGGCCGACAGATTGCATCTGGTAATAGGTACCTGCTATGCTTTAAAATTCTTAACTTTCATAGAGCACCTGTGGGTTCTGTGAACCAACAAGCTCCCTCTGGTCGCCGGATACCGCTTTTTATGTTTGGCCAGTAATGTTAGGGGCGAGCTTGTCTTTTAAAAATACATAGGTACCCAGAAACTTAAGTACTTTTCATTCAGGTATCTGCAGTCAACGTGTTTGTGCGTAATATACTTAATGCATTATGTACGCATACAATAATCAAGATGATATACCTACCGCGGAAACAGAAGGCAGGAAGATATCGCTAAATGATGTAAGTTGGAGGTTAATGATTTTAATGAATATAACAGGTGAGCAGCGGATTGGCTGTCGGCTGGCTGAGATAAAATCTGAAGGCTGCGCGTGCGGCGGCGGCGCTGCGCGGCTGTGACGCAACGCGCCAGCGCAGACGCCGTAGCGCCGCGCGCCCTGAGCCAGCGCTGCGAGCCTGCCACTCGCCGAGCTGCTTCATAATTGTTACACAGACGAGTTCAATAATTAAGCGATAAATATACCAGCAGTGGCGGTGAGAGGAGGGCGGCAGTCGAGCGGCGGCCGCGTTACGTACCACACACCCGCACCGAGTGATGGACCCGAAGCTCATTCGACATTTTTCTATCGGACGCCGTAGGAATCTCACCGGACTGGTTCCCGCGCAACGCTGCGTTAGTGCGCCGCTCTGGTGAACCCTTTCGCTTGTAAATGTGCCGATATTTACATATGCGCGCTCGATCTCGCGTCGAACTTTCGATCTGCGCCCGCGCCTCGCGGCTGAGTTGTGAGCCCCGCGACCTGGCAGCCGCCGGCGACTACGAGCCGCCGCCGCCGCCCCAGCGCGCTCTACTGCTGCACGACGTGCGATGACCTACGTATGTCAACACCACCCTATCACATACTGTTACACTGTTTACACACAATCTATGCCTTTACTACTTTGTTTACTACACTCAATATTTGCTGACTCTTCATTTCGCACATTAAGATAACTGTAACAGCATAATATCTGTTGGATGTTAGTGATGTATGTATCTAGAAGCAAATGACAGCATGTCGTTTTGAGCTTCTACTACACTTTTGTAATAATCAATCTTTACCCACACGATGTACTAATACTAAATAGGTACCTAGTTATTTACATATTCAACAAACAAAAACAAACGAACGCTTAGATAAAACACAACAACGTATTAAAATAAGTATAGCTTCCACAACTAAACACGTTATGTTGTAGGAACATTACGTATGTATACGTGCGCAAACAAATTCTGAGAAGATCCAATGTCCATTTGTATTGATAATACGCAAGTTAGATACGAGTATGTAAATTATTACCTTGTTCCAATTAAATCACTAACAGACAATTTAAGTAGTGACGTTTTTGGTAATCAGCAGCACTGGATGACGTGCATCCCAGCTACCTACAGGAGGATCAGGCGATTTGTTTACAGGACACAAAACAATATAAATAACATTTAATAGGAACACATATTCAATGAAATAAACACAACAGGAAAACGAAGAATGATGGTATAAATAAATGCTCTACATGCATTTGCATGTCCATTTGAAAAACAGTCTGCCAATGTTAAGTAGTTATAAGATTGGAATTCTTGGAATGATATTTTCAAACTGTATGTTTCCTAATATAAATGGCCTGTATCTATTAACCTATTCCTACGCATTGTCCTGTCGATACGAGGAGAGTATTCGCAGTAAGATAATAACTCCGTCTAGTCTAGTTTTGGATGTATCTTGAACTGGAATGTCCGTTGCACATGACATGTGCATGATAGCTGTGAAATAGTGCGGACGTGTGTAGTATCAACTGGTTTTTAGACGTCTCGCGTAGAAGTCATCTGAGGTGAATTCGTTGTTATCATAGCTGTTCTTTTGATACCTATTTATCTTTTCATTATTTTTGATCTTTAGATATCACACTTCATTTTTGGAATTCTTTCCGTTAGTGTCTCGATTATTATTATAACCAGATCATGTTATAAGGAGCAACTGCCATAATCTAATCTGTTTACGTAACCCATAGATGGAATGCTTACTATAGAAGAATTGTACCAGTCGTTAAAGGAAAAGTAGATATGATTTTATTATTATTAAAGGCAGTCAACACATACTATTTAAATACATTCATGCGGTGTTCATTTGATTATGAAAGTTGATTCGATTTCAATAGGAATTGACCAAGGATTTTTCTCTATGATTGACAACTTAGGAGTTGAAAGACATTAGACAATGTGCAGTTAGATTAAGTAAAGTATATAATTTACTTACATCATTGAGACTTGATCAAATGTGTTACCAAGGTACACTAAAGCCAGAAAAATCGGCAGCATAATTGAAAAAGTGCTAAAAGCTGTACATCTACGATGTATGTAAAAGCTTTCCGTCTTGTACTCCATTGTCCAGTTACCATTTATTTTAATTACACCTTACAGTATTACACAAATAGAACGCTGGATGCAGGTCGCCTCCAACAGGTATCTGTGGAGATCTAATTGGAGGAATATGTTCAGCAGTGAATGTCCTATGGCTGAGATGATGATGATGATGATGAGAACTATCTGTCTACTTTTGCTAAAGCAAAACTAATAATTGTCATAGTGGGATCCAGAAGTTTATCTGTAATGGAATGCACTTCAGTGCTCTATGTTATAGGTAAAAATATACCTGTTGCAAAAATATTGGGAACACCTTTATTTAAAGCTACTACCTATAAGAACAGTTACTGCTGCTTCATGAGCCCTTTAGTTACTGAAATAAACATACCTACCTACTGTAGAATGAAATTATAAGGAGGAATGAGAGAAAATCAGAGGATCCAATTCCGATAATTTTGAGCCAACCTCGATTCAAAGTAATAGAATTACAATAATACTAAATCTGTACAACATGCTGCTGAAATCTGCACAACCATCTTCCCATGGATTTTCAAAATTCAAAGGATTTGGAGGAAAATCTCAAAGGGATACTTTCAGCACAATTCATCCCAGATAAGGACCGCGTATGAGAACAAAGATAAGGAATAGGTCTATTGACATACCTATATACCTACAATTTGTCTGAAAATCTTTCTTACTCGTAGTACGACTTGATTTTCAGCAGAAAAAGCACAATAACATTTCCGTCAACTAAACTAACAAATTGTGCTCAGAAGTTGGCCAATGAAGCAGTTAGGAAAGTTAATTTTCTCTTGAAACCGCCCACAAGAAAATTAAAGGAGAGCAGTTTACGAGAAAAAAATAACCGTCGTATCTTTCCATTGGGTGTTACTTTATTTAATAACCAATGCTATACAAATACCTTTAGGAGAAAGTGAGAGCAATTTGTACGCAATTTTGATAATACGCACCTACTACAGAAAATACCGTAGCCCTGTAGTTAAAGGTATTAATTAGAAACACATGGTCACGTATTACGCAAATGCCAATTTAAAATTAATAGGTGTAAATTGTAAACAAAGATTCATCAAAGTACTGTGTATTTACAATATCCTAGGCTAGGTCACGTTATATAACTATAAATATGGGCAGGAAAATTACACCTCTTTGCAGCTATTTTTATTTTGTACTGAAACACATAGAGCTACTGTAAGCTACATTACGTACACAAAATATTTTTATAATAACATATTGTTACTTACAATAAATAGTAATGAA
Organism: Helicoverpa armigera; assembly: GCF_030705265.1. Classification (NCBI taxonomy): domain Eukaryota; kingdom Metazoa; phylum Arthropoda; class Insecta; order Lepidoptera; family Noctuidae; genus Helicoverpa; species Helicoverpa armigera. The sequence continues at coordinate 7,146,887 of NC_087132.1, read as the reverse complement.
ATCGGTGATTTTACACATTTGTACGTTTTTGTGATCTTTTCCTGGTGACCAGTTTTATTACATACGAGTACCTAAGGGATCTCAAAAAATATCTGATAAACAGGAATAGAGAAAATAGTCCAAATAATAGTGTCATGCGGTTCTATCTATTGAAAAATGTCTCTGAAGACGAGCAACAGCGACTGATTTTACGATTCATTGTATTTATATATAAGCTGGGGCTGCAGTGCCGAAAACCTATAGATGAGCCCATAGGTCCGTTTTTCTTTTTCAGGGAAACAGTTACCATTTAACAAAGATATCACAGAATTCCAAAAGTAAGAGTCTGATATTTTGAAAACGCTCGCGCTGGTTGCAAATTATTTGAAAGCTGTGTTTTTAATTTGAACAACGAATGCAAGAACAGATAAACCATGTGCTTTTTTTTTCTTTCAATGTTGTATTGTAAGGAAATTATTACAGAAATCTTTTAAAATAAATACTCGCTTCATGTCAAATGACAGAAAAATCTCAATAACAAACAAGATTGAACTGTGAAATGTGGACAAGACACGTAATTGTGAGTAACGAAACGCCAGTCTCGGATTGGTGGTCACCAGACCGTTGAGCTCAGAAGGCCTTCAAGTTCACGCACCGCTGGTTTCATTGACGCCTCCTCTTTTACGCAGACTATTATACCTACAAATATATGCACAATACCTATACTTGTGTTTTTAACTTTCGAGATTTGTAAACCAACTATTCAGAGTGAATTACAAATGATAGGAATTCCTACATAAAGTATCCCTCTTAAGTTCATAACATGTTTTACAAAAACAGTTATAACCAACAGTCAATGTGAGCACACACAGTTAACTGTCCGAACAACTAAAACAACATAAACAAACGCTACCAATCATATTAGTACAGAGTGTGACATGTTAACACGTTGACGTGAAGTATAGTTAGAAGCCCTTCGCTTTGTCTCAGCAAGACAGATCCACAGGTTCTTAGGAGGCAGGTTTGGACCTCGGCGTGTAGCAACAACGGCCCAGGTGTGTGTGTGTGTGCGATACTCATTTGTGCGCGAACCGGTCCTATAGACTCAAGCCACCGTTCGATTCAACCACATAATTTAAATAAATGATAAAGTCTCATGCTGGGTTTCACAATTAAAACTATTAAGGCCGTTGGAACGCTACGATTTCGTTTGCCCGTTACATAATTAGAAAGCAACAAGTGACAGAGAAGTTACTCTATAAAACAAGAGCTAGTACACACGAGTAAACATGAAAATTTCAATTCTAACATCCTCTCCATCCGAGAGAAATCCGAGTCATTTTCATAATGTTTATGGTTTTCTACGTTTTAACTACCTTGCTTGACAGGCTCGGTTTCCGAAGGATTTGTCATATAGCTTAAAAGAACTTTACTGGTAACTCGAAGTTAACAGTTTATTTATCAATTTATTTCTTTCACTTTTCTTCTGTTTTCTTGCGTGCGGAACCAACCTGTCCCGGCGTACGGTACATGTTTTGGTCGTTAAGTGATACCGTTAGTACTTGCTATTGTTGATACAGATTACCGTACGAATTAGAGCAAAAGAAATAGACTGATCTACAGCTAAATTAAGTTACAGCACTTTGTTATTCAATGTCTGCAGCTGTTCAATTTGCTTATCATTTGAATCGTTTGGTAACGGAGTGACCCTGAAAGTTGCATTTATCATTCTACCTGTTTCTTTGTATGGAGTTACTCCTCTCAATAGGTGTTTCAGGAAGATTGAAGACATCAATAAATTGTTTTGCTGATTGTACGAAGAAGAAACAGTAGATCGTCATCGGTGAGGATTATGATATCATTGAGTTCTGTAAGAAGGTAGATCTAGGCTTAGTATAATGTGACAGATATCTACACCTTTAGTCTTTGGTATTATTTAATTTGCCTTTATATTTATATTATTACTCTAGTATATTTTGTGGATAAGCTTCGGGCCTCAGCACCAAGCCATTCTGCACAAAATTAGGGGAGATGTTCCCAAAACGGGTAAGCTAAGGGAAGATGTTAAATAAAATAACCAAGAACATTACATGCGACTTGTATTTTTACTCATAGGGTTGTTTATATAATAAACTTTGGGAAACATAAGATAGTCTTAGTAATCTTCTTCAAAATTCAGAAAAAAATCAAAAAAAATAAACCCCTTCGAAATACCCGCTTTGCCCTCGGGGGGGGGTCCTAAAACGGGTAGCGCCTTTGGGCAAAGCAGGTAATGAATGAATATATGTGATAAATGAATTAGAAAACGTATCTTAGCCTCCCGTTATCCAGGAAATCTTTATCGTTAATTAGTCTCCTTAATTATGTTAAACAGTTTTCTTATTTTGATCAGTTTAGATCACTTTTTTACTTTATTAAATGTTACATTTGAAATTATAATCCTACCAGCAGATAATTTTGTTAAAAATCAGAGAAAACATATTTTAATTTCTTTTTCACGCTGTTCCTGTACTTCTTCAGCTCTCTGTGGCTTCCTTTGTGTTCGATTAGCTTTCTGTGGGATCAATTGAGGAAGTGCCCCCTTATTTCAAATCGGGTAGTCACCCGTTATGCCCCTACCCGTTTTGCCCAAAAGCACGTTTTAAATTTCAACTACCTTAACCTTAAAATAGTAAACAAGGAGACCACTAAGTATTCACAATTAATAAGCATATAACATGCAAAATGATAATACAAAATTCCGAAAACCGTATCTTGCACCATATTTGAGTAGTCAGCACTAGTATAATCCGATTTTTTTTAATAAACTCTGCAAAAAACTTTTTTTACATCTAATCTCGAAAACGCTCGTTCTAGGCGCGCGAGCCAACTGACCGTGATCGGCGCGGTGGTAGTGCACCGCTCTACACTAACAGGTTCACACTAAGACCTATAATATAGGAATGGCAAAGCCTACCCGTTTTAGGAAGGGTACCCGTTTTAGGAACATCTCCCCTAACCTTGAAGTAAATTCTCAAAATACGGAGAATGAGTTCATAACCTCAAAAAATGTATCTCGTTACAAGGGACTCGTAACATATGACTGTCTTTTGACCTACCGTAATTGGCTAAATAGGATAAATGGCTTTGAGGATTTGAAGCATTCCGTTGTAATTACAAAGTCGTTTTAAAATGAAGAGCTTTATTGCCAAGAGTTATTTAAAATCTTACCTGACTTGTTAACAAATCTGAATTAACATAGGTAGTATCGTAGCACGTATCGCACATACATTATACATACTAGTCGTGGGTTTCCTCGGCTAATGCTAGAGTTCGTATTTTACTACGCGCGTTCACAAACTTGTTGTTTCAAATAGGACTTATCTAGTGTGACATTAGCGGTTAATTTTCAAATTTCTCAATAGTGCTCTTTGAATGGATTAAGTGTTATTTTCGGTCGTGATTTTATGTTTTAGCATAACAAGTTCTTCAAGGTTGAGATGGGTTAGACGCATTATCACTTGACAATATGGATGTCCTCCTGTCATTCAGACGAAGTATACCTTTTTTGTCGTGCTGTGTTGTGTAGAATATTCGATTTATGTTATCAGTTTTCACGTTTGTTGTGAGTGATTAAAGGAAAAAGGTTATTTGTTATTTAATTTATAGTATGGTGATTTGTAGAGTGTATGATCTCAGAATGGTGATATAGTCGTAGACGTCGTAGTATTATGGGGCGTGCTTGTGCGCGGACACTATGAGAGTCAACTGAGGTCAACTGTATGGTGCCACAGACGACACGAACTATCCGCGCTGGCACATTGTTGCAGTCTCCACACACTGCACCTTATGACCACACGTGTCTCTCGTGCAACATTTAATGGCCACGCTGTTTATTATTTAATTTTGTCCAAGTTTTTTAGTCTTACTCATACCCGTATATTCAGAAACGTGTCATAAATAATTAAACAAGGAAATCATTTTAATACGCAGCAATAAAAGCAAATGATCCGTTTTTACGAAGAAATTCGCAAACAAGAGCTCAATATTACATTCCTAACTTTGGTATTGTATTGTAAAACACATATAATTGAAACAAAGACTTCTAAGAAAGTTCACTTGATACTTAATTAGATACCTGTATTTCAATAGAAGGCAAATATGGCGTGATAATCACTTATAGATGGCTTTTAGTATTCAAATGCTCACCTTATTATATATTTCGGCCGGTATTCTTTGTTCGGACCTGATCTTATAATGAATTAAACAAGAGTCTTTGACGAGCTCCTAATCTACAATATTATATCATCGCTTTAATTATGTCAATGGCAGTTTCTTAGAAATGTTAATTGGTGTAATTGGCTAGTGCAAAGTACCTAATCTTTATGCTATTAACAAACTGAGTATTCCCCCTTTTAACGGTTGCGTGGACGAACAAATATAATATTTTCAAATGGGGAATCCATTTCAAAAAGATTTTACTTTTACGATGTTCCTTAATTTTTTTAGCATGTATACCTAAGTAATGACAACATTTTTAAATTATATTGGTCGTCAATATAATCGCCTTAACCTAGTCTTATCTTAATTTTCCTTTTATATCTATCTATTATAATACGCAAATACCTACTTATACATACATAATACCTAACACAAAGTGTGCGGTAAAAATAAAATCACTTTTAGCAAATTGGTTATTTATTTAAAATCGATGTGATAAGTAATTTTTCATGTAAATGTGGGCGCAATAAAAATCAACTCATGTGAATAAGTTTAAAATATAGTTTGACGTAGACATGTGTAAAAATGGTCAAGAGCGACTGCGAACTATTATGTAAAAGACCTCTGTGTTAAAAGCTTTGCTTGGAAAATTCGTTTAAACAAGGAAAAAAACCTTGCAATTTTCAATTGCAATTGTATAATACCTAGTCACACGTAACGATAGTAAAAATGGAAACCTTTTTAGCAAACAGGTGAAAAGTTATAGTTTAGTAAATATACAAAAGTAGGTATGACCAACATGTCCGCAACTTTTATCTCATTAATTGAACCCTAAAACTGAGCCTCTATAAAAATCTTAGATTATTTATTCACAACTACGTGACAGTGATGAGTTACCTGCCGTGGCACAGAATTAATAACACATAGATAAAACTTATTTACGCGTCGTGGCGCCGAATCAGCGTCCATATGTATTAGCTTTTCTAAACGGCTTGTTCCCCATTTACTCCAAACCCATTGTTTTCTGTTTGCAAAGTTTTCATACGTTTCTTCCTCTTGGGTAGAACCTTTTGTAGAACAAAATAAATTAATTAAAATACAAATTAATCAAAAAGTAATCAAATTACTTCCACATGACTCCAAAAAATGTTGTGTCAGCAAAATATCAAAATTACGTATTTGTACTTAAAATGTTTTTGGAGCTCGGAGGAAGGATTTTATTAAATATAAAAGAAATATTTTTTTCTTTGGTACCCTTTGGGAAGGAGTTTGTGGAGCAGATGGAAACAAGCCTTCTAACCCAGCTACCGGTATGATTCGAAACAGTTTGAAAGCTCATGTCTCAGTAATGGACTCATTTAGAATTCATTATAATTCGCCAAACGGTAGGCGAAGCTCATTAGAACCGCTAATAGCTAATAATATTTTATAACACGATTCGTGTGATGCGGTTTTTTAAGATTTTCGGTAGTCGTTTCAAGGATTTGTCAAGCACATTAGCAAGGTAATAAGAAAGGTAATTAGGCAATTTACCTTTATCTTTGAAACGATATTTTTTTTAACTAACTTTTAAACTGCATAATAGATGCAATTCGTTAATTGTTCAAATCAAATAATGCGGTAGCAGCATTTACGGGAACTACTAATTGATAAGTAACTATATACTTGAATACAATTAGAGAATAACAATAAATAGACGGTTTCGGTAGCTATTACAGGTACATACCTACATTAAAGAAACAGTGATTATTATTTTCAAGGAAATTCATTAGTAATGGAAACTGGCAAGAAAATAGCCATCCTTGCAAAAAATCTTCGTGTCTTTATAATAGAAGCTACTTTATTATTTTAAGTGTAGAGAGTTAAGCACGTACATGTCGTATATTTAGGCTTAAGACGGTTCGTGTAAATTTAAAATTTCACAGCCTTCGTCCTTTCTAACTAACTCAGTATTTGATACGACAGTGCAGCATTTTGTCCATTTCTGCCAATGCAACATGAAACTTTACATGTTACAATGTAAGACCAGCGGATCTTCTTAACATTTCAAATTATAATTAGATACTTAACAAACATTTTCTGTTTTTAAACATGTTGTTGTTGTTGTTTAAACACTTAGAGCACACTACAGACTAAACAGTCGACCGACAGTTGCCCGATGGTTGGTTTTTTTAAAGAAAATCGTGAATTCTATCGAGATTTTTAGTCGGTCTGATACCATTTCAACTATTGTCCGACTAAAAGTTTGCAGTGTGTACTCTGACAATAGAGGTACGTAAACATGTCGAAAGTTTCTACTCGATATTGTGAATAAAGGTATCGATTTAGGTCGATCGAAGTTATTGAAAGCTTTTGTCAAGACCAAGTTTATGTTTTATGGGCTTATTGCAATATAGCCTGATGTTTTATTAGATCGTTTACTACTCCAAGCTGTATTTATTGCCTATGTTCATGTTGAATGCAAGTTTAATATGCGTAGGTGTAGTTTTCTTGTAGGGTAATTTTGTGTTGCGAATTTCCTGCGAAATGGGCTTTGAAAATACAAAAAAAATAGCTATGCAAAATATTTAGCAAAATGTTCATATAGACTAAAATGTTTCTAGTGTTAACTGAAGGCTTTTTATGTAGGTAACACGTTAACACATATTTTTATATGCAAGTTCAATAAATGAATTTAAGAATTAATCATAAGCAAGCACAGCGTAGACTCATTAGAAGCTTCGAAATACTTAATACATGCCCAAACAGTCAAAAAAGGCGGATACTTAAATCTAAAAGCAAACAAGTAAATAGCTTTAGAATTTTCTTAAGCGCATTTTGCACTACGTGACTGTGCAAAGTTTACACGCGAAATTACAGTAGCAAGCGCATGCCCCACTATACAAATTACACGACACTTAACCCAATAAATCAGTTGAACGTACTGTTTACATAGCTCCACAGATTCTTACGTCGTTCTATTTCAATATTTGAACACCATCTGTTAATGTGTTCTAGAATTCTAATTTGTTAAATAAATATTGTTACTTCGAATACCTGCGGGTTTTACTGATTGATGAAGATTAAACTTACTTTCTGGAATTCAAAACACTCCAGTTTCGAATCAGAAAATGGAGTAGCTAAATACTTAACAAGAAGCATTTATCTTCTAATTCCACAATGTGTAGACTCATGTTAAAACGGTTCACGCCAATTAGAGTTCTCATGACAAAGAAAAATCACATAAAAACGAAACCCAAGACGTGACGTGTCGCTGTTAATTTCCTTTAATCCTATCTTGAACGCTAGACAAAAGGAGAACTGTCAATTACTGGGGGCATTTTATCCTGGGTATCATTGAAACACAGGAGGAACGTAATCTGCAGCTATTCCCGTCGGTCGTTGATCTAATTGAGCATTTGAGCGGTGCGTGCGTGCTAATGGACTAATTGCGTATATGAAGCCGTGAATTGGTGAGTCAACAGCAGGACGCGGCGGTCGTGGGAGGCAGACGGCGTGGCTCCGTCCACTCCGCTGGCATACTTCGTTATCGTAAAACGTGATTTAGACTTACTTTGATAGTAATCGATAGTAAGAATAGGCCTTGTTGTCTTGCTCGAGCTTAAAGCGCGGAGAGCCTAGGTTTTGTTGTGTGGAGTCAGTTTCTTATAAGAATCTGCAAATCTGCATTCTTTCTTATAAGTATTCTGCTTTGGTAGTGTAGTTCTATGTACCTAGAAGGACTCGCTCAGGACCAAAATTACCTACAGGATATTGACACTTAATGATTTTGTCCGAAAAAATTAAGAAACTTTCAGGACCTACCTCTACAATGTTATTTAAAGTTTCAGATTAAAACACTCAATTACAAAAATCTGAACACCTGAATTGGAATATAAACCAATAAGATTATTGGACAGTAAAATGGAAAATAGTTGTGTTTCATGACGGACAGTATTTGCGAAACTGTACATTTTTTTTCAGTAAATAAGAGCAATTGAGAATTTATGCTCGAAGCCTCGTCAATTAATAAGTTGATTCTTATTTTTCTTCCTATCTGTTGATCTCGCTTCCTATCTCGTTCCCAAATAACTTGGTATTTGGCTTTAGGAAGACGATTGTAAGCTATGTAAGTCCGGCGTGCCTTATACAGACTTGGCAACGTCATTCTATGGGTAATCCAAATCCCAATTCAAAGTGCTGGCAAAATAAAACATGTACTTAAGTTCCTCAGTGAACAATATTTGATGAAAAAAATGCTCTATGTTGTAGAGCGATTTATGATTTTTATTTATTACCTACGTCAAGATATTGAACTTTTATCTATAACTGACAAGACATCTTTGCTTACTTTGCAATAATCTATTATCAAAGTTTGGCATTCAAGAAATGCAATGTCATCGTCACACGTAATTAATTTACAGTTTGCTGTTGCTATTGTGAATATATTCTAATCAAGCAATTTATTGGTTTCCAAGATCAAATTATTTTGAATCCAAGAGACCTCTGACTCTACCACTCATTTATTCTCTTTAACATCAATGTAAAGTTCAAACAGTTTGACAAATACTTAAAAATACGACTTAAAATTGATCATAAACTATCTACTATGCCAACAAAACAAGAATTTGCTACAAGTTTTAAGCAAAGTAACTTAGCAATGTTTAAAATCCAACAGCATACGTCGCGATAGATTTAATATCAATTATTATTCTATATCTTCCGAATAAAAACTGGTATAAAGTGATTCTAACTTTCGCTACCGTCAAAATACCTCATATAACGGCTCCAAGCGACTCGCGCCAAAAAAAGAACATCGGAACAGCATTATTTGCGCGTAAAGGCGCGCGCGCAACTCCGGTAGCCGCGGTGCGCGGTGCCCGGTAGCACTCAATAACTTGCCGAATTTCATGCTCACAATAATTATTGCGGTTAGGTCGTATTTATGAACACTCATACTAAATAATAATTGAGGTTTATTATCTTTCATAAAAACGCAGTTGTAGCGGTATCTCTTTTTGATTACCTATACAATACCAATGCATCAAACATTTGTTTGTAGGTACTGAGTTGCTTGGTGGGCATTTTCCAGTAATATAGCAACCAGTTTTTGAAATATTGAGAAAACCAAATTTTTTTAGCAGTGACATAAAATTGCTCGTTGTTTAGTTAAAGCTGTTATCATAAAATATTTCCCATTTGTCGACCGACGGGAAGACTTTCATAAAAATGTAACGGTAATATCCGGATGGTTGTTTGATATTCTTCTCCACTGTATAAATAATTGACTCACTGACGTGTGAGTTTACATTTGCTTCTAATAGTTTTATAGTTGTTACCTAGTTTTTATACTGGCGTTTGATTGCTTTAGGCAAATAATGTTTTACAATTGCGGTGAGACTCAAGTATCTTGCATAATTTACTAGTGTAAGGAATTTCGGACGTCATAAGTTTCTCCTAGGTCTCAATCAGTCAGTACATTCTTTCTTATAAGTGCTAAAAACCCATCACCACAGCCAGGCCATAAATTTCCTCATAAAGAACGCCTTATAGCTTCAAGTCCGCTTTTTGCTCTAATAGGTATAATTAAATTATTATTATCCATAAATAGATTTATTGCTCCAGTAATGGTTATTTGTATTTAAATTTTCAACATCGTTTATCATAGCACGACTTCACATCTCGCCGGTACGAATAGCACTGTCCATTTCAGATAATATATAAGCGCAATAAATGCCCAGAGAAACTTGACCTATCACACTGTTACGTAAGACAAATCAAACATAACTGTGTTAATGTTACACCTGTTTCATAAAAATACAGTTGAGATACATCTGTGAAGGCACGTGGGTCAACATGCTCACCTGAAACTCTCGGCGGCATTGTTCACGACACACTCATCGTAAAGACTCGCTGCTTGCGTTTTATCTTCGCAATATTTACCCAAGCACATCTCATTGTTATAACTTTTGTGGCAGCTGCGTCCTGCATAAGAGAAAGGTATAAAAACAACTACGCATCGCCCATTATCTGAAATACGTGAAAAAGACAACGGCCAACGTATTAGAGGAAGCGCCTCGTAAATGATAAGCTTTGTGGCTTCTTATCACTTCGACTGAGTTTGGTGAGTGACTAATGCTTTTATTTGGGGTCTAAAAGTTTACACTGTTTTGACAGTTCAGAAATAACTTTGAAAAGAATGTTAGCTGTAACGGTTACGTCACACTCACAGTAGGAATTCTGGCTTCATTCCGCTTTGGACCAGTGAAATACCTATATACTTTAATATTATATATCTATCTATAACATGTTTTTCCTAATTTGTAATCAAAAACATGTGCTTACTATAATGTAGAGTCACTTGTTAGTCCATTTTGTGAGTAAAGTGATTGAATATTTATGTCACGTTTCTAGGAACCATTTTGTTTATTCCCTACAATTTTGGCGTAGCGCTCGTAGCACCGTAGGCCTAAAAATTTGAATAGTTTTAAACGTAGATCGTAGCCCGTAGTCCGTAGTCACTGGTAATTTCTTTTCCTCATATTTTCTTGTCTCATGGAAATTGTGTGACAACGTCGTATGTACTGGTGCTATGCTGATTATTTCTGTTGAGGATGAATTTACTGGACCAAAGTTGTTCTACGTTGTTCAGCTCTGGTGTTGGAGGGGTGTAGTCTGGGTGGTGGTATGAGCTGTGGAGTGTCGGGTATCGTGGGTGGTGGTGGTAGTGCGTGGTGAGGGTTGTTCCCGGAGTGCGGCAGTCATGTTGCGGAGGGCGGGCGGGCAGGGCGCGCGGGGGCGGGGCGGGCACGCCCGCGCCGGCGCAGCGCGGGGCCGGCGACGCCGCCGCGTCTGCCGCGCCGGCCGCTCATTCGGGCCGCGAGCGCAGCGCCGCGAGCACGCGATGCGCGACACTGTAGCCCCGCACGCACGAGCGCGCGACCACTCCCGCGCGCCTGCCAGACACAGTGATGTTACCAAACTCCGCTGTTATGTGCCATCGGTTCGGTCGTGAACGAGTGCCACTCCATCTGTTTCCCAAGCGTTGACTGTGCGTTTGTTCGAGGATATCGCGGATTTTGCGTACCCGTCGACGTTGGATGCGTTAAAATTTCGGGTGAGTGAGAGAGGCGAGCGGTCGTGCGCCCGCGGCCGGTTTGACCGCATTATTTTCGAAATACGTACGCCGCAATCCGGTCGACCGCGCTAGAACGATCAAAACATTATAACAAAAACATATAAATTCGGTGACGTTAATGTATTTTTCCAGATCAGCCAGTATTTTCGTGGTCTTGAGCACTTTCACAAAAAGTTGTTTTTGTTTAAATGTGTGTTTGTTTGTTTGTTTTGCCGTATTTAAGGATGGAATATTGTTGTTGGTCTGAAGTTTTCAGAAAGTTGTTTAGTAATAATGTGTAGAGTGAAGCTGAGCTCAGTTTCAGCAAACAATCGGGAGTCTATAACATGTTGCGAGCTAAACAGCGCGTACAGTTAGTCGCAGCAGCACGAGACGCATCCCGTTGATGTCTTTTACTGAACGCTTTTGGAAAGTGCTTGAGCGATATAACCATGTTTATATTTGGTGTTTGTGTAACATCACATGTGATTTTGGTTTCTCTTCATTTTAATATGGTGTGTATCGACAAACATGCAGTTTTAACTTAAATATTTTACTGTTTTGTATCGAACGACTAGAAACGTGTATTAGTGATAGTGTAACGGCGCTTTAGATAAGCAAACAAAGTAAATACTAACTAAATTGCGGAATTCATTGATATTTAGCTTTTGTAGAGGTTGTCACTCATCTACATTTAAATGTTTCGCGTCACATGGTCACCTGTATGTTGATAATCCCCACCACCTGCTACGACGTAGAGATGTTTCGTTGAGGCAATCTATTCTCAAAGTTTAATTGACTTATTTACGTTTAGGAAATTGGGTTAGATTCAGAAATTCTCTTTTGATCTTTACATAATTAAATTGGTTCAATTTGTTACAAATGCTAAGATAAATGTTTGTTGTTTCTCGTTGCATTCGCATAATCTCTGGTTTCTTTCAGTGTTAGGATTTTCGCTTGTAAATTACCGGGACGAAAACACTCTTGTATACAGATGCGCGGAAATTCCAAAAGAGTAAACAAATGAATCGATAAGATTATAAACAGCTGTGTTGTGGTCGGCGATGTTGTGCGAACATTCAAGCGTTACTTGATATCTTTGTAACTCTAGGTTTTTTCTATATTGTGCAAATTATTTTGAATTAGGTACATGTAAAATGTCACGGTTAATATTTTTTTGTGTAGAATTTTTAGTGTCGATTTACTAAAATCTGAACTTATTGTTTTTATATTTTCAAAATAATATTATTTTCATATTTTTAATGTCAACTAAAACAACCCTTTGACGGGCTTAAAATGATGAAAATGAAAATGACCCCTCCAATTTCTGAAACTACTTGAAACCGCGTTAAAAATATATTTATGTAAATAGATAAAAAAGTTCTTAAATGAAAATGCCGGTGAAAATATTCGAGTGATAAGGAAGGTGCATGACCTATGACGTGGGATCATCATCGCCAGGGGGCGTGTCCTAGATCTCAAATAAAAATAGTCATCATCGGCATCCACTATCAGTCATCGTTTGTCTCTGGTCGGCAACGTGCGCGTTTATCTGATACCGACTTAATGAACAACTTGTACGCCCATGTTTACTCAATCTTTCTCATTAATCAATAATTGCTCGACCATAAAAATTAACAAACAATTTTCCTCAATTTAAAATACTACAGTGAACTATCCGATGTTTAATCAAAACAATAATTCGTTTAAAATTTCGAAATTAAATTGAAAGATATCGGAACTCGGTAGGTACCAAGTTACTATACATAAGTTTGTACAGTTTTACTTAAATGTGACAAGTGGTTGAAACTCGCTTCTCCACTTGTGCGCGCTGACCGGTACATGTTCTACTCAATTGAATTAAATATGCATGAGTATATTACAATGTATGTTAGTGCATTCATTAGAAGTACACCTAGAGATAAAACGACTGCCGGTTGGACACAGTGTTAGCCTTTGTTGGATAACCAATTACTAGTAAAATGCATCAGTGTTGTAAGTTCCTTGGAAATTCTTACTCAGTTTGATTAGAGACAAGTCAACGTGCTGCCTTTGTGACCTACCGTAATCATAGAAATCTCCACACGGTATAGAAACGCAACTTCTCTCCGCTCATAATGTAGCTTTGTTATAACCTATCATTCTAATGATGTCGTTTATTGACTAGTATTTAATATATTAAACCTCCATCTAGATGCATTCTGACTACATAAGTGCGTGCAGCTTCCAGCATCTAGTGATTTTCAATTAAATTGAAATCATGAATCATGTTGTTTTTTAAAGTTCCGTATACTTTTAAACACTATTTTCAACAGTATTTTCTATAAACAACAAAAAGTTTACATATTCTGCTTTCAGTGTGTATTAGTCATCATATATTTATTTATTTTTTCATCTTTACAGGTGGGTCGAGGAGAATTATGCGTGGGGCGTGCGCATGCGCGGTGGTGTGCGCGCTGGTGGCGCTGTGCGCGTGCGCGGGGCTGGACGAGCGCACGCGCGGCGCGGCCGAGCGGCAGCTGCTGGCGCTGCTGGGGCTGCCGCGCCGGCCCGCGCGCCGCGCCGCGCCGCCGCCCGTGCCGCGCGCCATGCGCCTGCTGTACGAGGCCGACGGCGCCATCCCCGCCGCCGCCGCCAACACGGCGCGCTCCTACCACCACACTCCCACCGAGCTCGACCAGCGCTTCCCCGCCGAGCACCGCTTCCGGCTCTACTTCAACCTGAGCGGCATCCCCGGCGACGAGCTGGCAAGGGGAGCCGACCTCACCTTCCAACGAGTCGACGGCGTCACGGGCGCCCAGCGGCTGCTCCTGTACGATGTAGTGCGGCCGGGCCGTCGCGGCAAGACGGCGCCTATCTTGCGGCTCCTCGACTCAGTACCGTTGAGGGCCGGTAAAGGCGTCGTCACGGCGGACGCGCTCGGCGCCGCGCGGCGGTGGCTCTCGGAGCCTAAACATAATCATGGACTATTAGTGCGTGTGTTAGAAGAGGGTGAGCAAAATGTAGACGCTAAACAACCTCATGTGAGAGTGCGGAGACGTGCGACGGAAGAAGACGAGGAGTGGAACACGCGGCAACCGCTGCTGCTGCTGTACACGGAGGACGCGCGCGCCCGCGCCGCGCGGGAGAGCGGCGAGACGCGCCTGGTGCGCAACAAGCGCGCGGCGGCGGGCCGGCGCGGCCACCGCGCGCACCACCGCCGCAAGGAGGCTCGCGAGATCTGCCAGCGCCGGCCGCTCTACGTGGACTTCGCGGAGGTCGGCTGGAGCGACTGGATCGTAGCGCCGCACGGCTACGAGGCCTACTACTGCCAGGGCGACTGTCCGTTCCCCCTGGCCGACCACCTCAACGGCACGAATCACGCGATCGTGCAGACTCTCGTGAACTCAGTGAATCCGGCCGCGGTGCCGAAAGCGTGCTGTGTACCGACGCAGCTCTCCTCTATTTCCATGTTGTATATGGATGAACTAAATAATGTGGTGCTCAAAAATTATCAGGACATGATGGTGACGGGGTGCGGCTGCCGATGACGAAGGCGCCCCCCACGCCCAGTGCGGACCTAGTGATAACTCGTGGACCCAGTGTACATATAGTGACGGCCTCGAACATTGTACATACTTATTTGTGTATATATTCGTGTAATTATTATTTTATTAAAATGCAGATGTAATAAATGATGTAATTTTAAATTGTATCTGACTATTTATTAATTATTATAATTATAACCCTGGGGAAAAATAATCATCAAACTATAAATTAAGGTAGATATATATCATTAAAAATATGTATTGTTGGGGATTTGACTGGACAGATAAATTGATAAATCCCTTTTAGAATTCACACTATCAAGTATCAAGTATCGAACCTCATAGTATGGGAAGATAAAATAATCAAACCGTAAATGTATCGAAGGATCTATACTGTATTGCCAAAAAGCTCTTATAACATTTGTGCACCATACAAGTCATACACAAGTACAAACAAAAGCACAAGAAGAGTATTGTTTACAAGTCACCTTCAGAACAACCTGAATGCGCTTCAGTTCCCCTTAGCCGAGCCTAAGGCTTATGTTATGTTAAGCCTACAAACGCCGGATATAAAGGTCATGTTCAAGTTAGTCAAAACGCTTGGGGTCATCTAGAGGTTCGTGTCACACTAACCTCGACGCAAGGTTGCGATGAATGAAACACATACAAACATGCCAATGTTACCGTATGCTCGCAAACGCATGGTGTACATTACATGGTTATAGAAATAAATGTTATGGGGACTGAAACATAAATCTTTGAAGTTTTCTAGTCGTTGGGATCTGAAAGTATAAACTAACATTCGTCTAAGAAGCTCAAAGCTCAGATAAAGGGTTTATAAAAAATTATCTACTCAAGTCACTTGTTAAGGTCAGCCTGCCATGACTTGTTCATCATAATAATGCTACTAAGAAACGCAAAAAATGGGAGAATGGGAGAAGAAGAAAATCGACGTATCAATTAGCAAACGGTATGGGAGATAACTGAGGGAAATACTCTCAAGTAGAGTCATAAAGCAAATGATAAAAAAAGCGGTTCCTTAATTCCTAGTTGCTGAAGATTCAGCACCTGCGACGCCTATGTCCCTTCTATCAAAAAGTTTGGCAAGGCATTAGCTTAGAAGTAGTTTTTCTTTCAGTGATAAAAAACCAGAAGGCTACAGCTTCCAAATACTTGCTTGATACACAAGTAGATAAGTTATTTTTAATCTAAACCACAACAACACTATAAAAAAGCACATTGAAACATTTACATCAAGCAATGACAACTTAATTATTCATATCGATCATTTATAACGATCTAATGCTAGACTTCCGCTCGGAAGTTTGTCAGCTCTAACTGGATGCCATTGAACCACTGTTACTAACCTCCCGACGCACCTAGACATATCATTATGATACAAACGTACCCACTGTATCAGATACTACACACTACTTAATTCGTTACTAAAAATAACTCCACCTAAATGGATCACAAACGTGATCTGCAGCACATAAACAAAATGTTTCGAAGTCTTCAAGCCTGAATCACTGGATACATAATAATTTAATTGTCTAAGAGTGTAGAGTTTATTCTCGGACACTCCGTATGCCGTATGCATGCGGGGCCGCATTCCTCCGAGGAAATTCATCTAGTTGAATTGTATAAGGTTAGCGAGGCGCATGACGCGTGCGCCTGAGCCTTTCTTTTCTCATGGTATCCTCTTGCAATTTAAGTCTGCATCCAACTTTAAATTACTATCTATACGTACGTAGGTCATCGTAAATATCGTAAGTAACATAAGTTTCATGCTCTACATTCAGCCTAAAATATCGTGTTTAGCTTATAAAGTTGTCTGAAAAGAATGTCAGAGATAATATTTAAAGTGGATTCCATTTAGAGTGTGGCGGGCAGGTCTCCGAATTTGAAATATTTCGTCACAAGGCGGCTATATATCATGTTTTTGCCTGGACGCAGGAATGCGCGGCCGTATAATTTGGCCGGCCACCCGGCAACTGTGCGTCTGCCGCGCCACCCGCCCTACGTCTATATTATCAGTAGATAAATTCAAGCTTTGTCTTTGCCTCGTATTTCGTCCTCTCGAGATTTTGCTTTTGTTTTTTTTTCGTTCGCTTTGGACGGCAACAAAAAACTGAGTGGAGGCGAACGAAGTGGGTATAATTTATTTTATAGTCGGCTCGCTCGTAACTCGGCGGTGGACGGCTGGACGCCGATTTATCCCCATCTCGGCGTAATTAACGTAAATGGATTGGTGAGCGTCGGTGGCTGTGCGCGCCCGCCTCGGCATCGGCGGCGCTCCTCCCTGCTCATCAGCAGCAGCCGAGCCAATCCGCGGAGGGCAGCGGGTGCCTCCAGATAATACCTCGTGTGATCCGGCTTAATCCAATTAGAGTTTTTCAAACCGCAAGCCGAATAAGATACGAAAATCGTTTGTTGATTACGTACGCTCGGTTCCCAAGGAGCGCGACGACTTATCCCTAAGGGATTTATAATTGTTTTGCATTCTTGCACGGGTATAAAAACAAAAGGGCGAGGTACGGGCCCCCCGCGCTGCAGACCAGACTAAAGTCTGACAACTTGCATTCCCTTGAGACAAAAAGCTACAAATGAATTGGAGCGAGCTTTCGACTCGGCCTCACGTGGAAAGTGATTGCTTTTGTTTGGAGAATCTACTTATCTATACATTCTTTAAAGCTTTTGATTTTTTACTGGCACTATTTGTAAACCTAATTGTCAAGGATTGTACTTATTTACATAAAAATATATTCAATTAAGTAGAAGGACTATGGTCTCAAAATGAAGTGCTAATACTACATAATCTTTCTATAAATACTTTGAGGAAAAACCTCTAGCGAGATAGAAGTTTTTTGAAGTTTCATACATAAAAATCCCAAAGGGCCTTACCATCATAGTCGTAGGTGAAATAGTCTCTACATATGTATTCTAAAATTCATGAAAAATAGGATGTACCTACAGCTCTTATATCGGTCCAATCGAGATGGCATAGCGAGGTCATGGTATCGATATAAACAGCTTCAACATTGATAATAGCTATCAAAAGCTCATTTCGCATAATAGCTAGCAGGTGTGCTATATTGCACAGTATCGCGAAATTGTTTTGGTTTACAATGTTTTTTGTGCAAAAGTAATAAAGTAATATAAAGAAAAAACCAGTTTAATTTGTGCATGCTTGGAATATTTTAGAGGAGGCGTGCGGTCGATGGCCGTGCCGCGGCCGCGAGACTCCGGCGCAGCACGCCGCACCCCGCCCTGCACAGGTACCTTATCTTATCAACTGCACACTCAACACACGGATACCATCTGGCCACACGCCGACACAATCAAACTGCAAGCTTTTATTACCCACTTTCATACACTTTTTGACGGTTTAGCTTATCTTAATCTCAAGCACTTTACCCAGAATTTCTTACATAAGACGCAATTGTATTATCATTTAAGTTGTAAACATATTTAAAAACAACAGTCACGTATCTTAGTGGCAACCCTGACGAGTAATATGTGTTACGTTCAAATTATAACAGCGCGTAATCTGTCTTCATTCCTCGGCTCATTTCGAATTTTCAGAATTCTTGTTCATTTAAATGAAAAAGAAGACGGCGTGAAATATTTAACACGTACCAGTGACTTGTTTGCGTTTCGAATTTGAGCATCGGAGCGCATCTCGCTACCATCAGTTTGTCTGTCCATCACACTTTCGACCTTTCCCCCCGATGCTGAAGGTTCAAAAAGGAATATAATTATTTTGTCGATGTAAAAAATAATATAGTCGCGTGCCGCGGAACTCGCACGCCTCGCGTTTTGTTTGTCTCGTACGCACCTCAATCACAATCGACTTTCACCATAAGGGCAACGTCACATGGACCATAGTCATATTACACATGTTGAGCCGAGCAATACGAATGTGAGAGCACGGTATAATTTCTTATAAATTACATTGGTATGCAAAGTTATTTTAATCAGACACCTAGTGTGAAGTGGGCTTTATCGTCAAGTGCAGTTTGTAAAGCGTGTCACTCAAGCATTACAGCTATCACGCTGAGCTGAGCTTTTGATGTACGCCCTTAGCTCGGCTGTTGTACAGTTTAATCATCCCGTTACAACATTGTAGCAAGCTTTTCTGGACTTGTGTTTAATAAACGTCATTAATCACCTCCATTGGGAAAATGTTTATAAATACGTTCACATTTGTTATAAACAATCGTTCGGAGTTTAATTGAAGTGTAAAATGACCAAAAAGTTGAAATTGTTATGTGAGAGTGCAGCTGTAGAGAACAGTTACATGTGAAGCGAAAATAAAGTTAATAAGCGTGGATGGTAATCCCACTAGTGGTGTAGTTGTCACGTGTCGGTATAACGGTGATGACATATTTAACCGGCCAGCCGGCCCCGCGCTGCATGCTACGGCGCATCTCTCCGAGTGGTCGCGACAACACTAAACGAGTATTTTGTCACCACTATAAATGCAATGTAACATGTAATTCTATACAAGACACGTAAACGTGCCCAATACCTGCAATCTCACTGTTTTCGCACATACAATAGCTGGAAAAGCTTTTTTATGAGTTTGTGGAAAGTAGTTAATAGAGATAAATGAAAGAAAATCGTGTAATTCATAAATTACTTGACATAGTGGTTTACTTTATTATCAATTCATACGCAAGCACACCAATTTGATGAAACTATCAAACTAATTGTGTACTTGCTCAAATTAAAACTGTTGTTTAAAACTCTACAATAGCACTAAACTAAAATGAAGCCTCATTTGTAAGCGATTTTCTTCCGTGTTTTCCTAGTTCAGAAGAATCTGGCGTGCATACAAATTGGGCTACTTTTTTGTAATTTTGTATATTGCGAATGTGAGCATTAGTGTAAATATTGACGTTCCGCAAATATACGTAAGAGAAGAATTCTAGTTCACAAGATGTTGGATAGAAATTAGCACCTTATCATACTTATTAGCTATTTACTGGTCTTTTGTTCGCTCGTAACATCTTAACAGACTCGTTTCAGTTCAGACTTATTAACCGATCGTGTTAAGTTTCTTGTACAAGCTAAAACCATATAATGCACGAGCTTATATCTACGTGTTAGCAACAGCCGTAAAGTACATTCATTATGTAGGTATAAGTATGTTAGCCTCATTGGCAGTTCAAATGTATCTATGTAACTGTCACATAATGAACACCGTGCAATGCACTGACTCGAAATAGATTGAATACTAAACGAGCACTTTTTATTCTGTGACTTTGTCTATAAAGAATCTATAAATAAAGTCCGCAATACTTATTGTAAGTACGTTACCTAACTTGAGCACTAGAAACTGAAAAAAGGTTCGTAATAAAAGTTTTACATACTGGCAATTCTTTTTTATATTACAGGCAGCGAAGACATTCGAAATTTGAATAAGGTTCCATTTTCCAATTATGGGTTTTGATTCGCGGGTACGCGGCTGTGTACGCTAGACAGACATAAACAGCAATTTATTTCTGGCAACGAACCCGCGTCCTTGGCGCCGACCTTATTGCGCAACACCGGTTTCGAAATGCGCACACGCACCGTCTATGTGTACCTATGTGCTTCGCTTATTACTGCCGATGATACATACTTTAATACTTGATCTAGGCAAGGTGAGATAGACATGTCTATGGAATGACAAAAAAGTCTCGATAGAATTGTCGTACTTAGGTAATTGTACCTATCCCTGTAATCCAGATTGTCCTTAAAGTTGACCATAATATACCAAATCAGCCTAACAAACTACATATATAATCACAAAATTGATAGATTCCCTTTAAAATCAAGCAGAACTAACGGCCTAAATTCTATATACGTACCCACTTTACAACACACATAAGAACATGTATGTGGTTACATGTATATGTGTATGTGTGTGAGTGTAGTGAAAAAACTATCAAAACAAGTTGCCAGGTGCGAGTAGGCACAAGTGAAAAACAAATTGTGTTGGCACTTACGTATTGTTTTCAAGACAGATTTTTTCTAGTAAGAGTATGAACCTCCAATCGTAGAGGTATGAAGTTTTGGAGGAGGTAGTTTAACTACCAAAAAGAAAAGTCCCGTTTCTTGTAATGTTTGCCGTTTTATAGTACCTATAAACTTCTGGTATAGTCCTTTTGGTAAAAACTTGTGCAAATGGTCAAAATGTCATCGATCTTAGTAACAAGACATGCGGCAAAGACGTTAGTTTTAGACTCATTGCGCAAAATTCGTGATTAGTTAGTAAAATATGTCAAAAATGCCACATCCACATATCTAAAACCAGGTGTTTATGGATGCGCGTGACGGTGGTCGAGTGAAAGTGGCAGCCAGCCTCTTGTCTCCGTCGAGCGAAGGCCGACCACAACCAGACCGCTCCGACCGCGCTACGTAAATAATATCCACACAAAAACTGTTGCACTAATGCTAAACTAATTCATCATATATTATATTATTAATTAGTTCCTTTTTGTTCGATTTTAGTATATTTCTTGCAACTTTAAAGTAAGCAGGAAATCTAACATGTATTTGCGGGTATATTAGTACATGTTTAGTTCATCTTGAATTCCTCTTAACGGCAAAGTTGAGAGAGACTTTTCTGTTTAGTGGAATTCAAGCGTATGGAAAATTTCACTGGAAAGCTCCCCCCTAAATACTTACAATATAGACTCAGATAACAAAATAACATACTATTTCTATAGTATGTTATTCTAATGGAACCAGATTCTAATGTTCCATTTTCTAATGGAACGAGATAGAAAATCCCTGCATTTCTGCTTTAAACAAACTTTGAATAAATAAAACCAAAGGTGTTGTAAAGAGATGAAGAAGTGGAGTAAGAACTCATAAACAGTTTTCTAAATAAAATATCTCATAAATATGATGTAGTAAGTAATTATTCAAAAAATTCCAAAAATTCTATCTGCTTACCTACATTCGGGTAGAGCAACTTTTTTGGTGGAAATTCATCACACTGTGGATGCAGTGATGCGTTATACATACTCATTTATTAGTCCAAGAGATTTTCCACTTACGGAAATCTTAAAATGTTGAAATGATCTTTGATGCGATGTTTCATGTGCAAACATCGTGGAAGACGCCGCGGGCACAATCTAGTTTTCTATATTCTAAAACCTCAGGCCATTGCACTTTACTCAGAACCGTTTACAATAAGTTGTATCTATTATTTTATTCAAAAAAACCTCTCCAGTGATCGATGTTCCAAATTCTTATCGAGGAATTCATAAATGCCATCTGTTTCATTATCGTCCATCAGTCGTCGCTTCATCAAGTGTGAAACAGTGTTGATTTATTATGCTTTACACTCGCTTTGGCTTAATTATGTACGTTTGTAACACATGGTCAATAACGATCAGCCTAAAATACCACCATACATTGGCATAACCTTGCCGACCGGCCGACATTCTGACACTGTGTTAGGCCGCCAACGCGCAAACAATTTTTTTCTACTATTACCGTTATTAAAGTGGTAATAAATTGGTTTGACGATGCTATTTACTGCTATATTTGCATTGATTAAATCAGAAAAATATTTGTCCAAAATTCTTGTGTAGGTATGAAATGAGCTGTAGTAGTTTGAGAATGAAATTGGATTTTTGTTTAGTTGAATGCAATAACAGGCAGTTATTTATTATTTGGTATTATATGTAAGTCATTAGTTTCTAGTTATAGAATCCGGATGTAAATAAATCTTGTGGCAAAAGCTTCGTTCGCAATGATGTGTGGTGCGGCGGGCGCGCGCTCTACAATTACCGGCGTGGCCAGCGGGGCATTCCTCGCAGCGCTCAGCCTAATTAGTTCAGCCGCGATGAGCCTTTGTCTAACAGTTCACCTTGCCCAGTTTTTACGACTGCCAACCATTCGCATATTTGACCTCTCAGTTAAGGACGGCCCTTTTTGCTTTTGCCACAAAAAATGCAGTCATGCGATGAATTATAATCTATAGCATCTAAGTATCGACGGTGTTGTTAAACTATAGATAGTTCTTTAATTCTTGACATGAAAAATCATAATGCAAAGCTTAAGTATGCATAGCATAAAGGTGAATAGGCGGGTCCGAGGACGATGACATCGAATAATGAATTACGGATGAAAAAACACCACACATTTATTCGATGAGCGAAAAAATCAATCACATTTTATCTTTTAAGTCGAGATATGTATGAGTATATTAGGGCGCGACTAATGTGTTGGAACGGAGAGCGGTGAACAAGAACTAGTCGCTGAGCAAACATGTCGTGTGTGTCGTGGTGAGTCCGAGTGTTTGCCGACGAGCGCGGCGGCTGCCGACATCTGAACACTGTTACGTAAACATGTCCAACACATAGTGCACAAACACCGGCTGCACTGATCATTCAAAATAATATTTATTCAACTACTGCCAGGCTAGCGCGCCACCTCGCACGCTCCACGTTAACGGAGCTGAAAAGCTCGCACCTACCAGGTGTGTTTGCCATTACGCTGGCAATTGTAACTATTCTCGTTATGCACATACATAAAGACATTACGGAAAATTATTTACAAAGATGCTGCGCAAAAAGCAGGTAAACAATATATTATTGGGTGTAGTATAGCTACTAAGTATTGTGTACTAGAATAATGTCTTTAGTACTATAGAATCGTAGATAAATGCATAGCGCACTGCTACGAGCCTAGAGCACTAATAGAGAGGCGACACTTCGTTGCTTACATAAGTTAGCGATAAATATACTAGAAGGATCCAACAAAAAAAGATTTTCGCAAAGCGTTTTCTGAAAGTTTTCTAAGAATTTTAATTGCTGATACACATTTCGGTGTACTCGCTGAAATGTTCAGATTGTCAAAAAACTGAAGGTTGTAGCAAACT
The DNA here is from genome assembly GCF_030705265.1 of Helicoverpa armigera. Taxonomy (NCBI): domain Eukaryota; kingdom Metazoa; phylum Arthropoda; class Insecta; order Lepidoptera; family Noctuidae; genus Helicoverpa; species Helicoverpa armigera. Next base: position 7,123,204 of record NC_087132.1, on the reverse strand, counting down.
TGAGCATGGAATACTCAAGTTGAGCAAACTGGACCTGTAATAGTGCTGTCGAAAGAGATAAGAAGTCTTTCGTTTACCTAAGTCCAACTGGAGGTATGAACCTGGTAGGCAGAATACCAAAGCATCAAACGAAAGGCATGTCGCATGTGAAGATGCTTATTCTATGTGGAAGGTACGGTCTGGTTTATAAATAGCTTGCGGCGCGGGCAGGTGCAGGGCTCTCAGACGGGCGGACGCCGCGCGCTCCGCTTCCGCGAATCACCTCGCAGAATATCTGAGCACGCTTGATCATGCAGCCTCACCGCCTCACCTATATCTCCGTCACGGCTCACGTATACCCCCGGGACGTACAATGTACATGTCAGGCCGTTACCGAGGCAGTACCGACCTTCTAACAGAGCTGTGGTGAACGGTTAACCCTATTCTTCGTGAACATTGAGGAATGGTAGTGTGCCTAGGCTTCACTATATACTAACGATGTATTTGTCTTTTAACCTAAAGCATTAATGATGTATGCGTACTCCTCAGATCATCAGCGGAAAGATACGTCTTCTCTTATTTACTTAAACCAAGTACGCTTTGAGGGAGTGGCGCAGTACCTAGTAATGTTCAGCCAGGTGTGCTCATACATTTCAACCATTTAAACTATAATGGCCTCGTATCTAATCCTTATTTTAATAAACACGATACCTATAAATGTCAATAATAAACGATCGCTTCGAGATATCATCATCATCATCATCATCAGCCTATCGCAGTCCACTGCTGGACATAGGCCTCTCCAAGTGCACGCCACTGAGATCGATTTTCGGCTACTCGCATCCAGCTCCTGCCAGCCGTCTTGCGCAAGTCATCACTCCACCGTGCCTGAGGACGTCCTACACTACGCTTGCCGAGGCGTGGTCTCCACTCTAGAACTCGTTTACCCCAACGGTTATCGGTTCTTCGGCTAATATGGCCAGCCCACTGCCACTTCAGCTTGCTGATTCGGTGGGCTATGTCGATGACCTTGGTTCTCTGACGGATTACCTCATTTCTGATGCGATCCCTCAGAGAAATGCCAAGCATAGCCCTTTCCATAGCCCGCTGAGCGACTTTAAACTTGTGGACCAGCCGTACCGTCAGTGTCCACGTTTCGGCTCCGTAAGTCATGACAGGTAGGACGCACTGATTGAAGACTTTCGTCTTTAGGCACTGTGGGATCGACGATGTTAGGACTCGACGTAGCTTCCCAAATGCAGCCCAACCCAACTGAATTCTCCTATTCACCTCGTCCTCAAAGTTGTTTCTACCTAACTGCAATGTCTGCCCGAGGTATACATATTTCCGAACAACTTCGAGAACGGCGCCGTGTATCGCAATCGGTTCCGGTAGAACATGTTCATTGAACATGACCTTGGTTTTGTCCAAGTTCATCCGTAGGCCGATGCGTAGAGAAGATTCAGCCAGGTCGTTCAGCATTTGTTGTAGGTCCTGCAGCGTTTCTGCCATGATGACGATATCGTCAGCAAATCGCAAGTGAGAGATGTGTTCGCCATTGATGTTGATGCCACGTCCTTTCCAGTTCAGCGTCTTGAACATATCCTCCATTGCATTAGTGAACAGTTTCGGGGAAATAACATCCCCTTGTCTCACTCCTCGATGCAACGGTATGGGCCTTGTTTGCTGATTTTGTACTTGGACGGACATTGTAGCGGCTTCGTAGAGACATCTCATCACTTGGATGTATCGCCAATCTACTTGACAACGCTGCAGGGACTCCAGAACAGACCAGATTTCAACCGAGTCAAAGGCCTTCTCATAGTCCACAAATGCTAGACACAGGGGCTGATTATACTCTTCGGTCTTCTGTATAATCTGCCGCACTGTGTGGATGTGGTCTATGGTGCCGTATCCGCTCCGAAACCCAGCCTGCTCCGGTGGTTGGAATTCGTCGAGTCTTCGCGCAAGTCGGTTCGTGATCACTCTTGAGAACAGCTTATATACGTGGCTTAGGAGGGAAATGGGTCGATAGTTCTTCAACTGGGTTTTGTCTCCCTTTTTGAAGAACAGGACGACAACACTCCTACTCCACGCCTCTGGAGTTCTCCCTTCAAACAGGACGGCATTAAAAAGCTTCTGGAGCTCCCCCAGTACGGGCTTTCCTCCTGCTTTTAATAGCTCTGTTGTAATGCCATCCTCGCCAGGGGCTTTTCCATTTTTGAGCTGTCTCAGAGCGATCTCGATTTCGCCACTGCTGACTTCTGGCAGGTCTTCGGTGAAATGGCGCGTTAATGTGGCTCTAGAATCCTCATTTCCGGGATCAGGTCGAGATGCATGCGATGCGTATAACCGGCCATAGAAATTTTCCACTTCCGAAAGGACTGCCGGCACCGAAGAAACGACTTCTCCACTTGTTGTGGTCAGCTTCGTCAAGTGGCTTCTTCCAAGAGATTGTACGAACACCTTTGACCCCCGATTCAGCTCAATAGCTCTTTCAATGTCAAGAGTATTGGAGCACCGGAGGTCGCGTCGTACGTGCTTGTTGATCTCTTGGTTTAGAGCCCGCTTAGCTGACGAAGTGACAGGTGGGTTTTCACGTCGTCTCTTCATAAGCCCTAATGTCTCTTCCGAAAGCTTTGATTTCTTGCCCTTACGCTGCATGTTACAGAATCTCGAACCTTCCTCCCTGAGGATCCGAACCACATTTTCGTGGTTCTGGTTAACGTCTGTTGTGGTTTCCACGGCGGCAAATCGGTTCTCCAAATTTGACTTCATCATGACGAACAAGAAGCACATATTCAGAGACGTCTCCGTGATCAATAGGTTTAATACCGGTAGCGATCACCGACTTGTCCGAGGCTCTCTGAATATCAACTTCAAGGCTGAACGTTTCCGTCTGATGAAGGCCAGGCTCCGACCAACACTGCTCCAAACCATGACAGGATCTGAAACGTTCCAGTCAAATTTCGAGATATCATATTTCGAAAATTAATGATAAAATATTGATTCTCGTTCGCTGAGCTTAGATCGTAGAAAAAAGGATGAAATCTTATACCGATGTTTTAGTTAATTAATAACAATTTGATTCTTTCCTTTGGCCGCGTGTTCCGAAGCTTACGTCATGAGAACTTTATTATACAGATGATTTGGCAGCGGAACGGATTAATTAAATGGGGGATCACAAAACAAAACCATTTAAAAGTTATTTTGCCTACCGTCATTATTGTGGAGTTTATTTTTTGTTATGACCAGAGCAAAGACTATAAAACCACTTGACTGCGCATACAGTGCCCCGACGCTCGCCAAAAGTTAGTGATTTTGCGCGTACTATAAGGCTACGATCAGTACGATCCTTTAGTAGCGACCGTGAACTGACCAATAGTAGCCGCGGATTATGCCGCGTCCCCCCGCCCGCAGTGGTGAGTCGTTTTCTTAGAAGAAATTGGCGAGTGCGCTCTCTAGTGGTTATTTACTTTATGGACCAGAGGCTCTGCTGTAATTTGCATGAAATATATGTGTTAAGTTTTTCAAGAGCGAAGCCTGAAAAACCTGAAAGGTAAACAAGCAACTTTTTCTATACTGCGAGCTTACTTCTCACATGAACATCGCATCGGAAAATGCGTCTCATTGCTTTTCAAGTTATTTATGCGAAGGAGAGCATGTGCTGAGAAAAAGCTTAGCTGATATTTATAAATCTAAATATAAGTGCTGTGGGTGTACAGTAATAAAGCCGCTTGCGATGCTGGCTGGCTGCAGTCGCGAGAGATTGCTGGAAACAGAAAAACATCAACGATACGTATAAATGGAATCCCGATGCAGTCCGACTGCACCCGATGCGCGGACATTATAAATAAATATTGCTTTAGAGTCCCATCCGCGTTCCTTCACAAGTAAAAAAGGGTATCGGTAACGGTTGAAAAACTTACAGAATTATATAAATTTCATTTAAGTTCTTGCTCAAGTCGAGTTCTGTCAGTAGAGTGAAATACAGAGTGCTTGGTCGTGGAACCAAAAAAAAATCCTTCATAAAAATGATATGGATTCAATGAATAGGTCTTTAATATTTTGTTGTAGGTGGTGTTTTGTAAAAGTCTTATCCGATACTTATAATTCTTTAACCGATTAGTTTAATCTTCCCCGGGATATTTCTGTTAAACATTATCTAAACTGCCATTATTTATTTTCAAAGTTGGTCACTAAAAGCTTTTGTCGGTCCTATATATGTCGAAGGTTCAATATGAGCACTAAATATCTGGGTAAAGATATTAATATCTGCCGATGTCTACCTGATAAGTGGAAGGAGTTTGTGAAAAACGGCTTCAGGATAAAAAGGTCGAGTGGTAAATAATGTTTGGATGGGAATAATGATAGGCGGTCGGTAGACGATAGGGCGCCGCGAGGTGACGCCGCGCCGCCTGCCGAGTGGCGCGCGCGCACACACACGGCGCGCCACACCGCTCAACTTTGAACTGAGCAACATTGTGGCGCGCGCGCTTATCGCGCTCCACTTTACTCTACTATACCGTACATCTTATAAAGAAAGCGACACAGTGGATGCCTGATTTGAAATTAACACCTCATTATTTAATTAAGAAGTCAACTGTCACCAAACATAAATAGCATTAAATAAGTATCGAACAATTAAGAAATGATTACGCAAGACAAAGTGCAATGATAAGTTGATATCGCATTACAGCCCTGTTGGGTTGCATAAGCGAGCAGTGCTGGACGCGTGGCGCGGCCGTAGTCCCCGCGTACCGTCCCACCTGCGCCCGCGCACCACCGCCACTTGCGTCATTTACAACTTTAAAATAATAAAACTGGTTTTGATTGTGATCTATAGGATGGTGTATCACGATTAATGTCCCAAGCAGCGCACCTGGCAGTCCGACCCCGTGCTGTCACGAACTCACGACACTTGATACCGTGTAACCTGAAGCTTTTGATGTTTGTACAACATTAAATCCATATTCATATCACAATGGCATTAACCAACTAGTTTACTGCCCGAATCTGACATAATCGTTCTTAATTATGTATCCAACTTGATCACTATCGGCCATGTTGAACATGTTAATGACAATTAATATAGAGATGACGACTGATTTTTCTGAGCTGCAACTTGTTTTAAAGTAGGTTACGTTTTGATAGAACATTATTGGTATATTTCAAACCGTAATGTAAATATTCAAGAATACTATTTTATGTGTTGAAATGCAAAAAGGCGTCAACATTCATGAAAGACATTTCACAACAATGAACCTTCGTTTTCTTTTAGACATTCATAAAAACGAAGGATTTTACACATGATTAATTCTCAGTTGATTTTCCATACACGTACAGTTCATACATATGAGCGGAGTGATATTTTTTTAAACAAAGAAGACAACGACGGAGCAACGACCTGCCCTTATTTGGACAAGTCAACATATCGACTCCGGCTTTATGAAGTGCTGCCTGAACCCAGATAGCTCACCTGGACCTGTACAAATATAATAATAAAAAGTTCGCCTTCTTTTATTAATAACAATGTAAACTGATACCCGTTGTTTTTAGGTGATCGTTTAAATATTAAAATTAAAAACTAGTCAAAAAATTATGAATCGATATTTCTGGAAAATATTAAAAACTGCTTAGTTTGGTCTATTATCGTAGTTGACGTGAGCCTCGTCAGGTGCCCAGGTGTAGCAGCAACCTGTTCCATGTCAGTATCATGTTACACTAGGTTTCACATTAGGAAATATATACGACGGCTCATATGACTACTGACTGTAAATTATTGTTTTATTGACGAGATAAATTATTATAATTATTAATCGGTTCCGAGAATGTACTGCAAAACAAGATGATTCATCCACGTTTATTTCGCCGTGGCCCGCGCAGATGTGCGCCCGCGCCACGGGGAGTGTTGATTAAATTAAGTGACATTTCATTTTAATTCACCGACATAAATCTCGGACATTACGAGAGCCATTATCGTAGCTCGCAGGTGCCGCGCCCCGCTAATAAGCCAAAGGTCTCACACGATAAACGAACTGACACAATGTCTGAGGGCAGTCGACTTGTCGCCGATTATCATAAACTTATTGCTATTGTGCACTCGCTCTCTACACGTAAACAAAGTTAAGTAACCTTATATCAATCGTTTATTGTTGTTTTCATCGATTTTATGTAATCGCAAGCAAAATGTGATGTAAGTTCGCAATCATATAAACAAATACTAAAATAGCACGTCAATCGAAGTTCTTTGATAAAAACCGATTAAAGATTTCAATATCCTGAGAGAAGAAAAAAACTGTTTTATCTTAAAAAAAAATATCCAACATACTCCGAAGTATACCTACATAAGGTGTCATCGGCCATTGCTTGGGCTTTACTATGTATGGGGAAAAGCGTACCAGTAGACTCCTATGAAGTATCTATTTAACTGATGATTAATCGATAGTAATTAAAAGTTCCACGTACCAGCAATCAGAACGCAATGAATATTTGATTTAATAAAATAACTGGTGTATTTACTCAATACGTCGTAAAACTAGATATTAATCCAACAACTTAATTACAAGCTATTTGCCTAGGAATAGAGTAACCGTCAGTTGTTTTAATATCAATAAATAAGTTAGTGTATATCGGTGCAGCGCAGGTCATAAAACGTGCTGCTTGTATGTGGCGACCCTTACGTACCTCAGATGGTACGCACCCAGTCGCTGTCACTTTTATGCGTCCACTTCATATATTTCCATGTATATTGTTTGTCAATATGCTGCATTTGCATAAGCGAGCCGGAGGAAATATTACGAGGTAGATACCGAGTAGGTACGAATGTGGCCAGTCCGCGGTGCGTTTCCATTTTGCAATACAATCAACGCTATGATACGTACGGCGGTACCACACCTTATTATCATAAGTATTTACGAGCGCGGTAAACCAACACATTTATGTGTTTGTACTTAACGCATTGAAGATTAGGCACGGCCGTTAATCGTTCAGCTATAACAACCATTAAATGATGCATTAGCTGATTTATGTTGTATTTACTAATAGCGTTGAGTTAGTACGCTTGCCCTGTCGAGCGCCATCGAGACATCTCGGTACTTAGCAGTCGTGTTCTAAGTAAAGGCATGCGTAGCGTTAGAAGGGTTAACAGGAGATTTATCTTTGTCCATAAAACTAATTGCTCGATTGCCTATTGTAATTGAAACGTCGCATTATCTGATGAAACAGATTTACGATCAATCAAACTGAACAAATTATGATAGTTCTTTATGTTAGAATAGTGGAATTTATTTAATTAACTTGAACTATACAACACGGGTACAATTTGTAAAACGTCATGCAAGCTTATATTCTCGATATTTCACAGCATCAGTAGATGAAAGCTCTACACAATAAAAGTTAAATGAACGAGTGTTAATTATACGTCAAACTATAGTCTATTAAAACTACTTTTTAGTGCCGACACTTTACCTACTTATAACATACGTGGAAATGTAATTTGCGAATGAAACTTTCCTCTTCTTATAACTGTGATTAATTCACAATCTTTCCGTGTGAGACCTACCTTTGCTATTTCAAGGTATAGTAATTAAAAGGTATAATTGCTCTATGTCAGGTTTAGAAACTACGGCATTCAGAATTAAATCCTATGAATGATTTGTTAAATATTGATGTTAATTCATAAGAATATCTTTGGATTCAAAAATATGTGTCTACAAAGTGCCTAAGTTACATACTTTTTACAATTGTTCATAAAATCATATTTAAGCACTTATAAATTCCGTAGCTACGTCGTAGTCTTTTCGTAGCCGTGTCGTAGTCTGTTCGTAGCCATGGCGTAGCGATGTCGTAGTCGTGGCGTAGTGATGTCGTAGTGGTGTCGTAGAAGTAGCGTGGCTCTATGGTAGTATTGTGGTAGGCATGGCGTAGCAGTGTCAAAATGACTTTATGAGTGGTTTCATAACCAATCTTATAGTCACACAGCTATGAGGTACTCAATCTATGAAATCAAAAACTTACTTTTTAAACTTTAAAAAAAAGTTACTAATATAATATATGTAGGTACATGAAAAATATTGCATCTGCTCACACCTAACTAACATTTAGGTCATGTACTCTCATTCCATACCGTTATCCGACCAGCGAACCGTATTCCTATTAAATAATAGCATTATATAAATTACGTTATGCTTTCAATTGCTGAACAGTTTCCCAACAACATATTAATTGCTCGAGGCATAATGAACACATCAGTTCTGAAGATGTACCTAATAAATGAGCAAGCTATGTCACCTCAATAGGGAAAGAGATCGTTTAGCTTGGCTTACAGAAGAAATGTGCAGTGGTGTTGCAGCGGAGGCAGCGGTGTGGTGCGGCTAGGTCACGCATGCGCAGTGCAGTAGCCGACCTTGCGGCGCGCGGGCGCGGGCGTCTCAAGTTGCGCCCACATTTCTGCCGCTCGCCGCGCGTGCGGTTCAATCCCGCGACGGAATGCCTCCATCCGATAGCTTCGACTAACATTTGATATACTCTCGACGACATTTCTCACATGCCATACACGCAGTCAATGTAACTGTACGAGAATCAATTGATTTCGTGTCACCGCGAAGAATCGATGAGATCCTACTCGACTTTCTTGGAAAGTCTGAGCATCTGTTGCAGCTAGGTGCATGAGAAGCTGTGTCCCGCTTACACTAGCTCTTGTAGACATATCATGAGTTTCTTGCTGTTTACCAAGGCAGCTCTAAACGAATATAAATTATTTGAATTAGATTATAAAGTATAATTAGATCTAATCTTAGCATAGATCTCATTATATTCGTGGCATAACTTGAACGATTTCGTTTGAAAATTACTTTCAATAATACGCTTATAATGGATTTCTTTGTTCAATTGACGCTATTTCACACATAAGGAGCGTTTGACGTAATTAGATAATTAAATCTATAATTAAGTATTTAATCTGCGAACTCGTATTTGTCTTGATCTTGCCGCCTTGTAAGCAAGATAATCGAGTTGTGACGTTACGTTATTTATCATCAGCTGCGGAAGCAATGGAAATATTGACAGTAAACACGACTATACATTCTGAGATATGTAAAGGGCCGCATACGTCCGCAGGCAGCGCGAGTATGTAGGCCTGCGGAGATACTGCGCCAAACACGTGCGCATGACACCAATCCCTATCTGACAAATACAACTATTAAAATTTATGTATCCACTTCTATTAATACCGCAGATACTGGATGTAATAGCGTGGTTCGCATGATATACGGTGGCGTTTACACGTCCCTCGACAACGCGCGCCTGCTCTAATTGAAACCTAAGCCTGCGAGCGAGATCTTTGAATATTCTATTGCTGTTTAACTGAGTATAATTAGACAAACGCCTAATACCTCGTAGTTAATATGCCGGGTTAGAGCCCGCGTAGATCCTAATAGGCGTCGCCGAGTGAGCCTGAATTGTTAACGACCTGCTAATGCCGTCCATTTCATTAACGCCGGCGGTGACATCATTATTGTCGAAGGATAAGGAAATACTTAGTCCGATTGCGATATGCTATTCAAATAGTGTGAGAAAATATACCTTTTCCAGCTTTACGGGTGCTCATTTACCTATAGAACTAATTACCATTGCAAATGATAAGCCTCTGAAATATGCATGCTTTTACTAAAAATATACCGACCGTTAAGTAAAATGTAAGTGGTGCTTTAGTTCTGAGTATTTGCATCTATTTTTAGTCCGGATTGTTGGTCGGGCTCGTAACCACAGGCGATAAATAATGCAAATAGAGCTTTTTGCATTGACATAGTATCTTAACTGGAAGCAACTCCCGATAAATTGTAAGGCGAGCCTAGTGTTGCAGCGAACACAAGTGAACTATAATGTTCTAAGTATGTAAGTAATTACGGCCTGACTCCGTGGCATGGAGTTACCGTTTCCAAAGTAAAATAGATTAATTATAAACGCATGTAGGATCGAATCGCATCGTCAATTGATACTTCTATTCAATTGTATTCATTTATTGTGTGAGGTCTTGTTTGAACATTGTCCTTTCCACATTTATTATCATCATGTCAATTTATGTCAATTTATATAAAACAAAACAAATTAATAAATTATGAGCGAACAGTAGAAATGGGAATTTACACATATCTTACATCAATAACAAACCATATTAAATGTGGGCAAACCAGATTGGAAATAACAGAGATTAAAGTAGACCAAGCTGCTAACTTTAAAATTGCATCAAGTGTCACTTCAAAAAGTTTATATCTCGTAGTGCACGTTAGTAACTTTTCCTCAGTTAAATGGAAGTTAAAGCAGCCTTACAAGATCGGGTGGCGCGCCAGGTAAGGCAACTTACATGAAAAACTCACCTTACTCGCTGACACGTAAGCCTCGTTGGAATCTATCGGCTGACAAATTCAGCCACCTTTTAACAGGTAGGTGATCGCACCGCTACGGCTTACTTGAGATAACTTGTGTTTTAAAGGCCCCAAAACAGAGGTCTAACGATCGATCATTAGGACTTATTTGTTTTTTGACGTTGACGGGACACCGACAGGGTTAGTAGTGGACGCGTTTTTGTTATTATCTATGGGTTGCATCAGGCCATTCGTCATGCTGTCAGTGGGACAGGGCCCAACGAGACAATCAAAGTGACCGCTTGATAACGGAGCTTGGTGACGCCCCACACTTTCCCACTGCTGCTCCGGCACTTCTAGCGTGAGATCTGCATGACGTCATCTCAGAGCTGTTCCATCATTGTTTCACTGTGATGAACCCATGAACTGCGGAACTTAAAAGACTTTCCGCGGTGTCCTGATCTCTTTGAGTTTTCATAAGAATGAAAGTTTGGTTTTGGTCATCCTTCCAACGTACGAACTCATTGATCATCCGAGTATCGATAACCTATTCCATGATCTGTGTGAAGTATTCGGAAATAATTATTCCCGAATAGTTCGCACGGCCAAGAATTTTAATTTAATCACAATGAACAAGCACTTTGAGTCGTGATCCATAAATCATTGCGAGCCAGTTCATCTTAGTCTCAACTAGGAATAAAATGTGCATATTATGTAAAACTACATTATATGCATAATGTAATACCTGTGTTCCAAGTGAACTTTGTACCGATGACTGGACTGGTTACCACAGATCAATTAGTGGTCACCCAGTACCTATATGCCTATAGAATTGATGCAGCATGTTCGGCCCTACACATTACCTACTACAAAATATTACACTACGCAGGCACTCTTGGGAACCACTTTTAAATGGCCCAAAGGCAACATTCCAATGACTCCATAAATATTTAAGAAAACCTTAAGTCCATATAAACTCTGATTAATGTTGATTCAACTTTGTAATCGAACCTCAAGTAGTTGTCGTTTTAAAATCATAATCCAAACGGTTGTAGCTGACACTGGAATATTTGCAGAAATAATAACTTATTGACGTGGACCCGTCGACGGGACCAGTATCTGCTCTACCACATAAATACATACTGATATTAGCTCGAACGTTCCGCAATACCCTTATGTGCTCTTAATACAAGGCAATAAGGGCTATAGTTGCTTGTGAATGTGATTGACAAACAGCAAAGTAAAGTTTGTATTGGCGTACGTAAGATTATCGAAGGCAAGTTTTGCATACCGCAGGCCACTACCATAAAATACAATACATTACGAGCGAGCCAGCAGCTACCGCGTTACGTGATACGCGCCTCTAAAAGAATATCAATAACTATTAGACACTTTCTTATTAATTGAGCAACTGCTCGAGATCTCATTTTACGCATAATATTAAACGTTGTGCAATTGTTTTGTTGGATTATACTCACGTTATATCACTAAAAGGTTCTGAACTATACAATGTAGGATATTCACATAAAATACGTAGTTACAACGATGTTTGTCAGAAATACCACAATAACTAGTGAAATCCGTTTCGACCCCGATAAGTTATATTTTGTATCTAATAATAGCTATTTCAAAATACCATAAAATTAATTTACAGAATGTCTTTCCGAGGTAATATTAACCCTAAACCGCCTATAAGGTCCAAATGATACGTGTCCGATAGAAATGAAATGACATTTGATTACTCTCATTCATCGGCGACATCATAAACGACACAAACTCCGTCCTAAAACATTGTTATCAGTGTTCCCACTCTAATCTTAAGGCAATAAAATTTCGATGGACCAAGAAAAACGGGGCAGCTCGATAACCATAAATTTGGGCCGAAACGGATGGGACAAATTTTTATAATGGGCCTCCCCCATTTGGGCGCTGAGTCGCGTTAATGACAACCTAACAGTTTGTTTTAACATCATTATAGGAGCGTATCGGGCATTCCATCACAGGTACCTGCGAGCACACCCGGGCGCGTACGCATGTCTCGACTCCCAGCTTGATACATGCACCGATTATTGTCATTCTCTTACCGATGCTAAGCGATTGTAATCTTGCCGACTCAATTCGATAGCGCTGTGTTAATTAATTACATTCCTAAAAAATATCAAGTTAAATACAAATGTTTTAAGTGCGATCACATTCTGATAGTTAGGGTTCCCTAGTTTAATGCATGTAGCTAAGAATAAGCAGATTATGAAACTACAAATGAGACCTACATAAGTATTTATATCTAGTTCTTAGGATTGAGAAGACATTGAAAAAATCCAAACCCCCTGAGATTAACTAATTGATAGACAGATGCAACAGTTGTTCAACCTATTTAAGTAAGGAGTTATTTAATGAGGAAGTGGTGCATTTAACACAGATTTTAATTAACCATTAACATGTATTCAGAGATTTTCATCCTTTTCAACTTAACACATTCTATGTTGACATTTCATTTTAACAAATAAAGACTGTTTTTTCTATACGAACAGAGAACCCAAAAAACGGTAACTGCCACTAATTAGAAACGGCCATTAAAATATTCCATTTTTTTATGTTCATTCCGACTGTCGTTCTCAATTATGTCGTTGACCTTTCGGTATTTATGCATAGGACAACAGGAATTACTTGAAAAATGTTGTATGTAATGTTACATTTCACGGTGGAAATATTCAGGTATTTAGGTCTCACAGCTCGTAAGCGAAGGGTTGGCTGAAGGTAGTAGCGGCATCCCACAGCAATATATCCCGGGGACAGCTACACGCATTCACAATTACCTTATCTCGGTGTGAGCCGGCTCCTGACATCACGCGACAAATATTCCTGATCATCGCCCAACGATCCACCGCGCGATTTATATCAACCACAGTTCCTAGTCCAACTAATATCTGCATCACTTAGGAATCCGCTTTCACTTATCAAACTAACACATTTGCATTTATAGTTTTCCTCGTATTTTCCACATCGCTATATGATTTCATTAAAATACCAAGGGAAATTACTCACGTTAATATTGCGAAACGCACATTTTGATAAGCACCACGTAATATCTATAAATAAATTTTCCTTTAAAAGCAGCAGAATTAGCATTAGGCTATAAAAAGACAATGGGGTGCTCTGCTATCGGAAATAAAACTAAAAGGCTCAGTTTTTAATTGATTTTAGGCTCACAGAACGTAAGGTAGGAAATTGACATTTCAATAGCAAAAAAGAAGACTAACGTGGTACAGTCACAACCAAAGTGATTTAGCGCAGTCGCAGACAGGCGCGGTTCCCATGGGAAAGCGCCCGCAAATATTGACACTAAGGCAACATGTTTATATGCACTTAATGCATCGCTCACCTTTTTATATTTTATTTGTTCTGAGCGCGCGAGGCAGACGAAACGTCGGCCTCAGGTTTAAGTTGTTTTTCTCGTAATTTTGTTTAACAGGTAGTGTCTAATGCAAGTTATAAAAATGTTATTTTAGCTCTCGAAACATGTGATAGACACGTTTTTAATACTCAACTATTGACAGTTCAAATTAGATAAGTTTCTCGTAGACATTGTGGTTCCATTGTAGCAACGGTTACAAACTACATAAGAAAATCAATTAATTTTTAGGCCGCAATCGGGACCGGATACGCCCAAATTATCAACCGCAAAATACTTACAAGAAATGGTGAAACTCGGAAACCAACTATTAAAACAATAAATAGAAATGGCTAGCATTTAGTTAGTTTTTCTTCTAGTCGGCCGGCTATGACACCGAATCGTAACAAAAACAGGCGTGACCACAATTAGTTTTTTTCATTTTATCGGTACTCAGGGAAAAATTGGTGAAAACTTGAATGTTCGCAAGAGCGAAGAATTTTGGTATTTAATATTTAAGTTTATGTTAGTACAACAACGATCTTGTTATATTTATTTATAATAGCTAGTATTGTTTAAACAGTAAATTAATACCTAGGTACTTGTTTAAGTTAGAGTTTATGTAAGTAGGTAGAGCATGGCTAGAAATGGAAATGTGAAAACTTACAAATTACCTATTGTGCCCATATTTCCTACCAATGAATGTTTGATTGTTTTTTTTTTGTAGTTTAGTTGTAATTCTAAGGGAATAATAGAAAAAACTACTGGCATGCACTTGGAGAGGCCTATGTCCAGCAGTGGACTGCGATAGGCTGATGATGATGATGATTAGAAAAAGCTAGGAAAGAGTTAAAAATAATTACGACTGAGACTGAGTTTTTCTTTTAATCGTACCACTTTTTCATTTACAAATCAGAATTTAAAAAAGTCTCAGTGCGTTTCAGACGGTGTGACTGCAGTCGTTTTGCGGTCAAAATAATGGTTCGAAATTACGTGTTATGTCCTTGGTTGTCCATGTGGGAATGCGCAACATGGTGCGTCACGTCCCCCTAATTACGTGTCCAAGTGGATGCACAAATTATAGGCTGCGTGTGACGCTCTGGAACAAGCCAGCATCCTCCAATGGAATGTCTTTGATACGTTTTGGCCTAATCATTTCGTGTGAGACAAAACCACCGGCGATTTTTTATTACATGATTTATTGATTCACTTAGACCCTCATTTTTTTGAAGTAGATTCCGCTTCAAATGTCTTTTTTTACGACCCAAGCATATAATACAGGCGACGGAAAAAATATCTTACCTTTATTTAATGACTGGCGAAACTTTGACGAATCATACCACGCAAAGGCCATTTAATGGATTTTTATTACATCATTTGAATACCAATAATATTGTTCGGTGATTTTCTCATCTCGGCTCAGGATATGGAAGGAATGTGTAATGGCAATAATTAGATAGCAACATAAGCTCTCAAGTTATTAGAGTCAACGAGGAGCGGCGCGCTTTGAGCCGCCAACTTGTTAACACTTGTACGTTAACGTTATCTCTTTTTATTTTATTCCCGACTTCAAACCTCTTCCAATACATCCCCTATTAGGTAAAACATAAAAGAAAAAAACCTCACATTCCCAATACTTTATATTCAAGTCAAAACATATTCATTATTCCATGACATGGAATGTTCAAAACATAAAAGTAGGCAGCGTTTATAAAAATACATTTCAAAACATACAATCGAGAATATTTTATGTTTAAGACATCAAAATCAATTATTATTCCCCAACTGGACCTATCCTTTGGGTTATTTATCATTATGATCTCGATCACAAAAGGACAACAACTCGGAATAACTTATTTAGAGTGTGTACACAAGTTTATGTCTTATAGCGTGAGCCGAGGTGCGAGTATGGCATGACTGGAGCTCGTGATGCTCCCAGCGATTTCGATTTGGGATACATGAAAGCGTGCAAAGGATTTGGACTGTTTACGACTACGTGGGTGGTTGTGGGCGTGGCATCCTCCATCCTTATTCCTCTAAGCACATTTTCATATCTCCATCTCAGCCGCGGCCGCTCCCACAGGACCTTTCTTGTTAAGGTATTTTTTGTTCCTCTCAGCTTGCTTTATGGAATGGTCAGGCGAGCAAATATTTACTCACGATTTTGAAAATCTTGTTTTCATACTACCAGTGCTTAACGTATAGATGATGACTGGTCACTTTACGGGGATTAGGACCCTTTTTAACATTGTGCAGCTTTTATGTAAAACATATAAACGAGGATTATGTTCTTAAAGAGTTCAGTTTATTGTTCTCGTAATTCGATGATTGTAGGAGGAAATTATTCTATAGATACTTGATACGCAATTAAGAGATATAAATGATGATACACAGCATCTTTACAAGGCTATCGGCAGAAGGAATTCGAGAATAGTTTCCTGACGCTGTCTTATTAAACTTTATTTCCCACAGTAACATTTTATATGTGTTAGAGATGTGTGTGTATATAAATTTTTATTTCCCTTAATTGAAAAACACTTAGGCAGTTTGGGTAGGTGTTGGAGACTCGGCGGCATGGACCAAAGGCTGTTCGGACCTCACGCGCGCCCTCTGCCGACGATAAAGAAATTATCCGCTTTCGAACATCTTTCGTACTAACGACCGCCAATCGGGCGCACGGAGCCTAATTGGTAGGTACCGGCGGTACCTATCGAACCGAAGCCTTAAGAACATAATTACGAGTCACTATGTCTTAATACGTTTTGTGCTAGAGATAAACCATTTTCCTCGTGAAAATGCCCTTGTAATAGCCGTAATAGCGAAGAGAAAAACTCGCGTAGAAAAGATTTCAACGCGCTCTGAAGTCATTTATTGTTATAAGTTTATCGAATGTATTATACCTATTACATTGGATAGTCATTTTGTTCTATTGCATTTCTATTCTATTTCAAATATAATAGTTTTGAAATAATGACTAAAACTTTTAAATAAAAACTAATAATACAGTAGTATTGTCTTGGTAACCTGTTCGTAGATGTGTTTGAACTCCAACAGGTACACACTTGAATCAAATTAGCAGAACCAATAATACCACATCTCATATTCAATGAAAGGTACATTACCGTACTCCATTATACTCAACAATACCCGTTGAAAAGGCTTATTAGCGATTGTGAATAGGGCCATGTAAAAAACATTGACTCACTAAAAGGGTAGCATGAATCATGCGACGTAAACCGCTATTTCATAACGTTTTACTGATAACTCGATAACGTTATGAGAACATCAATTGTGTACAAAATAAAAGCACAGTAACACCGCTCTCTCACAATACAGCACTTAATTTTAAGCCTACTATTTTAGACCTAAATGTTAAGTTAAACAATTGGTTTGTATAAAGATAAAAGCAAATAGTTCTAAGTACAGAAGCTTGTCTGCGATGCCGCTGGCGCTTGCAGGACAATGGCGATTATCTAACGCTCAGACGAATACAAACAGCACGACATTACACCGCTGTGAAAAAATTGACAGCGGCGCTAAGGGAAAGTCAACAGGTATACAAAAACCCACAAAGTTTGAAGATAACGCAAACACGCACTTTGTGAAATATTCGGCGTACGGTACCCTTTTGTGTTGCACCACATTGTTCCGCACTGGTCCTGTTACATTTCTGAACATGACATCATAGCTCGCGTGACAATTCCTCTCACACAACAATATTTTTTTTATTAATAAAAGCCCCGAATTATCAATTTAACACTTCATGCTATCAAAATAAACTTTAAATTCCAAGCAAAACCGCAAACTGAAAATTGATCCGAGAAATTATTTCTACTAATCGTATTTACCTACATTTGTCTTTATATAAAGTCGACCGATGTTCAAACTTTACACTACACGGCAAACAATACACCTAATTATTAAGTAAACTCAACTTAAAATAATTAAACAAGCTAAAACATGTGTGCACATCGATTAAAATCTGCGTTTACACAATACATATTGACGGCATACCAGTGACATGACGCACCGTGATTATTTCGAGACAATTCTGTCCGGGTGTGAGGCGGGGTGGCTCAAGGCACTATTTCACCTGTTCTATTAAATCTTTTGAGTCCAAAACTTAGCGCCACCATAAAAAATGTACCGACGGAAGTAAGCTTACAAAGCAAATGCCAACGAACAAAAAGTTCATGAAAAAAACTGCATAATGCGGTGGAGAGGCATTGTGGCGGTGTGGCCACTCGACCGCTCTTGTAAAATTTATAACAGCTCTATTTTGTTTACCTGCTTGACTCAGCTTTATATTGTGCAGTAATTGGAGGCATTTGACGATGACTTATTAATTTATTGACCATAGTTTCGCTTCAGTTTTTATAGAGGTGCTAAAACGTTCGCTCGCTTTTGTTTTGTTTATGTAGGTAGACGTTTTTATGCAACGACAATTTTTACTTTTTATTGCATTATTGTTTACGAGATGACGTAATTTATTTCTGTTGTCTATTGGATAATGTTAAATAACAATTGCGTAGCGAGAGTATTTATGTAAAATGAAGTTATCTCATACATCAGTATTGTTCCAACAAGCAAGTTGCTGTTTCGATTAAGATAAATTAGCATGTGTAATAGTAGATATGTAAATGATTACCTAAATACCTTCATTTACTAGCAAAAGTCTCTAAAATGGAACTAATAGAAACTTAAAAAGGAGATGAAGAAAGATCCAGGATTAAATTGAGATTTTCCAACAAACGTCTTAATTGATTGCCAACAACATACGGAAGAACAATAAACAAAACACAAACACATTCTAGCTAGGACACACAGCAAGCTATCAGCCAAAAAATTATAAAGTCTGTACCATATATCTTGTCAAGTGGTGCGTGCTAAGGCAAACCTTCACACAAGACTAAATTGTTACTATTTGCTTATGTATGTCAGTGCTGAGAGTCACGTGTTCACTGTTACCAGGGGCGCGATTCTGCTCAGTTAATAACGTCACAGTTGGATAACAATTGAATCTCAACAGCATTTGTAACCTATGAGGACATTCTTCTATTAACATAAGATCAATCGTATTCCAATGACATTCCATTGGTTTGCTATCAGTCTGCCATTTGGTGTATAGGTCAGTCTGCTCTACAATCATATTGCAATTGTAAATCAATTGCAGAAAATATGTTTCATTATAGAATCACAGAAAAGGACAAAAACGTTTATTTAAAAAGAAAAAATAGCGGAATACCACTTACGTTGCAATCGTAATTGAGTCGTGATTGAATCTTAGTTGGATATCAATCGTATGTCGCTTAAGTAAAATTAGCAGAATCAGGCCCCAGCTCGCGTGGCTGGTGCATAATATCCTGGACTGATGCCCACTTGGCTCGTCCCTGGACAACGCTTTCTACACTAAATATAGCTTCTTACACAGTCTTGCATAAACATGTCCTTACAAGCACTCGCTCGCTAAGACGTGTTTAAATATCTCTAGGAGTTGAACACTTTGAAAATGTATGTAAAAATTTAAAGCGTAGATTTTGGTTTAAAACTCTTTTTTCCTTTGCGTACATTTGATGGTTGAATCTTTCTCAATACACGTGTCTTGGTGCAATTTTGGTATAAATGTAGATGAAGTAAAAGATACAGGACTGTGAACTTGCATAAAGGGACGATTTTTCTTCTTGGTAGTTTACTAGTGCAAGCTTTACAGTCGTTCAAAAGAGGCCTTTGCCTATAACGAAACCTGAAAAAGCTAAAAATCCTGAAAACCATGAGGATGAAGACGACTGTACAAGTGTACACTCTATTTTGGATTAGATAAAATACATTTGCAAAGCCTTATCAATACCTACAGCACGTCGTGCTCTCAAATTTTCAACTTGGTGATCACCGACGCAACTTTTATTCATTCTCAAAAGAAAATTATATTGAAGCTCAATTTTGTGTAGTTATTTCAAATAAAGTGATTAGTGAGCCATGTATTTGCCGTCATAATAACTTTAAACAGTTCGGTGCAGCGCCGTGGGTAAGAACGCACCACACTCGCTGTTACTCCCGGTACTCACATCGTATTTGATACCGGGATAAATTTGATTAAGTAATTTAAGATGAGAAATTATCATACATATCATACACCTACACTTAATAGCTAAAATTAAATTAAAAATAATAATTTAAAAAATTGCATCGAAAAAATCCTCCTCATCGCCCAACGGGAGCGTACCCAAATGTTGAATGACAAAGCTTAATTTTTGATCAAAATAAAAACAAGCCCTTGGGTAACTTCTTAATAATGCCTGGATAAGTGCGCTAAAAACTGACGTAAGAATATATAAGTACAACGAAAGAAAATAAGTTAATTGAGAATGGTGTACATTCTTTCCTTCTGATATTCTTTGTCTACTAATGAAGTAATGAGAACTACATAAAATAAAAAGTAGAGCTTTAAATGGTTTTAAAAACGATGTATGAACTTACAGTATCATGGAAGCATCATAAATAATACTTTATGACCCAATAATTCTGCTTTTATTGGCAATAATAGTTTTGGCTTTTATTATTTTAAATAACCATTAAAAATATATAAATGTATTCAGCTACACTCATTTTAAATTAATATATGAATATGTCAGCAAGTTTTAAACCACCTAGTAAAATTCGCAATTTCTGCATGAACGCAAAAAATACCCATTTAAATTAATATACATGAACGAAAAGGTCATAATTTGTTAATGTTTGTTAATCATTTCATCATAATGTAAAACCAAGTCGCTTCCCGTCGCTCTAACTAAGTAGGTATTATATTTTTGTCATTATGACTACTTTTTATGATTGCAATAATATAAACACCTGTCGCAGCTAGAACCCATTAAAAACTATAAAACTAAATTCAAGGTAGCTTCCGTAGTTTCACATTACTTTCTGAATTATTCGAATTGCTTTTTCATTGAGGACACAATAACGTTATACTTAATCCGTAGCAAAACACAAGAAAAAGTCCGCCTTGAATAAATAACTAGAAAATGTGTATCCAATGCCTCTACGTAACCGGGAGTAAACTTCACAGCAGCCTATCAGCGGGCTGTGATTCTGTAGGAATTTGTGCCTTCACTAAATGATTATTACCTTTGTTTTGTTTTTCCACCGCGCCTCCACTCGTAATCTTTGAACATTATTATGAGCTTTATGCTGTGGGAGTCTGCAGCTCGGACCGAGAAGCCATAGACTCATGAATTATATCGTGACGGAACCAGAAGCATTCCGAATTTATGTGTTTCAAGTCTATGGGAAAGTAGACCCCACAAGCTCTAATAATACAAACAAAATAAATATACCATTTGAACAAATCATAAACTTTGATTACTACCTAATTCGTTCGTTTGAAATAATGCTCGAGAGTAATGGAGCAATTAAAATATCTTTACCCGTGACTGAGGCGCAATGACGTTTTATTGATGCCAAGAAAACGCCTCGAGCGAAAATAAATTTCTAGTTTCTTCAACGAAGTCGGGAATAATAGCTAGCTGATTATCATAAATCGGAAATAAGCAGAACCTGATGCTTCAGGCTACTTGGCCCTAAATAGAAATGATCGCATAAACCACCAAACAGTATTTAATACCAAGAGAACACAGCAACAACTCGTTATTTCGGTTAAAATCTCGTGCATGTATTCTCATGTATTGATACATACTAAATAGTATCAGTTGCATTTCCACATCGTGTGAGCAGCGCTGTCGCCCGCGTGTCTCGTACTACTTACGCCTGTGACCTTCACCAAAACATGTCAAAATGTCGGAGTACGACGCGACACCTTCTGCATGGCAATTACATAACGCTGACAAACACTGGCGCCCCGCGCTGCCTGCGACTGCGAGGCGGCAATGGATGTGTGACACACGAAATGTGTTATTCAAATGGTATGCGTGGTACAGCACACGATTCAGGTTCTCTACGGCACCTGTAGACGAATGTGCCATTTACATTGTAATGCACGCGCACTGCTTCCAACCAGTTCGATTAGGAGGGGAATGCTGTCCACATCACATATCTAATACTCGGCTTACAGATAAACTGCTATTGTTCACTATTTTTAGATACCTGCAGAGGTAAATGATTGGGCAGGTATGTTTAGGGTTTATACAACAAAGGCGCGTGTATGGCAGTTTACAAAAGAAGAGTAATTAATAGATACGATTAAACGTAATTAAATCATTTGGCTGAGGTATATGTATCGTATAATGGTCGTATTTAATTGATATAATTGTGCGATGTGTATGTATATGACAGCAGCGAGCCATGTGTACAGGTACTTACGTGATTGATCCCGGCGTGGGGGGAGTGGGGAATGCGCTGGCGCAGCGGCAGTGACCGCTGCAGCCAGGTGCGTGCGGCCATCGACACCATAAAATTAATAACCCGTCGAGCCTCCTAACCAATGCACTCTTGAGAATCATGCGCACTTCACGCGAGTATGGGGCTCGCAATGAAAAAATGACAATTCTGTAATCTGTATTATGTGGATAAACGAAGTACCTGATGCTGCCTTATTGAAATAGTCTAGAACGTGGCCCGCCAGATACACAATTTGTATTCTGTGGACATGAAATCGACATTATCATCAATCTTTCATGAGTTTTTTTAACTGAAGTTATATCATGCGTGAGATAAAAATACCAAGAAAATGATTTTCCCTGTATGAATGGTCTCTTAGGCTGTCATTACATTGAACTAATGAGGATTTCTCAGAGCTATGTCTGATTCCAGTTGCCATTGATATTTTTTCTATGGATGCTTTTTACTTTATTACAGTATTTAAAAATAAAACTTAAGCTTTTCTAAGGCATTGCACACATTATCTTGATGTATGTGATGCGATTGAAATAATCATGGAAAAATGGCTCATCAATTAAAATAGAAACAGCGTCAATTTGAAAGCCAATCTAACTGTTGAGATGGATTATAAGAATTGCAAAAATCTCTTAAGATGCCAATCTTAAAAGATTCTTTATAGAAATGTCGGATGGAGTTCTAGGACAATTAAATTAAGTATCTCTACTTCTGAAACATATTCTGCTTCAATGTGCAATTCAGCAGTACGTGTAGAACTACTTACACCGTTGAAATGTGAGTAAAGTATTCGTACAAAATTAAATAAAGTCGTAAAAGCTTTCTATCCATGGTGCGTTAAAAGGTTTACACAATTTATAGTACACATAAAAACTTCATTCGTTCTCTCACATATTGAATTATCATAAATTAATCCTTTCAACGTATTAGTGTTCATTCAGGGGAGATGTTAGATTCGTATTTAATGGCGGCGGAGGATGCGACGGCAGGCCGTGCGCAGACGCAGCGCCGCGGCCGGGGGAGGGAGGAGGCGGCCTCCGTCGAGACGGTGAGTCTGCCTGATAAAGGAGGATTTTATCCGCTCGATTTAGCATGAAATTGGAACACAAAGTGAATAAAGCCACAAGATTGTAAACATTACGAGGTTCCCTTTTTTTATTGCAGACATTCGGCTTATTTACGGTTCTCTTTTTATTGGTCACCGGTGTCTGCTTGGAACCCTCTATTTATTACCTTGTTAAACTCTAGTTAACGAACTGATCGCTCAGTACCAGTTCGGTGCTTGCGATGCACTTAATTGGAAATTTATCGCTTTACCCCAACTGAGCTTAATTGATTCGCGGTGTACGCGACTGTAAACTGCCTGAAAAACGGGCTTTGACTATTTCACCTTCAATTAATCATGAAAATTTAAGTGGACGGTAAGTTTTGGAGTGAAGTTAAAGTGATCGTTAACGCGGGTGTAAGTCTGCGGCGCGAGTCGTTCCCACGCGAGAGGGTAACGTCGGATCCGCCGGAATGAATGACTCACTAAACTCAAAGCTCCATTTCCACAAGTCATAGTGCAATTAATAATATGCGGCATCCTGTCGAATTATCTCTCGTCGTGGCAGGGGTCCGGGCGGCTTTAATTTACCACAATGGAAGTTGGTTCTGAGAAGCGTTCGCCGGCGAGGCGGGCCGATTCTTCGACGAAAACAAACAGAAAATAATTATCATAAAGATGAAGAGCGGCCGCTCGAGGCTCGCCGCTGCTAATGGGGGCCCACCTGGCAGCCAGGGCTCCCCTCGCGTGTGTGCGCGCTACCTACGGGCCCACACATTCCTGCCGCAGACCAGCGCACTCATGTCCCGGCTAACTAATAAACACATGATTGGTTTTTGATTGCGCCCGGTACTATCTGCTCATGTTTAGGGATACCTCGGGCGTCCATGGCAACGCGTACCGAACTTGCATCCGTTAAAATCTCAATACATGCCTACGTAACCTTAACACTTATTACTGTTTACTGTAGAGAAAGTTCGATGCGGGAACTTTCAATTTTAATCAACGGCTAAACTACGTTATTTTTAGCGCTTATGTCATGTTATATCAAAATATGAGTCTCCATAGTAATCTAAGTAGTTTATCTTCTGACGCTACGACGTAGGTAAGCAAGGATCTTGTAGACACTACGCACACTTATTTTTAAGTCCATATTTAAATAGTTTTATTTAATTAACTTAAAACAAAACCCACATTTCAGCTTTCGATTACATACTTTTAGTTTTCTAAGCTATGTTAAGAATGTCCTAAGGCAAATTGAAAACGACTTCTTCATAGTTTGTTGATGACGTTAAAATAACAAAACACACCTACATAGATTTCTTAATTAGTCACAAAATAATCGGATGATATGTTCATGTTACCGTAATCAACAATTCCCACACGTATTACATTACATTAAAAAGGTTTTTCTCAGAGAATAGCTGAGCTTACTGTTTACACCACTTTCAATTGTTTTATTCAAAAAGGTAATTTCCTTTGTAGTTAGCGCTACTGACAGAAGCTCGAGACAGCTAATGTGTCCCTAGTCTTTGTTCTCTCTGGCGCCTATATTGTTCATATTTACTGTTAACACTAGAAACGGTTTCACTGATAATAGTTCTGCATATTGTTTTATCTACAGAAGCAACCTTCATGCATTTCCTAGGAGTCACAGGCTAACAGTCAATGTTAACAGTTTTGCGATCTCTTTATTTTTGTTTAAGATTGGGAACTAACATTTTTATCTCATTATTCAGAAGTGTGGTTACGGTACTTTCACTAAACAAATGAAGCAAAAGATTGCTACTCATTTACTCAATAAGAACTCTTAAAATAATGGGGATTAGACGCCAAGGTTTCTCCGAAGGGCACCAGTTATGACGTTATTCAGAGAAAATAAGTCTACGAATATGTTTAAAGGGTCTCACATTACGTCGATAACTTTGTCTCGGCAATAACTTAACACTGGCCGCCATCGAACTGTGAAAGCCCGAGATAAAATACTTTGACGAATTCCTCGGCTGCCTACCTCAATGGCGAAATATGTTGTTTTTCGTATCCTTTTTCCGATGCCGATATTTCAGAGCTGTTTTTGCGTGGATGCCGCCGCGTATCGGTCGGTGGTCCATTAAACGTGAACAATGGACCACTCAGGTTCTATTTGCCGTTTTATCTAACTTTGACGCACATTATGTGAAGTTTGTCGGGACCTTTTTTGTTTACTTAATGACGCTTGCCTCTTGATGACTAATTAGGTACACGCTCTAATTTTTCGATGATTTTTAACACTAATTTATCTGCTGTTAATATGGCGTGCGTACACATTAATATCTTCCAATACTACGCATATACCTATCTAACAAAATTATTTATATCGTTGACTAAAAACAGGCTTAGATGTTAACGGAAAATAATTACACCATCAAACTGCTCAATTAATTATAATCAGAAATTGATATTTCTATAGTTTATGTGTCATTCAATAAATAGCAAATAAATTAATATATTCATATTTACTAAGGTGGGCTCTCAAGTTATAAAATAACAGGTACGTTAAGTTAGATAAATCACCTGTCTATTTATAGGCGTATCATAAGTAGGTAACAAAAACTAGTGTAAACATACGGCATCATCAATGAAATAAATAATATTAAAAAATTAATATACAAAAAATGAGTCACTTCTCGAAATAGTAAAATGTCGAGAAGAAATTGAGTGGTGTGTTGAGAATTTTATCAATTATAGCTGGTCTGGAGCCCCGGCCTGCGCCCCCCGCTGGCTTCAACTTTAGCCTTTAACGTTAATATGGAAACGGCTTCTTTATTATACGTAATTAATTTAAATTAATTTTATAATGGTGAGGTGTCGGCATGTAATATGATATTGTGGTAGAGTCGAACTGTTAGCAATATCCATAGATCGTTTAGGTCAGGTGTTCAACCAGCTTTATTAATGGAAGCATAAACTTATTTTGCGATGACATTAATACTCCTTACACCTGCAAAATCGTAGACGACGCCGACTATTACGACTTATTTCACATTATTATTAATTGAATGGGAATTGAGCGTGTAATTATTATTTATTTGAATGCTTTTTGTAATTCGTTTTGGATTGTTATTCTTATTAAACTAAAGTCATATAATAAATTGAAGTCAAACTTGTCGGTGAATTAAATATATTGATCATAAATCATTCAGTTGCATACAATACAACTAGTTTTTGAAATGTTGCATCTTAATATTTTTCGCCATGAAGATGCAACGAGAGCTTTCATATTTTCCAAAGGAAGCAATTTTAACCTACATACTTGTTTACCGACTTTTTAAATGATATGAAAAAGATCATTATATTGGGAAACAATAAGACTTATTGATTTTTATTGATTTTTTTCTATAACGACACGTTGCTATTTACACTAATATTACCTATTTATCATCTCATTCTATACAGAGTTTGTTTCTTTGTTTGTACGCGCTCATCTTAGAAGCTACTGACTCGATTTGAAAATTATCTGTTAGATAACCCACTTATCTAGGAATGGCTGTAGGCTGCTTTTGATTTGGGTTTGTTTAGAAGTTCAAGTTCCCACGGGACGCGGATGAAACGGCTGGTGGAAACTAGTCAACCTGACATAAGCCAATACACAGATAATATAATTTATGGGCTAACCATAATATATATGTAGTCGGGACCTAACGTTCACCAAAAGAGCCCACTAGTGAAATAAACAGAATATAACTACGATTACAAACTAAAACTTAAAAAAAATGATTAATCTAAATTAAAATTCTTTACAAAATAAAAGCTCTCGCCTTAGTTCGTCGTCAACGAAAATATTCAAAAGCAAGTGCTTCGCGTGTGTTCGGGACTTACGATTTCTTCTACATTCCATAGAGCAGGGCGGACCATAGATAATATGTACGTAACTGTACCTACATAAGGTATGTGGTACATAAACATAATTATTTAAATTAAACGCCCGCCTAGATTATGTCCATTACAATGTAATTGACAAAACTTATGTGTGTATGTCTTTGTATGGTCTTTGTTTTATTGTAAGGGCTAGTTGTTTGACATTCTAGTCATTGATTGAGATTTTTAAACTTAAAGAAAGTGTTATATTTATTAAAGACCTGTCTATAAAATGTTAAAGGTACGTTGTTATATATAAGACCTAAACCTTATAATATTTTAAATACGAAAGTAACTTTGCCTATCTGTCTATCCGGTTTTCAGGCCTAATTTGGTATAGGTACAGACAATCTAGAGCCTGAGAAAGGGCATAGATATGCTACTTTTCTTCCAGTTTTTGCAAGTGGATCCCTCCCGGGAAGTGGGTAAAACCACGGGAAACCGCTAAATACATACAGTACAATGTAATTGTTCACTAATGCACCTGAAACCTAAGACACTAATAGAACCTTATACTTTTTTGTTCTGAAATAAAAAAAACATATGCATCTAATCATATAGGCAACCTATAAATGTTCCACATTAAAACCGTGGGAAACATTTAATTAGGTTGGTAGACGGGCAACGACTAAATTATACACAACTAAGTATCTACTATGATAGATTTAGTCTGACTTCACTTTATGGCAAAGCTTGTACGATTCAGGATAGAACAACATAAATTAATAAATAATAAGTGAAGACTGTCGTATTTAAGAAATAAAAACTAATAAACGAAAGAAAAAATAGATTTACATACTAATTCATACGTTTTATCACGTATTAAATGAGAATAAAACAATAATTAAGCATTTATAAACAGGCCAACTAAGTGACTTCACTGGCAATATTTATAAAAAACTCATTTAAAAACAAAATTTTATCATCCTCGTTTTACAAATTGTCCATTTCGTGTATTCATGAAATGAATCGGTAGGAAATTTCTTTGAGTTATAAGTTTTACAAGATTAGATGAAAATCGATGTTGGTTATTGCAAATACTAATGCATTGCATATAGGCACAGCTACATTCATTAAAAAAATCTTATAAGACCCTAACAGTAATTTCTACAATACTAAACTCAAATTCAAACTGAAAAACGTTTATTCAAATTCGGCTGATAATTCAGCACTTTTCGAACGTCAAAAACAAAAGACATATTTTCATTTTCAAATAAAAAAAACAAGAATACGTGGACGAAAGTTATAAATTAAATTATAGTATCAAGATAATGGCTTATAAGTACTTAAATAAAACATTAATATATAATGTGGCTAAAGTTTTCGAATTAGATAAATATATAGCTAGCTAGAAGGCAATCGAGATATATACGCAAATGATTTGTTTATTTAATTATGATTCACTAACATTAGAACAACACATGCTGCTCAAAACAGGTATAATTTGATTGACCAAATGGAAAGGTTAAGGACTAATTGGAATTATGAACGTCCCATTAACGTTCTAAATCTAGATCTCACGGTTTGAGAGCAAGAATTCAGCGTTGTTTATGTGCTTTATATAATCTAGCTAACATGTTATTATATTGTTATACGCTTTGGATACTTCCTCCCGCTTATTACTCAATGTGATTTTAAAAAAGTGCTGATATTATTGCTAGAGATAATAGTTTAATTAATCCTAGCAGTACCTGACCCAGTAGGTCCATTACTCAGACCACATTTTATAATATTAATTCAAAAAATCCTGTCTTGAACAGACATCACAAATTTTAAAAGAAAACCCACCATATGCCTGGCCTTTACCCAACTATGTTGTTCCTTGGAAAGACTGGTTGTCAGACTTTCTGGCTTCGTATTTCTGCCAAAAATGATGATAAACTATCATTTGGTTAGTTTGAACAAAAATTTTATTACATTGAGGAAATGAAAATCCAAATCTTAAGACAAGAAAATTCTACAAAACCATAAAACTCAGCTATATCTACATATACCTATAGCTATTAAAGATACCTACCTACTGTACAAGTAGGTAGGCACGGACGTATCCTAACATACAGGAATTCGATGATGGATAATTATATCTCAAAGGGTGTATTATCAAGTTCTCTGAAGCTCAGGACCTCGGAATTAGAGGTTAGCCATGCGAATTATCCGTCGTTCGACCATCGACAATCAATAAGAGTTCGTAGTTCCACTGTTATCAGTCTATGATTGTATCTGCTTTGTAACAATCTTGGCAAGACTCTGGACGTCTAATTAATTCGATATAGCGGATTATTGAGATATTGCCTAAGATGTTCACATCACAGTTCCTGTAGGTAATAAGTGATAGACAGTGATATGTAAAACGGGACCTAGGTACCTATTTGTAAAACGGGAGTATTTTTTTTAAGAGTTACCTAGTTCCTGTTTTGGTACCGATTTAGTTGCTCGGCCCAAACTTTTGACATAAATCACAAACAGTTCTAAGTATTTACGAATTGCAAAACAAGTCTTTGCCCATAACAGCTTCAGTAGTTCAATGAAAGGAAAACACAACTGTGTTTACATACTTTTCATAGAAAATTATTTAATCTCGCACGGCACAAACGAAAAACAGCACACCGTTGTTTGTAAACGAAAAGACGGGAGCCTTGGGAAGTGCAGCTAACATGTTCCATCTTTAGCGAGCAAATTAACTCGCATCAACAGAAATACAACTCTCAGTTCACTACATAAGAAACGAATTCCAAAATCGATATGATCCCAATTTTCTCTTTAAACGTTAATTAATTGATACTGAAAAGTGAAATCTAATTCACCGCTCATAGGATTCATTTTAGCAATACGAGCTCCTGGAATCTTCGGGAGTCGGGCACCAAAAAGTGTTTACTCGTAAACCACGCTCATTGTTTAAGTAAACTTCTATTTCGATGCTTTACCGTGAAGCATTCGCCGCACGAGATTCGCGCTAACCATTATTTCTCGGTACCCCTATAAGAAACGAAAGCTAACTGCGCACTTTAATAGCAAAGAAATACATATTTCAATTTATTTTATTGCTTGCGCAACATACTCATATTTTTCATTGTTTACTTCGCTGAACTAACTTATTGCAGTGTAATGGGCAGCTTTGTCCATCATTTAATATACACGTTTTCAGTAAAAGTTTAGATTTTTATTGAATTAGTAACAACTCAGCTCAACATAAATAAGAAGTACTTATTCGAAGTATTTTATGAAAACTATAAAGTAAATTACCTACTTACCTAAACTACTGAAATCCAACGTAGAATAGTCGGCAAAGAGTGAAGCCTGAAGCACACTTTTATGACCAGTGCTGAAAATGAAACGTGTGAATAGGTATCATTGCATATTATAATGTGGTCACCCTGCCAGGTTTATATATGCCGGGCGAATCGTTATACCTATTACATAATAGAATTATAATCCCAACAATGTGCTATACAACGGTCGAATGAAAAACATGAATGTCTAGAAAATTCTGAAAATATACAATGTTGTACTACGAACTCTTTTGTTTCATGAATCATGTGTTTTGAAGTGCCTTGTAAATGGTTTGTAACAATAAAACGTTCGTTCCATTCATAATGTTTACAGTGGATTAGCTGGTCTAGCGGGAGTGACGCGCGCCGAGGGTGCACGAGAACTTTCCACCAGACACATCGGCTCCGCAATGACCATGGAGAGGAACCTTGATCAATTGATTGCATTATTTATATGCAACATTTATACCAGCTCATATCGTAAATTCATTTACATAAACAACACATACGAATAAACATACCTATCGAATAAGAGGTAACATTACAGGTGCATAGGTATGCAGAAAACTTTAAAAAATCTTTTTTTCCTCTCGGGTTACGAAATAAAGTTTAAGGAAAACTTGAAAATGTAGGTATTTTAAAATATTAAAAACATATTAATATCACGCTTAACTCCGATTTGTCCGGGACTTAATTTATCCGAAGGCCTATCACAGAATAGTCCACCCTTTCTACCACTTCAGACCAACTATTGGCCCCATATTATATTAAGGAGGGAGCTTATTGCCAGGTACAAGTCACAAATATGGGTAAACTCCTAGTAGACACGTGTGTGACATAGGTAGAGTGACTTTTATACCTAAGAGCTCTTAGCACCTCCTTGTGGTAATCCAGTATTTTTTATAAATCAATTTATTATTCTTTCGACTATCTGTTCCCCGCGGTTTCACTCGTTTTTTATTGGTGAGTAAGAAGATAAGCTACCGTGAATGTAATTTCACGGAAATCCGTTCAGCATCTTATGCGTAAAAGAGTACCTAACGATCAAGCACACATGTGGTAATCGTTTACCTTATTTATTTATTTAAGCCTTTTATTTCCACATCCGTATTTTACATTTCAAATGCTCGTGAGTTGTGTTAGTACGTATTAAAAACTTATAAAGGATCCTGTATAGGTAAAGGCCTCCTCTTTCTCCTTCCAGACATCTCTATTTTTAGGAGGGTTATCCAATGGGAAAGATTGTCTACATCTCTAATTATATTATCAGTCCACCGCTTACCTAGTAGTATTTAAATAATCTGTTAGGATGACACAGCTTACATTGATACTTTCAGTGGACTAAAGTAAGCAACAGTGTACTTTTCAAGCTTCATGAGTGATTAGATTTTCATTTCACCAAATAGTGTTGATAAAATGTCGAACCAATATGGGAATAAGTAAAACAAGACACAATTAAATTAATTATTCATTTATTTCTACAACAATTACTATGCTACATACAAACTATCAATGCGCTTCTTCTATTAGAAACTCTTTCACA
Source organism: Helicoverpa armigera (assembly GCF_030705265.1). Taxonomy (NCBI): domain Eukaryota; kingdom Metazoa; phylum Arthropoda; class Insecta; order Lepidoptera; family Noctuidae; genus Helicoverpa; species Helicoverpa armigera. Next base: position 7,091,364 of record NC_087132.1, on the reverse strand, counting down.
GATTTGTTATATCTGTCAGGCAGTATCTGATCCAGTTCGTTACGGGTTAACCAGTCCGCTTTAGTCTTGGTTGGCTTGCCGCTCTTATAGTTAGCGTAGTAGAAGAATACCTGGAACAATTATTGTAGATACTGAACATTTCTACAAAAATTTAAAGCAATTTCAATAACTATGCTGAAACCACATTAAAATCGGTTGAGTCAAAAGTGAGATAATCGCGCACACACAGACACGTACATACAAGACAAACTGAGAACCTCCTTTTTTTGAAGTCGGTTAAAAACTCATTACAACAAATTGTCAAATTCTACTTTTTTAATATACATATACCTGTCAATGATTACTTTCCATATTTCTGATGTCTGTTTGTTAATAATTTACAGATCGACGTTAGTGGCGCCATCTCGCGGTTTCAAATAGAGACAGAATAGTGTTATTCCAAATAAAATAATTTATACGATAATTAGTATGTAGTGCAATTTGTATCATTATTTATGAGTTGTGAATAATAAATGCATTTTGTATTAAAATAATGTTTATCTTCGCACACTGTAGCTTTTTCGTGCAATTGACCTTAATGTGTCATTCTTTTAACCTGTTATTTTATATTGTAACAATTTTGTAAATACTTACTTTAGCCCCTATCTTTCCATTGACCTCTGAAGGATATTTGTACTTGTAGAAGCCACATGGTGCGTTTGACAAAAATTGTACTTTTAACTCTGGACCACAATGCTCCTTTACTATCCTTTCTGCAGTCTAGAAAAAAATATATATATAAAAGGCTATCCAGAAAAAATATATAAAAAATCTTAATCTAATATTAATAAAATCGTATGTTTTTTTTATGTGTATTTTTTTATTCAGTCACATTATATGAAAAATATTGGAGGATTATTTTATGTTACCTGTCTTAGAGTTTCTCCTTCCTTCCACAATCCCTGAGGCAATAATGTTTTTACATCTGATCCCAGTTTTATTGGTGTCACTAATACCAAGTGCCTCTGAAGGCATCTCTCTGTGGATGTTTTGTCGCCTTTCTTGTCAGCATCTGAATAAAAAAAAATATTTTGGAGTATCTTATGTGTAAAATAATTCTGAATAAGAAGATAGAGGATAAAGAAAATTAATCACAGTAGTTAGGAAAGATTTTTATTGTCATCATAGACATAATTGTTATCATACTGTGGAAAAATACTATTAATGGTATTCAAAATCCTAATTTTCAAAAAACCTATATTTTCAGGCTTCATTGGCCCATAGATTATAGGTACTGGTTGAATGAATTACCTGTCTCTATACTGGCAAATTGAAACTGTGCCAGCTCCTCATTGGCAGCGTCTTCAAAGTCCTGTGCTGTGATTTTGCTCACTGCATCAATGTCCACGTCAGCAGACTCATTTTTTAGCAGCTCAGCTTGCACCCTGTAAAGACAACAACAGGTCATTGTACTAATACTTACGTTAATTTATTTATTTATACTGGAATGACCCTTTTTAAGCCTAAGAAGTTAAAAATGAATTTAAAATTAATTAGAACTGATATAGACACTTTGTAATTATTACATTATCTGGTAGGCATAGAGACTGCTAGAACTATGTACTGGTAAACAAGGTTATATGATTAAAAGTAAATTGTTATTTTACAAGAGACTAACTTGTCTTGTTCATGTCTAATCTCATGGGCAGACTTCATACTCTTCTCTATTTCCAGGGTGTTCAACAAATCTTTGTATTTCTTCTGCATCTCGTTCAATGGTGGAGTCACTACGGGCAGTCTCTCGACACATACTCCCGTGACAATATCCCATGATGAGAGGCAACTGGGGCTGGTACTAAGACCTGAAGAACCAACAATAGATTAATTGTAACAGATTATGATAAGGCAATTCATCGTAATAAAAGGTTTGTATTAGGTATGTATTATAAATGGGTGTAAAAAAAATAATTTGTCTACAAGATAGTTCTCATTCAAAAACTTAAAATACATCCTGTAAAATAACCAAAATAACCTGAAAGTTATTTACCTCTAGTTAAAAGTCTGCGACACAGATTGACCTCTGACTGAACAAATGTTTTAAATAACATTTTTACTTATACTCACGAATTAATTTGATAAGGCAATTAGACTTATTTACATTTATTATTTTCTATAAAATACAACCTTTTCGTATTTTATATTTTTATTTTCCCTCGCCTGACATTTGACACTGAGAATGACAGCTGACCCTTGATTGACAGTGACACTATTCTTAGTTACTGATATTCTAGCATTTATACTTTCCTGTTATTCATATTCATATTATTTATTTGCATTCCACAATGTATAAAATAGGTGTAACAATATGGCTTAGAGCTAGTTAGCTTAGTTAGCTAGCATATTATTCGACTAAAGTATGAATTGTTATGCACACTTCGTTGTAGGCATCTGTTAAAGGTGCGTAAACAGCCAATGATAGTACGCTGGATGAAATAAACTGGATAATAATTCACTAAGTCTATGATAATAGTGCTAGTTCTTTGAAAGATATTTACAGAATTTCGAATACAATCGACTAAGATTTCAATAGCATCAGTTACAAAGTCTGTGACAAAGTCCGACACACTGACGAGAATAACAGCCATATGATATTCAATAATTTTGTATACTAGTAACACCTTTTTGCCGATTCTGCCTTTTCCGGCTCTTGTGTCAAAGAAAGTAGGTGAATATGTTTGTAATTGCGAAAATCCATGAAAATCTCCTGAAATTTAATATATATCGATGTGCTAGTGCTTAATTTAAATGAGGAATAACCCGTAGCATCAGTTCTTAACTATATTTCAGTTACCAAACTTAAAACATATCCCCCAGTTGACTGACAAGTGTTACAACAAACAGGTTAAGTTCTATAACCAATTCTGTTATCGTTTTAGGCTTGACCATGAAGCAAATAGTTGCTAATCAAAAAGTGAAGATCCCTGAGGGGCTCACTGTACACGTTAAATCGCGGTTGGTGACAGTGAAAGGACCGCGCGGAGTTTTGAAGAGGAACTTCAAGCACTTGGCTGTTGACATTCGCATGGTTGGTCCCCGAGTCCTGAAGGTAGAGAAATGGTTCGGATCCAAGAAGGAGCTCGCCGCTGTCAGGACAGTCTGCTCACACGTTGAGAACATGATCAAAGGTAATTGTTTACTTGTATTGTTATTCTCCTGACGAGTGTTATAACCTGAAAATATGTTTGAGGTTACTCTTGATACTATGTGTACAAACTTGATGAAGAGATGGAAACAGTAGTTATCGTCAAATAGTCTGTTTCAGTTGCTAGTTTGTGAACCTAACCAAACTATATTAGGTACCAAGTCTTTTATGCCATTTTGCATATCAAAATTGGTTGTGATCTTCTGATTCCTTGACTAATACTTGCACTGTTAAACTTGATGATCTTGCTTTACTAATTGTAATTAGTTAGTGAGTTTGTACACCACTTCATATTCAAATATTGCACAGACCTGTGGGAAATCAAATCATTTATGGAATCACCCCCAGCATTGAAACTTTTGACCAAAAAGAGAGCTATTCTATGTTTTACGCTGAAAAAATACTACTATGAAAGCATGGATAAATACTGCTTGCCATGTAACTGAACATTAAACCTGTAACTATTATTTACCTGAATAGAAGGTTGGAGTGTAGCAAGAATTCTCCCTCTTCATTAGAAAACCAGGAATTCCCTCCAATTACTCATGTCCATTGTTACCTCTATAACTGCTTACTTTTGGTATTATATTACTAGCTGCTTTCCTGCTATTTTACCTGTGCACTATGGGAACTACTGACCGGGATATAACAAAGCCTGTATTATCCAGGAAGAGTTTAACTTTCTAGCTGAAATATTTTTTTAAATCGGTCCAAAAGCCTTTATAATATTAGTATAGATTTGAAACTGAGAATTAAAATTGTTTTGCACTAATTACAATTTAGTGAATAACTAACACACACTAAATTGTCTTCTTATGTTTTTAGCTAAAACGAAATAATTCTAGGGTTCAATACTTCGCCGGCTAGACTTAAAAGAATGTCTTTTTTATGTTTATATTATTTGCCTCAATTCCATGATAAAGTATTTCAAGTGTAATTCCAACATTGACTAACCTATCAATAAATTGTGCTTCAGGTGTGACCAAGGGATTCCAGTACAAAATGCGTTCAGTATACGCCCATTTCCCCATCAACTGTGTCACCATTGAGGGCAACAGCGTGATTGAAATCCGTAACTTCCTTGGTGAGAAGTACATCAGGAGGGTAAAGATGGCACCTGGTGTGACTGTCGTCAACTCCCCGAAACAGAAGGACGAGCTGATCATTGAAGGCAACTCCTTGGAGGATGTGTCCAGCTCAGCTGCCCTTATCCAACAATCAACCACAGTCAAAAACAAGGACATCAGAAAGTTCTTAGACGGTCTTTATGTGTCTGAGAAGACAACTGTTGTAGCGGATGAGATTTAAGGACATAAAATAATTTTAAATTGATCTTTCTTGTATTATTTGTAAGATCCCTTTCAAGTAACAAGCCCATTTGCAAAGAAAGTGATTTGTATGGATCATTAGTAATAAGGATGCACCTAGATAATTGCATATTGCAAGACTTAATACCTGTTAACTGACTATTCCAAATATCAAAATTAACTTTCACTAAAAGCCAATCTAATTACAAGGTTATTAATTAATTTTAAGGCTGAGTTTATTCCACTTGTATACAGGGTGCATAGATTCTGTCTCATGTAGATAATATGTAGTTTCTATAAACAATTGAGTATCCCCTTTTATTTCTATTTAGATTAATTTGAATGGTCATCATCAGCCTATCGCAGTCCACTGCTGGACATAGGCCTCTCCAAGTGCACGCCACTGAGATCGATTTTCGGCTTTGAATGGTTTATCTCTGTATTCCGTTACTTTAAACTAGCTGTCTCGAGGTTCCACTCGCGTCCCGTGAGAACTAGTGCCGTACAAAATGTAGCTTGAGTTAATCGGGAATAGCTTTCCAACAGTAAAATAATTTTCAAATCGGTTCAATAGTTTCGAAGTCTTTAGGGTACAAACGAACCAAAAAAAGAGATTACTACCTCGTTGGTCCAGCGACCGCAAGCGCGACAACTGTGCACGAGGTGTTTGGTTCGGTCCCCGGGACAGAACGAAATAGTTTTGTGAGTTTGTCAAACATTCACAAATCGGCCCAGAGTCCAGCAGTAAGATCTCCGGTCATGTCAGATTTCCGTCCCATCTTCCTCTATGGGTCAATCCCCACTGAAAGAGCAGCGGCCGTAAATGCAAGTGATTGAGCGCGAGCGCGGCGCCGCACCGCGCCGCGCTCTTACATTGTCCGTGCTCTTACGGCCGCTGCTCTTTCAGTGGGAATTGACCCTATGAGAGTAAAGAAATAGTTGCACCTGCGTCTGCTTAAATGCTCGAGTCCTATGCCAGCTCCAACTTATGACTCGTGAGAACAGCTGCTTTCGACGATATCATCATGATTATTAAACCTATAGGATCAATCGTGCTCAACCCTTGATGAGCCGTGTACCTAAGGTAGGCTTTATTGTTCATGCCATAAAGGGGTAAATTAGTCTGGTAAGAAAATAATAACAACAATCGATTTTCAACGTAAATAATTTTATTCAAACTATTCTATTGAACATCACTAACTCATAAACATTGTACATCTGCAAATATGGATGTGGATTAAAATGTTAAACTACATGTTAAAAAGACATTATACACTTAATTTGCACAAACTCAATTTATTATTAAATAAAATACCTACTTATAAATGATAAAATAAATAGCTTTAAAAATAAACCATTTTCGTGACTATGGTGTTAATACATTGATATAGAATCTTAAAAATAAATTAAAATATCTATCATAATTATTATTTACATTACACAACAAAAATTGCAAAAAGGAATCACGACAAACGGCAGTGACTTAACATTTGTGAAAAATAGTGCTCGGCCAATATTACTATAAATATAAACAGTGTCAAACCTCATCGGTGGATTCAACAATTTATCAGTACTACACCAATTGTTTGTCGTAATGCCTTTCTATTGTCAAAAATTAAAATATTCTGTAGAAATCGTCATAAGCATTTGTCATGTTATCATCATGTATGAGTTAATACTTTAACATTCTCATTATATTTGAACATATCATAAAATATTTAAGTACCATTTTTTAATATTTAAAAGTATATGCATCGTATTGTTTATACTAAGGTAATACATAATACTCAGGGTAATCATTACTTTGTTATTAGGGTCATAATAATTAGCAATACATACGCCACGACGTAACAACAAGTATATTGCAACTTAAGCTTTACATGCTCGCGTCTAGTGCCATATTTGCAGATGAGCATCAATTATTCCGTAAGAAAATAAAATTCTCAATAAATAAATGTCAAACACTATTTAATTGGTGAGACATTTCACACCATATAACACAATTGCTTACTATAAAAATGATCAACAAACAACTTTGCACCTCGCCTAAAGTGTGAAGGAGGACAACGGTGTGCAGAAATGTCATGAGATTCAATGGTTACGATACGATATAGATTGCCGCTTGAGCAAATAATCCTGATTATGTACGTCTTACACTAGCCATGCGTGAGGTGGGTTCAACTACACAGCGTAACTATATCATAACTAGTAGGTATACAATTTATATAGCGGTTCAACATCACCTGTGCACGTGACTCGTCTCATTACATAAATCCACTATCTGAATATATAATAGTAAACTCTTAACACTGACGAAAATTCAAAATGTATCTAGCAACCTGAGTAAATTAACATGTTTAATACCATTTCAAAATGTCATTGAATATACAATAAATTTACATAGTTAATTGAAGCACAATTAGTGGGCTTTGTCAATGAATTAAAAATAATAATTCGATATAAAACTTGCATTCGACGACTCGTCCTCGTTAATAGATTTGCACGATAAACATAAGCGTAATTTTAGTAAACAACAGTGAACGCTATCGTCGGTGGACTATCCACGAGGGGGGGGAAATTTACATTAATTTTCGAGATAACGCTAAATGAACTCCGATATGGTCTATCTATGAAGCGGTGATTGAAGAAAGTCTGATCGTAATAATAGTAAAAAGAGGCGAAATGGCCAGGCGTCGCGGTGCCGAGCGGTCAGTGGCTCGGGCGGCGGGTGGCGGCAGGCACGTGTTAGAGCGGGTCGCGGCGCGGCACCCACACGGTGGGCCCGCTCTCCGCCGTGATCACCGCCTTCACCTTCGCGTAGATCTCCTCCGGCGTGTCGCCCGTCACTACCGCTGTAAAATACATGAACGATTATAAATCACAAATAACAATTAATCCAGCCATAATGTCTCTATAGGATGTTGATAAAAGAGTGGACCCGTACGTTTTCTTTTAACCCAATAATTAATAAAAACATCTATCACTTGGTTCTGGTTTGTACCAACTATGAAACCTTACATCTCAAATAAGGGGGCTTGAAAATCTGTTATGTGAAACTTGTCTACTAACCGGTGAAGTATTCGGCGAATTCCTGTTCCATCTTCAGCGCACGTTCGTAAGTTTTCTTCGCTTGCTCTTCAGTCATTCGTTTATTCATTTCCCTATAAAAAAGGAAAATACATATATAAATATACAGTCATGGACACATAATTAAAGACACTGTTGGAATCTTAAATTGCTGCCGCATTTCATCTGTATTTCTTTTTTCTGATTGCTACTGGAACTTTATTTTCTATTTTAAAATATTTAAGAGGGCATTGTGAAATATTAAAACTAAAGACTATCTTCAGTGATCCTTCGCGACAAGTTTTTTTCGCTTTATCCGAATCTCGAGCGGTATGAACCATAACGTGGCCTGGTCATATAATTAAAGACACTCCCTTTTGCTCAGAGGAAGAAATGCAAATTATTAATATTATTGATGGTACTTTTCTATAACAACATTCCCTACACTGTAACTAAGCATACTAATGAGTACTAATATTTGGTTTATTTCCTTTTACCTCAATGACAGCACGACATCCCTAAGCGTGCAAGCGGTCAGTTTTGTTTTAAGTCGCTACGGGAATTTTCTTCCATGCTTCATAAAAGTCTGTGTAAAATTGATCAATGTTTCATGTATGACTTATCGCCATTGTGTTTTCTGCCCGATCACCAGTTTTTTTTCTATTAAATTTGCGATGGGCCAAACCAAAACCGTCATAAGTTCCTCGATCAAAGAGTCCTTTTTACTACTCTTACAGTGTTTTTCAGAACTTTTCTAATTTGGAAAGCGCTAAGGACCGGTAAATTATGCTTAGCATAATTATAACAAAATGCTATTTCTAAAATATTATAGTACTTGAATTCGCCTATTTTTAATAATATCTTTCTAAAAGATCACCACACCAAGTAGTGGAGAGAAGCCCCACGCTATTACTTTTTCGCCTCCTATGTTTGAGAACTTTCTTAGTGTATTTTGGTTCCATCTCATGTTTTGGAGTCGACTAATTTCGATACATTATTTTAGAATTATTCGTATCCCTTTGTTTAATGAGAAAAAAAATCATTTTTGAACACTTGTTCACTGCACCTTTCACATTTGATAGAAATAGCCAACTACAGTATGGACACGCGGTGCTTTTCCAAAAGTAACATCTTCCGATACCCATGCCTTACAGCTTTTCCCGACCCGGTTGTAGTCTAAAAGTTCTGCAGACACAATTGTCGTCCTTTTAGCATCAGATGACTCCCAAAAAAACCAGTACCGAATCATGTAAATGGTTCACCATTTGCCTATAGCACCGCCTTAAAGTCTGTTTGCGGACAAGTTTTCCTTGGGGTCGGTTTTGAGTTGTTCTCAAACCATGCCTTTTTTAGTGCCATTGATAAGAAATCTTTAATAATAAATTTATTACCATGTCCTTACTATAGATCAAGTGGTATGAATAAATCCGTATGTCAAAATATAATATTAAAAAGCCTATAAAACATTTTACTTACCAGAATTTTTGTTCTAGTCTTATTGATAGGACTAAAATGAAAATTTTTAATGAAATAAACCTAAATTATTACCTAATTCGAGTTTTCATAAGTAGTTTACTCACTTCTAAAAAAAAGTATGGCAACTATTTGTATCTTTCGTTTTTTTTTCTTAACTGGGCCCTAACTGTCTTTAATTAGCTGACCAGCCAAGTATCAGCTACAAAAGTTAGTGTTCATTTCCCATAGAGCTTTATATCTAAAATATTAAAGAAAGAAAATATTTTTTGTCCTTAATTAAAAGAACACAATGTAATGTTTGTTTTAATAATTATTACACTACAGTTTATACCGTGCTTAAGCTCATGTCAGTACCATAACTATTTATTTCACTTCGGGTCGGGGGGTGTCTTTAATTATGTATCCATGACTGTATATGCTACCTATATTTCATCATCGTCATTAATTTCAAAAAGGTACTTACATTATAGACTCTATGCTCTTTGGTTTTATAAATATGGCAATAGGGTAAAGTTGCGCTACTTGTAATCTCTTGATTGCATTACCGCTCACGTCCAAAATGCAATGTTTTCCCTGTAATGTGAATACAATAATTACTTACATGAATACATTAATGTTACATACATTCAAAATTGAATTGCAGAATTTTCACGACGTATAAGTAGCACAGATTACCTTAATTGTTACGTCTTGGTACAATAGAAAAATATTTAAAGATAATGCTTACGAAGACAGATTGTTAGACTTTCTGTTTCTTACTACAAATCTAATCTCTATGCTAATATCATAAAGTTATTTTTTGTTTGCACCATGAAGGCTCTAAACTGACTACGGGACCGAATTGTAAAAGTCTTTCACAGCTGCGAAGCTATCCCCGAGTAACATAGGCTATGTTAGTCCCAATAATTCCCCTGGACGCGGGTAAAACCGCGGGAAAACAGTATCTATAATAATCTTACCTTCTCAGCGACTTCTCTGACGGACGCGACGGAGGTACCGTACAGGTTATCATTGTACTGTCCGGCTTCAATGAACAGATGGTTCTGTATGTCCCGCTCCATCTGTTCGCGGCTCGACACGAAGTGGTAGTCGCGACCATCGACTTCGTAGTCGCGTCGGGGGCGGGTCGTGTCTGTGAATTGTAGCATGTATTAGTTTTAGGTTAAGGGAAATTGTGCTTTATATGAAAGTCTAAGAGTCCATTTTCCATGGGAAATAAAGGTTTTAAAATCCATTTTCCATTCGCATTTATGCGCAGCAAAAAGCAAAAAGCAAAATCAATATTTATATTCTTATATTTCTATTTATATTTTTATATTTATATTCTTATATTTATAAATATTGATTTTGCTTTTTTATTTTCTTGTGGTAACCCTGAATATGCTTGGCACGTTTTCAGTATTTAAAAGAAAAATCTACGGAAAATAAATAAGATCTTTTAAATAAAAATTGAAAGTGCTTTCTTTAGATTTAAGGAGGGAGTCCTTTACAGTAATAACTAAAGAAAATTATTTTAAACTGAGTCTTGAAAGAGAGAGGATTTGAGTAATTCATTTTCAAGGCAGTTACTGTATTTAAATAAATCAATTATTTATAAATATATAAAAAAAATACAATTAATAACTCACGTGGCACACAGCTGCCGAACTTCTCAGGAAACTCAGATATTAGATCGTCGTTTATTCTGTCCTTGAGAGGGCCCAGGATTATCACGGGTCGCGTGTATGTTATGGTCAACTGTTGAACGGTCTCATACGATAGCACCGTTTCATCTTGACCTGTAAAACAATACATTTTAGTCACAATATTAAATAAGTATGTTGAAAATATTTCTACCTCGAGAAGACAGTCGTAAGTGCCCATCTATGTGCGTATCTTTTTTATCAAGTAAGGGACTTGTCTCTCCAACGTTCTACAGTTAAAACCAGCTCAAAATCCAATGTCACTTATATTCGTGTAACCAACAACCATTAATGTGTACACAACATCATTCGTGCGATTTGTGCTGATATCAAAATAATTTATTTCGTGCAAAACTTGTGCTGGAAAATCAATCATTTTCATTTCAATACACAATAAACACGTTTTACGATATCTATAGGGAAATTAATCTTATTCATAAGAGTTCACTATTTCGTTATAATAATAAGAAAATAACGTTCTACATTTGTCATAAAAAATAATCAAGTTCTACCTAAACCTAAGTCAAATATTTCTTGGAAGCGCAAAATCTTGAAGTGAAGTGTATAATAATAAGAATAAAAACTATAAGAGTTGACGGTATTGTTTCGACTTACTTAGCGAGAAGGCAATGCATTAAAACACCTGCCTGCTACGTAATCATAATTCTGGAATAAAATTACACTTCGACGCAAGAAAAAGTCATTGCAATACATTAGTTTGACTAAAATTAGTATCATTGAAGTAACAATTTCTTACGCATCGAATTGTATAATGCTTTTTTCTAAATTACTCTAAACAACATGAATCTGTTATCTACTAGCCAAGATTAAATAAAACCTTATTGTCTTGCCAACATGTTTCAAGGTATGATTTATTTAATTCTGGCTCTTCAATGTCCATCAATATCGTCTTCAACGGAAGTATAATAAGCAAATGTACACATCTCAATACAACAGTCAATATGTATGTAGCTAGGCTAATAATAATAATACAGCCCTAGACATCTGAAGCGAGAACAACTAAGTCTAAAGAAACCAGCACAGCGTTTGAAAACGAAAACAAGCTCGTATGAGAATGTGGTGAGATCTGTCGTGCATGCGCGTGACGTGAAGCGCGAGCATGCGGCGAGTGCTTCCAGCGCCCACCGCGCCTACCCACGCCCGGACCCACGCCCGGGCCATTAGACTCATCGCCTTGTATGAAGTAAAAACAACTGAACATAAAGAAAGTATGACAAATAATAAAAAAAAACTGGAGTGTTATTGAAATGAAAACTACATTTCTAATTGATGATCATAACCAGAATGCGGGAGGTAAGGTATCGGCTACGGCACTCGCAAGCTACGCCTCACTCCCAAAACTTACTCTCGTCCTCGAGATAAATGAGCGTTATCTCCTCCATCATGGGAAGTTCCACTCGGTACAAGATTTCCCCTACACGTAGAAAAATTAACGTTACATATATTTATAATAAACGCAATATGCGTCCGTACGGCGGTACGGGACCAGGGATGGGAACCTCCGGACTGGATGATCGACAGCTATGTTCGACACTTCCCTAGCATGGTTGTATTAGCTGAACTCTACAAGTTCGTGAATAGCGCTTGGGAAAATAAAGAGCAAATCAAAAAAATCGTCTCATAGACGGGATGATGGATGTTCGTTGGCTTCGGTTAGGCAACTAGAAGCACGGGACGGCGGCCGAACGTGTCTCAAACCAACCCGTGTGCTCGCTGCGACCACTTTCATTATCAACATAAACTACTTGTGGAACACCAAATCGTAACTTCTAAGCTCTCATCACACACCCATGTTTCATGATATACAAAACATTTTATGTTAGATTTGCAATGCAATTTCTTTAAATATTCTAGCAATGTTTGCTTATAATATTTTTATAAAGCACCAAGATACACGAAACTGTTATTTGTTAAGAATGTATCGAACAAATCGGTTACAGCTAAAATTAATGGTTACATCTCATGTTCATTATCTTAAGAAAACCAGAACAAACACAGTTGTGCGATAAGAGATGCATATTAAAAAAATAAAACTATCTAACACACAGAGAATAAGTACATAGCTTGTCACCGCGGGTCGCCACAACATCGTATTATTCGACAAGCGACAATCATATGCCGAGTACTGGCAGTATTGCTAGACCTATAGTTTAATATTATAGGCATCACCATGCGTCTCCAATACACTACAAGCGATATTTACTCACATAGATCCGGTACATTTTGATTAAAAATAGATAATAGTAAAATTCACTACACTGTGACGTTCACACAACAAAATGGTCTGTGTTCCTTGAAGAATATTCGAGTGTATTCCCATTCTTATGATGTTACATTTTACATTGCGACAGTAAAAATAATGTATAACAAGTATAAAATACATAGGTAGTACAATAAATATAAATCGGGAATCATAAATATGTTTGTCTTCATAAGTAAATATTAGGGCTTGGTAAATATAATAATATATAATGTATACTGAAGAAAATTGAAGAACCAAAGACAATCAATCCCAACATGGAATTTTCTTTAAATCTACAAGTATATTATTTAATTGCCCAGATTATAAACAGTGTACAATTGCTGTTAAATTGTGTAACACTATATAAATCGTTCACTTGGGCAGCTTTATTCACTCGTTTAACATCGAACGTGAATTTATTCCGTGGTTAGAATAAGCGAACAGCTCCAATGTAAAACGACCTAACTTTAAATAGTGGTTATTAGCAGCCGCATGAAAAAAAAACTGCGTAATGACCTACATACGATTAACAGCACAATAGCGAAAGTAATAAATATGAGAGGACAAGGGAAGGTGGACTTACCGTCCGCGTTAGCATCCTCCTGAGTATAACAAAGCATGAAAGCTGTAACAAAATTGTTTGATTAGTCCGTGTGTGCAGCGAAGCCTTTGTACTTAGCATACACCAAAACCCGTGACGTATGCGACTTGTGAATTACCAATTATTCCTTCGTCTTGCACAAACATCCTGATCACGGAGGAAGGTAGATGAGCGGAGGTGCCATAAGACAGGTAGGTCAAGTGCCTTCTTCAAGGTCAAATACGCACGAGGCGTTCGGGTTCTTTGGGACATCTGTCACCGATTTTTGGTTTTAAAAAAGATGGGCGGGTTCCAAAGTAGGGCGGAGACAGTAACGTTCCTCGTCCCCCAAACACCCGCATTTTAAGGGCTAGTTTCTTACAAGATTTCTATTATGGCATCTCCGCTCGTCATTTTGTTCTCCACAATCCTGATTAATTCATCGAAGTATTTAAATAGGTTCATTATCATTTTACACGTACCACTGCACCATATAATACATTATTTATAATGTCTGTGAACAGTTAATGATATTTAAATGAAGTGATTCTCGTGCTGTGACCGAGTGTAGGTACAATAGTGAGATGGTGTGATATGAAAATAAACTTACGTTCTTGGTCTGAACCGTCCTCAGATTTGCCGTCCTCTCGACTCTTCATGAACGGGAACTTTCTGCTGAACGACAGTGTTTTCTTTTTCCTTTCGAGTGTTGACTGGCTCTGCAATAATATGATTTGCGAAATAAAAATATGTGTGCGTAATATTTCACGTATTTTATCAAGCCTAATATGTTAATTATCAGTAAAGTCATTTATGCAGTAGCCTCTAATTCACAGAACATACAGAATACAGTTCCTGAATATAATTTGTAAATGTCAGTATTTAAAATATAGCAAAACTTATTTACCAACAGAAAACGCGCTCTAACAAATAAAATAAACAGGAAAGACTTAGTATCGAATAAATATCAATTTAAGGCTAGTATTAGTTAGTCACGAGAACATTAGCATATCCAAACAATAAATGTAAATATTACTAAAACGATTTATTGTACTATTAGATATTGATTTATTTACGTATTGATTTATACAATATTCTTATTGATGGATGATTCAATAATTTATATTGTATTTTAACATGTTATTGGTAATATTTCTAGAAATCTATTAACTATAATATTGTATTGTAAACGTGAAAGTTTGTATGGACGGGATCTTCATTACTCTTTCACGCTAACACCACTGAATGGATTTGATAAAACTTGAGAGTCATATCTATACTAATAGAATAAAGAGGAAAGTCATAAAACTAATGTTTTGTTTAATAAATCCGACGAATTCCGACGTCCTCCTATATTGGAAGTCGGTTAAAAATAATCACAGTACATCATAAAGGTAAGCATATTCAGACGTCAGCAAACCCCAGCGGGGCCCAGCAGGGCCCTGACACATAAAAGGCCTACGAAGGAACACGATGGATTTTTAGTCAGTAAAAGTCTAGACACTCCGTCACCGCTGCTAACCCACAGCGGAGAGGTTAGTATTTATTGTATTGTCATGATGATTTTTGCCATTGTAAAAAAAGGGTATGTACTCACAGTGCTAACGGGCGTCCCCTGCCCCTGGAACTTGACCTGTCGGTCCCGCGCCCGCTGCTTGCGCTCCCAGCGCCGCTTGGACGGGATGATGCCGATCGCCTCGCCCTCAGACTTGTCCAGCCTTCTGGAGGGGATTGGAGTTGTATTACAAGTGTATTTGTATTGGTTGTATTTGTAAGTGAGGCTTTATTGATGGGTAGTTTTAGATAAGGTTTAGAGTGAATTTTAAGGAAATAATGTCGCGTCTGTCCGCATGTCGGACCACGAAAGGACTTCAAGAGAGGAAAAAAAATACTTCTTAAATAAAAAAGTTTTCAAAGATTACACAGCACAGAGAAACCTTTAGCGTGGCTAATTTTTTAATGTAATAATAAGAGGGGGATCACCATCGGCCCAAATGAGACCTCTCATTTTTTCATATTTGCTATTTTGACAAAAATAAGATACACGGAAAGCGCTAAAAATACACAGTTTTATTGAATTATTTACAGTACCTGGCTTGCCACCATTCGTCGTCCGAAGCGTTGGTCACATGCAAAATATCACCGTATCGGAAGGGCAAACCTCTTGAGGGTAGACCATCGTCTCGGATTGGGTCGTAATCGAACAGTGCTCTGAAAACAATAACATTATCAACATTATTGATATGGGAAATATCTACATTTTCCTACAACAATGCTGATTTATAACGCGAAATGTGTACCTCTAGGTACAATTAATGAAACTCAGTTCATTGAAATCGCAAAAAGATAAGCTATATTTAAATTTAATTAATCTCATTTTACATCCCATATAGGAAAATTATTGGTTCAGTGAATGTTTATTAGGTCGATATATTAGTTAAATTATCAATGATTATTTTGTTTAAAATACACAGTAAGGAAAAAAATTGCTTTTAGATACTGTTCTCCCGTTTACTGTACATAAAATACACTGCATTTTTACATAACAATAAAGTAAGGTGAATAACATGTAATAAATTCAAAAATACCGAAAATGCTACATGACTACATAGATCAAATATGTATGTAATCAAATAACTTGCAGTCACTTCTGCCATTCATTACATTCCCAGTTGTGACGTCACATAATGTAGTGTCATTGGAATATTTGGCGCCAACATTCTCGTCTAACGCCTAACTAACATTGATTAATTATTTACATTTATTATAAAGCATTGAGTTTTTGTTTTGTTTATCTTTTCATAATTTCTTCATTGAGTTTTTGTTTTGTTTATCTTTTAATATAAACGCGAAAGTTTGCAAGTATATGGTATAGATGTTTGTTCCTCTTCCACGCAAAAACTACTGAATAGATTTTGATGAAACTTGATAGTAACATATCTTATACATCAAAATAGCATACAGGCTCCTTTTTATACATGTGCGGGAAACAGTTATCTCAAGGAACGGGTGAAACAGGTAAGATAACAAGAAGCCAAGAAAGTTATTAGTAATGGCAGTGCTATAGCTTATAATAATTATAGGCTCTATTTTATCAGGGTGCAGGAAGTAATTCCGTAAGGTAGCGGGTGAAACCACTGACGGAAGCTAGTACTAAAATAAATAGTGATCTTACCTAACATAGAGGGATCGTTTCTGGGATGTCCTGAGTAGCGTATGATGTTGCTTGAGTTCATTGATGCGCGCTTCAAACTTGTTGTATTCCTGTGGCCTGTACACCACTGTTAGCTTCACATTCTGTCCTGTGCTCTGAAATATTGTACAAAAGAGAACATAAGCATCATATAGGTACAATATATTGTAAGTCAAATAACTTTGCCACCCTGAAGTTAGTCCCTGGTGATTGCGCATGTGTGAGTCAACAAATGGTTGATTTCAAAGCGTCATAATATGTACCGAGACCTGAAGTACCTGCCGAGATTTTGGCAATCGTGAAGTCACTAATAACTATTGCCTAACTTCAGAATGGCAAAATTATTTAAAAAGAACAGAAAAAAATCTACAAATTATTTCAACGATAGATAGCTAATAGATCAACTTATAATTTTCTCGTGTCCATTCAATGTAGCTCCATTCCAGAGCATAACAACGTTCAAGGCTAGATAAAATCATAACATTTAACTTTCAATTATAAACTATTTGACTTCCTTATACATGTCAACACCAACAATGTCACACAATGCATCCAGTAGTTTTCAAATGACACAACGACAATTTATTGGCTCCTACTCAATGCTACTAGTATATTGATACTTTACTAAATAGTATCACGATATTATACTCTAGCTGTTTCACTCTGTTTCATCCTCAAACCTCTCATATAAAATTTTCTCCTGTTTCTCAGGGATAATGTAGTACCGATGATAAAATTATTTCAAAAATAATGATTTTGGAATTTTTACTGAATGTTAATAACTAACATACAAATATTAATTTTGTACGTACTTTCTAAGCAAATCTAGGTCACCAATCCCTGATTAAAGGTAAAGGAAAACATCACAAGGAAGACTTGACTATGTCTCAATCCGACGCTCAAACCTTCTGTGTGTCCTTCACACAGGCTTGTGCCCAGCAGATTTGAAAATATCTCGTTTATTTCTAGTTTATATAGACTACCTTCAAAGCCTTAGCAGCCTGTTCGTGCGTGGCATGCGTGATATCGACGTCATTGACGGCTAGAAGCCGGTCCCCGCGCCGCAGTTGCCCCGAACGCTCGGCCGGGCCGCCCGCCAGTAGGAACGACACATAGATTCCATGACCATCTTCACCACCAACTATGTTGAAGCCGAGACCTTGGGGACCCTTGAATGAATAAAATATTTGTCAGAATTTTGTATAGAAAGTTTTCATCATATAACCATGGTTTTACGATAAAAAATAATCTGCCGTTTCCGGATATCATTTAAGAAATTCGTTAATTCGTTTCCAGAATTTAGGATCTTCTGAATTAAAAAAAAAAAACATACTACATTGAATAATATTACATTTTTTGTAAAATAAATTCATAGTATATACAGGTCAAGAATGTAAATATTTAGGTTTCAGCAGTCATGAAATAATAACATTTGTTTATTAGAAATAATTTAAGTTTGTTTCTTACCTTTTCGAGGTCAACGACCCTCGACTCCTCATTGCTATCCGTGACATCCTCCCGACGCAGCGAGTTGGCCGTGCTTGACGCTGTTTCAGTATTTTCAATAGTCATTCTCGTTGCTGTGTGTGTAACATTTAACGTGACAACATACAAGTAAATAGTGTACACATTGCGTAACGGTGTTTAGATAAGCAATAATGTGTGGCATTGAAGAGGCCCTCGGAGGAACTCGTTAAGTACAAGATCAATCAAAGGTTAAGCTACACTTCCTATAAAAACTCCATGTTTTTGGAAGGCACATTATAGCTACCGGCTAACATTTGGACATGTTTGGTCGTGGATATGATGAGACAGTTATCTAACAACCAGTCTTAGTAAGATCATTGTTTTACTCAGGGTATCATTCCGGATTGAGGAGGTCAGATAGGCAATCGCTCCATATAAAACACTGGTACTTCTACTATTTGCATTAGGGCTTGAAGACCATAGTTTTATTTCTAGTCTTGCTGTGCTTGCATCCCTATTATGAATTTCTAAGCTGATAATAATATCGGTCAAGCCATTTTATAAGATACACTTACGAGTATTAGCTCGCGAGGTCCTCGGAGAAGGCTGTCCATGCCTCGGGCCGGGTACTAGCACCAGTAACACTCGCTCGCCCGTCGCTTTGAGCGCAGCCACGGCGTCTTCGTGTGTCACATTGTCAAGGTTCACATCTCCGTGCTGTAAACAATGTTATCGTTAGAGTAAATAGACCGTGTTTTGTTTGCTGTTCTAAGTAGGTATGTGTTATAAATTGGCAATGACTGAACCAAGTCACCTCATTGAGGGATAGAAAATTCAGCTTTTATCTGGGAACTACTAGGGACCTACTTGGCGTACCTGGATAAAAATAAAAAAAGTCGATAAATGGGATATCTAAATGTGAAAGAATTTATCTTGAACCTGAAGAATTCGCAAGATTAACGTGTCAGTCAAACTAATGTCTGTCGTCATAGATAAAAGATCTCTTTCAAGAACTGTTCTAACCGGATTTTGATCTGAACGTCATTAGATTAAAGATAAACTTACCGAAGTATTCTTGACCATTAACAGTTTATCGCCGACTCTCAATCGGCCGTCTCTATGAGCAGCACCACCAGCCATTATCTTGGTCACGTAAATACCATTGTCGCCCGGGATGTGTTGGTTTCCGAGACCCCCCGCTATACTGAACCCGAGACCAGAGCCACCCTTCACTAACTCGATCTCTACGGATTCCTCCGGCTTTGTAACATGTAAACTGTTTGAAGTATCTTCAGTCGCGCGACGTCGTATTTTCTGCAAAAAGTATAAATAATTTTTATAGTATCGAAACCTGGCGCGTTTACGGCCGTGAGTCATGTCTTCGCGGGACACAATGTTTATTGTAAAAGAGTCCTTGTACGAAGGTCGTACGCTGGAGTTTCGAATAATCGAGTGCCCTCAATAGTTCGATTATGAATCAAAGTTGGCAGAAGCTGGTCGACAATCAAAGTTTTGGGTTGTGTCTATATGAATATCAGAGATAAATAAAAGTTCAGAACTCCACTGGTAAATTATATTGTTCCAAGCAAGACACACAAAATGATTATACAAAAGTTAGGTTTTACAAAAGTTCCGGCCCGGCACACCGTTATACGAAGACTGGCTTATATTCTAATTTAAGGAGGGAATAGCAATATGATACGACGCCCTACGCACACAGCCATGCACATGCATTTACATAGATGTGTACGTGAGTGTCCCTACATCATTCCCCCTCTAAATAAAAATAAAACTTAAACAGAAACTACAAGAAATTACAAAAGTACAATCATAATATGCTATTAATTAAAACTACACACATACACTACACTATACACTAAACACTAAATATACGCCGTGGTGATACCAGCGCTAGGAGGAGCAGCAGCGGCCGTGGCCGGCTGCTGCGGCACGGTCTGGACACGAACCACGGGCGGGTTTACGTTGGCTAGGACGACTTCCCGTCGGAGCCAAGTTTTTACTCTATGATGGCAATGTTGACGCATCCCGAAGATGATTGCGCCCACCACTATCGTTGCCAAAACAATCAGTAACAGCCCCATATTATTTAATTTATTTGTCAGCTCGCCCGTGTTGACTTGGGCCTGAGCTACGGCTACATTTTCCTTAGAGCTGTAACTACCCATAATTTAACTGATAAGAACTTTTCTTACAGAGAGTCTGAGGCAAAATGAATCAAATATAGTGGCTCTTAAAGTTTAACAATTGATTACTTAATATTAATACATGCTAACGTAGCTAATATTCTCTTACAAATAACATACAAATAATAAAAACTAAATTATTTTGTTAATCCGCAATAATTAGTTTCACAACGCAAAAATTAATCATCACACATTTTCATAAAATCATTAGGTAAGTATAAGTTGTTGCAATTATTTAAAATTGAACAATAACAATATCATCTTACCTAGCAAATTGTTCAAACCTCATACAGTCAAATTATCGAATTGCATTTTTATACAAACGTGACCTGCATACACTAACATGCCAGCGACATCGCTTACTTATTTATGTAAAATAATGTGTATATATGTAAAGCATACGTGAATATAAACGTGTACATAAAAACATAAGTTTTACAAGGGTATATAACTTTATTATGACAGTCCTAAAATAAAATAAACATAGGAAAGATAATGAATATTCAATAACAGACATAGCTAAAAATGCTTACTGCGCCAAAAGAGTCACGAACTAATTTATTCCCATGAGAACTACAACTACCTATAACGCAAATCGCACGGGTGTTCTGATTACCCTTCCTGATCGTGTTACTTTATGCTTATCTAACAACACCTGTGG
Source organism: Helicoverpa armigera (assembly GCF_030705265.1). Taxonomy (NCBI): domain Eukaryota; kingdom Metazoa; phylum Arthropoda; class Insecta; order Lepidoptera; family Noctuidae; genus Helicoverpa; species Helicoverpa armigera. The sequence continues at coordinate 7,070,284 of NC_087132.1, read as the reverse complement.
CGTATTATGTGACAACCGGGAATCGTCACTAGGTATGATAGGTACATTATTACTTACTGAACTTTCATTTTCATTAATTACGAAAGCAGGTTTCAATCGATCTATTGAAATATATGCTTCGCGTTCGGGTAACTGAATTTTAAATACTTTCGTAGATCTTTCTAAAACCTTAAATGGCCCGTCGTAAGGTTGTTTAAGCGATTTATGGACCTTATCATCCCGTACAAAAACATATTTGCAATCCTGCAACGCGGAATAAACAAAAATCTTACGCGAGTCTACATTATCTCTCGTTGGACGATAATGACTGATATTCTCTCGTATTTTCTCAACCAAACTACTTGGATCATTGCAATCTGTTTCTTGCGATCTATCATAGAATTCGCCTGGCAAACGTATAGTTTTTCCAAAGGCTAATTCTGCCGCGCTGATTTGGCTATCCGTACGAATCGCTGCCCGAAGCCCAAACAAAACCGTCGGTAATTCTTCTACCCAAGTTGTATTACCGTTCAACCGAGTCATGAGTGCAGCTTTTAGAGACCTATGCCATCTCTCCACGGCGCCATTGGCTTGAGGGTGGTATGGCGTAGTGCGTATCTTATGTATTCCTAAAAAAAACATTAATTTACGAAACAAACTCGACTCGAATTGTCGGCCTTGATCGGTAGTGATGCGTATGGGGCAGCCATATCTGACGATCCAACCTTCATATATGCATTTGGAAACCACATCTGCACTAATTTCTTGCACCGGAAATGCTTCCGGCCAACGCGTACATCTATCAATGATGGTTATTAAATATCTAAGTCCCTGCGGAGATGTCGGTAAAGGACCAACAATATCCACATGGATGTGCTCAAATCGGTTGGCCCTAGGAAATTCGCCTAAACCGGAGATCACATGTCGACTAACCTTCGACCTTTGGCATTGTATGCATGCCGAAGCCCATTGTCCTACATCTCGATTCATGCCCGGCCAAAAGAAGCGTTTGGCCATCATTTTACGGGTTGCACGCACGCCAGGGTGGCTTAACCCATGAACACTGTCAAACGCAATTCTCCTAAAATTATCGGTCAAATATGGTCTCATAATATCATTAGAAATTTCGCAATAAACGGGCTTATTACACGTAGGTAACATTATTTTCTTCAATTTAATATTACTATTGTTACTATCCGAACCTTGAATTATTCGCAATATGTACTCATCTTTCATTTGTGCGTCAGCAAGTTGTTCGTAGTTGAGTACCGTCGGGCACAAAACTGTTTCGACGCGTGATAATGTATCAGCCACGATGTTATCTTTACCACTTATGTGTTGTATATCTACAGTAAACTCGCTTATAAAAAGAAGTTGTCTAGTCCTCCGGGTGTTTCCTTATCGTCTTTTCCTATTTTCGAAAATGCATGACATAGTGCTTTGTGGTCTGTATACACTGTCAAAGGTCTGCCTTCAAACAATTTTCGGAAATATTTAATAGATTTATAAATGGCAAGTAATTCGCGATCATATGTAGAATATTTCTGTTCTGTAGATGTGAGCTTTTTGGAAAAATATCCGAGAGGTTGCCAGGAACCACTTACCTTTTGTTGCAATACTGCTCCCATACAGGTGTTGGAAGCGTCGGTCATCAGTGCTAACGGTACATTAGGAAGAGGATGTGACAAAGTAACGGCCTTTTGAAGACCTAGCTTACATTGCACAAAAGCGTTTTCCGAAGTATCACTCCACGCAATCTTAGTCTTATCATTTCTTTTCGCGTTAACTAAATATTTATTCAGTTCGCACTGATACGATGCTAAATTAGGTAGATGCGGTCTATAAAAATTTAACATTTTCCGGTTTCGGAAAAAATTAACTATGGCTTCAACCTTTTCACTGAGTGGTCTAATACCTTCAACGCTCACTTCGTGCCCTAAAAATTCTATTCGCGACTGTCCAAAACTGCACTTCTTCAGATTGATAGTTATGTTATAATTGTTGAACCGTTCAAAAACCAACCTTAAATGTTCCCTATGTTGAGTCGCATTATCGCTGGCAATAATTACGTCATCTAAATAATTGAATAAAAATAAATCTAGGCCTTGCAGAACAGTATTATTCATAAATCGCTGGAATGTTTGTGCAGCGTTACGCAAACCAAAAGTCATGCGAGGAAACTCAAACAAACCAAAAGGTGTTATTATCGCGGTTTTTTCCACATCCTGCGGTGCAACACAAATACAGTGATATGCTCGATTTATGTCTAATTTAGAAAAAATCGTTTTATTGGCCAAAATGTATGTAAAATCGTGCAAACGAGGTATTGGGTATCTGTCAGGCTTCGTAATTGCATTTAATTGGCGGTAATCGCCGCAAGGACGTAGCTCGCCGTTCTTTTTAGGAACCACGTGCAACGGACTTGCCCAAGCGCTCATAGAGGGCCTGCAGATACCCAGTTCCTGCATAACTCTAAATTCTTCCTTAACTTTTTTATATCTATCCGGTGGCAATGGACGGGCACGCGCGTACACAGGCGGTCCGGTTGTTTCAATATAGTGAAAAACATTATGCCTAGGAGTTTCCTTAAATGACGGTGGTTTGGTAAGGTCAGGGTACATACTCAGTAAATCGTAATACGGGTGGCTTTCTACAATGGAATTTACAGACTGCTGATCCACATTAACTATTGAGGCCACCACCTTCATATCCGTAGTCTGATCAATTAACCTACATCTAGCTAAATCTACAAGAATTTTATGTTGAGACAAAAAATCTGCCCCAAGGATGGGCTGTCTAACGTTTGCAATTATGAATTCCCAACGGTACGGTCTACGGAGCTTGAGATCTAATGTTAATGTTTTAGTACCATACGTCGCAATTTCTGTACCGTTGGCGGCATATAATTTGTAATCACAACACTGCATACCTTTAAAAAGCCTTTTTGTTACGGGTAAAACAGATACATTTGCTCCCGTATCGACGAGGAAACGTAGTCCGGAGTTAAAATCTTGTACTAATAAACGGCTGCAGGGGGTAAGGGCACAGACCTCAGCCGACGGCTGTACCACGGCTCTTAGTTTTCCGATCTCTGCTGGTTGTCCTCGTTGCGTTCGGAGGTTGACTGCGACTTCCATGCACACGGTGGAATGCATCGATGAGCTCTGTGACGATAGCGGAAGTGGTAGTCACATAGCCAATTGGATGAGTTCGGGTTACGTCGTCTTGATGAAGAGCGGGACGTTTGTCTAAAACGGTTAACATTTTGTCTCGATCTGGACCTTGACCTCGAATGTTCCAAATTACTCAGTCTGGCGTTGATTTTAGCAAGCTCAGCTGCGATACTCGCTACATTGCAGGTGTTTTCAGATTGTCCTCGGGAGGATGAGGTCGGCATCTGAGCTACTTCAGAAACATGGTTACTTCGCGTTGCTTCCGCGACGTTATCTGCAATGACCGCTAAATTGTCCAATCCCTTCGTTTCTGACACCACTAAGACTGCTCGTATGGTTGCAGGTAGATGCCCTTGCCACAAAACTCTCAGGGTATCGTCCGGTATTTTGTCTCGTGCCAAATCTCGCATTCGGTGGAGGAGCTGAGAGGGCTTCTGATCGCCCAGCTCCATTTCGCCGATGAGCTTTTCAATTTGCCGGCTTTTTGAGTCTTCCAGTAGTGCAAGCAATTTCGCCTTCAAGGCCATGAACTTGCCAGTTTCGGGAGGCTTTGCTAGGAAATCTGACAACCGCGTAATAATATCCATGGGTAATTTCGATACCACCAAATCGAATCTTGCTTCATCTCCTAATTTCTGAGGTGCCAAAGTAGCTTCCACACGTATAAACCACACACGAGGTTGATTAATCCATAATTCTGGAATGCGTGACGAAATCGAAACTGCTACCACTTCCGACTGTGGAACGGGTGCTACCGGCTCCATCATTTTTGAGAAAAACGGAATTCACTCACAAAAATGTTCTTTGTCGGGGTCACCAATTTTGGGTTGTGTCTATATGAATATCAGAGATAAATAAAAGTTCAGAACTCCACTGGTAAATTATATTGTTCCAAGCAAGACACACAAAATGATTATACAAAAGTTAGGTTTTACAAAAGTTCCGGCCCGGCACACCGTTATACGAAGACTGGCTTATATTCTAATTTAAGGAGGGAATAGCAATATGATACGACGCCCTACGCACACAGCCATGCACATGCATTTACATAGATGTGTACGTGAGTGTCCCTACACAAAGCAATGACGAAATTATTATGTCCGTGAAATGTGTCACCAGAGTACACATACATTGATTCTCTTGATTGCATTTAATAGTAGCTCCTTCATGGCTCGCTTTAATTGTTCAATAAGAGCCGCCGACGGAATGCGTTGACTTTCAGTAAAATAGCTCTACACGCTCTCTGTTTATTCTTGCCCGGCTAACGACACTTGTCACTAAATTCAAAACAATAGCTAGAACTACTTTACAACCAGAATTAACTTGAAAATACACGGCACTTTCTGCACCTAATAAGAAATTTAATTACTATCTTAGTAGTAAATAATTTCAGTAGCTACCAGCCTGTGGTTATCCCTCAAATGGTATTAGATCGTATCATCAAGTGACGTAAATAAGCCATTAAGCTTATAGCTTGAGTCACATATTTGCTTAATCTCGTAACAGCTGGTGTTTGCAAGTAAATAAACATACTCACCAGTCTCACAGTATTGCCAGCCTTTTTTAATGCATCAACTGCGTCAGCGTGCGTAACACTGTCAACACTCGTATCATTCACCTGTGGGCCGAAATGAAAACAACTTAAAAAGTAAACAAAATAGTGTTTTAAGTAGTACAAGGTTTCGCTTCGACTGGTCATTGAAATCGAGTGGCCATTACATGGAGTAGTATATAATTGGAGTGCTAATGTGAGAGCGCTCATAAGTTCTTGTTATCATGGGAATGCATGTCGCACGCGTCATAGGAACTACGCGGGTCAAAATAATACAACAATATCTCTCCAACTTGATAGTACTCCACACAATTAGGCTTTAGTACTTCAATGCCTAGACCTTTTACTCAGACACAAACAACAACAAAAAATTGTTTATTTTACACACCTGTAATATGGCATCATTGATCTGCAGCTGACTAGCAGCAGCCGCACCCCCAGGAATGAGTTTTGTGACATAGATGTGTGGGTCATCGGCCACGTGAGGGTTGTCAGACCCCCCCGCGATGCTGAAGCCGAGCCCCGCGCCTCCCGCCCGCGACAGCACCACCGTCATGTAGATGTACCCATCCTCACCTTGTGTGCGCTCCGTACCACCACCTTCTATGCCATTTACCTGTAACGGCTGTAAGTTTTGTTTAGTTGTTTATTGTGACTGGAAGATATTAGAAGAATAAAGGTTTCTGAGCATCTTTGGTTCATCATTTGCCTGGCCTTTACCCAACTATGTTGGGGTTGGCTTCCAGTCTAACCAGATGCAGCTGAGTACCAGTGTTTACAGATGTTTGATTAGCACCTTTGATAAGATGTTAATACTGGGCGAACCGGAAACCGGGCATAAGTAGTTTGATAAATAACAATATGTACTAAGCTTCTTAATAACAAAACCATATTACAAATAAATGAACAGAATACGAATATGCTATCCCAGTAGGTCAACATTCCATTTGTTGATTACATGTGGTTGTATGCATAACTGGTAATGGATTGGTGGAGACTGCTTATGAATCACTAATGCAATAATACAATAAGACTGCAATGGATATCTTCATAAATAAATTGCATTATTTTCTGTGTTTAGTGAAGTACCTTGAAAAGTTTACTTTATTCATTTGAGGTGAACCTATAATATTCAGATGAGACATCTTTTCATGTTTTAAAAGATCTACATTATTGTAAATTCAGAACTTAAATAAGAATGATTTCATAATAAAGTATATTTAAAAAAATTACCTGCTTCATTTCTGGTGATGTGACGTGAGCCTGAAAATAACAATAATAACTCAGTATGGGTATTTCCCTAAGAGGCCATGTATACTGTACCTATTTTTATATTTAACTACGGGGACATTTTTAATACAACCAAATTATTAATTTGTAAGTATAAATACATCATACATACATACAGTAATGTAATAGAATACTACATAATTGATTCACTTTATGTCAAGTCTGAGTATTTCAATTAATTGATTTTAAGTTAGGTTTAATTTGGACTGAATTATTTTATATACCAAAATATATAATATAAACAAAGTATAAACAATAAAAAACACATTTTCCACAAGTAGTAAACTAACAATATGTAATTAAAATAGATATAGTAAGATCTCATTGACATATTAAAGTGATTAGTATTATGAATATTAATGATAGGGGGATCAAACCAGACTGGTAAACATAATTCACACACATTATACAGGTAGTTTGTATGTACAGAGGCACTGCTAAATAAACAACACTAATTAAAATGTAAATATGATGTTCAATGTCTTATAGGATTAGTAGATATCTAGTTAATATAAGTAAGATACCTGTATTACATAATATTAGTACAGAATAATAAGGTTTATTTCAATAAATACTTATATTAAAAATATCCTGCACATTATCATTCAATAGTCTAGAAGAATAAGCAATAACTTGTCATGTGACAATGGTGAAAATTCATTAATGTTTTCTCAATCTTTTGGTAGTTTATCAAATTGAAGTCATGTCACCTACTCACCGTATCAAGATTAAACAAGGAGGACACTTTCCGAAGGAATCCATTATGTGATTTTTTCTTCCGTCTTTCTGTCATTTTCAAGACCAAGTGTGCATAGCCCTCAGGGAATTTATTTTGATGTCCGTACTACACTATGTACACTGCATGCATTGTTAGTTACACACTTGTGTCCACTTTCAGCTTACTTGACGATGTTCAGCATGCACCATTCTCTACCTAGAACCCACAACTAACTTGCACCAAAACATATCAAAGGTATGTGACCTTTTGCAAGGTATGCGACCTCTTTTCATGTTGCAGGTAATCCCATTACATTTAAAGCTCTTTATCATGTTAGCTTGGTTTAAATTGCAGCAGACCTTATCTAATGAATGGTCGAAATTTAGCCGAGCCCTTTATTGATAGCGATTTTAGTAGATAAATGTATGTATGGCTGGGTAATTATTAGGCGTGTTACCAACTTGTGTTCGATGATAGGATGGTATGAATGTCAAAGCGATGAACCTTAATTAGAATGTCCGTGTTACATTATTAGTGTGCAATTTATGGACACTTGATAGTATCATAGTACTTATATTGTACCTATCAACCATGGGCAAGTAACAGCGAATTGTTACAAGCAAAACTAACTCCGAAGTCGCATTAGTCTCACCAAGAATTGAAATCGTTCCCAGAGTGTAAAGAAATTACTAAACGTTTAAAAATAGATTAGTGTTTATTAAATGGCCTTACTTGCAACGAATACGAAATCTCGGCAGTGTGAATGTCAAAATTTTGTGTGCAATATCATTTCACTGATTATCATTTAGAGCAGTATACTTTCAGTCGATGTAGTGTTCGTACGTCATTGGCACAATTGTGAAATTTAACGGCACCAATCCACACAACCAAGAAACGTTAGCGCACATATCGCCGAAAACTTGTACTATATTTTAGGTTATAAATAGTACTACGAGACGCGAAACACCAACCATCCGCCATTACCGTCCACTTGTTGTACCTAGCTCTCCGTTCAGCCACTTTCGTAAACGTCACGTCATCAAAATAAAAAAAAATGGAATCATCGCATCGATCCACCGCCCGATCCACAACCGAAAGACTATAAATTGCAAACTATTTTCGAAAGATGGCGCTGTGCGTCGTTGGAAGTTCAGAAACAATTTATATTTGAAAAAGTCTTGTTGTCGAACGTTAAAATATAAAAAAGCCATCAAAGAATTTTCACCACTGTTATCATGCCGCTTCATATTTACCAACATAACAAATGAAGCATCATTAAAAGCCGCCAAAAATCTTTCAAAATAATATTCGTTTATCCACGACTTCCCTGTAGATAATGGTTAGTTAGTATTAAATGATATGTACCTTCTTTTCCTCGGGTTCTCCAGTCTGTAACACGACAGAATACGCCTGAAACAAAAATGCCAACTTAAATATAGTTTTTAGCTTAAGCCAAGATTTATTTCCTGTAGTGTATCCTTAAGCGGTAGTAAAAACTTAAAATAGCCTGTTTGCATTGCGTGCATTCATAGCCGTCGCTAATCGTTCCTCTATCATTTATTTTATTTGCATTCAAGGAGCATTTTAGTTTTTTTAATGGAGTAATGTATATTACGTGACCCTGACTGGAAAGCCAGACGAAGCTGCAGCTGCAAACAAAATTCGGGTTGAATTGAGCCCTTAACTTAAGGGGAATCCATTCATTCTCCCTAAAGAAAATAAAATCCTTGAATACGAACCTGCTACAGTCGCGCCATCTATGGGCAACATTGCTCATTGCATTGATCTGTGAGTTGGCACAGTATATCACATTTACGTTTTACGTGTACGGTAACAGCCTATCTTATCATAATAATTAAGTAATGTGGCATAACCGTCTCGAATTACTGATTTACTTGACCGATAGTCGAATTCTTTATGCGATATTGGGTCACCACGTTTTTAATGTTTTGAAACATACGTTTTTACCTACGCCTTGGGAATCAAACCCATCATCGTTTTGTTGCATCGCGAATGATAATATAATTAATCGAAGGTGGTTATGGTAACTTACCTTTGTCGAATCTGGCGTGGCATTTCGTGATTCAGATTTCCTATGATTCTCTTGGAGAAATGCATTGGATACACTTCGGTAGTCGCCATCTTCTGTATGTGGGATCTGCAGAAGAAAATATATGATAGTAGAAATTAATTAATTTACTACGTTTTAAGGAGCTAACGTTAACAAGGTCGTTGTAGAAACCAGCATTGTTAGTGCAACATTATGCTGAGCGACGACCCTGTCTCGTACGGATGTGACGTACCTACCTCACCAACACCATTCTTTCCATTGTTATATTCTAATTTTAAGGTTGAGTTTCTATTTGAGTATTTGTTACCTCGTCTGAGTATGAAAGGTATTTGCGTACTTGCTCTAAATACTTAGCAGGTAATTCTACAGGTCTAGTTAGTCTTAGGTGGGTACATTACCATGCAAAGTACCTAGGTATCTACTAGTAGACAGTAACATAAAAATAAATATTGAGTTTCATAATAAGACAAAATTGATTTCCCATACTCAGGGAAATATTTTTCTATAACTTTTAGCAATAAAATATTGTCTGTGTAAAGTAACAATTGCGAGGTAAGCCGCAATCGCAAAAAAGGAAAAAAACAGACATTGGGAAGTTTACAACGAAACTGTAAATAACCCAGTTAAAATTGCTGAATCGTGTAACGATGGTTGCGCAAAACAAACAATGAAACTACCTTCTTATTTGTAAATCATTTGCACACCTTTGTTTAACGCGAAAAATAATTCTGGACAAAAGTCAACGATAAAAATCTTAACTAATATAATGAATTAATTGGGCAATTGGGTACCTACTTTCAATTTCCTTACCTCCCGTCGAACGTTATCAGCTTCCCATTTGTTCGCGATCCGTATCGTTTCCGCAGTCTTTTGTTGAACCGACTTGGTGTCATCGAGAAGTGTGAGCTCGTAGAACTCTTGAATATCTGTGACAGTGGAAATGTATTCAATTGAATGCCTCCTATCGATCTTCTCACGGTCTTGACATGTCATGTCATTAGTTATTAATGCATTTAGGTAGTTTGTTTACATAGCCGTCGTCTGATCAGACTGAAATGTTCTTAGACCATTTAGGGAATGAGTAATGAAGCATGAACTTAAGGAAAGTATACTGAAATAAACAGTCTGCAAAGGCTTATCTGAAAGAGTTAATCTGGAACAATTCCGTTCAATGGTGGTAGGTACCTACACAACCTACTAGAAACTATCGCGTGAGTCGTGTCGTGCTAAGATCGATATCGAGCGTGCGGGCGGCGACCCCACGGTGTTTCATGTAAAGAGTGGATGAACTTAGTGCATATTGTATTATGAAATTAACTAAGGGCACTATAATACCTGCCCGTCCAAAGCTTTGACCAGATTTCACAGTCTGGTTCACATTGTCTCTCGATACTAACTTATAGCTTGTATTTATATCTCCTGTTCGTGAGTTACGACAGGTAGGCAGGTCTATCTATTATGCAACACACAAACTTTGTTTGGGTAAAGAATTCACAACAAGGCTCATGTAGATCTTCGTGACAGTGACAGCGCAATACGCCTTGTTTCACAGAAATAAGTTAACTGTTTCAGATATTTTGAATCAAGGACCTTAGCCCAACCTCTAAAAGCTGGAAACAGGCGTGAAAATGTGTAAAAAAAACAAGAGTTTCCATGATACGATGCAATTGCCTGTAATGTAGGTTCCTATATAGCTTATTGTAGGTCAACAGACATTATACAAGTAAGGCCTTGCTTAATTTTCACCCTGCCCTTAAGTTTGCAGATCAGCAAAACAAGGCCTTGCTTGCATAAGATCAACGTGCCGAGCCGCGCTGGCTAGCTACATTTCTTACTTTTGCTTCTTGGAGATTTGATCCAAATTATATTAATTATGGAGTTATTTTTTCAATGTACTAAAACAGGAAATCGCGCATATCATTAAACAGTTAAGTAGCTACCTAAACTTCAAAGACATACTAAACTAAATAGATAAAAACGATCTCTACATTTAGCTGTAATACGCATACAAGCGTAATCAACGAACTTAGTGACGCAAACGCAGAGATTTATCAGGATCTTACTAAGATACCTACTCACTTACATATTACGTAGGTATCATGATTTCAGCTGTATCCATTTGAATAGGTTAAGTACATTAACTTAAAATTCCGAGAACCGTCGATCTCATAATAGACACAATATTGACTTATGTGGAATTATTTCTCGACGTAAAAAGGAATTACGCGCAATGGGAAAGACAGCAAAACAGGCAGTAGGTAACAATGTGTAAAATATCTGAAAGTTTCATTTGGAGTGGAAAAATATCTACCTACTATTAAAAAGTTTAACTTGAACGTGTAGTTGAGCGAGAGCACCCGATCAGGCGCTAATTGTTTCCGAATGCATCAAGCGCACGCTGCAATTTTCAATAAAAATTGTTGAAAAGCTCAGCTAACATAGTTTAAAATTTCAATTAAAACATGTCGAAGAGCGAATTGTGTTGGCGAAGGCTCAGTTAAAGCCGGTGACCCGTATATAGGAGATGTAGGTCAAACAGACCACCGCACATATTGTGGAGTGTACGAACATACGGACGCATCCGTCTGGCGCTCCACGATATGGGTTGATGGATTTTGTGTATTGTCAATCAAAGTTTCATAGAGAGACGGTTGGATACAGTCGACTGGATTGACGACTCGATTACCCGGCAAACCGTTTTGTTCCGATAATGGATTGTAAAAGGAAAGTTTACAACTGCAAATTAGATTATTCATAGGTCATGAAAACAATAATAAATTCAAAGTGCAGTCAGCCTAATCACATCGGTTCAATAACAATACAGACCTATTTGCCCGATTGCGGTAGAGGAAGGGTCAATTTTTTTTATGAAAATTGCTCGAAATGTGCAATGAATCTTGTTTAATTCCGTCTAGGTACTTTACTTAATATTTTGATAGCCTGTAGTACGAAACTTACCTAGGTACTTAGGATATATTTTTTATTACTAAAAATCTGCGCGAAAAGTCTGCAACATTGCAGTTCAAAATTATAATTTGACATTTAACAAAAACAACTTTTCAAATTATCAGTAATATAATATTATAAGTAGGTACCCCAGTATAGATACCTATTCACAATAACCTTATCTTCTAAGGTCATTTAGTTTCTTTAGGTATATAAAACTCATCAACAGAGGCTGGACCGTCCAGTTATCAGGTCCAATTAATAAACAAGAGGATTGAGACGAGATTATTCATATTATTTTCAACTGATAAATGCATTGCGTGCGTAAGCGACACATTTGATAAATAACAGAACTGTACGTAGGTACGCGATCACATTGATCGTATTTAATTAGTTTCTGTTTAGAGAAACGTGTCAGTCAGCAGTAGGTCAACATTATCTAGCCATCCAAATTTTAAACATACTTAGAGAATTTTTATCGTGTTTACGTTTCCTAACCAGCACATGGCCCCATTAATGATATTGTAGTATTGGTTCCCGCCATTGTGCGCGATCCGCAATATCAGAGGAATCCCAGATGCATTCCCATCCGAGAACAAAAGCTGAAATGTCGCACGAGGCTGTCGTAATTACAACAGCACCCCTTTTTTACCAGAAATTGCAAAGTAAGTATGATGGTAGCTAGACAGAAAAAATATTAATAACCCCTCAAACCCTTGTAAAAGGTTAAGGTATATATTATGACATCCCAAATAAAATCATCACGTTTTAAATTGATATACCTAATAATTTTAAAAGATCATAGCCCAATTTCACAAAAGATCGATGAAGAAATAAATGAGAACAACAATTTTTGTAAAAAGAAAAATACAAGAATTTTCCACAGAAGTTGAATAAGTTCGCGTCTGTGACTGCGAGTGCAGTGAAGCCCATGTGTGTTCATTACACATGACGCATGCAGTCAGCTGCAATCAAGTACGCATGGGCTGCAGGGCAAGGTTAATCCAATGTAGATAACTATACATTTTGTTCAACTTGCTCTCGATACATTTTTAGTAGATCATCTACCAGAAGTTTTTAAGAAAATATTTTCCTTAATATGACTTCAGAGGAACTTGATTGGATGGCTACCAGCGATTCAGTCTTTTTTCTAGCTTGCCAAGAAACCATCCCACGTCCAAGCCTTTATGTAGACTACCAAAATAAGCCCTTGGGACTTCATGTTGAATTAGGCCGTTTGAAGGCTCCCTCTCAGTTACCTATGTGTCTCTTAAAAGTAGGTCATCTATTCACATCTCTAAGATCCTAATAAATGCACTATATATGTACCTTTATATAGGCTGGCGTTTTATATCTGCTCCTACAATAAGACTAGGTTTATCTTATGATTAAAGAAAATTATCTCGTTCATATCACCGAAGTAAGTACATAATTTGCCTATTACTTGAAGCTAAAAGAGGCAGAGGTAAGTGTATGCAGCCTTCAAATATAGCTATTGTGTGCCTGTAGATAGCCATATTAAATGGCTAGACAGGCAATTCAAGCAAGGCTTACGGGAATTAAACCAGTAATGTGAGTGAAACCTGTAATTACAAAGTCAGGAAGGTAGCTAGTTGGTTATTTCGTTGCCTCAGGTTCGAATGGAAATTTATGCGTTACCGAAACATCGCTTATTAGATTTTATCGTGCAGCGTTTTGCGCAGACCTTCGTGCTGTTGATATCAGATACACCTAGTCGACTACTGTACTGTTCATTACAACCGGCTAAATATATCGTATCACAATAGCAGTGTCGTGGTCAAGGAAGATTCAAGAGCGCCAGTGACGCGATATGCGGTCACGTGCCTGTTCCGTATATTTATAGCGTAGTGAGCTGAATCGGTCCCTTCGACCACTGAACTTCAAAGTCGAACTGAAGTTCAAAGCTAACGGTTAATTTGAAAAGGTGTGTGCTTCTCTATTTTGGTTTGCTTTAGATTGATCATTAGGTAAAGGGGTGTGTGCTTCGTTGTAGACGCAGTTTTGTGAAGTCTTCGTTGTTTTATGAGGTGAAAGCAGGTTTCTAATATTGTGACAACATACCACAAAGAATAGGGGGACGAAGAAAGTTAAAGATAGCTACCACCACCAACCACCTCTCGTGTGCTCTGACCCCATCGCAAGAGCGTTTATAGATAGGTTAAAGTAAAAAGGTCCACAAGAAGTTACCCATTTTCTTCCACAGGATTAGATAAGTTATTTAGGTAAATTGTTAACGAGCCATTTCACAGCCTGAAAGTTACGTAGAATATGAACATGTTTTTTTATTTATTTTTATATAGGTACTGCAGTTATCTATATCTAGCTGTTATATGTTGTAAGTGACAGTTTGCGGTGACCTTATTGGCTACAATAGATTCCTCTACCTTATGATCAATAGGTTCGATCATCTGCTTATTGTTCTGCCTTTGAATGGAGATTTCCGATCTGAGAACTACAGAAAACCCAGCTTTTCTGCAAAGAGCTTAATAGAATCCTATACTAACTAGAAGTAGACTAACTTATATAAGTATTTCATTTGAAAAACTTAATAGCTATTTACCTAAAAGAGCAAAAGATTGGATGTTTGTACAGGTACCAGCATTGATTGCAGACTTAAACGATTTCGCAAAAGCATCTTTCAAATGACAACCGTCTCGCATTGCTTCATGAACACGACGTAAGTTAAGTAACTCTACATCAAGCGCCACCTAACAACATTATGAATGGAAACAATGTCATGAGTGTCGATACCTTCCGATACAGACAGCACCTGTCTAGTTACACAGATAAGTCTAACATATGTAACGTTGTACAGAGCGGGTTCTTATTACAATGAAATACAGACAAACGTAAAAGGTAATAAACACCCTAGTCTGACTCATAAATAAAGACGAAAACATATCCTACCTGCGCCGTAGCTTCCTGTTCGAATCTCCCACGAAAATATCATTTGTTGAGGTAGGTAGCTATACAATATGTAGGTACTTACATACGTAATAATGTAGGTCACTGGAGTTATTAAAACCTGTACCTACGTATCTACATAATTCACTTGAGACTCAGAGTATACTATTCGTACCTACTAGGGTTAAGTGACGTAATGTGTAGCGGCCTTAATGCAGCCCTTATTAGGACCGCTCAGAGTTCCTTACCATGTGAAGATAGAAATTACACCATTGAGTAAGTATTAACTGTGTTGACTCACCAAGTAGAGCTTGAAAAAGTCGTGATTTAAATATCCTAATGACTCTCTCGATGGCAAGGCGAAGTTGTCGGTCCTGCGGCTTTACCAATTTGCTGTGGTAGTCTTCCAGCAGTTCTAATGCTCGGTGTGCCTCTGTGATACCAAGACAATAATACATCAACAAAAAGGCACATTGATTCTTCTTAGATAAAAATAGGCATAAACTGGGTCATGTTTACTTCGTGTTTTCAAAATGTATTAGACAAACCATGATATAGCAGGCGAGGTTAAGACTACAATACAAGTGAATTCTATAAGAGAATAAGCATACGTAAATTAGGTTGGTTGGTAAATGTTAAGTAAGAAACAGCCACCTACACCGCATGACATGAGGTGTAGTAAGTATACGAGCATAGAGTATTATTTTGCTCGACCTACATTTTATTGAAACGAAGGGCACGTTTTCCAGTTAGTTTAGCAATATTGTGAGTGATGTAGTAAGGGATTTGTAATTTTATAACAGGGAGGTTAAATACGAGGTAGATGTGTAGCATACTCGGTATGGAACGCAGAAGCGGGTGCCTCACAACCCTCATATTATCGATACGGATCAACAAAAGGGTGCTGTGTCGAGCGTTACCGACCCCTTGTGCAAATTAAATAATAAGTCAATGACAACACGCACAAAACACGATCACTATAGACAAGAAACGTCGATATTGGAATATCGAAATTCACCTTGCTTACGAACTGGCATCACGGCACCACCCCCTCACGATATTTTAGAAAACTAATACACTTGAGACAAAATAAAATGGAAATTATTTTTCACAGCGGCAAAGTGATGACACTGATCATTTTAAACATTTTTAATCACAACTAGGATGATTTTGGAACGGCACATATTGTCACACAACGAAAACATTTAGAAGATAAGGTACGTAGCGAAGCGCGGTAGTGATGCCGCTTATAAGGGCCATCGAATACTGCGCCCGATGGGATTGGTCGATTTTCACAGTGACGTCAGGGGGTGGAAGCATAGACAATGGAAAACGTAGGCAGGGGTTGGAAAAGTTGTATGCGGGGATGCCAGATACAATTTTAGGCTCACAAAATGTAGAAATCATCAATTCAGAGGTGCCTCCTACTTACTGTCGCAACTCTTAGGTGATTATTTTTGAACGGCGTATCAGTTATGCATATTTTTGGTACTCCAAACCAATTATAATGAACACTATACCGGTGACAATGTAATGTGTAATATAAAAACTTGTCAATTGGAGCGTTTTCTAAAATTAATTGCATCTGGTACCTACGACAACATTTATTTGTTAATATTAGACCCACAGTTATCTAGGTGCAGTTTCAGTTATTTTTAAATTGATCTCATTCAACATTAACATTTTACTTAGGTGGTCCTGTCTAGCTCCGTATCACTTTGTATTAACAGGGTAACTACGATGCACTTACGCTAGGGCACAAGAAGTTGATAGAATATAACGAGACAAATCTGTAAGACCCATTAACCGAACTACAACATAAAAACCAGTCTCATACCAACTAATGTGCCTACTTGTCTACATACTAAAACGTGTAGACAATTGATACTTATCTACGATAAATACCTAGCTGATGGAATATTGCTGAATTGGTTAATTAACTATAACTTGACTCGTGACTGCTATCGGTACATAATATTGTGAATATGTAATTAAGTATGCATATTTGGGCAGGTTCTTCATAATTAAATAACGGAACTAACTTAGACCTAGACCAAGGTTCATGTCTTGCCTTTGCGCCTTGTGCGGCGCAAGTTTATGATTTTAAATAATCAATGTATGACATTATGTAACCCATCTCTGTTAGATTAAAGAAAAGAGACGCAGAATATTGGATATCTATTATATCAGTTCCACACGAACAAGTTCATATAACAAATCTTTCTAGTGCAAACTTGATTTTGAGTGGGGTAATATGTGTCGCGACTTCGCGAGTGTGACATGACATGTTGGTGATAAGTTTACGTTTTATTTCACCTAACGAAGTTTGTTATCACAAGAACACAATATTGTACTTCTGACTTAAATTTATCAAAATTAATAAGTATATAACTACAATTTATTAAATATGTGTTAATAAATTAGTCGATTTTCTGTATATAAGCACAGAAATGCTTATTTTATAACTTTTCCTGTTTCTAATGATGAAGATAACGTCGAATAAAACGCATAACGGATTTTTGACAAATCGTCTGACCTTGGGCGCCCTGCGCAACATTCGTGAATCCAACCGAGCAAGATTATTGTTCTGTCGAGCTAGTCTCGACATACCTATCTACATTCTACAGTGTGTATGTAGATATTTATTAACTAGTAGTGTAGTTCAAAATCTGCGAGTGTGGGGCGCGAAGATGCCTCTATTTGGCAAAAAAGATTTCGGGAGAAAATCCAAAAAAGATGGAAGGGACAGTGAAAAACAACCATCAATCGAAGACAAGTACGTCGTCAAAGATCTATTGGGGACAGGAGCATTTTCCGAGGTACGTTTGATAGAGAGCAAAGAAAACGGGCAGATGTTCGCTTGTAAAATTATTGACAAAAAAGCCCTAAAAGGCAAAGAAGATTCATTAGAAAATGAAATTCGTGTCTTGAAAAGATTCAGCGAGCAAGCCAAAGGCGAGGGTGCTGAGAAGAAAATGTTTTCCCATCCGAACATTGTCCAGCTGCTCGAGACATATGAAGACAAAAATAAAGTGTATCTCGTGATGGAACTCGTCACAGGCGGGGAATTGTTCGACAGAATCGTGGAAAAAGGCTCCTACACCGAAAAAGATGCGTCCAATCTAATTAGGCAAGTGTTGGAAGCTGTAGATTACATGCATTCCCAAGGAGTAGTACACAGAGATCTGAAGCCAGAGAATTTGCTTTACTATAGTGCTGATGAGGACAGTAAGATAATGATCAGTGACTTTGGATTGTCCAAGATTGAGGACTCTGGAATAATGGCCACAGCGTGTGGCACTCCAGGATATGTTGCACCTGAGGTGTTGGCACAGAAACCATATGGGAAAGCTGTGGATGTCTGGAGCATAGGAGTCATATCATACATTCTCCTCTGTGGCTATCCTCCATTTTATGATGAGAATGATGCAAATCTTTTTGCTCAGATCTTAAAGGGTGACTTCGAATTTGACTCGCCATACTGGGATGATATTAGTGATTCTGCAAAAGATTTTATCCGGCATTTAATGTGTGTGGATGTGGACAAGAGATACACTTGCAAGTAAGTAGAAAAGTATTGTTGAATTTTATTTCTTAGTTGTTTCTAATTATGCTCATATTTCACATTTAATTGATCAATTTGTCTATGCCTAAATAGCAAGCAATGTTTGGCTCATTTCATGCATGGCTTCAAATACTGGTACAAAAATATTAAACAAACCATTATTGTATTTGAACATAGTTTTAACAAGCTTATTTATTCAATTGGAATCATATTAGATCTTTGTCAAATTATTCAAATGAATACTACAGCGATATTGATTTTACATCATATTGCTCACTATATATCAAAATTTTGTTTTCCTGACCTGTGAACTTCATAGTTTTTTTGCTGATTAGGTATATTGATGGTTCTAGCATTTGTTATGTGGAATATGAATATGTATTTTAAATACACAAACTCTTCTGTATATTTGTGTAGAAGCATAATTTAATTTGCAGAATATAACTTAGGTTTTAGACAGACGGACTGCATTTCAACTGCAAATTTGCAGTTCAACAGCAGTTCGAATGCGGTTGACACGACTACAGGTGTGCAGTCGTGTTCTGAAGTGGATTTGCAGTTGTATCAACTGCATTCGAACTGCTGTTGAACTGCAAATTTGCAGTTGAAATGTAGTCCATCTGTCTAGAGCAGCCATACTCAACCAGCGGCCCGCGGGCCGCCTGCGGCCCGCTGCGCTTTTTTTTGCGGCCCGAGCCACGTTAAGGGCCCAAAATTACGTAAAATTAACGTATTTATTAATTCACGCATTTACTCATGTTTTCTCCCTTAATGCGTACACACAGATCACACTTGAGTAGTGTTGCAAAAAAAACGTTTTTTTTCTAATGTGAAAAAAAACCTGATAAAAAACTGTTTTTTTTCTGGGCCTTGTTTTTTTCAAGAGTATAATAACTCTAAAATTGTTAGGGCATTTACCGTTATTTCATAAAAATATTGGCAACATTCATTGATATTAACTCAACGAAAGGGATATCCCCAAATAATATACCTATTTATGCACGGGGAAATCCCCTTTCGATTTGTTTGTTTGACAAGACTAATGTAAGCACTGAAACTGATACAGAAAGTGAAGATGAATAATAAATTGCAAAAAGATTATTGAATTGTAATTCAATGTTGAAAGTAGTGAATTATTACTAAATAATATTTTGATTTATTATACAAATTTAATTTATAATTGAACTAAAACGTAGGCTAGAAAAAAACCAAATTTAGAAAAAAAAACAACGACGCAAAGTTTTTTTTCATGTTTTTTTTTCAATAAAGTGAAAAAAAAAACAAATCGTTTTTTTTTATTATTTTATATCACTACACTTGAGTGCGCTCAATATGAAGAATTTTGGAAATTAGTACCGGATAGCTATGAAACGTTAAAAAATTGCGCACATTTACTCTTGACATTGTTTGCATCAACTTACCTATGTGAATCCTCATATTCAAAAATGAAATATGCAAAAAATGTCTACAGATCTCGGCTTACCGATTCGCACCTAGACGACGTCTTGAGAGTAGCATGCAGTAACTATGTGCCTGATTTATCAAAAATTGACAAAAATTTGTTACAATGTCAAAAATCACATTAATTTTTATGACAGAAATAAATGCTAATTTTTTTATTATATAGTTTTATTTAACTGTCGCATATAATCTTCGCTTCATCACTAGTAACAAATGCGAAAGAAACCCAGTCTGTCTGTAACGCTTTCGTGAATAAGCCACTGAATCGATTCTGATGAAATTTGGTAAATAGATAGACTATTCGCTGATGACGTAGGTGACATAGGTATGTAGGTAAATTACTGCGGCCCGCAAGGTTAAACAGTAGCAATTATGTGGCCCAGGGTAAAAAAAGGTTGAGTATAGCTGGTCTAGAGCCTTAGTTTCCCTTTATATTCTTTACTGCAAATATTGATATTAACATAATTAGATTAATACTAGTGTAGTATCTTGAAGATTTGCTAGTACCAACTGTCCAGCTTTTTTTCACTGTTGAAAATTAACATCTAACCAGGTAATCTGGCTAGCGATTATCATTATACGAAGAGTGTTTGGCTGTTCAATAAGTTTACATTTTGTAAGAATGAATTCCAAAATATAATGATTGATTAAAGGAAAATTCTTGTTAACATTCCTGAGTTCTTATTCATAGGTATAGGGGCCAAATTGTATTATCGATGTTTTTTCCTTGAATGCATGTAATTTTGATGCATTTCTGAAGCGATACAATTTGGTGCAATATCTCTTTTAAATATTGAGAGATTGTACTAAAATCAGTATGTATTGTATACTGATATAAAAACAGCATACAGTTAGGATTTAAGCCTGCCCAACATTTACATTCCAAGCACCTTTATTTATAAAACTAGCTGTTTTCCCATGGTTCACTTGCTCCAGTGGGAACTACACCCGATACCTGTATAATATAGTCTATGTTATTCTGGGAATATGTAGCTCCAAAACTATTAACAGAATAAGAATTTATCCTGTTTATTAATATAAAAATTGTTAAATTGGTGCTTAACATGACAGATTGATGTAAAAAGATTATAGGTAGTCGACGGCCAGTGGACTTTTACAGTTTTTCACTTCTCAGTGTCTGGCATACATCATCCTCCGAGCCTTTTTCCCAAACTATGTTGGGGTCGGCTTCCAATCTAACCGGATGTAGCTGAGTACCAGTGTCTGGCATACACATACATTTTTTTTCCACCTATAGATCCTTGCACATTATACGTGACATAATAATGTTAACGTATTGTTTAATGCTGTATATAAAATTGAAATGAATCAGCATATTTTCCTGTACCGAGTAACATATGTGTCCAAGAGAAACATAAGTTCTTATAAGTTATTTACATCTTACTTTGAAAAGCCTTTCCGGTGTAAATGCAATACCAGGCATGAAACATACACATTCATACTGTGTACATAGTCGGAAATGCAAACACTTCAAGTTTTTCAAGACTTCAATCTCCCAATACCTGACTATGTGAAAAGTCAATTAGGATGAGGTACAAACATTTACAGCACTATGTACTAATGCATAGAAACAGCTATAGTACAATAACGCCCTCTAATAATGAGCATCAATAGCTTCGCAATGGGTCATCTTTTTTTATTACGAACATCCAAATAGTCTCGTCAATAAGGCGGAATCAGCGTCGGCTGCCGGCTGTCGGGTAGGTCTTCATGAATTCCAGTATAAGCGGCATTGTCGATGTCTAGCCTCGAATTACGTCAAGAATTGAATTCACGTCACGTCGCGACGTTGACCCGTCTCGTGATATCATTTATTTCAGATCGATAGGATCGAAGGGTGTCAACCCTTAGTTAGAAATATACATATTTGGCACAAATCTATCATCATCATCAATTTAAGAGCCCATTTCTTGTCGGTGCAGCTCCTTCCATTTACGCCTAACAAAACTATACTAAGAATTGAATAAATGTATTTGCACTAATTTTATTAAGCTGTGGAGTTTGTTTGCCATAACGCAATTATCTCTGGAACGACTCTGGAAAAAATATTTCCGTGTAAGTTAGCCCATGTATCGAAGAAGAAGCCCGTGTAATTTTTATCCAGGGGCGCGGGTGAAACCACTTTCAGAACCTACCTAGTTAAAAGATATAAGAGGTCCTTAAAAGTTTCTTAGCTCTTTATCAGTCAATAGATATAGGGGTTAAGAATAAGAATCTTTATTTGCAGAGAAACGCCAAAACACTTCACTAGGTAACTTGATGGGTAAACCCCCCAAGCTGCGGCGCAGAGGCCCGCCTATTTCGCCCCACCTAAAGCAGGTCTAATGAATCCTTTAATATGATACCTAAACGTTTTTTTTCAGGCAAGCTTTGGACCACCCATGGATTTCAGGAAACGCTGCCAGCAACAAGAACATCCATGGTACTGTATCTGAGCAGCTCAAGAAGAACTTTGCTAAGTCACGCTGGAAACAGGCGTACCATGCCACTACGGTCATCAGACAAATGAAGAAAATGGCGCTGAACAGCAGCAGCAGCTCAAGTCGCAATGCTAACGCCTCAGGCAAACAATAGCTGTATTGTTTGTCTGCCCACCTTCCGATTGCCATTGGTACACCTGCCTAGAAAGGTACCTCATGTAGTGGGTCTTAATGGTCTCGAGATGACTAAGTTCGACGCGATCCTGTTATTGCAGCACCATTCGGTGTGATGCTTGTTAAATTGGTAGATATCACAGTTAATTGGAATTCATTGTCAAAACAGTTGGTAAGAAATGCGTCTGAGATTCGTGTCATTGCTATTATAATTGTGACGCCTTATGCCATAATATTATAAGGATAATAATACGATATTATCCTTTAAATGAGCGCTTGCGCAAATCTATATACTTGGAGCAGTGCTTATAACTATATTGTAGGCATGTTACATAATGATGAAAAATCAACGAACTGTTTATAAGACATTTTGTCTAGTCATTTATCATTTCTGCTTGCATAAAAGTATATACCGTTTTAATTGGATAAATAATTAATAATTATGAATATAACTGTAGTCAAAGGTATCGAAATATTATGGAGTAACAATATGCTTACCTTTAAACTCACCATTGATATTCCTATTTCTACAT
Source organism: Helicoverpa armigera (assembly GCF_030705265.1). Taxonomy (NCBI): domain Eukaryota; kingdom Metazoa; phylum Arthropoda; class Insecta; order Lepidoptera; family Noctuidae; genus Helicoverpa; species Helicoverpa armigera. The sequence goes on along the minus strand of NC_087132.1, from coordinate 7,047,456 downwards.
TTCATACACATGTTTCTCTTATTTATTTTGACTATATTAACACTGAACAGTGTTAATTGTACCTATGTAAATCTATTTTAACTCTTGACCATGAATCTTTTTACGAATTTTAATTTGATTTTAAAATGCATTTCGGAGTGAATCAAACTAATTAGGTAGGATAATAAAATGTTCTCTTTAAAAGATACTGACTAAATAGTTATTACTTAGTAAGGTGATACTGACAAATCACATAAAAATAAGGTCTGTTGCAAAATTCATTAGAATTACAAATTAAAGTGACGAATATTTACACTTAAATGATAATGGTTGGATATGATAAAGTATATTAGTCATTGAGAATGTTGATCCGCTTCTTACATCCCATATAAGTCCATTTGGAGTACCCGCCTAGGTACTGGTTTACGAAATTGCTGTAGTGACGACATGTAATGTGATTATTCAATTTGACCCTTCAAAGTAGTTGTTTTAAAGTTTGTTAAATGATCACCTATGCTATGCCTAGCGTAAGTTTTGTGATTCTAAAGCTAAGTCCTATATATCCACTGTCATATTCAAATACCTGTTAAGTAGTGTATTATGATATCTTACCTATATGCACTGTTGAATTCAATGTTGTTATATAATACTCCGCGCTTAAAATGATTGTATAATAGCGCTGTTTATGCAAATATCATCTCAATCAATCATCATCAATTTCCTAGCTACATGATTTGATCCAACAATATTTTGCGCAACTCGACTTATTGTTTTATCGGTAAGAGTGAAAGATCTGTACGCAAGACTGAAATAATATAAAGTGATAGCTAGTTTTTTTCAGTAAAACCCTGATAGGTGATTTCCGCAGCATTTTTCAATATTCCAATGTTTTGAATAAAGTAAGGTAAACTTAACGACGATTTATGCATTTGATAAAGAATGTTTCTCCGTAGCAGTAGTATAGTGGAAATTGTTCATTGGGTATAAACGATGTAAAAGGAGTTAACACATTATCGCTAACACAGGATACATGTTAAGCATTATAATGCAATCTTGACATGATTGATTGGAATTTTGTGAACACGCACATTAGGTGAAAATCTTATTGTGGCTAGCTACCTGCTACGTTGTTGACAGCCCATTTTATTATAAGAGCGTATCATGTACAGATTCGATGAATCTCATTATTTTTCCTTTTTATTACTTATGTGACAAAAACCAAGGATCTAATAAAACTATTTATATTGTAATCACTATGCAGCTTATGTTATGTGCGTTGAGTCAGTATGACTATCAAGCTTCTTAAAAATATTTTTGTTATCTATTAACTTTCCCTGCTTAGATGAAAAAGGTAATATTCCACTGTGAATGGTTTTATTTGGCAACGCAAGAAATCTCTTTGAAAACTTTTTACATTCCATTTCTTCAGTATATTTTTTATACAGGAATTTATAATTTACTTTTGTATCTCGATTTTATTTGGACGGGCTTTAGGGAAGAAACAGCAGATTAAAGGTGCGCCACCACTGTGACGATTTCTCATGAGCCCTTTGTGTAGTCAAAAGGCAACGCTTGGGAAGAAAGTGACGTCAGTGATGGCGCACCTTTAACGTAAATTTTCTTTTGCCAGCGTTGATGTACTTATCTATTTCTACATCAATGGTAAGTACTTAGTAGATAATCATAATAGGTATATTATGTATTTGCAAAGCTTATACACAAAATTATTGAACATTCCAATTAGGACTTTATTTAGTTACTGTTGAAATACGAAGCTACTTGTGTTCATGTGATCGTTTTTATGTCTATTTATATTTTATATGGAGAATAGAGGCAATGCAAGTGCTTTTTAGAAACTGTCCGACGTTACTTTTGTAATATGCCATTTATTATGTATCTTCCGTCCATACCTTTCACTGGGAAATTTATCTAAAGAACCTTATTGATTTAGTCGGCTAATCCATGCCACGGTGTTGTCAATATTTTGATAGCATTTTAAGAATATTTATTTACCAATTTTCCATTAAATATTTATGAAAATTGGCCTAATGAATCTTTATAAGTCTGATATCATAAAATGTGCTGTCTTGACTAGTGTTTCCGTTACATAAAGTTTTAATGAAACTGCTCTTTTAAGGGTTCTGGGTGTATAAAAGAGAGCCGCCGTTTTTAAAACCGCACCAGTTGAAATTAATATACAGTTGCCAGTATGACATTAAGGAAGATCCAAATTGAAAAATGTCCACTACATCACAAAGATCATGAAAAAGGAGTTGGACTTACAACACATTTTAAAAAGGGTGGCCGGAAAGTCTAGAATAAAATAGAAAATATAATTCCTGGAATATGTAATCGTCACTCAACGCCGTGGCGCGGATAAGTGCGATACTGATATGTATCAATGACCGACTATCTCAGAAGGAGCCAGGACGGGAAGGTATCAATTATTTAGAAACATTTCTATATGAAATCAATTTCATTTTACATGTGAAATTACATATCTTAACAAAAATACTTGTTGATGATGTGACTTCTTTGTAATAATTAAGAGACGCGCTTCTGAATGAGGCAAGAGCCAATCAACGTGTGTTATTCGTTAATGTTCTCTAACTACTGTCATGATAAATCATCGCTTGATTGTTAAGCATGCACTGCTTTAAAGTTTTTAATAATTGTAAGTGTAGTAATGTTCAATAAATAATTGTCTAAATGCGCCTTAATATCTGTGTAATTTTAGTAGTTCTGTCAGTGCTCCTTGTATTTACTATAGTTTAAATAATAAGAGTACTATTATAGGTTCCGTCATACATTAGAAGCAGATCGAATTTCATTTGATTGTCGATGGAATTATTATTCTCACGTGAAACATAATTTATGTAACTCCTTCGTGTATGTTTCATCAAATGTTGGTATACTATGTAAAGGATCTTTATGAGGATTTTTATAGTCATAGTATTTTATGAATTGACATACGGGCATGAATCCCATTATAATCTCTTAATATAATATTATAGTAATCTTCGTTTTAACTTATACCCATTTTGTGTCAATGGCTAACTATACAAAGTGCCATGTGTCTACCAATAGGTGTGTTCTATTAATTATTTATAAATTATGTGATCGATTTTATATTTCAATTTCCATGATCTTTTTTTAATTGCGCACAATGTTTGAAGTAAGTGTTAATTTTAATGCTATCTATTATTTACGAAAACTGTACCAAAACTGGTGTTTGAGCACATAATTTGCTTTGTAAATGTGACAAGTTTTTGTTCCTTATCTGCACAAACGCTTGTATCCACTGGACCGCAGTAAATCATGTGTAACCGAATAATAGTAGATACGCTAATGTGATCTTGCCATTGTTACGCACTTAGCAGTACACACTACTACAAGTTTGCTCTCTACATATTTTCCATTTTGTTATTAGTTGAGTTTTCACTGTGCCAAAACCATATCATAATCAGTGATAAATATTATACTTGTAACATATAAGATTTCTTGTTTATTAGACACTTTTAAACGTTTTATCGCAATAGATAGCAGACAGCAGTGCTAAGCGACATTTCAAGTTCCTTGTCATTTGAATACTAATTATTATTTTCTTTATTCATTAATGTATGTTTAGTGTAAGAGTAATCTATAACATATTTACTATTTTTCGAAGGTTATTAACTATGTATATGTTTTAAATAAACATACACGTTTTAGTTTCTATATTTATCTTAATTAAGCACAATAGTCTAAGGGCTGGGATGAAATTCAACAAGTTTGTTTATTCAGAATCTGCAATTTCTGTTCTATCTCTATTATTTCGGTTGTGAAATTATGTTTCTTTCAAAAGTACCTATTTCCTTGACGGAAATTTTATCGGGAAAGTTGTAATAACTTGTAACTTAGATCTGATTTAATGTTGAAAAAAAAATCTTGTGATTTAGATTTTATACTTCTTGTTTAAAACAATCAAAATTTATTAGTAGATTCTTAGATGTTAGCTATATTTTCAATGTCATTGTAAATAAAATGCCAACTTGTTGAGACACTCGTTTCATTGCCAACAACAATCCACCGATCTTTATTATAATTTAAATTATTTATAACGTTTATATTACAATATACATTATGAATATAATATCAGAGTAAGAGGAATGTCTACTGAATCTCCTCGCCGAGAAGTGACAGTTGTTTCAGGAACTGTGAAGCGTTCGGGAGGGTGGTAGCGCCGTAAATGATTTTCCTAGAAGCACCACTCGTTGCTTGTTGCTGAAAAGTTCAACAAGGATTAACAAACATTTTTTTTAGATACATGTATCTGTCGCAATCATACAGTAATTCCCCCTCTTCATTTAAAGAAAATGTGAAAGTTTATTTATTTTATTTATTAGTACCTCAAATTACAACTGTAGGGATTAAAAAAATAGTAAGTAAGACCACCTTCTTGAAGGGCCTATTTCTCTATGATCTCTGATGGTGTATCTTTATTTCTGTGTGAGCAAGAAACACAATTTATCTGACTATAATTTTAAGTATTTAAAAATATTACCTTAGCAAAATCAATGAGATTGTGGTACTCGATGTAATTGCCCCCTCCTACGACAAAGACGACGGCGTCGGTGGGCGGCGGATGCTTGGCGGCGCGGGCGCGGGCGGCGGCGTCGGTGCGCGCGGCGCGGGGGTCGAGCCACGCCAGCTCCGTGCCCGCCTCGCCGCCGCTCAGCGCCGCTTCTACTGCGCGACTTACTGGCAACTTCTGTGGAATAAGAAAAAAAAAGATTTAAATGAGTTTATGGCATCATCATCACCCGAGCCTTTCCCCAACTATGTTGGGGTCGGCTTCTAGTCTAACCGGATGAAGCTGGGTACATTGCTTTACAAGGAGCGACTGCCTATTTGACCTCAACCCTGTTACCTGGGCAATCCAATACCCAATATTGAATGTAATTCTTATTTCAAAAAGCTTATGTTTATCAGACAGTCGATTGGTGGTTTGTGTCTTATGGAAGGAGTATATGGCTAATATTTTAAAACAGATGGTCCCATGCCTAAAATACGTATTTTTGTATTGAATAGTTTTTAACTTTTTAATTAGTTGTGTTGAACTTATGTAGGTTTAAAGACATAATAGCTCGTAGAGTGAAATGATTTTATCGAGAAATCATCAAGTGACTCCTCCCGCCGTGAAATGAACCTCATGTAAAGTTCATAATATAGTAGCAAAACTAAAAGAACATATGAAATATAAGAGTATAGAATACACATAAAAATATGTGAAGATTCATATAAACACTAGTATTCGCATACACTACAAAAAATATAGGTGTCATACTTACATGTTTCTTCACAACTAAGTTCTTAACTCCCTCCATAACGAACGATGATCCCTGGGATACTAGCTTGGAGAACATGGAAACAGTTTTCGTACCACCGCCTTCGTACTGACTGGACATTTTTGTGAAACCTCTGAAAAAAAGAGATATTACATTCAAATACGATTCTTATTGCCGCATCTAGTAACATACCTAATTTTCAGTGACTATTCGATCGTATTTAGTTTGACCTGAGAAGGTCAGAAACTGTGTTTTTTCTGGAAGATCTAAGCCATATTATGTTAAATTCATTATTGGCTTTGGCTATTGGATTTGGATCATAAAAAGAAAATATATATTTGTATAAACACAACTTACTTCCACCGCCTCATATAAGCCATAGGTTTGATATCGCAGTTGGCACTCTGTAGCGCTTGTTCGAACCTCTTGTACTCATCATCAGGTATCTGCGACGTGCACAGATAATATATGATGAACAACCGCATTTTGTCCTCAGCTGTCCCCGCACTGGGGTCCGAAATGAGGTCCATTACAGCTTTGCTTTCAATGCCGCTGCTTTTGCTCATTATTTTCTCTTCTAATTCGAAAAATGAATCTAATCGCCTTGATTTTATTGAGTTAAGGATGGCTGAAAATTAGGTAAGTTTTATTATTGTATTGAATAGAGATGGTACATTTAACAATTAGAATTCATCAAAGTAGATTTTTTTCAAAAAAACTGTTGCCATGTGCCATTCTGCCATTAAGTGCGAAATCTGCTTTGTCGCTCGAAAAGCGTAAAATTCGGTAGGTGGAAAGCACTTATACAAGCATCTTACATAATGTCTTCGTAATAGTTTTTTGGCATATTATTAAGTAAATAAGTATATTAATGTTACATATTTAGAAAATAAAAGCTAAACTTAACCAATTCCTCACCAGTAGCAATAGTAGTATGCATATCAATAAGGCGCTTCTTCTCCATGAGCTGCGGCAGCGAGTTGACGGCGCTGGTCAGTCGCTGCGTGTTGTCGCTCACCATGCTCAGAGCCAGATCGCTCTCGCCGTCCAGACCCATGGAACTCTTTAACTTCTTCACTTCGGCTTCTGAACTCCTGGAAAATTAGGGTGGTGAGTGTATTATTGCTAAGGGTAGGTACTTATTAGCTTGCTATAGTTGCTATATCCTCACTGGCATATTAAAATTAATTAATAAAACTTTTGAAAGGTATCATAATCTGTCTAGCACTAGGCACCAGGGGGTTGGCTTCCAGTCAAACCGTCGAACCAAATGCTGGTTGGACCCTCAGAATAGTTTGCCTGTGTGATTTTGGTGAGACTTAGACTTACTGAACCTTTGAGATGCTTTAATTTTTTGAATACTCATAACAACTGTCAAAGATGAAGTGTTGGAACTCGTTATGGCATCCACGGACCTACTGCGCCAAGCGTATCTTAGTAGGTAGGGAATTCATAAAATAAGAATAAAGTATCTAAAAACCTCTGCAGCATTATCTTTTACCTATATTTATCGAGATCTTCTTGAATAGCCTCTGCAACAGTAGGGAACGGGCTGCCTTTGTGCTCTGACCACAGAGGATCTCTGGAGTCCAAGTCACATAGTCGCGTCTTTGCTTTTTGGTCTTGCACCGTTGGGCTCGTGTTTTCAGGTACCACTGCTCTATGGGAATAAAATAAACCAATATTTATTATAAGGTTACGATCTATAGATTCACTAATGTTAACAAGGTGTGTATTGAATATAGGGGAAATCATCCCCTCATGCAATATAAGAATAATTTAAATTCAAAACCAACAACAAAACCCTGAATCCTGTGTGATGAAACTACGATTAATGTATAGCATCACAATTGACACTGGTTAGTTTTTAGTTATCAAACACCCTCATTTGTTTATATTAAAAAGACATATTGTTTTATAACATACCTGTTCAAAGATAAATCTAAGACATCATGTGCCAAAGCCTGGTAAGTCCAGGTGTGATGTAATGGTGTTGCCATATCAATATTCCTGTCCAACAATATCAACATAGGCCGAGTAAAACTGAAGGAACCAACTTGACCAGTGTTGCCATGAAATAAATTGTTACGGGCATCCCACAAGTTTTCTCTAAGTTTTTTGTCAAGCTTTTTTGCAACCATTTCTGCCGCATTGCCTTTGCTACTTCTTATTATAGGAACATTACCTGAAATCATACATAAAAGTATTTAGAAATGATATATTGTCAATAATGTGATTTAAAACAGGTTTATATTTTTGTATATTAAGCAAACTTATACTGCTTTCACGATAGGATCATATTTTCTATTTATGCTTATATCAAAAGCATGATAATATTAATCATGACATTTCATATTGTATTGTCATTTTAATGAGATCAAAGATACATCCATGAGTCAGCTGATAACTTACCTAATGTCACAAATACTGAGAATAAACTTTCAACTATATTGTCCATGATTACTTCCATTTCAGTGTCCTTTGTATCACCTCTGTTGATGGCTGGAAAAAGGAAATAATCATTTAAAGCTATTTTAAAATTTTATAATGTATTCTCATCTTTCTAATTTAATCAATGAGGTCAAAGGTCAACTAAACAAGATGTTTGAATAATATAGGTCAAACATCAAAATGAAATGCTTCCATATTGAACAGTCAACTTCAGGTCAGTGGTAACAGTTTAGGAAAATCGTGCTTATTACTATTGAGTGAAGGTGCATGAGTTACCACTGATGTGCAGTCTACCATACCAGTTTTAGTATTACTTAAGATACATTTATGTTTTTGAACCTAGCCTAGCCTTACAAGGAGCGGCAAAGTTTATTCAGACAACCCAATATTCCCGGGTAAGACTTGTGCAACTTGCTTTTGAATTCTGACAATGACAGCCGGGACCAACAGTTCACAGTATGGCTTTACATAAACATACTCATGCAAAGAAAACAAAATCATTACTGAATTGGGAAGCAAGAGACATTATACATTAAACAAATGAATACTCCATTGTTGTAATTATAAAGATAAACATAGTTACCATAATAAGACAGTGAATCTGACTGCTGATGCTTCATTATGAAAAGGTCATCTTCCAAACAAATGAAGTTCAAATACTGGTCATAGACTTTGTGAATGTTTACAGCAGAATTGGACTGAATGGCTGACGCTGCAAGGTCTTCTAGTTTCTGTCTTGTTATCGGTGATATGAAGTTCAGGTGGTACTGGTCATATGTGCCGTTGTCCAAGTCTTGGCAGATGCGGCCGAGGTTCTCCTCGGTTGGGGCACAGAAGTAGACGGCTGGTACTTCTGGTATGGGGTCTCGGTCAGAATGCAGTTGACTGAAACGTTTGGGTAAACTTTAGTATAAATATTTTTTTATCATATTCATCACATACAGTTTTTACGATATTATGTTTCACTATGCATATTTTTATGTTTCCTTTAAATTAATGTTGTATTGAATGGCCATGGTCATTTCAATGTTTATATGGCATCAAAACATAGACAGTTTAAAATAATCTTAGCTGGGTCGTTTTCAAAAAAATTGTAAAAAACAGATATGAAACAGATAGGAAAGCTATATTGTTATAACGGAAAAGTAACAGAGACGAATTATTAGGGTCAGTATATAACGACGCACTTTAAAAAGAAAATAAGTAGATAGTAGTATTCGAATTGTTCTCTATAATTTCGCTGTCGTCCACCTGGTGTTAGTGGCATATTGCCTGTGAAGAAAAGAAAACCTTAATACATTTTTCTCTCCATCTGCGATCAGCCCTCCCAGCTATAATCAGATTGTTTGTTCCTTTCCACTTGACGTTTGAGATTGCTCACATCCTGCGATGCGTTATCCCTTCAATCACCAACTCACTAGCTAGATAGATGCTAGTCTTTTTCTTTTTAGCCGTTTTAAGTGGCTTTCATTGTCCAGCAATGTCTGAGCAAGTACATTTTTGTGTCCTTGAAGTCTCCGTTTATAGGACTTGCAAAACTTTTCCACTTCATCACGTATTGTTAGGACCTGCAGGTATTCATGGACTTCAGTGTTCTTCGTGAACCATGGAGCGCAGCATAAGATCTTCAGTGCTTTGTTTTGAAAGCGTTGCAGTATTTCTACATTAGAGTGGCTTGCCGACCCCCAGAGTTCAATACCATATGTCCATACTGGTTTTAGTATAGATTTGTAGATGAGCAGTTTGTTTTCGAGGCTAAGTGTTGACTGTCTGCCAATTAGCCAGTTTATGTTTCTCAGTTTTAAGTTAGCTTGATCCCTTTTGGCCTTTATGTGCTCACGCCATGTAAGTCTCCGGTCTATGTGCATACCCAGGTATTTAACAGTATTTTCCTGTGGCAGATTGCTTCCATCTAGCGACACAGGAGGGCACTCTCCTCTTCTTAATGCAAAAGTGATGTGGGTTGATTTTGAGGCACTAGCCTTGATTCTCCACTTTTTCAGCCATAATTCGATGCATTTTAGATGATCCTGAAGTTTTAATGATGCTGATATTTGATCTGTGTCACAGGACAAGATTGCCGTGTCATCAGCATAGGTTGCAGTAACTGTATTTTGCTTAGTTGGCAAGTCAGCTGTATAGATAGTGTACAGGACCGGACCCAATACAGAGCCCTGTGGTACTCCAGCTTCTATCTTGTAGAATGAGGATAAGCAGTCCTCAAACTTAACTTGAAAGATACGCTCTTGCAGATGTGATTTGAGGAGCATGTACGCAGTATGCGGCATACAGGTTTTAAGTTTCGACAGAAGACCCTTATGCCAAACCCTGTCAAATGCCTGCTGTATGTCCAGGAAGACGGCTGAGCAGTATTCTTTCCGTTCTAGAGATTGGCGAATTGTGTGAACAACCCTGTGAATTTGTTCTATCGTGCCATGGTGCGCGCGGAAGCCGAATTGATGGTCTGGTAATGTTTTTTGCTCTTCGAGTATGGGTAGTAATCTTTGAAGTAATATTTTCTCAAATATTTTAGATAATATGGGCAGAAGGCTTATTGGTCTATAAGAGTTTACTTCTGAGACAGGTTTACCTGGTTTAGCGACCATAGTAATGATTGACACCTTCCAGATGCACGGAAAGTAGTTAAGCCTTAGTATTGCATTGAATAGAATAGTTAGCAAGACTATTCCCTTTCTTGGTAGGTTCCTTAATACTTCAGCTGTGATTAGATCAAACCCGGGTGCTTTACGTTTCTTTAAGTGTTTTATTATTTTAAGTACTTCAATTGGAGTACACAGGCGCAGGGGTAAGGCCATTTGATGATCACTGCTAAGAATTTTGTCTATTTCTGCTTCAGGAAACATGATGTCGGGGTCATTTGGCTTAAATACATCTCTGAGGAACTTGGCAAATGTCTCTGCTTTTTCAGATGGTTTTTTCGCCCAACCTCCGCTAGGCTGCCTTAGCGGGGGCATGTGAACTTGTGGTCTTTTCAATGTATTGGTCATCTTCCAGAGAGTGTAGTCTTCTGCTTTGCATGGCGAGAGGGTTTTAAGTTTGTCCTGTAGTGTGTCATTTTCATAGGTTTTGATCATTTCTTTTAGTTTCTTTTGTGCATTGTTGAGCGCTCTTTTATCATTTGCATTTCTGCTTGTGTGCCAGTTGCGTCTTAGTCGTCTTTTCACGGCTATCATCTCTCTTATTTCCAGTGTGTAGTCCTGTGTTTGTCGCCTATGTTGGTCGATACATGGAGTTGATTTCCAGGCGGCTGTTTGAATTAAGTTGGTTGTATACCAGGCAGCTTTATCGATGTCTTCTTCCGTTTTTAGAGGAATCTGTAGATTAGCATTTTCATCTATGAAGCTCTGAAATGCTTCCCAGTCTGTTTTTTTATTATATAGCGCCTCACGAGGCTCCTTATATATTATAGTAGTACTTAATGTGCATATTGCCGGTGTATGATCAGAGTTGCCATCTAGACATGATTCAATTTTTGTGTATAAGTCGGAGATACCTTTGGTAATAAAGAAGTCGAGTAAATCCGGCGTCTTATTGTGATCAGAAGGCCAGTAAGTTGGTTCTCCTGATGCCAGGGTATTCAGTGAGTTATCATCGATTGCCTTCTTTAGCATCCTGCCTCTTGTTGTTGTGAGCCTAGAACCCCAAGAGGTATTTTTTGCGTTCCAATCTCCACCAGCAACAAACCGGCCATCAAGTGAGAGGAAGAAGTTGTTAAACATTTGGTCATCAATTCGATGTTTGGGTGGGCAGTACACAGCTGCAACATTGAGTGAACCGTTCCAGTCATCTACGGATACCACAGTTGCTTGTAGATATGCTTGTTTGAAATTCGGAAGAACATGATGTTTTATACTTTCTTTTATAATTATAGCGCTTCCAGCATGGGAGGTCCCATCTGGGTGATTGCTGTAGTATATATTGTATCCTTTAATGACAATGGCTTTTTCATCAGTCATGTGTGATTCTGATATTAAGAGGATGTCTATTTTATTGTGTTTAATTAACAATTCTACTTCTTGGATGTTGGGAGGCAAGCCATTTACGTTCCATGTAGCAATGCGTACAAACTTCATTTCTTAGACTGGGCTATTACTGTAGTTAAGAGACCCATAAGGGTACCTATTTGTTGTATCAAAATGTCAATTTTTTCAGATTGTTTAATAATTATCTGCTCTAATGAGCTTGTTGGCTGAGATTTGATGTTCTCTTTATTTTTGCTAGTATCATCTGGTGTGTTCCAGTGGACTGAGTGTTGTTGAGCATGGTAACTTGGCTTCAGTGGTGGAAAGTCCTCCAATTTGTAGGGTGCTACGTTATTTCTTGCCTGTACCATAGGTGCTTTCTTCTGTGCCGGTTGTGTCATTTTCCTTGCTCGTATCTCTTTATAGACTTGGCAACCCTTGTAGTTGGCTGGGTGGTCTCCATGACATAGTGTACATGTAGCTGGTGTGTTCCTATCTTTTTTAGGACAATCTATAGTTCTGTGTCCTTCTGCGCATTTCACGCAGCGGAATGGACGCATACAATTGTTTTTCGTATGTCCATATTGTTGACATCTAGTGCACTGAGGAATTTCATTCGTCTTGCGAGGATCTTCTATCTTAACTTTAGTGTTGTATATAGATTCTATACGCTTTAACTCTGGATTGTTCGGCCCTGGCTCAACATTTACAAAAAACATATTTAGGGGTTTTTTGTTTCGTCTTGACCGCGCGCAAATGATATCACCTCTCACTTTGTTTCCTGATTTTTCTATTTCCTCTGTAGTAGCTGTTAATGGCGTAGTGTGGTGCAAGTTTTTAATTACAATTCTACAACATCTTTTTTCTTTTTGTGTGAAGGTATGGCCTATGAGTCCATTCTTTCGAATAATCTCAACTGTGTCCTTATACACCTCATGGGTTTTCACCATCAATCTGAGCTGATTTCTGTTAACTATTCTATATGAATAGCTACCAGGCGGCACTGAGCTGTTAAGTAGTTCAGTGAGCTTAGTTAAGTCCATTATTCCATACAGTATTATCGGCGGTGGTTTGCTTACCCTTTTAGTGGGTTTAATGTTTCCCAATATTTCGTCTGTCTCCTCTGTTAAGTCGATTGGTAGTCCACTGTATCTATTAGAGGTGTTGATGGAGTCCTGAGGATCAGTCTTGAGATTATTTTCATGTGGTGGACTGTCGGACATCTTTCTTTTCTTAGAGTTTGATTTGGTGGGTACCCTTTGCCAAGTGGGGGGGCAAATGTTATTTTCACTCACGTTTTCGGATGGCGGTGTAGTTGGTTTATTTGCACCCTTGGTAGCGGTAGCTGGAAAAATATTTCCTAGCGAGGAAGATCTAGGTCTTGTATTGAAGAGGCTTGGGTGAAATGCCTGTTGAACAAAATGTTTCCTTGTACTTGTACTGCCAGTAGCATTTACCGTCGCAGGAGCCTGGACGTCCACTCCTGTGTGGTCTTCGGTAGCTAATTTCTCACTCACAGGCCCGGGTACCTGCGAGCGCCGGGGGTTAGCCGGATCGCATGACAAATTCTCTTCATAATCGCTCATAATTCATATTTAAAAGGTGGGGCATACTCATAGCGCTTTCCCAAGGTACTATGGTTACACTTTTTGAAGGGATTTAATCCTTCAAGGCTTGCAAGTAGCCTGTGGACAGGTTATTGAACCGCCGCCTGTTGCTCGGCGTTGTCATTGCTTATTTTGCACCACCCGGGGGACACGTGTAGGGTGGGCCTAGGAAAAGGTGGTAAATCCTACGGACGCAAGCAACTTTATCCCCCATCGTATCCCCCATCATACCTTAATACATGAATATTAAATATTCTAAAACAAACCCCACAGCAATTCTTATACCCGAACTAAAGCCATTCGTAGGTAGGTAACTATCCCAAACTTATCGCATTATAATACATGATGTTACCTGCAAATATCGATTGTAAAAATGTATATCGATAGAAAACATTTTCGAGTTTTATATTTTATTAGTGGATTGATTTTTATTTACTCTGTTCATGTCGACTTTTCGTAAAGATACCTTTATAAAATTATAAAATAAAAAGAAAAGTGGTAGGTTTGATTAAATACGTTTTTATCTCGGTACGTACACTGTGACCTTAACCGTTCATATCTGTTACGTCACAGAAAAAAGTAATCGATATGATAACCGATATGAATAAATTGCTTGTGTCTAATCTAAAAAAATCTCTTTTTCAATGCTAATTCTTACTTTATACGAAACTTGTATAGTACAGTGATAGTGTCACTAAACATTTATTCTAAGCTGAGTTATAAAACAGTAAAAGTACTTACCGATACTTTAAAAGTCTCACAGTAATACGTAACTTTTAATTGTCGAATAATCACTGCAGCACAATATTTCGTGCTTGTTGCGCTTAACAAAATTACCGAACATTTTTGATTCGTCGATTCTTTTGACAGTTCAGTTGCTAATGTTTTAGGTAAAATAATTTTGATAACTACTACAAAAATATTAAAATTACTAATGTAACAGACAGGAATAACAGAAATGAAGTGAAATCAAGACTTGCTTTAATTAATTATTCCTGAATTCTGCGTGTTATATTTCATGATAATTTTAGCAAATTCCTTCAGGTTCCACAATGCTCTGCTAAGAAATCAATTATTTGTCAGTTAAAATACTAATATTGAATAGTAAAATGTTTTCTAAATGTCGCGCCAAGAATGTGGACACGCATTGCTTATATGAAAACAAATGTTCTACGTTGTAGTTTTCTTTTAAAATTAATCATTCATTGAGGATTATGGGGCGTTATTTTTGTTTTTCATAATGCTGAAATAAATGTTTATTCTGTTTAAGAGTAATTAGCTAGTAGCTATTCTTTAAAAAAGAATAACTCTGTTGGACGTTTTAATATACAATTTTTTTGAATATGACCCAGCTACTACAAATACTGCAATACTGATAGAAATTGGTAAGTGGTATTGCCAACAAAACCATACTTTCCTTTACTTGTTTCCATATGTAAAAATACAGGAAGGTTATACTAATAAAATTAAACACGTAGATTATGAAGGCACAGTGAGTAAGTAAACTATTCAATTGATTTCCCTACTCATTGTTATAAAGCTGTAAGTGTTATACCAAACTACTACATTATAGAGCACTTATGATACATGTCCACGCAGTAATTAGGGATCTGAGGTACATAATTGAATGGTTACTCACACATGCAAAGTCACACCGAGTTCCCGAAGCTCCTTGACAGATATGAGAGGAGATATCACATCTTGACCTACTCTGTCGTAGATCAACACTTTCCACGTAGGTTCACAAGCCACGCTCTTAGTCAGAGGCTGGTTTAAATTCAGCATTTGCTTCAAAGCATCTGTGAAATTACAACACAAATAAATAATCCATCATGTTCTACGTGTAATCGTTAATTAACATTATATCACTGTACGCACTGAGCTGTCGTTCCCGTAAAGTACTCATTTTGTTGCAATTATTAAATTATCCTTTCATTCAATTGAATTTTATATTTAATATTAAACTTTTCAAACGTTTAATTCCATTTAGCTTATTTCTTTCGGGGAGTTGTATTTCTCCGAATGTCAAATTTGACGTTTGTAACATCGTACACGTCGACCGCGATGACTTCGTTCGAAAATACAATGACCTATTCATGCAAATAAAAAACTATCCTAGTAAATAAATATATATAAAATACAATATAAATGTAAATAATATTAAAATAAGAAAAGCTTTCTTCCTTATTACAACCACACAATGTACCTATCTGAAAAATATAGCAGGCCGAATAAAGAATTTTTTTCCGGATTCGATTAAAAATAAATCGCATTTACTTTTTAGTGGCATTCAAAATATATTTTTAAGATAAACAGCCAGTATATAAGATTTAAAATACAGGCTTTTTGCAAATGTGATAGAAACTTCTTCGACTTATTTTTTTTACTTTTTTCATAATTCGTTTTTTAGATCTCCGGGTTTAGTCGTTATAAAAAGACGGCTGTATTGTGAACGCAGAAGAATGTTTGATTGAAGGTATTTACATTGATGTAGTTGTTAAGCAAAATATATTTATTTACTATTATTTTAAGAATATACGTGCACACCATTATGCAATTATGGCGACTCTCAATTAATTAAAAAAAATCTTGCTACAGGTTTGTAGAGGCTACATCAGCTACATGAGTTAAGATCGACCTTTCTCTACTAAATACCTACCGAGCTAATTTTGTTTTAGTTTAGGATAATCAATGCTATAAGGAGTAGAGATACACATAATTATTATGACGCTAAAGAGTTCGTAGCTCAGAATATTTCGCGCGTTAACGCTTGCTTTGGCTACGCGCGATAAAAAATCGCAGTAGAATTACTATACCAGCACGTGTGAAAGAGCTTTAAGGCGCGAATCCTCCAGTCTGCGACACTGTGACCCACACAAATGTTTCTTCTAGTCTATTCGCTCTAGCAAATAAAGGACAACCTTTCAAAAACTTCCTAGAAATTGCAACAACTACATTAGTAGCAATTAAGACGCGCCAAAGGCGTAGGTACGTACCTACTTTACAAAAAATAACAGAGTCTCGTCTCTTACGCAGGAAAAGGATAAGGATGCTTGAGTCACGACGTTGCAGTCAGATAGGTAGGTACTTGTATTTGGTAGATAAACAAAATCAATAAAAATACTCTATATTTTTTACTTACCTAAATAGGTACTCGACTTATAACGAAAATATTGACTACTTAATACGAAAAATAAGTCACCTACCTCATAAACCTCTTAGCTTCTTAATAAGACGCATAAAAGTCCACAATTCCACTAATGAGAAAATGTTGTCAAGCTAGGTATCTACGTAATTTAGATATTAGAATTTCTAGATTCTTCGAAGTTCATTATTATGAAGAAGCATTATGTTACGCTACGCTAAGAAGAATATAAAAGCCAGTAGGCAGCTTTTCCTATAGATCCTAAGTTCTAGGTAGTTGTCGTAAGCCGTACCTACCTATCTAGTTGCGGTAGCAGGGCTCAATGTAGGCCTTTCCTTAGAATTTCAGGTTAACCGGAAAATCTCATTTTCTTATTGATGAATAAAATACAGGTATCTTTAATAAAAATACCAAAGTATAAGGAGATTTCCTTCAGAGAGAGAGATCAATGAAAAAGTGTCCCTGTAATTTTGCAGGATGGCTATGGCGTCATACCGTCACCGATTAAAGCTTACCCGTGTTCATTCAACAGCCCTTTGAGTCCCACAACCCACATCCATGGAAACTCTTTTGAAAATCGGCAGTTACCAGAATCGTACAAGTATTCACTAAGTAATAGAGATCTATATTTTCGTTTTGCTCACTAAGCTATTCAGAAATTGACTGCTCAAGGATCTCGTAAGCTTCATGCAGTCCACTTCGTCGTTGGACAGATTATAGTTTAAAAATCTTGTGGAAATGGCTGAGCATATTCTTTACGTTTCTGTCAAAATTATAAGTTTTTCTCGAACATTTGAATACGTTGCGTAATCGTTTCACGAAGGATCTAGGAGTATTTGTAGAAAAACTTACGCAGTTACAATTCTTGCTATAAGACCTTTGGAATCGCCATGAAGGTATTTTGCTAATTGCTGCGAATACGCGGTTGGTCCTATTTACTTACGATTTGCATCGGGTAAAACTATTTGACTAGTCTTTAAGTGCATAGACAGATACGACTTATTGGATAGTTGGAGTTCAGGTTAAGGTTATTTTAATAAATGTCATATTGCATCAATACCTTTTGTGTGCGGGAACAATAGTAGCGAAAGTCACAAAAAAAAAATGTGTAGGTCATTGATCATTGTCTTAGTTAGAGAGACTATCTGGTTAGATTCTATCTAATATTCTAATGGCGCTATGCAATAAATACGAATGCTGTGTAACGTAGCAAAGTTACATGTTTTTATATAAGTAAGGGTCATCTTCACCTATTGCATCAGTGCCTTTCCATTTAAAAGCGATATATTATTGTCAATATCATTGGCTGCACACGGAACCTAATTTGACACCAATGCGGCACGTAAGCAGCACCTACCTTTATTTGACGAATGTCAGGGGGTTTGAGGAGAAAGCCGCCTGCGGAGGTCGGCTGGTGATGGCAGCGCCGACGCGCTCACCCGGCGCAGTGCGCGCGCGACGGTGAAAGGCGCCATGTCGATACTACACGCAGTGACCAGTGCGCGGACCGCGAACACCATGGCCGGGTTACCATATATGCGAATATTACTCATTTGTGCTATTTTAATCAATGGTTAGTCCATATAAATATAACTATTTAATTATATACGTTCTGTGACCATCTAATTCAGTGATAAATCACCACATTAGAACGGCTTCTACATATAAGGAATTAAAAATCAAGCAATGCGTAATTCGTAATCTTATGCAAGCGGTCCGCCGATCAATTTGTTAGTCGTTAACGTAACTGTTACAACGAAATGATACACAGTGAAAGCATCGTGTTTAGTTTTAACTGCTTAAATAATGTAAAATGTGAAAGCATGTGATAGGGTCTTGCTTAGAATCGTCTCTTTTTAATGTGTAGGGGAGATGTTCCCAAAACGGGTAAGCTAAGGGAAGATGTTAAATAAAATAACCAAGAACATTACATGCGACTTGTATTTGTACTCATAGGGTTGTTTATATAATAAACTTTGGAAAACATAAGATAGTCTTAGTAATCTTCTTCAAAATTCAGAAAAAAATCAAAAAAAATAAACCCCTTCGAAATACCCGCTTTGCCCTCGGGGGGGTCCTAAAACGGGTAGCGCCTTTGGGCAAAGCAGGTAATTAATCAATATATGTGATAAATGAATTAGAAAACGTATCTTAGCCTCCTATTATCCAGGAAATCTTTATCGTTAATTAGTCTCCTTAATTATGTTAAACAGTTTTCTTATTTTGATCAATCTAGATCACTTTTTTACTTTATTAAATGTTACATTTGAAATTATAATCCTACCAGCAGATAATTTTGTTAAAAATCAGAGAAAACATATTTTAATTTCTTTTTAACGCTGTTCCTGTACTTCTTCAGCTCTCTGTGGCTTCCTTTGTCTTCGATTAGCTTTCTGTGGGATCAATTGAGGAAGTGGTCCCTTATTTCAAATCGGGTAGTCACCCGTTATGCCCCTACCCGTTTTGCCCAAAAGCACGTTTTAAATTTCAACTACCTTAACCTTAAAATAGTAAACAAGGAGACCACTAAGTATTCACAATTAATAAGCATATAACATGCAAAATGATAATACAAAACTGCGAAAACCGTATCTTGCACCATACTTGAGTAGTCAGCACTAGCATAATCCGATTTTTTTTAATAAACTCTGCAAAAAACTTTTTTTACATCTAATCTCGAAAACGCTCGTTCTAGGCGCCCGAGCCAACTGACCGTGATCGGCGGGGTGGTAGTGCACCACTCTACACTCACAGGTTCACACTAAGACCTATAATATACGAATGGCAAAGCCTACCCGTTTTAGGAAGGGTACCCGTTTTAGGAACATCTCCCCTAATTTACCTTTTGACTTTAAGTTAAAGCATCGGAGATAGCTGAATCATGTGGCATTTCTATTGCAGATAGATTCAGTTTTCTTCGTACGAGTTTTTTTGTTCGTGACATTCGTGTTTGTGATCGTAAAAGACTGAGTTCAAAGACATACCGTACTTAACTATACGATGCATTTCTAAGTATTTTTTGCCTACCCACATACATATGTTATGTATGTCGATAACTGTCTCTAGTCTGCATCGGACCTTATTGTAATTCGTCTGGGACGTCATTTCTTTCACTTGACATTGAGGCCTGTGACCGGTTACGATCGAGGATATTGACACTTACGTCGGTACATAATGTAGTTACCTGATTTTCTGTCTACTTATCTCACAAGGCTCCACTGCGGAAATTATAGCCGACAGCTTCGCAGTTTTTTTTTCGTTGAAGCTTTTAGCGTTCAATTCTCATTTGCTCTTTAATTACGCGACTCGAGGGGACCTTCAGAAAAGCTAGACATAAACCAAGTTGGAGAGACGTTAAAGCAATTAAATCTCAACAAATAACGCAAGACTGATAAATAGACTAAACTTTTTAAATTAACTTGAATCTAATATAACTTATACCAAAAGTCTGCATCTGTAATTTAGGAGTACCTAATACTACAAGTGTTAAGGTTTACCAAAACGAATTTCGTAAATTCAAAGCTCTCAGGAGCAAAGCGCGGCTAACTCCCCAGAAACCTAGTACAGTCTACAACAAAAGTAATTAACAACCGTCAAACAAACCAAAAGAACAAACCTTTGCCGATGTTTAGTTTGACCATAAATGTGTTTAGAAACATGTTTATTTTAATTCATGACTTGAAATAATTGCCAAACGTAAACACACGTAAGTAATATGAAGAAACTGATTGGTAGCTAAGCCATTAGTAATTTAGATTTCAAAACAAATGTGCGTAGTTTCAGTATTAAACAATTTATTGGCACGTTTAACAGACATACACACAATCAATTCACAAGCCTCCGAAGGCCCACTAAATTTTGTAATCAGGTAGCTTATAAATAATGAATGAGGTATGCGATGTGGTTTGTCTGTCTGCGTACAAAATGTGAGATAAGCACTCAAAGATTAATCTACAATTGAATGAACAGGAAACATTGAGCTACCAAAAACTCTCAGACCTATTGTGCCCACGGCTGATTGTTTTGTTAGAAAAATGCTGGTATGAATAAATTGAGGGCCGGTGTCTAATTACTTTTTTGCTTTTGATGTTTGTCGTTGACGTTTTTTTTTAAATATAAAAATTAATTATTGTTCTTGTCTTCGGGGTAAACTTGAATGTTTTCGACATACTGTCTGAAGAAATGGCCAAAAGTCACTTTCAAAGATTTTGATTGAGAAAATACGAAAATGTGGATAAAATCTTGTTTTTTAAGGTGGATGATGGATGTTAGAAAAAAGAAAATGTAACTATTTTCTAGTATTTCTAGTCCCTATGGTATTTTAAAGTGAGACGTGAGATACCAAGGCCCCAACCGTTAGATGTCTTTCTAACTGGCCGTAATTTGGCAAGATGTCTAGACAGCTTAGCGTCAGTCTTTTCTAATAGCTTTTATATTCTACAAATGTCTACCAGCAGTATTACATTTATATTTGGTTAAAGTAAAATACATTTTCTTCAAAAATGCATCAAGGTGCTGCTAGATTTTATGAAACATGAGAATATTGAGATGCATTATTTATTGTTGTTACATAAATGTTGTCATTCTTTTCTTGGAATATCTAACATTTCATGAAGTTGTATAAGCTGTGACAAGTTATTTATACATGAGAAGTGATATAATTGTGTTATACGGAGATATGAATTAAATAACAATTTCAATAATTAGATTACTTACGCCTAAAACAACTGATACCCATTACTTAATTCCGTAGAATCCGCAAATGAGCTGCCTACTTTGAATAAAACTTGAATATCATATACATAATCGCGTCATTAAATAATAGGATGTAATAATGTGTCGTGTTCTAAATAGGTATGTTTTTTAAATTTATGGTCAAGGTATGCGATAATAATTAGCCTAATAAGGAAGCTTTAAATCATAAATGTAAAACTATGCAATACTGCACGAACAATTCGGGACTAAGAAATGATTTGCGTAACCGACTTTCACTTCTCAATTTAATAGTACTAATTTGGAGTTGAAAGTATTTTTCTAGCTCCTATTATTAGCTCTACAGTAATAATTTTGCTGGATTGTTTAAGCTGAGGTGTTAAAATAATTATACGTCCGTTAATTAGAGAAAATAACCAAAACCGTGGCAAATTGGATAATTCACTGTCCTCTACAATAATAAAACACAAAATTGTACAAATGTAGGTAAAGTCTTTAAGTGCCAGACGCCACATTATGTCTATCCGAGTGTTAAGAATCGCGTCTTTATGTATCTTAGAGAAATTCCACTGAGAAAATCAAATAGAAACTGTTGTCAGGTTTTCCCTTAATAAAGCAAAGCTTTGGCTCGTGCCTATGTCTAAGCCCGTCGTATTTAAGTTTTAAATACTTAGGTACAAGGTGACACTAGTACAGTTGTTTAACGAAACTGTGAACTATTTACTTATTGATTTTCAGGAACCTATCAGCAGAAGGACAAGCCTGAGGACTTTGTGTGTCCAGAGGGCACACAGGGTAATGGAAACTTTGCTGATCCAGCCACATGCAGACGTTTCTATCAGGCAAGAAACTACATAACTGTTTGTTTTTATAGCAATTTTAAAATACACATTCGAAAATGAGCTTGTGGAAAATTGACTATCAGCAAGCCCATTTTTTTGTGAATGCCCATTTTATTTTAAATATGTTTAAATAAGTTAACACTCCGTTAGCGGTTTCATCTGCATCGCGTTTATAACGATCGCGAACATAGACTTTTTCGAAACATGGACTATCTGACACTGAAATACATTTAACAAATCGACCCAGTTGTTTCTGAGATTAGCTTGTTCAAGCACAGAAACAAGCTCTTCAGAAACAAGATATTTTTATGTAGGTAAATAAATATATGACTTGTAATTGTGTCTCAATGGTAATTGTTTTATGAAATCATTTAACTGTAGTCGACTGTACTTCGTGCAAATCATAAATAAAAATTATATAATTGACGTAGCCGAACTTCCGCATATTCCGGTAATGTTTAAATATACCCTTCATATCTTTCTATTAAATACACTGTTTCCTATATAAATATTATGTAATGGAGATTCAGCTGTTTACTTTTGCCTACTAAACCCACAGATTTGCCTTCGAAAGGGAGAATACGTTCGCAATTTCGTTGGATATGCTGATTTAGAAATTTACCTTATGTTAATAGTTACATTAAAGATGCATGCAATGTATTTTACGAACACGAATGTTGTTTTAATAATTGATGGCGACAAGCGAACATTTTATACGTCGATTACCTACTGTGATATGCTAATATTGATATTTAGTAGACATAATCAGTAAGATATAGGCAGTTTTCATATGAATATTAATGAAATTGAAATGTGTCTTTACGATACATTTCAATTCTATTTCACTTTATTAAGATAGGGAAGTAGGTATACTTGCCTACCTTTATTACCTTAAATACGACTGTTAAAATAATATTTTAATTTTCCTTTAATAATCGTGAACCATGTAGGATGAATCGATTCAGTTAATTACGATCAATTATTCGATCGAGTGTATTAATATTTCGCATTCGTAACGGCACAATTATCCATCTGATATAATTTTCGGAGTTGATGATTTCAAGGAAAACATGTTGGCAATTTAATCCTCTTAGTAAAATTATTTAAAAAGTACTTAAGTATATATTCGTTTCGTCGATTTGCCGTGTGTGATAGTCAATTATTAAGTATAGGTATGAGTCAATAATACATAATTATAATACATAGTAGATTGGCAATGAAAAATATTCAAATTCTATAAAAAGCGGTACCTCTCTTATTATTGAATTGGAATGGAAATTATAATTTCGATTGCCTTAAATCTGAGTTACTCAGTATTTAATTGCGGAAACCGTATTGATTTTGGCACTTATTGACATTTTCATATCTCGATTGACCGGTTTTGAAACAACCAGTGTAGCAAGAATTCTGGTTCAATTCAAACAATGGTTAAGTCTAAGAATTGGAACGCGAAAACTTTTGGTTCGAGTTTTTCGTAGGTACGCATTTATTGTATTTATCGGGAAATATCGGTATGTGAGGTATTTTTGTATTGGCGATGGTGGCCGGACCTCTGCGGCTTTTTTTGGTGATCGTGTGACTTTATTACTTATCTGCGTTGAATGTTAAGTTGATCACGACGCGATAGATCGCTATGCCATGTCATTGCATGACCAATGCATACATACACGTAGTTATTTGGCAATAGCATTTATGTACATACCAACTATTCTATTTATAAATTCTTGGATTATAAAAAATGAAGGCCCGAGAATTCCAGTTAGACTCGTTCCATTAAAATGCATAGCCCTTCCTTAGAAGTCAATGCTCCTACGCGTGTACAAGAACAAGGAGGCTCCACAACGTTAATGCACTTTTTTGAATGAATACGATTCAATAATCGAGTGATTTTATGAGGATCGCGTATAAAGTTACCAAAACCTGATATAATTGTAATACAACGATTATATTGGGCCTTGATCTTGATCGTCTTCGAGTTCAGTGTATTCGATACAATACGGTCAACGAGTTACAAAATCGGCAGTATTCTTCCAAAAACATCTAGATACCTAACAGGTTTATCGATTTTGTATCGATATGGTGTAAGAAGGACAAATGACAGTCATTCGGCGCAATGCTTATATTTAGAATATTCTGGTTAGACTGGAAACCGAGCAAGGGGAAAAAGGTACACCGATCTAAATCATCGACATTTATTCATCTGCATCTTATTACGATTCGCGTTTTGTGGGATGCAGTCTATGGGAAATATTCGTATACCATCGCGTATAAAGATATAAGGGGTAGGTACAACCCAGGCCCGCCGCTAGCTGTTTGTTCGCCCGCGTGCAAAACCGATTATGCCGCCCTACGACTACATATTATACTGGGTTTTGTCAAAAAAAATAAAAGGGGTCGGGGGTCCGACCCCCGCCCATTCATATCCATCTTACTTTTCCAACAGAAAAAAATATGTGCAATCATTACCCAAGTGGCCCCTATGTATTGAAAGATTGTGATTAATGGGTAGGCATAATGTATATCAAAGTGCTTAGAACAGATTATGGGTAACTTAAACTAACGAACTTAAATATCTGTAGCAATGTTTAATTTCAGTAAAATATGTTATTAATGGTTTTTGGTGGGTTTCTCGTTGAAAAAGCCAACGCATGAGACATATTTCATATGTAAGGAAGCGCGAGCGAAGCGAGCGCGAAATTTTTTTAGTCTAAGGACACAAAACAAATAAAAACCACTGTAAATTAACAAAGCAAAGTCAAAAAGTAAGATATGCACAGAAATGAAGTGCAAATGTACATGAAGCCGCGAGCGAAGCGAGCGCGATTTTTTCCTTAGAGTTTTCATGAAGTAAACATATCATAAAAAGCCAAAGTGAACAAAAAGCTATAACGGACGTGAGCGAAAAATGATTTTTCAGAATTGAATGCCTCAACAATTAAACAAAGATAAATTGCGATCAGTGCCGGTTTTTACTCTACCAGCGCCCTAGGCGAGATTTCTACGGCGCCCTACAACTGCAATTCAAACCCATACGAAAAACAGAGACGCATGTAGTTACCGATTGCGCGAGCGAAGCGAGCGCGAATATTTTTTTTATAGTTAACAAGGCGAAGCAAAAATTACGTAAAATGTAGCCCAATCGCACATAAGTTATTGCTGGTTGATGAATGCAAAAACACTGGAACATGTCTTCTGATTGCGCGAGCGAAGCGAGCGCGAAATTTTTGTTATATTTTAGAACTCAAAACAAAAATTACTTAAAATTTTGCCCAAACGTACATAACTCTTTGTTGATGATGGCGCCTATGTATTAAAATTTTGGGACTTAAAGTAGTACCGTAAATAAGAAAGTTCATATGGAAACTAGAAGTTACTTTCTTATTAATAAAAGAACTTAAAAACGACGCTCCCTTTTTGCTAGGGTAGACTAAAAAAATCTTGAAAAATAAAAACAACTGTAAAGTGAAGGAAGCCCGAAAATGTTTGAGTTTTGGATCACTAAAAGTCCTAAACATATATAATAAAAAGCGACTGTGAAGTGAAGTAGCCGCGAGCGAAGGGAGCGCGAATTTTTTTGAGTATTGGGACATTAAAAGTAGCTATATGTGATAA
This sequence comes from Helicoverpa armigera, assembly GCF_030705265.1. NCBI lineage: Eukaryota > Metazoa > Arthropoda > Insecta > Lepidoptera > Noctuidae > Helicoverpa > Helicoverpa armigera. The sequence continues at coordinate 7,021,797 of NC_087132.1, read as the reverse complement.
AAAATTGAAGCGTTTAAGTAAGGAAACCGCGAGCGAAGCGAGCGCGAAAATTTTTGAGTTTTGGGACATAAAAGTAGTGTTTCTTCGAGAATTTCTCAAATTTAACGCGGAATTAAACACAAATTCGCTTCGGCGCCCCTGAGCCCGCGGCGCACATAGGGGTATTTTGCATTTTTAGCCGGGCGAAACTATTAGTACGGGTTTTTCTGCTGTAAAGTAGATAGGACTTACTAATATTTACAGAAAACCATTGAGACGGTCTTAATTCAAAAGTGAGTATTATGGGCTGATACGATGATAAAATAAAAGAATATTCAGGATTTGGAGAAGGTTTTATCGACTAACTAATTAGATAAAAATCGTATTGAACAGGTATTCTCTACTTAAATGTTTATAGTTAGAGCTCCCTGGTATGCCTAAAACAATAAATAAGCGTATTAAAAAGAAAACATTTAATAATTTGCTTGAAAATAATGGTTAATTGTTTTTAGTTTACACCAGCAGTAACGTCTAAGTTCTGTCAAAAGTAGCAAAAAGTAGCACCTAATGTGTGTAATATCTATCATCTGACAGTGTTTGTAATACGTTACAACAGAAATCATTAGCCGGAAGCACCCGGAAGATAACTATATTCACTGTGGAAAGTACAATTCATTAAAAAACGGTTCAAACATTTTGAACTTTAAGAATTGATTTTGAACCTTAAAAAATACACGTAAGCATTATTAAATCCTAACAAATAAAACTGTTCTTATCTGTATTATGATAATCCATAGTCGTTTTGGTTAAATAGCTGACAATGAAAAAGTTCTGAGGTTTCAAACACGGTACGTTTTTAATGTAGTCAGAACTGACGCGAGTGCATGTCACAATGATCAAGTTCCGAGAGGTTTGTGGCTGGATGACGTGGGAGTAGGAGCCTAAAAATGGTCGGATTTTGTTCAGTAGTTACCTGGCTTTCTAACAAGCATAAAATTTTTGTTTTCTATTGAAGTTTGTTTTTCTAGTTTCGCCCGGCTAGAAATGCAAAATACCCCTATGTGCGGCGCCCGGGTTATTCGCGCACGCTGCACCATAGGTTAAGATGGCCCTGATGCTATCCATTCATTTGGGTACAGTTCTTGTAAGTTGCAATCTTTGATGAAATTTAAAACAAAAATAGGAGTAACATCCTGATCAAGGATTGGTGCGGGCGCCTGCGGCGCCCCTTCTATCCGGCGCCCTGGGCCGTAGCCCAACCGCGCCCTACCCTAAAATCGCTACAGATTGCGATATCTGACATGGAGGCGCGAGCGCAGCGAGCGCTAATTTTTTTGGGGATGCAATGGATGAACCCGTCAAAATTGATAGGGGACGACCAAAGCGAGGGCGGCTTTTTCTGAAATTTTATTGCTAATCTACTCATCTATTTTTGGTAAAAATATTTTTATTACGTAATTATAGTTTAATTGTGCCGTATGGGTTAATTTTGCCGCCCCCTAATTAGTGCCGCCCAGGGCATTTGCTTCCTGCTCTCTCCCCCCACGCTACGCTAATGGTTGATCTTAAATCTTTTTTAATAATTTTTAATTTTGAAAATGATTAACAGATGTAACTGAAACCGGCAGTGTAAGTTATATTCTTAGCGCTATTGCTGTGTTCGGAAATATTGAAATCAAATAATTGGTAAAAATATATTGTATTGTTTTAATATTACGTGATAGGTCGCTCGATTTGCCGCCCCCTAGTACGTGCCGCCCGCGTGCGGTGCACGCGCTGCACGCCCGCTTACGGCGGGCCTGGTACAACCGCTTCGTTCATATTTTTATGGACAAACAGCGAACATTTTTCGCATAAAACGGTGGATTCCTTTTTTCGTAGGTATGCCGTTGTATGTAATAACGTAACCCCGCGTGACTAACCCCCCTGGGATTACATTTGAGTTTATGTTACGTCCGCGAAATTGGACGGATTCAAAAATAAAATGGCTGCCCATAGTCGTAACTACATAATGTCTAGTTTGTTTTTTGAAACTACAGTTTTTAATAGATTTTATTTCATAATCACATTTAAGTAGTTCTTACATTTGATGTGGTTTAGAAAGTGTTAAAAATCTTACTTACGCACAGAGTCATCAACCTTATGTTGGTGTTCATTATTGAAATTCTTTGGCTGTCGCTATTTACCACCAGCCATTCGTGTGGTAAAGCTTGAATTAGCTGCGGTTGTAGCAATTACTGAGGTTCGAGATTTTTCAGCATAGTCTTTTGGATCTTCCTTATCAACAAAAGGGTCCAAATTTCTATATATACAAAGAATGGATTTATTTGCTACCTTAATACTTCTTGTGTATATTGATTGATTTATTTGATAATTGTTTATTATTTTTTCAGTGCGTCGATGGATATCCTTACCTAAACAGATGTCCCTCAGGATTATACTTTGACGATATTAGCAAGTACTGCACCTTCAAAGCTGAAGCCAGATGCGGTCCCATCGCCACAAGTAGGTACCTAAATTACAATATTTGGTAATACACCTATATTAGAATGTTTGGTAACATTTTTGAACTGAAATTGTTTGATATTTGTTGAAAAAATATATTTATGTTATATGGCAACGAAATTGATTTCGCGGTGTATAAAAATCATTGCGACTTTACACGCAAACCAGCTATAAATATGTATGCTGTTGGTTTTACATGTATGTGTGTAACAATTATAAGCTTGCATCTACTACAAAAAATAAGTGTGTACCTACACTATCTCCGAAAATGAAAAGGTCTAGGCCAGCAAACAAAAGCCAGATGTTAAAGGAAAACAATTGAAAGTTCCATGTAAATCAATTACCGGCTCATAGTTTGAGTGTGAAATTGCACATCTTCAAGCCTTCAATTACATGTAGCCTTGTAACATTTAGCTTTTTGTTGTAATTAAAGTTATTGTAAACTTTGACTTATGATCTTTATGAACTTCCATCTAATAATGCGTTAGAGTTAGTTCGCTAGAATAGTCTAACATTTATAATCCAGTCTATCTGGTTAGTTTTCAACTGGAGTTATATCACAAACTATTCTATCACTGAACCGCATAGTCGCTGGCCGCAGAACGGATCTCGATTTCGATATTATCCAAGTCTCACAGTGTTCGTCTGATTTTCAATAACTACGACATATGTACTCTCTCCTATATAAACTCTTTAATGAACATAAGCACGATGTTAGAAACTTTAAAATATTACTTTGGTTTTCAATTTATTTTTATTGAAGACATTTCATGCTCGCAGATAAAAATTAACTTACGCCATTACCGAAGTTTAAAATCTACATATCAAATATAATCAACATCAATTTAATATGAAAGCGTTACAAACAGTTACAATCACAATGAGATATTTCTACTTTCTATTCGTAAGGATTAATAAAAACTAATGATAGAAACTGACTCATGATTGTTAAATTGTTATAGCTCCGGCGCCAATCACAGAAGCACCACTAGACTTGGCAGAGAAGTGTGACCCAGCTGAATGTCAGCTGCCATACTGCTTCTGCTCCAAAGATGGCACCCTCATCCCTGGTGGCCTCGACCCTGAAGACGTAAGTGGAAATCTTGATGATTTAAGTAAGACTAGCTGTTCCTCACGATTCCAAATACGTATCGAAATATCATACTGTACCAGCACTTTCTGAAATTGGTGTGTCCAAGCAAAATCAAATGTCTTTCGAATATGGTTTCTCAGAATTGTCGATTTTCATTACTGACTGAGATACGCATAAATAAATCGAATTAATGTAATTTTCTTAAATGTCCTCTTTAAATTAAATGTAATGATTTCCTTTCAAAATATACCTATGATGAATTTATACGAAATCGAAATGAATTTTAATTATAGTCATAATTTAATATTATGTATGTAACTGGTATAACTGGAACCAAATTATCATGGGCGGTCGTTGTTTACTCAGAATTAGTATGCCATTCACGAGATCAGCCTTGAAATATTAAAATATTCAACACTATTTACCTATAACATACTAAAATAGCAATTTCGAGAAATGATTTCAGAGATTTTCACCACAGTGCTAGTTTTAATGGTTTCGCATTATATGATATTTATTGTCAAATTTAACAAACAAGGCTAAAACACGATTCTATCAACCTTTTTTGTCTGAGTTTGGATTAACCAAAACCAAATGCAAAAGGAAAAACTCGTGACGTGCATGCTAAATATCGTGTGCATGTATTACGCATCCAATACTTCAACGGTTTAAAGTTTCGTAAAAAACCGTAAATTTAAAGAGTAACTGTTATGTTCTAAGAAAACAACACGGGTAGCGATAGAAAAAATGTGCGTGAAACATAGTAAAAACGTCCCGCCTCCCTGCCCTACCCTACCTCAGGGAAACTCAAGTTAAGGTGGGCCTAATTTAATAAATATCTTTTTCTACTATATTTTTAGCCCCTATAAAGATCTGTGAAGGCAAAATAAAATTAAATGAGCTTTTTACGCAAATTAGCATAATTACTCAAAATAGCTGGTAATGAGAACATACCCCGTTATTAAACGCTTATCATGTTATTAAGCAATTAGTTAATTATTTAACGTGCAGGTGTATTTTCCTCGTCTTTAAAGCTCCATCGATATTTATAAATACAGCATAACGGAACCTTGTCAATTAGTCTTCAAACTAGGTACTGTTATAAGTCTTATGTTGAACAAAAACTGACCTAAAAACTAACAATAGGTATAACGAAGCTTAAGTAGAAAAAAGTGGTCGTAAAAACTTAGAACAACATATATTTTTATTCACAGACGCCCCAAATGATAATGCTGACATTCGACGGTGCTGTTAACTTGAACAACTTCGAACTGTACAAGAAAGTCTTCAATGGGAAAATCAAGAACCCTAATGGTTGCGCCATTAGAGGCACTTTCTTCCTGTCACACGAGTATAGGTAATTATAAAATGTGGATAACTTTTATTAAGGTACCAAAGTGTGTGTTATGAGAGAATAAGGTACTATGATGTGTATTGTGCTTTATGTTTTGTAAAAATGTGAAAAAGTAGAAGGCTTCCTTTTTCAATGCAGATGGTCAATATCAAATCTTATTATAGTCAAAACTGATACATCATTCCTAATCGTCAATGAAGAAAGGTCTTGAATGTACCACATCATTAGAAATAAATGTTCCGTAGGTACCGTATGTCCTTTTTTTGTGCATATGCAGCTAAGTCACATAGTCTACATAAAATCTAATAAAACGTTCACGAATGCACTGAGAGTGGACAATCCTGTCCAGTTAGTAATAAAGCTTGCGGAATCTAGACACACGGCAGTGTGTCCGCCAAGTTCGAGCAAAAAAGGCGACACACCGGCCGTGGGTTATATTACACGAACCATTTCGGGCCAAATTCGACCCCCCTGTAACTCAAAATCTATTTTATTTACGCATATCAAATTTCTAGTATCTGTTGAGACCCCCTCACTTATCTAAAATACAAAATTTCATTAATATACCTATTGTAGGTCTTGAGATATTGACGTCAGAAAATCGCTATTTTTACTATACACTCACTGACTGATTCACTTATTCACTGATTCACTGATTCACTGACTCACTCATCAAAAACCTAGACCACTTCCAATGGTCATTGACTTGAAATTTGGCATGGAGGTAGGTCTTTATGTCAAGGTAAAGGGAAAAATCTGAAAATGGCCAAGTGTGAGTCGGTTTCAAAATAATGAAGGTGTTTTATACCCGGTGTAAATTTATACCCCTAAGGAACTAAACCGAACTAAATTTATCTATATTTATATAATATATCTTCGAATGGTACAAAGGTTTGTATTTAGTCAAAGTAAAGTAAAAATCTGAAAACGGCCAAGTGTGAATCACTTTCGAAAATAACGAATGTGTAACTTTGATCCACGAACATAATATATGATAACATGTCATGTCAGTCAGTTGGTAAATCTAGTCATAGTTAATCTAGTTCATTTCTTTGTAAGAAACCTAGTGCATATTAAAAAATCTAAAAGATAGTATAAATGAGACATTTCTTTAACTAACTTCATCATAAAAAAATAAAATAAACAACCTTACAAAAATAAATGAAATCCCACCCAAAACAAAAATGTAAAAGACTGCCAAGTTCGATAATATGGGAATGCTTCGCCTATAAAAGAAGTGAGATCTGAATAAGTACCAAGTTCCATACACACACCTCAGTTAAAAATAGTTACTTTTTAATGATGATTACTTGGCAAGTTTTAATAGAAAATTAAATACTTGATTCATTGCGTTTAGTAGGTTTATAACAAGGTGTATGAAAACTTGCCAAGTAACATCATTAAAAAGTAACTATTTTTAACTGAGGTATGTGTATGGAACTTGGTACTTATTCAGATCTCACTTCTTTTATAGGCGAAGCATTCCCATATTATCGAACTTGGCAGTCTTTTACATTTTTGTTTTGGGTGGGATAAATTCTTCCGAGGAAGTACTCCCATATATCAGGGTTGTCCTTTCCAAAAGGTAATAAGAACCAGAGTACTAACAAATACATACGACATTTCGGTTGTGTGTATGTTTTGGTGAGCTGTATACACCATGTGTCTAGTTTGCATATGTCAGTGACCAGTGGTGACCAATTACGTAGTACCAGCCGGCTGCTTGTTTGTCACTTAGTGACATGAGAAAGGAGTGGTCAATTTCGTCAATATCACACATGACCGTGCTAGGCAGTGTAGCTGTCAAATTGGTTGAAGCTCGCTTGTTCCGACGATAGAGAGTATCGTGTGATTGGGACTTTAGATAGTGTTAAGTATTTTTGCGATAGGCATAGTTAGGCAATGTTCAATACTTTTATTTGAACATTAAATAACATATATGTACATAAGTTTCTTTTCTGTAGTCCTTTTTTACTAAAAATGTCCTGTCCTTAATTAATAATACATACTAATTAATTAGTGCCAAACATTTGCTAAGTTGCCGTGATTAATTTGGACGTTAGTTTGGTAATTACTTATACAAGTTTCACGTTAATTATAATTAATGTATACCTTTGATAGTCGCCAACACATAATGTGTATAAGCCTTGATCGCAGAACTTTCTCGATGTTACGACATTAAAGTTTATTGCATTAAACTAAGTTTAAAACATCATGAAATAAACTAATTAAAAGTAACGTCTTTGAAGTTTTAATCGTTATATTTCATTTAAAGTTTGGATGTTGCTATTTCACGTTAGAAGCTGATTTAGAACTTTTCTTTTAACTCGCACTATTTTCTTTTATTAGCTTGGCGTATTTGGTGTAAAAAGTTTGCGAAAGTCAATTCTTTATACACTTTTCTCTAGACATAGTACCTACTAATATACTGTATCCAACTGCGTCTCTGTTATTAATTAAGGTTTTTAATAAGCATATTGTTTTCTCTTTCCAGTAATTACGCACAAGTGCAAGCGTTAGCGCACGATGGACATGAGGTGAGCTTATTCTCATAACTTTCAAAAACTTATCTATCCTCAGACTTCTATCAAATATTTAAACAATAATTATATTGATTTCACAGATAGCAACAGGCACGGTATCACAACAGCAAGGCCTACAAGACAAGGGTTACGAAGAATGGGCGGGCGAGATGATCGGTATGCGCGAGATTCTCGGCAAGTTCGCCAACGTGTCGCGTTCAGAAATCGTCGGCGCGAGAGCACCTTTCCTCAAACCTGGGAGAAATACACAGTTTAAGGTAAGCAAGATTACATAAAAAAATGCTGCAAAAGCTAAGAATTATATTCAAGTAGATTCAATAAAAATAATTATATTACCTAAATTTCGAAAACAGCAACCCAGACAGTGCAATGGACATTGCAATTGCCTGTGGAAACAGCTTTCACCTTCAAGAACATCTAATCTAAAAGTTTTGTCTTTATTTTGTATTAACAAAATGAAATGCATATTTTATGCTGCATTACTCGAAGCTCACTTTAGTTCTTTAATCCCACCTCAATGGGACTACGGTTGACAATCAAAACTTCCTGCAAAGGGAGTTTACAACACGGAAAAGCGTAGGATGGTTTTTTATCCCGACTGGGTAGGCGTTCCTTGGGGTACAGAATAAAATATGAGACAGAATAAATTCTCTTTGTGACATGACTCGCAAAGATCAATAAGTAATATCACCAAGTCGGAGTAAACATTTAAAACTATTGTGGTATATTTTTCGAGTAAATAGAACATTTCAGAAAACCCCTACCAAATTACATATACGCAACAATCTTATTTGGTTAAATTGACGTTGATAAGCTCGAATATGTTAATAACATAAATATATGTTTCTGTATTTCAAATGCCATATTTCTGTCGTCTTATATCTGGAGCATTATGCGTACATTCTTTTGTCTCTAAATTGGCCGACATCAAATATCAAGTAGCTTATTAGGGTAATATTTTGACAGTCATTCGATATGTGCTGCGTGCGTCTGTACACTTAGTGTCAATATTTCAGTGGTGCGTCTATTCGTTACCTGACAATTACGGCCGTCACGTACGTAATACAAAGTGAGAAATGCGTAGAGAATTTTTTTGCAGCGAGTCGTCATCAGGGAGGCGCGTCAGTTGTCAAACACGCAGAGCGCTAGAGTATCGACGTTTTGATAGGCACCGATCGACGAACGTATCTAAATAAAACTGATTGAAGTACACTTTGTATGGGATTTGTTGTGCGAGATGCCGGCTTCCAACGTACGATTAAATTACATGTACATACAGAAAAATAAATATTTTGAACGAATGTAAATATGGTCAGACGCAGCATAGATTGATAGGATATAGGTTTTTAGATTGGTATACCGAATTGCAAAAAGATTATTCTACTCCAACATACGTTCGTTTCCAATTTGAACCTAGAAGTACACACCAGTTAATCGAACCAAAAGTTGTTTTTTGGCATCGCCCAACTAACTAAAAATCAACCAAATAACGATTTTTATACGAATCTAAACTTAATGATCCAATTCAAACTCTAAGCTACTAATCGGCCGTTAATTACCCGATAAATCCTAACCAAACTGGTCATTAAAAAGCTACGTAACAAAATGTCCGTACAAGCGTACTCTTTGTTCACAGGTGTTGGAAGACTTCGGGTACATCTACGACAGTTCGGTGGGCGTGCCGCCGCTGCCGATCCCCGTGTGGCCCTACACGCTCGACTATAAGATCGCGCACGAGTGCAAGTCGGGCACTTGTCCCACCAAGTCGTTCCCAGGTGACCACATAACTCACCCACTCGATAGTTACATAAACTACCAAAGAACTAGAAAAGATTTGTGTGGAAAAGAAATGAATGTAGTTTGCTACGTAATTTCGTAGACAATTATAGACAAAGGATGCACTTTTATACAGCAAAACTACATTAACACAATCAAAACACTAGAATCTTTAATGCTAAAGCTGTGTTCAACGACTTTTGTAACTTCAAATGATAATTATATACGAGTATGTATAGGAGATTTTATGTTCATGGAGTTTTGTCGCTAACTGTACTAGGTCTTAGAAAACTAACGCATGCTGTACTTAAAATAACGATCAGCGACGACAATTTCTAGTCTCCTGACTTAAAAGTGTGTAAAACTTTCACATACGTACTTTGGTTCTACAACTTTAAATTCTTCGACTTTCGTTTTTGCTTCGGTTTTCGTGTAAACCTGAAGAGAACACTGCGCTCTAAGTTTTAGTATCGCGTGTGGTGAGGCGTTAGATAGAACAGTGTGCTTGCACATTTCCCACATTGCATTGTACTAAGTTAACTACATGCAGTATCGAAATGAAAATCACAGTATTAAATTACAGGAATGTCACACAGTGCACGTTATTTTAATACTATTTCATTACATGTCAATGACTTCAATAAAATTGGCGCTTCGTCGAAAAAATGTTTCGTCATGTGTGCAGTACATACATACAAAAGTACACATCGGATGTTTACCCGTGGTTCTGTCAACATTTTTTGAACGCTGTATTTAATGATCCAGCAGAGAATACACGGGCGAATTTAACTCATTTCTATAAATAAAAGGTAATTTATTTGCAGGTTTGTGGGAGGTGCCGTTCAATGCCCACTACGTTGAAACCTACGAGGGCGGACACTGCCCCTATCTTGATCAGTGTGTGCTACATAATCACGACTCCGATGAGGTGGGTGCATGCTATTTTGTAAATCAGATTTATTTCTTGATAGTATTTAGTAGCTAGTTTTAAGCCAGTATTTGTTGATTAAAGATCGACTTATCTAATCAGATCGAATTGATGATATGGTCCTTCAGTTGATTTAGCTCTTCTACTTGGTCTTTTTCCGAAGCAATGTCTATCTGAACCTGCATATTAGTATCCAGGTTTAGAAAAGTCTATTAAGGTTTAAAATATAGTCCCAATTAAAAGTACGATTCGGACTTGACGGCTTTATTTGTTTACTCACGTAATAGCGGTATTCGATTCGTTTTACGTAATAGTAACATTTTATAGTTGCCATGATGATATAAGGCCATAAAATTTGCATAATTATGTTAAACTTTTGGTATTTACAATTATTAGTTGGCGTGCATTTCCATTTTTATAGCTAATTTGTTTTGCATTTCATATGCACGAACGCATGTTTCTATTGATCCACATAGATTCATGTTACAGTTATTTGGTTTGAAGCTAATTGAGGTCTAATTAAGTTACGAGTACTCTTATTAACTGCCCCGGATAATTTGATTTGTGATAGAAGTGTTACGTAATTAATTATTATACGTTTAAATGCGGTCAGCAGCAATCCATGTGCTGGTTTGACCCGGACACTTAATGGAAATCCATTAGCTATTTACTGGCATCCATTTTACATAGGAATATAATCATAACTGCTTAAAAACTTAGAAGCACACAAAGAAAAACCTTCCTATTTATATATAGAACATTCTAGTATTTTCTAAGCTATTCCAATCTCCGTATAGTAAAATGTAAGTACAGTGGGTACAGGTACAGGGTACAGGTAAGCAAATGTTTGTAGTTTGCGCATAGTTGAATCGAGAAGTGGAGCGGAAGGCGGGCCGACAATAATTTCATATACGCAGTACGCGGTCGACCGGCCCACTATTTTATATCTCGCTTCAATTTTATAACAAACCTCGACTAAAACATGAATAAAAAACTTTATAATACAACATTTGTACGCTAGGCGTTGTATCAGTTAGGGCTAGTTATTATCTAGCTACCGTAGTCAGGTCAGACCGGTTGGCTGATATGTTTTATGCGTGACCGTATTAAGGCTTTAATATCTTTTTTAGCTCCACTGATAAAGTGAAACGACTGAGTTTAAAATAAATGACGGCACACATACATAATTAATTATATAACGTTGTTCTAGTTTCAAAACACGACTTGATTCTCTTTGATAAAATGGCTCATCCCATGTTGCGGAGACGTGGAACCAACTTGACGTTTTCGAGTTTTGAATATGAAAATAAAAACATTTTTTTATTGAACCACAGCAACTTGTTGATTAAACAGGCTTGTTTGGTTTCGTTTTGTTTGTTTATAGTCGTTATATCACGTTTGTAAAAACTGCGGTGTTTTTTGAAGCATTTGCAGTTTCATTCGCCAATTTTTTTATTTGTGTAATTTTTTTTACTGTGGTTGTTTTCAGTTCTCACTTTTTACCGAAAGTTATAAAAAATACACGACATTGGTATACGAATATTTAATTTAATTCCGTAGTCTGAATTACACCCAATGTTCTTAGTAATTAAAAAAACAGCCGATGAATCTGGCTTTAATTTGTTGGTTCACGTTTTTTGAAAGAAGTGTTCAGAACACTATTTCTATGTTTCTCCTACAAAACTGTTGTATGTTTGTTCATCAGTATTTATTATATTTGTGTACCATAACAGGTCCTTGAATGGCTGCAAGAAGATTTCAGCAGATACTACGAGCAGAACCGCGCGCCATACATGATGCCCTTCCACACCAACTGGTTCCAGATCAAGGAGTTAGAACGAGGTCTCCACAAATTCTTGCAATGGGCCTCCAAATTGTGAGTATGATTGTAGGAATCCGTAGATATTTAACAGCAGGCATTTTCCAAGAAGCGGTAGGCAACGGGGTAGTTATAACACATTCTCATTCTACCCATTATGGAAATTACATAATAGGCTAAGAAGCATAAATTAAGTAGTATGTCAAAGAATGGACACCTTATATTCTTCTGAAAAATGTAGCAGTTAGCCCATTTTTTTGCCAGATCTGTCTGCTAATTAAGACTTCGTTAAGAAAACATAATAAAATTCCAGAAATAGGCATATGTCTAGAGGAATAACGGATCACGGAAAACGTACAATATTAATAAAAACATCCATACAGAATTGTTCAGGAATGGCAACGTCAGTCCTTTGTTTTATTCCCGAGTCGCGAGGACTATGACGTGTAGTCCTTCCCTTATATAGAGGTAAATACACCTTCAGATAGAACAATGACGGTCATATTGTGTCCAACAAGATTCTAGGGAACAGTCCTTTTTTAAATCCAATTTGCATAACGTATTACAAGTAAAGGCACGCATTTGTACTGCTTACATATTTACTTCAGTTTTATGTTATTGAGTTAAACTTAGACGTGGTATATTGGGATTGCTTTGGACTTGAATAATTGGCTCGAACCGGCGAAACTAAGATAGAGCGAGTTGCAAGCAAGAAATATGTTCGTGATGGAATTTTAAGTGAGAACGGGACTCGAAGTCGTATGTTATAATATTGGGAGTGAAGAATTTTTAAGCTGTCTTCGTGTTGTATATTAAATTTTTGAGCCTGGAAGGCTTTACTTTATTTGATAACGTAACTGATGTTTAGCCGTGACATATATCACGGCGGTTAGTACCTACCAGAAATTGTATGTCTATAGGTAGTGTTGCATGTCCTGCCTGTTTAGCCATGATTAAAATCATCCTAAGACAAGCTAGTTTCATAGCTTAGTATAAAGCGTAAACTGAGCTTTATACGTATTACGGGATTTTAACAACATTTAGATTTTGACTGTTACTTTCTTAAAGTAATTTCGTAATTTATGCCGTAACTGCATACGTTATTCATACATACATATAATAGTATTATTTAACACTTTCATAAAAAATAATTTAATTGCGTAACAATTTGGATAATCAGACCGCAACAATACATACACCTACATATAAAACTACCACAATGGCGTATCCGCATTAACCTTTACTTACCAATTAAATAAATACCCACATTTAAATCTTAACTGTTTGCTTTACGTAAGTAAACACATCGAATTTTGTATAAATAAATAATGAAGGTAAATAAACAATGAAATGCGTACAATAAACTGCTCGTCAACAAAAAACGGTATTTCGTTGAACCAGCTACATTTATTTGTCCGTTATATCATGCCCGCATTTTATGAAATCGATGCCTTTAATTAAAATTTAATGAATGTACAGGATTTCGTGTATTTTTGAAACAGGAAAAATGCTGAGATTTTTATTGTGAGCTCGTTATGCTTTGTATTATGTTATCCCATTATTTATATTAATGACATTGAGGTATTTAAATCGTAGAATGAAATGGTTCTGTCTTAAATTTTAATTGGGAGTTAATCCTCTTTCGTATCGACTTTGGTTAATTAGCCCGTGATGATAAGGTTGGTCTGTAAATTTATTTTCTGTACCCCGTTTTAGGTACTGTAATTTGTGAACTACCTATAAAAATAAAAAACCATTAATAAAATGCATATTTTGCTTCCACGGTGAATTATAGTATGGAAATAACAATGTGTAATTAAATTAACTGGTTTACAGACACGACAAAACAACTAAAGTTTGAATTGTTATTAGCTTACTATGTAATTATAATTACATAATGCGAGTTGCTATCGAGATTTATACACCACCCGTATTAGCAAAAACACTATGACAACACTTTTTTATACTTTCTCGTTCAACATTAGTGTGATTTGAAAACTAAAAGTTTTTAAAAGCTTATAATAAAGTCTTCTTTGCCTTTTAAATTGCTGGGCCAATTGACACCTAATCTAACTTATTTTAACCACATTTTAAATCAATATTATTAAAATTTAAAGAATATACTAAAAATACGATTATTTACTAACAATTTATTTTTCCCATCGCAGGAAGGACGTATGGTTCGTAACAGTGACTCAAGGTCTGACCTGGATAACGGACCCTAAGTCAGTGAAAGCTCTGAACAACTATGATGCGTGGCGATGTGACCGCAAAGACTTCCCGGCGGCGCCTTGCAACCTGCCCAACAAATGCGCTCTGTCCTTCAAACCTGCTGATACCAACTTCACTGATACGAGATATATGGAGACCTGCAGTGATTGTCCTAACCAGTAAGTATACCTTAAATAAATATTTTGTATGTCTCGACCAGACCACAGGACTATTTTTGTGAAGCGAATGTGAGACATCTTTAATGAAGTCAAAGTCAAAGTCAAAAATCGTTTATTAAAGTAGGCTAATTAGATTAGCACTTTTTAACGTTTGACGTTAAAAAGTTCGGTTACAAAAATGATAGCACCCCCAAAGAAAAGCCCCCCTTTCACTTTAAATGAAATGGTGACACATGATTTTAAATAGAATTTTAGTGTGACCATGAGTTTGGCGATATTAAGAAACAGTCTCTTGTATATCTTAAAAGTAGAAGTAGATTCAAATTGCAAAAATGCGATAGAACAATCTTTTGTATATAGTATTTTATTTTTAGTTTTGTATAAAGATAAGTAGTTTAAGTTCGTATATATGTATAATGTGTACATTGTATAAAACATAATTAAGTTACCTATTAAATAAATCACATCAAATTGTAAAAAAAAAATATAGAACAATCTTAAATCAGAACCAAAAGTTAAAAGGTTTTGAACTCAAAATCCCGTCCAAAATAATGCCCCTTAGAAAACTTTTAGGCAAAAATCCTTTGACACATTACCACTCAAGTTATGTTATTACTACGTTAATTTTACAGCGCACCACGTAAAGATGATCTTGCTTACTTTGTTACGGGAGTTTTAAAATTTAAAAGTTTTTTTAACACGCTTCCAGCAGAGTTCCATCTATCGTAGGTTGACTCAGCTTTCACGAGGAAAATGTGGGATGTGATTTTGTTACAGCGTTGTGTTGTGTTGAATAAATTTGTAATTTTTTTGTAATTTGTTTCACGTGAGTGCACTTTGAAAATGCGGTTTCGGGAGGGTTCATACGAGATTTCGTTTGAAGTTTTATATTATTATGAGATATTGCAAATGCGAGGGAATAATACCAGCTTTAGGTGGTGAATGTAAAATTCCGAATGTATTGGAAAATAAGCAGCTTATTTTATGAAAATAAAAAAGCTGATAAATTACTATATACTGTATCACCATTTACAACACAAAAGCATTTCTTATATTCCCTTAGGTCTAATGTATTTTACCTGAAATTTTTTAATGCAATATTTTTTTTTATTATCAGGTACCCATGGCTCGGCGACTCAGGCGGGACGGGAATCCCCGGCAAAGACAACTACATACCTGATAATCTCAAGAGGAAGTAGTTCTATACGAAGTAGTCCTATATGTAGTCCTATATTCTGTATGTGATCTATTCGGAACTGTCGACGCTTGTCATTGTAGTTAACATGTTGTATAGCCCGCAGCCACTCTTCAGACCGACGGGTTAATAACATGTCTGACAGATCTGGGATACAAGAGATTTCATTCTCATTATACTGATGAACGTAAGTTAATTTGCCATATTATAGCTGTTTGAACATAAAGCCCCCTTGTGTAAAATGCATGTCACGTTATCTGATTGAATGCTGCAATTAAAGACGTAATAAAATTTCGATTGCGTTTCGGCGCTTTTGGCGTTCCGAATTATTCCTGCAAATAAAGTATTTTAAGAATGTTTAATTATTATTTTTTATTCAAAAAATATCTTCCAGTATAATAGCCTGTTCTGAAATGATTGTGAAATACGTAAATTTGGTGGCAAGTAGTTCGCGAAATCTGGGATATTACCCAGTAACAAGAAGTAAACTCAATGCGGCTTTAGAATTCCAGCAACAGTTCAGCATCCTGTTCTGAATAGATTATATACCAACATTTTGTATATATCTCGTTTTGTAAGTAATTAAGGCATAGTGACTAGTCGTCGCAATTTATTATTTTTAATAATTATGATTTGAGACGTTTTTCTAGTTCTTTGTGACGAGACCACGCGAACGAATTATTTAATGACTTATATGATATGAAAAATTGTGTAATTAATATTGAACAGTTGCCATGTTTTAACCAAAATACTCCTTTTATAACGACAATATCGAGGGCTCTAGACTGAGTAATAAATTCCTAAGAAAGTTTTTCATAAGATCCACTGGGTTTTAATCAAATTGGATGTTTAGGAAAGTTCTTAAGACCTGTTTCTGAACTTAGTTCTCGATGTTGTTAAACAAATACCTCGACATACTCCTAGCTTGGTAATACATATGAAATATATATTTTTATATCTGTCAACAATTTTGGTGCTTTGTATAAAATGATAAGTGGAATAACTGTTTTCATTGTTAACGAATAAATATATTTTTACAAATGCCAGTTTATTTATTACCTCACATAGATCACCGTTTTTTCATTGTCGTTTGTGTTCCAGGCATTTCATCAGTTTAATTAAAAATTTAGCAAGTAAAAATGTTTAGCAAAAACAAAACATCAGCTAAAATACTCACGACCTTTTGCCTTGTTAATATAGAATATTGACTCGGAATATACCTGCATATAGGGGAAAAGTGTTTTGTAATTTTGAGAAATATCAGTCATTCTGCAACTGTCAACCGAATAGCTAATTCATAAAAAATTTCAATTAATCAAAATCAAGCATCTTCAGTTGACTCTAATTTAGACATTTATGTTGTATTTACCTAAATTTCTTAACATCGCAATTCATTTTGTAAATCATTTAAAAGTTACAATATAATTATGTGTTAAAAATAGTTTGGCAAAATAACTGCATTATTATAGTACCTACTAAGCATGTACAGTACAAAAGCGAACGAACATCTTAGAATATTTTTTTCAACCATAGCGCTTTTACATAAACAGTACATAATAAAAGTTCACCTGCCACCAAAGGGTGAGAGCTCAAAAACAATCCGTGTTTAGCTTTATAAAAAGCTTCGTGGTCTATGCATTACCTAATAAAAGTCCCGAAAAAAGACTATTGTATACATATTTTATAACGACGGCTGGCATCTCGCGTCTACCCGACGGCAGATTTAATTTGAGATTGCGTTGCGAATGGTTGCTCGGAAACTTTCTCCATATTCACATGCATTAGCTCCTATTACAGCGAGTTTTTGTTATACATATTCTGAATTGGTCCCACCCAATTCACGATGTCTTACTCTCAGAATCAATATTCTTAGTTACCAGTTTAAGGCATAGATAAGAGCGGCACAACTTCGTAAACGGAGGCTGTAAAATGTAATTTGTAAAGTTTGGATTTAGACGCTTCTTGTGTCATTTTCACGTGATTTGAGGCCGTGAATTTATAAGGAAGTCAATGTTTGGTGTTCCAAGATGGTTGTAAAGGGAATGAAATCTGATTCAGGAGAGCTAACATAAAAAATATTAACAATGGGGTTCTTTTAAAGAACTTTTTACGTTTGCTCGTTTACAATGTAAACAGGCCACATTTTTACGATGGTATCTCTATTTTGTACTGGCTAACCAAAAATAACACCTCTACGATCAAAATGTGGATCATCCTTAAATCTACATAAATATAATAACCACTCGTATTGCCGTACGTATACCATAAAGCCTTAAACTAACGCAACAGGCTTATAACAAAACAAAAGAGTAACATCTGAAATCTAATCATCTCGCTCCATCTCATCGTGGATACGACAAAAAAATGTTAAAGTAAAATTTTTCACTGTTTCGTAGCGATATATGTGTAAGTATATACACGGAAAAATCCTCTTTACTTAAACCACTGTTAGCAAATAGCTCGTAGGTATTAATGTTGGAAAATAACAACATCTTAGCACGTACAGAAAATAAACACTTTTCCTCAATACGTGGATACAAATCACGGCACATATGAACATAAATAGTAACAGCAGAGGGTAATGTAGAAAGGTGGTAATAAGATCCAGCGACATTGTCGCCGAGTGGCGAACATTACAAATCCCCTCAGGCATGCAAGGGAGCTTCATAAAATATAATAAGACCACGCGAGCCCCGCTGGAAACAGGTCAGCCGGCTCAACGATACGAAATAGGCTGTTTCACCCATTCCAACAAGGTATGTTTTTATTCGACCCCGCAAATAAATTAGACCAAATAAGTATACACGGATAGTAGTAGATTCTTCGCAATTTTGAACATTCCCAAAAATGGTTTATACTTTATATGTTAATAAAGTAATGACGCGAGAACTTTATGAACAGCAAACCTTCTTGATTTATCGTGAATATTTGCCGTAGCTAATATAATTTTACGACAGTGTCTGGTTATGTTTGTACGAGGATAGATATGCCAGAAATCCATTTCATGTGAAAATTATCCAAGGATTCATCTGCCGACTATGAAGTCGACAGTGTAACTTTCCTAAATATGTAAATGAAAACATTGGAAACAGAGAAGACGGAATTTACGATATGGGACAACCCAAACCGAGTCATCCAATTCCGAAAAAATACTTTTCTGACTACAATCTCACCAAATTATCACATTAGACTTTATTAACTCGACCACAACAACAAGTTAATCGGAATTAGGGCTGCCATCCGTCCGGGTTTCCCCGGATTTGTCCTCGTTTGGAGGCCGTCCGGGGGCCGTCCGGGCGGGGTTTCAAGAAGTGTCCGGGGAAAACCCGGACATTTTTCATAGGGCCATCTTAACCTATGGTGCCTGGGTATGCGAATAACCCGGGCGCCTAATAATGCAGAAGTCGAAGTGTCCCAAAACTCCAAAATTTTCGCGCTCGCTTCGCTCGCGGCTTCTTTTCTTAACGCATTTTTTTTTACGTTTAGCTACTTTAATATCCCAATATTCAAAAAATTTTGCGCTCGCTTCGCTTGCGGCTTCTTCACTTTGCGATTTTTTTATTTTACAAGTTTAGGTGCTTTAGTGACCCAAAACTCAAAAATTTTCGCGCTCGCTGCGCTCGCGGCGTCTTCACTTTACGGTTGTTTGTATTTATTCAACATTTTTTTGTCTAACCTATCAAGGTAACTCCTAGTTTCCATATGAGCTTTTTTAATTATGACCTTCGAAATACATTAAGTCACAATCTTTCAATACTAGGTACTACATGAGCTAGAGACGGCGCTGACTTTTCATGTAAGGAAGGACCTCATTGTATTTAAGTAATATGGTAATATTAAAAATTAGGTCTAGTTTTGTCAAAAAAAAAATCGAACTCGTCCGGGGAAAAAATGCGATTTACGCCAAATGTCCGGGTTTTTTTAAATATTTGTCCGGGTTTGGCGAAATTCGAAATGGCAGCCCTAATCGGAATTGATCTGTATAAGTCTTCTCATTATTTTCCCCTTATCAATGTACGTACGCAGATAAAAGCTCCAAGTTATTCTCTTGGACGACATTTTTATGTCGTAAGAATAGGGAAATAACGAACTCATAAATGGGAGTCGGACGATAAACAAGCCATAGCCTTTGAGATAAGAGTCTGTTCTCTCTGGGAAGTAATGTGACTGCGAAAACGCGGATAATAGGTAACTATACTACCTGCTTTACATACGAAAAGCATACGAGTGTCGAGGGTCCTCCCGACGTTCGATACATGACGTCATAAATTACTTAGATTAGCTTCTTACTTGGTCGCCAGTTGATTTTATTATGCCGGTGTTTATACAACTGAGCGATGTGGGTGTTCTCTTTTGCAAATAGTTCTAGCGTTTAATTCTGTCTATTGAAATGGTAGATTGCGAAGATATTTCTTTCCTCAAAGAAGAATCGTAACAGGGGAAATAGGTTCCTGTATATACGTAATAGATGAACGAGTAACCTGTGAGTTGAACGAATGTTGTTTATAGCCTCAAGCGATTTTGTAGCACATGGATTTCTACTCACCCCGTGTGAGATAAAACTGCTGCATACACGTATGCGTTAATATCTCTATGTAAAATCTACAATCATTTTACTCGTAAATTTAACTAACATCGATTTTACACTGTTGACAGTAGTGAAGTAACTACTGTGAAGAAGTAACCCCAACATCTGGACACGAATAGCACAAGTTTCAAGTGAACACGGATCCAAAGATGTCAAGAGTTGAATTTCAAAGGAGCTCGCATTTCCTTCGCGAAACTAACAAAAACATAATTTCTGCGAAGAAATGTAAAGGAATTCTAACATTCCAACGTTGAATTCTTAAACAATAATGTTTAAGTAAAACATGGTCGACGTGAGGTTAGATATAGGTCCTGTCAGTGGCGTCTGACCCGTAGGTCACATTCAGGTAGTCAGGTTTATTTCGGGGGAACATATAACGCATCTATCCTGACAACGTCCCACATTTATTCACCCGCAACACGTCGTAATTTCAGTATTATTTTCGGAGGTTTCCATATAAATTATATAACGTAGGTATAGGTTGGCAAACGAGTCTGAAAAATATGAATTCACTTTAATATCAGATTTCCCCTTAAACAAGCATGAAAAAAGAAGCCCCAATTGTGTGCTCCCAGGCCCCACACAAACTTACAAGAAGAATATTTTCTAAATTAAACCCTCATTTTTACGGCTGCTTGCTAAAATTACTGTTTGTATAATATATTTTATAGCTGCCCTATATTTTGTGTACAGTGTTCGCGTTAAGTAGCGTACAGCGTGCATTTTTATTGGATCGGAGACATTTTGTATTCCTAAACAGTTCGCCAGCTTTAGCCTGTCCGGACGAAGGCATTTGGCTGACTTTTGTATTTTCCTCAAGACAAATAACATGTTTCATCTGATAAGGGGCTGTCGTCGGCTCGTCTGTCTACGGAACCAATCGCTTTGTGGACGTTCCTTGTTATTCCATCTTGTTTTTATTGCGCAAGCTTGAGCGTTTGTTTTTTGAAAGCCTATTAACGTTTCTCCTTTTATTGTAGGAAAGGATTCAAGAATAATTATTGGATTTTATAGAGAAGTTACCAAATATCAGTTGTAATTTCCAATCTCGTTTGAGAGATAAATGAAAAAGGGTCAAATTGTATGAAATTTATATAGCGATGATTTTTTAAATTTATTGATGAACTGACTAGATAGGTGTCTCACTGGAAACAGTTCTTTATTAATCACTACCAATTGGAGGCACACAAAGAGGGTTAAAATTTTTAGGCTTCATATTGGTTGAGTTATGAAGATTACATTCAAAAAGAGGTTTATTCCTGTAAGTACAGACTGAATGAACGCAGCACGTAATCGCCGCCCGGTTGCGGCTGCATTATGAATTTGTACTCTTTTGTCCGCAGTTTTTAATTCTACCGGTAAAATGTATTGTTCATGGAACAAAAGTCTCTAGTGTCATTGTTGTTGGCCAAAGTTCATTTAAATTCCGTGCCCGTGAGAGGGAACAGTAGCAAATATGAATTCCTTTGCTCCTATTGTCAAACTGCTTTTGCTCGCTTTGGTATAATGCTTTTGAAAGCCACATTGTGTTTTATATACATGTAGGACACAACTCTATTTGAATCTTTTTTCATAAACAAAGAAGCAGAATGTGATGTACCCAACTATATGGAATTAGCGTGTTTGTGTGAAATAAAGTTTGAACACGAAGGCAGGTGTACACTGGTGTTGCTGACTTCCGACTCTTTTACCGGCTTACTTTTATAAACGTGGCGTGAATTTCTTCTAATTAAATTTTGAAAATGAAGTAAGAAGGCTTTGTTTTACCCAGCTAACAAGAAACAACGTTAAGAAAATTTTATAACGATGTTATATGTGTAGCGCAGTAGTAATCGAAGCATTGCAAAGTTTCGATGGCTGGCAAAGAAAAAGGAATGACCGCTGCGCACTGGCTCGGGTCCAGATCCGTCGCTTTTCATCACGTTTTACAGGCGTCGCAACAAGTTATGGGCCTCTTTTTGGAAACTCTTCCCATCATACTTGACGAATGGCGTGCAATACGGGATATTATCAATTCGACATTACTTTTCCGTATTTCATTCTAGTTCAAACGCTCGTGTTTATGTGCCTCCTACGATATATTTTCTCTCTTCAACGTCTACGTGGGTGTTATACGGATAGGCTTACGGGTTTTTTGCGAAAAAAGGAAAGCGAGATACTTAATTAAGTATAATATAAAAGACTGTGGAAAAAAAGTAATGATAGAACCTTTGGCAGACGTTCAAACAACAGCGTTAATTACAATTGAAGAACATTTTTTTTACTTTTTAATGACACAATTAGTTCTACAGTTTCAAAAAATTTACATAATTACTTTTAGTGCCCATGTACCTGTGCCGAGCCAGGGAATAATTTGATTCATGTAATTATTAAAGTCAATTTTCATCATTTCTCGGTTAAAATGGCGGATTGCGGGGCAGAGTAATTTTGTCCGGGCCAACAGAAGTTGAAAAAGGAAAATTACACAATTTGCTAATGGCCACGGTACGGATAATAATTTGTTGCGCGGTTTTTATTACTAAAAAGATATTAATGTGAATTGAAATTCATATTTATGACTCATGATTGAGTTACGGGGCGGTGAACGAGGGATGTATTGGCTCTTTTTATGTTTTATGGCCATCAAGTACGTTTGATGGGGGCATGCGTATCATTTAGAGAGCGGTTTGTAATAGGTCCTTTATAAAGTTACCTATTTGTAACAGCTTGTGGAACGTTTAGGATATAGAAATATATTTACTACTAAATAAAATGGATTTACAAGTACCTAAATAAAAATGTTACTGTTTTACTGTTTTATGTAACTTATTGCATGCTTATATAAAAATAGAAGCAGGCTAGTTGGCCGTGGTAAAAGGTCTTGCACCAAGAAACGAAGATTCCATCGACACTAACACAGTTGCACAAAAAACTTTGCCATTCAATGTTGGTTGAAATAAAAACTAAGGAAAGTCCGTTGAAAAATTTCCCATTGTCAACAGTTCTCGGTCTAAACAGAGGGAACTTCGGAAAAAATGTAATTAAACTGGGCGTTAGATATACAAAATACAAGCTCTTTTGAAGGAAGTCTGCCAATTGTGGCTTAACTGAACTTGTGGGCGCCTGTTGAAGGCGATGTTCGATTAGAAAGATTTCACATTTGTTGGTTCTAAGTTATAGAATTTCTAACAGATAATGCGTAAAATAAAAACAACTTAAAATAATCGTTGCATCTGCTCTTTTACCAATAAAAACCATTACCAACAGCCATACATAGTTCCAATTCCAGCGCTGCTAGATGTTATTAAAACTATTGGCGAAACCATTCAAGGGAGTTCAATTTTTGCCAGGTCCGTAACGAAAGCGGTTAAGGCGTTTGAGGTCAGTCGACTTGTATAAATGTCCAATTCGGTGGCAAATTTACAACTTTTTCTCACTTCCCTGTCTCAAGTCGGGCAGTAAACTGGGAAGCAATCTCGCCGACTACTCAGTTACCTATTTTGCAGAATATTGCGGAGCGAGACTAATAAAATGACAAATGGCTGGTGTTTGTGCACTATAGAGCTGACATGAAGCAAGATGCATGCGGCGACATACTTTCCAAATGTATTTGTCAATAATTTGCATATAATGTGCTCTCTCGATATTGAAATTTTGTTCGTATGATGTTGGTTATATTCTGTCGGAGTTACAGACGGGTTAGCATAATACTAGTGTGTAGTGTGTAACCGATATCATGGGAGGCGAGCTCGCCCTACTCAAATTCTTGAGTAGAAGTGCTCTTACCCACAATACCGGCCGGCCTCCACATCCCAAACGTCTCGATTTCACCTGGGCTGAGGACGTCGATACGTTCTACCTGTGGAACCCTAATCCAATCTGTCCGTGTCCGTATACTCGTTAACGTACATAGTAACTGTATCTAGCGAAAATGTGGACAACCACTGGTTTCTGTTTTCTTTGTGATGGAAATTCTATCTTCAATTACAATTGCTTTATCTGGTACCTATCTAAAGTAATTAATCAACTGGTAAATATACGCAACAAGTAGGTACTACGTGATATCAGGATAAGCATAAATAAAAATATCTTGCATAATTTATGTCATAGATTTGCCTAAACATCCAAAATATTTATTTCTTGTGAGGATAATAAAGCTGAATTCAATCAGTGTTCAGTCGAGCTTCGATTCCGTAAATAATTATGTCCTACATTTTTTTTTTTTTATTTATTTAATTATCAAAAATAATGTTTACATTTTTTTTCACTGATTCAGCATCACTTAAACCTCTCAGGTTTGTATGTGATACTTCACAATTCTATTCGTCTCACACAATAAATTATACATAGGTAAACGTTACGTTACACATTTTATAACAAACACAAACAATTAATCAACACTGCCGAATATTTTCTAAGTACCCACTACTTAGAATACATTCGACAGTGTTCTGTTACAGATTTGAGAAGAAGTGTGTTCTTAATTTATATTTTATGTTATTTTTTGTTATGGCATCACGAGTATCAGTAGGTAAAGAATTGATTAATCGAGGTATTATATATGCACTCGTTCTTGTGCCGTAGAAATTTTTTGCAGATGTGGTGACAAGTTTTTTTTGTGCTACGCTCCGCGTGTATACAGGATGACATTTTTCGAACTTTATTGAGTTATTGAAAATTGTTCTTTTAGGATGTTAAACTTAAACTTATCGTGTACAGGTAATGTCTCGCAGTGCTTAAAATATTCAAGATCATGTGTTAATGTAGATTTGACTTTAGGTAAAATTATTAATTTTAATGTCCTGAGTTGTAATGCAAGAATTGGATCCAGGTAGGTTTTAAAAGTACGTCCGTAGCTGGATAACCCGTACGATATGACTGAATCAAATAGTGCATTATACAACATGAGTCTAGTTTTATAAGGCAGGCGGTTTTTTATAATATAAAATTTAGCAAGAATCGCACGTAACTTATCACACACTCGTGCAATATGGGGACGCCAGTTAAATTTACTATCAATAAGTAATCCTAAATACATATGCGTATCAACCTGTTCAATAACTGAACATTTGGTATCACAATCAAGAGGATTTTCATGGAGACAACTGTGTGAGTGTGCTACTAGCTTGAAGATTGGGGTGTTATCTTTCAAGTAAGCTGATTTTATGTGCATTATTTTTGTTTTTTGGGCATTCATTACGAGTCCCAGATCATGACACCACATACTAAGCCTGTCGAAGTCTTTTTGTAGAAGTGCACCTATAAGGGTCAAGTCATTCCCTTCGATAAGGAGACATGTATCGTCAGCAAACTGATATGATTTAGAATTGAGAAATATTGCATTCATGTCGTTCACATAAGCCAGGAAATGCAGAGGACCACATACGGATCCTTGAGCTGTACCGTTGGTCACACACACGGGGTCACTTAGGCTGTTATCTATTCTAACGTGATATTTCCTGTTTTTTAGGTAGTCAGCACACCAGGCGTACATTGGACCCCGCAATCCACTGTCTTTTAATTTCTCTAATAGTTTGTGGTGGTCTAGAGTGTCGAATGCACGGGAGAAGTCAATGAATAGTGCTAGAACATGTTTTTTTTCATTGAGTGCAGTGTTAATATGATCTGTAAATTTTGAGAGCAACTCAGTAGTGCTTTTATTTGGCTGAAAACCATATTGTGACTCATTTATAATAGAATTTTTTCCATAAAATGTGTATATTTGGTTACAAACAAATTTTTCGACAATTTTGTCTATTGACGATAATAACGTGATTGGGCGATAATTATTTTCGTCGTTTCTTTTGCCTTTTTTGAATACTGGTCTAACACATCCTATTTTAAGATTATCCGGGTACAGGCCAGAGTGAACACTAATGTTAATGAGTCTAGCTATAGAAGATGCAATTTTGTCACTGACTGCTTGTAGATCAGCCACACTGATATTGTCTAGGCCTGGTGCTTTCTTATGATTGAGCGACATTGTAAGCTTATGTATTTGTTTTGGAGTGGCATCCTGAAATCTTAAACTAACCTCAGCAGATTTGCAGGAGTAATTATTAAGAAGTGGAACTGAGCAATCCGGTAATATTTTTTTGACAGCACTATCAAAACTAACGGCAAACTTGTTTGATATTTCAAGAGATGACATATTTTGTGCTCTAAAAGCTTCCATAATGAATTCATCAACAGACACAGATATTTTACCACATAATGAATTCAGAAAAGTCCAAAGTTTTTTAGGATTATTAAAGTTAGATTTAATTTGATCTTTGTCGTATTCATTTCTATAGAATTCAATAGTTTTATGCGTTTTATTTCTCAATCTATTATACTTTAATCTTAATATTTTATTATGGGGATCTTTCTTCCAGAGGTTAAAGCATTCATCTCTCAGATCACACAATTTCACTATGTTATTATTTAACCAGGGATATGATTTTCTGTTTTTTTTATTTATAACAATAGTACGTTTTGACTTATTTAATGCACAATTAAAAGCCTTAATTATGAACTCATATATTGAGTCCGACGTAGTTAGGTTATCGGTTTCATTCCAGTTAGTGTTATTTAAGACATCATACATAATTTTTTTGTCGTAAATGCATTTGGTCTGTGGCGCATCCTGTATAGCACGTCGAGCGGTCAGGCCGGTTAGACATACGATAGTAGCGCGGTGGTCCGCCAGAACAGTGTCGAGTGCCCCCGCGTATGGTGTTAACGTGTGCGATCGTGTGAATATGTGGTCAATGCATGATTTTGTTATTTGATTATTTCGCTTTTCAATTCTAGTATAGTCCGATATCCCACACGTTAAGCCATTCGCAGAAAGCATATCGATATACATGCCTTTGTGTGAAGTATTTGATCTAAGATCGATGTTCATATCACCCAAAACAATAAGGATAGTGTTAGACACGTAATTATTCAGTGTGTATTGGAGTTCCCTTATAAATAACGTCTTATTTGATGATGGTGGTCTATAGATTGCACACACAGCTATAGTGTTTTCTGTTGTTTTTAGAATACCTCCAAGGTATTCAAACGTGTGAGTGTTAATTGTTTGTGGAGTAAATTTAAGAAGATTTCTAACGTATATTATTATTCCACCTCCTTTTTTATGAACACGGAGCTGTGAATGCATTCTATATCCAACTAAATGAAACAAATTTGAGATTTCATCAGAGATTCCCACCTCAGTTAACACAATTAAATCAATACTTTTAAGTGAACTATTGATTATTTGAATTACTTTAGTAAAATTTTTGAGCATCGATCTTATATTTACATGCAAACAACAGAGATTTATATTATCAGTAGGAATATAACTAAAGAAACCATTTACATTGACACAATCAAATATTTCTGAGTTTACTGGTAAATCATTATTATTTAAGGTATGGAATTTTAACACAAGAAGTTTTGACACAAGTAGGCATACAGAATAAAGAGACACTTAAATATTGTGTTTAGATATAAGCACGTCAATATCATCCGTGGAGCGAATGATATGAACCTTTTTATCATCATCAGATTTTTTAACATAAACTTTACCCTCTTTACACCATACATACTTGAAAAAACCGTTAGGTGCTTTTAGGCGTTGCTTGGCTTGATAAAGCATAGTTTTCGTATTCCGAGTTAGTGCTTCCCTGACGAAGATCTTACTGGTAGGTTGTTGAACAGGGATTGAAAGTGACATTTCTGCTACGGTTATTTCTTTTGATTTCGCAGCGGAGATCCATTTGTTTCGAGTTGATTTGTTGTTCAGTTCGACTAATAGATAACTAGATGAATCCGAGCGTCCCGTTATCTGCCTAACGTCCTGAATGACATCATTTTCAAGGTTTAGTATATCTGCCACTTTCTTGGTTACGGTCATAACATCAGCAGTCTGAATGTTCGGTAATCCAGCGATTTCAATAAAGTTGCACATATTTTTCTGCTCAGTTTCCTCCATACGTTGTTCCATAGCAGAGAGGCGTAGTTCCAGGTTCTTTTTCGCATTCATTAGTTCAATATTCTTATTTTCAAGTTGTCTGATTTTACTATTCTGGTTTTTAAGTATCTCCTCTATGTTACTAACTTGGTCTCCGATAAATTCTACAGACGCTTGGAAGCTCTCAAGCTCTTCTTTGATAGCTTTTTTAATTTCGGCTGAAATATTTTTCATACATACATACGTCAGTCACAAAGAAAACGTGCCTAACCAATAAAACGAAACAACGAAGCTATCAGAAACAGACGCAAGCGTCACTGGCGCTCTGACATTGACAAATAAGCTATTCTGAAAAAGATCCCATTTTCCCCAAGACCCCTACTACGTACGACTATTAATAACAATTAAACCAAACGAAAGTAGCGCCGAAATGCAAATTAATGATAGGAATATTTCAAGAATACTCGTTATTAAATTTGTGTCTTTATTAAACTGTCGTCGGCTACAACGTGCCGCAGGTTTTTTCTAAGTAACCCGTATTTGCACAAAGAAACGACCTCTGTGCCAGTGCCGTTCGTGATTCAAGTTAATTTCGGTAAATTTGAATTTCTATTACTACTAGAACATCAACAGACGACTATCTTGTTCTCGTTAACATATTCATTAACCTTTTATGAAAATAATGATCTCATTGGTTTGGAGTTTCATAGAAACGGGATCAAATGGTTTCCCGTCCGATACCAACGGTTTTAAAATGTATTATCTGAACATGTTGAAATGTAATTTCGCTCGTATTGATACAATGTGTGAAGTTTATATTTTTATGGAGTGAACGTGAGGCTATGAAAACGGCATTCGAGGAACGAATGTTCGTTAAAATGGCTTCGCAATAAAGATTTTGTGGCCGCTAATGTGTTTAATCTTGTATAGATCTAAAGTTAACGATTTGTTCAGGTAGTTTGAAGACATTGAAATGCTATTTCGATCTACAAAGTAATAAAGTTTAGATCTATCCATACAGTTGGTAACATCAAATCGGTTTTTCCTGTAGTAAGCCGATGTACTCTGGATTAGAAGAACGTTAGGGCTGTATGCGTCGCAAGCCGAGGTTGCCGAGGAATCAGCCCAGTTGTAATATCGAGTTGCATGTGATTCGTGGCGAGAACTCGATATCAGTTAACGTTTGCGCAAATTCCTGTAGTAGGCGCACTGAATACGGGACTGAGCCAAACGGAAGCCGTATTACGAATTTAATCTCGCAGAAATGTGGTATCGTGGAAATTGCTGCAACAAAGCCTCTGTTTACGACAAACGTCTAGAAGCAATATTACCTAGGGGAAAAATATAGAACAGCAGGATTATAATATTTTCTACATGAGTTTTAAATGAAATCTTAGAGTTCCGCTGGTAAGGCCAGTAAACTTATGCGTTTCGATGGTTCGGCCGATGCTCGAACGGCTTCTGTTCTCTAGTACTCGTAATTTTAGACTTTGTACGTTTATTTATTTTTAAAATGTATTAGTGACATTTTCGCAAATAAATATTTAAAACATTTTTTAAATGTTTATCTTCAATGTTTCATACTGAAATTCGTATATGTCACTCATATTTCATGAATTTTTCCACCTAGTCGATTTCACTAAATATTAATAAACTCTTGTCAAAATAAATAAACGTAGGAATTATTTTAGCTACATTTTATGGGTAATTTTCTTTGTAAAATGTTATAACAGTAAGCAAACAAAATATGTTTCGTCACAAAATAAATAAATCGTAACATCCTTATTTTATGTTTGTTCTGCGCAAGGTACAATAAATAGGTATTGCTAGTTAGGGTAATATGGGAGGGGCAGTAGAACAGGCACAGAGCAATAGCACGTTGCAGCATGAGAAGTTTTCCAATCTAACTTCATGGTACATCAGGAATTGCTCGCTTCTTACGTGCCGTTCTCAATGTAATTTTGTGTTTATACCCACAGTTGAACCATCGGCGTACCCTCCTGCATCGCACCGCCGAATAATTTCCGTAATGAATATGGTACTGTGTGAAGCGGGCTTTTAACATAAACTCTTTTAGGGACCTCTTAAAAGCTGGCTTTTAGCATGTTTTTTCAGTTTATTTCTGTTGCCGAATAGAAGCTGGGATTCTCGTTAGAAGGTGGCTGGAAACTACTCTGACGTAGCCAGATTAAAGGATGGCGTTATTCAGTATGTCAAGTCGGCAAGCGAAATGTTCTGTATAAATAATCCTGAATAAAGCCTTCACACAAAACAGGAAACACAAGTGGGGGGAAGAGAGATTTATCCCCTTGAATCTAATCTTGCGGATGGCGAAAAGAGCAGTTTCTACAAAAAAAATTGTCTCAGTTGTCGCGTCTCGACCCGTCTCGCGACTGTATACATTGAGAGCATTCCCGCCGTCTGCTCAACTCATCTGGCGTCCCGGCAATGATGCCATCTCAACGCTCCTTAAAAACTCGTACGAACGTAAACTTATTTGTTTGTAGCATCTATGCAGCCTCTCTAAAGTTAAGATAAGAAAATGGCAATGTTTACTTGTTTGAAATTATCCGACTCCAATCTATTATGGCTCACTCCGTCTTCTATTTAAAAAATATTCATGAATTACGGAGGTACAGAAAACCACTTCAAAGTCAATGAAGAAGTCAAAAATGAAATTGACGTAAAAATTCTATTTTGATACTAAAACGTCCCACTTTCGTATTTTCAATAAATTAGTGGTTCTTAGAATTTACTTATACATTAAAGGCCCAATAAAATTGAATTTTCATTTCAATTATTTTGTTAAAGAAGGTTGAGTTCAAAATAAGATTATTATTATTAATTAATTTAAAAATTTATCAATTTCATTTAGGGTATTGTGACTTTAAAGAGTTCAAATGAACATTGAATAAATTCCTTTAAACATTTATTTACCAATACATAATTCTGGCTTTTCACTTGCGAGAACCCGTTGAAAAATAGAGTCTTATTAAAGTTCAGCACACATTAACAATTAAACGTAAGTTTTCTTAGTTGGTTGTCGAATGTACGGCTAGTGGATGTGGCCACTCCGGCGGAATTGTTTCAGAGTTAATTTAAGATTAAAAGGAAATAAAGGTGCCCGGTGAGTTAACTCGTCGAGGTGAACCAACTTTGTGATTAACTGGGGTTGGTCCACTCCAACACTAATTTCGTATGGATGGACTGAACTCCGGATTAGTTTTACATTTTAACAGAAATATTTAATTTAAAAGTTACTTGAACCTGTTGCCGTCAATTTTCTATCTCGTGTTACGTGAATGTTTTTGATTAATTGAAATTAAAGTTGTTAGTTACCAATATTTGATACACAAACTAATGCAAATTGAAAATGTAATTACATGTTCAACGGCAATTGTCTAAAAATCTAATAAAATCGTTTATTACTTTGTAGTTTCCATATTAATGTAAATAACTAAATTTAATTTAATCGATAGATGGTTTCACAAGTGCGAGTTGTATTTAATTATGGAAGAAAATAGGGTAAAAATATATACAGGGATGTTGAATAGAATTGTATTGCAAAGCAACAGCGATGTGTTTTAATACATATAAATAGGAGAAAATCAAAGGCTTCCTTACTTTTATAGAAAATCATAGCAAAATATCTGATATTTTGTAACTGAAAACCCCGGAGGCATTGAGCGGTGAGTTACCAAGAATTTCGTTGGCTGATGCAGTTATTCATATTATTTGTATTATAAAATACACAGCATATTATTACTAGGGATGGTAGTCTGTTGCAATGGAGAGTTTGCTTCTAAAATGAAATCATGTTGGACAAAATTTTTTGAGGATTATGAAATGAAGACTAGTTGAGTAGCAGCTTTTATAAATAAATTATATCCTACTAATACTTAATATTCATTTATTGTCGGTTCAGGTTTCTTCTCAATTATTTTTGTTCTAAAAAAGTAAAATAGTTTTTGCCCTATCCTATTGGCAACTTACTAACCCTACACGTTATGAAGCCTTGTAGGTACCTGCTTATACTATATACCATTAAACAAATATATATTCATTGGAATTCAGTATTCATAAACAAGATTTGAGAACACTCGACATTGTCTATGTAGCCACGTTTATATCTTTTCGAACGAGTGGCTTCAGCCGACAACGGTTCATACTGGATTAAAATTGATGAGAGAGAATTTATTCAAGCATCTTGATTCCAGTCAAAACCATAAATCATGCCGCTTGTAAATGTTTTGTGTTCTTACAAATTCCGTAATGGCCGACGAGAAGTTATTTTTTCAAGGAGCAATGTTAAAGCTTTTAAATAAAATAAATGATGCGTGCAATGGGAAATTTTTCAATTTAAGATTGTTTGTTCTGGGCTATTATTGAAGCAGACAAATAATAGTTTGAACATTTTTATTAACTACATTGTTATCTGATTTTTGATGATTGAAATAAAATACTTTGTGTACACATAATGAAGTATTCCTATTATGCCGTCTAGTAATTCATTAGTATCAGTACCTAATTAGTCCATACCTAAATTTTCTGGGATGTTTGCAACATATAGTTGAACCCAACAATTGTTCTATCACTCGAACAAGTAGCAACACAAGTGACTTTGTTTTCCTGTCATTCCCAAATCGGCAAGAAATCATACAACAAATATACGTACACATCAATGTGTCTATTTGTCACATCCATTTTGGTTGAAAGTAGAACCCCTGGGGAATAAAAATAACTTTTTTGTTTTACGAATTCCATGTGAGTGACGCCCGGGGCGGAAGCTTATTATACGTACCTACCTATAGCTCAGAAATATATACTCTTAGCTTTGTTTTTCCTCAGGAATATTCCATGGGCCTTAGCAATCACAATACCTCAGGCACCTTAAGTAAGGCGTTAAGCAATTTAATAGTTTCTCCAAACTTGAGCAAGTTAAGGGAACTTTCTCTTTGTGTTTTACCAAGTTAATCTGTTTTAACATTTAATTCTAGATAAGCATCTCGTGTGTTAACAGTTTGAGGCAGTTCGGGACAGGGCCTCCGATACGTAGTTGGGTAAGTTTGGCCAGTTCTTAGGGCGGGACGTCGAGAGTCAGATTTATTTGGTCACGTAACCCCAGTCCGAGCTCGCTTCTTTCTCGTACTTTCTAATCTGCTATCAAACTAACTTTTTTATTACTTGGTAACTAGTAAACAACGCAGTGGGAACAGTTGTTTTACATCAGTTGTAGGTACATAATAATGTATGTTTTTGAAATGAAAATTCAAAACTTTTGTTAATACTTAACAACCGTAAGTTGATTATAATATTTAAAAAGCTTATTAAAGCTAATGTAAAAGTTTTATTTTTATTAGTATATGTACTATATATAGTTAATTACCGTCGTTATAAAGCAACTGAAAAAGCTTCACAACTTAATTAAATATCAAAGAACATTATTCAAACAATCTTTTCATATATATTATGCGATGAAAAATCTATAGGTATCATCTATTCAATAAGTAAAAAGCCTCTTCGATAGACTGTAAATAGCCTCTAATCACCGTTGAAAATCGCGGCCGAAGAAAAAATACATGATTGAAAGTAATAACGTTTTCCATTTTAATCATGATTTTCCTGAGGGGAGCGGTGAAAAATTGTGAAATCGAATCACGATTGCGGACGTGAGAAAGTAATCAAAATTTATTATTCTCCTCTTCAATGTGGGTGACGTTACTTACAAATCGAATATAAGATTCATCTGTTATTTTACTTTGACTATTTCTGCGTACGCATTTGTGTGCCTTCGTGCGAAACCACTGAATGGAAATACCGCAGAATTGCTTCACACTGCTAATTTTGGTTGCGGAGTGGTATTCCATGTTTTCCTTGGATAAGCCAGTACAATGAGTTTTTAATAGATTAAGAAGGAACAATTTCTTTGTTAAGTTCGAAATTTCCAATAAGTCCAGAAACTCCTTACCAGATAAGCTTACTTCTTTATTTGTTCACGAAAAATATTAAGGCAGAACTAGTGCTAAAGTTAGAACTAACTTCAAACTGAGCGGTGGACTCGTAGAACTAAGCTAAAATTTAAAAAGACTCACGTAAAAGTAGACCGAGAACCTCCATATGTACTCAATACAATTTGAAAGTAAAGAAATATCACCGCAGCCATCTTGTATAGATTACAGGTACGAACAATAACCAGATTATGAACGGCTTATTATATTCCTGGTGACTAATAACTTAAAAGTCGACAAATGTTGGCAACAAATAAAATAACTTGCCAGCGATTAAATATTTTCGCGACTATTATAATATGTAAGGTTCAAAATTAAGGGTGTTATAAAAACTAAAAACTAGCAGCTGCGTTTGGGTAGTAAATAAACTATACCAGTCAATTGAAATATTAGGTTAGGAGCTATTTATAATGACTTGGCGACTAATAATGTTAGTTGGGTGGCAAAAATAATAATGTTACCAACTATTTCATGCCGACTAAAAACCCAGTTTCAGGCTTCGCTTTGTGGATAGCTCTAAATATTAAAAGGAGTACAATAAAAAGGAATAAGAGTTAATTATTAATATTGTGTATCATAATTTCATGAAAACGGCGGAAGGTGCGGTGGTATTATCTCACTTGGCGCACTATGAAGATGGTAGAATTTAATTTGGATTCATTTTATTTAGCATATTGCCATTTATAACCTTCAATTAAAAAAAACATTGTATTAAAAATTGAATTTAGTGACGAAAACGAATCGCTGCAAAACCGACTCCACGTAGTCTTGTCTGCCCTACCCCTAGAGTGCAATTCAAAACCGCGTAGGCGCGGAGGGGCGAGGCGGCCTGCGAGCTGTGGCGCAGGTAGTTTTAACGCTCGCCGCCGCGGCTGAGGCTGGCCGGCCGAGCCGGCCAGCAAGCCGAAGCTGCGGTGGTGAGCGTGAAAACCATCTGCGACTATAAGCTCGCATGGGACCGCCGGAGCCCCGCAGCGCCGGAGCCGTGACAGAAGTCATGCTTGCTGCATGTTGCATGCTTACTTCCATGCTATTCACCTATAATTTTGAAAATAACAGCCGCAAAATATTTTTTCTTCATGCCATTTTAGACTTTATTTAAAGCTATTAAAAAGTCGCACAATATATTTATAATAAGAGCTAGTTTATATTTATTCTTCATCCAAACAATTTTAAATAGAACCTGATTTGTATTATTTATGAATGCCCATTTTCTATTTTATTGTCATCATTAAGTTTTCGCTTAGATATTAATTCAGTTGCCAAAAGAAAAACTTGATGCCAGTTTAAATTAAAACGGACCTCATAACTGATATATTAATATGCTATCTTTGACTTATTATGATACTCCTTTTTAGCTGCCAACCCATTATAAATGGTACCCACTCTATTATTTTTTAAAACCTATATTCGTTTTACTTAGTCGCCGCGTTAACTACATGCCATTATAGTGTTATAGAGTTATAGTATTATAGTGTTACAATCGAGAAAGTTGCGATCAGCGTATTGTATACAAACTATTACGAAAGGTTTGATACGCAATCGGAGTGTGCTCATGAATAAAATTATGTAACTCGTGGAAATATTCAGCATTATCCGTCGCCGGTGTAAGGGTTGCTATTGCTCTACAGGGTGTAGTTACTTTCATTTTAACTTCCACAACGATGTGAAAATATTTCTCGAGGCGTTTATTGCTAGCCGGAGAGTTGCGGTGCGAACTGGAAGCTGGGATATAGTTATTCCGTTGAGTTATTATAACTACTGTATGTAACCTTCGCGGGTTATATTAATGCTGGCTGTTTTTACCTGGTTCTCTTTGTGAGTAGAAAAATGTTGGGCTCTTCATCGTAAATATTTTGTAGGTAATGTTGTTTGAGGTGGTTGTAAAAAGGATGTAAATGGCACCTTAGGGAACGAAGTTATTTATAACACCTGAAAGTTACAAACATTACAAAACAAATTAACATCTTTATCAAATTGACACCCAGTAAAAACACTTACGAAGAAAAACATGATTTAAGAATACTTATTTCTTTAGCTAAGTATCTATTTTTTCGTGGTTTTTAAGTAGAATATTGCCATTTAAACTTAAATAGCCTAAATATTTTGACATCGTTTTTACTTTTTTCATTTGAAAGTCAATAATCCAATAAGAAAAACAACAATAAACAAATATATATATATATATAACAATACATATAACAATAAACAAATATATATATATAACAATAAACAATAGCCAAATATAATAAAAGGACGTTTCATTATTTGGTAATGTGACAATACAGCCTTGATTATGAAAAGTATTTGCTTAATTATAAGTACTTAGAGCGCGCAATTTCGAGACTTACAAAGTTTTAAGCACGTCTTCGTAATAAGAATAGCAGCGAATCTTATAAAGTTGAAAATGTTTGTAACACTAATAGCTATATCCATTTATACTCTCATGTATCTCAATGTACCCATTCAAGTAATATAACTTCGTTAGATTTAGATGCCATAATTTTGGAAAAACGAGGGATGAAAACTTTTATAGCTTCAAAAGCTTTTAACGCGGGATGGTGTATCGGGAATGCTATAATTTTAAAGTATGTTCTCTGTTGCCGCCCGACGAAACTTTTAGTGTGTTTTCTTTTGTTCCAACAGTCATTGTTGTTCATAAGAAACAATTTCTACTGACAACAAGTCAGTTTAATATTGAAACGGTAAATAAAATACGACGTAAATGTACCACCGCACAATAATAGCTTTGACTGAAAGAAATTGTATCGGTTGTAGAATGAAAATCGACTAGTTGTATACTCGGTATATTATCGATAGGTACTTCGTTATTATGTCGCTTCACTGGGCACCAAGTACTGAGCACAGCTCCGCTTGTAAGTACTGGATTCTCGCTAAAAAATAGAAAAAATATTTCTGTTTCATTCAAAGCGTACCAACGTTGATTGTCGGAAAGATTCTTGTAAAGAAAAATCACAGGCAGAAGCTGCAGTCACAATTCCAGTCCAACACAGTTACCTATGGCGGCAAGAATTTCTCTAAACTGGGTTAGGTAAAAATCATGTTAGAAATATATCGAGTTTCAACTCTCTGATTGTTCGTATTTTGTTTTGATCATTAAAACTTTAAATCAGTGTTATCCTTAATTGTTGAGACTTTTAACAAGATGGCCTAAAAACATATTTTCAAACTTCTCAGACTTCTTTAAGAAAAATTCTACTTGTCATGTTTGATAAATACTTGGAACTTGTTAAACAATCTGTTATAAACTTTAAGGTGTGCTGAAAGAGGTCAGTAGTACGTTTTGACTATTTCAGTCCACGGTTTATAACACTCCATAGCCATAATTCTTTATCTTTTATATGATGATAGCAATGAAAATCACGTAGACGATTGTAAAAATACACGAGGCGCCATTATCACGATTTAAACCACAATCAAGTTTATACACAAAGAGGCACCGCCAAGCTTTAGCAGAAATTAAAATTCCACACTTAAGCCAAGTACTAAAACAGATTCGCGGCAACTTCGCCTTAATTCTCTTCGCGTGCCGACTTACCTACGTCCTAATTTATTGGAACAGTGGAACAAGGAAGAGTTCGATCGGTACAATAAATTTCAAATTTCATTATTTGAAGAGGAAGTCGCGAGTTGCCAATTGCAATTTGGTTTTCCGATCACGTCTCCATACTATTGGTGAGGATATTCGAGCCACCTGTGCCCGTACTCTATGAGGCTTTAAACGCGCCCCTGCTCTTTCGATAAACCGACTGTGAAATATTCGCGGTGTACGCCAGACGCCGCATTTCCTTATGAATGATACATGCCACACCGGTCGCCGTTTTCTAGCTGCAAACGTTATCGAACCACTCGTATCTGGCAGTCAGTGCATAATTTCTAACTCCACTGTGAAATCACACTCCGCACCGAGTATTCATATAACTTCATAACTTTGTATAAAGTTCGCCAACTTATTTGTCACGTCTTGTTGTTGGCCGTTGGCGTCTAATAAGTGCTAGAGTAGCTGTTGGTCTATTCAGTTTATATGATTTATCTTTTGATTAAGTGTTTTGTATTCTATAGAGGTTATAAGATTATTTGCACAAATATCTATAATAATCAAACCTATTACCGAAAGTTTAATCATACTTAAGATACTTTTCGCGTACATCTCCCCAGCTACATCCCAATATATCACGAAACTGTTGGCTTCTGAGATGCGGTGAGAGCAGTATTAAAGTAATACAATGGCAGCTAATTCTGTGTATAGTTACGTAAAAAGTTGGCGACGGCGGCGTGTGGTCGCGACCGTATCTCAAATTAAATCTCACCAACAAATCTTCGCGGGGGATGAACCGCTACGAGCGTTACCATCGACCTTTTTATATTCGAGCCCAATTCCCTTTAAAACTTCGTAATGTGGAGTTATGTGACAAATATAAGTAAGTAAGATGTTGTTATTTCGAAAACATTGAATATTAAAGTTCTTTATAATATAAGTTTCTTATTATTTTCTGGGTAAGTTTTCATTTTTGAAAGAATACGTAGATCTGTAAAATGTAGACAAATTAAAGGCTGACTGGCAGTTTTAACATCTCACCTCTAATTTGAAACTATGAATTGAAATAAAAATTCTAAGGTACGTTAATTTCCCTCCATCCAGTCTCAACCATTTCTTAAACAACAAAATATCCGCGGCAAGAATTTAAATCGCACGATTACTCGGTAAATGTGTTCGTGACTGTTCTAAAGTGTTTGCGTTCCCATGGTAAGGGCGACCTCGCGTCCTGGCTGCCTGCGAACGTTCGGAGTCGCAATTTGTTCCCGTACAGCCTTAAAAATCCACATTTTATTGTTTCGCCTCTCATTTCTACTTGAACTGTGCCTCGTAAGGGTCTCAATGAGTTCACTCATGCAAACTTTTCCTCTTTTTATAACTCAAATAATTCTGTCACACTATTTCGATTAAAATTTAATATTACATTCATTACGCAAAATTAAATGTTTGCGTTGCATTGGAAACGGTGAAATGTCGATAACTCATATTAGATGAATTTGTGTTGATATTTATCAAATTATACCCACGGGTGGGTGCTGAGCTTTGTACAGAACATAATTAGAATTTGAACGGTTCGCAAACAAAACTTAAATTATTCATCTATTAGGTCAAAGAATTTGGGACAGAAGTTAATTACACCAATTGAGAACCATTTAAATTTTTACTTAATTTTGAAGCTAATAAAGGCTGTTTCAAAAAATACCTTAATATTATCGACATTGATAAAATAGAAATTTATTTTTATTTGTCTGATTTTCTTTCGTGGAAATTGTTTTATCTCAGCTTGCTTAAATACATAACATTACTAAAGTAAGCAGCTTTAAAATAAATGAGGTTGCAAAAAGGTTATTTTTTAACGTGGTAATACAGAATTTATATCATTACATTTGTTTAAATGAATTGAAAATAATACAGTTATTATTTTGTTTATTTTCATCATAATAACTAGATAGGTATATGATCGCTTAAAATACGCATTTAAAATATTCAAACCATCTTCCTTTGTTCCTAGAAAATAGTTTTGCTAGTCATTACCACGTGACGTGTACCTACATGATTTACGGAGATGCATCATGACGTCATACATCAGTTACGCATTTGCAGTGTCGCACCTATTTGCACCTAATTTCTGTACAATTTGAATCTCGAACTGTTACATCAATTACACATAATTATATATTTTTTTGTAACAAAGGTGAAATATATAATATATTTTTGTAGAATATTTGATATGTAAACGAAGTCCAGAAAATAAAGTTGCGTTAAAATGGCAAATAATTTTGCTGTAATTAAAAAATAAGTCCAATATCGTTAAACATCGCTTTTGGTACTTGAAGAGGGGTATACCTTTAAAACCCCGACATGCTTGTGTATCTGTATGTTCTGGACTTCGATTACGTATCAAATATTCTACAAGAAATTTTATATTTGCCCTTTGTTTCAAAAATGCTGTAGAGACTAGTGTTAGTTATATATATCATAATAGTTTTCTGCACTGTGCTTCTTATTATTTGAACTAACTTAAAATTATTGTGAAGCAGCTGTTTCTATTTTAATCTTGACAAATCTTTGCGATGTTTTGAAGCATCTTCGGACACTGGTGGCAGATGGTGTCATTCAAATATTTGCTTTAAAATAATTATAATTTTGGCTAGGTTTTTAATGTTTTTTTCGAATTTAGGCTTTAACTGGACGATTTGTATAAATCTGCATCAAAACTCTATCCACGACAAAAAGTAGGTACCTGTTTCTACAAATTCACATTTATCATTAAGTTTTCATAAACTGACGTATGCGTAAAACTGTGTTAACATTTACTGCTAAACGCGTAAACAAATCTCAACTATCTAAATTAATTCGAAATAGACCCAAAATGGTTCGGCATAACTACTGGTACTAAGCCCTTGATCCATCGAACCCGCAGTGTTTTGTTTCCATCAAGAGAATGACAAGCTAGTACTATACAACCCTTTATTCTAGGATCAGTATGATAAATACAGGAATAAGTTGCATGGTCCAGGCTGACATACAAAGTGAAATAAATTGTATGAGTTGGTCGTTGCGTGCGGACCCCCCCCCCGTACCTCACCCTTCGCCAGTCCAGCGTGCACCTGTCAATTTCTCTCCCAACTTTTATTTTTCTTGATTCCATTCAGCTGGCATTTGGAATCGAAAATTTATCTCTACGTAGTTAAGAATAGCGAGTTTTAACGCGACAACAAATCAATCCTTATCTATTCACTTGATTTATCTGTTTAACATTATTGAGAGTGATGATAGGATAAAGCTGTTTTCTACGTGATGGATTTCTAGTGAGAAAATTGTATTTTTAATGCTAAGTGTAGGTAAGTCTGTTCACTTATTTATAATTTAAGGTGAAGGTGCTTTACATAAAGAAGAAACATATAATCAACGGAGCGATTGAAGTGTATGTGTCATTTTTAGGAGCAGAAGATGCAATTCACCAAGGAATGACTGTCTTTTGTTTCATTGTACATTATGTAGGTGCCAACAATATAGAATGTAACATACATACGTATACCATACCAACGTCATAAGATGTGAGAAGTCTAGAAGATGTCGAATTCGTACAGCTTAAATAGTAAAATGTTACATTGTTGCAGCCCAGTTGCAAGGATCAGTGACAATGTTTCTCACCTGCGAATGTAATAAGATAATAAACGAATATAAAAGTGATCATGAAGAAATGTAAGAATAGTATATATTATGGCTTTAAGCTACTCTTCGTTTCATAAAAATAAAATCACATTTTATATTCATCAGCAGACACTACAACAAAGCGTTTGCTAGATTTTAAAAGCGTGACAATTCCTCTCAAAAGTCTTTATCAAACTTTCTGTGATAAAAATAATGCATACAAATGACGTCACCGAGAGGAATAAAATATTAAAATTGTGAAAAGAGGCCGTATTACGCGGACGTTTCCCGCCGAGATTCGGATCGCGCTCGGAACAAATAACGTCAGTGGGGCCGTGCAAAATGGAGCGGATAAAACGCGCCTATCACAGCGTTCTTCAAGTACCTCTACATAAATTGCCTGAGCTTAATATACCTGCGGCTTTTTGGAATAATTGCAAAAAAATATTTTTATTTATACGCCGGATTGTATTGCGGTTTTTCTGAGAATTTTAACGAGCTTCCCAATGTGTGAATGCTGTTACAACGTTTATACTCGTACTACCAGATCCAGAGGAGGCGTGTGTATCTATTTCATCAGGTCAGGTTAATTTCTTGATATTATTGTATACTTCAATCAAATTAATAATAGA
The DNA here is from genome assembly GCF_030705265.1 of Helicoverpa armigera. Taxonomy (NCBI): domain Eukaryota; kingdom Metazoa; phylum Arthropoda; class Insecta; order Lepidoptera; family Noctuidae; genus Helicoverpa; species Helicoverpa armigera. The sequence goes on along the minus strand of NC_087132.1, from coordinate 6,979,853 downwards.
TATGCAGGTTAACGTTTTCACAGCAGATATGGCGGAGCGTAAATTCTTTTATTGCGACGAGGCAAAACACGGTTCCAAATTGAAAATACTCAACTGCCTAAAACAGAATATTAGATTTTCTGCAACTTTCAGTATTGACAACACACGGGGCCCTATGAAAATTTGATTAAAATTCGTTCTGTAGCATTTGCCAAAGAGAATACGATCAAACTTGAATATATTCCGAAGATTACATAACCGATCCTTATTCAATAGGTCCACAATTTTACAAAATTACCTATCGCGTAAAATGTGAACGAATGATATTGACTTCTTTATTATTTCAATTTCGGCGACTCACGACTATTTCTAGGAAAAAGTTATAAGTGTAATTTTATTACGCGAAGGTTATGAAACTTACGGTACGATCAGTCACGAATATTCCTTTTGCAAAATCTAATCCGAACTAAGTGTGAAAGGAATAAGACACGATTAATAAAAGTTCCCCCCAGCGCTCCGTTAGATAGTGTTGCCATCATGAAAATTAATTACCCCAAATCATCAGCGTAATTTTTAACTGGCCAGAAGTGTTGCCAGCTGTGACAGATGTAATTACTTATTGGCGATGCGAACTCGCCATAAATGTAATTGGCTTCATCGTACTTTAATGGACTCGCATTAATACAAATGGATTAAGTGAGATTTTATGCATCCGCTGCCGATTTAAATATTAAATTTCGTGATGATCCATAGCTTGTCGTATTGATATGATAGTGAATCCAATAGAGCTATTACATGTCATACATCGTCTATATTAATGGGTGGATATTGGATAATGAAGCGAGGCATTTTATATTAAGATACTTAGATATATAAATATTATATGCGAGTACCGCGCTCTCGTCGCAGGGCCTTCGTGAAAGTCGCCACAGTTGAGCGTTTACCTGCCAAACTTCCATACATAACAGGAACTTCAATCAAAACTTACTTCAAGCCGTTGAAGATCAGTCAATTCTTACCACCTGTCACAAACTTGATTTTGACTGTGGGGTCTCATACATGGGCCAACCTAAAAGAAGCATAGGAACCCGCGTAAAAGAATCGCCGTTCCAAAAAGTCAGCAGTTTGTGAACACACACTTGACAAAGCCAAGCATTACATCAGATTTGACAATCCACAAGTCCTTGCTAAAGAAATCAGATTTCTGCCTAGGATTATTCGAGAAGCTATTGAAAGTAAAATCATCCAAATTTCGATACAGAAAATGGCTGGAGCGTATCACCTGCTTGGAACCCCATCATAGAAACTATTGAATTCAAATCTAAGCTGAAAACTGATCTAAGGATACAGTGAGTTCATTTTGCGTGAATCGATTGTCAATCATCAACAAAATGTAGGGTAGCTGTGTGTAACTATAATATCAAGATGACCAACCCCTTAGTCTGCCCGTAACCATGGATGCATTAAAGTATCCGAAACGTCGGGATAAAATAATATTAATAAAACCGCGATAAAATCCGTAAAAGTAGTTTTATTTAAATGTCTAATATTAGTGTAAGTGTCAAAAATCAACATACTTATTTGAATTTAACTCAGGTGATTGTGTATTCTTAGTAGTGGTTTTGGTTTAGATTTAGAGTGATAGTGGTTTAGTGGTTAAAGTGTCTTAAGTACGAGTGCATACTCATTTCAGGGTTCGATTTCAGGTAAGTACCAATATTACTTTTTCTGCGTGAAAAGAGACATTATGTGCCCTGCAGTGAGGAAATTAAACGGGATGAGGATGATTAAGTATTCTAACGGAATTAAATGTGTGTTGGTTCAAACGAACAAAATATTTTTTTTTATCTTGAAACGGTTTCTAAATAAAGAAGAAAATTAGAAGAAAACAACAAGGGCTCTAATAAAATTCTCTGGTTTGTACCCTTCTACTATGACATCTTATTACCCTGAACAAAATTATAGAGCTGGGCCATTTTAAAAAGGACGTGCAAGGCGGCAAAACGTTTCTCAGGTGTACACAACATGAAAGTCCTCTGCAATATTGTGTTACAACACCTAATTACTGTCAAGTAGCAAGGATACAAGAAAATGTACACCATTGTAGTTACCTTTGTATTTAACTGAACCTTTTTTCGTACCAATCTAGGTAAGAACTTAATTCAACTAGAGACAGAGGGAGAAACAAGAACCTCTTTGCTTGGATTAGTGCCTTTCTAGATTATTATTACGTTAATCGATGTAAAGCCCTTAGAGCAACGTAATGTGCAAAAAAAATCAATATGGTAGATTTTTTGCCTTGTGTATGTATTTACAATTATGATCGCGTTTTATATTTGCTTGTATGAATGAAAGAGTGGTTATATCGGCGTAAAGTGAAAATTAATATAATATGAAACGCCTCAGAGTTACGATGTTAGGTAGGTATCTGAGAACGTTTACCATCGCAAGTAAAGCAAGCTCAAATAGAAACCAATAAAGAGAACAAACATAAGCTGCCTCTAGGTAGCCACACTTCCTAATCAGAGTTAACAGCAGTCCAGGTCGGGGCAGTTATTTACTTCCTGCGTACTGCGTTTCAAAGGAGACTGCGGAAATTAGGGGCGGCACACACGCTGCACAAAGTGTTCACACCTCACTAATGGCGCTACGGAAACGATACCCTACGGCGCCTCCTAATGGCTTTATTATTAACCAAAAGATAGCCAACATTATTTTCTTAAAGCACAGCAATCGTTTCGCCATCTACACAATCTACCTCCCCTATTTTCTCAGACAATTTCTGTTATCGATTATCAATAAGAAATAATTGGGTAACGAAAATATCTACAACAACATCGCGGGCTTTAAGTACATCCAATAACAATAGTCGTTCCAAAACACTTAAAAATTGTACGGCTGTCAAATCAGGAGTCTTTAAAATTATTATGCTAAAAGGAGGAGAGGAGCGAATTGCGGATTCTCAAAATTGAAAATAAGATGTTGAAGCAGAACCATATTTTAGGGGACGAGCTGCGCAAAAAATTGTATTTAGGGTTTTTTTAAAAGACACTCGGTTGTTTATAAGGCGGCCATTGGCCGGATCCCATTCAGTTCGGTCTCGTCGACTACATTAAACTGATTGCTGCAATTAGCGAATGGTGTAATTCTCGTTTTTCAAGCGTCTCCCCGTGCTGGGGCCGCGCGCTCCTCACCCCCTTTAGGAAATTACTTGAGCCCCGCAGGTCGTGGCGACTTTCCTGGGATTAAATAAAATTGAAGAACTCGAATGAAATTGTTTTGGATTTCTCGTCTTGATCAGTTAGGTTTGTCGGCGTTCAACTCGGGATTGTGGCCTTAATTATAGTAAGTGGATTGCTAATCGCATTTATTTCGAGATTGTGCGGAATTTCTACGAATTGTGGCGAGCTCGATTTGGCGACAGAATTATAGTGGTATTACTTTCATCGCTGCGGCTTCCACAGACGTTATTATTTTCAAGCACTGTTTACTTTTAAAAAAGCGAGGATTAGACCAATTTTGTTTATTGTGATTGAAAACTTTTTGCTCTTTTAGGATCTAGTTGAAGAATATTTTGGTCAATAGTTTTTAAATACAAATCAATACCAATAACGCTACATTTGCGCTTGAAATGGTCAGTAGTTACACTTTTGTATGTGTATCTCCCGACAGTCAGATTACAGTACCGAGACGATACAAAATGATCGTCGTAAAGATATGTAACGAGAGTGACATCACGCTCATAGGGGCCGAGCCAAGCAGTATTCTTTAACAAGATGCAGCGCAGCCAACTATTGGACTCCGAATGAGGCAATGCGAGAATCCAAAGTGGTAAAATGATATATTTCTGGCATGTATCGCGAGGACAATAGCGGATTGTGTATGGGACTGTTATACTAGTTTTGTATTATATGGAGGGGGACGGCAATAAACAGGACGATTGCACGGCCGGCCCTCGTCCCAGCTATGTACGAGTTTACGTACGCGTACATACATGTACACTCGTCGACATACGTTATACGATCTAATAAAAATGTGTGTTTTAGTAGAATTTTTCTGATATAAAATATTGAGAGGAAACGCGATTGAGGGTGAAATATACGAAGATTGCAGACGTCTCTCTGTAATAAGGCAGTTTCATTTTGCGATGAAAGAGGACAAATAAGGAGACAAATATGATCATTAATTGAAAAACATTCTTGTATAAAATGGGAAAACACATATCACAAAGTTGTTCAGCAGATAAATGTGTGTCTACCTACATACACGAGTGAGCATAGTTTTCAAAGTTGAGGGGTGACTCAATAGTATTCTATAATGTGACGCTTGACTCCAGTATACCGGACATACAAACTTTATGGTCAAACGGTCACGCGTGAATTGTTCAAACTGCTATTAAATCTGCGACTACGTTACTGCGATGTAGTGTGGTGACGTAACGAAGTTTCAACCGCTCTCGCCCCTCGCAGTATATCGACGGTAAAATGTAACATAGTGGCTAAAGTCGGAGCTAAGAGTGATTCATGTGGTACATACATGCAAATAAAATACCTCATAGTTATACTAATGTGAATTTACAACTAGACGACGGCGGAAAAATTGTTGAGTAACCGTTTTAATAAATTCTCCGGTAACTACTGTTATGGATGACTGCTCGTTCGCACGCATCATGCAGAGCATAAATTAATGATGCTGCTGTATATATATAACAAGCTTAGCAACAAAGCAAAATCATTTTTATTTTCGCTGTAAGTAGCGTAATCATATTTCTACAGCAATATTTAGAAAAAACTTATGTCTCGGATCAAGCACTAAGTAGTATTAGGTAACAGAATCCCTCCTAGGTGTGCCGACCAACTATTCCAAGTTTCGCGAAACTATTCGGCAAGTTATAGAGGAAAGACGTAGTTACGTCAGGGATTATTAGGCACATAGCTTAGCAGAACAATATCCTGAACATCAAGAGTAACATAGTTTGCTGTCGTTGTGTATGGTGTGGCAGCGGTCCGTGCCCGCCTATAAACACAGATATATGAAAGTTAATAACATTTACCTAACGCAATAAAATATATTAATGTCAGTCCCTTGTAGGGTGGCACAGCGGCGCAATATGGCCTGTATTCGTACGATCAAACATGGCTCCCGAACGACACGTACGAATAATTCATGGCAACGTTTGTTAATCTCTCACGCATCACTCTCCTCGCTAATTGTTTCTTGTCGTCTACAGATAGTCATATAATAATTAATCAGTTATTTATTGGTAATACGTTGTTATCGGATATTTCGTTTACTTTATCTGATGGGAAAAATGATCTTTATTATTTCTGTGATCAGCGTTCTCCGCTTGAATTTTTGATGTTATATCGTAATCTGGTTTCTCGGGAATATGTTGTGTTGTTAGAACATTAATGTTGTTCACCCAATATTATGTCGAATTGAACATCAAACTGAAATGTTTTTTAAACTTGTGGTAAAAAGTGTTTAATTCCGTCACGTAAAATATTCACGCTTTTCTCACGTTCATCGAGTTTTCGCAGGTTACCACGGTAAAATAGAATAGCTGTGATAAAATAAACATTTTTATGACATTGCTCGGGCGAATTGCTACATAAAACGCAATTATCCCAGAAATAAGGCCAACCTAACGATATAGGTACGGAGATCATTGCTTACTTGCGCAAGTATAATCTGCTCTGATTTCGGGAAAGTATTTTTAGGAATATCGTAGGAACTTACTTCAGTACCATCTTGAGAAATACTGCTAGAAAATTCAAACTCTTGCAAGATATTATTACTCAATTTGTTATTTAAGTAATTTATTTATAGTCACAGCTTAACTTTAATTTATAAACCAATATCTTTTACAAAACTGAAAAAAGTTAAAGTTAAGCCTATTACAAAACAAGAGAGTCCATCACATTTCAAATCTCTCTGCAGTACTAGACAGGATAATGATACACAAAAAATGTAGACTAGAAAGCACTTTATCTACAGACAGACTAAAAAAAACTTAAGTACTTAAGTTACTTAACTTGACTTTAACTCGAACTAGGTCCATCAAAATTGATTGTCAACAGTTTTATCAGCGGGTACTAAAATGCTATCTGGTTCAACAATAGTCACGAACCATAAAATCTAAAAATACTGCCTCGAAGTCGGCCTAGAATTTGTTATCGTTGATCTAACTTACAATATTTAGCCGGAAAAAAATCTGGACTAGACGCCGCTGCCCTTTGAAAAATTGGAGACGCAAAAATGACCTATGTACTTATTATTTTCATAATATTTGGAGGCAAATAAATTATTATCGTTAATATTATTTGTCTTTACATACCCCTATATAGCGTATATTTAAATTTCCAGACAAACAATAATCGATATTATTATGTCTCTCGAAATGTAACTGTAATCGTGATAATAAGTACAATCATTGTTTGGGAGACGAAATAAATATGGTTAGTATCAGTCAGGATCGTTTTAAAACTTTAGAGAAGACTAACGAAATTCCAGCTGTTGGGTTATTGGTTATTGTTTCTTATTAAAATCAGTCTGACTTAAATTATTTATTTATCAGTATGCATAAAGATTGCTTAATGGTAATTTTAGTTTACGACCTTTAAAGCTAACTCCCGTAAGAATTGATTTTTATAATGAGTTTATAGGTACAAAACCTAAAAGTGATTAATGGTAATAAAAGAAGGGAATGTCTTAATATTTGAAGAAAAACTCTTAAATATTTTATATTATACCTGATACTGATTTGATATTATTTAAAGCCAGCTTCTATAATTTTCGTTGAAAATCGACAAAAATATTGGTATTCAGTTACTCGCAATTTTAATCTCATAGTGCAGCTCGAATTCAATAAAACTGCTAGGTAAAAAGGCAAATAATGTCCTCATCGTCCGGGGCACCTGAATTGAGACCGAACTTTATTTACTGGTAAACCAAACAGTCCCACAAAAATCTATGCCACATTCACTAAAATAGTTGAAAATCCCGCCGGCTGCACTTAAAAATCGCATATCTCAATCCTTTTGTTAGCTTTAACAATAGGTAACTGAACCAGTTGGCTGTTGAAAAAGAAACAATGGGATACAAATTTATAATGCAGTCTGGAAATGAATCACGTCATGCCTGGGTCCTTCGGGAACCGCCCTGAATGAAAATGAACAACAATACTGATTCAACGTGGACATGAATATAAAATATTTTCAAATAATCCATCATAGAGAGAATCTCTGTTGGCTTATTTTCACAGAAACTTGCAATCCGAGGTAAGTTTGTACTTTGTGGGGTGCTTCGTTTACTTGGCTTGTTCAGATTGTTTGTTTAGATTTATATCTAGTTTTATGAAGGGGGGGCGTGTAGAGCGCCGTTTGCCCCTCATCGATCTTTAAAGGTACTGCACTGACTGAGGATCATTGACTGATGGTACTGTGATGACCTATCCATTCCTAAAACCGTGTGGAACAGTAGATTCAGTTGAGCGAGACGACAACTCGCTTTGTGTCACGGTTACCGCAATTGCGTGGAGTGATTGACTGTCGGCTTTCCACTAGCAAACATTAGGTTGAACAAATAATTCCCCAGCTCCCATTTACTACCGATTAATGAAAGTTCCATGCTGACTGATGCAGTTTCAATATAGCGCTGCTGATAATCTATGTTTTGTTTCTGTTCAATAACATAATTTCTAAATAAAGGTCGCCAATGGTAATTTACATTACATTAAGTAGATATTTATTAGGGCTCTTATGTAAGAAAAAACTCAATACAAAACGAGTACATATGTAATCACCAGACTTTGGTATAGTAAAATATTCTCTGTGAACCAACTCCTGCACTGTAACGTAGTAGTTTCCCCAATGTATAGAACTTTGGTAATAAACGCTCCGTGAAAAAAGGAATGTTGAAAAATTTCACACACTCAATCAAGTGTAAAATCGTTGGATAGGCCCAAAACATGAGTCATCCATTTTGTAGATGCCGGGACACACTTGACTGGTCCTGGACTCCATTATAGTGTAAATTACTTAGATAGACTTTATACTGACCACGCGTGGTTGGAGGTGTTAAGCAGCGACTTAGGTAGCATATGAGATTAGTAAGATAAAATTAAGCAAGAAAGTAAAACTTTGAATCTATGCACAGTTTAATTTTTAGCGTCTAAACTTACATATTGTGTGGTAATTTATTTAAAAAAAGATAAAATAACAATTTTCGTTAACATTATCTTAATATCTATTTTATGCTCTCGCAAAAGCTATTAATAAATATAAACAAATATTTAAGAATTCTTTAAGACGGTCCATTATTCTTTTGTTTTATTATTCAATGAAAGTTTCATAATAGTTAATGACCAGACTGGAATTAAACTAAAGATTGATAAGAAGTGCTTTCTCTTTATTCAGATTCAGCCATACAATGGAGTACACAGTTTTAAAGAATTCGATGCTATCAAACAAATTGTTTTAATTAAAATTTTAATACAAGTAAAATTTTATTCGCCCCGGGATCCAGCGTGACACTATTTTATTGCATTGTTCGCTTTTTAAAGACCTGTAATATTTAAAATATAATTTTGTTTTCGTAATATCTTGTTATTGAAATAAAATCTCCTTTCACATGATACTCGTTGTTCGATAATACGCCATCAATTCAGTGTTTTTGTGGATAAATTGAATATAATGTAATTTACATATATCCTTAATAGTTACGTAAATGGTGCTGTAATAAAAAAAATATTTAACAGATCGTTGTAAATTATCCGCAATTAAAACAGATTTATACTAAAAAAACAGTTTAGTGTCCGTATATGTTTTGTAAAAGCGTTGTAAAAGGCTTGGGTACCGCACCTAAGCCGTTAATCCCAGCGGTTAGCCCGCCCAGGACGGTACCATACCGCGTAATTGATTTTACACGACTAACTGCAAAGTGCTAACCCTGCTGACGTCGCGTTGCACTTGACGGCACCCATTGACACGCATCCTAGTCAAGAACATAATTGTCTCAGGGGTCCAAATAGATGAGGAAATTAAAGTCTGTTTCATCAAGTATTATAGTGAGTCCTTATTTGTAAGTATAAAGGTTGATAACGTCAGTTAAACTATTGTCTCACATCTTGTTTTTTGAATTGCATGAAAGTTAAATTTAAGATACTGATTTTCCTATTTCAACTAAGTATCGATCACAAAGACGCTACACAAACAAACAAATGATTTTATGTTTTGAAAACATTTATCAGTTTCAAAGAAATTGATGTTTAGAATATATAGAGTATCAGAATAGTTATGTAAAACAATTGTTAATGAGACAAAATATACGGTAGTGGTATAATTATCGTATTAAACGCACTTGTCACCATCGTAGTCGGCCCCCATTGAAACGAAAAGCTATAAAAAACGCAAAACATGGTGTAATAGCACTCAGCGCTGTCATAAATCATTGTAGTAAGCAAACTTAAGTAAAATAAACATGGTGGAAACTAATTAGTGTAGAAAATTCACGTGGGACCAAACAGGGTTATATGGGGAAGCACAGTTTGATGTTGCGCTCACAAAATTAGGGAAGTTTAGGGCCAAAGTCGCCCCTGCCCGGAACAAGTTAATTTAAACTAGCCGAGTAATTTGCACAGAACCGTGACACTAATTCAATTAGTTACAAGGTATGCAAACAACGCGTGCCCTACACAATTATTGTCCGAAATTTTCACCTAAACGCGCGCTTTGTCGAAAGAATTAAACGTTCCATTTCATTGTTTAGGCACCGACAGATAATACATACATAAGTTTCTTCTCCTCGAGTACATAAAACCTCCTCCAGAATATTAACATAGTTCTACTCATAAATAGGTGTGTAAAGACCATCTTTGCTATCGAAATATTGTTTCCGGCAATGAGGTTCGCCAAGAACCTCGGCAGTCATTTTCTCACCACGTCCAATACGAAGCGAACTGCCAAAACCTATAAAATAACTGTTGCCGCAAATGGCTTGTTCAAAATATTTCAGTTTAGGCTTCATTTATATTTCACATTCACTTTCCAAAGTAAGAAAAGATAACAATTTCTGAGTGTCTAGACGAGAACGACCATTTCTTTTGTTATTTAGAATTTTCTTTACAAATATAAACAGGTACTCATTTTTTTCGGATACTACATGTTAAAATATTCATGAAGCTGGTTCAATGTTGGCGGTGTAAGCGTTCAAGAGTTAATATTCCACTGTAAGACGAGACGCCAAAAGCCTCCCGAACCACGTAGGGATTTGGAAGGTTAACCCACTTTCTGCAGAGGTAACTTTAATTTAGTTAGGTTGTTGCTCGTTTGTACCTTTGTCAAATTACATATCTAAGTAATTCGTTCCTTGGTTTCTTGTTTATTAACCGAGTTGTAAGAGTTACAATTTACCGTATGGCCGAACTTGTGTTTTGTTAATGAAACTGTGTGGAACTGGAGTTAAATGGAAATTGATATTTGTTAGAACATTACCTTTGATCTCTTCGTACAAAGATGTATAGCAGAAAGTAATAGTAAACGTATATTATTTTTGTTCTTGGAACGTTCTGTGAAACGACAATCGATTTTTTGTCATGTAAGTTTATTATTAACTAAAAAAGTGACCTATTTTCACAAATAGCGTCAAGTCCAAAACAATATACAAAACTAATTACTCTAACTAGACCAATTTACGTGTAATTAAACGAATTTTAGTTAAAAACATCAATCTTACGTGTCCTGTAATTTAAATAATGAGGGTTTATTTAAAACACTAACTACTAAAGATGTTCAAACTTTTCACATTATAATTTGTAATCGTATTCACTTTTGGAAGTTTTAATTAATGCGATAAAGTTTCTAATTAGTTATCTATTTAAATTTTATTCTTAGTAACATGGAAAGTTTTACTTGTCTGTATTGTTATGACATGAAATATCTTTAAAGACTTTCTATATAATGGTAAAAGGTCTCATTTTGGTCAGTAAATAAGTGGCATTTCTGCGTTAAAGAAGCAGTTTTTTTCTCTTATCCTCAACCTTTTTTGTGTTTTACTCAGCATTAATCGGCATAGCTTACAAATGAAAATCCTCTAAGTAAATGCATTCCATTCCTTCACAAAAAAAAATAAGTTACAAAAAAGAAATAAATATGAAAAAGACCCTTTTCTTCATTATGGCAGCAAATTAAATAAAGCATTGCAATGACATTATATAACCCTTCCAGATTCACTCATAACGGGTTAAGGAAATAAAACATAATTGTAAACAAAAACAAATGTTTTTATTACCCATGGAAGGTGTGGTTTTTGTCACGCAAAGGGTTACATCTAAGGGGTTCGGTGTGACAATTTAAGACTTTAGTTGAATTTCTGTGTTTTACCAAGCGTTACAGGGTTGGTAACATTTGTTTATTTTTGTGAATGAAATCTCAGTTATGTACCGTTTTTTTTCAAGTAAGCAAGTTTACTTTTTTTTTCAAGTAAAAATTTAGTAATTGACTAGCTGTTGCCCGCAACTTCGTCTGCGTGGGCAATATATGTAGAATCGTCAAAATACTACTTATCCCGTAGGTGCATTCTTTCACGTGACAGTATAATTAGGATTAGCACTTAGCAGTCGCATAGATTCAATGATCAAGGTTGTGTTGTGGATGTGACCATTTATCTAAACAAAAGAAGTAAAGTTTGTGACGTTGTGAATATCTCTGGATCTAGTCAGCCAATTTGGAAAATTATTACCTACGTATAGTGCGTAAGTAATTTTCACAGGAAACAACTATAATCTATGTCTATATGCTTTGAGTCTGACAAAGCTGTCATTTGTACATTTTCTGCAGCTGCTGTGACTAATCAGAAGCCAGAAAGTCTGTCAGTCTTACCATGGATAATGTCTTGTAATGTGACTGGATTGAAGAGATCAGATAGGTAGTCGCTCCAAGCAAAATATTGGTACTCGAACAGATTCGGCGACTGGAAGCCAACACCAACATAGTTGGGGAATAGCTGGATGGATGATGAAATGAGTCATCATCATCAGCAGGCGCATAGGGTAGGATAGTTTCACTTACTCACTATGGTAAGGCTGACCCCACATTAGGCGTGCGCGATCCTCGGGCGTGTGAGTAGCGCGGGCGTCGCGAGCGCGCTGCGTGAACATCGAGTTTTGCTGCCCTGCGGCATGTGTGAAGAGTGCAAGCGACGCGCTCGAGGCGAGCACGCGGCGCTCGAGTTGCGTTCTTACCCCTTCGCCCGCTATCCCCGCCGCCCGCTAAATGCCTTAGCAGTTAAACGTCAAGGAGAGCGGCGCGTGCGCGCGAGCGCTACAAATGCCGCAGGGCAGCAAAACGCGACGCTCACGCAACGCGCTCGCGACGCACGCGCGGCGCCCGCGCTACTCACACGCCCGAGGATCGCGCACGCCTAATGTGGTGGCCTAAGCCGGGACTCCACCGAAATGTTTGCATTAGTTCACGAATAGGCAAAATGTACGTATCTGAGAGAGTCCACTTCATGTGTTCGTACTTGAAACCTGCAGTTTTGCCAAGATTTTCAAAATGTACGCTCGCAATTTGTCATTTCTTGGTGGAGCCAGCAAATCAAAAACATAAGTGTTGTATACTGTGCGTCACTACCGCACACTGGGAAAATTTCGCTCTTGCGGAGGACGTTTATATACCATATTTTGTGTCACACGTAAACAGGACGACAGTAAGTATCCACCGAAACACTTTCAAAGATCTGATGAACGAACAAATCAGACCTGACTTGGTCACCTGGGGCCAATCAGAGCTCTATGAAGCGATAATACGCTTTGGCTCCTACTGTTATTGTGGTTTCTGAAAATTTATTCACCTCATTCAACGATGAATGTAATTCTGATGGTACTATTAAGAACACTTGCTTAGCGCAGAAGCTGACGTTGGCAGGTCAACTCTTTTGACTTCTCGAATAGGATACCATTGGTTTTTGTGCAATGCACACCTGCAATGCATTCTGGATTAGGATAGGATATAGGTGGATAGGATTTGCAACAGAGAACAATTCTGTCTTTGTAATTGAATGATATCAAACGTAGTTTTATATACAAGGTTTTTTTTTAGACTTGGCTCGGGTCTAACTGAGACTGTTCGTAATCGTGAACAGTAAGTATCGTTGAAAGTAAGCATGTCTCTGGTATGCGACGCGTATTTTGTACGTTTTCAGACGCGATAAGGCAGCTCCCATTTCTTATCTGCACTTTGTATCTGGGCTGGTTTTTAAAGCTACAGAAGCCTACATTATCTCACGCTTAGCAGCGCTTGCGAGAGATAGATCCTGATTTCTTCTAGGATTAAGTTTTCATATTTTGCATCAGAAAAAATAATACTACTCACTCAAAGTAATTTGTTTAAGGCCTCCACATTAGTGTTTATGTTTATGAAAAATTCCTGATATGAACTCCATCTGTAACTTTAAATTATAATTAATTGTTCCACTAAAGTCATCATTTTTGACATAATGTTCAAAAAATAATTTAGATGGCACCGTTTTAAATTTGGCTGAGATCTATTAATTTTCCTTTCATCAAGGTAATAATTATAGTTGGATTTTGATGTGGCACGGCAAACTGACAAACACTATTGAAATGTCTATCGAAAAATTACACTACGTGTTAAAATATGGTGAATTACGGAAAATACACAACTCCATCTATTGAAATAATAGTATATAAAGAATGTAAATGGTAATTCATTGTTATTTACCACCTCGCTTCTTGATGTATTTTATTTACCACAGATGGAGCTACTTTAACCTGTACTGTTTTGTCAAACAGATTGCGTGTCGTAATATTTTATATCTTGAATTCACTAAATTAATCATATCTTTTGATAGAGTGAACCGATTTCGATGAAACAAAGCCTAAGTAATACCCCAAGTTACGTAGAACTTTTGTATATAAGCATTGTCTGCATTAAATTCGTAGATTTTACGTGAATCCCGAACAAACAATCACTTTCTACAGATTTATTATATGTATAGATTTATGGAAGTAAGACAGACAGTCACAAAAATATGTTATCCTCTCATATAAATAAAATGTTGAAAAACTTAGGCAGATCCAGGTGATATTGTTTAAGAATAAATATATGCAAAAGTGTAATAGCTGTTGTATTTGTGGAAAACTCCCGAACGAATTCTGGTGTTACTTTACAAAAACTTTTAACTGAGATTGAAATCGATTCTCGTTTACGCGGAAGAAACGTTCCCGAGGGAAATTAAAAATTATCGTTTGGGCATCGTCGCAGGTAATACTTACATTGTTAGCGATTGCTTAAAAATATAAAGCAAAGTTAAATAAATGGTAAAACGTTGAAGGCCTTTTAATACCCGGCTCTTTATGAAACATTTCGGGCTCCGAATCAAATTCTTTTGAAAGTATTTTTCGAAGCACAAAGCTTATTTATTAACGGTGAATATAAAATTCGGGCATCAGTGGTAAGATGGATGGTTTGGTTGACTCTGTCTGATGTAACGCAGTTATCAATCGACTGTGTAGTAGTGTATAGTACTATATGTATAGCTGTGTTAGTGTTTTAAGCACAAACAAGGCAAACAAACATTTTTATCAATATGAAGAAATACCCTTATTTGATCGAAACTGTCCTAAGTATCAGATCAAAACTAAACGTAGTCAGATTAATGTTACGCAACAGTTTCATCTATCAATAATAACTAATAAGAACACATACGACTATAAAAGCGAGTCACCGGTAGCATTGTCTTGTTCATACCACTAAAAGGTCACCCTGAATTTTTAATGGTCACTATTTTCCAAGAACAGCGAATCGTATCTATTATTGTCGTCCGGGTCAAGTCGGGTCTCTTAATGTGACCGGAGAAAAGTGTCCATAAATAAATAAAAAAAAACACGGCGTAGCAACAGGCCTTTGTGCTACGAACAGCTACGAGTCGCTACGAGTACTTACAATGGAGTCTACGATATGAACAGAAATTGTATTTCTCTTAGAAAATGTTGAATAAAGTCATGGCAAAACTCTTGTGGCTGGTTGCATCAGGATTCAACTTATCCATATTTTAATAGTTGTGAATCCATATTTCTTCCTTGTTTAGTAGAAACAAATATATGTATGTATAAATGTTAAGTCCAACTATTCATTATAAGTATGCATCTTAAAATCACTTCGTACATACACGGGTACTGAAAGTTAATCAAGCCATGTTCACTGGTCTCCGAATACCTATCTGGCCTAAAACATCTGCGTCATACGTCCATGCAGAGACATGTAGGCACTGTGCATTAGTGTGATTGCACCAACTTTGTACTCAGGATTTCATTAGATCCTTGCACGCGCACATATCTACTTTCAATGAACTGGTCCCTGATTAGGTATATCTCTGATGTTAGGAAACTCATGCTTTCAGCGAATCAAGAATGACATATGTAATTTCCGATCGAGTTGTTCTTCTACGATTGTAAAAGTATTCCGTATTCAATTTTCATTTCATTAAACAAAAAAGTATTAGCTCTAAAATCGATAGATTTTAGGTGCGTGATAAAATATAGTCGAATTAATATAGTATCAGCAAGTAATTCTACGTATTTCCCCATTTCGGATTATGCTGTGAGGCTTGCACGAAGCGATTGTTGCAAACCATTAGAGATAGCAACTTCTATCAACTATATCGTAATAGCGAGGATTAACTATGTAACCTGAAATATTCAATTCGGATATCCGTCTTTCCCATAATACGGATCAATCCCCGATCACATAATTCAATTTACTTTATCCCTTGCCCGAGAAAATGGCTGTGTATTTTCGCCGATAACTAAGTTAATAATTTTTGATGACGCGATCATTTCTTGCGAAATCAATTGCTAGTGAACGAAATTTATGCCCACTTCTCCGTTCACTATGTGAAATCGTGTATTTGAAAACTTCACGATCTCAAATGAATTTATGTGCATTCAACTGTGCATTTCTCTAATTTACTAATTCGCCAAAGGCAGAGGCGAAACTGAGTTCAAAGCTAGACTGTTTTGTCGATGACTTACTAAATCTATTAGCAGATTCATAGCCGTATGAATGGAGCAATAATTGAATCATACGACTGTTGAACTTTAACGTAACTTGAGTTTGGAACAGGAATTGTTCGAATAACCCGCAAAATGTCCACGGGGCTCGAATGCGAGATCATTCGATAAGAGGCTGAGCGCAGAAAGACTGTGATATGAGCGTTTACCCAATCCTAGACAAATATTTGAAATATTAAGCAAGCCATGGGGAAAAGAGAAAACATGATATCGAAACGGTATCTGACATATTAAATCGCACATTATATCATCGGAATGAGATGATCGGCAAATCATTCGGTTATCCACGTTCAGCTGTAGGCAGTGTGCTTGTGATGAAATTATCTTGTTTGAGTTAAACATGCCATATTAGATTACGAACCCCGGGGTTTACTATTTTGGGGTTTTGTTTTTTTGTGTTTATTGTTTAATCTTTTATTTTAGTTGAGATTGAGAGATTGTTTTTGTTAGACGTGATTCGATTGTTTTTGACAGTAATATTTCATTGCCTATAGGCACCGTGCGTAGCGATGACCCTGCCACCTCGTGACTTATATCCGAAACTTTCCCTCAAGTGTCAAAAATTGTACTATCAAACCATGAAAAAAATTCTGAATATTCGTGTTAAATTTTGCTAATTTCAGTTATCAAAATGTATTGTTGTATTGCTGGATGCTGTAATACATCCAAAAACAACTCCAAGGGTGTAAAATTTTACTATTTCCCTACTAATAGTACTCACATACCATGGCTTAGGGATAAAAGAATTAAATGGATAAATGCAGTTGTAAAACACACGTAATACTTTAATACTTATTTGTGGAGTTCGAAATAACTCTGCCATTGTCACTCCTTTATCATAACCCAGTAACTGTCGGTACGTTGGTTTGCCCCATTGTTGTGCATAACTGGTTTTCGATTCTGCACTTTCTGCAGAATTTACGTAATGCACTAAGGCACAGACGTGCTTACATTGTCCTGATAGACCTGCCTTGCATTTACAAGTTGCACTTTTAATGTTTCTATTGCAATCAAGCTGAAAGGGCAGAGATAAAAATTAAAAATAGAAATAATGATTTTCTAAAGATATTGTAATAACAATTAATTTAAAAAAGGTACTTACTGTTATCTTAACATCATATACATTTGAAATTTTTGTCTGAGCAACAATTTTGCCAGTTAATATTGTTTCTTGTTCTTGGCCAACCGTTTCTATGACATCAAAAACATGGCCCGACTCGAATAGCTTTTGGCCTTTTGATATATTTTGACCACGCTGCCGATCATTGTTTATTGGTAGAAAACCATATTTTATAATTTTAATCATTGTATTTTATATATTATATTTTTAATTATTGTAAAATCACATTTACAGACTAGACAGTGACAACCAATGGGTTTGGAAAGTTTCTTTTTTTACTCGCACGGTGTCTCTACTGTCGGGATTATAACGCCATCTATAGTTTACGCACGGTGCCTATACTCATGATGGAAATCATATTTCAGAAAATGGCGAAGAAGCAATAGCAATATATTGCACAATGAACATTATAAAAATATACTATTAGTTTGTCACATTTATGACTTGTTACTTGGCTACTGAAATATTCAGTAGCTATGTAAGCTAAGAAAGAAATTAAGAAGTTAATGAACTATTTTCATATCAGATTCCGTTTAAGTCTGACTGACAGTTTGATTACTTTAGGTGGCCTGCCTAAAAGTTACTTCTACGCTATTTTTGTTCGGTCTTTGAACTTTGTACGTGTTCCAATGATAAACGACAATGTCCACTCAGGGCTACGTCTAAAAATAACAACATACTTAGATGTAATTTATGAGATAATATGAGGAAGAGGGCCTTTTTGAGATGTAGGTAATATAACCAAAATTATTTCTTTAAAAAAATGAACTGTTGTTTGGTCATACATACCTATGAATGCAAACTTTACATATCGTTATAATATCACGAAAAAAGCCAATATACAATAAATAAAAATGAAAAATAAATAACACCTGAATTAAATCATTCATCATTTCCAAGCAAGTCAGATGTAACATAAGCCAGAAGATATGAAACCTTTGAAGAATGGCAACACATATATATCGCGAGCATCAAATTCGTTCTGAATAGGTGGAGTCGACACCTAGTGGCATCGCCTTCACACTGGATGCAATAACGTCGACGTCACCAAGATATGTGACCCACTTGATCATCTGAGCGTCATTCTGTCTTGAAGGGGAAAGGTAATAAGGCAATATAGCCTATGTCTGTTATATGTTGTAGTACTTTAGTTAGGTTAATAGAAGTGGTAGATCAAACAGTCATACTTTTAAAGTTGCTGATGGATTGTGTAAGAAATGAAGATGAGAGGGAATCATAAATCGGTGATAAATGAATGTTCTTGAAGTTGGGTTAGTACAGACAATTTTGGAAAGTCCCAAATTATAGTTACCAAAAAGACAAAGTAAATTAGCAAAATCAACTAATTAAGAATTTAC
The DNA here is from genome assembly GCF_030705265.1 of Helicoverpa armigera. Classification (NCBI taxonomy): domain Eukaryota; kingdom Metazoa; phylum Arthropoda; class Insecta; order Lepidoptera; family Noctuidae; genus Helicoverpa; species Helicoverpa armigera. The sequence continues at coordinate 6,961,303 of NC_087132.1, read as the reverse complement.
TTTCACTCAAAGTAATTATTCTATATGGTGTCACTAGAATTTAGAGTGTACGATGGGGTTGACAAAAAAAATATTTTTCTGTAGGTACATGAAGATTGTACGTCAATCATTGACTATAAATAAATGAACTATCAAGCTTCGTATCAAACATGAGATCACCCTAAGTCCCCCTACTAACCCTTTCAGGGGATGACAAGTAGCTAATGCACTATGTTTACTCCGGCTCATACCAGCAGGGGGTAATGTACCGTCATAACGTTAACAATGTTTATTATTCTTCCCAGTTGTTTTGGACATTTTTCACATAGCCCGTCCATTATCAATAATGGAACATTAATCCACCCCAAAGCATTTATCCAATGACTAAAAGTACTTCGAACTGTCATTGCTAGGTACTTCGAAATGAAAGTCGTAACTAACGTTTAACAAATTATGTACATTTATTTAAGAGATTTGCTAGCGGCAACATTAACAACAGTTTTAGATAAATTGGACGTTTAATAAAAAATATTGCTCGAAACAATATTGTTCGCAATAAAATAATCTTATTAAAACGACAAGATATTTATGCGGATTGCTTATTAAAAAATTGCTCCATCCATGACAAAAAAAAAATACAAATATCTCCAAGTTAAACAAACAAGTAGGTTCGAAGATATCATACCAGTTATGAATACTCAGTGTAAAGATACATATTCATTTGTTCTTCATCGCACAAACTTTATATACTTACCTAACGATGAAAAATAAAAGTGTTGGGCAAGTATTAATTAACATATGAGTACTTACAATAAGGAACGAAACGTCGTCAGCTTTACTGAAACCTATTTACCCCAACTCTAATTAACGGGCAGACAACTTTACAACTGGCTACCTATTAACTACACAAAGTCTTTCAATCCGTTGCGTGATAAGTCACTGTAAACACAAGAAACAGACGAAGTATTACGTTTAATTATACAGTAACAAAGACTTATGCTGCCTTATCAGTAACCACTCGAAGTTAACAGCTATGAACCGTAGTGCCTTCTGTGTACAAATTATATCGTTCCACACTTTAATGGATTCGGTGCCGATATAAAACGTGTTTTCTGCAATTTTATATTAACTGCCTACGTTTTTTTTTAATTGTGGAAAAGGTGGCATACTTGAAACTGAGCTTGCATGAGGTTTTAATCAAGATTTTTTTAATTACGTTTAGGAGAAGGTATTTCTATTGTTTCAATGTGGAAGTCCAATTATGAATGTTATAAGTAGGTACAGCAAGTAGTAGTTTTGTTATAAAAACAATTTCTTAGAGTTCATATTTTTCTGTGGATCAATCCGATTGCTAAGCGGGACACATTTTGTATTATTTGAAATAATACAGGTATTTTATTACTCTTCTTGTACAAACAATGAATTATACGCATAATATTCCCGATGCTTGATATCCACATATAGATCAGAATGTCAATAACTCATACCACGTAACGCTACTTGTTCACGTAAAGCTAATAACGTAATTCGATCATCTTTTGTTCAATATTTACTTCCTACACGTGCTGAATACCTCTAAATTGTGAAGTTGAATGTCTTTTGAATGTATGGCTTTATGTGTGAAACGGAGTCAAAGAGAGAGATATCGAGAAGTGCTCTGCGACGCCACCCGCGCCCTGCGAGGCTACGTGAGAGATGGCTTTCAATATCAAATTGAATTCCGCGGTTCATTGATTTTCAATTTGTTAGGGAGTACTCTCATCGTTTACCATAGACACACTGGAGATCCGACTATTGTAAATCTTCCGAAAATTTTCGCGACGAACACTCGTCCATAACTTTTCTTGAATGTTGAAATTTAGGAGGGTGGTAAAGTTTCCGTCTCCCCTTTCAAGGTATATTTCAATTTAATCAGTTAAAAGTTCATGTTAAAAAGGCGAGTAACCTCATTCAGTTGGCTGTTTATCTTTCTTAGCAGCTAAGTGGAATGTAAAATAAACTAACATCCGATTTAAAATATGGGATTAGCTGAAAGGGGAGCCTTTTACTCTTGCGCTTTAGACTCGTTCGGAGTTGCGCGGAGAAGTTGTGCGCTACTAATCTTATGGAATATGAAATACTGACTGGGAACAATAGATAATATAATCCATATTTTCTCAGTTGCGAAATGTGCAACTGCTGAAGTACTTAGTGCGCAGTACTGCTGTGAAGTTTCAGTTGTGATTTAGTTAAAATCCTCAAACTCGTTAAACTTCAACTGCCACTGCTTGCTGAGATTTCATTCATCCGTTCATATTTCATTTTGGAGTTTGATTTTTCAAAACGTATTTTTTTTTGTGTTTAGTTTTACAGTATAAATAAAAAGAAAACATGTTATTGATCAGACGCACGGAAGGATAGATCTTATACAAAATGTCTTCTTTAATGTCAAAAATTCATTAGCTTTACAGCTGAATACACAGTTGGCCTTTATTTATCAATAACGTTGCAAAGAAAATAGACTTTGCCCTAAGCATTTTGTGGAAAGGAAATGTGTGTTTCCCATGATTTATATCCCAAATAGGGGCGTGAGGTGGCCGGTTCATATGAAGCCGGCTGCCCGCTGGCGATAAGCTGAAGCCTTTCTATACACAGAATACACACCAAGAAAGAAAATAAACAAGTTGCCCTCACAACCTTACGCTCCGCCAATAATCTCGGAGCGAACGAATAACATTGCGTCGTTATATAACTCTTATTACAGACGCAACATTCACGAAAGTATCGCTTTAAGTGCCTATAAACTACGAACTCCATAAAAAGAAAAGGGGTTTTCAATTAGACTGTAGCGCTCTTTGATTTTTATATCTTATATTAACTGACCGGCTTCCGTGATCCTTATATTGTTTTACGATTCATCACAAGGTATATTGTTTCATAAAATTTCAATAAGACGTGAGTTTGTTGTAGGAACTTATTCCTTTATTTCTAAAAGTCAAGGAATAAAAACATTAAGTCATAACGCGTAAAACCCGCTTCTAAAATATGAGCGGCCCCTAAAATACACGCAAAACGGATCCTCATCATATAAATATTTTGGGTGGTTAACACCCTGTAAATGATATACTTTTGGATACATAAGCACAGGAGTTCAGGGTAATAAATCAGCAGTAATAACTATCCGTTTTATCTGATCCCAAGGAGTTTTATTGCTTTATAACATTTTATAACGAGAAAACTAATCCAATATTTTTCTAGATACGGCAAAGCAAAGAAATACTTCTTACATGGAGAGTTTTATTAAACTACGAGTAGGAGAATCTATGTATTTAAATATATTGACTGTTTACAGAACGAAGTAGGCATACAAATGTTGGTGCTAAGTCATTTTAAAGGCACAAAGGTCTGTAGCAGCCTTCATTTATCGCTTGAAATAAATTAGTCTGTCTTTTCAGACCCACTTTAGACCTGCTGTCAGTTACATGCGGTATTAAAATTGGGTTTACCGTCTTTTATTTAATCATTTATCGATATTGAAATCCTAGCGTTATGAGAGAATCCTTTGACATCAAAAGCCAGTTTCGAAGGGTTTACAGAATAATGAAAAATTTTAATTGATATTTCTGAGAATTTTGAGGCATATATTCATATTCTTTGTATATTTTACAGCCGGTGTGAAAATGCTCAGCACATGTTACGCTGAACGTATTATTTGGGATAGAGGGCGTTGCTTACTACAATCTTATCAGTGATCTGTCTGTTTGCGTAGCAAGATACGCATCTTGTAGCATCACTATATAAATCTACATGAATTGTGCCGGAAATTTACTCGAATAACTCCTTGCTATACACAAAGTACAGAGTAATCAAAGCTTGAAACTTTTTCAGAAATGAAAAAAGTCACCTTTTTCAACTATTTAACTAAACTGATTTTGTTTGAAAAAATAAATTACAAAGTTCCACCACCCCTTTTAAACGGAAAGCTTTAACGAATTAAGAAGTTAATATAAAATAATGTTCCCGTAAATTATTCATCGCATTATCAGTCTGCTAATAAGCACGAGCGTTGCCAGAATTAAGATGAACGGAGCGAAGTGAGGGAGCGAAGTAAGGGTTGAACTCAACAAAAACATTTTCTGCAGGTGCGTTTGTGTTATCTATGACGACTGCGAAATTCAGACTCCTTGAACTTCGAGTACTTATGCTAATTTAGTCGACATTATTGTTTATGTTGAACTCTAGGTAAATATAGTTTATTTGGCAACTTGCCTGTCATGTTTTTTTTTGTAATGACGAGTGGTAATAACTTGACGAAAAAGGCTTAACGTCAAACGATGCGTTTTTTATTTGTAACAAACCTCTTGAAATTGTAAAATAACGATAGCAAATTTGGCTGAAATTAGCCGCTTTTCTTTGAAATAAATAAAACTTTCAACAGCTCAAAGCCTAGTATCGAATTGCACTTTTTGGCGAACTATCTTACGGCTCAAATTGACTGCAAATAAGCCCTAGCTTGCGTCAAGACTAAGCGTTCCCAGATGCCCTATATACGTATAGAGCGAATAGTTAATTAATGATTAATTAACCCTATTTCATTATGAATTTAATTAATTGGGATTCCAGGCGCGGTGATATTGATTTATAATTAACTATGGAGAGGCCAAGATGTTATTGCTGACGGGAAGTAGGTAACTGTGTCGCATAGAGGGAAGCTGATGCTTGAATACTGTAATTTCCTATAATATTATTTACTCTGTGGTTATAGGAGCCAGTGAGGGAGGAGCTTTTGGCATAGTGACAGTCATAGGAGGCGCTCTTTAATGAAAAAAGGCAATAGTAGTTAGTAGTAAGTGGTGTTTCTTCGTGTGTCCGAAGATACATTGCTCTATCTAATAGTCAATCTTCACAGTGCTTGTCACATAAGTTGAGCAGATGTTAAGGTGTTCGTTAATAACACAGAAATACAAAGGCGACTTTAGAGTAATTAGAAGGTCTGTTTAAAACTTTTTATCCGGACATGTAAAATAGTTCCGAGGACGCGGGCGAAACCGCGGTTGAAAGCCCGTACATGTTACTTTATTATAAGACATTATGTATCCTTATTATAATACCTACTTTTTAATATCTCGTGTTTACGTTTAAAAATACATACATTCCAACAGGTCTTACCTCAAGAACGGCATAAACTGAAAGAAGTACAAAGTTCAAAGCACATAAGTATTTTAAATCAATATAATTCAATTTTCAAATAGCTTTTAATTTTTTCGTGAACTCGCGTAAAATATAAGAAATATAAAACAGTAACTGAATATTTGTTAGTACTTTAAGCTTGTTCTACATTCAATAGCACAAATACCTACGTCAAATAGTTTTTTGGAATTCTTGATCGTACTTCAAAACAGAGACATCCTTTCCTTGAAACATGTGGCGCTCTTTCACAAGAATTCCGTTGTTTGTTGAGAAAATTCAATATCAACATATTGGATTTACATCAAAGACGGTATGGAATGTATTTACATAGTTTAGCATATAAAGCTATTAGGGTTAGGTCATAATACCGAAACGGCAAAACATTAGTATAATTAATCGCTGAAATGCAACCTAATCTCTTAGGGGAATGACTAGTTCCCCCCTTCCACCACTTGGCTGAATAACCTCTAATGCATGGTTAAACTGTTAGGCAATAGATTAGCCTAACACCAAGTGTACTTAAATATTGATGAGCTGAGATAATTTGAGAGAGCTGCCGTCTAGTTTTCTCTCCTTGAAATATATAAGTGGAATGGCTGAACATTTGACTTACTACGTGATCTGCAATGTTGATTTATTTATTCGTTTATGTTTTCATGCAAACATACTGTTTACTTCAAGTAGCTTCAAATATATTGGGCTGACTTGTTAAAGACACATCAAAATCAAATAAGCGTTGCTCAGTCTGAAACTTGCCAAATTCTTCACAAAATGCCGCATACTTTAGTAACAAGGAAGTCAGAGTAGAAATGTGGAATACCTTGCCTACCTTTTTAAAGAAATTCAGGGTAAAAATTCTTTAAAAAAATAAGATACCGTCAATAAAAATACCGGTGGAGGAGTTTCATTACGTCCGGGGAAATTATTAGCCACAGAAATGACGGCGTCACAGTCCTGTACTTCGCTGCTCTGTGCTCTTTTACTGTTGAATACAAACTGAAATGAAATAAAGTATACTGAAAATTCTTCAAAATATTTCAACTTGTAAACTAATAGTAATATTTTGGACTTTTGTATTTTTGTAACGTGGAAAGGATATGAAAGTAAATAACATATTTGTAAACATAACATCATGTGTTTTCCCCGAAGAGATACGTAAAGGTTGATTAAAAACACTAGCACATTTTCCCAGATATGCCTGTAATTATTATATAGCTTACTTTATACAAGTACCTATATTCTACATTATTTCACACTACACTTTAAAGGTCCTAATAAACATAATAAGCATATTTTTCACTTCAATAGATACGACCTTTGATGTTAAATATTGAAATATATACTTCTTTCAATATATTCACTTGACTGTCTAGTTTATTCAAAAGAAATCTAATAGATACCTCGTATGTTTGTCATTTGTAGGTCTCAAAGGTCAGACGTCTCCGATATTTATTTCCATTGAAAAGACATGATTAACCTTGCTCATATACTTGTGAAGAGCTTCAATAACTTATACTCACGTGTCGTGTATTTCATTACTGAAAATGGTAACTTATCAGAATTACGTGCTTATTTCTTTCAGGGGTTTTTAAGTAGGTACCATATAATATGGGATGGTCTATATAACTTTTAATCGCGATAATGAACTTAGGCGGATTTTAGTCAGTAAAATTTTACAAATCTTTCCACTGTACGTATAGCGCAAGGATCATTGATAATTTCTGATATAAAAAAACAGCTTAATATTTCACATGATTTCTATAACCACAATTCTAAGTTTTAAAGAGAGAAGATTATTTAATAATTTTAAGACCCTTGTTTTGTTTGCAAGTTGCAGCAGAGTAAACATGCATTCAGTATGACATTAATAAAACCTATAAGCAATTTCAAAAGTGCAGGTCCAGTGACATCATGCATTTTTCAGGGGCACAATAGCAGCAAACACTTACAGCAAGTACTAACAATTTCACGGACTAAGCTCCGCAAATGTAGCTCACTTTTCTTTAGTAAGTTTACAGCTCAAACGACCAAATTGTTTTAACCCTCGCTCTAAAGTAACTTTGAGTAAGAAAATTGCATCGTCTAAAGGTTCAGGAGTAAGCGGGCTTAAAAATAACGAAAGGGAGAAATGGAACGGAACGCGTTGATTTTGAGTACGGCGCGTCGAGCCGCTTCGCTCCACCAGATTATCGAAAGGAATCTTGATTGTGACGCTAATTGTGGCCTGGTAGGAGATTGCGCGCGCACTTTTATCATAAACCACGACTTTTGGCCGCTGTCATAGTAATAAATTCAATATCTACAGCGTAGTAAATTAACTTGTTCGATATAATGCTCACGGCAATATTTTTGTCACGCGGGACAATGTTATGTCAGCCGAATATAATGGTCCGCGGGATATTTTTTATTTGACGTTATGTTTTCATTTTTCTTTGTTGAAAATTTTACTCGTATCGGAGATATCCACTTAAAATTTTTAAGAGAATAAAGCCGGGAATATGGAACGGGATTTCAACCAATTATCGTGTGAGCATTAAGATGGAGGTACTTGAGCTAGTATGCGGGTAGATATGAGGGTATGTGCTAGACTGCTACCAGATACTGTCTAGTGTTCAAGTGGCGATTAACTCGAATTCCTACATTGCATTACAATCCGATGTTAATGGCAATTCGCATTATATTGTTACGCTTTGAGGAATTGGTATCGAATGTACTCCTTGACAACATATTGCAAAATTATTTTCAGTAAGTGCGATTTATTTAACAACTATATTACTTTAATTCATTTCATAATTACTTTATTACGTTTTAAAACTACCAATTTCTATAGTACAAAACTTTTCCACATACGAGTAAAGCTAACAATAACATGTTCTATGCATTAAGATTACGTTTATTGTATTCAGCCAAACAGAGATTATTCCAATGAATGGGACCCCTAGCATTGTTATTTCGTATTTTCTCGTAGCCATTTTCATTTTACTTTCAGATGGTACAATTTTTCAACGAGCTTATAACGATACGTTGTAACAATGCATAGTCAGATAAGAGTCTCATCTATCTAGCGATAACGTTCGAGTCTATTCAAATACAGGAGAACAATAGAAGTTCAATACGAACCGTTGTATTATGAGCGCAGTTTTTGCAATCCACCAAGAATTGGGTCACCTGCCAGACTATTGTATGGGTTTTAATTTGTTTAAGAGTTCATAAAGGTATTGTGGAAATATTGAAAAATAAACAAACATTGATATTTTAGTGTTATGAACTTTAAAGAAAAGACTTGTTTGAATGGAGTTTTACTTGTAAGATTATGTTACACAGAGAAGTATGAAAGAGAGTCTTCTCGTGAGAGCATGTCTTACTATTTAGGAGAGAAAACTACGTACTGATATTTCAGATTTATTGAAAAGAAAATGACGACCTTTTTAATTATGAAAGGGTAACTGGTGGGGACTTAACGCAATAGTCATAAAATTCCGTTTCAGATCATCATGTATTAAGGAATTTTCTTTTGAAATAAGCAAGTTATGAAAACGGGTGCGGTTTTTGAAAGCTACACAATGTAATGTGCAGACTCTACAGATCTCATCGTAATTAGCAGGCAATTGTACTAGCGTTGCGATATCGTATCTCTCAATTGTATGGATTAGCGATCAATAACGAGATATTATAAATGTGGGGATAATTAATATCAGATGTGATTAATCTAATTTCATGCGCAATGAATATTTGATGGCGGATTTGTAGGATGGTTACGCTCACGATTACTACCGCTTCATAACTCAAATATTAAATGAGGTCACTCCAAACTGAAATTTATTGCCTTCCAAACTAAATAAAAACGCTAAAATGTATATTTTGAATACCTAATATTTGTTGCTATATTCCAAATTTTTATTATTTATTTCGATATCTTGAAACTTACATATTTACTTAAATTCTGTGATGTTTTCATTCATTTTAAAATCGTGAAAGATTAAAACTAACACACAAAACGTGTCAAAAAATTGCTGTAGTTTTTTTTTCATTTTCACTTATAACACACATTACCGTAGATATCTTTGTATACCTACATTCATGCACCACTCTGAACTATATCTACAGTATACCACAACAACAGTAACATGAACAAAGGTGATAACATAACGTGCAAGTGAGGGAACAACGCGTGCGCTTCCCGACAGTTCGGTGGCGCTCCCATACCTCGTCTCAAGTCACGCGACGTTCAGGTGCCTGCCTAAGTTTTAGATGAATGTCCACCGAACTTAAGCCGTGAACACTTTACTGAGTTACGCGCATCGTACGTGCTGTGTGAACTAGTGCACTTAAACAATTACTTTTGTAGTTAAAAAATGCGAATGCAGAAATAGGCAATGATTTTGTTTCAGCTGTGTCAAGAATTGCAGAGGAAACCTATAAGAAATAAGGAAATATAAAATCTTTTTTAACAAATAAACTGTTAAGGGAAATTCATATTTTAATTGGTTCATGAGAACGAAAAAATACACTCTTACATGAGAAAACTTTGTTTGTAGGGTACATGAGAGCTTATTTAGCGTTGACGCATTATTTTATTTGTGTCAACCTACTTATATGAAAAGCATTCTCATTCGCTAGGAGATAAAATACTGGCTTTAAATACTAGGACATGTCCTGAATTACTCCTACAAACACACCTATTTGAATCAACCAGTCGATAGTTTACCCCGACTGACGTATAGGCCGTCTAAATCCGATATGCGACCCAATATGGTAAGCCTGAAACCCGATCCCAATCTACTCACGAAATTCTAAGCTGATGACAGCTTTGATGCAAAATAGGTGCAATCCAACTACGTGAGACAAACGCGCAATCAGTTAAGTGCTCGTTATGTGCGACAAGTCGGGTGAATGCAACCAGCCTTAGATGACGATGTAGATTTCCTCAAGTAACATTAAACACGGTATTAGAAACTCTGTCAAGTGATGCTTAGCACCTTTTTTGATGCGACGACAATTCAAACTGGCTGGAAATGGCCTGGTTGAAAAAATAATGATTCGAATTTTGAATATTCCACTGATTAGTTCGATAAATAAAAATATTTGCATATAAGGAGTCGATAATTATTTTCGCTTTATGATGAATAGCATTGAAAACTTATAAAGCATGCATGTATGATGTAATTGGAAAAGTTTAGTTATAAAGTGGGTTAATTATGTATGAGAGGATAACTGCATGGCGATTTATGAAATGCGTAGGATTGATAAAAAGTGGGTTAGTAATAGAATGCATAAGTTAGAAGTGATTTTTTATTTAAAACAACAGTGCACGAAAACTGTGTTAAAGTAATTGCTCTAAATGCTTGTTACGTCTGCATTTAAGGCATTTTTTATTAAACAAACGACTCGAGTCAGAGCAGTAACCATTAGGACTCTAATTGTACTGAGTGAGCGTCAATTAACATCTTACAAAAGTCAATTAGAAAATACTTAGAAAGTTTAGGCTCAACATCATCCCTACATAAAAGGAGGCATGATAAACGATCGACAAGGGAGCCAAAGAAAAACAAAGTGAATTAACCGCCTATCGGAACGTACGAGTTTACAAAGTTAACTAAAGGTTATTGGTTTTTGACCACTAATGCATTGAAGCTAACTCCCCGAACACATTGCGTTATTTGATCCGTTTTAGTTTAATGAAAAAGCACATTGTATTTACTGTCCCCAAATATTGTATTTCGAAAAGGTTTTCAGCTATGGCTTATTTATCTAACTTAGAGAATGGTGTTTTTATATTAAATAATGTTTTGATAAACATAGTCAACAGACCTGCCGACACCGACTTCTATAACCATATGAAAAGTTTAATTTTATATGGTATGGAGAAAATTAAACTTTGATTAACTTAAATTAAAAATTTAACTTTCTATATTTTTCGGTTTCTATATTTTTGTAAAAAAAAGTTTCAGGAGTCACCCCCGCGCCTCAACGCGACCCCACTATCGCACGCGCAGACCTTCTCGCTATTTTCTAAGGCTAAGAACTCACGAAGCGATTTTCACCCGCGACCGCCGCGGCTGCGGGCCCGTAGCTTCTGTAGAATGCAGATATACATGTAAAAAATTAAAGCACATTTCACGACGCGTTTTACGCCCGCAGTCTGCGCGTTTGTTTGCGGGTCCCGCTGCACCGGCGGGCAACTAGTAGAATCGCGCGGGCCGCGGTCACCCGCAGCCTCGGCGGGTTGCGCCCGCGCGCTCCGCGGTCGATTGGCCGGCGATCGCAGTAGCGCAGAGGCTGTCCGTCTTGCGTCTTGCGATCATTGCCCGCCACGTTTGCGGGCGATAATCTCAACCGCTACGGCTGTGTAACCGCGCAAATAACCGGTCTCGTGAGTTTGGAAATAAAAACGCAGTTCCGCCACCGCGGCGGGCACGGTTCAAAATCGCTCCGTGAGTTCTTAGCCTAAATATACATGATCATACCACAGACAGCATTAGCTTAGACTACCCAAACTAGTGCTGTCTTTAAGAGCTTTTCAAGGAAATATCAACCTTGTGTATTTTGAAATTAGAATTAGTTCATATAAAAAAAAAAACTGCTTTACGTATCTATTTATCTCTGTCTTATTTATCAATCTATCTCTTTCATTTCGTGCGTGACGTCATTGACTTGTCTTTTGTTTCATTGTACAAAATATGTTTTCTCTTTCTTACAACATACATCTGTCCCTTTCATTTCGTGCGTGACGTCATTGGCATGTCTTTTGTTTCTTTGAATGTTTGTTGGCTCTTTCTAACAATATCTATCTGTCCCTTTCATTTCGTGCATGACGTCATTGGCGTGTGTTTTGTTTCAATTGAAACATTTTTCAAATATTATTTTAAAGGTAGAATTCCGTGGATAGCGGCTACGACAGCCGCGCGCGGCTTACGACAGTCGTCGGCCGCGCGCGACAATAGTCAACCTATGAAAATGTATGGCACCGTTGCCGAGGTCCGCGACAGTCGCGCGCGGCCGACGAATTTCGTAAGCCGCGCGCGGCCTTATGCATCTCAACATGGTCTAGCGCTTAGTAACATCTATATAATTTTAGTAAAACCAGAATTGAATTGTTTTTTATTTAGTCGACAAAACTTCCTTTTGTTTTCATTACAATACAAATGCTTTTGAATCAGTATTGGGTAGTATCCTTCATCATTTCTACTTTTTAAAAATAGGGTCGATTGGTAATCTATTTTCATAATACAGCCACAGCAATACGTCATCCTCTTCTTCTTCAAGGATATCAATTAGCACTTCGACTAAAGAGAACGGACGAACAAAATCTACTAATTTCAACACAATGCCGCGCGCGGCTTACGAAATTCGTCGGCCGCGCGCGACTGTCGCGAGCCTCGGCAGCGGCGCCATACATTTTCATAGGTTGACTATTGTCGCGCGCGGCCGACGACTGTCGTAAGCCGCGCGCGGCTGCGTAAGCCGCGACCCACGGAATTCTACCTTAATGCTCAGTATGGAGACAAGGCAAACGAACGTCTTTTAATAAATTTTAAAATTCGAATGCCTGCTCGAATGTTCTAATTTTTTAAATGTTCAGCATGGGGTCAATGGCATTTTGACATTTGTCTTGTGCAATTTTTAAAGTGTTATAGGTAAAATAATATATTAAGTTACTGTCTGTGTCTGTTTTACAGAGTAACAATTTTGAATAATCGCTGAATATGTTTTTCACCAACTTCTAGACCGACGCATGTAATTTTGTTTGTAAATCGCTTCAGGCGTCTCTGAGTAATCGGTTAATAATTCGATTGAGAAACTCACAATACAATTTATTTGTCATCTTATTTAAAGTAATTTAAGTCTTCACAAGTGAGCTTCTTAGAAAAGATTAAAACACGGGCTTACACCTTAAATCGAAAACGACTTAAGCCAGCTTACCTGCGTTGGTCGATCGATGAGCATTAAATCCTCAATTTGTACTTACATATTTACTAATTCAAGTAAATGGCAAACAACTTTAGAGCCGCATAAAACCGAAATCAAGGCTCGGGTGGGGATTTTCTAGGAAACTGCTCTGCCGGGGCGTTACATTAAACTTTCAAGCAGCTAGTACCGTGGCCGAGCGGCCTCCTTCCACAGCACATTTTATCCCGTGTAATTTCACACTACAGATTTTCAGATAACGACGTAATAATGTTACCCTTCGTGTGTCTTGCTTGCTAGATTGGCACACACCTGCTTGCTAAACATGTGTGCTCCATACATTTATAATATTGTAATTCGACCCTTTGCAACGCAATAACATTTTATTGCTCCACTAGGTTATTAATATAAATATGGTCGCTTCAAATAACACGGATCTGTCCTCACAGACTAGATTCATAACAAGAACCAAAATGTTTTAAGACTCATAAATAATAATAAGGGTAAAGAGAGCTTAGAATAACGCGTGATTTGGCATTCCTACGACCATAATTATATTCTAGCGAAATTCTAACAAAAAAAGAAAGTAACATTTCTGCCGTCAATTACCTACAACGGTTCAAGATATTTCAAAAATTAAACTGGAGTGCTTCTCAATGTCAATTAGGAAAGGAATTGTCTCAGAATGCCTTCATTATAAAACAATATTTTTAGCTTTGGCTCATCCACTTAAAAATAAAACAATTGCTCTTATTAAGACGAGAAGGCGGTTTATTTTCCTTGTAATAAGAGTAGAAAGGACCTTATAACCAGTTAGTTATCATAAAACTTGAATAAAAAATTATCTGTATAATGAATATCATTTGTTCTTAGTTAACATAAGAATGACAGAGTAGATAATTAACTTTTTGTGAGCTGACTGCTTCAGTTAGATCAACTGTAAAAGATAACTTAAATATACTCACTGTAGTAATGAATCTTTTTTGAAAATGCCTACTCGTATTTTGTTGTAAGTTTTGCTTAATTTTGGCTTTTATTTGTTATAGCTACAATACGAAGTGTTTTCGTCATAATCTGTGGGCACATGACTAAAACCAATCAATATTAAGAAAATCATGTATAATAGGTAACATACACGTCTACCAAATGAATACAAGATTGTATTACACCCAACCAATTTATTAAAAGGTGCTCACACAAATAGACGCCTCAATTAATAAATTCAGCCTATAAATTCATCGTCATGTAAAACAATTTTGTATAGATTAATACTGTGTATTGTTAATTACATTTTATGTTAACAAGCATGCAGTATAAAGGCGATTTGTTATTGCGCGGGAGACGGTGCACACACTGGGGCACTGGCAATTGTTTTGTGTTAGTTTACGACCATGGTAACAATGGAAACTTTACTCATTCTGTATCATAATCTACGCTGTGAAGCCCTTTGAGAATAGAACGTTACAGGCGGCTGTAAATTTTAAAACGAGTTAACGTGCTCGGTGTGTGTTTCATCCTGATTTGGGAAACATTGCGCAGTGTTATATGATTCTGTTTTAATTCAATTTCATGCAGTTTTTTTAATGGAACAACTGGATATTGTATGCTTTTTGGGTTTCACGGAAAAATAATGATGTTGTATTTATTTATTAAAAGTTTCTATGCTTTTAATAAGTTTGTTATGTCTTGCAAACTTCCCTTGAAACATACATATGTGGTACACACCGATTGTTGAACTATTGTGTCTGCATCGTGAACAGCGAAGTTTTTAAGAATGAACTGTAAAAACACGAGATAAAAAGAGGTTGTTGATTTTACTACGTTTGTAAAGCTCTGAATTTAAATCAGGATAAGAAATAAGTTAGCGTTACTCACGGCAACGTGTATTAAATCTTAGTAAAATTTGTTTACGGTAGCTACCGTTGACATTTTAGGCTCAGTAAAGTGGATTAAGTAAATTTTATTCATGTAGATTAACTTTGTTTGGTTTTTCTTGTGCTTAGCTATTTCGCAAGGCCACCTCAAAAGGAATTGGATGTTGTATGATAAACAAGTTAAGGTTATTTTCTGAAATTTGGCTTTTTTATGCATAAAGGAGAAATAGACCGCTTTTTTGCATGATGTTTCTAGAAATGTGAAAAATTAAAAAATCACTCAATTAAATACAGCAGTAGGTATTATAGTATTGTATTGCACAGTTTGATATATTTTGGTAATCTACTTAAATAACTTAGTATAAAGCAGTCTAACATTATCAACAATTGCTTAAAGTAGTTTCGTAAATTGGAACAAACCTTTGCCAGATGTGTTTCATTTAATTATTATCAATACATTAACTGAACATATGCTCTCCTTATTTCAAAGCCTTTCTAACATCGCCACCCATTTTCGTTGAAGAATAAAATTAAAGCTTAAAGCTGATTAAATTATTTTATCGAAAAGACATTAACCCAGTATACGGTAATCGTCAATTTTAGCTAAATAAAATGTTTTATCATAGACTGCTTTAATACAAAATACACGATCCAATTTACACCGCGTTGCGAATCAACAAAATGTAGGGTAGCTGTGTTTGACTAATACATATATCAAGACAACCAACACCTTAGTCTGCCCGTGACCATGGATGCTGTAAAGGGTCCGAAACGGTGAGGCTATTCACACGCCTCACCAGTAAGCAACATAAAATAAATACAATATCTGTGATAATTTCAACTATCAAACTATTACGGTTCATTCGGTATTGCCTGGTGACGGACAGGAAGGTTTTAGAAATAAGGTCCCGTTTACCCCTTGGGTACGGAACTCTTAAAATAAACGTTCATGTCTCGATCATTAGAGGTACTTTAGGGAATACATATCGAAACCTGTAGAAGTCAGTATTGAAATTGTTATATAAATAGTTTACTAATAGCATAGCCACGTATTTTGTAATACCTAATAGCAGATACATATGTCAGGAAATCTGACTGACAACGGGTTTGGCAAAGCATTTTGCTCAGGCTGGGCTCGAGTGGACTATCCTGTATCCATGTAACGGGGCTGTCGGGAAATATCAGACTGTCCTAGAACAAGCTAGTTCCTGTTTCAATTCAAACGTTACAACGTGGAGTCAAAGTTGAGATGAAACACAATATACCTGTGTGTACACACATTCGGGGATTTAAGCCTTATTTTGTTTCAAAAGTTTTATTACGCCGATTTAGATTATTCTACTAATTTTATAGAAGAGAAGAATGATTGATTACACGAAACCGTGTTTGAAGGCTACACTATCATTGTAGCCCGGTATATAATTCATGTTTTTTTTTTATTGACTTAGTACAATTAACAGTGACAAATGCCTTTTTTTGCAATTTACTATTTGTATAAGTACCTATTTGTTATTTAGATACATCGCAAATCTTAATCACGTAGGTACCAAACTTTTTTTAATTTAGTGCGGTTTCGTCGCTCCGACTTTTGTAAGCCTGTGCATACCGACTGCAATAAAGCTTAGGTCTGGTAAAGTTAAGGACTTTTGGAAGAGATACAGCTTCCAAGTTACTCTCAAAACGTACAACTTAAGTCAGCCTGCGAAGTACCTCAAGTAAGACGAAATGTTTTACAGAGATCCCTGTCGTAATTTATTTGAGTTTTATAATTTTATGTTTTCGTGTGTGCGAAAAGGTAAAATGTTGTTTGACGAGCCTAAAATAACATGTTTAACTTTGTACTTATTTTAGTACTCAACCGCCAGACTTTAGATTACTAAATAATTACCTGTAGGTATTTTATTCAAGGGTGCTTAGCAGGAATTCCAGTAAGTACTTAATATAAAACCTAAACAAACAAGTTTCAATAAAAGTTCGTATCAATAATGGATACAACCAAATGGCTACTAATACATACAATTGCGGATAGTTTAAGGGCGTATCAAGAAACGTTAGTAAAACACACGCGCACCGAAAGGGCCCGAATAATGAAATAAAGTTGTTTGAAGCATCTGGCGTCTCGTGGACAGTTGTAATGGTAATACGATTCAACGATTATAGCGGGACCCAGTGTTCCCCTCCGTAGATGTTTGGAATAATGAAAATCTTAACGGTTTGAGCCCCAAATTAGTTCTGTATATTACACCTTACAGATGGAGGTAGGCACCGAGGTACGGCCAAATGGTTATGGAAAAGTAGGGGAACTTTTCCAACAAGGGATTTTTTCAAACCTCGCCTTATATTAAATTACATATCCACCCTCATACCTGAATACATTAATTTTAAAATATCTGTAAATAAGCCCTCGTTATTTGATTAACTTTGTACTGTACCTTTTCAAATGGAATATTTTAATCCACGTTTACTTAATTACACAAAAGATGATTAATTTTCAGTGCCTAAGCCTGAGTAGGATTATTCAAAAATGTATAGCAAAGCTTTATTGTGGGAAGTCGCGTGACTAAAGCAAATATCTTTGTAACATAAAATAGAAACGTTTGTTCTTGATTTATTAGGTAACAAAAATTATGACAATTGTTCTATTCTATTATGAATAAATTATACTGATAGAATATAAACTAGATTCTTAGTATTACCTGCGGCAAGATTAATTTAATAATAAGATTAAGATCTACAAAAGTAGCTTTTGTATAAAGTATAAAGGAATATAAATACATTATCAAACGGAATAAAATCTGACCCTCTATGTGCGGTGCGACAAAGCGATCGTGTTTCTTTAAAACTCGAAACCATTTCTATCGCATTAAGTTCAAAACTGTGGCTGTTTCTAATAAAATATCTATTACAAAAAGATATTGAACAAAATGCCTTGAAACAGACGATACTTTGCTTTAGTTTTGGGTCATCGGATAGTCAGACATTTTGTGCGGTTTCATATATCACTGATCGTTTTTTTATATTGTATTTTCATGTTCGCAAGTAAGTCATGGTACCTATTGTGTAATATACCGGCACCTTGTGGGGTATCGGGGGTAAACGCTGGCGAACGTTCCCTCGAACAAATTGAAAAGCAATGAACCGCGGAATTCAATTTCATATTGAAAGCCATTCATCTTTGCCGCTTCTTCGAGACCGTCTGAAAGCGTTACATCTCGACTTTGCCACTCTGCTTTATCCCTTAAAAGTTCGCCTTTTTCTGAATTGTATTGAATAACCTGGTACAGCATAGTGATTTGTGACGACGGCCATGTTGTGGGAAAACTGAAATTGTAAAGCCCTATTAACGATTGGCGCGTTGGTGTCAGTATTGTAAGCTCTGGTAAATATGTCACAGTAGTCTTTTGGTTCGATGCTCGATTCAGTCAAAGTGATTGATTTTTCAGTAGCAACTAAAACAGTACGGGATATAAAAAAAAAATCTTTTACAAATAATAACTACAGTAAGGTCCCTTTTGTCATTTAACTGTCAATTTCACTTGACGGAATTGTGCAGCTTACAGTTAGGTAGAAGTTAATACTATGTCAAAATAGTTGACAGTCTAAGCCACAGTTCATTGTATCTGAATAAGGATTAGCATTAGATTAACCAGATGCCAGTGAGTAGCCGCATCTGGGGAAACAAGAAACTGGCCTAAATTGGAGGAAAAAGGGTTTGTTTGTCTGATGATTGAATAAATTACGGATTTTTTACAAGGTCCCGCCTAAAATATAGTAAAGAAAATAGGACTACTTTTTTACCGAAAATAAAAATAGAAGTAATGTAGTTCTTTCACTACATGCACAAAGATTAATCACAATACAAAGGTGACTTTTATATTTATACTAAAGCAATAAAAAACCTTTCAGCCTGGCAATCATTATTACGAAAATATTAAAAGTAACTTTGATAATTTGAAGTCATTTGTGGCTTTATAGCTCCGCCTTTTATAGCCGTTATTACGTATCAGTTGTTATTTTTTCGCGTAACAAACTAACTGACATTAGCACTAATGTCCTGCCATGAAATGGGAGTTACCTTGGCGAAATAATTACCTTACTTTTGTGGAAAGAGGAAAAAGTTTTAGCTCCACGTTTTCATTAGGGCATGGACCATAGGTGAACATTACGGGTAAAAAGAAGTCGTTATAACGGGAGTATTTTTGTATTGTAGTGGATGGTTGAAACTACTCATACCAAGGGGTATCCCGGGTGGCCCAGGTAACTGGGATAAGGAGCATAGGCAGTCGTTCCATGTAAAATAGGCTTGGTGGATTGTTAAAATATATAGCTTAAATATGAAGCACTTTCCTTGATGAAAATATTCAATATTGATATTTGGGTTAAACATTTAAACTTTTTGTTAATTATTGAAATTTTATGAGAAATTCCAGTGAAGTATTTTCTGGGAAAAATAAAAAGTTACAGTTCACGGCACATAATTTTCGTAAGTTTCTGTAAACACGCGCCTGTAGGGTGATTTCTGACATTCGATTCATTGTAGAGGTAAATACTTTTCAGGTGTAGTGGTACATAATAGGTAAATATGTTTTTTCCACTACACCTGAAAAGTTAGGTTGTAATTAAAATATTTTTATTTATATAAGGTATTTAGAAGCGAAAAGTTCAAAATAATTATATATAACTTTTTATACCGTCTTTTTACACACTCGATACTTGGTAGAAAAGTCTCAAACAGTTTTGCACCAGCATAGAAATCTTTACAGTGCATAAACAGTAAGTTGCCAGTCGCTAAGTTAATATCACTGCATGCGCCGTTACTTAATGCTCTAAGGTCCATTAAACGCCTTACCTGTTACTCTTTATAGAATGCGCTTGCGTGCATTATGCACTACGTACGTACTCTAACTACATAAAAACTTGAATATAACTTTAACGCTCCCTGAAATATTCACTCTGCGCTCCACAAAATAAAGTTTAAACTAAGTAGTATGTCACACGTCAGTCTTAAATAAAATTAATTAGCATTTTTGTGCAAACTAAAATCCTCTGCTTAAATGTAACATAAATAGCAGACTTATGAAAATAATGTGTAGGTAATATTATTATGTTAATACAACAGTACCGAATATTTGCTTAATATACCTTTTTAACGAGAATGCGTACAAATGCTTAAAACGCGAAAATTATGACTGAAAATATGTAAACTGTTTTCATAATTAAGTAGTGACTATGCGCCGAAAATTGAATGGGGAGCAGCGAGCTGGCCACATAATGTTTATTACCCTGCATAGGGCGCTTATTAATAAAACCCTATAGAAAGCGCGCGCAAACACGAATGACCCATGAAAAGAGCTAGTGAACGCTATAATGTGTACACAAAGGCTTACAACATCTAACGTTTCCACCCATTATGAGGCGAGACCACCATTCAGGGGCTCAAATGAGTCTTAATGAAAGGTACGATACCATTATGAAGGCAATTGTGAGCTCATAAAGGAAATTAAAAAGAGACAAAAAAGCCCACGCTAGTTCCGTGCAAAAAGGGAATAACAAAAAGGTGTGCGCGTATTCGTTGCCGAGTGCTTCACGGGCGCATGAAAGAAACTGCCTTTCCTCGCCTCATAATAATGATGAAATGATCCCGTGGTAAACAATGGAGAAAACATCGTGGTTTCAGCTTAATTTTAAACTTGATGTGTTCTATTTTTTGTTTCTCTGCCATTCATATTAAAAGCTGCGTGCTTAATTACTACTAAAGAAACTATAGTGTTTGTTGAAGAAATTTTATAAATGTTCAGTACATTAAAGATACGTTTAAGTCGAAGCTTGCATGATAAATTAAAACTTAATACCTCTGCAGACAGAATTGTAGATTGCTCTTAATTTTATTCAAAAATTACCGAATATCTTAATCAGCTTGGAAATTAACATTAAAGCCCCCATTCTTTGCTGCTGACACTGCATAATTCCCCCAGCCTAAACTACCCTCATTCACTATAATAGATAGGCCCTAGTTAGCTAATTAATGTTACGTCGCCTTTATCTTTAATTGTATCATTATTAAGTTTCAAATTGTGCGTCAGATTACAACTTTGTTAAGAAGTTGTTCTTGTGTCTAGTGGCCACCGGAGATTTGTGGCCGCTTAACTATTTCAATTGTACGAGTTGTATGAAATAATTAATTATTTTGTAAGGTCGACAACGGAGGAATGTGTCATTTGACAAAATATGTAGGGGCTCGGCACAGTGTGGTGAACATTTTACAATATTCACTGTTATCGTATTCGCATGAAAGTTTAGTAATGATAGTCAGTAAACAATTAAATAAAGTACTTAATACATATTTCCAGCATCTAAGTACAGTTGTATGCTACGCGAGCAAGCAATTCTAGATGTGCCATCGTAGCCGTGACGTCAACTGCTACGCCGTAGCAATCAGGCAATATTGCGTAACTTTGATAATAAAATCATTTTATTAGCGCGCTAATGAAAACGTTTTATTTTGATTGTTAAATTGTACAGTGTTGCTCAAAGTTTTAACTCTTATTTTAAACACGCACGTTTGATTTTGTTTAATGTTAGCCTTTATTAATTGCTGGTATACTGGTAGGGACTGCTTTTTATTTTTAATGACTTTTATTGTTATGCTTTAAAGTTTTTATACAAACCATAGGTATCAAAACTCAATAATGCTAAATCAATACCTAATAAATGATAGCTATGCGATGTAAAGGAAATCGATTCCGGAATTACGTTCCAACAAGACCAAATTCGACGATGAATCGAGATGCGCTCGGTATCGAGTAATTATTATGGCAGCTCTAGATTTCACTAGTCAAACAGCTATTGGAGAAGTTTAGCACTGATATTAATACTTGGATCCTAGTTGGATAACGTTACAAATGAGTGCTATTAATTAATTAGAGTTAACGAACTTAATCGAACATCAATCTTTAAATAGGATTGAAAAACAATTGTAATTCATTAGCTGCCTAGCCTTTCCGAACTATCGGGGTCAGGTTTCAGTGAAACCAGATGCGACTGAATGTCGACATATTATATAGAACGACTGTCGATTGACCTCTACTGCGAAGTTCCCGGCAATATCGATATTCTAAGGTTAGGTTAATTAGAACAGATGAAAGCACTCCTCTAAACTACGGTTAGGCTATTTAAGTGACTGGTATTGGTGAAAGTTCTTTTCAAATTCCACTTTATTTTGTAAGGTCTACTTAGAAAAGGCTCAATGTCGGCCCTGTCATTGCAAATTAAAGGCTTATGCTGAATAGAATATGTACCAACCGCCCACAGCTAGGCTCTAACTCTAGAGGTCATATATGAACGGGATTAAGTTTCTATATTGTACAAATGGTCTGCGTCACTGTTTTACGAAAAATGTCACGATAATGCATGATTAGTTTCAATAAATAAATGTAATGTAGTCTTAACGTTATTTAATCGTATGTGCATATGGTGTGATTTGTTTGTAAAAAACCGGCCAAGTGCGAGTCGGACTCGTGCACGAAGGGTTCCGTAAATTACAGTTAAATCAACCTATCTCAAAAACTATAAGAGATACTTTGATCAAACCAAAAATCGTTGAAAGAGTTAATTAGCATGCATCACCTCTATTTTTTTTAGAATTTTATACCCCGTAGTTATAAAAATAGAGGGGGGGGGACATACTTTTTACGACTTTGAGAGCTGATATCTCAAAAACCGTTCACTTTAAGAAAAATGTTTTTTAGAAAACTTTATATCATTTTAAAAGACCTTTCCATTGATACCCCACACGGGTATGTACATCGAAAAAAAAAATTTCATCCCTCAGTTACATGTATGGGGGGCCCCACCCCCAATTCTTTTTTTTACTATTTAGTGTCATATTTTTGTAGCGGTTCATACAACACATATTCCCATCAAATTTCATCACTGTAGTACTTATAGTTTCCGAGTAAATCGGCTGTGACAGACGGACAGACGGACAGACGGACAGACGGACAGACGGACATGACGAAACTATAAGGGTTCCGTTTTTGCCATTTTGGCTACGGAACCCTAAAAAGTGTGCGTCTGTTCAGAATAAAACATTTAATAATTTTATGTTTATGTTTTAGTCCCAATAGATCTCAACATTATTTATTTTTCACTATTGTATCCCCATAGGAGAGTAAGTTGAAATAAACTTTTATATTGAATTTACCAAGTTAATCTTCGGTGCGTACAATGTGTATTGATTTTCGAAATAAGCTCATAAGAGAATCTTACTGATATTATAAATGCGAAAGTTTGTACGAAAACATGTGTGTCAGTATAACATATAGATACAGGAAACTTTTATCCATATACAGTAGGTTAACAGTTTCTAAACCTTGGGCGGAAAACGAGTTTTTTTTCTAAATGAAAACTATAAATATAATATTTAAGGTTTATGCTTGGACATTAATCTTTTTTATAAGGTCGCAACGGTTTGGTGGCAATCTACATTATATTTTGTAAATATTGACTCCCATCGAAATTTTGTATCAAAAAGACTGCTACGGATTTGAACATATTGAAAACCACAGCATTTGGATTCTACAAAAATACCTCTACCCAATAATAATTTAAAGCGGAATAATTTTAGTTAAAAATAGTTCTTTATCTTTCAAACACACTCGTATGAACTAGACAACTGCCCGGGGCGATTCTTGTGAATAAACAGCTCACCCCATTTCACCCTTACGTGAATCATCCGGCGTGGGTTTAATATGTAAGTAAAACAAACGTTCTAGCAATTTCGTTGGCATAGTGGCTGCTGCAAAAAACTTACCTTTTTTGTTCCGTGACCTTGTGAGGATGACATGAAGAGTGGGTGTTAGTTAGCGTTGAAGTAAATAAGAATTATAGGTATTATAAGAAGATTACAAATACACGACCTTTTAAAATCAGTCTACATTTGTGAGTTTTGATGTAAGTTGGTTGTAATTGGGAACTTTTTAAAGTTAGGTATATCTACGTAAATATTTCGCAATACACCTTTCATTTTGAAAAATGATATTTTATTAGATTTTTTACTTGTAACTTTTAAGTAACTGTTAGTGAAATTAACAGACATAATGGACTTCTTTAAAAGGACAATTCATAGAATGTGACTTGGAAGCTTTTCTAGGAAGAGGCACAAAATCGACAGTGTTCCGTGTTCGTTAGTTTTATAAGACTTGTACAAAAGATAGAAACCTTATACGTTGTGGACCTGGCCGGGTACTTTCAGTGTTGAATAGGTAAAGCTTGCTTTGTTTCTCTTACATTGTTTTAAAACTGAATATTTTAGTGCGTCGTCATGATTTTATGTTTCAGACCCTATTTTACCAGTATTTAGGATTGTTTAAAAGTATATGATAGACAGATGCCATTAAACTAATCTCTATTTTTTTCATATAGAATTTAATTAAATTAAGCAAATAGTTCAAGCGGATTGGCAGTTGAAAACATAATTCATTCGTAAATTAGTTTTCAGAAGCTCATTCGACTTCGCTCGGAATATTATTAAATATAATGAATTAATTAATTATGAACTAAAACCTGTTTATTGTAATTAATTATCCAAACCACTAAACACGACTACATTTTAATGTGAACTACGTGCAGTAGTAAATCATGCGGTAATAATTTAGTGCTCGACAAATTGCTGAGTTTCTTGTTACCAACCGGTGTTTGAGGATTATTTTATATTCATAATCTACCTATATCTACATAATTATACATATTACATTCATTCAGAAGCTATAGTGTTATAATTAAATATATATCTTTTACACCTTTTTGATACACGATCGAATAGCCCCATGGTAAGGTATTAATTAACTTGTGTTATGGGTGCTAACATAGTCGATGAATTACATATATACTTAGCTATTTATACGTAATTAAAAATACATATTATAATACTCATGCAAAAAATAAGCATGCTCATCACACAAATGTGGACCGTACCGGGAATCGAACCTGGGTCCTCAGGTTCGGCAATTTGACATGGTGACCTTTGCGACATCGAGGTCGTCAAATGTAAGAATAAGGGCTTTTTTGTCTATTCCAAAATAAACTATTTAGTGTAAGTTACTGGTCATAATATAAACAGACAAGGCTTTCCATCCTAAGTGTGTCTATTTCTGTAACTGAATTCAGATTTTTCGTAAGTTTTCATAAACGAATTCTTGGAAAACGAACAGATTTCCTCTGACGTTTACTTTATAGTATAGACTTTGATCTCTGCATGGATGTACGATTAAAGAAGTCTACATTTGCAGGTTTTTTCCGTATTCTGAGAATTCCTCAGCTATGTCATATAAGTCAGTAAGTACCTAAAAAGTGCCGTCACCCAAGTTTGAAGCAATATTCGTCAAACTTGGTTGATGTAGTTCGCTTTTTATTTTTCATGATTTCAGTAAAAAAGGAATTTTTGTATATATGTAGTTAGTCCATATATGTATTCCCTTAGTGTGTTCTAATGTGTGGTGGTACAACTAAGAATTTTTCTAATTTCTGAAATTGCCACTATTGTGTACGAAAGAAAGGGTTGAAACCTGATCTACCGGATCTTTTTTAATGAATTTGTAATTCCTCCCTGTTACAGTTTTCTTTATCTTTTTCAACATTTTATTGTTTCGTAAAATATTCGCTAAAGATCTGCCAAACGATGGCAAATAATGAATTCCTTTGGATTTATTTTTGTCCTCCGTTTGATGGTCTCAATTCTGTTAATATAATTGTTTCGGTCTTTTAAAACCAACGTTAATTGAAAACATTGAGATGATACTTTCTTTTGAATTGTTTTTTTTACCGGTAATTAAGATGAGTCGGAGAGGTCACTTAATAATGTAATGGTTTATGGAAAGTTTGGGGTAAATAACAGTATTTTTGAACAATTTATTATATTATCAGATACCATAGAAACAACCTCTGTTCTTCTGGTTAAGACACTAAAAAGTAACAACTTGTTATTTTACACATTAAATTTATAAGTTACCAGATAATTCATCTAAAGGTAAAACCTAATCCAAGCCCTTATTATGAACCCCTCGTCCAAGTTTACCGACTTATGATATTGCGAGAGACGTAGATTAAGACATTGTTTCAGTTATATTGAGAAATTCAAGTCAGTCTTGTGTAAATACCCGAACCCGGTGCCCAGTAACTCCTACATAGAAATCTTACACACTGGTATTATTTAATCTAAGACTCGGCACGTCAAATTTGAAGTTTGTTCTACTAGTCTTGTCCAGATTATGTAAGTTTAGTCGTTAGGCTTAGTTTCATTTAGAAACTTGTTGTTGAGCTATTTAGAAAATTAAAATGTAAAGGGTTTTTTACTGCTCATTTATTAATTTCTATTTATAAAGTCATCTAAGCGCAGCACCGATGATTGCTCACAAGTACCTTACATACGCATCAGGAAACAACTTTTCTTTAATAGATTCAAATATAACAGAGACCTCATATTTACCCATCCCATTTCCCAAATACAGATTCAAAGCTATTTATAACCACTAATCCAGTAAATTCATCATCGTACGAACACAATCAACTCGATCAAAAACCATAACAGACATTGAATAAACAAGCCGTAGCCAAACAAATCAGACTAATAACCAATTTTAGTAGAACAGACAAAGCTAGTCATACAATAGAGTGAATAATGGTTTGACGACACCAGGTAAAAAGTAGGCAATAAGAGGTTCGACACAAATGGTTGGAACATTGTCGCATTAGTCATCACAATGCCGACTTGCTGACGTTTGGACAGCCCTGACAAATGATGCCTTTTATTGAATAATTATCGCGACTCGACTGTCACGAAGCTGGAGTACATAAATGTAGGGGTGTGCTATGTATTGTAATGGAATTATGGATAACGTGTTTGTTTACAATTGACACTAGTTTCTATTGTTATTCCTTTTTTAAATTTTCATATATGAGGGCGCTTCTTATATATCCATATATATATATATATATATTATATATATATATATATTATCTATATATATATATTATATATATATATATATATTATCCATAGGTCATTAGTAACGTGTTGACACAAAGGAGAGAACACAAAGATATTCCAGGCAGGTACATCTGCTCGGTATCCTCTCCAGCCTTACCTAAGGGTACGGACGTGTCTCTGCAAAATGTTGGCCTAAACACGTTCACTATTGTCTAATCTATTTATTTCTTAACCTACATCTTTCAGAGCTACTAACCGTTCATAATTGTCCAAAATGAAAGAAATTATTTTCGTTAAAAATATTTCAGAGGATACAAAAATACTGATTACAAACAACTCTATCTTTCCCGTGACTTGTACTTTGTTTACGGTTAAAAAAAGGCAAAGGCTTTTTGGTTTCAGTTAATACAAAGGCTCGTCGACGAGTGAAGCGCTTTTTTGCTAGTTTACCTCTCACGACGTCTCCCGTCCCTATGGACCATTTTATTTTTGCTTCGTTCTCATCTTTTCGTCGAGACTTACAGGTATTAATTATCTTGAACTCGAATTCGCTTCGTTTGCGATGAAAAATGTCAAACGGCAAATCTTGGCGAATAAAATTCTTTCAAGTTTTTAATCAGTGGAAAAGGCAGCGGTGCATTTAATTCTGTTTTATAGTTGATAGGTTTATAGTAACTACAATTCTGTCTACTTGTACAGATTTTTTTAATAAACTGTTGACTGAAGCTGTTTGATGCAATTAAACTTACCTAAATACACACACATTACACTTCTAGCAACAAAAAGTAAGCACGCATAATGTACTGCATAAACCCAAAGCGCCACAAACCAGTGCAACTGTGACCAAATTGCTTAATTTGAACGGCCGTATTAATTATGTATGAGGGTGCGACACTCCCGTCCTCGCCAGATACGACGTTCTACGTAACTATAAAAAGATTGCCACGACATTTTCATAGTAAACACGTCAAGTTAATTTTATACATGGAGAACGGACCTTAACTCGTTAAAATGTATACTAGGGCAGTTACTGCTGATAATATTCTGGTTTGTGGCTTAGTATCGCTACGAATTAATTGTAACTCTATTTGTTTTTTAACTTGTAGAAATAGCTTTTTGTATTTTTTTTCCCATTTAACCTACCGGTGGTTTTGTGAAGCGGACTTCAAACTTTTGATTCCCAAAAAACGAATATTTCCAGTTAAAACTAATCCTGACGGCTTACGCGAAAAATATTTCCCAGGATTTTCACGGACTTCCTATTCGGTACAGATTTCGGAACAGCTGTTGCACCGGTTGCAACAGCTGACGGCAAACAAAACCTTACCACGATACTCGTACACAACAACAAACAGCGCGCTCTTCAATTCTAATACGTTATTAATTCTATGAACTGTATGCAGTGAAACACATTATACTATTCAGCGTAGTGCAACTATTAGTCCGTTTGCCAACACTTACACTTCAACGTCCCACTTATTCAGTACTCCATAAACTGTAAGCGATGCCTTTACAACTAACCGTGAATCATAAACAAGCCTCGACAAGCCTCGACTCGTGTGGAACTTTGTTCAAATTATGGACGCTGCATTCCATTTAATGCGAACCGTATGTAGGAAAACAAAGATTAAGCTAAGTCCGGCTATAGATTAAAACAGATACGACTTTTTTACCGCTTCAGTAGATACGTCAAAAGTTACATCGTGATACTAAGATAATATAAGTTACGCTCAAGTTGCCCGCATAAACAAAGATACACAGTTCGCTGTAAGTAAACTTATCTTAACTTGTATGATACGAGAGAAAATATTATGAGCGTAGTTACTCACGTATGAAGGTAAAGAGTCAGATTAGCAGGACGCGTGTGACTCTCATTACAGGAAATTGCCGTAATTATGAAGATTAATCCTGAAAATGAGGCATTACACCAACAACGTAGATATAACGGCACAAATCTTCTTTGTGTACGTGAGGGTAGGCGTTTAACAGCTTCGCCCCTTCGACGAATGCCGACTTCAAACAGTAGTTCAACTTTTGGTCGTTAGTGGCCGAGATTTTGTAGACCCTTTAGATGTTCGTCGGACGAATAATAATACTGCGGATAAAAGTTGTAAAATGTACAATACATGATAGAAAAGATAAGTATTTTCGAAGCTTTGTTTTGTTTTTGGGGAGCTTTCACGCTAGAGGATTCTGTACCGTGTATATGATCGATTTTTCTACATACTACAAATAACCTGTCACACGGTTGCAACTGTCACCGTTTCAACCAGTAGTTGTCAATTGTTTTCTGTTACGTGTATTCAACTTATTTGGCCAGCTACAAAGTAATAGAGAGGATTAATTTAAAACATCATGTTGATACACAATGTTCTACAAATTAAAACTTCTGACTAAAGTACGAATATTGTAACAAAGGTTTAACAAAATGATAATTTGCGGACGCATAAATTGAGCAGTGTTTGTTTACTCTACTGAGGACCTTTTCAGTAAGTCTGTTTGTAACAATACAGGTCAACTACTGGCTTTGTAAAATAATTGTTTGACTGTCTGACGGCGATAAACACAAAACTATGTTACAGATTTTTATTACTCAATTTTCAGCTTGACTTTTTTTTCTGCCTGAAGAAAATTGGAGTCAGTAGGTAGGTTAACCTATATATAAGTTAAAATTAGATTGAGTAAAAATATAAATAATACTTCCTATTGTAAGCATATAATATTGTCTATACATATAATAAAATGATAGGAAAGTCAAAACTGTACATTGAATATTTTTTTAAAAGAATACTTGGGGGGTGATCTATTATCGATTCTGAACCCAAATATATAGTTTTTAGAATTTTTGTCTGTTTGTCTGTTTGTCTGTTTGTCTGTATGTCTGTTTGTCTGTTTGTCTGTATGTTTGGTCTCACTGAACTCGAAAAGTACTGCATAGATTTAAATCAAATTTTGCATGAATATTACCTGGGGGCCGGTTCAACATATAGGATATATATTATCACGCTATCACCTACGGGGGATGAGCAATGAACGATAATTTCTGTTAACGTTTCTGCAACAGCGGGTGCAACAATGACACATATTTGAATGTTGAACTTTGTAAGTTTATCGGCCTATTATCAATCTTTACATAGAAAATAACGCTTTTATAAGTAACTTGAGCAAAAAACTGAATTTAAAGAAATGATATCCTAAAATTATAGATGAAGAAAATCATGCAGAAACAGATGTGCCATAAAACTGGTAGTAGGTAAAATATCAATGAAAACAGACTTCACTTTGTCATGGTATGTTCTTACTTTCAAGAAAAAAATATATGACAACGTGTGTATTTCGCTACTATAAAAACACTACAAGAAATATCAGCGCATCATCAGGGACATTTTTATAATTCTTTCACCATTAGAAAGCTACATTATCTGCGAGTAACATAGGGTATATTTTATCCCGGTGCGGGCAGTAGTTCCCATGGGAAGCGGCACCCACGTCCCGAAGAAATTATGAACTTCCCCACATTCTTAAAAAGTCTACATATGTTGTTCTGACATAAT
Organism: Helicoverpa armigera; assembly: GCF_030705265.1. Lineage (NCBI taxonomy): Eukaryota > Metazoa > Arthropoda > Insecta > Lepidoptera > Noctuidae > Helicoverpa > Helicoverpa armigera. Next base: position 6,930,833 of record NC_087132.1, on the reverse strand, counting down.
ATAAGCTATACCTCTCATAAACATGAATATCCATTCATTTCATCCAATAACAAACATGCATCACACTGAAAGTGCATTGCGAGTCTACTCAAACATCCTTAAAAATAAGTTCCTGGTTTTAATATATTACATTATTTTGAATTCACTTACATATAAATAGAAGGTCCTTATTAATATACTTTTTGAGTAATGAAGAATGTAGGCAAAATACGACCGAAAACATTGTGTCACTTCTAAAATTAACATCAATGGGAATAACTACCTGTCACAATACGTCAACAAGATGTCAACAGAAGACAAGAGTTCGTTCGTTCTGAAAACGTACAAATTACGCGTCGCAGGAAAGAGACATACTTGCTTTCAACTTCTGATCACAAATCATCGAGCTAAGAATTATATCACAAATACACCGTTTACAATTACGAACAGTCATAGTCAGACCCACGGACTGAGTCTAAAAAAACACCTTTTATATAGCTACGTTTATATCATTTATATTATTCAGTTACAAAGACAGAATTACTATCAAACGTGTTTTCGCTAAAATGTTCTATTAGTTTTTGCAAACATACATTCCCAACTCTGATCTAATGGAGGTGGCGCCCGGGTGTCACCACTGTGCGGACTGTGCGACCTATCGCACCCGGCCCCGGTTTAAACCATGATCTGGAGCGAGAAGAAATGGGATGACAAAGAATGAGGCGGCGGAGCGACTGAAAATTCCCCACTCTCATCTCAGCCACTGCGGTAAGACACCACGAAAGCCGGATGTCGAGAGACGACTCCCAGCCACCGTAGGCGTGAGCGATTAGTTTTGAGTGGGTCATCGACCTTCCGGCTTCTGGGAGACCCGTTATTTCACGCGCCCCTCAAGGAGATTCAGCAAACCCCTGTGAGGCCCACTAGGGCCAAAGCCTGACACTCCCTCACGCTGCTCAAACTGATGGCTGAGAATTACGTAACTTTCCAGGATGCCATGCAACGTGTTGCAAATGCCCAGGCCTTTGGGAGCTTGGTAATCCTTTTCTCCACCTTAACTTGAGTTTTGTGGTACAAGAACAAATTGGAATAGTAATGAATTAGGTCATCTTCATCACGTATTTACCAACTCTTAATGTTCATCATGCACACCCGCTTCTCTAACTTTATTGAAGGATCACTAAAATTGTTTCAGTTAGTTTAACTACGCTACTATAGCCCGTTGTCAAACCTTTTAATATCAATTCTGTAGAAGTGTGAATATCGAATGTGTAATATATCGAATTTCCGTTTGTGCATTGCACAAAAACCAACGTTATGATTTTCGAGAAGTCAAAAGAGTCGGCCGGCTAAGAATTATATTCATCGTTGGTTAATTGAATACATTTTCAGAAACCAAAGCGAATGATCGCTTCATAGAGCTCTGATTTTCTCGAGGCGATCAAGTCAGTTCTGGTCTGTTCGCTCATCAGATCTTTGAAAGCGGTTCGATGATAATATACTGTTGTCCTGTTTACCTACGTGTCACATATAATATGGTATTTAAACGTCCTCCGTAAGAGAGCGAACGTTTGTGCTATTTATAAAGACGAAATTTTACCGTTGTGCAGTAGTGACGCACAGTATACACAGCACTTATGTTTCTTCTGATCTGCTGGCTTCACCAAGAAATGACAAATTGCGAGCGTACATTTTGAAAATCTTGGAAGAACTGCAGGCTTCAAGTGCCAACACACGAATTGGACTTACTCTCTCGGACGTATACTTTACCTGATCGTGAACTAATGCAAACATTTCGGTGGAATTCCATAACATAGTAAGTGAGTGCACAGAAAATCCCCGAAATAAAAGTAGTGAAACTATGCGCTTGCCTGATGACTCAGTCATCATCCACCCAGCTATTCCTCAATTGTGTGGGTGTTGGCTTCCAGTCAAACCGAATCTTTTTGAGTACCAATGTTTACTTGGAGTGCCTATCTAATCTCTTCAACCCAGTGAACTAGACACCGCGTTATCCATGGTAAGTAAAACTGTTTGACAGACTTTCTGGCTCCTGATTTGTCGCAGCTGCTGCAGAAAATGTACAAATGACAACTTTGTCAGACCTTTGTTTTATGTGAGAATTACGTAATAATTTTCCAAATCGGTTGACTAGATCCAGAGATTTCCTCAACGTCACAAACTTTACTTCTTTTGTTTAGATAAATAGTCACACATCGTCGACACCACCTTGATTGATCAACCCGTGCTGCTGCTAAGTGGTAATCCTAATTATATTGTTATGTAAAAGAATACACCTACGCTACGGCATAAGTAGTATTTTGACAATTCCAAATTGCCCACGCAGACGAAGTCGCGGGCAACAGCTAGTCTACAATAAATTAATTTGGTTTATTGCACTGCTTCATCATCGCATAAATCCTAAAACTGTCCCCATAAAAACTGAAGAAGATGAAACACAAAATAGTATTGAACTTTGCATTTGTCGCGTTTCATATACACGTCACAAAGTCAATAAGGACAAACAACAGAGGAAGCGAGAAACTTTACAAATGCAGATATCATACGGGAAAAAATGCTGCGTCTCTCGGAACGTATTGTACCAGTTTCATTTCTTTTGTTACGTGAAAGTTTCAAAAACTATTCACTTACCTGTTCATATCAAGGATATGTTATTAATGTTTCTTCCAATGGCAATTTTATTCTAAATCTAAAAAGTTTCTTTATATTAAAAAAGTTTTTTAATTCTTTTTTTTTTTGTAATGAATAGTTAAAAGATTTGATCACCGATTATTCCATGAAATTTTAAATGAATAATGAAAACATATTTTTCATATTCGATTTATAACATGCCTATTTATTTAGAACGCATGCTTTCATTATTATTTATTTAAAGGCCGTGTTACATTTTATGAATCTACACAGTACAATAAAGCAGTACAATCGTTTAATAAGTCAAGAAAAGCACGACCCACACTTATGCTATATAAACACAGAGTAAGTTAAAAAGGTTTTAAGTACACACACACATACATTACTAGTTTAAATAGAATTACCTAATCACACACACACATACGTTGTTTGCATGCAATCGAGCTAAGTACACTCATAATTTGCTTGTAACTACGCAGGGCGTGGTTATGTGGTCATTGAATCAGATACATTAGTCAAGACACCAGTCAAGCGAAAGATTAGGCCTATGGTTCACTGACAATTCGATAGCATTACACACCTTATGTGTACATGCCTTAATTAACTATAGCTATTGTATCCTCCGGCTAATAGTACCTTTGTCTTGGGTCATTTGAATATTAAATTATGTTTATCCTTTATGTTATTAAGCCTATTGCAGTTTGTGATTGGACAAAGGACTGTGGCGAGCTGTTTGCGAAATTAGTTCTATATTATCAGGACCACTTCCAAGTTATGCGTACATTTGGGCCGGTTCCGGGTTCTAAATTCAAATTAAAACAAAAAGGCCAGTGAGAACACGTTAGGAATGTGAACTTTTTGGAACAGTATTGTCGCTAAATGTTGGGTGCAATAATATCCTTTTCAGAGTAAAATTCGCTTCGATTTTGTTGAAATAAAATTAAAAGTAGTATTTAAAGCCACCTTATAAACAACATGAATGGATTATAATTTTATACAGCTAAAATATTTTTTTTAGCATCAGTGTTTTTTACTGTAGGAAAAATGTTTTGAGTTTTTTATATTCACTTCCGACCAACTTTTAAAACGTGAGTAAGACTGTAAAATTTATACGAATACCCAGATGAGCTTGTAAAAAAACTTTTTATATTATTAAAAAACAAGAAAGTACCACATTAAATCCACGTTTATGGCGCCGAAATTAAAATTGTTGTACAACTTTTTCGCGTAATAAATCCAGCTTAAAGTATTTGTACGTAAAAAAAAATTCGGTGCACTTTCATAAAAGCAAGATGTCATAAACTGTGTTATGAATAGGGAGGGGTGTAAGGCGGAGAAGGGGGGAGGGGTATGTGTAAACATGTTGTAAAAACAAAAATTTTAGCTATCTAACGGACACAATATAACCCGCTCATGCATGGATCATAGTAGATTTATGGATATTGAATAGAATATTATTTTATTAGTCATATGGAGAGAGTACAGTACGTTTTAGTATATTTTTAGTGAAACGTCAATGACAACGAAAATATTTAATTTTTGAGTTATTTTTGTAGCTTAAGCGGCAGTAAAAAAAATCTGTCTATTTTGGCTTTACATTGCTTACGATCACTCAACGAACAACAACATGACCAACATTTTTTATTTATAAATAGTTTCATTATGTTTTGTAAATATGTGTATATCTAGTCTCAAAAATAAACATTTTCATTACATAAACAACTAAGATACCTACATAAGCCGGATCAGTTATCAACTTAGACGACGAACCAATTTTTGGGTTCACCCTTTAAGTTTCATCAATGACTAGCTGTCCTTATAAATTCATTATCATAAAGTTTCCGATCTCAATACCATTTGAAGTTCATCTTTTGATGCAGGATTACTTTATAAGTTTTCACAGAAATTCAATTACTAAGCTATCGAAAGGAACAACATTTAGAGGAGATAAGAAAAGGAACTTAAATTACATTAATAGAGTAATATTTCATCGATGTATTTCATAATCTTTATTGAATAGGGAAAGCTAATAAGCATTGGAATATTTTATTACTTAGGTTGCAAACTGAAAACGAATCGCATTATTTCATGTCTTGTTTAAACATAGTTGTTTTATAGTTACCTACTTACATAGAAAATAAATTGATTAGAGAGGGAAATATTTATAGACAAACCCTTTATACCTTTGTAATCATCGTATTATCATCTGCGTACCCTTTGCAAAAGTATCACGTTAAGCTTCCCACAGTGTCAGCGAGCATATTCACTTATATCCCAATCGGCCATTATCTCGGTTTCAATTTCAATCTTATATTCTCATCTTGACTCAACTGTATATTACAAACGTGACAAAAATGTTAGGTAATGCAAAGCATCGTCGACTTATGACTAAATGCCCCCCACTGAGAGACGGCAGCGAGGCAATATTAATATCTACATACGTAATACGCTCACTTCGTCTTCATAAGTCGGCCACGTACATATTACGCAATTTTTATTACGTCCCGGCCTAGCCACCCTTCTTGAGGAATTTACTAAACAAGAAACTGCAATTTCCTGTGACTAATTCATTGCTGTTATTAATCTTGTGGCTTGTATTCTTATTTTCTGCTGGAATGTGGTCAAATGTTGTGGTTGACCGTTTACGTTCGCGTTTCTGTGGAGTTTTATAGATGCTTTGTTGTTATGCTGTTTATTTTTGGGGGTATAGGATATCAAATATGATTATATTATGTTAATATGGAATCACATATAACGCTTGTTTGGTTTAGCCAGAAAAATGACACGAATATTATTTGTGAATGCCGCTACGCTAAAATGCTTAAAACAAAGCAAGTTCTCAATATAAAAAAAGCTGAACAAACGCTGAACTTTAAAAACATTTCCACGACGTTCCCATAAATTGCATTTAAATCATCGTTAATAAACTATCGTGCAGAAACACGCGTTCATAAAAATTGTAACGTGTGTAATGCTCCGAGAACGATAGATCACTTTGAGTATGGGACACCGGCGCGCCGTGCATACATTGAGTTAAGTGCCACTTAGCTGCTAGGTAGCACAATTCCACCTACATGTGTAGTCACTGTATTGGCATGTCTTCACTTATGTAAACACTGCTAAGTATGCTACAGTATTCTGTATAGATTTCTGATAGAAAGTAAGTAAAGTGGATCTTTGTGAGGATTTCACTAAAAATATTTGAATTTACTTAGGATGTTAAAACAACGGGGGGTCTTTGATTTAATTTTGGACAAAAAGACAAATTAGAGCTTTTGGTAAGTGTAGAAAGAGAGGTAGGGTTTTATAAACTATTTAAAATAATATTATCCCTTTTTATTGATTTTCTTGAACGCGATCAGACTGTGAAGGATTGCCGTCACAGTTTGATCGCGTTGAGCGACAAATAGTTGAACGACGCGTAGAGATATGCCTAACCAATGAATTCGTCATAATACATTTATTTTAATTTTAAAGACTTCGTAGAAAACATTATCTATCTATTAAAGTAAATGTTTAAGGCAATACAGTTTTACCTGACCAAACCGTAATGTGCAATAGGCGTTCATCCCAAATTAAAGTGGTTTTCGGTCAATAAGCTCGTATTGACTGAAACACCAATTAATTAGAACGCAATGTCAAACAGCGCGCTGCTACAGAAACAATACTGTTTTATACTATATGTGTGCAAAACGTAATGTTACCATAATTTGATGTACCAAGAAGTGGAACAATGATAATTTCTAACTATGAGTACCCATACACGGGAGATTTTTAGTCGGCTGACAATTTGATCGGGCGCTTGATAAGTATGAGGATGAATGGATAACAAAGATCATTTAGCTGGTATCAGACCTATTCAAAACTTTGATTGGAATCAAGATTTTTTTTTTGCCAACTGTCGGCCAACTGTTTAGTATGCAGTATAAGGTACCAACTGTATACTTGGGTACGTTTTGGTACGTTTTGGTACCGGTATTAAAATTTCAATGTCTTCTAGAACCTAACAATATGAATTTTTTAATTCCTGGTATTAAACAGTTGCAGGTCTGAACTATGAATTATAATCGCGAATAGACGGATTCACTCATAAAGTGAAAACCATTGTTAATTGTAGGTATGTGCGCGGGAGGCATGTTTTTGGTTATAATAGAAAGCATGAGATAATGCCGAACTATTTTCTCTTTTAGGTAATATAGTACATTTTCCTTAATTATTATATTCCAGACCTGATATTTTTGTATCCTGTTATTAACAAATAGTAGCACAATACAGACAGCATTAATTTCAAAGGGTAATCAAACGACAATGTTAAATGAACACCGACACAAATTCCAAACGATTAATTTCACGTCGAAGAACAAAAAGAGTGAACCGAAATAAATTCTCAACTTCCGCACTCGCCCGTTTATGAAAAGAAAAAAAAACCCCGATCAATTTTGTGAAACAGAATTTTATTTATTATTTTCGTTTAGAGCGATCAACTGTGTAAAGAAGAGAGTGTCGCCAGAGATTGTTGGCATAAATCATTTTTCAATTCAATTTAAACGACACAGTGTGTTGTTGTTCCCGATACAGGGCAACTCGCAAGGAGCTCGCGACTGCCAGTGGATACACCAAGCATTTTTCTTCAACATTTATTTTCAAACATTTATGTATTTCTATTATTTTATACTACAACCACAAAACTGATTTAATCGTTGTTCGAAACTGTTTTTATTTATACAAACCGTATAGTGGTTTCATTTCAAACTAAAATAAAAGAAAACTAATAATTGATGAAGTTTATATTTATTTGAAAACCTCAATGTTTATTTAACTTTATGAGCTTTTATTAAAATGTTTGTTGACTTTGGTTAGCAGTGAAATAATTGGTCGGCAAAATTGCAATCATAATAGAAACATCAAATATTTTATTTTTAAAATCTGTAGGGAGATATTAATACCTATAAAATGGCGATAAAATAAATTAGTTCACATATTTATTACGTATATGTAAATAGAATAGGTCCAGCTTTGTTAGTAACAATGTAAGCGCCACTGAAACCAAATTTGCATTTCCTTAAACCCTTAATGCAAGGTCCACATTATTCTAACGAGAACCGAAAGCAATTTCGGCTTGCAGTTTATCAAATCCAACATTTAAATGACCAAAGTCGGCTTCTACAAACAACTTGTTTGGTTGATAGGATGGCATCGGACCGCTCGTATTGCGTTTGTTTGGACCTATAAATCTGTCTCTAACTTCTTCTTAAAGCGAATCTAGTGTTTCGGCGTCTCGTTCCGCAGACGTTGGAAAACCAATTTTAGTATATTGCATTAAAAGTTGTTGCCAAATGCAGTTTGTGTGTTGATTTTCCCGTTTTCTCACTCCCGCCCCATTTCGTACCCACATGAATACGTATTAAACTGACTCGTACAAATTGGAATTCACTTACCTACACTTCTTACTACTGCTGTATATTAGAATCGAACGGTAATGGAAAATTTAACGTTTGATTTGTCGGTAATATCGTACAAGAAGGAAAAATGTAGGAGATGTGTTTTTGATACGAGGATAAATTTTGTAATCAGATTTGAATATTGTATAATACATGTTGATTATGAAATTACAGAGTATTTTATAACCTACTTGGGTCTGTCACAATTCCAGTAAATATGGCTCAATACAGTCGTACGCTCCAATACGTCGTCGTAAGTTTTATCTAACATCAAAAACGTCCCACTTTTACTAGCGGGACCTAGTTCACGGATAATAACATTCAATTTTAGTCGAAGTATTTACGCGTCCCCGCTAGGTCCCAACGCGCCTGATATTTATGGAGGTCTGTAGCAGCCTTCCCAAATTGAAATACATTAATATTTTACCATAAATGCGACACTTTCATGCGGAACATAACGTTATCGTAATTGGATTCTTCCTTCAAAACGATAAACGTCCACATATCATGTGAAAACTACCAGTTTAAGTAATTACATGCGCGATATGAGTTATTTATTGTGCTGGAAACTGTATTTTTACAGTTACGCACTAAAAACTATGTCGATAGCTGGTATTTGAATAAGGCCTGAAGTTTATAGGTATTCTGTACGATTCCACGTTTTTACCTGTAAGAGATACAGACCACATCTTCATAAAAAATTGACGGTCGCAACTTGTAGAGACATAGGGTCGCTATTAAACTTAGGACCCGGAGTCACGAGACGATAAATAATGCAAGACACATACCTATAAAAATACACGCGCCTTGTCGCACAAAAGATCAGTGAATTCCTAGTCGCATGAGAAGCTACACTTAGAACCGGCGCGCGTCGCGTTCGTTCACTCGCCGCCAATAACGTTGCGTTCGCAATACTTTTTAATACAGTAATGGTTTGCTCATCCATTCAAATACGAATACACGGAGAGATCTTTTTATCTCGCGCCCAAATCGAATTTTCGTCTGTCGAGATATTCCTCAAAGTTGCAAGCAGAAATTCCTTTGTGATCCTGTATGTATAGATATGCTGATATTAGGGATATAAGAAGCGAAACTAGAAAAGAGCATAACTCTGTTTTCTATAAACCCGGTTTGTCCCGAACGATAAGCTTTACCTGCGTCTTCATTTCAGCAAATTGGAAGATTCCTGTAATGGACCGTTTTACAAAATAGCCTCTTTGTCTAAGGAAATCGATTGTATAAGCCCTTTGTCCGCTAAAGAACACTGAGATAACAGAGATGAATACTTTTACATCGCTTATATAGCGGTTAGTGCACGGACCTGATAACAAAGGTAAATTAATAAAGTCTCTTTACCTAAAATAAACAATAAAAAGCCACATCCGACATTTTTTTTTCCATTATATTTAGTTTTTTCTGTAATGTATGATCATAGTGTTAAAGATGTACCTTCATTGTATTTGATTTTACTGTAAACGGGAGTCAAGGGTTAAAAAAGCAGCGAAAACCAGCGCTTGGCAACCCTTTTTGGGAAGCATAAGCAGAAGCTGACGCTCGAACCTTTTGCTTTCGGTATTATAGCCTCCATGTTAAGTTTTTTTTCTGTTTGCTGTAATACTGGAAACAATAAACTTCTATTATTTTAGACCTATTTAAACATTTACTGGGGCCCTTCATAGTAATGTACATAAAATTAAAAAAAAAAACGGTACGATAAGAAGTAGAACTTGTATTTCTAATGTTTGGTGTACTAATAAAGCATCTCTGCCTTCTACAAACAAACACCCACCAAAAAGTTTAATTAATGGTTTCAATATTTTGTATTAAATTCTCAATCATAAAACAGTAAACACATAAAAACACATTTCGTACCCTACATATCAAAAAGCCATATAAAATAATTTTGTTCTGTACTGACTTACTGACCCTAGCAAATTGTAAAAATACTCATCAGGCAGCAGGGCTGTCATTAAATCATAATTAGCACGGTCGGATCGCGCCACGGCAATTTTCTCATTTTCCTTGCAAAATTATTCCAGCGAAATTGTCATAAACATTTTTGTCTCTTGTGTTAAATATTTTACTTTTGTAATTAACGTACTTATTGTTTTATTTTGTTAGTTATAATTGTGGATCTCTGTTCTAATTTCAAGAAAAGTTGAATTGCATGTTTAGGGAGACTGTCGAGTGTCACTCTAGCTCAATACCATTCGTATGATTGAAGTATATAAACACCGATTTAAAATTGAATAAATTATTAAAAGATGCGATATTGTCATTGTTATACATTTGTAAGATTCAATCATAGGTAGAAATATTATTGCTTACAGAATTGCATTAACAAAAGGAGTGGAAACATTTTGTCGTCACGAAGTTTCTAAAGAAAAATACTAGTTTAGAAGAAAATGTGCGATATATTTTATTTTTAAGGTCAAGCAGATCCGCCGCGGAGGGCCATTAAATCACAATTAGAAGTAATGCGGGTGGATGCGTGAGAGGCGACCGAAGGCTTAGCGGACGCGGGCCCTAGCCACTGGGCTTTGTCGGACTTACCCTCTTGTCTTTTAATACTTATATTTCACGCCTCCAATAGCTATTGTTGCTAGAAATACGTCTTATTAAGGCTTCTCACATATGAGCTGAATAACGTCCGAATTTATCTCCATCCAAGACGTTGCCAGATAAAACTTTATGATGGCAGTAACATTTAGGTTACATTTAGAACGGATAAGTAATGAGACGGCGGTGGCTATTTCGGCAAATGTACGTGATGTAGCAGACAATAAGATAGACGTCTGAGGTAACGACCATATTCCTTGAAAGCCGTAGGGTTATTGAGAGAACGACGCCTCGACTCGGTCGTCCCAATAGTGGGTCCCATCGGTCGGCCCAACAATATTAGAGGTCGTAAGGACCGATGTGAGAAACCATCGGGGACATTGGACAAGGTGCAATTGTGAAAAATTGTACGTAGAAGAAATGTAGCTATACCGCGACAGTGAGAGATAAAACTCCAAGTGGATTCTTAAAGACTTATTACGGTCGAAAAATTACTGAGTATAGGCACTAAATCAATAGATAGCGGTTTATCTAAAACTAGAGTTATTGCCGTCGAGATAAATGAGAGTGTTTGAAACTAAAACTCTTGCAGTGAGTACTTAGAAAGTAATGTAAAAGGTTGACAGTATCAGCAACTTAGGGTTACACATCATTTAGACTTAGGCTTTTCATCAAAAAACCTCTTTACCTACTTAACGTCGGCTTAGAAAACCGAAAATAAAGGCGTGCACAATAATTCACTTTAAATAAAATAATGATTGATTCCTCCCCAATGTCTAATGAGAGTGGACGTGAAGCAGAATTAAATTTCCGGCACTCCGGGGCTCTTTTGTTCTTTACAATCTCATTAACGTGAAATACTTTACAAATACCGTCCAATTCACCACGAAAATCTTATTATCTGAGATTGAGGATTGTCTCTTATTAACGAGAAAAAAGGGACAACGATTGACCGGGGAGACGCACCCACAATTTAACACGAATTAACAACCACAATGGCTTGAAATAATGAGGAGGGGTGGGCGAAGTTTTCTGCCGAAGTCTCAGGAGCCTCTCGAAGCTGGTGATTGATAGATCAAGTTAACGTGTGAACGCACTCGCGGTAATGCCGATTATTGCGTATTGATTCGGTTTTATCTTACGGTATTCCACTTACATACTTATCCGAAGCTCTCTTAGAGGTCAAGAGTGAATAAATAAGTCTTTTATGTAAGTGCTTCCTTTGCAAGTCAAGAGAGAACACTTAATATCGAGGATGTTCGATGATTGGCCACATTGCTGTTCATAGTCTCACCGTCTCATGTTATTCTGATTGCGACACAGCTGGAATTCGCTAAAGGCAAACCTGCAGTCAACATTGTTAAAAGAATTACTTATAAAATACAATTTAATTTTAAATATTAAGAATCTATAATGCTGAACCATATGCAGTAAATTAGTTAATTACATATCTACAGTAGTGCAGTTTAATCAACTAAACAAATCAAACAAAAAAACAAATCGCAAGTGCACCACGCAGAAAGTATTTTGAATGTACAATCAGAAGTTTCATTAAGTGAAATAAGGTAGAGGCATTGAAGCAGACAGGTCAATCAATAAATCAATCGTCACAGGCGGCCATTAAGTAACGGAGCAATCGAACATTGTTTGAATTCAGTGCAGCGAGCGAGCCCACTCGTCCGGAAATGAAGAACTATACATTGTTGAATTACAGGTTATAGCGTGCGCGCCGATGTATCGACAATGGTGACTTCTTGTGCTGTTTATTTTTCAATTGCATGTGTATACTTTTAAAATTCCTTTTTTTTGGGCTTGACTACGCAGTACTTAAGAATACTTAATACTTTATTGCTAGAAAGATTTTAAGAAACAAGGTTATTTTTTGGACTTAGATTCTAATCATAAATTTTTTGCTAATCAACCTACCTGCTAGATCTCAGTTATGAAGATAATCTTGGTCCAAAAACAACAAGATTATTCGTAAATGTTGTCGATTTTGTGAAAAGAAAACAAAAGACTCCCAAATTACATCATTACACGAAAATTGTATGGTGTTTTGATGTTTGTAATTTTCGAGAAAATACACTCTTTCTAATTAGCGTTTGTTCTTTTTGATAAATTCTCGTTTATTGAAAATCTTTCAAACAAATTCGCTTACATTTACGGAATTAATTTCGGGGGATAGGGCTCTAATTTTCAAAAGCAAATAGGTAGGTATATACAAGTTTATTGGTAAATGTAATTTATTTTATTACATCAAAAGTATAGTTGGTATTCCTGTAATTTTGCCACTGAAGTTAATTTTAGTTAATATTTTGATGAACAGTTACTAGTCAGTAGTCAAAACAGTTTTCATTTAGTTAGTTACTTGCTTCAGCGGTTGCACTAGTGTATGAGGGATCTACTTTCAGCATACGGATAAACAGTTAGTATCTTTAAATCTATGCACCAATTTTGATGTGGGTTAAAATAGATGGAGTGATTGAAGATGAAAGTTTTGCTGTCGCGGGTTGCCAGTATGACATAAAATAGCTTTGATATTAAAAATATTTCGGATTCATGTTGAAGTAGAAGGTAAAGAGATTGCAGCATGTTTTGTATTGCGTCTTCTTATTGGCGAATATTTTCCGTGACGCCAGAATGAGCGCGTGGGACTCGGGCACCGAATAATATATTATATTGCAAGGAGGTATATCACGGCGGCGACAGGTGTGCGGAGGCAATCCTCTTTTACCCTCCTCCGAGCTTTTCGACCCCAAGAAACCCCTTTTAAGTAACATGACTTTTAACTTTGTGACCCATCTTTGCTTTAAAGTGCTCAGACTTATCCAATTCTGGGCGCTTATTACTGAGCTTCCGAGGCGTAATTTAAGCGGAAAATCAGTGCGTTCCAGACCATAGATCACAGTAATGCTCCCTTTGTATAGATTGACGAGCATAAAGGATCAAAATTACTGAGTTGCTTTTATAAGGGACTGACAGGTTTGTGGTAACGAATATTTAATTATGTTCCTTGAAGATTCGGGTTTATTTAAAATTGGAGACCTTGCAGATTCTGTTTTATTTTGTTGAAAAGCTAACAAATAATAAATGTTTTGTATCAAAAGTGCTCTTGCGAAGATAAATGGAGGGAGATAAATAGCTGAAGTACAAACCAGTTTTGTTATTTAAATATGAGTGCGTCGGTCATGTTCTCTTGTCTGTTTGGAGTTACTCTGTACTGCACAAAATGAAATGGTCCAGAGTAAAATTACCAATAGCATTTTCCATTAGAGAATAAATTTTTATGCACAAAGCTCCATTTGGCTAACATAAAATGCTACCTGCTTTGCAAACGTGCATCGCAAGCCTTGGTTTAGACAACAGCTTATAAATAAACAATCTTTGATAGCAGAGAGTGTAGCCTGCAGGCATTTTATATTATTCTGTGAACATATTTTCGGCGGCCATTTTCCATTGCCGATCAACCCTTTTGACAATTTATCGGGACATCACATTTTCATACAAGCGGGTGGCACGAACTGTGCGACCGCTCCTCATACATATTCAAATAACAGGGGCTGTACAAAGCAGAAACACGCCGTGCCCCCGACGTGTTAGAATTACAAAAAAGTATACCGAATATGCCAACTGATAAACAATCTATATCGTGATAAACTTTACAGATACCCATCTATGTATGACTTACTTAACCCGCGTTGGTATTCGTAAGCGTTCCACGTATTTGCTGACCCTTCAAAATGTGTCATTTTAATATGTAAGTACATCCATTTTTTTCCAAGGCTCTACTAAAATACTTCCTTTCAAAAATGCAAACTGCATATCGTAGTAAATGAATATAATATTCTCTCTAGGAATAGTGTAAAATCATGAAGCTAAAACTTCAAAGTAAAAACTTTTCAGTGAAACAATTACTTTTTTTATTTTTCTTCAATTTCACTGTAGCCTATGGTTAAACTGAAGTCAATTAAAACTTCGTCTTAATTTTCAAGTTACGTCTTTGCTCGCGGTCCAAAATTATTTCCTAACTTTGATTTATAGTTAAATAAAAGTAAAACTAATTACAGGCAGGAAACTTCATTGTGGATTATTATGAACGTTTATGTTCGAAACTTCCTTAATATGAACGTGTTTTGGAGATTACATATTATGTAAAAAATGCTTTATAAGATTTACTGAAGTATAGGCCAAAAAAATAAATAAAAGTTATATAATATAAAATTTTAATTTTTAAATTTCTTAATAAATAATTTTAAAATATAAATTTATATAAATATATAAAAATTATTTCTTTTAAATATATTTTAATTATTTTTATTCATTAAAAAAAAATTTATATTTAATTTTATAAAAATATTATTTCGCTTACTAATTTCTCGAAATAGTCTGTGGGTACTTGGGCCCCATGGTCCCAGGGTTTCAACCCCAAACGGCTCAAAAATGCAATTGCCGGTGAGGTTTACATATTTGTGCCGCTTGAGGTTTTCCGCGGCTGCAGCAGCTGCACCGACACAGCACGCCGTACTGGGAAGGTGGGAAGGTGCAAGGGTGTCGACGCAGGTTGCGTCCCACACCAAAGATCTTCCCATCTTCCAAGGCATTATAGACATCCCGTCTGGTCTCTTGCCATCGTCGCGTGCCAAGCCTCTGGGTTCTAAAATGGCTGGCACTCCGGCGGTGACAAGAGTACGACGGATAATGTCATTTATGCTGGCGTGTCGTGCCATGCGACCAGCACTTTTGCTACAGGAAAGACCATGGTGCCCAAGGCGGTCCACAGATTCACCGCACTGGTTTCACCCAGATTCACCCAGCATGGTCCCAACGCTGGGTGACGGCAGTGCGTGAAGCCATAACCCTGACTCCCACTCTCCCACAGCCAGTAGGCGGGCACGCTCAGCAGTATTGACAGATGTTTTAATTAGTTTATTTCTCGTCAATCTGCAGAGCGGCTCGTCCCACTGTCTCTGGGAAGCCGGGTTTGCAGAGAAGGCTGTGTTTGGGCAAAGGATATGCATTGCCATCCAGCGTGGCAATGCAGCCAGCCTTTTGGGCACGATCCCAGCTGACAGCGATGCGGATGAATATTTTGATACCTAGTTGTAATATTTCCCTATAATAAGATCATTTTGTAAAACCATAGATTTACTTATATTTTGTTTTGTTATGATAAAGATATAGGTTTCTTTAAAATAATGTACAAAGTAAATAAAGATAGGGTGCATCTTGTTCTTACTTCAAAAATATTTCTACTGACAATAAAACTAATTATTCTGTACTTTTACGCTACACCTTCTTACATTTTTACGACACATTTTTACCTATCGACTGCTTTACACATAAGAAAAGTAACACAGAGTAAATGAGTACACACTGTGTCATAAGAGCAAACATTCTCTTATGTAGCGGTAGTATTCTGCGCGGTACAGTAAACACAGCGAGCGTATATTTCCATAAGCCTTACACTGACTTGCGTGAGATGCAAACTCATCGAAACACCGCTTTATGCTTACTCATATAAGTTTCCGGTTCGATGTGGGTTTTTAATTTTGGTTATTTTGTTACTAGTAACAAACCTATATTTTCAAAAAATTATGGTTATGTTCCCAATAGATAGCAACAGGATTGTCAAGTTTAAAGTGTCAGTGTTTCATGGCCTGAAATGTAACAAGTTAAATGAAGATGCGGAAGAAAAATATAAACACATCCTGTAAACATTATTTTTAATTTCTTTGTATTCTAAAAACTCCGAAACTACTGAATGCATTTTGGCTTACACACAGGCTACGCTATGATTTATCCGGTGACGAAAAGTTCCCCAGGGATGCTAGTGAAACCAATATATAGTGACTTGTTTGTACGTTCACTTAATTTCCAATCATTAACTGAACATGAAAACCTTACACGTATTCAAAAGCTGTATTGAGTCATAGAGCGACGAAAACATTGTAAAATATCTATAGTATCTCACATCTCGTTAAGCAATAACTTTACAAAGTTGCTAAATATACGGTTTGGTTCAACGATGACGTACCGAGAGCCTCATAAAAGTCTATAGCAGTTTTCAAACGTTTAATGGACGCCTCTCGCTCGCGTGGAATTGTATTCCAACTTTTAGCGGCAACTTTGAATTTCGTTGTGGTTTTTGTTTTAAAAGTAACTCTACTATATTTTCTTACATTTCTGTCTTTCTTAGAAGAACTTATTTGTGTCTTTCGTTCTGTATGAATGAATCCTTTTTAGAGCGTCCTTCTTTATAAACGGAAGAGGCGATGCTTAGTTGTTAGTTAAATGCAAAGAGACTGAACAGATGGCATCATGATAAAATTAAAATAAGGCTTGCAGTAAAGTAAGAAAGGATTAAAACAGTCCTCTTAGATATTACAAAGGACTTGTTCAAGCGAGTTTGCAAGCTTAATGTTTCGTTTTTATTTCTTAGCAACATTGGTTTATGCTGAAAGATGCAAAAGTTTTATAAAACAATTAGTTTTCTCAATCTTTGTATGACAATGTTGTGTATAACAATTTAAGTAAAATTCAAAGGTAGGTACTGGCAATAGCAAAGTTTACATATTATTAAACAAAATAAGCAGAAAAACGTCTGCATTTATCATCTTCATACTTACTTATTACACAAACAAAACTAAAAATATCAAGTGTTTCATACATAATATAAAAACCTATAAAAAGATACCATTTAATGCTAAATGCTTGACAAACTCTTCAAATACAATCTTCCCACAGACAGTTATAGCACTGCAGAATATTATCACTAAAACAAACCTACAGAGTCAATTTAATCACGATTAACTATTAGGAGACTTCAACTTACGTGCCCACTGTGCAATTGTCCACCCACTACATATAATTTCCAAGTTGACGTTCACGACGCCCTTGAGAACAGATGGGGTGAATTATTTTTAGCTTAGGACTCTAGGGAGCATTGCACCTCCTTCTCTTAGCGTCGGTGAAGCGTGAGATAAATGCTAATAAATATGGTGCCAAATAAGTAATTTCGTTTTGAATTCGATTGTATAGAAATTGTTTTGAACAAGCTAGAATGAAATAGACGAAAACAGAAAGATCCCATTGAATTTTATATATCAAGTATATTAATTAATTAAGTAATACATTGCCTGGACTGCATTTTGCAAGGATTGCATTCTTCTGGACATACCTAAGCAACTAATCCTAAGTCTACAGTACTTACATAACTATTTCACTATGCTTTATCACTACCAAAGCGGTTATTATTCCCGTCAGTCAACGTTCCTGTTATTTGGAGAATCGAGTGAAGGCTCCTTTGTATAATATCGCACGGCACCTACATTTGGAGTCCATTGTTTCGTTTGCAGGCGTCTCTCAGAATGAGCAGTTTGATAATCCATCAATGTACGTTGAACGAGTGACCATTGTTAGTGCAGTATGGATGTTTGATTTCGCTTGTGTATGTATGCAGTGTTAAGCTGTCCTCTTAAATGGATAATTGAAATCATACTTAGGCAACTTAACAAGTAAAAGTGTCAGAAATAAAACAATTTCGTTGATATTATACAAAATGCAAATATCTTTTTTTGTGGACTAGGTTCGTAGATATTTATTTGGATATTTGAAGTTGTTTCTAGTTGACTAAGGTAACGGACGAAGTTGGTCAAAATCTATTCTAAATTAACAACTGCAACAAAAGAGTTACGAGAAAATCGAAAAGAAATTGTAACCCCAATTCTTCGGATTATGTCAATTTGTACGAAAAATATTCACTTGCTATTTTGAATCGAAAAATCGTCCAATTAAAACACTACATTTTCATGGAAAACCTCACCAAAAATGCAGTAGCAAAACTGAAAGCTTATTAATTGTGGCCACACGTTGTTTCAGTGTACCGTATGTTGGAAGGAAATTGCGCAATAAGGCTTTACCAATAAGAAAATATAAACAATGCATGGAACAGAAGCTCCCTATAAATCCAATATCACAAAAGACATTATCAGGCGGCGAACGCCCCCACACCACTGAATGTTGATCGTAAAAAAGTGATAGGTATAGCCGATAAAATTATAATCATTTTTGTATATGTACTATGGCATTTGCTCGTCAAATTTTATTACTAGCCAGCTTAATATCTGTTAACGAGGTTCCTCGAATCTTTTTATGCCGAGACGGAGTAATATTGAAAGTTATTATCGTGGTTATAATAGTAAAAATATAAGTAGATGGTATTGAGTTACTGCCTATTATTTAACTCTTTATTTTTTATGTGTGCTTTATTAATATAGTTTTGATGAGATTCTTATTTGCTACGCTGTGTATAAGACGGCAAAAACCGTTTAAGTAGCATATGTAATGTACCTATTAATATTAAACACAAAAGCATGAATACTATTATAATAGCATAGGTTTTTCAACAATCCTCAAAGTACTTTTACTTTGAGGATTGTTGAAAAACCTATATGGGCAAGCAGCGATAAAGCCGATATCTTTGTCGAGTTTAGATACGTACTCATGTAATAGCGAGCTCCAAGTTGTAAAGAGAGCAACGTCGAAAGCAATAAAATGACCGATAAAATTGGTTCGCCGTCCAAAAGAGGAAACTTTGCATACGAAAAGTACCTACAAACGAACATTATATACTTTATGTACGTACATGGAAATGTTAATGCTCAATTTGAATCGAGCACTCATACTGAAATGTATTTTGTTTCAATTTGACGTCCACACCTGTCGTTTTAACATTGTTTTGGTAACAATTTGTAAATAAATTCTGAAACACTAAAAACTGTTTACATGACAATATCATTACACGCTATAATTATTGTAGGTACTCAATACACTCAGTGTCGACATTCTCGATTTGTGTTGTAATGTTAAAGCTGTGTTAACTAGGTTTACATCCAGAGTTGTATGCTTTATTTGACAATAATATTTTCAGATGCTCTGTTGTTCATAAATTTATAGTAATGGCAACTCTTTCCAGAAGAAACTTTTCTGGTTTAGGTACTTATTCCATTTCCACTAGATGTACTCAGATAAACTTATTTAAACTACTTTTATACTTCAAACAATTTAATTGCCGTGCAGTAGAAGATAATTCAAACAACAAAGGCAATTCAAAAGCTAACACAAACAAAAACATATCTTTATAAAAAGTTCAGATCAGCGAAGCGTTCAGTAGCATAATTCACATTAATAACCAAACCAATTTAAATACAAAACCAATAAACAATTAAAATTTCTCAATTCTCATAAATAAAAGATAAGAATAAAATATAGATAGGTGGTCAGTATTTACAGCGTAAATCCACTCTGGTATCGTTTAAAATGAACGTTCTATAAAGACAATAAATTGGTATAGGAGCGGGCACAAAATAAAATTAAAACACGGTGTACATGCACTGAATCATGGGGTCAAGTGAGCGTCCCCCGAGGATTTGGCAACCGATACATGACTGTGCACTTAGGGACCGGCCTAGCTAGTCGCAGCTATTGCCGCTGATGTGATAATAGCCTTATATCTTATCCGAGTGCGATTGATGCGCTTATGAATAGCGGTATTATTGAAATGTCTTAATTCAATAACCCCCTTTTTATGGCGTGAGAATCGTTTTCCCAATCGTTTATGCCTAACATCGTCTTGGAAATAAAATTTTGGAGCAGAATCCCTTGCAAATTATTGGAATAATCAATTGAGGAGCTAAATTCTATGCCAACGTACATATATCTAGGTACTTACGAACAGAGTAAAGTTTAATGTATGGACTCCAAATTCGATTCCAAAAATTCCTTCACATATAGAAAGGTACGTTATTTCATCGAGTGTTTTAAACACGTGGCTCTGTTGATATGGTAGCCACTCAGTTCCCTGGGGGTGGCTTCCTGTCTAACTATAAGATGCGGTTGTTTAGGTTAGAGTGGTTGTCAAACTTTTGGGCTTCTGATTTCGTAACAAACTAGTACCGATTGTTTACCATATTCCCTGAGGCACGAGTTATAATCAGCTATAATTATTTTCTGTAAAATAATACTTTTTTCTTCGAATTGGATTGACTCACTTCCTTCACTTGTTTCAGAGAAATCATAATAGGAAAAATTTTATGGGGAAACGGGAAAACGAATGCTTATTCAGGGGTATAGGTAGGTTTAATTGTATTATTACTTTAGAGGTAGCTTGACTTTTAGATACACTTGCATCAATATGTTTCAAAATTACCTATTAATGAATTGAGTGCACATTACAAGAACTCATCAAGATTAACCTCAATTCATGAAAGCCAGGGAAGACGGCACAATTAAGTGGAAACATCTCTAATATTTGGAGAAGCACTCGTACATTAGTGGAGCATACTCTTGATATCAATAAGCTAAGAGCCATTTACTTACTGTTCGACGGCGCACTTCGCAACCTCGTTCCGACTCGATCCATTGAGAATAACGTGGTGATCGCTACTTATTGGGAACTGTAATCATTTGGCTATGTGACGTCATTGTATTAATATTATCGACGCTTCATTTGGAACTTTCAAAAAGCCTACTTGACTATTTATTTTAGTACTGTTGGGTGAACATACATATATTTAAAGAGTTGAATACGGTAAAGATGCTACAAAATTACTATGTTGAGTTTGACATTTTTTTAAAGATGTTTTGAAATTAAAAAGTGAGTGACATAACGTGAGTGATACGTAAAAGAATAATAATTTATTTATTTATTCGATGATTACGTAAATATTTTGAGTGTGTATCGTGTAATCGTGTACATTTTGTCAATGAGATCTCAAATTATTTATTCACATATTTTATTGTTTTAATCATGTGAGTATCCTTCAGTTTGCCTTTGATTGTATCATAATGTTATTAATTGGGAACGTGGTCAATTCCTACGAATACATTAATTGATGGATTTTTGTATACAAACCAATACGACTGCGCTTATCGTGCTCTTAATTAAAGTATTATTTTAATAAAATGCAATTTGTTGCATTTCATTCGATTAATTGAGGGTTTCTTTGAATATTTTCCCAACGATTTCATTGTTCGGGGAATAATGTTATCAATATTTCGATTTAAATGTACCTAACGTTATGTTAGCTTGCGGAGTATTTTAAACTTATTCTACGAATTTGCGCCCCATATTATGATGATATGATTCATAAAAGGGGCGTACCCATAGACTATTCTTTTTTTTTAATTTTATAGCAGAACGAGAGGAAAGGTAGCAAAATCAATAACATTTAGGAAAATAATGAGGCGGCAAAATTTCCCATTATTTACGTAGGCCGAGACACTTACATTCACAATCCCTTCCTGTTTTCTCTGTTCGTTTTACAAATCCTGCTAATAGTATATTAGGTATTCTGGTCACGACTTTCCTCTATTACAAGGTACAAATACAAAGTGACAATCTAAAAACAAAACGTCTGTAAACTGTAACCCTGAAATTGAAACCAAATAGAGCGACCGATAATAATACTTTGCTAAATAATGGGTAAGTAGGATTTGTGAAAATACTTTTAAACTTGAAATATGTGTTTTGTTAATAAATATTGATCTTCCAACACTTAAATCTTTCTAAATAGTTTAGATTTAAACAACATCATATTTTTTGTAGAGAGGCGAATACAATAAGAATGTTGTAGGTATGACAGATTGGCAGTTTCTCTTCATAAGGATGAAAAATAAAACCAACCGCAAAAAATATGGCATTAAAATATCCTGATACAATACGTCATGTTTACGCCAGTCCTATTATAGTGGTGTGCGGCGAAGCTTCAAAGCGTCCATTTTAAATGCAAATAATGTTCGTTTCAATGTCCAGGCAGGTCTCCATTAAAATTTAATTCAAATCCTTTGAACAGATACTGATGCTTAGCCAACCAATGTTCCGCTGTCTGTTGGAATTCCTAATTAAAGGAAAGCCAGAAAAGTAATGAAGAATCTGTCACATATTTAATTTATTAGTCCTCACGTCTTTTTAAATATTCATTGTTGTTAACTGATACACAACATACGAAAGTGGTCGCAATTCTATGCGTAGGTATTTTTCAGTTTATCGCTTGAAAAAATGAATATCGCTGTTATGTGTAAAAATTCCAGAAATCCATTTGTTGAGTGAGTTAATCAGATTTTTGGCTTTAAAATAGAATCCATTGAAAGCAATCCGTTTAGGAATCGATTTTGGCAGACAGAGATAACTTTACGTATGTAAAATTCGGTCCTTTCCGGACAGGAATTGAACGGTATTAGGTCCTACATTAAAATTGATTGCACGTGTCCATATCCTTTTTGGGGACTCATTTTCTATAATATAAAAGGAAATGGGTCCAACCGTATTGAACTCCGTCTTTGTTTCTTACTAGGAAAAACAAAACTAGTCTAAATCGACTTTTTATGCTGATGCTTTGGGTTTCAATTTTTTTCTATAGAGTAGGAAGACTTTTCAGTCCATTATTTTCCTTCTTATTCCTTTCCATATTCGTGTTATTTCATATTTTTTTTTAAATTGACTTCCTCGATCGTGTATTCGAAAATATTTCAAATACACTTAATCAGGATACTTGTTATTCGTAAGCACCAGTTACGAATCAGAATTATATTCCTGTGTTAATTATATTATTCCTTTTGAGTCAAACCAACGACCAACTTGTGAACATTTTTATGCTTTTACGTTATACATATGTCACTAACTAATCATGGCTTTAACATTCCTTTTTAAGACCCCGACACGAAAACAACAAGGCGTTACAACTAAACAGCACAATAATATAAACAATGACACTACTAAATTGTCTAATAAACAGCTGTCTCATAACATAATACAAACATGCACGTTTGCCCTAGCCTCACAACCCGACATTGCTCTGAAATGCAATACTGTGGTTCAATTACATGATATATTTCATGTAGTTGTCATGAATCGCGTCTGCTCTTTGAGCTATGATCTACTATTGTGTATTTCTAGTGTTTCGCTCTGTCAAATGGAGCTTCATCTAACAATTATTAAAGCTGCTTATGTGTGATGTGAAATTAATTTCTAAATAGGTTGTGAAATATTCTGACAATGCTTCTGTTTGGCACAATGTCTGATTTTATGTAATACTTATTTTGGTAATGGTTTATAGGTCTGTGGAATCAAGGTTTTAGTAAGACTGAGTTATTATGATGTTTTGGAGATCTGTCAAATCCAAAAAGCTAATAATAAGGTAAAAGCGATGACCGAGCGTGCTATCAGAATTCTGGCAAGACGTATGAAGACTTGATTTTTAGTAGGTAGGATGTGTGTGTATTATGTAATATGCATAGAGGTTGGACGGAATTATTTTTTTGCGTGGCTGTTCAAAATCTGACACTACCTTAATAAGAAACTTTGTTCGAGGTAGCAATCTTCTGACAGCAAGTGCAGAAAAAAATACACAAGAATGTTTCTGGAAGCGTAGAGAAGGATTCTTCTTCAAAAATGCATGACACGTCTATTTCGTACTCGTACATTGTACAAGTTTAAGCGTATGCGGAAAATGTAAAAGACTTTCACCTGTCAAAAAATATTTCCTTGTTTTATTTTGTTATAGCGAATTGAAAATTGAACATAACGTGCCTTCGGTGTTCTGTTCAATTTGTTTGACAAAGTGATCGAAAGCCTCTGCCGTGTTCGATTTCGAATCACCATTTCACCTGTTATTGGCATCGACAAGTGGAGTTTATGTCGCCGCAGGTACTTGAGGGTAGAATAACATTATACATTTAAAGTAGAGCATTAGACAGCTGTGAATACAAATGTATAATAATATACTATCCTTAGGGATTAGGTATTCTGAATAACAACGCGTTTGCTAGATAAGACTGTCCCATATTATTTCACCAATTATTTTTTACTTTGAATACATGAAGGTTACTTATAACGAGAGGTCAGCAGAGAACTTAGAAGCAAGGAACTCAAATAAAATTGTGATAAGATTAGATTGACGAATAATCAATTTAATGATTCCACATGAAAATAAAAGCAACACTCTTGGCTAACAAGTAAAACCTTCAACCTAATGCTTAGTAATTGTGCTTGTCGACGATATTATTATACCACATAACCAACACAGTGATCATAGTACATTTAATCATACTTTAAATGGAAATTCTATTACGTACAGTTAATAATGTTGATGGCACAGATACTAATCTAAGGCTGTCTACTGAAAGCAATAAGCTTATTGATATCGGTCATCGAACAAAGTTTTGTAATAATACTGGTTTCTAAGTAATATTCTGTTTAGACCTGCTTTTGCCTTGGTTTTTTCTCTCTTTGAATTTTTGTGTACAAAAATTTGTATTACTTTTTGAAGACGATTTTTAATTATGCGATTTTTTGTAGTTCATTGTCTACAAGTAATTGTTAAATCATTATAAAATGAACATCAATATACCTACTTTAAATTAAAACTGTGAAGTTACGAGGTGTAATGTAACATGTTACATAAAAATTAAGAGTATAGGCAAGTACATAAGAGCTTTATATGGGTAGAACATAAAGAGTTAGAGATCTCTGGTACATTAGTAATTTCCACGCCATTAGTAAAACGCGGTAAAAGCTGGTAGTTAAAGAAAGATTCAACCAACCAGAAAATAATAGCAACTCAACATCAACACTATTCCAGTTGAACAGATTAATTCCCGCTTATTTTTTTGTTGAACGCCGAAGCAAAAGTTGCCCTCAACCCACTCCGCACTCCAATAAGGATGGAGTGTCGGGTGAGTGAAACTTTAACAGCTATGAGTACTAAAACTGCTCCAACGAGAAGCATTATCAATCGAGATTATGTGAATATAACACTCAAATCAATGGCTTAACGGTTAAAGGTTTTATTGGAGAACAATTTATTCTTTGTAATCTGGGTTTTTGCTCGATGAATGGCAATATGGCTTGGAGAGAATCCACACGTTTGGTGAACGGTTTGAGGAAAATGAGTGTGGTGCTAAGTGATGTTATTGTTCTTGGATAAGTATGACCATCCAAGGTCGCTTTAAAAAGATGTACAGTCCACCATCACAGTAGTATTCTTCAAAGTCACATAGGAGTGCCTCATTCACTTAAGAAAGAATACCATCGTAGGTATTTTGTTCTTTGTACTGTTCGTCGTCCGCTGTTTACATATACTGTGATTTCGGGATATCTAGCAATTTTTCTACATATAAAGATATCATATAGAATAGGTACGTCGATATCGATGAATCGAGTCTTCTGACTAAATTCACAAAGATAGTGTACTTATATCCTTTTTTTCTCATTTTCATTCGAGAAGAAATTATGTTCTCAGCATCATAAAATCCTATAATTCCACATACAAGAAAATCTAAACAAAAACATCATCCATCGATTATGAAAAAAAAAAAAACAGTTCCAATCAACTCGATACTTCCAAATAGACTTGTAAAACAGAGCTACAGTTGCTTTTCAGCAATCGTTTTAAGTTCAAACGAAAAATATCTCGATTTAACTTCAGTAGTAGCCGTCTAACAAGCGATCTGTGCCCGACAGTGACGACCCGGACAAAAGGAAAGTAGCTTATGTTCTGCAGTTGGCACACCTGTAAGGTCCAAATGGACATGTTTTGAGACAAGGTGATCATGTCTCTGGAACTCGGTAGCTAAGACAAACGACTTTTCTTTTGTTACAGTTTTAAAAGGTGCATTCTATTCGGTTTAGCGATAGGCATTTGTTAAATGAAATTGGCGTAGTGATTGATACAATGTTGTGTTTAGACAACTATTAATTTGAAGCCTTAAATTTTTAAATTTAAATTTTTTTGAAGCCTTAAACCAAAATTAAATGCTGAAAATAAGAAACAAAAATAAAACCGTTTAAAAACAATTAGACTTAGCAAAGAAATATTGGAAGTCGTTTAAAGATATCAGTCGACTACATAAATGTTAATGGATGGCTGACAGATATTTTTTATGCCGTCCGTATTATAGACGTTTGTCCTTTTCAAAGGTCAAATGTGAGGTACAGACACAGAAACGTGAACAGTTTTTTCGGGGATACTCCGAATATGTCACACTCCTGTGACGAGATAAAATTGAAAAAGGATCTTCCTGATACGTATAGCTACGTTAAGTGTAACAGCGTATCCAGTAACGATAATTATAGAGTTTGAGCTTTATAAAGTTAAGCTTGTTTATAAACTTTCTATAACGGGACAGAAAGCTAGCACTTGGTTGATCCTGGGAATCAAACTCTGAACTATACTTTATCAAGACAATCTATATTTTTCATAAAAACAAAACATACAAAAAAACACCACCCTTACGCCTGATTTTAGTATCTTATAACTTCGAACCAAAAACCAAACACACTACGTATACAAGCGGTATATTTTGCCGTGATTTTTCTACCTTATTTCGGAATAGCCGTGTGAAAAGTTTTAGAATAACGTTACCTTTAAGTGAAGGATAACATCGTAACACTAATCAAGTCATCTCAATTCGCACTTGACTGCTGTTTCTTTTATTCATAAGAACTCCCACGTTAACATCTGATCAAGGGTTCTACGCCAAATTCTCATTACTTGAGCCAGATCAACTAGACCGCGTTCAAATCTCATTTATTTCAAGAATTTATATTTATTATTTCTTTTAAAGTTTTTATAGAAATAAACCGGCCAAGTGCGACTCGGACTCGCGCACCGAGGGTTCCGTACAAATCCTGTATAGATAAAAAGCGAGTCTCGCGCCAACCGCAACTTTCCACATAGATAGGTTTTGACTGCCATTGTGGGATCGATAGCAAAGATCAGATATAGTTATGGGAACTCCTTTACAATTTATAACGTAACCTTGTGTTGGAGCTTATTTTATTTTAGATGATGAGAATTCAGTACTAATGGGATCTTTTATTTTTGAGGGGTTAATCACCTAACGAGCCCCAGTTTCAGGTTTTTTTCGAAACTGCCTGACGACTTGTAACTGTCGAATTGTAACAACGACTGCTAGAGAGTAGGATTCGGGGCTGCTGGCTTTATGTTTCTAGAGCCTTGACAAAAGTGTAATTCTGTCCCTTTCTTTGTTTTATAAAGTCGGCTTTATTTTATTTTGTAGCATTTTACAAACAAATCCAACTTCAAATATATAAAAAATCAACAAGAAAACAAAAGCAAGAAAGAAATTAAAAAGATGTTAGGTGCATCGGTCTAGAAGTCGGTGTCTAGAGGATGCATCTATATTTATTTTACCACCGAGATCTAGACCGATGCATATAAACAGTTTTCTTGTTGATTTTTTTTTGTAAAAAGTTTTTATTTTTAACTTTTGTGAAAAGTTCTCGTCAATACGAATAATATAAGCCCAAACACGACGTTACTAAATCATACCGTTGAGGAGATCTCTCGACTTTCTCACGTCTCCATCATCAAGAAAGCTCTAAACCTTCACTGTTTGATAGTATCACCAGACATACATCTGAGAATCAAGTTTTAATCCTATGCATGCCTACAATTTCTGATAGTTGCCCTCGATTTCTCAGGATTTCCATCATCAGATCCTGACTTGATGACAATGGAAATAAACGGCGAGTATACTCTTTTACTACAAAGAAATGATTTCTCAAATCCGTCAAACTTGGTCGTTTAAATTCCCCATTGAAATGAGGAAAATATTTGATTTGATTTGATAATATTTTAATATTTTATGTAACTTCAAATTTATCATTTTCGCAATTTTTCCTTTATCTGTCCTATATTACGTTGCTTCTTGCCGAATTTCAAGATTCTGAGTTCACGGGAAGTACCTTGTAGGTTTTGATTCCCTAGCGTGTGACGGAAATTCGTCTAAGGTGTCGGTATAACTGCTGTATCTTTTGATCGCGTTAACTTAGATGTTTGATTTTTTCACTGCCTAAAGGGACAATAGACCTAGATATTTGGTATAAATTTCAATTTGATACCTTTATTCGTTCGTGAGAAATAAGGTAGTAAGTTTCATTTTATTAAAATATTTTTTTTTTACATTATATAACTAAAAAAATGAGATTTTCGTAATTTTTCCTATATTTGCATTATATGACAATGCTTCATGCCAAATTTCAAGACTCTGAGTTTACGGGAAGTATCCTGTAGGTTTTGATTCCTTTGCGAGTGTCGAAAATTTGTTGAAAATATCGACATAATCGGCTGTATCTTTTGATTGGCTTGGCTTAGAAGTTTGATATTTTCACGGCTTAAAGGGACAATAGACCTGAGTACTTCATGTGAATTTCAGCTTGATACGTCCACGCGTTCTTGAGATAAAGGGTCTTGACAGACAGACAGACAGACAGACAGACAGACAGACAGACAGACAGACAGACGGACAACAAAGTGATCCTATAAGGGTTCCGTTTTTTCCTTTTGAGGTACGGAACCCTAAAAATATGTATGATTAAGGGGCATAGGATTCTTTAATACACTGTCTCCACCTTATTATGAAACGTGGTTTTAGAAAAGTTCCAGATTTTGTACCACCTTTCAACCACCGTCTCGAACAAAATCTATTACTAAAGCGGGTCCTTCTTAAAATCATGTCTTATAATAAAGTGGTCTGTGTCCAAATTTCACTGAAATTGGTTCATTAGATTTTGTGTGAAAGCACGGCACACAAATTGAATTAATTTTGTATTTATAATACTATAATATACTGATTGTTAATGGATAAATTAACAACTTACAACTATTCTTAAATACACTCTGAAAGTGAGATGTCAAAATTGATTGTTATTTTCTGAATCAGTAATAAATTGATCGAATGATAGAGAAACAATTTAAATGGTCTATTGTTACTATGTTGAATAAAGGTTTTGGAAATCAGTAATGTTTTGTAAGACTTTTGGTGGAATAGTGTTTAGGTACTCTATTTTCATATTCAATAGAATAGCTACATAATGCGCTTACGTCCTTCACAGCATTCGGCACGGCAGATTTTTCCTATCAAAGAGAAATAGTGTAGTACTAGAAAGTGCTAAGTTAGCTTTATATATTTTTTTATTTTGCAATAACTGACCTACAATTTGGAAATAAACACGCTTAAAAATAATTTTCACAGTATAATATTCATAATTATATCTTCCTTAAATTCGGCTAGAGTTTCGTCGATATTATATTCAGTGCTCGTTATCCACAGCTCTTTAATCAGATTACGTCCGTATCTCATAAATATCATGTTTTAATCTGTACACAGAACAAAACGAGGCATCGGCGTACAATATAGAAAGCTTAATGTGAAAGTTCTGTTTTCTTGTCACGTTTTTTCGCCGTTTAAACGTCCTTCCAACAAATGGCTCGGAACATAACTACATCGGCGACCGTATACCTACTGAGATGTGTAATGGCGAGATTACACCAAAATTGTACGCGCACATTTGTTCGCGAACAAAAAATGTGTACGCTTTGACGCGAGGCCACCTAGCGCATGAAGGTTGAAATTTCGCGGTCATTTTAGAAATCTTCGCACGTCATTTGTTTCTGTTTGCTAGCAAGAGTACACCAGAAGTTTGAGTGCGTTCCTCTTGTTGCACATCAGTGGAATCTCGCCTTAAGACAGGAGACAGTAGGACAGATACACACGTTCTGTCTTTCTTACAATTGCGGAAATGTGACCCCTTGTGCTCAGATGAGGCGACGATGAACGATAGATATAAATTAAGATTGAATTGAAATAGGAACTTTACAGCATTTTAAGGCGCTTGAACGATACCAGTTGACGTTCTGTGTTGCAATTAATAAGGTATTAGCGATCACGTGTAAGTACATATTTATTAATTCTGAAAATATTTCTAGACGATGTAAGTAGTAAATATTAAACAATGATAGTGTACAATGCCGCATCCAAAAAAATCAATATTTATTCAAGTCAGTTTTAATAACTTTACGCCTATATTTATCTATAATCTCATAAAATTAATTGCTATAATTTTGGCAATAAGAACATTAAACATTGAATAGTTTGTCATTCTAAGTACAAAGGAGATGCTTTTAGCAATAATTAGGTGATTAATCTTATTAAATTCTATAAACTTTGAATAAGTTACTTAATATTATATGAAAATATTGTTATGTAATTTTTAAGATTCAAATTTATTGTGTTAATTAATTGAATGATTAAAGTTAAAACTTACGTCTTGCTAAGTAATTTTACTTAAATACAGTACTACTAAAGTTTTATTCAATGAAACAGTAGGATGTCTTATATAAATAAGTCGGATTGTAGGATTCTAATGTATTCATTCCAATCTCATCCTAAATCCTTTTTGTTATTTTCTGTCCCCAATTCAGACGTCTTTGGGAGGAGCAAACCTTCAAAATTGCAATCACGCAAATTGAAAATTAATGGACCGCGAAATCCAATTTTGCATTAAAGCTTTTTGGTAGGTAAGTAGGCACTCGCCCCTGCTTCGCCCAGAGTGGTCATGGTATCATGCTTATTTATTGTTCTGAGACAAACGTGAATGAAAAATAAACGTTTTATTTTTCGAGTCAAAATAAAATGAAGCGAGATGCGGTACGTACTCTCCAGGAATGACTTACGAGTAAGGTAGGGAATCAACTAGAGTTTTTTGTTTGCATCGGAAATGCCTTAAAGTTAATTTCTTTTTTCCATAAGAATCATTTTTCCACTTACTGTATCATATTTCTAGTTCTCATTTGTTAGTGAAGTATTATGAAGGATGCGTATTTCACGGGCCATCAAAATAAATTGAACGTGACTTTGGCCGCTTTGCCGTCACGCCACTTTACACAATAAAATATGTATTTTTAATGCTCTCCGAATTCACTATATGTTTGTTGTATTTTTGTTAAAACGGTTTTTGGGTTTGTTTTTATTATATTAAAAAAAAACGGTTAAAATATAAAAGGTTAGAAAGCATAAAAGGATAAAAAAATCTGGCGTTGCATTGAAGCCTATAGTGTATGTCTAAATAAAGGATAAGTATGATAACAGTTTTCAATATTATTTTAGTGCCTACAGTTTTATTTAGAAGTGTCTAGAATGCGTTTTCATAGAATATAAAACCAATCCCACTACACTTAACTACCTTACTAACTGCAGACTGAAAAACCATTACCAATAGTTGGTACACAAATTGATTCTGTGAAACCTTCGTCCACGCGATCTGTCTACTTCGTAAATAATATGCCATGAACATACGCACGTTCGTTCGTCGCCGATACCCTCTTAACTCGAGGTCGGACCCGAGAAGTGTCGTTTACCCTCACGTTATCTTCAAGTTCCAATGTCCAAATTCGTTTCATTTCGTTACAAGTGAAATATAGTTAAAGCGGAAAACTAGAACTAAGTATACGTTTCCTACGTTTTTCTGGCGATAGACGCTGCGGATTTGGGTAAGCTCGAAAGTGATATTAAGTCTGTCCGAAGCTTTTTTATAGTCACGCTACACCTAATCCTAAGTTAAGTGCTCGAGATTTCATAGGATAGTCTAGGTACGAAAGACTTTATGAGAGGAAAAACTATTTTCTGTGGAAAATCTTTAACCTCGTCTTTACGCTCTTATCTCGGTTCAGCATGCTTAAGCTTTAAAAGGTTTTCAGTTCTTGGTGTAAAGTAACGTTAAAAGAAATAAAGGTGGGGATTAAAAGTTGCTATAATTTTAAGAACCTTTGTAGCTAAGCTATAGCCAATATTAATTTTTAAGAGCAGTAGTTAAAATTTGACGAGCACGGAGGTTCGCCTGCCCGACCCGAGTAGCTCGGTGGTCTGAAGTCCATTCAGTGGATACGCATTCGAAAATGGAAACGTTATGTTATGAATATCTAGGACAGTCGTTATTGGTAACCAAACCACGGAACTGGACAACGGCCTAGCCTTAGAATATCAGTGTTGTCAGTCAAGTAATTGGAGTTTGGAGATCAGGTGGCAGTTGCTCCAAATATTGATGTAAATTGGAAACCGAGTACAACGTAGGTTTGTACCTGGTAGACCAAATCACAAATGTATTCCGGCTGCACAGATATATTTCTTACCTTATATTTGAGTAATAACTAACTAAAATGTAAATGCGCGATCAAAAAGTAGTTCTCCAGAAATGACACAAATAAATAATATAAGTTATAAAGAATATAATAAATAAGTTAGTACCTATTTAAATTATATGTCAGAACATATTTGATTGCATGTCATGTCAGCTTTAATACACAGTCCTACATCAACTTAACATTAGCCTGATGTCGCCTAAAGTACGTTTCTGTGTAATGACTAATTCAAAAACCATGTCCGCACTGAAAAGGACTCACGGTTTGGGCGCGTTTAAACAAATGTATGATATGGAAAAAAAAGTCATTTTCAAAAATAAATTATACCCGTAGGATGTATTTTTGTTATCGGGTTTGAGCCTAGTTGGGGGCAATTTAATCAAAGACCAACGCCATAGTTAAAATCAACTTTACGTGTCAGTAGTATCACATACATAAAGGAAATATTCTCTCTTTTACTGCACTCTTTTGCAGTAGCGCAATGAACGCAAACTTTGAAATAATTTAAAATATTTGGACCATAGTACACTCGCGTACAAAAATTACTCTTCAGTATTCATTCGCTCCTGGTAGATTTCCGTACATTATCCAGATATATCCAGTGGAAATGTGGCAGTATTATTATCGCAGCGTTTCTCATAAGCACTCCAGTGGGAATGGACGCTGGTTATAACTGTGTGGCGCTTAATTAAACTGACTTTTTAATTATGGAGTGTCGCCTTTTTGGTCTAGCGCTGGCCGGCAAAGGTTCGATTAAATGGCGTGTTCTAAGCCTGAATGAATGAGTTTTGTACTGAAAAACGCCAGTTCGATATCACTTTCAAGCTCTTTTTCATACTTTAACGTGCTACCTTATTCAAACGTACTTAGCGTGCTTAATTACTCTTTACAATTCCGCTTTCTATGAGGTAAACAAAGGACATAAAATATCCCTGTTACCACAAAGGGGGGTGGGAACGTGACCATCAATATTCATTAAATAATTTACATATCGATGTGGTGATGGAAAAACAATAAAAATAAGTACTATTTAATCCACCTGTATTTGTTGTTGTGCGTTCAGCGTTAAAAATATACATTATTGATGTACACTGTACATTGTTTATAGTTACTTAATAGTTCTAAAGTAGAGTAGCGTGAAATGCAATACTATTTCAAAACATAAAATGTACTCTAGGAACAAAGTTTAAGAAATGCGACGCGACGCGTACCGGAGTTGGTATTTGCTACGACAGAGTAACTGGCGTAGCATCAGCTACGTCGTAGCAACAATGAAATCTTTTATTCTTTGCATTATTCTAGAAACAAAGGAAGGATTTTTTTTAATGTCTTCATAGCGGAAATGCGTCGAAGATCCTTCAGCATCTACTTGATAATAATTCCATTAGGAAAACAGATCATTGAGAAAATTATGCAAAATCACCCAACTCTGTTTCAAATCGCTATTAATACCCGTGAGAAAAAGATGACTGGCGCGACTGCCCCCGGCCGGCTCCCGTACCTTTTTCAGAAACATCATTTAAAAGCATTCAATGGCTCCGTAGAGAGATCGGAATCATATCAGAGCAAATATTTTACCGCTTTTAATGACAGAATGAACATCAGAAAATATGGGAATTATGAAGCTATTTTTGTTCCCGAATAAAATTCCCTAGAGTCAGTCTGTTTGTCACAGCTTTATGTTTATTTCAAGCTATGCGGGCACACAGGGGATTTTGTTTATTGAAAAAGAAACATCTGTTTTTCACGTGCTTCATGTAGCTACATAAGCAATGTTTGCGGACTGCTTCAGTACATTTTTATTTTATAACGTTCGTCCGTTTCCAGCAGTTGCTAAATTACAGTTGTTTGCAAAAATAGTGTTTGTAAGCCGGGCCTTTGTTCCCGTGCCTAACAATGGATATTGTCATGTATTTACCTCTCATAAATAACAGGCTAACACAGTGACGGTTACAGCAGTTTCGCCCCAGTGGACAATGTGCCTTACGCAAGTTAATGCTTTGTGCCAAACTGTGAGTACCAACAGTCTCCAGGATATTCATAATTAAATTCTAGTTAGGAAGTAGGGACGCCTGTGGCACAGAGTAGCTTTTCAGAAATAGAATTTAACAATTCACACGAAGTTCCAACTAGAGACGGAGAAACTATAACTTGGAATAATAGCATGTGTATAATAGGTTGGGTTGAGTGTTACAGTTTGTCTATGGTCGCCTTTGTTTGATGGGGGTATCGGAGGCTGCTGCTCGCTACTCAGTCGCTAAGCCATTTGTACTTCACACTATTGTCGCAAAGTTATTCCATCTCGGTTTCATGAATATCACACAATTTGTCAAGATTCCTGACGACTTTAAAATAATACTCCTTAGTTTAATCTGAGAAGTAGATTGTGCAATTATCAATATTATTAGACCAACACTAAGGTAATTGTGGGAAAAAAATCCATTAAAATAATGAAAAAAGAGTGGGAGGCCAACAATGTCTTATAAAAAAACAATAACAGTCAAAACCAAGTCACATTAAAAACTCGTTTAAGAAATAAAACAACCGCGATTCAGTCAAAGTCTAAGCCAAAGTCTAAACGTATCTCAAGCATATACGAGGTAAATGAGCATATATTCGTCTGTACATAAGGATGCGCGCATACCTTGCCACAAGAACTGTCTATGCTGTGCCAAAATATGAAATTCAAATTTCGAGTGATGCACCTCGAGTCGTTACAAACTCGTTTGGTTAGCCTTTGCTGCTCTTGATATATTTACATTCGTATATATTGCACACGAACACACCCATGTGTAGAAACTGGCTAAGAAAATATTTCGATACAAATATTTAAATTTCAACCAGAATGTGTCTAGAGTGCGGACTGTTTTATACAAATAAAGTGTGCATCAGTAACAAAAGTATGTTAGAGTACCTCAATCACAAATCATAGTTTTTATTATAATTTAAATATATATGAATGTTTTTTTTTATTATATAAGTATTACATTTAATTATTTTTACAATTAAAATTAAAAACTATTCTAGTAAAAAAGCTACATATCGTAGGATATGTCTAATCTACATATTCACAAAAATGAAAAATAAAAACTATGTAACATTATTAATATAAAAAACATGCACATTTATAAAAAGTTTATGTATCTCTTTTCAGTAAGTACAGTAAGCCTGATCATTTCAATCTAAATATAACCTTCTTATTTTTTGCTTGTCGCTTTAAAATCACAAAACTCGAAATTTGTTTGCGGTTCGCGCGTGACCAAACGATTTAAAATAAATTATTCTGAATTGCTAATGTCGTGATGTCGAGCGCAGGGGGAAAGACAGGCGTCAATCTGTTTCAATGCAATATACGTATATACGAACAGCTTTTGTTTTTCTATAATAAGCGTTTCACCATCTTCTGCCTAATGTAGCACGTAGCCTGAAACAGTAAAATCGGCACATGCTGCAGATAGATCTCTTCTTTCACTGATAGCGAGAAATAAGTTGAAAAAAGTTTAGTAAGAGCATAAAAATATTAGGGAAGAAACGTGTTTCCCGATAGAAATGCTATAAATCTTTTTCGTTTCCCTTCGATCTAAAACAGATAACATTTAGTAACGCGCCTACAAAAGTGTATCTTGTCGATAAAACCCTAACAGCACACAAATCGAACACTCGCGGAGCCGCAACCATTGATACTTAACCGCGCATAATATTTTCGTGAAATTTGCATCATCATTTTGCGTCAAATGTCGAATACGATTTCCCTTGTAGGCACGAACAGGTCTATTTCCATTTTCAAATGTCGGCCCGAAGCTAGAGGCTCAAGTGTTCCGTCAGAATATTTGAATATTTTAACATCGACGCCCGCGCCAAAATAAAATATGAATTTTTATTTTGTTGGTGAGTAACTCGATAAAAGATATCATTATATGATTAGGCATGGTTGATTAAACCTTTAGTTTTTCGATCAACTGCGAGCGAGAGATAAACGCAGTTACGTGCGATACAAAATAATTTGTATCGGTTTCAGTTATAGTTTTATACACAAAGTAACAGAATCTAATCTAACTTTAGAATAAATTAAGTTTGTGTTTGGTCGCCATGTTAACTGTACCGTGTGAGTTTGTGGGATGAAAACAATTTGAACACCGCCAGGGTCCGACCACTTTTATAGTGACCTCCGTACGTGGACCGAATCCAAACCGCAGGGCATTAAAGCTGCAATAGGCATATTGCGCCAGCCCCCGCGGCATTACATGCTAAATTCACAAACTTGACAACTCCTGGCTGGGGATACGCTATACATTGTTTATGTAATGCTTGTTTTACAAACTTCATTACTTATTTACGACCAGCCATAGGACCTAACAATGGCTATTCAGCGCACCCAATTAATTTGAAAAAGTTGATATTGTTAGTCCGTGTGGTATAAAATATAGTTTAGTCAAACTGTATCTAAAATTCTAGGACACGCAGGGCCCAACAAAGCGTTATTCAATTGTGTACCTATATCGAATTAAGTATAGTAACGGTACAATGGATTTAGTGAGGTTATAGTTGCTGAATTGTTGCTTTATACCAGTGATTTTTTATTTGTTTATTAAATAGATTTAGAGCTTATATAACTTTACAAAACGGCAACAAAAATCATTTAACCCTACAGACCTACTGGTTATGGTTCCTCGTCTATGGGCAGCTCAGACAGGTCTTGACGGATGTTACTATAACCACAAGTCAATAACAGAATAATGCAGATGAACTGTTCCAAATAACAGTCGTGGTGGCCTAGTGGGTAAGAGGACCAACCTCAAGTATGAGGGTGCGGGTTCGATCCCAGGTCACGCAAGTACCAATGCAACTTTTCTAAGTTTGTATGTACTTTCTAAGTATATCTTAGACACCATTGACTGTGTTTCGGATGGCACGTTAAACTGTAGGTCCCGGCTGTCAGTGAACATCCTTGGCAGTCGTTATGGCTAGTCAGAAGCCAGTAAGTCTGACACCAGTCTAACTAAGGGGTATCGGGTTGCCCGGGTAACTGGGTTGAGGAGGTCAGATAGGCAGTCGCTTCTTGTAAAGCACTGGTACTCAGCTGAATCCGGTTAGACTGGAAGCCGACCCCAACATGATTGGGAAAAGGCTCGGAGGATGGAGGATGGATGTTCCAAATAACAAAATAACTTGTAACAGCTGCAGTGAATACCTACCTTGTCCGAACAAACATACATAATGCCTGAAGTATAAGGAATTCGGGTCACAATGGCCCAGCTCCAGAATAATACCAAGTCTAAGAAAACCGACGGACTCAACAACTTGGTCAACAAAAGGAAATTGGATGTAGATACTATTTAGCTTTCGCTTGTTGGTCTGAATATATCATTATGTCTCTCAAATGTCCATGTTATGACGTTTGTATGAAACAAAAGTGGCTTAAATTCTTCTAAAATAGTGATTTCATTGTTTTGTATTATTTAAGATTTTTTTTCCAAGATATTTACTACATTTGATATTTCGACGCTTCTATTATTTTGTTTCAAAAATTAAATGAATGAACCAAAACAAAAGTAAAAAAGATTCTATCGCAGCTGAAGTTTTCAACAGAATGGAGAAATAAGCGTGTTATTAGCAAACAAAAAGCAAACATATTCCTGTTTATTTTAAAACAAGCTAACATTGAGGATATCTTTTTACATTTCTACTCGCAATCTCGTTTGAAATCTTACCGGTTGTTCAAGCTGCATTTTATTAAAGTACGGAGACGGAAATAGACAAGCGAGAAGCTAAATATTCGAGTGAAAGAAGGCTAATTATTGTGTATTCCGGAGCTTCCAAACGTCACTAATTTGAAGGAAAAGAGTGTCATAATTAGTTGACTCCTCCTTCGCCACACGAACACGAAGGAAGCACTTAATTGCGATCCGAGCGGCGAAAGACTGATGTACGTCGCAACTACGTATGTATTTCTTATTGCTGGGGAATAAGGTTCAAATTAGGTCAAGTAAGCAACATTTTCGAAGACGGAGCAGTGCAACGTTGCAGAGTTAAAATTGAACACATGGTGTCTGTCGGGCTGCGTTGACGTGATAGATGAAATATCACTTCCTAGATACTTGTGTTGATATGTCACTTTCTTAAATCGATATCAAGGTTTATAAATGTATTTCGAATTGCAATTATTTTAATGGATATCGTTTAGAAACAAAACACTAAGAATATTTTAATCAGATTAAGTGGATTAAGCCGTTTATTTATGCGAACCTTGAAAAGTAAAAAAGCGGAGACAAATGCTAAGCAAATTAGAGGAATTAAGTAAAGATTTCAGACTAATTAATTACGTTCATTTCAATTAACAAATTTGACTATATTTAGATACGTAATTGATCTAATTAATTATCAATCGTATCTTGTATCTTGAGGAAACTCCGGTTCGCATTGAAATTCATTTACTAACTCAAGTTATATCAACGTCACTGTATGGCTACCAACGATATAATGAATGGAGAATGTGAATGACGATTTGCCTGAAAAGAATTTCACTTGTGAGACTAGTTTAGAAAGAGAAAAATCCTACGCATTTTCTGACTGAAATTGGGCTACGGGCAATATGTACCCATTTCGTACTTCTGGACATGAACCTTTTCCAAAACTCACTGAACTTTGAAACAAATATTGTTGTTTTAATCATGCTTCAAAATATTTTCATCAAAGGTAACTTAGAACGTCTCCCAAAACAGCTCAATACCCCACCGGACATAAAACGCACCAATTATCCTTTAACACGTGAGCTGCTTATTAATAATTTTAATGAATTACAGGTTTTAATCAAATATGTTAACAAATGACGGCGTTACGAGCGAACTCCTAAACTCCGAGTTATTACCGGGCATAGGTAATGTAAGAGCGAGCGCACACTACAAACTTTTAGTCGGCCGATGATTATTTTTTGGGCTCATGAATCAGTATGAAAATGAATGGAAATACACACGTAACAATGATCAGGTATTTGTCTGGTATCAGACCTAATAAAAACTTTGATTAAATTCACAACTTTCAATAAAAAATAGTTTAAAACACTAAAAAACACGCTAGTCATGTATTGACATCAGAACTGAAAGCGTGTAAAATTTCATGCTAATCCAAAATCGGGAAGTGGGTAAAATTAAGAGACCAATATTTTCGTACATACAAAGTCACAAGTGAAGCTTATACAATGTGTCCCGTGGATAAGTGACCGCCCGAAATTTTTTGAATATTTGTACAAAATTAAGGATAATTTCCTTTATATTTGGGACTTACCGCCTTTGGGTTTTTTTTAATGATTTTAGTAAATACTGTGACGTGCTGCAGTTTTTTTAAGATATTTCCTAAGTTTTTACATCTTTTTAAATTCTTTTTTCTTTATTGACTAGCCGACATCATAGTTTATCAATTAAAATTATCAAACATAATAAAAATGTAATAAAACATTTATTAGAAAAAAAAGAAAAGAAAAATTCAAAGAAAATAACGCCTTTTTTTTCAGTTTTTTCAAAATAAGTCCAATAAATGCCCCCTTAATATCACTTTCTTTTAATTTATTAATAAACTACATGATATTTCCTACAATAGCTCACAACAATGTTTGCTGCTATTTCAAACAAATGCAAAAATACAGTCAGTTTAAATTTGAAAAAAAAGAGCAAAGCCTGTTATTAACAGGCCTGACAATAAAATTTTTTTAATGATTTTTTTCAAAAATATAAATGAAATTATCCTTAATTTTGTACAAATATTCAAAAAATTTCGGGCGGTCACTTATCCCCGGGACACATTGTATAAGCGTGTTAAAGATAAACCTACTACCGGTATCCAGTCGGGCGACTGAAAGTTTCCTGTGTGCGCGCGCGCTAAGGGTCGCCATTCAATGTCGCCCTGTTTTGTTTATTAATGAAGGGTAGACATAGAGATTTACTATCGTATTAAGCTCATAAATAAAGATTGTTAATTGAACTGTTATTGGTAAAGGGCTTGCTTGTGTGGTGAATAGGTTAGTTGATTTGAATGTTCATTGTTCACACACGGTTTTGCGTGTTTTGATTTGTAGGCTACCTCGTCACAGAATTTGTAGGTAGTTTCGCAACTTATGCTAAGCTAAGGGTCAGTAGGAAAAACTCATTACGGACCGTGTGTACGGGTCCTTAAACGCATGATAATTTGTGTCCAGCAGCTTGACGTTTTCATTTTGTATGACATGATAACATTGGACGCATGTCTACGCGTGAAATCCGATCTCAACCATATTTCATATGTTACTAATTAAGTTTTGATATTGTAATTTAATGTTTTTAACCACTATCAAATTGTTATAACAAGAAAGTAGTAATATTTTCATCTAGATGATAATAGAATGTTAGTGTAAAAAACTTTGCGTAATGAGATGCAAATTACAATAGTACTACATAAAAAACATTATAACAGTAATGAACTAAAGTCTAGAAACTAGTAATAAGTCAATGTCTAGACTTTAAAAGAGCGCTGTAATTAAAGTAAATGGACAAATCACTCTTTATACCAAATTAAAACGTGGTTAGAAATTTGAATGAAGCCTAGCAGCGAGAGGCAGAGTAAAAAACAACCGAGAAAAAGCACGAACAGAAAGATGAAAAAGTTAGGTATAGTATCTCAAAGTAATAACACTATAATAGTGGTTTATCCTACATAAAACAGATGGCATATTGATAAAATATAGTGTTAAATACATATTCCCTACAAAAATAATGATGGTTTATATTTTCTCAGATACAGGAATAAATAAAGGATTGTTAATCTCTTGAGTAAATTATATTGACATGAATCCGAGAGTTATAGCTAACGAGCCGAACAATCAACTATGATTTAATGCAACAAACGGGATGGTAAATTAATTCCGTTGTTCTCGTCGCATTATTTTCAAGACGTGGAAATTAATTAAGGCGGTACACTTGTTACAAATGTCTGCTTTTATTTGTTGAAAGAAAATTATCAAGGCAGCTTTCCAAATCTACGAAAAGATGTAACTTTTAAATAAACTGTATTCTATTATCGGAACAGACGATACAATGCCTCTAAATACAGACATGTTTTATTGCCCGATGTACACATTTTATTTATTCATCAAAAGTTAGAAAATTGAACAATTTCAAACGAGATTATTACCCATCTATTTTTATGTGCACCGTTTCATTCCATCAAGTCGAAAAATCGGAGTCTTTTTAAAATTGCAATTTATATGCAAAGCAGTTGTTATTAACATGGGAA
Source organism: Helicoverpa armigera (assembly GCF_030705265.1). Taxonomy (NCBI): domain Eukaryota; kingdom Metazoa; phylum Arthropoda; class Insecta; order Lepidoptera; family Noctuidae; genus Helicoverpa; species Helicoverpa armigera. Next base: position 6,888,937 of record NC_087132.1, on the reverse strand, counting down.
CCAGACGAGAGCCAGTTCAGCCCGCAAATGACAACGTTACAATACCTTTTGCGTCAAACAAATTAAACGCCTAACCTACTGGCGTCACAAAGGGCTTAATTGAATGTGACATTCATAAAACGGAATCGCCCACACGCATTCCTAAGTAGCTTATAAAATTATAATACAACGAAATCCGCTGCGCCCGCTTTGAGCACAGTGACACGTTACTGAAACTTCGGCACGGCGAATTTTTATGAGTGTCGCCTCCACACGACACACCAGGGACCCGGTGGCTTTTGAAACGACTGGTAGTCAAAGAGAAATGGAGATTTCCCAGTTACAAATGTGGAAGCAGTAGGTAGAGGCTGTATTTCTTCGCGGATTACTTTCTCGAAAGCACACTTGTAACGCGCGTGCCGGAATTTTTATTACTCGCGGTTCCCAGAGGTACAGTTTCACGACAGAGATACATTCGAATCATTATGTTTTGTAGCGACTGTACACGTTACTTCGGAATATGACTTTAAATAAAGAAACAGCCACTTTGAACAGCGAGCTCACAATGTCTTAGGCATAACAAATTTTATTACGCCTTAATAATATATTTAACGTCAGGACGTCTCGTTTTATTGGAGTTTGATTTACGGACGTAACTTATTTAGGGTTTAATTGTATCAGACGTGTCAATTGATTCTAGAATTGTGGAGCATATTAATCAGTTAACTGATAGCGCATCAATTAACATCCTAATGCATCGTTTATTGTTTGACCATTGCTGAATAATAGAACGGCGTCAAGTAATTAATTTATGAATTACTTATTAATATAATATAATTAGCTCAATACCTACTCTATTTACAACGTGTACATACATCATACATTACGTATAGCTTGTGTCACAGTTTCAAATAAAAAAATCTACTTATATTACTTAAATACCTTTTCTGTTATTTTAACATCAAAAATGCGCTTTTAATCAACAGCGTACTAAGCAGTGCGTTAACGATTTCCTTAAAAGTAATCCAGTTTCTGTAAACCCTAACAAAACTACTCTTTTTATATCGCAAACTATTCATGTGTAAGTTACTTTGGTGGTTTAGCGCAGTATCGAGTGGTAAAACATTTACATTTCGACGCTAAAGCAGTTTCACTGTACACGAAAGTTACGAGTATGCCTTTATTGAACACCTAGTGCTGGCGACCGCGATATCCCTAAAGTGCTATGAGATTGCAACCCGTGTTAAATCACACATAAAACATGGTTCCCGCCACTTACCTCGAACATAACGCTCACTAGGTCGTGTGTCTGCCGTGTTCCGGCGGGACACCGGCCCGGCACTCCGGTACCCATGCTCTAATAAGTAAAATCGCCCCGAAGCTCCATTACCCCTAAATCTTATCATACAAAATTTCATAACAAGTAGGTGCAGTGCCCTTGTTACGTAGTTACTCCCGCCCGACGCCCCGGCCTGCCTTTATTAAGGCTTGATGAAAACTTTACATCATCATATTTTCTGGATCGTTCACCTAAATTAAAGGTAATTTATATCCCAATGTACACAGGCGGTGCCCGTTTGAGCTTTATTAAACAAATAAAGTAATGAATTGGTGAGCTTTCATAAACAAGCGTGCAGAATTTTGAAACTTTATTATTTACGGACGGTAAAAGACACAATGCTAAAATAAATGAAGGGTTTCAGTAATGGCTTCGTAAGGTTTGTTCACAGTATTTACTGTGGCTAGACTTTCGAAAGTTGGGGTGTTTGTCGGGTTAACAACATAATTCTGGTTCTATATTTTGCTTGAATAGGAGAAACTTTTGCGTCAGCTATAACGTGAAATGATAGCATAAAATAAGTTAATCTGATAAATTCAAAGTTCAATTAAGCAAAACAAGAACGTAAAGTCTGGGCAGAATGTGGCACAGCGCGGCGAGCAGTGGCGGCGTCGAATCGCACCGTGATGCGGGTCTGGGTTCAATAGACTGTGATAGTGGCCTGAGTGAGCGCAATGAAAGTTTGGCTGTGTACCAAAAATATTAACACAAATTTTAGTATAATCCCTGTGCGCGGAGTAGCGTGAAATTAAAAATATAAATATTGTGAGACACCCGCAGCTGGTATTAATCCGAAGCGGCGAGATTACCTACAGCACGAAGAATAATCGTGCAAGCGCCCGCGCCGCTTCATAATATCACTAACGATATTAGCCGCCGAGCTACACCGAAATGTGTCGTTAAATATTAAACAACCGCATCGTACATATTAATAATACCAGATTCAGTCTTATTAGCATCTTATCCTCGGGTGTTCAACTTGAGGTGAACGAAAGGGGTAGACGCAAAGGGGTTGGCACCTTGGACATTTGTGGAGGATACCGCAAAATAAGAGAAAATCGATATACGTTCTAACGTTGGTAATTTACCTCAAAGATCTCGAAACTAGTTTTGCAGTAGATTTAAATTATGACAATGATTAAAATATTGCTTATTCAGTCTGACTTAAGTAAATAAATAATACTTATAACCCTACGCTGTACCCTTTTCGCTATCAACTGAAGCAAAAATATGGCTTATGTCAAAGTATCGTGATCATCCTTTTAACAAAGTTAATAATGAACGAATAAACCACAAAGTCAATATAAATGCTAACTATCTAGAAGTAGGTCTGAATTTCTAATTAGGCGTTTTCAGCAATATCCCTTTTCACTATCAGAGTACCAAGCTTTTCTCAAAATATAATGAAGTCTTTTGACGTTTGCGGTCCACACAATTTAATAAATGTTGTACGACGTAAAATGAAAAAATAATTAATTCTAATTTCTTTTTGCTTGTGACCTTTTCGGGAATACTGAAATTAGGACGAAGTTTCGAACTAATCTATTTTTTTTGTACCATAAATATACTTTTAGTTTTTGAAGGTAAAGGTGAGGTCTATTTATATAAATGTTAATTAATATTATTTTTCCAATTATAAACCAGTTCACAAGTAACTTATGAAGTGATGTCAAAGAACATTTGACAGCAAAGAGCATCGATATTCTATTGAATGTTAATAGTGCAGTCTACCTGTATGAATTAATCAATGCATCTGTCAAACGCAATGATTATTCTCCTGTATAGCAACAGGATCTATAGGCAACCAGATATTAATTGATATTTCAGAAGATAATGTAAGCTTTTCAGTACAACTGGTAGTTAAGGCTGCTTTAATTAGAAAATTGCAAATTATCTTCAATTTCAATCATAAAATAACTCATACTTGGACAACATAATAAAATTGTCGTTGGATTTATAAAAATAGGTGCGTATCTCTATCTATATCTTTCCTACCTCCGAGGAGGGTATTTAAAAAAAAAATTAGGTGTACGTAAGTTTTCTAACTTTTAAATAATAATACTTTTTATGGCACAAAAACAACTACCACGATCTTAATTTATTAAGCCGCCTAATAACAATTAATGAGAATCGCAATTCTCAAAAAACATTATTCACTAGTCTTAAGTCTTCTTAATCAAAGCGCATCATATCAAATTATTACTAGTACGCGGTTCACGGCTAATAAATGACGTAATATATCACCATGTATTAAACGCTATGCTCAGGCGACACTGCAGGTGCGATTAAGTCGTACGATGTACAATCCTGCCTCTTGATTTATATCCAACCTCTGTGTGCTCTCGCCTTACTTTATTATGAATCACAATACACAATGCATGTGTCACTGGGCTTATCATTCTAAGTTTGGTAGAGGATTAGACCAAATAATGAAACTCAAAAAAATATTGTCACCTTCTTCGCGAATATGCATGTTATGGATATTGAAAAAAATATTAATAACTTTAGGGGGTTTTTGCAGGTGCGATTAAGTCGTACGATGTACAATCCTGCCTCTTGATTTATATCCAACCTCTGTGTGCTCTCGCCTTACTTTATTATGAATCACAATACACAATGCATGTGTCACTGGGCCTATCATTCTAAGTTTGGTAGAGGATTAGACCTAAATAATGAAACTCAAAAAAATATTGTCACCTTCTTCGCGAATATGCATGTTATGGATATTGAAAAAAAATATATTAATAACTATAAGGCATTTTCAGGTGCGATTAAGTCGTACGATGTACAATCCTGCCTCTTGATTTATACCCAACCTCTGTGTGCTCTCGCCTTACTTTATTATGAATCACAATACACAATGCATGTGTCACTGGGCTTATCATTCTAAGTTTGGTAGAGGATTATGAAACTCAAAAATTAATTGTCACCTTCTTCGCGAATATGCAGTTATGGAAATTGTAAAAAAATATTAATAACTTTAGGGGGTTTTTCAGGTGCGATTAAGTCGTGCGATGTACAATCCTGCCTCTTGATTAATATGCAACCTCTGTGTGCTCTCGCTTTACTTTATTATGAATAACAATATTCACAATACACAATGCATGTGTCACTGGGCTTATCATTCTAAGTTTGGTAGAGGATTAGACCTAAATAATGAAACTCAAAAAAATATTGTCACCTTCTTCGCGAATATGCATGTTATGGATATTGAAAAAAAATATATTAATAACTATAAGGCATTTTCAGGTGCGATTAAGTCGTACGATGTACAATCCTGCCTCTTGATTTATACCCAACCTCTGTGTGCTCTCGCCTTACTTTATTATGAATCACAATACACAATGCATGTGTCACTGGGCTTATCATTCTAAGTTTGGTAGAGGATTATGAAACTCAAAAATTAATTGTCACCTTCTTCGCGAATATGCAGTTATGGAAATTGTAAAAAAATATTAATAACTTTAGGGGGTTTTTCAGGTGCGATTAAGTCGTGCGATGTACAATCCTGCCTCTTGATTTATACCCACCTGTGTGCTCTCGCCTTACTTTATTATGAATCACAATACACAATGCATGTGTCACTGTACGTATCATTCTAAGTTTGGTAAGGATTATACGCTCTTTGATGTTCTTCAACATTTTGGTGTCTCAAAATTGGATTTGGTTAATTAGTCTTGAATTATAAAGTTTAAAAATTATTTGTCGCTTTCTTTGTGAATTTTCACTGTACCTAATACCATTTTGCAGGTTATTTTGAGTATGAATAAGTTATAACAATGTCAATAAGATTAAGGTTTTTGCCATTAATGTATTTCAATATAATTTACCGACCCACGCCAATTAATAGGTTCTGTTAGAATCAATATTGCTGAAAGTATCTCGGTATCGTCTTTAAATAAGCCACAGTCTATTGGTTTTTCCCTGTATTGCTTTCAAAGTGGGGAGACATTATGAATTAAACATTTATATCCCTATCCCTAGAAAACTGGGACTACGTTCCTAAAAACCTTTATTAAGTTTTAGGATTCAGAAGATATATTTTGTATTTTATTCATAGAGATAAAAACCAGGACCTAACGAGTTTTCCCTCGAGTTTTTATTTTTAAAGAGAATGTTATGAACTCATATCATCACGCCAAGACATCAAAGAGAATGTCAGTACTAGAAAGAGCACAACTAATTAAAAGAGCAGTTTCATAAAATTTTAAGCCACGAAATATGCCAAATGTGGTTTCAAGCAGTGCTTGGCACTAATTGTAACTCTTCATTAACATTTATAATTATTCCAAACAGAAACTACGAAAAGTGCTTCCATATAAATATGGTTTTATTATTCCACCTCGGATAACGAGTCGGCGTTTCAGGCCGCATATCATTTATATATATGTATTTCGAAAGTTGTTGTACTTTTTAATATTGCTTCGTGGAAATACCACAGCAACGGGCAAAAGAGCTTCAAGTTTTGAGAAGTCTCAGAGATTCACAATATCTTCGCGAAACTTTGCCTCGTTTCCAAGATTTCCGCGGTTAAATTACCCGCGCTTTCACATCTTTTTCTTGGTCCTTTTAAAGGTCTCGGAAGGTGGCTGCGGAACCCATACAATACGTTTCCCCGTCTCTCTATCAGAGGCAGTTTATATTCACATGAAACCTTTGCAAGTGTTTGAAATATTTACTTTGTTGGCTCGAGGTGACGCAGTCCACAATTTCATATTTTCATATCGCATAGAATCCAAAGAAGGTATGTTTATCTTTACAGTAGAATCGAAATAACATGAAAAATAGCAATATCCATTAGGTAAAAAGTATTCCTTATCTATTTCCACCCGTAAAGTTTTGGACATAATTCCGTCTATTTGGAAAAGCCTGGTTGAAACTTCCCTAGTGTCTAATTACCGAGCTTCTGTCCAAATTGAACTTGTCTAGATATTTCAACTTTAAACCAGAATAAACTCTCAAACTTTAACTTGATCGTCAGCTACTATAATCTATCCTAAGACTTTAAAATATTGATTTTTAGAGCTCTTTCAAACAAGCGAATTTCATAGCGATAACTCGCGGCAAAAAACCATTGCCAAACCGCCGGTAGTTTTGTCAATTATTTGCTGTCGCACATATATGACTGACATATCTGAAGTACAAAAATACCTAGCTTTTTATACATAGAGTATTTTTTGAAAATAAATCTACCTAGTGTAGGCATAGTGACGATCTCAATCATATAGATAAACTACGGCATCTTTAAGAAAAATCAATAAACTTAACCTAGGTACGTACAGAAATAAAATCAAGGCTGCGGCCCGAGATGAGCCTTGAATAAAATCACACTTTCCAACAAAAGTAATATAAGATTTCCCCAACTACACGAACTTGCTAACTGCGATTAATCATTAATAAGACTAACTTTTGTAATAGGTTTCAATCTTACTAGATGCCTAACTGATTATGATCATTGAAAAATATTGTTGTATAATCAGTATTTTTGGAATAACAAAAGCAACTGTTACAGCCTTTTTATCGTCCCACTGCTGGGCACAGGCCTCCTCTCACATGGAGAAGGATTGAGCATTAATCACCACGCTTGCTCAATGCGGGTTGGTGATTTCAAACTTTATAGTCCAGCAACTGAGAATATATTAATTTAAGTAATACCACAAATGATCTACGTAGTAAAAAATATTCATTTGTATGACACAGTTAGTAAAATACTTAGGTACTATTTACAGAAACATAACATTAGAATATAATGCTTTCACAAAGTTTACCTCATAACGTAATCTGTCGTACAAACAATTAATTTAAAAGCATATAGGTTTATTGCCATATATTGCAAAAAATCACGATCTGAAATTGTAGATACAATCTCAACTTTCATATGAAATAGTTCTGGCTAGTTACACAGCAATAGTTCCCACTTCCCAATATGTCTTTTCCCGCTCAATAAATACATGACGCGATTGTCTTCGAGCGCACGCTTCCTCAATAATCGAGTTCCTTTTTAACAATAACTTGATAAATATCTCAAATGAAATGGCGGAGAAAAGTAAGTTCCAAAACATTTATTACAGTCTGTTAACCAGCAAGGCTTTCCTCAAAGTTATCCCAACGCTAATTGACTCGATACTGTCTGTATAAGTATTATATCGATTAGAATTGTGTGACTTACACTAACTCGGAGAAAGTTATCGAATATATTTTCGTCTTGCAAAATGGGAGTTATCTTTTGTGTAGTGTAAACGGATTGGTAGGAATTTTCACGGTTGAGTGAGTTTGTGGCGGGAGCAGAGATACTTTATTAGGTGTCAATCATAGTCGTGAGAGATGCCAGTCGATATGAGGCGTCTGTTTGTGAAGCCAACTAGCTATTCTGATTATTGGCGAAGCGATGAGATATAAGTAGGTCGATATTGTGATATTATTGTCTTGAGAGGAATCTTTTGTCTACTCTTTGTTTTAAGTAGTTAATGGGAGCTGTAATTACGACAGTCCAGAGGAATTGAACGAAGATATTGCAGTTTTTTTTATGTGGTCATGTAAAAAGGTTGCCAGTGCGCACGTTGCAGCTGCATCAACGTAAGAAGCAAAAACGAGCAGCGTTCAACTGTTAACTTTATCTATTTTTTACATTGGTGATAATGATCACTATTTTAAAATACAGTGCACAGGTTGCAAACGATAGCGTTGGCATTTACCCGATACGTTCGCCACACACTAATGTAGCCACGAAGATGCTACGCGTGTAGCGCCGTAGCATCGTAGCGCCGTAGACAGCTGCTACGTGTTCTACGACATTCGGAAAATGAGCGTGGTACGCTACCAATACCGCACACTTATTAACGATCAAAGAGAAATACCTACACATAATTCAAATATAACTACTATTCATTTCATTTTTGTTTTTTGTTAATTTCAGCGCAGGTGTGCTAATTAGTCGTTTAACATAAAGCGACTCGGTACCAACAATTATTTTTGCTGCAGCTTACACAAAACGCAAGCGTACATTTCGCATCACATTTCAATGTAAATAGTTGCTCTGTAATCATTCTGGCACTTGTTAATTAGTGCTTACTTCGGAGGCAGAGAATTTATGTTTATATAACAACGCAACGGTCGGAATAGCAAGATGAGAAACAAGAACAGTGTCTGTAATTAACATAGTAATTATAGGCGTCTAATTGGCTCACTGTTCATGCCTTGAGTATCAAACGGGCGTGACAGGACTAAAGAGTGGCGGGCTTCGGCTGCCAGTATAATAGCTACGACATTTAATTAAGTAGATACCGTGCCATCAATGCGTTGACGGCTCCAGAACGTGATTGCGCTTAACGCCAAAATATTCATTAATATAAGCCGACGATAATGTCACATTGACATCATTCTACGAAATTTTCCGAGATACTGCCAGATGTTGTTTTCAAAAAATATTTTGTTACAAACAACGACATTTTCTAGATAAGTATGAATAGTTAATTTAATATTCGGTATCATGGAAATCCTCGCATATCAATATTACGGCGACATAAACACACGTGATCATGGCGATCATATATAAACATTTTTGTCTCCAGAAACAAACTTTTTTCAACTATCTTTCAAATAACACATAGGCCTACAATTGTGCATCTCCATGAACGTCATTAAATATGCAAAAAGTAGAAAAAAAAACTGTCAAAGTAAAACTATTAATAACAGTTATCCAAACTGATTCACACAAGCACCACACACAAGTAAGAACAAGTCAGTAATAACTGAATTTTCCTTGTCCCACAATCGAGAACGTTCCAAGACAGTTGAGAATCGAACGTCATAAATTACAATCGAGCGTTCATTCGCTGTTCAACTCTTCATTCGTTCTCTTCGAAATTCAAAGTTCAATAATTCATATTGCCTCAATCAAAACTACGGACAGGCTAAGACTTCTTACTTTTGTAATAGTTCCGTGCCTTCAGTGAATGGCCCACATTTAAACTTAACTTACTTCATCAGAGAACTGGGAGCCGGTTGCTAAGAAAATAGACTTACATTGTGGTGTTTGCGGTTTTTGTCTTAAACTAATGGTTTTATTTTGTAGACTAGAATCGAGTTTTTAGAGTCGAATGATTTCTTGTTTGACTACGTATTATGATGAATATGAACCTGATGTGTTTTGCTGAAATATAATTTGCACAGATAGTCTCTAGAACGTAGGAAAGACGTAGTCCTTATATAGACCTTTTACCCGGGTGTGGGTACTAGTGAAGTAAGGACAAGAGTGGATTAGCAGGCAAACAGCTAGCACTAAACATTTATGCGTATAGAATGCGTATTACAAACTGCAAACTGACGGAAAATTTTAAAAATATTGATTGTTTTTTCGTTTCGTTTATCACGCAAAAGCCATCGACCCATTTAGATTAATGTTTTTGAGTTCTAAAAGCTTACTGTAGACTTAAAAGCTATATTTTTTGTCTGACAAGCGATTCAACTTGATATATTGGTACATAAAGTGGGCTCTAATATTGCCTTTTAATAAACGCTCGGAGGGTATCGTTTTAAAATCACGAACCTTTCTATAAAACAGTATTGAGTGATATGAAGATGAATAGGAGACCATATTAAATTGGATCCCGTGGTTCATTGATTTTCAATTTGTATGGGACGTGCAATGTTCGTCGGGTAGGACATTTGGGTCTCAAATAGGGGAATAAATCTGTGTACTACGTACTAGTGTTGCGAAACAAACCACTTTGCGAAACTATTAAGCTAGGCCAGCTATTAAACGATTTAACAACAACGTAGATTGAGTTATAAATAGCTATTATGTACGCCGAATGGTTCCTCGCTAAATAACGCGGTTCTGCGAGTAAAAGCTATATTTGCATCGGTCAGACTTCGGATGCTTTGGAACTTTGCACTACAGATCCTGTAGTGGTTTATTTTTAAGTGTTGGTGATTTAATTTACACGTATACTTTGTAACTCTTAATAATATGTACTTAGTTATAGAATAATTTCTGCCTGCTTCAATCGCTATAATTATGTCATACGCATAATGTCTATTGCTATCTTCCATTTTCTTGTCTCCAACCACCACCGAAGGCTCCACCTACGCCATGTCCAATTGTTATTTAACTTCAATTAGTAAAAGCCATGACATTTACTCTTAAGCTATCAGAGTAATCTGGTGATGGCGACAAACGCCTTTAAGTCCGATGCTGTTTGTTTAAGTTTATTGTGTAAAGTGTGGTTTATTTTGAAGATTAGTTTTTTGGGTAACAGTCAAAATAGACGCAGGTTTCTTTAAACAAAAAACATTCTTTCAAAAAAAAAAAGAAAATTAGCTCACGTAGGGTCATTTTTGATGTTATGTTTAACCTTTTACATTTAGTGACTATCGAAGATGTATTTTAATCATCTAGAAGAGGTTTCACGCTATCATACAAACATTATGTTATCATCAATATCTCCTAATCGTCTGCTCTAACGCCCATTGCTCCTGCGACAAAAATAAACAGCAGTACGTAGGTTACAAATAAAAGAGTTATGAAATGAAATACTACAACGAACACACACGCAGAGGTTTTATAAAAGGGACTTATCACTACTACCACTAGACCAGTACGCGGTTAAACAAGAGCCTTATCACAGTAAAGAAGCAGGATATGTGGTCCAATACCCAGCACAGCAGACCGACGCAATATACGTCGCATTAGCAATATCTTCCAGACTCCTGCGCTCCTGGTAATGGAAAAATGAGTTTGACGACGATATTGGATATAGACTACAATCGTAAGACTCCCTGTATGTAGGTATTTCATTATAGAACGCTTCGTGGAATCGAATAAGTTCGTTGTGTATGAACGCATACTGGCTGAGCTTTTATTAAATATCGTAGATATTTATTTAATTTTGTTGTTGATGTCAATAGCGTTTCGTGATACTCTTTTTGTGTCGTAGTTTTGGTTTGATGTAAGAAAATACGCTGTATTGTGTCTTTCTCATAAAATAAATAAATATCGATTTTTTTCCCGGTTAATGACAATAAAGCATGTCTGCCCCTAGCAGTACAAAGTTGCAATTGGGTTCTTTACTTATTGAGGAAATATATAAAATAGGCTGTGGGAAAAATTTCATTAAAAATAAAATATTGAAAAAAAGTTCTTTAAATGAACACTTTAAAATATTCCCACCAGTACAAAAAGCTTTCAGTATTCTCTCCTCGGTACATATCGGTACAGTCTACACGAAAAGTGTATTTGGTGCAGCGAGCATGCATTGTCACCGCTCGCACGTACCGAGTCATCGGTTCGCTGGCCAGCGCTGGCCAGATGTATTGGTAACCTAACAGGATGTCTCGCAAATAGAATGCGGGTTGCATACTGAATACCAACATTGAACCAACAAACTGTACGCGAAATTACCCAGCTTAAACGAAACATTTTAATAATAGCTTCTGTTTGTAAGTGTACTTTATAGAAATGCGTAATGGAAATATAGGAAGGAATATTGTCCGTATTTACCGGTTCGTAAGGAAAGTTGAAAGTATCAACATTGTTTTTCTGGGAAATGAAAATGGAATGCGAGGTACAATAGTTCGAAGCTATCTCTTTTAACAACTTTCGTCTAGGATTAACAGGATCCTGGTTTTGTTAGAAAAATAGGGATTTTTTGGTGTACGATTACTGAATGGTAAATAACGATATTAATTGAATGGAAATTATAAACTGAATCGACAGGAATCGACTCTTGAGGCGAACAAGTCTCATCTACATAGACATTGTTTAGAAAGAGACTTTAAGTATACAAAAAATAACGAGTCAAACTTTATTTCTTCACTTCAAAAACTCATTCACAAAATTTACCAACTAAAATATTTACATTACCCGGAGAAGCTTACAAATTACGACTTCACAAAAACACAATTATGCACATACAAAAAACAATTTATTTCAAAACCAAAATTAGAAGAGAACTAAACAACTAAATCTTAAAAGCCCAACAAACGCCATCTACGTGTTAATAGAAGAACGTCCCGGCCGAACTAAATTGAAAGTTACGCGAAAACAGCCGAGAACACGCATAGCTCCGCATTAAACAAAGTTGTAAATAACATTTATTCACTTGCGCGTCGCGGAATTACCTGCATGATTTCTAATTACCGATTTTACGCGTAATATCCGCACAATATAAACGTATTTGGCATTCGCACATGTGATGTATGATTCATTTCGTTAATGTTGTTTATGGGAGCAGATTTCACAGCTTAGTTCAAAAGCTGTTGGGATACTTTTAAATCTCGAGCTCTTTTCTAAACAGAGGACAATGTAAGGCCTACTTTTGAAGTCTGTACATACATAGGTGAGTGTGAGACCGCGGTGCCGCCACGCCGCTCGTCCCCTGACGGTCATTTCGTCCCAACATCCGAAAATTGTCACCTCTCTCCCGTCTTCATTTGCAACAAATATAGAGCCCGAGGCTGAGCAATAAATTGCTAAATTTACTTTGCCTCCTTTTCCTCAGACGTGCTATTTTTCAGGCTCTTTGTTACGTTACAAAAAAGGACACTTAGCATCAATTCTCTTTCCGGAATTGCGTTTATAGGGACGCTGCAGAAGCAATAATGTAGATACCATTTGTATTTTAGATAAATTCGAAAGTCACAGAAGAATTTAGGTACATAAAGCTTTTACTGGCGGTTATTGAAATAAGTTTAATAAACAGTACAAGTTGTTTGTGAGTTAAAATAAAACATGTCAACATGAAGCGAGCGTAAGTCCGTGTGTAGATTGACGCGTGACATGCGCCTTAAGTGCTTTCGTATTATATCGTAATGTATATTTATTTCTTCCATCAGTCATGTCTTGAATTAAACCTTTCATTTCTCCATTACCACTTACATTAGCTGCCGAATAAACTAGTGTATAAAAATAAGTAAATTATGAGTCGTAAAGTTTAAAGCACGTGCTTATCGCTGACATAAAAATTTATGACACACAGAAATTTCATTCACAAATGAAGTTATTTATCGTGAAATAGGCTGTTATTTGCTTGCAAGTACTTAAATAATGGCTGGACCGGTGAAAGGACTTTTATCAAACCAAGGGTCGGTACTAAATCGAAGTGTCAGCAACAGAGCCCTTGTACTTGACAATAAAGGGGAATATACAGTCTCTTTGTTTTGCCCCACGGAAGGTTAATGTCACAGAAAAAAATATTTAAAAAATATAGGTCGCTTGTCACCAACTACGGGACATGGAACGCAAGGTTTCACAAGGTTGTAAAAATAACTATGAATACGAACATACAATTTTTCACAGTATGGTCCTTCTTAAATGAATCATAATAAAACATCGAAGTGAGTCGTAACAACAAAAAATATTGTAAGTAACTAAATAACTTAAACTAGGTAACGCTAATTAAAGGGTAACCGCTCAAATCGGCTTTATAGGCCCAAAATAGCCGTTACTAAGAGTTAAGAATTCAGATAACAGCAATAAATCAGACCAATAAATTTCTGTTTTCAGAAACGCCTATGAAGAAAAATAAGAAAATTTTTGGGAAACACATTGTTTCCCTTACCAGCGGAAACCTAAAAACTGTAATAGTAGAATAATTTAAGTTGGATCGAGTTGGCACTGTTCCAATTGTTAAACTACCTATAATTATGTATGTTAATACGTGCGAGGTGGTTCAGATACCGTCTAACGACTTCCTTTGATAAAAATAAAGTTGCGTTGAAATTTTAGTTCCGTAGTTGCAAGTTTATTGCCGAATTGCGTGCGAAGTCTTGCAATCAAGGGTTTGCCATCGCCCTTTATATAGACATTGATTTAATTTACATAGGAATGTGATGAAGATGATAGCAGCGATCGAGATGTTGTCAGTTGTAATGGATACGTTTCAATTTACTTTTGTGGTGAATTACAGTTTTATTTTTATACTTGTTGCTTGAATGGTTTAATTTAAATTTTCAGTTAATTACTTATTGCTTTTTAATCAAAAATAAAAGCTTTAATAACCATGATAAAACATTTTGTGGACCTAGTGCGTTAAAAAGCTGGCTGACGCACACGAATTTAATACATTTTTCTTAATACAACTCTTTACTGAAAGTTGAACGTGAAAATTCCTGGTAAACAGTTATTTTGAGAAATCAATGTTTATGTTATCTGTGAACCTGGGTCCTTCAAACAGAACGTGCGGTACCTCAACAGCTCCTTAGGCCGCTCGGCTGCTATCCCGACACAAAACATCCCATCTAAAAGAACCATTAGCAATCCTCTATCATTGTTGTGTAATAAGCAAAGAGCTTTCAATTAAAATATTACTTTAAACAAAGCCCCGAGAGGCCCGAAGCGATTACATTAAAACATTTCGATTGGGATTCGGAAGCTTGATTTCCTTTCGAAATCTCGATTAATACGCAAAGCGGTATATAAAAGGTGTTCGGCCCTCTCTAGTGGATCGTTAACAAAGATTTTGTGGCGTCGACCTCAGTAACACTGTTTCATATTTAATGTTGTTTACTCTTTTACAAGCAGACAATGTGGTAATTTGTTAAAGGATAATATTTGAGCTCGTTTATGAGAGCGTGATGTGGCCGTATTTGTTTGTTGCTCTGCACCAACAATACGGGGCTGTCATCTGTCAAGCTCAACTGGCGACAATATGTACAAACGGACGACGAATAAATTGCCCATCATTTATATTGATGAGTGACGTCGGCGTTATTTTAATATATTATATAAATACACCGTATTGGAGGTGCGAATATTCGTTTTTTACAATAATGGTATTAATGGGTGCAATGGCAGGCTCTGTTATGAAATAGCAGGAAATTTATATTGAACAAATCTGATGTGACAGAGGTATTGTTTTCCTTTTCGAGCTCACATAATACCAGATAGATACCAAAATCCTCATGGTGTATTTTGTCCTAATAAAACTGTTTTTCTCCTGTATTTTATGTAAACATCCTCTGACAAAGATTTCAAAGGTAAATTCAAAAGGTTAAAAGGATTATATTTTTAGAACAATCATTCTATGAAATTTCCTCTGTTGGGATTCAGGCTTTTAACAGTGAATGGAAAAGGTTCGTTGACCACTGAACGGGTGCGTGTGGTTTTGGTACTGCACGACGTATTTGATTTATTTATTCCTGTTTTAAAACATGCTGTTACCAAAAATCATTGTTTTTAATCCCAATATTTTTGAAAAAGCTCATATGTACCCGTAACACCGATAACAGACTCTACAGACATACACTCAGATAGAAGCGTTTTCCTAGGAATAACATTGACAGAAGTTAGAAAATAGAAAGGTTATAAATATCAGGTTTGAACACGAGACTCGGAACTCGTTAGTCAAGGCAATATCATTCAACTGCCGCTGTCATATCTTATGATGATAAAACCTGGAACATATAGTTACCACGTTCTCTGAAAAACCTAGCGCTGCCTACTCTTTCCAAGCATTGTATTTTTTTCACCTACCTTAGTTTCTCTTGGTTCTTTCGCATAGTTTTTCACTTACGGTTGGTTTTTCGAGTAATACATAATTTTGTTTTAATATAGGGTTCTCATTAAAATGCTAACCATAACCTGAGTTCCATTAAATGACTGATATGCCTTAAGAACCATTCTTATTCTTTATTGCACACTTAACAATAAATACATAAAAAGAATACAGACAGTTTATGTACAATGGCGAGCTTAACCCAGAATTGGGTACTCTTACAGCCAACCTTAAAGCCATAGAGAGATTCGATAGTGGTGGGGTAGATTCAAAAAAAAAAAACGAACTAATTAACTGAAACAAGTTTCTTCCAACAGACAAAATTCATTTCAAACTTACAGACTAAATATATATTATTAAATCTCAGTTAAATACTTGTAATTAAAACCGAAACTGTGACCACAAAACTTTTCATTAATATCAACTTGTAGTTCTATCTGCTCATTGTCATGTAGGCTGGTATTAATGTCTGGCCAAAGTAATTATGAAACTTAGCGTATATACCGAAATCGTACAGCATTATTGCTTTGGAATTCAACTAATAATGGAGCTTGAGAACAATCGGATTACATTTATCCGCGCTGAACGTACCATATTCCAGTTGAGACAATCACGATATGAAATCATATTGTCAGTGAGAACATTAATCCTGAATATCACACCTTTTGTCCACGAACTCAACAATTACCAGTAAATAGCAATTAATATTCGTAAGAGTATGTACCTACTATACAACGAACGAAATGTTTCCTGTTTTCCCGCTTTCATTTAAAAAGGATTCCATGCCATTCCGCATACGCGCCCTATAAAATTCGCAACGTCTGTAAAAAACAAGCAAAGCTCGTGTAGTTTCATTAACTGAAAAGCCTTCAATCTCATTATGGCTGCTGCCAAACAAAGAATTTAAGGAAACCCGCACTCCCATTTTGCCCGCAGAGTAATGCTAAAACGCATTTCGCTTTGATTAATTTAGAACAGCAAAAAAATCTAATGTCCTCCGAAGACTTTCTTGTTTCGCCGAAAAGAAAAAAATAAAGCATATTAATCGTGGAACCCTTATTAACAAAGCAATTGTTACTGGGGCTTAATTTTGAAAACCAACAATGGAAAATAAAAATGGAGTGGAGTGCGCTGCGTCCTCTCGTCCTAATGAATGAGGAGTAATTTCAGTTTAAATAAAAGAGAGAACAATAAAATACCCATTTTAAAAACAGTACGATGAGCAAATTGCCACGGCATCCAATTTATAGACAATGAGGGAGAACTGTTAACATTGCTATTCCCATTAAGAATAGCGAGCGCGGAACACAGTTACACTTCGTGGTCCAGCTTTTTGTTCAGCGTGCACCACACAATCAAACAAAGAAAATATTTAACGTACACTGCGTGAAATAACTGAACTGTCTGTTCAAATTCAGGCGTTTGATAAAAATAAAATATTGGAGAATTCATTTAATCCATACATTTGCATGAATTACGCGAAGCAATATTATCTTGTACAACGTCAACCGTGGAATACGTCACACTGGTACACATCCAATACCGGCCGGGTATTTTACATATGAACATACTAAATGAGAAAAGGGGAGTTTTTTTCATTAAGTCCCTAAATTGCTACGAAATATTTCATTTCGATCGAATGATTGGCTCGGGCCCAACTGTGTGACTCGACGGATGCCGACAGACCTACGACGTTCACTATCAGATGTTCGAAGTATATGCTATTTTTCTCCGTAAGAATACAAATGTCTTGCCAAATTGTCTACCGCCGAACTAGTCCAATTTAGAAAGCAATTTCGCAACCAATTCGTTTTGTAAGCGGATCAAGAGGCCAACCTTAAATATGGCCATTAAATCGTTTGCGCCGAACCCACATTCGTCTTTTTAATGCGAACTTCCAACGCTAACAAATAAGAAACTCTTATCGCCTCTAACTTATCACGTGTACGGAACGTTTCACACATATATACTATTTTATAAATAAGTAAGAAAATGACCAAGTCAACTCCCACATGCGGAAAACCTCATAATATTCGCACTGGTGTTTTTCCTTATTATTTCTTCATGGTTTTGTTGAGTGTACAAATAGTACTTAATAATACGTTTTTTATTTGCATTATCTCTCTTGACGACAGTTGCCTTTATTTGTATTCATGAGAAGAAGAATGAATTAGGAAAAATATTTAATTGTAATTTTTTAATACTTACATTTTCCTGTAAATTGTGTGCGAAATTTTGAAATAAAAATACTTTGATCTTTTTTAAGGAAACTATAACAGATAAATAATTTTGTTTAAGGTTGGGTCGTGTCACATCCATAGTTTGAAACCGCTGCTAGTAGGTATAACAATTATGTGTGCGCGTACATTGTAGAGTGACTTATTTAATATTCTTTTGTTACTGTATTGTAGCATGCACAGCAAGAGTCTGAAATAAACAATGTTATGTTCTCTGTTTACCATGTGAGGCCCACGCATGGCTAATGTATATTATATCGATAGGCACTGTTGACAGGGGACTTTCGACTCGCCTCAACATAAAAGAGCCGTGTGAAATGTTATGAATAGCATTTGTTGACGTGAATGTGTTCTAACGAGCGAAGTTCTGGCGTGATTGAAACCGTCGCCTTCCGATAGTCATCGCACCCTTTCATTCAGAGCTGACCCTCGGATCCCGAGCAGCAAACATCCTGTATCCCTCATATTTGATAAAATGGCTTAATTAAAACTTTGCATAGTTTCGGCCGGACGACGAATGGAACATGTTTGTAACACACCAGATAAGATCCTTTTAATTACGCAGGATTTGAGTTAATTAAGCCAAATGTGGTTTTGTGTGATGTAGGTATAACATACCTCGCAGCCATGAATATGGAAACATATGTTATCCTTTTCATCAATAACTTTAATTACACAGAACTGTGTTCCCTTGGTTTGGTTTCAGTGCGGTCGAAACCGAATGAATGATTGATGAATCTATTAATTTAGAAACTCACGCGTAGGCTATAATTTGAGGCTTATTTTGAAGTATTAAAAATGTCGTCCCTTTATCACATAAGTTTATTCAGTCTTTCAAAAGACTTATTAAAGCTGTAGGTCCTTTCATACGCATATGTGTTGTCGGTGTATTTCAGAAAACATAATTTTCATAATATTAAGATTAAGCGAGACTGCATTGAAATTCTGATTTCAATTCTATTTTTAACCCCCGACGCAAAAACGACGGGGTGTTATAAGTTTGACGTGTCTGTGTGTGTGTGTGTGTGTGTGTGTGTGTATGTGGCATCGTAGCTCCCAAACGGATGATCCGATTGTAATGCGGTTTTTTTTGTTTAAAAGGTATGTCAGTCGGGAGTGTTCTTAGCTATGTTTGGTGGAAATCGGTTCAGGTCTTCAAGGTCATCAGCTCGTTTGCTAGATGTGATAGGAATGTTACACGCTCAGTTTACTTGCAAGTATATGTGGGATCTGAAATTTGAAACACTAATGTCTTTTGGAACCACTGAGCTGGTCTGCTGTTAGGGCACGAAGGTAGGAGACGTAACCCTGAACTGCCTTTTAGTAAACCCATCGAGTTTGGGCTCGTTGAATTTGTCTTGACGAGTTCTCTTCATGTTTCTGATTGACGAGAAACTGATGCTGGAAATGGGATGTGGCGGATGAAACCCTGGAATGCCAGAATGAAACGGATAAACCGATTTATATTTTTGCTGAAAATCTAGAATTTCCAAAGATTAATCTTTATTGTTTCTCAATCTGTGCAATTCTCCCAAAGCCACTTTGTCATGAGGATTGTTAAACAGCTTCCTTTGGCCGAGATCGCATATAGCGACCCCATCTTAAGATAAAATAAATTAAATGAAAGAAGGAAAAATTAAGGAGCTCCTTTAAAAAGCATGAAATAAAATTAAATTATAAATTTAAAAACCCCGACCCAAAAAGTACGCAATAATTATGACAAAGGTTAAAACGCTAAACCCTATAAAAAGCAAAAAATAACTTTTAACACTACGTAAACTAAATTTTGACGTGTCGGGGGACCGCTTTTTACCTTCATAAATACTTAAATAAATCAAATGATACCTACCTAATTACAACATTCGTTTAAAAAAAAACGTATCTAAAGTAATGAATTAGAGCGGTCCCCCGACACGACAAAATTTAGTTTACGTAGTGTTAAAAGTTATTTTTTGCTTTTTATAGGGTTTAGCGTTTTTAACCTTTTGTCATAATTATTGCGTACTTTTTTGGGTCGGGGGTTTTTAAGTTTTAGCATAAAGCCTTTTTGATATTTATCATCAATCAAGTACCAAAATAGCAATTCTGTTGGGAACTTTTTTACGATAAAACTATACAAAGTCATAAAAGAATTGATGATGCCACTTCGACACTCAATATCAGTTAAAATGTTGGAGCAAAAGGAAAGTTATGGGAGAAATATGTGTGGTTTAATAACTTCTCTTCATAGAATTGAATTTTGAAACTTTGCAGTCTTGTCTAACTTTAGTAAATGATGGAATTTGATTTTGAACTCGACTATGAACCAATTTCTGTCGGATCGGTAGGCGAGCGGCTTGCTATGACGAAATTAATCTTTCTGAAATCGGTTGCCATAGTTACGCTCGAATTCCAGATCGCTTTTAGCTCGACAAATAATACGATCATAGTACCTATGTACCACGATAATGCAGGCGTTTATCGCCAGTAATCGTAGTTATTTTAGCACCTGCCTAGTTCTGCGGTATTAATGAAATTCTATCCAAATCGTTTTGTGTACAGTTTATGTGTGTGTTCATTAGCTGGCAATGCACTCACCTTTGAACTATATAACAGAACGATGTTTTATCAGGATAGTCATGATAAATAAAATATGAAGGTACCTTTACGTATTCATTCTCCTTTCAAGGCCAAGCGTGTTCAAACAAAAGCCGGTATGCTAAACCAATGCGATTACTGCGCACTACGCACGATTCCGTATTCGGCACATAGTTGACATTGTATGCTGAGAGCGATCGAAGTTTGATTCGATATCACTGCCAAGCGAGCGGCGCAAGCAGTAAGGTAGCCGTCGCACGTTGGCAAAGCAAACTCGCGGGACGTGAGGTACATAAACTTGTAGATCAGGCCAGAACCCTCGCAGGACATATTGGTCACGTATTTTCACCAACTGCTTTTATTATCTCTCCGTCGTCGCTTTTAATTTTCTGCCAAAGTTAATCGCCGCTAAGCCGACTAACTGCCGTATTCTTCGTAGTTGGTTTTATGTCTCGCTTAATGACTCGATGTCTCGAACTTCTGCGAGCGTCAAACTTTATTAAAGGAATTATTAGGAATTCGTGAGTTACGATTATTGGTGTTATATTTTCGTAATTGGAAAATGTTACGGTCAAAGTTCATTTAATACAGTGTTAAAAGGTCTCGTCATTACCGATTTTTTTCTATATTAGCGATAGATGAAAATAGATGATCATACTTTCTGGATTGAAAAATACTTTTTAAGTATTTAACGTTGAATGCAATTTGCAAAACTATATCCTTTCAATATTGTAACACATAGACTCACAACAACTGAAGATAATAAATATATTACAGAAACATGTGAAGATATCTAGAATCTATATCTTCTGAAAACGTATTATAACTTGTTGCCTATACTAATTCTCACGCAATTCAAGTACTGAAGTAATAACCTGAAGGGTGTGTTAGTGAGGCTCCTCCGAGAATAGGCAAAACTATTCGCGTTTCCTACCAGATGGCGCTGCTACGCAACTAAATATTTAATTTCTAATACGGTGTTAAAATATGGGGTTACATTTATTTTGAAAGTATCCGATGACTCTTAGAGGGAGTGTTATTTGCTTGTGAGTGCGTTCCTTGCAATTTTGTATTTTGCTACTGATAGAAAAAGAGCTAGTACCTATTTGACGGTTGTTATTGAATAATCTATATGATTGTCATCAACAGATTTAGGTACCTAATGAGATATAATTGTAACACCATTTTATTAATGATTTTATAATGAAACATATTAAATGGTTCTGGTGATGTAAAATTATATTTTGTGAGGTACCTAGTCATCAGGTAGGTTCAACTTTCGATAGCGGCCAAACAATACTCGTTTAAAGTAACAACACTCTTTCTACAACAGAGACCGTACCAGAAAGGCATGAAAGCTCTCAATGTAACAAGTAAGTAGGTAATGTCTCATTTTCCCTTATCAAAAGTTTATCGAGAACATAAATTACAAATAAAAAAACAACCTACGTATCTGCTTAGTTCCAAATAAACATGTTTTCGTCTACACTTCAACTCGTTATCCTAAGTTTCTATAGAGATAAAGCCAAACGCTTATTTGTGAAAGTCGTTCATCTTATTAGGTTGGTCTTATATCTATTCAGGAATCTGTTTTATCTAAAATTAGTAGGTATTGGACTAAGCTGTAATATTATAACGTTAACTATCAAAACCCTGTTACCGAAAACCAACGTATCTTTTGTCAAAGGTCTCAACATACATACATATACAAATATACATAGGTATATATCGTAAAAATACATTCATGTGACGAACGCTTTTACATGTAAAATGGAGCCGAGACTTAATACTTTAATATGTTTGCCGTTCGCCTTTATCAGGCATTGTTTTGAACGACGAAATGAGCTTATACACTGGATTACATTCTAACATAATCTTCTACAGTAAAACCAATCGTCTTATTATTATGCCTTGCAGGACTTTATTTAATAAAAACTTAATTTATCGTTCTGCGTCAAAAACAATTACTGGAATAAAAACTTTTAGCAAACCACGAAGACAGTAATGTAATTATGAATTGATTGATAAATTATTTTGCAGCCTTTGTTTCGAGTGCAAAATATTTTGTGCGTAATTTTCATCTAGTCGGTTATCGTTACCAGTGAGTACTTGGTAAGCGCCATGAGACCTTAACTTATGTAGATACGTAAGTCTCCAGTAGCATATGAACCTAACACCTAAGGTCGTGCGACACACGACATTAATAAATTTAATGTAAAACATTCCCAACTGAGACATTATACACAGCCATTTGTGTCATACTTGCGTACGTGTGTGAATATAAATAGAAAAACTCGTTTCACCTCGCAGCTTTGTCCCTTGTGAATAACCAGGATTAATAATTATTATTGTGACAGTCGAGTGCTTCGTGTCACAACCAGAGCAATACAACTCCTTGCTTTTCCACTTGATTACTTTCGTAAAATCGCTGAACAAACAATAATATAACCTCGGGTACCATTGTGAAAGAGAAATAATTTCAGTTACCAGCAGTCCCCGTTGTCCGCAGCTGTACGATGTCATTCGGATTTTTCCTTCCATTAACAGCATTTTTAATGCTTCGCTGAAAACAAGGAATGAATTCGCTCTGTGTGCCGATTTTTTTGTGTGGAAATAATTACCTTATTCGATATTCGGCACGATTGCAGCGCAAGTAGAAAATATCAAATAAACACTGGTTCTCATAAATTACTTTACCGTACAAAACTGCGTATAGGTAAATAATCCTACGCCTATCGAAAATTGTATCGTAGTTCACATCGAAATCTAATTAAAAATAAATAAAGCCCATAAATAGGTTTAAACACGTGTTCGAGCGAGACGACATAAATGGCCATCGTAACATGCTCAGGGTTGTAAAATTGTTCCATAAAATAAATTTAATATAGATCCAGAGTAGAGGCGACACATAAAATTGGAGTAAATCACCGAAAGTCAGGCGCTGGAGACGTTTACAGCCTCCGAGGCTGTTAGTTCAGGAAGTGTGTCGGGATCGCGGCTACCACTCAAAACGCGCAATAACCAGATATTTATGTCGCAACTGCACTTAACGTGTTTGCTACTCTTTCCATTTTTACAAAATTTGTGTTTCACGTTAATATGAAGTTTCGTTTTCAGCGTGTGTAAATTGTAAACTAGTTAAGTTAATTTCGAACGAGTAGCTTTCCTATTTGCATTCGCTCATAAAGCGTGTAACTTTACATACAGTTTAGCTCATATCTGTGTTAAATTGAATGGACTTCATCAGCCTGAAATCTAATTTTAATCGGTGAATTTCGCATTACCTATAATGTATTTAGAATAATTAATCTTACTCAAATAACGCTCTGTTCGATTTTAATTATACTTAAATGGAGCTTTATGAATAAATATAAAACTATAATAAAGTTTATAGCAAAGGGCGGCTATAAATTTTTCATCTATCTTTTCATTTGTAAATATTGTCGTAAAAATCTGTGCTTTATATTTATATAACGCGTATGAAGCTCTTAATGATACGAAATATGGTTTTAATTTTATGTGGCAATAGCTCGTTAATTTATTATTAAAGGTATGTAATATATCAACATTATTATAATAAAACTTTATACATATGCATTTTCAGTCCTTGATAAATTAAACAATGATTTATGAAAGATACAAACTTAATACAGATGCAAAGTTAATAAATACAAAGTGATAAATAAAAGCTCCATGTATCCAGCAATCGAATCATAAAGGTACGTACCATCCAATTAAAATAATGCAAACCACCTTCCAATTAATTATTCTTTAATTTTCCAAAAGGCACAAACAATGGACTGAATAACAGGCGCCGAATTAAATCGAATGACCGCAGTTCATTGCAACATTCATTAAGAATAGCTCGTTTTAATAACAATATACGGAAGAAAACATAGGAACGAATGGTAACGACAAACATTTTCGCACAATACCGTCACCTTCTCACAGTTATAGCTGGAAGCAATACTGGTATGTTATTATTTGGGGCGTTTACACCGCTAAGCCTGACATATGGACCATTTGCCGACAGAATCGTGTGAACCGGTTCACGTTATTCATGGGCGACGCATTAATATCGTCCAAATGTGCACTTACGTCCAAAAATTAAAGTAATACCTATGTTTATTCGTATTTCCGACGATTGTGCCGGAATATATAGCTGTAATTCGTCATAGACAATAACCATTATGAAACTCGTAGACTAGAAGAAGTGTTAAAGGAAGCACTATGTATGAATTTGAAATGCCGTAGTTACCTACAGTATCCACAAAGTTATAAAATGTTTCACACGCATGTACGTGAACTCGTTCTAAATCGATTTGAAATCTTAATTAACTTTTCGCAAATTACAATAAAAAAGAAAAGCAACACAAATGTGCATGACGTTACTTATAAGAATTATGAAAAGTTATGATTTTCTTATATTCCTTGTTTAAAATACTGATTTATGTAAATACTGTTGCCATCAACAAACAACAAAGATTCAATAATTCGTTATAAATCTAAGTCAGCAGCATTGTATTGTAAATACCCCTTTCAATTGCGATCAGAAAAGTATGTCTCTTCTGAGAAATTAAACAAAACTTTTGCTCTCGAACAATACCAGTACACGTGGAATTCGTTGGTATGATTATTTGGACCAACCTATTTATTGATGTAACAATAAGGTTTCTGAGAAAGGTTTACAAAGCACTGTGGTAAAAATAATAGCATTTGAAATATTAATTAATCTATTGAAGGGTTAAAAATAAATTCAAGAGTAAAAATAATATAAAATCAGAATTTTATTAGGCAATGGTAGGTGACAATTTGACGCTGTGACATTATGTAACTGCTTCCTCAACAATTGTTCTGCTTTCGCGCACTTTACGTAAATTGACGTGAAACCTAAGGTTATTTTCAACAGCACTGAACGCAGACTATGAATCTGTACTATAAGTTTAAATTGCAACAGAACTAGTAATTACTGTTGGAAACTCATCATTTACGAGCGTTCTACTTCGAACGAGCTGCGTGCTGAAAGTAACCAACTCAACCGCAATATTTCTTTCTTTAATTTATCTTTTTAAAACATTTAAAGGCACTTGTAAGATCTTTACTTCTTTGTATTATTTAATCAACTATGTTGGGCCCGGCTTCCAGTCTAACCTAAGGGCGTATTCAGATGACACGCGCCGATCACGCACATCACCCGCGCACGCGTTCCGCCCGCCTTAAACCCGCACACGCGCTGCATCCGCCTCGCACACGCCTCGCGCCCACATAAACTACTAGTGACTGGACTACTTCGTTCACTAGGCATAGTGGCTTCCAGGTATCACAACGCGTACGCGGGGAGGGTGCAGAGCGCGTGCAGGGCGAGTGCAGAGTTGGCGCGGGGCGGGCGCGGGGCGTGCGCATGGCGTGCGCGTGTAGACCTCATTAAATGCAATTTGAGATCTATTGATGCACTATAAGGCTCAAATTCTTATTTAACAAATTTCAATGCGAGTTGGACGCGGGTGGCAGGCGCTGGGCGTGCGCTGGGCATTCGCGTGCCGTGTGAACGCGCCCTAATGCACCAGAGTACCAGCTACCCGGACAACCCAATACCCCTTGGTAAGAATGGCTGTGAGACTTACTGGCTTCTCACTACGCGCAATGACTGCCAAAGATGGTCAATGACTTCAGTGTATAATAACAAGGATTATATGTACTTACATATTCACTGTAGATAGCGGTCTGGCTAGTTAATAGGCTCGTCTCCTATTACGTAAGACCTAATCATAATAACTACGTACGTACGAACATTAATTATATATGTCTGCCGCTTTGGGAGTACACTCGAGGTCAATTTGTAATTGAGGTTGACACCTCGTGGTACACCGCTATGTTACCACAAATGGTAGACAATAATGAAAATTATTTAATTAAATTAAACTTACTGTAAGTAGGAGGCAGAGGAAAAAAAACAAGATTGTATTATCATGGGTTTGTACTAAAGATAATAATTAAGTTCATATCTTCATCTAAAATCTAAGAACTGACTCCAGTATGAGTTAAACCGCAGGCTAAAGTTAGTGAGTTATAAATCATAAGTGTGCGAACCTTGCCCCGGTACAATTTATGTATAAGGCCCAATGGGCAGCTTACCTCGCTTTGATTGATAGCATGAAGAAGACCGTACTATAGGTAAGTGCTAAAATACGTCACATAATGGCTTCTGGATTTTGAATATAGGTAGGTTATAGGGATAGAAAAACGAGAGACAGGCCCTAGAAGATGAGTGTCTGGTTTTTCAACTTTTGTATTTATCTAAGGTACTGAGTTTAATAAGGACGCCATAAAAACGTCTATTTATTTGGGTTAAATTGATTTCTTCATTGAATGACTGAAAATTAATTTCTTCTCTGCTAATTTCCAGACAATCTTAATTAATACAGATAACTACATGAAATGTATTCTGTGAAAACATAATAATTATTCATACGTACCACTAGGCAAGTGCGTGAACTTATTCGTGGTAGGTAGGGTCCTACTTACGTTGTTTACCACTTCATATACTTATAGGTAGGTATACTAATACATTGTATATTGAACGATACACAACATTCCCCCTTCTAACTTCGAAAGTATTGCCAAGTCACCCAGAACGCTTTCAAATAGTCATGACTTCGAAAAAAAGGGAAAATATATTATCTGTACCTCCGAGGCCAAATAAGTTTGGTAGCGCGCGAGAATTCGGTTCTGCAGCCATTGAAATGCAACAGCTGCTACTCAATATCAATTTAAAAAGTCGTTAAACATGTCGGTGCAAAATTGAAAGCGTTTTATTGTTGTAAAAAATGTGATAAACCTGCCTAATGTTTGAGACGAATTTTTTGTTGTCTGTTACTGAAAAAAATAAAAAAGCTGGTATTATTTGTATCTATTGCATACAAAGCTACAAACATCTTTCAGTTTCTGTCTAATAAATTATTATAAAAATGAAAAATGTTTTTTCTTGATGCTGAATATATTAGGTAAAGGATTACATTTTTAAAGTTTCAACTCCAAAGAGACTACCAATAAGAGTAGATTATCCAAATCACTAAACGAATGATTAATGTGTTTCAACTCAGCATAATTTATGATCAGCCAAAAACTGAGTAAATAAAAAAGTGTTGCAATAATATAATTACTGAAAAAAATTGCACGAAATATCATTAACATGTCTATAATAACTTCGCAAGTAATATTTTCTTTATATTTAGCGTATAATGATATAGGATTTCACCCCTTGACCTTCATCGGCTGTCTTATTAATTACTATATTAACAATGACATCATAACAAAGAGCTGGCAATCTAATACGACGTGAAAACGTTTTCTTTATCTGACGCGTAGTAGGCGTTAGCGGGAATAAATCGCTTTGTCCGGCCAGTCAAAGTGTTTCCTAGATTACGTATTAGAGCGATGACGATAAACAAAGGCCATTTGCACGCACACACAAATTCTAAATTTTCACCAATGAAAAATCGCTCGCTCAACTTTTTATAAAGATATCCTTTATCGTCCAAAAATCGATAACCAAAAGAATTTCCATCAACAAAACACCGCTTCGAGCGTGTATAGAAAAATCTTTTCACATAATTTTCAATTCTCACGCCTTCCGTTTATCCAATGGAAGAATTCGCGAGCTCGTTTAATTGAATTTTTTTCACTTTGACAGATATTGATCGTCGGCAGTTTCAATACCTTTCTGTTTTATTCCACAAATACTTAGAAGCAGTATAATAAATCGCTGAAAGTGAAAGCTGTTTTTTAAGCCTTTGAAAGTCTATAAATCATATAATAAATGAGGAGCCTCCGAACTATTCATTTTATTTTTTTATAAACTTGGGCGTATTTTAGCGGTGTTTTATTAAAATCAGTGCACTATACTGTAAAACCATTAGCTATTGAGTGATTAAGGCACGAGATATAAATGTTCAGTATTTTAAATGTTATGACATAATTCAATGTACATTTTGAGTTTTAGTTTTCTAAATCAATGAACAATAAATTAGCGTTGCTATTTTATTTTAAAAGTTTTACAGTTGCTGATATAAATATTTTAAGCTAATTTCTGAATATTTGGTTATATTTATTTTTAGTTTGAATTTATACAAGGAGTATGAATAAAATGGAATAGGATTATTTGCCACCTTTTTTTCTTAAGAATGACGGGTGTCTAAACGGGCCAAATTTTAGCATTCTTTAATAAAAAAAATCCAAAGCACGCACAACATTCACAAAAAAATATTTAAAAACCTATCTATCGATCAACCTGTATATAATTAAATTAGTAAGGTACAATAGCCTCTATTGTGTGGAGTTCAATCTGAAAATCGGGCATACTGTGATTAAGGATTTATGCATGGCCGAGATACGAAAGGCCGATAAACGGCGATAAGCTTGGCTCTATAGCTTTGAGACCTAATATTGTCATTGGCGAACAAAGGGTGCTCAGAAGAGCATGGTGTGACCTGAACCTGTACTACGGTTGCTATGGATACCTTTATTGTTATTTTCGATCGCAACAATGGACGATGATCGAGACACGTTATCGCTTTGTTGTTAATTAGTTATTTTGTGATTGCATGTTTTTTGCAAAATTGAGACATTTTCTTATCTCTATCATCTATTTCATCAATGTTTAATTAATCAGTGTTTTACAGGAATATGCATAATTCTTGCCTAATAGTTATAGAGTCAATTTCTTTTTCAATTTAACGAATATTTTGAAAGATACATTATGTATAAAATATTTAAAAAATAAACACAAATATTTTTGACATCTAAATTTGTAAACGAAACCTCTAAAACACGTCAAAAGCAGCAGTTTGTATGGATTAGACCATTTACAGTGCAGAATATTTAGATAAAATATTTACTGTATCACAAGTTTTTATTTAAATATTTTACACAATGTACAAAAAAGGATTGTTAAAATCATGATACGAATACTTTGGTTTATATTTATTGTGGTAGTATCATTAAGAAAATTGCGATTCATGATGTTAAAGAGCTTATACACGATATTGTAATTAAATTCTAAAAAATATTTCGCAACTCATTCTCTTTCAACGAATGCAAAAGTATGTCTAATAAATTGTGAAAATATTGTATTATTTAGAATAAGCTATTTTGAACTTCATCTGTGTTTTCAGAGGGAGAGTTGAAGAAGACTTCAGCATAATAGATAAAAAGAAATTAATCTATTGATATTCAGAAAAAACCTGCAAATTATTATAACATGTGGTTGAGAATGTTTAAACATGATTATCTAGTAAAATACTAAATAATTAATATGTATTTCGTAAATCACATAAAGTATTTGTAAGTTAATTTACGATTGTTGTAATCGTGTACCTACCTACGTTTAATATCCCTCCAAATATGTATAATCATGTATTTTTAAAATCACCTGAAATCCAATAACACAAAAACAAAAGTCATGTCTCGAATCATTAAGCCAACAATATCCCGTGATAGTGTGCATTCTCTCCAAGTTGGTCCCCTCGTCACAGCTGGCCGGAACCACTCAAAATAATTACAATCCCACAAAAATGTCACAAGCTCGGCTTCCAACAACAAAGTACAGCTGAATAAGTGATGAAGCGAACCAATGATATTTATGATTGATGACTGTAAGTCTAACATTGCGCAGCCGGCCGACTCAAAAAACGTTAATTGAATTATAAATGTTAATTTGGAATTAGATTGGATTTCAGCACACAAGGGGTGCCAAATAATTAATTCAACTAAGGGACGTTATATTTTAAATTTAAATCGAATTTAAACGAAAATTTTGTAATGTATTTTTTTTTTACTAAAATGTCTACGTCATGTTCTTATTTTAAATACCACTTTGCGGGATTAATAACAATGCACCTGGGTTTCATCAAGCCCCACGTTGCCGAAGCAGCGCTTTATTCAGAGTCACGAAACTGTGCTCCAATTAATGCTCTAGTACCTATCTAACATTTTCCTTATAAACAACATTTTCGACAGTTATTAAGATTTCCATTTTAGAAAATGTAATTATATGTTTCGTATAATTTCACTCACAAGAATGAAGGAGTTAAGTAAGGAACATTACAAAGAGTTATAAATAGGGGTAGGAAATATACTCACGTCAAGTTTGCGAAGCTTGCGAAGTAGGTAAGAGTTGGTAAAGTCAAACTCTTAGAGTTTGGCTCACTTTATTGTAACTGGGTAGCGGGTGTCGGTGCCATACGTCACGTTCACAGCCCGCCAATTTGTCTGTCATTTGCCAAATCCGAACGCGCCTTGAATGTAGACCGAATATCTACTAAATATGTATTCAGTGTTGCCACATGCCTACTATAATTTCACATACATTAGATTATGCTTCGTATCCATGTAGGTAATTTTTAGTACCAACATTATATTAGGTGTGCTCTTTTTGCGAGAGATGAGAACTGATTTGTATTCAAACGTTGGTGTTACGGGAAATTGGGTACTTTTTTTGTAAAATATGAAGAAAATATCAAGATGAAGTCACGCACATAGCTGCTTATTAAATCAAAATATGCTTTTATGCCATACTCATGTAAATTTCGTGTTGACTTGACAAAATCGGAATTCATATTGAACTATGTCTAGGTTTCCATTGAAGCTGTTAATTAATAGTAATATTGTTAAAGAAGCCTAGTAAATGGATTAGCTATATACTGGCAGTCACGCGTGTCACCGTCAAGTTCAAGTAAAGGGCTGGAATGTCTATTAATGTTCTCGAATCAATTCTGAACCTTGATTAATTTTGTACTAGGATCAATTTTATTACTTGACTTCTAATCCTTGTTGATTGCAAGGTCACAAGCGTGGTGTAATTATAGTGATTTCGTTAAGCCCAATAAAAAATGTGCCTTGGTAATGTTATAGAGTCAGGTTGAAGGACAACTAGAGAACTCTTTCCCAAATTAAACATTTTTGTCCACGAATTAAAAATACACTAAAAAATACCCAAAATTTTTCGTATTAAACGTAATTTATAGTTAACGAAATTAAGGACCACAATTAGACAAAGTTTATGTTTAAAAAGGTTTCAGTATTTTATAGTCTAATAAAAATAGCTTGTTCCTCCAGTGTTGGGCACTTAGCATACCAAATAGGTAACAAATTTATAAACTTAACTAATTAGGCGCTCGCTGGACTGAGTTTCATGTTTGCTCTGAACATCGTAAACTTCTTCTAACTTCCTAATTTGGAACAGCCGTAATTATTGTTTATCTGAATCATTTACAAACTTTGTAACCCATAGAGAAAAGTGGTAATTAAAATCTCTGAAATATGGGCCACAGCCCCTGCATGTTAGTTATAATACTCCTACGTGGGCATATAAAACTATTCAAGTAGGTTTTACTTACAGACAGGCAATATAACAATAGTTACACAAAACTTGCTCAAGAATATAATTTAAAATAAGAATTGAAAAAAAGTAAAATGATAATAAACCGGTCAACAAGACGAAGGTACTGTCAGTTTCCATTATTCTGGATTCTAAAAGTAACTGACGTTATAAATGTGAATAAGAATTCTTATTTCAACCTTCAATGAAAGCTGTGAGTAGATCTTAGGTCTAGTAAGGAATAAAAGAAAGACGTAGAAAATTCCATTCTGATTTGTTACTACATTTCGCCACAGTTTTATTTGAATTTTAGCTTTAATCCACGCAACTTATTCATTCACTATTTGTATTTTGACAGGTTGTTGAAATATACCGTCTAGCTTTTCACGACTGACCTTTATACCATAATAGCCAAAAAGGTAGCAACCATTAGCATTTTAGAGCATTTGACCATGATAAAACTTATTGGCTAGATAGTTTTATCCTCAATAGGTATATTATTTCCACGAGGATATTTTTCACTGAAAATGGACCTTCACTGAAAATGGACCCTACGCCCTAGATAGTAACTAACTTTAACATTATAATTTATACATACCTACATAGGTTTATGTAAGAACTTTACAATATCCTATTTGGATCAATAGGTACATAAAATATGCTCAGTTTAGAATACTAATAATACAAAACATAAATAAAACAACGCGCGGAGCCTACAAGGCGGTGGCGGCGCCTAAATATGTGGTTTGGATCCCTTTATACCAGAAATTATCAAAGCTTTCCGCATTAAATGTTAGCGACGCTGTTGTGCCCCAGTCACTCTATAGCCATTATTAGCGAGTGACACGTTATTTTTGTGAGATACGTACATACGTAATAAAGGCCGGGTAGACGCGCCCGCGAGACGGACATGAACGCATTGATAAGGGTCACATCGGAACATTACCCGACCCGACGGACAAGCTAAGCCTCTTTTTTACCTAAATTAGTTAAGCGAAACGTAACTCAATAATATATTTTTGACTCCCTTCCGGAAGTTTCGTTATTAATTTTTGCCGGCGAAACTTCTTTAACTTTTTTTAATTAGCACCAGGAAATCCAAATACCTTTAGCTTTTTTCATTACTCTTTATTTGTTCCTCCTGAAAATCTATCTTTCAGGATTAATTACGTGTTTATTTATTTTGCTGATGAATCCCGTGCGTACACACCAATATTCAATCAATCTTCGAGCTTTTGATGAAGGAAATCAGAGCTCAATTAAAATTCATTGATCGGAAATTTAACGAATGCAACGTGGAATAATTTATCAATATTTTTTCAATCTACTAAGCACTCGTCAGCCGAAGAAAGATAACTTCCAATCAAACTTAATGACTTTCTTCACGCTGATTGGCCGTGAGCGAAGTACTAACGAGTCTTGATTTCAACAAACTTGGCAAATTGTTTGCTTATTCAACGTAAGGTAATAACAGCGGGGACACACGGTCGTAAATTTCAGCAAGCGAGGTATAAAGCATTCAGGTTCGCACTATGCCCGCTATCGATCTCTTTTGTAATTATTGTGCTCTACATATTTTACACTTTATGGGAGTTTGGTATCGAGTTGTAATTACAATCAACAATTTCGCATGTGTAATGCGGATTTATTTTTAACTGGTGTAAAGTACGGCTGTGCTTGAATTTATTTAAATGTTCTCCGAGCGCGTTTAATCCCTTAATCTAATATTTCAATAATTTCACATTCATTTGTTTTTAATTATCGTGCAGTACTTATAAACCTTGTGTTCGGGTATTTATATCAGATTTATGGCAGCATTGAACTGAATTACTGCAATTGTTTTTTTACTAGACGATAAAAGTTTTGGATAATATTTTTAGTGTCTCAAAATGTAACAATGTCGTTACTCAATTCCGAATTATTTTTGTATTTCTTCCTACTGAGAACAAATTACCTGTATTACCATATTATTTTTTGTAGGTATAACTAGGCAATAAAAATATGATCGTTAGGTGCACTTCCTATTTACAAGGATGCATAAGTTATACACATTTCTATCCTAATTACTTGGTTGTTCAAACATTTGCTAGACACAGTATTTGATCCTGTTGCACGGCCCAAGATATTGAACAGGAGTAATAAAGAATTTTTCCAAACTTCGGAGAATGGCGATTACGGACCATTGAAATACGTCAAACTTGAAGTGATTGGATCTTTGAATTTAAAAATGCTTTATCGGCAGAATTAATAATGGCCGCTTGTCCTACGTCATCATTCAAATGATTAAAATATCTACATATTTTTGCCGTAAAAGTAGAATTTTACATAAAAAATGAGCGATTAAAATGTAATTTCAAAAAGAACAATTTGATTAAAGTTAGCAGTCAGCTTGTTCTTGCCTAAAATTCATTCATTTATCATCATTATAATAAATGTCCTTGTTTTATTAAAATTCACACTACATTGTGTTTTATTAAAGTGAGACTGGGATATTACACTGTCTCCAGTTAGTAATATGAAGTAAGATGAATGTATTCTAGTGTTACTACGATCATTTGAATCTCACAAAATTAATAACAAAAATAATCTAACAGTTTTGGTCATTTTTAGTATGACACTCTGTACTATGGTGGTCATTATATTGCAGTACTTAAGTAGCCTAATTAACCAGGATGCTCTTTCTAGTCCTTATAAGAAAGCGCCAAAAATATAATATACTTACCTATATATTTAACTTACCAAAAAACGATTTCTCAAAAAATAAACCCTTATCATATTTAAAACGTTTATATCAGAATGTCAGACGTTAATGTCAGACTCTGCTTCAGTGAAGTGAAACCCTAATATACTTTTTACCCTTAGTAACCTAATAACTAATGGCAGACTGGGTGTAACAGAGATATTGAAATCATGACGCAATCACAAATTATACTGCCAAGTTCAGTGATCATAAAATTATTCCCTTTAGAAATAATAGGCCAGGTTTAAGAGAGGCTCGAAAGCGAATAAGCGGTTGCATAAATTAATATCAAAATGTGCAAATAAACTGTTCCAAAATTAGTATTCGTAACTATCGGGTTGGTTAGGTTGAATGTCGAGCTGTGGTTAACGAAGCCTGTTGAAATAAACTCATTGGCAGCAAGTAATCGCCGAGCTAACTACTCGTGCACTAAACGTTCCGATGGGAATCCGCGAGCTCAATGTATTTGACGATTACTAATTACGGTTCGTTAGCCAGTAATCGCCTAAGAGTTTCAGTAATTTGTACTGGAATTTAGTGGGCATGTCACTTCCTAGATAATTTCCGAACCATGCTTTTAAATTTAATAGGTAGCTATCACAAACAAAAATGCGATAATTTATAAACTTGTTTACCAGCTACCTATGTAATTATAAAATTATTTAATAAATGCTTTGTGCAAAATTAAAATTATTACGGAAATAGTTTGTTTGTGGTTATGACATAAAAGTGAAAATTTTCCATTGTCATTAGACTGAAACTTTTATAAATCCAGCGATTAATAAGCTTAAATTGTTTAACAGGATCTTCATGGTACACAAAGGCGATACTCTTTAGCAACAAACTTTGCTTAGCCTGAGCTAAGACTTGCCATTATAACTTCGTTATTCTCAAAGTGTACTTTAGAGAAGTGCAATGAGTAACGTAAAAGCGTTGCGTTAAATCTGGCTTCAGGATATCAGTGTAAATATAATTATTTAAAGCAAACTTGATTTATTATGAAACTAGCTTCCGCCCGCGGTTTCGCCCGCGTGGAGTTCGGTTATATCGCGTTTCCAAGAGAATTCTTCAAAAGTCCGGGATAAAAACTATCCTATGTTCTTTCTGAAGGTCAACTGTCTCCCTGTACCAAATTTTAAAAAATCAGTCAGTGGTTTAGACGTGAAAGCGTAACAGATAGACAAACAGACACAGACATGTAGACAGAGTTACTTTCGCATTTATAATATTACTAGGGATGCAGCGGAGAATTTTCGTATTATTAGATTGGTTTGATATTGAAAGACAGTGAAAGTGTACATAAATAAATTGTTTGCGCTGGGCTTGTGTTTGCGAAGGACGTACGTTAGTAGCACATGTGTTCGGGACGTGGCGTGACGTGGCATACATGGGGCAGCGATGTGACTTTCTAGCAATATTTTTTAGAACTGGATTCATTGGAGACACTGGAGACATTGCTAAGATTGCCATAACTGCGCGATAGTTAAAATCAAGATTTCCCTATTTAACTATCAAGATTTAACTATCTAAATTTTAATAATGATATATCCTGAATAAAAAAAAAGTTCTTGATAAACCGTAAAATTATCATGTTTATTGTCAACTTACCTATCGTTTTATACTTCCTCAAAACTTGTGCATGCTACCATCAGCCTGTTCACATCGGAAGATCAGACTCGTGCATGTGTGCGAGGATTCATAAGATTACAAGAATACAAAAAATCGTTTATTTCGGCGCGTTTGCCGATAGATGAACCTACCGTAACCATTTAACTTAGGTACATACAAA
Source organism: Helicoverpa armigera (assembly GCF_030705265.1). NCBI lineage: Eukaryota > Metazoa > Arthropoda > Insecta > Lepidoptera > Noctuidae > Helicoverpa > Helicoverpa armigera. The sequence continues at coordinate 6,852,404 of NC_087132.1, read as the reverse complement.
ATTCAAATTGAAACGTTTCGCTTAGTATTGAAACACACAAAGACATGTGTATCTGAACATGTCTTGTCATTAACATACATCCAATCTAAAATCACGCATTAATTGTTTATGGAACTGGTGATTGCTTTCCAACGCATCAGTGTGTGTGTGTGTGTGTGTCGACAATATCTGGACGTCATTTGCACTTTCCAATTGCGAGGATGATGCATTGATTGGAAATCAATAATTTGACCTAGCTTATGAGGCACTTAATGGATGGCACGTTAGACCGTTCTAAATGCAAAATGCAAGTAAACGTATTGTGACAATATGTCTTTATTGGCTATGCATGTAAAATAGGAACAATTGTCTCTATATAGATTGAATTTCCTTGTTTCATCCCACATACTATACTGACTTCCGTGACTTATAAAGAGTTATATTATTTTTACACAGAAACAAAGACCCGTCAGTCGCTGGACTGTTTCCCAGAAAAAAGGCGCGTCATATGAATCATCCTTTACGCATTACATTGAGGCAATACTGGATCTCAAATAAAGTCCATCATAAATGGATTACTATTGAAATACCCTGTATCTTAAATCCTCATATCACGGAGAAGCAAAAAATCGAAAAGTCTGTCGGCCCTAACTCTAACGCATATTTTATGAAGTGTCGCGGCCTCTGCGGGCTATATACAATAACCACGTAAAATATTCGCGAAAGCCACACAGAGACTAGTGGCTGATAGCTGATAAATTGAAGCCGGTACGTGACCGTCCGCCAGCCTTTCAGGAGATGGGATCATGCTGAGTCAGCGATGTCGCGGGTCGAACACCCACGCACGAACACCGCACTACATGATATTCGATACAGAATTGATGCCTAACCGTCAGTCGAAATGAAAATGAAATACTTGATATACGACTTGCTAAGGGACGCAGTATGGACATAAATCTTGAATATTTATGAAATTTATTATAGGACAGAATTACTTCGTTTCTTTTTTATGGTGACATTTGTGCAAGATGTCGTTTGACTATTATTAGGGCTGTCACTGAAATGGGAAGAAAATGAGTGACTTCGTCTTTTAGTTTATTACCGTAGGAAAATTTTGTGCACAGTGACCATTATTCCTTTTAAATATTATGGCGCAAGCCTTATTATATGTTACTGCTAGATTAGTTTAACAAAATACGTACCTACTTACTACATTAAACATTTTGAGACAAGCCATGTGCACTCTATTTTCATGGTCATTAACCTTCTCATAATTTAACCAAACATGGAAGTATTTCTCCGATGCAAAAAAATAAAACACGAAAAAACGTACCCTGTATTTTACCTTAAACCATAAAAGAAAAATTCTGGAAAATTCCATGGCACGATAGCTTGTCCTCATAACCGCTGCCCTCAGATTGAACGTGAAGAGATTCACACCAATAGCATTGCGTTTTGTGGTCCTTTTGACGTGTGTTCGACTGCTGGTCAAGTTAAAGGTATTTTTACGTGTTTTTTGCGAAGTTTTCGGCCAATTATAGTTTGGCCTGCCAGTTTTTTAGGAAATACTTCAGGTTTCGCAGTTTACGGATTCTTTTTTTTTAAGTTTATTGTAGGCACATAACATAACCGAAGACTGTTATGTCTTAACACGCACATTAAGATTTTGAGTATTTTCTGTAAACATATTCTAGTAAAAAAAAACTTGTAAAATAATGGTACTTAACCGCTTGTTTAAAAAAAAATATTCAATGCCCTAGAAGTAAGAATTACCGAGATAGATCATTGACCTTTACCTTTCAGCGTTTCATAAAAAATAAACTACTTATCATTTAAATAATAATTGAGTACCAGCTTAAATAATAATTAAATAACTTCTGAAACATTCAACTTTTCAATTAGTTGAGGCAGACATCTTTTCTACGAATGCAATCTGCTGAAACGTAGCGGTTGGAGTGAATAACGAAAATATAATTGGATCTAGTAAGTAAGGCGAGTGTATCAAACAAACTCAGGGGCGGGCACATAGTGGTATGATTTAGATAAGTCGCCCGCTCTGCACGTTTAGACGTTTTCCTTTTAGAACCTGCTGTTTTAAAACTATTTTGTTAGTACAACATGAAAGCGACCTATTCGTAGAAATGATTAAATTGATGAAAAATAATGACCATCTGTTAGAACTTGCTCAAGAATTTTTATGTCTAAATTGAAGGAAAAGTATAACCTTGGGTACCTATAGTTTCAGTATCCCAAAGAGTTCCTTTGAGATTATAATAAAATATAATATTATTCTGAACAATTAATTTGATTCACCTTTATCTCAATGTGATGTTTTTTTAGCCTGAACCTCCCATCGCAATGATCCGTTGATCGCGGCTAATAACGGGGTGGAACCACCGGGTCGTGTACGGAGCACATCGGTCGCAGCCGCTCAGTTTCTGGTCCAACTAGTCCTCACACGGTGCATTACCCTCGGCCACCGCATTCGAGAGCTATTTGCTGCCCGGGATCAGATTAATGTTGCCACTTTTCTACTTGTCGTAACCACCAAACTTTGGCTCAACCGCCTTTACCCACTCTATTGTATTCCAAAGGGAATTATTTCTGTTGAGTACGTAGGTGGCTCGTGGTTTGAGGAAATAATACGGCTGTACTCGTAAAATAATAACTTATTGCCGGTTCGTTACCTGTTATTTATTTTTAATAGCCGTTACAGGAAAATACGTTTTTTTTACTTTTGCTATGTACTTAAAAATACCTAGATGGTACTTTTTCATTTTCACGCTAGTGTACTTTATTCTGTAAATAAATTGTTCTGTTAATTTAATCAATAGGTACTTTTGTGCAGACAAACACACAATAAAGCTTATTATTAACCTTTTTAGACGGGCTCGTTTTTAATCAACATAATGAATTTTGTGAAGGCGAGTGAAAACATTACGATCGTGTCTTAAGATTTAATTCCAGATTTTATAATCGTATTTTGTAGGACAAGTGGAATGCGAGACCCTTAAATGTGCTTTATGAACAAAGGTCCGCTCAACAAAAATAGATAAGGTTTTACGATTGTAGTAAAGTATAAAAATCTGCCAATATTCAAGGAACTTGCGTAGTAAAAATATATTTTCTAAGTACATAGTAGCTATTTCATTTATATTTAAAGAAAAGTAACATTCAATCAAATGCTTTAATACCGAGCAAGATATAAAAAATTTAACGATTAATACGTACCTACAAAAGAACCTCCTTCTACATTTCACACGTACATATAAATATTTACACTTACCTCCTCAAGTTAGCTATCTAATAAAAAGAGAATAAGACACCTCCAATAAACTCCCTCCTTATTACACAAAACATATTAAACGGAATCCACTTATAAGAGGAATTCAGGAGTCCCTAATATTACATTCTCCCAGCGACAATAACCCCAAAACATTAAAATGAAAAGTTTTATCAAATAAAATACAATTCAGCCGTGCGTACCGCGTGGGGTAAAAATGCGGTAAAAGGTGGTAAAAGTAGATACATTCCCTTTTACCTCTTGCTTCCGTTCACGCGCAGAAATATTACGTGGAGGTGTAAACGAGCCCCGGCAAGGCCGTTATTGCCGTCGTTAAGTTAAAATTTTCTCTCTTGAATAGCAAAGCGAATGTGAGACATAAACACAGACATTTATGTTATTTGCAAACGAACATCGCGATGAATATTATGTAAAATAAAGGTGTGTCGGAAAATACGATATCCCTTGTAAAGAAATGAGCTGGATGTATTCGTTTGTTATTTGCTTTCGTTTTTGTTGTAAGTACGCTCTAATTAGAACGACTTTAGATTTATTTTCTCAAAAATGTATTGTTATTATTTGTAAGATGTACATATTTTATAAGCTTTTCAGAAAAGCAATCATTTTCCAATTGGTAATAGACTTTCCATATAAAAATAATTACATTCACTTTACCCAGTCACATCCAGTTGGCCAGAAATTTATTTTCAACCGTACCAAGACCGGGATTTTTCCGTTCATTCCCTTTTATTTTTAAAGCCCAAATGTTTTGTGTCGTGGGTATAAAACACAGAAAAGTATCAACTCAATCGTGCAGAAAAAATAGTCGCTAAATTCTTTGTTCATCGTCCAATTCACTGAGTCAACTCGTATTACCGTTAAAGAATAATAAGTTGTTTCATTTGGTACATTCGGTTGGCTAACAAACGTCAGCTGAACAAAACAAGCTGGCAATAGAATAGATTTCCCTAAGGACTCCTATATTACGACTTTCCATAGAGGAAATGTACGTAAGTGTTCTGAAAAAGTGAGGGCGTTAGTTATTTGATGGTCGAATTATTTTTATGACGGAATGACACTTCTGGTTCCAAGTTATTGTCCTTGTAACATTGTTGTAGGTGACAAGTTAAACACTTATTTAGAAGCAGAGGATTTCGCTGCCAGTTTACGTAGCGAAATATAGCTTAGATGTGTTTGTGACAAAGTTATAGTTATGTAAAAAACTGTTCAGTAATATTTAGAGGTTACTGATAAACAAATAATTTTGGTTCATATCGTAGGTCAGCTTAAAAAAGATTACAGTTTTGAAAGTAAAAAACAATTTTAATTTATTTTTAAGATATTTCTAACAATAGGTACTTAGACTTTCAATAAATAACTAATGCTAGACTGAGTATATTTTTAAAGAAATATTTTAATAATAGGTTACCTAATTAGATTCTAATTACTTTATTAAAACATTGACCTTTCGTCCTTAAGTACCTATCATATAACATTGAAAGAACTTGAATGATCGTTAATTAACTTTATGGCACAGTACATTTTAGTACTTTGGTAATTAAAGGCTTAAAAAGCGGCCGTCTAGCTCCTATAACGTTACAAAGATAGGTACTTTATTATACTACATAAAACCTTTTGTGCTGAGTAGGTCCAATGTTATTAAGAAGTAGGTAAAGCTTAGGTAACTCCATCTTCGCGTTTTTGTTGTAAATAAAAGAGCGTCTTCCATTTTGATTGACGTGATTTAAATCAACAGTAACTCAAAGTCCTATAGATATAGGGGGATACTTTTACCTTTAACTACTTATGATCATCGGCAAGGATATTGAGCCCTGACCTTCACCTGAGCAGAAGTGTTTTATTGGTTTATTGCCTTAAGTGTAAAGTGCGCAAAGCGATCTCCACTCTTCTGCTGAGAGCTCATTATCCGTGCCGATAACTATACCTACTTGTAATTATGAGTGATAAATGAGAATATTATAAGAAAAATCCCCTGAACAATTGACGTTCTATTCAGACGAAAATGAACACACTTGTTTCGCAATTAAAATGGTTTATTAACCCATTTAATTTTACGTAATACATACCATATTTCTATAAAGTTATTTACTAGGCCCAGACCGAAGGGTTTAGGCAAGCCCGAGACTAAATTATAGCAACTAAATAGTCTAAACAACTTATGTAAGGCCAAGTTTCGGTGCGGTATAACCGACATTTCCACTGATAAAACTATTTTAGTGGAGTACGTCAGGAATGCGGCCAGTATTGTTCCCTAACCCTAAAGGAAGGTCATATGTTTAATTATAATGAGCTGAAAATGTTGGTATAATTAATATTGTTCACTGGGAAGAACACTCTGATATCTACTTAAATCATCTTTTAATAAACTTACTTTTTTTTGGAGATAAGAAATCATCGGATGTCCCCTCTCTCTGTGAGTGCAGGAGTGTCAGACTTTTGCTGATCAAAACCCACCATTGTTCCTGCTGAAGCCTTTAATAATAAAAAATAAAATAATAATAAAATATTTATTTCATAAAAACAGTACAGAAAGAAATGGCGGGATGACCTGGATGCCTACAACCCTGATTGGTGGGAGGTCTCAAAAGATCGAGAGGTGTGGAGACAAAATGGGGAGGCCTTTGCCCAGCAGTGGGACAGTACGGGCTAAGAAAAAAAAAGTACAGACTGACAGCCTTTGTTCACCAGTAGGTACTGATAATTTAATATACTTCTAGTTAGGAGTAGCATCTTAGCACACCGTATAATATAAACCCTAATGCCTCAAAGTTTAATGACTATTTGACTACCTAACTATCTGTTACTGCACTTTGCACTTGGTTAGCAGTATAGGTATTTAACACATAATTTTGATACTGTTATTTATTTCTTTAAAAAACTTCTTGCAGGTATTGTTAAGCACCTATGTTCATCTTTAACTCTTGAACATACGCCAAAGGAAATTACCTTGTGATGAGAATTTTTAAATTTCGTACTTGCTTTAGTGACATTTTTAAAGCAAAGCAACAGCGTTCCACTCTTGGCTTTCACGTTAATGTAGAGCATATTGCTCCCGGGGGAATTGTGAAATGCATGCAAAGGTGATAACTTAGATGCTTGCATTGCATGTTTACTTGTTTAAGAATTCAGATTTGATTTGAAAAGATTGTGCATTCTCCCCAGATATTTGTGTTGATGTTTGTCATATCGTGTCTTTATTTGAATTTTTTAGTTGAGCTCTGTAAAACGTGGTTGCAGAGATCAAAACATAAAAGTGGTTATATAGGTAGCGTACCGTAATAATATTTAGGTAATCTAATTTTCATCATCATTTCGAACTTGTTTCTATGAATAATATTAAATAAGATGCATAGTATTACTTTATATCCAAGGATGCCGGCACAAACAAGCTTATTAAGACTCACGCGTCAACCCACAAATATGCCTTAATTATAAATAATAAGCGCTAATTAGCAACAAGGCTTAGTTAATGAAAGTGGGTAAATCTGTCCCTGTAATGATTTAATTCGTTCCGATGGTATCAATTAGATAGTACTAGCGGAACATTGTGAACCATTGTCAACAAGCTTCACAATAACCCTCCAATTAATCAACGTTTCTAATTAGCTTTGTATAACAAGCTATTGTGTTGGGCCTACAATTTGCTTTTTTATTTACTGAGTGTTATTATCGATATGTTTGTTGGTTATGAGTTTGTAGTCACATGTTCCTCCTAAAGTATCTAAGAGAAAGGTTGCATATTACAAAAATGAATTAGTTTCGAGATTTCAATCCTCTAATTTTACGAATGACTATTTTTAGTTTTTAGGTTAGTAGTTACATTAAGAATGCTATGCACATATATAACATAGATCATCATAATTATCTTTAAATAATTTTATCTTCTTCCTCCATTGACTCGTAACTCATTTGTACTACACTCTTAGATAGTATTAGTGGCGCCCTCTAGAATACAGAACTTAAAGTAGGTACACTTATGTTTGGCTAAGCTCCGCTGGACAACAAAGCTCCATGTGAAATATGCATCATGAGATTGAACATATATCAGTAGGTAGGTACTATCGATTTAACGACCAATGACAGACTTTTTTGAGGAATCATTTGAAACTTTAAAACAATAAAAACTCATCCTCCGAGCCTTTTCCCAATCATGTTGGGGACGGCTTCCAGTCTAACCGGATTCAGCTGAGTACCAGTACTTTACAAGAAGCGACTGCCTTTCTGACCTCCTCAACCCAGTTACCCGGGCAACCCGATACCCCTGGCTAGACTGGAAATTTCGACCTGATTATCGCTACGAAAAGCTTCTGGTGGGTCATAAAATAATATCATTGGTTGGTATTACTTTATTATTTTTCTACCCCGTCCAATTATATAAAATAAATAAGACAGTAAGAAAACCCATTAATTTATCACAAACAATACATTGTAATGTCGACAACAGCATGTCGATTCTATAAAATATCACAACTCACTTCGACATCACTCTCACTTCGACTTCGATCTAAAGGTAGAATTCCGTGGACGCGACAATAGTCAACCTATGAAAATGTATGGCACCGTTGCCGAGGCCCGTGACAGTCGCGCGCGGCCGACGAATTTCGTAAGCTGCTCGCGGCATTGTCAACAATTTAATTCTGGTTTTACTAAAATTCTATAGATGTTATTAAGCGCTAGACCATAGTTTTTTTTTTTTATTGGGTAGTTTACGTTACCTACTGGTAACGGTGTTCATCCATAGACCATCTGTCATTTCTGTGAGTTGTCAAGAACAAACACTCGTAAAAGTACTTAAATATTTTGTTGCGGTTTCGGATCGTTATAAAGAGAAAACTAATGAAAGGTATGTGTATTTTCTATTATTAATGATTGATTGTCAAAATATCCAGTTACGATTATAGTAAGTCGATGCAATCCACACCTATTATACCTCTAGAAGAGGTACTACAGCAATAGTTTATGGGCCCCACGTTTTTATTTTAGTCTAATATGACCGGGACCACCTACGTAGGTTGACAGGTAAGTAACTATTTTTTATTTTCTAGTTTTCAGTGCACATAAGATAAAACCGTTTTACTTAAGTTTTTTTACCGATTTTTTTTTTATAAACTAAGTCAAAAGTGTCCAATGCTCCCTATGGTAGGGAGGCTTGGACATACCATGTAATGTATAATTTGTAAATTTTTGTTCTTCTTCTTCAGTGAAAATTTGTGAGGTTATAAATCTGCGCTAAAAATCCTTTATAGAATCTTGTTTCAGGTACCGTTGCCAACTTGATCTAGGGACTCCATATTTATCAGCTGTTAATTTTATTTTTTAACCTTTTGATACCTCTTGTATTGCTCGTTATATTAAATCTTTAGGAATTTCCCGTCGCAAACCATTCTTTTTAACCCCCGACGCAAAAACGACGGGGTGTTATAAGTTTGACGTGTCTGTGTGTGTGTGTGTGTGTGTGTGGCATCGTAGCTCCCAAACGGATGATCCGATTGTAATGCGGTTTTTTTTTGTTTAAAAGGAATGTCATTCGGGAGTGTTCTTAGCTATGTTTGGTGGAAATCGGTTCAGGTCTTCAAGGTCATCAGCTCGTTTGTTAGGTGTGATAGGAATGTTACACGCTCAGTTTACATGCAAGCATATTTATGTGGGATCTAAAATTTGAAATACTAATGTCTTCTGGAACCACTGAGCTGGTCTGCTGTTAGGACACGAAGATAGGAGACGTAACCCTGAACTGCCTTTTAGTAAACCCACCGAGTTTGGGCTCGTTTAATTTGTCTTGACTAGTTTTCTTCATGTTTCTAATTGACGAGAACCTAATGCTGGAAATGGGATGTGGCGGATGAAACCCTAGAATGGTATATAACCCTGGATCAACAAAGGTCCATCTTTATTGTTTCTCAATCTGTGCAATTCTCCCAGAGCCAGTTTGTCATGAGGATTGTTAAACAGCTTCCTTTGGCTGAGATCGCATAATATAGCGAACCCATCATAAAAAGAAGGAAAAATTAAGGAGCTCCTTTAAAAAACCATGAAATAAAATAAAATTATAAATTTAAAAAAACCCCCGACCCAAAAAAGTACGCAATTATTATGACAAAATGTTATAAACGATAAACCCTATAAAAAGCAAAAAGTAACTTTAAACACTAGGTAAGTACCAACTAAAGCATGTCAGACTAAACAAAATTTTGACGTGTCGACGGTTTTATTTAAACCGTTTAAATATCTCGTAATGTTGAAACTGATTGTAATTTTTAGGATAGCTCTTTGATTTTATCTAGCCAAACATAAGAAATGGCAATAAAAGTTGATTATCTGTAAAATCTGATTTTTTATGCAATAAATGTGAAAAAGTGCCCATCCCTCCCCTACCTCCCCTAAAGTATGAAATGACATTACGAATCGAAGTGAAATGCGAGTTGTTGATCGAATTTTATAGAATCGCAGGACAGGTACAATTATTATAGTGCATTCCATTTCCTTTTTCTTTTTGATTCCGCGCGTCTGTTCCGCAGCGGATATTAACAGGGTAGAACAATGACTGCGACGATGAATAAGTCGATATTATACGTTTATTTTCCTGCTCTGTAAATAATATTTTATTATTAAAAATATTTATGAGATACTCTGTTTTAATATCTAGATTAAAATCTTTTTTGTCATGTCGGTTTGATAGTGTATGGCGATTTTATCTGTAATTGAAAATGTTGATATCTTTTTGAAATTAATTTTTTACTATTACAAGTTTGCATCTTTTGAGCACTGTGTGTGTTGTGTGACATACTGCAACTGAAATAAAATTGGCCACCCATCCATAGATTGACCGCGGTAAGCGCTGTTGTATTGATACACAAATTGGCGTGCTACAATCTAACAAGCTAAAATAATCAGCAAAACAAATCACCCAGCAATATCAATCGAGCAACAGCCCGAATAACATCATAATCTATCCCCAAATCGTATTTAACTGTTAACAGTCGATAGTTCCTATTTCACGGCGAATAGACGGACGCAATCATTCGTCGACACCTTATCGGCAGCTAGTTAAGCGTTTCACTGATTGTCGGATTGAGTTATAAATCTCTGACGGCACGCGATCTATCCCTTGGAACGTGGTATAGCGAAACTAGAAGTACCCACTCCATTGAATTGATGTAGGTAAGGTGGTTCTATCAAAATTGAAGTCATTTTTTTTTTCAGTTAATATTTTACGCTCTTTGAATACTTGATTCCTGATGTGAAGTTTGTAAGGTTGTAAGAGATGTTATCTACGGAACTACTTCTAAGAATGTAATGCCAGTGATGGTAAGATTATTTTAAAATGTTAACACGGATCTTGTCGTAAAAAGCTAGTTGAATGAATATAAAAAGTTGAAATATATTGGTAGTCAAGTTGCTATAAAACTACAAAAGATTATTCATAAAAAACTTGAGGAGATTGAAGAAAAACGTGTGTTTTTCCATATTTTATCTATAATTTCAGATTGATTTTGCGAAGAGGTTAAAAATTGAAAGCTTCCGATGATCGCGTGCCGGTTGTTAAGGAAATGGATTACCTCGTTATAAGTAATTCGTGGATAATGTACCAATTCACTGGAGATTTTCTACCTACAATATATTAAGTAGCATATTTTCCGATACTTTGGCTTAATTTAAGATGTCATGACCCGGTAGAAAAGAAGCTTTGATATATTTTTTGTAGATTTATATTCTTAATAGAATCGCGTGGAGCTTTTACAATCACGAAATATTCGGATGTTATATTTTTTTAAATAAAAAAATCACTTAATAAAAACCAGAATACTCTTGCCACCCACTGATATGCCACTGATATGACTGCACGAAAAAAGAAAAAAATGTTTTAAATCTTTGAACCTTATCCTTCCTAAATCCTGTCACCAAATCGAACTCAAATTACCTGTAGGTATCTATATCTAGTGTAGTGTACTGTATTATCACCGATATCTGTCGTCTCGTTGTCGCATAGACGCGGAGAGTGCACACTATACTCTATGGCCAGTTGGCGGGAAACCGGGAGAGTGTGTGGCACGGGAGTAAGACGTTATGTGGACAAGCGAGCCGATATCCTAATTATCGGATGGTAATTACAGAGACACAGGTAGGACGAACACTACATTTGGCGACGAGTGAAAATATTATATTGGCGGCGTGTCTGTAAGTAGCGAACATTATTTCTTTTGAATTGAAAAGAAAGGAAGGGGCAGGTATGGTAAGTTCAGTTTGCGGATTAGAAGTCCCCCTAAACAGCCGAAATCTGAACAAATTGGCCGTCTGTCCAAAGAACGTGCAAGTTAAAGTATCTAGTAAGGATGCTAGTATGGTATCCAGTCACCGACTCGACTATAAATTATTGTACGAGACTTTAAAGAATTGTCACACCAGTGCTCATGTCTAGGTTTTACTTGGAAAGTTTAATTGTGTGTTCTTTGAAGCATATAGGTAAGTTGTACGTTAGTAATTGTACTGTATATTAATCACATAAGGGTTTTCCAGAAAGCCTGTATCATAATATCACATTGCATACCTATGAAATTCATGTATTTTTCACCAATTGAACATAGAACATTAATTTGTTTTAAGATTGGTGCGAATCAGTAAATCGTTTTAATGCTGTGATGCTACATGATGGCTATGATTACAGCATACAGCCAAACATCTGTCGTGGGAGTAATTTCCTTTATGAAAGATAAATTACATTGTGTTCCTAGTTCCTATCATAAAGTAAATAATCTTTGGTTCCCATTGACTATAAAAGTGTGAAAAGTAATAACTGGGAATGCAATTATGACTGAAAGTTTCAAATTAATTTGTAACTTGTAATATAGTGAAATATTTGGTGAACTGAGTGCATAATATTATAAGTACCTTGAGTTTGTAAGCGACTCCCTACTACAATAATTAAGAAGTTATTTCTACTAAATAATCTGTTTTGAATTGAGTAATTTTAAGTATTTGAAAGTTAATCTGGACGAGTACCTTCTTTAAATCTTGATTAATTTCAGATTTTCTGTGCCGGTGGTTTGGATAATATAAGCTTCCAAACCTAGCTTCCCTCCCAGAGTCTAGTTAACTACTTACTTGCTATATTGTTCTGGTACCAACTTACTTCAAGAGACTTGCTTACAATATAGTGGATATTACAAGAACAAACTGGTGGTTTTGTACCTTTAGTCAACCGTTCTATAAATGACAAACATGTGCTAGGTATTTAGTTAAACAAATAGCACATTGAAGGACCATTGTAAGTTGGACTATGTATGTTGAAGTACTTACCTAGCTATACTGGTATGTATGCACATATGCACAACATTCCAACCCGTCAACGCTTCCAGTGGGTTGCCTATCTAGTTAATGTTAATTATAACGGTTGCTCAGTCACCCTGAATATAATTCTAATCCTTTTAATTTAGTTTGTTTTGCAGTATTAAAGAGGTTGTTATGTTACAACAGAGATATCTCAGAAGATGCAGAACAGGAAAACAGTACCAAACAGCAATATTAGATGGAAAATGTGGATCAAAACTTTTGGTATTCAATAGATAGAATCTTTGGTAAACATCCTAACTCATAATCCTAATTTGAGTATTTTAGGTGAATATGAAACTCTTAGACCAAAAGTTTAAGGAACTAAGCAATGGAGCATTTTTGTACTTTAATTAATTCCCATTAAGATTTGTTGGGACAATGCTGCTTTATTTACCTAACTGGGGTTTCACATCTGTGACAAAATCTTATAAGAATGAAACATGGAAGGAGTTTCAATATAGATACTTACTCTGGGTACTGTCTAATGATTTAGATTTCATAATTTGGTGATTGCTTGTGCTTCTAAAATATAACCTTCAAGATTCAGGCTTGAGTGGATTTTAATTGGTATCACAATTGACTGACATTGGTGCAGTTTAACAGAGCCCTCATTGTAATATTTCTATTTATTTGTAAATTATACTTTACAGTATTGCAGTGCCCAACAAGAATTATAAGTGTAAACTAAATAAACTTACATAGAAAGTTGTTGGGAGAATAACATAACCAAGACATGAAATAGAATCCATTTATTGATTTGAGATTAATACATCTATCTTTTGAAGTAGGTACAATGTGTAGCCTTCTCAGTTGTTGGCTACAAATGTTCTTGGCATACTGATCGTTGTTGTTGCTTTGCCACCCACTTCTGAAACCTGGAGATGCCTGCTGACCGAACAGTTTCTTGAAATTTTCAAAGCAGCGGCACCGAGCTGCCTGGGTCCTGTGGCACCTGCATTTTATCTGCGGCGCTTGGTTGTTCACTAAGTAGGTACCTACTTCATAGGTTCTAGGTTTCTATTCGGCGTTGGTGGGCGCATGAATTGGGAATCCTGCGGCCAATCTATGGGTGGACGGACGTTGTAGAGGGGTCGGCGATCGTTTCTACAGGGGGAATTGTGCATCGACGGGAGCGCTGTTTGCGAGTTGCTGTTCACTTTGATGAAAGGAGGAGGAACAGTAGTTGAGAGTCTCTATTGATGGATTCTATTCTATGTTAAGGTGTTTGTTTGTGTTTTGTAGTTTCACTGAATGCCACAGCTACAGATTACAAAGCTGATGACACCTGTCAAAGCGCGTTTCGTTGCACGACGTAGTTGTTAACTAAAATCCTAAAATCTGATAAGTTAAACGTAACTATAAAGCAACGGCTTTATAGGTGCCTACGTTATAATCGTAACGTACACATAGCACTTAAGTAAAATTTGTAGAATTGCACCCCTGGACACTCATTGATGTAGAACGCTCGAAGCTTAGGTATATCAGAATTCTTTTAGAGAGTGTATCTGCAGAAAGATGCAAGTGCCAGCGCTGATCCATACGGTTGAAAACCAGATTGCTTGTTGCAATGCTGAGATAAGGAATTAAGCTTTGAAATATTCCACTCTCAATTAATAAAAGGAAACTGTTACCAAAATTAGTTGAGTTTGATTCATATTATGCTTTAAGCATTTGCTATTAATTTCATTTGTACTAATTTAAATAATTTTGCAATGGGGTGTCAAATTAGATGTGAACGGTGGCTGGTCCAAGCGATCTGTAACTATGTAAACATGATTGCTAGGTAGGTTGGTTCCGAGTGTAATAGGAATACCTACCTTTACTTAACACATTAGTAGTGCACTAAACTGTTAGTGCTCTGTTGTCATCGAGATTAAATGTAATTCCCCTAGTAGTACAATTTTTAGAATAGTTAACGATTCAACATGAGTAAACGAGATATCTTTTCCGTCAGGAGAGCTGCGTTTCGACCGTTTAAGTTTTAAACATTGTATAATAAGTATACTGGCACCTAGACACGTTGAAAAGCAGATTGGAAATACAAAGGTATTTCATTTGTAGACACAATTTACCACTTAGGTACAACCGTATAAATTATTGTGTTATGTTGTTATCAATAAAAAAAAAACTTCTGATCTATAATATTACTTTTAGTCATTATGTATGTGTAGGTACTGGCAGAAATCTGCTAGTTCACGGGCCCACTGCGGAAGTCAACCGGGTACGTACGTTTGTGTGATCATAATTACTATGTATTTATGTACATGTTTGAAAAACTAGAGATCGTACGGCAGTACTAAATAGTAGAACTATTATATTTGTATTCGTAAAGCTTTGCGAGGCACGTTCCACTGTTGCTAACAGTAAGGTCCGTGAGAAATCGTAAAGTTGCGCGAAACTATTAAATAGTAGAACTATTATATTTATATTCGTAAAGCTTCGCGAGGCACGTTCCACTGTTGCTAACAGTAAGGTCCGTGAGAAATCGTAAGGTTGCGCGAAAGTATTAGATAGTAGAACTATCATATGTACCTATAGACCTATATGCGTGAGAGGCGAGAACTTGTACAGCTTTACGAGGTGCGACCAGCAAGGTTCGCGAGGATTCGTATATGCTGTGTGCAAGTCTTGTACAGCTTTACGAGGTGTGAACAGCTAGGTTCGCGAGGATTCGTATATGTTGTGTGCAAGTCTTGTACAGCTTTACGAGGTGCGACCAGCAAGGTTCGCGAGGATTCGTATATGCTGTGTGCAAGTCTTGTACAGCTTTACGAGGTGTGAACAGCTAGGTTCGCGAGGATTCGTATATGTTGTGTGCAAGTCTTGTACAGCTTTACGAGGTGCGACCAGCAAGGTTCGCGAGGATTCGTATATGTTGTGTGCAAGTATAAAATGGCAGGGCCTGGCATGGACTTGAAAGTCACGTTCCACTGTCGTGGAGTCCTTGAGTAACACTCAAAGGTTTGCTTTAAACGGCGCGGCGGTAACTTGTTGGTAAGGTTATGGAAAGTGGTAATGGTAAGGTAATGTGTGAGTAAAAGGTAAAGGTAATAATTTCCATAAATCGTCAGTGTAAAACGATTCGACTGTAGTGACATTTCAAAGTTGTCCGGTTGTTTATAAAACACTAGCAAACGCTACGCTAGTAAAATGCACGTAAAAGTCATTACGGGGTTTTAATCGCAAGTACGAAGCGTGAGGAAAAACTTCATTTCATCATTATTGTTTCAACTCTGAAGCTAGAAATAAAATTCTTACATTGGGACAATGCATTCTGAAACTGTCTTTCAAGTAAGTGAAGTAAAATTATTCAGTCAAAGCCCGACAAGGGCAAAGGCAATACTTGGTCATTTGAAGGAAAAGGGAAAGGAGTAGGTAGCTAGAGTAAAATGTGAGGAAACCACTTGGAGTATGAAGATTTATTATATTCCATTAATAGGCAGGTACAGTTTGGTTTTATCTATTTTTATATTCATTTTGATTTTGCCGCTAGTGGATCTCAAGTGTTCGTAATTGTTTCGAGCATGAGATACCTACCTGAATATGTCATAGCCTAGATATATAAGTAGATGATTTCGATAATAAACTGTTTGAATCGGACCAAGCAAGATGAGTGCTCGTTGGCTGAACGTGCAGCAATATTTGAGACTGTTTGATTCCACATGGACTAACAGGCGGGATATCGGTGTCCATCGACTGATCACCAGACTGGTTATTGATGTCGGCAAAGTGACGGAGTTTAATTTGTTTTTACTAAACAAAGGAAGGGATGTAGTGTACTGTATTATCACCGATATCTGTCGTCTCGTTGTCGCATAGACGCGGAGAGTGCACACTATACTCTATGGCCAGTTGGCGGGAAACCGGGAGAGTGTGTGGCACGGGAGTAAGACGTTATGTGGACAAGCGAGCCGATATCCTAATTATCGGATGGTAATTACAGAGACACAGGTAGGACGAACACTACATCTAGTTCGAAAGCTAGCGAGATTCAGGCTGCCGAATATTCTGGTCCTCGATATTCATGACTACATCTCCTAGACTCTTGTAATACATGATCCAGATACCACCGAATTGGTTTCGCTGGACACCTCGACCGGTTATTTTCATATAAATATACCTGATATATTGGTTAGAATTCTTATAAATATATTTCAGAAAAAGATTTACCTCCACCAATGGGACTCGAAGCTTAATCTTTATAAAAACTGAAACAATTGCGTTTGTATGGAAATGCAAATGTAAGCTGTATATTTTCTTGGCGCAGAATCATTTGCATTAATTGCTTAGGATTAAGGTTAAAGGATTAAACAAAGAGAACTAAAAACATATGAAAGTCGCCGATACTGACTTAATTATTACGAAACGCTTTTGTAAATAAAAGTATCTTATATGAGATTTGCCTTGGAACCTTCTTATATCTTTTCGGATCAATGTCAACTACAGAACAAAATCTTTAATTTTCTTAACACTAGGTAAGAAATATTCAATTGAGGAGTCTTTTTGTGAAACATATATAATGTATCAGGACCATATTTACCTCTTTTATTTTTAATTACGCAATTATTGATGAAAGATTACGCCCTGCTCGATTACTTTAAAGCGCTTCCAGCACAGTACCGTCTTTGCTTCACTCGAGTCAGTGCTTGTGCTAATAATCGAGCTTGTTGACGAATAGCTTTATGCAGCGGCTGGATGGTATATGTAAATCACGTAGCACTAATATGTTGACCTTCTGCGCAGCGGTTGGCTTACAGCGTCGGGAATACATTTAGAATGCTTGCAAATACGATATGAAACAAAAAATTACATAGGTTTGCAGTACATCTATATACCTAATAAGTAAACGGTTTGACTATTCTATATTTAGTAATTGATTTAGAATTAAATAACGTAAAGTTTGTATGCTAAAAGAAATCTAAGTTAAACTTTGAAAAAGAAAATGTATAGGCAGCTAATTATGTACGAGAATAAAAGCCAACAACACCGGAGGCGAAAGTTAGTTTTTAATAAAAATACAATGCTATTACATAAAAAATAGCTAGACTAAGTACACTATAACATAAAAGTAGTTTTTCGATATGAATCTTCAGTAAAATGAAACGTGAATTGATTTTTGTAATAGCTACGAGTTTTATGTTCTACGGCTGTTATCAGGGCCTCCTCATCCCTTCACACCCACGGGCGTCGTAAAAGTCGAGATTATAACATTATTTTTATTAAATACCTAGAGGCCGGCCAGGGTTTCACTTGGAAATATGAGTACCTACCTACATAATATTTTCTCTTTACAGACATTCATGCCTAAAACAATAAATTTCGTACAATTGTTTGTTTGCACCACTCATATGGAAATGGAAAGATGGTTCCCACCTACGGATGAGTTGCTTAACTTTATGATCTGTCGACCCATGTGGCCATTAGGGTGTCCCAAGACATAAGGGGGAATTTTTTTTTCTCGAATTCAAATACGCATACCCTCTAATTTTTTTCGGTTTGACCTCATTATCTCCTATAATAAATATTATCTCGATCAGACAGTGGTAACCCGTGCCGACTTAATGCCAAAGTTTTCACATGAAAATTTGTACTGACTTACTATGGAGAAATTTAGATCTTAATTATTATAACTAAAAATAAACCTTGAATACATCCAAATACTTAATGTTTTATCTTCTCATATACATTGAAAAATAATATCATTATTAAAATTTTCATTTTACAGTAGTTTTTTTTTACAATCAGGATAAATTTTCCGATGTTCTAGGACTGTACCTAACAATAATTGTTTTTGTTCCTCATCTACTGTGATTAATCAATAAAAGTCTTGCATGAACTTCACCGATCTTTCGGCCACATCGTTCACTAACTCTCAGTGCTGAAACTTTGGCTTTTTGATACGAAGCATTATTTGACTAGAAGGTAGGACACATTCATGTAGAAAACTGTCATTATATGTATTTTAAGGCGATCGATCAAAGAACTCGCTTTTTGCTGAAATGAAGTTAGAGGTGATTTTGTCATACAACGTACCGTAAAGATCATCTTTTGAAAAAAAAAAATAACCAAAGACAAAATAACCCCTGAAAAACGATACATCCAATCGTTTTTCAAGAGTTATTTTCCTTTGCTCCTCTGAGGCACGCGCTTTCTGTAACTAACTGTAGGCCGGCTGCTCTCCTGGCTGTCATTTGACATCTTGGACAGTCGTTTCGGGTAGTCAGAAGCCAATAAGTCTGACACTGGTCTTATCAAATGGGTATTGGGTTGCTGGGTAACTGGGTTGAGAAGTCAGATAGGCAGTCGCTCCTTGTAAAACTCTAGTACTCAGCTGAATCCGGCAAGACTGGAAGCCGACCCCAACATAGTTGGGAAAAGGCTCGGGACATGATGATTTATTCTTATTAATCAAAATCAAATAAATTACATATCTAAGTTGCTGAAAAAGTCGTGATAGCGTTGCTTAAAAACGTCTTGTGTCTTTTGTCCCTCCAAACTTGATACAAGGTGACGAGTTTCGTCACACAATTAGGCAAAGATTTAGTTGGAATACGCGCCTTTCCCCAGTAGACAATGCATTCGCGACTAGTAAGATTTACGTTTTCATTCACAATTAAATTAATTTTCCGAATATCACAACATAGTATACAACAAAGTCGCTTTTTCTGTCCCCGTGTCCCGTTGTAAGCTTACCTAATTCTTCAAAACTACGCAACCGATTTTCATGCGGTTTTCTCTAATAGATAGAGTGATTAAAGAGGAAGGTTTACATGTATAATAACACACATTAAATAGTGGAGAAATACTGTTATTCCGTGCGATGCCGGAGCGGGTCGCTAGTTGTACAATGAAACTGCCAGAACTTGTCCATTAGACGGAAGTTTGAGCCCGACATTTGATGCTTTAGGTCCCCTAATTAAAAATATACTCTTTTTATAACTGCTTAAGTCTAGTGACATGTTGGCTGTTTGAAAACAATGATTCGTTCACTAAATAACAAGAAATCACAAGCACATCGACGAGTTAGATCGCGTTAGTCTTAGAGAGCAAGTATGACATACATTCAAATGTAAGTCGGCACGGGTTACCGTGGTCCTACCACCATAAAATTTTATTTATAATAGTTTTGGACCAAAAGGAAAAAAATAGGAGGGTATGCGTTAAAAAAAAATGACTTTGATTTTTTTGGGACACCCTAGTGGCCATGTTTTACTAAGTGGCCTTCTCTATGGTACAATACAGTTAAAACAAATTATCATTATTAAAACGCACACCTCAAAATTAACAATAACTTCAAGCCAATGTTAATATACAAAACCAAGTGTGAAAACAAATTAACGGTAACAAAAACAAGAGTGCAGTAATGAGGTCCGCATCGGGGAAATACTGTCGGGAGTGTGCAGCATAACACATAGTTTTTAACAAATTCCGCACGGCGGTAAAGTTCTGTGGTCAGTTAATAATTTATATCGCACTCAGATTAAAATCCTCCGGGGGACCATTTTTTGTACGGCTACAGCTGCGAGCCTAGTATATGGATTTTCTGGACTGCGGAACAGTTATTCTCGTAATGATTCATGATTGCATTCTTTGTAACGTTGATTTCAAATATGAGGTTTGATTTTCGGGAAGAGAATTTTGCTGTTCAGTTTCTTCAAGTACCTATTTCTGGGTAGTACAGACGTACTTGAAGAAACTGTAGTAATGGTCTCCCTTATATCGTAGCAATTCTAGATCTCATCACCTCATTTTGGACTGTATAGTTTGACAATCAGCTGCTCGTTTATGACAACGTGACACTTTGATTCCTCATTGAAACAACTCCACGTATTTTAGTTACAACATCGTTATTTTCACTCAGCTACAAAATAAAGCCTATAGATTTAATTGGCGCACTACATTTTTTATTTGTTCACGTTTTTATATGGAACAATGGAGTTATATTTTATTTTTCAATAGGCTCAGTTTATTGATGTGTTCGATGCAGTTGCAATATTTCACGGGCGTAATACATGCCCAGTGTTACAGTAACGCTTTGGTGTGGCTCTATTCCGCCAATGACTGCAATATGCGTCCGACTGTATGAACGGGGCACTGGGGAGCTTTCCATCTAGATTGGGAGCCCGATGGCTATGCGAATATCAATTGCTTTAAAAATGTATTGTTGAAGTCCGCCCCGGATTGCCGGCAAACTCCTACTTTTTTCACCGTTATTGACTTGCAACTCTAAAGTTTGGAGTTGTTGTGTTTCGAAGAGTATTGTTTTAGTTTGGAATGTTCGGGAGCTAAGATGAAATAAATTGGAAAGAAAGAATTTTATTCATGTACAACTGAAAGCTGGATGTCATCAATTTAACGTGGCTTCAGAAAACAGAGGAGCTCGTTTACCATTATATATTAATCAGAAGCCTTAAGCATTGCTAAAATATATGATCGATCTACCTACTTCTGCTAGCTACTAAGTTAACGAAAGTCTAAAGAATAAATCTTCAAGAAATAAAACAAGAAAACTAACCTGAATTGGCAAGCCGTTATTTGGGGCCATATTGAATAAGCCACATACTTTACTTTTTGGCTAGGTCGATGCAAAAGACATAGCTTTTAAATACCTGCGGAGTTTGTTGACCCAGTTCACCTTTCAACCTCGCCGAACAAACAGATCGGTAGTCTATATCTAGTGAATTCTTAGAAACTTAGCTTATTTATACTACTGCAGCTTTAAGCTTATGATCCGCAACGTTTGACTAGTCAACTGGGAACTTTGAGGTAGTATTGTTAGATATGACTTTATTTCTAGACTAAAAACCGTATTGAAAAAAATAAGTTTTATCTTTATTTTGATACTGGGCGTACACATAGGTACACATGCCACAAGTCACTAAGCTGGAAATGATAAGATTTATTCACGTACAGCTTTAAGCATGTTTGAGTAGTTTTGTGTTAAAATCCATCATCTCATTATATATTATGGGGCTTAACCACATATAGCTGGACTTTACCAAAGGATATTACCGTCGAAAATAGGTATTAAGTTTGAGCTGGCCATTGTATTAAAGACTCCATGTTCAAGTTACGTAAGTAAGTATGCTATATCCCTAATCTACATTTCGCAGTAGACGAAGGCATTATAAATGTGGGCACACTCTCATCACTTGGCATTCAGGGCGCACTGTACTATGTTTATACTCCAAATATACTTTTTATTCCCATTTATGGCATCTACGTGGAAAGCAACACAGCTTTGTGCCCGATTATGTAAGTTTAAAGTTACTGGCTGAATGTAAGGCACTCTATACTTTGTAAGTTGAAATAAACGTTTGAAAAAAGAAAAAAAACATGCAATTGTTTCTTTATAACTTGGAATTAGTGCATAATGACAACGAAACAACAATCAAATGACGCAAAAATATTTTTGTCTCATAAAAGTTAACTTTGTGTAACACTAATAATTTATCTAACAAAGTATTCCTTATTTTAAATGTCAAACCTTACACGCAAAGGAAAGGTGTAAAGCCTAATCATATAAAAGCACGAGCGTCTCAAATTATTAACATACATTTTGCATAAAGTGCTAGCCTACTATACGGCAGGCACCTGTATACACCACGGTCCTCGATAAGCTTAAAGCAACTAGCGAAAGGAATTTCCTTTAAGCCACAGAATTTCGGAGCGAAATTTTGCCATCGCCTTATACATACGATCGTGGTCAATCGCCTGCCATTGACGTGCGCCCACATTATACGATAAAGCCGAGTGCATACTTTACCTGTATTGTACCGCAAGCTTATACATAATACTCAGTTCACCTATAGAAAATAAGCCGTCACACAGTAACGGATGTCCTTAAGAGGTGAGGTCGCCTTTTTATGAAGGCGCAACCCTAATAACTTTACATATTCCTTTTTAGAGTTCAACTAAAATTCTTATAAAAGTAAGAGCATATTCAATGAATAGCGTGATTTGGCGCCGTGCCACAGGAATAGGAACGGCTAATACGTATCTGGAAGCGTTTTACCTCTTGTTTCCATTAATTTTACATATACATGCCAAGAACCTAACGTTATTTTCCTTCTGTTACTGGGAATAAGGAAATGTTCGACATATTTGGCGAAAGTATTCTCAGTTTGTCATGACTGGAGAGAACTGAGAGGTGGCGGAATGGCCACTTTGTACAATTACTTGACACCGTGAAACATGGTTTGCATTAAAATATTGTGGTAAACGCTTCAGTAAAATGGAATACCAAGATGCAATGAACAGCATTCGGCCACGTAATAATATACATTATTTATTTACATAAATGGGAATAAATTCGTAATAATTCAGCAGATAACATTATTTGCGATGCGCGAAGTCACTCTAGGAGCGTCTTTATTATTTGCAAAACATATAAAAAAGTCAATGTACGTATTAAATTAACAAGGTACCGTTCATATTGAACCGATCGATTTTTAATCAAAGTAAAAACTGTAATAAAGCAAAAATACCCGTTAAAAATGAAACAGGCAATTTTTTTAATAAACACAATCAATCAAGACTTCCATTAAAATGAATATAATGTGCAAAGCTATAGGTTTTTTAAATAAACATTCGAATACGCAAAACGTTACGGTCATATGAAATATTAATACCTTCGTGCCATGCGAACAGTTTATTTCGAGCATAAAATAATTAAAAACAACACCACGGTAGATAGCTGGTGACAAATGTACCTATTTAGATATTGTGTATTGTACAAAAGTAATCAACTAATGTTTCTACCGCACTAATATTACCTAACTGTTATTTACATTAGAATCACAAAAGAGTTCAATTTCTATTATGTTTGTTAAAAGCTCGAACATTAATTTGAAAACTTGTTCCTATTGTGTTCGTACAATAGCTTTTTATAAATACCCTGTTTTTATATCTATAAAGGGCATTATTATTTCCATTTGAATGAACAGCAAAAACTAATAATTTAAAATTCCTTTTCTAAAAGGTAAATAGATTCTGTAATTCGCTAAACATGTTAGTTGATGATGAAACTGTTTTCATTTCAGACTAAAGTTTTCACTTCAGCGCAGACAGTAGAGCGCGGAAATTTTTCGGGAGTCGAGTTCATCAAAAAGCTAACCAAATCTTAAAATAAAGCCGTGAGCGAAACCGTGAATGCTTCTATACACCACGCAATTCTGTAGTAAAAACACAATTGGAGGCTTTAACATTTTTTGTTGAACAAAAGCCAAGTAAATCACAGTGGGAACGCGTCAATTGTTTTACAATTGTTTGACAACGGTTCGGTAACCCATGCATTTAGATGGTTATGACTTGACAACGGCAAGTTTAAGGCCTGTAGCGCTCTAGATTCACAATTGAATTCCAATATTGGCAGTGGTACAGTACTGTAAAGGGGCTTATACGTTTTATTGATTTTCATTGGAACCGGCTGGAAGTAGGATACAATTTTGCTGCAAATATTACTTTATGCTATATCTCGTAATATTGTAAGGTAAGGTTGTACGGTATTCGGTTTGACAAATCCATTTTAAAGACGACGCTTAAAATAACAAAAACAAATTTTATATTTTAAACAACTCGTAGGTACACATTACATTACGTATATCAACCTATTTATTTTTAACCTGAAATAACCATATACAATGCTACTTTATAAAACGTCATAACCACACATTTTGGTGCAGCATCTTAGTTAATATTTCATACATGGCAAACTGTTCGGCACAGGCAGTGCACACGCACGGCGCTCATATTCAGTGAGCTCTGGTCTTTACGCTCCGTGAATACTAAGGTTTATAGCGCAGGAACGCACACTTGAACTAGCGTTTATTTAACATCATTTTCAAAATAGAGCCACTTAACAAAAGCCCACGGCCAATAGGCTAATATAAAACTCGTTTCCGATACGTTTGTGATAAGGGTGTTCGTGTAAGCGGGTTTTCAATGGCGAGATGGCTTTCACTTATCCTCGGCGACGACAGCGCCCCTGGCGTCAAACCCGGGAAACGGTGTGTGAGACAAAGGTGCCTCTTAGTCAAAAGTGTCATCGATGCTTTGATTAAGAGCAGATTTGAAAGGGTTAAGATTTAAACCGTGATGAGGAAATTTTAAGGGAGCTGTGCTAAATATTTATGTTTGAACCCTCTATAAATTACGGTGCTATATGATTGACGAACTGTTATGTATATAATTTATATATTCATAGGATAGATGACATACCCAAATTCTAATTATACCTAAACATCTGAAAAAAAATACAGACACGTGTTTTGTTTAATACATAAATAGTGAGGCCTTAATAAGTGGCTTAAAACTGCGCGTAGTTTTAAACCTATTTAATCTTGCCTACTTTAATTAATTTCACTACTTCTTAAACTTTAACTAAAATATCTTGTACCAAGTCTGAAACGCATATTATATTTACATTATCATATATGTATGTGTAGCCTACTTGAAAACAAAGCTTGTTCCATTACTGGCACACTGGATTGAAACACACGGACTGCTCAAAGGAATATTCAAGTTTGTTACAAGCAAGTCAATTTGCAGAACAATCGCAGACAATTTCGCGATCGGACGTCATCAAAAAGTGGACGAACAAGAGAAAACACCATGTACACTCAAGAACAGTGATTTGAGAAACAAATAAGGGTACCATGATAAGACTCTCAGTTTACATTCAAGTATTTTCATTGTTACGGAACAAAAGGGGCAGCGTTGTTTGAAACCTGTTTTGTGTAAAATGGCTAACACTCCACCGGAACTAAGAGAGCTTATTCAAGAACAAAGTGACGGGTACACTCAAGTGTCAAAGAATTTGCTAGTAATTGTAATAAGCCGAACATTGAACCCGTTTTACAAGAACAACCATCCCGCTGTATTGTCCTGCTGAACTAATTTCATCAAAGTTAATTATTGCGCTGAAATTTACGAATGTTTTGTCTTCGGTTAATTTGGCTGGAGAATTCCGAGTACATTTGGCATCGTTGCGGCTCCGGCGGTCCTTCACAGTTAGTTGGAAAGGCCATGAAATACGATATGAGTGCTTTCTCAGATTCCAATTAGCCATTTATATTCTATAATAGCCTATAATTAAAATCTAGGCCCCGCGCTAATGGGAACAACGGGAGAGTACAGATTATTGTTGTTGTGGAACTGGATAGGCATCGGATTGTTTCCGAGTCGTTAAATATGCTTCTTATTAAACTTAGTCACAACTGCTTCGGGATAAATTTTGATATTTGCCTTATTGGTTTTGTTAGTCGATTTGAATATGTTAGTTAATAACATATACTAGTACTATTTTTAGGCAAACGACGCAATGAATATTGATATCCACGTAGAAACTCTTCGAATATAATACTCATTACTATCATCAGCCTACACACCTGTAAGTGGTATTTATCACAGAAGAGTTCAACCTCATACAGTGGTTCTTTGTTCTTGTGGCATTTACTACACCGATCATGTGACAGTTTAGGTCAGCAAAAATTCAGTCAGCAAAACTTAAATCATATAAGAAATAAGGATTATTTTTAACCAACTGCGACCTTTTATCTGATCTGCTATTGTTTTGCTTTCATAGTAACTCGGTTTACGGAATATACGGGTATACAATATAAACTTGTTTTTCATACGTAGTTTCATAAGACCCAGATTATATTACGAAAGCCCCGTGTAGTTTTTATATCTGGCACGTGGAACATCTTATGGGCTTACTAGATTACTTGAAAATGTTCTTTATAATACTTAGTATAATTCTGAGCAATGAATTGGAGTCGGTTTAAAAATATTTTATATTACCAAAGTAGTAAAACTGAAACTTGTTTGTATATACTCATATTGTAGTTATGCCATAAAAAGCCACGTAACTTTTGCTTCACTTTCTGATTCTATAAATAATCAGCAATAGTACTTCATTTTGTGTTCCTTACAAATGCAGATCACTAAGAAAATGTATAATATTAATAATTAATACGGTGCAAGTCGGCCAAGCTATTACTGTGGCATCAAAATATGTTTTACCTGTCCCAAATTTACAGCCCTTATATGTAAAGGTATTGTTGTCTTCTACAATAAGAGCACCTCTACCAAGGCAAAGGATTTGAAGTGCGAACATATTGCGTCCCACAGCCAACTCATAAGCTTTACCATATCAACTTACTTTAGATTTAATACAAATTGTGAAACCAGATGCAATAACGCGAACAAGTTCTCACGTACAAGTTATTTCAAGAATAGAATGTATGTTTCAACGAAATAAAGTACCGTGAGTACCGTACCTCCTTCTTCAGTATAAATTATGAGCAGATTAATATCGTAAGCTCGGGTATTAAAGTAACGTCGTTGTACATTTAAAGACGTTCTGAAATCTGGTTAAAATTAGATTTAATGATAATATCAGATGGCGAACGGTTTAGTCGCGTCTTGTTCATAAATGTGATTTATTTTGTTGGAAGCATTTGGATAATATCTAACTGAACATCAGGGTTGTTTTCTCAGGTACCTAGTTAAGACAGAGTTGGATTTACCTCTAGCATAGCTTTTTTTTCAGTTTCATACCAAGAGTTGCATTTTAGGTTACGTTTCTATGAATCAATATATGAAGTCAGACACAGAAAGCCTCGCAATAAGTTATACATGATATAGCCCCGGTAACTGAATTGCCCATGTAAAACACTGGTACACAACTGCATCCATTTAGACTGAAAGAGGACCCCAATGTATGTAGTTGGGAAAGTATATGATCAAGTTATACCTAAATAAATTGTACATACATTACACTAACTTTATATAAGTTTTAAAGTATCAACTTACAAAGCAGTTTATTCTTTTGACAGCATACTTAACATAATATGTTTACCTATATCACAATTTACGTATCATCTCTAAAATACATTTAGATTCGAGAAGATACGTGTAAATATTTCTATAATACAAGTCGATTGTCAATTACTCAAGCCTTATAAAAATTCAATTCTTGAAAAATATTCTTATATATGAAAAAGCTTTTCATTGGTTCGCTCAAAAATGGCTATGAATTTGAGAGTGAGAAATTTGCATTGAATATTTTTAGTGTGATAACAAAAACACTTTTGCGTAGTTCAAATGCAAGCAATCATAGATTATGAAAAGTGTACCTACATCTTATGGCCCAATACTGACTTTATTTGTTCCAACCAAACAGTTCCAAAACATACTAACCTTATTTCTCAAAAATAATATTATTTTACAAAGCCTAATAAACAGTTGTATGTAGGCCGTTTATCACAAACAAGATTTACCTACTAAAAGGCCTACCATAAATATAGGGCGCCTTTGTTCCACTTTTGATTTCAAAGGAAACATCAAAAGGGATTCAGCCTAGATTCAAAATAATGTTAGAGATTTTGTAGTTACAGCATTTCGCTTAGGGATATCTCTCCTACTGTGCTAGGTCCCGAATAACCGTCCAACCTGAAAATTTCTCTAAATATTAGACATATTTAAGTCTTAGCCGACGGATTTTCCATTATATACCTACTTAGCTATGTTACCTAAACCTTTATTTTGTTTTGAAGGATAAGGCCAACTCTTTACAAAGAGCTTTTTATTTAAGGGGACTTATTTCAATTAAGTACATTCCTTTTTCTCCTTTTACAACAATTTTAACTTGGGTTTAATATGTTTTAAGTTTGCTTTCTCGGAGTTTTCAAAGTCGACATTACAAAGGCACTATTGTTGAAATTACTGTAAACTAATATTTCAGAAAAAACTGTTTGTTTATACTCTAAAGGCTTCGAAGCTACTGTACTGATTAGAAAAATAACACTTTTGGGAACTTACACCCAGATGACAAAGGCAAAATTTTACCTGGATTCGGAAAGAAATTTCCCCAAAACGTTGTTGAAACCGCAAGAAACAAATACATGGTTCACGAAGATTTATTAGTGATGTATAGATTTGTGATCAAATCATGTAAGCACCTTTTTTCACCTTTAAAATTTCCAATTCCTCTCCCACACAAGGGAACCCAAAGGCTTTACACTGGGTAGCTTAAGTAAAAACATTTATTCCCATTTTGATCCACTTACAAAAATACAGGCCCATAGTTTATCCCTTGTAAATATGTAAATACATTTTACCTTTACTTAAAAAACCAACACGGGGCCGTAGTTTATATTTAAGTATCTTAACTTGCTAACCATTTTGTTTGGTTGGGTTTTCAGATATATTTTTTGTTCGAGCTATTTTCATGTCAGTATGATTTAGGAGTAGCGAAGACACCACTTAAATTTTTACATTTTTTAGTTCTCAAAACTCCACATTTTCGTATCACACTAGTACCTAATTATAAAGGTGAAAGTTTGTCAGTTAGTGGTGAAAGTAGTACCTATGTTTCTTACTTCGTCTCACGCAAACGACCAATTTTGAGATTTGGTTTCAGAAGTTTCTTCGGGATCGAGGGAAATCTCAGGTGGACGCTTTAGATAATAAAAAAATGCCAACAAATTCAGTTACCATGTCAATTAAATGAAAAAACTACTCGTTGCACTGGGCGGGTGGAGTAGGCGGGAGATTCTTCACCGTCGCAGCATGACTAATTTACAGGGCTAGTTCAACTTTACTGAGAATAGCCCAAGTATTTGTATAGTAACTGTTAATGACCCACTTTACTTTATAAACTATCAACTAACCTGGCAACTAAGTGTTTATTTTTTAACCCACTTATTTAACAACATAAGTGGTTTATTTTGAAGTTTCAAATAGGTATACAAGGTATTTTCATTTTTAATTTCTTTGATCGATAAATTACGTCGTATTACAAGAAGCCAAAAATGATAGTTGATTCAATAGTGATTTCAAAATTTAAGAGTACCTACTTTCAGAGTCTTAAATCCTTTGCGCGGAGAACAACAGTCAACAGGTTACTAACTATATTTGTCTTAAAAACAAGATAGCACTGGTACTTACTTTCCATAACAAACAATTCTTTAATTGCAATACAAATGTTCTAGAAATCAAATCAGTCCCTAGTGCTATTAAAAATAATAAAAAATCATATTAAAGCATTACATACGACCATTCCAAGGGAGCGGTTCCACTTAAAGTCGCACACAGACATCGTATATTACGTTTCAAGATCGCGGCACTACTTAAATAGTGCTAAGCTGCTTACACATCGCTTTTCATATTGTGCGAGGCGTTAAGAACACCCAGAGAAAGATTATTGCTAGAATACTCAAACGAAACGACGTTTCAAGCGTTACTACTGCTGTCGCTTTAAAATATATTATGGCTGTCTTGTGCTTCAGAAACTCTTCCTGTACCTATGTCATTAAAATATTCTTACTACCTGCATTTCTCATGTTTGATTCCAAATAATATTTTGCGAGATAGTTTGGGAGCATTGAAGTATTTGCTGTAGTGAGTACACTACTGACAACAAATTACTATTTGCCTTAAAACGCATTATTATAAAAAAAAAAATATAATTTCGTTATACCATTCAAAAAAATGGCCTTCAATAATATTGTAAGTAATGGTTCCAGTTTTTATTGTTGTCAATTCTTTTAGCAAAACATTGAAAACCAACTTCACCCCTTTACTTTACCTGTATAAAACATAGTGGCCAACCAGCTGCTTGAGTATTTTAGACTTAGTAAGCCTTTAGTCCGGTCCGCCTCAGTGTTTCAAACACTGGCACAAAGTGGCATCATTCTCCTCTGATAGTAATATTCTCTTCCAGGCATAAGACACTGCTATGACTACACCCACCTGTCTTAATAATGGTAGTGCTTTGACTAGCCACTACAACATAACTTTGTACAAGCTTCTACCCGCTGCCTTTCAATTATCTAGATGAGACAAATCAATTTCTTAGCATGCACCAAAATATGAAAGAAAGACTCTACAGTCTACTCCATTTAAAGGCGTCCTTTTTTATCCTTAAACTGTAAAACATTTCCAACGAACAACTGCTTTTTTTCTGAGATTTATTAAACATTCATGACATGTTACAATATCGGTACATTATTGAATATTCACAAAATATTTTCGCCATTCTTTTTATCCAAAACTTTCTCGTATCGAGGCCGACACATGTTATTATCTAGAAAATTGTCCATATATAAAAGTCGTCCTTCGTTTGCATATTAATACGATGAAATAAAATTGAGTCTGCATGCTGTGGCTTCTGTTTTTTGCTAGAGGCGATACTCGAGCAAGAGATTTTCAAACATTTTTCCAATATTCCTTAACAAAGACTTGTTTTCTATCATAATGAAGCCGAACATAATTTTATTGTATACTCTAATGTTAACTATATTCACAGAGCTACACAATACCTGTTGTAGTTTTAATGAGCTATTAATTAATTATAACAATCACACGTCCCGAACCGTTAACAAGAGTAATTATAACTTAATACGGCAATTGATTTAAGTGTGCATCACTATAGGAAACTTACGTACTTACTTGTTGTTTACGTCCGTGACTGATTTCCTCGCATAAACTTTGAGTGTAATACCTAAGGAAGTTATTCGGCTCGGAACGTTTGACACTGAAATATGATGGCAATTTTCGAGCTGCCGAATATACCTACCGGGCTGGCAGGCGAAACTCAGTCAATCCTACTGTTTGTCGATCAACACGCCTCGTATCCGGTGAAATTGAAAATGTTATTTGATTCCGAGGTTAGAATTTATTGTAGTTAACTTTTGATTTCCATGACAGACGATACTCGGACCGAGAGTGATTTATTTTTGGCAGTCAAGTTATTAAATCATGAAATTGTAATAATTTTCTGATGTTCGTGGAATTAATTATGTACTATTTTCTATTTTTACTTTGGAGGAAAACAATAATGTCTACTAAGACTAGTTTATACAGAGTGTGTCGTTCACAATCACATTAAATCCTATCGCATATACTTTATGATATTATATGGCGAATTGTAAAAAAAATAACCTAATTCATTCAGTGGTTTAACCACAGGAGTCATTTTTCGTTTTTATAATTTACAACATCATGTGTAAAGCAGAGATAAAGTTAGGAGTATCGAATGTTTTGATCAGTTGACAGCTGTCAGTTTTCAAGGGAGAATCTGAGGGCACGGCAGTGCCCCAGCCAAGACTCGAGCAAAGCGGGCACGGCCGTACTATCTTTTCTCGAAGCGTTTCGCGGCTATTTCAGCCCCGTGTATCTTCCATGTGAACAAAGCTAGGAGTTTAGGTTTTCGATGACCAAGAGTAAGTATTAGAACAAGCTCAGTCCCAAAATTACAAGAAATTTGAATAAATAGTTTACGAGTTATGAGCGATCAAAGTTACACCATTTTGTCACTGACTCACTCACTGACCGATCATCAAAAGTCTAAGGTACTTCTAGCAAACTTAGAACCTTCAAATTTGGCACCAAGATAGGTTATTGGCTACATATAAAGGGAAAATTATAAAAACCTTAAAACTTAATAAAAAAATAGGAAACAAATTTATATTTGCGGTTTTTCAAGAACATTGTGTATGAATTTTGACTGCATTGATAACTTAGTTATTTATTTATGTACAAAATGTTACTAATTTTTTTATTGTTACGTAGTGTGGTATATTGTTATTATGTATTAAATATACATACATATGAATAAAAAAGATAGGTTAAAATAAAATGAATAATGATAAAATCTTTCATATTAATGCAGTGCGATAAATACTGCATGCTCGCTCGATAGATGGCGTTGTCCTGGTCTAAATCGCGCTACGGTTTTTAGTTAAAAAAAAAACAAATAATTTCATGTGATAGCGCCATCTACCTCTGAAATAAATCTCTTTTATTCTAAAAGATATTCTATTAAAAAATTCGACAATTTCGAAATTGTTTAATTTATTTTAAAAAAATGTTGTTTACGTGCTAGTTTAGGTCTACATATTTAGTTTGTTATATATTTAGTTAGTTGCATGTAAGTTAATTTAATTTGTTATATACTTAGAGAAGAAGGAGACCTACAAAAAATAAATTAGATCCCACCAAAACATTAAATGTAAAAAGCCAATCCTCTACGCAATTCCTCCACCGTAAAAGTTTTGAGATCGCATAGAAGCCAAGTCCTGTTCAACTTTATTTGTAATAATAAATCAATATTTTGTGACTATATCAATAGTTTTGTTCACATTACAATAATATTGTCTTGGCCATGAGCACAAGTTAATAGTCGCTCCCTGAAATAATGTGTAAATACCATTGAATTGATACATTCTATATGGACATGATTTTACGATTGGACTGATTGGAATTTGAGATCACCATGGACCAAACATGCGCCATAGTAAATGTGCAGTTCATGATTTTGGATGATACTGACTGTCGGTCATTTAGAAACAATTGAAAAAACTAAAAGTATTTAATTCTGTGATATTAAACTTCATGATTGACTTTCACCTCTCCAAGATATGCTGTATTATATTTGTAGTTTATTGTGCTCATGGCCAAGTCAATATTATTGTAATGTGAACAAAACTATTGATATAGTCACAAAATATTGATTTATTATTACAAATAAAGTTGAACAGGACTTGGCTTCTATGCGATCTCAAAACTTTTTACGGTGGAGGAATTGCGTAGAGGATTGGCTTTTTTTACATTTAATGTTTTTGGTGGGATTTCAGTTGTTTGTAATGACTGACTTTTATATGGTGTTCTAATTTTTGCACATTTTTATTCCATTTACTTTGTTTGAAAAAATCATTTTTTTATTTTTACGTATTTTTCTTTTATCTTTGTGTTAATCGACATATATTAACCAGCATATTAACGCATTTCATTTAATGTGATTATGAACGACACACCCGATATATTGAGTTACCATAATAACTTGGTGTAACATAAAACTATCTAACAAACTATTACTATTATTTTGTTAAAGGCAGATTAACCGTAGCTAACCTTTATCAGCCAACACATTTTGAACTCAAAGCTTGTACTCATAATTTAGTCTAATTATAAACAGTTGCTCCCGAATACATTGCAAAACAGAGTGCTTAGTGCGAGTTTTCGTGAATTTTTTTACGGACTCACATGAGAGCGCGTATACTAAGATTTGTATGCAGTGTTGCCAACTTAGTGGATTTTCCACTAATACTGGTGGTTTAAGTCCCCTATTTAGTGGCGAAATGTTGAAAGTACTGCGGGTCAAGTAGCGAAATGTAAGTTTTGTGGTACAACTTTAAGGAGTTACTATGGAGATTTGAAGTCTCACGGAATGTCAAAAAAGCATCTACAAAACAAAAAGGTGAACGACTACTATATAATTATATTAAGTACTCATTCATTGGTCAAATGCGTAACTAAACAATTTGTGAAACTACTACGCCGATTATAATTTGTGAAGGATTCGGATCGGGTCGGATGAATTGCTAAACAGATGTAATGCTTTGTCTGTTTTAATTTTCTATCGTTGCCGAGTTACATCTTTGGATGATTAAATTGTTTTAGGTTACAATAAAATATAAACAATATTTTTTTAGTGGTGAATTTGGTGGTGATTTTAAGTGTGGGATAAATTTTTGTTAGTGGTTTTCTGGTGGTTTTAAAAGTTGACTCTGGTGGTAAGCTTCTACAACTGTTGGCAACACTGTTTGTATGGAACAAAAACAGGTTCCAATTTTTGACACTAGGTGGAGCTGTTTTTGTTCCATACAAATCTTAGTATACGCGCTCTCATGTGAGTCCGTAAAAAAATTCACGAAAACTCGCACTAAGCACTCTGAATGACAAACGTCAAATAATATCACAGCTGATTGCCTAACCAAACAGTGTACAATTAATTATACAGTCCAATTCACAATACATACGATAGCTGTGTACCAATTGCATAAAATAATACCGAAGTCAAATGGATAGATACTCATAAGCAGGCTGTATAGAACGAGTATTTTACTGTGTTCCAGAATCAATTCTGCAAAATGATAATTTTATTCATAGAGTTCCCGCTAGAATCGTATCGCTTACTTTGTCCGTGATTCGGTTCAGAAATATTTTATGAAACAAACGTTCGCATACGCGTTGCTAATGTGCTAGTTTCCCGGTCGAGTGTTCTCGAAAGGGTAATGAAGGCAATTATCAAGTTTTTGTCCGCGTTGGAGTTATGTAATTAATGACTGGGAGCCGGTCCTGATGAGAGGATATACCATGTACTTATTATATACAAAATTATGTAACCGAAACTTTGGTTTCAATTAATTCCGCACAAATGTCAATATCAAAAAGCACAATGTAACTAAACAGCCAGTTTATTGTTCTAACGTTTATGTTTACTTTAGTTTAGATTTCAGGTAGAATTATGTTTAGTTAATAATCCTCTTTGAAATCCCGTAAAATCAATCTAACTCAGCGATTTGTTAATTAACTATCAAGCTGGTGGCGAGTTTAGGCAGTGTTTAGTTTATTTTACTACGTCACTGTAAGCATTATTTGAGCAAGAAGAACAATATCTGTGGGTTTTTAAGTTAAAATAATAACGTAGACACTACGTCAAGCCTACCGAGATTTTTCATGACCGCAACTCAGAAAGCAAAATGTTCTTAAGAAACGTGCTAAGATTTGGAAGACATAGAATCCCATTTGGGTGGGCCTTGTAAACAAGAACTGGCATCAGTCAGGCTGACCTCATAGGGAATATAAACTAGGTACGTACGTATATGGCATAAAACAGGCAACATAAGTAAAGAATGTTCTCGCGGCACGACCATGAGTAATGACGGACATCGCTCTCCCGGTTCCTTATGAACTGCAGTAAATTTGTGTCGAACAAAATTTCACTCGTTCTTCTCAAGCTAATAGAAATTTAGGGAGACGTTCCAATATTACTTGTAAGTAGACCAATATTTCAAAATGTTGCAACATCATTTTGAACGCACGTTTTAAATGCCATATCTTAATTTTATTCGAAGACAGTTTAAGAATGAGCAATGAGTTTGAATGCTCATCTGCTTGAGTTTTTGTCTCAAAATATTTGTTTAATCACTTAATTTAATTAAAGCTTGTCTTCCTATATTATATTTAATAAAGCTTATGTTAAGTTTTTATCACATTACTCGTTAATTCAAATATGTCGATTACTGAAGAGTACCCAGTTGCACCGTCAGCAACTAATCTTATCACCAACGAGGTTTCACGACATTCAATCAAATTTTATCGGACACCATTTTGAACTCCAAACTCTTTGCTACTCTTTGCTTGATAAGAGGGTAAATTGAGGATCGTTCTGTGTTATATGGCTTTATATTGAAATCCTTGTAAAAGATGATATAAGACGTGTTTGAGTGCTATTTTACCTCAAAATGTAGTTAATGAACCAACTCAATATTTATACAAGTACATGCAGCTAAACTAGTAACATCGAACTACAATTATTTACTCGGGTATCCTTAGATAAGAGTTACAACTATCAGATTAAAAAAAATATTATACGGTTGTAAACATAGTGGAAGATTTTAGATTATGTACTCCATCTAATGAAACAAAAAAAGCTTGTAAAATAAAGGCTCCAGGCTGAAAGTCAAATTTTGGTACATTATTTCGCAGTCTTTAAGTATTAATTTTCCAATTCGTAGTTAACCACAATAGTCAGTCATTGAGCATTCTAATAATTGTATCGAATCACAAAATTAAGGCTACATTAGGTATATTATTGTAGCTCTTTAAGTAAAACCTTTGAATATGTAATTTTAAACAAGAAAAAGCGATCTTTTTACTGAATCACTTTATTTTGAACGATGTTAAACAAAGACGTGATTCTTTCACTGTATGACTTTAATCATCTCCACCCAGCGTCTTCAAACTTACGTAAATCTACTTTAAAAGAAACAACTACGGAGGAAACCTCACGTAGGTACCTACAATTCGCACACTGACCAATTAACCAATTCCGCCAAAAAAAGATGGCTGTAACAAGTGTCAAAGTTTAAAAGTGCCAGCGGCATTGCTTTGTGCAGTGTTCGCGAGAGTATTTTTTTATATTTTTTGACTTGTCAAATAGACTCATATGGCCGTAGCGGAAAATAATCCGTAGGTTTTTTTAGTCCCTGCTTTTTTGAGGTGAGTTCGCATTTTCCGCTTGATTGGTTAAGGTGTTAATGTGGAATGAAATATGATTGTAATGTTCATCACGTTACAGTATTTTCAACCTTTTTTAACATCGTTGGTGTCCTGAAAACTTAAATGATTTACAGTGATCTCCAATTATTGGCAATTTTTTAAAAATCCATTAAAAATGTTAATAGCACCTTATCTTCGGATGTAAATAACCCCTATCTGTATGTTCATGGATTTGATTTTTTTTTTTCTGGAATTATGTTAATTTTACATTTCTAGTAATCAAATAGGTTATTGAAATCCACAATTAGATCTAACCGGAAAATAGCTTTCAATTACCCACTCTCATAATTCATAATCATCAAAATTGCAATAATTAGTCACAAATTTTGTTTGATTTAGATTCAAATCCTATTATAAAATTACAGGTAATTTTATGTCCAATGTAATGAAAATCAAACCTGGCTAAGCTTGCCAATTATAGCTTAATCAGTCCCAAAGGGAATGCAATGCCAGTGAATTTGTTGTGCCATTTGATAATTATAGGTAACTGGAGCGTGATTGAGTACCGGCTACTAATTTAGCTTGGATATCTGCCTATAGATACGTCTTTATCAGCGTGAAGCGCTCGACCACTGTGAAATGACAAGACACAAGCTCTATAGAGTGAAGAGGCATTAGGGGCCTATTCAGTGTGTATTACCCTCTATCGGTTTCCACCGCTCTCATAGTAATGCCTACAGTTGGTTTGTTCTCCATTGTGTGCGGTGGTTAGCTCTCAAATAAGTGTTATTATGTTATCTCGCCATTGTCCTCGGCGTTAGATAAGGCTTCTGAAATCGGGACTCCTTAAATTATGTATTTTACCCAAGGTCCTTTCAACAAGGACGGCTTTCTTAGAACTAAATATCTCTTTAGTAAGATAATCTTCAACAAATAAGCTTGTCATAAGCTTGTCAAAAGCATTTCAAAGGCCGACAAAACTTTTGATGGAAAATAATAACGTTATCCCACAAATTGTGTGTTCTCAAAATAGAACTCATATCATCTTTAATGTTAAATGTACATGTATGGAAGTAGGAGACGAAATTGAATAGTTCCGGCCAGTCGGAGAGAAAGAGAAACCGTTGGCCGCAGCCTCCCCAGAGGGCGAACATTTTGACCGTAATCAGGCTAATGGACAAACCCTGTGTCCGATCCGCACAAGAGGTTCTATTCAACTGACACTTTAACAACCTTATTTTGTTTATACACACTTACTTAGTACTTTAGTACGGGTGAATGATACTCAACATCGTTAATAAACCAACTTATTGGTTACGAGTGCTTTCATTGTGATCAACGTATTTGACCGTTGGTGTAATACTTTGTTCTTTTGGAGTATGTCCTCAATACAATGAATCCTTTGTCCTGTATTAATCTGAGAGTAATTAATGAAATTATTAGATTGTACTACGCACTGAGATCTTAAGTGTTATATACGAAATTAATCAGTAAATAGAGCTGGCTGAAAACAATAAATTCACAACTCACCTGTTCTCTTTCTAAAACTTAAAAAAATACAATTTGAAATACGAAATAATATTCAAAAGTAGATTGTGAAAACTAGTTTCCCTATGTTTCACAACCCCATCCGCGATTATGTTCCCGTTACCGCTATACGTATAAATCAGAGCATCTCTTTAAAACGAGAGGTATGCTCGTAGTCATATTTGAATAAATTTTCTGTTGCCTTTGTGGATACACGATTTTGTTCAAAGTTCCACTTTTATAAGTAGATATGCTTTATTTAATTTCAAAGTATTTTGTACGAAATATTCAAGGCTTACGTAGCTAAGTTGAGAGCCATTGTTCAGAAAGAATTTTACAATAAAACAATATGAAACCATGAATGATAAATGAAACGCACTCATTGCTATTGACTTTGAAATAAAAATGCTTAATAAACTAGCTTTTTCAAAGCGAAAGTTCTATTTGTCCTTTTGCTTTTTAAGTAATAATTTCGAGCTTCAAAGTCGAAGTCCCGGGAGGATTTTACTGAAAAACATTACAGCAAACATCGCCGCTAATATTTAATAGTTTTTATTTGTCAAATGTACCAAAACACCGAGTCCCTAACTGGCTTGTATACCAATTGCAGTGGTTATTTTGGGTAGCAAAATATATTGTAATTTCATAACCAGGCTCCAATTATATGGTTTCCGTAGTGACCAAGTCTTGAAATAGCACCTCTTTCTAAACCTATGGAGTATAGAAAAACAACCTATACCTACACGAATTATTATTCAAAAAAAGAAGAGTTCATTCCTTTTTTGAAAAAGAATGAATTTACTCTTCTTTTGTTTTGAATTCCATTGATATTCCTATACATATCTGACCCAGATTAAAGGCTAGTAAGTGTAACCTAGGTATATTTTGTGGCTGTTAGTGTATTTTGACCTACAAAGCAGGTGCGGTGCAGTTGGTCAGGCAGTTTTATCGCGCGGCACGTTTTTATTTGCCTGACTTTGTCGGCCGCTTGTCACTTGCCTGTCGTTTTTATGAGTGAGGATTTTTAGCTCTGAATGTATGTACAATTTATTCGTTAAATGCAAGTCAAATAGTTCTAATTCCTAAAAATATTTTACTGTATATTTAAACATATTTTTACATATAATGTTTCTTCTTTTATGAGAACTGTCAATTATCAATTAAGTTCACTTTTATTTTATTTTTTATTCAGATTGAGTTTATAAGCAAATTGTAAGTAACATTTATGATAGAGAATCTATTCAATTATGTAAATGCATGTAAATTTTAGAATTTGTCACCGCTTTAGAATTTGTTCATTTGCTTGATGTTTTTTTGTGTACCTAATTAGTGCGTTACTTCCTAGAAATTATAGTCAGTGGTAACTAGTGAATAATGGGATATAACATGGCTATTCATTATACTTACTTTCCACGAATTTGATGTTCATTTATCGATTGCCCTTATTACTGGGTACATTGGACTGCAATAGGTTTTCAGGAAGAAATATCGGGTGTGTCGTTCATAATCACATTAAATGAAATGTGTTAATATACTGGTTAATATATGTCGATTAACAGAAATAAAAAAGAAATATACGTAAAAATAAAGAAATGAATTTTTCAAACAAAGTAAATAGAATAAAAAAGTTGCGAAAATTAGAACACCATATAAAAGTCAGTCATTACAAACAACTGAAATTCTCCCTTGAAAACTCACAGCTGTCAACTGAGCAAAACATTCGATACTCCTAACTTTATCTCTGCTTTACACATGATGTTGTAAATTATAAAAACGAAAAATGACTCCTGTGGTTAAACCACTGTATGGATTACGTTATTTTTTTTAACAATTCGCGATAGAATATCATAAAGTATATGCAATAGGATTTAATGTGATTGTGAACGACACACCCTGTATAATATGTGGGGATATTAACTAAACATACTCATAACATCTTCTATTGGTTTCGAATACAAATGAGAATACTGAATATTTTTTGAATCGCTCGTCTAGTTCCCGAGATTAGCGTATTCAAACAAACTCTTTAACTTTATATTATTAGTACTTGAAGAAATGTAAGCCAATCAAGAGGATATCCAGGAAACTCATTGTTCACTATAATCCTTGTACGAGCAATCACGCATTTCCAACATTCGAGTTAACTGCTTCAAGTCAATAGGAATATTTCGCGGAATAGAGATCAATCTAACCGAGGTAAGTCTAACAGAACATTGAATCTATGATAGACATTTCAAACTAGGTATTTTTTATTTATTTAAGTCAGGCATCTAAGGTGCATAGAGAATACAATACATAAATATATTAAAACGTTAAATCATACACTGATACATTAATTTACATGAACAACTTAAAATGATTAGTGTACCTAGTTACTATCAAAAAAATGTTAAAGATCGAGGTTCTAATCTAGGTATTGCTGATATTACCAAAAAAGTTTAAAAGCCGTTCGATTTGAAGGATGAGTTGCACCATTTTACTACATCAATAAACAAACCATAACCAGTCGTGTTCTCGCCGCTCATTGGTCAAATTGGTCAGCGATTAAAAACTGAAAATGGATTGGTTATCATTATAATTAAGCCGCCTACAATAAGAAAACTTTGTATTAAAATATTTGTTTAAAAACTTGCCAAACGTTTGTTTTTTAAATAACACGCCATATATGTTTTTATTAAGACAATATTGTTAAATTGTTGTGGATCCTGTTGAAACGAGCGAGGTAGATTTTTGTATAGAGCATTTTTGTAGTGGTTTATATCCAAACCACCCAAACCGCGTGCATTTTAGAGTTCTTTTTATCGTTTTTTTTTTTCAAATCCAACAGCTACCTGACTTATCGGTCAGTAACTAAAAGCCATAGAATAAATTCACGAAGACACGATCATGACTATGAAGCCGTTGAGTAGATATCCGTTTGGCCACCAAAGTGATATCAATGATGACTGGATTATGAAGATAACATAGACATTCTTTATCATACAAGTAGGCACTACTACACCATTTCTTCGATGAACAGATTATCCCAACCAACGAGGTCGGTAGGTAAGTGCCTGAATAT
Source organism: Helicoverpa armigera (assembly GCF_030705265.1). NCBI lineage: Eukaryota > Metazoa > Arthropoda > Insecta > Lepidoptera > Noctuidae > Helicoverpa > Helicoverpa armigera. The sequence goes on along the minus strand of NC_087132.1, from coordinate 6,811,131 downwards.
GTACATATAATAAGGAGCAAAATTCTCGGTCTAATAATATCTACCGAATACTAGACACAAAGGAAAACACAAACAAAAGCTTATATTCATATTCGCAGTGAAGTTCCAACTACGACTTTCATGTGACATTTCATATCGTATAACTATCCACTTAATATCAATTAAGTAACCATACACGTCTAGAAAGTCACTTAATCTTAACCCGTGAAAGACGAGGTCGCTTTGTTTATAGTTAACTGTGTGTTGCCTACACTAATGTCACCTCGAAATAATATCTCGGCTATGCAGGTGGGCTGCCGGCCGCCGGTACAAACGAGGTGGTTGACGAGATAAGAGCTCGCTCACGTAAGTGCCACCATTGTTGTTTCGAACAATAACCCACGTTGCCAGCATTATCTGTAACGCGCCGGTCGGAACGACCTAATGGATGCCCTCCGAATACTACCCCCTCCGTAATTATTTTAATTTTCGCTAAGTACATGTTTAAGTACTTTTTGATCCTTTTATCCTTGAAATTTAAGTAAATATCCGAATTAGGGAGTTGTTACGAGTTTTGGGTGCTGTTTTGTTGGAACATGTTTAATGTGACTTGCTAAAACGGAATTATGATAATCTCGTTTGTTTTATAAATCTTACGTTTACGGATGATGTTTTGTAGTTGATTTTATTTATAAATGTAATAAATGTCTAGGGCACTGGTAATAGTAAATTATACGTATGTTTATTTACCCTCAGACAATGAGCTATAGAACAGAACAATGGTATGGGGTAAGCTAATACCTTCTTAGGTATATAGCACACTAATAGGATAAGCGTTTATTTAATCTATTTTAGATTCAATTGTCGTAGATTTAGTGTCTAAGAGTGAATAGTGAGTGGCAGTAGAATAGTGGTGTTAACAAAGTATTAAAGAAAAACATCTATGATCAAAAACTAATAGACTAGAAAATATTTAAGAATACTACAGTACCTATTGCTTTGTAGTCGTTGCTAGTCGCCAGTGATAAAGAATCCTTGAATTTGAAAAGAAAAACACTAATACCTATATCTAAATATTCTAAGAAACGTAGTTAATTTCAACAATAATTTGTGAATAAATACACAACTGCTTTTAAAACCTGATCTCAGTTTATAATCTGAAACACTCTTCTCAGGATTTCATACCGTTAAATGAAACGTATAAAGTGATTCCCAGTACTTCGAATAAAAAATTCATCCTTTTTAGTCGTACCATCATCCAACATGTTTTTCCAATGTTTCACTTTCAGTGAACTTTGTTTGAACGTAACTTTAAATTGTTCGTTCGTGTTTACGAATTTGTGATCGCCGCCTACGCCCGTCAGTGTGCTCACAGCCTTAGGGCATTATTGCAATCTGTAAACGGAAAGCGCACACGTATACACGCACACATGTATAACTGATCTCACGTTGCGTATACGTATGTATGATAGAAGTTTATTGCACCGCTTCTGAGAAAAAAAGGAACATGCCTTCTTTATTTGATTAAAAAGTTAGTATTGATTGGACTTGTATTGGATAGATTAATGATGTGTTAAAAAGATTAGGTAATTCTTTTAATAAGGATCACATTTTTAAAAATTAATTACTTAACTGATATGATTTTCGAGTACCTAACATTCATTTATTGGAACAAATTGATAAACACTTTAATTAATTATGTTCGTTCACTATTGTTATAGCATGTGACGTCATATCCTAGCGGGTATTGCCCTTTCAAGTTAATCCAATTTGATAAGCATTACTTGTATGAAAACAGGACGGAAAAAAGGGTATGGCAACACGTCCAAACATTGAGTAGATTAATCACTTTAATTAATGTAAGTAAATTGACGAAGTACATACTTGTTCGTGCTATGTAGACCATGTTTATATAAATTACTTTCGGAATAACCAATAAACAAACAAATATAGGGTCAAAGGTTTGTTTATATTTTTAACTTTTTATATTTAAAGTTAATGTCATTGGATACGGCGTTTTACTAGGAATTGAGGCAGACTGACTTTCAGGGGGATAAATGTTATTTTTAACTTCTACTGGACATATATTTCCTTTGATTCTAAGAATTTTACATGGCCTGAGAAGTTTTCCCAAACAGTTCACAATTCTAAGGATTTAATCTCTTGTTCTTGATCACCAAAAATACCTCTACACACAAAAGAAAAGCTACATAGATAGCTCTTTATCATAAACAAAACTTTGCAAAAACTTACATGAACTAGCCAAGTACTAAAAACTCCATACAATATTAAACTATTCTGTATGTGTCTACGTAAGGTAGTTTCACAAAAATAAACAAATTTTTCACTACAGATCTGTCCGCTAAAATTTATACTGTGTAGTTACATAAATCATGTGCCTCGGGCATTCGCTAGCTAACTTTTACTCCTAGATAGGTACATATCATATCACTTTAATAGCCTACTTTTCGTTTCGAAAAGAAGATACATATTTTGTTCAAAGTCTGTGTACACTTTCTGTTTTAGATATCATAAAAGTCGGTTGGATGTGCTGAATATTTTAGTATGACTGTGTTTTAAAGATACACTACATTAGTGTTTCATATTATCAAAAATAGTATAACAATTTTGGTAATTATAAGTGTATATTTACTTCGAAAAAACTGCCAATTAGTAACATTTTATGATGAAAGATAAATATTTTCTGACAAACCTCCGAATGTGGTACATATCTCCGAGTATATAAACGATAATTCAGTTTTCACCGAAATACCAGTAGCACGCAGTTCTTAAAACGGCTTCATTCCGCCGTATGCAAATTGACCAATCATTTTTGATGTTGGTGATGTCAATCGATGCTGGAAATAAAACGCTATCAAACCAATACTGCGGACGAATGGTTGAGCCGATATCGCGTCATACGCTCAGTATTGACTGACTCCGAAATGCGAAAGCAGTTATGAATGGGAAGTCTGTTAATTGTTTGTTATCAGTAACACACACGCATGTAAAATTGAAGCTGTATGTATTTCCTGGATTGCGATATGGGTCATGTTAAATTGTTAATGTTAATTATTGGGGAGCCAAAATACAGTATCATTACCATTGATAGGCAGTTCCCACAACCAGATGGACAGACGATCTGACCAAGGTTGCCGGGAACTACGACATGGGTACAGGTTGCTGAAGATCGAACAGTGGCGAACTTTCGGCTCGGCCTTTGTCCAGATATAGACGCATTTCGGCTGAAACACACCAAATTCTCAGAGATTCGGTACTTTCTGCCTAACATTTTTGTTAACTTCTAATCCAAAATATCAGAGTAATAATATGAATCATGAATAACTTCTATCTCTATCATTTATAAAGAATCATGTTGAGAACTATGAATCTTTTACCACTTTAATATTGAATTATTTATGATTTTATTCGTCTTTATTGAATTGATATTCTTCTATTTTAAGTACATTGAAAATTGACACTCACAAAAACTTTTATAAAAAGTCTATCACAGTTCTTGTGATTGGCAATTTTCATGGTCGCGTGTTTGTTATTCCATACATTTTTGTGACTTTTTCACCAGCCTTAGAAACGCTTGTAAAGCCTGTCTACGACAATTTTTCGTATTATTTATTCAATATTGAAAATATTTTTATGTTGCCGTGTCTTGTATCGGAATTTCTACCTAATAAGTCATGCGTTAATATATACTATGTTCAGATTTCCACACGCCTTATACGACAGATTGTGAACAATTTCGGACATTCTACCAGTCAAAATCAGTCGTAGGATATGGAGCAATTTACAGCAACTAGTTGCACCCTCTCTTTGACGATTATCGCTGAGCAATTAATACACAATAATTGCCAAAAGCAAGACTACCTTTATTCAAAGCGAACAGTCGGTGAAGTTACGGTACCTTGATAACCATAAGTAGGTAGAGATGCATAGGTACGGTAGACTGCAAATCAGTGGTAACTGTCATGCACCTTAACTCAATAGTAATAAGTACGATTTTCCTATAAATCTGTTACCACTGACCTGAAGTTGACTGTACGATATAGTTTGGTATACATTGACCGTTTTGCAATAAAATACGTGGTGAAACAAATTAATGTAATCTTTTCTTTATATGCCTAATACTAAATTAAACATAGAACTTTTAAATACAGCGAAAAGTTTCAATGTGTGTAGTTTGAATGTTTATTTATGAACAAAGAGGATAAGTCTAGACCTATAAATAACTCTATAATAATTGAAATAATGTTGAGGCAAAAACTGGAAATATAGTTTAATTCCTAAAGTATTACATATTAATTGGACAGGAATTTAATATTGGTATTGTTTATGAAATAAGTTCAAATATTAAATTCTCGAAAACATTTATAGAACTTCACCAATATTTTGGGGCACGCCTACATACTCGAATAATAATTTCATGTATTGTATAAATGTTCGTGACATACAGTCATATTTTTCGACTAACAGCAATAATTACTGCCATGAGAATTAGATAGACAGAATAGGTAATTAATGAATAGGAACATGAATTATATTGATGCTAGTACTAAGCCAAAATTAAATAAAAGAAAAATGCTTACATACACAAAGAGCCCCATATGAATAACACGCAATATAAAACCACATAAACAAAAAACAAACTAACAAACAATACTATTAATCTAAAAAAGGATGTGTAAATAATAAAATACCTTTAAAAGAAAACAATATTGTCGTATACTCAGGAGTCACTCACTAAAAGGACAAGTTGCGCGTCAAACACCCCGGTCATGTATCTTCGTCATTATATTCATTCGGCTAAGAGCACTCGATCTCGTAATGCGATAGGTACTCGTATTTGTTCACATTTCTTACACTTAATTTACTTTAAGTAGTGCGATCCTTTTACTTATGTAAGCGTGAAAGATTAAAGTTTTTACTACATTGAATTATTTGCGAACATAAACTTTTGTTAGCTTCGTACAGAATTAGTTTGATTGTAATGAAAATATCGTGCTGAGTTGCAGAAGTTGAACGTTTTAGAATTTATACAATTATAAAACATGTGAACATGTGATCAGCCTTAGAAAGTTTGTAGGAAAAAAAAACTATTAGGTGTTATGGATTAATAACACACTGACTAGCGATAAGGAAAATTTTACATTTACTGAAACTTGAGAAGCGATTTTATAGAACGAATATTTGATGTACTACTACTCTACATAAACTCTACTTCGATCATTTACAATACCGTGTATGTAGTCCAGTAGTCGAAACGAGTTTTTCAGTGTATATTCACGTAATACAAGCCTCGCGACTTGCTTACGCATTCAAAAATAAAACACGGGTAAAACCGCGGGAACAGCTAGTAAATTGCGAAAATTTGATTGTTTGTCTGTACTGTACGGCGCGCGACTCCGCACCCTAGTCAAATCGTGTGAACGAAACCATAGCGCGCTTTTAAACGCGGCAACGCCATCTAGTTACGTTTTAGGAACTAAATGGCGCACGTGGAGATAAGTAACACGTGATATTCAGCAACAATTTTTCAATGAAATTAACACATTTTGTTGTTGTTTGCAATGTGTTTTTTTTGAACGTTTAAAAAAATTGAGAGTTGAGGCTACTCATTTATCAAGTAACTTGTTAAGTGGTAGAGTTATTTCGTTTTCATGACTATTGTGTCTATTGAATGAAATTATAGGCATTTAGACTATAAAATACATATTGGAAAATAGAGTTAAAAATAGTTATTGATTTCAGTTTCTCCGTACCAATATTTTCAGTTATCTCAGATATCATACGTCTACTGCATCAACGTGCAGACGGCACCTTGAAATGGCGTTAATTTTAATTAAGTTACATACAAGTATTAAATTACTCGTGCATTGTGCTCATTACGCGGTAATTTTCAATACACAGTGTACACCATGGCACCTATTCATGTAACACAATGTGCTCTATCCCATCCCTTCTAGAAACGTCGCTATTGTTCTCTGGTAAAGCTCGTTGCACAATTTAAATGTTTAGAAATATATATAATTCTATTAACTAATTTTACAACTCAACAAATAAAGTTCTTGAATAAATAGTTAGGTTTAATGTGTTATTAAAGTTCCAATTTTATGTCCAGGCTAAAAATATGACACAATAAAATTTTAATACGAACATTAATTAAGCGCCCGTTATAAATTATTAAAACAATAATATGAGTAGCGTACATAAACAATATCTACGTACCTAGTAGGAAATTAGAAACGCAAATTGTGTGTACAAAGCCCCTAGTTTTGTGTGATTTACGATGTTTACTCAAGCGTCGCCGTGTTTAATAACCCACTGAAAGGTATGTACGTATGTAAATGTGAGAAAGTACCCAATTTACATAGGCAGGTATGTGCGGGGTATGTTTTACTTTCGACTCTGCAGCCGGCAATATCGATGCTAAATTAACACCGCATCTCTCGTATTACCGACGTATTTGGAGCTCTTTGCCCCAGATGTGCCAATTCTTGTGATTTTTTCGCTTTATCGAACACATATTTGTATTTCAGGCAGTTAATACGACACTTTTATTTGAGCCGTTATTAAAAAGAGTTTGAATCGTAAAAAGGATTTCATAAAATGAAAGTTTGATACAAGAGCCCAAAACTGGTTTATAATAGCGATAAAAAATAAGAAAATGAATATAAAACCAAACCAAACACCGTGAAAAATGACTAAAGTGATATTTGCTATGACCTCGGAACTTTGACTCTTGTAAGTTCATAGTATAATATAATATGCTGAAAAAACTATCCGAAATCTGATGTGGACCCCATCCATCATGTGAGGCGACAGGGACGAAGGCTTGTCGACCCTAATCGAACCCCATACACATAATATAACCGAGTATACCCTTGTATCTCGCCATATTTAGATACTTTCATTTGTATCCGTACGATACAACCCAAGCGATACATAATACATGATGTTGCCTGGTTACCGAGATAAAAATATACCAATTGATCTGCTTACAAAACTGTCTGTTTAATAACTAATTAACTGAAATTCAAAACTCAACGAAAATATATACAGGATGGTAGGATTAATTAATACACTTACATCGGTAGGTAGGTATACATAATTTATAGATTTATGAATCTAACCTGTCCCAAATTAATCGTGGGTAAATAACTACCTCTAGGTTATTAAGTGACAATAAAAACAGATTTATTACGACCTCGGCTGTTAATCACGAATAATTATGTCAGGTAATGAATTATTAAAATAAAATGGTGATTAAATCACTGTTAAGCGGTGATGAATATTAATACAAAGGCGTATAACAATACTAATATCAGTGAAAGCGTTATAACTATTAACATCATCCCAAACTAATTTCAACTGCCTATTCATTTGAGGAACTGTTTAAGTTTGACTACCCTCAAACTGGAATCCCTATTGCGCGGTTTGGAACTCCTGTTAAAACACTGTATAGCAGACGTATGTTCTGAACAAACAGACTATGAACTTATCGCTGATGAAACAAAACTGCTTCGTTTGTATGCAGAAGCTATTTATCTGTGAGTTTGCCGTATGTTTTATCAATCTTCCGATTGCCTCGGCCGCTGCGAGCGACTCGAGAGCCCCGCCCGAGTACACGCGATTCCTCGACAAATAAACCAGGTAAATACACTGTATTGGAATTAAAACCCATTACAATGCTTTCCAAGGAGTGATTCATCTTTCAGATAAAAACAGACTCTACGTTTTTCTTGCATTTTATAAGTGAACACTGGTATTTGTAATTCCAAAAGGAGGGATGAAGCTTGAGATTCTATGAGCGCCATTTTCTTGTCGGACAGTGATATTTTTCAAACAGAAAATTATCATGTTACTGGAACAAAGCCTTATGCTTTTAGATTTTAGTATTGTAGGGAAATATGAACGTATTTCATTGCAAATTGCTTTTTGTTAGCTGAGAGAGCTTTTTGAAAAAAAAAAACCTTCTGTTTTTTCGGTGCTAAAATATGCTATGTTAGGTAAACGCATCGTTTTAGTGCAATAAAAATAAAACATGTTTGTAGGCATGCACAAACGTTTAATAACTTTATTATATTTTATGGTACGGCCATAGTAAAAACACGGAAAAAAGTGTTCAACATGCGCTAGTTTTACAACGTGCAAAATTACCTAGTTATGACGTCATTTCTATGTAACCTATGCACCAAAACAAATTGAAAGTTGTAGTTTATTCACGTTTCATTTGTGACCTACCCATAACGTCAGGCAGTACCTACCTATGCACCTCGTTTGCTACCATTTGGCATTCTTCCCAAGCCAAAAAAGGTATGACATATTTTAAAATTAACAAATTACGCTTCTGGGCATACATGCCATAATGAAGCAGATGTTTTAAAAGCCAATTCGTTTTTAATGTTTATGTATTTTCAGACAAGCAATGTTTACTTTGTTGTTTTCAAATTAATACTACGTCCTGATTTACCCCTGTCTCTTTTTCCTCTCGAGGTTCTTTGTTTGTTATATCTACTAAGGCCCTTTGCGTTTGTCATATCTATTATATGTAGATAGATTTGGTAAATCATATTTCCATAATGGTTAAATTTTCCTTCCATACGAGTCAAGTGTTATCTATATCAACTTATATTTAAATGCTTATACGGCATACGAGTAGCACTGGACTTCCACTTCAAATATCACCGAACATCGATAAACTTTATTGCCAAAAAACCGACCATCCGTCAACGGGGTCACAATTTATGGTAAAACTTTGAACAATGTTGGAAAAGGGCATAAGTGCTATTTAAATACATTGAGTATTCGGTATAGAGGTTCTGTTGTTATTCTTGGCAATACTGCGCTACTGGGCTGGACATTAAACATCGGCTGAATGGAAGGACACGCCCCCTGGCAGCACTACAATCGTAAATAAACGTTTACATCAAATCCTAGTTGATGTATGTGTGTTAGTGTTTTTAATTGCTTTTGGAGAGAAGTAGAATTTTACATTCATGTCATGTAACTATTCATTGTTATTTATATCGGCAATTAAATGCTCTTTATAAGTAACTAGGCAAACCCTAGTGAGATAGCAACAAAACTATTTACCAAGATTATGGACTAAAGTCTGCCCATGAAATTAAGTTATATAAAAACTTCCAAAGCAATCAACAATAAAAACATAATAATCCTTACACACTAAGGAAATTTTCATAACAAATAAAATACTACATTTAGGTACATCCACGACAAAAGGTTCATGTACCCTGAACTCGCCAACAAAACGTAAGTAGGTACATAGTTGGTTAACAAACAGGCCCAAAACTGCCCCCATTCTAACTTTGCCTATTATAATTCTATAACAATAGCCATCTCCAATCCAAATGGCGGTCAATACCTTTAATAAATATTAAGGCTGTTGAATTTGAACCTTTCTGTTCAAACAATGGAACTGTAATATCTGGAGTATTTAAAAGTACTTGTAAGCTCACCGCAGACTTTTGTTGGTTTGTTTTTTCTGACGTCACGATTAATAAAGAGGGTTACCGATTAATGAAATCGAATTTTTGGATCAGCGGCTTTTTTATGCTTTTACAATAAACATTCAATTTACCTTTGTACATTTTACCCCTTTTGTAACCTGCACTGAGTAGATAAGTACCTTTATAGAATAAAGCATATTTTATCATACCTTAGGATTGTCCAGCTTCAATTTGTTTTAGCGCATATTTAAGCATTTTTCGATATCCAGCTTATTACCTAACTGTTTAAGATTTCAAAGTAAACGAAAACATTGATTGCACAAGGCAATACTATTTGCGTAATGGCTAATATCGTAACCAGACACACTAGAAATTGGGATGCATCGAGCCGAGGGGATGTGCGCACACTGTCATGTGTCAAACTGACTGTCCAATTGTTAAATGGATAGCCTGTGTCCGCTGAGTGAGACGATGCACCCGGTGGGACGGAGCTAAATCTACCCGCCAATGATACGATGTAATTGAGAGATTAAACCATACATACACACATACGACCATACCCACTCTCATCTATAACAATGTAGGAAACTGTGACACATCCGCGCCGCTCTCACAAGAAATTTCTCAACAAAGAGATTCACGCACGAACGCACATAATAATTACTAAACTACGTAAACAACTATCAATTAAATTTTGGTTGGAGGTTACATCAAAATTAGCTTCGCCTTAATTACCACAAACATTTGTATCGAAATAGCTTACACGGCAAAATATGTACACAACACGTATTTCACATAATATCTTGCTATCAAATCGGCCGTTATCACTTTCAAAATCGCGAGCGTGTTCCAAAAATGAGCCCAGTTTATTACCCTACGTATCCGTATAATTTAGGGTTCCAATTAAGGGGGAACGAAAAAAAGATTTTCTTAATTAGATGCCAAGGTGAAGATAACTCGCTAGGAGCCAAATCGTCAGCTCGTTGCGTGACTAACCGACGATTTATGACTTAATAGCCAAGTCCGCGCGTTAAGTAGGCCTTAGATAAGGCGCTTCTAAGTGATTGTCGGCGCTCACAACAATCGTAATTACTCCAAACTACTATCTTCCCTCAGCCACACGCGATCTCTTTCATCGCACAACTTGAATTGTGCTAATTGCTTCCCAACACTATTTCAAAAATCATTGCCATTCGATTCCAAGTTATTTAGTGATTGTTAGCGAGTCATTCGAAAACGATTAAAATAGCAAGTAACATGTAATGTTGAATCGAATTATGCTGTTAATTTAACTTCATTACAGAATTTAATAACATGCAGATTCGATTGAAAAACAAGCAATGAATAATTGTGTAAAATTTTACGGACGCGTATTGTAATTTAATTTAACATCGTCCAATGGATGTTCGAAGTTAGCAATAATAAGAGGCGGCCTATTGGAACGGAATATTGTCGGTAAAGATGAATGAGTTTGGCCTAGAAATACAATAAGTTACAAGAAGAATTTTAATAATTAGTATTTTTTATTTAAAATTTCGTAGAATCTAATGTTTTTTACTAATTATGAAAGTCTGTACTATACCTACTAACAGTAGTAGGTACCTATTAAAAAATATTAATCATTAGAATCTACAACAAAATTTTGCCTAAAAGTTTACCCAGAAAAACCATCATACACATAATACAATACAAACTTAAAAGGTCAAAATGTTGAAAGGTCCTTCCAAAAATAATACAAGTGCCTGTGCCTATATATCTGTATTTTATTGACCAAATAAATTACAATAACTCAACTTGTAAAAGTCTTCAAATCTCAAAATGTTGTGCCGTACGCCCACAGCGCTGTATTTATACAAACTTATTTATACAGAATCGTTACGAAGTCCACTTGACGATTCGCGATTAACAAAGTCACCGGCAAAGTATCTGCATTTACATTTCCATTTGACATGAAGTTTTAACGAACATCCATCGTTACGACTGCTAGGAATACAATTTCGTGGGTCCAATTAGTGAGTTACATTGAGTCTCGACTACATTTCTCCTCTCATTTCTATACTTTCAGTCCGGGATGAACAATTGTGTGCAAATTAGCAGTGACAACCCGCGGCGGGGGACCGCGGCCCGGAGCGGACACACGGGCGTCCGAGAACGACGGCAGAAGCCCGGGTAAATACGGAACCATTGTACTTTATTGGAACTGGGGAATTTCTTTTGAAATATGTACTATAAAACTTAAATATAGGGCAAGAGGTTTTTTAACAGGAAATATCTAAATTATGTTCACGAAACTTTCTCTAGGGTGTTTTTCTTATAGACACTTCCATTTCTTTCCTTGACTCGTCTCGGTTGGACTGAATAGTTTGTCCGTGTGTAATAAGGAATATTAATCGTCCTTGCAAATAGTTGAGACCTTCATAATGAAGTTCCATTTCACCCACCGCGGCTTTTCAATTTTAATTTTCTATACTTAATATTAATAGTTCGCGACGGCACCGCATTGTTACGCAAAATGGTGATAAATATTTCATTTTAATGCCTTGTAGTTGTGGCTTACGGGTCATTTTTGCTTTTTTTAAATTTATAGTGGCAACTAAAGGGCATCTATCATTTTGGTAATAAAAATTCGGCGGCCATTGTGTAATGACATTTTTATTTTTAAAAATAATGTGAATGTTTCGAAAATATCTGAGAATTAAGAAGTGAGATGTTTAGTTAATTTATTAAGACTAATTTCTTATAAATTAAAGTTTAATTATAAGTAGTTAGGATGAGACGACGGCGACTGGAACGTAAAAAATCCTTAGTGGTCTCAACAGTTATGATTATTTAACAATAATCAATTGCAATAGGTGCTGCTTAACTTTTGGGCGCGTTATTGAACTACTACATTTCTAATCCATGTCAATTGCAGATAATAAGTTCAGTCAAAACTTAGTTCAAGAAAACTTGTGTGAATGTATAAAACTTTGGTGAAATTCATTAAGAGAGTGGCACAAGTACAGCATTAAGACGACGTGTTCGATAGATCCTCTTGAACGATAAAAACGTCGCAAAATCTCGTTGCATTAATGTTAGCGAACAAGTTTACGAGCGATAGTGATGAATTTAATCATCTACACTAGAAACTTCTATACTAAAATGGTTCAAAAGATTACTGCAATTAACTACGACTGCGTTGCCATAAAATTGAAAAGTTTAAACCGTCGTTCCCGATCGAATGCTATCTAAAAACTTAGCCGACAAAGAAATCGAAACTAATTTATTTTATCGCCTCAATAAAAATACGTTTCTGAGCTATTTTTGAATACGATAATTTTTATTATACAGAACATAAATTGTTAAAATACCGCGCTCGTATAAGTAATTCAATTTCCTTTTGGGGTGACCCCTTCTAGGCAATCTATCCTAAAATAACATAATACGTAAAGATAGCGGCTTATGGTAATGGAAAGGAATGAATTTTACATTGTAAATCAATAGCCAAGCGATTGACTTTTGTATTACGCTTGGAAAATTCGGGAGCGTGAATATAAAATATTCAAACACAAATATCACGCCTCCGTAATATATTGTGCCACGAAAGGGTAAGTGAATAATTGTTTTTACTGTACATATAAGTAAGTATTTAACAATTATTAAATGTAATCTTATTACTGGACAAATAATTAAGTCAGTTTTCATGAGATATGGATAACAATAAGTACCTATATAGTAATAAAAATTTTTTACATTACATAATACACTTAATGCATAACCGTTGAGATTTTATCTGTTCTATGTTTGTGTCCACTAGCCGGATACGTAAATAGATTTTCTTCAAACTATTTAACGCCGACCGAAATGTTAACTATGTAAATCTTATGGACCTCAATGAATCATTCCCAAATGATAATTTAAAGGTGCCCAACCAAACTGACCACAAACTAAAATCCAGCATGATAGATATTTTAGGGTATTCAGTGTCCTATTTTCCGAAGCCTCTAATCAGGTAGGTGGGTGGTTGTAAGGCCTAATAACGCAAGTCGTAAATCTATACTAATATAATAACGAGGACACATTATTTTGTTTGTTTGGTAATTTAAGTTTTAAAAATACTGTCTTAATGCGCTTATCACACTCCTCCCTTCCGCGCAAATGGAAAAATACCATTTGATTTTATATAAATGCCAACGCAAAGACTGTACGCGGTACCATGACAGAATAATCTTAGACCATCAGGTCAGGTGAGTAAGGATCAGAGTATAATGATCTAACATCTGCCAAAGTTTTTGGTACAACTTCATAAACAAGACAATACATCGAACTATTAGCATATTGCACATCAATCACCCCCAATCATGCATGGTAATATCGGTTATGTTTATTAAGTTTGAAGTTTGCACTTACAGCACAACTTCCAAGTTGTAGCGCATTGCATAGCTGATCTACGATTAAATATTCCATATTGCAAAGGTTCCCACAAAGTTGTCGAGCGAAGCAAGCACCGAACTTTGTTCATAAAAATATATGAGCATGTTGTGCCTATTGAATGTTTTTTTTTTAAGTTTGGTACTTATTCGGATTGATGTGTAAGTATGACTCCTTCGTTGGCAGGTGATATTATTATACCAGAAGTATTTACCGTAGAGTTATAAATATACCAACTCATGTGAAATTACCATATAATGCACGTTATGCCTGACAATTGCCGCCTAAAAAGTCGCTGTAGGTACTTACCTGATTTAATAATAGACCACTGCCGTTGCCGTCAATCGTTTCCAGTGAAACCAAACCGCTTGCACGACGTCCTTTTAAATACCCCTCGAATTAAATAAGTTAAAATCTTTAAATAAACGATTAACCGTGACAGGAGAGTCTCCTCTTTAATATTAATACTGCCAAAATGGCCACGTCACAGGTTGAGGTTAAAATTAACACGGACTCTTTATAATGCGGTCAGTCCCTTTCACGTCCACTTTTGACAGCGAAAATATATTTAAAACAATCAAATATTAAAATCCTATATTTTTTAATAAGCCAGAAGGGGAATTCTCATTAAAATTGCTCGTCAAAGTCGCTAACATGACGTTGAGAGATAGATAGTAGCCGACATTCTTCATAAGATCCTTCCACAAATATGAAAATGAGATTTACGAAAAATAATACCAAACTTTGTATGATGCGAAGCCTCGTACCAAACTTTATAATAAAGAGAATGTTGAGAGTTTTTTTCACGCACGTGGATACAATGGGATTGCGTAGAAGGCCTATGATAAGGAAAGATATACCTACTTAAATAAAAATACACTCGTTATAAACCTACTCAAATTAGCACAAACAAAACATAGGTAAAATTAATGCTAGACTCAAAAACAGATAATTTAATATTCAAAGTACCGATTTAAAAATATACATCAATTTTGTATTGCCTGTCACTTTTTTGGAGAGTCAATTCAAAGAGCGATTGAATAAAAAGGAAAAGAAAGCAGGCTTAACGGTATAATGTCACCAGTGTCTTATTCCAATGAATCTGGGTGATAATCTATTCTAATATTATGAAGCTAAAGAGTTTGTTTGTTTGAACGCGCTAACCTCAGGAACCGATTTTGTATATTTTATGTATTTTCACTCTATGAACACCCCTATGAATTTCCTTATGTACACTCTACGCACTGCCCTAAGTATTTCCTTATGAACACTTTATGAACTCTCCTATGTACTCTTTATGTTCTCCCCTATGTATTTCCTTATGCACACTCTATGAGCTTGTACTTTCTAAGTATATCCTGGACACCAATGGCTGATAAAAAGGTGAAGGAAACATCTTGAGGAAACCTGGACTATAAAGCCTGAAATCACCAACCCGTATTGAGCAAGCGTGGTGAGTAATGCTCAATCCTTCTCCGTGTACCTTCTCCACTTTATGAACTCCCCTATACTTATATTCCTCCCCGTTCATAAAGTATTCGTTTATAAAGTGTAGATAAATGACAATTGGTAAATTGTTCGCGGACGAAGTCGCGGGCGACGGCTACTCTGTGATATTTGCAAACGCAGGCTCAGCAAGCAGTCACTTGACATTCAGATTATTGCGGATTATGTTTAGCCATTTACAGTTCTTGTGAAATGTTCGGGTCCTGCTCATTATAATGCGTAACGTTGCAAAAAGCAGTTCTACTGTTACAAATCAGATGTTAGAACCTAATGGGTCCATTTTCATTAAGTAAGGATATTATTATATTCTTGCTAAGTAAAATTGAAATTTTTGTTCTGTCTGTCAAAACTACAACTCCCACCAAATTAAAATTATATTTTGCATTTTTTCCTGGGTTTACTATTCTCTGAATCATTTAGAACACATACACTTATAAAAGAGACACAAGCTCATTACCTATCTCCATTAACCAAGACATACCCAATCTGATATCAAAAACATCAGATCAAAAGACTTGTTAACGATATACATATGGATACAATAAATGGTAAGAAAGCCAACCCAAGTCTTTCGAAGCTTCATTACTTCGAGCGACGGATCACAAAGCTAAGACAATCCCTACTTAAATGCCTAGCCACCTACGCTCGGTATTACGAATGTTCTTATAAAAACCCACGGAGATCAACCATCGGCCGTAATTACAGAACCGACAATATTGTGGTCAAATTTCGTGTTAATAGATTTCCGGGAATCACTTTATTAGGGAGCTTTTCGTGTAAAAAAGGCTGTTTATTTGTCGTGTTTGTCAGGATTCTGGAACAACAAAGATTTAAATAGAAACCATTAGTGTATTCTGTATCAATTCTTTGTACACCACAAAATCATATAAATAAGATTTTGTCCGTCAGCTAATAAAACCAATTCAGTACAGTTTACTGAATTAGCTACAATATAAAACAATGATCACGTATCTAATTGGTATAGTTTCCCTTGAATGCTACCGAATAGTGGTTTAAAGGGTTATAAATAGACTGAAGTCGGCATTAATCGCAGTGAATTCCGTAACCGATATGTTCCCCCGAGACATTGCTATTACTGCCCAGTTTTAGTATCCAAGTAGAACGTGTGGTAGCTTCAATAAATACTGACAGATTCGATTCGAATTAATACCGGTCGAATTCATTGCAATCGGATCTGCTGGTTTTTATTTAAATCCATAGGAAAACGTTTGAATGTCGCTGTCGATAGGTACAACTTGTGAAGTCTAGGCCGGTTTTATAGCGATACGAGGATCGATAAAAATACTGAAAAACCCAGAAAATATGTATTTTGAAAATGTGTGAAGAATAACACGACTAAGATGTTAGTTGCTACTGATAGATCTTCCTACCGCGACCGCTACTACTCCTTTACCAATATTTCGAAGCCTTTTTAGTGTCAAAAACGTAAGACATTATTTTGAAAAATAATGGGAAAACAGATGTAGGTAATGACAATGAATAAAATACCACACCTAAACAAATCCAAAATATTACAACCAATAAATTATATTCAGTAAAGTTGTATTGATCAATATTATTGTGGGGCTTGTTTTACTCTTTTTTTAGTGTGCAGTCGGGTATTTTGTTTTTTTAATAATAATTCTTTTATTTATAACTTTTTAGCTGTTTTTATTTAACGAAAATGTTGTAGATGTAGAAGACTATGTATATGTAAGTACCATTTAAATTATTTCGACGACATTTGGCTTTAGATTACGAGTGATGTTACTCCGCAACATAAATTTACCGCCAATGCGACGTTCAAGACGATCAAGACGACGTTCATGCATTTGATCAAGACGACGTGATTGTATCGCCAAAAGAATCGCTTTTTGCTTGCTGACGCATGAGTTGCTTTGCGTTGACGCAGAATTAACATGTTCCCGTGGGAATTTTGAGAAAAAACGTATCCTATATTAATTACTCCCGTGATTGAAATGAATCTAATGATACCGCATACATATTTTTTTAAAGGGAAATTTAGAAAAAATATCCCGTGGGACTTTTAGGATAAAATGTATCCTATGACACTCCCGTAATCAAGACAAATCTAACGATACCTCATACATCAAAATCCATCAAGCCGTTTAGGCTACAGGAGGTCACAAAGGAACAGACATACATACATACTTACATACACTCGAAAAACATTATCCTCCTTCTTTGGCAGTCGGGTAAAAACTACACTGCAGTCAATTTTACCAGTTAGTTAACGAGTGTTCAGTTGCGGTTTCATCCATCATTTTAGTTAAAATTTCATCCATACGTAGAGCGGTAACAAACTTCATTTTACTACATCCATTACAGTTATCCTGACATTACATATTACTAGCGTTAGTTGAGATGTATCTGTGGCGATACAAATACATACCTCTTCCATAGATCATTGTATAAAGATCTGTAGAAAAAATTCGTCCGCCTTGGGCACGAAACTTTGCTAACGATATTTATTGAAATCGGATATTCGGTCGGTGTCGCGAGCTTTTGACCCGCCAAAAGTATTGTATTACGAAAAACTCACTGACCCGTATTGTTGTTTATTTCTCTTTCTTTAAGATTAAAAATAAGGAATGACTCGGCGGGTTTTACTTTTAAAATATTCCCCAGTTCGCATTCTTAGAGCAAGGCAAGAATACAGGTCAAATTTTGCCAGTTCAGCATAAAAGAGGATTTCCGACCAATTTTCGTTAGCAAGAAGCTGCAAAAATTTACGTTGGTGTTTAAAACTGCTCGTTTGTAATTTGAAAACTCACTCTTGCAAATGAAAATCTTCAGAGGCCGATGTGAAACTTTACAACTACTTTGGTAATTGCTCCAAAAGTTGGGAAATGAAAAGACCCCGCGGCTGCGGAGTTGAAATGAGGGATTCAATATAACGCAAGAAGAGGGATGTATTCAGAACCTTAGCTGCTACTTATGTAGACTGTATGCATGTTGGAGTCACATAGGTATATTATAAGAAAATCTCATCAATTTGCTAAATAAATGTACTTACCAAAAGGCATATTCTTACGCTATTTTTAATTGTCCTGTTAGTTTCATGTAAGAGTAAAAGGTTACTGAATTGGAACTCAATACAAAAAAAAAACTATTTAAATTGATACAACCAAAAGATTTTCAATCGAATCAGTTTTCACTGTCGGTATTATATGAAGATTCCCAAATTCTAAGCGCATATTTTATAGTAACTACTCACTTTCGAAACAATGTTTGTTCATACAAGGCGGTTCCATTTTCTTTGGTTCTTTGTAAAAGAGTTGCAATTTCGAGCTCACAACTGAAACAGAAGCAAAATATTACTTTCAAGGCGTCTATTTTTCATTGCAACTGCCATTCGATTTATTTACCTGTAGGAATTATTTATTACTTTCTGCAGTATTGTTCCAAATATTATGCTCGGCGAATCTGATTTATATTTGCGGTTTTATGTGGATGTCTCGGGGGTGTCGCCGTGGATTATAAACACACTATTTGTGGAAAAATATGAGTTTCACTTTATTATGAGAAGAGTAAAAGAGGGTATTGAATTAAACATGTTATTTGGATTGCTTTATTCGATTTGAGAAGTCAGTCTTACCTTTCTTGTCAGTATAATGTGGCCTATTTTCCAGTCGTCATTATATAGCTTCTTCTAGCAATAACCGTTTCAATATCGATATCAAAAAACGCTCACATATTGTTCGATAATTAGCGCATCAGTAAGCACATAAGTACATGTTGGTGATAGCCAAAATCATTGTATTTATGCATAATTGCAGCAATCAAGCTCTGTATTACATAATAACATAATATATTTAAGTGAACAATGTTGATTAATATAATTTTTACTCAAATGTGACACTTATTATCCGAAATTAACCACAGTTGTCATTCACACGTTAAATATTGCATGCATATTCATTTCGCGTGGTGAATTCATATAATGTTGTTCTACGTTAGTCTGTATAAGGCTTAAATGCTTCGAGAGTTTTGCTGTTAAAACGCCGTGAGTAGTGAAAACTTTAGCCTAAACCCGAGCTACTCCACGGTCTTTGGAAACTTTTTAACTGGGAACTCTATTGTAGCAGGAGATTAAAATTAATCCCGGTGAGGCGCTAAGACCAACTGCAATACGCCAAGACAAAGCGTTACGGCACAGATTCTCAAGATACCGCAGTTTCTAGCAATTTAAATGCACATATAATTTTGCTTGCGAATAATTTAATTGTGTAACTGTGCTTGAAAATTGTTTTTGTGTATGTATGAGGTAGGTACCTACCTATATGTAGCACAGGTAGTAAAATAAATACAAAAGCAGGTCGGTTAAATAAAGTCGTAAGTATCGAATTTCAATGTTGAAATTACGATCATGTTTTACAATCCTCAGATGACGTTTCAAAATGTAGAACAATGGAACGAAATAGCTATAAAGCTGTACAATATTACAAAACTGCTGAATAGTTTCATAAATAAACGAGTAAACAACTACACACTTTATTTACTCCAATATTATTATAGATTAGATTGGTTATACTCATAAGGGAGTTCTCACCGATGCAGCCGGCTTTTTGTGACAGCTTTTAATAAGCTTTGGGCTTTTGCGTCTCGCGGCAGCCTCGCAGAACACATACCTATACATATAAATTAGTTGATCTTCAATAAATTAACTTAAGAGGTTTCCTAATGATGTCGTGTGTGGAACTTTTGAGGCTTTACATTATTTATAATGTGTATACTCCACAAGAATGGAAACTCGTTTAGAATAGCGTTTGACGTAAGTAATGCGCTTACTACGAGTATTACGCCGCTGTCTGCTTCACTCCGTAATTCCGTCGTCGCGAGTTCAACACTCGTAATTATTGGAATCTGCAAAACGTTTCCTTCGGCGGTACTTATCATAATTGTTAGCTGTGCAAACCTATTTAAATTTTCTCAAGAAAATTATATTTCGCTGTAACTCGGTAACGGTATTTGAACTACAACAAACTACGCTTGAGCGTAAAAGTAAAGCCGATTTCATGTTCCCCTTTATTAAGCCGCGTAATATTGACTTTCACTAAATTAAAAAAGTTCACAATAAATTCTCAACTAAAACAAATTAAAATACGTCGTGAAGCTTAAAACGGGCGTGCGCTGCAAAGTTTAGTGGAACGAAACCAAACTGAAGCGCCCTCGGCGTCTGTACGCACTACAAACATTTTTGTGCATACGCGGAACAACGAATGGGGTGGTATATTCGTCACTGTGACTTCGGACAAAGTTGCGATGTAGCAACTCGAGCAATTAAAATTTGTAGAGGACGCAGAAGTGAAATTATGCATGGAGTGAGAGCAGTAGCCGTGGGTTCTGGCCTCGACTATTAATATTAATGAACTGTGACACGCCGTTCAACCAAGCCCGTGACGAGCTACCGTGTTTCTTTTGATTGTAAATTCAGTTCTGTTGATGTACTTGTTGCATATTGAAGTTGTAGCTTTGTTGTTAACAATGTCGGCGCCCATATAACTTTGTGACGTAAATTGGAGGAGACGTTAGACCTTGCTGTTGATAATTATCTTTCAAAGGGGTTCTGTCTTACTAATTATTGTATTTTTTATTAAAGCTCCTTTATTTTACGCATTTTCTGTAATACTATAACATAATTTACATATACATAAAAACTGCTTTTGATGCTTAGAAACAGGTGTATATAACGAGGCTCAGTTATTACAGAGCCACGGGAGTTAATTAATAAACAACCAAAATTAAAGTTTCTGAGTTAGACGTTTTAATTAGGTACAACTAGTTAGTAGTTTAAGCCTCATTATTAAAATTTTCAGACCTCTGAAATTTATTGAAAGCATAAAATACATAAACTGTATTTTAATTAAGAGACATCTGTCATAACCAAAACAATAAAATTTAAACATAGTTTTGAACAATTGAAATCAATGTATTAATAATTAAAATTGTACGAGTTTTTGCTAAAGGAATCAGATATAATAAGCAGAAATAAAAGGCCACATTGTGTAATAAATCAGACTGATTAAACGCCACCTATCAACTGCCAACTGTACTAAAGACTGTTTCACACATATCTCCATATGGTTAGATGTGGTAAATATACCTTTTTCTGCAATCATCAAGTCTTCTCAATCCTCATGATAGGGTAAGTTGGGAGCCAATTAATGTTATTTTATTCTGGCTACACATATAAGGCCTTCGACATTAATGTATAGCCGAAAATACAATATTGCTTGACATTTGCCTCTGCCACTGATTATCAATCAAAATTATTACTCTATAGATGAATAGAACGGCTCTATTTACTTGCTGAGGAAAACTGATATTGTTAATTATTTTGTATCTAATGTCATTTACATCAATTTACCCTAATGGATTTCCTAGAACCAAATCTAATATTATATTCTCATATACTGTAACTCTAAACCAGTCGTATTCAGTCTAAGATTACGTTCTTCCTGGAAATGTCAGAACTCCGGAGTTGGCCCCCCTTCTCCAGTTACTGAAGGGGGCTAGGGGAGGGGGCTGTCGTGATACATACACGTGAAGTCGTCATCATTATCATATCGGTTGAAAGACGTCCGGCACCGGACCATGTACCTATTAATTACCATAAAGAACGATTCCGAGCCGTTTGCCTTATTCATTTTATAGTATGAAGGTGTTTTTGTATGTCTTATAAAACTAGCTGATTGTAGGCAGGCTTTTATTAGCCCACTATGGGGCGCAAGCCTCCTCTCATACTGCAACGGAACGGAATGCTTGTTCAAAACTCAAGGCGCATTGGCAATTTCAGACTTTAAAGTTCAGGTTTCCTCAAGCTGTTTTTCTTCCCCTTTATTGTATTTTATATTTTCTATGCGGAAAAACTTACCTTCTATCTGCTAAATAATAACATGACTGTCTAAAAAGTATGAAATACCTTCGACAGGTGGCACGCAAGTCGGTACATCTTGCGAATATCAAGTTAACATGTCAAGGAAAAGGACTTTTTCATTTCCTGGGTTTATATATTGTTGTTCACATTGGTAAAACTGTTACTGAACGTTTTTTTCGGAACCTATTTCTACGAATGCGCCCGTAAATTAATAAAGGAAGAATCAAATATGTACGTAGATACGTACTACGTACAAGTACTAAATGAATTAAACGATCGTTTAATCAAGAAGATCATAAATATGAAACGAATCGTACAAGTAATACAAAAAATATTAATTAAAAAGCGCTAAGAAAAACATCCATGAGCCATAATTATTTCTGTCTGTCTGCAATAATAGTTCAGTATTTTTCTTTTGAAAAATTGCGAGATTTTCATTCTCATTAAAATATTCTCCTGACAAGTCGGAATTCTTAATTAAAAGCAACACCACAATAATATAAGACCAAAAAATAAATATGGCTGCCGGGCCACGGTTCATTTAGCAGTAACAGGTACCACCTTTAGGAAAAAATATTAAAGATCGTTCGGGAGTCTTCGCTATAAGATATTTAGTAGGTACTAAAGAGCTCATTAAAGCAGCCTTACTACTGACGTTCTTCTATAAAACCTTTTGAGTGTTCGTTCTAAGAAGTTTTGCAGAATACTAGGAATTTAGAAATTTACGAGAAAAGTTACTATCGTTTACATCATTACAAAATCAATCTTTGTCGGGTTTGAAAATACCCGTGGAAAATAAACTTGTTTTGTTCAAAATATTTTGTGGGTTTCGCTATGTGTTGTCATTAAAATGCTACATCATGCAAATATTTTAAACACAAAAGACGGGATGTGTGTTCCTCTATCACGCAAAAGCTACTAGATGGATTCTGTCGAAAGTTTCAAACCATGGTATATCTATCAGAACAATACACAGGCTCCCTTTTATCCATATGCGGGAAATACTTCTGGACACGAGTGAAATCCACGGATGGGAGCTAGTTACGCATAAAGAGCACCCTACATAATGAGATCGTTGCATTAGCTTCGTATAAGGCCGCATATACATCGCCTCATTGTGTTATCTCTTGCGTAATAATAAGCGACATAATAATATCTGTGGTGGTTGGGCAGCCTGCCAAATTCACCTGGACATTGGTGACGTCATAATGCAAAAATGCTAGCGTTAAGTATGTCGTAGCTTCGCGTTTTATCAGAAAAGAAAGTAAAACTAGATAGTTTTACTTAATACCATCCCATCGTGTTAAAAACAATAGGTGAATGGATCACTACATAGGATTATAGGAGGTTAAAGGTAACGTCGAAATGTGTAATAGTAGGTATTTTTGAATACATTTTGATTTTTGTAACTTTTTGGATGACTTAGGTATTTACGGATACGATGATCAATATCTGAGACAACTTTTTTGGAGGAATATGTATCTTACCTTTTTTAATTAATTAATGAAATTACATTTGGCGCCGGTCTGAGATTCCATTAAGTGTCTACTAGGAAATCAATCATTTTTTTAAATCAAGCGAACATTTATTTGATGAAGCGCACCTAATAAATAACAAATGTAGTCTTACACAATTCGCCAAGGATACGTTTTCATCTAAAACATCCGTAATGATATAAAGGGAAATATATCTCAATATCGAATCGAAATACAAAGTGTCAAAGCAAAATACAAAAGGAAACTGAAGATGAAGCGAATGGTAATGGCGCTGGGGTGAGCGCGAACCATGGAAAATAATGTCTTCGAGGGAAATTACTGTGAAGCTTAGGGGATGCTCTATCTTCACACAGGAAAGGCGTGAGTGTGAGGGCTAAGTGTCTTTTTTCCAAGTTATTTGACGCGCCATTCTTCCAGTCATGTGCTCCAAACGAAAGACGCAAAAAATTGCCAAGTGCAAACTCGCATGTCGGCAAGAAATGTAATCACTTACCACATTATCTCATCCTAAAAAAACTTTATGCCGTGTTTTATTTTGTGTGTGTATAAATGTACTGTGACTGCAATTTATCACTTTTTATCGGCGAGGCAAATGGAGCTACAACAAATCCAATAAACGAATGGCTGCGTTTGAACATAGATGCTACGTTTTAGTATAAAATAGTTGGAATCCAATATATTGTCTTAGCAGTGACAAGTTACTAGGTTGCCGTCGAGCACCGAAGTGGATAACTGATTACCTTTAATTGACTTTAGCGTCTTGCTCGCGAGATACGTAATTGTATTACTTACTATAGCAGACAGCTGTCTATAATTGCATCCTTAAGTTTTCTAATAGTCTATACAATAATATTGAAACGATGTGCGATATCAGCATTATTTAGTAAGTAGGTAATGATATCACAATCAAAGGATTGAACTGCACGATTGTTTTACTTTGTTCTAGTTGTGGTTAAAATTCGTGTGAGTTCAATTTTAGGTCATGCTAAGTACACATTATTGGCTTTTAATACCATTCAACCGCAGTAAATGTATAGCCCTAAGTTTAACCTGGATATATTTATGACAGAATGACTAATGTTTGTATTAATATTATGATTAGCTAAAACATCAAATAATTAATTATTATCGGTATTATCGCAATGAACAACCACATCCTCTAATGCGCATAAATCATTAATCAGATTAGAATCGGAAATGAAACATTACATAAAATATTGAAGCTTTTATTTACAAAATTACCAACATATAATATCACTTTGGGAATTTGCAGGTTTACTTGCATAACGCCATAAATATACATAACTATTTATTACTATTTAATAAAAACAATAGTGATTACAATTCCTCAATGTTACTTACAGTATTTCCTACTAGTATAGTAGGTGTAGAATGTTTTACGAACTTTCATGTATCGATTATTGGAAGTACAATAATTGTAATACCTAATTACTATTTATTATGAAAATAATATTTATGATATAAAAAAGTGTTTTCCAGTACATAAGTGATGAAATTATTGCGCCCACTATTTATGTAACATGTTTTTGAAGAATCATTTTTTTTAAGGTACAGGTAGCATTTTTTTTTAATTTACGATGCGAGATGTGATAATAATTATGCGGATTGTAATTTAAAGAATTCATCTATAATTATTTTATACACAATTATACAAAACTCGAACCACTCGATGTGTTTTTGTTTCAAAATAAAAGCACTAGATAGAAAGGAACCAAGATGATAAAGGACCAAAATGAGTGGGCGCATACAGTACATAGTAAGAAAAATATCCATATTATTGTAAATGCTATAAATGGTTAAGAAGCGTACACAGCTCTGCAATTATTTATTGACAATTTATTTACGAGTCGCAATATTTATTTTATACAATAATAACGAAATAACAGAACTTATAATTTCATTATCTAACGCACTTTCTGCGTGATTGTATTTATAAAGACAAGGCTTTAAACTGGGGTTTACAGAAAGATTTTTACAATACACAATTAAATAAATCTGGTTTTATCACGTTTTAAAATTAAATTAGGCCTGGTCTATATACACAATCACACGATTCGTGAAAGGTTTCAGGTCCCAATGAAATCAAAATATTGTGAAGGATTTCTTCGAAAACAAAATATTGTGTGTATTATAATCTTTTGTTAGTAATCTGAGTCGTGCACAACTGGACAATGACCTAGCTCCCAATTTTACGTCCACTAAAATAGTTTTATATTACGAAGAAGTCCTTTTATATTTGATTACATTGGGCCCGATATTTGATAAATATTTTGCTCCAAGAAAACTGAAATCATTTTATTTGGCATTTATCTATGACTACAAAGCGTAATTTACATTTATTGTCACAGGTGTGAGAAGTAAAACGACAAAATATAATAATAAGAAATGTAGAAATTATTGAAATCGTTATACGGTAATATGCGCCTTAAATATGTTTATATACACTTTTTTATTTGCAATAACAATTATGTCTGGTTGTATATCTATACAAACACGACATAGATATGTTTCAGACTTCGTAAAAGAATTAATAAATTACAAAGTTATCATTTATGTATGATACATTTGTGGAAAACATTAATACACAGAACAAACAACTTAATTACATCAATTTCTCTGGTATCAAAAAACGTTTTAGGTACTTCAACTTTTTTTCAAGCCCAATTTTGTTATTTAATTTTCACACCTTTAAAAATACATCAAACCAATTTTCATCCATCGATGGTGCTAACCGATAACCACGAAACAGTTCACAAAATATTCCCTCTTTAATATTCCTCGACAAGTTTCCTTGGGGTGTGTTTACGACGTTTCGTCAGCAATGTACTGATTTACAAAATAACACAGCAGGTACCTATTGCAATTCCCATCACGTTCTAAATGCAAGCCGTCAGTAACTTATGAATGTTACATGACAATTCAGCCGAGAATTCGCGACTCGAATAATCTTTAGCAGCGCTGCAAGTAATGTGGCTCATATACGATATCGCAGCTCAAGATTTTGTAACCATTTTCTTAAAACCAAAATTTTAAGAAGCATTTCGGCTCATTCTACTTTGAGACCCTTTGTTTTTTTTTTTTTTTGTACAAAATAATATTACCTACAATTCCTTTCAAGTATATAAATCAGTACAGGCTTCAAAAGGAGTGGCACTTAAAGTGTCCATCATTCGAGAGACTATGGCCACACCTATAATTTATATGTTATAGATAATAGAAGGGATTAGGTGGCAGGTCGTCCGAAGGCGATCGGTCGCCGTCGATGAATTGAAGCCGCAACACAATTAGAAGGTAATACCGACGGCTTCCAGTATAATGGATTGGCTTTCACCCTGGCATGAACAACCAGTATTTCACAGTAGGCTTAGTATCGCAAGACCTGCTTAGACCCTAGCATTTGTCCACCAAAAAAATACATTTATTTTTATATGATACACAGTTTATACACTCGCCTTGCACTTTGATAACATGTCCATTGTCTTAGGTCCGGCAGTTCTCAAGGTACAGACAGTTAAAGTAATGGAAGACGAAAATAATAACAATAGAATACCATCATTTTCCATTGAAATGATAATAATTAACTTTTCATAGATTTATATTTGCACACGTATAAAATTGTTTGTTTTAAAAATCTATTTACAATAATTTCTAACTACTCCTATAACGTTGTCTTAAGACCCTTCAGTGTATTCGTTTGAAACCACAAGAACGCGCGATTCTGTATTGCATAAAGAGGTAAATAAGTTTTATATAGTAAAAAGTTTTCGTACTGGCAGAGAAAATATAATTCAATCAACTACAAAATTAATTCAATGTTTTTATTAATAATTATTTAAAGCGCAACGCCTTTGTCAATAAGATCATTTATAACAAATTTCATTCAATATTCATCACATAAGAATTTACCGTTGTGCTTGAAAACCTATAATTACGGATATAATTGAATAATTTCAAGGAACTTAATGATTCCTTTTACGATAATGATATACGGTTTAAATATTAATACTTAATACCTATCGTGTCTGAAGGAGAACCTCATCAGTACATTGACGAAGTATGAAAATTCGATTTTATCAATTTACATTGTTTTATGGCTAAAATCGGTACTTACCTGCTATGATGATTCTTGCTGTAAGGTAGGCAGTTACACTACCAACATTTGGTCTTCATAACTTTACAAGCACAGGCAATAAACCTATTAGACGAGTAAATAAACATTTAGTGGCTTATTTACAAACGCATAAAATAATATGTACTCAGTATCTAACAATTCTTTTGGCAATTGACATCCTATTAATTTCTATTTGATGTGTCGATTTACAAGAGGCTTGGGTTTGTTTATTTTCTGCGTTGTTTGGTCATGAGTGCTCTAACTCGCTTGAGGTTAGTGATGGTGATGTCATCGTTGGGCTGCAGCTGCAGCGCGCGCCGGTACGACGTGGCGGCGGCAGCATACTTGCCATTCAGGTGGAGGATGGCGCCGAGGTTGGAATGATACTCGGCATCCTGCAACAAAGCGACAATCCATTCCAGGAACCTCGAACAAGCCGGTGATAAGCTACGCTAAACGGAATACTCCAGATACAAACATGTTATGCGTTGTTTAACGATACACTCGTGTCTGATTCCTTTGAGGTGTATAATGTTAATTACTAAGGATGCTTTGTTCAAAGCCTTTGAGTTCAGAGGTAAGAAGTGAAACTGTATTTTCATTTTATTGCCAGTGGCTGGATTTTTGTAATAAAATTATTGAACAAAAAAGCTCTGAACGTTATAGACGTGTGGGTCAAACCTTTCACAATTTAGAAATATAGAGGCGGTGTGAGCGCGGCCGCGGTGGTCACACAGCAATGAACAAAAGGAATAACACGTTCAACGTTCGTTCGTGTTGATTCATTTTTGTTTATACACCTGCAGGTTTCGTTTGTGTTTTTCAAAAATAAAGCTTTAAAAGATTGTTAGAGCTACCAGTTATTTTCTGACAGTCTAATACATCTGTTAGTAATCTGTACCTTCCTTTTCGTTCTAATGATTTATTTCCGTTGGAAAATGAGGTTTTGCGTCAAAATTTTCCATATTTCCAAAATAGATTGTTTACTTAATTCGCGACCTTTTTGCCGTCATAAAATAATCACGGCTGAAATAACATCAACATGACTATCGCATTCCAAAACCTATAATATTCCTTAAAGGTCACCAAAGGGAAGGAACAAAGAAAACAGCCGTCGGCGGGACCTTGATCTGGCCATGTTTAACAAACAAACAGGATTGCTCAGTCGCCCCTTTGCTCAGCAATACGTTTTAAATCTTTATTTAACGAATATCCTAACCCGGCCATGCTAAATCAATTCGACACACGGAGGTTGATTCGACCATACGATTTTTCACGAATCTCTGCTGCATATTATTGGTGCGGTAAAAAATGCAACACGGAAAATATTTCAGGATTTAAACGTTACTTGGTTTTTTGCATGTCAAATATGTTTTGAGATTGGATTCGAAACGTTTTTTATTGACATGCTGGATGGTTTTGAATGGAGGCATTTATTGATAGATCGTTAATATAGAAATCGATAGTGATACTGTTTGTTTTGGGAATGGACAGATTTTATAGCGATATATTTTAACTGTCACTGTTTGTATTGCAATTAATCAAAACCTGTCCTTCGCAATGGAGGACCATCTATTTATATTCGTTAGCTTTAGCTTAAAAAATACATACCTACGTATTATAAAGTTATTGTTACTTAAATAATATTTATAAATGTCAGCTGAAACTTACATCAGGATTTAACTGCACTGCTCGCGCATACCACCGCTCGGCGGAGCGGCAACGTCGCGCGTCCCTAAGCGCTCGCGCAGCCGACGCGGCGCGCACGCTGTCTGAGGGGGACAACTGGGCGGCTGCTACTAGCTGCTCAGCTGACTCCCTGAGACGACGCTGTGATCTCAGGAACATGCCTATTGGAGAAATTATACCTACATGTCAGTATGAATGATAGTTAGAAAAAATTGTTCAAGGGAGTTGTCATAAAACATTCGTAGCATCACAGAGCCTACGCTGCTACATATAAGCTACGAATATCGTAGCATAATTATATTCTAGCTCTTATTTAAAAGTTATTATTACATTTGAATTTAGAAGGCCATTGAACTGCTCTGCAAAAGTCATTGATTAATGTTCAACATTACAGATACTGAAAACTTTAGGGTGGTCCCTAAAGTTTCTCGTAATAAAAATAACTTACCGAACTGATCTCTTACTGATGGATCGTTAGGCGCTAAAGTTAGTGCTTTTTTAAACCACATTTCTGCTTCCATACTCCTACTTGCCTGTAACAAAATATATTATTAATGATACTTGGACAAGTTTAATACTTTTAGCGCAAAGATTAGTTCAGTGAGATACTTGAGCGATGTTGTAATTCTTGTAAGAGAATAATTGATCAATGCGGCATAACGGGCGAGCCCTTAAGGAGTAATAATCTTAAGATACCGCAATCTTACCGCAGTAGAGAGTCATTTGGCGGTAGTGTTATTATGTGGTATTGTTGCTAAGTATGTTATTGCTAAGAGGCCACTGATTGAGAATTCGTTGAATAACATGTTATAACCAAGTTACCCAGATTTCTTATGCTTTTAATTTCCGGCCGTTTTTTTCATTTCTGCAGCATTTTGCCTGTAGTACCTATTACTCACGTAATGTCTTATATAAAATGTAATAATTTAATTCTTAGCAGTACTAACATTTCTGGCGAGTATTTGCGCTAATGTGACGTGTGTGCCCGCGTGATGCGGCGCGGCGGCCAGCGCTGACACTAAACTGTTCTCGGCCAGCGGCCATTGTTGTAGCTGCACATAAATCTCCCCCACCATTGATAGGACACTCTGCAAACAAAACCGAAATTAGTCTCACCATATATCATCCTGCCTGCATTGTTGGACATCAAAAGAATAGATTAGTCTCACTTTTGCATCGTCATACTTTTTATATGCTGATAAATCTAGTACTACGAAGATTCCTCTATTTTAGATACCTAACCACATAGCTTGGATTGCAGCCAGTTACCTCCTTAAATTCATTGGCACGTGCCTACTGCCAACTTGAAGAGACAACACTGTTGAATCTATGTTGAAATGCGATTTGTACAACTTACATGTCGTGTCCAGCCAACGATAGGTGTGTTTGTGTCGGGGAGTATTTGCAGTGCTTCTTTGTAGGCGGACAGTGCTTTGTGCCAGTGGCCTCTCTGTGAGTGTAAGGCTGCTAGTTGTACGAGCGCCGACACTCGGGCGGCGTCGTGCTCTCTTCGGTCGCGTACGCGCACGCCTTCGGCTCGGGAGCCGGCGCGCAGTGCGCTTGCGGCTTCCGCGAGACGCCCGTCCGCCATTAGCGATGTTCCCAGGTTCACATATGCCACTAAAACAATGTTGAATTTTTATTGGCAAGTCACAAACAAACATTCAATCAGTCATTCAATCCAGTGTAACAAATCATTCAATTCAGTGACTCAACTATCATAGTTGAGTCACTTTAATTTTAAATCTTAGTAATGTTAATACATTTTATTTTATACTATTGATCCATTCTATTTCAAACCACAGATAAGTTCAGTCAAAATAGAAAACAATAATGATTCCACCTATTACTAGTTAAAATACAAAGAGTTGTATTGCACACTCGAACTGAAAACAACTCAACTACAAAGTTCGGCTTGGATAGAAAATATTTAAAATATTTATTTCCCGCTGTCCACAGCTTACTTTGTTGAAAATGCTCCATTAAAACTTGTTCTTGTATTTACTTAACAATGAAAATTATAAACCCCTTTATTTTCAAGACAATAACAAAATTAGAACAGAATAAAGACTCGGCCGGCCCTCATCTAAAATAATTTGAAAGGACAATCAAATTATTAGTAAGGGCTATGAAGAAATACCAAAGAGGCTTTGTTTTTAATAATTAATTTATCTCAAGTACTTACGAGCCATTGAAGGTCTAAAGTAAATTGCTCTCTCGAAACTTTTGATAGCATCGCTGTAACGTCTTTGGTTTTGTAGTAATATTCCTCTGAAACAAAGATAAACACTTATTTTAGAGACGGTTATGTTTTACTCAATTTCGCTCCGATATTTACACAGTAGATAATTTGGTAATAATTGACCTAAGAAGATTTTGTTAATAATCTCAACCTACCTAATAAAGGATTGACATTACAATGAAAGTTCTTTAGACTGTGATTATTATTCTATTTTTTAAGACGATTTACTTTATGTGCCTGGCCTGAAGTATTGTTACGTTGGTCTAGTCTAGTCCATTGTCTTGTAGAAGCGACTGATAACTTGTAATTATTCACACTGTTTGTGTTCCTTACACATTTAGGACTCCATTTTAGCAGAATAGGTACAACCCAAAGTAAATATGTGTGAGCCTTCCTGAAACCTTCTTCGGGTTTTTATAAAACTGTATTCAACAACACTTAAATATTATAAAAGTATAAAAATCAAAGTGATTCATTATTGCTTACAAGTCTTATTACCTACTTAAATATCAGATGCAACAGTATCAAGCATGTCACGTTATAATAAAATTCATTTTCATACTTCTACAAAACGCTAGACATGTAGACGACTGCGGCATAGGCAAAAATAAAAATACCACTTAATAACTACGCCGCCGTAGACCATTTACTTTTTTATTGTGAAAAGTTTCCACAAAGTTTTATACACTAAGGTTTCACGGGAAACCTTATAAATATAATGGTTTTCGAGTATTCCTTTATCGTCATAGTTCTGTGTATGAACGTAATTGTTGAAGTTCGCCAATTGTCTTCAGTTTTATGAATAAAAAATAGGCAATACTGATAATAGTGTTGGAACGTTGCGATCACAATAACGTTACACGATGGAGCTTATAAAGAGCAGTATGTGAACAGTGCCTATTTGTCGTACATCCGTTCTATTCACACTATTCATCTTTCACAGCCACATCAGAGTCACCTTTTGTGACGTATTCATATGACGTATGAAATATTGAACCAGCCTTCGTGCAGAACTGAAGCTGCGGAGCTTGACGCTTTCATATTCCACATTAATATTGCGATCCTAGTTTCAAATTTGGCGCTAATTAGTGATGAGCATTTGCTGCTCTCAAATTCATAGCTCATCAAACGTTGTTTCGCGCCGTGCCACCAAATCTCGTAACAATTTGGCTCTTGTATACTTACTGTATTTTCATTATACATTGTGTCGAGTATGTTAAGTATATGTGTTAAGCACGAAACTAGTTCGTTAATTTATTTGAACACTTTCAGCCATTTGCGGGTACAAAAACACACAGCGATTTGTTTATGGTCAGTACTTTGTCACGCATGATTTATTATTTCAGGTGAAAGGACACTGAATGTCAACTCGTGCCAATTTCATATTATCTATTATGCCTGTAGCAATAAAGGTCATTTTGTTATGAACAGATCGTCGAGTTTACCCAACTTCATAATGCGTCATCATCCTGCCCTTTATCCCAAAATATGTAGCACAAAATTAATATTAAAATGGCGAGATTGCTGCGACATCAGCCTAAAATCAATCACGGATGGATGTTTCATTTCAATTCGTGTAACGCTTTATTGAAAAGATAATACTCTGTTACCATACAACTTTATTATGTGTCCTAAAAATACTCAACAGTGTAATATCTGTAAGCAACATCTGTGTCTAGCAAAGCGTCCAGAATCAAACAATCGGCGCGCATTATTACACGTGAACAATGCAAAATGTCAGCCTTAATGAAACATCACCTGATGTAACCGTACAACGTTATAAAAGCTGTATAGATAGACGCACTGCAATATTGTCCGCATGAATAATGCAGGGCCACAACGAGGTTGCTTCTACGTGGGACCAACGTACACTAATGAGAACCATCCAGCTCGGTCGGGCTATTATACCCTCCTCTTCGCGAGCAATAATTTGTTACTAATTCCCTTCTAATTATTGTAACGTTGGTATTGT
Organism: Helicoverpa armigera; assembly: GCF_030705265.1. Lineage (NCBI taxonomy): Eukaryota > Metazoa > Arthropoda > Insecta > Lepidoptera > Noctuidae > Helicoverpa > Helicoverpa armigera. The sequence continues at coordinate 6,777,322 of NC_087132.1, read as the reverse complement.
GAGTGGAATTGCTTTTGTGCGGTTGGTGCAGCCTTACCAAAACTCGCTGTGTTGACATTCAAGCTCTCTGGCCGACGTTATTAATTTTGGTGAGATGAAAGTATGCAACTTGTTATAATATTTGCTGGAAGTTAATTGGGCTTTTGATATGAAATGTCATTTTTGACGTAGAATTTTATCAAGCAATTATGTTATTATGGAGGCACTTAACTTTGTTTTGTTGAAATGATGAAGAATTAAACATTTCGGATTAAAAGAATAGAATATGTTCTCACACTAACTAAAACAATTTTATATTGCGGCTCCTTCGTTGTGTTAAATACAATGGTAATAATATTTTTCTTCCGCAGAGAGAATTCTCATTTATTTCTATAAAATTGGCTCTTTAATTCTAACCACTAACGAGCGAAATACTTAACTATCTTTGAGGCAGTATCTATAAATTAGGAGCGTATCGCCGGTTGTGTACTATCACAATTTTTATTCCTTTCAACAGTTTCCGCAGCTCGTATAACGTTTTTTGTCTTTTTCCTCTTATCTCTTTGTTCGTATGTGGGCTAAGTGCAATATATGCGGGCGTGCGCAGTGTTTTGACATTTATTGGTACGAAGAGTTAATTTAAAATAAAGATATTTCATTATTTCTGAATATTTTTATGAAAAACACATTAATGATTTAAAATTTTCATTACTTATGCTTTCATCAAATGAAGCCACAAAAAATGTTTGTATATTGAAATAAAAATTGAATTTAATTGAATTGAAATTGAATGATTCGCATACATTTTAGTGCGAAAGCGGTGCAGAGTGGAATTTCCCTCAAAAATAATCCGCACAACTACCAGTTTCCCACTGAATGTCAATGTTCCGTCGGAAAATATTGTGCAGCAGTAAAATAGGCGTTCACACATTCGCAGCCAGTCAGCTTTTAACACAACATGTGATGAAAAGGTTTTTTCTCTCAACTTCATAATAGGCCCCTCTCGGTCCCTTGCCGACCCAACTGCACAACTTTCGATTAATACGCCTTTTTACCCACTATAAGGATTGTATAAGTAGGATAACGATTTTCTAAAATTGTTCTACTTTCTGCTTTATTTTACGTTTATTACAAAGTCAGGGTTATTATACTAAAATAGCTTTAAGGTAATTTGATTGTGATCCTTCAACCGTAATTAGGGTTAACTTACGTTATCTTAAATTGGATAGTAATAAATAGGTAGCAGATCAATTGGCATCATTGGCATCGTATAACTACACAATTATTGCAGAGTACAATGACCTAAACCTAAAATAACCACAGCAGTATCTATACTAAAATTAAATTACATAAATTACCCGAAACCTATATTTAATCAGCGGTAACATCATTATTTCTACGTTTCCTATTAAACATTTAGTGCTAGTTAATAACAAAGTCACAGTTACAATTTACTGTAAACCATTTTGCAGATCGATTCGATAAAATCACGGTAATATGCAGTTTGGCATCGCGGCCTAATACCTTGATTACCGCTTGCATTCTGATTCCTGTAAAACAATTAGAGGCATTGCAACTAAAGTTGGAAAAATTATCGTGTTATTCGATAAAAGCTATTTCATGTCGATGTACCTATAATTTGATGTTATTAGATCACTACTACACAGTAAATAGTTTTTTTTAATAATGTCTCACTACGATATACATCAAATTAGAATCCATTAGGGTGACAACAAAGTTCCCTTAGCGTGTAAAGTAAATTAAATGTGTGGAATTTTCATTAGCTATTGGACACAAGTCTTTACTGTTATTACTTTAATGTTCTGTTAGTTTTATAGCATGTTGCGGTCATAAAAGGTCAGGATTGTTGGTTTTATGCTATTTCATTTATATTTGCTTGATTGAACAGAAGCTTTGAAATTATAAGGAGACATGATATTGAAAAAAAACGGCGTCAATGCTACATAGAAAATTTGTCTTATTACGATTACATTAAACCACTGAGTAAATAAAATGACTTCAAACATTTTAACCCTTTCAAACGAAAAGCAACAAATTCCATTATATCAAAAGGCTAAGAAAATTGTATAAAGATTATGGCCGGCAGCCTTGTGAACTAATAAGATCATACTGCAATTGCTTGCTAAGCAACCCTAATTATAAGTATCTCTTGGGTCCCGCAGTACGGCTGGGAAGTGGATGCTTACAAACTGATTTAGACTTAAGATAATGGCCATCATAACGTGATTGGTTCAGGGAAATTGTGCTGAACATTTTTTAATTTTTACGCTTTAGATAGATTATTCTTAATGATTGCAGGCGATAATTGGCGTTTTAACTTGGCTTTATGAAAATATTGGTTCCAATATGAAATTATACTTCGCTTAACTTTATACAACACAATATGTAGACAGGACTTGCTTATGCTCATTCGGCACGAATACCGAATTAGAAACTCCTACAAAGTGATGGTCCACATGTGAACTAAAGCATGTATAAACCTAAGTTAAATGTCATGTATGTGTGTATGTGTAGGTAAAGGGAGAGAACAAACGATTTATAAGCGTTGGTCGTGACGGGTGTAACGCAGTCACACGCGTTTGTAGGTGCGATAAATTAAATACAGATACGGTTTGTTAATGTTAACGTTGCATAAATTATGATGACGGAATGTTTGTTTAATTTGGCACGTTTGAGCGGCGACGCAAACGTTGCTTGGATAAATTGTAGGTAATTTATGCAGTGAATGCTCACGATTCTCACGACACGGCTCCGATGCCCCCGGCCGGGCGGGTGCGTCGCACGCGATCCCGACATTCCGCGATTTAACCGAGGTGACAAATTGTGAATTGAATTAATGTTACCACCCTGCTTAAATTATAACTTACGCATTATAACACTATCTTTATTGTAGCTATAAATAACAGCTGAATTCTCAACTCGTTACACAAAGGGAACGATATTTTACTTCAGATTTATTTGAATAAGCAATTTGTCTGTTTCCATTAACTCGCCTTCCGAATTCTCAGTTTGCTGAATCGTTGACCGTGCTTGTATAAACACGACAAACCCAATTCCATTTTATCGTAATTTGAAGTTTTATCATTGGATATTATTATCGAACTAGCTTCAAGTGTTTACTTTGACGAAGTCGGTACCTATAGAAATTATAAAGCCTCATTTTTATTTCTACCTATTCTGAGTAATTATGACTCCATGAATGGAGCTACTAATGGTTCAATATATTTCCTTCACTTCAAACTAATTTGTATTACAAATAACAATTTGCATCCGTAAAATGATCAACCCATTAACGCGTTCATTCAATCACTCAACAACCACGATCTCATCACTATCAGATCCCGTAATGCCTAAACACGAAATAGCAAAGTAACCATTTCATTTACAGCTTTGAGAATACCAACATTGTGTCAGCAAAGTGTTGCCGATCCCTGTACACAGAGATTGCGAAATTGACCACTTATCTGCCTAACAGCATTATGTTCGCCACACACGATAGCAGCCGAGGGATCAGGACCCACATCCGTCGACTCTAATATATCTACTATCTGACAATGGTGCATATAAGTTTCTTAATGTTGTATTGTCTATTGGGAAGTATTGATAAACGTTTTCTTTTGTTTATTCATCTCCAAAACAACACTACCTGTTGATCTTTAATTCAGAATTGTCAACAAAACTCGAACTAAAGTACCTCACATAAAGATCGACAGTGATTTAGGTTAATTGTTAATTTATTTTTCTGTTAGTGAAAAAATATAATATAACAATATAATTTCCCAGGCTCGAGCAATATACTGAAGTTTATTACCCGTCTAATCTATCTCCATAAAAAGTTTCCATAAACCGATCGCTTGTATAGAAAATTATCTTTTACGAGCCATATCTATGTACACAATCAGTAATCACTCATTGCCATCTAATTTTATAGAAGCTTTACATACAAAGGATTACCGATAAAGCGAACCAAATGCCCCTTAAATACTTAGATACATCAATTCATTTTATTAAAATATGTGGTTTTGTTGGAATGGCTAAATACGAATAAATCTCCTTTTGGTAACATTAGTAGTACCTCCGAAAGTAGGTAAAAGCTTTTTGCGGGATGAAATTTAAATCATAATTATATTTGCAAAAGCCTTCCACAATTTTAGTAAAGGTCACATATTTTGGGCGCTTGTGATAAAAAATACTTGGAAAGGACTCGATTTACGATAACTTTTATGGAAGCGTGCTATGTATAAAAGTAATTAATATCTTTAATAAAAGAAGAATATTGGAATATAATTATCATGTGAGAATAAAATTATTTTTGCTTTCAAATAGCGTGTGAATGGAGCCACTTCCTAGTATTCCACTTTATATTGCAAGACGCCTTTGTTCTGTTATATTACTTGAATACGGAGAAATCTAATAAGGTGCTGTTTTTTATTTTATTTTATTATCCTTTGAATCTGTACGTACTGTATTGTATTGTCGGCGTTAAATTAAAGATGGTGAGGAACTATTGTTCGGAATAACTTTTTATTAAAAGGCATATTTTATTGCTTGATTAAAAGACAATTGTATAGCAAAAAGGCATCGTAATACGTAAGTATTAGCATATTGTGTCACACATTTTTATAGTTAGAATTAAAAATACTCGATTAACATAATATATTACATAATTATAAATTAAATATTTTTTAAAGGATAGTACTTTGTCTTGATACATAACTAATTTACGTCAGTGCAGTGTAACAGTACTTCTTACTCTGTCAGAATTATTAAACATCTTTTCACTGATTCCTTGTGAAAACTCGCGGAAAAGCGGGAAAGAGCCAAGTTTTCCTCAAGAGTTATCCGACGTTTCTTTTGTGTTTCAATTTTACTGTTTGATTTATTCTTGAAATGCATCGCGAAATAAAAGAAGTTTTTAATTAAACGCGGCTGAGTTATTCTGACAAGGATAATTAGGTTTGTGATACACTGCGTGAGACGCGCTCCACTTATATTCTGAACTTTATGAGCAGCATAATAAGGATTTGTTTTATTACTTGATCTAATCTAATAAATCTTTAATTATATTATATCCAAGAACAACTTCTTCATTGAGTTGATTCCACGGAACTAATTGTGAGTGTGTTATCTCAGTAGATTTGATTTGATTCGAAATGAACATTCTCAAGAAAGTTGCAATCGCTTCTTATGCAATCCAGGTGTGCACAAACAAAAGCAACTATTCTGCTATGTACAGAACTTTATAATTTCGTCCACTAAATCTTCACAATGAAGAAATAAAAGTTAAAAAACAGTTTACACGTGAGACAACAAAACTACACTAGCAAGCAGAAAAAACAACACAAACATTCGTAAACATACATTTAACATTAATTACATTCCCACCGCAAAAACTGTACCCAGAAAAATCCCAGTGAATTTACAATTACTCGTAGCAAGTGTTGTATGGTCCCGTATAAATTGCATTTGCATGTAGACGCGTCCAGATCTAGACCAAATCGTTTCGCAAACAAGTATGCAAATACCAAGCAAGCGTTGTCGCGAGTCTAGATGGTGGGAATGTTAAATATGTGTGTGTGAGTAAACACCAGTTTAATCTACGCCTTATCGCCATCGGGACGTTATAGTCCCGCCTCGCCTCGCTTTCTGTGCGACGCTGATATTGCATAGGGCTGATGCGCGCTTTGTATTTGCTTTTTGTTGCGCCAGCAAATATGGATGCATTGGTTTTGAAATTGATATCTTAGCTGTCATTTTGTGATATTAACACAAATAATTCGAAAGTAACACTTTTGTCTGTCGGTCACGTCTAAATGTCACACTTTTATGCCAGAATGACTGAACTCATTGAAGTGTTTGGTCCACAGATAATTTAGTGCCTGAAAAAGGACATAGGCTCCATTTAACGGGAACAAATCCCTCAGGGCATGAGTGGAGCCGCGAGGGATAGCTAGTGTTTTATAACTAGTTATATCTTGTAGTATCTTAATTTAAGATAACTGATCGCAGGTTTTTTTTTTTAATCATCCGTCTCTATCTACTGTTTACATACCAATTTTAATAATAATCGTTATATTGAATGGATGAACCCTTCAATTTATACTTATTTACTGACAAATTGACACTGACCTCGGCTAGCATGTCCTTCAACTTCTTTTAAATAAGTGATGCCACAAATCAAGGACGGTTAAGTATCCAATGTAAACTAGAATTTATTCAGCGTTTCAATAGTAAAATACCTGTTGTATCTATGAAACGTGATATAAAGACTAAAGCCACTGTTGCTATCTACTTTAGCAAAATTGATATTTAAATTAGTTTACGTGATCGTTATTCTGTCTTTTTGACCGACTTCCAAAAAAAGGGAAAGTTATCAATTCCGATCTTTATATTGTTTACGATATTTTTTTATTTTAATTAACGTCATAAACTACAGAATATGTTTTAAGGCAATAATTAAACCACTCATTGTTCAATTTATATTCAATTGGAATAAAACTCTTCGGAATTCCAGCATCTATCGCTTGTGAACTATCCTACTTCCCGCATGAATAAATTATTACTGATCTGTCTCGAACTCAGATCATTTAACCTAAAGCCTCTTATCTCTATGTGCTGATAGTTTTTGATTGATATAAAGTATTGAATCTTGAATATAACTAAACAGCTTGGACAGTTTGTTTGTATGTTTACTAATCTCAGGAACTGTACCGATTTGAAAAAAAAAACTGTTTGTGTTCAATGTCCGTACCTCGAAGTAGGCTTTCCGAGATTTTTAAAATCTTGCTTGAACGTGGGAACTACCCCACGGGACGCGGTTGGCACCCATGGTAGAAGCTGCTTATATTTTGTTGTCATTTTCACAGATTTTATGTCTTCTCACTTATCTTATGACTTTTCGATTCCGTGCAAGACGTAAAATATTAATAAAAATGATTTGATGAACTAAAAAATCAAGTACATAAAAGTTTAGGAAAACAATAGTTTCTGACCTATTGGCTTTCCAATTGCTTTCACTTACTAAGAATATTTACAATATATTTACTGAAACTTTCAAGTCAAACATTATTTGTATTTGATTATAGGTTTACTCGGTAATATTGATTTACTTAGACATTGCTAAGAGGTCACGCCTGGCGCACATAAGGCGATTTGCTTTAGCCGAAGATGGAGTAACAAGATTATTAGCATTCGCATCTGAGGATATACGAGAACCGTCTTTTGCTCGACGATATGTATGTAAATAATAAGTAATATATATATTAAGCAAAATAACAGTATCAAAATTTATATAATATTACTTTATGTCATAGGATTAACAAAAAGTTAGTTATTTAATTACTTAAGTAAATAATTTAATTATGTTTACATGAAATTCCTGAATGTCATGTCTTTGTCTATTAAAAGTAAATTCTAAGCATAAAATACATACGTCACTTTTCATGATTTATCTAATAACGATGCTATGTGTACAGTGTGCAAAAAAAAGAAAACATTTGATAACGTAGTTGACACAACACGGACTACCACTGGGAAACCCAATACTTCACATATTTCGTTTTTTGCCACTATATTATTACAACGAACCGGAGCGTCGATTTGGAAAACACAAAAAAATATAGCTTCCATGTTTTTACTTCACACACGGTACACACCACTTTGGCTCCAGATTCCTATATTTTTCTTTACTGACAGCCCTGTAAGTACAATCTGACTTGTGTACGTCCATCACTTCTGCAAATAGCGTCAAGTGATTCGGGATTTGTTGCTACAAATCCTCGTGCGAGCTTACAATACCCCGCGCTATTCATACTACGCCGCTACGCCGCTACGGCGTAGTCTTTCCTTTGTCAATACATTGACGAAGTTTGTACCGAGATTAATACTCGGTTATTGGCTTTAGAATGTGCTGAAGTAACTATTAAGAAAGTTCTCCGTCTATTTAAAGGTAGAATTATGAAATTCCTCGTTTAATGTAGAAGTCTGGAAGCAATGATAATATTCAAGGACAAAATCAAAACGGTAAACACTCCTACACCTAATTTTGTATGTATCTCTAATGACTCTCCAAAGACACTATACGCCTTCGGTCACACATTAAAATAGCACAAGAGAAAAAACATATCAACAAATAAAGAGAACATTCAAGAAACTTTTCATCGAGAACAGATCGCGAATCTCGTTACTTCCTACAAGCGTGGAATGTTTGCATTGTGCAGTGTCCTTCCACATTGAATAGCTCACAGTGTACACGACTCAGTCACTCAGCACACGCGAGGTATGTACGTACACAGAGCCACACAAATTCTGCGGCGACAGGCTATGCGTTCAAGTGATTTCTTGCCACCACACAATTGGAATAATCTAATCTTTGCGAGAAATCTGTGCTGAGGCCATTAAGCCTGCCTCCCAGTCATAATTCACCCCAATAAGTTGACGCTTACGTTTTTACGTCGTCCCCACTTCGTATCTACTTGAAATAATTATTTTATAAAGAACAATCATTGTGAATTTCATTGTTTTCTACGGTAATGAGGGAGCTATTCTTATGTCGGAGTATAGCTGACTAAGGGTGACTAACGAGAGAGTTGATTGAGGGGATAGCAGCTTGTTGCCTGGGCTTTATCATGCTTCAGGCCTGACATTGTAATAATATGGAAGGATCTCTTACTTAATCATCAAGAATTCCATTCTATTAATATGAAAAATAATAATACATCTGTTTAAAAAATCAGGAAACCTCAAGTAGTTTTGCACTACAAAGCAGCTGAATTGAACCGTATTGCAATAACAATAAGATTCGTTAAATCGTATCTCATACTGTTTACAATCACGGACATATTCTGCAGCGCAACAACTAACAAGGCATTGTGACCTCCTCATTGTGCGTTATGCGGAACGGATATTCCTTCAATCAAAGAAGCCAACCGATCGTGAGGACGTTTCCCCAACTTTATTCCGCAACTGCGACGCCTTATTCTATTTATATTCGCCTTCTAATACGGCTTTTGTACAGCATTTCTTTCCATTACGCGTGGTATTAGAGATTATATCGGGCACGCGTAATATCGTATGACCTTAATAGAATAAGGATATGTGCTATGTTGGCCCGTTCAGCTTACGTATGAATGCATGCTCGGCTATCATCACGTACGGATAGCTACTTAAACATGGGGACACATTGCCTGCAGGCTTGTCGTGCTGGATCAGTAAATAGAGTGTGCCTAAAGCTGTATTAACCTATCAGTAGATTTGACACGAATTTAATAAAGAATTTATAAACACAGTATTTTAAGTGCTATAAGTAATTAAACTTATTTAACGAAAACATTATGTCGTCAGACATTACGGAATGTGATAAATTATCTATTTAAAAACAAGAACTCCTTATATCGTTTTGTATTAAATGACCTGTCCAAACACTATTACTGCACAACAAACGCTTGCCTCGTCGTCTACCCCACGTTTGTCTTCCATAGTTACGTCCCACGCCTATTATGTGAACATATTAACAAGGTTTTATTCAAACAAGCTAAGAAGCTGACGTATCAAAATGGAAGGCTAAACAATACCTATTATCTTCACAGGGGCCGAGATTGAAACGATCTTGCTCGTAAACAGCCAGGGTTTATGTGGAACATGTTTAGTGCAAATAGCTACTGGATAAACCGCTATCGCCACCTACACGTGTTTCCTTTCATTATCATTCTTAATTCTTTCTTGTATGCGCGCCCCGCAAAGAATAAGTAGATTAAAACAAAACAAACTCCGACGTTTACCTCCAGAATACTGATGAAAAGCTACAATCTACTTGAGATTTATACGAAAATTATGAAATACTCCAAAATTTGGGGAGAATTTCTCGTGAACTTGAAGGATCGGGATGTAAACTGTGGATTGGAGAACACTCATCACGGATCTTATCAAACCGAGTGTATAGTAGCTGTCAGTCCTTTTGACCTCTTGTCGTAATTATATTATGATCGTGTGGCTTGACGTTAATTTGTGAAACTGCTCGGAAACCCAACGCTTAGGTGGCCGGGCAGAGAGCTCCGTACCCGATTAATTCAAGAAGTGGAATCCTCTGTGAATTAATGGCACGGCCCGTCGTTCTGGGCCTATTGATCGAGCGCCCCCTGCCCGGAGCGGGAACACCCTCACATATTGTTTTCGAATGAGCGTTTTAAATCAACAGAAAAAAACATCGACCTGTATGTTCTCATTAATTAATTTTATATAGATTATAGTAAAAAGATTGACTTAATTAGCACATTACCTACATGGCATTATCTTAAATTCTTGAAATAACCTTCCTGGTCATTACAAGTAGCAACCGTAAAATCGCTAGCTCGTTAACAATTCGTTCGCATCCATTATTTCGTGTAATCCGCTTACCTATAATAAGGACAAATAACCATAATTCAATGTAAATGTCCCCTTACCCTTTGGAGATGTTATATTTATTCCGTGTTATCAAAAAAAGGAAGTTTTGTTATTGGTTTTCCGAAGAAACTTCAAACAAGAGCAGTTTTAGAAACACGAAAAAGCAAATGCGGTGTGGCTGCCATTTATTATATTTTATAATATTTTCTTTTCCCGATGTCCTTAATAGGGATCGGACCTTTTGCCTTTTTAGCCCCTTGGGGAAGACATGGCGAATATTATTTCGCCCTCCACTAAGGGTACTCTTAGGCCCTTTGAATGTATTATTAAACTTTTGTTGTTATCGAGATTACAATAAAATGGGTATCACATCAAATCTGCGTCTTTTGTTATTGGGCTGACATTCATTTTCCTTTCAAATGTGAACGTCCACGTGGATTGATGAATGAAAAAATGTCGTATAATATTATAATAAAACTCACAAATTATAATGCACGTCAGCCATATTGGGGCGGTACTTGAGAGCCCTCTCGAAGGCTACTTCCGCTTCCGCGGTCCGTCCCTGTGTGGTCAGCACGCTGCCCAAGTTGCCGTATGCTGTGAAAAACAAAGTTTTGTTAGTCGTGTGCCAAATTCTATATTCTATACATTATATAAACGGGATAGAATGGAGTAAGGAAGTTTGTATTCAATATTGGTTCATGTATCGTCAACAAACCTTTTCCTTATTTTTGTCCTTTTTGTCTTTATATAACTTTATAATACCCAATCTGTCAACCTATTACTAATAGGTAGCTCACCATACATATGGAATAGAAATAAGTATATACCTATATTGAATATTGAGTGGTGAATCTTTCCACAAGAAAACCATGAGAACAATGGAAAAATTGTGCCGAAGATAATAAAGCTAGGGGATTATAGATACGTATGAAAGAAAAAGACATACTGCGCCGACCCTAAATAAATTAGGATAACGGCAGGCGGATGATGATGATATCGCGTAAAAAGACAAACGCGAAACTCCGCATTTTCTATCTTCACTAATAAATCAATTTACGTCGTATTACAGCTTTGCTTAACAATTGCGATATAATAAATTACTTTATGGATATATGTATCTAAGTAAGTTATTAATTTCCAATAGACTGACATCAAGATACGTGAGTACATCACAATAGAATAACGTCGATATTGTTTTAATTACTATTCTATTATACAATCAATTGAACGTTATTTCACTTATTATAATCTGAAGTTAATGTAACAACAAATCATTTGGGTATTAGTTGTGCATTTAAAAATAAATTGTGATTTCTATTCGCCACATTTAAAGTTAAATTTTAAAACATGCACCAGTCTGATTGATACATCAACAATTAAAGTCACCTAGTTCCTGTTTTACACATAACATAATTAAGTGTAAGAATATAAATATAATAACCCACATGATCCATCATTTTAATCCAGTAACGAAGCAGACGACAAAATTTCATTAATTATTCATATTTATGAGCAGCAGTAAGCCGATTTATTATATTATTTCAACACAAAACTGCTTTGAAGTTTATTACTCGACTTATCCAATAACAAAAGTACGAATATTGAGATAATGTGTTTGTTTTGTAAAGTATAAAGATTGCTCCCGGCTATGCTTCTACGGTGTGAGTTTAATTTTCTGCGTAAAAATTATGTGTTTAAATAATATTTTTTTTTCCGTTAAGTATACATTTTTTACTGTGATTCGTGAATAAGAATAAAAAGAGGCATCGAATTAAATTGAGAAACTGAGAGGTCTGTATGCAAATAATGTTTTATTATGAGATGACGGCGCGATAGAAGAGTATGGAAGAAGCATATTTTCTGTACCGATCCAAACTAAAATTCTGGTGGACTGCATGCATTTTCTAAGTCTATTTTGGAAAATCATTTTTACATCAAATATGGTCACCAAATCCCACGTACCGTACCGTACAGACCCATATACCACATGTGACCAAGTATACCCAGACCATACTTGTAGCGGTCTGTGGTGTTGGCTCCTTTACAGTAAGACGTTAATGGTCTGTATGTGGTGTATTAATAACAACGATTAATTACCATGACATCAAGTGGTATGATGTGCTTGATTATTGGAACATCTACCTGTTTTGTAACTGGCAAAAAAACTGCTCTTACGGTCTCAGGCTTTTGCGTTTAAGAATAAACAAAGGAAATGTTTTCGTATTCTAGGTCAAGTGGTTGAAGTATAAAAAGACATTGTATGGAAATTATTAAGATGTAATGATATCAAGAAATCATTTGAGGTAATATCCATCTTACTGTCTTAGGCATAGACATTAGGCATGTTGAACAAGAAGAAACTAGTAGTACTGCTGGCATAACTTTGCAATATATAATCAAACAACCAGTTATTCAACACACTACAAACTCTCTAGTTCAAAGTGGCAAAACCAATACACGTTTTAGATTTTAGAACTCAGCGTTTTACTTAGCTATATCTCAGTCTATTAGACGGGTGTCATGTACGGGTATGATTGGGCCGCGCTATCACGCCGCCGACCCATCTCCGGTGCACAGCGATCCGCTTTTACCGAATAAACATTAGCCTCTCTGCGGTCCTATGAACTCCTGGTACCCACGAGTATTCGACGCAGGCATTTCGAGTTATCTCACAGTATTATCTTTTGACAAACCCTTTTCAAAAGTACTGTAATGAGAATTCAGTCCTTTTCTATACAATGTATGTTTCGTTTTACGTAAACTGTGTTGCGAGCTAAATACTTTTAGGAAGTGTTTATCCGACACGGTCTGCTGCCTTTGTGGGGATTAAGTTATGAAACGCAACTTGTAGTCTTTTGTTATTTAGCGGCTTTCAGGTCCTTAAAGAATAACGCCAGCTGTTTTGTTATATTGAAATGCTTATTTTGAATAACCCTTTCTCGGTTTTTGCATTAATTTCCACCTAGTGCCTAGGGTCATTTTTGAGACGAGGGTTGTGACTGACAACATGCTGACTACAAAGTAGCTTTATTTACCCAAAAAAGTGACTATTTTACTTATTTTAATATTTTCAAATCATATTAAATCAACAGCTTCTACACACGCAGGAATTCCAGCATTACGAGCGGGTGCTTAACCACACTGAATGCGAAAGCTTAGTCGATTAAATTCGATTCAAGGACCACTCCGCGCGTCCGTAGCCATGCCGGTAATATACCCGTAAAATATTTCACTGAATACTCTATGAATTTTATAAAGGACTTTAAAGTATGAATATGGAATTAGCTGGATTATGAAGTATATAACTTTTTTATTTTAATATTTGGAACATTTTGGGCCCAAAATGTTAGAATCGAAACTAACTTTCAATGTCGAAACTTAAATATTTTAAGGCCAGCTTTTGGGCCTCGAAGAAGTTTCAAAGCCTCATTATCATCACGGCAGGTAAAGAAAGTTGGCCCTGGAATATTTTTGATTTGAACCTAAAAGTAACAAACATAGGTAGATTGAATTTTCTTGGAAACTACCAGCAAAATAATATTATCAAACTTTAAATATACTACAAGATATTGACAAGTCGTCTACAATATTGAGAATTCACTGCCCTAACAACTTCCTGGATTTTTAACTTTATCAAGAATTTTGAATCAAATTCTATTAGCTATATTATGATTTGTGCAAGTCAGTGGTTTCGTTACAGTCTATCATTGCCTGTATGGCGTTTGCAAGTTCTTATCAAGAGGTGTTGCCAACTTGTTGCTATGAGCCAAACGGCATATAAAAATATTTCTACACAAATCTTACTATGATAAGTTTATAATAAGAAATATAATAATCTCTAGCGTTTAACAGCATATAAAGCTGCGTGAACCCTCCTCCTATTATTGCTAATTTAATAGGTTCGGACAACAATAGCCATCGGAGGGCGCCTTTATTTTTGGGGTTGATCCGGTTAAGAACCTACATAAAATGCCCTAACACTGGAGATTCGGTTTATTGAAAAGTAGAATAAGAAATGGCATCCCGCCGGCCTATGAGGACTTATGCTAACAAAAGACATTATCAAACAGAGGCAATGGATTTCCGAGGGATTCCTTTATATTTATGGCCGCGTACGTTACTATTCGGCAGAAATCAAAGCACTTTTACAAAAAACCTTCTGCCGAAATAACTTCGACCCTCTCAAATGCTGTGGTTCCGAAAAATTACCTGTAAATTTGGTTCGTTTGAGGATCGCGAATCAATGGCCATAATCGTCGGTAATCCTAGGAACCCTAAATCGTACTTTTAACAATTTCACGTGTGTTTACTGTGAGCGCTCATCCGTAAAGAGGCGATTACATAAAAGTGTAACTGGGTGCTTCCCTTAAATAGGGCACATCAAAAAGAAAATAAAAATCTTATCCCATTTACGATCGGCACCATTAGCTGTAAGAAAAACATAGAGCGAAAAAATATAAAAGAGACACGGCGTTACTTAGTCGTTCCGCTGATTGGAATATCGGTCTAAAAGCTTTTTTATGTACCCACTTACACGGGAAATACGCGAAACATTGACGTTATACCCGTAGGTGTTTATGTATGCTTGCTTGTTTATTGCGTCATATTTTTTCTTTTAAAGTACAACCTGTACCTGGCCATATTTGCTCACTCGACATTCGTGTACAAACAGCTACCTTCAGTGGAGTTTATAGCTGCGGCATTAACAATCAAAGAATCGGGGAATGAACATTTTTACAACACCATGAGGCTCGGCCTTTAAAGTAAGGAACCATAATTGCGCCGATGGTTTAATTACTCGACTAACGAGTTCATATAACTAGAAATGGTTTCTCTATTTCTGTGTAAACGACGGCTTAGAAAGAGAAAAATAAACGTTTCACGTAGTTCTGCGCAGGTGTCGGCTTATCAGGGATTACTGGGCTATTAAAATCTTGGTCTCTCTTAGGTTTACCTAGTATTTTAAGCAAAAGTTAGAAACGACTGAATTCGAATTACAAATACAGTTATGAATTACTAAACTAAAAATAGTTCCCAACCTGAGTTTTACAAAAGCACTTTTATAAGCAAAAAGCAGCTTACTACTTAAATAAAGTTTTCTATCATAAAATTCAGACTGATATTACAATGTAGGCACCAAAAAACAAAGCGGTTTTATTTGTAGTGCTTTTTTATTTATTTATTTATTTTTAGCCCATACTGTCCCACTGCTGGGCAAAGGCCTCCCCATCTTGCTTCCACACTTCTCGATCTTTCGACCGAGCCCACCAGTCTCGACAATAGGCGTCAAGGTCGTCACGCCATCTCTTCCGGGGCCTACCCCGCCTGCGGTGTCCATCCTGAGGTGTCCACTGAGCGACGATAGTGGCCCATCTTTCCGGATGCATTCGGCTGACGTGTCCGGCCCAGTTCCAGTGTAGTGCTTACTTTAACTTATTGAATGAGTACCTATTCCATTCGTGTTGTATAAATATCCCCAGATTCTTCAGAGCCCTGCCACAACGCGTGGTATCGACACATAATGGTCAACGTTTTTGCAAAAACATTATATTATGTGAGTTGTCATTTTTATCACCTTGAACAATAAAATAACGTGCCCTACACGACTTAAGTTTATACCAAAATGTTTTGTTTAGCCTCAATACTATTCAATGTTCCAATTTCGCTTTTATTATGTAGAGGTCATCTTTTGTTCGTTTTCTAATCAAAACTCTATAAAACTGAGGCCCAGAGCCCTGTCTTTGTGTTACAAATTGAAAAACACATTGTTAGGCCGTTGATTAAATTACGCCTTCGCAGTTATGAATGGACATCTGCACGAACTTCACAGTGACGGATTGTCGTTATTGTTTCTTTATTTAAAGGTTTCTTATACAACGAAACCTAAGTTTTTGTATTTATTTTCGCAGTCTTCTCGAGTTTTGTACTAAGCTTTTTATCAGCCTTAAAATAGTTTCAAATTCTTTATTTTTCCCTCCCTTTAAAAGCAAAGTTCTAAAGTAATTAATGAGATACTAAACAATAAAGACTGCACTCTCAACAAAATCTATTTATAGTCTGCAAATGGGAAATCCCATCCATCTCCTTATTAAGCAAATTGGTATAATGATATCGGATCTCTCACAGCTCCTACGTAAGTAAGTTAGTGACACCTAAGTAGCCGTAAGACAAGTTCGAAAGAGATAATGGCGTTAATCTGTGCGAGTCGCCACTCGAACCAGTGCTATCGGGGCAAAGATGGCGACGATAAACCTTAGGCTTAACCGATAACATCTGAGGGGACGGCCGACTGCTGTAAGAAATAGCCTTGTAATGAATCGGTATATAATCACCTCGTACATGATACTACAATAGAAGGAAAAATAAACAATTGTTGTTGCTCCTTGTCCGAAGTAGCTAATAATATGTTTACGATATTCATTTCGATTTTCAGAAGCCGTTGACCCCGGAAGGTAAACAGAACATTAAAGAAACTTACGATGAAAAAATGTTGAATATAATTATGAATAGCAACGATATGAACATTAAATTTATTGATATGACCTCGACTGTTGAACTCTTTTTATTGTAATGTGAGTTAAGTGTGGAATATAATGGCTTAATCAAATTAAAACGTATAAAGTCTACATTACCACTCATAAAAGCTATTTTGCTTCATTCATAACAATGATATACAACCCGTTTATTGCACAAAGAAAACGGTTGCACGATATGTATGAAAACTTTTATTTATATACGGAAAAGAGCTTGTTAACATGCCGGCGTCATTCGAGATAAATCTTTTATTTATTTTATCCTTCATCATTAAAAATGTTCCCCAGCTTATTGCTACTTATTTTTAAAATAGATAACAAATACGTTTTCTCGAGAAAAGTCCTCATTTCTGGCAGAAATAATAAATAAGATGTGACAAAGCTTTTGGAAGCAGGAAGGCGTATTATGTACGAATAATCGGCCGTGACTCCACGCCACGTGTTTCGGGATGAAAGCAAAATGTTTTAGTAATGTTTTGTTGTGATACAAACATGTACTTGAGAAACGCTATGTTCTTGTTCGCGTAATGATTTGGATTCCTTTATTACAAATGTTACTACAAGTTAGATGTAAAATATTTGCTTACAATTTGACCATTTTATTGCAGATTACCACCACACAATTAAATTGTTAATGAAACAATTAACATGAATATCAAGAAACAACAATCGCATTAATTGCACCGCGTCCTAAGCTTCGCGAACTGGCATCGTAACTAGGCAGCTTAGCGCCAACAAGCATCAGATCAAGTTAATTGAATATTCTGCGTGATGGTCGCAGTGTTAATCCACTCTACGTACAGTTCAATAGATCAGTTATCACGGCAAAAGGTGTATTGGATAAAGCCAGCTTTAGAACGATTACATCGCCTCACCGTCCCCTGTCCGGGCAAATTCGAGTAATAGGAGGCGCCTTGTGATTGGCCAGTTTCGAATACCCGCCAGCGACAAATTGGATACAGTTAGCCTCTAGGTCATGTTACTAAAAGATAAAAGGAGGAATAAAGGCCACTTCAGATTGGATGAGGTTCAACTATCGCTTCGATATAACAGCGTAAACTGTTGTTATTATTTTAAATTATACCCTAACGTTGTAGCTGAACGTTAATTAAGTAAACGGGTTGTTTAAAGAGGATCTAGCTTTGATAGCGACTACCAAATTAGTACTTGAGTAAGTAGGGCGTTTGCTGATGAGTACTGAAATACCTATCTAATTTATGTATAATTATGAAGAGGTTTTCAGTTGAAGAAGTCTCGTTTTCGTGTGGTATAAAAGAGCTCCCTTGTGACGTAGTTTGTCAAAGTTTAATGAATAATGAAACTAAGAAAAATATACGTAAGTAGGTAAGTATAAGTACATCTCTACAAATAAATGATTTTTAGGTTGAACTTTGTATCAAATAAAGACGTGATATTAACTTTAACGCTAAAATCAAGACTGTATTAAAACAAAGGTAACCTATTTGTGTGCCTTTCTTAAGTGGTCAAAAAGGTTGTCATTTCACATAACTGGCGGTTCTATGACTATTCGGACCAATGACTGCACTGAATTTGCACATTTTTAAAGACACGATGCTCATTACTGAAAGCAAACATGCTATATAGAAAGAGAGGGGATGGTCCATTCCAGCAATCAGTATTAAATTCAAGAGAAGAATTCTTTAGCCAAAATAAATAAACAATTTTCAAGAAAAAATACATCAAATATAAACAATCAATGTCTACTGATTTGAGGTGTCAATTACTCGTAACATGAAAGCAATGATTACCGATTCGAACATAATGTTTGTGTTAGTGATTCGCTTCGAAAAGGTTACCTAAACGCTATCAAAAGGTCAATATCATCGATAATTTTATGGTTTTTAAGTAAATCACAAAACAGTTAATTATATTTTAAGGTACTATTACTGAATGTATCTAACGAATAAGTAAGAAGCGCGTACCGTAAAAACCTTGAGGTTAAATATTAATGAATGAACAAATAAAAAAAAATAAACACAAACAATCTTAAAATTATTACCGTCCGTATATTTATTATTTTATTTTTATTTATTTCAATGATTCTAATAACTTTAGTTCAAACAAACAAAATTACTAGGTGTAAAAAGTAACACGATTACTTTTTTATTTGGTATTCTAGCTAGAAGTAAACAAGGAATTCTAATATTTGTCTTACTTGTGTTGCTAATGAAATATACATTAGGTACTTAAATTTTCTCAACAAGCCAATAAGACATGTAGGTAACAAATGACACGTTCAACACATGTAGGTAAATAGTAAACGCAAACGAGCGAAAAAAATATATCCGTGTTATAAAAATGAGCCTCAAAAGTTTTCATCCTCATAAAAGCGTCAAAGTAAAATGCTATTAATTTCCATTCCGTATCGTGAGCCTTGTGTGAGCTCAAAGTTAGCAGTGAATGTCCCGCGAGGTATGCTAGCCCGGTTGCAAACGACGTGCTCCACCGAGCGTCGCACAGCTTTCGAATTTGCGTACTGAGCGCATCATAAACAAAGCCTCGCCGCTGACATTTGTGGACATTGTACTGACTGTACCTACTGATATAATAAATTTACAGTAAACCACGTTTATTGTAAACAACGACCATGTAAACTTCAAATTTATTGGTGTGTTCAAGAGATGTT
Organism: Helicoverpa armigera; assembly: GCF_030705265.1. Lineage (NCBI taxonomy): Eukaryota > Metazoa > Arthropoda > Insecta > Lepidoptera > Noctuidae > Helicoverpa > Helicoverpa armigera. The sequence continues at coordinate 6,757,756 of NC_087132.1, read as the reverse complement.
TTCCGACAGCGGTAAATTGTCAAGAGCTGGTTTTATTGCTGATTTGGGTAATGGGTAAAATTTCATACTGTTTCACTATTATTTCAAAATAGTACACAAATTAGATACCAAACTTCAAACATTCTTTAAAAAAAAACCTTTTGAACAACTTTTTTTGATAAAAATATGAAATAGTCTAATAACATTCACAAAAAGTTTTTCCACGCGAATATTTTAAAACATTGTACTTAACTTTTCCAAATATATTCTAAAACAAAATAAAATACATTTACTTCGTATGATCTACGAATGTTGATGAAAGACTTTACAACCTCCAACTACAGTTTAACTAAGACGCCTAAGTTCAAATCCGAATAAAAAATAACTAGGTACATTCCAACATGCGAATTTCAGTCGAAATATTAATGTTAACGCACTCACGACCTTAGTATGTGTGGACTTTATTAATGGAAATAAGGTCATTGACACATAACACAAGTTAACCAGAAGGTACAAAGGCTCTAGGTACCTTATATTTATCGTTTACTTGACATAGCAAATGGGCAATTACTAAGCAATTTTTCACGCTTGCCACAGGTTTCATCAGTCAAGGATTATACAGATTTCTACCTTGTTTTTTTTTTACTTTTAATGGCACGGGGTACTTATGTGCACCCCAGACAGGAGGGAACATTGAAGGGTTATATTGACTCTCACCGACTAAAACCACTCAGTGCTCATGTGGCTGCCTGAGAGTGGCCTATGGGATTCGTTGACGCATTCACCATTAAAAACATGCTAACGTACTAGGTACTTACTCATACTTATTTTATATTTCCTCCATACTGCCGACACTTAAAGCCAATAAACTGTAGGAATTTTCCACAACTTCAACTAAACAATCAAATATGACCTGATTAGTAAAACAGTTGAAAATTTACCAATTATTATACCTTCCTAGTTTCGTAGGTAATTCATACCTACGCACCGACAAATTGGAATGGTAATTATAGTTTGAGAGAGTGGCCTGTATAAATAGTAATACTCAGCTTTATAATGGCTGTGTAATTGTTCTGTCAATGAGATTGTTAAATACAAGGATGTTATTACATAGGAAGATTAAAAACTTCACCCGTTTATGACAAACTAGCCCTTTTCCTACGGTTCCACCCGCATTCCGTGGGAACTACTGCCCGTATAAAATATAACTTATGTTACTCGGGACGAGTATAGCTTTCCAACAGACAAAGGATTTTTTCAAATCGTATCAGTAGTTTCGGACCCTTATACATACAGACAAACAAACAAAAAACATGTTTCCTCTTTATTATACATATTAGTGTAGATTTTAGTACCTAATTACAATTTTCCCATTTATGGTTTTCCTGTTCATAGACAAAATCGGTAAAACTATGTTGTCAGTTTGTGAACCACGCTGTGTTAATCTAAGAACAGATGGCCAATGGGGCTGAAAAGTTATTTGATTAGTGACCGCATACCGGGGAGCGCAATGTGGTTGTTAGACCACTGGATGCGGGCGATGAGAGACCGGTCAGAGCGACTGTATTTTGCGTCAGTTATGTGTTGCAATGGGCATTGTAGCTGATGAGTTGAATGATTGTCTTTTATACATACTTGTCCAACTTGACTAACGTTTGCTTCTTAAAGTATGTATGATAAGGAAACTAGAGTGGAATTAAGAAAATAATAATTTTTTTTTTCATACGTAGGAACTTTAAAACATTCTTTCAAAATATATCTAACAATGAATCTGTGGCAATAATTGTATATATAGTTCAAATTGTACATCGGCCTTTTAAATAAGGAAAGTATTACATTAAATGGTATATTTCTGTTTTACATCAAAGACTGTCTTGTTGATAAACCATCGCTTTGTTTAAACATCAGACGGGTTGTGTTTAAATTTTCCTCTTTTTATTTTATTTAAAATTGTATAAAATCTGAAAGAAATAATCTTCTTTTTGAGGCTTAAAATATCCACTCCAACAAACAGCTTAAACTTATTGTAATTAGAAACTTAGTACTTAACGATCGTCTCCATCTGCGAAAAGTTATTTTGTCTGAAAAGTCTGTTTATACTTAAATATAAGTACCTACGTACACTTTTAAATGGTTTTAACTTGTGAATAACATGAGTTCTTAATTTATAAAATATCATAGTTAAATTCATCAGCATTGCATGTGGGTTTATCAATAAAGTGTATCTCTCTAAATGTAAAATTCTTATTAACAGTCACGTGAAAGCTAAATAATGTACGTATATACGTCTGAGCTATATTTTTACTTAACACTTTACAAAAGGAAGAATTTTGTATTACTATAGTGTTCAGTTCAACCGTAATTAAATGCAGTTCAATATAGGTATTATGTACTTTACGATACCAAATTGACACAACATGATGCAAAATAAAAAGACAAGACAACACCCCAAAATGAAGCTTTGCAAAAACAAAACAAGAGTACTTATATGTACCTCGTCTTACTAGCACGAACTATCATAAAAATAATCTAGAGCGCGACATCTTAAGGTCGCTTCATACAGCTCCCCTTAGGGAATATATAAAATGGCCAAATAAACACAATCTAAATTCATATCTCCAAATAGGTTAACACTAGATTTTCGTGGTTCTGTATTCTCTGGCATTAAATTCCCATGGGAACAAACAGTCACGCCACAGATGCGGGCCGAAGGTCCCCAATATTTTACAAGTGATTTTGGATCTCGTAAAAATAAAAGAAGTTAGATAGAAACTTTTAAAAAGCAAGTCGGCCCTCTTATTTTTTCCTCACAAACCCACCGTGAACAAGTTGGATAGTTTTACATCGGAGACCCTTCGATAAAGTGTCATAATTTAGGTGAAATATTGTTTTTCTGGCGAGGGGAGCATATTTCGTTATCTTATTTGTGGTTTGTGAATAAGTTACAGTTTTTCCTTTCAATAGTATATATTTACCAAACTGACTTCGGAGACCTGTTGATAATAATATTTATGAAGTTCTTCAAATATATGGATATATTTGCGGATTATTGAATGTCTGTTTTTGTTTGTCAGGTAAATAATGGAGGAGTTTGTAATTTATGTTAGTTTCCCTATTGCATCTCCTTGTGTCCCATATTTTATGTTTATCTCAGAAAATATTTCCTTTTGTTTCGCAAAAGTGTTGACATGTCTAATGTTCAGTAAATGTCTTTGTTACTTTAGATATCATTACATAATTAAAGTTATGACCACAGAGAGAATACGTATTATGCTCGTAGTCGTACCTAAAAGGAAAAAAAAGACAGTTCATCGGCATGATAATTAGATTGTTTTATACCTGAATGTGATGATAAAATAATAAGCCTTCTAATTGCCGACACCTTATACGCGGTAATCACGCTGATAAAATATTCATGAGCAATCGTTTTACAAAACACGACTAATATAATATTCGAGATTGAGTCGAACATTCGTCGTATGAAGGGAGGCAAAATGAGAGCTATCAGACGAAACTTTTCTCTTTGCGCGAAAGTTTGTGATGTGAACAGAAACCCGGGGCGGCGTCCCTCGGGACGCACATGCATGTTTAATGGCGTCCTAGAAAGGTCAAGAGTCTGAATGTGAGTGGAAGTAGTGAATACATTACCAGGTCCCGAGTGGCCAGGTACTGAGGCTAGCAGGCGCGCCGTGACAACCTCTTTTCTAACTTACACGAACTAACACGCCGCGGACAGGTAGTTTGTAGCTGTCTCTCAAACAAATTAATTGTGTCTTAGTTTTGAGCAGTAACGAGGGAGCAACTCAAACAAACTTTTGAGAAAGGTACGGAATGGAAGTGTTGGTTCCCCTGCGCCAACATTATGCCGTGAACTCGCAAAATTTTGCCACGACGTTGACTAACGGTTAGTACAACTGGCCGGCTTCGAATTGAAACTTTGTTCCACTCCAAAATTGTATTACTTACCTACTGTGCAATAACAAATGTAATTAGCACAACACTGGATTTTTGGAAAGGATTTTCATCGTTGTAAGAATCATGTTAAAACAATGTCAGCAATGACATACTTGTGACATAAAAAATACGGTACATAGCAATCTTACTGCAGAATTCCGCTAATTTTAGTGCGGAACATAAAAATACTACAAAATTTATCAGCTGACGTCCTCCCGCTGAGCCGTAAGAAAAGAAATAGGTCAGTATGACGCTCATAAACGAGGGTTAGCAACTAGTCCCGAGTCGCGACCTACGCACTGTTGCTATACAATGCCAACGCAGTCTCAAGTGGTGCTTACACTACACTGTAGGAAAGGGTGACAAAAACTTTTATAAAATCTAAGTAGAAAGTCGGAATTCTTTTACTCACCTTTTGGAGGGTTAATTCGCAGTGCGCTTCTGAAGAGACTTTCTTCGTCGCGCCAGTCAAGGTTCCTCCGCATGGTGTAACCGCACATGGCAGACAAGGTCACGAGCAGGGCCAACATGAACAGCCTGCTGCGCGTCTCGCCGCGATGCCAGTTCCGTGTCAACACGCCGGCCCCCAAGCCGAGCAATAAACAGAAACCAACACTCGGTATGTATAAAACACGCTCCGCCACTACGAAGCCAACGTAGAAAAGTAAATTAGTCGCAGGCACGAATGGCAGTACCATAAACGCCATGAACATCAGCAACGCAACTTGCGGACTGCGATAGACGCTCCTGTGCGTGGTGCTCGCCTTGGACTTCGCAAACGATATCGGACAGATGCAACTAGAGTTGTGCATCGTTATGTTATTGTTGTTGCTCGCGCGGCACACACTCGTGTGCTCATCAGTGAGTGAATGTTTGCAGCCAGTGCACGGACACAATAGCTTTTTAGATGATACATTCTCTTTGTGCGGCGCATGATAGCTTTTTCTTTCATAACAGTCTTGTCCTCTATTATACTGCTTGCTACTATAATTCCATTTGTGCTTAATTTTACAGTTCTGTTTTTTGTAGTACTTTGTATCACGAAATAAATTGTCTTGGTGCTTTTTGAATTCATTGGTAAGTGTTCGCCAGGTCACTTTTGAAATGACGGCGTAGAATATCGCAGTGGTGATATTCCGGGCGTCGAACAACGTCGTTATTCTCGGTATCGAGTCCATCGACCAATCGAAGCTCAGATGAAAAGGGTATAAAAGGAGGAAGAAGTTGAAGACGGGGAGATAAGCGAAAGTATAGAGGCGCGTTAGAATTGAGGGGTCTCGCGACGCGGGGTTATCAGCCGCCGCGAAGGCTGTGGGCGCCCCGGCGAGCCGCAGCCGCCAGTACAGGAGGGCGAAGCCTCCGGTCCCCAGCGCGCAAACGCTCCGCCAGCGATGCTGAAACAATAAAAATATATCATAAAATATCGATAAACACAAGCGAAGCGTTCAAGTGAGAAGTGAACAGTTGACTACGTCAAACTTTTGAGAAAGGATCTAAAAGTATCAAGTTATTCCCAATTCATAAAAATAAAGTTTATTCATAAACGCAAAGAGGAAAGTTAGGTATTTGAAGTTTTATTTTTCTAAATATTGTTGGGAACTCCATGGTGATTGATTACCTCGAAGCAATATTTCATTAATAACTGTCGAAGAATTTGCCGCGATGTAATAGAATTATAGTAATTTTTTATAACCCGTCGGATGCGTGGTTTAAGATATTACAGCAAGAAAAGCAAAATAAATTTCCTATTTCGCAACAAGATTAAGAATAAATATAAATCCGTTTCACCAAAAGCAATACCAACTAAGTCACAAATTAAGCCATATCCTTATAAACAAACAATCCGCTTCACAACAATCAAATCGATCTCAGAGTCGAGAGATTAATGACCATTTTACCAAGTCGTCAACCGAGCAGGTTTTCCACACAGATTTATTTGTTCGCGTTTGTTCGAGATTCAACCCTATGACAGGTGTATTTACGGCTCATGTCTTAACTGGCACGAGAAGGACGGTATTAAGAACTAATCCTCGTCGCACCAGAACGTGTCGTAAGGTGACTAAAACTAGTGGGAAACTGCGGTGGCTCTACAGCTCACAGCGATATACATCTTGAGTGATATATCTAGATCTAACACTATCATTTTATTTTGTGTACTACTCGATTGCGTCAAACGTGTTGTAGCTTCGCCACTTAAATATTCAGCATAACAAAGTGCTCGGTTATTTTGATTACCAACAAAACCAATTTCATAAAATTTAATGTTTCAAACCATTTAGTTGATGGACGAAAACCCTAAACGTGTTATAACCTAATCAAAGCAAGTTTCTTCTTGGAAATCGGAATAATATTGAACTGAACTGAATTAGATTTTTCCAGAAAATAGTAGCACAATAAGTGTATCTTCTAGTCAAAGTGGCACACCCGTCAGCAGAACTAATAATTTTAAGGCACGGCGAAGGCACCCCGATAAAACTGATTTATAAAGGAGCGAATCGCGGCGAGACGTCCCTTAGATTATTAAATTACTAGTAGCACGTACATAACGCCGACCCTCTTTCAGGCACTATATGATTAATATGAATATACGATCAGTTAGGTATTTTAATCTACTTAAAGTGGTGTTATTATGAAAGTTTTCATGGTTATTTAGTGGCGGCGGGTTCGATCCGCGCCGGCCCGAGCTGCTGGCTTGTTAGTTGCGGGAAGCTCGAGGAAAAGATTTATGAAGGTTACCGCGTCCCCTGCCCGACCTGGCCCAGGGGAAACCCCCCGCGGAACTAACGACGCCGTTTCGGATTTCTAGCACAATTTACACCACCGAGGGAGCAAATCGGAAATCTCGGCGAAACTTAGATGAACTACAAATTAATCAATCCGAATGAGGGGAAAGAGCCTGAATAATACAACACACTTTCTGCTCTTTCACGATTTTCCTCTCCTAATACGAGTATAAAAGGTATTTAATAGTAGCTGAATAATGATGTTCAAGACAATTACATGCCGAAATTTTATGCCGACGTCATAAGGAAGTTGACATGACATGGCAGTTACGTAATGTAAATACGGAAGATGTTTTTATGTTCCAACAAACATCCAAAAACGTAATTATATCGGAAAGGATAAGCCGGAATATATTAATAAATTCCGGTAATACGTAGCTATGTGAAGTATATAATTTGGCGTAAATTGTCGACTTGTATTTCATCAGGCAAGTTGAAGTCAAAGCAAATAACTTAATGAAATAAGCGAGCGAGCTTGGCCTAGACGTCAGAGCTGCGCTTATCTGGAAAATTTACTGGCTGGCTGACATTGCCATCGTCGCCTCGCAAATGCCGACTCATTTGCCAGTCCGTTTGAAAAACCCTCAGCATTAAGTAGTAACGAATCTTTATTCAAAATACCCGCATTTATTTGAATCAGGAATAATATTATACTTAGCAAGATTAAGCACGATACCGAATGAGACACCATTTTGTAACTAAAAATATGTATAAATATGATCTCGTGTAAAGATTCGGTGTTCCACGACTAGACTAATTATGTTAAGCTGGCAAAAAAGGTCTTACTAATGTTTTCACTTATTCGTATTACTCCCAGTAAGGATAAAACGTTCCAGCTAATTATGTCCTAATTTATGTCTTTTGGCACCAGATCTAGATAAAAAACGAGACGATTTAACACGAAATCTTAGTACCTAACTTATGTGAATCATCGAACGAATTGCCTGGCAAAACCGCTTATTTTTTGGGCAAAATAATCTTCTGAGAGGCTTCCAAAATGAAAATTATATCTTACAAATAAAACGTTGCCACAGAGATACCCTGCCTATGAACTCATAAACTCGGCGAGGTAGACGACGGTGCCGAGGGCTCCATTAACTTTAATACCCTCATAACTACATGACGAAATTTCTACAACAGGAAAAAGCTCTTTTAATTCCGACCGCCAAGGTCTTCGACAGGGAATGACAATATTTTTATACCGCTACAATAATGCGTAAAGGTAGTTTCACACTGCGCGCCTTGGAACGCGCCGGCCGCTGCCATCTTTGTTATTCAGGCGGAGTTATTGTGTGAGGAACGTATTGGAGGACTGTGAAATACCCTTGTGAAAACATGACCTTTGTTGTTGACCTTGTAAGCCTGACCCTTTATGTTTATTGCAGGACATGAGTTCTCACTATTCTAGCTATGATTTTATAATCACCACAGTACGCTAAAATTTCAGCGCACATTTATTAAATCATGTCAGCAAACGAAAGTTTTCCTAATGTCTGACTTGCGTATTCAAACAAGCACAGAAAGTTTTTGTTTCTCGCTTTGTCTAAGTCCCGAAAACAGGCTACACATGCATTTTGTATTGAAAGTTCCTGCACCTCGAGAGTGAGCGAGTTTTCAGACACATGCAGTGTGTTGGATTAAATATGGCAACATCTACTGAACATGCACTGAAAATGGCGGTGCTTTATGCTGTAATATTTTTTCAGGAGCGTCTGAATCTTTGAAATATATAAGTCAGTTTTGAAATGAAAATTAAGGGACTTGTTTAAGGAGTTTTGTGTGCACAAAAAGTAAGCTGTGTAAAAAAGCTTGTACTTAGATACAATATTAAACAAAAATGCACGACACAAAGGAACAACATTTATTCTTTATGTTTATGTATGTTGCAAGTAATATTTGTTGTACGGACGGCAGAATTTCAAGCAAAAGTCATCATAAAGTTATAAACTAAAATTGTTTAAACAGGGACAATAACCTCTTTGGAAACATTCAAGACAAACAGCAAATAAAGCAATGCTGACGAATAACAGAGTACAATAATCTCATATTTCATAACTTGCATTGCAATTTCTAAGGTAAATAAGCAAGTTTCCTGTGGCGAACAAATTTCATATCGTCATAAGCAGGTAACTGGTGAAATTCGAGTCACGTAGTCACAGCAGCAAATAATATTATGAGAGAAATCGTGTCTGGTGGGAGTATAACTTCACCGGTATTCCGTCTCAGACGTGGGTGCCTGTTCTTATTATTTATACTAGCGCTGCCCGCCGGCGTCACGCGCAGATTTTCCGTGCTCAATTCATATTGTTAAACTACAAATATTTTTATGCTGAAGAGCCTGGGAAAATATTTATTATGTTGATCTTGAATATTTATTTTCCTACAGCAAAGAAATAATAACTGTTCTGTTAACATCTAAATATTTACTACGAACCATAAATATTCATTATGATAATTTGTGGAGATATTCATTAGAAAAGTTTATTTAATGAAGTCAAACTATCATTTATTCGAGCGTGATATTTTATTAACATAATTTGACCATCTTACTGTGGAAATGTTTACCTTGTTTTTTGTTTAAAGTACGAATATAGTTGTAAGAAGTGTACGTTTGTATTACGCTGTGATTGAAACGTCGTGAGTTACAGCAGTGTCGACATCTGTTGGGTCGTGAGCGAACACGCGAGCTGCGCGTTCATTAGCACTCTTATCTATGTATTACATCACAGTGTTTCACGTTTCTTACAGTTGAATAACCAAAAACGCATACGAACCGCTAATGGTTCTAATAGATGGATAGAGAAAATATGGATGCAAGGAATTCCAAATAACAGAAATGAAAGCACTGAGAAGAATCTAAAACAAAGCGCTGTAGGCCTGTGTAAATAAACAAACCTAAACTTGATCGTTCAATAATAATCCCGTCATTTTTAATTCAACTCCAAACCAATAACTCAACAAAGTGACTTCTGTTTCACAATATTTATGTTTTGGCTAGAACGTTTGTTTTGACTAAAGCAAGCCTGACCTTCGAGTGTCGCGTAGGAAAAAAATAAAAGTAATTTAGCACGTACCAAGTTGTTTTTAGAAAAGAGCAAAGTTACCCGTGAGCTACGCCGTAGCGAGACCTGACAGCTGCTACGTGTGCTACGGGCTACGACAATAAGCCATTATATTATTGGGGCCGTTAAATGAAACAAAGTTCGTGACGCATACGGCATAACTACCGAAAACTGGCTAAGTTCTCAATATCTAGAAAATGTGGAGAATGTGGAGAATGTTTAATATTTTACTCGAAAATGGGAGCAGAGCCCGCATTATTTTAGTTTCTGCCTGTCTGTTTCATGAAACAGACACTTAGCTACGTAAGTACGTATTGCTATAGTAACGCAAAAGCGATGTATCCACACGTTAACAAGCGGAATTTAATCTGATCCACGCTGAGATTATAATTTGGAGTTTTAATTGGAGGTTAGGTGTGTTCGTAATGATCGATTTGAGCTTCAGTTCGCTTAGTTCTTTCGAACGGTGCGTGTTTGCTCAGTAGTAGGTATTACGTCCGCTCGGTAAATAATGGTAAACCGAGTATTTACAGTGACAGTAAATGTCAACAGAGTGTTCGCTTTGTACCGACTGTTAGAGCAAACAAACGTAATCCTCACCGCTTCGAGGAACAGATAGTCTTGGATGGGGGAAGGGTGAACTGAACGATGAAACATTGTTCCTCCACGAACCGGTGAATGGATTCAAGTTTGTTTTTCAATTTGTCATTCGAATTGTGCCTATTCAACAGATATAAATATTAAAGGGTGAAAAAATCTTTGGGTAGAAGTTTGTCTATGAAAAAGTTTGATAAACTTTTAAGATGAATAATAAATAGTTGTGAACTGTACTTCATATCGATTTATTTTATTTTGTGTCCTTTTGCTGCACCAGAGATACGGAGTTTTACGTAAATAAGGTCAATCTTAAGTTTTTATTGTAAAATATAAACTGTGTATAATGCATGTAGTAAAAATGTGCCATAGTAAAAAGATTATCTAATCAACAAGTATGCCGAAAGATTTTTACATATCTATGTATCGCTATCCCTGTACGTTGTATTATGCACTTTGAGTGAATTGATGGGATCAATTTAAAGCAGCATTTAAACATTAGTTAGCAATTTACATAATACATTATGAAACCTAGATTTACCACGAACAAATCTTCATAATGTTAGTCTTAATTACAATATCTGAGAAATTTAGAGTTGTCGTGGTGGCCTAGTGGGCAAAGAACCAACCTCTCGAGTATGAGGGCGCGGGTTCGATTCCAGGTCAGGCAAGTACCAATGCAACTTTTCTAAGTTTGTATGTACTTTCTAAGTATATCTTAGACACCAATGACTGTGTTTCGGATGGCACGTTAAACTGTAGGTCCCGGCTGTCATAGAACATCCTTGGCAGTCGTTACGGGTAGTCAGAAGCCAGTAAGTCTGACACCAGTCTAACCAAGGGGTATTGGGTTGCCCGGGTAACTGGGTTGAGGAGGTCAGGCAGGGCAGTCGCTCCTTGTAAAGCACTAGTACTCAGCTACATCCGATTAGACTGGAAGCCGACCCCAACATAGTTTGGGAAAAAGGCTCGGAGGATGATGATGACAATATCTGAGAAATGCCTCGAGCTATTGGGAATAAAAACTCCATTAGGAATTATTTGAATATAGAATAATGGTGATTATTGCGAGGTAAAGACTCCCAACACGATATTATGGGTTCATAATGTTACCCCGTAAAATTCTTGGAAGTTTAATAACTTTTCTACCATTTTTAATTTCGTCAAAGATGTTCTTACTATCGAGATTTATCAAGGTGATTTGCAAAATCAAAAACAGAAGCTGGTTGTGGTATGGTGTCTCAGAGAAGGGTTTCTCAGAGAAGTCTAATACAATGTATTCTTTGATTCGTCTGAAATAAAGGCTGAACTGAATAACTTATAATTCAAGCACCTAAAAATGGCTTAACAACAAAAGTACAAATAAGGCTGTTGCTCATATGTTTTACTGATCAATTAACAACACTTGTCAAATTCTAAAAATACATCATCAATTAAAAATATATTTCTCATCACCAACACATGGTCAGTCACACTCTAATTGGGTCAAACTTAAATAAAAAATTAAAACGCTTGCTATACATATAATGTTACCCCAAGAATGTTATACGTTTGTTGTAGTTAACTGGGGTACAATAACCACTTGAACTTTCGTGTATAACGCTCATAAAATTATCACAAAGTTACGGCGAAACTTAAAACAAGCTGTTAGTAAATTGATCCTAAAACAGAGGCGCGTATTTAACAGTACGTAGTTTTAAATAACGCTGTGAAAGTGTTTTGTTTACGGTGATATTTAGTTAAAAGTATATGTTATAATTTACTCGTGTGGAAAGTATAAAGATTTAATTGAATTAGTCTAAGTTTTTTATGAAATTCATGGTTTGAAGAAATACATTAGTCAAATTGTTTTCTGCCTGAATTTAATAATATATATTAAATCATAAACCTACCTTTCCATAATTTAGCTAGTGTGTAATAACCTGAATCTGAACATTTCAAAGTTGCTTAAGATTTCAAGGTAACTTTTTACTAGGTTACTAGAAAAGGCCCTAGCTCCAAGCACGTTTCGTCAACTCAAGTGATTATAACTTATTAGTAAAGTTTAGACACGGCCAAAGTCATCTGATTAATGAGAACTTTCATTTTCAGGTGTACCTATTAAAATTTAATTTTAAAACGATAAAGAACAGTCTTCTGATCTTAAAAGTTCTATGCAATTAATACTTTTTAATGAATTTCGAAGTAGGCCTTACAATAATTTTTAAAAAGGTCTTGATTCGATTGACACGCGAAGGACAGAAAAAGATATCGAATTTCTGACATTTCATGCATGCAACAATGAACTCTCCGTACCGTTCATAATCCCCTATATATACACTTTACTGCCTATAACTTTGCGTTACCCTTTAATTTAATAAAGTAGCGGTCAATACTCACGAAGAACTCCTTCGGGTATTAAAATGAGCCCTCTAAATTATGAAAATATAAACACGCCCATAAAACACATAAGTTTATTTTAACACCGAAATTTTAATAAAACTACTAATTATTCCTTTGCGTTGGTATATTTTATGTTTAATAATAGTACTTAGGTATGTGTATTTTGCTTTTACCTTTGACATAACGAGTCCCTGTGGTCAATGTTTGCATAGGTTCTACCATACCGGGTGTATATGGCACGTAGTGAAAGCACGACGATACCCGACGAGGGTAATTAAAGAAAAACAAGTGGCGTCTGGTCAGTTTCCACTTGGCAGCTGAAGTGGACGGTCGTAATTGCTTAATTCCCATTTACACTCAATATCCGCGAATCCTGTTCCGAGTACTCGAACCATAATTAGGAGGTCAGGACACGTGTTCAACTGGTCTGTGTATTATCCGTTTCTTTGTACCGACGCTAACAATAGATATTAATTTTTGCTCTTTTATTTTCTCTTTCTGCACTCCGTAGTTTTCATTTGTGCATCAAAAAGGTATATGTATAGTTTCCACATATTTCAGACAAAAAGTGTGCGGTCCGAGACTTAAGAGGAATTTTAGATCGGAACATTTTGTTCGGAGAGTTTTATGTAAAGTTTAGAATATAGAGAAAATCTTATTCTTCTCTTGCATCAGCTTTCCTTCAACTTGTAAAAGCATTTCTTGTATAATATCGGTTCTATAACTTTATAGCAGATAACTTTATTGCATTTTTATCGAGCTTACACCTAAATGATGGCTCTTCAACAGACAAATCAATGGTACAGGAAAACCTTATATAAAACGCATAATATGGCTCAACATTATCATTTGCTAAGTGCAATACCACGTACGTGTAATAGTGATGATGATCTAGCATTCTAGCTCATACGTATCACAAATTAACTTCAATACCCAAGCTAGTTCTATTCTAGAAATTATTACCCCACCTCATTTTTAGTCATGCTATTTCCGTAGAGTTGGTCGAATAACTAATTATTATTAGTATGTTAATAGCGGTCACGACAGGCAGGACTTAGGCGACAACTTGATACCATTTAGACTGGCTAAGTTTTGTATGAATAGGCTACATTAAATGAATGTTAGCGAGCTTGTAAAGAAAAGCTAAAAAAAACTAGATATCAAGGTCGGGCATTAACCTTTTATAATTTAAAAACCACTCAACTTTATGAAGAACGTTATAAATAGGACTAAATTGAATATTGAGAGGAGATGAGACACATAGTAGGTAGAGGACAAATTGAAAATACATCGATAAACTAAAAGATCGCGTTTTAAACATATACAAAAGTACTCTGACATTAAATAGATAGGAACCTATTTACTGCAGTGTTTACCATAGAAAAGACAGCTAAACCACAATGCATGCTCTCGGCAATGACTTGTGTCAGCTGTCAAGTAAGCCCCATTCACGGGGTCGTGAATGGGAGTCAGCTACCACCAGGATTGACATTCGATTAAGTATCGCTGTGCACACAAGGGAAATAAGCGTAATGATACGTTTTTAAGTCCGCAATCTGATTCCGTGACTCCATGGGGAAAAGAGTTACGAATGTTTTATGGGTATATAGAGAAATCTTTAGCTTTTGATATCCAGTTTAATATGTGTTCAAAATGAATGTAAGAAGTAGTGATTTTATTTACTAAGGTGAGTTGCACCATCTTACGAAAACGATAACCAACCGTGGTCAAATCAACGATTTGAAAAGTGAAAATGGTTTGATTATTGTTACGCTTAAATGGTACAATTCAGCGTTACTACCTACAGGTCTGAAAACGAAACAAAATCTAATAGGATAGAATGTTAGGAGCGAAATACGTTTACTTGGAGAAGACCACAGCTTCCACAACAGATTAAGCAACTAAGCTAGCAAAGCTGAGCTATTTTACAGCTAAATACTGCGTTTGAGTCCTCTTTTAATGAAAAAGTATTTACTATAGCCACAAACAGAGTAATAGAAAAACAAGTGTTATATACTGTTAGGAAGCAGTTAAGTATAGTTTCAACAATGTAGGCAAACCATTAATTGCGCGTGCTACTATAATATCAAGGAACCAGTTAATCATTACAGTTTTTCACAATTAAATAATCTGATCAGAATAAATAATGAATCTAAATATTGAAAAGTAACACAGTCATTTTGCTTTGGCACTAGCTTAACATCCTAATTCAAAGCGAGATGAAAACATATGCAAATTCCTAGTACTCGCAGTGAGTAAGGAATCCAAACTTTTTGTCCTAACAGTGGACACGATAAACACACATGGCGATTTCAAATTCTACTCTAAAGGCTATCGGGGCGACAAACGTGACTGGCCCGATGCCACGCCGCCAATTTTTCCAACAAATATTTTTAAAGATTCGATATATAGATATAAAAATAACACAGATCGGTATAGATATACAAATAACACCATAATCTGTTGCAGAAAAAAATCTCGTTAGACTTTTGCTTTAAAGAAGTACGAAATAAGAAGCTGTAGACATTTCATAAGACGTGTACTACAATTGTGTCCATTTATACATACCTATATTTTTTCCACAGTAAACAGATAAATCATTTTCTGACACAAATGTTGATATTAGGCGAATATTTTGCGCAGATTACGAAAATGGTCACTCGTCGATAAACTGACCACAGATATGCGGTTGCTAATAAATCGATCTCCCTATTATTGCTACTAAACCATCGTTACTAAAAGCCAGCCATAAAATGCCTAACCAAATACGAAGAGCTAGTATATCGAAACCAAAACCTAATTTAGTATCCCAAGGCTCGCGGCTTATGCAAATGGTAATCACATAGCGAAAAATTAAACAGTCTCGCCGTCGCCGCACTTCGTGTGTCAACTCCCATCTGACAACTTTATTATATCACCGAGTTCATTAAGATGTTAATTAGTTTTAGCATATACTCATACGACGTACGTATGGGCACGTTCAAAGCCATGGCCACTTACAGAAGCAAAACGTAAGCATACTCGTATTTCTTCACGTCTTAAGTGTATATAATGTTTATTATAAAACAATGTTAGTACAGTTACTTACAAAGTTTTAGACTCTAGATTACTCTAGGTTAGTTACGTATAATTTTTCATAAACTCAACCGAATCTTATGAAAATACTTGTGTTCTCAGTATGAGATTATGTCTATAGTGATTGACTTTTTAGTGGTCCATCTTTATTTTATTTTTTAATTTAAACATACAATTAATAAGATCACGCATATGTGATAATTAGTCGGCCTCAGTCTTGTTCACGAGCTGTTGCAGAGTGGCAGTGGCAGCGCGGCGCGGTAACAAATGATCAACTAATCTTATGGAGATGAGCGGTAGCGGCGATACGCTCCCACATTTGCATTCCATTCCCAAACCCACCCCATTATACACGATCCTAACCATTTCTTTATCAACTAACTCAACGTAGGAACAACTAATGTCCTTCGTTCCCCTCTTTATTTCATATTACCCCATTATGAACGGTTGCGCGCCGAAATAGAAACCGCAAAAGGTTATGTTGCCTTGTCATGATACCCACAGCGAGCGATCGGTGTCACAATTATAAAGCGAGTTTCCAATTAGCTAAACAAAGGAGCCGACCAATAGTTGGAATTAAATATAGAGGAAATGGAATATTACGACGCTAATTGGTCGCACAACAGTACATATGCCGCCGTAGCATGTCAATTAAAATTGGTTTTACTCGCGTTAAAACAACGTTGATCGGGTAGAACGCGCACCAATTAATCTCATAAATTGTATAAACAGTTTGGTCACATACAAAGTACCTATTTTGTTATTTACAAGGCAAGTATGATTACGCAAATTCTGATAACTACCTACTCTTTTAGAGTTTGACGACATTGATTCTATAACAGAGATAAGCCAGGATGGATGGCTCGATATTTAAAAGTCGTTAAATATTCGTTAGGAAATGAAATATTGCCAAGCCCTAGTATTAGAACCATGCCCTATTTGGCTTCTTTGTTAATTGTTAGACAAGAGTGATTGGTATACTTAAAAGAAAAACAGATAGGTTATCAAAACAAAGATGAGATAGACATGCGAAACAAGCTATTTCTCGCAGTAAAAGAACTACGAAAGAAGTATATTTAAGTTCGTTTCACAAGTCATAACATAATGACTTTGTATTGACTGTTAGTCGAAAAAGTTTCGTGTCCAATAGACCGTCGTCCAGTATTTTATTTCGAGATCGACGGCTCGAGACAAGAGCAATACGCCACGAGACGTTTCCGAACGTGTTACCCTTTTCAGTTCCTCACGCCGTCATGAAATTTTATAGTTGGCACGATATCTATAAAATTATAAATATCTGTCAGAAAACGTTAGGCCAGACAAAAAATAAACACGAGACTTGTCTGATGTCAAATCGAGGGCTAAACCAATTATGTGTATGACAGGATTTAGGAAATATTTATATGGAAGAGGACGTATTTAGAGACTCTTATTTCATAAGAGAACCAAAATAGAAGAATGTATCACTTTTAACCATGAGATATTCATAGATGTCATACCTAGATATCATAGATACTCATACATGTATACTACAACTCATTACTTATTTACTGATTGTATTAACAATAAAAAAGTTACCAGCAAAAAAAACACGTCTCGTACAAAATCATTTCTACCATAATCATTCAGAATGAATAATCATTACTTCTACGATCAAAAGAAAACAACAGAAGTAAACATCAAATTAAAAACAAAGTAAACAAACAAAAAACATATCAATTCCTTCAACAAACATTGTCCATCGTTATATACTTATAATAAAGTGAGTGCACACAAGTTTGAAAAACACATTGGCCTAGTCCGATGGTAATAGTCGAGTGATTAGTGGCATCGGACAGCAGTCATTAGCACTGGGCGTGTACGAATGTTTTCAAACACGACCATACTGCATGCTACTAATTACTATTACCCGTATACGGAAATGTCAATTGTCTTTAATAAACCAAAATGTTGGGTAGGAAATATTTGTTAGTGAAGCCCGCATTTAATTTGCTGCAGATTAGTCACTTTATTGTAAGTTGAGTTGTAAGTAGAGGTAGTTAATTTAAGCTTATGCTCAGAGAACGTATAAACGAATATAATCGTATCAATGTTTTCTTTTGATCAAGGGATAAAAATTGGGTAATTTTCCACAGTATAACTATTTCAATTAACGATGCCAATTAAGGAAATTCTTCTGTTTTACTGTAGGTACCTTTTTCAACTTCCAGTTATAAAACAGAACAATCTTTGTTTATCTGATTGTCACCATTCGTGCATTGAAACTCTATTCCAATATAAAAGAAGGTGTAAATAAACGACATCAAAAGCAGACCCCAGTTCAACGTCCATTGATGGTTTAGAAATCCCTTTGTTGAACCTCTTGAACGTAAATAGAGCCTTGAATGTTGAAATGTTGCCAATGCCAAGGCTTATTGTTTACGGAAGCAATGTAAAGCCACCTGTTACTTGAATCAGTCTGCAGGAATAGGGTTTAATACAACGAATATCGGATAATCTCACTAATTAAGCAACGAATTAAATGAACATCGCGTAGCCTATTGTGAAACGTCCTGTGTAAGCGTAGCACGTTATCGATATACAGTCGAATGCTGCACGATTACGGGTTTACTATCACACGAGGGACAGGTCTCGGACCACAATATTTGCCAAAACAAAATTGAACTCTAAATCTTGTGTAAAGAGTTTGGTGTTGCATGTTTTTGCCAGAAATTAATTGGTGCTAGCACTGTTTCACTAATTCGCTCACGCTCTCCTGGAATCGAACAGTTTAGGCATTATCATTCGATTTTGGACTCTGTGCGTACGGGTTAGAATTGGTTTTTGTTTCATAAGTATGAATTAGCTAAATCAACAAGAATGACGATTGGATATTTTTATTCAAATATTTTAAATCACTCAGTTCCAGTATGTTTTTTAATTGTGACACTCAATACTTTTGAAAAAAACTACGAACGAAAAAATACAAATTGACTTATTACTTTGCGATATGAAAATCGGTTAATTAATTTAAAATATTCATCAAACTGTAAAAAAATATCTCAAATATGTAAGTACTTAATGAATAAATATTGACATTTTATCGTCCAAGTCTTTCTGCGCTCTATGAATGGACGTACTTTTCCTGCCTAATAATACTGGCAATACAATATTTCGTTACAAAATTCAGTACCATCATTCAATTTGACGGTATACAATTTGTTCTATGCATTATTGGGGCGAGCCATTTATAATGCAAATCATTATCACGCGTTCATTTCGCGTTTGAACACAAAATGAACAGCGCAGCTTGTTTTACGCTAAGTGCGTTAGCTGGGTGTGTGACAATCAATCAATTACTTGGAGATAAATCAATGAGTGTCAATTATTATGAACAAATACCTAGCGTGGGAGTTCGATGCGCCCTTTCTTAGTAATTGTTTGAAAGCGGTGGAGGGCGTTTGGAAAATTTAGTATTTAATAAGATTTTTATTGAGTTTGAAGATATGTTTTTGTACTCCTACATGTTCAACATGTTACATTTTGTTTGTTTTTGTACTTTCTTCCTTCTGGACGATGTCCTTATAAGAGAACAGATCAGCCTTGGTCATTGTTAGCTAAGGGGTCAGCAAGCGCAACAGCCAAGTAAGACCTTCAAGGAAGTACTAAGTAGTAATAGATAGAGCAAAGCCATATTGGAATAGATCATTCCTTGTCTTAATATATAGCTTGAATTCCTTTTGCACCCTAACTGATAATGCACAATATGAGATTTGCCTTAGACTCTTTAAGAATGACCCTCAAATTCTTAATTAAGTCTTATTTAATATCAATTATTATTCTAAGCAACAGTTGTGCGTGACGTTTTTAATAGCGACATTTCTGCATCCGACATCTGAGTTATATATCCTTTGCTTGACGCTGAGCGACTGCTGTCTAGCCGTGCCGCTGGGAAATCTGACTCGTGATAAAACTCTAAGCCCAATGGGATTATAATCCTTGTAAGACCAGTGCAAAACGTATTTAAAAATGCTTGTCCGTTTGTAGTTTTGACAATTTGAATGGAAATATTTAGAGCCTTGATTCATTTAATAGTCAGTTGTGTATGTTAAGATTGCCCTAGTTAGCATCATAAGCGGTCAACATAGATGAACACCAAAATGTATTATCAACAATTTATCGTCCATATAATTTTATCGTTTGGCACTTTACGATTTTTGTGCATTTCCATAATGTATTTTATGTTAATTAAAAATTCAGGTGCAATGGTGGCTGATGAAGCAATAAAAGATATTTTTTTAGTTATTTAGTCCACAAAACACAGCTAAATCGTAAGTTTGATCTATTCCCAATGGCTTTTCTCCTTGGTGGATCCATTATTTCCTTAAATATTAACTGCATTTAAGTAGGGAGCGGTCAAAGCAAGAATGAAACGTTGCGGCTTGGTGCAGCTTTACATAATTATGTTTTTTTTCTTTTCTTTTTTTTTTTCTTTTATTTATCATATTTACAATAAATACATGATTGTACATTTAAAATAGCAACCAAAAAACCACTAAGGTTTAAACTTGTGCTATCATGAATCCATCTCAAAAGCGAAGGTTTATAAAATGAGGTTTTACAAATATATACTACGTTAATGTCGCTAACAATATAAACAATTTAAGATAAACGGTCTTTTCGTAAACAAACACATTCCTAAATAATACTTAAGTAATATTGCTTAAGTTTACATTTCATGTTCTTTGGCGTAATATTATTTTTTATTTCTGAGGGTAAGTTATTAATAAGTCTGGGTACAATATAAGCGGTAGTTCGTTCGCCATAGGTGTTGTTGGCGCGCTGTGTAAGAAGCCTATTCTCAGAAATTGCCCGAGTGCATACATGTCAAGCGATGACGTGATTAACTTTCCTCATTTCATTACCCTGATTCTTATCCTACTCCAAGAGACAGCAATATTTACTATTATATCACAGAGGCACATAAAAAGTTGAACTATATTTATAAGTATATAAACGGTATGTTGCAAAAACTACCTACTAATAAATGTATGTCGTGTTCCACTCCGATCCCCACAGAACTGCCAACCTCAAGTTATTTGAATTGAAAGTTGGCTTCAAATAGCATACAGTAAGTTGGCAATACTATGAAGAAAATATAGCTATTTCCAGCTCACGATTTACATTTAATGACAGCTCCTTTGCAGTATTACTTAGTGTTAAACAAAGGCAGTATTAGAGTTTCTTAATACTTCTTTGTATTTAGGATATGGTAACCCTTTTTTGTAATTCGTGTTTTGAAACAAATTTTCTTACAGAATAAGTACTTATTATACAGCAGTAAAATCATGGAGACTTCCACTGACATAGAAAAATAATTTATAAATACTCTCATTATAAAAATGTCAAAAGACGCATCTTTTAATCAGGAGAAAGATGTTCATAGAAAATGCTCAGAAGAAAAGATTACATCTGGTATTATTTCAGGTTTAAAGACCAAGCTATTACAACAAACCCATATAAATTAATTAAATAAGTCCGCGATGATCTTTTAAATATCTAAACGCTATTCTCAGTTTTCTCTGTTCCGTGTTTGAGCAATTCCGTCTGAAATACGAGGTCATTGTTGGTGGCACCGACGGCGTTGGAAACTGAAGGGTGGGGGGAGGGGTGGGGGGCGGTACCAGCAACACCACTAGTGGGAAGAGGGGAGCACCAAACCCATTACTGTAGTAGGCGAGAAAGAAATAGGACGCTTGTGTCGAGTTCTGTTTAAGTAATTGTGTTTCATCCATTCTTTCCTATTTCAAAGTGAAATGGTATTATTGATGAAATTTTGCACTCGCACATAATAATATCGCGGTTCACCTCACGCCGAAGCTGTAATTTATACGAGCACAATTCACACGATACTTTTGCTCTTTGATCAGCATTCGTTATTATGGACTCCGTTCAAATATTTTTCAATAGTTAACTATTTTGTTTTAGGTGCACATTCTGCCTGAATTAATATCGTGTTACAAATGTTGTATAAAAAATGCTAACAGAACATTTAAAAAAAAAACACGTAAAATAAAAAAGCAAAACTATGCAAAAGGGAAAATGGTAGAACAAAATAATTGTGTTATTGTAGGGACGAGGACGAAACACGTCATATTAACACAGCAATTTTCTTGTAGCATCGACCAACGTAACGAAGTAAAGCCAACTCTATCAAACAATCTAAACTCTAATAATAATTTAGTGGCAAGTCAAGGGAAAACAGACCAAATGAGGACCGACCCTAACTGTCATACAGATACAAACTGACCTACTTTACTTTTCATTAAAGTGACAACGTCATTCTTCAGAAATTATACTTTGAAGATTTTAAGGATTCAATGTTTAAATTTTCATAATGTGTTCTTAATTTCTACCTTTGAAAAAGGTAACTTTTTATTAAATTTCCGCTAATTAAGAACAATATGGCTAATTAAGTACTGGGATGTTTTGGGCCGTTTTTTGTTTTGTACCTTGAGGCTTTTTGTTTAACCTATATACATAGATTATTATGCCAAGAAGATCTACTCCTCATCATCATAGAAAAAACTACTTGCGACCGTCGTGCTTTAATTTCTACAAAGTTTTCGTTATATAACAGTTTTGTTAGACATTTTTGTTCATTCCGCAAATATCCGAAAAAATATTTCGCAACTTAGTTCACGAAAATTTGGAACAAAACGAAACCTAATTGTCCGGTTCATTTAATCAATACTGGCAAAAAAAGGTTGTTATTTTTAAAACCGTCACGTTTGCAGCGATGCTGTGAATATACAAATATTTTCGCTAAATTATTCAAGGCAGTAACAGTTTCCTTTCATGTCACAAATCTGCCAATTTTGTATAAATATTAACTACAATGGAGTGGGCAAATGACACCCACGGTTGAGCGTAGTCCCATGGTGTTGAATTACCATAATCAGTAGGTTAGGTAGGTTCTACTAGCCGTAGCGTGTAGGGGAATCCCCTTGTGTCTGTATAATCCCTTAAACGACTCATGGGGTATTCGACACACACCTCTGCATTCTATTATGTAATCGTTGTCTTTTGTTTTGCATTGTACGCACATGTAAACAAAGTTAGTTTTACTGTCTCCCCTTTCTACTTTCCTTGATACAACACTGACTCAGGTCGCATAGTGTTATAATAGGTACCTAATGTGTTCGTAATTGTGATAATGGTTTTTCTTTTATATATTTAAGTGTAGTTTAGTTTTGATATAATTAAGTGGAGTATGCTTTTTTTTACCCGGATGGAGAAATAATTTGAAGTATTACTATATTTTTGAGCTTTTAAATTGTAGGTACACAATTCCACAGAGGCTTAAGACTTCAAAGAATGGAGGCAAACTGTAGGCATAGTAATAGTGACGGCTCTAGGCTCTATTCGTTACCGGCGACCACAAGCACAGTCGGCCGAGCGGCTGCGGTACCGTCAGCAAATACCACAGTTAGTTATTTCCTTCAGAGAACGCCGTCATTATGTAGCGTCAACAGAGAAAGCTATAGTGATAGTATACCATCCACTATACTATATTTATTAATACTTTTTATTTCATACGTTTCTATAAAAATATAATCCCTACTAATATTATTATTAATGTGAAAGTAACTCTGTCTGTCTGTCTGTTACGCTTTCACGTCTAAACCACTGAACTAATTAAAAAAAATACAGGGATAGAGTTGACCTTGATTGAACATACAATAGTTTTTATCCCAGACTTTTGAAGAATTCTCTTGGAAATACGATATAACCGAATTCTACGCGGGCGAAGCCGCGGGCGGAAGCTAGTATAAAATAATAAATGGGGTGTGTCGAAGGATAATTTTTATGCACTTCTTAACAGTTACGTAATTAACACATCTTTTTTTTTCGAAACGTAGCCTGCTTTGTAGGTAAATAAACAATTACCCACTGTACTTATTGTAACGCGAGCAGAACAAAGCTGTTTTCTAATGCATGTAATTACAGTGTTCGTCAAAGAAACGTGCAGAGGACTTTAACATTTTTAACCGAGGTAATTGGCGACCTCTGAGCTATTTAAAATTATGTCAACAGTATAAACGTATGATTATAATTAAAATAATTACTTATTAAAATAATTTTTAAAAGTAACATTTTCAGTATGTTTATTCATGTATTTCAGTTGAAAAACAATTGGTACTAGGTAATGGTGCCAGCATAAATACGTAACGATTAACGTAAAAAAATCCTAAGTAGTGTATCTGCCCCCTTCTTTCACTGCTACTGACGGGTTTTTAGCATTAAACACGTAGTGTTCTCGAGAACAAGACCATTTAAAGAAAACATTGAATGGCTCTTTCGGATAGTACTTATTTAAGGCAGTATAAAAAATACAGTCAAATTGAGAACATCCTTTTTTTTTCATCCGGCTGAAGTAGGTACTAAATACTTTAAAATAACATCTTATTTGTACCAGTACTTACATCACGGGATCCTCTCAATACTTTTCCGTAATCATCTATCATCCATATCAGTAGGAAGCGCCTGCCATAACAAACGATCCTGAGGGACTGGTAGTCACCAGCTGTGACAGATGGCTTCATGATCAGATCATGCTGTGATGGTATAGGTTTATCGACTGAGCATAGTGCAAATTGGTTAAAATTATGAATGGTGATTATTATCTTTTATGATTTGCTACTAGTTCACGATTTAAAAACATTAAATGGTACCTACTTACTACACCAAAGACAATATAAAAAAATACTGCAATTTTTTTTATTTTTTTTGTCTTCTAAAAATTGATAACCTCCTTGTTTTAATTAGGCTGAAAACTTACTATATAATCACCACTTTAAAATAACATCTTATTTGTACCGGTACTTACATCACGGAATCCTCTCAATACTTTTCCGTAATCATCTATCATCCATATCAGTAGGAAGCGCCTGCCATAACAAACGATCCTGAGGGACTGGTAGTCACCAGCCGTGACAGATGCCTTGATGATCAGATCATGCTGCGATGGTATAGGTTTATCGACGGATAAAGCATGGTGAAGACTTCAGTTCTGGTGATTATAATCTCTATTTTTATGCTAAATGCACTTAAATTTTTAATATTTTAAATAGCCAAAAAATCGATCGATTGGTTAAATTTGTTCGGTTCCTTGTTGTCCATATTAAAATTCATCATCTAATATCACGCCATTGTATTTGCGATGACAAAACTTTAAAGACGTTTAACTCATGAAAATATTAAAATCATGAAACTATAGTTACGAAATATAAACAAAACAGTTGCCGTTTACTACAAAACAATAATTACTATGAAATTAGGTTAAATCATCTTTCATGAAGTTTTCAAAGCTATAAAAGTTTCCACAAACAAGCAGTGAACGCTAAAAGGCAACAATTCAGAAAATGTTTAAAACTTTCAAAGAATTAATTCAGCTCAAATCCTGTATGCAGATTCTTTGAGATAAGACGAGGCTCGCCTTGTTTGTTTACAACGAAACGGATTCAATGATATCCACGAAATATATGTTTTTAAAATAGGAATCAAAATAATATATTGTGAACATATCATCTATCAACAACAACATATCGTCATATTCATAATGTAATGTTTTAGTTCCCAATAATAAAAACAATATTTTTTAGGTACATAAAATAGGTACTTTTGAATCAACAATAAACTACAATGAAATTCACATACAATTTATTCACCAGCTTTTTAATCACGCATGATTAATAACAACATTGTCAGCAACAACTAATGACTTTATTACATAAAATTCGGTTACAAATGACATAACGTAATTATTACAAACAACAATTGCGTAATACAATTGTAGTACCTACCCACTTATCTAGTTTTAAGTTAATTTGCTGCGCCCTAACAGGGTAATGTATACCTAGGTTTTTTTAACGATGGCAAAAATCATCAAATGACCTCTCCCGCTGTGGGTTACCCGGCGGTGAGGGAGTGTCAGACTTTTACTGACTAAATATCCTTCGTAGGTCTTTATGTACCAGAGCCGCGGTAACTCTTTCGAACATCCCGCAGCCCCGGCGGGCAGTATACCTAGGATAATGATGGATTTTTGTAACTGTAACTGTATACCTACCTTTTGCAAAAAATAAATTAACAAGTATATAAACAAATTAATTAAAAACATCCTTTAGTATTAGAGGATCTTCGTATTATTCTGTATTTATATTATAATGAATGTTTACAAAGACTCGGCAGTCCGTTTACAGCGCCAACTGCACTGGCTCGGATTAAGTTACAAGCTCTTTGCTCGCTTCATATTATTTAAAACAAAAGGGACTGTTGACAGGAATATGATTCTTGAAGCAAGTCTTGCTATTGTAGTGAACAAACAACCGTTGAGCTTTAAAAGGGATACTAGAACACTCGAGTGCAATGAAATTGGGTCCTTTTGATAAATCTTAGCTTAACCATCTATAACTGCTATAGGTTTAGTTTTTTACGAAAGCACAGGTAAAGATATAAGCTAGTAAATTATATATAGTAAAACATAGGCCCGGAACAAATTATTTGTCTCGTGCAGGAAGCGAACCCGCGACACGCAACCAAACAGCCAATTTCTCGGTTACCGCACTAATCGTGCCGTCAAAGTGAAACTCTGGTGACATTTTTGTGACTGGCTTCAGTGCCTAAATGTACGTTGGTATGTTTTAGAATAGAATATTCGGAACTTTAAATTATTCGGAGCAAAGTTTGAGAAAGTTTGTTTTAGTGCACTATTTTCGGCGGCTTTTATAATTGCAACTGAAACTACGGAGGTGATGAATTACAGTGGACTTTCAGGAACTATTATAATTAGCACTTCGATAGTTTAATTGAGTAGTGTAGCAGCTTTAAGGTTCGTTGATAAGTTAAATTAACGTCTGTAAATTATAGCTTCGTCTTTTGGTGGTGAATTAGGTTTAGATACGACGTGGGAACCTAAAAATAATTCTTCTCCTTTAATAAAATCAACATAGAAAATATTTTACTTTGCTTCGGTTTAAGACGTTTTGATGATTCTTACTCGATAATCTGTAGTACGTAAGACTCAGTAGTAGCAGTGTTTCCGAGTTATCAAAAATATTATTTTATTATAATTAATTTCAGTTAATAAAATGAAGCGCTCGTCTCGTAAACCATAAACTGTATTAAGACACAGCAATCATTTCTTGAGATCGTTTTATTTTAGTTCATTAGGAAGTTGAAACTAGTTTTACTGATTATTTCGCATTTTACATAATTTAATTTTGCAAGCGCTTTAACTCCGCGCCTGAAAGTGCTCAAATGGTGGAAAATTTAATACAAATAATAAATGGAATGAAAACCAGTTATATTTTTCAAAGTTTTTACAACTAATTGACTTTTAACGTGTCATGCAATATTGATGATATTTTATTACCTATTTCCAAAAAATGAATTTAAACAAAGAACCAATACCTAACGGATCCATTTAAATAATGATAATATAATTTAATGGAGTCTATATTTATTCAGTTTTGTTACCTGTCAGAAAATTGAACAAAAAAGTAAAGGACCCCAACCCATGCTAATTAAAATATCTTTAACATAATACAAAACAAGAAAATAAAGGACGAAACCAGAGAAAAATCGGAATACGTCAAAACTTTCCCTGTTCAGTGGAATAACAATGTACCACATCAAATTATTCACAAATTAGTCCTTGTTAATGGTGTTTGAATATTCAACGCGATACGAAATACAAATAAAGGAAATGTCTGGTTGTATTCTTTCCATTTCAATGAAAAAACGCAGAATGGCACACTTCGTGACGATTCGCTCTTTGTGTTCCACCAGAAATCTATAGATGCTCACTTTGTGTAGGATTTGATAGTGAACGGTTAACTTTGTATGCCATAGCAAAATGGTAGAACAAATCGACTTGTTTGTATGTTGAACTTCACAAACGGTTAACTACAGATAAAGCTTATACACCGCAGTTTTCGTGTCACAAAATAATATGACTATTTACTCTATCTGATAATTTTTGTCAGAAGCCAATCATAACATATTACGTAGGCAGGTCACACGTTCTGGACATCCCAATTTTATACCGCATTTTTCATAATTATTCATGCAAAACTATGCGAATTTTTCACGCAAACACTGGCGGATTTTTACGAAAAACAGGTTGTTTTTATTATAAATGCAGCGACCCTTTACATCGATCATTCGCGGCTGCTATTGACAGTTTTGTGTTAATTCTGTCAATGTATCCGTGTAATACCTGTTGTTCCCTCTGTTTGTGACATTAAATAAATGGCACAAAGGTCCTTTTACACCTACGTCATCTATGTGTTTTGGTAAAAAGGAAATAATTTCAATTTCACACATCTTGTTTAAAAAAAAAGGTGCAGTTTGATGTAAAAAATCTTTATTTTTGTGAACCTATCTACGATTAGGTAGGTATACACCTAGATTACAACAATCCATCGTAAGCCAGCCAGAGGTTAAATTGAGATTTGACTTTGAAGCTATCCCATTCAAGAACAATAGAAAGCCGAAATGTTCCTAGAAATATTTTGAGGAAATCATTTTCCGTGTATCATGTTGGAAAGTGGCGTCACGTGCTACCAGGCGCCCAGTTCTATAGAGTGATGTAATTTGCTCGCTCCATTCGACCGACGTACGAGACGCACCCGACCATATCTATTCGGTTTGTATCCCTCTCTAAACATTCACGTACGGAGCTTTCTCTAGATCTCCTCGGTTTAAGTTGGATCTAAGTGCCGTTTAAATTTCTATTAAAATTAAGAGCCACTGCTGAAGTTTGACTGTGTTTAAGGACGGATAGTCCTGTTTTTAGGGAAATTGTAAAATAAGCAATACACTATACTTATTCATTTAAATCATTGGATAATATGAACAAAATATGATAAATCTAAGCATTTATCAAAAAAAATACTACCTACTACTGAAAGTGAATAAAAATATCCGAGACAGTCAAACGGTCGGATGTTATAATATTTCAGGAAAACTGATAGACATTATTTCGAAGCCCGGCTTATATACGAGTACCTCGGGTCAAATTGAAGGTCCGCATTTGACCGAATTTCGGCTACGAACAAGGAATAAGACGTTATTTTTCACATCCTATAGCAGATATGAAGTTTTCGTATAAAGGTTTCCATTTATCTCATTTTGGTGCAACAACGCGACCGCTCGGAACTGGCGACTTTATCAACGGAGCGTATCTTTTACGCAGGTGTTGAACGGAAGGTCCGACTTTCTTCGATTCCCAACTTAAGGTACTATTCACAAGTTTGTTCGGCGTCGTTTCTATCGATTTTAGATTAAGGAACTTCGAAAACCAGTAAAAACATTCTGTAATAAATTTTCGTACTTTACGTAGGTAGCAACTTAGCAGAGCAGGGTGTTTCCCACTCGTTGTAAAAGTTTTCAATAATGATTATGACGTCGGCGGCTATGCTGTGTGTTTAGTCCGGCCTGGCTTACCGCGTCGACCTAAAAATGAACCGCTCGCAACTGGGTCTAAGGTTCACAAAATTATCCGAGATTTCCCTGACTAATTCTCTTACGTAGATACAAGCCTGAATGAGGTATCTACCTTCTTAAATTCTGTTAAAAATATTTTAACCATGTAAAATAATTCAAGTATATAACAATATTAATTTCTCGTATTAAAATATTGCTTGATATTTTATTAAACAAGTAAGTATAAAGCAAAATTAAACTAAAAAATAATTTAATTCACACGTGAGGCCGTAAAAGAATATGTACTGAAATAATTTATTATGTACTTTGTCTGGCGCCGTGTTTTCAGGCGGACATGAAACATGTTTTACTAAATATTTTCGAATAAAAAGTAAACCCAGTCCATTGTTAGGCTTACAGCACGAAGCCGACATGAAAAATTTATGCATAGACTTTACTAATAAACTTTTATACCTGAGGAATGAAAAGACTTGCTTTTTTATTTTTCAAAAAGAACAATAAAACCGCGTTATGAAAACGGTACGTGGGCATGGCGAGGAATCAATGACGATCAAACTTTTAGAGGAAAAAACTTCAGCAATGTTTAAGATGAAATCGGAAAATTCTTGATTTAAATATGAAGTAAAGCACTAGACGTTTGCAATACTCGATCGCTTACTTCTTTTGTTCGCTTCGCACCATTTACGTCGAAGTTTGCATAACAGTCATAATAAACTTAAATTCCGTGCTCTGAATAAAAACAAGAGGCGAGTAGCGGCGCGGTACAGCATCGTACAACGTATATTAATGACAGTGTTTCTTCGCTCCTCGTTTCCGTTCTTTTGTGATTGCTCACGCCGGTTTCTCTCCGCTTTTTGAATGGGCACATACGTGAGCGAACAATTGTCCCGGGTATTAAGGTGTTTTTGTGGTAGTCGGATTTACAACGGACGTGCTAGTTTGATTAGAATTAAGTTCAAATAATCCTCGTTACACAATCCTAACTCCCCGGACATGCTACGAGCTAGTTAACATTTCGCTAACAAAGTCGACTGATTATACTAAATACGGATTTAATCAAATTAATCAAACCAATCGGCAATTCATTTCCGGGATCCGCCATTTAGTCGCTTTATTCCAAATCGTCCGTTGATATCGATAAGTTGTATTATTTATGTGCGAGACAAAGATCAAAATAATTTATTGTGTCATAGAATACGGAGACTTTTTCCCACATATGTTATGTGAGGCCAATTCCAGGCTTCCAGCTCCGCATAAAGATGAGAATATGACATGAAAGTCGATAAATTTGGTCAATAGCCATTATACGACGTTGTCAGGGTGCGAAAATATGGAAGTGTGGGGGGGACTTCACGGCTCTTTGATTTAGGGCCGTCGGGCGGCACACAGTTACTGTGGAATGGAAGTGGCTCGAACAACACGCGTGAGACTTAATTGTTTGGAATGTCGGCGGTGCGCGGAGCGTGGTGCGGGTGCGTCCTATCGTTATATGCCAATTTGAATGCGAAACGACGTCACGGCTAAACAAACGCAGCGAGATTCACGATGCGTAAATACATAAACGGCTATACGTGTGGATTATAACTCTGCTTCATGACACCATTGCACTGATAACCTTAGTAATACCTAAGTAACCGTATGAAGCCGTAAAAGTTCACATAAAATATAATAGAATAAAATACTTTTGCTACATTATCTAAAAGTTTACGTGAGTGTCCGTTTTAGAATTTATTACTTCGACAGTTCAGGTTTGTCCCCGGAGGCACAGTCCGCAGGTCTCCTCCAGCATCGCAGTGAGTTTACATCTTTGGGGCGGGAGGGACTCTAGCACTGGATGCGGAGCGCCGCAGCTGGCAGCCATCCGAGCGGACATAAGTATATCTAGTACAACCTAACGAAATAGAAAATACCATTATTCTTCTCTCAAGACAAGGAGGCGTTCAACCAATGTTATTTACAACCAGGTTTGTTTATTGCTTTACGTAAAAATAGTGATGTATCGCATTGAAGTCACAATTTGCACGACAAAGAACTTGGCTCGGTCTGTGTCAGCAGTCATTAGGGAAATACCCATTATTTGGAACTTATTGGGAAATATTTGTGTCACAAAAACACGAAATGCACGTTCGTGCTTCCACGCCACTAATATTCTCCTCGCTAATTTTATTGCGACCTATTGTATTACAAAGGCATTAATAGCACCACTAATCCGTTTTTTATACAAAAATAAGTATTAGAATCACATTTGCAGTCACATTTACAGGTGAAAATAAACTTGATTTTTACTCACGAAAGAAATGTTTTATCACTGTTCACAGCGGAATGGTCATTATTTACTCATTATCGTCACTTGGGCTGGACTCACGTAATCCAACACAAATACACACCTAAATGAATAATGAATGAAAGTTCACCACTGTAAACGCCTTCTCCTTACTATCGATTCATTTAAAATTCACAAAGAAATTTAACAATTTAGTTGGTTCCTTCGTCATTTACTTCCAGTTTAAACTTTCCAAAATGATAATACGGTAAAGAATACAAACAATAATTACAGTCTAAGTGAACTTTCCGAACTTTGAACAGTTTGAACGCTTGGGGTCCTTTCAATTACAGGGTAAGCAGATTTCCGAGTAAAAGCAACAAAAAGTTAATATAGCTTGTGGTAACGGAAAACGCTTTGATAGAAGACACACACTAGTAAACCATTAATATAAATGAGGGTAAGGAACGACTTGATAGACTTCGAACATTAAAATAATCAATTTTCATCGATGCAGAGGATAGATAAGCGTCGATCAGGAAAATAAAACCATTAGGCGCCATGGGAGAACACGTGTACTCAAACCGAAAACACATTCTACAACGCCAGCCAACTATAACATCCCTTTCAATCTTGTATCTGTCAACCTTCCAATATTCCGCATGTACGCTCTATAATAAAATGAGGCAATCATCGGTATCCCATATATTGGAAGCACAAAATGAATAAGAATTTATAAGTGAGATATTTCATGTGCAGGCTCATTTTACTGGGCCGCAGCAATCTTGGGGCATTGGCATTCAAATTGATGGTGAGGGTACGTTTCACCATTAGAGGGGACTTATTAATTCCCCTTTCGACAGGCCGACCGAGGAGGCAATAAATTCACCTCAACCAAAGGGATGACCAATTTCAGAACATTTACGAGCCACAAATTACGCGACCGTTGAAATATACTGAGCTAGGGACGGCGAGGCCCGGCCACGCGGCCGAAGAAAAAGCCCAAATGTTAATTTAATGTTGAGAGCTACAGAAATTGCTTCAATCCTCAACATGAGAGAAATATTGGCCCTGCCCGCGAAAAGGTCCAAATACTAATTTTATGCAGGGCAAATGAGCCGAGGGCAGGGCGTTGAATCGATATTCATTTGGCTAAGCGTACCGTTAATTTTTCCTGGCGAACGATATCATGAATATTACGTATCTACTTAGTTTTATAAGCGGCCTTTCATTATTACTGAATTTATACTTTGTTCGCCACAATGTACCTAGTTTACAGAGTGAACAGTCGCTTTATGTTTATATACGTAGCCATTTACATACTGTGCTTTTGTGTCGATGTTGAGTGCACGGGTAATGACGTAATTTAATTCATGTGAACATTAAGAAACATTACCGCGCTGGTACCTATAAATTGACATTTACACCAACCACATGTGTGTTTGAAAATACCGAGTACAAAGTAAGCCCGCGCAAAGCGTAACTTTGAATATTATTCGTACATTAACGTACATGAAAATATTATCGCCATATCCATAATGCGACGGCTCGCAGAAGTTATGACGAAAAAAACAAAACATTCGGCAAGTTTGCGCTTTTAATGTCAGTTTTATTTGTTCGTCGATATATCTGAGCCAGTTCGGGGCGCTGTGCTAGCTAACTGTTTTATCACTTTATTGCATGAGATGGCATAAACTTGTGTGGGAGATACCAATAAAACATTGCTGTAGGGAAAATAGACGTTTGTTTTGTTCATAATATCTTGATGCTATATATACTCATACCTACGTGAAACACTAAATCGAAAATCAGAAGGGTCATGTCAACCACGGACGGAATGTCGGGTCGGGAATGCTAGCTATGCCAAAGATAAGCAAATATCAAACCCACGGCCTTTTAATATTTCTTTAAATGTATTAAAGTTTTTTATTTCTTTAATCTACATACAAATGAAACATGTCAGCAATTTCTTTCGTGAACCGTGCCTATAAAGTCACCTAATTACTTCGCCAGAATTTGTATGCCCGTCTAACAATGGAAGAAAGGTCTCCTATCTTTTTATGTGAGTTTTAACGAACGCTGAGGTTTATAAAGTAAAAATATTCAAAACGGAAAGTTTTGTAATCTGAATAGAATAAAAAACTGTTTGGTTGTGCTGTTTCATTATTCTGTTTAGAAAATACAGCTTGTTATTAAAATATTTCTCATTTCTAAGTACCAACGTACACGCTTGCACGAATTCATGCTGCGTAGAATATTACCAATTCCCTCATCTGTACTTTACTTTCATTATTTATATTTTATTCTGTAAAACAAACGTCATAATATGACTTAGTGACTATTAACTAAAATACTCTAGGGCCCACAAAATGCTAAAACCTTATATGAAAATAAAAGAATATTATCTTAAAACACAGAAACCTGTTTATTTGGGATGAAATATATTTACTATAATAATAAAGACAGCTTAGTGCCGCCTATTTGCGGCCGTGTGGGGGCAATGAAAAATAATGTGGTGCCTATTAGGAATCTAATTGCTCTATGTATAATTTTCCTTACATATTAGATTTTATTGCAGCTGCGGGTTTAATAAAGCATTCGATATCTCTGATACTAATTAATATGAAACATTTATTTATCAGTAGGTAATTGAAAGCTGAGATCTTTAATATTCTGTTATAAATCTCATAACTAAAACCTAATGAATACAAATCTAAAGCTGTTTATCTCCACATTTACAAACTAAAGCCCGAATTCAATCAAGCGCAGATAACAAACAGCAAAACCAATGAAATCAAAAGGACCAAACGATTGGACACGTCTACCAAAAGATATCACAGATTATAAATCCTGTAAAATCATAATAGAAGATCACAATACAGTCTCGTTCGGTGGATATTTCTACATAAAATGGTCCTTGGAGTCGGTCCGGTCCCGCAATATCTCTGTCATGGCTCCCCGCATTCGAAAATTGGATTTAATTAGCCCGCAGTATAAAACCGACCGCCTCCGGCACGCGTGTGTTAAACGGTTACCCTCTACGCCTGTACGGGTCTAATCCTACCCTCCTATATACGTATACGTGCATACGTACTTATAACGTAGGAGTATATCTGTCTTTCTATCCGCGGTTGTATTTGTTTAGCCACTGCGTTCTGTGGGAAAAGTTACCTCATCATTTTTGATTTGGGATGACTTTTTTGTGTTATTGAATTGTTATCGTTACATAAAGATCTTGATAAATGTGATCAATTTGTACTTACATTTTTGAAAACGGCCAAGTTCATGATTGTTATTTCTGAACCAATACTAGGATAGTGCTATAAAATAGCGTATGAGAAACAATTCCATTAAGTAAACCATGGATACAAATCAATACATATTTTAGTATTCTGTCACTCTCACACGCTGAAAATTTGTGAGCTGTCCGAAACAGCTCATGCTAAAATCCATCGTGTACCACAAGGACCATCATAACAAAAGCCAGACTCCCATAAGTTACGTCTGACGCTAAAAACTCTAGGTTGTGTCAACAAAAGTATTTTCGTAAATCTTTCCTAATACTAATACTTTTTACATCACAAATAATGTAACAAAGAGATAGTCGATTTTTAATATGACAGTGTCACCTCCGTTCGGCTCGACTATTTCTGTTACATTCACTTCGTGTAAGCACAATAGCTTTAACAATCAAGTCGAAGTAGACACTATAAATATTTTCGTGGCCTCGTATTATGATAGGTGATAGCTTCATAAAATACAATAATGACCGCCTACTGGCTGTTTAAATTTGGTAGAACGACGGCCGACCTTATTAGAAGACATGTTTTGGTATTCAGTAATTATAACGAATCCGATTTTTGAAAAGATGATTAGATGTTATTTTCGTGTTGTTGTTATAGATCGTTATTTAGGTCTAGCGACTGCTGAACGCTATATTCATATTTCGTTAAATGGGTTTATTTCGTGGTTTATTCTATTAGGATATTTTCAACATTGGTCGAAATTTGAGACCTGTTGATGAGAATACTATAGCCCGTACTCTGTTAAATGAGAAATAAATATACATATATCCATTACTAGGTGCAATAGTTCACTTCGATCCAGATTGCTATCCTTATGACACAACCTTTCGCGTAAAATTGTCACTATGTTTTGAAATCAAACAATTGACTGTAAAAAATGAAAAAACCTACAGCATACACCTCTGAACAAAACAAAAAAGCATTAACACATTTCTCACCACGTTCATTAATCTTTGCTAATATTATAAAGCTGGAGAGTTTGTTTCTATCTTTGTACGTTTGTTTGCTTGAACGCGCTTATGTAAGGAACTACAGGTCAGATTAGAAAATAATTTTATACAGTCTATTTATCAATGAAGGCTATAATAAGCTACTTTTTATCCAAGTGCGCCAAGTAGCCCGTAGCACAACCCCTATCATGAGCCAGTAAACATAATATGTAACCCAGTACCCTCACATCACTTGACCTACGATCTTCACGGAGGCAGCAACGTGGTAGCAACATCCCCAACCTCATTAACGGTGGGCAATCACTGTGAGCTGTGTTTCCGCCTTCCGCTCCCCATATAAATAACGACACAAAGCTAATGTTACAATAAAGACGGTGTTGTAAAACATGCTGTATGTTGAGCTATGCTTATGGAAATATCATTTTGATATACGTTTGTTTGTTGTGTTTGCGGTCTGGTAATTAAATTTTAATAATAACACCGCGTAGTAAATGGCAAAGAAAATGCGTTATATTGCGTAATTGAAGACACATACGGATAGGTAGACGGTAGTCGGGTACCTACCAGGACATCTTTTTATTTCAGTGGTTGGCCTGGTTAAAGGAATTTTGTGAATATTTCTTTCACTTAGGCCTTAATACCCGCGCGTACCTACCTACCTTATGTGGTTCGACTACTTAGGGCTTTTGTAAGTTAAGCAACCTGCATTTTCAATGCGTTACTTATCGTGGAGGAAAATAACACAACGGTGTTCCTAACCTATCAAGGCATATAAAGGCACGTATAGGTCATATAAAGGAATTAAATATAGAAGACACTCACTCATAATTTTATAATTACGTTAACTAGACATGAAATTATTCGTTGTCGACTTCTATTTAAGGAACTCAATGGAGTTCATCTTTTATGTACCACCGGAATTTTCCATAGCTCCGAGCTAGTTTATTTTGGTTGCTATCTACACTAATAACTATTACTTTATTCAAGTACTTCTAAAAATATGAATTCCATTTTTAAAATACAGGTCACAGAATTGTTGTTTTATTTTTTACGAATCATCTTAATTCAAACTAGGCCAGTGACTTTAATTCAAACTAGAAAGAGGTATCTTTTAAAATCGTAGATTAAAATAAAAAGTAATAGAGTTTGTAGATTAGTTCCATTAATCTCTAGAACGGCTTTTAAAGTCGGTGCGCGGCATAATTTTCCCATGCTCAACAGCGCGTGTATATTAACTCTAAGCAAGGACCACCTCCGAACGAAGATACGTGAATCTTTCTATAAATAAACTTGCATTTTATAAACTACTAGTTTTCTAACTTAAATATTCTTTTTTCTGGTGTGAAATGTGTAGCAGATCATCGGCGGCTATGTGGTATAAAAAATGCGTGTGTTTATTCCTTATTTTCTATATTTTATTGGTTTCTCATTTAAAATACGGTTAATCAGATTATGAGGTTAAAAGAAGTCTTTATACTCTAACCAACATTTTAAAACCTCCCTGAAACACCAATTTTATCATGCATGTAATTAATTTCAAACTAAGTGTCAAATGAAAAAAACTCCATATGCATTAAAATGTTTCAATCAAATCAAGTATGAACAGTAACGTTTTCAACGATATTACCAGTTGAAACTGAGTGCATCGTAACATCACTATGAGGCGCGATACAATTATCTCTGCTTGGTTATATTTCCCAGGTGTGTGAATGCATTCAGTGGAAAATTAAAAAAGCAAGCTTTTCTGCAACAACGGTCATGTTTGCCCGCTACCGTAAATCTAACAGCAAATTCTTTTAGATGTTTCTAGAACGATTGTTCGATACGGTAAGTTTTGTGACTATCTGTTCTCCTTGTAGCATGCAGCTTAAAGTTTTTAAATTGAATGTCTTTTTATACTAGCAATTTTCTATCTACAAATATATTATATTGTTTAGAAATTCAACTTTGAATTTAATTAAATACCCAACGCGGGTTAGTATGCAGGCAAAGCTAGCTTATTTACATTTTTGGTGTGATATCAAAGAGATTTATTCAGTGCTTCGAGCATGCAATATTCAATTCTTGAGTAAACAATCATACGAAAGTGAGGCCATTACTCCATAGGACAAATGGAATGTATAAACACCAACTATAGCCATGCATTCCTACATAATTAGTAGGTACTGAAGCTACGTGCCAACTAAGCAGGCTTTATACCTATGTATATAATATACGTGCCACGTACGTTGGTAAAGGCATAGCAACACTAATTAATCAATTGCTAATCCTATTTGCATGCCATTACGCACTAAGTAAACAGAAAGTCAACCAAAGGAGATGGCTAAATACATATTTTATAAGACAATTAACGTTGCAAATTTCAATGTCGCTTCGTGTGTAGAACGGCTTTGATTTACGTTTCATTACTAATCATAAGCCATTAGCCTGATGGAAATGTCAAACATTTATCAATATAGTCGTACCTATGTTACGTCGAACCTAAATTATTTGAAGCGCTATTAATATTTAACATTTGAATCCAACAAGTACAAGCAATCGTGCTGTTTTCATTTTATGTCTTAACCTCAATTAGTTTAAACTTATACTTTAGTATCTGCGCTAATAAATAAAAGTCGAACAAATTCTGCATGATAGACCAGCACATAGTGGAAAAGTTTCGGACGACATTGAATAATAAACTTTATCATCCGTGTCATAAAGCGCAAAGTTGTGCGAAATTGGCGCAATAATAGCATTAAAACTCTTCGGCTGTACGTTGCTATACTGTATTTCCATCCACGATTTATATTTTTATTATAAAAGGTACGAGTCCTAAGTAATCAAGTCAGAACGTCTCAAGAGCGTAATTACGTTCATCAATGTAAGACCAACGTAAGGTCGTTGACATTACCGTAGCTTAAAAAAGTCGAGTACCGAGCTATAAGGAGCTAATTAAAAAGATTCTTTATATTTGACGACCCGTCGCGCGCAGACTTTTAAAAGTCTTTGCACTTAACAGCTACTAGTTCTTTGATTCATCTAGTTTTTTTTTTAAGTTCGAAATTAATTTGTAGACACGGTATGCAATGTTAGAAAAAAAAATGAAATAAGTAGGTTGCCAACTAAAATGTTTTTTTTTTTCATTCCAAAAAGCCAGTTTACAGTCAAAGTTGACTATTAATGATTCGATTCGTATGGAGAAACCCTAGCAATGTCTTCAGTAATCGATCAATATGCTTGAATTGTAGACAGCATTCACTATTGCTTCTGAGAATCGTGAATGTGTTGCATTTATATAACTGGCTTATTTTCATAAACACACGGTACCTTCTATTATGAATGAATAATATAGGAACATACTACCTTCATATATAGAGTGTTTCATGTAACGTAAATATGATTTAAAAATGGAACTACTTACATAAGTAACACCCACATGATTCGTATTTCTATTTCGGAACTCACACAAAACATTGCGCCAAATTGTATTATTTTAGTATACCTATGGTAAAAAAGTAAACAAAACCTATTATTATGCCAGACTTGTGTATCTATTTATAAACTTTTGAGACTGTTCCTCATAAAAGATTTTATTATAATACCTGATGAACTGCGAAGGAGTAATTTTGAAATGTACCAGAATAAAAATTCACTTAAATAATGAGAACTGTATACTATTTATATTTTATTAAGTTTATAATACAGGTTTAGTGTGGAATTATTGCCACGAGTCATTCTTTAGTAGTCAAACAGCATATTTTGCATGCTTTGCATAAGCCTGTTGTTATTTTGGTAATATCATCAGTCTGTTTGCTGCTTAAATTTTATTTATTAATATTTATCAGAATCCATTGTAATACTTTCAATTCCAATTTCTGTTAATTGACATTATTTTAGCGACAAATTATGTGCCTACTAGGAAATCCTAGAAGAATTACCTTCGCCAAACGTCTATACATTCGAACAAAAAGTTATTTATACCGAGAAACGAAACAGGTCTGTATAACTTCTCTATTACTAATTACTGGTAGTGCGTCCAAAAGTTTTGCCTCGTCCATCGAACATTCAGATCACGACTTGGAAACAATCAAGATGTTCACGGGATACCAATTGGATTAGTACTGACTTTAGTTCCAAAGACACATCCTTGTAGTGTTTTATTTTCGTTTTGTGAGTGTTTGACCTACTTTTAGGAGTATTAGCACTGATTTCTGCAAAAGAATTCGTAGAAAACATATCTTTTGACTCCTAATAAGTTTGGTCACAGTTGTAAATACAAAGACAAAGGTTGGTCCTGAATTCAAAGGCAATATACTAAACAAGCTATCAAGCTCGATCATTAGCGACCATTTCATGATCCCAGAGAAGAATACTAAGTCGCGTCTAGAGCAAATAGTCTATCGGACATAGACCTTCTTTTAAGCCAGTCATCGTTACGTCTTCAGATGAAACGATTCACGCCTAGTTACACCTAACTGGCCTCGATGTTGCAAAACAACTTACAAATAAAATGATAAGCAAATAACTCACGTGTAGTCTTTCTAAACGTTAAATGATTTGCATCTAAACATACATAAATCAGTTACATCTGTTGTTTATGTGTGACACGACAAAATCAGACCCAAAATATGTCCCTTCCCTTTCACATAATTTGAAAAGATAAATAGCTTCCATAATTTATCTTCTTTTTATTACCGGATCAGCATAAGAACATCCCTCGGCTTTATTTCAAAATCAGTCTCTACGAGGTAATATCAATCACCCGGCGTTCATTAGCTGAAAGGAACCCTTTTAATCTCAAATTTGTTCGAACACAATCTCATAACTTTCCGATACTTGACCTTATAAGAATAAAATCAACCCATTTCTCACGCTAAACGTATTTACGTCAAAAAGTAGTATTCCTTACCTTATAGTACGGTTCCTCGTAGCGAGTGCCCTTAAGAAAGTCATAGAATATGCAAAGAGGCAGAACCATTATAGCCGGCTCTTTGCACAGAGTGGCGGCCGCGGCGAACGTAAGTGTCCCCGCCAACGTGACCCACTGCAACAGTTCACCTGAATCTTCACTGACACCACCACTGAACTGACACTTTAGTCTCACTGCGCCGTTAACCTCACAGGCGTCCCATATCTTCATAGGCCCCGCTTTACCGGCCTTTAACAGTTTGCGAACGTTCATCATAATGTGTTGCACCAAGCTGTGGCAACTCAACCTGAATGGAGGATCGTTTGACGGCATCGGTCGTCGCATTACACTGTCTTTGACTGTATGCCTACATTGTTTCTTGTGTCTCTCCTCTCGCAGTCGTATGTGCTCGCTGTATAGAAGGAAACTCAATAGAAACAGGTTGCAGGCGGCCAAGTCCGCCCGGCCGACCACTCCCGCCACCGCTTCTGTGTGAATTGGATGTGCTGCGAAAGCGAGGCCGGTGACTGCAGTGCCCACTCTCATACAATAGGCTGGCAGCAAGCGCCGGGCGGTCACCACAACTAATGCAGTCGCTGTGCAGTGGAATATAACGTTAAGGAGGTGATAGCTCCACGGTTTGAATCCACTAAAAGCGTAGTTGAATCGATATGTAGCGACGCACAGCGGCCTGTATGAGCCGTGTGAACCGGGGTCTGTGAGCGGTGTTCCCCAGAAATCGTTTTCGAATAATGCGTTTATAGGTGTGTGGCCGATGACATCAGGGTTGGAGAGAATCGCCCGCCTGTGAAATAAAAAACGCGTTAACGTACATTATTTCATTAAAATTCTGCGAATTTATTAATATGCTAATGAAAGGATTGGATATTTAAAATGTAGATGCCTAGAGTGTTCAGTATGCAATGGCAATAGCTGAAGGCTGATTACGTTTTTATTAAGTGAATGACTATACTTATTTCATTTTGACTGATTTAAACTTTAAACAGTTTTTTTTTTAATCAAATAAAAAAATCTGTAAACACATTATTTACTTAGAAACTTGTTACAAATCAAGTCAATAAATTATAAAACAACAACAACAACACTAACTAAGGGTGCCGGAGTACCTATACAATTTATTTGGAATAAATAAAATACTTTTTTAATTCCACTGAAATTCTTTAAGGGCAATTTGTAGATTGTCACGGAGCTACACGGCACAAGTAATAAGTAGGTATCTTGACGACCAACGCCTCCGTATCGTATATTTTTTATCAGCTTTGATTAAAAAACTTTGCTAACGTAACTTTTTCCCAGCACGGCTACCTTTTAATGAAATATAAAAGATCAATAGCTAACATTTTTTGTAGCCTGTGTCAATCTGCGAACATTTTTTGCCCGTTAGTTATTTATCACGAGAAATTGCTCGCGTTTTTTCAAAGTTATCGCAGTTACGACAAAATCGCCGAAGGAAAAATCTGGTATTTTGTAAACAGATACGTAGCTGGATAAACAGTTGAGTCGCGACATTTTATGACAAAGCGATTAGCTTTAAATTGGAACATGAAGAGTAAACTTGACACAATTTTAGGCAAACAATCTGCATAGCAACTAGTAATAAAACCTAGGTACTTTGGAAACAGATTGTTTATGTCTTATTAAAGACCTGCGTAGCGAGGTATATTTTCATAACATGTATTTTAGTACCGTAATATTATCACAACAACAGGCCTTTGATCAATATACAAAAGGCTTAGGCCCTTGTATTTGCCTGGCAACCTAAAATTGTTGGGGAAGATTTTGTAACAGTAACCTTTCAAGATTAACGAGTAAAAAGAATTATATTGTATGGAAGACAATGTTACGACGACATAAAGATAACTTCTTCAAAATAAACGCGATTACAATAACGCTCTTAATACCGCCAATCTCAAGTGCTCGCTATTATTTCATACAAAGTAAACGCAATAAGTCATTCCAACTTTTATTTACGCTACACATCAAAATTTAATACCGAAGAACAAATTCAAACAGCCGTCCCTAACTGCTTAATTTAAATAAA
The DNA here is from genome assembly GCF_030705265.1 of Helicoverpa armigera. Lineage (NCBI taxonomy): Eukaryota > Metazoa > Arthropoda > Insecta > Lepidoptera > Noctuidae > Helicoverpa > Helicoverpa armigera. The sequence goes on along the minus strand of NC_087132.1, from coordinate 6,714,965 downwards.
ATATTAGCATCTTACCTGAGCGGGCAGTCGCTCATCGGCGCCGAATCCGTTCGATGTTTTCCCGAACGATTGGCCCCGTGCCCTCGGCCGTTCCCTCCGTAGGGTGCCTCAATACCGACTTAATAATGGACGTGTTTTAACGTACCGATCTCTCTCAAATTGATTTTGTGAGCCGTGTTTGTCGTTTTCCGGTTGATGTGTGAAGCACCCGGTTGAATGCTTGACTGGTGATGGAACAACCTGACTTGAGCCGTGATTTTGACGCGTAAGCATTATCTTCTATTGTGATTTATAATTTTCCCATTTTCTAACATGCGATAACAGAGCAGCAAGGGAAGTTATTAACGAAGTGAACGTCGGAAACCCTATCGGATGGCATTGGCAAGCGGGGATGTTTAGCGAACACATTTTCAGTGCAGAGGAAATTAAAAAGTCAGCGATCGACCCTAAACCAGCCACATTATTTGGTCGTTCCTAATGAACTTATGTACTTTTTTCTCTTTAATTTCCTTTACGAACTTTACCTAACTTTAGGATAAGAATTTTATTTGAGTTTATTTCGGTGTTTCTTTTAGTAGGTAGTCAGATAGGAAATACCGGCCTCATTTCGTTTAATATTTGACGTGTAAAAGTTTTATGTAGAACCTATGAACAGGAAATAAGAAAGACCTGTATGCGTTTTATCGAAATCAGATTCTCTTAAAATATTTATAGTTGTATGTGATATAATTCCAAACATTTTCGAATACATAACAATCACGAAGCTATTTTCAGAAACGCCCGATATATAAGTACAATTGCGATGGAAAAGATTGATTGTGCGAGGACAGTGACCTGCACCTACGAAAGGTACTCATCCCTTTATCTATTGATCCTTCATACATTTTATACGTTCATTTTAGATTTGGTAGGGAAAGCCGGTGAAATAGCCGATTGAATAATATATTTTATGGGACCAAAACCGTGCTTACTATGCGAAGAAGGAAAAATCATCTCTAACAGTCGGCCATTGTATTGCAAATTGTGAGTAAGACGCCTTTCCTTCACTTATTTACATAAAAAGTTCTCCGAGTATTTTGCTCGTAAATGACTTTCGCTTTGCACTTCCTCATTTTCAGTTCTTAGAAAAATAAATATATTTCTCCCAATTTGGGGGAATACGAATCTCGAAAGTTTAGTAACACGAGTTTTGTCATTTAAGTTGTGTTACTAATGTTACAAGTTTCAATGTTTTTCGCAGATATCATGTATACGTAAACGGACCAATATAATCAAATAAACGACTTACAAATATTTGTTTACTATTTTAATCAGCTAAGAATTCAAGTTTGTTACATCACCCAAATCTTTTAACTACTGTGCATTTTATACTGCATACTGCATACTTAGAGTATTTCGACGGTAAAAAGGCAAAAGGGGTCAAGCGCCACATTTTGCGATTTTAACTTTTTTATTGACCCCAACTCCACTATTTTTTCTCTTTCGAATGGTCGTAGTATCGTTTTCCTAGCATGAAAAAAAGTCGCTTGTACCAAAGAATTATTTGTACTGAAGTGCCAAATCGATACTTACCAAAAGTGCTCAAGCGACACCAACTTTACGTTTTTGTATCGCCTTGTCATTTGGCATAATTTTAAAAACAATATTAGAAGTAAATATGTCGTTTGTATCCATTTTTCTTTTATTTGTTTAATAACTATAACGTCGCTTACACCAATAGTAAAAATTGACAACTAAACATAAATTGGCGCTTGGCCCCTTTCTTAAATAATTTTATTTTCATTACGTTGCATTTGATCCACTCAGCACGCGCGACAGCGCCCTTGCAAATGGGTATAACTGACATATTATGTCTTATGTAGGTACTTGAAAGCAAGTTCACGCGTTCTTGAAACGCGATCGCAGTTTTTAACACAGATTAAATTTTTATATAAAACATGTCTGCAACTCCAAAAAACGTGAAATTGCGAAGTGTTTTAGGCCGAAAAAGACTTGCTAGTACCAAGAAGGTTATTTGATTATAATGATAGCAATAGAGAGGTCGAAGAAATTTAAGATGATGTGATTCCCCTACTAGCATCGGTAAATTCAACCTCATTTTATTTATTTTATAAAAATAAATTTAACGTTTCTTAGGATAGTTTTTAGGGTTCCGTACCCAAAGGGTAAAACGGGACCCTAATGTTTTCGCTCCTCTGTCCGTCCGTCCGTCCGTCTGTCACCAGGCTGTATCTCATGAACCGTGATAGTTAGAGAGTTGAAATTTTTACAGATGATGTGTTTCTGTTGCCGCTATAACAACCAATACTGAAAACTAGAATCAAATAAATATTTTGGGGGGCTCCCATACAAAAAACGTGTTTTTTTTAAGAACTGGTAATAGGTAGTAGGTACGCGTTTCATAGGTACAGTCAACTTCAGGTCAGTGGTAACAGTTTTATAGGAAAATCGTACTTATAACTATTGAGTTAAGGTGCATGACAGTTACCACTGATGTGCAGTCTACTGTACATGTTGGATAATTTTATTACGAGACAACTTGAAAATGTGTTTATCGAGATATCTTAACGATATTGGTGTCAAATAAAAGTTTAGACCTTTTATTTGACACCAATTTTTGTATAAAACAATTTTATCCGTTTTTGAATCAGGTAAATCGGTTCACGCGTCTAGGAAATCATTAAAAATTAGTAAAAATGTAAACAATCATTATTTTTACCAAATTATTGTGGCTTATTTACTCAAATAATTTGATAACATGCTGTTGTATGTCCTATCAGTTAGGTAACTGCTGTTTTTTGGATCTCAGTTTTGTTCCTTGTATTGTTTTAGTTTAATACATAATTCATAGTTCTATTACCTACCTGCTGTGCCAAATATAAAATAATACTGTTAATTAAGATATTTTAACTTAAGCCAAAATCTGACTTAGTTCTATGATCTGTTGTGCCAAATAAAATAAAATACTTTACTACTTTATACACATGGAGCTTAGGCCAAAATCTTAATATTCCAACATTCAATATTGGTGCTTGACCCCCTCGCAAATGCGATAAACATGGTAAAAACCTGGGGTCAAGCGACATCTATCTTTGAAACTATTGATCTCAGGCTTATTTTGATCTAAAATTATTAAAGAGCATTGTATTTAAGTAAACTTTTCTGAAGATTGTGATGTGATTCAATAAAGCAATAAAGAGATATTATTTTTTAAAACTTTCTTTTTACTCTCCTGAACAATTTGATCTGTGGTGCTTGACCCCTTTTGCCTTTTACCCGTCGATTTGTTCTTGATACGAACATCCCACATGCTCGAGATTATCCAGCAAAATTCACAGCCGAAACTGTTCTCAATTTTTTTCTGCCAGTCATACAAAAGAGGGCCCATAGTTATTCCTTACGTGTAAGGCGGTGACCAGCCAACATTCCGCTGAGTTCCCTCACAAGCTTACGTCTTACATTCATCGCTTATACAGGCACCACGCCTTATAATAAAAATGAAAATAGAAATATGGAGTAACTTAGAAGGCTCCGGTAATGGGCGTTTTCACTTTATGACGCCAACGATTCCGTGATCGGTAGTGCCTCGTTTTCACATCAGCACGAAAATGATAGCTAAATATATACCTACAAGACTATACATTTACCTAACGGCATGTGTAAATCTTCACGGAAATAACCTCTTCCTATAATCAAGTAAACTACCTCATACTATAATTGATCTGTTATTTTTGGCATATTGATTAAAGTATGTACTAACGTCACTGTAAACTTTCTTGAAATATCAAAGTTATTAATAACGGTTAATGGTAGGTATGACAATAAACCTGATATTACATATAAGATATTCTGTTTGTTAATAAATCTATTTCCAATATCAAAGCCAGCATTTTATGTCTTTTCAATATCTCTTATAAAGCGTATATCAATCTATGTACACGCATCAAATAAGGCTGAAATAGCAAAATACGTAATCCCTTACATTTTATATCGAAGCCTATCCTAGGAATATTGGCCTATATCGGTTTTCATAACCATATCGATAAAAACTACTCGCGTCCCTAGTAGAATCGAAACTAAGATTGAGATAAAGTTGGGGATAGTGCGGAACTTTTTGTTGGGGGAGTTGTGGGCAGCTGTGCACAGTCGTCACGTAAGCCCTCAATTACGAAACACTGGAGCGGTTTTCGACGAGCTCTGATCCAAAACAAAGTTCATCGATTCTATCACGATTATCGGTTTGGAACGTTTCCACTGAGAAAATTAGCGCTGTCCTCCAAATGTACTCGTACAACTTCACTCCTATAGTGTTTGTTAATACCACGCTTGACACATGACATAAGTATAAGTGCTTTTAGACATGTTCGTTTTTGTTTCTTCGTACTGTTATACCTAACTTTAATATCAAAGGAAACAGTTTTGAAACTAATCCATTAGATACATTATAACTTTTAACTGACAACTCGATGTTTCGCTTAGAAGTTCATGAAAAAATTTAGAGAAAAGTTAGGAACTAATATTGTTTTAAGCCGCCTTTCGCTTCGAAGAAGTACAAAGTATAAATCAAACACAATAATGTGGCTGCCCTTATACCCTCAGGGACAATGGGATCAAAGGAAAATCTAAATTATTCAACATGCCCAAGTCTGGGCGTTCGCCAAATAGCGGCCTACCTTTTTACAGCTCCTTCAATTCCGCAGGGAGCCTTATTTAGGTGTTAATTGGTGGCATTCCTCGAGAGGATCTGACCGTAGTTCTTTTTATGTAAAAACATAAATTACATGAGCAAAGTTTATATTAAATCTCTCCTATTGTAACAATGTTCATGAGTATTTAGCGGAACATTTAAGTATCTTCTGAAAAAAGTTAATACCTCTATGTTCGCTTTAAATGAATTTTAATAAAAATAATCGCGACCTATTTATACTTTTGCACTACATATTTTTCCACGAATATGTGTACTTATAATCTCAGATAAAACTGGCAGCTATTTCCGTATATTTCACATACGTACACAAAGCAACAATATATTGCTCGCTACCCGCCTATTGAAACCTGATAACGTTATTTTGCGTGAAAAATCTGGTACACTGTCGTTTTCCCTCCAAATATTACTTTACTAAATATAAACCCGATAAATACGCTTTTTGTTATTTTACGTGACATTAAATTTATAATAACTCTTTCAAGAGGTACTTGTTGAATTTTTATCTAATACATCTAACAGATAGGTATCAAATAACATTTATAACCAATGATGTACATTTTTGCTGGAGTACATTTAGGCACATAAGCAAATTATATTATTTACCTTACCTAAACTAACAAAACAAATGACGATCAATATTTTTTGCAAATCTATTGAAAACATTCATAAGTTGTGATTGAACCAGTCGAAAGCGAACGTAGGCAGATCTGACGCACCTTAAAGGCCGTTCCGTCTTTCCGTGAAGGGACTTTTAAAAAAGATCTTTCAAACGGAAATTAGATAAATTAAATAAAAATATTTTGCGATGTGACTACCGCTGACCTTTCAAAAGATACCAGATTTTTCTCATTGAACCACTGCAAAAGGAAATTCAAAAGCTTGGTATCTATATTATCTTGAATAGAATCGCAGTTCTTTTATTCTACCTCCTTATTGAGCACAGTAGAATGAACATTCTTTTTAAAATGTAAAATAAACTGTAGAATAATTATAGGTATATTAATAGATTTAAATACTGCTTAAATATTACCACATTCACGTACAGATATAATTTTGCAACTTTTGCATTTGCCATCCCGTTCTTGGCAGCCTAATTACCCTAGTTCTGGTAATAAGTTCGTGTATTCGATACCCGGTAGACTTTTCTTAATACAATTCTTTTTTACTTTACTCATCGCCGGATTACTATAATAAATTACCAATGCATACGGAACAAACCGTGCATCCCAGTGAATCGTAGATTATCCGTCTATAGTGTGATAGACCAAGCAAACACTTAACAAATAAATTACCTGTCATCATAAACAAATCCTGCGTCCAAGGTATTGTAGTACAACAGGAATGCCAGCAGCGAGCTAGCTGCCGTCACCCAGAGCTCCATCCTCGTCGCTCTGGTGTCTACATCAGTTCCTCCCGCCCCTCTGCAACAAAAAATATCTAAACTATAATATGCCGAAGGCTTTCAAACTAATATAGCCCCGCCCCCTTTGGCAATGCTCTAGTAATAGGCATTTAGCTGTGGCACAATCGAAACGATATCAAACTGAGTTCAAAACTTTTTTGACCAAATATTTTGGCCAGTAGGAATCTTTTTGCTTGAAAACTTAATGACATAAGAAAAAAACAAATGTCAAACTGAATTCTATATTTGAATTTTTGAAAAATGTCTTCTAAGAGGTTATATGTATTTTATACTACTTTCTTGTATTGTATGGAGTGAAAAGGCGCTGAAATGAAATAAGGCAGTAACAATGTCTTAGATAATGTCGGCCAGTAAAATCCTGAACACGAGAACACATAAATTAATTCAAGCGTGCTGCTTAACGTGTCATGCACATTTTCACGTACTAATGCAGTGGAAATAGATGCTTTTATTTTGCTTTCTAAAACCATTACGCAGTATCATGATATACAATGGCATCATCATCATCTTCGTTTTTTTGTATTATCGTTTTTAGAGATTAAATAAAATATGTTTAACCGAGTTTAAATAACCAACTATTTAAATCTTTATTTAACAAAAAACACACGTACAAAATAAATGACAACGCTTAACAAAAGCTTAACCAGCGTTAAAAAAAACTAGAAAAACACAGAACTGTTTCCTTGAAATAACTATCTCCGCGTTACCAACACATTAAACCTTTGTTTAGAGCTGTTAGTTGATTTCCAAGCTGAATTAAAAACTTCAGCACAATGTATTCTCTATTTAGCGGGAAATGTATTCAGAGCACGTCATCGCGTTTAGGTAACGTACCATTCTAACTAGACGCTTTACATACTTTTTAATTATTAAATGGATATTTAAAACGTGAGAAATGTCTCTTACATTTGTACAGATAAACTGGTGATACCGTTGCAATTAAGCTGAGTGGTTAATGTTATAACTGGTTCAGATATGAATGTATGTTTGTTAAAAAATACAAGGAACTATGTGATATGACTATATTAAACGAGCCTAATTTTCTACATATTTATTTTGTCAATCGCCTAGTTTATTCGGAATTAACTTTATATTTTATTTATAATTTATCTGTATGCATTGTTTACTGTGATATGTCTTTCGCAATCATCTGAAATGGGAACTTATTCGAACCTTGTCATGTATAAGTAATCTTTACCGCGCTAAATATCACATTTTAATATCTGTGTCATGTGTGTACAAATAGCTAACATGCATCGGTTTGCACGAGAGCTTTAACACAGCTTTTTTATTGTTCTCATAAATCCTAGGTCGATATGCGTCATTTTTCATTGTTTGGCAGCCGTGGCTTTTTTACGTGGAAACCCATATAGATGTCCTGTAACCATGGACGGAGGCTCTGTCAGACTTTTGCTGAATAAAACTACATAGTACTACTAAACTACCGACGACTTTCAAAGCGAGGCGAACGAACAAAATAGTTACAATTTACTGGTTCCACTCGTCCTACACAAAATAAATTACAGTCCCGAATCAGGGTTATAATGGCTTATCGTCGTTTTCGGCAAAAGATTTTAGGACAGAATGATTTAGAAGGAACATCGGAAATATCGACGATTTAATAAAAAAGCTCCCGGTAAACCTTTTCTGGAATAAGTGGAGTGAATTACTCAGATGCGCGTTCAATCTGTAATATTAGCTTCAGCTAATATGTCACTGAATGCCATGTAGATCTCACTTAAAGGTATTTAGAATTGACAGTATATCATCTAACATTACGTAAATAAAATAAGAACAAAATATCATCTTTTTTTTAAGGACGTCAAAAATCATTAAATGACCCCTCCCGCTGGGTTAGAATGTCAGACTGACTAAAAACCGTCGTGTTCCGTCGCAGGCCTTTTATGTACCCTGGTAACTCTTTTGAACAATCCCGCAGAACAAAATATCATCTCATTTCTAATCTAAAATAACAAAGAGGTACCAAATATAAATCACACCAAACTTATGCAACATTTCGGCGCATCTAATCCGCAACAATTTAGTTAGGAATGAGTGCACGGCGCGAACGTTTCCATTGGACACAGTTGGTGTCACCACGCCTGTCGTCCGTCCCCGGACTCGCTCCCGTCGGCAAACGTGAAACTTACTGTTTAGTTTAACAGGTGCATATTTCAAAGGAATTAATTACTCTTTCTGTGTGTGTTTTTCTTATATGGAATATGCTGTTGTGTTAGTTCGTGTTATGAGATTAATATTTACTTAAGTGGTGTTGTACTGAAATATCAATCGACAAACTACAAGTACTTAGTTACAACTAACTGATCACCGAAGTATGCTACATAATACCATCTAAAATACTCATCATGAATTCGTGCACATCTAGCCCATAACTTACAGAAACAAAAAAACCATTGTCCTTATTCGTTACAAGTGTAAAGGGATACATTTGGAGCAAAATAACAGCGCAATGCTAATATTCCGTCCGAATCTGCCCTTTATGTTCCCGAAAGCGCTGTCGCATGCAAACGCAGGCTTTGCGCGCAAGACGTCTCGTTGGCCTTACCGCCGACCGTCAGTAAACAATGCGTCAGTGGGTTGCTTTATTACAGTTGTCAAGCACTACAATGTTGTTCATTTTATCTCTGGGACATGTCGACGAGCTGTTTAGCTGTTCGCAGTGTTTGTACTTCTACTAATTGAGCTACAGCGCCTTTCCTGTTTGCTATCGTTTTGTGTGGAGAGCTGTTGTGCATTATTCAAGACTTGCACTTGAATTTAGCGTGTTAATTAGGTAACACAGTTTTGGAAATTCAGCCAGTTTTATATAATCATATATAATTAGTGACGTTTTCAATTTCAAGAATAATGTTTTCAAAAAATAATTCGTAGGTATTTACGTATAATTTACATATCGCGGACTTTTTTCAATTTCCCATCTATTCAAATAACATTTTCCACAAAGACGCATTTCGTGTAAAGGTAGCGTGAAATTAAATCGTAAAAGAGAAGGGAATTTTTCCTCACCGCGGGTTGTCCTTGAATAGCTCTTTAAAGTGGAACAAACATATCGTGGATCACTTTTCTTTATATTGATGCTTTGATTGCGAATAATAGGCCCCCAAAGTCGTTTGCATTGTACATTTCCCGCCCCTACATTTTCCAACCAATGGACATTATCATAATAGCACTTTATGCGTACTTTCTACGAAAATTAATACAAACGACGTGGGACGATATTCTGGTATAATAACGACCAGACTTTTATTAGAATGATTATTATTTAGTATTGTAAGTAAGTTTACCTATTTCCCTTTCTCAGAAATATAAAATATCCATTTTATATTTCTCAAATACAGGAAAATTAAAACACACTGATTTATCTAACGCAAAAGATTTGTTTGCTAAAGAAAGTAATCCGGAAAACTAGTAATAACTTTGTTTCATTTGTTATGTCGGAATGAAGCAGCCAATCGTGCAGAGCAAATAAAGCGAACTTTGTGGAGCGAAAATAGACAAAGGATCAGATACAGGTAAATAACTACGCATGACTTGGGCAGAAAAAGCAGTTCGCCGCCCCGTTCAGGGCTGCCACGTACCAAATTAACCCGCAACGTGTTCGCAATAATTTACTTATTGCCAAATAAATATGCAAATTGCCGGCGCGGCTCCCTTTTTAAATATATCCATCGGAAAGTGATAAATTACTTTCTTAAACAAATTTTCCGCACCGTTCTCCCGTCGCGATACGTCGACACTTGCGGCTTAGTGAAAAATGTGTCTTCGATTAAAAATCAAGAGTCGAGATTGTGAATTTATGGCCCATTATAGAAGGTCTTACTTGGTTAAACAATGAGAGCAGGAGATCGCAAGCATTCGCATCTCGCCGTTACGTCGCGTCTTTCACACAAGATTAACGCTCAATTCAAAGGTGAACGCCGTTTCAAAAGCTATAAATTTCTCCCCGTGGCTCGTTTCACTCGCGAGAACGCACAAATTTATCGGAAATTAGTATCTACTAGAAACTCCACTGGGATGAATAGACGTAACGTTTACGATAGCTCGGCTCAATTTATTGTTACCTACTAGGTCGGCGGAAAAGTAGCTTGGAATACTGACTCAGCAGTTCCAAAATACAAACATACCTACATTATCCAAGTATCATATTATGGTACTTCTGCGGTTAACCGCTCCCTGGTACCAGTGCCGTTTCGTTCGGTCTGTACGAATTCAGTCGGTTAGTAATGAAAACTTAGCTACATTTCAGTGAGCCTCAGCTCATTGTATCGTAACATATGACTTACTCGAGATGCGGGCTCATTGAAATACAGACGCTCCTACTTTGTACTGATACGAAGAAACCGTATTGATGTCAGGGTACCGAGCACAGCTTTAGTTTCTATAAGAAATAACCAATCAGACTGGATAATACCCACCAAGTGTACATATTTTATAACAGTCATACTTGCAGTACAAAGTTCCTTTAATGGAATAAAACAACATTGAAAAACTAAATAGATTTATTTTGTTCTTATGTCTGTGTTCATAAAAATATCTTCTTAGATATTTGTACTCGATCGTCTCCTGGTGACCCTAGCAGAATGCCTGGCTGTCCACAAGAAATAAGATTTTTATGATTGTGTAAAGTAAACCGCCCGGGTTATGTCTTATAAATTTTACCACGAAGCGACGCTCAGCCTTCTCCGGGAAATTGTTGTCCAAGAATATTCCCTGATAATCAAAACGCAGGACTACCATAAAGCCACAACAAAGGAACATTGCTGTATTCATCAACTTTTAATAACAGTAATAAATGAGATTTGAAAAGGTACTGTTCTGAACTTTTCTGATTATCCTTTCCTTGAATAGCAGGTAGACCGCAGCTACGGGGTATTATAAAAAGTAAAGATACAGATTGACAGAGTATTCAATCTATTCAACCATGTATAAGCTTACGTATCCGCGACATTAATATATATTTTCATTTATTTAAGATAAAAAGCTAACGTCACAGGATAAGGAAAATAAGACAAAGGGAAATTCTTTGATCTGCTCTGATATAAAAATATATAAAATAATATAGCAAGAAGTAGATTGCAAGTAGTAACGTGCCTACTGTTTTCTGTTATATAATCTCGTGGAATCAAGAATGAAATGAATGTGCGAGGTCGTTGACTGTGGAAAGCCGTCGGAATTTCGTCGATATGACGGCCGGAGGCTGGCTGTAAATTTTATTTCCGTGTATAAAAAAAATAAAACGAGTCTAACAGTCCGTGCAAAGTGGTGCGAGCATATTAATTACATTAGCCGCCAGAACTGTGTCGTTTAATTGAAAAATGACAAAAGTCTAGTACCATTCATACTTTTTTTGTTACGAAAAAAAATGTTTCGCTAATAAAACTAAAGCGTTGTGATGTTTTGATCTTTTAAAAGATTAAAAAATCGAGTGTTCAAACATTTTAGTTCGTTTCGTGTAGACTATTCGATAGAATCAATTAATATAAGATTAAAATCTCCCTAATGGAACTGTACAATGTACTTGCTATTTTCTTTGCTTAGCTTTCGGATCAGGTTTTGCTGTAGTAAATTGTTATTTTAGATTTTATCAATTGCGAAAAAGATTTTTAAAGAGAAATATGTAGGCACCAGATATTCTGTGTCAAACAACAGTTTATATGTAGGTAAGTATTTTCCGTGCCCGTTTTTTACAAGGTTGGGTTATCAACATGGTTTCAATATTAATATATTTTAAGGTAAGTCTTATATCTTATCAGAATTAGGTATATTGTTCCTACACAGATCTAAAAAACTACAAACGAATAAAAATCCGGGTAGTAAGTAAGCCTATCGCTTACGCAAACCACGTTGATTTCCCTCGGTTGACTCTTAAAACTTCCGCGGGAGGCAAGTCAACAAATACGCTACGTTTCTCTTTCCGAAAGCTCAAGGAAACAACGAAAAAAAATACTATTTCGTCCCGAGATAAAACGGAACAGGTATAAGAGATCGTATTGGCGGGTATAAGGTACCTCAGTCCTGTAATTTAGCTCGGCAGGCCAGATAATCCAAGAAGCAATAGCTGGCATAAAGACGAGAGGTATGGAATACCGGCCGCCCGGGAGGAATGCAGGTACCTATTGTAATTTCTCCCCGGACTCGCTCGACCCTCGCGTCGGAATGTCTGTTGTTTATACAACGTACATAGCCAACTATTGATAAAAACCTGATGAATTATGGAACGAACTATGTTTTTACGTCTATCTTATATACGCTTAGGTACTGATATTATAGATATTATGAAAGTGTCTGTCGCGTTTTCACGATAAAACTACTGAACCGACTTAAATGAAATTTTGTAGACTATTTGTGTAGTTTGGGAAAAAAATAGGCATATTTTTATCCGGATGCTTCGAGTATACTTAGAGCTGGTTTTTATGTTTTTCCTAATAATATGTCATATTATAAAAAACGTGACATTATTTTATAACAATGTGGCAATTTATATTCGAACTTCGTAATTATATTTACAAGAGATTATCATTATTTAATTAATTACACTATTATTTTCAACAAAAATAGGTAGAGACATAGGTATTACAAAACAAAATGTAAAACAGGGAAATGTTTTCCTTATCATAATTTACTCGTCTTTTCGTCCTAATGATATAATATTATTTTTTACGTTATTGTTCAAAAATATTATAAGAGTTCAGGAACTTGTTTAAGCAGAATATCATTAGGTATATTGAAAGGCTTACAATTTTTTTGTCTAGAAGAAATACTCTTTCTGTTCTGTCTACTTTTTATAAGTATGTTCAAAGATAAACAAAATAAATGTAGGAAATATCTAATAACGTATTTAAATGTAAAATCACACAAAAATTTAACATTTTCATATTAAATTATTATCTTTCAAACGCACTGAAATATTACTTCAAAGAAATAGGAAACAATTTTTAACAAGCAATTGATTTTAAAAAGTTTTGTTTGAAGTATGTTCTAACAAAACTTCTTTGAAGGATTTCTTGTCAATCAAAAATAATCGTTATAAAAAACTATATTATTGTGCTACTTTAGAAAAGAACTAAGAAATTAAAAAATACTACAATGTTGCTTAAATTATTTCAACCATAAGTAATTACAATAAATATTCAATAAGAAAGAGGAATTACTTAAACTAAACCTTGAAAGAATACTAAAAGCCGGAACTACAACAATTTATCTCTGTGATAGCAAAATGTGCTCAAAATCACTACAACAAAACTATCGCATACAACACTAATTGGACACTAAGCTCAATATCAAAACATAAACAATAGAATTCCATTCCGTGCAAATGGCAACAAACATTTAAATCGATTCTCGATAGCCATTTCGTTCACTGGCGCTCTAATCTCAGTCCACGTGAATCGTTAAAATAAAGTTCCATATCATTCGAGCAGTAAAGAGGTTATGAGATAGCAGATGGGGTGACGACCGTCCCCAAAACCATCCTGAAGGTGCCAATACGACAGGTATGCCAATTCTATATCTTAAACGTTTATGTTATCATCCGCTACGGGCGTCTACGAAACTGCTACGAGAGTGCTACGAATTGGCTACGAATATGTTCGTAATTCACACTTTGTGATGTTCGACTTTTAACTTTCTTATTGATGTTGATGATTTTGTAACATCATCAATGATATGAAAATGTAAACATGCGTGTTTATATTTAAATATGAGATTTAAACGTAATTGTGAACATGAAAAGGAAGTGATTTGTTTACGTGCAAACACGAAGTGTTCTATTTGTTTTTTATTTCCATTTTATTGGAATGTTCGTGAAAATGTCAAGTTAAAACCTGAATGAAACGAACGACTGTTAAATAATAACTGGTTACACTGTTAGCCTTATCAATCAAGAAATAACCAGGAAGGCGTGCCGCATTTATGCTCTACTTGAAACAAGAACGGCCCAAAAAGCTAAAAGTTAAACGAAAACGTTTTTGTATTTACCAACGAAATTAGAATGAATGAAGCCTATAATTCATTACAGAAATCATAAAACTAATCGTTAGAAGCTCGGCTCGTGTTTGTTTCTATTATCATCGGCACAATTTATTCATTCATGCAACAACTTAAGACAACAAAATTTGAAATGATAAATACATTTGTAGATTTTACCTTTCCGGGTACAATCCTTTCTTTGTTCACTTCATAATTAAATTTGATCACTAATCGAGTGTCCGTTCCTACATTAAACTTAACGTTTTAGGCCGTTTTCGTAAGTTGGAAGTAGTTTTAAAAGTTTCTCTAATAATGACGTCCGACGATAAATATAGTTACATGTCACTGGCGAGCGGAATGTGTGGTCACATTCATTCGCGAACCGTTTATACCGGCCGAACGTTACAGTCACTACAAAGGATAGCGTATATGTTGGACCGGCTGTCTGGAGCCATGATCGAGGGCTCCGGCCGCCTGCCGCTAGCCGACTGACGTTGGTATACACGACACATCTGCATTTAAGAAGCCGCTATCGTTATGCGACTAATCGATTGGTCGAAGCGAGTGCCACTGTCAGCCCTCCCTCTCGCACAATTCTCTCGCTCGGATTTCGCGCACGCGCACTCAACTATCATTCTCTTTTAAAAGTAGCGAAAAGTAAATAAACTCATACGAACTGTTTACTAAGAGAACTGAAGACGCGGTTGAAATCAAACATTTGAATTGAGACCATGGACAACTGGGTAGTGGAAGTTATTATTTTGGGGCTGATCTATTTTTCACGGTTAGGTATATTTATTGGGTAATATTTTATTATAAGGAAAAGCTATTGCGCCTTAGGTGGTGGCTAGGGACGAAACGTCACTTGTTGCACGGCGACTTTGTTCCGGCGATGAAAGCCACGCACGCCATTGCACGCCATTCCTTTCCCTCTTGTTGTTCTAGTGGTAATTAATTGGATCGTATTATGCTTTACAAACAGACCAATCATCGTTCTGTGGTGATTAGTTTTGGCGACGATAAATAGAGTATGAAACCAAATTGGATACAATACTGTGTGCGATGTAATGTTATGATCATGCTAGATTGATTTCCTGGCTTTTATCATGCATGATGACTTTCCTTATTAACAGATGACGTAAAAATTTATTAAGGATTTGGTTTTACGTCTAATTACCATTTTACACTTTTATAACAGTTGGAAATTAAAATCAGAGCTATAGATTTAGATGATTAATTTACCAACTTTAATGTGTTTATTGATCAAAACGCATAAAGTTAAATAACGAATACTTTAAATAAATCAATGATCCGTACATAACACAAATTCCTGTTTATATATTTTTTTAATTGACATATATACCTCTAATAAGTATTTTAAACTATGATTTCTAAAATTAGTTAGTGAGATGTTGTATTTTAAATGCTTTGATACTATTATAGAAATATTAATCTACAATATCTTAAGAAAATGGATACTTCAATATAGCTGGATGTCGGTAATTTGATCGCTTTCCAGAAACCCGATGCTCCAATTTTGATAACGGTATCGAGATCACTTCAAGACTAGCCTTATAATAGCTACCTCAAGTTTGACATGCAAATTATTTAATATTGCTATTTATTACTAAGAATAGCAGTCTTTTGTATTAATAAGAAATCTGATAATTTTAGAAATCATATCTGGTTCAATATAAGAATAGAGATAGAATGCACCTGTCTTAATACACAAATATAATTATAAGTCAAATAGTCTGCTGATTAAATAAAATCCGTCGTTAATATTTTGGTGTACGTCGCTTAATAAATAAAAATATAACTGAAGCAATATTGAAATAAAGCGGAAAAAAGACATCAAATTCCTAAACCGCTGCGGATGGGTATATTGACATATTTTAATAATACGTTTCTTAACAAAAGTAAACAATCCATTTCAATTGCTGAACCTTTTTAAAACTCCAATAATGACCGCCTAAGAAAAAGGTAAATGTGAATGGACATAATGAAATTTTTCCTTAATTTTCTTCAGTGACCTATATAAAAGTTTCTTCGCAATATTGATGATTCTTATAACAAGTTATTTTCAATAGGTACGCAATACGTCGTTATTGACAGCGTTTAATAAAATAATTTTATACATTTAATTAATGAAACATTTCAGATATCTTAAATAAAAGAAGATGAAGTTCCTCTGAATGTTATTCTAATAAAAAAATGTGATTTTAATAACGTACTAAAACAATATATACTAAAAAAAATTCGTGCAATCAGTTATTTACTTTCATCGCAAAAAATATTAAAACAAATACCTCCATTTATACTAAGTTAATCCTATTCGTGTAGGTGGCCACTTGGTTAGAATTCCGCGGAATCTACCGTCCCGATTCAAGAAGAAGAATTTAATTAATAGAAACAGTGCAACAGTCTAATGTTACACACGAAACGTTTTAAATAATATTTTTTTCATGAATTTATTTCGTCCAATAACGTTTAAAAAGTTTTTAATAAAACATGATTGTGCGTCGTGCGTGAACATTATAACTTCAGGGTTGAACTCTCGCAACACACATAAATAACTGTGTAACAGAAGTTTCGTACAAATTCAGCGTAATGTTTAGTTCAAATGGCGTTAAATTGTAATTGAATAAGTTAGATGTTTAGGCCATCGTTAGCTGTTTTTTCCTTAAAATGAAGTATGGTTGCAGTATTGAAATCGGCGCTCGCCGAGCGTAAGGTCAGTGGGTCCCCACAGCGGCCGGCATGTCTATGTACATAGATACATAGCAACGAACTCTTAACATTTAGCTGGGAGCCGTATGAAACGACGCGGAAATTCCCACTTACTCTCTGATTGCCACACTAGGGGGGTTAATGTCATTGTTGATTTGGAATGCCGAATGCGCTTACCGGGATAACGGCTTTAGCGTTTTTGCGCCTTGCGATCAATTGAAGCTGAACTTTAGATGATATTAAGCGCTTTTTATGAACCGCAACTGATATTCAGGTCTAATGGTTTTAGAGGTTTGCGTGAGCCACGGTTAGAAATTCGATTTAGCTTTTTTGTTGTATTTCAAATGGAGAGTCCATTAAAGACTTTTTCTCATAGGTTTTTAACATCCAAATACTTTTTGCCGCTATCATCTTTTGCCTTTATACGCATTGAATTCCAAGAAATGGTTTGAAATTCTATTTTGCTTGTAACTATTCTTGTAACTCACATTTTAATACTTATCACGAAAATACTAAACGTTCTAAACAGACACTCATACAACCTTGAAACCACTTAAATGACTATCTACCTATATCAAATTAATTGTTATTCAGGTACTTCCAAAACTAATCAGGACAAAATTATTTATTAATCAACACCCTTAATTACAATCCGTCCTGAATTCCTAACACAGCGCAGCAAACTTTATGATTACAATCATGTAAACATTAAACAATGAAGGCAGTGAGCCGAGACAAGTTACCGCAAACGATTGTTTACAGTACGTCGTAAACTAAACACTACTTAAGCTGACAGTTCGTTGTCATCCAGATGCTTAAACTTGATTAATAGACGATTTGGGAGCGGTCTGATTAATACACGCGCGACGATCCATTCAAAAGCCGTAACAACTTAATCATGATCAAACAAAGCGTACCTACGCAGCTGCATGATGGATCTTATGACACTCACCGCTACCTATGTACTGCCAATACATAGTCAAGTTAAGTACCAACGTTGCTATTGACGATTAATCCGTCACAGCTTCAAAATCGATGGTATTATTTCAAATCTATCAAAAGTAACACAAGTCGTGTTTGCCTCAAAGAATTAAGTGTTGGGCACACTCACGTGTGGGTTGGCACACCGATTAGGTCTAATAAGCCTCCTGTAATGAAATGTAAGCCTATTAGATGCTATTAATAGTATTAGTCGACTACAAAAGATTGGAACTTCTAGCGAAATCCCACATTGAAATACTAATTATATTTACCCGACTGCCAAAGAAGGAGGGTAATGTTTTTTTCTATGCTCTGGGAATCAAACCCAGCAACCTTCTCCTTTGCAGTCTATGAGTCAGTTATGACTCAAGTTAAATTCATAGGAATAAACATTCTTTTCTCTGTAATCTAATTTGTCCAAGTCAAAAACAGAAGGTACAAAATCAATTTGTTATATTAAACTCTTTACCCACTAAACCTAACTATAGACGGACGCAACAATCAATTTACTAGATCCAATATTGTTTTCTACTAAAGTAAATGTATTAAAAAGGAGGCTTATACATGTAGTCGACAATCCAATAAACGTAACAGACGTTAAACTTATGCTACAATATTATTGCTACAAATTACAATAAGTTACGTTATGCTACTAAGCAAATGTCTAAGACAAAAATACGTCGGTTGATACTTTTTCCTTTAAGATGAATGTGCGCGGCTGATATTTGCCCAGACTAACCCCTTTATCGATGACAGTGACGTAGATTACTTACCTATCGACTTCTTTATCTTGTTTTCTTACCTTACCTACTTCATTGGTTTAAAGAACTTTGCTGGAGATAAGCTCATTCGCCGTGAATGTTTATAGACGATAGGTATATGTGTGTACCTTAGTTAGAATTTTTTGTTGATTGCAGCATCAAAAATTCAGTGTTATTCCGTAATTATCCATTAAGCCATTAGTATCCATTGTAAACCAATACACTGCTAGCAAACAATTAATCACTAATTAATAAATTCGAAAATTTGATGAAATAAAATAAGCAGCCTGTAGTTTAATCCGACCGTTGTAATCAATGAATAAAACATATTTTATTTCGATTTTATTCGAACGGCTAGCTGTTTCATAATTTAGCCTGCTAATTGGTTATTACAGGGTTTAGAGAGTAGTATCGGATTTGCTATTTTTAAATAGATATTGAAAGGATGTCTCGTCTGGGTAACCTAGTCTTATAGAATAAGTATTCAGCCTTTTCAAAGTCGGTAAACCCGTCAACTCGGACATAAATCGATTGTCTTGATTAGGCCCAAAAGTATTCGAAAATGAAATGGACTTTGTATAAAGTTATTCGAGATAGATTAGTAAGATTAAGTGCTTACAGTAATTTAACGATCTGTATGCTCTGGAGTGTTTTTATTGCCGTGGTACGCGAGTTTGAGATTACCAGCGACGCCTACATAAGCCAGTCTATTGACTCTGATTTTATATGGGCCAAGAGTTTGTAATGGCTATTAACTAAGCTGGCACTTGATTTATGACTAACTATGTATTGGCAGTTACGAGTCAGAACTTGGGCCATTTCAATGCATTTCGCAAGATCATCTTTTCTGTTAAGGCCTTTATTTTAGCTCATAATTACAATATTTTGTTAATTTTTCTTGAAGTATTAACCCTGACTGAAATTCGAAATAGGTACTATAAAATAAGTAATATGAGCTTCTTGAGAAAAATGTTTCTTGAACAATGATCAATGAAAACGAATCAGTGCAAACAGCACTCGCGTTGAATATAAAACAGTGCTACACATAGTTCTCCGTTTATTCGCTGCAATAAAAATCAATAACGCAAATTAATTAATCTAGACGTACACGCAATAAATAGAAGCAAAACAATATCGAAGAGAGAGGAGGCACTAATGAAATGTAGCGAGCGAGCGACGCGGGCAAATGTAGCGAAACAAACGCACCAACTTCCATCCCGCCCCGCCGAATATCAATGCTACAAACACAAAGATGTTTGTCTCTGTATTGAACGAAAATCTTTTTCATTACACCCATATCTTTCTCTACACATTTAATCCCCTCGGAAACAGACTGCTCTTTCTTTCTTTGTTTATAACAAGAAAATCACTCGTACAAGTTTTGCAGTAGCCGCGTTTGCATACACGAGCTATGTACATTGTTCAAACATTATAGTTGACAGGTGCTGCTGCGCTTACACCAATATTTACCTCTAGACACGGCACCCCGGCGTAATGAGACGTTACCTAGGAAACCAGCTATACCTACACGAGTACATAAAGTACTGGTAAATCAAGTTAATATAATCCGAGGATGCTCGTGCCGATAAGAAATTTTAATTAGCTTTCACATCCATACAAGACCGTCAAAGAAGCCTTATTCAAATCTTATAATCCAATTAACAGACTAAAATATTCAACGAACAAAAACAGAGAGGGTTGAAAGAGCTGCAAGCTATAATAAGCCCACAATTCAAACGTGAGACAGGACAAAGATTTAAGAAAGTGGTACAAAGGGATCTACGGGAGCTTCTCAACAAAAATCAAACAGGACGCGCAAACTTCCGTCTTGCTTACTTTAAAAGGTCTATTTGACATAGTTGGTAACTGAAGGCTAAGGTTTCCGTGAATCTTGTGTAATTAATATAATTAACGTTCTTAACTTTTAATAGGCTTATAAAGCTTAGACATAAGTAGTTAGTGCCTTTATCTTGGCAAGAGAGAGTTTGTTTAGGAGCGCAACTAAAATACAGTGTGGAACAGTATGAGCGCGTCACAAAAGCCCGGAACGGGAGAACACCGTACAAGTATTCACCCGGAAACTTATACACTGCGATCCATTATTTATTGCCGTAACGTCGTCCTGTGGAAAATAATTACCATAACGAAAACCGCATGTCTTTGTTAATTTTCTAGGAACAATATACAACACTAATCATGACCATCAAATGTCATGACTTCTCTTTAATACTTACAGACATTTTATCAATAAAAGCCTTTATAAACTCTATTCAATATACAGCAGAGATATTCAGACATTCTTGTCCTCAAATGATTTTTCCAATCACTTTAATATTGCGCTGCCTACGCAAACAAAATCTGTGGCAATTTTATTATCTTGTTGATAAAAATGTTTCTCGTTTTATTTCCATTAAAATATTTCCAATATTGCAAGTATTTCAATTACTTTATGAAATCATTGTAAAGAGTGCACAGAACTGAGTTTTATTTATTGAATAAACTTATAAATTACTATTACGAGGATTTTATAAGCCTTTCTTCACGGCAAATTGCAATATGAAAGAATCTTGATTAAGTAATTTATGATAGAAAATAATATATCGTAATTTACACTGCGTAATAATTATTTCATATTGTTTCTCCATATTACACCACATTTACACATATTTCATTATTTTTTAATACTTAACTACATTTTAATGAAGTATCTACTCAATGCTCTCTAATAAGATTTCATCAAAATATCAGACGAAGACGTTACACAGAATTTAATGCATACATCTCCGTCATCGACAGTAAAACTCAAACGTAAAGGCGCAATTACTACTGATGAAGTAAGTACCAAAAACAATTGAACTTGCATAATATTATTTTAACGGCACGGCTGCCATAAGGACGTCGACGTATAAACGTTACGTAACTCGCTCTGATGAGTAGGGACGTATTTTGCCAAAGAGGAATTGCGCACACTTGGTGCTCTACTCAAAGTTTCCATTGTAACATCTTAACTTATGCAATATAGCGTCTGCTTCTTTAATACTTTCCACGACGCTCGATTACGTTTAACGACGCAGTTCGAATGAATTTTCTTATTTACAGTAAGCTGGCAGAAAATCGGATGGTATTTTTAGACGGTAGGATTTCACACGAGACGTGCTTGATACGAGAAGTTTTGCGTGCTATTTCATTTTGCATTCAAATAGACTCAGTGAATCTCAATTCATATGGCTGGCTTGTTGGTTCGATATCCATATATACTCGTGTGTTTGTCTATAGAACTACAATATTTTAACAAAAATATATTTTTCTGCATGCAATATTGGATAAAGATATTTTCTGATATTACGTTTTATATTGATAAGGCTTCGTTCGCTTTACTAATATTTTGGCACTACAATATTGCTTCAATAAGAATGAAATATCTCGTAAAAGCTAGGCTAGGTATCTTAGATCTCTATTCATAACTATTTTACCATAAAATGCTCACAATCCGAGCTCGTATTGAACCGGGGGATTGTCCAAAAATTCAATATCCATCATGTATTGTTATATCTAAAAGCGTGGTCATACACGCATGCTTGTTAGCCGTTATTGATGACGCCGCGATCGACGCTCCCATATCGAACTAATATCAATAACCTATCGACAAAAAGCCTCTTCGACACGATGTAGGTAATTTTAATTTCGGTATAAGCCAAACCAGGGAGTGGTCAAACTGACCGCCTTATTCTGAAACCGAAGAATAACTATTTTTACACTTATGGCAAAAAAAATATTATAAGCTTTTAGTAGAGTACACGTGTCATATATATTTTTCTGTTAGGTTTAATCTACTTTAAAAACACTCACGTGAGTAGTAAACGTAGTACAAACAATGTGAATACGCGAAACGCACAAAAACTGACGTTTAATTAACATCACACGAGGTAGACGGAACAAATACTCCTTTAATCATGCAAACTGTTCCCCAACGTACAACTTCAATTCAAATAAGACAGCTGAAACAGCTCATATGTAGCGCATATGCTTCCTGCTTGCACTAACTTATAAATACCGCTGCACGAACTATTCCACCGATATGACAAATAAATGAACCAACTACGGAATAGAGGTCTAAAATCTCCAAATAGGGCAAACCACTCAGCTTATATTGTTCCGCGAACTCTAATTATTATTAATGATAGCGCTCGCTTATGAAAATTCCGATGCGAAGAAAGGCTCAGTTTCGGTAATAAAACGACGCATATTGTACAGTATTAATCAGTTGGGTGACGACATGGGTTGTGATTCGTCACCTTCAGGGGTTAAGCATAGTATTGACTTTTGGCAAGAAATAGCAATTCGCAAAGTAAACGCCTCAGTAAGTATATACTATATATGTACAAAACAAATTTCGCCAAAGTAACTTCAAATGTAACTATTTAGCGTTACATTAGGCAAGCTTGTGGTATCAGATCGGATTCGGAGAAATATTATATTTCTCAGAATAACAGCCAATAATACAGTATCAAAGTTATAAATCTCCTCGATGTATGAGCTATCTACGAGTACATAGAATAGATTGAAGGAAACATTTTCACTTTTAGGATAGCTTCTGTCTTTTATTATTTATGATTTTGATAAAAACTTTGACCATTTGCTTTGAACAGAGAAGTTAAAATGGGTTTTTACGTCCTTACTTGAAAGCTAATATTACCATATTATAATAACGGGACTGAAGAAATCTACCATTTCATTACAAGAATAATTTAAATAGTAGTTTCTGAAAATATTTTGCTCCGAGTACCTACTCTAATCACACATTCCTTACAAATTAATTCAAAAACTCACACAAAATCACAAATGTTAAAAAGTAAATAAAATAACTAAGCTGCAAAAAAAACAAAACAAGATTAAACCAAGAACTACGAAGAAAATAGTACTTAAATCTATTTTAAAATATTAATTAACAAAATTAAGCCCGTTCATATTGAGAAAGACTTTAATTCTATTTTAAGACTTGCTCAATAATATACAAAACACTACTTACGTTATTATCTTCAAAATTTAAATGTCTGTTTACTTCGGATTAAAATAAACTAATGAAAAACCTTCATTCACTTTATGGCAACGATGTTTCATTCTGAAACATTTCGTTAAAAGGCTTACAGATAATGCGGGATTTACTTAAAGATTTTAAACAAAAAATTTTAGCACCTATAAATCCTAGATTAAAGTCGTAAAGATTACCAACACTATAAAACGTCTACTTATGATAAGCTTTTTCATAAAAATTCAAAAGTTATTTTTTTATTTAAATCTCTTTGTTTGCTCGAGTTTTTCTCGACTGCGATCGGTATTCATTTGGAATATCAGTATTTTACACGGTGAGGTAACATCTGACCTTCACAGTCTTATTACTGAGGATCATACCGACTTCCAAAGGTTAAACCTGTTGTCGGATTGTCGGGCTTCATACTTCCCTTTACGATTTCACTAGGTATTGTGTAACAACTGGGACTAACTATTTACCATGTGGGACTTTGACATATTTCGATGTACATTTTAACGTGGCTAAGGTTTGGCACACATATGAAATCATGAGCGTTTTAAATGTAGCATCTCGTAGATTACAATTCAACATTGATTGACTCCTCAATTAAATAAAATGAGATAAGAACTTATACTCGTAATAACAATCCACATCAGTCGGGACCAATTAATACTGAGTAATCGGTTTATTGCTAACAAGTAAATTAATCCGATCTGCCATCAAACTCTAATTGGCATCTTATTACCTATTGTAGATTAAAATAAAGTACAGTCAACGGCAAAAGCCGATTAATATATCAGAATATGTATAGATGATAATATTAATGGAATTGGGAAATTCGAAGTAGGTAATTTTGGTATAGTGATTGAACTTTATGAAACACAAGCTTCCGGCCGCGGTTTTACTCGAGTTCCGTGGGGACTACTTCACACACCCAGATAACCTATGGTCTGCCTTGATAAGAGGGTTTCTAACACTTAAATTAATTTTCGAATCAGTCCAGTAATTCCGCAGATTAACGCGTCCAAACAAACAAAGAAACAAACTCTTATACCTCTATACCTACCCAATGAAGTGTTGTTATTTATAACTTATATATATATATGTTACTTATACATATATATATTTATAACTTAAGTAAGTTACATCGGATATTACTTCCATGACTTTGAACTTCACAGAATCACAACAATTTATTTTTAATAACTAATTCCTGTTAACTGTGTAACAGTTTTATATAGTGTCAACACAATCTCGAGCTTTACATTATTAAATACAATGCTACTACGCAGAAACAAAAATAAATACGTTATGTGCGGGTATACTCGTATTTTCAAAGGCAACAATGTACCTTTATACGCCCACTCCAAGCCGATATACGTGTTCACTTATATTTGTTGGGCTTTAAATAATTGTGTCCCAAAACTCCCTCTGCTAATGAGAATCTAATAAAACCCAAAAACATTGCCAAACTTGGACCATGGAAAGTTGGGTGCTAAAAATGAACAGAAAATACTGCCTGGAATTCATTAGGACTATGCTAGCCATTTTGTCATTAATTTGTTGATAGCTATTTAGGATGATATTTAAAATGGAAATATTATGTTTTTATCCGAAGATTTATTAAAAAAAACTCCAGGACCATTCTCTATAAACCAACATGCTAACAAAAATATCTTAGTAGAACAACAGTCAATAACATGGAACTAAAGTTTTGTCTTTCAGCTGTTATTGTTTAAAAACAAAACATTCTGTCGCCGAAGCCTTTGTTATTTCAGATGACGTGTTGGTCTTCGCGTGTAAGCCTTATGCGCCGTATAACTTCGTTCAGAATATAGGGTCCAAAGCGGCTTATACAACATCCAGCTTTTCTCGACATTCGTATCGAAACATACATTTTAAACGATTTCCTAGACAACGCGTGGCCTATATAAATAAATCACTGAATACACCCATATCTTCTGTACACAACACACGTATAAATAACGTAAATATATTTTTATAAATAAATACTAGCAGTTTGTATATTTGCACCATATTTTTTTGAACGTTTGCGCATATTTTCGCTGTTATACGATCTTTTTCATATCAAAAATTTTAAACTCTGTTTTAACGAGTAGGTATAGAACACCAAAAAATGTAATCGATATTTTGTGCTCCAAGTATTTTTTATAACATAAATAATACTCTTGTGCTTGATTCTCTTTTATGTATTCAGTAAAAAAAATGGTGTTCAATAGCTTCCGATGAAATTAAAGAGCCTTAATTACAAGATGCTGTAGAAGTGTAAAGGAAATAATTTTATAACCGGCCTCGTTCATATTTTATCGGAGATTGTACCGCAAAAAAAATAAGAGAAGCAGTGTAAATCCAAGTTCCGGGCCTGATGCCAACTCGATTCGCATTGCAGAAAGATGAGCTATAAGATTGTAATGGAACAAGATATAGAAATGAACTGAAAACTGAACATGGCTCGTTCTCGGGTCTGCCACATGTCATGAACAGTGATTTAGTGTTTTGTACGCTTTCGACAAGACTTTTTCACACAATTTTTACAAGTTGTGAAGGAATTACATACATTATCAGTAGCTGTTGATGTGCAACGGTCCATCACATGATATTTAGAAGTGTAGCTGTCCCTAGACGAGAACTAAATAAGGTAGGTTTCTAGAGTTATATGATTTTCTGCATATTTTGTTTAATGAAAGACTTGTTTCTTGTTTGTGACCCGTATTTGTAATACATATACCTAGTTTTACTTTTAATTACACAACGAAAGAATGGTTTTTATTGATCATAATAAATTCTATACGGAGGAAAAAGGAAAGACATTTTAGCAAAATTAAAACTAAACTCTATTTCAATTCACTGAAATTGAGGCTAACGACTCGTTCAATCACTATCATCCACTGCCTAATAACTCTTTAAAAAGGTCAAAATAAATGAAGAAAGTAAACCAAATTAAACACACAATCTAACAAGCGAGTAATTACTGGTCCCCAGAATTTGTATTCATAATTTACAAGGTTTTTTCAGTCCTCATTATACGTAGGAAGGAATAAATACGTCATATTTGACCTTTGGCAGCAATTTGTCACGTTACTCGTAAGCACATCATTATTTTTGGCTTACATTCTAACTGGCTCGGTACTTAGAGTACCAAGTACCAACCTAGATGTTGGTGAATGTGAAAAAAGATTTTAGACAGCTACTTTTGATGCTATCGTGGGAGACACCAAAATACTTAGTGATAAATAGAGACGCATTTTAATATGCAACATGTTGGTAGTCTAGCTGTATACCTGAAACTAAGGCACAAAAATTACAAAAAGGTTTCAACTCAAAGAATTGAAACTAGTAGGTACCTACTTTTTTCTGAGACAAGCTTACAAGTTTACCTGACAGAAAACTCCTTGAAAAAATCTGGACATTATTGGCCTTACTACAAAAACTTTAAACCCTGTTTTACACTTGTCTAATAAAATTTTGGCTGCAAAATGAACCATATGTCAACGTCATAATTTGACATTTTTTTAGACAAGGCATAAACTGACGTTTAAAAGTTTTTGTGGTAAGACGGAAAATGTTTAAAACGATGGGCTAATTATCAGAAAACAAACAGGTGTACTGTGTGTGATAATTATATATTTACTGTTGTTAATGAAAAAAAACACTAATTAGTTTGACACCTTCGAATTTAAAGTCAGTACCTTAATACGACTGTGTGGACAACAGCCAATAATTTTCTGTGTTTTTGTTTATCCTTACTAATATTATAAATCGGAAAGTGAGTTTGTTTGTTTGTTCCGCTTTCACGCCGTAACTACTGAACCGATTGCTTTGAAATTTTGCAGACGTAAAGTTAGAAGTCCGGATTAAATAATAGGGTACTTTTTATCCCGAAAAAATAGATATTCCCGAGGGAAAACAAAAATATTGTTTGCTTGATGGATGGATTGTAGATGGCGCTGTGTGTCGTTTAAAACAAGGTAATATATTGCAAACGAATATAAACATGTAAATTTAGAAGCTAAATGATACGATAATGAATCCCCGAAAATGAGGAATTCCCGAGGGATGATGTACAATTTGTTTAATCGTCTAAACTGTTTTTTTTACATCTACTTATATATTGCAAACGAATATGAACATATAAATTTAGAAGCTAAATGATACGATAATGAATCCCCGAAAATGAGGAATTCCCGAGGGATGACGTACAATTTGTTTTATCGTCTTAACTGTTTTTTTTACATCTACTTATCCTGAAATAACTATAATTCAACGAATTACTAATTGGTATAATTGTTAATACTTATAGTATTAGTTAAGTTATTTAGTTCTTGAGGTATGCCATAGATGGCGCTGGGTGTTTTTAAAACGTGGTAACGATGTGTTTTTAAAATACGTAAGAAGTGGAATGATAGCTTTTTAAAACGTGGTGACGTTGTTTTTTTTAAGATACGTAAGAAATGCAATGACGCGGTGTCCTGCGTGAGCGACGAACGCGGCGCGACGCGACGCTGCGAACGCGACGAACGCGATCAACTCAACGGCATTCCCTACATGCGGCCTATGTGACAGTCTGCGGCGAGACGCGACGTAACGCGTACTTGTTTTGCGGGCGACCAGATGCGACATCACGAACTATTCAGAAGCGTTGATCGCCACAGTGCGTGAATCAAGATTGTTGTGGGACAAAAAACATAAATGTTGCTGTCTGTACTTTAAATATGAACTTTCAAGCAAAATTGTACTGAACTTCTCCATGATTTGAGAAGTAATGACCAAAATCACGTAGGACATTTGTCGCGTATAGCATCGCGTCGCATTACGTCGCGTCGTGTTGCGTCGCGTCGCGTCGCGTTCGTCGCTCACGCAGGACACCGCGTGATATCTCGCGCTTTAACCTGTAGCTCATTGTTCAATCGCGAGCTTCCCGATAGCTCGATAGATGGCGTTGTGCTTTTCTGTATCGCGGTGTTAAGGTTCGCCGCGAATTAGTCTTAAGGTGTTTTGAAATCAGTGAGGCCCAGTAGGGCCAGGGCCAGCCGGGGCTGCGGGTTGTTCGAAAGAGATACCGCGGCCCTGGTATATAAAAGGCCTAGGACGGAACACGACGATTTTAGTCAGTAAGAGTCTGACACTCCCTCACCGCTGCTAACCCAATTCCAACAGACCTCCCATTTCAATTTAAAAGACTACAATTTCCTATAAGGTTTTTCATTTGCAATGACCATTAATAAAGCACAAGGCCCAACTCTAAGGGTTGCTGGAGTACACTTAGAAAAACATTGTTTTTCGCATGGTCAGCTCTATGTAGCGTGTTCCCGGGTTTCCAGTGCCCAAAATCTGCATGTTTTTGCTCCACAAGGGAAAACGTATAATATAGTGTACCATTCAGTTTTGGTTTAACAACTAATCGTATCCAGCGTTACATCGCGCTTCTTAGATTTTTCCGTGGGAATGAGAAGTTTTCTTATAGTTGTGATTTATACCGCAATATAACCGAATTCCACGCGGGCGAAGCCGCGGGCGGAAAGCTAGTTCATTATAATTAATGCTGAGTCATATTCTCGTGTACACTGTGAATAAAATCAAACAACGTAACTTTTCCTACTTAATAAATATTTAAACAAAAAAGAACGCCAAAACTCAACAGAACTTGAGAATAAAAGATTCACCACAAAAATTCACCGAGGTAACAATGACCATCAAACTCAAAAGATAATTTCATATCTGATAAAATAACTCTGAGGGAACCAATTAGTATTATACCAATTTTCCACGTAACATTGTTTGACAGAGGAATTATAATTACAGCCGAAAACCTTCCGCGAAATGTCCTTAAGAAATTTTGAAATTACATCATACAACTTTACCTTAGAGCCGGCCGACTAAATCAATAAGTTTAATTTCTGTTTCAGAGTTATATTCTTCAATTTGTGAATAATTACGTGGAGGCCCCGACGCTTCTATCTCCCTTTATCAACTTCTCAAACGTGACCAGTTTACAAGGTTACATAGTTAGTATGACAAAATTGGAAGTTACAATATGGCTTCCTCAATATCACACAAATGGCTGGCTACTAATTTTCCGGGCGAATATTGTTCATAATTAATGTGCTCAAGCTACACGTTGTAGCAGCTAGAATGGTGCCAATTTGTTTTTTTTTATACATATTTTGTATCTTAAATGTCACAAAAGTTTATTCATATTAGAGCGCGTAAAAAAGAGTTGAAGATCGAGCACACTGGCGAGCCTCGGGGCAAGCCTATTGCAAGAATTATGGTTTTTCTTACTAAGTATTCTTTACACTTAGTTTTTCTTAATTTGTACTGCTCGTACTTAGAAAGTACTTATGAAATTTTTTTAACAATTACGACTTCATATTTCCTTGTTTTTTGGCAGTCTATAACTTTTACTTTCATTAGAGGAAGAATATTGATCCAAAATCGTGCAAATTAATACATAAAACAAATATTGTGCACATCTATAAACACATAGTTCCGTAATTATTAATAAATTGAACCACAATTGCGTTATTTAGGAGGAATTACTAATTATTAGTTTAATAATAGAAATTAGTAAACAAACGTTAGTATGTAGTGTGCAAACAAACATTTGGTACCTTTTTGGTATTTGCGAAGCTATGCTATTTGTTAATCATTTGGTATATTCAATCTAAAACTTCATGTTTAATGGCAGGAATTTAAAATCTATAATCGCATAACAACAACCTTCTAATCTAATATTATAATGTGAAAGTTTGTGGATTTCGATGTTTGTTCCTCAATCACGCTTTCATGGCTGAACGAAATGAGCTCTCATTTGGCAGACATATAGACAGAGCTCCAACTTAAAACATAAGTTCCGTTGTATACCGAATAATTAACAGTATATGCATACCCACTATACTTAACATATTCATGTTTTAAATGAATCTCATTACCGCATTAGTTCAAAATAACAAATAAACGATATAACATCAATTAGGTACCAAACCGCCAACAAAAATGAAGGGACCGCAAGCCCCAAAATGTGTTACACCTACCTTCACAATATACTAGATAAGTATTTACATAACAGTGATAAAATCTAAGTTAGAGCCAGTGAATATACTGCGGAGTAACGTGTGTAGTTATCTAAAGTTGTTTGGTGAGAACATAACTGTAGTGCGAAGTTGCACAGACTAGCACAGAGTAGCACAGACTATACACAGGGATACGGCAGATGTGAGCGACCAACTTGATGCGGCGACGACGCAACCTCAGCAGGGTTGCACCCGCTAATTAAATACGGGGTATTACGTGCTGTGAGCTTTGTAGGGCTGGTCCTAAATTGTAGTTGGTGCGAATATTCCTTACATAATCACGGTGATGCCATCCAAATGGTATCAATAGTAAGGTTTCATTGACAATGGGATACTGATGAAAATTTTAAAGTTACATTAAGGTGTATGACAAACAAGCTCGTACTTCTACAGGCTTCAAATATATACTCAGTCATCGTTATACAACGCGTTCGACTTAAACCACATAAATAAACTTAATCGAATTAAAACAGGCGCATAATACAATATTCCATAAACAAACTTAGTGACAAGCACATTACGCGAACAAAGCGGCTTATTATTGAACAAAATGTGTACACACACCAACAATACGCTAGATTGAGTATCTGGATGAGTGGGAGCGTGGCTTGAACTTATTAACACAGTTGATTGCCGTGGCAAATTGGATGGGGACTTGCATACGCAATGCCAATATATAAGCCTCATGGCTAATAATAGTCTCATGAAAGTCGTGTGTGCTTTGCATAACATGCAACTTTGGACATGATGAAACAATAATTACATTGTTTGTTATGTCCAATAGGTCAGTTTTGAATAAATTATGGGATTTGATTCCATTAAAAGCGCAATGAGCTGTTGAATATTAATGAGGGATAGGTACGGTGTTTTGTTTAGACCTTTGAGTGTATTGTGCGAACTTCGTGTGAACAATTTGATACTACACGTATTTGCATATGTGAATAATAAATATATTTTCATATATGAATATCTGGTTCATGAACTTTTGTTAAAAATCTAAGAAAGATATTTGTTGACCATAAAGTTACTTTGACCCAGTTATTATCAAAATAGATAATCAAAACAAGGATCCCTTCGAAAATAATAGTCCATTAATATTAGAGGAATAGGTAAGGCTTTACTACTAATGTTGGTACCCAATATAATTGAATAGGTGCGTCTTATTCCACATCGTTGACAGCCCGACGTCGGAACACGTGTAATCTCACAGTACGTAATGGTATGAACTAGGCACTGCGTTAGCAAACGTACGCAATTTCAATCAAGACAACCGCAAATCGATGATTTGGTGGGAATACGACCGTAGACAATTTACCTTGTATTCAAACTATTTGCCTACATCGGTTTCAGAGTGCAATTAGGGAAATAAATAGCAAACAACATTCTGACCTAAATATAGCTTCATTACAACATATTTACAAAAAAATACAGAAGAAAACATACATTAATTCCATTTAACTTAAAATAGGATCGTAAGAAGCAAAATATAATTTGTCAAATTCTATCACAACTTACCTCCAGTTACTTCTTATAAATCTGAAATATGTTTTCCATATAACATAAACTAGCTGTTGCAAGCGACTTCGTACGCGGATCCTGTCCCTTATGCCAGCGACTACGGGGTCAGCAAAATCAAAGATCTAAATAGTCTGATATTGAATTTTAAGGGACCGAAGAGAAACGTTCTATATACTTAATTTTTGTACTTTAACAGCAAAAGCACAGCAGACTAAACAAAACGCTGAGAACTGAACCGCAATAGACGTGACCATAGGGATAAAAGTAGTGATTCTAATTAGTCCGCATTTGTGTGTGGCAAAAATATTATACAAGTATTATTACGTAAAAAAACATTAAATAGATGACAAAGTCGTGGTGACTTAGTGGAAGTCGTGGTGGTTTAGTGGGTAGAGAACCAATCTCTCAAGTATGAGCGTGCGTCTTTGATTCCAGGTCTGGCAAGTGCCTGCCAATGCAACTTTTCTAAGTTCATATGTACTTTCTATGTATGTATATTTTGGATACCAATGACCGTTATTTGGAGGGGATGTTAAACTGTAGGTTCCGGCTGTCATTGAACATTCTCGGCATTCTATAGTCCCGAGGTCTGGAAGAGACATACAATATAATAATGAGATATAACGCAACAAAGTCGGAGAGTGGGGGCTCGTGACGCCACGTCTAGGTATGTAAAATTTGTACTAAGCAGTGAATTCAAGCGTTGTTGTATCTTTGTTATTATTTGTTTGTGAGAGAGAGAAAAGAAAAATACGTGTCTAAAAGACGGACTAATTACTTTTTTCATTCACCATACCTATTTCATAACATTCATTTCTATACATTTCAAGTGTAGTATTGCTCCTGAAGTTCCACATCAGGTGTTCCAGATTTTCGATGTTTATACGTCAATAGAGAGTGCATCAGATTGAACCACTTTTGCTAAAACGTCATATCTTCATATGCTATAGTCTAGCTGGGCTCCTGGAGTTCCACATCAGGTGTAGGTGTGGTTCAATTTTTATAAGTCAACAGAGAGTGCTTATCAGATTGAACAACTTTTGCTAAAACGTCATACCTCTTTAAGCTATAGTCTAGCTGGGCCCCTGGAGTTCCACATCAGGTGTTTTAGATCTTCAATTTGTGTAAGTCAATAGAAAGTGCTTATCAAATTGAACAACTTTTGCTAAAACGTCATACCTGTATATGGTATAGAGAAGCTGGGCTCTTGGGGTTCCACATCAGGTGTTCCAGATCTTAAAATTTATTATCTCAGCTGAAAATGCTCATCACATGAAACAATTTTTGCTATGGCACCATTTTTGTATCTCTAATAGTTTTGTTGGTCTGTAGGAGTTCTGCATCAGGTCTTCAAGTTTCGAAGATAAATTATAGCCTATATGTTGACCAGGCTTAATACTGATACAACAAAGAAAAAATCATTGAAATCCGTTCAGTAGTTCGGAAGATTAGCGTGTACAAATCTAAGAAGATGTATACAAACTTTCATCCCCTATTTTATCCCCTTAGGGATGGAATTTATCAAAATTCTTTCTTAAGGGTTGCCTACACCATAGTAGCTTTATACATGCAAAGTCTCAGTCCGATCGGTTTAAAATTGACAAAGTTTCATACAAACTTTCATCCCCTATTTTATCCCCTTGGGGGTAGAATTGATCAAAATCCTTTCTTAGCGGATGCCTACGTCATAACATCTACCTCCATGCCAAATTTCAGCCCGATCCGTCCAGTGGTTTCAGCTGTGCGTTGATAGATCACTATGTCAGTCAGTCACCTTTGAGTTTTATATATTTAGATTATCTCCATAAGCGTAAAATGAAAGAAGCTAGAGCATAAAATATGTCGTAAAACATGATTCACATGTATTATGTTGGTACTTATTACCGGAGCAGATATTATGTTGTATTTTACGAGGCGTAAAATGAACTGTTACAAAAGTACGCACATTCACTTCGACGAAGGATACCTTTAACGTATTAGGAACCAAGTTTTATACAGTGGAATACATAAACATCTTATTTTTTTACATTTATGAAAAATTAAAAAAGGGGTATCTAATAAATATTGAGTGCAGTTTTCAAATAGCAAATCGGCGCCTCTATAATTAAGGCAACGTATTTTCATAACGGTCTCATTGACTAAAACAATCAACTTTAGTTATATCTAACACAATTACAAACTTGTGCCATCAGAGTAATAATCAACGTGTGTTGTAATTAACAGAGAACAGAACTGCTTTGCCCAAACTCTTAGAATAATCCTATAATCACCTTTTACGACACTCAGTAATAGAACCGAAGCGAATTCCTTGACTTGAACCAAACGGACAAAGTTTTTGTTACTCGAGCGCCAACCACCCCGAACAACCCCTCTCGCGAAATATGAACGAACAAAGAAAGGTTATTTTAGACAAAGCAATAATTAGCAGCAATCCATTGGTTGCGTCACATGTTCGCGTGTAGCATGTAATGGGTTAACTGGCTATTACAAACGTCATCACTAACAAAGGGTTAACGGAGTCAATTAGCCATCGAAAACACCGCCCCGTGACATTTAGAGGCGCTGGGTGGGACTCTATTTGTCATTAATTTAGGGAATGAGGTGACGGAAACAGGGGCGCGGTTTGCGAACAAATTAATATTAAGTACTGGTACAGCACCGCTCTAACAATACCAAACCTACTTATGAATAACATGGTGTGTTACGGAGAAATTAGCTGGAAGTTTCAATCATAAACTTGTCTCACTCACTGGTGTAGATTAAAGCCCTTTAAAATATGTTTATCATCTCAAATTAAATCGAATATTATCTTTAACCACCACAACAAAATTCTTAAAATAATATCCTTCCAGTGTTATTAGATACAAGCTACCGCAAGCGCAACAATACTGTAGCCGCTATATTAAAAATTCTATGCGTTCCAGGCGCCCAAACATGACGGAAACAAACCCCGATAGGTAAGAGATATTCGCCCAAAATGGCCGCCCCATGTTTCACGGTTTGTCAAACTATAGCTTGAACGTGATAAAATTTCATTTTGAACCACCTTTTTTATTGCTTTTGTCTCATCGTTCAACGCATAAAATATGTCAAACGCCGCGCTCGTATCGGTTTCATTCTAAAAGCATATTAGATTTAGTTAAATATCTAATACTCGACCATTTAAACAGGGCCACGAAATATAAACACAGAGGGACATTACGCATGTATTGTGGAAATCACTCACAAACATTAATTAGCAAATTGAACCGAAATCAGTTGACAATTTATCATGCGGAATTTCAGACCACAATTGCAATTGCATCCGGGTGGCAAGTAAATAAAAGCCCACGGCTTCCGCCACCAAAACTGCACACAGAGGGATGCGTTTTGGCACAAATTTTGCATAATAACCTTTGTGATGTTGGCTGCAGGGCGTGAAACTGGGAAATGCCGACGAATACTGCAACATACGCGTATATTTAATGTTATTTTTATATACCTTTAACTCTCTTACAGCGGCAGCGATTTTACTCTTTGTATTCTACTTTTGAACTTTTAAAACCAATCAGCCGTTGGCAACGCTAGGAATAATAAAACCGTATGCACGCATTCATACACAAAACATGATCCGTACAAGTAAATTAAATTGTAGTTTTTAGTAGTTAGTTCCCAATAGCCTGTCACTGATTTAAATACCGTTAACAATAGATTGCCTTTTCACTGTGTGGATAATATTGAAATGATATTTTGCGGTAATATACTGGGAAACTATGAGTCGTATTCCTCTGGGCGAACCTGTTTATCGTTTCCATTTCATAATAATTTACGAGAAAGGTTATACCAGAACATCTGCAGCAATGAACATAAAGTAAATGGACTAAACGGAAAGTTTTCCACTAAATCTGAGCGTTACCTATCTGAGAATCGTAGTCCAAAACAATTTTAAAGATTTAATCTCTCCATAGCTACTCAAAAATGAGAAATTAGATTCACCTAAGCCTTAATCCTAGCTAACCCTGGGCAATTTATTAAAACTTCTTTATTTAATCTCGCAAGTTATAATTTTTGTGGAAAACTTCACAGAAACTTGGAGATAAAAGAAACAAAACAGCGGAAAGCTTTTTCAGGCTGTTATCAAAGGCCATTATCTCTTGACCTGAAAAGTGGAATTATATTTTGTTTCTTCTTATAAGGAGTAAATAAGTTAGCGGGAGCGGAGACGTAATTTAAAAGTTACCTTCAAGTGGTCTTCCTTCCCAAGGCTCAGTTATTAAGTGGCTGCCTAAACAAGATTTAACAACGGGGAAAAAATGCAAGTATCTTGTTTGATGACAGAAAGTCGTTTACGCGAAAATGTTGATTAGTGACCGCGGGCCCATTTTTATTACCTTCCCTCGCTATATTTATTGCGTCATAACTTCATTTATATGTACTCCGTGGAGCATCCCGGGATAAAATTAGGTCATCACATCCCTCTCTATTAGAAATAAAATGCTCTAAGATATATTAGATTAGGTACTAAGAAGCGACATCTAACTGTACAAACGCGCACTAATGTTATGAGAGCATAGTTTCCCTAATGGTTGCGCAAGCTCAGTGGCCACACTACTCCGTACTACAATTTGCTATTAGGCATGTAATTCTCAGCAAAAATACAGAAACTTGGCAATAGGCCGGGACAGCGCTGGTATTTAGAAGAGGAACTACATTTTCATGCTAATAGGGAAATAAAAGAAAAGGCGATATCTACTTTTACAGTAGTATTCTACTTAAATAGACCTTAGTTTTTTTTGCAATTATATTACCAACTTACGTTTAAAGTAGATTGTATTAGGACATTATTCAGAAATATAAGGTTCACATAGCTGAAATCAGAAAAAGGGCGACGCAGTGCGAAGTTTGGGCGACAAAGATAGAAATTATGCGCAGAGACCTAACAAAGGTTATCTACAATGTTCATAAATCCTCCTATATGATAGTTATACAAAAATATTAATGGTAGCCTACAAATTACAGGCATCAACACCCATTACGACTAATGTTTAAACGTTTTTAATATCCCAAAAGCTTTAATTAACAAAGAGTAACAGAACAAGAGGCACATTATTAATATCACGTATTTACATGACAACGAAATTAAAAACGAGCTCTCATTTCCTTTCCGTCCATTTGCTTAATGGACTTATGTGGCACGGGGGACTTTCGCAACAACTTTCATCACACTAAAAGCAACGTACGGAAAATGCCCTCAGATTAATATACCTCATAACATTTTCTCTTGACTGTAAAAGTACGCGAAATTCACATATTAACTAGCAAATGAATTCGAGCTTACGAGTTTTTGAGGAATTAAAGGGAGTGTTCGTTATTGAATCTGGCTCCATGTGTATCGCGCCTGTGCCCAATGAACACGTTAATTACTCAGCCATATAATGTTCATGTTTAATTTGTAACGTTGGAGATCCTTTATATGGGTTGCCATGCCGATAGACAGGTACTTACAAAAATAATAGTGCACAGATATAGATAATAATATTATTATTTTTTCGTTTATAAAATACATCCTTTCACAAAGACTACTCGTACATAGTTAGGTCGTACCCACACTATAAAAGCTTTAAAGCGTAACAGTATCTAAAGTTTGGTTACTACTTAATTAATTTTGCAAAACAATTGCTATCTTTATAAATTATGCATAGCAAACTTACCTTTATTAATCTTTTCAGGTACAAAATGGTACCCTTCAGGAATTATTTACTTAAACGTATTGGAGCGGGAATTAAAACTTTCATAATAAATTCACAATGTAGGCTAGACTTTAATAAGTGTATGGTGGGTAGGCGCATAAATATCGCGTATATACTTATTTATGAGTGAGCTTATAACATGGTTACGAGGGAAAATTAACTAGGGACTTCCCGTAAGTGTAGTGTATAAGAAATAACAAGTTTTGTTTTTAATAGAGCTTGTTGATTGTATATAGGAGATATCTGTATTGTGTATGGATTTGTAAGAAATATTTTTAAATGGCTTACAGGTGTCAAAAAAGGCGAATGGCAACGGGGACAAAGTGTATGTTGTACCTATGTTGAAATTTTTAAGAAAAATACATTCTAAAGCCAATTAGGTATTTGTTTTGAGGTCGAAATTCTAAATATTTATATTTTTTACAAATACAGATAAAAAAAATACAATTTAACAAAGCTTGTTGAAACCATTCGTAAAGTGCAGCAAACTAGATACTTTATGGTTGAAATTGTTGTTTCCTCCTGCCCTGTTCCCAATTTTATTTGAATTGTTGTGTTTGTACCTTAATAAAAAAAATGAATAACACAGCACACTTGGCCGCCATCTGATATTTTCTGTATAAATTATAATCAGTAAGTACCTATGTTATAGTAAAAATAAATCTCTCAAAACAGAAAAATATCATGAGCGGCACAAACAAAGTACATACATAATGGTACGTAGACTTCGGCTCTAACCATATTGCAGGAAATGTTGTTGTTGAATCTCTTCAATCGTAAATAACAAATGGGAGAAAATAAAACTTTTCCGCCACATCATCCTGTTTATATCAAGATTGCGAGGTGAGGTACCTCTCTACGTACCTACGTACCTACTCTCTGGGGCCACGGCCGTTCCCAAACTGAACTGTCATTATGAACCGTTAAAATTGAAGTTTCCCAAAAGAGATTACATCGAGTTACCGCTCGTTTGCAACCACGTGCCTCTCACCTTGGCTAAGGGTGTTTCCCATCAAAGCGGAATAAATAACGAACTTTAAACTTCTAATTAAGTTACACTACTTTGTTCTATCTGTCTTAACGAGGAAGGAGTTTCTTATGTGAAGATAGCGGCAAGCACAGGTGCAGAATGAAAGTTGCGACGTGGCGAACGAATGATGTAATTAGCAAAAGTAATCGTTTTATATTAAAACTTTTTGTTTGACCACTGACTTATCATAAGGCCTTATGACCCCTCCCACTGTAGGTGCAGCGTGAGGGAGTGTCAGACTCTTACTGACTAATACCCACTATGCTCCAGCTTGAGCCAAAGGGCTAATGAGTTAGCGGCTCTGGTACATCTTTATGTACCAGAGCCGCTAACTCATTCGAAAAAAACCCGAAGCCTATAATATACTTATGCCACAAAATACCTTATCTAAAGTTAAAGTGGGTGAGGCTTATACAGTTGGCAGATAATGGAGTAGAAAATATCTGAATTGGTGAATGTAGAAAGATGTAGCGTGGGTGGCCTAGAGAAGATTATTGGAAAATGCTTTGGTAATCTCACTGGATTCAGAGCAAATTCTATCATTATCAATTTTATACTTTTGTATGACTTTCATTAACATAAATCTATTGAGCAATAATAAAGAACTTTGTTAAAACTATTATATGAATTATATAATATTTTTTACTGATTAACATTATCGTTTAATACAAAATTTTAAGGCCGTTTAACCCTATTACGTTTTAGTGGAAATCACGTTAAACTTGAAGGCCACTAAGTATACAAGTACGGTGTCGAAACGTCGTTAACTTAGACTTTATGAAAGTAATTGCTGGGACCTGTCCAATTATCCAGGTTAAGATGATGGTTATGAGTACACTCTGTAGTAAGTTTGTTTTATGAAAATGCTTCCAAAAACATAGTT
The DNA here is from genome assembly GCF_030705265.1 of Helicoverpa armigera. NCBI lineage: Eukaryota > Metazoa > Arthropoda > Insecta > Lepidoptera > Noctuidae > Helicoverpa > Helicoverpa armigera. The sequence continues at coordinate 6,675,087 of NC_087132.1, read as the reverse complement.
TTATGGAGCATACATTGGCTTGTTTTGAGATTCCCTTTTTTAGTGGTAACATATGATTTTAATACAAGGCTAAAAAAAATGTTGTTCACTAAAAAAGCAACACTGAATATAATATTTATAGATGTTCAGGATTCCGATTACTAAGTAAAAAAAACTTCGGAATTGAGAACCTCCTCCACGTGTATAATCATTAATCTTCAAAAATACTATTTTCTATCAAAACTTGCCACATTCCGACATAGTAGTAGCGCAAAAGCTCCCGAATAGCAATAAAAAATTCACAGATGTTTGTCACGTAAAGTTAATTTTTGAACAGACTCCAGCATCTCTCGACTGTACTTCAGGTTGCTGGCTTTATATTATTTCGTTATGCCACTTGAATATCATACCTTGAACGTCGAGAAGTCCAATTTGGCTCGATTTCCAGTCTACCTCGCTCGCACCAACTTATTTTAGTGGTTGCATTACAAATGTATGAGTTGATATGCACAGCGGAAAAAATCACCGTTAATATCCCTGCTCTTTCTAAACTCAGCCACGCTTTAATGAATCCATCCGCCTCTCTTAATGCATTTAATAAAGGTGTATTATAAATATAATGGAACCAAGCTAGCCTAGCAAGAAAAGAAAGGCTAAGAGTAGCTTTACTTTCTTTTCGTACTTAAGAGTTATAAGAGTACTTAGTACTTAGTCTGGATGCTACTTAATGTTCTTGGACTAAGAAAACGTGAAAATGTTTCATAAGACGAATTTATGTATTCAGTCTCCATATAATTAAAACTGAAGCACATACTTATGAATATGACGTTACAACCGCGCGACAGATACCCGCAGCGAACAAAGAAAGTAACAAAGCAATTTCCCAAGATTATCAGGCGATTCATTAAATTTAATCATAACAAGGATGCTTCCTCCGTCGTCATTGTGACGTAATATTAATCTACAATCTTCAAGCAGCCTCGGCATGGCTGTAATAGCCTCGTGACCACATCTAACAGTAATCCTTTCAAGTATTAAACTCCCACTTTAATATAAGTTGAACAATGCGGCGACCCATGGCTCAGCAGTAACAATAGCGAAGTTTTCATTCTAAGACTCCGTTTTATATCTGCACGGACCCTTTTGTTGTTCCTCACGACGGGGTGTGGCGGGTAAACGCGGGAACCCTTGTTATTATGACAACGTTACTAATTCTAGTGAAACACAATCGTTTTCTGGTGAACAGTGTACACCTCAAATTATAACGATGTTTCAACGCTAATTAAAAGGTGAAATTCCACTCCGTCTGTTCCAACTAATTTAGTCTCGGTCCCTCGGTTCGTCTTACTGTGTTCTACTTGCTATTGTTTAGATGGTAAACCATTTACTAGTTTGATTTACTAAAATCTCGAATGAAAGACAATATCGTCTATTAAATTATGAATTGATTCGACCTAGGTACTGCTAAAGGCATAGTCTTGCGAGTGTAAATAACAAATAAAAAAACCTAAATGCCAAATTCCAAAAGGATAGTTTAGGGTCGACATATAAATCATCGAAAAATTCTATAACCCTATAAGTATTTGTTCCGAATGTGTGCTTGAAAGATAAGTGTGTTTAAATGAACCCGACGCTGGCTCTATCCTAGTGAGGGCATCATTAAAATACACCCCTGTAAGATTAAAGCCCCTCAGCTCTCTCCGACGTCGAACAGTTTCCAAACCAAATTAAATCGAACATCACCCGTTCAATATAATGGGCATTACAAACATGCTTACTATTGTTCAGATATGTTGTTTAACCTCATTGGTGGTATGTTTAGAAATCTATGAACTTTTTTTATTAATTTCTCAACTAAGATTGCCTGGTTCTTTCTTAAAGTCAAAAAATGCTCTCGATAGGTTTTTGTTTCTGTATGATGTAGTACGTTTATGTAGGTATTACTTATTTTCTAGATGTGTGCATCAGGGATTTTTCCGCGGAAAATTCCGTAACCTCCTTACGGATGTAATTGCTGTCCCTTCGGGGAATTTGAACATATTATTACGGACGTTTTTATTTTTAGTACTTCATATTCGTTTATCAGTGCAGATGTGCTCCTTTCACATACGACGGAGCATTGGAACGGTCGATTTTTTTTGGTGGAGTATATAAATCAAACAATAAAAAAAATGTTTAATATTTTTCAACACATTTTTTTACCAAAACCAAAGCAATTTATCTTCATAGCGCGTTTTAAAATACAGCATTGTTAAAATGATTAATTAAAAATGCGACGCAATTATTTCGTACTAAAATTCAAACTGTTATTAATCATCACATAGTTTAACCTTTTCTAAACATACTTATACTTTATATCTATTTAATTGGCTGCAAGTGTACATTGGCAGTAAGAAGACAGGCGTCTTAGCCTTAAGCGGAGATTACGCGGATAGAAAGCCATTGTCGATGGCACGCTTCAGATACCGCCATAGATGCTGGCTTGATGCCTTTGTGAGTTGCTTGCTGTCTGAACATACCTTTAGCGTGACTTCTATGCTTTGATACTTACAATATGTGATTGCCTTTTAATATAAATAATTAATAGGGATTCATATATGTATTTAATATAATAATTGAATATCTAACAATTTTCACTCTGATTTTGTGTTGCGAAAGAGCTATGACGCGAAATTAACTCTATCTCCTACTAGGTACATCTGGTACCTACTCCAATAATCGAGCTTTACACCCTCGACGAAAATCATCAATCGACAGTCTAAGTCTAAGAATTGCCATTCCCGAAGATCTTACGGATTTTCTGACCATTATTTGATTTTTATTAAATAATAAAAACCTGCAGGACATATTTTCTACATAAAAATATTTTATAGTAAATTATTATTAGTCCCACGTACATCTACGTGACATAAACTTATGAACATAAAACGGGCTGAATTAATTAGTTTTATTCGACGTATTGGAAATATGAAAGGCTTCGTATTCACTACCAACACGCTTAGTTTTTATAAAAATGGCGCGCAACCAGCTGTTAATTTAATTTTATATGCATATTTTACAGCTTTACGTTTTTTTTTTTGTTCCAGCATAAATTATATTGAACGCGTGGCGGGTCAGCTTTCAACGGTTCGATTTTGTATAAAAAGGTATGACTTATTGCTTATAATAATGCGATATTTCAATTCGAATAAAAATCTGAAAAATAATATTATTCATGACAAGAAAATTGTATCTAACGTCCGTTGTGCGCATTGTTAGAAATTTTGAACAAAGTTGAGTAACTTTTCAGACGGTCCATTAACCAAAAAAAAGCAATAACATCACAGATATCACAGTACTCCTAACAATGATATACAAAAATAATAAAATCTCAACCGTAATGTCTTCGTAAAAGAGACGCAGTACCTACCTAAAAGAATTCACGAATAAAGAACAAAGAATACAATAATAACTCTTACTAACTTGCCGTAAAAGAAACTTTTAAGAATTTTCGTCTACAAAACTTGGTCCAATCCAATTTCTGTAAAGCTTCAGATTATAATTCTCGTTATTCCAAATTAAAAACTGTTAGCTGCGTACTAACTGAGACTCCATTTTGTTTAAAATTAATCTGACTGAGTATTTAGGTTCATTTTGTCATTAAGTTTAATTTGTTAAATGAAAAATAAATTCTATTTAGGCTTAAATAAATACTTAGTACTTACAAGTTTCAGTGGAAGAAATAGTGCAATGTTATGGGTGGTCAGGAGAAAGAAAATTCATACTTGAACTTTAATTAGGTGACAACGAGTCTACGAGGTACGAGGTATCAGGTTGCCCAGCAAACTGGGTAAGAGAGTTCAGATATTATGTATGTACAAAGAAGGCTAGACAAATAATACAAGTGCAAAGACCCACAACCACATACCTACTTTACCTTAAGTGTTGATTTCAACCTCGAATTCAATTCCATAACTTCGATAACAAAGGAATTTAGCAATAATTGCGTTTTTGTTCAGCCGCTGTACCGCAATTGCAGAATATAAGTGTTATTTCGTTAATTATGTTCAATTTTAATTATCTCCAATCCTACCAACACTTGTTTAATTAAATTTTAATTAGCAGTTCGGCAACTGATCCCCTTAATATATTATTACAATGCTGATCGTGTAGGTTTCAGCGTAAAAGCTCTTTCACACTAGCCAAAAATCTTAAAGCCGGAAAATCCCGCTCGACTTTTCCGCGCGTCAACGGTTAATGCAATTTACAACCTAAATTTCATTTAGTTCAGGTTTAACTAATTTAGTAAAATGAATAGACTGGTTTCAAGACAAGAATAAATAATATATTAGGTATTAATCTGTTGGTAGGTACGATTACCTATGTACAATGCATTTTCCAATTCCAAACAACCCTTCAGGTATACAGATCACACAAAATAAGATTACGCTTTACTGTAACAAACAGTAACATTTTACTAGGAATCTCCCAAAGTACAGTTTCGCCGAAATAATGTTTCACTCATATCCTGTCCGTCCAAATATTCACAGAGCTAAATAAAAGCATGTGGGAACAACCTGTCTATCGCACAATCGTTTAACACAATAAAATCGGAAACTGTCCGTCGAAATCGAATTCCCGAACTATCGGTGCAACTAAGTACCGTTATGCACAATCTGTGTATCTGATAATGAAAAGGTTTGTTCGGTATATTGCACTTCGTATTTAGAACATTCTGTATGACAGCATACATTTTGAAGGCCTCCATTTACATGAATTGAAGAAGTAAATATACCTACATTTATAATCAATCAATTGTTTTACCGCGGTTCCACCCGCGTCCCGTGGCAACATGCCGGGATAAAATATAGCCTATGTTACTTGCAAATAATTTAGCTTTTTAATGCTGAAAGAATTTTTAAAATCTCTCCTGTAGTTTTTCAGTTTATCCATTACAAACAAACAAAAGTATTTTTTTCCTCTTTATGATATTAGTATAGATTTACAACCATAAACGACTTATTTTTTAAAGAAAATAAAATACCTACTGAATACAAAAATATAAACATATACAAACGAACATTGATTAGGTGTCGAAGTATAGATTATAATTGGTCATATTTCCAAGTAGGTACGTACATAAATATATACAGGCATCCCCCATGAGATAGAAGGGCGCCTTAGCTTATTCGCCTGAATAACCAGACAAACGCCAAACTTGGCGAACTTGGTCTAATTAGTCGCTAAACAAACAGGACGCCGACGTCAGACAGCTAGAAGTGATGCGCTTTTAAAGCTCACTATTGATTTTATTTTAGACTATAACTTAGTAATATTATCAGCGCAAGAATTACCTGTAATATAGTTTATAAAAATATTTTAATTCAAAAAAAGTGTCGTCATTTTTGCACTTTTCATTTTCTTATTTTGTCCGAAATGGGATAATCTATTTAAAAACAGATTTTCTCTTTCAAATACAAGGTACCCAATTGATAACATAGTAATTTGGTACTACTAGGTACAAGAAATTAAACCCTAATAGGTACCTATGATTAAGTTTTGAATATATTTTAATTTAAAGAAACCTCGTCATTTTTACAATTTCTATTTTCTCATTTATCCTGAAGTAGGATAAACTATTTAATAACATGTTTTTCTCTTTCAAATAGGTGCTCAGTTGATATAAAATCTCGGTGTTGCACCTCTAAGCACTTGCCAAGTGTTGGCATTTTTCTTTTCACAGGTTTGCTGGATGTTCGCAGGACAACTTTTGAAACGAATACATAAATTAAACTCGACAAGAAAACTATATTTGATATATAAAAGAACTATTTTCATAAACATGTTTATTGGAGCTTAAGAAACTGTTTCGTGATATCATTTCGTATTTCTGGGATATCTTTCTACAGTATTTTTTTTTTTCATCGACGGCTGTGGTGTTAAATTCTAATGATATAACTTATTTAGTGATAAATAGGCAAAGATTGAGATCCAATAAAGGTAGTACGATACACATAATTAGGTACGCTTAGTACTTTTGTATCAATTGACTTATAAAGACAAAATAAGTCATGTCGTTATGGTATTCAATTTTCCATACAAACACGGCGACTTTACGATACCTAAGGAGGAAATGCTATTTAACATAACATATAAATATACCTTATTCTATTTCAAGAATATCTCCATATTTCCTACGTTAGGATCGCTCTATTTCTGTGAGCCATCCAAGTGGAAACCAATATTGCGTTGGGATTGAGAAACTTCCCTATAAACGCTGTTTATTATTATTTACTAAGAAAATTAGAGATAGGTTAAATATAGATACAACCTAACACAAACATCACTAGCAATAGGAATATTTGTGTAAATATTCGTAATAGTTGTGAAATTAAACTAGTTAATGTCGAACTTCAACACAGTCATGTAATCGCGAACAGTTCATATTATGATACATTAAGAACACTGTAACACATTCCGAGTGACAAGAACTATCAAGGAAAACAAAGAAAATATAAAAGTTATCTGGTGATGGATAATAATCAGCCTTTAGCCTATTTTAGCTGCAAGTTCATTGTTTATGCTAAATTCTAAATCATACAAAATAAATCCAAAATCTATCAAACCTACACCAACTTTTTTAGAATTTAGTTCTTCTAACAATGACTTAGTATAAATGTAAATTGTTCAGTAGTTTACTAGGAAATTGCAACCATTACGAGTTCTGTGGTTACGTAATAGTGCAATAGACTGGCTAAAGACCAAACAAAGGGTATCTTAGGAACTCGCACTGCAAGTACATTAAACAAGCATTAAAAGTTTATTAGTGTACCCACAAAATATTTATAGCATGGGGTAAAAATAGTCTACCCCTATTTCTGTAAGCCGTCTATGCAAAATTCCATCTTTATGCAAAATTTCTCCCCTGACACCCAATTCTGCGATGCCTTTCAAATATTAATTAAAAAGTAAAATTAAGCTATTCCCCTAGAGGGGTCAGTAGCGATGCTTTATTTTATGTACAATTTAATTAGTAGGTAAATTGTGACTTCACAAGTACAGGTTAGGTATTTTTTCTAGTAAACTTTGAGTAACTATAGCTAACTACAATAAAAAATCGATTGACCTTACAATCGATTGATCAGTAGCTCGTGTGTATAGGTTTAATGAGTGGTCACTGTTTCCATCACCATACGAGCAGATAATATTTTAATTTAAGCGCTTTCGTCCAGCTGTAAAGCATAAGAATATATAATAATAAGCCCCGCAGGGCATCTGAGGCGGATGACGGGGAGTAGCGACCCCGCTGGGCTATATATCCGAGTGCTCCAGGGAGAGTATACTGTCCCTCATCTCCGGCCTGCCGGAGTGAAGCATGACGGGGGATAGGTCTCCCGTCTCTTGGCTTGCCTTCATCGGCCGGTCAGAGTGGAGTCGCTAGAGTAGGGTTAGCAGCCCGCTCGGAGGGTAGGTGCCTCGTGGTAAGTGGCGAGTGGGCCGGTGATGCTGGACCCACAGGGAGCGCGTGATATGCGTTTAAAGTCCGCCGAGGTATCCTCACCCTTCAGCCGCTCATGTACCTGTTGCCCTCTTGTTGCTATCCAGTGACTGATTCCCGAGGGCCCAGTAAGTGAGTTGGCGAGTCTCCACCTGCCATTTTTAGGTGTGCAAACATTGCTAACGGCAGGTGCCATAGTTCCCATAGTCTTCCCATTCCTTGTCCACTAACATCCCATCACAATAGCCCAAGTAGTTTTCCTCCATAGTTAGCAATAGTTTAGCACAGAACCGGGGATTGTCCTTGGGTACATTTCTATAGTGTATACGGGGATAATCGTCGGTTTTGTATCGCCATTTCATTAAAGTTGTCTCAAAAGGGCTTCAGCGTGTTGGCTTCGGCCCCACGTTCGCCTTCCAAAAATCCGGGACTCTGTAGTCCCGTGGTTGGTTAGAGACATCAAAATCTTAATTTTATTTAATACATTTTTTTATGAAACAGAAAACCAAATATTTCATTATTGAAAAGTAATACTGGGTGTTTATTATTTTAGAAAAAATGTTCAGACTGTTCGTCAAACGCTTGTACTACATAACCGCCTGGACACGCCAAAAAGTTCTCTTCCATTTTGATGTTAATTCAGTTCGCCAAACAAGCCGCCCGTATGTCCGCCACGTTATCTCTGATAATGTTGGGAACTCTGCTGTTTTAGGTGATACTTTATCTCACTTTGCAAAAGTTTCGTCAGCCAACAAGATTAAATGCAAAGTTTAAATTAATTCTAGGTTCCTGGAAGATCTAAAGCTTTGATGAGCAACCATTTTGGTTAACTTAATGTCATAATATTATGACAAGGATCTGTGGTATTTACCAGCTATGTAATTCGAGATATTCTTTATTCATTTTCCTCGTGAAACTGCATTTGCCTACCTTTGATATTTATGTGTGTGCACTAAATGCATAAAATCAAAAGTAAACATCATTAACTGTGTTTGCGAAGCTAGTAAAACACGGAGCGCGCAAATTGTTTATTTTGCCGAGTGATTTAAGATTGTGTGTTACCATTACGATATCTATCGCTAATAATATGGCTGGATTGTGGCGCCAACCGATTGAAAAACAGCCCTAAATCCTTTATCAGCGGCGCGCACGCCTGCTCTACCACCCAGCTGGTAAATTTCCATATACTTATCGACACCGCACTTTATTGGAAGCTCCATTGCAAGAACATAAATATTTATGAATTCGTGCTAAAATAATAGTTGCAGAATTATGATAAGCACTGCCAATTTTAACTCAAAATGTTTATTTGATGAAAATGCAAATTTTCAGTCTAACTACAATAAATCTAGTAAGTATATAAAGAAAGGCATTCCATTGTGCTCGTCAGACCAGTCAGCACTTAACAAGCAATTTTCTTATTCGCCATTATTATGCTCGGTTATTATTCTCATTGTTGAAGCGCGTATAAGATTAATAACAGCTATAGTAATGTCAAACACATCACTTGATCTCAACATTAAATTAAAAAGTGAAGAGTACAGAAACAGAAGACGTGCAATTATCAGGAATCCATTAATCACTGTAGCGCTTTCTAGCGCACCCTGCACTACGTAAACTTTACTATATTTCATTCATTATTAAAAGGACTTAAAACAAATTCGTTTGCAACAGAACAAAACAGCCGTAACGAAGACATAATAAAAACAAGTCCTGAAATTGTTTCAGTGTAGTTACTGTGCGCTAATTGAGCACAGTAATGGTTGAATAAATTTGTTTGGACAATAAAGACGCTTAAACTGAACTATGTCCTATTGTTGGGGGTCCAAATTGCTAATTTGACCGCGTAGATTTAATTATGCATGCCGTCCGCCGAGAGGGGGTCATAAAGGAGGGGTGTCACAGGCAGACTTGTTTATAATGTAGCAAGTAATGCGCAATCCAACCCAGCCCCGCCTGCGCCAAGTATTAACTTTTTATTACACTGAACGAACTTTCGCGGTTTACAGCCACGCTGGGAGGGCACGAACGTGTCAAAATTTAAGCGCCTGTTATTTTAAATGCAGCATACATTCATTTTCGGGCCTGTCAGCAATATGGGCCATTGCATTTTTTTAATAAACGATAATACTTTTTTATTACACGATAAGTCCCAGATTATTAAATGCAAAGCTGGACAAAGACTTTATTTACCAAAAAATTGCAACAAATTGTGAACAATGTGCTAACTAAATTACAAACCTTATTCAGGGCTGTGCAACAAACCTGCAGATTTAATCATTGGATAGAGTGACGTCGTTCACTTCAATTCCCTGTGGTATGCATCGGCTGGCCAATAAAACGTTTACAATTAACGTAATATATAGTCAGATTGACACTGGCCGCGGTCCATCGAGATGAGATAGTGTTTGGCAAATTTTAGCCCCTAATTGGTCGTCTGAGCGGGCCGCATCGGAATTGGCAACACGTTTGTATCAATTTCAGGGAAATATGCTCTTTTAGGTGCAAAATACTCTATGGATTTCATGGGGAATAACACTAGTGTGGTCGATTTCATGAATACACTTGATAAGTGTTCATAAAATATCATCATACGTGTTTCTGAAGCAGCTAGCATTCAAATCCTTCATATATGGTAGAATAAGAATATTTGTCAACAAAAGGGGTGCAATCCCATCTTCTAAAGGGAACAGATACTCCTACATCCCTCATTGGTTTTAAAATAATAAGGTATTTGACATTATCAGCTATTAACATTCTTCTATTTCTTAAAGATAAGGAAAACATCGTTATTTAAAATCAGGACAAAAACATCTCCCGATGATTTTCACCCGAAATCGAAATTCAAGCGACCATTAGGGCGTTTATTTTTTATTACCGAACACAAATTGTATGAATATCGGTTCCAATAAATCTGGGTCAAAGAGCAAGATAAAATCGTCGATACTTTGAGATGCAGTATCGTGTTACCATTATCGCGATAACGTTATGAGTAGGTATAGAATGTAGGTTAATAGCTTTCATGTTTGGCGTATAAGTGGCAATACACGCACTCGTTGCCACAAAGTCCAGATTACCGCTATTATCCTTTCCATTTTATATGCAGAATTTACCTACCCTCTAGAAATATCAACCACCGTTGGTGGTGGTGTGGTTTTTACTCTCATTCATTGTAGAATTGAGAACGATGTTTTGCGAAGAAGAAAGAAGAATGGTAGGTACTTGTGAGACCGAATACATCTTGAGATTAGGGCATGAGGATGATAACGATGATAAGTAAGATTAGGGGTGGTCTTGATCAGGAATCATATAGTGACCAATTAATCACGAAGTAACCTACCCTTCATTACATTGGTCTTGAGCATAGAAGACACAAATTATTCTTGGTAGGTAGGTATTCGAAAAGAATTCCTACAGTAGGCAAAATCTGTAATATTTAGTAATCAACAAAATTGTTCAAACAGTTCTCCGTTTCAGTAATTTTGTACTCGTGTACCTACACATGGAAACCGTCTTATAAATTAAGCCTGTTTTGTGTCTCTTACTCGCGTTTGCGAGAATTACAAAATGATCCTATCAAAAACTTTATGCGATTTATACCTTACGTGGGTATTATATAATACGTTGAAAGCTTTTTGTGGTACCTTGAATGTTTTCTGTATGTTCTATTAAATACAAAATTTAATTTATCAGAGCAAGTTATGTGCGACAACAAATAGAGTGGAAATATGGGTAATTGTATTATAATGTAATCAAGTGATGTAAAGAACATATGGAGGTAAGTATTATTAAGATACATAGGTACCTGCTTCGAGACATCATCGCGATCTCAAATTGGGCCATCATGAGTATTATCATCATACAGATTTGTAGAAAAGCTATGTATGTATACTTATGCGATTAATTAACTATTTTCTTAACGTCCCTAGTCGTTGGGACAATATAAGTAATAAAAGGATTATGTTCAAAGCGTTTTCATATTTAATTATGTATTCGTTTTTAATTTTCAACGTGCTTGACTGGGACACGGACGATTTTAATCTAGATACGAAAATCCCAGATGTTGTCAGCAACCAAAGACGAATACTCTGCTAAAATCCCCCAACTTTAAGTGACCGTGTGTACCTTGCTCAACTGTACCCATTTACATACACTGAGGTGTGAGTAAAATGCAACACAAACGTATCTAAAGAAGCTTAACGTCACCTGGAACGTTCCACACTCACCGCACCACAGACAAACACTTTAAGCTGATTATGACGGATACGTCCCACTCGCTAACTCAGATAGCTATAATTATGCAACATCCCCACGCATTCCGAACTACAATTACATTTGTATGTGAAAGGTTTGGGTTACATTGACCACCTCCTAGCTTGGGAGTAAGGGGAAGATACCTACGCCTACAGGTCTTTCCAGTTTAGTTTAGTCGTAGTTTAGTCTTTCCATAGTTTTAAGGCCACGCCAATCCTTTCTAAGTCTCAGACTGAAATTAGGTAACTTTGTATAAATTATTTCATAAAACCCTGAAACTTGTTCACTACCAAACCTTGGATAACTTTTTAGTCTGATATATTCTAATTCTAGACATGGTTTCCAAACATAGGTGCTAAACAAAATTGTAAGTATTACTTATAATACAAGCAGAACGTAAAAATGCCATTAAATTGTTCTATTTGAGCAGTAACATTACACCTTCTCACATTCAGGTCACATATTGTAATTTTAGGGTTGGCAATTTGTATGCAATGGAAGCAAGAGGCTCGTCTAGTCTTGTTTGCAAACTGTATTGCCCTTCCAGCTACCGAGCCGTCCGCGTCCGTCCCTAACAAGTTAATTTAAACTTCCAACGCTTAGCCGACTTAGGTCGATGGAGCTTTATAGTGATATTGTAAACAAACACCCCAGAAATCTTCCATAGAAAATATATAGCACAGTCAGACACATCGAGACCTAAAAATTCCATCTTCGGAAATATTTGTACCTTTTACTTTTTCCACAATAAAATAGGATACTTTAAATCAAGAAGTGTATCTTTTCGTGAAACTTGTCACCAAATGCCCCAAAAGAACTGATATAGCAACAAATATCTTTAGCTAAAAGATACCTACTTGACCTTTGATAACCGCAACATAGAAAATGATCGTAAATGGTATTGCATATTTATTTATTTTTCTTTGAAAGAAAGGTGCGTCGGAATTGGGGTTGTCCTTCCCATGATATCGTATGCCCATGACGCGGGAACTTAATAATAAATTCCTTTGTGCAAAAGGAACAAAAAATTAAAATTCTTTTCGTGTCCCAGGGCCTTCTCCGGCGCAGTTTTGTCATTTTGTTTGGAGGGATCTCGCGTGACATACGCAAATCCCTCTACTGAATATATGCATACAATATATACTACAACGAATACCTAAGTGAGCAATATTAGACACGTTTTCTCATAAATCTTACCATATTCATGGTATGAATGCTCGAAATATAGTACTTTTCATATTTAGTGATGGACAATACGTCTGTCAGATCGCAATATATTACATTTTGTACTTTAATATCACACGTATTTAAACATTTCAAAGGAGCTATCTTGAAAAACAACAACCTTTTATCTAAAAATATATATTTTTCAACATAATATTGCAATCAGAAACAACTTCTATTAAACTTTAGAATTTTTTATTACAAACTAAAAACGGAAGATACCTATAACAGAAAATTAGCAACAAGCGTTTCATCACAATTGGTCATACCTAGACAAAAATAAAATAAAAACAGTATATAAGTATTTCCAACTTTTAATTTTACCGTCAAATCCATAACAAACTGTAATTCTACTAATGATGGGTAACTACAATGCTAATTAATTTCATGTAAAGTTTTGACGTTGGCCGTCGGCTAAAGTTTCGAGTTTTCTGATATACCGGTAATGTTCAACGTAACATTAACGTATGCCGAATGGCTGCAACGCTTTGATAAGAAGCTTCAACTTTAGACCAAAATAACAATGCGCACGAAGTCTTCGAACTTCAATATAAAGAAAATCAGTCGGTATTAGCTACTTACCTACTTTATTTGTCTTCCAAGAGCTAAGGCTTAACCCGTCATATACAATAAAATAACAAGATATTGGATAAATAAACAATTTTTAAAATGAGAAAAACCAAAAGGAAAACTCGTATATAAACTATGATTAAGATTTAGGATGATACAATAAAATGAAGGAAAAGAAAAATCTATAAACTTAAATAAAGTAAAATAATCCTAAACATGGTATTCAGCGAGATAATTTGTAGTTTAAAAGCATGGATCAGTAAACAAACGAATACTACCGAACGCATTATATTCACATAGTCTCTCGATTGTACCACACCTCTGTCATTATGCCGACGACGGGACATGGACCGAAGATTTGTCCCCACGCGCTGTTTTTGAAGAAATCGTACACAGACATGCGATTCCAAGTAAGACCTCCATTTGTTTACTTCTCCTTGTTTTAAAGCCTGCAAATCATTCTTCGAAGAAGTAATATCGGACGTGTTTAGAAGCGGGGTCGAAGAATTCGTCGTGCGGGAGGTCGAGGGCTGAGAGTACTGTGCCGAAGTAATGTCTGGTGAAGTGCAAGGTGTCTTGCGGACGTAGCAAGAGGATTGCTTGGAGGTAATCGCGCACAGTGCCCGTGAGGGTCCCACTCTCGGTGACGTAACGACCTCCTTCCGATACACGGGTGTTCTGCAAACAGAATTAGACGAATTCTGCACAATTATATTAATAATCTGTGTGTTAAAAATAATTTATATGTAAAACAGCGTCATCAAAATAATAACTTGATCAACATCGTGCCTGATTTCCCCGAGGGCTGAGGGCAGTAATATGTGGACCCTATTTGTATATTCGGAGATTCGCAGCTATTTTTGCAATAAAAGAATACTAATCCACACTCGAAACTAATATGGCGAACCGAACACCAAACCTCATGCTTCTACATATTCGACCATTTTATATTTTAGCAGTTACGAGTTTTAATTTAAAACAATTGTTTATTGAAGACAAAAATTTCATCAGTAAGCATTTAAAATACACTTTTCAGGATTAGCCTCGTGGCGACCACATGTTTCAAGCCGTTGCTAAAGGATTACAGTTTAAAAACCGTCTGTAGCATTCACTTGAGTGGACTTAACTCCGCGAGTTGTCGTCAAAACAAAAAGTTCGTCTTACTTCAAACCTTATTGCTAAGAATAAAGTATTTACAGAATTGTCTTTCGAGTTAGACGAGCTGCAGCACAGCAGGATAATAATGAGCAGCTACATCTATTGTCACAACCCCGTTCTATATGTTGCTTTAACTTTGTAATCTTCAGGAAACACCAAACATACACCCCAAAATTTGTGCTACTCGAGAGGATTTTGTTGCATACTATCATGACAACGAGGTTATAAAGCAGACTTTAATTAGAATAAAAACATAAAGAATGAAATACTATTATAATAATATACCTTGTAGTCCAGAAAATCGGACATAAGTTGTAGATCATCGCGCCAAGCATCGCGCAATGGCTCATGTTGTTCAATCTCGTCTCTTTCAGGGATCACTCGCAGCAGTGGATTTATATGCAACATGTAACAATTGTCCGCCCACTCGTGACTAACAGTGTAACCTTAAATATAAATGAATACAATCATAGTTATTCTGTAAGACTGATTTCATAAAGACGTCTATCATTCGATAAATGGCTATAGCACGACTGTTAATCGACTTAGATTACCTACATTAGGACATGAGGCTGCGCAAACTTGTGGTTGCTTCAGCATGTTTCGGGGAACTTAATTATGTACGATAGGATTACCTATCACACAGTATCACATAGTGTTCGGGGACAATAAACTATAAAACAATTAAGTATATTCTTCTTTTTAATTCCTATACGGAAACTATCCATCATACACAATATAATTATTAAAATTACCTCTAAGAGTAAGTATAGTCAGAGTCTGATGCACATATCCAGAAGGTTCTATAATGTGCCGTTCAACTTTGACCACAAAGAACGGCGTGCCATTCACTACCCCTTGACTTACACCTTGAGAAACCTAAAGAAATGATTTATTAGCAAATTATTTCCGTATATGAATCCGTAAAAAACTATACGGTGAATAATTACCTACCGACCTTATTGGAAAGCAATAGATATCTCCGATTTAACCCAATACCTAACCCAACAGTCGTAAATCAACAATTTAGTAAAATCGTTTAATAATGCAGGTAGATTACTAGTCCAACAAGAAATTTTCATTAGTCAACCCAAATTGCTAAAACTAACATGATATCTCTCTAGTTAGTTCGTGAATTAGTTATATTCGCCTACTAGTATCCTGATAAGATCTAAGTATAATTGGCTCTGTCGTTTTGTTAGCAGAATAACCATAGATTAAAGATCTAATTTAGTTTTAGGGAGTGCAAATGTTTCAGAAAAAAATCACTGAGGATTCTCTTAAAGTCAGATGCAAGTTCATAAGCTCTTCTTTCTACAAAAGTGTTTACCATTACTTACATAAATACTCTCACAAATAGTGCCATCCATCATGACAGTATCAGTTTTGATTTGTCCTTTGAACCGTCGAAGTGCGATGTAGCGTAGAAGCACAATGTTAGACCCTTCTAGAAGGAAGTTGTGAGCCTTGTCGAAAGAGTGATAGAACCGCTTTACAACATGCCTGTCACCGCAAATGCGAGTTACTTTGTTATAGTAACCGCTCTCGCAGATAGCCGTGTAACTGCGCCGCTCCTTAGTCAAGTCTTTCTTTGTTATATGTCTGAGATAATGAAATTAAATGTTGTTTTACTAATAAATTGGCTTGTTAATATTTTAAGCGAAAGCCTGCTACAACAATCTTAAATAACTTACTCGAGTCTATTCTCCTCCATCGTATGCAAGTTACAATCCAGAATACTAACAAGCTTCGAGCCTGTTTTTGCACCTTCCTTTGACGAATACGAGACAATTTGAACTAAGAGCTTATCTTTGTCCTCGCCGAGAGTTTCAACACATATACTGATTCCTTAAAAAATATATTATTCGCATTGTAGTGAGGACTGCAGAACGTATGAATTTGTCAATTTTTAAGTCCGCATCATACCTCATACCTATCATCACAGGTAACTTGAGAAAGGGGGAAAAATAGGATTCTACGGAGAACTCAAATTATTGAGACATATCTAACCTAAGTACTCTTAAAACTGTCCTTGCAAAACAACTCTGCAAACCTACATTTGTGTCAATTTAATGATTGCTAGTAGATATTTACCACCAACAGCACTACAGCAATCCAAAGAAGGTCTCCTTGGTTTCTTTTCAAACGGAGGAGCTTTCACACCATGAATAGGGCACTCATCGGATTTGGCATCTGAACCATGAAGGCCTTGTATCATAAACTTCTCTGTTGTCAACTTTTTATCTTCAATTGCCGGCATATCATGTTTTCCATAAGCGTAATCGAAATATGTATGTCGAGGATCAATTTCGTGGCACCAACGATAGCCTTCTTTACCCGCGCGAACTTTTTTAATTTTTTTCATTGATTGCTCAGTGCATCTGCAAGTGCAAATTAACTCTGATATTCCCTTTTTGGGTGTTTTTAAACAAACGCATTCATCAAGTTTTACAGGAGAAGTATCACAAATGCACGGATTTGTACAATCGCAGGTAGTGAAGCACTTGCAATGTTCTGGGTTATTGCAAGTACAAATTTTTACTGGAAAGCATTTGCAAACACCACCAATACTTTCCTCAGCGCAAGTACATTTTTTCGGTGCATCACAACTGCAAATTGATTTGTTTTCATCAGCTCTACAGGGAATATCTTCGAACTCTTCTGGTTCGCACACACAAGTACGTTGTATACCACAAATACATTCGGCCAGGCAAATACAATCTTTTCCTTTAAGGCAGTAGCACAATTCTTTCGGCGGTGGCTTTTGGCATTCACAAGGTTCTTCCGCACCTACTGTTTCACCTGTTTTTCTGACAGCTCCAGCTTCACTACTGACAAAGCTAGCTTCTCCTTCAGCCCCATAGCTTTCCTCTTCAACTGTTTCATATTTCGGTTTTCCTTCCTTAGTAAACTTAGGCTTACGTTTACATTTACAGATAGGGCAAGGACTCCTATCTGGATCGCAAATACACGGTTTCTCTACTTTGGCACAAGTGCATATTGGCAATATTTTCCCGTCAGGATCACAGACACACACGTTGCTACCTTTACATTTACAAGTAACTTCAGGGTATCCTGGAGCACAAACGCATATTTCTTTTAACTCTGCGCAGGTACATGTAGCCTTACTTTTGGCTCCACACTGGCACGGCACTTTCATATAACATGGACATTCGCCTGTTTTATCTTTTTTGCAAGTACAATATATTAGTGCTTTTGCTGCCTGATTTATTTTTGGCATTCCGTCAACCACGACTATACTTGTTTTACTATTTACCGGCGGAGGAGGTTTACTACAATCAGGGAAAAAGTAAAAATGAAATTCGTCATCATCTTCTTCCTCCTCTGCTTCTTGAGATTCCTCTGGAACATAATCTTTTACTTCAAACGCAGTATCCTCCTTCACTTCCTCTGACACCGTTGGTTCGGTAGTGTCTTCGCATGACCACTCTGATTCAGATTCCTCTCCTTCTAGGTCTCCCTCATAATGCCCACAGCTAATAATCAATGTTTCCCCAAAACAAATTTCCTTTTTGATAGCTTGGTCTGAAAGGGAAAGCAATCGCCTATCGTTATAAAAATAGCAAGGGAACGGTCACCAATTATAGTGCTCTTGGTAATCATATTTCCTTACTACTACCTACTTTCTTACAAAAAAAGGTACCTACCTGCTACCTACTAATAAGTTTAACGACGAATAATATTATTTTCATTTTAAATAATCAGCTCACCTTTCCACAAGCTTGATTAGCTTCAAGGCCATAGGAATAAATTTTGTTGCAGATGGACAGAGATGTTTATGAGGCACATAAATGTTTACTTACCTATTTCAAATGGTAATTGTTTTGATAAATCTATAAGGGAGACGGGAGCTTCCATATCCATTTTGCAAATATTGAATTAACGGAAATATTTTTTGACGTTAAACCATTATGTTTATTTTATTTTTCTAAAAGCAATTATATCATTAGTACCAAAGAGGCAGAGACCTTGTCTGTCCTTATTTAACTCCACACAAAACCACTGACCTCTATATTTACACACTGGACCGGCTGTTCCGTACGTTTGACAGCAATTTTTTTGTGCCCATTTGAAGCGCCAATATCGTCTAAGCGAGTGTCCACAGAACTAATTTTGACGTATAATTTCAAATGGCTGTGAGAGACGTGTTTGTTCATTGGTTCACTGTAAAATAATTTTAGTACCACGAACACTCGCTACGTCTAACAGCGCCAAAATGGCGATTATCAAACGGGCACAAAAGCACGTTGACAACAGCCTGTCCAGTGGTAAATATAGAGGTCAGTGACACAAAACACAACTAAAGATTATAAAACAGGTTTAAGTAATATAATGAAACAACAGTCGGGAAATCCGCTTGGTAGAACACATATCCTATCGAGCCGACAAGTTTCATTTATTAGGCGCAATAAATTGTATTTATTTATCAATAAAAAAGTACAAATTATATTCTTACATGGAGGCTTAGAGAGTGCTTTTTTTTATTCTATTCTCTTTGCGTTTGCAAATCGTCTACATTCCGAAAACTGTACGTTCCGTTTCACATTTTATCTCAGTCATGTAGTTATTATTTATACACTTTTAATTTTTTGGAAAGTACAGCGTATGTAAGATGCAAAAATACTATAAAAGAAAAAAAATAATAAAATATTTTTTGTTGGCATAAAACACAATGTATCAGATTTTTGTGTATTCCAATACTGCGTAACACAGAACGACCGAACGATCGACTTGAC
The DNA here is from genome assembly GCF_030705265.1 of Helicoverpa armigera. Taxonomy (NCBI): domain Eukaryota; kingdom Metazoa; phylum Arthropoda; class Insecta; order Lepidoptera; family Noctuidae; genus Helicoverpa; species Helicoverpa armigera. The sequence continues at coordinate 6,655,668 of NC_087132.1, read as the reverse complement.
AGATGATGTGGCCTCACGTCTAGCGAATTTTTTAAGAAATATTAATATAGAATTATTAGAATGCGAAAATGATTGTGTTAAAACTTATTTTATTTACGTTATTTATCTCAGTGTCACAATGCAGGACTCCTGACAAAGTATATTGTGTTAACAAAGAATGCAACGGTAAGACACTAATACATTACAACGTCAGTTTTCGGAAGATAACTTTCTAACAACATATTTGTTACTCTTCCAGAACCTATATCTAAAGCGAGAACCTTGCTGGGTTATAATAGTGCTGATCCGGACCTAATATCTTTTCGCGGTAACAGTGAAGCTATCGTTTACATGAAATCAGCTGGTACCAATGAAGACTTATGGTTTGTGGACATCAATGGAATAGCTGGCCTCGTTCCCACCAAGTTTTTAAGAGAAACTAAGATTATAGGAAAGAACCTACAAGTTGTTGCTTTTGAGTCTGTGATAAAGGATGAAGTTAAGCCTGCCAAGGTTCAACAAGCTCATGAAGTTTTTGAAGGCACAACAATATACACCACAGAAGCATCTGTCAGTGCCGAACAGCAGGATTCTGCTACTGATTCGCCGAAAACTGTCTCCAATGAGGATCTTACACCATCGCTGAACAGTGCAATAGAAACACCAAATGAAAATGTAGATGATAATGTTCCTAATGATAGTAACGAAGCAAATGTCAGTATTGAAAATGAGTCAAATTCAATTGAAAATTCAGAACCACCAAATGATGAGTCTACTACAACTGCTTCACCAGAAATAGCTGAACAAACTGAAGCATCTAATATTTCTAACGATTTAAATGAAAAAGTTGAGTCTACTCCGGAAACTGTAACTGAGTCTGTTCAAGAACATACAAGCAGTGAGCAGTTTGAATTGCAAACTGAAAATTCTAAAGAAATACCACCAGAAACAGTCCCATCACCAAACTTGTTAGCTACTGGCAGTCAAGGTTCTTTGAACAGTGAGTCTATCATTGAAGTGCCTGAGAAACAAAACTTCTTGCAAGACACACTAACTGAACCTGATCAGAATGACAGCAAAGAACAAAATACGTCCCTGAATAATAACTTGGAAAATGTACAAGTGCCTCTAGACTCTTCAGCTGAGACAAATGTTATGCCTAATGGTAATTCTTTAAATGACAATGTTGCACTCCCAAGTGAGGAACCTGTAGAAAGTCAAACAAAAGAACCTGAGAGCTTGACTACTGAATCACCCACTAGCGCTTCAACTGAACCTATCATAAATCCTAATAGTGAACCAGTTGTACCTGCTGTAAATGAACCTGTAGTGCTTGATGTAAATGAGCCTGTAGTACCTCCAGCATATGAACCTATAGCACCTCCTGCAAATGACCCTGTAGTGCCTCCCATATATGAACCCTTAGCCCCTATCCAACAGCAAGTTCTACCACCAATATTTTCCAACATTAACGTAGATATTCACAACAAACCCCAAGTGCAAAGTGAAGAATCTAATGAAAATACTGCTTCTACGGTGGCAGACACAATTGAAATGATTCCTGCATCGATGGAAACATTGACAACACTTGATCCTGTTCCAGAACCTTCAACTGAGTCACCACTACCTGTAGATCCAGAAATAAAGCTACCAACAACGACAGAGACGATACCTGCCACATTCTCTGAAGTGCCTTCAACTGTGCCAACCCCTGATACGATTCCGCCATTAGTGAGTGTAGAAGCTCCACCTACAACAGAAATCCCAACACCAGACGTGCCCCAACAGGACTTGTTTGCCACCACTCCTGCACCATACAATTCTGAGGAGTCTAGCCAAAGCTCTGAAGTACCAGAATTCATTACAACTGAGGCGAATGCTTATGAAAGTGTGGAAGATATTATCTCTTCCTTGCCTGATCCTGTAGAAGATATTAACAGTGCATCAACTGAAGCTCCAGTACAAGATGACAATACTGAAGGCTTTTTTTCAAATATGTACTCAACTGTAGCCAACATATGGCCATCCTCAACTGAGTCGCCAGAACCTCTATACAATACAGAATACCCAACATATGAGACTGAAAAAGCGGATGGCGATGAAGGATTCTCTTTCATGAAATATTTTATGTCAATGTATTATTCAGTAATGGGGGTTAGTGAGGAGTCCAAAGCGTTATTTCCATCAGTTGGTAAGTTAATTCTAGATAATATACCTAGTCTAGTTTCAATTATTCAGTCAATGTTCCAATTCTTTCTACATAGCAAGCCAATTTTAATGTTATGTCAACGTGTAGCAGAGTGTGAATAATCACAAACAATATGAAATCATTATTACAGAGAAAGACCTAGTGAAATGATTTCATTTCAAAACATTTCATTTGTTAACATAACATCAATGTTTTCAGAACATGCTTCCGAACAGTGAATGGTTACTCATACAGTTGCCTATACGTAATCTAGATCTGATAATGTTTTATCATAGTGGTTATAGTAAGTGTAGGATGTTAAAAGATACAAGTTTCTGTCATTGAGCACAACAGGAATCTGAAGTAGGTTTATCTTTAACTGTAATATCACTAAGGAAAAATGTGTGTATAATTTATTCACTGTCATACATTTACATAATTGTCTATCAAGTTTTTGAGATTTTGACATTGGCCCAACAGATATAAAATCTGTCTTATTAATACAAAATGCTTAGCAATCACAAGTACGTTAATTAATTGTTAAGAATTAAAAATGCATTTTTTTATTAATTCAACTACTGATTAGAAATTCTCTAGTCATCATGAGTACACAGTTATCATAAATGTTTATCAATAAAAATCTCAATTTCAGGGGAAACATGCTTCAGTGATGAGTACTGCGATGGCACTTCACATGATGGCAGTAACCGTCTGCTAACATTCCTTCTGACCACGGCCAGTTCAGTCCTACTGTTCACTCTGGGTTACTACTACATAGACAATAGGAGACAGGATGGAAGACTTATAGGAACTATCAATTCATTGCAACGGGATTTACTTTTCACCACTAAGGTGAGTTGTGCCATTGAAGTCTTATTATAAATAGATTTTTCAGCGTTAAGGCCAATACATGCAAATTGAGAACCTTTTTTTAAGACAGTTGAGTTACTAGGAGTCTCCAAAATAATACTGATTAAAATAAATTAGTATATTATTAATAAAATTAGTATATTAGTAATTATTCAGGTATTTAACCAAACCTTGACCGTTGCTGTTCAATTAAATTTTCTGGATAATTTGACCATAATGACTCATATTATTTATTATTGCTTCTATGATATAACTAACTTCCATATTACTTTGCAGGAGTGTGAGATCCTCAAAGAGGAACTTGCAACTACTAAAAGCAAGTTAGCTGGCATAGAAGACAGCTCATTCGGCATGGACGACATGGTACAATCTCTGAAGGAAGAAATCAATGAGTTAAAGGCCACAAACGATAGACTACGGAATTCCTTAGATGATAACGAGAAGTTGCTCAGGGTATCGGAGAATACTGCCGGGGAGTTGCAGAATACCTTGAGTGAAGTGGAGAATACTCTTAGTGAGCTCTTGGCGGAGAGAGCTAACTTTGAAGAGCAAATTGTGGAATTGAATGGTAAGTTTACCAGTTCCAAATGGAAGATGTTTTTTTTTTATAACTATAGCATCTATATTCTTGGACAAATCTCTGTCACTCATTACACTACACATCACCAAAATTGTAATAACATTACAAGTAAACAGGTCAAGGTTTGTTTCTACATTTACAAAAGTCAGCATGACAATATGAAACAAAGGTTGAATTGTAATTATCTACATTATTCTATACTGATTATTTTGAGATTGGAGATTTACTTGCCAGTTAATTAGCTCATACAATTTAATAATTCCAAATGTACAATTGCACATTAGAATAGATTTGATCTGCTCATCTCCATATCATTTAAAATAAATCTAAATATGAGGGATAATTCGTGTTTTTTACTTTTTTGTTTTGCTGAATCCATGTTGTTTATATATTCCAGGTAAAATTCAAGCGTTTGAAGAGGAATTAATATCCGTAAGCCGTGAGCGAGACAACTTCCAACTCAAGTATGTCTCGGCTGAATCCACATTAGAAGAATTCAAAAAACAAAAGAAACAATTCGAAGAAATCAACCAGCAGTTATCAGAATCTAAAAACACAATAGAATTACAGAAACATGAGGTTGAAGCCCTAAAGGTATGTAACCTTTACCAAAGTCTCTTAACTCTATTAGTCTATTCTATCAGTCTGTTAATTTGCTTATTAAATATATAATTTTTATATAAGCCCCATACAAGTTATGTAACAGTCAAAATATTGGCAAAGGTCGTTAGAAATTAGCTATTTTATACCAAAGCCTTAAGTATAATATAACTGTAGAAAGCCGTGAAAGTAAGACTGTTATCACTGGTGGTGTATTTTTGCTACTACTACAATAAGAGAGTCCTAGACTCGCGCTTGACCGGTTTTTATTTCTGTGGATCACTAACATTCCTTTACAATTCAATGTGTATTTTCAGGATGCTATAAAAGAATTGAAGAATGGAACATCAGCAGACGTGGATGTCACATCTTTCCTAGACCATACTGAAATCAAAGCTAAACTGTCCAAAGCATTGCAAGAGAAAACCTCATTTGAGAGCAAGTATGAGGTAAGATACTATTATTATGGTATATTTTGTATATTTTTGCTAGAATAGTTCCTATTCCTATTATTCCTAATGTGCCTGTTCAATATAAATTCATTTTTTTCATCTACACTAATATCATTAAGAGGAAAGATTTGTTTGTTTGTTTGTTATGAATAGGCTCCGAAACTTGTTGACCAATTTGAAAAATTATCCAGGTCCATTATCCCAGGTGAACATAGGCTATATTTTATACTGGACTAGGCTGAATTGGAATTGTACACTGATTTAAAAACGAATAAAAAAGCTATTGTAATTTTCATATTTTTGTCCTTCATGTTTCTTTATTCTTATAAAAAAAGTGACTTATCGATTAGCTGTTTAATTCTAATAATAATACTTTACAGACTGAACTCAAAGAAAGGACCCGTCTCTCCGAAGAACTGAAGGCTTCACAAGAGACATTAGCCACTATGAGTCAGAGTGCTAGTGAAGCGCTCACCAGGCTTGAGGTCTTAGGCAAATATTTCCAAGAGAGGGAAGGGGAATTACTCAAGTAAGTACACTTATATATTTTTTTTTTCTCATATAAGTTATTTATTTAAAAACCATATTTACAAATATTTACATTTAAATTAAACACTGGTCTAGTAAAAAACCTAACACTAAAGTTAAATAATTGTGATATACCTATTTAATTTTAAATGTACTTATTGCATATTAATTTTTTATTCATTGCTTACAGAGAGCTTAGCGCCAAAGAATCGTTATGGCTGAGCAAGCAAGGCGAGTCAGCTAGCACGGTTGAAAAGATTGAACTTCTACAGCAAGAAGTACAGAGATATAAGTGAGTATATTAATGTCTTTTACTATGCTAATTTAATATTTTTGGAGACAAAACTTATTATTTTGTAAAATATGTTATGTACTTACTTTATTTTCAGAGTTTTATATATTTTTAACTAAATTATTTGCAACTAAATATAAATCCCATGAAAAGAAATAAAAAAAAAGACTAATCTTTCAAGTTGTTTCCTTAAAACTGCAAATCCAAAACCATAGTTGGTATTTTCTTTTTTCTCCATAGTAAATAATCCAACATATTTCCTACAATTACAGAGAGAAATGCGACGCGCTAACACTAGAACTAGCAGAACAGGAATCATCCCGACGCAGCGCACTCAGCGAGGTCGAGGCGCGGGCACATGCCGCGTGGCTGGAAGCACGTGCGGCTAAGCGTGACGCCGACGCGGCGCGGGACGACGCGGCGGCGTTGCGTCGCAAGCTCGCCGCGCTCACTGCTGCCGACGGCGCCGTGTCGCCGCATCACAGTACGTATATACATTGACGACTGCCTCTTTGGTCTAGTGATCGCAAGCGCGGCTGCTGTGCTTGAGGTCTCGAGTTCGATTCCCGGGTCGGGCCGAAATCGCTTTGTGGGTTTTCTTAAACCTTCACAAAGCAGCCCGTAGTCTGGAAGTTGGTGATTGATTCACCCGTGCATCGGAGAGCACGTAAATTTCGGTCTTGCGCCTGATCTCTTTCCGGTCGTGTGGGATTGCCATCCCATCGGGCGCAGAGAGTGAAGGAATAGGGAGTGCACCTGTGTCTGCGCAAATGCTCGTGCACTATAATATGTCCTGCGCAGCTGGCTGATCTCCTTAAGTGAGAACAGCCGCCGTGGCCGTAATCGGCCGTGGACGCCATTATACATTACTTTCGGCCAAGTGTAAAAACACGTACGGTTACCTAAGTGTGAAGCCTACACGGCCAGAGACTACATCCCCGCGCTGCACTTTAAATTCCCCTCGCTGAAGGCCGAATCATCATAGAATAACATTGTCATAGAATAAGCTGCTTCCAGAGGCTGCAGCCTTTGAAGTATGAAAATGATCTAGCAAATAATATCTTAACTTCCATACATTGTAATGAATGCGATTTAATTTTGAACTAAATTAATTTACCGATCCAAAGACAGCAACTTTAACCATCACAAGTGTTGATCCAATAGGGGGGTACTTAAAGCCTAAAATAAACTCTTCAGTCGCTGTGTAATATAATACCTTCAATTTTTGTGTTATAAACACTGTCAATTCATTTTCAGAAGTGTCTTCCCCGTTGGATACGGTAGAGAACGCGGTATTACCGCCGCCACTGCCGCCGATGTTCTTACCACCACCGCTGCTGCCTCCGCTCCCGCGCCCGCCGCCGCTCGGCAGGCTGCCCTCACCGCATCCACCTAGGTAACAAATAAATCTCTTATAATTTGAAAGTAACTGTACTGTTCTGAAACAATGTACTACGTTATTATTTTTATTTTGATATGTATAAGTGATCTATTTATTTCTCGGTTTGATTGATTGTCCCTGGCATAAATTACGTAATTTGGATTTTTTTCCTTTGTCGACCTGTACAACTATTAGAGACGGCACATGAACTTACTCAATCTGTCAAATTTCTTCAAAATATTTTCAACCTTATCACAATAGTGGAAGATTAATATTCGATTGGTAAAATTTGACACATTCGGATAGGTGGAAATGCTCTCGTCTGTACTTAACTCCTACTTATATAGCGACATCTACACTTCAATAATCTTCTTTCCACAGATACAGTGACAGGCGCTACTCGCCCGACAGCCGGTACTCGCCGGAGAGTCGCTACTCGCCCGACAGCCGCTACTCGCCCGAGACAGTGCGGTACTCGCCCGACAGCCGCTACTCGCCGCGATCCCGCCGCTCGCCCTACTCGCCCCGCTCCCGGCGGCGATCGAGGTCTAGGGAAAGGTAAGCTATGAATAGATATGATATGTAAATATGAACTAGAGTAGATATCCTACCACTGTCGGTGCTCGCCACCATCGCTGCGAGGTCCATTCCGTCGCATGCCATGCCCAATCTAACGGGTACACTTTGATAGATTGTAATGAACCAAAAAATAATACCACCTAAAGCCTCTGACCCTACCGCTTGGCATTAGAAACTCGAAGCGTCAACGCCAGTACAGGATAGGGCCTAATGTTATTTTGGGATTTTAAATTTTAGGCTGACATAATATTTTTTTATACAAAAGTCATGTCAGAAATCTCTTTAAGGTAAAAATAAATAAATCAAATGATCATGATGACATTTCATGTTAGGTATGACGACAGTCGTGCCACCCGATCTAGGAATGGGCCTGCGCCGCCTCTAGACACGGAAACTGAATACAACTCAGACAGCCCTACGAGGCAGCCGCGGAGACGAGGCCGATACTCAAGACATTCAGGTACATAATACTCCTTTTATATTCTACTCATTGGTCAGAAGTATGTTTTGTTCTTTTATGGCTATGGTCTACTTTTAAGTACCCAGTTTAAACAAAAGAAAACACTTTTAATTCCCTGTCCCAAAAAAAGATAATTCTGTGTAATCCGAACATCAGCAGGTCATTTTAGTTTCCGGAAATAATTTTTATTTTGTTTTTTAATAACAGCAGAACAACCCAGGTAATCGATTTAAAATAAATATTTGCAACGAGTTTATTTAATTTAATTTGTAAAATATATTTTATTTACATAAATTTTACCTCAATTCAAATATAATCTGCCTGTTTTTGTTCGCAGGGCCTAGCTCCGGTTCGGGTTGTTCATCAGAATCGGATAAATGAAACACTCTCATGGTCTCAATAGGTTATATAACCAAGATCTACATTATGAATATGTTGAGATGATGCCAAATTGGTTACGGTGATTCACGAATGTATTAGTTGTGAAAATAAACATTTTATAGCTTATGACGTGCGTTAAAATCTACAGCATAAGGGTAGTTTTCATTCGGTTTTATTCGGTTCTATATTCCTTATTTTTCCAAAAACAATGTATGGAAATGAAAGAGAAAACAATGACTCAGAAAAGATTGCAATTTATTCCAAATTGTCTGTGATCACAGTGTAGCTCTCCTTATGAAATATTTGGGGCTAGTAAAAAGTTTTTAATTAACATTTCAGAGGTCCACGTTGATAGGAATTGCAGTTCTTAATTAAAAGTTTTTGACATGTAGCAACTATTTGAAAACATTCGAGTATTTTCCTGTATATTTGCACTGTAATACCTTACATTAGAAACTAGGTAAAAACATTATCGAGACTGGGTTAGGTGCACGTTCTATCATAATAGATTTTTCTGTTTGCGCCACTCAGTGAAACGGTTCTACGTATAATAAATATTTGAGCTACATTATACCTGGAAAGACTGCTTAAATATTGGATTAGGAAATAATACTTGTGTACGGTACATAAATAAGTCTTCGTGTCCTAAATTCCATAAGTCTTTGGTGTTGCCAGCTTGAATTTTACGATTATTTACATAGAGTGAGTTTTTTTTTTTTTTTAGAAAATAATAAAAGTTTAAAATCGCTAGCGTGCGTGTCGATTCTAAGCATTTCTAACGCCTAGTCATGCGGTAAACTCTCTCTATGTAAACGGGGCTTCTGACAGAAAAAAATATAATACATTGTTCAGCCATACATAGCTGGATGTGGAGTGTTCTGCAGTCACACATGGTATATAATGTAAATAAAATACTCGAACCACCAAATAATGTTACAAAATACTATTCTGTTTATTTTCTACAGTATTTCCAATTTTGGTGCTGCTATTTTTTATAGTAGTCAACAATATCTTTATCGAATTTATCTGTTTGGATGCCATTTCGTTATGCATTTAAAATTCCATGAACCAAAGTGTTTAACTGTTCTTTTCTCTTGTACCTGATTTTCTTTCACATTCAATAATCAATCATTTCTGTCACTAAAAATTGTGTGTTCCTAACGTTAAAATTATATCGTTATTTTTATTTCTTACCGAATTCGAATGTACTTACAGTTCACATTGTATGCCTTTCACTGTTAACTAATAATAGTTGCCACCTAATAAAATAGCAATAAAATAGTATTGTAATAACAATAGTGATCCGTCATAAGAATTGCAATCTTTAATTTATTGAACATGTTGTTTTATTAGTCAGTTAATTGTATTATAATTATTAGATACGATTTTAAAATAAATAATTTTATCATGAAACAGCTTTTGTATTGTCAAACCCTACATCTCTGCGTGTACGTAATAGAGATTAGATAAATAAAATACATTCAAAATAAAAAATAATAACGTATATTGTTTGCACAACTGAACATTTTTTACAAAAATATTTTGTTACATTACATAACAAAATAAATATATTTTATAAAAAATAAAGAATTTATATTTAAGACAAGAATGCTAAACAGACATTGCCTTTAGCCTGTTTTATTTTAAAGTATAAATTAAAAGTACATTAAATAACATTTAGACGAGATAGACAACTATTTCACAACCTCTGTTTTGGCTTGTGTAGATTTTTTTAAAACGATGAATTACGGGACGACATTCCATGGCACGAAGGTGCCGGCTTTTGGTTGGTCCAACTGAAACAAAAATCCATGAGTTAAATACGTGGTCATAAAGGGGGTGAAGAAGTTATTAAATTAACTCTAAAATGATTACACGTCAAAAAAAATCTTAGACAAAAATAGTCTCGTAGTCTATCCAAATGATAACAATTTTGTCTGTTCTATGCTTAATAAATTATTTACCTTCTTAGTAATATGATCCTCGCACGCCATACGAATACGAGCAGAAGTCGCAGGCGACTCCAACTGGAAGTCTAAAGATACGCCAGCATCGGCCCGCGCCGCTCGTATTGCCTCTTTTATCGCAAAGAATGCGGACGCCGCCAAAAATAGTGGCGGTTCACCCACAGCCTGAAAGTAACCACGGATTGAATTAATTATGATCTTTAAAAGGCGTTAATTTAAATTGGATAAATATAGCAGAATCTGTTGCTCACCTTTGAAGAATATACAGCTCTCGGATTTGGTGCTCCTTTGAGCAGGGATACATTGAATTCCTGTGGAATGTCGCCAAAGCCAGGGATTTTGTAAGCACCAGGCCCTCTTGAAAACAGAGTACCATTTGGAGAGTAGATCAGCTCTTCCAATGTGAACAAACCGTAGCCTTGTATGAAGCCACCCTCAATTTGACCAATGTCTATTGCTGGGTTCAAACTCTCGCCCAAATCCATTACAATATCACTTCTTATAACTTTGTGGTCACCACTGAGACAGTCAATCTCAACTTCTGTACATGCAGCTCCGTATGTGAAGTAATTGAAGGGTGTTCCTGAATTTTCATTGATGTTGTAACCAATGCCAGGAGTTGCGTAGAAGCCTGAAGCGGACAAACTAACTCTGTCGATCCAAGCTGATAGCACCCAGTCTTCCCATTTGCCATTGGGATTCTTCTCTTTGAATGGTTGCAGCCTCTTTGCAAGAGTCTCACACGCTTGCAGGACAGCCATGCCGTTCAAATCCGATCCAGCACTGGCAGCTGTAGCTGAAGTATTGGGCACTTTGTCCGTTGAAGTTTCACTAATATGAATCTTAGACACATCGATACCTAGTGCTCGAGAAGCAACCTGGATCATCTTAGTATGAAGACCTTGACCCATTTCAGTTCCACCATGAGACAGGAGAACTGATCCATCTACATATATTAGGACTAATGCTCCAGCCTGGTTGAGTAGCTTTTCCGTGAATGCAATACCAAACTTCGTTGGAATAATGGCAATACCACGCTTTCTCCATCTGTGCTCCCTGGAAATCAAGAGGAAATGTAATTAAAGCACAACTTAGAATTACAAATAAATAAGACACGACCTAATTTTAAATATTTTTCGTATAATAACTTGGAAATGGAATACAAACTTACTTGTTAAACTTTTCGATTTGCAGTCTCCTTTCGGCCAATTTACTTTTTTCTACGCATTCGTCCCAACATCTTTGCAGAGTACAACTCTCCAAAACTTGATGGTAGTGGGTTATTGAGTTTTCTTGGTACAAGTTAAGTCTACGGATTTCGTCAGAGCTCTTGCCAAGTTTAAATGCAATATCCTCAATTATACTCTCGGCACCGAACATACCCTGTGGGCCACCGAATCCTCGGAAAGCAGTGTTTGATGGCAAATTGGTCTTACATACATGTCCGGTTACCTCAGCGTTCGGAATGAAATAAGCATTTTCATAGTGGAACATAGCCCTTTCAACCACCTGAAAAAACGTAATTTTTGATTAATTTCATGTCTATAATTTTGTAATGAAAACAAGAGTAACAATAATAAGCTTTCTTATACTCACAGGGCCTGATAAATCTATAGAATATCCTCCATTGTTGTAAATATTAACTTGTGCAGCCATTAATTTGCCTTCTGGAGTTACAGCCACCTTATATTTGATCAAGAATGGATGTCTGGTGCCAGTCATCATCATGTCTTCATCTCGATCGAGCATGCATCGGACTGGCTTCTGAAGTTTGTGAGCTGCGAATGCAACAGGTAATGCCACTAGCATACCACGAGACTCTTTGCCACCAAATCCGCCACCCATACGTTTTACACGAGCTACAATTCGGTTCATGGGGACGTGCAATATGTGGCTCACTAATTTCTGAAATGGAAAGTTACTCATGAAATATCTTAAAATATTTTGTTAGTAATTAAGTTTAGATTATAACATAGAAAATTAGAAATATTTACCGCTATTTCTGAAGGATGTTGACTGGAACAAAATATTTCTAATTCATCATCTTCTTTCCTTGGAATAGCAAAAGCGGCATGAGTTTCCAAATAAAAGTGTTCCTGACCGCCCATTCGACATTGACCTTCTATTATAATATGGTTCTTGTCTTCAAAGGCGCTTTGTACGTCTCCTCTCCTGATCGTTTTAGGAAATTGTGGGTAAAATGAATTCTTTTCAATAGCATCTTCTATTGTTACAATAATAGGGTGAATATCTTCATATTGAATTTCTACCATTCTAGCTGCCTCTTGTGCTGTTGCTTGATCTTGTGCTACGATAACACCAATAGTCTGGCCCTGACTTGTAACTTTCTCACTTACAAATAATTCCTCATCGTGGAAAATAGGACCGATAGCATTTTGTTCGGTAGTTAAGTCCTTAGCAGAAAAGAATGCAACGACTCCTGGTTTTTTCAAAGCTTTCTCAGCATTAACTGAAAGCAGTTTGGCGTGAGCTCTTGTGCTGAGAACAAATGCTAAATAGAGCTCACCTTCTGCAGTAGGAATATCATCACAGTATATTGCTTCTCCGGTCGTCTGTTTAAATGCTGACATATGTGTCAGTGGCCTTCCAACAGCATCACTTTTAATCTGTTCCTCTCCAACTAAATCAAAGTATTGAGCGCTTTTTGGAATATCACTATGAAATTGGTCAGCACCACTGCTGTGATATGGTATAATAAGATCTTCATGTATGTAATCTTTGGTCATTTGCTTAGCAATTGCCAAGTAAGCCTTGAGGAACAAACTCATTGTTAAAGTTCTTCTAAATTGTATATTTCCTCCAGGAGCAGAAGGACTTAATGGAAATTCTTCGATCAATGATGAAAAAGCTTTATCCAACATAGCTTCATTCCATTTTTCTCCTTTTAAAGCTTCACTTGTTTTTGTGCCCAGTTTAGTTACAGGAGCCATACCACCGAAAGCCACGTTAAGGTACTTTATAACGTTACTGTTATCTTCGAATTCGACGTTGATTGCTGCGGTGACAATTGAGATATCGTCTTCTCTTCTCTTGGCTTGCTTAAATGCTGTAACATACTGGTATTTATTCGAATAGGGAATCTCTATAGACAATAGAATTTCATTGGGCTTAACAACATTTTTTCTATAGCCCGTGAAGAATGTTTCATCCATCAATACAGACCGATGTCCACCATCTTCGCTCACCAAATTAAGCTTCACTTTTAGGGCCATTAAAATCGGATTCAAATCTGATATGGGACTACCAGTCATTATATTTCCACCTATAGCTGCAACATTTCTTATTTGTTTGCCGGCAAACCAGTTAAGCATTTCTACAATAGTTACAAAAGATCGAGTTTTATATTTGGGTAACTCTTTTATGTACTTCCTCATATTGTTTTCTATATCCATTAGAGTAGCAGCGGCTCCTATTGTTAACCCATTTTCATTTTCGGTTATCGAATTTAATTCTGGTATGGAGTTCGGCGTTATTATGGTAGGATAAACGCAGTGCTTGAATTTAACTTCCACTCCAACTTCAGTATTTCCGACAACAATTTTCGCATCTGGGTAAGTTTTCTTCAATTTCAAAATTGTGTTTAATTCTTTTGGCCTGTACCACGAAACTTTTTGCCCTTTGAATACCAAATATTGATCGTCATAAATTGATGACAGCTTCAACTCTGGTGGAAATATAGGTTCTTGACTTTTGTCGTATGGCAAAAATGAAGATCTATCAAAGATATATTCTGTTTCGCTTGCATCCTCGCCTTTATCAGTCTTGTTTTTACAACAGTCTTTCCCCATAGCACATACATTGTTTTGACCATTTTTTGTGCCATTGGTAGACCTATTAGAAATGCGTTGTGTCTCCCAATCTTCTATGAAGGTTTTATATCCTTCTATAATAGCTCTGTATCCTGTACATCTGCAAAGGTTTCCTTGGAAAGCGACTTCCATATCACTAAATGAAATAGTACTGTTGGTTCTAAGTAAAGTGTACATAGACATCACAATGCCTGGCGTGCAGAATCCGCATTGTGAGCCGTGTGCCTTAGCTATGCGTTCTTGTACTGGGTGTAATCTAGTTTTGGTTGACCCAATGCCTTCAACTGTAGTTACTGCCAAGCCATGCATGGCGCACACAGGCGCTAGACATGCGTTCACTGCCAGGTGGCTGAGTAATAGAGTTAAGGAAATGGAAAGTCGTTTGAAAATGAAATTATACCTACGTTTTGTTGCTATATGTCTTAAGTGATCATCAAATTCATCAATTAAAGCAAATTGTGCGAATACATTTTATGATCTAATTACGTATTTTGCTTTCATAAAAATCTCAAACTTTACAAGCAACAATATCACTTGTCAGTGATACTGTTATCTCAACAAGTCACTTTAAAATTATCAATAAACAAACTGTAACTTACGCAAATAGCGATCTTCGTTTATCTGCGTTTTATTACAAATTAGCAAAGCTATAAATCTATCCACGATGGCGTTCTAAACGATCCTACGAAGGTGTAAAAATCTCACTCACTCTTTTAGGAAAGTGAACCAGCTGAATTGACTCTTTTAAAAGGATACTTGACTTTCTTCTCCACACGGTTGTATTTGGATATCATGACAGTGCACGCGCCGCATCCTCCTTCTGCACATCCCAGCTTGGTGCCAGTCAGGCGCAGCTTTTTCCTCAGATACCAGAGAAGTGTCCATTCTGGATCAGGATTAGGTTCAACCACCTGAAATGTTGAATATTCCATGATTACTATAGATACCTACCACTACTACGATACTATACATTATTACTGATATGACACTTCCCAAAGAACACACTTCCCACCTTTTTATAAAATATGGTTTTAAAAAAGTACCAGCTTTTGTATCACCTTTAAACCACCGTCCCGAACAAAATCAGTGGACTAAAGCTGTTACTAAAGCGGGTACTTCTTAAAACCCAGGAAATATTTTCTTATTTGGATCGTTACACATAAAAGTTATAAAATCAACAAATTCAAATTGAAACTGTTATTGTATTTAGGAAAATTAAAGCTAATGTGAAGGAATGTCGTGACAAATCGGATGGGCACAAAGTAATTTGTCATGATGTTTCGGCAAAAACTGGTTGTTCACTTCTCGTGTTTTTGCGCTTTATGCAATATTTTATAGGCCTGTCTGTAGGTAATTACGTTTTTACAAATCACAAATAAATAGCTAATAGGTAGTTATATCGAGGCTATTAAAATTTAATAATATATTTCATGATTGTGTTAATGTTATTACGCCTAGATCCTTGGATATTTGCTGTTGAATGTTTACCTGCGATGCTCCTGTACAATTGTATTTATTAATTTGTGCGATGCATATTTTGCATAGCTATATTGGATATGGATATTTCTAGGCTAAGGCTTTCTAGGCTTGAAACTGATTATGTGTATTCATTATTAAAGGAAATGAACTGGAACTCCACAAAGGCAGCGAAATTAAAAATATAAACATAAGATCTTTATGTTATAAATAAACCAATAGCCATGGTTATGTTCTTAGCTAGGTTTGTAGAGTAGATAGGTACATTCATTTTATTATTTATCATTACAAACGATCCTCATATAGGTAGCTATTCATATTCCTATGTGCCTACCGGCTTACCGATAAATGTCGATATATCTGTCTATGGACTATTTACTCTCAAACGCAGAGTTATTTTGTTACAGCCATGAAACAAGCTTAATAGAACACTCAGATCTACGAATCAATTAAATTGACCCAGGTTTTACCCAATTGATTGCTGCTACTGAAATAATCTTCAGTCAGGTCTGATTTTGCAAAGTCATCGTAAGTTCCTTGTGAATTTGCACAGCAACTATATGTACATCATATCAAAAATGATAAATGAATGCCTTTATAGCGAGCAAACAATATAATAATATAAATTACTGAATACGGGTCATATCGTTATTATTACGATTGGAAGCAGGAGGGCGTAATAGGTCAGTACTATCAGGGCCATGCCGACGACCCTCCTTAAACATTCTGAGCTAATAACAAGTCTCAAAGCATGACGCAATTTTGTACGTCGTATTTAATATATTCTGATGATTTATTCTGGAGCTGCTATTTTCGCGAATCCAGTTGCACCGTGAGTTAATCCTTCATGCACCCATAAATAATCTTATGTACGAGTCCTACCCACAAAAAAAATAATCATTCCCAAGAATTCTATATACCTAAGAAAAATAGAAATGTTACTAAGTGTAGGTAGGTAGGTATGTCTGTAGTCACCCTATGGTTAAGAGTAGGTAATATTATACGTAACCATGTGATGACTAACATTGCCTACAATAACTATTTAATTAATTGATCATAACTGTATCCTAATACAAACAACACTTGTCCTGATGATAGTCTCATCTTAATTGATGAAGAAACACGTGGTAGATATAGGAAAACTCAAACGCGCAGATAATTAAAACAGAAGAGTTTTATGATAATCAATTTTTTTACTAATAAGACTGCTCTGTTATATTATTGTTACAGTAGATACAAATTGTCTTGACATTACTGCATGTAGTAATTTTAATGTTATTTTTTCGATTTGTGGGTAGAGCCTTTATTAAAATTTCGAAAGAGACCTTGACCTCTGAATTCATTTCGGTATTCACATCAGGAATGCAGTCAAATAAGATATGCTGACACCTGTGAGCTCGTAAAACTGGCTTGTGCCTTTGATGTAACAAATAATCAAGTAATTCCACCCGTCGTTAATTGGCAGAATCTCCATCTTCCGCTTACCCACTAGCAGCGAATTGTGTTCGCCATTGCAAACCTTACAAGGTTCCAAATCTTTTATTTCCAAAAGAAATGTGTTTATATCTTCCTCAATAACCTGTTCCATGTAAATCTGTTCAGTTTCTGAGTGGGTAGGACTATAACAACCAGCGTTAATCCCTGACTAAAGAACCACGCAATATTACAAACAGGGACTTTCATCACTATCTCGGATAAGATCAGTTTGGATCAAAATTGTCATGCAATAAATGTTGTTATTATGGATACGGCTAAGTATATCTATCATATGTATTTACCCTGAATATCTTATCGATAAGAGTTGCGATGAAACACTGTGTGGTAATGATTACGACGTTACCAAAAAAAATATGTTCGTGCTATCAATAAGAAAATATTAAAGTAAAAAATGTTACACTTCATCAGAGAACGTTTATAAGTGATCTTTTGTTCCGCAAACATTAAAACTAATTTAGATATTATCTCGTCACATGCTTCAATGTTACTCACCTTTTTCCCGTTAACAAAGAATACCAACTCCGTACAAATATCACCGCTTTCCTCTTCTATATTCAACAGACCCATCGTCGCGAGGATCCTATTTATTTGATTAAACAATAGTGAATGTATGTAAGATGTGGACACGTCTCACTATATGGCGGTTCGAAACACAACTGGCGAGTGACGATGTATGATGTATGGTCGCGTGGTCGTCTGCCTGCCTCTTGTTATCCGCCTCGCGGTACATCCACATGGACAGACAACCAGTAATAAACAACTTGTTATCTCCGTAGTCTTTATTATTGAAGTTATAAAAAGAGCAACTTGTGAAATCTTTCTGTATTCATAATCATACGAAATGAACTTGATACATCGAGGTCGTTAATAACTCGTTAGAAACAACGAAATCAACCTGTAAGAGGCAGGTGGTCTATAAAAAATAGGCAAATCAACATATTTATGAGACAAACTGACTACGAGATCAGGTTGTTTTCATTTATTTACCTTATTTAGAATTACATCAGTGCAAAATTAATGTCTTCCTACACGAGTAGGTCGACACGTTTTTATGTATTGAACTTTTTATAATCAACCCTTTTTATTTATGTAACCGTACCTAACTGTCCATCTAATTCCAACAAAAAATGAACAATAGGAAAATTTAAGAATGCCTGAATGATAAGAAGCCACTGGCAGGCAATAAGACTGGCAACCATCGCTGGCTTGGAATTTGCCTCAGTTTTTTAAGCACTGGCGAAAATAGAGTGCCCGTCTATTTTCTAGCCAGTGACCTCCGCAGGACTGGCGCCAGCATAACTGGCTTCGTGTAAACTCTGCATTAGTCATCTTTCAGGTATTTCTACTTTTTTCCAAACTATCACGTATCAAATTTGGGACTACCCATCCCTTTAGCACTTGTAGGTAACAAATAGACCATTAAGGCTGATAAAGCAATGTTTATTTTGTAGGAAATATGATCGTGATAGGAAATATAATATGTGTTTCAATACATTCTAAAGAAAACATTAAATTATCGTGTATTGGTTTACGAAAAGACAGTGAAACGAAATACCCAGCTATGCCAAAACTTGTACCGTAAAATCTACGCTCCTTTCAATGTTTTAGAAGCATTGTTGTCCCAGGAACATATATTTTTTTTACCCTAAAGCAGGCAGTTCTTTGAGTAAAGATATATCATAACTTTTCCCCTTGCCAGCTACCTACTTGGGTCATCAATTTTGGGCGAAACTTCCTTTTAATATATTTGGTCAGAACATGCAAAACAGTGATTGTTGACTAAACATTATTTTCCTCTACCTGCATAATAAATTTTACTCCAAGTAACATGAAACCTGCTTACGTTTGCTGGTGCATTATAGCAAAATCACTGCACCGTTGATTAAGTTTCAAACTCGTAGACATCACACAATCGCCAGACTAGATCCCACTGTCGTTGCGCTATACTTAGTCAACACAATCTTCGGCAACGTAACTGCATATTATATGCAGTCTATAATAGATTGGGCATGTATTTATTAGGTACCTTCTGTAGGTCATCCAAGATTCACTCGGCACTTTTTGCGTGCGTTTGCAGTTCATATGCAACCCAACCTTTTTTCTAGACAAGTAGACAATTTAAATCAAATAAAAGGTGGAAGGGAAATAGTAAATATGTACTATTCTTTCCACAGGACCAATTATTAAATTATTGATTAACTTACTGCCCACTTCCTGCACTTGACGCTTACGTCACATAAATTGCTACCTGTCACCTAGAGCATGTTGGTCTTGAACATGGTACAAAATACCTACTTGAAAGTCTTACTTATACGGTAGAAGTGTAGGCCTCAGTATGCAAAAATAATCCACCTAACTTGGTTTTTGGCTTATTACTTTTTCTCCAAATTAAACTTAGTCTTTTTGATCTTTATAAAAACTGTCGTGTTTCTTTTTTGAACAACTTTTTTGAGTTGTCGATGAACAATTAGTTTAAGTGGCAATTACTTGCAACAGAAGGCGAAATGCGAAATTCGATGCTGGCAAATACCTATAGCTTTAATGCTTATGTAATGAAAGTTTTAAATAGGTAACTATTCATACGCATCACTTACGCAATACCTACCTATATAAAACGTATCTACCTAAGAATATTGTTTATCGAAGGCTCAATCAGAAATAATTAAGGGGATAAAATAATGTTTTATTTAACTAAAGTTTTAAGAATCAGGGTCTCTGTTGTTTGATAGGTATGTAATTGTTTCATTAGGGATGTAGAATACCTACCTTCTTAACGTTATCTCATGATGAGGACATGCCATTTCATTTGTTCACTGAATACCTAGTAGAAAAGAATCAACCGATTCCTCCTTTCTTATCTGCAAACTGGAGCAATTGAGGAAAATAAAACACTACATTATAACATGCAATAGATATATTATGTACGTATTTTTTCATCTTTTTGCGAGGTTTTGTACGTAGCACACACATGCTCTTGAAAATAGCAGTATCAGTATTTACCGAAATTATGAAACATCAAAGTAAAGTGATAACATATTTACATCATAGTTCTCAAAACAGTGAATAAGACTTAATCATTATAATATACCGCTATACAACATTTATTGAATGCAGATCTTCAAGCGATAACATTCCAAGGTTTTCCTTTGGTGGTTATTGTAGGTCTCACCTGAAACAATTAGATATGTGTATAGAAAAATGTAGGTTTAGTTAGGTATAGTCGCACCATTTCAGTTAAAGTTAGTATCACTTCAATGTTGCTGCGCCTAGCGACAATAGATATGGATAAACCTATAAAATCAGGTTTAATCTACACGCAGATAAGTACTCCTACCTGTTTATTAAATTTTGTATAAACAGAAAAAAACCTATAAGAATAAACCAATATCTGATGCGAAAAGCGAGGGCGACAAAATGCTGCCTTGTGGCACTCTCTGTTATTAAGCCACAATGTTGGCAAATTAAGAATTACCTAAGTGCGTCTATTGTTAGGGGTGATTTTAGTTTAATTTTTACTGCAGTCTCCATAAGCGAAAATTGTCTTAAAATATAAAGTATTTTAGCAAATACCTGTTTAGTAATCAGATCTTCACAAGCCATCCTAATTCGAGCGCATGTTGCTGGTGCATCCAGCACAAACTCCGGAGATTCTCCACTGTCTAACCGTGCTGCCTTTATCGCTTCTTTGATTGCGAAAAATACTGATGCTGCAAGGAATAGGGGCGGTTCTCCCACAGCCTGAAATAAACGTTCAAGTAATTTATTATGGTAATATGGCAAACAGAATTATATTTACCAGAAACAGCATAAGTTTGATGCCATTACCTTTGATGAATAGACTGCACGTGGATTCGGTGCACCCTTGAGCAAAGACACGTTAAGCACTTTCGGAATGTCTGAAAATCCTGGTATCTTATATGCTCCAGGACCTCGTGAAAGTGCTTCCCCATTAGCTGAGAATACCATTTCCTCCAATGTGTAAAAGCCATACCCTTGCATGAAAGCACCTTCTATTTGTCCTATGTCTATGGCAGGGTTCAAACTTTCTCCGACATCCATAACGATGTCTGTTTGAAGGACTTGATGATCGCCCGTCAGACAATCGATGATGACTTCAGAACAAGCCACTCCGTAAGTAAAATATTCAAATAGATTTCCGGAATTCGTCTCTGGATTATATTCTATCTTTGGAGCAGCATAAAATCCAGTGGCCGACAATTGTACTCTATTCACCCAAGCATCTATGACCCAGTCTTCCCATTTACCAGTAGGATTTTTTGCTTTAAATGGCTCTAGCCTTGTTTTCAACGATTTACACGCTTCTACAACTGCCATGCCATAAAGGTCAGAACTGATACTTGCAGCAGTTGGAGAACTGTTTGGAACTTTATCGGTCGACATTTCGCTAATGTGAATTTTCGTGTAATCTATTTCAAGCACACGTGAAGCAACTTGTATCATTTTTGTGAAGAGTCCTTGACCCATTTCTATTCCTCCTATTGAAAGCAGGACAGATCCATCTTTATACACCAACAAAAGTGCGCCTGCTTGCATTAAAACATCGGTTTGGAAAGATATACCATATTTAGTTGGAACTAAGCTGAGCCCTTTCTTTTTCCATCTATTTTGCCTGCAAAAAGTTTAATGAAAGCATGTTATTATATAATAGCTTAATTTCCAAATTATTTAATAACTAATCATGCACTTATTTACCTATTAAATTCCTCAACGTCTTTCTTCCGCTTCCAATAATGAGAAGTTTCAATACATTCATTCCAACATCTTGATAGAGTACAGTACGTCAACTTCTGGTTAAAATGTGTCATTGCACCCTCCTGGTAAAGATTGATTTGAACTATCTGTTCATAAGTCTTTCCTAATGTTGAAGCTATATGACGCATCATGGTTTCTGCAGCTAGCATTGCCTTAGGAGCACCGAAGCCTCTGAATGCTGTATTCGAAGGCATATTGGTTTTGCACAGATATCCATGTACCTCCGCATTTGGTATGAAATAGCAATTATCAACGTGCACTAGCGCCCTTTCCATCATCTGTAATCATTTATTTATTTATATTTATATAGTTAATAGATCATATATATTTAACAATTACAATTAAAATCATCCCTACCGAGCAAGATATGTCCATGGAATTGCCTGCGTTACCATAAATCTCAAATTTAGCACCAGTTATTTTTCCATCTTCAGTAAATCCTACTTTATACTTGATCAAACAAGGATGTCTATACCCAGAAGCCTGCATATCTTCATCTCTGTCCAATACAGCTCTAACTGCTGTCTTGAGCTTATATGCCGCAATAGCAACGGGTATAGCCAGTATAGTAGCTCTTGTTTCTTTACCACCAAAACCACCTCCGACCCTTTTAACTTTAGCAACAACTTTATGGTTAGGTATTCGGAGTGCTGCCGCAGCTATATGCTGAAAAAAAATATAATTTTGGTATATTACTTATCCAGATGACAGGTCATTACATTTCAAATTGTAAAATGTTTGAACTTACTGCTACTTCCTCTGGATTTTGTGTTGTAGCTGTAATTTCAAGCTCATCTTCTCTTCTTATAGCGTACGCAGAAATAGTCTCAAGGTAAAAGTGTTCCTGTGCACCACTTCTTACGTGTCCTTCTACAACATGACTTGATTTTGTAAGGGCCTCACTCAAGTTGCCCTTTCGAATAATCCGTGGATACCCGGAGAAAAATGAACCTTGCGTTATTGCATCTTCGAGCGATACAATAACGGGCTCTATACGCTCATAGTTAACAACTACTAAATCTTTTCCTCTCCTAGCTGCACTTTCTGAATTGGCCACGACTGCTCCAATTACACAAGCACGACTAGTAACCAGTTCGCTAGAAAATATTTCTTCATCTTTTATTATAGGACCCAATTTATTACATTCTCTATCTAAATCAGCGGCAGACAGGAATGCTTTTACCCCAGGTACCAAAAAAGCTTTATTAGCATCAATTGATTTAATTCTTGCATGTGCTTCTGTACTAAAAACTAGCTTTAAGTATAGCTCTCCTGTAACGGGATGAATATCATCACAATATATCGCCTCACCAGTGGCTTGTTTAAGGGCTGACGTATGTGTTATTGGTCGCCCAACAGCGTCTGATGCTACCTGATCGTTATTCTTAATTTCAAAGTATTGTGAACTGCATGGATGATTTATTGCTATTTCTTCAACACCGCTAAAGTCTTCATTCACATTCATGTTCTCAGAAGTGTTAGGTTGGCTGATATTTTGTAACACATATAAATAAAACCTAAAAAATAGACTCAAACAGAGTGATTTCCGATAATCGGCCATTCCTCCAGGCGCTGAAATATCTAGTTGCAATTCATTTGTTAGAGATTCAAATGCTACATTTAGCATTTCTTTATTCCATCCTTTTCCTTTAATTAATTCTGAAGTAGCTTTAGCACAAATAGTAGTAGGTCCCATACCACCGTAACATAATGTTGCATTTAATACTGATTTGGTAATTGGATCGTAGGTAACATTGAACGCAGACGTCACTATAGAAATGTCGTCTTCCTTTCGTCGAGCTTGTTTATACGCTTTAAAATATTGCAGACTTTTGGTGAAAGGAATTTCAACAGATACGACAATTTCGTCATCGTCGAGTCCTGTTTTTCTATATCCTTTAAAGAAATTATCATCGACAATAACTTTTCTTTCACCCCTACTCTTGCTGTGAATGTTCAGTACAGCGGAACATGCCATCAGGATGGGATTTAAGTCTGATATTGGACTAGCTGTTATTATATTACCCACAAGAGATGCCACATTACGGATTTGATCACCAGCAAACCAATGGAGCATTTCTTTTATTGCTGCATATACTTTCGCTTTAGTGGGATTTTCATCAATTTGGTTTTGGAGAAAACTGGACAATTCATTCAACGTTGTTGTAGCCCCTATTACGATACCCTGATCCGAAACTCTGCAATTGTTCATTTCCGATATAATTGATGGGTACAGCAACACTGGATAGACTTTCTTTTTAAATTTAACTTCTACTCCTATTTCAGTATTGCCAGCAATAATTTTTGTAGAAGGATCGGTGGATTTTATTTTGAGTAAACCATCAAGTGTTTTTGGCCGTATCCATGTAACATGTTCTCCAGCGAAAAATAAATACTCTTCCGAAAAACTGGTATCTATCTTTAGTTCTGGTGGGAAAATTGGTTCTTGAGAAGGATCGTATGGTTTGAATGAAGATTTATTAAACAGTCCGGCATCATTATTTTTGGCTGTCTTATTTCGACAACAGTCAGCGCCCATTGCACAAGAAGTGCTTCCACTTTCACGGCAGTAATACCTTTCCCATCCTTCTACAAATGTTTTGAACCCCTCAATGATTGGTCTGTAACCAGTGCATCTGCAAAGGTTTCCCTGTAAGGCCGTCTCTATATCAGTATAATTAATTTTGCCCTTGCTTCTAAGTAGAGCATACATAGACATTACTATGCCGGGTGTACAGAAGCCACATTGTGATCCATGAGCTTTTGCAATCCTCTCCTGGACAGGGTGTAAGCGTTCCTGCGTAGAACCAATGCCTTCAACGGTAGTGACTGCTAAGCCGTGCATGGCACAAACAGGTGTCAAACATGCGTTAACCGCAATGTGTCTATTCGAAATATTACAAAGTTAAGGATGTTATATCAATTAATTAATACTGCTATATTATACATAATTAATTATTATTCTGATAAAATCATCGCACTTTGTAGTGAAAAGCAATCGCAACAAACTCGGGTCCAAGGTTGAAGGCTATATAGGTTAACATAATTTTAACTAGATTGTTAATATTTAATTCATTTTTAAATATTGCCATAATTAAAGGAGTATAAACACATTTAAATGTTATAATGTGTAAAAAATAAAAGTAGAGTTGTCCGATTATTTATTTAGAAAACACAAAAAGTTGCGCCCAACGTGGGGCTCGAACCCACGACCCTGAGATTAAGAGTCTCATGCTCTACCGACTGAGCTAGCCGGGCTGCGAGTGGAAGTTTGAAATTACCGATAACATTGTTAATATTTTTTAAAGGATACTTGACACGATTTTCTTTCTTCAAATATTGAGAAACCATGACTGTGCATGCACCGCAGCCTCCTTCTCCGCATCCATATTTTGTGCCCGTTAACAGAAGTTTTTTGCGAAGGTAAAACAGTAATGTCCATTCTGGATCTGGATTGTCTTCTACGACCTGGAATTGGAGGTGGGAATTTATATGTAAATAGGTACCTAGGACATATTTCTTTCTGAAGATATAGCGACAGATGTGGTATCCTCATTTATCGTAATAATTGAAAGGTATTAAGAATGGTGGTAAAGTATTTAAGTGAAAGGGGACATATAAACACAATGTAATTCGATCTAGCCTGACGCTTGACACGATTGCGTAAGTATTTGATCAAGGTTGTCACCAAGCACAAATCTAAATTGTTCTAACATTATTGACGAGCTGTGGTTTATAGACTGGACAAATAAACAAGCTTCATGCGAAAATCTGGCTCCGAATCATCAAGAAAACATATCTATTATATAATTACGACTTATAAGTTGGGTTATCACAATGCGGATATCAGCCACATGAGGGTTAGATTGGTGGTCGACCCCTTTATATTTTGTAGGTACCTACCTACGTACTTAGGTAACTGATTTTTTGGTTATCTATTAATTTTGTAATAATTTTACTTTACCTACTCGAATACCTATACCTTCCCCCTTTTAGTAAGATATTTAAAAGAACTGCACTTATTAATTAGATCATCAATATCGGAAACAGGTAGGTACCTACACAGGTAGGTAGGTAAAAAGTTTTATTTACTTATTCCAAATTCTACCTATTCTAGAACCTATTTTAACAGGTTAAACATTTCCTAGCCCTAGCAGAGTGGAGGTAATCAACACTCACATGGCCACTGCTTAGCAAAACATGTGGTAGGTACCTGATTACCTAGCAAACAGGTGGTTAGATGTCTGCAATGTAAACATCACAGCATTCTGTTATTGGTGGTTACCAATGCGAAATCCCGATTTAACTTCCGATGCTGCTCATAAAAATTTGAAAGATAGGTACCTATCTATCTAATGTAATCCTGTAGGACATTCAAGGATCGCTTACCAATACGTAGGTACTTTACATAGGTACTTAATGGAAAAGCATTTACTTAAATAATTAAGTAGGAAAGTAGGTAGGTCGGCATATAAAAAATCCTAACTCATTAAATTGCAGTTTCCACAAAGTAGGCGTAAATACAACATTAAAAATTGCACTTAGATTGCTAAATGATAAATTGACTACCGATTTTGGACGAAATAGATTGCCTTGCAAATAAGAGACGCCGATGCTGCAGCAGGACTATAATAGCTTAGGTAACATTCTACTGAGAGTTCCACCGTCTGAGATCTTTAAATAAAGTAGGAGCGTTCCAAATAGGTTTATAGATACCTAATAATCTAGATAATTTCATGGCTAACAAGGCACAAGCCATTGTTAAGTAGAATTTAATTTGCAATCATAATTTTCTCTGTAGCTGTTATAAGTATTTTTGATTTTTTATCATGTTTGGAAGGTAGGACACCTTAAAAAGTACATCTTGTTTAAATATCGAACTTACCTTTTTCCCGTTAACGAAGAACACCAAAGTCCTTTGCGCATCTTCAGGTATCAAACTTCTTATCAAATCCATGGTATAGTTTTCGCATTGATTTAGTCGATACTAGTAACCGGTTTCTTAATAAATAGCAGGGACGGCGTCCGATACAACGTGCCGCTCTCGTGTCACTGGCACTGGCGTAGAATCGCGACCGTACTAAACAATTAAGTACGAGAACTTTATACTTACATATAAATTCAAGATAGTGTCTACATTATTTTTATTTTTTTAATAGGTATCAAAATATTGATTTACTTGAAACCAGTTTGGGAATTAGGATAGGTAATTATTTTCTTAATTAGGTATTGATGGTTGCGTTAGTTTTAATGTTGCACAATATTGATTAAAAGTCGCGCCTGTAACGACTTATAGATGGACTAGGGAGAAAATAACTGAATTGCTTGCCAAAAGTTACAGGAAATATAAAAAAATAATGGAATTTCAGTAAGTAGGTAATTAACATTTTCGAGGCTATTCATGTTGGCAATTTTCTTTAAAAAAAGAAATATACAACCTACAATTGGTGTAAATAGGAAAGTTCTAAGGCATTCAGCTAAACTTGTTTGGCAATTAATCAAAAATTGTAGGTAATTAAAAAAAATACAATTTCAATATGTAACAACATTTTATTGCCTACACTAAAATCTAAAATAACATACAATCGTGTCTTCAAGTGCACAATTTACATAATGTATAGCTGTAATCTGCTCGTTTAGTTAATGTTATCATGAAGACTGCTGATTAGAATGATCTCACACTACTAAACAAAGTTCAAACATATCATTAAAACTACTTCATAAAAAATGTCATTGAACTAAGTTTTATTTAATGAATTGTTATGCTTATCTGTAAGTATATTAATTATTTATATTACACTGTATGTATATGTACAATAACATATATTCAATTCATAAAATCAGAATAAGTACTTTATAAACATTATGTGGGTACTCAAAATTATATTTTCTAGTACAATCTGCAAAAAACGTACTACATTCTACAGGTACTTTGACATAGTTGATCATTTTTAATTTTTTCAGATAAAGTGGCCTACCAGTAGTCAATATGTTTATACTATTGACATTGTACATGTAAAACATGAGGCGACGGAGTAAAAAACATTTCTATACAAGTATCCATGATAAATGTGGCTCCCGTAATACACAGCTTTTCAGTTTTGTTATTTTGTACTGGCATGACATTGAATTAATATTATCTATAAGGCTTTTACTGTAAGGCGGCCAACTTTCCGAAAACTGAATGCGGGACTTAACCTTTCGTGAAAATGGGGGGGGGGAGGGCATTGAAAAATGATCGGACGGAACTGATAAAATAAAAACCGTAAGCAAAAAGCTATAATTTAACCTATCAATATCGTGTCACAGCGTGCACTAATGTCTTATTTTCAAAATCATTAGGCGTCACGAGTTCAGTAGAAATAAAGAGAACGAGATTATATTATAGGATCTGTGTTCCTGCACTGTTGAGCGTGCGCGCAGGTGGGTGTTGTGTAGAAGCGTGGTAGAAAAATAGGAATGCGGGACATGCGGGACGCATACAACGTTTTGCGGGACTATTTTACTAATAATTTCAAAACGGGATTTCGTCAAGCATTGCGGGACGGTCCCGGTCCCGCAGAATGCGGGACGGTTGGCCGCCTTATTTTACTGGTCAATAAATACTATACATCTTTGTGAATTTTGTGATTAATAACATCATAGATTACTAGTCCTTATTGTCATACATATTGCAAAGTGGACAGAAAATAAAAATCTTGAATGTTTTTCATTCACTCTTACGCAGATTTCAATACACCTTTTTGTTCCAGTTCTCTTTCTACTGCTGTGCCTTCATACATGATTTTATCTTTTAAAGCGTCTTGCAGAAGTTGTGCATCAAACCTTTGCTTAGACCATGCATACCTACAGTAACACCAGTATACCATGGTAGTCATTGAAAATGTTCCGAAGCCTATGTGCTGTGACAGCATAGGTCGCGATGTTTTTATGAAGGCAGCTAAACCCACACCAACTCCAGTAGATATACCATACAAGAAACTTTCTCTGAAGCATGGTATTTTAGATACGTCCCTACCAAAAATAACTAATCCCTGAAATAACAGAAAAACCGGAATTAAACATACTAAATCCATAGCTCCGTAACAACATTTAATCTACTCCAAATGTCGTATTTACAAAAACTTTGTTTGTATCTAAAGAAAATAGACTTGAAATAACCTTCTTCTCTTCCTCTTCTTCATCAAGCAATCCCTTTACTACTGTATCCATCGCTAAGGTGAAATGCTTTTAAGACACCAAAATAATCCTTCAAAATCTGAAAAAATCGTCTACTTTATTTAATAAAGTCATAACCTCAAACACAAGACAACTTGACAGATGAAAGTTCGATGACATAACAGTTTATGACGGTTATGACAATACTGTCAACAGGAATGTGGCTCCGTGGTTTTTAAGTTTGCTATGAACATCTTTTAATTTTTACTTACTTTTCAAAGCTCCCGTATCATGTTAGTGAAGATCTTATAAAAGACATCCAAAATATAAACTATGGTAGTATGGTGCTGAAAAAAACTATTTATTTTCAAGCTTTTCAACGCAGCCACTTTGGCGGGCTGAGTGTGTGACGTCAACTCAACTACCGACTTCCACGAGTTCAATATCAACAAAAGTGTTCGATTTTAAAAAGTTAGCAATTATTAATAAAATAATACTTCAATGTAATATTGTGATACACACATGGCTAGGCTGGGAACATATTATTCAGCGGCAACGCTTTGAAGTAGTAGACCGCGAAAGTATCACGTTCGTATTACTTGTTTTTCCCCTCTTTCATATTATATATCAGATTTATATAGCTTGCATATCAGAGTAAAATAAAGGCTACTTTTAATCCATGTACCTACGGGAAGTAGTTCTTCCAGGGCACGAGTAAAACAGAAATATCAATGGTCCGGACTGCGTTTTGTTGGATTCGCATTGATTATAGTGTGAATGACAAATCTGTCTATGAATGCTAGGCGAATCTCGTTAAATTTATAGTATTAACTAAAATATTTACGAAGATATCTGTTACCTTTTAACTGCAAGTTATAACTTTATCATTTTGATACTTTTCTACACTCGTACTCGCACTTGACTACTTTTTATTATCAATAAAATGTCAATTTGACTGGAAGATTGACGTCATTGGGGTGCGTTTCAAACTGAAGAGAATTCCTATATTTGTAACATGAAATATTTTTATCTCCCTTACACACTAGGCTTTATTCATATTTTATCCTGTTGTCACTACAGTAAATTTAATTCGCAGTTCGGCTGAAGAAAGGGCTGTTGGTTGGTTGGCTAACATCTCTTTTATTTCAAGTCAAGCCTTTTTTAAATCCAAAAATTGGATTTCATAAATTCTTGTGTAATACTAAAGCCCAAAAATCTACAAATTATTCAAGTCTGTAAAGTAATATCTGTTGTATACATCGAAGCCAAGTACCTGTTCCATAAACGTGAGTTTTAGTTATTTTAGAAAGCTTATCGCTATTTCACTGTTTATAAAAGCGAGCGAGTAGTTTAAAAAAGAATATAAGTAGCTTATTGTGTAGATGTATAGAATAATGTTAATAATGTGCCAGCTGTGAAGGATACCGTAGTATTCTACATTTAATGATAGGTAAGTATACATACAAGCAAGTTATCATATCTATCAAGATATCCGCCTGTAGCGCGCGGTATCAGTTACAGGTCACGCTTTACTGCTGTTTACTGCAACTATGATTTATTCAATACTTTTAATTGATAAAATTGTAATTACTCATACCATTCTGTTTGGTCTTATAAGATTCTTGCTGGTACCTATTACCTATTCCCAAAAGTTTATAATTTTAACAGAAATAACAAAGTGAAAAATAAAATATAATTTTTATTGATACCTTATCTAATAATGCTTCATATTTTTTATTATTTTTCCCTTTGTTAGTTCATTATTGTGATATCATAACACAGAGGGTCAAAAGATGTGCCATACCATAGCAACAGTAAAACAATGGTAACTAAACTTGTAACTTGTCTTTGATAATGTGAAGAAAAAAATATTACTGACATGTTTATAACCTGTGCTTAGTTATTATCATAAAGAAAAAAATATTAACGTAATCCTTTTTATCCACTTTAGATATTCTGTATAATTTATCTGAATTTCAAATAAAATGAATTGTGGTTTTCCTTCAAAGACTGAAGCTTATCAGTTTATTTCTAGACTATGTGTAAATAGTTAAACTAAAGTAAATTATTATATATAATGTTTTAAGAGTTAAAACAGCCTCAGACAATACCCTCAATAATATTAATGTTCATAAAAATGGATGACAGCCAATGTAAATGTCTGCGTTCAATGAAAAAAGTCTGGCACTACGCCTAAATAATATATCATGCCATCTTATAAGTACAAATAATGTAACACAATGAACCTTTGGATGACTTTTCTTTAATGAAAATGATATAAGAAGGTCTAAATGAATCGTCACAACACACAGTGATTGAGAAGTCAATATTAAAGACAATTTTGAAATAAATTACTACAGTATAGACTGGCAAAATTGTAACTATCAAAACGTATCAGATATTTACTAAAATAAACAGTAATCTGGAAAATATGATCAATTATAAGCGCAAATCAGCCATGCTTTTGAACATTTTATATGCTTATAATTAGATACTGTTTATTAGTATTAATATCTATATTACTAATGCTTATAATTAGATACTATTTGTTAGTATTTATATTATATTGCTATGAGAGACAACCCAGATTATAGGGTAAAAAGCCTTAGCAGGTATAACTTTTACCTTGTAGCAATATGCATGCATGTTATTCTGAGTATCAACGAAAGCTAACTAATGTATGGAATAAACACCCATTAAATGTTGCTTCATGCATTTAGCAACTGCAAATTAAATAGGAAACTATCAATTAGAGCTTTCATATCCGTCCTCTCGTCATTTCATAAATAGAATGTTGTGGTATAGGTAGGTAGACGAACTCCATAGAGGGTTTGCATGTCCATACTATCATCAAATGTCTAGCTCAAAGCAATAATGTAGGCGAGTCGTCCCGGCGCGAAATCCAGCTACGTCACTCGACCGTATTGAGCGTGACTCGTAAAATGCTGATCAGTACCAGAATATCAGATCCTTAATGACTCTTACGTAAATGGACTGGTAGGCGTGCAAAAAAATAGCCTTTGTCTTATATTTTCGAGTATTTCTTTAACAATTACAGACACCACTGATTGAAGAGCTTTTGGCACGAGTTTCAAATCGTTTCACGTGTTTCGTTTATGTAAGAGTCAAGGACGGTGGCCGTGCTATGATACGTTGTAGTACCTAACTACTTATAGTTATTTCTTTGCAAAACGAGAAGCGTATTTGCAATTCCATCATGACTCACGCTATCTCACTGGAATCTGGATGAAAACGTGTCTTATGTATGGTCCTTACTTCAGATCAATAGCTCTGTGATAAAAGAATGTTCAATAAACCTAAACTGGGCCATCTATTCCTACACGGTACGTTTAATTAATTGAACAACTCTAGCATGAAGTATACCCTAGGATGGGTAGTTCACAAGCTCCGTTTACTAATTAGATCAGTTTATAACAACAACGCAAAGTGGTTACGCTGTACGTAACAGGAAATATGAGGTCTGAAGGGCAGCATCGTAAAAGTATGTCACCTTCGATTTAAAAATATCTGTGTATCTATGAACTAGTTCATCATTTCTACATCTTCTAGGCATTACCTAATCACGACGTCCTAAATTCTCGACGCTAAAATATTAACGTTGAAATGAGGACTGTGCCTGAGAACATAGACTTATCTGTTTGTATATTATTCAGACATCAATATGGAATCATGTGGAATATAATCATCGGTATCACAAACAAAATAATTTGTCTTGTACAGTAGCACATCTGTACAAGCTGGCCAGCGCGCAAATCGATCGTTTCATAAGGTTACACGTTGCCGCAGTCACATCTCGCCACAACAATCCTTCTACTCCTACACATAGAAAATGATGTTATCGACCATATCATTTGTCAAACAGCCAAGATTAAGTACAGTCATTTGCGATAGACATTTAGAAAAATGTGCTGGGTAAATGAAAACGAACATCTTGACTCATGACCTTTGACATAAACTTTGCGGACCTAATATGCTGATCACTGGCAGGGATCTTAACTACTGCATATAGAGTTAAATTAATGCAATAAAATCCTACGGTAGGTATCTAACTGGACAAAATCAACCATCATTAGCTAAAACTCCAAAACTTATCCTAACAAAATAACTGCCGATATAAAATCATCTAAACAAAACTTTAATAATAGTGGAACTGTTGCAATAAACGTTCGTAAACATGTTCGTAAGTAGGTACGATACGTGAGCTATCACAAGAAAAATGTATGTGTAAAAAACATAAAACAGTTGAATATCACCTTGAGTAACGATCGGCGGCGCCTCGGAACCATCGGCCGCCTACTGCAAATAGATTTTACAATCAACCCATTGACACAAATAAAGTGTCCTCTTCAGTTCAGCCGAACTGGCGTATCTACCTATATTGTATCGATTAAAGGTCATTATTTATTAATTAAGGGCCCTCCTACATAATATCTAACAATCTAATATTAGAGACATTAAGCCAAACAGTCCAAAAATACGTTAAATCTCACATACAACTTTGCCAGCTCAGAAATAGAGATGTTATGATTGAGCAAATAATGGAGAGCCATAAAGATGTGTTGCTATGTCAACGTTCGTTATTCCGGCTATCAGGATTCTGAAAATCGACGATGAGGTTCTATCTACAGTAGGTTACAATTTATTAGTGAACGTTGTAAAGGCAAGGCAGATGTTAATCCACAGAGGTTTAATTCATCCAAACGTAAGAAGTTATGCAACTAGTCTACCTACTTGAATACACATGGGTGCATACGCGGTTAGTCATTGTCAGCCTACATAAAAGTGAAGGGATTCAACGCAGATCATTTTGCAACTAGATGTGTAGGTGAACTATGCAGGCTTTAACCTAAGAAAGTGTAATCATCACATTAATTAGTGCATAAATAACATTTTCACCAATTAACATGTTTGCCGTTTCTGATAACAGTTTGTTTGCTGTTAAGATAGTGATAGATATCATCGGTTCGTTTTCTTTACGGTGCGTGGAATTCAATAAAGATCATTGATATATGCCATGTTATAACAATTTTGACTGATTTGTTTAGACCACTATCCCATAAGTACCTTTACAACTTTGTTCATCCATTATTGGTACTTGTTTACATTACTTCGTACCAGCATTTATTAAATTAACAACAGACAATAGTGGTTTAATATATTCACTGAGAAATGTAAAATACGTACTAGGAACTTACTGCATGAATACTTTTTAATTTAAGGTCATGGTCACTCTCCAGAAAAACAATTTAAAACGTACCTAGGTTTGTCCAAATTTAAATTCCGAATAACAATCCACCTTAACAAAGGTAATAAATAATTCCGGAATCAGTCGCTAATGCATTGATTGCACATGAAAGTTGGTATAGGTAAATACATTCTATTAATTATAATGAAGTGTCTAAAGGCCGATAAACATCAAACAACAAATTACAAACAGCTGTGCTGCCCACGCGACAACTAAATCTAACCAGCAGTTCGTGTTAGGTTTTAACAGTTAAGTTTCTGAATACATTATCCTGAATCAACGAACCTACGCCTTACAGTTTGTTTTACGTCTGTAATTTATTCAAGGCAGTAATTAATGGGTTTCTCAGTCGACAGATATTCGTCTGTACCTATCAGACACGCGACCTTCGGCAATTTCTGTAGTGTTGAAACTTTCAGCCAGTTAGTCGGTGTTGTGGTTCGCTATGAATCAGTCTACTAGAGTGGTTCACGTGCTCACGCGCCTGAAATAGTGCAGTGTAGTAATTAGTGCAGTGCTGGTGTTACGTCTCGGAACTTGGCACTTCTGCAAATATTAATTTTAGTTTGATCTTCAACTCTAGTTGATTTAAACGTTATTGTTGGAAGGCGGAAAATATTCTACGTACTTGTGTACATCATAACAACTTTTTGCTACCTACAGCGTTTTTTAGCAAATTCTAAGAGTGACAAAGTCGAGAGTTCAGTTACGTTCTGTGCTCCTCAGTGTGCCGATGTGTAGTGTTCTTCAGATATCTTGAGCGTTTTGTACGTCAACATTACTTGAATTAGATCGTAAGTAGTTCAATACAGATAAATTAATGTAGCACTGCTTATTATTTGCAATTGTTTATTTAGTCAGAATAACAAGTATAGATATAATCTACCTGTTGGTATTTAACTATATATTATAAGTGCGTTGTACCTATGCTATTTCTTGTTACCCTATTGAACAAAAAATTCTATTGAACAATTATTTACTTAAAATAAAACTTGCTCTGTTAAACCTAAGTAGATATCTGATTACAAAAGTTTATACTTAATTGTAAATTTATTCACACGATATTACTTAATGAGATCGTTACACTCTGTTAAACTTAGCATAATTTTGTTGTTATTTAGTTTACGTTCTCTTTCAAGGATAACCATTTGTTAAACCCTTAACCCAATTAAAACTACCGTTATTATTTCCTCGTAATCGGTAAACGAATATTGACCTGATTGTATAGTATCAGCTCTTAATTAAACCAGATTTATATGAGAATGTTCAAAAACCTGATTTTGAAGACAAACTGCACCATTCTCCTTTGAATGCCTTTTAGGTACATACATGAAATTGAACTAAATCACTCTTTACAAGTAATAGCGAATGACGTACTTATTCAAATTCAATCAAACTAAGAAATTGTTCTATCCAAACGTTCGCGGCTGGAAACAAATATTCGAATATGAATTATGAGTAATTTCGTATATTTTTCATCATACCGCATAGAAAGAAAATAAAAACATGCTAGTAAACAGATGTGATTGTAAAACCGTTTTTCTTCGCGCCATATAATTCAATCGCAACAGTTCATTGTTCTGTTTAATCGTCTGCAAACAATCACGTTCGTAGTGACAAATGTCAAACTACACATACTTTTATTAGCTTTCCACTGAAACGAACGGCAGAAAATACACTGCTAGCAGAATGAATGAATCAAAACCTTCGTTGGTAAATAATACTTAAAGACACTACAAAGACACAAAATTCACATGAAAAAAGTAGGTTAATTACTTGCATCACGTAGTCAGTTTCTACTTAAACATCTAGATGTTTGTAGCACACAGTAGTTAATGGCCCATTGATGTATCAATGCATTGATGATAATGTATCCACAGTATTACGCTAGAACCAATAAATCTGCTTATAAGATGTCATTTTCATTTACGGTATTTGTCCCGTACAATTTCAGCGACAATGTCTCTAGGGATCATGGTAGCACTTGCAGTTTTCGTCAGCGCCGCCTTTGCACTCCTCCCGGGCCGTCTGCTGAAGTACACGTAGACGTTGTACACCAGCTGCCTGGTATCTGCCGGTAGCTCGATGTGACTCTCTTCCCCACAATCC
Source organism: Helicoverpa armigera (assembly GCF_030705265.1). Taxonomy (NCBI): domain Eukaryota; kingdom Metazoa; phylum Arthropoda; class Insecta; order Lepidoptera; family Noctuidae; genus Helicoverpa; species Helicoverpa armigera. The sequence goes on along the minus strand of NC_087132.1, from coordinate 6,619,302 downwards.
GCCACTCTGCCATTGTATAATCGTCGCCAACTAAACATTGTCCAAGCGGTCATTGCTTCTTCTCCGTATTGCGCCGTTTTGGTAACCAATTTCTAATTCGTCCCACAAACACACTGTTCAACGTTTGGATCACTCTCTATTCCACTTCCAAGCACAACAAAGTTATTCAGCTGTGTAAATCCCATACAGCAAAGTCTGATAGTAAAACTGATTGTCTTCCAGTTCGGAGAATAAAAACAATGAACGAATATTAAAGTTTCTTATGAAGATTGAACAGCGGGTAATCACGAAAATATCCGTTCAATCGCAAAGACGCTCACACACTGGTTGCTTCAAAGCCTTAGAAGACCACATTTGCAAACAAGTCACATGGTCGTGACATCCGCTGTGTTACAAACGTGATCACAATGCTATAGGAATTGAAGATACAGCACAAGTAGACCAAGATGAGCCGACTTTGTATGCGCAATAGCATTCTTATTCACAACCTTGGCCAGGGATGGCATAATGTCCGTTATAAATATAAAAAAAATATTACTGACAAATATGTCCATCGCCATTTTCAAATTCACCGTTGTTCCATATTTTGTTTGGACAGACGTGTTCCTATTTATCTATGGCAGTGGTTCTTAACCTTTTTGTCATGAGGGACCACTTTACCAAAGATTTGGCTTGCCGGGGACCACCCCATTGGTTTGTCTAAATTGAGGGTCCTTTGATAAAGAATACAAGCACATTTTATAATTAGCACTCATTTCTTTATTATTTAACAAAACCGGCCAAGTGCGAGTCGGACTCGTGCACGAAGGGTTCCGTAAATTACAGTTAAATCAACCTATCTCAAAAACTATAAGAGATACTTTGATCAAACCAAAAATCGTTGAAAGAGTTAATTAGCATGCATCACCTCTATTTTTTTTAGAATTTTATACCCCGTAGTTATAAAAATAGAGGGGGGGGGACATACTTTTTACGACTTTGAGAGCTGATATCTCAAAAACCGTTCACTTTAAGAAAAATGTTTTTTAGAAAACTTTATATCATTTTAAAAGACCTTTCCATTGATACCCCACACGGGTATGTACATCGAAAAAAAAAATTTCATCCCTCAGTTACATGTATGGGGGGCCCCACCCCCAATTCTTTTTTTTACTATTTAGTGTCATATTTTTGTAGCGGTTCATACAACACATATTCCCATCAAATTTCATCACTGTAGTACTTATAGTTTCCGAGTAAATCGGCTGTGACAGACGGACAGACGGACAGACGGACAGACGGACATGACGAAACTATAAGGGTTCCGTTTTTGCCATTTTGGCTACGGAACCCTAAAAAACTAAAAGCTACAGATTTTAATTTAATGTGATTTTTGTGACTGCATCTTTTTACTAACTTCTGAATTGTTGGTTCAATACTACTTACAAATGCGCGAGCGAAGCGAGAGCGAATTTTTTTTTTTTTTGAGTCGTACTGACGTAAAATGTATCCCAAACGTACTTAACTTTTTGTTTGTTGACAAATGCAAAAACGAGGGCATATAGTTGCTGAATTCGCGAGCGAAGCGAGCGGAAAATTTAATTATTTTTTAAGACTCATTACCAAAACTACGTAAAATGTAGCCCAAACGTAGTTAACATTTTGTTTGTTGACAAATGCAAAAACGAGGGCATATAGTTTCTGAATACGCGAGCGAAGCGAGCGGGAAATTTTAATTATTTTTTAAGACTCAGAACCAAAATTACGTAAAAGGGCTACATTTCAAACCTTAATTTTTTTCTGTTGGTGAAGTAAGATGGATAGCAACGTCGCGAAGCAAAGCTTCGCGGACCACTTGGAATGCCTCCAGGGACCACCAGTGGTCCGCGGACCACCGGTTAAGAACCACTGATCTATGGGGTTTAGAAATGGCTAATGCTACGCAGAAAGTACTTTTTCTCAGGCATTCGTCTAGACATTGTATAGCTAAGGAAAGTTTCATTATTATCATTTTTTGTAAAAATCTTGTCGCCCTTAATGGCTTCAAAGTCGCCAGTCAAACCCGATCCAATATGGCTCACCTTGAAGTTATAATCATCCTCGTGGATTTTTTTCTGTTTCTTTTTTTATTAAAAATAATACACTTTTGCTACGTTATTACATATCTAGTGAGGTAAAGGTGAAGTTAATCTCAGCTTTTTCTTCGCCGTTCAGATGAAATATTTCTGGGATCACTTTACCAAGATTAATTTAGAGCCCAACAAAGGCGTATTAAGCATCCTTTTTAAAATATTTTGTAAATTAATGTATATTTTTAACTGAAATAGGGGGATGTGTTCCACAAGGATCTCCTACTGGTCCCATATTACTGTGCAAACCTACGTCACAACAAAAATGGGGAACCACTAACTTTGATAAAGACAAATGCGGAAATGACTAATTTATAGTGAATCCATTTTAAATGCACCTATATTGTAAAAGAATACTCTTCGTTTAAATAAAAAAACAAGATCCTCAACATGAAAAACGTCTGGTAGTATTGATGTCATGATTTTATCAATGATCCGTATTTGGTTATCTACAGATGCAGTACCAGTAGCTTCATAACGTTACGAGTAGGTTTCCTTGTATCTGCTTCCGATGCAGAAAATATTCCATGGAAATCGTGAAAATAAATGCTCCAGACCGAACGGAAACTTTATACGAAGTTTGCAATTTTCATTCAATTGAATTGATTTTGATTATACGGAGACTTGTAGAGCTTCACAACTGGCCTAGACTAGTACAGTTAAACTTCTTTACGTTTAATATTATTGTAGTAACTATGCGATATTGATGCAAATGTTCATTGTCGTTAAATCTGAATAATAATATACAGAAATTATCCATTGACCACGCTAAATACCCGTTGGTTCTGTCTGATTATTAAAATGTATAGCATCAATTTAGGGTTTCATATGAATACTAGCATGCACGCATAGCATGTCCTGAAACCAGATGCCTTGTTATTCCGTTTTGCAATAAACGGAAGTAAAAGAAAAACCTTAACAATCTTCCACTTCTGTCTGCAAGTCTTCCGTGACATTGTTTTAGTCGGCACACATACTCAGTAGAAGTAACAGCTTATTGGCACTGATTGTTCATTGTGCGTTATTAACGTCAACTTTTATTTATTTGTTTGTGCTGTTTGTAAGTACTTAGTATGACACTTGAAAGACTATTTGAAAAAATCATTTGAACAAACCTCAATAATTTCAACATCTGTACAATCTGAATGAGTCTGTTAGTGGGTGCTATCATTTCCCAAATTGAGGTCATTGTGTTGTGAACTATGTAGGAGTAGATACCTAAGTGTCAAGTAACGGTACTGCGATTGAAAAGGACGGTACTGTTGGCGGAAATTATTGCCGAGTAGACAATGATCGTGCTGGCAATTTTACGGTCGCTGGAAGCGGAACAATGTCAGTGTCCTCTGCACTGCTTTTTACTGGTTCTAACACTAATATTGCAGGCGTGATATACTAAATAATTATTTACTTCTTCAATTAACGCATTAGAGGATATAATTTTATACACATATACGTATTTATTTGCATAAATTAACGCCACTGTAACAAATCGCGGGATATCCTCTGTAAGCGATGTAATGCTTAGTGCTAACAAGTTGGTCATAGATATTATGTCACAGTAATTGCATCAGAGTAGGTAAACAACTACAAATAGGGTTAGTAGGGTTTCCTCTAGAATGTCTCAGAGTTGAATGACATTATTATGATAGGTATATAATTATGCAAACCTTATACGATGGCTCTTTTAATGAGACGTCATGCAGTGATTGCATTTGAGTTATTTTATGGTACAATCAAAATTATACGATTTCATTACTTTGACGAGGTAGTGCGAATTTTTAATCTTCCGTGAAATATTTCATAGCTGTACATAATCAAACTTCGTTGGGATACTGACGTCGGCTTTGTCTTTTAAGTTTCTTTGTTCTTATAGATATTCTCGTTATTCCCTGATTTTATAGTTTCTGTCCTATTTCTTCATCGTGGTTTGCTAACGTTAATTGAAATCATTTTGGCTAACTTGAGAGAGTTGCTTGCCTGCTAATTCAATGTTTAAACAGTAGCTGTAGAGAAAGCTACATTCGCTGCAAAATGTCAACATTGACGGACAGGTACGTTCCAATAGCTAGCGGCATCGGCATCGGCATTGGTGAAAATCGATTTTAGAATTTGAAGCATTTAAAGTGTAAATATAGATGCCTATCGATCTCTGGGCAACTTACCGCTGATAAGAGTGCTTGGTACAAAGTCGTGAAGACGACTAAATGACCAGTAGTTAAAAACGGTGACTGATCCAAATTCTGTTGAAGCTCAACATAGAACTTCGTTAGAATAAAAATAGTTTAAATCAATGTTGCAATCAAATATCGCTTCCATGTGGGCTGGTTCGGCATACAAATAAGTCCTGGTTTTTCCCGTTTGTAAAATTGAGCTTAAAATACGTTAAGCGTTTTTTATCTCTTTTAGGAAAAACTGTTGGCATTCGATTTAATACATATTATTCATTATATTATTATGCACTATTTTATAACAGTTTATTTGTTGTTTTACCTCTATTAATCATGTTTTATGATTAGAATCACCATCCAAGGCTGAAGCATAATGTGATTTCTTTCCTGATACTGATTATCATAACGAGTGCAATCGGAAACCTCAGTCTCGGATCCGTCCAGTCATTGGCATGCTGTGAGTCAGCGCGTGACTCAGGAAGGATAACAGTTTTTACTTTCAATCACCTGAGAGATACCAACATGTAGACCATTTTAAAGTATACAACTTTTGGGCAGTGTTGGATAAGTTAGGTTTCATAACCCTGATACTGAATTAAGTTTTAGATTGAGTATGTTGTGTAAGTCTTCTCAAAATAACCATCTATCAAAAATGCCTCCACAGACTCATCAATATCCGAAGCTTTAAAGGTGCATCCGGCAATGTTTTCATGTGCAAGTGTTGCAATAATCTGATACAACAAAGCTCAATCCTAAAGTTTCGCAAGTAACATGTGCTACGTGCTCTAATTCCCAAAGTGTAAACAAATCTGTTCCAAATAAAACACAATTGGTATAGAAAATAACAACGAGCACGTTGATGCAGATGCTTCAGCATCTATAAATAAATGGTGCAGTCTGTAGTCGCATGTACTCAAATGTTCCGAGCCGACGTTCAAAAGCCATATGTTCCAACTTCGGACGCCAACAATGAGCTCTCCAGCTTTGCACCTGCGTCCGTCCCAGTCCCGCTCGCACGTGCTTATTCCAGCTGTTGTCATGGCGTACGTTCTCGATGCAAAGATGAGCCCAATATTAGCATTATTTCATTCAATGAAAACCTGATCAAGTTGCAGAATTTCTGCTTGAGAGCACTCCTACTCATTTAAAATATTGATTCGATAAGGCAACGTTCTTGGAACTTGAGACGAATTTTATAACTTGATTGGACGAAATATGGAATTATAGAGTACGAATTAAAGACAGGCGATTCGTATGATGATCTCACCGGTCGTCAATCTTGACAATGCAAAGGACCGGTCGTCTGCGGGGCGCGGTGTGGGACGGGACGGGGACTCCGCTGCAGGGTTTGTGCGATTCACGGCGCACGCGGTACGACCCACAGTCACTAGTCAGTGCGACAGTTGGTCGCTCAAGGCGCGGCGCGCGCGCTTCTTTTCCAAATTCCTTCTACATTCCTAAATTATTTACTAGTCAAAATGAAGTTTAGTGCATCCGTTTATAAACGAAGGTGTTTGTGCAAATTTAGAAAAAGTGGATTAGTTCTCTAATCGTTACTCGCTACGGTCCAAAGAACAATGCTGTGGGAAAAAATAACGTTCAGCTGGCATCGGCAGTCGTTCCCAGCTACCTACCTTACCTCTCTCCCCGCGCCGACCGGGTACCGGGTTCAATGCGCCTCTCTGCGTTTATTCATCGTTTGTGGGAAAAGTTGACCCCCGTTTTTAAAAATTATTGTTAACGAATTCACACGACTCGTATTGTATTTGTTGTTACTACCGCATCTTAGATGATCGGATCGAAAGTTTACAACATGCGAAGTTTTAAATGCAACAGGTATTTAATTAATACCCATACAAATAAAACTAATTTCGTGAGTGATTAATGAGGCACCAGCGTAAATACCGAATGTTTTTATGCGCCAACCGACAAGGTTGCAGCATTCCGCAGACCTAAACTATTTATTCTGGGCTTTGCCATGTTTGTCGAGTTTCAACTTCGTCGAAATTATTATCTTTCTGTGGTGCGGATAGAACATTTATCAGAGGAGGACAATACTCTTACATTAGGCAACGTGTGTGATGTTAGTGAATGAAATGTTGAAATAGCCGTTAAATATTAGTTTGCGGATACGCTCTCCGTAATGTGAATAGTGACGACACAAAGTGATGTGGATATAGCATTATCTAGTGAATTTGCGTTCCGTGAGTGAAGTTCGTTTCGAAGATATTACTGTGATAAGTTCCTGCACAATGGGGAACCAAGGATCATCAGCGCACGAGCCGTTCGACAGGGCTCAGGCGGCAGCCAATGTCGACCTCAAAATGGTACATTCATTTGAATTAGCTTCATTTGCTATTCATTATTCAACTTGAGTCATTGAATACATACTAAACTATATAATAGTCGGTTGTAATATGGCCACCTTTATTGTTCCTGCAGTTCCTACCTCACGTACACTTAATTTAAATCCTCGCTAGATAATAACGAGTTACCTGCGTGCTCGCCGTGTCGAGCTTTAAGTCTTTGTACTCGTTGTCTAGTTGTTACCTATGCTTCGCCGGCATTGAACAGGTCACACTTACGGAATTGGCGAACTAGCGTCATGCTCACGCTTATAAATAGGTGTAATATATTCATAATTCAAACCTCTTAAACGTTAGCATTTTTTGCTAGCGAGATATCTACGATTTCGCACATTTTTTCTAACTAATAGTTAAACACACATTGTCTATTTACGTTTTTCTTTTCTTTATTTAGTTAATTAAAACTAGAGAAAAATATGTTGCTTACCTGACGTTTGTTTAAACAGTTCTTATCTAATCAAAACTTTATTTGCGTTCAGTAATCTAGCATTTTTAACCGTTCTATAATTATGAAATGAAACGAGTTGTGTTCAGAATTTCGGAGCTATTTGTGCGATAATTTTTTTTGGCATGCCAAGCACTCAAATATGACCAATAACTTGTTGAAGCTCATTAACGTTAATTTGTTTTTATTGATCGACTCAATTGATCACTGATATAAAATCTCACGGTAGTCCGGAGGTTGAGAAGCTTGTTTGTTTAGCTCGAGTATGCGGGTTTTGGCCTGGCTAATAGCCAAGTACCTAGCTACTAATGACGTGACCTTTCAAAGTCATAATTATGTACTTTCTAAGATTATCTGGGATGCCACTGAGGCACTGACTAAATATGAAGGAACGCTATAGCAATGAAACGTGTATTCTAAACAACAAATACCTATTATACGACTGAAAACACAACATTCATAATGGCATTCCTTTTCGTGCAGTAGGAAAATCTTTTGCCAAGCATACTTACTGGAGTGCAATTTCAACAACAAATCCCAATAATATAGAATTCAAAAAGTATTTATGGTTGAGGAGGTCAGATAGGCAGCGCTCATATACATACTCAAGTGCATCCAGTTAAACTGGAAGCCGACCCCAATAAAGTTGGGAAAAGCTGCTAAGGAATCACTAAAAGTTTTATACGGGAAGCGTAATTAATAAAAAAACACAAAGGCAAATATGCCACTGTAAATAAAGAAAACACACATTTTATTTTAATAACATCGTAACGAGAGATTCCAGATTGCACACGTACACTTCAACACAACAGATGACCGCTTTTTGGTGCATTTTTTAGTTAAACGACACGAGCTATGCCTTCTTTGCAAAATTGAACTTTATGCCTCAGTAATTAAGTTCAAAACATTTTAATTAAATCAATTCACGACCAGATGACAGATTGACGAGTGTTAGTGGGTTTAAAGCACATACTTATAAATGAATATAATGGATTCATTATGAAGTGCACATCTGGCTAAATAAGTGTGTCATTGTCATTATTTGTCATTAGTTAATGTGCCTGGGAATATTACGACGTTCATTCAATATTAGGGTAATGGGCATTTAAGTTTTTTTTTTAAGCTTAGTTAATTTTGAACAATAATAGGATTTTTGATCTCTCTTTGATTAAAAATAGTAGCATTTCTGTAGGAATAACACATGCACTTTTTGGAAATTTAGTTTTGCGAAGAAATACTACTTTTATGTTACTTATTATGAAAATCGTACCAACATTTTTTTAAGAGACATTTTATGTATTTTTTTTTTTGCTTAATTGAGAGCATTAAATGAAGGAGTAATAGCTTGAATATGTTAAATTACTGGATCGTTTTTCCCCGAACCACGCCGGAATCTAATAAGTAGAGGCTTATCAGACCTAATAAATGACCAATTAAAACAGAGAAATACACAACTATAGAGAAATAGCAATAGACAAAACCCCTTGGGAATTCCAGGATAATTCCCACTGACTCACGTTTGTGTGTAAAATACGCTCAAAATTTAAAGGAATATTATTAAAATAATAATAAGGTGTTACCCTAAAATACATGTGACATTTACATACTAGATACTTGAGGGGAGTTTCGGGTTAACCCTCCCACGCAGGTTCCTGTTATATTTACAAATTAGCTTCTAGGCTCCGTTTCACGGCCTATCCTTGGGGACTTTATGATTTTTTCCTTTTTTTTGCGGCGTTTTCTGCATGCCTTTTACGGTCATCTTAGCTTTTTGCTAGTAAGATGTGTAGTTATTGCAACTTTTACCTTATTAGAGTACCTTTTATTTTATCAATGGAAAACCCATCAATTTTAAATATTCCTAATTATCCTTATTTATAAATATTAACGTAATTATTACCCAAATATATTTTTATGTTATTTTCCCTCAATATGATTTTAGAAGTGTCGCATTTTAGATATCTAAAATACAGTTATGTATGGTGATTAATCACTTACTTTTATCGGATCCATCCACTAACGAAATTAGAATTATTTGATAGGTACGCGTAATGTGTAATCACTTGATTTGATATCTTTTGCTTTGATCACAAATACGAAGTAAACGCAAGAACGTGTAAATGTTGCACGTTTTTATTTATACTACATAAATATTAATATGAAACGTTCTTACATGTTCTGTTATTACAGGATTTCCGTAGAACGGTAATTAATTTCCTACAATACATAATTCATTGTACTATTGTGTATCTGCAATACAATATTATAATGACAAGCCACCTTTATTATGTCAAGAACACAGACTATGCTACAAAACAAGCTCTTTGTATCTATCTCTACTAGAAGAGCTTTCTACTTAATATTTATTATTTATTCAGCTTTAGCATCTAAGTAATTATTGGCTAAGTCTGACGTGCATCTCTGAGCGTACTTTTTACCGCGTCTTCGTTCATAGACCTGTGACTAAGCGCTGAAATAACATGAATGACATCTCGGTTTTATTTATAAATTATTATCCCTGTTTCCAAAATTAAAGCAAAACAATAATATTAGTGGTAGGTAGGTACGCGTTAAATACCAATTGTCCGGCTGTTCTTATTCATTGTTGTTATTGCACGGATCTTAGCATTGAATTTGTGGAAACCACGGCGATGGTCATTGTTACCGTATAGTTGATGTGTCATGGCGTCTACGGTTACCGTTACCTGGGAGCCTGAAGTCAACATCAAAATCATGGAATTTACAGCTTCTTTCAGTAGAAGTTGTTGTGGACTTATGGGGGATGCAGAACAATGAATTGCATATCTCCCATGGTTAACCTGTTTGTTTAGGTAAGGGGAGCAGTAGGCTGGTTTTCATTGTTAAACATAAGTCTTTGTTGTTAAAGCATCTAATCACGTAAAGCTTGACGTGCGTAGCATTATTGTCATTTTATTATTCAGCTTCCTAGTCTAACACGTGGCCCAAACACGAAAGTTATGGAAATGTTATTTTTTGCACGTTTTGCTCTGCAAGGGCACAATTTGAGATGTGATCAGTTTATAATGCTATAAAGATATCCTGTCATGAAATCATGATAAACTCCGAAGACGAAGTTGTAAGATGACACTTACCGATGAATAGGAAGATAAATATAAAGCATAACTAATAAGACACGTGTTGTTTTCCAGAAATCGTCAGTGCGTGCGTCGTTGCGGCGAGCGCGCGCGGGCGCGGCGCTGTCCCCGCCGCGCGCCGGCATGGAGCGGCTGCGGCGCTCGTTCCGGGAGTCGTTCCGGCGGCGCAAGGGCTCGCCGCCCGAGTCCGCCCGGCCGCACCAATGGCACGCCGACGAGGCGGCCGTGCGCGCCGGCACCTGCACCTTCCCCGTCAAGTACCTCGGCTGCGTCGAGGTCTTCGAGTCCCGCGGGATGCAAGTCTGCGAGGAAGCGCTAAAGGTGCTTAGGGTGAGTTTTAACCTTTTTATCGCTGGACCTCGCGTATCCGAGCTTGATATGAGCGCCAGCTAAGCGATACCTAATTCAAATCGACCTAAAGGTGGATGAATATTTTATTTAATGTTGGTGGTGGGCGCTGTCGGCTATTGTCGACTGGCGGTGAAAAGGTTAAATAGCATTGTAACTTGGAATAGTAGAATGTGATCAGTGAAGTTTGACTGCATGCGTTTACTTAACGTTTTAGTGAACTAATTCTTTAGACTTGCGAAAATAGCAGTTTGCATTTTACGCGCATAATAATGTATGAAACATAAATGCTGCGTATTGTACCTACTTGCATTATAAAATATGTCGCAGAGGCGAAGATTTCGCAACAGTGCATAGACGGTAGTTAGATAAGTACTCTTCCGACCTTGTACAAGCAACTATGAAGTTGTTGTACGTCGCGAGCGAATCAGTGCGATGCTTCATAGTCTCGCACCTCCTCTCTACTAGATTAGACACTGTTTGATGCATCTTGGCATGTTTACGTTTCGGAGCGATGATTGCATCGCTATTCTCAATCTATAGCTGTAGGATCACTAAGATCAAAGATCAGTTCTTAACATTGAACTATGTCAATACATATAATTGCATATGTACTAACATAATCATAGCTGTTCATCATTATCATAATCATAGCTTTTTCTCGAGTGTTGGGGTTTGCTTGATTATATTTTAATAACATCACAAAATAACTTGACGCGACATCATCATTAATGAGCAGAAACTCAAGAATGCTGAGGTTAGCCTTAAATGTGTTCAATCAAATATCTATGTTTTATATGTATATGGAGGGACTGTCATCTGACCTCCAAATTGCTTGGTAACAGCTATAACCTGACGTAAGCCTTTATTACTTGTCAGAATTTGTTCTTGTGGTTTACCATTTGATTATGCATCGAAGTAGCTTCCACGAATGGTGATGCATATTCTAATGGCCTGCCCATAGATAGGGCACGGAGACTCCTGACTTGCTGACAGGGTTGTATTTTGATCACATTTGCAATTTTATCATGACATCAATGAATCTTAAAAAACAGTCAAATATAAATTGATTTAGCACACAGGCTAACGATAAATCACTCATAAAAAACTACATGAGGCCCGTATACTAGACTGCCTTGAGAAATAACATCGAAAAAACTCAGCGGTCAGTCTCAAAGTCCAGATCAATATAAGAAATTGGTTTACTCACTCATCCACGACATGATTGCCGCATGTTGCATCTTGTAATGAGGCCCGAGTTCAACGACAACGTAATAATAAACGTCAATTTCGTTAAAAGAACTAAGTCTCAAAGTAGTTATCTATACCATAATAAAGGTAATTTTTTTGTTTGTATCCTAAAGACTCTGTAACTACTGAACCGGTCTGAGAAAATTCTTTCACTTTTGGAAAGCCACAGTCTTCTAATAACATAGGCTATATTTGATCCCGGCACGAGCAGTAGTTCCCACGGGATGTGGGTTAAACTGCAGGGAAACGGCTAATATTATAGGTACTTTAAATAAAAAGGACGTTTATGTTGTCGATGAACTTGGTCATAAGTAAGTACATAGTTGTGTAGTGTAAGTTAGTTTAGCTGTAGCTGTACTGACGGGGTGGTTTCAGAACTCTCGCCGGCGGCCGGTGCGGGCCGTATTGCACGTAAGCGGCGACGGGTTGCGAGTCGTAGAGGAAGAAACCAAGGGCCTTATAGTCGACCAGACTATTGAGAAGGTCTCGTTCTGCGCGCCCGATAGGAACCATGAGAGGGGATTCAGGTAAATATAGTTTTTGGTGTATATTTAAGACCTGAGCTGGTATGGTGTACCTATTTGTTAAAGGTGTTGGCCGAGTTTTCAAACTCCTTAAGCATCCAAAAAACAATTAAAAGGATGAACTTAAAACATCATCGAATTTGTCAGAATTGTAAGTTTAACAAATTAATAAATGATTATGTAGAAGATCAAAGAGATATGAACTTTCATGACTTGCATGCATAAACGGTTTGCATTAAAATATGACCTTTTACCAGTTTTATCGCTCAGTGATTGCTGTTGCTATCTGAGTAAGATATACCTAGTTGCCATGTGTATCTGAAAACAAACAGATTTTTTTTAAAGTCATGTGTAACAATACCTTTTTAGTTTTTGCTGTTTCTAGCCATTTCTACAATATGGGGTGTGGCATTATGTATGTTCTTATATAATCGGATGTGTTATCATACAATCGGATTAATTTCATCTACATAGGACACACCCTTGCACCTGACAGGTGCAAATTATCATTTAGTAATTAATTAACTGTAATCTTTGGCTCAGATTTTAAACAATAGGTACAGCTATTGTCTACAGATGCCTAAAAGTTTATTTACTTAAGAAATGTGTCATCCCTTTTTTAAGCACACCTGTAATGCAAACCTTTATAACTTAACATAATTTTATAAACAGCATATTTTACATTGCCATTTAATAATCCCTAAACTTTATGGTTGTCCCAAATTTAAGTTCCTAAGTCCAGCAAACTTTGCTGCAACATGCGTCCAAATTTTCTTAAAAATCTTTGGAAAATACCCTCTGAGGTTGTGGTCTAGCTAGTTAGTTAATCTTCACTAGTTCTACCAAGAGACTCCAATTTAATTATCAACAACTAAGTAGCCATCTTTAGATCCAGGTTAGTCGTGATCAGTTTTCAAGATGCCTGATCACCTGATCACCTTTAACTTTGCCCAAACTTAATCACTTATCTCATTCCGTATGTGTATATTTCCAGCTACATTTGCCGCGACGGTACAACTCGTCGCTGGATGTGCCACGGGTTCCTGGCGTCCCGGGACAGCGGCGAGCGCTTGTCCCACGCGGTGGGCTGCGCCTTTGCGGCCTGTCTCGAGAGGAAACAGCGCCGGGACAAGGAGTGTGCTGTGTCTATGAGCATCGATGCCGCGAGCCACGCGTTCACTAGGCAGGGGTCTTTCCGCAAGTCAGGTTCGTAAAAGATAAGATTTGTAATGGACCTGCAAAAGGATGTCCAATAGGTTATGGCAGGGATTAACTGGTATGGTATTGCACGCCATTAACGTGTCGAATTGAACTAAACAAAACCACTTCACTGTCTACAACTCGACTATATCAAAGAGTAGGAATAGTTTTTTAAAGCGGTGCTCAAGCTCTTAGAACCTTATAGAGTACGTTTTCCATCGCGGGGAGCTTAGAACCTACTAGATTACTAATTTATCCCCACCTAATAGAGTACGTTTTCCAACGCGGGCCTAAATCACTTAGATCTTACTAGATTACTAATTCATCCCCCCTAATCATTTCAGGTATAACACCTCGGCGCGCATCAGAAGCAGACGCTAACAACAGCAACAACAGCAACGGCGTGATCGTGCCGGTGGGATCCCTGGGCGGCGTGGGCAACCCGGGCGCCACCACCGGGCATGTGGTACCCGCCAACACGCACCCCGTCATCGCGCCCGCCGCGTCCCGCCCCGCGCCGCACAACCCCTTCGCGGTGGAGCGACCCCATGCGGCACCACATTTGTTAGAGAGGCAGGGATCTTTCCGCGGATTTGCGCATCTTAATAACAGGTAAGAATAACGAAATCAGGAAAACAAATAGGATACTCAAGTAAACAGCTTCTTTATGCCATGATACGAACTTATTTTGGGAGTTGTTTTTCCGCCTCCATTCCTCTTCGTCACCTTTTGAAAGACGACTTTTCTTTCGCGTTCATCTTTATCCATTCGCATTAAGACAGCTGCAATTAAGTTTGACATGAACTATATCAGAATAAAATTGTAGGCTTTTAATAATATTGCTTAATACTATATACATTGTATTCCAGCTCGCCATTTAAGCGTCAGATGTCTCTCCGCATCAGCGAGCTGCCGTCCAACCTCGAGCGTCAGCGCGCCGGCCTCGCCTCCCCGCCGCGCGGCGTGCCCGCACAGCCGCAGCCCGCGTCTGAACCGCGGCCTGAACTGCCGCCGCCACAGGTAATACAGGATAATTATGATAAATATTACCTCATGTTCGGAACATCATGGAGAACAAAATAACGGGCGGAGACGTCATAACGGAAAATCACCCGAGAAAGTAGCGTGCCAAAATGTGGGTGTTCGGAGGACGAGGAACGTTACTGTCTGCGCCCTTATACGTTTCATTTGGAATCCGCTTATTTGTCTTAATACCAAAAATCGTTGAAATCACAAAAATCGTCTTAAAGAACTCGACTTCCTCGCTACTCACATCTCAACTCATCTTTCGTTACTCCGTACGTTTTTAATTTGTCACATTAACGATGATATTGATCTTTAGCAGGAGGCTTCATCAGCGGACCCGGTGGCGGCGATGTGCCAGCAGCTGTCGGCGGGGCTGCGTGCACTAGCGGAGGAGCCGGTGGCGGCGGCGGAGCCCGTGCCGGCCGCCGCGCCGCTGCCGCACCCCGACGCGTGGCTCGGGCGCGTGGCGCGGGCGCCGGCGCTGGCGCAGACCGGCCGCGCACTGACCTTCGCCGGCCGCGCCGCCAGCACCAACCCCTTCCTCGAGCCCGCCGGCGCCGCCCCCGCGCTCTAGGCCACGCCCCGCGCCGCTGACCACGCCCCCGAGCCACTGCTACTCGTCTTCGACTAGGGCAGCCTCCTGATATGTACTGGCCTCTCCTTCAGCGTCGACACGCGGCTCACGGCAAATGACTTTGAAGTTAGGCAACAAGCAGGCGCTTGTCACTGCGCAACAGTCAAAATGTACTAACAATACACAACTGCGCATGTGCGAGGCATTGAATGGCTGATTTCAGCGGATCAAAGTTATTTGACGTGAACCTTACTTCACGCTCAGCGTTTCTGCTTTCTGTCGTGAGCAACTGCAAGGAGTATTAGCCATAGCGTATGCCAGTCAATCATACGAATCGTGTAGCGAGCGCGTTATAAATCTTCGATTTTCTGTGGCCATAAATGGCCACCCTTTGAACGAATCGATGTTATCTGTTGTGTAGGACTTAAAAAGGTCAACTAACCAGAGGGCCAAGTATTTAAATGGATGCGATGCCATGCTGGAATCACTGTACTTACTACACTATTTGATGTTTCTTAGAAAGTTGACATAAATTTCAAGTAAATGATACTTATGCTCGTTAGTAGGAAAATACGAGTAAATAACTAATGATGTTATTTTTATAATAATATTTATAAAACCTTGACTTAAGAACATGGCGAGGTAGCGTCAAATACGATTAAGACGAATGTTCCTTTTAGTAAATTCAATAGAGACTTGTTGACTATGAATCAATATCGCGAATCAGATCGCACTCGGTACGTGCGAAGCAGTTCTGACTGAGAACAAACGCGACAAACTACTTGTTAAAACATTGGTCTGTGCCCAGATCCGCTATACTGCACAAAAACACGCGGGACTTCTCTTACCGTTCCTCTATTTATTGTTTTCGGTATTGTTACAAATAAAAGATTTTGATAAAAATGTTGATGCTTAAGGTTTGGTGCATACTGTAATTGTGCCCATGAAAACCATATTATAATCACGTTTTGATGTTCGTAAATGTTATAAAAACATATAGCTATTCCTAAAACCGTACACTGCATCATTTGAGGTTTTTTGGTAACCTTAAATTGCTAAATGATTGATAGTGTTAAAGGAATTTGAAAATAAATAGTGTACGCGGTCGTAGTATTATAAGCTCAAATGAGCACAATATACTCTATACTCAATTGTCTATACGTAATCGTAAACATACCAAAATAAACACGGCTTGTGTTGCCAAACCGACTGGCACTGTGCGCAGTGCCTGTACAATGTATAATGATAAGTTTCGAAAAAGGTTCAAATAATTTGATACAAATATAAATAAAATAGGACAGATATCCCAGAATGACAGTTATTTTTGTATCAATATAACCAGCGTCAGAATATGATGGATTTTGAAGAATAAAATCGGAACTATGTTTGTGTGATGTTTAGCTAATTTAATGACTATTGTATTTAACTTTAAGTAAACTGCACCGTGCTTTTGCGCCACACATTTCTACTGTTGTGTATGTTCAAGTGTTCGTGTCTATAATACGTAATAAGTTATATTAATTCCATAATATTCGTCCATGCAGTATTAGTCGTGCCGATCGGATTATAATACACTGTACAACAACAAAATAAACGAACAATGCAGTATTTTAATATTAAATCACTTTATGTAATATAGGATTTTGGATATATTTTTCCTTTTTTGTATATACTTGTAAAGTTGTAAGGTATTTATCACTTCACCGTTCGTGGATCTGTTTTTTATACTTTTTTATTACTATTTTTTCTATGCTGCTATGATTAGTAGGTGTTTGGATCGATCAAATAGTTAAATATCATTTTCATGTTAGTCATTTTAAATTTGCGTACTTACTTTTACATATTTAATAATAATAATTTAGTTAATAATGTACGTTATGATGTTATAGTTTTCTGTTATGTTGAGCCAGCTATCGTAAGTATAGATTACATGGTAAAATCAATTTTATTTTTGCTGTAAATAGTTTCTTCGTTTCTAGATATGACCACCATCATTTTTAACAGTTTCATTTGATATACAATTGACGACGCACGTCTGGTTAAAAAAATTAACTCCTTAGTGAAAATTTAACCCATTAACTGCAATAACATGTTGCATCTCTACATTCCAGATAATTTTTGAAAGTAACACGAAGTAATTGATAGATTTAGTAGTTATAATGCATATCACTGGCTAGCCTTGCATAAATTAAACGCACTTATGTACTTACGAATTGTAAAACTTAAATAGTACTTAAAAGTTAAAGAATACTTATTGAAACTTGCCTAGATATTATACTTATACGAAAATAATATTGTTGTATGTAAAGCAGCTTTAAAGGCACTTGTTCGGATAAATGTAAGCATGTTATAAATGTCCTACTATGTGTCTATGATAGAATTCGAACTTTATGAAATAAATTTTCGTAGTATTTTACGGAATATTTCGTAGTTTTCGGAACTGTCAGCGATATACAGACGCTTCGTGTTGATGTAATACATATTGAAATTAAAACGAAATATTTATGATACAGTAAATTTATTAGCAATTCTCTGCGTCTACGTGCACATAATCTATTACTTAAATAGCACCAATAAAGCGAGTTCGTTCGCTGTTATACAAAGTACATTAGATACGTAGGGTTATAAATGTGTAGGTCATTCCGGATATATTTTCGTGTGCTTATATGAAATACTACTATTGGAAAAGTTGTACTTAAATATATGAAAATCACGTTGTTTCGGACTTATTTGTTGGGTGTTATTTGTATATTATACAGTGATTTTATCTTTGTCTAAAGCATGTAAATATTGGCGTATATATGTAGATATTTTAGATAATGAGAGTTCAAATATTATAAAAAATAATAAATTATGTTTAGTTGATTATATTTTTTTATTCAATCCTTCCGAATTTGGTGTTCACTCTGTATCCGAAATGTGCGAGAGATATACTCGGGACTCGTTAGGTAAAAAAAAACAGACTTCATATAATCTAGTTGGCAAAAAGCTAGATGGAAGCTTTGGGAATATGAAAAAGAAAAAAACAATGACAGTTGGTTTGCTGCACCACTTTATTCATTTATGGGTACATGAATACATTAGTCAACGGCATAAACTTCAGTGCCTACGTACTACCTAAACAACGTATTATATTGTCTGTAAATTATTTTTCTATACATGACAGGTCAGGTGACTAAGAAACATCCACTTACATTACTAATTGTTATATTTAACGTTGCTACAGACACTAAACGACCCAATAAATTACGTAACTTACAGTATTCAAAGCAAGATTATAGTATTTCAAACTTCATAATAATCTTTTTCATTAATTCAAGATAATCTTTGCTAATTTCTTTTTTTTTGAGTTTATAAAATATAGAAAATTGCGAATGCATATTTTTTACAATATTTTTATTTACTCGGGCAAGATTTGTGAAGGTGTTTTCTTCGATAAATACCACTTTTAAATCTTAAACATTTTATCTATGGACATACATTTATGTAATACCAGTCCCCAAGCGGACAATATTGGCATTTATTGTATAATATCGACTTTAATTGTTTACTATGCATACATGTAACTGCTAATAAAAAAATCGGCAAATTTTACGATTTGACTCGGAAATAGTAACATTCATACGTCGAAACAAACTTCAAAAGAAGTGTTTCAGGTTTTATATCAAATAATTATTCGGTTAATTAAAATACATCGTCTATTGAATAACATTTAAAACATTTCAGTACAAGTAACACATACGCATAGTGACGAATACATAATTTTGTGAGTACAACGCATTAAAAGTACCCTGTCATAGATAAACAGTGAAATATGAAAGCATTATATTAAATTGCATACATTGGTAATTGGTTAATTATAATAATAACTGTATGTTAAGTTTAAAATACATCAACATAGCTCCAGCACAGTAGATATTTATTATGATTATGTTGTAATACACTCAGTTGCAGTTCTGCTCTAAATAATTAACGCAGACTTGTACGTTCGCGACTAGGAATGTAGCTTATAAATGCGTAAGCCGGGAGCTACAGCTACATACAAAACATTCATGAACATAACTCAAATTCAATGACATCAATACACATAATATATCTTGTTCCACTACATATCAATGCGAGGAAGAATAACCCACAGATAAATAAAATATAGGTACAAAAATATGACTAGCACTAATTTATATTCACATGAAATTCCATCGCAACACTGGAAAGTGGAATGAATTTTATACATTGATGATGTAGCTAATCTTTATCAAACTAAATATCATATCACAATTTTAACGTAATATCTTTCTAATTTGACTTCAACATTTAATTCGATTTTAAACAAATATATTAACTCAATATGATAATTTACCAGGCAAGAGACCAGACGGGATGTCTATAATGCCTTGGAAGATGGGTAGGTCTTTGGTGTGGGACGCAACCTGCGTCGACACCCTTGCACCTTCCCACCTTCCCAGTACGGCGAGCTGTGTCGGTGCAGCTGCTGCGGCCGCGGAAAACCTCAAGCGGCACAAATATGTAAACCTCACCGGCAATTGCATTTTTGAGCCGTTTGGGGTTGAAACCCTGGGACCATGGGGCCCAAGTGCCCACAGACTATTTCGAGAAATTAGTAAGCGATTAGTGGAGTCCACTCGTGACCAAAGGGCTGGCCTATACTTCGGTCAAAGGATATGCATTGCCATCCAGCGTGGCAATGCAGCCAGCCTTTTGGGCACGATCCCAGCTGACAGCGATGCGGATGAATATTTTGATACCTAGTTTTAAATTTCCTATTTCCCTATTATAGATTAATTTTGTAAATATATGATAATTCATTAAATATTTTAGCAAATACAAACTAATAAACATCGAGATTTCTGAGATCTATCTTAAATAATATTAAAAACAATAATTGTACAATTACCTAATCGTATTAATACTGTTTTAATAAAAAAAATAAGCAGCACCATAAATAATATAATTTATAAATAAATTGATTGATTATAATAATAAAATACATTCAAAAACGGAACTAGGAACAGATGTTTATAAATTTTAAATAGAAAATAACTTTGGCGGTAAATTTAACGCAAATCAAGCAATATTTTGGTATAAGGAAATTCTAAATTTATGAGCTGAATACATAATTTTGGATCTACATCCAAGAAGCTGATTGCGCTTCAGAAATGATTGTAATTGGAATATCGCACTTCAGGCCTATAAATAGCCTGTTCGAAAATTTTAAAGCACACTAGTCCATTATTGTGATGATGTTAACCATATTTCATAAGTTGGGAAGAATCTTATAAAGTACTTGATTGGTTAATGACATCTGTTAATACCTTATTCTCATGATAATACAAATAGGCACACCTCGACATCAATACTTTTGCTTAAAACCATTAGGACTGGCCTGACGTCCATAGGTTAGTCTAGGCAAGTCCGGACGATACGAATACTTGGGCTACGGCCACACTCACAAATGTTATTATTCTTAGCATCTAAATCCTAAACAGTGTTGTACAATACATAATTCTGTCTAGATTGAATTGTGTAATTGTGAAAATAAGCCTTATACCTCCTGGTTTTTAAGAATCGGACAATATACAATAATACACAGGAACTCACGACGAATAGCCTGTGGTCCACCACCCGTAGAATGTGATCACTAACCGGCTAATAATTAACAGCCAGCTTCGGAGAAGGCTACAATTTTTAGACGTGAGCTGTAACTGAATTTAGTAAGGACACACCTGAATCGTCAAACTTTTTAGGATTGAGACGATAAGAAAACATAGTACCTACCGAATGTTTTGTGCAGTTGACAGCTGTCACCCTGACATCAACTGTCAACTGCACCAAGGAACGGTAAGACGGTAGTTGTGAGTGGAGTGATGTGTGACGTTAGGTCGTCTACCGCTGCGTGATGTTGTCGTGGCAGCGCTGGCACACGCGCACGGGGCGCAGCGCGCGGAGCCGCCGCACGGGCGCCTCGTACCGCGAGCAGCGCCCGCAGAACACCGCGCCGCACTCGCGGCAGTGGTGGCGACGCTCTAGTGCCGTGAAACGAACCTGGATAAAGGATTTTATGTTAACAGAGTCATTTCCAATATCGCTCCTTGTAACACTGGTATTCAGCCGCATCCAGTTAGACTGGAAGCCGACCTCGACATGGTTGGAAAGAGGCTCGGGAGATGATTTCCAATATACGCGAGTATTACTTTATTTCTCGGACGTAAAGTCAGTTACCTGCGGATTACAATAAGCGATCTATACGTTATTTTTCAATTAGAGATTGAAATATGACTTTACCTTCAGGAATTAGTAATTATTATATGTGAGTTGTACCTGGCATTGTGTGCAATAAGGTGCTGTGTCATCTCGTATCCAATGATCAGCCGGGCCGCCCTTTGCTCCAGACGCGCTAGACATATCGGGGGCCGACCAGCGGAAAATCTGAAACCAAAACAATAAAAAACAGTCATTATAAATATTCATATACTTTTACCGTCGCATAATGAGCACAGAGATAACTTTTTGCCGCCTTTAGTAAAGTTAACACCTCAAGAAAATTGAAGTGATTTATTCTCATTTTATCGTCGTTACGGTATTTTGACTACATTTACAATGTTTCTTGTATCATAAATAACCCTCGTCGTGGGAGTACTTCTTCCTTCTTCTGATAGTATAAGTGTATTAAAATACCTATTTGGGAAAGATTTTTCCTCTTTGTATAATACTGACCCGTCCCCTGGCGTCTCCCACAGCCAGGCCGCGGCCGCTCCTGGCGGCGGCGACGGCGGTGACGGAGGCGGGGCAGGCGTTGTCGCGCCGCTCGTACGCCGTGTGCATCGTCAGCTTGCCGCGTAGCACTAGGCGACGGATCCATTTTATGCCTGATTCTGAAATTTTTGTTAAGTCAGTCAATACTTTGCTGTCATGTTGTATAGCCGGTTCTAACAGCAAAACATCAATAAAATTTTATTTTACATAAAATGAAAAAAGTTTATGGAGTCAAATTATACATTTAAATCGGATAAAGTAAACCCACCATTAAATATTTTTTCTACTTCTTACTACTTATTTATAAAGTTGAAGCAAAAAAATACAGAGTTCACCAATATACCCACCCTCTTGTACATTATTTTATATTCAACACCTAACATTACTATGTAAAAATCCCACATGATAAAATAAATGAAAAATTGTTTTCTTCTACCCGTACAATGATCAGAGACGACTACTACATAAAGTCTCACCTATATCAACAGTAGCGGGTTGTATCTTAGCCGGCACGCGAGGCGCGGGCGAGGCGGGCGCGGACACCACCACGAACGAGTCCGTAAGGCTGGTGTCGGACTTGCTGGCCCGCAGCCCGCTCTCCGTGCTGGGCTCGCAAGACGGACCCGTCGTGTCGAGCGAACAGGATTCACTGGACTCGCCTATGCTGCCTCCGCCTGTAGAAATTTAGTATATTTTTATTATAGACCTTCCATTTCAATAAAAGATCGGGCACCTTGGCTACGGGGCAGGAAGACCCCACACCCATACCAATGGATCAACTACCGGATCAAAGCTTTTGATCGATGTCATTGTAGAATGGAGTGGCAAAACCTATCAAGCGTGCGTTTTCAAAGGGTCTATAAATAGGTCTGATAAACAGACAGTCTGAACAAACACTTTTATTTTGGCATCAGGAGCACTTACTTTTACGATACAGTGGATTCCCCTTCGACTTTCTCCGAAGCATGACATGTCCTTGCTTCTGCAGTTTGCTTCTATGCGAATCTTTTTCGGCGTCCAAGTCCTTATCATTGTCATACTCCTGTTTAGCTTCATCACAGGAGTCGATAGGTTCCTCCTTAGTTTCCACATTTTCCACGTACTCTTGAGTTTCTTCATTGTCACTGCATGTGTCCTTTTCGTCGTGTCTTCGCGCGGACTCCTTAGCGCTTGTCGTTTCGCAAGCGTCCGATAGCGAACTTTCTGAGCCTGATTTTGTTAGAGTTCCTGTAGAGAGAAGCTTGTATTAGTGAAAATCCTATCTATAACTTCATAATCATACATTCTGATATTACAATAAGTAGAATTTGTTTGTATGTGTATGTAACCAATTGGATACTCGACTTTGTTTTTCTTTTTTGTTTTAACTTATAGGTAGCTTCTGTTGTTAAATAACACCAACAACATGTAGTCAAAAGCTAGAAGATACGAACATATATACTCTTTTAACAATATTTAGTATCCCATTTTGAATCACATCGCAAATAACAACCCATAATAAGCAACTAACCTTCTTTCTCCTGCGACAAGCTCATCTGTTTGACCAGCTCCTCGACCCTTTTAATGGCGGCTTCCCTCTCTTGCTCGCCAGCCGGTTCTGCGTCCTCAGTCTTAACCTCCGCATCTTTCACTTCACTATCAGACTTAGCTTCTTCACTCTCTTGTACAGATAGTTTCTGTTCGTCCTTATCTTTGTCAATATCTACCGAACTGACGGGGTCCACGCTACCACCTTCTAAGCTCTCCGTTTGTTCGTCCGCTGTTTCCGCTATGTAGTCTATTGACCACATCTGTGGATGAAATTTGTAAATAAGTGGTTTGTTTACGAGGTAATTTAATCTGCGCGATATTTTTGACGCCAGCAGGTCAACCTACCCGAACCTGTCAAACTTTACCAATCGAACATAACCCGTCCACTATTGTGATAAGGTTTAGAATCTATTGAAGAAATTAAAGTAAGTTGGTGTTCTGTCAACTGTACCTACATAAAAATTGCCGAACGATTGTCGTGCCTTGACAATCAGTTATTTTAATTCTAGCATTCATTTTCCACAACAGTGTTGTAAATACCTTATTCGTCAGACGTTAAAATCAATTTGGTCAAGTTATACCACAACTTATACTTAACAAGCTTCTGTCCGCGGTTTCACCCGCGTCAAGGAAGGTGACAAAAACTATCCTATGTCCTCCCGGAACTTAGCTAGCTTCCCTCTTATTTTCAGCTTCAACGGTTCAGCTGCTCTTGAGTTATAAAATGTGTAACTAACAGAATTTCTTATATATATTTAGATTGAACTTACCCTAACAACGCCATCAGTGGAGCCAGTAATGATGACGTTGAGCGGGTCCCACTCCCTGGTCTGGCTGAAGGCGACGCACAGCACCTGCTGGCTGCGCTCGCGGCCGCCGATGGTGTCCACTGCGCCTAACAGCTCGCCGTTGATCGACCACGCGTATAGCCAGCTGCCGCTGCAAGTTGCTATGTCACCCTACAGGAGAAAACATAGGTACAGCATTAATCGTTTTGATTATTTGACTTAATATTATTTAAAATTTGTACATAGAGTGTACATAGGGGAGTTTATAAAGTGTACATAAGGAAATTTATAGGGGAGTTCATAAAGTGTACATAAGGAAATATATAGGGGAGTTCATAGTGTACATAAGGAAATACATAAGGCAGTTCATAGACTACATGGGGAGTTCTGGGGTAATACATAGGTGAGTACATAGTGTACATAAAGAAAAACATAGGGCATTCCACAAAGTGTACATACCTATGGAAATACTAGGGGAGTTCATAAAGTGTACATAAGGAAAAACATAGGGGAGTACATACAATTTTCATAAAGGAGGGGAGGAATATTATTTTAGAATTTGTAAAGGTAATCTGTCCCAATCTAAGTTTTATTATGTGTGCTTAGATAAAAGATATCTACATAAACTTATTACGAAAATGATGTAACAAGATTACATAAAGATACTCACAGTTAGATCATCAATAGCCAACGCCGACACTGGTGGCGGGGGTCCATACGACTGGGGCGGCAGTAACTGCCTTATAAACGTCCCTCTCTCCACATCCCACACGATGGCCTGACCGTCACGACTGCCGCTCACCACGAGGTTGTAGGCAGGACTGGCTGCTAAGCAAGTGACTGCTTCCTCGTGACCGTACAGACAGACTTTGACGGCTAAACGGCGACGACGGGCCCAGTATTGCCATACTGTTACCACCTGAAGGATGAAGTTGACTTGTGATAGTATTTTATATTTTGATTACCTACAGATTATTTGGAAAAGGCAAGGCAGACGAGAACACGGATTACTTACTTGTACATTACAAGATAATTAGCCCAAAATAATAAAAAAGTGTATATTCCATAGAGGCTGCTAGCAACAAATTCAAATAATTTTTTTTGGTTAAGTCTTTCGCAACTTTACTATAAAATAGTATGAAATAATAATGGGATTTTAAATGAGCATAATTTATCAACCTGTGATATGACACATCACTTTCATTACGACCAACAATATACCCGGACTAAACATTCTCTCAGTTACTAAAATTTAATATTACAAGTTTTAACTCACCGTGCTAGTCCCAGCAGTAACAATAGTCTTATCAGACGGACAGACACAGGTCACAATCTCCCCACAGGCCTGAGCCACAGTCTCGCATACAAACACTGCTTTATCATTGTCATAGTTGCCGATACGCAGAGAATGGTCCGCGAAGCCCCACGCCACGTATTTGTTGTAGGTAGGGGGCATTAAAACCTTGTTTTGTTCGACTGCTAAGATAGCTTTGTCTGTGTACAGGATCTGGCCGACTGGGCCTTTTACTTCTGCAATTTGATTATAAAGAAAATGGGTTCTAATTAGTATTCTGGTTGATTACTTTGGGGTAGTAAATACGAGAGTTTATAGGAGTATATAAGGGAGTAAATATGAGTAGCACATAACGCGAATGCCTAAGGCAATACATATGAATAGAACATAAGAAGTAAATAGGGTAAAAAGTAAAAAGAGTATATAGTAAGAGTACGTAGGACAGTATATAAGGGGATGGATATGCATAGGGAACACTCAGGTGGTACCATAAGGTGCATAGTTACAAAATAACATAAAATTGTGATGTTTCATCTGCTACATACCTTTAACAGGTTGTAAGGAAGGCCTCAAGTTTTCCAAATTGTGGAAGAACAGTTTCTCCGGCGGCGTGATACCCTGAGACGGGATTATATTGTTCGGATCTAGTATAGTGGAACTTCGCTGTGACATCTTTTTGCTAGGATGGGCTTTCTTGAACAGTTGCTTTGGTATCTGACCAAAGTTATTTATGAAGCCGATCGTCGCGTTTTTCTTTAGAGGATCGTCGATACTGAAATAAAAATAGCTTACATGTTAGTAACTTTTATAATATCTTGTAATGTATGTATGTAAAATATGCAGTGAATTTAATTTTGGAAAAGATATCTTTAACCAATATTTTTTTGTTGACTTATTATATGTAGTAATGAGGAAAAACATTTCCAATCCAGTAATTCCGAATGTAGTTTATGCGATTTATATATTAGCACTTACTTGTATATATCGACGTTGCCCTCATAGAAGAGGTGATGGAAGACGTTGCAGGCGTCGACGGCGGGGCCGCCCTGCTGCTTGTAGCCGAACACGAGGTCGATCCAGTGGTGCAGGCGGTGCGACACGTAGTCCGACTCCAGCGCGGCGCGGTGCGCGCGGATGAACTCGCGCGGGTCGCCGCGCGCCCACGGAGGGAGCACCACGTCGCCCAGCGCCACGCCCGACTGCTTGCAGCCTGCCGACACCACAAATATTTGGTAATTGAAGTCACTGGCAAAGCTGAGACCTTGGCTCGAGTGGATTTTGAAGATGCAAAATATAATCGATATGACGCAGTCGGACTGTATAAACAGCCTTGCACTGCGACTAACCATTATCAAAACAAGACCGTTTTGAAATGCGATGGTTCAAAGATTAGCTAGATTTAGAGTATCCCTTAGTAAATTTTGTAAAAGATTGAGTGATAAGTAGCTTAACAACATTTAAGTTCATGAATGATTTTTGTAAATCGTGCTGAATGATTCTTACCTAAATCGAAATTGTTCGAGTTGACTAAAAACTCAGGTAAGTAGAAAAATTCCGGTATCAGTTCTTTTACGTCAGCCATGTTATGTCTCGACGCCGAGTTCCAAGCTTCCTTTATCGAGTGGAACATTCTGGAAGAAAACATCCGCCTTTAATTTGGTTCGAATATTAAACGAAGCTTGGTTTGATTTCTGACGCTTACGCGAATATTAGACATTTAAATAAAACTTATTTTACAGAATTAGATACGGATAAAGGAACCGAAACGTCGGGATTAAATAATATTAATATAACCGCGATAAAATCCGTAAAAGTAATTTTATTTAGAAACTTCTTTTCTTATAATTTTAAATACCTGTCAGCTAAATCAAAATGTCCGCCTTGTAGTTTGAGAAAGTGTTGCGTGAACGGTTCCATCCTAACTAGATAGGAACACACAATCATAGCGGATGAGTAGTGAGTGCCGTAGTGGTACGGAGGAGTTTCTCCGTGAGGGTCGTCCCATTCCTGCAAAACAGTTAAACTTTCAGACTAAAAATAGTTATGTAATAGTCGGATATTGGTCTTATGCTGACAAGGTTGTCCTACTTTCATATAAATAGCGATTTAATGAGACTTTGTCTGATATTAAAAGGTTTTCACATAAGGATTTAGTCAATCATTTTGTAACTGATTGCAATAAAGCGAAGGGATAAGGAAAAATTTTGAAAGTTAACCCTTGTTCCCTTCTATTTCGGAACAGGTATTAAAAACAGGATATAAAGAATAATTAAAAAAATATTGCCAACTCTTTTCTTACCTTATATCGTTTCCTAAACTGCTCCAACCTATCAGGGCTCTGCGCTCCCATTGGTTTAGTAAGATCGCGGAAAGTAGCCGGGTCGTTAAGGTCCAGTTCTAACGAGTCATAGTCTGCGAGGATCCAAGGGAACACTGGGTACTGCATAAGGTCATTGTACGAGCGACCCGCCAGAGTGTTCAGGTGCATCAAGTATTGGAAGTTGGATATTTCACCTCGCTGAAATAAAATATGATTTTGTCAAATCGGCAAAACTGCAGAACGACAATTGCCCAAATATTCTTGTAGTTAAATTGGCGTTTGAGGTAACAGCGATAATACCAGTTTTGCAGCTTTTTCGAAATGTTTCGAAAGAAGTATTTTTTGCATTTGTGCATGTCAGTTTTTAGCTCTGAAAGCTTTTAATTAAAAGAGTACCGTCGTTAAAAATTTTTTAGTATAATTTCAAGATCCTCGTGGCTATCCCGACCGTCTCCGTTGACGGTAACGGGAGACCTTGCCATCAGCAGAGACTTCTTCAGACTGATGACGCTCCGGTTGCGGTTCGACGACACGATGTCCGAACACATATTACACCTGCGCTTACGCTTATTTCTTTTTTCGCAGAAAGTGATAGCACGGGATGAGAGGTGTCCCTTTAAACCCGCATCAGTCTATATACATACCAGCCACCGCTGCGTGACAGAAGTATCGCCGATAAGAGTGGCGAGCAGGCCGGCCGGCTGTTCGACAGCCACGCCGCGCTTCTGTCCCGCCACCGAGCCCGCCGCGCTGTCCGCCATGCCCGTCGCCAGCGCTGTGAAGCGGCTGTATACCTGAACACAAAAAACATAAGTAAGCACCGTGCCATAAAATCAGTACCGTATTTGTGACCAATAACGGTGAATTTCAATAACCTATCGATCCGTTGATTTAAGATTAGAACTTCAATTTTCACATTAGCTACATGTAAATTATATCTCAATCTCTAATCGCAAGAACATGGGCAGGTAGGATCTGGATACATGTGTATATGGAAATCCGCAGTAAACAGGTAACTAAAAACCACATTTAGACAAATCTCAAAAATATTTATTCGTACCAATCAAAATAAATTACGAAAACGGCCTCTACTACAGGCACCACACGCATCAACAAATTATAGGGGTAATGCCTTCTGCATACGCAGCGTTACAGCTTTTAATAAATTGCCATCTCACCTGGATATTGACCTATTCTGCACTAGCGCACAAAAAATAAGAAAATTTTTGAATATGGACTATTTTGATGGGAGACGCATGTAGTTAATTTACCTGTGTTTCCTGCTAAAATGTTCCCATCCTCCTATTCCTACTTGAATTAAGTGTAAAAGTGAAGCAAGTGAAACACGTTTGTTAAAAATATGAACATAATATAATTATGTAAACATGTGGAAGCTTGTCATTAGCAATTATTTTATATACTTTGTTAAATAATTGGTGTAACTAGTCTGTAAGCTTTCTTTAAAACTAAATAAATAAATAAATCTGGCCTTTTGAGAATCGTTCTGCACAAAACTCTTAACACTGAGAAAAAATTGTATCGATACTAACATGTCAGTAAGTGCACATTACCTTGTTCCGCACTTTTCTTGGAAAAGCGAGCAAGTAATTTCTGCCGTCACTTGAGAACACTTCCAAGGCTATCGGCTGCAATAGATACCTCCTTTTATGTACCTCCCTACAACAACACGAGACAGAAATTTATATAACCACTAACTAAAACGATTCCATACAAGAAATTAGCAGTTATAATAACATACCGAATGTCTTCATACAAGAATTTGGAGCACTGCCTCTGATTGCTTCTCTGTATACCTTGAGCTGGTAAAATAGGTTCATAGTCATCAGGACAGCTGTCCAAATCCCGTATTTCTCTGTTCTTGAGCAAAGTAAAGCCGTCTATTACGTAGCAGTGTTCGCGACCGAATAGTAGAAGACCTTCTGTAGTGTCTAAGCCTTGTATTCTTGCGCAGCGGAACATGTGGGAGATCTGAATGATGGAGAAACTTCGTATGAGTACCATATGAATTTACACATATGGTCCAAGAAGGTTATATTTCAGGTACAAAACCTTATACATTTTTAAATTTTATTTTAAATCCTAGAGATTTTGTGGTAATTTATGAGGTAAATTAGGTACATGGGAAAGGAACCTATTATTAACACAGAACGAATACGAACCTTTTCATGATGTTCTAGAAGTCGCAGTAGCGTTTGGTTATCAGGCGGAGGAGTTGGTTGTTCGTCTTCATCCTCATTATCAGGTCCGTCTTCGTTCGCTAAATAGACATACATAATTATTGTACATTGCTACCACGACTATGTGAGGTTGACAGCTGTCAGTTCCCAAGGGACGTTAGCATTTCTTGTATTGTCTGAGGGCAATTGTCAACTCCGTCGAAAAACGGTCAGACCATTTATGAAACCCAATTTTATTTTACTTCAAAACTGTACATGAACAGACTTTTTGGAAACGTCAAGCTAATTGTACGGCTCTAAGAAGTGGGTAATTTCGAGAGGAACAAGCAAGAAACTTCATAGACACTACTTTTAGTTCTCTAGCTATTGTTTATGTTTATTGTTATTGACTTACCTTCACCAGATGATTGATTGGTGCCGCGGCTCACGACTCCGCTACTAACAAGGTCTGAGGGTGACCCGTCACCGTTAGCCACATCGAGAGAAGTATCGCCACTCCTGTGATTACGAAAAAACAAGGAATTTTTCTATTAGTCAATTCGTAACACTATCAATGCCCGGTTTCACTGGTTACCGTTACAGTGTCAGTTAGTTATCTTGTAGTTAATGCACTTGTTGTAGTTAATATGACAGATAAAGACCAGATATTGACTCAGATATTAGTTTCAAAGAATTAAAAGTTATAGTTTATCTGTCTGATAAGTACTTAATCCGATATAAACTTTAGCAGCAACCGGTGGAAATGGCCACAAGTCTGTAATATTTTCATGTCATAAATAAGGTTTGACGTCTTACGTGGTAGGTTCGTCAGTAGTTTCAGGAATGTCCGTGGGCTCGGCGCCTTCTACTTCTCCCAGATTTCCAGCGGCCCGCCATTGTTGGTAAATACGGTAGTACTCCTTGCTGTCCAGACTTTGAGCTACTTTGTATTTCAGTTGTTTCTAGAGAAAAAATGTTGCTGTTAGTACCACTTATTCCAGTTTAGTGTTATAAAAATCTAAATTTGTTCTAAGCCATTCTTCTGTTCTAAGGATGAATATTTAGACACGGAAAAGTTATATTCGATTTTGATCTATCACGGAGTAAGGTAAGATGATCGGAGACGCCATTAGGCAAGTAGGTCAGGCGCCTTCTTGGAGGTAAAATACGTATGGTGTGGTGAGCATAACTAATACGATCAGTTACGAGTGATAAACAAAACTTTTGGGTTCTTTGCGACATTTGTCAACGATTTTGGTATTGCAAAAATTGGCCAAGTGCGTATAAGCCTAGCTGTCAAACGATTTTGGTGTCTTACTTTCTAGGGATATTTTTTGTTATGACATCTCCGCTCGTCATTTTGGTCTCCATAGTTAGTACTCACGTTGTCGGAGTTGTGCAGCTCGGGCCTGTATGGGTAGTGCGCGTAGAAGGCGAGGTTGCGGCGCAGCATCTTGCGCATGCGCGCGGGCCCCTCCGTGCAGTCCAGCGCCCACTTGGCGAGCGCGGGGGCTCGCGGCGGGCCCCACAGCGCCCGCTCGCGGGTCAGCTCGCGCCACGCGCCCGCCCACTCCGCCTGCACGTAGCGCAGAGTGTGGAGCCGAGTGTTGCCAGCACCGCTTACTACGCCGCACCACGCTTGTCTGATGAAAAATGCCACCTTGTGATATACACTTCTCGCAAAACTCTGTGGTGATCCGCATCTAAATTGCGTATACCTCCACATGGGTATACCTACATACCTCTACAATTTCTGCGCATCGACTCGCGCAATATTCCGTGATGACAAAAAGTTTGGTAAGAACAATATCATTTGGCGAACCTTATACATACATATAGTTTTTATAGTTGCTTGGGTCAAACTATAAAGGGTCGCCTTTATAGTTTTTATTGTTTAACTATCTTTCTAGGAGCGTTATAAGTTTTGGAAAATGCTCACGATAATAGACAAATGGTTTTAATTGCTCCTTGTCTGGTTTGCTACAAACGTTTGAACGAAATTCAATACCGTGAGTAAATAACTTTAACAATGTAAACAAAAAATATGCAAAATTCATAAAAATATGTATTATATCAAAAAACTATTCATCACAAATACACCTTTCAAAGCATATAAACTAACCTGACAAGCTGTACATGATCTTGCATATAAGCCAGCGCATGGTCTCGCGGCGGGTTAGACCGTTGTTTAGCAGAATCTTCCTTCTTCACTTTAGTTCTGGACGCGAGTCGGGTCAGACCGCCTGTCACTTTCTGTATCTTCGACTGAATCTGATTGTGAAGCTCCCATGGGACACGGTATGTTGCCTGAAAGAAAATAAAAACTAATGACACCGGAATATATTGGCAGCGCCATGCTTGGAAAACCGATTTTATATCAAGCTACTTAGACCACAAATTAGATTGAAATCGCAAATGATAGATAACATAAGCCACCTAATATTATACAAAACATAGCATACACACATAATTATGCACATTATAATTACCTTTCTCTCAATATCGATATAATTTATCCACAGTTTATGCGCGCTCTCATTGAGCTGTTCCCTGACGGCCGTGAGGTCGGGAGCGCGAGCGTTCCCGAGGGGCAGCAGTAGTGTTATTTTGAACACCTCTTCTATCGCAGGCTTCTTGCAAACGTATAGTTCTTCCCAGACGCGTCTAGCCGCACCGGCCATTAGGTTACGTCCTGTTCAATAAGATACAATAAAATTATATAAGGTATACAATCCAAAGAATTTTTAGAATTAAAAAAACAAATATTTATCAATTGGCAATGCAGCCAGTCTTCTGGGCATGTTTCCGGAGAACAGTGATGCGGAGGGATACTTCGACGCCTAATCTTTGTTTTGTGTATAAAGTGTTTACATATTTACATGTAAATAAAGTATAATTTTTAATGTAAGGAAAAAAAAATATCATCAAGTTGTAAAAATACCTTGATGTGTAGTAAGCTTGTCATCCCTCGATTCTAGATCACCGCTAGGGTTAACGTGCCACGTGGTTCTCATGTGGGAGTCCAGAGCAATCTTCATGTTTGAGCTCAACTGCAGCAGGCAGTACGTGAGGCAGCCGATGAATTCCAGCTCGTGGTTACCCGCGCCAAATATGAGCAACCTTATAATAACAAAAGTTTAAAAATCTGTGTCTTTCTAATAGGTAGGTAATATTGGCAACGAGAAGCAAGTATAGGGGTCCCGAATGTTTTGTGCAGTTGACAGCTGTCAGTTTTCAATAAAAGATACGTTGTTTACGTTGTTTGTACTGATTTGCAGAATCTGCATAAAAAAAATGATCAGACTTTAACAAAGTTGCACTTTTAAAAAAGGTGAAACGTTTTTGTATACAATAGTAAGAAATATATACTATCAAAAAAAACCAAGGAAGCGAGGCGTATTTCATTAGTCGTATAAAACTTACCTGTTAGTCGTCAGCTTATGCAACGCTTCCAAAACAGACATTTGATCCGCGATGGAATCAGTGGAGCGAGACAGGAGAAATAGAATAGTTCGGTTCAGACAATGATGCAATCCTTCCAGAGATATCACTGACGACTTCTTTTTCGCTTGAGTTATTAGTTTTACTATGAAATCGAACACCTAGAAATCATACTTTATGTAAAGAACATTTCTCAAAAGTAATATGTATGAAAACAATCGTTTGAGGGACTTTGACATACCTCGTGAGGATCTCGTGAGAGTTGTCCCTGCCATAGCTTATCAACCAGCCTAGCGGCTAAATAACAAACGTTGGATATGTTCGACTCTGATCCAAACAGCTCAGTGTTCAATAAATTCTCCATGAGTGTGGTCAAAACCTCCGTTTGATACTCTATCTGTTGCTGGCTGGTTGAATTTGGCGGTGAAGCATCCAAAACCAAGTCAATTACCTGGAAGAGGTATAATTTATGATGAAATGACTTATTGGAGGCAGTAGGTACGACCTGTGTCACAAGAAATCGATATACTTTAAGGGCTATGCATGAAGCACTGAACATTAACAGCCTTACATAATTTGTGTATAATAATATCCTGGTGCAAGGAAGCTCTGACGTTGCTATCATTGTCACTATCGTGAGCGTTGGCGGAAGCACGGAAGTGTTACGTAATATGCATTGTGCGTGTTCTACATATCGAACAAGCGTGCAGCAGGCGCGAGATATGCGTACGTTAAACTGGTTTAGTACTCAAGTTACTATCGACGCAGAGGAAATATATACGAAGGTACTTATATGCAAAGAGGACGGTTAATTGCAGCGTTAGTTAAGTTATTTATTAGTCAAGTTTTAGATTTTTAAATAATAAAATTCCCCATATTTACGCAATAAAAGTAGGATCTCCCTGGACCGGAGCTACATGGAGTACAAAACATTGACGGTGGCACTGAGTCAGTCGCATTTTCGGCGTTCTAGAACCAATATGGAAGCTGGTACTCAGTGTTAGTCCTCTTAGATAGCTACCTCAAAGGCATTACTGTTTAGACGTTAATTCATTATATCCGCGTCGGCGATTATTGCGACATGCGAAAAGTTTTATAAATACGTACTACACACAACAGACAACATAATTAAAATGAAATGAAAAACTGCTTTAGCACAAAAAAAAAACATCAACTTTTAGCCAGACAACAAAAATTGCAGCCATGTTTGCAGTAGGAAGTTCTATAGACTGCTGGCATTTAGGTTTCACTAGGCAGGCAAAATCTACATTAACACATAGCTTATTCTTGAGATAAGTCATTCTTAGTCGTAATTCAGCCCTATATTTGGATATTATGAACCTAATTTAAACAAGAAGTTTCTCAGTCGATAATTTTCACTACTTACAAGATTTTATCTCGCATGCTACACAAATTAACATAACATACCGGAGCGGTCTTGCCAGTCACGTTGAGCGGCAGCGAGTCGAGAACGATCACGCGTAAGAAGTCCATAACGCCTTGCCTCACAGGGTGTTGCGTTAACATCCCGGCTTGACTGGCACCCACTATGACCTCCTTCTCAGATCCTGGCGTCGATGCTCCTGAACTTTCTCCACTCTCGCATATTGCTAAAACAACATCCCTTATTTTACTCTCCCATATATGTTTATAAATAGATGGTAATAATGTTAATCACAGGTAGACTTACGCATGTGAATGTCATCCGTAGAGTTCGGCGGAAAGAGGATAGCTGCAAGAGCTGTCAAAACTTCAGCCATCATCATTATGGGAACGAAGTCAGGTAGCGTGTTGTATAGCGAGAATAGGACCTGAAATGTTTGCTATTATTAAGTTCTATTCTTCACTAATTTATTGACGGCAGAAAGTATCCCACAACAATATAGGTATTAATGTATTCTTTTACCCAATTTTTTAAAGCTTACTAAGATTAAGGTTAAGTACTGAATCTTATGTCGACACAAGTTACATAAAACATACCTGAACAATGGCAACAGGATGATCAGCGAGCCATTCCGGGGAGTTAGCCCTGTCTGCGTGTACCAAAGCCCTCACAGCGGCCAGTAGTACGACAACAGCGTCGGAACATAGAGTGATTCTCGCAGACAGTGCGGCGGGGGACTGTCGGGCCGGGGCGGCGGCTCCCCAAGCTGCCCCCCACACGCGTTCCACGGAGACCGTGCGCTCTGAGCACATGGCGCGAACTGGCTGACCGAGAGTAAGTCCGAAAAGGAGGTAGTATAGCTCTGGGATTTGAAGGTGTGCTGGTACCAACCTGTGAAAAGGTTGAGGATTTCTTATAGTAAGCATATGGGGTCATTATGAGATGTCGTAATGGTAAAAATCAAATCTGATAAAAAATAGGATATAGGAGGGTTCAATTCTAATGACCGTTATTATAAGTAAGTAGTCTTAGATCATAAATTGCCTGCATAGTTTGAAAACTTTAATCTGTTGAACCTATGTAACTGTAAAGGTTACAAAGATCATGTAGAATCCTCTGAGCACATGTGGATCTTTTTATTTTAACTTGCCCAAACGAATAAGCCATTGAATTAAGAGTACATTAATATATTTTCTTACCACGCCAGTAGTGTGAAGCCGGGAGTATGCAATAATGACGTGTGTAGATGCGAGTTGGAGTGCACAGTGGTTGTCATGACAACGCCGGCTTGTTGTGGTTGCGCTATCATCTCTGTGTGGCGCAACCAACCTCCGTTACCGATACCTTCTCTGAACCTTCACAAATGGACACAAAAAATAAATTAATATATCCTTAAAAAAATAACAAAGGCATATTTTTGGAATATCTTTGTGGAAAAGTAAAAATACCTTTGCATAATAGCCGATTGCTGTCCTTGTCCGGAACAAAGAACGACCATTATCCTCAACGCCCACAGCACAGAGGTTGGATGTACATTCTCCAACATGAAACTGAGCAGCCAATCCATGCCTAACACTCGCGATATCTCTTCACAGACTATCGTGTTTACAAGATTCCTCGCCGTAAATAGAAGCCCATGTATAACATTGAAGCATTTATTTCTTAATATAATTTGTTCTCCCTCACTCTCACAGTCACTTTCCTTAGGATTTATCCATTTCTCTGTCTGCGATGGTAATGGAAGAGTAAACGCCATGAATTGTCCCAAGCATAAAAGATCACTGGGTCTTGGTTGCCCTCCTAGTAAAGCAGCTAATAATTGTATGAGCACATTCCTTGTGCTAACGACTTTGACGTCGTTTATAATGTAGAGGAGCTTAGATACGAGTTGCAGCTCTCTCATTGTGCGAAGATTGTGCGTTCTGTGGGCTGTTTCCGTCGCCAGTTCTAACAGATGTTCCAAGAGAGACTTGATTAGACCACCTGGAGCGCCGAGCCATACTTCCAGCTCGCATATTAAATCCTAAAAAAGACATTCATAAATTAAACATCTCATTAAATATTTACTTGAATGAAAAACGTTTCCAATATACTTACTTGAAAGGCAGTTAAGTTAGGAATGGAAGAAGTTTCTTTCTGACTATCAACAGTTCCGACGAGACCAAAAATGAGATGAAGTATATGTGAGTTGAGCAATTGTTTCTTTCTCTTCAACAACATGGCCAAAGTTTGGTATCCTTTCCGTCTGTCCATCTCTGCTTGAGCGGCCTTATTCGACCGTACTACGCATACAAGAGCTTTCACGCTTGCGTACAAACATTCCACGTCTTGAGCCATCGCTATTAAACCTAATAATACTGAACAGCCACCAACTGTATCAATCTAGAAGAAAACAAGTAAATGGA
The DNA here is from genome assembly GCF_030705265.1 of Helicoverpa armigera. Taxonomy (NCBI): domain Eukaryota; kingdom Metazoa; phylum Arthropoda; class Insecta; order Lepidoptera; family Noctuidae; genus Helicoverpa; species Helicoverpa armigera. Next base: position 6,582,063 of record NC_087132.1, on the reverse strand, counting down.
AAACTTGTACACTGAAAAATATTTTTTTTTTTAGACCATATATGTTAAAATTCCCACTTACCATTATGGCAGCAGGTTTCGGACAAAATACTCTGACGCCCAAATATCCCACGACGGTCCCTCCCAAACACCTCGCTGGGCCCATAAGATGTCCCGCAGAGTTATGCAATATCCTGATAGGGGTCGCATTCTCATGGGACGACATCCCCAACATTTTCGCTATAGCTTTATTATCATTCTTACTGTAAACTTTACGTATTTTAGCCAATGTCAATTGCGACATTGCACGTGCGTTGATGCCGAATACGACCTTTTCTTCGGCGACTAGAGGGGCTAATGGCTCCTGGTATTGTCCAGATGGTAAGGGTGCTTGTAACGTGCCAACGTAGTGTGGGCCTAATTGGTAGACTATGGATACTGTTTGCGCTGGAAGGACCTATAAAATATGTTTAGTTTAAACAATCATTCAAATTGGAGAAAATAAGATCTAAAATGTTCTAATATATGTATGCTTTAAATGAGCCCAATAATTATTATGTCCAAAAGATATTGACCATTAGGCCTAACAAACTTCAATAAAAGTTAACGATTTCATTTACCTAACCAGTATTTCAAGTTTGAACGTATGACCAGTCCAATTTTCAAAATGTGATATTGTGTGATTCACTAACTTTGCACAGCGAACACTTTGGTATCATGGGGATATTTTGTAACGGCAAACATTTTATACATTTATCACTTGCTTGAATTATGCATAAGGTACTTCGTTATACATAAGGTACTTACATCTTCAAGCAACAGCGCAGGCCCCTGTCGCCACACGAGCTTGGAGTACCGTCTCCAGTGCGGCGGGGTGCCCAGCACGCAGTACACGCTGGAGGCGCCCGACAGCGTGGCCGCGCCGCCGCCCGGGTTCGCGCTCACGTAATGCAGCTTACCCGAGTGCATGTGCTGGCCTGCAAGATGCCATTTTTTAAAGATTTGAATTTAGAACAAGGCCATAGCTATGCGGGATTTCACTGTTATTTAAATTAAGTGAACATGAGAGAACATGTCAGTACACTTTTTTATTTTCGTTAGTGACGTTCACGTGGTTCACTCGGGAGACGTGAACTGTGGACAGTGACGTAATAAATGGTGTCCTTAACGAAATTGCCGAACTGTTATAGCAGAACATTTCAAATATTTTTATTAGTATTTTGTTGTTCAGTTGCAATGCAAACTTTCTGGTAAGTAGCTAATTACTGTATAGTATATCTTTTTACTACGGTACTAACTAAAGTGTGAAGTTCAGAGATCTGAATTTTCATTCAGATGTCGTCTTCAAAAAATATACCTTCACAAGATATTTCGAACCTTATCAAACAGTACTAAATTTGAAAATCAACTAAATGAATTCATAAACAAAATTATTGCTAGAACATACCATCTAAATACAATGAGAAGGAGGAATTCTTGAGCACAGCTCGATTGAGTACGAGCACCAGGTGGTGCCATTGTCCTTCATGTTGTAGATCTGGGCACCACACTCGGGCTCCACATTCGCCTGAACCTTCGGGCTCCCATTCACCGACATCTGTGAGAGTAGAAGAGTAATGTAATAAATCAGAAACATAATTGAATTTCTCTCCTACAACAACTAGATTATTGGATAGGAAAGTTACATTCAATTACACAAATACATTATTTGATTGGTGAATAACTTACTGTGTGGCACTAAAGTTTCCTGCGTAGATATAATGATAGCCTTGTCTCTCGCCGATAGTACCATAGTGAGACAAACGAGATGTTCATCCCGGCTATTGTTTATATTCCGTACTAGAGTCAACAAGCGGACACAGTGGGGGTCCGAGCGAGGGTCCGAATACTTCTCGACACATATCCAAGTTGAATACGTAAGGCCAGTTTGTGGCGGAAACACGCGGTCACCTTAAACAAAACGTTGACGTCATCATAATATCAACTCTTCAAAATAAAAATTTGATAATAAAACTCACTGGGCCGCCAACTACCTGAACCAATTCCACCTAAAGTGGCAGTGTCTTGTGTTCCGAGAGCGTTTAGATTGGCCGATTGGGGCGCTATACTTGGCAAGTATAGGCAGCCAAATCCTTCGGCTGACATGTCGAATTCGACAAATGGAGGGAGAGTACAAGAATTTTGAGATCTGAAGAAAAAAGGAAAATCATACTCAAATTATTGCCTTCCAACAAAAATACCACTCAGTTAAAATAAAAAAAAGTTAGAATGGCCATTACCTGTAATCTCTAGGCGTCGTCATCGATACTAAAGTTTTGATCCTAGTAAGTGGCACGGGCCCACCAGGTTTACAAACCTGTCCGGGTTCTGGGGCCACGCAATTCAAAGGGTTACCCATTCGCAAGAATTCCCTGGAAACACCATTATTGTTAAGGTAATTCATGTGCTACATAAATGGGGAAAATTATGTTGAATTCTTTTTTAGTACCATATTTTGAAATGTTTGAATGTTATTCTACAATGCCATTCATAGTAATTATTACATATAATATCCGTGTGTTTACCATACAATTAGCACACCAGTTATAATCTAGTCAGTTCAGTTGACTGTTACTATATTTAGTTATCACCTGATTTTGTAAAGCACATATAACGCTCAGTTGTTTACAATCATTATTAAACAGATTTTGAATATGCGGAAAATGTATGATATAAACACAATAAATATAGTAAACTCTGCTCATCAAGAACCCTATGTACATATTTATCCCTGTCCAAAATGCTTACTACGTAATTAACATATTTTAAGCCGTCCGGGATATGGCGTAGCCCAACCAAGAACATTTCATAAATTTCTAACAACTATAGACTTTATGATCATTGAAATAGAATCTAAAATTAAACGACCGTGACTTTCATCACCGCGTCAATTCTCACAGTTGTGATAATGGGTTTATTTATTTCTGTTAGTTTTACAATAACACGATGATCTATATCCACTGAGCTTCTACTTATTCGATATCGTTTATTATTAAGCCGGCTTTTGACTATGGGATGTAATAGGTATAATACATATTATATCCTAAGACATAATATTTTAGCGCACGTCATACAAATTATTATATCTCAGTGAGAAAATATCTATCTTCTCCATTAGTGAAAAGCCAGCTTTATTTATTTTATTTAATAGTCATTTACCTGAGTTCGGAAGGTCTAAGCGCGTGGGCAGCGAGTCTTTCCAACATATACATGGCGGGCGCGTGTAATGGATGTCGTTCGGCCCGCAGCGCCGCCCCGCACACACGGAGCACTACGCCCGCAAGCCCCGCACCGCACATCACTTGCTGGTTGCGTTCGCTATGTGGAAAAAACAATATTTATTTAGATTATAGAAAGATAATATTATAAAGCTGAAGAGTTTGTTTGTTTGTTTGAACGCGCTAATCTCAGGAACTACTGGTCCGATTTGAAAAATTCTTTCAGTGTTAGATAGCCCATTTATCGCGGAAGGCTATAGGCTAGGCTTTTTATCCGGGTTCGTGCAGAGGTTTCCACGGGATGCGGGTGAAACCGCTGGCAGAAGCATAAAATTATCATAATTTTTATTTAGATATAGTAAATGGAAAACAGTTTGGAAATTAAAAATGAAGCTAAGACAAAAGGTGCTTAGTCAAAAATCCTTCTCAAGAAGAATTAAAAGATCTCACATCTCGATGGGGCTGTGTCCATTTTACTACGATTTGAATAGAGATAGAGAGCTGTATACGATATAAATATTGCAAGAAACTTGCAGGCGAAAGTCCCTGCTAGATAAAAACTTCTAAAATATTTAGTAATTCGATTTATACAGTAAGTTATGAGCCGAATATCCAACTATCTTACCTCCTCACGAGACTTTTAAGCACGTGCGCCAAGTAATCCCGTATGGCTCTAGCATGTGCCTCATGTTCTGGAGGTCGGGGCAATGCTGGTAACAGTTTAGCGAGAACTATAACTACTCCCGAGTGTATCACCCACGCCTCGCCGTTGTTACTGCCCGTCGACAAGTTTAAGGGTGCTGTCCGACCCGCTGGTTTTGACTGGAAAGGAAATTATTTTCACTATAGTAATAAGATAAAAATTACATAATCATGTATTGGGGTTTTCATCCACCGATTAAAGAGTGGTGACATTTTGACCCACGTTCACCGACAACGTTAACGTCAGTTTTCTTAAAACAACCGTTTACCATGAAGGAAATTCACACCCCTTATTAAAGTAAAAAGTAATTGAAGGAAAACGGACTTTTATGTTGTCGGTGCAAATGGGTCGAAAGCAGTCTCAGTCAAAACCCTTTTACACCTTACCTCATTGATAGCAGAGCTCTGACGAGTCAAACTTGGAGATTTGACATTGAGCGATCCGCAGAAAGTAGGCTTATCGAAAGAGTCCAATGCGACATCGTACAAAAGTCGCAGAATTATGCACGCATGCACAAACACTACTGGTACTTTGTCAGGAAAACTGTAGGAAAAGAAAAATAATTTAAGTAACATGCGACCAATTTAGAAGAGATCGTTAGAAATATACATAGGGGTTCTCACGTCATTTCCAATATATTGCTTGTAAATATTTCATGGAAAACTTCGTAGAGTTCCGCATCGCCGGGTTCCGTATCATTCTGGAGTTCCGTCTCGTTTATAAAACAGCCTAAAAGACGTATCGTCTCACAAAGGGTTGTCATGCATATCTGTAAAGAAAATATAAATATTTAAATGATTGTTATTACCTTTCGGAAATTGAAATACGTAGGTAAACGGCGCAATACTGACCTCGTGATGAAAAAACTTCGCATTAGCCGGCTCAAATCTCATAGCCGTACTAATAGTGTAGAACACAATATGTATTAGCTGTAGCATATCCTTGTCCATCGGCTCATCGCCTTTCAGTTTGCCTTCCAAAGAGACTAGAACACTTGTTACGTACACAAAACCGCTGACCTGTGAAAACGTTACAAGAACAATAATCAGACTAGACAATCGATATATGCTTGAGCATGAAGTTCAATCAACTGGAAAACGCGCAGTTAAACGCTTCATAGAGCTACCACGTCGTAGTATTAAATGACATTACGAATTTATATTAAGAAAGCATTGAAATATATTGATTTGGAACTCCATTTGTACCTTCTCATCAGTCTCCTTAAAAAAAAATTACCTTTCTAAAAATAGTTCTGGTCCGATGTGAGTCCCGTAAGCAAGCCAACAAGGCTTTCAATATATGCAATTTCAGTAGAAGCGCATCGTTAGGTGCTGCATGCATTCCGCAAAGTAATGCCGACATGTCTTCTTCACCTGACCCACTCACTATTAGTTCTCTTACCACACCTTTAACAACACAAAATATAGAAATTAAAACAAATAAACATAACATGTTCTAAGGGTAGGCTCAATAAAAATATATGTAGTTTGGATATCTTACCTAAAGCCTTACTTCTACAAGATTCATACACAACCATTCCATGTACACATTTTGCCCCGCCACAATCTCGGAACACATTACAATTGTTAGAGTTTGCGTTCAACAACGCTGTAAGGCCTTCCATCACTAACGATCCTAGTTCCTCTTCTTCTTCGTCCAAATTGGGGTCTCTGATCAAAGAGTCATGTCGAGTAGACTGTCTTTTCTTTCTTTCGGGAGCTTTGGGGGACTCATTGGGTGCCTGTTCGTGGGAAGGCGAATCGGATGGGTCTCTTTTGCTCCTTTCCTCTTCAAGAATTTGTTTGTCTTTAAGGAATACTGCGTAGCGAGATAGGCACGTCACGAAAACTTCTAGCATACCAACCTCCCGATAAACGTCTTTGAAAATTGCGTTATGTCTGTAACATAAGATATGATTAGGATTTATATTAGTCTGTATAAGTATCTAAATAAATCGCAGGTAATATGACTTACTTTAAAATATTCAAAAGTGTTTTCATACACAATATACTACACGTTCTCGATCTATTCGCTTTCAATAAAAGCGACAGCGATATTAATTCCTTGCACGGCACGAAATTTAGTTGGAAAACAATAAACTCGAGCAATTCGAAGAATTTTTCTTGTATTTCAGCGTTCTTAGTGTAAATTCTTTCCGAGAATTGACTGAGTGTGTTTTGATTTTCCAGTATGAAATAGTTTGCATTGTCGGCGTGATACACGCTCGATATCGCGTCTAATATCGTGCAGCATAACGCGGGGGAAGTTGACTTCATAAATACTGATTGTAACACCTGTAACATTGAACGTAATATTTTATAACAATACTTTAGCAACGCCAATTTAAATTCTTGCTGCTTATTTCATACATACCTGAAAAGCTTGTACATTCCTCACAGCCTGGCCCGGGGTCGTTGGCTGCGGTAAGACAAAGCCCTGCAGTTGAAACAGTTCGGTGTTGGCTCGCGTCGGTCGTAGCTCGGAGAAGCCGCACGCACACAGCGACGATATCATCAGTACGAGGTTACGCAAAGCGGCCCGCGCTTCCGTACCACTCACACGTTCTTCTTCTAACCTTTATTTATTGAACAAACGACTAGTTAAATAGACTAAAAAGAGGATTTATTTAACAATAATAAAAAGTGCAAAACATTTACAAAAAAAAAGTTCTATAAACTCACTAGTAATTAGAAAAACCATAAGCTACAGTGAAGTGCTTACCCTGATGTCAAATAATCGGGTACACCTTGTCTCTCATGTCTGTGATAAACGAAACAAAACATAGGTAAAAAATAAATAAAACAAAATAGAAAGTGTGCAGTTACATGCAATTACAACCAACTACCTAAATACTCAACATGCTCATGCTGTTTAAATATATAACATTAATGACCCCCATGTAGATCGGAAACTTACTTTAGAAGAAATTCAGATAGAAATAAGTAGCCTTGGCAAGAACGGAAATCATCCAGTAATAATTGACTAACTTCACTTGAATCCTTTAGGAAACAGAATACTGCTACGAACATTTCGACAACCTGTGAAAAAACAATTTGCATTTTTAATCCAATTTACTACTTAGTCACAAGTCAATAAGGATAATTTTGCAGAAACATTACCTCTAGAGGTGTCAATTCTGGTATCCTTTGCATGTTTTCTATGCAAAGTGCCACACATCCTTTATCTGCAAAAACAGCATTAAATTAATAAACTAGTTAAACTTGACCTTTTAATCAGCTCCATCAATTCACCAAACAGATTAATTGGACTAGATCCAATAATCATTTAAAATAGGAATTAGTTGTTTATCAAATTGACCTACATGACTATAGGTACTTACTATGTATGTACTGAACAACAGATTGCGTCAAACCATGTCTAGATAAGGTCATGAGCACTTCAGCTGCAGATTTCCTCCACATTATGTTGTGCGGCGCACACCACGACGTTATAGCAGAGAATAGTAAACTGAGATCATCTTTTCGTGCTAGCTCCTCACATGGAAAGGGATGACTGCATAATCTCACAAGAACCTAAAATATGAACAAAGGCATGTTATGTTTTCATGAAGTATTCAAATAATTCAGACAAACACATAAATAAAATATGTTTTATTTGCTAAGCATGCCGCCAGTGAGTAAGCAAACACTTCAACCTGCAGTATATTTACTTTAGTGTTTGAATATTTATCTGCACTACTAAGTGTGTTGCAAATAAAATTGATAGTACACATTTGCTATCATCAATACGAGTTAGATTATAGAATCAATAAAATATTATATTATTATCAGGATTGCTAATGTAGTGTATCAAATATTTACCAAACCTGCTGTTAAAATATCTGATATTTATACTGAACATTCAAGGCCAACATTTATCACAGGAATATTATTTAAAACTGATGCACTTAGAGTAGTTTTTACCTGTACAAATATTTTCTGCAGTAATATTCGCCTTTCTCTAGGTGTAAAATCACTATTCCCATCTTGAACATCTGCTTCCGACTCCGGTATTTCAGGTAGATCAAAGAATAGGTACAAACATTTCACTAATGTTGACGGTATTGATGCAGTGGTCATGACCTACAAATGAAATTTTTATGAACAACTATGATAAGACCTCCTCCAATGGCCTTGATCATGTATTTTCACAAAAAATACTGACTGCTTATAAAAAGGAGACAATCAGTGCAAAGATTGTGTTTAAAATTAGAGTTTAAAATAGAGTATTAGAAAAAAATTGGGATAATATGTTCTATTTATTTTGCAAGATATTTGATACCAGGAAAATATTCAAGTATGTATATATATAGGGAAGATATTAATTACATGTATCAATAAAATTTTATTATACTGTCTAGGTAGTAATGACCCTTGTAGAAACCCTTTGAGTAAATAATATGATGAGGACATGAAAATAAATGTACCTGTATTAATGACTGATCACCGGCAGCCAAGAGGTTTAGCGTTGAGAGTAACATCCAGCCATTACTTGATTCCTCAGAATTTTCTATTTCTAGGAACTTAGCAATAGCACAGCTAGCTGCCTCTGTACTTTGGTTACTAGCCCTTTTTCTTATCTCTGACACCATGAGCTTGGAAACTTGCTGACAGAACGATAGGATATCCCAGAACTTTTCATTCATCTCACTTGATGGACTAGTGCCAAACACCTATGGAGAAGTACTTACATCATCATACAAGCAGTGAAAAGAAACTAAATAATTGGAATAGCTTAGAATAATAACTAGGATGAGAATTCAGCTCAAATCTGAACTTGTAAGATTAGAATCACTTGAGAAATTTAATTGGTTGAATTTGAAATCAAGTAAGTTTTAAAATTAAATATGAACTATTCCACATTAACATTAAACTAGTGCGAAAATTTAATACTACCTATCCATAAATTAGGCTCCCAAACAGATTAGTATGGAACAGTCTCTCACAATATTGTGGCTATTGTTTTTATATGTAGCTATTAAGCTAGGCAGTGTGTTTTAATATCGATTGAATAATATTACGTGGATAAATAATTACATTTATTGATCAGCATACGTCTAATACATTATGGTCCATAATTTATAATTGAAAATATTAAGAACAAACTCTTGTTACTTACCTTACAAAAAAGAGGTAGCATATTGTACAGTTTATCATCCTTTTCGGCATCTGTAAGGGGTTGCGGTGGATGTGTATACTCCGCAAATAGCTTCTTCAGATGCATGAGGCCTAGTTGGACGTGAGACGACGAGCTGGAAGCCTCGGCACTCTCAGGAGATGCCGAAGTAGTCGCCCCACGCAATTTGCGCATTAGATTCATTTTTGGATTTCCAAATCGTTACGTTTACACTATGACGCACATTTTTTTGTTTTTGGATTTTATGTAGAAATAAACATTTTTATAAAATAACAATAAACATTGATTTTCATTTAAATAATATGAAATGATACCACCATTTTGCACAGTTATTAGACATTTAAAATGTTTATGGAATACATAACTTAATATGAGTGAACTAAAAATATCTATTTATGACGATAATTATTTTCTTGGTTTTTCTTTTGTAAATTGATTGATTATTTTCTGATAGGTACTTTCGTACGCCCACACATACAGACTATATTTTGCCCACACTGCAACAAAACTTGCCATAGGTAAATAAAGAAATTCATCAGTAACTCCGAATGCGTACCGGTTCCTACTCAAAGAAGCAATAATTTCACTTTTTCGTAGAAGGGGGTCAGCCCTTCTCCTGCTTTTCTGGATGCAATGGCAATCAAAGTTAGGTCAATAAGTAGAACTTGAGATTCTGTAAATTGAAATTCCACTGCTACTACTAAGTTTCGCAGCGAAGTTAAGCGGAGCCGTATCGGAAACAATAATCGTAAGGAATCTAGCAAAGTAAGCCGAAACGGCTCTCCATATTGCCTCAAAGTCAAAGTCAAAGTCAAAGTCAAAGCTCTTTATTCCCTCTTTATTTATAGCCTCTCATTCACCTAACGATAGACATGCGGTAGCAGTAGCGGCAGAGCGGCAGCCAAATATAATTATATCACATCATTCACATCGTCTCCGATACCATTATATTACACTGTGAGGCTAACGTTGAAAGGCTACTCTATCTGTGGATCCAGCGATTTTTTTATCTGTTTCTATCAAAGTCAAACTAAGCTTGTGTCAAATAAATGTCAATCTCATGTTGGTTTTCGTTGCCCGTTGCCAGATTTTTGATGTCAAATCGTTTCGCGTGTGAAAGAAATAGTATCTTAAAATATACGTGAATCTCTTGCACGTTTTCTTGACGATAACATACAAGATTCTTCAATTAAAATGCCAGAAGACCAGAACCTTGTGCAATGTTATAACCGTGGCTGCGGTCAAATGTTTGACCCCAGTAAAAATGACAAAGGTAAAATTTCTAGACTTTTCCATATCCTGTATGTATTAGATTACAAGCTTCATTCACCTACAATAATTACTTACAGAGGACTGGGGTACAACCAATGAATGTAAATGTAGACTGTCATTTTGAGCTAATAGAATATAATACCTACATGATTCAATATCGATTGTAACAATTGCAGATGAATGCCGTCACCACCCCGGCACTCCTGTATTCCACGATGCATATAAAGGCTGGTCTTGCTGCAACAAGAAAAGTGTTGACTTTACCGAATTCTTGAATATCAAGGGATGTACACTGTCAAAGCATTCTAATGAGGTAAGCTAAGTTTGTAACTTAGTTTTAATGGTATGTTTACAAATTGAAATGTTTAATCAATAATGAATTCTAATCTTTCTAGAAACCTCCCGAACCTGAGAAGAAGGCTTTAGACAAAGAGTTGGATAAAAAGGAAGTAATTGAAGTGAGGGCACCAGTAGTTGGCCCACAACTGCCAAGGCCTCCATTTGAGACGCCTCTGGTTACAGTGAAACCCACTATAGCTGAAGCCTTAAAGCAAGCTGTACAAAATACATCACAACCAACAGCTGCTTCCACTGATGGGTAAGTTAATCTAAAGTTATGGTAACCACTATTACTACTACACTACTACTTATTTATTTGGATGAAGGTTTTGTAATAAACATTTATACAAAGACTATTTAATGTAAGTCTATTCATACAGAACATAAACTTTTTAACCTTTATCTTTATTAATATACTATTATTTTAAATCACCTTGTGTGCATGAGATCTCTCTCAATATTTGCATCTAAACTTATAACTCATCTTCCCTTCACAGAAGTATAGCAATTGGCACATCTTGCAAGAATGGAGGGTGTGGAGTGACTTATGAGGGGCCGCATTCCAATGATAGCATGTGTACTCACCACCCTGGCTGCCCAGTGTTCCATGAAGGTCTTAAGTTTTGGTCCTGTTGTCAGAAAAGAACTACAGACTTCAACACTTTCCTAAGTCAACCTGGATGCACAACTGGCACCCATAAATGGACTAAAGAGGTTGGTTTTCAATTTAGAAATACTTTTTTGTGGGTAAATCATGTAAAGCTGTTTTGATTTGTCTCTAGCTAAACATAACTAAAGAGAGGAAACAATCATGGTTCCATCAGTGAATTATGTACTATATAGAAAGTTCTGAACAGTTATTTTGTACCACTCAACTGTACTTGTACGTACTTTGTACTACACCTAGCACCTATGTATCCTTATGTAGTCTCCTATTTACTCACTTATATAGTCCATTATGTACTTATGTTCTTTTTTATATACAATTTAAGATCTTTTTAATAAACTTCTTTTACCTTCTTTCAGGGTACACCTGCAGGAACTGTGAAGTGTCGTTGGGACTGGCACCAAACACCTGAGCATGTAATTGTTAGTGTGTACGCCAAGAAGTATGATCCTGTACTAAGTTATGTAAAACTGAATCCTATCCGCCTGAACACAAAATTGGTATTCCGAGAGCAAGGTGATGCATCATTTGAATTGGATTTAGAACTCAGAGGTGTGAGTATACATTACCAATAGAATATTTACCATGCTTGAAAAGGAATCACAACTCCAAATTACTTATGAATACTTTTGCTATTGCAGGTTATCAGTGTAGAAAATAGCAGTGCATCAATGTTGTCAACAAAAATTGAGATAAAGTTAAAGAAAGGCGAGCCAGGAGCATGGAGCAAATTGGATTTTCCTCGAACAGAGCCCAAGAAAGAAGAAGCCCCAAAACCTGTGGAACCAGCAGCTGATGACTATGAGGACCTTTCCACAGTAGAAGCTATACAATCTATGGGGAAAGTTAATGTAACTGGTTGAAAAACTATAACTAAATCTATATTTTGTAGTTAACTATATTTTTTATTAAGCACAATGTTGTTCTCAGTGACATAACTTTATTGTATTTTTCTGCTCTAATGGTAGATGTGCATTTATTCATTGAAAATAAAATGTGCTTGTACTATTATGACCCTTATGTTTCATTTTTGGGAAGTTTGGGAGTTGAAAATAAAACCACATGTGAATGTTAACTCCTTGATCAAATCAAACATATTTATATACATGCTATAGTATTTTTCTTTACAATAATGCCTCAAAAACAGTTTTGAAATCATGACTATAATCATGGCGCATATAATTTCAATACATTTCAACTGAATATACCTAATTTACAATAGAATAACATTTACAAAATTTATACAACATGACTAGGTTGACTATATAGATGAGTTTCACAAAGGTACATTTTATCCTACTACTTAAGATGTTTATAAATAATTTATATACTAGCTACTTACAATATTGGGATGTATTAACAAATAGATTTAGAAAAGATGCTTTATCGGGAGGTTTCTACTTATTACTATCACTGTATTCTACGGAGTCAGTAGAAATGCATAGAATTATGGGACATGGCAACATTAGCGTTTAACCTAACATCACACAGTTTGTGATTTCAGCGGTTTTAGAAACACTAAATGTTACTAAGCCATTTCTTAATGCTATTCTTACCGCGACTGCCGACAAAAGGTTCTACTACAGAATTATTTTATTTCATTCCGAATAATTTCTACTTTCTGGTTACGGCAGTGTTGCCATTCTGAATATTTATACAAATTAGTAGTTTATGGCGAGGAGCAGTGTTCACTGGTGGGTGGCGCGGGTGGATGGAAGGCGGGCGTGGGCGCTGGCTGCATGCGGTACATGTCGTGGAGTAGTGTTGCCACGGATACGTCGCCCACGGTGTCTCGGAATAGTAGTAACTCGACGGAGCGAGCGCGTACCGCTCGGAGAGATGGTAGTAAGAGGAGGAGGCGACCGAATCTGCACAGAGACAGTTTATTAGATAGATACTTGTTAACAAGTCTACTTTCGTCAAAAGGGGAGTCATATAATAGATAAGGTATGGTAAAACGATTATATATATATTAGGTTTTCCCAAAAGTGGTAGAATTCGGAATCAACGAGCACCGATATTTCACCTACCTTGTAGGTTGCCTAGTGTATCTGGTCCGCACGTAGTCAGCGAGTATGCACTGAGCTTGGTCTTGTAGCATCTCCACTGGTTGAGTCTCACTCAGTCCTGATGTATCTGCAAAAACGCAAAAGTAGTCAGTTACATTAGATGTTAATTGTTAATAGGTAGGCATATAATACATTCATTAAAGTAAGTAAGTAGGTGAAAAACTAACCAGGAGAAAACAGAACAATGGCTTTCATACACCCACACTCGCTGCCGTCGGGTGCGATTTGCCGAAATCGACATAGAATTTCCTGAAACAAAATTCAATTTAAAATGTAAGGTACATACAAAGCTAGATAAATAAAAATATCCCACAATAGCAATAAAAATAACATAATGTTTACCCACATCACAGCTGGAAAGTAGGTAGAGTTTCCAATTTAGAGACTGAGTTTCTACAAAACGAACCTGCAAAGTATTCAGCTCCAAATCAGCCAACGGATCAGGAGGCAGCCTTGCTCTTGCAGCTGGTGCTGCCAGCAAGGGCGCCAGGTCCCAGGGAGCAGACCATTGTGCCAGGTGCAGTAGGAACAGGTCCTTCCAGGCAGCTCGCAGCAGTACCAGCTGGTCTGATGCCGCGAGTGCCTGGAACGGCGCTAAGCACCGAACCCAACGAACCGCCATGAACAGGAGGCGGGCACTTGTCTCCTAAAGTCGAAGATAGGATAAGTATTTAGCTAGGAAGCATGTGAACATGACAGCATTTTTATTGACCACCTAATTAGGAAAACAACCATTTTACTCGATAATCGGAATTCGGATGTGAATTCGGACTGTGTGCTTGTCCTTTTAGCGGACTTTTTTTTATTCGATGACATCAAAACTGATGTTATCGGAATAGCTATTGGAAGAAAATCCGTTCAGTTAGGTAGGATTTCAAAGTTTTTCTAATGGGGTGTTATAGCTAACTATCTATGTATATAAAACAGAAACATATAGGACAGATATAAAAAGAGACGGACACTGCCAATGGTGTTTGAGCAAACATGCGCAGTATAACAAGTCACGGGCACTTAAGTGACAATGACTCCAGTGGCGTAGCGCGTACAGGGCGATGGGCGGGGTAAGTCAACTGAAGGCGATAAGTCACCCCGCGGCCGCCCAATCGCGGCACGCGCCCGCCCCTTTAGTCAAAAAGCCACCTATCAAATGTCAATGTTTACACCCCCTTCAAGACGAATTCCAAGTCTTTTTGCAATAGACACCCAAAAATACGGTAGATAGGAAAGTACCTACCTATTGGTCACGAAGAAGTACATAGCAGTCACTGAATAGTGTAAAACAGAAACGATTGTTTGTTTCTGAAAAGCTGCGTCTAGGAAAGGGCACACGCTAGGTAGGCTAGACACTTCATCCCGCAGTTTTTTGATTTCCTAATTTTGTTTGAGCTTTTGCTACCCTGTTCGTTACTTAATAAGAATAAGAAGTTAGGTATCTTACCTGTAGGAGTTCCCATGTTGGTGCAAGGGGTGCTCCGAAAGCACTTGGTGGCGGCCGTAGGAGAGTAGGGTCGCCTTGTAACTGCAGTTGTTTGGCGCTCCACATCAGCTCCTAGGTAACGTAAAGTAAGATAAGGGCAGGTAGGAATTTGATAATCACTGTTATCTTTGCTAATATTATAAAGAGGTACAATTCGAATGTAGGGGGTAATCTTTGGAACCGAAGTCTGAGTGCCATATATTTTATCCCGGTACGGGCAGTAGTTCCCACGGGACGCGGTAAAACGGCTAGTATCTAACAAAGTTATACGGTCAGTACCTAGTTTGTAGAAATGTCCTATTATAAGTACCTACTTATGTATTTTGGAAAGTTAGTTAAAGCATGAAATAACGGATCTTATTTCAGAATTCATGGGGTTAAGATAAAGCCCCGGATGCATCTTACCTGGCATTTATCAGAAGACATAAGTATATGCAGTAAGCCGGGAGGCGGTGGTGCTAGGAACGGTTCGGGCACGAGCGGCAGCGGGCTGGGTGCTCCCGCCCCGCCACCCGCGCCGCTTGAACCCGCTGACGAAGCCGTGCTTAGCGGGGCTGGCTCGCTCATACCGCTGATATTGAACTGTTTCACGCGGAAAACAAAAAAAACTATCTAAATACCTATATTTAAACTTCATAGCTTCAGAAAGACAGGGACCAAGATGTTGACACAAATGTTGGTATGTACCTAGCCAATTGAAAAGTAACTAGATACACCACCTAGATACATCACCTTTTCACTATATATATAAAGGCGTACCTAATACAGAAGTTAAGGTTACCTGAAAGTTGAAAGGTTGCGGTAGCGGTGCGTACGGAGAAGGTGGCGACAGTTTGAGGGCGTGAGGCTTGTGTGCGTGACCGAGCGGCGGTGGCCCAAGTGCACCCATCGCGCCCGCTTGTAGCTTTGGCTTGCGGGGACCCCGCTCGTGCTGAACCGCTGAGCAAAGAGAAAAATGGCCATTTAATGGACAAGGCTGTGAACAATCGAACTCAAACTCAAACTCAAACTCAAAATCGTTTATTCAAATTAGGCTGATAAATCAGCACTTTTCGAACGTCAAAAACAAAAGACAGTCCCCAAAACGCCCGCCCTTCACCACTTCCTATGTGTTTTTGCTGGGAAGAAGAAGTGGCGCAACAAACTCCCCAGCAACACATGTCTGTCTGTAAGGTTTGAAGAACCAGAATGTATACAAAACAAGTCAAATAAAAATATCATTATCACATGATAACCATTATATAAAATTAGGAAAGAAAAAAAAATACAAACTTAACACAAGTAGGCTAGCACACAGATTTACACCCATAAAGACTAAGTAGGTACTCAAGCATTACTTATAGTCTGTTAAGTGTATCTAAAGCCTCCTGATAATAAAATAGAAATGTATTTTTAATATAAGCATAAAATCGGCGTGCCCACCCACATGCGCAGATGATTATGTTGTAGCAACACAAACAAGGTGTACCTGCCAGGACTACAGTATTATTATTTTCTCCAAAAAGCTAATAGAAAATCATACTATTATGAATAGTGTCAATAGCCACCAACACGACCTGGTACCGCCAGCAGCACCCGTTCACGAGTATAACGCGAGGATCAGCCATCGCCCCCTTCGCACATTTTTGAGGGAAGGGGACAACCCGACCCCCAACGCTACCGCTGGCCATACCGTCTAAGGGAGCATGACGTGCTTGCAGCTATTCAAGAAAAGTAGAATATGTAAGAAGTACTGCAGTACTAGCAAGCCATAAAGAAACAATGCTAAGCAAAATTAAAAATCAAATTAATGTCAGAAGTAATGTCAAACAATGTAAAAAAAATTATAATAAGTTAATAATTTAGTTATAGTGATAACAAGAATGAGCTGCCTTGCGTTCAACTTAGCGACCAACTATTCCTATCATTTAAATAATCATTAATGCTATAATAAGCCTTCTTTGAAAGAATTGACTTTACTTGTAATTTAAATGCATTAAACGGTAATTGTAGTAAAGTTAGAGGTAGTTTATTGTAAAAGCGGATACCGAGCCCCAAAAATGATCCATGAACCTTATGAAGTCTGTGAGTGGGTACACACAGTTTATGCTTGTTTCTAGTGTTAATACTGTGAACATCGCTTTTTTTGGTGTACAAATGAATATTTTGCCTAATGTAGAGTATATTGGCAAAGATAAATTGTGATGCCACAGTAAGAATGCCTATTTCTTTAAAAGCTCTCTTAGCGAATGTCTACTACCTAACCGGTATATCGCACGAACAGCTCGTTTTGTAATACAAATATGTTTTGAATATCAGCAGCTTTGCCCCACAGAAGAATACCGTAGGACATAACGCTGTGAAAGTAGCTAAAATAGACTACTCGAGCTGTGTCTACGTCAGTGAATTGTCTTACTTTTCTGACGGCGTACGCAGCTGAGCTAAGCCTTCCCGCGAGGCTAGCTATATGCGAGCCCCACTGAAGTCTGCTATCGACTGATATACCAAGAAATACTGTGGATTTGACAGTTTCTAGAACCTCGTTACTTAATATAATATTCGGGCCTAGGTTTTTCACGTTCGGTAGAGTAAATTTAAGGCATTTTGTTTTCTTCGCATTTAAGACCAAGTTATTAGTACTAAACCAGTGTGTAACCAACGAAAGTGCACTGTTTACGTCGTCAAATTGATCCCTATTTCTGTCGACTTTAAAAATAAGTGAAGTGTCATCTGCAAACAGTACAACGTCACAGATATTCTTCAGATGGTATGGTAGATCATTAATATATACCAGGAATAAGAACGGACCTAATATTGAGCCCTGTGGCACACCTAATTGGACTGATAAACCTGATGATTTGACGCCATTGACATCTACGCATTGCACTCTGTTCTTTAAATAGGATTCTATTACGCTAAGAGCTTCATTTTGGACTCCGTAATAACGTAATTTACGTAGAAGCGTATCGTGGTGCACACAATCGAATGCTTTGGAGAGATCACAGAATACTCCAATGGCATTCTGAGAGTTTTCCCACGCATTAAAAATGTGTTTTAAAAGAGCTACACCAGCATCTGTTGTCGAACGACCTTTTGTGAAGCCATATTGTTCACTATGAAGGAGGCTATTAACATTGAAATATCTTCGGTTCCCTTAACTCACCCTATATAGGTACCTCCAATAGGTAGGTACTCACCCTAACTAACGCTACCTATGTATATCGGAAGCAGTCATCACAAAATGATATATTTTATATTAGCAACATAGTATGTTGCTAAGTAAGTACCTAAGGAACCATACCATAGGAAGATCAGATTTCAAATCAAATTACTTGGTTAGTAAGGTAAATCAATGTTATAGCATACATCGGGCAAATCAATAAAACGGATGATGAACAAAAGTATTTGACTACATGTAACTTTGCAGTTGTTTTACACGTGGGATTATAGAGCCATGAACCGCTTATTCGCTGGCGATCCCTCGCTAAGCCGGGATCGTCCGCGCCTCGCCTGCCTCCGTATAATGTCCTGCCGTGGGCCGCACTCATACTGCTCTAACGACGTTTGACTAAACTATTTTACTAATCGTGCTAAGAAAATACTAGGCCAACCCACAAAAAATAATAAATAAGGCTTGTTCGATAGAATTTTGTGATAAATCCTGTCCATTAACATAGTTCAGCTGTTTAAAATAAGTATGATCAGAATCTCGCCGTTTGAAAAAGATTCTTCTCAGAATAATAAATTAAGGTTTCCAGTTAAACCAGTAACGTATCGTTTTTCATATAAAATTACCGCTTTTCAGAATCCATAATTAGTAATAATTAATGAAAGTATGAAACTTCTGATAATTACCTATAACCAAACCTACCCTACCAGTGAAAGTTACAGAGAATTTCCTTCACGCAGTTAAAAATGTAAGCGAATTGTTTAATTGCATCCAATGTGCACGGAGCCTGTGTAGGGATGACGTCACGCAATCAGCTTAACGAGGCTGAGTCCATGAGAATGCGGCTATTGTGCCCGCACATGTCGGCGCATACGCTGCGTTCCCGCGACCGCTGCCTAGCACTGTAGGAAATGAGAAACAGTAGGACCACTACACTTGAATAATATTGATAAGTCATCATGATTAGTTTACCTGTGTTTTTTTGAATTAATATTTTTAATCGATTTTCAGGCTTGCTGTGGGGAAAACTTAGCCAGCCACAAATTACATTGTGGTACAAGATGCAGTTTAATGTACCAAGGTAGGTACAGTAAATATGGTATGTAATTTCACGACTCATCGGTTATAGGTCGCTTTCAATTTGTTCCTACTTCGACCGAACTATTTGGTGTTGACAACCAGAAAAAGGTCAAACTTTTTTAGGTTAATAATTTAAATCGACATTGCTATTGCATCAAGTAATGTCGGTCTAAACCATGGACCTTCGGCTTCTAACTTTGTAGTGACACTGTCTATGCGGCTTAGCTGACGATACAAATGCTGACGGTCGCACTATTCCGACAGTCGACAGCCTCGGCGTAAGTGGGGACTTTAAATATTAAACGATGCCTCTAAAGAATGGCTTATTACAGCATTAGCGCATTACTTTAAGAATGTAGGGTAAATCTAATGTAAGCGGCTATAGCTATATTAAAAATTGATTACCAAATATGCTACACTGTGTTTTAAAATATGATTATTATAGTTTAATTTCGATAGGGCTTCATATAAGGACTCAAGGTTTTCTACCTTCTCAAATCACATATGAGGATCATCTCATTATATTAAGTTAGACGAACATTGAATGCTGAATGGACTCTATGATTAAGTGTATATAGAAGTCGAGATAAGAAGATACAGTTTTAATTCTTTGATAGGTCTCCACCGTCATCACGTGAAAAGCTACATAAAAGGGAAGAAAATATTTCCAAGTTGCCATAAATATGGTATCCACATCCATAAAACACATCGCGTGTATTGCAGTGTCAGAGCAACTGATGCAATGTTAACCTTTTGTTTATGGGGCGCATGTAATCCCAAATACAACACGTGCTTTTTTTCTCGACGTCATCGCCATCCCCCACTATCCCCCAACAACACAAAATAAACTTTATGACTTTGCGATAAGACTTAAAATTAGTAATCGCAGATATTTAGGGTCGGTTAAGCCAAGGGGCTCAGTTTCCAGTGTGACGCGGATAAGCGAGATTTTAATTAAATAAAGGCCAAATGTGTAACAAGTTTTTCATTATCTGATGACTTTAGGATAGAATAGGTTAACTAATTATTTTTTCGAATAGATAAAAAAGACTACGCCTTTAATGTCGTAGCATTCGTGCGTAGCCGTCGTAGCCAGTCGTAGCCATATCCGTAGCAGCCGTAGTCAATTTTCTACAACTTTCTAATGTCGGAATTTTGTAACATTTTTATTTTGTGACTTTTTGTATGGCATTATTTATTAACCTTTGCAGTAGGTTCACTGCCCCTAAGATAGATCAATATTTTATCAATAATACAACTACAAAACTCACTAATTACAAAACTTCACAAAACTTCTTGTATTATTGAATAAGACCTAAAGATAATGTTGAGAAGAAAATTTATTAAGTAAATATATGTATGTATAATTGTACATAAATGATTTCTATATCTAACATGTAAATATCGTTTAAGTTAAAGATATAAAGCTCAAAAAGAAGTTAAGTCTTCCACGAATAATCTCGCATAAAAGGCGTACAGTGAATCACATTGGCAGCGTTTAAAAGGGAGATTTAACTTCAAACATGTATCAGCGACAAGCCCCTCGTTCACCGAATTGAAAGCAAACAAAACATGTTTTTCAAAAAGGTAGTTCATACAAAAAGTATTTGTTATTTATTACCCGCGGGCAGTAGCTGTTGGCCGTCAATTACTTTCACTACATTTAAATTTTGCATTTTGTTTAATGGCTGAATATACTAATAGTGATCGAATTGTTGATTTTTCAATGTGGACTAATAGTCCGTCAAGGAATATTAGGCGTGTTCACTTATGTAGCTTATTGCAGTTTTTCACTAGTAACTAATTTTCATTTCAAAACACGATGAATACCTATATGTAGCTAAAGTACATATATTAGGTACCAGTGCAGTTTATCCGTGCAGCCGTAAGGTAAAAGCATTTGTTGCGAGCGCCAACCCATACCAATATAGTTGGGAGGCGAGGGGTAGAGGGTAGGTTACCTATAATGTACCTACTTACTGTACGACGTTACTGCCCGTGTAAATGGAGTTCTGCGGTCGATATCATAGTGATGTACTGCATCACCCAAGTAGTTCCGCGTAAAGAAGATCGCCCAGTTTCTGTTACTCGATAAATATATCTCATTCCTCTTATCGACAGCTATTGTAGTAGTTTTTTTTTATTTCAATTTGATATCACGTCACCTCGGTACCGTGTAGGTACCGAGATATTCATTAAATCATTGAAAATCGGAAAGCCTCTCTGATAACCTATTCTATTCACTGAAAACACAACAGTACCTAATTGGCTAGCTTTGAAACTTAATAAAAGGAACAACAGCCAAAACCTTTAACAAATAGTAGAGACCATCTATCGATAGGTGTGAGCACTTCTCTGGTCGAGCAGACACGTACCCTGAGGAGGCGGCGTGGTGTGGGGCGTGATTAATGACCCAATAATCCCAGCCGCCCGCCTGCCTCATGAAAGCTTCACGAAGCCGAATTGGTGAGCGGTCAAAAGGTTTATTGACTAAACAGGCATAACCAAGACGCACTTACATAACTAACAAGTGTGTTAACTAAGTCATTGACTACGTGTAACCTCGGACCAACTGAGGTTCTACCTAATGTAAAACTTTAGAGGGTATGACCTATTAGCTAAATTCTGTTTGGGATTTATAGTGTTCTGATGACAACAACAGGTTTACCAATATTTTGGAAGTTATACCTATCATCAACTCAAGATCCGGCCAATAGGTAGTTATTCTCCCATGACACATTGTTGCAATTATGAAATTAAATCCTCACCACAATATCTAATAAGATGTTGATACCAAGTGTTCGCGTTTCGAGCAGGGTTTGCCGAGTGATTCATTCAAACAGCATGACTGGGCAGAAGCTGCCGACTTGCCGCCAAGAGGCAAGCCCCGCTCTGCAGATAATACCAACGAGGATCAAGATGTTAAACAACCTGTTTTTTGCATCATGGGCTTTCCAAAATAGATTTATTGAGGAAAATGGGGCATGACCAATTTATTCTCGTTTTATAAGATAAGATACTTTATTTTTAGAATCTTTTTGTTTTATAATAATTTAAACCTTCTTCTAATGAATATTATATAATCAATTGAGAAAAACTAGCTAAGCAAGTAAGTACTGAACCATTTTAAATCTGTCTGGTAGATACAGCTAAAAGTCTTTGATGTTTAGAAACTATTGCTAAGCGGATTATCACGACGTCAAAATGAATACTTAGCCTTAAATTATGTAGGTAATATCTTCTTAGTTATTTAAGCATTTATGTTCCACAAACATTATTATCGCTTCATAGCTGCGCATCAAAATCATCGCGTGGAAAATATCCTACGAGAGAACGACCCCGTGTCCCGACATTCGTTCCGACGTTAATTCCAGCCGCATTTGTTCCATTACATTTCCGACACAAAGTAGATACGCGTTTGCCGAATTGACTAGGTGGATGCGACCAGGCGAACGGCGAACGAAGAGGATGGGGCGAGCGCGGCGAGCGGCCCGACAGGGACAGAGTATCAAAAGTGAGAAAGATGTATTCAGAAGTGAAATAGTCTGCTGGCTGAGCACATCATCATTAACGAGCCAGAGAGGGCGGAGGGCAGCGAAGAGGCAGAGGGGGCGCGCCAGGTGGGCGCTGTCCCACGCTCCGACACACCTGCGCGCGAAATTGTTCCTTACCACAAGCGCCTCAGGGAGCTTATCAGGTTAAAGCCAGCTAGCTTCGAGTACCGACCTCAGGGAATATTTTCGAGTGCAGCGACATAAATATGAGAAATATCCAGGTTTTTATTCACCTTCCACCCTGTGGGGTGCGCCCGGGTCCCGGACAAACATCTCATATAATAGATGTCCAACAATGTCGAGATGACAACGGGTTTTGCTCCTACTAACGCACCTAGTTTTGCTTTTATTTCTTTCGTGACTCCTGTCAATATGTTTTTGAACGAGAAATAGGATTACCGGGAACGAACGAGAATAGGAGCATAAAAAAATAATTTCTACTTTCTATTCTTGTTTTAAAACTAATCAAATAAATAAAACTGGACCAACATGAGGTTTTGCATTGTAAGTAGGTACTAACTTTTAATAAAAAACAACAACAAAATAGAAGCTGATAATAAATAACTGGTTACTTGTATCTATATTATAAGCATTGACTGTTATATGTATCTCGTAAATATATACCATCTAAGTTTGAATAAAAGGCGCAGAGAACAATGAAATAGTATTTGTTCATAAAGTTGACGCAAAGTTACCGCTGCGGTTTTTGAACGTCGAGCCTGTTTCAGAACTGAACAAGTTGGGAGTGCAGCGCATCGCTTTATTTCACCACTATAAATAACTTTGTTTTGTACAGCATAAAGTTTACAGATGAACTAAAAGTTTTTCCATTTTATACCACTTTATGAAAGTTCACTTGAAAACGCGATCGTTTTTAGGTAACGTTAATATTCAGATACAATTTTCACCTAGAATTTATACAGCTACAGATAAATATGTGATAGTTGAGTAAATTACAATCACAATAATGTCTATTCATTTGGGATAAACCAAACTTAATTTAACTACAAAAACAATCATCAATAAACCTCGACTAATCCATTCGTGTTTAATGCAATTAACCCACCCACAGTACAACGCGAAAATTAATTAAGAATCACGTAAACGTGAACAAAAAATAACCCCTAAACCAGATGCAACAGATTATCCCATTAAACATTTTAGTTTTATTCACTATGACAGTGCAATAATTTGTTCACGCACAACATTAAAATGAAATTAGATGGGCGAGATTCACCCCGGGGGCGAGGGTTGAATCACTTGATCTGTCAAAATATAGGCAATATTTTAGTGGTCGGGAGGAGACCAGACAAACACGGAAGCAGTGAATAAATCACATAATCGGATCGCAGCCTACTGAGCTCTGCTACCCGACCTTTGTTCAGTTGCGTATCAATAGCTATCCCGGATACCTGGAAGAACATATGCAAATGTGTTTGTATAATTCATGGATATTACTTTAAACGTTAATGTGTACAAAATTCATAATTATTTATTGATTTTATGTTGCTTTAAGTTGTGTAACTATCAAAACATAAAGAGGTTTTTTAAACACATTTAACCACATAAGTGACCTCCAAGTTATTCTTACAATTACTTAATTTTGTCACAAACCAAAATTGGTAAAATCTTGAAGACCGATTTTAAAGACTACAAAAACAAACTTATAATGCAATTAAAGGTAATAAATATCCGCAAACACAAGTGAAGTAGCTATTATAGTACTATTGGCGTCCCTTTGTTCAGGTCCCCCTCGGGTGTGGTCACGCTTCTCGATGCACTGAGCGAGCGTGAACACGTGTTACTGATCCTTCACACTGCTCAAAAAGCACCGATCTACTCCATTTGATACGCTCTCGATGCCCCCACACGCAACATACGGTTTTATCCAATAATAAATATTCATTTGGAGTGGAATATTAAGTGCGCAATAAAGTTTGACTATTACCTGATCAATGGTGAAGGAGTTAACAGTGTAAGCAAACACATTTGAATGGTTCCCAATATTCAGAAAATTGTATTTTCATAAGACTAATTAAATATCTCAGAACGGCTACGATTTTGTAAAATTAATTGAATCCATAATATTCTTAATGTTTTACAAACTGCCCCTTGTTTAACATTCGTAGAAAATACAAGAAGAAAGGTACGTTTCAATTCGTTACGAGCCATTTGAATTCTCTTTTTAACACAAAAGGACTTCAAAAAGGTAAGCTCGTTGTAGAATCAAAATCTAGCGCGCAAACCGTTAAATTAAAAATAAATATTGCGAAACGTCAGCATGTTACGGGTCGGGTTCTGAAATATATCCAGGGAAAAATCGAAAAACGTTAGGATGGCCGATGTCGGTTCACAGGGGTGGTTTGGGGTAAGGTGAATCTTTTTGTGAAGTGGAGAGAATTAATTTAACCCGCTGCGGGGTAACACGACATGGCGGTAATTGAAAAGTTTGCCCCTTGTAGCAGCCGACGCCGAAGGCGACGCGTCTTCGCGACACTCAGGTTTTATAACAAGCTTTTATGGTAATTGATATAAAATTATTGATTACATTTTTTTCATAAATAAGTAGGAATTTTTTATTGAATACAGGGGTAAAATTGTAATTTCATAATCAAAATATTGTTCATCTTTAATTCTTCTATTCCTCCAAAGTCAGCCTGTATATAAACGCTACCTACTTGCTTTACTAACATAATGTATCTACATAATATCATTCACATCTTGAAAAACAAAAGTGGTATAAATTGGCTATCAAAAGCTAGTAACGTAAACTTTCCAACTGATGCCATCTGATTAACTTCGAAAAAGGCGATTCAAAAAAAGCTTTTAGATAACAACCCTTTAACTTTTTCAAAATTAATAAGTATTCGTAACTTGAAGAAGCGAACGCCTGGCTTGCTCGCCCCTGATCGATTTTAAATTAATTTCAGAAAGTTAAATTGGGGATTATGTTTATTTGATCACTTGAAAGAGAATCCGCTTCTAGAATTTTATTTATGAGACCAAGCGAAATATTTTCGTTTAAAAATATGGAAACCTACTTATAGGGTTTTTTCATTCAGTCTATTGCTTAGCGTAGATTTTGTGTTAATTAAGTAAATTACGATTTATCTACTTCATTAAGAATATGCATATGTAGAACAAATAAATGGTAATTAACTATGTATTAATTTCACACGAGTCCAAAAAATATGTTTTTCACAAGGCTATTGCAAAGGTGATATTTTGCTTTATGATGTTTCAACTGTTTAACAATACTTAAACAGAAATACAATGGGCACCCATATCACGTCGGATTTGCGTACGTACTATACATACATACTTGTAGGTAGGGACACAAAGGTAGCCGGGTGTGTTGACGCATTGGCTAACATCGATTCGGTCTGTTTGCCGACGTTATTGAAGTTAGCTGATTGGCTCCCTGGCTGGTGGACTTGGCAAACTTAATGATTTACTTCCAACGTGCTACCGAAATTTTGATGGAGTTTGCCGCATTTTAATGAATCAAAATTGTACTTTCGTGTAAAATCATAAATGCTCTCTAGAACTAAGTTGAACCTATGTAAGGATAGATTCAAGTGAATGCTCTACCATGTGCATCTAACTAAATAGTAATAATTCAATTTTAAATACTTTATTGTCTAATAAAAAAGATGTGAATTTTCTCTTGTAACTCTACCAAAGAGAGCGTGTGTGTTCAGTGCCAGTTTTTAAAAGGAAACACGGATCAGATGAACTATTTTGTCTACATAATTAAAACAAAGTAAGTGTTGAACAAATTGTATGAGCTGTGAACTGAAAGCCACGCAGGCAGCCTGCTCCTGACTGATTAATGGAATTAATTCGTTATTCTGCGGTTGCGGCCGGGAAGCGACGCAGTCGAACTCACGACGAATGAATTGATAATGCCTCTGTCTGCGATTGCTTACGGTTTCAAGTCGAACATTTACATTTGTGAAAACTCCTACCTAAGTATAAAAATTCTTCAACTACATATATACAAGTGGAAATAAAAAACCATGTATTTTCAATAAATACTTTATAGGCTCCTATTTAGGTTAGGTCTCTATTATTTAATAGATTGGTAAAAAATATATTCTATATTTAAATTCGATAGTAGGTAACTCAATATATCCGGCTAAAAACGCTTAAACTACGTATCGATTAAAATTAAAATAGCAAGAAAAAATGCCTCGGTAGGTAGACGGATCCGCGAGGAAAAGCGAATATTGAAAATAAGTATAGGAAGGCTGCTATAGTTTTTTTTTCAGTGTTAAACCTACCATCAGTGTAGTTTAAATCACGAACTATATTTAACACCTATTTACTAAGTTATACAGCATCAGGAATATATTTAGCTACAGCTCCGGGTGGAATGGAACTCGCGCGGCGGGTAAGTTTCGTGAGGGCGTATAATTACGCGAGCGAGTAAACATATAAAGGTAATCCGGGCCGCGGCGGCACAAAGTGATGCTCGTGAATAAATTAGCGACGGAGCACCTGCGCCATCACCGCACTGCCGCTGCTACTTACCATAGGGCTACTGCTCTATGTAGCTACTAAATTGCTGCTACTACCATGTACCTAATAATGTGTTATGTAGACAATTTGGGTGTTCATGCCAATATTTCTTATTAGGTGATCTGAGTTTAATTTTTTATGGCTGAATATGGTACATGTATGTGGATGCAATTTTTCTTTTTATGATCGCTTATAGTAATAAGTGAAAGATTTTTGTCATGTCAGCTATAGCTAGTTACTGAACAAAGGCAATTTGATATTCGGACTTATATTACAACCTCGAGCTATGTTTTAAATGCAACTCAACAAACTGACCAAACTGTTGCATTGTCACGATATTATCCTCGGCCCAAGCCTCCTACAAAGCTTACTTTCCAGAAACCCATTCCTTCAGTGTCATTGTGTTATTTCCTAGTAAACAGACCAGTGCCCTGGCAACCCTACACGAGATAAGACGTATATATATGTATATGTATAGAGCACATACTAAAAGGCTCCGTCACATGGTGAGAGGAGCCCGACTTGCGGGCGACATGGGACTCTATGAATATTCAATTATTCACAAGATTTTACTTAGAGAGAATTTAGATTTAGATCGAGTCATATATTATACCCTTGTGAGATATACTTGTATGAGATTGGAAATTGAAATGGAAACTCAGCCATCGGCCGTCGGAAAACGCACTCATATGTATGGCTCTACAGAGTTCTACTAAGGTGGATGTAAATCATTAATGATCTTTTAGCACTAAACCGAACTCGTTTGGAAATGTAGCCACATTATGAAATGACACAAAGCTCAAGGAAATTATATGTGTACCTACCAGTTTTCGATTATTAATTCTATCTATCTACAATAGTTTCAGGATTTATCATTTGCACCTGTGTCATAGCACACATCGTAGGTTTACAATATAACAACAGAGTCCGATGTTCACAATAGCTATAAATAAAGAGGACAAAGGCTGACATCGCAACACCCAACACAATATTGGGTACATCGAGATGACGTAATGACAGATCGGATCGGAAACTACGGTGGAAATTGAACTGGCCGCCGGCAAACGCTATATTTCACTCAATATTTGAGCGAATGGACAGAACACAAAACAACCTGCTGCGAGCTTGATGGACGTTATGTGCCAAATGATAGCACATGTATACTGCGATAGCAAATAAGACCGGCTATTGTCAGGATAACCGTTGTTACTGCGTGTGTGTTTTCAATTTGCGTGTGTGTTCGTGTTTACATGGACTATGTTTTAGTGAGTTGGAAATACGAGGGAAATAACTTTGTAAATATCTTTCCTCATTCACAATACTCAAAATAATGTAATTTAAGTTGCAAGTAAGCACACATACTAAAACCATTCATACCATGTTTTTCCTGAATGACGAAAATGGAAATAGAATTTCCCTATAACGGAATTTCCTCGTCAAGAAATCGGAATTTACACTTGATCAAAATCTGCCTACATATAAAAAGACGTGAAGTGACTACGTGTTCAGCCTAATTTACAACCTTTCTTTTTCGAATAAAAATAGACCTCAGCTTTTTATATTCCTACCGTGATGACAAAGCGTTTGTGACTTTTAGGTCTTCTATATTATCTATTTATGATGAAACGAGGCCACATGTTCTAGCAATTTCTATTGTGACATGGAATCATCGCAAAAGCGATGACACCATGCCAAATTATATTCATTAAACTGGACCGTGGTTCGTGTGGATTAGTGGCGACCGGCGGCGTACCTAAGTGCGAATCAAAGAATTGTTAGCATAATAGGAGGATCCAATAGAGTAAAATCATTTTTCTAATTCTCCAAAGAAACATATAAACTTACCATCTTTATTCATATTAGCCTGGAAGCATTTAGCAAGGCGGCAGGCGCGGCACTGGTTCCTATGCGTCTTGTCGACCGGGCAGCGGCCCTTCATCTCCCCGCCGGCCTTGCAGGTGTACACGCGGTTACGGTGGATAGACCGCTTGAAGAATCCCGAACAACCTATACAAATATTATTAATTCATTACTTAGGTACCTATATGGTTAATTATATGAGGTAATGATACCTTGTGTTGTAATAACGGTTTGAATGCGAGCGGTTGCCATTTGAAAAGATGGATCGCGTACGGGGAAATTACCTACGTTTCAATTGAATATTTTTAAAAAGTATGTTTTAATTAAGTAATTAAATGAAATTCGTTTTTTTAGTAAAAATGGTAGTGTTAAAAGGTACATCGGTAAGTTATCCCGGAAAGTTACAGCAACATTTTGTTTTCCTACATTTTGCTCAGATTAAAATAAGCCTCTCTAACACTGAATACATATTTCCAACCAACTCTCCAGCATTATAATTATAATTAGAAATGAATAAAAAATTGAGATGGCTGAGTAGGTAAGGTACACCAATCGGAGTTTATTTTTTGTTCAATTTCATAATTACAAAATTACGTTCGTCCCGAGTGACGATTAAAATAAATGTCCACTTACTATGTTAAACGATCGTTACGAGGTCGAATTCTATTATACTTATTCATAAAGTTGTAAAAAACACAATAGTTTTTTTAAGCAAAAAAAGTATCACAAACTTCTGAAAATGGCGGGAACCATAAGTGTCATGTAGGCATTCCATTTTTAAAATAAAGTCTACAAGTAAAAAGGTTACACCTGAAAAAGATGACATTGCTGGCTGATTTACACGATAAAAAGAGTGTATCGCCATTATACACAAAAAAGGAAATTAATTAAAAATAAAGACCAAATGGCGTTTATAATGCACCAGCATTTATTTAAATTACCAAAAGGAGTTCCCACGCAATGTTGAACATCGCACGGCAAAAAGGTTAAAATACTAATCCTGTGATTTATCAAGTTCGTAATTATTGTTTCTTATATCTTCACAAAAAAAAATGCTATGTCTTAGTTTTAAGAGGCAATGTGATTTTCGGGATGGAGTAGCAAGTTGAAGGTTTGTGAGAGTAGTGAAAGCGAGTAGTGAGGGTATTAGTGTAGTAGTCCAAAGCGTCTCTATCTGTTAATAAAAATGAGTATAGTATTTAAACAAATATGATTTTACGCTACCGATTAAACACATGAACACCAAGACGAGTTATGACGTGGCGAAGAAATTGTCAAAAAAAGGATATTCGTCTTTCAACTTACCGTCGCAACTGTAGATGCCATAATGTTTGCCTGAACTCCTGTCCCCGCACACATTGCAGGGGATGTCGAGGAGTCGATCGCCTGCAAAAAGAAAATTCATTATTTATTATATCAGTTCTTAACTTTGTATTAATTGCCATGAAAGTTTAGTAATCACAAAGACTGTACAAATGAGTCTTTAAGATTGTTGGATGCTGAACACGGAAATGTGAATGCTTGAAAGTTTTAAGAGGTTTGATAGGTGGTCTGCGATAGGTACCTAAGTACGTGAATTAACTACTAAATAAACAGGTAGCAGGTAAATAAAACCAGTGACATTAGTAAATCGGCATTTCTCACATTTTCTACTCATTAACTAGTTAACATTTTAGAAATGCCGATTTACTAATGTCACTGGTTTTATTTACCTGCTAACTGTTTATTTAGTATTTTATTCACGTTATTTTTGCACAGGTTATGTATCTTTTCTTTTAAGTTACTCTGAACTGCTGTGGAAGTAATTGTTTATTTATTAACTGATACTTCTCCGCACCTCAGAGCTCCCCTTTCCCAAAATAGATTAGTCAGATTACACCAATCTCGCTAATAACGTTGGTGTTTTTGTTCCGTTTACAGAAGCCTTCCCCTTCGCCCCTTTTCCTTATCGCTTACAAAGCCTACCGTCACACCGGATCAAGAAACTATTTTTGACGATATACCTAAGTATTTATTGTAGCTGTGAAAACTGAACCGGTTCTTTAATTGCATTGTTTATTTTTATTAATTTATTATTATCAACTTGCGACTATTATTACAGGAACTTATCCTAATGCAATAGCGTAGACAAATTATAACTAACATTCTAAAAAAAACTAATCAAAATATAATCATACCTTAAAACTAATCATAATCACATAATACACATAATAACATGTTTAATTTTAAGACCTTTCTGTATACCTATGCTCACAAATAAATACATTGAATTGAATTGAAAGTAGCCCTTGTGGATTCAGTCAGTGAGCAGGAAGAAAGATCAATTTGTCCAGCCCAGATTGTAACTAATTGTAAGGGTAACCTGGATTCGCAGCAACAATAATAATGGTCATAAATAGCTATATCATCCGCCCCATGCTTATGCACATTATATCACAAATCTTTATTATTATTCTCGTTAGCATGTTAAAAGTGAAAGCCGCATAAATAAAATAAAAAAAACATTCCGTCAATTTTACATTCTTCTATCAATTTCGTAAAAAAGTGGTAAAGACATCTTCAAATAAAATTCGGTGTAACAGAAGCCTCCATTTTAATGCCGCGAATCCTTTTCAAGGAAGGATCTTTTATTTTTTCGTTAAAACGGACTTAGACGACTTTACTGTTCGTCTTTCGAGCCTCTAAAGAAAGCCGTGAAGTGTCGTAATTATCCCCCTTTTTTGGAACACTTTGCGAAGCTTTACAAAGAAAGTAAATGATGGATTTAGTTTGGTAAAGCTATGAAGAAATACAGTAAGTAGCTAGGAATATGAATGTACGAAATACTTGTCACTTAAAAATGCAGCAAAAGTTTGAATAAATAGTTGATCTTCTAATTCACCTTAATCTACCAAATCCATTAGAAATAATGATTTGTTTCATAGTTCTTGTTTCATGTAGCAAGAGTTATTGTAAGAGGAGTTTTGCAATGACAAGTCTACTGCTACCTAGGTACTACGTGCTACATTAGGTACAGTCTGAACTTTCCACAAAAATAAGTATTAGGCATGTTTGATAAACCTTAAAGGACCATTTCAAAACAAAATGCTGCCATATTTTTTTCAGATTAAATACAAGTATTATACTTAATTAATTTTGTTTAACATAAGATTACAAATGTGAGAGAACAAAGAACCGTAACCACCATTGATCACTAAAGCGTGGCACGAACTCTAAACTCTATTTAGTCAGAAAAACAAAATGCGATTCAACTGAAAATTCTCTTTATGCACAGATTAGCCGTCATACAGCACACAAGTAGATGAAAAGCTGCACATTCACCTATCTATTCGTGTGTGGCTACTGATGCGTGTGGTTCCGCGCACTGAACTCTAAATAACGCGCGACAAATTACGATAGTCGTGTGAAACGCCACACTTGCTAATGCCGATCAAATGAATATACTTACTTAATCGTTGCCCTCGTGATGTTTACGCGGATATAGATAGATTATATTTGTGAATTATGGTTTTCTGTTTACCTATTTAGAAGATGTTACTGAGAAATAGGATGATTAACATAATTACATAACATAACATAATTTGTGGCTATACCTGAAAGTCTAGCTAATAATTATTGGCTTACACTTTTAAGTAAGTAGGTAAATCTTTTTCAGATCATCTTACGACGATGAATTGATTTTTGAAAGCAATGTTCTGCCGCATTTATTCCAGCAAGCTGCCGTCGGCAAATCCTAACAAACACTGATTTAATTTAATGAAAACATCTTAATTCAATTAATGGAATATCAGCTACCTATATTATTTCGTTAAGGAGGTTGCCCCATTGTTGTTGTTGTTATCATGTTACCCCATTAAAAAAAAAATATATGACAAACCAATATCGCCCCGTTCTATAATAACTATGCTTTGAGAAACCACGTTTTAGCAGTTCATTAGCTAGGTATATCAGCAATATCTAGGGAGTTCTTGATTATGTCAACTGAAAAACGTTTCGTGAAAATAATTCAATTTCTAAAATCTCTTACATTTACAACAAAGTGTTGATCAAACAAGTGTTGCTTAAAATACTTAATTAAACTCAAACAACGGTAATAAGTTAGGCGTTAAGTGATTAGATTAAGTTACATGCACCCTTTGTACATGAATCGGGGTAGGGGCGCGCGGTCCAAGTTTCGGGTTTGTCCCTAAGTTACATTTGTAAGGTTTGTTTCACCCGATTCACTGATCTCCTAAGATCTTATTTGTGTGCTAAGTACGAACAATGGACTGAACACACGATGTATCTACATAGTGTATTGTATAGTGTTAAGCTTATTACTGACAGACGTTTGAAACGGTGTTGTGCCATGGATTGTAAAGCGGTTTGGTTTTGCGTAATATATTTTTATTTCAATACTTATTTTTTTTCTGATCGTTATCAAAATAAATAATTAATTTACATAAATAAATAATTAAGTACAAATAGTATAATCTTAATTGCAACTAATGAAATGTATGCAGTAAGACAAATAAGATTTTTTGTTACTTTGCCCGTGGAAATAACAAGTTACATAGTACTAAGATAAGAATACTATTATTGTATTTTTAGAACATTATAAAAAGAAATCGTAGTTTATTTACTTTAGGTATTGATGAAAAAACCCCACTCTGAAAGACTTAAATAATGTGATAAACAGAGTTTCCAGTCTTTGATTATCACTACAAATCTGCTCACAAAGTAGGTATGGCAGTTTTAATTTAAAAAAAAATGTGAATGTCTAGATTCATCTGTGATCTTCTGTTTAGCACAAATCTTTTTACTATCAGCCTAGCTAGACTCATCCCAAGTTTGGGAGAGCTCCCAGTCTAACCGAATGCCATGGGATACCAGTGTTTTATCGCACCTCACTTACCTAGGCCCACTTAAGTCTCTCTAAGTAGAAATCTTTATATGGTCACGAAATAAATCATCAGCTATCAGTAAATAGGTAAAATAGGTTTGTTGAGCCACTGAAATTTTTAAATTTATATAAATGATGTTTTCTTGCGGACTTTGCAGCTTTTATAACATTATTATTATTTTTTAAGTAGGTCAAGGTGCCAAATGTATGAGAGATGCTTTGTTACAAACCTTTAATCTCTTCATGGTATCTAGAGCGTATCCACAAGTATTCTGAACTAATCAAAGCACTACAGCATTCTATAGTTAAGTCTTGTTTAAATCTTTAGTTTCTAAATCATCTGTAAAGATACATTAGTGCTGAAATTATTGTAATGAGTAATGCGAATGTCTGTAAAAGTTTAAGTAAAACGCCAGGAAATAAAATTATTTCGAATATCGACTTTCAGAAAAAAATCTGTGTAGTAAAAATAAGTTGCTATCTATTCAGGCTACATACTTTATGTTCAGGGAAATGACCTGAAATGAATGAATGTGTGTGGATTACGTCTACGTAAAATAATACAAAGAACTACCCTAATGAATGTTTTTTATTGAAATCTAATCTTCTTGCAAATTAACGCCACTTTCAGGATTATTAATTTATTTGACTAGCTAACGTGGGAATGCTCTCAAACAAGACGGATATAAACTCATAGATAGGGCAAACAATGACAGATGAACAAAAAAAAAGCAAAACAAATCAGCTGACCTGTTCCCATTCTACGGACTGCCACGGCTGGCGCCCGTTGTCGCTCCCAGAAGGCAGACAGCTCGACAGTTGTCTCTCAGACTTAATTTAAATTAACACCACAATTTTTATTGAAATACATATTTGCTATTTTCCACTAAAAACTTTTTTTAATATTTTTAAAATAAAATCTCGTAAAACACTTAAATTAAAACAGTTTTCTTTCACATGAATGCATGGATGTCAGTTGAATACATATGTACGAAACTTTTAATGACTTATAAGGGTGACTTCACCACCGGGTCGCGGCTTTCGGCAGACTGCTCTGATAATTGTGATCTTTGAAGCCGCTGCGGAGATCGCGAGTCACGTCATCCCCTGATTACATCCAGTCCCACCCCCTGAGCGGGACGACAGTATGCAGGGTGCGCGCGTGCGAGCGAGACAGCCCTGATCCCATCTTGTGTCCCGGTCCACAGGCTACATTGTCAGGGCAGCGGTCGCTACGTATCTGACTGAATTACATACGACCATAATGGATGCATTACATTAACAAGTAACACGATTTTTTTGTGCTATGACTTAACTTACACAAAAAGGTACATGAATTCTAATTTTTAATTTTATTATTGACGCTGAGTCGAAGTAGAAAAATATTTCAAACCATTTTTAGATTAATTTATTTAGGTTAACAGAAGCTTTGTTGACCCTGTTTTTATTAACAAATATCGTACATCTTACAGTTACTTTTCTTTGTAATGCTCTTTTTACATTTTGGATTCTACTATCATCGAATCTACAACTACAACACACAAAATAACTAAAAACAACCACCGATCATGAAACAAAAGCAACGCAAACAATTTTCTTTTACGAACTATCAGTACAGTAAACATTAAAATGTCAAGTTAGATCACGGGGTGAGCGAGGCAGCTTAATTGGCTGGGCGGCGGCGTCAGCCAATGAGCGCGCGGCTCGCGACCGGAGGGCGGGCCGTAGCTTTCGAGTTACGAAGCGAAGTCGCCACGTGAACACTTGAATACGACAAGGATGCTGGTCTAATGAACGTGCTAACATCTAAGATACACGCGCTTACGATCTTTTATTTGATCGCACGGGGAATGTTTGTGCTCACACCTTGAAGTTTGGTAGTGATTGTTTTTTGTTTCTCACATGATGTTACACGTATGACTTGGGTGGATAAGGATTTAGGTTGATTTTCACATATTTTTTCTTATTTCCAGCGAATGCTTAACAACTTTACATATTGATTTAACATTTTATGCGAGGTTTGGTAACTGTAAAAGTGGTCAGATTTATAACAACAGACCATTTTTACAAGCTCTTTTGCAGGATTCAGCTTTAAGTAGGTACGATAAAAATAAAGAAAATTAAAAAATGATTTTTTGGAGACAAATCAGCAATAAAATAAAAAGAAAAAAGAAAATCAGTTCTCAAAACATCCCTTACAAAAAACAATGGCACGACACCATCCAACCCAAGTACACTTATTAGCAAGAACAATTGCACAGTTTACAATAGCCGCCACCCTATATCTTGTAGGTGAATCCCAGCGATTATATGGAGTATTATGGAGTACCGTGGAGCACTGTGGAGCATGTTGTTTCAACGCGCCCGTCGGGGTAATCCGCGAGCGACCGCCGGCGACCGGGGACCCGCGGCCGCTCGTGAGCGCTGCCCGTTCGCAATCTAGGGATATGCAACCAGCGTTTGTGCTGTGCTTTATTTTATTTTTGTATTATATGGCGGTAGTGTTCTAAATTAATAGCTATTATAATAATTTTATATCAATTAAATTATAATACAATATTGAATAAGATTAACTTACCAATGAGACTTTTAACTTGTATTAAAATGCAGCATTATGATTTGAAATTATTTATTAGAAAGTTACTTTAAAAGTGATTTTCTCAATATTCATTGAAAGTTATAGCAATATTCATTGAAATTTTCCATCATTCTGAACAAACAAAAGATAATACAGAGTTATGTGTAAATGCTGATAAATTGATGATGATAATCTACATAGATATATTCCAAGAATAAATTTCGTTGATCAAAGTTCTTTCAGAAGAACATCATCTTCTATGTTTCAAAAAATTCTCACGGGAAATGTCCCATAAAACTCCCACACAGATTTTTCATTTAATAACCAATTAAAACATTTTTTATTTACATAAACACTTGAGGTTTGAAAGTACTTAATTCCTTTGTAGATTTTATTATGACGAATGTTAATTTTAGAATAGAAAACATATGCGTTCGTGACAAAAAGGAATATAAAGGGGTGAGGGGCTCTGCGCGTTATGAAAAGTACTTGAAAAGTTTAAAATTGTATAATGTGCGCGTGACCATTCCTTTGTTGAATGATGCCCCTTTTAAGTTCTATCAACAACGTGAACTGGGCGAGTGTTTGTCATTTATTATTTATTAAACGAGCATGTGATTGTTCAAGGTGTTTTAAGCACGCAATCGAATGGCACGACTATCTTCCTGATATTGCGAGGTATTTTTTTTCCTAGCACATTTTATTAGAAAGAAACGGCAAAATACGTATTGGATTCGTTTAAATTATAAAAGATACTTTTTTTCACTACTCATAAGAAGAAGCTCAAAGAGATTCTATCTGAATTTTAAAAATGTTAAAGCCATGTAAGACTGAAATTACTGATATTATTTATGTGAATTTGGACACTTCAGTAAACTAATATATAAAGTATCCACTAAAATATTTTTTATCAGAGTTTGGATACTTCAGTATAAACTATTCTCTATCCATATTCAAAAACAAAGCATCTGCTTATTCAGTAACCAGCTCCATAAATCTGTTCTACCCTGCGATATAATCAGTCACACATTATGTACTTC
The DNA here is from genome assembly GCF_030705265.1 of Helicoverpa armigera. Classification (NCBI taxonomy): domain Eukaryota; kingdom Metazoa; phylum Arthropoda; class Insecta; order Lepidoptera; family Noctuidae; genus Helicoverpa; species Helicoverpa armigera. The sequence continues at coordinate 6,544,501 of NC_087132.1, read as the reverse complement.
ACAGACAGTACGCAATATACGCGTAGTACGCTGATTACCGAATCGTGGCACTCCACTCGCCATTATGTTATAACGCAGATGATCTGTCAGATGTAAAACGACAACTCATTCGACATCGAGACACTCTCACACTTCACTGAGCGTCATTAGGGGTGGTGGAGCTACGAAGGTAGTGCGGTTTGGATATGGTTTGTGAATTTTTCTTACTTTAAAAATAAATATTTTTTTAATTATAATATTAGCTTGCCGGTCTAGATAACGTGGTTGCTGCATATCCAAAATCCATGAGGAAAGCATGCAGCATGAGGTATTAGAAGATATTGAAAAAAAGGTTTTGTGGTTGTAGTACATAATTTAAGTACATATTTAGGTTATTCTTGTAGGGACCCAACGACATTCGATTTATACAGTGTATATGAAAATCTATGTTAAAACTATATCAAGGCACATAAATAGACATCGAATAAAAGTTAATATACCGGATCATTGATTAAATGGCAGTCTCTTACAAGATGCCAGCTCCACATTTCATAGCTTGCATGTATCGCGACTGTGTGGTGCTTTTAGCGGTGCGATGCTACGCACCTGTGGTGGGTGCCACTAATGCCAGTAGGTGCTAGGTGACAAATGAGCACTACCAGTAAAAACCGCGCCATTTCAACCGTTCCCGCAGTATTTGGCTGAATTAATTCGTCTCGCGATGTCTCTTAGAACGTCGCGATCTAATGACGGTCTTAGAAGCGGTAGAATTGGCACCGTGACCTAATTTGGTTTTGAGATTATGATTTATACTTGTTTGATTTATGTATGTAATAGGAAATGTATCCTACGCTTCATGGGTCTGTTATCAAAAGTTTAGTCACTGATGTTGGGTGGCATATGACCTAAATATAGAAACATAAGTAGTTTTATAACCTTTTTGCTGAATCAAATGATATTTGCATTAAATTAAAATACAGTCCACTATTGAAATAAAAAATAATAGTCCTGTTGAAAAAGCTTTAACCGCGTAGCGCACTCATAGCCGTGTCTATCGGTTACTACGGCGTAGCGCACTCGTAGCAGGCACTTAGCTGGTCGCCCCGGGCGTTCTGATTTATGTGCCGGCTACACCCAGTCGCGACAATTCATTTCAATTAACGCTCACTGCGCCCCCAGCGGTCCACCCTCATATAACATTCATAATTATAAAACGTTACACCTCTATTTGATGATAATATTGTGAAACAAAGTAATTACAAATCTTATTGTATTTCAGTTCTCACTGTATCAGATATACATAAAACAGATTATTCTGTGCTATATTACTTAGTCGTATTATTTTGCAGTATCAATCAATAATATGAATACAACCAAAGCTAAATAACTTCTCCATCCTCCCCTTCCCTAAGTCCTAATTTACCAGAAAATATCACCGAAAAAAAAAAGAAAAACAAAATCATCAATCGTGCGCTAAACGGTTTACACAGCGAATCCCGATCATTGGTGAGAATTCATTTGTTCGTTAAAAGCGTGACAATAGCGAAATCCGTGGCGGAGCGACGACGCGCGATGCTGTGCAAACAGGCAGCTCGCGAAAAAGTCCTTTTAAAAATGTTGCGGCACGTACGGTGGGAAGGCACCCATTACTGTGAAGTGGCGATTGTTGGTTTAAAGATTTAGCTGCAAACGAGGAAACAGAACGCAGCTAGATGTACGCAGAGTTATAGCTCTGGAATTGAAAGTTTTGGCTCTTTAAAATAGATGTTTCGTTTTCTGTATTGATGAAGAGATTTCAGATACATAGGAATTATAGCACTGGAATGATAAGTTTTAGCTCTTTCAAATATGTAGATGTTTTATTTTCTGTATTAGGTAAAGAGGAATAGATTTTATCATTACGATAAAGTTGGCAGAAACTGTGCATTTTGAGGATGTTTAGTCGTTTTGAAAAATTATTAAATCAAATGTTTTTATCTTAGTATAAATGCGTCGTAATTATACCTCTGGTCTAGTATGTACCTAGCTGTTTACGTTTAATTTGTAAAGTAGGTGAATAAACTAAGAAACAAAGGACATATCTATCTATCAAATAGCATCATAAAACATTTTCCGGTTGAGATGATAAAAATATATTACGTTCAATATTTGAGATAATATAATTTTATGTCTTTTCCAGATAGTATAATCTGCGTGCCGCCTTTGTACCTAATTGCTCACTCACAATCTCTCGTAATACCGCATTTAGACATCGGTGGCGAGGTAACGCGATGCCCACAAATGTTTACTCGAACAAATATACCAGCTTCAGCTCTTATCATACAACTTATTAAACTAGGATAGATACAAATAAAATAAAAATTAAATAAAGTCATTTCAAAACAATCTAAGTATGTTTATTTTGTAAATATAAAAATAGGATAATTACATCTTTAAATATTTTGTCCATTACCTTACTATCACAAAGATATAATAGATAATAAACTCTTTTGCAAAAAAAGCGGGCACCTATGCGAAATCTTAGTTTTAAGGACTTTATGTGTATTTCAAAGGGTTTTAATGATTGTAGTATGTTTCTAGCATCAAAAGGGTTAGCCAAGAATGCGTAAGAGTCTATTCTAAATTTGAATATTCTACAATTGCTAAGAAATTGATTAAACCATGTTTTGGACTAATTGCTGGCAGAATGTTCATGGGTGTTTTGAAAAGTTTTTGAAGTGATTTTCAGAAAAATTATAATGCAGTTTTAATTAATGATTAATGCACCTTTTTGTTTGATCAAAACATTTTTGAAAAGCTATGCGTATTTGTAAAAATTTTCACCTGCTCTAAATGGTCTATACTGATGATTGATGGCAATGTTAAGAGTTTCGGTATTTTGGTGTGAAGCGTTCCATTGTTTAGATATTGTACCCATGTGTTTTAAAATATCGCTTTTTCATAATTAAACACCATTTAGAGGAGTATCAGTTCCTTGGGCTGCGACAAAGTCAATTTAAAGTAAGCAGTGCCGATCACAACTCGTCTCCTATCAGACTTTGACATTTTTAAAAGTCTTGAAATTCTACAAAATACAGAAAATAGCGCATAGACTGTGAGCACGAGGTCTTAAGGTCTCGTAATCACTGATTTTTAAACAACCTCGTCTCTTGGGAAACTCCGTAGACCTCTGAAGATCTATGAGTCTGAGCGTTCAATTAGCGTGTTTTCATCCCACGGACATTTTATTAAATAAACTTGCCTGCACCGAGATTTTCTGGCATCCACAGCACTTTCCTGCTTAAATCATAACAATAATTGGCTATCTGCTCATTTCTTAACAAGCATACGTTTGGCCAATAATTTTGAATTCTTGACTCCCTTTCAGCCAAATCATCATTTAGTAACCCGATACCTATGGAGTTATCGAGAGCTTCAACGCGGCAAACATTTGACTTTTTAGATAGATTTAACCCTCTTCATAATTTTTTATGTGGTTATTTTTAACATTTATCACAAAATTTGGTATTTTTTAAATGTCAAAGTCTGATATGAGACGAGTTGTGATCGGCACTTCTTACTTTAAATTGGTTTTGTCGCAACCTAAGGTACTGATACTCCTCTTAATAGTGTTTAATTATGAAAAAGCGATATTTTAAAACACATGGGTACAATATCTAAACAATGGAACGCTTCACACCAAAATACCGAAACTCTTAACATTGCCATCAATCATCAGTATAGACCATTTAGAGCAGGTGAAAATTTTTACAAATACGCATAGCTTTTCAAAAATGTTTTGATCAAACAAAAAGGTGCATTAATCATTAATTAAAACTGCATTATAATTTTTCTGAAAATCACTTCAAAAACTTTTCAAAACACCCATGAACATTCTGCCAGCAATTAGTCCAAAACAAGGTTTAACCAATTTCTTAGCAATTGTAGAATTTTCAAATTTAGAATACACTCTCACGCATGCTTGGCTAACCTTTTTGATGCTAGAAACATACTACAATCATTAAAACCCCTTGAAATACACATAAAGTCCTTAAAACTAAGATTTCGCATAGGTGCCCGTTTTTTTTGCAAAAGAGTGTATTATTTAAGTACATCAAATATTACAGATTTATTTACAAGTAGATTCTATGACTTAGATACCATATTACTAAGGTTATGTTTTAACGTATTTGGTTTTTATCTTTTTCTATTTATGACACAGCAATCTTAGTTAGAAAACAAAAGCCGAACACTCCCTTTCTTTTTCTCAGCCGGATTGTTATAAAATGTCAATATCGGCATTTATTTTATTATAGCAGCCCGTGAAATTATTAGCATTTGAATTCCGGTTCTAATTTTAAATACACTGGCATAGCGATTCTCGAACATTACAAACCTTATTATAAAACGGTTTTAAGAAATACCCGCTTTAGTAATAGCTTTAGTCCACTGATTTTGTTCGGGACGGTGGTTTAAAGGTGGTACAAAAGCTGGTACTTTTTTAAACCACGTTTAATAATAGCCTGGTACTGGTTTATTAAGCTGTACTATAAAGATAAACACTCTGGTCCGTAGCTGTGGAGTTCGCAGGTATATTAGCCAGTCTGGTGATGATTTCTTCATACGTATCAATGCCGTCGTTGAAGACGGACACGGCAACATGTTCGTCCACGGCATGGAGAAGCATCTCAGTGTTGGGCATGGGGGAGAAGCCGAAAGCTGGGTAACCGGCGTTACGCACGTGACGAGCGTCCGTCGAGCCGGGCGGCAGCGTCGGTACAATTGTGATGCCACTGTTGGATAAAAATTCAATGAAATAAATTCCATATTTAGCAATTTGTTTACCTGTGCGTGGATCGAAAGTCAAGCCTAAGCCACTTATGTTTTTTTCTGCGAACACACTTTTATTTGGATTCAAAGCAAAACTTACAGGTCCTCGGCTGCTTCAGTGATAGCGACGTAGTAAGGGTTGGTGGAGTTGGCGACAGTCGCGGGAGACTGCTGGTTCTTCAAAATGTAAGTCAGGGTTATGTTGTCACCAGCCTCTGAGATCCATTCACGAAGCTTTCAACAAAAATCATTAGATAAGAAGATAATTAAGACATTGATAAATTATTTGACAGTTGTAAAACTTACTTGAGCATCAAATGCTTCTTCGTTGAGTGTAGTACTCAAACGTATATCGAATACAAGGCTTATTTCGCTCGGGACCACATTGTTAGCTGTTCCACCCTGTCGATAAAAATAATATTATTATCTTTATACCTATGTACATAAAATATCGATATCATTGGCGAGAAATTGCAGGAAAGTCTACCACTGTTACTTATGATTTCACCTTTACCAATTTTTGTCTACCCAATGCTCATTTTTCAACGATATTATAGGAAACAATTATACATATTTAATTTTACAAAAACCGAGCATTGGTTATGTCCAGCTCTATATGATTTAGTTCTTAAATACGTACGCTCACTATGTTGAGGTTGACAGAAGTGTATCCGCCGGCCGCAGTCGGGAGCGCGGTGGCTGCTATTTCGTACTGTTCGTCTCTGAACTGGAACAACCTGTTTACCACGTTGTTGCACTGTAAAGAGAAATTAGTTTAATTTAATAAATATGAATAAGCTATAACTGTGTTATTAATATTAGGTATTCATAATCATTTTGTCAATGTGAATGGATCTATTTGCTAAAATGCTGCAGGGGCCTCTAAGAGGGTCATGACAAGTCTGGTACTGCCTGTTCCATCCACAAAGAAACAACCCCTTCCGTAGTTATGCATGAACAGGAAATTAATGAATCTTAACATATTTTACTATTAACAGCAATACCTTGCCAGTAGCGGTGTCATTCGTCGCGGGGAAACTGGAACCATGACCAGACACGCCATGACACGTGACTTGTATCTCTGTAAATAACAAAACAAGTGATTTCATATTATAATGCCCCCGCGGACAATTTACCTTACCAACAGCGAAGGAATTTTTCAAAACGGTTATGTAGTTGCGAAGCCCTCAGGGAAAAACAAAAAATATATAATTCTAATATTAGTTTTAAAATTGAATGCTTTTCAGACACTTACGCCAAACAACTTTGTCTTGATAGAAGAGCGCGATCATAGGTGCTGGGAATGGGGAGCCTTCATCAAGCTCTACACCCACATTCATGGAGGCGAAGGTATCAGTCTGCAAGAATGGAATCATGCCAGATTCCGCTCCTACCTCCTCATCTGCAGAAAAATGATATTATTTAGTCAAAAATGCACTTTCAATGCCTATCTCTATTCCTTAAAATATCCGTGATTGTTAAATATATAGTTGGTCATCGAATTGCAAACTTGTTGTTGGCAGATAGCTTGAATGGTCTCGTGCATCAATATGGAGATCATCAGATTAGGTATCCGGAAGGTAACAGCCCGACAGCTTAGCAAAGTGCGGGAGCTATCTTAACAACTGAGAAGAAACCCTCTTCAATTTCTTTGAATTTTCTATTACTAAAATCATGTCTGGTATAGATAATAACTTCTGTGTTAATTGATTTGCTCACTCACCAGGCATGAGAGTCATATAAATGTCTCTGAGCAGCGTAACGTTGTTTTCCTTGAGCCTCCTAAGCGCTGAGTAGTATTGTATGGACACCGACTTCATATCTTGCGTCCCTCGGCCCCATATGACACCGTCGTCGTCGATGTGGCCAAGGAAAGGATCGTATTTCCAGCCATCCTGTTAAAAAATTACCCTGAGCCATTGCTATGAAAATGCTGTCTATGTCATAATTCCTACATATCTGTTACTTCTTGCCGCAAAGAGTTTCACCAGTGTTAACTTAGGTATCACTTGACGCACCCGAGTAAAAAGTCTACATTCGGATAAGCTTAGGTATTATATATGGCCCTTCTCGATATTTGGCTGTGTGTAACACTGAGATAATTTTTCAAATCGGTTAAAAAGTTCCTGCTATTACCGCGTTCTGGCAAGCTAACAAACAAACTCAAATTCTTCAGCTTAAAATACTGGTAAAGATAGTGCCTATGGATTTATAGTTTTACCTACATCACTTGTGTTTGTTGTAATGTAGAATTTCATCAAATAAATGTCTCGTTTCTTATTGTTATCTACCTTTATTCAAATGTCGAATGTGCCAACGACATTATGATAACGCTACCAGTTAAATTGCTATTGTCATTTTACAATTATTGCATAGTAAAACAATATAAAAACTGATAACTGACTTATTCAGTTACATTTTATTAGTACCTAGGAACCTGTAGGTATGCAATGATAACACTTAAATATGGGTGTGGTAGGTAACTATTTATGGATTAGAAATGACTTTTGACTCTCGTTTTAACACGCTTAGGTATATTCTCGGTGTCTTGTCCTAAAATGGCAACCTTGTCTAATCAAAGCTGTCAGTACTGACCTATACGGATACTTTGGTGGGTCCATAACATAGATTTAAAATAAGTTCGCGCCCTGGTCCATAACGCCATGTTATTAAAATATCTCAAAAATGTAGCTGTTAGTATGTATGCTTACAAACGTACCTCGAAACTAGCAGGAACGACATCCATATGCGAGTTGAGCATAATGCTGGGTTGGCTGCTGTCTGTCCCTGGCCACTTGAGGACCAGTATGGGGAAGCCTTCCACCAGCTCGTGAGTTTCGATACTCACATCGGCTAGTTCGGCTAATGCAGTCCAGAATTCTACTGCCGGCGCTGTATATAAACAATATGATTAAGATCTGATAATTTAAGGGTGAGTTGCGCCATTTAACTATAACAATAACCAAACTATGACCAGCAGTGAAGTGACCGCTCATTGGTCAAAATGGAAAATTGGAAAATGGTTCGGTTATCGTTATAATTAAATGTTACAACTCACCTTTGTTCTTAGGTTTTGCGTTCAAATATTTATAAAATCAAGTAAAGAATTAGATACTTTGTTTTCGAACAACCTTGTCTTATTGAAATTCCAAATAATTCAAGGTTGTAATTTCCTTTTGTAAAACCTTCGTAAATGAGAAAAAATAATGTTCTTACTAAGATCATTATATGTGGTGGTGTTGATCTGTATGTACGCCTGCAGCAGCTCTATGGGGGTGCTGTTGGCATAGCTGTTCGCGTCGCTAGCTGCAGAGCTGACCTGCAGCACTGCCAGGACTATAGATACTATGCCAATCATTGTTGCATCCTGTTAAACACACAATATCATTAATTATCTGACACAAATACATCAAAGTTGAAATATTGAAAAGGTACCATAGTCCTAATATGATTCAGGTAAGAGTCCAGAAAAGGTACAAATAAGTTCTTTAGTTTATTGTAATGATTTACTTTCTATGATCAGTCTATACTACAGATAGAAAGCTATAAAATATGGCACTATTAATTAATCCTTCAAATGTAAGCTGAACTAAAGTTGGTACTTTGTGAAACGGTAAGGTTAAAGAGTATATATCATAGGTCTTCAGGACTAACTGAATATTTTCATACAGGTTTTAATTAAATCGAATATTTTTCACCAATTTCTTATTCATCATTTTGTACGTGAACACTTACCCAGGTGACAGACAACTGCTGAATTACTCATTATCACGCGTCTATTTATTGCGAATTTAGCAAATCGGCATCAACACAGAGACCAACTCAGTCAGTTACGAAAAAATTTTTTTTTTTTTTTAATTGCTAAAACCAGTATGTAGATGCCTAATTTTAGCATGTATTTTTTTAAATACACAAATGTACAGGTTAGCAATGTCCTGGATTTTTTCAGAATTACTTTTTGTGCTTAGTAATTTTAGTTTGCTAATTTTTTTTTTAATTCTCTCCGAATTCGGCACTTGTCTTTGCTATCAGATTGTACATTGACTAGAGGAATGGACTAACGTTATTAACATTGACTGATTGCTTATCTAGAAGTTAAATTTTATTGAGCTTTTATTACAATCTAGGTACAATATAAGCATAAACATTATTGTGCAGTGTTATTTGAATACGGATTTAGAATTAGAATAATGCTGATGGTTTATGCTCGGATGCCTTTTCTTCTCGATGGTTTTACCTTTTGCCCGTTGCAAAATTCGACTATTCAAGATTGAAATAAGTTTGAAAACGAGCTTGTAACACATAAAGTATCGTGTACTGGTTTAAACGAGTACTGTTGACTTACCTAATACTTTATAACATATACGACTGATCGAGGTAATCGACTTTAAGTGAAATCGGCCCTTTGTGTAGCCATTTACTGCAAGTAGTAATATCTAACATTATACACAGAATCACATTAACTATGACCGTTTTATGACTTAAATAGCACTTCATAAATCTACATTTATGGCGATCTGTATTTTATATTAGTTATAAAACTAAACAATACATTTTAGGTATTTCTTATTTCAGCAACGTTAATCTAATACGAAATGGTGAAATGATTCTGACGAAGAAGTTTTGCAAAGTCTGGAAATTGTGTCAGCTATATTGGATTTACCTGGTCTGTAAACGACTTTGTACCTATACGCCTGTAACCTGAGGATGAGGACCCACCGTTCTATTCTGGCACATCACAAAAGTTCGTCCAATAATGGTTTCCAATGGCTAGTGATCGCTTATCAGTTCGAAGTCTTTACCCAACAGGTAAATTTTAAAATGCTCCACTGCCCAGACGAGCGCTAAAGCTTCTTTCTCAGTTTGGCAATATCTCTTTTCACAATCAGTAAGAGGCTTATGATCAAAAGCGATCATACGGGGACCATCTTTACCAACTTGGACCAACACTGCGCCTCACCCCACAGGAGAGGTATCAGCGATAACCTGAGTTGTGTCAGAGGGATTGTAATATCCTAAAGTTTTAATATTAGAAATGCTTTCTTTTAGAGCTTCAAACGACTCATCTTGTTTGGAAGTCCAAAATTGTTGAACGTTTGCTGACTTTCCAAGTCCTAGTCGTAACAGTTCCCATAAAGGTTCAGTAAGGGTGGCTACGTTAGGAATCCATTTACTTACAAAGTTAACCAACCCAAAAAAGCTTTGAAGTTCTTCAGTAGTATTCTACAAGTTTTAATTGATGTCAAATATTTTTCGAGCGGCCTAATGACCTTAGCTGAAAGTACATGACCAAGAAATTCAATTGTTTGAGTTTTATAAATGCATTTATTTTTATTTAATAAAACGCAATTTTCCTTTAAAACTTGTAGCACCTTACCTTTCGTCATGCTCTTTTTCTGTAGCACCATGTATAATAATATCATCGATAAAATTGAATGTGCCTTCGCAACCTAACAACATTTTTTTTTTGAGAACTTGAACCATCGGTGATACCCACGGTGAAGGTTCATTTACTTCCTCGATGATATCTGCCTCTTTAAGTTCCTTTTCCTAGCAACCTTTTCCTCTGAAGGGACGAGAACCCTTCTGTATGGTTGAATGACTGGTTTAATTTTTTGGTCTATTGGAATCTGGACAGTCACTCCTTTGAACATCGGAAAAGCTTTTTCTAAACGTACATCATTGCTAACAGCATTAATTTGAAATCCAATTTTAAGTATGCCTAATTGAATCGCAGTTTCTTTGCCCAATAGATCACGTGTACTGAAATAATGAATGCCAACTGAAATGTCTGCTTCAAAAGAGCCCATAATGTCCAAGGGTTCTTTACTGCCGTAGGAAATAAGTGTCTTATTAGGTTTGCGTACTTGATTAGAAATTTTTACGCTATTATCTTTTAAGAATTGCCATGTTTTGTCAGTAACAACATTGCATTGACTTCCTGAACCTATCAACATGTCAACGCTAACTCCTCCTAAATTGCACTTAATAGTTTCGTCTTCATCTAGATGGGAAATATACTCAATTCGGGACTTATCTATTTCCTTCTCTGCTACTTCATCGGCCTTACTTTTTGTATTTTCTTCTTCATCCAGGTTGAAAATGTCTTGGTTTTTTGTGTGTCGTCTTGCTGCTTGAAAATTTTATTTTCTGTCGGGTCCTACAATGTTCATGGAAATGACCGACGAAGCCATACTTTACCTACACATCTTTTATCTTTTGCTGGACATTTTGTGTCATTAGAAAAATGGGAAGAGCTTTAACATCTAAAACATTTTGTGTTTGGTGATTGTTTTTGTAAATGTTTATTATATCTTTTCTTGTTATTAGTTTCATTAATTTCTGCTTTGTTAAAATTGTTTCCATCCTTCGTGTTTATTGTTTTAAATTGTTCTAGTTGCCGAGTTACAACCTCTCATGCATTTGCTTTACTAATGATTTCGTCGACAGTATTTGCATTGCCGCGTTCTAATTTTTTTTTCTTAATTCGACTGATCGACACTTCAGTGAATTGGTCGATAATATGCTCCCCTTTGTTATGGAATTGACATTGGTCGGCTTGGTTTCTCAACCTTACTAAAAATCGTTCAAATTGTTCTCCATCCTCCTGTTTCATAAGACGAAAAAGGTACCTTTCGTAAATCCGACTTTGCTTTGGAGCAAAATAACAGTCCAATTTTTTAGAGCTATTGCATATATATATACCTTCTGCTACTTCGGCATGAGCTCCAGGAAGGTTATAATATACTTCTTTAAGTGCTATTCCTCCAACATGGAGAAGAGTAGCACGTTTCTGTACCGGAGTATCGACATTGGCAGCCAGTAAATAAATTTCAAATGCCCTATTCCATTTCTCCCAGCGAGTGCCAACAGATGTTGGGTCGCCTTCACAGTCAAAATGGTCTTATTTCGGAAGTACCGATGATGCATGAGTCATTTTGGGGCAGCCTGTAATAAAATTTTGGCTTTTATGTTGCGTGGCTCTTTACTGGAAATTAGTAACAGTATTGTAACTGCGTAGCCTTATTATGATTTGGTGAATAATCATAGCGTGGACCTTATTATTACCTTATCATAACTATGATTCCATCAATGTAAATTGTGCAAGCATATAATTAGGTAAATTAAAAATAGGCATTTTGTTCATGATGTAGCAAAATAATAATTATTTAACCTTAATACACATATATTTTTACCTCGTAAACTGAATTGTTATTACTTTTTGAATTTATTACTAATTAAACCATATCTAATAATAAATACACATACTTATTGAAAATTACGGCATTGTAATAATTATGCGGGTAATTATTGTAATTTCCATTCGATCGGTTTTTTCTTTGTCGGTAATTCTGTCGAAGATCACGAGGCCGCCCTAAGACCAGGTCGACGACCAGGGGACGTGGTGTCGAAAGACATGAAGGAGTGCCAGGTATCCGAGAACGATGTCGTAGATAGAGCGAAGTGGAGAAGACAAATTAGGAAAGCTGACCCCACCACCATATGGGATAAATAGCTGGAAAGAGAGAGAATAATTATGCAGGTAGGTATGAATTTATCTTTTAAAAGAATTGTAAATAACACTATGGTAAAAATAAAGATTATGACGGTAATTTGTACAGAGAAGTAAAATAGAAAATTGAAAATATGTAGTTTCTTTTTTAATTTTATTGTATGTACTTAAGATCGTTATTACATTCGAAATTAATTTAACTTAATATCTCATCAGTAAAGAGGAACTTAACATTTTCTCTTTCATAGTTTTGTGTTTGCGTGGCCTTCATTTCTGTTCACCTGGTGCAATACCAAGCCATTAACAATAAAGATAGTTATAGAGGTAGATATACTTAGATTCGTTTACCAGAAAACTTTGTTTTCCTATTAACCCGTTACGTATTATTTTAAGTGCTTATGTGTATAGTGACAATGAGTGTTAATTTTTTAATAATTGTTCATACTCTTATTTGTTATCAATTTGTAATAGGTTGTTTACAACGAATTCATACGCAAACTACTGGTAAGCAACAATTAATTATACTTATTTCTTCCTCTGTTTTTTTTTCTTTTTTATGGACATAATGTACTCACTTTTATCCTCGTCGCCACTTGTGCTGACTGGATAGCAAATAAAACACACTTTTAGACTGGAGTGAATCTAGTATATGCGGAGCTCTGGACGCGTACGCTCAGCCACGGTTGTTGCACGACTAATACTATACACTACAATACCATAATATGGTTTATGTCACCATAATATGGTCATATATTCATATGAATATTATTCGCATTTGTATCAGGGATATCACATTTGTCAGAAACGATAGTAGGTATCTAGGTAGCTTTTTGTTACTAACTCTATTTTATGGCAAACAAGTGAAGTTCCTAGACGGGATTTAATTACAATAAAATGATATGCATCTGTCACCGGAATATAACAAGACTCGTAAGTTGATCAATTTTCTAGGTAGTTGATCAACTGTCGGAAAATAATAAACGACAGTTGAAATTTTTCTTATTTTTTAAAGTGTCCATAGTCTGAATTATTTTTCATCATAATTTTGGCGAGTACCTAACTGATATATCTAATTAGATATAGTAAGTTCAACTCAGTCGTGCGCGCGGCCTTTTGTGTGGGTAATCCTTGTACATATACAGTGACTTTGTGTGCGTGACAAGAGGTACAGTCAGGTACAAATACAGTTATTTCGGGGTTGTATACAGGTGTTTAAGAAAAATAGTTATAACGTAATTTAGTGTTATCTTTTTATAACGATTCTGAATCGCTACTTGAAAAATCAAATGATGGATTCGCTACTTTCCAAGGTGAATTATAAATTCTGACTCCATGTCAAAATGTCTATAGTATTCTTCTTTATTCTTTTGTACATGTCGACAAGTATTACCCCACATCCCTTAATCAATTTGATTTAAACGTTCATTTATGAGTTTCATTATTTCCGTCTTATTTTGGTCGACATTATGCGAAGCAATATAATTTTTTTAAATTCCCCACACATTTTGTTTACATTATTATACACGATTACGTTTTTTTTTACATTCTTAGTCCACACTTTTATTTATTGTCCGCGTACCCCGAGCTAGAAAATATGTAAGGAGTATTTAATTCATCTTAGATATTTCACGTCATTTATTTCTTAGACACTGTCAATGTCAATTTGAAAAGACGTATGAGAAAATAATGAAAAATTGTAAAATGTTATAATAAAAAGCTTTGAATGTTTCATTTTTTGAAACGCTACCTGACTCCTTTGAAACATTTTCTCCGTGAAGAACTAGACATTTTCGTAAACGACTGTACCCATAACAAAAAGCGATAAGAACACGTCATCCTCGGACGACGTCACTGTCACACGAATGAAAGTTGTATATTTACAAGCCGACGCACACATAGGGCCGCGCGCAAATCTGAGTTGAACTATCTATAACAGTTTAATTGTATTATTGCTTAGCTATAAACGTTTATGACACCTAATAAACAAAAGAACCTAGAACTATCAATTTTCAATTAACGAGTGCACCATATTTAAGTGACAGTGTATCTAACTTGTAATTGCAACAAAGTTTGAATATTAAACATTTTTAAGTACCTTTTTCATTCAGAAAATCCTTGACTGGTGAGACGTTGACGCTTGGTAGGTACAAAGTACCAAAAAAAAACCAAAACTGATCTTCACTTAGCACTTTAAAAAATCTACAACAAAAGAGTTTACAAAAAAAAACACAATTCTACATTTGTATCTTAGTTTGGCTTTACATCTAAAACACTACTGGTATTATGTAAACATTTGCAATTTATAGAGTTCGTTAGACGAATAAGAAATCCTTTCAAATAGTAGATAGCAATCCTTCGAATATCTGCAAAATATTTTGGTCAGTTTCACGTTTGTATTAAGGGTCAGAATTTCCATATTTTTATTTAGTTTATATTGATTAATGAGACCAGGTGTAGGTACCAAGGGGTATCGGGTAGTCCGGAGTTGAGCAGGTCAGACAGGCAGTTGCTCTATATAAAACATTGATAGGTAGGTACTCAGCTGCATCCGGCGAGACTGGAAACCGACCACAACATAATTGGAAAAAGGCTAGACAGATGATATTATATTATTAAATCTGAAGTTTACATGTTTTCTACTGAACCTCTCCGCAGAATTTGGTTTATATTGATGATTTCATTATCAAGGCAGCAGATGAGAAATGTCAAATACGTTATCATTATCTCTAGATTCTGATACATTATCAGTAGATCAATTTGTTATGAATATTTCCGTATCATGTAAATAACCTTCTATACTGTTTAGACCAAATAAATTTGAAAGTTTTACTGTTTGTGTTAATTTTTCGAAAGAGTTATCGCGGTTCTGGTGCACAAAAACCTCCATAAGGAACATGGTAGATTTTAGTCAGTAAGAGTCGGAGACTCCCTTATGCTGAACCCACTTCGGGAGGTAGATTATTTTATAAAAAAGTCACAAATCCTTCAAGATTTCATTTATTAGAGGGATTAAGCATATTTCGATGTTTGGCTTCTAAATCCATATCTGTCACATACCAAAAATATTCACAATAAATATATTTTTCATTTTTTTTGTCCCCTCAATCATCTGCCAACTGTTTAAACAATTATAGGTATACTTACCGTACGCAAATTGGAGAACATGTGGTTAAAAACGTGTATCGAATACAATAAAAACACGAGATTCGGCAGGAAGTTATAATATTTAGCATGAGTAAATAACTGCTACATAAATGAAATACATTTTTAACGTTTAGTACCTGTTAGTGGACATTATTTTCACGTGTTTTCATTAATCGATTCATCCGTTGTTACTTTTCTAGCGTGACACCCATCACCTTGACCTTATCCCAATTTTATTTGGGGTCGACACGACACGAGATATTTCCTTCTTTCATTGTGTCTGCCAGAGAAAAATTAGGCCTTACAGATATAGGACAAGCATGTAGATTTTAAAAAAATTGGCTCCACAGGAGATCTGATTAGTCTTTGACAGTGTGAGCTCTAGGTCTCGTCTCGGCAACAATTTACATGAAAATGTATTTTTTTGGATATCTGACCTCCACGAATTCGTACCTGAATATCTAGTTATACCACATTCTATATAACCTTGGATTATTCGGTCATAACTAGTTTCAGATTATTTGAATTCTATGTAGGTAGGTAATTAGCTTACTTTATTTCTTTGTTGAATAGATACTTGTAGAATTGTTTTAGATTCTGTTCTGTTCCGTTGCAGCCTTTTTATCGCCTTTTTATCGGATTGAGCATTAATCACCAGGCTTGCTCAATGCGGGTTTGTGATTTCAGACTTTATAGTCCAGGTATCCTCAAGATCCTTTCCTTCACCTTTTTAACAGCCATTAGTGTCTAAGATATGCTTAGCAAGTACATACAAACTTAGAAAAGTTGCATTGGTACTTGCCTGACCTGGAATCGAACCCACACCTTCATACTCGAGAGGTTGGTTCTTTACCCACTAGGCCACCACGACTTTTTTTTTCAAAGTTTTTGATTCAAAAGATGGTTAAATTTCGATAGGTAGGTTCATAAATAGACTGAGTAGGTAGATAAATTATTAGGTATTCGTTTTTATTATGGCAATTGTTTTGCTGATATTGGTAGGTAAATAGGTAGGTAACATAAATAACAGTAAATAAAAATATGTATCAATAAATAAACAAGGGCAGATGAGGTTATTTATAGGTGATGGAAATGTTAATTAAGCGATTTGTTCCAGTCTTTTCAAATGAAAGGCTTCGGTTCTCGAACTAAGGAATCATAACTTTGTCAATAACATTGACAACGTATGAGTGTGCCCTCTATGGAAATAGAATAAAATACGAAGAGATAAATGCGTGTATCAATTTTTTTTATTTTTTTTACTAGTTTTTATGCCTTTTCCGTATTTTTAAAGGCAGTTTGGCAGCCTCTTAAAATATTAACATTTTATTCATATAAACTATCTTAATTAAATTAACATAAGTAGATAGATTTAACAAGTCTTTTTAGTATTTTCGTTGTTAAGATTGCCTAAATTCTTGACTAATTCCGTGTAAATATCTATGCCTCTTAGAAAGGTTTCTACATTTTGGTATTCATCCTTTCCGTGGAGTCTTGCGATCGTATTGGACTTGGTGGTAAAGCCAAAGGCTGGGATCCCCAGGTTGCGAAGAACGAGCATGTCGGAGGTCGCTGGGCAGACAATGGGATTGAGCTTGATACCCCTGAAATGATACGATCATGATAAGATTACATCTCGTCTAGTGATAGCGGTGACAATGACATAGACAACGGAGTTATCTACGTGTAGATATAACATTTGTTTGGAGTGAGGAACAAGCTGCGTCATTTAACGCGTTGTTGTCTATTATTAGCTTGTATTCTATGAATATGTCACAAAACAATGGACAAAGAATTGCTTTTTCTTTATTTATTAGACTATGTTTAAGCGATTCTGATATATTTTTAGAAAACTTGAAACAAAACCAGGAAAAGTCGTCAGTCGAAGTAAAAAGAGTTTTTCCTTATTATACAAATTCAACATTATCACGTAAAGGTCAACAATCTAATTAAACCATTGGCCTTTATTGGTTTTAGCTAAATTAAACCAGTTCCTGCAAATATTAGGATACTTTAGTGCCAGATTAAGCAGGTAGCACAGAATTTTAATTTAGAACTAGATGCTGGATCCGGGTAACTGGGTTGAGGAGGTCAAATAGACAGTCGCTCCTTGTAAAGCACTGGTACTCAGCTGAATCCGATTAGACTGGAAGCCGATCCCAACACAGCTGGGAAAAGGCTCGGGAAATGATGATGATGCTGGATCCGTGGCGATTACTACTCTTGCTTTACGGTCAAACCGGCACTGAATAGTTTAGAAAAGGAAATATCAGCATCTACTTTTGTAGGTAAATCATATTGTAACTTTACACTCTCTAACCTCTTCGGTTGGAACTTACAGATCATTCAGAGTATTATTCATCGTGACCCAGTAAGGGTTGGTGTCGTCAATAGCTGTTGCTGCAGATTGTTTTTCCTGTCGAATGTACGACACTTCTGTTTCGTTGCCAGCTTCTTGCATCCAGGAATATACCTGTAATTGAGGGCACATTTTTATATAGAAGGTACTACTGATGTTTCACGTCTCTTACCTAAGTGTCTCATCAATGTTGTATAAGAAAGAATCGCTCTAAAGAATTGTTTTAGGTATAAAAAGGAATCGTTGAGTATACCTAACCCAAGATACAAGGGCACCTCATCAAAACATCATTCGACAAATCACTCTGCAGTAACGTATTGGCTTCATAAGAGCAGACTAGTTAAAAAGTCGCAAAATAAATTTCACTTACCATAGATTGCATTTCATCAGCGTCAGCCTTTACGGATAGTCGCATATCGACCACAACCTTGATTGATGACGGTATAACGTTAGGTGCTAATCCACCCTGCAATTACAAAACAAAAGAGTTTCAGAGTGGCGATCACAACAGAAATCATAACGAGATCACAGGTTAAAGCTAAAGTTCAAAAACAATAGGGGAAGTAATATTCATATTCATATTTATTTGCATACCATAAAGTTATAAAGATGTTACAATAGGGTAATTAGGTACATATTATGGACCCTGTTAGGGCACAGCAAAAGAAGGCTAGAAAGTTTAATTCCAGTAGTAGATACAATAATAATATAATAGATGCAATAGTAGATTAGGAAAACACAAGTTATTCATTCGACTATCTTTTTATCGTCAAGGTATTCTTTCTTTAATAGAGAGAACATTCAGGATAGGTAAATTATAAGCATTAAAAATAAGTATGAATTCTGTATAGGTAAGAAGCAGAATATTATTTACATACGAGTGACGAGTTATAAAACAACACGATGTCAATGAACCAAACTCTGATGGTGTCATAATGATGGGTTTGAGCACGTATAGGTCAAAAAGGATATCAGATTAACCCTGCGCTTGACATTTGTCTGTACCTTAGAACATAATACTATGCCCTTATCAATCAAATGATAAATTCATCATGCTTCATATCAGATGTGTTATCGTGCCCTAGTTATATTATTCTGATATCAAAGTAGATGAATTATGCTATTAAATTCCAACTTACATAAATATAAATTGACTAGATTTTGCAACTGTATGACATTTTAATAAGCGTTATTCGATTGGCATTTTACATAATAATAACAATAGTAGGCACCCTGAATACAAATAACAAATAGGTAGATACGTTACGCTGTATGTAAATAGTTTGGTCAGGTGTGTTACCTGAACAAACTATAGACATCGCGAGTCAACGACAACCCAGCTTTGTAACCAATAATTATTAAAATAAGTTTTCGGAGTTCGTACTGGCTTTGAATGTACTTCTTCATTAGCCAGAAGAGCCTCGTTCCTTCTGGAATCCTATGTTAGCAGGGTCGCATCGTAAAAGCTCGTAGCTAGCAGTAGGCTTTTGGCCCAAAAGGTCCCTTCGAGTAGACATCTTGTGTCTACGTCTACGACATCTTGTGGAAAAGAAATTAGTGGGCTTAGATTTAAGAAAGATGATTGAAAAACTTACATCAATCATATTAATATTGACACTGGTATATTCGCCGTAATCAAAGTTATCCACTGACTTGACAATTTTCTTCTGCGTGTCTCTAAACGCCATGACCATGCTTATAAATTTATATGTCTGGAAATATATAGAATAGGATTACATATTAATCAGTCTAGCTTTCACTAAACACATATTCAAAGCTAATTCTGCTGGCTGGCATCATTTTGTTAGATGCAGATTTTATGGTACACCTGAGGAATAATGAGGATTTGCTATAAGTATTTCGGGTACCACCACTTTAGCCTACATAGGTATACTAAAAGAAGACCAACTAATTGAGCAATTGACGTTTTGTTCTAACTCACCTGTTCCATGGCAGTCCCATCGGGCATAGTGTAACCGTGCCCGCCCTGGCCGTGAATAGTAAACTCCATTTCTGGAATGCATATTGGAGAAAATGTTAATAAGGCAAAAAGCTAATAGTTTTGTTTGTTAATATCATCCTCCGAGCCTTTTTCCCAATCATGTTGGGGTCGGCTTCCAGTCTAACCGGATTCAGCTGAGTCCCAGTGCTTTACAAGAAGCGACTGCCTATCTGACCTCCTCAACCCAGTTACCCGGGCAACCCGATACTCCTTGGTTAGACTGGTGTCAGACTTACTGGCTTCTGACTACCCGTAACGACTACCAAGGATGTTCAACGACGTTGTTAATATAAGAAAGGACAAATTGGCGAATTTCATTATCTGAACAATATAGGTGAGTAAGAACATAGGAATGTATATGTATGCTTACGCCAAGGTCTTCTGTCGACATATGTAGTGATGAGAGAATCATCACTGGACGGTAATCCCTCATCTAAAGCGAATCCAACATTCATTGATTTGAACACGTCTGTCTTTATAAATGCCTTTATCCCATCGTAACCACCACTCTCTTCATCTGTTAACAAAATAATGTGAATGAAACGAGTGAAAATCTAAGCTCAATGTCTCAATCGAAGCTCAATGAAAGAAGTAAAATATAGGAAGTATCTTCTACATATTACCTAGCTGTTACTACACCTGACCTTCATTTAAAACTAAATATGCAAGCAGGTTTCCATATTTTTATTAAAACTAAATTACCATACAATGGAACTTGTTTATTTTGCTGGTATTGTTATACCTACTTAGCTATAATTTTTGTTGTCTAGGTATATGGATAAAGGATATGAAATATTACATTGGCTAGACGCGACGAACCTTCCATGGGTTCGCGCAGCCTACTATTATTACCTACCTATATATTTTTTATTTTTGATATATTTTTAACAATAAGTACCTGGCATCACGGTTAGGTGCAATGTACGCGCTAAAGTCACATTGTCTTTCCTCAATCTCCTAATGGCTTCTATCAGCTGAATGCAGACATCTTTAGTGTCCTGTGTTCCACGACCATATATATCTCCTTTTGATTCCATGTGAGCATCGAATGGTGGATATTTCCATTCTTTCTGTAATGGAAATCAATGAACTTGAACGAGCGTGATCGTCAACGTTTGCTTGATGAAGATGACGATAATCGTTGTCCTTTCGATGAACAATGTTCTGTTGTCATTCTGTTGTTTACCTACCTAACGTAGGTATCTAGACACACGGCAGTGTGTCCGCCAAGTTCGAGCAAAAAAAGCGACACACCGGCCGTGGGTTATATTACACGAACCATTTCGGGCCAAATTCGACCCCCCTGTAACTCAAAATCTATTTTATTTACGCATATCAAATTTCTAGTATCTGTTGAGACCCCCTCACTTATCTAAAATACAAAATTTCATTAATATACCTATTGCAGGTCTTGAGATATTGACGTCAGAAAATCGCTATTTTTACTATACACTCACTGACTGATTCACTTATTCACTGACTCACTCATCAAAAACCTAGACCACTTCCAATGGTCGTATTGACTTGAAATTTGGCATGGAGGTAGGTCTTTATGTCAAGGTAAAGGGAAAAATCTGAAAATGGCCAAGTGTGAGTCGGTTTCAAAATAATGAAGGTGTTTTATACCCGGTGTAATTTTTTTCCCCTAAGGAACTAAAACGAACTAAATTTATCTATATTTATATAATATATCTTCGAATGGTACAAAGGTTTGTATTTAGTCAAAGTAAAGTAAAAATCTGAAAACGGCCAAGTGTGAATCACTTTCGAAAATAACGAATGTGTAACTTTGATCCACGAACATAATATATGATAACATGTCATGTCAGTCAGTTGGTACATCTAGTCCATTTAGTTAATCTAGTTCATTTCTTTGTAAGAAATATAGTGCATATTAAAAAATCTAAAAAATAGTATAAATGAGACATTTCTTTAACTAACTTCATCATAAGAAAAAAATAAAATAAACAACCTTACAAAAATAAATGAAATCCCACCCAAAACAAAAATGTGAAAGACTGCCAAGTTCGATAATATGGGAATGCTTCGCCTATAAAAGAAGTGAGATCTGAATAAGTACCAAGTTCCATACACATACCTCAGTTAAAAATAGTTACTTTTTAATGATGATTACTTGGCAAGTTTTAATAGAAAATTAAATACTTGATTCATTGCGTTTAGTAGGTTTATAACAAGGTGTATGAAAACTTGCCAAGTAACATCATTAAAAAAGTAACTATTTTTAACTGAGGTATGTGTATGGAACTTGGTACTTATTCAGATCTCACTTCTTTTATAGGCGAAGCATTCCCATATTATCGAACTTGGCAGTCTTTCACATTTTTGTTTTGGGTGGGATAAACTCTTCAATACTAATGCTGAAAATAAGTGCAACTCACCGCATCGACTTTGACGACGTCCATATGTGAGTTGAGCATAATGCTGGGTAATGAGGGGTCACTGCCCTCGACCGTAGCTACAAATATCGGTTTCCCGGCAGGCGAGTATACGGCGTAAGGGATACCAATTTCAGTCGCCTGTTTGATCAAGAAATCCACTGCATATTCTGTAAGTAGATGATTAGGCTTTATCAGTTACCAAATGCCAGGTTAATATATGTTTTACCAAAACCACATTCAACAGTTCCGGGAAGCTTTTTTTTCGACCTGCAAAATGTATTCGTAAGGGAGAAAAACATAGTTATTACACTATTTATTTAAAGTGGGTAAGAATTTTGGTCGCACAGATATGTAGACTATGTAGTAGCTACTCCTATAATTTTTTCGTTCTTGTTTACGATGGTTTGCCTCATAACTTATTTTTGGCCAAAATGGAAAAATATCCTTTGCTATCACCGAAGGATGTTTGTAACAACCCATCTAAGTGGTAAATAAACAACATCGTGTCGTTTCAAGATCAAACTGAAAATTAAGATACAAAAACAGGTTACGACAATTTTAATTATTATGTATCACAATCTCAATGAAACACGAAAGAGTAAGTCAATGTCCCACAAAACCTCGTAGGTCTTAACTTTACTACACATAATAAAACCTTGAGGAACGGAATTCCGCATCTTATTTATAAACAAGAAAGTCTTGAGTATCATTATAAAGGCACATTTATTCTACCTATACTAATAAATATGGTTCGAGCTCTCCAGGGAGTGGATACTGTTCCCCACCCTTGGCCAGCTGAAGAGAACCATGATGGGGGACAGTTCTTAGGTCTCCCTCTTCTAGTTTGCCTTCATTGGATGTCCAGATCGGAGCCGCTAGAGTAGAGCTAAGAGTTAAGAGCTCTGTCAGTCAGTGAGTAAGTGAATATATTGTATGCACGAAGGTACCCAACCAGCTCAAAAAAATAATTGTAGGTAGGTAGGTTAGATTTGTAAACAATACCAAAGGGTCGACAAGCGTAGCAATAAAAGCTAGGTTAAAGATCACTTGTCTACAAGAGTTACGATATGATAGCAATTGTTGTTATCTTGCTATTTATGCAAATAGAAATAGACAAATTGTGCAACAGTGCAAGTAAAAAGCGATCTACTTTGGTTTATTTATATCTGTAGGTCAGTACTTCTAGGTTTTAAAACAAATTGGATATCTTTTTACAGGAAGGGAAAACTCTTGTTCTCAATAGACTTTATTCCAAAGATAACACTTATATAATTGTGGAAGTTATTCCGTCGCATCTTCAAGAAAATACTATTTTATAACTTTAAATCCAATTTAAATAAAATTTTGTACAAAGTCTAGAGCCTGAGAAAGACATGGGACCTACCTAATACTTGTTGTGTGGATGCAGTAAGTAGGTACCTGAAGGTATGTAGCCTAGATCCCTTGTGACACAGTGAAACAGCTTGTAAATACAAACCATGAATAGGATAAAAACTAGATAGGATATATAACTTTGGAGGCCAAATCGAGGCAGGTAGGTAGGCAGACATTCCCAAATAATAACCAAAATCGCAAGGCCAACGCAGAGATAGTCCGGTTATTTTAATATATCCTGTTTTTTTTTATAATCACGTAATAACGTTAATTAATACGACAGACGACAGCTATCGATGAACTAGATTGGGATGCATCGTCCTCATTTTTAGTCTAGGTCATTAGGAAATGCATTGTATTAAAAAATGTGTTTACTTACTTAAATTTTCTTCCTTGCTAGTGTCAATAGAGACATATTCTCTAAATCTCTCCACCGAAGGGTAGCTCAGATATTTGGCATATTTATTCTGCGATAATTCTTCTGCATTACTTGTGCGTGATAAACACAGGAGTCCTAATAGGATCAGCGACTTTAACATGGCTATTTATTTTAAGAATCTGGAACACAAAGAAACCATTAATTTACTTAAAACTTATGTACGATAAAGCACTTATATTTTGGAAACGTAAAATATTAAAAATACTGATGGCGCCATATAATAAAATGGGTAGGTAGGTGCCTAGATATAAAGCCATTACATACAAATATTTGCACAATTGGTTAAATTAATTAATTAATTTTAAATTAACTCACCTGCCCGCGCGAATATCAAAAATATAATGGTCGGTATGCTACTATATCCATCGGATTAAGTAGGTATGTTTTGTGGAGTTCAAACCGGTCAACCGCCACAAGGTTTAGTACCTGAATGAACAGCACTTTTCCAAAAATATAAAAGTCCGAAAATAGATGTAGTTTATGGATATTGAAATAGTTCCTGTATTAAAGTCGAGTTACTTTATTAATTTTTCCGTAAACATAATAATTGGGTCACTGAAGAGTGATCAATTAATCAATAGTCATCATTTTTTTTTTAAATCGATAACTCCATCACAATACCGGCACTCACTAGTTATAAATAGAATCGGTACCTATAATTATGAAATTCTGTGAGACTCAAAACTTGCGCTTCGTAAGACATCCGCTGAAACACTGATTGGAATTGTAAGAACAACGCTCGCCTTACAAGAATGAAGTAGGTGTTTGTACCTATCTAGCTCTTCAGATCTTGTTACGAATGCAGTAGTATATAGGTACCTAGTTACCTAATTCTGATAGGTAGGTACTCCATTAGATAAACAATCTTGATGTGACCTTTAAGTACTATTTCGAAACTCTAAAGATGAAAATAAACGTAAATAATATGCTTAATAATTACAGTGTACAAAAGTGTACAGACTACAGACCTACGTTTTAATTTCGGTAAGTACCTAATAGGGAATGCAATCCCGACTCGAGATTGCAAATTCGGGATCCCGCGGGATTAGAAATATCAATCCCGCGGGATCCCGGAATTTTCGAGATCCCGTCTAATTTAAAAAAAAAAATTGAATTCAGATGACTGAAAAAGCTAATAACTGCTTGTTTGTGATAGTGAGGTTAATTAAAAGAACATATTACTGGAAAGAAAATAAAAACCTTTATTCTTTAATCTTACCAACTAAATAATAATCAGGTTGTAAGGAAATTAACGTAGGTAAATTAGGTAATCAAAACAATAAGCTTATTTCAAGGGAATTAGGAAAAAGAGCGATTTTGAAAATGACTCCTTAAAAAACAAAGGGTATTAATAGTTTCATCAGCTAAACGGCATCTAATGTCCGTTGCAATGTACTCAACGCTGGTTGGCAACAGCGTGGCGAAGCAATTATATGCAAACTGCAAAAATCGCCCCTTTGTTCCTCCACACTCAAACAAATCCATTTCTTTTTTAATGGTAGATTCTAATTTGTCCAAGCTCGTGGACGTGTGTTGCGTCGCTGACCACTGCCTCCCAATCCCGTCAATCTCGAACGGGATCTCGTCATATAATGCGTCGGGATTGATCCCGAAAAATTACACGAGATCTCGCGAGATCGGGATCCCGCGGGATCGGGATTGCATTCCCTAGTACCTAATAAGTTCTTGTATCAACTCAAATTGTTATGGTTATTTTTAATTCCCATTGCTAACTGATGGCAGGCACAGTTCCTGGGGTCATGGTGGGGTCGTGCCCAGGTACTCGAAAACAATAGTAAGTTGATACCCAAACTTTTATTACCATATACTCAAAACTTAGATTAAGATATTTACAGTAAATTGGAAACCAAATGAGGCACCCCCGGGTGTGTAGACGTTGACCATTATGTGTTTACTTTAAAGTGCACTGGCTCAGGGCCTCTAGTTAGGAAAAGACAACCCTAGTCATCTTCTTGGCGAGTCGATGGCAATCATCAATCTTATATCTTGGAGGCCCAGTATTTCGCCACGCATACGACTCTATTAGTGGCGCCAAGTCTATGGCCAAGTTATGATAAGATGATAAGTCTTTCGCTGTGCAGGTGTTCGCAGCACAGAATTGAAAGTGCCACATTAAGCTACATTCAACAAAAAAAAAAGAACCCTAGGTCTAACCCTAGGTAACTGGGTTAGTTCTTAAGTAGGAGTACCTACTTATATATTACGGCATATTATTATCAGTAGTACCTACCTAACAAACCTAAGAATAGAATTAATTACTAAACAGTTTGGCCGATCTAAAACTATGTGCATATCTTCAGACAATTAGGAACATCGTACTGTAAAGGAGGTACCTACCTACTATTTAAGTAGGTAATCACAACCTTGATCTGTAATTACCTAAATACTTTTTAACGTACTTACCTAGAAGACATAGTAAATAGCTAGGTAGGTGCATACATAATGCTTATTTCAAGGATAACTTAAGATATTAAAGAAGAATTAAATTAATGAATAAATAAATGAAAACAAAAAATAATTAAAGGAGATTAGAATTTTTGTTTACCTACAACAAAAAGAGCAATTGGAGCTATGGTAAGTATCGTTTTTTTTAGTGAATATATAAATCAGGAAATGAAAATTATAGAAGGTAGGTAGGTACACTCATTAGGTACCAAAAGTGCATTACCGAAAGCAAACCATTACCAAAAGCTCTATGACTACCTTTATGTATACTGCTAGAAGCATGACACCGGCATTATTTCTATACTAAAATGATACTTCCCATTGCTCTTGTCCCAGGAAGAGCTCGTGGAGGTGTCTAAGCCGGACCAATCGATCACAAGGATAAGTATTGCGTGGTGTGTCAGTCCGTGCATTGGTGACCATCTTGTCTTAACGATTACTTCCACATTTCGGAAGCCACGATAAACTGGTGCGTTAATGAAACATCTTTGGCAGTTTTTACGGGTAGTCAGAAGCCAGTAAGTCGGACAACCAGTCTTACCAAGGGTAGTTAGGAAAAGGCTAGACAGAATATGATGCTCTTGTTTCCGAAATCCATTACCCACGTGCGTCCTTTGATCTCGGGTGTTGCCACAAAAGATAAGGCTTTATTGGGGTCGCTAGAACGATACCCAGACAAATCGAGATTAGGACATGTTATTCGCAAGTGTATTTCTATACAAATACTTTACAAGACTAAGTACCTACCTACCATTTAAACCACCATGCTTATTTTTTTCGATTGTGATCATAAAACATTTTCTTGATACACATCACAGGTTTGTTGCTGACAGTTGCGCTTCATACATGCCAACAGGCCCACTACAGGCCATGCACGTTCGTTTTTTTACTCATACCACATATGCCGGCATGGCACGGCAGGATGTGCAGTGGCATTCCGCGGCATGCAGTGGTATCCCACGGCGTGCAGTGGCATGCCGTGTGTGTCCCACACGTCTCGCGGCATCCCGTGGAATGAAAAAGCAAGACACGTCATGCCATCGCATCCTTCGGCATGTCGCGGAATCGTAAACGTAACATAGATTCAGGAGCCCGATTCTCCTAATTTTTACTTGCGCGACATACGATTCACGTTCGACTGAGATCCAACCCCGACTCAATTACGATTGAAGCGTATGTGCCATTCCGCAACTTTTTCTTCGAAATAAACGTTTTTATCCTTTTTTGGTATTCTATAACGAATCATTTTGTCTGCAAATGATTTACGATTGCAATTGTAGAGCAAACTAACGTATAGACCAAAATCACCAAAATAGCAGACCAATCGCAAACCAATCGAATGTCGTTGGAATACGATTGGTCTTATATTAGTAGCAGAATGCCCGATATGGTTAAAACTGCTATTGCGATCATATTGCGATTCGATTTCTATTCCATTTTGACATTATCAACTTAGGAGAATCGGGCCCCTGGTCATAGAAATCTGTAAGTCAGGATTTTGTCTCTTCATAGAGAGCAGAGGAAAAAAAAATGAAACTTCATTAAAAACATTATTATAGCCTATATTAACATTATTTTGCTCCCATGAAATCAATCTTTAACAGTACTATCATTTTGTTTCTCATTTACGTCGTCACCGAATTCTTCAAGCGACATTATGTTCGCTTGCCCTTCCGGCGGCAAATCTTTGTACCCTTCGACCTCGTCAATGGCGGAGAACACTGCTTTCTTTTCAATTTTCGATAGTATTTTCTTGTCGTGAAATGAGTGATTGTGTAGATTTGCCCTGTTGATAAAAAAGGAACAAAATATATTTAGCGTAAAGTAAAACACAGAATATGAGGTTGGGTGTAGTGTAAATGCTATTCACAGAAGTTAAATTCAATATTTCCATGGCATTTTTTGAACATGGCTCTTAACTAACAATGAAAGTTGGTAAAAATAATAATTATGGTCACCAGCGCCGGCATCGTTACATCTTAGCCATTTCAATTGTCTGGTACATCATAACATGTTCGAAATTAGAGATCATCAAGACTTTGCTTGATTGCTAAACTGTCAAATCATTGAAAATTTTTGTTACGAGTCAAGAAAAATTATTTAACAGCATATAGAAAACTTACCTATTAAGAACAACATTGCCTTTAGTGACTAAAAATGCTGAACATTTATTGTTTCTGTAGTCAACACATCGCCATCGTCTCATGCCTGACCGCGATGTGGTGGAGTGCAGGTTGTAAATGTACCTGTTCAATATTACTTGTAGAGAGCCCCGTATTGATACTGTAAACTGTAGGTTCGATGAGGCTGCTGTCAACAAAAAGGGTTTTTATTATTCGATTTGAATTTTTAGTACAGAAAAACGTAATACAAAGACTATAAAACTTCATAAATAAATTAATCAAAAACATTTGTAATAACATTTATTGTTTTTTTGAACTTGACCCACTGACATAGTTTCTTTTTTGACATACATCTTTTTGTAAACTTGCATTTCTACTTTTTCTGCACATCAAGTGTATCAAAAATACTTACATTGCAAAACTAACTTATTGAAAGATGTATCCATTCTACATAATACATACATATATTAAAGAGAAATCATTTGCTTGTTTGTAAACCACAAGGGCTCCGAAACTACTGAACCAATTTGAAACATTCTTTCAGTGTTAGAAAGCTACACTATCCCAGATTAACAAAGGGTACATTTTGAACGGATACAAGAGATTCCTCTGGGTCGCGGGTGAACACGGGTGAAACGGCGAGAAAACAGCTAGTCAGAAATATTTTGCATCAAGAGTGAAATGAATAAGGTATTGTCCAAGAAGAGCCTGAATAAACAAGCCATAATTCAGGAATTGCTATCAACACAATCAACACCCAGCCTAATACAATGGCCAGAAGAAAAACAACCTTAGAATTCCTACGATTATGTCGCATTACATAGCTATGTCGCCGTTACGCTTATTCAGTATTGTTATTATCTACCAGCTGTTTTCAGTCACGTCTAATAGACTAAGTAGGTCCACAACAGTGAAAGGATTTTTCAAATCGGTTCAGTAGCTTCAGAGCCTATAAGTACAAAGTAACAAAAAAGGTTTCCTCTTTATGACATTAGTAGTATAGAAATAACCAATACTCATGAGTTAGATCTAGATAGGCTGTCATTTACAATCTTGGGCAGTCGTTATAGGTAGTCAGAAGCCAGTAAGCCAGGGATATTGGGTTGCCCGGGTAACTGGGTTGAGGAGGTCAGATAGGCATAGTCGCTCCTTATACTGGTACTCAGCTGAATCTGGTTAGACTGAAAGCAGTCCCAACATTGGGAAAATTAAACTGATGATTGACTTATGAGCTAAATCGGAAAAGTATATCTTACATTTTTCTTTTACATCTTGAGAGATTTCCTTGTCCTTAGGGTCATTCATTTTGAAGTCTATATCGTCATCATCGTGTGGGCCGGAGTCATCCATTAGGTTTTCGTAGTGGTGGTCATCTTGCGGCGTCCCGACTGGCGTGCTTAATGGTGTGTGTACGGAAGTCACTGAAGCTATAGATGGCCTGTTTGGAAAAAGTTACAAGTTTTGCTTGATATTTTCAAACAACTTCTAAGAGAAAACTCTTAACATTTGTCTGAGTATATTACATAACTACAATATTATGTTACTGACGAGTGAAATGCTTAAAAAACTTTTTTTATTGAATTTATAGTCTACTTACATTGATGGGTCCTTTTTGATGAAAATCTTTCTTGCAGATGATGGTAAACTAATCTGGAAAATAAAAATTACATAATAAAGTACAGTAGAAGGCTGGTCCTAAGCTACTTCCTGTAAAAATTAAATTGTAAATTTTAATATTTGTCCAAGTGAGCATTATTGTAGAACTGTGTTTGTTAAACTTTATGAAATTCATTCCAGTGTGAGAGGTCATTTCTCTTTAATGCCTGTGTCCAATTATCTGAATTTTCAATTGTCTGAATCAACCAAATGACCAATTAATACAAAGGCATGTTGCTTTTGTATAAAATAAATATACAACAAATACACAATTTAACATGTTATTTAAAAATACAAAATTACATTATATTTCAAATATGAAAATGGTTTTTCATTGAATACCTGTGCTTGCTTGAACTTGTCCGAAGGCGATGCGGTTAATCTCTTAGAACTACTGACACTGTTCACATCACTGTTGTCTAAAAGTGATGTGTTTCCAGATAATTTAATAGGCAAGCTCTCTGCAGTACTCTGAAATTCACAAAATAAAATATTATCAAGTAACTTCTTGAAGGGAAAGTATCCTTAGGCAGTGCAAGAAAACTTTCTTCTATCAGAAGAATGGTATAAACAAGAGAACTTAAAATCTACAAATACACACAATTATGAGTGATACATAATTCATACAATGAAAATTATTATCTAAACCTTTACAATTACAATGTTTGTTTTTACTACAAACTAGCCAAAGATCTTTCAATTATTTACATAACATATATCTCACTAACAATACATGGCTAAGTATGTAACGTAACACCTGTTTTTGTGCACCTTATCATCAGTGGTCTAGTGTGCAATACTTACGATATTTTCCAGTCCTCTGATGTGCAGTGATTTAGCAGTTTCAGCAAAGGATGAAAGGCATTCAGCTGGGACTACAACTTCTCCTGTGTAAATATATTCTAGTAGCAGACATAGTGTGCGATGTGTAACATTCTGTAATAATATAATTGACTTTGATTTACAACATTGTTTTAAGGTAAAAATATTCTTATACTCTGAACAACTAAAGAAGTGTAGAACATGCATTTACCCATCTCATCACACAAAAGACTAGTCCAAATAATTATTTAGTTATGCACTTACATTCAGAAATATAACAGGATGCTGACATGGTGCTGACGTTATAAGATCCTTCAAATATGGACTAGCCAGTGCCACCAATACTTGGTGAACTTTGACAAGGTGCCCGTCAGCGGCTAAAGTCATATCAACAAACTCTCCATTCTGAAACATAAACACATGAAATAAATCTCTAAACAACGTTACAAATTGTTGCCTGAATCATGCAGGATGCATCATAATCTGTAGGGACTTACCAGAAACTGTAAGTACCTCTATTGTTTTGTAAATAATCCGATCATGACACAATTATTATTTTTTATCTCAATAAAACTGGCGATTGCATTATGAATATAGATCTATCCACATTACCTGTTGCAAAGCGCTAAATCCACTGCAAATGCTAGACTTGTACGAATCCCATGACAGGGAAAACTGAGACTGTACCATTTTAGTTACACAACAAGAAAACAACAACACTTATTTATTTATAATAATTAACATGCAAATAAAATATACGCCGGTTTAGACTATCAATTATATTAAAAACAAACACATTCACGAAAACTCGCGTTCTCTCAAACAAATCCATAGATAACTAACATTTCTTAATTTGTCAAAAATGTCAAATCCAATCCAAATACCATAGACTATAAAATTATTGGAAGTGTGGGGCACTGCATCTACTCGAAAGGGCCCGGCCAAACCTGCGCGACCAAAGCGACTGCGAAGCAGGAGCATCTGCCGCGCGGCGGACGGTGCCCATATTTTTTATATAGCGTTTTGCACACTTACGCGACCACATCGCGGAACGGCCCCGTCGGCAGAACGGGTGCATCCCGCATGCACGCGTTTAATGGTCAGACGTATGCAACTACGTACGTGCGAGAAAGCTATTTTCCTTATTATTGTCTATCCCAATTATTCGCGTTTGCAGCCAGGGCCAAAATAGCCCAAGAAGCCGTCACTATGTGCCAAGTGTGGTGCACACAGGCCCCAGGGAAATAGGAGCGATCGCCGCGCCTCTACCGCTTCCTGACCTTTGAACTGTTTTTAACACCATCTATTCTTTCAGTACAGGCAGCGAGCACTTATTTTATTGCGTGGCTTGCAGAAAGATGCGCGGATATGGCACAAGAAAACTAGTCAAGGTTCCATCCTAGTTCTCAGTGGAGGTAGTCAGGATTTCAATTACAGATTGCCAAATTACTATATATAGCAAACTAACTTCTGTCCGAGATGACTAGTTACTAGTAATTCGAAATAAGTAGCCATTTTGAGGGCGATTCAGCATATAAATTAAATCAATAACTTAAGGATAGTACATATAAACTGCAGTAATTTTTTGTGATATTTTAATAATGCTTTTTCACAATATACTTATTACAAAGTGGAAGCAGTATTCCATAAGGATAATTCACGTTTCTTGCTTCTGGCTGCCTTTGGAGCTTTTTGTTTGTCTGACTTTACTTTTTCTTCAGCTTGGGTTATTGAAGTAAATACAGATTTAGATTTAAATTTCCTCATTATTTTTGTGTCGTGGCAGGCGTGGCTGTGAGCTTCTGACCTGGAAACAATAAATACCTATTTGTAATAATTTGTAACGTTGAAGTATTATGTAAGCACTCTGGGGGTGTTTGTTTCGCTTATTTTGCATGGTATGAGGTGTGGGGCAATCTAGCTAGATGATGATTACGTTGCGGGTAGTTATTTATTTTTTCTAAACTTGAAAACGAAACGCATTTTCGGGGATTCCCGCATTCGCTTTAGAATCGATTAGGGGACTTCTGCGCGTTATGTATATGTATAGAGTATTCTTTCAAAGATTTTACCTATTTACAATAACATCATTATCTGTATCAATATAGGCTGGACAATGCATTCTTCGATAATCTACACATCGCCACCGGCGCTTCCGACCTCCACATGAGTGATGATGGCAGTAATACATGAAACGATTCAGCAATAGCTGTAAAGACCCACGGTTAGACACTGTGTAATGTTGAGTTCTGTCTGTAACAAAAATAATATCCATTACATAAGTCTATCATCATGTGTTACTTACACTACTTGTAACTCAAGAATGGCTGAAATGTTTAAGATGAAAATTAGAGGGTAGATAACTCAGACTCGGAGAAGGACAGAGGATAGTTTTATCACCATCCAGAGTACAATGCAACTACACCTGGTTTGGGAATTCGGAAATGATTTATAAAGTGAGTTGTTAGCAGTTGTTAGGAATATTTATTCAAATTCATACCTCTACTTCCTATGCTAGGTGCAACAGTTTTAACACTAGGCGGTTTTGTGGTTGCATTTTCTTCAGTACTTATTGTGAACCTTACTCCTTGTTCAATTGGGTCAGTAGTGTTTTTATTTTGATGTTCTTCTCTATTTTCAAGTGAGTCATTATGATTATCAAAATCTACATCTATGACATCAAGTGAAATAGTAGGACATGTACCGCCTTGATCATTGGAAGTTTTATCTTCTATTGTTTTTGTAGTAGGTAAAGGTTGATAATTTAGTACTTCTATACTATCTAGCGGAATTAAGGGCATTGTAACAGGCTGCGTCTTTTCTTGAACAGTATTTTTTTCAACTGGTATAACTTCTACATTAAAGTTTTCGCTGTTTATTGTTATATGTGCTGCAAAATTATTGTCCGCTGGTTCCGGAGGTTCTGCTGGTCTGAAAATATAAGCAGTATGCTTAGAATTTGTAATAAATACTGTGTACATTTTATAAAACATGGCATACCTTTCTTCAACTACTGAGGTTGCTTGAGCTGCAGCTGATTCGGAACATACTTTCTAAAAGTAGAACATAATGTTAATCATCATTTAGTCAACTACTATTCCATGTTAAGTTATATTGTAAAATATGCACCTTTGGCAAAACTAAATTTTCCACGCCATTTATGCATAAAGCTTTGCAGACATCAATAAATGCTGATATCAAATCCGTAGGTATGTTCACTTCCCCTGTATACATATATTCCAATACAAAACTTAGCATCTGTTGACTGACATTCTGAAAGTAAAAGGAAACAGGTTCAGTTGCGATATTATAGAAGGACACAATGTTATTTTTTTTTGTAAAAACAAGTAGTTATCGGAACCTTTATGAGTCTTACATTGAAGAATACAACTGGGTGTTGACACTGAGCTGACTGTATCATAGCTTTAAGATATGGACTAGCAAGTGCTACAATATTTTGATGTACTTTTACGAGATGGCCATCAGCAGCTAACGTCATATCAACGAATTCACCATCCTGAAATTTAAATTAATATAATTTTATTCTTGAAACATACCTTTAGTATTTTTCCATAAGCATAAAACAGCCTTTAATTAGGTACTGAATATATATATATGTAGTCTCTTAATTGTACATACCTGTTGTAAACGGGAAAGTCCTTTGGAAATCGAGTTTTTATAAGACATCCAACTTACACAGAATTGTGCGGTGGACATAGTGAAAATAACGAAAATAATCTTGATATGAATGTTTCAGCAATAAGAAGCCGTATTCTAACTCCTCCTTTATCTTTAGGGAATAGCGAGGAGACTCTTTATTTAAATTTCGTTTTACAAGATAATGTTTTATTTGTGGGTTTATTTATCATAATCTCGTGTATTGTATTGTTGATGTTCTGTTTGTTGACTGTTGTTGTGGTGTTATGTTGTCATTCACTGTCTCATGTCTGTCAATGCCAGGCTGTCATTGCAAGATGTAAAGCTGGGTACTCACTTAGCAGTGTAGCACGTAACGTATCAGATACGGTATCAAGTGAGTACGTAGGCACGAGCCCGTTGCAAGCCGCTCGCGCGTGGAGCGCTAGAAGCTTCTACGTGCTACACTTCTAAGTGAGCACCCAGCTTTAAATTAACGAATTATTTTAATACCATTCGACTATTTAAAAACGAGATATAAAATCTCGAAAACCTTGAAGAAATATGACTTGATGTTGAAAATCTGAGAACCTCAAAAACCTCGGAGAAAATCCACCATGGAGAAGGAACTTCTGTGACGTCCATTTCACCCTATATATTAATGTACTCTGTGATCCACTTACTATTCTGCCATCGACGCACTGACATTGATGTATTTGACAACTATTTACAACTGACTTGAGCGAGTTTTTCTCTATTGTAGTCTGATTGTTTCAGAGAAGTGTTGTTATGTGTTTTATTAATTTATTTTTGATAGATTGACTATTGGACGAATTAAAGTTCGTATCTCCCTGAATAATTAGAATATTGCTAATATTTTATGGTGGCGTGATTCCATGTACGTATTCATTAACCCTGCAGAAACATTGTTTGTTTTGTTTATAGACGTACTTAATTTATCATTTATCTTTTCTTTGCCAAAGGTATAGTAAACTTATTAAATAATGCACATAAATCTTAGTATTCCAATGATGACGGCAATCAAATCAGCTACTTCAATTACTGGGATCGTTGCGCGAAAATTAATACCTATATCATTGAATTCCAGGACACATCGCAGGTAAGTTTAATCTTACATCAATTACAATAACTAAGTTGAATAGCGCTAAAGAGACTACGCTTAATAATCTCATCTTTACTAATTTTCAGGTATTCCAATCAAAATACGAATAAATATGATATCGTCGTCATTGGTGGCGGTATAGTTGGTTCTGCATCCGCTAGAGAGCTAATATTAAGGCACCCATCGTTAAACATAGCACTAATTGAAAAGGAAAATCGTTTTGCCTGCCATCAAAGTGGAAATAACAGTGGTGTGATTCATGCGGGTATTTACTACAAGCCAGGATCATTAAAAGCTAAATTATGTGTCCAAGGATTGGATTTATCTTACAAATACTGTGATGAGAAAGGAATCAAATATTTGAAATGTGGAAAAATGATAGTAGCCACTGAAAGGCAAGAAATACCTAGATTGTTGGATCTGTATGATCGTGGAATTGAAAATGGTGTGAAAGACTTGGAGTTACTTGACAGTAAAGGAATAAGAGAAATTGAACCTCTTTGTAAGGGTTTACAAGCAATATGGTCCCCTCACACTGGTGTTGTGAGCTGGGCTGAGGTAACAGATTCCTATGTAAGAGATTTTGTTAACTGTGGTGGAACAACTTATCTCAACTTTGAAGTTAAAAAGTTCCATGATTCTGTAGACGCAGAATATCCTGTTGTCATTTCAGATGAAAAAACTAATACTATTTTTGCAAAGCATGTTCTTACATGTTGTGGCCTACATTCAGATACAGTTGCGGTACTTACAGGATGCCCTGAAGAGCCTAAGATCATCCCTTTTAGAGGTGAATACCTTTACCTAGTACCAAGTAAAAGCAATTTAGCTAAAGCTAACATCTACCCTGTACCTGATCCAAGATTCCCATTTTTGGGTGTCCATATAACTCCTAGAGTAGATGGTCGTGTAATACTGGGACCAAATGCTATATTAGCATACTGTAAGGAAGGATACAAGTAAGTATATTATTTATCCTGTTGTAATGAGTACTAGTTTGTTCATAGTTCCATTGTATACCTATCTTTACCGTAACCTATACTCCATTTGAGTAGTTATTTCACTAGAGATAAGCTATCTTGATATTACTTTATTTTTGCATCTTACTGAAATTCAACATAAATACAATAACAACAATGACATAATTAAATTTACTACTATTTTAAGTAGTAGTTTATTGGTATAGCATGTATTTGTGTAAAAGTTCTATCAAAATTGTTTACCTTTAGTTAAATGCCTGCTCAAATAGAGTTTGTTGATTTAATGGCAAAAATTTGTTCAGATAAAATTATCATGCAAACTTTTATGGATGCTATCTTATCAAGGGCATTAAAGGTTACATTACAAGTGATATAGCAATAATCTTATGTTCAATAAAGTATGTAACTTACAGATAATTTCCTTTTTTTCAGATATAGTGATGTCAACATAAAAGACTTGAAAGCCATTATAGGGTTTTCTGGTTTTCGAAAATTGGCAATGAAATATGCTGGTTTTGGTGTCAAAGAAATGACAAGATCAATTTTTCCTTCATTACAAGTCAAACAAGTACAAAAGTATATTCAAGAAATAACAAGTGCGGATGTTGAGAGAGGTCCTGCTGGTGTAAGAGCACAGGCCATGGCTAAAGATGGTAATGCATTTAATTGTTTATTTTGTTTTATTGTCTTCTAGTGTGTACATCGCTAAAATTAAATTAAATACAAGCTACCGCCAGCGATACTCCTGTTTCCCTGTACCTGATTTATTGCCATGTTTCATCAAAATCCTTTCTGCCATTTCTGTGTAAAGAGGTAACCATATACAGATACAAACTTTTGCCTATACAATGTAAGTGAATGTGTAATGTGTGTCACATTTTAACCATATTAATTTTAATTTTCAGGAAGTCTCATAGAAGACTTTGTATTTGATTCTCAACCTGGGTCTGGTGCAATTGGAAGCAGAGTATTACATTGTAGGAATGCCCCTTCACCTGGTGCAACATCATCCCTTGCTATTGCAAAGATGATCGCTGACAAAATTGAAGATCAATTTACACTTAAATGCTAAGTAATTTTAAATTTAAAGGTGCTAAATGTTCATTTCATATTTTTATAAGGAGAGCTGATTTATTCTTTAGTAAAAGAGAATATATTATAATCAATACTAATTTGTGTTATATCGGGCAAATATTTATTATTTACATTAAATTCAACAAAATAAAAATAAACACGTGAACTGAAATGAATGGGTCTAATACTGTATAATGTTAAATTAAGGAATATTGACTGGAGGAAACTTATAAACAATTTTGAAAATAGT
This sequence comes from Helicoverpa armigera, assembly GCF_030705265.1. Lineage (NCBI taxonomy): Eukaryota > Metazoa > Arthropoda > Insecta > Lepidoptera > Noctuidae > Helicoverpa > Helicoverpa armigera. The sequence continues at coordinate 6,506,353 of NC_087132.1, read as the reverse complement.
TTTAGAAGTACAACAGCATTCTCACACCAGCGGATTTTCCGATCGACATCGCTAAGTTCGGCCGAACAAACAACTGTCAACCAGAGCTTGAAATGTGTTGCTCAGATATGGTCAGTTTAAATCGCGACAAAAATACACTAGTGTGAAAGCATGCTAAGGTTAATTACAAAAAGTAGAAAATTATCAAATTAAGTTGTTTGAATCCAATTTTTAATTCTTGCCAAGAATCCATACTCCATTATAGCACACTAAAGGAAACATCTTGATAGAACTTTTTATACAAATATTAAATAAACAAATAAAATATTGCTTTAAATGCTGTTAAAGTTTAGCTACATTTTATTTTAAAACTGATATTTTAAATAAAAAGTTCTATCTAAATTTATCTTTAGTTGAGAGTCTACTCAAATCGAGTATAGATCCAAAGTCAAGTTTTGCAATATGGTTCTATGATAGTGTTATAGGAGCACAATTATAATGAATTAAAATGTTATCATGTGATCTGAATGTATTTATTTAAGATTTTGTTATGTTTTTTTAACTTATACTATTGTTAATAAATATATAAATTAATTATCAATATTTAAATTATATTTTTACTTAAATTGCATAAGTATGCACATACCTACATAAGGATAAATTAAATAATGTGTAACTTTGGGTGCTAATTTAAAGTCACTAAAAGTAGCAGTTATAACATTGTTTAAATGAATTGCGTATATTTTTACATTTGTATATTTGTATTTATATGTTTTAGCATTCTATATAATATTATCCTTACCCCAAAACTTAGAGAAATATGTTTTCAATGGATGGACAAAATATGTACTATGCTTAAAAATATTTTTGGCAAACATTCCTGGACGTCATTCAGTGATAATCCCTTTACTGGTTAAACATATGAAATTTATTTGAAGATCATAGGCAGTTGTCAAGTGGAAGACAATATTACTGATCACCACTATGTACTCTGACAAACCAAACAGGGAATAAACTGAAAACAAAAAAATAAATATTTTGTTATAAAACTGTGATATTTTATTGGCTTCATTGTAAACAAGAAGTATCTCTTTTTAAATTCCTGTTTATTTTAGCCCTGGAATAATAATAATCTCTCTAGTTCTTTTTAACAGTGAGAATACCCCAAGAATTTTATGTTAGTAACATTATAATGAAAAAAAACACAAGTAGTAACATGATTAACTTACCATATGGTTCACACAGCCTGTTATGTCTAAGGAAGAAGTAGGCGGCAGCAGAAAATGATGCTACATTCACAACAAAAGCTCTCCATTTTAACTTTACTGAATGCCTTTCTCTGTATGTAATATTTGGTCTTCTCCGTAACTTTGAAAGCATTATACATGTTAGGAGCATATAGAACACTGATGTTCCAATGAATGTTTTAAAACAAACTTCATGGTAAGCTGTGAATAAAACAGAATATTCAATTGTCAGTTAACTCACTTAACATTACAATGCAGCATTATAATAACTATGTAAATTTAGCATAAACATGTGATACTAACGGTAGTTCCTTGATGATGTCCAATGTGTTAGTCCTAATAAAGCTAAGTTTTCTATGATATTTAAAAATACTGCCACATTAACTAAACCAACACAGCTTTCCATTATAATACTTTGATAATAGTTCCATCTTAGATACAGTATATAGAAACGAATAGGTGCATGCACATAAATGGCTGTTTTCCATATTGTGCTTTGGGGTTCATAATTTCCTATGGATGCTGATATTGATGGAAAAATGTTGGGAACTTTACAGTGTGTATTATTGGCGCTTTCAAAATCTTTGTACATTGTTATCACAACACAAGTTATGAAGGCAAATAGCGGCACCGATACTGCGGAGAAGCACAATTTCGATGGTACTTTAATGTAATACTTCTTTTCGGATTCATTGTAAAGAGGCAAATACATTTATTAACAAAAAATGTGAAGTACATAAGGTCAAAATAGGGCCACCGAGTCCGTGTCGCTGATATAAACAATGGGAATGACAAATTGAAATGACAGCACTTGACTGACACTGACAGTTATGTCGTCAAAAAGTCGGTACTGTATTCCGTTCTACGCATTCTCTGAGCACATACACATTTGCCAAGCTTGTTTATTTGCTTTACGGCCACAATTTTCTCTAGCCAACAATTTTGGTAATAAAAATAATGAAGTAAATAACGCGTGTGAATGGAACTAATGATAAGATTCGTGTAATATAAACGTTTTTCTTTGTGTTTGGTGTACAAACTTCTAATATTGCAAGCAATGAATCATGCATATTACGTTTTGTTATTTTATCGATATCTTTATTCATAGCAACTACACAATCATTGATTTATTTATAATAAATTGTTTGGAAATAGGACTCCATCAGACACATCTTGACGTCTTTCAGAGTAACACTGCAATTGAAATGAAATTAAAATGGATAATATTTTAAATAAGGACATTTTCAAAGATCGTGATTTAGATGAACTTTCTCCAGATTATAAACCGCGAAATTTTGTATTACGAATGCAAATGCGAAGAACTTTGGTAAGTAATACCTAAAAATCCATTCTAATTAATTGTGCTCCACTTTTCTCCTAGTAGTGAATATAGATATGACAGTCACCAGCAAATTGTCGATTCGGACTTCTTAACAGAGAAGGTTCATAATATATCTGCCTTCTAAGACTCCGTCACAAAGACCTCGGTTACTAAACTTGTACTGGCTGTAACTTACCTGCCTAATTCCTATAATATTCTTTCCAGGCTAAAGATACTCACAATCATGGTGTTCTCAAAAACATCAACTCTACAAGGTAAGTGCCAGAAGTAGGTAGGTACCTTATACCTTGTAATATCATCAATTGCCTAGCCTTTTCCCAGTTATGTTGGGGTCGGCTTCTAGTATGACCGGAAGCAACTGCTGGTGTTTTACACGAAGCGACTGTCTAAGTATATGACCTCCACAACCCAGTTACTCGGGCAACCCAATACCCCCTGGCTAGACTGGTAGAGGGTTTCTGACAACCCGTACTGACTACCACAGATGTCCAAATGATAGAGCCGGGACCCACCATAGTACCTTTCGAAACACGGAAGAACTCGTGATGGCAAGATGGTTACCCATCTACGTACCGACCGCACCGAGCGTTGCTTAACCGTATGACCGATCGCTTTGACTTATCCACGCTCTTCCCCTGGACCCACCAATGAGGGTTTTTGAAATTTTTTCTGCCACCGGGTGGCGCCACGTATGCGTCTGGTCCAAACAGCTGTCAAATAGTATGGAATTGTAGGTGCCGAACTTATTGTTTATTGAAATTCTGTTATATTGGAAGTGTTATTGATTTTATTATGGACTACGGTCAGAATAAGGTTTCCGAACTAAAAATTGAGCTAAGAGAGAGGGTGCAAAAGTCACTGGTAGTTGAAAAATTTGTTAACACAATATGATTTAGTTTTTTTTATTTACTCAACCTCAATAGTAAAACAATAATGCAGTGCTTTAATTATAAAATAAAAAAACCACTAAAATCGTTCACTATTCATAGTAAAGATAAACACTTTGACAGTTACCTGGACCTGACGACTCAGTGCGCCACCTGGTGGACGCCATTTTAGAAAACCCTCATTTAACGTAAAAATAAGCTCGTCATGGCAACGTGGTCACCCATCCACGGACCGACCGAGACAAGCGTTGCTTCGATCGATGTGCGGGTTTTAGTCAATCACGAGATCCTAACTTTACCTCATCTTAGTACCGTCCAATTTAAGTACTTATCTACTCTTTATTCAGACGAAACGTTAGTATAAAATTTAAATGTAGGTTACAGTAGGTACCCTACGTTCCTACATACCCTGTGATTAGGAAACCATTTCAATATAGAAAGAAAGAAAAAGAGATTTGATCTTATCGGTCAGATGTTTTCCGTTAGTACCTATGTAAAAAATATATTATCGAAATCGCATTTACAAAGTCAATAAAATTACCTAGGTATAAAATTTAATGAAAAGTTGTCCTTAATAAATCGATAACGCATTACGTACTCGTACCTACCTGTCGTGGTCGATTATAATAAAATACTTATATATTTTTTTTCAAGGAAATCGATGAAACGACCTAAAGAAAGCTACAACATAAACAAGGAAATTGGAAAATTGCGTCACGAGTTTAACAATATCAATTTAAAAAATCGAGTGAGCTTTAAACGCCTTGAAGCTTTGAAGTTAAAACCTAGTATTCTCAACGATGATTCTCAGTTATTTGATTCATGTTTGAAGTCCAAGGAGGATGAAGACAAAATATTTTCGTATGATTATTCTGATGATTCAACCGAATTAGAAATACGCAATGATAATGATTTTAGAGTAAACCAAAAGATTAAACCTCTTAAACATATCAAGATATACAGAGAAACGCAATGCTTCAGAAAACCGAAACAACATACTAGTGGTTTATTAGATTTGAACAAGGACATAAATGAAAACAACGAAGATATTTTTAGAGTTGAATGCAGTAGTAAATCTCGTAGTCCTCATAATTTTAAGGAAAATACATCCACACTTGAGGAACAATCGAATAATGATGTTTTAAAACTAAATATTAGTCCGAAGAGTCCAAATAATTTTGATGGCACAGTAAGTGATTTGCAAAACTTGTTGATAATGATGACCATATCTTCTAACTCTAATGACGACGAAGATATAAACAATGAAGTAGAATGCAACTTTACTGAATCTCCAACAAGCGCAAATCATTTATCAAACGGTTTGAACGCTGAATCAAAAACATCGATAATCTCGGAAGGAATAGATGATATTTTAAGTATAACACCAATTAAAGTTCAGGTTGACAGTAAAGAGACGACTCTTTTAAGGAAATTTGTAAATAAGTGGAAATGTTATGTCAATAATAGAAAAAATTATGCATGCGAACAGAGGCAGGCAACTCTCAACAACTTCTTTGATAAAATTGCAAAAAAGAAAATGAATATAAACCAATCAATGGTGCCTGAAAATAAATCCAAGCTTCTCGTCAAGGATTATAACACGTACCAACATAGGTAAGTTACGATTTCAGGTAACTGTGTTGATCAAAAGGTAAGAGTTTAAGGCAAGAGAGATTAGTAAGTATGCATATATATTTTGGGCCTAAACTGATAGCAGAATGTATTTTTGCCAATTTTATACCGATTTTTGCATTTGGGAAGCTGCAGCAAAATGTTTCGTAAAGAAGCACTTTTTTCAATGTTTTAGGTACAAAATACAAAAGCATATCATAGCACTGCAAAAAGCAAAATTAGAGGAACAGAATCGTTTGATAGAAGAACTTAAATATAATAGGATAGTAGAAGCCTCGCGCCAATCAGTTGATGACATGAGAGAAGATATACGAAAAGCGTATTACGAAATAGATCGACATCTGAAACCTAAGATAAAGTGCTTGACTAATGAATTGAAGATACCTGAAATTGAAGGTTAGACAGTTTCATTTACAAAATCTTTAAATTACTATGAAAAATCTACTAATTTTCATAATTCTGTTTCAGAACCATCGTTAGTATTACACTGCTTAAAAGTTCCACAGTTCTTACAAAGGATGGAAAAGAGAGCTCGAGAACGAGAAGAAAAGCATGCGATGATACATGAGCGAAGACGACAAATGGAAGAAGAACGCGTCAGATTAAAACAACAGGTAATGTATACCAAAAGTAAGACGCCAGTTAAGAGACAGTCTAGGTACCTACTTACAGAAAAACATTAATTAAATTGGATTCTAGGCAGAACTGGCGAAAGCTGAAATGGATAAAGAAGAAAAGACAAGAAGAATACAAGAACTTAGAGAAAAAAGGCGAAAAGAAAAAATAGAAAATATAAGAAAAAAGCAATGGGCTTCGAGATTGAGAGCGCTCATAGTTATGGCTGACTTGCATTATGAAAAATCGTTAAAGGCAAAATATGGGATAAAGCCTTTTAGAAAACTTATAGAAATTAAGCGAGATAATATTGAAAAAGCAAAAGCACATTACATTTTTCAACTTAAAAATAACACGTTTTTGCATTGGATGTGGTATACTGAGGATATGTGGATTGAGAGGAATTTTCAAGCAGAGAATTTTCACCGGAAGAAGTTACTAAGAAAAGGGTTCGATGCATTTAAGAGGGTAATTATTTGATACAAAATAATTTAAGCAATATTGTCTAACTTGAGGTTGGAGCGTTTCAAGCACCTCTAAGGGATATTGGTTATGCTGAAACTAGGTTGCTGCGATGTTATACGATACCTAGATGATTTTCCATATTTTTGTTTGACACTGAATATTTTTCAATACAGAATCACCACGGCTTGGTAATAAAGAAACAAGTAGCTGATGACTACTACGATTTGTATGTCACGCAGATGGCATTCAGAATGTTTCGTGCCGGAATAAATGTGATAAAGAAAGAAAATGAGATGAAGTGGCAGAAAGCTGTAACATATCATAGCAGGTGATTATTTTGTTTTTACTTTAGAGGTACTTATCACCGTAATCCATATACCACTTATATATGTTATTAGTTGCAATTATGTAGTATGTATAGTAAGTATTATAAGTTATCACTTATTCAGTTATTAACAAATAAGTTAGGATTATATTTACACCCTTGGACATCGAAATAATTTCTTTTAGTAGATTTACCATAGCCGTATCACAGATAAGTGTAACTGCACCCTGGACGGAGTGTAAAATAAAGAACGTAAAAACTTTGAAACCATTCATATAAAAATTATTCTCTGTTGATTCTGAACCATTTTTGTAATTAAAATAAGGCAATTTACTACGTTGAGAAGAGTAGACAAGCTGGGATCCCACAAGGTTGTATACTAGGCGCTTTATGCTTTTCACTACTATCAGGCTGAACAGTTTATCAATGTGCTTTCTTGTTTAAGATGCCTCATTATTTACCCTTCCTAAGTGTGGGATTAAATGGTACGACAAGTATAGATTAGATAACTGAAGGCACAAATCAGTCTATGGGGGTGGCTATTTAGTTTATACTACAATATAACTTGTTTTTATGCTCATAATTTGTTATGCTTTATTTTTATTTCAGCAATCTGTTATTTAAAACATTCACATGTTGGCGAACATTGCCAGCTTTGAATGCACTAAAAAGGGAACAAGAAGCGAGGAAGGCCAGGTGGCGGGAAAAAGTTCTGCAAGTGGTACCGGACTACACGCCGCCTGAAGATTAATTTATATATTTTTAAGTTAAGTGTAAGATTAATACTTTTTTTTCTTTAGGTGACAGAATTTTGAGCATTACATCACACTTTTAACAAATAGCGAGATAAAATAACTGGTACACGGGAGAGCTAAGTATGTACTGTGTGAATTTTATTGAGGACTTTCAGTCTTTCGTAGATAAACCTCAAGCAAGAGTCCTCTTCTGGATTTATAAGGATTATTCTTGGTGTTGTGTTTGGAAAAATCCATATATTTTTTTGTCTCGCTTTTAATGACTTCTAGTATTATACACGTAAAGGGTGAGTTGCACCATTTAACGATTGGAAAACTGTTTAAAATGGTGTAATATAACCCATCGATAGTCTCATATGTAGATATGTAAGCTTCCATCCACATACTATGATAATAAGGAATATAATTATAACATGCAATTTGATGTTTACAAATATTTTAATAGTTAAGGTAAAAACGTAAAAGCAATGATATTATTATAGATTTTAATCATTTGATATGTTTTATTTTTAAATTTAAAGGTGTTGACATTTTGAAAAGCTACATAAGATCAAAAAGTTTTTTTTTTATAATTTCATTATAATAATCAAGACAACTATACTTATAAATATTGATGCAATGTCGTCGTAAAAATTAAATAGAGTACATACCTACCTAGATTAAAAAAAATACAACCATTTGTTGCTTTAAATTGCTACTTATTATGTATGAGTAATTTATTATTTTATGTGCTAGTGACTTCCTTAAGACTCGCAGTGTAAGTATCAAATAAAAATCGGGAATTGATGTACTTAGGTAGTTTAAGTAAAAAGAGGATCATAAAATCCTAACATTCTTGTGATCTTCTTAAGTAAAATATTTCTTACATAATATATGTTTGTTACATGTACAATTTGAATTTTTCAATAACGTAAGGGACCAAAGCAAGCGATGCTAGCCAAAAAATTTTTTGTATACATTAACCGCAGACTTGAAACTCTTACTTGAAAGGGCCTAGGTCCAAGACCCTTTAAAGAATATTGCATGCTAGAATTATTTTTAACAAAATGTCCCTTACATTATAATACCTAAAACTAGTGTAAATCTCAGTTTTTCATGATTTCCATGATTTTTAAATAAATATTTTATATTCATATCTACTTGTCATAAGCAATTATCTATAAGCCTCAGTAAATTAATGTCAGATATAAATTAATAAATATCATACAGCAAAGTTTTGAAAGTGTTTTAACAATATCATGATAATCCATATTGATGTTAGATTACATGTCTTTGATGGTATGTACTTACTAAGGCCCTTTCTAATTAACACTTTACATTCTTATTTAGACATTCATTTATAATGAATTAAGAATGCAATTGAATTGAAGTGTTCCAGCTAGTTTAAATCATAGTACCAAGCTTCCATGTTTTCCTTCATACATTCAGCACATTGACAAGCTTTTTCCATTGTGGTTCTGTAAAAAACAATCAATCAATTAATATTTATTTCTCATCAACAAAGACATGTATTTGGTAGTTACAAACGGCATTAAACATATAGACTGGTCTATGATGTAGTTTAATCCTGTATTACAGAACACCAGGTTTGCCCGCCGCCGAAACAAAAATCTTAAACCAATAGATCAATTTATAGAGGAATAATAAAATAACATAAGACTTGAAATTACAAGGGTTTTGAATATAAAGATGAGCTTGCGAATTCTGGGAACCAAATTGCCTATGTATTGGTGGAAGTTTAGTCTGTTATCACTTATAATACCCAGATATTTCAGACTGTTGGTTTTAGATTTTCAGAGAATAGATTTTGAGTAAGTAGTTAGGTATTTTCAACTTACCACTGTATTTTGGTATGTAGACTAGAAGTTGTCGAATCAAAACTAGTGTAATAACGAGTAAATATCCCAACGCATAGACACATGTAACAAAGCATATTGTTGAACTGGAAATAAAATAAAGTGTATTACAAAAATGCTTGCATTGAGTTTCATTAAAATTATAAAATATACATATTTGAAGATTGCTATCGGTTTTCTAAATACTTACTTGAAATCGTAATACATATCGTCACAATCCTGAGGCATCAGTATGACGCCAAAGAATATATATGGTTGACAAACTGTTGTCAGTCCCAAGTTCGTTCCAAATAAAAGTGTGGCAAATGCAAATATTTGCCCAGCAAGGAAGTACATATAGTTAGGCCTCAGCACACAACAGTCCCACCTGAATGAAAAGATTTTTATCAATGCAGTAGATCAACTAATGATTACCTTATAAAAATATCATCTGTATAATATTTACCAACCATATTGAATGGAAAAATCTTTCATTAACTTCAATTTGACATATTTGACAATAATGTGAATCTGCAGTCAAAACGGGGCTAAAACAAAAACAAGAAACTTTAATGTATTTACATTAACATGTGCATATGTATTTGTTACTGTTACTGAATTTTGCTTTGGATCTTTTTTTTATAAAAAAACTTACCTAACAACATATTTCAGAGTCAGAACAGATACCGTAAATATGTAATAATTAATGTAGGGGACAAAAACATGTTTTTTTACCTGTATTCTTTTCCTTTAGATGTTCCAGTAGCAAGTTCAAAGTCAGCAACAGCCTTCATTTTGTAAAAGAAATAGCATGTGCAGCACAGTAACAGCAGGAACACAAAGTTTTCCAGCTGTGTTATTTCAAAGAAACCCAGCACACCGCTTTCAAATACCAGGAACATACATATCCCCGATGACATTGTCCATGAAAAGAAAAATGAGGACCTGAAACATTTATAATGTCTGCTAAGTATCTTGAAAATTATTTAAGCATATTAATAATTCATCTGGTTCTTATTAGAACAGTTACAAACAAATTATAAACAAATAACATATCACTGCATAAAGATAAAACTTTCTATAATCGTAAATTTATTCTACATCTTATATTATAGATATGAAGTTATTCGCCTATAAGTGAAAGTAGGGAAAATATTTACTTAAATTAAAAAGTACCTGTTTTTCTGTCGCGGTCTGGAATGTACGTATAAAGCGCCCATGCCAATAACTACCATTACTATGATAGTCACTGGACGCGATATGGTAGCTATTAGCAATAATCCTGGTAAAATTAAATACGGCAAAATAGCATCCACGTCCACTTTCTTGCCACTTCTGTTTGACCCAGGTATCAGATCTTGAATAGTAAGTGTTGTGGTCACCATTGTAGCGGCAAAATTATGATACCGTAGAGCCTTGGGAAATAGTTGTTCGTATTATTTCGTTCGAAATATTTTATTGACTAATTGTTACTTAAATTTCGTTTCGTTACATCGTATTTACACCACTTTCGAGACAAAAACATACACAGCACAGGCAACTGGCGAGGACAACATTCAATGAAGCTGTCAAGTTACAAATGTCATTTGTCAAATCAAAAGCTGTTTTTTGGTTTTTTGCGTCATTAATGTCAGTGTCAACTCGTGTACAAAAAGAAGCTGGCAACTCCGAAAAATCGCAATCGGAGATTGGAGAGAGAGTAGCATATTAGTATCAAAGTATCACAACTTGAAACTTACCTAATGCTCTCCCTGCAGCCATTGACAATAAATTGCGTACCTAATATTAAGTATTTTTAACCGACTTCAAAAAAGGACGATCTCAGTTTGACCTTATGTATTTCTGCGCGATTGTCTCACGTTTGGCTGAACCGATTTTGATGCGGTTTTCAGCATAGTATTTGTCACAGTTAGGGAAGGTTTCAGGAATGTTATTGAAGTCATTTTAATTTTTTTGAAAAAAGGTTTTACGTCTCAACTCATTTACCTTTCTTCCTTCGTGTTCCAAGGCAGTGGTAACTGAAAAGTAGAGGAATGTGACCACACTAACAAATTAATTTCAATGGAGCAAAGATTCCATAACAATGTGCTTAAACCGAGCGACGTTGCAATCGATGTTATCCTACGAATGAACCTAGAGACCAATATAAAACGAACCTAACTATCTACCTACTTAGGTACATAAGTATAGCTAACATTTTCATGTTTTGCCTAGGATTAACTAAGTACGTAATTGATTGCAATTGAATAATATGCTGATTCGCAATTAAACAACCCAAAGTTTGATACACCTAATCAAAATCACTATCAGTTAAGTATTTATCATTTGTTATCTCCCAGCAGGTTATTTAGTCAGCGATTCCATTAGATATTTGCCTTCATTGATGAACCTACAACACTTCTATAGGTTTATGTCCCTCGTATGGAAGTTGGTTGGGTAGGCAGGGGTCGTGGCATCCGACACACATGCGCCGTGTCAGTCAACAACAGATTGCGCGCGCACGCGTAACTAACGCTGTGTTTTTTGCCTTATCCGCCGGTAACGACATACCGACCGACAGTATTGATCGGGTGTTCGCCACGAAACGGCGTCTCGAAAATGCGACACGAATTTTTCCGCGCTTAACCTGTGGTCGACTACGAATACTGTAAACCTGATACCTTAAACAACGCTCAATATGGAAAAGTGAGAAAGGTGTTTGCGAGTGATAGCTCTATAAGTTGACGAAATGTCCAAGGTAAGCGTTATCGCATATAGCCATTGTTAGAATTGGATAGTGGTGATGCGGGTACCTGCGAAAATCACTGCCAAGGACGTATTATGTGGTAGCCTAGATTTTGTAGGATTTCTTTTCCTAAATCATAATTAGTTACTCATTCCTGAAGGAGAATGTTTTAATGTAAGTCGGTAGGATACTATCAGTATGATCTAAAATCTTTCTTCAAAATCAAAATGTTTCATAATTTGATAACCATTTCCTAATGTATGCTACAGAATGACACCATTATTTTTCTTGCCTGATTGATTTCTGATCTCGAAGATAATAAATGTAAACCGCAGCGCACCGTTGGGCTATCATATAACTATCCAGTTACCTAGAGAAGAACATCCTACATGTACCTATGTTAAAGCATACATACGATACATAATAAGTACCTCTATCAAGTAAGTAGTAGGATTTTTCTACATTGTTTTAGGATCATAAAATATTCCACGATACCCGAATTAACACTAGGGGAGAGCGGGGCTGAAAGTGCCGGGGGTAAATTGTGCCGACGCGAATATCTCAAAAACAGAAAGAGATAGATATACGATCGTATTGTGTCGCGTAAGGCCTAACAGTCGCGCACACGCGGCTGCCATTTTAGTTGCGTCAGCGACGCGGACCGAGTCGTACTGCATGTGAGGGTCCTCCAGCGCCACGTAAGTAAATATTTTCGTTTCAATACTTTTTGGTCTCAAGCTAGCATTTTTCGTGCTTTTAATATGTGAGTTTTTCTAAAATGTTTGTTATTTATCCTAGTTTGTTATGCAGTATAATTTTAATGCTTTGTGTACAGTGATTTTTATATGTGAGACAAAATATCACACTATCATAAACGGGGTAAAATGTGCCGTTCTTGTGGGGCTGCTTGTGCCGCGGCACAACCAACCCCTAACCAACCTATATTGTTTCAGTATTGTTTATATTTACGCGAGCAATTATGAAAGAAAGAAAATATGCAGTTTCCAGCCTCCTCAATCAGTTGATAATAACACAGGAGATAAAAATGCAGCAGTTTTCTCACCAGAGCTAATAAGACCACTGCCTAAAGCACCTTCCCGACTAATTGGACATACTAAAGCACGTAAAAGAAAGACAGCTGTTCTTACGGACACTCCAGAGAAAAATGCTTTAGCAGAAGAACAGGCTAGTAAAAAGAAGAAAAAAGAAAGCGAAACTAAAAAGAAGGTTAAGGGAAAAGGACGGGAAAATGCAAGGGAAAGGGTAAACAAACAAAAAAGCCGACTAAAAACCCCGCTAAGAGAAGAGTATTGCAAGATGACGACAGTTCTGATGACGAACAAGAATGGTTCTGTATCATTTGTTGTGATGCCTATTCTAACTCTGCCCCTGGAGAACAATGGATTGAATGCAGAGAATGTAAGAATTGGGCCCATTTGCAATGTATTGAAGATGAAGAAAACCAAGCATTTGTATGTCCTAATTGTTATTCTGATCAATCACCTGGAGAGTAACTAGTTTTGGTATATTTATTTCTTAAAAAGACTCGAGACTGATTAAAAAGTTAATAATTTTGGAACATATTAATAATTGATCTCATTCGCATAAAAATAAGTACAAACTATTGATTAAAAATACGTTTTTATGTTTGAATAATTACATAAGAAGCTTCCTTGTTTTTTTTTTATTATAATACTTAGTATTATACAATTAAACTTAAAAAACTGTTGATTTATATTAAAAAATATAACGAATAAATATATTATTATAAAACTGATGTGTTTTAATTTCCTAATTAATTTTAATTCATATAAAACTCCCAGCATTATCAACGGCACAACCGACCTCAGCTACGGCACAACTTGCCCCAGATTGGGGTTGGTAGTGCCTTGCCGCCTCTGTATAAAAAAAATCGCATTTTCATAAAAACTATTAAAAATGTGCAAAATCTGAAGTTAAATTCGTAAAATAGATTAAATTTGGCTTACGATGAACCACTACTTTCAGACATAGTACTTGTTTTATCCGAATCTTAAAAGGATTTGTCAAAATCGGCACTTTCAGCCCCGCTCTCCCCTATGTGACTTATTTTTTGTGATGTATCTAATCCGAATACCTATAATAAGGAGGTACAAGTGCTACCTATCCATTGTTCTGTGCCGTATATCGAATAAGTAGTTTTGACAGGTTAGATGAAACCTTACTACATATTTGTTAAACATACTGTCATAGTTAACATTCGAGTTTTACACAGAAGTATTGGTTAACGAACGCCCATTGGTAAAAAACACGAGTGTTATAGGTATAGGAAAAATATAGGTATCCTTGAGCTGACTCAAAATAATGGTGAGTCTGGTGTCATCTTGGCAGCCGGTTTTTCAGAGCCTGTTTTGATCGCCATCTTCGCAGTTGCTTGTTACATGCTTGTCCTTTTTCTGTAGTTTACCTTCAGATATTATATGATATTCATAAATAATATTTACTGTTCCCAGTTTAGGGATGAACTAATAGGGGGTAGGATGGCTGGTCACATTTAATTTTCTGCATAATTGAACACATTAATTTGAATCAATCAAGCTCACAAAAACTTAGCAGCAATTTAATATACGGAACAACGTTAATGTTTCATTTAGATACCATATGTTTTAATTAAGTATCTTATATATCGTGGCGTTTTTATGATTCCATGAGATCATACCTAGCTTCGTTATTCATTTTACCCGGTAAAGATCTTAATTAAATTCAATTGCTTGCGAATTGAAGTAGGTAGTCAATCAATTTAGGGCGTTAACTTCCCTGATAAACAATATTCTTGTATCTTCAATGGGATTTGTATCATTTTGAGTGCGGCAAATATAATACAATACAACCCTAATCTTAGCTTACGTCATGCTCGGCAAGAAGTTAACCACAGGTCATTGACAGGACAGAGTCAGTTTTTTGCTCACAATCACAGCCAAATCGATGCTGGGTATGAAACATTTTGTACAGTAAGTATTTTACTCGACTTCATTTCTAACTGCGAAATTAAATGGTTATTTATTTGAAATCAGAGGATGTTACGACGCTTTCCGGCTTGAAAAAAGATTACCGCGTAATGTTATACCTTGTAATCGTATTGTTTATAGTTCGATTTAGTACGCTTCCTGACAGGAAATAAAAAATGTGGTGGCAATACAAAATTTAGTTAATTACTTACATTGATTAATAGGTAATCGAGCAAAATTGTAGCAGGTATATGTTGTAGGTAGCACCTACAACATATTGCAGTTCAGTGTGAATTTTTCTTAGAAAGCTAATCGTAGCTGAAGTTTCAAACTGTAAACTGATTTCCATTGCACCACGAATACTAGAAATTGGCTGCACTCACGAAACAGTTTTGAGTACGACCAATCAATAATGACCAATGAATTACAAATTGCGAGCTGGATTTTAAACAATTGAATGCACAGGCTATAAAAACCTTGGATAAGTACGTACATTATCAAGAACTAGACTATAAACCGGCACAATATTATTATTTTAGACGTATCGTATGGCATCGTGTCGGGTCGGTAAGTATGGATTGCACGTTTCAGCAGTTGCGTTGCGATGTTGGCAATCGTCAATAATTTATTAACGTTTTTACCTACTTTGTTAACAGTGATACGAGGGAAAGTGTAACGCTGCCGTGTTAGCTGCTATAGCACTTTCAAATTAAAATAATAAATACTTTCTACGGGTTGTCGGGACCCCGCACTAACACAGACAAGTTGTTACAATTGACAAACAAAGGACCATGAGACAAATTGGGCTCATTGTCCAACAGAGTTATAGCATATGCCGTTGTGAAGGTTTTTGTTTGTACTAAAATTGTTACTATGGGCACTACCTTCAATTCCATGGCAAAAAAAAGATATGCACCTAAATAGGTTTTGTAGAAAAAGACGATTGTTAGGAGTCGTAGTGCGCTTAATTCGCAGGATTTATATTACTAACCGACTTCTTAAAAAGGAGGAGGTTCTCAATTCGTCAAGATCTTTTTTTTGTATGTTCACCGATTACTCAAAGACTCCTAGACCGATTTGGCTATTAAGAGGAAGGATATAGTCAAGACATGTTCGTGCACGTTCATATTACGTATACATTCTGGTTAACAGAAACGAAATGTGTCGAGATGCCATCGCTCAGTATTACTGCTCGTGTCTAATAGGTAGACGCACAGTAGGAAGTTGTGCTCATATCATTTCAATAATATGATATCTAGGGTTAGGCAGGCACACACAATTTAATCCACCGGCAGGATATTTAGATGACATTATTATTGATATTGATTGAAATGTTAACAAAAATATTTTTAACTGATAGCAGCTTTTTTTTTTCATGTATACATTAAACCTGGAATTAAAACTAGTTAAAGGCGTTCAATAACAAAACCTACAATGCCATAACAGCACAACTTTTTGCAGAATATTAGTTTATTTATGGTCGGAGAAAAATATTTATAGCAAAATAACCCCATGGATTCTTCGCAAAAAAGTGTTTAAATCTTTATATTTGGTGCTTTACAAGTATATTCATAGTGGTCTCATCTCTGTTGGTGGGTGAGCCCAGGCTTCATACATTTTTGCCCATGGTCCTTTACTGTTGTAAAAAAGGCAATTCATACGAGCATGACTTACTACTTAATACCACAGTCCACAATTTTGACTCTCCAAAGCAATCTAATATAGATTATCATCGGTGAATTTAACAATATGTGTTGGCGTTAAAGTCGCAAAAACGTTGCGTAGGCTTTTCAATAAAGTCGTAGAGACTGCGTAGGCACTGCGTAGACCCTTCGTAGACGCTGCGTAGACTTAGCGTAGGCCACGTAGGCGCTGCTGATCCTTGAAATTGATTATTTTTGTTTGATACAATAGAATTTTAAAGATTTTAGTAATACATAGGTACTTTTTTTGGTTCTTTGTGAGGAGCAGTTTTTAGATATTGTTTATGCTAATAATCTAAGGAAATTTAAAATGCTTTAATCTCTTTAGAATTCACAGACCTTGGCGAGCCACCGCTGACCTTTTTATTTTTTTCGTATTTAAGGCAAAAAGTTTACGCTGCGGGCGGAAATACTTTGGTAATCAATACCCTGTCTATAGGCAATAAAAACTAAAAGTGATTAATAAAACCAAACGTTAGGCTGATAGACATGGTTATGATTTCAATTGCTACCGTGTATCATATTTCGTATCATAATTTATAATAGCTATAGAATTTATTGGGCAATCGAAATAGGCTACTACAGTCATAACAAACATGAAGGTTTATATTCATATTTTGTTTAAATAGATAGCAGGTTAGATATAAATAAACAGAACCCTTGTTTTGTTTTATTTCACGAATATATTATTTAATGAGTGCCTTTGTGGTCGTAAATACATTTTCAAGAGAGGTCCTCCATGTCTAAATATATTTTAAACGTGAAGGTAACTATTGGAACATTTAAGAATGTCTGGGTATTTTCAATATTTACACCGAGGTGTTCGTACCTACATAATGAGAAGTCGTGACTTGCCACGAACTGAGCTGGAGGCATCGAAGTGTTTGCCTTGTCTTTATGGAAAATAAGTGTTCACGACCGGCTTACACGCAGCAAAGATGTTTTTTTCCAAAAAAGTTGAAGAGAAAATTGATTTTGTTAGTCATATTATACCTAGGTATCGACTATCGATAAACAGAACCGAGTCAATAATGGACATAGTTACTGGTTTGTTGTTCGATTTAAAAGAATGCGTAAATTGTTCTTATGTATAAAACTAATAATATTTTTAAAAGCTAAACGGAAGAGTATTTCTAGAACAATGTACAATTATTGTTTTCGATGTGAAGGAAGTAATAAGAACAGTTCCTGGTGTAGTTGAATTCATTTTATATACCTAGTTAATTAAGTTCAAGGTGAATTTATATAAAACATCCCGAATAATATCATGATCCAACAAAGTCTTTATTTATTTGTTACGAAAAAAGATGTGAACATGAGTTTTTTCGCTTTTTTCATTTTTGGGCATCTGACTTTTTTGATATTATTAAATCAAACCTGTATATTGTGTAGGCCACAATTAACATCCATGCGGAGTTTACGTAGTCACACACACGCAGTTAACAGTCATTAAGTTATTAATACTTGATTATCTTACGAGTATAGTGGACGATTTAATCACAAGAAACGATGGTCAAGGATTAAGTCCGTATGAGGAAAAAAACTTGTTTTATTGCAAGAGCATGTCTACACGAAGGCATGCAAGATTAATGCCAGGCGGTGAACTAAGTAGCTCCATTAGTTAGTTTGTTAATATTAAATGTAATATCGATAGTTACCTGTAGCCTTGTAGAACTGTATTAAGATTATTACCCCGTCGGAATCGATAACCTTTGCAGTGTCACGGCATGAACTTTAAAATATACCTATGTAGTTTTTATAAGAAGGAAATTGTAACCATCTCTTAGATCATCGTTTTATTTAAAGTTGCTTCTTAGGTGATATCTAGAGTAGAAACCTTGTTTAAAGAGCAGGTTTGTAAGAGCAGCTGAGGAATTCTCATACATAAATAATGTTGGCAGATGGGTAACAAATTAAAATGCAATCATTTCCTTCTTGGCGTGCACTGACTCGAGAATAAGTATAACTTTCAAGGCAAATGTTGGACACAACAGGGGAAAGTCTGGTTTTTAATGTGCACGTATTTAATACGGTACAAGCAGGACACTTGGATCGCCATTTTTTACATTATGACATCAGGCCCTGACTGGGCTGGCGCCACTCTACTTTGATATATATTTTTTAAACTGAAATGGTAAATATCAGCAAGGCTTGCGCACCTGTATTAAAATAATTAACAGATCGTGATGCTGATACAAAATGAGATAAACTTATGCATGCACAAGTGGATTACGAAAAAAAAACCTCGACGAATATGTTATGCATGTGTTAAGGCTCGTCTGGTCTCATACGAGAATAATTTGCTGTTCGTTCATTTGATATTGACATGAACTCTGAAGAGAACTCAAATAATTTCTAGTTTATGTAACAATACTGCGGTTTGCCATGATGACCAGCGTTTAACGCAGTTATGATAATGTTTGACATTACAATGGGCCGTTGACATACTATAGCTACGTGTCATGATGTCATGTCATGTAATAGCTTTCTATTTTGTGCACACTAAATTATCGCTTCCTATTTGCATGTGAATGTCAAGAAATAATGTTATTTATTTAATAAAAATAAATTTGAAGCTTCCGATCCCGGAAATATCATATCATGTTGTTAATTGGTCTTTGAGTTCCACATTGTTTCAGTTAATCATTCGTTGTTAGCATTGTTCAGGCTAGAATTAATTAAGTACCTAAAGAAAGCTTTTATGTCTTTGGAAATGAAGATATCCTTTATGCAACAGTAATAGCTATATTACACTGTAACAGAATGCGTCCTCTGTCATGAAATAACTTCATCAACATTTTCAACTCTTATTGAACTAGTTAGCTACTTTTAGAACATAGGTATGCAGTGGCCTGAAAACAATAGGCAGGTAACGTGTTCGTAAAGTCAATATTGACATTCTCATCAACATTATTAAATTCACACGATTACAATCACCAGGCAAATAAAAAAACTAAATTTAAACGAACCAGCAGTTCGAGGCAAGTCACGCATCAAGGTTTATTAGGCAAATGGTGATTTCATATGGTTCTATTTTAAAGATACCGATGTAAAGTTCGATTTTATTTCCATATTCTAGATTGAAATGGCCTTTTCGTGTTTATCATTTCGCATTAATTTAAATACATGACTTGTTTTGTTTGGTATACAAGACAATTGACCTTATACGGCGCATACCAAAATACAACAGTGTAAAAAAAGATACTTTAAGAAATATAAAACTGGTTTAATGGGATATTGATAACGATCGATTAGTTAGCAGCGCTGTATTATGAAATAAATACGAGTTTATAATGAACACGGGGACTTAAAGCAATAATAAAAGAACTAAGTAAACTAGGTAGAAATGTGTTTTGTATGACTGAGAGTTTGTCATTGTTTCACTCTTGGAACATTCAAAGTATTTTCGCACGATCTTAAATTCTGAATACCTATCTACGTACCATCTAACGGGTGAATAAGTTCTTTTTTAGTTCATATATACCTACTAATTGAACGTTCTCACGAAAGCTACATGCTCATGAATTAGTGGGTTGTTAAGTTTCTAATTTTATTTTTGCTTGCATTCGTACGCAGACGGTATTTTCTCGTATCTATAATGATACGAATATTTCAAAGAAGCAGCTTATGAATACATCCTAGTTTTTTTCTGTAATTTATAACTTAGAAAAGACTGTACGTGATTTGTTACCTAGGTATATATTTTGTAATAGGTGATATCTTCATATTTTTATTATTCTTATCGTTTCAGAAAATAGCACAGATTCGACTTGTGAAATAATATTTCTAAAAAACTTCAATGAAAAAAGCATATTTATTAAAAGTCTTTGAATTTATGCTAATACTGGATAACCTAGTTTTATTCATGCAATATCAAATCACCTATGACATTACTCGTTTGTGTAATACATATCTGTGTGTAATGATATCCATTACAGAAACATTACGTTTACGTACGACATTATCTTTGTTCATTGATATATTTTATAAGAGTAATTGTGGAACCGACTTACCTACATATTTACCTATCTCATTCATTTATCTAAACATTCTAACGTCATATTTCCATTGTAGTTACCGTTTCTAATGACCCATTTAATTGATGGTTTGTTTCTTTATGTGACCGAGGATCAGCCAGTATACATAAGGAGTCCGTAGTTACTCAATCACTGTATTAATCTCATTAAAACCTTGCTGGACCGGGAATTACATGCTGCTTACTCAGTAGTCGCAAGCACTAGACTATCCATGAAAAGGTTATAGTTATATCAAATATTATTACCCTGTGGAGGCTCAATCACGATTTATTTTTATTTCTGCTTTAAAGGTTTTATAACCATATCAATGAAGATACTCGTTTCTGATATAATTCGGTGTTACATATGAATGTAAGTTATTGCCTATTGGCCATGTAATCATTGGATTAACCACGATGTTATATTTTCTAGCCCAGAGTGGCAATGACAGGTAAATTGTTGGAGATTGAATTAGATACATCGCATCATCCGCTGTTATTAGATCATCAAAGGAAGGTCACAGACTAACAACGGAGTGTCATAATGCGGAATTTCGTAGTCCACGAAAGTAGCACTAATTTGAACAAGTCAAGCTATACTAGGTTTGAATTTCATTAGAGTTTTATTGCCTTGAAGCAACATTCACACGGAACCGTCCACTTATATCGATTTAAACCGAGTTGAGTTTGAAAGTCATTATTGATTGGAAGCTATGCTATATCTACCTGCCTTCGTTCATGACTGAGCGCTACTTTTCATTAGTACACTGTGTACGCAAATTGTTGTAAGTGATTGTATTTTATCTAATACATTAATTGATGCGGCGCCTGATTTATCAGACTTTATCGTATGATGTATGTATTCATATTATTCACATGTCCATGATAAAATCACCAACAACGGTGAATTGCACATTGAACAAGTAATACTGGAAACAATTAGTTTTGTACTCGAACAAACAATATTATATAGAATTCCGTTCAGTTTATCGTCACATTCAATTAAACACTTTGAGCAGTAGCAGAGGAGAATAAGGTATTCTTTAACAATCGCCTTTCAGTTTTGAGATGTTAATAAATAGAAAATAACCTAGGTACCTATATCTAATCTATAAGGCGTTAACGTTGACTTTGTTGAACAGTTAGGTGATAAGCACACTGCTAAATAAACCATTTGTAGATAACAGTCAGTGTTATAGCACCAAAACTAGAGAATACAGAATTTTGCAAAACCTCCAATGAACATAAAACATTACACAACAAGTGCCGGTATTGGTTTAATTCACTGTTGTATTAACGTAACGTTATTGAAGTATTAATTACTGTTTGAAGGAAAATCACCGAAGTACTGGCATTGTGAAAAGTTAATTCCTTTTGACGGTTAAGCAACTCGTTCCAATAGCCATTTTACTCGGTTCATATATCTATGTTAGCTATGGTTCATATTGTATTATTAAGTACCTTTATGTATTTAGCACGATAATAGTAACTTTGACATAAAATACGTACCTACGTAGGTAAGTGTATCTTTAAACTACAGCGTGATTATTTCACATGTTCAGTATGAAATCCGCTTTCGATGTGGAAACACGAACGAAAAAATAATATAATTTCGAGACGGTGGCGGTGTAAAGTAGACTAATTTAGTATGGAATTATGAGTGGGAATGAACAGTCGTGCTTGTGAGAGGAATCAGGTTGAGAAGTGCCGGTTGTCTTCTCACTTGGAATAACACTGGTGTCAAAGATTCTTGGTATCGTTGTGTTCATTCGTGACTTTGCGCTCCAATAACATGTAGACGTTTTTATATTCTATCGTAATGATGGATGATGATGCCATGCTAACGACCTCTCTATTGTGTTTTTTCGTAGCAATTTGCGCCAAATGAAGTTTATGTAAAAAAGTTGTTGTGATTGTGAGTAATTTAAAATCGTGACTTTTTTTACCGGAGATAGTTAAAAGTGTTGAGTTTTGTGGGATTTAAAAGTAAATGTATCGAGGCCCACTTTACAACATGACCTTAGTTTAATGAAGAACATAAAAATACAGTGCAGCGCATCGTAAGTACGCGTGTCCCCCACAATAGTGTGTATGCATGGAGAGCACCACGCGTGACCGTGCTCTGAACCGTGATGCGCAGACAATGGGGAGTGCTCGCCAAAGCCCCAAGTCTAGAACATTAGCGTAATTGTGTATCTGAATGTTCACGGACAGGCCATCACATCTAATTAAATAATCCTCAAAACTTCTTAACAATCCTATCCGTGTTCCGGGCAGTTTTTGAGCTGTTTTTTTTATGACGTTGTTATTGTAATTTAAGCTAATTTGAACTAATTGAAACGTTAAAACAGCTGATCCGTTTTGTTGATGATGATATTACAGTGGAGCGTCGATTATCCGAACGTCGCTTAACCGAACGACCGCTTATCCGAACGTCAATGGCTTAGATATTGCCTTGCGCTGGTTTGAAACACAGACCGAGAGCGACCAGTATCAAATATCTGTTCTTAAAAAAATACGTGATCTAGCCGCTCGTAAGCGGGTAGGCTTGCTTCGACAGACGAAAATTCAAGATTTTTTTAAGTGTTAATTGTAATTACATAGTAAAGATTAGTTTTACTACAAATTGTCTGCACTTTTTTTTTGTTTATTTCCTATTTGTCATTAAAGATATTCATAAATGTAAATAATATGGTTTTCATTTACCTGAACGTAAATTCGTATGGCTGAATCAATATACATACATACATAATTACATTAGTTCGATTATCCGAAAATACCGGTTTTCCGAACACCCATGTCCCCCAATTAGTTCGGATAATCGACGCTCTACTGTATGTTTATGTTTTTGTTAAATGTCTAACAATAATTATTCCCGAGTTAACTTAAACTATTTTAGTATAAATGTATGTAATTGTTGCGTTTATGACAGTATAATTTACGAATGTTTAATTTCTTTTCCAGATTCCTGTCGATAAGAATGCCAAGCTAAGAACACTAGAACTGAGAGGGGTTTACTCCGCCTCAAAATTAAAAAATTTGGATACCATTAAGCCTTACGATGTAACAAGAAATGCAGAAATTGCAGAAAAACCTCATGCTGTTACTAAAACTAAAAATGATATAAAAGAACCAGTATTTTGTAAGACTTATGCGTCATTCATACCAAAAATGAGTTTAAACTTGGAAAAAGTTATTGAGCAAAACCCAAGAATACTAGACTTGCGTGAAAAACTTAATCAAATAACAAAAAAGCAGGATTCTAATGTAGATAAGAGGACAAAAGGTTTAATTAATGATATAACGCAGCACCTAGTCGACAAGAAGGATGAAGACGAATCTGGTCCTTACAGTTTGTTATTTGATCTACAGTCCGATCCCTCTACGTCATTTAATGAAAGTGCAGGAGTGAATGTTTGGAACCGACCAAAATCAGAAGTACTTAGTGATACAAACTCGCTTAACTTCAAGAAGTTAATTAATCCCATTAACAAGAGTGCAGACAGACTACCGAACGTGTTGAATTTCGATGAAAAACCTATGAGGGAATTTGAATATTCTTGCGAAAATGATTTAAACTTTCCGGCAAAAAAGACATTTAATACACATTCCAGATCTGATCTCTGTCTACAGTTAAAAAGTCACGTACACTCACGTATGTTTGAATCTAATTTAAGTCCTAACGATAATTCGCTGAGTAGGACTAATGAGGAAAACTCCCTGGATGACAGTTTGGGCATTCTGACTCCAGATCAGATGGATGATATATGTTATTTAGAAAACGCTTTCTCTCCTACAGTAGAGGGATTACCAATTTTCTGTGATACTAATGAAAGTAAAATATCTCCAGATAATGGTGATACCCCATCAACTGATAAGACTGAAAGTAACTCTGCAGCATCGACGATACAAAACGATGGATTTGATAGCTTAGAGAATAAAAGGTGCACGGTTGAAGGGCAACTAGCGCCTATTGTGAGTCTGGAAACAATAATGAATAACGAGGAACACAATTCACAAACATCCTTCGATTCCCCAGCTCATAAATGCATTGGTACATTGTCTATTCAAGAACCATTGTCAAATACTTCTAGGACCTACGATATGCCCTCACAAGATAGTACAATAGGGAAGGACGAGTTAACATCTAATTTGATAGACGAAGAATTCATGCCTTCTATTCACAGCAGCATTTTAGAACCCGTTAGTTCTATTGCTGAAAATGTGGCTAATTTAGAAATAGCTCTAGATTGCAAACATGAAAGTCTATTGATTACGAATAGAATCGAACAAACTCCTTCCCCAGAGGATTTGCCATTAGACAGTTCAGAAATTATTGGTGAAATAAGTACCTACTCACAGTTTTCCGCTTCAACACTGCATGACTCGCAGACCTATTCAGATGGTAAAAACGATTATCCGAAATCCATGGAAACTTCTAAAGTTTCCAACAGTTTCATTACTAGTATCACGAGCATTACGAGTTTAGATGGTTATCAAGGGGATGGGGAAATGTCCAGACCTGTGAGCAGAGGAGCAGATCATTCAATTGAACACCGGGAAGACGCTATTGAAATGGATTGGCAAAATGTGCCAGTCGCTAGAAGAGCAGATCCCATGACGGATTCAGATTTCTTTACAGAAAGTGACGCCGATGGTTTAGATGATCATATGCAAAGAGGAGACCGACGGGCTCAGGTTATTGATGGTGCCCTGTACGGCGGAAAGAAAGTTAACGGGAATCCACCTCTCATTGTAAACAGAAATGAAGACTCCTGCATGGAATCCAGCGGAGTTTACACCGATTTCGAAAATCATCGTACGTCTCCTGTGTTCTTGAATGTTATTGATGACATGTCTCCCGATGGATCTACACCATCTACACGATCAGAATGTAGTCAGAAAAATGCTAGTACAGGAAACTTGAATGCTTATTTTTCACCACTGCAAGATGCCATGGAAGAACATAAATCAGATACATCTCACGTTATAGACGACGATGAAACACCGAAAAACACCAGCAAACGAAATTCGTTGAACAGTGTAAAAGATATGAAATGCACGGAAAAGAACAAGGAGGAAAAGAGGAGTTTCACCTTGAAAAAGTACAAGATGCCTAAGCGTGATGTGCCAAGTAAACTAAAAAGTATGTTGGCTAACAGAAAGACTGATGCCGATAACAGCGTACAGAGTAGCCCAAAAACTGCAAAAAAGACCGAAAGAAGAGAAAATTTGGCAAAGAAGAATTCTTTGGACACCAAAAATGATTATAAGATAAAATCCTTCAAGGATATTAAATCAAAGGTGGACTGCTCATTTTCATTACAACGATCTCAAACTTCATGCAGTGTCAGTAGAATGTTAAGCTCAAAATCCACGAATAACAACGTAAAACCTAAAAGGTAAGTTCATATAGGTATGTACTTACTTTTTGTTAACAGTCGTTACAAATCACATTGATTTGAAATACTCGCTTGGATGCACTGGTCACTTTGAATTACAATTCACCCAGCGTGGTGTCAAAAAGGTGTCAAGTTTCAAAGTTAAACTTTTTCACACGACCATGAATATACAAAAATCCAAGCCTGAATTTTTTTATTCAGTTTTATATAATTTTGGACCATCAACTTAAAAATCCAAGTTTTATTGTTGCGCTTTATTCCTCAGTATTTCGACAATTAGAGACAGTTTGTAAATAAAGTTTACATTATTAATTTAATTTAATGAACATGACAACTATAAAAAAAACGAAGCAAATAAACTAAAATAACTATCTTTTGTGTTAAAACTAAACAAAATGGTTTTTAGAGCAGAATACGTTAAACATAACATACGTAACATAGGGAAAAATATTCGCTCTTAAATCATATTAATAACTAATTTATATTTTCTGTTGCGCAGCCGACACATGCGTATGCGCATGGAGCTGGGCTCGGCGGCGGGCAGCGGCAAGAGCAGCCTGCACAGCTCCCAGAGCGATATCAGCGCCAGCAGCACACCGCTAGGCAAGCACGCCACCAGCCGCTTCCCCTTACTCAGTAAGTGCCAGATTTACTAACAAGACCTGCCCCCTTTGCCATGTATTTCAAGTCACTTTATGACCAAGCGTAACACTGATTTAAAAGGCTTTCATTACACTGCCATTTACTTCCTGAATGCCAAAAATTAGAAGACAATAGAAAATCAATTGTGTCTCGCGTGGATTCGCGCACGCCTCGCGTGGATACAAGGGGTAACTATCTTCGAAAGACAATGGAAAACGTGGCTTAGGGGACAGATACTAATATCATGCCTGCTATATTTTTTCTGCGCCGAAGTCAGGTGGAAAGCAATCAGTGGCTTACAAAACAGGTAGGTACTAAATGACTATCTTATATTGTGTTTACAAAGCTGAAAATTACTTCAGGGAAAATGTAATTAGGTTGCCAGTAAAAACTTATTCAGGTTTATGCTAAGTTTATTATAATGATTCAGTATGTAAAGAGCGGCAATTGACTTGCAAACGTTTATTATTATTATACACTATGGAAATAGCTCTAACGTCAATCAAATAATCACCTTTGACAATAATAATATTGTAGTGTAATTCAAAATTCAAACGCTGAACACACCTACGCAAATAACTACGAATTACTACGAGCTAGGAAGAATGTAGGAAAATCTTAGATCACGCGTATAGACGTTAAGCCTGCGTGATAACAACGCAATACTTCTAGTTTGTGTTTTGACACACCATTCTAGAGGTACTTCAAGGTTACCTAGCATTGGCTTCATGTGATTCAATGACATGTGTTAATTCTAAAACAATTCACGTAGAATCATTAAAAGTGGAAACGTACGAACGTTTTGTATGAAGTCTGATTTTGAACAGTTACTGACAGAAATGGAACAGAGTAAACAAAAAAATATAAGAAAATGATACTTCCATTACTAGCCAAAATTATGTTTATTAATATTGGCAGAGGTACTGATTTGAAAAGTCGTTACTTCTTTATGAATATGCAATGTGACAGTGACATGCTACAATGTTAACCCGCTGCTTATTGTTAGTGCTCCTAATTCTTGTGTAAATTTTACACTAATGCATAGAGTTCATGGCAAGCTATCGTCCTTGTTTATAAGGTTTCGTTTGATTTAGCAACTCCTTATTTATTGGCGATAGCAATTATCACGTAGCGTGCCGTATCTTTATAAATAGGCACCGGCTGAATTGCTTATACGGCCAAGTAAAAGTGAAGTCTGAAATAATTTATAGTAAAGTTATCGTGATTTATGGTTGAATACAATCTAGGTATTTGCTAACTAGGTTTCAGTCGCTTCATGCTTTATCCATAGCCTTCACACTTTAATCTGATTATGAGTCAGTGAGCGAGATTGCCATTCCATTTTGCTTAGGCGCTTAACTGCGATGCTAGAATCAAAAACTATGAAAGCTATTGCGCTTTATTTCACGCCAATTCAAATTACTATGGTTCATTAATTCTGAAATTATTATATTTTTAAATCTGAAAGAAAATGGTGTTTACTTTAAGTCGTATTCATAATCTAAAGCATCCAGTGCGGGTGCCTACTATAAAATGAAAGGCAAGCGTAGTCAATAACATACTACATATTGCCATTCACATTTGAAGATGATTATGATTCAGTATCTATGAGTTATATAGGGTAATTATTTCGCAAAAATAAGCAACAGCAGCCTTTTTTATCGTTCCATTGCTGGACACAGGTGTCCTTTCACACAAAAAAGGATTGATTCAATGGATTGATTGATGGATTCCACCAAGTCAGTCTAAGCTTCCACGAGATGTTTTCTTTAACATTTAATCAGTCATTCGTGTTTAAGATATATAAAATCATTACTATGTTATGTTTAAAAAATAAATAAATAATTTATTATGCTTATATTATAATCCACATAGGTAATCATAATGGAAATAACCCTTATGAATAATGATAATGGCCTGAAAAAGCTTACAGCCTAAAATATATTTCTTCATCATTGTAAGTGGTTTTCCTTAAAATAATATTCATCCTATTCCTTAAATATCCACAATAACAGGCTTACTTTCTAGGAATTAATTTAGGCTCATTGACTACAAAACGCATATTTTGTAGCACGTAGATTGCAATCTTACCGGTTGGAACTCAGTACGGATTTCTCTTTACCAATTGCATTTCCTGCCCGAAAATTCAAGTTGCATAGCTACCCCAATTCAAAATCAGCTGTGCAAGGAAGACAAGTACAAATCGATGCGGAAGGTCAACAGTACGGCAGGCTAAGGGAGCGAGCTGGCTGAGACCGCATGGCAACGAGCGTTTTCCTCTCGGCTAGGTTCAGTTCGCCAGTCGCCGGTGAGACGCGAGCCGGCGCGCGCCGCCACTCCGCCACTCTGTCGCGTTCGTGACGTCAACTTGCAACGCGAAAAATCAATGGATTCCCCTCCGACACTAAGGTTAACCGCATACCGCATTTTCTCAAAGAAAATGTGCCATATGTCAGTGAAGTGTTGACGATCCATGCACCTGGGATACTAATTCATTGATAATGATAAGAACACTACGATGTAAAATGCAACGCGGCACGTGAACGGTTTACTTTCATGTTTTGTTTTGTGTGGTGTCATAGTTTAAGTTATTATTCCTTTAATTTTACCTTTTGTTTACTTGGCGTTAATTAACTTAACACTTGACATTTTCTTTGATTGATGAAGTACCTAATAATGTTTTTGTTTACCTTGCGGACTGTCACGGAATCTTGGAATCATTATGTTTATTAGAAAGGATTCCTGACCATTAAATTATTGTCTATTGTTGAAGAAAAAAATCTCTGTTTATAATACTTGTTTATAGACGTATATAGACGTGTATACTCGTCCTTCGTTTACTTCATGTCTACCAACAACTGGTTAAACAAGTTACCACTACAGGCCATTATTATTAAAGTAAACATTTGTCACATTACATGCATGTAAGCACATTTGGTTTTTCACGAATACAATTTTGATTCATAATCGGCATAAATAAACAATATTTTTACCTTTTAACTTTAAGCATAATAAATAACTTTAAAATAACGGCGCAGTTAAATCCTTTGATAGTTAGCTCAGGCGCGTAACTGTATCTCGTTAAGGAATCAAAGATCATGGCTAATGAAACGCAAGTGCATAACGATTGTAACTCGATACGAGTCTCATTAGAAATCGATTATTTAATACATTGTAGGAGGTATTACATAAATCGTTGTAACTCATTGTTAGATAGCAGTCACAGCAGAAAATAATGGGCCAAATAGAAAGTACATTAACGCCCATGCTCGGTCACATGCAACGAACACTGCTACATAATTAAAAAGTGATTTATATACAAAAACGTACATTATGTTCTCTATCTATTGTTTTTACAGAGGTAATAGTTTTTTATCTCATTTTCTATTTAATCTTGAAGTTGCATTCAAGAGAACTTAATCAATAATCTGTGACGGTGTTTAATGAAATATGTATGTATTATGTCCGCCAGCTTAAATTCACGCGTTACGTTAACCGGTTAGCTAATGTGTGAAGGAAATTGTAATAAACGGAATTAAATAATATATTATTTAAGTTACTTTCACTGTAACATGCACGTACTTAACTTACAATGTCTAGAGGTAACTATTCTACACGCAAAAAGTAATTGTACGAAATTTTTAATTGACACAGCTAACTCGATTCGAAAGCATGAAATTGGAGAATCATGATATAGATAAATTTTATCTTTCACATCTACTTCAGATGTCGAAGTATTTCATAGATATCGAGTATCATCTTGAAGAGTATCTCAAAATACCTGACATTTTTCTGGAAATATCTACAAAGATTTTTCATTTCCATTACACATTTTATATTTTTATGAAACCTTGTCAATATTGATTTGTATTTTAATTAAATGAAATATTTAATAAGTAGCCAAATCTGGTATACATAACAATAGATTTACTCAAGACATTACTATCGGGGAAATGTGAAAATGTTTCACATAGAATAGACAGCTACGAGGTGCAATGCGAATTAGTTGGCGAAATTGACGCCAGCCAACAATGCTATGTTATTTCTACCTTAACTGTTGAAACTACTCCGTATAATATTTCAATTGTGAATTTTATATTAAAGGAGCATTCCAGTATCGATATTATTTTATTAATTTGCATAGAGATAATAGACTTCATAAAAAGTTTATTGACTCAAAACTTCTGAATTTTCATGCAGTGTTTCAAACATGGGTACTTAGGTACATTCGTAGTTCTAATCTTATCCCGACTTATCTTAGAAGATGTAAGACATGAACATGATGTATTACGTTATTGACAAGATTATTAGGGTTATAGAGAAATGAAATAAACAGATGTATCTATGAGGTTCATTTGCCATTAAACATGCGAATGAAGTCACGATCATACTAACTAATTTGCTCCAAACTTTTACATCATAACTGTTATTAAACGTAAAGTTAACGTATTTTACGCAACAAGACTTAGATCTTTATCTATTCAGTTAAAACAAGTTTCTAAATCGTAGGAGTAGCACGTTGTAGTAACCTCGTTACCCATCATAGATAAATATTACAACAGTGACCATTACTTATCTCAATGAGATAAAATATCAAATGATATTTGGGAGAGGAAAAAAATATGGAAACTACTGATCATTAAACTATCCTGCCGGGTTTACCGTTAATTAGTTAACTGATTAACATACAGAACTTCCACGTTAATAATCCTAACGGTTGTATTTCAAATGCTTTTGCTTATCATTCCCTCGTATCGCTCTACTCGAGCTCGGTATAGAAATAATATTACTAACGGCAC
This sequence comes from Helicoverpa armigera, assembly GCF_030705265.1. Taxonomy (NCBI): domain Eukaryota; kingdom Metazoa; phylum Arthropoda; class Insecta; order Lepidoptera; family Noctuidae; genus Helicoverpa; species Helicoverpa armigera. The sequence goes on along the minus strand of NC_087132.1, from coordinate 6,474,998 downwards.
AGGTTTCCAAATATAGACTTTTAAGGTTAACCCTAAAAATATAGTTTATAAGCGGAGACAGTATAAATGGTCTAGGCGATACTTGCGAGTGAAATCCGCTGGAAGCCGATGCAGTGTAACGGGTTATTCTCGTCGATGGATTTGTTGACGAGTCGAGAATCGTTGACCCCGTCGGTGAAGGCGAAACCGACTGCAAACTGTTCCATCCACTACTTATTGATGTTAAAGCCAATTCTGACAGAACAGCTAACCAGCCACGAATAGCCCTGCCAACAATATCATCACAGCGACTTCCAATCAAGATTATTCCAAAGTCATCTTCGGAAGTGTTTATTTATCTTGCCGTTCATTTCGGGCGGATTTCCAATATTTACTCAGTTGCCTACTAATTTGGAGTAATAGCTTTTTGTTGATGATTATTCTTCAATGATTGATTGTATCCCTTCAAAGTAACAAATATCTTTTTATTTGGGTTTATAGAATTGATGCGTAGGAATGACACCAAAACCTTCATTTTAATAAATAAGAAACTGCTATTAATGCCACATCAAACAGTTTGATCGAAAAATAAATATAATGACTGTAGCCATTGGGCTATGAATATAAAATCATAATAGTTGTCCCAATTTTGTGGTATTGGAATCGGTTCTAGAACAGTTGTGTATTCAGCCGAACTATGAGGTCTCGTCTGACCCACATTCATGGCTTTAATAGCTTGCCATGGCCTAAAAGCCTACGTGACATGGTGTTCTACTATTATATCATTAATGTCATTAGTTACATCAAAGGCTTGCAGACAGTTAAACTGTATGAGGACGCCCACTGGGTGCTCATATAAGCAACCCACAAGAACAATAAACCATATAATGCTATCAGATTTAAATATTGAAAATAAAATCTGCCACTATTAGAGAGAGCAGTTTCGGAAGTTTGAGTAATGAAAATATAATTTTATTTCATAAAATTTCAATATTTATTGAAACTGAAAATTATTCATTTTCTAATTAACTTTATTGAACATGCAAATCAGCATTATTTTTAAAGGTTTGTCTTTGTTTTACTACCCGTTAAGACTTGGTTATAAGCTAGGTAACTATAAAATGGTTTTCATATTCAAATTGGCAAATCAAAATTGTAGTCGCCTCACCCATTTTGGTTTTTAAATTGTCATAACTGTCCATTGTTTCGTTGTGGCGTGACTGTAAACAAACTGACTTTCAGTTTTTAAAACGTTTCATACATCAATTTAATAGCTTTATTTATGTTTTGGTGTTACAAAGCAAACGAAAACTCTCATATCAATTTAATTGGCCATGATTTAAATGATATTTTATGATTTTTATTTATATGAGAGAGAGGAATTCCGATTTTTTCACATTCATTCATATTCTGATACACCTCAGTGCAAGTAGATGGTAAAACATAAAACAAATGAGTCATCTGATTGTTTCTTTGATGTTTATTATTTGTAAATTCCCCGCATCGGCATCGCCATGAAGATACAGTCCGATGAGGCGTTGAACAGAGATGCAAATCATGGCACTTAATATTGTGTAGAAAATTGTTAGCAGATACCGTTTTATGTCCATTCGGTTTAGCTGTCACAGATACAAAAACGTAAACCGTTTTAATGGATACCGGTTACCAGTTTGCAGTTCCCAGTAAGGTTTCCCGTTGATTGTTTGGTGCTAAGTTTGCTCCAGCCTCCCACGAGCTGCTCGCTTCATTTATAAACTGTTGCTTTTCCAAGAAATGACATTACAATCGCGCGTATGATGAATGTTGATTTTATCGTTATTTTGTATCGGCCGGTGTGACTTACTGGGAACACAGTTGCTATTGAATTTGAAACAACTGTTATGCTACTATGTTATTTAAACAATAAGATAAACTATTAATAGAATACCGAAACAGAAACAAAACTTGTGTGAAATGAGATCCATAAAATTCTAAAGGTGGTACATTATGCATGGAGTTTTATATTCCTAGTCGAAAGTGTGACGACCACCTTTTTGTGGTTTTCTGACCGCAGGAAACCGGTCTCTGTGCAAGATAGTTACAGGTGATTCCTACAAAGAACAGGTTCCTTTTCGTATTGTTGAAAATCAACTTCTTTGTCCAGTGAGTGAACGCACAGATATAATTCGTGCTCGTGTCAGGACTACTTTTACTTGAAGGGAAGTTGTAAGTACCGGTGTAGTGCCGCAATCACGGTTCGTGCCACCGGGAACGGCAGATCTTATGAAATCTGAATTGATCAAGACTGATTTTTCGCTCGGTAAAGTTTTCTTAATGGAATTATGAGGTCAGGTATGAGGTTTCTAATAATTACAGTTGCAAGTATTTGCATTACCTGAATAAAATCAATATTTTTGGTTTCATACAAACATTTTTACTATTTACTGCGAAATGAACAGATGTTAAAATGAGTGAAGTAAAATGTTGGACTAGAAAACGTATAAGTCGTTAAATCCTTGTACGTGCCGCGAACTGCAGCAGACATCGGCGTCTCTAGTGATATACTGAACCATGTTGCTTCCTTGTAAGGCGCACCATCGTGAGATGAACGGATGAAAGCATTGGTTCGAAAGCAAAGTTATTGCTACCTATGTGTTGTTTTTGCTCACCACAACTTGTTTAGCGTTGTCTACTATACCTACCGTGGTACGTTCTCGCCTATTGATATACCTGTCACAAGACAACATCTTCGGCTGCCGCGTGCGCGTGAGTTCAATTATGTGCTCTACTGTTCAAAAGATTGGTGCTAACATAATTTGTTTCTTAATACATCAGTCGCAAGCTTGTTGGTAGTGCTGTCACGTTTTTACTTCATATTCTTAGTCGAAACGATTTAGTATTTTTTCTAGCAGTGCTTAATTGCATATTAAATTGGTCATTAGCGTTTTTGAACTACTGATTAAGATCTGATCAGATTAGAATGAAAAGCTAATCGTGCTATGAAGAAAGTGAGCATAAATTAAAAATAAAAACTGACTGATGGATGAGACAATAATAGACTAACAAAAGAGCGTAGGCAGATGCTTAATCAGTAATCAGAAATAAGTTTGTCGTGACAATTTTGAGAAATCTAAAAAATAATTATATTATAAAGGCGATATCACTCCAATTTGTGTACAAAGAAAAGATAATTATTTTCAATATTTAGATGAGCACATAGTTTAGAAGATCGAGGTATTGTGTGCGTGTTTGTCGCACGGTGGTTCGGCGCAAAGAGTTCGCGTAACTAATGGGAACGCGTCGAGACTTCATAATTTGTCGTTACGTGACACTAATAATTATTTTACTTTCGTTCGATCGCTCCCAGACGGGTGGCGGGATGTCGGACTTGCTGCATTCCATTCAAATATTGTTCAAGTTTTTTTTATCGTCGTCCAAAACAGTCCACTTCTTTTTTGTTTTGTGGCTAGAGGTCACGCTCGAACTAACCAAATAAACTAAAAAAACTTTGTATTTGAAGACGAGAAGTAGATATCAAATCACATAGAATTATAAAAATAAATTGTTTTCGCCAACCAGTTAACAACGTTCGCCAATAACTTGCATGTAGCACAGTATCGTATAACGGAATAACTAAATGGTCTATAGATTTAATCTTGGAAATACCTTCAAACTATTGTTCGGAATATCGAACGTTCCATTTTACATTTTGGTTAAAATGTTAGTCGGCGCCGATCGGCGTGCAGCGTCGTTTGAGTCGCCAAAGTCAATCACTTGCCGGATGTTAATCTTTACATGTGTCCTCACGCACTGATTTAGTCTCGTTGGCGATACCCATGCTGGGTGCAAGCGAGCAATTTACTATTTAAATGTATATGAGCATTGAGCACCTACAGCCCACTATATTAACGTTATACGTACTAACGAAGTTGACCTCCGTGACTTTTGAATCTCTTGCCGTTCATAATAACTGTTGACACAAATGTTTGTGCTACAGCATTTTTGCTATTTGCGAAGCTGTTTACTAATTTGTTAGACGCACGTTTGAACGAGAGAGGTTGTATGAGTCTGCATGCTGCAATATGTTCAAAGCAATAGTAACTGGACGCTACGATTGTCATTAAAGTTATACAGCATTGGTTGCAAAATACACGTCGGCCTTCAAGAACATTCCCAAAAGATCTTTCATAAAGATAGTTCTTGGTAGAAGTTTTATAACATGGTTCAAAATGGTGTTTAACCATCCGCAGCTCAGTTCCTTTAAAGTCGACTGCAATTGGCTCGGAGCCAGGAGTAGACGCCACGATGTTTTGTATATTACGAAATTCCGCCAAAACTGTTGCAGTAGGCAGGAATGACCCCATTTTCAGAAGCTATTATGATATGACGTGATTATTTATTACGAAAACGCACGATACTCTATTAACTTGTTCAGTTAATTCGCAATGCATTGCGAATTGGATTTAAGGACGTCCGAAAGTAATTATAAACACTAGCATATTATTTGTCCTCGCTATTGTTATTTGATTGTAATTGGCTAAGGGGAGGACTAAAAATAGGAAACGGTGTTGCATGCCATTCGCAATGACGGCTTCAATATGCATAGAATAAACGAGTTCTTTGAAACCATGTGTACTTAGTTCCGTCAGTATTAAAGCTTTCATGTTCCATAGGTATAACATAGAATGAGGTTTCAGGACAAAATACACAATACCGATTGTAGTAAAATTCTGAAATGAACAATTTTATCTGATCGACACCACGCCAGCAGTTTGACGCCACTATTTCTCCATGACTCGGCCATTGACCCAAATTGGTCTGTACCTTTATATTTTACAAAAGACTGTTTAATAATTTCAGTATAATATTTAAAGTTTAAGTGGAAAGGGCAACGCTATGAGTATGTTATTTACAAAGAATCAAGGCCCTTCTAAGAATTCCTTAAAATAAATATAGGACGATAGTCTAACGAAAGATTGGTCTTCATCCACTACAGTTTTGCAATGCAAGACGTATAGTTTATGAATATTACTTACATGTGGAATATTAATAGTGATCTGTTAGCAATACGATGTTCTTCTCTATTTATTAGGGCTATTTGAAGATTCGCATGACCGGGTTTTCTGGGCTATTAAACAGGCGTCTTGAGGACTTGATGGCAGAGCACTTAGAGCGAATACCTGAACGTCTCGAGTCACTCAAGTCACTCAGGTTGTGTACGCCGTGGATCAGAACAGTGGGGACAGCATCCGTTTAGTAATCAGTCGTCCGTAGTTGTTGTATGGGTGAGTTCGTATCGGTGACCGATTTCAGGTAGGCTAGCCTATTTATAGAAATATCTGGAGCATGAACTATGTGATAGACCCATACATTAGGTGCTTGAATTGCGAAATGGCGCCTTTTATCTCAAGGAATTATTTAAAGGTGTTATTCTGTAGAGCTGGTTTTTTCTTCGTTGTATAAAAGATTTAATTAACTTGATTTATAAAACCGGAAAGGTATGCAAATTTGATGTGTTCAATGATATTATAACGGTGTTAAATGATCTGACAGGCATAAAAATGAGGTATTTTAATTGCTGGTTGGTAGTGTTTGGCTGCTAGAACAAATAAACTGTTTATTTTTAAGGTGGTTCAACTAGCCACTCGTCGATAGGTCAACTCACAAAATGTCACGAGTTGAAATACCAGAAGTTACTTGCCATGTAGAAAATACCAACCGTTACGGTTGTTTTACATACTTTCTACTCCCAAAACAAAACGAAACTTTAAAACTATTAGATTAATGTGTTACACTTCAAACATTCCGTTTGAATATTTTAACGACAGATTCCACTACATAAACTATTAATATAATTATTTATATTTATTTAAATTGAAAGCAACTGTAGAACCTACGTTTTTCACGTTATTTCAGTAGCAGTTCATATGTGTTGAAATTAATGAATACAGTTTTTGTCTTTTCGGTGGAAAAACACACACAGACATAGGTATATTTCACGGTTCGTCAATGGCGATTATGTTTGTTTTATTTATTAGGCATATTCATCTTTATCTGCTTTTAGATAAGGTTGAAATTAACTTGAATATGTTCAGAATAAAGCATCGTCACGCAGTGTCCGTCGTAACGACTGCACCTAGGTAATAATCATACTCGTTTGTTTGTTGTTTTAATGGCATCATCTTATGGCTATTTTTGTCGATGCAGTGTTCGTTATCTGCTTAGAATAACCTTTAAGGATTCGCAGTATCCTTTGAAACGTACGGGAAACGAGAAGACACGCCAATAAAATTAATCTTTATCGAAAGTAATAAAATTATGTGTTGCTTAGGATGTTGCGCAACTGTCTGTCCGTAATTCTATCTCTCCATTCTGTATCGTATCTTTGAAGTTCTAAAACAAAAGTTTACATCAACTATGTTGGTACAGTATAATAGGTGCAACTAAAATAACCAGACATAAAGACGTCTTTGACCCACAAACAACAGACAAATGGAAAATTATTGAGATTGTGCCCTATATCCAATGTTTATTACAAACAGTTTGTAATACAACCAACTTGTGATTTGACTGTATTACAAGATGTTGTTTTACTTTTGCATTCTGTGAAAATATATTATTAAAAAACTTTTTCAGTCCAGCTTTTTCAAAGTAAAATAAAAAATTGACTTCTTGTATTGATTGTAGATTGACATCACAAATAAGTTCTGTTCCTTGCTTTTAGTAGGAGTAATAGTTGCTTGAACTGAAAACATTCTAGCAACAACTGTAGCGTGCTTATTATCAACCTCTAGACGTTGCATAACGAATTCGCAGTGCATTGGCGAAAATATCGATTAGGTCGGTAACAGACTTTCGTGCGAGCCGTATGCAATTGGGGTAAAGTATTGAAGCGTGGCTTGTTAAAATTTTACGATAGCTCCTACTTTAGATGCACCAAAATGACGCAACACTGCTAACCGGCTTCAAGTGAATGTATTTTGGAACCATTATGATCACAAACCACTTTTAAATGTGAAGATAAAACTTTAATGTTCTGTTAATGATCATTTTTGCCTAAGTAGTAGCTCGAGTATTGGTATAACCTTGGAAAAAGACTCTTTTCTCAAGGTTTGAGAGGTGCCGAAGTGATTGTGCGATTCACATGGCTGTTTTAAAAGTTCAGTGCAAAATAATAGTAGCTTTGAATCTTCTGACTGTACGATTCAACTTTGTGTTAGACTGAAGTTAGTTCGATCATAACATTTTCATAACACATAGCAGATATTATATACTTGTAATTTCTAAATATGCTCATTTTGGATTCGATTGTCTTTTTGTATTCAAATGCGATTGAAATGCAAATGATTATTTTTAGCAACACATTACTTAAGAGTGGTCTGGTGGGGTGCTAACTCGCTACTGCAGACCAACGTACTCACGTAGTTAACACTTGTACGTGAACAATATGGTTCCTATCGGGTCGTACGTTTTGCTTTTCTTTTAGATTGGTTTAAATTAAAACTTGTGTTCACGTGTTGAATTGTATCTGACAGTTTCATTTTTCTCGATGTGTATTTGATTGTGATATCTGATGCTGTGTGATACTTTAGTCAGTATTTTTCTGTCTTGATTTTTTTGTTGCCTTTGGTCACTTTAAGTCAGTATGCAAGTGGTTATATTTAAAAATGCTTTTGTTCTCTTTGTCAACTTTTATTATGTCAATGTTTTGATTTATAAAACCTGTTTACCTATCGCGTGATACATTCCATTTACCTAATGTGGAAAATAATCGTGTGAAATTGAAAACTCCATTGATCTGACTCTTAATAAAGCAAACGATTGTGAGAAGCGCAATGCTAAACATTAAACTATTACAAAAAAATTACAAAACTATCGTAGGTGAGGCGTATACTTAACGCCCGCGTGCATCTCTACCTACAAGCAAAGACGCTCTGCTCGTTGCGAAGGCTTCAATCATTTACGCGCTGTTGATTTTAATAAAATCAGTAATTCAAGATTGCCAATTAACTGCTGTGTTCAGATAATTATGGGTTACAAAAACAAGAACAAATTATACCTAGTAAGTAACATTGCATCTTGTGTTCAATATAGCTAGTAATACAATCCGAGCACTAAAACGCATTTATCTCCATAAACTAAATATACCGCGCAACATTGGACGTGTCTAAAATATCTCCTTCAGCCGCACTAAAGGACACAAGTGCTCCTTCAAGTTATTTAACCCTGAAAGCATCGCTTACTGAAATAGCAACAAATCTGAGGGAACTGGTAACACTTGCTTATGTTTTGGAGTGACTAATGCGCTCTATTACTGCTAAACTTAGAATATTATATGATAATTTTAGTTTATTTAGATTTCGATTTGTGACGTTAAGTTGACACTCCTGACTGGAAATAATTTGGATAATTTCACGTTTCTTTTTCTCCGTGTCCTAACAAAATAACGTTAAATCAAAACGACACTTTCGTTAATGTGATAAATATGCGTGAGCGCGAGCTAAATTGGGATCAATTAGTAGCAAGCTAATTATAAAATAGTCGAAGATCAGAATAGAAACCATATACCTACATCGGGCAAGGAGTTGTTGAGAGATTCATTTTTATTAGACCGATCGTTTCGAATTTAAGATAAGTACTAACGTTTATGGCACTAAGCGCAGACAATTTTTTTATTGATGCTCATAGTGTTATCTATTTATATCCGTTTCATATAGGTACAGACGTATGTATAATCTAGTTGCAATGCTCATCCGAGCTCTCAATAATCTCCGGTAGGAAATGAATGTCCCTGGCTAACATTTTCACTCTACGGCAATATTTTCTCATTTTCATTAGAAAATTGGAAAAGGAATTTTTACATCAAATGATCATTGATTTTGCATTTTGCTGTCAAAATGAACATATTTATTGACAGTTACGAATGATAAATTGTCAGTTAATATGGATATAACCAAAGATGTTCAAAGAAAATTACACTTCAGTTTTCACGTGGCCGCGTCGCTTTGTGCACAGAAAATGTGGCTCTCGCAATAATGTACGTTGAATGATAAATGGTAGCTCTTTAGAGAAAATCCTTTTTAAACACAACGCGTGAAATTACCACTTTATTAAGAGCTCCGTGATTTCGCTTATTAAAGTCTCATTAGTTGTCCATAAAAGAATCGAGAGCAGAGTGGGAGCTCCTGTTACACTGGCACATTTGTCGTGAGTCGCTTACAGAAATAGATTAAAGCGTTGCAATAATTATATCAGCGAATGGGCTTTGTTGACCACCGTAAACCAAACACGTGTGAGCTTTTATAAGTTGAATATTAAGGACTTCTCGCTATAAATCTGTTTTCCTTTTAAGTTACGTTACAAATAAGAAAATGTCAAGTTGCAAATACAAATACACAATAAAATGACCAAAGTGAAATATTATTTTAACTTAAGGCATGACACTAAGTTACGTCTAATTTCATTGCTGTTAGAAGTAATTAATGAGTTTTCGTTCTTTAGAGGTACAAACAAATGTAGATGACGACACACACACACGTAGAAATATGACACGCAAACATTTATGATGTGACTTTACAAGTGATAGACAAGTCTGACGAAGTTCCTAAAAAGTGCTTAATTACAATAATAAGATGCCAAAATAATAAAATGTTTGAATATTGATGAAGAATTTGAAGATGGGGGCACACGGGTCCAAAGAAAAGTTATACAGAAGTGGCTCCGAGAAATATCCATCTAAGCTGCCAGTGCCGAATGACAAAAAGTATAAGATAGCGGTAAACCGAGAGAGATTCGGATCTTTTGGAACCAGAGGTGAGTAACGCTGGAAAATAACCATCCAATTTCATTATATTGTTAATGGACATTTGATACGTGCCTTTTTCTATGCAGCGGTTTTTTTATAAGGTAGGTACCTACTCTTAAATTAAAGGCTAAGAACTTGCGTACATACGTCAGGAGGGTGATTTCGCAGAAGCATTAGCTTTAACAACGTTCAAGTGTTAGGCACTAATGAGTCACATTATTTCAGTGTAATGACATTATTTGTTACCTACAATGTCGGCGTTTGATGTTGACGAATGATTTACGGTTTCTAAAAACTATGTTTCACCAACTGCCTGATTCGGGTAAAGCACCTTTGACCTTGAGGTAATAGCATGCTAAGACTAACAAAAAATAAAGCAAAAAAATATTTCTGAAGACCAACGTGATTCAAACTATAGGTCCTTCACCCTCTTCCAAGAAACGTTAGGATATATCGATATAGTTCGACTTAGTAATATTAATCACCCTGTGGAACCATGAAGACCATCATTAGTTATTCGTAGGTACTCATGTAGGCAGACTAGGGATAATAGCTTTACAGGTCAACAACCTTTCTTCTTCCTTGTGTCGGTTTTCATACCTATAGCAAAAATGATACTAAATTACTATTTGGAAAAACCACTTTATTAGTGTGTTCAAAATATATGTAAGTTTAAATTGATTAATTAACATCACTTGTCGGTTTTTTTGGATAACATTATAAATGTCCTGTCCTTATTCACGCTCAAATTATTACGAAAGTCGTTTAACCATGAAAGTGAGAGACACAGCAACATTATTATGTGTGATTAAGGATAATACACACTCTATATTTCACAGTGTATTGTAAAGTCAAGACACAGGTCAGGATAGTAATTCACGCGAGAAGCGGATCAATAAAACGTTGTTTACACAAACCAGAAATAATTTAATTGTATCTTTAACAGCCTTTGGGGGCACGTAGAAACTGTTTTGCGAGTCTAAAGTCGTAATTACCAAAATAAAAAACTATCGCGTAATATAAATTGCGTGATAACTTTTTATTCGGTGATGCAAATAAATATGTATAGTGAAACATCTCGTAACCATACGTAATATTTTGAATGTTAATTTAGTAACATTTGTTGTTTTGGAAATAACCTTTCAAGACGGAAGACCTTGTGAAGTAATTTTAATTGTTAAGGTTTTTGAAAGTTCATTGTTATCGTAAACTTTTCAGAAATTAGCCCTGGGCAGTCTTGATCATTTAGTATTTAATCTTATTATTGTGACATTGCAGAGACCAGTAAAGTTTGACTTAACAAAACCCATGTCTATAAAATGTTAATAATATTAACCAAAAGTTGAACGTTACGTTTACTATAAATTATAATAGTCCCAACTGTTGCGGAAATAGCTGTTACCCAGTTAAATCGGAACCAGTTAAAATAAATATAGTAACAAAGTGGTGTATTCCGGACCGCTTTCAATATAAAAGTGTAATTTGTCGCCTTGTTAGTTTCTAATTCATGTTAACTAGAAGAGGTTTTTAATGTTGCGTGTTTTAGGCCTCGAAATAGGGTATAATGTTTTATTGAAAAAAACCTGGTTAAGTCGTGTATAATTACACATATAATAGAGTGTTCACGGAGTTACTTACCGGTTCTTCTCCATGAGACCAACCCCTTGGAACCATGCAACTAGCTTGACTTTTCATAAAAACCTGTAGGTATTGGATTAGACCTAATTGTCATAAAATCAAAATTGTCTTTGACTTTAGGTCTCGTCGGTATACGGTAACAAAGGTAGATATTTATTGGTAACAAAGTAGGAAGTCCAGCAACAAATCCGTAGTGAATCAAGTCAGGGTGTCCGCGTGTCCGCTCAGGTGTTCAGAAGCCTTACGCGACAATCCGTATTAAATACGTCACGTGCCCATTTCTAATAATATCCATACAAATATAAATAAATACTGGACAGTTATACACTTGACAATGACTGAAACCATGCAGAGATTTATTAAAGCTAAACCTGTTAAGTAAGAAGTATTATGCTTTGGAAATAAACGGGGAAATTGCAATGTTAGAGGAAAACTAAAGAAGAAACTAACATTGGTATTAAGCATAATTATTTCTAAGTATAGATAATCTTTTCAGCTAACGTCATGATTTTGATGTTAGATTTATAAGACCTTTTGATCTTGACCCTAGGTTATCAGTAGTAGGTATAGAATTGACTATCGGAAAATAAAAGACGTCAGAGATAAAGATTAGTATGCAAGCAGCAACTGTGGGTTTTAAATAAACCTAGCCTTAACCTTAGCTTAATTTGTGTGGGAAGTTGCTAACAAATTCTTACTAAACCCTTATACCTGGTAGAGTTAGTCAGTGCTAATTTGTGAAACACGTCATTTGCAGCAATTTCCTTTTATTTTAAAGTCCAAAACTAAATTGTTTCCCAGACATTTAATGTAATTTCAAGGTACATTTCTCAATTAGCTCAATATTGCTAAGTGACGTTTATTTACAGTTAATGTAAATGCTTTAGCAATGAACAATTGCCGATTCAGGCCAGTGCAGACATCAATCACCTCAATAGAAGCCAGATACAGGAAAAATGATATTACATTATCAATATTACCGATTCGTCACATACTGCAATCAGAGCGGGCAGGCGACTGTTTACATTTCTATTTCTCGGTAACTGACAGAACTAGCACTGTTTTGTACGCCAAGTTATTATTATTTTACACAGCCGTTTCTATGTATGTTATTGCTGTTGCTAGCCTATTTGATGTTATAACAAATTCTGCCTAGTTGCCACTAAGCACTGTTTTAGATGAACCATAATGCGACAGTTTGATTTTTATGATAAGATGACTTCTAACTAGCAGCTTCAGAAAATACCAATGAAGTTTGACATCAAATTGCCCATGTGATGATTTGTTATTCTCAATTCACACTGTTAAGCAAAAATCGTGGTCTCGCTTCGTGACACTCATAGAAGAGAAACGACAATGATACTTTCCCTCACACATCAGTGGGGAAAAATTCCGGCTGAGCTAGATAATATCGAGATTGGATCAATGAATTCGCAATATCTTAGCAATATCTACCGCTTATTGGTAATAGGACATATTGCAGACCTATCTTCTCGGCGCATTACTAATTACAGTTTTAACCACAGGCCTCTTATAGTAACCGCATACAAAATTGCATTAGTATTTTCGAGTTCTGCAGGCCTTATTTCTTAACTTTATGCTTAGGGGCGTAATAGTACATTATTGCAAAGACAGGGAAATAGGCAATTGGAGATCGTAGATTAAAAAGATCCTAAGATTATGCAATTTGCGTGTAAGTGAGTCTAAATGCTAAAGGGTATTTGTGACAACAAACATTACATACACAGCGATAAGCTGATAAAAGATTTCACCTCATGCATTCAACTTATCTCGTATTTTTCTCAACTTTGCTCTTCCCACGGTATCTGATATGTTATGCGAGATTCGTGCTGTAGATAATAAACAGGTACTTACATTATATTGTAATGACGATTTTCAGAAGGCAACTTTAAGTCATTTTAACTTATTGCTCGATACTTTTTATAGTTATACATTTTTTATGTTATAACCTTTTTTGTGCGTTTTTAATGAATTCGCTTCGTAATACGTTGTGCCAGTCATGTAATTTGATCATTTGATTTGGTACCTAAGACAATAGTGTGATATAATTTGTTAATGACAGTAAAAAAATAATCGACTATGTTTGGCTCCTGTAATAATTGCATTAGATCCGGTTTTAGTATATAATTACGGTGATATAATTCATAGGCTGGTCTATACATAGCATCTAGATGGAATGGCTTTGGTCCTAGAATACTTCTCCAGGTATTAGCTGTTTATTTGATATTCACTTTGATTAAAATATTATAATTATTGTAATGCAGTTAAATACTAGCTGCTCAAAATAATTCTGTTACTCATGCTCCGCAGCTATATCTACATACTATGCGTATGTACATGTATTTATGATTATTTTCCGTCTTTTCCAGGGAACGGCAAGAAAAGGGAGAGCGCCCCCACGCCAACCACTCCCGCGCGCCCTCCGCCCACTCCGCCGCAACCCCAAACTGTTCAAGGTGAGTCATAGTCTGCAACATTTACATAATAACTCACACATCCGTATAACGCAGTGTACACTCCACTTAGAAGTTCGTAAACGCTGACAGACTCGTGTCATTAGGGCTACTGTACGCCGAAAAAAGTATCAAGTTGCATCCTAATGACAGTACAACAGTGACTGACACTGAAGTAGATTGATGACACGCGGCCGCAGCAGACACTAGCGAGAAGTCGTGAAAGGTGCCATTTATACATAATACGCTGCTATCCGTTTAAATACTATGTATCTATGTAGTAGTTATCGGAAGTTAAACTAATCAGCAAGACTTGCTAAGCCAAGCGTTAAGCCTGAGACCGGTCGACCTGAAACGCTTTAAAGACTCGCCATGTACGGAAAATATGCTATAAAAAGAATTAACTACTAAATAAAAGAAAATCAACATTGATTTATTTTTCCTGAACGTGTAATTAAGAAATATGTACCTACAGGTACATACCTACCTTCTGGTACCTATAACAATGAGGAACTCAAAAACATAGTGTCTATATTTAGCTCACAAAATGTGATCATGTAACAGGACTTAATGGTCACTAGAAAGGAATTAATTAGCAAGTAATCCACTTAACGAAGACAAATCGTATTAGTCTGCTTTATGGGATCAACAAAAGACAGTCTAATTAACTTTGTGTTGACAGTACATTATATAGATACGTACGTACTCGAGTACTGGCACTCGTGTAGCCACACGTAGGCAGGAAGGAAGTCAAGTGCCTTGGGGTTACATAAAACATGCAGTGTCTACGTCTTAATGAGGTAGAAGACAACCACTAGAGCGAGATAAGCAGCGGTCTTAATGAAACTTTAATTAAACACATCAGCACAAGAAACTTTGTAGGCTCTAATGAGGCGTACAAAACAAACGATAACATCACTATAGATAACCTTCAATATGCATCTCTAGCTGCAGCCAATTATTGAGTTAAAAGTAGATTAGACATTGTAGGCATAAAATAAAATTTGGCTAGGTTTTGAAATTATCAATGCATTCAAACAACAAGGTTAAACTAATCACGAATTCGTTTTAATTATAGCTGTTATAAATTGCTGATAAAAAGACCGGCTAATGTTGAATTTGACAGAATACATTTGACATTTTCCGTGTTTCATATATTTTTGGAAGGCATTTGCAAATGAGAGAAGCTATTTTGTCATAGTAAATGACATACAGGCTAACAGACCGCAGCAAAAACAATACAACACTTAATTAAACAAACTCAAAATGTTCTGCATACGATTTCGTAACTTTAGTTACGCAAGGCATCTTTGGAGTATAAACAATGGCGGCTGCGCAAAGGTTGTCCTTTGAAAACTGTGTCAGATGGTAACTGGTCCGATTGGTTCCAGTGCATTAGAATATTACGAGCCACGTGTCACTACGAGCCAGATTGTTTCATTAGCATGCTGATCAATATCAACGTATTTGGAATAATCAGCTAAATCGGATTTTTTATACCTCAAAAATAAAATGACTAGGTACATGAGGACTTCCTTATTATTTCATTTACTTATTAAATGTGCATTAATGTGATCGTTTCTATTTCTTTTGCAATAGTTATTTTTAACACTGATTTGCATTGACATCGCTTTGTTGCCTCAAGTCTGGGTCGTTTCCTTATCATTCTGTTCGCTTTCTGATGGTCACTTACAACGATATTCAAGTCGTCTATTATGTCGATATTTTAATGTTTGTAAATGGAACCAAATGCATCTAGAACGCTCTTGGAATAATTTGTATTCAAATGATTACTTTATCTTGTAAGTTGCTCTTGTCCCATTGTTTTGTCAGAAAACGAGTTTACTTATCATTTTCTGTTGTGTTTACAGCTAAGAAAAATGGCGTGGTACCTAAGTTGTCGTCATCGCCGGTGGCGGTGCGTGCGCGCACCTCCCTGGCCCCACCCCCTTCGCCTCGAAAGCCTGCGCCCCACAGAGTGCCGCCGGCTCAAAGACCTAACACCTTGCCTACCAATAAAGGTCAGTGGAAAGTTGATTTACCTACTTCCTTAACAAACTCAATTATCTCTAATTACCGTTAAGTATTTCGTATCGAAACCTTCAGGAAGTTTTTATCGATTAATTTGAACTTTGAGCTCTTTAAAAGTAAAATCGCACGCAAAAAAATACCGGCAGTATTCGGTCGAGTAGGAAAAAAGTTTTTGAATACACGTTACACACATGCCAATAGATTTATAATAAGATAAGATTAAGGTTCTACGTTATCTATTATTCGATCTAAGTACGAAAACGGTTCATGTATTTGCAGATGCAACAATAGCTTTAATGTAAACTCTGTCCGTAAACTACCGCCATCTATTGTGATTTATTAGTAACCTAGGCAGTAAAACAGGTGGCAGCACTGCAGTCTGTAACTAAAGCCAATCACAAGGTCGAAAACATTCTGGCCAATGAATCTTTGTTTCGCTGAACGCTAGTAGCGCCACAGAAACGTAGTTGATTCGTGCTTTTTATCGTAGATGGCGTTATTCTCACTAATAAAAGTAGCAGCTATGTAGTTTCTTTTTCTTTTATTTTCCCAATGAAAGTTGAAGTTTAGTTTTTGAAATTAAGTTATATGGGTATTGATAAATTGTTGCCATTTCTGTAGCTGAGTAGAAAACCAGCATAACATAAGTTGTAACATCGTACCGGTTACTATTTTGTTTAGCTTAACGTAACTTTAAGTATTTGTTTATTCAATTTCGAAACTCAACCTTTGGGTACTGATCGAACACTGAAATTATGTCCTTGACTATGCTAGCACCTGATTATTTTTATAGAGGACATTATATGCCTACGGTCCAATGACACTGACGAAAATTTCTATTAGTCTCTTTAAAATAGATAAGAGCTTGTGAAGATTCTTTCTAAAAATCATTGGAAGTTAGGACTGGAAACAGTATTTTTTTCATCAAATTATAATGTTGTATTCCCAGTTGTCGGACAATATCTCTAGAAATAACATTAGCTATAGGTCTATAAGCAATGAAAAACGTTTTCCCATCCAACCACAAACATGTATAAAATAGACTGAGCGAAGCAATAAAAACGTCGAGATGCGGTAAAAAACGGAACGAATTTTAATTACATTCGACGTAACGGGACTATAAAATTACAGTAGCGATTCTAAAAGGAGTTTTATTTTTCAGTTGGTACGCAGAGGTACTTACTGTCAAGCCTGTTTATCTATAAAACGTTTAGCTCACGTATTTTACTGCACATGCACCTTAGGCATAAAGGCGGAAATAGCCTTTGTACAAGATATATGTGATATGTACCTAACTACAATACATTGAGCAATAGACAAGTTGTTTCCTCAAGTTACATGCATTCTTACGAAATATTGACAGAAAATACTTACCTATAAAGCACATGATAAACAATTAAATACGCAGGTGTAAGTTACGACTGATTAGAAAATACAATAATTATTGTAGATATTATTTCTGTGGAAGAGTATACATCAAGCAGGTCTTTAATGCTCATTGAATCTATACTTTATTTGATAAATGGAGAAAGCGTTTGAAATTTCAATCAATTTATGGCGTATATAACGGTATTTATTTTTCTATTAATTAAAAGATCTCAGCTAGACCATTAGACTTTTGATCACGTTTTATGGTCTCTGCATTATTATTTCAACTTTGTCTAAACGTTATAGGAACCCAGATCACAAGAACGGACTTTATAATCAGTGTTCCACAGTCCGATTACCTCATCCTCATCTTCTGAATCGCATTAACATTCGCACTCATGGACGTTATAATTACGCAACTCAATTAACATAGCTTGATGAGAATACAGATGAGCTTCTGTAACTGAAGCGTAGGTGAAAATGTAAACTATAAAAATTCTAAAAAGAATAAATAACCCGTACCTAATGTGAGATACGAGGGTTAGTAAAAACTTGTGACGTCATTTTATCGAGCCGTGGCCACGAATGCTCGCTTTTATTATGTGTAATTAAAAGAAAAAGCAAATACAATAAAATTCAGCCACCAAGTTACGTGTGCCAGAACTTATGTAAGAACAATGTATAATGTTTTGGAAACTGTTTTTAAAGCTGCATGGATTCACACAGCGATAATTATCTCTTCTATTGTAATATCAGCCCACATGTGATCAAACGCGTCCTGGTAGAAGGAGTAGGTAATAAATAGCATTCAGTGAAGGGTATCAGATTGCTTAAAGATAAATAACAATATTTATTTTGTTTGTCGTGTGCGTGTAGTTATAACCGTATGATACATTGCGATTTACGCTATTATAATACGACTTCGTTTCATTTTATAGCTTCCTACTGATGCTTTCGTTTGATAGACTGCAAAAATCTTGACACGTGTGTTGATTTTACTACAGTGTGCTGTTATGTGCCATAAATGTTTACGATCTAATTCTATGCTGTAACTTCGGACAAAAACCTTATTTTTAAATAAAATAGGTACTTACCTTTTAAACTTCTTCGTATACTCTATTCACAGAGGGTACTCGTGCGAAAAAATTGCTTCTTAAAATAGTGTAACAATACTGCTGCTAAAATGATTAACATTAAAATAGCACATAGCATAATTGAATGAAAAGCGATCATAAAATGTAATCATAGAAAATATAGAGCATGACAAACCACCACATAGAGGGTGAGCGGTGCCCAATGAAAGTCCCTGCCGTTTGATGAAAGTGCGCGCGAAGCAGTGGCAATAGGTAAAAGAGCGGCCGGCGACACTGTCGCACGCGCATCAGACCAGCGACGACAAAAAACTTAGCCGCATTCACAACCGAGCTCTTCCGTGCCGTGCTCATTAACAACAATTAGTGCTTAGCCATTTTATTCACTTAAATTATTTTACTTAATTTGGGAGAAAGTTATACAACTTCGGACAGTGTTATTTCTGCTCTTGCCGGTGTGTCATGGTTCATGGTGATTTTTCTTATTGTGTTAACGTTTCTGAACTCGTACCTGAAAGTTATAGCTTAATTTGAAGACACTTAATTGCTCAAAATGAGTCCGCTTCACAAGTTCGTGTCTTTTTTTCAATCGGATACTAAAACGAACAATAAAAGCCTTATTCATCACAAGATATTCTCAAGTGAACTGAATATCTGCAGTGGAACTGTCGATGCTAAGAAGAATCATTGGGGGACCCTTAATGGATATCGCAAGTATAAAGGTAATAACACGCTTTCAATATGATATCCGTATGTTTTGTTGTGTTAATGTTTGTTTGATTTATTACTCGCACATACCTATTCATTAATCGACACTAAGCAATAAATACGATTTCCATTTTAGTTCAGTTTATAGTATTCCGACCTTCCAGTTTTATATTCGTGGCCGTCTTTATGTAGACTGCCCCGGCTATCTTTTGTTATTGTTTTAAAATAAATTAACAATTCAGTCAGAAGGCTGTCTGTATGTGTAATTTTGATTGAAAGTTGAATACGAAGGGCAAACTCTGATGACAATATCCGGCCATGGTTGAACGCATCTGTGAATAAACTTCCTTGACCTTAATAAGTTTCAGTAAATGTTCATGTTTACACGGTGTGCACGTCTAACACAACAAATTGATCTTATAGCCGCTGCGAATGTAAGTAGACGTGGAGATGCGAGTATTATTGACATTAATGCATTAAAGTGTCTGCCTTACAACGGATGCGCAATGCCATTTATAAACGATAGCCCAACGATGTGGGTGGTATTAATTCTTTCACTACAGTTGTTTTGTTTATCCATTATAGTCGCATAAATGATTTGCATATCTCAACAACTATTTGAAACCAGTTCACCGTAAATGTTCAGAAAAAAACATTTACAGTTCTCAGAATTTCGTAGGAAACGAGCAATTGTAACACGCAGCAATTGAGTTAGTGAGTAAAACAGCAATGATCGTGAAAGCGCCAACAGTGGATAGTTATTTTGCGGAAACTTTCTATAGCAGTTAAGATTGGTGGCATAATACACAGTAAAGTAAGACGAACACCTCAATGCCTTGTTATTATTGTAATTATCCACAGTTTTATACATATTAAATACATTGTTGTGAATTATGAAAGTTACATCGTGAAACGGCTCGAGGAACCTTTTGTTGAAGTGTTACATTAAAATGAAGCAAAATTAACATATTTGCGTTTACACAATTATGCATGTAGGATACATTTGCAAGTAGTGATATAACAAATCAAAACTACGAAATTTCCGCCTCACATTATGAAACCGGTATGAATCGTGTCAATATGCTCACGTAGGTGGTTCATTCTTTCAAAGAAAGAAAGTATGTCCTATGTGCCGAGTGTGGGAAGACAAAGACTTTGAAATTGGCCAATTTACATCCTAAGTTTTGTTAATAAACAGCAAACCAACACGTTTTAAAAATTTGCAATATTTAATCCGTCATGTTTTATGTTCTTAGTTTAAATGCCACCTACATTGTCAGTTGATTAATGATACTGTGCACTTCTTTTCTACTTAACGACAAGTATAATTTGTTTAAATGTAAGATAGCGTAACGTCCAGTAATGTTGTCATCACGTCCTCTAATCTCTTCCTTTATAAGTTCTTCTCAAAGCGTATCTCCCGGAATATCGTCATTGACGGCTCCTACACTATATTTATAGTTTCCTTCATTTCTTCATTGTTCCTTGTAACTCGACAGATTTTTCAGTCAACTAATTGGCTAGTTATTTTGTATTTGACCCGTCAGTTTCATTCATACTTAATGGATACAAAGTGTTGCTATTACAAGGCGTTTTCTTGTTAGCTCGTGGCGTATAATTTATGTGCCGGCTATTTCATGTTATGCAATTTATACAGTGTTGTGCAAACTCTTATGGTCTTTGGACCACATCAACTTTTTGTGATCAATAATGTAGAACGTTGAAACTACTCTCGATAAAATGTTCCCAATTACCGAAAAGATCTCATACATACATAAATAATGCAGTCCGCCCATTAGCACTTCTGTTACGCTTTGAACTTCGTATAGGCCTTCTCGTTTTAGCCGCGTCACCAATTAATGCATTTTTTCGTGTCTCGTCTTTTGTTTTTGATTTTTTATTGTTGATACTTCCTTTGTTCCGTTTGTTATTTAAGAATCTGTTAATGGTCAATGTCAGTAATGTTCTATTCATACGACTGTATAATTAAGATTGTATAATTCCTTCATGAATGATTATCCCACGATGACAAATTGCTGTATTTTTTTATAATAGCAGTGCAAAAGGCCTACACTGCCTATGGAACAAAACAACAATAGGTGTTCAATCTACTGTATGTATTGTTACAGTTGTAGTCACGATTTCTTTAAACTCTCTTGTCCGAGAGTATCTTTATTCGCAGTGTTCGGACAGTCGTGAGTCGTGCAGTATTTGATAAAATATTTTTCCTTTTATGCCGATTGTTTTATATTACGACGAATGTTACGCAATTTCCTTGTTCCCTTAGATACCAATTGTGTCTCTCTTTTCTCATCAGAAAATGTGTTACGGTAAATTAGGAACTTTTTTACGGTTTTCCACAAGCACACAGTTTTTAATGTTTCGTCCCTGAAAAATATCCTAGAGTATAGAGCTCTAGAAAATAAATTATGTATTTTTGATGAATATTCATATTCTGAAAATAACTGGATGAAATTAAGATTATAATATTTTCTTATGTATCTGGAACTCATTATGCATATTAAAATGAAATTAAATACTCGGAACAAGGAAGCATTTTTTGTTATTAATGGTTACCGAAATCAGAAAAAAAGGTGCGGTCGTGTGGCCAGGTCGGTCACCGTTAGGTCTTCAGATCTTACGGTCCATTACGCAATGTGGCTAGCCCACTGTTTAACCGATTGTTTGGAAAGTTAACTGCTACATGCTTAATAAATCTTAATATTCCATTGTTTCTTTGTCTCGACTGATATTTCAATGGTACGGCAATTTAACACATATCAAGTGAAATCGGCTTATTTCGAAGAATGATGTGCTGAATTCTGTGTGAAAATATTGTTATCTAAATGTTATCTGTTCTTTTTAATTTCTTAATGTAATTAAATGCAGATAACAATACACTTGCAGACTGCAATGCAATTTATATTGCACCAATCGCACCGATTATACCCAGAACTTGTACCTAGTTATTTAAAGTTCGAAAGTGATAAATTCAAGACCGTGAACGAAAATATCAATATTAATGTTACGATATCCGCCCTGAAATTATAAAATGCAGTAATAAAATTCACATGTATGCGTTAAACTTCAGATAACCGGCATAAAACTTCAAGTTTATATTTAATCGTTGAATTATTCGCGAAACCAAAACCAGTTGCATTTTCGACGTATCTGCTTAGTTATGGTTTTTATTTTCATGATTTTGACGAACGGTAATCTCTCATACTGGATCAGTTGAGCACTTTCTGAGAATATTTTTGACTCAGAGAAACTGTGTAAGCTAGATATATTTGACGCTTAAGGATGTACTAAATTCGATGCCGTTGGAGCCAGCGCTTAATTCCATAAAAAGCAGACTAAAATCAATTTTACATTTCCATGTTAAGTTTACCTAGAAAGATTATTTGGATCGAGAGTGCATAAAAGACAATATAAAAACTTCTCAGAATACGAAAGAACTCGGAAGCGATTAGTCGAATTTTGCCACCAAATTGAAACATTAAAGCGTGGTAATATATCAATATGGACGCGCCTGAGTAGCCAGATGCGCATTTTATCGTTTCTGGCTAGTTTTCAAGTGCCGAAAACCCATTAGAGGTATATTAGTAACGGGAATAACCAACCGATAACGGATATTTTTGCACAGGGTTCTGCATATTGTTTGTGAAGCTAATTCGGTTTTCATTCTGTTACCTTGTAGGTTTTTGCAATTAATTGGAGGAATACCTAATAAATTTTCCGAGTTCTTACCGTCAAATTACCTATTCTATCACACAGTGTCCAAAATGATATTATTCCTATTATATAAGCTGAGTTTCTCAAGTGTGTTAATGACATAGGTATTTCTAATATGGACTCTAGATCCCCGAGTAGCAGTGGCAACAAGGGAGTTATGGGAGCTTATGTAAACTACTCTTCATTTTGGCACTTTGAGAAAAAAAATTGTCATAAATACACAACAAGAAAAAATATATAAAAAATCATGATTAAATACAATAATTACGTGATAACTTGTTTTATGTGCTTAAAATAAATAACTGTATCACAGCAGCAGAAAATTTACATAATACACTATTTAAATAAAATTCATTGCACTCGTAGCCTCATAAGAGTTATATAACCAAGTGTAAGAAAACTTCCCGTAACGGATACATTTATAATTTAATCAAATGTGGCGCCAATTGATATGTTAAATTACTTAAATTATAGTAAGTACGGAGAACACGTTTCTCGTTCAACCGGCTTTTATCTCAGTCAGTAACCAAGGAACAAGTTTTGGAATTGTGCTGCATTATCAGTAGTCATTTAAAGGGGCATTAACCAACATTTCGTTAATCGACACGTAATACTTATTACTTCTATTAAATGGCCGTTTTAGTTTTCTGTTCAACTCGCTTCTGTAATTGGTTGTAAGCTACAACTTTCAAGTTAGGAACATTAATTGAATTGTTAATTTACTGCCAGTAGTTCTTATTTTAGCTCAATGTTCTAATACACCTTTAAATATTAACCTATTAAAAAAAAACAAAAATGATATAAGTATCTAATACTTAACAACTAATCTACTATAATATGGAATTTAGTACCTACTCATAGCGAGATTCTATAGAGCGAAAATGAAATACAACTTGACATGTTTAATAAATAGGTTGTCAATCGTCCCCAGAGACAAGAGATTATCGTTGTTCTCCTAAACATAAAGTCTTAAATCTGTTGCCGTGTCCTAAGTTTAGCTCAATTGAGTCAGCTCGCACAAGTAAACATTGGTTGAGTAATACTAAACCCCTTGTTTTTCAGCTTTCTTAGCGTAAATGCATTAATTTGAACGCGAATAGTCGTGCATCGCGCTAATACTAATTGACTTAGACAAATGGTATCTCTACCGACTACATTAATGAAATGAAACCGAGCTGTTTTCACTAATGCAAAAATGCTTTATGTACCTAGTCTTGAAAGTTACTCTGCATAATGTTAGGTAATTGAGTATTTTATAATTTCAATAATACATAGTTAGCTTAACGATTAATTTGATAGCTGAACGCTGTCAATAACGCGAATGATGACTTTTATATTTTGTGTCCTAATTTTACACATTAGGTGCAAATGTGAGTGCTGATTGCATATTACGTAAAATGATAAATTGACCGAGCAAACATTAGCTCAGCTTATAAAAACGTGAACTGGGTGATGGTAAAAGTGTGTGTTGTACACATATGTATACGTGGGAGTACGTAAGCACTCCAGCTGCTCACCACGCGATCGCTGCGTCTACTTTCTGTCGTTAAATTTTTTCTACTTCACTTGCAACATGCAAGCGGGCGTTTATCATCATTATAGTGAAATACAATACTGTCGGTATTCGATATATGTTTCAAGTATCACTACCACTTGCCACGATTATCGACTAATCAGGCAGGTAATTGAATTTATTGCGGTACAATGTCTTCGTTGCTAGCGTTTTTTGTTAATTTCTTACGTGCGTGTCGCTTAGCCAACCATTGAATTTTATGTGCATTACATTTTATGTATGGATTACATATTATATTTTGCGAATGTAGCCGCAATTTTTAAACTTTATGGAGGCAATGGACCGTGTTGACCCTGGCCATTTGGTTTGATAAATTGTTGAAGATTTGAGTTATGGCCAACTTTTATTCTCGGCTACAACGTTTACATTAACAATCACTCATAACTTAAAGCGGGATGAATTTAAATCGCATTTTTATTGATGTCTTGACGTCATTTTCTCTTCAGTGTTGTTCTAACCTCCATTCAGATGTGTATAGCATACACTAGTTTTTCAGCTTTCAATATACAAGCAGTTTCAGATCTTTTACGATCATTTCTAATGAGTAAAATGTTATATTTAAGTAAACGGATATCCCTTAAGTGTAATGGTAGATTTTTTTCAATGTCAGTCTATCAATCACGGGTCCTCCTAGCGGTGCGTTAGGGCGCCGACGCGCGGTTCCGCCCGACCAACCGACTATTTACGTACGTTTCATTAGTTCCGAGAAGCAAACCCGCGGGGAAGTGACGAGCTTTTTGTATCGGAAGTCGACGTATTTGTTCCTTTTACAATGTCTGCGCTTAAACACTGCAATTTTAACCAAAGGTACCAAATTTTTTATAAACAGGATTTGGTTTGGCTGAAATGGATTTACAGTTTGCAGGGAATTACAGATGACAAACTAGACATTTTGGTTACCGAATCTTTTTAAGTCCCCAATTTATTAGTCTACACTTATTTTTGGAACCAATGGTTGTATTCGCCTTGCTTACGTATGCTTTCGATAGTGGACCCGGTACTCTATGTGCATTACGAAAAGTGGTAGTAAAAAGTTTTAAGTAGTCTTGTTACTTCCTTCCAAACACTTATGAGGAACCTTACCTTTTTGATGTGGTTACATGAAAACAGTATCGGTCCTAGCTTTAATGTTGCCGTACGCAGAATGTAAACTGAGTGGTTGTTTGATCTCGCACCTCTAAACAAAGATTAGGTAAATTCTTTGACTATTATTTGACTACTTATTTCTGTGATATCTCTTTATAAGAAGATTTTAAGTTATGGAAACAAGGAGTTGCTATAATTTATTTGGAATTGCTTTTCATTAGATTTTTATCAACGAATATAGTGTTCTGTTCCCTTAGCAACATTTCGAGACCTACTCTCCCTTGAGACCTAAATAGGTGTTAAATCAGAACATTTCGGAGAATCGATGTAATATCAAACTATTTTAGTGTTGTATTCAAGTTACGTACGTGTTCAGCATCGTAGTTTCTGATGTTTAGACTTGCCAGTTCCTTTATTCAGTTTTCAGTGAGAATTGCCCTGAGTTATGGAGTGGGTGAGGCAATTTGGTTAGGCATTCGTACACATCCGTCGAGGAACGTGCGCCGATTCTAAATTATTGTGTTCACTATATAATTCATGACACTATTTTCGTCCTTAATTTGAGGTTTACTATATTACTTTTCTTATAAGGATAAACCGCATAGACGGTGTTATTTATTTCTAGGCATACGTGCTGGAACGTACTGAAGCCTAGAACAAGCTTATCGAAGGTTCTTTTTTGCCTCATTTTTTTAAAATCATCCCAATTATAGATTCCAGTTGTGTTTTCTCAACTAACAAATAATTATGTATTTGGTGACCCACATAAGCATGTGTGTCGTGAAGCCGAGGAATGATGCCAATACATCTTCCAATAAATAAACACGATGGCTCGCTGGGCTTTGTTGTGACGAAACTGCTCTTATATATAGACTATACATGCTGATTAGCCCTTCACATTTACTATTCTAACACCTAATGTTGCAAGGATATGCATTGTTATTGCATCACGATCTAAATTTTAATATCATCTGTGTGAAACAGTGTCGAGGATAGTTGAGAAAAATACATCATTCTATTTTTGTTTTCTGCGCTATTATGGGAACGTCCCACGCCAGTTGCGAAGTTCTTTCTAAACACTATTTATAAATTTATATGTTCTCTACTACACAGTACGACGGCGCTTGCTCAGGTGTGAGCCAAATGTTGTATAACTGCAGGGTACTGACATTTTGCAGTCCAACGCTCTATGTATAATGACAATGATTCATCATTAAATGGATTTGAAATTGAGGATCATGATTGTAGTGTTCAATTTAAGACAGCTGATAAATGGTAATCTTTTAAGTCGTTTACCAACAGACTTCAATTGGAAAGTCTAGTTTTGTTTTAATATGTTTGTAGTTTATAATGAACGTATGTTTGTTTGTTATTGTAGCTTTGGAAAACATAAACAGAGATTATGTTTACACCACCGCTGAACAATGTAACGTACGAAGTTAATGATTATAAAAAGTTATGCTGAATGGATTCATTGCGAAACGTCTTAGCAAGATGCTCACGTAGCCACTGTTAGGTATTACAATGGTTGTTATTTATGTAGCTAAGGTGTTATAGTAGGCATGTCAATAAATACATATTGATAACACGCCACGTGCTACATAACCAGGCTAGAATGTTAAGTAGCCGTTCATTACGATAAGTTGTTGATATACGTCACGCAACGCAATAAACTTCTGCGTCGACGTGTCTAACATCGAAATTACATACAGAATGGATTGGAAATCGCCACCGTGAGGTCACTATTATTCTAGATAGTGCGTCCGAACAGCTTTTTGATATTGTGATATGACGCACGTCAGAAACTTGTTGTTCTTTGTCTGGCTTATCCCCTGTTTTCTGAAAGCGTCATCAAGTTGCTGGAGCCCTTTGATCAGTTCACACGATATCTTGTCAAAGCCTCTCGTTAGCTTTAGTGTTTGGTCCAACCAAGCAAGCATATAATCAAAATAATAAATGACAGATGTCTTCATCGTAAGTGGGTATTAGGAATCTTGGAATACGCGTTATTACCATGTCATGGACTATTAGGAGGTTTATAGTTACTTTCGGTTAATTTGCTAGAATTTGCACAAGTTCGCGTGTTTCTAAGTATCGGATACGGAATGGCAACATACTGTTTTAGCTCCAAACGTGATGATTAGGCCAGTTTCCTTTTGCTGCAGATAAGTCTAACGAGAAAGGCCTTTAACCGGTAATGGGACATAGGTAACTAAGCAGTTACCACTTGCTACACTTTTACTCGATGTCAACATCTAGAAAATCTTGATTGAGGCCCAGGTTAGACTTGTTGATGGGAAAGCCAACTGCAATATTAATTAAGTTCTTTAATTAGTTTATGTACTAAGATCAAGTAATTTTTCAACTGCATGAGAAATGGAACTGATTGATGTGTGTTAGAAAACTCATATCACAATGGCAGAAAACATAAACATTCAGTTCGCCGAATCATTCCAAGAGATGAGACAAAAGCGATGACGGCAAACAGTTGCCGGGGGAAGTCTCCTACCAGCTTCTCTGAAATAAATATTTGGTAGCAGTTTAAACTATTTATTCTACTTATATTCTCCTTTTGAAACAAGACAATGTTTTCCTTCGCACATACTGCGTGTTATCTTTAAATACGCTGAATGTGCCAAATGTGACGGTACGACCAAATTATATGGAGATGCTATTTGATGGCATGTGGCCACCGATTCTAAAATTATAATAGGGAAATGTACTTATAGAGTACCAACAGAGACACAATTACTTACCTGCTTTGTTTAATTCCTTCTTAAATCATGGAAAAAAATAAATACAAAGTGAGAACAGCAAAATTCTAGACAAGTCTCATGGTAACATTATCTGAGCCCTTTGTTCTGTTACAATAGACGTACGTAGAGGCCTATCTGTGTACGATGTCAGAACAAACACGCGGTTTTATCTAGATTATCTTATCAAGCATGGGAACGACTATCAGTAGCCGTAGAGTTAGCATACAATGGGTCATTGGCTCGATTAGTTTCTAAATCATTTGCATATTGTCGGCGACGCGACGCTAGCGAAGGTGTAGACGCTATTAAGACTTTTTAATAGCTACTGCTTTCCTCATTAATATGCTTTCTGATCATGTAAGCAATATATTTAGAACTTTCCGCTTCGAAAAGGTTATTAGAACTGCTTTATTGTATAACCTATTATGTGAGATGTTATCATAATTCAGGAATAGGATCCCTTACTTTCTATTCAAATTAATATATTATGTTTATTATTTTTTTTCTGAAGATTCTACAAGATTTAATCTCAAAAACACTCTATCTACCCAAAAATTATGGTAAAAAAAACAGTCGGTAAAATTACAGACGGTACAGTTATGCAAATGCCCAGAATAATATGCGTACATGCGTCTCATGTCAAGAATTGAACATTTCACGTGATAATGAATCTATTCAATACAGAAGCGCGTTACACGCATGGGTGCGTATATATAAAGAGATTGCATCTGCGAAATTCTAATAAACATTCTAAGTGTAAAGAAAGTTGGTTTTTCAAGCCATGCATGCATATGTATGGTACGCGTAGACGAGGGCGGCGGACCGCGACTGTTGCCGCAACTGTACAGTTTTACTTAGGGAGTTATAAACTAAGCTAGCTGAAATGATTCCTATCATTCTACTGCATTTTTCCTTACTTGTTGGTTGTAGAAAAGTGTGCCAGTAGGCTTTTGTTAACATTTTAAAACGGTAATCTATGGTCACTGCTGGTACCCAGTCCTAATCGTTCATTTTGTATTCTCTAAACGGTTGCATAGCATTAGTAGTTCTTTTGTCCCATAGTCCCCCATAGTATTCGTTTCAGAGCGATGGATGGTATCTGCTCAATCAAACGTATCGCTTAGTGCAAACCACAGTAAGCATCCACTTAATGCTGTACTCTTAGCTGAAGCCTTGATTGCATTCACGGGATTGCAACCATGCCGTTATCTTGCCGAACTGAGCTTCGGCTCTCTTATATCAACAACCTTAGAGTCGAGATTCCATTCGTAGAAGTATAATGCGGGTTTGTATACATATACGGAACTAACGGATGCACTTGCCGACGTATTCACTACACGTCACGAATAGTTTCCGCTGCGATTGTCGAGGCCTAGACTAGGATGCGTTAATTGTCGCTCGCTCTAACGATGGCTTATTAGTAACACGCGATAAGCAACACGTTAAAAGCTGAATTAGCCGATTGTTCCCGTGGTCTACTCGATCGGTACACAATGGAGCTTCTTGAGAAAGTTGGACGAGCTCGCTCTAAATCGTAGATTGACCATGACGCTACTACACACTCGTACTGCTGGCAATTTTATTTTTTGCACCGAGGCCTTACGACTTGGACATTAATAATGTAGGTGGCATATCGTATTTTTCATTCTATTGCTCGATTTACGAAAATAGCATGTGTATAGGTGTTTGTGTGGAGTATGACGAGGATTATAATTAATACCTGTGTATGTAAGTGCAGTGTGGTGTAGTTAGTAATAATTAGCAGTGTGGCTCCGCAGCGCGGCCATGCTTCAGTACGCAACGTTCAGCGGGTACTATGCTTTATTGACATAGTAACGAGTTAGGAAGCATGGTGTTACGAAATGCACATTGGAAATGTTGCATTATATATGCAAAAAGCATAATGCACATTAACATTAATCCATAAATACAACGCAGTTCAATAACGGGAAAGTTACTTCATATAGTGCACGCATGTGTATGAGCTTGACATTTATGAAACATTACAATTTGAGTAAAGATATGAACAATAAACTTGCAAATTAATGTTTAAGTCTGTGTGTGTCAATGCGTAAGACCTATCTCGTTCCTCAACTTTCCTCACGGCCCGGCGAGTAGGTACGTTGAACCGTCACTCACTCACTTCAAAAGGGAAAAGTTTCGCGAGTGCGTGTTCGTTGTAACAAATGCAATACTTAGTACGTACTGCAACTGCAGCCTGTTAATTGGTTGCAAATCCCGGTCGTTCTCTGAATGCATTAACATTTTGAGCTTATTGCTCATTAAAGTCTTTTTGTATTGGAGCTTGCTGCTCTGCATCTTAATATTATTCTGAAGTGATATTTTTTCCATATATAAAAATGTTGTTTCCGCATCGCCGTGTTTTCTACTACTTGATCGGAGTTAATGAAGAAGACCGTTCAAATACCGCAACGGACGCGAAACGTCAGTTCAACACATAGCGTGACTCGGAACGCACGTTCCGAACGTCCCTTGTTACGTCTATTTACGTTGTTCGTGCCTTGGCGAATGTTTGGGCCAACATTTGCACTGCAGGATGGATGTATGTACCGGTGAAGTGTTGTTCAAGTGCAGTGAATTAAACTTACCACACATTATGAGTTAGTTGTTTGTGCAACTTCGCAAATGTTTGTGGACGGACGAGGTTAGTACTCTCTGATGAGCGTAAGGATTTTGTCAAATTAGTGTCAACGTTAGAGCGACGGCTTAATAGAGGGATTAAGAGTTAATTTATTCCTCTTAAGAAGCTTCCCGCTTTAACCAGTAACGTCTTATAAAATCCTCTTGAATGTTGCGTGTTTGAATACGGTGGCATTTAGAAATGTAGGTTGGTAAGTATGTGCATAAATAAAGATATTGCAGACTTAATATACTTTTTTCTATAGATACTTTCTATTTTACT
Organism: Helicoverpa armigera; assembly: GCF_030705265.1. Taxonomy (NCBI): domain Eukaryota; kingdom Metazoa; phylum Arthropoda; class Insecta; order Lepidoptera; family Noctuidae; genus Helicoverpa; species Helicoverpa armigera. Next base: position 6,443,852 of record NC_087132.1, on the reverse strand, counting down.
GCGATTTGAAATAATATGTTAAGGAAGTATATATGAAGTGACAGCCAGGAAGCACTGTATAATTGCCATTCATAAGTTATTGTCGTATGTACATGTCAAAAGTGATTACTGAATTAATTCGAGTAGAATGTCGAAAAACTTCATCTGTCCATTTAAACCGTGTCGTGTCTGTTGGCCATGGCGGGAACGTTTACCGGGAGGGCTTACACTTGAAAGTTTCCGTTTGACCTTGCCCTCGCCAAGGTTAGCAATTTCCACGAATATTTTCATGGCGCATTGCTTGTTTTCGCCATATTACCCAAACCATTGTTAACCAAATATAATGGTGTCGTTTGTTTAAACTGCGGATGTTCGTTGATTGATTACTTTACTTAAGGTCCACTACACCTGTCTGTGGCCTCGTTGAGATTGCTAAGCTTCGTAAACTGTTATTACTTCATACATCACTATGTGAAAAGACAGTAAGCCCAAAAATATCTTTAAACATTTTTTGTCGGTTATAAACAATGAAGACACGATAAGATAAAATATTGCAAGTGCAATTATGATTTAATTCGTTTAGGATGTTTGACATTTTTTGAGTAAATATGCAGAAGTTTAATTTGCTAAAATAAATAAAATTCCACGTAACAGTTGATATGAGAATTTCGTAATCATAACATTGTAATTGGTAAACACGTTATTTGATAATCCGTGCGTACACGTTGCGTGTGAAATTGAGGGCCACAGCGAATTGACCATTGATTGCGAAAACTTTAAAAACTACGTATCTATGTACCACGAGGTCTTTCATTTACTACAGACAATTTGGCACTTTTCGCTGTTCATTTTTACATTAACATTGGAGTCTTGCCAAGACATACACAATACCTGGCCATTCGTCACAGGTTTCGAGGTCGGCTTAGTGTAATATACTCCATGTTTCAATGGGTTTGCGTGACAATATTAAAGTTGATATTATGGTATCTGAAACATGACCAGTTTTTAGTACAGTCAGAGTATTTTTAGAGTAGACGCAGCCATAACACATACAATTTGCACAATTATAATCCAAAATCCAAGTAGGTATTGAATGTTAAAAATGTAAAGAAGCATCTGTTTAGAATAATTTTGACATTTAAATGCACCAGTTTAACGAGCAAATAATGCGTACAACTGATTTGGATAGGTACTACGCAATTGTTTGATTTTGTGCGGACAATTGCCAAAAGCCAAATGCATTGGCTGATAATTCAGATTTTTCATTCCCTATGTACTTACACGGGATTATGGTACTGTTAATATATTATTCGCGATACGCAGTAAATTTCTTCTATTACTGTCCTAAAATAAATACAGATGTAAAGAAATAAAAACACCGGTTATTGCAGTATGAGCTATAAAGTTTTGCACGTTTTCTTCTGTTGTCAATGGAGACATCAGGTCTTCCTGTCCACTTTCTCCTTTTAATATGCGATGTACTTCAATGATATCTACAATCTTGGATATCTCGGTTTTAATGTATTTTATTCTGGTTGCATAAGTATAAATATGGGTATAAGGTAGGTACTAGGAAATTCTGAATAGGTGCTAAAACATTAAATTACCAATATTAACTTAGGTACTTAGCTTTTTAATTATATGGCTAACTTTTATGGAAAGACGAAAATAAATAATTTTATGATACCTAGTTAGTGTTAAGACTTCATGGCTATTTCAATGATCCTAGGTTGTATTATCTAGATACGTCAAAAGCTGCAACTAATTGTATTTATGTACGAGTGCGCGAATGAAGATACGATTGTTTTTTTTTTTCAGTGATGCTATTGTTTCATTATTTCGGTAACACCGTATTGTTGTGTAGTGTAACGGATATTACGAAATTTTTGTGGAAATATTATGCAGAACAGCAAAATGAAAAATTGCGCGTTCAATTTGCTGATGAATATGCTGATTATGTTATTACTTTATTACCATATCGTTGACTTCCAAAACCTTGGTATAAAGATCCATGGTAGTTTCGTCTCTATGCACTTTATCAATCGAGGCCTTTCAACATCGTAAATCGTGATTGCGTGATAGTACGTCGTTTCCTTCCTTGCCCTTTGGTAATCACCAGCGTGACCGTTAGGACGTATATGTAGTGTGTTTTAACCGAATTCAAAGAAAGAGGAAGCTGTCAATTCTCCGCGCACGTTTTTTAAGCGAACTAAATGATGCAGCAGCGGAACATCCGCCAGCTAAGTTTGTTAAAGTTCAATCTTCTTCGAAACTTGCTTGCTGTGAGATAAACTAATTCGACATAGTGTATGAGTGAGCACACTAACTCCCGCCATCTATTAGTAAAGTACTTGTGTGGAAATTATGCCTATTAAAAGTTAATTAGTGGGAGCACACACAGGATGCTCGCGCGGTATTGTCGTAAAACAAAATACTAAAAGTAAGGCCACGTTTATTTCATGTTAAGTGGAATTATATTAAGTTGGCGAATAGCTGGAGGGCACACGTTTGATGGCATGTCTGTTCTGTCATCAGCTGCCGTATGTAAATATAACTTGACACATGACAAATTTAATAGAGGGCTTACAGCCAAAGGCGCCGCCGCCCGTGAATAAATGAGTAATGCTTTTGTTGAAATTCACGCATAATAATGCCTTCGATAACAGCAGTACCTTATTAGGTATTGCAAAATCGTTGTGTGGTCGATATATCGGCAATTTCGTTTTTTCCAGTCCACTAATTTAAATAATTTTATGTAAATATTAAATTAAATTAACGATCATATTATAGGTAATCGTGACCCAGTTGTAAAATACAAGGAAATTGTCAAGATTGTCCTTAAAATTTAACTTCCTTTGCAATGTCCTTTTAATTTCTCAAAGCGAACAAAGGTGACGATGTATGAGTTTTACAACTTCGTTAGTACTCATTGACAGATTTATGTAGTGGGGCTACGTAGTTATTTGCAAATTGACCATTGTGACGAATTCTATTACGAGGCCTTTGTTTGACGAGATACTACAGCCAATGCGATCACTGCCTTGCTAATGTTGATACTCGTTAGCATTACCTACTGTCCTAAGCATGTTTTTAAAGTGTCAGAAGAGAAATGAGGTCACCACGGTGCTCCTCGGTGACAGACTAGCAAGTGATAGATTGCCGTGCGTGAGCGGGAAACAGCGCAATCGTGCGCATGATCTCTATCTATAAATCTAAACGTTGCTATCAACATTTTTTACGTAGTATGAAGTAAAGAGATCAGTCATCAGATGAGATATCTTTTTCACAGTTCTTCTATCTTTATAAAAGTTTCGTAGGTATGTAAGCGTAAAATCTATCTTTTCTTAGTCTCCAAAGTGAAATGAACGAATCATCTCTGTCTAAATATTGACTAACCAATTCTTTTTAACTATTATGCTAAATATAGTTTCCAGACTTCTTATGAAACCCACTTGACATTATGATATGAAAGTAAGCATTCTCAAACAAGAGATGAGTTGGTAAACAAATATTAGCAACAGGTTATTCTGTAAAAATATGGTCTATGTGGTTACGTTATCGTCACGTATCTTATATCTTAGTTATCAACGTGTAATGTATTCACACGTTTTTCGCCTAGGGTGCTCAAGCCTTGGCCAGTATTCAAGAGTTCAAACTCAAGGTTTTGTCTACGCACAATCTCGAAGAATCAAGTTCAGTGCACACTGCAATGCGGATTGCAGATAAAATGCGTGGTCTAAACGTTATTTAATAGGTGTGGGCAATAGGCTGGCAGTATGCCTGATGAGTTTGAATGAGAGACGAACAGCTAAAGATATCAGAGGACGATGATTCAGCAAAGCCTCGCAGGCTGGATTTAACAAATTAGAATTAGTCGCACGACTGACGTTGGAAAGAGTTCAAGAGATGACATCACGGGTACAATTTTTGGCGTGTAAAATGACAAGCCGGGGCAGTAGGAAAACAGGTGATAGCCGCCACTTTTGATTTAGAAATAGGTACATGTAGTAACCTCAATGTAGGGTGATTTCAAATGCTTAAACGTAAATGCCATGCGTACCTATAAGCAACGCGTGAGAAATAAGAATAAAGGCTCTTACCCACGTATCGGTGAATCTATGCTAAACCAAAGGCTTGTTCGCAATCTATGAGACCCGGATTTGGCGTAAACACAATTGAGTTTGCATCGCGATTGTGTCACCTTATGGGTCAACTTTCTTGGACCTAAATGACGCACAGACACCTGTGCGCGGCTACTGGGTCATGTATATCGAGCCGTGATACAGATCTCCAGCCAAACCGAGTGTTTTGATTAACGTAAAAGTATATCAGGTGCATGGTTTTAAAATAAAAGTAATCAAGGTTGTCTTGAGATCGTGTTCCAAATAAAGAGCAATGGGAAACAAGTTATAAGATTCTTCTGTTTGATCATTTTAAATCTTGTTGCCAATTAGTTCGATTAGCGTTCAGGCATTTGACGTGCCTTGCGGAAAACATACTGTAGTGTATGGAGTTTTCCACATATTGACACCGGTATGGAAACTTACGTACATAACTTACTTCCGAGTACACACCTAGCTCGCACGAGCTTGGACCTGTACAAGTACATACGGTATCTTGCATGATGCATGAATTTTGTTATGTCATGTCACAGTACACACATACATTACCAAGAACTTGCCGAAACATGCAATTGTAAGATGTTATCATTATAAATAGCAATTTCACAAAGATTTGGATCTCTCCACAATAGGGTCACACGGTACAATTACAATTTACACAGAAATGTTGCTAGTTTTTTTTAATATTGCCAGTTTGGCCCAGTTATTAGGTTCCTTGTTCGCGATCAAAGATTAATTCCCGAGAAATTAGTATAGGTTCTGTGTTTTATTATCAACATCTGGTACTTACCTTACTCTACAGTTATTGTATGATTCGAGGAATAAATGTCAATAAACTGGCACGCTTTTGACGTTAGGTGATGTGTTATAATTGTTCATGTTCTTAATCAATAGCTATATAGCATATACAACGATAGCAAGAATTCAGATCATCTAATCCACGCTACACTTCCCGTATTAACGTCCGAAGCATCCAGAAAGTTCAAATGATTCCGATCCAAAATAAAACAATAAGGCGACATTTTTGCGCAACGCCAGATATATTGCGAAGCTGTCGTTGGGCAGATGACCCTTCTAGGGCGGGCGGGCGACTCGCCGCGGCCCCCTGACATACATACAAACACAACTAAAATTAGATCTGTGATTCTCTCACTACCACTACACGCTAGACGCAAACGAATGGATTATAGTATTATTAGAGCGGGTACGCGGTACAAATAACAGTGTAAATGAACTATTGCGGCAAGATTTGTTGCTATCCGGAACCCACCAAATGAGCAACAACCGTTTGATGAGCGAATGATAAATGGATTTCGTAATGGCGCTCCGTGGGCGGAGTACCGGAGTGTTAGTTTGGCACATTAGTTTATTGCTATTTTTTCAAAACATTATAATCATACTAAGTACTCGTATTATACCGGTGGAACTGAATATTTACTAACCATTTAATATATGCAACCGTTTAATGTAATTTGCTTTAAGCAAATAAAAATATATAAAAAAATCTTCTAAACGTTTAATTTAACTTTTCAAGCTGAAACAAATTATACTCTTTCATCGGTACCCTACCTAATCGACCAATCAAACCCGAATATCGATTACGACTGTTTCTCAGTAAATGAAGTAATGGTTACTTTGTACGTCAATGCGTGATTCAAATAATGCTATATTTACGTAAAATGCTGAAGACTAAACTCTTTGATGGAGAGCTTCTGTTACATAAAATGTAGGTCGAATAAACATTCAATATCCTTTCAGTTCGCTTTGACCAACCCGTAATATTGATCTTGAATAAAAATAGTAGAGGTAGTCACGAAAGGGAGCTATACGAAGCTTTGAATTATATTTACCTTCCATTATTTTATAGCTGTACCTTCTAGTATTTAAAACACGAATTGAACTTTTCGAATTCGCCATAACTATGAAAATAACTGTAAATAAAATCTTATTATTATTCGAAGAAAAAAGTTTTGAATGCTTATTTATTGACTATCATTTCCTAAATAGCTATTAAATTAAGCGTGTAATTTGCAAAACAGCAGCTTTATTTTTTACAAATTGTTGTTTATGTCATCGGCCTTACAAGGCCATCTTGAGACTATTACGTCTTTAGGGTGATTTATTTAGGGTTGTCAATATTTAAATGTCATATTTGATTACATATTATTATCCTGCACACACTATTTATATTGGAATAAACATTTTAGAGAAGATGGTGTATATGGGCAAACTTTAAAGTATATTTTTTTCTCGGTTAAAATTATATTCATAGATTTCTTTCTTCAATGAATTATTGTAGACATATTACAGGAAGACATATATAATGGGTACTTTTAAATAGTAAGTAGTCAATGTACTCTAGTCCATAGAATATTCACGCCACGGCCGCGCAGACCCGTTACCCTACTCTGTAAGTAGAATACTGATACAAAACAGTCAATCGCTGCTGAATCCATCATAGTAATGACTGTCTGTGGTTTATGACTCTATGGCCTTTTAAATTGCCAACTTATAACTCGACAAGTTGGTCTGAACTTAGAATGGTCAGTGGTTTGTTAAGTTGGAAATAGTTTTCGCTATTTGCCCTTATTTAGTTAGGAGCCTTAAAAGTGTAGCAACGAGCTTTTACGATTTCTATAGTGGGGAAAGTTTTGTTTGTTAATTCATACACGTTGCATAGATAAATACATTTAATTCACCGTCCGTAATAGGGTACATTGATTTACCGAAATATGCAACTGAATGATGGCATTTATTTTTTTTCCCTAAGATACTCTTGCCGTTTACGCAGAAAACGCTTAATCATAATTCAGAAGGGCTCTCACAAATACCAACGTCAGATGTTATGTACAAAAAGCTCACATAACGATTGCAGAATCTTGCTTATGAGTAGTGACATTTGTCAGGTCCATAAAAATATCAGCAATCATCTTTACAAACGGCCTATGTTCCCGGCGTAGGCGCAACGATCTCTTGTACTTTAACTGATATTCATACATGTAGGTACTTTTACGATAATAGGGTTGGTAGGAATGCTATAGGAAGCTAAAATAATCTTAAAACAATTGACCCACGAATCTCTTTATTGATATCATTTTAGGGTCAATGCCGAAAGTGAAATGATCAATAACACAGCTGTCACAATTTAAATTGATATGACTTTATTTTGACGCGGAATTTAAACGGACATGATTAAGATCATTGAGCCCTTTAAAATGGGCAGTCATAAATTAATTGTATTTTGATATGTCAGCCCTACTGCATGTTAATTTGACGTTCCAACGTTCCCAATTGATGCCCACGCGCATGCTGTTTGACCCTCTAACCGGCCATTCACAAAATTACTATTGAGGCATCATCCGCAATAATTATGCTTTATGAGCACAATTACTATTACATCGGCTTTGTCTATTCTTAGATCGATGTATTTGGTTCCTTAATTTTTAATTACGTCAAGTAGTTAGTAGATACTTGTATTGCACCTGCAAGACCTCTTGTGGGCAGAAGTCATCTCAAAATTAGTTAAATGCCAACATTATACGGTTGAGCTCGGGGTCAGGCGTAAGTATATAGTAAGAAGAAAGCTACAATTTTGTATAATAGCTCAATTTACACTTTTATGTTTGCAGCATCTAACAGTTCTTAGTTCTAATCATGTTTGTCAGTATGATTTTGAGTCGAAAACTAGCTATAGCTTTCACGAAACAAATGCACATCACCGTGTTTGTGCAAATCATTATCGACTTGATCCTTCGTATGTACAGACATGATTTCTGTATACTTTTATCGTCAAACATTGTAATCTAATTTGCCACGCGAAAGTTAACAAATTGGATTGAAAAATGAACATGTTGGGATTTTATTCTTACCACGTGGCGGAAATGGGCGCTGTCAACCGATCCTAATGATGCGTGGAGTTGCGTCGCGTGGGAACAGTTACGAACATAAAGCGAGACCATTTTTTACATCTGTTAAATCAAAGCCGCCTTTTTGTTGCCCCACTTTGATTCAATAATTGGATAGATTCATGATGTTTTGAACTGTAGGCCAAAATGCAGGAAGAAAACTGCCTAAAATATAGAAGTGAGAGAATTTAAACGACTTGTGATTTTCGAGCTATGATTCCATTTATCAAAACTACCAATTAAGTCAATTAAAAAAGTGATAGTATCTTCTAATTTAATTGCACGTTGCTAAATGAGTACTTACTGTTTGAAATATTCATATCAAATAATATGTAGGTAGTTACGTGCGCGGGACGCCGTCGATTTCACTTTGTAATGGTTGGTGTCGGCAATGCTAAGGGCTTGCCGTGTCATCACGAAATGTAGAAAGCTTATGTTTTGTATAACGCTGTTAATTAGTTATGGGAACATATATCATCATCAAAAATATGTTAAAAAAAAACACATCATTTATACTATGAAATATTTTCTTGACTATTACACCACTTATTGTACACTAGCTTCTGCCAGCGGTTTCACCCGCATCCCGTGGGAACTACTGCCCGTACCGGGATAAAAAGTAGCCTTCCTCGATAAATGGGCTATCTAACACTGAAAGACATTTTCAAATCGGACCAGTAGTTCCTGAGATTAGCGCGTTCAAACAAACAAACAAACAAACAAACTCTTCAGCATTATAATATTAGTATAGATAGGTACATGTAGGCATACTGCAGTGACCACTACTAAAGCTGACCTACTCTAAACGACCATTTATGAAGATTTTTGCATCTAAGTACCTATTAAAATGATCTTGAAAAGTTATATTGTCTGCATTAGTATGTAGGAATGAATGAATTAGATAACAATCATTAAACGAAGGCTATTTGCATGCATATTAAACACTTGTTCTAAGAATGCCGTATAGCTGGGTTAATAGAAAAACAATACACTTAGATAATTACTGATTTACTTCCACTCAGTAACTTGTCTCACTATTTCTATAAAATCGTGTGAACTCTTGTGCCGTGTAATTATGAAGCAAACAGAGGAAGTGTGTCGGTTTCTATTATCGTAGACAGTCGCACGCGCAGTCACTAGACCAATTTTGAGACACGCTGCTCTAAATAAAGCTGTTTGAATTTCTCCCGATGGGGTCCAATATTTTAACTAGGAAAATAAGAAATTCATGTCCCAAGTACCGGTACAATAAGGGAAGAAACTTCAAACCTCCATAAAACATGTTTGAAAATGGGCAAAAAAGGTTATAGTCTCAGTATAGGAAGGTAATTTCAATAAAACAATGGGAACGTTTTCCCCAAGCTTTTGTCTTCCGTCGCCCCTGAAAGATGATAAATGACTTTTGTATTTAACACGAGCATAATGAAAAAACCCACAATGAGTGAAGCCGTTGGAGATTAACATCTCTTCATACATGGAATACGATTTTAGAGGTCGATTCACTGATTAGTAGGATCGTGACACACGTCCTCGCGTCTGCGCACTGCGGCTTAACAGAAACACTTGAATATTTTTAAAACACCATACATTTTCATGTATTGTTCTCAGAGCTATGTTAAAGATAGACCGTCCTCAGCTTCTTGGCCGTTACAAGTAATGTGTCAACCTTAGAGTATGAATAAAACAAATTTTAGAACGCTAATGTAGTCGTTGGCATGTTACCCAAACGCTGCCGTCCTACTGCAGCAAAGTGCATGTATGTGCATATTCTGTTGGCATTTGTTTTGTTAACGTTTCACCGCTCTAGCATCTATAAATTAAACGAAACGTTAATGAGCGTTTTCTAGTATTTTAAAGTTAAGGCACACCAGCTGAGTTTTATATAATTAAAAGGTTCTTATTCCATAAATTAGTTTTGGTTTTATTTAGGATGGATGACGGGACATATAAGTGTATGTACTTTCGTGCAACAGACCCCGGTTCATACAGGCGGACATAACAGGCAGTTTATTAATTAGATCATCTGATTCACAGTAGAAGGTGGTAACCGTCGGATGTATATTGTTGTGAAGTCTGAGGTAGGCGTTAGATAGCAACCTGTCACTGCCCACGCGGGTACTTAGCCGTGCTCTTTGACCCAGCACGATCCTGCGACGCGTGGCTGAGAATTATGCCAAGAGACTTAACGATAACATTTACTAGGCGTTTTGTTTACGCGTGACTGTTGTTTCATTGAAGAACTAGACGCAGATCGTGACTGTAGCTCATGCAGATCGATCGTTCAACTCTGTGTATAACGTTACTACGAGAGGCCAACTACATAAGTTCGCCTAACCGTTTTTTGGAGTCTTAATGACGGGCTATTAGGACGACTTTGTTCTGTTTATCAATGAACATTGTACCGTGTAGTATGTAGGTACTAATTATACGAGTATAGATGAGGGTATTGGCTAGACCAAAATGTCTGTTTATAATCAGAAGTAGTCAGAAGAGTTCGATTACGAGAGAATAACTGCGGAATATACAGTCATGGTCAACTAATTAAAGACACCCCCCGACTCGAAGTGAAATAAATAGTTATGGTACTGACATGAGCTAAAGCACGGTATAAAATGTAATATTATTATTATTAAAACAAACCTTACATTATGTTCTTTAAATTGAGGACAAAAAATATTAACTTTCTTTAATACTTTAGACATAACGCTCTATGGGAACTGAACACTAACTTTTGTAGCGGATACTTGGCTGGTCAGCTAATTAAAGACAGTAAAAGCTAAGTTAAGGAAAAAAAACGACAGATAAAAATAGTCGCCATACTTTTTTTTTAAAGTGAGTAAAATATTTCTGAGAACTCAAATTAGGTAATAATTTAGGTTTCCTTCATTAAAATTTTTCATTTTAGTCTAATCAATACGACTAAAACACATATTGTGGTAAGTAAAATGTTTCAGGCTTTTTTTTTTAAAGTTTTGTCATGCGGATTCATTCATACCACTTGAATATAATAAGGACATGGTAATAAATTTATTATTAAAGATGCGTTGTTAATGGCACTAAAAAAGTAAAGGTTTGAGAACAACTGAAAACCGACGCCAAGGAAAACTTGTCCGCAAACAGACTTTACAGTGGTGTTATAATAAAATAGTGAATCATTTACATGATTCGGTACTGGTTTTTTTTGGAAGCCTTCTGATGCTAAAAGGACAACAGACGTGTCTGCAGAACTTTTAGACTACAACCGGGTCGGGAAAAGCTGTAGGGCATGGGTATCTGAAGATGTTACTTTTGGGAAAGTCCATACTGTAGTTGGCGTTTTCTATCAAAGGTGAAAGTTGCTCTGAACAAGTATTAAAAAAATATTTTTTTATCTGATAAAACAAGGAAATTTGATAAATTCTAAAAAAAAAGTGATTTTAGTGTAAAACATGTGATTTAACCAAAGCACACCAAGAAAGTTCTCAAACGTAGGAGGCGAAAATGTTATAGTGTTTGGCTGCTCGCCACTGTTTAGTGTAAGACCTTTCAGAGAGGTATTATTAAAAATAGGCGAATTCAAGTACTATAATAGTTCAGAAATAAGCATATTGTTATAAGCTAAGCATAATTTACCGGTCATTAGGACTTTCCAAATTAGAAAAGTTCAGAAAAACACTGCAAGAGTAGTAAAAATGATTCTTTGATCGGGCAACTTATGACGGTTTTGGTTTGGCCTATTGCAAATCCAATGAAACTAAAACTGATAATAGGCGAAAAATAACATGGCAATAAGTTGTACATGAAACATCGATCAATTTTACACAGAATTTAATTAAGCATGGAAGAAAATTCCCTTAGCAACTTCTACAAAACTGACCGCTTGCTCGTTCAGGGATGTCGTACTGTTATTGAGGTAAAAGGAAATAAACCAAATATTAATACTTATTGGAATATTTAATTATAGAGTAGGGAATGTTGCTGTAGAAAGATAACTCCAAAAATATTAATAATTTGTATTTCTTCCTCTGAACAAATGGAGTGTCTTTAATTAGATGGCCAGGCTTCGTTATGGATCATACCGCCCGGGATTCGGATAAAGCGAAAAAAGAACTAGGGGCGGGGGCTTATTAAATATAGTCATTAGTTTTAACATTTCACAATGCCTTCTTAAATATTTTAAAATAGAAAAGAAAGTTCCCAGGGCGAAATAAACAAAGGAAATACAGATGAAATGCCCCGGTAAGTTAAGATTCCAATAGTGTCTTTAATTACGTGTCCATGACTGTATATATTTTTTATATTTGCAATTATATTTTTGTGATAAATCATCGTAATTTCAATGAAATCTCTCGTTGTCTACAGAGCCGCCGCGAGTGACAGCGGCGGTGGGCCCCCGCGGCAAGCGGGTGCAAACTCCGCAGCCAGTGCGGACCCCCGCCGCCCCTCTCCCCGCGCCGCAGCCGCAGCCGCGAGAGCAGGCCGTGGCGCTTGCGCACGCCGCTAAAGGCGTCGAAGCCCTGGGCGTTTTAGTCCAGTATTTAGTGTTTCGAGTAAGTATCTGGAAATCTGCTGTTTAGTTGCTAAGTTGGTTAGTGACTGCAAATCAATTAAGGGGAGCTCGATGTGCTATTAAAGTAATATCGAATTGGTTCTGTTTATGGTGGGAGCACAAAGCATACAGCACCAAAAGTTGCTAGATTTATTGCATAGGCAAAAACTTCAAGCAACGCAGCACCTAACCTGCGCCTACAATAGTTAATTCCGCATGACGTAAAGCATCCACAATATCGTCACCACGTCGTAGTGATTTACGAATGTGGTCAGACGATTTACATAAGTTGTAGGCACTCTATTGTGTTTACCAACCAATACAACAAACATTTGACAAAGCGTTGAGGCCAATGCAGTCCGATTCGTGTTTGAACAAATATTTGAATAGCCCTTCGAATGTTTTACGACTATGGATGTTTGTTCATGGGTTTGTGTGATGGCCGAGTGAGCCCATCACTTAATGTCACCCATGTTTGGTGAACGGTGAAAACGTAACATAAATAAAATAATTCAACTTTACAATTAAACTAATGTTTACAATTTCGAAAGTTGAATTATTTATTATTTGTTTAGAACAAGAAAATTTTAGTAGAATCTATTGTAGTTGTCCTAGTAGAAAAGATTAACTTACAATAAAAACATTCTTAGGATCATCTGCAAATATTAGGTATACACAGTTTCACCAACTCTATCTAGAAAATCAAAATTTATTTATTCAAAGTAGGCTGAAAATCAGCACTTTTTGATGGTCAAATTTACAATAGACAGCCCCCAAAATGCCCGCCCTTCAGCACTTCCTATGTGTTTTTGCTGGGAAGAAGAAGTGGTGGAACAAACTCCCCAGCAATATAGAATCCTCATTAACTATAATGTAACAATAGATAGAATAGATAGAATCCTCATTAACTATAATGTAACATTGCAGTTGGACGCACTAAATGGCAGCAGCTGGCGCATGGAGGCGGAGCGCTGGCGAGGCGTGGCGGCCGCCGAGCGCAGCAGCGCCGCGCGCGCCGACCGCGACCGACAGCAGCGAGCGCAGAAGGATCTCGATACCAGTTAGTATAGATACATAGATTATTTGTTTATTGTACACTATATAATAATAAACACAGATAAACAAAAATTATGACCCGGTCTCACTTTGACCTCATAAGCTTTTTTTATGGGAGATCATCCAATGACCTCTCTGTAGGTTAGTAGTACAATGGAGTGTCAGTCTCTTACTTTAGTCAATAAGAGTTAGTAAGAACCCATCATGTTCCTTCTTAAGCCCTTTATGTACCAGGGCCTCGGTAACTCTTACAATCAATCCCGTAGCCCCGGCAGGGACCTCATGAGCTCTTTAACTTAATTTGCCAGATCTGATGAAATCCATATAAAAGATCCAGCATGTCAGAATTACTTGTGGTATCCGAGATACTCGTCTGTTGTTGATATACTTTAAAGCGGAGTATAGTTATGCTTTACTCATGTCTAGTACAATAACTCATCCTATGAAGAAGAAACTTGTCCAACCAGTCAAATTCCATTCCTAAATACGTTTATAGACAAAAGCGAATCCCACAATTCACAGTACTTGCATATCTGGTTTTTAGAATTAAGATGATCAGTAAAGTTATTTTTATATTCTGGTTTTTATCATAAATATTTAAAGACGAATCGGTAAACAAGAAAATTACATAGCCATAACTCATTTATATTTTTATACAAGTGTGGCAACTATGGCAATAAGAAAAGAAAGACAATCTTTGTTTTTAAATGTGTACTAAAGTTTTATTTGAATGCTTCCAGTCGCAGAATGCCTGAGCAAGATCTCAGAGCTGGAGATGGAGGTGTCATCGAAGGAAGAGGTGAATGCGCGCCTCCAAGCCAAACACATCGAGGAGGTCGCTACACTCGCCAATGACATCAAGGGACTCAAGGTAACCATTGTCATTAGCATTCCTTGTGTACTTCAATAAGCCGCAATTAATATTAATGCATGCACAGACTTGTGGTACTGGAAATGTTTTAAAACATTTGTTTTTATTGTTGAGTACTTGTTTTGACGGCGAAGGCCACGGAATGTTCCCTTGGCCTTCAAGATTACCAGTGGCATTCTCATTGAATCTTGTCTCTGCCATACCAAGTTGATAAAAACTTGTTGATGTGTTCGATTGAAAAAATACCTTGTTTCGTTATTTATAGGATACAATCGAATCCCTGAAACACGAAGTCGCCGAGAGTAGGGCGCGTCTACACGCGCACAGCGAAATCGAGCGTACGTTACGCGCGCAGCTAGAGGCGGCGCGGGCGGAGATTGAGCAGAGCAAGTCGTACAACACGTCGGTGATGTCGGCCAACACGTCGACCGACACGTCGGTGGACACGTCGTGGGACAAGTCGTGCAACACGTGCGACGCGGCCTGCGACCCCGTGTGCTGCGAGGCGGAAGATTGCGAGCTGCGATTAGCTGCGAATGAGGAATTGAGCACGGATGCCAACGAGTTGGCAGCTGAGGTAGTTACTACTGAATTTATTAATAAACAAGTTCTATAATTATTAAGCCATTGAGATATTTAAAAGCATCGTTTTGTTCTAATTTGACAAGGTCCAAATACGTAAAAGTAATAAAATGAAATACAACCCTAGCCTCAAATCTTCATAAACTAATATACGTTTATTTTGCAGGTACGATCACTCCGCGCGGTGATCGAGCTGAAGCAGGCGGAGGTCGCATCACTACGCGATTCGCGATCTGAGCTCGCAGCGGAGCGGGAGAGGCGCGTGGCACTGGAGCGCGAGGCTCGAGCCGCGAGGCACGCAGCTGAGGAGCTGCGCGAGCGCGCGCTCGCTCGCCAGCGTGACACCGACCGGCTGCGCGACGACAACCGGCGCCTGCGAGACGCCGCGGCACGGGACAGGGACCACGCCGCGCGACTCGCCGCGCTCAATGAAGAGCTCCGGTACAAGCTTAGACAGAAGTCACAGGTCAGACGAAACCTTTAACTTAACAAAATATATTTGTTAACTTTAAAACAGTAACATTAGAAAGATCTCAAAACGGGATAATGTAGTAACAAAGGTGTTTTTGCTGTCCAGGTGGTGTCTCTGCTAGCTGGTGGCGGCTACATCGAGCGGCCACCGATGCGCACGCGCACGTCATCGGGCGACTCTGGTCGCTCGGCGTCGCCAGCGCCGGACTCGCCCCCCTCGCCCGCCGCGTCGCCGGCGCCCGACTCGCCGCCACTGCCCGCCGTCAAGGGCGTCGTCGAGAAACACGACTCAGTCAGCTGGGTGCTGGAGATTGAAGAAACTCCTGAGGAGGTGGCTTCTAGGTAATTTATTATTTTACTCTGACTGCTCGTCATTTGAATTGAGAGTCATAGGTGAAACAAACTTACTTAACTTCTGAATTGGTTGGTATAGGTTGGCTAGGCGGTCGTCATTCCGTACGGCTGCGTCGCCCAGCGGCGTGAAGCGACGCGGTGGCGGCTCGCCCGGCAGCGGGTCGCCGGCGCCCGCGTCCCCGGCGCCCAACGCCTCCAAGCTGTTCCGCCCGGGGGATCTGGACTTCCCCCCGCCGCCGCTCAAGGAGTCCGCCGGGGAGGCCATCTACATATACGACGATCGCCAGTATTGAAGTATGGACTACTGGACTTAGTGGTGGTGACCGACTAGTCTGTACCGCGAGTGAGTGCGCCGGGTCATGTTCTTGCCGGACTGTATGTACTGCAGGAGGAGGTGTAGCTTGTAGGAAACTGGGACCCAACCGGAGTGAATTCTCTGTATCTCGCGTTTATGCATTGAATACGTATGTACCTTATATGGGATGGTGAAGTAATCAAACTAAACACGCGATACCTATGGTCTAAAGCTCCTAGCTCTGGAATGCCATTGTTTTAATGGACTTTGCAAATAATTTATGAGCTTCAAATGTTATTTTACGTAGATTTAATACGAGTTTGCTCTTTCTCAATAGAATTTAGCTTGAAGTGATAATGATATGTTATTCTCATAAACGATATTAAAACAATACCTTAGATATCTCATAGTAATCCTAGCTGAAGGGTTTTACCTATTTATCTTATTTCAATTTTTATCGACTTCCCACGTTTCTACCATTAGTGGATAAATAAAATGAAATAAGGTAAGGAGTAGCTCCAGACTCACTTTAAATATAAGAATTTGCTTTTCTCAACATTCTGGCCTCGGAACGGTATACTCGAATTGGGCTGCATTTGAAGGAAAGTGTTTATGTACCTGTGGATTGCGCCAATCAATAAAAGTTATATCTTAGTCAACTAGCTATTCAAGTCTTCTCGTCTATAATCCTTTTTATTTCTTTTATAGTTTACTTTTATTTATAAACTGTTTCACGTCTTTCTTACGTCTTATTAACGTTTATTTTATGTTACTTTCTAACCCCGTTTCCCCTTTTATTAATTGGTGCAATTATTCTTGTTTCTGATTGTTTAATAATTAAAGAAAATAATGTGCTTTGATAATGTGTTATCCTGTTCAGGCTTGTCAGTACTAGCAGGTTGTTATCTGTATTACTTAGCAATAGATTGATCGTAATTAGGTATTTATATTGTTTTGTATTGTATTTTTAACTTAATTATTATATTTTATCACACTCGTTGAATTATTTTGTACAAATAACAATTTTAATGATGAAAAAATTAACATAGTTGTAAGTGAAGGTGTAATAATGATGTTTTTATTCTGTCTGTCGGAGTTTGACGCTTTCGTTTTATTAGGACTCGATACTTTCTTCTATTGTGAATGTTGATTTCGCATTATTTTTTTATGTTTCTTTATAGATAAATATAGTCCGCTATTCTAGAAGAAACAAAGAAACCAAAGAGTCACGTTCATCTGAACTCTTTGCCATGTTCCTTAATTTCAACATGTCTGTCATTGTGCATGATAGATTGCATTGTAAATTCAGTTTATATGATTTTTATTTATTTTTAAGCTTATCGTTATATTACATTAAATACCATTCCAAAATTAAACTGTAATCATAAATATATTATAACGTGATTGCGAAGGATATTAATATAAAGAATAAAATAGTATGTTAAAGATTTGGTGGTTTGATTTTTGCTCCTTCATAGGTACAGTCAGCGTTAAAAGTAGTTGAGGAAATCAAATTTTTTCAAAGCCTAATAACGTAAAGAGTCATAATTTCTTAACCATACAAACGCCACATACTTATGCAGCAATTAAAATTTTGAATTGTTAAGCTACTTTTGAAGCTGACTGTACTTGCTATAACATAGTTAATCAGTCACAAGTAACCAAGATATAATGAGACAGTGCCCTCAATAAGATAAATAACTTCCTTACAGAGTTAGAAAATATTACTAGATAGTCTAGATAGGTAATCTTGTCAAGAAGTAAATTGTTTAAATGGCTAATTCATTTATGTTATTGTCCTGAGACGAGTTACGCGGATGATTGGTGTGACACGTAAGTATAGAGCAATTCATGATGCTGTAAGTGAAGATATAAATTAATAGAGGCTCTTTGGGCTGATTGTGTTAATTTAATGATCACCTACGATCATAACGAACTGAATAGTCCTTTAATTCAATTGAACATCATCTTTAAAAACGTAATTTTGATAATTAATCCTGACTTTTACACTATTATAACAGAGAAGAAGAGGAGATTTGTACGTATTTAACGAATAAGCTCAAAAACTTACTTCAAATGACTTGCAGCAGGCCTTATTTTATGGAGGTACGTAAAGAAAATGCTTTGGGAAGCACGTGATAACGCAAGAATCAGCTGGTACCAAGCTGTTACCTAGAAAAACATGATACAACTATACTACTCAATACATGGAAGCTTTATTTTCCTTGGGTTACACTGATACAATAGCTTTCTACAACTAATACCAATGGCCAATAGTGATAGAACGGAGAGGTCGCTAATCAAAGACTTTATGTGTGTGCGTTCGCGCAGCGGAATGTTGTTGAATTTAAAGTATTTAATTATGCAGATAATTAGTGTAAGACGTCCTTTAATTGTGTATGGTAAATAAAAATTTGTGTATGCAGCCATTGTGGAGAAATTCACCAAAAACAGATTCCGCTGGGCGAACGTTGGCGAACGTTGTCCTGGCGGAACTTTTTTTAATCCATAGACTTTAGAAGAAAAGAGATGTGTCCGAAAATTAGTGTGTATTTGTGTATAATTGATTATGTATGAATGAAATCAGTGCATGCATAAACTTCGGAGAAATTCAAGTTTCCGCTACGCGAACGTTTGGCAATTAGCTAGTTTTCATATAAAGTACTTACATAGAGAGCTGTAGATTTTTACATACGTTGTTTTGAATTTGTTTATATTTGTTTAAAAAACAGATTTAGAAAAAGTCGTAGGGTTTAAAAGATAAAAATATAAACGTAAAATACACTTATTAGGTCTTAGTTCTTAAAGTATGCAGTTTGGGGTCTAGATTTTCACGTTTACACAAACCTTGTAAGTGTCTCCAACATGTTGCCAAGTAACGTTAATAAACGTTACGTATTTTAACTAAAATGTCGTAGATAGAGCCATTATTATTAAAAAAATATTTTTCAATCAAGAAATACAATTGTTTTATTTTTTCCTAACGCTTGTGTACGCAACTGTACCATATTAATAAATACTAACCTACCAAGTTAAGAACGTTGCTTAGACAATGGCACGGCCGCTTTTTTGTAGCTATCCGAACTTGATCGGATTATGTAGGGTTTCGATGCTCCGTCAGTATTATAATTGTCTTTCTTTAATTACTGAATTTAATGACATGAAATCTTGCAAGTGAATAGTTGAATGATTAAACTAATTATTGGCATACATTTTACCATGCAATTCCTTTAGAACGTCGTGATATTCGACTGCTTTGTAAACAGTGATCTGTTCATGGTAAAATATCCTATAACTTTTTAATTACTAACGGAACATCATTGATACTTGGCAACATGTTGGAGACACTTACAAGGTTTGTGTAAACGTGAAAATCTAGACCCCAAACTGCATACTTTAAGAACTAAGACCTAATAAGTGTATTTTACGTTTATATTTTTATCTTTTAAACCATACGACTTTTTCTAAATCTGTTTTTTAAACAAATATAAACAAATTCAAAACAACGTATGTAAAAATCTACAGCTCTCTATGTAAGCGCTTTATATGAAAACTAGCTAATTGCCAAACGTTCGCGTAGCGGAAACTTGAATTTCTCCGAAGTTTATGCATGCACTGATTTCATTCATACATAATCAATTATACACAAATACACACTAATTTTCGGACACATCTCTTTTCTTCTAAAGTCTATGGATTAAAAAAAGTTCCGCCAGGACAACGTTCGCCAACGTTCGCCCAGCGGAATCTGTTTTTGGTGAATTTCTCTACAATGGCTACATGCACAAATTTTTATTTACCATACACAATTATAGGACGTCATACACTAATTATCTGCATAATTAAAATCTTTAAATTCAACAACATTCCGCTGCGCGAACGCACACCTTTATGTCGCTAATAACCTATCCACTTATTAGTATCCTAATCTTAAGAAAAATAAGTTATGCATGGTTAGTAACCACCTGTTGGTAAACCATAAATAAATTAATTAATCTTTAAAAATCAATATTTTTAAACAAGAGTAATCCTTGTAACCTAAAGCTAACGCCTAAAAATAGGAATGCCTATCATTATCTAATGTTTATTATTTTCTAAGTAGGTCTACTACCACCTTGGGCCCAATCGTTATCATTTTAATACAGCACTAACTTTGTATTAACTGCATTATCCACATTTAACTGGGTCAATACATCGTTTAGTTTCAAAATCATTTTGAATCACACTTTTCAAACTGGCTTTTAAAAAGCTTGCCTAAAAGAAGATAATCTTGTTTTGAATATGGCCTGCAATTCACGGGGAAAACACAGTTTCGTAAATAGGCTATTCGAAGCCACTACATCGGGCTTATTGCAACAGCATCGGTATAAAACTGACGTCAGGCGGATAATTCAGTCAATTTCTCATACAAAATACACACAGAAGGCAGAATTCATCCTCATACATGTTTCGATGCTTGGATCTAAAATATGTAACGAATCTCTTACATGTACTTATTAAAATAGGCAATGATTCGTGTAAAGGAAATATCACACTGGGTGCGGCGTTAAGGAAAACAAATAAGTCTAGGAGGAAAGATCCACTTAAAGATCAACTTTCGACCTCATCTCAACGGTTACTCCATACGGTACTAAGAAATAACATGCAAGAAGCAGTCGATAAAAACCCACACCAATCAAATGATGGCGATTCTAAATAGAAGTCAAGGTTTCTCTCTTCAAATATACCAACATGTAGCTACCTACAGACAAGGTTACTGCCTTGACTTTACCCGCAAACCACAGCCGGCATTATCATGGTACAGTTACTTAGCAATTAGGTTTACAACTGTAGTTAGACTAATTTATTGACGACGTGGTAATTATTTGCATAAATTAGTAACTATATTCGCCAGCTGACTACGCCCACCTTGGGAGCAATAAACCCGACGACATTATATTAAAATTATTATGTTACAAGATTTAATTAATTGAGACACAATTTTGCTATATAGATAAATTGATTCCAAATGACTGAATGGTCTTTTTTAGATTATACAATAACCTACTGAAAAAAAACTAATGCAGTAACGGCAAGTAAATTAAGTTCATTTGGATTGGTGTGCCTTTATTTAAAACTTGTTTAAATAGTCCTAGCTAGTTAAAATTACATAACTGCCAACAGCCCATGGAGCAAAATGTAGGTGAGGCGTCTAGAGACCTAGTCTGAAAGGAACAAAGAAAGGAATTTATATTAAATTGCTAGAGTAGGTAACTGAAACCTACACTTACAAGCAAAACTAGCGCTCGCTAGTTCCTATTAAATGTTTCTAGGAAGACAGGCTGCACGAACACCGCACATAGGTACCTACTACGATATTTGAAACGTAAATTGAAATGTAATATTGCAAGATTTCCCGATATATCTGCCTGAGAAATGTAGCCAATAGGTAAATTCGATGTTTAAATCAGTACATTTTTTGTAACAAAAAATCCCGAGCCTTTCGAAAAAGATAAGATGGATAAGAGGAAAACTTGATAAATCGCAATATTTTCTGACATCAAACGAAAAGCTCTTCGACCAACTCAAGAATAGACGTGATATAATTAAGTAGACTGAAAGAAAAACACGCTCTTAGAAATCTTTTTGTGTCTAGTCAAAGACTGTAGAAAAATATAAACAGTAGGTATGTAACCGTAACTGTATCTACAAATTATTTATAATACATAGGAATAACAATAATTACAAATTAGCTAGATAGAGCCCCCTCCGCAAAAATAATAAAGCATTCTAAAGCACTTACTAAAATCTTAAGAAGGACAGCAAACCATTTTGTGATGATCCACGCAAAGTATATAATATCGGTATATTTATTTTAAAGGATATTGTGGGGCGTCACCGCCAAAATCGTAATCAGCAGCGATTATGTCAAGGAAAGTTCGTAATGCTGCAACGCATTGATACCGTCCCCTATATAAAAAGATTTCGAAACTAACTAAATGGACTATTCGTGAAAAATCCTCAAAATGTTCACAAGTGTCTGTACTGTTTTCTTGTTGATTGGCGCCGGTAAGTATTTTATAATTTAAGTAACTATTACTTATTTAGAAACAACACACTGTTGGCCGGTATTTGGCCGTGTGTTTTGTACGTAATCGTAAGTCCAATGAAAGTTTTTAGTCTGATACTGCCTCGGTAACTGGGTACCTACTTTGTGCACTATCGACCCCCTTCATGCTGACTTTTGTCTGTAAAGATACATTTTTCAAAAAAAATAAAAATAAAAAATCAATGCAGATCAAATCTATTATGCAGATAAACTATATATTCAATGGGTTCATCTACTGATAAGTAATTTGTTATTTTAAGTTTCGCGTCTATAATATTATAAAGATTCTATTTGGGTTTCGGTAACCTGATATCGTTAATAATTGTCTTGTCTTTATCAAAAGTGTGCCTCTTCTATTTATAAATAAGGATTTTCTTCAAATAAGTGCGTTACGCGAATAAAGGATGATATCGCATGACGGGGCACGAGGAGACAAAATACTCTTAAAAATAAGTGCCTCGTTATGTAATGGTATATCGAAGCCATTTAATATAATAGGAAAAAGAAAAAAAAGCTGTTTGCTACAGTCATCTTTCCTTATGAAGCTTTTATTCTGGACTAGCTAGGGGTGCTAAGCAGTAAATATTTTTAGGTGTATTAATGTATTTCTGTTATTCAAATACGGATAGCAATATTATTCCCATAATACAGAAATCCATATTGCTCTCTCGATAAAAGGGCGTATTGTACCTAAACAGAATTATAAAAAAAATATCTAGAAAATCTTGAGTATACATTAGCGCTCTAGAAATCTATTATTATAAATAACTTTTTAAGATTTTGGCAAACCTTAGATAGTAGGTTAATGGAATGTTTGAATATAGGCCTTGTACATAGATTAACAGTCTAAACCAGTGTTTGGTCAACATTACGTTTTAATACCTGTTATAAATATTCTCGGATAACGTAGTGTGTGTAAAATAGAACAAATTGACTTAATATATGACTTGGTACAAAAAAAATACTAATTAATAAAAAAACTAAAAACTTTCCTTTGGAAGACTTGGTTTTCTAACTAGGAGGTTCTTCAACTCTAACTGATCTACTTATTTATGTCTTTCTATTTTTCCATGAGTACGTGCAAAAAAATAAAACATTTTTAGAAGTTATACAAAAAAGAAAGCAGGTTAAAGACAGGCCTCACAGCTGAAAATATTATCAGCACCTACGTGAAATTAGTCCTTAACTTAGAGAAAAAGTAACTAAAGCTTAAGAAAACGGATCTAAACAATTATACTAGATCCTGTACAGCAACTTTTGCAGCTGATTACAATGCAGTTGTATTAGTGAGCTAATTACTGCAAGCTACTAATATAACATAGTACCGGATTATGGTTGGATCTCACTCTCTGATCTCTACGTGCGTTCATTCGCTCTAATATGTATGACATATCATCATCCTCCGAGCCTTTTCCCAAACTATGCTAGGGTCGGCTTCCAGTCTAACCGGATTCAGCTGAGTGCTTTACAAGAAGCGACTGCCTATCTGACCTCCTCAACCCAGTTACCCGGGCAACCCGGTACCCCTTGGTTAGACTGGTGTCAGACTTACTGGCTTCTGACTACCCGTAACGACTGCCAAGGATGTTCAAGGACAGCCGGGACCTACAGTTTAACGTGCCATCCGAAACACAGTCATCGGTGTCTAAGTTATACTTAGAAAGTACATACAAACTTAGAAAAGTTGCATTGGTACTTGCCTGACCTGGGATCGAACCCGCGCCCTCATACTTGAGAGGTTGGTCCTTTACCCGCTAGGCCACCACGACGATTATATGTATGACATATAATGTACAATAATGTATTGTTTTCTATTGATTTGTAACTCGTCGCTCGCTGACTTTATTCTGGTGAGATATCTGTAGCATCTAATACAAAGTCTTGATTGATGGTAATAAGTTTGTCTCAAGAGACGTATCTCTGCCACAAAACTAACGGATATGTTTATCTTACTTTAACCTAGATTTTTTTCTCTATTTTCAGTTCTATGTGGAGATGACAAAAGGGCGAAATTACGATTTTATAATGGGTAAGTTGCTTTATTTTTTAGTAATTTAACTAACGCTGTAGGTATTTAACCAATTTTGTGACTATGTTTTAGTGTCTTCGAAAATTACACCGAGTTTCCAATAGACGAATGTCAAGAAATATTGTCTTCAT
Organism: Helicoverpa armigera; assembly: GCF_030705265.1. Taxonomy (NCBI): domain Eukaryota; kingdom Metazoa; phylum Arthropoda; class Insecta; order Lepidoptera; family Noctuidae; genus Helicoverpa; species Helicoverpa armigera. The sequence goes on along the minus strand of NC_087132.1, from coordinate 6,419,442 downwards.
CTTCATCGTGGTACAACTCTAGCAGGATGACCACAATATTTACTCACGGATTCACAGGAAAGTACTAGGAATGCTTTTTTACAATTTCGCCTACCCACTGTATTTTATTATATTTCTGATTATAACTGAAAAAATATGTTAATGTACTCCGTAAACTCTCGGGTACAAAAACCTATAAAGCAGACTTGCGAGCCATTCATAATTCTTATAACGATAATAAGCTTAAGGTCAGAGCCGAAAAAGAGGAAATAATAAAAATTAATTTACTTCAGGTCATCCCAATGGGTTTGCGGTGACGTCCGTAATAAAAGCCTATTTGGAACAAGGGCAGAGTAATGTTGCTCTTTTGAACTGGGATCGCCTAGCAGCGGTACAGAATAATCAGATGTCTGGTTCATATCTGAAATGGGCGGCACCGAATGCTATAAAGGTAAGTTTAGTAGATTTGTGTCTTATTTTGTGAAAAGTCGATTACTATAATACCTAATAACTAATTTCCAATAACATTATTAATATAAAATGGATAAAATTATTTCAATCAAAGTTTATTGCTACAAATAACTATAAGGTTTAATTAAAGATGTCTTTGATGAAACATTTAATACTCCCTTAGTTGCTGAAACAAAAGGTATCAGCGTCCGTTAGAGAACCAAACATTACCAGATATTACATTTCATAACTTATTTGTTATTTAATCTGTTTCATCTTATTCCTTTTCACTTTAAAGAAACAAGAAGTTTCAATTCCTAATGCCAATATCGCTCCACTACTGTTTCTCTCTAAATTGTATGTAGGTATATCAAAGTGCTATCGATAGTCTCACTCAATGCTTCCATTGTTTCTGCTCGAAGCGAATCGTATTACACCCAGTATGAATATTATGTGTGATCGTTTGAAGTCTATAAGCTCTCGTAAGCGACCTAGCTTTTATACATTACATCTAAAGTACCTCTCAAGAAGCGCTGATTTGAAGAGGAGAAAAAAATAAGGAGTACCAAAAATACAATAAAATACTGACGAGCATGTTTTGCGCTGGTTATTGTCATTTCTCTCACTATGAATACAAATGACGCTTATAATGAATACAATGCGATGTCTTGCTCAGCTCGGCTCGGAATTTGCTGACGTACTGCTGAACCTATCCTCGGCCGGACTGGATTTGAATAAGACGCACTTAGTGGGCCATTCCCTGGGTGCGCAGATTTTTGGCATCACTGGCAACAAAATGGTGAAGAATGGAGTCCAATTGCCTTGGTAAATATTTGCTTGCGTTATCTGTTTCAATATTTAAAGTGGGGTTTTAATGCCAAAGCAAATATTTGAATGAAGGATTCAGTGTTGGTCAATATTTGCTTTCTTAAAGGCCATGTTGGCTAAGGGTTTTTTGTAATAAAAATTTCCAAGTGTTTTAATAATTTCAACAATGTTATTCCGGACTAGTCAATAATAGCATGGAATACGTATAAACTTTTTGAGTCCACCATAATATCCGCCCCCAATAACTTTGATTCTCCACCATGATAACTTCCCCAGGATCACGGGCTTGGATCCCGCCGGTATAATGTTCGACGGCAGGGCCCCGGCTGACAGACTCAGCCCCACGGCTGCTAGGTTCGTGGACGTCATCCATTCGGACCCCACCAAGTATGGCACGAGAAAGGAACTGGGGACCGTCGACTTTTGGCCTAATTATAGAAACAGTGGACCTGTTATACAACCTGGATGTGACAACAAACCGCATCCGAGGTTTTCGCTTGAAGGTACTTCCAGTTTGTAGATTTAACTCGTTCGGATATTAATTACACACTGCTCATGTTTTGTGTTAAAAATAAACCTATTATTTTTGTTACTTAATAATCGTTAACCTTAAGATCACCTACATTAATAAATGATTACTTAATATTTAGTTACACCATTACCATTTTGGACTAAAAATAACTTCTTGACTATTGAACCATGACATTATAAAAATAGCTTCTAGCCTAGGTGCTTCTCCATATTTACATTTTCAATTGTTTCAGACCTGTGCAATCATAATAAATGCTGGCAGTACCTTATCGACACTATTAAGTACCCAGGAACACTGATGGGAACGTACGCTAAGAATTTCAGGACGTGGAAAAATTATTCAAAGAAAGAAAGGCTTGCTACCGTTTTGGAACTTGGTGTCCGTTATGACAAAGTGTAAGTACCTAGACTTCCCATATAATTTGTCGCAAGTGTTATATATATTAGAATGATTCAAAATGATCAATAACTTATGGCACTTTTCCGTCACAAACACAAAGTGCTAATCGTCACCAAAGTTATAAACGAACAAACACTACATGAAATGCAATTAATTACAACTGGGTATATTTATCAATAGCTACTAACTTAATTGAAAAAAGGCAACCGTAGCGAGTGAAGTAATAACAATTAATAATAATGTGCAATGCCTCGTTTGAACCGTTCGGTGGCGGGCTATATTTTACCCGAGCCACTAACCACGGCACTGGCGCAGAGCCGCATCCCCGTTAAACATTCAGCAACATAAGTGTCACTCGAACAAGTACGTAGGTCTGTGCACGCCTGAATACTAACTGTTTAACACCTGCATTCTGTTTAAATCACGTACTTTTTATTTTAGAAATGATATAGACTCGATTTATTGTTCAATGATATGTGTATGCACCACACGTTAATATCCATCCAAGTTGCTTTACCTGAAATAACTTACCTAACAATTCCAAGAATACTTAAACGTTTTATCTAACCATCTTATGGTATCTAGCTAGCACTTATGTTTGTAAATTTTATTGATTTCAGTGTTCCTGGAAACTATTATTTCCTGACGGGTGCTTCGTCGCCGTACGGACTCGCTGAAAATGGCTTGTAGATTTACATACATACATTCAAAATTACACTTTATGGCTGTGATCATTCATTCTTATATACGTAGTCTTTACCAAATCGAAAAGTATATAATGTGATAACTAGTTGTCGTCTAGATTTAAGTCTCTTAGAATAAATTACCGTATCTACTAATTGTCTTCAAATTATGAACAGCATTGTTATTGTTGAGTGCGGAAAAAATCGACAAGAGCTTTAAGACACTTAAGCATTATAATATGCAAATTAAAAACTTTGCTCGCGATAATTACTGCTACTGAAGATAATGATTCATCGAATATCACGCGAATTAATCATCCAAGATGGAGGAATTTTTGCACAAATCATTAAAGCACTTAAAAGGCAAATGGATTCTCTGATGCGGATGCCAAATGGATTCTGAAAATTTTATAGATAGGCCGTTGCCTACCTGACCTATTGTTACGAACAACGCTGCAATTAAATACTTAATGCTTGTATTAGGCACTTTAGCTTTTGTTACTATTTTTATGTAGCGTATCTCACTAAGTTACTACGTTAAATAAGCCAGCGTGGATACATGCGAGTTATTTAACGCTCGCACTGTAAACGAGTAAATATTAATAAGTTCTTTGTGCTTATGAGGGTGCACTTTTTAATATTAAATTTAAGTAGCTACTTAGAGAAAATAAACTATGAAAAGAAAATAAGTCTTTTAACATACCTTCTCTCGTAGACGGATGAGAAATAAGTTGTGAATAGTTTCCATACGAATTACTTAACAGAGGCTCTTGATTAGACTGGGTGACTCGTTGCGTGGGTTGCCGTCATCACGCAGTCAGCAGAGCAATCTTTAATCTGAATAGTTATTGCTCTGTGCTTGTTGAAGGGGCACTCCACACAAATAATTGAGCGCCAATGAAAAACATAATACAGTTAACTTCTACTACTTTTATATACTTTATGTCCCTATTAGTCACATGTTCACGTACAAAGAAGGTGTTATTTGGTCCAAGACAGTCCATCAGAGCACGTACAGAGTAATTCCCCTGGGCAGGTCCGACCCGGCTAGGCTGTTTCTAGGCACACTGTTTAAATACACCAGTGAAAACGGTTTTTAAATGCATCTCCTGAGGCTGTGTGTCGGCCGCGAGCGAGAATGCAGTGCTTGGAAGGTATATTACATAGACCTATGACTTTTGTGAAAAATAAATGTCTTAGATTATTTTTTTTGTATACCTGCATTCAAAAGATAGCCTTTGTTTTTTTCGAACGGTGGAATGTAGTGTTCAGAATAATTTTTTAGGTATGAGGTATGTCAGATTTTACAGCAAACTATGTGACTGTACCTACTTGATTTTTGAAATGTTTTATATTAATTATTATTCTTCTTTAATATATATGTAAGGTGTATATTGGAAATAAGAGCATTAAAAACCAGGTACGTGAATGTATTATTTATACCGATCGAAGCCAATCAGAAAGCGACTCGAGTTTCAAGATCTTTCTAATATCTTCGAGGTATTGGAAGAAGCCTTAAAACTTACATTTTTAATAAAGAAAAACCTACACTGTAGAGTAGAATATTTTACTTGGTAAAGAAAATAAGGAGGAAAAACGTAGAATTTGTAGGTACCTAGATCAGCTGCATTTAACCCGGGAATGTCGTAAAAATCAATTGAGAGGAAGTGATGTCTTTTCTCGTAGAAAGACAATGAGCTGATAACGTACCAACTTAACTAGCTGCCCATTAGTGTTCATGTCACTATTCCATTCAATTTTATAGATGGAGGATAACTGAATTATTTTTTTAAAGGTAGTATGGTGTGATGACATTATTCGCTGGAAATTCTGGACGGAAGATGTGACAAAATATAAACGACCAAGCTACATTTTTTTCTAAATTATTGAATGCATTTTCCTCGCCATCAAAGTCTATCGTGTTCTATTCCTTTACTCCACTAGTCAAATGTCCCAGTGGCCAAGTTCTCAAGTCTATATTAAATACTCAGTTCTATTCTCATGTGTGGCACGAACGGGGTTAGATACCCCTTACAAACACGGTCAACTATTCACTGATTCCTCCACGTGGCCACCATCCCCTCTCCCGTGACTCTGCAGAATTCTTTACCAGGATTATATTGACTCAGCAATTAAAATGATAAACATTTGCCTATTTGTTACTTTGTTCCGGGTTTACGGATAAATACCTACGTAGACAAATGTATAGAGCTGCGCCGGCACGACTAATTGACCTAATTTGAATAAGCTTTCAGTAAGCACATTTTCACGAATTTAGTTTCACTTATTCTGTTAAAGGTAAAAGCAGATTAAGAAAGGGTGATAAGAGTGATTACAGTCTTAATAATTTAATTCGAAAGTTTGTTTAAAATGTTTTGATAAGATTGTTGAATCTGAGAGATGTTTACACGTTATTTACAGCAAGCTTTGTGAGTAACTTATGAAAGCCATTTAAGGTAATTATTATTCGATAATGGAATTAAAACAAAATTAAATCGATAATGAACTAGCACATTGTCGTGATTCAACGCCAATCAACAAGCTCATATAGAACGTCGATGGGGCTAAACCGAGCACGGCAATTTTCATTGCGTTTTAACGCAGCCGGGACGCAACCAAAGTCGTTTGGTACATCTGTTTGACAATTTACGCTTTTAATAATAGCCGACACTGCCTTTGAATCGGTCGCGCACGAATTAACAACCGGCAAAATTAAAGCCTTCAAACTTTTTGCAGAGCCAGCGGACCGATAGAGCGCGTTCGTTCTGCCCTTATTTAGCTGCGGGGGGATTTTCTCAAAATTAGAAACGTCCCAAATCGGCTTCGTTACATTCTTACTGGAGAATAGAGTTGTTCCCCAAAATATTGTTGCCTTTGTATCAAGTTGTTGATTAATCTATCCGCGCAGAAAGTTACTGTATATAATTAAGAAAGGAACGTGAACCCTACGAATAGGATTCATTTACTTTCGGGATGTGTTCGATAAAATGGAAATTATTTCAGTATTTCCTGGTACTGTTTATCAAAACAAACAGTATTTCAACCGTACTTTGAACCATGGAGTTTACGTTAAATTATCGATACATACAATGATACATTGTAAGTAATCGGTCTAACAAATAATTGGAAAAATAAACTTCATTATGAATGCTTCGGTTTATTCATGTTCGTCAGGTAACCCGAGCACGTGTAATTTACGATAAGTGGTTGATATCATTATGACGATATTAATGGTCGGTACATACATTATAAATTCGATGAATGTCCTTTCGTGGACACACGGAACTAGAATCGAGCAACTAACAACTTTGTATTATTTTTGTTTACATTGTATAGGGTTGCGATTGATTAGTACTTATGGCACGTACGAGCTTCCATAAATTAGTTTTCTACTAACCATAATTATATTTTGCAACTGTAGGTTTAGTTAAATGTTGTAGAACATTAAGTTATCATAAACATTTTTAAAACCTCAATTGAAAGTAACATGCGCATAATAAACATCAGTTATAATTTATGTTTTAGCCACAGTAATATAATTCTTAAGGAAACTAGTTGCTGTTTATAATAAGTTTTTCCATTATTTACACTAAGCTCATTCTGGCTGCAGTGTAAGTAATGCGAGTGCGCCAAGCGAGTTCGCTCCTTGTAATTATAGACTAAGACCTACAAAATTATCCACTAGGACTAGTATTTTCATAATTTATGCAAGCCAAAGTGTAGGGTTGAAGCGGCGGGGCAAGTACCTATGTTCAGTCAATTACTTGAATATCAAACCTGAAGTCAATTACCTGAGCCGGTGTGGATATACAACTTTAATGCCAATCGATTATTATATATCGATGTTTTTATAATATACTGAGCTTATCGAATAATATTGTGGTAGGTAAATAAAATAAAAAGCGCGTCATCACGGTACACGCTTCGTGGCAATTAGTCTGCGTGTCGCACGATATGTTTTTTTTTTTTTTACTGTAATTGGAAATATCAAAATTCGATTCGAATTTATATTGGCAAAGAGAAAAAGCACGGCGCTGCAGGTCCAAATACCTACATCGAGTTTTGTTTATTTATTTCATATCGGATTTCGGTTAAAAGTAATTTAATTTGTAATCGATGGGGATTCAAAAACGCGCAATTTGCAATTGTTTGGGGAGTTACTGCGTCGAAGCAATTAATTTTTCTAAAACTTGATTTAATGTTTTAGCCATTAGTAGTCTGTTTTATGAATATTTGATTATGAATGAAATTCTTTATTAATATAATCGGCTTGTTAAACTCAAAACTCCCTATCTTAGTTTGCTTGAGTTAATTAAAATGCATCCTCGTCTCGGCGCTACATAGAATTTCAACAAAAAACAAAGAAATCTTTTTCGAGGATATTCTCGCAGAGCGTGTGAATGTTTAGGCTTTAGCTTTCATTCGACACGTGACACAATGCCGAATAAATACATAGGCAAGATAAGCATGGAGGTGACGCCAACAAAGGATTTAAACATAGGTGTACGCTTGATACACTGGAGTTCGCGCCAGGGGACTGCTTTATGTCAACACAGTAGGTTACTGAGAAATCAGTTGGCACGTTCGGATAGCACATATCTACAATAGGTGCACTACAACTTGTTAGTTCTACACAACTGTATATAAATGCTGAAGTAACATAATGTATACTTGTGCACTCTATGTGTCCTGTGCAGCTGGCTGTTTGAGAACAGTCACACTGGCCAAAATTCAGCCTGGACGCCATTTCTATTCTATTTTCAAATCTTCAGGTACTCGCAGTGGACTGGTCGTCACGACAATGCTTGCATCGCATTGCTAAAGTTCCCACTACCTACTAGGCGATGTGAGGTCGGTCTAAGTGCCATTTGCTCGACGCACCGTACCGTGGGAACAAACCACAAGGCATTGACATCCTTAATTATTATTCAACTAATTGGTTCAGAAATAAAACTTATGTTATTGTTGCAACTTATGACAAAGAAAAACTAGACCGATCTTGTTCTAGGTGACAAATACCCAAAACGTCTTTAAAATCGATTTTATTGTCCAAGTAGGTACCTATTTACTTATGTGTGAACTGAAAAATCATAAGATATTAGTTTCGGCAATCAGCTGCTTACTTACAAGTAAGTACTAATAACTAGCTGATACACTTTATTCAACTGCGTTTTCAGCAAATCTGAAAATCGGTTAAGCTGGCTTACCGTGAAAGTGAAAAAATATTAACGTAATTGTAAGTGGGACAATTTTATAAAATCCTGTAAGTTATTTATTCATGTAAAGTACTTACATAGAAACGTGCACTTTTGTTTTCGAGGTTTTTTCGTTAAATTACGGTTACAGCCTTTTTATCGTCCCACTGCTGGGCACAGGCCTCCTCTCACATGATTTCGTTAAATTAATTATTTCAAATAAGTTGAACGTCGAACACATGAGTTTTTGCATCACAATCGCGCAGTCTAGATAAAATTGTAGGGGAATTATGTTTTGGTTGTCAGAACTTTCGCAAGTTAGCAAGACATTTATTAAAACGCGGGCCAAGTCCGCTTCATTATATTAAAATCTTCGTAGTCTAAAGTTTATGATTTATGAAATGTAACATTAATTAAATTAAATTGCTTTATATTTTGTAAGGGTAAAAATAGGCTCAAATTATAATGAAAAATATACTAGGAAATGAACAAAGTAAAGAAAGCATTGTGCTGTAAAACCTTTTAAAGGTAAAGTCGAGTGAGTGCTGTTGTTATTAAGTACCAAGCTTTTATACAGTTTCATAAAATGAGGCTACGACGAAGTGACATTACACTTTTTAGTGTGAAAGTAAATTAGCCATTTTAGTTTCACAACTGTAGGTAGTACCTATGTTGGGGTGATACCAGATGCATATAACCAGATGCAGCTGAGTGAGTACCAGTGTTATTGATGGAGTGATCTGACCTTCTCAACCCAGATTACTCGGGCAACCCTATACCTTTGGTAAGACTGGTTTTTAGACTTAATGGCTTCATCAATTTATCGTTCTATCGTTCTGCCGAAAAACGGAAAAACTTGTCATAAGAAAACTCGTCGTCATTCCATTCTTGGGTCGAACCAGGCGGCTTTGACTTAGCCCCAAGCTCTTCAACTGTACCATTATCATCATAACATATTCTGCTAACATACTGTTTCTAAATTCAAATACAACCACAGCTACAGGATGCACAAAGGTGAACACTATTATTGCCACCTCTATTTGAAGTTGTAACTTTCTAAGTCCTGGTTATGACTTGAGCAGTTAATACAGGTGTAAGTACTACTGTAGAGCTTTGCTAAACACAATGGTCTTAATTTCCTTTATCTCGTTTAGTCAGCTTTGTACATGATATTGAACTTATATGTGTAGTATCGTATTATGTTTTTGGTTTTCTGCAATGAGAATTTAAGGTTCTAAGGTACGGGGCTGCGGGTTGTTCGAAAGAGATACCGCGGCCCTGGTACATAAAAGGCCTATGACGGAACACGACGATTTTTAGTCAGTAAGAGTCTGACACTCCCTCTCCGCTGCTAACCCACAGCGGAAGGGGTAATTTGATGATTTTTGACGTCGTTAAAAAAAAAAGATTCTAAGGTAAAATGGATCTAAGGTATAATCGATACCCTAACTAAACAATGTGGTAAACTGACTTTAATACTATTAAATAATTCAAAGATATATTTGAATATCTGCTTTTCGTAATCATAATGTTTCTTCTCATTAACTAATCATTAAATTTTATTTCATTTTGAACATGGCAATATAACGTTGGTAAACATGTAGCATAGTTAGTTACGTAGGAATTAAAACAAGAAGTAGTTGTAGAACCCTTAGAGCAAAATTCAAATCTCTCCAAGGTTAGATAAAATAATTATTATGATACTCTAACTGAAATAGTATTTTAGATAAGGGTACCAAGAACACTCAAAACATCTTGTTTTGCCAGAATTCGGTAAGGCTCTTGAATTTCGGGGGCCAAAACCTTTAGTTAGGTCTTTACACGAGAATGTTGTTATAGAATTTCAGCTAATTAATTCCTCGATACCTATTTATGGAAAAAGGAAAATGAATGGAAAGGTAAATGAAAAAGGGCTTCTAGTTCTTAGCTTTACAAGTAATGCACCGTCGTCAAACTTATTGACCACCGTTAGTCATTCTAATGCGGACATAAATTGCGGGTCCGAGTCGCTTTATTGAACTACCACTCGCATTGCATTTCATTATTAAAAAAGTAAACTTATGAAAGGTTTTAAGGGTTGTCAGTAACTAGATGTATGCTTCGTTTGTATTCAATATTTATTTTGGCTTGTCTTGGCATAGCTAGGTTAGAAGATTAATTTTAATAACCGCGTTTTCCTTAAAAAGTCTGAAGCTTCACTGTATGACATAGATTTTACTCACGTAGTCAAACTTAACTTGCTGAATGTTTATTGTGGAGGCGTCATTGTGCATTTATCTATTGATCAGATCACTGAAGATTGATGAAGTAAGCATACTAATAACACTTTTAATTCTTCAACGAAAGGGTTAGTTAGAGGAGACTCTTCTTTTACAATACAAATAGGAGGCATATTTCTTGTCTTTCACATTAGTTAGAGGTATCTTCAACCCTAAGCTAGGCGAGCGGGTCAGCAACCGTGCGATACCGACCCGGTCCGTCGAACCTCGTCAAATATTAAAAAGAGGACTGAATCGACTTTCGACTTTCTCATGTACATTAATATGAGTATTGCCTTATTACTAATGCATGTTATGCAAATGATAATAACAGCGTGGGTACCGTGTAATTAGCCAGTTCTGCATTTCACTAGGTATCAATAACATGGCAGCTAAAATTGTACTGAAAACAATTTTGGTGATGCCGAATTCGAAACCTAAACTGGAGTATTATTTTTTCATGAAATTTTAGAGATACTGGAATCCAATAGTCGATGTTATTTTAGTTAGTCTCGTACTTAGATGTTTATTTGGATTGCTTGTAGAAAATGCAATGGATATTGGAATTGTAATAAAAGCGTTGAACGCTTGTAGGTGAAGAACAATTTGGCTGTCAGAAAAAGCGTACTGTATGAACAAATAATTGTGAGGAACTGGCAATTTTCTTTTATCTTCAGTTCATTGTTTGCGGCACCCTCAAATTGTTTTATGTTGTGTCTGTTGAATACAGTCAAACTGGCTATATTGGTAAGTATATGTAGTGATGATGGTTTATTACTTACAATTTCAAAATACATAATAGGGGATGATTTAAAAATATGTCATCCAATCGTAGAAAAGAATATCATTATATATTAAGATAAACTACTATTTTCCAACGTAAGAATATTTAAAAAGGCTTTTACGAAAATAGAATACGCTATAGGGAATAACTTCTCCTTTCACATTCAATTTCTTTCAATATTATTTGAGTTAAGTTGAAAGGTATTATAATACCACAATAATAGTGCTGTCGCAGAAAATACAAAATTATCTCCCTAGTAAATTTCCACCACCCCAGAAACATAGTGAAACTCATTACATGCAGTAAGCCCCTGCAGTATGGGATATTAAAGGATTCATCTTCCTTCCTCCATCAGCAAGTATACAAATAAAAATGTTTAAAAATATCGCCTACCCCGCAAGTCTCCTGGATATTGGGTTTATAACAATTCATTTTCTGTGTAGATAGGTATTACAATTGGCATGCTACCAAAATGGAGGATTTCCCGAATTGTATTGCCAAGAAAAAATGCTGCTTTCATCTAGCTTCATTTAGGTCGTATACGTTATATTTTGCTCGCGTCTGTACTAATTAAGCATTGAGACTTTGGAAGGTAAACGGATTCATATTTAATAGTAATGTATGTAGGAAATATTCCAGTTTGTGTGTTAGAATTTTTGCAATAACTCTATTATAATTCTGGAACGTTTGCTTGGTTTTGTGTATTATGACACAAATAGCTAGCTATCAATAATTATGAAATCCTCCAAAACACGCACGAAATATTTCAGGTAGTAACTTATTGTGTACGGAGTCTATTATATATTGAGTTAATTGAACGAACAGACATTCAAGGTTTATTAAGTATATTCTATTGAATTCCCTGGAGCTACAAAGTCGAAAGCAATGAACATTATTTGGCTTGAGATAACATAAATTTTCGCATGAAGCGAATTAATACTTTTATCCTGTCATTTAATTAATAAACGAAATTAATCAGAGCTCAAAAGAGTAATTAACACTTTGACTGAGGCATTCAAATTAGATCGTAGCGTACAAAAAGGTAGAGTATAAAGTCGTTGAGCACAACGAAAAAGATATTTGTAATAACATTTCATTTATCATTAATGTTTTAGCATAAAGTTTGATTAGAAGGGCCAGAGGATAATTAATAGTGACATAGAAACAAAACAGGGTGATTGACTTTTTAACCGATAGGTACTTGTTACGGTTGCTTTTTGAAACTTTTTTTTTAAATTCTAGTTGTCCATACTATCAAACGTACCTAAATTAATTTAAATGTTTTAATGATTGAATTGAAAACCTTTAATCTACATAACAGCCATTTTTCAGACGTCATTCATACAGGCCTCGTAAAATGAAGACTTTATTTTAGAGAACTACTTTTAAGTAGACCGTTACCGACCGACCAAAAATACCATAACGAAGTATTAAGCATATCATTTTGTACCCCGCAAGTAATATTTACCCACAAAAACTTTCGCTCAAGGTTCCCCAAAAAGTTACATGCAATAACAAAATTCGAATTCATCCTTCGAAAGATATGAACATGGAAACACCCTTACAAATATGAGAAGCAAGTTGGCAAAATGTTTTAACGCTGTAATAAAGAACTTGTAAAGTAACTCAACAGGCGGGCAGGAACGCATGCGCCCTTACTCCTGAATCAGTTTCGTAGTGTAAAGTTTTCAGTCAGCGCGCCACCACAGCTTCGCGCGGCGGTCGCCGTCCCTCCTCCCCTCGTACTTTGCCTCGTGTGCGAAAACTACCGGCACATATTTCACCAAGTGTTGAGAGACTATGAACTATTCAATACACTTCGTGTTCCTCATTCTGTGCTCAAGTTGGTATCAAACTATGGATTGCTCATTTCATTATGTAAATGTAGTAGTTTACGTTGTTTCTGTCAGTTAACTATTGCGTGTTGAAAGTTTAGCTTGTGTGTAATTTTCCCGTCATCCTGCCTTCTGATTGTAGCGATTGCGCTGTGTTTTGAGTAACAATGACGCCTTTTGTTTTGATGTTTTCATGTGTAGAGCCTTACTTAAGGTGGAATTATTTAAACACGTTTATAAAGGTCAACGGGTGCTTTTATGTCAAATATAACATTCAGGAAGAGCTTACATTAAGCACACCCACGATGTGATGTCAAAAATAAGTCCATAAAAAACTTGGATGCGTTATTTGTTCACTTACTTTTTTATTTCTGTAACTTTACTGCATTCTTTGTCATGCCGTTAAATATTAATATTTTTTTATATATAAAAGAAAATTCATAGCACACTAGCGCTCTTCTGTGTAATAAGTACCTATAACTATGTTTTGAGGGTAATCCAACAGCACCAACTATTCTTAACATTCTTTTACGGCTACGAAGTTAGTCTTTCAGCGTAAAGTTTAAACTTAAACTGTTCTAAAACGCGTACATTCTTAACATAACTTCTAGAATAAACAATTAACGAGTTAACAATTTAATGCAGAATCATGCAAATGGCTTCATTCGCGTAGAAAGTTTCGCGCTTGGACGCGGTTAACTTAGCGGTGATATATCCACTCGGTTGATTATGTAAGCGGCGCCGGTGGTCGAAACAAGTGTCAAGTTATAAAGCTGTGCTCTTGATAGCTTTGGTCTAACTTTTTAATTGAAACTTTGTTGCTTAGCTCTAGAAGCCACAATTTCGCGGAGTAAATTGACAGATTAATAGGTTAGGTACTCTAAGGTAGGTAATAGAACACAAGTTTATATACAAGGTTCATAGTTTGACACGGCAGTAAATTTGAGTCATCTCACCTAATACTTGCTGCCAGTGGCAACATACACATAAAGGTATAAACACAACGGTTCTCATAGCTCCTATATCATGAATTCACGATTGCACAGCCAATTGTGTGCTTCGAATTTAATGGAGTCGGCCGTAAAGGTGCACCTGCTAAGACTAGGCTTCAATTACAGACGCCTGCATTTTAGTATAAAACAATAAGATGCTCAGAATAAGACTTTTGGCTATATGTTTGATATTTAACATAAGGATAAACCAACTCATTTCTTTGAAATTGAATCTAAGTACATCTTTGTCATCCTCCTAGGTTTTTTTCAACTATATAGGGGTCGGCTTTCATTCTAATAGGATGCATGTGAGTAGGCACCTATGTTTTTTGTGTCCGGGTGACCATAAAGGTAGGTACTCTTTAGTGAGACTGGTGGACAGTCTATTCGGCTACTATCTGACTAACAATTCAAAGTAGTTTTCGAAACTCGGAAGAACTTCCAAGATGAGATGGTTACTCATCTACAAACTGAACACGCCAAACGTTGCTTAACCTTATAATCGATCAATCCATGTCATGCCATATCATGTCAAGCCAAGCCATGGCTGTTTTTAACCTCAATTCCCATTTAAAACCACGCATGTATTGGAACTTATTTATCTCGCATGTATTTGTTCTATAAAAATAGCTTTTTCTTACTGGCAAGGTAAAAAGAATCTCCGCCATTCGACAAGTAAGTGGATACGCTCGCTCGGATATTGACGGTTAATTTCCTGTTTTGGTTACGTTTCCACTCGTGTCTCCTCACTCCTAAGGTAGACAACGGGAATACGGGACCAATACGGTAACTGCCCACTCCTGTGTTATACAAAGGAATTGATACGCATTCGGTAACGTTATCCGACATCGTCGTGAAATATTGACGAGATTGCTTTGTGGTTTCCACTGAAATATATTTTTTGTTTATTGTTGGTAGACTGCAGATTGTAAGCTCGGGGATTGCGTGTATTTTAAACGATCTTTTCAAATGTTTCTTTCTAAAAATAAACTCACTACCTAACGTTTTTTGCCCTGCTTTTTGAACGATTTTCCTGTGTAAAACTTTCAGTCACAATACTCTTACAATGTTGAGAAAACTTATCTTATGATATTAATAGCCAACTAGTGTGACAATATACCAAGATAAAGTATTTGTTTTATAACTATTGGGAGACAACAGAAACAAGTTGTGTAACAAAGTTAGCGATCGGCTTGATGGGTACGTCGGAAGATAAAGTTGTTTGCCTTTTACCTGAGTAAAACAATATTACTTACTGTCAACATTAAATAAATAATAGCGAGTATTTGTACGTAGTATTTATTTTCAAGAATTTGCTGTTATGTTGTCGGAAGTGAAACGAAAGAAATTTGCTGACCCGGCTTTGTCCTGACCTAACAATAAAGTTTGTGACAAAATCTCATACCTAGAAAAAGCACTTGCAGTTTTCCCGGTTTTCAATTTTCCGGACAATTTTTAATTCTTTTCGTTTGCTTTATAGCTTATTCTGAATAGGTGTAGTGGACAAAAGAATAACTAAGTTTTACTGTCGACAAGCATTTACTTCGACACCTATTACGCTATCATTTAATTTACAACATTAGGAATATTACTATCTACAGTGGCCACCCCGTCAAAGGGAATGACCAAAAATCGTGCTAATATTGTTTATTATCCAAGTCATGCATGTCAACGTTTCGGCTATCAATATCAATTGATAGTTTTATTTATCATTACTACGCTCATGAGCTTTATCTTTCACAACATAGGTAATATTCTCCCCTTGTTCAATAATCGCTGTCCTGCGTGTCACATTTTCCACTCCAAAAACATTTCGGTACTTCTGTAATGTATAAACGAACACTCAGACATTTATCGGCACGCACGATATCCAGGATATTAGTATAAAACTCAACTACTAAATAATTTGTCTATATAAGCTACATTAGGTATGTTAACATTATATAAGAGTTTCAACTTAGGTGGCGATATTATTAGTACTAATGGCCAGTTAAATAGTTGTCAGCCATAACAAAAATAATCCCGTCATTTGAACCCTTAAAAATATAATTTCACAAATACTTGATAAAGTTTATTTAGCACTTTAATTGGACAATAACAAAAGAACGTATTTTACGATGTCCTACGTCTAGACAGACATAAAATATCTTAAATGTAAGTAATAAGGTAACTGGAAAACTTTTATAGGAAACGGCAGGATGCTAGATTTATATCAATATCTTTTTATGGCCCTTCATTTCTCAACGTGGGTGTAAACAACTGAAGAATACAGCTACATATTCTACACTATCCCATAAAAAGGTATCATTTGTTAGTCTGACTGTAATTATTGAGCTTCAAGACTAACCGAACCTACATATTACATAGGTACATTTAATGCGGGCAACATCCCAGGTAGGAGGCATCCTTTTCATTTCATGTTAATCTCCTTTGACTTTGAATGAACGATCTATAAATAGGAAAGAGCTGCTTGACTGATGTAAGACTCAATTCTCAGAAGAAAAAGTCCTCAAAGATCTGATACCTATCTGTAAAGCTAATCAGAAGCGGCTGCAAAGGGACTGCTTTAATAAAAGCATTCGTGTTGCAAGAGGGAACGATATTTACTAAAACAAAAGCATTCGTTGCACTCTTTCGGTTCAATTCTTGACTCACGCCGAAATAGCTTTGTGGGTTTATGAGAAAGTTTTAAGAAACAGCATAAAATTTGAAAGTCGGTGGTGTTACGTTGGTGCACCAAAGAGCAAGTAAATGTCGGTCCTGTACCTGATCTCTGACAGAGTAAGGGAACAGTGAGCACCTGGGTATGTACAAATGCTTGTGCGTTATAAAAATAATGTAGTGCTATGTTTTTAAGTTCGAAAAAGCTGACGTGGCCGAAATTCGGCGTGCTCTTTTATATTGTTTTCCCAGGAAACTGCAAAATATAATTAAATGATCTGTTCCGAGTATTAAAACTGTCATGGTTTATTTTCAATAGAAAACCAGTGTGTCGGATAATTCCATGTAAAGCAGCGTTATCTGTATAAAGATCTAACAATAACATTTTTTATACGTTCATATACGAACCCAAGTTTTTCGGATAGCCCATATATCTATTAATAACAGCTTCCTTCCAAAAGCAATCTAATAAAAATGCTTTATTAAGATTATTTTCAATAGGTTTATATTCCGTCATTTTTATCGCTTGTTGATAAGAGAATTATTATGTTAGAGCCGTGCTGAAAACTTAGCTCTTTCCTAGACTGTGGGTGTAGCTCAAAAGGTTACTGAACTAAGTAGCAGCTACGATATTTCGATACATTATTGGTTTCTAAATTCCACTTAAGCAAACCCGCGGACAAACTGCTGGTAACATAACTGTGATTTAAAGTCAATATTACTTGATAAACAATATAAATCGACGGATAAACAAACATAAAGTTAGTAATATGTGTGTGTAATAACAATCGAGGTTTCAATCTACTTGAAAGCCTATAACTACGAGCCGAGCTATATATAATATTTAACCTATATGCTGTTATACCACATTGCATTATTCATGGACTATTTGAGAGGGATAAACTACGAAAACAATATCTAACTGTAACGTCGGTATAATAAATTCATATTGGCGTAGGGATGGTCTGTTATTGCGAAAGAATGTTTATTCGCCATGGCTTGAGTGAGCATGCTTATAACGCATACATTTGTAATGACAATTGTAGTAATGTTTGTGGGTTATTCTGTAAATTGTTAATGTGGTCTCAATGGCTTACGTTATCGATTCATTTTTTTTATTTTTGGTATCATGAGTAGAAGGTTTTCTTTTCTATATGTTATTTTTAATTTCTTGCGCTTATGTTGTTATTTGTTCTTGAATATCAGGCTCTCTCTAAGTAAAACTAAACACTCACGCTAAACCATAACAATCTGCAATTCTAATCGGCTTAAATCTTAAAATAGCTCACCTAAGATAATCCTAGTGGTTTTAATTAGAAACCTACTAAATGTCATACCGCTATTAGAAACATGCAGCTAAATTACCAAGAAATCATTTTCAGATATCTCGAATAATTATCAGTCGGTAGTGATAGATGGCATGCAGATGCAGCTACAACTAGACCAGTGATAGGCGGACAATGTAGCGAACTCTAGACTAACATTCCCAAGTTCCTATCAAAGTTTTCCTGGTTCAGACGAAGTTCTACCGAATTCCTATTTGTAGCAAGACCAGGACCAAATTAAACACGACTATCTACTTCTGGAGTTGACCATCTGCTTGTTTTATAGAGACGTTTTTTTTTTTACATTTTCATGCAGGTAATTTAAGTCCACTTTTTTGTGGGAAAACATCAAATGAGAGCGGCCTCTTACTGACTAAAACCCACCATGTTTCGTCTTGAGCCCTTTGTATATTAGGCTCTTTAACTCTTTTCAGCTATCCCTAAGCCCCGGCAGGATAGTTTAGGTCCACGTTGTTGACTGCAAGTAGTAGTAGTGTATGAAATATTATCGTTGGATACCGTAGCTGATTTTATAAGGCTGTCGACATTCATAGGAAATACATTTCTCGGTCGCGTTTGTATCGCTTATCCATATCTATATCTTTGTGCGGCACTGTATCCAGACGGGTAGTAAAGCAACAGTTTTCTAAATTTTTATGGAAATCTATAGCAGCATTATCAAATTATTGTTGCATATCACAATGTTCCATTAATATTTTTTTGTTGTTATTCTAGGAATCGCCTCAATCTTATAGCAATGAGCTACTTAACTATTTAGTTTAACAATTAAAATAATTTCACACTTTTATAAGTTTTATTTTAAAATTTTCTGTAAATCCATAATTGTGCACAGTGCAGGGCACAAATTGCTAGACGTTATTTAAAACGATATCCTGCATAATGTTTATGAGCGTGACCGGCTTTAGTTCTGTGCATATTCAGCCATCCCGCCACGTAAGAGTTTTACTCAGCTCTGAAATATCACTGAAACTAATATTATTCACGAACAGCATTTTCAGTTTTCCAACCTGGCTTATTTTAATTATAAATCGATACTGAACCGAGCTCAGATCATCGTACTCGGAACTAAGCAACTAAGTACACATTTTCTGAAGAAAATTAAACTAATTTCATCGAAGATAAAAGATCGTTTGAGAAGATAAAAATATGTTCATAATTATATTGTTTGAACGTGAATAGAAAACCTCTCAACTTTGTTAATTAAACCTACAGAATCCGTTTTGTTTGGTCTGCGGCACATACATAAGTGAGTTGACGAACTCATTAGGTGGTCGACTCAACCTTCATTTGTGTCTGACCAATTAGTAATCTCGTGTTGTCTAACCAGAATTAAGACTTTTCCTGTTGTCAAAAAATCAGGTCATACGAAGCTAATACTAGTACAAAGTACAACGGGTACAATAGAAAATATAATTGACAGCCATTGTACAAAGTAATACAAAGAAAATATCACGAAAGCTGGATTAACCTAAACAAATCACAAAAAATAAAACTGACAGGCGTAGTTGCCAGAAAGGTTACGATAATTAATTAGCAGTGACACAAAGAAATGTATTCAGTTTTTGATCGTTGAGCTAAAAGCTAAAAAGGGGAGAATTTATTCCAGAGGAAAATAATTACCGCTCGCAAACAAAGAGATTAACTTATTCTCTGTTGCCAGCAACTGAAATACGAACGTTATTCCACAAAGGCAACATGAATCAGATTCTCTTTTATTAGGTCTGTGTTGTTCTCCCCATCAATTTGTGTCCTTACTCTCATTAAGATTAATACTTTATTCATAAACCTCTACGTCGATGTATTCGCTTGTCGAATCATTTCTTTGTATTCGTTACTCGGTAGATAACAATGAAACGTGAAAATACATCTGATCATTCTTGTTGTTCGTATAAATGTTTTATTCGAAACCTTCGGACCATGCGGTTTTTAATTACTGTGCCTTTTGCAATTTTGAAGTAATACATTTTATAAAACAACAAAAAAATATAGAGTAACAGTAACGTTTTCTTTTTACAGTATATTTAATTACAAAACTATTAACTTATATGCTGAAAATGTAACTATGTAAATAGGAAACCTGAGAATTAAAACTTAAGGACACAGTCCTTAAATCTGTTAAGTAAATCTCGCTTACATTTAGACCTAAAAAGAGCCATCACGTTATTCCAGTGGAGCAACAAAGCGATAGTGACAGCTTCCTAAACCCATGGCAATACCAATCAGACTCAGAGCGGTCACTTGTGCGTCTGTTACTGAGAGGATAATCCTTAATCAACACGGTAGCCAGCGGATCACTGCAGCACGAGGTTTAGCTCAAAGCCCCACATACCCGATGTTAGCTAATTAGAATAATTATTGTGAAAATTGGGTTGCGACATAACCGAACTATTGTAGTTCCAAGAATAATGGGTCCGTGGCTTATGTCAGAAATGAGTACGCAAGTTGAAAAATATCTGTCTAACTATAACGTGATTTTCAGCAGCAGTTTAAAATCTGTCTTTGTTCTTATTTGATAGGCTTACATCCTATTAGCCAAGCTTCCTTATAAACCTTTCTCTCTCACGGAAAGTCATCGTAATACAGGATATGTTACATAATATATTACAAAACTTCATACGGAATAAAACATTAAATCTGATGTTATATCTACACAAAGTAAAAAGATGTGTAGCCAAACTTCAAACCTCCGATAATACAGGCTCTTTGCATTCATACATACGTGATTAACAGAGAGAAAGACGGATTTTCCGATATTAAACCGCATCGAACGTATTTCGTATTATGTGCTTCACATTTCTTTTACATAAGAGCTATTGAGGCAGACGATTGGGATCTAAGGATCCTAATAATATATTTTTAATCTCTTTGATCTCGATGGGATCCTAGTCCGATACGGGCGTCTTTCATATGGGAGTATAGATACCGTTTCTGCAATCGTGCTCATCTCGTCTGAGTACTTATAAGACTGATTATGCAATCGATGTTACAATTCTTGACCCAAATTCTTTTATGAAAATAGATGTCGGGTACATTATATTCAGGGCACCAATTTATTGTCGATCAGTATTATGAGTATGACTTTTGAATATTAAGCATTAGTTAAATATACGAATAAACAGGGATAAGTTCTTGTTTCAATAAACATGTTTCATAATTAAATTAGTTCTTTAGGCAGACAGTAATTTGTTTTATTAGTTTACCTACTACAAATAATTTACCGAAACATACATGTTACTAAACAGATTTAACATTAATTAGTTCAACAAAAATTTGAATATTGGTTATCTAAGCCTTTTGGTGCGTGAAAATATTTTACCTGCCAACGGGTTTTGGTTTGATAAGTAAGCAAAATAAATCCTTATTTCATAATTAGGGCGTCGTAGAAAACCAATCATTTAGAAATGGTAATTGGAGAGACTAGGTACGCATTTTTTTAATGACTGCATAACACTAAGTAAAATTTTAGTTTTGTTGGTTAATGACTGTTTAAGGATACTAGTCAGTACCTACAGAACAACGTTGATGGCATTGCAGTCCGTTATCACGCGTCATGCGATTGCCACTACATTAAAGATAAACATTATGTCAGTGTTCGCTTCGCTACTAACTGGGTCTGAATATATAACTGGCGAGCTATCTATCCTCTTGCACTATCTAACAGTGATACCTAATTGTGTTCCAGTAAACTACACGGGCTGGAAACAAAGGATCTATCGTAATTACGTCCATCGATCCGTGAACGAATTCGAACGAACAGAAATTCCTATGTTATTTCTAAATCTACAAACATACATTTTTTTTCAATCGACTTCGTTTTTCTTTTGTTTTGGTCAGAATACAAATAAGTAAAGACTACCGTAGGTAATTGTTCAAAACCACAGTGTTTCCCGTATATCATAATTCCTTCTATGAATTACCTGTTCTGTTTCTAAGCCACTTACAAAATTACCTACTGCAAAATTAGTCCAGCTGTTTAGGACTTCTTCGGATACAAACTCGCTATCATCACGTTGTCGTTAACGAAAAAGTAAAATATAAATTTTGTTTTGATTGCATTATGACTGCAAATTGCAAACTGTCCACTTGCTTGTTACATGAATGCTATGAATTTTCCACCGAGTTTCATTCAACTGTAGCGCATACGTGCGCCATTAACAGATCGGATAATTGTTCACTTTGCATATTAATTTTAATGGATAGGACTTAATAAATTATGAACATAACGTTGTAGTATGGTAATCGTGCTTATTATTCCCGCAATTACTGTAAATGGTAATTAAATTATACAGAACATTAATTTAAATGCAGCTCACAAGCGTTAACTGAGTCACTGCAAGTGAGCGTCAGGTTTCTACAATTAAAAAAATGTTTTCAAAGCCCTTTTGAAAAACACTCCTCGTACATATTAAAGTCAATTTATTTTTAGTTGAACAATAACAGCCTACTCACTTGTAAATGCCATTTACGTGGAAGATGACAATGGTATGGTTCACATTTCACATATATATTTTTTTCACAATGCGCAAAAATACCTAATTATTACTTAGAAATGGTTACTTTCATTGATTTAGCAATATTTTGTACAACGTTTTAAACTTTATCGTGTTATAGAATATGACAATAACAACTTATATTTTTTTTGTTTTGATAGTGGAAGAGATGATTTTATATAACAACTTATATTGTTAGAAAAATATTAGAATAATAGAAGCTGCTATAACCCAGCGATCTATTTCCTTCCTTCCTCCGAGCCTTTTCCCAAACTATGTTGGGGTCGGCTTCCAGTCTAACCGGATTCAGCTGAGTACCAGTGCTTTACAAGAAGCGACTGCCTATCTGACCTCCTCAACCCAGTTACCCGGGCAACCCGATACCAACCCAGCGATCTATTTGCTTGTCACAAATCTTTGGGGAAGCTTAAGTTGTCATAACGAGATATGTATAACCCTAAAGCCTGCATGTGTTTATCTAATCCATTGTAGACGGGATTAGTGTCACAACCCTTTAAAAATATACTTGTAACTGTCAGACAGACTTTCTTTAAAAATATTAAACGTGGTAATAAGAAAAATAAAATATACTTTTAAATTAAAAACGTAGACTGTAGAGTTTGTAGTTTTTTCATCAGTTACTTTTTTGATTTATGATATCTAGCTCGAATTACAATTTGAGATAAACGTAGGATTGTAAAAGTCGTAACAATTTATAAAAACCGAATACCTAGTTTTTTTTTTTTTTTAGAAAATAACGAACATCAAGTTTCTAGTCAGTAATTAAAGTAAATCTTTACATCTCAAAGAATTATACTACGTATCTACTTAATTATGCACGAACGGATAGCTTGCACTACGCACAAGTGCATAAAAAACGGTAGAACGGTAATAAAATTCTTCACAATATACCTTTATTATTTCCAATTAACATATACACATATATAAACAAGTCGCATTAATCCTTACTTTATACTTGTGCCTGCAATGCAATTCCAATATTCAAGAAGTTAGTAGGTAGGTGTCACTAACTTCTTGAATATTGAAATTTTTTATAATAATGTCGGGACACCTTTTCACACACGGTTGATTAGCCCCATGGTAAGTTATTAATTAACTTGTGTTATGGGTGCTTACACAACTGATATTCATTTATTTATTTGCATTCCATCACATAATTTACATCTTAGGTACCTCAGTTCAAGTAGAGACCAATACATTGGCACATAGCTACTTAGAAAACTGACACATTACCTCATACGACTAAATAGGTATAAGGAAGTCCTTAACAAAGATAACTTCGAAATTTTGTACATATTTCATACTAAGTTCGTACCTAAGCACCCATTACCAGTTCTAACTCTATATCTCAATGAACACTTCTAACTGTGATATCATGAAGTAAGATTGTTCCCCGATGTGTAACCAGTATAACGAACTCAATTTGTGACGACCTCAATGGCGCAATGGTTACCATGCCGGACTGCCGAACCTGAGGTCCCGGGTTCGATTCCCGGTTCGGTCGACATGTGTGATAAGTATGCTTGTAAGTCGTGGTCTGGGTGATATACCACTTTCTTTCTTTCAACAAGATAAAAAGTGTCAGAAATAGATTTAAAGAAGCTTTAACTTTAATGGAGCTTTGTGTAACTGACGGATAATATGTATTTAAAAATATGTATGCATGTAGGTATATGTAGTTTATCAGTTGTGTTAGCATCCATAACACAAGTTAATTTGTAACTTACCTTGGGGCTAACAGATCGTGTCTGAAAAAGGTGTTCCGATATTTATTATTATTTAATTTTTCGCAGAATGTATAGCTGTAAACATCAAGCGTTTAGACGTGCCAGCCTTAGTGGAGCTCGGCACGGAGTCAGTCATCCTGGACTGCGACTACAGCACGGGAGAAACTCCAGGCCCTGGACTGGTCATAAAGTGGTTCTTCAACGGCTCTACAGGCCTCGTCTACCAGTGGATACCACCGCTGCAACCACAGTTTATAGGACTTCTAAAGGGAAAAGTTGACCCGAATTTTAAAATATCGGGTAAGTTGACACATCAAAACATCATTGAGTTACTCAAGATTCTTATATTATGTGATTACCATAGTAATTCGATTCAGGTTCGTGAAGTACTACATCTTTAAGGCCTGCCGTCGTAAACAAGTAAACATTACGTAGAAAAGTTTTTCTGATTCTTTCCTGTTATTCGCCTGGTTCACGTTACGGCTTTAATATACTTATCTTCCATTATTTATATTTTTATCGAAACGTCCTACCTATTTTTATGTTTACAAATGGACTCTGCAATTTTATTAAGTTTACTGCTCTTCACGAATAGAGAAAAAGATTTTTTTGCGGGAATTTTTTTCTTGTATCTTTCATATTTGTAGTTGTGTCACAATTCTAGTTGAGCAAAATTGCAACAGCGTTGATTCCAGCTTGAACCTTTGAAATAATCTTTTTATTAAATTCGACGTAGTTGTGCCAAATTTTGTGAATATATTTTTATTTTCAGATGAGCCTTTACAGGCTTACCGAGCCATCAAAATAATAAACCCTGGCACACACTTGAGCGGCAACTATACGTGTGTGGTGTCTACATTCATTGCTGAGGATAGTCAAACGAGATCCATGTTAGTGTACAGTAAGTAATTTAATAACTTATAATCATTTCCTTAACTTATTGCGGTACAAACAACTTCTGCGCGCCAAAATTCATTTCTCTGTACTAAAACAAAGGTACTTACCAATTTTTTTTAGCTTAGATCGTGTATGTAAACAAAATACCCGTATTGTTGAGTAATTTTTGGCTATAAACCTCTTTAACTAAATACCAGACGAAATTGAAAACGTTACTTTGTAGTTCCTATAAATTAACTCAGCTGTCAACGTCGAAATGTCTCGAAGGAAAAGATATTTTGCCGACACAGAGAGAGATATTAAATTGACTTCTCGGTATTTCACTTTTTACTTCTATTTCGGTAATACGACTTGGTATGTGCTCTTTTTTTTAGTGATAAAAAAGAATAAATGATGGAACCAAAAAATGTATGCTGTTAGACTAAATATTGTTGATTGGTTTTGGGAATTGCGGATTAAAATACGAATGTTATTTCGAAATTGATAGTTAAGCTTTCTATATAATTAAATATACAATACATTATACATTATTAATTCATATATTAATAACACATTCAATGATTTATCATTTGATTTCAGCTCTTTGATGTCAAATATATATAAATATTGCGGTTTCTTCTGATTTCCACAAAATTATATTAAAATATAAATATTAATAGGCTGAAATGTTTAATGTCAATCACCTGCCATAGAAAAATATCGGATACCAATAATCTAAAATCGATTTACAAAACTATGGCTATAATGATATATCAATGGAGTTTATTCAAATGCAGTTTAATTGCTAAGTTATTTTTAGCTTTATCAGGTAGTAAAATAGTGAAACAATTAATTAACCATTGAGTTATAATTATTTTATAAGCCTTACATAAATGTAGATATTAATCACACATGAATAAATATTGGTTTGTTTAATAGAATGTAAATAATATTCTAGAGCGCTGTTTATACTAGATGTGTTTATATTACTCGGTGTTAGCGATAGGAAATTATAATAAGGTAGCTAGTAAATTCGATAATATATGTGTTACCGGCCGAACCCGATTTTAGGACAAACCAGTTTTGCCTAGGCTCAACTAGTTCTTCCTATAGGCGTTAGGATTAACTAGTATAGCCTAGTCCAAACTAATTTGTCCTAAGCCCGATAGGACGGACCAGTTTAGGCTAGGCAAAACTAGTTGATCCTGATATCAATACGCACACTCTAGGATAAACTGGTATGGCCTAGTCTAAACAACATGTTCATGCGGGAATGCTCCGAACGTCCCACACCGCTCGCTCCCCGTTCGTCATTTGTCGCGTGGTTTTAAATGCATTTAGCGTCTAGTTGCTAGCCGTGCATAACGTACACGCCCCGAGCGCCTCGCGCCTAATAACGTCATCATCATCTGCCGAGCCTTTTCCCAACTATTTTGGGGTCGGCTTCCAGTCTAACCGGATGCAGCTGAGTACCAGGGTTTTACAAGGAGCGACTGCCTATCTGACCTCCTCAACCCAGTTACCTGGGCAACCCGATACCCCTTGGTAAGACTGGATGTCAGACTTTCTGGCTTCTGACTACCCGTAACGACTACCAAAGATGTTTAAATGGCAGCCGGGACCTACAGTTTATCGTGCCATCCGAAACACGGAAGAATTCATTATGACAAGATGGTCACCCATCCACGGACCGACCGCGCCAAGCGTTGCTTAACCTTATAATCGATCGATCCGCCCGGCTTTGACTTAGCCACGAGCTCTTCTCGCGCCTAATAACGTATTTAGTTAATTTAACAAAATACTTACCTATTATTTGTTAGTTTGCTACATATATGTAGTATGATTGTTCGTATTATCAATTTATCCATAACGACGAATCAATATAGTTTAATAAAGATGATTATTTTTCTAAACACGGAGTAGTTTATTTAGTTCATCTATTTATTTAGACTTTTAGATATGCATATGTTTTGACTAGGCTATACCAGTTTATCCTACAGTGTGCGTACTTATATCAGGATCAACTAGTTTTGCCTAGCCTAAACTGGTCCGTCCTATCGGGCTTAGGACAAATTAGTTTGGACTAGGCTATACTAGTTAATCCTAACGCCTATAGGAAGAACTATTTGAGCCTAGGCAAAACTGGTTTGTCCTAAAATCGGGTTCGGCCGGTAACATATGCATGATTTCGTGAAGCGAACGCCCGTGGCTGCCCTGACTAAGCACAATCTGGATAGATAACTTCCACAATATATAACATTCTGGAAGTAGGTACTATTTTTAGAACGCTTTAATATGGATGTCAAAAGTGTTCGATTAGACCGTTATTTGGTATCTTAATTGAAGACAGTGACTTGAACACGAATTTAGTTAAGTAGATAAACTAACAAAACAATTTTTTCATAATATATGAAGAGATCCCTTCACAAACCAGACTGGAAGCCGACCCCAGCGTAGTTTGGGAAAAAGGCTCGGAGGATGATGATCCCTTCACAAACTATTCATAAAAGAATATATTATACTTATTCTTTCGGACTAAAGTTATATTGGCTTCATGTGTCCCGATTTGGTCTAATCAGTTTAGCCGAAGGCTATAATTAGCTGTTAATTTCAGGTAAGGTAAGCTGTCAGACCACAACAAACTAGATTAGCTAAGGCTAAACAGATAGATGGAATTGGAGTTCGATAAACCGTACCGCGTCATTCTAATTAGGTATTTAGGCGATAATAAAGTTTGCACCATGTGTATACAATTTCACCTGCAGGTTCTTGCTCAGATCTATGTATATAATAAAAACTTATTTGAGTGTAAATATTATAAACAATATTTTAGGAAAAAGGCTAGGCATGTGATGGTTATAAAAAGTTTATTATTTTGAAAAGAGTGTCTATAGAGTTTCCTGCCGGTTCTTCTTCATAAGACCCACTTCTTAGAACCGTGCAACTAGCTATTGACGTTTCGCAAGAACTGTAATAGGTCTATATGGAATAAAACCTTTTGACTTTGTTTACCTGAAAACAGTACCTCACGAGACAAAGGAAAACGTAATAGTGCAAAACATCTTTGTTCATCCACGGCCGACTAAAATGCATAACAATATTCTGGCATGAACTACAAATCGAATTGTCTGTGTATAGGCTTCCTCCTATGTTAATCTAGTTTATCGAGACGCGTATGGACGAATTAGTTCAACGCAGGACAAACCGATTTACTCTGCAATCGAGTTTGGCAGTCGGGACCTTTGTGTCTCATGTACGTTCATTGCTGCTGACAGACCTATACAGCCCAAATAACAACGAACTAGGAAGTCGTATGTAACGGGAATTTTGGGTACCTTTTATCTACTAAAATAAGTAACTTCCCTAAAAATAAATAAGGAACATACCAACTGCAGATATAAATAAACGTGGTCTGTTTATAAACTAATTACGGCATTGTTTCTTTTCATTGTAACTCATAGTTATTTTTGCTCCACAGGTCCGGGCAAGAGTTTTCATTTCCAGCAAGAGAAAAAATATGTATTTTTAGTAACGTTAAGATGTGTCGCGGAGTACTTGTACCCTCGACCAGTTCTAACTATATTATCAAAAGGGTAAGTACTTACCTATTAAATATACATGCTTTATTTATGAAGATTTGACTATGCTATTTTTTTTTGTCTACATAATGAATCAAGTTGCGCGCCATCTCTCTCGTAAAACTGGTAACAATTGAATCTACGTGTACAAAGACTTATATGGTAACGAGTGCTTTATACATTTCCTGGAACCTAATAAAGGATCTACCCCGAGGCTCTGCAACTGTCATCAAAGCCAAGCATGAAATTCTATCATGAGCAAACATACTGGAATCGGCACATGAGTACTGGAATCTAGTCGATGACGAACATCACTGTCTGGACAACAAAAGCAGAATACATAGTTAGAAATTAAAAATAAAACTTGTAAAAGGTAATAAAAAAGTTAATTATCAAGACTAATAAAAGTAACGTATAAAGCATTTATACAGAAAGTGAACAGGGCGGAAAAATATATAAAAATCTTGAGACGGGCAGACGGCAGTTTTATGGGTAATTCATGAGTGAGATAAGGTCAAGTGATCTTGTTATACGAATCTTGATGTTATATTGATGATCTTGTCGTATAAGTTCTGTACGCTTTACGACCTGGCCAGCTGCAGGTTACACATGTAATGTCTGCCTACATATTTATTATTGATTTATATGCTTTACTATGTTTTGCTTCTTCAACATGTGTTTACGGTCGTGACATAAGTAAAACTATTGGTACAGCTACCTATATTTGTCACTTAACGGTACATAATATTATAACCACTTCCAAATGGAGTAGGAACTATGAACAAACTCAGCTCCGCCCGGGGGCAATTTCTAAGTGACGTGTCTCACCCGACGTGCTTTAGTTTTTCTTGCTCGATTCCCTCAAGACACAGTAAAATTTTATAGCTATAAACTTTCTCAAAGATTAAACTTCAGAATGGCGAAAAGCTAAGATTAAAGCCAGCTTTCAGACAAATATAGGCAAACGTATTTTTGCAGTAATTCTGTGCCGTAAGGTGAAATAAGGTTATGTCTCAGCACTTTCTCAAAGGCAATAGTAATTCAAAAGGTGTTTGAATTCCAAATTTATTACATTTAATATTAATGTTTTTATAGTATGTGATTTGTTAAATATTTTATTAAAATTTCTCTTTTATTTTTTGTTAGAAAATATCTTTGTTAGAGCCACTAATGTAATTCATGGTGTAAGTCATCATACTAGGTACATTGTTTTCACACACCCTGGCACTAATCCTTTATTTACCCCAGAATTTGATCTATCTCCTAAAACTTTTCCCCCTAAATCACTTCACAAGACACAGGTTTTCCTCGAAACCTGTAGAGACAAACAAATTAAGTTGCTTTTACAACGTAGCTTGGTATTTCTGTCATAGCAAGCCACTGGAGCGAGCACTGACTGACATGAGGATGGATTCCTGGGGCATGTACACCGTGGAGACGACGGCGCTGGTCCACGACGATGACGTCACCAGCCCCTGGGAGGAGTTCGTCTGTGTATTGAGCTTACCCTTAGCTAATTATACTAGTAATAGAACTACTGTTTATTATCCAGGTAAGTCGTTATAATTTTCTAGGACAATTTTTCTGTAGATAAAGTGGAAATCAAAATAAGTAATTGTAACACTAGTTTACATGACTTTTGTTCATGAAATGGAATACATACGGTTACATTACTTTGGGTATCTACATCTCGGAAAAAATATTTAAAAAAATCCAGCACGTCAGGTTTTTGAAATATTTATTAAGAAGATTTTTACAAAAAACACATCTAAATAAACGATAGACAGTTAAAAATGGGTAATTTTTGCTCTTTTTTTATAAATATTTTCATCTGTATCTCTCACAACAGACCAACAATAGTCCCCTAGCATGTTTTCGTCCCAAAAACCTTGATAATTTTGCTCAAATAATTTTAAATCTTGGTGAAATCGCTCACCGTGTTCATCACTCACACTACCAAGATTTTCTGGAAAAAAATCTAAGTGGGAATGCAAAAATGAATTTTTAGTGACATATTTACACCCATACGCTCATAATTATGCAATAAATTTTCAACGATCTCTTTGTAATTATCACTTTTTTTATTGCCTAAAAAATTTTTAACGACACTTTTGAAAGAGTTCCAGGCTGCTTTTTCTACATCGGTTAAAAGGCCCTCGAATTTTGTATCGTCCAATATTCTCCTGATTTGAGGACCCACAAATATCTTCTTTTTATCTTCCTTTAATTTAGCCGCAGAAAGATTCGTAAATACAGAGCCGAGATATTGAAATGCAGGCTTGGACTTATCCAAAGCTTTGGTAAAATTTTTCATCATTGGTTTACCAAATTTCAGTGATCTATTTTTACCTGAATACCAGGAGCTGAGGACCAATCTGCAATAAGTGCAAATCACATGAGGAACCCAATTTTTATCTTGATTTGACACCGGAAATCCAAAATATTGTAAATAGGCTTCTTGCAATGGTTTTGTTAAAGGGAAACCACGATTTAACTGAACAATTTTCCCACAAACATAACAAAATCGATCTGGATGTAG
Source organism: Helicoverpa armigera (assembly GCF_030705265.1). Classification (NCBI taxonomy): domain Eukaryota; kingdom Metazoa; phylum Arthropoda; class Insecta; order Lepidoptera; family Noctuidae; genus Helicoverpa; species Helicoverpa armigera. The sequence continues at coordinate 6,388,269 of NC_087132.1, read as the reverse complement.
TTTACACACTCTAGATGACATTTTTATATAAAAATGAGACTTTTGATTCACACAGTTGTTAACAAAACAACGATAAACGCATTTAAACAATTGCGGGTAGATAAAAAAAAAATCATCGATATCTCCGAATTGTGACGTGCTACGAAAAATAAAAAAATATTTTTTTAGTAACCGTCCATAGCCTACTTAAATAATATAGGTTTCATTTCATGAACAAAAAAAATATATTTTTTTGTAAACTAGTGAATTAATATAGGTCTTCAGAGAGTTTACGATAAGGTCACGTACTTCAATATTTATTTGAATCTTTTTTTTTAATGGTCCTGGAAACCTAAACTGACCGATACTGGCATAACATAAACGGCAATCAGTTGCAATCTCGAAAATAAAATTCGATTAAAATACGAACGATTTTTTACGGCCTACGGAAACCATAGATATTAACGAGCCTGCAGTATCTGCTGGCCATGAAATCTGAGTTGCGTGATTAGTACGTGTAATGGCAGCCAATACACGGGGTACCTGTTCAGCATGAAGCCTATTAGGCTGGGATTAGTTTGGGTCCGATAATATGAGCGTTCAACCTCTGTACGTGTCTCTTCAATGCCTAGAAGCGCGTTCTTTTTTTAAAGCTAGAGAAAATTATGCGTCATTTATGGCCATGAATTATTACTGCAGCGTTTTCTTAATGCTCCAATTTTTATGAAGAATTCATTTTTTATTACTTTTAAGTATTTTGTTAAATGCCCCTCACCTATCGCTTTTCACTGAGCAAACAGGTGCAATAACTGGTATTGACAGCAGGTATCATAAGCCCCATACAAACTTCTTGTACGTTGTCTGAAGTTGACCTCCTTTTGCAGGTCTTATGCCAACGCATAGTGCAAGCATAGAAGTGAAGAAACCACAGGAGCATCAAGCAAGCAGTAAGACACTTTTGAATACATATTTTTGACATAATCATCCAACTTTGATCGACCTTATTAACTAAATTAAATAAAAAAAAAAAATTAGTTAATAAGGTATCAAAATGCAGTGTAGAACAAGAATTTTTAAACACTGCACGAGCATTACTTACCCGATAAATCAGCTAAAATGCAATGTCCCAAACCGCAAACTGGCAATAAATGAAATGAAACGATACAACTACACAATTCTGCCATAAAAACTCCGCCCGATTCAGTAACAATACAATCATTTTATTTAATTGAACACTTTCCACCTTAATTACTGTAAACAATTTTATTTTCAGATAGTTCCCCGCTCCGGAGGTGCACTCTATTATACACTTTACTAATAAGCATTAAAATTACTTTTTAATAAACTAAGTAACATTGTACATACTGATTTAGTCTAGAATATTAAGTCTATGACTTTATGAAAGACGTAGCCTTTTAAGTTCATTAAGTTTGTTGGCTTCTCGTTTAGGTTCATATTTTAGACTGAAAACTTATTAGTTGTTGTTTTTGACTACCGAGTAGTTTGTATAAATTAATGTTGGTTACGTATAAAGCTTCGTATAAAGATTGTTTTAGAATGTCTACAAAATCTGTGATACTTTAGTTTTAAAAATGTTTAATATTGTTGAAAGGCAAAGGTAATTTTATAAAGCTTTTAATTTTCATAATTTTAAAATCTAGGGTAAATGACATAATTAAGTATTACTTGGATGTGACAGTATTATTTTTAAAAATAACAACCGTCTACTTTACCGGTACTGATTGTAGCTTTTTGATATACACCCTGTAAATAAAACGCTTGATGTACTTTCGTGTTTTCTCTTTGTTTTATAATAACGACGATCTTTTTTGTAAAACCTCAAAAAACCTTTTGAAGCATCATCCGAGAACCTAAGTAGGTACGATTCCACGGGAAATTCCACATTTATATTTTTTATTATATTGTTTTAGAAGGTGAGGTGTGTATAATATAAAACAGTAAATCAGATTTTGTTCCTCGCTCCCGTCACTGGACGGTAGAAAACACATTTTCTTTTACAAAAAAATAAGAAAAACTTGGTGTAAACACGTTCTCTGGAGGGAACGTCAAGTCGGCGGAGCTCGTGTAACGTTGGAAAGTACGTATAAAAAGCGGAGGAGGTCATAAAAAGGCTTTTTATATGTTTATAAGCCATCTCCCATCAGTACGTAAATAATCTTTCAAGCTTTAATTTCTCTTGTAGCATTACGTCTGCAAGAAAAGTAGGTAAGCTGCTTGGAGTGTATTTTATCAACATTGTAAAACTGTAAAGTCATCATAGTGCATGCACAACTGTCATTACAAAAGTAATGAAAATAGTTATTGTCATACATGAAAGCGTTATTTACTGAATTGGTAAGAAAACCACAGATCAATCTCAAAATTGTTTATCCTCAATAAGACAACAGCACACTTAGCGTTCGGTTACTACCATAATTCACGGAAATCATGTCAGTATATATTTTTTAACAATCAATAATATCTGCACATCTCTATTCTGCGAAATGATTCGCTCGTCGGAACTGATTTCATCGGATAAAGGTCTTACATGGAAATATGATTAAAATCGAACCATAAAATGCAGTACTATATTCTCTCTGGAAACCTGAAAATGCTATTGCATATTCGGATTTTTTGCTCTTATATTCAATAATGAAATATGAAGAGCAGAATCTATAACTCAATTAAAAGTTGAAAATATTTTTCGCCTCTGAATGGAAGAATCCACGCTTCAAAAAGTTAATAGATTATCCCGTCACTGAAACAAAGAGAACTAAAACGAACTAAATAAATAGATCTTAGACACTGTAATATAATCCTGCCTCGGGTATCTAATGAAATTGTCCCCGGCGAGTTAAAATGTCGTATCCACCAAATGTATTGATTGAATCCTAGAACTTGATGAGAATCTATTCATAATGAAAAAGTAGAATAATTGTTTTTCTCTAGTCTTGTCTATTCCTTCCATCTATAGACGTTTACCAAGTAAGTAGTTATGAAATTCCCGGAGTATACATTTTTCATAACAAATGTCCGGAACAACGATGTATGTCGTCGGAAATTATTCCAGCTAGCAGTTGTTAGATAAATGTTTGTAGATAAATACGGACCGTAGTTATATGTGTGTCCATAGAGAACTTAATACACTCGCACTTGTATGTAGTAAGAGGTTAACTTGAGATAGAAATATTACAACAGATAAAGAGGAAAGTGAGCACGGCTAAGTAGATACTCTCTCGCTGCAGTAATTTGGGAGAATTCCTTGGAGGCGGCCTGCGCGATATGTCTGCCTGAGTGCGTGGCTCCTTTAGCATTACCATAACTGTGCCATTGCTGTATCCTCCTGGTCCAATCCCGGCGAACATTCCACATGACAAGGAAACTGAATCTAATGAAGTACTAACGCTTTGTATTTTCAAAATATCTAAGAATTATCATGTGTCCACTAATATCACTTCTGGACTATCTTGTGAGTACCAACAGGAGTAAAACTAGTGTAAGAATGTACATTTATAATAACTTTAACTTAGTAACAAATTGCTAGTTACGAGATGATTGTTCTCGGCGGCCAGCTTCCCTTTATTCCCTTAAAGTATAACTGAGTTGAGTACTTTGTAAAGCGCGAACAGCACTTCTAGTAACGTCTGACTCCGCGGTGGTAAGTGCTAAGTTGCCTCTGTATCTCTGGCGATAAGTTCCTAATTGCACTTCACTGTGCGGAAATGGGGTAAAGCGGGCAACGTCGGGCGAACACGTAGCGCGCGTACGTGTTCTGAAATGTACTACGCTTTAATGCGTATGACACGCGGCTTGATGTTATGTCGAGCACTTCCATTTTATGTATTTCAATTCGATATGGAGGCCTATCACGGCTCCGGACGAAAGAAAGAAAATCCTTTAAGGTGATCTCGGTGACGCGTGGATTACGCGAGACACCTTATCTGCGACGGAAAATATTAAGCTGTCGTTACCCGACATATGAACCTCGTCGGCATCTAGACTGGCTTATTACTACAATTTGTATACATATTTCAAGGGGCGTGTGTTAACTGTGAATATATGTTTTGTATTACTGCGCTGGGGACTGTAGCGGGACTCGCACAATTAGTTCAAACACTACAAATGGAGAAGGCAAACATTTTGTTAGTGCCACGTTAAATAAATAAAAAACCCGCAAACGAAAACTTTTCGAGGTTTATCAAGTTTCAAACACTACAGAAATCTTTTGTTTTCCTTATCCGTGTGTGTGTAAATAGTAGAATTAACTTTTGAACAAGCTAACAGATCTTTTGGCGGGCACTGATTGCTTTAAGGAAGTCGGAGGCAGTTACAAGTCTTATCTTATTATTCGTAGTCATACACTACACGCATCCATAAAATCTAATGTTATAGTGAGGGGGAAGTAAATACAAATTATTTGCTTATAATAAACTTGTACTTGCGACTGCGTCCGCATACATATTGGACTTTAAGGGTAATATAAAAATATATGTATTGATAGTACCTATTCGTTTTATGTGCAATACATTTTGATTACATTCACTATGGGTCTAGTAGGTTGTCTGTAGATTTTATAAGTTCTTACCCACATGAAGCTTTTTATTCATACAAAAAGTACCTAATTTATTAATAAGTAATACGAATAACTTGGTTTACGCTTTATAAACTTTAAACTTTTTATTGAAAGCGCGGTCGTTTCTAAATAATGTATGTAGAGTCGCACAATTCGCCTGAATTAATTAAATTTACACACGCTACTGACCTAACTAGTTTTAAAAGGCTTCTTATTAAATCAAAGCGCTCCTCAGAAGTGGAAGAAACATTTTTAATTAATATTACGTACTGAATCTGCACCTCGTGGCATCGTTATACTAATTAAATTTTATTAGACGACATGTTTTGTAGAATTTAATTACTCTCAGTAATCACATAGGTTTACAGTGCGAAATATAGTTTTTGATTATACATAATGGAATGTGTTTAATATGAGTTAAGGCTAAATTATTCTAGTGTAACCTCGACAGTAAATAACCGGAGGCAGTTATGTCATGAAAGCCGACTCGCGACACAAAGAAGGTTAATGTTACTGTAATTGTAACTGTTAGGTATAGGTATCTACTTTCTTCTATTCAAGATCTTCACTCCTGTTGCCATGCTGGACTCCCGCTTAGTATTACTGTTGGCTAGTCAGATTTATAAACGTACAACTACAATGATAGTTTTTCGCGAGAGCTATAAATTACATCGACTAATGGATAATACAAAGCATCCATGTTGAAACAACGCAGTCCGCTCGTCCCGTGGGCACAAGTTAATTTAATTTTCATCAATCAATATGACAAATTATCAATATACACAGATGGCTAAATAGACACACATACAGCCATAATTCATTTCACAAAACAAATGTTACTCGGTGATCCGAGAAGTCGGACATTGCTTGTGACAGCTCAAAATAGGAGTAATATTGAGTTCTTTTGCTAAACAACGACCCATGTCTACGTTAGGGCGTCCCCACACTTATCCGCGCGTATTACACTTAAGCCCCTCTAAAACTGGTAACAAAAAGCTTAGATCAAGGCTAAGCATAGAAACACAATTTCTCAAATGTTTTAGTCGCATCAATCCTTCTTGAGACTGAAACGATGTCAGTATCCGAATGATGACACATACACTATTATTTGTATTATGTACCTGCACCTACATAATGATGACATTAGGCAGCAATGTTGAGCGTATGTTAACCATGTTGCGACGACAGATCTGCGCTAATCGGCTTATTGCGCGATGTGTGGAGACCCTTAGAGGAAAGGTAGCTAACGTTATTTTTCTTCCTGAAAAAGTAACAACACTGCTCTTGTCTCAAATATTTTTTGTTGTCACGTGTTTTTGTCTTTGTTGTTTCACTTTTGCTTGTCGATTTGTTTGTACCTGGTTGTTTTTTGGGCAACTGATTTTCGGAATATTTATTATTCATAAAATCCGTTTTATATAGAGAGCAAAATTGATTACTACGTTTCCAGGAACAAAGATTTTTTACATAATTCCATTTACGGATTGTTTTTGTACATAAAATGTTTTAATAGACTTTAAATTAAATGGTAAACCAGACCACATTGGACTGAAGATCCTTATTTCATGAGTTGATACGTATCTGTGTATCTTTGAGTATTTTCGTTCAAGGCACCGTGAAATTGCATGGTGAGCACCGTATTCTCGACGAAATAACAAAAAAGAACGGAAATACGAATAATGAGTTCTGTCTGATAGGAAAAGGATAGGATTGGATGTTTTTGTTGGCAATTTCCAAAAAGTTTATTATATTTTAAAGTACCTTTTTACCTGCTTACGAAGCAGAAGGCTTTGATGTCAGCCTGAATTGCAAGGGAGCTCAGTCAGCTGTTTTATTTTTGTATTTAAAAGTATTTTTATTTGGATCTGAACCTCTACCTCCATTCAATTAGGTACCTACAAACATTATTAGGATTTCGTTTATTATGAGAAACTTAAAAGGGATCAGACATATATTTTTTAAGTAGGTTCAAAATTGCAAAGGTTTATCATAACTAATAATTTAACTAACTATTGATAAAAAACATATACCTGCTCGATGTAGGTATGTACGCGTAATACTGGAAGCAAGTAAACTTACACAAGTATTCCACATTTACAAGACATTCCCATACGATCTTCCTTATCTTCACCAGAAGCACTTAATATCAAGATGTATTCATAATCCATTTTACTGAAATAATAATTTCAGCAACTGAAGAGGATACCTATTAAATATTAATACCACTTTTAGTTTGATAACTCAATAATAATGTTCTCAGGAGCCTTTCAGAATTTGCGCAAATATCTGAAATAGGTACTTCAGTCACGTGCTGTCTACAATATTGTTAACTAACACTAATTTTTCAAAACAAAAGCTTTAAAAAAATACTATTAAACTAAAGAAAACTAGTATACAAGTATATCTTAAAATTTTGAATGAGTTCGTTAAAATCGTACTACTGTTTAAGTTTTAAAATACCATCTACAAAACAATGGTTTTCGTCGGAATATGCAGGGCACCGTTTATTCACAAAAACTTTTATAATTACGTACAGCTCAGTAAAGTTTTTATTGAAGCGTCTTTCTATTTTTTTAATAATTACAAAGCAATTACGAAAGTTCCTGGCTTAACTCATTGCGGTTAAAAATATTTCAGGTATATTAAGTGTAACATTGAAATATAGAGATGTTCTTTTCAGTTATAAAAATATTGCAATTGTAAAGCCAACATTTTTATAAGTTCCTCCATGAAACCCAAAAGCTTTAGATAGAAGAGAAATAAAGCTAATTCCATTTGTAAAATGCCAGAGACCGATACACACGTTTTACTTAAAACGCACGTTTTTCAGTGGAAATGGTAAAATCCCTTATCAGGCCCTGAACATAATTATTGATGCGATCATAATAACAAGTCGTGAATTCGAGTATCGCATTAGCAAAGCGGGCTAAGTGAGTTTTGGCTGAGATGCTGGGTTCCGTGTGTTTATTTTAAAAATTGCTAAAACTCTTGAAAATCAGAGATGAGTTACTAAGTGAGTATTTAGAGGTTTGGAAGCATAATTTTGATCTGTCTACCAATCATTTTTGTGAATTCAATTGCATATTTTTACACCTTAACAAAACTTAGGACTTCTAACTCTTCACGGAAATACTGAAAATACACAGTAACGCAATACAGAATAAAAATATTTGGCATCAGAAAATCTGCTACAAGTTTACACTACACCAACGTAGTTTTAATTAGTTCACCTCATAAAATCTTAACACAATACCGTCACTAGTTAAGTCCTTAAATATATCCCTATTCTAGCATATTGACCTTAATTCAACAAAATAAAGGGTCCGGCATTAACTGATTAAACTGATACCCACCCTTCTCAAAAGGGATGCGTCTGAAGACACAAAAAGTCAATCCACCAGGGCTTAGGGTAAAATATTGATCATAAAACATACTATGCATGTGATTTTCAAATTTATTACACAGATTGATAAAATAACTTTAAGGCTGTGCAGAAACAAACGTAATTTATTGATACAGACAGACTTATTTATTTCTGTCAGTTGGTGGTTTAAATCTAGATATTTTATCTGTGGAACACTTGTGTTTTATTGAAAAGAGGATAATCGAAGCATTAGAAAGGCAGGGTTAGGACACGCTATTCTTATTTTTAATATTTATTTTTCTAGTGACTACTGTGAATTGAAGCAACACGGATTAATCCATCCAGCTTTTTTTTTGTTTGATAATGCAAGATAATCAAACATAAAGCCACATCATCCAGTATTAATTATTTACTTTCGAAATATGGTAAGCCTGTATTTATCACCACTACTCAATATATTTATTGAAATTCATTAATTTTATTTAAGTAGGTATGTTGTCATAAAAAGAAATAAGAAAAAATATCGTGATTCTGGAGACCAAGCCAACTGTCACATAATTGAAACAAATGACTTACGTGACATAAACCTTTCTAGGCACGATCAATTTTATTGCTAACCTGTACACTAGCTATTTCCCTCAGTTTCAGTTGAAACTAGGAAAAACCACCCGTTAGTAATTTACTGTCCCATTGCTGAAAATATCAAGGATCCAAACTTCCTATATTAAATAGCACGTGCAAGTAGATAAATAAAATAAAAACTTTGTCAAAAAGCTCATTTCTGCGTTGGCATTACAGGTGATTGATACCATTTTAGGTCGATTTATTGTCCTAGAAAAATATCTCCTCATTAAGCTGTGATCACCAAGTGCAAAAAATATCATGGCCAAGACGGTACGACTTCGATATAAATGCCAATTGGTACCAGAAATCTAGAAAATTCGGACTCCTTTGACGTTTGGTGATTGGAAGGATCTTTTAATCACGAAAGTCCCTCGAGAAAAGTATCATGAGTTGCGGGTCAATATTTTTAAAAGGAAAATTTGAAAAAGGCGCGCGTAGGACAGACTGTGACTAAAAAAATTACAATTTAAGTAAATGAAGGATTCATCAATAAACTACGATAGACCCAGCCTAGCAACTAATTCTCGTAGTAGCTCTCGGAGATGAAAATCACCCGATAAGATCTTGATACACCCTCATTTGATTAACGTAGCTGGGATCCTGTCTGGATACCAAATCCATTATCCTCGAACGAAGGCTGCGTCTAGAATATGTAAGTTTATAAGATTTTAAGCAAAAAAATACGAAGCGAGAGGTATCTACGTTTCACAAAAGAATTCGCGGAATATCGGTATTTAAACGGCTTTTAGAGCTTAGGTGTTCATTATAATAAAGTGAAAATCCTGATAGTGGATACGATTCCTTTCTTTACTTGCTACGTCTGAATAGGTGTTGGAACCTAAGATTTTAGGATAATCAAGGTTTTTACATTCAGATATTTCTGCAGATAACAATAACAGTAGGTGTTGTTAACAGTGAATTATTTTAAGTATTTGTACATATAGCTCCACAAAACCGTTTTCTATCTCTGACCAACTTTTTTTTTTTACTTTTTTCATATTAGTGCACACCGTTGGTTAGTTTAGTCGCAAACTATATCAGGAATATACCTAAAATAATGTGTGATATATGAAGTAATGTCTTTTTTTGCAAAAGTACAGACAACGCCATCTATGGCAAATTTCAGAAAACTCTAGCAACGGTACCAAGTCCACGTACGTTCAAACTGCGCAAGTTCGTACAACTTTCTTGAACACGGTTCATGTGACCTGTTGGTTTATTAATTTCTGTGAGCATCACTAGATGTCACCTTTTTGATAATTCATTGTGACAATAATAAATACTAGTGACTAAACGCTTAAATTATAAAAATCTGTACTCATCTACATAAATAGGAAACTGCGGTACTGTTGACAGCAAGTATGGGAATTATATTAAAGAATTGTATTCTGATTTTAATAATAAAAAACAAAGATAATTATTTTATGAACTTGAGAAATGCTTACAAAAAGATAACGTTTTTATGTTTATTGTTTCAATATACAAAGTAAAGAACCTAATTTACTTAACCATAAACAGAACTAGAAAAACCAAGAGGAAATAAAGAATCACACATGAAACTCCAATAAGGCATAAAAATAAATGGAAAGGTTATGATTAATTTTCCTACCAAAATATATTTTTCACAAATACTTATTTTATTCTAAATAAAAATAATCAATTCCAGCAATATGACAGACGAGACGTCAACTCTTAATTTTGCATCAATTAGCTCAAATCATGTATGAATTTCATTTTTGAAACTCGTTTTTGACTCCGGCCTAGAACAAATACTTTCACTGTACATACCTAAGCAGGTATATTTAAATTGTAGGATGAACCAGTTTGAAAAAATAAACGAAAAGAAAAGTCATTCATCTGGTCTTCTGAGATACCTTCGTAATATATTATTATCTACATAATCATTATCCAGCCGATAGACCTGTTTCTCAGAACATAAGGACATCTTGATTATTACGTATTATAAAGGCATGGAAACTATTTTGTTTATCTATGAACTTGAATTTAATTATTTAATACAACGACACATTAATTTTGACACGTACAAAAGACATATAATATAACAGTGAATGAGCTTTAATACCCAATTGTATAGGTAGCGGAAACCTTCCTAGGTCAGGCAGTTGCCAGAAATAACTTAAATATCACTTGACACACTTTTGCTATTTTTGGATATTTAAGTATGATAGAAATTCGCGGGTTTGGGTCTGCTTTTACATTCATAATGGAATTAATCTGTCTAGAATAGAATCATTAAACATTGTCAAACAAAACACGAGTTTAACGTGGGTGTATACTTCTTTCTGCGTAGGCCCCTTATTTTATCTTATTATTCAGCAATTTATTTGCAAAAACAGAAATGCCTGTTGGGAACGCAAAACAACCTACGCTAGGGTGTAATCAAGGAAGAGGAATGTAACGATAAAAAGTGATGATTTATACTCTGTAAGAAACAAGTAGAGGCGAGTAGGTAGTAAGTGCTCACCACCTACTCGCCTTTACTTTGGGGTTGTTGTCCCTATTGGCATCCCAGGGCCTGTCTTCACAAAATCTTTTATTTTTACACAAACAACATTTTTAAATCTTAAAATAACTGAACCGGTTAAGCGTCATTTCGTTTAAAAAGCCAGAAAAAAGTAACTGTTTACGTTGTGTTTAGCGCCCAAAGGGACCGGTACATTTGTATCGCCTGGAGCAAATCTGTAGGCCGAAGGACAACCAATATGAAGGTTATTAAGATTCAATACACGAAGCCGTTGGCCCCTGATATTTCTAGCATTTCGAACCAATACCTAATGGCGAAAAAGTTCCTGTGTATACAGAATACATTATGTTTCCAAACTTATTTTGATTAACTCTCTTCTTCCAAAATTCTCCGAAGAAAGCAAAAAAATATTTTCTCTTTAAATATTTATGCAAATGAATTTGGACAGTAGGTTATTAGACTATAGTAATATAATTATAAACGGATTAATTTGACTATGAATCATAGAGAAAGGAGCACTAAAGGATTCTACTTTCTTCCTTTCTTTCTTTACAAATTATCCCACATCCATCCCTCATGTTGAATTAGCTACACAATGCTGCTATAAAATAAAAAATTAGGCGAAAGAGTTTCTTTCTTATTAAGTAAAAATACAAACATATTTTTTATGTCTAAGGCACGTCTGTGTTGTTACGAAAATGATTGCAAATAGTAGTAGGTTTACATATCATATCTACTCACGTACGAGTAAGTAATAGTGCATGTAACTAGACTATATTATTGTGTCACAAAATTTTAACTACGGTCATAAATTTCAATTACAGCATTAGTTAGATGTTGTTAATTAAGAGACCGCTGTTGTTCGTAATCACCTGATCTTGTTTGTTCATGTTAAGTCTAAGTAAGTACATGTATCTACCTACGTATGTTCGTAAGTGGGTGCATGAACATGCGTGGTACATAAGTCAAATGAAGAGGATGAGATAAACATACATGATCCTGAACGCTTGAAGCGTATGTCTATACTTACCTTATTTTATGCCTTCCGAAAGGTAAGGTTTTAATTCGGTTTTTGTAAGACAGTTATTAATGTACAATAAGCCCTGTTATTTTTCGCTTCACTTCCATATAGTAAATACCATAAAATATTTGCTAAACGCGCAAAACCTTAATAGGAATCACACATGTATGTACATGGTAAATATGTATAAGTACACAAACATATCCTACTGTATTACATCTCGAAACTATGCTAAGTCGGGTCAAACATGAAAGGTAATAAATCAGCTCACATATCTATTGCATAGCACTGTTAGGTAGACACGATATAATATTTCCACCTCTTAAGTTCCTAAGAAAATTCTTATCTTGTTCGCTCTTAAATGGTCATAACTTCCTATGAATAATTCGTAGAAACACCTGCATTTGTGTGTCCTTTGTGATCGTACGTGTGATGTCCTGTAACGGACCCAGGCCCGCCGCTAGCTGTTTGTTCGCCCGCGTGCAAAACCGATTATGCCGCCCTACGACTACATATTATACTGGGTTTTGTCAAAAAATATATAAAGGGGGGGGGTCCAGGGGGTCCGGACCCCCCCGCCCATTCATATCCATCTTACATTTCCAACAGAAAAAAATATGTACATGCACCGCTCTGATTGCAAAAAAACGCACTTCCAAGCGTGAGCGAAAAATGATTTTTCAGAATTGAATGCCTCAACAATTAAACAAAGATAAATTGCGATCAGTGCCGGTTTTTACTCTACCAGCGCTCTAGGCGAGATTTCTACGGCGCCCTCCAACTGCAATTCAAACCCATACGAAAAACAGAGACGCATGTAGTTACCGATTGCGCGAGCGAAGCGAGCGCGAATATTTTTTTTATAGTTAACAAGTCGAAACAAAAAGATTAGACTGATTAGACAGAAAAAGAAGGTTAGCCTGGAAGCCGACTCCAACATAGTTTGGGAAAAGGCTCGGAGGATGATGAAGTCGAAGCAAAAATTACGTAAAATGTAGCCCAATCGTACATAAGTTATTGCTGGTTGATGAATGCAAAAACACTGGAACACGTCTTCTGATTGCGCGAGCGAAGCGAGCGCGAAATTTTTGTTATATTTTAGAACTCAAAATAAAAAATACTTAAAATTTTGTCCAAACGTACATAACTCTTTGTTGATGATGGCGCCTATGTATTAAAATTTTGGGACTTAAAGTAGTACCGTAAATAAGAAAGTTCATATGGAAACTAGAAGTTACTTTCTTATTAATAAATGAACTTAAAAACGACGCTCCCTTTTTGCTAGGGTAGCTAAAAAATTCTTGGAAAATAAAAACAACTGTAAAGTGAAGCAAGCCCGAAAATGTTTGAGTTTTGGATCACTAAAAGTCCTAAACATATATAATAAAAAGCGACTGTGAAGTGAAGAAGCCGCGAGCGAAGGGAGCGCGAATTTTTTTGAGTATTGGGACATTAAAAGTAGCTATATGTGATAAAAAATTGAAGCGTTTAAGTAAGGAAACCACGAGCGCAGCGAGCGCGAAAATTTTTGAGTTTTGGGACATAAAAGTAGTGTTTCATCGAGAATTTCTCAAATTTAACGCGGAATTAAACACAAATTCGCTTCGGCGCCCCTGAGCCCGCGGCGCCCGGGTTATTCGCGCACGCTGCACCATTGGTTAAGATGGCTCTGATGCTATCCATTCATTTGGGTACAGTTCTTGTAAGTTGCAATCTTTGATGAAATTTAAAACAAAAATAGGAGTAACATCTGATCAAGGATTGGTTGGGGGCGCCTGCGGCGCCCCTTATATCCGGCGCCCTGGGCCGTAGCCCAACCGCGCCCTACCCTAAAATCGCTACTGACTGCGATATCTGACATGGAGGCGCGAGCGCAGCGAGCGCGAATTTTTTTGGGGATGCAAAGGATGAACCCGTCAAAATTGATAGGGGACGACCAAAGCGAGGGCGGCTTTTTCTGAAATTTTATTGCTATTCTAGTCATCTTTTTTCAGTAAAAATATTTTTAGGGTTCCGTAGCCAAAATGGCAAAAACGGAACCCTTATAGTTTCGTCATGTCCGTCTGTCCGTCTGTCACAGCCGATTTACTCGGAAACTATAAGTACTACAGTGATGAAATTTGATGGGAATATGTGTTGTATGAACCGCTACAAAAATATGACACTAAATAGTAAAAAAAAGAATTGGGGGTGGGGCCCCCCATACATGTAACTGAGGGATGAAATTTTTTTTTTCGATGTACATACCCGTGTGGGGTATCAATGGAAAGGTCCTTTAAAATGATATAAAGTTTTCTAAAAAACATTTTTCTTAAAGTGAACGGTTTTTGAGATATCAGCTCTCAAAGTCGTAAAAAGTATGTCCCCCCCCCTCTATTTTTATAACTACGGGGTATAAAATTCTAAAAAAAATAGAGGTGATGCATGCTAATTAACTCTTTCAACGATTTTTGGTTTGATCAAAGTATCTCTTATAGTTTTTGAGATAGGTTGATTTAACTGTAATTTACGGAACCCTTCGTGCACGAGTCCGACTCGCACTTGGCCGGTTTTTATTACGTAATTATGGTTTAATTTTGCCGTATGGGTTAATTTTGCCGCCCCCTAAATAGTGCCGCCCAGGGCATTTGCTCTCTCCCCCCACGCTACGCTAATGGTTGATCTTAAATCTTTTTTAATAATTTTTAATTTTGAAAATGATCAACAGATGTAACTGAAACCGGCAGTGTAAGTTATATTCTTAGCGCTATTGCTGTGTTCGGAAATATTGAAATCAAATAATTGGTAAAAAGATATTGTATTTTTTTAATATTACGTGATAGGTCGCTCGATTTGCCGCCCCCTAGGACGTGCCGCCCGCGTGCGGTGCACGCGCTGCACGCCCGCTTACGGCGGGCCTGGTAACGGAATAGCTTGGCAATTTTCTCTATATGTAACTGTAAGATATGTTAGTCCAGTATTTGTTCTCTTTTGTTAGTACTTAACGGGACCACTCCTTAACTGTAGTGCTGTCATCATTATCCGGTTCATCACGATTTGTCTATTTATCTTCATGTACCTACAGTACTCAGTAATTGGCCGAAGATAAGTGTGGTAGTTGGTGTACTGATTTCAATGTCTGACGCACTTAACTGTACCAAATAAAAGTGATGTTCAACTTATTCATTAATTTTGTTCTCTATTTAAATTTCACTCACGGCGTTTCTCATTATGGTCAGAGCATCTTCATTAATCATAGCCAATCACTCAAAGGCTTTTTTTATAATTCTTTCAAAAGTAGTGTAGAAGAATACGTAGGTAACAAAATGATTAAAATATACTGGCGCAAAAACTGTTAGAGTACAACAGTTCAAACTGTGTTGTGGTACAAACAGTGGTGACCGGTATCTGCATTCCATGTCGTAAAAAGTTTTGAATGAACAAAACTGCGTTTTGTATTTCTGTGATAAATGCACAATATATTCACATTAACAAGTACCAGTTTGTACTATGTCAAAATGGTATTATCGTTAAAGTGGTAATTACTATAAAGTATGTCCCCCTTTTTTATTGCACCTCATTTTAAAATGTCGTCATAAAATTTGAGAGTTTCCGCGTAACCAGACATGTTTACTTGCAAGATCCCAGCTTACAGAAAATTAATCGTAAAAATTAAACTTTAGCGGTGTTTAAATCAGGAACTTGCGAATTTATGAGAAATGCGTCGTTAAACAAAACTTAATTGAACTACAAGTACTTACTAGCCTAACATTAACTTAAGTAACGAGGAACTAGATTCAAACCATTTCAGAGAACAAAACAAGTTACTTACATACTCATATGCAAAATTTTGAGTATAATGCGCCTTCTTAGATTCACGCTAGCTGTCCCCACGTACGAAGTTCTTCTAAGTCTTTGAAGGACATATGACTGTTACACTCAAGTACGCGTTTCAAGGATTGGGTAAACGCTAGTGTAGTTGTTGATATTGGTCATTATGTCAAACTAGCGGTAAATTCAAGTGCGCGGTCAAGGCGGTGCGCATACACAGTCTCCTACGAAGAATGCTCCACAATCATTGCTCGACCATCCGCTGCAGTGTTGAGACGTGGTAGACATAAGCCATAAAAGGATTATAAGGATATTTTTTTTTGTTAAGTAAACGTCCTTTAGAGGTGAGTGAACCACTGTGTTTTTAGCTTATCAAGAACATGCAGTTATATTTTTATTCTTTTTCGAATACGTTGTCGTGTTTTGTTTATTTCTTTATTATTTTTGATCAATTATTTTTACTTAAAACCACTTAAATTCAACCTTAAATGTATGCAGAACACAAAGTGTTTTTAACCTTAACATTTAAATAATTGCTACAAATTAAAGCAAAGGGTAACTTTTAAAAACATTCTATCAACAACTGAACAAGAAAGTTTGGCAAAGTGCAGAGTGAGCAGCTGCGTATTGGTATAACTAATTAAACTGGCCAATTAACTAACTCAAGTACTGTGCACAACTAACTTACTGCTGCACTTTAACTTCATTTGAATAGGCGTAACTATGAACTTTCTTTTTATGAACCTAAGCTTACAAATTGTGAAAACAACTTGTTTCAAGCGTATTGTTTGTAAATAGTAAATGTAGTTGAACTTATTGTTTATACAATAACATACGCGACTTTGAGCGGTTATGAACTTTATACCTGGTTCCTGATTCTTGTAACAGCATTTATAACTTTTTCCATGATTAAAAATAATATATCAAGGTTCTTAGACCAAATATCGTGGAGTAGTTCCCTTAAAACGCGGGTGTAACCGTGGGATAGATTAATTATACTTATTCATTGATAACTAATAAATACATTTTCGTTGTTTCATTATAATTTCGTGATACACGAACAAAACATACGTAAATTACTACTACTTCGTGTACCCTGGAAAAAGTAGTCTAGCATATATAGCCTTACATGATGAATAAAATATATAACACTGAAATATTTTTTCAAATCGGAGTATTTTTTTATAGACAAGCGCGTTTAAGCAAATAGCATACAAACAATATTCAATTTCAATATTAACACTTAAAAAACGTAATGAAAAAGATGCAATACTTTTTTTGGAGATACTATGAGTATTCTATAATATCGTTTTGTTGAACGTTATACTACCTGCCCATATTTTAATTACCGGACCACGCAAATAGTGTGATATTAAAATAGATACTAATTAATATACACCTTTGTAAATTAACATTAATTGTCAACAAGTTCAGTTCGGCATTTGCAAAAAACATGACCATAAAGTTAAGCTCTTTGACTTATTTAAAGTGAGCTTTATATTTTACCAACTATTCAATGTACTATTAAATTAATTATTAATTTGCTATGATACTCCTTTCTGATACTGATTTCATTTGAAGGCTTTTATCCTAATA
Source organism: Helicoverpa armigera (assembly GCF_030705265.1). Classification (NCBI taxonomy): domain Eukaryota; kingdom Metazoa; phylum Arthropoda; class Insecta; order Lepidoptera; family Noctuidae; genus Helicoverpa; species Helicoverpa armigera. The sequence continues at coordinate 6,370,817 of NC_087132.1, read as the reverse complement.
AAGCACTGTAAATGGAACAAGGTGATACTGAACCCCACAAAAACAATTGGATATCGTTCAGACAGTCAGCTTCTTACTATAGACTTTGATTTATAAAGTTCTCACAAGCAACTGTAAAACGGCTACCTTAAATCTATCTTTAGGTAGGTATTAGCATTAACTGCATATCGTATAACACTATCAATAGGTGCTTAGTATCGCCAAATAAGAACCGTTGTTTGTTGTTAGTTTCTATTCGCATCATGCGTGGATCCTATCAGGCACCATCGCATTCATACAGTTGCAATCGTTATGCCGAGTGCGTGACAAATACACGACTTTGGGTTTTGTTCGTGTCAAGCGTGCGGTCCCTCTGAATAACTGGATTATGTTATGGTAATAAAGGTATCCTTAAATAATTAAATTATTAATACATACCTATTTGTCATTACGTAGAATTATACCAAAATTAGTTCACCACGGACACAATTTCATTTTACTATGACGTATTCAGAAAAATCTTAATAAAAACTGATATTTAATCCTGGGCCTACCACAACACAATAGTAATGCACTTAGGTAAAAAAAAAATGGTTTTACTTTAGTAGGTATTACAAATTATATCAGTTTTATTTCTAAACTGTTGTATTGAAAAGCCATAATGACACCTCGTAAGTACCATACGAGGACATTGAGCCCTTACAATATCGACGTTTACTATGACTTCTTTCAAGCAAAGCATCTAAATAATTGCATTATCATTTTATGTGAATAGGTTTTGTCAACGTTTTCTCGCGTTTGCTTATGATAACTACGTGTCTTCACAGTTTTACGATTTGGCGGTAAAATATTATTACTTTCATTCTCAATTCATCGTTTACAGCCAAATGTGGACTTTTGAGAAGAATGAGGAGCTTTAAGTTCCATTATTTTTAGTGCAGAATCTCATATGTATTCACAATAGTAAACTATAAAGTTTTACAGTCGGACTACAACATTCTACAAAGGTTTTGCTAAATTACCTATTCTATTTTTATTTTCAGGGACAATGAAGCTAAACTACATATTTTTAATATTACTCATATCGACACTATTGTTGACAAATGCTGAAGATGACGATTTTGCATCTGTCGAAAATGATCTGGATAACAGACAAGTCCGGATACTATGGCCCTACCCTCTGAAACAGAACGACACTGGCGCCAAAGAAACGTTGACTTACAAGACTACAGATGAACAGCAGTATAAAGGAGAAAACCACGAGAGACAAAAGCGTTTCCTACCTTTGAATTACCACTCGTATCCACCAAACGTAATTGCGGACAAGATGATGCAGTCCCTTAAAAATTATCCATCAAACAAAGCAAGCGATCCTCTAGATTTCTTACGAGACTCCTATCCTTTGCCTAAAGGTAAATCATTTTTCTATGCACATTAAGTGATTCTTTAATAATGTAATCTGATAACAACAGACCATTTATGCGTGTAATGTATCCAAAGTTATCCGGTAGCGTATCTCATTGTTCTCTTATTTTGTTTTCGCACTCAGAACCAAAGTTTTAATTACATTATTGTTTACTTGAAGGCCGCGACAGCAACTTGACACTTAAAAATCCCTTGGCAATGTTTCAGCTATAAATAACGAGATTTCAGTAAAGCTTTTACATGTTCTTAAATTATTAAATTAATGTGAAGTTTTCAATGTACGACATACCTACCGACATATAATGCTTACATATTTTTATCAGTTGCTTCTTCTTCTTAAATATATAAACGATTTATGAACCAAAACACTTCGGTCAAAATATTTTTTTAATACTTCTAGGATATGACCAGCCACTTGACGAATATGACTACGTCATCGTTGGAGGAGGGACAGCCGGGTCCGTCCTAGCCTCTCGTCTGACAGAAGGCAAGCCTAAAGCCACGGTACTGGTCATCGAAGCTGGCAAGCCAGAGAGCCTCCTCAATGATGTACCAGCATTAGTATCAACCATGCAGCTTACTGACTACGTGTGGCCTTACACGATGGAACATCAACCTGGCATTTGTTTAGGTAACTTTTTAACCTGATTTTACCTGAATGAGTGAAGCACAAAAAACGTCAACTTTTACTTACAAATAATGAATGGTCGCATCTGGCAATTCACGTATTTATTTTTTTTATTAATGGCATCTGTTGAGGAGAAAAGCCGGTTAAATGTGGGTCAAACTTAAGCTCAATAATTCCATCACTAATGTTACCCAAATGAGATCCCTTGCCCCTCGGTTCATACCCAGAGGGTGAAGAACACTTTGATAGCCCTAAAACTTTGTTGAATCTTATCACAAACTAATTAGAAACTAATTAGTAACTTAAAGAACCGGTATTTATAGACGTTAAGTATTTTTGACAAAAACCAAGGCATTTTCTGAAAGAGATGCTGAAGACCTATGGGATTTTCTTTACGTATATACGAAGCTTCTCTCGCATAACCAAACCGTGTGTCACTTCTCAGTTAACAGTTTGAGTCATCCATTCATATATCACCATTTTTATACAAATAATTCTGCATAAGTTAAAAGAATGAGGAAGTCACCTTATGGTAGCAATTATGTCAGTATCTTTACACTATTTATGCAGCGTTAAATAATAGTATTCCTTAACGAACTATGCAACTGGGTTATTATGCTAATGAGGTTAATAGTACCGCTGAGAAATAAAAACTGGTTTAGAATCATACGGAGCTCATTTTTCTCACTTTGTATTAATAAGTCCTCCCATTGAGGATACTGTACCTGGTTGTTTTATGTGTGAACTAGGTATATAGATATTAAAACATAAAATATGCATATAGAAAACACTTTCGAGTTTGGAGTGTCTTTTTTAATTGTTAAGAACTGATATATGCTAGTAGGACGGGTACTGGGTAGTAGACAGACTCTATTTTACATTGTTTTCATATATTGTCATAATCGTGTATTTAGTCCAAATAGAGCATTATTTCATCGACTAAGTAGTCATATACCCATTTGGCCAAGTGTCCTCTGTGGTCTGTTATCTCATAGTTTATTAGTAGGTAGGTGCCATAATTATAGCAATAAGGTTAATTAAACTTTCATTTTTAACACCGTCTGAGGGTCATTTGCCATGGAGCCATAATTATTTAAATGTAAATAGTATATTTGGGGTAATATACATTCGTAACACTTTGACAAAGGTGAGAAATTACTACAGATCTAGTTAGAGCACACAAAATTGTGTAATTAATGGATGGCGATGCAATGAGGTTTAATTTAAAGACTACTTAGCTTTTAAGTAACACAGAAGCTTTTCACAGCTTTAAGGGACCGACCAGACCTCAGTAAATAGTAACAATGTCAAACTATGAATATGCGCACACGTTTCTAAGACTATGTAAAGATTTTGACGGACAAGCAGATAATGATGTTTTTTTCTGGGTTTCTTATTTGATTTAAAAATAAATATTCGATAATTTCAGGAAGCAGAAATGAGCGCTGCTATTGGCCTCGAGGCAAGGCTCTGGGAGGCACCAGCGTTATCAACTATATGCTATACACCCGGGGTCGCCCACAGGATTGGGATAGGATTGCTGCTGACGGAAACTATGGATGGTAAGGAAAAAGTAGTATTCTAGTAGTCTATATAAGTCTGCCATAAGAGCGCGTCCGACCGTGCTCTCGCTGTGGCGGCATATTGGGCTGACAAAGTGTAGTGTCATTGTAAGACATGTCATCGACACGAAAGAAGAAGAAGAAGTAGTCTATAGAAAGAGAAGTAGTAGTAGTCCATAGAAGCTAACTTCGGACAAGCAAAGCTTCTCGAGAATACCGCACAATGCGCAAGGAGCCAAATTGCTAACTTCAGAATTGTATTTAGGCTCGAACTGATCAAATAATTTTTTACCGTAAATACCACAGATTAGACTTATAAAATTAATGGCCTAAGCCAACATGTATGTACGAAGGGTTAATAACATAAAGCCTGACAGGCAATTTGTCTCTGCAGTCTGTCATTATCATTAGTATGCACATTAGATGAAGGTAACTCATTTGTTTTTCTTACCCAAAATGCTTGCCTTTACTCTACCCACACAAAAGCATTTTTTTGGTAATTTTCAAAATGCAATCTTCTATAAGAAAATAAAGATTAGGTTTGCAAATGCGAATATATTATTATTATACGTATATGCAAAAATGAGTTTAATAGAAGGTACTTATGAAGTTAAGTTTAATCGACTTTCAAAATAGGATTTGATAAAACTAAGCACATTCTTGTGCATATGTAAGACACTTTCAAAATATTACTATACTTAGATACGCATAATAATACAGATATCATATTATTCCAATCAACGTAAAATGTTTATGTGAATATATAAATATTTACGCTTTTTTTCATACCCTTCAGATGGGTTTACAGTCTAGTTATAGTCAATCGTATCATTAAGCGGGGTGTACCGAATGAAAGTTATGAATCCTAACTTATAATCGAATGCCAAGTAAATCGAATGAAATTGGAAATTTGAATACGTTATTTGAATCATTGATAAAGCGATTCCGCCTTTTTATGGAATTAATATTCCAACGATAACTAGGGTTCTGCTCACAGATGGCTCGTTTATTATGATGTCTACAACTTTTATGAGGTATTCCGTTTATATAATTTCATTAATATGGTTTGTTAACCAGTTCAAAATAATTAATTTATGATAACAAAATCCTTACTCACCCTATTTTATTTATTCTTGCAGGAACTACGACGAAGTTTTGAAATATTACATAAAATCAGAAAAATCCGAACTGAAACATTACAAAAACGCAACGTACCGCGGCCGTGACGGGGAGCTAACAGTCGAGAATGTTCCATTCAAGTAAGTTACCAACTGTTATTAATTTCAACTATCCAAAGTTTCCAACTTAATTAAAACTAGTGAGGCTAAGACTTGGGAGAATTTTAAAGTATCCATCTGACGTAATATTTCGTTTGCAGGACTGGTCTTGTCGAGGCATTCCTGAAAGCTGGCAGAGAAAACGGTCACCCCACTGTCGACTACAACTCACCACACGAACTAGGATTCGGTTACACGCAAGCTACTTTAAATAAAGGTCATCGGCTGAGTGCAGCTAAAGCATTCCTACACCCTCATAAGCGAAGACGTAACCTGCATATCCTCACAGATGCCAGAGCCACCAAAGTCATCATAGACCCCCAGTCTAAGAGAGCGTACGCCGTAGATTATGTTAAGGACGGTAAAAAGCACAGAGTTCGTTGCCGCAGGGAAATTATTTTATCGGCCGGCCCCATAGCCTCACCCCAACTGCTCATGCTCTCTGGAATAGGTCCTGAGGAACATTTGCAATCGTTGGGAATTCCCGTTCTCGTAAATTTACAAGTCGGCAGGGTTCTCTACGATCACATCGCATTCCCTGGGGTTGTTTTCAAGTTAAACACAACTAACGCCAGTCTGTTAGAACCTAAAATTGCAACGTTGCCAAATCTTATACAGTGGCTACACTATGGAGACGGACTGTTAACAACGACCGGCGGAATTGAAGCCATCGGTTATATTAAGACAGCGGTATCAGGGGATCCAGAGAATGTGCCTGACATTGAATTATTAAGTTTGGGCGGGTCTCTCATTTTGGATTCAGGCGGAGCGCTCAGGGAAAGTTGGAGACTTTCTGAGAACCTATTTCATGAAACCTTTGGACCTTTGTACGGCACAGATACATGGTCGGCTGTCATAATGCTGACCCAGCCGAAGTCGAAAGGTTATCTTGAGCTTAAGGATGCAAATCCATTTTCTCATCCAAAAATGTATGGTAACTACTTAACCGACCCTCAGGATATGGCAGCTTTTATAGAAGCTATTAAACATGTTATTCAACTCGGGAACTCAGCAGCGTTCAAAAAATACAATCCTCAGCTGTTTATACCGGAGTACCCAACCTGCAGGAATACTGTCCCAGGTTCTGAGGCTTACTGGGAATGTGCCGTTAGAACTATGGTAATTACGCTACACCACCAAATAGCAACATGCAGAATGGGTCCACTTACTGATCCTTACGCTGTAGTTGATCCTGAATTAAGGGTGTACGGAGTAGATGGTCTAAGGGTGGTAGACAGCAGTGTCATCCCGCGACCGACGTGTGCCCATACTTCCGCACCCGCTGTCATGATTGGAGAAAAAGCCGCCGATATGATAAAACAAACCTGGTCAAATGTGGTCTCGTAGAGATAATCTATAAGTATGTATTTATTAAGACTGCTCTCGTTTTAGGTATAAGATTAAAAATTGTGATTCTTACCCAGATTGATTTTATTTACGTTGTAAGCAAATGTACACAATAAGAAACCTTTTTCTAAGGATGGGCATATATTGACTTTCAACGTATTTTTTTTTCTATAGCATTCTGACACGACTACTTTATGCTTAGAAAAAAATATATCGACATCGGACTAATTATACTAATTAAGGCTTAAAAACTTGATCGGATACAGCGCTGCATATAAGATCAAACACGTGATGTCTTTACCTGTTGAATCTATAGATGTTACAGTCCCTAAGGTTCTAAATACGCATATGAAAGTTATACATATGTGCCTCTAGATTGAGTATCTAGTAGATACTCAGCACCTACACGTCATAGGAAAAGCATGAACCGCATAAACCTTAAAAATATATCCAACAAATTCATGCCACAGAGCCAATAAACACGCCTACACAAAATAGAATTAGCGCACTCAGGTGCAGTGATGAATGTCAACAATTAAATGGTTACAGCAACACAAAAAAACGTTTTGGTTGAATAACAAAATAACAAAATCAGCGAGCATCGTTTGATTTCATTATATTAATAGGCGTCGGGCGCGGGAAAAGGGTTTTATGCCCCGTCATGTTTCCCCAAATAATAAAATTAATGGTTCTTCTATACAGAGATCCATTAAGGTGGGTATTCAGTGTTTGCCTTAATATTACCTTTGGGAAAGGAAAAGATTGATTTTATAGTATTGTAAGACTATGAGAAAAATGTCTCCGGTGGCACATACAGAGTGCAAATGAAGACTTACTAAATATACATACTTTGTATAGGAAATTAAAATGAATAAATAATAGTAAGATAGTATTAATACATTTACTTTTTTAAACTCGAACTCAACTCCAATGATGACGTCCCTACTTATTTCATCTCGTTTAAAAAGTTTTATTTTCGTAACGTTTATTCATAAAGTTAATCAGGCGTTTGTATCAGATTTAAAAATCGTTAATTAGTAGCATTTTATTTTCTCGTTCGTAATCATAAATTATGAAGTCATCGGCTTTTTATGAAATCATTAATGACAGCGCAGCGCATAATAACCAATATTTCATCAAAATAGAATTTGATGACCTATACAATTGGTGGCTCTCAAAGTTCTACAAAACATGAAACGTAGAGAACTTCAAAGACCGTTGAGGAGCTTTTTCATCGAGGTCAAAAACTGGCACGAAAACCTAAAAGTAACATTGTGCTTTGTTATGTAAGCACTAACTTCTTAAACAGGAAACACACTTGGAGAACAATAAAATTACTGCTGTATACAGTCTGCCACACGTCATAAATTCTAAAGAATAAGATGCTTTTCTTGCCAAATGGTCCAAATACTTACCAAAATTATTTTGTGATGTTCCGCAAAACATAAGTGTTAACGCTGAGAAAGTTTAACGTTTATTGAGTTGCTGATTTTTAACACAGTTAAAAAAATAGAATTTCTTCATAGAACACCAGTTTAATAAATTATGACTTAAAAGTCAAATATAGTCGGACTAGGTGCAAAATACGTTAAAACGTCTAGGTACGTTTATTGCAAACATGGAAATTCCACGATAGAAAATTGTACCTGAATAAAAAGTCAAGTTTTCTTTACTTTAATAAAAGGCAAGCTCAGCAAAAAGTAATATTATAAAATAGTTTTCTTGTAACGTTGTATTTACTTACTTGAACACAGGTCGAAAGCATCATGCAATTTGTAAGAAATGACGTGATTATATGTATTGCATAGTTCTCAGAATGTTCTTATCATGAGAACAGTTATGAAAGGTATTTGCATGCTGCACGAGCTCTTGTTCTGAAGATTTTTATTCATCTTTGTGACGATAAGATGTAGTATTTACAATGTCTGTCTGATTTCCAGTGCAATCATACAAGTATATTTTTATGCAAATTCGTTTTATCTTTGAAGAATTCAGATAAAACACGACGTAATGTCACCGTTTCGATTCATTCTCATAGCAAATTTTTAAGTTGTATATTTCTAAAGGCTAATTAACATAGTATGTAAAGAAAATGTCCCTTTTAACTGCCGCGATATTTCTCATTAGATACATTTTTTATACACATAATCATAATGTCTTCATATCAACATTATGTGTTACGATACAAGAACTCAAGCTGCACGAATACGCATATGAATTAAGTATAATAAATTGCATGAAACAACGCAGCAACTACATGAATATTCAAACTCGGTCTCTCAAATCGGATTTCAGTTATGCGTGACTCTAAACTGTTAGCAAATCGCCGATTTCCCGAGATTGATAACAATAAACTGAGCTGTAAGGGCGAAACCATAATATTCAGTGAAGAACGAATTAACATTGGGAATGAAGAATTACTTATATAAACAGTATCGCTTTAACACGACAGGAGCATATTTTTTGCTCATTCATGAGTCTAGTTACACATTCATTTGTAGCTGTCAGTGTACGTAAACAATATGACACAGTGAACGTGATTCATTGCAGATTTTTCAATATTTATGTACTTACTTGTTTTATGACGTTTCAGTGCTTTAAACTAGTTTTTCATTCATTTGGCTATAAATCTGCCGGTACAGTTGGGTTAGCCGGTACGCAAGTGTCATGAAAGTGATCCAGCCATCGCAGTATATCAAACATGGGCATAGCACTTAACTAGACTAGGAGCACTATTGATGTTTAACCCCAATAGGCCTATATTAGACTTCCGATCGGGTCTCACTTCATTATTTTGGGACACTGCATCAATTTTGTATATTCCAACTAGACGTTTAGTACAAAATTATGAAGGTATGCTTATTGTTTTATTACAATAAATTGAAAAAGTATACATCTTTAAAGCAAACTGAGAAAACTCTTATTTGTGTGAAGGAGCTGTTTGCACGGACTCACAGTCGCATAATTACTGCCACGGCACTTTTCAACATCACTGCAAATTGTAAATTCTTTGCTACGTTTTCGCTCCAAACAAGCTAAACTCCTTGTTATAAAAAATAACTATTGGATAATTGCCACAGTTTTGGGTTTAATCAGCAAGTTTTATCATTTATCAAGTAATAATTATGGTGGGTTCAGTTCTTGATTTTAATCACAGCTATAAAACACGAAATCTTGTTTCCACATTGTACGCGTATTTATTGATAATGACTGAAATGCCACTCGAGCAATATTGGAAAAATATTAATTTACAAAATGAATGTCACTCACCCGCGGGTCATAAAGTTATTGTCTTCCATCGTAGATACTGAATAATAAATGGCACATAATTTGTATCGTATTTAATGTCATTTAAATATAAGTAGAGTATAGTGAATTAATGTAGCTAATTTAGTGAAACATTATTTTTTAATGGAGAATAAACATTGAGGAAGTCGTGGTGGCCTAGTGGGTAAAGGACCAACCTCAAATATGAGGGCGCGGGGTCGATCCCAGGTCAGGCAAGTACCAATGCAACTTTTCTAAGTTTGTATGTACTTTCTAAGTATATCTTAGACACCATTGACTGTGTTTCGGATAGCACGTTAAACTGTAGGTCCCGGCTGTCAGTGAACATCCTTGGCAGTCGTTACGGGTAGTCAGAAGCCAGAAAGTCTGACACCAGTCTAACCAAGGGGTATCGGGTTGCCCGGGTTACTGGATTGAGGAGGTCAGATAGGCAGTCGCTTCTTGTAAAGCACTGGTCCTCAGCTGAATCCGGTTAGACTGGAAGCCGACCCCAACGTGATTGGGAAAAGGCTCGGAGGATGGAAACATTGAGGACATCAAAAAAAATGCAACGAAACCACCTTTCAAACAATTTTCCTAAGACATAGCTTTTCTAAGCCAATAGCACAAGTAATGCGGCAGTCGCGACGCATAAAAGCGAAACGTAGTGAAGCACTAGTTAATTACAATTACGACACCGCTAAACTTAACATTGCTTTCAACTAACCTTAAGTATCCGTCGTCTGTTCAAACGAATGCTACCAACAATATTCACAAATGTACTTCACTGTGATTTTCTCAGAAGACAGTTAAAGAGACTTATTGGAAAATATTTTGAAATTATAACGTAGTTCAATTCATTTAACGTCAGTCAAAATAGCCAGAAATATGTATTTTCAGCTATAAGTTGTTAATTATATGGGTACTACATACTCTTAACAAGCTATCGGTATCTTGTTAAGTAGTATTTGTATGAACATATTTTGCGTGAAATAATTTACTTTAATTTCACGCAAAATATGTTCCTACGTTGAAACTTAATTCACATTTACTTACGTAAGAACAATTGAATGAAGGTTTTCAAAGAAACCAGATTCAAAGGTACAATAAGACGCGCTTGTACTTTACCACAGTTTCACTGAAAACGTGAAGTGAGAACTGTACTAAACAAAAAAAACTCATTAGGAAATATCATCGCTGTGTAACCACCAAACTATAACCACGAATAAAATATAATATACCTATATCGATTTATATATATATATATATATATATATATATATATATATATGACATTAATATATAGGTATTTAATGGAATTGTTATTATGTGTTTCCCGCGGTTACACCCGCGTCCCCGGGAACACCTTTCCATACCCGGATAAATTATAGCCTACCTAATCAAATCTTTCCTCTTTATAATATTAGTATAGACTCATAATTACCGTTATTGATAGTTATTATTATTTTAGTAATAGCAAGGGAAATAAAAAAAAAACAAAACATGAATAAACTATTTATTCTTCATAAAATATTTCGTCCAAAGATTGAGCTGGAGCACTCACATTGTTGAAGCGGCCCCAGCTTAAATACCACAATACTGTCATAGTATGAGCACAACACCCTACCGTACGGTTACCCACTAGACAGTTACAATAGTAAGCAATGATACTTTCTAAAGAATTTGCCCGATCTTCATCTCTACTTATCAACAAATAAGAGTAATATGTTTTATGGCTCACATGGCGGGACTTAATTCTAGTCCTAATTAAATAATTATTTTGACCCAATATTAAGGGCAAATCCTCTTCCAAGACATCATTGCTTACTTCAACATTATAAGTACCATTACTTCTTATGTGCTCCCCATAATAGGATCTAGCCTGTTTTAATTGGTAAGATCCCAATGCAAATCTTCTTAAATCATCTAAAGTTAATCTTGGAAAATGATCTAAATGGGGAGCATTGCTGTCTATGTTTTGGAAAACCGTACGTCTCCTATTGATGTTATCCCTTCGAATAAATTCCCCCAAATAATTACTACTGTTTAATCTCGCCTGAGCAATTTGCACATACTCTGCAGCGTCAGGTCTATCTTCAATTGTTGGGTGGAATTTATTCAAAAGGGCACAAACAATTTTAAAATCATCCATAAGGTGTGTTGATGCTCTGTTAAAATATTCTTGTCGAAACAGTTTGTAGTCTCTTTTGATGCGACCATTTACAATTTCAACTACCCATCTACACATAGTCACACACCTAGACTTGTTTGCTTGGTCAGTGGTCAATTGAAATTCACCTTCCAATAATGACTCAGGCATGTATGTTTTATAATTATAGCTTTGGAGTTCAGGGATCACGTCTCTAAATCCCTATCCAATATAAAGACATCCCCTGTCTAAAAATGAGCGCATTGGACCACTTTCATTACGAAATAGATCACTCATGATTGTCGAGTCATTTTTGTTGCTTCATATGGTCCAATGCACTCTAAAATATATCCATCACAACATGTGATTAAAAGGGTTTAACCAAATTATTATATTTGTGTAGACTATATGTCTGTTTCTGATATTTGTAGTTACTACTACTCTGTACATAAACATATGTACCATCACATATGACAATAGCAGGTTTAGAATCTGGAGCCATGCTACTGTCTCCGAATAGACCTTCAGGAATAGTCCTGTTACGTGAGGCCACATTTTGTATATTAGTGTGATTAACTCCCAAATGCATTGGTACAAAATGTTCTTTTAAACATTCCCTAACAATGTTCATTTTTTTTTCTAATGTAGATCGTGGCAATTGAAAAGAGTTGCCAGTCTTTGGTTGCTGTCCCCTGTCCTAAGTTTAACAAGAAATGTGCTTAATGCAAGGCTAGGATTTCTAACCTTATTATGTAAAGTAGGAAGGCTATTTAATATTTCATTAAACTGCATCTCTGTAAGTCCCAGCCAATAATGGCGTAAATGTGCATCCATTGCTGCAATATTATTAAAATCTAAACTTCTTTGAGAAGCTCTTTCCAGTATGGAAAATATATCATCAACTTGAAAGCTAGTAAAGTCATTTAGGTTGGTAGTCAGTTCATCCCACTGATTGCTATATAAATGGTGATGACAGATTCTAGCATTTAAAGGTATATATATATTGTACTGCAATAACAACAGTTCCTTTATAGTCATAGGTACTAAAAGACGTTCATCATTATCACAGCCTACAAACATACAGTGACGAGAAGCTGCAGCAACTCGTTTATACTTTTGTGAGTTAATCTTAGATTGAACTCGTAATGCTTGTTGTGGTTGAGATGTTGGAGCTGGCATTGGAGGTGGTTCAGGTATCTCGGGTCTTCTAATGAAGATAGAGCTGCATCCATGACCCTTGCAGGTCTGTTTGAATCTTGAACCTCCAAACGTCTCGTCTCGAGTTGCTGCTAACCAGCAAGGAATGCACACTTTTTGTAAATGTGGAACCTAAAATGAAATAGTTGGTATTAGTGAATATCAGAATAGGTACCAAACCCTATATTGTTATTGTGCAAGCATATGAATAAAAATAGCATCAATTAGAAATAAACTATGCAGCATTTTTTCTGAAACATTATTTAGAAAATGTTAAACACAATTGCAGGGTATGAGATCTCAGGTTCAGTTCCAGGATTGGGTTTCTGGGTATTTCCATTAAGATTTCATGAGTAGTAACCAGAAGAGCCTGGAATACTGGGTTTGTGCCTGGTTGATTGCATGGTCTCACCGTTATTACTTAGAACATAACTGACAAAATGTATTGTGTACTGTTAGGTACACCTCTGCCTAATCGTCGTCACGCTTGTGATTGGGGATTATAGGCGTGATGATACAGAATGTTATTAAATAATACTCACCAGATGTGCTAAAGTCCATCTTAAAATCATGCTACGTTGTGGACAGTCTAACTCAACTCTGTGGGTTCTCCGACTTGCAACAGAGATACCACATCCATAACAAACATTTAAGTGACCATATGCAGGTGATATATCCTCGTGGGATCCAGTTATATTTGACAATATCCTTTCTTGCAACAGCAAATAACATTCAATACATAGGATATCATCTGACGTTACCTGGAAAAGATTATATTCTATACTATTCTATATTTATAACTGCTTAAACTTGTAAATACATAAACTCTCATAAAGAACTAAGTTTACAGTGCTAAGTTTACTCTAATCAAATGTTATTTTGAGTTTGCATAATGCATTTAACCACTATATTTATATTGTCCACAATAATTATTATTGTTTATGCACACGATAACTTACAGGTGTAGGCGTTGTCCAAGTTCGTAGAAGAACTGTCATTTGCTCGTTCAACTCCTCAACTGTATACCGGCGTAAATTAGACGCTAGTAAAGGGAACAGTTAATACAGCGTCGGTAAGACAGGCGGTGTGCCCGACTTCTGGCTGGGGTAGACATAGTTCTGACAAAAACAGTTCGGGAGTTCAATATCACACAAGGATTTCACTAAGAGTCAAATTGTTCTCCAAGAATAGCACTTTATCTCACAAAGAACAGCACAAACAAGAGTCAAGCACTTAGAGTCAATATCTCACAAAGAGGAGTCAATTATCTCACAAAACATAAAGTAAGTACGCGAGGAACTTATTAGCTCAACTCGGTGGTAGCAGAAAGGCACGTATCGTAAATAATAACTAAGTAAATACGGAATTCAAAACTCAACGTATTATACAAAGCAATCACGAACACACAACGAACGAACGTCAAAGTGATGTGACATGCGCAAGTAAATGTTGCCAGAGCAATTATATTTAATCATTAATAAATCGATTTAAGTTTTAAATTACGTAAGGCTTTTATTTTAATTTAAAATCGCTCTTATCTTATCTATCTTATCTTATCTGTTCAACAATATAGACTTATCATGAATATAGTTAGAATAATAATTAAAAATAATTGTATTTTTTTATTTTTAATAACTGTTTTGTTTTGATATCGATTACTCTATTGATTAAAATACGTAATTTTCAATAGTTATTTGATATCTGGCAACTTTTTTTTGTTTACCAATCAAACGGATGTCGACGTAATGTTTAACTATTAATTAATTTTAACTTTATTCCCAGGGTGAAAGAAATTGTATAAAAAATAATTTGGAAACAAAAAAATAAACAATATTTTTAGGTTATTATTCCATTCAGGCACACGATACCACAAAAGGGACCTGCCCCGTGGCAATCTCCATCGTATCAATAATTTACTATTTATGTATGCAGTACGTGAAATGAAATTCGTCGACAATGCTTAACTGTCGGGAAATTGTGTTCAACTAATAACTCGGTCACGCAAGAAATATTTTTATTGTTGCAGAGCTCTTAATTTATTTCATCTTTGCAAGAACCCACTAAATAAGTTCTACACTAACTAGTAGATGTTGTATTTTTCTACAGCTTACACAAATACACAAGTCGTAAAAGCCTAGTCTAGCCCAAAAAAGTTAAACTTTGTTCATGATTGGATTGTTTGTGGATACTATTCGTTTGGCAGTTGCAATATTTGCGGCGGGGGCGATTCGAGATCGAATCGAGAGAACGTGGGTAAATAAGGGCAGTTCAATGAATGGGCGGGAAGCGCAGTCGCCTACGCTCCGCCGAGCGCGCGAACGTTGATACCGGACCGCGGTGCACCCTCAACAAGTGGGGCATTACAGCTACCAACTTCGAACTCAATCAAATATTATATATGCGAAACTACAACATCGAATTAAAAAATAAAAATGTGTTCCAATTAAATTAAAAATATATTTTAAAAGTGCTTATTAAGTGAGAAAGTTTGTGATTTCATGAAACATTATAGTAAGCGAATTTTTGGCGCAGCGCTAAATTAAGCAGCCGTTGCATAAATTATTCTAAGTTATCCCTGAAAGCTGACTATTAATTGTTAATTTTACGAAAGTTTGATTTACTGCAGAGTTGATTCTTGTGCGTTTTCGGTTTTATTTAAAAATATAGTAACGTAACTTATCCGCAGCGAAAGTTTTCCACGCGATTAAGTATTTAAGTGATGTACACAGTGTTTACCGTTATAATTATTTATGGTTTTAATCGTTTATGTTATTGACAATACAGGTAAATAATTACAAATTAAATAATATGCTTTTTGGGAATATAATAAAATTAATATAGCACTTTAAATACATACTTGATGTATTTTCTATAAATAGCCAGCGTATCTCGGTAAAACTTTAATATCACAAATCGAGCGCAAAAACCACAAATTATTGTGCGCTAGGGTTGCGACGGTAGAACAAAAAGCCCGTAATAAATGTTTTAAAGTGCCAACAAATTAATCCAAACTCGTAGCCGACCTTTAGATGAAAATTTGCCGTATTAGTGAACTGTAAAATGTATTTCATGATGTTTTTACTCTAGTTTCCCCGAGCTAAATTTATTTTCTTTGGTAAGACATTAAATTTCCAAGATCAATTCACTTAAGTGCTCAACGAATATCGCAAATTTGTTTTAAAATAATAAAACAGAGACTGCTTTTTCATTTAGGTAATGTCATTTAACTGAAGCTCGACTCCAGATTTAGTGATTTTGCTCGACTTCATATTTAATAGAAAAAAATGAAAGGACCTAGGTCGGCATTTAACCATTTTAACGTAAATAAATTAGAAATCGGTGACTGGTCATATTCTTTTAAAATAGGCCAGAAACGTTTAGAAATAAAGCTTAATGAGGGTAATTTATTAAAAGGAGGTACATAATAGCCGTTCAGGAAGCATCGGTCACCGGCTAGGGAGGGGGAACAAAAGAGCGGTCATCCGCACACCACCATCCGCTTACTAACGAAGCTGGCGCGTCCAAAGAGAAAAAACTCTTCGCTACTGCAATTACTGCTGAACACCGATAGCTTGAAAACTTTGCTTCTCCCCGCTAAGAATTACTTAACCACCAGACACTTTCGTACATAGATATATTTCATTCAACTCAATACGAAATAAAATTGTTTTATTTCCGTTTCTGTTTTCTATACTTTTTAATTTAGGTAAGTGGAAAACTCTCTTTGCGAAGACGAAATTAAACACTTTAAATCCTATTATATTTGGCTCGTTGGTTAATAGGTACTCAGGTGTTGAGATTTTATTTCAACATTTTCCCTGTTCTAAATAAGAACCAGCTGGTTTACTGAAAATACGTTGAGCGGGGCTGCACCCCACTTTGAGGAGCACGCTGGCGGCAAACTGTAATTCTGTTTAAGTTGTCCGTGCTGTATCTATACACATATTGGAGTTGCGCCCGTCAAGGTTCAACTGACGTCGTACGTGGCGCCATTACCACGTAGCTCGTGAAATACGACATAAATGTACGAGTTACGACTCAGGTCGTTTCTTCTGCCCATATAATACGCCCTAGTCGCGATAAATTGAAATTGGCTCGTTTATCATCACCCCTCTGTGATTGTATTTTTTATTGTATCATCATCCTACACATAGCTGATTACAACTCGCTGTGAATGGGCGACGCTTGACGCTCACAATTATTGCGGGCATTCACTTATCGTGTCCTCTGCGACTCGATACTAATTAAAGAAAAAGTCTGTTGCTTCTCTTTAATTGAGAAATCACATCAACTGAAAATAGACAGTGTCAGAAGCCATCGCACAGTATTGGTAATTAAAATGAACTTTGACTTCAATTTCTGACTTAATACAATAGACTGGATATGTAATCCAATATGTCACTAATCTCCAATTAATTTTGCAACCGCGCACTGATACACGTACACACAGAAGCTTTACGACGACAAAGATAATATTTGATCTATTAAGCTACCCGAAAGTTGATTTGCATAGGACGTCCCTTGTACCCGAAATTATCTAATAGTGAAATAAATTAGTCCGTGCTGAACATCACATAAACATGATTTATAGCATCACGTGCGTGACAAACTGTAACACGACTGCACCAATTATTTTTATGTAACTTTTTGTAGTCTTCCTCGTTCTCTATCAAAACGTCAAGTTTAATGGCCGTGTAGATTGTGTATCACGCTATTTTATCATTTAAGCACGATTTGTACACGTGTGTTTTACGCCTTAGTTATTGCTTCTACATCAATGAAACAGTCATCATACCAACAATTATTAGGTGATTAATTTTCAATATGATAGCAGTTGAGTTATAATTAATTTTCCCAAATGGAAGCTTTGATCAAGCAGCGATGACGAATATGATCTCAATTGTTTGGTAAACCAAAGCTTACCAGAGGTTTAGTACCATATTATAGGTCAGCTCGCATCCCAAACCTCTACCGTCCGGTTCTGAGCTTTGTTCTACAAATCAGGCACGAAGCAGGCAGAACACGAATTATAATTTGTTTGTACTTCAAACGTAGTCGTTACTACAGAACAATTTTATTTAGAATGCCTTTTTCAAACGATAGGTTCAAATGCATTTGATGTTTTCGATAAGCTTTAAATATAGGTATATTATGCTGTGCAAAATGGCACGTTTTCAAATTTAACTATAAATAACAATCAATAAATGAACTGATAGGGTGATATTTATTCTCATTGCTACGTAGCAGACTTTGGCAGCTAGGCAAAGTTTTATTAGCTTTCAGCAACCCCACGGACTAAATTCTAGTAGTTGCCACCCGGTAGCCATGTTTCCCAGTTCTGTTTTGTTCCACAGTTTGCATTATGTTTTACGATATTCTGTGTTGACTGCAAACTCAAGTTTCAACTCCTCGGTGCACCATTTATATTAAAAATAATTGATAAAATTTATTCAGAGCTTGCGGTGCTGCGGTAGCTGTATTTGAACACGTTTAAATGCACAATCATAGAGCTTTATGAATCATACTTTCATGAAACAGGTTAATCAGGAAAAGGTTTATTTAGAATATTGTATAGTTTGAAACGGTAGCACGTGTCTGTATATGAGGGTGGTTTTGTAAGTCACAACAGCACTAACGAAGGGGCTTAAAGATTGCCGACTACATAGAACGTGACAGGCCGAATAAAAACAGTTTTTGGACAGTTTCGGACAGTTCCGGAAAATTTATCATGAAAGAATTCGCACTTTTATGAAAACGTTAACGAAATATTTTTATTATTTTTTGTACGACAGTTTTGTATCGTCTGCTTTCATAGATTATAATATTCCGAATAAAACTTTTCTAACCACTTAATGACTGAAAATCTTATCCTTGACTAGTTTTGAACTAATAATCTTTTGAACAAGCGAAGTAAGAAGTAGGTTAACGTTTGTTCCGAATTTCTTGACTGCCTAACATTATTTCCGAAGGAGAAAGGAAAGGCTTGAAAACGTCATAAAAATGGTTTATTAACATTATCACGCCACCGTCCCAGGGCTCCTTTGTGTTCGGTAAGGAACTCATTTGCGACACATTTCAGCCTCTTATTCTTAGCTTGCCACCTATTGTGCTTGTAAATTAAAATTTAAGTTCATTAGTGTTTTGTTGTTCTCTGCGGGTATCTCTGGGAATTCGTTCACTTTGCATATACGTAGGTAGGTGTAACAATATTTATGTTGGTTTGTAGGATTATTTATAGCAAATATGCCTTCTGTGTTGTTGTACATGTGGATTGAAGATCTACAAGCTCCCGTATAATTTATGCGAGGACCAGTCGACGACACCAGAGGACAATGTGTCATAGTCTGTTACTGGCAACAGTTAAACTGCTGCTTGGATTATACGAATATATGTTAAACTGAGTTGTTTGTTAGTAATATGTTAAATTAGGCTTATCTTCTAATTATCCTAATTTGCCAATAACGTAGATGACATGCAAAAAACTTGCAAGAAATATTTACTTAGGTCTGAAAAAATATATATTTCAGATCAACACGCGTGCTTTTATTGAAAACCCGACTCACTTTGTACAGAAAACTGGACGAAGTTTAGCAAGGCAAATTCATTCATTTCATTCATTCATCATAAAACCAAACAAGCCGAATAATAATTCAAACATGACATAATTATTACGAGCATTCAAATAATGATGTTCATTGAAACTTACTTCATTTAAACAGGTATATATCGTCACAAACACAACAAATGAACTCTGTATTGAATATTAGTATAATACTCGTGGTAATTATTACTTAGTTTTGTTATTTCCTTCATGACAGGAACCGGCGCCGCATATATTTGCATAAAAACTTTTACTCGCGTTTTGTCAAAGGTGTAAACTAACTTTTCTTTCATACACCATTTCCATTGTGTACGTCCACCTTCGTGTTTTTATTTAATGGATCGCCTTATTAAATATTAATAAAAATGTCCAACCTATTAACATAGAATAGTCGAGTAAGGCACTATATTCTCATTTTGGTTTCAATTAAAACTTCCTGCATAATTTAATCCGCTAAAAACAATGAAAAAATTCAAAGTTTTATGAGAATAATTTTCCTTACGCGCCAAAACGGTATCCGTGCCAACAAAAACAATATTTCGTTTAAGTTTCACCTTGAGACAACGTTTGGCAGATTTTTCCTGAAATCTTTTTATAGCCTTGTCCGAGGTTCGGAGGTTTAGTAAAACCTATCACATATACTTTTACGAGCTTACGTCAAACGGTACGAAAATAAAGATGAAGATTATCGATTTATCTTCAAGATTCAGACTTCATTCACGGATCATTTACGCCCCAGTTCTAGTAAAATCAAGTAGCATGGTACGTTTAAGGCCAATTATTTAGCATAACTAGACCTTACCATTAATCTGCGCTGTTCAAACTGTAAATTAACGGATTTCCAAGAAATGCCTCGAGTTATGTTTAACGTCATAATCGGCTACGAAATAAAGGCCTACGCTTTTGCAGCACACCGCGAATGGGCGTAGAAATTTATCGCTACTGAACTTTTAGATTAGTTTTAAGAGAGTTTAACAAAGAGAATATTATTCTTTCTTTTATCGCCTGATCATTGAGAGATAATGCTAACCTTCTGTTTGAACTTTTTTAGTCTTCACACTGAGCTGTTGCTCTTGTTCATGACTAGAATTTCTTGAAACCCGTTCCCGAGCATGGGCGTAACACACGACACACTAAAACAGCTACGTTGAGTTGTAAAAAGTCGGTTAAGTGAGTTGGGCTCTGCGGGTTTCGTACCTGTCCAAACTTTATTACGCGGAATTAAAGTACCGCCATAATTTACCCGTAATCTTCTTGCCACTTTAGTTATTTTGCATAGAGGTTTTTCGGACAGTTTACTATTAAGGTACATACAGCTTAAAATGTTTTGTTTTTTTTGTAGAAAGTAAATGAAATTCGTTATTTTTAGTATGTGTGTAGAGTAGACAACATTAGCTTCCTAAAATAGAAACTACAGTAATTTCTAAATCACAAACTAAAACAATAATTAACGGAACAAACAAATACTTCGAAGTAAAATAAATCCAATTCTGACTTTGACCTCTGCGAAGAATACTTGGAATTGCGCATTACGTTTATTAATAAACTTGTGACTCGGAATAGACTTACAAAGTCGTTGAACATTACTTGCGCTACACTTTTGTGTAAATATTTTGGACTGGCAAGTCTCAATGGTTTTGGCCCCAATTGCACAGACCTGCGTTTAGAATTTTATGAAGACTCAGGTAAAGAGTTTAATGAAAAATATTATGATGGTGTTATGTCGATACGGGTGAGTAGTTCTAAAGATGACGTTTAAACCTTAACTAACCCTCCTGAAAACTTGATACAACATAATGTTTGTATCATGTATTTGACAAGGTAGGCCGTCGTCTACAGGTTCACCCGATTATGACCAGCTTAATTATAATTATTAATGAAAAAATATTCCACACGATTTTCACAACGAAAACATTTAAAATTCAACGTTATCACTTATCATTAGCATTGTCAAGTTTTTGAGCAAGCCGAGATTACTTCCCGGGGCGTTTTTACGGGTAATGTAGATAAGACTGTAGGCAGGGGTGGGGGAGGGGATGAAGTAACACAGTTATCATTCCAGCCAGTACTAGCAAGTAGCTTCGACGTGAATTGTGCAGTGGGGACGCGTGAAGCTTTCAACGAGGCTTTGTTCTCAGTTCAGTGGGGCTCTTAAACTTGTTAACACACATACTCAATATGATTTTAATAATGCTCTTCACGTTTCAACAGGCGCTCTTAAAAGCTCGGTAAATTGTTCGAATTTTGAAATTGAGAAATTAATTTTTATTTGACTAAATTATATTTAAGCATTTCTGGTGATTGGAGAAAATTTTATCATGACTAGAATTTAATTGTAATTTAGTCTCAAGTAATACTGAGAGGAAGAGTTTCGAATGGTAACTGGCCATTAAAAAACGAAGCCACAACTAATTTTCCATAATTTAGACCATGAGCACATTATTTTATCCGAAAATGAACCCGTAAAGTTAATAATAAGCTTTTCTCGGGCAACAAAACAATCAAAGCACTCAACTACATTAGTTGCATCGCGCAGATTTCGCAGTAATACCATAACGTATTATTACCAAGAATAAACAGTCAGTTGCAGAATACACGCTGCACTTACGGAGTTACCTCAAATGTAAACTTTAACTTAGTTCTTTAACTAGCATCGAGCTTAGCCGACATTGTATGATATCAGGTTCATTCCGGTAATTCTATATTTAATATATTATATATTTATTTCGATGAAAGCGTGCTCCATTTTCATACAGCTTCCAGCCCCGCAGTATCTACTTATTTTGATACAACTCGTGCTTAGCTTGAAATGGAAAATTCCTGTTCGGACTACGGAGGAGGCGAAAGTGGAGCGAGTTTTAAGGCCAAACAAACGTAAAGCCGCACCAATTTAGCCAAACAGCCGTCAAACGAATGCGTTCAATCCTGTTCTATAAACAAGACGACAATCGTTGATCCAATTACGTTACTTTATTTTCAGGGAGTAAATTCTCATTAGAATTTGCGATCACGATTTCTTGAAAAAATAAATTGTAATTAAATTAAAATATACTGCTAAATTATGATATTTCCATATCACAAAAATAGCATCCACCGAAATATAATCGTTCATTGAATTCCGAGTTCATTGAACCTAGTCGCGCCTAGTATGTGAAGGAATTATCAGTGTGTAGCTGACGCGAGGCAAAGTGACGCTATGCGTGAGTTCACAAGTTTGGCACCGCCTCGCCTCGAGGCGGTCACGCGACCGTGTCACTTCAATTTGGTAAATGACCGCTGTACAATACAGAACACTAATATATGAACTTCTCTAATTATATATTCGACCTTGACACTAGCTTCCGTAATGTATATGTGACGATATTATTATTTATGAGTTTTATGACCTACATTAATATGTGCGGTTTAGTTTTTCATTCAATGTTTACTTTGGTGGTTGTTGCTATAGGATGAAATGACTCGAAAAAATTCACTGAATTCAAATAAAATGTTGATAGTGTAAATATCAGTTGCAATATTTTTATTGAAACAGCACGGTATTTAGTTATGTATGAACGAGTGTTAGTGTGAAAAGTGTTCACTTGTTTTTAACCAATTAAATGAAATTAATATTACGATAGGAATCCTTCGGGAGCCGTCCGTAATGCAGGCCACACCCGCGGCCATTTGTTGAATTTATAACCATAATGTGGTCTTGAATAAAATAATGAGCTCAGGGTGTTATCCAAAATCATTTATTCTAACTAGGCTGAAAATCGAGACTTTTTAAACGTCAATAAAAATACACAAAGACATCCCCTACACCACAGCTTCACCACTTCCTATACGTTATTGCTGTAAACGACGAAATGTAACTGTACTATATATAGGTACATAGGTTCTAACTATTTTAGATCCTGTATGAATAATTAATTGGTGCATCTGGACTAGGCATAAATCATCTGTACCGACAGGGGTTTAAAACTGCTAAACATGGGTTATTCGATACCCTCTCTTTTGGAGCTAAACTATTGTGAAATATTGCTGAAATATGTTCCGTTCGTTTTATTACAAACAAATAACCCCCTTACTTATAAAAATCTCTAATCACCTTCTAAGCAACATTTTAACTAATCACTACTAGTTAAGACATGCTTAAAAGCAACGTTTATAAGTAAGAATTTTCTTAAACAGCCCTTAAGTATTACTTATTATTTACACGTTTATAAGTTAGGCTGTACTTAAATCAATAGTATTTTTTCCTATATTTAAAGAATTTGTTATAAAAATGTTAGTGATACATGCTTGTTTTGTTTTAGGTAAAATTGACACATTTCCGGTGTCGCATTACCCACCTTCACACCCGTGAGCCTTTTTCGTGAAAATTGTCAACCAAGGGATTTGTTATCGTATGTTTATACCGACGATTTGGCTTCTAATAGAAACGGTGTTAAATTGAATTAAACACAAAAACTAAGCATCAAAAATACATAAATGCCTATATAACTGATTTCTTTTTATAAAACTTTTATGACGTGCAGAAAGGCAAAGCGATTCTTTAATAAGAGCAAAGGAACTAAAAATGATAGCTTCCATTTTCGCCATTTTGACTAAATGAAGATTTATAATAGGACGTCGACGGCCGGCCGGTTGATGAATCAGTGAGGACATACTAAGACATAGATTGATGTTTTCATCGTTAAACGGCAATCCTGAAACTAACGACCACGCACATTTTGTTTCTGAACACAATTTACAAAGTAATTTATATTTCTTCAGATCAGTTCAAACTTCAAGGCGTCACAAACAGAACCAAACTTTATAACATTTTTAATTATTTCCTAAAATAGCCATGTTCTTTTGTGTTTAAACCATTAGTGCCCGTAGCTTTTAAAGTTTATCGTAAAGGACTTCAATCAAATTCTTTAACCTAACTTGAACCACACGTGATGAAAAGCAATAAAGATTTCCCTAGTAAATACATTAATGTTTAATTACTTAGGTAGCACATCGTATAGTGCCCAGTGTATCTTGAACTTAAAACGTCTATATTTCTAAACTACAACAGGGTTCTAGTTTATTTGGCAATGGCATATAACGAATGGTTGTGGATTCTATTAACAGGTAGATTAAGGGACGATATCTACGGTAACCAAAAAGAAAATAAATCAATGAATGTTCTTTAACTACTTTAACCCTAATAATAATATGTTTTAATAAACAACTTTTTGAGGCTTAAGTCCATATTATGTTTGTTGAAAATTGCCCTCGTTTTGACTTGAACGTAGTGGAATAATAAGCAAAATGCAATCTACGGGCGGTCGACGTGTCAACACTCGAGAATGGTCGTGACACGAAACACCATGTTGAAAATCGGGGTTCGGTTGCATGTATTCGGTTCTTTTTTATTCCCCGCATATTCTTTACGCTTGCATATTTCTTAAGCCTTTCTTTCTACTTTCTAATGAACATTTTTGCCTTATACTGCAATGTGGAATGGTCAAAAAAGTAACAAAAGTTCTCAAGAAATTAATTAAATGTTCATCATATTTCCGAAGTTACGTTCCCCAATTAAATAAATTAATAAGGAAAGTCTTTTCAGTGTTTAACAAGAAATGGTGAGAAAGATATAACGTTGCTAACACATAATATACAACAGGCACAGTTTCTTCATAATTGTTGCCTATTAATCCTGTTCACCTTCTTCTCTCGGTATCCGATACTCGGCAGCTCGAGCGTCATTATCTGATTCCGTAATAATACCCACATAACTACCGCCTAACACCATTCAAGCGAAATACGTTCCGTTAGTATTACACGGCTAGATTTTACTACCATCGCAAAACAAATCCATCAAAGACTGGCTTCGTTATTCGTAGAGAAACAGTAAAAAATCCCGTCTTATCCCTCGCAGCTTAAAAACTTTACGTAGCGACTGTGGTCTCTGTTTCTGTACCTTTTGACCGATGTTTACAACTTGGTAAGTTTTTACTGTCTATTGCTGAAACAAGAGAAATACGACGGACACAATTAACCCTCGTGTAAAGTTTAGTTGAAGCTCCTAGCTGTTATATTGTTCCCCTTTTCATGTAATTGACACTCACTTTGTATGGATGCCAAGTTTACGATTCAGTACTAACGTTTCTTTCTTTGGAGCACTTAAATTCTAGTGTCTATAACATTGGTTTATACTGCTAACGTGTGTGTAATTAAGGAATATGCTCCGTAAATAATTGTCTGACAACACAAGCTCACGCCCTGTAATAGAAAATCGATATATTTTTTTTGCTTACATTATTTCAAAGCACCGAGTCATTGGTATTCCTATACTATTAATACCATTAAGTGATCCCTTATTAATAAGGAGTACCTAAAGTATTGAGTTTTTCCCAAACGCGCTCCCTAAATATCTAAGAAAAAAACGCCAAAAATAATTTCAAGTGATAAATTGGGTCCAACGTAAATTACAAACATATAATTTTTGATCGATCTAACAATCGATCGAAGATTAAAATATACGACGGTTGTAATTCAATATTCCCGATTTGATTAAAGATTTCTCAATTGCTTTCGGTTTTATATTACAAGGGAGACATTATGAATACGAATATGGAATGAAAAAGCCTCACAGCTGGTACGCTGATAACATTTTAGGTGACCTGCTAGTTCAGTCTCTGGAGATTGGAGTGAGAAACGTGATGATACTAAATTCTTAATAACGTTTAGAGAACAGCAATCACTAGTACACAATAAATTAATACCTACATTTAAAAGCATATTTTATTATCATGCAATCTGCATGTTATCATGCAATAAACATATCGTTAGGTAAAGCTAACTTGAAGCAGTCCATTATGTGTCTGTCTACACCTTATTAAACGAACACGCTGCAAGCTCATAAATTAGCCTGCATTATATTAACGACAACCGACTTATTTACGATTCATAAACTTTCACCATAAAAATATACTAATTATTCACAGTATTTACTATCAAAATCTATAAAAAGTTAATTAAAAATATGGTGTTTATTTTCACGTACGTGCTCGCATAAATGCTAAAAGTCATAAATAAATAAATAGGTTCGTTATCACAGTGAAGTAATTCCTAACTACCGCTCTAGTGAAATAAAGAACAATTAATGACCATGTTAGTGCCGAGTGTAAGGAAATAAGTGTGTGGTGAATAATTAAGATTTGTGCGAAGTGTGTACAATGATGGCCAGTTGATGTTGATCGAACCCGCACGGTCTGCAAGATGGTGGCTCGAGGGAGAGGGCGCATGCTCTCCATCCTCTTCAGCGCGCTGTTGCTGGGAAGGGCTATTGCAGGTAAGACACGCAGACTAATTTAATCCTCACCCTGATGCTCTTTTGTTTGTTTAATAAATATTTAAGCCCATTGTTAATACCTACTCACATGTGTCAAACCGACAAGGCTACTCGTCGACATTGTGAATAATGATACATAAAAGTACACTCGCCAGTAATTATATACCTATTACTAAATAACGTGTATTTATGGGCCTCTTAACATGATTACAATCGATCCGAACTGAAGTTAGTTTACACTATTAGCATTGAGCCGCAGGTCTAGAACTTTAAAGCTTAAAATATTGCCTTGCCGTGACACGAGAAAGAATATCCAAAGCGATGTTCCGTCTAGCTAAAACCCAGTGAATCGCAAACCAACTCGAAACTTGCATCAGCTGAGCTACTGTATCGATGGACGGAGCTCTGTCTATTTTAAATATTAGCATAAGAAGGCGATTTCAGCGAACCAAATTTAGCTTTCGACAAAGCCGATTCTATTATCCATTCAATTTATATTCGACAAGATTACAAATTTTATTCATCTTGGAGACTTGTCACACCTTAAATAATTCTTTATTCTGCTCTTGTAATTATACGTAGTAATGAATCATTGTGTACGAAATTGCTACAATTTACCGCTTTCCCATTTCCACACCATTCTATATGAATTATTTATTTGTACATGGAACTACATTTTTTGTGATTAAATATTTATGGTCTAGGTACATGACACGAATAAAATATCGACGTAAACAACAAACGAAGGGACTCCACATAAATGACTGTGTGTGTATAGCGATGACTGCTAATTTTATTAAGAACAATCGAACAAACAAACTGCCGGGAACACTCTTAATTTTCAAAGGCAATCACAACATCGGATCCCGAGTAGATATGTACTCTTAACTTCGTTAATACGTGACTCAACGGTACAATCAAGTACAAAAAGTCTACAGATATCCGTTGTTATTTTAAGTCTCCGCCTACTCAAAAGTATTGATTGCTATATGGAACTTTACCAAATATTCGCCTACACGCGTTGTTATATTCAAAAAATATTTATTGCGAATGCTAAGATTTAGCAGTAATTAAATGCAGAAACGAACATTGCCAAAATACGAGGGCTCTAACGGAACAATTTTGTAAGCCGGTGAGCGTCGGGTATTAATATTTTGCTGCTGATTGTACAGCTCCCAGCTAACGAAGCATTAACACAAATAGTTAAAACACCGAAACAAATTCGAATTAATTTTCACTAATTAGTCGGCGACGCGACGCTTGGCGAAAGTAATCTAAAATCTTTTACTTTATGTTAGCAGAAAACTGTTGGGAATACATGGCAAACAAACAGATACTACGTTTAATGAATAGTGCTGTTAGTAGCACAGATAACGAGTTATCCCGTTTATCCAATAAGCTAATCTAACAAAATGAACCATTTAGAGGAGTAAATACGTCTGTGGAATGCTGCGGTAGTGCCAAAACTTATAATCATCAAAAATCATAGTCTATATAACAGCTATTTATATTTGATTATGTCTAAAATGAGTTTGGAAATAATTGCGTATCGCTAAAGAACCTCGCTCGCTTTGTGTATCAATAAAACGATTTCAATTGTCCTTCTGACAATCCACCATTAAACAACACGAATTTCTACAAATACCGCCTTATCACGATTCTCTCACAATAGGCTTAATCACCCTTTTATCAAAATTGTTAAAGGTGACCGAGAACAATAAAACACTTAATAATAATAGCCCGAATCACTGAGAATTATCTCTCAACGTTGTAGAAACAAAACCGAACAACGGTTGGTCGCACTATAAATTCCAGCTTATTTCCCGCAGCTATTGTGCTCACAAAGTATAGTTAGAGTCTCCACAGAAATGAATCATTAAACAGTGTCGAGGAAGGCAGCGGCTGCCTCCGACGAAATAAATCAATCTACAACTGACATGTAACATAAAATACTGCTTGGCTAACATAACTATAGGAATTAACTGGTTTACTACACACGTTTGCCCAGAGGTGGTGTAGTATCGCAGGTGCAAAGAGTTTCCTCATACGTGGTTCGCTCAAGATTATTTCGTCGACTTTATTCACTTGCGTAGTGCAAACCGGCTGTAAACCCATCTGCATTTGGCAGACATCTGCAATAGAATCACGTACACGCTACATAGATATATACATTTTTGAAAGATTGGTATTTCAACATTTTTCTCATATTTTCATGCAGTTGCGAGACTAAATATTGTTTATTAAAATCTTGATTTAGTAATTGGATGGGTGTGGTTAGTACATGTAATGAATTGGCGAGTACAAAAGTGTGAAAAATTACTTTCCCTTAATTCTATGATACAAGTCATTAAATTTCCTTTGAAGGTATCGCGCGTAAACTGTGGCCTCGATCAGTTCGAGGCCCCATTAAGTATACTTAATTAACGTGTAAACTGATGAACTTTCTAATGGATTTTGTTTTTAAGCTCAATTAAGTGTAGAAATTGAGCCTGAGTGATGAATGTCGGCCTATAAGTTGTGAATACTTAGTCATGATAGAAAACATGGAAATTGTTGATAGCTATCAGGCTTATATAGTTTCAACTGGGTTTAACTTCTCTTCACATTAGTTTCTGCGTATTTGAGTTTACAGAGAAAAAGAAATATTTAAAATAGTGTACCGTCGATCAAAATCTTGTCCTCTTAAAAAACTTTCACGTATTTAAATATAAATATTTAAATGCACTGAAGTTGGCAGCTTCACCAGTACTTTTCTAGAAGTAGTGAAGAGGTTTTTGCATTAGGAAACAAGTCCTCACTCCACCAGTATTTCCCAGCAAAGTATAGGTACTACAGGTAATATTTTTTTCTGTCTATACTAAAGACCAACATACGGCGTTTTGTCAACTTTCATAATACATACACATAAAGACTTAAGTCTGAGTACTTTTGTCCCGGCTTAAACCACACAAAAGTTTTACAGCTTACGTACTTATCTGACCTTTACTGTGGTAAGGTTCCACACGATAAACTAGGCACAAAAGTTTTCGTACGAGCCTAATTTCGACAATAACCACTTGAAGTTTTATGTGATAAAATTAGAAGAGTTACCGCGAACTATTCTTGGCTATCCCACATGACAAATGGAGACATCATTAAGCAACTAGTAAAACTTTTGAAAATAGGTGAGTGTGCGGTAGCAGACAAAGTGGGTGGCTGCAAACTCACAAACTCTGCGGAGACTTGGAGACCCTCCCGAAATACATGTTTAGCCAAGTTTATTCACGAAACTGTAATGGCGGTTGGATTTTCTTCTGAGCATTTATTTTATCGTTTGTAGGCAATCAGTCACGATATTGGGAACTAACCATGTTGTAAGGTGTCATTATTTCAGTAGTCGTTCATTAACGTGAAATGCCTGTAACTAAGCACATGATTTTGGTTCTTTGTTTTATAACAGATTTTAAGATAGCAATTCCATTATATCGAGTACTTTAATCACAATAGTTTTTTTGCCATAATCATATTAAAAACCTAGCTTATAATTTTCAATCTGCTTTATTCTCTTCTAATGCTTGCATTGCATGCTATTATAACGTAAATATAACACGTTAACATCAGATACTGTTTGTTCATTGAAAGCCGGGATTTTTCTCGTAATTCGATTTGTTATCACTCGTCAAGCGAACTGACATTCCATTAAAACCAGCTTGGCTTGTCCTGACATAAGAATCTTAACAATCTAAGCGCCTTTTAACAACCACTTCTGGTCGTTAAAGTTTAACGATGCAATTTTGTTATGAAATCCTTATTCTAATTAAAAAACCTGAACTGGGTCAACGGTTTTCATCAGCCTATATTTTGCAAGTGTAAAATTGATTTAAGTTTTGAATGCTAAGACATTGATCTTTTCACAAAATAGGTAGGTACGAATAATTATCAAATTAAGTGAGCTGTCTATATAAAAGGCACTGTATTTAACGACTTCAATGGTTACATATTTCTAAACATTTTACAATTTCTACTAAGTATGACATGTTAAGCAAGACCCTCAGACAACTTACAGATAAGCAAATAGTTCACATCAACTAGATATTTCTGTACAGACAGTACTTTCAGAAGATGAAGTATGACCTCAATGCCCTGTACATCGTAACTAAGAAAATAAAGAAAAAGAAAACCTATGAGCTACTTGCTCAGTAGCCTTTCCCTTCGCAAACTCATTCGTTCCTAACTTATAAGTTTGACGTGATACAGAAATAAGTTTGGCGCCGGAGCGATTCAAGATCCCATAAGAGCGCTTAAGGAAAGTGGCGCGCCCCTGTTTCACTCGGATATATTCGAGGGTTTCCTCGCACTACATCTCCATAATGTTATTGTACACCCTACGTACTGCGGATTTGTTAATCATATTGTACCAAGCTTATGTAGGCGCTTAAGTTTTGCGTAACTTTGTCAAACCGTGATGGAAAACTAGTTAAGAGCGTTATACTTCACGAAAATTGCTAGATTACTTACCTACATGTTTGGGTTGGAATAAAATCGATATGCTTCGATGTGGTGTTAATTTTATTTTTTTATATTATCCTCCTGAGAATACATCGTGGTGGGTTGGAACACTATTATTGGTTTGGGTCGCGTGTTCCATTAATTACATTATTCACACCTTCAGTAGATACCTATAGTATATATTTGCTTGCTAGTTAGGTAGTCTGTATGTTACAACCTAGCTCGGTGAACTCGTTTTGTTAAATCTATATACTACTCGTAACATGTAGAACAAACTTTCCACCCTTTATATAAAGCCGTATTGCGCAAACTTGTTATATTAAAATAGTTGAAGTTTATTGAAAGCACAAAGAAAGTTGCTTATTAAAATAACTAACCTCAAAACTTTAATATATCTTTAAATTACGGCAGAATTCGTCTTTGGTTACCACTAACATTAATGGATTACACACGTTTTTGTGTGTACCTTTTTATTTTTATCGATACGTCAATATTGAGATACAGCACTATTGTATCTCGGAGGTCCCTCGAGGGAACAGAAAACAAAGTAAAGAGACGGACTGAAGTGAACTGGTGTCAATCTACCCATGTTACTGGCGTGTTGTAACTTTGTGTTTATTCGAACAATACCTATGTGCCAACCTAAGTCACAAGTCACGACCAATAAATAACTTTAACGTGTCATTCTTATCAGGATACAATGGATAGTATTTCTTTGAAATAAGACGTAAGGAGTATTATTAGTTGAACTAGTTGTATGTATTATACACGTGTTGTGTATTTGTGTATGAAAAGTAGGTTTTCGTATTCTAGTTTTCGGTTCGATGAATTTTTTAGTAAAGATATTTTTAGAAATGTGATTAAACCTGCAGCTCATTCGATAAGAAGAGAGGTAAAACAATTGTTGGGTTGTATCAGTCCATAGTAACAGTTATTATTTTGATGCTGAATCTTTAGTACCCAAGATTTGTTTTACAAATGTTCATAACTTTAACACTTTTGAAGTTCCATGTGTCTTTGTTAAAACTAAGAGCTTGTAACTTTCTCAGTTCTAATTTAGTTATAGACCGATAAACTCTCTCCCCTAATTTACAATATTATTGTGGTTTACAATCGTAACTCCAGAATCAAATAAATTAAATAATATTAAAGTGTTAATGAAAGTTAACAACTGGAATAAAGCAAGTACTTTAGTTTAGAATTTAGAGACTTAAATTAACTATGTTAATAAAGGAGACCGCTTGAGACGTTAATAGTACATAATAGTAATTAGTATGTGTCTTCTTCAGGTATTAACTATAACTTATATTTAGTCGGATCTTTACCTGGATCGTATAGATCTTTGTTGACATAAAAATAATATAATTAGTCATAAAGTGTGAAGAGAAAAAAATCTATTTGACATTCTATGTGAAAACCGGTGCTTTCACTGCTTGTTTGTCGCTAATTACAAAACGATAGAAAATCAATTGTGTCTCGCATAAATCGGCGCTTCGACACACAACGGGTTAATCATGGTGAGCAACCGAATTGTGTATGCTATAGGGTAAAATTTTCATCTTCCCCTTCCTGGCTTCAATTCTCAAACGGAACTCGAAACTGCCTAACATAATCACAATAAACTAAAATAGCCTAGTCTAAAACAAACAAAAGTTACCCCACAGGTAACTATAATTCCTAGAAATGTTATAAAGAGGCAAAGTTTCATGTTGTTGATAATATTCGGAACTTTTGGATCGATTACACAAATACGTAACTTCATTACACCCGAGTATATTATACTTACCTACACTATATTTAGCGTACCTAGAATATATGCTATTCCTACGACAATAGCTCTATTACTCATTGTTAGAATTTTGTTCCTATTTTCCACAAAAATTGTGTTTGACAAAATCGGGTACACATACGGACTGCTTACCAAAAATCCAAGGATAACTGAATAATAGAGGTATGGTATTCCGTCGATCCTTCGAATCTTATAGGGAACACCTCGTAGCTTGACATTGAATAGGATAAAGAATATTGTAGTCAGGAATAAAATGTACATACAATGTGCTTTGTTTTAGTTTTAGCGGGTGAGGGTCTCTTTTCTATACTAATATTATAAAACGGAAAATTTTTATTTCTGTTTGGATAAACAACTACTAGGCCAATTTTAAAATTCTTTCACTGTTGAAAGCGGTTGTCATTGAACATCCTTGGCAGTCGTTACGGGTAGTCAGAAGCCAGTAAGTCTGACACCAGTCTAACCTAGGGATATCGGGTTGCCCGGGTAACTGGGTTGACGAGGTCAGATGGGCAGTCGCTTCTTGTAAAGCACTGGTACTCAGCTGGATCCGGTTGGACTGGAAGCCGACCCCAACATAGTTGGGAAAAGGCTCGGAGGATGATGTTGAAAAGCTGCACTCTTCCCGAGTAACAAAGGCTATAGTTTATAGTACTTTATATCACTAGAACATGATTGTTCAGTCAATAATATTGCATGTTTTGAGAGAGATATACTCGTTTCCCAGAACATAAAACAGTTTATCGGACATAATAATCGTGTTTATTGTCCCAATGAGGAATTTATAATGTGACAACAACAATTTATTTCTAAAATACTATCCCGCGTTCATATATTTCACATATCATAATTTTATGTCACGTCAGCCAAGATTTCCCACTTCTTGTGTTTTAATTAAATAAATGACATTAGAACAACCGCTCATTTGTATTCAATTATATCCCAAGCAAACACGTGCGTTGTAATTGTAATTCTGATTCAGGACCTAAAACAATATGGAATGCCTTATTCATAACCTGTGACTGGGAAGGGTTTAGTTTCATAATTGTACTTAGTCAATCAGAATAGAAGATAAAGGTAATAATACATTTTTATTTTCCAAGGTAAGTGAGTGTGATTCAAGTATCTGTCCTTTATTCCTACAAAATAATGGTCTATTTTTAACAACATTGATGAAAGCGTTTCGTCCTGATTCTAAGTTAAAATTGATTCTGGCAAGATTTTTCTCTCAAAGTTTTGATATAGGCACACAAAAGATTCGACATTCTCAGGCAACAAAGAAGGGGGAACAGGTATCAGGGTACACAGAACATTTCAAACAAAACTTCATACAACATTGGATTACGTTGAACGTTGCTTATAAATTCTTTGTGACTACGAAAGGCACACGAATCTCAAGGGATAACAGAAAATCTAAACCTCTACGCCTGCTACAGAAAAACAGGCTTTGTGGTTTGCAACACACCTAAACACAATAATTTATTACATACAAACTAACTTCTGTCCATGGGGTCGTTGGCGTTTTCACGAAGAAAAACCTCAAACAAGTTTTTCCGTGAGTTATCTCGAAAGTAAATAAACAGCAAACACTTCATTACATTTTTGATGAACGAATGTAATGTAGGTAGTAAAAACGTAATGCAGTTTCCCCGCAGCTAGTAGCGCAATATGTTCCTTCGTTACCTGGCGGAGTACGGTATAGTGATTCCGTTCCTGATTATCAATCAATTTGGCGCGACACGGAGCGCTCCCCGCTCGAGTTCGTCAACGAATAGCGTTCACGATCACGCTCAATTCAGTTTAGATAATAAAAGACAACGTACTGAAATAAAACACGAACGAGGGAAGATATGACGCTGTACGTACTGAATTTCTGTGAAACATCCAAATCGCTCACGGGGACACTTCTGTTTCAATTCCTTGAAAGTGTCGAGCAAAAATTGTGTTAGGTGGCGCGCATACCAATGTACCTATACAATATACACAGGTACGGTGTTAGAGACTGCCACAGACTTACGGGAAATTCGACTATTCCAGTTTCCTGTTGCCTTGGGCGCCGGAAACTGCTCGATGTAACGTACTGAAGCAACGGTCATCCATTTATCAAATTAACAAAGGTAAGGTAGCTGAATTGAAAATTGGTCACCTTAGCTAATACAAATACTAGTCTTTTTACTACATTACCTGGATACTAGTTTTAAACCAGCGTGTCATGCGAGGGTCAGATTAAACAGACCGTGTAGGAAACTGTGCTATAACAGTACCCTCCCAGATGTGTGGGTTGTGCCCACAAACGAATAGCACAATGTACCCACCGCGCGTAATTTGCTTTACGACCATAACAGTGTAATTAGGGAGATAGGCCGCTTTGAAAATTATACGGAGGTGCGTAATAGAAAGCCGAGCGGGGTACATTTAAACGCCTCAGATCGGCACCCTTTTGTCACGAAGTTATATCTCAAACAGTGAACCCTTCATCAAGAAACGTGGTGTTAGCTGAGATGTAATCTAGATTAAATTGTAAACTTGAAATATTTAACCTATTTATATGTAACTTGATATACTTTTTCAAAAACCTGAATACTTAATTATATAAAAATAAAGAAAAGTCTGACCGCGTTACTGTCGTGACTAAAAGCTTACACGGATCGAAGCATGCATGAATAAATACCTACTTATCATTTATTGGAAAAACACGAGCTTAAGTTAATATGAGTCTGTTCTTAATGTATCTGGTAAATTAGAGTACTGTCATTATTTCAGCATCAATTTATCAAAGTTGTCCTAACGCCTTTAAAATTTTAAAGTGCAATAAAAAACTCTTGTTCGTATCATCTTTTATTGGCAATCACTCTAGACATTCTTCGAATTGGAATGAAAGAAGGATAATGAAAATAGATTTAATGTTATTCAACGATTCTTTGCTTAAAACTTACTTGGAAGTCTTTTATTTTTAAGTAATGTTATTACAGCTGAAAAGATTCGGGCTTTGGCCCACTACCCGCCTAACTTTGGCCTCTAAACTCTGACTTTTCTGACTACCTACTAAATATTTCCCTTTTTAAAATAGTTTCTGCGAGAGTTGTCTCAAGTTTACAAACCTTCCGAATATCAGCGACATTTTATGCACACTTCTTGATATACTGCAGAATATTTACGGTTATGGAAGAAACAACATTTGTCTCACTTGGGAAAGGTGACCAGTATAAATTGTAGTGCCTACACAGTTCATACAAATAAGTGGTGGATACCCACACAACACAATTTTGGTGGTATATAATTATTTTAAAAGCTTTCTCAAGTAATAGTAGTAAGTGTTTACACTTGCGGTCAGTGACATTT
The DNA here is from genome assembly GCF_030705265.1 of Helicoverpa armigera. NCBI lineage: Eukaryota > Metazoa > Arthropoda > Insecta > Lepidoptera > Noctuidae > Helicoverpa > Helicoverpa armigera. Next base: position 6,334,457 of record NC_087132.1, on the reverse strand, counting down.
CTGCTATCAATATTCAATTCAATACACTTACCTACTAGGTTTTTTATTCTTCTTGCAAGCCATATAAAAGAGAGCATGTATATTTTAGTTTCTTATTTAAGGCCCGCAGGTTACAGGTAAGTTGAACTTTAATAATTTAACGCCTTCACAAGAAATTTTATTTGATGTTTCGAAATTCTAGTGATGTGCACCTTGCATTTTTATCAAACATAGTCGCTCAGTATGAACAAAAAAACCAGTATCAAATATCAAAATGGGTTGTAGTAATGAAAAAATCTGCACAGTCTTAAAATACTCAATAACAGTGAAAATACTGTATTGGGGAAAGTAAAATAATAATCATTCTTCTCATCATTTATGTATGCTCATATACATTTATGACGTACATTTATTAATCACACCTACCAATTTCTAGTTTTCCGATTTCAAAATAAAAAAAATACAAACAAAAGATCGGTGAAATCCAGGGCAACATCTAGTAACATTTATAAAATGTTTGAAGCACGTCTAGCAATGGCATCGGTAGTATAAATCGTAGCTAAGTGCCGCCATTTATTTTGCTTGGTTTACGTTAGGGTTTGGTTATCTCGTAACAAAAGCCGGAGAGTAAACCCTACCTCATAAAGTAAATTAAATTAAATGATTGATCTGAGAAGAGAGATTTCGAACCCGAAACTAAACTATTCAGGATTGTTTGCTTGAAAACTTAATTGTGAATAATCGGTCTTCCTCGTCTTAAAGTGAATTAAGCATTATTTGGTTGCTAAACTTAGTGCAACATTGTTAAAAAAACTTAATAAGTATTTATTTAGTATTTAGGTAGTATTACCTACATTTCAATTTAATCTACGTTTATTTTTTAAATTAAATTAAATATATAATATATTAAATAGGTCATGAGTCAATCTAACTTTCAGCAAAAAGTAAACTTTTGAAATATTATTTGATATAAATCAAATAAATTATATTAGGTACTGATTTTATTGAATGAAACCACTCGATACCTTTTTAATAAAATGAAACAACATTCAGACAGCTCTCTGGAGCGCGCCGTAAATTGAAAACGCTTTTTCTGAGTAACGACTAAAAATAAATCTCCTTATTCTAAGACCAGAATAACATCTTATTGAACGCCTACAAAAATGACAAAATTGAATTAAACATTTTCTATTCAAATTTCACAAAGTTACACGGAATTTCGTCTGTGGGTGCTCTTTGAATAGGTTAGGTAGCATCGACCCTAGCTTTGAAAATATAGAAATAGGTAGTTTTTTTTTTTGTAGCAACATTGACCTTTCTACGGCACATGCAGCCACTCAGTTGATAACTTTTTTTATTTTGTACAGAAAAAAGAAATAAACTTTAACCTCAGAAGAAAAGGTACCTACATAGGTAAAGGTTTTGTTTGGTCCCTGTTAGTTGATAAAGTGTAGAACTTGGCATTATTCACAGAAGTAACTCTTTGAGTTTGACTTAATGAAACTAAATGCATAAAAGCGTTTGTTTTTTCTAAGAATCATAAAAATTAACTGGGTACAGCATTATTTTATTCTTAGCTCAAACCATGTTCAACTAATTTATTGTACCTACATAATTGTACAATATCTGTATTTTAAATTGCTTTGCCTCGCTGGTCTGTCATGTGCGACTGCTGAGCTTGGCTACCCAACCACCAGTCGTCAATTTAGCAGAATCACTCAAAAACTCAATACCTTATGAGCAACACGGAGTTAAAAGGATCATCCTTTATACCTTCAATCATGGTACCAATGGGATAAACATAACTTGGAAAGTACTGGATTAAGGTATCTCGTAGGAAGATGAAACAGAACTGATTCACAGAATACCAAAGTAATATAAGTTTATTTTAGATACGTAATATTCGAGCTAGGATTCAATGAAAGCAAATCAATAAAACAACTATCGGAAATGAACGGCAAATATTGATTGTTTCACGTTGATGATCTGCTTCGAGGGGCGAGCGCAGAATTGCTTCGGCCTTTTTATTGGAGCCCCGCAGTAACGAGCCGAATCAATGTTGTTCTATTTCGTATTCTGTTAGTGCACGGTTACCGAGTGGCATCTCGGAATTAAATTACTGGTTACACACTATCTCACTTCGAAGAAAACTTCAGATTTACTTTCTTTCTGTTGCTTTAAGATTTTTTAAAGTTATGTTTTTGCCCTTTCTTTTTTTGTTATTAAATTTTTGTTCAGGTCCTGATTTCTGATGTTTTTCTTCTTTCTTCTTCTATAAACCTGTATTTTAACCCCTTGTATGCCGGTGCGCGGATCCACGCGAGATACAATTGATATTCTATTGTTCTCCAATTAGTGGCATTCAATCAGTTGCAGATCTACTCACAATTGAAATTATGCACAATTATACATTCACTATTTCGCACCTAAAAATAGAAGCGTGTTTATAAAGATAGTTCAAGGCATTACCACTATAACATTAACGTGATATTCGATACAGCCAGCGCCTCTTGGCGTTCCTGGAGGTCAACATGGTTAAATTGGAAATCTGATGAACTATACGTTTGTGTTTACTATCTCGGACGATCTAAACTTATGCTTAGTTTGTTGAATAATGTTTTCCAATTAAATCAATGTTATAAAATTAAGCACTTAATAAGTAACTGACGGTAACACAAATTTCGTTTACGATTATTAAACACGAGTGTAGCTCAAGTGAAAAATTGCCACTGCTAAATTCGAGTAAACCTGCAAGGTAAGTACTCAATTTCATAAACCGTTTATCGAGTCGACTAGCGTAATAGGTAACGTCTTCGTGCTTCATAAACTTGGATCCAAACCAAATAGTTTCAAGCGAAGGATAGATGAAGTGCTTATAAATATTTTGCTACGAATATCTGGTTATGGAGAGGAGCGCTGTATCTGCAACTTGCATTCAAATAGCACATCTGCAGAGCATTTTATGTAACTGCTACATTATAAACTTCTTGCAACCTTGCCTCCTTGCTGCGTCATACGATTGCTGTTAAGGCGACGAATTGGTCAACAATAATTCCATAACCGGCACGCCCACCTAAGGCGCCAAAAGGGGTCGGAGCGTCTGAGCGGGGCGAGGATATCAATACGCGCGCTAGCTTATAACTAAAAGTCGTAAGCGACAAAATGGTTTTGTAATTTTATTATTGAAAAATGATAATTTGATAAAAATTCCTTCTACAATTTTAAAGAGTATGTATATACTCTACTACAAAAAAAGTTAAGAGGCTTAAATCGGTCCCGTTTGCCCATAATATGTGAATCTCTTTTTAAAGAGAGGTATGTTTGATATATTTTTCTCTGTTATAAAAGTTACCTAATCATGTTTCTACGTCTAACAAAATAAGGTTTATATCATGAACTTTCAGGTAACCAAGTTGTATTTTGATCCGTTTTGTATTTACTGAGAAAAATTGAGATCCTTGGCGCCAAAAATTCCAATTCGTCCTCTTAAGTATACTATAACATCAGATAAGTTCAGAGATTGCATATTTATTCAAGTTCGGCGATCACAACCGGATTACAAATAAATCAAAAAATGTAAAGGTCGGGCTTTTTCAGAATTCCGACTATGTTTCGATAACGATCATCCTTTGGGCGATGTGTTTCATTCCGAATCACTGTTGTCAGCCACAAATAATGCAACATTTTAAAGCTTCAAAATCCCGAAATTGAGGCAATTATCAAACCGCACAGATTCATAGCGTTGACAAACAATTGTATGTTTAAGCAAATATGATTTGAAACTACAAACTTAACGCTGCAGGACAACACTGTAACCGCGGGGTCCATTAAACGAAGCAATGACAAGGTAATTGATTGTGTGTGTAATAGTGCTTAGTGTAGGTGATACGACGCGGCACGCTCGCGTGACCGCCTGTCGATCGGAACAGCTTATCACAAAGCGGAACCCCACCTACCGACATCACCTGCATCACCTGCTCACAACACGTTACACCCCTATTTATAACCACTGGAATATCTTCATGTAAATATGTAATCTTATCCCCTTTTTATTACCCAATGACATCTTATGAATATTTTCTTTCAAGCGCCAACATTTTGTGGATTTCCCTTCGGAGTTTTAGCCACGAAGAAAATGTTTTAGTGGTTGAAAACTATGTACTTTAAAATACTTAAAAGATAAACATAATATTGTTATCATGTTTATCCTTCATCAAGATGAGAATACTTCGCAAAACTTGGCTAGGTGAACCATGTTCTCAACATAAATTCAAATTCATTACCCACGGAGCTGACATTTAATCATGTCTCTGTAATGCAGAAAGTACACGTCGTAAATATTATAGAAGTTGTATTAAGACAGAGTGTAGTGGGTAATATATCATACAGACATTATATCTAACGAGGTTTTCAAGAAAACATCGAAGCAAATGCATCTTTATTGAGTGTAGTTAGGTGGAGTAGCGTCGGCAAGTTAATATTAATGTGTTTAGTATCGGAGCGAGCGAACTGTTCTAATGGGTATCGAACGTGGCGCGGCGGCTGCGGGCTGTGCACTTGAAATAATAAAAATCGCACACGCTGCAGCTCTTTGTGACAGTTTGTATGCAGCGCGCCTTCCGGCCATCCCCGACTACACGATATGTGATCAAACCGATACAATGTATCGAACTAAGCGGCACTCTTGCACGACACCAGTCTCGTGTTGATTCCATTAATAAATACATTCGTAGAATCTAAAGGGATATTTCTAATGTCGTAGACAAAATGTAACATTCCCTCAAAATATTTCTCCTTACAATAAAATATACTCACAGCAAACTCCAATAGAACGTGAAAATATTTTCACTATAAATTGTTTTGTGGATTGTACCGTTTGTTAGGAACCTTTTCCAATACCTAGAATATAATTGATACGAAAACTTTGTCGAAGCATGTGCACTTTACTCCCATAGGGATCCGCGGTCCAATTACTAAGCCCAAACACAATACGTTACATTCCCTCTAGATCGACGTTGACTATGCTCGTGCAAGAATAGCTTATACAGAGGTAAAAATATTCCCTAGTAAGTGAATGGCGGTTGTAGGCCGAATGGACTACGGCAGAGTTGAGCGTGGTGGGTTATTTTTGTCGTTTCATTTTTTTCATGGAGAATAATATGAGGAACATTTATTGCACTTAAATTGTTGAATATTTCAGATAAAGTGATGTATTTATTTTTAGCAACTGTTAGTAGCGAAATTATTAAAGTTCCCTCTATTGAACGCTGGAACTACTGATTAGGACAGTCTTCTGTTTAATTTCATAAAATTTTTAATTTTCCAACAACATTGCAACCCGAAGAAAAACGGAATCAACCACTGAAGTAAAAATATACCATAAGATTAGACAAACCTCCTTTCGTAGCAGCTTACCGGGCATATTATTCATGAAATAAACTATAAGAACAATATCATAAATCGCGTAGCACCTTCCGCTACGCCGTAGCCGTAGCCAGCGTAGCCAGTAATTTTATTGTAAGTGTACAAGTATTAGTAGCGCTCGGCCCGGGCTCCAATAATGAGCTTTTTGTTCTCATTCTGTCAACCCTCAACAACCAGAAGTATTTTGTTAGATGAAGGACCCTTACCATGAGCCAAATGATGGCTTTCGTTCCGCTCTGTTATTTATTACAACATTGGAGCCAAACGAATGATGCATTATTCCGTCTCATAAAGATTAGTCAGAACATCTCTGCAGTCTTAATAAATAATTGGGACCTTCCATTTTCATGTTACATTTTGTATTATTTTAGAGCATTAGTAAATATTCTAAGGTAAGATTTTTCTCGGTTTCTGAATCTCACGTGTTAGCTTAAAACTCGTGCAGAATACTAAAATCAACAATGCTCGCTTCTTCTTATCTTGGCTTTCTACTTACTTTAGACGCCAGCGGAGACAATATTTTTGCGGTCGGTTGACTCTTTAGCGTTTTTATTGTGGCCAGATATCGTAACCCGGCCTTACTCTTTCGGAATGGTGAATATAGAGTAGGTTATGCTACTTCAAAATGAGCAGAAATAGGTATTGAGATTTAAATAAATATTTGTAATAAATAAATATTTGTATAAGTAAATAAAAAATCTTCACGGACCAATTAGACATGCTCATCTAAAATATAATGCATAATCGAATCTTCGAATTTATGTGCTTCCATGTGCTTTCTCCAGTATCACAAACTGTACAAACAGTAAAGGAAGTCATAACATTGTACATTAGTACAATATGTAGGTGATCTTATCGTCGGCAAGACATTTAAACTATGCACAACAACAAATGATAGTTTGCTTCGCGTCGCAACATCGCACCTTCGAATCAGGCGACATTCATGGACAAAGTTGTGCGTTGTTCGAACGATGTAATAACTCGCGGCATTACCACAAGAGACTCGGATTTGCATCTGAGCGATATTTGCTAAATCGTGTCGTGGGTTAACGCGCTCAAACTTGAGCAATTTGCGAGAGGACTGAGCACTCCAGCATTTACCACACTTCTATATAGGTCACCTGAATGAAATATAGCACCCCACGACGTTCCACGACTCAAGTTTATCAATGTCGGGAAACTAATGAGTAACACTCAAGTTATCAAAGGGTAAACCCCGGCGCGGTGTTTTGGTAGACAAATTTTAGTTCCGTGAAATACGCGCGCAAATATCGCGCTCTTTACTGTGGTAGTGGCTGTCATTCACTATCTTCCTGATATAGTTATTTATGTAGGGATGTCACAGAGTAATAAATAATCATATATTGCGTTTGGTTGGACATATGGACATTGTTTGCGACGTGTACATAGAATTGTTTACTGGTACACGTTGCTACAACATGCATGTAATCAGGCAAATTAGTTATTCAAGCTTTGCAATTGTAGTAGAGCATTGCTCGGCTACAGAGACTTTGATTTCGATTAAGTTTAAAGATAATGTCATCCAGACAGTTAGGGCGAAATGTCAAAGAATAAAAATTCAATGAACATTGAACTAATAAAACTGTTTAACTGCTGCACGCTCCCGTTTACACCTCGGTTGACCTACTTACCTGACATTTATCAAGCAAGTGACGACATTTTGTATTGCAACTAAAATAAACTTTCAAACGAACCGTCCCCCATTGCTGACGTAGCAGCTGTTAGCGAAAACTGGGGACATTCGTAAATATGAATCCATTGTTAACTGCCGGTCGTATAAAAAATTCACCGGTAGAAAAAAGACCCTAAGGGGTTTCCACAGAAATGCGTAAAAAACTACGTTCCATCATTAGAAATTCTCCTAGCTTCCTATAAGAAAAATTACAATACAGGAGGTAAATAACCAAATCAGTAATTTTACTCTTAACAAAAACAAGCTACGGCTTGACAATTTTTTTTCGGAAACAGAATAGAATCCAGGGCAAGAGAAGAGAATAACAAAACAAACAATATGGCCGCCGCCACTGATTTCCACCGCTGACGTCGGGGACCCAGACATTATGTAAATATTTATGTACAAACCGCACCTCCGCCGACAAGGAACTCTCGCAGGAACCTTCAGAAACAGTCGTCACTCGTCAGGCCTCGAAATAGAAAGCAATCATCTTTAAAGTCAAATCATTTATTGCATTTAGGCCTTAAATAAGTTTGATTCTAAGAGCCCATTCCAAAAGTAGCTTCCTTGTAGAAGATCGGGCAAGGAACTCCATGGTTACTCTTTTGAAAAATAATACGTACAATAACAGCATGCGAAGATCATGTAACATGTATGTGATCAACATATCAGAATAAAAAATAATGATTGGCTTCTGAGTAACCACAATACGCACTTTTAACTTACATCTTAAGATTAATGATAACCTGGCAGGTTTCTAGAAACCTTTATTCAACGAATCAAATGACTTTCGATCTATGCTAATGACAAGATCTTTGCTTGAGCATCGCTTTAAATGGAAGCTTAGAATTTATTGGGTCGCCGATGAAAAGAAAAAACGAATGAAAATTAACTAATGGCTATTCTACAAGCATAATTGCAATTTGTTACACTATAGTTTCCTAACTAATTTCGCTGTAATACTTGAAGAAAACCTAAAAAGAAAAAAGGTTTTACGCTTATCTTGTTTTGCATGTTACCATAGTCAAATTGGGGAAAGAGATTGGCATCTAAAATTATTATTTAAACCGGTAGTAGAGCAGGCTTTCTTAATTAAATTACTAAAGAAATGTAGCTTTGTTACTCAAATACTAAAGGTAAGCTCGGCCTGTTAACTAAACGCAAACCATTAACAACATATGATTTTCTGTCTCCCCGACCTTCTAACGTTGTACTGCTAAGATCCCAAACTTAGAGAAACAATGGGAACCTAAAATGCTTTGTGTGAACGTTCACATATTAGACAATTAGACAAGGGTGCCTTCATAGTCACCTACATTATATCGTAGGTGGCGTATGTGCTTTTCCCGTCGTGTACGTACATATGTAGGGTTCTGGCTATGAAGACTGTGTAAGATAGTGCTCCCTCGGGTATCGCGCGGTACCTTCCCGCGTTATTTAAAGTGTAGCCCGCGTGCATGCACTTATGTAACTTTAATAGAAGATGCATTTTTACTCCGCATACTGCACCAAATTTTTCAGAGAATCAATAAGGAAAATTTTTGAAGTTCCGTATACTTTTGTTATACAAGTAAAACGGTCAAATAATAACATTGATATCTTAACACTCTTGTTAAAAAGCTGGTATTAATGGGTGTTTATGAAAAAGTACGCATAAAAGTGAACATAGCGATTCTGACAGATTTTTTGAAGGTTGTCTCACATAGTTATTCTCAAGAAGTTGATTGGACTTCTTATGCTAGACTCGATAATAGATGAATCAAACGACAAAAGCTCGAGTACCGACTCTCCAACACGTTCTTCTACCTAAATAAAAATAGATCTTCTGGCACGAGCCCAGAAAGATGCAGCCATGGAATATTATGAAACAAAAAAGCAATTAAATTCACTCTCAAATACAGTACACACTTGACATTTTTTCCTTAAAAGAGAATTTATACATATTCAACATAAAACACTCACACACACACATTAACATACATATTACATGCATAATCACCCAAACCCGGAATAAATATCTGTCGGCCGCGCATTATATTATTTTATTTACTCCATTTTCGTAAATTGAAAATAATGTTAATGGCACAGCGGTACAAGGAAATAACAAATTAAATTGGATTATGACCAATCACCAACATCAATGTAAAAGTGTTTTATTTACTTAAAATAATTACTCAATTACTAAGAGTGGAGTTTCACCTCTTAAATAAATCGTTGTAAAAGAGTGGAGTGTTAATAAATTACCCGTGACACCGGAGTTTGACCCTCTTCGGACTCCCAACTGTTCGCAGGACTGACGGGTTGGATTGACCTCGTATTTATATCTCAACTTTACATTAAGACAAGTCTCTACTTTGTAAAACATCTACATTTTGAATTGAACGATCTCGTAAAACAGATTCGGCGATATAAACTCGTCTGTTTTGTTCAGACTCTCATCTTTGTAGTTTTATCTAGATAAGACTAACAAGTTACTAAGTAATGGAGAATCGTGTGTATAGCTACCCAGTACCGATGTTCGTGTCACGCACGCAGTATGTCGAGCCATTTACGTTCAACAAAGGCTAAAGCTCATCATATTTTTTCAGCAACATTATATCTTACCCATTTAACGAGTTCTTATCATGCTTGGCGGTTCCAAAAATGATCAACTTTCACATTAACGGATTAACAACATAGTTATAACAAAATTATAAAGGTAGCTGCGCTAGTCAAATATAGTTGATTCGTCATATCTACATATAAAACGGATCATATTTCAAGAAGAAAATATCAAGTTACATGCATATTTTTATATGGAAATGCACGGTTCCGAATGTCGCGACAGTTTTGCTACGGCGTAGACGTAGAACATAGACTACTTACTACGGCGTAGAGAGCATAGACTACGTGAGCAGGCTACGTCACAATGTATCATATCCACTTTGCGACAACTGGACACGATCACGTTTCCAGGCGAGCGGTTACTTTGTCCTACTGCTAGCTTCTTATATTTGTTTGAGACATTTTCTTGAAAGTATCATTAAAACTATTGCAATATGTTGTTGGTTCTTTGAGATTTTAACGTCTTCACGAGTCTCAAAAACAAGTCTTCGTGCAATTTAAATCTAAAGAAGAAGAAGTCACAGCAAGTTATTTCAACAATGTTGTTAGCATAATTTGATTATTTCGTAGCAGCGACTTATGCACTCGTTCTTTCCCCTAGAGTAGTCGCAGTCGGTGTGAGGGAAGCGGCTCCATATGCCCAAACGCGCTCCTTAATACCGTCGTACAGTTAATGTACGCAAAACAAAAAATACAGTGCGAAAGCTTCGCCTTTTACACGACATTCTTTATTTATGGACGTGCACGCTCGCCCCACTTTACGAATGGATGTTCAAATGAAAGCGAGTTGCAAAAACATTTTATGTAGAAAAATGTGCTAAACAAACCAACAATATAGCTCAGTCGCCTTCATAAGTACTAAATGTTAATACTCTGAAAGTGGAATTTAATCAACAACGGCTCGTGTTTGTCTCCGTGTCAATTAAATGTTATTGTCACGCTATGGGTCCTACTGGTAAAGCACCGACAAGCTTTTACTCATTTCATAACATTACGTAATAATTAGTCAATCAAACAATCTTAAATATTAAATTCAATGCACTCAAAATCCCAAATTAACACAAAAAAATTACAAAACAAAACCTTAAAATCCAGTTCACAGTAGTGTTTGCTCGACTATTAAAGTAACAGGTAATTGCATTATGAGCGCACAAACGAGTTTCATTCAGACCGATAGAATTGTTTGAATGTGCTCGCTCAAAATAAAGCAATCAATCTCTGTGTAAACGCCTATGTTGGCCATAATATCGAATCAAAATCCAATTTAGGTAAGCCGAGTTCCCACTGACGGATCAGCCGGAAACGATTAATTCGATATGCTCTGACGTAATGATTAAGTGTCTTTCTGTCTCGATAAATATTAGCATTTTGAATATTCATTTTAAATGTAACATTATTGTATATTTCTTGTGTCAATATCAGTTATAAATAATATGCTATGCTGTTACCAAATAATATATAGATAGATAGATAGATTATTCTTTATTGTACACCAAGACACAACACAGGACATCACAACATACAAAAACACAGTACAATCGGCGGTCTTATTGCTAAATAGCAATTTCTTCCAGACAACCTTTGGATGGAGTTTATCTGTAGGATACAGTGAAAAACGGGCAGTTTGGGGTGTACATACATATAGATTATATATAATTGACAAATACCAGCCGTCTTAAGGATCCTGCAGATGCAAATAATCGTCGACTGGTTTCCTGAATCTGCGGCTCCCAGGACATTCGGCTATCAAAGTATACACCCAAGTTCTTGACCTTAGTACTAAAGGGTATTTGGACACCGTCATACATGACTTGAGGGAGATGAAACCAATCAATTTTGGAAACCATCCGAGAGCTACCGATGATAATCAGTAGCTCTCGGATGGTTTCCAAATATGTTGTTATAAATAATATGTTATGCTGTTACCTTAATATTACACTGTTGTGTTATATAGAAATGTTATAAGTATAGACAATTGTTGGTGAACCTAATTAATAAATAAATAAAATAAAAATATTTTATTTCAGGCATTGTGCTGTTGTGCACTTATGCTTAAAAAGTTAGGAAGTTCGTATGAATAAATTACTTAAAAGAGAATGCATATTGTGTTGACACCAATGTTTATTTTTACCAAATAAGCTTGTACTGTAAAATTGGTAGTCGTAGTTTAAGCCCCAACAGTAAAACCTAGCAGAAACGTAAAATAGATTAGCTTCAAAAATTTAACAGAATTGAATGAAGCAGCTTGCCGTTTGCTAGTCTGCGATGAAAGTAATTTCCTTTTTATACCTATCTATTTGTTGTTCTTTTCAATATAATTTCAACATGAGTCTGTATTTTTTTATTATTATGTCAACAATTAGTTCTTGTTAAATAAGTACCTACTTCAAATTAGTCCTCGTTAATTATGACCTCAAGTTACAACTCAATCATTGTTTGCATGTCGGTATTCCGATAAGGATCGCAATTTTTCGATCATTGACGTACGTTTCGAAAAACTAATCCCTTAATTATATTTATTATGAACAATTCTACTTGCCATATTTTTTCAACATGCAATCGCATGAAAGCTGAAAATTGTTTCTTTGAACTTTCTACAAAATGTCCCAAAAGCAATTACAAGGGAACTAACATATAATTATTGACACGGACGAATACCCATACCGTCACATAATTATTATAATAACTGTACGTCAGTTTCTGTTTATTTATGCTAATAAGGAAAGTTCCATAAACATTGAGGCGTATACATCATAATTCATAATAAAACGGAACCTAAATAAATATTTTACATAAATAAATTTAAATAAGCAAGTATGTAGTTTGTTTTATCACATTAAGCATTCATATGTTATACGAATTGTTAGGCAACAGTAATTACTGCGTACGACCACAGAAAATGGGGCATCTAAACAGTCAGAGAGAATTAATGATACAGTCGAATGGTCACAGCTGGGCCAAAATTTAATTCGCGTTAAAACGATGTGCTAAACAAAGGACAATCCGTTTCACTGGCGCTAAACTAGGCTAAGTCATTCTTATGGCTTAAAAAAAAATTTCGATAATAATTGACTGTGTAAAGTAAATATCAAAACAGACTGAAAATGTTATTTCTGTATATTTGACAGCCAGATGATGATAAATCAAATTAATACTAATATACTTAAATAGGTGTGCGGAATGCACATAACCATGAATATATTAATGAAGCAAAATAACCAACTAAATGTGAAAGCAATACATAGAACTATGTTTGCGAACCACGAGGATTCACTATTTGCCCAATTGAGTGGGAAGCCCGCAAAAAACAAATGAGCTTGGCAAATGACTGCTCCATCACATAAGGCTAAATAAAGATGAACGCGGGTCTTTAGGGCTTCGTAATGACGATATGACACATGACAGGACACATTAATTATTCCGCTATACTAATAGCTTGACCACGTAAACCAGTTTGAAATCCGTTTTATGTCCCGTATATGTGCCAAATACATGTTACTCGCTCGTACATCAACACTGTGAGACGTACCTTAGGTTCCACTCCCAATTACTTAGGCGTCTACCTAAGTATGATAATCTCTCCAGGGAAACGTCTTTAACATCTGAATTTAGTGAGCTATATTTTAGCGTATTAACTAAATTGAAACTAGTTCTATATTACCGTTTATTGGACTATTAAAATAACTGACTCTTGTTGAGATAACGACGGTGCCGGTATTGTAACCTTTAGAACGAAAGAGTTCCATTATGACCTACCGACCGTGGTAATCTTTACGGCTGGTTTAATGTAGGTATAATCCAATTTGAACAAGCCCGGCTTCCATTTGAAAAATATTAGACTGCTTTTTACTTTTTGATAACGTACCTCTAGAATAAGTAATGGCGGAAATAACCCCTATCTTTTGTTGGAGCTCGACGTTTCAACATGTTTGATAGCAATGTACGTGGGTGTTCTAAAAGGTCTTGTATGAAATACTATTGTTCTTTTGATTGAGACCCTGATTTAACCTAGATATAACGGGATTAAGACTGAAATATTACTTACTTTGCAGCTAAAATACTTTTTTATTTAAAAATATAGATATGTCAAGTACCTATTATATTAAAATAAACTCTTTTGGCTCAAAAGGCTCTATTCCACTGCGGAAATATAGTCTAGTAAGATGTCCCATGACGATTACCACACAAGTGAATCTTGATTAATGCCAGTATTTTATGGTTATTTCTGTACTACTTACATATTTGATTGGCTACAAAAAGCTATGTATTATGTTATGTGTGCAGTATAAACGATGTCTCATCTGTAGGTACACAAGAACAGTCCAGCGCCGGTCGGAATGTTTGACTTGGGAGTCTATGCTGTTTGCTCAGTCCGCGCAATCAGCGCTGCGACTTGTGTGGCTGAAACTATCCTGCGGCCTGCACCGAGCACTGCGCTCTAATCGATGCAAATATTACGAGAACAGCCCTACTTTTATATTCGACTTCAGTAATGCAATAAAAAGCATTTCATATTAGCGACGTTTTTATCTCATGGAAATACTTTTGTGCGCTTAATTGTAAGTATTCATTACGACATGATTTTCATTCACCTGGCTAGGCTACTTCAATATAATACCAAAACTTAACGGAAACTTATCGATTAAGTGCCGAATTTACCTTCGAACTAAGTTCCCCAGTACACCACCTCCTAATTTTGTACACCAACTTCAGCCCCTGTGTACATTCTCGAAAGTTTCCTTGAATTTGTTGACATAGATTGCTGTAAATAATACAGATAGTATCTTCTTTACAAAGGCGACTGTGCTCAATAAAATATTTAGGTACAAGTCAACAGCCAACTATTCATCACGCAGTGTTCATTTGATAGTAATCTTTTGAGAAATAAACGTATTTCACGAATAAATTATTCTACCAAAAATAAATCATATTATCAAGCTGCTACAAATAAATATTAATCTAAAAGTAATCAATCCTGCAGTGAAATATTTATTTAAATAAACAAATTCGTGCGCCATCACTGGGATTAACTTAATTTATTATTTACGCTTTCCATTTTTTGCGTAAATTACCTACTGCTCGGTATATTACCAAATATTTATGGAACCTCGGCAGATAGAACTCACTCTCAATCCTAACTTGAGTTGTTATTTTGTTATTAGGTTTCGGGTCGTTAGTCATCGTAACCCTCTATCCCTACTTACGTCACTATGAACATTCTAAATGAAGTGAATTTTTTATTTGATTTGAACATTTTTCGTTTTTTATCAGGAATCGCTAATCAGCCCTGTGTCTGAATTGAATGACCGGCTTGCTGTAATTTCAATTTCGATAAATATTTCATTAAAATGAAGCTGGCATATAACCTATTAACTGCTCTTCTACAGTATAAAAGAGTTAAAGAGTTAAGTATTTAGGGGTGAGTAGTCGTGAGATCTCATAAAAAAATATGAAGCTGTTTTCTTTAAAATAATGCAGCTCTTACTCGTATCTACTAACTCAGGAAATCGAATAAATGATACATCGCATTGAAGTGTTTTATATAAATGTGCTCAACATTTCAATAAAACAGATGTAAAGCATACGTTTTATAAACATATTATTTGTGCGCCTCTAGTGCGTTATTAATAATCCACTCAAACACAATATTTCTTCTTTTAAAACGTATAATCGTATTAAAATCAAATGCAAACATTCAGGTTTTCTATTCAAAGCGCTCACGGACTGTGAAATAAAATGGTGTTCGTTATAAAATATGAATAATATTTCAGCGGAGTTTGCAAACGTTAATTTGTCCCGATTCAACAAACATTTTTGAGACTTCATCAAGCAGATTAGATTGCTGCCAGCAATAGTTGTGAGAAAGCTGCAAGCGCTCTTCAATACTACATTGTATACATTATGTCTTTGTGGAATACATGTTTACATTAAAATTTTACTTAGATCGTGGTTTTTACTGCGTTTGTAGATTTAATTTTCTATCAAAACCTCTTCTATAATCTACCTACATATTTCTCGAGTGTAGTTCAAAGGTAAACGATCTGTTAAAAAATCCATATGTATTTTATTTTTCGTACGGAAGTAGTTTAGCAGTAACGTTCTCAGTCGACATCTATAAAGCTGGCACAGATTAATAACCTTCAATGTACAACACTAAAGAAAGTCAGGTACAGTCACGTAGACATATATTTTATTTTGTTTTTCCTTATAAAACTGTCGCGGACGCTTTCCAGAAATAAATGTTCGTCTTTTCATTCGTTCTGTTTTATATTTTTGATTGATTGCGTCCTAATGTCGGATTAGTGAGACGTTTTCTAAGTGATTCTTATAAAAGCTGAAGGAATGTTTCTCGTTACCTACATATTTTTTGTATTAAAACTGTTATTTCAATGCTTAGCTATGATACCATAGTTACGAGCAAAATGAGTCAATTTAATGATTCTAAAAAGGCATTGCAAGTGGTTTTAAAAATAAAATCTCAAAAGGGTAAAATTATCGACTCGCACTTACGTTCACGTTACGACCATATAGAGTCCATCGAACATTACATAAAAGTGATTGATTCTCTATACGGCTGTTAGACACCAAAGAATTGGGCCTGACTACTGTAATGATTGCCCATTTCGGTGTCGTTAAGCGAAACCTTTCGACATACCTAACAATGCTTAGCGTTCGCAACTTTCTTACATGAGCGATTTTCTTAGTTTTCGCATCTGCTCTGACAAAGTTAACACTTGTATATGGATTATTTTGTTCAAAAAATCTTACAAACGCCCGACGCATTTAATTACATTTCAAGATTTAAGTTCTTAATGTTCAAACTTTTAATGAAATTCTATGAAAATAATAAATTGTTGGACATTTACCGAACAAACTCTCGGCGCGTTGTGCAACATTTGCGGTCGCCAACCACCACAACAGCTCACGTTTCACGTTGTATTTCTCTATGGCGTCATACAGCATGCGAATGGCGCAAAAGCATGCCTCACCCGCAAGGCTTGTGAAAAAATAACCGCAAGTAAGGTGTTAGAAGTGACTCGATCATAAAGTTTTATTCCAGGCTGCCAACTATCTATCGTAACAAACCCCATTACGTGTGAAACCCAAAAATCGTGCGCTGGCCTTCATATTCACATTCTACGGCAGCTAGTCCACATCCGCATGCGGGGTGTGGCTCGATAATCCGATTACTGGAGAATAAACTGGTTGGAACGCAACAAAACCTACATTCTATTTGTAGGTACACGTTTCAGCCAACATCAGGCACAACTTCATTTGAAATTAGATCTCCCGTCTGGATTGTCACGGCGGTAAGCAATTATTGACAGATTTGTTCCCAATTATCTGGATTTATTAGGAACTAACATTTATAGAACAGTATTAAATTAACTGCAGGAACTTTACTCATAGTGCAACGATTAAAATAGGTAAATATATTTTCAATTTTCGACGTAAACGCTAGGAAAAAGTACCTACCTAGATTTAATTAAATATTAACACAGAATGTGGTTCAATGAGAATCATGTGAATTCAACATTCAGTGGAAATGAATGATGAGGAATCGCGTTTTTTATGTAGTGAATATATAATGCATGCGGTCGGGCCCGAGGCGTTTTCCGTAAAAAAAACATTTCACCTTTTTTCGCTGTTATCACTCTTCTTCTGTGTGTGCACTTCACTTGTCAGTTGTGCTTTCATATCACACTTCGTTATTGTTACTTACTTGTCCTGAGCATAAAATGAAAAAAGATGTAAAGAGAAATAAATAATAGTCATTCGATAAATCATCGTAATGACTTGTCCGAAGTTAAACGCGCCAGGGCATCTCTCGCATCAATTTAAATCTGAATCCGGGCACGCTTGTTCATAATATTGTCATCGATCGAAGTTCGACAAACAAAATGTCAAGCCTCATTATTCGGTAAAACCGGTGTTCCTCTCGAAACCATTACATCGCTTAATAGCTCATAATTATAATGGGCGGTTAAGCTCGAATTACGCACGATTGTTCACCAATAAATTTGGGGACCTTTTTAGAAAGTAGATGGCGTATAATGAGATCGGTTAACGAATTCCAACCGTCGTTGTGTTTCTGAAATGTTTAATTTATTTTTACAGCACATTTCACTTATCGTGGCATCGTGTCTCGCTTTAAATATTTTAAATCTTTTACGATTGTTTTTCTAAAAATATAGTTCAGAAATAACATTAGTTAAAGTTTTATCCGCAGGTACCTTTATTTAGATACAGAGCAAATTGGCCGGCAGTATTCCACAACCCTTTTAACCAATGTTGTATTAATGGATCCAATAAAACAGTGCTACCGCGCCGCTAACTTTGCCTTTATTTCTCCACAGCCAAAAAATACTATTATAGTTACAAAACATAAATAGTCTTTCAACACGAACCCTGTCTCGAGTGTAGAAGTTTGTATTAATTAACTAAGCTAAATAGTGAGAGGTAGGATTTATTATGATCAACCAGATTTAAGTAACAAACAATTAGCTGGATGTAATTTTTCGACCTTGACTTAGCTACACATTTTTGCCAAAAATAATCATACTGGGCTGCGTGGTAGAAACACCAAAGAAGGTCATATAAAAAATACAAAGCTCTATATTATTACAATAATTATTCCGCGGCTATTAAAATATCATCAACTGTAACGAAGTTCTTAACTGTCGACGAAAGAATGTTTTACGATTATTGCACTTCCCCAAATTATGAGGCCCAAAGAAATAATGACTTTATCGTATGAAATATTAATGAGTTGTTTTAAACTCAAAAGAAAATAGCTTAGGTACTTAACTTGACATTACAACATACGTTTAAAATAGATAGGTTATAGTGGAGTATATAATCACAAAAAAGTTGGTATGATCCTTATATTCCTCAGTGCTTTCTATGCAAACTCATTACAGAAATATGCATTAAATCAGGCAAAAAAATCTAGTTAAGATCAGAGATCCGACTGAAGCCCCGCTTTGCTAAAATTACTTATCAGATAACAAGCTCATTTTGGTAAAAGTAAAAAAAAAGTAAACAAAAACTTTTTATTCCATATCTGTTTATCTTTCAGTTTTTATCAGTAAAGTTTAATTTTAAACGAACGTCTAGAAATCAGCTTTTGTTGATCAATGCAGTTAAAAATAAATGGATTCTGAGATCTTGTTGTGAAACATATGCCGATCAACACAAATGGCATGCTAAAATTGGATGACAAACAACATGCATTAGGAAAGTAGTTTTTTTAGATAATCCAGTGGCACGAATCAGACACGGCTAGAGAGAATCTAGTCAGAATACGTGACCAGACGCAAATAGCGCGAGAAGCTTCGATAAAATCGCACCGACCAATATACACAGATGCATACGTTAATGTACAATGCAGTTTGTTCGTACTCGGTGAAATACACCATCCTTCACACCCGTTTATAGTTATTAATTCCTTATAAAGACAAAACTAATAAAATCGGAAAATAGCAGCACATATTATTTTAATGACGTTGTCAGCGGTTTTAACGCTGTTTGCTATTTTATGATTTCATGACAGAAAATGGAAATAATAAATAAAAAACAAAATTGAAATCAAATAGCTACTAAAAAGTCAGGTGTGCAGATCAATGAGGACGCATTAAAATACGGGAAAGTAATCAAATAAAATTATTCAGGTATCCCTTTACGCATTCAAAGACACCCTCGAGGGGTCGTTAAAGCTTACTTACATAAGATTGAAAACTGCTTGACCCGCTACAGAATGTGACCGCACTTGTGAAATGAAAAAAAATAATGAATGCTTAAATTTTTGGAGATGCTCCAGTTCGTTTTATTTAAGTAGCTCTCTCAGTGAAGTTTGCACGTCCCGTTTTTCAGTTCAAGTTGAAGTTATCTAGACACCCAGAAAGCTTCGCCCTCGACTTGAGTTGGGTTTATGTCAGATGATACGTTACGTATTTCCAGTTTATCTTGGATTGCTTAGTGATCTTACTTGCATACTTTTCGGAGGAAATTAACTTTTCTGCGAAGGTAAATGAACTGCCGGTGAAGGTAGCTTGCAAAGCCGTTCGAGTTTTGTGAAAACTAGAGGAAGTCTACATAAAATTATTCTTTAAAATATGAAACCTGAAGTTTCATAAATTAAGTTATTCATTACTACGATATATTATTCGTAGTTCATTTCTGTCATATTTTCGTAGCATGTGCAAAATAGTGTAAAATGTTTTACTCACACTAACTCTCATGCAGTAGAGCCATCAACGCTGCCCTTATTTCTAATTATATCACTCGACCAGCTAATTATACGCGCTGAATAAATACATTTTCAGCAAACAACGTAAAATTGCCACTCATTTGTTTCAAGAAATAAAATTACCCCCAATTATTACATCAAATTATAATCCTTGTTCTTTTTGTCGGAATGTGCCCAAAAATAGGCCAAAATATATCGGTATATCCAAAATAAGTGATGCTGAAAATGTCTAATGAAATATTCATTCAAATGGGCAGTGACCTTTCGTCAGGTACCCCGACAAGTTACCGAAGTAATCCTTTCGAATATCTTAATTCTATGTTCAAAATAAACTTCTGCGGACTCATTATTAAAGTTAAGTGTGCCTACTATAACTACTGATATTATGTCTCAGAAATAATTGCATTGAGAAGACACTCGAACATGCGGAATACTTGAAATCTCTACCGAACTCAATACAAGTTTTTCTCGTTGAAAACTTTAATAACAATCAAGGCAAGTCCCTCGCATTGTGTTCAAAAAGACTGCATCAACACACAAGATATTTGCATCAAAAACAGATACAATCCGTGTAGGGACGTCAGAATATAGGTCGAGTATCCCGCGCCTTGGCTACCTACTGCTCCGGCCTAGGAAATAAATGTACTGGATACTCTCCTTACCGCGAAATTCAATTACTTTAGCTGTCGAAACCTCTACTTGATTATATCGTCACTATATAACGTAGCGATCGTGGAAAAGACGCATTTTCAACAGCGTTTATGAATCTTTGAGTAAGTCTATTATACCCAAAGAACTTTGGTTTATCAATATATTACTAGTAGCACTGAAATTCTGTTTAATGTCTCCAAAACCATATTATTCCACAACTCGGCATAAAATGAACAAATGTAAGTATTTACAGTCTAAATTAAGCATCAAGCTAGAAGGAATTTTCGTGAATAACAAACACATACTTAGTTTTGCAGGTAAATTATTTATGCTTCACGTTGGAATGTGAGTTAATCATTGTTTCTTAGTGTGGCGCAAACAGCAAAATTGTAAAAAAGTGAGGTGAAAGAAAAAGATACAGCGAGAACATAAACTATGAAGACAGCCTCTACCTCAAATAAATCACGGGCTCTCTCAAATAAATTGTAAAATCTATTAGTCATGGTAAGATAGGGCTCCAAATAGAGCTAATCAATTTATTTTATGAATATTGAAAAACATATAGGTATTATTTTCGTACATATATTTACATGCGGTCTATCTCAACAAACATTTCGGGAAAAGGGTTTACTCTCTGGAAGGGACATGCCCCTTATGACTCTCTCGGGCATCGTCTAAGATCTGTAGCCACCTGTTTTTTTATTTTATATCTTTTTTATTGTCATTGCGTCCAATGGGTATCTAAAAAAGAATGTTGTTATTTCTTGTGCATACAATCTAGTGAAACATAATTGCTAAATATATTAGGTGTCTGTGTGTGTTTTATCTACCAATAAGGGTTGTACGACGTACGAGTATGTGTATGTATGTACTTGGTGGCGAGAGACATTGATCTTTAAATTATAAATGAGTGTTGCGAAATGGGTCGAATCAAACGTACGTGTGATACGAGCACGTATACCGTGTGTATCTCTCGGAGAGGTGGAAGGAAAGCACAAACACAACCTTCAGGGGATACTTTACCCATCTACTTAGTACATGATTCTTTTACGCCATCCGCTACTTCGTAAAGATAAACCGACACTCCGAAAAGGAAAATAAGAAACGCATATATAATGTTGGTGAGTAAGTATCTTAATTTCGTAATCTTCCATGGATATTGGAGGCCTTCATGCTGCTCTAATTAATTGATCTACTTTGTAAAAGCGGTTACTTTAACATAAAGTAGGTTACACTAACAAAACAGGATCATTTTTCAGGAAAATGTTTAGTGACGTTTTAAACCTTGGGTAGCGCTTTATTATTCGACCGTTCTATATTTGAATAAATATCACGTTTGCGTAAAATTTTCACAAAAGTATTTTTAAGTTGCTCGAAAACAACAAATTACACTTTTAATGAAACCAGAAAGGTTTTACGATTGTGCCGAGTTTTATTGTATAGAATATTAAATCCACGTGCTCTGAACCGAGAGCCTTTATAATTCATTAGAGAAAAACCTTCGGCCATTGTGTTTATAAGCATATCAAGCTTCTGAATAATTTGTGACGGCCAGATTAAAATATCTCGTACAAAAATAAACATTAGACGTTTTATACGACCTACCCAAAATGTGTCCACGTTTGTCTTCAAAATCCTCACACATACCTAAAAGTATTAGACATTCCTTTTGACGAACGAATTAGAAAAAGTGCTGCTGCTTCAAACTTAGCGTGAACTTAAAAACTTTCATAAGAGTATCTGATTCAAACTAGAACTTAGACTAGAAAACTATCCAGCTCATGATTGTGATAGATCATACTTTATACCTTACCGCAGAACAGTAAGTTTATCACATCCAAGTTTATTGACAAGTTTTACAAGCATTAGTTTGATAAGATGCTCGTTTGTTTAAACCATGTCTAGACAATGGAGAATTGCACTGCGATAGAGTAAAGTATTCGAGTTTTACTGCGACTGTACTTCTCGATATCGAGGAGGTACATATAAAAGTATGGAAAAAAAATTACAGCGCCTCTTGTGGTCAGTGAAGGAATTTCAATTTCCCCTTACAACAACAATACGTAATCGGTATAGAGAGTACTAACAAATACTTTAAACTTTATAGAGTTACTGACTACGAAGGTACGCATTGTATCGATAGGGTCAAAGAAATCGTGGCACCCGGCCGTTTGGCCTGCAACTAACTTGTGTCGTTTAGTTTTACGACAGTTTACAACTTGTATTATATTCCCATATAAAGTTACATCCACAAACTTCCGCTGATTGGATATTATGCATGCAACTTCAATTTAATTTAACTTGGCATAATGAACACGAGTATGACTTAAATAATTCATTAGGTGGATTAATTAGACAATTTAACTAGCTGATTATTTCCTTATCCATTTCCCGCCCAGGATTTTATTAAGAGTACAAAAATGTAATCTAGGTAAATGTGTTAAGAAGATTAGCCGTAAAGGCGTAAGAAACCATCAAACATAAAATTACATTCACATTTATGTGCGAGTAAGCATTCAGTTACGTACCAAAGTGCATGCATCAATAAAACCTGCCAAGAGCTATTCCGACTTGGAAAATAACATACGTACGTTTATCTTAGAAAGTTCTGTGAGTTTATATATAATTCAGTGCCTGGAGGACGACATAAGCTGACTTAGCGGAAAGCTGGAAGCGGTAACACAAGTTACTAATGTTGGATTATAGGATAGTGAGAACGCGACACTTGTCGCGACGGCACTGGCCACACATTTGTCACTGTCTCTTACGCCGTACTCAGCATTTCTCACCAACCATATGAATAAACTCGTTCGGACATTTTGATAACAGTAAAACAAAGAGACAGGTCAACAATAAAGGTTTCTAGTTTCCCTTGTGCAATTAATAGCACACGTCAATAACGCTCAAACAACTGTGCGAAGAGAATTTAATTTTATTCGGAAACAATGAAAATGTTTGATGAACCTGTTATATTATCATACACACGTGGGTCATTCAGGAGCTGAATATACAAAAAGGGAAGCCTTTTAAAGCTTTTTGGGGGAAATTAAATAGCCTGGTATACTTTATAGTTTAGACCCATCGAACACTTGAGGTCAAACAAAGTCTTTTAAGTAAATGTGAGTTTATTTAATAAGATTCCCAACTCATCATGATTTCTATTACTCTAAGCTTTCGTACTACAGTTTTGTGCATCTATTATTCATACTAATGAATAACTAACACTTTAACGTATCCTGTCTGCACGAATGCAGCAATGGTCGTTTGGATTGCGCTGACGTGAGCTATCGTGAATTAGTAAACTGCAAACGCATCCAATTCATAGCAGGAATACTTGAGCAGTTATCTCGCTATCATATCATCTGTAAGACCTTTTAATCTATCTATCTAGTTCACTCCACTCTAGTCTAGTTTACTTTAGTTTAGTCGAGTAAACTAAACGACCTACAACTGGGTTACTTACTTAACTGCCGATTTCGGCTTCGGAGAGTACATAGAGGGGTACATAATTGGAGTATATAAGGCGAGTACATAACTGGAATACATAAGAGAGATATCACTCATATGAGGAGTACATAAGAGGAGTACATAAGAGAGTACATAGAGAGTACGCGTATGTCGACGACATACCTTTCATGGGCTTTTTTGTGCTTTCGAGCAATATCATTTAGTTCGAGCTTTAACATTGTCTCGCCATCGATATTTTTTGAGGTGCCTAACTGTTAGATGTAATATTTACTTTATCATTTACTTAAATAAATTAAATAAGTGGACCACCCACGCTTAAAATAAATAGTAAAAAATATTCTTAAGATAAACACTTTTACATAATACTTGCGTTTACTTAGACTTAACTCGAGTTCATCTAAGATAAGATATTTCAGTACTAAAACCCTGAGCGGGTCTAACAGTGTTACAAGTTCATACTATGCAAACGAGGCACGCTACGCCTAACAATATTATTAATAATCTAGAAAAAAAATAAGATTAGTATTCAGAGACTAATGCCCATTTTCGCCAACAATACCTAAAATTAGGGATCCCCTAAGAGCATTTACGGAACACTTAATCGTTTTCACCTAAGTTTAAGTGTCCCTTATACCTTTAAGAAATGGGGGAGCCCTTATCTAAGTGACGCTTAGTTAGGGAAACGTTAAGAGATTATTGGTGAAAACGGGCATAAGAAACCTAGATCATTGTTTTTTTATTTGATTACAAACATGCGTGGTATAGGTACCAATAAAGCTTATCATAATAGAAGATTATCCGGATTGAGACAGCGTTGTGCGATTATATTATGTCTGCGTTTATGTAGATACGGGGTTGTACATTATACTGCCTCTAAGTTTGACACAAAGAGACAGGAAAATCTGAACGCTATCGGCCTTAGTAAAATATTTAGACTACTGATGTAATAAGTGGTTGTAAATTATCCAGATAGATTGCACTTACCTAATGTGTATACCTAATCATAATCTCACCTTTAATAGCTACTGTAGGTTACAATTTAAAAAAAAAATGGTTTGTGATGTCGATCCGTGGACGGGTAACTTAACTATGTTATATCGAAACACCTCCATGCCTCTGAAATATGTTAGCTAAAAATATCCTTTATGGAAAACCCAGTAACTTTGCCTTAAGACGATACCTCGTGGCGATGTTCACGGGCGAACTGGGTAAATGGATGAAAGGGATAGAACTATGCGATAGTAACGTAAATAGATAGAGAGAGGAAACATGCAACCTGCTCGAAACAAAATAACGTAAGCGCCATACTAAATAAAAATTTATTAAAAATTCAATATTATGTTTCTTTAAAAACTGATTTATGATTAATGTTTAATAAGATATTATCTACATTCTTCATTATTTTAATGTGCCAGAAAGTACATGACTACGACATAAAATTCATAAAATGTTATTTTTAGAGGTAAGTTCTGATTTTTTTTCTATCGAGAAAAGTTACTTGTTTTATGTTTTTGTCTTCGGATTAATCTAGGTAATATAGTCAACAAACACATATAAAAAACAAATAATTATTCAAATAAGTATTCTTTAGTTAAAATTAACGTAAAAAAATTGTTTGATTTCGAGGTATCGCCTTAACTAGAATCTCAAAAGAAACATAATGATAAGCGATATGTTCCTACTCGCAATCATTCGACCAACAGGGGAATATCTTGGAGCCGTTAAAACTAATGCCTCAATTTCATTTCGAAATTATCTTTTCTCTGAGCTACGGTAATAAAATGAAACTGAGTCAAAGACTCAATTGTCTTGAACATTATTAGTTATGTTTATTTCTAAATCCTGTCTGAAACGGTTTATTGGACCATATTCGTAGTCATCACGTTTAAGCATTTGGTTAACAACTCTAGACTGTAGTTAAAGCCACATAATTTAATATTAACGCTAATTTTGTATCTACGTGAGAACAATATAATTTGAAATTACTTTATTTACAATATTTGTATCAAAGAACTTTTGTTTGCGGTGTGTATTCACTGTTGAATTCCAAAAATAACACAACATAATATGGCGGCTTTTCTTAATGAAAAATGTTACGTCATAACTTAAAACACAAAGGAACAAAATTCCCTTCATCACAACACGCACATTGTCCTTTTATTTATAGACTAGGTAATGGTACCTACTACGTATCATAGAAAAGAAAAATAGGTCTCTCTCTCATAGTTTGCACTGTCACATAGTGGACATTCATGAGAAGTTATTGTAATTATGTTCGCTGTCAACTTACGACCTTTCTACACGTATTTTTCGGACTACAGGCTAGTTATAGCTTTATATCTATGTCATGTTTTTCATGGCTATATTTATCTTTAGTTGTATTTACCTACTTTTAGCGTTAGAGAATAATTCGTATAGCTTACGTTAGAATAGAAGTCTAGAATATTATTCACAAGTCCGAAAGTTATTTAACTTTTCCAGCATATATAAGATTCTAGCTCTTTGTGCGGTCATGGGGTCAGATTACAGACGCTCCTTGTAAAATATTGATGTTCAGCGGTAACTACTTAGGCTAGAAACTAATCTAGTCGAATAAAGCTGGTCGAAAAAGTCTATTAACATTTCATGTGTTCGCTCCTTTAAAATTTAACAACAGTCGTATCAGACTTGAGAGTTGAAGAGAAAATAAAGAGCTTTAACGTGTTAATAGTATTACTAACGCCTTTCAACTGTAAACTCATTATAATATAAAATACTTATCTGCGTTCTTCAAGGATGAAAAGAATCGAACAATTATTTTGCAATTTTGAACTTAAAATATTTTGAGGCTTTCTAATATTTCAATATATTTAGCTAAAATACATACCTGAACCTATTTATTAATTAACAACCTTTTAAGTATAGCTCTTTAAACTAATGAATGGGCGATTAAACAGACATAGGTAAGTATAAAGGGCCGGTACTTACCTATTGAACCAGTCCACGCATTATATACTGACCTACGCAGTAATCAACAAGTTTTATACTAATTAAAAAACCAACACGCGTCTAATTTATTGCAAAAGTACAGCTATTAATCCAAGGACTGGCTTTTTATAAAAGCATTAAGCTTTGTAACTGCTTTTGTGCACGAATGTGTCTAGTCTAAGTCAAAAATGGTCGTCATTCACGTTTATAACTCTTTACTAATTTAATTAGACAATGCTATTCTAATTTTGTGCCGTGGCGTACCAACTAGGAGTTGCAATGTACCGGTGAAAATCATAAAACGTGCAAACCATAAAACTGACGGAAATGGTTTATAGCACGCAAGAAGGATGCGAGCTATTCCACGGAGCTTTTCCATTTCACTTGATTGCACATTATATTTCATCGTCATTTCTTGCCGCGTTCGGATTAAGGAAATTGTTGAACACTTCCTAGGAAACTATCAGTTTTATGCATCAACATTTATTTTTTTAACAATATTGGCATACCTATTTAAAGTAAATATTTTATAGCGAAGAATTAACAAAAGATTTATATTTACTTTTTTTAAATAGCTTCTGGTAGATTTACACGCAGTTTAGACAATTATTCAAAACTAAAATAAATAACAAAATCAGTTCAGTATGTAGCTCTGGATTTTTATTTTTGTGTGAAAGATTAGGTAGGCATATGCTGGATGGTAGTAAAAGTGTAGTCATATAATTATACTTCTCTGTACATATGGCACTTCCACATTACCACCGCACAATAACAGCGAGTATAAAACGTGTTGTCATGAACCTTGAGTTTACCGAGGCGCACCCGAGAATGTTACTAACAAAGACACATTTTCCTAATACCAAACAACTAGGTACCGAGAACTTTACATACGAGTGAAAAGAGTTCAAAATACAATGGATATAAAAAAGTGGAAATGGCATGGGTTTTCTTGAATCGTGGGAACAGAAGGGAGCCGACGCAATTTCTGGAAAACGTGACAAAGGTCATAAAAAAGGACATTGTTTCCTGCGACGGTGCGTGCAAGGCGCGTCGGATTACCTTCACGCCGCTCGCCTATATTTCAACAGTTGCATGTTTTGTTTACTACACAAACTCACGTGGTTCTGAAACTTCGGAAACATGCGATATCAAATCACCAATTAAACAAGGCTTAATCTAGCTGCCTGCCCTGCTCGCACGGGGTAGGCAATTTAGTTTTTTTTTGTACAATGATTTTCTGTATACAAATCGGCGCTGGACTGAAATGTAGTCCTAGTTTATAAGATATATAGTAAATAGTTTTCCTGATTACATCATTAAAAAAAAATGTCTGAAGCTACTGAAACTACTTTTAATACTATGACCTCAACTACTACCTTTAGTACAATATTTCGAAGCATTAAAGTAGGCTCTCAGAGCCTAAAAGATTCACGTAACATTTATCTTACCGAGCCTAAACCTAAAGCACTATACACTTGTACGGGCACTGATGGAAGCTGTATTTTTTCCAGTTCGTGGGCACGCAGAGGTGCGCGTGGAGTTACAAATGGAGCGGTGGGCGGCGCGCGGCGGCGCGGTGCGGCTGCGGTGCGTGCACGACGTGCCGGCCCATCTGCTTGACAAAGTGGTCTTCCTCCGGCACGGCACCAAAATCTTCCAGTACATTAGAGACAGGAAACCGCCTTATAGAAACTTTACTACCCCCGGAGCCGTGCTCAACGTAAGTGAATAATACACATTTTACTAGCACCGTGTTAGCTGTAACAGCGCTCGCAGCGGTTGAATAGTTCGGATAAAATTGTTATTTCACTTTCTTAAGACGTGTAATTTAAAACTACGAAGTATATTGCTTTTGTGTACGAGCTTCGCACACTACAAACTACGTACAAGTTGTACCTACATGTGCCAGTAATTGATTGCTCGATTTGTTTTGTAAAACGAGCTGCGTACTTGAGTTTTTCTTCTAGAATTCTAAATTAGAAAGGCTTATGTTTAACTGATCACCAGATATAGTAACAAACAGCAGACAAAAATAGTAAATGATCACCAAAATGAAACTCGCATTTTAATGTAAAACTATCACCAAAGTTTTAACACTTTGCTATCCTATTTAAGTGAAATTACTCCAAAATAAATCATGCGTAAGCCAAAAATAGTAAATGATCACCAAAATTAAACCACCATTTTAAAGTAAGATTATAACCAAAGTTTTTAAATTCTGCTATCCTATTTAAGCAAAATGAGTCCAAAAAAATCATTGTTATCCCAAAAGTAGTAAATGATCACCAAAAGTAGTAAATGATCATCAAAAAAGTTTTTACATCTTGCTATCCTGTTTAAGTAAACCGACTCCAAAAAAATAAGTTCGGCCTGATAAAATAAATGTAATAACATTATGGGGACCCTTTTCCTGCACTAGCGTGGAAAATTGTCTATTGCATGCCTCTAAACAGTGCGATAAGAGTGTATTGAGAAACACATTCTTCTTCTTCTTTCTCCTGCCCTGTTCCCAATTTTACTTGGCGTCGGCGCAATATGTCATTTTCTTCCATTTTCCCCTATCACTCGTCATACTGACACTCACGCATGCATTGCAAGCCGGACACATAACTTACTATGGCATCATAATACTTTATTTGGTAATAAGCCTACATTTTATGGCAATCACAGTGACTTATTTAGGCAAAAATAATACATTAATTTGGTCGTCAAGAGTTGGTGATCATTTACTAAAGGACATTGTTCAATTTTGGCCTAAGAACCGATGTGAATATAAATTATACTATAATTTTCATTTATTTTTATATTGTTTGAAACATATTTTAGTATTCCACGGACACTTCAAATAAATAAATTCCAAATAAAAAGTTGGTTCACAATTATTGATGCCTTATAAAATGTTTCCGTTAGCCAGTGCTGCCAGTTTCGGAAGTTTTCGCGATTTCGGTAAATACGGATCGAAGTGAGGACCTCCTTTCCGAAGTCGGTTATTAAAATTAGTTGGTAACACTTTATTCATTTAAATACCTAAACTGACTAGCTAGAAAAAAACTAGTATTCTATATGTTTTAAGCGAAATCGCGAATTTCTAGCTTGGCATTCGAGTAGGATTATAGTTTTCGTAATTGGCAACACTGGTGTACTTCAGTCAGTTTGCTAGAAGTCAGTTTGATTGCTTTGCGACTATCGTTTCTTTTGTGATTTTCTATGCGTTTTATGGTTTTATTCTAACAACTTTGGCTTGAGTACGGACTCCGATTAGATTGCGTACTTGGTAGACTCGGCTGTGTGTAAAGGACTGGATTTTCCTGGCATTTTCGGATATTGCTCTGTCTGTGATCGAATTTAGTTGTATTATAATAACAAAAATGGATGGAGAATATAGTATATTGTATAAATTGTGGATCTGCTGGAGGTTCTTTGGCATTAGAAAACGAAGATATACTTCGTTGCATACAACAATGGACTGTTCCCCGTATGGTAAGTGGTCTACGAAAGCGTTTTTCTAATTTTGATAAGAATATTACTACCTACTTATGTTTTCATAAGCACACAATTTCTCGGTTTTCAAATTAATTGCCACAATTGCAAGTTACTTGACATTTACTAATGTTTTATTGTATTTATTTATTACAGGTTAAAGCTCATGACCTTGTATGTACGACGTGTTGGTCTGAAGCAGTCGAGCATAATAAAATGCAATGCACTGTTGGACGCAATTGTGTACTTTGTAAGAAGCTCCTACCATCAGGCATCACTGTTGCAATTGTATCGTTGGGCGTAGAACAGTGGGCTGTTGTGCCCACATAATGACTATTATCTGGTATTTAAGCTGGGCGAGAACCCCCTGCTCAGTTCTTAGATAATGTATTATTGAGAAATATTGATGATTAAAAACCTTTAATTGAATATAAATATTGTTTTTATTGCACATCCTCGAAAACCTCTTTCATTGTTATTGGTAAACTGTTAAATTATTTTGTGTGGTAATGACATTTTTAGTATGGTCTGTGCCTTCTTGGTAATAGACCGCGGGTTCGATTCCCGCCTTATGGCATGTAGATAGCTAGGTAACTGACTAATATAAAAGTAGTAACAATCATTTAAATAAATAATTCTCTATCGTAATAATATCGATATTTTATGAATTGTGGTGAATGGAACTCTTCCATTTTGCATACTTATGCGTTTTATCACAAATCAAAAGCGTTTAGGTAGTTGTTTTTCATAAAAATTCTAAGCATTTATGAAAACTAGTCACACGCCCCGTCTTCGCACGGTGGCAATGTAAAACCTTGGTGTAAACCTCCCTCTTGACCTACTCTATCTATTAAAAAAAATCGCACCCAAATCCATTGCGTACATAGTTTTAAAGATCTAAAGCAACTTTATAAAATGATCATTATCAAAGAATTATCTTAAACTTGACTAGGTACTATCTCTTTTCCTAGTATCTAGTAAAGTAGTCTTTCCTAGATCTAGAAGAGAACATATAGAGCTGTACATAGTATTGTTGATATTTTGTTTAGTGTAGTTTGATAATACTACTCTGATATTTCACGCAAGCTTGGTTATTTTTTATTTATAACCTCAAAATATTAACTTTTTTCGTAATTATTTTAGTTTCCTGAAGTGTCCGTTCGTGAAAACTTATTTCATAGGATTCCATATAATTTTAAGAGTGTATAGAAGTCACTTTCCATTCGAACGGTTCTTAGGCAAAACATGTATGGAGCCGGAACAATGTCCTTTGGTGGTCGAATACAATTTAAAGTGAAGTCGTGACTAAAATAGCTGGTACTATTACATTTTTAGACTTTATTTTTCTGGTGTTCAGTAGATATTTCTGGTTGCAAAACTTAGGGTATCAAAGCATTTTATGGTGGTCATTATATTTGTTCCCAATTAGAAATACAACACTGCATGATCGCATACATTCTTTGTCAGTCTCTCATCATAGCTCAATGTCGCAGTTCAGATGACGCGGAGAGCGTCATGTCTCTGAAGCTGTGCAGTGTACTCTGTAATGCATATTTATGACATTACCTGACGTAACTCGCGCCTGATCTGCAAAGCTTCCACTCAGTCACAATAATGAACACTCTCGCACCGAAGCGTACATTTTGCATGAACGACGCAGAGCTAGTTCAAACAAAGGTAACAGTAAACTAGCCGTACACCTAATTAATCGACTGGGGCCGTCAGTTTTGACAGAGGATTGCATCTGGACATCATACTTCCTTGCAAATATTGCACAGTTTCATGCAAAGATGTAAATAATTTTAATTTAATCAAAATTTTAAAGGACCAAAGTTAATAGCTCCGAAAATTGCTTTTCATATTTGTATAGTGTGGCCATGATTTCATCATTTACTAAAATATAAGAGACATTATTTAACGGGAAAACATTAATTGCAATGGTAAGTCATGAAAAGGCTACAAGCTGCGCTGGGCTGTGTACCTTCATAATTACCACGTTGAAACTGTATTCACGTGAAATTCGGTTCAAAAAAGTTCTTGGCTTGCCCGTTGCACTATTATTTAACTCACTTAGCAACTTAATTAATTAGTTTATGCAAGTTTCTGGCTAACAAATGGGTACTTTGAGCTAGATACGTGTTGAACTCCACATAAGTACTATATTCGAAACAATGGTTATTTTTGTTCTAAACTGTTAGTGCGGTTACTATGAAAATTTATTTGCAGTACAATTCCACGTGGAAAGAAATACTCCGACTTTGTATTGTAGTTTTACAAAGATTATGACTATTCCGTGCTTTCACACAGAAAGTTGTTACCCCACGCTTGTTACAAAGTCGGTTAAAAATACAGAAAGATTGTGACTTGGGCGCTCGTTGCTTCGCAAGACTCCAAGCGATCATTTATTTCGGTTCCGCTTCTCTTGATTAAAGCCCGCTTTACTCGTAGACTGGAAGAGAATCAGACTTTCTTTGTCGACAAAAACAACTAGTGGCTTGCAAACTTTATTCATCTTGCTAGGCTGCTACACCCACACAATCTTTACGAATCTAAGTACATTACTTTAATTCAAACCGATAAAGCAAGCAGACATATAGTTAAAAAGTCTATTTTTCTATCTAATTTAATCTTCATCATTTGTCCATAAACCTGCAAGTCAAAGTAATAAAAACTTTTTACTCTTCAATCTCATCTCACCAGTGCTTCGTCATCACATCATTATTTAATTCGATATTCACGAACCTACAAATCAAAGTGACCAAAAAAATGGTTATTAAACTCGCATAAAAGTTACCCGACCTCACATGAGCGGGTACCAGCTGGATCGATGAACTGGAATTAAATCGGTGACAATATTTGATTGCAATATTTCGCAATGTTAAAACGGAAAACATTTTAATCATTGCCAACGTAGATTTTGTGTGAGATACAACCGCCAATTATGAGCAGCGCTACATTCATTGACGTGTAAGATTTAATTACAACATTTAAATACAAAATGTAGATATTTCGTTACAAACCTCTATTTGGATTAAACAACGTTGTTAAATTAATATTTAAATATTGAAATTAATCATCTTAATAAGTGAATTACCCACTGAATTCAATATCAAATTCAAATCATTTATTTCATTTAGGCTTTTACAAGCACTTATGAACGGGAATCATTTTAACTCATCCGATATTTGGGTTATTCCCGCTCGGTAACACCCTTTCGTCAACACTGTTGACGATCGGGAAAAAAAAGTTTCGTTCGTTCACAGTGTTGACGAACGCTGGTTTTTATTTTTAAAATATGGAAAGACTTGTCATGGATTTTTAAAATGTTTTAATAGATTATGTTAGATCTTTTGAAACACAACTAACTAGAAAATAAAAGTGGCCTTATCATGTGCATAATAACCATTTTACACTAAAATAATAAGTAGCGTTCGTCAACACTGTGAACGAACGAAACTTTTTTTTCCCGATCGTCAACAGTGTTGATGAAAGGGTGTTACCGAGCGGGAATAACCCCGATATTTGCCCATTTAGTTAGTTGTCTAAGAATATTTGCAATAAATGAAATGTTAAAAAGATAAGATTAGTTTCGAATTCTAGGTAATTCACGCCGTTGCTATTCTGTTATCTATTTATTTGAGTTCATTTTATCTGTCTAGCTAGGACATATTTACAAGTCACTTATGCTCACCTAGTACCTACATATGTATATTAGCGTCAATAGTTTCATACTCTCAGATCTCTATAAGACCGTAGTTACAAAATATCATAAGCGATATCTCAAGATTACCCAGATTATATTTTTCACTTTCTGCAACGATCCTGAATATGTGAACGTACCTTAAAAATTTACAGACGTAGGTGCTGGTTGGGTAATGGCGCGGGCGAAGTTAATTTTCCGGGTCAACGTTACTGTAGGGTTACCACACGATTTGAGTTTAGTTTGATCAAGTGTTCTGCTACCAAGTGTTCGGTAGCTCGCCTATTTTGTTGTTTATAACTTCCCACATTCAAGTTTGGAATGTTGAGCTGTAATACAAGTGCAACATTGTTATTTGATAGACCATAAAGTATTTATGGTTTGAGTTTGAGTGTTATTTCACGGACGCAATATGATGCAGTTCTTTGTATTGTCTTTTTTTAATGAGAATCTATTTTATCTGTAAATTATTACTTCTATGGCTGACTTAGATACATAATATTATGCAATTGCATACCTTGGACAATTATTATTCAGAATAAAAAATAAACATACTTAGTACGTGGGTATTTCATGACATTTAAAAAGTCAATAAAAACATACCTAAATCAATTACACAGGCTCAGAACTCGTGACCTGAAAATTCGTTTAAAATTATTCAGCGTAAATAGAAACTTCATATTGAAAATAATCTGATTACGTCTGAAAATGCCGCCGTATTTTTGGTATCAGCGGCTTTCAATTACTAAATTTAAATGGGAAAATTATTTATAGGTGTGTATGTATATGTAGTGTAGATGTGTATAGTGTCACAATGGGTTGCTATCAGCAATAACCGCTTATGGCCGTACCCACCAATTGATGTTGGGTGGAGATAACGCCGATGCATAAATAATGGCAGGTCGCTAGCCATCGCCGGAACCCTGAGGTTACCTCACACTCCCGTGTCGATACCTACTCGATGAACATCACCAATACATTTTCGGTAGCCGTTAGAAAGAACATCTTCTTTCGAATATATACAGGACGGAGTCAATTTGCGCGGATTTAAACTAGATATACAGCAGGGCTCGAGTATCTATATGATATTTTAATAGGTAGATAGGTAGGTATGTAGTAGGTATGTACATAGTGCCAATACCAATATTCATACCTCTCGGTCTTTATCAATCTGCCGTTTAAAGTCCTGTCCAATAACACTTATTATTTATAAATGTTAAGAACATCTTATCTTAAGAAGACATGCATGACTGCATTTGATTGTAAATTAATCGGGCCTTATGCATGGACAAATGAAAAACATGAAATAAAATACCTATAAAAAAATCTACCAACAACCTTCACATGGCACAGAAAAAAAACATACAAATAACACACATGAATGGTAAATACGTTACATAGATTCGGAAAAGCTTTTTCCTCAATGAATAGAAAGCCATGGCCACCATACAGGAAGGTTTTCCTGCCTTTTCGCTAGTTCACCGTCTAATTGTATAGATCGTAATGAATTAAACGCTTTTCTGTGGACGGTT
The DNA here is from genome assembly GCF_030705265.1 of Helicoverpa armigera. Classification (NCBI taxonomy): domain Eukaryota; kingdom Metazoa; phylum Arthropoda; class Insecta; order Lepidoptera; family Noctuidae; genus Helicoverpa; species Helicoverpa armigera. The sequence goes on along the minus strand of NC_087132.1, from coordinate 6,298,707 downwards.
CAAGCCAGTCAGCCGGGATATTGTTCTCGTATCCTAATAAACGACATCCCACGATTTATGTGGGATGTAACACAGTAGCTACGAAGTAATTTCGCAAAATCACTCGACTTTATTTTCCAGTTTTAGAAGGTATTTTCTTGAAAAGTGGATAAAAATAAAATGTGGAGTCCGGGAACTTGTAAAGTATGGCTCATAATTATTTTATAAAAAAATCTGATAAGAATGAGAAAGGGTTAAAATCTTACGTAGGATACGTAACACATTTTCCTTACTTCCGAAACCAAACTTACCACAAGCCGCGCTAACAAAATTACAAAAACTCCATGGTAAAGTGTAGGCTTAACATAACTTGTTTCACAACTGTATAGAATGCTTACAAAGTTTCAGGTTCTCATTATTAAATATTATTTTCCCGCGGCTTTGTATGGAGTTATTTTGGCCTAACTTTAGTTTAAATGTAATTTTCGATCTTTAAGGTTACGTAACGATTTATGCTTTAGTTTAGATTTACTTTGGGTATCTTTAGGTAAATAGGTACATAATTATATACTAAGTAATACTAATACTTTTAGTAGTAAGTTGAGTAATACTTTTTAGCCAAGAGTTATGTCAGTAAGCTGCTACATTTTCAACTGTGTTCGTGTCTACTCTTCGATATTTTAAATAATTTATATAAGTAGCTTCCGCTAGACGTTCCAGCCACGTCCTAAAAGAACTGCTTCCCGCACCTGAATAAAAAGTAACCTGTATGTAATTATGACGTAAAGTCTACATTATGGCAAAATATCACCAAAATTAGTTTCTTGGTTTGCCCGTGAAGAAGTAACAAACATACACATTCCTCACAAACTTGCACTTTTATAATACTAGTGTGTGATGTGATGTCAAATGTGTTATTATTCCCTTTTTTCATTATATATGAGACTTCTTGTTTGTAATTTTAGCAATACCAACCCAACCTATATACCCATAATGATTAATCGCCTCCAGTTTGCACGATAAAAATAACAAAAAACCTACGCCTTCGGGTAACTCAATAACAAGCTCCCACACACGATCTTATTAAACAATTACGTACGAAGCGTTCCTTTGGTTTTCCATACGTTAATAGTTTCGCCGCATAAAGTTATTATAAAGGCTGTAACGTGTGCTAACAGCAGGCAGTATGCACCTAATGTAAAAGCGCACTTAAATTAATTCGGCGTGCCTAAGGTAGGTTTCATTGCATGCACATTGCTCGTTCCATTCCGCTGCAGGAGGGCGTAACAGGTCGACCTCACTGCCAGGTCAATCTAGCGAATTGTGAATATACCAGTGAATTGTCTGAAGGCCTAACTGCCTAAGTCGAGGTTACGGCTCTCTACCCCATTGATATTTGGATACAAATCTGCTATTGTTACACTCGCCGTACTTAACATACCTACGCTGTGCTTTATACGTGCGTGTGTGAGTCGGTAACATTTAGGTACGGTACATTGTTTAAATTAATTAATATAATTAAGAGGTCGAATAAATATTGCAGTTTACAACAAAAGCAGAACATTTATAAAACATTAAAATACGTCCAAAGCTTTTCCATTCTATTATTACGCCTTTGTGCATTCTGATTAAAATTTTTGTTATTTTATTTGTTTAAAATTTGTAATTTTTGTTCAGTTTGCAACTACCTAATTAGCGTTTATTTTTGTGGCGAAAGTTTTGGGAGGGACCGACAGTCGGAAACTACGAGACACTAATAAAAACAATGGTACTCGACCGCTTATTTATTGTGCTAAGTACTTCTCTAAACATAATGATTCGCCGCCATTCGCAACTACACAACCATCGCAAATGGAAGGATCGACAGATTGAAGCCTGGCTGTACAAATCCACAATGCATAACATCAAGAAGGAGGCGAATAGAAAAATACACTGGGCGGCATTCGGAAAACTGCCTGAAACATTTAAATCGTATATCACGCACTGCCTAGAACCAGGGTGTTTAACCGTAAGCCGAAACCAAAACGTAGGTTTGGTCCAAAACTTTAAGGTCACTCAGCGTGCCCTGGAATGGCTTATTGTTGTAGTTCATCTGGCGTATGATAAATAGGAGAAACGACAATAAGCTAACCCATTAAACCCATTTAAAAAATCCATATATCCAGAAATTTCAACAGACAAACAGAGTGCAGATTATTTTACTCTAATATTTACATAGATCCTGGTGTGTAAATAAATAACACAAACATACTCGTACTATCTGGAATCGCACTATATTTTAGTCCCCGCTGACCTAAATTTCGGTCAGCCCCTCTGCCATTTCCCAATACACCAAGCATATTATGATGATTATAAACATATCCACTTACTCACGATCGTTAATTCCTTAATTGTAGCATTCTATGTGAAAGCCGACGACTGTTCATTTACAGGCTCGCTTCAGGCAATACTTAAATATGTACAACTATAGTTAATTTCTGTTTCAATCTATTGCTTAATGACCGGGTCATGTATTGTACAATTGTTTTACAATTCAGTGGTTGTCTTTGTGTGAAGCTAATTGACTTGTATCCTTCATTTCAGATCGCCTTAGCTACGGAAAACTCTATAATCCTGCAGAACTTGGATTTCGCAGCGAGTGGCAGCTACTCGTGCGAGGTGTCACTCGACACACCTATCTTCACCAAAGCCTCAACAGAAAAACAACTCACAGTTTTCCGTAAGTTTGTCTTTGTTAATGATTCTCTTCTATTTCCTCGTACGTACGTGTTAGTAAAGGGTGATTAATCGATAAGTTGTAACAAAAACTTAATTTTATCTATAAGTCCGTTGATTTTATTTAAGGCGAGGAAGTGGTCAACAATAATTCCATAACCGGCACGCGCATCTAAGGCGCCAAAAGGGGTCGGAGCGTCTGAGCGGCGCGAGGATAACAATACGCGCGCTAGCTTATAACTAAAAGTCGTAAGCGACAAAATGGTTTTGTAATTTTAATATTTAGAAATGATAATTTGATAAAAAATCCTACTACAATTTTAAAGAGTATGTATATACTCAACTACTAAAAAAGTTAAGAGGCTTTAATCGGTCCCGTTTGCCCATAATATGTGAATCTCTTTTTAAAAAGAGGTATGTTTGATATATTTTTCTCTGTTATAAAAGTGACCTAATCATGTTTCTACAACTAACAAAATAAGGTTTATATCATGAACTTTCAGGTAACCAAGTTGTATTTTGATCCGTTTTGTATTTACTGAGAAAAATTGAGATCCTTGGCGCCAAAATTTCCAATTCGTCCTCTTAACATGTGAAACATTTAACATGTTAACAAAATGCCATCAGAACCTATTTGAAATTTTAATTAGAAAGCCCTCCTCTACCAATCGTCACTGAACTGCTCTCCGTTGTTTCTAAGATGAGGCAGAAATTAATGAAGTCAATTTGTTCACAATGAATTTCGAGGAAATTCAGCTCACACGTGCCTCAAATGGGGCAGACAAATGAACGTCAACGCATCACGGCACAAATTGCAACGTCGCGTCTTCGGTCGACAATCTACTAGCCACGTACAATCGATCCCAGACTGAAATAACCGATATCATTGACCCTTGACGGAAATAATTTAGACTATATTTTCTTTCACTTGCAAAGTTTGAGAGTTCATAGATAGAATTCGGGATACTTATTTAATAACAAATTAGTCAGCAGGAAATCTAATTTAGTCTATTCTTCTGCTTTGTGTTTCTGTTTAAAGTTGGCAGATGCAGAGACATTCTTAATCAATTATTTTAACAAATATTTTATTTTTAAATAATCGTGCATAGCGCTTTGGTTCCTGTTTCAAAATAAGTAATCAATAAATAAACATTGTTATCAACGTTGACATGATTTCACAATTTTGTTGCATGCGTCTCTTTACCTATGTACTTATTTAGTAAACGTTGTAGTTTCTTCTAAACCTAAACTACTATTTTACTACCGCAAAATAAACTACCTATCTATACAATTTAACTTTAAAGTAACAACAATTCGGCAGAAATTCTAATCAGTAAGTAGTTAGTAGGGACAAACAATTGCTTTTCCCTAAACCACCCTGAAACTCTGAACACAAATAAAACTTTAGAGATACCTGCGCTCCTAAAGCATGGCGCCTGTAAAAGTATTCATTTACTGGCCAAAACATCATCATTAGCGATCTATTAGAATGCACGATGAACATCGGCCGGCGCGTGAGACGCATATCAAACAAGATAACACGCACCATTAAAATCTGACATTCTGACAATATCAATCCCATGGCATTTTAAACCTTATGACGTCAACTATTAAGCCAAATTTAAACACACGAGACGTTCAAGTAATCCAGCCTGAAAGATACGAATAGCTGAATGAAATGGAGCTATTTCGAATCAGAAATGGAACGTTGATTAGGTTTTGAATTTGGTTTCGCCGAATAGACCAAATTCGGTTAGTTCTGACTTGAATAAATGCGGCGTCTGCAAGACATAAACATATACCTACTTAAGTTTACTTGCATTTTATCTTTTTCTTAAAATTTTATCTATTTTGTTTAAAGTGGATGCTCGGTCCAGTTAAACTTTCGTATTCTCTGAGCATAATGCAAATAAAATATCACTTTGTACGTTTCCTTTTGTAAAACATTGTTAAAATTATTGTTCTCTTTCGTAAAGAAATGTATGTTGGTTATTTCTCCTCTCCGATCATTTATCAAGTCCGGGGTCGAGCAACAAATATCGTGGTCTCGTTTTTATTGAGGAGAATCCGTTTCCGTTCCCTTATACTTTATACGTATGTCTGTAAGGTAACCCAGATATATTATGTGGCTACCTTGTAGAAAATTTAAGGTTACCTAAATTTTGTGAAGTCAGTATTGACCTAATTCTTTTGAAGCAAGCTGAAATAAAAACCTACGCTCTATAGATTATAGAATCTTTCCTCACCGGATTTATTGTAAAATTATCGAGAGGCCGATAGCCGTTGAAGCCGCAGACCCCAAAATTGTTCGTAATTTGGAACCCTGCAGCGTAATAAATGATTAATCGAGCACTGAAAAGGTTCGGGAAGGAAATACCTCAGCCAATGGTAGTAAATCAACAGCTATTACAGGTGAAAGGGAACATCGAGAGTCTAACTTAGTGTTCCTGAAAACGTATAGATAAAGTGCTTTCTAGAAATAAAAGTTGAATGATGTATCTAATCGGTTGAATTCGCTGATACATTTATGATTTAAGTCTATCAACGCGTGTAGCTATGTACTTTATTATTAAGACGAAAAGTGGGAGCATTGTTTTCAGAAGTGCCTAATAAACTTGTTTTGTTTAAGTATTTCCTGAAGCTCTGTAACGTCTCCTTGGGATTCAATTGTGAAATGCAAAATAAATGGTCATGCTTCTTAAGATAACCTTAAAAACTGTGTTTATATACCTAAATGCTTTATTGGTTCATTATTAGTTTTCAAATAAGACAGGTTCATACAGATTGATATCACTTTTATAAATAATATACCTATATGATATTCACATAATTTTTGTACAAACAGTAAGAAACTGAAAAATATTTTTTGACAAGTTTGAAGTTTAAAAACAAATAATACCATAACTTTTCTTAGGTTTCTCTCAGAATGGAAATGAACCATGTGAGAATAATTTATGGAACTACTAGCTGATCCCGCGATCTTCTTATCGTTTTAACGTTTTAAGCCAAATCGGTCCAGCCATTCTCGTCTGATTAGTCAGACTAACGAATTCATTTTTACATATAAGAAGATACAATGTACATAGGTACTTGTAATTTGCTTGAAAAAGGAAAAAAGCATTTAAAAGTTTACTGCCACGCGCAAGCCGGTGATCAGTGCCAGTGAATCACCTCTCCTATGATATAATCAAACTCTATCTTTATATAATAAAACTCTACTGCGCATTTTCAACACTAGGTACATGAAATTACTGCTAAAACCAAGGTTTAATCCTCATTTATTGCTGTTAGGAGATTTCATTCGAAAACATATCGGACATTAATCCAGAGATTAACAGATAATGCCTCTTCCAAATAACTTCCAAATTACGTCCAAATAACAATCAATTATTCTAGACCGTTAATTCTTTAAAACAAGGGTAATAAAATAATTATCGGCTTAATTATTGTTTATCAGCTTTTGTTAAAAACTAAGACAGATAAACTTAACCATATAAAGACCCAGTGCCAGCCTGGCTCACAACAAACGTCCACAATGCGCGCGCTTCTCTTAATCTGTTTATTCTTCGTTGGGTCCTCGTGGACCCACGGAACAACAACTGACGAACCGTTAGGATGGCATCAGAAAGTTGGCATCAAAAATGCCAAGAGGATTAAACAGTTGGAGGATCCCACACGAAGTGGTCGCATCGTCGGAGGAGCTATAGCACCTATCTCCGCTCATCCTTATCTTGCCGGACTCCTCATTGATATCGTTGGATTCTCTTCGCCGTCAGCTTGTGGAGGGTCACTACTTTCTCAAAATAGAGTCCTGACTGCGGCTCATTGCTGGTTCGACGGTTTTAACCAAGTACACCGAATCACCGTCGTCCTGGGCTCACAATTCCTTTTCCATGGAGGCGTAAGAGTACCTGCATCTGCTATTGCCGTATTCCCAACCTATGACTGGAGAACATTCGCCAACGATATTGCAATGTTATATTTGCCAGTTCAAGTTCCTCTTGCTTTTGATATCCAGCCGATAGCTCTGCCATCGGGGCCGCTCTTACACATGGACTATACTAACCAGACAGTCATTGCTGCCGGATACGGACGGTACTCAGACGTAACGAACCCCACCACGAATACCATGGCTAGAAATGTCGAGCTGGAAGTGATACCTCTACAGACATGTCGATCATTCTACGGAGATTTAGTGCTTGATTCTAACATATGCACGAACGGCTACGGGCAGGTTGGTATTTGCCAAGGCGACTCTGGCGGACCGTTGACAATGAACGTTCAAGGACAGCAAGTTCTAATCGGAGTGAGTTCATTTGTAGCTCGTGATGGATGTGAATTAGGATATCCTTCTGCTTTTGCAAGAGTGAGCAGTTACATCGACTGGATTCGGGTACAGTTATAAAAACAACAATATTGTTAAAGAAACAATCAAGGCTTTGGTGTTCGATCATACTGCTTCGGATGGAAAACATAGAATCATTGATAGATTTATGATGAACCTGGATTCTTTATTGTATTAAATATTGTAATCATGAAGTTTGTTCAATTAATCTATATGTTCTGTGCACGTTGTCAGTGAGAAGCGTAGAAGACTGTCTTTATTTCTCGTATAGCTTCTTTGTCATTGATACTTAAATTATGATGAAATGAATTCAAGATTTAAGAACGTTCAGATTTTGATATTATTATTCTCTCATTTTGTAAATTAGGTTTGGTTATGGAAATGTGAACCTAAATTCGTAAGTTTAAAACTTTCCAACGTTTGACTCGTTCGGGACAAAAGATAAAGCGATGTGACGGCCGCCAATATGTCAGAGATCCATATCAATTGCGACCAAAGAGCAGGGGCTGGAGATAATAAAATGTTCAATGTTAAAATATAAAACCAACCTTTTATTTCACCATTTTTCAACATAAAATCGGCACACTTTCCAAGACATTAAGTTTTAGTATTTTTAGTCATTTCGACTTTTACCGATCCAGGTATTAAAGTATATTTCCTACCTACAGTAGCAATTTTACGAAGCATGAAATGAGTCTTTTGTCCATTGGGACTAGTGTGAAATTTCATGGAAATGGCTTAAAACACACACAAAATCCACCTGCTAGGGGACTGACATACATTTTGCTTTCATAAAAATGCTTTTAGAAATCATGTTGTCAATAAAGGTAGTATTCATGATATTACAATATTGAGATTTAATACTAGGAACGACGGATTTTATGTTTTATCTCAATTTTGTAATATCATTTAATAAGTACCTAGGTATTTTGTCAACAATATGATTTCGAAAATCCCTATTTTCTCTACAAAAGGATAACAGTATTAACAGTGATATCATCATCATATCATCATCATATCATCCTCCTGCCCTTATCCCAATTTCATTTGGGGTCGGCGCAGCATGTTTTCTTCTTCCATACTCTTCTATCTTCCGTCATCTCACAAGTAACATTCTTTCTTACCATATCTACTTTCACACAATCCATCCATCGTTTTTTTGGTCTTCCTCTTCCACTATATCCGTCCACGTTCATACTCATCACCTTCCTCACAACATGATTCTCATTCCTCCGCATCACATGCCCATACCACGACAGCCGGTTTCCACGCAGTTTTTCTGATACCGGCGCCACTTTCAAACTTCCTCTTATATACTCATTCCTCACTCTATCCATTCGCGTAACCCCACACATACCTCTTAACATTCTCATCTCTGCCGCATGCAATTGTCTTTCATTCGTCGCTTTTGTGGGCCAGCACTCTGATCCATACAAGACAGCAGGTCTGACCATACTCTTGTAAATTTTCCCCTTAAGTTTAAGGGGAATACGAGGGTCACAAGTTGTTCCCGTTACCTGCCGCCATTTCATCCATCCTGTGTTAATTCTGTGCGTAACTGTCCGATCTATTTCGCCATCGCCCTGAATAAGTGAACCAAGGTACCGGAAATCGGAGCAGACTGGAAGAAGTGCGTTATCAAGCGCTATGGCTTCAGGACTGGAGAGGCCGCCGAAATCGCAGAACAAGTATTCGGTCTTGGTTCTGGTGATTTTTAAGCCAACATTCTCCAGTCTCTGTTGCCAACTCCCCAATCTGCTCTGGATCTCAGGTCCGTCCTCACTAACCAGGACGATGTCGTCGGCGTGTGATATCACATCAATAAATAGTATAAGTATTTACCTAGAAAATCTAAAATGATAAATTATTATGCTATAAATTTAAGCAATATTCTCCTATCTCTACTTTGTTTCGCAGCCGGTATACCTACATAATTTGGATCCCAGATTTGGGATATCCACATAAGCCGAATTTAGAAACATTTAACTTTTAAACGCAGCTTTGTAAATCATCGATCCGATTAAAAGCCTGTTTCCTTGTCAGATCCTCAGAAGCATCATCCCAGGATCGACTTCCCCACGCGTTACCTGAGCTTCGGGGAGACCCTGCGCGCTAACTGCACTACAGCACCCGCACTGCCCGCCCCTCACATAACATGGTTCATCAATGGAAGAAAGGTAGGTGTTACCATTAATTAAATCAACCAATACGCCTAACATGTATTATTATTTTAAAAAGTTGGTATCTTACAATATTAGGGCTGCCAGCTGTGCTCAAAGATAGAGTATCTACTGTCCTATTTATCACAACAGGGAACTTTATTTTCTACGAGACCGACCAAGTATACTAAAATACTCTCTGGAGCTGTTATCATAGACACTAAATCAAGTCTCTAAAAATTCCAGATGGACGAGTTAGTGGCCCACTCACACAAGTTCCGCGTGCCCATGAGCGAGCGCAACGGTCGCCGAGGCTTGCAGAGGACCTTCGAGTACGAGGCCGGGTTCAGCAGCCCTCCCCCCCTGTTGACTCTCACTCACGCCTCCCACGTCGCCACCAGACCACCCGGCTGCAGTTTGAAGGAAACTCAGGTGATTATCAATAAAATGGTTACACATTGTATAGGGTTTTGCTCTACTTTTTACATGGGAGATGAGGCAGACGAAAATGTAGTCTCCTATTTTGTAATTGTTCCTGTAATCCATTCGATTTTTAACGTTGAATATTAATAACTACTTTGATAAAGGTACGTCAGCAAGAGATTAATTAAATTCTGAATTCAGTCTAAAATGACGCGAACCATATTTTGTTTACATACAAACACATACATTTAGATAGGTAAGTCGCTGGGCGCAAGGAAATTACTTTTATGCAAATTAACCATTATGTTTGTACGTGCACATCTACCCACCGTCACGTTTACGTATGTACGGAATATTTTTCCTTATTTACCTTAAATATACATGCTGGAAGAACTTCCATTTTAGTGTTTTACCCCTTGAGGCACCGAACGAATCCACCTTCAGACGTCAAGCGATCCCAGCGGTGAGGAGTAGACAAAATATTTTTGCAAGATAATTTTGTTGAGTGGCCAATATTTGAGTTTCAAGAAAGGAAGAACGAATAGTAAAGTTCAAAAAGGGGAACTTTACTTTTAACATATTTTTTTCGGGTATAGCAAGTAGGTAGTTGCCTTCTGACTGGGACCATAATGAAACCGCGAACTTATAAGTACTTCATATCAAGACATAAGACCAAAAAAAAATTCATGAGTTTCCATACCTAATTAACTATCAATTTATCTACATTTCCAGATGGCCGAAATAAAAGAACATGAAGAGCTGAACGTGATCCACATGAGCAGTCGACACAAGAGCCGTAAGCCTGGCAAGAGGGACCTCTACGTCACCGTGTCAGAACTGCAGATAGTAGCCACGGGAAGACTTGAGATCACCTGTGTCAGCACGATACCAGAGTTTAGGAGTATCGAGGATAAGTTCGCTGATGTTAGAAACGATACTGTTATAGGTAAGATTTTTAATAGATTCCACATCACTGCAAAAAAACCGTCATCAACCTAACACCGATCATGAACAGTTTGATTCGATATTAAGGTCGTAGCTTTTTATACGTTTTATAGGCAGTATTATCCTAAGAATACTTTTTATAAGTAGTGCATTGGAGAACAGACGCGGTCAGTGATCATAAATAATACCGCTTGACAAAGAAGCAAGAAATGGATAAGAAATGTACCTGTGAAATATGTCAGTAGCTATATAGCAGCCCCACTAGCTCATATAATAAATGCTGTATATCAGCTGGTAAATTTCCAGAAGCACTTAAAATCGTTAAGGTGAAGCCACTCTATAAAAAAAACGCCAAAGATGAGATTTCAAACTATAGACCAATTTCCTTGATTTCAATTTTTTCTAAAATAATAGAAAAAGTTATTTATAATGCAATATATGCCTTCTTGACTAAATTTAATATCTTATGTAATGAGCAGAAAGGTTTTAGGAAGAACACTAATATTAATATGGCTATTTTTGATTTTCTTAACATCATAATGCCAAATATTGATAAAAAAATACCGATATGTGCTCTATTTACTGATTTATCAAAAGCATTTGATTATGTGGATCATGATATCCTTTTAAAGAAAATAGAAACATACGGGATACGAGGAAATGTGCTAAATCTCATCAAAACTTACTTAAAAGGACGCAAACAATTTACAGAAATTTCTAGAGTCAGTCAGAAAACGAAAAAAGAAGAAAAGTATGCTTCATCTAGAAGAAATATAAAATTTGGTGTCCCACAGGGTAGCGTACTCGGCCCCTTATTATTTTTACTGTACGTGAATGATTTACCTAACCAAATGCCAAATCCTATGGTTCTTTTTGCTGATGACAGCACTTTAATAATTAAATGTCACAATAAAGATTCCTATGAAGATAACGTTAACAGTACGCTTGAAAAATTTATTGATTGGCTGGAAAAAAATAACTTAATTATAAATTTAGAAAAAACCAAAGTAATGCATTTTTATCAAAGAATAGTAAATACAAATATGAATATAAATTATAATGGACAAACAATAGATGAAGTTAACGTAGCAAAATTTTTAGGGATTACGATTGATAGTCAACTGACATGGAAAACTCAAGCAGATAACATTTGTAAAAAACTTAGTTCAGCTGCTTATGCTTTGTATAGCTTATCTAAAAAAGTTAACACGCAAACAGTATTGATAGCTTACCATAGTCTAGTTGTTTCTGTCTTGAGATTTGGAATAATATTCTGGGGTAACTGTAGCGAGAGAGAAAATATTTTTAAGGCGCAAAAACGCTGTATTAGATCTATTTTTAATCTCAAAGTGACTGACAGCTGCATACCTACTTTCAAAAAATATAATCTTTTAACTTTCCCATGCCTATACCTACATATTGGAAATAGCTATTTTTGTAAAAACTAATCACCACCTATTCCCGACTTTAAAGATGTCTAGAAACAGAACCACATGTCTAAGATCTCAATATGAAGATAAGTTATATCTAGGTAAATATAAAACTTCTTTGTTGACAAAGAGTGTCATGGGTATGGCTCCTCGAATCTACAACCATCTACCAAAAATTATAAAAGAGCTACCATTAAGAAAATTCAAAAACACACTCAAAAATTTACTTATTAAAAAATGCTATTACTCTGTATCCGATTTCATTAATGATAACTCAATTTAGCTTACAGTATTATTGTTCTTAGATTAAATTAATATAGTTATAAGTGATACCTAGATTATATGTTTATAGTATAAGTCCTATTTTTTGCATGCCATTCTGGCAGAATGTACACACGGGTCAAATAAAATTGTACCTAACACCTAATTGTAAAATTACCTACATTTTATGCAAATAAATAAATCTATTCTATTCTATTCTGTAATAATGTTTTTTTCTGTATTTCCAGTTGACGTGATCAAGCCCTCAACGTTAGCTCAGCCATCCGCCAACCTCACAAAGGCTGACTCCAGTACTTCAGGAACTCCCAGAAAGTCTAAAAACCTATATTCAACTCTAATGTGTATTATCTTAATTTGCTTGCTCACGGTTGCTTGATAGGACAAGTCGTTAAAATTAAATAATGGGCTGTGATAAAATATGTAGAATGTTCATAATACTTTTAACATAATATTTAACGCGTGAGTGAAAATGTGAATATGCTAATCGTGTACAGGCACAAACAAATTATTTAGATTGATTAAGTAATTGTAAGACTATGTTGATATCAATCGGTTCTTTTTATTATGTTGCAATCAAAGAAAACTTCGAGCCCAGTTAACTTAAAGGTTAAACGTAAATACATGAGATTTAGCCCCAGATTCTTGCCGATAAAAAATGGATGCAACACATATAAATACTGTAACAAAACGAGTGTGAGGATTGCCATTGTTGTGCCTAGACATTTTTCAAGTCGCCAAAACTAATGACATATCATCTCCTTGAGAGAACATTATTTCTAAGTAATGATTGTGTGTGATGTAATGATTCTATGATGATATCCACCTCTAGATATTATCTACCTACTTAAGAAACCGAAGTGCTTGAGTGTCTTATGTTGAGCTGTACAATTAGATAGTACGTGATTTGTGACATAATAACAATTCATTATTATGAATAGAAATCGGATTATACACAATACTACCTACTTATCGAAATATTGAGAACCACAACAATGATCTGCTGACAACTTAACGCTTTTTTTCGATAGGTTACAATCGGTTGTGTCGAATTGTGAAATGGCATGCGACAAAAACGCACCTCGTTTTAAATTGTAGCGTATTCGTAAACCAGATACCCACAAACCTACGTACCTACGTTACAAGTGTAAAGGTGTCTGAAATCTACTACAGATTCATGCACAGGTCTGCCAAAAATAAGGACTACCTATACATACATATTTTCTTTATGTATATAGTAATAAAATAAATGACAGACATAGCTGATACCTACCATAAAAACGAGTTTGGAACATACAAGTCTACGATCATGACCAAACGACAAAAGCAAAATGATCTGGATTTCCAACTTTAGGAAACAGCATTTTTCCTGAATAGTACGTTTAAAACGTACAATAACGTACCCACCAGGGTTGTGATACGTTAAAACATCGCTAAATTACAATTGAGTCATCATCCCATCTTGTATAGGTCGCCTATTGCCAATGCAATCAAGTGGGATCAATTATTTAAATTGTTAAGAATGAGGTACGGTATAGGCATACGTAACAAGAGCATTTATTCTAAATATATAGAAAATTCTATACTAGGTACTTATTTATGATATGAATTGTTCTTAATTCCTGCTACCTGTGTTTATTTTTCGTATAGGAAATACGAACCTTAATAATGTCTATAGTGTTACGTAAACCATAACAACATGGTAACGTTGCTATCCAAGTAAATAACGTTGCATTCTATTTTACTGACCTATAGTTGCTTATTTTTTTATGCAAAATAATCAAATGAAAAACTACCGGGAAAATTCAAATAATACCTAACGGCAAAATTAAAAAATATCTTATTTTTTGTAAAAAAAACTGTGGGGCTGCCTACTTATTATTCCTACTTATTATTCCGATTTAGTGTGTTCTTCCATTACTTAAAAAATATTATTTTTTGTGGTGTCCTTTAAAAAATATATTTCTTCGGCTCCGGTAGCAAAGAGGCCTTAGATAAATAATTGATCTAAAATTTCATGAACAATTATTAATTTAAGAAAGTGGCTTTATAGGCGTAGGTTAACTTTAAGTGTATATAACCAGTTAGAACTACTTACTAAAACAATTATCTTATAAGTATTTCTTAGTTGTAAATAAGAGGTATGTACTACCTACTTACCTAACCAGAACATATCATTAGATAGATACCTGTAATATTAATGCGTAAGAACTTATTAAAATGAAGAACTTAATACAAAGAGCGAGACGGTTTCAGAGTTGTATTTTTTTTAAGTTTAGTTAATTTAAACCAAATTTACGTGCAAGAAAAAATTGAGTACATTTGGCATATACATACTTATCGAAGATCATCTTACGTTTTTTAAATGAATTAACAAATTATTCTTTGACCAAGTAGCTATTCCTTGTTCGCTTCTATTTTCTCATAGGACCCTTACTGATTGATCTTTTAGGTATTACTTAAGTTTTGCTAAACATGCTGCCTGTAGTTAGTTAGGAATAAAATTACAAGTTCAATAAGTTTTTAATGTAAATAGATATGATAATATTTATATAATTTTAATTACTGTAAATATTCGTTTTTACACTAGCGACATGCTATGGACTATTCCATGAAATAATAAAAATATATAGGTAGGGTAATAACAGGATAAACATGTCTACCAAAATGAATTCGGGTAATAACAATATACCTACACAAAAAAGTATTTAACTGACCTAGCACATCGTACTATCAGATCCAGAAATATTTGTTTTCAACACTTGATAATCCTTATCAGGACAGTAACATCGTAAAGTGTGTCACTCACTATTTATGGATTTGAATGTACTGCAAGCAATAAACTTGTGATCGTCATCAACGAAACACTAATGTACACTAACCAAATTCTTGCCTGTCTAACAAAATCCACAAAAACCAAAATCTTTTATCTATGTACCAATTATAGTAAAACGAAACATATCAATTAGCGGTCTTTCCTATTTTATAATAACTAATAATGATAAGATTTGCCGGATAAGCGTACCTATTTACAAAAATCTTATGTCTTCTATAGATATCTACTTATATCTACAATTTAAAAATGCTGTATATATTATGAATTAAAGAATCAGATTATGAATTAAAAATTAAGCTGTCCAATTATTAAAGAGCTGAATACTTAAATAAATTGTTAATACTAAGTACTCCATTTGTTTCCACAGATTTCAATCAGCGACTTATATAACTGTATGTTAATGATTGTATTTTACTCCTTTGTATTTATGTTAATAAATATTAATAATTGTTACATAACAATGTTAAGATTTTATAATCAGAAACAATGTATAATATGTTGGATAAAGCATCTATTGTTAAGTTTTCCCGAGTTTATGTACTTATACTTTTTTTCTATATGTTCGTTATTACTCGTTACAAAGCAAGTTTTCAGTACACATTGACAGAAGTATAACGGTCTACCACGGCAAGAACTTTTCTTGTAAGATACCATATCTTACTGCAGTCACAGGCATTCGTATCTTGAGTTGATGGATTTTTTAAGTAAATGCAAGTGCTAAAAATTTTGTCTTTGACTGCTAAGAACTTGAGGTTTTCTTTTGACTTATTTTCAATATATTTTTTGTAATATCTCTACATTAAACGTAAAAAGTACCCCACATAATAAGGCTAAACAATAAAGTACTTATGAAAGTAAAGACCGACTTTTTTTCATTCCTGCAGTCCCTTTATATGCCCACAAAATAGAAGAAACTACGTAGGTGAGATATAGATCGAAGGGGATACAATGCAAAGTATGAAAGTTTCAATGTTGAAGGGAAAATATGAGGGCATCGGTCTATTACACACCTCAAACAAAGTGATATATATAGGTATGCCCCGGAGGTTTCACACAAAAATTCACCAACACACAGAGGGAATAAATAGTCAGGATGTAACTTTTCAATATCAGTTCGACTCGCAAAAAAGTCCAGAGTCATGATAATACGTCAGTTATCTCCAAGAAGGTTCGGTGAAGGCAAATATGAATGAAAATGGAAAACGTAGTCTTGTAATATACCTCTTTATTTAAATAACAACTAAATATACAAATAATTTAAGAATAGTTTAAACATTAGATAAAATAGAACATCTATAACACAGAATTACATGGTGATTATCGCCTGTTATTAGGAATACCTACATGATTTTATATTTTTCAACCTACACTTATCCCAGTCGCCGTCAACAGTTTTGCCTTGCAACTTTGCAACAGAAAAAGTAGATAGCTGTTTTTTTACTATATCCAAAGTGTTGTTACTCTTTTTGACTGTGTTTTGCTTAGCAAAACTATTTTGCGACTGATTAACAATTTTTTTACAAAATCTAAGACTACATAAGTGCAAGTTTTGCATTTAAGTACGGGTACTTAAACGTGACGAAATATTATTTAAGTGCATAATAAAAAAAATACTTCTATTAATTTAATATTCTTAGTTATTAAGACTATGCGTTCTTTCTCCATTATAAAAATGTTTACGAGCAGCATCCTTCTCTTGACAAAACCTATCCCTTTAGTGGCTTGCCAACTCTTCACAATTCTAATTATAATAGACGAATGCTATCGACAAAGATAATGAAATAATGACTTAGAAGAATATTTTATCGTACATAACTATGATACTAGTAATAGTAGTTAATCTTCAGGTATTTTTGCAACGCAAACTTTGTCACACTGTCTTTGTAATAGAGATCTATATATAGAAAGGCAGAACCATGCTGCGTCGACTTCAAATTATTTAGGAAAGTGGATGACAGTGATGGCCTGGTACTTTATCATATCAGAGGATACTTCATCAAGGTGATAGGAAAAGAAGAAAATTACGATAATTTTCATTGTTCTATTTAAACCGTTACATCGTTTTTGGAAGAACTTAGCAAAGACCCAAGACACGAGTATAAAATGTGTGTTAGTGACACCTATTAATTAGACGCGAGGAAATGTAAAGATTATCCGCTTAGTATAAACTATAAAGGTATCGTGATTAGGTACATATTAGCCTTCAAAGTAATTATTTGCTATGTTAGGTACCGTTCAGCTTAGAATCTGTTGCACATATTTTTAAATAATTAGTCAATAGTTTAACGTCTGTGTTTGTTTATACATATACTAATCTATTTATCACATTTTCATATACTTAAATATATAAAACTAAAAATAGGCAATTCTAGGAAAACGACGGTAACATAATTGACAAAAGGCATTATGTTCGTTAACGAATCAATCGAGGTTTATCCTGGATGTGCAAAAAGTTAATATTTATAATATTAGACACATAGGTCGTCATTTAGTTTTGTGGAAAGATATCGAAGACCTTTAAGAAAAACACTTATTGCTTTTTACTTAGTTAAACTTTTTATCTAAACGATGTGATTGAATTGAAGGAAGACAATATTAAAGCAGTTATGAATGCTGTAGCTAGCACGTTATAGATAATTATTACAGGTGAAAAGTATTTCATTAAATACCTACATTTCATTAGGTATTAAACTGTTGGCTACATAGCTGCATTATACATCAACATAAGCTAATCTGATCAATTGACGAAATAAAGAAGCTTAGTCGGGGTATGGCGATACAATTTATTTTTAGTGACTGATGAAGTTTATATTCCTTAACAAAAAATAATAAGAATATTAACGAAATAAAAAAAAACCATTTAACCAGAAAGTATCGCAAGGTTTTTATAAAATGATTTGCGAAATATGGGTCAAAAAGTTCAGGCCGTAAATCACTCAATTTATCGATTTTTGGAGATTGAAAAAAAAATGTGTAGGTATCAATTGACTTCGTCTTGTTCATCGTTCTATGACGGACGATACAATTCCAATTAGTATTTTTTAACGCTAGTTGTAGTAGATACTTACAAACGTTTAGTATAAGTAATAGGTACAAGTACCTATAAATTATGTAGTTTAAGGTAAAACACAATGAACTACAAATTCAAGGTTTTAGCCACAATTGCTCTACACAGCACAGCAGCAGCCAGTATTATTAAATAATAGCGAATAACTTTATTGTTCTAGAAATTGCATATTTTTATTAACTTCTATGTTCTGCATATATTTTTATTTAATTAAGAATTCGCTTGGAGTTAGTTATTTATTAGTTAAGCTTTGCTATCCAACTGTTGAACTATTTGATTAGAAACTACTTTCGTGGCGATGGAAGCATTTGGAATAAGGAAGCGGTCCATGTCTTTTATCAAGAGATTGTCCCCATCTGGTATACCATACTTGAAAGTAATTAATTCAGGGTGCCTCTTTTTAGCAGTGATTTTAACAATAGTGGACAAAGGTCTTCTAGACATAACTTTCGCAGCACCTCGCTTGTTCGGAATGTCACGCAAAACAATCAAATGTGTTTCAGTAACTACTAAGTAAGAATCATGCATGTAGCCATTAAGCAGAACTTCCTGACAGGGGAAATTGTCAACGACATTATGCTCCTTCAGGAAGGATTGCAACTCAACTATCTCTTCTAAAGAATCTGAATCAGTGTAGTCTCGTCTTAGACTGTCTGACCTTGAATCGTCGTCTTCGTCATTGATGCTAAACACTGGAGGGACATTTCTATATCTTTGTTCCTTTCTGTCTCCAGCAGACACATGCCACTCCCCACTGTTATATGTGGAATTTGGATTCACAATATATTCAATTAACTTACCTCTCACTTCTTGGCTCTTGGCTTTCATTGCAGATGACAACTTGCTAAATAACTGTTTTGCTGGTATATTATCTCTCACCTTACTTTGGTGTATATCTGCACCATCATTGTTATTATTAGGTGCACAGACTAAACAAGTAGATGGGTTGTGCTCCTCCAAGCAATCAGTCATATGTGGACCAAAGTAGTCATGGATTGCAACAAAACCTCCTTCTAGCATAGAAACATGTTTGGTATTTCTTTTTAAGAAGGATGCTACCACCATGTGAGCATAACTGTCTTCCTCAGTTCTACCAGAGCCAACAAAGCAGAGGTGTTCTCCAGCGGCCAAGGATCCAGCAGCCAGAGCTTGCCTCTGAGCATTCAACAAACCTTGAACTGCTGTGTTGAATGCTGAGGGCTCTTGTAACATCAAATTACAGTCAAGGTGAAATGCTGTTGACAGATGACCAGCATTATATTGCTCAGCAGGGCGACAATCAACCAAAAAGAACTTCACACTATCATTGCCGTTTCCAGAATCTAATGTAGCACTTTCAATCAATTCATGTACAGCTACAGGAAGACATAGGGCTTGAGAATACAGTTTTGAATTAATTTCAACTCCAGTCTCAGAAAACAAGACTTCCAAAACATCTTCACGGAATGATAGCGGAGTCTTAAGTGAATAATAATGGGCAAGTGAACAAAAGTCAGACACATCATTAGCTTCAAGATCAGAAGGCATTTGAATTAAAGTTTGAATAATAGCATCTTTATCTTCATTCTTCATTTGCAATAACTGTTCCCTGGCATTGATGACCATAATCAAGCAAAGGAAAAATATGAAGAAAGGATCAGACCTTTGGAAATATAAATCCCACATAAATAACACCACCTCCAAGCTACATGTACCAGAAAATAGAGATCTTAACCATGACAGACAATATTGCTCTGGAGTTATTCGTTTTGTGTCTAAAAAGGAACACAGTTCTGGATCATGATATTGCAGAATCAATCTCAATATGTGAAATGGCACACCATTTTTAACACAGCCCTGCGGAATGTACAGTTGTAATACTTTTTCAAACAAGTTGTATGTATCAGACCTTGGTAACTTCAAACTCAGTAATGGTAGTAAAATTTCAATCCAACCATTATTTGAAGAGTAGTTAATAGATTTGGACTTGCAGTAGAAAGTTATAATCGATTCAATGTCAGAAATAACTGACAATTTGTCATCGTCATCATTTCCAAGTCGTTTCACGAACTTCTTCACATCGTCACGGAGTTCATTTTGATTACTTAGATCAAATATTTCATCAAATGAAAGCAGCTGATTGCCTGCATCTTGGCATCTCAGACAGAGAAGCCAGACATCAGGCCGTAAGCTTTCTGGGATCTTCTTGCCTTTGGTCAGAACATTTATTTCTTGTGCTGAGCAACCATCGAGGAGGGCAGACTCCAACTCTATCAGCCTGAAAATAAATAGGTCAATGTTTATGTATCACTACTCACGATTGATACTTTCTGTAGTATGACAACTTCACTAAATTACAAATAGGGACACTGAATACAAAAGTCAGTTTAATGCACTGTTTGTTTACGTGGATGAAAACTCGGTGAGTAAAGCAAATGCCCAAAATAACATAATATTTACCATGTACTGTCGTCTTCGTCTCCAGCCATCGCAATAGCTATTCGAACTCAGAATTTTATCGCACTGTTTGCTTCTCACTCTTTGTCAAACAATTTTATTTTACACTTCAAGTATCAGTTCTAACACTATTACATGAAAATGCATTACTGCTTCATGAATCACAAGGAAAATTCAGACTGTGAAAAGATCTGATAATTTCTAGTCAACACTTCTGTCTTTTCCAGCAATAGTTACGGAATAAAAATCAATGGCAATTTGAACTCTAAACTAATGTCGAAGTGATCATTTTTCCAGTAAATTAATCAAACAACAAATCGAGCTCGAAGGAACGGAACACGAAACGTCAATACGTCAAAAAATAGAGTTCTCGTTCTATGGAGAGTTAAGGCATAGTTAAGGTAAGAGAGAGGAATGAAGATGAAGAGGAATATGATGAGAGTATGTTTATCACTTAAAAAACCTCTCAGAAACCTCGAGAAGCTAAATTGTGGCACAGTAAATGTCTGTGGCAGGTTTAATTTGATAAAATAAGTTCATTTTCAAACCACTTACCATTTTTATATTTATTACAGCCATTTTATACTCTATGGTCGCATAGTTTGACATGACATTGAACTGACACCTGACACTGACTTAATGAATATTTATTTTATTTGTGCAACTGCAAGGCACGCAAATTATTGTGGTTGATTGGGAACCGAATGTGCGATGCCAATAAATATTGAATTACACCGGGTGGATAAGAAGATTTAATGGATTTTTAATGAACGTTACTGCTTTCGGTGTTCATGTTAAATGAGCTCGTAATAGCGCTCCAAATTCACTCATAAGTCTACAGAATTTCGAATAGAAAATGCAACAATGTTCTAATTTGTTTCCCAATAAAGAGGCATTTATTATTTTCGCCCTTTATATAATTCTCTTCGTGTTCCAAGGTAAGAAATTATAACAATTTTCATTTTCGTATAATAGGTTTTTACCTACTTGTTAACTTTAGACCTTATTATACAAAAAATGTAACATAAATACTATCAAACGTTAATTACTATCTTACGTACTGTTATTTGTTTCTCTAACTTTGTTAAAACAACAATAATGAAACGAAATCTTCATCAAACAAAATCTAAAACTCTTTATTCTGAAGAAAATGTAATACTAATAAAATCTGTCTGAAAATGAAAATCTGAAGTCATATTTTATGCAGCTGAGGATAAACTCCTTGTGTCCGATGTTTGCTTGAGCATTCCAAGCTGAAGTTGCTCCACTAATTATTTTAAAGTGCAGATATTGTTAATAAAAATAATGTAGGAAAGTAGATAAATTATATTGTTCAATTTCAAATCATGTCTACTGTTACCATATTATAATTTTATAATTATAATGTATGGATATGCAGTGCAATAAACTATAGCAGGAAAATGAACTGCTATGTAGATAACAAAATTCTACAATTCTGAATTGCTGTAACTGTTGATAAGAAGCAATTGATTTGTTCCATAACATTGTTCATTACAGTTTGGATATAAACTTGAAAACCAATTAATCCCCAACATTGATTTTGATAGTGAAACAAACTTTTGAATGAGTTAAATATGTTTTTGAAGCCTTCTCTCTCTCTCATCATCATCAGCATTATTAGATACTAGGCAGAGGCCAGGCTTGCACAATGCGGGTTGGTGCTATCAGACTTTATGGTGCAGGTTTCCTCAAGATGCTTTTCTTCACCTTAAATCAGCTACTAGTGGCCAAGATATACTTAAAAAGTACACATAAACTCAGAAAAGTTGTATTGGTACTTGCTTGACCTGGAACGGAATCCACAAATATTTTATAATTCAAGTTATCTACATAATATTACTTATAATAGATAAATGTGATTTGAATTTCTATCAGATGATTCATTCAATCGTAGCAAGCAATTAGGATAATAAAGATGATTTATTTATCTCCACATATTACATACTAAATTACAAATGATCAGTTGACAACAATTTGGGAGATACAGTTCCTTACTTGTAAGAGATCTGGAATCTAAACTAAGCTGAATCCGATATCTTAGAACTTCAGGTCCCCCATTACATGAGTAATAATAGGTTCACAATATTGTCAATGTGGTTTAGAAATACTATTTTGTGTGGACACAAGAACACATGTGCAAACTCAAGTTAGTGCGTACACATAAGTGTGTTTGGGTGTATATGTGTGTGATTGTGTGTGTGTGTGTTTGGTTGTATATGTGTGAATCTGTGGTGTGGGTGTTTGAACAGGTGTAAACAGCCTATGAAACTCAGTTTTATGTTAACACCTCACGGACTTTTTCAGTTTGTAAATAGTTTAGACTAAGTAACCATCTAGTTATTTTATTTCTACATTCGGTTTTTAGGCAATTTGATATGCTAAGAAATTTGTTGATTTTTTTATAAATGAATGATACTTATATGAATAAATACCTAATACTTTTACTCTCAAGGGTATCTTGTATTTACTCAGCTCTTAAAACAATAGGCAGTCTTACCTATTATGTACACTTGCATCAAAGGCACAACAATCAAGCGTGATAGTAAATGTTTTGAGTTTAATACTTCAACAATGGACTATGCCACATGTTCAATTTTCCAGTTAAGATTTGCTTACTGATGGAACCATACATGTGCCCACACTAGCATTTTCATTCTGCTACCCAACAAAATCTCCTAAATATGTTAGATTCCTAAATGTAAAAAAAAACTGTGTGTAACATAAAATTTTAAATGAATAAACCTGTATGAAAACAAGGGAATTCACATTTCTCGTATTTTTGAAAAGCAAATATATGTATAAACTTCAAATTGAATCATAAATCAATTTCAAAACGAGATAAGCCTGCATGTCATAAAACTAAAGGTGATTCATACTGTTGCCACCTTAACGTTATCGTAAGTTAATTCTAATTACTTGGTTGATAATATTTTGTATGAACACCTTTTTCCCTTTGCTTCCAGGTGTGTTTGTAACAGCATCAAAGACAGAAAATGGTGGATATGACTACAACACAACACTTGTGGTTTTCCTATCGGAACTCCTCAAATTATGTGCATCAGCATTTCTTTACACCTATAGAAGAGAGTAAGTACCTATGGCTATATACATATTGGAATAAAAGTTACTACCAATTAACCTTACCTAATTTTCAATGGTATTTACCCAATTACTTACGCGCCACTCGTTACGATTCTACGCAATTAAATTTATACCTACCTCGAGAAATAAAAATTTTTGCTAAATAAATTCCATATTATATAAAATACGTTAAAAAAACCTGTTCGTCTATTTTTACACCTATAGCGACTTAATGTGTAATAGGTCCTCTCAAAATATTAATAGATCATGTTTTTAGGCATTCACTTTCCTGTTTAGCTAGAATGCAAATCAGCAAAAAATCTATTCTGCAAAGGTTAGCTATGTCGAGATCAATGTCAATAGATAGCTTTTAGACGTAAAAATCTAGTCGGCAGTTACATATTTAAGAAAATGTATATAGTGTGTCTAGCAAAGTTTCATCAAAATCCGTTCAGCCGTTTTTCGAGTCAAGAAGTTCCAAACAAGCATACACACACTCACGTATTTTCTCTTTTGTAATATTAGTTTGATTTTTAACTGAAACCTACAGGAAAATGCCTGTCTGATTTTCAGCTATTATCGACAAAAGCATAAACCCTTTGTTGTTTATATGTCAGTGTCCAGTGTATGAAAACTATATGCAACTGTGGATTATTACTCCAAAGACACCTATCCAGTTGGCAAATCTCAGCTATATATTTATTTTTACAGCCTGTTTTTGCTACAGAATTATTATAATATCACCTTGACATTTTGACTCTCCCATTATAGTTTTAGTATAACGAATTGTAATTTATTATTGCAGAAACTTACCTATTTAGTTTTTTTTTGCCGTTTTTTCACAAATGGTTTCAAACGGTACCGATGCTCATCAGAAGTGATAGACAAGATTCCTCTAAATCGTTATTTTATATTCAAATCTCACCTATCTGTGCACCTTCTTATTTCTAATGTTTTTTTCTATGTATTTCAGCAATAAACCGCATATATTCCGAGCCATCGCCATAAACTACAAACTACTACTCCTGTACTTCATACCATCATTGTTGTATTGTTTCTACAACAATTATTAATTTGTCAGACCCCACGTATGTTCCGGGTAACTGTATTATAGGTATGTTTAGTATTTAAAGGACTAGAATTGTGCTAACCTTGGTAACAAATATATTATCATACATGCATAGCAATACAACAACTATAAATGCGGAAATGAGTTTGTTGTTTACACTTTCACGGTAAAATCGCTAGACATAATCCTTATTACCTTTCTCTTTACTTTATCTCTTTCAAGCATGCTCTTCATAAATAACTAAATGCGAAAACATGAACCTAATTGGTTAATAGTTGCATAGGTAATTTGTTTTTGTTAGCTGCTAATACCTACTCTGTTTTCCGATTATAATAAAATAAATAAATAATGAGATGAAATTAGCCTTGGAGATTGACTAGGCTTTTCATAAGGCTTTGGGCCGTAGTTCACTCGGACGCGAGCAAAAATATTTTAAAGTATCCTCCTTGGCAAAAATAACTTTTTTACGCGTAATTTGACATTGTGAACGAAACAGCAAGTTACTAAGGACTTGTTAATAATGATGAATGTTTTCTTTTTCAGTTCCTATTCAAGAGAAAGCTAGCTTTCATGCAATGGATCTCACTAGGCATATTAACCGTGGGATGTATGATCAAGAACTTCGATGCAGCTTCAATACAATCCAAAGGCGACTCGGATCTCTGGTCACAGCTATTCAACATTTATTTCGTATCTATTAATTTCCAGAATTTCTGCTCCTGTCTGGCCGGTACATATAACGAATATTTGTTAAAAACTAAAGGCTCGAATGTCGACATGTTCCTACAAAATGTATTTATGTATTTGGATTCGGTTATTTGCAATTTCTTCATTCTAATGTTCAAAGGCGAATTAGGCACGATATTCGATGATTTTGGTTCACTTGCTGATACTTTTGTAGTACTTATCACAGTAAATAGCGCTGTGGTAGGTATAGTTACTAGTTTCTTCTTAAAGAACTTAAACTCTATTTTAAAAACATACGCGAGCGCTTTGGAATTGGTTATAACGGCTGTAGTTTGCTATATACTATTTAATATTGTGATAACTGCTTTCACAGTGATATCAATATGTCTAGTCAGTATTGCTGTCGCTATGTATTTTAAAAATCCAGTTAGTAATGTCAACATGAATTTAGCTGATGGCAAAGATAAGGAACCCCTTATAGAAGTTACAACAAATAACTGAATCGATAGATTGTAGGTAGTCTAATGACATTCTGTATTATAATTTCTTATGAATTTTCATGATTATAATAACTAATAAAAATATACGTGTATGCGTATGCTGTAGTTTAAGGAACAAAAATCTGGTGACGATAAGCTGAAATTGCCAAATATAGATGCGACTCGGAACAACACAGAAACCCTTTTGGGTATCAGCAATATATTGTAGGGCATTGGGCGTCATGTGCTTTTCTGTGCTCGGAAGTTAGTGATGAACCGCCATTAATTTTGGTGAGAACTGTACATCATTCCCCATTCTGTGCTCGATGTTACTATGTAACTTTTTTGAGTGTATCATTGTTGATTATATTCATTATAACAGCAAATTAACATCACACAGTTTAGATGCCATATTTTAATGTGGATCATTATTTGGTCATTAAAAGTATTAAGTTAGTATTAGTACCTGGCTACTAAGATTTATGGCTGTAAGCCAGATTCTATGCATAAAAACCAAACATTACCAAATATCTTTCAAAATACTTATTGTTGTTCATGTATTCCATTATCCACCTTATGGATAGACAATTATAAGGTTGAACAAATGTTATCCTTATTTTCATTCTGGAATGCAACTATGATACTTAGCCGTGCTCATAAAGACGCTTTCCTTCATATCACTAAGTCTCGATGCAAAGTATACTCTTATTATACTGTACAGCAATTTTTTTCGCATTTTATATACCATAAATATAGGTTGGCCTCAAAGCAGTTTATAAGTATTTCAATTTATTTGAGTGTATAATTTATTTTACATGTTGTTAATGATAAAGGTGCAAAATGTTTTATTTTGTTAATAAAGATAAATAGAAGTTTAAGAAAAGCTTAAAGCCAAGGGATTTAAAGATTTTTGTTAACCATTAGATAGCCATAACATTGAATCTCGTAATACAAAACGTTCTACTAGACATAATAGGTGCAAATATGTATGTAATGTATGTATCAGATACTTTTGTTATTAGAATTCTCAGAGAAATTCTATGCTAAATGTAAATTCAAAAAACCATGAATGTTCTTGCGATAAGACACATCCGTTAATTTTAAATTACGGCTTACCATAAAGCCAGTTGCGCATAGAAGCCAGAATAATCATGGCCATATCCAAAACAGATTGATTTAAAAACATTTAAGTTGATGGCTTTACAATACTCATTGAAGTGACAATTATTGAAATTGAATGTGATTACATAGGTAATGATTATAGATTTATGATTTGCTAGACAGTGGCAAAGATGAACCTTAAAATGCACGTTGTCTATGTGTATAATCAATAAAATACTCTTTGACATCTTTGGCTCTATTCTGAATTATACTAAGTAATACTGTTACATACAGTTCTTCAATTTAGCGAGCAAGTTTTCCACACCTACTTAGTACTATTATTGTCCCTAGATACTTTTATTGACATTGATGTAAGGGCATTGTTACTCTTTGGAACTGCTTATTAGTTTATTTATCTGCATTTAAACCATTAAGATTACTATTTTATTATATTTGAAATATGAAGCATCTAATAACTTACGATTATTTTATACATCAATCAGAATCCCCTTGTCACAGAATGTCAGCTATTACCTCGACTAAGTTCTAGCTAAATTAAGGGTTACGGCTGCCAACATTTTGTAATAAGTACAGTTACCGGCACGGATATTGGGCTCTCGGCGGAAGAGTGAGGATCGCTTTGCGCACCCGTACGTATAAGGCAATAAGGCAGTAAATCGCTTCTGCGCAGGTGAAGGTCAGGGCTCAATATCCGTGCCGATAACTGTACTACTATATGGAAATCAAAAGTGTTTTATGTACCTACCTTTTTCTAAAAAAACCCAAAGAGCTGCTAAGTTTAAATCTCAACTTCTATGTCAATGGTGATTAATGTACTCGAAAGGTTTCTATAATTAAGTTTTTCATTGTATTCTAAGGCTCTACACCACTCATTAAGTACCTAAATAAATCAAATCTATTGTGCCACTTCTTTTTATCAAGATTAGCAGCATCACAGTAATCTACAATAACTTAAGGTTAAGTATGTAATGTACATAGTAATTTTAAACTGTCAAACTGCAATAAAAGCTTGAAGTTACAAATGAAATAAAATACAAATTTTATATAGACCTTTTATTTACACACTAATGTTTACATAATTACCTTTGCAAAGCACATTAAATTTATACCTAACTAATAGTTACAATCACAACAAGTCAATAATAATTTAAAACAAGTAGTACATTATCACATCTGGCTGCACTTAGAAATATGTAATAATATTTATATAAATGATTTGTCAAACTGTTGTCTATCACAACTACACTCTTGACTTGATCTTATATACACACACAGTAAGTAACCATTGTATTCATCATAATATGTATTTGAAACTTCTTGATCAAAGTAACTGGGTCCCACACTATTGTTATTTCCCATTAAGGCCATAGTTCTGAGTTACTAACACGCAAACAGTATTAACTAACAAACATAACAAAATAATCATAATACTAAAACTCTGAAGGTTGCCATTCAAAACCAAGATTTGTATCTACATCATTATTTCAACTGGAAGCATTTAGTGCCAAATATTTAGCTGGTTAACATTAAACTTAGTATGTAAAAAGTACTTTGAAGATTTAAGAATGCAATTTTGCTGGCAGGTGAATAGTTATTATGCAATGGTAAATTGAATACTGAAATGATGTGGCTTGTGAATTATATGATACCTCAGATCACAAGTTTAAAATTATATGGGCTTGTACAGTAGTGTGGTAACATACTTCTTCCTGTATCTGTGTGTCGCTGATAATACCATAACACCGTCTTTGATAGACAATGCATACAGGTGATTCAACATCACATGATTTGGTTCTGGTAACAAAGTTGGTTCACACTGGAAAAGATTAATTAGAATATCAGCATATGAATTTATATACAGCATAATAAAATATTCTTCATAAGTTACAAGTACTTACTGATAGTGGAGTATCTTTGTTCAATATTACTTGCAAAAGGTGAGGTGGTAAAATAGGTGGGCCTGAAACTTTTTCCCATGGTTTTGACTGTGGTATTTCCTAAAAAGAAAATGTAAAAAAATATTTAGTATAGATTTAGTTCAGAAGAAATTTAGTATTTTCAAGTCAATTTTGCTACAAACCTGAGAATATTCTGTTTGGGCACTGCTGTGAATCCCTTCACTATCCTTCGCAAGTGCTTGGAAAACCTCAAAATCTGACATTTTCACTGTAACCAAGTTATTTTTACTACCCATTCCATTATCCACTACCTTCTGCTGTAACAAAATTAGTGTATGCCTTAATATACTTGAACATTTTTGATTAAGTACTGTTATTATACAGTAGATATGAATCACTTATGTCTATTAGATATAGTATACTAGACAATAGAATTACGAGTTTATGAAAATAAATCATACCACAGTGGGATCATGTCGCCATTCTCCATCAACAAAATACTTGTATTGATGTTCACCTTCAGGTAAATCAATTATCGTAACAAAGTCTCCATGGGACTTAACCATAGGAATTGTTTTCCAATCAGTGAATGTACCACTAATGTACACCTGGAAATAAACAAGAATGTTTATAAGTATTTGCCGTTTAGAAGCAGATATCTACCAAAACATATTAACTTACTTGTTTTCCTCCTCCTTCCCATTTAAATACAGTTGGTAAAACTTTGACATCGTCAATAATCTTACTGCCTTCAGTCAATGTGTTCGACCTCTCGCGTGGACCACTGTATTCAACATCACTTTCAGGAACAGCCTTGGTATAATAGGGTGCACCATCTTCAATGTTATTTTCGTCATCTCGACCACTACGATCATCGTCAACCTTTTTATCAAATGTAAATGCTTCTCCTTCTTTAACTGGCGATGACGGTCCGACATCGGGTGCCTTCGTCACAGCATCTCTGTGCCATTCTTTGGGTTGGTTACTCCCCGCGTTTCCCATTGTTTTATGAAAATACTCCCCCAAAAACCTTTTTTTACATGCAGGAAATCTTTTGCGACTTTGGTCAACAATCTGTCACTGCCATAAATTGACATTTGACATTATTTTACGTCATTTAATATAAATAGAGCAGTGAAGCGATGGAGGTTTCTTATTTATGGATGGTAGTATTGATAACGTATAGCAATTGGTTTTAATCGATTTAATTATTGTGGTTTTGTTGTTGTGTCGAATACTGAAGTGTTCTGATCTCTTTCTCGTAAGCGTAATTTGATTGAGGAGGTTAATAAAAAACGGTATTGAATCTTATTTTCATATAATGTTTGCACATTTACGCGATTACGTTTTGCTTTTCGATGTAAAACACATCACTAATTTTTGACGACATCACATCTTTTCTCTTTGGTTTGATTTTATTCAATAACTGTCAAGTCGAAATAGTCAATACAATACACTTCATTTCATTGTGATAAGGGCGACTGTAAAGCGTATGGCTCTGCGTGATAATATTTATTAAAGTACATATAAGCATAAAGTATAGAATAAAATAATGAACGATGAAAAGCAACCGCTTCTCACGGGACCCAGCAATTCAATTGATAGTATCGAACAGCCAGTAGAATTAGTGACAGCTCCAGTTGCAACTTCAGCTACTAGTGGCAAACCAAAAAGCGACTATCACCCAGCCGCGGAAAGGCGGCTGGAGCATCCGACTTCCAACTTCGATACCTTAATCCACCTTCTAAAAGGAAACATAGGCACTGGCATACTGGCTATGCCAGATGCTTTTAAAAATGCTGGCCTCATAATTGGTAAGTGTTTACAATCTAAAAGTGTTGTATACAAATATCCATTGTTTCCGGCTAATGAATAAAAGCCGGTTATTTGATATTTCATCAGTTAAAAATGATGATTACATTCCAATTTTTTATTTCATTAAATAAAGATTTTATTACTTTAAATTTCATCCCTCTCAAATTAAATATTGTATATTAAAAAAATTCTTGAAAGTAACAGGCTAACAGGTGATTTTCTCCTGACCAGGTGTATTTGGTACATTACTTATGGGTACAATATGTACCCACTGCATGCATATGCTGATAAAGTGTGCACATGAGCTATGCATCAGGAGTCAGAAGCCAGCTCTGGGTTTCTCAGAAGTAGTTGAAGATTCATTTGCACTAGGACCAATATCAGTGAGGCCATATGCTAAAACAATGAAGTAAGTGAATTTACTGTTTATTATATTACCTATTTCACTAATCTCTATGTGATAAAAAAATCAAGTAATTATAAATACAAATAATAACAATGGATTATCATTAGAAATGATAACTCCCACGTAACAAAGTCTTGATTTTTTGCCATACCTTTTGAAATATTTTCTATTAATAATACTCATCCTTATTAAATAAAAACAAGGCAGGTAGAACATAAAGTACCTGTTTATCAACATTATTTATTTCCAGTTATGTAAATGTCACAGTAGGAATTTTGAATCCAGTTCAAAATTTTATGTAAAGTGCTTTTATTCCTTGTTTTTATAATAATAAAACAGAGTTGTTTTTTTTGTATTTTTAATTAAATATTCAAGTCAATGTGCCTCACCCATTCAAGATATACAAAATCTATTTATTACATGTATGCTATAACTTATATTTCCTATATTCCACTACAAATTACAGTTTAATCTTATCAGCTAGCCGCACCATTTGCCAATTGCAATGTCAATCAATATGTGCCTATTGTATGATATGGCCTCACTCATCACAGTGACAATATGGTATAAAATTACATTAATTTTGTGTCAACAAAATATTTCATTTTATGGTCTGTACAGGAAATAGTTTTACAAATACATTGGATGAGGAAGCCCACACAATTACAAAGGAAAAAACTTTATCAATAATTTCTCCTGTTTCATTTTCAAAAATTGCAACAGATAATATTTATTAGCAACTACTATTGGTTCATAGACATTGCACTCTCTATAATGAGCATACATCGAAAATTTCCTCTTCCTAGTAATTAGGTTTACTTGTTATCATTTAGGAATATTACTCACAAACAAATAAATGTCTGTCTTCATTATATTGATGTGAACAGATTTACTGGCAAACAATAATGATGTTGATAACAGGCATGTTTTATGTAGTGTTCTTATCTATTTCACCTCAGTTAATTTATATTTTAATGAGTTCCAGTGGACATTACACAACCTGTCAAGATCACAACTCACAAGGGATTGTGTAATGGTTATCTCTCAGTCTGAGGGTTATCTTAACATTTGATATCTTTTTGTATGCTTAACTTACACATTTCGTGTGGCTTTTGTTATGAATGGCACCTACTCTGGGTGGCTGAATAAGTCCATTAATCATGAGAGAACTAGAGATCTATGAAAAAGTATTATTTTTTTTAGAATAGAATATAAATAATTAATATAAACAAAATATGTTTAGAATTATCTGATACCTATATTCTGGCTTATGACCTATGCACTTGAGGTAATGTAGGTAGAGCATGTATGGCATGAGTTAATTAGTTTAATATTGAGAGTAAGTTTATATTATGTATAATAAATAACACTGATGGCAATATATATTGTTTCAGGAATATTGTCAGTGTATTTTTGGTAATAACACAATTGGGATTTTGCTGTGTATACTTTTTATTTGTTGCAACTAACCTTCAAGATACAATGCATTTCTTTCATATAAATTTAAGTGTACATGCATACTTGGCTTTATTATTCCCGCCAATACTTGCCCTGGCTATGGTGAAGAACTTAAAGTACCTGACACCAGTGTCTCTGGTTGCCTCTATAATGACTGCTTGGGGCCTTGTGATAACATTTTACTATATACTTCAAGATTTGCCAGCTACAAATACTGTGGATGCATTTTCTAGCTGGCATCAATTACCTTTATATTTTGGCACGGCTATTTATGCATTTGAAGGAATAGGAGTGGTGAGTTTATTTTATTATTAAATGTATGTACCTATAATTGTGTTTGTACCTCGTAAAGGAATCCGACTGACTCCACGTCATAATAAGACATCGGATTATATGCACTATCAAAATGTCAATGCTAATATGCCTTACCGCTAAGACGAAAATAATACGATGTCCGCTTGTAACATTGCGTATTGAGGTACCTAGTCTGCAGTGGTTATGTGTGGGTACATAGGCGTATGTCAATTTGGTAATGAATACCAGGTAGGTCGTCATGTCCAACAATGCGGAGATGTTCTCTACCTTGGAGCAAAATCAGTGTGTCCTCGTCCCAGGCAATTGGCGGCGATGAACTCTTGCGCTCGGCTCTGGTTCAAGCCACCCCGTCAGTCAAACTATGCCTTGCAGTAGTCTTTCGTTTATACCCACTTTAAGGTAGATGCACACACAAACGCTGAAAGCCTTATATATAAAATAACGAAGGTCTGACAGTCGCGGGCTCTCGATCTACAACGCACAAAAAAAAGAGTCATTTGAACTACATAGCCATCTGTTATCTTGATAACGATATGTAAACCGTCTGTTATTTCTTCATTCAGTTCGTGCAAATATCCTCGACATTTACATTAGAATGCAATTATTAAGTCGGCGGAAGATATAGCTTCGTGCAAAATCTAATAAAAACCGATCAATAGGGACTCAAGCCTGTAAATAAAACTTGATTTATGAATAATCTTTACAAGCTGCAATATCGAAGAATGATATAATAATACCGTTGAGCCCAAGTTCACCGACAATGACAAAACCACATTTGAACGAGTTCCCTTCGTTTCAATGCATTGCAACAACGGCACATCGGCGAAAGTAACGGTCATATAAAGTAGATCTAGATATTCACATTAATATTAGTTAACTAGGACTGGGTAATGTTGCGAGTGCGATATTAAAATATGCCCGCTTGACCCTTTAACTTATATCGGACTTATGGCGATCAAGTTCCTCTATGAATTTATTTCGAGTCTATGTGAGAGAAGAGATTGTGGGGTTTCTTCTCAACTTTAATTATTTTGGAAACATGGCAGTTAAGCCTAGGAATGTGTGTCACCATCTGTTTACTTCTCCCACTAACATGTTTTCCTCCTAATCTGGGCCACATCGTTTGTTGCTCAACTGAATTTATTCAGCGTCTGTCTGTCTTTGTTTGCCTGTCAAATAAGTACGTATCCTTTTAGAGCTTCAATTATTCAAAAATGCATAGGTGCCTAAATATGTTAGCAAATTATATTATTAACGAACGTATTTCCTAGCTGATCTGCTATACAGCTTAACACTACATCAAACAAATAATACTGTTGATAAACGATATGTAGCAACCGTCCTTTAACGCACCATCAATTATTCTCGCTCTAGACCACTAACTTTAATGTGTCATCGTTACTCATAATACATTTGCCACTTCTCTAACATACAATAGGAAGATATTACGTCACTTATCCGTAATATGATGTAGTTGTACAGCTTGAACTAGTATTCCCGGATAGCTGGGACATCTTGACGTCACCCATGACGCAATAAGACCTCGTTAAACGGAGAAAACATTTCCACAGTTTATATGGATCCCGTGCACTTTTACCTCCCATGGCTACGAGCCAGAAACGATTATACAGGGTCGATAGGAATATAGTTGCTATTGGTACTTAATACATAATAGTCGTTTCACGATATGACCTTTCTTTGTTATTGTTATATTAATATGGATATCGATTACGCCCTCTCTATTTTTCACAATGTCTCCGACCTAGTCTTATCTCTTATTCCTAATTAAATATTGATTTAAGAATAATGGAAATTTAGTTTGTGTTGATGAACTTAACTACCTGTGCCTACATAAAACCACTGCAGCTGGCGCCTAATAGACTGTTTGCTGGACGAATGAATAATACGTTATAGCAATTTGTTTTATTTAATCAAATGTTTATTTCTATGATGACGCGTCTGTAATGGTGCTTACGCAATGTAGGTACCTCGTTTGTATATTCAATCAGTAATACATATTGCACAGCCACATGGGACACAAAAAAAAACATTATGTTTTCGAATATTTAGACAGCCACAATTTTATCTGAGACAGCCAGCAAAATCAATTGCTTTCACTTAATAAGTATGTGCTTGTCTTGGTATGTTTTTATGTACTAGCCGTTCCCAGCTGTTCCATCTGAGTTCTGAGGGAATGTCTTCCCTCGCCCGGATAAAAAGTGGCCTATGTCCTTTCTCAGGCTCTAAACCATAGAGTACCTTCCATCTAGGAGATTCAGTAGTTTTAGCGTGAATGCCGGATAGAGTTACTTTCACATTAACAATATTAGTAAAAAGTACCTACCATTATTTTGGAAGCCAAAATTAATAGCTAGATATCAATTGCAGATTTTACCATTGGAAAATAACATGAAAACCCCAGAAGACTTTGGTGGCTGGAATGGTGTGCTCAATACTGGCATGGTGATAGTAGCCGCATTGTATACAGCTATCGGATTTTTTGGCTATTTGAAATACGGCGACCATGTACTCGGCAGTATAACGCTCAACTTGCCCAACACTTTGTAAGTATTCAGTTCATTAATTAACTTTATTTTTATATATTCTTTGAGTAATTATGAAGATAACCGTTGAAAGTGGATGACCTTTTGGATATCACGAGAGATTCCGTGTTTTACATTCTCACTATCTATGGCTATCAGTATCCGCTATTTAACCTCTTTAGGGTACCATACAACTAGTAAAATGGGACCTTATTATTTAGACTTCGCTGTCCGTCACTAGGCTGTATGTCCTGTGAAATTAATTTAGGGGTTCTCCTTTACAAATGATACGAAAGCCTCCGTGCGCGAATCCCATCCGTGATTTATTTTTGTATCTAAATATGTGAAATGTGTAAACTTTTCTTATCTCTGTTTGCAGGTTAGCGCAAAGTGTTCGGGCAGTTATGGCAGCTTCGATTTTCTTATCGTATGGGCTACAGTTTTACGTACCGATGAATATTGTTTGGCCATATGTCAAATCAAAACTGACGTCAGAGCAGGCACTAAAACACGGTGAAGCAGTCACTCGGTTCGTGCTCATTTCTATAACGTGTAAGTTGAATTTGAATATAGATCATCGACTCGGACCGTCTTGGTTAAAAGTCACAGTTTATCTCAGCATAGAAAAGATTAATAGGTATTGTTGTGCACTCACAGGCATGTCTGCCTGGTTCGAAGGTTATCTATGTTGGACCAAAACAATTGTTAGTCTCACTTCGAGGCTACACTATCTATATTATACTTCGTTAATAGTACTACTTTACACCTATCATTGTTATCAGTCAAATATTGATTTTTACCTCAACATTATGTTGTGGGAAATATCATCAAATAAATATTGTCATATGAGTACATTCAGTTATTGAACTTCGTTATAAACATATTTGTATTTAGGTGACTAATGATACGTTATCGGTTACAGTTTTGGCGGCTGCTCTGATTCCCAATTTGAGTGGAATAATTTCTCTTGTGGGCGCATTCAGCAGTTCGGCTCTCGCGCTAATCTTCCCGCCCGTCATAGAAATAATGACGTTCTGGCCTGACCAACTCGGACGGTACCAGTGGATGCTATATAAAGATATATTCATCATCTTCTTCGGTTTTACAGGATTCGTATTCGGCACTTTCATCAATGTAAAAAATATATTTTTCTAAAAGAAATTAAAATTCAGTACCTACTTGACAAAAAATAATATAAACCAAAGAGTTTTGTAATATTGTATGTTGTTTTATATGATAATCATGACAATAATTGTGTGTAGTAAATGTTTAAAATATTTTGCTGTATGAAAATATAAACTTAGCTTTAGGTGTTGATTTATTGACAAGCTCAGCTTATTTTTAAACGTTTATTTTATATTGGACCTTTTTAGTATTGATCATTGTAGTATCCTTTTTAGTATCAGAAATATTGAAATGGGTATTATTTTAAACTTTTGATAGAGATGACATGGGCTTGTACTCATGCATAGATATATTGTTACCTATTATGTGTACATTAGCTCTAATTTTTGTATACGTATGATACGTATATAATACCTAATATACCTACTGATATCAGCATACCAAAATATTATAATATTAGTAATTTACATTCCACTGTTACTTTCGGACAGTATAAATAAACCTTTGTTTTATGTTTTGGTATGTGTATAATGTGATCTTAGTACCTTCCTATTTTTTTTATTTAATTATTAAATTATTTTTGTTAGATTATTCAAATCCTTGTTTAGTTGAATTAGTAATAAAATCTATTTAGAGCACCTAAGCAAAGAAATAAGATAAAGAATATAAAAATATGTACAGTATCGAATATTTTTGATCTTAAATGTTTAAAACTATAGTTAATATATTGAACGCATTTATAAATGGTGCTTGTGTATTCAATGTATTTGGTGTTATCAATGTATGCTCATAGGTTAAATGAATTTGTTGCTTAAAAATCCAGTTGGTGTATGTCATTTTGAAAAAAAAAAGCATTTTGAGACCAGAAAAATGTTTTATGTGATAAGGACGCGCAGACGGAGCAGATAAATGTTTATGTTATAATAACCAGAAGCAGATTGATAAATTGTTCTTAGTAGCGAGTCGCAAGTGCAATGTACCTAAATACAATGTTGTAAATAACAAATGCTATGTAGTTTAATACGTCGTAACTAGAAAGAAAATAATTAGGCATGCATGTATTCATTCATGTATTCTTGGAAGCATTTGTTGTGTGTTATAATATGCTTTCTCGCTTTACAATTACAATACGTTTTCTGCTTTCTGTTTGCATGAGACATAATACTTAGTTTTATTTCTACAAACATGTTGACTACATAATAGCATTTAAAATAGTTAATGAAGCACATATTAATATAACATAAATTGATCACCGCAAAATATGATACAAATTAAATAATGATCTGTGTTTATTCTCAGTTTATGATACTAATGATCTGTACAGAATCTATGAAAAAAGCCCACCGAGTTAGCTGTGCAGGTGGTGAGCGGAAATTTTTGACAAACGCTTAGGTCAAATCTAGGAAAAAGAGATTATTAATAAATTAAATATTTTACAATCAAATCAGACGCTGTTGCTTTGCAACCTATTGACAACTTTGCGCCGCAAAAAGCAAACATATCTGTGGACACGCCATTATGTAATTTTCTTTCTTTTGATATACATTTCCTCAAGGAAATTTTAGTTATAAAGCAGCAATATCAAAGCTAACAGTGCTGATCTGAACAGATTACTCAGTGGGTGTATAGTAGGGTGTGTCATTTTTTTCAACTTCCGAATTTTTACATTTAATACCTCTCAAAAGTTGCTATCTTGAGTGTCATTAAAAGTGGCATTTATATTTTTTTTATACATACCTACTTATGGCTCGCTCAACGACCTTGAAGTTTTTTAAAAATAGTGAAATTTGGTTCGGCATTGGCAGGTTATATTTCTTACTTCTATGCACTTAAATAGTTATTTTATGATAACTGCATCGTTAGTAATACGACCGAGTGAAAAAATACTAATTTGACAGTCCGTTGTTTTTAATACCTACTTATACGTGAGAGCTTTTTCAGGACCTATTGGTAAATTGCTAAAAACTTGTGAAAATAGAGAAAACACTAAATTTGAATTAATCGCCGTTTGTTTACTAGACCTATCAATGATAAAATTTAGCTCAGATCAACAATATTGTGTGTGGCAGTGTCAACCGGATCGGTTAGCTACGATTTAGCAAAACGGTTTCTTGGTAAAATGTCACATGCTAGATGGCTCATGGCTGCTAATAGGATATTACGACTGTATGTTTCTACAAAACTGACGACAAATGAACTGATTTTAAGGCAATTACATCTGCAAAACATGCAGTCCAACTTGGTTTCACATTAAAATAAACAGCTCATGTCAAGACGGAGCTAGAAATTTGTGGTTTCTTATTAAAAGCTCAAGATATCTATCTGAAGACATGAAGGCTTTATTGGATCCAGTAATAGAGCGGAACGCATATTTCGATCACCAAGTAAACTTATTGCTATCGATGTTAACCGATAACAGCAAGCATATAAGAGAACTTGGTTGCAGAAGAATTATAAAAGCTCGCCCTTCGCGTCAAGCGACAATGATGAGATCTGTTATTCCAAAAATTTACTTTGAATGCCAAAATTATTACGACATGATTGATTGGCAAGACAAGTCTCTGGTTTTAACAGAACCTCCGCTATTGTGTAATTAGGAGACAGATGATCTAAAAAAATTGTACTTAGATGAAAGAAATATCGAGAAATTCGAGTTTCCATAGTTTCCCTGTCAACTCCTGTTCCGTTGTCGACTCAACACATCTTTCGACAGACTGAGTGTGACAGGAAAGCTATGGAAAGTCAAATTTGTCGATATTTCCTTCATCTAAATTGTTTAAAATATTTTTTTTTGTATTTTTGCTTGCAAGCAAAATTTTAGGCAAATAATGCCAAAATTCAACTCAAAAACAGATTTTAAGTAACGTATTTTTATAATATAAACTTAATTATTTTTACTTGTTATAATTTTATTTCCTTATTCACATATATGTATTTAAAGATACACGTGATTTGGTACAAAGGTATGTCAAAAAAATTACATAAGAACCGACTTAGAACTTTACAGTAAAATATTTTTTTTTTCAGTCATTGATGTCGCTTGAGCGAGCCAAAAGTATATTAAAGTCTGAACTTTTTTGACATTTTCTAGTTACTTTTGTTGCCCTTCAACTTTTGAGAGGTATTACGCAAAGAAATAACACACTTTTTTTTTCTCCATACAATAGTGACACACCCTAGTG
Source organism: Helicoverpa armigera (assembly GCF_030705265.1). Taxonomy (NCBI): domain Eukaryota; kingdom Metazoa; phylum Arthropoda; class Insecta; order Lepidoptera; family Noctuidae; genus Helicoverpa; species Helicoverpa armigera. Next base: position 6,258,892 of record NC_087132.1, on the reverse strand, counting down.
TATAGTTTGCCTATTTTAGTGGTGATGTACTTATGTCAAAGAAAATATAGATAATGGTGCAAATTACAAAGTGGTATTCTTTATATCCTACCTGAACCATATTATTGATGTGCGCTATTTAGTAACGTATACCTTCAAGTTGCTAAGTTGAGGTTTTACAAGTTCAGTCAGTAATTAATGATTACCTACTAATTTAAAGTAGTATATATGTGGTTGTGCTGGAAAATTATGTATTATTTCTACTGGTAATTAAAAATAAATAAATTGAACAGCATAAAATGGAGCATGAAACTGGGAGGTAGGTTCAATCTTGTAATTGTGCTGCCTCTACCTAAAACCATAAAGGCAAAAATAAAACTGGTAGCAGGCACCGATCTACTAGCGCTGGTCTGGTAAATTATAATTTAACAGTTGGACCAGCATTATCAGATACATTTAATTTAATCTGCTTGCTTTAGGTATCTAACTGTTATCAGATGCACTTTCAGATCAGTTCCGGCTACTACCAGAAAGAGTAAAATAATGGGCTATCAGCTGTCTTTCTGTATACGGCCTAACCGGGTATTACGTGGTTATAGTTGAAGTGTTGCAAGTAAGAAATATTTAATAAAGGTTAAAATCTCTCAGTTTCCAAAACCTTAATTAAAAAAAAATTAGTTTAAAAAATAACTTTTAAATTGTTGATTCAGTAGCAGTTTTGTTCGTTCCATGAACTTTATTAGGAACGTGTTTATTTTCAATTAATAAGAGTTCTTCTCAAGAAATATACGCACTAGCAACCCTGATTTCAAACGTTTAGAAATTTTACTACAAATGGAATTTCCTGCACTTTTTTAATGGTCTAAGAAAGCTTTATCTTTACTCATAAAATTACACTTTGTATTATATGTTAAGAGCTAATTGCAGGCATACTTTGTGCATGTAGTCATTTATCCAACACTTACGTACACACATTAATTATTACACCTATACTGTTTTATGACAATGATTTAGGATGAAATCCATAATATTTGAATTCATTACGCCTACTTATTTCCAGTCATTGATAAATGAATCAATAAATAATATTGTTTCTGAAATATTTTTACGTGTAATTAAAAGGTTACGAGAATATCAGGCCAATTTCCGAACGACAGAAAGAAAACACGCAACACTACTGTGAAATGTCATTCACCGACAACAATTAAAAAATGTCGGAATCGTGTCAAGACGGTAATTGTCAAGGAAATAATGAATATGGGCCGGACGAATCACCCACCAAACTTATCGTCAATTACATTCCTGAAGTCATGACCCAGGATATGATGTTCTCGCTATTTTCAACAATGGGTAAACTAGAAAGTTGTAAATTGATAGCGAACCGAGGCTATGGATTCGTCGAGTACTCTCGTCCTGAGGATGCAGTCAAAGCACGTAAGGCTTTCAACGGCCTCCTAATGCAAAACAAGACGCTGAAAGTGTCGCATGCCCTACTCAATCCGGAGTTAAAACCGCCTTCGAAACCAGAAGCCGACTGGAACCTCTATGTATGTAACCTGCCTAATGAACTGACCTTGCAGGATTTACATGGACTATTCGCACAATATGGTAAAATAGTTAATTCTCGCATAGCTGCAGGTATAGCATTTGTTTTATACGAGCATCAGTATGAAGCGGAAAGAGCCATTCAGAACATTAATGGCACCACACCGCCTGGCTTTCTACACCCATTAACTGTTAAGTATGCTAATAAGAGTAACCCTAATAAACATAAAAACAATAATAATAACTTTCCTAAAAGTCCCCTTGTGAGACCATATCACTGGATAAATCATATGAATGCTATAGGAGATCACAATTCTCCGAGTACATGGTCTATATACATTTATAATATTGCTCCGGAAGTGGAGGAGTTGACTTTGTGGCAGCTATTTGGTCCATATGGTGCTATTGTGTCGGTTAAGATAATCAAGGATCATTCAACTAATAAGAGTAAAGGATTTGGATTTGTGACTATGAGAAATTATGACCAAGCGGCGATGGCAATACAAGCATTGAATGGATATGTTCTTCATGGCCAACCCCTGTCGGTTAGTTTCAAGACTCAGAAGAGATAATGCTTATGTGAAAGACTTAATAAACTTTACAATATCAATACAGTAATAAATAGACAAAAACAATACCTAATTGATTGGCATTATCAAAAATTGCAAATAAAATAGTCCCGACTTCTGAATTTTGTGTACACCCCTTAACCATATGTGCAGTCAGTTGACTTTGACTCTTGTTGAAAATATTATATTACTTTGAGCTATCGACATTGTTAAGTTTGTTTATGAATAATAATTTATTCGGTTTGCTCGTTAAATGTTTCAAGTTTACTAGAAGTTTAAGATTGTATTGAATATGATTGTTGTTTGGACGTTCAACATCAGTTGTGAGCTGTAATGCTTTCATTACTTTAATCTTATTATTTAAGTATAATAAAACCATTTTAAAGAAAGTGCTTTTACAAGATCTAACTAATTGATAAGCCACATTGAGATGTTTAATCAGCTACTAGTTTTAGTTGTACACTTTTTATAACATGATGTCTATTTAGGTAGTGAAAACGAAATCTAGATTATATCATATTTATACATTTAGTATAAAATTTGCTGAATTAAAGTTCATTTTCACAATTTTAATTTGTGTTTTGATTTTAATTACCTTTTCCTATTTTGTGATTACTGCATTGAGATTTGTTTTAAACTTTATATGCACTTAGTAATGTTTGTTAGATTAATTAAAATGTATAGACATAGATTTAAAATAATTACGGTTCTGTGTGTTTAAATTTAATCATAATTCGTTTTTTTTTTTATCCTTTTAATAAGGTTATCATAATAGGAATTATTTAATTAAGTATAGGTATCAAAATGCTGGTACTATATCTGAGTTGCTACATCTAATTCTATTGGTGGAAAAATTTCTCCTCCTAATGGTATATTTGATTCTTGATTAAGCTGGTTGAAATTAAAATGATGACAAATAGTTCATTTTATAACCCACTTAGATTGCCTCACATGTTGGGCGTTAACTATTGCGTCATTTTCACATTTTTGTCACAAGATGGCGTTGTTGTCTATATGTAGCGTCTCGTGTAATATTATTAGAAAAACTGTTTCTTATATAAGAAGAATGTTCTTTAAATAGTTAGACATGGATGCGTTATGGACTATAATAATAAGGGGTGGTGCAAAATAGGCAAAAACCTTACCAGTTGACTCCAAATCTCTCCTAGGCAATGAAAATTGTTTACCTACCTACAAATTACTAGCTGTTTCCTACTCTTTCACCTCTAAAGGAAACTTCTTCACAAACCTTGATAAAAGTAGTCAATAAGAGTCCGTTGGATCCCAACTAGGAAGGTAAATAGGTATCTTAGTAATCGCGCACTAACACATACATAGCTACTACCACAGGTCAAACTGAAAACCTTCTTTTCTTGAGTCGGTTAATAAAACCGCCTTCAATAAACACGATTTTAGTGATTTTGTTTTGACCCTAATTTAGGTCCCTGTGAGCGTGTGTCCGTATGTACTTTACCTTAGTACCTACTTCTCTATGTTCACCCTATGCAGGTACTCCCTTATGTACTCTCCCTGTACATTTATTACTCCCCTATACATATACATACTTTCTGCACATATAGGTTACTATCATATAGTTTTAAATACTACTTCTCTCCTATATATACGCCGATGTATGTAGTACTATTATTCGGCCCATACAATATATCCTATCCATTCGTACAAACTTGCAGTTATAATCTCAATAGGATTATACAGTTACGGCCGACAGGCCAATCAAATGAGAATCTGACAAAAAAAACCCGAGTTACACTTTAGCAACTGTCTTTTTAACAACTGTGTGTCTTCACCATTCTCGATAGATAACATAGCTTTATAACATCAGATAATATTTACTGGTATATCTCCATTATGTTTATATTGATCAATGGACCGTTTCATTATCAGCATCCAGCCCCGGATCTTCAATTTTTTTTAGGCGGGGCAAAAACTGAAAAATGCCGCCCGGCCTGCCTACCTACATACCTATGTTTATTTTCACCAACGAAAGTCACTTTTTTGGTAGGTAAAGGACTTAAAAAAATGTGTCCAAATCATTGTAGGCTCAAACAGTTGGCCAGGTGTAAGTATGAAAGTCGAGACAGATTAATGTACACAAAAAGTTAATAAGTTTTTTGAGGACTCCATATTTTTTTTTTTGCTACATTTGACTTATAATAGGTAAGACAAGTCTGTGTAATATTGCGCGAGCGAAGCGAGCGCGAAAATTTTTGAGTCTACGACACAAAAGTACCTGATTAAGCAAGTATAGTTATCGGCACGAATCTTGAGCTCTGACATTCACCTGGGCAGAAGTAGTCAAGCAACAAGTAGCCGCGAGCGTAGCGAGCGCGAACTTTTTTAAGTTATTTGTTTGAAGACTCACAAATTAAACAAGGAATTATGTACAAATAAAAAGAAACCGTGATTAGAGCGAGTGCCGTTTGTGTTCGTCGATTCGGTGCGTCAATAAAAATAATAAACCATCAGAAAAACAGTTCACAAATTGTCATTTAGCCGCGAGCGTGGCGAGCGAGAATTTTTTCACTTAGTTGGAGGATGTTAAAAGTGAAAAATAATCAAAATGATCAATTAAACAAAGCGAAGGTGACTTTTTTGGAAACTTTGCTTGTCAGTATCATGATACAATGGAACTTCCTTATCAAACGGGTGTACTTTCATCGAAATTTCCTGATTTTGGGGCGTCCAGCGGTGCCCCTGAGACCGAGGCGGCCGGGTTATTCGCACACCCTGCACCATAGGTTAAGACGGCCCTGTAGGTAACTATTATGGTAATCTGTGATGTGTGATGTAAGATTTAAAATCAGGCGGTCGCCTGATTTTGCCGCCCCCTGAATTTGCCGCCCGGGGCATGGGCCCCGGCTTGCCCCCCCCTAGATCCGGGGCTGTCAGCATCAACCAGTTCAAGGTTTTTGATATATACTTACCTAAGAGAGACTTAAGTTGTATTTTAACTTCAATGCAGACTAATCACAACTTAATAGTTAGTTCCTAGGCCTTGTACATCTGATATGTAGGTAGTTATTAATTTTTAGATGATAATTACGCATCGGTAATTGCAATCTGTAGTCAGAAAGAAAACGTTAAGAAACACAAGAATTCAAACACCGATTTTTGAGGTGTTCATATGTATTTGAACTGTGGCACCTTGGGTGGGAAGGCGCATGCTCAGGGACTGCGGAATCGATATAATATCTGTGTTAGGTGCCGGATGTCACGCAATCTCGGATTTGTTTTTACTTTGTTTGAGAATAGTCCTTATAATTTTTAATAGTTGGAGTAGGACAAAGTTTCACAGTGCGTTCGTGTGCGGGCGATACGGCCGTGGCGGACGGAGAGGGTTCCGTGGTAGCGGGGGGCGTCGGCCTCACCGTGAGTAGCAAGGTAAGAGGAATGCCCTAATCCATATTTTCCACTCGGTCTACAGAATTATTTATTAATGAGACAACCTATGCGTGAAAAGTGGATATGTTTGCGCTCGGGCCATCGATATCACCTAGGTGAACAGTATAAACTGAAGTGTTAATATCTCGCGAGGCTTTCATATTACATAATGACGATGTTTTGTCTACATTGTAAAATAAAACGTTAAATTTAATGTGTGGCAAGTTCACGCTATAATAAAATACCTACTTAAGGGTACGATAAATGTGAATAATATCGAACTCATAATCACACCGTGACAAAAGCTAACTCTTGCCATAACTGGCTCTCTGGCTAGTTGTTAGACATTTTCTTCTGGAGGGGTATACTTACGGGATCCACGCTACATGCAAATGTTAAAAGTAAGATTTTTTTAATATGCCTTTGGCTTGCTACACATATAGTAGTAGGTAATCTGTGTACCTTTCCTACATTCAGCCCCAACAACTATGAATTCCAGTAATTATTTTTTTACTTGCCTCCTCTGTGATCGTCTCAGCTAAATGTCTGCAGAGTGCAGATGAGTCGGTTCTATTTTATAACGGTTTTAAGTTTTGCTTTATTTGGTTCATAATACACTGGTGAACCCACATTGCGGGATTTATGCCAGGGCCAGCACTAAAACCTCCTATTCTATAGATCCTTTGATATAGTCACACAATTAGTAGTACCACAGATTAATAGTACCTACATTTTGATGAAATCTTCTAATTGGATGTCGTTTTACGCAGGTGTACCCAAGTCCGGGGGCGGCGCGCGGCGTGTGGGCCCTGCCGCAGCCGCCCCCCTGCACCATGGCAGCGGAAGAGCCTCTGCCGCCGTGTTCGCCCATGTCGCCGGACGCGCCTGCAGCACCGCCGCGCACTATCACCAGCTACAATCAACATTCTGATCTACATCAACTCATTTTTGAAGCCGTCCGATCTGGGTTAGATATGATTTTACCTAAAGAAAACTGTGGATCCAATCTCTTCGGACCGACTGAGCCAAGCGCGTCTGACTCTTGATCAGTCAGCTCTGTTCTATTCCCTTTGGTTCTAATGATACCTAGTAGATTTTGTCTTGATTACATATATGTATTTTCTTGATTTTTAGTGAAGTTTCCGAAATTGAGCGCCTTGTAGAGAAGCTTGGTGTGGAAGTGTTGAGCGCTCGGGACCAGCATGGCTACACGCCAGCTCACTGGGCTGCATTGGATGGAAGCGTCGCCGTTATGCGCTACCTCGTCGAACGAGGAGCCCCCATAGACCTCTCTTGTTTAGGCACACAGGTATTTATCTCTTAGGTAGATAATGCATTGCTTAGCGGTCTTACATATTACTACGTAAGCAGTTGACTGGAACAACTATTCTAATTCTAGGGTCCTCGTCCGATACATTGGGCATGTCGCAAAGGACATGCATCGGTAGTCCAAGTTCTCTTACAATCCGGAGTTGCTGTCAATGCTGCTGACTTTAAAGGTAAACTATCTAATAATGACAGCATGTGACTACAGTAATCTGTACTAGGTACAGAACAGTAATGCGAATGTTGCCCTTCAGGCTTGACGCCACTAATGACAGCCTGCATGTATGGGAAGACAGCGACGGCGGCGTATCTCTTGGGTATGGGGGCAGCGACGCGACTATCAGACATCAACGGAGATACTGCACTTCACTGGGCGGCGTATAAGGGCCATGCGGATTTAGTACGCCTACTCATCTACTCAGGCGTACCCTTGCATTGCACTGACAATTTCGGATCCACGCCTCTGCATTTGGCGTGTTTATCCGGCAATTTAACTTGCGTGCGACTGCTTTGTGAAAAGGTGGGTATTTGAAAATCAATTCCATTTTACTTAACCCTTCTCTAGGGTGAAAAGATTCCACTAGATATCTTTACATAAATTGCTTTAGGTACGGAGCTAAGTAGGTATCTTTACATATGGTCAGAGACAGATCACTGGCACAAGACCTATTTACATTTTAATATTAGGCAATATTTACAGGTAAAAGCTGAATTGGAACCCCGAGACAAAAACGGGAAAACGCCTTTGATGTTAGCACAAAGTCACCGACATTTAGAAGTTGTGAAATTGTTACAAAAGGAGATGAAACGGAAATCGCATTGGATGCCGCCTCTATCTGAACTGTGGGCTTTATTATTCGGAGGAGCAGGCGATTCGAAAGGACCTCTTCTCTTCTTTTTAATCTCAGTTCTTCTTTGGGGATACCCCATGTATGTGATAAGATGCATCCCACTGACATGGAATACATTGCGTCTCTCACATTACTGTTTCCTTTATTGGAATGCGATCATGTGGCTGAGCTGGGTCATTGCCAATAGACGGGATCCTGGCTATATTCCACAGAATTCGGAGACTTACTACAGAGCCATCAGGCAGATACCATATTATGACAAATGGAAGAAAAGGAACGTGATTCTTTCTCGGTTGTGCCATACCTGCCGATGTCTAAGACCCCTGAGGTAACTATACCTACCTTCCTATAACTATTCCAGATTCTCTCGAAGGGCAGCTACCTGTAGAGTAATAATTTGTTTATTTGGAGCTAACATTTTCGCGGTCCCTAATGGTAGGTACCTACCTACTTATTACTACTATGAATAATTATATAAGTATTTTGTGTTTGAGTATTTCCTACATTTTTGAGATAAGGAAAGTAGGCCAACGTAATAGTCCTGAAACGTAGGAAGGTCAACCAAACTAATCATAGAGCTCTATCGCGGTTCTGTTCCACTGAGTGACTTCAAATTGGATCACTGCTGTAGGATCACAATACTGGAATTAAAACTGGCTCAGAAGAGCATATACCTAGGTTTTAAAAAGTATGCAAAATATGAAAAGAAGTTGGATTGAATAAACACTTCACTTTCGCTGATTGCAGTGTTTCGCGGGTTTCAGTTGCAACGAATGCTGCAATCCGTCTCGCCTAATTTGAGGCGACGAAACTTGGGTAGATAGTGATTATAGTGGGAACCTACTTTCATCAGATCCAGGAGATTGTTTGACTAAGTTTAGTTTTGATAAATCTTGGCAGTGCTATAGCTATCTCCCAATTTACTACTTCATTTAGTCTACTCCCCACCCAACTTTACACTCCCTCATGAACCTCAATGTTTGGTGGTTTGCGAATTTTATGTGATGCATGTGCCCGCTTCCATTTTTGAGTTCTGAATCAAGCGGCAAATGAACATGTGTCAACTGTCCCAACTGATTCTGAAAAAAATATTAGGTAACCGGAAAAAAACGTCATAAAACAACTTGTACCTATCTACATATATGTAAATACCCAGCCTGAAGCTTCATTAAAATTAGATATGCTACGCTTGCTATTTATTTATTTTATAAATAATAGCAGCCAACGCAATAATACCAAACTTCATCCAAAGGAATTGCAACATACCAACTTCCTTTAATGCAATTTACTTACGAAATAGGTGCCTACCAAAGCATGTTTTTCGTACCTAAACAAACTTTACACTACCTATGTTTATTAATATGACAATCTGTAGTAGTTAAGGGTACTAACATATTCATGAAATGATGATCCTTATTCCTTATATAGGTCTATGCACCAAAAACTTTTGTTTTTTCATGCAGGGCTAAACACTGCCGCATTTGCAAACGCTGCGTCGCCTACTTCGACCACCACTGCCCGTTCATCTACAACTGCGTGGGCGTTCGCAACAGGATGTGGTTCTTCTTGTTCGTGATGAGCGTGGCCATTAACTGCACCCTGTCTATTTACTTCGCCTGCTACTGCCTGCTGCTCGAGGGTTTTGGACTGCTTTATGTCCTGGGCCTGTTAGAAGCAATCACCTTCTGTGCCCTAGGATGGATCCTTACTTGTACTTCGGTAAGTTATCGTAAGATTTTTTTGTTTTTCTTTTCAAAGTATTGGATACCTCCTTTACCATGAGTGTATGAGATACTAAATATGTAGTATACATACTTAGAAGGTACTACATGAATGCTATCTCGGAACTCATATTTTAGAATCTTAGATTTGACGTCAATTTTATCGTCATTAACCAAAATTTTGTAGATAGCTGCAATCAAGTTTTTATGACACAGTAACCTGCCCTTTCCGTATGATGCATTAGATACCTATTTGTGCGTCACTATCATAATAATTATCTACTATAATTAAGATACCTTCGCCGAACTACTAAATTATTTCTTTCTTTCACAGATATTGCACGCTTGCATGAATTTAACGACAAACGAGATGTTCAATTACAAGAGATATCCTTATCTAAGAGACAAACGTGGTCGTTACCAAAATCCATTTTCTCGAGGACCTATTATGAACTTGATAGAGTTCTTTGTGTGCTTGCCCGACAAGTGCGATGAACAAGATATATTTCACGAGGAGACCATATGATGCGAGGCGCAATGACGCAACGACCTTAATGGACCAAGGTCTGAGAAGGATCTTCAAAAATAATAGATCTCATTATTAAATGTATATTTTTGCTAAGCTAAGGTTCAAATTTTATGGACATATTTAGATATCATTTACTTTAAAAAGACTTAAATAACAATCTTACGTCAAAGTTGTACAAATGAATTGCGACTGTTCCGAAAAGTTTAGAAAGGCGAGAGTAAGCTCCTCTGTTACAAAAAGTATCAGCTGACTGCTAGTTTTATTCTGGTATTAGAAAGTAAGAGCACCGCGTTCGAATACCACACCACTGACTGCTCAATTTATTGCAATCAACATAGTGGAAGTTAATGATGAACCTACAAGCCACACGCATTGTTTCGCAACACGTTACACGACAGACTTATGTCTATTGAACTAATAACAAATGCTAATGATATATTTATTATATAGGCTTGTTATTTAATAAACTACCTATCTATTTATGGAGTTTTTTTGTATCCTCAGTCCCGCATAATAAAAAGCGTATCTATTAAGGTAGGTTGGTATAAAATATGTAAATAAAAGAACTTTATAATGTTGTGCTACAGCAATGTAATTATTATCAAACAATTAAAAAGAAAAACAAATTAAGTATTTGAATAAGCTACATGATGTGTGAATAGTTTAATAATGAAATGACATTAGTAAAGATCATGTATGCGTTTTAATGAAATAAAATTAATTATAATAATAAATTCAGGCATACTTTCTAAATAGCCTACAATTGTTCACTTTCCGCTTACATACTGGGTAAATTGTTTACCCTTCTAATTATCACAATTCTCTTACACATCAGTCGACAATACACGTTGTATAAGCACATACGTATTTACGAGTACATAAATAACTTTCATCAAACTATACCAACACATAAGCAATCTGGGGGACAGACCAGCTGACCCATTATTTTTTACGCTGTATTCAGTATTGTTTGTTATATTCAAATAATAAACAAGTTATTTAACTTTCGTGCATTTCTACGTATTTTACAGAATATAAATATAAATGGGGATAAACCCAACCATTTACCTGTTACTTCTGTATCTGCTTTTACAACATGAAACAAATAACTTAGATCTTATATACCACATATTTCTTTCATAAGTAAGCTCATCAGAATTTCTAATATTATTAATTTACTGGGATTTTAAAATCATAATGTTTGTACTTAACTTCTTACAAATGCAAAAGACTAGTTACCTGCATAACCATATTAAAATAAAATAACAATATGTGGTTTATAATACTGATGTGTGATTACCTCTATCAAATTATATCTATCACATAGATTAACTTGCTCAGACATTAGTAAACTTTAAGTTTACTTTAAAGTATGTTATATTATTAGAAAAAAAAAAAATATTTTGGTAATGCGATATTTAGGATGCAATAAGGCGAATTATGATTAATTTAATTTCTGTATTATGAAAGTGAAAACTAGGAAGACAGAATAAGCTGCTATGGCGACAATATAAATTAATGAATGTGAAGCAGTGGTCCGTTTGACGGCCACCGGTTCACGCCTCACATGGTAGCGTCTACGGAAGTAATGTCACGCAACTCAACAGGGTCACTGGCTGCTTAGTATTCTATAGCAACTGTGTTTCATCCATTGACCGCAGTGCATTCAGGTAATAATTTATGCTTCACAAGTATTTCTAATGTGTTATTCTATATTAATAAGTCTATCTCAAATAGGATTAAAATCTCTAGATATCTATTAAATAAAATTTGCGTGGTTAAACATACCCACGTAATCTGCGGTACAATTAATCGTCCTTAGGATTGATTCTGATAGCGGCATCAATTTCTTCTTTGGATTGATTTTCGTCTCCCCAGCCCCACAGGTGGTGGGAGCCGTCACCAGTGCGCTTCACCCTATTCTTGACGATATCATCAGACACTGTCTTCAGATCGTAAGCCCAGCCAATTTTAGCGAAGAAGTTAATAAAGGTAGTAGTGAAGTTGAGTTTGTTGTTGCCCAGCTCAGCAGTTTTGTAATCCCAGGGGAAAGTGTGGTGGTAGTTGTGGAATCCTTCTCCGAGAGCGAACATGGCGACCGACAAGTTTTCGGAAGGCTTGATGCTCTTGTCGTAGGGCTTGTCTCCCCACTTGTGAGCGGCAGAGTTGACGAGCCACGTCACATTCAGGATGAACGCGTAGCGGAACATGGCAGCCACAAAGAATGCGTTTGTCCAGGTTTCACCCCAGAAGTACACCGGAATCACGGTAGGCATCACGAAGCAAGCCAAGGGCATCAGGATCAGGTAGTATCTAAAATAAAATAAATAAAACTTAGTCTTACTCATACAAACTTAACATCTAAGGTAAAATCAAATCCAAGAAAAAAACTTGTTATTGGAATTTAAATGAGTAGATATTGACCAAACATGCTCATTAAATCATCGCAAAAATGAATTAATTAAACAAATACAGATCACATCACGTGTCTAGCTCATGGAGCAGGAATGAAATTAACTTGGTATAATAAACAAGAATTTTACTTACTTTTTCTGGAACCTGAGGATGGGGTCAGCCAGTAAGTCGCTCATGTCGAGTCCCTTGCCCTTCTCCTTAAGGTCGGGATGTTTCCTGACGAGCAGCCAGCCAATGTGAGAGAAGAAGAATCCTCGGGTCGCGTTATGAGGATCGGCATCGGTTTCCGAGTACTTGTGATGCATGCGGTGGTCGCGCGCCCAGTCCATAGCGGCATCCTTCAAAATTAATAAATAATATTCAGTAATCATATACTATTCTACACCATCTAACATACCAAAGTGGTTTTTTTTAGTTAATTTATACCCTTAAAGCTCAGAAAAATCATTCTACTGTTGGGAAGCTAGTCTATGCCCGAGTAAGATAACAGACTATATTTTTTCCAGGTACAGGAAAAAGTTGAAACCGCGGGGAAACGGCTAGTATGATATACATAAGGTGAAGGTCAGGGTGTACAATGGTTATCAAATGTATAATTTGAATGCAACACTGAAAGATCCAATATAAATTATATTTTTTCCCCCAACTATTTAAGGAAAAGTGAACAATCCATACTTCCAACCAAGCTCTCATTAAGGATACAGGAAAAGTGTGCTGTGCTAGTAATAGTTTGCTTATGCATGACAAACACCAGTTGCCTTGAAAGAACATTTTTACATTAAATAATATTGAGCGCAAATACAATAAACCATTAAAAAACTAATAAGAACAATTTATTTTAAGTAGAAGGAGAATGAAGAGCTGACTCTTTTCTATCATTGTACATATTCTAAAGAAGGAATGATAGAATTATTGTCAAAGTCCAATGGGTATCTCTCTTCATTAATAATGATATCGAACAATGATTACTATTGGCGATATTTTGGAAAGAAAACAACAAAGTAAGACCAGTGCAGGTAATGAGTCATTTTTTATCATGTATCATTGAACCTAATTGACATGAAATAATGTAAGTTTGTTTACATAATTATTTTTGAAGGTACATAAATATGTAAATAATGTATTTTGACCTTAACTTTTTTATGTTAATGGGTCTCTGAAAACTGGAATGCTGAGCCAATTCCATAAATTAACAACTCGTGTCACTCTTAAAAATACAAAAACTATAAAAATATAACGAATTAAATTATGTGTTTAAAATCTGCACTAAAAGACGTCATAAATGTTATTGCTTTTATCTACATGTGAAATCTTTTATTGTAGGTACCTAAACATAGAATACATCCATAATTATGACTCAGATAAAACTTTAATCATATGATAAGTAGATACTTTGTTGATTACTTTGTTTACAAATTAATAATTATCTAACAGAACTCTCTCTGAGTGATGATAATGGTAACTATTGACCTCTTAACTATCTAGTTTCATTTCTTTATGATAATTTGTAAAATTTCTGTGTCTGAAATAGATCATAAGATATCTCACCTGGAACGCCACCGTGTTAAAGATGACCAGGATAACTCGGAGAGGCCATTTAGCTTTGTAGGACTTGTGGGCCCACAGGCGATGAGCTCCAGCCGTGATACCAAGCCCGGAGATCACATACAAGATGTAGGCTGAAAACAAACATAACCTGTTAAGAATGCTTAATCTAAAGTTACTGAAAGATTATGTAACTGACCACTCATTGATGCTGCACTCTCTTCATTATTTAACATTGTTTATTTATAATGCTAATGTTTAGTAATAAACAAAACTCACCAAATATGTCTGTCTGCCATTTAGCTGAGAAGAGGAACAGGTAACCTCCGTAAAGGGCCGCTAAGTGAAGATACGCGAACAGTAGTATGTTCCTCCACACCAGTTGCTTGGGTCTGTTGTCAGCCTTCTGCACAGGGGGAGTGGACAGCGCCAGGTCCGGCGTCGCTGCATCGCTCTCGAAGAGTACCCCGTTCACATCCTCCGATATATTTGGAGCCATCTTATTGGACTAGTGTTTACTAAGGACAAATGAAATGTTTTAATCACAACACTACTGCAATGCTTTGGACAGGATGCAAATAAAGAGAATGAAGTAGTTTGCTACTTAATGCGTCTCTGTGGGGTGTATTTTAAGTATATATATTATGCCAAAAAAGATATCGTTAAGTATTTAAAAAATAATAGGAATTTTTGCTTTCCTCAACAGTTTTTTTGCTAACTCCCGAATTGTTTTGTCATTACTATATGAAGTTATCCATAGTTAATTGGAAGGTATATTTTGGACTTACCGGTCCCAGTAAATTATTACTCAATTATAGCGAGTTATTACAATTTAAAACAAAACACGGCAATTTTTTAATACTGAGTGCTCGTCCGCTCCTCGGGTGACATTTCCCCAATTCGAACGAAATATTGAATGATTTAGGGATGCGCTAAGACTAGCAAAAGAGATAGGCATATCGAATGTCGATAATTACCGCTTAGAAATTTTATTCCATATTTTTGAATAGATGAACAAATATTGCAAATAGAATGGGTCTATAAATGATGAGTGGATTGATTATTAAAATATATAAAAATAAAACTGGTATAAACTCGAAAAATATTTGCATCGAGCAGAGTAGCTATACCGCCATTAATTCGTTTTATGCCAGCCCCGCATAGAGTGCACGTGGTTTTATCACGAAGTTTTAAAAACAAACTAACTAAATCTGGGCTTCTGGCGTCGCATCCTGTCTGCGTAAGCACTAACATAAAATATACTAATTATGTTAACGTTGCTAAGATACAGGCACCACATTTTCTAAGAGATCATTTTGTGTGCAATAATGTGTTCTTTAAAGGTAAAAAGTTTATTAATCCACGTAACAAGCCTAATAATTATAAAATAAATGGAAGTTTAAAGGATTTATTCAAATTCTAATAAGGACAACCTACCTACTCCATGAATTATTATAGTTTGGGGGTAGATGCATGGTTAGTCAGGACTGGTAAATGAAAATTATATTAATCGAACTAAACAAAATGCAATAACTAGTACATGCGGATATCCCCATTTCCTGTACCTAAGGAAATACTAACTGCGGTTGCAGTTGTGACAAAATGTTTTCTAAACTTGTACAAGGAAGGTAAACTACATAAAATATTTTTTTTCATCTACACGATGAAAAAATTAAGACGACCCTCTGACCAAAATATGAAATGAAAAGATGAAAAAAAAAGTACTCTAATATAAATGGAAAGAAAGTGCATATTATCTACATACTTTTGTTTGACCTTCAATTGACTGCACTAAAGTTATTTACAGGTGATATCGGTAATCTCAAAACACTGACACTTCACTATTAAAAAACCTTTCCGAATAATTATTCGAAAAAGGAATATCACTTTAATTATAAAAAACTACTCACCAATTAGTTTATTGATGTAATATTAATAATCCTTGTTATACCAAGTATTTAACATAACACTGTTAACCGTTTGAATAACTGAGGTCGTGTGGGAATCCTTCCCCGCTGAGAGCTTTTTATATGAATGTATAATCAGACAAAGTCCAACTGCAAAAAACAATAATATTAACAAAAAACAGACCGGCCGGTTTAATCGATAAGTTCACGTGTTGGACTATAGACCTACCTACTAGCTGGGCCACGTTCGTGGCGGTCGTTCCAGTCAGACTGAAATGAGTGGTATGGTAGGAGCAACGATTGCGCGTGGATTGGATGGCGAAGTGGCGCGATGTCGACGACCACGTCACTGGCTCGTCACGTAGATGGCACGATGTACAGTTGTGATCATGCGATATTATGGTCGAAATTCGCGAGACGGGGCGGGAGTTCGAACTTTGGGTAAGGTTAATGCTGAGTAAACATATGGGGGTACCTTACTGCATAGATCCAATGTGCAAAATGACGTCATTAAATATAGGCTGGTTTTAATTTAGTCCGATACCTTTACGTGCCTTTACAATACGATTCGTGTCGTAAACTTAGCCTTGATTAAACCATAAAAGCTACTTAGTACGTAAGTACTTGTATTCTAGCTAGCTTGGTAGGCAGGTACATAATACTAACAATAGAAAGTAAGTACCTATGTAGTAAAGTAACTCTATCCAAGTCAATGCCACCCAGTGCTTTGTAATTTTTTGGAGTTTACCAACCTTAACGACTGTTAGGATCGATTCTTTCAACGTTTTGTTTTAACAACTACAGTGTAGGTCTATTGACTTTTTTTCTATAGGTTGAATATTACGAGTTAGGCACTAAGTAGGCAGGATGGTGGCTGATTATGCCTCATGTTTTTTAACGCATTAAAGAAAACATCGATTTGAAAGTGCTCTAAATAAACTATAGATAAATATAGGCGGACTATAAATAAACGAAATTCTTAGGAAGTTTATATAATTTATATAAAAAAGTTAGTTCAGTTTTTAGACGATGTTACAGTTTGGACATATTTTAGTAAGTAGGTATTTGGGCATTTTTTCAATAGGCAGAAAGTTTACAATTACTATGTTTGTTACATAGGCATGTACCTAACTATTATAATCATGGTATAAAAAAACCCCTGATTGTAGGTAGGTATTTTCTGCTCTGTGGCAAAACGTTGAAGCAATTTACCTATTTAATCTAAAAATAATGGTTAGGGTCAATTCACACTGAAGGAGCAGCGGCCGGCAGCGGCCGGCAGCGGCCGAAATTGCAAGGGATTGAGCGCGAGCGCGGCGGGCCGCGCGGCGCCGCACCGCGCCGCGCTCTTACATTTTCCGTGCTCTTACGGCCGCTGCCGGCCGCTGCTCCTTCAGTGTGAATTGACCCTTAATCCCTTTCTACAACTTACCTATATACTTAGGTACTTGCTTTTATTTGGGTAGGTAGGTAAACAAATATTGTTGCTAGTAAACCCGCGGGAAACACCTTGTAATCTATAAATAATGTTTCGTTTGAGATAAGGTCTGACCGACTCAATCAATCAACCGCACGTTTTTGATGAATCATGCGATGTAAAGTAGTGTAGGTGCTAGTATTTAGTTTTTTTTTGCATTTGCCAAAGTGTAGGTAATGTTCAAAAATATAATACTAAAATAGTATTAAATATAATATAAAGGTATAGAGTAGGTCCTAGCTAGAAAGTAGACGAGTCTTTGCACCCACTTAACTTTTAAATAGGTAGCCCCTTGACAGACAGACTACAGACTTGTGCTGGATTAGCAGCGCATGGGTGTAACACGTGCATAAAGAGTCTGTTGGCTTCCATTCCACTTAGATAACCGTACAGCGAACTCCACGTAGCCCAGCTGTAAGTGGCTATGTATTGTGTTTTATTGTGCATGTCTCAATACATTAATGTAGATAATAATGGCACCAAAGTAACTTTTTCCGGGGATCTGCGTCTTAAAGTGTTGCAGATGCAACTGATGGTGTCATTGTGCGTCTAGGTAAAGACGGCTCAACTTAAAACTACAAATTAAAATATCGTAAACACAGGTATAAAATATTTATTTCATAACTTATTATACATCTTATTAATCGCATAAATTCTATAAGGCACACATATATGTGTAAACGTTATAGTACCTAAGTATTTACTCCACTAAAATTAGTCACCATCTTCAGAACATAATTATAATTATTAATTATAAAAAACATAATTTGATAACAATTTAATCATTATCTTGAGTTAGCAATATTGCAGGCCATTTAGCAGTCGCTGGTGGCAGCAAGTAAGATGGACACAGAAGTAGCTCCTGGACTGATCCCAGGGTGTAGTTGCCGAGGCAGTTGAGAACCCACTCGTAGTTAACTGGCACTACACCTTGCTCCATCGCGATGTCTGAAATAAAAAGAAAAGTTTTACAACTTCTCCCAATTCGTCATCTTCATATTTTAGCGAACAATAGTGGGAAAATTTTCGAGTCAAACCGGTTTCCGCCGAATACCAGTTACTATAATTACGTGCAGGTAGGTCACGTAACTCGTCGGATATCAGAATCATTAAAAGTGCGTGACAGATCCATTATTTTTTATTAGGTACGCTAACCTCAACAGTCAACGCGTTGGGTGGAACTTATTGTAGTTGATAACATACCGGTAGTACCTACGTATTTACTGTATTTAGTTTCAGCACAATGTTTCGATAGGATACGGCAGTTGTTGTTTGTAAAGGTAACGGTGCCAGCACAAACAAAGTTTATAAGAATAATATCCGCATTCAGAAGATGCGATTGCCGCGTCTATCTTGGATTAGATTTTGTAATATTATGTCCTGAAGGTGGTAATTTTCGGGATTTTGCCCCATAGGATGTTTCAATGGACATTTTTTCGAACTAAATAAGGATGTTTAGTTACTAAGTACCTATTTAACAACTTTGTTTTAAAACGTGTTCGCATTTGGCATCGGCGTAATATTTTATTTATTATCGAACTAAGATTATTTTTAGTTTTAAAAACAAAGTAATATTAACATGTCTCGGCCAACATTTTCCATTCGTACTCGGGTTTTGCAGTTGTTATCAATATAAAAAGGTAGGTGTAGTTTTTCTGTACAGGAAAAATGTGAGTGACCTTCATATCGACTACAATGAATAAAACCTTTATTCAAACCATAGTACACATATTCCGAGGTAAATCTGATGTCATGCATTACGGTAAGTCTGTGTAAACTAAACGTATTATCTAGTTCACACGTTGGTATTATCCATGGCACGTGAAGCGAGTAAAAAATATGGAGATTATATTTTGTACCCACTTATTTTTGCAGAGATTAGACAATACAACGTAGTATTGTATCATACATGATCTGATGTTCGCGTCACATAACATGACGTGTTTATAATATAGACTTGACCTGAGGCACTGATTTCCATCACAACAAGTGAATCACAGCGGAGATATAGATACTAACGGGGTTCTAAGTTCAAGCTATTTTCGTGTTGATACATCACTTTAGGGTTTTCTCGTTGTGGACTTTTGGACCTTTAACTAGTAAGTGGTTAAAGGTCCAATAGTTTTTCTCAATCTTAGTTGAGTCAAGTACCTGGAGTAACGTATGTACTATTCAGAACGGGTTCTGAACATTACCATTTCAGAAACTACTGAATATGAAACTTGATAGCTCATATTTATATCAGAATAAATTATAACATAAAAGCTACTTTTTATCCAAGTGCAGGAAGTGCCTTACATGTAAATCGATTTTCTTGTGTATCCTCTGGTTCAGCCAGTAACAGGGCGGGTTGGCGCGATTCCTCGGATATCCTGATTTGTTTGGCATCTGTTACGACGCGACCGCCAGCGGCCAGTAGCATATTCTGAAACAACAATACGGTTAATGCTGATGATCACATTTCAAGAAAATATTAGACAGTTTTCGATTTAAGAAGGTACATAATTATGGAAAGATTCTTATCGGCTTACAGTATGTTATAATGGTAAATGGTAATAAATTAAATACCTGCACTCATGATTTTACGGATTTTAATCACAATAACATATACCTATAATAAACCATAATCAGTATGCATGACACATAAACACCACTGTTTACTTCCGATCTCGTGTGCGAGTCACGTGTATATGTAAACATGCAACTAGTATTCTACAATATTATTAATAGAGAGGGAGATATTTCTAGATTGCCTATGGTACTATCATATCTAACCGCGCTTTAGTTGTGATAGGTTAAAGTTCGTAAGCATGCGTGCTCCGATCACGCTAGGGATAAATGCTCGATAATGATGTAATAACTATCATCCTCACGTTAACATTGTAAATGGCGGTAAGTTTCCAGTGAACAATGCAAACTTGACCCTAAGATTTCGCGTGCATACAGCACTTATGTTTATGTACCGTCTAACTGCCATTGGCTCGAACTTCGACTCAAGTATGCACACAAATGATTGCGACATAGCTGGGTACTTATGCTACAATTTTGGAGGAATATTGCTCAAAAGGCAGCATGAGGCAATATCATCTCAATGAGGCAGCTTAAAATATAGATAATGCCAGTTGGTCGTAGGTTAATGGCAGTAGAGTCTTATTAAAATTATCATGGCTACTGGACTCTTAGCACGTACGCACCAATGTAGTCGTACCGATGTTTAAGTATACGAGTATCCTAAATCAATATTAATTGGATGGCGTGACAAAATTTATCTAATGGTATTAAACTTTGACTGGCTTAATCCACATTTCGTCGCAGGAGATCCTTCTATGGTACAATGATCACAGAAATTCGAGATATTGGTGAAATTTTCCATGCGAAAACAATTCTAAACCTATGATAATAATTAGTGATGTTGCATACTCCATAGTTTAATGTCGTGATTGTTACAGCGAACATTAATTGCATCATTCAAGGATACTTTCAAACATTCTTACCTTCAATGTGTCTACATCGAGCACGCTGAATGGTGGCATGCAGTAAAACGTGATGCCTTCAAACAGCTTCTTCTTCGAGATTCGAGAGCGCCTGGGACCCGGCTCACCTGTGCTATCTAAAGCTTCGAAATATTCCTACAAAAACAGATGGCAATAAATATTTTTATCAAAAGTGTAAGAACAAAGTTCATTTTCGATTATAATTTTGTTTATCATTGTTTACAATTAAAACGGTAATCGAAGGCTGTTATTAATAAATCATAATGAATTTCTTCAAGATAAACGTAACACCTGATCATTGATAAGTAGTCACAGGACTTGGGGACTTTTTAGGCGAAATGTTACACCTGTTTCTTCATACTTTAGACTTTCTTATCAGTTTATCGTTAGACACGAGTTCTGTGAATACTTAATACTTATCACAATTTATTATTGATAAAGTTCGCTAGTATTTATAATTTCTTATTGGACATTAAAGATGACTACTGCTATCAATTTAATATGCTTTTCCAGATATAATAGGATTATAAGGGTGGAGTACAATAGTCCACACTGACTTGTGAGTCACATGCATCACGCAATTGTGTGAAATGACAGCTGACGTGGTCCTATAATAGCTTAATAGTCTAGTCAACAAGTGATCTTTCGCCTAGCTTTGTTGGTCTCTGAAAATAGGTACCTATCAATTTATTCCAGATGGGGTATGGAAACTTTTTGAAAATGTTGAAGTAGGTAATAAAATCACGACTACCGGAACTTTCGCCAATATAAAAAATATCAAGGTGGCGAAAATACGACCGAGTCAAGACAATTATTTCGGTTTTTTTTTTCATTTATTCTTAGCTCTATAAAAATAAGCGTTCGTAAAACGATTTGTTGATTACCCAATCATAATGCGTGTTTTAATTAATTAGATTTTTATTTCTTATGATTACCAATTTTACGGTGATATATTATTATACAATAGTGACTCTTTTCTATCGGATTAGGTTACTTAATAGCAGCATAGTTACCTCATTAACAATATCCTTAGTCTGCAAACATTTCTTGATCCACTCGAATGATACAATCCATTTAGAGGCCGCTAACGCGCACATGTATTTCACAGATCTAGAAAGCAAGGAGGTGTTAATGAAGCGGTGCTAAGTATAGACAGATCATCCAATGAATGCTTAGCTATAATAAATGAAATATCACGGTAAATGTTTAGAACAAAATAAATAAATAAGTACTTTAGTATACTTTGAATTTGATTTAAATTCGAAAATAATGGAGGGTCTGTATATGTTTCGGTTTCAGTTGTGAGTGAGGATTTAAATCTATGAAAGATACTGGAGTGTCCCGATTTTTTTTTCTGATTCTGAACCATCCAGCATTGTGGTATAGATAGTTCAACTCAGATTTGCGCGCGGCCCTATGTGTGCGTCGGCTTGTAAATATACAACTTTCATTTGTGTGACAGTGACGTCGTCCAAGGATGACGTGTTCTTATCGCTTTTTGTTATGGGTACAGTCGTTTACGAAAATACTAGTTATTCACGACTCAAAGCTTTTTATCATTAAATATAGTTTTTCATTATTTTCTCATACGTCTTTTCAAATTGACATTGACAGTATCTAAGAAATAAATAAGGTGAAATATCTAAGATGAATTAAATACTCCTTACATATTTTCAGGCTGGGGGTACGCGGACAATAAATAAAAGTGTGGACTAAGAATGTAATAAGAGGTATAATCTAGTATAATAATGTAAACAAAATGTGTGGGGAATTAAAATAAATTAAATTGCTTCGCATAATGTCGACCAAAATAAGATGTAAATAATGAAACTCATAAATGAACGTTTAAGTCAAATTGATGAAGGAATGTCGGGTAATACTTGTCGACATGTACAAAAGAAAAAAGAAGAATACTATAGACATTTTGACATGGAGTCAGAATTTATAATTAGTAGCGTAGCGAAGCGAAGCGAAAGCGAGTAGTAGAGTAGCGAATCCGAAAATTCATCATTTGATTTTTCAAGTAGCGATTCATAATCATTATAAATAAATAAACATTAAATTACGTAATAACTGTTTTTCTTTAAACACCACACACTCCCATATAACCCCTAAATAACTGTATTGTACCCGACTGTACCTCTTGTCACGCACACAAAGTCACTGTATATGTACAAGGGTTACCCACACATAAGGCCGCGCGCACGACTGAGTTGAACTTACTATAATTAAATGGAAATCTATAGCAATATTATAACGCTGAATAATTTCCCATTTATCAAGACAGGCTTTTTATCCAGATTTAGTACCCACGGCACGCGGGTGAAACATAGGAAAAGTTGGTAAAATATAAATTAGCTAATAACCTTTGCGACTTCTTTTCTTCATCAACGCCTACAATCAAGTGTGTGATATCCTTTGTGTACTTATCAACATAGCTCCATTTGCGTTCATTGCAAAGAATCTTGACTTTTGTTATTTCGCCAGATGTTAAACATGAACCAGCTAAGCAATACTTTCTGTTGGTGTTGAGCGCGAGGTTCCGCGCCATGAGCGGCCGCGCGGTGGGCGTCACGGGCGAACACTCAAACGCTTTACTCATAAACTCCTTTTCTTGCGTCGTTTTCGCTAT
Organism: Helicoverpa armigera; assembly: GCF_030705265.1. NCBI lineage: Eukaryota > Metazoa > Arthropoda > Insecta > Lepidoptera > Noctuidae > Helicoverpa > Helicoverpa armigera. The sequence continues at coordinate 6,235,500 of NC_087132.1, read as the reverse complement.
CACTTCAGAAGTAGGGCAAAGGGTCTGTTCCGGATCATTATCATCATTCTCATTCTCAAAATTAAGTGATTTTCTCGCCATTGGTGTAGATTTATACTGTATTTGATTAGCAAACTTGGTAATAGTTAGTGGCGTCTCCAGCGCTGCTTTTTGAGCAGCTTCTATGACAGTGGCATCTCTACCAGACTCAGTTACAGTGTCGGTCAAGTTAATAATGCTCTTTATTGAAGATGTGGACTTTCTTAGAGATATCTTCTTTGTTTCGCTCAAGTTCATTTGCGATTGATTCAATGTACTTGCTCGTTTCAGTTTCGGCATTGATAAATTTCTGAAAATAATAATGTCAGTAAGTAACATTTAAGGAAAGTTTTTTTTAATACTAAGTTCGAACATATGTATAACAATAAATACTTCTGTGGTGTTTCCTCAACCACACTCTTGTCTGAATCATCATAATCTTGTGACTGGGCAATTTTATTTGTTCTAACAATGCCATCTTGACTCTCCTGAGACGAGTTGTGACGTACAACTGGTGTCAAAAATTCTTCAGCTTGTGGAATCTGAAAATAATTAAATGCATTACACACATACACATCCATTTAAAAAATAGATATATCAGCAAGAAATAAACATTTCGTTTCACAAGGCTTTAAAAAAGTAAGGAGTAAAACCGAATATACTCACTTTGTCATGTTTGACAGCTTCTGTATTTTCATCTTCCTTTTCCACAATAGAAAAAACATTTTCACTATGTTTTTCGTTAAAGTATTCATTTAAATTGGGAGTTATTTCTTCATTCATTTGGTTTGTTACCTTACTTATTACCTGCGTTTTTTGTATTTGTGATGTACTTTTAATTTTTTGAGAAGGCTCTTCATGGATGCCAAACCTTGTATCCTTTAAAATGGAAGAACTGGCTATGTCCTGACTTTTTCTGATGTCTTCCATATCTGCATCAATGTTGGCAAATACCTGACCCATTACCTCATCATAGTTTATAGGTTCACTGTCAGGTTGGACATTGTCTCCTTTATTCTTTTCTGCTGAGCTTATTTTCACTTTCTTGTTCTTAGGTACCACTCCCTCGTCATTATTGTCTCTATTGCGCTTCTCAGCTAGTTTTTGTGTTCTGAATTTACTTTGTACTGTGGAACCTAATATTTCTGAGGGTGCATGTTCCTTCAAAAGATGTACATTCGCTTCTTTAACTGAGCCACTATTGAAAATATCTAAATCATGTAGATCATCTATAGTCTCAGTCTGTTGTATAATCTTGTTTGCAGTTTGTCCTCTGACTTGTGTGAGTGCGACTACATTATTTTTACAGCTTTTATTTTTTTCAACTACTGACTCACACTCCATTATTTTAGAAAGTTCTTTTTCAACACTATCAGTGATTTCAAATTGAGCAGTAGCTGTTTCAGCTGATGCAGTATTTTTCTTATCTGATGTAGTTTTATTTAAGTTGGAGTCTACTACTGGTAGTTTGTTACACTCATTTATATTTACTCCAATAGTTTGATTAATATTTTTATCTGCTGTTTGAACATCTTGGTCCTTGGTTCTCACATTTTCTACATTCATGTCTATATTATGTGTATTCCTCTCCTCGGGCACACCACTATTTTGTTCAGTTATTTGATGAGGACCTAATGATGTTTGAACTTCTCGATCTGTATTGACTTTTACTTGTACATCATTGTTTTTCTTCTTTATTACTATGTTAGTAATTGTATTTCCCACTTTAATAGAAATCTCTATGTCATCAGAATTTTCAGGAGTAGCTGGAGGAGCAGCACCATGATTCACAGCGAAGTCATAATTATCTGCCCTCTTTGGATTTAATGCACTTTTTTTTATAAATGGCATTTTTGTTCTTGCCCCTTCAGGATTTTCATGATGTGGATCATCAGTCAAAACTTCTTTATTTTTTATATTGTTCCTATCATCATGATGTGGAATAATGTTTTGTGGCTCTTGGTTTTCCCTTTTGTCAGATTTGTTATCACAGATTACTTTTTCTTCAGATTGTACTGCTAGATTTTGAGGTGCATTGTCTGCCTGTTTGTCACCACTTATATCCATATTAATAACTTGATTTTCTTTATTGCTGTATTCTGGGGTATTGTCATCAATGTTGTAAAGAGGTTGTGTAGTCACAGGAGTATTCACGGCTGGCTTTAGGTTCTGTGTTTTCTTAACCATTTCAATTGAGACATTCAATTTGTTTCTATTCTGCTTGTTCAACTTACTGAATTCTTTTCTCATTCTTTTAACATTATTCCAATTTTGTTTGGCTGACTTCTTATCATTATCAGCACTGGAGTCTCTAGAACTATGCATGTTAGAAGAATTATCATGTGTGCGGGCATTGGAATTATCTTTTTTTACATCTCTTTTTCTAGAACTCCTACGAGGGTTATCAGTGCTATATTCAGTATCCTCTATAAAAAACGGTTCTATATCCATAGGACCCACCACATTATCACATCTTTTTGCAGTTTCTTTAGGATCCGGCATTGGTTCAATTTTGTCCCAGTCGTCCTGCGGTGGTGGCACATGAACTACTTTTGGTGGGCTTGCAGCTTTCTTGGTATCTGTATGAATAATTATATTGCTTGCTGAAATCTCTAATGGATTGCTTGGTTGTTGTAAGTCTTGTGAAAATGTTTCAGAATTCTGTAGGGGTGCTGAAAAATGATTTTGAGAGCTTACTAGCCAGTCCTTTACATTTTTATCTGGATCTTTTTCTGAGTCAACTTCACCTGGTGTATCAAGTTTAAACTCGTCTACTGAAAGTTTATAATTATCAAATTAATGTAGGTAGGTACTAATTGTACATTTAACATGTATATATAACATTTAAATGACTCACGTTTAATGTTAAAAAGACTCTTGAATGCTTCACCAAGCACTTGAACATGGTCCGTCAATGTTTGCAGAGGAATGTTTAGCTTTAGAGTTTTACGGTCAAGCGATGTTGCACAAGTTGGGCACGTTCGACGGCCTCGCCAGCACGTATGACACAGAGTGTGGCCGCAAGCAGCAGTCGCAGGAGCTATGTAATATTTACAGCTAGAACATAAAAATAATACATATTTTTAAGTCCGTTTCACGTAGGCACAGGTACATTATGTTTCAGTATAACAACATACCATTCTAAACAAGTTACGAGGTCAATTTGATTGGATGCTAGTTTCGACAACTTGGTCAGATCTAAGTCTTTAAGACTCATTTTTGCCAGGGCAGTGAGGGTAGTGTTCTATACCAGTACCGGTTTATTCATGAGAATCAGCACTTGTTTTCTTCCACTTTTAGGCAATTTTCTTTATTATGAATGCTCTGGGTCTACTCAATTAACATGAGTTAATAACTAGTCAAATAACACTAGAAGTATTGCCCAAATAGCGATATTATACATATACACAGGTTAGCTTTACTTTAACACATAAAGGAAAAATAATTAGAAGAAAAAACAGAAAAACAAAATGCTTCCTATAATTTTTTGGCGCCTTTTGTCATTTTTTTTTTGAATGGCATTTCAAATCAAATGACAATGTCAATGTCAGGCAATCTAATGTAGCCAGTTAAAAAAAAATAAACACTATGGCTACTTAAGACACATGGCTATGGCCTAGGCGAGGGCACAAAGTACAAAGACCCCCAGTAGCCTTATTCGCTAACTCCACTGACAGCTCGCAGATATCATCAATTGGTAAAGTGTACATTAGTAAATTGTCAAACAGCTATTTTCTTATTCGCTAACGCCAGTTACCAAATGAGATGACGTCATCAGGCTGATATCCACCATGACTCGTTTTGACAGCTGTTTCTGTATCGATAAACGTTATATTGCGATTCCGTAAGCCCAGTGGACATAATGGATAATGGATAAAAAAATAGAGCTGTCAAATTGTCATCGTAGTTTTGGCGTCAGCAACCGTGTAACGATATCCACCGATATCCACTTCATGCGATACAGAATACCAATGTTTTGAACTTATCGGTTGAAATCAAAGTTCCGATGACAACTGAGGCCAGTTGACATCTGAGAATTCGAAAGTTAGCGAATAAGCCAGCAGTAGCCTTATTCGCTAACTCCACTGACAGCTCGCAGATATCATCAATTGGTAAAGTGTACATCAGTAAATTGTCAAACAGCTATTTTCTTATTCGCTAACGCCAGTTACCAAATGAGATGACGTCATCAGCATCGACACAGGCTGATATCCACCATGACTCATTTTGACAGCGGTTTCTGTATCGATAAACGTTATATTGCGATTCCGTAAGCCCAGTGGACATCAAATTGATAGCCAATGTCATTTTTTGAAATACACTACAAATAGCAGTGTTTTATGCCTCATCACTGGGATGTCTATACTATATTGTTGCATCAGACATATTAGATTTCTCTAATTTTGCGATTCCAATAGAAATACAAACCCTGAGTCGTTTCCTTTATTTTTTGATAGTGTTATTTTTATTTGTATTATTTTTATTTGTTTTATCTTTCTTTGTGTGGAATAAAAATTTCGCGTGTATTTTTGCTGGCATTTGTGGAATAAGAGACAAAACGAAGTTTATCCAGATTCCAGAAACGTCGTATGCGAGATTGCAATAATTCTCTGGATTTACGGGAGAAGGAATTCATGGCAAATTTCCGTATCAACAAATCAAGGTTTCAGCGAGTTTCAGCAGAGTTAGGTCCGTTTCTGCAACGTGCTCAACAAAACACTGCTGTTGCAATTGAGCTAAAAGTAAGAATTTATAACGTAAAAAGTTAAATAAATACCAATATTACATAATTTGATGTTACTAATTTGCAGCATGTCTCAACCTTCATTTAGTAAGTGAGGTAACCGATGCTCTCAATGTATGGGATGTACTCAAGTACGTAAAGTTACCTTCCTGTAGTGTATCAATTTTTGTTTTGCATGCAAAACATAGGAATCTACGTATCAAAATATTGTTTACGTTGTTAAATTTATAATAACTACAATACTCACAATATTCTCAGTTAAAATATTGTTCAACCACACGGAATTTTAGACACCAAGTTCAGACACAATAGAAAACAAATACTGAATTTTACCGCCACAGATTGTTTTTAAATATATAACACGCTGAAAATAAAGCGTTCTCTCAAACGTAGTAATGTAATGCTAATAGGGTATTTCCTACTTAGCAGTATAATAGTCGATAAAAAAATAGAGTTGTCAAGTTGTCATCGTAGTTTTGGCGTCAGCAACCGTGTAACGATATCCACTTCATGCGATACAGAATACCAATGTTTTGAACTTTTAGGTTGACATCAAAGTTCCGATGACAACTGAGGCCAGTTGACATCTGAGAATTCGAAAGTTAGCGAATAAGCCAGCTGTATCTGTTTACTGTTCCTTTTACTAATACATTATGTTACCTCTAAAATCTCGAGTAGCAATGTACCGCAGATGTTAACATTCGAATAGCAATTTCACACATATAGCCACTGATTTCGATAATGCCCCCTATGTAATATTTAATTACTTATTTTTTATCTATATTTTGAGTTACATTTCTTTTGCGCCGGGCCTGGGTTTTTTTCTCATACTTCATGAGCATTGTCCTTTGGTACAGACATAGTTTCAAACTTGAGAAAGGACATAGGATAGTTTTTATTACAAAAAAAAAAAAAATAATAATTATTCCGGACATTTTGGTCAAATCAAAAATCTGCTGGTAGTCACTATTCCACGCGAACGAAGTTGCGGGCAAAAGCTAGTAGAAAATAAAGCAGACTCCCTCGATGAATTATTAGGCCCCACCTCGCTACAAACTGTAATATATTTTCAAATTGGATCCAGTAATTTCTTAAACAAATAAAACGTAACGATATCACTATATGAACAAAAATGTATCAGTTAGTATCTAAGTTTTTAATTTTTCTTGCATTGGCTTGCTGTGTAGAAGGTCTTGCACCTCACACCTATTAAGATCTATTACGTACTTTCACACATTATTTGTGCGGCTTGCTCTAAGCTGCTGAAATCATTATAAGCTTTCACCGATGCCTGGTATTTTAATTTGCTCTTATTACGGTGTATTTTAGTAGATTAATTAAAATGAGTCAGGGATCTAAAGATAAGCGGGTAAGCGACTAGGAATCCTGATTCAAGAATGTAGCCGTGACTTATTTCAATCACAATTTCTTGCACTGTATTCTTTGCGGATTTAGCGCCTAGCGGATGATGATAAGATTACAACAGCGGCAACACTGAAACTGTCACTATCTGTCAAGAGTAGTCAAGGGGTGCCGAAAAAAGGTTTTTTCCTATTTCAATCAAATAAGCTATCAAATATCCAAGTAAGTTATTAATATTGTTTTGATATAATTAAAATATTGTGCGTTAATTTCAATTAACTAGCTGTTTTTTTGCTTGCATGTAATTTTTTGTTTTCTATCAAAATTATTACATAATCCAGGATTGTTTTCATTATACAGATGATTTTTATTAAATTACTCCATGTATTTTCAATATGTGACTCTTAGACAATTTCCTTGCTGGGTGTTGTGATGTTGTCTGTCTATAAATAATGTTGTCTATCAGTTGTACAATTCAGTTATAGGTTATAAAATAGGTAGATGTATTAGCAGGGGTGGTCACAGGGTTGGTTGAGTGGTGACCCGAGGTCAATATCTGACCTCTACCTAAATGGGCTTGTAATGGAAACTTCATTACTGATCAGATTTAATCACCCAAATTTCACCTATTACAAAATATTCATGTTTGATATATATTTTTAAGGTCTAATTTTAATAATTTACAGAATGGCTTTGGCATTCCGTGTTGGTTTGAGGAGCTTGGCTAGGAAGCTGCAAGTCCGTAGCTATGCTGATGCTCCCTCAGGTGAAGAAATGGCCCTCACATTTGCAGCTGGCAACAAGGTTAAACTTCCCTTAAAATCTTTGATCATTTAAAGAACTTGATAAAATTGTTGTAATGTTCATTATTCAAGTTCAGCCATGTATACCAGGAATTGTTATGTAGTTTTTGTTGACATTGGCATAGGTTAAGGTTGAATGTTCATTCACATTTTTAATTTCACAAGAAGTGCACTAATTCAATTTTGTTCAATCTCCTAACAAGATTATAAATATTATTTACCTATTCTGTTTTGTTTTACAAGCTGGTAGTTTTAAAAATGTTTTATTGCATTAATAATGCACTGATAATAATTCCAGGTAACATTATGACCAATTTGAAGATTATGTATATTAATTGAATTCATTATCTACAGGTTTTCTATGACAAAAAAGTTGTCAAGCAAGTTGATGTCCCCTCCATGAGTGGAGCCTTCGGTATCCTGCCCAAACATGTCCCCACACTTGGTAAGACCTAACAATAATTAATTTAACCTATTATATGCCAACACTTATAAGACAATAAAAAATTATTGTCTCTCTGTATATCTGCTTACTAGGTACATAAAAATAGTTCTTATATCCACGCAATCATATACAGGGTGTGTCGTTCACAATCCATATACTTTATGATATTCTATGGCGAATTGTAAAAGAAATTACCTAATCCACTCAGTGGTTTAGCCACAGGAGTCATTTCTCGTTTTTATAATTTACAACATCAGTTTAAAGCAGAGATAAAGTTAGGAGTACCTATCAAATGTTTTGATCAGTTGACAGCTGTCAGTTTGTTATGACTGACTTTTATGTGGTGTTCTAATTTTCGTAAATTTTTACCCTATTTACTTTGTTTTAATTATTTTTTTACATATTTTTATTTTTTCTTTATGTTAATCGACATATATTTACCAGTATATTAACGCATGTCATTTAATGTGATTGTGAACGGCATACCTGATACAATAAGCTATAAAAGTTTATTTTAATTTGACCAACCGAGACAACAAGGTTCCCGAAATATTTTTTTATAGTGTCAATGTAGTGAAAAAAAAAACTGATTTGCAGTAGACTATTCTGTACAATTAAATCTCAACCTGTTTTTTTTTTCGATTTTCAAAAGTTTAGATGGTGCCTGACATGGAATGACTGTCTATCTGACCTTCTCAACCTAGTTACTCAGATATTGTCCAAGCTGATTGATCCATTTTAATAACTTATTTATATATTTTAATAGCTTATTTGGAACTAGTTATTCCTAATGTTAAAAGCTGGATCCAGATTGATGGGCATAGTTGATAGGGTAAAGAAGGGATAGATGCCCCACTTTTTGAAATATGCTTATAATTTAATAAATATTGGTTCTACATTAATAACACCTTTGAATGTAACTAGTTTAATCCTTTATGTTTATTTGTGATTTGTCTTTTTGGACCTATATACTACACGTTTTGCAGATTTTAGCTTTTTGTAGACCTCATATTAACATGGCTATACATGACTTATTACATAATATAATGTTGAATATTGACAAAAAAACACCAGTTTGTGCAATATATACTGACATGACTAAAGCCTTTGACTACGTTAAACATGACATTCTCCTACAGAAACTTGATAGGTACGGTATAAGAGGTAACGTGTTAAAACTTATTGAATCTTACCTAAGCAATCGTAAACAGCAAACAGAAATCACTAGGATATGTTCCAAAAGTAAAATACAATGCAAATCTTTAAATACAAAAAATATCTTTCGGAAGGCAGGGAAGTCAAATTCGGCGTTCCGCAAGGTACTGTTATCGGACCTTTAATGTTTTTGCTATATATAAATGATTTGCCTAGAAGAATTCAACAACCTATGGTATTATTTGCCAACGACAGCACAGCTATAGTCAACTGTACAAATAAAGCGGAATATGAAACCAATATTAACGGCACTATAAAAAATATAATAAATTGGCTATCAAAAAACAACTTAATTATTAATTTGAATAAAACTAAAGTAATGCATTTTTACCAGCGTTTACGTCCTGACGCTTTGACTATCTCATATAATGGACATAGTATAGAGAATACAGATATAGCAAAATTTTTTGGTATAATTATTGACAGTCAACTTTCATGGTAACCACAGGCCGAGGAGATTTGCAAGAAATTATGTAAATCCGCATACATCTTATATAATTTGACAAAAAAAGTTAACACTGATACAATTCTTATTGCTTATCACGGTCTGGTTGTTTCAGTTTTAAGATATGGAGTTGTTTTTTGGGGTAATTGTAGTGAGAGAGAAAGGATTTTCAGAGCCCAAAAATATTGTCTTAGATCAATGACTGGAATAAATTCAACAGACAGCTGTGTCCCTATGTTTAAGTCTCTCAATTTACTTACTTTTCCATCAATCTACATCTTAGAAATGGCATTGTTTGTAAAGGGTAATATGAGTTTGTTTTGTTCAAGGATAGATCACTCGACAAGACCGACATTAATAAGATCCCAATATAAAAATCTTTTATATACAGGTAAATTTAAAACAGCACTGCTAAAAAAGAGTATAATGCATATGGGTCCAGTGGTATACAATAAAATACCTGACAGTATAAAAAACTGTACATTAGAATTATTTAAAAAGAAACTAAAAAAAATGCTGGTTGAAAAATGTTATTATACAATAGATGATTTTTTGAACGACGAATGTATATGATTATTTATAAAAAAATAATTTCTTCATGACTCCCAATTTTACTATTTATATTAGTCATGTTTTTTTATTTTAATCTTACCATCGTTTTTGTTTTTTTATTTGTATTATTTTATTATTGACATTGTACCATCGTTTTTGTTTTTTATTGTATTATTTTATTATTGACATCGTATTTCTTAACTATATATTGAACTTTTGAACTATACATTGCAATTTTACAACAATATTTTAACAAAATTTGATTTAAGACAAATAATTGCATTTTTTTTAAATTATATTTTATAAAATTTTGCATGCCTCATGGTAGAATGTACTGGACTCTACTTTCACTTAACACCATATTTTTGTACCTACATTCATAGCAAATAAATAATTTCATTTCATTTCTAAATTTTTGGGGATAGATGCCTACCCCTATGGATAGTTGCCCCACCTTGAAAATACTAGCGAGGATAGATGCCTACGGTGCGGGATAGATGCCTACGGTGCGGGATAGATGCCCTTCATACTGTTTAAGTATATTATATTAATAAAATTTATATATTTTTTGGCTTTAATTTATTTGAAATGAAAAGTATTTTGCAGTTTTTAAAATCTTTTTATATTAGCCTAGTGGGTAAAGGACCAACCTCTCAAGTATGAGGGCGCGGGTTCGATCCCAGGTCAGGCAAGTACCAATGCAACTTTTCTAAGTTTGTATGTACTTTCTAAGTATATCTTAGACACCATTGACTGTGTTTCGGATGGCACGTTAAACTGTAGGTCCCGGCTGTCATTGAACATCCTTGGCAGTCGTTACGGGTAGTCAGAAGCCAGTAAGTCTGACACCAGTCTAACCAAGGGGTATCGGGTTGCCCGGGTAACTGGGTTGAGGAGGTCAGATAGGCAGTCGCTTCTTGTAAAGCACTGGTACTCATCTGAATCCGGTTAGACTGGAAGCCGACCCCAACATGATTGGGAAAAGGCTCGGTGGATGATGATGATATATTCATTATCAGATTAATTAAAATTAACACAATAAAATTCTAAAAGTATTTGTTCAACAAAAATAATGTATTTTATATTTTAAACCCTTATTATAAAATATTAATTATTTAGTTTCAACATGCAACATCATTCTTTCTTAAAAACTAAAATAACACAATATACTTAGCATCATAATATTTAACCGGACAGTGCTTTTCACCAAGTTTTCTACATCTCGAGCAAAAGTTTCTGAAAAAGTGTACAGGTTTCATGTAACCAGCACTGACACATTACACATTGAATCCAGTCGGATTTAGACTTTGTTTGTATTATATGTTTTATAGTTTTCAAAGCATTCTATGCAGTTATTTTTATTTGTATCTTTAGGCTCATCCTCTCCATCTCTTTTAGTCTTCTTCACCGACAAACCTTTAGTTTTCTATTCCTTAACTTTGTTCTTAGGTGAATTGTCTTCATCTTCACTGTTTGAACTCATTTGTAATCAATAAAAAGTGTAAATACTTATACATAATAAACACATGAAAAATATATATTCAAAGCACTTATAATACATTCAGGGTAAACGTGGTGTATGGAGGGATAGATGCCCCTAGGGGCACCTATACCGTAAAAAATCAGGGCAACTATCCTTTTTGACAGGGTTAGATGCCCTAGTATTTTTTTTAATAAATAAATACAATAGAGCAACTATTTACATCAAAATGTATACTTCATGAAACAATATACATACGTAATAAAAAATTTGATGGAATTAATATCTACTTATAAAGTTATACAACAGCAAATACTCACCTTTAAAAATTTTACGCTCGCTGTAAGTTCGCCGCGGAGATGAATTCACACACGAGCGAAACGCGACCTCACCCTTCGATAGCGCGTGGCTAATTTAGGTGCGGGGTGCTTGTGGCTTCTAGTTAAACGGTTGTTTCTTAATCGCGAGCATGGGACGTAAGGTTTTTTAAAAATGGGGCATCTATCCCACTGCGGCATCTATCCCGCCTTTACCCTATGACCTTAAAAAAATGTAGGTTATGTACGTTTTGGACCTCCTATTGAATTTTGCTTGGATAATTATTTATACCACAAAAATATTAATTTTTTCAAGAACATTAACAGCATTTTTTTTTTCAATTTACGATTTTATTATTTTATTTCTTGGTTTCTAGCTGTCCTACGCCCCGGCGTTGTTGCTGTGACTGAAAATGACGGCAAGCTAACTAAGATCTTCGTATCATCTGGCACAGTCACTGTCAACGATGATTCTTCTGTTCAGGTATGTTAAATATGGATAATAAAAATAATCCGGCTTTGTTTAATAGGTTTCCTCGAAACAAGTCTGATATTTTATCTCAATTTATATAACTTTGTTCATATCTGTGTTCATTACAGGTCCTAGCCGAGGAAGCTCACCCCTTGGAAAGCTTAGACCGCAGCGCCGCACAGGAGGCCCTTAGCAAAGCCCAGTCTGAATTAAACTCTGCTGGTAATGAGAAGGTAAGGATTCCAATGATATTTACTTGATACCACTTCAGTTTCAGTACCAGTGTCTAAATAAAAGTGACAAGATGTCTTCCGCGGCATTGAATAGTTGTTTTGGCCTGCGTGAAGCTAACCTTTCTATTTATATAGTTACCAGTACGGATATTGAGCTCTCGGCGGAAGAGTGGGGATCGCTTTGCGCACTGTACACATAAGGCAATAAACCAATAAATCGCTTCTGGCTTCATAAGGCAATAAATCACGCAGGTGAAGGCCAGGGCTCAATATCCGTGCCGATAACTATACATAATGTACATCTATCTAATAATGTATAAGATAACTGCTTCCCGCAGTTTTATCAACCTCCCGAAAGATCTTACATTACCCGGAAAAAAATTTTATCCAAATTAGTCCATCCGCTTTTGCGTGGAAGCGAAGCAAACTTCCTTTCGCTTTTAATGCCCACGTGTACGCTCATCGGTCAATGGATATAGTTAAGCTTGTATACCACTAAAATAAGGGATTATTCTCAGAAAATCTATTATGATATTGCAGGCCAAGGCTGAGGCTGCTATCGCCGTGGAGGTCGCCGAAGAGATCCTCAAGGCGGCGTCAGGTTAATGATGTTCACTCAGCGCTGCCACCGAACAGTTAGTGATAAAACAACTATTTAATATTTACGTTTCTGTATAAATAAACACCGTCTCCAGTAGAACAACTATGTATTTTATTTATTACTCATATTTATAATTTAAGTATTATTGAGGGACATACAAATAAAACACCATTATGTAGTTGACATTTGAGTAGTTTATTTAACACAAATCAAACACTTTGGTACAGTTAGTTAGCTGTGGTTATCGATGTCGTATCGCCGTAATAAAAATTATTAAACTTACTCTCAAGTAGCCGCAAACCAAACGCACAACGACAAAAGCGAAAATATCATAAACAATTAACCCCTCTGCTGCCAATACAATTAAGATTATGGTACAAATTTTAATTGATTATTTATCATATAATTTTGAATAAATTTCATTTATTTGTTCACATTTCAATTTAACTATATTCTTTTCTTTAAATCGAATTCTAATTGGAAGGTTAAGAGAAGATTCTGTTGCTAGGAAGTCGCGAAAACCTAACTACAAGCCTACTATGCGAAGCTTACACCACAATACACAACATATAATGGGAAACACCTAGAAAATGACACTCGAGTGTCTTACACCTAGTCATCTGCGTAAATATAGAAGGATAAAAATTACGATTATGATTATTAAAAATGCACCTTACTGTACTAGATTAATATTTTAAAAGATTATTTTAAATTCCATGTCAGCAGTGTCTGTTATATTTTCGATGGTGATGTATACTGAGTAATTCCTTGCTGTTTATATAGGTAACTGTTAAATATTATTATTATGGTACGCTTCCTGTGTCTTATTTAATTGCGTTTCGAAGAATAGTCTAATCGATTAATTTTACATAATTATAATGCGTAACGTGTGTTACTAACTAGCTACGGATTATATAGTACTTTGTTTAAAAGTTGATTAATTACTAATAAAGAAATTTATATCTAAACTTATCCTAGGTAGTATATGCATAAATGCGAAAATCAAAACCAACATGTTTGACACAAATAGGACGTGTGGCAATAACGAAAATGACAAAGAGAATAATTAAAACCAATAACGTTAAAGGAAGCATCGAAACAACCGTGTGGTTGTGGTTACCTAATATTGCCATCCTAAGAGTATAAATAAAGTTTACGTCGACATTATTCCATGTAAAAATTAAAAATGGGATAAAAATACAAAATATCACATACATTATTACATGTTGAGCTTAATTTAAATTTAATCCGAAACACCCCAAAACCAGATGCATTATCACTGAAGCTGTCTTTAAATTAAGCTAAACAAATAAGGTTAACTATAATTAAAATTATAGAAAATTCTGTAGTAAATATATCAAAGTTGGGCACGTTAGATGAACGTACATTTCATAGGTACTAATGTTTTGGACAGGATATTAACGCGTCACCTATCTATTTAAGCAAATATATCAATTTGAGATAACTACCACAACCATAATTTTCTGCTTTTATATGGTAAATACTACAGTGACGCATCATAGGTTACTCTATTCTGGAAAGGTAGATTCTAATTTGTACATAACCCAACTTTGCAAGTTTACTACACGTTGATAATCAAAAAAAATTTAAAAACTAAATTGAAAATGTCCAGCCAACTAAGTTGGGGTAAATAATTTAAAAGTAAGTAAATAGCAACTCAAAAATGCGACACACAAATGAAACTGTAAAAGAGAGAAGATTTGGCACAAGTATCACCATCTTGCTGAATGCTAGACCAAATCATAGAGCCAAGGTGCAATTGAAAAGTATACTAATTAAAATGTATTTGCGGAAGCCTGCGAGCGGTACATCAGCAAGATGGTAATGGTCCACTAAATGAATTTATAAATGTGCGTGTGTCGCTGAGCTGGGACACTTGTCCAGTTTACAGGTTACACTGCCACAGTATCGTAGGCTGTGAGTCCCCGCCCGTGGACTGCTTGCTGGGGGATTGGGGTGGCTGCTTCTGGTCTGAAAACACAGTCCCTACTATTAATTACATATATATAATTATATATGCATAATTTTTACTAAATCTGGCGATCAAATCGACGGGTAATTTTCTCGTTCGGGAAGCGAAAGGGATGTGCCTTATAAAATTGTTTTTCATTCAATCTTTAAGCATCAAAGAAAACCATAGCACTGCTAAACAGCAAAAATGAATGCTAGATGAAGAATTTGTTTATTTAGGGAACACCAATATAATATGTCCGCACGCTTGGCATCTATTGTATAGTGCTTTATAATACAGCTAATATATAGGTACCTATGTATGTATAGCTAAAGAAAAAAATTGTTGGAGGAACTATTTTAACGATAATTAAGCAACTAATCCATCACGCGCGGACTAAAAAAGAACAAGTGCCAGGGTTCTGTTCTATTTAATATTGGGTTTTAATATCATAGTATAAAGTAACGGGTATAGTTGGTATGTACATTTCATGCGTTTGTTACCGGCAACGCAATGATCACAAAATAAAATCAAACTAGCCGAGGTTTAAATAACTTGCCTTACCATTCTTGGAGCAAAAAATAACATATTAGTGCACATTGGTTGAGTATGTTAGCCACAAAAAGGTTAATTACGAAACAAAAATATCAGGCAGTAAATAAGGTATATTCGGTTAAAAATGGTCATTTTCACATACTTTGACTTACTGTTTCCTGTAGATGGATGCAGAACATAACACATGCTTAATAACGAGCATAGACTAGTACAAAATGCTTTATTAGGTAATTTATCTATCACGTCACAATGTACTCGTGCTAGCGCACACACAAGGATCCGGCTCATGTATTAGTTTCGTGTGTTCAATAGTGTGGAAGTTGTTTGACAGTGTTCTATATTATTTAAAAAAGGGGTTCTTATTTTATCTGTCTTGATTTATGGCTTCTAAAGACTACTTAATTATGATTTTTATTAGTTGTTCAGTTAAGGATTTTCAATAGTTTATATATAGTTCTGTCTGTGCTGTACAAATATATAATTGGATTTTGTTTTGTGAGACAGTGTGAACACAAAAAGTGTCTGTTATAGGGTACAGTGGGCAAGGCCTATCAAACTGACCTGTCAATGAGTTTCCTCATTTCCTCGCTGTGCAAACCGTCCTTGGCAGTGTGGGCCCTTACTGCAACAACACACAAGTCACGACGCGCTCTATACTAGCCACGACACCTGGAGCCGCCTTCTACCGACATCTCGAACAATAACCACATAACCAGCCAGAGAGCTCTTTCCACTAAGTTTAGCTAAGTAAGTACAAATACGAGCGATATGTCAATAAGTGGTTATTGTTCGCTCATGTCTATCTCCAAAACACGTACTAAATATCTACAGAATCATTTCAAATAGAGTGAATTAGTTAACACAATCACGTCTAAGCACATAAAATAGAAACTTGATTCAAAGAAATTTAACTTTGTATATTTCCCGTCTTGAATCTTGCACTTGTCTAAATTAAACGAAGCTAGTGTAAATAAATTGTGATTAAAATAATTTAATTTTGACAAGTGCTGAAACGAAACAACAGTAAAAAGTAGATAATTTTGAAAAATAAAGATAGTTAAGCCAATTACAAGAACTCTAATCTTGAAGCTTGAAATTCAATTTGTTATTACTGATACAAATGTTGCATGCTGTCAGTCACAATAATTAGAAACATAAAGGAATCAAATAACTTGATTCAAAAGTTTTACCGTCTTCTGTTCAGGTGACACCCACGTGTGCATAAACCAATTCAACAATCAATTTCATTTCATCAACTAGAGATTTTTCTTAAAATTAGGGTGGTTCGAAACTGTATAAGAATACCAAAATGTAATTTGAACCATACTTTTTTGTTTTGCTTACAAGTTGTGCTGGGTATTAATTTAAGTTAGACATTTATTGAAATCGATTGAAATAAATAAATCTAAAGTAACTAAAAATCCTTGTATAATATTCCATTAAAATTATTACTCAGCAAAACCTTATAATATGTAATACAATATGATAATATTTTTCAATATGAAGCAGCACATACTATTTAAAAGCGTTTTCACAAAAAAGTATGATTCGTCGTAGTTTATAGCATCAGGCAATGAAAATTGTGTCCCTGTCAGAAGATGAATTTCCTAATGGGATTGGACGGATACATGGATATTTTTTTAATGTAAGTATTTATATATTTGGGTGGTATTATCATTGGGGTGCTTTGGTGGTTGTTAGTTGTTACGTACCGGGATAGTTGCGGGGCTGGTCGCATTCGGCTTCGGAGATTTCGTTGGAGTCCTTGCTTTCATTGAATGAGGAGGAGCAGTTGTTGTCGTTGTTCGCGTTGCGGGGAGGGGGTGGGGGAGGCTCGGGGGATCCGCCACATTTGCGAGTTCCTGCACAGTGAGTAAGCGAATCACGGAAGGATTCTTGTCATGCAGTTTGTAGAACTTTTGGAGCTACAATCAGCTCTCCCACATGTCGTCGTAATGCAAAATGTAGCACAGCATAGTTATCTCATAAATTACCTTCTATAGAAAATATTTCAGGGCTACCATTGTTTGCGGAAAAAAGAGTATACTTTAGACTAATACATAGGTACCAATTTGGAACTCTAAACTTTAGAGTATTAGTATCGAAGTATGTGTGGTGACTTTTTCGTATAGTTCAGTAATTGTTTAAATATGTTACACAAGGCTTATTCTCAAGAAGACCAAATACACTTGATACACAATTACTTTGGTAACTGTATTATAAACTCACCAATGCTGGGTCGGGAGCCGTAGTGGTCGGAGTAGGGAGTGCCGTAGGCGCCGGTGTATTGCTCGTCTTCGGGGGCGCAGCACGCGGGCTCGTCGTACTCGGGGCCGCAGGCATACATGGGGCGGGAATAGCGGGCACGCTGGTCGCATAAAACCAATTAAGTTTAGAAAAGGTTTAAAATAAAGAAGCTTGTTTTGTAGTAGGGTGCAAAAAGCTATGTTAATCTTAAACGTTTCTTGTCCAGTCATTTTTTATTAAATTTATATTATCTCACACAAACAGTTACTCTTTTATTAAAATCAAGATATTTTCGACTTATCTTGGATCCTTTGTGTTTATTAATAAGGGAGTTAGAGAAAAGGGCAGATCCACATATAATTCACATAAAAGCTGTGAAATGGAAATTAAGAAGGCAGTATTGCACGGTAAGGAGTCTTACGTATTGGTCTTCTTCAGCGCAGGTGGCCGGGTCGTCGTATTCGGGGGCGGTCGAGTAGATGGCGCTCTGTCCTCCCTGAGAGTTCTTGCGGGCATAACGGCTGTTGGCACGGGGCTGCCAACGATAATTATATTTAAATATTTGCTATACTCATCTGCACAAGTCTAGTAGTAGTCTAAAAAAAATGCGGAATTAAAACTTAACAAATACAGCTCAATCACTTAACATGAATTTGAACAACGTGCGTAAAATTGGACTTCGATATATTATGTATTTTTTTTACTTTTTTATTTGACCTGATTTGACCTGACATGATTGATGATATATTCGATAAATTATATCTTCTGCACGAGAAGAGTCTACTTGAATTAAAATGTTTAGCTAATTCATTTCTTGGTAATATAACTGTAAGTAAGTAGAAATTTTGTACGTACCATGCTCTGAGATCCGGCGCGGGAGTGAGCGGGGTGGTGGGGATGAGGATGCGCGAGAGTGCCAGCGTGAGCGGGATGGTGGTGGGGGAACGCCAGCGCCTTGCTCGGGTCCATCTCCTCGCGGAAGCCTAGCAGGTGGAACGTCGCGTAGGGGCAGATTTCGTCTTCCATGCCTGTTGTCAAATAGAAATTAAGTTGGCTTTTGTTTTCTTTTTTGTTCACAGAGTAGTAAACTCATTTTTCTTTCATTTGCCCCTTTCCGCTTACATTAGTAGGTAAGTAGCTACTTATGGGGTCTAGTTGCCCAATAGCGTTGGGGGATCACTGGGCCTATAGGGTATGTGTATACCTCTTCTTAAGGTGTGCTTTTGCGATAGTTATAATTTCCATATAGAATTTAAGTTATAGCAATTAAGGTGATTTGGAAGTACCTAATAATATATTATTTCACACGCAAGTTTAAACCAAAATTGGGTAAAAATGGGTTGCCTTATTGTTTACTACTCTGTGATTTTACAGGATTAGTAAAGTGTTATCATTCGTTGCTGCAATCCCTTATTGCTGGAAGTCCATGCTAAAATGTGTATTAAGAAATTCACACTCAACAAACTCTGTAGTACATACCTAAGTAGATTAACAATACATTAATGTGTATTCGTGTATCATATATATCAGTAGAAAATTGTGTATTGTAGCTGCTTATGTTGTTTTAGTTTATGTAGTTAATATAAACTTTCACTATCAGAAAATTATCTACATTTGTTAAAAGCAAATAAAAATAACTGGGGTTAGAAAAGTGCAAACCAAAAATAAAATAAATATGAACAAGACAATCCATCATGCAAACGCAAATAATATAAAATACAAGTAATTATCCCATACTCACTCATTTGATGTTATTAGTAGTTCATTCTGATAAATATCTCACGATTTTCATTCACTTTGAAACCAGGTTACAAAACGGTCAAATTTTATACAATTGTTTTGACCATTTTTTTGGATGTATACTATAGTAGTGAGCACACAAATAAAGCGACGTTTTCATTTCTTGGAAGTAATTTACTGCAGATTATAATAATCAATCCATGCTTTGTTTTGCTATTTGGAAATTGAATTTTGACATTACCTATATAAATTATGTCAAATTTCACTGTCTAATCGCAAAACAAAGGATGGATCTCTTATTGTAATCTGCAGTACCTAAATCTTTATTTCAAACAAGATTTTACTCTTTATTAATTTGACCCCCGCACTCAGAGACATCTACCTAGATTACTTAAGTCACTCCTTAGTGACGGCTAGTCAAAGAAATTCTTCACTAAGGAATGGCTCAAGTAACCATTAACCGTCGTACCACAAAAACTTTTAGAAGTCTGCTGAACACTTGTCTAAAAAAATGTTTTAAGTTTTTGTAGTAAGGCTGTAAATGTCTCTGAATGAAAACTTCATTATATAACTTAAAACTCGCGGGGCGGTGTCCAATATAGTGTAGTTCGTGTATTATTTGTATGCTCACACATCATGCAGTAAGCCCTGACCTGTGGAGGCGGTATCCCCGGAGCCGGCGCGGCGCAGTCTGGGGCGTCGCACCCGCTCGTAGTGGTGGCGGCGCGGGTCCCACGTCGAGTGCGCGCCCACTGAACCACACTAACGTTACGCATGCGCTAACAACCCGCTAACACGTCTCAATATTCTCTCACTCACTTTTGTATTGGTCAAAGTTTTGTCGGGCTGGAATTCAGCTGTATTTGTATTTTACCTTTGTAGCCGTCTCCAACATATGTAGTTGGGAAAAGGATGGCAGATGAAGGATACTAAAAGACCGGTTTATCTCCTTCAATGATTTTTTGCTCAGTAGAAAAAAAACGCAATCGCTTTAAATTATTGCTTTGTAGAAGAGAATTTACTCAAGGAGCAAGTCCTTCTTTCTTAGTGTTATTTAGCTTGTATTTTCAAACAGTCATAGAATGCAACGCAATGCCGCAAGTGAGTGAGATTATACTTGAGACGATACCACATAAATTGAGAGGAATAAAATAACGGTTCGTTAATCTGTCATAGCATATTTTTGTTATATAGGAACTCAGTTTTTAATAAAATTAATTTATCTTCTTGCATGTTAAACTACTACGACGAGATTAACAAAACGTCATGCTGAAAAAAATAAGTATGTAAATTTTTATGCAAAGCTAAAATTAAAATGGGGGTTTGAACTTCAATGGCGTGTAGCAAAAATATAATCTATAGTCTAAAACTTAAAAGCTGTTCCTTTGGTAACATAAGCTCCCCGTTACCACTAGGAAGGAATTTAAAGTGGACAACAAAAATATATAACATAGCTTTCACCTTACATCCACCAAGTGTCTAAAAGGAAAGAGAAAGAGAGATAAAGCATAGAGAGGAGAAGAGCATAAATCGTGCGAGCATAAAAAGAAGTGAAAGGTAGAATTGTTAATATAACTATTACCTCAACTGTACCTCGTCGAATCTCTTATTGTGGAGCAGCTATATTTTATTGATAGTGTATAGAAGTGTGCTTAATAAATGAAGAGTGTAAATCGATGAAAATCCGTGCCGATTCATCCGACGACATCCACAAGCCTGAGCATGTAACTACAAAGGCGTCTATCGAACGCTGGACCCTAGGTAAGTTCCCAATAAAAACTAATGTACAGTCTCGTACAGTCTCATACTCGTACAGTCTGACCGTTTTGGTGCAATTGCCAGTAGCTGTCGGTCAGATGAAACAACGTACAAAAACTGACAGCTTCAACGGAACAAAGTGTTCGGTACCCCTAATAGTTTGAATAACGTCAATTTTGGGTCTTGTGCAGTTGACAGTAGTGTGTACTCACTGATGACAGCCTGTCGCTTAACACGGTCGCAGGTATTGTAGTTGGAGCCGGGCACAGGAGGCAGCTTGCGGTTGGGCGGTGCGATGTAGCCGAGCTCGTCGCGAAGTCCGCCGCGCTTGTCCAGAGTGCCGCCGCCGCCGCCTAACGCCGCCTGAGATGCGTTGTACACTGCGTCGTCTGTATATAAGAGCTAGTAAGTGCCTTATAGTTTTTGTTTCTCTTTTATATGTAAGTACACTAATATCATAAAAACACGGGCTGCCGGAAAGAAATATCTCCGGGACGCGGGTGCAACCGCGTGGAACAGCTAGTGTTCTTATAAGCTAAGTCACCGATTAAAAGTGAGTTTTCATTATTTTTTTTGGTTAGGTATGTAGAGCAAATAATATTAAACCATGATTTAGGTAAATCAAAATACAAAATCAGAGAGAAAGATGAGTGTATGTTACAAAAAATATTATCTAAATTATTTGCTAGATGATTAGGTAATGATTAAGTAAAATGTAAAAGTTAAAAATTAATAATATGAAAATTCGAATTCGGGTAAAAAAATAAATAAAGCGGCGCGCCATGCCACTATACATACAATACATGTCCTTCTGACCTCGCAGGCGATGTGGGGTATTCCTGCGAGCTAAGGTCAGACAAATCACCACCACGCCTACGATGAACACGACGATCGTTGCCAAAATCGGTACCAAAACTTCAGGTTCTAGCCAAGCCTTGACCCAGGGGGGCAGTTCCTTATCAGTGCCAATGTTGCCAGGTAACGGAGCAATAGTTCCTACAATGGTAGAATAATTAGTTGTTTACCTTTGTGATGGTCCCTGGCGCCTCGTACCACGCAAACGACTACGATAGCAATGATGATGACAAGGATCGCGGCCACTACGGGCACGATAAGGTTAAGGTGCGACAGGATAATCTTGAGAGTCTGTTCCGTGGTAAGAGAGCCGCCGCCCACCTCGCGCGCGGGCGCTATCGTACCTGAAATGCAACCCCACGTTATAGCACCTACTCATGTCAGGATATTACAGTACAATTAAAAGGTGATGCATTTCAGGTACGAATTTGGTTTTTATGCAATTAAATGTTCATGAAGTAAAAAGGGTTAAATTCATTTATAAGTTTAACGCAACGATCAGTTCAAATTAAATGAGACTTCAAAACAGTTGTTAACTTACCGCCAGTCATGGTAAGAGTTGCAAATTCGTATTCAGCGACGTTAAATCCAGCATTGTTGTGGGCCGTGATCCTCAGAACATACCATGTAGCGGGTTCCAAATCTTCAATCGAAGAAAACAATGTTATAACCTTTTTATCAACATGCATGTAACCATGCAAAAATATGTTTTGAGGACATACCGAGTACGACGAAGTTTCCACCGGGTTTCACAGCGTTCGAAATTTGGTTCCATTCAGCAGCGCCCCTGATGGAAAAATAACGGTTTGTGTTAAGTTTGAATGGAGATGGATGGAGAGCGAGAAGACCTAAGAAAAGATGGATGGATTGCCTCAAAGATGACACGAATAAGTGTCCCTAAGACGAGTGACAGGGAAGAATGGAAGCCGGAGACATATTGCGCCGCTCTCAAATAATATTGGGCACAGGGCTGGAAGAAGCAAAAGTCAGTACCTATCAGCATTTCTGTAAACATATTTACGACTATAATCGACTCACTTCTTCTTGTTTTCAACGACGAAATGCGACATTGGGCAGCCGCCATCGAGCCATTGCTTGAGGTGCAGAGTGACGGAGGAGCTGCCTACTTCGATGAAGTCGGCGGCGCGGGGCACGGGGGGCTTGGAGCCGCGGGTGCGGGCGATCACCACGTCTGATGCCTCGCCGGTGCCGATGCTGTACAAAATTTAGACAAATACAGTAAGAAAACTCAATTGTTTGCGCAAAATTATCCTACTACCCGACTAATATTATAAATGTGAAAGTTTTTGAGAATGTATATTTGTTATTTTTCGCGTCAAACGGCTGGTAAATAGGCCAGCAAATAAGGGATACCTTGGATTAACACATAAGCTGTTTTTAATCAACACACCACGCGGGCGAAGCCGCGGGCCGAACAGGCGCGGGCCGAACAGACGCCGTTATAAATATATGAACAATAAGGGGAAGAAATTAACGTGACAGCAGCGTGGAAGCAGAAGAAAAGGACATTTTAGTCTACGTACCCATTGTAAGCCGTAACGTAGAGTTGATATCTAGATCCGCAGAACAAGTTTTCCAAAGTATACGTGTCAGTGGTGCTTGGAATCTGTAAAGGGAAAATTATTTTTAACTTTATGGTTCTACACAAATCCTTAGAAAAAAGAAAAGAGAGAAAAATATTAAAAAAATATTCTATTGTAAATACAAACAGCTACTTCAGTAAGCATCTTTTTCGCGTGCACGTGACGCAAATTTTTCTCCTACCTTGTTCTTTTGTTTTCTTATTCTACCATGTTTTTTGTGTTTTGTATGTATGTGTGCGTGTCCTACATCATAACCGCGAATAAATACTTTGACTTTTTATAAAATTAGTACCTGTACAGTTTCCCAATCTCCGAACTCTTGTTTGTAGTGGATGGTGTAACCGGCGGCGGGCGACTGGTCGACATCGACGGAAGGCTTCAGACGAAGAGTGAGAGATGACACGGACGACGATGCGATGCTCAGCTGAGGCGGGAAGGGGGGAGCTGGCGGGAAAATGTGAGTTTTACTACATTTTTGTTTATTACTAGACATAGTCTCGGGATCAATGATAAAGAAAGAGCCAATCAATTATGAAAATAGAAAAACTATGCCTCTTCTACGCCTTCCGTCTATGTCTAAACTAATAGCTTTACGCGCAACATCCGCGTCTAAAAAAAAATATTTACTTATATACATATAGCGCGACTTTCGGTTAAGCTAAGATGATTGTCCAAACTGCGCGTTTGTCTGACTGTTTATAAACCCAGCAAATAATTCGCTAGTGTGAAAACGAAGTGATTTTTAATGAAAATACCAGGAAAATGTCATAAAGTACAATCTAGAACATACCGAGAACAGAGAGCGTGTGCGTAACAGTGTCAGTTCCGAACTGGTTGTCGACATGGCAGGAGTATTCCCCGGCGTCTTCGCGAGCCACTCCGGCAATTTGCAGGGATCCTTCAGGCAGCTGTCGTACGCGCTCCGAAGCTTCCAGGGGGTGGCCTTTCACCTTCAAAATAGTACATCAATATTAGCTTTACGAAAATAAGGCGAGGTTGATATTTACAACTTTTTGAAACTCATGAACATGGAATATGTACACACACCAACTCATCAAGCTACTCCAATCTGTCAATTTTTTCCAATGCATATGGAACATTAAACCTTTTAGACAAGGTTGAAAATATATTAAAGATTTTTTCAGATTGTAGTACCTTGATGTGCAGGCTTTGTTCAGCTCTGACCAATAAATCTGGGCATATTTACTTATAGTTCAGGTTAATACCTTCCACAAAATGTTAGGAGGAGGAACACCAACGGCAAGGCATGGCAGTTTGACATCTTCCTTGTAGGTAGCGGTGAACGATTCATCGAATGAAGCGATCTTGGCGGGTACTAAAACAAAAATCAACGTTAATATGACTAATCTAATTAAAGTAAAACTACTACTAAACAAAGTAGGCTGAATCATCATCCTCCGAGCCTTTTTCCCAATCATGTTGGGGTCGGCTGAATATCAGCACTTATTGAAAGTCAAGTGTAGAAAAGGCAGCCAATAAAGCCCGCTCTTCCCTTTATCAGTTTCTATGTGTTTTGTCTGGGAAGAAGAAATGGTGGAACCAACCAACTCTTCAGCAACACATTTCTGTCAGTACGGTTTGAAGAACTTATGGATGGTAAGGACAACTTACCTTTGTCGCTTGGGCTGCACGATGCGGTGGCTGAGGGTTGTCCTTCACCAATAATGGTAGACGCGGTCACCCAGAAGTCGTAACGGCCGGCTTTCAGTTCAGTTGCAGAGTAGCTGGTTTGTGTAGCGGGTACCTTTGAAACAAGGATATTATTGTTAGATTTTATTTTCCATATTTTGGATTGTTGTCTGGTACTATGGAAAAGTTAATACGAACCTTGTTGGGGTGAGGTTCGGCGTTTTGTGCTTGAGTGTAGACGTTGTAGTGAGTGACAACACCGTTGGGTTGCGCGGGAGGCCTCCATGAAACTAGGATGGAATCTTGTCCCATAACTAGGGCCTTTACAGCGCGTGGTGCTTCCGGTACTGTTTGCAATAGACAACAAAAAGTATTGTTAAAATTCAGTGATAAATTTTCACCTTGACCATGTTCACATATCAAAGTACATAACATGGTTTAAGAAAGTTGTGTAAGATATTCTGAAAAAGACTTACCGTCTTGTTCAGTTTGGCAGTGAATAGGTGCAGATCGAACGCCATCGCCTCCATTGGTAGTCGCAAGCACTTCCATGGAATAGTTCGTGAATTTCTTAAGTCCGTGAAGAATGGTTTCGCTGCTGGCCGTAATCTTGGTGTCTTTGGACTTCTCGTCTAAAATAATTACGAAAATTTTTGATTGTGCCTTAAGAGACCTATAAATATTTTATATTTAAACTTGCCGGATACTTACCATACCAGGTTTCGCTGGGTCCGTAAATCACTTTGTAAGCCTTGATAAGTCCATTGGCAGCGGCAAGAGGGGGAGATACCCAGGACACGCGAATGGTTTGCGCAGTCAAAGTGGTGCAAAGAACGTCTTGGGGTGGGGCAGAGGGGGCGCCTTCCGCGGTGTATGCTCGCACTTCGCCAGATACCGGTCCTGATCCCATCTTGTTGAAAGCCTGAACCACAATCGCGTATTGGGTGTAAGTCCTGGAACCAGATTGGTCCATTAATACAATCATCGGTGACGATGTCAAAAAATGATTAATCTCTAGCTAGCTAAATGATCTTTATTACACTATGGATTGAATACTGGTACTCTTAATATACACAGGTCAGCACTTACTTTAAGTTCAGAATGTCCAAATGATGTTCTTTGCCAGATTCCTTAGAGATATCCACAGTCTCAAAGACGAAGGACTTGTTGCTTGAAGCGAGTTTGTAGCCAACATAGTATCTGAAAGTATTCATTTTTTTATTTAATCATAAGAATTTATGTTCTGCACGATAAAATGTTAATTTAAGTATGTATAATTTTTTGACGTACCCCTGGAGTTCACCATTCCAGTCCTGGGGTGGGGGAGGCTTCCATGTAACACGGAGGGTGTGCTTGTCAACAGCATCAACTTTGCAATCCTGAGGGGGACCAGTAGGGGCTTCTTCGGCGGTGATAATGGTGACAGTCTCAGATGGCTCGGAAGTTCCTAGTTCGTTTTCAGCAACGATCCTAATATGGTACGCGGTGGCTGGTCGTAAGCTGAACACTCCGGCTTCAGTCGCATCTCCAGGTACAAGAACCCTATAAAAATAATATGATTGCAATGAAAAAATGTCTATATGTTTTATGTCCTTCACAGTTAAGCAATTTATCTTCTTGATTACCTATCAATATCCTTTTCCCAGTTGCCCTTAGCGCGTTTGTATTCAATAAGGAACTTCTTGATTGGTGAGTTTCCATCGTAAGGAGCGGCCCAAGACAGTTGTACAGTTCTTCCAGATTTGTCCAAAACCTTCAAGCCATAGGGAGCTTCAGGAACCTCTGTGAAATAACACATTGCTTTGTAGTTTTTATTCTTCGATGGTGCAACAGTGACGGCTATATCCATAATTATTGGAAAATCTTTGTTACCTTGAATGATCATGTTAATGCTGGTATCATCAGATCCAAAAGCGTTAGTAGCGACACACGTGAAGAGAGCGCTGTCAGATCGTTCAGTTCTTCGAATGCTAAGGTCGGATACAACACCTCCGGGCAAAATTTCTTCGCGAATGGTGTAGCGGGGGTCAGATTTGGGCTCAAGACGTTTGTTGTTCATGTTCCAAATAATACCGATTGGCTGTAAACAATGAATGATGTTACATAAAGGTCCTGTTGTAGTAGTTCTTTATATGTTTTTGCATTTTTGAAAGGCTTACCTTTTCTCCCTTAGCTTGGCACTGCAGAACAGCTGGTTCAGATCGGCGGGCAGTTTGATTCCTCATTTTAATTTCGAATTGAGGAGGAGCTGTAATTTAGAACATACTTGTTATATTTCTGACCACGTTACGCACTTTTAGGTGTTGCAGTTATTTTAATTTAACTCACCCTGAACACTAATAAGAATAACGGCAGACAATCCTGATCCAATTCCATTCACAGCTTCGCATAAGTAATATCCCTCATTAGTCTTTTGGATGTTCGCAATGGTCAATGTTCCATCTTCAACTTTTACATTAGGGTTGTTTGGCTTAAGATCTTTGTAATCGCCGGGGGTATCGCCTAAAAGAATAGCACAAAACATGAATGCGAGGTTCAAATATTGTACCGCATATTAAATTACAATTATACAGCAATGATTCATACCTTCAGCCCTCTTCCATGTCACTTGAGGCTTAGGGAAACCATCGGCTTTACATTCAACTTTAGCATCAGAACCTTGGGCAAATGCCTTGTCAGTGGGCTCAATAATCCAACGGGGAGGAACTGAAATATCACCGATTTGTTATAGAACTTGTTCTGTCTGCTAGAAGAGATAGGGGCCAAACCAGATTTTTACTTTACATTTATTTTGAAATTAGTTTAAGTATTAATTCAAGAGCAGAGACAAAAATGGTACAAAAAGTATTTTTCTGACATTTAAGTTAACAAAAAAAAATGTAACTTGAATTTTAATTTTATAGGATGAAATTTTCTAATAAATGCTTTTGCTGTATGAGTAAAAGTCAAATAGGCTTGTAGAAATATTTGTTTTAATTGCCCATTTATTTTAACACATTAAAAAATTTCAACCTAAAACAAGGGGAATCTTTGTACAACTTAATTAATAACATATTTGAGTATAATGAAGTTTACTTATGAGTTGTGTTTTATTCGAAAATATTATAATAACTTATCGAGAAAATAAACTATCAATGTACTAAACATAGTTTTTTCATTATACTCAAATAAAGACTATATTTTCTGGTATAAAAGCTCCTATATAGACTTGTTATTATAACTTTAAGGTTTACTTATAAGCATGGTAATAAGTGTCTCCGCGAGTATAAAATATGTTTACATCAGCTTTAGGCGCCGCAATAGAAGCTTTTTACAGGAGTATAGTCCACAGCTTGCAAATAAAAAAGTTTAAAGCTTTTCTAACTACAAACCAAATAAAAGTAAATAGGATTTCAAAAACAAAACAGTAAATAAAAAGCATCACTTCACCATAAAACAAAGAAAGCATCGCGCAAACAATCTGATAAAATAATGTGAATGTATTTATTAAAGATAATATTAAAAAACACATTATTTTTAACAGACTTGCACACAGAGTTAAACAGCCAGCAAGCGTTAAATTCGTGGCAAATTATATGTAATGAAAATAATATAAAGGAAGGAACCCAAAGGAGCGGATGGCCAGGATTAAATAAAATGCAAGGGAAGGATGAAAGGGGAACGTCGATGATAGCCGCAGCCGGTTCCTATTAGAAGCATTGAAAACGACTGATCTGAGCCCTGTCTGAGATAGAGAATGTTATGCGTTTATAATCTAATCTCCTAAATATGTGACTAGCGTCAAATAAAGACATTTATGATTAAGTGAGAAGATTACATCACTCTGCCGATCATCGATATTTTGAATGACTTATTTTTTAAAGTAACGGAATATTTAAAGCATACAATACGGAATCTACGCAAAGCTGGTCCGTGCTAGGAATGAAGGGTACACAGATGAGTTCGTATACCATGGACTTCTAATGAGGTCGTATAGTTGGACATGCCAGCGGCATTGCGCGCAATACACGCATATGATCCGCTGTGTGACCAACTCGCCGGGTCGATCAGAAGCAATGAAGCTCTCTGTGCAATTTTAGTAGCCGTCACACCAGCTTTCTCCTTTAAAGGTTGCCCTTCAAAGTACCACTGAATATCGAGAGGTTGATCGCCCTCCGAGATCAAACATGTAACTTGACTGGCCTGCCCCGCAAACAGCGGGGACTCGAACGAGAATGGAACTATGCGAGGCAGTACTGGAAATAACCATAGATTTTTGGGTTAGATCAATTAGGATATCGTCGAGGCAGGCAATGTTAGCGAATAGTGAGAAAGGAGGTATAGAACGGTGACTGTGAATGAACTGTCCTTCCAAGTGCTATATTGTGATGTTAGTTCCCATATTAAGGACTCGGTTGCATCATATCATTATCTGATAAAGACGTGCCGTTGACGACGAGTGTCGCTGCATATTCTGCGCGGCCGGCCGCGTTCTGCACGATGCACGTGTAGTTCCCTTGATGATTTGCGCTGACGGAGTTGATGGTGAGGACGGAGGCACGAGGATTAAGAGACATCGTCGTAATATCTCGCTGAAGGGTCGAGTCTATAGTTTCACTGCTGAATGTCCAAGAGATGTCGAGAGGAAGATCTCCCTTGGTAGCGACACAATTGACTAAAGCTGTGTCACCTGGGTTGAATGGCACTTCACCGAAATTGAACGGCATTATCAACGGCGGAACTAGGACAGTAAAAAAATTATGGTACAGTGATAAATGTACAGGATAATAATGTCGAGGTTAATAGGACGGAAGCGTAAAAATTGTCACTTTTCGCACCCTTTACGACTAAATCGGTTGTATGCGATACGATGCCCGCAGCATTACTCGCAGTACAATTAAATAGCCCTGCGTGTGTTGCGTCGACGGACTCTATCGTCAATACACTACTCCTTCTGTCAGCGTTACTAACACGGACTCCGGGAATAGACTTGGCAGATTGGTTATTGACTGTCCAGTCAATAAGAACCGGTTGGTCTCCATGGGTTACTATACATTGAAGAGCAAAATAGTCTCCAAGAAAAGCCGGTTCAGGGCCAGCAATGAAAGGTGCAATCTTGGGAGGAACTGAAACAAAGTTTATCTAAATGATAAAATGATAAATCTACTGTATATGAGACTAACCGTAAACAACTAAGTCTGCCGAATGAGTGTTGCGGCCAGCGCGATTTTCTCCGATACATGTATAAGAACCGGCATGTTTTGCATCCACTGATTCTATTATTAGTAAACTACTTCGTTTGGAATTGTTCACAACATAGTTATTATTCCTTTGAGATATAAATTTTCCGTTAAACATCCAAGTTATTGTGAGTGGAAGGTCACCATAATTTATAGTGCATGCAGCTTGTAAATATTCTCCGACGTTGGTGGGTTTATCACCGAATGTAAATGGCAAAATGTTGGGAGGAACTGAAATGTTTAATCAATTGAAAGAGAAATGGATATAATTTTAAATTGAGAGAAAAAAAACAAAACGAGTTTTAGATTGTACGACGGTTAGGACACAAAATAAATCATATATACCGAGCATCAGTAACGAGAAGTATTTAAGCACCGTTTATTATCAGAGTAGAGGTGTGATAGTGGACGCCTGCTTCGTTTTCCGCAACACAAGTATAATTTCCAGCGTGGTTGTGTGCTACTGATGCTATACTCAGTATAGCACTTCTCTCGCCTATGTGAAACACGGTTACTCCAGATCTGGGTTTGATGGGTTCGTTGTCAAAAAGCCATTTCAGTCTCAGTGGATGGTCTCCCTCAATAACGGAGCAGGGGGTGGTTACTACTTGTCCGGAGTTCATAGCGACTTCGCCGAAAGAGAAAGGTTGGACCACAGGAGGAACTAAACAGAAAGCAAGCACATCCGACCTATAACGTTTCAGTACCAATAACGTTGAGTATAGTAGTGTGAGCAGTGGTCCCTGCCCTATTCGTTGCTGCGCATGTGTAGTTGCCACTATTATATCCAAGTGCAGAAGGGATGTCGAGTACGGATACTCGTTCGCTTAAAGTTGTAGTCATTACTCCCATTTTTCGGGTCACAGGGTACCCTTGGAAAGTCCATGAAATGTTCAGAGGTGTATCGCCCTTCGAAACGTGACAGTCGAGGTGTACGGACTCGCCCGCAAATACAGCTTCGTCTAACTCGAAAGGTTTGATGTGTGGGACGACTGAATAAAAAAATATTTAAACGTTAGTAAATACGTATTTAAGGCGCATGCTCTGACATCAAGTGGAAATACCCTTAACGTTGAGTGTAGTGGAATATCTATCTTCTCCTGCTCTATTTTTGGCGATACATGTATAATTTCCACTGTGGTCTCCAGTCACAGAGGAAATCGACAAGAAAGATGTTTGTTCCGCCATTTTCATGGTTTTAATCCCATTATGAGTTGACACATCTTTCCCTTCGAACGTCCAAGTAATAGACATAGGTCGGTCTCCTTTACTGGCGTGGCAGGTCATTTGTACGGATTCTCCGTAGTAGATGGATTCTTCAATTTCAAACGGTAGTATATGGGGAGGGACTAGTAAAAAGGAAATCTAAATGTAAATCTAAACGTGCAAGTATATCTATACACATAAGGAACAATTTTCTTACAGTAGCTATTATTGTACTAGGGGAACACATCCAATACCATGAATATTGACGAGGACAGAGTGATATGCGCGTCCGGCGCGGTTACTGGCCGTGCAAGTGTAGTTGCCGCTGTGCTGGCCCATAGCAGTAGGAATACTCAGGACTGAAGCTTTTTCTCCTAACTTAGTGGTTGTTATGCCCATGTTATTATGGTAAGGGATTTCATGGCCTTCAAAACTCCAAGATATTTGAAGCGGTCGATCGCCTTTTGATACATGACACGTTAGGTGCACGGATTCACCAGCGAATATAGATTCTTCAACTTCAAACGGTATAATGTGCGGTACCACTTGAATGAAAAAATATAAATTACATAAATTATGACTGTGTGAGTTAAGAAGTGGATTTATTTCATAATTGATAACCTTTGCAGAGATGTATTTAATAAGCTACTTATTGTTATTAACTTCCTCCTACTGGTCATTTTTGCATTGGGTAGAACAAACGAACTTTCAGTTTCTTTCCTAAATCCTCTTTTTGGAATCAAATAATATTAGAGTTCAGAGTTTAATTGTGATATTGATGAAAACAAATGATAAGGAATGGAAAAAATAAAACAAAATAACGCACGTTGCTTACTGATATGCTATGGTAGAATTCATGCTCATTCTGCCAGCATATCTAATAAGCATAGACTCGATGCGATTAACTTAAGGAAAAAATTGTATATGAGATCAAATGAAACTGACCATGAACATTAAGAACAGTGGAATGATTAGTGGAACCGGCTCTGTTAGTAGCTACGCAGGTGTAGTTGCCGCTGTGGCTAGCAGTCGCCGCAGATATCGATAGAAATGAAGTTCGCGATGTCATTTTATTAGTCATTATATCTAAATGTGATGAAGTATTCTCGAACCCATGAAAGTGCCATTTGATACTTAAGGGCAAATCACCCTTAGAAACATGACAATTTAGTTGAACTGGCTCCCCAGCAAACACCGACTCGTCCGCTTCGAAGGGTACGATGTATGGCAACACTGTTAACCCAGAAGGCTTTAATTATTGCAGAGTCAAGCGTGCAGCGTGCGAGAGGCTAGGGCGGCTAACGAGCTTCAGGAATACCGTGAACATTAATTGTGGTCGAATGAACAGCTATGCCGGCACGGTTGGCGGCGTGGCATGAATATTCGCCGCTGTGGCTAGCTTGCGAATTAGATATCGTCAATAACGATGTCCGTTCGCCGATCTTCATTGTAGCAATTCCTTGATGCGAGGATAATTCCTGGCCATGAAAACTCCAACTGATTGTAATAGGAGTATCCCCTTTCGATACATGACATCCCAACTGTACAGACTCTCCGGCAAAAACAGGCTCTTCAGCCGTAAATGGAACGATGTGCGGAGGAACTGGTGAGGGCAAAAAAATAAACAATAACAAATAAAACATGACAAAACGCTAAATTAACCAGTGTACCCTGAACGTTTAACGTAGCTGTGTGGTTGGTGCTGGCTACTATATTGGAAGCTGTGCAAGTGTAATTCCCGGAATGTTTCTCTGTTGCAGCTGGTATCGCCAGAATTAAACTTCTAGCCCCTACTTTTGTTATTACTACGGCATCGGACGTTTTTAATGGTTTTCCTTGAAATGACCATGTAAGGTCCAAAGGCATGTCGCCTTTCGGAATATGACACATTATCTGTATGCTTTCACCGTAAAATACGGCTTCATCGAACTCAAACGGGGAAATAATTGGTGCCACTGAAAGAGATAGCCAAATATTCTAGGTGAACGTTTTGTGACGTCTAACTACATTTTTAGATTGGTGTGAGGGAACAGTATATAATGCAAAAGCAAAGACAATCACCGAGACCATATTATACCCTTGACATTGAGCGTGGCATGGTGACTAGCACTGGCGACAAGATTAGAGGCTGTGCATGTGTAATTGCCAGAGTGTTTTGCCGTCACCGCAGGGATTATGAGAACTGAACCCCTATCTCCTGCGTTCATGATGTTCAAACCGGCTAATGAACTCACATCTCCTTCACTAAAAGTCCACTTGAAATTTAAAGGCTTATCTCCTTTAGGCACGTGGCACATAACTTGAACACCTTCTCCGTAAAAAACTGATTCGTCGAATTCAAAATGTGTTATAACTGGTGCAACTGAAATACATGATTTCCTAGAAGTCAAATACATGTTTGAAGTACCGAATGGTTTCTGTAAAGTCAACCAAAGTTATGGCCCGCCAAAGTTACAAAGGTAATAAATAAAAAGGTAAAACGTAACATCTAGCAGGCATAAATAAATAATACAATGTACCGTTGACGAATAACTCTGAGGAATAGTTCATGGAGCCCGCCGCATTTTTTACCACACATGTATAGTTTCCCTGATTTTGATGACTAACTGATTCGATGTTGAGTTGACTTGACCTTTTCGTGTTTATGAGATTGACTCCAATATCTCCAGATCTTACAGGAGTTCCATTGAAATACCACTCTATAGTTAAAGGAAGATCTCCTTTACTGACCGCACAAGTGACCAAAACCATTTCTTGAGCATTTACTGGTCCTTCGCCGAATTCGAAATGTTTTATCTGTGGGGGGACTGTAGAGGAATTGACAATTTATTAACTGCATACATTATAATAACATTTACTGATGGATCTTAGAACAACAGCGTTGTTGCTTATGCTTCAGTTTTTGGTTGAAAATTGATATTTTCGTCTATTTGTTTGCTGTATTTTCAATACTTCGGGTATCATATTTATGTACCTAATTTAAGGGACAAATAGGTAGTCGGACAGTGACAGGGTTACATTAATTGTTTACAGTCCGCGCCAATTAACTTTTCAAATCTGAGGTTAGCCATTTGACGCCTCCCTCACGTCTACGCAGTAGTTTTTTGTTAATTTTTTTAACGACGATTTGAAGTTCCTACTTCGGACAAGCAGAGCTTTTCGAAAAAAAATATGAACAAATGAGGTAGGGAGTCAAAAAGGCTAACTTCAGAATTGTAAAGCTATTTGGCGCGGACTGTATTTTAATACATTTTATTGTCTTGTTGATGTATACCGACGTATTCCGAAATGTACCTAATGCTAGCGATCAAACATATTCGTATCGGGAAGTTCAATAAGTTTCTTTCAATAAAGGAATAAGAAAACATAAAGATACATGGAATGGAGTTACACAAATAAAAAAGAATGAAAATCGTGCGACCAAAAGCTAAGCAACTGTCGGAAGTGATGTAATCGGTACCATTCACGTTGAGCACCGCACTGTGACTGCTGCGGCCGGCTTCATTTTCAGCTATACAAGTGTAATTGCCAATATGTTCATGTTGAACGTTCTCTATGCTTAAGATTGATATTCTTTTTCCATTTCTGTTTATGAGTATACCGTTCCCAGAGTTAAGAGTTTGGTCGTTTAATTGCCAATGAATTTTCAAAGGTAAGTCCCCCTTCCCGACCGTGCAAGTTAGAGAAACTGTATCACCTGCGTTGAGTATTTCTTCCCCGAAATCGAAGGGCGTAACCTGCGGTACAACTATAGAATAGTGTAGCGTTAGTTATTTATTTTTTTATACAGTTATTGACCTCAATGGTTCGCCGATGATGAGGTGGACTGCCTGTGAATGTGGTAAATGTCCACATGATTTGAAGAACCTACAGAAACGAACTTTATCATTCAGCCATAAGATAGGGTACCTAACTAACAGCCTGATTTTGTCGTATTACAATAGGAAACGCCGCGAAGATTTTAGACTCAAAATAATTGTTTCTGGAACCTCGAAGATCACTAAAACGAAACTTATCTGAAAGTATAGTTGGTCAATGTAGGAGTAGCTTGGTAAATAATGGTGATATGATAAGGACTGGACAAGAAATAAAAATGCGCACATTGTTTCAGACATGCTTACAAAATTCATGCTAATTTTGTCAGTAAATTCATGTCGAAGCATTGTTGTGCCTGATGAAAATAAGCGAAAATGTTTTTTTGTGAAATATTGATCAACTACACGAAACTGACCATGTACATTGAGAGTAGCGGAATGATTGGTGGAACCAGCTCTGTTAGTAGCAACGCAGGTATAGTTGCCGCTATGACTGGCAGTTACAGCAGAAATCGATAGAAACGAAGTCCGAGATGTCATTTTATTTGTCATAATATCAAGATGCGATGACGTATTCTCCAGCCCATGAAAATGCCATTTGATGTTTAGAGGCAAATCGCCCTTGGATACATGACAGGTAAGCTGAACAGGTTCCCCGGCGAACACTGACTCATCCGTTTCGAAGGGTACGATGTGTGGTAATACTGTTAACCCAGAAGGCTTTAATTATTGCAGAGTCAAGCGTGCAGCGTGCGAGAGGCTAGGGCGGCTAACGAGCTTCAGGAATACCGTGAACATTAATTGTGGTCGAATGAACAGCTATGCCGGCACGGTTGGCGGCGTGGCATGAATATTCGCCGCTGTGGCTAGCTTGCGAATTAGATATCGTCAATAACGATGTCCGTTCGCCGATCTTCATTGTAGCAATTCCTTGATGCGAGGATAATTCCTGGCCATGAAAACTCCAACTGATTGTAATAGGAGCATCGCCTTTTGATACATAACATGTCAACTGTATAAGTTCGCCGGCAAAAACCGGCTCTTCAGCCGTAAATGGAACGATGTGCGGAGGAACTGGTGAGGGCAAAAAATAAATAATAACAAATAAAATATGATAAAACGCTAAAGTAACCAGTGTACCCTGAACATTTAACGTAGCTGTGTGGTTGGTGCTGGCTACAATATTAGAAGCTGTGCAAGTGTAATTTCCCGAATGTTTCTCTGTTGCAGCTGGGATTGCCAAAACTAAACTTCGAGCCCCTAATTTTGTGACTACAATTGCATCAGTCTTTTTTACAGGTTTATCTTGAAAGAACCAGGCAAGGTTCAATGGCATGTCGCCTTTTGGAATGTTGCACATAATCTGTATGCTTTCACCGTAAAAAACGGCCTCATCAAATTCGAAGGGGGATATAATAGGTGCCACTGAAAGAGATATTATCTAGCGTCACTGTTTTGTGAAAGAGCAAAATATATTTCCGTGGGATTGGTTTAAAAAAACAGAATGCATAAGCAAAGACAAATCACCAAGACCATATACCCTTGACATTGAGCGTGGCATGGTGACTAGCACTGGCGACAACATTAGAGGCTGTGCACGTGTAATTGCCAGAGTGTTTTGCCGTCACCGCAGGGATTATAAGAGCTGAACCCCTATCGCCCACGTTCATGATGTTCAAACCGGCTAATGAACTCACATCTCCTTCACTAAAAGTCCACTTGAAATTTAAAGGCTTATCTCCTTTTGATACGTGGCACATGACTTGAATACCTTCTCCGTAAAAAACTGATTCGTCGAATTCAAAATGTGTTATAACTGGCGCAA
Organism: Helicoverpa armigera; assembly: GCF_030705265.1. Taxonomy (NCBI): domain Eukaryota; kingdom Metazoa; phylum Arthropoda; class Insecta; order Lepidoptera; family Noctuidae; genus Helicoverpa; species Helicoverpa armigera. Next base: position 6,198,367 of record NC_087132.1, on the reverse strand, counting down.
CTGAAATATATATTTTCGACGATTTACATATTTTTGTAGCACCTTTACAATCTGTCTTTTATCCTTTGTTGATGTTTCTGAGTGTTGACTAAACTAGGAACAATATTTTATGGCCCGCCAAAGTTACAAAAGGTAAAAAAGAAACTTAAAAACAATCAATCTAGCAGGCAGATATGCATTAATTTATATTATGTTGGTACCGTTGACGAATAACTCTGCGGAATAGTTCATGGAGCCCGCCGCATTTTTTACCACACATGTATAGTTTCCCTGATTTTGATGACTAACTGATTCGATGTTGAGTTGGCTTGACCTTTTAGTATTCACAACGTTGATTCCAATGTCTCCAGATTTCACAGGATTTCCATTAAAAAACCACGATATTGTTACAGGCAGATCACCTTTACTGACCAGACAAATAACGACAACCATTTCTTGAGCATTTACCGGTCCCTCTCCGAATTCGAAATGTTTTATCTGTGGAGGGACTGCAGATGAAATAGAAAATTATTTACACGTTATTGGCACTACTTCTTAAATTAATATAAGCTGTTATATTTTGAATTAAATATGACATTCATATTTTTAGAAGAGTGCTCCTTTATTGTTGTTAATTAATTTATTTTATGTACCTATAGCTAAAATATTTTTTCGCGGCGTCTATCTGGAATCAAATCCGATAAGATGATTGCAATTTATTGGGATTTTTCAATTTAACAATGGGATAAGGTTTTCGTTACAGGAAAACATATGGTAAATAAACAAACATAAAATTTATGTAAATCGTGCGACAATAAGCTATGAAAATGGCGGAAGAGTTGTACCATTCACGTTGAGCACCGCACTGTGACTGCTGCGGCCGGCTTCGTTTTCAGCTATACAAGTGTAATTGCCAATATGTTCATGTTGAACATTTTCTAATATTAAAATTGATACTCTTTTCCCATTCCTGTTTATCAAGATGCCGTTGCCGGGATTAAGAGTTTGGTCGTTTAATTGCCAATGAATTTTCAAAGGTAAGTCCCCCTTCCCGACCGTGCAAGTTAGAGAAACTGTATCACCTGCGTTGAGTATTTCTTCCCCAAAATCGAAAGGCGTAACCTGCGGTACAACTATAGAATAATCGTTATGAATTGTTTGTTTTTTTATTAACGTAAAATAGTAGGCAGCTTATATTTGATTAATTTTAACGATGGCATGTTTGTCACACTTGGTATTTGTTTATTTTTTATTTATTATAAATTGATTTATAAGTTTATGTTTTACGTTTGTAATTTGAGGGTCGCATCGAAGGAAACACGGAAAGGGGAATAAAAAAGGGGAATACAAAGCAACTAATTAATAAAATGTGAGTGGTCAGTGGGTTAATACCGTTAACAGCTAACTCAGTCGAGTAATTAGCATGGCCGGCTCTGTTTGCGGCTGAACAAGTGTACACTCCTGTGTGCACGGATGCTACTGAGTCTATGGACAGGCTGCTTGACTTATGGCCGATTCTAGTCACAGTGATTCCCTGAATCTCACTAGTGGGTTTTCCATTCAAATGCCAAGTGATATTGACTGGTGTATCACCCTTTGTCACCATACATTGTACTCCGACAGTGTCGCCTGCGTTAGCTGGTTCCTCTCCAAAGGTAAAGGGATGGATTTGGGGTAGAACTGTTATAGGAAACTACGATTTATTACTGGATACCAAATAACATAAAAATATATAAACTACATAGGTAAATGAAATTATGAAGAACCATTGACTTCCAACGTCGCACTGTGATTAACTTGACCAGCTGTGTTTTCCACATAGCAAACGTATAATCCCCGATGGGTGCCATTGACTGAATCTATGTTGAGAATGGACATTTTGCGACCCATGCCCCCAATAGCAATTCCGATGTTATTGTTCTGAGCAATTTTCTTTCCATTTAGGCTCCATGAGAAGTTAGCAGGTAGGTCACCCTTATTCATAACGCACTGAACCGACGCGGTATCACCAGCGTTGGCGGGTTCGTCGCCGAATTCGAAGGGTGAGATTTGGGGAGGAACTGTAGTTACAAAAAGCGACTAAAACAAATATTAAGTTAATTAAGAATAAAGCGGACCGTTAACGCTTAAAATTGTGGTGTGGTTTGTTACGCCGGCTTCATTTTTGATTTCACAAGTATAAGATCCTCGATGGACTGAGCTTACGGGTTCTATGTTTAGAATAGACGTTTTCTTGCTGATGTTTGTGAGTACGATGCCGAGGTTGTTCCGTGATTTTATTTCTTCTCCATTGAATCGCCACGTGAACTTAACCGGTAGATCACCCTTGCTCATTACGCATGACACTGATGCTGTTTCTCCTTCATTCAAAATTTCTTCTCCAAATTCGAAAGGTGTTATTTGTGGCGGGACTATTGCAAAATGATTATTATTTGAAAGAGGGTTAGGATTCTGGGATAATGCATACTACATAACCGAAAAAACAAGCGGAACGTTATAAGAATGAGTACCGTTGACTTCGAGTACAGCGCTATGATTAACTGAGCCTGCCATGTTCGTCGCCACACAGAGGTAAGTGCCCCTGTGTATACCACTAACAGAATCGATATTAAGAATCGAAGTCTTTTTATTGATAACTGTTAATACGATTCCCATGTCGTTGTTCTTTGGTATTACTTGTCCATTGAGTACCCAGGAAATGTTTAAGGGCTGATCTCCTTTGCTTAATGCGCAAGATATGGAGGCCATGTCTCCTGCATTTGCTGGTTCGTCACCAAACTCGAAGGGTAATATTTGAGGGGGCACTGTATCAGAATATTCATTTTAACTAAGCACTACATCGGGGCGTGTGGCAAACGATGTAGCTTTGGCGGGCATAAACGTCTTGGTCATAAATATGTTTTAAAACTAGAAATTCGTTTCATTTTGTAGAAAATAACAGTTTATACGCCTGAAAAGGAAATTGATTAATACACAATCCACATTGAATACCATAATTCAATTTTGGTGTTTGAATTTTACCTACATGATATTGACCACTTTTGTGACATAGTATCGGGATCGTTACTCCAATTGATTTATTAAATTATGGTATTACATAATGATGAAGAAGAGGGTCTCATAAATTTTATAAAATTGAACTGAAAAATGTTTTGCTCTATTCGAAAGAGCAAGCAAGAAAATATTTTTTTTTTGGTTCCCCAAAAGGATCCATCTGAAAGTATTATTCAATCAGAGTTTTAGTAGTTCTTGAATTTCAGACCCATTCGATGTTTAAAAAATATTGATTGTGAATGCAAAGATATGGCGCCAATTTGAGAGAAACGACAGGAAAAAAACATTAAATTGCCTTATGTATACAGTTTTAATAGTCACGTAAACATTTTCTAATATACAGTAAAGTATAAAGATTCATCGGTGTATGTAAATATGTAATTGGTTTTATATCATTGCATCCACAGAGTGTTCCTAAAAAGAACAATTGTGCAGGCACCTTTGAGGTAAAATATTTTTTGGTTCTTCGACTGATTAGCCAGTAAATACGTGATAAAAAGATTATGCAATTCTTGATTCATTATATCAGATAAGATTGGCTAGCAAACTAATGAGAATTCAAAGATTACTTTTATTAATTCAGTTTTCCATATTTACGGATTGTAAAATAATTATCTCTTTACTGGTTAAGTGGGGTCCACGATTAACTGTCAATAGAATTTAACAAGTTATTTCTTGTTATTGACATCGTAAATTAATCCTAGTCCTAGACTCAAAGGTACCTGACGTTAATATACCATTGTATAAACTAGCATTCTATAAACTTACCCATGACTTGTACTTCTAATGTTCCTTTGGCGGTATATCCCTGAGAGTTCTTAGCTACGCAAGTGTAGGTCGCTTCGTCGCTCATTCTCTCCACGTTTTCAATGACGAGGGTGCCGTTGGGGAATACTTTCTGTTTTCGGTTGATAGGCAGTACCCTGGAATTTAAGCATGTGAAAATTAGTTGTAACCTAGGTTCTCATTTTTTTAAGGGCATCCGATAATAGCTGAGCGACGTCAGTTTAGATGATAAACCGCTGTGGGTCAACAACATGAAGGAGTGTCAGACTCTTACTGACTTAATCCCACCATATCTCTTCTTAAGCCCTTAAGGTATGTACCTCTACATTTTATAACACCTTGTAACACTCATGATTGCAATAAATATTTGAAGTTTGAAGTTTGAAGTTTAGGTATGTACCAGGGCCACGTTAACTCTTTGAACAATCCCGCAGCCTCGGCCGATGATAAACAAGGCTGAGATAGAATGAATGTTTGAGCATGATTTTTGACTGAAGCATGAAACTTGTAAGAGTTTAACTATACCTCGTAATAATCATTATTTACATTTGTAAAAAATCACAATGAGTGGGTGAATTTCGAGTACAATAGAGATAATATGAACCTGTTATCACGTTCCCAGACGATGGAGTCGATAGGATAGCCGGCGACGGGGCAGTGCACGATGAGGTTGTCTCCGGCGACGACGGGACGCTTCTTCATGGTGCGGACGTAGGGCAGACCATACACGTTCACCCGCGCCGCGTGAGATGCGCTGCCAACCTGCAATTTATTATAATACCATTGCTTAGTAACAATAATAACGCTACAGGTACGAGTAACATTCAAAACGTGCAGTAAACTTCAAGAACTGCATAATTGTATTCGAAATAAAGTAAAAACTACTGACCTTGCTTGACGCAATGCAAGTATACAATCCACCATCGTTGGTATGCACAGAAGAGATGTTCAAGTGAGATTCAACGTTGCCATCAGCAGTCACAAACTGTCCGATTTGTAGCCGGTCGCCGCTAGTCAGTTTGTCGCCGTCCAAGAGCCACGCGATGTCGGGAGTCGGGTTGCCAGAAGCTACGCATTTGAGACGGAGAGATGGGCCGGAGCGGAAGGTCTGTTCGCCGAAGCTGTGGCGGATCAGTGGTGGTTCGACTGAAAATTATTGCAAAGTAAATTACACAATTGTTTCGATTCGCTTCGACAGAGACAGATTAAGACAGCTGCTCACTGACATATTTGCAAAAGTAACAAAGTCAAACTCACATCGTCCTCCGAGTTTCAGTTCTGCACTGGCGCCTGCACTTTCTTGGTCGTTCCTAATGAAGCACTGGTACATTCCTTTATCTTCCTTCTTAACCGACTCAATCCTGTGATACCAAAGTCAAATTAATGTAATTTGCTTTCTTTAAACGTATGTCAACCAAATATTAAATTGTACTAAGAAAATGTTCTTTTACCTCAGAGTAGCGTCGTGATGTTTCATGTCCTTTCCATCTTTAAGCCATGTGATAGTTTTAACAGGGTTACCTTCGTATCTGCAGGTAAAAACAGCGGGTCTTCCAAAGTCTACCGTTTGAGTAGCGGGTTCGACTGTGGCTTTGAGAGGAGCCGTGACAGTCAAAACAGTTTCCACAGATTCACCTGAAAAGTAAGTTGTTTTAGATTTTAAAATCTGATTGAGATATATTAACTTTTTGTCAATTAGTATACATTTTCACTAGTTGCTATTTTTTCATATACTAACCACCAACGGAATTGTTCACAACGCATAGGTATTTTCCAGAGTCTTCAACTTTAGCCTCCTTTATTATCAAAGTTCCTGATACTTGTTTCACTCTATCATCAAGGGTAACTGGCTGTTTTCTGGTCGTTCCTTCAACGAATTTGTACCATCTGAAACAAAACAGATCATGTTCAGACGACATCCTTGTATATCTATAGGCACTTAACGAAGGGAGAGGTAGGACACCGGTAGCTGAGCTTGCAAGTTAATTACTTGAGATTTTATAGTCAAACAAGATCTACAACCATAAATCTCTATGTAGATGATATTTGATTCCTAATAGACCCCGGATAACCCACCTGAATACAGGAACTGGAAAACCTTGACTTGGACATAAAATAGTGCCCACTTCTCCGACATTCAACTCTGATTCTTGTAAACGACCACTAGACAGCTTGGGAGGAATACTGTTTGTTGGTTCTTAAAGAAGAAACAAAAGCAATCTGAACCATCGTACCTTACATGTAATAATGATTTAACACAGATCCATTTCAAAGAAATTCAAACCATTGCAATGAGAAATAAAGTGATAACCACGAAGATTTAATAAACATAAAAAGCCAGCCGTTGGGACAGAGTTATTAAAGCTAACGCATAAACCAGGGCTGTTCTTTTGCTACGAAAATAAGTAAAGTGCAGCCTTGACTCACGAAAAGCACAAAGTAAAGATTAAAGCGTCTGAACGAAAGCAAGAACACCCTGACACTTACCAACAGGTGTCTACGCCGCTCAATCGTTACTTTGGCTGGGGACCGTAATAGGGAGCGCGGCCGGCCGCGGTTCATCATGCCTTCATGTCACGTGTGGGCGGGGCGGCCGCCGCAATAGACTGCAATAACAACGGATATCAGTACATTGGATGATAGGTATGGTATGACTACGTGATAAATGAATGCGTGAGACGCCGGCGGCCGGCCGTAAAAGTCATTAAATGCCATACCTCGTGAGAGGGGCTGGGAAAGCTTGAACATCGCAAAGCAGTGCGAGGCTTTCGCCTTCTCGACCTATTTGTCGATTGAGCCCATCGCCCGTCACCTTTGGCCCCGTTCTACCGGTCGGCTCTGCAATGCAAAACCGTCGTTGTATTGCCTACTCACCTAAACACAGGAACCGGGTAAGCAGCGACTTGACACGTTAAGTATGCCACATCCATTTGAGCCACGGTGAACACTTCCCACCCCTCAAAGTGTTTAGTGGAATCCTTTCGAGGCGCAATTTTATTGGTTGGTTCTGTAATAACAGAGACGACTATTTTGCAAACCCTAAATAGAATCACAATAGCATATTGTAAAAGACTTAATCATCGGTTCCCAACCCAATACCTATTTTCAAATTCAACTGTCGCGCTAGAAAATTCAATATATTAAAGACCAATCATTTTGCAACTTGTAGATCTTGTTGACCGAGGTCTAAACTAAAAACACAAACTAACGCACCTTGTAAGTGGTACAGGAAATCCTTGCGCAGGGCACAAAAGCGCTAGTGAAGTATGTTGGGGGTAAAATACAGCAGCTTTTTGTGTCGTTGTGATACTTGGTGCAGCACTCCCGATCGGCTCTATATAAAATTCGAAAAAGGTTTTACTTGCCTAAGCTAACTGATGAGAAGGACCAATTCAAATAACAAATTGTACACAAACTTGCCTGAATACGGGAACGGGAAAGGCCTGTGCTTGACACAGTAATCCGAAACTTTGGCCGACGGTGCGAATAAAAGTTGTGCTACGAGCGTCCGTTGAAAATGTTGGTGCTTTGGAGGCCACAGGTTCTGTGAGGTGAAAAAAAAATGACTTGCCTGAAAACTGGAGCGGGATAACTCTGAGCCTGACAAAGAAGTGTAAAGGCTTGTCCAACGCGTTTTCGGAAAATGCTTCCCATAGATTCAGTGGAAAATGTCGGGGATTTAGCGCCAACAGGTTCTATAACATCGAGTCAATACTGCTAATTAATTATTTCAATTTTTTAACTTGCCTGAAAATTGGAACTGGGAAAGCTTGAGCTTGACAAAGTAGAGCAAAACTTTGATCTTGATGCCTTTTTATAGACGAAAGAGCCGAATCAGTTGAGAAAGAAGGAGCTTTGGATCCGACGGGTTCTGGATAAAAATCAGCACACGTTATCGCACTTCAGATGAACGTTCCTTATTAAATGTGGTATTTCGAAGACTAATACGAGTATAATATGAATAGACAGGCTAGTTGAAAAAAGTAAACCTATATAACACTTGCCTGAAAACCGGTATAGGAAAAGCTTGAGCTTGGCACAGTATTGCAAAACTTTGTCCCTTATGTCTTGTTACCGCTGACAGAGTAAAATCAGTAGAGAAGCTAGGTGGCTTGGAGCTCACGGGCTCTGGAGAAAATAACAATATATTAACGACGACTTACCTAAATACGGGAATAGGGGACGCTTGTGCCTGACAGAGCAACGCAAAGCTTTGTCCGATTTCTCTAACGAATATACTGCCTTTAGAATCGGTAGAAAATGAGGGAGCTTTTGCACCAACCGGTTCTAAAAGAGGGACAATAAAGTCAATAGCGGAACCTACCTGAATATTGGTTGGGGATACCCTTGTGCCTGGCAAAGCATAGAGCCTTCAGCATGGGCTTCTATTTCGTAATTATAAGAACTTGCGGAAGTTGGAAATGCAGGTGCTCTCGCAGTTACTGGTTCTAAACCAAGAAAACATGATCTAAGTTATGGAGCACTCACTTGAATACAGGAGGAGGATGCGCTTGAGCCTGACATAAGAGAACAATGGCCTGTTCTATCACTTTCGTAAGAGTAGTGCTTTTAAATTCCAGAGAAAATGTTGGTGCTTTGGACCCGATTGGTTCTGTGACAAATGTTTTAAACATCATTGATAATTTAAATAGTAGGTATTCTTACCTGAATATTGGGACTGGAAATGCTTGCGCTTGACACAAAAGAGCAAAATCTTGACCAGTTTTACGAGTTATCCCAGAGAACTGAACGTCATTTGAAAATGTAGGGGACTTTGAGCCAACAGGTTCTACAATTGAAAATATTAAGTATAATTCATTCACCTGAACACTGGTACTGGAAAACCTTGAGCCGGACATAAGATGTTTAAACTCTGGCCAATATTCCTCATATACCAAGAAAATTTATTATCAGTGGAAAATGTGGGTGACTGATCCGATTGGCTCTAAAATAACAAAATATTTGGGTTATTACCTGAACACAGGAATAGGATGTCCCTGAGCTCGACATAGCAATGCTAAACTCTGACCTACAGGTCTAATGAACCATGCCAATCTGTCATCAGTAGAGAATGTAGGGGGCTTGGAACCAACGGGTTCTGGAAATTGATAGAATTGTTTCGTATAGCTAAATATTCTCACCTAAATAGTGGTACAGGATACCCTTGGGCCGGACATATCAATGCAAAATCCTGTTTTTGTCGAATCTCAAACCAGGCTAGTTTGGAACCGCTTGAAAACGAAGGGCTTTTGGAGCCAATTGGTTCTAAAACATGTGTAAGAAATACCTGAATAGAGGGGCTGGGAATCCCTGTGCTGGACAAAGTAACGCGAAGCCCTGTTCAACGTTCTTAACATACCACGCCATTTTGAAATCCGTAGAGAACGTAGGGGCTTTTAAACCGACTGGTTCTAAAAACAAATGCGACCTATTATAGTTGAGTTTAAACTCACCTAAATACAGGGACTGGAAACGCTTGTGCCAAACAAAGCAACGTAACGCTGGAATCCATCGCAAATTCCACAAACTCTATTGTTTTTGTAGGTACTTTTGGTGGAGCGCTATTAATTGGTTCTAGAAGAAAATAGATACAAAAAATCACTTAGGTTACCTGAATAAAGGTAGTGGAAAAGCTTGAGCGGGACACAGCAGCGTTACGCTGGCATTAATAATGGTACTGAAACCTCTAACACTATCCATGGTTGGGAACTTCGGAGGAACTCGTCCTACAGGCTCTGGACATAAACATGTTTGCTAAATAGTTATATTTATTAATTTTACCTGAATATTGGAACAGGGAAAGCTTGTGCGGGACAAAGTAATGTGACAGTGTTACTGAGAGAGACTTCCGTGATATCGATCATTTTTGTTGCTACTTTCGGAGCGGCGCTACCCATTGGCTCTAAGAACAAGTTACAAAGGAGATATTATATTTCATTTCTATTAAAATACCTGAAGGCTGGGGCAGGATAAGCTTGAGCGGGACACAAAAGAGTGACGCTATCACCTCCATTTGCATCGAATGCACGACTTTTGTCGCCTGTCGTGAATTTTGGTGGAACACGACCAACTGGCTCTACGATCAAATTAAATTAAAATTCTTTGTTTCTAATCCAACGGAATTTTACCTGAATATTGGAACCGGGAAAGCCTGTGCTGGACATAAAATTGTCAAGCTGGCGTTACATACAGCGCTGAAACTTCTTGAACTATCCATCGAAGGGAATTTTGGTGATACTCGCCCCACTGGCTCTAAAGAGATAAGATCAAGATAAATCAATGTACCTGAAAAATGGGGCTGGGAACGCTTGTGCCGGGCAGAGTATTGTCACACAAGAATTTGAGGAGAACGTAAAACTGCGTCCAGTTTCAGTCGATGGAAATTTCGGCGAGACTTTGCCCATCGGTTCTGTATAATTATAAGAACGGTAGACAATTTTAATGATTACCTAAATGCTGGAGCAGGGAATCCTTGTGCAGGGCAAAGTAAAGGTACTCCATCGCTCATGTTAGCAATAAATGTCCTACTAATGTCCCCGGTTGGAAATTTAGGCGATACTCTTCCCATAGGCTCTATGAAATTAACCATTGTATTATTTTATAAAATATAAACGTAGGACAAAATATAAATCAAGAATCGCTTACCTAAACATTGGGGCGGGGAATGCTTGAGCGGGACATAAAAGCGCTACGCTTTGATTGCTGTTATAGTTGAAAAGTCTACTTTTCTCTAAACTTGGAAATTTTGGTGAAACTTTTCCCATTGGTTCTGAAGCAAATTTAGAAATTGTACTGGGAAATAAAACGACAAGAATGCGAAAAATACCTGAAAATCGGGACTGGGAACGCCTGCGCAGGGCATTGTAGGGCAAACGAATCAGATTTCTTGACTCCAATCATTGTTCCCATCACGACAGATGCAAATTTTGGCGGAACACGTCCGACAGGCTCTGCAGACGCAGCGAAAAAGAAAAGTTTGAACTAAAATTACCTGAATAGAGGAATTGGGAATGCTTGAGCGGGACACTGCAAAGCGTAAGAATCGCCCTTTTTTACTTCAAACATGGTCCCAGTCAAAACGGACGCAAATTTTGGAGAAACACGTCCAACGGGTTCTAAAAATGATTATAATATTACTAGAATAGCAAAGCGCCATACCTGAATATAGGGACAGGGAATGCCTGAGCTGGACATTGCAATGTAAATGACGATCCCGACGAGGTTACGAACATCATGCCCACTTGTGTCGTAGACAACCTAGGTGGCACGCGCCCTATTGGCTCTGAGGAATTATGCAAAACGACGTTAATGTGGCTCTTACCGGAACATTGGTGCGGGGAAAGCCTGTGCTGGGCACAGTACAGAGAGGCTGGAGAGCTTGCTAAACTGGTAGCCACTTGTTGTCGACGCGCTAGGGAACTTGGGAGGTACCCGGCCCACCGGCTCTGCGCATGTTGGGAGAAGGCGAAATCACGAACAGAGGACACCAAGTAACTATCGGAAAATGCCCTAAGCACCCCTACTGATCCCTAAGGATTGCAAAAATAACGCGAGTCAAGGCTCTGCAGGGTACCCTATCCCAACATTCAGGCAAGTTATAAAAAAATAAGAGCTAACGTAAAGACGCAAACTAAAATTTGCGTTTTTATGCTAGCCTCATAATTATAATAATTAGTTTCTATATTCTATATACAATAAAAATAAACTATCAAAATAAAATATATCAAGTTACGATAAGAATATAATATAAATGTTTTTCTTAAGTATTTATCATTATAAAGATTTGAATTGTTGTTAAAATCAATTTAAATTAACTTTAATGGTCTCACTAAAATTCAACTATGTAGTACTATAAAGGGTAGAATTATCAAATAGATAACTTAAAAAAAGTTGCAGTGTATAGCAAAAAATAGGCAGATTTTTACCTTTTTATCATCACAAAACATCATTCGTATACATAATAATCTTCATACTAATGTGATATTTTTATACTCTCAGTAGATAACGTAATACACATATTTGGTTTACATATAAACCATTTATTAACTTGTTATTATTACAATTACTATTCACTGCAATATATAGCGCCATCAATTCATGATAAACAACCGTATTAAAAAAAATAAGATAAAGAGAAGAAGACAAAATAAAAATACATGACGTACTTTAATGTTCTCTAGGTTGGTATACTATATGATTGCAAATAAAACATGAATTGATGACACTCGTTAAAGTTAAATGCGAAGTGTAAATACAACTTACCGGTAATGACGAGTCGTCCCTTAGTCGCAGAGAGTCGAGTTTCACCAGTTAGCCTGTGCTTTGTTCTACATTGATAGGATTTGTATCCGTCTTCTGGTCCAACATCTCTAATATGTAATTCTCCAGATGGAAGCACTAAGTATTTTCCCTCTGTCAAAAAAATATATAATTGTTTTATTCTGTCAACATTTAAAAACTAATAAAAGCCATTTAATGCAACGCAACTTAGGGCTGCGATTTACTTATAAATGTTATAGCATGCATTATACTAAGGAAGAGGGATGGAGGAAAAAGGTAAGCCGTGAGGCTCATGGAATCACGGGAACCCTTTTGAGGAACAATGCCCTAAACAATTATGCAATCCTAGTGATACGACCGGTAAGATTCAGACATATATTTCACTGATCTCCTGTCATATTAATACGATTTGAGGATGATTTGAGGCCGATTATAGCCTGAAAAACCATTTACTGCGTACCGTCAAAGTTATTTGTCGACTCTAGTTTGATGTCTAGTTCCTCGTCGCCTTCGCTGATGATCCAAGAGATGACATTAACGTATTCTGATACAAAACTTGGTATGTGGCACTTTAAGATAGCGCTATTTCCTCTCAAAACGTATTCTTCCATCAGATTCACGGCGTATGCCTGAGATACAACTGAAACAATATCGTGAATCTGAGACGAGAAGACAATAATTTTATTTTGCTTGGAATATCATACCCGTATTAATATACTTTCTACAAGTTTTATTTACACTTTGGAAGATCTATGCCTGCCGACATTATTTTCTAAACAGGTATTAGGATGTAGAATTAAGGGTACATAGGATTAAGGGGCACAAAACTCTAGAATCGATTCCAATGTACCTAGGTCGGACGAAGCATTTATATTTATTTCTTGCTCTTTATCGCCTTCAGAAATGATCCAGGAACTAACTGATACGTATTCAGATACAAAACTTGGAATTTGACACTTTAAGATAGCAGCGTTGCCACGCAAAACGTATTCTTCCCAAAACTTGACATCATAGGCTTGAGACACGACTGAAATCGTTAAGACAAAATTTATTGGGCTGAGCGAAATTGGTAAGTCCTAATTCACTCTTTTCTTCAGTATCATGGAAATGCTAAACACGCTGAAATGCCATTTTCAGGAGACCTACATCCAGTAGGTAACCAATGGGACAGGATAGAAAGGATTAAATGGATGAAGTGTTAAGGTGGGTTGATATTGTAGGCAGGCAGAGGCTGTGTTACCTAAATTAAATTCAGAATTTAAATTTATCTCCATTTCATCTCGATCCCCTTCGGAAATTATCCAGGAAGTAACCGTAACATACTCGGTGACGAAACTTGGAATATGGCATTTCAGTATAGCGGCATTTCCGCGTAACACATTCTCTTCCCATAGATTTACTGTATATGATTGTGAAACGACTGAAAAAGACAATAACAGCTGGGATCTGTGGTTGATCAATATATTCTTGAGGGAATGGATGTAGAAGGAGTATGAGCCCGTTGTTTTTTTTTCATAATACCTAAGTTGAATGACTGATCTAGCTGGATTTCTAATTCATCAACTTCTCCTTCGGATATAATCCAAGACGATACTGTAACGTATTCTGTTACAAAACTTGGTATGTGACACTTAACAATCGCTGAATTTCCACGAAGGACATTTTCCTCCATTAAATTCACCGTGTACGCCTGGGATACAACTGAAATGGTTTTAAATAACTCATAATTGGTTGAAGAACGTTTTGAAATAGGAGAGGAAAAAGGGTTATGGATAACGCAAAACCTATTTTTGAACAAATACCCAAGTCATTAGATTCTGCTTTTATTTCCAATTCATCTGTTTCTCCTTCAGAAATAATCCAGGACGATACACTAACATATTCGGTCACGAAGGTCGAAATATGACATTTCAGAATAGCTGCGTTGCCACGTAATACGCTCTCCTCCATGAGGTTAACAGTATAAGCTTGCGTTACGACTGTAAATAATTATGAATTGAAAGAATCTTCTAATTTTCAAATGAATCCGTTAATCAAGGGACAAGGATAGGATATTCAGACAGAAGCAATCTCAATTTTAAATACCCTCTTTATCAAAAGTATCGTTTATCGTTATTTCAACCTCCTGTTCTCCTTCAGAAATTATCCAGCTAGCGACTGATACATATTCTGTCACGAAACTTGGAATCAGACATTTCACAATTGCAGAATTCCCCCGCAAAACATTTTCTTCAACCAAGTGAACTGTATATGCTTGAGAGACGACTAAAACACGGAATAGAAAGAAACTCTACGTTATTAAATATTGGATATTTCAGTAAAGAGAGCTTGTAAAAATGGAGTAAGTAGATTGGACAGGATGCAAAGGAGACAAGTGATTTCAATTTGGAATCTTAAGTACCGTAGTTTTCATTGACTGTGTATTCTCCTTCATCCGTATCGTGCCAAGATACAACTTGTACATGATCTGATACGAACGAGGGTATATGGCACTTGAATACAGCAGCGTTGCCACGAATTACATATATATCGTAGACTTGCGATTCGTAGAATTGATTAACAGCTGAAATATTTTACAGACAAGAATATGTTTACATCTGTACCCATAAATTGCCTCTGACACGGGGATTCAGTGGAGTGCGGATAGGGACAATTGGGGCCGTGCGTAGCTCTCTATTACCGTAATTGCCCTCGGAGCGGTTGAACGAAAACCCAGAGAGAGATTCTTCGTCTGTCACCCAATCCATAACATAAACGTAATCGGCTACAAATGATGGAATCGTACATTTGATAATGACGGAATTGCCACGCAGAACATCTTCATCAATGACACGAGGTTCATATGACTGATGTACCACTGCGGAAGTTAATAATGTGCTGTACGTGTTTGCAGTATCTAAATATTGTATTTGATATTACTAAACCACATTAAACCGAAGGACAGGAAAACAGGATTTAAATACATAACGATCATCAACTACCGTTATTAAAACTAGAGTACTCCTCAGCAGATACTGTGTCATTGTCCATTATCCAGGCCACAACATGGACAAAGTCTGCTACAAACGAAGGCACGATGCATTTCAGAATTGCTGTATTGCCTCGCAAAATGAATTCATCGTTGACTCTAGCCTCATACGCTTGAAGCACAGCTGTGACAATCAAAAAGGAATGGGGAATGAGGATTACTCTCTTTCAGTAGAAATTACCCTCGCTACTGTTGGGATAGTATGTGCCTCCTTCGCTGTCCATCCACATTTCAACATATACAAAGTCAGATACAAAGCTTGGCACTTCGCATTTCATTATAGCTGTGTTGCCACGAATTACATACTCGTTGTCAGCTTCGGCTTCGAAAGGCTGTGACACCACTTAACCAAAAAATGTAATAGGTATTATTGAACGAAAAATATTGAGGAAGTAATTTGGATGGGAAAAGTGTTTCTGGAAAAATCTGTGGAGGAGTACCCTGTCCTGAGCTTGTATTGTTAACTGTGAGGATTTGTCCGTCATCCATAAGCCATGCTTCAATGTAAACGAAGTCACTAACAAAAGATGGAATCTTGCAGTGAACAATAGCAGCGTTCCCTCTAATCACGTACTCGTTTTCGGCTTCGGTCACGTAATACTGTGATACGACTGAAGAATAACAATTAGATACATAAGTTGGAACGGTTCGAGGTGTAAGGAATTGTTTTAGTACGGGAAGCAAGTATGATTTGTTTAAGAGGCCATTGTACCGAGGTCCCCTGAATGAGAAATCTCCGTTCCGTTTTCATCAATCCATGCTTCCACCTTCACGAAATCAGCGACAAAGGAAGGAATGGAACACTTTAAAACAGCGGCATTTCCACGTATGACGTATTCTGTGAGAATCTCTGCTTCATAGAATTGATTCACAACTGAAAGGAGAGTGGAGTGTGAGGTTCATGACCAATACAAGCCTGAAGGAAACAGGAGGGAAATTATGGGGATATATTATAAAGTGCTGTTGCATCTGAACTACCGATGTCATCGGTTGGTAAGTATTCGCCACCATCAGAGTTAACCCAAGCTTCCACTTTCACGAAATCGGCGACAAAGGAAGGAATGTTGCATTTAAGTACAGCAGTGTTTCCTCTGATTACATATTCTGAGACTACTTCGGCTTCATAATATTGTGTAACAACTGCAATAAATGCTTTGATTGTATTTGAAAGGATTTAGGAATTGGCATAGTGAACATGACAGGCTTTTGGGTTCTTAAATATAAGAGGTTTGTAATACGATTAGCATGTGGTACCATCTCCTTCCTTATTATCTTCGTAAGTATAGGAATTGCCAGCCTCGTCGTGCCAAGAAATAACATTCACAAAATCGCCCACAAATGAAGGTATGGAACATTTAAGAATAGCAGAGTTTCCGCGAATCACGTATTCGTTATTTACTTCTGATTCATATTGCTGCTGTACCACTGTGGAATTGTATTGGTTGTAGTTTAGGTATTTTCTTTTGGGTTAAAGGAATGAGGAGATTTGTATAGGGAAACGAAATTGTGAAGGAATAACCATAGTTCTCGCCAGGAAGGAAGTCTTCATTGTCATCAGTGTGCCAAGAGAGAACCTCAACAAAATCAGCTACGAAAGATGGGACCTGACACTTGAGCACGATACTGTTGCCAGTAATGACATACTCCTTATTGACGTCGGTGTCGTAATGCTGCGCAACCACTTGGGTAGAACAGAATATATGCAAAACATTCATTAGTAAACGTCCATGTAGCAGTAGTACATAGTTTCATGAAGTCATGAATATCATTTAAACCAATCTGTATTCATAAACAATAACCAATGAATCCCTGAAATAAAAGGTTATAATACAACACAGATAACATCATTAATTTGTGAGAACACATGTAGCAGTAAATAATCAGAGGTATACGAGTTTATTCACAACTTAGCAGCTAAACACAAGCTACAAATTCTCACCAAGCATAATATTAATCTTATCGTGCATCACTAATGCAACAAAATAGTGCGACGAACTTCAATAACTACCAACTCGGTCTTATTTTCTTTTGATTATTTAATTGACCGTACTTGACCTCGTGTCACAAAGGGCAGCGCCCTGTGATGGTCAATAAAACTTTCATACCTATTTAGTAGAGTAGTAGAGTATAATATATGGGGGTTTGACTACGGGTTAGAGTAACCCAATGTGTCTTATAAGTTCACAAGTGATAGTAACATTTTGAATGACATGTAGAAAATAAGTAGGTGTGTTAAAAGCTCGTGAATAAACCCGTACAACATTGACATGTTAATAGATGAGACGCCTAATACGGCAGGGTCGGCAATGGACATCGCCAATAGCCTCATTAAGCATGAGTGTGAAACATTCAATGCATTACAAACGATTACTACCTCTATTGAATAACCACTTGAATTAATAATGTTTATTGTTTAGATACTGATTTAAATCCAGTAGTCCAATATACAAAGGCATTAACTATCAAATTACATTATGAAATAGGGTGATAAGTCAACAAATAAAAGTGTTCGGTTATAAACAGAAACATAATCGTGTCGGTTGACATAGCCACAGCATATATGTCATGTTAACCCATTAGACATTATTTATAAATCTGTCTTGGAGTTCTTTATGGCTGCTTCTTTAAGCCGCACGTGATATTATGAACTTGGTTTTGTTTTACACAATCTTGCTTTATGAGATATGGCTGTAACTTTAGAAGATCCGTTAGAAACTTAAAAATTCTGATGTTGAAGACTTTGTAGTATGTACTTATGTCACTTTCTAACGAACAAAGACTGAAAGAATGTGCCTCTTGGGGCCAGTAATTTTATGTAAATGGTGCTTACCGGCTCGTACGTTAACGTCACGGGAATGAATGGTGCCAACAGAGTTGCGAGCGAGACAAGCGTAAACTTGAGCGTGAACCTCTTGCCGGTAATCCTCGGCACGGAAAGGCGGGAACAACAGATTTCCGTTCGCTTGAACCTGAAGGAACACAACAATGTTACAAAGAATATTTACCAACACTGTTTTTTGTTTATCATGATCATTTAATTTGAAAAAAAAAACACGTTTTTATTTAGTTGCAACCTGTTTAAAAATAACGATTCGCTTTTGTTTAATAATTATGCAATCATATACATATGCGGGCACTGTATAAAATAGTTGTCCTTGCCAAGTGGCTGTTGGCACTTTGGATGACGGATCTAGATAATTTTACAAATATTCAGTTTACTTCGGACCTTTCGTACTTTTCGCTATGCAGAAGTTTTTGAAGTTGTCTTACCTGTCGCAGTCCAGGGACATCACCAACAGCAGTTCCATCAGATCGCACCCAGATGATGTCGGGAGTCGGGGATCCTCGGGCCGCACATTCGACAGTCGCTCCGGTCGTGTTGCTAAAGTCCACTCGGTTTGAAGGTTCCTTCATGAATATGGGTCCTATGGTCTCGTCCTCGCATAGCACTGACCCTGCAATAAATACAGAATACAGTTGAAACTTCTGATGACTTTTGAGGATTTTTTACTGGCTGATATTTAAACAATTGCACACATTGAGGTTTGGAATAGTATAAAACACTGGAGCTACCTTTTTTAAACTAATCGAATTTTCTTCTAAAACCACTTCAGAGAAAGATATTTTATTTAGACCGGTTAGACTGAAAGCCGACCCCAACATAGTTGGGAAAAAGTCTCGGAAGATGATGATGAGAAAGATATTTTACTTAAAATAATTTTACAATTTAGTATGTAACGTCAAGATATAAACAGAGGAATACATTGGAAATAGGAATAGATCGTCTGGAGTATGAAAATATAGCAAATTTCCTTCAGCAAGTAAGATTCACTATACAAAACGTCCTCGAAATAATTATTATTGTTCCAAAATTTATTATGGCTATAAGACAATTCATAGTCAGCTTGTAAGCTGTAGTATGTTTTACTGATATGCCTATACATATTTTTATACCCATTAGTCATCGTCAGATGCTCTTAACAAACGGAAATAACAATTCCGTAAAAAAAATAGAAAAACAATCTTTTGCTGCAGCCGTTTGCCATCAAAAGTACGAGTATGCAAAGTGCGATCCCCGCGTACTAAAAAATTCTCGACCCAGTTTATAATGAAGCCTGGAAATATAATCCAGCACAAGTGACCGCGCTCTCATGCCACGTCTCGCTCCTCGTTTCACTAGATGAAGAGCATGAGAATGACACTCACTAAATGTTAATTAGTGACCCCATTAGGTCAACTTACTGTACGACAAATGGTGTACATACTAATATCCTGTGTAGTTAAAATACTTCAGTGACCAACGTATACAAACGGTTTAAGTCCACACGTGTGAAACGATATGCATTCTAGATTCTCATGTTTAAGCATCCTTATTACGTTCGACTCAATATAACTCTTCATACAATCTATGAAAAGTTAGCAAAATCATCATTTTAAATTAAAATTTAATCCTTCTAACGAACCTGTACTATTTAAATTCAACCGTCAAAAATTCAATGCCCAATTCGAAGCATTCCCGATGGAAAACAAAAAATAGCAACAAAGCGAACAAAAAAGCGAGGGCGTGTTGCGCGCTTGCGACAGATGTGCGCTCGCGCACGCTCCTGATTGGCTGCCACCACGACAGATGTTCTTTACATCACAAATTCACAACCTGAACGCAGGATGCTGATTCAACTAAGATTTATCACAACACTTGTAACGATTTCTAGCCACTTTAAACACCAAAAACTTAATATGAATCTCAACTTTTGTAGATTTTTCAGAAAGTTACCGAGGTTGCTTAATTTTAGTTAACTCTCGGAAGTGGGCATTGTAAAAATCATGCTGTGTAAAACAAATATGGACGCAATTTGCTTTAATTTGCTTCTGTCGCGTAGTAATATGTGGTACTCACAATTTATATAATTTGTACAATTAGCCAGATTACACCCACAACTATCTCAATGTATAATTTACTAGCTTCTGCCAACGTTGTCACCTGTGTCCCGTGGAAACTTCTGTACTAACCAGGATAAAAAGTAGCGTTCCTCAATAAAAGAGGTTTTTACTTCTGAAAGATTTTTCTTCGGACCAGTAGTTTCTGAGGTATGGGCGTTCAAACAAACGGACTCTATGGCTTTGGCGAAAGTATTTAGATTTTTTTGGACATGACTTCATTGTTCACCCGCATCGTTTACCGCACGTTTTGGACATGTTTATATCTATTATCGATAATGCTTCCTGATAAAGTGATAAAACTGATTGAGGTTTAGATCAGTGTCAGTCAACACTTTCGTTTACGCATGCTATAAAAGCACTCAGAAGCACTTTTAGTTATCAAGCTTGCCTTTATTAAAAATAGATTTTTGTTACATGTAATTGAACTTTTACAAACAATCGTTAGGTGACTGTACCTGCAAGGAAGCTTTGTGTTCAAGTTACAACAAGTATACAATATTTATGTTAAACACGTCATCACATCTAAGGCATCGTTCAGACCAAACGTATTGTCGGCCGCTGACTGTGAGCGCGCGTTACGCAGTTTATTGCTTTTCCATATATATTGAAATTGTCGTTCACACCGAACCGACTATACGCTGTGACGTCGTCTTTTGTAGCTGACTCTCAGTGGCCGATTATTTTACTACGCGACTATGCACGGCGGACGCGGATTGACTACGCGGACGCAGTTACCGAATAGCGCCGCTCCGCCGCGTACGCACCGCCGCGCCTCGGTACAGCACGTCGATAATTAGTGTCCCTTTTATATAAACTTAAACGTATTAAAGATAGTAACTCATCGAATGTTTTACTGTCATACGAAAATATTTCTTGAACTTATTTGAATAAAGTCTATATTCGAAATATAAAGTATGAAATTGACAAAGAAAACATCTCTTCAAATTTAAGGGATGTACCCACAATCTCTTTTTTTTATTATTTTCGTCTTCCTCTAGAGCTTCGCAAATGGCAACTATCTGAATGCGCATCATTTAATTGAAATATCAGTAAAACGTCTGATTTGAAAAATATAAATTACGCTAGTTTTATCGTTTATAAAATACTACGAGCAACTTCAAATACTGAGCCCTTTTATGTGTAGAATAGTCAGCCGCTCAGCGTACGCATCTAGTGTGAACCTACACGAGCCTATTCTTTTGTTCACACATGTAGCGCATCGTACGCTATAGCCTATTGTCGGCTTGGTGAGTACGCGTTCTGCAGATTGAGTCGACGTTCACACTGGGGCAGACAGTGAGTATACTCACAGTCAGCGGCGGACAATACGTTTGGTGTGAACAATCCCTGATACATGCAAAACATACCTGTCGTTAAGAGTTCAAGGTGAGGCGCATCAAGCTGACGACTTAACGCATTCTTTTAATATAAATACAATGTTTAATTTTCTGTGCGAGGTTATAGGAAGATACAGGCAGGTTTTGTTGCGATCAAGGCGAGCGTGAACGGCGTGAAATCCTCATTACACTCACTTGCACGAATGAACCCAAAAAGATGCTGTAGATGAGTTTAATTTTTGAAATGCTCATATTTAATGCGTTGGTGTTTTACTATGAAGCATTCTGCTGATCTGCCGCTTTAATACTTTCTTGTGGAGTCATGTTTTCTCCACATTTTGTATCCTATTCATGCATGAGCAGACGGTATTGTACATTCAGAGGCTGTCGCAGCATGCGCTTGATTCGTATCCGAACTTGTCGGATAACAGGACAAAGAAAGCCTCAGACTTACATTAAGATAAGATTAAGATGCTGCACGACGTTCTACTACGGCCGATATTGCATATTTTCACTGCACTTACGCCAGGATAACATTATTTTTTGCGACAAGGCGATTTATATTCTTGTCATCTCTCTAAGATGCGTTTTAAAAAGCTACCACAGGTATTTATATCTGAAAGGGTGCCTATTTACTTTCTCTGTGTTATCACTTATCATGCTCTATTATCCGATATAGAAGTCATGTTTAGTCTTATAATATCCATTATCTTTGGGGTCACCACGCGGTTTTAAAGGTCTGATAATTGTACCTATGCTATTTTATCACATTTGCTAACTGCGGTGGAATGCCTAATGTTATGAGTAATATGGTGAGATATCTGAATAACGACAGCGGAGAATTCCAACAGAGTAATACACCACGTCCATGAGGAGAATTCCAAAAACCAAACGGTATGTCTCGCGTCAACGCTCTTTGATTTGAATTCCTAATTTAGAAAACAATCAACCGTTCGCGTAGATACTAACGGCCTATATTACAAGTTACAACACTTTTATTATGAAAATAGTCTCAATTACCATTCGATTGACTGACAATTATCGCCATGAACATTCGATTAGCTAAGTTGGTACCTTTTTACCAATAAAAGGTAGCGTGTCCAACGTTTTTATCGAACTTAATCGATGTTGGACATGGTATAATAATTGACGTATACCAACAGAATACCTTTTTATATATAATACGAGAGGCATCAAGTGTACAATAAAATAACATTTGTAAACAGTAAAAATTACTAAGTGTACATAATTTTATATGAACCTTCATTACGCTCTTACTGAATATAATGCTATATAAATCTATTTGTGGCCGTTGACCCGGTGAAATTCTTGGTAGTCGGCAGCTACCGTATTTATACTATGCTCATCTATCCTTATCGTTTGTTCCTCAACGTCTTGCAACACTACACTACTCTCGCCGTTATAAAGCGCAGTTAAGCTCCAAATTATGTGCTTTTTAACGCGTTAAATTATAACTAGCTGAGCCCGCGGTTTCACCCGCGTCCATTTCTCATAACCGAATAAAATATAGCTTATAAAGTTATAACACTCACAAATAACTTATTTACCTCTCTATCAGTTAAATAATTTTTCTAATGGGATAAGTAGATTAGGTATTTCTATTATTCTAGGAAGAGTTGAAATAGATAGATTATCATGTTTTTGTTTAATGCGGTATTATGAGACTCCTCCAGACTGTTTCAATACTAGGCTGAATACGTTTTCGACGAATAGGTCAGTCTATTACGGTACTTACTACATACTTATTGCGGCATATCTACGCTGCTAGTCATTGTACAAGATCACAGTGTAAGTACATCGTCCGTTGTCACTTTGTTAGTATAGTTGCATAAGAACATAGATAATAAGGTTTAAAGTATGTCTGGAATGTTTGGTCTACTAACTAAACAATAAATTAATGAGGGTCCAAAAAAAGTTCGTTAACACTTCAAGCACATCTGTTTGATAGAACGTGTTACTTGGAAACATATTGTTATAATTTCCACTATTAGCTGTATCGACATAAAATTATAATATTTATTTATAGAATATAAATAATATGCATTTATTATGAATAGGTATGCATTTTTTTATCCAAATGAGGGTCTCGTTAGCATGTTTAAAAAGAAACAAATATTTTAATTACGAGCACACTTTAAGCGTTTGTTAGTGGCTCGTTAACACGTGCTAGCTGTTTGTTGATAAACAGTAGGACTTCATATCGGAATTGATATGGTAGGTACGGTATGTAGTCACTATCAGTCGAAGTTTGATTTTTTATCAGAATCCACCCAATCAAAGACTGTGGGACAGCGGCATTCGCGTTCACGATAGAAAAAAAACATGCATTATTAGACTGATTTTCTTATGGAATTTCCGCTGAGCTCATTGCGATTTCCGACTTTTTCGTTAGATTTAATTATTTTCCGATTATTTTAATATAACATCCTTAATTTGAATAATAAGTAACTAAAATAAATGGAATCATAGTGATTGATTTCTGGTTGCTTCTATTGCTCATACATGAACGAGTACCAGTTGATGTTGGTACTCTAAGGCTTTAACCACTTCAATTAAGATCGTTGACATTGTTTGCGAATGCGGTTAATGAATGAGTAACTAAAAATAAATAAATATGGCTCATGGTTGCGTGTTAATCATTCCTATAGTCTCTGTGGTCCATGGGCACAATTTAATACAGCAGACCATGTCATGTTAAAGAATGTATTGTGTAAATTAGGGACACGCAAGAATAAACTACTGAATGGTAAAAATAATAAACTTTCAGTGATTCTGTTTACGTTATGTTTACACTGACCAGAAATACATGGCAGCAATGTACCAAAATAGTAAAAAAACAAACGAACGACGCTCTATTCTCTGTATTTTTTTATTTCATTAATTTTGATCTGGTAATTTTTTAAAGATTTGTGAGACGCATTCAATTTTGTAACATTTATGATGTTTGAACAGAGCTCAGATAAACTTTTTTAACTTTAGACATCATGATTTTCAATCTGCCTAAAAAGCTACATGTTTGTGTTTTGATGATACTCTTATCCCATATCCGGAAATCCTGAAACGAATATCATTGTTATCTGCTTTAAAAGCTGTAGGCACTTTAAAAAATATGTTATTAAAACATACATATGCATACTCTGAGGCTAAGTTCCAATACGTATTGCTTAGACACGGCTATTAGCGTAGTATTCTGTAATCTGTGCTATTAGTCACTCGGTTCTCAAGTTTTTCTAACGCAATTGAATCATCCTATGTTCCGTCGACACTTGTGTGTGACTGGTTTCCTTTCTTCTACTTATAAAGTTTTTCTATACTAATATTATAAAGATGTTTTCTTTGTTTGTGCTCTAAAAGCTCCGAAACCACTGAACCAATTAAAAAAAAAAAATTCATTGTTGGGAAGCTTCAATTTACCTGGGTGACACAGGCTATACTTTATCAGGGTACGCGGGTGAAACAGCTATTATTGTACAAATTAATTGGTTAACCGACTTCAAAAAAAGTTGTAGGTCCTCAAATCGTCGGAATCTTTTCTTTTTGAACCCAAGATGACACTATTACAGTCCCAGCCATGGGAATATTTGTTTTGAGGCCACGATTTTGTACCTAGTGAAAAGTTGTGACTAATACATATCAGATTATCTTACTGGTACCTTAATAAAAGCCAGATAGTATAGTTACTATACATTAGAACTAGTAACTGTCTGGCAGTGGAAGCTATCGTTGTATCGGAGTCAGGGTCATGACCTTCCCGCGTTGAAAGGCCAATGTTCTGCTGTGTTTGTGCAAAATCTAGCATTTTAACCGAACCTGGCGTCCTCGCCTACGCCATGCGCCACTCTAGTTGCCTGTACGTCTAGTCTGAATAGGCTATGCAACACTGACAGCTGTTCAATTCACCTACACAGCCTAACATCTTAAAACAAATTAATTTTTCTATTGCCAGAAATCATATTTTCCTTCGATTCGTAGTCCTATTATAAAAATGAAAGTGAGTTCGCTTGTTTGTTATTTCCACTTTCACACTAGAACGCTGGAATAATTAAGATATTTGGGATGGAAATAATCTAACTATTACCTAGTTAGATTCTTGAGATGCACCAGCTAGATAGAGATAGGTGTCTTTTTATCCGGAAGTGAGGCATATTTTCATTGGAATGCAAACGAAGTGATGGGCATAAATTGGTTAAGCAGACCTATGTCTAGTACATTGAATGGAAAGAATGTTCAGACAGACGGATAGAGATATTGCAAAATAGGGAAAATGCCATTTTACTGGCGTGACTTTATTACCTAGATCATCCTATTTATACTCTACGAGAATAATAGACGTTTACTACTAAATCATTGCTGGTTGCCGTAATCAATTACAAAGAAAAAAATGCGTCGTTCGTAGCTGCAAGTAGGTAAGTAGTTAGAGTACCTACCTATAAAATGAATCATGGTGATGATGTCTGAGCCTGCAGCTGCTACGACGATAATAAATACATAATTATTATTAACTCAAAAACCTTTTACTTTTGTTTTACAGCCTATTTAGGTATTTATTAAACAAATCGGGGAAAATTAACATTTTTTTTTGTGTAGATAGGTAGATAAAAGTACTTTCGATTACTATTCTTAATGGATATTCTAATCGGGAGTATTTTGATAGTAGATACTTATCTACTTGGATAAAGTAGCTGTCTGATATAACAGAAATCTTAATTATTGAGATTCCTAAAAGACAAATACCTATATCAAGCACAGAATATTCGTCGATAGAGGGCTCCCGATGCATTTAGAGATGGGCACCGCATGCAGTGCAGCCCTCACCCACGTGGTAGCAGATAAATCGGGCGTAAATAAAAAAAAAATTACGTGAGTCTTTGACTTGACTTTGAGCTTCCGCTCGTCCCCCGTCTTACATGAAGTTCAATATTCTTATAACCGCAATGGCATACGCGGATTAACATTGTGTAGTAGTGAAGATACGGTTAAAACGTAAAGCGTAGAATTCACAACAGATGTGTAAATGGCGTTTAGGCACACGATTTTGGCGAGTAGTCGTAAACAGAGTTTGAATAGGTTCGTTGCCCGGCCGCTGTATCGACCCGTGACGTCACGAACGGCGTGCTTCCAGTCGTGTGGGGTGGATGGTACCCCAATGATCGTGACGTGCGCTTTACGCTAACTGCGTAGATGGTCACGAGCTTTGTTATTAACTTTTAAAGCACTTAAAAATAAATAAAAAAATATAAAAACCTTTTCCAAACCTCAAAATGCTTTCAGCAAATATATTTTTTTAGTTTCGGTTTTGAAAAAAAGTGTCAGCTCCCTTTCAATAATAAAACAAAATGTTTATAAACTTACCTATAGTGGCCAGTGCCACGAGGGCAGCTAATCCAATAAACGACATTTTATCGCACTTCGACACTGCACAGATCACTTTGGTTTTTTTACACAACTTAGAATTAAAATTCCACTGTTTAAAAAAAAACTAAAAAGATCGTTGTGCCGCTATGCGGCTGGGCTCCGCCCGAATCTGAAACAAGACGAAATACTGTTAAAATTGAGATCTAAGTGGATCCATGTATT
This sequence comes from Helicoverpa armigera, assembly GCF_030705265.1. Lineage (NCBI taxonomy): Eukaryota > Metazoa > Arthropoda > Insecta > Lepidoptera > Noctuidae > Helicoverpa > Helicoverpa armigera. The sequence continues at coordinate 6,171,364 of NC_087132.1, read as the reverse complement.
CATAGTATGTACCTACTTAATTTTAGCAAATTATAGAAAATGGTCAAGAAATAAAGTGCCACAGCAGCTAATGTACAATTCAGTCCAATTACGTTTTTATTCGTATTAAAAGCTTTAATATAAACTGTTTTTCAAAAATGTTTTTTTGACTAATCCCATGCAAAAAGTTTCGCCCAACCAAGAGATCATATTATTTGGCTGTTTAAATTTATTCATATGAATTAGAATTGCACACGTGCTAACACCTGGGGCCCGATTCTCCTAAGTTAATAATGTCAAAATCGAATCGCAATATGATCGTAATAGCAGTTTTAACCATATCGGGCATTCTGCTACTAATAAAAGACCAATCGTATTCGATTGACATTTGATTGGTTTGCGATTGGTCTGCTATTTTGGTGATTTTGGTTTATTCGGTAGTTTGCTCTACAATCATATTGCAATAGTTAATCATTTGCAGACAAAATGATTCATTATTGAATGACAGAAAAGGATAAAAACGTTTATTTCAAAGAAAAAATATCGGAATGCCACTTACGTTTCAATCGTAATCGAGTCGGGATTGGATCGCAGTCGAACGTAAATCGAATGTTTTTAAGTAAAATTAGGAGAATCGTGCCCCTGTGTTTCTTTAATTTCCTGATGTACAAAACCAATCGAATCAGGAAGGAATACCAATGAATTCGGTGCCCGAATCGAATGCCATTGTAAAAAGCTTTATAGAAAACTTCTATTGTGAGCAATGCCTCTGCTTCATTGAATACGGCATGTGAACATATTTAGATAAGCTTAATTTAACGTAATATATTACGGAAGGACCGGCGTGAAAACAATGGCAGTGTACTCTATACAGGGTGTTCGCTAGTCCAAGTAGGGAAATACAATCTGCGGTGACTCAAGCGAGATTATTGGCATGTCAAGGTTAGTGAGACAACTTTGTATGTGTGCCTCCTCTCTTATACTATATTTTCTTACTTTGAAACTGTAGATACAAACAAACAACAACATATCGAAACATTGCATTATATTAAAAGTACCTATCTATGCATTGAAGCGTTTAGTAGGTACTTAATTTTCAGTCATGCTCTTTGCAATAAAAAATATTATTTATAAACTTGCATTTCGTGTTGAATGTAACGCTAATCTACATCTGTTTTAACCTAATTATTTTGTAATCTGCTAACAAATGAAAAATCTACCAAGTTTCATAACGCTTGGGGGGCAAAAACGGGGCGGAACTACGGTCAGTCACGCAAGGATAAACCAATTTGGTGTAATGTGTAAATGTACGTGTTTACACACTCCACTGTGTTTACTTAATGCACTTTTGTCGTTTTGTACTTAAATAATTCTAGAAACATGAAAAAGCACAATCAATATTAGCATGAACAATTTTTTGGGGAGCTTTTGTCCGCTGCAGTGAGTTCAAGGGCGTTCAACCCTATTTCTGGCTTGTATATTGTTTGCTATCCCTCTCCTCTAATTTATTTAAAAGGGAGGTGTAAGCTGAGGGATTAAGAGCATTAACAGATGGACGTTATTACTTTAGTTCCTGTCCGAACAGACAAACTTTTGCTCTACCTAAGGTTTGTATTAGCGAACCATTATAATTTTAAATTATTTGAAGTTTTAACCATAACAGGCAGTAGCCTACTTCATCTCATAATTGTATTACATTTTCCATTTATAACCCAGACTTGTCTTGGGACAAGTTTTTGCAGTTAGCATACATAATAATGTAGTAAATCAAGAACAAGATGTTTATAGACTAGCTAGATCAACTATTTTATACTGTAGTTGGTACTATTTAGTATTCTGTGGCTATACTTACTGTAAGAGTCACGAAATATGCTTGTTTCTTGTTGTACATATTTCGACTAATTCTCTTACATCAAGCACTTGGGTAATGTCGGTGACATCATCGCGCCAATTTGTAAACTAACCCAATCACTAGAAGCTCAGAATCTAGATCACCAACCATATGAAAATGTATGCGGCGGTTGAACCCGAGACTAACTTTACCAATGTTGTTAATATTGATACTTAGGTGTAAGGTATAATTGTTTTTTATTCTACTTTAATTAAATGTAAGCTCTTCGTACCTTTCTCCAAGTTCTAGGAAAATAATGCAACGTACTTAGGTATTGCATACGTAAGTAGGTACTATTATTGGCTAGACGATCATTCATGCTATGCAAATCGATTTTAATTAGGCGTCATGAGCGTTAGACCTAATTAGCAACTACGTACTTGAGGCTTAACATTATGTATCGTCGTGTCTGAAGTACTTTAATTACGAATAATGAGCCAACCAAGAGTTTTGCATGTCAAAGATCCATGAGTTTAATCGTTCTGTCGGTTTCCGTAACCGCATATCTTCAATACAAACCCAGCTTCGTGCATGAGTGACGGAAGACTATTTTGGGCTCCATTATCCAGAAATGGCTACGCGCTGCTCGTGTTTGGATTTAACGAGTGAGCGTTTGGGTACGTACATAACATACATATTATATCAACTGAACGTGGCAAGAAACAATATTATATGTAGATTCGATTTTATTGCAAAGGAAGAAAGGAAATTAAGAGAATTGAATACAAATGGCTATTAGTCCGAAAATGGTATAATTTTTTTGAGCTCTTTTTGGATCTTGCCCATAAATATTGATCAATTTTGGCTTTCGCATTTTTTTTTTACGTTTGTGTGCATACTTTATAAGGACAATTTAACTATCGACTACATTGTTGATTTCTGTTGCAATAACGTCCTCTACCAGAGCTTTGTTGTTATTTTTCTCTGGGTAATGCATTTTCTCCTATCTTATCCAAATCGATAAAATGATGGCATTATCGCTTGATAACCTACGTGCGTTCAGTTTACTATCAATAAATTATACTCGACATTAAAAATCTGAGTGTGGAACTTACATGTTCAGGAAGAAAATCGTTAAAAGGACCGTCTACGACGTACAGCCGGCGGAATACAATGTACCTCCACTACGTATAATATAAGATGTCGTTATAGATATTTGGTTCAATAGAATGGATCGACTCGCCTCCGAGCCGTCTGGAAAGCTGCAATACGAGTCCCCCTCCCCCCACCCTTACTAAGTGGAAGGAAAGATAGCGAATTCCTTTCCCCCTATCCTTACACCCGCCTACGCAGGACGGCGTCACATAGAACATTCGTTCAGTTAATGGATGTGGGATGATAGTTAGGTTGTAAAATTAAAAGATTTATTTCATGACCATGGAATGGAATTGATCAGATATAAACAACTCGCTGTTACGCTAGCACTTAGATTAGTTGAACTGTTAAACTAAAAACACTTGTAATGTTAAAGTTTTAATTTAGTTAAACCTTTTTTTTTCTCTTCCATTTAGCTACAGTTTTAAATGAAAGCATTGTTAAAAAAAAGAGCTTTCCGCAATCTTGAATAGCAAATTGAAACTTAAGTAACATTTCGATATTGTTAGTTTTACCACAAAAGGCAATGTTCAAAAAATATTTTTGAAAAGGGAGGTTCCTTTACCTGCCGACCTGTACAAAAACACGCTGCATCTGTTGTTCGAACGTTTTGCACCTGCCACTGAGAAACAGGCTTTTTCGGCCAATCGCTGTACATCTCTCAATTTCGAAATGTCTTTAATTTCTTTGTTTCTACAGACCTTTATACACGCACAGTTCCAAATGAATTGTCACCCCTCGAAACAGTTCCATCGAGGGAAGGTAAAATGCCAGAAGGGCCGACCGAAATTAATGGCCTACATAGTAAATATTGATTTATGACTAAGTAATGAATGTATGATGTATTAGAAAAAAACATTTTTAAGAAATGAAACTAGCAAGAACTCAGAAATGAGCTTTATTTTCTTCGTACTGCGAATTTTATGGAGAGACCGGTTTTCCATGCAGCGAAAGCTGTCCTGCTTTATTATGGTCTAGCATCTATTTATACTTAGTAGTTGAGTAGATCTAGGCAACTTAAGATCAACTAGGTAATTAGATGAGCTTTTATGTATCAACTATAAATACATTTCAGTATTAATAGCTTTTTAATTCCACAGTAATATTTGGATGGACATACGAAGCAAGTAAAAAATGGTATTTCATTGAGTACTTCAGATAGCTACTACTAAATAATCGCATGTATGGGAGGTGTCTGCTACACCACGTGCTTGGACTTACAACTGAATGAATCACTTGATTAGTCAAGCTTACTTGAGGGATATGGATGATAAATTATAATATCAATACATAGCTTTATTCAAAGCAAACGAATCAAGCTTAATTGAATCACTCATTATCTTTTGTGTAAGGAAATGAGCAGTTAAGAGTAATTTAGTGTGCAACATAGGAAGCTATACATCAATCCGTTTATATTGGTTGATAGGTACCTTCCCATATAAAAATAACATCCGAATCAGATCGATAATTGCGAAACGTGAGTGGCCAGGCGAAGTTTCTCAATATCCGCCACCCACTAGCATTTTGTTGTTTAGATTGTGACAAACATAGTGTATTATTTAATTTTAAAGCCAGTTTAATTCAAAAGCTTAAGCAAAACATAATATTAAAGGACATTATTAGTACATGCTTTCGTTTGCCGAGAGTCGGCGAACCACCCCTGTGCGCTGGAGGCATGGCAGATAAATTGAACCAAGGTCTAAATATAATTCCGTCTATAATTAAAACATTATATATAAACATGTAGTATCAGAAAAGGAAATATCAAATTAAACGGCAGATATTACTGCGACTCTATATCTACACGGCCGAGACAACATCGTTATCGATCGTGGTCGCGCATTCGCCGGGTCGGCGCTTTTGCAAAAAAGGCCCTTTTCTAACACAAACACGAAGGGATGGAGATTAGTGAGCGAGAATAGTGTATTGTAAGTCACAATAGTTACCTGAGAAGACCGAGTGGCGGCTCAGCGCAGCACCCACAACACTTGAAACACAACACACGCGAGGAGACGAGTGGCGACAACCGACCCGCCCAGGCTACAGACGCGGTATGAGTAACTCCTACAGCTACGATATAAACGGCCGATGACATCCGACCGCAGAAAAGGATGGGTGTATTATAACGTCGCTCCTCTATGCCTCAACGAATCAACAAGAGTAGTCCTGTTGGGCGAGACAGAGCGAGCGATTTCGGCCGAGGGTCGCAGGACATGAAAGTAATGCGCACGCAGGAAATTCGTCCAAAGGACATTGACGAGCCGTGCGTGCATGTCCCCTTACTCCGACACTATTGAATTCAAGGTGCTTAGCGCCGTCTCTCTCTCGCAGGATGCGATATCGACTTCACAATGTTTACAATCCGCTTTTAATAGCTCTCCGACTATACTTGTGATCGAGTGTATATTTCACTAAAATGTGTGAAACAGGTATTATGTATATAAAAAAATATAATAGATTCAGAATATATTTTATTAAAAGTACAATTAAAATTTTTATAACATAAATAAATAACATATCTATGGCAGCATAAGTATAATAATTATATTATCTGGTATATAATATAGAAAAATATTCTTAAAATTATAACCATTAACATCAATACTTTATTCTTAATTCAATTTAACCCTACTGTTTGTATTAAAGTGATAGTTTGGAAGGGTTTAACATATTAGTCACATATTTATTTTAATGGCATAGTGCTGTATAATGTATTTCAGGAATACAAAAATATATGGCACACAAAAATAAATTCTTTAAGTTGGTGTATTGTCTTCTTATAATTACACACATGAGAAATAAGAAATGGTTGAAACATAGGTTGTAGGAACGTTAGTTGCGGTATTAGAGACACTGAGACATGTAACTCACTGATTATTTTGAAACACAGCACATTGTGTTTATTTTTATAACTACAGAAGATCAAGATCTACTTGTGATTTCAATACACAGTATAAATATTTTTCTAAATACAACATCAATTTCAACATCTAATAGCTTTTATAATTTACTTCAAACTACAAGATATAATAATATACTTATTACAAAATCTATGTTACAAAAGCCGCGAAGTTACACATAGAACTAAATCAATCACGGTTCTGCAACACTTAAATTTGAATTTGCTATAAAATATAGATATTTTATACAACAACATTTTCTTGGCACTACTACAGATAAATGAAGTAAAAAGTTTTAATTATATAAAAATATACATACAAGTTATATTAGTTTCCAAAATATATTTGTAAAAACCGGAAGCTTTTGCAATGTATTGCTATATTCTTTTAAGTTAACATACTAATATTAGGAAAATTTTCGAGGCTACGAAGATTGGTGGTAACAAGACAGTGAGTACCGTTCTTATATCTGTGGAAGCGGGATGGACTCGGGGCGGGGAATCGCTTAAGAGGTCTCATGCGGCGCCGGCAGCTTCTCCCACGAGGGCTCCACGCCCCAGATCTCACGCGCGTACTCCGCGATGGTGCGGTCAGAAGAGAACTTGCCAGACGATGCGATGTTCTCGATCACCATCTCGGCCCATTTTGACTGGTTCTGTACAATGAAAATAGAATTTAAAATCACAAATTCGAAAAGTTCGGAAACGGAACTATTTCTAGTTAGGGTTGTCACAGGCACACTCCATGTCCCTGCAAGCATGTTAAGACTAACAATTCGGTCAAATTCATTAAGCGTCAGTCATGTATTAGAAACGCGTGACATCCAATGATACCAAAGGTTATCTCGTTTTACCCCCATTGTGGAAGTGAGATTGGCAGTCTCTCCAGGGACCAAACCTAATGTACTTGTGAAAATGCTAGCCACATGATGACTACAAAATAAACTTGATTAAGCTTAAATGTTAACTATATGTCATGCCATTTGGATGTTTAATACAAATTATAATTGTAGTTGCGATTATGTCATTCAAGGTTAAAGTTGGTTACATATAGCAAAAATTACGTAAGTGTCTTAACTATTGTCTGGTCATTTAAAACTACGTCTTAATTCAAATGGGACTTCCAAAGTTATAGATTTTTTCTAGAATTTTATTTTGTTCCACCATGGTCTGTACTTTGCAGGCGTAGGACTACCCCCAAAATCATATTTTATGTGAATTTTCAGATATCCCAATAATTTACATTATGCATTTAATTACTGGATTCTTTTGATACGTATAGTGTGCATGTTTGTAAGTGCCTACACGTTGACGTCTATCCACGTAATAACTAGTAACACGTCCAGTGCCAAGTTATGTCAATAAGAAACACATTGTTGCGGATGTTATATATTGGGCTTAAAGGTTGAATAGTCCACAAGTGACTCATTTCTCACTTCACTACCGATAACCTATATGATAACCGAAAAATCAGGCCAAGTCATTTGAATATGTATCAACGCCGATCTTTTGGTTAATTGAGTCATCATTCGCACATTATTATTTAACTGGTTTTATTTATGACAATGCTTGAAATTATTTCATTCTGCGACATAAATTCGCGTATCTAACACGTTCTTATCGGTAGTCACATCACTATTTTTTTTAATATTAAAAGATCCAAAGATCCGATTTTAAAATGTAGTAGTTAGTGTTGGCCATTGCTTAAACCAGCGCCGCGACTCTGTCTCGCATAGGGACGCTGCATATGCTGAGCGAGGGCCATTTAGCGTGATTGTGACGCATATTTTCCTTTTTCCATTCTCTTCTTTTTTCGTTTTCATTCCTATTTTGTTTTGTTTTATTTTTGTGAGCTTTTATATATATTCGTTTTTGTGTGTGCGTCACGAACGCGAATAAACGTTTTGATTTGATTTGATTTTAGTACAAAGGAAAACCTTTCCCTCCTTTAATCCTCTGTTTACTTCAGCGAAAAGTGAGTACTCTCCACACCCCAGTGCTTCCATTTCATAAGGTGGAACCAACCATAAGAATTGCAACAAACATACATATAAACCTAGCACATAAACTTAAGTACACCATACCTGATAAACCTCGGAGACCTTATCCTGAGCTTCAATGTAGGCATCATAATCAGCCAAGTGAAGGAACCGGTCGTGCTGCAGCAGAACATCGGCGATGTGAGCGAACCGGCCCGGCTCGCCAGGAGAGAAGAACCCACTGCGGATCTGCTCTATACATTGTCTTAGCTCCGGGTTGCGCTCGTAGTACTCGAATGCGTTGTAACTGTGGCAATAGAGTTAGGTTCATATTTGGCATCTAGAAGGAAGAAAAAACAAAAAAGGATCTTGCAAATCAGTCCATGCGTCTTCGAATAACCGGTGAACACACATAAAAAAAGATCCCGACGCATTGAGAACCTCCTCCTTTTTGGGAAGTCGGTTGCTGAGACTTCTACACTCTAAACTTACAAATAATATACTGAGGAGCCTTTGGGTATAGCAGTTGGGAGGTCTGGACAATCGAATATGAAAGCCCAGAGGATTAGAGGGTATAAATCTTGGATATAAAGTTGATAAATCTGGAGCTTTGATAAATCTTGTATAAGATACGTTTACCTTCAATAGAGGAAGAGGAAGATTAGCTAGCCTTTAAAGAATAAAAACTTCATCAGCATAAAGGTTTGACTAAAACCTAACAATAAAGTTGTCTATTGTTAAGTTATATTGCATTTCCAATAAATTCATTTGTTTCTCAAAATGGACCTAAACTTTCAAAAAAGACGCGACAAAACTAATCGGATTACGTGTCGTTTAAGCTTTTTATAGCTTTGCTGATAGGTTCACTGTCATCGATCTATTGATGTTTGGCTCCCAAATCTATTGTAGACAAACTATGATCGGTATCCTTAATATTCACTAAAGGTGTGTCGTGTTGGAGCTGTGCCCGATATAAGCGATGCTGATGAATGATGGTGCCAAGATAACATTTGTAAATAGTAAACAAACGCTTCCCCCTTTGGGGATTAAAGGCGTCTAAATAGGCAACAATAAAATTGGCGTGTAGAATACAAATGAGCATATAGATGTACTGATGAAATTGTATTCATTTTGTTAGACTTATCTTGAGCATGGCTCGAACTCCCGAGAGAGAGTTTAAAGTATTTTTTTTAAACGCAGGTCGTATAAGTATACAGATTAGCTAGAGGTCGCCACAACAGCTGTCAAATGAACTTCACAAAACGACTGGATTATAAATATCAGTAACATATCAGAGAAAGTTTGCGTTAATTACAATTATTTGGAATGCAATTACATGCGTCATGTTTACACAGCGGTCGCGCATGTTTAACTAATCATGTCTATAATAAGCTGTAATACTTATCAGTAGTGACTTGGTTTTGCGATTACGCTTATAGTAAAAACATTAGGTGATTACTGCACTTGTTTTTGTAAACAGTACATATGATCTTGGTCTTTCAAGACTTGTGGATCAGTGTCATTTGTCAATGTAATTTTTTTTTCTCCGTTACCAAGGAAGAAAATGTAGGTAAGCTTTGGTATGGATCTTCAACAATCTCCAATAAGTTTTTATTGTGGGATACAAATGGTAGAACAATTTTTACAAAAGTATTTGAGTTATCGACATAGAAGTAGCTAATTTTATGCTTTTTATCCGATTGAGCCAGAATTATTATCCTATGTTTTTCGAAAGTGCCTGTGTATCTTGTTATATTACTTCTGAAGAATAAACGTCTTGTTGCATTAAAGCTTGAGAGGAATCTTTATATCTTACCCTTTCTTCTGCAGAGCCTCAACATCATCAACCCTCATGCCGAATATGAAGAAGTTCTTCTCGCCGGCTTCCTCAGCCATCTCGACGTTAGCGCCGTCCATGGTACCGATGGTGAGGGCGCCGTTCAACATGAACTTCATGTTGCCTGTGCCCGAAGCTTCCGTACCGGCAGTGGAAATCTAGTAAGTAGAAAAATCTATAGTTATATACCCATAATTATTTAAGTTGCGGCCGTTCGCAATATTGTACCATCTGTTGATTTGCTTAATAGATTTAGAGTTTTGACATTAGCCATATACAAATAATGTGAAATTTCTATCTCTTGTAATAAAAGGGTAGTCTGCCACGGCGGCAAATCTCTGCGAGGAGATAAGCCAACTTTTATAGGTAGGACTAAATATTAGGATACAAGCATTTGCCGAGCCAAAGATGCACCTTCTATTTTCTCACTCTAATAGATCAGACTGGATTTGCAGTTCGCAGTAATTAGCTTATACAGGCATAACAACATACAGGCTATTTGACGGGGTGAAACCACTAGTAGCATAGTGAGTACTTTAATAAATAAAATATAAAAAAACTTTTTGATCTTAAAATGTAAATTAATTAGCCTCCATAAAGCGTACAAAAAAACCTGTAATAACCTGTTACATGAATGACCACAAATCGACGATAAAATATGAGGTCACCGTTTGCTATCTCCAGTCAATCTCGCGTGTTTTATGACTAACACGTGAGTCCCACTCGATATACATATATCGACGATAAAACATAAATGACTATTACTACACAATATAGCAAAATAATGGCTATTAAGTGAAATGTATTGATATGAATATAAACAGGTATTGTTTAAACATTTTTAGTGCATGGTGGTTTACTATGCTCCTCTTTAATCAAGAAATATATTACAACGTACGGAATATTGTATACCTATATTGTACGAGACAACATCACTATTTCTGATAGTTTCTTATATTTTCAATAACAATACAAAAATTTCGTTAGTCTTCTATGCATGTCGCAAAAATAAATTGGTAATGTGTGAGGGGTTCTATAATTAAATAGGTTGTAAGAACAAAATAATGGTACGAACCTGTTCGCTGAGGTCAGCCGCAGGCATGATGCGTTCAGCCAATGTGACGCGGTAGTTCTCCAGGAATATCAGCTTCAGTTTGTCTCCCACGTCGGGGTCATTGTTCACCTGGATACATATAAACATAGTAAACGTTATTTTCCATTCATTAACTAAAGTTATTTTTAAATGACATGATTTGAGATATCTAATTTAATCAATGATGCATCAAACTGTACGATAACGCCATGCTGTTGGATAACAGTGTTAATCAATGATTAAGTAATAAACGTTACGCTTACTACGGCAATCGGCTGCTCCAAAGATTCTTATTATGAAAGTTAGTATGCAGGGTTACTGTACTTACAGTGTTGCCAACAGCACAAGCCAAAGCAATCATTTGCTTAGCAACGTAGTATCCGGGGGCAGCCTTGCCTCCGATCATGACAGTCCGGGGGGTGATGGGGGCGCTGGGGTCACGCTTGATGCGGTTGTACAGCGTGATCACGTGCAAGATATTCAGCAACTGACGCTTGTACTCGTGAATCCTCTTCACTTGCACATCGAACATCGAAGCCGGGTTAATCTTCACGCCAGTGTCCCTCTCAATCAACGACGCAAGCCTCAGCTTGTTCTCCTGCTTCACCTTCATGACAGCGCGCTGGAAAGCAGGGTCTTTAGACCAGCGTTTCAACTGCTGCAGTTTTTCTAAATGGACAGTCCAGTCCTCACCAATCTTGTCGCAGATGAGGTCTGAAAGGCCAGGGTTGCAGAGAAGGAGCCAACGGCGGGGAGTAATGCCGTTAGTCTTGTTCTGGAACTTTTCTGGCCACATCTCGAAGAAATCACGGAAGATAGTTTTTTTGAGGATCTCTGAGTGAATAGCAGCGACTCCGTTGACAGCGTGTGAACCAACAACGCACAAGTTAGCCATGTTGACTCGCTTCTCTCCCTCTTCTTCAATTAGCGACATGCGACGCATGCGGTCCATGTCACCTGGCCAACGCTTCTGCACCTCCTGCAGATGCAAGAAGTTGATGTGGTAGATCAACTGCATATGCCTTGGTAGCACATTCTCCAACATCGTGGTAGGCCATCTCTCTAGAGCTTCAGGCAGAACTGTGTGGTTTGTGTAAGCGCAGCACTTAGTTACTAGTTCCCAGGCCTTTTCGTAGGGCACTTTCTCAATGTCAACCAGAATCCTAAGTAGCTCAGGAATAGCGAGCGCAGGGTGGGTGTCGTTGAGTTGAATAGCAACTTTCTCGGGTAGACTGTCGAAAGTTGTTCGGACTGCCTCGCGGCTGCCAAACTTAGAGTTTTTGTATCTCCTAATAATATCTTGCAGAGTGGCAGCGCACATGAAGTACTCCTGGCGCAGACGCAACTCCTTGCCTTCGAAGAAGTTGTCGTTGGGGTAAAGAACTCTGGAAATGTTCTCCGCAACGTTACGATCAAGGACAGCCTGGATGTAGTCACCAGAGTTGACTGAAATAGAAAGAGAAGACCTCATGGATATGTGTCATAGGTACTATATTTAAACCAATCCAAGGTGACATTTGATGAACTTACAGAATTTCAAGTTAAAGTCGATGGGACTCTTGGCAGACCAGAGACGCAGCGTGTTGACGACATTGTTGTTGTATCCGGGGATCGGGTTGTCGTAGGGCATCGCGAACACGACCTATTAACAGAAACAATGCATCTCTTATCTGTCGTTTAAGTTTTGTTTTATTACCTACTTTACCAATTTGGATGTCTTTCTATTGCTTGGATATTGATCCGAAAATCTCACCCCGAGATGGACCGTATTATCACGCGCGACCTCCGGTCATATACAAAACATTCATTCAGCATGCCCTATACCTCCGTGCGTCATACATCTCTCATGTCATAACAAAGGGACGGGATACTAGTTGTTGACCAGATCATTGTAAACAAGGACTTCTCTGACGACCTATTTGTTGATAAGTGAACAAGATTATTATCGAGTTCATGAAAGAAACAACATCGCATCAAAACGTGATATAATATCGCGATCGTATAGCGAGTGGGTGGTCAAAGATATTCTTAAAGTTGTTAGGCAATTTGGACAGTGGGGTGTCTGGTAATTGGTAATTGACTGTCTGTGTAGATATACATACACGAAATCAGTTCATGAGTCAATATATCAATTTCCTTCCCCATACAAGAGCTGGAATGAACATAAATTGTATGCAATTTAACCCTCATTTGATTACATCGCTTCATGAACCAAATGTCAAAAATTAGTCAATGCCCCATATAAAAAGAATTGAAATAAAAAGGAAAATGTGTAATATTAATTGGAGGAATTTCACAATTTTGTATAGACTTGCAATATTATTGCCAAACAGTATCTATGTACGAAGAATGTGCGAATTGGTGTTATCTATGCTACACTATATAGGAATTTCACTAATGCTATTTGTTTGTAACTTTGCTAATCACGGCAGCAAATTGGTGTTACACAAGGGCATAAAGTATAAAGGAAACTTGTAGAAACGACTAGGAGAAACCGTCCATGTCATACAATGTAAGTAGGTAATCAGTAATTTCGACTGGAAATTAATTAAAAATAATCGCAGCGGTAGTAATAAATTACTCGTAAATCTTCGGAAGCTATAATGATCGACGACCGATGACGGAACTGGGGTCAATTCTCGAATAGATAATATAATTTTTGGTATCTATTGGACATGAATGCAGTGAGTGACGATAGAGTTCAATGGCGCGCCATAGGACAGATAGGTATGTGATCAGCGGCAACATCAAATAATTACGGGTAGATCTAGATATAATAATGGGGAGGGTTGTTCGCAGAATCTGTAATTACCTGAGTATCAATCCATTTCTTTCCCTGAGGGGTGTCGACCACGCGGCCATAGAAGTTGACGGGTAACATGAACTCCGGGCGCGCCTTCTCCCAAGGATTGCCGTAACGCAGCCAGTCGTCGGGCTCCTCTTGTTGCTCGCCGTGCTCAATCTTCTGCGCGAAAATACCGTACTCGTACCTGATACCTATAAAACGAATTAAATGGCTTGAAAAGCACGTCATTGATCATCACATAAAACTCATTCTGATTTATAGAAATCTCTATTCAATGGAAAATTTTGAGAATGTTAATGTTTTATGCAGCTAGTTAGGTAATTTCCAGAAATAAAGCATAGGTAATTGCGTAGGACTGCTTGTCATTGCCAAGTCATACTCAAATCACCCAAGCCCTTCAAGAATTAGTGTGACTTTATGTCATTATCGACGACAATTGCTGAAGATAAAAAACGCGATTTGTTTTATTCAATAATTATGTAAACATAGATACGTTCGGCTGATGAACATTGCGTGCTAAACGGACATTGACTTTTATTTCAGTGATGACGCTTATCTTTTATTTGTTGTGTACTAAAATACAGTACATGCTTAGGATGCAGTACCATTTATTTAAAGTCGTAGGTAAGGTTGCTATGTGACATTTTATCAATCAGATGACTGTTAATCTATAGTCATAATCATGGTAATAATAATATATTACATTTGTCTATTAATAAGCCAAATGACATTAGGCACAAAGTTAAAAATTAAATATTATGAGGTAAAATATAAGGAATATCCAGCAGATGTCATAATGAAGCTGTACAATACATTTCAGTTTGGGCTTATAATACTCAATTTAGTTTGTACACTTATAATTGGCGACGCGCCAACGCCGGTGTTGTCAACTGCTTCGAATTAGTATATACTGGCTATAATAATGTCAAGTATGTTCGCCAATGTCCTGCAGGTCACAATTACGAGCTTCTTGAAATAGTCTACATTAACAGGTCATTATGTTAATGTAAACATAAAACATGTTTCTTTGCATACTGCCAGAATAAGTATTTTATGCAGATGTTATTTTGTAAAAAAATTAAATGACAATTGTTGCAACTGAACACAATACATAGTGTCTGTTGTGGCTACAAACATTTGTTCACTGATTAACTTACCATAGCCATAGGCAGCCAGCCCAAGCGTGGCCATAGAGTCAAGGAAGCAGGCAGCCAAGCGTCCCAGGCCTCCATTACCAAGTCCCGCATCCTCTTCCAGCTCCTCGAGTTCTTCAATATCTAAGCCCAACTGGTACAGAGCTTCATCCACCGTGCCCTGGATGCCCAGGTTTATCATGGTGTTTTGCAGTGAGCGGCCCATGTAGTACTCCAGCGAGAGGTAGTAGACACGCTAATAAAATAAATAATTATTTGATACATACTCATTTTGTTTACAGTATGTGTGTTCTTATATTATGAATTTTTATAGTACCTAGGTAATAATATATTCAGTTGCAGGTTAACCTAAAATCATTGTAGGGATTATTAAATGCTATCCGTTTGATGTAAAACATCTTAATTTGATAAATGTAGTTGGAGTATTGAGCAACAAACTTCAACATCAAATAGAAATAATTAGTCTTAGTAGAAAATTAAAACTTAGTTCATAAGACCCATATATTACCCACCTAATTAGAATAACAGATGAAATAGGAACTAAAAGTGCAACTTTTATTCAACTTTGTGGGGTGAAGTGGGTAGTCCAAGTAACTTTAGATTTGAATTAAAAATATTAGTAAACATTTTGCATTCAATCTACCTTGGGATCCTTTTCATAGTAGTACTGTTGGGTTCTAATCCAGCGCGAGACGAGGTGGTCCCTGACGGTGTGTGCCAAGGCGAAGTAGTAGTCTCGAGGAGTCGCAACATTTCTATCTTTCACCAGAGTATAATGCACATGACGATTGAAGGCTTTCTTCACTTCGGTAACATTTTCTACCGCTACGATACCTCGCACAGAGATCTGCTTCCGCTTGTCTGAATCGCTCTGTACGCTCATCTTGATTTACTCTCGGAATAATCAGGTAAAGGCCGTGCAACCGCTAGACCCTGTCAACCCTGACTGTTTTAACGCGGTCTGCGATATCGGTCACCTTGAGAAGGTCAAACATATGAAGCTACCACAGACTGCTTTACAACCGGTTCTTTGAAGTGTATCAAATTATTAATTGTAATACTCCCAGAATTTGATAAATTTATCCATTATAATGTTCCTTTTATTGTCACATTTATCAGTTAAACGCTAACAAGTAGAATATTGAAGTAGTTTTGTTTCAGGCGGGAATACTAAATTCAAATTTTCATGTAGACAGATGCCAATGCCAGCTGATCGGTTTGACAGTTCGGATGGATATTCTCGTTATTTATACACAAAAAAGTTGCCATGGGTAAAAAATCTAAATAGATTATTGATGTATTGTTTGTGAATGTATATTTTGTTGAAGTCTATTTAATTTTATATTGATGTATATTGTATGCCAAGGAGCAACCATTATCGGTATTTGACACAGATTACTATGTGTAGCAGCAGGAAGCTGGTATTTGGTAGCGAGTTTAATCAATTATTGTAACAACATAACTTTTATTATGTTCTTTCCAGAGCTATTCTTATTTAAAGTTCCCGGCTGGTCGAAGTCGAGGTTACATTTTTAGAGCCACGATGGCCCTAGTATTACAGAGTAACTTTTCTTACTACCTGGGGAACAGAAAAGTATTCAAGACGGATTTTTTTCCAAGAGTTTTTTTAGGCACTAGAGCGAATAAAGAAAAACATCGTAACATTTCAACATTTATTTGGTAGAGGAAGAAGAAAACGCTAGGCCAGAGATAATAACTAAATACGCATCTTGGTATTAATTAAGTTGGTTACTAAATAATCACGCGTCGTATAATTTCTTTGGTCCAACTCAGAATTAAAAACTTACAAATACTTGTGATATCTTAAAACTTATGTAAATAATATATGTATAATATAAAGTGTCCTTAGTTATGAGTTCAATTTCTAGTGTCATAAATTAGATTTTTATAAGTTGCTATTAAGATTATACACTGAAATTATAAATCAACATTTTCACATAAAATTAGACAATCTCGTACTAATTACTAACATATCGCCCCAAAAAACAACTTTTTCTCGTAATATCAAGATCTCTATAAGGTACATAAGATACACCCATATAAATGTCTAGCAGATTGACCAAAAATTAGACTATGGTGAAATGTACTTGAAAAAAATCTTTTCTAAGCAACAATCAAAGATTCAAAGATCAGTCATATTCAAGCAGATCTATTGCTATTATAACAACGAGTAATTAAAAAAGTACATAGTTTTAAATGCAATAATAACAAACTTATTGTACATAAACCTATTATAATTGACAAGGTCGATAATAAATGTTTTATAAATGGTTAACAGCATTTTGCCACTAATTTACAGTTTTATATTTATTTGCATAATATTTAGCATCTAAGCTCACACTTTAGATGCGAAATGATTACTCAGGCAAATCCTCTAAATGCGTAATCTGCCGTTGCACGTATACATAATAAAATATAACACAGCTTTGACTTTTTTTAGAGCATAGACCTCCAGAGGCAGTGTAGTTACGTAACATCGTTACATCATGCTATCGTATAATAACATAGTGTTCGCAGGATTATTCTCGTATGGGGGAACTGGTGGCTGGACAGAGGTACATCTGTTCGGGGAAGAGGTCTCCGCGCACGCGCACTGCGCGTACGCCGGCGGCGGCAGCGCGGAACTCCAGCTCGCCTATCAGGAAGTCGTCTGCGTATACCGCCCAATCAGCTGCCTGACGAATTATTCGTAGCTTCGTCTGAAACATATGGTAATGGTATTTGTGAACTTTGTTCTTTTATTTAATTACCTTTTTAAAATAAACTATTAAAATCGCAACGGCATCAAGTCGGATTTAGAGCCGGGATAGCAGTGCTGAAAGGACGAAGGGCCTCTTCATGCATCTATGTGTACATCATATATAGTAGCAGAATGGAACAAGTGATATAGTACTGACATATGTGCCGGGTATAAGCCTGGCGGTCCTCTGCCTGCGCTCGGGCCCCCAGTCGCCGAGCCAGGCGTTGAGCACGACGAGCTGTCGCTCGCGCTGCGACTCGAAGTAGGCGCGCACGTTGACGTGAGCCAGCACGTTAGCGCGCGGCCACTCTCTCGCGTAGTCCATCAGGTCGATCGCGAACGAGTGCAGCAGCGGACGGAGCCTGCAAATTGGAATGTATTCACATTTTGGCGACTAATTTAATACGATGTAGAAATATATTTTTTGTTTTTGTTTTTGTGTTTTTGACCGTTTTTTTAAAAATATGTTTTCTGTTTTGACATATGGCACCTGCTTATGTCGTATGGCAGAAGTGTAGTGTAGGTACTACCTATAGCATTAAGTTTAATTAAGAGTGCAACAGCAGTCCCGATCTAATATGATAGAAATCTTGACAGAAGAGTTGGTTGGTACAGAATCTCTTCGCTGAATCTGAATTGAATGAGGGCTCTGTGATAATCCAAAATCAATATTTTGTTGTGTACGTATTTCTATACAAACATGCTAATGAAACTGTATATCGGCAGCGACTGATATTGGACGTGAGCCAACATACACACATTAAGCCGAGGTTCACTGGAAACTATAGATGTTCCCACATTTTTCAAACTAAAGATATGTTGTTTATATGAAATATCGTTTGACCTTTAACTGGTTTCGTTTCCGCTACTGAGTTGTATTGGGATTGTTCGCATACCTGCCGTAAATAACAAGTTGATATCCTTCAGGAATGCCTTTCGTCAGTGTCGCGATGACGTTCGCGTGCCACGTCGGCTCGGAGTCTTCTCGTAATGAATCTATACTAGCTCTAAAGGGTACCTGAAACACCAAACATTTCAGAATTAGTAGCTATTGGATGCAATGGTTTAGGGAAATTAGTAGGTAAGTGTTAAGCTGGAGCTGATTTATTGGGTATCGATAAAGGCATACTTAATGAAGTCCAATTTATCATTCCTATAGAAATGAATGATGGAAAAATGTAATTAGAGAGATAATCAGGTTTTTTTGCCAACTTTCCAGCAATAACACATTCCTAGGCAGTCGTGAAGGGTGTGCGTTTTGGGGGCTATCATTTGTAAATGACGTTCAAAATTTTTGTTTTGCAGTCAAGTTTGAATAAATGATTTAAGTTTGTCTACTTACTTCAGCGGGGGGTGGCGCTAACGTAGGGAATATATCAGTCTTGTTGACGTTAAGCGTGGCATCTCTGACGCCTGTGACTTGCACCCACTGCGCGGCAAATGGGTTCGGGTTTCTATGAGCATAGCTGCAATACTGCATCCCGTCAACTGCCCATAGCGTCTCCTTCTCGTCTACTACTATCTCTATCGTGAATGGCTGGTCTATTTTGAAAGGAAACAATCTGTAAAAGTAAAAAAAAACTGCGTTGTTACTCTAATTTGGGGAGCTAACTGTAATTGGTTGCCACCTTCTGAATTCATGATAATTTGGTCTATTTGTGCTAATTGTGCGTACGGGTGAAAAAACTCTCACCGTTACTATGCTGATGTTAGACCTAATTCAGCGTTCAGTTTGACTTCACAGCCGGGTATAAAATATTAATATGCAAACTGTACAATTGGTTAATAATGTATATAGGTACCTCCTTATTTATCCTTAAAAAATAATGTTATATAAAATGTTAAATTGACATGCTTAGTTGTGGGGAAGGAAAATATAAGTACGGGAAAAGATAAAGATTATCTTGTTTTGATGTAGGAATTACCTGAATGCAGTAGTTTCCTCGGGTCCCCATTTACCGTTCCGCCGCGTATTTCGAACCACGTAACATTGTGGAAGACGTACATTGAAATGCACGGCGATGTCGCCTTTCCCAGACTCCACATCCCCACTTCCTATGTTCACTGCAAACCTAAAAGATAAAGGCAAAACTTTACTAATAACAGATGGATGTAATAAAATATAAAAACTACATATTTTATAGATTCGCAAAGTTCAAAAGTAGGTGCTATAAGATCAGCATGTTGTGCATGAGCACATTGTCATGCAGTTCATGCATTCACATTTAATATGCATGAGTCAACTATCGCTCTACGTTTTTTCCTCTGTGAAGTATTTTTATCAATTCTTATTCGATTTTCCTTTCTGAGTTTATGGTCCAATATATTTATGTCACAAAAGTACACTATAACGTCCATGGCCTAAGGTCATTTGTAGAACACTGACGCTAACGTTAATCGCCGAAATTTGGCAGCCATTAACCGAATTTAGTGCCCACAAGCGAGTAGTGAGCCCAGATTACACGACTCGTAAACACATTTGTTTATGAGTTGCAATTATGAAGATACTCATAGCCGTTGCTAAAAACCAACCAGCTATATCGCAATAGCAGCAACTAGAATTAGAAGTACCAACTGATATCTGATCCTTCTAAACTTTCAGCAAGAGACAAATAAATAACTAATATTTTGGCTATTTTGCTGTTTTGCAAAACTGCACCTGAATTAAAGAAATGCGTAGACCTTTTTTGTAGGTCTGATTATTAAATGAATCATTGAAAAATAGCCTATAAATAACCTATTTTCTAATGGCAGGCAGCCTGGTCATTAAAAAATAGGAAAGCGTTATCGTGAGGTAATCGAATAGCTATTTAAATATTGTTAAAGATAAGATTATTTACCTACCATGGTAAATCGTCGCTGGGCGTGCCCGTGCATACGATGTGTGATCCGATACTTAGCGGCTCTACCAGCGTGTGCGTAAACTTAACATCCCGGGCCTCTGCCAGTTGAGACTGAAATAAACCAACCATAACTTTGAGCACGCTTAAGTAATGTACACTACTAAATTATTAAAATAAAGAGGCAGTACGTGTTACATTATTTGGGTATAAGACAGACATATTCGAATGACTAGTCCTTCTCTGGTATTTCCGCGAGCACTTTAAGCACCATGTGAAAATTTTCAACATCAGATTTGGAGATTTCGTACAATATTGTAAAAATGACAATAAGTATCTTAAGACAACTGCACCGAAGCCATTGGGTTTTGCAGTTACAAACTTCAAACTAGAAAAGTGTATTTTCAGGCCTCTGTCACTCGATGTACTTGCGCGCGATAAATGCCTACCGCTCGCTGGGTTACCGGTAGCCCCACGCGGCACAGGGCTTTCTTCAGCCGCTCGCGACGCGCGCGTTTTATGTTTATTATTTTTATTTGTGAACATGACGACCTCTGGCCAGTTATGTGCTGTGCTTGGGTGCAGATCAAATAAAAGAAAAAATATAAAGCTTTCGTTTTTCCGTTTACCTAGAGATGTAGACAGGTCAATTATTGTTTATTTTTTATTTGGTTTTTAAAATTATCTAATAAACTGAAGAACTATTTTGATTTGTGTAGGTGTATATGTGACTATTTTAGGAAAATATAAAGGTTTCCTATTATATATGTATTATGTATGCATTTAGAAATATTTTATACCTATGTATGAATATACATAGGTTTCTATTTTTTAAAGTAAAAATACTTGTCTTCTTTGTCATTTTAAAAATAAGCGACTTCAGATACTTAAATTATAGATACACCTTATTCTTAGTTATACATGCAATGATTACCGAGTTTTGTAGCTAAAAACATTTCGAGTATAAGTAGGTATAGTTTTCGTCCAACTAAATGGTGGCTTGGAACATTGCATATATCGCTGAGCAGAAACCAATTTTGAGTAAGTAGGAATGTATCAGCGGTCAGCGGTGTTGTGCCAGGGGTAATAGGTAAGTATATATAATAGGTAACACTTGCGTGTTCTGTGCTCGAAAAGTAGTTGGGCACCTCCATTGATATTCGGGAAGACAGAAGAGGCAACCCTACGCTCGCTGTCGGCACGGTCGCGGTCACTGAACTGTGCGCTATCGCATTGAAATAACAATCGAGCGCTGGAGTTTTTAAGGTTCATTTTCTAACGCAGCAATGAATTTGTAGGTAGTTTGGGAACTTGTAGGTGCTTATAACAGTAGGTATGGACTTTTTTGTATGGAGTGATTTATCTGTTACGTAGTAACTATTATATAATCTGTGGTATTTTCAGTAAGTACTAACAGTGCTACAAGTGCATAATCGCCAAATTAAGATAGACAATTGCATAAGCGCTTATATATTTCTCATAACTCTCGCGAAATTAGTAACTTACTTAAATATATCCATATATTATTATGTTTTAGTTGTATTTATAATGTAGGTAGGTAGGTATGTCCGATATTACATATTCCTATGTAAGTAGGTAGTCTGTATTTCTTTCCATGACCCTAGATTGACTTGATCTTTTGATAAGCCCCGCATAAGTGATTTAAGAATTATTAGCGCAAAAAATTTGTTCAATACGACCAAGATTCGCTTTCGCTAACACACTGAATCACCACTAGTTTTTTTTGTATTAGACGAGGTCAAAGTGATACTTAATAATCTATTTACAATTCTAATGCATAACATACAATGTTACCGTCCATAAAAGCCACTACTTTAGTGCACTTAGTTTGTTCTAGACAAGGTTTAGTTACGAGTCAATGTAAGTAATCAACAAACGATGCACGAAATCGCTCATCGCTTTTGGCTTCTACTGAATTACGAGGATGAGGTCATCAGGCATGACTTCGCCTTAATAGGTGTCAGGGTTTTTTTAATAAGTCTTTGTAGGTACACCTGTGCCTATTTACAGTATGAACAGGATGGTGATGACAAATACGGTCTAAGTGTATTTACATTCCATACGCTTATATCAAGATAAGCGTTACTATCCTAAAATATGTGCATTGCATGGTAGTAGAGACTACGGGTGTCCTAAGCTGAACAAACATAAAAAATAATAAAGGATAGGTAACGTCTAGACTGGAAACTAATTTCCCACATTTTTCATGTGCTGTTTAAGATATAGATTGTAGAAGTTCTACACGTTAATCGTCAGACTTCAGTTTATCGGCGAATAATTTCCGTTGAATAAATGTGTATTTGCCCGAATCACCGATAAGAAATCTCGATAATACGACCACACCATTTCCTTAGATTAAACGGAAATAACTGTTATCAAAAGAAACTGTAAACCTTTTAAATGGTCGTGTAAATTCATATTTTATTGCAAATTCCCACTTATTCGTTCCGAAACAAGTTGTTTAAGAGTCTGAAAAAACGACATCATAAAAACTACTTAATTGACCTATTGACACGCATACTTAAAGCTAATGGGCATTGAATAAGTACCTACCTACCTACGTTATCATCATTAACACTTCGCCACTGGCTGCAGTAATTATGAGTAAACGTGCAATCTTAACACCACGGTGTGAGTTCGCGTGTCTAACCACAATAAATATGCACCCAATAAGGGGGAGCTGGGGAGCTACATTCAACCTATATCCAACACGGCGAACGGGGTGTACCAATTTCAGTGGCACTAGTTGTAACCTGCCATGTTTAATCAATAAGTTTTAGTGGCAGTATGTAGAGGTATAGAGGTACGATAGGCTGGCAGGCAGACAGCTCAATTCTATAGGTACCTTCGTATATCCAAACGTAGCTAAGTAGTACTTGGTACTTAGGTTCAAATGACGCCAACCGTGTCTGGTGCCTTTGAAGCTTGTTAATTGCTTTGCGTCTGTGGGTTGTTATGGTTTACGTAACACTGTTAATTTAAAGCTTTTCATTGTTAGGTGTTGATATAATATTCTATTTTCATCGAATTCTTAGAAACTTTTCAGTTTTGCAACAATAAACATTTAGCTTGCGTCTGACAATGTTTTAATTAAATAATTACTCATTCTCTTGAATAAATTCTGGGAAATTGGAAGGAAGTGACCAAAGTTAAAACTAATGAAACGCAAAAGTGCGAGTTTCGTGTGTTTACATTAAGTATGTGTTGCATTTCAATAGTTTTTATTTATCATCTTAGCTAATTGTGGTCATAGGTGTCTTCCGATGATTGTCAACACGGCTGTTTGGAAGCTGTCTGCGTCCAGAGCTATCTTTGCCGGATATTCTGAACCACCAATAATTAGTTTACGAATCATTTGAGATTCAGTAGACTTTCCACTATTTCCAGTTCTAAAAATAAGTCCAGACGTAAATACACGCAACGCACAACTCATATAAAAAATGATAATCTTTATAAATCCATTTTTAAAAATTGCAGTGACATCACCTTTAGTCACTAACCTTCGCACTGAAAATAAAATAGCGTTGCGTTCTCGCTGGTCAGAATTATTTTCTCACAACATTGTTTGTTTGAGGACAGGGACGTATGTACCAGCTCTGATAACATCTAGCGGCTTCAATGGTCAAACAATTTCATTATATTTAAAGGAATGATGAAAGGAATTCAGGAATATTGTTTTAGGGAAATTATTTACGTCGATCATCAATAGTAACGTTAAACGACCGTTTTGTAAAATACCGACGTGTAAGTATAACAGTCACCGATTTTTTTTCTATTGTATCTATAAAGTATTAATTGATAAAAATACACTTATATTATATACTAGCTTCTGCCCGCGACTTCGTACGCGGATCGTGTCCCTTATGCCGGCGACTACGGGGTCAGCAAAATTAAAGATCTGAATCGTCATCAGACGATTCAGATCTTCAACATCAGTTGAATTTAAAGGGCCCGTTGACGGGAAAACAACGGAATACGCAAAATCATTCGAAACGTTCCATATATTTAACTTTTTCACGTCAACGACAAAAGCACAGCAGACTAAACAAAACGCTAAGAACTAAAGCGCAATGGCGAATAAATACGCAATAAAGGCGTGACCATAGTAGTGATTCTAATTAGTCCGCATTTAAGTGGTCTTTCTGAGCGGACCCTTAAATAACAAAGTAGTGGTGACCTAGTGTTTAGAGAACCAATCTCTCAAGTATGAGTGTGTGACTTCGATTCCATGTCTGGCAAGTACCTGCCAATGCAACTTTTCTTAGTTCGTATGTACTTTCAAATTCTAAGAATATTTTGGACACCAATGACCGGTTTTTGGAGGAGCTGTCATTCCTAGTGTGTCCCGGCTGTCAATGAACATTCTTGGTAGTCAGAAGCCAGTAAGTGTGACCAGTTTTATCAAGAGGTATTGGGTTGAGCGGGTAACCGGGTTGTGGAGGTCAGATAGGCAGTCGTTTCTTGTAAAACACTGGTACTCAGTTGCATCGAAGCCGACCTTAACATAGTTGGGGAAAAGGCTCTTGAGGTAATAACAATAATAACAATGAGATTTCACGCAACAAAGTCGGAGAGTGGGGGCTCGTGACGTCACGTCTATGATGCGTAAATATGAAAATGACGGAAGCGCGCTTCGCGATCCGATGAGATTTTCTCGGAGCAAGTTGCAGACTGATGTCCTCGAACAGCATCAAGTCCTTCCAAACGCTCTTCGGTATATATTTGGGATCATATGATTCTCTCCCTAGGAACATTGGAAAAGATTCGACCTCTTTCTAGCCATGGTAATAGTTTTATTGTGAAGAAGATACCTGATCAATTAAAATTTAGCTGGCTCCCCCCTCGCCCCCCGCGTTACTGAGTAGGCTACCCTGTCACGAAGATAAATAGAAAAGAATACAACAGTCAAATAGCATTAAAACTCGAACATTTGTTCCATAAAGTTTTGTAGTAAAAGAGTAAAATTGACGATTATACAGGAATGAATTTTATCCAGTGCGCAAACTTTGTCAACTTATAGTTAAATATGTTTTATAGATACGTAAATTTTTATTTTGTCGTGTTTTAGTACAAAAAAGAAAAGTTATTGATATCGAAAGATGTTTATTTTGTAACCGATTCTACGGTCACAGTCGTCATAGTAGGCACGGCGGCAACGCGAAACCGGTTTACTGACGCGAGCGCTGCTGCAAGCGCGTAAGAATAGTTGGTATCCATATTTTGCTGATTTTGAGGCGGACAAAAGAATGAAATTTTTTTTTGACTGATGATGCAGATATGTTCTGTTAATGATTCTGGATCACCAGTTTTTTTTGCGCACTGCTTAAAATTAATTCCTGTATACCATCACCATTGAGTCTGTCCTAAACTATTACCGCCTTTACCGCTTGGAGGTACTTCCAGCTTATTATATGATTATACAGTGAAATTAGAGATAGCTTTCATTTCCACATCAGTTGTTCCTGATCTTCGATTCTCATAAGTCAACAGAAAATATCATCAGATCGAACAACTTTTGCTAAAACGTCATTACTATACATTTCAAGTGTTGTAGGGCACTTGGAGATCAACTTCAGGTGTTTTAGATCTTCGATTTTTGTAAGTCAACAGAGAGTGCTCATCAGATTGAACAACTTTTGCTAAAACGTCATACCCGTATATGCTACAGAGTAGCTGGGCTCTTGGGGTTCCACACCAGGTGTTTTAGATCTTCATGTTTTATAAGTCAACAGAGAGTGCTTATCAGATTGAACAACTTTTGCTAAAACTTCATACCCGTATATGCTACAGTGTAGCTGGGCTCTTGGGGTTCCACATCAGGTGTTCCAGATCTTCAAATTTATTCTCTCAGCCAAAAATGCTCATCACGTGGAACAATTTTTGCCATGGCACCATTTTTGTATCTCTTATAGTTTTGTTGGTCTGTTGCAGTTCTGCACCAGGTCTTCAAGTTTCGAAGATAAATTATAGCCTATATGTTGCCCAGACTTTATACCGATACAACAAAGAAAAAATCATTGAAATCCGTCCAGTAGTTCCGAAGATTAGCGTGTACAAACAAACAGACATACAGACATACAGACATACAGACATACAGATATACAGACATACAGACAGAATTTTTTTTTCGGATTTGTGCTCTATTACTGTTTCTGAACTCCACTCAATTATTATTTTTTTATTATATTCAATGTACAGACAAAGTTTTTTTACAGATTTATTATATGTATATAGATGACGTGTACCTTTAATTCCAATTCGTGGTCAGCCATCGTTACTTTGTAGTTTTGCCGTCGCGTCGTCGGCTATTATTTGGTAATTGATAGATTATATGAGATAGGTACCTATATGATTATATCTTAGAAATATTTATGAATTAATTTTATGTCAATAACGATGACATATTATATTTTTTGATAAACATTAAATAAATATCTGATGTCTGCTGGGTAAGGTTGAGAAGAAAATTGTTTAGTTAAAATAATATAATTGCGCCACATTTCTTTAAATTATAGGTAATTTAATTTATGAAACTTTCCCGTTTCCTATTCGAGACAAGATTAACTGTAAAAACTTAAACATGTCGTCATATCGATGTCGGAAGGTGACTCCTGATAATAGGCACTCGTATTACTTACTTATCATCTACAAAAAATATAGGCGGGAATTTGAGTGTAGGTGTAGGTACCCTTACATATTTACACAACTTTTGTGAATCATGTTATGCTCAAATGACTCACGGCGTAGGAATCAACAAAAACACTTTAGATTGCTTTGTTGACAAGGTTTTCGCGTAATTGCAGTCTCAAGTGCTGGGAAGTTAGTTAAAGCCTTCAATTAAAAATAAAAGGTGCGCGGTCCTTATTATAAAAAGCCAAAACGTTATGAACATTAAGCACAGGTACTAATAAGCGATCTATAACTTAAAAATATGTTTTAACCATAGGTTACACAAAATTACCGTGGAAACAGGTAAGTTTTCTTCATTTTCTGTATTCTCCGGTGGTCGAGCGCGACAAAACAATCGGCGGCAAAAGGCGCCGCAGCCGCATCTATCACCGAAACAAACCATAATCGACGTTCATTTATTTCACAACACTGCCTCAACAGATGAGCAGAGAGACACTACGTTGATCGGTAAGATCTATGAATTGTGCAGAATACGCGCGATCGCATATCACGAAAATATCTGCTCCAGCTGTGCTCAATCGGTGCTACGATTAGCCGAGCGCGCCTGGCCAACTACCTACCGCAAAACTCATGAACGATTCTCGTCTGGCGTACCTATACCTAGAAACTGTTTGTTTGTTGTTTTGGTATATACTGTTATACAGAATATACCCAATGGCTGAAAGAGGCGGCAAATGGTAGACCTTCTCGCTCTAAAACCATAGACAATCCTTAAAAAATTGTTTATGTTCATTTTGACACAGATTTTTTTTTAGTCATTGTTGACGTTATTGTTATTTATCAGTTCGGATGATAGGTGGTCAGTTATGTTGCTGTGAACCATATTTTTGCGTTACCTATCTTATGTAAGGTGTACTTAACTAAAGAGCTGAAATTAAGACAGAATTCCTATCAAATTATGGTGTTATGAATCAATTAAGTATGGAAATCTAAGTGGTTTTATAGGTGTTGCGGAAGAAATGCACTTGCTATTAAACTACAGAGATAATATGCCATTGTTACTTTCCGTGGTATCTAACTCTGACAGTAGTGCGGTTAACCACAAAGGTATTAGTTAACTACAGCAAAATTAATAAAGAATCATCAAACCGAAAATGAGCGAAAGCTGACCCTCTGATTATTAGGTATTTTATCGAAATTCTTATAATAGCATATTACCTAACTGTTTGTTTAACGTTCACAGTTACATAGAACTTAATTAAGTTAACATTAAAACTAACCTCAAAATCCAGTGCATCTTCGGCAAAGTCGTATTCAATAAAATCTCTTGGTATCGTCCCTTCTTCTACATCATAATCCATTCTAACACAGTTGACACATATCATCACTCCGACGGGCATGCTTCAATTAGCTCCTTGTAAGGACTAAATTCAGTTCTGCGAACTGTCAACATGGTTCTGGATATAATCAATACTTTACACATAACACGAATTACCGCAGAGCGTAAAATGTACAATACGTATGAATTAACGTGAGTTAACTTCTATAAAATGAAATTATAATAAAATACTGCAGTTCACCGCAGTGCAGTTGCGCACTGCCTCCGGCCCTCAATGAAAACAAACAATGTATAACATACCTACCAATAGAACAACAGTCTTTGTTTATGACGACGATTTGAGTATCTCTGTCACTCGTCCTGAGCAATGTCGTTCAGAAAAGAGACAATGAGATAAGATAAGCGAATCAAGTGTCACTGTACTACCTTAATAGGTCTAACTACATCTAATTTCAAAGATTTCAGGTTTCTATTATTAATTAATATATTTATAATAAGTAAATACCTACGTAAGCACTGGCTAGGTTGACGACTCGTCGAACACTGGATTAACATAAATACGCAGATATGTGAAATTAAATATGTATGAATCAAAACACATTTTATTATTTTACCGTAGTATTGGGCTCTTGAATGGGTATTGCGTAGCGTTATATCTCTTGTGATGATAGGTATAGAAAGTATCTATAGGTAGAAACGTACGTAGTAATGAAGGTTGAATAAAAACATCATAATGAGAGCAAATTATTTATTTTTTATAAACCAGTCGAGTTTTATAATAGCTTAACGTTTACAATACCTATTAAGAAAGACTACAAATGACTAAATTATCAGATCTAAACTGGAATGTACGTTATAATTGCTGATCAACTTACCTGCCTTCTTTGTTCATTTTGTTTTTGTAGAATTTCTATTTGAAGGGGGTACCTAGAAATAGATAAAACTAGTTAAAAAGAATATTTTTTTGAACTTGTAAAAAGCCATTTTGATAGATTTTTTTCCTCAATTACGAAACAGGACACCTAAGGATTGGACCCGTGGCCTCATAAGTTTTTCTACCGTAAGTATAAATCCTGGAAGAACATATAGGAGCTAAAACGGGTAACCATAATCAAATGGGAATCATACCTGAAAGTGCTACTTAAGCATCCGGTTACTAAACTAATGCTACGATGCATTGCTTTTTTAAATGCAAAGCGGAGTTACAACTACACTGATCATTTCTGATCAAGGATCAAATATATCCACTGGCATCTGGACCTTTAAGGACCGGATGTGGATCTCTAAATTGCTCTCAATAGGCACAGATGCCAGTACGGCGGTTAGCAAGTTGTACAGTACTTAGGAAATCAGTAGGTCAGTCAATCTTAGTGGAAGGCAAAAACTATTTATCATTTGAAATTCCGTTCCGGTCAACTATTTTTCGCTCATTTCACTTACGCAGTGGAAGGCGGGCATTAAGTTAAACTCAGTGCTGAGTAGATTTAAGAAAAAGAAAAATACCTACTGCACAAGTGATCGGTTGACTTCGACCTCATCAAGTTATTTCAAACTTGTAATTAATAATTTACCATGTAAGGATGCTGCGCCCTCTGATGCTGCAGCAGCTTGGCTCGCGTGGCGTACTGGCGCGGACACGCTGAACACATGGCGGGCTCGCATACGCGGGTACCGCTCTCTAAAGCCTGACCGCGGACCTTCGCGGCGCCTGAACATTGTGGATCATGATATGAAAGACTGGTGTTGTTAAGTCAAGTAAATAATTTAAAAAATGTGGTTTAGGTTTTGGCCTGTAATGATAGGGATATTTTTCTACCAGCAACAGGGGCGGATTTGAAAGGTTGTGAGCTGTGGATGTGCCCATTCATTCGGTATGGTTGAATGTTAATAATATTTGACAATTTTTTTTTCTTCCAAAGAAGGCGTATGATGGTGGAGATAGTGACGTTCCTCGTCTCCCGAACACCCGTAGGTAATTTGGCGTGCTAATTTCTTAAGAGATTTTACGTTATGACATCTCTGCTAGTTATTTTGTTCTCTATGAGGGAGAATATAAGGCAGTTACATAGGAAGAGTACATAAAGGATAAACAAGTACATAGGAGTAGCACATGAAACTAAAAAAGAAGTGTGACGTCACAATATACCTAATGAAGTTGCTGCTATGCCTACCTGGATGGTGTTGTTGCACATGTCGGTCGCGCTTGGCCGCCGTCCTGTATATCTTGGGACAGTTGCCGCACAGGTAGGTTCGTACACTCCGCTCTAGCGGAACCTTCGCTGACACCATGTTGTGAACTCGCCATAGATGGTTCACTAGCATGCCTCGCCGCTGACGTTGAGAAAAAATGATTAAATAATGGTGTGGTATGAAGAACACATTAATAGTGCGAATAGGAAGGTGAATCCTGACAGCTACAGCCTGAGACCTTTGATTTAAAACATTGCTTTTTCAATAACGTGAGGAGGACAAGAGCATGCCTATCTTTTTAAAAAATGGCACATAATGAGAGTTTTTCATACAATTAAAATGATAGAAATAGATAACGATAGGAAAACTCTAGCATATGTTTTTATTCTAACCTTGAAAGAAAGTTCACAGTCTTCACATTTATATTTTGATGGCTCTGGATCCTGTGACTTAACATCTGCTGTACTGTCTGTATTTATATCTTCAGCCGGATTCTTACTGTCAGTGTCCTGAAAGCGACAGATAGGAATTTTAAAGAACTTTAATAAATAATTGTATAGGTGCCCAGTATTTGCACCACATATTTCTGCAAATCTGAACTTGGCCATTTAACTATATGCCCATTTGTTGGTACAGATCTTGTGTAGAAACTTCGCTGGTCTGAAGTAAGCTACTGCGTCTACACGGTAATAAAAAAAACGAAGTAAAGGCTACTTCGCAATGCATGCTTGCGGTGTCAAACTTCAGAAAGGCAAAGTTATTTGGCGCGAACAGAGTGCTTAGTGCGAGTTTTCGTGAATTTTTTTACGGACTCACATGAGAGCGCGTATACTAAGATTTGTATGCAGTGTTGCCAACTTAGTGGATTTTCCACTAATACTGGTGGTTTAAGTCCCCTATTTAGTGGCGAAATGTTGAAAGTACTGCGGGTCAAGTAGCGAAATGTAAGTTTTGTGGTACAACTTTAAGGAGTTACTATGGAGATTTGAAGTCTCACGGAATGTCAAAAAAGCATCTACAAAACAAAAAGGTGAACGACTACTATATAATTATATTAAGTACTCATTCATTGGTCAAATGCGTAACTAAACAATTTGTGAAACTACTACGCCGATTATAATTTGTGAAGGATTCGGATCGGGTCGGATGAATTGCTAAACAGATGTAATGCTTTGTCTGTTTTAATTTTCTATCGTTGCCGAGTTACACCTTTGGATGATTAAATTGTTTTAGGTTACAATAAAATATAAACAATATTTTTTTAGTGGTGAATTTGGTGATTTTAAGTGTGGGATAAATTTTTGTTAGTGGTTTTCTGGTGGTTTTAAAAGTTGACTCTGGTGGTAAGCTACTACAACTGTTGGCAACACTGTTTGTATGGAACAAAAACAGGTTCCAATTTTTGACACTAGGTGGAGCTGTTTTTGTTCCATACAAATCTTAGTATACGCGCTCTCATGTGAGTCCGTAAATAAATTCACGAAAACTCGCACTAAGCACTCAGTAGATAGAATATTTTTGCGAGTACAAATGAAACTTACGTTTTTTTCAGCATTTGCGTTCGAATGTTGGGCCCATATATGTTCCGTAAAGAGTTTGCGACTTGTGAATACTTTTTTGCATTCACATTTAAATACGCGGGCGGGACATTTACTGCAAAAACATACGAAGAAAATAAAAATGTACTAGTTCCATTTATGGGTAACTAACTATTGTAGGTAATTAACTCTATGTTAGTTCCAAAAATTAGTTATGCGTATTTACTTATCTAAAATAAACAGTTTACCTCATGTGTTGACGTCTTTTCGATGTTACTATGGATTGATTGCAATACGGACAAGAAGTCAGGGCGGGTTTTTCAGGACTCGATAATTCCTGAAAGTACAATTAGTGTTAAAAACGAAAACTCCAAGTAAAAAAAACAAAATTATAGAAGTACAACATACCTCTTTGGAATTATTTTCTATCTTACATGAAAAATCTAAATAGTTGGTGAGCCCATTTTCATCTTTATATCCTAGAGTGTAAGGATTAAAATCATTATCACATCTACTTCCTGAAATATCAAGATTAGGTATGCGATCCGTATCGAAGAGATTCGTGGAAAAGTCTAGACCATTTGAATAATTCTGAAAGCTTTCGTCTGAAGGTATTCTGTTGTCTTCGGAACATATCGAGTCATTCACGTTAATTTGTGACACTTCGATATCAGCTTCTGTTTGTATTGCTTTATTGCTGAAAATAAGATATTTTTGTTATTGAATGCTATACAAGACAAACTATTAATTTACACTCTTTTACACCTAGTTCATATTTACCCTTTTTCTGATTTGACAGGACAATTTAGAGCCGTGTGTCGCCTTAACCTGGTAAAAGTAAAACAAAGAAGTTTCAGTTAAATGAATATCATCTATACATATACTTATTAGTTATTAATTGCAAAAGTACTTACGAAAATATTCTTGAAAATGTCTTCGAGCATTGTCGGCAACGATAGCGCCGTCTGGAGATTATACTGCCCTCCTTCATTAAAGAAAAATGTATCATATTATGATATTGAAAATAGAAAAAAAAACTCATAATCCCAATTGATTCTCAAAAAGTCTAATTATCTGTTGTGACTTTTGCACCAGCGGGCCTAGCATGACCGCCATAGAAACAGCTTTTGTCTACCGAAGAATCGACAAAATGACAGATTGAAGAAAGATTTCTATCGATCCGAGCATGGCGATGTTTGACATCGAGAAAAGAAATGTTTCTTTTCTTCGTCGACATGTGTCTATCGCGTCGAGCATGACGACTATATTTTCTCTACTTTTGACATTTGGGAGTAGATATAACTTTCTATATGAAATGTCAAATACTCTACATCTCATCTGACCTAGACAAGAGTAGACAAAGAATATTATTATAATTTTAAGATCTCAAAAAGCATTTACAAAGTATGTCGGGGTCCTACCGTCGTCATGTGGTCAGTTTTTATGCTGAGAAGAATCAGTGTAAAGCTCAAAGAACGAGCTATACGAGTGTTAAGCCTCTCGACATTGAAAACGTAAATGTGCAGAGATGGTGCAGTATTTGTGCGGAATCTGTCTCCTAGGATATTTTAGGGTCTGCCTGTTCATATCAATGTAAGTACCTACAGTCTATTTTATTTCGTTGTGCTTTCCAACCAAAAATATGACAAAGTTTTCGTCCTTATAGATAAGTTAAATATAGAAAGATCTATTCATTTATTTTTCGTTCTAAGATTATTTTGTCTATTATGTAGGTATTGCCCTTCATTGCAAGAAAATAATTAAACAGAAGAGAAATATTTAACAAAGTTTAATCGTTGCAGGTTCTTTGTTCGGGTCCTGCTTAGGTCATTAACAACATTACTAACCACTGTTAGCAAATGTTTTAAGCAATTTGTTTTTGCAGTGAATACAAGGTTAGTATACCTAATATATTCCAACAGGTATCTGTGGAGATCAAAGGGAGAGGCGTATGTTCAGCAGTGGATGTCCTATGGCTGAGATGATGATGATGATACCTAATATTAGATATAACCTCTATTTCAGATTGTAGATACTGAGTGCAAAATACTGAACATAAATGCCAATTATCCTGACAGAGTTCATAAACAATCAATTTTCAATAGTTCTCTCATTAAGAACAAACTGCGCAGGCTATATGACTCTAGAATTGGACAGTTTTATCTGCTAAGAAAAAAATGACATTTTAAATAAACAACCATTATGATTTTAATATTCACATTCTTTATTAAATGATATCATTTCAATAATTTGTAAACTGACGACCCAGTTGTCATTCAGCATCCTTTTTTTGTAATCTGAAACAAGAACACAAAATTAAATTAACATTCATTTTCAGGGGATTCTAGTCATGCGTTAGGGTCTTGACTCATGACATCAATAAGAATGCTGATAATGTGTCACTATCAGTATGTTATTCTTTTATTATACTGTAAAATAATTCTTGTAAAAACTCTTTACCAAACAGTTATTTCTTTTTGCAGGGTGCCTATGCTACAACTCTTCCCGAAGAAAGGCAGAGAGAGAGACACACTAATGACCTTAGCGGTAGCTTACTACAAGCTGCAACTCACAGAAGAGCAACTATTATGAATATCTTTGTATATCAACAGTTCTTCAAACCATACAGACAGAATTGAGTTGCTGGGGAGTTTGTTCCACCGCTTCTGCTGCTGATTTTCAGCCTATTTTGAATAAATGACTTTATCTGTAGCCTTAATTTTATGTAAATAAACCTTTACCTCTGTGTAAATGATTGTCTCATTTTATTTTTTATCTTAAGAGTTGTTGCTTATATCACACAAGCAACAAATAGGTAGGTACTATAATTATTATTGCCATAATTATACTTTGAAAACAAAGCATGAGAGTTTTGCTAGAATGAAACCAACAAGTCTGGAGAACTATTACTAGTAAATGAATATTATTTAAAGACACTTACTAATAGAATGTTTCTCGTGTCAGCATTGTATGCCAAGAACTCGTTCTTTTCCATATTTTTTCAGCAGCTTTTGAATACGGACCTATTCTTCTTTATCGTGGCCTTCTTTTCCCAATGGATCGCGATACTATCTTCTCTGTTTATTGGATGGGACTTCGTACGCTGTAAATAAACAGGTTTTGTAACGACGAAAGTAAAAACACTTCGGACAATAATATAGGGAAGCAAGATAACAGTGAGGAACGCATTGAACTGTGCATGGCAAAGTTTTCATCAGACAATGCCTCCAATCACCATTTATTGAGATTATTATGTTATTTTCCTTTGTTCTTTTCATCGTATGTATGGATAATTATTATGTTCGTTTGGATTAATTACACACAACTATTGGAATAATCAGTACTTTATTAATTTAATCACAAAATCTACTTACTTTTTCCTTGCCGCACGCAGTAATCACCAATATTTAAATAAGTAAAATCAACAACAAAAATCGTTTTTTGTAAACAAACAAACATGAACCATTTTAGTTCCACAGATAAAAATAAGTTCGATGAATACGTTTTGTTGTTACTTTGAGTTACGTGAGTTTATGTATAGGTTCATGCGTGAAAAATAGTGCATTGACACATTTTTTTGGCTAACTAAACGTAAATTCATCGTAGAGCGACCCATCACTAGCTACTTATCCGTTGCTATGGAAAGTCTTTCTCTTGATAGAAACGCGAGTCTACAGCTCGCGCCATGCTCGGGTAGAAGACATGTCGAGTGGGAAAGAAAGAGCTTTGTCGTTTCTTGGTAGAATAGAGATACAATCGCCATGCTAGGCCCGCAGGGGTACATAAAAGAATTCGCAAAATTCGAAGATAATTTCAATATGAAGATGGTTTCATATCATACCTTATGATATAAATCCGTATGATTCTGTAGTTGTTTAGAAGATGGGAATGTGTGTTGACATTCATGGCACCACCACGACTTTTGCATCACAGGTTCTGTAAATTTTGAATACACAGGTTAAGCATTAAATATTCTCAAATAATGTCAAGATTTTCGAAGGAACCCTCCTTTTATAGACATAAATAATGTATACTTATAATAAACATATCAGTTACCTTTGTCAATATCTTTAGTAGGTCCTATTAGACCATAGGAGTCAGCATATTGTTTACTGTAACCGAGCATTAATGGCTTTCTAGCTGGTAGTATTTCTGTAGTGATTCCATACAATTCATAGTTTTCTTCATACAGCCAGACATTTGCAGAGCTCTCATCACCGAGGGGCAACAATCCAATCCAATTTGATTTATCTGGAAAAAAATAGTGGATAGGTGTAGAAAATTATTGTGGTGATGATGGCTTCATACATATAAATAACTACCTTTATGTACACTAATGTAATAAAGACGAAATATGTTTTTGCTTGTATCTAAATACATATTTCACTGTTGGGAAGCTACAATATTCCTGTGAAACATAGGCAATATTTTATCTTGTGGGTATACTACACTACTGTTACAACTTTTTTATCGTCCCACTGCTGAGTTCAGGCCTCCTCTCACACGGAGAAGGATTGAGCATTAATCACCACGCTTGTTCAATGCGGGTTGGTGTTTGCGGACTTTATAGTCCAGGTTTCCTCAAAATGTTTTCCTTTACCTTTTGATCAGCCATTGGTGTCCAAGATATACTTAGAAAGTAAATACAAACTTAGAAAAGTTGAATTGGTACTTGCCTAAATTGGAATCGAACCCACACCCTGATACTCGAGAGGTTGGTTCTTTACCCATTAGGCCACCACAACTTCTTTACACATACTACACTAGTTCTAATCATTTGTTGTCAGTTAGGTATACTATATGTATTTGCATTTTACAATATAAGGATATCAGATTACCTTTATCGTAAGTATCAATATGTGTGATCACATCCGTATCATTTTTGTCTTTGACTAGAAATAGTGGCTTCTTATTTGATGTAGCATTCAATACTAAGTCAACAGCTTCTGAATATGATATTTTGCATCTAATTCCTGAAAAATAAGTTATAATAACATAGTCATCAAGCCACGCATTATAATAATCAGTTAAGCATGGAAGTTAAGAATTATATGTGGATTTTTATATACTGTTTTATTGTGCAATCACACTTATTTAAATAAAATGTGAATGTATGGATGTTTTTACTCTTTCATATTAAAACTGCTGAACCAATTTTACAGTACAGCTTGTAGATCAGAATATGCAATTAGCGAGAAGTAGTACCAAGTGATGGAGGTAGATTACCTTGTACGGGACCAAATCGTGCGCGTGCTGGTAAACTACGTCGGGTTGAAATGATGTGGCGCCGCTGTAACTGAAGTACCGGTGGCAAAACAGCCAGGGCTCGGGGGGGAATGACTCGGTCAGATATGTGAACTGGAATTTTATGTAAAAAAAAAAACAAATTATTTTGCATTGACATTAATTTGGTAATCCTACAATGTGTCTTGTGTGGTAGAAGGACGCATTTCATAGTGATAAAAAAGGTTAGATGTCTCTATTCAATGATTTCACTTTACAATAATTCATAATTATTCCTAAGGCAGAATTCAGCTCAATAAAGATTTTATTTTTAGTTTTCAATTTTTTTATTAGATATACAGATAAAATAAAAACTCACCAAAGTTTTTGATTGCCGATGTGTTATTTAGCTTACATTCTGTATTACTTCCATTTAAATCTTCAACTTGAAGACTTGTTTGTGTATTTAAATTGCTATTCCCTGTATTTGTTGTTACATGTTCCAAGTTATTGCACTCTATATTCGATGATTGAAGTTGAAAAGTTGAGCCTGCAAGTAGATTTTGTGTATCCTGATATTTGTTATCAAGGATTACTCCCATAATTTTAGCTGGTCCCTGACTGGAATCTGCAAAACATATTTGTTATCTATGAATTTCAATGTGGACTTTATTTATATTCTGCTTATTTAATTATAGCTATGCTGTACAAAATAATATGAATGCTTTACCAACAAGAACTTGTAGATCCTGTCCCTCTTTTTGTTTGTTTGGCAGCGGCAATAAGTATTGCTT
This sequence comes from Helicoverpa armigera, assembly GCF_030705265.1. Taxonomy (NCBI): domain Eukaryota; kingdom Metazoa; phylum Arthropoda; class Insecta; order Lepidoptera; family Noctuidae; genus Helicoverpa; species Helicoverpa armigera. The sequence goes on along the minus strand of NC_087132.1, from coordinate 6,133,295 downwards.
GTGCCCAAAATCTAAGCTCTGAAACAACAATGTATTATTAATTCAATTTGTAACAAATATACTCAGGCTAAACTATTAAAACATTTAATTACATTGTCCAATATGTGTAGTGGCAGTCCTTGTTCATTTGAGCTTAAATTTATGCTGGGATCCATTTGGAGCAAGTACAGATGAGTTGGGGCGCTGGGTATCTGAGAATCGGCACGGTTCATTTCTGAAATCATAAAAATACGTTCATTTACTTCACATATAATTAATGCACACATCACTATTGATATACTTTGTTTCAAATTACTTACTGAAATATAGAAATTATTTTAATATTAGGCATATGTTTATTTAAGTTTTAATCAAGTTTTTGTTTTAAAATGACAGGTACTTATTTGTTTACAGTCATTAGAATTCAGTTTCAATCGTTGAGGTAAATATCAATGGTTTCAGTACAATATCATCAGCTAATTGAAGCATAGACTTATATAACATAACTTAAATTGATGCTCAAACACTCCTCCTAATAAACGCAGGTTTGTTTCTAAAAACAAATGAATTTGTTTAACTAAAACTAAATATTTTTTAAAGCCGGCCAGAAAAAACAGCAAAAGACGGCCAGTTCTAAATACAATTTTTGAAGTTTTGAACTGTCACAAATGTCACTGTCATTCATATTTACACACATACACATGACAAGAATTTTGTAGCGGTGCTCAGCGGTGCTTTCCATGCACAGGCTGCTATTTAGTTTAATTAAAAATCAATAAACTTGTCGCTAAAGAGCTGTTTGTCGATGTCGAGACTGGTATAAATATGTTCTGAATCAAATATGAATAATACCTCCTAACACTGAGTACTTAGGTACATTATAAACGTGGATTTTTGTAAGAATGTATGGCTGGTTATGTATGGGTACATAATGTTCAATACTCTCACTACAAAAACTGCAGAATTAATTTAGATAAAACTTGGACTCATTGTTACCTACTTAGGTAGACCAACACAGGCAACACACGGGGCGCGATAAAAATTTGGCGAATACTAATTTTGAGTAAGTGTAAAATAAAACACATAAAAACACATAAAAATATTTTATTATTTTTACCTGATTACTTATTTACATATCTAATTCAATACTTAAAAGTTTATGCTTTTATTCTTAGATATTTTCATTTTGTTCAGTTTGTTCAGCTGATGGATAAAAACCTGGAACAAAAATTGAAACAGATTTTGAACATTCAAATTCACTGTTTCAAAGGTTTCCGAGTAGCATGGTCCGGGTGCCAGAAAAAAGGTCATCCGGGACGCGGCTGGAACCACGGGAAACAGACAGTATTTTTAAGCGACTAAAAAAAAGGCGGTTCTCAGTTTGCCCGGCATGTACGCACGTTTATGCGTGATTAGAGATGTAAAGTGACCGTCACGTTATATGTGACCGATTAATCTGACCGAGCATATTGGACATTTATCCAATTTGACCGGTCACTTATTGTCATTTATTGTCAGCAACGTCAGAATCGTTTTTTTTGTTTAAAAATAGAATTTATTAGAAATAAACGTTTTTTCTTTCTTTTTTTTATAAAGCTACGGAAGTTTTAGTATCATCGAAGGTAACCAAATGTCATTCATCGATCTTTAAGATAAGATTTCGCCCGGCGGGAGATGTCGTGCGGTGTTCCGCAGGGGTCGGTTCTGGGCCGCTCTTGTGGAACATCGGCTACGACTAGGTGCTGCGCGCCGACCTCCCTAGCGGCGTCAGCGTGGTCTGCTACGCTGACGACACGTTGGTTCTGGCACAAGGGAGGTCGCACCAGGAGGCGGCCGAGATAATGACGCGCGGGGTTGCGACAATCATCGAGAGGATCTAGCTGCTGGGCCTGGAGGTGACCTTGCACAAATCCGAGGCCATGTGCTTTCATGGGCTTCGGAACGCGCCACCTTCAGGCTCCCAAGTCACGGTGGGGGTTTCCCATCGGCGTCGAGAGGGCGATGAAGTACCTAGGACTCGTCCTCGACAGCCGGTGGAACTTCGTTGAGCATTTTCGACGTTTGGGCCCACAACTGGAGAAGGCAGGTGCTGCCTTCAAACGGCTCCTGCCCAATCTGGGAGGCCCAAACGCCCCCTGCCGTAAACTCTACGCAGGGGTCATGCGGTCCATGGCCCTTTACGGGGCCCCGGTATGGGCACGTTCGGTACGGCCGCGTGCTGTACACTACCTGAACGTGCCCTAAAAGGTGATAGCCATTAGGCTAATCCGGGGGTACCGTACGATCTCCCGCAAAGCAGCTGGCCTACTTGCTGGATTGCCACCGTGGGATCTGGAGGCGAGAGTCTTCTTGCGCCTGTACGACTGGCGCGAGGAGACGCTGCGCCGGGGGGAAACTCCGCTGCCGCGGCAAGTTGTCGCGCAGCGGGCGGAGCTCCGGCGCGATCTCATGGTGGCCTGGAGCGAGCGACTGTCGCAACCCAGTGCAGGGCACGCCACCATCGTGGCGGTAAGTCCCCTCTTTGAGGAGTGGCTCGGGAGGAGTCATGGCGCCCTCACGTACCGCATGACGCAGGTCCTCACCGGACACGGTTGTTTCGGGAGGTACTTGTACCGAATCGGTCGTGAGGAGGCACCCGGGTGTCACCGCTGTGCGGACAGCCCCGAGGACACGGTGGACCACACAGTCCAGGTGTGCCCCGCATGGGAAGGGCACCGCTGGGTCCTCGTCGAGGCTTTAGGCGGCGGCGACCTCTCTTGTCCGGCCCTGATCCAGGCCATGGTCCGGGGCGAGAGGGAATGGGATGCCGTCGCCTCCTTCTGCGAAGCAATCATGCTCGAGAAGGAGGAGGCGGAACGCCAGAGAGTTCGCACCTCTCATCCCAGCCGCCGTGCTGGATCAGGTAGACACCACGGGCGCCGGGTGTCGCGAGATGACTCCCGGCCACCGTAGGTGTGGGTCTGTGGGCGGTGAGTTCCGGTGGCTCATCGTCCCTCTGTCTACTTAGACGACAGACCCGTGTCGACACGCGCTCCTCAAAGAGATGTCAGCAACCCCAGAGGGGCCCAGTTGGGCCAAGGCCTGCCGGGGCTGCGGGTTGTTCGAAAGAGTTACCGCGGCTCTGGTACATAAAAGGCCTACGACGGAACACGACGGTTTTTAGTCAGTAAGGGTCTGACACTCCCTCACCGCTGCTAACCCACAGCGGGAGGGGTCATTTGATGATTTTTAACGTCGATAAAAAAAAAAGATTTCGCCGACACTCTATGATTAATGATTTGTAAGTATACATCAATAAAAATAAATACGTACTTGAGAGTCTATCTTTTTAATAGGTTATCTATGCACTATGTTGGTTTAGAAAGGCAATTATAGGTATTATTTCACATTCATAATGTTTTTAATTTGCTTGAGACGAAAATAATAATTGTACCAAGTAAAAAATACTTATTTAATATATCTGACCAGTCTGACAATAAATGTCCAATGTGACCGGTCATTTAATAGTAATTGACGGTCACTTATCGTATGTGACCGTCAGTTTACAACCCTATGCGTGATTATCTCTCGTTAGGCTGAATCGAATTTGATGTGGTTTTCAGCGTGTGGTTTTCTCTTACCTTTTTCCTCCGAATGCCTAAACATATGTACTGGAAATTTTGCCAATTGTTCATCAGTGAGAGGCGACGCATTCATATTTAAAGTTGGTATTGCATGTCGTTTCAGAAGATTGCCTTTTTTGTTGAAATCATTTTCTGCAAAGTGGTTTTCGCAGACATATTTTTCCTTTTGCAGCTTTATCGTTGGTAGATGTACTAATTCCTCATTTCCAATTAGTCTTAACCACTCTCGGCAGCTGGAAAAATCAAAATAAAGAGGCTACTTAATTATTACCATTGTGTATTTATGTAGGTACTTAATTTCATACCTATCTACTCATCATAAAATTTTAATTAGCTATACAATACATATGTAGGTCCAGAAATGAAGAGAAAGGTGTCTCAGGGAGAGGGAGTGGGTCCTGGGAACTACCCACAGTTACCTATCGGCACGGATATCGAGCCATGACCTTCACCTGCGCAGAAGCGATTTACTGCCTTATTGCCTTATGCGTACGGGTGCGCAAAGCGATCCCCACTCTTCCGCCGAGAGCCCAATATCCGTGCCGGTATCTGTAACAACCTAAGAATCAAAATGTATTGACAATTACTCACACGTCTTGATCCGGAGGAAACTTGAAATAAAGCAACTTCAACTTTTTGTTTCTAGTGTGCCAGACCTCTGTGGTACCGCAAGCTTCACATCTTCTGTTATCCATGATGGTTCACAAAATGAGTCTCCTTTCAACGGTTTTATTTAAATTATTATAGGTCGACAATGAGCACAAACTGCTTGCTGCATGAAATTATGTGCAAATTAACTGACGAATTGATATCTATAAGTACCTACTCACTGTGATTAGATAATATGTTGTGCTGAAGTGTGATTGACGGTACTATTACGTTACCTATGTAATGTAAAGTAAAAAAACTATCACTTCTTGAAAGATTTTTAATGTAAATTACCTATTTCTATAAGCTAACTAAACATGGCTACATAATATATGTATGTATTATAATGCAACTGCAAAACCTATGTAACTGAAAGTACAAGTCCGAAAATCGGTAAAAAGTAAGTACCTACCTAAGTGCCTATATAGGTGCTGGTAAAACCTTAATCGGTATCTGGGGTTTTACAATAATATTTATGTTAGAAATGAATAATCTGTGATTATCTATCTATACATATAATAAATCTGTAAAAAAACTGTGTCTGTACATTGAATATATTAAAAAAAATAATAATTGGGTGGGGTTTAGAAACAGTAATGGAGCACAAATCCAAAAAAAAAATTTTGTCTGTATGTCTGTATGTCTGTATGTCTGTTTGTTTGTACACGCTAATCTCCGGAACTACTGAACGGATTTCAATGATTTTTTCTTTGTTGTATCAGTATTAAGCCTGGTCAACATATAGGCTATAATTTATCTTCGAAACTTGAAGACCTGATGCAGAACACCAACAGACCAACAAAACTATAAGAGATACAAAAATGGTGCCATGGCAAAAATTGTTTCATGTGATGAGCATTTTCAGCTGAGATAATAAATTTGAAGATCTGGAACAGCTTATGTGGAACCCCAAGAGCCCAGCTTCTCTGTACCATATACAGGTATGACGTTTTAGCAAAAGTTGTTCAATTTGATAAGCACTTTCTATTGACTTATACAAATTGAAGATCTAAAACACCTGATGTGGAACTCCAGGGGCCCAGCTAGACTATAGCATATAGAGGTATGACGTTTCAGCAAAAGTTGTTCAATCTGATAAGCACTCTCTGTTGACTTATAAAAATTGAAGATGTAAAACACCTGATGTGGAACTTCAAGAGCAATACTACACTGTCTTAAAATGTATAGAAATGAATGTTATGAAATAGGAATGGTGAATTAAAAAAAGTAATTAGTCCGTCTTTTAGATAACCCTAAAATAATGAACACGTATTTTTTCTTTTCTTTTTCTCACAAACAAATAATAACGAAGATATAACACGCTTGAATTTGGTGTTAAGTCACTGCTCAGTACAAATTTTACATACCCAGACGTGGCGTCACGAGCCCCCACTCTCCGAATTTGTTGCGTTATATCTTATTATTATTTTGTATGTCTCTTCCAGACCTCGGGACTACAGAGTTCCGAATTTTCGGCAGGAAAACGTGGGGCCGAAGCCAACACGCTGAAGCCCTTTTGAGACAACTTTAATGAAATGGTGACACAAAACCGACGATTATCCCTTTATACACTATAGAAATGTACTCAAGGACTATCCCCGTTTCAGTGCTAAACTGTTGCTAACTATGGATGAAAACTACTTGGGCTATTGTGATTGAGATGCTAATGGACTAGGAATGGGGAAACTACGCGAACTATGGATACCTGCCGATGACAATGTATTAGATACATGTAAAAAATGGCAGGTGGGGACTCAGACTCAGACCCCCGGGAATCAGTAACTGAATAGCAACAAGAGGGCAACAGGGACATCATGAGCGACTGAAGTGTGAGGATACCTCGGCGGATTTTAAACGCAGATTACGCGCTCCCTGTGGGTCACTTACCACGAGGCACCTATCCTCCGAGCAGGGCTACTAACCCTGCTCCAGCGACTCCACTCTGGACGGCCAAGCCAAGCCAGAGGCGTGAGACCTACTACCGTCATGGTTTACTCCGACCGGCCGGAGATTGGGGACAGTATACTCTCCTTGGAGGACTCAGTATATATAGCCCCGCGGGGTCGCTACTCCCCGTCTGATGACGTCAGATGTCCTGCGGTGCTTATATCTCATTATTATTGTCGTTATTATCTCAAGAGCCTTTATCCCAATTATGTTAGGGTCGACTTCCAGTCACGATGCAACTGAGTACCAGTGTTTTACAAGGAGCGACTGCCCATCTGACCTCCACAACCCGGTTACCCGCTCAACCCAACACCCCTTGGTAAAACTGGTCAGACTTACTGGCTTCTGACTACCCATAACGACTGCCAAGAATGTTCAATGACAGCCGGAACCTACAGTTTAACATCCCCTCTAAATAACGGTCATTGGTATCCAAAATATACGTAGAAAGAAAATACGAACAAAGACGCACGCTCATACTTGAGAGATTGGTTCTCTACCTACTAAACCACCACGACTTCCACTAAGTCATCACGACTTTGTCATCTCAGTAACATTTAATGTTTTTTACATAATAATACGTGTAATATTTTTGCCACTCACATCTTAAATGCGGACTAATTAGAATCACTACTCTTATCCCTATGGTCACGTCTATTGCTGTTCAGTTCTCAGCGTTTCGTTTAGGTAGTCTGCTGTGCTTTTGCCGTTGAAGTACAAAAAATAAATTTATGGTACGTTTCTGTTGTAATGGCTATGCGTACCTATTCCGTTGTTTTCAAGTCAACGGGCCCTTAAAATTCAATATCAGACGATACAGATCTTTGATTTTGCTGACCCCGTAGTCGCTGGCATAAGGGACAGGATCCGCGTACGAAGTCGCGGGCAGAAGCTAGTTTAAAAATATTTAGTACTTTATTGATAACTGTTACAGATAAAAATCTGGGAATAACAGGGTTTCTTTTATTAATCATTCATTCACTTTCAATCCTTGTCTTAAATTTTTCTAAGTTGCTCCAGTGGCGTAGCGTGCGTGGCTATCTGCCGCTCGGGGCAGGAGAAAATTTTGCCGCCCCCGAGTTTAGGTATTATTAGGTATTAAGTAGAGGAGAGGTGCACCTAGCCCTCAAAAGGTTGTGGGGTCTGGTTTTCAGGTTAACAATTATTATCACCAATATCATTACAACCGATGATCTGAATGAGAAAAGTAATTGCAAAACACGAGCGAAGCGAGCGCTATAAAGCGCGAAAGTTTTAAGGCTGAAAAAGTAATAGGATGTAGGTAAGTACCTAGGTACCTAATTGAAAAAGTCGCGAGCGAAGCCAAAGGTGTCCCTAGCTAATGATCAAAAGTGCTGCCGCTAAATTAACATTACCTAGGTATCTACTTTTACTAATGATGTATTCAACTAATACAGACATATTATGAACTAGCTTCTGCCAGCGGTTTCGACCGCATCCCGTGGAAACTACTTCCCGTTCCGGGATAAAAAGTAGCCTATAGCCTTCCTCGATAAATGGGCTATCTAACACTGAAAGAAATTTTCAAATCGGACCAGTAGTTCCTGAGATTAGCGCGTTCAAACAAACAAACTCTTCAGCTTTATAATATTAGTATAGATACACTAAAATGTTATAAAGAGGAAATCCTACTAATATTATAAACGCGAAAGTTTGTATGTATGGATGTATGGATGTATGGATGTTTGTTACTCTTTCACGCAAAAACTACTGAATGGATTTTAATGAAACTTTACAATAATATAGCTTATACATCAGAATAACACATAGGCTACAATTTGTAAACATATTGTTCGAAATACTAAACCTGCGCAGACGAAGTCGCGGGCACCAGCTAGTTGTATATATTTTCTTAATGGATAATTTCGAAATCTAGGTACTATACCGATTTTTTAAATTCTTTCACAATTATAATGCTACATGCGAGTAACGAGGGCGGAGGGTTATATTTTGCAGTACTGCAGTATTTGGCAGTACTTCCTACGGCACGCGGGAGTAACCGCGGGAAATCGGCTAATACAGATATCAATCTGGGTATATCCATATTTCATTCAATATGAATGTTTAGATAGGAAAATACAGTTTCGGTGTTAGGTAGGTAATTAATCATAAAGTTTTAATCTTTGCTATTATTTTTACAACTATGGCGTGACTAAGACAATTTTTTTTTGCTTTAATCAATATATTCAGTGATTGATAAAGAATTGGTAAATCACCTGGTCTTACAATTTTTAGGCGCCCCTTCTAATACTTATTTAATTGTTTTGACCGCTTGTTTTGGTGTCAGGTACAGTAAAAAGCTCCGAATTAGTCCGTAATGCATCTAAGCATTTGCAATAATCCAGTCGGTGAAATATGACACTCGAGCGCTGACACCAGGGTAGAAAGGATCAGCGCATTGGAAGCCCCACGAGGTTACTCCGACGATAACATTGTTGTGGAGGAGAGGTCCGCCGGAGTCGCCTCCACAAGCATCCTTGCCGCCGATGTTCAAGATACCAGCGCACATCATGTTGTCGGTAACGTCGGGCCAGAGTTCGTACCGTGGCTGCGTCTTCAGGTATGCGTAACGCTCAGCACACAGTTTATGATTGATGACGTTGATGTCAACATGTTGAAGTCGCTCGCTTGTTGGTCCCATGTACTGAAAATTTTAATAATGCACGCTCAGAAAAACTTGAAGATTGCTGTGAGAAGGTATCATACCTAGACCAATAAAATAGACCTACAATTATTGAAGGATTAGAATTCCTTGTGCTTGTATTAAAAATGGTTGTAATGGTTATACCGAGTTTATTTACGTTATAAGTAGACTACATATATACAAATATATATTGTGTTGTGGTAATCTAAAACAACTACACTTTATAAAACCACCAACATTCATAGAAAGCACAAGTAGTTAGGTAAGACTTTGTTGATCATAAATATCCGAAGAGGTATTTTAGCCTAGAGTTCACCACTTACCCAAAGTCTGCCCCATCCTACATGAGTGACCGAGGTACCGTCGGCGACGTGGTAGTTAGATCCAGCGATGCTAGCGGGCTGCACGGTGTCGGAGTAAACGGCTGGGCTGTTCAGGTGCACGATGGCTACATCAAAGTTGAAAACACTATGGTCGTACTGCGGGTGTAGAACAATGCGGTTGATTGTGTGCACGGTCCCGCCGCTGTGTGCCATCGAACTGCCGAGGATTACACGCCATTGCCAGACATGATCTCCGCTAAAACAGAAAGGTTATCAATCTAGCTAGCTACCTTTTCCTGAATTGATTACTTATTAATTGCCCTTGATCTAAATCAACAACTTTGTTCCTAACTTGGTTTTTCATGACAGCTGCTTCTAAGAGGCTTCGAAATATGCTTGGACGAACCCATATTGACCGACCCGTCTTATTTTAACGCATACGATAGAGTAGCTTGTCTTACTGCAATAATTTCTGAAAGTGTGAGAGAGTGTCAGATTCTGACTGACAAAAACCCATCATGTTCCTTCTTAAGTCCTTTATGTACCAGGGCCGCGGTAACTCTTTCGAACAATCCCGCAGCCCCGGCAGGACCTACATACATTACATGGCAATAATGCATATTGTAGAGCTACTTACTAGAAACAGTGTGCAGCGGAAAGCACGGAGGTCCTGGTGAGAAGTGAGCCACCGCAATACGTCCTCCACCACAATCCTCCCTCCAAGAATTGCATGTTTGCCATAAAGGGATAGACCGATATGTCAGTGTCCTTGCCACCGACTATGCGGCTTATGCTCCGCGGTACCGCTGCAAAAATAACGCAAGGTTAAGAAAATAAATTCCCAGTCGTCCCAGTTCAAAGTCCTGTCGTCGTCCAGTTTATTGATTTTAAGTACAATCTATTGATTTTCATCTAGGTACCCAGCCATTTCCCAAACTATGGTGGGTTCGGCTTTCACTCTTTCAGTGATACCAATATATTCAGGGTCTCCCACTCGACAAACGTGATTTTTTGCCGTTTAGTAGTTAGTGGACCCTTTATGCACCAGCCAGACTCGCACTTAGCCGGTTTTCATAATTCTGTTCAATTCAGTATGATGAAAGAATTTATAATGACTCTTACCGAAACTGGTGGCAAGAAGACCTAAGAAGATGATGAACCGCATGGTTGAACTGCAAGTTACGGGTGCGTACTGTAACTAGAGGAAGACTGGTACCCCCTATATATATCGAATATGTCATCGTCATCATCAGATAGCTAATTACCCATTTATCATTCAAGGAAAACCCAAACATTCGTCCAGATATCCGTTGGGAGATAACTCTAATTTTGAAACTACATTTCTAACTAAATTAGTAGGTATGTCTTCGCAAAACGAGAACTGAGCTATACAGGCTTAATTGTTTCCCTACAGATATATGCATATTCAAAGTAATGAAGATCCTGTCCAAATTCGGGAGTTAACAATTGATAGTTTTAAAATCATTACGCAAACCGCCAAAATTTAAGGTTTAACATTTCCATGTTACCTATTATGTTATGTATGACTGACAGCTGAACTATGCTCCATTTCAGTAGGCACATGTAACTAAAGGTAAACAATTCCGATTGAATTTTTGACACAAATACTACTTAAATAATTATTCAATCTATAAAGTCATTGGTACCTATTGTTGTATTTACATTATTTTTAGCCGCATATTATCATTTTTAAGATGAGATTTTTAATAAACAGTCGTATCCAGCTTGTTTACCTACCTTTAAATTCGTGGTGGCCCTAGTGGGTAAAGAACCATCCTCTCTACTCTCTAGTATGAGTGCGTGGGTACGATTCCAGGTCAGGCAATTACCAATTACCAATGCAAGTTTTTAAGTTTGTATGTACTTTCTAAGTACATCTTGGACACGAACACGAATGACTGTGTTTCGGAGGTTGGGTTGCCCGGGTAACTGGTTTGAGAAGGTCAGATAGGCAGTCGCTCCTTGTAAAACACTGGTAATTAGATACATTCGGTTAGACTGGAAGCCGACCCCTAAGACCCCGAGCTTAAGGAGGTGATGATCGAGGCCACCTATAAATTAAGTAGTGCCGTGCCGTCTCAAACGGATACTTACCATTTACCTTTTATACAACTGCATTTAATAAATTATGTATAATCGCCTATGGGCCTTAGATTTGATCATTAAAACTTAAGTAGGTATAGATATAGATAAAATAATAGTTAGGGAAAAACGGAATCCTATTACTGACTTCGCTATTCGTCTTCCGTCCATGCATAACTCTCACAGACTGAAAAACTAATAGGTAATCTGCGGCCAATCAGTGGCCAGGTCTCGTACAACAACCCATCGCGTTGGCGAATAGCGATCGGGTGGCTTGCTCCTATTGGACCGCTGCTCACGACCAGGCAAAAGAATGCGATCGGAGATATTTAGTAATTTATACTTTTTGCATAATGAACAACGGCGCATACTTTGCGTCACGGGAAGCGGCAAATGCTGGGATAGCTCTTCACCTAACTAGAGCATTCAAACCCCAGGGAAAATTAATGAAAAGTAGTATAAAATAAATATTTTAGATATCGTTTTATAGTACAATCATCATCAGCCTATCGCAGTCCAGTGCTGGACATAGGCCTCTCCAAGTGCACGCCACTGAGATCGATTTTCAATAGTACAATCGATAGTACAATCAGCACACTGGAATTATGACTCATTTCGTCTTTTGAAACGTCAAAACAACAAAGATTTCCCCTTTTACGGTGCCTGCAGGACTTATAAAAATTAAGCAAAATATCACAAATCCAAAATTTCTCGAAATTGGGTAAATGGGCAAGTTTAAAAAAAAAAACACTGAATTACCTACTAAATCAGTGTTTTTTTTTTAAACTTGCCACTATGAGCATATTCGCTCGGACCTATGAATCATACACATTGGCCCTCATTTGAGCTTAATAACGCTCAAAGATCTTGACTTTTTTTTAATGATGGCAAAAGCCATCAAATGAATTTGGACAAAAAAAAATTTAAAGCTCTTTTGGGGTACTTAACTACTGTCCATCATACACTATGATATAGTATTCAATTTTAAAGTAAAGAAAATTCTGATCATGTACAATATTTTTATTTCAGTGGGTAGGTAGTATTAATTACATTTTATTTACATAATTTGAAATAACCTAAGCATTAGCAGTAATCCAGTTTGTGAAATATGACACGCGAGCGCTGACACCAGGGTAGAAGGGATCTGCGCACTCGAATCCCCAAGAAGTGATTCCTACGATCACATTGTTGTGGAGGAGGGGTCCGCCGGAGTCGCCCGAACAAGCGTCCTTGCCGCCGACGTTCAAGATACCAGCGCACATCATGTTGTCGGTAACGTCGGGCCAGTTTTCGTACCGTGGCTGCGTCTTCAGGTAAGCGTAACGCTCAGCGCACAGTTGTTGGTTGATGACGTTGATGTCAACATGCATGAGCTGGTTGGATGCTGGTCCGTCGTACTGAAAATTGCAATACCGATGTTCAGAAAAATCGAATTAAGTACTTAACACAATATCGTTTCTTTTGATCATAGATGAACCTTTGTCAATTCTCTTATTTCTTTATGCCAATATTATCGGTGAGATAGTAAGGTCCAAGATCACCGATAGAATAACCGTCGTTAAAAAAAAAACAACTGACGTTTATGCTGCCGGTGAACTTGGGCCTATGTTACTCTAAAATAATAATTAGTTACCCAAAGAGCTCCCCATCCGACATGAGTGACCGAGGTGCCGTCGGCGACGTGGTAGTTAGATCCAGCGATGCTACCGGGCTGCACGTTGTTGGAGTATATAGCCGGGTTGCTCAGACGCACGATGGCCACGTCAAAGTTTAGAGAACTATGGTTGTACTGCGGGTGGAGAGTAATGCTGTTGATAAGGTGCAGGCTGCCGCTATTGGACAGAGAGCTGCCGAGAAGTACACGCCATTCCGAGGCGCGGTCACCACTAAAACACAAAGAGAAAACAATTCAAATTAAATCGATAATAATATCTATTTTGGACCTATTTAAGGTGTGGGTACGGAACTGATTCCTGTGATGTTAAGTAGGTATAATTAATACGTCTAGGACCAAATTACCACCACCATTACGTGAATTAATGATTTCATGATGATAAAATCTATACATATAATAAATCTGTAGAAAAGTAATTTTTGTACATTGAAGAAATTGACAAAAAAAATAGCCGGCATGTTAAAGGATAACTAACAGAACCCATTTCCATCATTTTTGTCATTTTTGTCTGTTTATCTGTTTGTTTGTTCGGGATTCACGTAAAATCTACGAATTCAATGCAGACAATGCTTATATACAAAAATTCTACGTAACTTGGGGTATTACTTAGTTTTTGTTTCATCGAAATCGATTCACTCTATCAAAAGATATGATTAATTTTGTGAATTCAAGATGTAAAATATTACGACACGCAACCTGTTTGTCAAAACTGTACATTTGAATGTTGTACTTATATTAGTTGATCGGCCTATTATTAATCTTTACACAGAAAATCACACCTTCATAAGTAACTTCGGAAGAAAAAAAAAATGAAAATTTTGTTTAGCCAAGGTTAAAGTAGCTCCATCTGTGGTAATCTGTGTTAAATAAAATACATAACATTTGTCAAAGGAGCGAGGTGGTAAATGACAATAAATTACCATACATTCTTTATAGAGGATTATTATTCCAACAGATGGAGTTGTGTATTTTCCGTAATTCACCATATTTTAACACGTAGTGTAATTTTTCGATAGACATTTCAATAGTGTTTGTCAGTTTGCCGTGCCACATCAAAATCCAATTATAATTATTACCTTGATGAAAGGAAAATTAATAGTTCTCAGCCAAATTTAAAACGGTGCCATCTAAATTATTTTTTGAACATTATGTCAAAAATGATGACTTTAGTATAACAATTAATTATCATTTAAAGTTACAGATGGAGTTCATATCAGGATTTTTTCATAAACATAGTTTAGCTTATCTTCCACTAATGTGGTGGCCTTAAAACAAATTACTTTGAGTGAGTAGTATTAAGTAGACCTTAATTATTTTTTCTGATGCAAAATATGTAAACTTAATCCTAGAAGAAAGGAGGATCTGTCTCTCGCAAGCGCTGCTAAGCGTGAGTAGTAGCGCGTAGGTAGGTAATGTAGGATTCTGTAGCTTTAAGAACAAGCCCAGATACAAAGTGCAGATAAGAAATGGGAGCTTTCTCGATTTAATACCATACACACGTAAAATGCTTTATGCGTCTGAAAACGTACAAATTGCGCGTCGCATACCAGAGACATGCTTACTTTCAACTTCTGATCGCAAATACACTGGTCACGATTACGAACAGTCTCAGTAAGACCCGAGCCAAGTCTAAAAAAACACCTTTTATATAAAACTACGTTTGATGTCATTCAATCACAAAGACAGAATTGTTTTCTGTTGCAAGTCCTATCCACCTGTATCCTATCCTAATCCAGAATGCATTGCAGGTGTGCATTGCACAAACCCAATGGTATCCTATTCGAGAAGTCAAAAGAGTCGACCTGCTAACGTCAGCTTCTGCGCTAAGCAAGTGTTCTTAATAGTACCATCAGAATTACATTCATTGTTGAATGAGGTGAATAAATTTTCAGAAACCACAATAACAGTAGGAGCCAAAGCATATGATCGCTTCATAGCTCTGATTGGCCCCAGGTGACCAAGTCAGGTCTGATTTGTTCGTTCATCAGATCTTTGAAAGTGTTTCGGTGGATACTTACTGTCGTCCTGTGTGACACAAAATATGGTATATAAACGTCCTCCGCAAGAGCGAAATTTTCCCGGTGTGCGGTAGTGACGCACAGTATACAACACTTATGTTTCTTTCGATTTGCTGGCTCCACCAAGAAATGACAAATTGCAAGCGTACATTTTGAAAATCTTTGCAAAACTGCAGGTTTCAAGTACGAACACATGAAGTGGACTCTCACAGATACGTACATTTTGCCTATTCGTGAATTAATGCAAACATTTCGGTGGAGTCCCGGCTTAGGCCTCCCCCACATTAGGCGTGCGCGATCCTCGGGCGTGTGAGTAGCGCGGGCGCCGCGAGTGCGTCGCGAGCGCGCTGCGTGAGCGTCGCGTTTTGCTGCCCTGCGGCATTTACCTACAGCGCGCTCGCGGCGCGCACGCGCCTCTCTCCTTGACGTTTAACTGCTAAGGCGTTTAGCGGGCGGCGGGGATAGCGGGCGAAGGGGTAAGAACGCAACTCGAGCGCCGCGTGCTCGCCGCGAGCGCGTCGCTTGGACTCTTCACACATGCCGCAGGGCAGCAAAACGCGACGTTCATGCAGCGTGCTCGCGACGCCCGCGCTACTCACACGCCCGAGGATCGCGCACGCCTAATGTGGGGTCAGCCTTACCATAGTGAGTAAGTGCACAAAAAATCCCCGTCATACAAGTGTTTCTCCCCAGTAGTGAAACTATCCTACCCTATGCGCCTGCTGATGATGATGACTCATTTTATCATCCATCCAGCTATTCCCCAACTATGTTGGTGTTGCCTTCCAGTCACCGAATCTGTTTGAGTACCAATATTTTGCTTGGAGCGACTACCTATCTACCTATCTTCATTCCAGTCTCACTACACAAGACGATATCCATGGTGAAACTGACAGACTTTCTGGCTTCTGATTAGTCGCAGCAGCTGCAGAAAATGTACAAATGACAGCTTTGTCAGACTCAAAGCATATAGACATAGATTATAACTGCTTCCTGTGAAAATTACTTACGCACCATAATAATTTTCCAAATTGGCTGACTAGATCCAGAGATATTCACAACGTCACAAACTTTACTTCTTTTGTTTAGATAAATGGTCACATCCACAACACAACCTTGATCAATGAATCTATGCGACTGCTAAGTGCTAATCCTAATTATACTGTCACGTGAAAGAATGCACCTACGGGATAAGTAGTATTTTGACTATTCTATATTGCCTACGCAGACGAAGTTGCGGGCAACAGCTAGTAGTTAAATAACTTTGGTCGGTCTACAACTTTTTGCTTGTTAAGATTTCGACTGTGTTATACTTACTAGAAGCAGTGCGCAGCGGAGAGCACGGCGGTGCTAGTCAGGAGGGATCCTCCGCAACTTTGCATCCACCAGATGCCCCACCAGTGGTATTGCATGTTTGACATGAAGGGGTAGGCCGAGATGTCCGTCGCCGAACCACCGACTATGCGGCTTGCGCTCCTGGGCACCGCTGTAATAACATTTCACATGAAATATGCAAACGTGGGCAGATTCTAATAGGTACGAAGGCCAATACATTTATTCCTTTATGTAGTTTTTCACAGAAAACTCCGGCCTCAAAACAAAAAATATTAAGTAAAGATCTGAATTAACGGATTCTGCTCCGTCAAACCACATAAACACTTAGGTCATCGTCATCACCGCTTAAAAAAACTGCTGATCCGAGCAAGAAATTTAATATCCGTGTACAGTAGTGCTTGTACCGCCAAAACCTTGTCCGTTTTTGAGCACAAACACTATTTTCCACTATTATGGTGATTACCACTTAAAACTATGAGTAATTCACAAACTACACCAAGAAAGAAGCTCTTACCGAAAGCGGAGCCCAGAAGAGCCAAAGAGGCAAAAAATATGATGAAACGCATGGTGGTAGCTGACTGTACAGAGGACGCAATGTTACAACAGGAACTCCGACGTGTTTCAGATATATATACCCTGCATCAAGGCACCCCATATCAATTTCCAAAGCATCATCTGATAACTAATCGCCATTTTAGGAAAACCCCTACGGTATAAGTAGGTAATCTTATAATTATACGATAATTATATAAGTTTTCGGGGTTGATATGAAAAACCCAAACAGAAATTTCATGATTTGGATTCAGTAAGTCTATATTTGTTGCTATTTCAATAGCTGAACTGGATGAGCTTACAATAACAATTCTAGTAAGATCAATCGTCATTTTCAGGAACCCCATTGGCCATTATCAAGACTTCACTCGTCTGTCACCAGGCTGAACTCTTATGAACTGTGATAGATATATTATTTAGACAGTTGATATTTTCACAGATGATGTATTTCTGTTGCCATCAAAATTAAATTATTTAAGGGGGTTCTCATCGAACAGCAAACGTTCCATTTTGCTAGTTGTAGGTATACATAGATAATTAGCGACCCCCGCCCTGGCACGGGTGCAATGCTGATACTACACATAAAAGTACACATATTTAATCTTCCGCTTCAATCACACTATCCATGCTAAATAACGCTTAAAAAATTCGTTGCGTAGTTTTGAAGATTTAAGCATATAGGGATATAGAGACAGAGAAAACGACTTTGTTTTATACTATGTAGTGATGCAGTGGCGGCTTAGCATCAGGTGGCACCCGGGGCGGACTACCTATTGAGCGGGCCCCAAAAAAAATACGACAAAATATAATCACGTAGTAAAAAAAATCGTGTAGAAATCACTCATGGTGGTTTTCGCTAGGTTTACCATTAAGAAACCGAAGACAGATCACTGCAAAGTTATAAAGCCCAAATCTTTGAGTTTTGGGACACAAATGAACCCAAACATGCCTTTAAAAAATGGTTAATTATCGAAATTTTTGAGTTTTGGAACCCAACGGTACCCAAACAAGTTTGAAAAAAACCACCGTAAAGTGAAGAAGCCGCGAGCATAGCGAGCACGAAATTTTTGATTTTTGGGACGCAAAAATACCCAAAGAAATAAGAAGAAACCAGTGTAAAGGGAAAGGCGCGAGCGCAGCGAGCGCGAAATTTTTGAGTTTTTGACCACAATAGTACCCAAACATGTCTAAAAAATTCAGTTTTGGAACACACAAGTAATCAAACAAGATTGAAAAAAAAGCACTGTAGAGTAAACAAGTTGCGAGCGTAGCGAGCGCGAAATTTTTTGAATTTTGGGACACAAAAGTCCTCCACCGCCTACAAATAGCGCTTAAACTGCTGAGAAGTATCCACCGTAAAGTGAATTTTCTAATTGTTGGTTTCTTCTCTCAAAGGACAATGCTATTATTTGTATGGAAGTTGGGCTCAAGTGTTGCCCACAGTAACTGCATAGTGTATTATGTTCCATAGGCTTATATTAGGTCCCAGACCAAAGCATTTCGAAATCCATCCCGGGAGTCCTGAGAAAAACTGGTTTGACTCTTATTCAATATTACATAAAAATAAGCTTACGAACTCTTAACTATTCCACTATTATTACCTTAATTGAAATGAATTTTATTCATTGACAAATACGAGGTATTGTACACGACAACTTTTTTTTTAACCGACTTCTAAAAATGGAGGAGGTTCTTAATTCATTTGTATTCTTTTTACGTTTGTACGTGCATAACTCCGTCGTTTACCAACCGATTTCAACAATTATTTTATTGTTTGAAAGGGCTTACTTCCTCAATGGTTCCTCTGTCATCCGGCCCAGGGTCTGGTGATGGAATCTCTAAAAAAATCGGGAGCGACTCTCGAAAATTGTAGACACATATCGAGTAAAACCTTGTCATTCGGGTATATGTCTCAGACACCACAAAACTGTAAAGGTTAAGATCTAACCTGACAATGGAGACGAAAGAGAGACGAGGGAACTCCTCAACGGTATCTACTAACTACCTCATGTTCGAGCTTATTTTATTTGTCTTGATAAGATTTTTCTAGAAGATAGCTCATTGCGCAGGCGCCTTGTAGATTTAAATCGTAAATTCAAAAATATTGCGGTAATTGCCTTTTTTTCAGAAAATCATTGTCAGTTCTTATTAGAATCCAACGCTTTTAGAATTTATTTGAAAATCAAAGTAAAAAAAAAACCATTCCAACATTTTCCAGTACTGGATCCTGACAGCGAGATCCTGAGCATTGAGATTGACAATATACATATGAGTAAGATTTATTTGGCAGAAAAGTCTTATCAGATTAATTTCTCGGGACCCCTGGGACCGATTTCAAAAATATTTTAATTTCGTGTTAAGAGTGAAGTAAAAAACCTATTTCAATCACTCCCACTACTGGGCAAATGGCACAGGCTTTGTAAAGCGACTGTTCATGTGGAATATTAGAACCGGTTTTTCACCCGGACCCCAGGGACCGATTTCAAAAATATTTTAATTCCATGTTAAGAGTGAAGTAAAGAGCCTATTTTGACCACTCCCACTACTGGGCAAATGCCAAAGACTTTGTTAAATGACTATCTAGGGAGAATATCTGAACCGGTTTTTCTCGGGACCCCTGGGACCGATTTCAAAAATATTTTAATTTCATGTTAAGAGTGAAGTAAAGAACCTATTCCAACCACTCCTACTACTGGGCAAATGGCTCAGGCCTTGTAAAGTGACTCTTCATGGAGAATATTTGAACCAGTTTTCCTCGGGACCCCAGGGAGCGATTGCAAAAATATTTGCATTACGTGTTCAGAGTGCAGTAAGGAACCCCCTGGAACAACTCCCATTGCTGGGCAAACTATGAGCCCAGACCCTGGCATTGTCCTTTAACTCAGAATTAAGCACATATAAAAAGAAACCATGACCGAAGCGAGCGTCAGTTGTTTTTGCTACTTCGGTGCTTTAACTTTTTGTTAGATCGCGGACTCAAAAAGTAAGCGCAGAAGAGATTAGAAAATAATAAAAACCGCGAGCGAAGCGAGCGGATTTTTTTTCTAACTTTGAGAAATTAATGTAAGTAATCAGGTAAAAGCAAAAATACAAGAGAGGGGTGAGAGTCGGACTGAGGGGTGTCATCCCTGTCAGTACTGTTGTAGTTTTGTTTAAAATTTGAATATCGCGCATTAAATGGTAGTGAACCCAGGCTTCGCAGATTAGAATGGCACCCTTAGTGACTAGTTCCTTCTGCCCGCATCATCCTGGTCATGCAGTTATGTGCCGACCAAGATGGCACCCCCCGAGACGTGGCACCCGGGGCGGACCGCCCCCTCCGCCCCCCCCTTACGCCGCTACTGTAGTGATGGTACGGAACCCTTATGGCTTGAGTCTGTCTCGCACTTGTGATCGTTGGTCCATCAGTGGTTTTCAGATAAAATCTATTATCTTGTATACATTTGCTATAATTTATGTGAAGCTTATGTCAAAATTCAATTGCCCTTCGCAAAACAACGGTTGGATCGGTCAAATATTGTAATCCGCAGTATGGCTATTAATTTATCGACACAGGTTTAACAAAAGCGATTTTTTAAAATTCTATATGAAACGAAAACGAAGTTTTTGAACACTTTTAATATTTTTGCCATTGATAAAATTAAACATAAGTACCCCTAATCATTCCGATATGTGTACGTAAAAGTGATTCACACCGTATTAATTCACGAAGGAAGAACGTCGGCTTATGCTAAACAGCCAATATATTCCCAATTTTATTTGGGATCGGCGCAATATGTCATCCTCATCCATTTTCCCCTGTCACTCGTCATATTGACACTCATTCCCTTCCTATTCATGCCATCTTTCAGGCAATCCATCTATCTTTTCTTAGGACTTCGTCTTCCTCTCCATCCATCCATCTACATTCATACTTAGCATATGTACACTTTGTTGCATGAGTATCGTCCCTCCTCATTACATGCCCATACCATGACAATCTTCTACTTCTCATCT
This sequence comes from Helicoverpa armigera, assembly GCF_030705265.1. Taxonomy (NCBI): domain Eukaryota; kingdom Metazoa; phylum Arthropoda; class Insecta; order Lepidoptera; family Noctuidae; genus Helicoverpa; species Helicoverpa armigera. Next base: position 6,112,431 of record NC_087132.1, on the reverse strand, counting down.
TTTCTGTAACTGGCGCTACTTTCAGACTTCCTCTAATGTAATCATTCCTCACTTTATCCATTCTTGTAACACACAAAAAAAACATAATCAACCATGGTTTACAAAATTATTATTGTTGATTCATGCAAAAAAAAGTCGGCCTAGTGGATAAAGAGCCAACCTCCCGAGTATGAGGGCGTGGGTTCGGCTCCCGGATTTGCAACGATTTTTTTTTAAACAAAGATGTGACTGTAACACGATAAGTGATAGAAGTTTAACCCTTTGTTGAACCATTGCAGTTAAGTGATTGTTTTGTACAACACTTGTCTTTCTAGTTATTTCGACGCTGTCAGATTCTACCTGTTTTTTCAACCGACTTCAAAAAAAGGAGGAGGTTTTTTTTTTTTTTAGAATTTAGAATTTATTTTCCTTTTTAAATACAGTATACCAGTACAATATTTCTTATTCTCTAAGTTCTTAATTAACACGGTGTTTAATTATTAGGTAGGTACATTGAAACGGTAAGAGGTACATTCTTAAACTACCTAAAAAATATTTGTAACATATTACTTACTCGTAACAAAAATGCCACCACAACTATGCAATTCAATTAGATAATAAAATAATGACCATTGACGGTATACAAGAAAAGTTCTTTACCTCCCGTGCTAGTTAAAAACTGTGTTACGGCAAGGTAAGATTCTCGTTATAACATGAATTTGCAATCGTAACGTTATGAACATAAGACACTCTTTTCAATGTAGTGGATGCCGATAACGCGTTAATGAGTTTAGCGTAAACAAGTAGTACAAGCAAAATAACTAGACAAACATGTTGCGATTTTTTTTATTTTTTTTTATTTTTTTATTTAGTAATAATAAGAAATGGAATTTATAATATGTATATATATTATATATATATATATCTTAAACAAATATGTATATTTATTATATTTTTTTTTATTTTTTCTGTGTGTGTGTACATGATACTTTTATTTTTCTGACATATATGGTTATAAATTAAATATCATAATATATATTTTATTTACATATTTTAATGAATTGTTCAGTCCGTTCATAATCCAATTTACACAGGAACTCATCCAGGGCCCTCTTACAGATATAACTTGTCATATTTTTTAAGGGTTTTATTTTACTTATACGATTGTACAATAGCGGAGCCAGGAAAAGAGAGAAACTTTGTCCAAATGTAGTTTTACGAGCTGGGACAGCGTATACTTCATGTGATCTTCTGGTAGATTTATTAGTTGGTCTTTCACGGTTGTGCTGTCTTAGAACTATATTCTGTATGAACAGTTGTCGAATGTTTAGGACGCCAAATTCTTTGTAAAGTGTAGTCGTCGGATACCGGAATCCCTTAAAATTAATTACTTTCAAAATACATCGGTGCGCCCTTTCTATTTTTATAATGGTACTTTGCCTAGCGCCACCCCAAGCAGCGATACCATAAGAAACTATTGACCGACACAGTGTAAAATAAACAATTTTACTAATGGACTTATCGTGTAAATTTCTGATTTTTTTGAAAATTGGTATTAGTTTGCGTACTCGACTTTTTAAATTGCTGAGATGTTGTTTCCAATTTAAATTTTTATTGATTTCAATGCCAAGATATTTAATACTACTAGTTGGAGATAAAAACAAACAATCACAATTATTGGTATTGTCACAATTAGAACAATGAGCTTTTATTTGGAAATCGGAAGAGGGTTGTGAATTATTTTTAATACTAAAAGTTATATATTTTGTTTTTAAAACGTTCAATGTAAGTAGGTTGTAATCAAGCCATTTAATTATCCTTCGAAGTCCTTGCTCGGCTGAAGACTTTACATCGGACCATGTTGCATGTTGGAAAAGGATTACTGTATCATCAGCAAAAGTAGTCACCTTCGCGTCAGCTATTTGAATATTACAAAGATTATTTACATAGATTAGAAATAATGTAGGTCCAAGCACTGAGCCCTGGGGGACACCAAAATTAACATTTAATTTAGAGCTAAGAATATTCCCAATTTTAACAGTTTGTGACCTATTTGTTAGATAATCCTGGAAAAGATCAAGTGGTATTCCTCGTATACCTATGGCCTCCAATTTACATACAAGGTTCTCAATTCGGCTGTATTTTTTTTTTATGTTTGTTACTCGATTTCTCAAAGACGCCTGGACCGATTTCAAATTTTTTTTTTATTTGAAAGGATATGCTTGTCATTTGGTCCCATCGTCATCAGATCAGGATCTGATGGTGGAAACCCTGAGAAATCGAGGGCATCTCTTGAAAATTGTAGGCGAGCATGGGGTAAAAACTTTGTGTATATCTGATAAGACTACAATACTATGGAGGTTTAGGGCAGATCTGATGATGGAGACGACAGAGGATCGAGGGAACTCGACAACTGAATAAGTAAACTTCCTCGTGTTTGGGCTTATATTATTTGTATTGACGCGACCTTTGCAACAATGAAGGTTTGGAGCTGACCTGATGATGGAGATCGGGGAAGGTCGAGGGAACTCGACAACCGAATGTGTAAACTACCTCGTGTGCTGATAATAAAACACTTTTTACAAAACACAACTAATTACAAAATTTATATTTTGTAAAAAGTTGTTTTTTATCTTGTTAGGCAGATATCGAATACCTGGGTATACAATTACATATTCTGGTATTTCCTCAAGAAGATAAGCATGCTATCACGTGATTAACGATTAACTACTGATTTTTATGTTCTGGTGATAACTGGGTGTTTCCCGTATATTCACCCAGGGCTCGTGAAAACTACTTCCCTTCCTAACTGTGAACGCATTTTTAAAATTGGTTTTTAATAGTTTTGGTGCAAACAACTAATTTGAAACTTTTTTGATTTGTAACTTAAACTTCTTTCTATTCTCCAACTCAAAAAAAAAACTTAATAATTGATCTTTATAGGAATGTACATATGTAAGGGTGGTAAGAAAGTTTATAGGGTGAGCACATAAAGAGGGAACATAGGGGGAATACTTAGGGCAGTACATAAAAGTAGAAATAAGTGTTAAGTCAAAAGTAAGTGAGGGCTGTGGGCATTGCCCGCACTGTCCACTACGGTAGATCCATTACAAACTATAATATAGCCCGAAGTTTGGCACGAGTCTGTAGCCTTTCCCGATATGGAACAATTAAACATTTTTTTCTAATCAGTTCAGGCACAGTTCAGGTTTGATAAGCTCGTTGAACGAAACAAATAAAGTCATAGACTTTTGCTTCAGCAGATTTTGTGCCCATGCGTAGGTACCTGGATTCAATTTCGCATTCAGCACGGTTTGATGAAAACGTTAGAACCGAAAATGCACGCAACGGATACTTAATTGATTGTTTTTTTGTTATCAATATTTTTTCCGTTTGTAAGCCATGTTCGTAAATAATATAATCAGATTAGATATTAATTAATGTCATCTAATCTTGAACATACCTATTAATAAAAAGTGTTTGCCCATAAGCAATTTTCAGACAGGGTTTTTCAACCTTTCTTATGAATCATAGCTTAATTTTTTTCAACCTTGATAAGACGAACTTAAAAGAACTGGGGCAGAGTCTAAAGTCTGGTAATTCAAATAATTTTGTTGTTTCAAATAAGAAAATATTTTTCCATGCAAAATGTCACTCAGTTTCTACATATCTGAATCGTTGGTATAGGTAGGTACACAAACTAGTATTTTTTTGCTAGACCTTGAGTTTGTAAGGATTTTTTAAAAAGAATTAGGTACAGTTTAAATTATTTAGATTCTTGTACCCTTTTGTTTACCAGCGTCCCGTGGAAACGACTGCCCGTAGCGGGATAAAATATATCTTATGTAACTGGGGAAGAGTATAGCTTTCCAAAAGTAAATGAAATGGGTACTCACAAACAAATGAAAGTTTCCTCTTTTTATCAGTAGGCACTAGTAGTTTTCCCGCAGTTTCACCCTATGTTACTTGCGAACATTGTGATTGTGAACTTGTGACCAACAGTGAAATAGGTAGATTGTCAAATCTGGTTATTAGTTAATCATCACAAACAAACCAATAGAAAAGTTTCCTCTTTATTATATTAGTAGGTATAGATAGATACTTCTGCCAAGTTTCATAAATGAAAAAAATCATGAAAGAGGAACAAACATTCATAGGTACATATAAACGTTCGTATTTTATAATATGAGGTTTTAGTAATTTTACCTACATTGTGTAAAATCAATTCTGGCTTGTGCTGGAGTAAAACGAACGGAAAACTGAGTAAAAGTGTGAGTGAGACCGTGCGACTAGTGCCGGTACTGCCTGTCAAAGAGTAGGACGGCACGATTCCAGATCAAAAAAGGCTTATGTTTAAACACCACCCAAAAAAGTACCTATTTTACTACCAAAAAAATTCTAAACGGTTACCAAAAGGGATAAATGGTCACCAAATAACGTTTCCAAAAATATTATTAAAGAAAACCATTTTTTCGTATTATTGACTACTAAAAAAATATTTGGACGCCTTTAAAATACACTTTAGACCAAATATTATAGATTGTCACTACTTAGATGTTACCAATTATGTAATACCATTGTCCTAATTTGGTCATTTTTGTTAGACTAAAAAGCTAACGATCGCTAGAATATTTCCCAAATACCAATTAATATACTGGGGTTCCCAAATATACGTCGCTTATTTATTGTTATATGAATTTGTGTGTAACTCAGTACGTTTAAAATGTAAGCACGCAACATGCAGCAAGTATGGCTTCTGTCACGGCTCCGGCGCTGCGGGGCTCCGGCGGTCCCATGCGAGCTTATCGTCGCAGATGGTTTTCATGCTCACCACCGCAGCTTCGGTTTGCTGACCAGCTCCGCCGGCCAGCCTCAGCAGCGGCGGCGAGCCTTAAAACTACCTGCGCCTCAGCTCGCAGGCCGCCTCGCCCCTCCGCGCCTACGCGGTTTTGAATTACACTCTAGGGGTAGGGCAGACAAGACTACGTGGAGTCGGTTTTGCAGCGATTCGTTTTCGTCACTAACTTTGATTTTTGGTAGCAATATTAATCTTTTAGTTGGATAGAATTTGGTGACCATTAATCCATTTTGGGAACCAAAAATAATATTTGTGCGAGATTTGCGATTTTTCTGATGTTATTTTATTTTTTTTGGATCATAATATTATATACTTTAGTGCCCTTTTAATGAAGTCAATTTATTTTTTTTGGATTTGTTTATTTTATTTGGTGCCTCAGCTTAGAGTCTTAAAAATATTTTTGGTGACCGCCTAAATTATACCCATCAAAAAATTTGGTTCATTTACGACTACCTATGTATTTATAAAGTAGTTGAGAAGACTGAATAAATCCTGCTAAGTTAAGGTAGTTTGTAATAAAATTGGCAGAATATTTTTTGATCTCCCATCTCGGAGCTCGTATTTGTAGATACTCTTCGATATTTGAGTGCAAGCTCTGGAGCGACAAAGTAAATTGAATTTAGAACGGCATGTGGATTGTTTGTGAATATTATTACTGTGTTTCAAAATGAATCTCAGTATACTGGTCAGTGGTCATGACGTCACGGAGAGGCAAGTTGTCTTGACGACGACCGGAGCACGGGCTTAAGAACACGGCCCATGCCAACCTTTTCAAATTCAGAAAAACTCAGGCTTCGAACCTTCTTGTATATGTAAGTTCTTTGCGCGCGCCATTTCCTTTTTTCATTTAGTAATTTCCTCGCTGAAGGGGGATGAAAAGTAACCTGCAAAGATTTTTCATCTTGTGCTCAAATTTTTGAAAAACTCGGTGCCCTCGTGTTTCAATATTAGAATCTTTCGCTTGCTCAGTCATTAAAATTGAGCCCGCGGTTGAAAGCAACTTTGCACCCTCGTGTAACTAATAACTTTATTGAGGTGCGAGAAGTAGGTAGTTCTTTAGCTTGTGTCTACTTTCCCAGTATATCTTGAACACCATGGCTGTGTTTCGGAGGGCACGTTAAATTGTAGGTCCCGGCTGTAATTTAACATCCTTGGCATTCGTTACGGGTAGTCAGTAGCCAGTAAGTCTGACACCAGTCTTATCAACGTCGCTCCTTGTTAAACACTGGTACTTAGCTGCATCCGGTGAAACTTGTGAAACCGGTGAAACTGGAAGCTGACCCCAACATAGTCGGGAAGTTCGGCGGTAACCGGTTGCGGAAATTAGTCTCTAATGATTTAGATTACCAATAAGGCAACATCATTGATGCCTACTCGTAATGTAACTTCAATCAGTCACTTTTGATCAAATTGCTGTTAATTCGTTTAATATGGAAGTATAGAGATATTGGTAGGTAGATATCGAGAATACTACACTAAATATGAAAGTTTGTTTGTAATAGAGCTTATTCATTAGCAGAATATTTTTTATTCAGGAGTGAGAAGTAGCTCCTTAGGGACGCTGCTGAAACTGAATGAATAGGAATAACAGTGTGATTTGATTTGTGATTAATCAGGTAACATCATTAACGCCTATTCATAATGTACTTTCAATCAGTCACGTTTGCAGGAAAAGGCTGTCCGATAATTCAGTGAATTAATTGCTCCGAATAAAACGAAACAATTAAAGTAGGTAGGTCTAAATCTACCATAAAAACAACAGGCCTAAACTTGTATTTTAACGTTGAGTATAAGTATTTGAAATTTTGGAAAGGCGAGGGAATAAATTTGCACAATTGCTTTAATTTATCAGTATACTATATAAGTGTTTATTTATACATATACTAGCGGTACACTCTATGTACTAACCTTTGTATTTCCTTACGTACACTTTATGAACTCCCCTATGTATTTCCTTATGTACACTATTGACTATCCCTTATGTACCTACACGTTATGAACTCCCCTATATAGACTCTTTGAATTCCTATGTATTACACTATGTACACTCTATGAATTATGTACCTACTTCCTTACGTACACTTTATGAACTCCCCTATGTATTTCCTTACTTCACTATATACTCCTTGATGTATTTCTTTACGTACACTCTATAAACTCTTCTATGTATTTCCCTATGTGCACTCTATGAACTCCCCTATGTATTTCCTTAAAGTTCATTCCTGTTATTTACGTTAAGGACAGTGAAAAGGATTATGACGGTGGCAGATAAGTTTGGCAATAGAGAGGTTGTGAGTTCGATATAAAAATATTAATAAATTACTTAACGTAGCGTTACATCTTTTCGCACAAATATGAAGAGAAGGAAGTCACCCTTCGCGTCTAACACTATCGTCAGCTCGGACCAGCTTGCAAGTTTCTAAATATGTCTTTCTGAATTCTAAAATATGATCATACCAGATGCAACTTAGACAATTTAGACTTAGAACTAGCTTAGACTACTCAAACTAGTACTGACTTTAAGAGCTTTTCTAGGAAATACCATCCTTACATAGGTAAATAGATAGGTACCTTAAAACAAGAATTAGTTTCGTACAAAGAGAAATTTTCCTTATGTCCTTCCTGAAAATTGCTTTAAACGTCTACTTATCTCTGTCTTATTTAGAATGTTATCCCTTTCATATCGTGCATGACGTCATTGACGTGTCTTTTGTTTCATTAAACATTTGTTTACTCTGTCATACAAATAATGCTGTCTCGTTCATTTCGTGTGTGACGTCATTGACGTGTCTTTTGTTTCGCTAAACATTTGTTTACTCTGTCATACAAATAATGCTGTCCCGTTCATTTCGTGCATGACGTCATTGACGTGTCTTTTGTTTCGCTAAACATTTGTTTACTCTGTCATACAAATAATGCTGTCTCGTTCATTTCGTGCATGACGTCATTGACGTGTCTTTTGTTTCATTAAACATTTGTTTCTCTGTCATACAAATAATGCTGTCCCGTTCGTGTGTGACGTCATTGAAGTGTCTTTTGTTTCATTAAAAATTTGTTTACTCTTTCTTAAATCGCCCGTGACGTTATTTTGCGTAGCGCTGTTTTTTTTAATGTTTGGAAAATAGCGGCATATTTTTAAATATAAAAAATAGTCCCTACCTTAATAAGATATAAATTACTTACTATATATTTTTCTTACTACTACTACTTTAATGTTTAGTATAGCATCGAGTCAGTAGAACGTCTTTTAATAAATTTCAAAATTCGAATGCCTACTTGAATTTTCAGCATGAGGTCAATGACATGGCCTGTATTTGGATTTAAACAGGTGCACTCCCTATTCCTTGACTATCATACCCTGATGGGACGGAATTCCTTCACTACGGGAGATTTCAGGTGCAGGACCAACATTAACGTGCAATGCACGGGTGTATCAATCACCAACTTCTAGACAACGGCAGACTTACTGGTTATGAAAATTTAGGTTAATTGACTTCTCCTCCTTGTCTCATCGGTGTTTCCATTCAATAAAATTAGAGATAAATTTTTAATTATAGCTTATATTTTTTCTGTCATGGAAAAACATTTACAAACATATACAACTTCACGTTCAGTTAGAAGTCGATAAATAGCAGATTCTTTTAGTGAGAAACAATGTTTCTTATTTTAGGCGTTAGCAATGATCCAGTCAGTGTAGCGAGACACGCGGGCGTTGACACCAGGGTAGAAGGGATCAGCGCACTGGAAGCCCCAGGACACAACACCGACGATGATGTTGCTATTGTGAGCGAGGGGACCGCCGGAGTCTCCCTGGCAGGCGTCCTTGCCGCCGACATCCAAGATACCAGCGCACAACATGTTGTCGGTAATGTCGGGCCAGTTCTGGTAACCAGGCTGGGTCTTCAGGAAGGCGTAACGCTCAGCACAGAGCTCCTGGTTGATGAGGTTGATGTCAACGTGCTGCAGCTGCTGAGGGAATCCACCGCCGCTCTGAAAATAAAACATTATATAAAATCATCTGAAACCGATTTCTTGAAAATATTATGTGGGTACTAAGTTAATAATTACAAAAGGTCTGATAGTAGATTCGGGAATGTTTTAGATGTCACTGTTGCTGTATATTCATGTAGATCACTTATAAAAAAAAAAAATTGGTAAAAAATATTACCGAGAGTGCTCCCCATCCAACAGTGGTCAGCAGGGTGTTGTCGGGAAGAGAGTAGCTGCTGCCGGGGATGCTGGCGGGCTGGATGGAGTTGGAGAAGGTGGCGGGGACGGTGAGGCGGACGATGGCGACGTCGTGGTCCAGGGTGGCGCTGCTGTACTGCGGGTGCAGCACCAACTGGGACACGGTGTGAAGGGTACCGCCGCTGGACGCCAGGGACGTGCCCAGGCGCACATTCCACTCCAGAGGTGAGTCACCGCTGTTATTAAAAAATAAAATTGAGATATAAACGGTACTTTATGTCACGCATTTCACTTTTGTCATTAATCATGAAAATAACGGAAATGTGGGTAAAAAAGTAATGGAAAAATCAAGATCAGCGACACAACTTTCATACAAAAAAACCAGCAACTATCGTGGTACGAGTACATTCAAGAATCGTGGTAACTTTGGTGATGACGACCTCGATGGCGCAATGGTCACCATGCCGGACTGCCGATCCTGAGGTCCCGGGTTCGATTCCCGGCTCGGTCGACATTTGTGTGATGAGCATGCTTGTTAGCCGTGGTCTGGGTGTTACAATATGTATATATGTAGTTTATCAGTTGTGTTAGCACCCATAACACAAGTTAATTAATAACTTACCATGGGGCTAACCGACCGTGTGTGAAAAGGTGTCCCGACATTATTATTACTTACAAGTAACAGTGAGCAGCTGAGAGGATGGAGGTGGAGGTTAGCAGAGACCCGCCGCATGCCTGGTACCACCAGATGCCCCAGAAACCATACTGCATGTTGGACATGTATGGGTAGGCCTCCACAGTGGTGGCGCTGCCGCCCACAATGCGGTTGACGGATTTGGGGACCGCTGAAGTTGTAAAAAAAAAATATTAAAACATGTTATTTATACAATTAACCTTTTGTCCAATAATTTTCATAGTGGACATTTTAATGAAAACATCGTTAACTTTAAATTAGATTTGTATAAAACGAAGCAAGGATAATGAAGAGAAAGCAGAAAAATATCTCACCGAGTGCGGAGCCCAAAAGGGCTAACAGGATGACGGCGCGCATGATTGTTGGTGTGCCTAGGCTGTGTTCTGCGTGATCTAACAAACTCTTTTATATTAAATGTGCTTATCTGTTATCTTCCAATTATCAAATAAGTAATTAATTTCATTACACATACTCATGTCTGTAATCCGATTGTAATCTCCTCCCGGATGATACTAATTGAAATTGTTAATTAGTGAATGTCTACGATCAGCAGATGTAGGCCATACTGCTGCTGGGCTGGACTTAAAGGAACTGATCTGGTCACATCTGCCGCATGTCGGATGAGCTTTGGGCGAAAACGACCACTCTGTGGATCCCAAATTAGCAGGAGGACGTGACGAATTGGACTCCCACCGAATGGCCTCAGGTGGCACTATAGATAGAGACAAGTCGAAACGGAAGGGAGTCTTCGTCTTGCAGTAGTTGTAGGTATGATGGCAGTTTTTAATATTTTTTCTGTTGTGCGTAGAAATTACTTCGGAATAAATTTGTGTATCTAACGTCGTGTTGTGTATTAGGTAGCTTTTCCTAGATAAGTCTAGAGCCGAAGTAAACTGTTTACTTCGGCTTTACTTAAACTGCATATATTCATAACAGACATTGGCTTAAGTGGATGCATGTTTGCATCTCAAAGATAAAACTTTTTCTGTGCAAAATGTGCAACGAACTTTTTGCTTGCCATATTCCATATTGTGTCATAGACTAAATCGCACCAAAGTGTCGTAAAGAAGTTATAATCTCGCGTCATTTGCTTTTCATGCTCTTCATAGAATGCTGTGAAGCACAAAGTTTTGACCCCTTATTTGATGATAACTCGTTTGTTGTTTGAACAGGTCAATAATTTTGGGTTCCTAATTTATGTGCAAAATGAAACAGTCACGTGGTATATAAGTTTTATTGGAATGTCCTTTAGAATACGTACAAATTATCTAAGGGAAATTATATCTCTAAACAATTGAACCTTTAAGCTGTTACGAGGAAACAATCCAAATTTCAAAAAAATGGAGGTTAAATGTAATCGCTTTGGTTACATACTTATTTAAAATAATTATTTAGCATCTTAACATAGAGAATTGCTTAGATTTTGTAAAATTGAAATTAATTGTTTAACGAAGTGTCAAAAAATATTTATGAATCACTTAGGAAATATTGTAATTTTATAATGTAGAATTCTTCAACAGCATCATTTTGTAAAAATCTGTGCAATTCTCTACGAGAGGCCTAAAGAAATAATAACTTAGTTATACCTTAAACATGAGTGGTGGGAAAAACTTATATAAAATCCATACTTCGAACACTGTTTACCTACATAGGTACATATTGTATAGCTTTAGTAAATGGTATCATAGCAGCACAATCAGTAAATATTATCATGTAGTTAATTGCAATCTGAAAGTTGATACAACAGTAAACTTTGCTTTCCCTGATACCAGTTACTAATTATAGCTTTATCGTCTGTCTTATATAAAACGTTAATATTATAATACGTTACGGGCTATGTGTACGTACAAAAAAGTAGTATCAAAACTCAAATATGTAACTACGTTGAACCACAGACTAAAATACAGCCAGGAATATGAATAATTGACGAAGAGTATTTGACAAGTTTATAAACTTTGTATAGCGTATTAATCCAGTAAGTACCTAAGATGGAACGCAGTAACATATAGAAATAATGTTAAGCGAACTTTTATATTATTAGTAAGTGTTTCATGAATAATACCAAAATCAGTATGTCCGACCTAAAACTGCGAGTTGCTAATTAGCCGATTAGCTACGCAATAGAAAATTTTAATCCAATAAAATCTACTGCGCACCTGATAGCGATATATTATATGCTCAAACCAGGACTAATAATCAACGATTTTTGTTTATCAGTAACGACTTCTCTGTCCATAACGTAAGATTTCGCCAAGCGTTTAATATTTAAGTTAAGATATATGCTTGATATTTTCATGTAAACGATGCAGATTGTTAACATATGACAACAATTTGTGTTTGTTACACAATATAAATTCAGATTGTAACCATAACAGGTATTATTGTGATCGATAATAAGCGGAAGACTAATACAAGTGCACCAACATTTCTTTTATGTATCCTTTGTTATAATTCTAGTACACACATGGATAAGGCAATGCTATTTCTGAATTAGTAGCATACACATGGTAGAAGGTAACTCCACTGGTGATTAACACTGTACATCAGTAGCGGCCAAACCATTCTATCGAGAGATACAATACGTAATTTACCAAAATAATAAGGGAATAAAGGCTCACAATATTCTATTAAGTCTCTCCCGTTCTTAATAAAATTAACGCCTACGATTATCTAAACTAATAAAGCTTTGTTGGTGATTACATCTAATTAATGAGACTCATATTTACACAAACAAAGTACAACGAAGACAAACATTATTTAAAACTATCTGATTTTACCCATTTGCATGTCTGTGTGTTAATTAACGTCGGGATTACATATACGCTTGAGTATATAGCTGCAAAAAAGTTAAATAAGTTACCACAAACAGAGTTATAACAATTTCATGTCATGTATTTACTATGAACTATGTTCAACTTGAGTAAACAATCTATGCATTATGTTTAATTATTTTTTAAACGAGTACTATTTGTGCTAACGCATTTTTTCTCTTATTGTATTAATATTTGGCAGGTTTCAAGTCTGTTTACAATTAAGATTACTTGCTAAACAATTATATAAACTTACGTCACAAGATCAATCATAATCCAATGTGATAGTGGCTCGTTATACTTTAATCCTTGGCGTAATTACCAAAGGGCAAACATCGCCTCGACTTATACGTATTAGGCGCACTATTTATTTGATTGATCATATAGTCTTATCCTAATTGGTGTTCACTTACAACTTCTGTTCTCATAATAACTAACCGTAATCTCGAAACAGTAATCTAGATAACTGTAATTGATAAATAAATTAAAGCCTACGTAGTATCAATATAGTATTCGATAAACACATAATAAATAATATATATTACCCTTAACACGTTTTGATAACCGTCTGATTTTTTCAGATAGTTATACTAAAACGAGACTTATAACAATCGTATCTAAATACGTCAATTTTATTGAGACAATAACGTCAACCATTAATAGCATAATATATAGGTAATAACAAATTAATCTACGAATATATACTAGTACCAACATATACGTAAAAATTACGCCAAAACAAACGCTTCACAAGAAGCACAGAAAAGGCACGAAATTCATAAGACAGCGCATGTTATAACATTGTCATTGTTATACTATTTAGTTATTATAGGCATATTTCATAAGAATTATTTTATAATTGAACTTTGTTTTTTTTTTTTTCAATTTCTTTAACAATCGTAAGTCTACAACACTACCATAAATCCAAAGCTAAAGATGTGATTTTCATATAGGTCATAATAATTTATTGATTCGGTTTAAATAGATTTGGATACTTGATAAGGTTATGATAACACTTTAAATCCAGTACAATTTATGAGTCTGATGATAAGATAAACCTGCAATTGACAAATTATATAGTTATAGTACAGAATTGTAATTATCGTAACTGGAAAGTCCATTTCAAAATATTTACTGTTATCGCGGTGTGTATAATTGACGCAGTACAAGATCTTATAAACTTTTGATACAATTGAAGATAGGAACAAAAGAATATATTTTTTTTATATTCAAAATGTTCAACAAACAACATTGTCTAGAGTCTAGTAAATAAGAGTTAAAATCAGTTGCAGGTTTCTTTTCATTTGCAGAATCTATGAGTTATTTTAATAGTTTTTTCGAATACTTCTACAAATCTCAGATATCAGAATTTTGCTTTAAATCCAATTAAATATAATCATTTTAATACTTTCATCACATGTTTCTTACATAATAGGTTTATGAGCTGTTTAAACTATTGCTCGTGTCAAATTGTAACATGTTCATGTTAGGCTAGAGGGTCTAAGATCACTTATTTAGCTCCATCCACATTATACTCACTTTTGAAAGAGTATGATTTTGCATACAGGTACATCCTTTATCTGAACGAATGGCTTCTCTTACAAAATCGTTAGTTTCGAATGGCTAATTGTAGATTTCTATTACCTACCTATACAATGATTTGCGATTAGAGATCCTATTTCAATCTATAACTGCAAAACAACGGATGGACATGTTACAGAAATCCACACTAAGTTGAAAGAAGCTGAAGTTACTGCCATTCCCAATACCTATCTGTTATTTAGTTTACTAGAGATATAATTTTGACATTAACTCCAATAAAAGTTATATCAAACTCCTATCTTCAGTAAGCAAAACAACAGCTAGATAGATACAATATTGGGAACGACTGTTGATGCGTGAAGTTCGGGGTTCGTATGTATGGTGGGTCACTGCCTGTCGACGGTTCGCTTGAGCCACTGCGTGAAATGCCGCAGCTGCCACACCGCCCGCGCCGACTCCTCGCGCAAACGTGCGTTGTGTCGCCGCAGCCGACGCACCTATCGAATAATCCGAGATAATTAGTTAAGCTGCCTACTGCCTATTAATCTTAATACTGTCGAAATTGTTATGAAATAACTTGATGAAGTACCTATAAAAATATTAATTTAAATGGTGACATTATAATGTCCAAGTGCAAATCTGAATGAACTAAATATTCCTGAATCGAGAGAATATATTCAGCTATATCTAAGTCAAACCAACAATTGAATGACAAGGACTATATTATATGTGTATTGCATTCATATAATAAATAAGCTTGTGTAAGGACCTCTACTTCGAATTCATTCATCCATTAGGCTATTTAAAAACGATAAAGATCAATGTAACATAAACACGTGCTATGTAATCACATGACGCTTAGCCCATAGATTACGATGCGGTAATCCTGATGTCTGGTGATAATTAAATCGCTACATTGGTGAATGCGTATTAAAAATAATTTCTTGGAACGACAACACGACGGTACAAATCACGTCTTTTTATTTTTATAATATTGATATGTTTACAATATAAATAATATTTTTTCCAGAGATAGACTGCAAATTTTTTAGAATGCTGTTGGCGCTTTTCCCTACTCTACGCATCCGAATAATTATTAGTCAGAAACAAAAGTCGCCAATCCATCCAAAATTCAATACTAAACATCGATTGAAGTATCGATAAATTAATTGACAACACTAGTGCGAAAATTGACCAATCATCACTAACGGAAAGTTTCTTCATCAAAAGTAAAAGTCAAAGTAATGTCTAAAGTAAAAGTAATGGTCAAATTCGTTTTTTCAAGGCTAAAGTGACAGCAAAACTAATAGAAAAAATGAATTTGACGGTTACTGTTGTTACTTTAGACATTACTTTGGCTTTTACTTTTGATGAAGAAACTGGCTGTAAGTAAGGAAAGATGATGCAAATAGTCTCCTCAGTAGACCCGCATTCTGATACTTAGGAGATTTTCCGTAATGACTTCTCCGCTAGTCATTTTGTTCTCCATGCCAAACATTGTAAAATTGACATAAAAGGATTGCAATATATAGTTATGTCAGTACCTCTTCTTCGAGCTGATGCCTGTGTCGCTGCGAGGCGGCGGCGTCGGTCTCCAGCGCGGCGACGCGTGACGCGAGCCCGCACGCGCAGTTGGCCGCGCTCGCCGAACTCGCTGTGCTGTTGGCCACGTTGGTCCCGGTCGGTGATGTCGTAGAAACGCTGGTTGTTAACGTAGCGGGGACTGTTTCCGATACCTGACACGTAGAAGAAGTTGGTGATGATTGATTTTCAGGTTTGGTCATTTCGAATACTGTTGTGGTGGAGTACATAAGGGAGCATATACGGAGAGAACATAAGGGAGAGTATAGAAAGAAGTAAATAGAGGTAGAAAAGGAGTACAATATACGGGGAGTACATGAGGAAGAAAATAGGGGTATTACATAAGGTAGATTACATAAAAAAGACATTACGTACGTAACAAGTAGGCACTACCATAATCGTAATCACGCTATTGTGGATACGAACGTACGTTTACGAAATATTTTATTCAATGGTTATTTTCCGCTTGCCCAGAAATAACATTACATGCAAAAAAATAAATTTTAAAAAATGACATTAGTATTGATAAGAAAGATTGATTTATTAATTGAGCTAAGAATAGTCTTTCGGTCAATAAGACAATGATATTGTTTTTTTTTATCTAAATTGCATATCAACGTTCACTGCGTAAAAATCGTTTGATTTCTTAACAATCCAAACTAATATTAGTTATATGTATATAAAATACAACTTACGACAGATACGTCATTCCAGGAATCGTTGGTGGTTTCGTTCGCTAAAGTTTCTAATGAGGGATCGGTGTTGTCCATCGAAGGATACTGGTGCTCTTCACATATCTAAACCAAAACAGATATCATTTTAATTCTAAGTTACAAAGTTAAGTTAGTTTAGGTCTTATTATGCAGTAATCCTTCTCCGTATGTGAGGAGGCCTGTACCCAGCAGTGGGACGATAAAAAAAGGCTGTAACAGTAAATGGTCTTAAAGTGTCATTGTTAAAAATAAACAATTTTGAGTTGAATTTGCTTTGTCATCAGGTAAAATATGCGCAAATTAAATAGCTTCTTTGTATTATCTATTGTTGTAATATCTTATCTTGAGACTATGTAAAACTTTTAGATACAAATAAAATAACAAATAAAGTAGTATATACCTACAGGAAACCGATTAATGTCTTGATTATTTATTTTATCACGTGAATAGTCTACACCTACGCTAATAAAAAAAAAAACAGTAGGTACTTCATGTTTATAGTCATAAAAGAGCATCGCTTTTAAGTGATTTCCAAAAGTCGGTCATGTAAACATCTAGTAGTAGTAGTAGTGTATGTTTTTTTTAAATGATATAAAGTTTATGAGCTAAGCAGATAAATGAAGCCACGTATTCACTGGGAAACAATGTTTCAGAAACACAGTTTCTGAAACATCACGTAGATGTTTACAGCAACAATGTTTCGGAAACTGCCGTCCACACCGTCAGATGTTTACAATATGGCGCCCGAGGAAGTAGTGTTGTTGTGTGGTGCCTACATTTATTTGCATAAGTCCATTTCTAGTAAACACGTAGATTTTGTTTTTGAAACAGTGTTTATAAACAATTGTTTCTCAGTGAATACATGGCTTGAAGGTAAATCTTGATAGAACTTTTTATAGAAATGCAATAAGTACATAGTATTAAACAAAAACGCTTTTTCTGTCCCTAAGCTTAAATCCTCAAAACCACGGAACTGATTTTCATGCGTTTTTTTTTTAAATAGATAAATATATTATCTATTTAATCTATTCAATTGACGTGACAACGTCTTATAAATTGGTTTGCCGGGTGACACTTCAAGAAACTGAGTTACGCTCCGCTCACGTTATGCGCTCACAATGAGAGCGAGTGAGAGGCACGCGTCCCTTCCACTCGGGCATGGTTAGCCCGCCTAAGAGCGAGAGAGACAGACATAAAAAGTGAAAGGCACGCGTCCCTTCCACTCGAGCACAGTTAGCCCGCCTAAGAGCGAGAGTGACAGAGCGAGAGAGAGAGAGAGAGTGAGAGAGATAGGCATACACACCGGTAAATAAATGTTTTAAATTGTTACTATTATTTCATCCCATACGAATGAATATTCACATTAAAATTATTTTACCATTCAAAGTCGTTGTCACGTTAAACTTTCGCCCGTATACCGACTTTACAGGCAACCAATTTTTTAAATCAGATAGTATACCTGCAGCATAGCTCGGGTAGCAGTATGCACTAGCGCCGCCCAGTCCAGTGCGGCGGCGTCGGGCAGCGGCAGCGGCGCCGCGCCCCCCGCCCCGCCCGCCGGGCCTCCGCTCCCCGTCCCACTCGCTGAAGACCTCCCTTCGCCAAGTTCCGCGTCCATCATGCGGATGAGGTCCTCCTGGATAACATGATTATTTTATACTTAGCATTTTACAAGCACAGACAAAAATCATGCAGTGCAGATATGTAGGTAAAATGTAAAACTCGGTTTTTTAATTGACATGTAAAACCTCAGATTGCCTGTTTTTCTGACTGGCAGTGATGCGAATGCGGCTGCAAGTCTTGCATCATTTTGGTCCAGAGTATTAAACAATGTGGGTAAAAAACGAGCGAAAGAGTTGTCACTTCTGCGATGAGTGACTACTTGTCACAATATGTCAACAGATAACTTACGTAAGGGTGCTTACATAAAGAAACAGGTTTCCGGTACAGACAAATCTGTACAGATCAGTACCGATCGGTACAGTGTTGACTCGTATAAAGAAACAGGTGAATCTGTCCTTAAAGACAATCAAAATTAAACCCGTATGGTACGGTCCAGGTAGTCGGCACCGATAAGTTACAACCTGTTTCTTTATAAGTGAGTGAATAGGATTATATTATTGAAATATTATACCTGCGCTGATCGGTACCTACCCTGTACCGGAAACCTGTTTCTTTATGTGAGCACCCTAAGTTATGCGGATAAATTATTTGTATGGATGTTCTTGTCTATCGTAAGAATATAATGTTAATGGTTGACTTACAGTAAGCGAAGATGTATTAGCAGAGGCACGCTTGTGCCTCGCGTGTCGCGGCGACGCGGCGTCATCGTGCGAGCGGCGGCGTAATGCTGCCTCCGGCGCAGGAGACGTCTGCGGCGACCGACGACCCGACCGACATGAACCACCTGACATAACTAATATTTTAGACTCGATAAAACGACACTATTTCTAAAGGACAATGGGCACAAATATATGGGACCTGGTATACCCCACCAATAGGAATGTCATATATATCATTGGATAGGCCTTTTTATGTAGAACAATATTTACTATGACAGCTTTGCTGAAATGTTTGTCCGTTCTGAGATATAGATCAAAAACTGTGCAAAAGTTAGAACTAAGTAATCTATTGATACCTCAAGTTTTTAAAGGAAAATCTAAGTACTAATAACTTTAAGTCTTGTAAGTACTACTGTGCCCGTTAGGATCCATAATTGTTACTATTATGTAGCATTTCAACCTTTTATTGTACCAAATGGATGTTGGGCGTAGTGAGAAACCGCACCAATAGGAAAGTCGTACATATCATTGGATAGGTCTTTTTAACTGGAACAACATTTACTATGACAGCTTTGTTCTATTGTTTGTCCGTTCTGAGATATAGATAACAAACAATCTTAAAACTGATGCTAATCAATACTGTAATCTGATTTTCTTTCATATAAGACTTACACTTAGTAGTTCTTAGATTTTCCTTTAAAAGCTTGAGTTATCAATAGATTACTTAGTTCTAACTTTTGCACAGTTTTTGATCTATATCTCAGAACGGACAAACATTTCAGCAAAGCTGTCATAGTAAATATTGTTCTACATAAAAAGGCCTATCCAATGATATATATGACATTGCTATTGGTGGGGTATACCAATATGCCCATTGTCCTTTATTTTTAATTACTGTACATATTTGCAATAAGCATGTTGAATAGAAACGTTTTCAGAATTCTTGTAAGTATTTATGTTTACAAATAAAAATAAAACTCTGATTCTTAAAAAAATACACATTTGGGAACCTCCGCCCTTTTAGGGAAGGTGGTTAAAGTTAAAAATCAGTTTCACAATATTTTTTCTTGAGACATCACATTTTGTGTGCTTATTGCTCACACCTTGAGGTTAGATCGATTTAAAGGGGCTTATCGCAACTAAACCACCTTCTTCAACGACATATTACCTGTGCCATATCCTGAGCTATCGGACCGCGGCGGCGAGTGTCCGCGCTCGTAGGCGCGGCGCGGACGGCCCGGCTGCTGCGCGTCCGCGCGGGCGAGCGGAGCCCACTCCTCCAGCCCCGCCTCGCACTGGCACTTGGAGCTCGACGCGAATGTTACCGTCACCTGGACAAGGACTGCTTTTATTACAACGTATTTTGGATATTCTACTGACGAATGGAAGACAAAGGGTTGGAACGTACATAGATTTAAAACCGTGAAAAAGAACACTCAAGCAAAAAATAGCTTGGTTTCACTTTGCGAAAATAGAGGTTGACAGTTTTTGTTAGTTATGAATCGGATTTTTTTTTGTAGGAATTTTTTGAAACAGATCATATTAATTTATTGCAGTTACGAAACAACCGGAATAAAGTATTTAATATATTCGTAATCTTACTGATTCGTCAAGATACATTTTCTAGTGTCAATAGATCTGCACATACCGTAACCGGATCGGAGGTCTTGAGCAGATCGACGAGCTGGTCGTGGTGTAACGCGACGACGGCGGCGCGGCACACCTCCAGCAGCCGCGCGCCGCGCTTGATGCCCGCCCGCGCCGCGCAGCCCGAGCTCTCCACCAGCGTCACCAGCCCGTCCGGCTGCACGTGGAACCCTGGAGAAACGACCTTATTAGTTGAACACATTTTTAAGTAGATACCAACAGTTTAAGTTTAAGTTTTATAGGGAGGCACAGGAATTTTGAAGGATATGGTTGTGCGTGAAGCACGGCGCGAGTGTTGCGTATAGTATAGTCAGTAGTTACCGAGCTGCGGGTTGGCGCCGCGCTCGAGCGTGAGCTCGTGCAGCGCGTGCGCGTGCGGCGGCGCCACGCTGGCAGGCGCCGCAGCAGCACGGCGCGAGTGTTGCGTATAGTATAGTCAGTAGTTACCGAGCTGCGGGTTGGCGCCGCGCTCGAGCGTGAGCTCGTGCAGCGCGTGCGCGCGGCGGCGGCGCCGCTGGCAGGCGCCGCAGCAGCACGGCGCGAGTGTTGCGTATAGTATAGTCAGTAGTTACCGAGCTGCGGGTTGGCGCCGCGCTCGAGCGTGAGCTCGTGCAGCGCGATGCGCGATGCGGCGGCGCCACGCTGGCAGGCGCCGCAGCAGCACGGCGCGAGTGTTGCGTATAGTATAGTCAGTAGTTACCGAGCTGCGGGTTGGCGCCGCGCTCGAGCGTGAGCTCGTGCAGCGCGTGCGCGTGCGGCGGCGCCACGCTGGCAGGCGCCGCAGCAGCACGGCGCGAGTGTTGCGTATAGTATAGTCAGTAGTTACCGAGCTGCGGGTTGGCGCCGCGCTCGAGCGTGAGCTCGTGCAGCGCGTGCGCGTGCGGCGGCGCCACGCTGGCGAGGCGTCGCAGCAGCACGTCGGAGCCGCCACGTAGCCGGACGCTCTCGCCGCGGTGGTAGTACACTCGTGTCCAGCCGCCGCTCACCACCCATCCTGTACAAATAACCGTTCTTTATTTAGAAAGTTTTGTTACATATGGCAGTAGAAGCAAACATTCACTACTTTCTTGCCAGTGTCTGCATCTCTTAAAGACAGAGTTGTGTTAAAGTCACAGCACAACTCCGTTTAAAATTAGCTTACAGCTGACGCGCTATCTGCGAGGTACCCTTGCGTGCTTTTCATATAAAACCGCGCGCTGGTCGTCGGCGCGCGGGTGTAAATAGACGGCGGCCCGCGGTGCACCTGCTTTAAACACTCTTGAGGCGCGACGGTTAGTCAAGGCGTCGTTAAGCTCCACACTTGGCGTTTGCGCCCTTTAGCAGTAATCGCGCGTGGTCTGCGGGCTAAGTATAGAGCGGGCTGCCGTGCCATTCATGTGTGCCTTGACCTTTATAATTCTCTCATATACCGGATCTGTCTGTCTGACGATTTTTTTAGAAATTAGCAGCACATAGGTACTGCAGTGGTCTACTTTTCTTCTTTTACTTTATTAATGTGTCATTATAACAAGTTAAATAACTGTGATGTTGAGACGCTCACCTAGTAACGAGTTAGTGGGTAGGACGAGTACAATTTGTCGCGTGCTGTCCTCGACGAACACCACGGTGTCAGCTGACACGCCCATTATGCAGTCGAGCAGGGAACCGCCCGCACCTTCATCTTGTACTTGAACCTGAAATATGCCACGTTTAGCCATCATTAGGAGACGAGAAAAAAAACTTTTTTTTATTTATGGCAGAAATTATCAAATGACCCTCCGCTATAGGTTAGCAGCGGTGAGAGATTGTTAGTGTTTAGACTTTTACTGACAAAAAATCCATCATGCTTATTTTGAACAATTCCGCAGCCAGAAACAAAGACCTAATAAAACAACTTAGTAAATAAAAATTGATTGGTATTTAATTTATTTAACCGATTAATAGATACGGAAATATGTAGAAAAACAACTCACATGAAAACATAGAGCTCCTCCGACTAACACGTCGTTGGTGCAGTTGTCCACTCGCGTAATCAAAGTGCTGTTCGCAGAATTGCTGCCGCTTTTCATAAGTAGCGATGAGAATATTGCTGGAGCACAAAATAAATCAAGATAAGTATAACATAAATTTCTGTATTTATTGCTATAGTTACTGTTCTAGTACTTACAGAACTTCTGTCCAGTTTCAACAGTGGTAGCTGTCACATAATTCTTGGCTAAATCTTTCAGGTACTCTTGTCGCGTGCGCGTCGCCATTGTACTAAACTTTGGTGATTGAATTGCAGCATTCTCGCCGTTTATAACCTACATAAAATATTAAAAAAATATTAATTATTGGAAAGTTTTAATATCAATTTATTTATATTTGTAAATTGATAACTTACTTTACTTAGTAATAAGTCAGTGAACGCTTCGCCCTTAGGGTATATCGCACCATCTTTGATCGGAGGTCCGAATAAAGGCACTTCTTTAGCACGACTCACAGCTA
Organism: Helicoverpa armigera; assembly: GCF_030705265.1. Taxonomy (NCBI): domain Eukaryota; kingdom Metazoa; phylum Arthropoda; class Insecta; order Lepidoptera; family Noctuidae; genus Helicoverpa; species Helicoverpa armigera. The sequence continues at coordinate 6,089,671 of NC_087132.1, read as the reverse complement.
TACTATAATGCGTATTCTCTGTACATGGATCTATAGCTCTAACTACAACAAAAACATGTTGGAACTGCGAACGTATATTCCGCGGTGTGAACGGGGCAGCACCAGGTTCTTGGAAGACAATGGTTACTATATCGTTGCCGATGTGACGTTTCCTCAATAACTGTTGTCGGTTATTCGGCGTGTACGGCAACATAGTTGACACATGAAACATAATGTCACAGCCCTGGTACGTGGTAAACACTGAATATAGTCCAGTGGAGTCAGTCCTGTTATCTAGCCCAGCCTTATATTTATCAAAGTCTTTTAATCTAACTGTTTGGCCTAACATCTTCAGAAATTCTACAAAAGCTGGTCCAGCTTCTTGGTTGTTATACATTTCTTCTTCTGTCGACTGACCACTCTTGCAGTACATAACCCCAACTTTGTAGTGTCTGGTTACACATTGTTCGTCTAATCTTAAGAGTTGTTCTTCAGCCCCTCCATTACTGATACCAAGCCTGAAAATTTGGGATTGTTAAGTAGCATTCTACATATAAATATAGTATTAAGAAGTCATAATATAATCATGTTGCTGTAATGCGAAATTTTGATTAGGAATAGTAATGTATGAGATTACGATAGTAATGTCTTTAATCATTTGTTGACCAATGGAATCGTGTTCATACCTTAAGCAGCCCACTTGTAACTCTGGCGCGACGTACTCCAACACATCCTTAGTGTTGTAGGTGGCACTGTTGTTGCTTGGCTTGGCTGTGGGCAGCGCGTCTTCTAGCACGGAGCCTCGTAGCGTGAGGAGTTCGGAAGTGCGCACGATGAGGCGGTACTGCCAGGCGAGCTGCGACGCGGGTGCGGATACATCCCCGCCGCCGCGACGTAGCTCAACCCGCTCTTTCTTTATCGATATGGCAACGGGTCCGAGGTTCTCGTCCATTCCAAACCAATTCTGATGAGCTGTTGGAAGAAATGTAAATAAATGTATCTACATGACATTAAGTTATTTAGAAAAAGCTTTTAGTTCATGAACATAAATAACTAAATTGTTGTGTGTCTATACGTATTATTAACGATCCTAGGGATGAAAAGGTTACCTGAAACTTAAACTCCAAGAAGTAAGAAAATTACTTACGCTGATTGTAGAAATAGTTCCTATAGTATAAGGCACCCAGGTCTTGGCTCTCAATAGGAAATGGTGAAAGTGATCTGGCAAATGGACAGCCATGACGCCAGTGCGTGTGTCCTGGAGGAAACTCCAGCATAGAAATCCCATAAGCAGCGCGTGGACGGTGCCAGCCTCCGGACTGGCCAAGTAGAGCACCGCGGGCAGTCTTCCAACATAAAGACACACAGCGTTCTTCTTCACCTGCAATGACGTCAAAATGATTATATGGCTAATAAAAAAGTTCTGTTATACAGTTTCGTACTCTGTTTGTGTTGATTCAAATCCCAATACCCCAATGTAAAACTGGCTGGCTTCAGACTACCCATAACGACTGCCAAAGATGTTCAATGACAGCCGGGACTTACCAGTTTATTGTGCCCTCCAAAACATGGAATAAGGCTAACAGTTAACTACCAAAATTGATAATTTGCTGTGTGTTCTGATTGGCAAATCAGCTTCAAATCATGTCTACATTTCTAATATTGTAAAAACCAATTTCATTACACGTTACATTATACAGTTTATAATATCCAACTATTAATTTTCACTTGTGTAAATGACAGATTCTGTGGACATGTGAGAATCCATAATAAACGAAAGTGCAACAATTTTCTATAAAAAGTTGATGTTCATTATACTGAGTTGAGTACAGTTCCATACAATATCAGATACCAACTGAAATGCAATAAAGGAAAGTGCAAGACTTTTATTGAGCATTCTACTAATTTCACAAAGAGAAAGTTAAATTAATTTAAAAAGGCATAAAAAATTATCAATGACAATATGAACTAGCAAACTTGAGAAATTAAAATTCTTACTTAGTATGACTCATATGGGCATACTCATGTATATGGATTGGGCAAAAAAAAAAAAATGCGATTGAAATATTATTGAAATGTAGGTATTATTAATTATAAGTTGAAAAAACGAAAACTAAAATAGACTTTCTATTTTAATTGAAAATTTCTTGCAAGAATGTAAATATCAACCGCATTTCACCACAATTTCAATTCAAAGCGATAATGTAAATAAATGTCTACATGTATATTCTTTATTGTCTGCAAGTGTACTTCGTTAACGCATGACTAACTGTCTGTGCAGTAATTATTGCATTAATGAATAAGTTATATTGAATGGAAGCACACAATGTCTGCTATGTAGTAAGCTATTAGAAGTAAGGTAACAACAAAAGGAGACAGTTATACTAATGTAATCCAGAGCATTTTGTTGAATGAAGTTATAAAATTGCAATTTGTTATAATATATAAAATTGTATTGCTGACACTTTAAGTGAGAGGCATTGCCATCCAACGTGGCAATGCCAGCCTCTTGGCTACGTTCCTGGTGGCTAGGGAAGAGGAGTTTTTTGATTCCATTTTGTAATTATTATTTAAAATTTCATTTTAGATAGTTGGTGAAAATAATTTGTATGATAACAGCATAAAATATAATATATAAAAGAAAAAATATTCCTGTTTAATTACTTGTAAATTCATGCAAATATTTTGCATATTTATGCATGTTATTTTCTTTACTGCATTATTTATATTATGGAAGAATGAAACAGTAAAGGATATTCTGAATAATTACATACACTTGTAGTGTTCTCATGAATGAAAGATAACAGTAGAATGTATTGACAATCCGAGAATTCCAACCGAGAAAAACAGGTTACATTGCTAAAGACAATTGCCTTACTGTACCTACTTGAATAGAATTAAAAAAGAAATAAATATATACCACCTCACTTCCTATATAATTAAGAAAAGAAATAGGAATCTTTCATATCCAAGCAACTATCAACAATGATTACTCATAAATATTACATTCCTTCAATAACAATGTCAAGTGTGAGAGCATAATTTGTGTCACCTGAATCACAGATAACACAATGGTTATTTGTAGTAAATAAAAAGCAATACAAAAAGATAATTAGATACACATGATGGTTTTACATGCTTCCTACAGTACTTCTAAGTACATATTCCTTGAATTCTATTATTATTTAGAATGTGACTTACCTCCCAGTTCATTTCTGAAGAATGGACAACTTTCTAACAATTCATTAGACCTTCCATCTCCCGTGTCTGGCACTGCATCCTCTCCTGGAGGCAGTCCACGAGTTGCCAGTAATGATGCTGCAGACGCTCCTGTTGTGGTGTTGCGCCGCCTGCTCAGCAGTGCCCCACGAATTTCTGCTGCATAACTTAAGTTAGCCAACAGTGACTGACAATCATAGTGGGCAAACTGTTTTCTTTTGTTACTCTCTGCTACAGATGAGAGACTTCCGTCTTCTAGGGGTGGACGGCTTAACACAGGTGCTGTTCCACCCCAAAGCTTATTTAGTTTCAATCGAGGCTTAGGACTGGCACTTGATCTGGATGGTGGGCCATCTGCATGGTCAGCTGTGATGCCATCAGTGATCCTTTCGACGGCGCGGCTCAGTCCTGGTGTCTTGTCCGGTGCCGACACGCCGCTGTAGCTGTGTACCATAGCGGGTAACCGCTCGTTTGCGCCTCCAATTACGTCAATTGAACCATGACTTCCGTACTCTCGTCGCAAGCCATTCCCAGACGGATGCTCAGCGTATATCAAGTCAAGACTTGAGTTGCTGCGGTAAATAACATCTCTAGCATCCTTTCTTCTATTATCTGGAGCGTACATGGCATTATTTTTCCAAACAACCTAGTGCATTCCCAATCACTAAAAAAGTTTGTCGTACTGAACTATGGGATAAATTTATATGTTTACACACACGTCGATTTAAAATTTTTGCTTGAGCCCTATTATAATTTGCAACTCAGATGAAAAGAACTACCAAATTAGAAAACAAGCTTGAACATAATCACAAAATTATCAACGTGTTATTTGATCACTAGCACATAAATGAACACTGCTGTTGTATTATTTGTTAAAAATACACTCGTAATAAATGTAAAACAAAGAGTAAATAGAAAATATTAATAATTTTGCAAAACTTGGATGGAGAAGTCCCATGTCAAATAGGTATCATCAAGTCAATTTACGCTTCATAAAAAACCATACATAGATAATAAATTGTTAATAGAATCTGTGACCTCAAAGATGTGAGTTGCCAAAGTAAAAAATGATGTTATTTGCCGACTCGATGTAAGGCAGTCCCTAGACGATCAATATGTCAGGGCGTGCAAGTGAAAACGGAACCTGAGTTCAGACTTTAGTCTTGAACTCGTTAAGTTCACTGACGTAGGTTCTCAAACTTTTATTCATCTTATACATGAGATATTCAAAATGTAACCTCAAATTACGAAACAAACTTACCTTTTATTTCATCTATAGCGTTTCCTGCCATTTTATATGTTATTAATTACACCGTATATACTAGTAAGACACTTTTTAATTGCGTTAAACACGTAACTTGCACTGTCACAGTTACAAAAATTACAAAACATTGTTTTTACCCTACGCAATGCCACTGAATTCGCGAGGCGAGTCTTTTCAATTCGTGTTACAGCGCCGCCGGCGACTCGCCTGGGGCCCGATTCTCCTAATTTTTACTTAAGCGACATACGGTTCACGTTCGACTGAGATCCAACCTCGACTCAATTACGATTGAAGCGTATGTGCCATTCCGCATTTTTTTCTTTGAAATAAACGTTTTTTATCCTTTTCTGTCATTCTATAATGAATCATTTTGTCTGCAAATGATTTACGGTTGCAATATGATTGTAGAGCAAACTACGGGCCCCGATTCTCCTAAGTTAATAATGTCAAAATCGAATAGAAATCGAATCGCAATATGATCGCAATAGCAGTTTTAACCATATCGGGCATTCTGCTACTAATAAAAGACCAATCGTATTCGATTGACATTTGATTGGTGTGCGATTGGTCTGCAATTTTGATAATTTTGGTCTATACGGTAGTTTGCTGTACAATCATTTTGCAACCGTAAATCATTTGCAGACAAAATGATTCATTATAGAATGACAGAAAAGGATAAAAAACGTTTATTTCAAAGAAAAAAATGCGGAATGGCACATACGCTTCAATCGTAATTGAGTCGAGGTTGGATCTCAGTCGAATCGAGTCGAACGTCAATCGAAGGTCGCTTAAGTAAAATTAGGAGAATCGGGCCCCTGGCCAATCCTACGCAAAATGTACGCGGCCTCCCAAATCGTAGCGGCAACGAAAGTGACCACCCTACTCTATATACCTAATATAATATCGATCTTCATCTTTTGAAGCTTATAATTTGTAAAAAATAACTAAGAAGGAACTCTCAGCTCTGCGCGTTTCTGACCTCTAGCCGCAGTCGCGGTAAAAACGGTGGTCTTTTTTGAATTGTTTGGGTACGCCATCAAACTTGTTTTATAATAAAAAAAATAAATAAGGCACACAGACATTTCTTAATATTTAATGAGAACTCACATACATCATTTTTCAAACACATTATTATAATAGCTTGCGTTTTCTAGTAGGAAATCCTGCGAGAGATTTCTAAGATCGACTGACACCACCGGATTGGCTTTGTCTTCCTGGCCCTATAATACTTGCAGACACACGGCTCACTAAAGACTGTCGTTCGGAAGTTGTCAAGGTACTACGTTTGGACTTGGGCCCTACGTCTTCGTCGTCGGAAGCCATTGACATTGGCGTTTTCGTGCCTATAGAGACTCGGCCTAAGGTTTTACGGTCGGAGGAGACCGCTGAACCCGTGCTCAGAATGGGTTGGTTAGGTTAGGTTAGGTTAGGTTAGGTTAGGTTAGGTCCCTGAGATTTGCGTTTAATCGTTATGTCAGACGATTTACGACTTGGTCGCTTCGCGATGACACTTACTTTCGTCATCTGAAATATTTTTTGTGATAGGTTAGTTATGTTATGTGTTCAAATTGTTAATCAATCTTATCTAATTGTCTACAATAGGAAGTAGGTAGTACTCACCTATTATTTTAGAATTTATAATAGGATACATACCTATTCGAATTGAGGCGACATCTAATGGCCAGGTTTGTAATAAAGAATTTACGAAATAAATTAATAGCATATTTATTACAGTAGGTACATATATTAATTAATAATATTTTATCTCACGAAAGCGACTGATACATATAGTACAAGCTCGTAAAAGCCAATGGGAAAAGCTCGCTGTGTTCGAGTCGACGAGAGACGAGTCTTACAAAGACAAGTGCCAAGATACCTAGGTATCTATTCTAAATATTTGCTCATATGTACCTATGTACGATGGCAGATTAGATAATATAATTATGTAGCTAGCTTGCTTTGTATGACTCAACCGCTTTCGTGAAACAAAACAACTGTAGGTAGGTATGTGAGCACAACACGATGAAACAATATACTTACACATTACAAATTACAAAAAAAAAATATATAGGTTTTTGATAGGTACAGTTAGTACTTTTCGTATTTCGTAATCTAGAATCTCTAATATTCGCATACCTAACTGAAAAGTTAGACTTACCGCATCTATGGCACTGGCTTGCATCGCTCTTTGCACTTCCTCAGTGATCTCTTGCTGTTCCTCTGGCTCTATTATCTGGGCCTGTAGAGCTTCTATCGCTCTGGCAACAAACCTCTTTATTTCGTCTTCTGGCATGTCGACACCGCAGTCTGTTAATGTAAAAATAACTTCATTCAGTAGGTGCTAAGTTTTCTTTTTGAATGATATCATGCACTGAATATTGAAATCACATGTTTACTGGCTTGAAAAAAGGGTTTCAGAGTTTAATTTTAATAGACACACAGGTACCAAGATCTAATGAAATAAAACTACCTTTGATATCTTCTATGACGTCAAAAGAACAGATTCTTTCAAGGCTATCGTTGGTGATAGGATGGTTTTCGTCCACTAATGATTTCACGAGAGACGCCAACGTCTCAGGATCGTCTAGAATGGAACACGAACATCAAATAAATTACTTTTTGAGGTGATTAGTTAAAGTATATATTCTAAATTCTTTCATAATTAATAATTCTTTCATATTGCAAAATAGTACTTATGAAATAATTGAGAATGTTTGAACTGACTAGTTTTCAAGCGTTAGCTACCCAACAGTGCAAGAATTTTCCAAATCGTTTCGAAGCCTCTAGGGTCTAACTTATGAATGTTTCATCTTTATTATTCTACTGTAGTAGAAGTTTAGGCGTTAATTGACTGTGTCGATCTTGTCCAGTGTGAAACAATGCTAACCTATATCTTTGAAATGAGCGGAGTGCATGAGCGCAGCGATGGCAGGTCCGAGGCGCTCTTCAAGTCGTTCATGCTCTTCCACCAATTCCGAGAGAGCACCTTCCAGACTGTCCATCACAGACTCCGGAGATTCCATAGCTTCAATTATTGCCAACTATGTTAAAAATGAAGATTAGTATTTGTACCGTTGTTGCCAATAATGATATGATTGATGTGCTGATAGTTTAGGACGTCTAAGTGACGTCTGCTGAGCATCTCGCACGGCATCCAATATAATTTCGATGTAACGGTCCAAAAATATTAATAATTTTTTTTTTTAGCGACGTAAAATCATCAAATGACCCCTCCCGCTGTGGGTTAGCAGCGGTGAGGGAGTGTCAGACTCTTACTGACTAAAATCGTCGTGTTCCGTCATAGGCCTTTTATGTACCAGGGCCGCGGTATCTCTTTCGAACAACCCGCAGCCCCGGCAGGCCTTGGCCCTGCTGGGCCCCGCTGGGGTTGCTGACATCTCTTTGAGGAGCGCGTGGAACAACGCGCGCCGTCGACACGGGTCTGTCGTCTAGAAAGACAGAGGGACGATGAGCCACCCGAACTCACCGCCCACAGACCCAAGCTACTAGGATCTGTGAGGCGCAAAATTAAGTAGGTAAGATAAGCAGAGCATTTGAGTGCAAACTTACTTGTTGTTTTACGAGGAGATCAACTAAAGCCGCTAAAGCGTCAAATGCTCTAGTCTGCTGCTTGTAGTTTCTCGGATCACCTCCAGCTTTTAGCTGCCACTTGCGTACAACAGCATCAACCAAATCATAGCGAGAACACTGTCTGCAAGGCACATTTACAATATCAGTCAGAGTAATCCGACACGACCGGTGAAAGATCAGGCGTAACCGACATTTACGTTCTTACCCCCAATTTTATCAATTAAAAACAGACTTTGGTCTCGTAAAACCAGAACTTAGATCCCCACAGAATTTAAACAACCCGAAATGCCAATTGCCATGGCTTTCCCTCTGTAAAAGGTACGAGGTAAGTGTGTATAAATAAATTTCATCAATCAGTGTTGGTCTCGAATGATTTGATCGAATATGCGTGAATAAGAGTAAGTGAACATAATTAAATATACCCAGTCATGACGTCGGGCAGCATGGTCATGACATCTTTGAGTAGGAGCTCAGCTTCATCCCGCGATAAACGCATTGCGTCGAGGCAGTCGAATAGTAACATCATTGATGTTACGTTTTCCGTCATTTCCGTTTTTGAAATTAAAGGTGTTCTGCAAGTTAACAATAAAAAGAAACTGATAATTTTAACTTGAATAACGACAAAAGCCGAAGATCTGAAATTTACTATACTAAGTATCCTAAGCATCGTTGGCCTCTGCCAACAGCAAACAAACAGTTGAGCAAAGAGTTGCTCAGGTTGATTATCATAGACTTGCATATTTGCGCTATCTGAGAATGTCTACTGCATACCAACTATGAGAATTCACAGCGCAGAAAACTTCCTGCGGAAAGCTTCGAAGAAAAATTGAAGCTTCTTGTCATCTTTTCACAGTTCAGAGTCACATGATAATACCATAACAGAGCGCGATGCAAATAAAATAAAAGTTTTTGAGATACTACGCGAAAGCAATCTGGATTTGTACGATGTGAAGTTGCATCTCAGTTTTGTGGGAGAGTCCGTCATCCAATGTGTCCATATGTAGGATTGAAGACATACGCGTAGGATTGAAGAAATTTCCGAATTGGGGCTGGGCATAGGTATGCTCACTGACATTTCACGTAATGTCAATGTGAGTACTGTTAAAGGACTCACATGGGAAAGTATTTTTTATGTTCTTGACGAGCTCGAGGTGCCATTACTAAGTAAATGTCCGAAGGCTCCGGTTCCATTGGTCTGTAAGATGGTGGTGGGCTCCTCGTTGATAATGGCTTCTGGCGAAGACTTAAGATTTCTGCTTGCAGTTCCTGTTGAAATCAGTGGGCATAGTTGGTGAAATAGATTGATTTAAAGCAATTAAATTTGAAGCATTGGGAATAAATTAGGAGACATTGGGGGTTACTACATTTCTTTCAGACCTCAATATATACGTGCTTTCAAGGTGTCTCATCTCATTTGTACATGTATAATGGTAGCAATCACCTTTATTTGTTGCTTCTGTCGTTGTCTTATAATAAGAAGACGCATGACATCACGCTGGTATTGTTCTAAGTTGTATCCTCCACACATCTCAGCAATAGTTTGGGGGCTCTGCAGTACGAATTTGAAAATTTGAAAATTAGGAAAAGTTGTCAGTTTCCTTCGGGGAAGTCATGGATTTACTTATCCGCACTACATACATTAGTACTAAAGAAAAACATTTTTTTTGTTATAAGTCAAGTAAGGGATCTTTTGAGTAAAAGTAAATAGTTAATAAAACAAGGTTCACCGTGTAAGGTAGCGCTTCAGATTGCAGTGCTGCAGCCAACCGGAGGCGATCGGAATAGTTGTTCATAGAGGATAGATATTTCTTTTCGAGCTCGCTAATGCGCTCCTGAAATAAATAATTAAATTATTGTATTAAAGAAATCTAATATTAAATTGAGTATCTGATTGATGTAAAGTGGCATTAGCTTCGGGTTCTTTGAGACATCTGCCAACGACTTTTGGTATTATCAAAGATGACTACGTAAGTAGGTATTGCAAAAAGTTGCCATTGGTTTCAAAGAAGGCGTATGATGGCGGAGTAAGTAACGTTTCGCGTCTCCCGAAAACCCTCATTTTTGAGCACTACTTTTTTAGGAGATGATCCGTTATGGCATGTAGCCATTTTCCTCTTCACCAGACAAGTGAATGTCTAGTTCAGGCAAATTATATATATATCAGCACTTATTTAGAATTAAGTAAATTACTGTAAAACTTATGTACAATTGAATTTAATAAACGATTTTTTTTTATAATGACTCACGTTCCAGGTCTTAAGCTGCGCGCGCACGTGCGGCAGCGCGCCGTACCGCAGCGAGTACTTGTGGCGCCGCGCCATCTGCCGCAGCAGGTCGTCCAGTGTGCGGTCCACCTTAAGTGAACAAACCACGCATCACCACCACAAATTAAATGACTCACATAAAATCTTATATATAAAAATGAATTGCTGTTCGTTAGTGTCACTAAAACTCGAGAATGGCTGGACCGATTTGGCTTTTTTTGGTTTTAAAATGTTTGTAGAGTTCCAGGGAAGTTTAAACGATACGAAGTTCGCGGGATCAGCCAGTTATATATAAAAATGAAACATGGGTACAGGTAGCTGGGGAGTTTGTTAAGCCTCTTCTTCTTAGGGGAAGGGTTTAAGGGCCGTCTGTTGTTTTTAACGTTCAAAAAGTGCTGAATGAGCACAAGTGCTGATTTATGAGCTTAATTTGAATAAACGTAACAACTAGTTATTTATGTGTTTATTGCAAGTGATCTGTGTATCCTCTTTTAGAAATCCAAATTAATAGTATTTGGAGTTGTCAATAAAGAACTCAGCTACATCCGGTTAGACTGGAAGCCGACCCCAACATAGTTTGGTAAAAAGGCTCGGAGGAGGAAGAAAAAGTTGTCAATAAAGAATAGTACCTTGCGTGGCTTGCCCAGCTTGCGCGTGAGCACGTCGCGCATCTGCGCGCGCAGGTCCGTCGCCTCCGCCTCCATCGCGCGCAAGTCCACGTTCATGCGGAACAGGTGAGTGCGGTTTATCCTGCATACCAATGTTTCTGGACTAGTCTTCTTGTCTTACACACGAGTGACATAAATGCATATCTAAGTAGGTATGTATTGGTAATTACGCATTAGGACTATAGATACCCCAGCGGGGCCCAGCAGGGACAAGGCCTGCTGGGGTTGCGGGATTGTTCGAAAGAGTTACCGCGGCCCTGGTACATAAAAGGCCTACGCCGGAACACGACGGTTTTTAGTCAGTAAGAGTCTGACACTCCCCCCTCGCCGCTGCTAACTCACAGCCGGAGCATTTGATGATTTTTGACGTCGTTAATACTAAAATACTATAGATACGAGTATTATCAAATACCTCACAGATTACGTTCTACTAAACCAGTTACTCCTTACTTCTGCCTCAACCTCTGCTGCCTGATCTCTTCTTGTAGCTCCAAAACTCTTTTCCTCAGTCGGGTGAGTAATGCTTCAGGGAACACCACAGCCTGCGACAGGCCTTTAGCACCGGTGCACCCGCTTATAGCTGCCGCTCTAATTTGATCGTAGCGAAGTACCACTACTGTCTCCACATCGTTCAGGCAACTCTGTTTCTCCAGCTTAAAGAAATATCATGCATAAGCATGTAACTGTTTTAACTTAATTTACTACGTATAAAAGTGGTTGCTTATTAAGTTTTTCTTTGTTATGTACCATAAATTCCCTCAAGTCATTTTTCCTTTGGTCCAGTTGCGCAGATAGCTTCCGCCTAACCTTGTTATGTGCCTCAATGTCCCGCTTTAAAAGCTCAACCAAACGGTCTTGCTCCATTATGTTTTGTTCGAGTTTATGTCTAAAAAAAAATACAAAAAAATTACAAAAAAAATGTTTCTTAAAAAAAACAATTATGGCCGTTTCCAATACTATCATGCGTAAATCAGTTATTACTACTTATTACCTGTCGCCCCTCATTTCGTATGTTAGATCATAAGTTTCCTGTTCGCAGCCTTCGGGACAGATATTGGGATCCAGGCGTATGGGACCAATGTCTCGACTGTCCAAACTGCCTTCATCTTCTTCGTCGCTCGATGATGATGATGACTCCGATTCAGAAGATTCTATTCAATCGCCAAAATTTCATTATCTGTTACTCGGGTTTCGAGAGACGTCATAGCTAGTTTTCGTAAATATTGCATAGAGAGTAACCGTTTCTGACGGTTAAATAAAAGTGATGGATTTGACTCGTTGGAACTGCCTCATTACTTCCCGTACAAGAATAAGTTACATCATTTTTTTCGTATATTTTTATTTTCTCGGCAATTTTTAGAGGTTTCTGTCTTAATAAAACTAAACCCCAAAATGGAAATCAACGTTTTTACCATCATCATCATGAAGTCGTGGCGCTCGGTACTTCTTCTTGAATATTCTGCGCAAGAAGTCAGCGAACTTGTTGTCCTGCACCAGTCTCTTGAACTTCCTCTGTAACTCCTCACATGCAGCATTGATGTTGTCTTTCTCTGCCTTATGCTCTTCAATGCGATGCTCGCATTCGCTTATCTGTTCTTGAACGCCCCGGACCTGATAGATTTTAAAACTGATTGGATACCTATGTTTCATACTGATTCTTGCATAAGTTGGTACTAACGAATTTTACTGGCTCTCCAGGCAAGCTTATTCTTATATAGGTATCGTAGTTCAACTATGTATTTTCTTTGACAAGCTTTATCAGAATTTACATTACCTCTCGCTATTTCTCCTTCATTAATATGGAACAGTCATCACCTGCATTAGTTTTGAGTAAACTCGTTCAGCTAGGCGGTCCTCATGCATCTCGAAGCGGTTCAAGACATTCATTTCTCTGTGCAACTGGCACAAGTGTATCTCAAGGAGTTGCGATTTTTCCTAAAACAAATTAGTAGGTACCAGTAAAGCGTGACGTCGAAAGGTCCCTCGCCACAGACGAGAAGTCAATGCGTACATTAAGTTGCTACATTTGTAGTTTCAGTATGACTATCTACGAATGTTCAATTATACTTATTTGGAATTGACCAAACCTGAACTCTTATGCGCGTACGCTGCAACTCTTTTAACCGCGCATCAAATTGGGTAACTGCAGCTTCTGCTTCCTCTAGTAGCCTATCTTGTTCAAAAAGATGCCTGTAATAACATGGCAAAATATGTAGTATTAAGAGCAACATTACAAAAGAATATTGTTTTTTGTAAGTAATTTCTAATTTATATACACCTCTCAATGCGTCTCTCTCGAAGTTCATTCTCAATCTCCGTGGATTCCTGGTCTTGTCTAACTCTCAGAAGTTCCCAAGAAGCAACCAGAGGGCGTGTTACTGCAATTAAAAATACATGGTCATGACAAAGTATATTTATAGACTGAAAGCTGGGTTTAGTAGCTAAATACAAAATGCCGTAAATGTGGATCGGAATCTGTTGGTTCTCTCACCAGTAATCGGTACGAAGCTTTCAACCCTTGGTGCGCGTACCCTGGCTGCTTGGTGCATTTGAGACATTCTTCTTCGCTCCTGAACTTGTTGCGATTTTTTTGACGTTGGTGCGCGGCCACCATGTGTATGTATAGGCTCCGGTTTTACCTGTGACATTGATTTTTTAAGTATATAAAATCCTTAATGATTAAAACAGAGTTCATAACAACGTAAATTCCATACGAACATACCTACTAAATAAAGACCATTCTATGCCCTTGGAATATTGGAATAAGAATGAACTGTTCTTTTAAATAGGAAATATATGTATATATCATATATATATATATATATATATCATTTTGAATAGGAGATAGGAATGCAAGCCAAAATATTACAATACTCACTTCCAGATGCCTTTCAGGGAACTCAAGTTCGACGTCGAACTGAGGCAGTGGTGGTGGAGTTTTCACAAGCTTGGCTGGTATCTCTATGCGAATCTCTGACAAGCGCTCCCCGATCTCCTTCATACGCGTGACCATCTGAACTTTTCGGTTCCTTAGTTCAAGCACTTTCTCATTGAATTCGTGTTTTATGTCGTATATCTAGAAATTAAGTTTAATGTGTTATATGGTAATGGATCTTAATATCTTTATTTGCTATATATGAAGCTGCTTGTTATTTTGAATAGGCTGACCTCTTTCCGTATTAGGCAGACACGTAACTGAGTATTGTGTCCGGGCGGTGCCACATAGTCAGGATGTGTCTTCAGTATGCGGTTACCGATGCTTGCCTCAGCTTCCTTCAATGCCTCGGCTGCCCCCGGAGGCATGGCGTTTGGATCTGGTTTAAGATTGAGATGATTTTGCCACTACGAAGAAACATTTCAGATTAATAAAATCTAGAAATAACAGACTATAGATTGTAGAAGAACGACGTAAATATGCATCGGTATGTGGTTTCCAGATATTGTCGTGCATAAAGCTTAAACTGATTTTGCAAAGTTATAGTAGATAGAGAAAAAAAGGAAATACACAAACCTCAATAAATTGATTATGATGTCTGTTCAGGCGGATGTGGTAATTTCTGAGAGCTTTCTTAAGAGGGTATGGTGGTTTTGGTGGAAGGCCCAGTAAGAACGAAGCAACCCTTGGAGGACCGTATGACGCCCTGCGAGCCGCTACTCGACGAATTTGTGACTCCGTTCGCCTGTTTTAGAATGATGCGATGATCGATAGTGATAAAGAAAATGTTTCGATAGTTGTGAAAAAGAGTTTCAATCGAACAAAATTACTTACTTTAGCTCTTTCTCAGCCAATTCCAACAAATTCATATCCCTAGCAGCATGTACATTTCAAAAACAAATTAAACACATTTCATAATATCTCCTAGGCTATTGAAAATAAGTGGAAATATAAAATCTAAGAATGTGATGTACCCTACCTTCCTTTCAAAGCAGCTTCAGCTAACTTCTGGTACACTTCATCAAGTTGCGCGTAGAATGCTTTGGAGAGATTCTTTTGGCGTAGAGTTCTTAGTATCATTTCAGGCTCCCTGCAATAATTAACAAGGTACCTACATCCTTCAGAAAGTGAGTGTTTTAAAACAAAGGAAATCAGTTCCAATCTACTTCAAATAGTTTTTTTAATCATTCTACACTTACCTTATTGCCCTTACACTAAAAGGAAATACGTCGAGCTGTATAATATTCCTTGAATACATCTTTTCTAGCCCCAAATCAGAAGCTTCCAATTGATGAGCTAATTTTCTGATTGTCAGAGCTTTAGCATCATCCAATTCTCTCTCTTGAACTTTTAGGGGACGGGGGTCTAGGGTTACGTCTATTTGTTGCGAATAAGGTAATGCACGATTCCTGGATAAATTAAATATGTTTAATTACTTCTTAGATACGTGGCGACTAATGGGCTGTAAGCACTATCTGGTTAAGCTTTCGTTACTCAAATACCCAGAATCTGGGACATTTCCAAATTCATTGGTAATATAGCATTCAATATTTTGTTAAGCTATTTAAAAGAAGCACTAGAATATTCCTTACGCTTTTATTAATTTGCTGTACTCAGTTGTGATTACAGCCAGTTGTTCTCGAACTTTCTTCTTATGTGCGTTTGCAATGGCCATCATTTTGTCAAATTCCTCTTTCTGCTTTAGCTGTTCGTGGGACATCAACTCACCTTCCACCGTGCTAGGCTCTTTTAATTTGGTAACTGTCTGTAAAAGTTGAGCATTTTGGCTAAGCCTGATTCTAACCATGAAACAGTGTTATTTCTGCTCAGATTTTCTGTGGTCTCAATGATAAGAGCAAGGTAAATAAAGTAATATATATACAACTTTTTCGACTCACCATCGACTCTGGAGGGTATGGCAGTATCTGCTTCGGTAGCAGTCGTTCTGGAAAATTTACTCTATAAGAGAAAATATTACCGTCAGCTCCAGAAGAATATAGGTATCTGAAATTGAAACAATGGAATTAAGGACGGCTTATTTATTAACTTTAGGTACCTTAATATTTTTTAAAGGATCTTACTTTGAATTGTGGCTAAATTCCAGACATGTAATACGCCCAGTGTATTGATCATGCATCGGTAAATAGTAACTGTCAATGAAGTCTATACGAGGTATTGGTTGTTTCTGAAAAATTAAACAAGAGGGGATTTATTTGTAAATAAAACAATAGCAATAAATATTGCTTCATATTTTTTTTAAATTAGTTACTGGTCTTTATCACAAATATTACCTCTTCTTTAGCTAATCGGCGACCTTTCAAACTTCGTAATAGTTTCTGCTGGGCTGCCATCCAAACTCTGAAGTGATGTTGAGGATTATCTTCCTCTTCAGTTGGCATGCGCACCACTCGGATATATCCCCTGTTTGTTCCAACTACCAAGTACCGGCCGTCACATCTGATTCAATATTGTTTAGTTCGGAGGTCAAAAATAATTGCAGGCTTTCAAGCGTTACGAATCAACAAGAAGTTGCTAAGACACACCACTTTTTTGCCATAATAACTTACACAAATTTCAAAGCAGTCATATCTTCACACCAAGCCCCGATGAAAGGAGCGTACTTGAGGATTTTGTTGGTTCCAGGCTGGATAAGAAGCAAAGCTCCTGTCCCTTGCTGAACAATCCAGATGCCTTCATGGCAGTATTCGGCCCAAGTAATTGTTGTTCCTAGCATGCTCTCGCTTTCCACTAGGATAATAAACCATTCGTTTGATGATCATTTAATTAGTACTAAGTGTTAATTGATTAAGGACAGTTAAAATTAAAAATACAATGTAGCATTGACAGAAACAAAAGTGACCCGGACGAGAGACTTTTTTGGGAATCATCAAGTAACTTACTTAGTTCTATTTCGCCGATCCACTCAGTTGGTTCGTCATCATCTCCTATAGCAGCCTGTGCTTTCAAAGTTTCTTCATCTATGCTTGCAAGATCTTCAGGTTCTGGGAAAGGCCTGTGGCGCATGCTAACAAAACATTTTTAATTGAATAACTCCATTATGACCAAGATAAATTTAGCACACGGAGCAATAGGTTCAAACTTTGCCTTTAAGGTTCGACACTACTGAGTTTTCATTTTCATCATTGCAGCAGCACTAGAGTAAATATTTATTAAATAAATATCATGTACTTACAATTGCTTTTTCACCAATGATTCTTTATAGGATTGAAATTCTAATTTAAAAGTTGAAATATCGGCGTACGGGCGCACTACGGGCAACGGTAGGGTCGCCTCCATTATGAGTCCCACTTGACCACAGAGCAAAAGTGTGCGGTCCTGAAAGGTACAAAGATATCTTAAAAGCTTTTGTCTTTAAAAAAAAATATGTCTTTTATCCGGGCTAAAATCTATTGAGCGAGGCCCATATAGTTGGCAGTTGGTAATCGCCAGCTCGCTTTCAAAACTCACACTCACTCAAACACTTCGCTTTTTAGTGCTTTAAGTGATAGATGTCAAAAGAAACAAAAAATACGAGGATGTTAGGTTTAGGTACAATGCAGGTCGTACTCTTGACTTACCGACTCTTGACTTTTACTTACCGTGTTAGGTTTCCATGTAATAAACGCGATATTATTTGGAGTTTCAATGAAACCAACTCTCTGAAGTTCGAAGGGAGTGCCTAAATTCAACTGGTACATGAATATGGTGCTGTCCTGCCCACAAGTCACCAGTATAGTGCGCTGGGCGTTAATTGATATTTGCGTTATCGCTTTTGAGTGTGGTTTCAATAACTAAAAATAAATATTATTATTTTATTTTAAAACTTTATTGTAAGTTATAACCTAGATAAAAAGCGTGTAAAAAAAAAACTCACCGATATCAAATCCATGACGTCAGCTTCGTCAGACTCATCGCTATGAATAGTGAGTACTGAATCTATCCGAATGTCGATCATAGTTTTCTGACCTTCAAGTCTTTCCGGATGTAGCAGCAGCGTGCGCATTATACCGTCTTCGAAACCCACTATTAAGATGTGAGAGGTTTCATCCACCTTCAATGTTGGAAACATCATTAAATCTTATTTCAAATATATTTATTTAAACACAGAAATTAAAATTGTTACTTACGTCTGTAGGTGGGTAAAGTAGACACGTAACAGGTTTCGGGAAAATATATCGAGCCAGAAGAGTGTGCTTTCGTGTATTGTAAGCATGTAAAGCACCATCTTCTCCAGTTGTGATCAGGATGGGATGTGTCCTTATAGCAGCCATAGCAACGACACCCCCAGAATGAGAAGTAGTAACCTTCCGATGATTACAATCTATTTTATCAACATCTAGTTCCACAACCCAAACGCCACCCTTGCCGTCCTAGAAGGGAAATAGACGTGAGTACTATGCACGTCTGTCCTATTTTTATACAGAATTGTATTTTACACTTACTTGGGCGTACCAAAAAGTGTCTTTTTTATGTTTAAGACACATGATCTCGCAACCAGGGACCTGTAAACGAAATATTGGCTTTTGGTAGGGACCTAAAAACGTAGTCTGGGTGAAACATAAATATATACATACGCAAGTCTCAGCAACAGGGTTAAGTTCCACATAAGGGTCGTCTTCGGGTGGATCAGCTTGGTCCACGGTATCCCAATACCACGCACGGATGCATCCGTCGCGAGCTATAGTTGTCACTTCGTCACCAGCTGGACTTAGCATAAATTGGATCTGAAATGTGTTTATGAAAAACGAATATGATCTACAACCAAAGATCAGTTGATAGTTAGGTTTGCTAAGATAGCTCTAAATTCGATCTGGGATAAGCGTAAGCGGACCGAATTGGGAATGTGTGTGTGTGTGTGTGTGTGTATTATGTAATTCTACTTACAATGGGTGCTTTATGACAGAATTTTCTTCCCTTCTGAGTGACTTCTAGTTTGACGAGGCCTGCTTCCCACACTAATATATTGCCCCATTCACATCCAGATAATACCTAAAAAGCGTGGTTAACAAACTTAACAATACCCAATTTAAAGGACAGCAATTATAGAGGTCGTTATTTTATTCAAAAGGGAAAGGGTTAGATGATAAATGTCAGCAAGAAACTTTGTTTTAAATTGAGCCGTGACCTTTAGATATCTCTTTGTAAAAATAAAACCTTTGCCAGTAATAATTGCACAATATGTTTTAACCTTTTCATCAGGCATTGGATAAACGCCGAGTACATCACAGATTTCTGTCTTGCCAAATCTGCCAAGTTCGCCTTTCAGTTTCAGTCCAGTAAAGGTTTCAGCCATTTTCCAGAATTTTATATGAGCGGCACCTGTAAAATTACCGATTACGACAAATTTATTATTTTTAGGTAAAACTTAATTTATTATGGCTTTTTGACCTTTAATTTTCCGATAAGAAAATACCGACGGTTTTAATGATCTTAAAACAATGTGTAAACATAAGAAAACTTAGTTAACAAATGACCTGCTGTAGTAAGTTGTCCTTCACAGTAGGGCGAGAACTTGACCGCGTTAACGTCGTAAGTAAAGGCGCTGGTGCGTAGAAGAATCTTGTGTCGTCTCCAGTTCCAAATGGTAATGTTGTAATCTGGTTCTTTTCCCACTGAGGCTAATAGCAGACCGTCCGGACTGTAAAGTACAAAATTACCTAAGTAACTAGGTAGTAATGAGAATTTAAATCTCAATACTTTATATTCAGAAAGAAAAAAAAATTGCAATAGCAACTTCTACATGTAAAAGTTACCTGAAGTCCAAAATGGCATAAGCATTAGTAGTTCCATCACGAAGGGCTGCGTCTATTTCCATTTGAGGCCACGTATATAACAATATAAGTGGTTCACGTTCTCCCTCTCTATCCTCTGCTATCGCTATGCGATAATAAGGGTCTGTTCTGTAGGACTAATCACAAAGACGAATTGGGTACAATTTAATGATTTTTTGGGTACAAAAACATTTAATTATAAAGTTGTTGAGACTGGACATACATTTCTATAGGTATGTATGCAAAGAGCGAATGAATTAATTTACCGTAAGACTCCCAACTGTTCCTCCCGTGGTGCTGCGGCGAAACCACGTCTGCTTCGTGTTGACGTCGAGAAAAGTAATAATGCTGCCAGCCGACCAGCACACGACAGAGTCGTCGCACGCGCATAGATTGAAGAACTTGTGACAGTTGTAGCCGTACGAGTGTCTTAGTTTGGTTAAGAAAGTTATTAAAGAAAAACTTAACGTCGTTATTTAGGTAAACAACCCGTCCTGCCATATTAGAACTTTTTTTCTACAACCATCCCCATCCTCTATGAAAGTCATTGAATAAATAGAACCAGCTAATTGAGCTATTCATAATGTAAAAAAATCTGTTTGGAGTAACCCTAGATTACGTGACGTTTTTTGCTTGCTGTATTTTTCTGCAAAGGATACTCAAAATCGAACATATCGATCGGTATAGAAGAATGTGGAGTAGTAACTGCTTCAGAAATGAAATCATCGGGGTCATATTCTGAGAGGATAGACTCTTCTTCCACGAATTCCTCTTCATTACCTTCATACATTTCAGGCTCCTGCTCTTCAGTTTGTTTTTCATTTTCCTCACCTTCTCCCTCCTCGCCCTCATCTATTGTAAAAAAAGATATTAGATATATACTTAGTTAATAATTTAGCTGATCATGAATTGACTGCCAATATCTTCGGACACTAGTTCTGTTATCTTTAAAAGTTCAATTATGTTTAATATATTCGATTATAGCTGCGCTTCAGAAATTATCAATGATACAGAAACGGCAGGTATGTACCATAACCTGGGCTATCATTCTGCCCAGATACCTTCAAACTGGGTTGAGGACGTCAGGTGGGTAGTCGAACTACGCATACTTACCTAAGATTAATAATCAGCTGCATCCAGTTAGACGAAATAGGATAGGCATTCATTTTAAATGAAGATATTTAGATAAGAACTCACCGTTGGGATCCTTGTCAGACATCGTATGTATTCACCTTCACTTTTGAGTCTTCAAGCAAAAATGAATATTTGATGGGTACTTAAGTAATGTTACTGGAATAATAATTATTTTATTAATACTCGCTTCAACTTTGAGTTTCAACCATAATAGAACGTGCACTCTGTGGCTTTAATTTTTATTGAATATCAGAATCTTTTCGTTGCTAAGATACGTAAGTTCGAGATTCAAAATTCTGTTTGAGACGTTTTGGCGCCATTTTATGTAAAGAATTTCTAACGAGTTGCTTATACAGGGTTATTGGTAAATCACTAACAACCTTGCAGGACTGTATTACTAACGTCATAAACTACAACTTTTGTTCTATGACTTTTTATAAAACATAATACATTTGCCAAAAACAAACCTACAAGATTTCATTAGTCTATCTAACACATTTCAACTCTATTTTGCTATAGTGATAAGCACGCTTCTACCATTTCTTCACCAACAAAAGGCCCGATCGAGACCAGTCGAGCGATTAGTCGACCTTAGAGTGTGCGGACGAGTCGAGATTATCAGAATGAATGCAAGATCTTTGTCTACCCTCCCGCGCACTATTCTCGTATCTAGTCATACTTTTGAATTGGTAACTCGCTACGCTACGATTTCCCGCCTTTTTACGAAAAGGCCAAATAAAAAAACAAAATATCGTCTTTTTCACGTACTGTGTGCCTCGGTGGACGATCACTATCCCTGATGGCATGCCGGAATTGCCCGTAATCTCGTAACCGCTGTGTGGCGGCTAGCATTGTTACTCAGCTAGGCTTCCGAAACATTGTCATCATACTTAGCGTTCGCACCATTTCCGTGTACTCGAAATTTGAATATCGATACGCCATATTGTAAAGATAATTAAATTCGCACCACCGAATTTCCCTACAAGGACACGTATGATGCGACGCGGGCGCATAAAAACGACTGACGGCCGCTCGTAAATAGGTCAAACGCTCCCCCCCCCCGGCGCCCCGCTCCTTGCTCCCCTCCGCTGTCTTTTGTACTACTGTTTACTGTGCTTCGCATAGACTTCGTAACTTTTAGAGCGTACACTTGAAATATTTTAATTTTTGTGTGAAAATTTTGATGAACTAAAATCTGAGAATTATTAAAAGTCATAGAACAAAAGTTTTAGTTTATGATATTAGTAATATGGTCCTGAGAGGTCGTTAGTGTTTTACCTATAACCCTGTATTATTTGGAAAAAGAGTAAGTATTATATAGGTGGCTTTAAATAAATTGAGACGTAGAACGTTTTTAACTATTCAGTGGTATTGTTCAGCCAAAGGACTTGCTGTTTGATTTATTAAATGGCTATTTATTCAAATAGTCACTTCCAAGCTTGTAGTTATGTCAAATACTGGCAACACTGTACATTTCTTTGCGTGGTATTGGCAGTACTTCATTTATGTCATAACGCTTGTACGCAAGTTGTCCTTTTCTCACATGTTGTGAATTGTTTATTGCTATCCTGCTGTCTTAATGTCTTGTCATTGTCAGTTGTTTGTTGACATTTATATGGCTTATTTTGATTTTTGGACTATGAACTTTGTTTTGAAGAAATTAAATAATACAAAATTGTGAAAGTATTTTCTAAAGATGTCGCAACCACATCGTAGAGCAGTTTTAAATCTTTATAAAACTGTAAGTAACGTAAGAATTAGATAAAGTGAAACATTTCTAAAAGTTTCCCTATTTATTTTACTTAGTGTTTGTATGACCTCGCGAGTAATAACAACTGTTTTGATAATTGATAGTATCGATATTTATCAGGTTTTTTATTTCCCAGCTATTACATTTGGGTCGAGATTGGCCCCAGGGTTACGACCTCTTCCGTACAAGACTTCACAAGGTGTTTTTAAAGAACAGCCAAGAACAAAATCCCGAAAAGGTTAAAATCATGGTGAAACACGGCGAGTTCGTCGTCAAAGAGATTGAAGCGCTTTATAAGTTGAAGAAATATAGGGCAATGAAAAAACGGTACTATGATGAAAACTAACATGGTAAGTCATAGTTTTTAGAAAATTGACAAAACAAACGGAAATTGCTAATTCTTGGTCATAAGGAACATGTGTATGATAAGAATATTTGTAATTAGATAAGAAATTGTTCACACACTAGAATTCAGCCAGTCCATTGTTGTTATAATGTAAGAGTCTTTTATAATTTGCTTTTCTAGTTACCTACTTGTTCGCAATCATTTGTAAATAGTGCTTAATTTTTTAATTAGAGGACAAAAATGAAACCAATTGTCTATGTAATTATGTATTATAGACATTTTTATAGTTTACATAATTCATTACTATTATAAACTCTAGTAAAAATTATATTGTGTAATAATAAAATAAAGTATCTAATATTTCTAAACAAAATGTTAATAAAATCTTTAACATAATAATGAGACAATGATTTTTTATTTAAGTGGCAAGTGATATGATAATTTATTTTATCAATCCGTTTCAGAGTTAAGTATATACATTATATCTATGATAACAATTTTGTGTCAACAAAATTACAAGTATATTTTATATAGTTGGTGCAAGAGATGGGCAAGTAAGAGTTACAGATAAACCCTGCATAGTTGTGAATATCTGAACTACAAATGAAAGTTTCATTAACATTGGTTACACTTTTACGATTCTAAAGTTAGCAAAGGAGTTTGTAACAAACAGCAATGATTACAACAGCCCAACACATTAACACCACTTTGTATGATACAAGCTAACTATTCAATGATATAACATTTTACACTTAAAGTGTGATTAAATTTTTATTTCACTCATAGAGATTGCTATACAGGTTTCCAATTGAAAATGTTTATCAACCTGGATTGAGAACGGTTTTACATACCAAACACTTCTAGTGTATGTCGTCAAAGTTAAATGACACAAATAAAACACTCATTGTTCTTTCTATACATTCTATCGTGATATAAATAGACTATTTATTTTAATGTGAAGATATGTGTTTTTACTTATGTCATTGTAACTTTGGTCTCTAGTCATCCACAGTTATCATATTCAATGAATAATTCATTGGTATTATTTGAGATTAAATAGTAAATGTACAACCTTTTCAGTAGAGTTCAATCAAATTGTAAATGTTTGATAGGGCTGTGATGACTATAGTGAGGGAAGGTTACTAACAGCATGAGAGTATGTACGAATCATGTATTATGTAGTTCCGATATTTCTTAATATTACGTTCTAGCGATTATTCACATATTTCCTGGCGTTTGTTCTTAATATTACAAAATGTTAATAATAAATAGCGTTTGAAATATCTATATTGTCAATTCTACCGAGGCGCAACCGCTCGATCTGCGCGGTCAGGGATTATAAAGTAGTTGAGTGGAGCTGCAACAGATTCACGACAGATGCTCTGTATACCAGAATATTTTCATTTATCAAGTTTTATCACGACGAAAATATTTTCGTCTGATTTGCTGTTATCAGCATGTTCATTATCATTTCGTCGAGGCGTATTTTTAACGACAGAGGCAAACTGATTTCTGCCTTTCCTGTCAATGAATCTGTTACAAATATAAATAAGTTCTATATTATATTAACATAGTAATTATATTTATTGTTAAATACAGTACTTGAACCACAAGTCTATTCCTACTTGTTTCGTGTTGGTGCACTTCTAAATTTACTTGAAGCCCGACTCCATCACCCCTATGGGTACATAGATATACGTACATAAGTATAATGTGATTGTGGAATTTAACATGTGATTACATTATATACACAATAACACATATGTTTGAGATCAACAACAGTCAAGCTTTAGCTAAGTATGTAGGTATAAATAGGTACTCGAACCGCAAAGTTAAGAGATGGTTCGATGATTGTTTACCTACCTAACAGTAATACGTTGGTACCTCGAACCGATACGAATGAAATAGGATAACTTGCGACGAGATTTATAAATCGCTCGAGACGAACCTTACCGACACGACGAGACGAACAGCAGTCTAATCACGATTTTACATTATATCGTAAAGAACCATTTAAACGATTTTGAACTATTCAACAGTATAATTTTAAAGTATAAGTATGTATTTTTATTTGTAGGTAGTCTTATACGTTTGACTAGTTTCGATGATACCACGTATATTGAGTGTCCATTTCGTAACTATAAAATAAAAATAAATTATTCTACCTAACCTAAATTATATAAGTATTTTTTATACTTAATTCGAACATAAGACTAACGAACTCATACAGATAAATCGATGGACACTGGACTTCAGAAGATAATAATTAATTTATAAAGAATGTCATGTCTTAAAATAATAATGATTAGGTACCTATACAATAGGCCTATTGTTCCTCACAAGAAGAGAATAATACTATCCCGACAAAATATATTTTGTAGTCTAATAACAAATTAAATTATCTAAACGTAAACTAATGTAGCCGGCACATTCTCTTCCCCTGAGGAACATTGTTATTATTATAATAAAAGGGTATCAATACTATAACACTTATATGATAGTAAAATAGAATGTAATAAATTTAACAGGATACAACTTATTTACACAGCTTCATGTAATAGGGTTTTAAATGAAATATATTTTCGATTACATTTACGTCAAGTAACGGCTTTTGATAACAAAGCACACTTATTAAACGAAGCTGATTATTTATTAGCGAGAACATTAAAATAAATTAATATTAGACGCTAAGAACATGGAAGTAGCAAAGGAATTCTAACAACAATCCCTACACTCCTCACAACAACTTACATATTGCTAATCCAACATCCTTATTATTTAGCAAGATACGAGTATTAGATAGTCGTGACGAGGTGACAGAATAATTCTAGTCGATACACTTGCGTCGATGCAGTCGCTAATGCAATCAAGTCATCTACCTACATAAACTGTTGTGTCTGTAAACTACGTTATCCGTGCGACAACCCAAAACCAATCGCGTCGGAACTGCACAGATGCAAACTTATCGCAGATAAACCATGCACAGTTTTCGCATAGAATTTGTAAGCAACATTCTATTTAGCGAAATCATTACGTGAGGTTTTAAAACATTTAAATCTTTGGAATTACTTACAATTTTCACCGAAATATTTAAGTATTAAATTTTAAATCGGGAACGATTAAAGACAACATTTAAATCACATTTATCAAGCGCTTGGTAATGATAAAGTTCTAGGGGGACACATACTGGATCCAACACAATATTTTAATACGTATAACTAAACAGCAAATATTCTAAATTAAAAATAAATAATTATAAAGTCGCTTATTCTTCACACTCGTACTTCAGTTTGGTTTTTCTGCTTCTTATACTGAAAATTATTACAACATCAACGTTTTAGAATATTATAAAACTTTTACATTTAATTTTATGCATGTGACTAACGATAACTATTAGCTAACTAATGAATTAAAAGTTAATTATGAATTAATAAAGAACACGTTACCTGTTGTAGTAAAATTTTCTTGCTTTGTTGAGCTAGATTAGGAAAATTATACAACTACCTAGTGTTGTAAGCGTTGTAGGTAATACAAGGACGCACCTCAGTTCAGCGTTTAATCCTTCTTCTCTCCATCATCGGGGTCTTTGAGTGTGTGCCATTGCGCGATGGGGCGCCTCGGGCTGGCCAGCATGTCGGACCAGTGGCGGAGCTCGGTGCCTGACGCGTTGTAGCCCAGCACCACCTTGCCGATAGGCTCCGAAGTGCCGATGCGATCGTAGTCCACCACGGTGATCACTAGGTTAACTTTCTGTGGTGCGATTCAGATTAATGATATATCTAGTGAAAGCACAAAGTGACTTTTCTATGATAATAAGGTAACTACGAGAGCTGAGAAAAATGAGTTTGTCTTGTTTTAGTACTTAAATGATTATACCCGACTCCTAATTTAAATTTTCAATATATTACATATTCTGTAATAATCGTATGTAGGTATTTAAATTTTAGAAGAGTTTAGAGACAAATTAAATACTTTTGGTTCATTTATACGAAATTAATCTAGTTTAGTATGTTATGTTCATGATTATCGTGACTTTGTACACTCCCCGATGTTTTAATGTGCTTTTAATACCAGTGTTAGTAAAAAATATTAAAACACAAGGAAATGCACAAACTTGATAAGCACGAAATAAGTATTTAAACCAGACTAATTAAGGCCTACATTAAAATTAATATTTTCTAAGCTCTCGTGAAGCGAAACTAACTACGTAAGTACTCTTATTATGATGAAATGTACATACATACATACATAATGTGCAAATATATAAACAAACTAGAGTACCCACAAGCATATGTATTTTAGTATGGTCATTTAGATATTGAACCAAATAATACCATGAAGCTGTAAACTTTTTAAAAATTCATCTAATGTGGCGTTTTCTGTTGTATATTTGATAAGCCACCACAAAAATACCATCAAGGTATTGAGTTTAGCATATTTAGTATATTACAAGTAGTTATCAGAAATGTAAAAAGTCCCAAGAGCACAATTTATTTTAATTGTTTAAGGTAATTTTTGTGTCTTGTTTAGAATGGTGTAATATTTTGT
Organism: Helicoverpa armigera; assembly: GCF_030705265.1. Classification (NCBI taxonomy): domain Eukaryota; kingdom Metazoa; phylum Arthropoda; class Insecta; order Lepidoptera; family Noctuidae; genus Helicoverpa; species Helicoverpa armigera. The sequence continues at coordinate 6,062,202 of NC_087132.1, read as the reverse complement.
AGATGTAAGAAAATATAGACAAAAAAGGCAATATCAGCATAAGATGAATAGATATTTCAGATGAAAGCACAGTAAACAGTAATATTTCTACTTTAGCAAACCTTATAAGTACAACAGCATAAATAGAAGGTAACAGCAATGTACGATACATACCTCACAATAAATAAATAACGCAACAGGGGGACAAAGCATTCATACGGAAAAGTATACGAAAATGTGGAAAAATATTAAGAATGCAGAAGAAGAACGAGGAACTGGATTCCTTAAACCATAAGTAATTACAGTTTGAAGTAACCAAATTGCAATGCAGTCACGAGGGGAGATTGCTAACACCACTCAGAGTTGGAGGGGATACAATATTAATTAAAGTCAAAATGTTACATTTCTACAAAAAATGAAAACCTTCAGTCGAAACACGCACGCGGTGTTACAAGTGAAGGTCGACATTTTAAAGTGAATGAAATATAAAATATTGACTTTGAACAATATAAAAAGGAAAAGATGGGGGCGGGCCATTCGGGAACAGAGACAGATGATAGAATGATCCATGAAACAGCAGAATCTATAGGTACTAGGGGAAACTACACATGTTCTAACTAGACAACATCTATAGAAACACAAAAGAACATACCAAACCATAAATAACTTAGGACATACAACAATCAAGAAACTGCATACTAACAACAAATATTTACGTAGAATGATCTGAATTTTGAGTAAATAATTCCATAAAGATTTGTGTTAAGCCAGTAGTCACAGAAGCTATAGCTTCTTAAATTAAAACAAACATAAGAGCAGATAAAATGATACAACACAAATATGTTATGTAAAGGATAGGAACGGGTATGGATGCAAGTGGTGTACATAATTCATATAATCACAACAATTAGTCCACAACATCAAATCGTGCACAGTTAAGACAATTTTAATGAAAAATACATAAAGGTAGAAAATTTTAGGGCAAATAAGATAACTTGTTTGAAGGAAATGATATTTCAGTATGTATTTTTCATTGGTTGGTTTGTCCAGACTATGCGCTGCGACATCGAATTTTGCATGAATCTCGGCTCGCACCTGTATCTGTTCGAATGGTACTTCAAAAGTAAATGACTCGTTGTAATAGGGATTCAGTGTGCATTTCTTGATGCTCGTTTTCTTCTTCTTGAGACGTTTGCCATTTTGCATGAGTGCTATCTTTACGTACGGATCTGTGCGCAGGCGCCGCAACACGAGTCGAATATGAAACAGACAATTTTGCTTCTATTAGTTACAAATGTAAACACTATGTTGAGTTGAAATGACAAAACAATTGAAATTATTATTTTCTAAATGCTTTAAATATAGGCTGTGAATTTAAGTAAGTATATGATGTTGGTAAAATACTTGTGTTTGGAATAAATAGTGCATGAACTCGTGAACTGTAAAATAGTAGTGTAAATGATATTAAATATGTACAAAACTTAGAATTCGATATGAAAGTTAATATGGATCAATGAAGCTACATAATTATTGCGATATCTACGATTATAGAGTTTCATATTATGAAATGGTTTAATTGAATGATGAGAGTGTTAAGAACATGCAATGGGTATAGGTAGGTATAGATATATTCAATCGTTTATGTGATGCTACCATAGTGAAAAGTATACATTACTATGCTCTTACAAAAATATTAAAAATACTTATAGTAGGTAAGTACAGTTACCCTAAAACCCCTGTGAAATTAGATATCTGTGTTATCAGTGTTTTTTGTTCATATGGTAAACAACTAAGGCCGTACATTATGTTTGTAATATTACCTGATAGACCGCCCACGTCCATTTTCTTCAAGTTCTTAGCTTCCAAAATGACAACTGTCAGTTTCCCGGCCGTCGGTACATAACGCAATGAGAAACAAATGTCTCCCAACTTGTTGTCCTGCAAAATGCAACATGTAACATGACTGTTTGTTCAATATCCAACGAACATGGATACTTTCCCACGACAGCGAATGTACGAAGTAGAACAACCTGTATAGTACGTGAATGTAATCAATTCTTTGTACGAAAGATATTCTTTTATCTCTGACGTAATCAAAGGTATTATGCTGATGTTTCTCTTTGTAAATGTGTTTTTAAATTTAACATTGTCAATAAACAGAGTTGAACAAACAGTTTATTAGGATGTGAGTTGTATGGAAGATAATATAGGAAAAGTTGTGTAAGGAATATAGCGTTCTGAGAACGGGTTTGAAAAGCTATTCATAAAACATAGAAAAAATATGGGCCATAAATAACGCGGCTTAGGGCGGACCAGGGCACTCAAAATCTCGTAACACGAAATAAAAAACAAATAAACATAACAATAGCTCCGTGTAGTCACCTAGAAGCGTATTTATGGTTGTTGGTTTATCGGCACAGGGCTTCAGTTCAGGGAAGTTAAATATTTACCTTTCATGAATATTCATGTCAATGTTTATTTTACAAAACCACTGAAATTCTGCGCCGACCCACGTGCTTGGGACGCATAGCCCGTAAACAATTGAGATTAATAGCCTCGAAAATAATGGAATTTGCAGCTAATCATACGCACATTTGACGAACACTTTCATTGCGTTACATATAACGTTTTAGCACATATATGTCACTTTATCTAATAATATAAATTAAACACGATACATATAACTCTTTGGAACATAATTCTAGACGAACAAAATAAATATATACATCAATGTTCATATCAAACCTAATATGAAGCAGATTTCCGCTGAAATATATAAACTTATACTGGTAGGTAGTAGGATAGAAGATGAGGAGTGTGTTTATTACGATCTGTTGCCGAAATGAAGCCAATTTATCATTTTTGTTACACCCAGCTCAGATCATCAAAATGCGAGAGAAGTATGTAATCTAGGTCACCTCTCCTATACTTTGCTACTATTTGACCCTCACCCTACAGCAATGAGTACACCCTACCAACTAATATCAACATGTTACCTTGAAGAATGTGCCTAATCTGAAAGAGAGACTAACCATTTTAGGAACAGATCGCAATTAGCTAAACAATACACATATAGGTACAATACACACATACAACGAACAATATTGAACCATTGAAGAATTATAGCAATATTACAGAAGATAGAAGTCGTTGCTTACCTGACTGACATAAAACATGACGATAAAATCTTTAAGTACTTCGAATATTCGAAGTGTTCTTCAATGGATCTCTTAGAATAGTACTAGGTATATATACATACATACATCGATAGGTGCTATTGAGAACAGCACACTAAACAGTAAACAAATATTTCAATATCGTTCTAGTGTTATGACGGTGTTAGTTATAAGCTGCGCCTTGTGAGTTTTTGATAAAGGTGTAGCTAAACTTGTTCTCAAAGGAAATGTACTGGATTGATTTTCCGATCTTCAGATACTTTTTATCCGAAAAATATAACTGATAATTGGGTTTCATGACTGATTAATGTTTAACTGACAAAAAAGTATAATTCTTCAGATAATTCATTTGATCTGATGATTGCAAAATCAACGTGTGTACATCCCGGTAGAACAGCTATTTATTTTTGTGTCGTCAATACTATAGAAGCTAATTCCTGGCATATAAAGCTTCTAAAGAAGAGAGTTCCGGACGAAACACATTGTGAGGTCCATAGTCAAATATAGTTGTACGAGTTATACTGTCTAGTTAATTGTTATAATAACTGAAGTGACCTTCACAACGCGCTTCCCCTTGGTTACACCAATACCACAAACATGCAATAAGTACATATTGGTTCAGTAGGATATTACTAGGATCTTCTTTCGTTGGTCAGAAGGTGACCTGCAACATACTTGAACAAGTGCATCATTAATCATTAAATATTTATCATGATGATGTAACGTAGACACAAGATGTAGTCACATGGGCAACATCAAATTACACACGTAGGGAAATATTTGTGCGATTGTTTGTAAGATTTTGTAATTTATAAATTTTGTCATGTCTGAGTAGTGAAGGAACCAATGTACTTATATTGGATAACAGTGAATAACACCAATACATAGCCAATTAATCGTGTATCACAAATAACTCTGATTTGTCATTTCGTTCGGATTCACGTCAATACGAAGGTATAAACAGTGATTTGGACACAAAATGGCAAGTCAGATAATGTACGAGCACAATAAGATGACAAACATGCAACATTCCCCAGCCGCAAGATAAAAATAAAATCAAAGTGTCGGATGGATATAAATAATAAGACGTAATAACAGAAAATAATGTATGACGGGTGATCACAGGTTAGGTGAATAATTTTCAGAAGTTGACTGATGTGGATCAAACATTATGTTCTCACAATGCTGCCTAACAACCTAAAATTAATAACGTATGGGTTTGAATCTTGGCCCAATGTCCTTTACATACTGTTGAATAGATTGAAGCTTGCTTATGAATATGTGGTTGAATAACCTTTAACCACTTGTCGGTTTGGTATAAACAGCACGCCATTTTGAATACGATTCATGTACCTATATAATTTAAATAGTACCTAGATAATCTTGATGTGTCTCAAAATAATACTTACGTGAATGATCATTTCGTTTTTGAAGCGGCATGCAAGATTGTTCAGGACACAATCAAACACAGCCAAGCAGAGCAGAGAAAATATGGAGAAAAAGAGAAAAACCAAGTAAATACATTTTTGCTGTCGAAATTAATTTTATCAGAAAAATAAATGACGACTCAATCCATGTTGAGGTCCCTTGACTGGCGAGATTTTCTCCTTGAGGCTTTTATGAAATAAATAAATTATTAGATAACATCGTCAAGGTTCCTCGTATAAAAAAGTGCAGTAAAATTGTAAAAATTTAGACCATTCTTCCAATAAATACTTAAACAAAAAATCTAGATGAATAAAAATCTGGTAAAAATTGATGACATTTGACGGACTATTTATAAATGGATGAATAAAATGGTAAGTTGGATTGCATTGATTGTAAGAATGGCGAAATGTTAATTAAAATAATGCTGTTCTGCCAAAACACAAATCTAGTAAGTAACAAAATTTGTAGTCAGATGTAGGTTCGAGTAACTCGTGTGGCTGTCGTGTGTGTTTTGCCAGTCTAGCCTAAGCTAAGAAAAAATATAAAATTGTCTTCTTAGTTCATATTTTGCAGATACGTATTTCGTTAGTGTTGTTGACTTATTTCTATATGTGCATTAATTATTCGTAGGTATATGATGTTCCTAGTTGGTAGTTATTTGTGATCTGAATTGATGTTGATGTGACCTGGGTGTGATTGTCAATTGTACCAATTGTGATTTGTTGCAACATCTGCCTAAGACAGTTAGATTATTCCCTAATAGTTCAAAGCATAACGTAGAATCGAGTATTACTACTGAAGTATTTTAGGCCCAACGTGCAAAGCTTTATTATTGAAGAAAATAAATTCACCTTTGTGTCAAACCATGTCAATAGTTCCATAATGATTTAAATAATATATTTTTTAGTGTGAATTGCTCTCTCATCGTTCGTTACAAGCATTTTGCTTTTCATTTTATAAAGACGAAGATAATAACTACAAATATTGCCTATTTAAAGTAAAGCATGTGTCGGTAGCTTTTGTGCTTCCCGACCGACACGTCGGAATTTAAATGTTCATTTACATTTGTACAAATACTTGGATGTTTCAAGGTGGACGATAATACTTGAGATATTTTTTGTGTGTGTGTATCCGCACCTGCCCCCCTTCGCCTTCAACACTCTGCAGCTCGCGCCACTCCTCGATAGTCTGTGCCAAGTCGACCTGGCACAGCGGCACCTTCACCTCACCGATCTGGTCATGTTTTGAGAACCGATCGAAGTCAAAGATGGCGAACACAAGAGTCTTGTTCATCGCATCAGCGTACGGCACGTTCTGTATAAATAATTTGGGAATGAATAACATTATGTCTGTAAAACACTTGAAAATTAGGAATTCGTGTCACCTTTGACTTACCTTGAACACAAATGTTTCGTTGAAAACGGGACTTAGAGTCTTCCGATGAACTTTCGTTTCAAACTTCTTCTTCTTGTCAGGGAGTAAGTAAACTTTAACGTAGGGGTCAGACGTACCGCCCATGTCTAGGGCAGGGAGTTCTTCGGCTTGAATAACAGTAACAGACAAACTGTTGCTGTTAAAATCATATTCCAGCTGCAAACAAAGCCTTCAATTGAGATCAACGCTTAAAATATAAGACAATGATAAATGTCAACTATTAGAAACTGCTCGGTCCCGATGTGTAAAGGATTTGATGATGCAGTTAATTCTTGTTATTGGCCATAAGCGGCATTCGAAGACTTTGTAACGGAGTGGCGATGAGGTCATAAAACAAATTAACGATTTGAATGAATGGGTTAATTACGATGCTAGTAAAACCATACTCTAGAGAAATTATGTAAACAGATGTTTGAGGTTTCTGCATTCTGCGAGATATTAAAATGAAGTGTGAAAATGGACACTTGTTTAGTCTATGTTTACAAACCGGTCAGTCAATCTTCACGGGGCTTTAGTACGCAGGGCTCGTTTAAACATACCTTGTACTGGAGTTTTCCTAGCTTCTGTTCCTCTTTCTTGGAGTCGCCGTCATCCGGTTCCTCCGCATTCTCCGTGAGCTCCTCCATGTCAGGCTGAACCTACATGCACGTCCCGCGGCAAATTTCATATGAATATCGTATTTCTTAAAAATAGCTGATACCAAATCATTTATGAGCCTTACAAATAGTAACTTTCTTGATTTTCAAAATTGTCCACTTCAAGTCAGGGAAAACAATAAATAAGCGGAAACACCTATTTGTTTTTAATCAAATGTGATTGTAAAAATCAAGCAAGTAGCTATTGATTTGAAGAGATCAGTCAGGCGACCGTATACCAAAAGTATTTCGAGTCGTTTTTGGGGATGTTGATGTAAATGACGAATAGTACCAAAACATTACCTTCTCCTTGTAAGCGGAACCAAGAAGCTGGACGGATTTTAGGTCGACACCTTTCATTCCCTTTTTGCCATCCTTGGAGCGTCGCTTGCGGAAACACCGTCTGATGCAGCAGAAGCATATTCCGAGGACCACCACTCCCACACCTTGACAAACGTTTAACATGAATTTGACGTTCTTACACTCACATCTTTTTTATCTACTTTTGCTACTACATCTACTACAACCACCCGAAAACTGTCTAAATAAAAAGTTTTCCTAGTCAAAGTCCCAAAAATGAATTAAATATTGATGAATATGCTGGTGATCAATGCTCGATCCTTCTCAGTGTGAGAGGAGGCCCGTGCCCAACAGTGGGACGATAAAAAGGCTGTAACAGATTATGCTTACCGACAAGTATGGCCACCAGCTGCCAAGGTTCTATGTTCATCTTGCGAGCTATCTCCGCTGTCTTCTCTCCGATGCTCTCCTGCGTCGGAGGCACGGTCGACGATGTTATCGGCATCGGAGGTTCTGTACTTGCTGCAGAAGTATTTTATTGTGAGAATTATAGATTTAAAGGTATCATACTCGTATTAGTAGGTAAGTTATTCTCATGCAAGCGTGACTACAAGTTAATTTGGATGGTAACTCTACTTAATGCTCATTCATTAATAGAGTATAGTTTGTCCCAATGTCGTTGTGAACTCCTGTTACTTAGTTCTGATATTCAGAATAATATTCTAGATAGGGAAAATTAAAAAAAAATGAAGGCTCTGTATATTCTGCTAACCCTAAGCCTGCCTAAATATCTGGTTTGGCATAAGTTAGCTAAGTATTTCATTAATATATATTGTTTGCATTCATGCATGACAAGGGAATAGTGGATATCTCATTAATAAGGTGTAACTGTAGTGTTCATTTATAGGCACGCTAAAAGGGTAGATTTTCATTCACTTATTTAGACAAAACATGCCATTGTGGACAATGCTTAATTTGTATGTTGCATAATGACTAGTGTAAAGCTTTAAAAAGTTGCTGTATAAATTAAACTCGACCAGTGTAACAATCATTAACATTTGATAAAAACTGATTAATTAGTTCGCCAACATTTTTACAGCAGTATTGAACCTTGAGACAAATATTAATTGTTACGTAAATATTATAAAAAATGTATCCTTATTATGTCTCAGAAATGTGTCATTTTATAATATTAATACTCTGTGGTTATTACGGTCATAAAACTCTTAGCAGATATGAATTAGAAGGGTCTGTCCGAAACGTTCATTCAGGACCGAAAATATGTAGAACTGCTGAAAAACCACCTCCCACACAAAAACGTTGGTAGATAGCTATTATTGGTATATTACTTGTATTGTAAAGGCTGTAGATCTGTCTAGAAAGCTAGATAGAGAAGTAAAGGCTATATTTAGTGTCGTCTTACTGTTGTTCTTCGATGTAGGCGTAGTTATTTCGTCCGCCGTCTCGGGGCCCGCCTCGCGCCGCCACCGCAGCAGCGTATCAAGCAGCGGCGACATGATTGCCTGTCACACATTTAAAAATAAAGTCAGAGATTTTTTTTATTTCAAATAATCCCTTAGAAGCTCTTTCAAAACGTCAAAGTAGTTACACGGTTCCAAAGAGTTGGATAAGAGTTCATTACATTTCATTCGACACCCCTCCACTCTTTATACACGCCTAGTACCTTACGAAAGGCTATCAGTCTAAAAATCTACAGAATTACAACAATATCTGGAATGTCTATTATATATCTCCGTAAATTAATCCTTTGAATTGATTGCTGTCTGTTCCACTTGGCAAATGGAATGCCTAACTTATCTAAGCCCCGAACTAGACCAAATGGGACCAGAAATATTGCCCTACATATCTTAACTGTTATTGATCTATATGTCGGCGTGAATTTGATGAATTTGTCTAGCAAGTAATTTGTCCTTCTCGGATTAATTGGATGACAGGGAGTTTCAACTCTTTAACTCGGTTTAAAAAATCTTTATCAAAGAAAATGAGAATCCGTTTTAAGTAATACACTGTAACAGATGAAAATATATAACTATTTAATGCTGATATTAACGGCCATATTCACAGACAATTTTTTGCTTTTGGTTTAAATTTCTCGTAGCATTCTCGACGAGAGTTTAGAAACTAAAGTCGTTTCTGTTGTTAGTCTTTGTCCCTGAAAACTTCCTTGACTTATATTTAGAGGGAAGTGGGGTAAGTGCACAACCCACCTACGATAAAGTGTTTCACTGTCATTGAAATTATTGAATGTTATCATAAGTCTTATAATAGATAATAAAAAAATATATGAATTATTTATTTGCAGCAACGGCTAACGCTTGGTTTCAGGAGAGGTCAGCGACGGTAAAACTGTCAAACTCAGGAAAGACTTACGCTCTATGTATACTGTATATAGCTACTTAGGGACACTTAGACATTTACGGCCATGTATAAACGCCTTGTTTTATATTAACATGCTCGAGTAGGGATAAATGTTTTGTTCCGTCGTACAGATTAAATATTACATGTAAGGGTGTGTAAAATCAGTTAATGTGAAAAAATATCGACAGAAAAGATCTGAAACAACCTATTGCTGAAATGGTAATTGCAGTATTCGACGTACCGTTTCGATCGCGCCCTTTGGCAATGAGAGCCTAACACCACTGACCTTATATTTGATCCCCTATTGAGTTGGTCGTCACTTTATCTAACAAAAAGTCTTTATGTAGTCACTTAGCACGGGTTTGGTACATTTCTGTCGAATATTGTGTTCGACTGGAACCACCACTCGGTACTGAAGCCAGGATGGCGGAGCTGCGCGCGCATCCGATCGATTGCCGCTGCGCGATGCGATGCCTCTACGTTCAGTTCCTGGCCAAGTCCCGATGTTTACGTCACTAGTTGCGTACATTGACGGCCAAGCTTAAAATGTTAATGGTTCAATGTACGTCGAATCTGTATCGGTGGTAAAATTTATCGAAAGTCACGCTAAACATAGCTAGCTCACATAGAATTTATTGATACCGAAGAGTTTGCGCTATTTTACCTACGTTGATATTTTCCTACATATTTTGATAACTGGTAAAGTAGCAAATACAAGTTATCAACCTATATCTATTATATAAGATAATTACATGATTGCTCTCGTACGCCTAGAGAGCTCTTTCTCAGTTTCGAAAACAAAAACTACTTCTGCCATAAATTAAAAAGGAAAACGGATGTCTAAAATTATTCCTTGACTACTGAAGTCTCCTACTTACTTAATTATCTATCGTTAATGCGCACTCAGCAAATATCAATCATAATTTTGTATGAATTGATATTTGGTTGAAGAAGTCTGGAAGTATTGATTTAGGTATATACGAAACTACGTAATTTAAACAGATTTAAAGACCTTCTTGATCTCCTTAACTCATTAATTGTTTTTTTTTTTAATTTTTTGCTACGTCTTATTTCAGCTTATCATTTTATATCGCTAGATCGTTTAAATCTCTCCAAATAAGATAATAGGTATCTGTTTTCTAAAAGGTGGCATCCTTTTCTTAGAATTTCTCATCTGACTATTTAATCCTCCGATTAATTTTGACTTCATTGGGAGAATTTTGTATCCCGGTAAACCTTTATAATACTCTTACAGTATTTTGTTCAGAACTTTAGATGAGTTTTACGTTAAAAAGACTTGAGCGAAATGGTGATTTTAAATGTAGATTGCTTTAAAAATCTTACATGATCCCCAGTCCAATTAAGGCTCATTCTTTGTATATAAAAGGTCGTTAGGTAGATGTCAACCGTTATAATGTATACAGGATCTAATATAGAGTTTTAAAATTAGAAGTGTTGCTGTGTTATCATGGTCCTAGGGCTCGCCGAGACGCCGCCTCGCCCACGCGGTCGCATGTAAACTTAGGACAATGACGGTTCATTTCACAATTATTATGTCGTTAGACTTTCTGATATCTTGACACTAAAAAACAAATGAAGTTCTAGAAAGTTATATTTAGACCTTATCTTATACAAATAAAAACTAATATTATGCTGTTCGGTATATTTTTTCCGCTTCTATTAGACAGACAAAGTTAAGCTTGAGCACACATTGTCATTGATTAACTGTAAAGAAGCCGTTTGTGAGAAAGGGTTAAGGTCTACTAAACAAAGAGTAGGAAAACGAAACCCCTATATCTTATCATGTCAAGTAGGTACCTACCTATAGCTACCTATATACGAAAATCAAGCCTTCGCACCCTTCTCCGTGTCTAAAGTTCTAAATCATTGGCATCTACATAGTTGTTAAGATCCGTCAAGGTAAAGTAGATGTAATGAAGTTAAAGTTTTGAAAATGATTAGTGTCCCCGTTTTCGCACTTTTGTTTATTGTAAAACCGTCAAGATTAATAAAAAAATCTATTAACAAACTAAAGCTTGTCGTTATTTTATTACGTGTATAAACGACATTTCATTTCAGCCTTACATTCGCTATTACGTAAAATTTCAATTAAAATACGTTGTGTATCGAGAAAGTAATTTTAACTGGTTTAATAAAGGTGGCAAGCATCGTGAAGGAGACGTTTTATGGGAAATTTACTACCTATTTCAAGTTTATAGAAAAATGTGGAAGTGGTCAGGTTGATATTTTTATGCAGCAAAATATTTTTTATGCAATTTGTTCTAATTCATCTTTACTAGTACAATATCGTAAAGTGCACAAAGAGATGGATAGCTAAGTACTTAATTTACTCACTACATTTACTTAAATTCATTAGTACCTAGATGAATTTAATTTGCGACTAGCAATCCGGCAAATCCGGAAAATATTTGAGCATCCACATTGAAATTAAAGATGGCTGGAAGCAGTCTCGACTCTTCTCTGAGACTCACGTCACCGCGTCAAGTTTCATGGGCAAGAACTTGAACCTACCTATATTAATTTGAGATATATAAATAGGTAGTTTACGTTTAATATTGACCGAGATTCGCACTTAAAATATTACCACACTGAATGTCGGCCACCTACTAGAATCGATAGCCATAAGCCAAGATGAAAAAATAGGATATTTATTTGGGTCCACATAAAAGAATGAAGCCAGAGAGCTCGTAAACAGCAGTGTATTCACTAAGATACTTATACCTAACATATCTACCTATAGCCAGAGCTGCTATAAATCTCGCTAGCAGAATAATCCTATTGCACCGAGGCGTTGAATATAAATGTACGTAAGTAGGAAAATGTGTGAAGAGCTCGAACAAAGGTTGATAGTTTAGGAACAGGATAGACTTTTTATATTGCTAATGTACTGAAGATGTAGTTAACATTATCTTCTAATTTAGTATTTCAGCCCCAAAAACACTATATATGCAAATTTCATCCTTAAAGATAAAATACACATTAAAAAGACCTTTGTCCTTTATTATTATGCAGGTCAGTTCTAAGATCTTTCACTCTGTCAGTACCGTAATAAAGTTGCCATTGTCATCATGAAATCTTGAAAAATACGGTGGCAGATTAAATTTTATGCGAGCTCGCAACTGTGTGAAAAACTAGGTATTGGAAAAAGCTTGGAATAACTCCAAATGATGTGGATACGAGTGGTGGCGGACGACCTTGAGGAAATCGGAGTCGCCCTTTGCTACAAGTGCTGCCGTCGGTAAGTCAGCTTAAAATCTCTAATAAACGTTAGTGTTCAAATTCTTCCCGCAGGCCTTACTTTTGTTAAGGTGGGTAATTTAATAAATCGATCTGTTTACTCCGTCCTTTAGTTTGTGAAAACGGCTTGCAATTTTCCAGCGCTTCGTACACGTGTAAGTATTGGCATGTGTATGTGTTGTATTTTATGTAACGCATGTCCTGTTATAGGCCAGTATTTTATTCTTTGAGGTTACGATGTTGCTCACGACGGCGAAAATATTGTCAAGAAAATCTATAAAAAAGATCGTCATAAACTCATTTCGGCGAGACTGGAAGCTCAACATTATCGGGTATCAAAAAGCTAATAACAGAGGATCCTATTATATTGGTAAATTATTATTTTCGAAACATCAGAAAGAACCTATCATATTTTTCTAATGAAACCGTAATTCCAGAGGGGTATTTGTTAGAGTGGTTTATTTGTTAGAAAGTATCTAGATCAATTGAGCTGGGAATTGACAATTCTACATATAACGTACCCACCTAATAAATGTTAATACAGTTAGGAAGTTTTATTTACATACAAAGTTATACGACGAGGTAATATCATGTTATGATTGATATGCAAATTCTCATTCTTCTCCAATATGATAATACAAGTCAAACAGGGCCGATATCGTGTACTCGTGCCTTCGACAAATTAAAGGGACTATCCACGGGTGGTCTACATAAACATAATGTGCAGAAGGCAGATATGATGATGTTATATTTGTTTGTGTGCAGATAGTATTATTTGCGTAAAGCGATAACAGCTCCGGACAGCTGAGATAATGAGAAGCCACGTTTTAGCTAAATGCTGAATGAAATACCAATTTATTTGGATACGAAAATATTTATGTTCATTATTTTAAGTAACTCAACAAGCGCAGGCACATTTACCCAAAATTTATTTTTGCGGACGTGACGTGAAGATTTCCGAGCCATCAAGAAGTATAGACCCAAGCGCCTATGGGAAAAATAGAAGTAGGTAAATAGTCAACATGTCATTTCTGAAATAGTGTAACTTATTATCCTCATACTTAAACATACATAGGTTCATTGTTAAAGCTGTACTTAGTACCCACCATAGTAGTGAGACAGACAATCTTACGTTATTTTGTGATAATACATATACCTGTGATTTATATAGTCATCGGAAGGTTAAGCAGCGCTTGATGCGGTTGGTCTGTGGATGGGTCAGTGTTTTGGATGGCACGATACATCTTTCGCAGTCGTAATGGGTAGTCAGAAGCCAGAAAGTCTGCCAACCAGCCTTACCAATGGTCATCTAGGTAACTGGGTGGGAAGGTTAGTTGGTGGATACAAATTAAAAATAATTGGATGTCAGAGTTCAGCAGAAATGCGTAGGATTTTAGTCGAAGACAAAAGGCGTCCCTTCGTGTAATCAAACAATAATAAAATTGTATGTACAGAAACAACACGTGTTACAATCTACCCACGCTTAGTGAGGGCGTGCACCTCTCCGAGTGGCTAGTATACATCTATTTATGGCATTTACATGGGTGTTATTAATTATGTAATTATTTCCACACCATTATAGAGTATTTATAAACTATTGAACTACTAACCATAACGATCAAACGTCAAATTAATGACAACATTGGTCCAATATCGTATATCGGTACCTATAAATAAATGACTGTTATTTTTTGTTTACATTGTCTTTTCTTCGGGATTTTAATGGCACGAATGTAAGACTAGTGTTAAATACGCCAAGACGCCTTGCCCCGACCAATCGATAAATTAAAGCGATTAAGATATACTAAAGCCTAAATCATCATACCCGGGATTGCTTGGATCGTTGAAAATTGCAAATGCGTCGCAGCGAAGGGTTATGCGCCTACATTCCTCGCTACGTAAGTAGTGATAGCCATCTTACCCGTGCCTAAGCGCTCGGCTGTAACCTATTTCCCTGAATAGCCACTAAGAACGAGCCTCAAGACAGCCGCCTCTAACACTTCCACTTTAAGATTGCAGATCAAAAAGGTTTAATTACAAGTCATGTCAAGCTGGAAAGCTTGTGACTTATTGACGTTGCATTTTAAAATGTATAAAGCAGGCAGGTTAACTGTTGCCTTTGCTTTTATCCCGAACTAACAATGTTTTATTCTTTTTGGTGATTCATTTTGTAGAAATGAAATAGTTATTAAATATTATCATGACTCCCATGTACGTAAATATTTAGTAGAATGCCTATTTATTTGCGTCCAAGTTGGTCAAGGTTCTTAGTTCTATTATGCCCGTAGAGGATTTCACATAAGAACTTAAAAACTCTACTGCTACTTATGTCTAGACAATAGTGACAATCACGATGCAGCAAAACATCTATATTCCACATGGAACCGTTGCCAACCTGACCTCCTTAACCCAGTTAATGGGTCAGACGAAAACCATTAGTAAGACCGGTAGTCAGACTTTCAGGAGTCTCTCACTTCATATCGAATGTCAAATAAGTTCGAATAACAGCCTGGATGAAACTGGATGTGGGTCGGTGTTAAAGGATGGTTCACGAATGGAGGGGTGGGTTAACGAGGTGGGAGCAGATTCATATTACGTGATCAAACCCTTCAATATTAAGTATTTAATTAAGCAGGTATTTCAATACTATTATCCCCTCAATTCAATAAGTAATCCTAAATCACCAAAATATTACTGCACAAGAAAGATTTAAGTATTTATAATTCTACATTATGACCTTTATTAGCAAAATGAAGAAGATCAACGTAAGCTCAGCTTTTAATAAATAATACCTACCTACTAACATGTTTAATCCTAGTGGTTTAACTATTAATCTAGCGTTCCTAGGAAAACTGCCTGTCGTCTGTACAGACCTACGCATTTGAGTAGGTACCTAAGAAGTATTTATAATAAGAAATGTTTTGGGAATTAAGGCAAGAAACTTCTAGAAATATTATTTTGGTAGAAAATAAAGGTTAGATATTGCCATCGGAAAAAAACTATAGGTTCAAAATTAAAAGTCCTTAAGTTTAAAGGAAGTGGAAAAAAATAAGATTTGTATCCCAGAAGCTAACAATGCGAGTTGAAAAGCTTGTGAAAACTGTAGTGCGTAGGTGTTCAACGAATATATTTATTTATATGTTAATCAAATAGCTACCCTGCCTACATGTAGATAGATAAATGCGCACAAATAATGTTAATTATAACTTAGAATAGCAGAGTGTTTATTTAATGAAAGGCACAAGTTGTATCGTATCCGATGTAGAAAGTCGTAGGTGGATAAGAATTTAGAACTGAAGCTAAAGTAAACTCTGACTGCTTTAATCCGTAGACAAGTGACGTCATTTCTCACTGGGTGGTTAAGATAAACATAGAAATATCTATGTCTAAGTATGTACTTACCCATCTTATGACGATCGAATAAATAAAAAAATACTAAATAAATAAAGGCTTTTGCCAATGCGCCAATATAATTAGCGTCGCCATAAATGCATACATTGGAATTTAATAAGTCGGTTTAATTAAAAACTAGATAACACATGATAACGCATATTTAATATAGCTTTATTAAATGGCTGTATTAAATAAAGTCTCATATCGTTATGTACTTTTTATTAAACTTAAAGATATTACTGTTTTAACATGACAAGCCGAGCCCTGACTTATTAAGATCAACAACTAGAGAGTCACTTTATTAAATTATAATCAAGTGGTAGCTTAAAGATGTCAAGCCCGAGGCGAGGGGTTGGTGTATAATCTTTGATCTTTTTGCCGAGCTACTAGTTAATGCTTTGTTGCATGGTATTCTAAACTTAATATACTATGTATGTATTTGTTACTGTATGTATTTCACTGTATAATATTAATTTATTTCTTTTCATCAGGCAACTAAGGCCCATAGCAAATAGGTACATAAATAGTTAACATGACAATACTTTAAACTAATAGATACATATAAAAATAAAAAACAATACATAAATAAATCAAACAAAATAATGACTACAAACTAATACATAATAACAATTATAGTATATCATGTTTTTTGAAAATTCAATCTGTATTCAGAATTGCATTTTCAACGTTGTTATAATAGTAGTAGGTATATCGAGAAACATACTGAAAATACACTTGAAAAGAAACACCTTTCAGCTGCCAACTGGACAGCAATTTGAAGTCCAGTCGAAAAGCTTCCACACTTTTATGAACCTCATTTGCAGAGACCGTAGCTACGTGTGACAATAAAGGTTGTAGTACACGGTTCAATCACGAGAGTTGATAAAATCGATGTCAGTTTCACACGGTCGCTCGCTACGTACCTAGGTACCTTGTTTAAAGTTTACCTGTTTGTGTTGGCAGAAGTTGCCGCTAACTGTTTGTTAGTACTTAAGTTCTGTTGTTATTGGATCAATATTTGTTTCAACTTAAGTGATAATGACAGCTGATTGAACAATTGATGCTGTCTGAGGTGGAATGTTATTTCTTCAAACATGATTCGTGTTTACTCTCCTGCGGCAGTCTGGCGAATAATTTTGAAGTCGGTTGTAACTTAGTTTGCCATTAGCCTTATTCCTAAGGGACGTAGTACGTATAAATAAGTAATATCTTAATCAGTGACGAGTTTTTAATCAAAACGTTTTGAGATTTATTTCACTGTTTCTGATTGTCCTTTTAATTCTATTTATTTCTTTGTTACTGCTTTCCTGTATTCTATTCTGGGAAGCATGTCTCTTTATAATCTACGGGGATATAACGGGAATATAACTCGTAACATTGTTATCACGTGTTAAGTGCAATAAACTTTTGACTTTGTTGTTACCCTCTAAGTTCGTATAAACAAGGGCTAAGTATGTACGTATACTGATTAATCGGATAAGTTAATGACAGCTTAATACTCTGTGTTATTATGTTCAGTAAAGTAGTAAAGTGACCTGTCCACTGTGACCTTTCATACTTTTTAGTCTTTTTGAGTTTATCGTTGAAGTCTAAGTATTATGAAAATTTATGTATGATGTGGCTTGTGTGGTTAACTTATTTTTGGATCGTGAGAGCCCATAATGTGGTTTTTCCTCAACAGAAAGTCGTTTATCCCTTGAGCGTATAATATGTTATGTTTTAAACTCTTATTGTGTTTTATAAAAAATCTAGTAAAAACGATACTTTTTAATTTTGAAAAAGTAATTCCAAAAGGAAATACCCAGTAGTTAAGTCACGTTGGCACAGAGTTTAGTAGGAAGCTGCAAAAGTAGAAGGTCATAAAATAACCTTCTTCCTGACCTTGGTTTGAAAACCAAACAATTTCAAAACGCCATTTTCCTGCAATTCCTTTTTTCTTTTCTTACTTCGTGGTGTTTCTCAACAAAGTAACGTAATTTCTTTGCGTTACATAATAAAGTAGTTCCGCGAGTTTAAGGTCGAAGGTGCTGTAATTGAGTCTTTAAAATGCTTTAATAAAGCCTGCGAATGTCGTAACGTCAGCTCGTACGAACAATAATGACGTTAGGATCTACGTCACGACTACAATGCTGACGATAATCTACAATTTGTTCAACTAAACAAAAGAAAATTGTATGTTTACTTGATCCCTAGTACACCTTCCAAATGTTATTGATATGGATTTATGTAGGTAGGTGTTCTATATAATATACATGAAGGTCGTGTCTACCAACATAGGTGGGACTAATGTTTTATTCATGCTCCCAAAATCTCTACGAATCCCTGTTGAAAAGGGCAATTCTAAATATAATACTGATAATGTAAGTAGAATCAGTTATTACCTACTAACGTATTATGTTCAGTGGAAATAGGTCAATTTGATCAGTAGTTATGTGGTTTAATATTTTATGTCCATGCTATTTGTAATTATTAGTTTTAAAATTTAATAATTACCCATCCTATAATTAAATTGTTATTCAAGCTATTTAATTTTGTAACCCAATCCCGTCCCTGTTTACACGAATTAAATAAAAATCTTTCGGAATATTTGTAAGTAACAACAGAAGTACGAAAAAATAGAATCAGAAAAGAAATATTTTATTTACTAAACTGAAACACTCATAAATATTTACTGAAAAAATTCGGAAGTCATGCCCTTTGATTTAGTTTATTCCGCCCTCACCGACTCGGTGATTCAGAAAAATAGAATATATTTCTCTTTGAAGTATTTCTCCTTGATTGTTCTTGTGGAACCTTCACCAACGTGGTAGTTGTTTGTTAACTTGTCATAATAAGACCATACAGGAGTCATCTTGTTAGCGGGGGCAGGTGAAAAGGGTACAAAAGGGGTCCTTTTGTCCCTAAGTCCACCCTCCATTTTAACCTATATTTCATGTACCTATTCTACATTACAAAAACACTGTGTAGTGTGTACTGGCCACAAACAGTTAACCTTCCATGATTACAACGAACTTTGCGTAAATATTATGAGCACAGGAAACCCGATAAGTAACGCGAGACAAATTCTAAAATGGACGATTATGGGTTGTAATATTTAATTCATGCTATACACAACACGATACAGATACATTGTGAAATACCAGCTCATTCTCAGATATTGTTGGATATAAATAATTGTTGATTAAACTCAAATGCGGTATAAAATTTGCATAAACCTACATGCCATTTTGAATTACGATTATTATGTTAGAACATTCAAAGTAGAGCTTTTTAATATACACTGGAAAATAAACAAGGAGGCTTACCGTTTGTTTATGGAGCACTAAATATGAAAAACAAGCGCACTGTCTATTTCCATGCCGCGGTTGGTTCGGTACACAGCGTGGCTTTTCAGCGCAGTGGTACAGTAGCGTCGCGGGTTGCGCCTGAAACTCGACTGGTTTCTGCGGCGCTGTCGTCGCCTTTGCGCCCCTGCAGCGCCGTTACAGCGGTTTCAGCGGCTTTTATTCATCGTGATGTGATGATTTTTGTTGTTATTTGATAGTGTAATACTGGAGGTATTATGTTTGTAAAGATATAAGACTATTGTTAATACAATAAGTCTAGTAATCTACAGAAAATTTAAAAAAAGTCGTTCAACGCGTGCTTTGGTAGGTGGTTTATTTTAGTGTACTTAATAAAGTACAAATAGGTTGTAATGAAAATTGAAACCTCGATACGTAATTCTTGATTCATTAATTTTAGCCAATTCTTGTGTCTCAAGTTTTGAATCCAAATCACATCTATAACATTATATTATTTTTTATATGAATGAAGTGTAGCGTTACGTACAAAAGCGCTACAGCGGCTGCATAGCCAATACACTACATCGTATTGCTAAACCTCATTGATTTTCAAACAGCTTTTATCATCAAATCTCATTGGAAACCTTAACCGAATGTCAATGCAGCTGGTGAAGGCTCTCTGGAGGTCGTTCAGATCAAAATCATAATGTTTTAAAGTGTAAACGAGGTTCAACTACTTTAAAAGCAGGATTACCTTAAAAAACAGCTGAAACTCGTTTGCGTAGAAATTATTATCTTAATCTCGGATAATTCGTGTATTCAAGATTAAAATGTTTGGACTCCTGAATATTTTTCAAGGAGATAATATCGCTTACCTTTCCTCATCTTGTGGGAAGTAGGAACGAGAGCACAGAGGTCAAGGTCTCTTTTAAAGTCCTGCCATTTGCTCATAATGTATGTATGGTCACGTTACTTAGGAAAATATAAGCGTAAAAAATATGATACTTCAGAAAAGCCCTTCTGGAAATATACTGTTTCAATGGCGTAGGCCTGAGCGCTTGTTAGAAGGAGTCAGTTATCATATAATAGTATCGTTTCCATTATAACTTTGTAATCAGTACGTTTTCTTGGTTACACAAAATAAATAGGTTTGTGCTCTAACTGGTCGTTCAATAATCTGTTCTTAACCGTTCTCTTTAACTCGATTTTCTTGAAAGCCCCTTAAACATCTTAAGCACGTTTCTAATCAGCTTAACTCTTTTAATGTAATTTAACAGGTGTCTTGTTTTTCTTAGCAAACAAAGGTCTATTATCAAGTGTTATTCACCTCCAGTAACCTACTATAATACTACTATAATATAATCATCATCCGCACATAACATTATCTTTTGATTATCACGACTCAAAAGTCAAGAACACCTAATTCATTATAAAGAAAAAAAAATATGGACCAAGTATTGAGCCTTGTGGCACTCCCATTGCCCAAAGCCCAAAATTGGATCTTTTAATTCTGTTTTATGATGAAGCTAGAGTAAACAATCCGTTGTAGGTAATCAATTGATATTCACTCCATTTGGGAACTGTGCATAATTTCCTTCAGCTTTGAATTTATTCATATATGGCGGTAGAGCCTTCACCTACTGAAATAGAAGGCTTTATGGTGCCAGACATTCGCATTATCAGTGTCATCAAGATAACGTGTCAGGGTCTGTGTATTAAAGGTTTTTATCTGGATTAGCTTTATGGGAGAATTTGTACATTTGACTGCTGAAGAAAATGACTCTGAAGAAAATGAAAATGGCTGAAAAAAATGTCTCTGACTAAAGGTTAAACGAAGAGTGGTAATACCTGCACGTGAGGACCTATATTTTTCAGCGGTAGAATCAATTAATTGATATCGTTGTTTTATTGTTGCAACAATTTTTTATTTGAATCTACGGATTAAAAAACATACAGGCGTTATTCAAGCAATTTTTGTTCAGGCGCCTATATTCTCTGTAACCAATCTTCTTTGATTTTTGTAACGTGCTAAAAGCCTCTTTAGTCATCGTAACCAAAAATAAATTTCAAAGTAATTTAAGATTTCAACATCTTAAAATATGGGAAAAATTTATAGCTAGGTTTATAGTTTCAAGTACCTGGGCTATTTTACAATCTCAAATAAACAATCTCAAATACCAAAGAACTTATTGACATAAGTATAAAAGCCTCGGTTTCAAGTAATATTTCTGTTTATTCTTGTCATTTTACCCAGATTCGATGAATAGATCCCCGGGGACAGGCGGGAATGTTATTTCATTTGGTACCCGGTCACGTCAATGGTTCCATGACAATTTGCAATATCTTTATAAGTAAAATAGTCGAGGGAATTTCTCACAACCAAGTCAAGGCTTTTAGATCAATAATCATACTTGTTAACTCTTGACCATTTGAATAAATATTTTATGAGAGTTATTAATTATGATAATTTTAAGTGCGTTTACATGTTTACATTATTAACATACTTATTTATTTGAGAATTCTGAAAAACTGGCTTTTCCGAAATGGATCTAAACCAAGAATAATTAAGCGTTAACTAATTATCTCAAAAGCCCGAGAATGTTAATCTCAAAAAATATATAATAAATAACGATATGGAAAGCGTATTGCAATCGTGATTTCCTTTCATAATATTGTGGTTATAACGTAGTTACGTATGTTTAGACACAGGTATTTTTAAAGCATCCCGCCAAGCAAAGTAGGAAATTCAAGATTCAATCAGCCAACATGACGGACAGTTAATCAATAGTCTTGAATTGATGCTATTTTGTTTTGGTTTTCTAGAATTGAACTATCTACTTCAATAAATTGCTCGATATTTATTATAGGCAATATTTTCATTTTTTTTAATAGAGAAAGTAAAATTTTTACATACTTTATTTTTAAACAAGCCTCCTCGTGGATACCCGGCAAACTAATTTGCGGGTTCCGCGTTCAACTGCAGTTTTGCTAAAAACCTTTACAGTTTCAGTATTTTCAGTACTATGGACAATGAAGTGATTCTTTGTACAGTGGCCAGATGGCGTTTACGCTGCTAGTTCTACTAACTAAGCATAGATGGCGCTGGGTGAGCGATTTACTGATTATTCAGGAGAAATATTCGTTAATATTTGGATTGCTTTTGGGGATTGGTAATTAATGAAGTATCATTCATTAAGATATGCAAACAAACAATCATGAGAAGTATTTACACGATGCATATTTGGATTCGAAATTATCTTGTACGCATTGTTAGTTTACTTTAATATATTGTATGATGTAGGTAGTTCAATATAAAGTTACATGTATCATGTGCAATATGTAGGTACCATGTTTCCTTTTTAGTATAAATTAAGACCAAAAGGAACTAAAATTTGTTATGATTAATATTCACATTTAAAGACTTAATAAAGATAAAGAATACCAGGTAGCAAAGTGGGTTAGTAGATTATTAATTATATTATTAGCTAATAATTCAGTTATGCATTTTCAATACGTTCGCCTAAAAGTTTAAAAATAAATTATAAAAAAAATCTTAGTAAACCGTTCTATAGAGCGAAATACTTAAGTTGATTTCAATAATCTCCAGGAAAGTGACTCAGTTACTTGATTACTTTGCCGAAATTTTCCTTAAGCCGTGGATTTTGTTAGTATTTATTGGATCTCTCTTACTTTTCTAGGTATTCGTGCAAAATTGATTAGATGGACTACATCTCAGAAATTAAAGCTTTTGTCCGTTATATGCTACTGCAATCATGGCAAATTCGGGCTAAATACACAAGATTTCTTTCTCTATACCTACATAAATATGTAGGTACGCGAGTATATTTACTGTTAATACTTAGTACAAAGCTCCAGCATTACAGAGTTTAACAATAAAGAAATAGTGCCGTTATTCTGAACGTCAGACCAAACATAAGATTGGAACATCGCTTACCCTCATTTGTTAACAAAATGGTTCCGATTTATTTTCCCTTTGTGATCTCGTTTATGGATAGTTTCATCTATTGAGAATATGAAACACAAGTACAATACGAATGTTGTCTACTTGTTATGAAGTATTGGACTATCTGGACCGTGTCAGGGGTGACTGCGCGGAGATTGTTCCGGCGAAACTGTATTATAGACGGATTTCACGGGTCAAGCCGCAACGGTTTTTCTTATCAGTTCACAAGCTCTCGAAGTCTTTGCCCAAATATATGATATTATATGAGTATAGTATGAGTATTTACACAAGCTTAGTGATTAATAGAGTCTTATAGTTTAACGCCAAAAATGTTGCGATTTCGACCGTTTTCTTAAACGAATAAGTATTATGTATTTTGCAAAACGGGTCTTCTGAGAACAATATTTAGGAATCCTAAAGGTTGATGTTATAAAATAAAAGACCTAAATCTACTTCTGATATGTCAGCGTAATGATTATACGCAAAGCAATTCCACTGAAAATGGTTACGAAATTGTTCAAATCACAAATTAATGTACCTACTTGCACCCTACCGCGACATTATGCGTAGAGAGAGTTTCTTCATGTTTTTGAGTCATGGAGTCTCATATGGTAGGATCGTATTCACAAAATTAAGCTTCACAAATCTTCTGTACAAAACGCTTCTTCTCAGTTAAAAGCGTAAAGATTAATTGTGATCCTAATTCTCATGTACGGGACCAAAACTTAATTCAGTTTCTTAAAGTTGCCTAAAACAGAGCGCTGGATTAAATCTTTTGAACCCGTAAGCTGGCTGCACCAACATTTGTATAGCTTTATACAGTCGTTTAACAGCACCCAAAAAGTGCTTGTCGAGTAATTAAAATCATTAAAACGCATTTACTTTTACGCAATAAAATACTATGAAATTGTTGTAGGTACCTAATTATCAAGTAAATGGCAAAAAAAATGTGGTTTAGTCGTTTACATAGTTGATTTTACAGCAATGATTCATCATCATCATCATCATCATCTCAGCCATAGGACGTCAACTGCTGAAATACAGCCATGATTATTTTGGTTAAACTGGAAAATACAACACGAACATGCTGCAAATTAAAGTATTCCTGATTACTTGAAATGCTTAGCAGTTTCTAAGACTTCTAAGATCCCGTATCATCCTTTGCGTAAGACCTAAAAGCCTCCATGCCAATCGATATCTCAGACCCCTATTCTGTAACTCCTGCCAACTTCAAAATTAATGGTAAATTCGACATTCAGCTTCATGTACTATGAAAGAAGTTAACGAATCAGAATTAATTTTGCTTGTGTAAAGACAAAAAAAAAAATCATGTCGGAAAACATTTACGTCTCCTTTATGTTTTTCATAAAGGACGTAAAATTTATTCGTAAATTATGTCAGGAACATTTTAAATTCCTTAATTGCTTCGGAAGTAGCAAATTGCTGGTCTTTTAAGTTTTATATAGACTTTGAAGTTTTAGTTTCCTTTGAAATTAAAATGGTTCCTCATTATATATATGTTCAAACCTAAATATATTAATGTAATAAAGAAAAACATTTGTTTTTTTTTGTAAAGGCCGTAACAGTTGTTGTTTGTGTGTTGTTGTGTTGTGTAGTGTAGTTGCATTTAATTTGTCGGAAATAAAGCTTAAATAATAGTAAATTCAGTGACTTTATTACGTCTCAGTTGTCTTACTTCAGGCTTCCAGAAATCTCTTTATAGATACCTATTTGTGAATAGATTTATATAACAGGTCAAATCTATTCCCTTTTAAGTGGTTGCGGAAGTGCCGCCGGCTATCAAGTCCCTAGTTAAAGTTACTGTAAACAAACAATACTAACTAAACTTAAGGGCTGAACGCACCGTGTATTACATTTTACTACAGTTCATACAATATGGGATAGAGGCCGCAAGAGCCACAGAATATAATGGAATCTAATCCCGAGTAATGAAATTCTAATCTCCATGTGGCGCAAAGCAATATCTACCTGTTGGCTAGCTATATTTTTGTATTGCATTAGGTTTCAATAAAATAAAGGTATAGACTTTATTTTGCTTAGTATGGATAGAATAACTCCAATATAGCAGGGTCAGGTACAAAATGTAATATCGTATAAATACGATTATTAATTAAAGAAAAATCTTAAACTCCAACAAATTACCACCTCTTGCTTGTTTCAATTTCTTCATACAGTCTATTGCTCCTAATTCACCATCTGATAAAGGGAAACCACACGTTCATTCACTGATTAAGTAAAACATAAGTTAATACTTAGCTGTAACTTACAGTCCAGTCACAATCTATTAAGTGATAACATCGCGCTTGTTTTCCTTGAATGGTTCGTCATACATCCATATTCACTGGGGATAGATACCGCGATATCGGATATGACAATATGTAGTTTTTTTTTTACATCCTCCATTTGTTTATGTTGATTATGCGTTAATTAATATTTAGTGAGCAGTCATACAAAACAGTGGGCTAGTTTAATTTTCAGCAATAGTTAATATATGCATCTGGGATACGTTATGTGTTGATTACCTACTGTTTGCTGATTATTGATTTATGTATTAGGCATTAAACTGAACTGATTTGAGCATAACATATCGCTTAACAAAACAACCAAATTACCAATAATCAAATGCCTGGCTTGACCGATCCGGTTTAGTTTACATTTAAAATGTATGTATTCAGTGGAAATTGTAACAATTTGCTATGTAGTAGTGTATAATACGCAATCAGGATCGCTTTAACCGGGTCTCGTTTGAATGGGGAGGCAACGAGCGTGATTTTGTGCCACTATGACTGCGCTAGTTAGGAATAAAATTGTATTAAAATTTGCAAAGTTAACCACTGAGAAGATTATAATATGAAGCGTGACTTTATGCTATCATCGTGCGAATACTTTACCGCATTCAAAATAGAAGGCGTTTCATGCAATGTTTGTCGGAACATAAAACTATGCCAGCAATGGAAAACTAGTGGTCATCTGTATTGGAATTTCTACGTTATTGACATTCGCCTCACGTTATCAATACACTCCGTGTTGGATTTACTTAAGGAAAAACGGCATGAAATCAAGTCAGAAACATCGTGGTATCAAATTGTGTAGTGTTCCGTAAAGCATGTTCAGCTTTGTGAAATTTTGCTACACAACCCCCCCTGGTTTCCGTTCAAATGCATCCTCGATAGCGACTGTGTTAGCTCTCACGGCAGCCACCACGTTGTTGAGTGCTCCTTTGCCCTCCCATGGGGTCTCATCACAACTAGGTCAAGCCATACATTCCTTATGCAGTCCTTTAGTTTGTTCTCAACTCGCTTACTTTTCTTCACACTCCGTCCCTTCTCTTAGGCGGGAAGATTTCTGTCCTGATAATGCCTTTATACCTCGCCATGAGGGTCATTGAAGGGTGTTTGGAATTAAAATCAAAGAGTTTCTGCCACGCATTTCATAGGGATGTAAGTATACAAGGTATACTCGACGTACGTACATGTATATAACCTGACACAGTTTGAAACATTCGGGTAAATGACAAGTTGCCCGGCTTCGTGTATACTTGGATGATTGCTTCTACTTAAATTATCTCGATTGTTGTTCCTTGTAGTTAAGGAGTTCGTTCCGCGGGTCGATCCCAATTAAATTACCGTGCCTATCTCGGTAAAACCTATTTCCGACATGTTTACAATCTTCTTTACGTCAGTTACGAAACTCAACTGTGTGACTAACCGAGTTTCGAACTCGCCGGAAGCGAGCGTCATGAACAAAATCTAAGTGAATTTGTCAAACCCGACTATACAAATAAGCTGTCAACAAAGTTACTTAGCAATTTACGTAAGCACCTATACGTTGATGTTCCTTTATCTTTTACAACTATTATGTCTTGTTGCAGGCTGCTGTTTTTCTACTTAGACTTTATTTTCTCTGGTATAGCAAGGAGGTAAGCTAAAGACAGCTCTTTGGTAATATTTATAAGAAATTGTTACTTGAGAAGCAATATTATTACTGAGAAATTCGCTTATAAATCAGAGGATTATATTTAACCCTATCAATTTTCTGAATTCCTGGTACTATCAATCCGTAACAAGTAAGTACCAAGTTAGAGGAATTGGTTTAGCCTAGTTATACTTATTTCATGCACGTAGCTCAAATCGCGTCACCCAGAAGATCCACAAACTCGACATCAATTTATAAATAGAAAGCAAAATTTCCGCGGAAAGCCGCTATCCGATTACCTTGGGGATATATTCTAAACGCGTCGATTTCTGGCACTTTTAAGTTATATGCTGATAGCGAGTCATTTAATGATCCCGCTTATAAGTCTCGTTGTATCGCCTCGAGTGTTATGATGAGCAGGAAATAATTGTGCGTTTGTGTTTTGTTGTGAAATTATATTTATCAGTGCAATATTTGATGTCTTGCATATTGCAACATATATACATTTATTCGAAAACACGTTTGTCCTACTGCACTTTATGTAAGAAGGTACTACCTTACCTGTATTAAAATTCGCTAATAATGCTTAGGTGCTGACATTTAAATGTTATTAGCAGTTATGGTAGGCAGGTACATATCTTAAAATACTAAACTGTTATAACTTGCTCTCAACAATAATTTAATTCGAAGCTCCGGAGTAGATATACAATTTTACAGCAACGTAACAATTTTTTCTCGATATCAGTGCAGTCGTTCAATTTTCTCTCGATCGCTATCTTTCGCAATTTGCGAACGGTGTGGAGCGAAATCGCTTCCCGCGCGATAATCGACAGGCGACAGCGATCCGACATGGAGCGACTCTGATTTATGGAGCAATATTTAAGAAGGGAGACGATGCTCGACGCCGCAGGGTTCAAAACAAACGCTTTGTAATAACCTTTTTAAACGCCAGAGTTATAGGGTAAATCAGCATGTCAAGAAAATTTGGAGAAATATTTTTTTCTTTATTTGCATTTCGCATAATAGCGATCTATCTGGCGTTTTAGGAGCAAAAGTAGATTTATAGCGAAATATAAAGTATGATTTAGTCAGTGCAATCATCTTCAGTATTGTCATTATTTATGGAAGCTGATTTATTTTCTTTTTCTATTTGCTTCAGAAGGAAGGTTCGTTATATTTTCCCTACTTCAGTAATTAAGCTGTTATTATGGTAGAATGAACGTGTAGCTACTGTTGTTTTTAATATTTGTAAGCGTGAAATCTTTATAGTCAGCTATCGTTGTTATGTAAATTGATAAGAAACATTTAGGTTCAACATTGTTATCATGATTTGGCAAAAAATATTAAGTAAAGAATTCTTACAATTAAATCCTTTATATTATTTAGATTTTTTGTTTGGCATTGAAGGAGCTCATATTCGTGATATCAAACAGTCAACATTAGAATAGGTTAGCTTCTCTCCTAACTACTCAATAATCTTGATTATGAATCGTGTTAGAGATGTTGTGCTTTGATTACTGAATTATATTGATTGTACGGTAATGTGGCAAGTACTACGAGTACTTAAAACTTAGAACAGGTAGTTACTTATTCAATAAAAACTGTAAAAATTTAGTTTCTTTCTAATTTATTATTGTTATTATGAAACAGTTTATTTATGCAGTTTAGTTGGTTTAGTTTAATTCTTGTTTTTGTTACGTATTGAAAGCATGGCATGCAGCGCGATTAGATTATATTCTCAATTCAATATGCTTTTAAACTATTTCTTACATAGGTACAGAAAATCTAAAGAAATTGTTTGCACAAATTTTTTGACGGTTTGGTGCTGCTGAAAGTACCAACATACAAGATGAAAAAGCTTGAAGATAAATATGTTTTTTATCCACAAACTTTATGTTTAATGTATACGTACCTTTTCATTGGTAATCCTGTCTATTCGTGTGACCCTCATTTCGGCTGAGTGGAGATATTTCTCATCGACGTATATCATCGGCGAGCATTGTAAGATGGACAATACGATAGCTCTTTATAATAGTCTTAGACGAAAGACTTGCTATTATATTCGGGTTTAGGACATGACTCAGACATATTGTGACTTTTTGTTACAAGAGTGGATTTATCTTTGTCAAGAGATAAACTATTGACATAAAATAAACCGACATCAGTTTTCGAGTTCGGAATATTTTTGTGCCCGAAGATTCGATTGAATTGATTTGTTGTTTTCACAGAAGTTACAATACGTACACAGACAGGATTTACGCAGATCGTCTAGCATATTTCGTTTGAATTTTATTGATATTAAAATAGAAATTATGTATATAACCGAAAGTGCCTGGTAGATGCAGGCTAGGCACGAAATGAATTACACTTATGTATGACTATGAGCGGTGCGGAAACTGCTTCAAAACGTCGGGAAAGTTGAATACGGTGCACGTGCAATATCAGGGATATAGCGTGCAAGGGTGTTCTTCACTCGTATTTAAATTATAATATTAGATATATTTAGCAAAGTAGGTATTCCTTGCTGCACATGGTGACTGATCCTACTTCTGGTATGAGAGACGTGACGGGTCTTTTTCTCCCCTTAAGCATGATTGAAATAGCTTGTTGCTCCGGAACCGTGTCAAATATGCAGCAAAATTCAAAAGTGTAAAAAGGTAGTTGCTTCAATTTACTATTTTCAAAGAGACTGAATTGATAGTTGGAATACCCACAGCAGCAAAAACTTACTATAGAAAACTAGCTAGCAACTGCATTTATCATCAACTAAAAATTTATGTATTCAGCAACTACTAAATCAATTACTCGAAATGCCATAGCTTACAATGTTATTAGATATTTTACTTTGAATATTGCACAGTTTCGAAATGAATGTTCACGTCGTGAATAAATTGTGAATTGTTCGAAAAGGTAAACGTGTTTCATCTCGCAAATTAGCCATACGCTCGCGCATTGTAATGTTAAACACTTTTTAGTTAATTACGACAGCCCTAACGGTTGAGTGAGCAATTTCGTGCACGGCTGTGACGTCACTCTTGTCTGTATATCCCGGTTTAATCTGAGTTACGAAATGATTTCGATTCGAAAATGTTACTTATCGACGAGTAACCCTATCTGGAGTTTGACAATAGAAATATCCATCCAATAATAGCATTCCGCTTCGACGCTTTGCCTTTGATATCCAGTATATTAATGACCTATAAATGTGGGACAGACTTCAACGTGGGGAAACCTATTATACTCATGTTTTATTATCTCCCGAGTTTAGTTTGAACAAAAATGTTTTACAGATAGTTGGTAGGTCAAACATTGTATTTTACCACAGAATATTTTTATGTAATATTTTTTGCATCGTCGGATTTATAAAAAAATGGTTTCATATTTATTCACTGGCTATTTCTATATCTACTGGTTGTTTTTGGCTATATTTAGAATCGGTAAGTCCTTTCGATAGCTTTCAGGAACCTGTCCCTACTTAATGTTTAGAGCTGTTTATTCATTCCTAGAATGCGGCAACCACGAGCGCCCCAAATAAAAACACTCGCACCACTTGACATTTAGGATAACGTCCTAACACGAACGCACCTGAGATTTTGACAAAACCAGTACCAAAGAAAAATTCTTGGCCGGTTTTAATGCTGTCATTTAGACAAGCGGAAAGGTCCACTTTTTGCATTGGGGTTTTGTGCAAAATAATGTGACATTAATAAGTCTCACCTCCCTTTAAAGGGAGATGTCACGTACGTATTTGGGTCAGCTCTTACATTCACGTCGCTTTGATAAATAATTAGGGTCCTGTGACAAAAAATACTGAACAATGAAACCTTTATGCAACTCAGTGATGTCCGTCTGTTCGTTACGCACAGTTAAATATAATGTCCCCGAGGTTTTGTGGCAATATATCATAGAACTTAATAATTTCCTCGTACGAAAGTTGGAACCACCGTAAAGTTTTTGTAAAATTTTGTCCGCTTATCGGTACTCCAAAAAAGAGTGTGCTTAGAATTTGTGTGTGATTATGGTTCGCTCTTGACCGCTTTTTATTTAAATTGGGAGTTGGTACTTGTTGCCCACACGAAACGTGACCCATTTATAATTCACGTAGATTTAAGACTCACCAACTTACGGTATAAGCAAAATATAATTGACTGGATGTATCTTGAATTTGTAATACAGTAATGATTATTTAAAAGTTGTGATATTTAAACGCATATATATGTTTGAAATTGTGCTGAAATGAAGGCAACATAATATGGGTAGGTAGATTAAGTTATCAAAAAAATTATACACTTACGTAATTCTCTGAAAAAAAAAACCAAGCTGTGTTTCATGAGTAAAGCTCGATGTTGGGCTACATGTAGTTCTACTAGTACATACATAACATACTGTTCAAAGTATACAAACACAATTCAAACGCGCAAGTAACCGACATATAAAGCAGAATCGAAATGTTCGCGGGAAAATTTTCCTTAACACACAGCCTTTATTTGCATTGGAGCGAAAATATTTAATCAGGCGTATAATCTTAGCGTACCGTACGCTTTTGTGGTAGTAACGCGCACCCGGCTTGGGCACGCGGTATTTGTGTGCCGAACTCTAGGCTCCAGTACTCATTCCACTCACTTCATTTTTAGAAGATTATTAACTTGGTGTGATTATAGATCGCGTAAAAATTCAGCGGATATTTTGGGAAACCTGTTATTTTTAGCATTAAATATACCTATAGCCGATAACAATTATTTTAAGTACTAAAGTTTAAACAATTACTTACAGAGATTCAGTGAATACATTTTTAACTCTACTCTATAAAATTTCAGAGTTCTTTATATTCAGCACTTAGTACAAATCAATTCAGCGTTCAGATTAAATAAAGCAACTAAATGGAATAACACAACGTAATTATAAATTCAAAAGCACCGCACACCCACAGTTCCAAACACATAATGTAAAACTCAATCAAATCAGCTAACCAACGAATGTACAAAGAGTATAACCGTTCACTGAATTAATCCCACTCTCAACTAGTGCAGGCCGTAAAACCAACAGAGATAACACGTTATAAAGCCTTTGGGTTCAGATTGAACGTTAACAGTTATAGCTCCGATCTGGTTTGCAACATTCCATGTAATCATGTTGAATGCTGGTACTTACGTACTCGTAAATCTGGTTACAGGGCGCCGCTTTAACATTGTATCTACGTATATAGACATTTGGAGAAGCGAATGACCTACTGTCCGTCATTGCTAGACGCCGCTGCCTTAACAGGTCACGGAACTTAAAGAGCTCCGTTTTCATATTGCCACTAACACTAAAAAGAAATTCTGCGACTCTGTAACATTAAAGGGAAATCTTACTCTAATACGAGCTCTATAATTAGGTTCGTTATTGCATTCTGCGGAGCAGTATAATTAGAATCATATCTGCATTAGCAAATAATGACACGACTGAATTTTGGGGCCTGATATTTAGTTTAGATAACAACCTTAAGCGAATTTATACGGTGGTGCTCATAAGTCTATCTCTGTACTCTTGAAACTATTGATCTATTTGAGATATACCCACAATCATTATCCTCGCCCCTGTGCGGGATAATGCGTGGAGGTATAATCATTATCATGGCATCCTTCTTACGTACCTACATAAGCTGACAGTTGGGCCGTACTCTATTCTATTCCATTACGCCCTCGGTCCTCCCATCTAGTATTTAGATAAATGTAGTAAAGTAAGTAGCACCTAATGCACGGAGATAGGCAGGGTCCCTGTAAACTCGAGTGCGCCTAATATATTATGCGTTATTCGGTTTCAATCTATCGATTTTACTTCGGCGTTGTTAGAAAGCGGGACTTTCGCGATTTTCCACACCATTAGTGATGTGACAAACGGCGGTTTGTACTCACGATGTCGTTTTCGTCCATTACGAGATTTCAAAGATCGTACATTCGTATTCGCTCTTTTAACTTCTATCAGATATCGCACTTATTTTCGCAGTCTGGTAACTTCACGGATATTATCTTTGATATAAGGAGATAACTGATCCATATCAAATAATACTTTTGATTAAAATTTAAATATGTAATATAAAGCGTCACAAAATTAAAAATGGAAAGATTCTTCAGCGTTAATATTGTTGTAGCGACTTTTTTACACGAAACGAAATCGAATTTTCGAGAGCAATAGGTCGGCAGTTTTTGTTAATTCCGAGAAATGTGGGGATGTGTGTGTGACATCCCGAATTCTCTTTCATTAGATGTGTACTTGGTGCTCCAATGAGCGTAGCTATTTACATTTACCCTAACTGTTATTTACACGAGGTGGGAACGACATTACAATATTGTTAATTTTGTGAGAATGACTAAATTGCGACGAAATGTTATAATCTTTTTTTACATGTATAAGTATAGATTTACGATTTTGTGTTCCGATTATAACGTTCAAATTTACTTCCGTATGCCACTTGCAATATAACAAGTCGATACAGGTAAATTTAATTTGAACATCAAAGGGATCGTTGTTGTTTGACTGGTGCCGTAATATCACGAGCAATAGAGCGATTTACAAACGTTTTTAGGGAAGCCATTTGTGGAAATAGTTTAGACGATTGACTCCACATTATATTTGGTTCAGATCAAAGTGAGAATGTTACGAGTATGTAGGTATTATTTGAAATGGAAATTTTGTAGGTAACTGTAATATTTTTTGTAACTTATGATGACGTACCTAGAGATAGGTAACTAAGTACCATGATTATTTGTTACATGTATATTTATAAACCATCGAGCCTCTTTATTTGACTTTTTAGGAAAAGGCTAATAAGTTAATTATAATTGAATTAAACTTTTAATTTATCCATATCACTATAATAATAGTAGTCAGTATCCTAGTCATTTATCAGGCTACGTATCTAGCCCCGATAGAAAACTGCTTTAGTTATAAGCCCCTCAGTCCTTTCAAAATGGAAAAGGGTCGTAATACTGTATGATTTGCTCCTTTCAAGAGATACTCAGAGCACTTGGCAGTAAGCATCGTAGCGAAAAGCGATATCGTGATGTGGCAGATTCGACCGCGGCTTTATACAACTCGAGTCATTCGCCACAATGATCGATTTGCGAATGATCCCTTCCATACATCGCGGGGGTAGCCAAGCAACACTGCAATGCAAGTTTATTTTTTTATGATAAAATATCTTTCCATGCTGTATGAGTGGGTTCCACGGTGGGTTCTTTTCGATCTAGTGATTGATAAAACATTTTAGTTAAAACGTTGCACGTAGCACGTAGATTAGATTATAAATACATTACATTAACTATAGATATAATAACTAAATGCTAAGTCACGATTGGTTCTCAGAAGAAGTATTCATGTGTAGAGCTTAACGTTTGTGTAATCTGGATTCGCGGTAATCTTTAGCACCTAAGCTGAACTGACTAAACCACGAGTACGCTAGTATTCATACAATTCTTGGAATTGAATCTAAGCAAAACATATTATCCACACAAATGCTGATATTTCAATATCCAATGTTAAAATTTATTTTAAGAGAGTTTACTCTTTCAATCTGTGCATACCCAAATCCAAATCAATTCAGAGCTACTTTCACAAAAGTACAACAAGCAAACTCAATTCGGTTTATCATATGTACCAAAGTTAGGAAGAATGAACATCCGTGGCTGAACGTAGCTAACATGACAGACGTTTTACACAACTGGCAAAAATAGTTGGCGCTACAACTATTAAGAGTATGATCTATTTAGTGAATCCCAGCTGTCCCGTATAAAGTCTACGGCGGCGTCACAGTTGTGTAAATGTGTTGGTATAATTTGGTCGTAGTGTGTAGTATGGAAGCTTCGTAAGGGGCTCAAGGGAGCCGCAGACCGGGCCGGAAGGACGTGCCGTTGCGCAGCCCGCTACCGGTGCCGCCCGCCATCGTCACATCCGCCGCACCGACGGGAATTATTTTAACGCCAGTAAGAGCTTATTCCAGCTCCACTCACCAATTACATTAAGGGCCTTTGATGCAAAGCTTTTTATTGCTACATGTGCGAAAAGCAAGTTCAATAGAGCTCCACTATTATCAATAGAGCTTCCGAGCTAAAATAACCAACGCCATATTCCAGCTCCGCGTATCGGTTGTATTTACAGTTGCTCCTCACATTAAATTGTGTAGCGAAATATTTTTTCATTTTGTTCGATTTTTGATGCGAGTGCAAAAGGTTTTCTATCGGGGATTTTTATTTATTGAAATACTGGATTACATGAGAGACTCTCTGGAAGTTGTTGAGAAATGTTTGTAGATATAATTTGGGTGGGTTTATCGCTATACCAGTGGAACTACGATTAAGTATTTTCTTTTACCTGGGATACGTAACTTATAGCTTATCACAAAATGCGAACTTTTTCTCTTTTTCAAAAATATTTTGTAGGTTTGTCTTTTCGTGGTGAATTTGGTTTTGAAACAGTTTTCCATTTTTACACACATACTACCTACAGCTGTGTAAGCGACTGGAGTAATGTTTTTTATGTAGCGGAACAAACGCACACCTTCTATTTTTCGGTATGTAACAAATGGAAAAATAAAAGGATACACGCAAGCCGCGGGGCACAGCTAGTTGAGAGCCAGTCGATTATTTCCGTTTGTACGCCGCCGTATTCAGATCATTAAATTCTCGCAATTATCACTTCGTTCCGCCGTTCGCAAATCGCGACGGAAAAATAACGTTTGTATCAGCAAAGTATTACTGTTACCGACAAATGTACCCGTGTTTACCTGACGCACACGCCATTACAACAACAAATACAAAAGTCGGTTAAATAAACGAAATGGCTAACAGGAAGAAGACCGATTGTGTACATGACTTGAATATTGTATGTAATAAGGATTTGTATTGAACGGATTTATTTTATTTGCTTAGGTTAGATTTCGGAAATTAGTTTTGTCGTTAAAATACATTATGGCTTGGATCAAATTTGGGATAAAAGCCATCGTGTAACTGAGTTTGAGCGTAACTTATCTGCGACATATCTTTGTAGGTGACTCATGTGTAGGCTAAAGGACTCGAGTTTTTGCATAAGAAATATGTATTGCTGATCTAAAGTCAAAGTATAGTTTCCTTGCAAAAACAAATGATGGCTAACATTGCTTATGGTTTATTTATAACTTTGCTTCAATTTAATTCTGAAGCGAAAAAGTGAAATAGACTAAGTAATTCATTGCTGCAATAGGCACGCAGGCAATTACCTATATTATTTATGCTTATCGACCTAATTAAGTACCAATTTCTCGGCAATCTGTAAAATATAAGTACATAATTCAATTCAATTCGAAACACCCTTATAAAATAAACATTACCTATTAGGTACCTATAAGATTTGAAGACGAGAAATTACCATTTAAAACGAAACAACACATGTATGAAATAATCATATCTCACCGCACAAGACAGAGCTAATCCCGTCGACACACTAATGTCTCAAGCAGA
This sequence comes from Helicoverpa armigera, assembly GCF_030705265.1. NCBI lineage: Eukaryota > Metazoa > Arthropoda > Insecta > Lepidoptera > Noctuidae > Helicoverpa > Helicoverpa armigera. Next base: position 6,025,560 of record NC_087132.1, on the reverse strand, counting down.
AGAAAACGCGGATTTCCTTCCTTGAGATATTAGGTTAGTTGCACACGCGAAATAAAGACGGAAAGCTGGATGAGATTGGGGCCCGCGTATTTCATCCAGCTCCGAAAACGTATCACGTAGTTGTAACACAACGTCACTCCCTAAACGGCTGCCTACTGTACTAGCCGTGCAATAAATAAAAAAGGCGATTTAGGAAATCCCGACATGACTCCCCGGATTTATACAGAGTGTTCTGACGCAAACTTTTCCTTGAGGTCATCAAAATTCTCCCTCCGTGCGGACGATTGAATGTTATGGGCCGCGAGACGCTCTCCACTTGTGAGTTATAGCTTGTTGCCCCCTGACATGCTTACGTACTGATTTAATTCAATGATTATGTTGCGCCGCCACACGAAGCCGTAGCTCTTCAGAGCCGCTTTCATAAAAAAGTTACATCGTTATGAATAAAATACAAAGTCAATGTACGTAACATGTAAAACATGACCAAACTAAAATGTTGAATACTTTTTGTGTAGCGGAGGTAGATGGCAGATTTTAGTTGGGATGGTTTGCTATCGCGGAGCATTTTAACCAGTGAAATAAAAATTACGATCCTCGCTTTAGGGCGTTCCTCTAATATACGTAATATTGTACAAACTCAATCCCGACACCAAACACAACTTATTTTTTCAGGGCAAACAATTTTGCGGTGTTCAATATCTGATACTGCTAAGTTACCCGCGTCACGTAAGCAATACATACAAATAATATCGACAAAAGTTTGTCTGTAAATACCATATAAACTTTATTTATGAGATATTTATTATGTTTTTTGTTGTTTGTCTGTATATGGGGTTTCAAAACAGCTGTGATGGAATTTGATGATGCCATCATGTTTTGTAGTCTGTTAAATCTCAATTGTTCATGCAGCGCGGTACCGAACATTGTGTGAGTTCAATAGACACAGAATTATAAAAGCACTCCGAATAAAAACGTCACTATAATTTAGGGAGAATAAAATTCCTGAAAAAAATGTTTTGAATGAAATTCCTCGTCCCATTTTTGGTCTCATAAACTTTCAAAATGATGTAAAATTCTGTTAATTAAGATTGGACGTCAACGATTTATTAGTGTCTTAATGATAATTTAGCAGGAAATAATAATTTCCCATGTGGTTTTTCATAAGAAATATAAATGAACTCAATTCCCGCGTCTGTTGTAACTGATTATGTCAATTGAATGGGCAATAGTTTCCTCCTGTGTGTATCCTACATAACGCGACCAGCTATCTGTTTGCCAAGTGGCTGTACATCGTAGCGATCTATTAGAGCCATGTTCATTATTATGATGATAACAAGTAATAGGCTAAGGGTTGTGTTCCACAGTGAACGTTACCGCAGTTCCAGGGTATGAATCCGCGGTTCTGAATACCGATAGTCTGGTACGATATATCTTCAGCACACATTTTGAATTTTTTGAACAAAAATGTTAACTTTAAAGAACTCCTGTTAGATTCAGTTATTTTTGACGCAAGGGTTTAACATAAAATAAGGAGTACATTTAAATAAATTTCCTACATATCTGCAGTAAAGTTAATAATAACCGGTGCGCTACGTTTGAGGTGGGTACATCGATTGCATAGAAAGTAGTGTGCACGTAAAGTTAGCAGAACGCGAGGTCATTTATAAGCGCGGTTCATATCGCGTGATTTGGTTTGCGACCCGGAGTGAGACATGAGCGAGTGTCAGCCCGCGCTAAATGTATGGAACTCTCGTTATACTTGGTGGCGATAAGGCCAATTTATATGAGTACGTACTATGAACATTAAGCCGATAGTATTCCCAGAGACGCTCACACACCCGCCATTTATTTCTGATTGTATTATTAGTTCAAGTCTTGTGGTTAATGGCGATATTGATTTTATTACCTTTGACATTCAGATTATTTTATTGAAGTCTGAGGTTACGCGATATTTATTCTATTTTTGGTACTAGAAGCTTTGAAATTGTACATTTTAAATGTTTTCTCTATGTTCTGTTTATTTATTTGAGTTATGAAATCACAGTCAAAGCTCGAAATTCTTTGGTTATATTTATCTGAAAATTATTGCCAAGTTTTGTATGTGTTTTGACCACAGTTCTGACCAGTTACTATTTGAGTAAGTTAAATGAAAATGTCGACGGCATTGGCGTTCCTTTTAAATAAATGCGGGGTAAGTTTTTGCAAAATAAAACTGTTTGAATACATTTTATTTTTGTAGTACTTTCTCGGTCGTTAGTTTCTTATATGCAGGTAAACTAAAACGAATTCCTATCATGTATTAAGAATCCGATAACATTGGTTAAGGATTTCTGTTCCATTGAAATTCCGCTGTGCGCTGCATGCTTATTAGCAAGTCCCATTCAAATATGATAAGTTCGGCGACCATAGTTGTACAGTTGAAAACTTTCTACGTGATCAGTATTCTATCAGATCGAGCTAAACTCGCCAAAATGGACAACTGTGGTGGCAATTACCATAAATAATGTGTCAGTTCTAAATTAATAAACGTTTGGTCAATAACTCAGAGTAAATTTAACGCAATGCGGTGGAAATTACAGGAGCAATTACACAGTAATCAACTTGTATCGTTTGCAGACTATTTTCATTCACGCTAATCATTTTGAATGTGAACAGATTACAGTTTGTTACATTGAAACACATTCGTTTTATATCGGTGTAGTTGGTGTGTTGCAGGAATGCGTCCTTATTTTCTATTAAAAAAAATAAACTACTATCTTATAAACTCGTATTATGCAATACCATTTTCTCTTTTATACAAAAAGTGACAGTCTAGAACTTGGGTACAAACGCGCTGTTTTGTTTATTGGACCAAGAAGCATATTTTTATAAATTTAACCATTTGATGATCCCCGCTTTATTTATGTACAAACGCATATACTGGCAATTTAGATTATCATAATTAGCGATCATAATATACATTGGTACGTTTTAATTATTCACTGTTTAAGCTGAAATCGATTATGTATATATTAATTGAGTGATTCAAAATCAAAATCAAAATCAAAAGTCATTTATTCAAAGTAGGCTGAAAATCAGCACTTTTTGAACGTCAAATCTACAAAAGACAGCCCCCAAAACGCCCGCCCTTCACCACTTCCTATGTGTTTTTGCTGGGAAGAAGAAGTGGTGGAACAAACTCCCCAGCAACACAATTCTGTCTGTATGGTTTGAAGAACCGTATACAAAAAAATAAAATAAAAATATCACTAAAAATAATACACATAAATTTGTATATAAAAAAAACAAGTAAACATGTAATCATGTTAGCTAGTACACACCTTTCCCATACCTATTACTCAAGCAGCTACAAAAAAAAATAATGTGGAAAAAAAAAAGAGAGAACATAATGCCTCCATTCATTGAAAATAGGTATAGTTTTAGGGCGCACCAAGCGACAACATAAACAGTGAAAACGGTGAACTAGGACTACTGCTCAAATCAAAAGTCATACACATTATATTACGGGTCAAGAAAATAATTATGTAGTCAGCAAGACGACCTGGTACCACAAGCAGCACCCGTTCACGAGCATAACGCGAGGATCAGCCATCGCCCCCCTCGCACATTTTTGAGGGAGGGAGGCAACCCGACCACCGACGCTACCGCAAGCAATACCGTCTAAGGGAGCATGACGACTTGCAACCACATAACAAGAAAACAGTTAATACTAAAAGTTTTACAGTCGCTAGTAAACCATTTACAAGATTGCGATACAACTCATCGTGAAAACAGTACGATGGTGGTAATCTGTCAGTATACATACAAAATGGAAAATGTCACTTATAAAATAAAAGTAAATCACATCAACTATCAATGATAACTCTTGAAGCTGTCCGGTGTTTAACATGAGGACCAACAACTCTTATCGTTTATGTAATCATTTACAGTATAGTAGGCTTTCTTCGACAGAATAGATTTGACTTGGACTTTAAATTTATCAAATGGCAATTCTAGTAACGACTGAGGAAGTTTATTATAAAATCGTATACCTAGCCCCTTAAATGTTCCATGCACCTTGTGAAGCCTGTGAATGGGTACGCACAGTTTATGCTTGTTCCTAGTGTTGATACTGTGGACATCACTTTTCTTAGTATAGAGATGAATATTCTGCCTAATATACAAGGTGTTGATTTGCATTTGTGCCATACTTCAGGAGGAGGTCACACAATACGTAAATAATCGATTGGAATTACAGTGGACGGGAAATAGCTATTATGCACTGCTTTTTTTATCATTGTAATGTCGTAGTATTTCAGAATTAATCCAATTTTATGAATGAAAATTATGAATGATCGTTGCGTATGCTTTGTGTTTGCGTTTGTGTGAAGGCACAGCACGGTTTTACGGCCAGTAACACACGCGCCAAGTTCAAATACGGCTAGATGACATTGACGGAATTCCGAAAAAAAAAAAATTACGTACCAATTTTTTTATTGATTTGGGTCGAGAATCATTAGCATAATCACGTCCTTGACTATGGCACGGATGCAAATCAACAGCTTGTATAGTATGTTAGCAAGGATGAATTGAGATGCCACAGTAAGGATACCTATTTCTTTGAAAAGCTCCCTTAAGGAATGCTTGCTACCTAACTGATATATTGCACGAACGGCTCGTTTCTGTAGTACGAAAATGTTTTCGATATCTGCAGCTTTGCCCCACAGTAGAATACCATAGGATATAACGCAATGAAAGTAACTAAAATAGACTAATCGAGCTGTGTCTACGTCAGTGAATTGTCTTACTTTTCTGACGGCGTAGGCAGCAGAACTAAGCCTTCCCGCGAGGCTAGATATATGCGAGCCCCACTGTAGCTTTGCATCAACTGTTATTCCCAGAAACACTGTTGACTTCACAGTTTCAAGAACTTCATTATTTAGGATAATATTAGGTCCTAAGTGTTTCACATTAGGCAAGGTGAACTTAACACATTTAGTTTTTTTAGCATTAAGAACTAAATTATTTGTTGTAAACCAGTGCGTAACTAAGGAGAGTGCACTATTCACTTCATCAAATTGCTCTCTATTCCTATCAACTTTGAAAATGAGAGATGTATCGTCTGCAAATAATACTATATCACATATATTTTTCAAATGGAACGGTAAATCATTTATATATACTAAGAATAAGAAAGGACCTAAAATAGAACCCTGCGGCACGCCTAATTGAACTGGTAGGCCTGAAGATTTGACACCGTTGATGTCTACGCATTGCAATCTATTATTTAAATATGATTCTATGACGTTCAAAGCTCCGTTTTGAACGCCGTAATGACGTAACTTGCGTAAAAGTGTGTCATGTTGAACGCAATCAAAAGCTTTGGAGAGGTCGCAAAAGACTCCTATTGCATTTTGAGAGTTTTCCCATGCATTAAAAATATGTTTTAAAAGAGCAACACCAGCATCAGTGGTCGAACGACCTCTAGTAAAGCCATATTGTTCACTATGGAGGAGGCAATTTACATTAAAATAACTGAGCAACTGCTTGAGTATTAACTTTTCAAATATTTTACTAAACGTAGGTAGAATTGAAATTGGTCTAAAATTACCAATATCCGACTTGGTTCCTGATTTAAACAAGGGAACGACTTTACTTTGTTTCATGAGGTCGGGAAATACACCAGCATCAACGCATTTATTGAATGTGACAGCTAGATAGGGGGCAACAATGTCAATTATATGACTTAAAAGTTTAATGGAAATACCCCAGTAATCACCGGTGTTTTTTGCCTTGAGAGCTTTGAAGGCATTGATGACGTCTTGCGGCGTTACATGCTCAAACTTGAATAAGAAGTCACACTTGGGTACACAACTACGCAAAAGCTTCTCAGCATCAGTCGAAGAAGAATTTAAGGAGCGAGTTGTAGCTATGGGTATATCGGCAAAGAACTCGTTAAAGGCTTTTGCTACGTCGTCCGCATGACTAACAAGTTTGTTATCGACTAAGATCTCAAACTTCTTTTCATGCCTGACCGACTTACCAGTTTCGTTATTTATTATTTTCCATGTAGTTTTAATTTTGTTACTTGACTTTTTAATTGTATCGCTTATGAATTTAGATTTTGCGATATTACAAACCTTTTTAAATAATTTAGAATATTGTTTAACATAACTAACAAAAGCATCATCAAATTGATACGTTTTTATTTCATACAGCTCATACAGCCTCGCTCTACTTTTATAAATACCTGTGGTGGCCCATTGATTAAAGTTGGCCGAGGTACTTTTAATTTCCAAAGTTTTGGTTTTAAATGTGGAATCAAATTCTTTCTGGACTATACCGAAAAGTGATCCATAGATGGCATTAGGATCCTCGTTGTTAATAATGTTGGGTTTAATTTTTTTAACTATATTACATTTAAATCTGTTACAACGACTAGCTGAATGGGGCCTGCATTCAATTTTAAGTGGACTCGTATGAATTACCATGGGAAAACTCACTTTTTGGCCACAGTGGTCGGACGTGAGGTCGTTAAAGACTACAGTATTATTTGATTCAACAGAATCGGTAAATACATTATCGAGGCAAGTAGAAGAAGACGCCGTTATTCTCGTTGGTTCATAAAATAAATTCACTAAATTGAAAGACTTAAATAAGTTCAAAATTCTAGTAGTTAATGGAGAAGCCTCCAAGATATTAACATTGAAATCACCACATATAATTTTACATTTCTGACTTGATTTTAATTTATTAAGTGAATCTTCAATTACCGATTCAAATATACTGAAATCTCCCTGAGGGGGGCGGTAAACGCAGATTATAATATTACGCTCAAGTTCCACACAGGACAACTCTATAGTGCGCTCGATAGAAAGTTTAACTATATCCAGGCGTTGTTTACATTTTAAATTATTTGAAACTAGAATCAAGGAACCGCCTCGAATAGCCTTACTTCTTACAAACGCACTTTGTATTGTGTAATAGTTATCATTAATAAACAGTAATTCATGCTCTTTTAACCAATGTTCGGTTAAACACAAAACATGAACATTATGGGTCTCCATAAATAAACTTAACTCTAACTCCTTGCCAGATAAGCCCTGCATGTTTTGATGTACAAGATTCAAAACATTCGACTCACCTGTTGTCGTGCCTAATAGTTTAAACTAGTAGGCGTATCAATAGTAATGTTAGTAGTATTACTAACAATATCCGAAGATACATGACAAGTACCTGTGTCAGTGTGTATATTATATGCTAAAAGATTAGCAATATGTCGTTTACAGCTAGGTGGCAAATACATGGAATGTTCAGTTAGTTTAAATCTATTGTCGAATTGATTAACATCAAAAACTGAAATAGATTCAAGACGATTAATCCTATTGTACATTAACATATTTAGGTCGAAAATGTGCCTATTTTGTTCCTCAGTCAAACTGTAAGAGTAAGGTAAGGCACCTATTATGAATTTACATTTATTTATTTCACTTAAATGTAGAACAAGACTAATGCATTCTATAATATCTTTTTTTGTAACATTAAAGCTATCTCCATAAAGTAATATTATAGTAGAATAGGGGATTAGCTTTGTCAATTTAATAGTATTTATTAAGTGGCTGAAACTGGCACCAGGTAAACAATTATTAATTACACATTGTTGCGAACACTGATTAAATATACTACCTAATCCTTGACCAAATTTGTCTGAAAAAATGTATGTAACACTTTCATTTATAACTGTAACAGAATCAGAATTATGGGTAACAGCCACTTGAGTCACCTGTGGTGCCGGGGTAACAGACTGGGGCTCAGGTGTCGGGGAGCAAGTACAACTACAGGAAAGGTTATTTGTCAATGACTCATACCTCTCTGCATTGCACCTCACTATGTCTGCCAACTCACAGGCCTCCTGCATGCGCACACTCAAATCCTGTTGTGAAGCTTCATATTTGTGGAAAATATCCCTAAGACACATTTCTTTAACATGAAGCTCCTCCTGTAAGCGCTGTATTTCAGTGTCATGGAATGACCTACATACGTCCAATTCTGATTGACAAAGTCCTAAATCACTAATTAAACTAATGTTCTTTTTTCTAAGGAAATTATTTGATTTATACACTTTTTGTTTCTTTAAAGATTTTCTAATTTTACCTATTATTCTATTTAAATTTAAATATTTTTTTATTTTATTATGTGATGTAAATGTTCTACTTTTAATTAAAGTGTCATTGGTCAAGTCAATTGTTACAACTGGCTCATTACAAGAGGGTCCGGACAAACTACCAACTAACTCATTGAAAAGACTGCAGGTGTTCGCAGACTGTTCACTGGATTTAGCAGCTTCCAACTGTGTGATGGTGTTGTGGGCCTTGCGTAGCTCAATTTCCAGTTCTGAGATCCGCCTTAATGCCAGTTCATGTGTGTCATTACATTCTTGAAAATTGGACACAAGTTGACGGAGGTGACTATGTTGATCAAGTATGTCCATATGTTGGATATGTAATTCCGCCAGTTGGTTCTTAAGGTCAGTGTTCTTGTCTACTATACGTTTGACTTCTACCTCACTATCATCCCTCTCCTGCAACAGCTGATTGCACAGGTTTGTTTTGGATTCAAGTTCCTTAAGCGCAGCCCTCAACTTTCCATCCAAGAGTGCAGCACTGCGGGTCATCATGATGGTAAGTTAACCCAGAGGCACCCTGGAATGTTAGAAGAGACAGCTAAGTGAAGGAAGAAGGAGAAAGTTAAGAAAGTTAAGACTCTAAGTAACTTGGGAAATAGGGGAAACTATTTATTGAAATTAGTATCTGTTGTACATTATTAAGAATATTTAAATTAATTAAGTTAATTTCTGGATACAGTTTGAATAATAAGAATAAGAATTTTGGGAAATGTATGTATAATGAAATGTAAGAAAATTTTTAAGAAAGAATATAAAAAATATGTTGAGGGTACAATTTTTTCCTTTGTGATTTGAAAAAATAATTAACTTTAATTGTAGAATAACAGCCACTTTAGGTAGGCAACTGTGAGATTATAGGCTAAATTATCGTACACTGAGTTGTTATATAGGTTTCTCAGTTACTATTGCTTCAATCAGCTGTTAAAAATAAACTTTTTACTTTACAACAAAGCGGGCTATTATGCTATTGTTTACAGCGCTGAAGACTTGTATAATAAGAAATCTGCGTATGGAAGCAGGTATCGGACAAGATTAGACTATATTATAGTGAAAATATTGAATACTCCCCGGGTTTCAATGTTGGTTTCAAATCCATCCGTTGGGATGATAGCCGGTTCCTTTATTGTTGATTTCATGCACAATCTCGCAACGAAATCACTCACAAACGCGTGTACTTATATCTATTCACAATATCTATCGAATTTAAGGCAATTTACTATATTAAAAGCACAAAATATATTAAAATTTAATTTTAAAACTAGCACATATTATTTTGACAACTGGCTGCCAGTCAAGCCAGATTGATGACTGATCTCAATTGTGATATTAACTAATCCATGATTTATTATTTTGTTACCGACAACCCTTAATCTACACTGATATTGTAAAGGGGAAAGATTTAGAATTTTGTGTGTGAGTGTGTATGTGAAGCTACACTGCGAGAGTCCAACTCGCACTTTGCTGGTTTTACAATATAGCTGGTTTTGTAAGATCTAAATCATAAAGATGTAAATCTTAACGATTTGAATATTTATAAATTGAGTCTACGCTGACTACGAGACTACGGCGTAGCAAAATATACTACACCTGTGTCGTAGCTCGTAGCTAGAAAGTTAACTATATTAATCTTTCAAGTGAATATAAGTTCAGTAATTGAATGACTCAATTAATTAATATGTCATGACTAAGTAATCGATTGGTACAAGGATTAATAAGTGACTAATTAATAAATAATTAAATACGAGTATAAAACGCATGTTGGTCCCAGGGGTACCTGCTGCTTAATGAAATAAGCAGATACGGATTTAAACCTGAGTCCTTTTATTCAGCATACATATTAAATCCTTTATCGAATAATACGTTATACCCCGAAGCATAATCTTATAGCAATTGAAAACGGTTTGTTTATTTAGTTTAAATAACAGCTACGCGTGAAAATCTAATCCGGGTATCGAATCGAGCGGTTTGTCCTATTAACCACATTGGTATTTCAATTCTAACACAAACATACCAAGTACATTTTGCTCCTATAATTAAATTGTTTGTAGGTAAAATTATCGAGTTAGGTGCCCTTTCGATATTTTATTTATTACGGTTTATTTATATAATGCTTAATAATAGATTTTAGGTAAAAAATAACTTTACGACTATTTTAAAAATAATGATTTTATAAAAAGTATCGGCTTGTAATTTCAAAATAGGTAATTTAATCAGCTTATTGCAAATGCTTATACCAAGATAATAGGATTAAGTTGATTGATTTTAGAGTAAAACACAATTAAGACAAATATTGACGAGCATCAATTTATGAAGAACACTAACTAATATAAATAAACTCGCAATTTTCAATCCATTTTTTGAAAAATGTGTTAATATAATAAGTATAATGAAATAATATTTTCAGCCTCCAAGAATATAATGTGGTAATAAGCGCAGTCACTACTTAGCAGTTTTAAGTGAGCCGTGAATAAGCAAGTTGTGAGCGAGAGCACTCGCCGCACCCTCTTATGTTTCACTTACTGGATATGCTTATTAAATGTTACCCTATTGAACATTGTGAGCGAACATCATGTTAGCGAAATGTTTTAAATATTAAATTAAAGTTAGTTTTATTATTCCATTGCAAATTTTTTCATTTTCATAAAATTGCGTTTATTTTCTTGACACAGAGTTTTTTTTGTGGCTAGCCTTTCAGTTAGTAAAAAGGCCGTTACAAAAACTAAAAAAAAGCCTCTATTTTTATCAAAACACTAAACACAATTTCAAAGACGCTTACCGAAATAATATTTCTTTTATTTATGACATAAATGACAATGTTCAAAGCTTAGAAAAATATATCGTCTCACTAAACGTTGTGTACGATAAGGCCTGGCGAAAATATTAAGACAGTGTGATAAATTACGAAATTTTCAGGTCTAATAAACTGTCTGAAGAAAGTTGGCCGCCGAAGCAATATGGCACGATGCTGGTTGACCGTGGCCTTATAAAGTAATACTGTGAACTGTCTATATCAATTTCGATGTCCTTAGCGTGAACTTGGCCGAATTTCTTAGGAATATATTTTCGTACCGATAAGGTTTACTTTTTTTCAATTTTGTATTTGTTTCTTTTTGGCTGTAGCTGGAGTTTCTTGCGAACTTTTAAATAGACTTGTGTGAATATAATATATTTTCATTTCATACAAAATGTTCCACAAGGGTTTACCTATATTTATTTTGGAACTGAAACAAATATTCTAATTTACACAATATTCAAAAAACCGATTATTCAATATAATAAATTCTGATACTTTAATGCGCTATGCATCTAATTTCTCATTTTTATGAGCTTACCGTTGAGGTCGAGCGGCAATCGCTGTGGCCATAAGGACTACCAGAAACTCATTATATCATGGCTTAAGGGACTAGTAGAATGCTTGTAAATGCTCATTAGCTCGACGGTCCCACGCTAAGAGGACCCTGGCAGCGAGCCAGTGTGGAAACACAATAAGAACTTACTTGTGTATATAATGGAATATAATAGAAACGTAAATTGGCCTCGGTTATCTAAGTGTGGTTAAGTATTTAGTTGTCAACATTAAATTCGTTGATTGCCTTTGTTCCAGCCTTCACAGGCGCGTGCGTTGCGCGTAAGATCCTATTCGTGTATGAACTCTATTAGCACTTCAAAGTATTGCGTGACTTGATCGACTTCAGTTTAGTTGTTGTATTAATTAAAATTTATAGTGGTTTTATGTTTTACTAATTCAATACTTACCTTTATTTACGCACCTTGATCAAAATTGCCTTTAATACCATTTTTTATATTTAAAAACATAGATATTTAAAAACATGCCATTATTATTTTTATTAAATGTCTTACAATAACCTTTTCCAACCCATTGTGCACAGGTGTATAGAATATGGAACAAAGAAAATATAAAGTATAATTTCGAATGCAAGTTAACCTTAAATAGGAGCCGAAGAGAAACTTCTCGAAGTAGGCAACAAAGTCAGAAGTTACGAGTACTTAATGCACTTTTGAATATAAACACGGAGAAGTAACAATGTACCAAAGTTAGTACAATGCAACCGTCCAACAGTTGAAGTTTTGCAACTATTTAACACCGACACGTTTCGCATATCAAAAAGTAATATTTACTGAACAAATTCAGTAGATAATGTGAAGTTGTGATGGAGTTACACTCACAATCTTCAGGCGTCTTCAGTATAACTTCAGAGCTTACTGCTTTGATAAGTTTAGGTCTTTCTTAGCAAAAAGATTTGCGAACCAGAGTTTACACATTTTCTGAAAACACAAAACCTCGTAGAAGAACTGGGAGTCAAGTATAGTTGTATTCTATACCTAGCCTTCTTATTTTTTTTCAAAATGCTGGTGAAGTATGCAACCCTCCAAATTGGTATAGTATAAATGGTATCCCTTGTTCTGCTCTGTATGATTAAAAAATATATTTCCATTAAATATACCTAGTTGATGCAAAAACAACTTTACATTGGAGAAAGTTTGCGTGCAGTGCTTTTTTTATTGGAGAGGTCGTTATTCGTTATTCGATATTATTGGACGTAAACATTCGACTTGGAGCCGATAATTTTATAATTTGAAATATTTTTTTTATGAAAATGCAGTTTAAATAAAATAGTCACATAGTACATCGTTGAAATAATGTATTATGTCCTCTTAATGTTGTTATACCAGTAATATCATATAAATTGAGTAAATTAAATAAAGTTTTACCCAAATTAATTACGTGTAGATTTAATGCACAATGCCACATTCATTCGATATGTAGCAATAAAGCTGAATTGGTGATTAAACCTTTGTTAAAGCGACTTTCAAATGCATCATGTTAAAGTTGCGTTTAAATATCATTAAAATTAATGATGGCATTATCACTTTTGGTTTCCGTAAGATAATCATTAATGTTTAATTAATTAAATATAGTATGTGAAACCATTGGTTAAATAATTGAATTTTGTCGTCAGACTTGTCTTTTTTGATGCTGATTAAATATTTTGAATGAAACAGTTGGTACCTATTTCTGTATATTAAATCTGATACAGTGAAGTAATTTATAGTTTCTAAAATACTAGTTTCAAAAACCACATTCACTAATGTATTCAATATTTCGTATTTCTCAAATGAACATTGAATCAAACGCTGCTATAGATGCCACTAGCGGTCTTCATATTGCTCATTCATTTCAAGCGATTCAAATGCTGGCCAATTGCCAGTGTAGACCGGGTCATATGCTCTTAAACATGCGACCGTTCTCACTTGAGATATAAATCGAAATAAATTCTACGATTGAAGACTACTTATATGCCATGTTTCAGCAACTGTCGCTTCCAGGAAATAGATGGTAAATGTCTTGATGGTAAATCTTCCAGGTAAATGTTTGGTTTTTGTTTAACAGATTTTCACAAATATATGCGTGCAAACTAACAACTATAATTGTGGACCATTTTCTAGTAAGTACGTTTTGTATCATGAAAGATTAATATTATACGCATAGATAGAATATAAATAGTACATTAAATTTTGTTAAATCGATTTAACAAAATTCGTATAAGTAATCAAACGAATGGATGATTAATTTGCACTCTTACAAAGTGCCGATTTAATTTATATTCAAGAACTAAATTCATTGAATGTTGTTAAGTTACACTCAAATTCCCTTCAGAGTTATTTCGATTCAGGCTAGTTGTTCTACAGGTCAGAAAGTTTCACGAATTCCCAACAACGAAATTCAGGTCATATTATATAGAAACAGTTTATCCTAGTTGTGTTTAAATCTTTGTTCAATTCAAAAGAGCGGATTAAGTATAAGTATTTTTTTGGTAGACATTGAGTTGTTCTGTCGCTACCGACATGGTACACATGGTGGTCTACATGATAGTGTGAATTTATATAAAAGATTTGTTTTAGTTTGTACATAAGTTTTGTTTGTCAAATTCCTTTAAAAACAAACATTGCGCATTATTAAACAATGGTTAAACCAGTGGTATCATTATTGCAGTCATAATTGAAAAGGCGAGAGAATCGTTCCACTAGATCATAGTTACTCTATGGTATGATATGCTAAAGTATCATGTATTGTGGATAAGACTATTGCCGTTTCGGGTTTTGATTTCCCAGAAATTGGAAATTGATAGACCCAACCCCAGGAATTGAAAGTAAGATCAATCCTGGAATTGATGCTCCGTATTCTCGTAGTTTCATGATCCTGAAGCTGCCGAACTCCTCAGACATACAGCTATTAAATTATATCAGTAGTCATTACAATTTATTTCTCTTTGATACTATGTTTCAATTTACTTTGGTCACATAGACGGTGCAGCAGTTACGTCAACTGTACTAAGATCTATTCGTGCGTCAGACAGCCATATCTGAAGGAGAATTAACATAGATATGTTCGAATCAAAGATACATTATTATTAATGTACCTACGACGGGCTTAGTAACTCTAAATCAAAATTAAATAAATATTTACAGAATACAAATAACCATTTTGTATTATCCATTGTCAATTCAATATTTTTACGAATATCAAATTGTTCGGCGAAAAAGGTATCTGGTAATTGGTTTTTAATTACTCAATATGAATACTCAATTAAGCATGATGAAAAAAGTGTAGGTGGTACTTACATTTGCTGTTTTCATAATGTGTTTTATTAAGAGCAAAAATAAACAGTTCAGTACAGTTCTTATTTAATGCGCTTTGAATTATAACCCAAGACGTTTTAATATTTAGTTAAAATCTGTAGTTTCTAAGCAAGAAAAGCCTTTGTTGCAAACTTTGTTTTCTTAAAGTTCGAGATGAAAGATGAAGGCAGTGAGTTAAGAGGAAGTTTGTATTAAACCAACTTATGTAGGTAGGTGTACATGACAAAATTAAGGTAAATTATAAATGTACGTACGTAAACGTTGAAAATTTGATACAAAGGTACGTAATGAATAAAATGTTATGTTACAATGTAGAGTGAATAAAGATTATATTTATTCAAGTATCCTGGAATATATACCTAGTGGAAGTAGACAATACACAAAGTTGCGACATTCTTTAAGGAACCCACTAGAACCATTGTTTTTTATTTCTACATAAGTAGGCGGAATATTGCCCGCTCTCCATAAAGGGAATACTATTTCGTCGAAAGAGCTCAAAAAATCTTAAATATTTTCATATTTGGTCTGTTTTCTGCATGAGACATTAAAACTGCTATCATGTGGTTTTACATGAAAGCTTTTCGGCCGCACTATGGTCAGTTCAGTAACGAATATCATGTTTTATTATTATTTTAAAACCCATAGTTACTGTCTATACAAAAAAGAGCTGCTTAATAAAACGTTTATTGTTAACAGTTACCTATATAAAAGTCTAGGTACATTTTCCTGTAATAATCCGATCAATGTTATTGCATTAAAGTATCCAGTGTATTCTTTTCCTCGTTTAGTACACAACAAACAGTAAGGAAATTGAAAAGCTCGCAAAGGTTCTAAGCGTAAGCTGGCTAGCTCGGCGACCTAATGGCTTTACTATCTACTGAGAACGGCAACTGAGCGTATTTGTGTTACTACGGCTTGTTTATTTTTACAGACATGTCTTTAAGTTGATCCTGTCCAGATTCTACAGGAAACAACTAACTTTGGCCAATCTAGTTGTCACTCAGTAAATAATGAAGCAGTGTGTAAAGTTTGATTTTGGCCGGTTTTTCGCACTCAAACAATGATTTTATTTAATTCCACGGTTTATCCTGTTTCCTGTACCTTTACTTTGTTAAGTTACAATAGGCTTTTATCAAGAGTGCTGATTTACAGCTCGTAAATAACACTCAATTTATGGCCCTACCTGGTATCTAATCTGCAAAACTTAAATAAATGTCTTACTTGTGGGTAGGTAGGTGAGCACCCTGAAAAATACGTTTACATCATTTTGTAATTCCCTACTTAATTCTATTTTGGTCAAAGTAAGTTCTTCTTTTGTTTATTTCTGATTAAGCGCACGGAAAGTGTCGCCTTTCCGCACGTGCGTAAAATTAGCATACATTTTATATATCCTACTTAAGCTGACGTTACTAAATTGCTAGATACTCAAGTTACAAAATGGCCTCCCGGTGTTTCGGTGTCAAAAACCACGAGGCTTGTTAAGTACGTACCTACAATTAGGTACTAGGTCTCCGGAGATTGCTGTAAGCCCTTTTTACAGTCGCCGAAAGTCACTCAATATAGAGGCGGTTTCTGCTGAAGTAATTCGTGAAATTTGAGCTCGGGGACTATTTGCCTAGTCCAGTCGTCTGATGTGGAAGCGAGAATTCTGCGTTATTAACTTTGTGGCTGTCCGAAGAATGTCTTATTAGTGCGAATTGACTTGAAACTTTACTTTATGTGGGAGCTATAAACTATAAACGCAATAAATTATACATACAATAGAAAAGCTCGAGTGAAACTATAAAGAGGAAAATGGATGTTTGAGGACTTTTCACTATTTGAACAACGATAACTATTTATAGCTGGAAGTTTGAAATGAAATAGCATTCCAATTTTAGTAAACCAAATTCACCTCGCTTCTTATGTTCGCCATATAAATGTATGTACGACAGCATCCATTGTAATGTAGTTAACTTACTTTTATGGCCACACATCAATCTTTTTTATGGCCAATTTAATGCATTTATGAAAGCAGCCAGTAGCTATTCCTGTGTGTAAACAAAGAAAGGAATATAGGTACAACAAGATAACTTAATTGACGTAGCCATCTGGCAAAACAAATCCGATAGCGATTTTCGATTGAAATATTCTCATCATCTATTTGCGATTCGTTCGTTATTTGATCGAACAGTGTTCCTACCTGATATATTTTTGTGCACTGTGGATAAAATTATGTCGAGTTGAGTCCATTACAGGCAGGAAGAGTCGAAAACTTCCTCGAAAAACGGAAATGAAAGAAACTGGCGCCGCCGCCCAGCACGTAGCTATGTACCTACTTACCCCCACCATCCCTTCATGAGCTATAGAAACAAACCGTCTACGTTACTTTTAATCAGCCGCTTTAAACATTGGCCGTCGACACTCGGGTAAGATGTAATTATGTAACGGTGTAATGAAATTATCGTAACGTATGTTAGGTCGAGTGAGAAGCAAACCCACGATGGGATAAAAATGACATTTAATTACCAGAACAACCGCTTCCTTTCACTTTTACGCGTATGCTTATCCTTTTTCAATGAGTTTCATTCTGTTATATAATTTTTTGTTTCAAAACGGATTTGCTTACCCGGTATACTAGGCGGAATTTTACGTTCGAAATTAATTAACTTCGATCCTTTTTTGTTTCAATTTATAATTACTTTTTGCTCATTTAAATTAAATAAATTGAACTGTGTCATGTGTAAACACAATATTTAAACAAACAAAATAAAAATGACTACATTGAATTCAATTGTAATTACACATTCAGGTTTATATGTATGTTGTATTTGACCACTTCTAAATAAATAGTAAGACCAAAGTTTATATCGTATTGGATTTTAATCTTTATCAATGACAAATGAACAAACCGCTTTATTATTTTTGCTTATTTATGAAATTGTAAGTTCGCCCATCACTTTAGCACTTATATTAAAATCCACACCTATGGAAAACACAAAAGAAACAAGTAATTTATTTAAGTACCTCGCGTATAAAATGTTACGTAATTTTGTCTCTGCGGATTTTTGTCACCTTCGCAAACACGAAAATGTGAAGCCAGTCATTTAACACAAAAGGTGTTACAGGTAGAATGTGTTAAGAGTCCCAACTCTTAAATAAAAAGGTACGAACAATAATGAGGGGCAGCTCTTAAAGTCAAAGCCAAACCGAGGTGGTGCGTTCAAATGTCGAAGATAGAGGGAAAAAACAACTTTAAAAATTCACATCGAAAGCTTTTCAGAGCGTGACTAATAGGTGAACGTCATGGAACAGAAGACTTGAAAGTAGAAAAAATACGTAGCAGCTGTTCCAATGAAAAATAACGTGTCATTAATCATAACGATGAAAGGAAAGAGCGACAAGGCTTGCACGACAAATACCTTCCTGTAGACGCGTCCTCGTGTTTGCACTTACGCGTCTCGCTGGCTACCGCTGTAATGATATCTCGCAGCACTGGAAACAACGTTTACTACTATTGTTTACGTGAACAATGGCGCACAAAAACAATACACGTTCGGATATCACCCACGATTGAATCAAGATCCTACTCGTTTAGCTGTACTCGTGTATTCTGATGCATCTAAAATTCGTAACATAACAGTAGAGGCGTGTAGCTGAAGCTTTTAAGCGCTACGAGGTGGAGAAGGGTGAACGTTTTTGGAAGCTCTTTTGCGCAAAATGTACTTGTTTTAGTAAGTATTTTCTAAGTTTGAAAGCAATATTTTGTAAATCTGCATCATCTCTTGATGTTATGACTTAGCATAATTCTGTATCCTGCTGACGGTGATGTTTTAAAACTCTAGCCTTCATGCTTTATTTTTAAAGATATATAGCACACTTACAAACTTAGATGGTAACTAAGAAAAATATCAGAAAACCCAATAAGAGTAGTCTGATCTTTGTATCAATGAGACACACACTAGGGTAAAGGCGGGATAGATGCCCCACTTTTTGAAATATGCTTATAATTTAATAAACATTGGTTCTACATTAATAACACCTATGAATGTAACTAGTTTAATCCTTTATGTTTATTTGTGATTTGTCTTTTTGGACCTATATACTATACGTTTTGCAGATTTTAGCTTTTTGTAGACCTCGATTTTTGGGGATAGATGCCTACCCCTATGGATAGATGCCCCACCTTGAAAATACTAGCGAGGATAGATGCCTACGGTGCGGGATAGATGCCCTTCATACTGTTTAAGTATGAAGGGCATTTTACTTTAATTTATTTGAAATGAAAAGTATTTTGCAGTTTTTTAAATCTTTTTATATATATCAGATTAATTAAAATTAACACAATAAATTTCTAAAAGTATTTGTTCAACAAAAATAATGTTTTTTTTTGTATTTTAAACCCTTATTATAAAATATTAATTATTTAGTTTCAACATGCAAAATCATAAAAATCATTCATTCTTAAAAACTAAAATAACACAATATACTTAGCATCATAATATTTAAGTTTCAAAAATTTCTGAAAAGTGTACAGGCTTCATGTAACCAGTACTGACACATTACACATTGAATCCAGTCGGATTTAGACTTTGTTTGTTCATAGTTTTCGAAGCATTCTATGCAGTTATTTTTATTTGTATCTTTAGGCTCATCCTGTCCATCTCTTTTAGTCTTCTTCACCGGCAAACCTTTGGTTTTCTATTCCTTAACTTTTTTCTTAGGTGAATTATCTTCATCTTCACTGTTTGAACTGTAAATCATTCGTAATCAATAAAAAGTGTAAATACCTATACATAAATACATGAAAAATATGAAAAATATATATTCAAAGCAATTATAATACATTCAGGGTACACGTGGTGTATGGAGGGATAGATGCCCCT
This sequence comes from Helicoverpa armigera, assembly GCF_030705265.1. Taxonomy (NCBI): domain Eukaryota; kingdom Metazoa; phylum Arthropoda; class Insecta; order Lepidoptera; family Noctuidae; genus Helicoverpa; species Helicoverpa armigera. The sequence continues at coordinate 6,005,868 of NC_087132.1, read as the reverse complement.
AGGGGCACCTATACCGTAAAAAATCAGGGCAACTATTAATTATTTATTATTTTCAAGTACCACTTCTGATCTGACCTCTAAGATCAGAAGTTCTTAGAGGTCAGATCAGAAGTGGTACTTGAAAATGAATAACACACGTCTATAAACATTTAACCTGGTAAGGTTTATTTCTTACAAAGGATTTAGCAGAAGCCAACTATGAATAGCAAATACAATATCGATAATTAATTATAAGATCACGATGTGACATCTTCAACGTCCGTCATCCTTCTGTCCGTCATAACTTCTTCTTCTATACCAGCCCGGTCAGGCCAGGTTGGTAGCAAGGAGGATTCATATCTAACACGGCCGTTCCTGACCCTGCGGCGTCCTCGCCAGCAGTATTATTCGCCTCTCCAGCATCAGGTCAACTCCCCATAAGCTAGTCACCGACACACACATCTGAAACATGTTAAGCAAGGTATAAGTAATTTACTTGTAGTAGTCGTTTTTGTGTATAAGTCTGAAGCATGTAATATGTTGAGAAAAGGAAGGGTAACAAAAAAAAAATGTTGCATGTCATTTCACGCATTCATAGCATAGGCACGCATTTAGGCTATAGGTTGCATACTATGACGACGTGAAACAGAGACCCATGCCGTCGTATGTTCTCGGTGACAGAGGCTCCCAGTTTGCTTGTCATTACACACGCTCATAGCATAGGCACGCATTTAAGCTATAGGTAGCATACTATGAAGACGTGGAACAGAGACCCATACCGTCGTATGTTCTCTCAAAGTGGTCTAGACAACTAGCACCATCAGTATGTCAAAGTCAAAATCAAGGAAAAGACCATTTCCAAGCTAAAATTACAGTCAAGGTCAAAATCAGTCATTGAAAGTAGGTCAATTAGATCAACACATCAATATTCATGCACCCTTTCATGGCACGCACACAAAGACTCATGTACATTCGAACGTCCTCAAAGTCCTTGTCATTGTCAAATTGCCTTGCAGCTCTCAAAGAAAGCCAAGGAGGTCACATTTCGCTCGGCCACTGCTGACCATTCATTTGAAGGATCTAAGTTTTCTAAGAAATAAATCCATGACTTAATTATAACTTTGACATCATCATCATTGGCCACATAGCATCTTGGTCAGACGATTGTGGCAGTGCTTATCTATGCGGTTATTAGCGCCGCAATCACTTTCTTTTATGGCTAAATAAGCCAATAGCTGCACGACACACATAACTTTGACACATAAAATCAAAATAGTAATCCAAAATATCATCGTTACTCATCGTTAATCAAGTGACAACAAACATAAGTGATCAACGGTTAAAATTGACACGTATGCAGTTTTAATCATCTTTTATAAAATAATGGTAAAAGGTCATGATGGGATGGGGTCAACAAATTGAAAGTATATAAGATCAGACTCTCCTTAAGACTCCATATAAGGTTATTTCAATTGACGTTGCCACCTTACAGCACCATGACGACCACCAACAAGGAACTAGCCAGCAATATTGGGCCGCGCTGTGGGCCGCGCCGACACGGCCATCCTGCGCTTTACACGTCCTCGTGTAAGTGCACTGTAACAGAAATAATACCAAGGAACATCTTTGAACATCTTTTCGTTCGGTCACTTCTGACCATAAATTTAAAAATCGATGTTCTTAAATAAATTGTATCCAATTAATCTTTAACAAACAAACAAATTCGCCCGACCCGGGGATCGAACCCCAAACTGCACAGCAGTCGTGCTATGCGTCTGCCAGATCAATGAGGCGAATGCGAACTCAACTTGAGAACCACATGAAAAATAAAACAGATCACCTGATCGCCTGAATGCATGATATACCAGGCATACTGTCCACTCGCTCTCATCATTCGAGCAATGTCGCGCGATGTGCTGACCGGCGGCACTCCGCACAGCATGCAGCAATAAAGCAAGCGCAAGAAGTGTGTAACTTCAGCACATACGTCGTCAAATTATGTGCTTCTCACGTAGTAAACCTCGTTGTGTTTTCTGGTTTCAGTTTATCTCCGATATCTGTAGTTAGAAGGTTAAGGAAGTAGGCTTGGCTAGATTCAGGCATCTGAGTGTTTAAACATTTAATTGACGAACTCTCATGCATTATTAGTAAGGAGTATAAGTGAACATAATCATTTTAATAAGAAAGCGAAAACTAAGCTGTACCTAATTGTTAGTCAGGCTTCCAGATTGTTAAGAATCATTGCCATTACTAGGAGTACTCATTTCAATTAATACCTTCCACTAAACATATCTTACATTAACGCTGCCTTCCATGCCTGAACTATAAGTCAGTGTAAGTCATAAGTAATAGGTAAGCTATTGCTCAAAACTGGTAAGCAATTGGCTAAAACAACGTAGTTATACAATGGTAGGAGGAAACTGATATTTCTGTGTTTAGTAGAAAGTGGCATAAATGGGGTAGTATATGAAACAAGTTCATTGAGCTATGTCTAGTCTAGTTTGCATGCAAGTAAGAACATTTTGTTAGATGTGATAAGCCAAAACGTTTCAAAAGCAGATAGAAGATGTATTTCTTTGCTTCTACTATTTAGCCATCATTATTGCAGTTTTCACTGTCATGCAAATACTTTTGCGAACTTCGAAACATAGGTTTTGTATTAAAATCGAGTATTTCAGGCGCATTTCGAGAATCGAACCCGAGTCGTCGCGCACCGCAAACCAATAAACCAATAAGAGGATTTATCATAGTTGCGTATGACTGAATTCCTTAATTATTTATAACAGATAAGATACATAAGAACTGGATTGATCTCACCAGGCATTATCACTCCATGCTTGTAATATCTCTGCAAACAAACATCATGCATGACATGTTTGGTGGCGCTAAGCCTTTGCGCGTATAATAACAGCAAGGAGTCACACTATGTGCTAGCTATCGGCTGGCAGTGCTCGTGGACACGGAGAGAATGAGGTGGATATTTGCTAGGACCGTAGTCGGCCCTACTGCTAGTGGTCTCCTTCCACACGAAGCATATGAGCGGCCTCGCGATAGCTTGAAGAGGTGTTTCATTCGAAAAACAGGATGCGTGTTCCCAGCATGTAGTATTATTCTCGCCACAAAACGAATTATCACATGAAACTGAATAATAAATCAATTAATTCTAATGCAATCATGTAAATACAACACGACATGTCACCATAGCAACTGCTTATGTATTTGTAACCCCGACACGACTTGTTATTTTAAAATTTATGTCAATTTCCACTATTTATTTATGATTTATCGAAGAATGAAGAACTCCACGTCGATACTATTCTCTCGGCTAACGGAACACAAAATCGTCATTATGCAATTACTCTTCAAAATTATTTTTAGTGTAACAAGTCATATATCACACTGAACATTCAAATAGTTTTAACAATTGGTAATCTAAGGCTTCACTTTTATATAGTTGTCTGCCAATGTGATGAAAAAGTAGCGTCATGATGTAGAGCACTTCTTTCTCAACGCTAGGCTTATTTATACCTCATACTACGACAAGAGTTGAGTTTTAGAAGTAGATGCACTATCCGCACCATTCATAATCTAAACATCGGATGGATGGTCATAAATGTGTAACTTGTGACTTCAACATGGCTGTTCATGGCCACTTCCTTCGATATTCTGTGTAAGAAATCGAAATGTTTGAAAAGAAATCCAAGGGGTTAACACTAAAGCACTAATCTGCTATTTAAGAAATCTTCGTAATATCGCTCTGATAGAGTTCCAGCTGGTGGACAGTCTTCAGTGTTTCCAGGATCCGATCGCTTTTTGTTTTACAAACAAGCTACAGTGGCTGTCACTTTTCTTCTCGCAATTTTTATCCAAGACTTTTGCGTGACCAATTCATCCGCATATCCTGGGCTTCTGAGTACTAGTATGTTGTAGGATATTACACCCAGCGCATGAGGAGCATTCATATTATCGCAGCACGATTCGTGAGATTATAACTGTTTCGTCGTTTTTCACGAGAATGCCCTCGAATGTAAGAAATAAGACTTACTTACAGTTGACGTGTAATTTCATGAACAAAATAAATAATTATTGGATTCAGATGGCAAAGGGTAAAGAACGCGTGGCGATCCCACTTCTGATCTGACCTCTAAGATCAGAAGTGGGATCGCCACGCGTTCTTTACCCTTTGCCATCTGAATCCAATAATTATTTATTAACTTTTTTGACAGGGTTAGATGCCCTAATATTTTTTTAAATAAATAAATACAATAGAGCAACTATTTATATCAAAATGTATACTTCATGAAACAATATACATACGTAATAAAAAATTTGACGGAATTAATATCTACTTATAAAGTTATACAACAGCTAATACTCACCTTTAAAAATTTTACGCTCGCTGTAAGTTCGCCGCGGAGATGAATTCACACACAAGCAAAACGCGACCTCACCCCTCGATGGCGCGTGGCTAATTTAGGTGCGGGGTGCTTGTGGCTTCTAGTTAAACCGTGGTTTCTTAATAGCGAGCATGGGAAGTTAGGTTTTTTTAAAAATGGGGCATCTATCCCACTGCGGCATCTATCCCGCCTTTACCCTAAGTATAAGAGACAGTTTTTCTGTTCAATATACAATAGCAGGCAGTCTCAATGGAGCATAATCAACAGTAAATATTATCCTTACTTTAGAATTTATAGAGTTATTATAACCGTTGTTTAGTATTAGTGAGTATGTAGCAATATAACCCGTATTACCGGCTCTGGCAGACCGTGGCCAGTAATAGGGCTGTCAGGCGCGCGGGACCACGTCTGCGTGTAATTTTATTTCTGGGGCTGCGATAATTTAACATACGGGACATGTTTGATATTTCAACATTTACCCCAGTCGCTGGAGAGGGATTTTACTTTAATCATTTAAATAATTTCTTACTTAAATATTTGGATAAAATACTACAACACGACCGATGAACGAACGATGAACATGATTCTCTGAAAACGAATGGTTGGTTGTATTTTTTGTTCAGTTCTTGACAGCTTCCATGTTCAGGTGTAAACATGAATAGGTACAACAACAACGACTTTTCACGAACCTTTGAAACATAGTAAAATCTAGTATGAACACAATTATGTACTCAAAATTCCTGTAAACTTAGATTACAGGTCCATGTTACACTGTGCGCATAAACTTGATTATTTGACCGAAACCACGGCTAATATACGGGAAATCGACCTTTGGCTACATTTCCAGTTAGATGTATATCCGTGCATCAGGACCTTTTAAAAACACAGTAGGTAATGAAAGTTTCATGTTAATCACATTAGCCGGATTTTTCGTGAAAGCTTAAAAAAAGTTTTCAGGTTCATACTTTTTGTTTAACACACATTCCTGGCCCCCAAACAGTTTTGTTTTGCTTATCCGCCCACGAATGTTTTTCGTAAAAAGGTCCTCCGCGTTTTTGCTACAAGGTTGGGAGATAAAAAAAAAAAAACTGTTGACAACAAGAGTTAAAAAATTTAAGATACCAACCAGGAATACATTTTTACACCAGTACAAACCGATATACTCCAAAAATTCGTAACCCAGTACCGTAGCGTAGCCTTTGTTTATACATTCCATGAGTGCATGCTCACTAGATTCTCGCAATTTGCAGGCAGAGAAAATTCCGCTATACTCGTTCATAGATATTTTTATTTTTAAAATAGGTAGCACCTACTTACGTGTGTAACATCAAAACAGCATCATGCTTGTTATCCCCAAAGGGCTATGTAGAGAAGGCTACACGAACATCTCGACAGTTATGTTTATGGGTTGGAGCAGCATTAACAGGTTGTCACTCACGGGAATAGAACCAAGGATCAGCATATAAAGAACATCACTCTTATGACTCCGAAGATCTATGAAGAAGACAGGAGTTACTCAGGTGCCTGGCTCCTACTTGGATCCTAATACATTTAAACGATGCATAGTCACCGAACTTAACTCAGTAGGTTTTGGAACTTTCACCATAACTCTAGTGACGTGGTCCCCGCTTAGATGTTCCGACATTTCTAGTTCCTGTGAAAGTTTGCCGCGGAAACTCGCGCGTTTTAGGGTTTTCCGAACCGAATAGTTTAATAATTGCTATTGTGTAAACAGTACTTTAGCGTAGTTTTAATGATTGTCGGCAATTGAGTGGTGAACGATCGGATTCAAAATTCATAGCTCGAAATTATACGTTTCAGGTAATATGCTGTGGTGGTTAGTCGGTGTAATGTGAGTGTTGTGTCAAGTTACTAAATAAAACAATATCCACATATTCCACATGCTCATAGAAATAGTAGGTACTGATTGTTTTTATTTGGTAACTGTTTATAGTTTATGTAAAGTGAGTGAATATATTGGATATACATTTTTTATTTATATTTAATAAAAACTTTGAGAGAAATATTTTTTTTTGAGAACCTCTTCCACTTTAAGCATTAATGTGAACCTGATATATAATTCCTTTCTACTTTTTTATGTCATTTACAAAAGGTTGAAATAAGCAAACAAATCTATAACGTGTCTGTAAAAATTGGATCGTTGTACTTTATAAATATTGCTTTATAAAATAAAGTGGGCACATATGATTAATCGCGTTATAACCTTCAGACTTCGGTTTTTCTGGTCAAGGTTAAGCAGCATATTCGAGGGTTGAGTTTGTACAGGGCGTGACATACGAGACGCATAATACGCCCGCTTTATATTGACTGACATGCTAGATAAATCTGCCAGACGAGGTTAAAGGGTCTGTAGGAGTATTATTTTATGTTGACTTACCTACATATACCTACACATAATATAGCTCCCAGTAAAAGGTTACTGAGAGGTGAGAAAATATTAATAAATAGACAAGCTTCAGTATATTAATGATGTATCTATTACTTATTGTCATTCAGATTACTGTTAGATTAAAACTGAATTTACCATTGTTTCTTAATTGCTTAGTTTCTTATGTAGTCACCTATTTATTTTTTCTCATTAACTTATTTGTACCCATCTCTGTAACCAAAATATATGTCTGTAGCTGTACTTACTTAACCTAAAGGTCAAAAGTATCGATAAATAACTTGCCTAAGAACTTTAACTAAGAAACAGTTTTAACTCCCCTAAGAAATCTTATAAAGGTTCGTTTTATGGTAAACGAAAAACTCAAAATTCGCGAAAATAATAAATACTTACCTGACGTCATTTTCCGACCTTCGAATATACATATAATCGTTTAATCCAAAACACGAATAAGGACAAAAAGCCTATTAAAGAAGTTGGGAAGTTAAATCTCCCAATTATGGAATGTTATACATATATACGTAGGTTTGCACTTTCTCGATATTACCCAAGAAGATTCTGGTATGTAAAAAAAGTAATTGATAAATCGCATAAAACCGAAGCTAGTCTAATAGAACTATAAAAAGAACATTACATCGGATGACAAAGAACTATCTCTAAGAAAACTTTTCAAATCAATCTTTTTGTTTGGTAGCTACAAAGCTTTAGGCATTAACTTATAAAAGCTCTCATTTTTTCCAGTCGAGGGTTAAAAAGGATAAAATATCCGCAGTTAATTTGCAATTCAAAGACTAACGCGCTCTTGACGTGGTTCATAAAAAAACATTCTAAATGACAAACGGGTACTACGACCTACTCTGAAGGAGAATAACACGACTATAAAGTAAACAGAGTTGCTTCAGAATTTCTTTTTTTATTAGAATTAAGTGACTGTATTTCAGTAGTTATCATCGCATGTTATATCACAACAAAAGATATGAAAATATACATCCACAAAGATAAAAACGATAGAATGGATACGGTCAGTACACATGAAGCGGGTAATCCCGAAAACTAATGATCGGATTCAACAAAAAAAGGTTCATTTCCTCAGTATAAGCCATTTTACTTCTCGGAACTCGGTTCCCACAGGTACCTAAACGAAACCGCAGCAGAAAATCTAGCTACTAATAATGTTATTTATTCAGTTAAACAAACAACAAGTACGTCGTATCCAACTCGTTTTATTTATTTTAAACGACTGCGATTTTATTTTTATTTTATCACGTTTTCATTTTCCCTTGAATATGTTTTTGATGCCTGAGGCGTTGTTTTACAGTCAAACGAGTGTAAAACTTTGATTGTCTTCAGATTTATGGGGAAAATACTCACGTCCATTTCTTCGGAATATAGGAATGAATATCATTTTTTGGCCATGTGTAGATAAATGTGTCACGATCATACTAATGACTAATACTTGAGCCGACTTGAGGATAACAATAGCTAGTGCCAGCACAGAAGTATAGATAATCATGAAACCTAAAAGGAAAAAAACTTAACTTGGACAAGAACTTCTTCTGAAAAAAAAATGCAATTTTGTATATTTGCGAGTCTACTAATATAACTGATACACTTCGAATTGTTCAAAGTAGTACACTTCGAATTACCGTGAAAGCTGTCCACTGAGCCGTGGAATGATAGCAGTTCCTAGTAGTTCCGCTTCTGCGCCCGCTCACGCTGACGCTTCAAGTGAAAATTTACTTCATCTCATTTTACAGCCAAATCTGTCGGTAGCATATTTACGTTTCCAAATAAATAATGAATCTGCTAATTCTACGGAAGTCTGCTAACTTCTCAGTTCGTGTTTAAGGGAAATACCAAAATATACTGAAGGTAATAAACAATTGATGGCTGAAGATGTTAAGAAACAAAAGTTGTTGGAATTTATCCAATAAATAGAAGCAAGCATAAAATAAATCTCTATTGCGTACAGATGAAGTTGTTTCGAAGAGCTGTTTACTTAGGAATGGAACCGAACTCAACGCGTAGAACAGCAAATTGCATGGAAGATGGTGACAACTATATAATAAGAATTATGTGATAATGATAACCCAGTAGTAGATTACTTGCAGGAAGCTTTATGCTGTAATCTATTCATTCATTAAGTTTCGTTCAGCACAAATGGGGCATTGGGAGTTACAAAGTTACGCATTCTCTCATCTCTTGCACCGAATTACAGGCAGGTACGGCTAAGTTTAATACCTCTATTGTTTATGAGAAGGCTAGGCAAAGTTTAGTTGCATCAAACTGAACAGCACGCGGTAGTTTTAGATTTGTTATTAATGTTTTAAATAAACAATACGATACATACCTACTTTTACAAGATAATTTTGATCTAAGAATCTTTAAAAATTGAGTACCGTAGTTTTAAAAAAGCAGTAATTTTTAAAAATTGTTAGACCAAAAGCGAAGATAAATATTCGCTTTTATAAAGGCAGGTGATTTATTTTCAATAAATATTTTTTTATACAGAAGACGTAATCTGACGCGTCACGGCAAGAGAAATGAAATATTTTAAATAATTAAAAGGTAAGAGAGAAATGGACATTTGCTATAAATATTTTTAAACATACTCCAAACAAAAGACATGCATATGACGTAATGCACATAATGAAAGATATAAAAAATACATAAAAGAAAAACTGGTATGAAAACTATTCCATTTTTTAAATAAAACAAAAGAAGGATTTTTCACTGAAATGTTAAGGAAATCGGTGCAAAGATCGTTCTCTGATGATTTCCGAATATTGCAACATTCATCATAAGCTAGATACAGCCTCATTTTAATAATGCTCTTCTTTAAGTACATATATCATGCGGGGAGCGTACAAGATGCGAAATATCTCATTCAAGCCGATGTTTAACATATAAATTGCTATCAATTTTTTTTAGATCTATATTTTCGTGGCTGTGCGGCGGAGATAAGGCGTCGGGGCGCGCCACCGTGGTTTTATTGCCTAAATGCAGAATGATATCCCACTGGATGATAAAAAAGCGATTATGGAAGTCCTTTTAATACGTATGTACTGCTGAAGTGGATAAAGATTGTGGATTTGATTATATTTCCCACCGGCAAGGAGCAATTTTAGTTTGATCGCGGTGCTGAAGGTTTTATTTTTATGTTATCGTTTTTAAATAATTTTGGTACCTGATTGAAGGCTTTAGAATTTCGAATGTTTGTTTGCGTACAAGAATGCTAGAAGAATTGGAATATACAAAATTATCCTTGACCTTAAAGTAAAATTGAAACCAAACTGTATAAAATACTTAAATCCCCATTACGAGCACTAATTCAATCTGTTCGATTACTTTAGATCGGATAAAAATATCAAATTAAAAAAAAACTGCCAGCAGCAGCCATGTTGGCGAAGTTGATGCTGACTCGACAGGATTTCGTTAAGATAAGGCTATGATCGCCGCGCCAACAAATTGACTCGATATTATTTCTACGCCTTTCGATATTACAGAATTAAATTTACAGAATCATGCCTCTAAATATAAAAAGCCGGTGCTTATCTACTTTTTGACTTTGAACATTGCTTTTAAAATATAGTTTTGAATTAATCAAAGGGATTTTGCGCAGACGAGTTAATTTGTTGAGACGGTTACGTAATAGTCTGAAGGCCATTGTTGTGATAATTGCTTATTTTCTTTTTAATTTGCTCATCCCGATAAAGATAAGATATAAATAAACAGTAGACATAGAAATTGTTATAGATTTTTTAAATATTTCTTCATAATCAGTCTCTCTATTCAAAATTTATTACACCTAATATAAAGCATGGGTATATAAGCATATAAAGCTGTCCTTGCTATATAATTATATAGTTAAAATTGCAAATGCGAAAGGTCCTTCTGTTGATGGTTTGTCTATTTATCTCTTTGTTTCGAAAATAAATGCATCTAGATAACAAATGAACTTATCTATCCATGTTATTCGAATTATCCGAATTTGACATCCACATGATTTTACCGCAACAAACACTGAAATCATCGGAACAAAGCTAGCTGATAACGAATTTATTGATTATGAACATATGACTGGACAATAAGATAGCACATGTACTCGTGTAATTATCGAGCTTGTGGTTAATAAAATGAAACAGTATGTTAACCGAGCTCATAGACCGCCACAGGCAGTGGTTAGATAATGCTAGTTGTGGGTAAGCGGTTACGGCCATCGATTGTAGGCGCCAAAGAGTCAAACAATACCAACTAATACTAGACCCTCGTGGCTTGATTGATACTTTATGAGAGCGCTTATATTACGATCAAATGATTCATATATACGTTTTTCATGGTGATGAAATAAAATATGGAAATCATCAAAGACTTATTTCAGTAGTCACTGGTTTTAAAACACAAAAAGAAAATATCAATTTATTAACGTTTTCATAGTTCAATGTCAAGTTTCTCCTAGTCCAAATTCTAATTGTGCTTTACGAAAAGCCTAGAAGCTCTAAATATAATAGTCATCAAATAGTGAGGAATTTCTATTGTGTTTGAAGACTGAAGTGGTTTCTAAAGTTTCACAATATCTAACACTTTTCAAGCATTAGAACCGAGTAAAGTGCCCGTTTATATCAAACAAACAAGTTTGGAATGACTTAGATAATTGAATTTCAAGATGTGACCTTTACATAATTATAGGCACTTATTCTTTTCTCAGTCTTAAATTATATTTTTACTAAATTTAGCGAAAACATTTAAACATCGGTAGAAGAATACTGTAATATGTATTGATATATTGTGTAGTTAATAATGAGTGACTGGTATTTTGGTAGTTGAACAGCACGTTAGTTCTGTTTACAGTTAACCGTATGTTTGCGCCTCAGTTCACTCAAGTGCAAGTAGCGCAATAAAGGCAGCCTCGCTCCAGATTGACATTCCTAGCACCTGTTGTCACAAATTAAAACGCGCAAAAGTTTCGGCTAATGTCGTGAAAAGTGGGATATGTAATTGCACCTATAGAATCAAGCGCATTAAGGTTAACGGGTATGGATTTAAATTTGCATGCAAATGCAGGCTTAATGTAGTTGCGGGATTAATTACATGCGCGAATACCATCAAGTTAAAGCGCTTATTGTGTGTCACCGTGCGCGCGGCGGCTACAAATCAACTCTGCCGATGAAATATCCTGTTTCGCTCGCTATGTTTTGTTCGCTCAACTAAATTGAAGAAGCGGTTGGATCTTGTACGTATTATTGTATTGTGCCACAAAACAGATTTCAACAAATAGGTACGATTTGTTCGTCTATTTTAAAATCTTTTATGAGGCAGCTACTTTAGAAACTATTGTAAATTGTAATAGTAACAGGGAACTGCGTTATAATTTGGTTTATAGAAAACGGTACAAAGATAACTCGATATTGTTGTATGATTGGAAGTTTTACGAAAGGTACCTGGATGTGAAAACTTGTTAAAAAATGTTTTTAATATAATGAAGTAAAAGTGAAATATAGCAGTTAAATTGCAATCAAGATACCAGAAAATGTTTTCACCGATATTTTGCTTACACTGTATCGAGGAGCGTGTTGTGTGAAGAAACAACCACAATACGAAATAACGGTGCTCCCACCTGACTGAAAACTCTTCCTTTTAATATTGACAGAGCGCATATAAATGCAGTGCGAGGGAGTTCATAAACTTGGGCATATGGTGCATTTCAACCCGAGCCGAGGTATTTTTGCAATAAAGTTGACACGGCATGGACGGATGAATTCCAACAGATCTCGCCTGGACAGGTACTGAAAGCAATAACGGTCATATTAAATTGAAAAGTAATATGTTTGCCAATATTATGAGATTGATAGTTATGTATTTGATAGTTTACAATTGAATTAAAACTTTGGGGTTTTTTATATATTTGTAAGCTAGGCTTATTTTGAAACCTATGACTGTTTTTTTTTTGTATATTTTCCCAACATAGTCTACCTGCCCTTCTTTTTAGTTAAGGCCATGCACTCGATTTTTGATCTAACATTATGCATGTTTTGTAGGTGTTCCCATGAAACAGTAGTACGATTTATCTGCCACTTCTTCTCTGTATAGTTACCTAGGTTTCATCTTAGTATCTTTAATATAAACCGCTTGAACTTTATCCTTTAAATTCCGATCGCTAATATACTTCGCACTCAGATACATGGGGTTAAAACTTAAAATTGAATCCGAGCGTCGGAATCAGCAGTCTCGCTAAGGCACCGTATAGAACGTTCGACGTTTGTAATTACTGTTTTGTTGCCAAAGTCTGTCTAAAACGTACTTAATCAATAAAGACCTTTGATCCTGAAATAGTTCGATCTGTTTTTGGATAATAGTAGTTATGGTAGTACCTGAAAATTCATTACATAGTTACTGTGTAATTACATTATCTTCTATGGTAATAAATGGAGCATTCCATGAGAATTTTACCTGAAATATTATTCGCCTTAATTATGTCCTTACTGAGAAACATACCAAAAAGAACATGTCATGAAAAGAATTCATCAATACCGGTAGTAAACTGAAAGAATCTACTTTATATGAATACCCAAAAGCATAATTAAGAAGGCAATTTTACGGAGGTTTTGGCGTGTTCATCACCGCATCCTACAGATACGTACGTAAATTTCTTTGACGAAAACGAGCGCACGTGAGTTCCGCCACGGAGGTAGTAGTTAGGTCGAAACGTGCGCCCGCTTACCCTACACGTACCACTATGTACTGCCCAAGCATTTATTGCTAATACTTTTTTAGTTACACACGTAAACCCATTTATCTTGGCAGATAGAATATCGTAATAGTCACGCAGAGTATAAGGAAGGCAGTTATTATAATTTCAGTTGTTCAGTTCAGTATCGACATCAGTAAGATTACCACGTACAATACATTAATATTGCAAACCGGTTTTGGGTAAAGTTTAGGATATACTGCTCCCAAGTCGTCTGGATCACAAAATACATACCAACAAGAAATATATATACGTGTGTACGTACATGTGAGTTAAATGCAAGATAAAGTAAATTATGATGTGGATGTTTTAGATTACGATGAATTTATTATAAACGCCTCGGCGGAATGTTTCACAATAAAATATGTAAATCATTACACACATCCACAATGTTGGAAAATATAGAGTAACTTGGCGAGAACATTAGTTTTAAAATATTTAATCATTGCAAAAGCTCCAATGGCGCCATGCTATATACCTATCAGCTTTGAAGCACTAATTTCATTACCTAAGTACTGAAGAGCCGATCTTTGATTAGAATGAAACTAGGATTAAATTAGGAACTTTTTAAGTACGGCTTTGGCATCCTAAAATTTAATTGCGAAGGCTTTTGTCGTCTGGCCACTTACTATGTTCGTAACACGCCTCCAGCCTGCCAAGCTGGTTTTCATTTGGTTTTCACTTTTAATTGAAAACTCCTATTCAATTGCGGAGCAGTCGTTCCCAGCTTCTAAAAGAATGACAGCGATTGAACTCATTCGAAATTATAATTTCAACGATTGATCGAGTTCTCTTTGTGTTGAACTTTTAATTATAGCAAATCTATGTTAAAGTTTAACATTTGTCAACTGCTCTATAGATTTTCTCTTCCGTCTTCGAGGATAATTCAGAGATAGTACAGATTGAACAAAAATAGTGCCAGTTACTGCTAAGGTTCGACAGATTCTTTGGTTATTAAACTGCAAGCTGATATAAACATTTTTACCGAGATTTGACAATTGCTGTAAACAATCAGTTGTCTCATCGGGCGCTAGATGAGTCTACATTTATATTGATTGAACAATGGCTGCAGGATACAATTGCTCATATACTTTTTATTATCATTACGACTTTCGATCATACCCCATAATATTTAATACTTTAGAGCATGCGTGTTGACTATCGCTCATGTAGCTAATGTTTCTCTTTTATTTAGGAAAACCTTTAATATTTACAATACATATTTACAATAAAAATCAAAAACTATCTTAGTAAAACAAACAACTAAAAAGCGTCAAAAAATTCGTCCCCATCGCTGTCAACTGGGAGCGTGCCCAAGAGGCTGGCAGCATTACCTCGTTGGATCGCCATGCTGATTCTTTGTCCGAGGTAATAGCCAGCCTTCTGGTCACGAGAAGCGTCAACCAGCCGCCTAGAAGGATCTTTAAATAGAATGTGGGCATTCGGACCCCACGACCCGAGGGTTTCAACCCCAAACGGTTCGAAAATATAGTTTCCGACAAGGCCACTATATTTCCGCCGCTTGAGCTTCTCCGCAGCCGCAGCGGCAGCAGCAGCACAGCACGCAGAACTTGGAAGGTGTGATGGCGCAAGAGTATCGACACAGGTTGCGTCCCATACTAAAGGCCTACCCATCTTCCAAGGAAATAACGACATGCCGTCTGGTCTCTTACCGTCGTCGCGTGCCAGGCCGTTTGGTTCTAATACAGCTGGTACCCCGACGGCAACAAGAGCTCGACGTATAATGTCATTTATGTTTGCATGCCGCGCAATACGGCCCGCACTGCGGCTGCACGACAGGCCGTGGTGTCCGAGGCTGGTGACAGCCTCACCACAGTGGCAGCGATGAGGGGAGCAGCACGGTGCTCCTGTACGTAAACAAGTAGCGAGGCGGAAAGTTGTATTGTCGCTCATTACTTTTCTGTATTGAAATCGCCAATGTATGTATCTTTTCTGGACGATGATATGATATGTAATACATATTTCAGCTATAAAAATATCTTCCAAGAAGATTGAATTCAATATTTTGATTAAAATCAAGCAATCCACGATATTCTCAAATCATTGATTGATAATACCAATAAGATTCTGAACTGGATAAGTCCTTAGAAAAACTTTAACTGCGAGTGATTGATTCGAGTTGTGTTCGAGTATTATTAGCATAAAACCATTTGTTTTCGTATCGTACGAGAAGTTGGGCACATCATTAAGTAAAAAGTTACAAGATTAACTCGAAATTAAAGCAATTACCTATATCCATGGAAATGTTTATCCGATCCGCAATCGAGTGCTTATTCAGCTTTCGTTTTGAAATTAGGCCGACGTTACCAGGCGTACCCTCAAGAGTTTAGCAAATAAATACCACGGTCCTTGAGTAAACACAACCCGTGATTGCACGGTGGTATTATTATACCGCAGTGATACGTACACTACTTCGAGCTTGGGACTTAGAACGCTCCAAACTGTGCATGCGGATATTTTATTTCCTGAGCCTTGTCTGCGTTGACACTGAAAGCCATTAATAATGTTTTGTGTGGATTTATATTTTTAGGGTACTGTAAATTTGATTTCAAACGTAAACATTGTTTTTAAGTTCCAAGTGCTGATCACAGTGAATTACTTTGAAATGATAAAAAATATTGAACTCAATTTTCAATGCGCTTCGTGTAGGTAAGCCACATCATCAAGAAACACTCAGAGTTTTTTAGATTTTTGGAAATCTCTTTAGTGACATTGTGCTGTATTTATTTTAGGTTTTTACTTTGGCAATGTTTGCTATGTAGGTACTTCATCGTTTCCCGGCTGGGGACCGTTCAGATTTTCCGCCATGTTGTGTAACTCTCCATTGCCTCCTTTGGGTTTTGAAGGCGGCAGAGAATATTAGTTGATTTTCGGATGTCGGAATAATGGAACATATGTATATCTAAATTCCACTACACGCATTATATTACCTTCCGCTTTGTGGTATTAGGAACACGTAGTTGAGAAACTTTAGCAACAATGAACATTCACGTAGCTATACTTATAATAATTTTAACTTCCCTCAACGACAAATTTATAAGAGCCATTATTTGGTGCTATTTAGTGACGCACTAAAGATCCCATTGAATTTCACGATTAATGGTGTCGTTACTTGAATGCAGCAATCCGTGAGACAAAACCAGAGGGTCGAAGGCGAGGAAATAATTAGAGAAACTAGTTTGTTCTCTACGGACGATTAATGTTAGTTTACGATCTAGATTTACAACGGAGCTCGCTCGAACTTTGCTCTTGTGCACTAAGCGTTTTGATTTGTCAAGCACCTCCATTTATTTTAACTACCAATTTTGTAGTTGCATGTTTCTTTTAATATAGCTTCTAGAAAAGGTTTCGGATTTTATTAAATGAACTCTATATAAATGAAAAGAACTAATCTAGGTAAGAAAATCTAAAAGTTGTCGTGTGTTTAGGTTCCGGTCAAAGAAAACAAAAGCTGTTTTCTTTGCAAGTAGCAACGTCACTTGCAACCCCTTTGATGATGTGGCAAAGGCAACCGCACCAACGAGTTGTAGTAATTTGAAGCGTTCCTCTGAATATACTAAGCGATAGAAAGGATTATTCCGATTTATATTCTGTTCCTTTTATCTTTTGCGTGGTTTCCTCGCATGACAGTAGAGAATTTTATCGTTGCCGTGTAAAAGACACACTGTTAACTTTTGTCGTAACTAGCTTTCTATTCTCTGTGGTGAAATTCAATTTCATTGTTCAGCATCAGATGTTTATTGCATAAGAATGAGCTTAAGAAAAATTCATAAAATCAGCAGATGGTATTATTCGCAGTATTTCGATGAGTGAATAATATTTCTGCCATATCCCCGCACACAAAGAGTTAACTTGACAGGAAAGCGGGAATACGGGAGTAAATTAGTAATGGCATATTGCGTCAGAATAAGCCTCCAGTGAATGTTGACACACGGCGGGGATGTACGGACATGTGTCGATTCAGACGCACTCTTAAAGGTGCGTTTATTTACGTTCCTTTAGAAATAGGTGATGCGTCGCGTTCACGCCTTTCGACGGGAAAAAAGGCTTATTTTTTCACACGTTTCCTGTTTTCCCTTTTTCAAACGGTCCCCAGTGATGATCTGTTCTGTATATGTGAGTGTCTGCTTTACCGAGCGAAAATGTGTATTGCTAACTCTGCAGGATTAGAATAAAAACGTATGCTTTTATTGTATGAACTTTTCCAGAATAAAGCTCACAGATCGTTATAAGTAGTTCTAGAAACATAACATAACATTACACTACCGTATGTGAAAAAAAAACAAAATCCTAAGCGCATGATGTAGTTTGTGAAATCCTTACTTTTAATTAATATCTTTTCGTCATGAAAAGCTTTTGCCAAGTGCATGTACCATCAAAATAGCAGGTTGATTACGTAGCGGCCCTCAAAAATTCCCCCTCGCATGCACGAAAGCGATTCATGAAGCTTGCTTCGTTTGCCTCAACTCGTCTGCAATCTTGTATCTCCGGAGTTTAAGTGTTTGACCTCCCTTTGCCCAAATGAAGCTCACGAACATGTCTACCAAGATTTTATTTGTTGCCATTTAGCTTTTATTGCTGTAATGTTAAGGTTGATATTACATTGTTGCGTGGCCCCAGGTAATTTTGCTAGCGGACGCCTTTTGTATTTCTTTTTCCGTTTTTTACTCTACCAGGAGAATTTACCAGCTCCAATCCGAGTCTATGCTTGCCCAAGAGGAAAACGGATAGTGAAACTGAATATCTACATCGTATGCTCATTTTCTGTTGGATGTGGGACCTACTTATCTTTCATTTTAACTTATATTTTCATACTAGCTTTTGCCCGCGACTTCGTTCGCATGGAATAGTGACTTCCGGCATATTTTTGGTTTGACCAATAGATGGCGCTATATGTCCGGAATAAATTTTATTTTTATATTTTTTTTTAAATTAAAACTATCCTATGTCCTTTCTCAAGTTCCAAACTATGTCTGTACCAAATTTCACACAAATCGGTTCAGTAGTTTAGGCGTGAAGAAAAGACAGACAGACAGACAGAAAGACAGACAGACAGACAGACAGAGTTACTTTCACATTTATAATATTAGTTAGGATTTCAAATGGGATGTCGACTTTAAATTGGGTTTAAAAGTTATTCGTATGTTCAAGGATGTATCTTTGTTCAAATATGAAAAGTTTTCGTTGTTGCTTGCTGTATGGTGATTAGATTACGTAGTTTATAAAGAAAAGCTGTATCCTTCCTTGATTTAATTATGAGATTTAAAAGTTTTCTTTATACTGTTGTGTTTAAAGTAACTTGTTCATAATTCAAGACTGCAAAAGTTTATGTAGATAAGTACTCATTCATAATTTTGATTTTATGCGGGCATAAACCCTAATTTTGTTGTTTCTGGCAATTGACAATATTACGCTTTTCGTGAAAAGCTAATAAAAGTGTGCATAAAACCTCGTTACTGTGCACATAAAATCACGTATAAATGTTATTCACACTTTATTTACGTGTGTGTATGAGGTTTCTTTGTGATATTTAATGGGAGGGAGGATTTGCCGCCGGCTTCAGCTCGTAAGCCTTTGATTATGACCCAATCCGATATTTCAGTCCACAAGAGCTTATGTCTAGTGGACTGTAGCGTCAATTACCGATTTTGCTTACAAAGTTAGGTCAGTCAAAGCTGAATAAGCAGTTGCTTTTGCTTTATGAATTTTATATATAATAAAAAACAGTAATAAGGTTGATCTTTGTAACTTACCTCTAAAAATGTACTGCAATTTTGATGGGAATGGTCGGGCGAATAAGTATTTTGCTTTTATATTAGGTTGTGTAAATCATGTTTATATGCTGATAATTCTAGAACTACTGTGTAACTTATCCATATTAAAGACTAGCATAGAAAGTTTAACAAAATCCATGACTTTAGTTAGATATAGTTGCATAGGTACCCAAACATAAGAGCGGTTGGAGCTACAGTGGTGAACATTCCATCTTTTTGTATGACACCGTTTGTATGGAAATGCGTACCTTATAACAAGTCATATGGGCAAGGCATCTCCCTACATAGTACATTCAACCCGCAGAGAGCTACATACAATGTGCACTGCACACATACGAAAGTAACTACAATGTATAAAGTAAACAACCTTAGTACCTAGGTGTAATATAAGGAACTGGAAAGATCAGGATAAAGTATATTGTACGAGAAGAAACTAACAATAAATGAAAGAGGAAAAATTATGGAAACGTCAAATTCATCTAGTGTTATTTTATTATATGCAGTTTAGCGTTACAAAATATTTATCAATTATTTTTTGTATAACAATTACCTATTTACAAGCATATGGTTGTGTTGATATTTAATAGTTATATTCTATTAAAGAAATAATTTATCCTCAATCAAATCAATCCTAAAAGAATAATCAAAGTGAGATGTTCGCGTCAACAACTGTCGACGGCCGACTCTTCTTTTGTTACCAAGCTAGAGCGCTCCCTAGAGGTTGCTTACTAACATTTTTAATCTTTAGCCAAATAAGCTATGTAATAATTACGTACTGCCTACTAAAGTGTTTATTCAAATTAGGATGAAGTGATTAAAATAACATACATTCGTTAATAGTTCCAACATTTTAACGTAGTTATTAAAGCAAGCATAGCTCATAAAACCTATCACGAAAAAAACGATGTAACATGTTAATGGATCAATCACCTCAATAATTCAGCAACCATTTACGCAGAGATTTTTACCGCGAATAAACCTTATAGGAACTCTTATAAGATTCCAAGCGTACACACAAAGTTTTATAAAATATGCGTTACATATGGAAAGTATTTTTTCAAAAGCTTGTAAGACATTTGTCGCGCTTTGTGCCCCTTAAGAATGTCATAAAAATAACTTGTTCGTATAAATAACGTTGATGAAAATATATATCGGTGCTTACGGTGGCCACAAATCAGAGTAAAGTGGGACTTATCAGGGCTGTCTACATAAGTAAGCTTCGGTGACGCCGCCGTGAGAGCGTGCTCGGGGTTCCGTCGACCCTGTCCCAGTAAATTATTTCTTATTTTTGTCAACAACGCACTCAAAGTATTAAGATTTTAGGTGTACATAAGTATTCCTATTTTAACTAAATAGGTTTTCGTTAATTAAAATTTACTGCACGTAACAATATTTTGGGGTGGTAATTGTTAAATACATTCATGTATTCTTTTGATACATTTGCATTTTTTCAATTTCTTCCTTTTGACGATTGTCGTTCAATTTTTAAATTCAGTCAGCAAAGCGTAAATTCGGATTGCCGAGTTTGTAGACTGACAGGCAGTTGTTGGATTTTAAACGAGTAAGTCAAAAATACGAAAACACTCACATTGCTAGGGAAGTGGGTACCAGGAAGTTTATTTCAGTTTTGTTATGTTCTTTTCTTACGCCGCCTGCGCCTGCATTAATGTATTTGGTGCTTACATTTCTTATTGTATGCTGTAAGGTTATTAAAAGTGTTTTTTTTTCAAAGTAGGTTAGTATTTCCGGGAAATGATTTTAAATCTTATTTCTTATATAAAACATTACATAAAGTTCTAAATAATGCTAACCTTTTCAAACTGCCAAAAGAAATCTAATTGACTGTATTGAATGTTTTGTATCAGATTTTTGAAAGTACAATTATATACTCTCTGTGTGCAGGGCCACTTTTTAAATATAAACGGTAAACACCTATAACAAAGTACATGGTATTTAATACGGCACTTTCCAGGAACGTAGTCGACCCCACGCTAACGAGCCAGCTATGAATATTCTTGATTTCTTGCATATTCAACAGGGTATGAATCACAATACTTTTGTATTTTAGAACTTAATAAAAAAACTTGCCGCAGATTAAAAATGTTTGTCCTCAAGTGAAATAAATTACACTATAGTGCTATTTTACAGCGAAATTAAAAAGAGTTTATTTATAAGAATCTTTATAAAATAGCCAGTTATTCTATGAGTAGGTTCATGTATTTTCCATGATTATGAAAAAATTAAACAGGTCGGTAAGTGGTTACTTAAAATGTGAAGATAACGTAGGATGTTTTTATCCCGGAAAATTAAAAAGTTTCACGCATTTCGAGCCGCGGGCACAGTTAGTTACCTACCCATTTTAAACCTACCATAAAATGGCCGTGTCAGCGGTTTTTTCGTTGGTTCTTAAACCCGTGTTACGTTTAAGAGTAACGAAATAATACGACTTTACTTTAAATATATCTTTAGGTATTTAAAATATTAGTTTAGTGTACTAAAAGAGAAAAGGGTGAGAACCCGTTTATAAATTATTTTAACTAGAAAAATAGATCTTATCTTAGCTATGTTTTAGCTTTTATAAGGTGCCTACTAACCTCAATTATTTTAAGAATTACTGTAGATAAAATACCTCCTATTTAATATGACACGCATTGCAAAGTTATGCTGATGTAAAAAACCCACCCGCATAAATTGTTCTCTAATGTAAAGTTTAGAACAAACACATGACGAAGAATGTGCGTCTCTAAGGGTAGGTACTCACTGAAGCTCGTGTGCTTCAAGACAGTATTGTGTGAACTAACCTTTACACTGTCACTCGGTTGTTATAGGGATGATTGACGACACTTAAGTTTTTGGGTTCCATCCTAAATAACTTTGGGCAACTTAACGGTTTGGGCCTTGAAGTCTTCGGATTGGTTTAGTTCACGATCGAATAACCCATTTGCTCTGTAATGTTCACATACTTTCATTACCTTTTTTGTTATGAAAAAGGCAAAAAAAATGTCCACTTCATTCCAAATGTACCCGATTTTACTAAAATGTTAAAAAAAAATTTTGTTAAGACTACTATGAAAACCGCTTTTTAAAAGTTTTTACTTAACTTTCGCTTGTGCAATAAGAATGCTCTTTGATTAAAGTAGCATTAAGTATGTAAGTACTAAGGACTGACATAAGTGCACGCGAGGGATTACTGAGTCCTACCCTAGGCCTGTCCTAGCTAATATTTAAACAACTTTTAGTGAGAAATTGTTTCTCTAAGCCTTCATGTCCTTTAAAATTAATTCTTGCATTTATTAGATACACCAGCTGTTTACCCACGGTTTCGCCTGCGCGCCGGGAAAATCTATTTCCCGAACAAAATAAACCCAATGTGATTTTTTTTTCAATTCGGTCCAGTAGTTTCGGAGCCCTTAACACATAAACAACAAAAAAAAAACTAATCATTATTCCGTCATTATAAAAGTACAGATTTGCAAAAGTAATTAAAATCCATACCATTATAAATAATCTATTTTTACAGACATATAAAGTTCTAACTACTAAGACACAATTTAAATAAAAAGACGTAGAAACCACATTATATTTACAAGTTGATTCTCTATGTTTCGGTACCACGTGAAAGAGGACGAACTACGTATTTGAAACAATTTATTAACTCGATATCGATAATATCTAATGAGCTTTATTGGCGTTTACATCATTAAATTGAGATTTATGTTAGTGCCTATCTAGACTAATTAATAAGTAATGGCTTCCATGTAATGGGATATTAATACCGTAGATGTGTTAGTAGAGGATTTTTATGTTATGTTGTATACTTTTATTAGAATGTTGGTTTTATCATATATTTTATGAAAAACTCGTTCCCTGAATGTACTGTTAGCTAACTATTTAGGTTATAAAATATTTAGATTATCCAAGTAAGAATATACTTTTTACTTTTATAAAATTACGAAAATCACTTATGACTTTATAAGGCCAATAAACCCTGAATTCGAAATTCAGTTTGAAGTCAGTATGTGACGTGCCACTAATAATTCAAAATTTTGCAGATGGCCGCTTCTTAATTTTCTTGGTTTTTGGGAAGTTGTAGCAGCTCTGAGGCAAAAATAGGTACTTCACAATACTTTATTATTGTGTATGATAAGCATTACTATCCTTTCTGGTACGACAGAGTAATCTTTACACATTGTATAACGTAGATACCCATTATTGATTGGCCTTCTCTATTCAGTATACAAGTAATTGTCGACTGTTGGATATCTCAGCAGCCCAGTAAACTAACTTTGTTGGCTGTAGAGACAACTTGCTAATTGTTCGTCTTCAATAATTACTTATGGCCGCTTATGAAATTTTCATGCTCACTTAAGATGATTGCCGACCGGATGATACCTCAGTCCAAAATTGGGTCAAAAGTTCTCTAAAACAAATCCGAATTTCCTAGTGTATCAAGTTTTTTATATATCAATTTTTAGTTTATAAAAATAAGCCAACGATTAAGGTGTATATTTTCATTGCACGTTGCAAGCCATGTAAAATGATATTCACTCTACTTTTTACTAAAATAACAAATAACTACCTCGTCGTAATTCGGAAGTGTGTCCATATGCTGTCACTAATCCAATCCAAACATGCGCTAAATACCTAAAAAACTGAAAAACGCCGTTTCAAAAAGTTGTGCTGCGCTCAAAAGCTAAAATAAAATGTTTGACGTTGTTACAAACCCTCCCAATACTTGAACGAACCGAGTTGGAAAATGTTGTCGTACACGCTCAAACATTTTTGATGTCCATAGAATAACATTATGTGAGCTCAATATTGTGCATTGTATTGTATGCAATTGCTTGAATCTGTGTGGAGTCTTTCCTTCTTGGCCAAGCTTTAGCTTCTTTTATTACTTTTCTGTGACAACTATGTCCGCTGGATAGTGTATCGACAACTTTTGTAGCTGAATCTAAATCTATTTTTTCCGATTAGTGATACCCCGTGAAATTGTAAACTTATCTGTCTGGACATTTCAAACAGGAATAGTTCGTCTATTTAATAGCAACATTGCTAGAAGAAAAATAGAGTTCAGTACTTTCACGGACAAGTTCCTACAAAAGCATAATTACCCTGTCATTGTGAATGAAGTCAATAAAGGTAGGAGCTACTTAAGCTCAGTAAAATTTATTCTGTGCCTTTTAAGCACACGCCGATGGCTGTATGCGAAAGAAACTCTAGAATATCATGCATAATTTAGTTACAAGGTAGGGTTACGTACAATTTCCATTCAGCTGCGTACCTGGTCGTTTAGTGAAGCGAAAAGTTCTGAACCTAACAAAGATTCCGCAAAGAAAGCGTGTACGTAGCGACAAGGCGATCTTTCAATGTTCCTCTATAAAATAAATAAGACTATATTTTTATTTCGTTGAACTTGTTCTTCGTATTGACAGAAGTTTTAAAGTACGATTGGTTTATTTCCTAATAAAAAGCAAATATGATTGTATTATTTTTATGCCGATTTTTCGATTTGTATTTTACATTTTTGACTGACGAAACTCAATTGTTTTATTGTATCATTTAATTAAGCAAGAGTTGGTAACGTATCGTTTTTCTAATTTGGCTTAATATGCAAATGTGAGCGCAAATTTATTCATGGGTACTTGTTAGCCCAGGTTTTGATTAGTTCCACCGTGAATGAGTCTGTGTGTGAATTATCTCCAGTTCTCTATTTACTTAGGCTTGTTAAGCTGTTCTTGAACCGTACAATAAATAAAGAACGTTACACATTGTTACATTTTGTCCCATTGTGCCCGGGAATTTGTTACGAGTTATCATTAAACTGAATAATTTATTTATGGAAAACATGAATATTCAGTAGGTAAATGGAAAAATAAATGCTGCATGTACAAAATAATTCAAACAGGAATGTCATCATCGACAGAATTTAGTTAAATAACATAACATTTAATGAAAAAAATACCTTACAATATGTTTATATACAAAAGGCTTACTTTTCCTGGAAACGTCGTAATCATACCCTCATTAAACAAGTAAGTAATAATACCTCATATCCTTGTCTGAAATATAATCCGAAGCGTTCACTTTGAAGGGAAAGTGTCACAAATCTGTAAGAACACAACGTCTTTCTAGTGACAGGCGCAATCTGTTTTCAAATAATTACTTCTGAAAGCCGAGACGGGGAAATTAATTTCTTTGTTAATTTAACGACATCGATGTGGTACTATCTGCTCTGTGATCTTTTATAGGCCCTGGAAATAGAACAATCGTTTTATTTGGCAAGTAATAAAATTATAAATGACAATGTTTAAAGTTCAACCTTAAATATGGTTTTATTTTAGTCTCAGTAAATCAAGATGTGCTAGGGAAGATGAAGGCTCAACGCCTTGCTTGAGACCACGTTTTTAGTATGGATCAACATATTATATTCGGGAGAATATAAAAATATTTAAATGAAAATATATTTTTTTTTTCAGGATCTGTCTGAATTACAAAAAATTGCCACTGAGGAATAATTAGTGAAACAAACAACCTAATTTTTAACACCGATATAATTCAGTACTTTGATAAACGTCCGTTTAGTGAAATTATTTTTTCTAGCTCTTCAAAACAGAACGCAAACTTCGTATTGATTAATGAAAATGGAAAAATAATATTAAAATAAAGCAAGAAAAGCTTTTCTGTTTCCCCAGTTGTAATTCTAGTTTTCCGCAAAACAGAGATATTGTGGCACTCGGGACAATTACGTCACGAAGCGGGTACCACCTTCATCTTTAATTAGAAAATTAGAACGCTCGTTACTTTAATAAAAAGAAATACTCTAATGGTTCTTACTACAGAGGGGATTTGGCGCCTTGATTCTCTACCCTTTGACAAAGAAAACTAACGACTGTATTAGGCTACAAAGTGAGATCTTAGAATAATGTATTACATTTCTTTGTGTAAATGTAATGTCTCATCTTTATTCACAAAGAAACAGCTTTTATCAATGTTGGTGTAAGTTTTTATTACAGACATATTTCATAGAATTGTTTTCGTAGTTTCAGCAATCCTCCTAGATAAGTATTGTGCTAGATAAATATAGATTCAAACTTACTGTACTGTAGCTAAGTAGGTAAAGTGACATTATAACGCTGCGTTAAATTTTATTTGCATTAAGACTCAAAACTTTCCTAAGTGGCATTATTCTGAGAACTTGGCCATTGTCAACGAATAAACCTGTCCTTTAGCTAGTATTCATTCATAGTTTTACCTCTTAGTTGAAAAGTAAATTAACAAAACAAGAAGAGGCGGATATCCTGATTACATTTTTCACAGTGGCACAAAGCCCCTCTCTCACTTTGCGTCACCTTAAACCACTTTAAGCGGTAGCCTGTCTAAAATCATAATGTGGTTATTATTTCACCCGGGCTCGTGGCAGAGGCACTGCTGTCGACAAGGCGGCCATTTTCGCAAAATTATCGCTACTCGGCCGCGCTACGACAGAATCGAGGACGTACCCGCGAACTTGCAGAACGCATTAACGAAAAATATTATTTCGACCAAGAAAATACCCTTTTCTGGCCTTAATATAAATAAACGAGCCAATAGAGTATAATTCTAGAGCATAATATCTATCCCACGCCCAATTATTACACAGTTATAACAATAGAATCTAATTAACCCACGTCAGATCCCATTCCGTTAAAAAGAAATTTATTATGTAGTCGTATTTATTTTAATAATAAAAGCACGAGGCTCGTGTTTAGTAAGCACCTACAAAAATAAAAGCTTTTGCATTTCAAAATAAAAAATGTGCATAACCTAACATTTATAATCGCCTGAAATGTTTTGTGATATGAATTCAACGAATATTTTTAAAATGGTTTATTGCAATCGACAAAATCAATATTCACTCTATTGTTTGAAAAAAAAAAGTATTGAGAAAAAATCATAAGATGCTACATCGTTACTTTGGTTAAGACCAGAGTAATCACAGTCTTATTTCCACAAAGTCTACGCAATTCGCGTGTTCTAGTACTTCTATAATTTGATTCCATGCTCATCAATTTACTTTTGAATTGAATCGTCTTGAAAACAATTTCTCAGCAAAATCCTCTTTAGCCAAGGGAATATTTGATGAAGAAAGCAACTAAATTTAAGAGAAGCTACTAAGATTTACTGGTATATGACGACAAAAGCACCGGGAGCTATGCGGAGAGGGCGGGTCGCCGTAAGAAATATCTCCTGCACTTGCCAAAACTGCGGACGGAATAAAATTTGACAAAATAATTTCACATGCTAAAGTAGGGACGAAGTATTTAATCATATCCATTTAATGTGGGATTTATTATTAATAATTGTAGTGTTAAATTAAATATTTTAACACATTTTACTAAGTATTTACAACCAAATTATTTATAAATTTTGATTATTTACTTTTACAACCACTTATTTTGTAAATACGATAGGTAGGTTAAATTTACTCCAAGTTTATTTATAAATCGTGGTGATATTCTATACTTAAGATTTTTTTAATGAGAAGTGATTCGAACTGTTAAATAAGTTATGCAATAATATGTGTCTTCCTCTTCTCTGACGTAACCAAACAAGCCCCAGTATCATAGGTTTTTTTCAAAATCCGCCCGACGGCCTCTGACGAGAAATATAACAACGACGGCTACTGTGTGACATTCGGGGACGCCGACTTTACGTGCCCTCCTAGGCACAGGAGTGTAACAACACCAACTTTCGAGGTTACTTTCTGACCGTACATTCCTTATTCTACGTCATACAATCAGACACGATTTTTCAAATGTACAGTCTATAAAGTATTCAAGCTTTAGGTACATGAAAATTTTTATTACTAAAATATACAGTGGACGGAAAATAAAGTACTATTCACCTTTGTTTCACAGCTAGTTGAGGAACATTGAATATTTTGCTTTCACCTTGCACACAAGTTTATTGCAAAGGTTTGTGAGAAAAAGTATCAGAAAAGAAAATGAAAATGCAGAAAAATCTGCGCGAATTCTGAACGAGACCAAATAAGTGGATTTCAAAAGCTAATATTGCATTGGAACTCTTAGAATATTTCAGAATGAAGTTAGTACCAGAATACTCGTTCTATAATAAAGTTTGCGGTTTTAAGATATTTTTAAAGCGTCTCGTAGCTTACGTATATTGGCATCAACAAATGAGACTATAAAAGTTTGTGGTGAGATCCATTTTTAAGTTATTCCTTATTTAGCATAAACCTCATTTGCTATATAAATCTTAAAGCTTCGTTTTCAGCGCCGAGCATCGAGTGATGAAAACAAATTGCAATTTTATTCGTGACTGACTAGTGATGTCTGGTGCAGTACATGTAGGTACTATTGTGTAGATACTGATTCAATTCAAAGAATGTTCATGGAAAAAATCCTTGCCAAGTTAGAACGTATTTGTAAAATCTGGAACAATTAAACAAATCAGGTTTACTGTCTGGCTTCTTAGCCAAAGATCTCACTTGCTCTATAAAGCTAGTACACTTTATTGCCGCGCTTGGCTTCAAGCGGTCCCAACGTAACATACGTCTTGGCACATACAGCTTCCGAGCAAATCGTAGGCAAATCAGCGATATACATATTCTGCATGCACAATGAATAAAAATCAGGCAGAAAGTAAGAGTAATCCTCGTAAAAATTGAATACATGATTGTGTTGCCTATGTTTGCTTACATCTCCACGTATTCTCCTAAACCGTGTCGTTTTCATTGAAATGGTGTACCATGATTGGAATAAAATTCAAATTTTGCGACTGAATCGAGGAGTGAGTGGGTCGTAGCTGGCTTGTAAAGAAAGATTCAATCAAATAAGGATTCGCTTCTGCTATATACTGGCTCATTTAAATGAATGAACAAGCTATAAAAAACATGAGATCCTAATGACATTGGGGAGCCAGGCCGCGTTTGCTACGTTGCCAACTCTGAATCTATTACGTTTGTGTATTTAATAATAAGTAGTCAGTATAAAATAGTTTGACAATTCTTTTGAAACTGACTGTAAACTTTAGTTTAGTTCCCATTCCACCCCATAATTTATTATGGGATAAAATGAGTGAAATTCTGCATTTTTTTTTCAATAATAATAAGAGATTGAAAGCTAAGTTTCATTGATATCTAAAATACATATGTATATAGATAAAATTGTCTATGTTATTGACTACATAGGAAATAAACTGAATACTTTTTCAAACAAAACTCTTTTGTAGTTTAATCCCCAGCTGGGAGCGTAATTACCACATCGCCAGTACCTACTTTATAAACGATTTAGCAGAGATCATTTTTAATATTTCGATAAAATTGGATAATGTTCAAGATTACACTGTTATTAACTTCACAATATTTCAACCGTTTTCGGGATATTAAATGCGAAAGGAAAAGCAATTTTACGAGTTGATCACAAAATCAAATAACGTCTTTTTGTCAAGCAGTTTAATCCAAGACTATATTTATAAGACACACTGATAGTACATTTATAATTTTACTAAATTATCTTTTATAAGTGTGGACCTAGCAAATAAATTATTTTATAGTGATTTGAGAAAAGTCATATTCAAAATAAATAACTGTAACATTTACATCGTAATGTGGTTTTGTAAATTGACATAACGTAGGTATAACCTATGTATTAAGCTGGGACATTACATAAAAACCTCACTACTAAAACTAAATAGATAGGAAAAACTAAGTAGATTATATTCTGAATCCACAGAAAGGCATTATTCTGAAGTTTTTACTATAAGTACGAATACTTTTCTGGGCCATCTATTTCTATTTTGGTAGATTGAATCGATAGAAAGTAGCAACCAATGAAACTCAAAACCACACTACAAAGCGAAGCCTGATCTATAGCCCCAATAGAAGTTCGTTAAAAGACTTACAGGAAAAGTAGTTAATTAAATAGCACCAATAAAAACGTACAGTAATAAGTGTTAATGTACAGCCGGGGTCCCGGGGGCATGGAGTAAATTAGCTTCTTCGGAAATTGCCAACATATTACGCAGCTACAAAGGATTTTTTAATTAATTGTTTAAATCGCTGAAACATTGGTTACAAATTGAATACCGTGTATTGTATTTGTTAAAGTAAATATCAAATACAATGGTTAATGTTTAATTAAATGTCAGTATGTTTAAACATATTTTGAGAACTAAAGTTTGTCATAAATTGAATGCAAAAAAAAAGACTTTTTTTAAAAAAAGAACCATCGTGGAGTACCTGTGCTTTCAATTCAAGGTCAGACCAGTACTCATACAACTTTTCTTGTTTTGTTAGGTATTAAGTAAAAGTGAAAGAAAAACATATCAAGATTTGGACTTTTAAAATCCGGAATCACCAACCCGCATTGAGCAAGCATGATGACTAAGGGCTCATACGCACTATGCGGGTAGCCGCATTACGGCTAGCCGGGCGGCTGACCGCAAGCAGAATTATGTACGTAATATTCATTTCTATGCGCACTGCGATGCGGCTACCCGCAGACCGCTCCGGTCGCTCGGAGGGCTGCGGCCCGAGTGACGGCCAGCCGGACGGTTGCTATACACACTGTGCGGTTCAGTCTGCGGCTGCCCGCCATTGAGTGACTGTTTTTTAGTTCTTCGAAAAATTTTGCAAAATGCTTGCTCTCATCTCGTGTTTGCAAATAAGAATGCACCCAGTACTTCTTTCTTTGTTTTTTCTTCTTTACGTAACGTGTGTAAATGTAGTAAATGGCTGCAACTTCTTCCACGTCCATCTTTGACATGACCGCAAATCGCAACGGTTCTTCAACCGCACGTTGCGGTTGCGAATGCGGCTGCCCGCGATCCGGCTGGCCGCATTCGCAACCGCATCCTGCGGTCAGCCGCGCGGCTAGCCGTAATGCGGCTACCCGCATAGTGCGTATGAGCCCTAACTCTTATTCCTTCTTTGTACGAGAAGAGACTGCGTTATGCACGTGGGGCAGGGAAAAAGCGGATTATCACGGAGAGGTTGTGAGTTCGATCCCCACCAACTGCAATTATTTTTGAGAACATTATAAAGCTACAGTATTGATACATGATAAAATAAATATATTATTACACGCCGTAACCATTTCATGTATATTATTTTATTTTTACGTCTTTTTATTCAATTTTGTCATATGCAAAAAAAAAAACAGGAAAACGCGCCGGTTTCTAAATAAATATATAGTCTAAAACGTGATCAAATCAGAGACCGCTTAAGCTTAGATTACAAAAACTTGAGCTGCCTTTAGAGACATTCTAGAAAATATCAACCTTAGGGTGCGTCCACATCTGGCGAATGTGCCGCGAATGTGCAGCTCGCGAGCCGTTTGCGACCTGCCCGCGAGCTGCGCGCGTGCATTTTTGTTCGTGCGCCGCTTCTGCGGCGCCCGCGCGCAGTTCGCGCGCGACCTAAGCGCCGCACGCGATCAGCGCGCAGGCAGCGCGCGACCTCTGACATCTTCGATAGTACTGAGCCAGTAAACGGAACTGTAAGGGCGAGAACTGAGTGCGCACAGATCGCACGCCGCTCGCGCGCTCTATACGAGCCTTGTATGAATTGCGCTAAAGAGGCGCACCAAACTATTGCAGTGACTGCACGCGCGCTGCTCGCAGGCAGCTCGCAATCGGCTCGCGAGCTGCACATTCGCGGCGCATTCGCCAGATGTGGACGCACCCTAATGTTTCCTTCAAAATTAGAATTAGTCTCGTTGAAAAAAAAACTGGTGTTCCTGAACTTCAACTATCTATTTATCTCTTTCTGGTTTATCAATCTTTCCTTGTCATTTTGTGCGCGACGTCATTGACGTGTCTTTTGTTTCATAAAATTTTTGTTTACTCTTTCTTACAATAGCATTCTGTCCCTTTCATTTCGTGCATGACGTCATTGACGTGTCTTTTGTTTCATTAAACATTTGTTTACTCTTTCTTACAATATCATTCTGTCCCTTTCATTTCGTGCGTGACTTCATTGACATGTCTTTTGTTTCATCAAATATTTGTTTACTCTTTCTTACAAAACTATCTATCTCTTTCATATCGCGCTTGATGTTATTTCGAATTTTGAAATATTTGTGAAATAGCGGCATTTTGTTTTATTCTAACTTTTCGAATAGATATTTTAATGCCCAGTATAGCGTCAGGTCAATAGATTTAAATTTTAAAATTCGAATACCTGCTCCAATGTTCTAATGTTCAGCACGAGGTCAATGACATGTCATTGTCTTGTGTGTTTGTGTGTGGATTTAAAAGTTTGAATAGTTGCAAGTTTTTTCGTTGTGGTGTTCTTACAAAGTAATCAACATTAAAAAATAAATTGAGAACTTTTTTGGGAAGTCGGTTAAAAACACTTAGGTATAAACAAATAGTTTCAACTCCTTTCGAAAATATCACTTACATTTTCGCCGAAGGCGTTCCAGCATGCTCGTCCTCCCCAATCAATAATAATATTTTTTTACGAAAGAGTGATTTTCTTTAGGTACATTATAAGTCAGTGTTAGGTACACTGACTTATCAATACATACAATTAAACAAAAGTAGTATATCAATGAAAATATAACGAGTATCATTAATACATTAACTTAAGTTAATGATAGTTCGTCGTTTACTAAAGACTAATAAATCATAGATATTCGATACCGCTGCGGTGTCGGCCAAGTGCCTCTACGTAGATACCATTACTCATTTGTTGCAAGCATTGAATATTTTATGGTCGTTGAAATTATTGCACAAAAAATGCATACAGAGTATTGAGTTGTTAATGATCATTTTTAACAAATGGGGTAATATATTTTTTGTTACTTCCTTTTGAAGGCCAATGTTTTTTTTTAAATTTATTCTTGCTGTAATATAGATATGGTGTTTATTAAAACTATTTTACCTTTTCACGTACCTACTTCGATTTTTTGTCAATTTATTTAATACACAACAAAAACATTGTAATCCATATTTTAGCTCTATGAGGTATATAGAGTACTCCTATAAAGCGTATACTCGTACAAGTATCCCCAGTACAACAGCACTACAGACATAATAACAAACAAACATAAACTGCACAGATAACAAAACCACTTACTTTCCAAATTAAACATCAAAACAGAACCGCATAACCACTAAAGCCTCAATTACACTGGATAACAAAATAATTGAACGGAAATTATTCTATTGCATACATTTACAGACCGAGGCTCAGGACGTCTGTCGCGCCTTTATATACACAACAAGAAACAATGGTGGCTCGCGAAATTCTCCAGTTTCCTTAACAAGCACTTGGATGACGGCCAAAACAACGAACGTTATTTAAGGCTGGGTTCAGACCCGCCGGATACGCGACTATAGTTTGATTTACTTTAATATGAACTCCGACAGGATATTGAAGTTTTCAGACGGATTCATACTCATTGTTTCTGTTTGTTCGCAGTTTTGTTGTTTTATGCGCTCTGTTTTTGCTGCATTTATGAAATTGCTGATGTTGATTATAACTCCGTGATACTGTTGTTTAGTCAATATTTCTGGATTTTCGGTCACACCATTATATTTTTGTAGTTTTTAGTTATTTACAAAAAAAGTATTACTTCCACTTTCAAAAGAATGGTAAAAGTGTAAAAAAGAGAAAATGAAAAGGTTCTTGTCCAAGGACATAAGTTCAAAAAAAGCTCTAAAACAAAAACACAAACTAAAAATGTTGAGCGCAGTCCTTGTATAATTAGAAACCATGTAATAGCGCTATTTGGAATTCTACAAAAAGTTTTAATGTAGCGTAAATAAACGCACATGTACTCTCCGCTTTATTCGAGGGAATTGCAGTTGCGCTGTTGTGAGCCACTCAGTTTAAGAGGGTATGACCATTTAATTTCCTCTAAAAATCTACCAACAAAGCAAATTTCTTACGCTTATAAATCTATTCAATTTCGTTGAAGATTTGTGAGATATTTTCTGAATGGATACATTTTCCTACTAGAGTGATTGATGACAATTTAAGTACGAGTCTCAGTAAGCCTTAGGTTTTCCTCGTGAGTCTTGTGTTTTGCATGTAGTTTTTCATTTTCTCTTTATAGGATAAAGAGTTATAGGATTGGACCAAAATGATTCGTATTTATAAGAGTTTTTAATTAAAATTCGCTTACAAGAACTTAAAACATATCGAAATCCTACAGAGATTAAAATAGTGTAGGTATGGCCTTGCATTAAAGATATGTAGATCTTTATCTGCTCATATCACCATAAAATCAAGAAGGACACCCTCCAAATATACAAAAGAGTTATGTATAATGTGTGTACTTATTTATTTATTTATTGCAAAATGTATACAGATGCATCTTATGCTAGGTACACATTACCCTGTTAGGGCGCAGCAAATTAACTTAAAACTAAAAGTATTATAATAATGACTTACAGCCTTACTTATAAAATAATAAGTTATACTTAAGAGATGTTTAAGAAAAAATCTTACTTATAAACGTGGCTGAAATAAATCATTTTCTTAGCAATGTCTTAAATGAGCTGTCAAATTAAGTAGCCTCACACCCTTGTTTAACCCGCTAATTATCAAAATGGCTGGATTCTTACCAGCTGATTTTTCATTTCCGGTTTATTGACAGCTCAACTTTTTAATTTTATATTTTACGGATGCCATTGTTGCCATTACACAACGTTTTAATGACAAATATTTTTTTAAACTACCAACATTCCGGTAGTGTTGAGAAATTAGTATGTTTTTATGTCATTATCTGTTCATTACTTAAGACATGCTTAAGCAACGTTTATAGGTCAAAATAATTTAATCACTACTTAAGGCTTTAAGTAGTAATTACTTAAAACAATGCTTAGAAGATGATTTGTTGATTTTTATAAGTAAGGCTGTTAGACTATAAATATATGTATATATATATATAACAATGTGTAATAGATATAAATATGTTTTGAAAAAGAGTCTACACCGGCCTCTTTTAATGGATATTTCATGAGCAGCTCTAAACGTAAATAAGATCCACGAAAGTTGTTTACACCCTTGTCTTGTTTTCATCGACAGCGACCTAAATAAATTGGTCTGGTAATTGCAGTAGGCTAGACCAGGAAAATGAAATTTATCAGCCCATGAGCTTATATTTTATTGCTGTTTTTAACGGGACCTGATGGGTTTTACGGTCTAGAGTCTAGAACCATCAATCGGCTCTCGTTCTTTCTATGCAATACTATCGTTCATGAACATCCATTTCTTCGTTTATTACGAACAACATTTTGTTCAAAAGTTTCATCTGATATGTGGATTAAAAATAGTGAAGTTATGGTAGGTTGTCCAGCCATAGAACCCGAGAAGTCCATAAATTATGACGATAAAAATCAAATCAGCCGTCAATAAACCGTTTATCATCAAAGTTCATTATCATTTAGGACGACCTCGATGGCGCAATGGTCACCATGCCGGACTGCCGGACCTGAGGTCCCGGGTTCGATTCCCGGTTCGGTCGACATTTGTGTGATGAGCATGCCTGTTGGCCGTGGTCTGGGTGTTACAATATGTATTTATAAATATGTATATGTAGCTATATGTAGTTTATCAGTTGTGTTAGCACCCATAACACAAGTTAATTAATAACTTACCATGGGGCTAACCGACCGTGTGTGAAAAGGCGTCCCGACATTATTTATTTATTATTTATTTATTTCATTGTCAAAACTGCAATAAAACTAGTTACGTTGATCGTCTTCAGGTAGATACCATGATCATCCCACGGGAGGCTTGTAAGTTTGACCGCGGTAACTCTCGCGTCTCATTGGACCCTGACGACTTGTTCGACACTCAAACTGCCGCACTCTGAGGGCGTATCGTCATTTATTGCTTCTGCTCGTTCAAACATTTATTAGAGAGATAGTTTTCATTTTCTTTTTTAAAAATTTTGGTAGGTTTGTTGACAGTCTTAGGTACCTACATCTTATTGGTTGCTTTTTGCGTTTAATAAAAAACATTTGCTTAGTCATTCTCTCTAGTATATCAGAAACATCAAATACTAAAAAGGGAACTTTTTTCGCTGATATTACTTAAGTTCAGAACAGCTATAACTAAGAACCTTGTAAAGCAAGAAGAACCTAATGAAAAAGTTTGATAAAAGTGTGTGTGGGTTTGTGGGTAGGTAAAGAAAGAAAATGTAAAATTATATCTCGACAAAGCCTTAGAAAAACTTCTACACAAGTAAGTAATAACAGATTGTTTTCATTAACTTAGAGGAGCACTTGCTTTGTGTTCCCGGTACAGTTAGAGTAATGTACAGTGTACACTTGGTTGCAGGAAATCCAGAGAAAAACTTTTAACAAACCAATTTGTTTAAACCATTGTTTTTCGAACTTCATAACAATTCATCGGATTCCAAAGTTTTTATTATTTTCCTTGAAAAATAAAGCATCGCAGACATCCAACAACTATTCCTATTTCTGTACTACGGGCTTACCGTACTGCCTAATTAAGCCGTGTTAAATCCAGCTTTAATTAAAATTTATGCATAAAGATGATGCTGCAGATGAGACAATTTAGTAATAACACTGCCCGGACTATTGGTAGAAATTCAAATTGTCAATTCAAATTAATTTTATGCCCAACACTATGACAGATGGGTGCTACGACAGACATTGTTTTGAAAGAGAAACGGGCATTTAATCCTCTTGGGTATTGTCATAGATCGCTCAACAATGTATTATGGGCCATGACTGTTGCTCAACAAAATGAGATATTAATTGCAACTTGCCTTATTTTAATGCTACCGAGTGTATCAGTAGCCCGATTGCTACTCACATATTTTTTATTTTAATTTTAATTAACATCTGAAGGATGAGAGCCTCTTTGAAGTCGGTTAAGAAGAGATCCCAAAGAAGTGCCTACTTTTTATGTTTAGGATGTTATGTTAAAATAAGACAATATTTAAATTCAGTTGCTTCTAATTGATTATTATTTTCAAAAATCGAATTTTCAGTTATAATATGTCATATTTCGTACTCATCCGATAACTTTTCGGAACGAAGATTGGGCACACTGTTTATAGCCACCTACATCACATCTCTCGCAAGTGCTATTGAGCATGTCACAATTTTTTTTGTTGAATCGAGTACAAAGTTATTAGGTTTATATAAAATGTGGAAGTATAAACTTCTTGACAAAGAATTAAGTATTTAACAAATATATATAAATATTTCACCTAAATAAGTTTTTCGATTTCCATATACTTTTTCATTCATAATCGTTTCTTTTGTACATTTTAAAATTTTACTTTTATATTTCAGTACCCGCACAAACCATGAACATTTGGTATCTACTTCAGAAACTCAAACTTTTTGTAAGCGAAGCTTCGAAATAAAAATGAAAAAAATATGAAACATCCACAACTTTCCATCCACTTTGATGAAGACAGAATATTATTACGAAAAAAATGTTCACGAATATTATGAACAAGCTGTCATGTAGGTAACTAGGACGCGCTCGCAAATTTTCCAAACGGGGAAAAAAGTCAAAAGCTGAGCCCTTAAACGTACCTATGCAAATACACAGTGGTGTTTCGTAGAAAGTAATCTCTTAGCCCGTCCTCACGTGTTTTATCCAGCAAGCGTGGCTAATTTGCAAGCTGCACCAGTACCCGGCCTTTTAGCCCGCCTTCCTTCCGCTGCCGTTCACGCGCCGCGGACTTAAACGAGGGCACTCCGACTTAATGACGACCCCCGCCATTTTGGTAACGACGACTGACATAATCATTCCCACGTCAAAATACGTGTCGCTCTTATGATTATAACGATTACACGAAAGAGTTACTAAATATAATATACGGCGGCCCATTATAACTCTGCTGCAATCTTCGCTCGAGCATTGAGGCTGCAGGTTATTGCTACGTCCGCCAATACGCGGGATTATGCGACTACGTTGATATTAATAGACCATTCCGATATTTCATCCTGTAATATTGCTGTTAATAATATTACTGCTAAGTCTTATTAGATTATATCCATTTTATTAGATCTCATTCTCTATTGACTAAGTATTCCACGTATTTTGATGATATGATGTATTCA
The DNA here is from genome assembly GCF_030705265.1 of Helicoverpa armigera. Classification (NCBI taxonomy): domain Eukaryota; kingdom Metazoa; phylum Arthropoda; class Insecta; order Lepidoptera; family Noctuidae; genus Helicoverpa; species Helicoverpa armigera. The sequence continues at coordinate 5,967,480 of NC_087132.1, read as the reverse complement.
TAAAATAGCTGAAGAACGTATACCTTTCTTGATCCAGGATTTGCTAAAGGAAATTGAGTTGTAAGCTGCAAGAAACTTGGATAGGATACGGGGAACGATTCCGACATAAGCCGAGCAAGGTATAATATGATACTTTCAGTTTACATGGAAGATTTATGAAATTTTGTTTGTGCTCGGGATCAATGTTTAGTATTCTTTGAAATAAGAACGAAGTAATTCTTTGTTATAGCTGTACAAAAAGAATAAAGGTATGAAGCATTTTCAGATACAGTAGTCGGTACTACTAAGCCAGTCTTTTCACATATAATGCATTGATATGATAGGCATGTTAATTGGTAGTTCTTTCAGTTACATTTGAGACCGACAGGAACTGGCAGTTCAAAACGTAGAACTCTATTCAATCAGCTCAGCTCTATTCCATAAAATACCCATCCGCGGAGAACTATACCACCTGCATATCCTTTTCCCAACTATTTTGGTGTCGGATAAGTAAATAATTAGTAATGACGTGTTTCCTTAACTAACGAACTTATTTATATCTGCAGTTAAGTATCTGGAGCCAAACAACGAGCATTCATGAATCGAGATATATTAAATGGCTCAAGCGCATGCAAATTCACACAACGGAATGCACGTGTCATGAGTAGTGCATGGATTTCAAGGAACGTTTCGTTCTACTAACACCGAGGTCCGGGCTGCATCGTCCTTTACACATTTTGGCGTTGCAATGCTCGCCTCGTCGCATCTTGCTGGTGTGGGAGAGATCTTAATGAACGCAGTGTATTAATAAACAGTGCTACATAAAAATACTGGTATATGTTAAATCTACTAAGGGAATGCTTATTTTTAGATTACTTACACTTCTTTGGACATATGCTACGTTCATTACATTAAAAATGGTTCCTTATTAAATTATTATAATAATTATGAAGTATCTGAAAACTAAAGCAAAACTATCAGGGTTGCCTCAAAAGCAAAAATACCACATCATTATGCGCTTACACTTGAAAAGCAATATGAGGAACTAGGACAAGTACTCTCTAAACAAAAGACGAAAGTTTTTTGCTATAAAAAGAGTATTTTCGGGAGGCATAAGTGTACTTAAATATCGCAGTATAGATATGTGACGTGTGCGTGTTTGATAAGTGACGAATTTGTTGACGTCGATACATACACGAATAAATGGTGTTTTAATAACTGGTCATTAATAATAATTACAACACAATGCGTCAATCGCTGTAGAACAAAAAATAATTTGGAACCAGGTATCAGTGTGTCGAATTAATTTAATTTATTTCTGGGGCAATATTCGATAACTGCAACTGACGGTAATGTTTCAAAAGGATTGGATGTAATTGTTATTTACTCGACTAACCATTATAATGTTAATAATACATTTCAGATTTATATGTAAATATGATGTGTATAATTTGTCCTACCAAGCGCCGAACACAATTAGCGGTAAAACTGTCATAATTATGCGTTTATTATTCATAGAGCAATAATATAAACCAACGAATAAAACTCCTAAATAAGTTTAAATGATGAGGTAATAACAACAGGATCGTTCAAATAATAATCGTGAAATCCTATTGGCTTACAACTCTGCGGAACGAAGTTACGGGTAAGTAAACACATGAAATAATAGCACTACAACTACACGTTCTGTTTCTGCATTGAAATAAAATAGTGCATATTGCTGTCACAGCGGCATACTACACATATCAATTCTTATTGTATCCGCTACCCAGTCGGAAGCACGCACGATGGGCTTCACAATGGCCTCTACAATAAATTCTAGGCTTCTCACTTTACCTACGGAATCTACTCAGAAATGAGAACGTATGCTCTGCGAGTATACTAAAAGCGTTTCAAAAATTTATGTGCGCGCTTAGTCTTCTGTTTAAGCGGTTTTAGCCACCGCCAAATATAGCTGTAGTACGTACTCGTGGCGAGTAACTACCAAATAACGTTGTGTTGAACATTCACAACAACAAAATTATAGTTACACAACATTAGGGTCAGGCTAACACTTTAATGTAATTATGTTGGTAAATGTCTTCATGATTGCTAGAGCCCTAAATTCTAATAACCGTTTAGATAGGCTTGATTGGGCTTCAAACTTAAAAGCTAAGTGATGAAACCTATTTCATAAAGTGTTTTACTTTCGGCGTGTATTTTATTTTGATGGTTATTTCCATGGAGACGAAAAAAATATATATAAAACCTTAATAGAACTACATTTTTAAATACAAATTCAGTCCGCAAAAGAGTCCTTTTAAGAACTTTGAAAGATGTCGTAGGAGGTTGTCAGTCTGAAAAACTTGTATTTTTATGAGCAGAAAAGGATAATCTATCGACCTCTTAAGTAAACTAGATTTCCACGTCAGTGTTCATAGACTAGAACCTTCCACGAGGCTTTAACTCATCTACCTTATACGAATCCTTCCTTACTAAAAGAACCCTTTTGTAACACCCGTAGAAATAAATGGAGCGACACTTTAGGTTTTTTATACCTCTATTTACCGAAGGTTGCTCTATTCCATATATTTGAAGTTACTTTCCATAATTATGTGGGGTTCTCACCACAATTTCCTATGTGGGTCGAACAGTATGAAGAGTTAGTTCGTCATTTCTCGTTTCGTTACGAATATATTTGAGAAATGTTCGTGCCCTTATACATTAAATATTTAGCTATGGAATAATTTAGTACTGGTTTTTACTTATTCATTGAATCCTCGCCGAGTGTGTCTCCTAACCCCATGAAAGAGTAGTAATTCAAATAGTTAATCGGCCTTCCCTAAAGAAGTACTTTTATGGTTCTCCGGTACGATAGCCTGCAGTTTGAGGGCAAAAAAAAAAAACTATTAAATTTTTATCTTTTGCTTTTTAAGTGTTTCAAAACTATATTGATTTCTTACTCCAATATATGTATTTGTATTGATTGAATTTAAATGACACAGTAGGTACCAATTTCCTACTAAATTTAGCAAGATACACAGGCTAAGATATCTAAGCGCCCACACGCCTAAATGACGAACACCACTCAGGCATATGAAGCGTAACCGACGGCTTTAATGTATCTCCCATGCCTCGGCACGTAGGAGATCAAGTGTCATAAATTGGTATCGCCCGCTCACTTGTAGCTCCGTACTTAATCGAACTACCCACACGCATGCACTTAACCTTACCGTAACGAAGACCGACTTGCACTAGCGTTCACGAAATGCAGTCGTGCTTTTAGTGTAGCATTATTTTAAATACGGAATTTATACCTTCTTCAATAAAATCCAGAGTCAAAATCCGGTTCAGATTATTTGCTGAATTAATTAAGTTTGTCTGTATTGAGCCATCTTTAATTTGGAAAATACATATTACGATGTAATTACATACTATCAAAACCGGATTAAATACTCCCGAATGTAAAATTAAAGAATTTGGCACGCTTTACGAGCAATTCGATCTCCACTAGGTCGGTACTTAGGTTGTGTTAAGTAGCCATTAGAAACGATTTTGAATATCAAATGGTCGAAGTCAATTCAACTGCCATTTACTTAGTCTGCGAGAAAAGTTCCAAGTTGAATAATGGAACATTTAAAAGTAGCTAACGCCTATTAACACAGGCATTTGAAATTCATAGAGGGAGCACTAGAAATCGGAAGTGTCCAAGCTTTCATGCTAAAGAGCTTTAACAGCGAGTCTAGCTTTCATGCTTGTACAGTCGCCAACAACATTACGTATTCGAAAGCCTGACTGACATTATAAATGCGTAAGTGAGTTCGTTTGTCTCTACGTTTCCATTTTACTGATGTATCGTAAATTGAATTGGTTTTCATGAAAAATTGTGAAGGTGAGTTATTTACATTTTTTTCACGTTTAATTTTGAAATAAATTGCGTAGTTGTAATAGAATTGTTTTTGTGAAGCTTTGGCTGTTGGTAAGAATACCCGAGTTTCAACGAGGGCGTTAAACAAGCACAATGCCTACACATTCACAAACTCCCAAGTAGCCTGACACCCGTGTCCATACCCTTTGAGGTTCAACGACTTGTGTTGCTGACTGTAACTGATACCCACGATTATTTAACTATTATTATTTTCTGACAATCAAATAAAAAATTAATGTCCTAAACTAGTCATATATTACTTACCTAATTAGTAACAATATACACATTTTATTTGAAAAAGTTTTAAATAAGATATTCTATAACAATCTATTTACGTGTAATTAGTGTTTATACATAATAGGATAAAATATAAGAAGACTTAAGAATAGCTTAACAATAATCCAGCAGCCAAAATACAAGGCACCGAAAATGAATAAAATTAAATCGGAGGAGTTTCCACACAGTTTTTTATCATCGGTAAGCTGCAAAAAAAAAGTTAAGTAGGATTTTCCAGTAAGCCTTCCCCTTAAATTTGTAGCGCACGCGAAAAACATGGATAGTGTTTACGGCATTCATTAGCGAGCCAGAGATTCAGTCGAGGGGATAAAAAACGCTCATTAAATATATTGTCCAAATGCTTAATTAGCATATATATCGTAGGTCCTGATACCATAAACCGTCTACGGTATTTACAGCAATTACCGAACAAAGTCTCTGTAGTGGAATTGTGGTTGCTTTAAACTCGCCATCTAAAATGTTTTGGCATAAAATTCGCACGAATTCAGCAACTGGCAATGGCCCTTTTTTATTACTTTTCTTTTTAATCGAAGTTAAATGACGCAGTCGTTAACGTTTATGATCCTCGACTTTTATTACAATCTAAAAGCCGTGTTAGGAATTCATGTCGTGTGACAATTAATACTAAACAGTCAAACAATCTATAGGGGTCACTTTTCTTTGGATTTTATGACTAGTTTCAAAGTGCCCGAGGCCTTAAAAGCCTTCCTTTTTTAATTTTATCTTGTTCCCTTCCTTAATTGTATTTTTATCATATATTGTTGCATCAATTATTGTATGTAACAAAAAAATATTTGACGTAATGGCGTACCTAATTACCCAACATAGGTACGCGGGACCCCTCTTCAGATTTTAAATTAACCATTAAAACACTTTTCCAACAGTACCTGCGTACGACGATAATCACATATCTAGTCAAATACTTCTGGCGGAGTGGCAACCGGGAAACTATTCACTCTGGTGTAACATCGACCGCTGAGCTCAGTTCAAATCATTGTTCTAACGTTTATTAGCAAAGTTCAACGATCAAATAGGTACATTAGAATGAGGATAAGGCCCGTAACACACCGCCGACTGACGCTTCAATAACTCAAGTGTAAACGGAGTAAGTGCTTGGTTTACATTTGACGTTATGTAATTATTCACGTATAAAATTCGATTTTGAAAGCCAATGGTTGTAACACTTTTACATATGTGTCAGGATTTTTTCGGCTTTACGGTTACTAAGCTGCAGGCGATTTATATAAGTATATAGGTATTTACGACTCACTGTTCCCCGCGGTGTCACCTCGTTCCAGGGGAACTACTTCCCGTGCCGGGATAAAATATAACTGTGCTACTCAGAGATACTCTAGTTTCCCAACAGCGAAAGAATTCTTGAAATCGGTTCATTAGTTTCCGAGAATTTAGGGTACAATCAAACAGAAAATAATGTTTTCTCCTTATAACATTGACTATGCAATATAGTTAAACACTAAATTCAACTTTTTCAGTTAGGTCGTGTGTATTATCCTAAGCACTTACCTATCGAACACTTTATAGACAGTAGGCACTTATTTTTATTAAACCTAATGTTATATGACGTGTAAATAAAAAGGAATCGGCAGTAATGCTGACGTGTGACGCATAACAATGTGTCCTGACATTACCTGTCGCCGCGGATACATACAATGACATTATTCAGGAAAAAACAAGGAAATCACACAAAGTTGCATGCCTCAAGGGATATTGTGCTATCTGTATTTTTTAACAAAGTTGATAGACAATTTTTCACTATATTTTATTTGTTATATATTGACATCTTTTATGTAGGTATAAATGAAAATCATCTAATGTTAGCTAAAGCACTTATTTTATGTGACAAGTATATAAATAAAGTAGTACCTACGTTTATTTTCAGACATAACATTTGGCGACTGAATTTTCTAGACAGTTTCGAGTCATTGCTCTCAAAGTCCTGACACACGAATTACTCCCACCTTTCCAAATATAACAAAATCATACGTAAAACATTTAAAGTAACCCAGAAAACTCCAACTTAATCTCGCTCTGACTCAATCCTTTGCGTCTATGACATTTTCAAATTACAAATATGAAATTCAACGCATTTCTTTAGAATTGATATTCCTTTTCGATCGCATAAAAGGTTAAACGGGGTCTGCAGGCAAAGCCACACAAATCTGGCTAGACTGAAATAAAACTAAAAAGGTAAAGTTTACACAACGAGTTAGCCCGCAATGGAATATTAAATAGGGAAGGTTTATTATACAAATGTGGTGTTGTATAAAAACTTTGTTCCTTTTTTGTTGATGTCAATAAAAATAAATAGGTACCTGGTCGCTGCGGTCCGTGTTAGGCATTAAATTGAATGACGGTGCGGCAGTAAAACCTAATTGAGTGTATGTCCATTAGGGTAGGGAATCATCGCGGAGTATCAGACGATTGACAACAACATTTTTACCCCGAAATAGCCCAAATGTTTATTCATGACTCATTTTGTGAAATGGTAACAAAATATGCTTCTGGTTTACCGCGCTTCCCTGTTAATTAATTTGCGTTACGTAATCTGTTATTAAAAATATTGAACTTATGTTACTTTGGGTTCACCTTTGTTTGATTTTAATACTCGTATTTCGAGGGAATATTTTGTAGCACAATGAATAATTAATACGAAGTACCCGTTAGTGTCCGAATGAATTCGGTGCCAACATTGGAAATTAAAATATGACCTGACATGGATATTGGGATCACCAGGTACCAAACCGCAAACTTCTGGATGTATGTATATGTCCGACTGTAAAGAATGTCACAATATTTGGTTAAATAAGAATATATTATAATTATTATATTAACAATGGTTACCTCCATCGCTGAAATAAAAATAATTGAAATATCTCTCTTCAAAAAACCACAATAATTATTTTGCATTTGTAATTAAAAAGTTATTTATTTCTTTATAAGTAAATTCTCATTTCCCACACATAATGTTTAAATAAAGAATCGGTTTCCCATTAAAAATATCTGGACTGTAACCCATCCGAGGATTAAGGGCTATAAACAGGTCGTAGTTCAGAATGGCCGAGATAATGTGGTTAATATCATCAACAATACATTAGCAGAAGGTTTACCTTAAAGGGGAAATCTTGTCTCACATAAAAAAAAACGCTACAGTTAAAATTATATGGTCTGATTTTTAAATTGAATCTAACTTTACTCGAGTCTGTGCAATTTTTTTTTTACATAATCGATTACCTTCTTACATAGGCGTACAAAAGTTTGGATGTTGCTGATGTAGACACAGTTAATTCTGAAAAGAATTTCCTAAAATTATAAGAGTTGACATCATGCGTACCGTTTACTTTTAATACAATTAAACCTTCTGTTCTGACCATTTCATACGAGTGGGTACTATATTATGAATCTCGTATCGATAAACCCAACTTTTCAGATCCATTTATTAATTGGGTAGCATTTGTACGATTGTTTGGTTATCAATTTGTAAGGAGGCATTATTATATTATAATCAAATTCCAATTATTATGGGATTGAGTGAAATTCTGCTGAATATTTTACGTATTACTTTTATCGTAATGGTGCAATAATAGCTTGCATGAGTTGTATTTTGAGCTGGTCAATACCGTGTTGATCGTTTGTGATTTTATGGCTGCTTTTCTTTTATTGCTAGTAATGATTATACTCGAAGGAAAGTAAGTAAATTCAAAGATCCATTTTTTTCTGGTATAAGTTGATGTCTGTACATAATACCTATAGGTATTTGTCAATACATCCCTTATAAATAGGTACATTAAGCACCAATGACCCAAAACTTTTACCTATACAAGAAAAACATTTATCTCCAACCAAGAACCTTGTATGAATATTTTTGAAAAGAAATACTAAATAGAAGGGAAAGATTTCAAGAAGATAGCCTGAGCATCACAGGAAACCATTATAGATTTTTACAACTGGCGTGAGATAATGAAAGCTTGTTAGTACTTAGATACAGTTCCTTTATTCCTCGGGGAAAGGGATGAATACAAAGTTTTTCTTGGCTGTTTATTCTGCTGCTATTTCTTCAAGCCAAATAAACTTTCTTGCCAATAAATCTCCTGTCTCTCATGTTAGCTGTGGCTTTCCTATTATTGTAGTCAGCGCACAATAAGATGAACATTATTGTGCTGTAAATTGTAAATGTGGTCCTAAATGGTTTTTTTTTTTTTTTTGAAATAAAGAGTTGAGAATGCTATAGTCTGGTACGTAGTAAAAAATATATTTTTCAACTGCATCAACTTAAGTGAGAGGAAAATAAATATACAAGAATAAACTAATTTAATTATACGTTTTGCGAACAAAAGCTCACTATGCGCTTCTGGCGTTGGCAGGTAGGTAAAGAATAAAGACCGTTCTTTAGTCTATCAACTATACTTGTTTAAAATTATCCTCTGAAAATAATTGCTGCTTCAAATAAGAATTGCCGACGTATTTAAATATTCCTTTACATAACGTTATGATGTCATTTTTCCATAAGCACCACTCAATTCCAGTACAATATCTTGAGAATGTAGTCTCAAAGTTAATTTATAAAGACTGGAAAAACAACGAAGGAGTTTGCTCTTTATACAAAGAGAAAAATAAAGAACGTATCTTGAGTGCCGGTTAAACACACGCTCTTTAGAATAATGTTCTTACCGTCTGAATTTACATACAGCTTAAGTAAATAAGCAGAAAGCCAGTGAGGTTTCTTATCTTGAGGTTTCAATAAAGCTCTAAGGTATTATTCTTTTTATCAAATAATATATGAAATGTAAATTTTATGCATTTCAAAGGCTAAGCCAAGTGGTCTGTCTTTTGTTTTATACTTTTAAAGATGTGGTTAAGCACTTTTAATAAAGAATGATCTTTAGCACGATAGTATTCTTAAAAGATATAAAAGCAGATTTATATTTGTATTTTATTTCCTATTTTATGAATGTAAATGTAGATTAATTTTATTTAGCAGATTTACTACAACATGAGTTTTAATAGAGAATCTATAACACTGGCCTTATTCCCCATATTGACAATAAATTGAATGCTCGTAGGAACTAATCGGAGACTCGATTAAGTCCAACCAATCGAACAAAAGGCCACTTTAGCGTAGGAAAGTGTTAATAAACATTGCTTAGTCCGTACCGTACTATACAATTGTCTTTTAGTAGTTTTATTTAAATGAACTTTGAAGCTAATTCTCTGTTCCATTATAATTGCGAGGGTGCGGCGAGGGAAGCTGTGGTACATTGTGAGACCGCGGCCCGCAACGTGTCTGCGATTGTACCTACATATTTGTGGTATTCACGACTGTACGGAACATAGCGTACGCATGACCATCTAAATTGTTGTGTTGTCATGTAAATGACCTTCCACATAGTAAGAAAACGCTTGGAAACTGTTACGTGAATTAAGAAAGAAGGCCTCATAAAATATTAGAATCGCTAAAGTACTTTTTATGTTTGGTAATTAAAAGGCTGAATGCAAAGCAAAACATTTAATTCACGATTTTCTGGGCAGAAAATGCTGGTTAAATATACGTTTATAATTTACATGACGAAATCAAAAATAAATAATTATTTAACCTAAATACGCGACAACATCAAAACGAAAGTTCCGAACGTCTCATTAATTTACTTTCAACTTTATTTCAATGTGGATTATGTTCATAATTGAATGTCATGGCGAATCGCTTCCCGAGGTCTCGACTTCCTATAACAATGCATTTGCTTTTAGAAAAACAACTTGCTTTAACAAAATTAATTTCTGTTGTTGTTTGACATTGTGCTTTATAACTCAATATTCTATCTGCGGGTTCCCAGTTCTTGTGCTTACGTTATGTTAAATCTTCTACGTTTTATATGTAAGTATGCATGGAACAGCTTATGCAGCGAGACTTGTAAATATATTTAACTGATATAAATAGTATTCAGCCCCGCTGGTTCGCTAGAGGGTGAAACCTTTTTTAATAACTTTGTTTGTTTTTTAAAACGGAATTTAAATATAAAATTGTTTATTTTTTTATTGAAAAATACATTATTTACCCTAACTGGCGATACCAGTTACATGGTAAATTTCTCGGTAATATTAAATTGATTTAGCTGAAATAAAAATAAATATTTCTAATCAAACTCAATACTTTCATGTTTTTGGCGTATATCTATTTGTTGGCATCGTTTCGGTTCAATGGAATCAAGTTCCGCAAAAGAACAAAAAAATATCGGGAATACCAAACCTGTACAAAATAGCACGTTCAATTCACCGCGTCGTATTATCAAAAAACTGCGTTTCTACTTTAGGCAAAAATTCCATTTATTGTATTTTTACCTTCCATCAATATAACAACAACTACATATATGATTGCATGTTAGTTTAAAAAAACGTCAAGTACCGACATACAAAAACTTCTCTACAAATATTTCAGTAGGTAGGTATAATGAATTTTATTCATACACACCATTTCATCCACAAACTTAAGAAATAGCGTTAAAAAATCGTCTAAAAAAATTCCCTTCTCGATACAACGGAGGCTCAGACAGCTTTTAAGGTGTATGAAGGGGCAGGACTAACTGCGTAGTTTGATTAAGGGTAGGCTCGTGTCAGTGGGGGCGTGAAGGGTGCTCCAGCCTCTCTCAGCGGAGCCTTCGCCCCCGGCAGTGATAGCGCACGCGTCGCCGTCTCACCTCAAGTACTAATGTGATTACGTTCTACGATTGTTACAATGGCACGCACTTCACTACTCGTAGAGTGCGTTTTTTGTATTGTCAGACTGCCTAGTCTAGACGTCAGCTGTCACTTCATTGGACCTAGGTATAGTCTGAAGTCGTTCGTTCATTAAGACGTAATTGTAGCCCCGTATGGAATAAGAATAGTCGTGTAATAGGACTCGTAGGACGCAGCGTACGCTACGCTTGACCAGCGTAGCATTGTTCGTACCGGCGAAAGCGTAGCAGTCCGAAAGCGTACAGCAATAATGCGATCTACATAGTTGTAGACTTATAAAGAAATCTTAAAAAACTTATTACTTTAATAAAAAGTAAATATACCTACAAGTAATAGTAACTCTTTCAATGTCAAGGTCCATAAATATTTCCACAAATATTCTATGCCTACACGAAAATTAAATAGCAAGATACGAAAATGTAAATGTATGTGTTGTAATTATATTAAGCTAATCTGTCATCTAATCTTAATCTGTGTACAACTTCGGAATTTCATAAAGGAGGCTTACAGTACACTTGTTCAGAAATTCTTCGACAATAATTAATTCCTTGGTATAAAGAGACAGGGATAATAAATGATACCGAGATACGTATAGTTTATTGGATACGATCCTTCAAAATCTAATTACGTTGTCTGTATAAATTAACCAAATATGTATTCCGTATTTCCAGAACAATTTAACCAAAACCGATTGCTGTGTCAGTGACGAGTGAAAAATTATCTGGAATATATTTGCCTATTGTAGCATAAAATACGTACGAAATTGACTAAATATAATCGATTCATATTTTTTTCTCACTCTATTTATGCAATTTTTTGCAGACAATTATATGCTACTTCTTGAATTATTCATGGACAAAAAGAAAAATTTAAGGACGACTGTAATGGCGAATTTAATGGCTTAGCATACTTAAGGTACACAATACTACTCAAGTTCAGGTTGAACGTGTTTCGACCTGAACTTGAGTAGTGACTGGCATCGATCGGAACTTCAATCTATTATTACTCGGCAGTACCTCTTCTGTTACATTACTCTCTCTAACTACTGTCTATCGCGATCCAAAGTGTACCCAAAGAATTTATAACCATCCCTATAATGGAATTATTAACGTCATCATTTACGGAGGCTCTACACCCATACATCAGCCCATACAGATGGCCACCTCTACTGTATTTTAAAAGTTGCTCTTAAAACATTCGAAATTCGAGTTAATTTGAAATTCCATTCTGTGCGGGGAGGAAGTAACTATTGGTCAGGAGTATCTTTTAATTTAAACAGAGGAAATTTAGTCGCACAGTTTATTCTGGTGCGGTGAAAGCAGGTGCGGACTGGCCCCGAGCTCAGTAATTAACAAAACAAAGGCTTTTCACTACGTTAACAGTACTTGATGTTACTGCCTACATTATTTTAAGAACTCGGATTCTTGTGGTTAACTGTTGAGGTGGGAATTTAGTTTTTACAACGGCAAAGTCCTTTCGACTGTGAAATTGAAATACAAAAATCAATTAACAAAAATATGATTGAAACAATATTCAAAACAGATCCAATAATAATTGCGCCGTGGTGGTTGCGTGGCATTATTCCATTAATCTTGTCAAACGAGAATGAAGTGGTCAGACGTAACCCTCATTTCTCAACGCAACGGCGAGGCGACTATTAATTAACGTGAAATTTCCTATCTATGCTAATGAAATTCTACTTGAAAAATGTAATTTGGATGATGTTTTGTTTAAACGACTACCTAATTAGTTGTGGCCCAGTGGGTTACGACTTGATGGTTGAAGGTTTCAAACCGCAGGGGCGCACTTTATTTTCTTTAATTAGTGTCATTAGAACTACTCTGGAAGGTCGTGAAGAAACTGAAAGGCCTAAAACCAAAAACTAGCTACAAAATGTTGTGTCTGTATGGTATTATTTTATGTAGTAAGTAATTGACAGTCAATATTCCCTCAAAGAGTAGGTACGTCTATAGTCCCGGCGGGTCCATCAGTGAGCTGATTATGTACGTAATTAACTGGCCGGAACCAAATATTACACATTAATTCAAACAATAGGTGGGACGGTACTTGGAAATTTACAAGCTTAGTTTTATTGCTTTCAATAAAAACCATACCTTTGTGTAATGTCTTTAATTAAGACTAGATATCGGTTTTGAGAGTAATATTACATGAGTTATACTTAGTTAGATTATTTTGAAAATAATGTTTGCAGGAAATTGTAATTCTTTTCTCAAAAAATGATACCAGTTTTCGAATTCATAATTATATTTTCATTCAATCTAATCTTAACGTTGGCGCGTTGTGCGTAAGGTAAAACTACGCTATCTCTAGAGTCTTGTGACCGTGGGACCCTTATCGATGGAGGAAACGTCCCCTTGCCTTGAGTCCGGCCCTTCTTTTGAATTTATAATATTTAACGGTGACTCAAAATTCTGAGAAGGAGCATTATCAACGATCTTGCCTTATTATACCGTTGATAATGCACATGGGTATCAACTAATTTCATCATGATATCAAACTGATAGCGTTATAAATATGATGATATGAATTTCTTAGATATTGGTCTGTAAAAGTAAACATTAACGTGAGAGGTTTTTGATTTCACCTGACACTTAAGCACGATTTTTTTTATGTAAATGGGAATATAAAATCCTAAATTGGAGCTCCGAAATTACCGGACGGCAATTTAAGTGTGGAAAAATACTCGCACTCAGACGTGACGCGACGGGACTCAAGTCACATCGAAAAAAAAAAGAAAGTCGACTAATTAGTGCGACATAAATATTTTCTTTGTTCTTTGAACTCGTCAGCCAGAAAATATTCGAATAAGAGTTGGAATTGGGGTATACCTACCTAGTCGATCATTGTTATATTTTAATGTAAAACACTTTTTGAAACTACAACCACTGGTAAGAAGGTATGTAAAGAGAAAAGGTTTGATTGTTTGTTCGTTTGAATCGAATATGTTCCAAAAACACTAAACCGATTTGAATAATTCTTTCGCTGTTAGGAAGCTACTCTATCTCTATGTTTTATCCGGGTACAGGAAGAAGTTTCCCCAGGACGCGGGTGAATGGAACAGGTAGTTCCTATAAAGTATAATTAACTTAAACTGTATTCGCGATATATTTTTATGAACTCTTCGGAAAATAGGTATTTATTTTCTTACTTTATAAAATCTTATTAAACTTACTAGTAAGGTGTATTATAGTTTGTCGAGCGCGGCATTTATAGGGGAGCCGAGTTCAGCTGAAGGTAGATTTTAGCTGTAAGAGAAAATTTCTAAAACATCCACAAACGAGTATTGACGAGCTTTTCAATGTAGCTGAAGGCTTACGTCTGTTTCCAAGGAAAAGCTAATACATATGCTAGCAGCCTATGCTTAGCTACCGCGTTCTTCTAAAAGGTATAAAGCTCCAATCGGCTACTGACTTTATGTGTAAGTTTAAAAAATCAAACAGTCGAAAACTGAACCTCATGCCTTGAATACATACATCTGCTTTCTTAAGACTACGAGACTTCTATTGGGTTTTATAAGCTGAGATAAGAAAACAGTAATAAACACATATAATTCTGCAATTATCAACCAGACTATATGTATATTCCTTGATTTTTTTTTGTTTCTGTGTACTTTACAGTTGCTACCACACAAAAAATCTTGGAAAAAAAATCATTTAAATTTATAAAATACATGAAAAAACTCTGATAAAAATACGATGGCTACGTTACGTTATCTGTGCTACAAAAATATGTGTCATTATTTAAAATGGCCCGATTTCTGAATGTAAGGCAGGAATAAAAAATGTTGAAGCGTACATCCCACACTTCCATATTATTTTAATGAAGAGGCTTGTGTGCCTTTCCATGATTTTGATTTAATTCCACGTCGCCTTTGTGCGACGACGAATAAGCAATTTATATGACTGCAGTGGGACGAGTATCAAGTCACACTATTATTATTCTTTATTGCACACACTATTTATAGATACAATGCATTTCGGAGATGATATAGGTACAAGAGTGGGCTTAACCCAGAGTTATACAAGTTTAAAGCCTACTGCTTAAAAATTACGGAACCTGGATACTACCTACTTTAAAAAGCTTTTTGATAATTCTTTTTTTAAGTTATAACAGTGTTTCTTTGTTGTAAAATTATTCATTAGTTGAGTAACCTATGAAAACCAGCAAAACAATTGCCTTCTGAACATAAATAAGACCATACATTATTAAACACCAATCTGTCTCTGCCAGCTAATCCACCCTTAATCTAATTTAAATTAATTTACAAAAACCACAGTTTGTTTTAGTTCGACACTTTATCCGTCCTGAAATTCTACCACAAGTTGCGACACTATTAAATGATGCAACAAAGAGTGGCATTTATTTCAATTACAGAATTGATCGTCTTAGTGGACCTCGGTATTTTACAAAAAGAAGTTTATGCTGTGTTTGACAGTTGCAGATTTCATAAATTTCATCATGCAGGTACGTGATCCATTTACGTTGGTGTCTTGCTCCACGTTCATCATAAAAGACGAACACACATCAAATCATGTTTATGTATCCGTGTAGTGTAATCCAGTGGGCCAGAAAAAATATACGGTTGCGACAGCCCAGCATAGCGGTGACGAGGGACGGCTTCCCAAACAACTGACAACTCGAATCTATATTTGGCATCTTTACTATTCTGTGAAACGAAAAAATATCCTTTGAATTGTACCAATTTATCGAGCTTTGTTGTCATCGACATAGCTTCAATTAACAAAGTTTAACTTTTTTTGAAGACAATGCTTTTGAGCAGGCATAAATTTGATTGGAAATAAACACAATAAAATAATCATATTAAACAAATATTTTCCTGGAAATTGCATTTCCATAATAAAAACTTAAATATTTTGAGAAATACTACGAGTTCTGAAAATTAATATCGCTAGCAATTCGAATAGTGTGCGGATTCGTTATAAAATTCGAACGATTTTTTTCGGCTTTGCCATTTGGATTGTGTTTACATACAACAATATTATTCACATCATCTATAACATTAATTCTTAATTATTGTTTAAATAACACAGTACCCAATAGACTGATTTACATATAAATTTACGTTTGCGCATTTAAATATTATGACCGATATGAATCAGAGAATGTGTTGCAAAATCGTTTGTTGATGCAGATAACGATTCGTAATTAGTTTGACGCAGTTACTGAATAAAATCCTACCGTCAGTATTCTGTTTTAATTGCAACGTGAACTTCATCGGACTTATTAATAAATTGACAATGTACGGAACACAATTATTTTGAAATCATTAAAAGCACCTTTTATGCCTGACCAATAAAAAGAACAAAGCCAGCAGATTCTTTTCTCACATCCTAATTAAGTTTGTCATGAATTAATAAATTATTCATGACTTCGTTTATATTTATTTTGTCGTGTAAAATTGTGTTAGGGAGAACACTAGAGCCAGTAGTTGAAGTTCTTAATTGTTCTTTTGATAAGTTTCGAAGCTTATAATGTGAAAATTTGTCAGCAGCATTTGACGGCGACAGGTGCGGTACGAAAGTAACAATGTAATTACGGGAACAAAGGCAAACACGCCACTCCGTATGGTCTTTTGTAAACAAGAAAACAAACTCCCCTATAATATTCGGTCGAGGACGGGAAACGAGGAAAATGAGATATATAAATTTAAAAAGCAACATCTTAGTTATCTAAGTAAAAAATGGTCATTGCGGGTGTAATAGAATAATGTGAGATATGTTCAGGTGAATTACACTTTTTCACATCTTACATTCTTATTTGGAAAATGCGTGAGTAATACAGGTTATAGTTTAAATTATTTTCATATTAATCACTGTATTCATTAATAGTAGATGTTTTAGGAAAATCAGCTTAATTAAAATTGTGATTACTTACATGCGTTTTGAATTAACGATATGGTATATTGATAACCTGATATTGACAAATTATAATGAAATTGATAGTTATTTGCATATTCTAATTCCTGAACCGTTATAGCTGATTGAATAAATAATTTGCCCTGTTACTCGTTACATTAATGATTTGAAATGCTAGCAGCTCACTGCTTTCTCGGAAGATAAACAAGGGAAGATTATTGTTTCAGAAGTTTAGGAAATAAATAATACACAATTCCAAGAAAAAGCTGATTCTGATTTCCGCTGTACGAGTCCAGAGGTACAAGATAGCTCACTTTCGGGTCTAATCGAATAACGAAAACGTTGACGTCATCGCCTTTCCCTTTATTACTTTCAGCGGAACAATCATGGCGTGATAATTTATTTTTAGGTTTTTTAAGCGTAAATGTCGAAAGCAGCAAGTTGAAACTTAGAGGGGGTTGGCGCCCCCTCCTACTCGGAGCTGTAAAAAGCTTTTGAATTGATTGTCCAGTGTCAGGAAATTGTTGGGTGTCGGCATTGTTTCTGAGGCTCACGAAGGCTATCCAACTTTTCTCATTAGGGCGATCTGTTGCGGCGCACCATCGAAACGCTTACAATATTACAGGGAACCGTTATGAACAATACATAATTTTATGAAACGCCGACTTTCAATTATGATGTTACGATTCATTCTCTTCGACATTAATCGGAAAATAATTAAATATTATGATTAAACTGTAACAATAAACGGATTGCGTCGTAAAATTGGATTGTTGTATTGTGCTTTATATTTGCATATTTTAATGTCGATCGGATCATCAGCTTAAACGTTGCAAATATTATGATTGTGTGCACAAGGTAACTAATTATGTTTTGTTAAGAAGTTTAATGCCATCGGGTGCACCTGTGCGAGCCATTTTTCTTAGTCAAGATTGAAAAGGAAAAACAACAGACGACATTTTGTTCCTTCAGTTAAAATGTTGAGTGAAAATCGTACGTACCCACTTGAGTAAGTATTTATTTTTTCACTTCGTCGCGATGAGTTGGACTGGGTTTAGCTCCAAGGATTTAAATAATCTTATTTTATATCATTTCAGTGATTTTCGTTTTATTCAAAAGTTTTTCTTTTTAAACCGGCAGAATCCCCAATTTTAGAAGCAGATCTAGATGACTATAATATTTAGTTTTTTGTTTGTGTAGGTAAACATTACTTATGTTCCATTTACACAAATAACCCTTTTTGACCAAGGTATAAAAACTTACTGATAATTTCGCATGATATCTGCTCAGAAATATAGACAGACACTTATGTCAGGCAGATCAAACATTCTGTCAATGATAATTAACTTATATGTCCGACTGTCCACACACGTTTGTGAAATACAGTTCCAAACTGGGTCACCTCGTGCTCTGAAGACGATACCCAAAGCTTATTCTAATCCGGGAAAACACTCCGCTCCTAGTAATGGATTTAATCAAAAACCTATCACAAACCAAAACAGTTTCGGCAACCTCATTAACTTGAGCTGAACACATTACCATATCTAAACACATACAGTCATGGACACATAATTAAAGACACCCCCCGACTCGAAGTGAAATAAATAGTTATGGTACTGACATGAGCTTAAGCACGGTATAAACTGTAGTGTAATAATTATTAAAACAAACATTACATTGTGTTCTTTAAATTAAGGACAAAAAATATTTTCTTTCTTTAATACTTTAGATATAAAGCTCTATGGGAAATGAACACTAACTTTTGTAGTTGATACTTGGCTGGTCAGCTGATTAAAGACAGTTAAAGCCCAGTTAAGAAAAAAAAAACGAAAGATACAAATAGTTGCCATACTTTTTTTTAGAAGTGAGTAAAATACTTATGAAAACTCGAATTAGGTAATAATTTAGGTTTGTTTCATTAAAAAATTTCATTTTAGTCCTATCAATAAGACTAGAACAAAAATTCTGGTAAGTAAAATGTTTTAGGCTTTTTAATATTATATTTTGACATACGGATTTATTCATACCACTTGATCTGTAGTAAGGACATGGTAATAAATTTATTATTAAAGATTTCTTATCAATGGCACTAAAAACGGCATGGTTTGAGAACAACTCAAAACCGACCCCAAGGAAAACTTGTCCGCAAACAGACTTTAAGGCGGTGCTATAGGCAAATAGTGAACCATTTACATGATTCGGTACTGGTTTTTTTGGTAGTCATCTGATGCTAAAAGGACGACAATTGTGTCTGCAGAACTTTTAGACTACAACCGGGACGGGAAAAGCTGTAAGGCATGCGTATCGGAAGATGTTACTTTTGGAAAAGCACCGCGTGTCCATACTGTAGTTGGCTATTTCTATCAAATGTGAAAGGTGCAGTTAACAAGTGTTCAAAAATGTCTTTTTTTTCTCATTAAACAAAGGGATACGAATAATTCTAAAAAAATGTATCGAAATTAGTCGCCTCCAAAACATGAGATGGAACCAAAATACACTAAGAAAGTTCTCAAACATAGGAGGCGAAAAAGTAATAGTGTGGGGCTTCTCTCCGCTAATTGGTGTGGTGATCTTTTAGAAAGATATTTTAAAAAATAGGCGAATTCAAGTACTATAATATTTTAGAAATAGCATTTTGTTATATGCTAAGCATAATTTACCGGTCCTTAGCGCTTTCCAAATTAGAAAAGTTCTGAAAAACACTGTAAGAGTAGTAAAAAGGACTCTTTGATCGAGCAACTTATGAGGGTTTTGGTTTGGCCCATCGCAAATTTAATAGAAAAAAAACTGGTGATCGGCCAGAAAACACAATGGCGATAAGTCATACATGAAACATTGATCAATTTTACACAGATTTTTATGAAGCATGGAAGAAAATTCTCGTAGCGAGTTAAAACAAAACTGACCGCTTGCACGCTTAGGGATGTCGTGCTGTCATTGAGGTAAAAGGAAATAAACCAAATATTAGTACTCATTAGTATGCTTAGTTACAGTGTAGGGAATGTTGTTATAGAAAAGTACCATCAATAATATTAATAATTTGCATTTCTTCCTCTGAGCAAATGGAGTGTCTTTAATTATATGGCCAGGCCACGTTATGGTTCATACCGCTCGAGATTCGGATAAAGCGAAAAAAAACTTGTCGCGAAGGATCACTGAAGATAGTCTTTAGTTTTAATATTTCACAATGCCCTCTTAAATATTTAAAAATAGAAAATAAAGTTCCAGTAGCAATCAGAAAAAAGAAATACAGATGAAATGCGGCAGCAATTTAAGATTCCAACAGTGTCTTTAATTATGTGTCCATGTCTGTATATACATACACATCTACTGATATAAATTTACGGCAAATTTACAGGTTAACAGCATTACGTTGTGACGCACATAATTGCAAATTCGCGCGGTAATAGATACCTACTTAATCGAATCTCGTTCCATTAAGTAAATTTATTCATAACAATCTAGACGCCGACATCTGCCACTTTAAAGAAATCTTCCCTCGGAAATTATATTGCAGTAAATAAACCGGGCCAAACAAGTTTTTCATTTAATGCTTATTATGCAACATCAGCTGCTATTAAATATGTCTCATCAAGCATATCTTTAAAAGAAGTTCTCCGGGAGTGTCGGAATCTTAAGAAATAGGAGCGAAGATACCATCTTTGCTATTTTACTTTTAATAACTTTGTTGCCATTAAGACTTTTAGTCGGAGGTTTCAATGTGAAGTGATAATATTGTCATTATGATGCGTGATTTTAGCAATAGGTGTATAAAACAATTAGTTTTTCCAATTTATACCTACAGTCTAAAACATCCGTGACAGACATGTTCATGGATAAATGATCGCTAATTACAATAATCAAAATTTTCATAAAACTAAAGCTGTATATGATATCGATCGTCAAGTTAATCAACTTAACGTACCTTAAGCTTAAAACAAAACTCAATACCATTCCATTAGTATAATATAAAACCTTCGTTCATCCATTACTCAATATCGATAAACCAATTGACGGTCCCGATCGTCGAATGTTTTCAGGACAATCTTCCTTATTGCTTGAAAACAGGGTAGGTCGCAGGTAGAGTTACTCCGGGTTAACTCTGCCGACAAGGAGGTACAATTCTAAAACATACTCACGTAGCTCATTTCCTTAGTAATGGGGTTATATTCCGCGGCACAATTTTCAATTTCCTAACATTTTTCTATATTACGTACCTTTTTAGGGTTCCGTAGCCAAAATGGCAAAAACGGAACCCTTATAGTTTCGTCATGTCCGTCTGTCCGTCTGTCCGTCTGTCCGTCTGTCACAGCCGATTTACTCGGAAACTATAAGTACTACAGTGATGAAATTTGATGGGAATATGTGTTGTATGAACCGCTACAAAAATATGACACTAAATAGTAAAAAAAAGAATTGGGGGTGGGGCCCCCCATACATGTAACTGAGGGATGAAATTTTTTTTTTCGATGTACATACCCGTGTGGGGTATCAATGGAAAGGTCTTTTAAAATGATATAAAGTTTTCTAAAAAACATTTTTCTTAAAGTGAACGGTTTTTGAGATATCAGCTCTCAAAGTCGTAAAAAGTATGTCCCCCCCCCCTCTATTTTTATAACTACGGGGTATAAAATTCTAAAAAAAATAGAGGTGATGCATGCTAATTAACTCTTTCAACGATTTTTGGTTTGATCAAAGTATCTCTTATAGTTTTTGAGATAGGTTGATTTAACTGTAATTTACGGAACCCTTCGTGCACGAGTCCGACTCGCACTTGGCCGGTTTTTTTACAATGAATTGTGTTTTTAGATGTAAAAGATCTCGCTTAAAAAACGTTTAAGCTAACTGAATTGATGTTTTGCTCTTTTTGGGGTTCCGTAGGTAACTTAAAGGGAATGAATCTAGTAGGGCCGCCTGCTTGACTTCTTGGCAACTGAAACGAAAAAAAAAATACTACGTATAAGTACTACACAGATTTTACCTACTCGGCTTCTATGTTAACAAATAAAAAATATGAAATAATCCAAAAACTCTAATGAGTCCCTAGAGTTCGGTTAATTCAAATTTAATTAATATCATATACCAAGAAGTACTTTACTGTTATTTTATTTCTTAGAAGGATTAAACACACCTTGAATGTATTAGTCACTTTACATATAAAAGTATATTTACATTGGATAAACTACCATTTTAGACTACCGAATGTTTATTCCGCTTCGTGAAATTTGCGAACAAAACATCCAATATTTGACCTGTCATATTGAATGCTATGTATGACACTTTTCATTAACGTCCAACAGAGTTAAATATAATGTGCATAACGTATGCACTTCAATGCGGCTATGTCATTATCATAGTTCTAATAACTGCCCGCTATTTAGCTTATGTAATTGTTTTTCCATGAAAATAATATTGTTAATTAGCCTTGGTCGGAAAAAGGATAAAAAGTGTAGTTGAAATAAAGTAGCAACTTCCACCTAATAGATATAACAGCTGTCGACAAGTTTTATCAGGAGTTCAACCTATTGGCAAATTACGGGTGTAGGTGAAGAAACCTGGGATACCCATCCTCATCCCATTATGTACGAAAAAGGTCGAGCTCAATTCTAAACGGAACTTTTTATCTGTTTTTGGATTTCAACGCCATTTGTATAATATTTTACGTAGTTGACGGGATCCGGAAATCCTTTTTTCGGCTTAAGATAAAAAGATTAAAATAAGATTTTAGTAAAGGTGAAGAAGGTATTGAGATCATTATGTCTGATAACGAACCTTTCAACGCTTTTTATTTAATTACGTTTAATCAATTACTTGTTATTTAATTAAATACTTTCCTTAATCTGGTTTGGCTCGGTCGTCGCCTAGAGGGCTGTAATTAGATTATGCATATCTTGGATCAAGGTTCAAGAATTTTTCAGAAACAGGCAAGAGTGAAGATTTATAGGTACAACGTAGTACACGGCTTTATTGGATTATTTTTTTATAATTATAGCTAATGTAGCCAACGTTAGCCATGTATCTAGTTTTTAGCTAACAGCTATTTTTAGTAAGCTCGTTATTTTTTATTTTAAAGAAGAGCATAAAAAATATCCTTTGCTGAACTAACCCAAATATAAAGATTTTCACAGCTGACTCGTATTCATTGCTTCCGAGTCTTAGTATTGCCAACGGTACACGAGGAAATAGGAATTTCTAGCGTAGGAGCAACGCTAGATCTCTCAGAGTAAGTACGTATCATTCATATTAGAGCAGCATGCAATTTCAATACAGTAAATCTTCAGCCGAAATGTAGCATCGCTTTAAGTATAGCTATTTATCCCACCAGAATATGTAAGCTCATTTTTAAGCTGAAACTATTTGTTAATTAGGAAGCCGCGATGTAATTACATCTTCTATAACTAACCTCGACGTCATGCA
Organism: Helicoverpa armigera; assembly: GCF_030705265.1. Lineage (NCBI taxonomy): Eukaryota > Metazoa > Arthropoda > Insecta > Lepidoptera > Noctuidae > Helicoverpa > Helicoverpa armigera. The sequence continues at coordinate 5,944,233 of NC_087132.1, read as the reverse complement.
TTCGCTACCAACATTCAGAGCAAACTTACGCGGCTACAATTATTTCACTATAATTGGCGGACTTATGGCGCATTTTAAATGAGCATGAATGTATGTTTTCTGATAAAACTACTCGTACACGGTAATGCCGATTAGACCGTATGAATATGTAGAACAAGCTTCACAATTCTGTTACATTTTTCACCTAATCCGCCTATCCGAATGTTCCTTTATTTATTTCGTAATTTATTGTTCCAGTGGAAGAATATCTATTTCATTTTGTAAAGTATATTTTTATTCCTCTTACGTATTACAAACATAGAAAAAGCTGTCTGTCTGTCCATTTGATACTGTTTTGCGGTTTAAGCACTAGACTTACTTTTGCGAAGTCGGGCTTATCTCGGGTTCGAGACTAAAGTCTCTGAGGTAGGTTTTTCTGACATAGGTTATTTTGTATCACAAATATGAAGTAGTTTTTGGAAGTGGGGAAATACTACAGGTACCTGATAATTCTTAAATTCGTCGCAGTCGTAAAATACAGTACACAAGTCGTATATTCCCTTGCGTCTATCTTGAAGTAACTTGTGAGTTTTTCATATAAATGGAAAACGTTACGTCGCCGAATAGCAGAGTCAATCAATCGCGCCACCCGCCTGTGTAGCGGCAAATCGAAAAATCTCCAAAATGTCTTTGATTTAGTCAACACGAATGAATAAGTCGTCGTAATCACATACTGAACTTCAAAATAAACTCGTATACCTTTAATACAATCTTATTTATAGTAATAGTAATTTATCAGTTGGTTTCAACTTCAAAAGCAGACCATTATTTTTTATAGCCAATTATATTACAATAACTTACCATGGCTATATAATAACTATTGTTCCGATAAGTCATTTATCTATATCCTTACTTTAATTTTTGGCTACAAAATAAATTAATTAGGCGCTAAAATATGCAGGTTTGTAGAAATACCTTTATTAAGAGAACCATCTCAAATTGTTTATTATCTGAAAGTAACACACTTGGGACGGCCCGGGAAACTGAAAGCCAATGGTCATTAATTCAGGCTACGGTACAAATGTGCTGTCAGACCTACGTGCATAATTTAAATTTATTACCAGCTTAGCTGTGAAGAAAAATATCATTCGGCTCGCTAGTTGACAAGAAAATACAGGATATTTTAATTAATCAAAATACACTACAGTTTTTAATTATTACATGTGAGACACGGTGATGTAATATACGAGTTTTTTCTTACCTACGACTTAATTATTTTGTTCATTATGACATGAAACTGGAAAAAAATCTTGGTTATTTTTCTCATTATTTTATGTGAAGACTTCCATAGAGTCTTGTGGTTTTATTTTTATGTTTTATAGTCTCATCGTATCTGTATTTACCGTATAAGATGCTAGCCTTTACCCGTGATCCGGAGCCCATTTAACGCCTGGTAGTAGTATAGGTATCTTTTCTCAATCTTTAGTAATTACAATTCGCCGTGGCATGTTTAAAATAAAACTATATATAGCACAGATGCCCACTCATCAAGCGCACTTTCGCACATGGTAAAGTAAAAGTAAAGAGCATCGGCGACACATCAAATGCCTCGCATTGGCGATGTATGATGGCACTCGATTAAATATCTCACATTACACACGTACCGAGCCCCGGAGAGCACGCGTGTTGATATTTTATTTCGCATCGCAATCTGAATAACCTGTGGATTATACGAATCTTTCCTTTCTTTATTCAACACATGTGGAGCTTAACTTCCAAAGTAAGCACTTCCCGACTTTTGTGAGCAACATCTATTCAATGTACATGCAGTTTTATTTCTATTAATTTCAATCTCGTGCATTAGATTCAAACTTCTAATAAGGATATACGTTTTTCTGCCTTAGCAACGACTCCACTCTGGTATAATAATTAATAACATAATTTGATGAATTCCTTTATATCAGAGCCCATGTATTATTAAGCAAAACATTTGAACAATGAACATGTCACGTCACTTACAACCACATCATAATTGTGCTTCCAATCAACTCATAATTAATGCGAAAGGATAAACTCATACACCCTTGTTTTTCGGACCCTCGCTTTACTTTAGGAGAAGGGAAAATTAACTGACATTAACACGGAATAGTACTTACTCAATAACTGGGCTGGTCACTTTTATTTTATTCTATGGAAGTGGTAATTACAAAGATATATTTAGGGTACGCTAAAGCCGGGCGACCGCGCACCGCAGTGTTAAATAGCCTAAAGTGGCCTAAACTATTCGTCACCCGTAATGATCGCCAATTAAGGATGGACGCACATAATCGCTGCACGTTAGGGCTTAATTACATGAGATCATACAATGCAAAGAATTAAATTTTAGCTGTGATATGGCCTGAAGAGTGCCTACTAAATCGCACGCTTTTGTAACAAGCTAACAGATCTTTATGTAAGAACTTGGTCAAAGCTGACAACCTAGCTCACCTACGTTGTTTATATCCAGAATGAATCGACTGCCCACATAACCTATACAACAGATTCGGGGAAAACTGTGCTCGTTTCTAAAGCTGGTTGTCAGACTTTCGGGTTTCTGACTATTTATATCGGCTGTCGAAAAGCTACAAAGGTCAACCGCACCGGGACCAACGCATTAACTGGGTTCGATTGAAGGGTAGTGTTATTGGATTTTAACTTGTACTTTTTGGAAAAACAAACTGGGGCATGGATTTTCGTCTGTCGATGGCAATATATGTATAAATAGTCAAATATGGCTGAGTTTTGGGTTCATAGCTGGGATTTATCCTTGGAGTATCCGTGTATTTTATATGATAGCTTCAAAAAATGGTACATGCATGCCTTTTCGAGTTATAAAGATTTATTTTATCTAAACTACATGTCACTTCTACATTAGCAGTGAGAGAGGCGTTAAGAACAGTTTGCGAAAACAGCTTTAAAACATATCTCAAGCGGAATGTCTCCAGGTATTACGGTGAAGATATATGAGTGTACAAACAATTCATACTTTACTAGCTTAATGGACGAGAGGAAATTTTATTTAGGCAAGTATATGGCATTGCTTATGATAATTTTATTACTTTAGTGAGGAAACCCAAAGCAATTTCTGCATAGCAGGTAATGAAGACGGCAACGAATTGTACTGAATTTTATTATGACAATTTTATGGATAGTTTCAGTATTATGCATAGGTATAATTTCTGGTTATCAAGAATATATTTCACTAGATGACGGTTATTGATTAATTGACATAGTTATTTATATGTAAGTACCAATGTTTGTTTCACTGATTCAGGAATGACGGTTTATAAAAATCTCCTTTCAAAGTCGCACACAATTTACCTTAAAAGGAAACAACAAAAAAAGTTTTTCAAAAGACAGTAGGCTTAATAAAATACAAAAACATGTTTTGGTGGATAAAAAGGGATTTTGTTTTACCATTCAAGAAAACTGTAATCGCTGATATCAAGTCGCACTTTGGATGTTTTCTCATAAGAGGAACAATGCCTGAAGCGATTCGCTGCTGTCGCTTAGAGATAAAACAAACATGTTGCGTACTCGCGTAAGATTGTTACGCGTTTACTAGAGACGCGGGATATCGATGTCACTTCCTGACTATTTTTAGATTGATCCTATGGTATTTTCTTGGTAGCGTTTGTAATACTTATTTTGGAACATTTAAACATTGGTAATTTATAAAAGCATTATCCATTACAAAAAATAATAATGATGTACTTTTTTTAAATCAATTTTAAGAGGCCTAAACACAATGATGTACTTACAAGTAACATATAGTTCAAATAAATATGCTGCCAACTCAGTGTCATGCCATATAATCGAACAATTTATGCAAAAACTGCCCATTCTTCAATGATAAAACTTCGAGAGACAAGATATTAGACAGCGCGTTTAGTAGGGTCTCCCATTAGAACTAGATGAACCAGGATACCAGGATTTGACTTTTGGCTGCAGTAAACTTATAAGAAGAGGGTCAGCGGCCACTTCTTTCACATTAGCAGATTTTTGTTGCACGTAGGAAAACGACACAGTCCGAGGGTAAAATCCGGTGGTGTGAAAGAGGTATAAGTGCCGTAGGGGCTCTAAAGACTTGCAAAAATAATAGAAACCATAACACATAATTTTGAGGAAAATGTTCCCATAGGTAAGTCTTGTCATTTTTATAACATAGGGAATGTTAGTCGAAGGTTGTCCCAATAATGGATGGTGACAATTGTTTTGACACCATTGAAGTACAAGAAGCAATTAGATAATAGTATAACATTAATTACGTTGCCAATTACGGAACATTCCTCTTCTTGGGATAATAATTAGACATCAATCTCTGATTGTCTTCCTATCCCTATTGTTTATCAGCATACCGCATTCATTAAACAACTAGCTGTTACCTCGGTGTTGCTCTTATTCTATGTCAACGTCAAATTCTATGAAACGGAATACATTTTATTTATGTAATTACCACACTTATATGTGATTTTAATCTAAGTATTTCCGAAATCCTTGAAATTAAGTATAACTTTAGTAATAACTTTATGAAAAAATAAATAAATATAAAAACTCAAGCGTTGTTTTATCAATACTCCTATACAAATAACTTTCTAACATCTAGACCAAAATAACTGATCAATATTCGGTATTGATATAGACTAAATTCTTGCGTACCCGAGTGGAGTAACAAAGAAATCAGAAAAGGAACAGTTAGCATATTTAATTCAAGACTGGAAAAAAGGCAAAATTGTTCTATACATTTGTAATAATAAAATACAGTTGTCCCCAATACCGGACCCCTAACTAATTTTGAGACAAAGGGATCCCTGATAACTTTCCATACTTTATTTCCTTTTTGTTGATGAGAAGTTCCCGATCGGTCGAGTTGGCCTGTGTTTTATCGTCGTAAGTAAATAAAATTTAGTGCACATGGGCCCCGATTCATATTTTATCGATTCTGATATTTTATATGTCCATATATTTGAGTACCTACGCACTTTTGTGACGGTATCGTCAGTAACGCCTTCCTTATTTATAGTAGAAGTAGCTTTGAAGTACCTGTCACAAGAAAAAATAAGTTAGAGGCAATGAAAATAAAGCACAGGGATTCCGACCATTGATGATTCAATAATGCTTCCTTAGCCAATTAAAAGCAAACTTTTAATTTAAACAAAACGAAAAGAAAAAATAAGTGACTTTCTTTTTGAATATGCTTTTACACTGCAAGTTACATAGGTAGAATCTGATTTCTATGATATGATAAAGTTAGTGGGCAACTGTACACACTTCTACATAGGAACAGGATTCTGTTTACAATTCGCTTTACAATCCACTTCTGGATGTATCAGGGGCATTCCAACGCTACCGTAATCGTGCTTCGCTTTAAAGCTCTTAAAACGAAAATGGTTCAAACGGCACTTGCTAAATAGGCGATGGCCAATTTATAGGAACCAATTTCGTTGAGTTGACTTTTACAAATTACAGCGAAAGACAAACAGCTGATACACAGGATGCTCTTCTTTCGGACGGTCAGGAAATAAATTATTTAAGTTGTATGAGTGTTGCAATGAAAGGGGAAACGGGGGCGAAAACGTCAACCCATGTCAAACAGTTTAAACGGTAGCCGAATAAGTTTAATAACATTTACATGCGGTGAGAATATACAAATATCGGTCAGATTTTTAATTGCTATATTTAGTAGGTCATCTTTATTCTTGATACGATAGATATACGTCTCCGATATTTATGTTCACGTTTGACGTATAAGGTACATAATTTAAGACACAATGTCTTAAAATTCCCAATGATAATAATCTAATCAATCGGAATCTCCAGTTAATGGTTCAGTCGTTAAACATCATCCCCATATTGTAAGTCGTTAAATTTCCCCGACTCCACTCATCATTATTCAAAGAAAAGTTGTCAAAAATGTCCTTGAACCGAAGAGGCTCTGTTCAAATATTCTTCGAGTGAAATCCAATGGATTATTCGATAAAGCGACTTCGAATACACCTTGTTCTTCAATTCTTCAGCTGGAACATTTTATCGGTGACATGAGTCAACTGTCGATAAAATGGTCCTGCCCTTTTGTAAATTAATTACCTCAAGATGACCTTCCTGATTAGTGATAAGTACCTAGTCAGAAAATGTACATAGGTCTCTCTTACATTATCTGAATTAGTTATGCCAACACTATACTTTTAGGTTTAAGTTTTTAGCTATTTATAGCTATGTAACATGATTTTTTACTGTGAAACTTATGTCGATATGAAAATTAAAATTTGATTCTCAGAGGCCAATATTACTTACTTATTTAATCCCTTACTTAATAAACACCAAAACGGACAAACGCGGTGATCAGTAACAAGGTGACAAATATCGGAACCTCTCATAAATATTAAAACAAACCGTTATTTAAATAACAAGCATTAGGATGTTAATCACGGAATATAAATACGTGCAAATTTGCTTGGCAATAACACAAATGCTGTGCAAATACGAACATTTACCTATTACTCAACGATGATTACGCTGGCTAGATGCCAACCCGTGTCTATTCTCACATTTAAGTTTTGGCCGTACGAACAGCTTCGTATAACAATATCTCAAATGCAGTCCAGATTAGATTGCTTGCCTTAGTCTAAAATGGTAGCGAGTCCTTCTGAGAAGCTGTCTACTGATTAAGCCTTACCAAGAACTAACTAACTGTGGTTCGATTACATTCAATTACCCAATCTGATTTTACACTGAACTTGTTAAGATGAAAAAAAAAATAGTAAGAAAGAAAGTATTTATTTTGTTTCTCCCGTCACATCTTTAGTTTACACAAATAGAAAGAACAATTTTAGGTTATACTTAGGGTTGGTTGTAATTGAAATACTCGGCGAAGTCAGAGCGCAGTCTGTTTCCAACCGTATGACGGAGTAGCTTACATCTACAGCTACACGTTCAACCACTGAACCGAAACTAAAATATAGCTGAGCAAGTTATATTAGGTAAATACCAACAAATGAGTTGTTCAAGAAATGCTGAATGGTAAACCCAGGAATCGCTTACACTGTTTTGGTAAATGCGCAACTCATTAGTTATAATGCAGTTGTTGCATTTATGATAGCACGAATTTCAAATGTAGAATTAGGATTTTCTCACCAATCGCATTTATAAGACAACTTGGTAGATGAGTTAAAATTTCTCCCCCTATTCACAGAGGGCATTAGTTTTTCTTTTTACTCAAAGAAAAATAAGCACGTAGCGCACAGGAAAGTAATCACGACGTGATCATCAGTCTTTACAATTTTTCTTCCCACATCGTGCAACAAATAGTAGGTAATGCATCGAAAATCGATAACTATTACCAACACCGTATGTTGTATAATGTATCAATATGTCGTTGCCGGTCTTTCACGGAACCAATTTCTTCACACTCCCGAGTGTAAGTAGCGCCGCACTTTATTCGGATTCTCCCACGGCAACAGCTGTTCATCTCTGTAACAACGGAGGAGTCTACTACGGTCATAAAACTCATTCCAGCGTCACTTAAAATTTTCCCTATTTATCTCAACTTTGTTTAGCCGGTGCGAGTTCGGGAATAACAAACCCGTAGTACCACCCCCTGAATAAAGAATTCGTATTTTAAATTCTCGGGAGAAGTCTTGAAAACTCCACAACTAGAGTTTATCATTACAATGGAACTGCAGTGCAACAAGACTTCGGCTGCGTTGCAGTTTTACTCCGCAAACAAACGTTTATTTTACTAAGTATTTACTGAGTTAGTAACAATGACTATATTTTTTTGCGGATGTCGAGCTATTCGAAAAAAAAAAGTGTTTTCAAGACCTGTTTGTCTGTTTTCTGTACATACTTAGTACAAATATAATATTTAATGGTGTAATCGACACGCGTGCGTATATTTTTATAACATGCTTTTCATCGTACGGACGTAAAACTCGATATTACTTTGGACGTGAACCAGCATAAAATATGAGAAGGGCCAGGCCCCATTGATTCGGACAGTTTGAGTGAATGCTACATGAAAAAATAAACAAATGGATATACCAGCCGAAGCAAAACTTGGGCATGGAAAAAAACCTTTATGATATTCTTCAAAAAAGTAGAATTAACCCTCCCAACCGGAATATGGAAGCCAATATTTATACAATATAGGTTTGTAGACTGTCCACAAAATATCTTTTATTTTTATTCAAAACGGTTTATTATAGCATGAAGGTGGATTATTTTCGACGCAAACCTTTTTATCTAAAAAGTACTGTACGATGTAAATCTCTTAGTACAATGAAACCATACGACTTGTTTTGTTGGACTTACATAGTCAAAGTTTCTTAAAGTTTTCATACTCTTTCACATGTGGTACTGTTAAGAGAATCTTGAATGAATTTTATTGTTGCTAGAGCGCATGTTTTTAAAAAGAAACTTGAGTACTTAAATGTAATTCATTTCATCACTCCGTTCTGTACTGTAACGTATTTGACGCTAACAAAAACTTAAATAAAAACGAACAGTCGTATTTCTATGACTTTTTGGACCAAAATTATTTGGCCAGAACATTGAGTATATTACGGTTGTCGGCTAAACTAGTTTCAAAAAGGATAAAGTTATACCCAAACTGAGTACCTGGAATAAATAGGTAGCTCGTATTTGAGACCTAAATTATCCCTAAACCCACATCAGCATACACTCGGCGGCCACTGACCTGTTTATAATAGTTTAGTTGAATAGTTCGCGGGAACTCAATCTATTTGATTTAGTGCTGCTTACTCAAACGGTAACTAGCCGCTTAAACGCGGGACTACCAAGGGCTTAGCAACTGAGTTTGTTCCTAAGTATCTAACCTGAAATGATAGCAACACATCACTTCGTGGAAACACTAAATAAATGGAAGCATACAAATTAAATTCAGTGTCTCTGATTTGACTAATTCCGTGCTAGTTTTAGCGGTGTGCGAAAACATTAAAGTGATGAAATAGTTTTAAATTTGCTTAGTGAAATGCTTTTCAACTGCAGTTTAATTTACGCTGCTCACGGGGGCACGTGCATGACTGACCTCGGAAACTACTAAGTGAATTTTGTCCTAAGGATAATTTTCAACGATAGAATTATGAATTTTCAATGCAATATTTCACTCAGTTAATATTTTCTTCAAAACAAAACTAGATGCATCGATGCGTCATAATTTTCTAGAGATTTCAAAAGTATTATTTCTTTTCCCATAGTGAGCAATCGTTCATAGAATGGCAATCGTGAGATGCCATTTAAAAATGGATATTTCCCTGACATAAAGTATCTTAAGAAGCTAAAGGTACCTTGCAGAATGAAATAAAAATATAAGAATACATTGCAATAAAAATACATTCTAATTGCCAAAAAATATTCACCCTTTTATATTTACGACAAAGTGACTTATCTAAAAAGTTTCGAATACAATCCAAAAGTGTCATTTTACAAGTACTATGGAGTATCTTATTACCTGCAACGTATCTCTCTGGTAATAAGTTTATATCATAGCGTTCCTCGTTGAACGTCTGTCTCGCGCTCTCGGCTACAACTTTTGAGATGCAATTTAGTGTTCACCATACACGTAAAACTTGGCTTTTGTATGGTAACAAACAAGTTTCAGGTAAATATAACAAAATTACAGGCGTGGTTATCTCGATACTAGGCGCTTTTGGATTTGAAATTAAGTTTGTACGGTATCCTTATGTGACTATCCGCGTGTACCTTTGCGTTAAATGAAAAATCTAAATTCAATAACAGCTTCACTACGTAAACATCATGTCGAACACAGGAAACCAACACTTCACCAAAAATAAAACTTCCTAAAACCAAATTATGAACAATCTGTTATTCACTACGAACAATTTTTTGGGGTCCAGCCCAATTACCCGTTTTTATTAGTACGCGGTAACGCCGAGTGAATTACCGTTTAATTGAAAAGCCGGGAACAAAGGATGGGGCCCGATTATTTGACAACAAAAAGCTGGTCCCCATTCCTCCACCTGACTGTGTACATAATATTAATCCAGAAACATTATCAACATAACACACTTGGGTCGATAACTTCCCGTGTTAACACTTCGAAGGTATAATGTTAAGGTGCGTACGGATAGCGCGTTCCTGTGTTACGCGTAGTTGGGAAACACTGTCCACGCGTACATTGGATACGCGTACAGCTCCTGTACGGACCGCCGCGAACCTGTACGCGAGGTCAATCGATCCAGAGCGCTCCGCGAGCCCCAGTCATTCGCCATGACTCCGACAAGAACACGCGTGTTTATTCATTTTGCCGTCCAAATATAGCGTAGCCGGCCGCGTGCGTCCTCTTTGACGCGCGACCAAAAACCGACAGACGGTGGCTCGCGCGGTACGCGTACCCCAACAGTGAACGCGTAGCTGCAGGTATGGACTAGGCGTTCCGGATACGGATTGCGCGTACCAGGGTACGCGCAATCCGTTACGCGCACCTTTATAGATTACAACATTATAATCTCCGCAAGTCAATTAAATTAGGGAAGTCTTAATTTAAAATTCAAAGGAAAATTTGCTAAGACAAATATAAATCATTCCATAATTTTAAAAACAATTAATATTTAAAGCGACACAAAAGTTTGGAATAAATACTCAAAACTATAGGTTCTGTAGGTGCTGTAAGCATTAATCGGTTAAGTCATCTCACACTAAACCACGTCTAGGTACCTAGTAAATCTTCTCTAATAAGGAGAATTTCAGCAAACTAACCAAACACACATACACTCACAAATAATGTTTGTGTAAACAATGGTTGAATTCGGTTAATTTCTAGTATCTTCCATTATACATACCTAATAGAGTATTCAAGGTTAGTTTTTGTTAGCCATCGACCTTCAGAGGTCATTGTACAATGAATATACCTACATTGATATTATCTTAATGAAAAACTTTCACTATGATATCAACCTTTGAATTGAAATAATTCACCTTTTCCATGAACTGTTTTTCCTGCTTCGCTTTTCTAATATTGAGAAATCACCGATGATATAAATAAAAATATCTCATTATACTAGGATTATATCTACCAATTAAAAACTCAACTTCATACCTATATCTATATGTATATCAAAAAATCGTTTTTTGTACTACCAACGTTCACTTAAGATAAAAGAGCATCTTCTAATACTAATAGGTATTGTTATAGTTGTTGAACTAAATTTTGAATAGACTGAAGCGTAGCCGACATCATTCATTATGCACGAGAGCCATAATAACATTAGCTTAAAGTTATAGATGGCTTGAAAGTTGGAACAACAATGCGGTGCGGTGCTTAGGTATCGATTATATCATCGATATGGGACGGAGATTGGAGAGTAATCGCTAAATTGATCAAGTCAGCAGTGAATAAGCCTTTTGTTAAGCTCTTTGCTACTCAAGGAAACTTTCTGCTCTCGGACAATATAATTAGTCATGAATAAATAGATTTACTGGAGGTTTTATCATGTCGTTATAACATTCTTGATAAAAGACGTGCAAATTTAGTATCCTAAATATTGTTCAAAATTCGTCTGAAACGATACTGTAAATATTTTTAAAGAGCCCAACATCAATCATTAAAGACCTATGTTACCGCCAGCAATGATAATTATCCAAAATACAACACTCATTCTCTGTCCATAATTTACCTGAAAACAAGCTCGCTGCTACAGATTTATGAAATGTGTGCATAATAACATTAATTAACACCAGTCCCTCATTAACGGTCCCTGTTGAATTCTAGAAAAAACGTCGCGAGGGATTTATCACTACGCTCACTGACCCGTGTAGGTTCCTCTTCAAAAGAAATAATAACTTACGCTTTCGCCTGATTATTTTTGTTTTATTTTACAAGGAGGATTAACAAGCCCGTGTTATTTTAATTTAATACATGTAATGTTCACGATTATATTCAAGAAAATCAAGGAAAAATAAATTACAATTTTCAATCTCAGCGAAGGCTAGTGAACAACAAGAGATTATAATGCACAAGTTTGTGCGCAGACACAGGTGCACTCCCTGTCCCCTCAATCTCTTAGTCTAATGAGACGATCCTCGGCCAGTGATCAGGAATGGAACGTGGAAATAATTTAACAGATATAAAATATAATAATAGAACATAAATATGTATACTCAATGTATTTAAAAAACTGTCTCGTATATGTATGTATTTTGCTAGTTAACTTCACAGATCTTTCGATACACGAGGCTATCACGTACCTACTTGATCCACGAGCCACAGTAAATGGAATAAAATGTACTATTGAAATACTGAACTGATAACATCAATAGAATCGAATCGATTTATACTTACCAAATAAAGTTTTTCCTTTATCGTATCGGTCTTTCACATAACCCCGAAAGGTTTACAGCAAAATATTCAATAATTTCCAACGTTTTTACGATATTACGGCCGACAAAAAGGATTTTTTTCAGGTCAGCAATCAAATGTATGGTTGTATGCGAGTACATATTTGCCGTTTTAACATAAAGCGCGCATTTAAATCAGTTTAATAAAGCCGAATGTTTAATTTGAACCTTTAGCCTTTTTTTGTATAGACCCAAGAGTACCTAATTTGTGTATTTCAAAGTGGTATCTGTTTAATGCTATTTTTATCAGTTTGATTTAAGAAGTCGGACGTTGATCGCAAATTTAAAAAATAAACTGTCATTTTCTAGATATTTTTGAAAAGTTAAATAAATTAAAATGAACCCGTTGTTTCTTGAAATTTGCATAGTCTGAATATTTCACATGAGTACTATATTGTCCCCCAAATGACATACAGTTTAGCTATCATCGGATATGGGTACTCGTATAGGTAAACAGGACGTTTTCCCAAAATTGGGGACTTAAGGCAACCCTATTTACGAGCGTCCCATTAGGAAGTGACCTAAATCCGTTGCTGTCAACATTTCTCATGTTTCACCGTCCACTTTCATGTATGTAAATTAACTTAGCATCATATTATGTTGACTTACTCGTCAGTACTTTTTATTTATCGGCGAATTTGACGATGTTTCATTTAGTCTCGCGTGACATCATTTTCAATTCGAGCTTTCCTTTGTGTTTACCTGTGTGCGTTCCTAATGAATGTGTTTGTGTTTTAAGCAAAACCAAAATATAGCAAGGTTAAATATTCCATTCTATTTGTAAGTATCGTGAAAGTGAAATTAACTAGCTGGCCGTAAAAAGTTTCATCGAAACAGTTTTATATAGGTAAGTGTTATGATTTAGACTCATATTTTCCTTAAATATAACTTTTAATTGATAAAAACTAGAAATATGTAAACGATTTTAACTGTGTGAACATTTATGCTCTTTAACAATTCCTGAAATCCCTTACAAACCAATAGCAATTTAATTTAATTCAAATAAATTCCAATTAACGAGTAACACAACCATGTAACAAATCTACTATTCGAATATCAGGAAACACACATAATGAAGACAGCATTAGCAACAGCTGATTGATCCTATATAATTCAGATCTCGAATAGCAATTACCAACGGATAGATTCCAATTTAACAATCTGAGTACCAACGCCTACCGGCGACGCGTCGGCTGGTGCACCACATAACTATGTTTGTTCATGACCAGTCGCCTTCATTAGTGACCAATTAATGTATTATTAGTCATCGGATATTCTGTGATATAACTGGTCTGGATATGTCTTTGTGGGAGATTAATAAAAAGTGTTTATTTCCAGCTCTAGTTTAATGGGTGCTATTTTTCGTTCCAATCAATCATTATTTTGGTGCCAATTAGGACCGGGAGCAGGGACTGATGGATTCTTAACTAGATATAATACAAATGTTGTTTTAAGAAATGCCTTTGCAATTTTAGTCTACCCTGGCGCAAAAGTGATTTCTTTATGATAAAATAGTAAGGCTGCATGATAACCATAAATATGTAAGTAGTTGCAATGTATTAAACATAAAATAACAAACTAGTTATTAAGATAAATCGCAGTATATATGTTATGGACCATGTGATTAATTCGGGCATTATAAATAATGCCCGATCATTATGAATAATGTCTAGCTTTATCGGGTCAAGTGATTAATAACTATCTTTACTTCATTATTTATCACATTTTTTTCAAAATCAAAATCAAAATCAAAAGTCATTTATTCAAAGTAGGCTGAAAATCAGCACTTTTTGAACGTCAAATCTACAAAAGACAGCCCCCAAAACGCCCGCCCTTCACCACTTCCTATGTGTTTTTGCTGGGAAGAAGAAGTGGTGGAACAAACTCCCCAGCAACACAATTCTGTCTGTATGGTTTGAAGAACCGTATACAAAAAAATAAAATAAAAATGTCACTAAAAATAATACACATAAATTTGTATATAAAAAAAAAAAACAAGTAAACATGTAATCATGTTAGCTAGTACACACCTTTCCCATACCTATTACTCAAGCAGCTACAAAAAAAAAAATAATGTGGAAAAAAAAGAGAGAACATAATGCCTCCATTCATTGAAAATAGGTATAGTTTTAGGGCGTACCAAGCGACAACATAAACAGTGAAAACGGTGAACTAGGACTACTGCTCAAATCAAAAGTCATACACATTATATTACGGGTCAAGAAAATAATTATGTAGTCAGCAAGACGACCTGGTACCACAAGCAGCACCCGTTCACGAGCATAACGCGAGGATCAGCCATCGCCCCCCTCGCACATTTTTGAGGGAGGGAGGCAACCCGACCACCGACGCTACCGCAAGCAATACCGTCTAAGGGAGCATGACGACTTGCAACCACATAACAAGAAAACAGTTAATACTAATAGTTTTAGAGTCGCTAGTAAACCATTTACAAAATTGCGATACAACTCATCGTGAAAACAGTACGATGGTGGTAATCTGTCAGTATACCATACAAAATGGAAAATGTCACGTATAAAATAAAAGTAAATCACATCAACTATCAATGATAACTCTTGAAGCTGTCCGGTGTTTAACATGAGGACCAACTACTCTTATCGTTTATGTAATCATTTACAGTATAGTAGGCTTTCTTCGACAGAATAGATTTGACTTGGACTTTAAATTTATCAAATGGCAATTCTAGTAACGACTGAGGAAGTTTATTATAAAATCGTATACCTAGCCCCTTAAATGTTCCATGCACCTTGTGAAGCCTATGAATGGGTACGCACAGTTTATGCTTGTTCCTAGTGTTGATACTGTGGACATCACTTTTCTTAGTGTAGAGATGAATATTCTGCCTAATATATAGTATGTTAGCAAGGATGAATTGAGATGCCACAGTAAGGATACCTATTTCTTTGAAAAGCTCCCTTAAGGAATGCTTGCTACCTAACTGATATATTGCACGAACGGCTCGTTTCTGTAGTACGAAAATGTTTTCGATATCTGCAGCTTTGCCCCACAGTAGAATACCATAGGACATAACGCAATGAAAGTAACTAAAATAGACTAATCGAGCTGTGTCTACGTCAGTGAATTGTCTTACTTTTCTGACGGCGTAGGCAGCAGAACTAAGCCTTCCCGCGAGGCTAGATATATGCGAGCCCCACTGTAGCTTTGCATCAACTGTTATTCCCAGAAACACTGTTGACTTCACAGTTTCAAGAACTTCATTATTTAGGATAATATTAGGTCCTAAGTGTTTCACATTAGGCAAGGTGAACTTAACACATTTAGTTTTTTTAGCATTAAGAACTAAATTATTTGTTGTAAACCAGTGCGTAACTAAGGAGAGTGCACTATTCACTTCATCAAATTGCTCTCTATTCCTATCAACTTTGAAAATGAGAGATGTATCGTCTGCAAATAATACTATATCACATATATTTTTCAAATGGAACGGTAAATCATTTATATATACTAAGAATAAGAAAGGACCTAAAATAGAACCCTGCGGCACGCCTAATTGAACTGGTAGGCCTGAAGATTTGACACCGTTGATGTCTACGCATTGCAATCTATTATTTAAATATGATTCTATGACGTTCAAAGCTCCGTTTTGAACGCCGTAGTGACGTAACTTGCGTAAAAGTGTGTCATGTTGAACGCAATCAAAAGCTTTGGAGAGGTCGCAAAAGACTCCTATTGCGTTTTGAGAGTTTTCCCATGCATTAAAAATATGTTTTAAAAGAGCAACACCAGCATCAGTGGTCGAACGACCTCGAGTAAAGCCATATTGTTCACTATGGAGGAGGCAATTTACATTAAAATAACTGAGCAACTGCTTGAGTATTAACTTTTCAAATATTTTACTAAACGCAGGTAGAATTGAAATTGGTCTAAAATTACCAATATCCGACTTGGTTCCTGATTTAAACAAGGGAACGACTTTACTTTGTTTCATGAGGTCGGGAAATACACCAGCATCAACGCATTTATTGAATGTGACAGCTAGATAGGGGGCAACAATGTCAATTATATGACTTAAAAGTTTAATGGAAATACCCCAGTAATCACCGGTGTTTTTTGCCTTGAGAGTTTTGAAGACATTGATGACGTCTTGCGGCGTTACATGCTCAAACTTGAATAAGAAGTCACACTTGGGTACACAACTACGCAAAAGCTTCTCAGCATCAGTCGAAGAAGAATTTAAGGAGCGAGTTGTAGCTATGGGTATATCGGCAAAGAACTCGTTAAAGGCTTTTGCTACGTCGTCCGCATGACTAACAAGTTTGTTATCGACTAAGATCTCAAACTTCTTTTCATGCCTGACCGATTTACCAGTTTCGTTATTTATTATTTTCCATGTAGTTTTAATTTTGTTACTTGACTTTTTAATTGTATCGCTTATGAATTTAGATTTTGCGATATTACAAACCTTTTTAAATAATTTAGAATATTGTTTAACATAACTAACAAAAGCATCATCAAATTGATACGTTTTTATTTCATACAGCTCATACAGCCTCGCTCTACTTTTATAAATACCTGTGGTAGCCCATTGATTAAAGTTGGCCGAGGTACTTTTAATTTCCAAAGTTTTGGTTTTAAATGTGGAATCAAATTCTTTCTGGACAATACCGAAAAGAGATCCATAGATGGCATTAGGATCCTCGTTGTTAATAATGTTGGGTTTAATTTTTTTAACTATATTACATTTAAATCTGTTACAACGACTAGCTGAATGGGGCCTGCATTCAATTTTAAGTGGACTCGTATGAATTACCATGGGAAAACTCACTTTTTGGCCACAGTGGTCGGACGTGAGGTCGTTAAAGACTACAGTATTATTTGATTCAACAGAATCGGTAAATACATTATCGAGGCAAGTAGAAGAAGACGCCGTTATTCTCGTTGGTTCATAAAATAAATTCACTAAATTGAAAGACTTAAATAAGTTCAAAATTCTAGTAGTTAATGGAGAAGCCTCCAAGATATTAACATTGAAATCACCACATATAATTTTACATTTCTGACTTGATTTTAATTTATTAAGTGAATCTTCAATTACCGATTCAAATATACTGAAATCTCCCTGAGGGGGGCGGTAAACGCAGATTATAATATAGCGCTCAAGTTCAACACAGGACAACTCTATAGTGCGCTCGATAGAAAGTTTAACTATATCCGGGCGTTGTTTACATTTTAAATTATTTGAAACTAGAATCAAAGAGCCGCCTCGAATAGCCTTACTTCTTACAAACGCACTTTGTATTGTGTAATAGTTATCATTAATAAACAGTAATTCATGCTCTTTTAACCAATGTTCGGTTAAACACAAAACATGAACATTATGGGTCTCCATAAATAAACTTAACTCTAACTCCTTGCCAGATAAGCCCTGCATGTTTTGATGTACAAGATTCAAAACATTCGACTCACCTGTTGTCGTGCCTAATAGTTTAAACTAGTAGGCGTATCAATAGTAATGTTAGTAGTATTACTAACAATATCCGAAGATACATGACAAGTACCTGTGTCAGTGTGTATATTATATGCTAAAAGATTAGCAATATGTCGTTTACAGCTAGGTGGCAAATACATGGAATGTTCAGTTAGTTTAAATCTATTGTCGAATTGATTAACATCAAAAACTGAAATAGATTCAAGACGATTAATCCTATTGTACATTAACATATTTAGGTCGAAAATGTGCCTATTTTGTTCCTCAGTCAAACTGTAAGAGTAAGGTAAGGCACCTATTATGAATTTACATTTATTTATTTCACTTAAATGTAGAACAAGACTAATGCATTCTATAATATCTTTTTTTGTAACATTAAAGCTATCTCCATAAAGTAATATTATAGTAGAATAGGGGATTAGCTTTGTCAATTTAATAGTATTTATTAAGTGGCTGAAACTGGCACCAGGTAAACAATTATTAATTACACATTGTTGCGAACACTGATTAAATATACTACCTAATCCTTGACCAAATTTGTCTGAAAAAATGTATGTAACACTTTCATTTATTTCACTTTCATTGTACGGGCATTATTATATTGCTACATGATAGTTGGGCAATTTGATAATAAAGCTATATTTTATGCGGTGCGAGGGTGGCAGTTGTTCTAATAAATAAATCCTGTTACTTGCTACATATTTTATGATTATTGTTTTAAATTATATGTTCTATTTTAATGGGCAATTATAAGTCTAGCCACAAAATTATTAATTGGACAATTGTCATCTAATTTACTAACTCGGCCTCGTTCTTCTTGATCTCATTTTTCTTGGCTCGTTTTTTTATCGTAGACTTTAATTTGGATTCAAAACTTTGTATTAAAAACTGAACTTAGTGACGAAAACGAATCGCTGCAAAACCGACTCCACGTAGTCTGGTCTGCCCTACCCCTAGAGTGCAATTTAAAACCGCGTAGACGCGGAGGGGCGAGGCGGCCTGCGAGCTGAGGCGCAGGTAGTTTCAGCGCTCGCCGCCGCGGCTGAGGCTGGCCGGCTGAGCCGGCCAGCAAGCCGAAGCTGCGGTGGTGAGCGTGAAAACCATCTGCGACGATAAGCTCGCATGGGACCGCCGGAGCCCCGCAGCGCCGGAGCCGTGACAGAAGCCATGCTTGCTGCATGTTGCATGCTTACTTCTATGCTCTGTCAATTGATATGGGATGTGTTATGTTTAGTTTATTTTAAGTTAAATGTCAATAACAATAAAAAAAGAAATTAAATATGTTTGTATTACTTTGCCCAAAAGGTCACGGGCAATATGTATAGTGCCCGGTCAATTTGATTGTTTGAATAATTATTATCAAATTGCACTCTCATATTGGGCATTATTCATAATGACCGGGCAATATGTATACTGCCCAATTTATCACTTGGTCCATAACATATACTTATTGAACGACATCCGACTGTAGCGACTGTGGCAAGCTGAGTTATTACTTGGTAATATTTACCGTTCGTTTATAATTTCTTTAGCAAGACTTTCCGTCTAAGAAAGTTCTATAGAAAAGCGTAGGAAACAGACTAGATCCCTCGCACAGGTGCAGCGCTGAAAAGAACTCCAGGCTATAGCAATTAGGAACGTTACATAATTGGCGAGGCCGTACGACAGATATTTTTTTAAATTTCTAAGCATCCTTGTAAAATGTGACTTAAGCACCTAGTAATAAGCGTCTATTCACCTCTTTCTCTCGTTAACTGAGTTAATTCAAGATTAATGACAAGTGCTAGTGCCATGTCTTGCTGAACCTATAAATTGTAAGGTAGGTGAATCTGAAGGTAATTTTGGTCGGTCGTTCGCAACGTACCGTTCAGCTATATAAGTACCTATGACCAAGCTACTTCCTCGACTCCATTCGAATAGATTTACATATTCCCAAGCGTGGCCAGAGCCCGTGGTTGTTTTAGTCACTAATTCGTCTCCTACCTCCTCTAGCAGTAGGTGTATACGTATACTCTATTACATTTGAACGTAGATTTTGAAAACCTCATTTCAGCTTTCTTTCCGAAAAACTAAAAGTAACAAGACTAAAACATTGTAATATACCTAGGTTTCAAAACCACTCAATTATTAGCACACAATCAAGTTCATTTCAGACTGAAATTCAAATTGAAATCGCTAATAACAATCTGTAATTACGTAAAACATTCTACTTACTCTCCTCCAAAAGCAGAAAATACAAAACGGCGCGACGCGCAACAAATCAAAACAAAGAGCCACAATCCATCAAAGGCTATTAACGTCGCCGTTATTTCATAAAGTGTTTACCACAATGTAAATAAACAAGGAGCTTTAAGCGACGCCGGCTAGTGGTAAAAAAGAAGTTAAAGTTTCCACATTATTCCTGTGAGGAGGCAAGAAGTGTGGAAGTTTGCGGGGGATGTTTAAATTGTCGCCCGGCTACACGAAACTGTTGGCAGACTGTAGCGCCATCTGTGGCCTACAACCAGAGTAATGCTCCATTGAAAGGTTCACTGATTTGTTTTGTAAAACCTAGCCAGCCGTGCCACTAAGCTAAGTAAGATACTACACGCGCTTATGTAACTTGGACCGTAATGTGCTGAGTGCCACTTTGACGTCAAAGGTTTTGAGGTATCAGGAGCAGAAATGCCGCACGTATAGCACTATAGGTCCTTTCGGCTTTGAGATTATCGTGACTTCACCGAGCGATTGACGGTCGACTATTATGTGGTAACGTTTAATATAGATTGATCGGTCTTGGTACTTAGTCGGTACTTAGTTTTAGTAAAAGAAAATACGTGTAACTTGTTAGACTTTTTTTGACAGTGGGAGATTAGGTATAAGTATATGTAAGTATTACACAAAACAGCCAGTGCTACAAGCAAGCATCCGGTTGCATGACATTTGGTGTACTTTTACACTAGCGGATTTTCCGCTCGTTGTTTCTTAGCGAGTCTCAAGGGTAAGTGAAAAAACTGTCTGTCGGGAAATCCGCTAATCTAAAAGAGCTGTTCGTATTTTCATTGGATTACGTTTAGTTTAGGCTAATTCATTTTAATTGTAATTCATTTTTAGGGCAATGCTCCAAAAATGGTGAATTTCTCATCTGACCGAAGCCCGCACTTTTTAAACATCATTTTGGGCGAATTTTAAATGTACCAAATTAAATATTTATTGAGTGTTTCTATCCAATCATGGAAAGTCGTTACCGTATTATGAAGATTTCATACAAACGAGTCTGGCATACTATGCGAGACAACGTAAGACGATGCAACTGGGCCTTAGTGTCCGAATTATATCCTGCGTCCATGAGATATCTTCATGGAACTACGGTGATTATTACATTGTCACGCTTAGTTGGTTCATTGTGGCGTGTATTGTGCCCATTGTATACTCAAACAACGAACTTGATAGACAGCAACCAAGTACACACAAGATTACACTACATAAACAAACCTGTGCTCCCGGATTTGGAACGACATCGCAGTCAGTAAAATCCGAAAGTAAACCTCTTCCTAAAACATTTACCTCTAAAACAGAAACGTTAAAACCGAGTCGGAATGTAATAAAAATAAAACCAAAAATGTTTTCAATGTAAAAGTAAGTTATTGGAAATACTCAATGGCCACAGTTGGAACGTTTCGAGTCAAGTTACGGTCGGAGTCTATTTAAACAAAGTTTGTTCCGGTCTCTGGACATGGTTGGCCACTCGAACGGTAAGCTGCAGTTGCACCAGCTTGCAAATTACACCAACAAATTGATCGACGAACTCTTCTAACGGTCAAATAATCCCCGAGTTTTATTTGCTTCATTTCAAACATCGTTTTGATATTCTAGCAGTTTTTTTTTATTAATTGGCTTTTCTGACTAGGTTTGCGTTTTTATAGTTAGCTTTCTTGAAAATCAGACAATCCTTTATTTTTTGTTAGGGTTCCGTATTGAATGAACACGAGTGGAAAGCTACTAAGAGTATGTTTTTATAAATATCTACGACATGGGTTCCTTGGGAAATGTCGTGCAATATTAAAACGACAATCATAAGTACAGATTTAAGATACTTGCAGAGTATCAAACGGAAAAGCTTCTATTCTCGTCAGATTGTTCATAGAATTTTACAGTTTTCAGTTTATGGTTTTCTTAGATTTCAGTTGAGATGTAATGGGTGGTTATTTGTTTACGTCCTTTTTTTGTATGAGTGTAACATATTTGATTGTTATGGAAATCGAGTTACCAGTGTAAATGTGTATCGTATAGAATAACATATGTGCTTTTTGGATTCCGGTTTGACAAGTTGCAAAATTATATGATTTGTCATACTCATGTAGCAGTTATCTATCTGTGAGTTTTGTCTACCTTATTCCAAATTCTGATTCTGTGTATTAATTGACTGACAGCTCAATTAACGTAAGTGCACTCGTCCGCGCATTGTGTTCAAAGCTTAACTTTATAAAGCAGTCCTAAAATACACAATAAACATGAAAAGATTTATTTGCCTATAATTGAATAACGAATGTTTTCTGCATCTGCCTCAGTTTGAAGAAAATATTTTTTTGAAGCTATAAAAACGTTGTCAATATTTTTTAGCTTTATTTTTTCAATTAAGTAGCCGCTCTTTTACTATAAAAATACAACATACCGCCTAAAATATAAGTACATTATTTTAGGCAGGTCCTGCAATCGTTCTAGCGAGGGTTGTTAATTCGGGTACAATTACATAAAGTACTTATCAAATCGATTGCGGTCGCTCGCCTCATTAGCCTGACCTGCTTCATACCGCCATAAATTGTGAAGTCATCGAAGCCAGGACTCGGTCCACGTCCGTTATTAGGAAATTCTCAGTTTCGGCTAGTGTGAAGCCGAATTGCCCGATATATGGCAATAAACTCCACCGAACGTTGGCAACTAATTACTACTATTGATGGCGATATGTTTGAAATAACATCACCTGTGGTAGTTCATAAATTGCTTAAAATACCAAGAACACCCTTGATGGGACTTAAGTGATATATTTGATAAAATATATTTAAATTGATTCCATGTAAACGAAGGAACCAGTTGAGTCTGAAAAAACATGAATATGATTTCCAAGTAAAAAAGCCACGATTTAATATATAAAAAAAACAATCGTTTTAAAAATAAAACTTGTGCCGTTACTAGGAAACGTAAAAATAACCCTCAAAAATAAAAATAAAATATCAGTGCTTCTGAGAAAAGTCGCAATTGCCTATATAAAAAATATATATCTGTGCCATACACGGGAACATTTTCCTTCCATAGAGCGCTTGCACACTTATTGCAATTTCACTTGTCAAGCGAAGGACGTCTTCTGCAGAGATTCCTTTAAAAGAATATTATACTCAATGGATTTACTTTATTCCACGTGCATTCACTTGTTCACGTGTGCATTAAAATATATCACGGACTACTTTACCAATTTAGGTACTGTATTGATTTTCAGTTTTCACACTGGAAAGCTTTTAGTTTTTATACAGGGGCACGTGAAATAACTACTTTTGCTGGTCATTGATATGAAATATAATGACTATGTTCTCATTGAAAAGTTATATTAAGGAATTCGTTATATATTTGCTGAAATTGTGTACCGTTAAAGTGTGTCATATTTAATTTGCCTACCGTGGTAAGCAAAAAGCAGAGCACATTCATCTATTCTAGCCTAATGTTTGGCACTGAATTGAGATACTCTGAGCCGAGTGATTAAAGTAATTTGTGAAACATCCATCACTTCAATAGAAACATCACATAAAGACCGTCCAATAAAGATAAAATGTTCGGAAATTTAAATCAAAGCACTTTGATTTAATACAAATTGTGAAACCATTTATGAATATCATACATCCAGTTCAATTTTGTTGAAATTGTTATGTTTCTGAACATTAAAGTAAGTTGTTATATAACGTTTCACCAGTTAATTTAACACAATATGGTTAATTAAACACAATATAGTTAATTCAGTTAAAGGTAGCCATGTTAATAATTGTAATTGGCTTATTTACTTTCGTAATGTAAATTTCGTGCGCTGGAAAATAATGAGGCTGACTACCCCCGAGAATATGTGTAAAATAAGTGTCAACGCGGCAAAAACTCGATATTATACCGTAACAGGGGTGGTCACAAACGGTACAAATAAAATTGGCGTCGTTAGCGCCAACCAAATTAGAGCGGACCTGCACTCGGATAACATCAAAGAATTTTAATCATACTAAAGAAATGTAATTGTACCGTCTGCCCTGGTCGCATACTGAGTGAACACTATGCTTTGTCAAAGGTGAGAAACGATTACTAATGGCGACTTTTTGACTCTGGACCACTATCAATTTGATATTTCTTCGATCTCATACAAATGATATACAGTTCCTTTGTATTCCCTGGGAATGATATTGCAGAAATAAACATCCATTCAATTTTTTTTTTCATACTTTAAAGCAGAAGAAACTAGACCAATAAAGGTAACAGATTGGCTGAAATTGTTTCCTCGGAACGTGAAATGGGAACAAATAAATGTAGACTAAAGTGTACAAACTTTTTTTTTTAATATAACATCGTATTTATATTTGATACTCAGAAACAACAAATAATGGCTTGAATCCCAGTCTGAAAGCCAGACTGACCTATTTCTTCAAATTGACATTTATAAGGTGGATCGCAGACGGTAGAAAACGAGTCTATTTCTATAGTTGGGTGTACGAAAGTCTTACCTAAGCCTTACGCTTATACTTGGATAGGTATTATTTTTACATGAGTTATTACGTCAACTGTAAAAAAGAATAAACGTAATGATTTGTTTCTTGAAATATTTGTTTTGTTAACGGAAGGAGACATAAAAAATAATTTGAATGTTTTTGTTAACTGAAGAATCCCGAAGAAAAATAAACGGGTTGCACTCCGGCTCCGGGAGTGCTGGCAGAAGTAAATACTTGAATATTAACGTTGTGCATATTTGATATTTTGAAACGGTTTAAGATAATAATTTTGCACGAATTATTTTAATTTATCAGCATATAAACACAGCCATCAGACCTGCAGACAACGACTTCTATAAGTGATAAGAAAGTCGGTTCCTTTTTTTTTGTAGAATGTTTTTAGTGGCCCATTTGTTGTTTAAATCGCCATTACTAATTCATCAGCTTTGGTTTGTTTTTGAAGCCTTTTGTCGAAGAATCTGAACAACAAATACGTTATCAAGTTTGGATTTATTTACTGATCTTCTACAGAACCTACATTTCAAAGTTGCAAGATATACATTGTATGTTTTGTTTCAAGGAAAAGTTTTTCAAAGAAAACTGTGATGGAAATCTCACTTATTATGCTAGAGAGGGAGTTGGTAAATGATTTGTGGTTTTCCAGCTATAAATAAGTACTTTCACTTATCATAAATGGTTCTTAATAGTTAGGTGTTCTGTTATTTATTTTATCTAGTATTTTAGAAGCATGAAGCGTTGAATTAATATTTTTCATACAATTCTTTTGTTACTAACACGCAAAAAAAAAGTGTACATTGTAACAAAAATAAATCAAGTCAGCAATGACTCGATAAAAAAGTGCCCAACGATTTGGAGAACTTAACCCTGTTTCACTGAATAAGCTCCCGCACTGTTGTGAACGAAAAATGAGTTTGCATGCGTCACTAGACGGAACCTTGAATCTCCGTCCGTTTGCCGGCAACAAGGCAAAGAAAATGTACTGCACTTAATCTCCTTTAAACAACTTTTTATTCAATCCTTTTGAAAATTGAATTACTTTCTATCGGTTTATTTCCTCTTTATTATTTAGTACTCTTTTTTGTGTTACTCTGGATGATAAAGATTAAGTATAGCATATTGATTTTGTGAAAGTTCAGTCAGTTTTATACGTTTACGGCACAATAAAAGGGGCAAATAAATTTCAAGTACGTCTGATGAAATCTCTTATTTGTAAATTCTTGGACTTATATGCTTGAGGACAAAATTCAGCTTCACAAGTCGGGATAGTCTGCACGCTGTTACCTATTGGTCCATCCCACATCAAATAGAGACTGTCGTTGACTAAATTTGGGTACAAAAGTACTCTGCCTACCCTCAGGGATTACAAACGAAGCGGTTATGTAAATAGTCTTTTGGCTTGGAAGATAAATTCTAATTCCATCAACTGGATTATGGGCTAACAGATTTGTTGGTTGTATGTGAGAATGGCGGTAGTCGGGCACCGTTCATATAAAGATTAATAGGGTTCGCGAACGTGACACATGGTGTACGGGAACTTGCAGTTTATCTAACACATAAAACCGTTTGTCTTGTCTAACTCATCAACGCACAACATAAATTTCGAGGGAAACGGAAAAGTTGTGCACAGTAATTATACACTCGGGTTTACAATCTCTGTATACGTTCTGAAAGTATGTACCGAACGAAAGTACGAACGAATACTTTTTAAAACTTGGGTAGACGGAAGAACAAAGTCGTCCCGCAGAAACCCCAACTATACATTTTTTTGTAATTGTATTCTCGTTTTCGCAAGCAACGCTGAGCCGTTCGGCTAGTTTAAATACATTTCAGCGATGGACACGCCATTTTTCCTCCTCCGAGAAAATTAAAAGTGTTCCGTAAAAATCTACTTCAGTTCATTGCGGGACATAATGTAAGTCGGAGTGAATAAACAAGAAATATGCGGTCGCCCGTGTTTTGTTTTAGCGTTTATAAAGCGAAGAGCTTTTATGGTTTATGGCTCAATAATATAGGCCGTAAAAAGCCCCCGGACCCGCGTCGGATCTCACTCTGCTTCAAAATTGAGTCATCCTAGTGAGTCCCTTCGACTCCTTTAGAGTTGTTGAATAATTCCGCTGTGTAGGTACCTAACGGAACGGGAACGTACTTAGTAGTTTCTCCTAAGTTAACTGGCGTTACAGGGTCAGCTCACTCACGGTACTTACTCATCATAACATCTCCCGGGAGCGCATCTTACCGGATTCTCAAGGGAAATCCATATTGTGAAGATGCAGTTGGGATGATACCAAGAATACCTGATGTAAAATGCGCAGCTTTTGTTTCCCAGCTTATAACACACTGTTGTTTTAAACTCAAATGCGAGTAAATGATGCACAATAATATAATACTATTTAAATCTGGCATATTTTTTTAAATAACAAAACGAAATCTTCGATATTATAGACAAGTCAAGTGGTGAGGCGTGTAAATAGCCTCAACGGGAAAACAATGAATGAAGGAATGAGGGAGCGGGAATTTTAAAATTTGAAAATAGAATGCGCGTCAATCAATATGGCGGTGAAAACAAATCTTATATTACATTAATTAAATCCCTATTGATAAGATTCCGTGATTAACTAATCTTAATATCAAGCGAGATCACAAATAAAAATGAATTTCTCACCACTGCACTGCACCGTTGAAGGAAGCATATTCTTTTAAATATTATATCTGTTTTTAGTTTTCAGTCTGCACTTCATCAGTTAGAAGCAAAACTGCTTTAAATAGAAGATAAACGTGTCAAGAAAAGTTAGCGGAGCATCGCAGTATCGTATTACAGTTACCCTTTTACTAAGTCAACTTTCGAAACTTGGGATCAAAAGCATTTTCTGGCTTGTGTTTATTTATTAGCGTCCAATTTAGTGTTAAACTTAAATAGCAACTGAGCTCCTTTTGACTGGTTTCTAGAAAGGCTGTTTTAAAAAAAATCGTGGCTGCTTCCATTTTTGAATATTTTTTTCTTTTTTTTATTACTTATCATATAATGTATACCTAATAGTAAATACGTTGTATGGCCTGTCATACATTGTAGGTAACTAAGTTTTAAGTAAAAGGCTTCACCAACAAAAGCCTATGTTCTGACGATCGAAAGGTCTGGAGTTCCATTCCACCCATTGTACTATTAACGCGAATCTATTCCAGATATAGAAACATCCTGTAGCTTAGTTGGAAAGGTTAGGAAGTCTGCAAACACGTGCAACCCACTCTGCTGTAAGCTTTTAAATTAATGCCGTTTGTTAAAACATAATTTAAATTCATATTGTCTTATAGGTCAGACCGATCGTGTAATCTTATTATAAAAGTTAAGAATATAAACGATTTCTCCAATGTGGGATGGAGCTATTTAAATATTTTCTGCACAGAACAACCACGCAAGTTTCAGTGACAAAAACAACAAAGCATTGTTATCAGTAAGTATCTAAATTTAACTTTCAATGAACGAAATCAATCGTAAGGAGCTAAAAATAAATAGGGACCGATATTTTGGTCGCCAATCAGGAAATCTATAAGGATGGTTTTCAACAAAAATTATACGGACAATTATATTAAATTACTGAGATATTTCTAGAATTCGTACAAGCGGGTATTTTTTTGCCGCGACTGGATCTTTTGAGGTAATAAGTAAAATTAGACTGTACAATTTTTTGAGTAAAAAAGTATAAATTAGAATTAAGTTGTGGGTATCGTACTACATATGTTGTTTAAAATTAATGATTATGAAAGAAAGGGTTCAATCAGTCTTAGACTTAGACTTTAGATAAAATTAGACATAGGTACCTATGTACCTACAATAATTAAAGTAACATTACATATAATTCTTCGAAAAATATACCTTCCAGTCCATAAATAGAGGTGTGATTTTGTAGATTTTATCCTTAAAGCGTAAAAATGTTTAAGTACAACCGTTGCTAAGTTAAGCTCCTTCGCTTCTCAGGATTATTATCTTTGCAGCGACGCCGATTGAATCGGCGATAAACTCCAACTCGGTACGAAACTGCCATTAAAGAATATTTTATTAAGCGCTAACTGGCTTTTGTTATATAATAATGTGCTATTTAATTGTTGTTACAGGAATCGCACTTAACAGTTTTATTTGTATCGTCAATTTTGCGGCCGAAGTGGCTGACGATTGGTTCATATGATACTCTTGTGGATTCAATTTACACATAAAAAATGTTTCCTCTACATTCTCAGTAAATAAATAAACTGGATATGTGTTATTTACTGAGAATTGTGTAATTTTAACAATCTGCATTTAATCCGAAACTTGAGAGGTGCAGGTGAAAAGAAGTAATTTATTTTCCAACATATGTATGTGCCAGTGTAATGGCACTTATATAGGTATGGGACACATATTTTTCTAACTAGGAACTACTCTTTTGTACAAATTTACAGGATGTAATGACCACTTACCAAAAGGTATACAGTCTTCTGTGTTGCAATAAAATTAAATAAAAACTGCTGCTCGAAAATGATCTTTAACAGTCAACATTTAAAGTACATTATTTAATCTTTCATCATTGTTTTAGAAACTGAAATTCTAAAGCATTCGTACATACCGCACTAAATAAAATAACTTCATTTCTTTAGTTGAACGAGTTAAATTATAATCCAGCACTAATTAAGTATTCAACCGTCGTATGTTGGTACTGCATGAGACAAGACGGCTTTTGTTTTATATTAAAACAGTGCATACGTGCTTAAATTATTTAAATTCCACGAAAATTGTATTACATAGCTTGTGGATCGCGACGAAATAGTATTTGGATAAATAGCTGTAATGTCGGCTGCTTTTCAATAATACGCACACTATAAAATTAATATTTACTTGCAACAAAAAAAAAAATAGTTTTAATGAACAAAAAAAAACCGCTAGTCATGTATATTGTCATCAGAACTCAGAGCGTGTGCAAAATTTCATCCTAATCGAAGACCGGTAAGTGGGTAAAATTAAGATTTCAAAATTTTCTTCCATTCATAGGTAGTTACAAGTTACAAGTAAAGTGAATATAAGCTTGTTAAAAATAATCCTTTGGTTAAAATGATTAGTATAGGTTAGTCGTACATTTCTCTTAAGAAAGTTCCTGTTACTTGAGCGAATTTCAAATTCAAAAATACAATGTTGAAAATGCTGATCCAGGAACACTTCTGGCAAATGTACCCACTGAACACAATGTATGTACTACATTGTATAAAACTATGTTTAACACTGTTGGAACATAAACTACTCTCTATTACTGAAGCCATTAATGCCTCCGTGGTACCTTTCAGAATCACTCCATCTTTCGTAAATTATGCATACTGCCATAATAATAATGTATCTTTTACAACGCACTTTAATTTGTTTATTTTTACGAATAAACTAGCATTTATTCTCATTTTGATTTATCTTAAAATAATTAACTCATTTTGTAATTTATGTGTCTGCTCGGCTTGATAAATAATTTATGAGGTAACTTTTTTAATATATTTTGTTTGTGGAAAAATAAACACTGTATCAGACAATAGAATTTGTGTGCTCTATTATTATAAGTAAACATTATTCTCTCAAAAATTGCAGTTCTATTGAAACATAATTTAACATTCATTAAAAGATATAAAAGAGTATATAACAATAACAGGCCAGCATAAAGCTAGCAATTATTAATTGAAAATCACGTGACAAAAATTGCGGTTTAATTTAATAAGCCAATGTGTCTGCATAAATCACTATAGCGTAATGGTTAACAGACCAAAAACGTGAACATCGACCACAATTCGCAAAGGCCCGTCACAAATTACAAACTAATCATAGTCCACCAATTGGGTCGCTCGGAAGAGGTTAATTTTCCCAATCCCGACGCCGCGCTAACGTTGTGCCGTTACGGCCGCCCCACCAATTAGCTTTTACTGCCCTTGTGGTCCGATAACTACTCTACGAGACTTATCTATCGAGCGATCCGGGCATTATGTCGTAGTAAACACTTGTAGAAATTGTATCTAAGCTCACTTTACATGTCGATATCGAGTGCGCTCGGCGGCATTATTATGAAGTGTTGCGTGATAACGATGATGGATCGGCCTCTTACATCGCTTGTAATGCTCGGCGAATGTTTTTATGCACTGATGGGATTTTAAGTCGGATCAAAGTATTTTTATTATTGATGGAACTTCTTGGGCATGTAAGACGGGGAAGTCACAATTACTTTGCAAAGGGGTTTGAAAATCAACTAGATGGTATGAATTTGGACCTCTAGATTTCATATTTTTTCACAGTTCAACATCTAATGAAATTCAGAAACGTATGCATCGTTTCAGAATTTGCAATATCAATTTCCTTTAACGTATAGAGAAAATATTCTCGTTGCAATTGAATCATAGCGTTCTCAATCCACACACACGACAAGCAAACAGCAGAGCTCCGGCAGTCACGACTCGAGCGATATTTCTAACAACGACGTCCTATAAGTAACTCCGCCAATTCCTTCCCCTACACATAAACATCTACCGTGTATTGTTTAACTTTTCTCTCTCAGGACGACACATAAACTCGTCGCAAATCCTACAGAGGGTTTCAGAGCGTCGTCTCAGAAATTTTCCAAGTCAACGAAAGCAAGAAGCGACAATCTCGCCGACCTACGTCTTATTTTTCAGGAGAGCCGACCCGTTACAACGACAGAGATTTACATTTGAAATAGGCTGAGACACTCTTTTATTTCGCTCCTTTTATTTTTTTTGTCTGTTGGTATCGCTGCATCTCCCTCTACATCACGCGGCGTCACCAGGCACCGCTGAATAAAACTCGCTTTCCTTACCTGCGTATAATTTTATTAACGAAAATAGAATTATTTATCGTAATTGAATTTGCAAATTAAACACGGCCGGATAGCTACTAGTTTGCTCGGGTTTCGACTCGGCAAATTACAAGCATGCAATTATGAAAGTTAATTTACTACTTAGTGATCTCAAAGTGAAGCGCGCCGCCCGCTTATCTGATTAAAGTGCTAATTTTTAATTATTCGTTTACGTCTTGGAATTGAACGGCTATGTACTTAAGTAAGGTTAAATCAGCTTTAAAAATGGAATAATTTATCAGACAATATTCTGGTAGCGAACAAATTGCTTCGGATGATGCTATCCATCAAAGAGTTTCTTTCTCGTGGCAAGTAGTAGGTGCGTACAGGATCCTTCGTTATAACAGCGTTATTGATGGA
The DNA here is from genome assembly GCF_030705265.1 of Helicoverpa armigera. NCBI lineage: Eukaryota > Metazoa > Arthropoda > Insecta > Lepidoptera > Noctuidae > Helicoverpa > Helicoverpa armigera. Next base: position 5,912,398 of record NC_087132.1, on the reverse strand, counting down.
CCCTCGCAGGCTATTAGCCCTTGCTAAAAAATATTAACCCGTTTCTCTCTTTTTATGACTTGCAGTTTATTTTTAAGCATTTTAATGACTAACGCAACGCCGCGTAATATGCTAATCACAAAACAAAAGTTCGCCCAAAAATGGATTTAATGAATTCACGTTCATTACTCCGGTACATAAATAAAAATGAAAATGAAATTCGGATTTCATTTGAAAAAGCCATACGTTAGAGTTATTTATGTCAAGTTAATTTTGTTCTACAGAGCTATCTTGTTAGACTATACATCATTTTGAATTAAGGTTTGGCGAGAAAACCTTTGGGACGCATTGTATCTAGATTAATGACGACCGAATATCCTACATTCTTATTCTCACATAAATGTACAACCCTTTCGTCTCTTTAGCTGAAAATATCCATGCAGTGCTATTAGGAAAGTTTTAGTGCCATCTGCACGCGATTACTATTGCTGAAACTAACGTTGGCGGTAATCTGGGCAATACATTATATTCCAGTGCAATATATTATCCAGAATAAATGGTTGACGAAAGCATTGCGTTTCATATTAAGTGAAGTCTTCCAAAACACCATTAATTTAGTATTCAGTATAATATCTTAATTAATAAAGCCTTCTTCTTAAACTTATAAATAAAACATTCAAGCGGTTATAAAACAGTATTAACAAACAAACAGACATTAATAAGACCTACAACAGACAATATGTAAATCTCGTACATTTTGCGGAGCAGACCGAATTGGGGGCTGAACAATTTATGCATTTGTTAATTAAATTATATCACGGAACACTTTCCCATGAGGATCTTTTAATGTCCCACTCATAAGATCGGAAGACATAAATTAACAGAGCTATTCGTTATGCCGAGCCACGCGCCTTTAATTATTTAGGTGACGTCATTTCTCCACGGAACTTGGCCATAGGCTGCAGCTGTAAACACAAATGTGTCAAACTGATACTAAAGAGGAAACTCAAACAAGGTGCCTACTAACGATGCTGTATATAGCGGTATCAACAAGTTATTGTCGTGATAACAAGGCGGACCAATTAATTACCCCGAGAAGCTCTGCTACTCAGTGGTGGACTTCATCTACACGAAAAAACAACGACGTCGACGAAAAAAAACTTCTACTTAAGGATGCATTCATCCTTAGAGAGTCAAGATGAGGCCTACGGGAACACTGTAGCTTCACACAAAAGAAAACTTTATACGTACTCACTTAGTGTTTTATGTCTAAAGCGCAGTAGAAGTCACTTTCATATTGCCTCTAAAGAAATTATTCTTTTTATTTTACTTTGTAATTAATCATGTTGGCTACTCTTCCTTCACTTAGCTCTGAGCGTTTTCTCGGCAGCAGCTGAGCAATTTCATTTATTCAACAGTACCTACCCATTCTTTCTTACACTTGCTTAAAGTAACTTGAACTAGATAAATTAGCTCGACTACTGAGTTATTTATCTTTGAAATTTGAGTTTTGGTGTCTAATTGGTAACGTTGCATAATAATTTACTTTAATAGAGTTAAAAGTTATCTTTGGAAAATATTTGGTTGTTACTTTACAGCTTATTGATGTCTTATGAACATCTGGATAGTTTTCAATAGTAGGTGCCATCGAGTTTTATGTTTATATAGATTATCAAAAAACATACATCACTCATGTCTGTTTAACTGATACCTACTTACTTCCTATTCACTTCTCTAGAGTCTGCTATTAAGCTTTAAATACGTATAAGTAATATTTTCCACCCTTTGAAAGTATACAGCAAACTTTCGTACAGTGCAGTGCAGAAATTATATGACCACGATATCTACAAACCTAGCCCGCACTTATTATTGTTAATGATTTTATCAATCAACATAAAAGTATTAATATGGTAGTTAAATCTCTGAAATAAGATAAATTCATTATAAAAAACCGTTGAAATTAAATATTAAATCAGCATCTTGTTTATTAAAATATTCCTGAAAATACATTTACATGTAAGTAAAGCAACCTTTAAAATGAAAATTTAAAGCCCCGGCTACAGAATGGGGTATTGACACGCTTTGACTCAAACGAATTTAAAAGTTTATGAATAATGTAAAATATGGCAGGCACTTGTAGCCAGGCGCATTTTTACATTATTATGTGTCACGAAGCTAAAAAAATATATATTAAATATCGACATTCTTTGTGGCTAACATCGTTGTGTAAGAAACTGAAATTACATTTGTTCTCAAACGGCGCCTGTACTCAGGTTGAATTACTGTCAAACATGCATTGAGCTAGCAATATTACACACGCTGAGTACAAATATAAGGGGATAGGGAAAATGTTCCGTGTTTTTCCTTATATTGCAAGCAAGTGTACGGCACTTTATTGTGGCGTCATCAGAGCCTCCCTCGTGACAGCTTACACATGAATTCGGGGATAGACAAAGAGTGTGCACGATGAAAGAGCTTTTCATTCATCCTAGCTTCCAGGCGGAGTTGCGCGACGGCTGCGCACGTTTTGATAACAGTTAACCAGCCCTTGGAAGTAAATAAATTGTTATTACGTAAACTTAACTGACTAATAAATATTATTACACGTAACTACAGTTAACAAAGCGAGCGCTTCGTATTTAATCTTTGATTCTTTGAAAAAGTGATAACTAGCAATTTATCACTCATCGAATGGTCAAACCCCAGGCAGTCCCCGTGAGAAAAATGCGCATCCATTGCATATTTTTATTTTCAAGACAAGCTTGATGGCATCGATTTAGAATAAGAAAAAGCGATGCTGCGCAGTACCTACGTATTGCTGATGATATATCAATAACCAGGAATTGAGGTCAGTAAAGCAATCAAGGTTTTTTCGATTTGCGGTCAAAGAGTTCATTAGAGTCGCTCCAAAGATTTTGAAGATTAACGTCAACGTAATCTAATTTGGTTGGCTTTATAGCATTGCGTTTTTCTTACTCTGTTTTTGGCGCTGCTTCCAGACGCAACTCATGGCTGACTGATTTCAGAAATTAACATTAAAATGCTTTAAAGGAGTCTGTGCGCATAGCGAATAAATAACTGTTCTGTTTATCAGCTGTTTATCATCTAGCTTAATTGTCTTTTGGGGAAATGAGAACGGACTCACAGAACTGATAAGGAGTTCTGCACCTTATTAATTATATTTTTTATCTTTATGTACCTTAAGCTGATTTACTGCCAATACTTTTGCGGAGATTGATATATGATGATTTATATAGTAAAATAATGAAGTAGAAAAGTTGAGTTAGCAGAGCAAAATCATGTAAAACAGCAGTCCGTTGAAAAGTGAAGCGAGTTAAAAAAGAAAGTTTTACAAATTCACTAACATCGAGTGAATGACACATTCGCTCAATATTGACACTGCGCCGAAAAACGCTGTGAAATTTAAGAGGCTTACCGTTTTAGTTTACAAACTGTACCAGTTGCTAAAACTGTAGATTGGTCCGGCCAGCTCTTTTATAGATTCCTAACTCTGTTGAAGTGAATTAATTCGGTGACACAGATGATAGAATTGGAACCTGAAGAATGGAATTAATTTCGTGGAAAGTTGTAGATATAGCTTCTCACACTTAAATATTAGAAACTAATCAATCAGTTATAAAAGCTACACACACCAATGAGAATCTTTTACGAAAGCCTCTTGACATAAACGTGACGCTTAGCTGCTATAAATGATGTCTTAAAATAGCACGTAAACAACAAATAAAAGCTACACTTAGTATTTAATTAGTTAATAGAATAAACGTGTCTGTGTGTAGTATCGAAGTAGATTCAGTGTTATTTGCTCTGGCTCGGACTACGAGTCGTTTAACAAAATGACGGGCCCTTTTTATCTTAGTCGGGGTGCAATTTGTTTCTGGCTCTATTTTCTCGAGACCGCAAACCGACGGTTGCTATTTTGAATATCCCTTTTCTTTAAAATTAAACTGTGTGCGTCACTTTGGTGGTTAAGCTCGTATTTTAGGACTTGAGAACTGTTTTTTTTTGTCTTTGGAACCCCTAAAAAGCCGTTGGTTAAAGAATTTCTGCATCTGAAAATACTTTTAGTATTACCTTATAATAAAAATATAGCTTTAAACAACTTAATTAAATAAAAGCTATTCCTAGCCCGCACTTAAACATGGTTGAAGAAAATGAGACATTTGTCAATGACGAAGAAAATAATATTTCCGTTGCTTGGGAGTATAAATTTCTTGACATCTACAACAGCATTTAGAAGCTTCAAGGATGTTAGCTTGAACTATAAACCAGGTTTAACTGTGTTTGTAAGAAAAATGATAATATATTTTTATTTATTTTTATTATGTAGATTTTTTTATTATGTACAAACAAAAGTAATAATTATGAATATAAAAAACACCTTTCTCACTCTTGACTTCAAATTAAAACTTAAATCGTACATAGCAATGTAGTCAGAACCTTCGTGTTATTTTATATCTAAGAGATTGAAACAAGACGATTTCTATTTAAGTTCGATGCTGCTGGCTAAATCTTCAACATTCCCTCGTACACAAACAACCACACACAAGATCTTAAGTTTGAGATCCAGTCTAACTTGAAAACCTATTTGTTTTAAATACCTACGCGTTTTACGCAAATAGATTTCATGTAATTTAAAGTTTTGCTGGCTTATACGCAATTATAAGCATTAGCGTTTAACGGTTAAGCAACATATTCGCGATTCTTACCAAAATTAAAGTGCTTTATTTTAGGATGCATGCAACAAAGTATCTCTTTGTGTATGGCCGTCGCAAGGCCACAAGGCCACTACGAATGTGAAAATGGACATTCAACTTTCATTTTCATACTTTAAATACATAAACTGTCATATGCTGTTTCTATAATAGATTTCGCTGCAAAATATTCTCCCTATAACTGGAAATAAAAACAAGCTTTTCGCTTAAGACTTAAAAGTGGAAAATTACATCAATTCTTAAAGCACAAGTATCTATTTTTAGGAACCTGGAAATAGCGGAAGATCTACATAAACATATCACGTGTTTGTTGTTAGCAAAACACACGTTGGTAGATAACGTTTTACACTCTGAACCATTATTATTTTAACAAAGGCTTGATCACCACAATATTTACCTTAAGTTCATAAGCTTGTAGCCAACTTTGATTCCGTAGGATAATTTTCAGCTCAACTATCAACGATTCAACTACATATCTTTGGCGTCCTTTTAATTCATAGTGATGCCCAGAGTTTGGGTATTACCTACGTTGCTGGTTGCAGGTAGATCCAATGGAAATGATGCAGATATGCTATTTCAAATTATGTTTGAGCTGACGTTGACCCACTTTTATATAAGATACTTCTTCCTTGACTACCCCTAAAAAGGAAGATCGTTAGTCTTCCACATTGAACTGCCTCCGGAATCTTGCGCTTATACCAATTCAATAGAGTCGCCGAACACTTTCAAGAAAACCGTCTGTGGCCGATAAATCTTGCAGTTAACAAGCGGTTGGAGGCTCGTCGGTAGTTCACTTGAATCGGGCTGGGCCGACGGAAGCCGAGCTCGGCGCGCACTTCGTTTGTCGCGATATCGCTCATAAGCGCGCGCTATCTCTCCGCGCCGCCATCCTATTCACCCGAAATAGTACCTCAAGGAGTTTGGTAATGAGTTCCCTTGAAAACTGTTACTAGCTCCCCCACTATTTTTTAACGACGTCATTTTTGAAAATTGACTCTTTGCGGTGTACGTTTCTTCGAGCTACGCTATACTGGCTTTATTCAGCTGCTGGAATTTTTACGGTAAAACGGTTTACCTTTTAGAGAGTTTTAGAAACTATTTATATAGCTGTACCCGTTTTCTGTCGTTTCTGAGGCTCCTTTTATTTGTTGTTAGACGTTATGAAATATGTTTGCCGACCAAAGCTTAGGGCTGTAAATATGACACGAAAATGTATCGTTCAAGCGACTCTTTATTCTATAAATTATTATACGTTTCTTTTTCCAATGATAATAAAATTCTATTCTAAAAACAGAGACTAAATGGAATTTATTTACAAAGCAGCGTTTGCGATATGCTGTTGTTTCAGTCGCCGCCGTTGTATTATACAAAATGGTTTTTTAACCAGCTTACAAAATCTCGATACTTTAATTAAAAGTTAATAACAAGGCAACACAGCGACCGTCAGCTACGGTCGGCCATTTACTTCACTTTGCCCGTCCGTACGCTACGGACTAACTAAGTAAAGGTAAATTTACATTACAAACGAGCGAAATACAAAATCTACGTTCGTATATCATTACAAATGTATTTGTCCTGAGGAACTTGGATATTTAATATGTTTGCTTTTAGTTCAGAATTAAGTTACTGCTGAGCTCCGAAGATATTTTAGCACATTGTTCGCAACAACATTATATCTATATTTCGTTGCTTGAAATGTGACATAGTTGTAATTCAGGCAGCTGCCTAAATAAGCATAGGTACCTAGCGAAAGGATTGTCAATTTTAATATGCAAAACACGGATTACATTATTGAAGCTAGTCTGTATTCACAAAACATAGATTAATAGACTTTTAAATCCGTTCCAATTTACTGAAGCACAAACATTTTCCGACCGCAAATGGAAAAAGTTTTGAAAAAATCAAAAACATCGGACGTGACCGCACGGAGGTTGAATGCCGCCTACTCACATACCTGCCTCTGTTTCGCTGTTTTACAAATTGATTCCTTAACCCGGTTCGATGGAATTTATTTACATACATATTATTATTTACCCATAGAACCGTATAAACGTATCTGCCTACGTCCGCTTTATACCTTGCTCAATTTTATTTAACAAGATCCCATGGCGTATTATTGGACTTGAATGGGAAAGTTCGGAGATCACTGAAGGTTACATTAAAGGGTATTTTGTAATGAAGACAAATCTGCTGGATGACTTTTCATTGCTGTATTTTGTGGTACAGACGCAAATAAGTTAGTATAAATGAAATGAACCAGTATAAAGTTATAAGGGATTTTATAATAAAGTCTCGGAGTAATTTAAGTCACCATTCTATGGTTTAATCTTGTAAGAAACATGGACTTTTCTGTTGATAATAGTAAGAAGAGCTAAGAATATGAAGTAGGTAGGTATGTTGGTTCTTATTTAACTTGAAACTACTATTATTTCAAACCAGATTGAATCTAAATACTTAGACAAATTATAAGCACAGATAATCTATAAACCTCCTAAAGATATAATAATGAAACTAACAGTAAATACGTTTTCAGTACCTAACAATTTTCAAGACAAAGAACAGGAAAGTCATTAACTAAGAGGTTTTTTTAGTTAACGAATGTATCGAAACGTCACACGTGTAGGCAAGTCTGACGATTCGAAAATTAATGATCGTTTGGTCGGTCAGTTAGTATCGAGAACTATATTTGGAATACCAATCTGTTGATTGGATAACATTTGAGAATATACCTTAAGTTGATGTACAGGAATTGATACTAAAGCGACATTGGAAAAAACCCACCCTAAACATATTATTTAACCAACCCACATCATTATCACTACCTACATGGTCAAAAGAAAAGATTAATTATGTTCAACAATAAAAACCCCAAAAACCAATGTGGACGTATATTACCTACTCTTGACTACAACTTCTTTAGCAACGAACACATTGAACAAACATGGCGTGGCGACCAACATTCAAGCAATATTAAATACCTCCTTCTCACGAAGAAATGGCGTGATAACAGCTTACATTGCTTTTACACTTACGTGGCTATGCAGTTTCCAAAATGCAAACTCCCGTCTCAAGCAGCACTTCGTAGACAGTAAAAGTCGTTCGCGTTCCGCTCTGTCCGTGACTTGTACAATCAAATTGAAATAAAACCACAAGAAGTTTTATCTTAAAAACATTTTGGCGAATTCTTGTTTTGAATACACCCGTATTGTGTTTGTTTCCCCGTCTTCGTCCTTTAAAATTGTCGAGGCCGATTTTTTTTTTATTTACGAGGGTACCTCTCAATTAAATAAGTATTTGCAAAGTTCGGTTTAATAGGGGATCAAACACTGTTGGCATAGTAGTAACAACAAGAGTTTCTAGCCTGCTAAACATTTTCTTACTTTTCAGATAACATTTGATATTCTAGTGAGCTCACAATATAAGAACGAGTAATACAAATGCATGCTATTAACCCAAATACTTGACATTTCAGAATAGACTATTATCCTCCCCTTTCTAACCAGTCTGGAATATACGCAGTGTATCGGCCAAGTTTCAACGAAGTATAATATTTATTATGAATACCGAAAATGGACTCCAAAATATATGTATAACTACTGAAACTCCTATTTCCAGACGAGTGTTACAGTAAGAGCCAAATATAGGGGCTTTGTTTTTACATTGAGGAAACATAATTTAGAAAACATAATCTTTTCGAAGAAAAATATTAAATTCTCCATCTGAATGTAAGAAGAATGGGCGTTTTACTTGCACGATTTTAAATAACGAGGAAACAACAAAGTTACAATAAAGGTAATTTCGTAAGTTATAAAGCTTATGACTTGCAAAAAATAAGAAGCTATGTATACAGTGCGTAAACTTTTATTTTATTGAAGCGGCGCGCTCACTCGATACCGTGACGGGTAAGTTTACGCGTTCAGCAATTTCTTTGTTAAGTCAAAAGATCGGCTTTCTTTTGCGCAAAATAATATGAAACATAACATGAATTGAAAAAGTTCACCGACGAGAAACTCGTGACAACACAGCGGAGATCCATTGTTGAAAACGACGGTTACTTTAAAAAAAAGGAAGACGCTGGGTACCCTTTCTACAGAACTACCCGTTCAAATCTTGTAATTACATATTTGTTTTTTTTCTTTTCTGGAACCGTTGAGTTGTTAAATAAACTTTTACTAGAACCTTATTTATAAGTCTCATCGCCTGCATTCAATTCTCTCAGAAATTTCATGTAGGTGTTGTATATTCTATCCATCCATTCTGATACGTTCGTGAAGAGAAAGCTTTGGCATAAACACGTGATGAATTTTGCACCCACAACGCAGAGCAGCATACATAGAGCTCTTTGTACTTTTACGTTTTATTTCTTTTGTCGAATTTCAGAGTAAGCTTGCAACGGAGATAAATCCGTGTTTTTTTTAAAGAGTAATATGCAGTACCGATAATACTGCTTTGACGTTGTATGTTAAAGGCTTATTACTGCAGTGCTGTTAAGTAAATGAAGGCGGTCAGCGGGGCCGAGCTGCCATCGTTAGCGAGGCGACAGCGACGCTTTGTCCAACTCGAAATGGAAAAGCATCGACATCAACATTGAAATACCTAAATATTTATGGGATAGAAATTTTAAATGTATTCGGGTACGTAACGGGGCCGTGTATCGCAAGCAGAGATCGCCGGCAACAAATTGCGGTTGGGCGAGATAAAAAAGGTCCGTCCGTCATTTTGCTAAACGACCGGCCGGAGTACGGCGTGGTCGGGTTGCGGCTAAAAAAACGACGCCGTCGACCCTTGCCGGGAGTTCCACTTCTGTCTTGAAAAAATGATACTACTGTCAATTCTATTTACGATATAGCTTCAAGTACGTACCTACTTCGTTGTCCGCAGCTCGCCTTAGGGTAGACTGACTTGCAAATCTCCATGATTTCTCACCCTTCGTTTCATGTCGAAGAAGATATCCTAATTGAATTAATCTTCTTGATATTTTAAAATAAAGTCGATACAACAAGAATATGACATATAATAATGGAATAAAAGATCTCCACAATATAATAATGTTCCGAAGCTATTGAAGAAACATATTGGATTCTTAGAAGTCCTTTGATGTTTGCATTCTATTCTCATAGCAGTCAATCGCATATGGCTCCCGCATAGAATAGCTTTATAATGCAGTTCGCTTTCGAATATATAAAATACTCAACTGACTTGTTATTTTGTAGGATATTGAAGTTTCTACAATACTACCTGGTATGACGTTTTGATTTCAATAAAACATTGCGTAACATTTTACCATACCTTATACTCTATTTATTATAAACCGTTCATAAAAAATAAGTATACCTACATGCCTACTTACATACAATTGACAAAAAAAAATGGAAAACATTCGTAAAAAACTACAAGATTCCATCAATCGGCAGCAAGTATTCTGACTGTAGATAAAAAGGAAAACCGCCATTCTTGGAAATGGGTTCCGAGATGGGTTGCGTCTATAGCCTGCTCTATATAACTACGTATGTACGCGTATACACGTAGTACACAATCTGCTATTGTCTACACTATATAAACTCCTTGCGGTTTCTTTGTGTAAAAGGTACACGCTACTTACTCGACACTGGCAACTAATTTTAGCGTCGCCAATATACGTAATACTGAGTACAAACACAATAATGCCTATTAGTCTTGTAATACTGTTGTAACAAAACCTCATTCAAGCAAAACAATACTGGCACTATGAATTCGTAGTATCCTTTCAAAACAGACATATTTTGCACTAAAATTAAAATGGAGCAAAATAGCGGACACAATTAACATGTAAATATGGTACAACTCGGGAATTGAACACAATTTTGTTTTCAAAGGTGTAGTGGGGATGTTGCGGCCATAATGAGACAATTCCACGGCAAACAATCGCCAACCGCGGTAAGTAGAGGGGCACCTCTACTTACCGCTAAATAGTTATAAATGTCGCTAATTTCATCCTGCACTGTGGAATATTTGTCGTCCTATTCAAGCAAAGGAGTAAAAATAGCTGCATAATGAATTATTATAAATAGAAAAAAACAAATCACTCCCAAATCATAAACCGCATCCTCAACAAACATAATAAACAACAGAATTTCTCTATAAATAGGCAATTGGAACCGCACAACAATTGGGCAAATAATGCCATTCTGAGAACATAAATAATATGGTTCAGTCAATCATTAGGAGCGGTAAATTGTAAGTAACCGACGGAACTTATGGGAAAAAGGTTCCGTGGGGTGACCCTTTGACCCCTGACACCCGTGACACCTGTACAATCTGAAAGTGTCGTAGACTTTTTAACAAGGTTTGGCTGCGACCCGGATTTGGGACCAATCCTGATGTTGAAACGTGCTGTGGCGATCCCATTTTGTACTTTGTAATAACGAAGTTTAATCACAGTCGTTTGTTTTTTACTAGAAGTTGCATTACAATACTTCACTTTTATTTTGTCAATAGAAAAAGAGATTACAAATATAAGGCACTATTTCAATTTCAGAGAAAAATGCCTATGTGCATTTTTCAGTTTTGTAAAACTATGCATAATAATAACATAAAAACTGAGAATTCGTCTAAGTGAAGAGTAACACCTAACAATGCAAAAACTTAGCACGTAAATCACTTTGATTATCTTTCCGGTAAATTAAATAAACTCAAATTTAATTAACTAGCATGTAGCATAATCCACCACCTGACAGCAGGCTAAGGAAGGCTTCTTAGGCGGTAATTCAAGGAAGCCATTAACAATAATTATCCTATTATATTTCAGCAATAAAGACGTCAGCTATACAATTTGTTTTCTTAGTAAGCTTAAGTGATTTCACCCATTGTACGTAACCTATTCGATCCACAATTTCTTGTAAAAATATTATTAAAGATCGAACACTCTATAATAACACACACACATACATCTCTAGAGTTTCAATAACATTTTTTCCCAGTGTTGCAAAACCTCATAGGTACAGCAAAACGAAACAAACAGTCGCTACTGTACATTTCTTAATCCTACTAATATTATAAACGCAAAAGTTTGTATGTATGGATGTATGGATGTATGGATGTTTGTTACTCTTTCACGCAAAAACTACTGAATGGATTTTAATGAAACTTTACAGTAATATAGCTTATACATCAGAATAACACATAGGCTACAATTTGTAAACATATTGTTCGAAATACTAAACCTGCGCAGACGAAGTCGCGGGCACCAGCTAGTAGGCTATATTTCTTCCTAGATAAAACATTAATTCAGAGCATGTAGATATGATCCATTCTGAGAATTCCCGTTCAAAATCATAAAGTCGAGGTTCAGTTCATTTGTGAACAAAGGCCACACAAGACAACGTCATCCACGTACGTCGTAATCTGAATAATGAATAGAAGTGCATGGTATTAGAGTTGTCCGGCGTGTCCCGTCTGCCGACGGATTCGCAGGACAATAACATTAAATCAACATGAACTTATTGCTAGAATACGCAACGGGAACGCGACGACATCGTCCCGACAACGGAAAGGCAATTTACAGCAACAATAAAAGTATCGCTTTTATTGGCGAACACACAATTCGTTCGGACAGCTGTAATTGCGAACTCTCGCACTGTCTATTGGTTCCGTAATTTAGATCCCACAGTTTTAGCATCATGTTCGTGCACTGAACCGATTCAATTTTTATTTTTGCCTGTTTTCGCGCACTAACTGACCGGCACTATAAATAACGGGCTGAACTACTATAAATTCGGCAATTAATTGGACTTTTAACGACAGAAAAATTAGTAATAGGATGTGGGACTTTTTTCTTACAGCGCTTTGTATAGTTAAATTAAATTGTGGCTGTAATAAAATCCATTACAGGTTTTAGATTGAAGCTTATGGTGCTAAAAAAATTCCGTTATAATAATTTGATCTTTAAATATCAAATATTGATGATGGAAGTCTCCATAATATTAAAACCGCGAGAAATAAAATTCTATCATAAAAATATAAAAGAATATAATGGTATCAGTTTTTGTTCCGCTACCATTTATGAAGCAAATAATTACTGAAGCTGACTAGATTTGATGCGTAACAAACTACCCCCATTAAGAACTTCCAGCAACGGCCTGTAATTATGAGTTGCCGACGCTAAATAGTCCAATACATACCCTTCAATAAAGCGTAATTGATCAAGTTACTAGTTCATCAATTGGTACAAAGTGTCGTCGGATAGCGCGTGTGAAACTCCACCGGCCGCTGGCACTAAGCCAGTATTATCCTGAATACTTTTGGTTCGTTAGTTTTAACAAAATTATTGAGTCTCGCTAAAAGCACCTGAGTATGCGCTGTAATAAAACTGAAAGACTAAACGGTGTTCATTGAAAATATTTCCATGAATACTGTTAAAATATTGCGTACCTACCTAGTTCGTCGAAAGCTGTCTTGCATACTAAATGTAAGTAACAAAGGCGGAATTGCGCGCCATAATTCTAAATATTGTCTCGCTTTCGGCCTATTTATTTGTTTCTTGATCTGATGAATGCTGCTGGTTGGACGAGAGGTAATAAGCACCGCTATCTTAGAGATGGAGGGGATTTCTCAAACGGTCTGTGTTTGCGCCAAATATGTATATAAACTGGAGTTATGGATTCCATATTTAAGAATTATGGACACCTTATTGTTATGCAACTATACCTACGAATACTTCTAAATAAAAAATACCTGAAATAAAATATGTTTCAACATTAAATGCCTTCCAAGTACCTACTACGACAACAAACTAATATTAAATAACTGTAACGAATAAAGCTTTGTATTCATCTGAATATAAAAAGTTAGCCCAAATTATACTTCAGCTCCGGATCAGGAACACAAAGTTAAAAACTATTTCGATGGAAAAATGCAATATTTTTCGATGAACTCTTTTATTTCATGTCGATTAAGTAATTTAACCCAGCATAGTCTAAAAATAGTCAACCCAAAAATAGTGGTAGGTTTATTTGAGGGTTGGTTGGGTCCAAACTACTAGAAAGCTCAAGCCCTGAATACCTACTGAACGAGATTAGGATAATTCGGAGCCCAAAACAATAAAAAAGAATAACTTCATACAGTATTTTATCGTAGACCGATATTTTATTCTAGATCGTGTACGGAACGGTTGAGAACCTTTCTTGAGAATTGTACTTGAGCCAAGAATGGACGTGGAGTTTGTTGGAGTAAGCGTTTATACTGAGAAGGCCTAATCTAGTTCAACAGTTGAACAAACTTAAGATCTTCTAAAACTGTTGGCGTCCACACTCAAACATAAGCTGCTTGTGGAATAAAATTCTCATAACTGATTTAGGTAACTGAATTGATTTGTAGATTTTGAAACTAGCTCTGACTGATTATAAATGTTTGTCTTCTGATTTTATCAAAGGTTTAGGTGTAGACTTGCCACTAGTGTCCTCCAACCTTTTGCTTAAAACATAAATCCTAATATGATTCAACTGTCCAACTATTTAGTATAAACCACACTATCAATCAAGTGGATTCACTTATTCTCAACGGATAAAATACCTCCCCTGCTTTATTTAGCTCCAAATAGAAAATACTTTGGAAAGCGGTCGCTTGAATAACATTTTCCTCGAGGAAATAGGACAAATGTCTAGCTATTTGAAATGCTGAGTTGTTTTCAAACATTGTATGTATGTACCTTCATATACGGCTGCAAGGATTTCGTAAGTTGATTGTCATTTATTTATTTCTAGATAGCTTCCACCCGAGGAAGAAGAAGCTTGATTGTGTGAGCCCATAGATGAGCTATATAACTGCCAAGTTTCATCTAAATGCATCCAGTAATTTTAGCTTTAAAGAAGAACAAACATATACTTACATACATACTTCGTTATATCCTTGCAAACTTTCAGTTTTCTAATCCTATTCATAAAACGGAATCGAAGTAGATAAATGGATAAATAATAAAACACTAGTCATAATATAATTTGGTAAAGTCTTGATCAAGCGCCAAGACGCGTAAGTTCCAAACTTGCCAAACTCACTTTGCCGACTGACTTTAATTTTACATCATGATCTTAGAAACTTATGCTAACAATCTATTAGAATCCTTCCTTGAAGAAGTAGTTAATATCGTCTCTACAAACTAAAAGCTTATTTTCTGTGCAGATATGCTGTGTCCGCCTGTTGTTGGCATACCAATCATTTTCACTTGGCTGACAAAGCAAAATGTCAAACAGCTACATTGTTGTCCTGTTAAACTTTGTACTATTTACAAGCTAGTTTTGCGTTGTTCCCGTCCGCTTGCTTACTTACCGTACCTATTAATTTATGGCTGTATCTGGTACCTCCCAGCGAAGCGCCGAACAAACCCCGCAATTCGATTTTGAATTTATCTCTTCCTCTAAAAATGTTTGTTTTATTCAAAACCAGCTCCACAGTGTACAATGACTGCAGAGTGTTTTAATAGAATGCGTTAAAATGTAAGCTTGTTTCACAAATAAAAAATGTACATTTTATAGTAAGTGTCCCAGAGTTTGTTGAATCTGACAAAGTTTATATTAGCTAAATTCCTACACAAACAAATTGACCTTCAACCCTATAGTGCTGGAGCGCGAATAATATTAAAATGTACAATTTTACACATTCATGCCATTTATTTTTATTCTTATTCAAGAAATTTGATAAAATCCTGCACCATATAAAAGTGATATCGTGATGGCCCCGAGGTTAAGAGGCCCACTTCTAAAGCGGCTGAAGTCCCACTCAAGATTCATCATTATTTTCTATTTCAAATAATGTTTACCTTACAAACTTATTCTTGAATCTTGTGAAATAAAGGCCAAACAGAATATAATAGCTCTCTAAATATTTTCCACTTTGACAAATCACGAATTATTAAAGTCCATGTTTAGCTGTGAATAATAAAAGCTTCTAGGTTTATGAATAGAGTTGAGCCAGAAATATTCCTTGTCCAAAGTGTTAGCATCGACATAGAATATCTGTTGATTTTAATATTAATGACTAGCAACACTGACAAAAAGGCGGGAGGTCGAACTGTCAAAGTGAAAAAAAGAATGGAAGTTTTGTTTGTTAAAAAGTTTAAGAAAGTTGTAAGAAATTAAAACAAGTGTTGATTGTTATGTTGTGATTCTGAGAGAATAAAACTTTATTTAAGATACTTTTGGTGCAGTTTTAATGGAAGAAGACTTACAGTTTCAGAAGTGGTATAAGACCTTTGCTAATTATTTCCGCATTATTCTCATCCTGAGAAAAAGTTTTCTAGCACTAGCGAAACTATATATTAGTGTGAGAACATTGTTTATGCATCGTGAACTACATTATGGAGGGCGACAGTGATTATATGCAAAGTAGTCGCAAAAATACATCACGTAAACGACGCCGTCGACACTCAAAAAACGCGGATCGTAAAGCAGAAACGAGTAAGAGACGCCATCATACGAAATCAAAACATGTTTCGGATGAAAGAAGGGATGGAGTACAGAACAAAGGAGAAAAGGGCCGTCGTACGTCTCGGAAGTTTAGACGTCGTTCGAGTTCGAGGCATCGGAGTCGGTCGAGATCGTCGTGTAGCTCTGGTGCAGGCTTGACGCCGCCCAGACCACATAGCCGTTCGAAATCACTGCGCAGCCGTCGTGCAGACTTGACACCAGGAAGGACTCATGGCCGATCGAGGTCATTGAGCAGCCATCTTACGGATTCGTCTCATAGCCGTTCGAGTTCGCGCTGCCAGCGTAGTTCGAGACTACGACATCGTGACCGCACACGTCGTCACCAGAGTATGTCACCAGAAGATAACAAAGTGAGTCGTTCCAATTTTAAAGACACTACATTTTTGCTAACTGAATTGATTAAATCAATATCTAGTAGTCGTTCCGAAGGAAATAAGTTCCCCATGTTAGGCAATGTGATACCAGAGTTTGATCCCATGTCTAAAGGCCAAACTATTGAGATGTGGCTTAATAAAGTGGAAGAATGTGCTCAATTGTATAAATGGGGAGATGATCAGATAATTCATTATGCTCTTCCTAAACTTAGTGGTGTATCCCGGACATGGTATCAGAGTCTCCCATCGATGTCGTTTTCGTGGACCGAATGGAAATATAAATTAAGGGAGTCATTCCCGTCCACTGATGATTATGCAGAACTCCTTAACGAAATGTTGTCAAAAGGGTTAAATTTAACGAATCTTTAGAATTATATTTCTATGAAAAATCAACCTCCTTAATAGATGTGACATAAAAGGTAAAAGGGCAGTAGATTGCCTACTACACGGAATAGAAGACCGCAGTATAAGATTAGGTGCTAAAGCAACAAAATGTGAAGAACCGGAACAAGTTTTGAAATATTTCCAATCAATTAAACAGCAATCTCGAGAGTTACATTTTAAAACAAGGAACAACTTTGATAAAAGGAACAATAATAACATACCAAATAACATATCACATAACATATCAAGGAACACAAAACCTTATGAAAGGACCAAATCTATAACATGTTTTAATTGTAATGAAACCGGCCATTATAGTTATAACTGTCAAAAAAAAGAAATTAAGTGTAGTAATTGCAATAGACTTGGACATTTAGCTAATGTTTGTAAAGATGCATCAAAAAAAGAAAATGAAAAGTCAGTTATGGCATTATCTACAAATATGAATGAAAATGATAAATATCATATTAATTTAAAAATAAATGGTCAGCCTTTACAAGGGTATGTTGATTTGGGTAGCCAGTGCACCTGGTTACGTCATAGTGCTGCAGAGAAATTAGGTATCCATTGGTCTTCAGAACAACCATTACCTACAATGCGCGGCATTGGCAATCATGTTGTTTTACCACTCGGTAAAGTAACTATTAATATTGAAATTCAGGGTATTATGCAATCAGTTGACAGTTATATTGTTGAGAATAATGTTATTAAGTATGACATATTAATTGGCCATAGTTTTACTGAATCTCCAGGCATAACCATAACTAAAACCACTGATGCTTTGATTTTTAGACGAGCCGTACCAACAAAATTAAGACTTATTCTTTTAAATGATACTTTGATTCCTCCAAAGGAGACATATGTGATAAAGGTAAAAAGTGATGTTAGTTATTCAGGCACAATAAATGTTAACGGCTCTCTACGTGGGTATGATGGTAAAGAATACTATCTTATGCCTGGTGAATACAATGTAGTGAATGGAGTAAGCGCATTATTGATACAAAACCTATCAAATAATAATTTATCGTTAAAACTTGGGTCATTAATAACACGTGCCTTACTCACAGATTCTATATTAGATGTAAATTTATTAGATTTTAGTGATACAAATATTAGTAATTCAATAAACTATGACAACAAATTACCCAATGAAGAAATATTTCAACTTAAAAATATCTTACAAAAGTACAGCCAATGTTTTTCTTGCAATATGATGGATTTAGGTTATACCAACATTGAAAAAATGGAAATTGAATTGATTGATACAACACCTGTTGTATACAGACCATATAGATTATCTTACCCGGAGAGAGAATTAGTAAAATCCATGGTTCAGGAAATGCTTGCCGCAGACATTATTTGTGAATCCAATTCGGCATATGCTAGCCCAGTCCTTTTAGTTAAGAAGAAAACAGGTGACAAAAGACTTTGTATTGACTATCGAGCACTGAATAGAAAAACTAAAAAGGAGCATTTTCCCCTTCCACTGATTGATGATCAACTAGATCGATTAGCTGGTCATTCTTTGTTCATTAGCTTAGATTTAGCATCAGGCTACTACCAATTAGCTGTTGGGGAGGGTTCCCAAGATAAGACGGCATTTGTTACGCCGGATGGCCAATATCAGTTCAAGAGAATGCCATTCGGTTTAGCTAATGCACCATCAGTCTTTCAAAGGACAATGAACAAAATACTAGCTAAAATAGATTATGCCCTTGTTTACATGGATGATATTTTAATCCCAGCACACACGTTTAATGAAGGTTTAAAAAGATTAGATGAAGTTTTGAGTATTATCCGTGATGCTAATCTCACTCTAAAATTAGAAAAATGCTTCTTCTTTTATACACAGATTGATTTCTTAGGCTTTGAGGTAAGCGGATTGGGCATAAGACCCGGTTCTCGCAAAATAACTGCAGTAACAAACTTCCCGACTCCAAACAATGTCCATGACGTTAGACGTTTCATAGGTTTAGCCAGTTTTTTTCGACGTTTTGTAAAGGATTTCTCCCTGATTGCACGTCCGCTAACCGATTTGTTAAGAAAACGGATTACATGGAAATGGTCAGACGAACAAGTGACAGCGTTTGAGACTCTAAAACGTAAATTGGTCGAGAGACCATTACTCGCACTATATGATCCCAAGTTAGAAACTGAGCTACACACAGATGCGTCAAAACATGGTATTGCAGGTATCCTAATGCAGCGTAACAAAGAAGGAATAATTAACCCCGTAGCATATTACAGCCGCAAAACATCGGCTGATGAGCAAAAGCTTCACTCCTTTGATTTAGAGACCCTAGCTGTCATAGCATCGCTAAACAGATTTCGTGTGTATCTATTAGGATTAAAATTCAAAATAGTGACTGACTGCAATGCGCTCCGAACTACTATGACAAAAAGAGACCTCATCCCTAGAATAGGTCGGTGGTGGGTGCAACTCCAGGAGTACGACTGTGAAATAGAATACAGGGCAGGCTCAAGAATGTCGCATGTTGATGCACTCAGTCGTGCTCCTGTTGACGAACCCACTACCCTTGACTCTATACACGTTATTGATGTACTCGCTGTAGAAGCACAAGACTGGATAGCTACAGTTCAAAGTGATGATGAAGAAGTTAAAAGAATTAAGGAAATTTTAGCCAGTAAAGACACAACATTTATAGTTGACGTTCATAAAAATTACCAACTGAAAGGTAATTATGTTTATAGAATAGTAGATGGTGGATTACGTTGGGTAGTCCCGAGATCGGTTAGGTGGCAATTACTAAAGATGAACCACGACGATGTGGGTCATTTTAGTTATGATAAGACGCTAAATAGACTGAAGGGTTCATTTTGGTTCCCTAAAATGCGAAGATTCACAAAAAAGTATGTTAAAGCTTGCTTAGAATGTGCGTATCATAAGGCACCCGGAGGACCTAAAGAAGGACAACTTCATCCGATTCCAAAACCGGACATACCGTTTCACACGTTGCATGCCGACCACCTAGGTCCATTCGTTCGTTCGCGGAGAGGCAACATGTACCTTTTGGTAATCATAGACGCTTTTACAAAATTTATCAGTATAAGACCTGTCAGAGACACAAAGACTGCTACTGCCATTAGAGTCTTAAAGGATTATTTTAGCTATTTTGGAGCACCCACTCGATTAATTACAGACAGGGGGACGTGTTTTACTAGCTCCAAATTTAAAACTTTTGTAAAAGATAGTAGTATTAAACACATATTAAATGCTGTCGCAACTCCGCGAGCGAACGGCCAAGTTGAAAGATTCAATAGAACTATTTCAGACGCTCTTAGTGCAAAGTGTCATGATAAAAATGATAACACCTGGGATGAATATGTTAGTGAGGTTCAGTTAGGATTAAACACATCAATTAATAAAAGTACTGGTAAAAGCCCATCTGAATTATTGTTTGGTTACAACGTTAAAACCGTATCTGAGAATATATTAGGCGATGTAATTAATACAACTGTGGATCGAATTAGCGGTGAGGAATTGACAGATCTAAGAAATGAATCTCTACGTAAAATTGGAAATGCACAGAAATTAGCTAAAGATCGATACGATAAGCATAGAAAGTTAGCTACAAAATACAATGAGGGTGATCTCGTTAGATTAGAAAGAACTACATTTGATAAAGATAGGATCGGGAAATCGAAGAAACTGATAGCTAAATTTCACGGACCTTATAAAATTGTTAAAGTATTACCCAATGATAGATTTTTGGTTGAAGATACTCCCATTACAAGAAAGAAAGGTAAAAAGTACGAAAACGTAGTATCTATTGATAAAATACATCCGTGGTTGAATTTTAAATCCTTGGATAGCGAAAACGACAGCGATGGGAACGACAAGAGTGATATGGATTGACCGTTAGAATTAAAGAATGTTAAAATTAAAACTAGTGTAGTAGTAAGATGATGTAAAATTATATATTGAATACCAGAGTTAGTGCTTATTTGATGATGATGAAGCAGATCATGACAGACTACACTAGTGTAGGTTGTGAGCTTGTTGAGATACTAGAAGCAGATCATGACAGACTACACTAGTGTAGGTTGTGAGCTTGTTGGGATACTAGAAGCAGATCATGACAGACTACACTAGTGTAGGTTGTGAGCTTGTTGAGATACTAGAAGCAGATCATGACAGACTACACTAGTGTAGGTTGTGAGCTTGTTGGGATACTAGAAGCAGATCATGACAGACTACACTAGTGTAGGTTGTGAGCTTGTTGAGATACTAGAAGCAGATCATGACAGACTACACTAGTGTAGGTTGTGAGCTTGTTGAGATACTAGAAGCAGATCATGACAGACTACACTAGTGTAGGTTGTGAGCTTGTTGGGATACTAGAAGCAGATCATGACAGACTACACTAGTGTAGGTTGTGAGCTTGTTGGGATACTAGAAGCAGATCATGACAGACTACACTAGTGTAGGTTGTGAGCTTCTGAGGTCCTGTTGTGAAGATATTTGTACAGATGACACAGATCATGACTGACTCTAGGGTCATGTGTGTTAGTGCATACCAAACAGGCGACGCAGATCGCATCAGACTATACTAGACATAGATCGCAGATTGCGATTCAATGTCGGTATGGGATGCGAGCGTCAGTGATGTTAATTGTGAATGAATGTCCCTAGGGAATAGAAGATTGTTCATTTTGTTTTATTTCTTTTTATTATTTTATGTTATTAACTTGAATTTATGTTATTCTTATTTTAATGCTTAACTGATATAAGAGAGAAATATCCCCATGAGAGGCTCAATTGCATTATTGATTAACCTTGGTGTGAGGACACACCCTGACTAGGATGGCCGAGCATTTTTGTTATGTTATTTGTGATCATTCCTGTGTACCGTATTATAAAGACTGACTATTGTAATTTATAGATAGTTAAAGAAAGCTTGTAGTGAGACTTAAGTATGCTGTGAACTCTTTTTATTATTATAATTATTTTGTTCTATGTTTATGTTTTAAAATTACCTCATGTTATGTTGCTCGACTTGATACTTCAGTACCTGCTTACCTATACTTATTAAATTTAAGATCTTCAGTTAGGCTGAAGTGTACTGTATTTAATTTTTTTATGTTTGGAAGTTATATAATTTTTGTTGTGCTACTCTACTTGATAATTTGGTTCCTATTTGTTTGTACTAAGTATATTGATACTCTAAGATGGTGTGAGGACACACCCTAATTAGGATGGCCGAGCTGTTAGCATCGACATAGAATATCTGTTGATTTTAATATTAATGACTAGCAACACTGACAAAAAGGCGGGAGGTCGAACTGTCAAAGTGAAAAAAAGAATGGAAGTTTTGTTTGTTAAAAAGTTTAAGAAAGTTGTAAGAAATTAAAACAAGTGTTGATTGTTATGTTGTGATTCTGAGAGAATAAAACTTTATTTAAGATACTTTTGGTGCAGTTTTAATGGAAGAAGACTTACAAAAGGAGTACCGTTCCTAATTGAAGTGCTTTCAAAAGCCATTGAATATAGATTGCAACAAGACGTTTGCATTTCCAAACAAAAGGGAATGGTGAGTAGCGTTCATTCAAATATCAAAGCAGGTCGTTACTACTGTTAAAGCACTGACTTTATTGTATAATGGGGAATTTACATTGCTAGATTGCAATGTTAATGACGATCGGAATACTGTTGAATAATCTTATCGTATTCCTCTCCTGGGTTAATCTAGACTTTCCTCCAATCTCTTTCAATTGAACTTTAGATTTCAATAATTAGACTCATCTCGCCACCGTTTCCAAGTTAGCGGGAATACTAATATTCAATCGTTTGTGTTCATCCGAGATTAACCAAGTTAGGAATGTTGCTTAAAAAGTGTAAGTTTTATTTGATGCCCTTACCACAGAGGCCGTGTTTTGTTTCTTACCGTAGTTGATGACTCAATGGAAACCATGTGGGTAACCAATTCAAGTGAGGGAACAGTGCATATTGCCACACACACGTATTCTGTATGAGCGACCGCTACCATTGATTTGATTGGACCGACCACATATACAAGCTTGTCTTGGTTTGCCTGATTTCATTGTTTTATATAAGGATCGGTATTGACGTGTCTTGTTACGTAAGTATCATAAATAGCAATCATAGCCTTGCGAAATAAGCATTTCTATAGTAGAAAAATTCTTACTTAAAATCGTTTTTATTACTTCATCAACAATTTAGTAACACAAAAATATCAAAAGATGTTTTTTGTATATGTATTCATCCATTGTATTTATAGCGCAGTCAAAAGGTCGACAGTCAAGTTTGCCACAAATAGAGTTTAATGATGCGTGCATTTTCAGTTAAACATCATTTACGTGCTGAAATTTATAGTTACGCAAAATGAATATGTGCCTACAACTATTTTAAATATTTAATATTTCTTTTCAGGTCTTTGTCATAAAAACAAGAGAAAAGCGGCCTCGCAAGTATTCGCAGCATGTGACTGACATCCAACATGTTCCGACGAACCGCACACTAACGACTGTGGTACCAACAACTTTTATATCAACTTTGTTAGCTTTCTGAAGTCGTTTCCCCGATTTCAGCCACGTGAATGCCGAGTAATAGTTGCCTAGTTGCTCCATACTTTTTTTATTAACGTTGATGAAATCCTACAGTACACTAGAAACCTTTTATAAAATAATCAAATTCAACATTGCTTTTAGACCGAAGATCCTCTCCTGCCACAGTCCTTTCAGACTGCAAGTCCGCCCTTACAGAACTGGCAAACCCCTATAGCTCGAACCATTTTGCTACGCAAGTCCACAATCTCCTCTTAGATGCTGAGTCTGCTGGCCTCAGTATATCGTTCGCTTGGATTAAATCCCATATCGGGATTCCAGGCAACGAACTGGCTGATTCCGCCGCTAAATCTGCTGCCAATCTTCACCGCTCCTGTGACTATGCATCGATCCCAATCAGTTACGTTAAATATAAGAATAATCTCCTCTGCCGCCAGGCAGCCTCTGATCTCTATGACACAGCAACTCACATCAAAACTCTTATCCCCAGCTATCAGCAGCTCCAAATATATTTAGCGTCAGTCAAACCAAACTTCGCGATCACGCAATATTTATCCAACCACGGCTACCACAAATCTTATCTTCACCGCTTCCACATCACCCCCGATAATCTGTGTCCATGTGACGGGATTAGCATTCAGACCTGGAAACACCTGACTCAGGAATGTCTTCGCTTTTCTTCCACTCGGAATGACCACTTGATTGTGGCGGATGGTTCGAGCCCCTATGACATAACCCAGCTGACGCCAGAAGCTATGGATACCATGCACAATCACATTTTTCAGATTGTCGGGCAGCTCAAGCGGTTTAACAACAACAACTAGCCCATTTGTAACCGCCGATTACCATACCATCATCCCACCGTTTCCCAACATTACATCATCCCATCATTTCTGTACCATATACGTAAATTTAGTTTTATATTTTATTTATTATGTATGTATATATTATATATAATTGATAAAACATATCCCTCCTCAAACTACCCACAACATCTAAAACCCCTCCACAATACCTCCCCAACCCAAAACCAGTCAGGAGAAAGGCGCAGACATACCATAAGTGTTACCCTTTCTCCCCAATGTAAATATTAAAAAAAAAACATAAACGACTTTGAAGGAGTTGTAAATTTTCTTTAAAACGTTTTTATGTTGATGTTGGAATTGGGGAAAGTTAGAATGTATTATCCGCTTACCCACCCACGTAAGTTGGAAAAGTTTGTAGGTGGGCCCGCTCGTACCTTTATGTAACATTTGATTGATATTATTTACATTTAACATATTTGACGTTTAATACTATTAGCAATTTAAGACTTTTATTTTGAGCATTCAGATAACTCACCTGTTCAGCTAAATTATTTATGAAACCTTGTCATCCCACGCTCGAACAAACGTCTTTCTTCAATTCCCTTTACAGTGATAACGCTTTCAACGTACATTCTAGGTGTGCTGACACCAAGGATTTATTTTTCTTTCATTGATACTTACCCTTTCAGAATGTTTGATACTTGCTCCGCTTACAATAGATTACTAAAACAATTTAGACATTGAAAATGATTTATTTCAACTTGAAATTATGCTTTCATGTTTTCACTTTCTTACAAACAATTATTTTTAATGACTTATCAACATCAGTTCAAATATGAACGCATTTATTTACAAGTTCTTAACTTTCTAACAATTCATTATTGGTTCACTTTAATCACAAGTCATCCAATGTCTAGTAGATTATTATAAATGTCCGATCACATATTCGTCTATTAAATCAGACGTGATAATATTTACAAAACATCTACTTAATTACGATATAGTAATGACGTCAACCACTCAGGTCTCGGCTGTGAAGGCTTGTACTCCGAGGGGCTTAGAGCCAGCGGAGACGCAGCATCTGCTAAAGCCACCGAGGACGAGGTCTCTGTCACAGCTATACTAGGCTTTGGTTTCAGTATAGACCGCAACTCGTCGTTGTCAGAAGCCCGGTTGCGTTGCAAATTCTCCCGGGTCTCCTTCATCCTTGAAAGTTGTTCTCTCAAACTTCTGTATTCTTCAAGGAACTTTTCCAACTGTGAAGCTCGGAAATCAAAGTCCTCAATAGGTTGACCCGTCCGAGAATAATCCCGTAACCCGGAAAGGTCGAGAAGTGGTGTGGCGGAGGGCACAGTAGGTTGCTCTCTTGAAGGAGAAGCCGGGAGACTAGGATTTCGGCGAATTCTATTTCCACCTGTGGAAAGATCTAAAAAACTATTCGACCTCCTGCCTGATCTCTGCCTACTTTTTTCATAAGTTCTATCCAAAAAACTAGCAGAGTCTGCACCGGAACTGTTTCTCCGACTATTAAGGAGAGGACTACGACTATCGCCATCCTTTTTTCGCGGTATTGTATAAAAGTAGTATGGATCATGTTTCATTTCACTTCGTAGGTACGAGGAGGTTCCTAGAGCACTCATTTCGATGAGGTCGGGGTAATTCTTTTCGCTGTCACTACCAGACAGGTCGTTGTCGAGGCGCTCGCGAGGTCGCGTACGTGGACATGTGCGCCCATTGTTGTTAAACCGACTGTTTTCAGATAATATCTCTACATGGGCACTCATCATTCCCGTAGAATTGGAGCTCTGCACTGACTCTGACGTGGCATCAGATCTGAAACAACGAACGGGTTTAATTAAAATATGGCGCATGGAAATGGAATAGAATAAAACAATGGAAAATAATGACTGTGTGACGATACGTATTTTCCGTTGCATTGTTTTGCGTAAATCAATATCTTGCAAGCGGCCAGAGGGCTCGGAGCAATCAGCAGTCAGCCGACTGCCTCACTAATCGAAACTATACACACATGGAGAGAAGATTGGCACAATCACTGTACTCGTCAGCCAAAGACGAACAAAGACAATTGAACTATTCAGAATTTACAAAATAAACATTATTCCTTCCCCCGATTGAAGCCCAGACCTCTCTGTCTGAGACATTAAGCTACTAAACCAAGAGGATTAGACAATAATTACTGAACTAATTTTCTCTCGTGCTCTCTAGGTTTGGGGAGATTTTCATCACGAGCTCGCCCCACGACCCACGTTAATTTGTAGTAGGTTCGCAATCAGTTGCGATTTAGGCACTTGGCTTAGCATAAGCCCTTACAGACATAAAAACCCAACATATAAACGTTTATTGACCAAATAGGATTGTCAACTCTGTTTAATGTATTAAATCAAACTTCCAATCCTACTTTTTCATACACGTTAGGATCTTATCTTCTACATTAATATAATTTACCTATTCAAATTTCTCACCAACCACAAAATATGCTTTACGTTACAACATAAAATATTATATTGAAGGTAATAATCCTTTTGTTAACGAGACGAACACATTTCTGATTGTCCTATATTGATAGAATTCGCAAACACCGCAGTAAAACTTCATCTCACTTCGAACAAGTCATATTGTCCCTTATCTGTTATTGTTTTCTGCGACTCTGAATAGGTATAGGTACTCGTAAATATGTATTCTAGTCGCTACCGTCACAAAACTGAGATTTAACGATGTCAAAGTCTTTGATGCTTTACATAAATGTATATTTCGATTCCATTTAAAATATGAATACTCGTTGTGACTATTAACTTGGAACAATAGAGATACTAGTACCTTCAAAGTCCTTGGAAAATACCGTTTTGTAAACCGTCTTTGCATAAAAATTAAGATATTTCTAAGCTTTACAAACTGTAATCAATGTCGTAGCAGGTGTATCAATCTATCAAAATACCTGAATTTCTTGAGGAAGGCAAGATGTTATGCTATAGAGATTGTATTTCATAATAGGCAAGATCAAATAACCAATTATCATAAATTACGTAAGAAATATTGAATTACCGTAAATTGTAGTCGCTGAACCGTGGTATGTGTAGATCTCGTTCGGGAATGTTACCCCTTGAGTTTGGCGGCTCAAAGTCAGCCCTGCGCCACCCTGCCTCCATCGTCGGCGTCACAGAACACTCCCTTTCCTCCCGCGCCTCGCCTCTTAAATACCCCTCGAACTCATCCTCTGGGTCATGTGATGGCACATTCCTATAGTCACCTCTTTTACGAGCACTATCAGAAGCTATCACCCGTGGCACTTCAGCATTCGTTTTGAAATTCGCTTCCAATTTATCGTAACTATCATCGCGATGATTAGTTGTCACTATCTGTTCGTTCCATCTATCTAATTGTCTTTTCTTACGAGTCTCGTATACACACAATCCTATTAAACACGAACTTAACACTATCACTGCTGACACGGCCATCCCGGCCATCAGTGCGCGCCCACCAAAACTTTTATTTTCTGGTTTCTTTTCTATCGCTAAACTTAAAATAACCTCGGCTTTGCCAGCACGATTTTCGGCATTACACGTGTAAGACCCAGCGTCCTGCAAATCTGCCGATTTTATGGTTAAATTACTTGTTTGTCCTTCACTACGTAACATAAAAGCTCTACCAGAATTGACATTATTTGAAGTAGTGTTGGCAAGTAGACGACCCGCTCGGACCCATCTAACTCTCGGTGCAGGCACTCCACTCACTCGACAAACCAGTGTCACTTCATCACCTTCTAGGCCTTTGAATTGACTTGCTGCGCTTACTTCTGGATGACATGCAAAATCCTCTAAATCTAATCGATCCCAAGATTGAGACATTAACCGTGGTGGCAATGCGCAGTCGGGTACCACTGTTGCTGGGACATTCTTTCTTATCATCCAATCTCGCATGGGTCTCAGAGCACAAGTACACTCCCACGGATTACTTGCTAGCTCCAAGCCTTTTAAAGACCGCAGCGGTGCTAAGACCGCCACGTGAAGTACTTGAAGTTTATTCTTACTAAGCTCCAAATATTCCAAAGAAGATTCGAGTCCTGCGAAACCACGAGGCTCTATTTCGGCTATTTTGCAAGCACTAAGTGTAAGGCGAACTAGATGGGGGAGTGCTATAAAGGATTCGTCCCCAACTTTCGTAATGGGATTACCACCGAGCCGCAGTTCTCTAAGCTCGGGGATTGAATCGAACGAATGTGAAGGTATTGCTTCCAGACGGTTGCGAGAGAGATCCAATTCGACGAGGTTAACAAGCGCTCGGAAAGCGTATTGTCTGATGGTCCGTACGTTGCAAGCGGGGAGATAGAGGCGCTGGAGGTTAAGTAGGCCGGCGGCAGCGAAGGCGTCGTCGCGGACGGTGGGCAGGCGGTTCTCCGCCAGGTCGAGCAGCTGCGTGGTGGGGTCGAGGCGCGGCGGCACGGAGGTGAGGCCGGCGCGGGCGCACAGCGCGGACTCCTTGCCGCTGCGCCACTTGCACTCGCAGTGGCGCGGGCAGTCGGCGGACGCGGCCGCCGCCAGCGCCAGCACCAGCAGCACCCACATCCCCTGCGCCTGCTCACCCAGCGCCGCGGCGTTCGTCTTCACCGCCCAGCGTCATCCCCCGAACCAAGGGCACCCTGCGGAAAAACACTTCGCTTTAATTATGCTATACTCACATAACTATGCCTATAAAATTGTAGTAAATGTAAAGCTACTAAAATTGTAGCTTTAAGTAATATTAGTTTCAGTCCTGAAAGTCAGGACTTTTAGTCTTTAAATGAAAAATATGGTATGAATATTATTTAAAAACACATATTGCGTAGAAAGACGTAAACATATAGAGTACGTTCGAACTTTTATCCATTTAGGTATCTAAACATAGATATTTGGACAAGTGCTATTTCAGATTTTGTTTTTACTTCACGCCTACTCTATGTTACTACCTAGAGGGGCCAGTAATAATAATATTTTATATGTAATATCTTAGCCGTCAACAAAAATATTTTTATTAGATACCTACTTAGTTACATTTTGCGGCTGGCTATAAACTTTATGTCGTTACAGCTTGACCGAAAAAAGGAAAAAAATGGTTCCATACCCTGAAGTTTATAGAGGTTACTATAGAATCATAATATAAAGACAGTGCTATAGCCTCGTGGAGATTATATTTGTTATAAACTACATAGTGGTTTCTAACAGTACTTGACAATGCCATTAACGTTTTATATGGAGGTTGTTAATGAAAATGAAACTAAGGTTTGCAGGTTATACGATATGTTGGTTATAGACAAGGAATGAGATCGAATGGAGCTCACCACGACTTTGTAGAGGTAAGCTCTCGTGCCAAATATTACTTTACAGCTTTGCGGTTGTTATGCAAATACTGTTATCAGTTCGGGCACCTAAATACCGACATTGTTGTTCAACCCCGCTGTTATGGTTAAATAGAACTTTCAACTTGTCTGGCGATGTTTCCAACCAATGCTTTCAGGTAAGAAATTGTATTACACTCAATGTTACCGTGCGCACTTATCGGTATACTCTCGAGAGCATAATTGTTTTTTATTTGTTTCCGATAAAATGTGACAATGAAGCTTTCTATAGAATTGCTGTTTCGATATTGTATGTTACTTACGGTGCTAGCGACACCTGTAACCGTCAATTCAGAGTGGAGTCTACAATTCTGCATAATGGATATTAAAACCAAATATAAAATAATATAACTATTGTATGTATATAGAAAGAAATAGCTCTAGATTGCTTTAAGGGACCGTTATGGGCATAGACCCCTCAAAACCTAAGCCCTTAGAAGTGGCCGCAACTATTTGCAACACAAAAGCAAATCGAAGAGACTTATACTCGACTCGTTCAATCACAACAATGCCTCATACTGACATGCTTTTGTAACTTATGTAGATGACATGACTCTAATAGTATAAATGCGAAAGTAGCTCTGTATGTCTGTCTGTCGAAGATGCACACCAAAACTACTCAACTGATTTATATGTAATTAGAATACAGAAAGTCTACAAATGCCTGAGAAAGGTGGTTAGTTTTTATCCGGCTGTGGGAAGTAGTATCCCCGAGATGCTGTTGGAACAGCTAGTTTACAATAAGCGACCTGTTTTAATATACAAACATAGGTAGATCCTTTTTATTTTATTCATTCATACCTTTATTTCAGGCAACTACAAATTAGGCCCTAGAAAAGACACATTCATAGTTATTAATAACAATACCTTCTTATAACCTACATAAAATAATAATAACTTTAACTATTTTTATCTAAAACGTTTCTAAAATAGGCACCTAAGTGCTCTTAATACCTACTTATGTACCAACTAGTTCGCTAGTTAATAATACCTAGAAGCTGTAGGCAAAATTCTCCGTAAGAGAACATACAAATATTTTGTCTACCTATGTTAATGCGAATATTTGTGTGCTCAGTAGTTTTCCGCAAGGAATCTAATCTTTCGCTGTGGGTGGCGTAAAAGGTAACTAGGTTGGAGTAAATGCTACAATCACCATTTTTTTCGCTAAACGTGCGGGTGATAGCAATATTCTCAAACAAACGTTCGCATTATCGCTCTAACAGGATTTTTGCTACACTTTTAAAGGTTTCAATGTGATTAGAATCTTATAGAATTCTATCTGAAGTCCTTTTCCTTGAATAACGCGTAGAAGCTTATTCTGACTAAAAGTACACTCTCACCAATCATTAAATCGAAAGTGCTCTATGAGTGCTCAAAAAGTGGACCCTACCATTAGCGTTAGATTTTCCCTTATTTCGATCGCAAATGTCCTTTACCATTTCTCGGACGCCGAATGAAAAAAAAGATCCGGATAAAACGAAAAAACCTGTCTTTACGAGGAACGTATTTCACTCAGATAATGATTAAGTAGTAGGCAGATGTTTGAATATCTTCAAAATAGCGGTATGTTTCCGCAACTACGGTAAATCAAAGTGATTTCCCGCGGGGATTGAAAAACACTTTGAAACCAAGCATGAAATGAAGTCGCGACAACGAAAACGTGCACGACAACTCACTGTCAGTGCTACTAAATACGACGTCACATATATCGCAGTTTAGATACAATGCATAAAATCAACTGTCCTTCGCAAATCACTGCCCCATTTGCATATGCCTTGAACTCGTGCCGCTGCCGACTGTACGGCACGCCTAATTGCACCGCAACAAATCTGTAGCGCACTGTACCCCCACAACTCTATGGCTCGACGTGCACACCTAATGGCTGCCACTCCGATCACGCAACACTCGCGTGTTTCGTTTCATTCACGTACGAGTACCTCATATGCAATGTATGATTATTCGATTCCACGTGTTATAAGGCCTGCATGCCGCGGGGGCAATGTAGGACACGAGGTCGTATACTTCGCACACATACACAGCAAAAGGGTTCACTCTGAACGATGTACTCATTTAAATAGCTATCTTGGGACTATTAATAAACTGTAGCTCACAAACACTGTTTGTTTCATGTTGTTTTTCTATTAACAGTTTTTTACGGAACGAAAATAAACATTTCGGCTATAAAGATCCTATAAAACTATAGAGGACGGGTAAATAAACGTCCTGACGATTTATGTCCAATAATGAAATTGCAGGCCAAAGCTAGTCCACATTTTAATCCTTTGATAGTCGTTTACGCCGAACTGAATCTGCCCTCTGACGCAGTACTAGATTTATGGTTAAAATACACTAACTGGAAATCTATAGGCAGATAATCCTAGCGTAGCGTGCTGATACATTGTAATAAACGTTAATGTCGAATCATTTGACAGTTTTCCAAACAAAAAACTCACCCTTTAGATAAAAGGGTTTTTTTTTTAATACACATCACCCCTGGTTCATCCCTAAGTCCACAAAACTCTGTGAATAATTTAAAATCAATTGGATTGCTCCAATAATCCGGAACTTTCTCGTGAAAAATTTTGTACTTACAAAAAGGTAGCGCGGGAACTTATTCAATAATTTCACACGTAATAGCATCGGTCACTTCCAATTCATGAGATAATTTGCTAGTAGGCAAAGTGTCACAATTGTTTAAGATTAATCCTGAGGGTATTTCAGGCCTCCGAGGAAAAATAAGGGACTCATTGTGCCTCTTTTAGTGGGACGTTAAAATTAATTTACTTTTGTGTACGGGCCGTGGGTCACTTCTTGTTATTCGAAAGGTGAATAGTTGTGTTTCTTTATTCTCTGTTTAATATTGAGAGGGCACTTCTGGTTTCTACGGCAACGCTAGTATAATTAAATATTATATAAATTCAGAAGGCCAAACGCCATTAAAAATAGTAAGGAGGGACTTATCTTTACGAGTTGTTGTAATAAATGTTTGTTATTTTATAGCGGAAGGTCTTTCCAAATTGAAACAATAAATCTTTGTTATAAGCTATAATAAATAGTCCCGAGGAAATAATATTGGAGCGATTTTATTTATTTTTGGTAACAAGCGAGCTTACGGAATAGATCTAATATTATTGTAAATGTTCACTGGACGTATCTAAGTATTTTATTTAGGTGCACGTTTGTAAAATAAATACCTATGTATATCATAGTAGAATAATAAATTTCAGCTAGCGAAGTTCAAGTTTATTAATACTAAGATAACAAAGTTTGCAACTTTATTTCAAATTAATCAAAACTGGTGGGTATATTGAAACTGTGAAAATATGTAGATATCTATTTTATTCGTGTTTTTTTAACTAAAATTATACTTTTTGCTGGCCTGCATACTCTTTCTTGTATATTCTGAATAAGGTACATTCGTCGGCACATTTCGATCCGAATCACCTAGCGGGCCAAAATAAGAGGAAGCCCATACAAGTTCGTAACCCTATTGTGCAATATGTGCGTACTAACATTTTAGGGGAAATTTCTTTGTAAGCATTATTGGAACAGACCGACAGGCTGATGACGACGGACAAATTCATCTGCTAGTGAACGAAGAAAGAATACTAATAGGTTGTAAGGTCCTTAGGGTTCTGATCGAGATTGCACGAACTGACTTAGATGTACACAGAGCTAAGCTGTGAACAAATACGACTGACCAAATAAACTTGAACGCTGAAATCCGTCTTTAACCTAGCTCCGCTTTCCAGAAAGTTCTAAGATAAAATATTTGTTTTACTCGCTATTCATTATACTGATAATCTAATATAGGTAAATATCAATCAGAGAAGTGATAAAGAAATTAATAATGCTCTTAAAATGTGATGAAACATTTACTTCTTTTTATATAAAGCTTGAGGTAGGTATTCTTAATTAAAAGTAAGCAATTCGAAACTTACACAATTTAACAAAAAACACAACATTATTACATGGATGATACAAGAGCCCAAAGTTTTAAAACATCTGTTAATTCTGTAAACAATTGTTCAACACAAACCTTACAATTAAATACTTTATTTTCTTAGAACATTATAAAGCGGTTTCTAACAAAACCTATGTTTCCAGTAAAGCACCTGGTTTTACATCTAGTTCATACTAAATTAATCAAGTTAAAACAACTGCGAAACAGTAGAAGTAGGGCGGCGGTAACTACACCCAATATTTCCATTATCTCTTATATATGCAAATATATTTTCATTATAAAGTTTCTCCATTAATATTGTAGAATGAAAGGTGTGAAATATGAACAGAGCTTATGTTTTTTTGTTGTAATATAACGGTTGTTTTCCCTGAAGAGAAGTAAAAGCGAACCTTTGTAACGTTTCATTTTGTCATTTTAAGTTTCATATACTAATAATCGAATACAAATTGGGACGCCCTAGCGGACACTGAGAAAAAATAACACATGTGTAGTAATTGTATAAATATGTAATTGTATAAGAGGTTCATTGAACTAAAGCCGCATAAATTATGTTTTATATAAAACCCCCAACAATAGCACTTGTTATTTCGTTATAATAGGTGTATTTAAGTCAGTGTAAATAATAACACTGTTCATAACTTTCACAAAATACCAACACATTAGAAACCAATCAATCAATGCTATGTACCTACGGTTCCGCAAGGCAAACAGCATTTTTTATATATAAATATTGAACAAACTAAACCAATATTTACCAACCATATTTGTATTTCCTGAACCAATAATCTCATGTTCCCCATTATAAGTTATGGACTAGCAACTTGTCTTCGCTCGTAACATTGTAATTTCCATCCTTGTAATTTTCAATTAGTTTTCGTAGTGGAACAAATATGTACATAGTTTACAATCTTGCGTGACGAGCGAAATCGTTATTTTCATAATTACGAAGTCATTAATGTCTTGACGACACCCCACTGGAGCACAAACACGAGAGGGGCAATCTAGCGCGAATACCCACCTTCCTCTAGCGTTGACACTTATTGCTCAATCTTAGAATACGTGAGCGTATACACATTTACATAAACATAGCCACAACAACTTAGTCCATCTGTTTATGTCAGAAATGTATGCAGGCTTTCGTGCGGAAAATAACTTATGAAATTCACGAAAGCTTAGTAATTTATCATTGTAATTATTTATTGTAGTTACCTTAGAGGATAATAGCTCAGCTTGTGCGTAGATCTCTAGAGTCACTTTAGATCTTTTTTGTAAACGGTTCTTTGTCTAATATATACACCCGCTCGATGGAACATTAATAACTTTTTTCTATCTACCAAAAACAAACACAACCTATTTCTCGCCTCGGCTCTTTTTACTATAAATCCTAGTCATGCACGTTTAAAGTGCTGTTGAAAAATACATTTATGATATTATTATTGTCAAGTGGAAAACCGAGCCTTTGAATGTTTTCCGTGAAGTGCGTCAATACGGCTACATAACAGTAAAAGTAACATCTTACTTAGCTCACGCTGGTGGTACGACCACTAAAAACACAACGAGTAAAAACCATAGGAACGCATCTCCCGCCGTTAACTCTTATGGTATTGCTCTGCTCTGAAC
This sequence comes from Helicoverpa armigera, assembly GCF_030705265.1. Lineage (NCBI taxonomy): Eukaryota > Metazoa > Arthropoda > Insecta > Lepidoptera > Noctuidae > Helicoverpa > Helicoverpa armigera. Next base: position 5,877,141 of record NC_087132.1, on the reverse strand, counting down.
GCTGTTTTCCTACACTTTCAGGACGGAATGGGAAATTTCCCAGATCACATATTGGTTTTACCTAATCTTCACTTTGAGCGGTACAACATAGAATTTATCGAATCGGATATTCGAAGCGGATAATCTTCAATAGGGGATCCAGCGGTCAGCACCATATTCCCGTGGCTTTTGTTGAGCGTGCGTGTCGAATTTTATCCGCAAATGGCAACATTTGTTTTATAGGATACTATCATGCTGTGACGGCCCTTAGATTCGGACCATAAAACCATGTGGAACTCATGGATTTTATATTTCATTCCTGCGCGTTACGTCTTCGCATACCCTCTGTGCTTTCAAACATTTGACAGTTTGCTTGAGCCCGTCATGTTTGAGAGAAAGCTCGTACGACAGATCCCGACGTCTTCCTCGAGTTTACACTTTTCATTATAATGCCAGTTAAATTCTCAAAGAACTGATTTTTTTTTTAACAAATTGGTATTTATTTTTTAACATTTAGGCAGATATTATGTGCGTACTATAATGAATACCCAGGCTAAGCCAGCATATGGCAGATAGAGTCATAAAAAAGGCCATGTGTCACTAGATCCGATCGAAATGTACCCTGGATTATGTTAATCCCGGCCATCAGCTGCTTTTGTATGCAAAAATTCGTTTCGCTCTCTAGTTATATTGTGATATGTAGTAGCCAATAAAGGCAACTTACAAATAGGTACTTTATAATCAGAGATATATTGTACAAAATAACAAACGACACTAAATGTTAAAAGTTTTCAATTATTTGAAGTAAGTAACAGCACCATACGGTTTCGCTACTTAGTTAAACTAATAGGTACACATAATTCAAACAATAAAATTTTATTTTTGAAAAACGGTTTTATGTAGGTATCCATGTACCTCTCTGGTAAAACAAGTAAGGAAGACTTTGTTCTAGGAATTCACAATCTGCTTGACTATTCAAAATAAGATTTTGGGCAACTCCATATATTTTACGTCTCAGAAAGCAATTACGATATCAACGACGCGGAAGATGGTAAAGGGTTGCTAATGCTGGAGTACAAAGTGAGTGGCTCGAACATGTACTTAAATAAGTGTAAGTACATGTCGAACAAGCATTATTGTACGGAATTTTGAGGCGAAATACTTCCTTTACTTGGAACTAGGAGGCTGCTCGTTACTCCTCTAAACGTACCACTTTATATGATTAGTTACACTTCTCTACTTCAACTGGAAAGTTGCAGCTAGCTTAAGATTTAGGGGTCTAGCTCGCATGTGCATGAAGCCTCCAATGAAATACGGTCATACATGATACATAGCACTTACTTTAGATACCCGATATATAATGCTTGTTGTTATATAAATAAAATCACAATCCAAAAAGCTGGCCACTTGTAATTGCAATTCAAATAAACTGAAATCTGACACAAAAAGCTTTCACAAAACGTTTAGAGCTACATTTATGTTGGTTGTTTTTTTTTTTTTTGAAACGTCATAATGTCTAAAATGGAATTCTAGTTATTGTTTTACGTTTTAGATCAATAGTGAGCTAAAACCTTTTTTTTACTATTTTATTTACTGGTCCATTTTTTTAAAATTTTAGCGTTTATGCATTTATCTGTTTAGTTTTTAAACGAGAACAGGTCAATATCCAAAATGGAACTGACAGAAAGGCACTTATTTTACTGTTTTGAACCAATTATCATGGACGAATATTGAAATTCGTTCATAAACTATGTAATGTTAAAATATTATTGTTTAGTTTCAAATAAACACTCTCTGATTTCTATACGCGAGTATTTCAATTAATATCTAAACCTCGTGGGAATGTCAGAGTCATTGGCAGGAAGAGCTATTATCGTACTCACTAATTAACTATTTCTATTTAAACGTAATAATAATAGTTTATATAATATTTCAATCAACACTTAAATATTACATTTTACACTAATTAGATTTTTCTGTTTCAAAGAATAGCGCGGCTGCAGAAGAGTTTCTAAGACCTGCGAAAGGTTTAGATTTCTTGCTAGGTACGCATACTCAAGATGTAATCATTATAAGCCAGCACCACATCAAAGGTACGTTAATCAATATACAACAACACGTTTAGCCGTTCGTGAGAAAGGTGTGTCTTCTAGGAAGCGGCGCCAAGCTAGGTTACTCTAGTACTAGGTAATTCCGAAAACTACATACCTACACTGTAACACATGTTAAGAGCTAACACAATACAAATACGGTAGAGCACATAATCTCTTCTACAATCTCAATTTACAGTTGATAGCAGTTAATTCGGGTCAGACAGAATTTTAATTTAACTAATATTATATTTTAATTTGTCAAAAAATCTCAATTATGGAAATTGCGAATAACGGTTATATTCTGTTTAACTATGCTGTTTTTCTACGGGTTTATACACATCTTACGGAAGCAAACGACGGCCTACACTTCCAATTCCTTTTCCGTAATGAGTAATCCTTCTATAATACCTCTCTGAATAATTTAAGAAACTTTTCAAACTCTAAACATTTCAATTTTCTTAAGAAAACAAAAGAAAGCTCTTTAAAAATTAACCGAGAACACTAGCGGAGACCGTTTTGAGTGTAATTTTTTATTCACTCAAACCGGTCTCTGTATAGTTTATGGAAAAAATATCACATTAAATGTCGATTAAGTTGGTTCGGGCGCCGCGACGCCCGCGGAATGAGGCGGATGATCGATTGCGCTAATTTACCAACTCACCTCAAATACTCACTATGCTTCGCTCGAGGAAAGATCGCGTCATCTGAAACCAAAGATATACTTTATGTAAAAATATTAAAGTGGTCGTAAATTATGAAACGCTGTGTAATAAAGACTCATGTAAGTCGTTTGAAGTAAATTCTGCTAGTATTTATATCTGACGTCAGTTTGCAAGCATGTATGAATAGATGTTACGCTTCAACTCAATTATTTTGAGGAATTTGTGATTATTTACGCAAGACACATCCATATATCACTACAGTTTAAGTAAAATGAACGCGCAAAAATATTGCCAACTAAAAGTTTTCAAACCATATTTTTAATTTTTACCCGAGTTGCAAAAAGTTGTATTAATTCCGTTACACGTATGCCTTCAAAAGCTTAACGTCAACTTTTGGCCTTCAGTTATTTTTGTAGTAATATTAAAAACCTTTGTAACAAATCTGAGAGGGAGAAAAGTAAATCCCTGCTCGGGAAAAAATGTTAAGCTTTGGTAAAATGTTAGCTAATGACGTCACCTAAATCGAAGGCTTAATGTTACCCAACGACATCTGAAATAGATGGCTTAAGTGCAAATTAAAGGGAACAGAAGGGTCAGCTGTCATTCATATTGATTGCCTTGCAATACCGACTTTGTAAATTAATTGACGTAATTGCCAATTGATAACTAGGTTTCATTTGTGAGAGCACCGTAATTTATTGCAACAGGGGATTGCTATTGCAATCGTGAAAACGCTTGTCTTTTTCATTATGATTATTAATTGCAACCTGAAGATGTAGCGTTTATAGAGTTTGTTTGTCTTTAAGTACCTATTTTCTTAGTAACTTTTAAAGACATGGAGTTGAACAACACTCATAAATTAATGACGTCAAAGTTAAATTCATCCCTGAAAACATTTTATATTGTATGTTTTCGTTGGAAAAATATTTAGTACGTTACTCAGTGCCTGCGCGAGTGAAACTCACACTCGATCTTTTTGTTTTAATTGGAAAGCTTTGTCTGAGACACTATACCTCTAATAGGTGTCATAACAGAAAGCAACAACTTATACACAAACTTCTTAAGTTATTATTTTACTTATATAAGCACAGTTTCTGAGAATTAATTGATGAGAGTCAGATTCTAGCGTATTCCTTTACTCGGTGGAACTTTGATCAACAGATTATACTCAGAAACAGGAAAACCTTTAAAAACTACTCAACAATGTACAAGGAAAGAATCTTGAAACACATATATTAAATGTAGATAGACAAGACAAGACATACGCCATATAAAGTTGTATACTCTAGAAAACATATTGTTCTGGTTTCATAGAAAAAAACTATATTTAGAACTTGACAAGTATAGCAGTTAGTTCGAAGTTATTTCCTTTTAACATTATGCTGAATTCAATTTAGAGACCGCTTCCCCTTAATAATACGTACGACCAAAATAGACTTAACCTACCTGACCTATGCATGTGTTTTAATCATAGTTCGTAGAAACCTAGTAACTGCCCGAAATAGCAGTATTAACATGCCGATAATGTTGACTCCAGCTGCGTAGCAGTGTAGCCACGCCGCGTAGCCAAATCGTAGCAGTGTGGAAATGCGTAGTAGTTTTTACGTATCATTGCATGTACTGTATCTGTATAGTAACGAGTAATAACAGAATGAGTACTACGAACCATTAGTCATGAAATGAAAAAAACAACAGGACTAAAAGCATAATCAAAATGTAATTAATATTTCCAGGTATCGTACTCGTAAACATAGAAATGATACAAATCCAATCACAACAATACTGTTGGTAATTAAAATTATCTTGATTTACTGAACATGTTTTTTTCTGTGGCACTCTAATTACTTACTAATCGCTGGAGGGTAACTCATCAATCTCGTCACGCTACGCAGATACTTTTATATCTGTGTTATTTTCTGTTATTTTAGCCGACTACAGTAAAGAAAGTGTGATGAATGTTCGTGAATGAATGACTTTTGAACAATATATATCGTGTTAGTATCACAAGAGTACTGGAAAACTTTAACCGTCTTACGACAAAAACTTTTAAACGTCAGTTTAACACCTGTCAAAAAAAATGACAAATATGACGTTATGACGTTGAAATAAGGTCGATTTTACAGCCAAACTTTTTTTAGGCAAGTGTTTGACACATGTTTAAGTTTTTGTAGTAAGACCATAATTGTTCACATGAATCGGTATAAAAATACTCATTGTACTATACAATTCAGAATGTTTTACTCGTTTTCATACAAAAGCTTATTATTTTCTTCCGAGAAGAAGGTATTAACTGTTTTCAGAATACGGGAAATGTCAGGATTGTTTGTTTTCTATTAAAATTTTCTACTTTAACACAATTCACTCCGAAAAGCTACCCATTATTTCCGAATATTTATTAATCAATTTATGTCTAGTAAATGCAGACAGAGGCATATTCTTTGAAAGAATTCCGTCAGTTTTGTTGGGAGATGTCCGAAGCCATAGTATGTAGCATAAGTATATCTTAGACACCATTGACTGTGTTTCGGATGGCACGTTAAACTGTAGGTCCCGGCTGTCATTGAACATCCTTGGCAGTCGTTACGGGTAGTCAGAAGCCAGTAAGCCTGACACCGGTCTTACCAAGGGGTATTGGGTTGCCTGGGTAACTAGGTTGTGGAGGTCAGATAGGGCAGTCGCTCCTTGTAAAACATACATCCGGTTAGACTGGAAGTCGACCCCAACATAGTTGGGAAAAGGGCTCGGAGGATGATATGTTCGAAACATAGTATATTGTGTGGTGGATTATAGTGATAACCTACAGAATACAGTTTTGTCTCTTTCACAATATTTCACAGCGTCATTTCATAAAACCATTGTCGCGTTTATCCAAATAATAATAATTTCATGTGCAAAACAATAGCGGATTCGCGATCGTCCTAATACTCATAACACGATAATTATTGCATGTAGTTAGTAATAAACACATTATCCGTATTATCAGATAACAAAATATGTAGTTATTCATTGTTTTGCGTTTCAAAACGCTGCCATGGATTAAACAGTATTGATCTTTGAACTGTTTAAAACAAAGAACCTATCATGAGAGGATTCGTTTGATGTACACCTATTTATAATCAATTTGGTTTGCCATATGAGTTGTGACCCAATGTATAGTTTAGTTACCAAGAACAGTGTATTGCTTTGCACAAAGCTACTAAATGCCCAATCAAAGAAAATAGATTCTATGGATCGCCATACTATTTTGATATTTGAATAACCCTGCTTGATTGAAAGTTTCATGAAGATAAAAGTCAAAAGTTGCGACCACGAATAGAAATGTCAAAGTGTATTAAATTAGTTTGATAGACCCATATACCTATGCTTATCCATTTCTATAGCGACTTCAACAAGAACATATGGGTGACAGATGCAGTTGGCTATACCATCAAGTGACGTAAGCTTGTTTGCCATAAAATACCATAAAAATATACATTCATCTTCGAGCGACGCCGGGATATATCGCTAGTAAAATATATATTGAAGATGTTATTTCCTTTATTTTTATATCTCCGATTTACGAGTAAAGCCGTTTAGGGATTTCCAGTCTTTGCTTACCCGTTTCGCTAACAGCCTTCGTTATTTATTTCGGACGGTCTTGGACTTGTATCTTATTTTATTTAAGTATTCCTTTGTCTGTAACTACGCCTGTTTTTAAATGCTAGGTACATCTTAAAAATAAGAGTTATTTAAGAAGAAATAATGACACTTCCTACATTGGTTTTAAAATTATACATTTATAGCCTTTTATTGTATAGTTTTACTGAGTAAAATCCGAAATAAAAGTCATATTAATATTCACGACCCGATTCAAAATAATTTAAATCACGTAAAACACTGTAAATTATAAGATACATTATTTTCAAGGAACATAATACTTTGGTACCCGTATGTATTATTATTTTATTGAAAACTAGCTGTTGCCCGCAACTTCGTCTGCGTGGGCAATATAGAATAGTCAAAATACTACTTATCCCGTAGGTGCATTCTTTCACGTGACAGTATAATTAGGATTAGCACTTAGCAGTAGCATAGATGTCATAGGTGTCATTGAACATCATTGGCAGTCGTTACGGGTAGTCAGAAGCCAGTAAGTCTGACACCAGTCTAACCAAGGGGTATCGGGTTGCCCGGGTTACTGGGTTGAGGAGGTCAGATAGGCAGTCGCTTCTTGTAAAGCACTGGTACTCAGCTGAATCCGGTTAGACTGGAAGCCGACCCCAACATGATTGGAAAAAAGGCTCGGAGGATGATGACTTAGCAGTAGCATAGATTCATTGATCAAGGTTGTGTTGTGGATGTGACCATTTATCTAAACGAAAGAAGTCAATTTTGTGACGTTGTGAATATCTCTGGATCTAGTCAGCCAATTTGGAAAATTATTACGTATGGTGCGTAAGTAATTTTAATGAAAGACAATTGCATGCGGCAGAGATGAGAATGTTAAGAGGTATGTGTGGAGTTACGCGAATGGATAGAGTGAGGAATGAGTATATAAGAGGAAGTTTGAAAGTAGCGCCGGTATCAGAAAAACTGCGTGGAAACCGGCTGTCGTGGTATGGGCATGTGATGCGGAGGGATGAGAGTCATGTTGTGAGGAAGGTGATGAGTATGAACGTGGACGGATATAGTGGAAGAGGAAGACCAAAGAAACGATGGATGGATTGTGTGAAAGTAGATATGGTAAGAAAGAATGTTACTTGTGAGATGACGGCAGATAGAAGAGTATGGAAGAAGAAAACATGCTGCGCCGACCCCAAATAAAATTGGGATAAGGGCAGGAGGATGATGATGATGGTGCGTACGTAATTTTCACAGGAAACAGCTATAATCTATGTCTATATGCTTTGAGTCTGACAAAGCTTTCATTTGTAAATTTTCTGCAGCTGCTGCGACTAATCAGAAGCCAGAAAGTCTGTCAGTCTTACCATGGATATCGTCTTGTGTAGTTGACAGGATTGAAGATAGGTAGATAGGTAGTCGCTCCAAGCAAAATATTGGTACTCAAACAGATTCGGTGACTGGAAGCCAACACCAACATAGTTGGGGAATAGCTGGATGGATGATAAAATGAGTCATCATCATCAGCAGGCGCATAGGGTAGGATAGTTTCACTTACTCACTATGGTAAGGCTGACCCCACATTAGGCGTGCGCGATCCTCGGGCGTGTGAGTAGCGCGGGCGTCGCGAGCGCGCTGCGTGAACGTCGCGTTTTGCTGCCCTGCGGCATGTGTGAAGAGTGCAAGTTGCGTATTTACCTCTTCGCCCGCTATCCCCGCCGCTCGCTAAACGCCTTAGCAGTTAAACGTCAAGGAGAGCGGCGCGTGCGCGCCGCGAGCGCCCTGCAAACGCCGCAGGGCAGCAAAACGCGACGCTCATGCAACGCGCTCGCGACGCACGCGCGGCGCCCGCGCTGCTCACACGCCCGAGGATCGCGCACGCCTAATGTGGTGGCTTAAGCCGGGACTCCACCGAAATGTTTGCATTAGTTCACGAATAGGCAAAATGTACGTATCTGTGAGAGTCCACTTCATGTGTTTGTACTTGAAACCTGCAGTTTTGCCAAGATTTTAAAAATGTGCGCTCGCAATCTGTCATTTCTTGGTGGAGCCAGCAAATCAAAAGAAACATAAGTGTTGTATACTGTGCGTCACTACCGCACACCGGGAAAATTTCGCTCTTGCAGAGGACGTATATTTTGTGTCACACGTAAACAGGACGACAGTAAGTATCCACCGAAACACTTTCAAAGATCTGATGAACGAACAAATCAGACCTGACTTGGTCACCTGGGGCCAATCAGAGCTCTATGAAGCGATAATACGCTTTGGCTCCTACTGTTATTGTGGTTTCTGAAAATTTATTCACCTCATTCAACGATGAATGTAATTCTGATGGCGACGTTGGCAGATCAACTCTTTTGACTTCTCGAATAGGATACCATTGGTTTTTGTGCTATGCACACCTGCAATGCATTCTGGATTAGGATAGGATAGGTATAGGTGGATAGGATTTGCAACAGAGAACAATTCTGTCTTTAGATTTGTGATTAAATGACATCAAACTTAGTTTTATATAAAAGGTATTTTTTTAGACTTGGCTCGGGTCGTACTGAGACTGTTCGTAATCGTGAACAGTGTACTTGCGATCAGAAGTTGAAAGTAAGCATGTCTCTGGTATGCGGCGCGTAATTTGTACGTTTTCAGACGCATAAAGCATTTTACGTGTGTATGGTATTAAATAGAGAAAGCTCCCATTTCTTATCTGCATATGTATCTGTTCTTGTTTTTAAAGCTACAGAATCCTACATTACCTACCTCACGCTTAGCAGCGCTTGCGAGAGACAGATCCTCATTTCTTCTAGGATTAAGTTTACATATTTTGCATCAGAAAAAATAATCACTCAAAGTAATTTGTTTTAAGGCCACCACATTAGTGGAAGATAAGCTAAACTATTTTTATGAAAAAATCCTGATATGAACTCCATCTGTAACTTTAAACGATAATTAATTGTTCCACTAAAGTCATCATTTTTGACATAATGTTCAAAAAATAATTTAGATGGCACCGTTTTAAATTTGGCTGAGAACTATTAATTTTCTTTTCATCAAGGTAATAATTATAGTTGGATTTTGATGTGGCACGGCAAACTGACAAACACTATTGAAATGTCTATCCAAAAATTACACAACGTGTTAAAATATGGTGAATTACGGAAAATACACAACTCCATCTGTTGAAATAATAATCCTCTATAAAGAATGTATGGTAATATTGTCATTTACCACCTCGCTCCTTTGACTAATTTGATGTATTTTATTTACCACAGATTTAGCACAGATGGAGCTACTTTAACCTTGGCTAAACAAAATTTTCATTTTTTTTTTCTTCGGAAGTTACTTATAAAGGTGTGATTTTCTGTGTAAAGATTAATAATAGGCCGATCAACTAATATAAGTACAACATTCAAATGTACAGTTTTGACAAATAGATTGTGTGTCGTAATATTTTACATCTTGAATTCACAAAATTTATCATATCTTTTGATAAAGTGAATCGATTTCGATGAAACAAAAACTAAATAATACCCCAAGTTACGTAGAATTTTTGTATATAAGCATTGTCTGCATTTAATTCGTAGATTTTACGTGAATCCCGAACGAACAAACAGACAAACAGACAAAAATTACAAAAATGATGGAAATGGGTTCTGTTAGTTATTCTTTAACATGCTGGCTATATTTTTTGTCAATTTCTTCAATGTACAAAAATTACTTTTCTACAGATTTATTATATGTATAGATCATAAGTAGGTCAAGCCAATTATTGTTGTGTACGCTAACACAAAACAGTTAACCGAGGTAGTATTATTTAATTAGGATAATTATTTACAAAGTACACAAGACGTATTGATAACATCAAAATAGTTTGGAGTTAAAAGGAAAGAAAGCTGTTTTGGGTACTGGTTTTTCTAGGATGACAAAAGACACTTACAACTTTTTCTCTGAACTATTTGAAAATTGCAATACATTTGATATGGAAACCTCCCTTAATCTAAACTCTTTCTTAAATATTATAGATTTTTATTATAGATAGGCACCCATGGATCGATATAATAAATAAAATAAGTTGAAAAGTATATTTAACTTTAGGCAATTAAGATTAGGCAATTAGGTTAGAGTTCTTTTAATCACTTGTAAAACCAGTTTTTTTCTTGAGGTAAAAAAGATTCTCAATTATTACCACTTCTAAAAAGGGTTAAACCCTGCACAGCAACGTACGATACGGACAGTTAACACGTTGCGTGATAAGAAAATCAATCTTTCGGAGCGAAACACGCGGGACCTTGCCGACTTTTATTTTTACATGCCAATTTCGGGTTCTTCTTTTTAATAGCGACATTCGCGTGCTGAATGAGCATGGGTCATTCCGCTGTAATTGTAGTGTGCCCTTTGGTTATCACGCGATCGCGTGCCGCCGCGGCAACTTGCCGTGGGCGGCAGAAACCGACGCCTCGCCGTCACGACCACGCCAAGTTTTCATTGCGCGTACTGCACAACTTTTACAGAAAATAAAAATCTATTTTTCTTTGGTCAGATTCGTTCGCGTTCTTCTTTGTGTTTTAGTTTTCAGTTTAAAGGTTTCCCGTTTAGTTTCCGCATTGGTTTGAACAATAGGAGCACTCGTAAACTGAAGATGGTCGGTAATTAATTGAAATGACTAGATCTACAACCTGGCTTTTGTGCGACTTACTAAGTTACTCCTCCACATGATTTTATTTGTTGGCGCTACGTGTGTGGGTATTACAGTAAATGTAACCCACTTTAGACACTCACGGAGAATGACCTCGAACCCGTACAAGCGCCCACCTGAACCCATTCCACCTATTGCGAATTCGATTGGCCCAATCCAGGTCAGACCATGTGAAAGAGTTCTGCGAACATTCTTATTTAATGTTAACAAAACAGTCTAAAACCAATCAATGATAAGTTAAAAGAAAAACGAGAAAATGGATTTGAAATGCCTCTTTACAACAAAGTTTTCTAGTTCCAGCAATCCAAAAATGATTTGACTTCTTTCGAATGGTCGTTGACTTTGTGAAACGTTTCTAGCCTATTTTGCAACCAAGGGAGGGTTTTTGCAAAAGCACAAAAACTCCAACTTACCAAATCCTTATTGCAAACTTTTTAATTTAAGAAAAACAGAAATATTTTCGCCTTCCACTTTCGCCTGCGACCTGTAGGGGCCCTTGTTAAAACTTTGTTTAAAAGAAATCGTTAATAAGTAGCGTTCACCTACAATATTTAAATCGTTTAAGATTTTTTTATTAAAGCAGTTTTTTTAAAGTTAGACCGTTCGCGGCCGGAGTTTCAAACAAAATTGTTGAAAATTTGCATGTAACATGCAAGCAAAATGAAAGTAACACATTTACCAGTCGGTATTTGCACTTATTTCACGATATTACTGGAATTTGCACGCAACCACCACGTCAGCAATGTGAACCTTTTTGTAAATGTAGGTTAAACGAAGTGCAATGATACTTGTTAAGTTAACGTATACACGAAATGTTGGTAAAAGTGGCCAAGTTTGAAACACATGTTTACACAAAAGGGGAAACGTTGGATCTCACGACGTAACATATGTGTGTTCATATCTAAAGACCCCTTGCCACGCTAGCATTTATACCATTGTTGCAATCAAAATGGCATTAGGACGGTATTATTTACATAAACGTACGGTATTATTTAAATAAAATAGGAACCCTCCTTTACTACGTCTAAATACATATAATACAATACGTCTAAATACATACAAAACTGGGTCCTTTGAAAATATTGAAAGTAGAAATTTTTTGAAAGGTTTTACATTAATTTGTTGGATTAAAAAGATTTTCTAGCATTCTGTTCAAAGATTACAGACGAACTGTTGCTCGACAACACATTAATTTATTAAGAAGTACGATTCCTTGAGTTCGACCGAAGGTGCATTCAACCACTCAAACATATCTATTGTTTTATATTGAAGGCAAAATGTATACGTAACATACTATTAACAGTTTCGTATAATGCCTGGATGAACGTGTCAAACTTACTAGAGCAAGAGTGGAGTAAAGTATCAAGAACCACGAAAAGTATCACTTAAGTTATTTTATTGGTGGCGTTAGTGTATCGGAATAGGAACGACAATCTATCGAAGCACTGTGACTAAGCCTCACAGAGAACTAAATATAATAAATAAAATGAAGACGAGCAAAATTTTATCAATTATTTTGGACCTTATGTCCTGACAAGAAAAGTTCAAATTGTTGTGAATCCGCAGAACAGCGCTGCGAGCAAATTCGAGGCCGCGTTTCTTGCCCGCGGCACCGCAGAAACCGCACGGGGGCAGCCACACGACTTTCCTAGAGCGGTAAGATTCAAAAAACTAGACTGTGGCAGAACATTTTGTACCAAAATACTTCTCTAACCACTGAGCTTTGCTCTTTCAACATGACCTACCCTAAGTACATACTTACCTATTACCCTAAGTCCCGTGTTAATTGTTATTGCTACTTACTGAGATCGTTAAGCCGTTTCAAAACACAAAGCATTGCCTACGCTTCCTAAAACAACATAGGAACATTTTATACACAACGTGGAAACAATAATAAACATGTATAAAAGCCTTTTTGTAGTCGTTGTAATGCAACGCACGGAGTATTATGAGACATTTGGATGTTTCTTTTGTAACATGCCAGCTGCATGGGGGAAACTTCCATTTGTCAGACTATTGACTTTTAGCACGAGTTCTTTTACACAATTTACTCGTTCTCCAGTCAATTCTTTACACAATTTCGTCGTTTCAAACTCAATGTTGCATTCGCGGTACAAAAAAAGAAATTCTGCAATCATTATTCTGATCACATCCTTAGAATAAATTGCTCTTTTCATTTTGTAATTCGAAACGTAAAGCGCTGTAATAATAAACTGTCTAAGTTATGTTAAATTCTTTTATTTGATTTATTCTTTGCTTTGTATAAATTGTGGGTAAATAAAGCAGCGAGCAGTTGCAAATTAAAACGTCTTACGTGATTTCCGTGACTTATTCTCTTAGGGAAAATACGAATGTATGATTTTGTTACAGAATTTTATATAGATCAATTAAGTGAGCTTACCACCCTTCTCAAAAGAAATTAAATAAGTTTTTGTCATCCCATATCCCTGTTTTATTATCATGGTCTGTCAATGCTCCCATAACATCATTGTTGCGTGGGCTAGTTCATGTAATTGTAACATGAAGTCGGAACAAATGGAGTGACCCTTGTCAGTAGTAATCCGGTGACAACATTACCGTCTCTTGACATTGTTTGTAATTAATCTCAAATATCATCTACACATTCATGGTATGAAACTTCAGCGTAGTGTTAATTCCCTGAGTTCCGTGGTAAGGGGCTTTACCGTGGTCAGTTAGATTAATTGTGCAGCTGAGGTATAATTTTATACAGTATTCAAGTTACGTATTCATGTGCTGCGTGGTTTACGGCAAACAATGGCTTACTTGAAATTTTGATCGGCTTAAACTAATTTTATTGGAAATAAGTCTCTATAGCGGTCATATTAGGCGCAACAATTAAAGGACTATATATATACTAAATATGTCTATTTCTCAAGCTAATTCGCTTGTAGCTCTAACAACAAAGTAAAAAACGTTGTATTAGTACTAATTATAGTTACAAATTAAAACATCAACTGTAAAAAACCATCAGTACCCAGTGGAAAACGACAAAATGCCATCCACTCAACATATGGCACTGTTCTTTGAATTAATTACAACACATTGTGATCACAAATTGCCTGCCTTTTCCCTATCCCTTTAACACACCCTTTCATATCCATATAAAGTATAACACATGCCTATCATGCAACTTGAGTTATATATCAATTGGGATACACTGACATAGACTAAATGGTACGTAAATATAGTTATAAAGGTGGAATCGAAAGGTCACGCGATGCAAATAGATGCGTGCTTTCAGAAAACTTTATTACATTTAGTGAAAAGTGAAATTTGTAAAACAACTTCCCTATGCCCATGTGTAGTTGGTAATCAATGACAGGCACGCATTATAGTTGATCATGCATGTCATAGGGGCATTATGATAGCACACAAAACTTCTACACGGTTACGAAACTAACTAATGTGTCTGTGATTATTTTGGGACAGGTTCAGTAATTGGTTAGTTTCTTTTGTTATTTTAATATTTACTAACTTATGTTTTCATTTCTGCTCACTCTTAAGATCAATTTTTGTTTGTCCCTTGAGGGATATAAGGTGTAAAATTCTTCAAAGATCATCTATCTTTGGAAAAAAACCGTCTTCCAATTCAAATTTATTACTCTGTTTTATTGTTACCAGCATTTTCCAATAAAGATCTGAATAATAAATAAGATTTTGTTTATAACGCCGACGTTTAAATTGATGGAAAATGTGACAGTAATACAGCTAAAAAGTGGGGAAGAAATTTTTAAGCTTCCTCAGTTTCACCCCTCAGATGAGATTGAAATTGATACTTATAAGCCAAGATCTTCGGTCAGCGAAGCAGAATTTAGTTCGTGGTGTAGCGGAAAGATTCTTGCATAAAATACTGTTAAGATTTCTTTCCTAGTTCATTATTTTATGCATAGCGATCGACTATTTTTAAATAATTAAGTGACTTTAGATTATCATGTATTTCCATTACCATAACAACATAGAACATGAAAATACATATACCTTTATATGTAACCCTCAAAAGTAAACATGTGCACAAAACCAGCAATTGGTGATTAAAGTACACATTGATTCACATAATAAACGCTCATAAAACCACAAATCTCTTATTTTGCCATCACACAAATGAACAATATTTGAATATCCACTGAATATTTTCCAACGAATAAAAAACAAGTAAACAATTAAATTAAATAGCTTTTCCGTCAACGTAGCAATTTGTAACAAATAAAGCTATCGAGCCTCATGACTCGGAAAATCCGTAATAAAACGAAACTTACGTATCATTTAACGTTTGTAGTTAACATTTTTGGCGCTTTTGAACCATTTACAACATTCGTGGTTACTATGTGTCTGACCATATGAGACATCCGATCGTTTTGGTTACCACCGACACCATAAACGATAGTAAACGTAGAGAAAACTATAGTACAGCGATAACCATAAAATGAATGGTATATCGTTTACTCCATAGGTACGTAGAACGTTTACTAGGCAACGACAACATCTATTCCAGTTTTTCGAACTCCCAGTGGACTTTCACGGTCCATATGCGAGATTATTTAAAGTACTTTTATGTACTAAGCGTGTGTTTTGCCGCTGGGTTCACTTAAGGCGATTAAAGTATAGAAAATGCTAAAAAATATACTAATGCTTGTGCAGTTTATTAAACTCCACTCGTTACCCACAAGCACTTTGTACGCTGTGTTTTTGTTCTGAATGCATTTTTATTACCTTGTAGTTTCAGAGATCTCGCGTTGAGTAAACGGAACTTGTTATATTTTTAAATCTTTATAAAATTTTTGCTTTAATCTTGTTTACTTTATTTAAAAATAATCTGTAAGTACTAACATTATTTTGCAATATGAAAAATTACACCTCCATGTATAAAAAATAAACATGCTTGCATTGTAACAGCAACATAAAGCAGAAATAATTTATTCAACATTCACGACGCGATGTCTTGACTAAAAATGTTTTACTTGCCATGTATTAGTTAACACGACGTAAGGATTAATTAATTCAGACAGTTTGCGAACATATCAGAACTAATTACCAAAAGATCGGCAGGAGGGCGCGTCGCAATTTTCTCGCGAATTTCATATAACTTTATTAATAAAGTATTAGTTAAATCTCCACTGACTTAACATTTCCCGTTTACGTAAGCAATTGGCCAAAGATATTTCATGTTAGCATTAGAATGTTTCACACACCTTGGACTGCAAAAAGGGCTGATAAATCAATACTCGACCAACTGAAGATGAAAACCATATTTTGCACTATCTTTTACCAACGAATACTAGGTCACTTTGGTCATTTTGCCCGCAGAGAGCCCGACAACTTAGATAAGTTGGTTGTTGTGTGTAAGATTGATGGCAGAAGAAAACAGGGTCATTTACCTATCCGTTGGTCAGACCGAATAAAAGACGTGACCGGACTCACTATACCGGCTGTCCTGAGACAACCCGGAGACCTTGTCACCGACTCGGAAAGGCATTTCAAGAAATGCGACCCTAGTAATGTAGGGCACTTTAATATGGGGCTGAATATCAATTAAAGTACCTACTACGCTTACCATCACCAAATGAACCTACTCGCTACCCTCAATTACGCAAAAATAATCTTGAGTACATATGACCGAGTGGCCGATTCTAGGACATCTTACACACGCATGAGACAAAGGAGTTGTTTAGTTCAACTGATGACCAACGACCACAGAAAGGGCACAAGCAACTCTAGAATCATTAGGCTTACGCTGGGAGGGCTGGTGAAGTCAGAGATTTTTGTAGATTTTCATGTGATAAAGATGCATGAAACCTACACTGCAGAACAGTTTCTTATATTTGTAACCGTGGAACAAACCACAACTAAACGACTTTATACCTTTGTCTGAAACCACTAAGATATTGCTGTATTGACAAAATCTTACAGCTTGGCATAAAGCTAAGGTAAAATTATTACCCATTTAGCAGGCAATAACCCACTCGATGTTAATATCGATAAAATGGTTTAAAGAAAATAATTCTAGGAAATGAGGTCATTGTGTTAGCGCTCGCCGTAAAAAGTTCTTTACAAAAAACGTTTCAGAAATGCTCGCCCTACAGCGGTAAATTCACCGAACAGCAACATAATAGCAATAATACCTTCAATAAACACAAAGAAAAGGAATTGACACTTGCACACTCCGTGACTTAAACAAAAGCGTCGTTAACAATTCGTGGTTATTAAAAGAGCCGAGCATAATCACCCCTTGCAGAATAAAATTACCGTTCTGACAATCCTCATTAGCATACTTAATAACATTTCAAACGGTTTTCACACTGCCAAGGATACAAAAAAGTCGAAATAAATAATTCAATATGTTTTAAATGTTTGTTTTAAAATTATACTGTGACTGGAATTTTGAATTTTTTGGGATCGCAATGTGAGGCGTCGACGATAAAGAGAATTTGCATTGGTATTTGTGGAGCTCGGTGTGTATTCGCATGCAGTGCTTTCGTACGTATATGATTTATGAATTCTGCATCATAATCTAAGTAAAGTATTCACATAAGTTCACTTTATGTATGTGCGGAATACATTCTGTTCTTTATGCATCGTTGTGGCTCTATTTATCCGTGGCGCTTCTGACCTGGTTCTGTCTAACCATCATCATCGTTAAGTAGTATAACCTGACTTACTTAACTAGAATAATCATGGAACCAAATTCTATTACATAGCTCAAATAAGCTCCTCTCACATTCTGTATTACATAGAGACTCAATTAGAATCGCAGTGGATTAAGATATTGAGCTATTTGAGTTAAACCTCAATTGATTGTAAAGCAGTTTGGTTCTAATACGGTTACTTTAGGAACGATTCAATAATTTATGCATTACAGATACACAGCGAATCACTCGAATATACATATATGCGCTCATAAGCAGCATATTAACAAAACCTGCAAAACCGGTAAAGTAAACGAAATCAATCTTTTTTATAAAGTAAAGATAAAACTAAACGTATATACGTATAGCAATATTGCAGATTGCAACTAAGTACTTCCACTCGCAAATATTGCTTTAGGATTATTTTTAAACAAAAGCTCTCAAAGCTGTGCCTAAAAACAGAGGAACGAAGTAATCGAGTGCCAATCATAGTGCCGGACAGTTCTCCATGTATCGCGATACACCTGTAGTTTATAGCCAAACGTGGAAATGCCTACGTTGTTTACAAAGGCCGATGTCGGACATACTTCAAAGTCTGTTCTCACGTATGGAAGACGTCAATTTGGAAATGCCGTCTATTGGTAACTTTGAATTTCGGTGAATGGATGGTACCTAAATGTGTGCCTAAACCTAAAAGTGGATATTTTGCGAATCGATGGTTTAACGTGTGGATGTCATTTTACATGTTTAAAATATCCAAAGGAAGACTTATGTCAACATTCAGTGCCATAAAAATTTTAGTCACAAAATAGACATTTCTATTTAATTTTACAATAAAAAAATTAAACAAAGTATTCAAAGGCTTATAACTGGAGTCTCAGTAGGCAAGCATAAATACGACTAAAAAGTACACGGCGCCCGCAACTAACAAACTACAAAGAGATTTGCTGAAACCCCAAAAGGTTGCTTGTTACTTAATCCAATTTCCACGCAATCTTTTGCTGAAATTCTTTTTAAATTGGTGTCACGCGCTCGGTATTATACAGTTTGTACAATTTAGTAACAACTTCATACTACCCAACCGTTTTCACACTGTGGTTTTGTACACTACGTATTTTTAGAGCTAGTGTTTCTTTCATATGCTGTTATTGAACGGATATTCTAAATACAGAGAATTTTCAGCGTATTTTGAAAATGAAGATATATAAAGAATAAACTGGGTTTTGGTTAAGTGGGAACGTGGCCAATTCTTGAATATAGTATTTTAGTTTAATTCTTCTAACCTTGTCTGATATTAACGTATAAATTAATATTGAAACATTAGAGTAAATTACAACACAGTTCAATTTAAATAAATTAGATAAATATTTGAGCTAAACAGTACTATTTTGTAGGTGCTAGAAACGAGATCCGCTCGAGTACATGATTAATTTATTTTCAGCCTCCTTAATAATTTCATCACGAACAGTGCCCAGTTTAATTTAAAATAAATAGGCCTTTTAAAACGAAGACCTTCACACTCTTGAATTTTATTCAATGAGTATTCCGAGTGGAACGAACCCTTGAAAGTAACTTTTAAACAATTTAGTAGAATCATAGAATCGAGTCAAGGTATCAGAGGACATCAAAAATATTCAAATCTCCAAAGGATCTTACAACAGAGCCGAGTAAGTATTTACAAAACAATCTTTAAAAAAACATGAACCAATTTTAACGAGAAAATTGTTTAGGATTCTTCACTCGGATTCTTTGAAAATATTTGATCTAAACTACGTATAAAAATAACAAAATAAACATCGTTTAATTTTGCTTAAAAACTTGGATAAACGCAAACAAAAAGTTTTTTATTAGGCAATAAAATGTTTTATTAAAAGGTTTTTACAAAAAAGCTAGTAATATGTCCCAGACATTTTGAAAGAATAGTGTTTGAGATAAAAGGGTACTCATTTACAATTTTGTATTCAAATGAACAAACATCAGAATAAATAAAAAAGGTCTCTTGCCTTCGGTACCTAAACGTTATTATGCAAATAAAACAAAATATTTATCTCTATACAACAAAGCAGGTGAGTATTGTGATACAAATGCTGTACTAAGTATCTAAGTATTTTAGAAAAAAAAATGTTCTACATAGGTAAAAAGAATACACAACAATTTTACAAGACAACATCACAGTATCAGGGGCAACAACCGACAACTGCGATCATATCAATACGTTAGTCGAATCAATACTACAGTAAGTACGTAACATATACGTATCCGTTTTATAACAAAAATATTGAAAACGCTGGATTACTATTCGACACACGCCGAAGTAACTACGTGATTCGTTTTCCAATATTTGAAACAAAGCGAGCCCTTGACAAGAAAACACAAATCAAACTATGGCATATCCGTTCAACTATTTTAACTGTCGTAAATATAAATTTATCGCGGCACTGTTGTTTGCTATTTTATTGTTGCTTTCAAGTTGTTGTACAAGTTTAATTGTTGGTGACCACGAACTATGTACGTACTTTTATTACTGTTCCGGGAACTGTTCTTTTTGTCACTTTGTGTTTTGTGTTGTACACAAACTGACAGAAAGAACACTGAAGACTTGTAATTCTGACATTTTCCGCTAGTACGGAACTCTCACTTGTCTTATACTGCTATCAAACTTGGAGATTGACACGCCTAAAGAAAAAAGTCTCATATAGGTATAGTTTATCGAACAAATGTCAGTTACCATACATTTTTCATTATATTCTACCGTTCAAGATAACATAGTCTAGACGGTAGCTCCGTCATGGATGACTTGAAGGTCTTCCCTCCAGCGTAGCGAGTGACAAGGTTTTCTATATTTTTCCTGAACATTCCTGACCTGTTTTGTAATGCACACATGATATGTGCAATTTATTGCTTCAATAGAATGATTTGAGTTACATTTAAGTAATTTGTTATTAATTCCCATATTAGGCTCTTTCATACACGCATTAGTTTCTGAGTTCATATTCATTCATGGCCCCTACAATATCATGTTAATACAGGTTAGAACCGAAACAATATTAAATATTTTTATCACACATACGCACAATAATATATTAGCATTAAGTGTGGAAAAATACATTATACTTTTGTTATTTTATTTTTAAAGAATAATTTACTATTAAAATGATTATTAAAATGAGAAATGTGTTCTTGATTTCTTAGAATATTTACTTGCAAGCCTTATTTACTTTCATCCTTTGTATTCATAAAAACAGTTTCTAGGAATCATGAATAAATTGATTTTAAAATGGCTTTTCAGTGTTATGATAAACATGCTGTTCGTTGTTAATAATTAGTAGTTGTTAAAACCTACTTTGTTTTTCTGCTGCGTAAATTTTTATCGTTAATAATAAATACCATTTAAGCTCATTTGTGTTGTTTTTAAAGAAAATAAATAACACACCCTTTATTACATTTGTATTATACGTAATAAAAATTGTATATTTAGTTTTTTAATTAAATTCACGCAGAATAAATTATAATAGCTACATAGGTAGGTAGGTGTGTGTTTTTATAAATAATGTTCCGAACAAAGAACTTACCTATGGCTGATCTTATTAACTGCTTCCAGAAAGGCTTGCTTCGCGGATACTTTGAGAAAAAATAGATAAAAGTTGTCGTAAACAATTATCCCGTTAAACGGCGCCCTTGTCCTATTTTTCTACTACACAAAACCGTGAATAAAGTTTTCAGTGAATAGTGAAAATTTAATGTGGTACAAAATGGTAATTAGCCACATTTTTCGCAATAAACAGCTCCTCATGTGCATTTGAAATTAGAATCACCTACGTTTGCGTGACCAGTGACCAATGGATACTTAGATTCCTGTCGGGTCACGCACGCGTTACAACCTAATTCCGACTGAAATAACTACAATGGCCGCCGTTTTTACAGCGAATTTACTCGTGTTTCTGTTAATATCTTTATTACACGAATTCATGAAGTTAAAGTGAAATTGAGAACGGCCTTAATAATTAAATTGGTTTACCTTTTTAATTTGGCTCTTTTACTGATTTTACAATAGCTTTTAAAAGTATTGAAATTCTTTGAAAGGAAACTTTTTCTGAGGAAGTAGGCAGAGTCTCACTTAAAGCTCCTCCGTGCGTATACTGGACCGACAATACTGAACCGATTTAAATGTTTGGTACACGGATTACCCAGACGTAGAATTGGGCCTATGAAAGGCATATTTTTTTACGAAAAATAATTCAGCCAAAACGTGGGTGAATCCGCGGGAAACAGCTAATATGTAAGCATACACACAAATGTTAATTCCACGTCTTCACACACCGCGCACCTCGTACATGTGATTTCAGCCTCAAAATCTCGATGATAAAGTTTTGAACTAAGTAAACAGTTAAACACTTAACGACTTTACGTTCAATCTCATTCGTGTTTGCGGTGCTGTGATTACATTGCATGCTGCACAAGACTGTTAGACTGATACCCTTCAGGAATCAGGCATCGTTTACAAAGTAGCAGGTGATCGGCTCCCGGATTTACGAACACACAACATTCAACCGTCTGGAAAGCTAAAAGTTAGACTATCCAACTTACACATTCTTTGGATACGTATGTAGCTGTTGGTTGGTGGTGGTTTGCATAGCTTTCGTGCAGAAAGATGGGTATGGAAAATAAATATCTAAACAAAAATCTTTTACAATGAGGGTTTTCTAAAATGGCAATCCACGAGGTGGCAGCACCGAGTCGTCAGGTCCAATAACTGTCAAAGTGCTTATCTTTACTATGAATAGTGAACGATTTTAGTGTTTTTTTATTTTATAATTAAAGCACTGCATTATTGTTTTACTATTGCGGTTGAGTAAATAAAAAAAAACAAATCATATTGTGTTAACAAATTTTTCAACAAGCTTTTCCTTAGTACCAGTGACTTTTGCACCTTCTCTCTTAGCTCAATTTTTAGTTCGGAAACCTTATTCTGACCGTAGACCAATTTCAATAAACAATAAGTTCGGCACCTACAATTCCATACTATTTGACAGCTGTTTGGACCAGACGCATACGTGGCGCCACCCGGTGGCAGAAAAAAATTCAAAAACCCTCATTGTAAGAGAATGAACGTGGTTTGAACATGAAACTATGGCAAATAAATTACAACCGTCTGAAAAAATTCATGCCTACAACAAAAACAAAAAAAAAATATTGCCATGATAGATTCTTATTGACTTTGGTGTTACCGAAGCAATAGTAACAAGTAACTAGTAGTAACGCAAAAGTACCTACTCATACTACAAAGCGTAAATAACTGCAATTTATACCTCATTACCTCCAATCATATCTGAATATTTCAGACATGCACCACAGACAGCTACTTATGTATTTTATAAGAAAAAAATTAAAACGCAACGGTGATGTAATATTATGTTCTGCATCTTCAGTACCTGTTCCACAATATCGGAACAGTATCGGAACAGCTGCGATTTCAGTAAATAACATTTAGTTTTATGGTTCTGCCACATGCTTCTAGGTGAAGTTTCCAATCTTCCGGTCACGCCAACGTCAACTTTGGTAAAACTAAGAATATTTTTCGGTTAAGATATGTGAGTGGTATGAATTTTTGTGTGTGACCGTATTTTGTATTTGTGATGGATATTGATGTAACAATAATAAAAATGTTGACATGATATTTCGAAGTACACCAGAAACATATTTTTTTTTTTTGTATTATTGATTGTTAATGAAATACAGACACATCATACTATAATCAAACTTCAACTAGATACCTAACAATTCAAGTCACTAATTAAGAAACTTCAATTGAAATCTCATGTTCAAATTGAAATACTGAAGATCCAAATTGACATACCAATTATATTTATACCACCAAAAGATATCAAACACTTCTGCGCTAATACTAGATTATATAGAATTCCAATCGACCACCATTTGCCAAAACTTTTCATTAGGTATATTCTAGAAGCACTCCCACCCGCTGTCATATAAAGACGAGTATAAAACAGAATTCAAACATAGAATTTGAAATGAACCCAGTGATTGATTGAAACTAATTTAAAATTGAAATCTTGTCTAGAACATAGTTTTGGAGCCAGATTGTTCAATTTAGATTTAGATAAGATTTAGTGCTTTAATTTTGAGTTAAATTGTGAAGACATATATACTTACTCAATTAATGGCCTAAGAAATCAATACTATGTTCTTATTTTACAATAACACACTAGCCAATAAATAACAAAACACTATCTACATTGTCCGAAAAGCTTCCACTAATGCTTCTTTGATTTTTCGCGCGAGCGCGGCTGAAGTAGCTCTCTAGGTGAACAGGGCGAATCTGACAAGTCTGAGATACGAACCGTAAGTAGAACAACGCGGACGTAAGTGGCCCAGTTAGAGCTTTTGTCCTATCTAAACAGTTGTTTCTGTCATAGGCAAGCCCGAGAACGGCTGTTTCATATAATACGCCACGTACTAGAACGATGCCAGCGATTCTTTTAAACTGTTGCCGGGAACTTTGCTGTTGACAGATATTACAATGTGGATACGAATGTGGTCTTTTAGATTATTTATTTTCGTACCATTTGTTTTTGATCGTTGTTTTGTTCGTACTAACGTTTTGTCTTGTTGGACATTTTGTTATATCTAGTTTACAACTCTTATATAAGCTTGTTCATTTAATGAGTTGTTTAGGTTTTATAGCTGTAGAATATACTTGTAATTTTATTGTATCCAAATCACAAATAGGCTAAAAACTAATTATTTTAACGCCAATGCGCCTTTCAATATAACAAATAGCCTACAACATACACGGAAAACTTACCTTCGCTATAAAATCATCAATTTAACCGAATGAAAACTGTGTGAAACGCGTCGAGCTTTTAATAAGGCCTAAACAATAGGTTTTGCTTGTCACGTCGGTCCTGAATTACGGCGCGTCATTGATACATCAGTGACAAGCATTCATGCCGATGATAGACACTCGATTAAGTACTGCCAGCTCGACAAAACCTACAAAGCGATCATTCATTTTTTTATGTACAAGTAAATACGGAATTAAGCCTGAAATTTCGATTTTATGTCGTTTGTATTTTACGGTAAATTATTGCTGTAAGTTCTGATCAGTATTTTGGAGAGATATTTTTGGATTTATTTACGCTAAATAAATGTTATGTATGATTCTAGAATTTTAATAAAAAAGTATGCAAGTGTAGGTATATTTATTTCAATTCAAAATGGATGACGCTTTGAAATTGAACCGAGGGTCACTTCTCAAAATATACTCAGTTATCCATATCCAAAACAAGATCGGCCTATAGAAGTCCACAGATGGACAAAGGCCTACTCCAGTGTATGACATGCCGGTCCCAACTTGACTCACAGATTGCTAATTGGCAATTATTTGTACGTCCCGATCGGTACCACTCTAGCGTGGTACTTCTTATGTTCAATCAGAGAAATCCCTGCTTATCTTTAGCAATATTATCTTTATTAATTTGACACTCGTATTGATAACTTAGAAAGAAATCGTAAAGACTGTATCGATTTGAAAAAATATTTTAAATCATATTATCGATACTTTTTCACAACTTAGGTAGTATATCGTTGGGACCATGCTGGGTGACACTACATTCCGGCTCGCTACATGCCTACGCCTCGGCGCTCCCACTGCGGCTCCGCATCGCTGCCAGTGCGGTGAATCTGTGGACCGCCTTGGGCACCATGGTCTTTCCTGTAGCAAAAGTGCTGGTCGCATGGCACGACACGCCAGCATAAATGACATTATCCGTCGTGCTCTTGTCACCGCCGGAGTGCCAGCCATTTTAGAACCCAGAGGCTTGGCACGCGACGATGGCAAGAGACCAGACGGGATGTCTATAATGCCTTGGAAGATGGGAAGGTCTTTGGTGTGGGACGCAACCTGCGTCGACACCCTTGCACCTTCCCACCTTCCCAGTACGGCGAGCTGTGTCGGTGCAGCTGCTGCAGCCGCGGAAAACCTCAAGCGGCACAAATATGTAAACCTCACCGGCAATTGCATTTTTGAGCCGTTTGGGGTTGAAACCCTGGGACAAAGGGGCCCAAGTGCCCACAGACTCTTTCGAGAAATTAGTAAGCGATTAGTGGAGTCCACTCGTGACCAAAGGGCTGGCCTATACTTCGGTCAAAGGATATGCATTGCCATCCAGCGTGGCAATGCAGCCAGCCTTTTGGGCACGATCCCAGCTGACAGCGATGCGGATGAATATTTCGATACCTAGTTTTAATATTTCCCTATAATAAGATCATTTTGTAAAACTATTGAATACACAATATCCTGCCTCGAAAATATAATATTTACATTTATTTGTACTACACAGAGCACGTTCATTCATATTTGCAATTTACAGTACAAAACAAATAATACGTTATGTATTCAGACCAAATATTATTATGTATCTACAATAATTAAACTTAGGTAGTTGTTGAGAAACCATTGTGTAATTGAATTAACCTAGACAAATGACCTGATATCATAACTTTAAAGTATTTATTTATTTACATAGATATTTACAATACATATTTACAATAAATATCAAAAACTATCCTAGTAAAACAAACAACTAAAAAGCGTCAAAAAATATAGCTGTCAACTGGGAGCGTGCCCAAGAGGCTGGCAGCATTACCTCGTTGGATCGCCATGCTGATTCTTTGTCCGAGGTAATAGCCAGCCTTCTGGTCACGAGAAGCAAAAAGTAACTTTAAATAATATTATGTTCTGTGGATATAATTTACTGGGTACATAGCATCCTCCTGGTAGCACTTCGATACGCATCTTACGATCGAAAATATCAAATTGAGCCTTGACAGGTCACGGATCCCGAACATCGAATTTTATCCACAAGATGTTGTTTTGCTAATAAAAATGTAAGTATTCATAAAACTCCGGATATTTTTTAAAGAAATACGATCGAATGAGATAAAACATATTCGATTACTTATTCATAGATCGCGATAGGCCAGCTAGTTTATATCTCATCATAAAATCGAATAGCATATCAATGTATCGAATAACCGCATACATTTTGAAAGGTTTCGGATGTAATAGAAACCCTCACATTTCAGTTTTTTTTTATTTGAAAAATTCTTTTCGATTCTGATCCCTATATTAAAAATAGTAATTAATTTAAAATTCAATTTGGAATTTAATGGTAAAATCAAATATCTATAACTCGATAACAGTAAAATATCCTTTATTGAGGTACTCGAAAACTCTTAATAATTTACTGAAAGGTTTCCAGCTCAGTGCTTATCTAGGTATTCGCACTGAAGCAGCTCTTCAGGGAAATGGCTTCAAGTTAATGGCGGTGACTTGTAAACACGCTGGAATACTACTATCTTCAATGAAGGGTTTTAAACAGTACTTCATTAAATAGAGTTTCTTTTAAACCTTTCTCAATTTAAAAGGTTATTCTTCTATTGTGTTTGATTTTACGCAGTAGGACAATGTACTTTGATACAATTTGTATTTGTACATGTACTATGACTCTTTTAGTCACTATTTAACATACTTTTGTTATTGGTAAACAAAGCACCAACAAAATAAACATTTGTTTCGAGAACGATCTCACCCGCGGCTCGCAGTAACGTAGACAATTTCACCGTTATCGAAACACCATTTCTTAATTAATTTACGTAAAAGGTAACTTTTAATTACTGCTTAGATTTCGTGGAGCTTTACTCCAAAATAACAAATTAAAAAAAAAATACGTTAAATTAAAAATGGTTAGAATACATAGCGCTCATATTCTCAAGAGGTGGACACAAGAGATGGGATCCTTTCAGCCTCCTCAAAACGTTAATTTTCTTAAGATCCATTAATTCTCGAGATGATGACAATATTAAAATTATGGGAAGTACGTAATTAGATTACAGAGACGTTCAAAACTGAAGTGACTTCGTAATTAAGTAGAGATATCAATTATTTATTAGATCGATAGCGGCAAGACTAAAACTAGATTAAGATATGACGTAAGTAGTGGCTTAGCGGTAACACGTGCAGACCTTCGGTTAATCGTCTTCAGAAACCGAAACCATATTAAAATTCAACCTTTACCAAATATACCTGAAAAGAACAAAGTTTTACCTTTCGTAAACCTATATGTGGGAAGGTATAGTGTTTCCAAAAAGAAAAACATTATTAAGTACTTGCGTGGTTGTAATAAAATGGCAAATGTCATTTAAATAACAATTATTATATTCATTTTCAGTAACTCATACGTATTAAGTATGTATATTTTTTGCATCAAACACGTCAGGTGAGTTAATTATGAAAATATGTATAAATGTTGAAACTACGAGGACATTTAATTACATCCTTTTTAACCCGCTGTTAACCTCTATTAAACAGGAATATCATCATGTATTGGTTGGTGCAATAATGGTTACACATTTTAACGTAGTAACGAATGTCAAAAAGTCTGGGTTAATTAATGGCAAGTGAGATCATTCGTATATGCATTTATAGAAGTTGAAATTAATATATTCATTCATAGACGGAATGTGGAATAAAAAAAATGTAGCCACGCACATTGAGATCACAGAGACACAAGCTCAGAAGCCTAAAAAAGGCAAACCTGCTTTCTTAGAAACAACAAACAAGTCAAAGAGAAACTATTTTTTTCTTAGTTGTTGGTATGGACAGAGACCTACACACATTAGTCGTATATAACGGTAGAAACGGCCATAACTCACAGAAGAGATCTAAAAGCAAAGAAAGGGCCCGATTGTGATCGGTCATCTATTCTTATATAGGAAGGCTACCTATTCAAGCTGAGTGGCCGAAGCTTACCATGTGATCGAACGATCTACCCAACTACAATTGCGGTACACGCCTTAGATAACTACGCTTTCAATGGCCAATAGTTTCGTTTGGGATAAATGTTTGAACAGAAAATACACTTTAGCGTACAGCATTTTTTGTTAACATTTCTCACTGTGAGCGAAACTCTTACTTCTATCGAGCTGTGATCGATCAATCGATGAGCAGACATCAATTATACCGTCTGTTAAGGCTATTAGGGCTTAATATTATGATAACGGTGATATAATGCCATACAATGACGTGCTGTGGCCATCATTGTTCTGGGGCAGACACGAGGTGAAGCGAAACTATGTGTATGGCAAGTCTGTTTATAAACCATGTAGGACAATGTTTGATCTACATGTTTCACTGTATAAATATAAACTTAGAGCTATTTATACTTTGAATTAAAATATCTTACTGATTATGGTTGGTCAGTACAGTCTAAATTTTTTTTTTTACTAAATGATGCCAAGGTTATATAAGATGTAATAAGATATAGTAATAGGATATAGTACCTTATCCTGAATGCTATTTACGCTCTATATTTACGATGCATAAAACACGTGCTGTCGAGAATCAAGTCGTTAAATAAAAACGAATAAACCAACAGGAGTCTATTACACTAAATTAGTATTTTATATTTCAAAACATTCTACGAGTAGTATGTTCTAGGAATTTATCATTCTGTGATATACTCACAGGAATTTCAATATGAAAGCGGTTAAAAATAAAGACTTTTCTTTGAGAAAATCCCATCTATCGTCTTAACTAATATACCTCTCTGTGTTTATTTAATAATCCTTTAGAAAAATACACCTACATACTTAACATAATTTAGATACCTATGTTTTATAAAAGCTGTAATATAATAACAGATAAAGGTGTTTCATTCGTTTTCGGATTTACTTTCTCTATATCAAAAGATATTTTCACGAAAACTGAAATTTTTCATCGAATCAAATTCTTGGTAGTTATACAGTATGAAATTCATTTAACATACAGAATACCAGTTAAACTTTATCAACTGAATATACTTCACTGATAAAGGCGACAATTTAAAACGATTTCGTTTTCCTAAGAATTTACGGGACAATATTTTATTTCTCCAAAATAAATACTCCTTTCACTCGTGCTGAAACCAGCGACTTCATAATTTCGCAGTCATTCAGTCAGTGCTTACAACACCCACGCTGAAGCCCGGCGTGGGTAGCAAAAGTGATGGAATTTAATACGAGAAAACCTTCTTACAGTCATTTTTTGTACATTAATGATGACAAAATGTTTAATGAGACAAAAAACCTTTTTTCCTTTGACAATTTTCGCAAGGGAAGTAATCACATTGGAACTAAATTAATTCACACTGTCTACTGAAAGTATGTACACACGTTCACAGTTCACAACTAACTTGTGCTGTGTAAATGTGTGTACCGTGTACTGCAAATCAACATGCCTCGAGTTAAGTGTTTTACTGCAAAAACATTTACATGAACATGAATAGTTATTATTTTACCATTTATTTTTAAGTTCTTCCTTATTTATACAGTCGCAACACACTTTTGCAACATATTTTAATTAAACCGCGAATTTAAAATTCAAAATTCAAAATTATTTATTCATCAAAAAAGAATTACAATAAAGTTTGGCAATGACCCTCAAACTAAGCTACAGCCATTTATCCTTATCCTTTAATTGGATTTCGATATATTTTTAGATGTGTACTGATTTTCGAATATTCGAAATAGAATCCAAATTGGATAGACAACCAAATTGAACGCAGACGAGTACATGGTACAAGATCCGAAAAGCTGTATCTCATTGTGATTTTATAAGAGGCATCTGTTCTTTTTCCCAAGCATCTGATATAAATGAAACCCTTTAGCGACTGCTTTTAAACGCAAAGGAAAAGGACACAAAATATATTTTGCTTTTTGCATGAAATACGTGTCTCATCTGTCAGTTTTTTGTCTGCAACAATTCGCTGACATTTATAAAACGACATGTTTCATACAGAAATAAACGACAACCCTACTACTATAACCCTTTTTTTATGAAGTAATACAATTATATTTGCTTATTTGTTTAATACTTAATTTTGAAAAAGGGTTTTCCAAATAAAACCAAGGCACAATAAACAAAGATCCAACTGAAACTGTTAGCGTTTTTGTAAAAACAAACAGCAATCCAATTTTAAAATGGCGGTTCTCTAAACGTCTAAACAAACGCAACTGGATATAGTTTTCCAATGTTTGTTAATTATTAAGCTCTGTCGACCACCATTCCAATTGTTTTTTTAACAAAAGTTGCATCGGGAGTTGGGAGTACATAAATGTATGTGCTTAGGTAGTTGTCACGCGTGTCGAGTCCGCGGCGCCGATAATCCCCTTAGTGGGTAACGAACTGGCCAAGTGCCGGACAGATAACTAGCTATTCCACTTTAGGTTATCTTCCAACTGCTTACATTTAAATCCTCTATTGTTTTAAATAAGAGCTTAATAAAATAATGAAAGTACCTATTTCGGTATCAGAATAATTTGAGCTCGTTTTTATTTTAATCGTTAAGCCTCATGTAATGTTTTACATAGACACAATTATTGTACACATATACTTACTTAAGTGTCGTCTTTATACTTACATGGCATTTTGCTTACGACCAAACTTCTTTTGAGCAAAATACATTTTAGAAAAATATAAAGATTTAAACAAGTTTAAAACTTAAATTATATATGAAAAGCTTAAAAATAAAATTTCAAACGCTGTTGCACTTCAAGAGGTTCATTTTATATCACGCAGAGCAACGACGAAAATATGAAAGAAAAATTTTATGAGTCCATAAAAACTGTCAGACAATTTTTAATGGCAGTAATATTTTTTAGCATTTTAAAGACGAGTTGCAGACAACTTTGATATAAGCTATTTAATAATTCAACTTTACACGACTGTAAACAAGCATCATTACGTTTAACGACATGATAATTATCGCGTTAAAAGTAAAAACCTGAGTATTCTGACATTTTTAACTCTACTGACACCTTAGTTAGCTCAGTTCGTTTATAAAAGCAAATAAAAAAAATATAATCACTTCGGAAAAACACAATCATACACAGGATATACAATGGCCATACATAACGATTAAAGACGAATCAACGTCCGCTGGCAATAATTCTGGAACAACCCATCGTATTTAATGGAGGTGACCAAATCGACTTATTTATTTCAATACGCGACGAAACTTAAATCGTAAACAAAAGCGTAAATCCGATTAAACGTACAACGGTGTTTTAAAAGGCTATTTTGGTCCGTGATCCCGAGAGACTTCGGTGTTGAAACGAAAACTATCCAAAACGTAGGTAGCCATATCGGTTTTCCTGTGTGGATTGTACGAACGTGCAAGATCAACGATTGTACTTTTCGAAGGAAACTTACTGGAACATCGAAATGCAAGCCAATTGCTTTACTAAGAACTACGGAATGCAGGATTTCTACAAAGACGCGTTTTCATTAGATTATCACAATTATTGATAGAGCTACTACGAGACTAGGGCGTTAAGTATCAGCAACGTCTTATTAGTGTTTTCTAATAAATAATTATTTATTTAGCTTAAAAAAACCACCATATACCTAACCTAACCAGCAATTAAATCGTCAAAAGATTACAAAAGTAAACGTGTTTATGAAATGCACAGTTCAAAAAAAAAAGGGCCGGTAATCAAACCTTTTACCTCCCCAAAGTAATCAAGTAATCCGTTTCCCAACTTCCAAATTCAGCTATTAAAATTCCCGAATAAAAGTGAAAATCAAACATCAACCTCGAAATTAGTAGAATCCAAAGAATTCAAAACGTCCAGCAATAAGGCCGGAGTTTCACATAGTCAAACACTCGAACAGCGACGAGCGGCTAGTTACCAAAACTTTATCTCGTCCCGATTGCCGGTTTGTAAATATTAATTCAGGCAATTTGCTAAATTTGTCCCGCGTTAATTAAATAGTAGTCGCGTCGTAATCCAATAAATAAATCGTGCCGATAAATACCGACCTATATAATTGTAGGGACGCGACTCGTCGCACGTAAGTAACGATCGACTATTGTGTCTGTGACGGCAATAATTCACGAATGACGAATTCGTTGTAATACCTACCATTGTGTTACTGTCGCGCACAAGATGTATTAATCGGATTTTATTTCTTTTGTTAACTACCACGAGTTCTATCATTTCGGTTTCAGTTAATATTTTTATAGCAGGTCAGCGAACCGCGCGTGGGTGGTTTTCCTGCCAATGCGAACAAATATGTACCTATATACTGTCTTTCCCTGATAAGACACTTTATAGATAATGCGAATATTTGTGGAGAAGGAATTACTGTGTTTATGTAGATGTGGGTTTTCCTTTACATAATAGTTTAATCCTCTAAGATGTCACCCACAGCCATAAAATCAAATATAGTAGTGGCGTAATCTCTCTCAGTAATAAATGTTGAAGCGCTAGGATACTAAATTAAAATTATGCTAACAATGTACTAATAAATTAGTTCAGAATTGTGCTAAAGCGATCCATAACGAGCCATAACTGCACACACAAACCTCATACGCACGTTCGAGTATTAGTAACAATCCAATTAAATTCCATATAATTTGATCGCACGAAATTATAATTTTGTGGGTTATCATGCGAGCACATTGTATTATGTTTTATTTAATTTAAGGTTAGCCATAAACTGTGGGTATATATGACTTGAATGCCAGTAAAGATGCATAGTATGCAAAGCCACAGAACTTCTTCGGGGCCATAAAATGCCCAGTTTTACGGTCCCAGTGAACCCAAGCGTTCAAAGATATTGAGGAGAAGAAACTTGCCTGTAATTGAAGTCGTTTTAAGACGGTCATTTTATACATTTCCTGTTCCAAAAACTGGGGTCGAGATATTTTGTTTAACATTTAAAATAGACGCTCGGTTTGATAAGAGTTCGCTACCATTTTGAATTTAACGAGCATTGATAATAATAGAACGAATTTTCCTTTAACACAAAAGCTACATGCAAAAAACTATCAGCGCCTAGACTGATAATTGCTCTTTTTAAGATCAGCACTTATAGATAAAGTAAGAAAAGATACCGGTAAGGACGTGTTTGGCCTCTTGACAGGAAATGATCCGAATAAAAATGATCTATAATTAAAATATGTAAACTGATCGTTTTCTGGAGTTACAAAATATCAAATAGCAAAAAAAATCTGAGCGTTAAACGTTCTATGAAATAAAACATTTGCTAAATCCCATGTTAACTTAGGTACAATTTAATATTTTACGCCCTCATTGAGCCAGTTATTACGGCTCTTCATGTTATTGTTCATTTTTAGATTCGATGTAAATGTCAACAATAGTATCCACTCGGTCTTATTTATTATTCATACATTGTATTTTGGACTTGTCAAATTGTATATGTGGAATGCGTGACTATGCATTTCATGCGATTGATCCGTATCTTTTGTTTCAACTAAGCATACAGCTTCATTACAAATTGCATTGCAATTGTTCTATCGTGAAATTGCATTGGCAAGTAATAATAAAACGATCTGTGTACCAATACTTATCAATAAAATCACAGATGTTGATATTATGAGTTGTAGAAAAACTTTCTTTGTTAGTTCTAATAATATTGAAACAAATTCAGAATTCACTTACAAACATACATCTCAAAGAGACAGGAATTAATGTTATTTTAAATCATCGCGTCGCTTGGTCCCGCAGCAGTGTTGTTCGGCTTTATAAACGATTGCGCCCTCGAATCCAAGTAATCACAATTCAGACGACTAAAATAATACTTTAGCAGACACAAAGACAAACTTTAATCCTGGACGGTTTCATAATATTGTTATTAATTAACCCAAGTCAGTCTGATTAAATTCAAACGGAGGAAATAGCCGGAATGTTATAAGGGTAATTTGGTTAACTGACACTAATTGCCACAGAAGATCGGAAATCGGAATTATTTCGTGACTGTCCATTATAAATGAAGACTAGAATATTAAGATGTTGAATAAAATAATCGCGACGCTTCGTAATAATATCATATGCCACCTAATAAAGTTGATAATCAAACATGTTCTGAATTATATAAATGGCATTTTTTTTTAATCTAACATAGAAATACAGAATAAATTAGGGTCTATTAAATAAATAATTGTTTCCTAGAACGACCTCCAATTTTCCTTTCAATAGGAATATAGGACTTTGAAGGAAAAACTAAATGAAACAACACAAAAACGTATGCCATCATTTCAATCAAAGTAAGTAATGATAAATAAAGGTTACAATACCCAGACCCACAGATACTATACTTCCTTGTAATATAACTTAATTGATAATCGCGTTTACTTCTCTCACTTTACCTTTATTATCTTTTCTATAGGGAAAATACAAAGGAAATTCTCGTTTTCCCATTCAAAGTTTTTCCTCAACTCTGATTACTTAAATGTCAGTCAAATATACACTCATTAAATAAACACGTGAATTCTATAAGTATATTAGGTATCAGCACGGGTCATTGAACCTAATAAAAAGTACCTGAAACCCTCGACCTTTCATTAAAATACCTATTGTACTATTCTTTCATGTACATAATATAAATAAAGGTAAAAGATGTTAAATAGATACCTGCAAGTATAATTAAGTATCCGTCCCTAATAAAAATAGGCTACCCTTCTTTTTACGTCCTCGGAGGCAAAGCAAACTTGATTTCTCAAGGGTTTCTGGGGAGATATTTTATTATATAACAAATATAATAATCTCCGCAAAACTGACCTTAAACACAGCCAGTGGACTGTATTATCTATATATACATACATATATCAAAGATCATATTGTATTCTACATATGAAATAAATCATAGTACCAACGATTGTTTGGAAAACCTGAATTCAAAACTAGAGGAAAAGCTTTACGAGTACCGGCAGGAGATTATACAAACAACGTTGTATTTCGAATCCAAACGGTATCAGCCAGGGAATTAAATGTACGTAAATATATTACCTACGGTTTCTAAAATGTTAATACAATCGGTTCCAATTAAATTCCGTTTTAATTTTTAACGAAATCAAAATTATGCCTTTATACCAGTTTAACTAATTACCAAAATCAACTTAATCAAAAATTTACAAAACGAGATTTTAATTTAAGTTTTACCAGCTTTACAAAAATGTTTCAATTAAATTGGGACGTGCTTAACAATCTATCACCCACTTTGAGATAAGTTGCTTGCTTTCAAAAATCTTCTTCATGCCATTTAAACTCTCGGAAAACAATGAAAAATTATTCATGCTGACCCACAAACCAATAACATTATTACAATATAATCCTGAAACCTTATTCTCACCTTATTAAATGCCATACTTTTAGTAGGCCGCATCATTCCCGACGTACTTAAGTCAATTTTGTTCACAATCCAATTGCACTTGTAAAACAACTTTCAACACTATCCACAAGGGCTCGAAACAGCTATTAATTACTTCTAAGTTTTCAAACAAGTTATAACACGCTTCCCTTATTTTTTATTAACAACAATAATTGTTTATTTAACGATGTTAACTAAATTTATTTGCGGTGGACACACGACAGCCTTCGGTCGCTGTGTTCGAAGACTGAATTCCCGCCCGCCCAAACGGCCCGAGGCGGCACGAACTTTCCCGAGCGCTCCCGACTCGAACCCGATTCATGAAAGCCACTCGATGAAGTGGTAAGTTTTTACGACTACCCGTTGGCGAGCGCGGTCGGGACCAATATAAAAGGATGGTTTGACACCTGTTTCTGATTATCTTCCTGTATTCGTATTCTTTTCTATTCGCGTTCTATTACACATTAATATCATCTGAATTCAGAACAGCTACATCGACTACCGTTTGAAATTCAAAACTTGGTAGTGCTAGTGTTGGTATAACAATGACTACGATTTCATTTTTTTTAATAGAAACATTAAAAGTACTCTTGAAGTACTTACATTTAATTAAGACATCAAAATATCTGTGTTCCTACAAATTATATGCTATTGAAACACTTTATTTACTTTTAGTACCTAAAAAAACGGACCATATCCAAATTCACTTCAAATGTTAATAAAATAAAGAGTTAAATTCCAGTCTAATTACATATTTAATACCAAAACCGAATTAACTGTTGAAATCTGTATAAAGAACCACCTTTATGAGTCAGGTATTCATCCAGCATCTAATATTCGTCAGATTTACAGGTAGCCGTGAGCAAAAGGTAATATTGCATTGAGAAGTGCAATAAAATCGGGATCAACTGTTATGACTCCTCTTGCACGATGTAACAATGGCATTAAAATGGCCCACGTTTTATATGGAGCTGGAATTTTCGCGAGCTACTACTGTAGTAACGTAGGCGGGTTTTACCAATTTAAAACATCTTTTTTGTTTTCATTTTTGTTATTCATTCGATATTATTATAACCTTTCCTTTATAAACACTATGATGATGATGCTAAAGTGACACTTTCTAAGATAATTGCCTTTTTCAGTTTGAAGTTGAGGATGTTCATATCACAAAAATCAGAATATTCTAGAATTATACACATGCTCAATAGGCAAATCAGTTATAATAATAAATGTGTAATTGACATTGATTTAACCTCGGTACGGCCAGCCTTTATTCTATATAAAAAACGAAATTTCTATTAGGATAGTTTAATGGAGCTGGAGCGAATCTTGAGATCGTGGTAAGAGGTTGCCAGGCCTCTTATCGATACCTCAAGACATCAATATCGAGAATAGGTACACATAAAAGAAACAGCTTACTCCGACATTAACCGATACTGTTCACTCGTATCTGCTTTATAAATCTGAAACTAATATTTACCCCGAGTTACTCCGAAACTTTCGCAAAAACCAAATAAAGGCCTAAGTATGACCACGATTGAGGAACTGAACTGTACAACCAGGATGAACAAACTGACAATGTTCCACATTTTTTTCTTTAAGGATAAAAAGAATACGCATTTGACGCAATTCCTCGTAATTTTTCAACGTAAGCTTTTTCACCGCAAATTATCATCCCACGTAAAGTTCAAATTTCTTTTAAGACAATTTCTTCCAAACTTTTGCAGTCGTTCAATCAACGTCTTCTAGATAACTAACTTTTTGTACTTTGTTAGGCTTTTAGTCAATCCATCAGACCGACTAGAAATCTATTATCGCATTCCATAAATAATTCCATACGAAAAACGCAAGATTAATTGTTATTATGTGGATCAATAAAACTGAAAGTTTGATGGGCAAACAAATAATGAGTATTGTTTCAGAGTGTAGCTCGGGTTAGTTTCGAGTAATTTAGCAAATTTGGAAATACGTGATTCGCCCCTTTGATACGATAGACCTCAAATCTCTTTGCAGAAAGTTTAGAAACCGGGCTTAAATCTTTTGCGGGGATTCAAAGTTAGTTAAATATCAGATATTTCAGGAGCCGCCGACGGTGAAACCACATTGAATTTAACTTATTCGTTACATTATAAAATTAAAAGATCAATGGTAAATTCTTCTCCTTCATACGAGTGAGCTGCACCAAACAGGCCTCAGTATCACAGGTTTTTTTTTTTCAAATCTGCCTGACGGCCTCCAACGTGTAATTTTAACAATCCCTGCTTTTGCATAGGTGACGAGGATGCTAAGTTCACGTGCCCTTCCAGGCACGGGGGTATAACACTACCAAGTTTGAGACTCCGGGCTGCTTTGTGAAAGTTTCTAAAACCTACAAAGCGATTTTGGCCTGACCTAGAAATCAAACTTCGGACCCCGTGTATAGCACTCGCTCTGGTGACTATTAGAATAACGGGGCAGTAAATTGATTTTATTACATTACATACATTTTTCAAAATTGCTTTATTTTTGAGATAGGGACAAATAAACTTAAAAAGGTGTAGGCTCATGAGAGATTGTTTTTTTTTATCTTGGTATAGTATAAATTATGTATACAAAAACATGGAAATTCATATATTTGTATCATGATTCCCAGAAATGAAATGGTAACGCCTATATTATTTTTGGAATTACTGCGAACGGAAAATGAATCTTTAAGCGTTACATATTCGCCTTCACAAATAAAGGCGTGCCAATTCAAATTAAATTAGTTTTTAGACTTTTAATAAAATGCTCCAGTACATTGTAGACAGATACCTACGTATATACCTA
The DNA here is from genome assembly GCF_030705265.1 of Helicoverpa armigera. Lineage (NCBI taxonomy): Eukaryota > Metazoa > Arthropoda > Insecta > Lepidoptera > Noctuidae > Helicoverpa > Helicoverpa armigera. The sequence goes on along the minus strand of NC_087132.1, from coordinate 5,838,427 downwards.
ACGAGCTGATGCCAGGTCTATACTTTTATAATAAAACGACACAAAAGAACCTCATCATCATCTGCCGTACGTTTTCCCAACTCCGGTCGGCCTACAGCCTCACCGTATTCAACTGAGTTTTACAAAGACCAGTGTTTTGCAAGGAGCGACTGCCTGTCTGACCTCCTCAACCCAGTTACCCGGGCAACCTGACACCCCTTGGTAAAACTGTTTGTCAAACTTTCTGGCTTTTGAGTACCCGTAACAACTGCCAAAGATGTTCAAATGACAGCCAGCACAAAAAAACATTCTCGATAAATATGTATGTGTCGCTTATAAAAAAGAGTATACTTTGTGGGGTGTACCTTCTAAATTACTGGATATAAATCGATCAAGAGTATTTGTATGGAATCGAACATAGTTGCTATGTAATTTATAGCCATGGTGAATAATAATTTATACCATACTTACAAACATAATTTTACTTCAATTTTATTTCTTCTGCCAAAACAAAAGAATATAATACTAGTGCCGACTTAAAAAGTGTATAAATTATTAATGACCGCCTAATTATACATTTTCACCATTAAAATAATTAGCTGTACCATAAAAAAGTATAAATACCATAAAAAAGGTGTGAAAATACTTTCAATTCAATAGGCTGCTTATTACGTATTTCTTTACTACGGTATTTTAGTAATGACATGTTATTATATCGTACCCACAGTTACATTCGTTAATAACAACAACACATAAAGATGGCACGAATCGTTACAAACTCCACAATCAGACTGACTACATCGTAAGCGATTTGTGTTTGAGCGAACGTAAATTTTCGATTTCCTTGAATTTCTCACAAGAAACTCCATTTTCAAGCAACGAGTGCTGCTGACTGAGTATCAATTTATATTTCGAGACTATTTTATACATTTCCGCTGCGTTCCCGGATTACTATTCACGTGTTAAGGGCTGAGGTTTTTACCACGTTATTTGCGGTTGCTAGATGCGCGGATTAACCCGAAAAATGTTTGGCTTTTTATGTTTTAATCCGACTAAAAATATCACATGTGACCAGCACAGAATTTGTTGCAGACGACCTTTTACGAGTGACAAATTGGCACGTGGCTTTAAAACTGCAACGCCAAAGTATTTTATAAAATATTTTTAAACTAATAAGTATTATAATACAGCTTCCATGCACACATAAAACACAAGCATTATTTTAAATATACGAATCTACTTCTCTAGGATCTACTCTTTACATAGACAGGTTGACTAAATACTAAAATATTGGATTACTGTGTGCCTAGAGCGATTGCCCAGCGGCAATATCTCACGAACTATCTTTGGATTCAACACCCACACCACAGTCAGTAATATTCAAGTTTATCATAAAAAAGTTTTTCAGTTCTAACCAAAAGTAAGGTCTATAAATCCCTTTGATGTATCCCTTTCAAATATCCAATGTAGACAACAATAAAAAATGTGTCAAACATTTTCTGAATTTTAATAATTCTACGCCTACAAAGTAGGAACCCGATCTCAAAGAGTCGTCGGTGCTTGATAACAACAATAATTTTTTTACTAAAATACAAAATATAATATTAATTAATGGGCACTTGTACAGTATTACTTTCTATTTTTTTCTTATAATTATAAAAATATATTTTCCTCAAGCGTATCCAAGGCAGCCCCTTAACATTTTTCCCGCAAGTAGGCAGGAGTATAGCTAGCTACTACGTTATTGTAGCCATGACAGCGGCCGTCTGCTGAAGTAATGGGTTGGTCCGGTTCGTTAGCCCGCGCCTGTCCCCCTACTCTGATTTAGCCAACACCGGCCAGCCGAATGTCTAACCCCATTCTCCCTCCGATAAAATAAAAAAATGAACTCGTTAATTGGAACATTACGGTTCCGAATACACCGACCGCTAAAATTTCGTCCATTTGTGGTCAAATTAAATCATATTACATCATACGTTTCAATGTAAAATTATTATGCTTCATGTTCCCGTTTTATGAATATTGACTACGGACTGGTAGCGAATACAGTTTTATCCGTAGTAAATATAAGCAGTTAAACTTTCTGTTCAAATAAAATACTTTATCGAAACAGGAAATATACGAAATGCGAATTCAGATGCGAATCGGAAAATACAAATCGTGTAATCGGCTACACTATCGTAGACGTTTGTAGCGCACGTAGCGTAGCGTCTATTAGCGTAGTTGCTACGGCGTAGAATGTAGCTGTTGCGAACTCCCGATCTATAGGATAAAGCGACATTCTCTAAACGGCTTTATATTGACTTTATAGTTAAAGTATATAATTATTGAATGCCAATAGGTACTATCTCCATAAATAACAGTTATTTATTTTATTAAAAAAACAAACGTAAAAATCGTATACTTTTCTCAATTCAAATTTGAATTTGGCAAAATAATCTTTAAAAAATTTAGACGCAATGTTTCATAAAGGCTGTTAAAAGTATCCAACACTATCATAAAAGCACAATATAAATTATATGAACGACTACATACACTATATTACAGTACCCCATCCACAGCTATGGGTATCATCATCTAGCGTAAGCCCGTGCTCATGACCCAATGTATTATGCACTTTGATATGAATATCTGAAGAAGCTGCTATCATAAAAAATGCACTGTATCTCAGATTAATATTCCTACACCCGTAATTTGGACTTAAAAACAAAGACTAAAAATATCAACGAAACAAATCCAACACAAATTAAAATGAAAACATAAAGAGAATAGCTCGTTGTATAATATCTTAAATGAAGACACTTTCCCCCTAGGAAATCGGCATCGCTGCAACGCGAGCGCCCAGTTAAAAATACACCGTATGACTACAATTTTAGTAGGAAAGAAGACAAGTCGAAAATAGACAATTTGCTATCGTTAAAATTCCCTTTACGGCGGCCGGGGGAATTTGAAAGGGCTCCTTAAAGCCCGGATTTACTACGGAAAATTATATCTAAGTCTGTTGGAATCCGTCCACACGCGCGATGCCGTTTTAATTGTGTTTACCGAGACTTAGTTAGCAAACATTGAGCTACTTAATTCAGGGATATAGGGGAAAGGAAGTCTTTTATTGCTTCGCGCTAACAAATTGACAATGTACGTATTAGAGAATGGATATTAGCAGCTTCGGGTGTGCCATTTTTATTGTATTCTGAGAAAAGTTTCGGTAGAAAAGACTACAGTAACGACAGCTGTATACTCTTTGCACTGAGATTTGGAAAACATTTCATGCCCGTTCAAAATAATATCTCTGTCCTTAGGGATCTACGATAGCAGTGAATTAATTTCATATTTTTTTTAGTATCTAAGTAAAGTCTACGTATAAAAAAACATTAAGTAGTAAGTCTACTAATATAGAATTTTCCTAGCACTAAGTTATATTTAGACCTCATTATTTTCGGCCATCGTCCTTTTTGGTTACTTGGAATTTAATTTACGTTGAAGATGACAAAACTGGGAATCATATTAAATACGTCGAAGTTGAAATTACAATTTTTGTTCGTGGTTACTGTTTGATAGATATATTCGACAATCCCTATATTCAAAGACCGCTATTAAAACGGACAATTGCTTTAATCGAGATTATCTATGTGATCTCCGACTAATAATGGGCATATGCGGAACGATGGCCCAGGGGGCTACTGCTACGTTACAGATTAGTAACACCCTCGGGACTCGGATCCGAAGATATTTATACCCTATGACAAACTGAGAACTATTTGCATACATTACGTATGTGCAGAATAATGTTGTAGAAGTTCTGAACAAAAGGTTTCCTTATGTCACGTATGCTGTCTTGTAAGTTTGTTCAATGTTTTTATTCCATAAAAAAATAAGCCATATACGTAATTAAAATACAGTAGGTAACTATTGAAAAGAGTCAAAAGAGCCTTTGGTTTTAGCAATATTCAAAACATGAAGTTCAATTAAAGTCACATCTGAGCCCCATAAGAAAAATGGTTGAGATAAAGTTATAACGACTACTTACATATTACATTTTCATAACATGAGTAAGTGTAACATGTATACAAGTAAACCAAATTGTATATGACTTAAGTAAAACATCAAGGCGAAGATGCCACGATTAATAATTCAAAGCGCTGGAGTAAACCGTACGCATCCTCTTTAAATCCTGTATGGCGGCAACCACGGTATTAGGCCTCAATACTACCACTTCAATCTCCATAATATAGTCCGAAAACACCGCAATTCAAGTGGCGAACTAATGCGAGGACATTATAAATAGGTAGAAATAAATATTTATTATAAACTATTCTACCGATATCCGATGTTGTTGCATTTCTTGCCTGGTAACATCTAAAATAACATTTGAAGTTTGCGGCGTTAGTTCACCTCTCTCCACATTAATTGAGCCATGCCGAGTATAGCGTATTGTAAATCATATTCCAAGCACGAATCTCTTGCAGCAGTCAGAGTGCACCGTATATCCCGTAATCTAATAAACGGCCTGCCCCATACTCGCCGCATGACAATATAAACGCACTCTGACGACGAGATTCACTCAAGGGTGCTTTTACACAATTTCCTTGGCATACCCTTTTCGCTCGGCACTCCACCTTTTTGCCCCCTTAACACCTCTCTTCACCTTTTTATAATCAAAGGGAACCAAGTGTCTCCATTTATTGAACTCGTCTTTACATAAGTTGTGTTAGTATTTTATTGTCACGCTACCGTTAGATATTTCATGATGATAAAGTTGGAATGAATATAGCAATTGTTTCGACTTGTCAAACCTCATTTCTTCTTGAAAAAAAAATTATAGTACCTCCTATTCATTTATATCAAGCCTGTCTATAATATCAGTTAAACAGAAGGCTGTTCTTGATTTCCAAACGGATCAATGAATACTTATTATAATTATAACATAGCAACGAGTTCTAATTTCTATTCAGCATCATATATAAGTTAACCCATAAAATGATGGCACACAACATACCCACTCATCGCGTGACTCAAATTGATGCGACACACAAAAATATGAAAACAAAATGGGGTTCCGGAAAATAATTTGAATCAAATAGTTAACATATTAGTATCTGTTATCGGTCACGAAGTTAGCTCGTTACGAGATCGTGACGTCATTGAAGTAAACGAGTCACATGTAACCGATAAGCTTAACGACAGTTCCGATTTACTACAAGTGAGCGGAGGTTCGACAATGTTTGGGATCGTGCCTCTGACTGACGGTTTCGTATGCAAGATTTGTAGCTAGCTGACTTGTTTTACTTTTACAAGGGAATCATAATGAGCTTCTATCGACAATGCGTATTTACTCTATACGCAGCAAATACTAACTTCTTTATTCACCAAACCATGGATATTTTTAATCTTTTACGTTTCCGTTCAGCTTCCGTCCATTCGTGTTTTTTTATAACATGTTCAGTATGTATGTACTTAAGTATTGTATTGTAGATGGATAGCATACCAGACAACACACGTAGAGTACCGTTCATTTCCAGAAATGGCCGTAGAAACTCACAGAAGCAGACGGATTTCATTACGGTAAAACCGATAACTCCGTTTTGCAATCATAGATTCGTGATATGAATGACGTTCGTATAAATTCAACCCAATCCATTCCATAGGGGTACTGTTTCAATAGATATATGATTGTCTTTTATAACGAACATATTCTTATGAAAGTCTAGAAATTTTGTTGAAATTAATGTCAATTTAAGTAACGTTACGATTCAAGTGTTTTGTTTTTTTTTTTTATCACGTGGAGCATTGTCCTATATTACTAGTAACCAGTTACTTACTCAATAAATTTTTTTCTTAATAAATATGTAACTTATAATGGTTTCATAACACCAAGAATCAGCAATGAAAAATGCCATGCGTAGGGACCGAGCGTGTAATCACGTAACTTTCTCAAACTTTCGGTATGGCGTCCCTTACCCCATATTATTCGGCATCTGTGTATAATATTTGTATACGTACGCCATACATAAAACATGTTCCGGACATATTGACAATGTTAACAACTGTTGCCGTTGCAAATTCAAAACGCAGTGTGAGTATCCGCAAACACTACCGTCCCCCTAAAAGTTATATATCGAAATAGTATTTATTTACATTGAGTCAATACCGGGGCGACCACCCTCGTCAATTACTCTCAGTTCTTGGGATATACAGTAATATTAACAAAAACTTTGGAATAATTCAAATTCCACCCCAGTGGGCTTGACCGGGGCTTTGACTGTCCAGAAAACAAAGCCTAAGTAGTTTATTAGTATTCGAGTCGACTCTTAAACATTTTCAAGTAAGTAAATTGTGTATTATTGGCAATTTCTTATATCACCATCGCGAACAAGGTTTTATAGTATAAGATATCCTTATCCCAAATTAAAACAAGAGGTTCCTTTCTACTATATAGACGTAAGAATTGACGTGAACAGTGTAGGGTTAAGGGTAGTGTCAGGTAGTGTTATTTCAAGTTCACCTGTAGCCAACGTTTCGGAGAACATTCTAATCTAGCTACCCTTGACGCGTCAGGCCATGAATAGACATCAACACGCATCGACACCCGTTCGAGCCTGAATGAAGGAGCATATTAAACAATCAGTTTCAGTTACCTCAGGAACGTCTATGTCAAAATCAGGACGTCTAAAGTCATATCAATCGAGCGTTTAGAATGTAGCCTTACCTTACTGTTGTGTTATAGGAAAGACGTCGTTAAAAGTGTATTCTGTGTTAGATTTAATGGAATCCATACTGAGCCTCGACTACTTTGAAGTGCAGTTTAGAAAAGCTAATATGACACTGTTAACGCGATACTCTTATTTCATAAAAAAAGATAACTAAAATATTTTAAACACACATAGGTAGTTAAGATCGCCAGCATACCTAATTTGTCTCTCTCGTTAAGCTCTGACCTAAAATTTCCATGAAGTATTACAAAATATAATGTTAGTAACGCTGTTTCCAGGAAAACCTCGCTAAAGTAAAAATGGAACAAGTGGAAAAACTATTTATTACGTGACCGAGATCTGAATACAGCTCTAAAAAACTTTGATGCTCCAGTTTTTTTAATATTTCCATAGTTGAACGTAATATTATAACATCGTCGCATGTCATTATTTTTGTGTTTTTATTTTCGTAATTATTGCTCCAGAGTGTTGCTCAAACCATCGCTAGGACAGCGGCCCCTCTGATACAGGGATACAGCTGAAATATAAAACAACAAACAATTAATTATCGCATGTAAACTAAAATGTTTTTGCTAAAATTTTAAGTTGTGTAATTTTAAGACTTCACTCACCTACACCACACTTTTTTGCACAATCAAACCTTCCAGGATTCATGTAAGTTACGTTATCACTCCCACAAATAGGATCATACTCTGAGGTGGACGGGCAGTCTTGAACACATTGTTTCTGAGTTGCAGCTGTACTGGAATCACAAATATTCAAATAAGGTCTCCAATGGGTACTCATCAAAATGTGTGATAATGAGTAAAACCATAATTAATATAAAATTAATGGTCATATCAATTTACCTATTATCAAGCACAGCTTGCCCCGGCGATGTGGTAGGTGGTACTATCACCGGTTTTCCCAAAATCGCTGCTGTGTCATTATTGGTTGGGTTATTTCCTTGACCGTTGGATATTTGTGGTCGGTTTTGAGGTGTATTGTTCACATTTCCTGGAAACCCAGAACCTCCTGAATTGGGATACTGAGCCATTCCTGGATTGGCGTTCGTTCCTCCTATGCTATTCGAAGGGAACTGTGTGTTACTATTAAAATTAGGATTTCCGTTCCCTGCTGCAATGGGATACTGCATTGTTCCAGGATTTGGGTTAAAACCCCCCGGATTGTTCGTTGGATATTGTACGTTGTGATTTACATTATTATTTGGCGGAAAAGATTGGAAATTGTTGTTAGGTCTGAAGTTTTGATTTGCAGGTGGGTAATATTGGTTAGGTTGATACCCGTAGGCACCGTTTGGTAACTGTTCATTGGTATTAGGTAAATTACCTAAGTCGTCTGGCCTAAAATTGTTGTTCGCTTGACCTGGTCTATAATTTTGACTGTTGGGGTTGCCTTGGAAATTTTCTTGAGAAGGATATTGATTGTCTTGCGGATATTGGTACGAATTTCCAGACCCTGGTCGGTTAAAGTTTCCATCAGGGTTTGAAGGCATTCCTCCATTTTGATAAGGTCTCCTTATGTCGTCCGGATACATCATTGACCCTTCGTCTGGTCTGTTTGAGTATGATGGCCGTTGATAATTTGGGTATCGGTCACTACTGTCTCCTTGATATGGAAAACTGTTTTGATTTGGATATCCTCCTTGGGTTGGTCTGTTCTGATTAGGATACTGCTGATAATTTGACCCAGGATTCATATCACCCTGATACGGATAGTCAGGTTGATTTTGATACCCTTGTTGACCTGGGTAACCTTGATTCGGTCTATTTTGATAATTTCCTTGATTTGGATTATAATCAAAACCAGACTGTTGAGGACGCTGCCTATTGTTATTCTGCAAGAAAAAATAAAGTATAGGGCAAATCTAAAGAATCCTATTAAAATAATATTTCAATGACTAAAATATTTTTCAAAGAACGCTATAACCAAAAGAAATGAAATTCTAATTTATGACTACTGAAAATGAAATTAATTTAACTTAAGAGTAATCTTAGCAAATCTGCGAACAAAACCTAGAGCCAAAGTAATTCATTAAATACTTTTAATAAATAAACTTTACCTGATTTCCGAAAGGGAAAAAGGAATTCGTTGGATAATTTCTTGTCGGATTTCCGAATCTTCCCGAGCCAAAGTTAGGGAATCCCATGCCGCCGAGATCGGAAAACCTCGGCTGTAGCGAAGTTGGAGAGTTCCCTTGATTATTACTTGTATTGGGAACTTGCTGTGCCCCAAGTAGTTTGATTTCCACAAATACTAAAAGAAATAAATACGTCAATTTTGATCACCATCAAATTAGTAAAGAAGAAAAAAAACAGCTCCTCATAGCCGGTTTACACAATGAGAACTCAAAGTTTAAACTCACATAACACTATATAACATAGTAAATTTTTAATTTTATCAATCATGTTTCAGATATCATTTAATACTAAGACTATTCGTTTGTCTCTTTTCACTTGCCTCCCAAAGAATAGACTGACTACCAAATTACACAGTAACTGTGTTAACGGTTAACTGATACAATAGTTAATTTGTTAGTCAACTTGTTTTATAATGGGCATCGAAATCAGTGTCCAATCATTACATTACGATACGTAAAATCCGCACATTAGGTAAGTACCAAAATATTTCGTGGGTAAGTAATTATCGCCATATATGGTACCTACCTACCTAATAGGTTATTAATGCGAATTCGTTTCTTTCATCGAAGGAGAAAATCTATAGGTACTAATATTATAAAGAGGAAAACTTTTGTTTGTTTGGTTGTACCTAATGAATAAACTCAAAAACTACGTTACCGATTTTATATATTCTTTCACCATTGGAAAGCTATATTATCTGCGAGTAACATAGGATATATTTTATTCCGGTGCGGGCAGTAGCCCCCACGGGACGAGGGTGAAACCGCGGGAAAACGGCTAGTATTCAATAAAGTAAGTTAAGTAAATACCTATCACGTTGATAGAGATAGGTTTTAGTGGTCATTATTGAGCACTCTCAATAATGACCACTACCTCACTAGGTATTCAGTAGGTCTAGGTATTCAGGTCAATATACCTCACTAGGTATTCAGTTTTTACAAGAATAGCTAACACCAATATTTAGCTAGTATCTATTGTGACGAAATTCACGGTTTTTATTATGTAATTAAATAAGGTACTTCCTATTATCATGGTTTTGGATCAATGGCTATTTAACAAAAGTATTTAATCAAAAATATAATTATAAGTTTATTTCATTAACTTACCAAGGCTCTATCTAGATTTCCAACAAAATTTAACAATTAAGTACCTACCTTCTGCTTCTAAGTATCTCTCTAACTTAATAAAATGTAGGAACATTATAAAGAGCAATTTATCAAGAAAGTTCAAAGACACCTATTTATTTTCAAAATAGTTAACTGTCTTATATTGTGTGCCATAACTTTTGTGGATCTCCAGTTTTAATTAGGGTTGTTTTATACCTACCTTAATTAGATATAAATAACACATGATTGTACTGGCTAGGTACCTATCCTATCCAGGTTTCCTGATCAGAAACAATTTATTTGCTCCGTGCAACACGCAACAGTCAATTAGTCAGCCACTGTTATTCAAATTAGGCTGAAAATCAGCCTAGTTTGTACAGGTTTTCTTCTTTATATACTTTTTTACAATAAACTATAGCTATGAAACAAATATTGTATATGTATCTAAACTATATTCATATGTTATTAAAGTAAACAACAACATCTATACATATAATAAATCTGTAGAAAAGTAATTTTTGTACATTGAAGAAATTGGCAAAAAAAATAGCCAGCATGTTAAAGGATAACTAACAGAACCCATTTCCATCATTTTTGTCATTTTTGTCTGTTTGTCTGTTTGTCTGTTTATCTGTTTATCTGTTTGTTCGTTCGGGATTCACGTAAAATCTGCAAATTCAATGCAGACAATGCTTATATACAAAAATTCTACGTAACTTGGGGTATTACTTAGTTTTTGTTTCATCGAAATCGATTCACTCTATCAAAAGATATGATTAATTTTGTGAATTCAAGATGTAAAATATTACGACACGCAATCTGTTTGTCAAAACTGTACATTTGAATGTTGTACTTATATTAGTTGATCGGCCTATTATTAACCTTTACACAGAAAATCACACCTTCATAAGTAACTTCGAAAGAAAAAAAATGAAAATTGTGTTTAGCCAAGGTTAAAGTAGCTCCATCTGTGGTAATCTGTGTTAAATAAAATACATAAAATTTGTCAAAGGAGCGAGGTGGTAAATGACAATAAATTACCATACATTCTTTATAGAGGATTATTATTTCAACAGATGGAGTTGTGTATTTTCCGTAATTCACCATATTTTAACACGTAGTGTAATTTTTCGATAGACATTTCAATAGTGTTTGTCAGTTTGCCGTGCCACATCAAAATCCAATTATAATTATTACCTTGATGAAATGAAAATAATAGTTCTCAGCCAAATTTAAAACGGTGCCATCTAAATTATTTTTTGAATATTATGTCAAAAATGATGACTTTAGTTTAACAATTAATTATCATTTAAAGTTACAGATGGAGTTTATATCAGGATTTTTTCATAAAAATAGTTTAGCTTCTCTTCCACTAATGTGGTGGCCTTAGGTGATCTTCACACTGCCCCGCATCACGCTGCATCTTGCGTGTCGACGCACCTACGCGCGTTCCTGCGGGAGTGCAGATCTGCATCATCGTGCGGGTTTTTCACGCACTCACGCGCGTAGGTGCGTTTTGTAAATTCACGCACGGCGGCTTCCATTTTCAAATATACACGTCACGCCCATTCAAAATCACGCGCGTCACTGCGGGATCAGTGTGCCATACCTTGCGTTTCGCCCCGCACCTACGCGCGGGGGTGCGTGTTTCTCCGCATGTATGTGCGTGATCCGCATGAACGCGCGTAGATGCATCTTCAGTGTGTTGGACTATGCGTGTTTTCCATACAAACGGAGATATTTCCATACAACGGAAAAAAACGCATCCACGCACTACGCTGCATCATGCGGGGCAGTGTGATAATCGCCTTAGGTGATCTTCACACTGCCCCGCATCACGCTGCATCTTGCGTGTCGACGCACCTACGCGCGTTCTTGCGGGAGTGCAGATCTGCATCATCGTGCGGGTTTTTCACGCACTCACGCGCGTAGGTGCGTTTTGTAAATTGACGCACAGCGGCTCTCATCGAGTTCCATTTTCAAATATACACGTCACGCCCATTCAAAATCACGCGCGTCACTGCGGGATCAGTGTGCCATACCTTGCGTTTCGCCCCGCACCTACGCGCGGGGGTGCGTGTTTCTCCGCATGTGTCTGCGTGATCCGCATGAACGCGCGTGGATGCATTTTCAGTGTGTTGGACTATGCGTGTTTTCCATACAAACGGAGGTATTTCCATACAACGGAAAAAAACGCATCCACGCACTACGCTGCATCATGCGGGGCAGTGTGATAATCGCCTTAGGTGATCTTCACACTGCCCCGCATCACGCTGCATCTTGCGTGTCGACGCACCTACGCGCGTTCTTGCGGGAGTGCAGATCTGCATCATCGTGCGGGTTTTTCGCGCACTCACGCGCGTAGGTGCGTTTTGTAAATTCACGCACGGTGGCTTCCATTTTCAAATATACACATCACGCGGGATGCGGGATTCAGTGTGCCATACACACATAGTGTGAAGATCACCTTTAGGCGATTATCACACTGCCCCGCATGATGCAGCGTGGTGCGTGGATGCGTTTTTTTCCGTTGTATGGAAATATCTCCGTTTGTATGGAAAACACGCATAGTCCAACACACTGAAAATGCATCCACGCGCGTTCATGCGGATCACGCACATACATGCGGAGAAACACGCACCCCCGCGCGTAGGTGCGGGGCGAGACGCATGGTATGGCACACTGATCCCGCAGTGACGCGCGTGATTTTGAATGGGCGTGACGTGTATATTTGAAAATGGAACTTCGCTGTGCGTGAATTTACAAACGCACCTACGCGCGTGAGTGCGTGAAAAACCCGCACGATGATGCAGATCTGCACTCCCGCAAGAACGCGCGTAGGTGCGTCGACACGCAAGATGCAGCGTGATGCGGGGCAGTGTGAAGATCACCTTAGGCGATTATCACACTGCCCCGCATGATGCAGCGTAGTGCGTGGATGCGTTTTTTTCCGTTGTATGGAAATATCTCCGTTTGTATGGAAAACACGCATAGTCCAACACACTGAAAATGCATCCACGCGCGTTCATGCGGATCACGCACATACATGCGGAGAAAAACGCACCCCCGCGCGTAGGTGCGGGGCAAGACGCAAGGTATGGCACACTGATCCCGCAGTGACGCGCGTGATTTTGAATGGGCCTGACGTGTATATTTGAAAATGGAAGCCGCCGTGCGTGAATCTACAAAACGCACCTACGCGCGTGAGTGCGCGAAAAACCCGCACGATGATGCAGATCTGCACTCCCGCAGGTACGCGCGTAGGTGCGTCGACACGCAAGATGCAGCGTGATGCGGGGCAGTGTGAAGATCACCTCACGCCCATTCAAAATCACGCGCGGCAATGCGGATTCAGTGTGCCATACCTTGCGTCTCGCCCCGCATCTACGCGCGGGGGTGCGTGTTTCTCCGCATGTAAGTGCGTGATCCGCATGAACGCGCGTGGATGCATTTTCAGTGTGTTGGACTATGCGTGTTTTCCATACAAACGGAGATATTTCCATACAACGGAAAAAAACGCATCCACGCACTACGCTGCATCATGCGGGGCAGTGTGATAATCGCCTAAAACAAATTACTTTGAGTGAATAGTATTAAGTAGACCTTCATTATTTTTTCTGATGCAAAATATGTAAACTTAATCCTAGAAGAAAGGAGGATCTGTCTCTCGCAAGTGCTGCTAAGCGTGAGGTAGGTAGGTAATGTAGGATTCTGTAGCTTTAAGAACAAGCCCAGATACAAAGTGCAGATAAGAAATGGGAGCTTTCTCGATTTAATACCATACACACGTAAAATGCTTTATGCGTCTGAAAACGTACAAATTGCGCGTCGCATACCAGAGACATGCTTACTTTCAACTTCTGATCGCAAATACACTGGTCACGATTACGAACAGTCTCAGTAAGACCCGAGCCAAGTCTAAAAAAACACCTTTTATATAAAACTACGTTTGATGTCATTCAATCACAAAGACAGAATTGTTTTCTGTTGCAAATCCTATCCACCTGTATCCTATCCTAATCCAGCATGCATTGCAGGTGTGCATTGCACAAAAACCAATGGTATTCTATTCGAGAAGTCAAAAGAGTCGACCTGCCAACGTCAGCTTCTGCGCTAAGCAAGTGTTCTTAATAGTACCATCAGAATTACATTCATCGTTGAATGAGGTGAATAAATTTTCAGAAACCACAATAACAGTAGGAGCCAAAGCATATGATCGCTTCATAGAGCTTTGATTGGCCCCAGTTGACCAAGTCAGGTCTGATTTGTTCGTTCATCAGATCTTTGAAAGTTTTTCGGTGGACTTTTTTTACTTACTGTCGTCCTGTTTACGTGTGACACAAAATATGGTATATAAACGCAAGAGCAAAATTTTCCTGGTGTGCGGTAGTGACGCCCAGTATACAACACTTCTGTTTCTTTTGATTTGCTGGCTCCGCCAAGAAATGACAAATTGAGAGCGTACATTTTGAAAATCTTGGCAAAACTGCAGGTTTCAAGTACGAACACATGAAGTGGACTCTCACAGATACGTACATTTTGCCTATTCGTGAACTAATGCAAACATTTCGGTGGAGTCCCGGCTTAGGCCTCCCCCACATTAGGCGTGCGCGATCCTCGGGCGTGTGAGTAGCGCGGGCGTCGCGAGCACGCTGCATGAACGTCGCGTTTTGCTGCCCTGCGGCATTTACCTACAGCGAGGTCGCGGCGCGCACGCGCCGCTCTCCTGACGTTTAACTGCTAAGGCGTTTAGCGGGTGGCGGGGATAGCAGGCGAAGGGTAAGAACGCAACTCGAGCGCCGCGTCGCTTGCACTCTTCACACATGCCGCAGGGCAGCAAAACGCGACGTTCATGCAGCGTGCTCGCGACGCCCGCGCTACTCACACGCCCGAGGATCGCTCACGCCTAATGTGGTCAGCCTTACCATAGTGAGTAAGTGCACAGAAAATCCCCGTCATACAAGTGTTTCTCCCCAGTAGTGAAACTATCCTACCCTATGCGCCTGCTGATGATGATGACTCATTTTATCATCCATCCGGCTATTCCCCAACTATGTTGGTGTTGGCTTCCAGTCACCGAATCTGTTTGAATACCAATATTTTGCTTGGAGCGACTACCTATCTACCTATCTTCAATCCAGTCAACTACACAAGCCGATATCCATGGTAAGACTGACAGACTTTCTGGCTTCTGATTAGTCGCAGCAGCTGCAGAAAATGTACAAATGACAGCTTTGTCAGACTCAAAGCATATCATCATCATCATCATCATCAGCCTATCGCAGTCCACTGATGGACATAGGCCTCTCTAAGTGCACGCCACTGAGATCAAAGCATATAGACATAGATTATAACTGTTTCCTGTGAAAATTACTTACGCACTATACGTAATAATTTTCCAAATTGGCTGACTAGATCAAGAGATATTCACAACGTCACAAACTTTACTTCTTTTGTTTAGATAAATGGTCACATCCACAACACAACCTTGATCAATGAATCTATGCGACTGCTAAGTGCTAATCCTAATTATACTGTCACGTGAAAGAATGCACCTACGGGATAAGTAGTATTTTGACTATTCTTTATTGCCCACGCAGACGAAGTTGCGGGCAACAGCTAGTTCGTAAATATAAATCTGGAAACGTTAATTATAGCAGTGCCCAACAAGCGGCAAATGTACCCTAATAATACCATTCATTATAAAGCTATGTGGCATAAAGGACGAGTGCTTTCCGACTCGACCCCTGAACGTGTCGAAAATAAAAGAATTCGGAATAACACAGGAGATGATTACCATTTTTATATTCTATTATGACTCTTTTCTATTTTCATGCTAACATTTTAGTTGAATAGAGTTTCGAAGTGGTTTTCTTTCAGTGTTGGGAAGCTGTATTCCCGTGTACCTATAGGCTATACTTTATCCGGGTACCTACGTGAAGAAGTTTCCCTTAGCGATACCCGTGATAGCATTTAAAAACAACTGGCAAAATATCAGAATAACATACAGGCTTATCCGTCTGGGAAGTACCTAGTTCCCTTGGAAAGCGGATGAAACCACTGGCAAAAACTAGTGATTATAAACCACAGATGGACGCTGCTGCCATCTGTGTTTAAGTTAATGTGTCACGAAAGTGAGTTGTTGTGACGGGTGACGGGATCAACCCTCGATAGCTGCATCACAGGTTTGCTATAAAAGGAGCATCAAAAGAACTTCGACAGATATCGCTACTGCTGTTGCTTTCGACTTATTTTTATGTTATTGTATAAGGACTTCTATTTATACAAGCTGTTTCTCGCGAGTTCGCAATCAGCAATCATAGCAAGAGAATTAGAGAAGTAGGTCTGTCCGTCCGTCATATTACCAATATCTAGATACCTATAATTACACCCATGACCTCAGCCCATCATGAAAAGAAACAAAACAACTTACATAAAAAAAAATGGTTTTAGTACCGTATAACAGCAAACATAGAAATGTATATAAAATAAAACGAAAAATATCAATGATTCGGCATAAATGCCTAAATAAATTAGGCATATTATTATCTGTGGTTGTAGAAGAAGCGAGAAAATTCCGTATCCGACGAAGTGTCAATTTATTTGTTTTATGCGGTCTTTGCAGTGCGGTTTCCTAGTATTTTATTAGAAAGTGAGAAAATTATTGTTATTTTACACGCATAACCATACTCTCTTTACCTGTATTGTTCGCAGTTCAATTTGAAATCTTAAAATATAGGTTTGTGACGCTATATTTCGTTGTGTTAATTATTCATTTTGCCGGCAGCTTTATCAGTGATAGTCAAGAAAAATGAGTTGTCCATTCAACGAGGAGCAACTGACGCAGTTGAAAGCATTTGTAGAGTTTTGCAAAGGCGAACCGCAGATAATACACCATCCAAAATTAGCTTTCTTTAAAGAATATCTGGCTTCACTGGGTGTCACGATTCCCGGCCCAACACCTAGTGCTAAGAATTTTACCCCATCAGGAGATAAGTAAGTATAAACTGTAATATTGATGTAATACCATCATCTCTAGCCTATTCTTCAACCAATACTTGTAGTAGCAATTGCTTGAATTTTCTCAGTAATCATACAGGCAATTAAATCCCAAGTTATATTGGTATGTTAAATAAAATGCGATGTTTAAAGCATAATTAAGTTTCAATCCTTTAATGAAGGAGTCTGCCTCTTTGTCGTTCATATTGTGATATGGAAATCATATAACTTATGAATATGTATGGCAATAATTAACTAATACATGAAAACAATGGACCTCTGTCTTCACTGTTCAATAACCTGCACTTGAAACTTTAAATCTTCCTATGCTATACTTTAGTGATTCAAAGAAAATCAATCTTATCATGAAGTATAAAATATTTTATTAAGAAAAAAACTTCACCCATGCAAAGCCAGGACGGGTTTGTCTGGGTGTTCATAATCCAACAAATATGACTACAATCCTACTGCCCTTTAGTCAGTTATGAGATTATTATAATACAAGGTCAATTTTAAAACTTTTCTAAATAGAATGTTGCTAGCTAAATATTAGTTTCTTCACCTCTGGATCTGTAGAAATAAGTGTGTCAATATGAATTATTGTAGTTACAGCAATGCATCAAACAACAATTCTGAGGAAGCAGCTGCAGCTTCTTCCGGTGAAGAGTCCTCGGCAGAATCTGATGTGGAATTGGACATGGAAGGTAATTATTTTGTACTAATAATTGAAACCAATATCTGTTAGTTAGGCCATCATAGAGGTGCAACTTGCTATACTAGATTAAAATGTACCTTGAATATATTCTGAGTAATGCAGTCTTTAATCTAAAGCTATTATTGTCATATCTGACTATTGCTGGACGTTGTTAAATGTGGGCCTTCCCCTGTGAGCACCAATTCCCTCTTAATCAGTTTGCATCCTTTCAAGTGTTGATCTTATTATAATGAAATTTTATTTAATTATAGTTATCGGCACGGATATTGTGCTCTCAGCGGAAGAGTGGGGATCACTTTGCGCACTGTACACATAAGGCAATAAACCAATAAATCGCTTCTGCGCAGGTGAAGATCATAGCCCAATATCCGTGCCGATAACTATACAAACAGTATGATATAAGTGTGCATCAAGAGCTTTGAATAATAAAAATAAAATTATCAACAACGCTATGTCATAACATGTCTGTGGACAAGATAAGTGTGTTGTTATAAAAACAATGTACAATAACTATTAAATAACAGGCCACTGATAAATCATCTCAAGTTATTTATAATTGAATGCCTTTGTTAATAATCTATACTACTATATTAAAGAGGAAACTTTTTTTTTCTTTGTTTGTACTCTAAAGACTCCAAGACTACTGAACGGATTTGACTGTTAGGAAGCTAAACAGCGAGTAACATAGGATACATTTTATTCAGACACGGGTTCCCATAGGACACAAGTGAAACTGTGGGACATCCATAGTAAATAAAATTATTGCAAAATAATAGGAAACTATTAGCTATGCAACCATAGATAGTCCAAACTCTATTGTTCAATTTTAAGAATTCAATTACAAACAACCTTTTTTTTCACACAGGTGTCATAGATGCAGACACAGTGGACAGTGCTCAGGTTATGGGAGATGAGACCAAAGAGGTGACCGATGAGGAACGAGACCAGTCCGATGAGAAGAGGTCTCAGGCCATGAAGGCTTTCTCCGAGCAACAGTATGATGAAGCCATCAAACTGTACAATGAAGCTATTGAGCTTAACCCACAGAGTGCTTTACTTTTCGCTAAACGAGGACAGGTATAATACAAGTTATTCATGTCAGAAATATTTTTATTTCTTTATCTTTGGAAACCTGAAGCTCTTTTTTGACATTGATTAATTTTAATCCTCCGTGTGAGAGGAGGCCTGTGCCCAGTAGTGGGACGATAAAAGGCTGTAACAGTAATTTTAATGTAATATTTACAACCCTTTAATATACTGTACAAAGTACTCATCAGTCCCTCTATATGTCCACGCTTAACTTAGATGTATTGTGTCCACAGATCTACCTTAAGATGAACAAACCAAATGCCTGCATCAAAGACTGCACTCGCGCTCTGGAACTGAACTGCGACAGCGCCGCTGCTTATAAATTCCGTGGACGTGCTTACAGGTGACTTTGTCCTTAAATCATATGTAGGAATATTCTACGACCTTTACAAAACTGAATGTTACAAAAATGTATGACATAGGTTGCAATTTACATCTACGTGTTAATAAAAATACATAACATTTTCACACTAATGTTAAAATGATTGCAGTGGCCTAGCATATCATGCATTTAATTCTGTGATCAGAATTTTATCAGATATTATAATGTGAGGCATTTTTTTGGAGTAATATAAAAATAAAAAACACAAAATTGCAGTATTCCACAGAGTGTAACATTAATGTCAAGCATCGCTTCACAGGTTACTGGGCAAGTTCGAGGAAGCATCTCATGATCTCTGTGAATCTCTGAAAATTGACTATGATGATCAAACCAATGAATGGCTGAGTGAGGTCAAACCCAATGCTGAGAAACTGCGCCAACACAAGCTCAGTGTGCAACGCAAGAAGGAAGAGAGAGAAGTATGTATTTACTGCTTGATTTATGTGCCCCAATGTGCTGAAAACGCCTTTTTAGAAAATCTGTTTATAAAAACAACCTCTTTAATTAAGACCCCAACAAAACGTAGGCGTTTGTAACAAAAGAGAAAACCGTTTCATTATTTCAGCATCGCGAAAAGCTGCGCAGGGCTCGTAAAGCTCAGGAGGCCAGAGCTCGCGCCGCGCGTGCACAAGCTGAAGCCAACGCTCGCGCCCCGCCCACCGGGGCTGGCGGCTTCCCAGGCGCAGGTGGCTTCCCCGGCGCGGGTGGCTTCCCGGGAGCCGGAGGCTTCGGAGGCGCGGGTGGCGGCGGCTTCCCAGCAGGACTCAACCCTCAGGACTTCAGCAACCTCCTGTTCGATCAGGAGATCATGTCTGCATTCCAGGTAATTGCGAGTTTAACATTCTTGTAGGTGTCGGTTTGAAAATAATTACATGACTAAATGAGTATGAAGTGAGTAATGAAATTGTTTATTCAATATTGCTGAATATTTGTATTTTCAACAAACTCTTTAACTTAATAATTTAAGTGTTATGTGAACCTTCTGACCCTTATAAAAAAATTTTGACTATAGATATGTGCATCAGTGTCATGCTTATACACTTGTAATCATCACAACTCAGAGAGAATCAATTCTTATTTTTAGGACCCAGAGGTCGCCGCAGCATTCCAAGATGTTTCGTCCAACCCGGCTAACTTCGTCAAGTATCAGAATAATCCCAAGATTGCTGCAGTTATAGAAAAATTGCAAACAAAACTCGGAAAAGGCGGTGCTGGCGGTTTCCCAGGTATGTTTTTTTTTTACAAGCTTTTATCCCACTCATTTGCAATAACTTGCCTTTTCGTAGGTAGACTACTAATGACTGGCAACAGTCAAATTGACAGACACCAAGATCGCAATGGCAGGGTCAATTTTATTTAATGAGAGCTATAGTATTTTTATTTGTTTTACAGCAATATTTTAATTTGATATCTGTTCCAGGTTTCGGCGGCGCCGCACCAGGAGCGGGAGGGCCGAAGGCTCCCACAGATGACGACGTTGGTCTTGACTAGATTACACCATCGCCTATGCAATATTTGGTATCAAATTAGTAATCAGAATTGCAAATTCACTAGGTATATAAAATACTGTATAACACACTTATAATATGGAGTGGGTATCATAATTATCTATGTGAAAACATAAACCCATGTGTATATTTTAAGCATTCTTTAAGAATTATTTTTGTTCAGATTGTTTTTCTTTTGTAGATTTGGCAAACCTTTGTAGTGCAAAGCTAGCTAGCAGCAACTAGTCGCTATATGGTGCGTATATAATATATTGGGCCTCAAAATTTAAATAATACGTGTGTACTAGGTTCTCAACAAGCACATGATATAAAATTTATTACCATCAAATCTATGGTTGCATTTATTGAAACTAAGTATTCTGAATATTTTACTTAAGTATTTAGTTTTCATTATGCCATATAAATTGAGTCAAAATTAAATTATGATTAACTTTCTAATGTCTGTTTTTTTTTAATATATTTTGGAAAAAACCTATAGAATGTTATTACAGACAACATACTTTTTCATACAGAAAGTATAATTTCTGATTATTTTTCTATTGGAAAATTCATGATGCTCAGACTGTACTAGATGTAACTATACTTAGAAGTTCATGCAATTTCAAGAAAAAACCCATTTCTTTGCACATTGTTTAAAATTTGGTCTGATTTAAGAAAGTTAATTTTATATTTTAATGTTTAATAAAAGTTCGTAATGGAAATAATGTGTGTTTTATTTTAACTCGTGCGGCGTAACCATACAAAGCAATGTTATTTTTGTAAACCATCCAAGCTTTTGGACTCCCTAAATTAGATAGTTTTGGGTATAGACTTGCAATGGAGGATTTGCCTAGTATTCTTGATTAAACTAGATAATTGATTAAACTTTCAAAATAATTAAACAATAATATTTCTAGCTAATACATTTACTATATCTAAACCTCATTAATTCTACCCCATCCCATCCGTATCTTCTCTTCATGAAGTTTCAACCATGATGGCATGTTTTTAGGGAACGGTTGGGCATTGGGGAACTGGAGAGGCGGTGGAGGCTTCTTGAAAGGATCCTCATTCTTCAACTTGCGTAATAAATACTCCTTGTTAATCTGCTTTGGATCCCTGTACTTATCCATGTATATGTTGAATGCCTTTCTTCGGGGAAACCATTCCTGTGGTCTGTGATAGGGCTTAGGGAAATCATACTCATAAACTGAAAAAAAAGTGATTAATTTTAGTTGAGCAAAACTGCTGTCAACATTAATGTTTTTTTGTTCTAGCCAGACTTAAGTTATTTACAGGCTATTTCAAAAGTCAGTTGCTTATTTATTTTATTTAAATTAAAGCTGTTAAACTTTTTCTGTCATACTTAATTTGGACGTAGTTATGCAGAAACGTTCCAACCCACTGTACGCGTAAATGCTTATATCTCAAATTCAACTTGAATTTGAGATATAAGCATTTACGCATATTCTTTTTTATTCTAACTAGTAAAGGTACTAGAGGTTTTATTGTTGAATTATATTGAGTTTAGATAACCATATGCTAAATTTTAGGCTGTTCAATCACAATAACTCAATTTCGGGTGACTTGTGGGTTGGAACGTTTCTGCATAACTACGTCCATTTTATATTGATAGGAGAAAAATCACCAGTAGGTAAAGGCTTGTTCTGAAGCTGTTTGGTGCTGGTTTTAATGTAGCCAAAAACCACAACCTTAGCTAAACAGACAAAGTAAAGATATAACAGTTACCTGGCTCCTTGCTTTGCAGCACATCATGGAAGAACTCTCTAACTGTAGCATCCCAGTTGGTTTGGAAAAATGCTAGTCCAGCAGGAGTTATGTCATCTTGATACTTTTGGTACCACTCTCTCGTCACAAATGTCCTGTCTTCCAGTGGTGATGATGAAGTTACTAAAAAAATCCCACTGTTATATAAGTAACAGAAAAAATAATGAAAGCACTATTAGTTTACTATGTTACTGAAAAAACCTTGAATTTTAAATTAAGCAAAAATTACCTTTTGTAACATCATAAGATAATTTCCCTTCTTGCTTGTATAAAACAAATGCATATCTATGATACCCAGTGCCCTTCAGGGGGATGGGGCGCAAGTAATCCACAATTGTATCACCTTTCTCTACAGCATTACCAGGGATATTTGCAACTAGCCAGTGCACATACTCTTTGTTGCTTTCTGTTAAATGGCCATCTAAGCTTGTAAGAGCCAGTGTCCACAGAGTGCTATCATCACTTTCATAGTTAACAATAGGATACTCTAGAGCTTCTGCTGGTTTTATTTCATTACCAGTATAAACAGGAAGATAAGAACCGTTTTTCAGATCATACAATACTTCCAAATTCAAATATGGAACAAAGTATCCTTCTCCATATAAATGTTCAAATACACCATAGTGATCAGCAATTTGTTTCTTATGCTGGGGACCCAATGTGTTGAGCCATTCCTTCTTTACTTCATTTAAATCAATTTCCAATTTGTTATTGCGCGCCAGCTGCTCTAGCTCCTTGTCTGCCTTATTTTTCTTAAGATGATCTAACCTTGATATGCGTTTACCCTCTGTTGATTTTCTGGAATGGATTATAATTTTTATTATTATTTATTTTCAAGTTTAGAAAGCATTGCTTTACAAAATTGTTTTATCTCTGAGACTATTAATTCAGGAACGCGTTATAAAATAAAGGAACATGTTGAAATGAAATGGGCTCATAGTGATTTGTTGTTACGAGTTTTACCAAACAGTTAAAGGATACCAAATAGGAATCAAAAGGGTTAATTTAATTTCGAAAAATAGTTGCAATGTATTTCTTACTTCGCTCGGGGCAAACCAATATCAATTCTTGTTGTATACAATTCATCTTTATAGTTAAGTTCGTCCAACCGCTCCTTTATAGTGCGGCAGAAAATGGGAGCTTTGCCTCTTATTCTATGTGCACATCTTATCTGTTGTAATTGTAAGTTGGCTGTCAAAGCCCCACGAAGTGTATTTAACATTTTTCTTTTAGAAATACACTTTAAATCGAAAGCTTCTTCTTATTTTTGGATGCTAAATCACATTGAGGTTATCTTAAATGACATAACATTATATGACGGAAGACAGATTGTCACTTGACAGTTTTTTTGTTGCCAGTTTACTTCAAATTATACCTTTATTGGTTGTTGGATACAACGCAGCATAATTAGACCATTTTTTGTTTGCCCTACCAGCCCACGTATAGTTATCGGCACGGATAATGAGCTCTCGGCGGAAGAGTGCGGATCGCTTTGCGCACTGTACACTTATGGCAATAAACCAATAAATCACTTCCGCGCAGGTGAAGGTCAGGGCTCAGTATCCTTGCCGATGATTATACCGTACGTACGCGGGCAGCCTATTATGTAATGCCTAATTTGAATACCTAAACGTATTTGACTTTATGACTGATATAGATGGAGTAGGTACTAATTTAATATTAATGTTTTTTTTTTTATTTAAATGAATTCTATCGCTTTCAATTCACCCTGATCCTAAGGAAACAAATTCTCGCTCCTAGATAGCAACAATAGCAACTCTCTCCGGCCATTATTGGCCATGGAGGTATTCTGTGTCTTATAACTATCTCGCCTTTTCGCCTCGCCGTGTAGTTAAATTTGATTTCAATCGGTTCAGCCGGTTACCGCCAAAGCACATCAAATACGTAGTAGGTACAGCCACCCAATGTCAAAATATTATAAAATATAAACGTAAATTCAGAAAATTTTATATAAAATAATAAATTCTTATGAATCTTTTCCCCTACAAGTTCTTTCCGTAAAAGTGTATTCACTTAGCTTATTCCTGGTAGGTATTTAATACCTATCTATGCATTAATCCGGGTAATAGTAAGTACCTACGTAAGTCGATAAAGTATAAGTTCAAAAATATTTTTATGTAAATATAATAATGTTTTGTAGTAGGTACCTACACTTTTTTCTTACGTATGCTGGCAATATGAAATAAATCGATTATTTGTACAGCCAAAACAAAACAATAAGTATAAAATATATAATAAACACATTCACGAGATGATCACAATTTTTAACTTCTTAAAAAGGGGGAAGTTTTGAATTCCAATGGCTATGTATTTTTTTAATGATTTTCCGTACATATCTCTATTTTTTTTGTTCCAACCGCTAATCGGTACACTCCCGAAATTTAATCAGGATTAAACTGAGAAATAGAGGCCATCTCTCGAAAAATATATTAACGCATCGGGTAAAAATAGTCAGTGATTTGATTTAGACTTGACTTGATGATGAAGACTACAAAGTGTCGATTGCTATTTTATTTATTCGCATTCATAAGAACTTTGCATTAGGTAATATGTGTTATGAGAACTATTGAAGTAATTAAGTGTAGTTATTTACAAATGGATGATGATAAATGATTTTGGACTAAAAGCCTAAAATGCTGAAAATTAAAAACAACATCTTTTTACCATTACTAGGTACCTACCATTTTTGGGGTTTCTTATATAGTCCGATATTACTATTGCCTTTTATATAGGTAGGTAATAGAATCTGAACCAGGCATAATACAGTTTTCATAAAATTGTATAAATGCGTAAGCAAATCTAGTAAGTTTAGGAATTTAAATAACTGAATTAGATTAATATCTATAATTCAACATCAAGCTATTTTAGAAAACTGTGGGTAAATATAGACCTCTAGCAATATTTTAAACTGCACTAAGTTATTAGAAAATGAATTTTCCTAAGTTGTGGAATCACTCTTGCAATAATTTATAGGACCTTTCATTAACAGAAAACTTATGTGAACCTTTTATTAATAGAGTCTACGTAATTAGGTATTCATGATATCAAATGGTCAAGAAATATTCGATAAAACCCCTAGTAAGCATTTCGATTCACGCCGATTGTGATTGAGGAAGAGCAAGACGACATTATATATTTAATCGTACATACGTGCACGTAATATTATTGACGAGCGAGCTGCGTTTGAACGAGGCATCAATGAACGAACTGACTGTGTCGCCTGTGTCGGTCGAGTGAGTTATCAAGTAACTGGCTGGTTGTGAGATGTGACTAGCCCGATACAGCTTTTGTAAACGAAAATCGTATAATCAATACTTATTTTGTTTCCGTGATAATTAATACTACTTACGTTTTGTCTTCAAGGAAATCAGCAATGATATTATCTTGTGTTTAAAACTGTGCGTATATCTAAAAATGCGGTGTAAATATAAAATGGCAGTGTTATAGTGTATTTTACTATCTCAACATTTTAGGAGCCATTTACACATGGTGAAAAGTCACGTAGACTTTTACTTCAAGTGAAATGTTTTACTATCGTGAGATTCAATTATTGGGTTAATAGTGTGGCTTTATTTTGTCAACGAAAATGGATAGCAAAAATATACAGAAAAATGCCATGCATAAAAGTGCAGAATTCACTTTCACTCCACCACCCGAAGCGCCTGTGTTTGAACCTACGCCCGAAGAATTCTTGGATCCACTCGGATATATAGCAAAAATTCGTCCTGTTGCAGAAAAAACAGGCATCTGTAAAATAAAGCCTCCGTCACGCTGGCAGCCACCTTTTTCTTTAGACGTGGACAAATTGAAATTTGTTCCTAGGATACAGAAAGTGAACGAGTTGGAAGCCATAACGCGTCTAAAACTTTTGTTTCTCGAGAAGATTTTAAAGTTTTGGGAACTTCAAGGATCGCCATTGAAAATACCTATGATTGAAAATAAAACCTTAGATTTGTACTGTCTCAAATTTTGGGTTGATGAAGAAGGTGGTTTTGAAGCCTGCAATAGTCCTAAAAAATGGCGTAAGATTGCTAATGCCATGGGTTACAGTCAACACACTAGTTCTATGAATTTTCTAAGGAGCAATTATGAAAAAATTTTGCTTCCCTATGAAATATTTGAAAAAAGTAAAGCTGATATATTAAAAACTGTGAAGAAGTCTGAGCCCAAATTTGAAGTAAAAGAAGATGAAGTTGGGAAGCCACAGATTATTGAAGTACCAATAGAACGAATAACAAAGATCAAAGTAGACTTAGATTTTGATGAAGATAAGCCTCACACAAGTATTAAAAAAACTAAGACAGGGTCTGATATCAAACCTGATTTTGATAGCTTAAAGAACAAAGTTGAGACTGAAGAGGTAAAACGCAACAGAGAGCTACGAAGATTAGCCTGTTATGGACCAGGGCCCAAAATGCCTGGTCTCAATGATGAAGAGTTTGATATTACAAAGTCAAGGAAGAGGCCCCGCTATGATCTGGATCCTCTTGCAGTATACCAGTGTGCAATATGCCAAAAAGACCACAGGGATGACTTGCTATTAATTTGCAATGGTTGTTCTGACACTTATCATACATTTTGTTTAAGACCTCCATTGAATGCAGTACCTGATGGAGATTGGCGTTGCCCTTGTTGCATAGCTGAGGAGGTCCATAAACCAGCAGAAGCATTTGGGTTTGCTCAGGCAGAAAGAGAATACACATTACAGCAATTTGGAGAAATGGCAGATAAATTTAAATCAGACTATTTTGCTATGTCTGGCCATTTAGTTCCAACAACAGTGGCTGAAAAGGAATTTTGGAGGATTATTTCATCAGTGGAAGAAGATGTAACAGTAGAATATGGTGCAGACCTTCACTCAATGGATCATGGATCTGGTTTTCCAACAAAATCTTCACTCAATCTATATCCTGGCGATCAAGAATATGTAGATTCAGGGTGGAACTTAAATAATTTACCAGTACTAGATGGTTCTGTTTTAAGATTTATTAATGCTGACATATCTGGCATGACTGTACCTTGGATGTATGTTGGTATGTGCTTTTCAGCATTTTGCTGGCATAATGAAGACCACTGGAGCTATTCAATAAATTATTTGCATTGGGGTGAGGCTAAAACCTGGTACGGCGTACCAGGCAGTGGTGCTGAATTGTTGGAAAATGCCATGAAAGCAGCAGCACCTGATCTCTTCAAATCGCAACCAGATTTATTACACCAGCTCGTAACGATCATGAACCCAAATATTTTGATGGCGGCTGGGGTACCAATTTATAGGACTGATCAGCATGCTGGAGAATTTGTAGTCACCTTCCCCAGAGCATATCATGCTGGCTTCAACCAAGGTTATAATTTTGCTGAAGCAGTTAATTTTGCTCCACCTGATTGGCTCAAGATAGGACGTGAGTGTATAACTCACTACAAAAATCTAAAAAGGTTTTGTGTCTTTTCACATGATGAATTGATTTGCAAAATGGCTTTGGAAGGGGATAGACTAGATTTGGAGACTGCACTAGAAACTCAAAAAGAATTAGTCAGAGCTACTGCAGAAGAAGGGAGTCTAAGAGCTCACATAGCAAAAAAGGGACTTAAGAGTGTTCGTAGGACTGCATTTGAGTTGCTCGGTGATGATGAACGGCTCTGTGAAGTGTGCAAAACAACATGTTTCTTATCTTCAGTATCATGTAGTGATTGTAAACACATGGTTTGTCTGCAGCATGCTGATGACTTATGCAAATGCCCTCTGGAGAAAAAGACATTAAACTATCGCTATGATATGGATGAACTGCACATTATGCTACAGACTATAGACTTTAGAGTAAATAGTTTTGATAAATGGATGACAGAAACAAAAAAAATATTACTTCCCACTGCACCCGACATTGGGAGGCTCCAAAAATTAAAATTGTTGATTGACGAAGCTGAGGAACTTAAAATACCAAAGTGTGCCCTGTTGGCACAACTAAAAGAAGAGTATACAAAGGCAACAGAAAATGTTGAACCAATAGTTATAGAATTAGATGATGATTAAGTTAGCATTATTTTTTCCTTTATAGGTACCTACAAACTAATACTGATTATTATGTATATTGTGTAACTTGTAATTATGCAAGATTAAACATACTCTTGGATGTAATGTCTCTATCATACATTCTTATCAATTTTATGTTCTCATCACAGTAAGGCAGCTTTAAGTATTGTGCTCTGATGTTTGATTTTTTCTCCATTATTTCTAAACTGGGTACTTATTTTTCATCTTTGTAAAATAATTATTAGTTATAAATGTGTTAATATTACATTGAAA
The DNA here is from genome assembly GCF_030705265.1 of Helicoverpa armigera. NCBI lineage: Eukaryota > Metazoa > Arthropoda > Insecta > Lepidoptera > Noctuidae > Helicoverpa > Helicoverpa armigera. Next base: position 5,809,709 of record NC_087132.1, on the reverse strand, counting down.
ATAAGAAGTAAATGAACATTCATTATAATGAAATGTGTAATTCTATGGCTATATAATGTATATTTGAAACCTGTGATTAGGAATTTTTACTATGTAAATATCACAGCTTTCCATTTCTTGTCATGTTACAGTAGAAATATTGTATAATTGTAGTGTTTTCCCACCGTATCATAATATATAAGATTTTGAGATAATTTTAGTTCCAAATAATTTTTATTATTTTCTTAATGGTATTAGAATCTAGATTCATTGATAGTTGATGGCAATGGAGCAAATAGTTGAGAACTAATTTGATATTAAAACATGTCCTCTTCTTTTAGATATGTACACTTTAGGGAGGTAAAGATGTCTTTACATTATAGTTGTGTTTATTCAATCGAAAATGTGGACCCAACACACATGTGGACACGTGTATGTTAGTTTAAAATTGATTAGGTCGTTTATTTACTGCACAGTCTTGCTTTTACTAATGATGATTGTACTGTTGCAAAACATACCTTCAGACACAGTAAGGATTAAATATAATATTCGGAGTATAGTTGTACTATTATAGCGCCAGTTTTAACTTCAGTCTTTAATAATACCTACCTAACAATTTGGAAACAAGTCTACTGATTGTATGAAAAGTATAAAAATATACGTTTTCTATTTGTTTTCAAGAAAAATAGATATTTGTAATTCTTGTTACAATTTAGGTGTGTTGATCTCAATTAGCAATCAGCATTATAAATATATGTCATCACAAACAAGCTTTATTATTTATTAACCTTTTTGTGGAAACAAGGTTTCAAGCTATATTTATGATGTTGAGAGTACTGTCGAAATAGTTCACGCTAAACACATGGAAATGTTATTTATAAGTATGTTTGTGGGTGTGTCAGGCAAATAGGCACTGAGGTAGCATTACCTTGTTGAGTGCAACTTTTGATTAGGTAGGAACTCTAAAAATATAATGATGTTTTTCTTATGCAGCCTGCATTTATGCAGGGATAAAGTTTTGTCTCTTCCATAGAAAAATTACACTTTTTAAGGTAAGGGCTCTTCAATTAGAGCTTCTCACATCTTACCTTAGGTGTATTGTTTATGTATGAAACATTTTTTTATACACCCAGTTATAGGTATATTTTAATTAATGTAGTATTGATTAAAAATAGAAGATAATGTGTAAATGTATGTTTCGGAAGTAAATACCGTTTATTATAATATAAAATAGTTGATGTTGATCGCATAACTGGCTATGAAATGTGTATAAGAGTGTGTTTATGTCTGAAAAGAATTAGCCTTTAATATATACTGTAATTTACTAAGATAAATATCAATTTTGATGTTTATTATAGTTAATCAAATATCAGTGATATTTATTGTAGTTAATTACAAGTAAGATTCACTTTAAACCTGACAATTACAAACTTGCCCATCTGATGCTCCTAGTGTGTGTAACTAATATAAATCAACTAAGTTTAAAGAAATGTTCTATAGTATACATTACTTCCTTATTTACGTAATCGCTGGCCTAAAATGGCACTTATTTAAGAAATTTCTGATATAATTATAACAACCTGTGTAAGGGTGCGTTTAGACTAAACGCAAATTCACATTGTTTTGTGTTATTTCTGTATTCAATATTTTTAATGTAAACAGACGCAGACAATTCTGTCGCTGTTTTCTCTAAAATAATTGTATAGGCTGGGCTATGTTCCCTCATTTGGTTTAAAACGCACCGTAACACAATGGATCTAAAAGAGCAACAATTTCGTTAGGTTTATTTTTGTTTGTTTTGATAATAAGTTCACTTATAGCGCATCATTTGGTATTTATGTGATCGAGATCCACGAACTAACCAGTTTATTTATTCGTGTTTATCATAGCTAACAGTTTAAATAAAAGACACCTTAACATACACCTGCCACAATGATCCTTAGTAGTAATAAGGCCAATACAAAGATGTACGCCATTTATTGACTGACTGCTTGTATTCATAGGAATTTAGGTTTTTTAATTTAAGTGAACATAATTATATGTATTACGTACCTTACAGTGGAATGTGACTAGTAAATTATTTTTGCGTTGTGTGATTTAATACTGTGATTACAAAATTTTATTTGCTTCTGACATAATATGTAAAATAATGAAGAATGTGAGTATTAATTTCAACAGATTTAAATTAATTAAATTCTTATATTATTAAATACCTCTTTTATTTTTCCTTTCACCATTTTTTCCACTCATCTAACCAATTGAAGAAAAAATAAAAATAAAAGACCTGAATTGTGCAAAAGTGTTGTTTATTAAAATCGTGTAAAACTTAACATTAAATATTATAAGCATTTAAATATATTTGGTGTTACAGCTGTGATTATATCACCGTAAAATATTTACTAGCATAATATATAAATATAAAACTTTTATTATGTCTATGAACATTATAAAACTGGTCACATTTATGCTTAATTAATATTATTTCGAAATACATTTTAATCGTAATTTATATTCAGACTAAAATAATTGTAAGAGATTTGCTAGGTTTACAATAAATGTTACATTCTCTATTTGTACACATAAACCCTGATTGACGTTATTGAACAAAGAATTAAATTAACTTTAGATGAAAATTTGAAGAAAATACATATGAATGCTATTGAATTTGATGAATGAATTGAAAAATGCATAGAAATAAAAGTTGCCGAATCGGGAAGTTCTCCTTTTTAGAAATTGCTTTCAAAGATGTTACTGTAGATGTAACTTCAAATCTTACAATAGCCATAGTATTTTTGTATGATGATAGGTATAAATTACTTTGTCTTGTTACAAATATTACATGAATAAAATATTTCGTAGTAAAGCAGGTACCCCTATAGCACCTGGATATTTAACGATATCACAACCTTAAGTTATAATAACAATTCGATACTTAGAGAACGCCAGAAACCTAACGATGTTGAACATATTTTGAGTGGGAGAGTACAAACACTAGAGACTAGAAAATTTCATGAATGTTGGATTGGTTTATATTGGTTACTGTGACTATTCGATAGAATATAGGTACCTACACAAGGAAAAAAAAATAGGAATCGAAAAGATTACACATCAATTTTATAATCATGAAAGTATTTGTTATTTAATTGGAAATTACATGATCATCATATTGTTATCGAGCACGTTGTGAGATAAAGAAGTTATCGTTCAGAAAAATGCAAATCAAGCCGATAAAGTTGTATTTTTTTTTGTTATGTGATAAAATATAAGTCGTAATTAGATTCGCATAAGAACCAAATTCCAATGTATATGAGTCACTGTGCGGGTGGATGGATATCCTTCTATATCATAGGGAATTCTTCCGTATTTGAAGTGAATGATGAATTGTGTCCCGGCTCTCATTTGTTCATTATTAGTAGTAGCACCAGGAAGTCTGACAATCAATCATACCGAGAGATATCTTGTTGCCCATGTTAAATCTGGCTGGACCGGCCTATTCCAACATAATAGTAAAAAGCTAGGCAGTTGATGAGGTGGCGTTGGTACACTGAATTGTTCATATTCATATTGGTCATATAAAATGACATATAAAATGCATATACATATGACTGGTAATTCGTGATCGATACTTGAACACGCGATTGTACTCATAATTGTAAACTTTCCCTAATAAACTTTTTATTATTGTTATAGATAACAGTATAACAGCTGTTTCCGACTTTAAAAACGCCCAAACGTGACAGATTGTTAGTGGCTAGTTAGAGCTGTTATTGTGATTAAACTAATGAGTATAAGAAAGAGAGAGAAAATTGATTTAGGAAGTTGTTTGTTATCATGGGTAGAATCACGTGTTAAAGTATTACTTATTACACTATTAATTACCAGTCATCCTATACAATACCCAAGTTTTGCAGACTTGGGAAAATATTGTCGATTAACACGTATAAAGCCATGTATTCACTGGGAAACAATGTTTCAGATACTCAGTTTCTGAAACATCACGTAGATGTTTACAGCAACAATGTTTCGGAAACTCTGCCGTCCACATCGTCCACAGAAACAAAATTATACCTATGTTTCTGAAACAAAAATATTTGTTTCAGAAACACGTAGATATTGTTTCTGAAACAGTGTTTATAAACAATTGTTTCTCAGTGAATACATGGCTTCAAAATAGCCTATAAAATGTAGCTTTATGACTAAATCTTTAAATAAAGTTTCGTCTGATGCGACGATTTTATAACAGAATTCCAAATAGCTATAAGGCTATAAGCCTAAGTACATACGCAGCACGAATATGGAGCCGCCATTACATAATTATGAATACTGACATAGTATTGGAAGACAATAAACAGGACGGATACATTTCTGAGTATTCATTCATTAGTTATGAGTATTTAAGTACATTTGCATTTACATATTACTATAATCATATTAGGCACATACTCAAAAGCAGTCTTTTGGGAAATAAGCCATATTTTACTTAAATTCTAGGAGTTTCTAAAAATGACATAAATTATATGAGACTGCCCTATTTTCTTGATATTAAGTATTGGCAGTCTTTATAATTCTTTAATTAAGTATGTTACACTAACTATTGACAGCCAGTTTCCTCATCAAAAGTTAAAGCCAAAGTAATGTCTAAAGTTAAAGTAACGGTCAAATTCAATTTTTCTATTAGTTTTGCTGTCACTTTAGCCTTGAAAAAACGATTTTGACCATTACTTTAACTTTAGACATTACTTTAACTTTTGATGAAGAAACTGGCCGTTAGTCATTATAATACTATTAACGGGTAAGACAAAGTATTGCGTACATTCGAAGACACATTTGTATACTTAATAGTAAGAAATAACATTTAAATATAAAAACGACAGGAATAGAACCTGTTAGAAGTTAGCTGCATTAGACATAGTATAAATAATACTTGTATAAAATATAATAGTAGACTTATAAAAATAGAGTATATATTAGAAAACTTATGAGATTCAAACCTCCGTGATAAAAATATGCACGTAACGCTTACAAAGATCAATGTGTTCTCAATCGAATTATCGCGAATTTCCGCTAATTTACTACACGATTGAGATTCCAAAAAATATTAAGTACAATAAAATAATGAACGAAGATCGTTGAATTTGTAACCTAATACGAATACCAATAAAGGTGTTATTACAATGACCGATATTTTGAAATATGGATGTTTATTTGGTCTAGCTGGTTACCGTGACGGTGTCTCTCATTTCCCGGCCTTTGGTCTCAATGGGCAGCGCGAGGCAGGCTCCGGCCGCTAACACTGCTACCAGAGAGTATACGCTTGTAGCTATTACTATGGAATTCTTTAGAAGCACCTGAAATAATATAAAAATACATACTCAATATATAGTAATAACGATACCGAATATTTGTTGGCAATTAAAGATGTCCACATTATAAGAAAAGCTGGCTTCAAGTATCACTAAAAAGTTATGAAATTGAATATACGGTAACCATATTAAAACCAAGGCCTCCTTATCCACTGGGTACTCTGGGCTGATGGGCATGTGTCCATTTAACAGTATCAAAACCAACGCCATTATCCTTTGTGTTTTGTGGGCATGTGTCTAGGGCACCGTGAACAAATGGAGCCATAGTTATTTATTTGCCAGATTCAGCAATTATTTTTCTTTTAGTTGATTCAGAAAAAATATAACATATAATAACAGCTTATCTTATGAGTTTCAAGTGCCCAGACTCCAGACAAAGGATTATTGAGAATATGGGGATAATTTGAACTTATTTATGTTACCTGTGCAACATATGGTGTGATCATAGCTCCGAGCCTAGCGACGGCACTGCAGGCGCCCACCGCCGTCGCTCTTAGCGCTGTTGGGTAAACCTGGAACAGTTGTCAAAAATATGAAATGAGGCAGGATTCTTTTGAATGTAAACTTTAAAATAATCTTCACATCCTTATGTATGTAAATTTTATTAAAATTGGTACAGTGGTTTAGGCCTAAGTGTATTCAAGATATGTGTACGTGTGCTAATTTTGTAATTTTAATATTAATAATTATAGACTCACCTCTGGAGTATAAACGTAAGCAGCTTGGAACAGACCAGCAATGATTCCTCTTGCAAGAAATAGAATGCAGGTCAGGAATGTACGACTGAAAACATATTAATATACGTTATTTCACAGTGAAAGATTACAATACAAAATCCATACAAGGGACAGGTAATCAGATTTTTCTCTGGGAGGCAAAACGCAAACTTTTTACAAGTAAGAAAAAAAACTGAATTATAAACATAAAAAAAAATCAATGCATTAAATATAAGGTCGATTAACTTACTTTCCATTGTATATGAGAACGCAGACACACATTGCGAATATAACAAATTGTGTAGCCATGGTCTTCTTGCGTCCGTACTTCTCGATGATAAATATTGTTGCGAATATACCTGATGACAAAAAAGGCATAACATTATGTATTTGCAATTTTATAATACATATTTAAAAGGACGTAAAGCAGTTGTAATATGTTCTGGAAATATCTTGTCAACATCTTAGTTCAGGCATATCAAAAAAACTTAAGGAATACAGAGTACGATATGAAGGATTCGTGATTGATATTATATGAATCAATGTATCTTTTTTTTCAGTTCGTTCCTTCACTTTAAAACCGCTATATATTTTAGCCAAGGCTGAGTTTGCCTTGTGTTTGTGATTTAGTGACGTTGTAGGGGGTAATCTTAGGCTCTGTGGAACTAATTTTCAAGGTTCTTTTACTATCACATCATAAGCTACATTTAATTCGGGGACAGACATAAGTGCCCATAGGACGCGGGTGAAACCGCCTACCTAAGATTCGATATAACATATAAGTTCTGTTACCAGGGAACTCAGCGAGCGTGGTCCACAGCAGGTCCATGTAGTCGGTGGTCTGCAGCGGGCGGCAGTCGGCGGCGCAGGGCTGCTCCAGGCCGCCGCCCTCCGACTCGAACAGCTCCGTCGTCATCAGCACCAGCCCGTAGTAGCAGAACGCGCACGACATCCTGACAATAATACATATGTATAGTAAATCAATAGTTGCAGCCTTTTTATCAGCGAAGGGTGGGGTTTTGGGCGCTGTCTTATGTATTTTTTTTTTTGACGTTCGAAAAGTGCTGTTTTGCGGTCAATGATTTTTGATTTAATCGTGTCACTGCTGGGCACAGACCATGATAATCATGTGATAGTAAATAATAAATTATACAGTAGGAAATAAATTATAGCTATTAAAAAAAGACCGCCACGCCTGCCCGGTGAGTATGCGTAAAAAGGCTTGGGCCTGGCCTTAGATCAACAGTGGATGTTTTGGGCTGAAACGACGATGACGACGAATATAATGATGACTAAATAGTAAAAAGATTTTCTTAGATTAATCTCGTCTAAAGTATTTATCTGTCCACCAAAATACCATAACAACGAATTAAGAACACGTTACAACTTTTACAGTATAAATTAAATTTTAATTAACCTTGACTTCGCAATCCTGAACCTAAACGCAATAAATCTTAGTCCATATACAAAATATTAGATAAATACGTGAAACACGTAAGTGCGAAAAATCACACTTACCATATAAACCAGAGCAGTAAACTGGTGTTCCTTAGATGTGGAATGAGCAGATGCTTCAGTCTGCCCCGCTGGCCTATCCCCACTGAGTCATCGCAAACCAGACGACCTAATAGCATCGGTCGGCCATTGTCTTGAGCTATCTGGAATGTTACAAGGTAACATTATTACAACAACTCAAATATTATAAACTAGGTTTTTCCAGTGGAAACAACTTCCTGTACCCGGATAATAAATATAGCCTTTATTTACCAACAGTGAAGGAATTTTTCAAATCGATTTAGTAGTTTCGGTACCTTTATTTGGTAAAAGTATATATAAAAAAAATATGTTACTCTTTATTTAGACAAGTTAAAGAAGTTTCTACAAGTCTATAATATTCAAGATTTTAGGGTTATGGTGATATAAGATTTACCTGTTCTAATGTTGCCAAAGCTTTGTCAGGTTCACCACTGGCTACATGATATCTTGCAGACTCAGGAAGCCACTGAAATTGTTACAAATTGGAGATTTATTTTTTTCATCCCACCATCTCGGAAAGAGTATTTTTACCCTTTGATATCTGAGCGCAAAAGTCGTTTTTATCCTCTAGAGCGGCAAAGTGATTTGAATTTAGAACATCGTGTGCAATACTCCATTTGTGACAATCTTGATAAGACTTTTCAAACAAATACATATTCAACAAATAAAATACTGCTTAAAAAAATTATTCAATTAATTAAGTATTTTTTATTATTGTTTTTACATAGATTTTTGACCTCGTTTAATTTTAAACGCGAGTTTTCAAATAAATGAACTTTAATAGGTACTTCTTTTTAATTTGATACTCATATGTGCGCGCCATTTTGTTTTTAAATTTCCTCGATGAGGTGGGATGAAAAGTTACGTGTTGCACTCGAGTGCAAAGATTTTTCACCTTGTGCTCTTTTGATTCCCTCGCTATCGCTCAGGATTCTAATTATTGAAACACTCGCTACGCTCGTGTTTCAATTTTAGAATCCTTCGCTTGCTCGGTCATCAAAATTGAGCCCGCGGTTAAAAAGCAACTTTGCACTCTTGTATAACAAATAACTATAGTACTGTATATATTAATTCTATTTTGAATACAGTTCAGGTTTCAAATAAAAGAACATCACCATTTCACAGTGCCTAAACTGACCTTTTATTAGTTTTCTTGGCTTGTCATAGTGACAGAATATAATACTTTTCAAAGTATAATTTTGTTAATGAGCATTCAAATTAACTCAACCTCATTAGAATTCTGTAATAGTTACCAGGTTTAAAGAAAACCTCTGCTATCTAATCAGAATCCGTTTTCTATACTTACAGGGCATATAAGAGCAAACAACAGCAGTGGTATAGTTGATAATGCCAGGAGCCAGTGCACGCCTAATGTGGGCATCACCACCAGCGCCAGAGCTACTTCCAAACAAGCTCCTAGCGCCCAGAAACACTGAAATTATATAATTTACAATATAATATTTAATATCTACCTTATGGATTTACATTACACCACTACATACAGCTAGGCTTGAAGATTTGTTAACTTTTAGGTAACATTGAGATTTTGTTGTTTTTTAATAAAACAACACAAGAGTTAGATAGGCAAAGACTACATTTTATGTGTCTTTTATATGCTAGCATATTAGTATAATGCCGAAGTAATTATTCAGGTAATCTGTGGTAATACTCACATCGAGAAGTACAACACACTTTGCTCTCTGTTTTGTTGGCAAAAATTCTGCATACAATGTGACACTGAAAATAAAATCTTATTTTACTTTCAATTATATTATACTGAATGGCGAGTGGTTATTAAAATAATAAGGCTACTTACGATTGTGGTACACATCCAATAGCAAAGCCCACTAGTCCTCTTAGGAATAACAACCAGAGGAAGTTTGGAGCTATTGAGCTCAGCAGGCCATAGTAGAACAGTAATACACCACACATACTTAGTGCCTGTAAACAAATAAATATAATTTAAACTGCTTGTTTAGTATCACCTATTTAACTACAAAAGAAAAGTATATAAGTTCTAAAACGTATATTCTATAGTGCAAGGTCTGCTTATTTTGGGACTTCGTAAAGCAAATATGTGAGGAAATATATAAATAAAATAAAGCCTATAGAAAGAGTGTTGGTTTCTAACAGTGAAATCATTTGTTAAATCTGTTCAGTAGTTTCGGAGCCATCAGGACAATCCAGCAAACAAAAAAATGATTCCTCTTTATTGTTATCCTAAACATAAAGTAGATTATATTGAAATAGTTTTCACACATGGTTGGTTAGCGTCCTGTTAATTTATTTACTAGCTGTGTTATGGGTGTTTAGCACAACTGACATGCTGCATACATTATATTATAATATTATTTCTGTGTATGTTTATAGATTGTGTGTAGATTTTAATAACTTTGTGCTTACAGTTTTCCTTCCATACCGGTCACTGATGTTCCCCCAGAAAGTGGAGCTCAACATCATTCCCATGAACACTATTGTAGTAGTCAGTGCCTGCTGGTATCTGTAATGTGGGGAATTTATCTCTTTTACTTTTGTAATACAACATAGCCTAATTAGAATCTTATAGGAAACAAAAAAACAGAGATTACCCTTTTTAAATTATGAATGCATTTTTCATATTCTTTTTCTAAAATACATTTGATTGATTGCTTTAATTGTTTAATAACAGTGACGTGAAGTTATTTCATTACAACATTTTAGAAAGGTATGTCATGGCTAAGTCTGAAATGCATTTAAGTGGCATTGCATTACTCACTTGCTGATATTCCATTCACAATGCAAAGCTGGTGACAAGATGCTCAATATAGTCATCTCCATAGAGTCCGCCATCCAGCATAGTCCGGTGAAAAGTGACAGTTTGACTTGAAACCAGCCAAACCCGAGAGCATTTACTGCTTGAGTCACAGTGAAAGTGTCTGAAATATTCAGCATTTGTTAACCACATTACAGAGGTAATTAATGTCTAATATGCATTATGAGATCTGTTGATTAAAATCTTTTTTGTATGACAGGTGATTGACGGCAGATTTCTAAACAGTAAACATGCATACTGAAATATTTAGAGATCTGTATCTGAGCTTGTCATATCTTCATTTGGAATACGAGAAACATGTTTTTGTTAAGGACAAAGTAAAAGGTAATTGGCAAATTAATTCAATTTAGATTTTCTGTAAAGGAAATGAAAGTAGCTATACCGTCAGGGACTACGGACACCGATGCCATTTCAATCTCTTGTGGTGGTGGCATCGGCGGCCCCGGAGACCGTGGCCGTATGTGGCTGTCATCCAGATCCTGGTATCCTTTAGACCGACCCATCACGATAAATTTATTAACTTGTATACACTTCTGACGTGGATATCACTGCGAATACCGAGTAACGGGAGTATTAGCGGTTTCTACATTGAAACTTTTTACTGCTGAGATTCTACCGCACTAAAATAATCCAGAGCAACTGGAAAGTTGCACTTAATACCTAAAGTTATTACTTTCACATACATTCAATGAGTAAACTAATAAAAAAGTAAACAAAACTATTTTATTGGATTTGTTTTGATTTCATCTTTAGAGTTTTTTGAACGAATGAATGAATGAAATTGACGTCATTTCACTGACATACAACATTGGTGTTGCCACTTGTAAAATTTACCGTTATTATTAGCCGTAAAAACTATTTTTTTTTAAAGTACAGTTCCAAAAAACGGGTGGGCGAAGCGTTGGCGCTTCGAACTTGGGGTTTGCCGCAGCGCCGAACCGACACCCTGAAGCGACAGCGGCAGTGCTAGCGCTACCCCTATCGCTATACAGGGTTGCCCATCCATAGGCGTCCAAAAGAAAAATTTAGAAGCTCTAGGCTATGGGGTATCCGAATCACCCCCATGTATGTTCAGCGATTTTTTGTACTTTAGTAGCTAGATTTTTTTTTTCATTATTATTAATTTTCATTTCAACATTGTTTTTTTTCTATTTTACCTCTTTTTCCTAACGTTTACAGATCAACATCAACATCAATCATCATGATAGTAGCTAACACCTGAAAAAAAGCAGTTTGGCTAAACATTTTAGGACTTACGTAAAATTTTATCTGAAGTTCAAAATTAGAAACCTGCTTAGAAACCTCTGGCACCCCTTATTAAATTTTTTTTAAGCCCTTAACATTTTTGGCTACTGAACTCCAACAGTAATTTTGAACTTCAGAAAAAATTTATATTCCCATAAATGCGATATAAGTATGTGATGATAAATGCTTTGCTCGTAGAAGGGCTACAGCATTACCGAAGCTAAAAAAATACACCCACATTATGTATTGCTCCCCAACTTGCTTGTCTAGCGCGGAGAGTATGGGCAAATGCACATTACATGCAATTTAAATTTTTAATTTAAGACGTTTTTCTGTAAAAAAATTGCATTTCATTCAGAATAAGAAACACACACACAGTTTGAGGATTTTCGTGGAAGGCTAATTTCTTTTTCCGTTTCAAAATTATAGAATCTTTTGAGGAATCGGATTACCAGAGGGTTTAGCTAGAGAGCTAAAATAGAAAATAATTAATCAGAATCTAAAGTTTTTTAAATCTTACCCCTGATCCATGAGACAGATTTGATTGAGGGTTTTTTGCGTTGGTAAGGGTGCGGCTACACGGTGCCACTGCACGGTGCAACCTGCGCATGTTAAATCACATTACCATGTTACATGCATTTTCTAAAAAACATGGTCCACTGACTTGCAATATATAACACTTTTACGTCTCGCGTATGGCCGTTTTTTTGTAACTTTTTGAAATTAAGAATCATCTTTGAAAAGCAAAAAATATTCCGCATTCGGAAAAGGAATTTCCATTTTCCGTCTGGTATTTTCGCTTATGTTTCTCTCCTGTGGAATGAATTCGGCATAATTTTTCAGTAAAACTTGGTTGTATATGAAAGCACTACAATGAAGCTGCTACGACTGCTACGCCGTAGTAGGTAGTCGCTTATATTATGGCTACAATCTGTGGCTACAACCATGAATGGGACTTATTGCTGCAACTGTGAAGGCAAACTCCACTAAATTACTGCAGCTAAATTTAAGTTTGCCAATTAACAGTTTTCCGTTATATTCGCGTACCGCGGAATTTTCCAGACACGGATAATGGACAGCCTATTCGGTAAGTGGGATAAGAAATTTTTTTGCAAAAGTAACAAACATCAATATGCAGCCATCGACACTTTCATGTTAATAGTAAAAAAAAACAACTTATTTAATTCAAATATAACAATTGATGCATCTTTGCAAATTCAGTACCTAACCAGTTTATGCATTAAATAATACATATTCTGTGATGTGATGTCATTGTGATGTGATACTCATCCTGTATTTTTATTTTTAATAACAATATGAGCCGAACCGATCCCAACATGGTTTGGGAAAAAGGCTCGGAGGATGATGAGCTGGTACTCCTGGCTTAGTAACAGTCGGTTGATAAATACTTGCCGCGGTTGGCCGGTGGTGGTTATGCCGAGTCCCTTTATGTACCTATCGAATGTTCCTCCTGTGTCGTTACGTTTAGTCACAAGCCAGAATACCACAAAATATGTCGCTGAGAAAACGGGAGATGCTTTTCACTTCGAAAATAGCTGTGTGTGTTTCCACTTGGAACACATTGTTTAATATTAATTGGATATTTTAGTCATTTTTAAACCTCCAAAGAAGCCTGTAAAATTACAATCCTCCTGAATTAAAAAATATATAGTGAGAAAATGTAATGGTGTTTTATGGTTCCCAACAAGCAAATTATGAACGCCTGTTTCGTGTTTCATTACGACGGAAATTACAAAAGATGCCAAAGATTATTTGGTTTTAATTAGACAATCCTTATCTTAACCTTCTCTCGAAGGCTTCATAAAACATTCAGGTTATTATAATAGAAACAAAACTACTATGATGATAAAATATGTATGTCTGATGAAAAACAGATAAGTGGAACAATTTATTTGATTAGCTTTTAGGCTTATTGCACGAAGCGCAAATTTTACATTCTTAATTATGGTAACGGACCTTCAACCTCTTTTCTGTGAAGAATGAGAAGCCCTCAGCCTGACTCACGTTCGTCGGTTATTCAATTTAGTCGAGAAATTCCGCAGTATGAAAATAAAGGACGCTGGTGGGCGTTCTGGGAAAAGGTCAAAGGTAAAACGCGTGGGTTTTGCTGGGTATTAGCCTATTTTATTTCATTTTCTTTATTTATCTTAGAAAAGAAATATATAATGATTCTGCTGTACAATACCGAGTATTTGTTGAGTTTTGCTATTTTTATTTGTACATTATGAATCCTTATAACAGTATTCTAAAATAATATGAACGCATGGAACGTGGAATAGATACTTGATCGGGCCGAACTAACAGTTTCTAGAAGTTTCTTCGAGATTATCCTGTTTAGGGTATCAGCTTTCACCCTTTTCTGAAACAATGTTGAACTTTCCATCTTCTGACATGTTAAGTGCTTCCAAAGTATTGAATTATCTATTCTTGTATATTTAAGCTTCATATTGTATCTATCTACACGAGTAGGTTTTCCAGCCTTGTACAAGGCAATGTCTATTTTTCAACTTTCCTTTTTCAGAATCATAACTGAAGACGCCCAAATAAGCAAATGCGTGATCATTCATTGGCAAACCCATATATTTTGGAATATAGGCAGTTCATTAAGGGCAGTCATCTGGCTTTTACATTAAAATTGTAGTATGTCGTTGACTTCCGAATCCTGAATCTATTCCTAGAACCTAGGGTGTGTAATGAGGTATGTTTATCACTCATAAGTATTTCCGTATTATTTTAAACCTAAAGTAGGATTCTGTATCCTAATGTACCAGAAATGTACTTAATCATGTATGTGCTGATAAGTTCCTCTCAAACTGATCAGGAAGAAAACGTCTTATATAAGTATTGTAGTCGCTATCTTAACAAGACTAAACTAGCTGTGAAAGACCTATTTGGGAAGACTACTTGGTAAAAAATCGTCAGTTCTCTATTTAGGTTGTTATGTCGAATGGTTCAGGTATGCGAGGTTGAATCAAAATGTTTTTCTTCGATGATGACAGTGTTCTAACAGGCTGAATACCCCGTCTCTTACAAGCTTTGTAGTTAATTTATTAGACCCTCGCTGAGTGAAGTGTCTTTATACTTACGACCAGATCAGGGTGATGAGATTTACGCCTTTATTTTATTATTCTTTTAGGGAGCGGAAGGAGAGTAAATTACGGGAGTTATCAGGAAGTAAGGAACGTATTATTAAAATAAAATGCAGTAAAAGATGCTCGTACAATTTACGTAATGATTTTAATTATGTTTTCTCGTTTATATTGATACAATTTCATAGCTCGCTAAAGTCTGGATTCATATCCATAGTTTCATTTTCAGTTACAAGTAGGCAATAATTAAAAAAATACCTATCTATTAAAATACAGTAATGCCTATACAAAATACAAATACACAGATAGCAATTTATGTATCTACAGATAGACAATATTCTGAGCAATACTTTGCAAAACGGTATCTAAACACCTGCTTGGACAAGTTAGTATACAAAATTAAGTTTATCTACATCATAAATGTTTAGGCTTCAACGACTATTTTACGAGTTTGCAGACTGTAAAAGTAATTACTGAGATTAAACCGAAATGTGTACAGAACCCTAACTGTATTTTACAATTTAATTTTAATGTTTAACATCAACTAGTAATACTTTACAGGCCGTATTATATAACATTATTCTAAGTTAAAGGATCGTGTAGTTTCAACATAGGAAAGTAATTTGACTTTACTTTTAAACAGATATGTACTTTTGAAAGATACAATTACTTATCAAATCTTATAAATGGTGATTCTTAATTAGGACAATTTAGGAATGTTAGAAAATGTGTGTACAAAAATGATTGTTTTACGAACAAAAGCAAATGTTTTGTTTTAAAATAGCAAATAGAAAAGGGGTAACAAAGATTTTTTTTTGTATTTTTTTTTCGGTCTCATAGACCAAATGCCATATTAAATAACTTCGGATAAGAAGCAGTAAAGCTAAAATATCACGTAATCCTCTGCTTTCCGAGAGAATCTTAACCCTAACAGATAAATAGATATATTCGTATATTAAGTATGTGTACGTTTTTGCTTTGCAAAAAGTTTGTTTCGTGGTATTGTCTGCATAGACCGTTAGTAAGTTTAACTTAAAATAATGAGTTAGCACCCGAGAGAAAATACAATGTTTTCCAGATAGGCCAAATTATGCAATAACATGATGAAAAGAAATAGGTAATATTATGTATTTTTTCGTGATTACCTAATTTTCTAAAAATAATAGTAAATAAGATTTTGAAGAATTCGTTTTACAAAATTTCTTTGACATTATCGTTCGCAATCGAAAAAGCAGTAAGATACCCCTGCATTTTTATACAAAATAAAAAATAGATTTCAAATGTTTCTTATCGTTAAGTGTTTTGATGTATTGACTTCTATCTAAATAATTACAAGTCTTAGACGATCAGTACCTACCCATATTTACAAATTGCACTCATTGTGCGACATAGCTGCCAATTGAAGGAGCAACTTTTATTATAATTATATCATGCATTTTTCAGTCAACGACTCATTTGTTCTAATGGAGATTATAGTCACATTTTGTACCATCATTTACACCCGTACTCACGCTTAACGTAACTACCACTAGTTCTTTACCGGAAGAAGTGTTCATAGAGATAGAAAAGGATCTTCTAAACTTTTTTTTGTAATATAATCGTCATTGACACAAATTTACTTATTATTCGAAGTGGACGACAAAACTTTATGAAATGGATACATTATACGCGTGACAAATGTTAATATATTTTTTTGTTGTTTTGTTTGCCCGTAACGCGAACCCATGATGTCGCCGCTGCGTAACTATTTAGTCTACTTATTACTCAGTCTCATATTTGTTGGCGATAATTCTGAAGTGTTTGTTTAAGTGGCGATGCGGTGTTTTAGGCCTCGAAGTTCCCCAACTAGATCCGAGTCGTCTGCGATGAAACGTTTTTCGATTCTTCGTCCTTTTGCTGGATCCTGTTGACAAAGAAACATTATCTTAATTGTGGTGTCAATTCATTAATTAATTGAAAGAATATTGAGTCGCTAATAGCGACGTGCGAGGTGTTTCAGCACTAGTAGTGTTCCCCCCGGCGCCGATTGACCCGGCCTCGGGCCCACTGTGTCACCCGCCAGGCCGCCACCCCCGGCCCGGCCACGCTATTTTTAGACTTCGGAGCTTCCACAGTCTTAGTGCGTTTCCAAACAATGAAACATTTATATTTATCGACTTGGGTTAGGGTTTTTATGAAGTCTACTAAAGTTTTTTTCTTTTTTTATGGAATCATACAATTTTAGTTGCTTAGAAAAAAGTACATTGTTACGGCAATTTAGTTGACTTACTTGTAATTTTTTGTTTGCTGACTTGTCCGCGAAGTACTGAACAATAGTATCGTAGAAGGCGTTGCTCCTTTTGTTCTGACTGTTCTGGTGTCCGTGGCTGAACGGGTTGTTGGCAGGCCGGGGCATCACGACTTCCTTGTCTCCAGCTTTCGACGATACGGTGGTAATCTCAGGGGCAGCTGTAGTGACGCTTCTCTTGTTTCCGTTCCAGTTGATGAAGCCGTCGTCTGAAGCGTAGTCATCATCGTCAATCCTGGGCACAGTTTTGGGCACATGGTACAGAGGTTTTCCTGCTAAAGCCTTCAGTTCTCGAACATCTTCATCCTCGGCGTCATGCTCCTCGTAATCAACAGGCGGGAAGGCTGCGCGGGCATTCTCGCGCCGCCTCTGTGCGTCTTGAGCCATTTGTGTAAGAATCAAATTGTCGAGGAAGGCTGCACTGACGTCATCAACGTCGTTGGATTGCCAGCGGGGCGTGGTGTCACTCTCGAACCAAGTTTCTTGTCCGATAGGTAGCGCTGCTAGTCTTTCTTCTTGTCTCTTTGGTGCTTCATTTGCAATGAAGTGACCATAGGGGTCGTAAAAATAGGGGTATGGGACCTGAGCGTGCATGTCAGGCACACTGATCGCTGGTGCATCGTAAAAGTATTGCACTTTGGGAGCATAGTAATATTCATCATCGGGGTACTCCCTAGAGGTTTGCGGGTACATTGGCCATCCCTGCATAGGGTAAGCCTTTGCTTGAGCTACTAAGTAGCCAAGTAAGACTGAGAGTAGCCTAAAACAAAATTTGCACTGTTAATTTCATGAAACTTGTTTGATATAAGATACATTTAAATCAAAGGTTATTTAATTTTCAAGATAATTTTTCAGACATAAGAAAAAATTCTGGAGGAAAACACTAGTACATTTCAAAAATATTTGTTGTGATATTGCTTAATTTAATTCGTTATTTAGAAAAATAAAATAAATAATGAAGCTTACCTTAAGCTCGACAGCCGCATGTTGCACATAATTCACAGTGAGATGTTAGTCAAGGCGCGATCTGAACACGACTACAAGTAGGAGGGGAGGGCCCGCCGGCTTTATAAGCAGGTCGCCCACGCGCGCCGCCCACACGTTCTCAATGAAACAGCGTCCCCCGAGCACCCCCTGTGCACCCCACCCTACACCCCCATTTGCCCCCAACTCAACGGCAGCCTGGCGACCCAACACCTCCCATCTAGCCTCAACCCGCGGCATTCTGCTATCGATCGCGCCCACAGATTATTCATCTTGCTATGACACTGTTTTTACTCCCAGCGAACCTTTGACGACGATTGACAAGCGGTTACTCTATAATATTTTAATGCATTTTTTTAGGAAACTCGATTAAAGCTTCCACATGAGACATTGATGAGATTGAGCAAATGTGGCAGAGGGGTGGCATGCCTTCTGTTCTGGGAGGCGCGACAATTACCTATAGATAGATATTGGACGCATTATATTTGTAGATGTGTAGACATAGTATACTGAAACTCTGGTTTAAATTTAGCTCTGTAAGGGTCTGTATGTGTATGAAACGGAAACACGCATAAAACACTAGCCTAATTTTACAACTGAAAGCTCTGAAACAGAATTCTTCGCTGATTTCTAGGAATTCGGATAATCAAAGTTTGTGCTCTACATAACATAGTTTTCAGTTTTCTCCTCATTTAAGATTGAAACATTTAATGATGTCGAAAGTTTTGTACAAAGCTTCGGAAAGTTATTAATTTTTGTGTTCGGAAAATTATTTGGATAAAATATCTTGTTTCATTTATTGCTATTCTCGTACGCATTGAAAGCTTCATTCATTTTCTTTTCAGGCTGGTGGCATTCATGCGTATGACGCAAGCCAGACAATTAAGTGGAAGAGCTTCAGTAATAGCCGTGCTCGAGTGTAAGTGTTCTCCAGTGGAGAACTCGTGTGGGACGTAATGACCGTACTGCGTCATGAGGAAGGAGCTTCGCGACGACACGAGCGCCGACTACTTTGTCTGCGGCTGGCCAACTCTAACTACGTATATAAGTACGTGTGTAAGTACAATATATAACTATTGTTTTGGTCGCCGCTTTGTTGATAGGTGATTTTAAAAGCCGTTGTAAAGAAATACTTATTGGATTCATACATCATACGCAAATATATTTATTTATGTTTATGTATTTTTCTTTCTGACAACATGGCTGTAAATTGGCTGAATTGTGATTTTACTCATTAAAAACCATACTTATATACAAGATAACTTCCCTCGGAACAGAGGAAATACATAGTAGTTCATCATCTCACGAGCCTTTTCCCAACTATGTTGGAGTCAGCTTCCAGTCTGGTCGGATGAAGCTGTGTAGGTACCAGTGTTTTACAAGGAGCGCCTGCCTATCTGACCTCCTCAAGCCCCTAACCCCTTGGTAAGATTGGTGTCAGACTTACTGGCTTCTTAGTAACTGAATATAATAATTGGTAGATAGCTATACAGCCAAACTAATGGGCAACATGGTTCTATATGCAACGTAGACTGAATGTGGGCGTCCAACATTTGTTAACGAAAGTTTTTCTAGAAATATATAATTGAATATTTAGAATGGAAATATAGAATCAAATAGAATTAATCTGTTTTTTATTGTATGCTATGGAATCATCGTCAATTTGATTTGGCATTAAAGGCCAAAGTTGAAAATGTATTTGCTCAAAGCTATATGTGTAAAAACTGCCTCGAATAAAGGTTTTAGGTTGAGTACATTGTCATGATAAAAATGTCAATTCGGAAAAAATATTATGGTACGGTTATTTTACGCATTTTCCATTGATTTCCTGTAGAAGAAATCAGAATGTGACTTTAGAGCATGATATAATTATATCTAGAAAGTGGTAAAATTCGTTTTATTGAATGAAATAATGACTCGTTCAAGGCGATTTATCTGTCAATTGACTTCGTAGAATTTCAGATTTCCGATCGTACGATTACCTACCTAAAGCGCTTAAGCGGAAAAACATGATACCTATCATTTAATCGCTTCAGACTTCAGTGGAAATTCATAAGATAAAGTACTGAATATTTAAGGGCAAAAGAAACACCGCGTGGGTGTAGTTAACGTTCCTCGACCTACGCCTTCGTTATAAAAGATTTTTACTTCGAAAGAAATCAAACATTTTGTTTAATTGTTAATGTAAAGACGTTTTAGGACAATGGCGGGACTTTTATTGTTAATTTGTGTAAGCTCTAGACACTAAGATGGGTACCTAAGAAGTTTATAAGATTTATAGGTTAATAGATTGAACTACTAAACAAACAAACAGTCATAATTCCCAAGCCCAACACAACTTGTCAATGGTGCTGTTTTATTACAACAATCATGACAGTAGCACAAAGACTGCAGTGATTATCTCGCTGTGATTTTTATGGTAGACGCGCATCATAAATATATTCAGACATAATTGGACTTTTCGTGGTCCCCAAGGCATTTTTTGTAAATATGCAAAAACAATAGTGTCCGCCGATCAGCGAGAAAATGTAATGTGTTTTGTTTTCATACTTTATGATAACTCTAACATTAGAAGTATACAATTTGAACATTTTATTAATGAAATGTATCTCATAGCGATATTCGTCAATAAATTCACCCAACATAGTAACTTTATAAGCTAGCTCTTTTAAATAAGAGTATATTCAATCATGTTTTTACGACTTGCGTGCAAATAGGATTATGTATTTTCACTCAAATTATCTCTGCAAATTGGTCCCATAAAATCAAACTACCGTCTTTTTCAGATCTATAACTTCTAAAAATACTACTATATAAATAGTAGCTTGAACTTTATAGCCACATGATGTTTTCCCACGTAAATAACCGAGGTTAACCCATATTAGTTATTTTTGGTGACACGTCGAAAGTTCAAAGGTTTGACGCTCTATTTTGAACCTGTTTAAGCTAGTGAGCTAAGAATCTAGGTCATATTCGAAAATATGAGGAACTGCAAAGATAGAAAATAGATTATTATAGCATCGAAAGCTTTTCTTACTTATTTAAATTGAAAAGCGCAAAAAGAGCTCGGGAGATTTAAAATAACATTTGTCACGTAAAAATTTTGTTACTGCAATGATTTCAATGCTTAGGTATTGACGTAGGTACCAATCATTATATGGATACCTAGGTACTATTTGGTTTCGTAACCATTATAGATCGCAGAAAGTTCTCGCGGGCGGCACTCCTAGCCTCCATGGGGTAGGTCGGGAGAGGGGGAAGTATCGGGTGAAATTCGGTGCATTCGAAGTGCATCGTCAGGTTTGGGAGCGGAAGTCGTCACAAACAAGAGGTCGACGCCCGCCTGGCGCCTTGCAGTCGTGGTACAGTCGATATACTGCGAAAATACCTTCAGCGTACCTTAACTTATGGGAAGCCTGTCAAACTCCCGGGTCTCGCAATACCGCCCTGGCAGTGAAAAACCTTACGAAACTTTCAAACTTCACATAAAATGTAGCTTTTCAGGCTACTTCATTTGTAAACGAATAAGTTTTCAGAACAACGAGTTTTTATGCGAGTTTCGGTCACGTTACCTGTATTGCAAATAAACGTGGGTGGAAACAGTATTCGGCAATCGACGATTGGAAAATTTTAATCACAAGTTTGATTTCTGATACCTTTCACATATTTGCTTAAGTTGTTTTTACATTTACTTAGAGTATTTTACTGATATCTGTTCAATGATCTGTTGCACGGAAACACTTCTGAAAAAGATACAGTGGATATTAATATCAGGTAGAATTATTAAGAAATCGGATCTGTAGCCGTGGCATGAAAGCTGAAAGTCGTGTTAGTTAAACTACTTACTACTCAAAAATGGCTGAACGGTTTACGCTAAAGCAAGGTAGCTTAGACCCAGGTGAAAGGACATACATAGGTTTTGTCATCATCCGGATACGGTAAGCAGTTATCTCGCGGGTGAAACCGCGCTCGGAAGCTACTATTTATATGAAAGATGATTTGTTTTGTATTGTTAGTGGCAGATAAGGGACGTATTACGTCAGCATTGTCAGTATTACCGGCCATCACTTCGAGGGTTTGTACGTCACTCAAATATTAATAATGTTTTCGTTATCTCGACCCGGCTTACAGGTTTGTTCAGTACTTACGTATGTTATAACTAATGAGCTGTCGTATATTTTCTTGTTTAGGAAAATATTTCTTTATTAAAAATATACAATCTATTTTTAATAAGATTTATTTATTACATATTTATTATTACATCCTTTTTCACTACCTACCTTTTAGTAGTAATTAATGTACACTTAACTATTTAAAGGGTAAAATATTGTGAGTAAGCCAAAACGTCGATTCATGCAATGAGGTCACCTGTAGCAACCAATAATAATGCATATGACTTCAGGAATTATAAGATACGTCAGCACAGCAAGGTCTCGTTCCACTAAACTACAATGATAAATGCAGGTTATTACTACTAAGTTTGATTGTTCGTTGGATGTTGAGCAGTAATACTATCATTTTTTTACAAAACGCAATGAATTGGAAAAAATAAAACAATAGATTTTCGGACCACTTAAATTAATATTGATAATGTTTCATGTCATAGATCATGCACCGGTTCATTTATGGGTTATCGTTTTCATCAGATTGTGATATGGGTCTACGATAAGCGAAAACAAGTATTTTGATGACTGTTACTCATTCTGGTTTAAAGCCATTTTTGCCCAAAATAAATATAGATATTAATTAAAGAGAAGGTGAATGTTGTGACGTATAAGGAAGTTCAGGAGCTGGCGCTAGATAGGCGTAAATGGAAGGAGCTGCACCGACAAGAGCTGGGCTCTTTAATTGAAGAAGAAGAAGAAATATAGATATTAGACCAACAGCAATGGTTTCATAAAATATATTTCACTTTATATAAGCATTTAATTGGAGGTAGGTACTTGTACATGTTAAAGTCATACGAATGAGTGTGTCTAGTGGTGGAAAACTATTAAGTACCAGGTATAGTACGCAAGTCGCTAAAGCAATGAATCATTCGAGGCCAATGGAAAACTTCAGTGGAAAAACAACCACTACTGGCTGTGCGGATCATTGAGTGGAAACGTTCTTAGTTTACCTTTCGGTAACTTCGATTTTTTATACAGGCATCTTCTGGGCGAATTGAATGAAAGAGAGGAAGAAAAACTTGGAGTCGAAATGCTCCTACTTAATTGAGAAAAAGCTTGTAGATTGAACTTGAAGATTTTTCGAAAACTTATGTTTTAACTATGCTATTTTTAATATTAGCTTGAGGTTCATATACATCTCTGTAGTTAATGCAGAAGTTTTGGTTTATTTCACACTAGCTTCTGCCAGCGGATTCACTCGCATCCCGTGGGAACCTCTGCACGAACCCGGATAAAAAGTCCTCTTAAATAGGCTATCTTCCTCGATAAATGGGCTATCTAATACCGAAAGAATTGTTCAAATCGGACCAGTAGTTCCTGAGATTAGCGCGTTCAAACAAACAAACAAACAAACTCTTCAGCTTTATAATATTAGTATAGATTAAAAATAATGCAGAAAAACACTTTCTACAATTTATTGTTCATTAAAATAAAATCAAAAGTGGAGATACTTGAGGTTCTGAAGGTGAGCGTGAAAAGTTTTAACATTTTACGGAAAACAATGTGAACTCTATACTTAATTGGACTTAAATGTTCGCTGCTAAAACAGTTAGCAACAAACGGCATTATTTATTTCAAATGTCAAGGAACTAATTATTATGCTTTAAGTTATATTATTATACATTTAATAGGAGCTATGGCCAAAAATCATTATTACACGAAAATGTGATTAGAAGGTGTAAGTAATATTATGCAATAACAAAACCGTTCAGAAAATAGCTGAACGATTCTTGATGTAATTTTGCAAAAATCAAAACACCATTCTTTTTAAATCAATTGTAACTATGTATTACCTGTTAAAGCAATCAATTTTAATAGTGAGAAAAATAATCGTTTGCGTTATATCGTTTCATAACAATTTAAAATAACTCAAAGAAAATCTTCACAAACATATTCGCGTTCCAACACTTATATTAAAGTGGTTAGTGACCTGGAACTGGGTAGGGTTCCAGGTGTCCTATGGGTCAGCAAACTGTGTCAGGTCGGCAAACTGGGTCGTAGCCTCACGGGTCCAGCTTGAGCTCAAGCCTGCTTCACAACTCCTATACTTGGTATGCGTTAGATATGCAATCCGATAACTGTGTTACAGATTTCTTGGAAGAAAAAGGTTATGTAATAACTTGAGAACAGTAATAAATGTGTATGGATTATATGTTTACCTACCTGTATTGTTACTCATTGTTTTAAAATTTTAATTTATAACTATTTTTGTCCCCAATAAATAAAATAAAGGTTTTTGGAAGCCAATTCAACCGATTTTAAAATATAGCCCGCAAGTATACGTACTCGTTATTTTAAAGTAAATTAATAAATTCCTACTGAAATTAATTTAAATCAAAAGAAAAACGAAAATTGAATGTATAAGCAGCATAGAGTAAATTGCCACATGGTGAGTGAAAATGGCTTTAATTGGTTCAATTATGACAACACTGATCGCTAAACTAACCCCCGGAATCAGTCTGTAAAGGTTGCCAAGAGCAATGTACAATTAAATAATTCATAAAAATGTCTTACATTTTTAAGGGTAAGCCTTTTCGTAAGACAGAATAATATAATTATATAAAATGTAAGCTGTAAATGTGAAGGGTTGTATATGTATGTTGGAATTGGTCCTCTTTCACGCAAAAACTTGTGCATGGATCTGTATGAAACTTGGCTGTTTATCCGGTGTGAGAAGTAGTTACCTCGTGAAGCAGGTGATATCGTTGGCAGAAGCTAGTCTTTTAATATTTTGAAGGATGGTCTACCTAACTTAATTATGTTTTGTGACTTCCGCCCACTGTTTCTTATTTATTATTCACATCATTAGGTAGGTAGGTACATATTCTAGGAAAAGCATTACTTTACTGAAGTTTGTATAAAAGAATTTAGTTTTATATGGAATCGCCGAACTTCACATGAATCATTGAATGTGGGAGACTACAGCAACGCCCTCGACTTTGCGGCCATTTACTTGGAAACATTACTTACTGGCATAGTGACGAAGCTACGAATTTTATAGTTCCGAGTTTCACGACAGAACACTGTTTTACTTACCTGCTCAAAGTTCCTTTATAGTACTTAGTTAAACTATCCGCTAAGTAGTAAATGAATGGTCCAACGAATTATTACCATTTATACGTTATTGTTTTACTATAAGTTATTCAGAACGCATAACGAGTGGTTACGACACAGATTTATATACTTAATTCGGTAAGCTAGAGGCTTAGCGCAAAGCCGTTGATTACACTGCATACCATTATTATAATTCCCACAATAATCTCATATATTGTCTGTAACATACATCCTAAGGGTCGTCGTGTTTGAACGTGGTCTTAATGTATTATGTAAGAGTAGTGCGTAGGTGCCCAAAATATACACCGACTTATATAAAATAATTAACTTTCTGTCTGAAAAGGCTCGCCTGGATATTTAATGTAAATTCTCTTTTTTGTTAAATCAGCTCTGTTTGACGCCTACGTTCGTCTGTCTTCAGTTATTGTAGGCTAATCTGCCCGGGGCCTCAGCCCTTTAAGCAGATGGTATTTATTCAAAAATCCTATGTGATCGCAGGGTTATTATATCATCAGTATTTTTGATTTTATTGTGATTGTTATTTTAAAGGCTTTTGAGGCACCCACTCGATGCGATCTGAATAAATTCGACGCTGAAATAAATGTAGGCAACTTTATTGAAATTAAAGTTTTATCAGATTTTTTTTAATGACTATAGGTACTTTCACAGTCTGATTTTTGAAAAAATATTTATTAGGGTTACGTACAAGCCTTATACGCAAATAAACGTTAGTGGACATTAAAGTGAATCTTCGTACCACTAAACCTACATTTGACCCTAGATTGAAGGGAAATAGTTGAACTATTAAGTTGACCTGTGACATTTGAAATTGTATAATGTTGTGATCTTACAGTTTCACAACTTTGGACTCAAAGGTTACTTTGAGGAGACGATTAGTTTACATAATATCTTTAGGGAATATTTATTATGTATAGCCACTGCAGGGATTTGAGAGACGGTAACGATTGAGCTTAATAGCTGGTAGTGGGAGTAGCTTATATCCAGCAGTGATGTTGCTTAAACCTACAGCGTTCTACCCGAAAACTATTTTGTTCGTATATTAGATGCAAAGTTATTTTTGTTCAACTCTTTCATCATTTGATTTCTTCACACAGAATATAATAATGTCCATGTCCTGGTTCATCTCAATGAGGTGGATTGTATTTTTTTCACATCATTTTGGAACAAATGTTCAGCTACCAGTGTATTTTTTATATTTTACACATTTATAGCATTTTATTGAAATTATAGTTTGTTATTTTTTACATTTCAACAAGACGTAAATGTAGTACAGAAAGTAGACAATTAATCAAAGACATTGGGGGTTGTTGATTTAACTATAACGATAACCAAACCATAACCAGCTGTACACTTGGCGCCCATTGGTTAAATCGGCCATTTGACAACTGAAAATGCTTTGGTTAGAAATTGGGCAACTCACCGTAAATATGTTAAGGTTTACTGCCCACTTTCCTTAATAAGTCACCTTACAGTAAAGTAACATATATATAAGGAAGTAGGAGTTTGAAAGAAAATCTTATATTTGTGAAAAGGTCACACGTGGAAGAGGATGAACGTGTATATGTACAATGAGTACAAATATGAATTTAATATCTCTCGACTCAAGTGAATATATTCTAAAACATGTAAACTATTTTTATTTGCAGTTTATTTTACTATTAGAAAATATGTTTTATGTTCAGTTCAGTACTAATAAAACAAAATCCAAAATCTCTTTGTTAAAAGTATTCCAACCTTTTCTTGGAAATGGCTTCAATCGCCCACAGATTTCAATGTATGTGTCCTACGATAAATGAGTTCGTAGAATTATGTATTTTGTGATTAATAGTGCAACATAATAAAATAATTAGCGTAATGTCTGCTTGATTAATAACGTGTTTCTTTGAATTCAATAAATATAGCGATTAAGCGATTTAGATCCATTATTGAGTATATGTTTGCTTATTGCACATCATTAGGTATGTGCCGAACACTGAAAGGCTACTTTACTTTAAATACAGCTTAACCATTCTACGTACAGAAAGACTTTGAGTATTTCCAGGTAAGAAAAAATGATAATTAATTATTCTTTAGTCACATCACATTTGTCAGAGACAATTTCAGTATAACATCTTGTTCCATAAAAAGTCTTCATAAAAATCTACTACAATTGATTGAATTTTCTACCGTAATAAAAATAAATCAGAATAATTTCCAACATCACATGACATACTCGCGTATATAGGAAAATATTTGTCATAAAGGAAAGTAATACTCGCGAAATAAAATTCCATGAAAGACATGAAGTGGAGTTTCTCAGGTAGACACCCATCTCTTTTCAGCACGAGTATTACAAATAGGGCCATCCTTTTCTGCAAGTCGGGGTAGCTGCTGCTATTTATAGAAACGGCTGGTACATAAAGAATACCAATGAAATATTATCGGACTTCGACTTTATTCATAATTCTAGTCAGTCAGGTTTAAAATAGAAATTGCTTATACAAGTTGTAGCTGAAAATACTTCGCTTTTAAGTCGATAAGTGTTCATCTATACTATACTTATATTTGTATATAAAGGTGGTCTGCTATTTCTTGGAAGTGAACACACAACGTGGTTAGTGAAACGAAAAACCAATTAAGGTTCTATCCAATTAATTGATCACATAAAATGGAATTATGCAATTCGACGAAAACATTGTTACGTCATACAAAGCCCTGTTGTTTCTAAGTAGATTTTTTCAGTATTGTAGATATTATATTGACACTGAAAATGAACCACAATTAAATGAAAAATCGCGTTTTATAGGGAATTGTTCAAAACTAAGCTTTTTTCCCTGAAAACGGCTTTCCTATTCCCGTAACTTTTGAGGCGTTATAAAAGCTTTAAAATGAGGTGAGTTTTATAATCAATATATACGCCTGTTTACAATAAATGTAGTATTTGTCGTATTATATGAATGGTAAGCGTAGTAGACATGGCGTTTGGCCCACAAACAAATGACCGTCGGGAAATGTTGGCTCGCTGCCTGAAAACTGTACGTCAGTCTGTTTGCGCAGACAATTCAGTGTGTTGTTAAATAAATTGTAGTATAGTTATTAATTTTAATTAATTAAGTTTGTATGTATGGATGTATGGATGTTTGTTACTCTTTCACGCAAAAACTACTGAATGGATTTTAATGAAACTTTACAGTAATATAGCTTATACATCAGAATAACACATAGGCTACAATTTGTAAACATATTGTTCGAAATACTAAACCTGCGCAGACGAAGTCGCGGGCACCAGCTAGTTTGAAATAACTTGGTTTTTTCATGTACATATGCAAATTATGCATTCAGATTTCGTATTGATAACCTTATCATGAACTCATCTCGAAAAATGTATATATTAACATAAAAAACCACAGATAAGAAACTGAACGCTCGTATCCATAAAATGAATATGAGCGTAAAACCCAACCGTTGTATTCACTTAAATTGAGTAAAAGACTTTAAAATACTCTGTACTGACTTAAGTTTCTTCCAAAATATGCTTCATCCTATTGACAACAATCAACATCAAGTACCTATCAATTAAAATGAACCATATTTTGTATAACACACAAACTTGTCCTCTTTCACAATAATATCCGCGAAAGTTCCATAGGTGCGTCAAAGCGTTCTGACGCGTCATAAGGTACAAAAATGTACTGAATGAGTATTTATGTACTACAAAATTTTGCAGCATTACCTTCATACGTATTGCAAGCTAGGGGGATGCTGCTTCCCACGCGATGCCTCTGCAGAGCCGTGTGACGCCCACGCCGTGTCAACAAGCAAAGGTCATAATATCTATGCATCTATTTATAGAGCGTTTATAGGGGTGAAATAGCACGCAGTACTGTTTTGAATGTTCGTCAAAAGCATCAGCAGTTAGGATCTCTTAATCTAATAAAGGCATGGCATGGCATGGTTTTTGAAGAGAGTGAACTAAATAGTTTACTCTCTTCAAAAACCATCAGCTTTACACTATGGTCTACCTATGGGGTCTAGCTAATAGCATTTGGTTTACAGTCTTCGAAAAGCATCAGCATCATACTTATGGTCTATCTATGGGATTTCCAGCTAACAAAGGTACATTACATTCACTCACTTCGTAACTACTTGAAGTGTATCTACAAAGGAGAAAAAAACAAACTTCCTCCCAAAAAAGGCTATATAATGAGCCTAACATCGTCGAGTGCGGCTTCAAATTACATTATTCCCGAGCAAAGTACGTAAATTATTCATTCATATGCAATGCATAGGTTTGTCCTAAAGGTAACCAGAGCAAAGTACTGAAGTAGGTCATAAATCGATAAAGCTGCACTACATACTGATAGGTAGGTATTCAGCCTATAGTTTATCTAGACTTCTACAGTGCAGCCGGGCTGTTTCCTTGATCCACTTTCGAACTAGAACAGGATGGAAGTAACTGCGTACGGCCTGTTTTTCTCTATGTCCTAGATTAATAAACTGTCATTGTTTTGACGTCAACCAGATCGGTAGGCTAGACTTAATTTTACCTTTAAACTAGATTAAAGCACACTGTATCTTCATACTATATTTTCCTATTTTTTTTGTACCTATCAGCTTTCTCTCCGCCACTCAAAGTTAGACTGGAAGAGAACGCCTGAGGCGTTAAGTCCGCCATTGTACATTATGTGCAAGAAGCATTAAATAAACAAAGTGATCATCGCGGTTTAAGGTAAGACCGATAATGATCAGTTTATTAATTTGATATCAAGAGATTCATTTTCAATACGAACTTTTACTGAAAGATTAAAAGTTATATAGCTTGGAAGATTACCGCAAGTTCCTTTTGATCGGCTGTGGGCGGAACGTGGGTTTGCCTAAGTTTCTAATTAGTTCGTCCGTGGCAACATTGGTATTGTACAATACTTAGGAATATGTTCTTTCGTGGAAATTGCTCGACGAAGTAGCTATCTATGTACAATAGTACATTTGAACTTGATGAATTGAATATTACTATATTATGAAACATTTGTATGGCATTACATATCTGGTGAAAATTACTCAGGTGTACTGTTGTTTCACTTTCTGAAATACTAATCAACTGTTACGATACAATTGTAGACCAATACAAGTTAATTTGTCTATAAATATCTAAGCATTTTACGACCTACATAAAAAAGATCATTAACATTCTACCCACAAATAAAGCAGTTGAAAGCTCACTTTGTTATGAACATGTAGTATAATCAATACAACTCACGTATGGGTACTAATCAAGCCATAGCGGGCTTGGGCTTCAATCCATTCATGAATGTAAGTGCTTACGTCAGCAGCTCCTCCCTAGGAGGCGCGGTCCCCCCCCGGCACTAGCGCACAAAAGGGAGGGGGGGTGTGACGTCAAACTTTCATGCAACAAGTGCCTACAGAAAAGTACCTAGGTATAGAACACTGCTATTTTTAGACTGCCGAAAACCCTGCTACCTTTGTAGCCGTTAGTATATTCTGATTACATATCTCTGCAATGTTGAATGGTATAGTTACATGAATGCGTGATCTCGTTCTTTGAATGAAGAGTAACAAACTAACGAGTCTTTTGAGGAGCAATGTGTGTATCTGTTGTTATTTTCATGTCTTTGATAAACTGGAATGTTCTTATGAAATTGCGCCTTCTTTGTGAAAAATGTTTATTTTTAGACGCAACTTTGGTATTATCGGCGATATGATAAACAATAAAAAATAGTCGACAAAAAAGGCAGAGTAATAACATTAATACCTATAATTCATCGACATTTATATTCCATTTGATACAATTATTTTATCACTAAATATTAATACAAGTGACATTGACAATGACTATTTTATTCTCTAGAATATTTTTAATATACAAAAAATAATATCTAGCACACAGCTGCTGCGCTTGACCTTCCTGACCTAATTAGTTTACAGCCATGAAACTATTATATCGATGCATACCCTACGTAGGAGCTAAGTAAAATTAAATGGAATATCGATATGCAAAACCGATATGAAAACAGACAACACTATTGCGCTTGGACAGCTTAAACTAGGCCAGATTTCTATATGTAAACTAAGCAAATAGAAGCCTATATTAATATAAAACTGACGTCATCTAATTTGAGTCCTAAAACGTTTCAGAAATAGCTCTTAATTTAAGCACTATCGACAAAACAGTTTGAGCCAGACATAGCCTAAAGTATAAGTAAGTATAAGTACTATAAAATGCAATTTATAAATAGAATGCCGTCGATCGTTAGACGTAGACGCAATTATTGTCATTCCGTGGAGGCGGGGACCTCATCCCTCTATTGTACCCGGCCACCCCTCGCCGTATCGAACTGGCTGGAAAAACTTCCTTCAGATAGAAATTACAAGAAGGAAAAATATTAACGTCTTATAATAATCGTATAAAGAAATATCTATTAATGTACCTATGTTTTGTTAGTATGAAAATAGGTGATTAATGAAATATGATTGTGGTATATTTTTAACATCAGAGAAAAATTGTTATCAGTAATTTTCATGAACAACTGATCTAGTGCTGCCATCTATGTTAAGCACCATCCAATAGTGTGAAAGCTCCGGTCCTTGGTAAGGATGAAACGCTTTCGCTTTGAAAGCCTTTTATACACTTTTCCTATGTATAAAGCTTGTTTAGTTTACGTGTGGAAGGAAGCTAAATGGTCGTTTTTAGACCTCTGTCCCTCTAATGAATAAACACGTTTTCAACTATTAACTTTACTCCGTGTTTTAATTCCTAAGGATACAGTATTAAAACTACCAAACATATTCGAATCCATATTTTTATCACCTCTATCATATTTAATTTATTAAATATGGGACTTAACCTTAGTAAAATATTCAAACGTAAAATAGACCATATCAATTTGACACATGAACCGTAGCAGTTTCTTCATTGTTTTAAATGTAATGAACGCTCTAAATAAAACTGATTATATTTTTAAAGAAACCAACGCATCCAGCGCCATCTTTAGTCAAAGCGAAAGCTTACAGTAAAAGCTCACTCTGGTTTGTAAGCGAGCTTTCCAAACGGTGCCAGTCTATGGCGCGAGATTCCTGTAGCATCCGATAGATGGATGCTTATGACTGTTCCTAAACTTTGAAAGAGCTTTTGAACAGAATGTACGCATGATTTCAAACTACTATGCAGTTTTTACGTGTTTAATAATTTAAGCTTTTTTGGGAGTATTACATATAATATTCTCATGTTATATTGTATTCTAATTTAATTATGAATTAAATTAAATTATGCGAATTGTACTTGAGGCTTGATAAAATAGCATAGAAAATGGCAAAAAAGCGAGACTAAAAAGTACCTTTTTTTAATTACCATCATAAAG
This sequence comes from Helicoverpa armigera, assembly GCF_030705265.1. Taxonomy (NCBI): domain Eukaryota; kingdom Metazoa; phylum Arthropoda; class Insecta; order Lepidoptera; family Noctuidae; genus Helicoverpa; species Helicoverpa armigera. The sequence goes on along the minus strand of NC_087132.1, from coordinate 5,777,078 downwards.
ATTGTGATCTGAAGGAAACAATTAATAAAATAAATAAGGAAAGAATATTAGGTACCTTTAATTAATGCCTGTGACAGATCATCTGTTTTCTACCGTTGCTCTTACTGATTCATTATCAGGATTGATTTATATCATTTTGGTAAACTTATGTAAAAAAACTTAAAACAAACGGTATTAAAAGAAATATAGAGGTAAACATTAGAGGCATAAAAATAATATACCGCTTATATCAGAATCCAGCAGAATTACATATTATATCTCAGAATAGCATAACTGTGACAGTTTATAACAGTATTATGAATGAAATAAATCTAGACATTATTCTGCAGATTTTGCACCTAATTTATATTTATTGTTCTTGGGTAACGCACAGGCAGAGTAGATCTTAATGATTTTCTATTCTGTTCGCACTGCAGTGAACAGTAAACGCGACAATTAAATAAATATCGTAGCAATTAAACAAGCATTGTGTCAACTTGACACGGAACTAACTGTTACATGCACAGCTGTTAGACGCGCGAGCGCACGCGCCCGCAGCCTCATATAATAGACATCAACGCACGTTAATTGTTGCCACAAACCGTGCCAATACATATCTCTACAACTTTTATGTATTCCATCTCAGATATATTTCGGTCACAATCATTTGATAACAAATACGAATTAGGGCCTGCATAAGCATTAGGCGACTTTATGTTTTTCACATAAATTGTTAGGTATTTTAATGTAGTTAGGTTTCCAACTGATCCATTAAGATTATTTTAAGTGTGTTTGGAAAGGGTTTGGTCCTAATGCAGTTGTTTATAATAAATAAGTACGGATTAAGAATATTTCAAACCAGTTTTAGTATTAAATAACTATATTCATGCCTACCTATGCACTCGTAAGCTTTCTTGGAATGGTAAAGTGACTCGTATCGAACAATAAATAGTAGAATCCTTCGACGTCCATTATCTCGGCATCATCATCACGCAGCTACAGCCGAGAGCTTTCAAAGCTGCGGGGGAGGTTCGCTGCGACGGGGGAGGGGCGCGCGCCGGCAGCGAGGCCTCCGCCTGCCAGTGCCGCGCCGACTGCGACGCCGCCCGCATGCCGCATACTTCGCGTTCTACACTTGTCAAACATAACAAAAACATAACTGAAAAGTGCTTTCAAAGTGTGTTGCGTGTTTTCGGGTGACTATCGTAGTTGAAGTCTTGTTTAGTGCACATCGGGACTGAAGTGTGAGACGGCCGTAGATAGTGTTTTGTCACGTGTTTACGAATGAATGTGACGGCGTAGGCGGCGGGTCGCACTCTCCGTGAGATATTCGTGCGCGCGCAGGTCGTCGCGGCCATGCTGCATACCTGACGAGAGCGAGCGCGCGAGTCTGCGCGAACGGGACACAGCGACCGCTCCCGGCGCGCGTCAACTTTCCCTGACGAAGAACAACCCTGCGATGTTTTTGTCGGTGTCATGACGAGGATGGGGCGATGGCACGTGGCGCTGGTCGCGCTGGCGGCGCTCCTGGGCGCGGGCGTCAGCGCCGCCGCAGAGCAGATGCAGTCCCGCGCCGTCGACACCGGCGTCGACCTTCGCGTGCCCGAAGACCAGCCCGTCGGCACTATCGTTGGCAGGATTCCCACTAAACCTGGGTTTACTTACCGCTTCAATGAACCTCCCAAGGAATTCGTCCTAGACCCGGTGTCTGGTGAGATCAAAACCAACTTGGTTCTCGATAGGGAAGCGGTAGACCGTTATGCGTTTGTTGTGTTGTCGAGTCAACCAACTTATCCGATAGAAGTGCGATTGCGGGTGACCGATGTGAATGACAATTATCCAGAATTCCCCGAACCGAGTATAGCGGTTGCGTTTTCCGAGAGTGCCGCGGCCGGGACTAAGTTATTGCTCGATGCTGCCACCGATATGGATTTAGGAGAAAATGGTATCACGAATGATTATAGAATAGTAGATGGTGATACCGAGGGGAAGTTTAGGTTGAATGTCACCGTAAATCCAAGCGGTCAAACTTCTTATTTACACCTAGAGACAACGGGAAAGTTGGATCGGGAAACCACCGACTTTTATATCCTGAACATATCAGCACGTGATGGTGGTAATCCACCGAAATACGGGTATCTACAAGTGAATGTATCTATTTTAGACGTTAACGATAATCCTCCAATATTCGATCAAAGTGACTTTTCAGTGTCTTTGAATGAGAGTGTACCACCGGGAACTACAGTTCTAAAAGTGACAGCCACGGATAGTGACTTAGGTGATAATAGTAAAATAACTTACGAAGTGACCGATACCGAGAGACAATTTGCAGTGGATCCGGAGTCCGGCGTAATCACGACTACGAAGAAGCTAAATTGTCCTAAGTATTGTAGTAACACTACTTGCAATATGACTTGCGTTCTCACTGTTATTGCTAAAGATCATGGCGTGCCTCGTCAAGATGCGCGGACCTACGTTACTGTCAATCTCATAGATGCCAATGACCATGATCCTGTAATAACGTTCACGTATGTTCCTTCGACAGCGAACTTCGCTACTGTAGATGAAAATGCCAAAAACGGTTCTCTTGTAGCAGCCATTACTGTAACTGATTTAGATGCAGGTTTGAATGGTATTACTAGTATAAGCATAGTTGCAGGTAACGAGCTTAACCATTTTCGTTTGGAAAATTCGTCCAGTGTGTATATAGTACATGTAAATGGTGTTTTAGACAGGGAAGAAATTAGCAAGTATAATTTGACTGTTGTTGCTACTGATAGAGGATCTCCTCCACGTACAGCTACCTCATTTTTAGTTATTCACGTTAATGATGTTAATGACCACGAACCTGTATTTGAAAAGTCTGAATATTCCACTGTACTGACGGAACTTGCACCTTCAGGATCTTATGTGGCCAGTATAACAGCTACTGATGAGGATACAGGGGTGAATGCTGAGATATTCTATGATTTCTATGATGGAAATCAACAGCAGTGGTTTACCATCGACCACTTGACCGGTTTAGTTACAACAAAGTCAATGTTAGACCGTGAGATTCAAGGAACTGTTGAACTGAACGTTTCAGCTAGAGATGGCGGTCCTAATCCTAAATGGGCATACACTAGACTAAAAATTACCATATTAGATGAAAATGATGAAGCACCAACCTTTTCACAGCCACAAATCAATGCCACTTTGCATGAAAATATAAAGCCACAAAAGGAAATATTAATTCTCACTGCATCTGATTATGACCAGGGAACTAATGGTTCTGTATCTTATTATTTGCCATCAAGTATAGAGAGAAAATATCCTAACACTTTCACATTGGACCCTATAACGGGACAACTTAGCACAACAATTGAATTAGACAGAGAAAGAATACCATTGTATGAAATTCAAGTGCTTGCAAAAGATCAAGGCTTTCCTCCTCAATCTTCCACGGCAACAATATTACTAAAAGTTCTAGATGTAAACGATAACGATCCCATGTTTTATCCACAAAGATATATTGAAAGTATCAACGAGGAAATGCCAGTTGGAACAAATGTTTTACAAGTAAAAGCAATGGATTTAGATGAAGGTGAAAATGCCCGAATCATGTACAGACTTGAAAGTGGCGGAGACGGGTATTTCGATATAGAGCCATGGACAGGAAATATTGTTTTGCAGAAAGATTTTAGGAAAGCTCCAGAGACAGTTTATACCTTGAAAATATCCTGTAAAGATAAAGGAAATAGACGAGCATTCGAAGACGCTATAGTAGAAATTGTTAAGACATCTCAACGCAAAAATCTTCAATTTGATGGTTACAACGGTTACACTTTCAAGATTCTCGAAGATGAAGGTACCTCAAAAGCAGAAATTGGACGTTTTGTAGGAAAAGTAAATGCTAGAATATCCAGTGACACAATATCATATTACATCTTGGAAGGTGATCCAAAACATGTTTTCAAAATGGATGAAAAAACAGGCGTCATAATCACCGATTCTAATGTTGACCGTGAAGATAAGATGACATATCATTTAAAAGTTATGGCAAAGACCGGAGTAGCGTTCGGATTTACTACAGTTAACATTTCAGTGCTAGATGTTAATGACAACTATCCTATATTTATAGAAGATAAAGACGAAATTCATATTCCTGAAAACATGGCAGTTGGGCAAGAGGTATATTTTGCAAGAGCTACCGACCGTGATTCTGGCTCTAACAGAACGATATTTTACACCCTGAGCTACAATCCTGAAAACAACTTTAGGATATCTGAAACAACAGGAGTAATTTATTTAAATAAACCGATATCCAGTGAGCCAGGCACCGTAATTTTTATCGAGGTAACGGCAACAGATAATGGAAGTCCAGCACTAGCGGCAAAGCATTCCATATCAGTAGTTATTGATGACGTCAATGATCATACCCCTGTATTCGACCATACTTCCTACGAAACTTCACTGCTGGAATCCACGTTGGTAAACACACGATTCTTCGCTATATCTGCATCGGATGCTGATCTGGGTCCCAGTGGAAGAATTTCTTACTATATCGCAGAAGGAAATACTGATGGGAAGTTCGGAGTATTCCCAGATGGTTATTTATATGTAAAAAGCTTATTGGACAGGGAAGAACGCGATTACTACTCATTAACGATAATCGCAACAGATCACGGGAAACCAGTAAGATCATCTCAAGTGCCAGTCGTTATTCACGTTCTGGATGAAAATGATAATAGCCCTCAATTTACTAATACCACGTTTATATTCAAAATAAAGGAGAACGAACCACCCGATACATTTGTTGGAAAATTAACAGCCACAGACAGGGATATTGGCCGCAACGCTGAATTAACGTTTTCATTACCAATCGCGCAAAACGATTTCCGTATTGATTCCAGAAACGGTTTCATTAAAACGTTAAAATCATTCGACAGGGAGAGCTTGGCACAAAATACCGGTCAAAACTACATTACATTGACTGTCACTGTTAGTGATAACGGTAAAGTTAAATTGTCTGATTCCGTAAGAGTAACGATTTACATAACAGATGTCAATGACAACCCGCCTGTCTTTACGCGAACTCCCTATAAGGTTGAGGTATCCGAAGGTGCCGCTGTGGGAGCTTCTATTATGCGAGTGTACTCGACAGATGCTGACGAAGGACTGAATGGTGACATTTACTATAAACTGATTGGAGGTGATGATTCAGGAAAGTTTTCGTTAGATGAAGCTACTGGTCAGTTACTTATTAACAAGCCTTTGGATCGTGAAACAAAGGATCACTATAAGCTTACCATAATGGCCCATGATTCTGGTCAGACAATTCGGTTATCTGCGACAGCGACAATCACAGTTGACGTGTTGGATGAAAATGACAATGCACCCGTATTTACCCAAACACAAATGAAGGTGTCAGTGTTAGAAACGGAACCCGTGAATAAGAAAATAATTCAATTTCATGCGACGGATGCAGACTTAGGCATCAATCAGGAACTTCAGTACTCTATTACGTCGGGTAATAGAAAAGATGCCTTTTTTATCGACAGCTATTCAGGCGAATTGTTTTTACACAAACAGTTGGATTATGAGGATTTAACTTCGTATGTTTTGAATATAACTGCCACGGATAACGGCAATCCGAGCTTATCATCGAGCATATTATTTACTGTAAACGTAATCGATGCAAATGACAACGCTCCCATCTTTACCAATACAGCTATTGTGCGACAGATAAGAGAAGGTATTCCGAAGCATACTCCAATAGTGACAGTTACCGCAGAAGACCCAGATTCTGGCTTAAACGGCAAAGTTTATTATTCGATCACGCACCAAGACCCTAATGACAGCAAGCGGCACTTTGCCATAAATAACATCACTGGGGTCATACATACTTTATTGCCTATTGATAGAGAAAGTATTGACACGTTCAGAATAACTGTCGTCGCTTATGACAGAGCTGAACCACCATCGGCGCGGCTATCGGCTGAGAAATTAGTTACTGTAATTGTTGAGGATATTAACGACAATGCTCCAGTTTTCGTGTCTATGAACGCTGCCGTGATCAACACCGAGAGGCTAGGAAGAAGTGCTGGTCGTGGAATATTTATAATGAACGTATTAGCGCGTGACTTGGATTCAGGAACAAATGGATTGGTTACTTACAAGCTTATTCACGGTAGCAACGAGGGATTCGATCTGCATCGAAGTAACGGTGCATTGACTTTACGTTATCCTCCTGCGACACCGGAGGCGCGTTGGAATTTGGTCATAAAAGCTACGGACGAGGCTGTGTTGAGTGAACAGAAAAGTACTGAAGCTTACCTCAACGTCATCATGGGTGGAACAGAGCTGCAAGGTGTTATGTGGACAAACGTAGGGTCGGTATCCGTGGCTGAAAACGAACCCGCGGGTACGGCAGTGTTAAACTTGACTAATAACTATAAATCCGGTTTAGAATATTACATAGTGAACGTGACTGGTGATGGTAGACAAGTGGACAGGTTGTTCGATATAGATTCTTCGTTGGGAATACTATCGACGGCAGTGTCTCTGGATCGAGAAGCTGGTGTGGACCGCTACGAAGTGGAGATATGCGCCGTCTCATCTGGGACGCCGCTAAAAACAACAACGACTAAGGTAAGTTGAAAATAAATAAAATAATATAATTAATTGGACAGATTGTATGGTCGTATCGAGTGATTTTGAGCGTTGTTGTACAGTTAACAATTCAAAGCGAACAATCCAATTAACTTGGCACAATCGCCGGTAGAGACAAAACATCGGCACCGTACTGTTGTTAAAACGAAAATAAATAAAAATGTATGCTCGTTAGCGTATGTCGGCCGGCGCAGTCTAATCGGGGGCTCTAAATTACGATAAGTCGCGTCTCGCAAACGATATCAGAACACTCGTTCTGAAACCTTCCAAAGATTAACTATACGTGAAACATGAGTTTTGTTTGTTACACGTATCATTTCATTAATATCATCCAAATTGTATTGCTATTGATTTCATAATCAGTTATTATATTTTTCAATATGCTTAGTGCTTACGCCTTTTTATAGTAAAGTTTTAGGTAGATATATTTAGTAAATACTTTTTGTGCACGTTAGTTTTTTTATGGTTTACATACTTTTTATAAAATGTGTGTTTCTTTCAACAAAATCCACCTCAATAATAATTTAAAATTCAATTCAAAAACACCATTTGACTCAGAAGTTTAAGACCAAACTGCAAGTTATTTGCGAGAGAAATAAAAAGTACCTAAAACAGGTCGTGTGCTCGTAAAAGATCTCGTCACATTACGATTACGATTTCGTTCCTCACCTTTTGACGAATAAAACGTTGAACCTGTGACATGCGGGTGTGGCCAGTTTACCATTATTTTTATTATAATGAAATGAGTGCATGTAAACTGCTTGCATGATTGAAAAAAGCATAAAAGCTTCGTTACAGATAATAGTTAGTATTTTATTTGAATAAATTCATTCAGACTTATAAAACACAAACGTGTATTTTAGTACACAAGGCGTTTAAAAAATGTAGTAGGACTAGATTGAAGGCTGAATAATATGGTTAGCAGTCACTTCAGTAGATATTATCAGGCGGCGAACGTAATGGCGTTGTCATAAAGTTGTTTCTTACGACTAATAAAACAGTGACTCCAGGGTGATTCAATGCTAAAATCCTGTCATGGCGTCGTAAATGTCACAGCATGCGAATTATTCTATTTACGAAGATTTAAAAAATAATTACATAATTTTGGCATCAAGTCACACATTAAATTGGAGGAATTATTTTATGCGTGCATGAGCCGTTATCTTTAACGGGTGTCCAAAATGTCCTCGTACAGAAAAATCTTTAAGAATCGGAGAAATAATAAAAGCGTATTAAAACTCGAGTCTTGCTTATTTGAATATACGAATCGAATATCTTACTTAATCGACGGCAAGCGATTGGTCGCCGAGTGAGAAGTGTCGCATTTACTACTCAATATATTGTCATAAAACAGTACTTTTTAACAGCATTTTATTTTATTATGCGGAATCTCGTTATTGCAACTTGCTGATTTACATACAATTAGGACTTGGAGCCTTTATTAGGCATTACATATCTGGATATAAAAATATTATTGATATCTGATATTCTCGGGTACATAATGTTATTGACATTGAAAATAAGAATATAATCAAAACCCTTTATTGCAGGATAGATCAGAAATATGCATAGTTACGACCATTTATTTCTCGCAAACCGAATAACATGTTCCGTAATAATGTACCCACTTGTCACTTTCCGGATATCAAATTATTTTCATCTGAAACCCTCTCAGAATAAATACCCCACCCTCTTTTTTACATAATTTGCTAAAATACAGGTACAGGTTGCAACTGCAATAAAATACAAAAATCCTGAAGTGTGCACATCGTAATTATCCATTCAAATGAATGAGCTTAAACTTTGTCGTTGCGTAAGCATCAACTTGAACGTGTCAAGTTTAAGAAAACGACCCTAATTATTTTTATGATTATAATCTGGAAAGTGGTCAGCGGCGGTCAGGTGCGGTCGCGCTCACATGCGAACATGTCTACAAAACCGTTACGGGTCAGTTGACAACAAATTTGAATTAATTAAGCTATATCGCGTAACGATGTGAACCAACGATTACTGTATCTTTTGTCTTAGACAAAGTTGCGTAGTCCAAGCGTTTTGTTAAAAAATACCATCAGATGGATCAGTCATGCGTTACCGATCTCATATGATATGCAGCATGCTTGACCTTATCCAGCACCAAAGAATTTATGTATCTGTGTCTTATCTACTCCGTGCATCAAGTCACCTAGAATATAAAACATTTTCGTATTCAACATTCGTAGCCTCAAAATTCGCAGAATGCACAGTTTTTGTAACTGTTCGTGCTCAGTTGACTCAGTCTCAATTATCATTGCATTTTTAATCGTGGAGGCAATAAAATCATTGGGGGGTATGATTGTGTGAAAAGGAACGATTTCAGGTAAGAAGGGGAGGGGGGTGACTATCAACCGACACCGAAAGCGCATTAGGGCGCCGGGCTGCATTCCCGGGACTGATTTATGCAACTTGCACCCGGCGGCTCGGCCATCGACACCCGCCTTAATGAACGTACAACGTTACGTTATACTGTGAAATGGCTTTCATTATTTCACGCCAATACTAATAGTCCTGTGTCTACGCGGTGCGTTTAACCCCCATTCGCGTAATGCTTTCTTTATTCTTCTTTTAACTGGCTGAAGTTAATAAATATTGAAGATATGAATGCTAAATGCGAAGCAGATAGCAGAGTTAAACATTTGCGTTGTAAATTGTATACATGAACAAGACTTCGTGGGAATATATGCTGCAAGCTGTTTCCAAATTAATGTGAGGAGTGCATCAACAAGGAAATGCTGATGATACGTAACGGTGATTGTATGTTGATTCACGTAGTTCTACGTTCTATGAACCCTGCCGCAAGGCTCTGTCTTTACTATCAACAGATTGTCGTGTGATGTCACAAAGTTTCTCGCGAATTTCCACATAAGAACGGAAATGACATTCAACCGTAAAGACACAAAAATCGATGACTCCGTTCGACAGCGCGCTGCTCAGAGTCGCCGATTTAGCGTCCGACCATTTTTAACTTATTAGCGTTTCGGTTTTTATCAATGAATTTATTGGTGGCCAGCCAAACGTGCCGATTGGACGAAAACTTTAAATGTTAAATCAACGTTTATTTTAACCTGTTACCCCGCCTAAATGCGTTCCGAGGCGCAATTGATAACGAGTTTGGGTGGCACGTCTCCTAAAAGCGTTATCATTGGGGAAAAAATCACTCACCTTGCTTTTTCAAAGGTAAATAAACAAGACGTATTGTTTATCTTTAAAACGCATTAAGTGATTTCCGTTCTTTGGGTTTCTTTTACAAATCAACATGACTGATGGTTGCACCCTTTTAGGTGCACAGTAGCCAAATATTTGCAAACTTTGCACGTGAAATGCGCGTCACGCGTGCTTGTCTTTACTTCTGACTATTGACTGGTATTAAAGAAATACTTGCTTCTGGATTTTTTGTTCAAGATATAGTAATAATTCCTTTTTATGATAGAATGAGTTATCTTTTAAAAACAATAAAATATAGTTACAATAAAACAAGCGTAAACGATTTCCCATCCGTGATACAGTCACTGATTTACATGTCTTTAACAAGCTCAGTGCTCCAAACACTAATGAGTTAGCAGTGACAATAATCAACCAATTATAAAGCTCGTGTCACACGACTGCATTTGCCATTATATTGGTATAATCGGATAGATAACCGTTGACTGACAAGTTGCCGAAAGACGTCAGTCGTGACTGGAATCGCAGTATCCTAAGTGAAATCCTACGCTGTACCATTTGAGTAAGTTGCGTAAATCAGAGAAATCGTGCGAGGTTTAACTTTAGTTCGGTATCAAATTACTTACACAGCCCTAGTTGCTTAATTCTGCAATCTTAACTCAAAATGATAAATTCGATACATCGCATCGTGGTTTTAAATAGAAGACTTCGTTTTAAATGGAATATACATCAAGAGTTTTGTAGGTAAACAATATTTTTTTATTTGATTATAGTGTACCTACTTAAAATACAAAACAAAACAGAATCACGCTCTTAAATCTTGCTTTGGGTTTAAAGTTGCTTGTTCGCGTTTACTCTTAACATTTCCAACACCAACCCACGAAAGAGCAAATAAAATGAGACATTCGTAGGCAATCTCCAAATAGTTGTATATTATCATCAAATTTAGTAACGAATAAGAAGTTCGACAGGTTTTTAGTTCAAACAATAAAATACAAGAGTTATGGACGTGTTCTGACACAAATGATTACTTTATCGTAACGGTTTCCTGTTAACACTGACACCTCGTCAGTGCTAATTTTTTGTTTATACTAATTGAAATATCACAATATTTTACTTTATGTAAAGAAACATTATATCAGTATTATCAATCTGATGAAAACAACCACTAAAAAGGAGATGTAAAATATATTCCCCGAGATGAGATAAAAGGTTGTGAACCGACAAATTGAATCATCATTTTATATTTACAAGCCTTTTAGTTAGTATTGATTGCTTTCGATAGCTTCGTTATTAAAGTGACTTGAAATATTTTTAAATTGAAGATATGCTCTAAACCCGATTCTCGTCTAGACATTCTTTCATCATTGATTTATTGTTCACTGCATACATAAAATACAGTCATTGATACTCTCAAGGATAACTAGAATTCTAAGAAATTAATGTACTTATTGTTTCAAACTTTTTGTCGGATGTAATTATTGATTTATCATGTACATTTCAATAAGATTAACTGCCACTTAGTGTTGGACATTTAAAAATGTTTGAAACTAATATGATAAAAAATAGCATTATTCATCAGTTATGTTGAAGAGGCACTATAGTTTTCTTGGACCACAGTTCTGTGCGAGGAATGTCAAGCATTGGGTATTTCTCAGTGCTATCAGCTAAGGCGTTTATTTATAAAACATAGCGCAGTAAATTATAAAGCTATCAAGTATGGTTCACATGTTGGGTAAGTTTTTATTGCGATAGAAATAGAAAATCGGTGTGTGTCACTGCGGCAGGCGGAATCGCGGGAGAGAGATCTAACTAGCTCCATATAGTTACTGAATAAAAAGTTGTCACTTAATGGATAATTATGGGACCCAGATACTTTAAATATCTGTATGAAATTCCACCTTCCCATACAAGGATGATAGAAATTATCTTTATGTGTAGGTAGTTGATATAATAACCGGAACGTTTAGTTTATTAACATGAATTATATTAATTACTAAATAATATTTTTTAATTATTGGCGCCGTATACGATTATTTTGAAACAACATTCTGCTTCGCTAGTGCTATTACAGTACATTATACAGATTGAGGCAGGTATTTTTCTTAAATTATTTTTATTAAGACTACATATTGATAAATAGCTAGATATGTAAAATAATAAAATATCTCATTTCTCATTTAGGTGTTTAATTTGTCAAACTTTATGGTCCGATACTCGTTTTGAAATGAATCAGTAATGAGTTAAAGAGGCGAAAACAAAATTTTCTCGATTATCAAGTGGATATATTTGTAGGTAGGTACATCTCTAGTTGAATATTCGTTATTTAAATTTACACAGAATTTTCATTGACAAGGTGACATACCGTGAGTACCATTTGTTAATTATGTATTTAAAAATAGGACGCGGACAAAATTATTTATCTTTCCATCAAATTGGTTTCATTTATTGAAGCAATGGGCATGTAAGCAATAATTTGTGTATATCTAATGGCATCTGTTTATTTTCGCAACAATTTTTCAATATCTGTCCATAATCACAATATAGATTGTTTCTTGACAGTCCCTCGGCCGAGTCCGCTTTCTTATCGTTGTTGACTATAACGACCAGTGAAGCATGAGCTGCCCTGCCCGCCCCAGCATTCCTATTCAGAGACCTGCTGGGGGACACTGATCGGCCTGTCATAGGCCTTGCTTAATTGGACAGTTTATGTGTGTGCATTCATGTGAAGTTGGACCGGTTCCTAGTGGTTCTGTTGCTTTCTACGTCATACATCGGTGTTTATGTAGGGATACTTATGAGATCGCTGTGTGTATGTAGTTCACAAGTTTGAACTTGTGTGAAGTTTATTATGATTTGTGTATCATTGGCGGAGGCGTGATGGGAGTTTAGCTGAAGCGAGCTAGTCCCTGTCGTCTTTATTATGTTCATATCTTCTCCTCGAGAGTTGTAGTTCGATACAATATTATACAGCACGGCCATAACTTTTCCGCCATGAGCAACATCTGCTCGCCTATACGGAAGACCAGTCATATTTATCTAACATCTAATTACATTAAAGTGTTTTATCAAACCTGTCATATGAACTACTCTGAAATGTCGTTGAACAAACTTCGAAATGTAAAGCTGTCCAAAGAAATAAAACCACTAAAATAACCCTTACACAGTAATTTATGTGTATTGATTATTCAAATTAGCTAAACCGAATGCATGGAATTTTAATCTGAATGTTCAAAAAATTATACCTACTGTGTTTATGAACGTACGTGGCACATTGCACAACCTTTTTATTATAATGTACCAATAACGAGATTCAAGAAAGATTCGAAAGATTTATTGTAGAATTATAGTTGCCTTCCTGCCTGCAGGTGTATTGTGTACTACACAACTAAATATTTCGACCATGTGAGTAGTGATAGAGTGTATATAGCATATTACGCAATTCAAAGTTAACCTGTTCCTGTAACATTCAAAATTAAAATTATTAAGCACAAAAATCCTATTATTTTGATGTTCCATTCAAGTGACCGTTTCCTCATAATACACATGCATTTGGAGAAAAACGCCTCGTTTCACTTCTATATAATTTGGAAGCGAAATAACTTTTAAATCGACATAATACCGCCACCTGTAACTTAAAGGCTGCAAACCTTACGCCTCCACGACGTTTCATTGCAAAATTGATTTCCTGATGGTATCTAACCTCCCGAGGGAACGTTGGATAAATAAATACTTTACGATAATCTTCGGAGATCTGAGACAGGCCAGAATTACAGCAAGGCCGGGATATTACTGCATTTTAATTCCGTTCCCGACACACCTCCGTCGCATTACGATTTGATATGATTTAGTGCGTTATTGTACGTGCCACGATGCGCAACCCTCGTATCGCATAAGTCAAATAAATTTTGGAAAGGTTGAAATGAGCGTAGCTGGCTGATCTCGATATCTCGCGCATGTATTACCTACTAAATTACAATTAAGGTCGCCGTTTTGACATATCGCGCTATATTTAAGAGGGCTCTTTGGTTATTATTTTGCTTTGGTAAGCGTGTTTTGGCATGTTTTATCTATCGTTTTTTAGTACAGCTGATTATGTGGCCTTATTGATTGTTGTTGCTTTCTTGTTAAAGTTGGTACTTTGTATTCTCTGTACTTTGAATGATATCGTAAGTTTTACTGCTGTTACCGAGAACTCATTAGCATTACTTAAGTATCATTAAACTGAAATTACTACGTAGATAAAAAAGCTGGATTGAGAAATGTAAATAAATGTTCTAATTAAAACCTCAGGTATGAATATAGACACTAATCCTTTTAAAAGCCTTGGGACTTAAGATAAAATGTAAGCAATATGGAAGACGCACTGATTCTCGCCATCCGCGGCAGAATCTCGTTTAGTACATCGATAAAAGTTGTAAAATGCAAATGGGGCTAGTGAAATGTTAAGAATCTTACGCCCACGCCTTCAGAACCGTTACTTCATTCACATATACATACATACATATATTTTCACACATAACGTTAAGTTTTCGTATTCACTAATAAATATAGATAATGTAATGTGTTGGTGGTTCAGGTGATCATCAGATTACATTATGTTACAATAATGGTACTTTTTATGTAAAGAGTTTACATATATTTCAGACTTCCCATGGTATCGTATCAATTTATCGGCCAAACCGTTTAGTTGAACGGTAAATGTTATCTAAGATACTGCTTTTGGTTTAAATATCACCTATTTATAGTCGTCTGCGTTGACATACAAGCTGGTAGGATTTAGTTTGCTCATTTCGGAAATGTAAGGTTTACGAACTTTCCACGAAACGTATGGTGATTAGGCCTTTAGTTCTACTTGGGAAGTTTGCATTAACAATGTTTTGCCCTGTCACGACCGACGACGACACTTAGGTACGACATATTTTAAAGAATTTACTTCTTTTTATAATTGAACTTGCCAATCCATCATTCCCCTAAGTGACATCCTTTACCTTTTGTGACATTCCCACTTTTAAAGTATTTGTAGCCATTGCAGCATCCTTGTCGACAGCAAAACCTATTTTAGTTAAATTCTCAGGTATTCAGGATTATCTGTTGTTTTGTCGATATGAGGAAAACAGGACTGTTTACCTTTTAAACTCTCTTGTACTATATTTCAACTCGTTGATTGTGAATCTTGATACTTTATGCATTAAACCAAAGGAATTCACATTCAAACCATTTGTGTAAGTCTTTGAGCTTTTACTTATCGAAAGTTTCATAATATAAAATATTTATATTGAATCCATAAAAATATATCTAAATAATAATTCTACGTAGCAATTTGAATGTGATGGGAGAGTCGAGTGTGGAGTCCATATATCTAGACGGGCAAGACAATAGACTATAGCAGTGACTACATTTCATCCGATAATTGTAGAGGGCGCGTGAGTCGATCGTCGATGAGCAAGCGCCCCGAACGGCAGCTAAACGCCATTTTGTTATTAGGGATGCGATTCATCGATAATGTTCAATATTATTTATTATATCGATACATTATTGATGGTTGAATAACTATGATATATCTACATTATTAACATTCTGCTACTAATAAGGCACACACGAAAATCTAAACGGTAATATTTATCTCTCAATTGTCAAATAGGGTAGATTTATCTGTTTCAGCGCAGATAATAATTTATGCAATCTAGACAAGTAGGTATGTCTTTTGTCAGAGCGGAGTTATTTATGAATGCCTACTCAAATTCCTTACCTAGAATCATGCGACAAATATTGGCGTGGAGTATTAGGACATGACAGCTAATTGCAGAATAAATAAATATTTATTAGCACAAATTCGAACCACGTTAATTATGTTAAAATATTTAAAATTATTTGTTCATTAATAAAAAATGCTGTTAAAATATTTAATCAAATGAGATCAATGAAACCTTATTTATAGATAACAAAAAAATAAACGCGGCATGCACTGACACATCACTATTCTGAGGAAACGGGCCGTTAAAAATATTTAATTTGGTTGGCGCGTAACCCGTAATTACCTGTTACATAGTTATTCACGATCCACGGCCGGTGAGTAAATCCACTGCTCAAGTGGACTTGAAATGTTTACAGAAATGTACCCGCTTGTTGGTTTGTTTGAGAATTACGGCCACTCGGTCAATTAAATTAATTTCAAACAACCAATAGTAGGTACTAAATATGATTTAAAATTCAGTATCTCGGTACTGTGGCACGAACTTTATAGAGAAATTCAATATATTTATGAAGTTATGTTCTCTGCAAGTAGCATTTGCACAATTATTGCGCAATTTTTTCAGTTATCAATTCCACATGATTGAATTCTTATTGTTTTATTTGATGCATAGGCTTTAAAAAAACTATTTCATGTAACTTCACATTTCATTAGTATTGATGGCTTACTAAAACCAATTAGAAATTCTGAAACCAGTTCGCAGGTTCTACAACAAGTGTGAGAACTTGAATTATTGTACGGCGTATAACATGAGCCCTCTACTTTTTTTAGTAATAAGCCTATTCAATAATATAATTCAGTTAAGCAAAGGGGTCCGAGTTTTTGTTCAGTTTGAGTGCTTTAATTCTGGCGAAGATGAAAAGAGCTTAATTATTAAAGAATGACCTTGTGGAGTGGAAAGGTCGATGACACGGCCGTTTATAGTAAACGATTATTTAGTATGGCAATTGTGTTAGATGGTAATCATTGTCTCTTCAAGAATTTCCTAATTAGATAAAATCATTCCGCAAGGATCAAGTTGTTCACTTTAACGGTTTTTTTAAATAGAAAAGTTTTGTCATCGGTGTCTTTGAGTAGTGATGTTTCATGACTAAGAAACAAGAATTCGCACTTTTGAATTTGTGAATAGACTGCGAAGTTAAAAAAATAGAGAGATAAGATTAATATACCTGTAGGAGCTGTCAGAAATTTTGGACAGTTTGAAAGTAGTTTTTTTTTTATATTAAGCTCCCGCTTGAGTAGACCGTTAAGTGAGTCAGGTAGTTTCTTGGAAATATTGTCCGCATTTTTTATACAATGCTGTATTTGCTGGTTCTTTGAATTTGAGTGACCACAGGCCTCTAAGCTTATAATATTTTTATAAAAGATTTTATGAAATAAAACTCCAAAAATATTAAGAGTTATTAAGTAATTTCATAACATTTTTATTTGACAGTAATCACAAAAAACATAAAAATCTGTTATATTATCCTGTTATCTTTGAGATATCTGTTATCTTTTCTCATAGTGGCAGTGAAACAAGCCCTGAATCTAATAAATATCAATGATGTTTGTACATAAACCAAGCAAACAGGTTTAATACCTGGGTCGCGAGGATATCAATTTTAAAACGCTCGTAAATAAATAAATATTCAGCAAAAAAACATAATATGTGTCTACATATATGCGGGAAAAGTAGACTGTACATTTGAGACTGCTATAATGACTTTAGGTCGGAAATAAATCACTGAGGACGTTTACGATATAGCTTCATTTAAACTATAAATAATTACGAGTTCAAGTGCCTTAGCGTTAAATCAAAACAATTTATGTATTAGAATGTCACTAAATAACATCGCTATTAAACAATAACATTCGGAATTGTCCGGCGTCTGTGTTTTGTAATTAAGGTTTGATTGCTTTTTCGATACTTAATGTTACCATATCAAAAGAGGATGATTATAGTAATGATTTTATGAATGTTTCGCTTTACTTGTACTGGATACCTGCTAAGAGGAAGTAGTTGACTTTGATTTCGTGACGACATGCTTTGTTGAACGCTGAATTGTGTTCATTCATTGATGAATTGCACGGTGTCAATAGTATCGTGCGGATTGTATACGGTCAGAATTCTATTATGTTCGAATCTTACTCAGCTTTGAGAAATGCAGGTATAGGCTAGTGGTGAACAATGTTTGGTCCAAGAGTGGGGCCAACTCGGCGTGGCATCCGCCGCTCATCCTTACGTAGCTCGCGGCTATAAAGGTGCGCCATAAAACGGGTCTCACTTTATGACCATTTGACGAAGTTATATACGTTTTTGAAGCCATTTCTTAGTCGGGCCGACCATTGTGGCTGCGTGACCACTCCGCGCCGTCTCCGTGCAATTCTTATTATTCTAAAGTCTGATGCTATTGCGAAGGATTTTTAGCTCAAATTTCTCGGAGATTTACGGATATTATTTAAAGATCTAATACCATTGTCAGATAATCAGTTTAGGTTAATTCGTTTAGGAATCGTGCCGGCAGAGAGGGGCCCGGGCTATCGCGAAGGAAATCTGCAATCTCGACAATGCTGTATCAATATTCATGCTTACGGTCGCGACCCCTACTATTTGCATAACTGCGCAATGCATTCTCTCGGTTGCAACTGTTCTATTGTTTTATGATCTAAATGACCACGCGATATAGGGCCAGTCACGATAATCATGTATGTTAATATGTATAGATGCATGTTTATAGTTTGCACTACATTGTAGAAGTCTAATTTTGCTCTAGAATGTAAATCTGTAAAAGGTATTCAACAAACATTTTTAGATTGCGTAACAATAAAACGTCTATTGTTTACCTCTATTACATAGATATAGCTAGTTGTATTGTCCATTAAGTCAATTAAATCTGTAACAGTCAATTAACGAGAACAAAATATTGATTGTGTTGGTATTGACAATTACAACAATTAGTAATTGTGCACGCTCCATTCGATTTGTGCATGGTTGGTATCTGATGATGGAAGCTGTTTCATGAAACGATTTTAATAGAAAAACCGGTTAAGTGCGAACTTGAAGTTAAACCAGTAAATTTCTAGCTTTACTTTCTTGAATTATTTATCTAAGAAATACACTTGGGAGCAATAAATCTGTCAGTTAATAAAAATATTTGTTACAAGCTGTTTAATGCGGTTTCAGCCGCGTCCTAGGACATTTTCGCGACCTAAAAACAACAAAAGTATTCTAATATTATGTATTACCCATATTTAATGTGCGTTTTCCAAAGTTTCAAACTGTAACTCTAACAATTTTTTTTCTCAATCCTTCAGTCTTGTTATCTTACTTTTTCTGATAGCAAATAAATGATATGTTTTTGCTTTGTTTGATATTTTATTTGGAAAAGGCTTTTTAACTACTGCTAGTGCTTACCAAATCGAAGTAGACGTTTTAAAGAGCTTTTGATTCCGATTAACGATTTTGAAAATTTAAAGAGGGTTCAACAATTTCTAAAAACAAAACATATTTTTGCCGAATCCCGAAGCAGTACACCAGAGTAAGACGTTAAGTATAGTGCGACATGTACCTAGTTGATTTAACACTCATTTGAAAACTCGTCCTCATTAATTTTTAATTATGACCGATACTGTTCTAAATCCGAAGTTTCTCTGCCTTTATCAGGGATACAAAAACTTGTGTAAAGATCTCTATATCAGGCAGTGGTTAGATGCGAACTGAATATGTAGTATATGTTGGCGGAATTTGATGTGTAACGAGTGCACGGGCTTGTCTGCCAGTGTCACTAATTAGCTGGCTCGTTACCAGTTCTACGTCGGATACATTACAGAGAAGGGACCCTAATATTTAAGTACTTCAATAATGGTAAACGGATATGACACTTAATACACATAATAATATTGCAAATAACCTATGTTAGAACCCAGTAAAATATTGTGCTTTAGTTACAAGTCAAGAAATCTATGTATTTTGAGCATAACTTATTCGTTATATGCTATGACATATTATTCGTAGAATAAATGACTAAAATAGACACGAGCACAGTTTTCCTTGTTTATTTATAAGTTATTTGTTCTTCTATTTATAGGATACTTAACAGTGTCTTAAATAATATTCATGAAATCTGGAGTCGGCGTGAGTTTTCACGACTTCAGTCATGCTAAACCCGGAACAATAATGCAGACGATTGAACCTGTCTGAGCATCCGACACAATACCCAATATATCTGAACTTATATTATAAAGAGAAAGGAATTTATTGTAATGAATCATTCGTAGACCTACTGGACCGATTCGTTAAACTCAGACAAATCATAATTTTAACTTGTCTCCTTCCTTGCCTTTGTCTCGGGACTATTGTCAACGCAGTATGTTTAAAGGAGTTGCGTATATAGGTACTTTGTACAATGGATTTAAAATAATCGTGAAGGTACTCTAGGAAATAACTAACACTTCCTTCCCTTGTTCCAGGTAACTTCGCAGTACAAATAACTACGCTTTGTTCACACTTTATGTAAGCAAATTATTCTTTTACTTTATAATGCTGACACTCCAGTGCTCAAGAAAAACTATTTCTATTACCATTCATGGCAGTTCGTAAGTGTGTTTAGATCAATAAAAATGACAAGTGGAAGCGAAACTACAGATAACTCCCAGTAAACCTTTTAATAGCGGCCTCTTGGTAATAAATTATGTTTAATGACCACTAAAATAAAATAAATTGGAAAATACGACGCTTCAGAGTACAAATAAAAGAACGCTTCCCTTTACAAATCCTAAACGCATATATTAAACTTGATAGAGATATTAAAGTTATAAACAAATCTCATAAGTGCGTGTGACCGTGTAACGGAACGTCACGTGGTTAGGAAAGGCTAATTCTAAATTAATTTTATTTATTGAATTAATCAGTTTTTCGATAATTAATCACGTACAATAAAAGTAAATTTTCCAATAAATTTTATAGTAAATAAGTCAGAAGTCGGCTAATTGGGGCTATCTCGGTACATCAAGATGGCGATAGTCCACTATAGTGTTTGACTAACACGCAATATTTAGGCAGTCTCGGAGGCTGCATGCTTTGTGCTTTTGTCTAAGAATAGACTGTGTCTGTGTTGTTAACTTGCGGGTCTTGCTTTTTTTAGGGAAAGGTTTAAGACTTGAACGAGGATTGCCTGGCTTAGCCGCTTGGGATTGATAAGCATAGTTAACATTTTCCTGACATTCAAATGAAAATAGGAACAGTTAAAAGATACATAGGCTAATTGTTATGAACGTTAATGTAATTTATTAGGTACACATTATTGTCTAGTTTTAAGACGATTTTTTGCACTATTTCTTATCTTAACTCCTTACTTATTTTTTGCGTCATGCTTGTATGATAAGAGGTTAACCTTTTCTTATTCTCAAGCTATTATCTATAATTTTATCACCTAGCATATTTAATAAACCAGCAAGACACGAGAATTTCCACAATGACGTCACAAGCATTGCTCAATACCCTTCGGAACAGTGAGAAACGATCTAATGTTGACCGTTTTAGACAAGCAGTACTTATGAGGACCGCGACAACGATCAGGGCGTAACTTAAAGATAACCTCACAACCCCACACAACAGCTCGTAATGAAAATGTAAGCCTTATTATATGGCCAAAGGTATCTCCGACGCAATAACAGTATTATTAAATAATTACGCTATCTTATTATCTAAGTCGCGGTTCGCTCTTTGACAATGATGGACTGCTGGGAAATTCGTTTTGAAACAATGTGTCGCGGGTACACTGTGGAATTAGGAATTTGGTTACTGGACAATGTTTTGTGTTGCTTTATCTGTGGTCGTATCTCTGAAGTACAATTTGATGGGTTGAACATTAGAAAAGCTGTTGATAAATAATGGTATTGTACTTTGTTTCGCTTGAGATTTCGATTTTGTTCCCTTTTGCCGTTCCACTTACCAACGTTTAAGTACTAAGTTTTATTTCGGTGGTTGGGACTAATATGAGTGTTCTTATCATGCATTATTCCTGCAACACAAATCTGCTCTTTGATTAAGCAATTTATATTCAACGTGTAACACTATTTGCCTTAAATGTAAAATACACATCTATTTTTGGGTAAAAAGAAGTTAGTGAGAATTCTCCGATTGCACACGATAACAACTTCCAAATACACCGAATATATTCGCATTTTATGAGCAATTGACCGTTATTCCCCACGTGACGAAATTTTTGAAATTAGAAAAAGTTCAGAATGCGTTAATTGAATACAAGTCCGTGCAGATTCAGATAGATTCCATTAATTCCTCGCATAGTTTATGTCCACAGGGGTCAACGGTATCCGTGCCCATCAAGGAATAAAAAAAAACTTGTCTATGTACTAGAACGATCGGTTTCCAGAACAGACCAGCCATTTTTAATTAGCGAGTGTACACGCACTGATCGCGGGGAGTATTAAAACGATACAATAAATTAATTCTTGACGGATCCATCAAGATGTGCATTTACAAGCTATTGTGAAGTTATTACTATGCAGCAGTAACCATATATTGGCAGACCTTATCTTCTTCTCTATTTCTATGAGAAAATACACATCAACTTTTATCGACTTTTATTTTCACTTTATATACTGCAGCAGACTTTCCAAGAGTTCGCTTTCATGGTTCAGACTATGGTTATTAACCGAATCAGACATACAATACATACATACATGGCATGGCGTTCCTTCATTTCTATTTCGAAGCCTGTTTCATGTAGCTATTTTATTCGGAATTGAAAATCATTTAATAAGTTGAATATAAGTTCAGTCAACGTGTGCAGTAAGGTTAGAAAATCTTGAACAATATTTATTATTAACAATATCATCTACCTCCATTGCTCATATACATATAGAGCAAATATTTCACTCTCGTATCCTAATTACCTACTAGATGGAAGTTGTAAATATTTCTAAGCTATTAATTTAAAAGATATAACATTAAAGCATGCTCATTAATTTGTCCTATACTCATTATGAGTGTATTGCTAATAAGAAAAATAAACACTCTCTAACCACTACTAAGAAATGAGCATGAATAGGGTGTTCGCAAAAAGAAAACTGGCATACGTCCTTTAAAAAGCTCTTAGAACCAATACGATATGCGCGAGCTTACAGTTGCCATGATATTTTTAAGTATCGTATCTCATAATAAGACAAAGGTTGGTCATGCATAAGTATCGAGAGGACGTAATAGCATTGTCGTTATAAATCACGTGGAGATATTGATCGTAAATAAAGTTGCGATTTATGACAAAACAGAGATATCTTGCGGCGTTAGTGGCTC
The DNA here is from genome assembly GCF_030705265.1 of Helicoverpa armigera. Taxonomy (NCBI): domain Eukaryota; kingdom Metazoa; phylum Arthropoda; class Insecta; order Lepidoptera; family Noctuidae; genus Helicoverpa; species Helicoverpa armigera. The sequence goes on along the minus strand of NC_087132.1, from coordinate 5,754,195 downwards.
GTGTAAGGTAGTACGTATCCATGCAGATAGCCTTTGCTCCTCCGTCTGATGGAAATGTCAGCTTTCAAGTAAATAAACGCATAATAATGTTGCCTGTTCACTTACATGCAGACATAACTGTACACGCTATTATTTTCATATCAGAATGAAGTTCAAATAGAACTTACAATTTTAAGACCCAGTGATAAAAAATAACGTGTATTTATGATTGAGGCGTTGATGACAACAATGATAATGTTCAAACCGCCATTATGTCTATAATTAAGAATTGATATTACAGGTTTGAAATAATAGCTAACACTAACTCACACTTGACACAATTGCAACGTCGCGGCAAGTAACAAGTCAATAAATAAAATAGTATGCAGTATTCGCATTTAAATCACACTCTGTGTATGGAGATGAGGATGTTTAATACACCCTTTAATTGATATGTTGCGTGCTGACTTATAGTATCTGATCTCAAGCTAGGCGTGTTCCTCCGGCAATTCTATTGGGCAATTTATTTATATTGATTCCTATACCAATCCCTATCTGTCTGTAGATAGCTCATGAGTACTTTATATATTGCCACTAAAACTTGGACTGATATATTAAATTATATCTTCGGTTAATTATCTAGCGTGTAACTTAAATAGAGGCTGTATAATTCTTTAAAAAAACACCAATTAAGTGTTTCTAATAATGGGATTACAAATTCGGATGGCATTCCGTAAACAGAGACAAAATAGTTTTATAACTGTTCGGAACAGCTGCTGACGTCACTAAAGAAAAAAGGTCATGACATTGAGAAAGATAGATGACCAAACCGAGAAGGTATATCTAGTCGGTACCTATTCGTAGACCGCTTTACTAAATTAAAGAAGAATTCTCGAAACGAGAAAAAAATTAGGAGGTACATTAATCTCAGCTGATGAAGCCTATTAGTTTAAGTCAGAGATTATGTTTGAATACATTAAAAACAATACCTACTGCGATTAAATATGTCTTTTTTATATGGAGACCCACTTTGTTTTGCGTTATCGTTACTTCACAGACTTATAAAGTTTTCTTTATAGAAATATTTAGAGATTTTCCTGTACATGCAAAAAGACGTTTTGTATTTTGTAATTTAAGATTTGCCAAAATATGATTTATGATTTAATTATGGGAATACCCGATGGTGTTGGTGTGCAAAAAAAGTTCATCAGGATGGACTTCGACCTCGCGAACTAATCGAGGATCACTGTTATTCTATTGTTGCCATGTCTGTATCTGTCATTACGATAATTTGAATCAATAACAATTTCGTATTAGATTTGCATGCAAAACATCACCAGACGTTTTAAGTAAATTGAAAAATGTATTACCTGGTTATAATTATGGGATCGAAGTAAGAACACAGGGGACTTGTTAGATCATTGTAGACATATAAAAAGGACGCTTTTTTAAACTTGTAATAATTTATTCAGAACATCGTTCGTCGGTTAAGCGGCCAATTTGTCATGGACAAATTCTGTGTGTTAGTTCCACGTAGCACGAGCACAGCCCGCTGTGTTTGTGTGTTCTTGAATAATTGTTACATTTACTTACATTGGATGAACACTTACCTCAACACGCAATACTCAATCATTTTGATATTTAGACGTAATTGCTTTCATGAATGAACGATTTATCAAAACTTGCACCTGTTGGTCGGGGTCACACTCATTTTCCACGTGAAGTAAGCTGGATCATGACCCCTATCAACTCTCCATATACTTGTGTAATATACCGAATAACTACTTGATTAGAGAGTGAAAATATTAAAATGAAAATGATTCAGCAAGTCCAAGTAATCGTTTCGCCTAAAAGCAGGTAACAATTTAATCATAACTCAAACGATTCGATGTTCGGATGATGTTATTATACTAATACCCGTTCTTTTGATTCTAATAGACGTAACGAAAGCGTCCGAAGGTCAGGGTTGGCACCGTGAAGTTTGAAGGTATCTCGATTACCGAATGGAATTAAAGAGAAATATATAGCGACATTATGCGCAGGCGCAGGCATATGAATAGCTTATCTACTGCGTAAGAATGCCAATAGCGTGAGAACTGCCCGTGTCCACTTCCAAATTATTCTGAATACGTTCGATCCACGTCCTTGATGCGTGACCGGTTACTAAATCAGCGGGTGAGCGAACAATACACCACAACGTGTGTATTATTTTACTTTGCACGTTCTTACCTGCCCCAGACTACCTTTTGCCTATAAAAATGTCGTATCGTGAATTCGCGATCATACCTGGATTGTGCGATAACATATCGCACCAGTGTTGCTCGTCGTGTTTTATGAAGCTTTCAAAAACTAGTTTAGCAGCGACAGCGTTTCAGTTTGTCTGTCAGAGTATTAAGTGAGGTTCTTACGTCATTCACTAGGCAAGAAGTTTTGATGAAACTCAATCAATTACCAGTCCATTGACCTTTGCTACTTAGTTTACACAAAGAAACTATGATAGAATCTATCAAGTCTAATGAAAGGTTGGTTTATTTATAACATTGTGAGGAATTAGAATAAATAACCGAAGTGAAGGCGAAGGAACAAACGGATATAGCACGTGAATCGAAGCTAAACGATTAAGACGAATAAGCCGTATCGAATTCGATTATGGCGAGGCGCGCTCTCTGCGAGCTCCCGATGACAGAATCGAGAATGCGATTTAAGATTTTGAGAGGGCTATGTGTACGTATAATTAGCGGCGCGGAAGCCGGGTAGTTAGTGCGAGGGGCGGGTTGTCCTCGTAACGATAAATCATAAGTGCGCAGGAGTCGCTGGGCGGACGATGGGCGGAGCGAGTGATTTTTAAACGGTTTTTTGAGTTTCGCGACGGCCAATGCACGAGTAATTCGGGCATCCTTTTCTGGCGCCTCGATATGGCGACACTTTTTCGTTAATTAGGAGAACCATGATTACGACTAATTTTCCGGACAACGAACTCAGCGGCAAAAAGCGGTATTCAATTAAAACAATACCTATCCAAAACGTAAGTTGTGAAAGCTTCATAAAAAGGATACTTGGTCTCCGCTTAAAAGTATTTTTCGAATGAGAAATTCTTGCGCAGAGGCCGTAAAGCGTTCGCTTCCCGATTTTTTCGGTGGCGTTGTCACCCTATGGCTACTAATTAATACCCCGCAGTCGGTAGCGCAGGTACGCTGCGCTGAGTTGAGCTCGCGAGCTGCTTTTTGTTCCGCACTGACTCTATTGTTCTCTGTCGGATCACATGATGTCGCTCTTAATTCCTTCTCACTGCCTCATGAGCTCTGAATACTGATTGAACAGTCACATATACACCACGTATTTATAACTACAATAATCTTCCAGACGGTCGCTTTTCAATGGAAAAAAGACTTGTCCTTGTTTTGATCGTATTAATTGAGCTTAAAAGAAATTAAATTGATGTTATTACGCACAAACTTGGCATAATTATCTAGAGGTTAGTACAGCAGATTTTATATGTTCACGGGATATGTAAGGGGGCAAATAACGTCTTTATTGAAGTTGTCTAGTGAGGTAAATAATGTATGTTAATGGTATTGGGTATTGATGTACACGCAGAGATCGGTCGGATTCACGATATCCTACCCTGTTTTATTATAATGCTGTTCAGTTAATATTCTTACATTCAATAAAAAGATATAGTCTTTAAAAAATATAAGGCTGGCAGCAACATGGCCGGGCCTATTTGTAACAAGTAGTTACAAACTTGAAGCGTTATCGGCCCACCATCTTGCGCGAGTGTTCGTTTGACTAATCTACTGGTCGTACAATCGTTTCGTTAACTTGATACGCAATAAATTAAAACGGCAAATCGAAATAAACATTCCCAACCCTGATAGAGATACAAAATATCATATTATTTGAAATGCGAGGCAATATTTAAAATGCTTCATAACAACTAGTGATCACCTCGGGGGCGTTACTATCTACATATTTATACCAGATACAATTCAAAACCAGTTTGTTCTCGCCACTCGATTCTAACAAGAATTTGGACTCGTACAAAAATAAATACTGTCCACGAAACATGAGAAAGGTAATATCGTCATATTAAAACGTTTGCTAACTCAATTTTGGTCCAAAATAAAAGTTGGTAAGACTTGTTTTCGGTTAACCGGGAGAACGGTAGTTAGAACGAAATAATTCTGGAAATGAAAAGCTATATAGCAGTATTTATTATGACATCCGACAGTAAAGTACAAAATTGATTTTATCGAGGCTTACCAACATGCATAGTTTAAATTTCTCTACAGGTCTGTTAAACTACGGTGTAGTAGGGTAATTACTTCCATGCTATTAATTAAAATTTAATTTAGGTAACCGTATTTGAATAACGATATTGTAGGATGTAATATATGGCGGAGTGCAGCCGTGGCAGCGCATTAAACACGACTCGCGGCTGCTCCTTGCCGCGCTCATGTTGTGACAGACTCATTGCACTTTGCAACTACATCCTATAGCATACCTAGGTCTCTTCCATTGAAAATCGCACAAAAACTGACTGTTTACACAATATTTCTTTGAGTAATAAATTATTATACTTGATTTAGTTATCGCCAAATGTTTTAGTGATGATTTATTTCTGTTTCATAAAAAAGGAAGCTGCAATTAATTATTAAGATAATTTAATTAATATTTATCAAAGATCTTTTTTATGTATTAATACACACAAATGTTACCCATAGATTTATACATTTCGATATAAAGAACAAAATTAACATGAAGCCCTATGTCCCGATTACTTGTTACGCTAGTTTATTCATATCAATAACTCGTGACTTTATAATGATTAGAATTTTAAGTTCATTCAACTGTTACTTTCATTGGAACTTGTTTTCTGTCCAACGTATTCAAATGCAGCTAATATTATTAAATTGTAAATTAGCCTTCAGGATAGCTTGACATAAAGTACACTATGGCCAGGTTTACGACAACGGCTAAACATAAGATAAGGGTGCGCTTTATACGTACCATGTCCCCTTGAATAATCGTTCTGATAGTTGCTATCTGCGTTGTGAAGTCTTCGTGATTTTTACAGTCTGCACGAGGCATTAGCGTGCCAGTTTATAGCAGACAATGCTTGGAAACGCGACACGTGTATTTATTATATTGATTGTAATATGAATTGTCCACTATTAGCTGCGCTGTGTTTCCCTGACATGTCTATGCAATGACTTTATTGTTAGGGATTTATTTTGTACATATTATATTTATATGGCATCTCCGCTCAGGTAAATTACTAAAGTAATTTGAAATGCAAGGTGTACCTAATCAATTGCCCGTACTTTCATTAATAATGATTAACGCAATATATTCGTAGTTACCACTGCAGCGGCCAGGGATAATGCACTCTTTTATAGACTCCGCTCAATAAAACGAAAACTAATTATACGAGACGTTCGCATTGGCAAGCTCAATTATTGTTAAGTACGCAATAGAGTCCCAATAAATCATTTAAGTTTACTCACACAAATTCCATAACTCATGGGTTATGTATTTCCAACATTTCACTGTGGCACTAAAATGCGGGCTATTTTAGTGTATGGTGGACAATGCCGGCATTGCGGCGCGGCGCGGGCGGCGGCGGCCAGCGGCGCGACGCGCGTACGCAGAAAAAAAGAGAAAACCCTCAATAGTCCTCCACGGCCCACACGCCAACCTATGGCCACTCAATCGTTCGTATTCCTCTAGCGGAACAGGGAAACCAGTGGAGTTACATTTAAGTAAAAATAATTATAACGTTACCCTATTACATCAGTAACGCAAGCGTACCAATGTTATTTATCTTTAAACAAATTAAATTAAAATACGTATTTTACAACCCCCAAAAAGTTACACAGTAAAGGTAGGTAATAAAAAAAACTTAGAGCATTTTTCAAATATAATAATTTTACTGCCTACGGCCGAAGAATCACACAGAATTTAAAAAGAAATGTTAATTATGAATGACAAATTTTAGCTGTAATCTAAGATAAAAATGTCATAAAGTTTAATTGCTCTTCGCTTTACTTATCGAAATAAAATATATAATAGCTACCTTATAACACTTTGTGTTCCGTTGGGCTCAAGCAATGACACAGCGCTTACTCTCAAGAGATACTTGGATTCTTTAGGAGTTAACTTTGAGCCAGCCTAGCTAACGAGTAACGATTGACGTGAGTATTTTCAAGTACATACCCGACGCCTTAATGATTTATAATGATTTTGATGTAGAAACAATAAACAATGTACGCTCTGGTATATTTTTTATGCCCGACTCGCCGCTCTCGTAAGAAAGCACTATACTTCTCCAGTACAAATGTTTTTGAAGTAGTGTTACTTCGTGAGTCGAGTTTCTGAGGAAAAGGTGCTGACCTAAAATAATCCAATCAGTCTTTATTCAGTCACATAAGGTCGACAAGACAGGTAGGAACTCATTTAAATAAGTTGAATTGTCTCCAATGATCGTTTGAAAGTCATGTTCGTTCTGTTTCTAATTATTCCGAGTCAGTGTTCATCAAATACAAACATTCAAATTTGGAACAGGCGAGGGACACACCCACGCATCATGAACGCAATGTTTTTCCACATTCAATTCAAATAAGGTCCAACATGACCGCTTTGTAGCTTCGTCTAAAAAAATAAAAATAGTATCGGTATGTGTTCACCGTACAGGTTAACTTTTATGAGAGATTCATGAGCCAAGTCAACATGCTCATAATACATATTAATTGTATAGATTAATGTACTATTACGAGCCGAACTTCTATAATATACTGCAACTATACACACTCAAAAAGTAATTGACAGAGAAGATACATGATAAAGTTAAAAAACTTGATATACTTAATTTGTTAATAAAGAATACGTATAATAATAAATAGATTTACGTTATTGTGTCTTTCCTGTGTTACTGTTTTCATGTGTTCATAAATATAGTAAAACTTTGTCGACATCACTATCAAACTTCCTATTGAAAAATAAATTATTATTATGTAACCACGTTTCGTCCGTTAGCAGAGTGCTTCAGTCTACAGCTTTGCGCCATTTTCCGCGAAAGAGGTACATCAGTCCTACTCCCAACGCACTTAGCCACTGAATTATGAACTATCTTATGCAATAATGCCGTAAAATGGCGTTTTATGCATATGTAAACATGCAAATGCATATAATCCGATGTGTCACGATTATATACTTTATCAAACCATTAAATACGATGCTAATTAAGTTTTCTATCAATGTCGTAATTTTATTGAAAATAGATAGAAGGTAGTAGAAAGTAGAAGGATGCCACTGATGTATTTTTTTTTAATTAGAAAACACAGCATACACTAAAAAAACTGAATTGAATATATTCAACGATGCTACTTAAATCATTATGTTAAAACTTATTAGACACGCCCTGGTATGTCAGAAAGTTTTATTTTAAAATTGTTTTTAATATTGCCAAAAATGGCTCAACAATTGCTCTTGCGAATATTTTTTTTAGTTTGCTAGCAGAAGTAACCGTAACCGGTAACTCTCTACATAATGAAGACATCAAGTTTGACCTTAAAATGACATGTTCCATTTTATCATTCTCATCTAAGAATGTAATTTAAGCCCGGATAACATTGAAGAGGATTAACCACGGCTTAATAGACTGAATGTAAAAATGCCTACGACTGTAAAAGGATATAGGGACGCGATTATACGCACATACGCCTAAAGTATTGTCTGAACAATGCGTCGGCTGCACGACGCGCGACTCAATGCCTTTCAAGTCAGATTAAGTTAGGAAAGGCGCATTATTAATAACGGCCAATAACTTAACTGCCGCTTGAAATATCGAAGTTACTTTTGCTTAAGCGACACTCATATATTATCTGAACTAAGAATATGTTTCCGGATCGAGCGGGGTTTTGTCATTGGTTCTCAAGCGGGATTATTTTATTTTGAAAGCGTCAATTGTAATGTATACAATTATTTATTTATGGCTACGCTATTTACCTACATTGGAGATAGAGTTTTTGTAACTTTGTTGTTTTGACGATTACACATCGTATAACATATGACTTAATGTTGTTAAAACTATTAAGTTGATGAATCAATTAATGATTCCAAGCAATGTAAGTAGCAGCGAACTGTTTAAATAAACAAAAGTGGATAAAATATTGCTTGAAGTGTGCATAAAATATTCACGTCGTCATTCTGAAGTCCTGGAAGTTGAACAGTGCGAATGTTAATAAATTGAATGCGGTCTACAAAAAATATGGTGATTTCATATAATGGCGCTTGTAAAGTAGCATTCGGACAAATGTGTAGGAACACGCCTGACAAGGGTCGGGAATACTTTTAAATGCTTTGTGAAACAACATTAAAACATGCACCCAAATTATGTTATATTAAAGAAAAAACCTTTTAAAACATTTAGTTTTTGTACAAAAAGTTGTGAGCGAAACACAGCTAAACTGATGTATTTTGACACGTTGTTTTGTGTTCACATCACTTTAATGTATACCTAAATGTGTAACGTAAGTCTCCTTCAGTGAGTAACAAATTAAAGTAAGGACCATTTTCAAATTACGAGCGCGTTTCAATTACTTTACACATTTACTGAGGTAATGAACTTAGCACTTTACGTTCAGTATTTAACTAATAGCAAGAAAGCGTAAATAAGCGGACTAGAAACTGAACAACGGCCGTACAACTGGCAGACAAAGTGGTAACACTTTGTATATTTCAATCTGGAAACGATGCACTAGTCAAACGAGCCGATTTATCTTGGCAACAAAAGCAAAGTAGATAAATATATTTATGGTGCTGGCAACATATCGTCCGGAGGTTGTTACCGGGTTTATCTTCACTTGGGCTTAATGCCCTGTACGGCCTCGGAAAAGCTTTTAAAAGGTTCGCTCATCCCTCGAGCGACGAAAGCTCATATTGTGATACAAGTCTTCACGTGTTATAGTTTTTTTTCTTTTAAACTTTACCTCGCTGTGAATGCTTGCATTCCTATAAGTGAATGGTTAGCAGCTCGGCATCATGATCGTCTCGAAGTATCGCACCGCTGTTCTATAAGTAGCCATATTTAAATGTAGATGAGCAAGGAATAATTCCCGCATTAAGGATGACTGAAGAGATTTAAAGTACACTACAACGAACTTAATTTGAATAAATTGTATTGAGACATTTAGCTATTTTTATACAGGGTTACTCAGTTTGGCCTTTGTTCGAAATATATTTTTAAAATAGTTTCGGGTCTAGCAGCAAAGCCAGTGCAAATTATATCATGTTAAAAATCTTATGTGTTATTTTACATGTACATAAGTCAAATAAAAGATACAAAATCATCTGTTGCCAGCTTTTTATGTGCACAAAAGAACACTTCCAAACCATTTTATTGGAGTCATTTTAATATTTCACCATAAAACGTTTTACAAAGTGGATCATAAGTCAAATATTTTAAGTTCACACGAGCACCGTCGCTCCATAAAGCTTAATCTCTCACTTAACACTGTAAACGCTCTCGGTAATCTGGTCCTTGCTTAATCTTGCTTGTCAACCACTAGGATTATTCCGTATACCTACGGCAGATCCGAACAAAGCTTTATAATATGCTAAATAATCTATATATTTTATAGCATACTTATTTTAAGAAGCGTGAAGATAATTATACACTATGAATAATGTAAAAAATGGCCATAAAAATGTACATAAAAATCTTTTTGAGTGTTTGCTATTTTTTTCCTCCATTGGGACATAATGTTGGAGATTTTATTTCAAATACCACCAAAATATTCGTAAGAAGGACCAAGGTTATTTGACGATGATGCGGTTATCAATGTTCTTGTCTTTATGCCTACTTACAGCAAAAATAAATCCTCAAGAATACTTAAGTAAATCCGAACAAAGCGCTTTTAAAACCCACAAATTCTTAACCACTTAGCTTTCAAAACTAGTTTTTTTCCTTGGCCATTTAGTGTGTACTTTAAAGGCTGTTTAATATGGTGCTAGTAGGTGTCTCGCTTGCGCATTTTACGATGGGTTTAAGCCGTCGTCGGTCAAGATGTAACAATTCGCTCGGGTCGCTTTGTCGGACGTCCACCACGGGCGCTTCTCCTGATCCTAACTATGCCGTGTACCAAACAAACTTTACTTTTTTCTCATTCAGATTTATTGAGCCAAATATTAAACCGGAAATAACTGCTTAGATAACGATGGCGGTTGTTATTTCATCTCAGCTTCGAGATTTATAAGGTGCGATAAGACAGGATGATCGACGAATAATGTGGCCTGATGTGTCAATTCGAAGTAATAGACATATAGGTAGTTTGGGTTTGGTGCTTTATTCAGAAACATAAAAATTAATATGCATAGAACCGTTACCTAGGTAGCCTAGGCACGCTCTTATCTACCTATAATGTGCATAAATTAAGCACAAGGACATATTTTAGAGCCCCGGGAGAGATTTGATCTAATTAATTCAAATGACTTAAATGCCTTTACGCAATACGTAAGATACTTATCTCACAACATATGCAAAAAGAGTTATCATAACTTGTAACCGTTTTATCACGTAATTATATGATTTCAGAAACAAATTCAATTTTATTTGATTATGATATTTAATTTCAAGGCACGTTTTGATCCGTTCATTATGTTTTTTGCATAATTTATTGAACCGGTTTAGTATTTTTGAGCTTAATCAGGTCCTATAGAGAGACAGTGGTGTTTTCAAATGAGATAGGCGCCATGCAAGGTTACTGGTTATGCACTATGCGGTTTCACTAGCTAGGGTTGCTAACACCGAAGATTATATTGTGAATGATTCATACATTGACTACTTTCTCTATTATTTGCTTTTTTTTCTCATGAATGAACTAATATGCATTGATAAAGTTTTATGTTAATGTTCTTTACAAGACGTGTTTCATATGAGAACCTTTAAAAAACTCCTGAAAATGGTGTGGTTTAATATCTCATAAAGGCAAAGCCGTATGAGCTTGTGGGAACACAGAATTAAACATTTTTCTCGGCCGGACCGTGGGTAGGTGACCAGATCCCGTGTATGATTTGAACATGTTTGGTAGCTGAAAGCCGGCCTTAACACAGTTGGAAATTGGCTGGTTGGAAGATGAGGTACTCTACAAAAGTTGAGAGCTGAACATTGCTATTAAAATGATAAATACCCCTGCAAGACTTATGATAAACAGAATTAATAGGAACCAGATACATTAGCACAAAGGCTATTTGCTAATATTATTTAATAGCTCAGTTACCTATAATTTGCGTTATGTATCTTTGTAGATTTATAGACACTAGGATCGGCGCCGGCGATTTGAATGGCGGCGTGTGATTGGCGGACGCCGGGTGCAACTCAGGCGCATGTATTTAGGTCACAGCGCCGCGTGGGTCTAGACTAGCAACAGCTTTTATAACAGGGCTAGCATAGAACGATTACTAACCTTATGTCAGTAATTATGTAAATGGCTACAATTATATAAATAACGTAATTATGCGTGTGTGGAATGATTGATTTATATACGCCATTATAGAGGTTAAGGTTCGTCAAGCTTCGTTTATCTCGTTCATGTATCTGTAGTTAGAACTGCTGTAGAAATTTTGATATAAGTAAAGTAGTTTTCTTTTTGGTTTTACATAACGTATATAGGTTATTTAATCAATATCTGTGAAGGGAGCGTACTTAGGCACTACAGGTATTGTCACATGTAAAGTCGTTAAATATACTTATAAAATATCAGCAGTTATTCAGGCTCTAAATAGTTATTTAAACAAAACAATCCTTGAGTGTTTCGCCTTGTAAAGAGCCAGCTTTAAAAATGACTTACGACCGGCTACAGCTTAAAATTCCTATTCAATGAATGTTTCGGTAAAGCGTAAATTAGATTTACGCGGCGGACGCCTGATTCATTCCATCTAAAGGCTATAAAATCTAAACTTAAAAAGGGGATTTCTGGAAAAGTGCAAGGGACTGAAATAATCATAGGAGGTCTGAGCACAATAGGGCTAGCTCGTCTCAGCTCGGAGGGCACGTATGCTCGTAAATACGACGTCCCTTATTATTAGCAGCCATTGTTCGGGATTGCTCGGGTACAGTCGGCAGCGGCCGCGGTCCCAGCCAGCTTGTCACATGAACCCTGTTGCTTTTGGACTTTTAAAACATGCCATGTAATTTATTTTCATAATTCATGCTCGTTTTTAGTTGACAACAAAAACTTACACGGCTTAAATAAGTAATAGATATGAATTTAATCAAATAATACACTTAGAATCACTTCAGAGCAAGTTTACCAATTAATCGAACAAAGGCTTAGCTTTCGTTTCGCGTCCAACTTCTAATTGATTAAGATAAAACGTTGGATTGAGTTTGAATGCTTGCGACTGTACTTCTAGTTCGACGTCGGATATCCGACACTCGTAGCTTTAATATGCAGCCCTGGTTCGCCCGAGCATTGCACAATTCAATCCTAAATAAACGCAATCCCGCCATAATTAGCTATGGAACTGATGAATTCACGAACCGCCATTAAAAATTCTGAACACAGCTTAATTAAAAATTGTGTTTATTAAAGCGCATTCCGATTTCGATAGATGTTAAAAATCGTTGGTTTGGTTTGTGAAGGTGGGAGAAGTGAATAAAGGCCTTTATCTCAGGTAGAGCCGTGGCATGTGCTTGTGGGACGCCAAAATTGGAATCATTCATCTTTTAATCTGACGTGTTCTATTGTGGTCGGCGCTGGCATGGGTTTAGTGGGAGGCCGCGCTCTCTTACTACGAATATTTATTGTTGTACAACATATGGACGGTATATCTGTATTAAACTGATCATTTACCTTGACGCTTTTAAATTCAGATTGTTAGAATTTATGAAATCAACATTTGAAATAGGAGAGGAGTTACTATTATTGTTGAGTAGACTGCGTCATAAATTAAAGTTTAATTGCCTAATTGTGTAATATTCATTAATTGCCCAATTTTAACATGTTTAGTAACTCTTACTGAACTCTTACTCAAAGTCACAATACCACATGAAAGTTGCAGTGAAGCTGTTCACACATCAAACCTTTCTAAGAGGAAGAGTAAAATAAATAACATTTAATTAATCCCGCTATCTGAACGATAACATATTTATTTAATTATTAACTCAACCATTTTATTGGTCCGAAGCTAGAAAACGGTGTACTAACAGGTGCTAAGATAACGAGAACAGAACTGTTGTACAAACATTTAAATAAAAATTCTAAAAAAGCTTCGCGGCGGCCATTAAAGGGCACTCGATTAGAGGCTCGGCAATAAGAGAGGCTTTTTAACATCGATCCATCAGAGCATGGCCACAGATAAGGGCATATACCTGTCACAGTAATAAGTATTAAAGATTGAATCATACAAAAAAATAAAAACATTGTAATGGTCCGGGTTCCGCGGCCAAAGCTCTCGATTGATTAATACGTACAATTACTAAACAATATTTTTATTATAAGTTTGAAATGATCGTTATTATATTTCTTACTTTTATATTGTTAAGTTTTGAAAAGCTCATTTGAAAAAAAATCACAGTAAAACAAAAATCAAAAAAGCAAATCCATAACCTAAAACTATCCCACAAAAACATATTAGCTAGTTAAAGAGCCACATACGCTTACATTTATATTATTGTGTTTCTAAAAATAAAACGGTATTCGTATTAACTGTCATCATAAGAGACCGGTTCCTGGCACCTTTTCAATGCACCTGAGTAGATTCCCGCGGTATGTTCGTTACATTTCTTCGTAAATTCTTTACTTATCGTTAACTTCAACTTGTTTTTCCTCAAAATGGTGTGATCGTAGACTGCTGTTAATGTCTTGATTCTACATCTAGAAAATGTTGTTTTATTGTCGTTTGTTTTTGTTGTTTTTTTACTGTATAATTATATCTACTGAAACAGTTAAGGATGGTTAAACAATTTGAGAAAAAGTTAAGGTTGTCGTGGAAAATCAAGATGAGGCATCCGAATTTCAGCCAAATCATTTCATCTGCGTGTTTTACATTAAGCTTTAAATCTTCAGGAGGTACAGTTATTCATTAAGGATAGCGACAAATTGCCAACCGCTGAATCACTAAACCCGAACATTTTTTGTCGACATTTGAAAGTAACTGTCTCAAAATCCGTATGTGGCAAGATACGCATCTTAAGTAAAAAGCTGTAGCGGCAACTAATGTATGTTGTTGATACTCGTTGCTTGATAAATGTTGTAACTGACAACTGGGGCCACTACCTGAATGAAGCGCTCCAATTACTCTTGTTAATATATTGGTCGGACATCTTAAGTTAAATATTATGTAACCGCTGTTTAAGTTCTAGTTTCACTTATACATAAGTATAATATGGTAGCTTGTATTAAACAATTTAATAGCAGCAATTTTCTAGAATATGCAGTGAAACTGTGTCATGAATAAAAGCTGTACGATGTTTTCGTTAGTTTATGTTATTGAACAGTTAAATGGTTACCGCTACTGCTGAGGGCGACCAAATGTTCCATGTAAGACACTGTAACTTCAGTTGGGAATCTCAGCTAAGTCTCAATAGGCTTTGCTCAAACCGATTGTTGAAATAGCTCTATTATCCTCTCTTCTGTAAATGAACACACCTTACAAAAGCCTGGTAAAAAGTTTTTGCCATTATAAAGATCTCGGCTAGAAACTGGTTTAAAGTAATTCCATCCAGCCCAGAGTAAAATATGTCATTTCTAAATGCAGAGGCGTCCAGAAACTTAGCAACCTGCTATTACTGATGAAAATCTAAATATTATTGTTACAGATGTTCAGAATATAGAATGAGAGAATTACATTAATTAGTACTTAGCAACAGTCCTTGAGGCGCGCAATACTTAATAGCCTGAAAATACTGCATTTGTATGAACTTACGATGTGCCTAGAAGCTTTAAGGTGAGAAAATCCTGTTTCGTGTAGTCTTTCATTGAGATATTGCTACGACTATGCACAACACATGCATTACTTACCTTTTACAGTTATAACGTTCAAAAGTTCAATGCGAAATATGATTTAAAATAATTAGAAGGAAATCAGTGCTTATGACGTGTATTACCATAAGGAGACTTAAATTTATTATTGCCATCAAAATAATACGAGTAATAATAGTTTTACAATCCGAGTTTTACTATGACTGGGGACTGTTCGGTATCCATGGTCGTAAACTTGAAATTGCCTAATGAATAACACGGGATTAAGTTTAATGGCAACTATACAAGTCTTGTCATTTGTGAGATTTTTATAATTATAAATTATTATGAAAGTAGGGGTCACCCGCGGCTATTTCCCAATCGACATTAGTTTTATTATGGTGATCTCGCATTGTTGGTATTTAATGCCTAACTTATGGAAATCCAGGAGTTTCATAGTCCACGTAAACCATTATGATTTTCTTTAATCAAGAAAGAATGCCGATTGAAAACATTCCACGAGCGATTAAAATTGCTTCTTTGGTTACGAGCTTCTCAAGGCAGTTTGATGGATATCCTAAGTAATCACAGCGCACAATCACAACTTAACGTTTAGCATCAACATGAGAACATAATGTTCGTATGTTTTTATATTACCTTTTTCGCCAGTAATTACGAACGGTGAACATTAAAGTTTTGCTGGAGCACGGCAGCGAATATAAATCGGGTGTTTCATGAAATATCGAGTCGCAGCCGTGGGCTACGCGGCACGAACGCGTCGCCGCCCTTATCTCTGCCGATACGATTTTATACGATATTCGATTTTTCTTTTTCTGACTTTTATGGATCGGTTGTTCGCGGTGTATCGATAATTCGAGATCGGTCTTTTATGTTATAATTTCTATACAGGTAGCGACGCTCGCTCTGCATCGCTCCCGGTGGCTTCTAAAATACAACATTGTAACATTGATTTGTGGGGTACTAATAAGAGAGCAGCTTTGGCACTATTTCAATGTTCTCAAGTGTTTCAGAAATCGCTCGGGTTACGATGGATCCTTTTTCCTATAAAAAGCGTTAAGCCATATAACCGGTTGCAAACCGCGTTCTCACAACGTACGGCCGCTTCATAACTGGCTACTTTATGCTATTGTAATGATCTAGGAGCTGCTACTGCCCACAAAAACACTCGCATTGTCTCTAGACTTGTTACCGTATACAGCCATGTATTTTATCACTTCGCGCGTCGCCACAGACACTTCCGAGAAAAAAGTTTCAAGTCGCTGCGTTTTTCTCTTTTTTTTCTCAAACGCAGAGCGGCCGAGTTTATGCTAGGTAAATACGGACAGAACTGTGACAGTTTTCTTACCTTTATACTATTTGTTTAGGCATCCCGAGCCAATAGGCCGTGTGTGCTGAACAAGTTGTAAAGATTATCTACATGTGCATACATAATCGTTAAAACTAATACTAAGCACCGACTATTTCACGGTGCGGTCGGTTAATGAGCATATAAAATGGAGATGCCGCTTATGAATTCCTGTTGTGTACACAGTTTTCGAAAAAGTTTCGCAGACGAATTATTCATAATGAGTATCAGAGAATGGAATTATTTCATGGAATTTTATGACTTATAGCCATATTATTACGACACTTTTCTGGTTGGCGATTGTCGCGCCCATGTTCGGAATTTATATGACGTATCGCTTTTAAATTTTAAAAAATACCGTGTTTGTAGCTCGAGGGTTGAGGGTACCATCGATTGAGTTTATGATGGGTATTTTTTATTATATTATGTTAATTCACTAAATATGTAGTTACACGGTTATGATTGCATGTATGAAAGTATTATCATGAACGGCGTATACGCCATCTGGGGTATCTTCCATTCAGGCTAGCATTTTGTTAAAGTAGCTTTATGGGAATATACTCACATAGGCATCAATTATGGTAATGTAGTGTGTCATAAGCAGATCTGGTGACTGCCTACCATCGGCATACACTTTTCAATAACAAAATATCAGAACGGAATTAAAAAATGGGCCCAAAAATCTAAAAGACTCTTTTTCAAAACATGTTTTACTGAGCATATTTACGTAGGTATTACACATTTATTACTTTGTCAAAAAGTAAGAATTAAAAAATATTTTTATCGCCAGGACTCATGTGTAAGCACATGTTTCTTTGCTACCAATTATGCTGTACTCACGCGTTAACTTAGAAACACGGGACTAAGATCGAGGTATTGGCAAAAATCATTTTTACAGGAGTCGGTATCAAAAACAAATAAAAAAGCTTTATCACGGGTAGTGTCGGCGTTTGTTGTCGTGTCATAACTTGTCGCGGCGAGGTTCGTTACACGCTGGTAACGTTACACGACAAGCAACCGGACACCTCGTTGCGTGTTGCATGCGTGTGGTGGGCGGTATCCCCGGGCTCCTACAAAATACAACAATAACAAACCAATAATGCTACCTTATATACAATATTAGCACCGATCTGTTCACCGGGAATAGCGGAATAATCTGTGTAAATAACAGAGGTCACGAGGCTGCGCCCTCGCCGCGCGTATCACTTACAGACTACATTCCGTGCCACGCAGACGTCAATGCTGTTGCCGATGTAACCAATCGAGTGTTAACCAAAACCTTGATGCTATCGGTTCTCGGAATCGCGACAATTTTTACTATTGATACTCAAATCCAAAACAGGATATTAAGCCGCATAGAAACGGCTCATTTTGTTTATATTAGTAGACCTAAACTATCATAATCTGTTACATTATTTGCATAATACAGCAATATATCGGGATTAATTGGGATATATGTATAAATTTTTAAACTGTCAAACACCCATAAATATTGTATTACAGTTTTCCACTAAAAATCTTTTTATTGGAAAGAAAACGGCGACATTTAGGTATAAAGTTGTTCATAAATATTATTACCTGCTTATTAAGAAACGAAGATTTTCTTGTCTTAGATATTCATAAAGCTAAAGTAAAAAGCCATAAAATATTTCTATTATATATTTATTAATTGATTTTAGCTCCCGAATCATAAAACATTCACAGTAAATGTTCATAGCTAAACTTTGTGTAATTAAATAAAATAGAAAACCCATCTCGCGAAAAAATATCTTGATTATAGAAAAACACCTAGTATTGATTGACTTATTGTAAGCTGAACGCGGAGATTCCGAGTACGCATGATTCAATCACGTGAGATCAACGACCAGTCATTGTATCAATTTAGTTGTCAACGTAACAAATCGATTGTATCCTGACCTGGCAGGACTGTGAGCATTTGCGAACCGCTCCCTCGCCTCGTAAATAAATTTTAATAATAGCCCATGAACTTGCTCCAAGCTTTGGGCTATAATTTTTCATTTATTTATTGATATCTAATTATTTAAACTATCCTTAAAAATAATACAACACAACCTTCTATTCGTATCGTTCTGCCCCCGTTCCTAAATCTACCATGCGGCGGAATGCCGGAGAACGAGTTTTGTATCCGTCCTGCTCGTTTCTACGTTATGGCTATTTCCGTCCTTGTCGAGCGCTTGTCATTTTCTATAAGTTTTTCTAACATTCTCCGCTTGCACCGCCCCCTCTATTTCGGCCAAACGGCCGTCTTATGAGCGATAACTTTTGTTTGTTCAACAGTTATCACTATTGTTTGACACACCGATGCTTGTTACGCTCGCTTCGAGTGTTTGCTCACTTAATGAAGCTCTGTTACCTCATCCTTCTAATGACTCTTTATTTATTTCAAATACACATTAGTCTTAGTCACCTTCAGTGTTACGTTACGAAATGGCGACGGAACTGCCAGCGCTGAGCTTTTGAATTCTTTGCTTTGTTGTCTGGAGTCGCTACGAAAGATAATGTGTTCAATAATTAGGAGCCGATAATTCCTCTGATCAACATAAATTAAATCATTGCTGATAACATTGGAGCAATAAAATACGACAATATTGAAAATGTTCTTTGACCGCGTCTCAAATCTTAATCTAAGCATGCGGGCTGAGCGGCCGGCGCTGCTTAATGCTAACGAGTTACAAATTAAAAGAGACCGAGACGTGTGCCAAAGGTAACTTTATGGGCTTCGCATGTCTTATATCAATAAATTATTAACTACGCTCCTTGTTTGATTTTACATTCATACTTATTATTATTTACCTTAAAGTAGACTTTAGGGCCTTTGTTTATAGTCCAAAATTGTGTACGAAACATTTGAACGGAGACTTTGGAACTTAACCCTTACGACACGGCATTAATGTTCAGTTTGTAGTGACATGGGTGGGGATGAGCATGTACAAATAGTAGCGAGTAAGTAGGTATTTGAGCGTAAGCGAGGAGAGGCGAGAATCTTTAGTTTTAATTAATACGCTGAATCTAGGCACAGCGTATTCGCTATTTTCAATTAGTCGCCGGCGCCAGTAGCATGTTTTGAGCTATGTGATTTAATGGGATCCCGTATTTCCCATACAATTTATTATTAACCTATAAGTTTCGCCACGAGTGAGGTCAATAGCGAGCCCAGTCATGTTACTGGCGCAGTAACAATCACAGAGTGGCCATGCGATAGCTTATAATGAATATTTCATTGCGGACGGTTACTTTTACAAGCTGTGTATACCGCTAACGTCTGTGAGCGCACATGAGTCATAGGTCATTAAAATTAATAGTTTTCAGCAAACCCTCAAGCTGCGCTTCGACTTTAATGTGCTACAGTACTAAACACTGGGACCGTTACCCGCGAACCGTAACGTATCATAAGTAGTATTGATGTTTGTCTAGATAAACCTAATTGTTTTCTTCCTTGTTAAAAAAATAATGAGCAAGTTAATAGTAAACTACGTACCTAGTTGTAATTCTCTAATGAAGGTTCCAAGTAGTATGTAGTTGAACGGAAAGCGAGTGGCGCGCGCGGGTCCCGTCCAACTGTCGAACAGTCCAAGTGTCCACAGTCACGAGCCTACGTTCACTTGATGTTATTCTCACGACTTTTCTCACAATTTGACACCAAATAATAATTATCACGTCGCTTGTCAAATATCTAGTGTCAAACAGATCGCCTACACTTACTGAATAAACTGAGAAAAGTAAGTGTGAAATTAGTTCATGAGCCGAGAGTTCCTTATAACGACGTTGTTCTGTGAAACGATGAGATTGATTTAGGAATTTATTCTTATAATAATTTTATCTTTTTTAACACAGTTGTATTTATGGTAAAGAACTATACATTTATTTTTACATGAAACAGAATGGCACATTTTTTGGAAGGAGTCCTTTATTCTTTGGAAAATTGCGTAACATTAAAGATTTGTCGTAGCCGTCCGTAGCGCGTCAACAAGAACAATTGGGGGTCACAAATATTTCTGTTTGTTACTTTGATTAATTGACGTTAATCATATGCACATATTTAGCTGTATTGTAAATTTAATCTAAAATACATAATGTCGATGACCTCATGGACAAGTGGGAAGAAAAGTAATAAACATTTTTATAGTCCAACCAGCCTATTCCTACGGATTTAGTTTACGATTTTTTCTTACTATTGCGTAACTAATGTCAAGCCGTCGACTGTTGATTATGGTATTTATAAAGTTGTTTGTTTATGTCCGACTATTTCGGCGATAGGCTTCACTAACGCCTCGTAAATAAAACGCGCCGCCGCTTGCCACGCACGGTGCGTTTTAGCATAAATGTAATAAAACTGTCTTTAATCTGGCAGAGAATGCGATAGTATGGCAACACGACAGAGTCATACGCTGTCGGCTTACGTTAGAAACTTTCCGCGTTGAGAGCACCACGGCGGCGTTTAGCCCCAATACAAGCCGACGCCTTTACCTACCAATCAACGACATAATGACGGTCTAATCAAAAGTAAGGCATTAATTTATTGAAGTCGAGTGAACCAGTAGTTAAAGTCGGTTTAGCGCAGTAAGTCGCAGATTCACAGCGGGTACGGCGGAGAGAGGCTTCCGGCGTGCGCGTGCGCTTTCACGAGCACCAGACCTCACAGCCAACCGACTTTTATGCGATCTTGTAAATTTCTCGTCACGTCATTTTACTATAAAATTATTTGACATCAAAATTAGGTGTAATCATATTTATTAATAATTGAGAAAAACTTTGTTTCTTGTGTTGCAATGCCTTTGTTTTGTTTAATAGATCAAACAAAATATTGAGCAAATGTTTCTTGCAAAACTAGTTTACGAACCTTTGTTGAGAAAGTAAAAGCGTTAAAACATTTAGTCACGTTACCACGCACGGTACTCATGTAATTACTATAACGACAATCATAAGTTTAAAAGAACATTTAGTTAAATTAAATAAACACGGAATGTCTTGTTAAAAAACGTAGAGGTACAAACAAGGTCTAAGCTTGGGCACCGAAATTAGTTTCTTAATCAGAATGCCACGGTCATTTTAGTAATTTATAGCGTCGTCTATACGTTAGTGTTTGTTTCCTCCATCGTCGGGCAGGTAACATATCTCTCGAGACAGCGGGGGGTGTCTGGGGCAAAGTTAAAGGATGCGCAGGAGTGCCCCTGCGCGGAGGCGGCGCTGCTTATACATATATACCATATCGAATTTATTCCTCCAAGAGCTATAAAACAATAGACATGGTTAGAAGTTATGTTACTGCGTTACCACATACGAGCTTTCATAATTAACTTTATTAATACTATCCGCTGAGCTACTGAAAAAAAAACATTGAATAGTGTAAAATTATCAATTAAATTAATAACAAGTTTCTTTGACGACGTATTGAAATTAAATTATGTGAGCTCCACGCATAATCCGAAAACGTTTTGAAATTAAATAATAATTACGTTAGTTAGAATATAAATTAAAAATGCAAAAAGGATCCTACCGTCAATCTCGATTAATATTCTCTGGCTGCAGTCAGGATGTCTCGCACACCTGTGACACCTTAATGACTCCGTGATAAGTTAACAATTAGCATGGAGCTATGTAGTTGACCGTTTTTCCCTCTAATTGCTACGCAAATAGAATATTTTGTTCGAAAATGCACCAAGGCAATTATTTGTACGGTAAAACGAAACCAATTTATAGAAAACATATAAAAACAAAAAAGAGTACTGTATTCAATACATTTAATCTCCTAGCAAACAATATATCATATAGAAATAACAAGGATCATTACAATAGGTATTTATTTACACAGCTCTCTAGTAAATACACTTGCAGATAGTCGCATAAATAAATGCAGTTTATTGTTGTTAATAAAATTCTATATGCGGCTCCTGACGCCCCATCTTTTTATAGGGCACCTTTGTAAATTACGTTAGGGCAGAGCTTACCTGTGGCCATGCCGTGGAATCGATTAGGTGCGTTTCGAACATATTTTCGACGGAGTTCCATTCGATGACTCGCTCCAACTTTTGTCGCTTGATTGCTTTTTGATGTGGCGATAAATGTGACTTATGTGGTTTTGGGTTAACAGCGAATGCATTTGTGTAATGATGGGTTTGTGCACAACGGGCGGGGAACGTTTAAACTTTAATGTGTTAACGTTGTTATTAGGGATCTGGTAACGTACTACTGAGCGGCAACGTGAATCACACGTCGCCTTCACCGCTTCATTCACTAATTTATAATCTCTTTCGGTAATTAATACATCAGTAATAATGAACAGAGTGCGTAAATGGACATAACTATTCGTACTTATGTTCATTAAAATAGGCTGTTAATTATTTTCAATACCTTATAAATATGCTATAATATATAAATGTATTCTGCGGCATTACATAATATAAATTTAATTTTATATCTGGTTTTGTAAGAGGTTTTATAACACCTTTAATAAATGTACGCGGTGCTAATATATGAAACTTTTATGTTCCAGGTATGTATAGCCGCAGTACTTAGAAGTTCTCAAGTATTGAGCGGTGAGTTTAATAAACAATTCGCGTTTTAATGACATGTCTCGCACGGCTGCATTATAGCCAACACACGAGATAATCACAGAACACTTATCAAACAAAAAGTATTTTAATTTACCGAGGGGCAAGAGCTTCATTCCTGCATGCCAGCATGCCCTCAGATAGATCGACTCAACCTAGATCGCCGTTGGCAAAGAAGCATTCAGCTACTAGTCAATCTTGGGCAGGCATGCGGCGGCCATCTTGGATCCGCGGACAGACGGACGGACGAGAAGACGCTCCGACTGTAATTGCAACGCTATTCGCCCCCAGCCGTTTTTCTAGAATAGTAATCCTGCAAACTGTGCTTGATACGGTCGTGTGTCCCGAGCATGCGACACTGCCGATACACACCACGCTACATTTTTACTTCATTCTTAACTTACCCATTTAAAGTCCACGATGTATTTTTGTAAAATCACTAAACATTAATGTTTTGTTAAATTACGGGCAATTAGTTGTAAGTTATCTTGTAGGCTGGGTGTCTGTAAGTATAATTATCATAAGCAGTCCCCAGCGACACTCGTATTAACCACTGTGAACTTGCTCAGAGCTATTTCAGGACAAGGTGTTGAAAAGGGCGTCAATACATTAACGTCCCTGTTTGTAGACTAACAGCCGATAGAAACTTTAGATAGTATTTCTTTAGAGAAAACGCTAAGATTTTAACTATTATGTAAGGCACGTAGTCGGCCTTAAATGGTCTGTAATTGTAGGTAGTTGTGTATTAGTTTTTGTACCTGTGATTACTGTCGCAACGATCCGACACCAGGTTTTTGCTACTTCCGAATGATATATTGTAGGCTTAGACGTGAACGGTGCGCCAGATACTGGCCAGCGTGAACAAATAAAATGCGCCTCCGCTTTCAAAGAAAATTACGTTCTGAATTCAATAAGATCAATTTTTATTTTATTTGAACGAGCGCAGAAATAATCCTACATACGTCATAAATAAATTCGTAGCAGTAGTTTTTTATAATAACATTTTTTATTAAGAAATTCAATGCAGCAAGATATACAATACCGTGGGTCGGAGCTTTGATCATAATATGTAGAGACACAGCTGCATACCCCACACCAAGCAATTACTGTTAAGGATTGGCAATTCCAAACAGTAGTTGTTTGTAATCTAACAATTGCAGAAATGTCGCCGTTATTTCTGCAGCATGATAAACATTGATCAATTAACGCGCCTAATTCCAATCTGGGCTCAGGTCTCGGTGACCAAACTCGGCGGTATAACGTAACGTTCGAGATTTCCCGAGTGGACCGGTACAGGCCACTTTTACCAATAGCATAACTTAAATTAAGAACACAAATACATTTATCATTCGCCTTTCGGAACAATGAGAATAATTTATGTAGTGCTTTTCTAGCCCACACGAGTGCCGTGTTCGTTATAATGCACGACATAGATTTTGAATCTTTGACATTTGTAGATTGTGGCTACATACGTCTGTCCTCTACGTCTGTATTCTGCACACATTGTTATTTATTTATTGCTTTGTTTTTCCTGACTTATATTGCTTTGTGATGACATTATTTGTGCATCGGAATCGAAGTTATCGAAGTTTATTTTGCCAAAGACAAAAATAGAAATAGTTTTTACTTACATTTGCATACCTAGATGAATTTGCAGAATATTATACATACTCTTTTTGTCACCTAAAACAAAAGAAAAGAATTCAATGTAATACAATTGGAGACTACAAATTCAAGCTTTATGCAAATCAATACATATCTAATTACTTGTTTAATTTGAACTAACTGCACCTCTATGTAAATTTGAGTCATTAGCTTTTTCCTAAACTGCTTTTACTTATTCAAAGGCCGATATGCATACATTTGTCTAAATTAAAAGGCTTTTAGATGTGGTTTAATTAGTCAACGGTGACATGCGACATTTTGACTGAGACTGAAGGAAGTGAGTTGTTTTATTTAGATCACAGTAACTGGAGTGAGTTTGTCATTCAAGTCCGCATGTAAGTCGATTTTGTTTGTATAAATGTCTCAATTTCTATTTGAGCTGGTCGGCTGCGGAAGCAGTGCGCTAGTTTGAGCGTGGCGTGTGTCCGACCACTGTGAGAATATGTATTCATTACACTTTGCATGCGAGTACGGGAGGTCTATTCTTAGATTAATGACACTGTTAAATTTAATCATCTTTATCTGTAATGTAATGAATCAATCGACGGTTCCATAATAGCGAAACGTTCGTTTAACGCAGTTAATTATTCAATAACTTGCGGATTGTTAATCGACATACTTGTTTTAGGCATGATGGATTTTCTATATATAAAAGCACTATTATCATAAAAACCAGTTTTATAGATTCACTTGTTTTCTTTAGTCATCTCTTTTGGAAAAGATCTTAGGACGATAAAGTTGTGTGCTAATGAGTCAGCGCATTTTATAGAAATATTTGACGCAGTAACCTGAAACTGTTTTGTATATTTTACGCGGGCTCGCGGGCGATAATTTCGATACTCGGCCGGCCGTCTGGCAGGCCTAACGTGGCATTTATGATTTATAATCCGGCCCCCGTCGGGTCCCCTCTTCTCAGAGACAGCGGACTTAAAAATAATTTTGATTTTAAATTGGAAGCAACTTATTAAACTGGGGTTTTATGTGATGGGACATTGTAAGTGATTGGCGATGTATCGGCGATATAGTCACATAAACTAGAATATATTATTAATTATAAGGAATCATTTCCGTAAGTGTTTTAGTGACAGAAGTATCTTTTATAGATAGATATGTAATAGGCAAAAGATATGTGTAGTGTACCTACCTGTATGGCGAGCTATAATTTCTGTGTTACCAATTATGGCGACATAATATTATATTACAAAAAACGTAATCTTGATATCAATTAATAAATTTTATAAATTAATAAACCGCATTTCTGCATAGTAGTTACAGTTCTCGGTACTTCAGAAAAAAGGTCGATCGGTACACACATATTTACTGGGACTTTACATGAAATATGTTCCGCAGACAGCATCGCATACAAGAAGACATAAAGTATGTTGGTTAATTGCGCATAGTACTTGCAGCTATTTAATAACGGAGATAATCTCGCGTGATGCATCCCCGCGAGTGACACTCACATGCGAGCATAATGCAGTGACAAACTGCTGATGATTCCTGCATTATGTATCGGCCGAACGTTTAACACGACCACTGCTCTCGCCACCTAATTACGACAGTCACGCTTCAACTAAGAAAATCTTTTGTGCTCTTTTTCCGAGCGTTGAGAAATGTAACAAAACGGGTTGAAGAATTTTTTTAGTCGGAATGACTTTTAGTGTCACGGCTTCGACCGGTGACGGTTTAATGAGAAAGCTTTGTGATCGCTGAGCAAGTCGACTCTGTGTCGAATTGTCGTTGTGTCGTTCTTCAAGTTTTATTTTACAAGGATCGCGACCGATGCCCATGTAATCCGTCAAGTCTTTACGACATGAACTTTTGATCCTTCCAAGTACTAGAATTCTTGTGCCTTTTATGGAAAAAACGACTGCGCCGAAGGATTTGCAAGTTAATTCGATATAATTATGTAAACTGTCCAAATTATTCTTTTGTAACGGTATCGTGATTGATGTAAGATATTCTTTGGAGCCGATAATTTACGAGGAATATTCGTCGATACAAAAAAAGGAAATGTGTTGCAGTGAATATTGAAATTCATTAAATTTATAGCGGGTGTGGTGTGCGGGGGGAGGGTCGTTCGTGACGGTGCGCGACGCGGCGCCGCGTGTTGGTGTCGTGTCGCGCCCGTGACGAATCCTCCTCGATGACCATACCCTGGACCATGCTCGTTATGGATTTCCAACGCTGTAATACAATCTATATTGCTTTGCACATAATGCACATCAAGAGCTTTAAAGCTTAGTTAGTATTTCACACAGCTAAAAACTGCACAAAAACCAATAAGGCAAACCAAATAATATTAGTCACCTACAACAGAATGGGTCAATCCTCACCCAATATTTTAAGGGCTCGCAGCCTATTTTACAGCCTCCAGGCCTTTACGATTTACATTGCAATTGCACAATAATTTTATTGCAATAGCCAGAGAAACCAGTCGCACTGCTGCGTGTTGCTACAGAAGCACCTGGTTCTAGTAATGCGTGCAATTTTGTTCAGCCTGTAAAAGATAAGCCGAGGTATGTGGGCAAAATATTTATACGTGTGTGTGTATGTGTGTTTATGTATGGTAGTGGTAGACAATTATGAATCTTATGAAGAGTGATTAAGTAGCATTATTCTATCTCACAATCATCTCATGTATGTTTGGTAGGAGTTCTTCTATTGATGAAACACAACTGAAAACCAGAAAAAGCACAATTAATTACAGTATACATAAAAGTACTTAGATAACGGCTAGGACACAGCCGTGGTCACATGCCACTGTAATTATTACGTCCGTTGGTATTCGTAGGTCAAAGTGCCATGCGATCACGGCAGTTAAGTTTCTTTTTCAGATCCCACGTCCCTGAAAATAAATAGATCTTTCATTCTAAAACTGTGGTTTGCTTTTATTATCTTTCTATATAATAAAGTTTTGTTTAAGATCTAAACAAAAGATCAATAGGTATCTCAAATTCTCCGACAAATACTTCAATGAAATTTAATGTAGCTAGTGGCAGAGTTTTAACGGTTTAAATGTGTGTTTAATTTAAAATGATTGCAAAACACCGTAAACTGCTCCAGGTTAACTGGTATCCATCAAAGGAAATTCTATGAAATTGGCCATTGTGTCGGCTGAGCCCATAACTCGAAGCAGCTTAGAAGGATCGCTCTTTAACCCCCGGCTCGCTTCGTGATGTCGCCTCGACCCCGGGCGAATCTATTTTGCCCATCATAATCGCTGCTTTCAATTTACGGTGGCTATTCTATCGCTTGATATATAGCATCGCTCGATTTCCAATGTTGGTTATTGTCTGATATCGTTTTAACCCTTCAGGTGTAATGTAATGTTTAATACGCTAGATTATCACAAGAACAATAAGGCGTAATGAGGAATATATTTAAAGATAATTCCAATATCCTAAAAGTCTATGTATAAATTAAGTACCGTATATGAATGCCATGCAGATAGGAATTACATTAAATAAACTCAGAAGCATTCCGATACACACGGGAAGTATGGAAACCTTATCAATAAGGCGACGGGGAGTCCGATCATATCGCTCGTTGAGCACAGGAATATCTACTCAGAGAGTTACGAATACGCTCGCACATTACCTTATTTCGAAATCGTGACTGGAAAAATATTATATTATCCATTCATACACATTATGTTAATGTCTATCAGTTATATTATTACCCAAGTATAGTACTTGGTCATAGCTTCAATTTATGATTGAATCATTTCGATATGTTCGGACATTTTTGTTTGTTCGGCCTGATGTTACTAATGAACTATAAATGTTTTATTGTTCATGTAAGTAAGAATACTAATATAATATTTTGTAATTAGAAAGTGCTTAAGGGGGAAATATTATATAGTAATAGTGTGACAAATTCACTGTGAGAGAACTTGTAGCTTTATGATTCTGTGGCTTACTGAATCGTGAACAAAGATGGCGTCCGGGAAATTGTTATTGGTAATGGTTGGGCCGAGTTCAGGCGAGTGCCGAGCCCGGCTCGATGTGATTCATCAATTTTGGTTGGTCCGCCACCATTTTGAGATTTTCCTCGAGATAGTGTTCTTGTGACTTGCAACACTGGTTTCTCATGTTTTCATTGTCTATTTGCATGTCAGTCATACTTTGAGATACTAATTTATTCTGAGTGTTGTAGATTTATTGATGCTATCTTGCTGGTATGTAGAACTGAAATTAAATTTGCCATAGCCAATCACATTAATTAGAATTACGACAAAAAGTTGCATTATTAAAGTCGATATCTTTATGTTTACATCACGTTGGATGCTATATAAACATATATACTTAACTATTGTGGTGTGAAATTTTAGCTGGGTACATAAAATAATGCAAAACACTAAGCTCAGAGCCTGCCAACGATTTTTAACGGTAAACGCTAGGTATAAGGTTCCAGTACTTAGAACTGGGTTCTGCTTAGCTTTCACTTAGCGACGACTGGCACGCACGACAAGACAAGACACTTGCCACTTATGTCAAATCATCTACATAAAATTGGTGACACATGTCGTACGTCTGTGATGCAATGAAGAACACGTGTCGATACATCTGATAGCGTTCTCCAACTTATGCAGATTGAAATAACACCTGCGAGCAATTGCATTGATAAATTGTAACAACTTAAAGCCCTTGTTTCATTTATGAGCGTTATTTCATTTTGTTTTTCATTGTTTACTCTTATTTTTAAGAAAACTTTTATTACCAGAAAATTAACTGTTATTGTTTAATTTGCGATATTCACAGATATGAAACAAGGCTTGACGTTAAATGAATATTGTGTGAAACCGGTATTTGCTTGCAATTAAAAATGACTCACTTACGTTAAGTGTATTTTAGCGCTTCGTACATAAATTGAGAGTAAATAAACTACAATACATTGTAAGCTGAGTGTTTATTTTCTCGCTATATTCCGATTGACGATAAAGTTATATGATATCTCTCGCCATCAAGCTATAGATAAGCTCGTATTGTCCTTGTTTATTTGTCATAAAGAATCGTTGCTAATTGACCAGATTTATCGCAATTAAACTTGAAACAAGATAGTAAGGTAAAATAATAACTTTATCTTATAATATACTGTCCTTCAGCAGTTTTTCTGAATTTATGAAGATAAAGAGGAACGAGGAGTATTGGCGAACGTGTAGCATGATTGAAATAGTTTATTCGTAATTACTGAAACTATTAGTTCAGTAAGTAAAACTGTCAACAATGTTTTTGAACAAGCAACCAATATTTCAAGTTTTCATTTTCCGAAGTGGTCACCATGGAGTGGAACTCATGGTAATCCTTACCATCAGAAATACAATAACCGGGAGACAGCTATGATCCAATTTCTATCTGAATCTCTAAACCCTATGTTGGAATAATACTTTTCTTAACACAAATCTTCCATAAAAGCATTAGTTTTCAACATGATAAGAGTAAATATATCACATTTATCGGCGACATTCGCAATCTCGATGTTAAACTGAGAATTGTCGTAATGAGGCTTATCTCCCTGAAAGTTATGTTCTCTGTAACGGCTAATGTAATATTGTACTTTATATTTTCTATGACTTATCTTTGTGAAGCAGGATGTGTATAAATAAAACGGATTTGTACAGCAGTAAGCTGATAGTACTATTTCACCTTGTACGGTAGGAATCTATTGATTGATAATAATGGTCGGTGTACGTACTAAGTTCAGTCCGTTATATCGATAGTTAGGGCCTTCATAAATGTCAATATTATTGAAGATGCATTACAAATAATTGAACTTATCTTTTTGCATTTCCTAATACACCTATCTTGAAAATTAAAGCTACAAATTGAATCGTTTTTGCTCCATCTTTTTCTTAGGGCTTCTATTTTCGAAAGAGATACCGCGGCCCTGGTACATAAAAGGCCTATGACGGAACACGACGGTTTTTAGTCAGTAAGAGTCTGACACTCCCTCACCGCTGCTAACCCACAGCGGGAGGGAGGATCATTTGATGATTTTTAACGTCGGAAAAAAAAGGCTTATATTTTTCAATCATCAGTTCCATCTGAGGAATAAATAGGTCATTTGAGTCATTTCCTTATATAACAGCTGTCAAAACAAAAAATATTTTTCATATAAAAGTAATCTGGCGATTGAAAAATCAATCTCTTGATCAATTAAATTTTCTTTAAGTAAACGATTTCAAATGTAACATGTTCAGTGCGCTAAGTTTTTCCGATCATACATCTCGATAGTATAAACAATGCTTAAAGACTTCGTGCCGGGTTCACACGCGCTCTCTGCTATCACGAAAAGCTATTTACTACCGACACACTTCTGTCCATCTGTGTAGATAATAAACAGCTAGTGAACTCTATGAGTTATTATGCCATCTCTAAGAACATCACGCTATATCGTACCTTTATTTGAGATTACCCTTTATACTAAAGAGGTCCCTATCATAACGTTCTCGGTCTCCTTTAGTGTCTGTGTGTTATTCGTCCCTAATTTTCAGTTCATTTGATTCAATAAAGTGTTTTACATGCACATTTTGTAACTTCACGTTGCATATGATTTATACACTCAGTAACCTGTGGAATAGAAGTTGATAAAGTTTGTATATAGGTACGGTATTAAAAAAAGTCAACTTCATATGCGCTGTAGTCTTCAAATGAAATTGCCGCTGACTGTTACACGATTAAATTCTTCATGCGACTAAATTCGAAATAAACTATTCCATTTATAAAACTGTTATCTATGGGTACGCTAAGCCACGCTGGCCCGGGGCAGCACCTAACGCGCGCTGTCCGAGCCGAGCCTCCAGGCTAAACACGGAAATTAATCACGCTTTATTAGCAAAGCTTCCTTATATGTGAATCATATTAAGATATATCTCATGAATAATGTGGATGTTGCATAAAAATTTATTGATTTTAATTTTCGTGATGGCATCTCCTCTGATTTTAATGATTACTGTGTTTATAAGACTAGAGTTAGTCGATTTCTTATGCTGTAATAATTTTACCTAAGTTATTTTATTAATATATATGACTGAAGTGGTCTTCTCACTGAATGTGTTGTAAGTTTTTGTATAAAACCCTTTCTACTAAACGTTCGTCAGGAATTTCGACAAAAAGTTTCAATAAAAGCCCTCGATAGCGTCTATTTATTCCGCAACAATTTATTCATCGTACATGTAAATAAGCGATATCTGCATGTTTAGTTTTTACTATTTTACGGCCGACGATGATTATAAATATAAAATCGCTAACCGCAGGCCTTGTTGCGTGGCGTCTTTTGATTCTTTTTGCGAAGTGACAGCGCCATTGCGTGTGCGCACTTATTGGGAACATTGAAAGACACCATAAATTGTGGTGCGTCGTGTAAAAATACCATTTAATACAATAATTCCGAGTCACAGATAAGCAATCGTGCTCGTAATTGATATATACGGGAAGTTCGGTAAAAGTGTTTTAGTAAAAGTTCGTCCGGACGGCTTATGGGTGAAAACTGGGGCAAACCAAATTGTATCGGTTTTATTTGAATATGTTGACAACTTTATTAGCAGATCGTAGAATTTTAACTATGGAATTCAGATGTGAATACCGTACGTTTAATATGGAAAGTGTTTATTTTATGTATCGCCCTCATTTCTTAAGTTTCTTATCTAAATTTTGTAAGAAAGATAAATTATGAGTAAACTCATACTTAATTACACTCATAACGAATTAATTGAAGGAATACAATCGAAGGGCAAAGATAAACAGATCCACGATTATTTAAAGTACAATATAATTTAAGAGATACAAAGATTTTGGCTGCAACAATTGACAAGATTTGTCACTACAGTTAACTAGTTACATCCGCGGCTTAACTAGTTTGTAAACATAAACGTTAGTTGACCCGATTAGAAAGTCGCTTATCTGTGATCGAGATGAAGATACCGTGCGACTTTTAACTTCTTATATACTCAATTATAATCGTCATGAGAACAGACGACTCATTAGAAGAACTTTGGAAATGTTTTGCTGACAACACGCCTTGTCATACTCCCACTGCTGGGCAAATACCTCAAATGAAAAGAAGACTAGAACTATCGATTAAAGAGAGGACTTGAATAAATTCGTATTAGTGCTCAAAATGTTTTTCGACGTAATAAAACAATTTTCAATATGTAGGCAGAAAATCAAATCGTTATGATAGACCTCATACCTAGTTTAATTATACTCTGGAACAATCTTGTTGAGCTCTTCAAATTTTTTGAAAAGTAGTATCTCTGAAGGAACTCTTAAAATAAGCGTGATTTTACGATAGTTGTAGTAGTTGCCTCTGTAGTGATTCTTTTTGTAAGCGTTTTTGTGTTCATGTTTTATATCATACTCTTCTATCTGACATCATCTTTCTCGTAACAGCAACAACTTTCCAGCCAACTTTTATAAAATCCATTCATCCACCTTCTAAAGGACTACTTTTTAAAGGAGGTCTTATTTCTAATACAACTCAATTTATTACTTAAAGTAACGAGTTATTTTAATAGTAATCCAGTTGAGAAAACGCTCTAGTTTCCAACTAAAACGACACGACTACCGGAATACGTGTTTTCTTGGAAGACCTCTAACGTATTGCCTGACTTTGAGACACTTCACACGGTGCTAGCAGTGTCTTGTGACGTCACTTGTTGGTCGTAACAAAGGTAATTATTGTTTATCTGATGGTCGAAGTGCAAACGTCACGCTTGAGGCATGAGATGCGAAGATACATACAGATACTCAAATGTACACTAAAAAATAGGATATAATTATATTTTTGTGATAAGCTACTGAAAAACCTAGCTGCTTAAAATGTGACCCATAGGGTACATATTGATTCTAAATTAGAATAGAAAATGTACCACCTGTATAATATATGAAATTCTAACAAAGAATTGACTCTTGAATAACGCCAGTTCCCACAAATATGAAACGATTAATTTTGATCACTTCTAGTTTCTTCTATGAGGTTTTTTTTTTAAATACTAAAATAACGTTCTTCTTTTAAGGAAGTACATTAAAACATAGGTTGAGTTGAGAACCTCCTCCTCTTTTTGAATAAGTTAAAAAACTACTATCAGAAAGCGTAACGAACAGTTTCTTTTTTACAGGAACCGGCTACGAGAGGTTACTGCTCAATTTGTAACTAGTTTATGTTGATACTAGTTTAATTGTTCCTCTATAACTCTATCCTGCACAAACGAACATCACATCTCTATTTATTTAGTGCGCTAGGGATGCGCCACAGAGTTGATTTATACTAACGATGAATAAGTAGGTATGTATTGAATGAAACATCTTAATTATCATTGACAACTAAAATAGTGTACTGAAATATTCGTGGATTTAATTTTTGGGAATAGACAAAACACAGCATCCCAAAAATATCATGTGTACCTGATTAATACAGAGAATACATTACAATAGAAACATTCCTTGTTTCAAAATACCAATAAACTACAACATTAAACCACAATTACAGTTTCGCATTTAAACAATTGTCGATAAACACAAACGCTGGAGTGTAAGTCGATAGTTCGTGTCGCATCCCTATCACACAGACGTCTGAGCCAGCTCTAGTAATTAACGTTCCTCTTGATTTGTGGCGTTATCATGATGTCTCGCGAACCACCAATTTATGGACGCATTAAAACCATACTATTCGTACACAGACAACTATACTTACCCACAAACTTATTAGAGAATTATAAACCAATCTCACAAATAAAGGTTCAAAATAAAATTCTATTCGTAGTATTAGATTCGATTGTAGTTTTTATTAATGGTATCCGGTGAGGCCTAATTTTATGACTGCTAAATAAAGCTATAAAATGGTTCCGCTAAATGTTTTGTTGTTCTTTTCACGTACAGGGTGGGAAGATAAACGTGTAATCACGCAATAGAGGGTATTGTCACCCATATTCGAATCAATTCTTGGCATTTGTTCAACTCTTTTGTGAAATAAGAAAACCTCTAACAAAAGACATCAACGCGCTGGTCGGCTGTTGCTTACTTTTGATGTTTGAACCTCAGTATTTAAAAGCTTATAATTAATATAAATAATAATTGGTTTATTACTTTTAATTTGTTTTTATTAAAGGAATCAATGGAGAACTGACGCAGTCAACACAATCATGGTGATAATGATAGAGTAGGTTTTTTATTGCAATTTACCACGAGTCGATGTTAGTATGACATCCGCAACCTTTAGAGAAATCAGGGTCATCTGAACAATATGATTAGTGTGAGTGCACCATATTTATTTATTTGGAGAGAAAGTTTATCTATACTAAGTTTCAAATTCCATTACTTTTATTGCTTTCTAGACTCGATAAATAGTACATAATAATTCGCACGCACTTAATGACATTTGCTCCACTTTGTAGCCAGCTCCGAATTAAGATATTAAACAATCATAAATGTACTAGCAAGAGGTAACGCGACCCACAACGTAATAACATGTTTACGAGTCACTTCCGCAATTGACGGAAACGGGAATACTTTCCATTCTTCTTCTTACTTTTAAACTTAGAAAACGTCACGTGCATCACTTCCTGAGAATTAAGTAAAACAGAAATTTCAATTTGGAATAATGTTTGTACCTACGTTATATACATTTTTGCCATTTTAGTCTATGGAGATAAGCACTTAATTCTTTCACTTAACAACCTCCTTTGCCTGTCAGGTTTCAGTTAAATTGTTTAAACCGGTTTACAGTGTAACATTAGAAACTTTATTACTTCTGAGTTAATGGCTGTACTTCTTAGAAGCACATTACGTTGCTAACAGTTTAGACTCGAGTAAAGAGTAAAGTGGGACTAACAAATTTCAGTTGAGTTCAGGCCATCCATTCTCAAGTCAACAAATAACGAACGGCGAGCAGATGATATCTAGTCAGATTCCGGGTACGTTGTGTGAGCCTGAATGCCTAACGGACGCGTCTGCGTCTAGACTTGGCAGTGCGTCGTGACGGCCCGGCCCGGGTCTGTCCTGTCACTCAATCCTTCAGGCGATTATAAGCCACGTTAACAAATAACTGTACTGATACCAGACGTTTAACAAATACGCTCCCATCGCGTGATGCTCATGCACCATGCTTACTTAACGTCTCTATTCAATACGCGTAATTTAATTAGTTTCTTATACCGCTTTCTGAGAACCTCAACAATCAAACTGGATATGAATAAAACAAAGACTACTGTAGTCAATGAAAATAAATGTAAAAAAACTTTTAACATCTTACTTGTGAGCGCTGGTCTGTAAACCACCCGACATATCTGGATGTAATTACAAAAAGAAGTAGCGGATTTACTCGTAATACTACGACGATCTCACTCATTTTGTAATCACTTTGAATATCTATAATACCAACACCGACAAATGTTTATAAACGTGAAGAATTATCGTCAAATTATAATTAGAACGATGCTTATAAATAGTAAAGATACTTATATAAATTGGTCTTTGCATTAAAAATTATACCCCGAGATGTACTTAGTCGATTTATGTGAATCGCTTTAGCCAATAAAGTAGGAGATGTCTCGTAAATCGTGGGTACATCGGGACGGATGGTCGGCGCAGCCAGGCGACACCTACGGAGTGGGCGCATCACCGTTAGACTCGGCCCGCGGCATACGAACCTCGGGGATCACAAGCCTTCACTTACCTACACCCTCCTATTTATTCTCAGCTCAAGCCTTTGTTTTACGCCAGATTTTGTTTTTGTACGATAAACATCAAATGCATTTCAAACAAGATATCCAATTTGGTATAAGTGCAGATCGAATCGGTTCTCAGAATTACTTGTAACCTTCCAGTTTTATGACTTATCTGTGCCCTAAATACCTGATCTTATTGCACGAAGAATAATGACAGTGTAGTACTAAGGAACAAAGCACATTACCAACATCAGAGATGTTCTAAAAAAGCTTACATGTTCACGCGCGACTTGACATTAGACCTTCTAGCACTAAATATCGCAGACGAGATGCGATCTACTATTTCTTATTGTTAAATGCCAATATGTTAAAATCACATAGCTAGTGTAACAGTACAAAATGTTACATGAAGCGAAACTATGCGTAAAGTGTTCGGCACACCGCGTCATTTGTTTGTCCTAGAGGCGAAATGTCGCCGTCCTACATAGCGGAGTATCATTTATCTGGTATTGGATTAGCACGCGTGTAACCCTAACTGTGGGCCTGAACGGTACAAATAGTTCGCACCGCGAGCCAAGCATCTATGTCGACCTAGTAACAGCCGGGTGTCGGGTAGCGCGCTCGGTTCGCGAGGTCGCCAGACAACTAATGAACAAAATTGATATTATATACCAACACTCCCATATAAAAACTATAAAGTTGCCTTTGATCAATTAAAATTGTTGGTGTCGTAATAATTTTACTTTAAGTGTCATTTTCAGTATAAGGTAATCTTAGCACCATGAGATTGTTCGATCAGCAACTCGAGTCGGATTTGCTTTAAAGCTGATCGGGTACTCCCATCTCGACTGTCGCTGGACAAATTAATAATATGTATAAATTAGACTCTCAAAGCAAACCAATAAATATGTGCCTTCTTACAAAAGTATACAACATTAGTGGCTGTGTTTGTGATTTAATAGTTAGAGCCCCCGCAGACCACAGACTTTTTATCGGCCGATAGTTTAGTCGGGTTGGCCTGCTAGTGCGCACACCGAGCCAACTAAACAGTTTAGTCGGTGATGAGTGCGCAAACTATCCAACAGTCTGCCGACTATTTGCTAGTTTCTAACTATCTGGTAAAAAGAGTGGTCGCACCGCACAATGAAAATTAATAAAACATTGCATAGAAATGTTATTATTGCTCTCATACACCGGAGAAGGAAAATTAAAAAGCTCATTCCAATCAGGAACAACAGCTTCACAAACTTCCTTCCACAGTTTTTCTTCACATTTACGTCAGAGTACTCTTTTATGTTTTTCTTATAAAGTGCAGGGCGTTTTTCGACTTCCTCGATCAAAGTTACGATCGAAGATTCCGAAATAAGTGACTGAGAATTGGGCGACGCCATTTTACAAAACACGCGCGACCGACCATTCGCTGTCAAAGCTCGGAGCGAACTGAACTATCGGCTTAGTCGGCCGACTAAAAAATCGTCATGTGTGCGCGTGTGGTAGGGAGCCAATACTGATTATACGGTCGGCCGATAGTTTGCCGACAGTTTAGTTTGAATGGAATCGGGAAGCCCATCAAACTTGTTTATCGGCCGATACCAAATCGTCATAGTGTGCGCACTTGCTTACATCTGCGTACTGATTAAGAGCCCGACCAAACTATCGGCCGATAAAAAGTCTGTGGTCTGCGGGGGCTCTTATAGTTGCTAGCAACTGATTTACATGCACGACACTTTGCCTTTGATGTTTCAAAAGGACGTTGTGTCGCTGGCAGAAGCTATCATTTCGTTTCGTTGTCAGTTTAGTATTAAATTGGCATCGTTTTCATTGACTTAAAAACATGCTTACACAATAAATCAACACCAAAAAATTCGCTTCATTAATATATTTTTTAGAAGTCATTAGGCTGCTAATAAATTTTAAATAAGACATAAATTAATATAAACACCTTTCAAGGCTATAACGATCGCCTTGTCTGAAATATTGTCTAGCTCTAAGAGTTCTGTTAACACCATAAAAAGCAACGGAATAGGTTATCGGATATCTAGAGTTATTTGAATATATATTATGGCCATGTAAAATTTATCCATTGCAGATAAAATGTTCAGAAAATGAGGTCGTTCGTGAAAGACAGTCTTACACCAAATTTTGAGAATGTATGTGGTAGGCTGACATTAATTTGATTTAGATACGTATCGCGTGCATAAGACAGCTTTAAAGAAACACAAAAACATTTTGCCGAAATGAAAAAAATAGTATTTAATGCGAACAGTTGTGAGAATTCTATCCGACAAGAATCATACTGACTCATTTCCGTTGTCACTCTTTTTTAATTCTTAGGTCAGTGTGAGAACATCTTAATTCCAAGTATTAATAAATAAAGGGCCGTTAAAGTGTCTAAGCCGATAACTGCGGCGCATACTTCATAGTTTAAGTATCAGGCATTCTCTCCCAATAGTATAACCAGTCCACCGTTTATGCGTTTACGGCGAAGACTGTGCCGATAGTGACACCCGGCGTCGATCGTCATGACCCGATAGTGTTGTAACATTGTACCGCGCTCGATACCGCCATCTATGTTATGTATTATGTATTTTATTTAACTCGCCAGATCTCCAAGCCTATTTATATAATTGTCTACCGACTGTGTTCTAAACGAATTTATCGTGATTTGAACTGCTGTAATAACTGTAAACACAAGATTTATATAAACTTTTTAATAATTTGTATCGATTACTTGAAACTGTTGGCGTCTTTGATACAATCAATCCGGCGTTTCAGATGTCAGACAGTGCGAGGTTATCCGATTGTCCGTTGGCACTTTATTCAGCAAGATATCAACTAAACTATTATTGCTATAAACGCGTTAGTGTCTGCGTGTAACTCACCAAAGTAAATCCATCCCACACAAAATCTATCCAATAAATATCCAAAAAGCTTGTTCTGCAAGCATTCCGCGTCCATTGTGTTCCTTGCAGATATATCTTGCGTAAGGAGCATGCGATTCTTGCGAGCTTTGCTTTCTCCCCTGCCCACGCTCTGCGCTGCTCGTCACTACTGATTGACAAAGTATCCATTACCACATCGAGCCCACTTTTATCCGAATCGATGTAATGTAAGAAGAGGCTGAGGAAAATGTTTGCTTCGCTTTGAGGAGTTCGAGTCGGCCGCGGTGACCGGTTACCTAATGCAATAGTTGACAAATCGCTCAATTGTCCCAACTTGGTGGTTTGTCGAGCCGACTAGTTGGGTGGCGGGTTGTGCAACCAGTGGACACTGCAGTCCGCTTGACGGATGCCGGAAGACGTCCAACTTTATTGTGCTTTATTGCGATTGGACGGTGGTAAATAGTTGCGAGTCGCATCTCACAACATTTTGATTATCGGGAACGATTCTATTGAAATTTATTCAGAGATTCAAATAAAACTGTTATAAGAGTTACAATATAAAATATTAGCAGCTACTTAGTAAATGCCTACAGGTGTCCAGACCACTTTAATAAACGCATTCTAAAATTATTAAAGTAAATATTTATAACATTCCGGTATAAATCAAACATTAATAATTTCATATAATTCAGTTTTTTATGCAGTAAAAGGAAAATATTAGCAGTGCCATAAATATGTCTCGTATAATCACAGCAGGGTATGTATTTGCAATTTTCGTGGCTTCTCGTTCACATTTGCATAAAATCTAAAATCGTTTTTTAATCCATAAATTTACTCTGTGTTATTCAAAATAAAGGAATACGTTATACATAATAATGTAGCATAATATAAGACAATCCTTATAAAACTACTTTATCTCAATAATTTACAAAAACGATTGACTAAAAGCGTATAAATATTGGTTTTAACAAAGTCATCGATTGATTTTTTATACACCTGAGTCTGTCCGTTTTAATTTTAACGAGCGCTCCAAAGAGGCCTGATAGTTTAGGCACCACCTAATTTGTATAAACAGGTAGATCTATTGAATACATATCAGTTTCTACAATGTAAAAAATGTGTACATTTACGATATATTTGCATATATTTCTTGCTTGTATCACACTGGACGCTAACTAAGCAGAAAGCGAAATGCTAATGAAGTGTGGTTATCTGAGGCGAGGCTTTTTATTTGTCGGATAACCCGTAATGTGTTTTAAAGATATGTTCACCTTCAAGTTTTGATGTTGTCTCGTGGTTTTTTTGTCCTGCTCTTAAATGCACGTAATGCGCGCCGTTCTTGTACTGCAACACTTTAACGCGTATCTTTTAGTTATGCAGCATGACTCGCAGCTTTCAGGAAGAAACACTGCATTATATCGTGTTTATCATTAAGGCCTAGGAAGGTATAAGTGAGAACTAAAGGATTCTGACAACCTGTCATGGCAAGAAAGGTAAAAATATGTAGACGGAAAACTGAAAATAAACTCTGTTACCAAGTTGTGATACCTTGAAGTGACTAAACAGCCATTGGTTAGTTACGTATTAACACAAATTATTTATTCGTATTCATTGGTTTATTATATATCATTTGAAGTTCATGGTACATACCTATGTATTGCTAGAAGCGACACTAATAGTAACGGTTGCTCCACAATACCCCCTCCCCCTCTCCGCGTCTCAGCACTCGCAGAATGATACGATATGCACTGTTTTTCAACCATTCCCATACTGCTTGCAAATTCTTAATTAGACTTCATTAATAATACATGTAAATTGTCTCATTTAGAGACAGTTACCCAATGCAATGAAAACAGTTTTTATGCGATCTCAATGTAATACATATCTTCTTTATACAAGAACGATTTGAACTGAAAGAGTTCCGGGAACATAATTATTTAATAGGTATAACATTTGTAGGTCTTTCAATTGAATTGTATCTAGGTATACAGCAATAGATACTATTGTTGTTTCCTGAAGGGAAAAGGTCAAACATTGTCGCTGCTTTCAAACAGAACGCAAGTACCACTTTTAATGTAATGAGTCCAATATTTCCATACAATAATACATTGTTACGTCTCAAGTTAATTGAAATAATATCCAATTTAAAGGTCCTGTCACATGATGTAGGTACATTAATTAAGTACGCAGTTAAATCTTCGCGAAAGTCGTA
This sequence comes from Helicoverpa armigera, assembly GCF_030705265.1. Lineage (NCBI taxonomy): Eukaryota > Metazoa > Arthropoda > Insecta > Lepidoptera > Noctuidae > Helicoverpa > Helicoverpa armigera. Next base: position 5,712,888 of record NC_087132.1, on the reverse strand, counting down.
TTTTAACCCTTACAATCTGTAGCGTGGCATAAATCTCCCGGAAATGGAAACCAAGGTTTTAGTAGCTGTTAAAGATTATGCCAGCTCAACATAGCTTCGCTTCGGTTAAGGTGAATCTACACTGTTATTCCATTTAAGCGAGATAAATCATACAAAGCAGTAGGAACGAGAAAATGTTCTTTGAAAACGTATTTCTGTAGCAAAACACAAAGAAATCTACTAATGTTTGTCCGAGTGGCCGGCGGGAGGCTATACACCGCGAAATATTTCCCAAGATACATCGGCACGAGTGCGATGTGGCGATATCTTAGGTGCGCGCCAGTTCGAATCGTCTATCGAGTCTATGATCGGCTCCGTCGAGGGGTCACGCGCGTTAAACGTAAATCAACATATCTCGCGACGGGAGATCTAGCCGAGCATGCGCCCGACCAACAAAAACTGAATTTTATAGCCGTAACACTACACCTGGGAAAAAAGTAAATAAATTGGACGAGATCGAGTGAACGACCCGCGCCCGACCCGCTAACGACTACTCCCTGAAACGCCGTCACGGGAATATTATCTACCGTCAAATACGTTTCACTTCCTTGCCTTATAGCTAGACTTGCAGAGAAAGTTTGTCATTTAATATGACAAAGTCGTTAACAGGAAAGTAATTAAAATAGAAGCCGTATTAAACGCTGAACATCCAACTTGTTTTAAATAAATACATTAAGTAGCTGAGAAGGTTTCCAGGTAACGTGTAAATTAATCAAGATTCATTTAGCGGGTAATAGAATGGCAGCCTCTCGTATTGCTGGCTGAACGCGCCTACATCCAGTCCGTACGATGAACTATAATTAATTGACTGTAAATGAAAATTGATAAGAATATTTATTTGAACTGAATTAATTACACTGTCATGAAATAACTATGTGCTGCATATATCAAAATATACATTATAGTAAGTTAAAAGTTACATTTTCTTTTTTTAAGAAAAAAATCCTTCAACGAAGACGTCATTTTATGGAACGTGTGATTTTCATACACTCCAAAGCTTTGCGGAATATATTCGTGTTTATTGTGATATAATCCATATATAATGAGGTGCAGTCCATTAAAGATATATTACAACATTCAATAAAGGTTTTTCTATGCCCCGACGTCGATTAGTAGGTATCATATTGTACATATAAGTCCCCGTTGATGTTTTGTCATCTTTAGGTCCTAATGACTAAGATCTAATCGTAATTACAGTGTGACGACAGACTGCTCACTCTGTTGCTTTATTATTTGTTGCTTCACATTTCTTCTAGATAAATAAGACGAGCTGGGCTTAACCAATAAGCAATTATATTAATTAAAGCACAACTTCTTATTATAACATTTCCAATAATGTTATTACCAACAGAACATCGGTTTAATTATTCTGTTCCAAATGAAGTGTATCGAGGCCGTGTTCAATAAATATCCGCTCTATGTCACGTCTATTAAGGTTGATGTTCCGGGTAGGGGCTAGACGGGGTGCTTTCTCTGGAATGTCGGGCAACTGTCGTACGAATCGCGGACCGAGTTCCGATCGAGAGAGTCGATCCGTATCTTCGCGATCGATTCTTATCGTGACAGTTTTACGCGTCGCGTCGCGATCTCACTTCCAATACAAGCCATGCACAACTCTACACTGAGCCCTCGTCATCTCAACTTAATAACCAATAACACACGACATTTTACAAAACTAACCACTTTTTGTACTGTTTAAAATGTCAAGCGAAGATTGATGAAGGTTGGCTTCTAGGCTGCAGCTCCTATGTTTTGTCCAGCAAAGTAGTATGATGTATGTATAATGTATAGTTACACCTTTTGTCATACTTCGTATCTTGTCAACGAGTTGCCAAAGCTGCTCGTGTTTTGGCTCGTCGAAACTTACATTTGAATAACAAATCGGTCGCCCGAAGTCATCTGGCGAACGCCAGCGACGCCATGCGATATTATGCTGTTTGAATGACAATATTAAGTTGCAATTGATTTAATTGCTTCTTTTATCAGTAAACTATTAATAATCTATTCACGATTATGTAAATTATATTAATCCGTGTTAGTAAATTAATTAACAAGATAATATTGTGTTACTTAGAGCGACATAATCCGTTCACTAATAGGCGTGGCTCTTAAATATTATTAGCGCAATTGTAGTCAATTATGTGGATTCTACGACAGAAAAATGATAAGAAAATCTAGGCATTGGGGGAGTATAGTAGCGCTTCAAGTTGAAAGAATCTGAAACAGTAATCTGTTCGCTAAAAGCATTGAAAGATAACACGCGCTCACATCCCCACAATCTCGGGTGAGCGCGAGTGATAGCGCTAATGAACCCATGTTGCCGTCACACAAGTGGCACGGTTTGAACGATGGCACGCCCATTAGTGGGAAACTCAAGGCCAGCCGAGGGCGGACAGCTAGCCGTAATTATCTAAAACAAACTAAATCGAAAGGCGGATATATCGCCCGCTGCAACACTTCACCGGCGACGGCTTCTCTGCATTCAGCCGATAAATGAGCTTCACTGTGCGAAATCTACGAACAAACTCACTTCCATGTTGGACATGTGCAATCAAATTGATACTAAAAACTATGGTTCTACAATACATTTTTGAGTTAAGCTATCTTTCTAAATCTACATTTTAATCATCTATCAGACGATTAATGCAGGTGTACCAAAGCTGAGGATTATAAAATATTTATTATCTACTATTATACCGATTTAATAGTTTTGCTCTCACTTCCTTATTTAAAATAATGTGTGGAATGGATTAGTTACAACTCAACATTAAGAAAATGATGGATCTCATCCCGACTAACAATAAAGTTAACGTGATTACATTATTTCGATGAAAATAATTCCGATTATAATTTATGTCGGTATGAGGTTCTGCAGCATTTTCCGCAGTTCTTCATTGCAAAACCAGACATGGTATTTTAATGACAAAACGTACTCATGTAATGAGCAGTCTATAAATCCCATGAATGTCATTTTCTTTCAATCAAATATTGTGCCAGTTTATAGGTAGTAAAGTTAGGCGCTTTTCTGGCTTACATGTACTTATTATATTATATTGATATGGCGTTCGATCCTGTTGTAAATTACTGGTGTAAGTACTTTATGCGCCGCTATACAGCACTCGATATAAATGCTCGTAACACATTTACGACGATCTTGATGCATGACGATAACTTTGATTGAGTCTTGTAGCATGGCAGGACGGACCGCTACATTGATACATCTTAGAGAAAGGGTGCCTACGTACTACGGTTCTATATAGGGCTCTCAGTACGTTAGACATATTGATTAATTGAATTTATTTAGTTTAATGACACATCTGCAGACATAATGCTGTTGATGTTGTATTCGTAACGTCTGGGAGTTATTCAGACTTCGTGAGAAGATTTTAGAATCAATGATCTAAGCTATGGAACAAAGCCTAAATATGACAAAATTTGCGTTGGGTTCTATAACAAGTTTATGGCATCATTTGGTGGTAAATAGCCATGTAACAAAATATTTAAAAAGAAAAGAGTTGTACATACTTACTGACTAAATATTCATGTTTAATGTTACTTTGACACGCAGTAGTAAGTCACGATTAGAGTCAGCATGAAACAGTGATCAATTCATGTTAAGCATTCTCGTGGGAGCAGGATATAAACATACATCCTTACTAATATTATAAATCGGAAAGTGAGTTTGTTTGTTTGTTTGTTTGTTTGTTTGTTTGTTTGTTCCGCTTTCACGCCGTAACTACTGAACCGATTGCTTTGAAATTTTGCAGACGTAAAGTTAGAAGTCCGGATTAAATAATAGGGTACTTTTTATCCCGAAAAAAATAGATATTCCCGAGGGAAAACAAAAATATTGTTTGCTTGATGGATGGATTGTAGATGGCGCTGTGTGTCGTTATAGCTAAATGATACGATAATGAATCGATACGATAATAATGATTGTTTAATCGTCTAAACTGTTTTTTTTTTACATCTACTTATATATTGCAAACGAATATGAACATATAAATTTAGAAGCTAAATGATACGATAATGAATCCTCGAAAATGAGGAATTCCCGAGAGATGACGTACAATTTGTTTTATCGTCTTAACTGTTTCTTTTACATCTACTTATCCTGAAATAACTATAATTCAACGAATTATTAATTGGTATAAGTATTAGTTAAGTTATTTAGTTCTTGAGGTATGCGATAGATGGCGCTGGGTGTTTTTAAAACGTGGTAACGATGTGTTTTTAAAATACGTAAGAAGTGGAATGATAGCTTTTTAAAACGTGGTGACGTTGTTTTTTTAAGATACGTAAGAATTGCAATGATATCTCGCGCTTTAACCTGTAGCTCATTGTTCAATCGCGAGCTTCCCGATAGCTCGATAGATGGCGTTGTGCTTTTCTGTATCGCGATGTTAAGGTTCGCCGCGGGCCCAGTAGCGCCAGGGCCAGCCGCGGCTGCGGGTTGTTCGAAAGAGGTACCGCGGCCCTGGTATATAAAAGGCCTAGGACGGAACACGACGATTTTAGTCAGTAAGAGTCTGACACTCCCTCACCGCTGCTAACCCACAGCGGGAGGGGTGAACCGAATTCCACGCGGGCGAAGCCGCGGGCGGAAAGCTAGTACAATATATAGTAAAGTGGGCGAATATTCGCTCTGTCTGTCAGTATTGGTCTGCTCACTGTATCAATATCTCAACTGCCACTCAGTACTGTGACAGTTGCCAATAGATAATATTTGGCGCACCAAATTAAGTAGACGTTTGATTGACAGACATGTATTTATAGTCCCATTAACTTTATTACAAAACGATTTTTTATGATTACATGCTACGTATTGATTTTAAATTAGGTTCGTAAGTAGCTAGCTTGATTTGTGTGACCCTGTCTACGCTTTATACCCGTAGAATGTTGATTCTATATTATTTTAGCGTTATCAAATTAATGTTAATTTGCCTTAACTATATCTTGATTCGTTAGTATCTGCGTCACTCACGTTTTCTTGATTAATGTACAAGGACCTAACTTCACAGAATTTGCGATCGCCTGGGTGGCCGTGTTCGCGCTACAATTTACATTAGTTCATGAACATAAGCGCACTGATCAGTTTCCTTACCCTAATTAAACAGATTGACCCCAACGAAATTTCTCTAGAAAACATGTCGTTAATCAGTGGATGGCTATCACATTAATTCGCAGTGATTAGCCGATGGTATCTGAGCGCAAGTGGGGCGCACGCGTCACAGTTCATTATGAGTGCGCCTGCGCCGGGCGCCCTCGCTTGCTCCACTTCGCTTTACGTGACGAGCGTGAGAAACAACGCTCTTGAAACTTTTTAATAAGCAGCCTAATATAATTATGTTTTATACATGTTTGCTACAATTTAGGGTATCGGTATTCCAAGTCTTTTTAAATGCCAATTTTGGAGCTTTGAGCTTTAAATTAATTTTTGTTACTAGATTAATTTTAGAAAAAGTTGTCATATAGACTTGTTTTGTGTCATGTTCATACTTCGATTGAGAATTACTTTATATAAATACTAGATAAATCCCTGTAAAGGGTATCTGGAAAGGTGCAGCATTCCAACCTTTTAGTCCCAAGTTACAGTCCATAGAGTAGAAACTTAAAAGCCCTTGTCCTCCCAGGATAATAAATATATTTTAAGTACATCATACGACGCTAGAACTCGTTTCCCTGAGTTGACTTTTACTATTGACACGGAACGATAAGCTGTTTATACTTGTGTTGTTTTGTTTTTATTCACTTGTTTAAGGTTATGTTAGAACTCGTTTATGTTCGAAAATAAAGTCGTAATAAACGTTTTCATATTTTTTTTATTCTCTATGCACTAGACATACCATACAATAGTCTTTTCAAAACTCTTTTATAGATACAAAAGTAAATAGGCAATACAAATATTAGAGACGTTAATAAAAATCATTGGTATTTTTTTAATGCCTGCTGAATAAAGTAGTATTAGAGTTGACTTTCAGCTTGATTTCATTATCCTTGTGTTCCCTTACCAATAATTAATGAAAAAATTGGTTCAACTTCACTACCTCCCCTTAAAGAATGATTGAACGATCCTTAATGAACTGACTAAGCCCTTAGGTAATATAATACGTGGAATTAGGAACCGTGCAGACTATGCGAAACTTGTTTCTTCCACTGGCTCTACAATTGAGCTTTGAAATACGATACAAGAATTTATTCGAAGTACGCAAGATGGTAAAATTGTTTTCGCGTGTAACGTCTAGTTTATGTAAATTTAGGTAATATTAAAGTTAATAAGGTACACAATAAAATAAAAGATATGCTTTAGAGAACATTACTAATACCCTTTACGAGTCACGAAACTATTTATTTTTTCATATCATCTTATTTCCAGATTCCATTTTGCATATTTGTGCATAATGTGCACGTATCTTAAGATTCGGCGGTTTGAAACGAGTGTGAATTATTTTCACAGTGACGTCTCATCAATTTTTAGCTTTTCGATTAAGTTTAGGGCACGATAATGAAGCTTGGATATACATGGCAAATTTATTAGGCAGGCCTTATCACATTTTTTATACGTCATTAAATTATTCGGGGCACTGAATAACGATCGGAATTCACGTTAAAATATTGTGATACGCTTAATTGTGCAGTCTTGTCAAATAATCAACTGGTCTTAAATCTTAACGCAATACGACGAGTTCCAGGGTATTTAACAACTACTTCAATAATAATTTAGCTTTAGCAGTTATTTACATCTAATTACTGAAGTGATTCTTATTCAAGTAAAATTTTTTCTAAACAATCGTTGTTCAGTTTGCCAAATAAGAACACTCTAAATGGCTAATAGACTTCATGTTAGATTTTGTCTAGTTACAAATATCGTGACTTTGTTGTGCATGTCTGAGCAGGTAACTATCATTAGTTTAAGCATCTTAGTATAATATCGTTAGGTGGTCTACCGGTCAATGTCAATCTAATTGTTGTAAGCCGATTGAAAGCTTACGGCTCGCGAGACCTCGCCGGTAAACAATGCACCTATTCATTACAAAACAGTACGATTTTGCTTTTTTAATTAAGATTCTCGATAAACTAAATTTGCTGTGTTAAGCTTTTAGGAACTGAAAGCCGATTCATAACGGTTGTTCCGGCAGTTTGTCGCTTACGCAAAAAAGAATAGCAAAAAAACGGTATTTAGGTAACAAGACTATCGGAGGGCCGTTCGTTAGCCTGAATTTCGTCGAACGGGAATCGAACCCGGGCCCGCGGCCGTCGTGGCCAGCCGTAGACAACGATCTCGCTCCCATTGTGTGCTTTGGAACTTGATAACATTCTACTTTACTGTTAAAAAGGAGAATTTTAATGAAACTGTGAAAGAAAAAATCTCTCAAGTGTTGCTTATCTCGTTAGCTATTATGTTCTATTTTCGAACATTTTTATAACAAGATTAAAAAGGATCCAATTATAGACAAACTTATTGGTAAAGCCGCCTTTTTTGTTGACATGTATTTGCCTAATAAGAAAATACTGTAAAGAATTACGGAGCGTAATACGTATGTTATCTTTTTAAATTGAAAATCCTGCAAATATATATCTAGAATACGATACGATTGTTCTGTTAAGTAACAATCCATCAAGTAACGACAAATACTGATAGCCAATTGATTCCGCATGCGGACAGAATAGGTACCATTACACTAATGGCAGTCCATTGTCGATAGATAAGTTTTTTTCTTTGCAATAATGCTTTGACGGTCCATTAGCGACTGTCCAAACAAAAGTCAATGCCTCTAGGTGTGTCCGCTAATAAAATATCACACATCAACATCAAAAGAAAATGTAAAAAAACGTGTAAAAACATCGCCATAATGTCTTGACACCTTCACAGATTTTTACAATTATACGGACTTTATAGATTTATGATTTTATTACGGCGACAACATTATTTTATTTTAATTTAAATTTGTCTCCAACAAAACACTTTAAGTATTTTGCGAAAAAACAGCCACGCCCTGTCTCAGTGTCGCAACATATTCTCTTTAAAAATAATATAACTAACACAATTTTATAGGTACCTATAATTTGGGCTGTCAATTACATTAAATATATTTAGATAAGTACATAAGAAAGGTGGCAATGATTGTTATTTAACATAAAGGAATCCACAGTTATTCACATCAAGTTGTACAAATATTTTGCTCAGAGTGATGTGGCTCGTTAGAAAGTTTGGCCGCTCAATGATTCAAGCTTGAGAGTCATTATTATTAATTACTAAGTTATTGTTAAGTATAGGTACGTACTCACATGGATTTCAATTCACAAAAAACTGAACGAAGCATCTTTTTATACGAACATTTGATCGCGACTTTGGTCTCAGGTATTGGGAATTTTCCATTGAAAATCTACAAAAAATGTTGTACCAATTAAACCTCGGAGTTACTTATATTGTCAACTTTATTTTCTATTACATAATTATGATTCCATGGGATTTTGAGCATACATATGAATGTATATAATATGTTATTAAAAGTTTTCACTATACTAAGTCTTATTTTTAATTAAAAGTACGAGGGACTTTAATGTGTTTTTCAATTAAAGAGTGAGTGATTTAAGATTTATTTTTATAATACAGGATATTAAATACGTGGCTTCACGTGAGAACTCGATATAAAAAACTGGAAAGAAATAACTATTCAAGTTCACGTACCAATTGTATATTGTTATCAGAGCCTATCCGTTCCCTGAAGCTGGATAATGAATTCAGAAAGTTTTGAGCTGTCAAGAATGTTAGACATTTCGCATTGCCAATAGACAGTACCGTTCAGTAATTTAATTAATGACTATTTACGTGTTTATTGTTTTCCAAGTGCTAAACGGGACTGCCAATAAGTAGTCGAGTAACGATAATGGAAGTAACTATCTCTTTCCAATTTGTACAAATGAACATCTAACCATACTTTTAATTGGAATTTTAAGGGCGATTGTTCAATTAAATAGATAATATTTAGCTGAAGACTAGTACCTAAACATGATAGTTTGAAATAATATTGTTATTTTATGTTCAACTATAAAGCTATCGGACTTTAGTCCTGATTAAACTTAATTAAAAAATACGTGTAGAACGTATTCATCCGTGTTGTTATATTTATAGAAGCACTTTTTGGTCGGGTTTTAAAAATGGTTTTGACTTTATTCTCATATAATAACGTAATAAGCATAGTGTTTATAAATAACAGTTGAGGACTAATGAGAGACAACGGCGACGATGCACTCTACTCATAAAGCTAACGACCAGTATATAATATGAATTATTCAAAACACATTTGAGGTGACATGACAATCACACATGTTTTATTTCGCGTGCATTTAATGAGATAACAACACACACTATATATTAGTTTCTCAATTAAACATTGGTCATAATATATGGCCATCATAAATGTTTTAAAATTTACAACCAATTATATTTACCAAATGAAGTTATCACAGTAAAGTCACTAGTTATTCGAGTTATAAATCGTAAGGGATAAAACCCTATCCACTATTATTATATAGCTCCAAACTTGAACGAGCACTGTTTTAATAATGCCGTTTTCAAGTCTTGCTTTTGTTATTAACCTGGTAAATAAAAATATGGAATAAATATTGTTTTATATTTATTGACGTATGCATTACTTATGCTTTTAAGCTGCTTAAAATAAGCACATTTTTTTTAATTTACAACTAAAAATAAACAATTTTGTTAATTATTAATCCAAAAATATTGATATTATATTCTACTGGCTCAGAATAGTAAGTTCGATGCCGTATAAAATGCATTGACTAGTCAGCAAGATGGCGCGACTGACAGCTACGCGGAATTATTTCTAATGGTTATTCCATTAATACATCAGCATATCATGATCATGACCAGCTCAATAATATTCTTTTATCACAGCGTAATGTTTCTACGCATTTTGACGTAAAGCAATGATGCTAATTTTGTCAAGAACTGATTAAAAGTGAAACGTCAGGTTTAGTACAAAAGTGCAGATGAGCAATGCATTTTGTGGCGCTTGAGTGTCGCAACAGGCGGTCCGCAGAGCCCACCGGTTGCACATCACAGCTTCATAGATTACTTGGCTCGTATTACAAGCCACTTTCAATGTTTACTGGTGCCTTAAAGAATACCCATTAGAAACGCTTCGTTTAAATTATTTTAATTGATAGACTTTGCGTCGGTTATTATTTTGTGGTGATCCCGTAGCAGTTCAGTTATGCAAGGCCGGTTTAAAAATATTTATTTATTTCGTAGGAATTTATTTCCAGTTACTGCAAAATACATAGGTATACATGTAGGTACTTTTTATTGAGGATTTAAACAAATCGTTTAATTGAATTGTGAGTCATAAACCTAAACATGGTCTTTAATTTCCTCCGTAACCACAACAATAAAAGCCAACTTTAACACTAAAATAACTCGCTAATATTTTATATGGGTAAATAAATACTACCATAATAGACGTAACTAGAAACTGTAAAACATAAAATGAAATATTATTAGTTAATAGCAAACGTAAAGGGTCGAGATGAGTTGTATCTGCGCGCAGATCACGGCACTAGCTTGAAAGCGAGATTATCATAAAGCAGTACGGCGAGCAGTGTCGCGGCAGATGCTTGATAAACGCACTAACAATGCCACATTAGTATGAACTTACAAACAATGTAAATTATGAAGATACCACCGAGTAATTCTTAGCCAAATACTTGTTTGTTGTTAGCTAACAGCACAGCAAATGCCAACATTCCACACTATTGGCCAAACTGAGTCTTACAAACGAGTAGCATCAAGCACACGATATAATAGAGATAAGTTTATCTCAACTGCGGAGTCATAAACTTCATCGAGTACACGGCGGAGTCGCCGCTCGATCGCTAAACCCGCGACGTACAAATCGGCCGTGCAGCCAGCAGATCTAGCTAAACTAAACACCAGTAAAAGCAACAATAGTCTCGCCCGACATGGAAAAAGTCGTGACCGGCTCGGGCCCGGGTCAGGCAGGATGCTGCGGGCGTAAATAATGCCGACGTCCGATCTTAATTATCGCTCCATCGTTAGAGATGACCGACGGGCAGACCGAAATCGGCGAGGTGGTTGCGACATCGTCCCGCTGTCGGGCGAAGTGCCCCGTCATTATCGAACGGTGTATCGCCCACCGATAAATCGCTAGAGCCACCTGCGACCACGACCGGTGTTATTGTACGGTTTTGGCAGCAGACATTATAATTCTTTTGTTGCTATTGCTATTATTTTCATCGCGATGAGTCGACGATTTAATACATTCGAAGATTGGAGATAATATCAGATGATTTTAAAAGGATTTGATTTGAAACAAAAGATTATTTTGAATCAAATGGCTATAGCAAATCAACTATAAAGCGTGGAAACATCTAGGATAGATGCTCTGATCTTTAATAGAATAGCTAGGAAATGAAAATAAAATACTACTTGCAATTTGTAACCAATTTAAGTGAGAAAAAAAAAGTAAAAATCATATCTACCCAAAATATAAATGATATGCTCTCATTTGGTTTCAGTTCGTTAATCGTTAAGTGCTTTGTGTTCGCCGCTGCGCTTGCGCCGATCTCGATCCGCGAGCGACGTTGAAAAATTCAGAGCTCGTGATTTTCGTTCGTGTACTTCATTTATTTGCTCGGAGACGACGAATATTGTTTACTGCACCACTCTCAGAACTTTCCGGCTTTCACTTTGACTGCATTCAAATAGAAAATAACGTTACACTATTATTTCGTACCTATCTAGATTTTAATGGGATATATCAAAACTGCCATCTAAAATAGTTTGGCACATTCTAAAACCTTAGTATGTACCTATTAACATATCGAATACCGTTTCCACTTCCAGTGCTTTATTTACTGAATCTTATCTGCAACCCATTAAAATCTGACGGAATTTGCAGTCCTGCTTTTCTATACGATATGATATTTAAAATACATCACAATATGAACTTTAACTGCAAGTATTATATGAACCATTTTGTTATACAAGTTTTTCGGAAAATATTTGAGACTCGCGTAGTTATTACGAAATTATACTATCGATCAGGCAATAATACGAGGATAGTGCCCTCGGGTGGCGAATTTAGGAGAAATTGAGGGTGCCTGCGTGCCTTCCCGCGAGCTGTATAATCCTTGCATGCATGCATAATAATAAATGTTATTCACCAAGATCATATAGCACGAGGGAAACGATTTACACAATCAAAATACTTTCAAAACTGCAGGCGCAGGCATTTGATTCGTCATGATTACTTGTCTCAAGCATGATATCTGTGCTGTAACACAACGGTACCATTGAAACAGATCAACAACTTAAGATATTTACAGATATATTTACCCAACTATCGATACCTAACGGTGCATGGTTTGTTTGAAAAACTTTTATTACACTGCAAATATTTCTATAGGAACGTAGTTTTGATGAGTCATTCCAATTAACAATAATTGTCTTTATAATAAAGAACTTGATTGTGTATATTAAGTATAAGTAAGGAGGTACGTATTACTGCTCATTATTAGACATATATAATATAGTATATCGAGCAATCGGGTCCGTAGTGGACATTATTTTCGGTAAACATAGGTCCGAAACAGTTCCGATCGATGTGCTCAGGGCGATGCAAATTGCGTCGCCTGTTATCGGTGCACTTTATCCGGGGTACTTTTGTGCATATTTTACATATATTTGTGGGGATGCGGCCGATAGCCAGTGTGGGCGGACCCAGCGGCCGCATGCTAATGCACGCGGTAAACGGCGCGAGCGCAGACTCGGACTTAGGTAAATTAAACATTATCGCACCGTACTCACTTTTAACTTATCAAACCATATTAACATATTGCTTTTAATAGTACTACACTTAGCAACTACATCTGATTAGGTATACCAAAAAATAAGTTTAGCTCACAGCAAAGATTACGCGTTGCCAACTCATTTTCATATCTGAATATCGTTCAAAAAGACATAGATCAAACTCGTAATACATAGGCACAAAATAAATAGAGGCAATAAAGATCAGTATCGCGTCTCTCGGCCACTAATCTCTGACACCATAACATAATTGTGCAGAGTCCCGGGGGGATAGCGGCCTCGCTGCGGTCACGAAGTGCTCTAAACATAGAGTCTAGCCCTAAACGATGCCACCATATCCGTCGGCGGACAACATCCACTCATAAGTTCGTGTAGCCTCAGTCTCTCGGGCTCACGGCTAGTACTACATACCTACCTACATATCTACTCTACACACTGTATTTTCCAACGGTATTGAAGATTTGTCCAATGTTTTACAGCGCTATGTACGGTTTACAACGTCTTACAATGTTTGGACTCATGCGCAACAATAGCCAATCTAAGTACATGTTTATTATTTTATATTTGGTGGGAAATTAAATTTGTTCATGGTGACATTGTTATACATGAGCGTCCTTGGCGTTATGTTGGCACTATATGACACTGTATACACCAAAAACACGTTTTCAAAGTTTTTTGAGGTCTTTAAGCTTTTTTCCTGAAAATGTAAACTTGTTTGGAGAAATTAATATAATCCATATGTATGTATGTGGCAGAATGTCAATAAAAGTCAGTTGGTCGGTAATGAATAGTAAGTATGCTGGTAAGATGGCCGGCTGACATTTCAGTTGGCGACGATAATAAGAGCCAATAGCTTTTTTACCGCAAGATAAGCCTGCAGAATATGTTAATATTTTTACTCGCTTATTATACTTGTACAGCATTATGATCTAGTTCTGTCAAATTTTAAATCGATCTGTATCTCGATATCTTATACTTTCGTTCGTTTTTGTTCCGTTAATCAAATTCTATTTAGTTTAAACAGTTTTATTGCACACAAGACGAGATTGCATTAAAAAATGGAATGAGGTAATAAAGGGAGTGACGTAAAATTTGGAGGTAAACGACTTGAATGATTGATGTTCGTAAAATTACACTGTTTTAAAAACGACAGAGTTGTGTGGTCATCCTTCAGCCCTTAAGGTTCAAGTTGGCCTGGATCCCTTTCATAATTACATGAAAATTTTAATCATATATATTAATATAGAAAATGAGCTTACATTAATTATTGTACGTGATGGATTCTTTGTTCTTTACACATTTTTGAATCGAAAATATTTGCACAAAAGAATTGATGTAGTAAGAGCGTCCCAAGTCCGCAGTCAGCGAGTTCTCTTGCAAGTTTCAAACTAAATAGGGAAATCGTAGGAATGTAAACTGGCTGTAGTTTTTCTCCGTACTCACGTACAAGGCTTGAATTAGACAAATAGCGGACATTTATCGTTTTCTACACGTAATTTCCATTTCAATAATAATCTGTGTAAGTTATAGCGCAGATAAATCAAGTTCATAAGTGCCATTGAGCGAGTATGCATCGCACGCTGTACCAAAACTGCATGAAACGCATAATAATCATTTGACTGGATTTAATAAATAAATGGCACAACATTTGAATATTACACAGAGCACCTATTGGACTGGCAAATAAGGTACAACAAAGAGAATTATTTTCTTCTATGAAAGTTTTCGTAAAGAGAGGCTCGCGAGTTGATCGCCTGCCGTGATGGCACGGGGGGTGTGTGAGCATCCTGTCGCTGTCGCTACTGATGCGCCATTGTTACGTTGAGCTCAACCTGTTCTAACTGTACCTGTCCGATAGCGTCTCCTAATACTGCTCATGAGTCCGCCACCTAATGGCAACTGCATTTTTATCAACAACGGAAACATTCAGTCCTTAGCACTTACATTCAATGGCGGCATTCGTTTTCGTAAATTATGATAATTGCATAGGTTCTTGTTCATTCCAGTGATTACAGAACTCGTAGGTGTCACTACACAAGAAACTTAATCGTTTTTCAACTGAGTATTATGTAAATGATATTACAATTTATATTCCTAATAGATTTTACCGATAAGATGTTCATGTTTCGATATTGTAAATTTTTTACGTCTATTAAGTACAGGTCATTATTCAACACGCACGCTACAAGGAAACATTCAATATTTCTTATTAATCTAGTAGCGAACCGCAATCAATTATCGAAACTTGACTAATCGTCGATCCCAATAAACCGACGTACTGTCATTTCTCTTCCCTTAATCGATTACTTCAAACATGAACTCTAGGGGGTCCACTAGCGCTCTGAGAGCTCCGCCGTACGCGTACCCATCGCGTACCTAACCTTTTTGTCCATAATAAATCTTTTCAGTCTTTTTGTTGTGAAGTATGTAGCGCTTGCCTGTTCAACCGTTCGTTGTTTATGCTCGCTACACGCCACTACCGACAGCGGTCAACAGTCATATTTTGCTATCTCATACAATTTAATATACTGTTTGATTTTATAACACTTTACAGAGTTTATGTGCGAGTCGCAAGCTGTCGAGTATGTCGGACCGCTGACGGAGCTGCACTCGTCAATAAGACAATTAAATGTACAAACGTTGTCATTTCCGTATTATATTGCCTCCATTCAGAATTCATAAAGCTGCTGGGAGCCCGTACGGTCACAACTATAAAGCAAATGTTTACAATCGAACCCTGCGGTTCTCATGCATTCTCATTTTGTGAACAATAAATTTTATTAACACATTTCAATTTATTCCGTCGAGATGTAAGATCACACAATCAACGTTAATTGCTGCTTCTCTTACGTGGTTCAGTATCGTAGGCGTCAGGATAGTTTTTCAATGGAGGCTTCTTAGACGGCACCCTCGTCCAGATACAAAGAAAAGATTGAGTCATCATAACAAATGCGCAGGCTGTCGTCACACGCGCGGCTGCGGCGCGGCACGGCTCGGCGCGGCGCGGCACGCCGGCCGAGGGCAGGGAACTCGCCACAATCGGCCTCTTCTTATCTGTGACGGCTCCGATCATTGTGTCCCGAATACTTCGTGCTTCACAGTACCAATGACGAAATACTGCTGCGTTTTAGTCTTTTACTTTTCTCTGTCTTTGTTGACTTGTCGAGTTCTTTTCGAATGGTTTTTTGTAAATGTTCAACCGCCACGCTTCTAAAGCTTGCTCTGACTTCATAAATCTTATCTAACTCATTGCATCAGGCGAGAATTAAACACCTCGTAGCTACGTCCATCTTGGCATTTAATAAGTAAAAAATAGTAATTGTACAAACGTATAAGAAACAAGTCAATAAAATATCTATCAGTTATTCATTAAAGTTGATCAATAAATACATAATTATATTCTGATGTAATCAATCTTTGCGAAATATTCAAACAAAAACTCATCAAAATACTCCTTAAAAATGAAGAATGAAAAAATGGGACCCACCGAATAAGTAAAAAAAGTTTAAATTACAAAAAAGGAAAAAAACTGCTCCATTAATCATATTGATGAATGCACTTAGTATCACAGACACTAACATCGAATGCGATGCATCCTACTCGGAACATTATTTTTGATTTTCTTTCAATTCAACCCTTTTAAGTTGTCCGAAATATTTTAATAATGCTTCATGTGCCCGCTACGATTTGGAAATGAAGCTTCACGTAATGATGTTTCGAATCAGCGTGATTAAGGTGGCTGTTTAATTAACACATGACGATCATTCATTTTTACTTGTGTTGAACATTTTTGTTGAACAGGTTATTGGTAATGTTAGGAAAACATGCTGCATTGTAATTTCTTCTTTGAATCCGACATAAGCGATTCTGTTTAACAATTTTCGCATAGCTTTGAAACATGCTGCAGTTTAGTTTGAAAAATAAATAAATTCGCCGATTATCGATGTAGGAGCGTATCAAATAAAAGGGCCACAGGCGTATTTTGTCATCGCGTCGGTCGCTGGGCGCGCGACGCTCGGACGGCGGCGGTCAGCCCAGTCACACATTTGTCGAGCAAGTCGCTCGCTGGCTGCATTTTTAGAATTATTAATTTGGTTCGTGTTCTTATACTGTGTTAAAGTGGCCGATTTTGTGCCAACCTCATAAATAAAACATCACCAGACTTCTCTTGCGACTGTTTTATAGGAGTCGACGGTTGCTTAAATACGTTATTATTAAGTTGCATTGTTTTACTTTAAAAGGCATTGTTCTTGCGACACGCCAAATTAAGGACGTCATGATTTCATGGCTTTACATAATTAACTTAATTATTTTAATATTCTACCAAAGTACCTAACTATAATTTCATTAGCACAATAGTAATCACATACCTACATAAAAAAATATATTCGCAAACTAATATTTTTTAATCTATTTCAGGTGGAAGTCGTAATATTGGACAAGAATGACAGCCCTCCGGAGTTCAAGAACATACCGCCTGCTTACTTGGCATCGGAGGACATGGCCCCGGGACAGCGCATCGCCACCGTCGCTGCCGAGGACCCGGACTCCATTGGCAGCATCACGTACAGCATACAGAACGACGAGCCCACGCCCTTCTCTCTCGACCCCCACACCGGCCTCCTCACGCTCAAAGACCCTCTAGACAGGGAAACGACTTCTGAGTACCAGATAATCGTGAGAGCCGACGACGGTATCCAGTTCACGGATGTAACAGTTGTTGTTCAGGTTTGTTGTATTTTATATGAGGAAACTCGCATTACGTACACCCGTAATAAACACACTTAGATCTTGTAACATAAGGAGTACACCCGTTAACAGAAGCACTTCGGCGGTTTACTCCGACATTATAGTGTTGTAAGGACACTTAAAAACTAGTAAAAATGTTATAAAAAATAAGTAGCTTTAAAATTATGTTTCTCATAATATTTTACGGTTATTCGCTAGCACAATTATTCGTTACTACTTATTTATTGTGTTAGAGCCTAGAGCTGAAAGCTGACTGAGTCAAAACTAGTATTGAATACAGACTTTTTTTTGTAAATGTACCAGTACTTTTTATATCACACTATATTTAATTAGCAAACATTTAAAATTGTTGGTTTTGTTTTGGTAGACATAAAACAGAAAATATTTTATAACGCTTCGCTTGAATTGGAACTGATACTTTTATTTTCTTGAAGGTTTTTGTTGGCGACTGTACATGAATTCAAACATCTGCATGTCAGTCCATTGCCTCGTCGTCGGCTCAAATCAGTAGAGTTCTTATCGTGGTGTCTACATCCAGTTGTCCGGGCGACGGATGACCACCGATTAACTAATCATTGAGCCTTTTACATTCTGTTTACCATATCTAAGCACTTTTCTGCATCTTATTTACGATTTAATTAAGTTATCATAAGCTATGTTCTGACACAACCCTATTAACATAATTCATCGTTGCCGTGTTTATTTTCGTACCTCCATGTGTCCATGTTATTTTCAGGTAACGGACACGAATGACAACCCGCCCGTGTTCAAGGAGAGTGCTTACTCTTTCGACATTGCCGAAAATGCTGCGAGAGGGGCTATGGTTGGCACAGTTGCGGCCATTGACCCCGATTCAGGACCAAACGCTCAGCTCACCTACACCGTCATCTCGGACTGGGCTAATGACGTGTTCTCGCTCAACCCTCAGACAGGGGTGTTCACTTTGACAGCAAGACTGGATTACGAAGAGGTAAGACTTACCTACTTATAAGTTTTGAGTGCACTTAAAACATACTGAAATAGAAATTAATGACATGAGTCGATTAGACACAAAGTCGGTTTTGTGCGCATTCATTAGTAGAATAACGGTTTCTTTATTAGAAACCTTCATACACCAGCACACCATAAGATCGCAAAAGAAAAAACCTCAAAGATAAGACAGAGATTAAGGTCACGTATATAAAATACGTTACGCATGCTTATTGCTCAAGTCTCGACGAACCGAACCGAAAATAAAATGACAGCAAATGTTAATTGGGCTTTAAAACGATTGAGTAGTAAATGTACATTGACAATAACCTCACAGCGGGCACGCCGCTGCACCGAGATACTCAGGCATAAGTTTATAAACACTCGTAAAGTGGCGCGACATCCTCGTAAAAACGGACGAAATGTGCAATTAAAAACACTTAAAATAGATTAAGTGATTACCGTGGAGAACGTTTGCGCAGGATCAAAAAACGAAGCTGATTGAACGGGCTCCTAGACCTTGGCATACAGGGGCGGACAAAAACCTATTTTAAATAGTACATTTGCAATTTTTGCGAATAATGATTTGAGGAACCCTCGTTCGAAGTTTGAGCTGTAATGAGAAGTGTTAAAGTACATATTCATCGGCTGGACCCCAGCACCCAGTTACACGTATGAAGTTGCCCTTCCATGTACTAAAATAGTCTGATTGATTCCAATCCAATCGTTGATTGCTCGTCGGCAATAAATAACAATTGTATCAGGTAGTTGTTATTTCATTTCAAGATTTTTATTTTGAAACATTTGCTTGTGTAAATACGGAATTAATTAAAGCTTAATTAATCGTGTCGGTAAATTGTAAATGTGCTGTAACGAAGGCATGCGACCTACACTCTTGAAGTTAAGGTACAATCAATTTAATCTGTTCTTATTTAAAAACATTTGTATGTTGGTACAAGATAATACTTACTCGACTGATAAAAAATGATGAATAATTCACAGGTTTACCTTTAAGAGTTATTAATGTAGAAGAAGTACTAGAACTTTGATTACAATGCTTGCTATCCAAAATGATGTTGGTATAATTTGGTTGAATGAAACCATGCTAGATTCAAATTAAATACAACATTATACTTTGTTGTTAAAAAACTGCGCTTTGATTTGATTTGATAGTTTCGTGGATAGTATTCCAAGTCGTAGCCGACTCAAGGTTTCAACATAATACCTATTCGAAGTTTCATCGCAGTTTTTTTGTTATCAAATTACTACGAATAATGACGATGGTATCTTTGCTCGTCTACTTTAGGATAATTTACGACTGCAACACACTGCTAGTAAAGATTTTAAATTCATAAACGTTGTCCGCACGTAACATTGTTGAAGGCTTTGTATGGGTGCAAATGAGTTGCGCCGAAGCCGAAGTCATAAAATATTTATATATTCATCTGGATATTCCATACAACAATATTGAAAATTGGCGCATCGTTGATGAGCCCTCTCTTGTAGTTGTATGGCTTTAGAAGGATTACTTTGTGGCACGGTGATGAGTTCGTCCATGGCACTTATAGTACATAGCGCTGGTAATTATTTTCCGGAAGTTTTCTAAATATGGCTATTAACTTAGATGGTATCTAAGTTATTTTTACTTGACTTAACATCAGCTTAACTAATTGATATGAATCTTACAAGTAATTTATGTAGGTATGAGGTATGAGCGATAATCCTTAAATAGCTTGAACTACTTAACTGATTTGAGGTACGTTAAAATGCATAAGTGGAGTCCCGTTTGTAATGACTTGATACAAAAGATATTTAAACTGCATTTGATTGTTAAGACTGTAAAAGAAGTTCATGTCAATCACGTTTATTGTATCATCAATATATCAAATTATTCTAATGTATTTACTTTGTTTTTTGTTTTTTTGAGTAGTCATCTATTTTTACGTCGATGTATAAGTATGCTGTTGATGGCCATAGATGCCTTTCAATAAATATCTCTGACATGCATCGCTCACCGCGTCGGCGTCGGTTGCATTTCATAATAATTTTATGAACCTTGCAATTTTTAAGTGGATAACTATTTATAGTGTTTTGTACCGATTTACATGTGCCAGCCCCTTACAGCTCGCGGCCATACATTGCGGTTAAAAGAATTATCGTAACATAGATCTTGATGGGGGCAATGACCGGCCGGCCTCACCGCGACGTCACTTTTTTAAGTACTCCTAAATAAGATTATCAGTTTAGTTATTGTTAATAGAAGATACCTTAATCCAAGGTTTACATCTCACGTAAAAATGTGATTAAACTTCTTGGATGGCCGTAAAATGTGCAGCGGTTTATGGTCAGATTAGTTACCTACCTACTTAAAATATATATAAAATATTATTGAAGTAATAAAAATTCTTATTGTTTTAAAAAACACAAATTCAGTAGCATAAAATTATCTCCCACCTAGGACAAGTATATATGTACCTACGTGAAACGTGTAGATACCATATAAAGCTTTTACAAATGTGCGTTCTATTTACTTACTAACCAAGATAAGATAATTTAGTTCATTCGCAATTTTCGTGGCCTTTACGTTATAAAAGAGAATATTCACATAAATAGCTGCTGGAGGCTAATTACAAATAAATAACGCACTTTTTTGTTTAACCTTAATTTATGATCAGCTATTTCACATTTATCAGTTTATCTGCATGATAATCTTCATACCAGTAGTGTTCGGACACAAGACATTAACTTTTTTCGCAAAAATAACAGAACTGAGTAAAATTTATTATGGTCCATGAAAAATATTGCATGTTGTAGATAATATACGCAATTTAAGAACGAAGGACAATATTGCCTTCAGGCTACTAGGGTAGGTATTTAATATGAAGTCCGGCTAGCGTGCCGAATCATAATGTAAGCTTACTTACTTTGTATACATAATTTTTATTGAAACTACCATTACTTACCTTTTCAGTGTAATTTGAATATACTTAAATGCTAATTAAATAATTTACAAAAAGATATATCCTTCGCTTCAGTTTTCACAGTGATAAAAATCTGAGACGGTTACATAAAGAAATGGTTTTTATGTCATATTACTCAACTACAGTCACACAATACGTGTTCATGTTAAACATCTTCAGTTAAGTGAAATAATTTCATGAAGCGAATTAAACATAGCTTTGCATCATTAGAACACATGAAAAAGACGTGTTTATTGACGCAACTGATTCTTTAGACTCTAGCTAAAGATATTGTTAAGTACTTACCTACCTAAGTGTTTGTGTTTACTTTGTTTTGAAGGAACTACAATTCAATCACAAGAACCATTGTTCAAATAAATAAAATGACATAATGTTCGTTGTACCGTTGTAAAACAAATCTGAAAAGCTGTTTGCAAAGTGTACGTTAAACTCTGTAGACGGCAGCTATCGCATTCCTTAACATTTGCATGTTAACTGAACAATCATAAAAAACGCCGTGATTGAACAAAGCCAAGTGCGCCTTAAACTTCAAGTATGCTATGTGCACTAAAGCTTTTTTTTATTTTCACAAGCCCAGCATAAAGGCTATTTAACATGTTTTTGCGGCAACTCGTCACACCCGCCTTATTGTACTCATCAATGCTGTAGTAAAATGACAAACAAGTCGTTAAATTTTCTATGGACATAAATCAGAGGTCGTTTTGTAATTTTCGGTATTAGGTAGGAGGGGATTCTACATTTATGCGCAATCTTTCTAAAACATTTCAAACAAATACTTACTAAGAAGATGAATGTTATCGACGTAGGCACGTAATTCAAAAACTTGCAAATTGATCCTAAATATCTATTTGGCTTTACATAGGTAGTAGGTACGTGTATTATGCAGCTTCCTCAAACTCTTGGCCGATTACTATACAGTTTATTTTGAGCGCTTCGCCGGTATTATCCGAATAAACAGGGCACGGCCTCCAAGTGTTTGAGATAACATTCTTTCCTGTCTTTATTGATATCCAAAATGCGATTCACTTCAACAGGTTCAGGATGTCAGTCACTAGGTAGCCTACTTAGCTCCCGTGGCGTCCCCGTACCATCAACAATGTAGCAGACACTTTTTCAGTCCGGAGCTAAAAGAAACTCGTTCCATTGTTTTTAAAAATGATCTTCTCGTTAGGTGCGCCGTGCGTATGTGGCTGGGCCAGTGAGCCCGGATACGTGTCTCCTGCGCGGTACATAAGAGCGGGGTTTGCGAGCCATCCGCGCCGCACTGGACTCATCAAGTCGGCCGGCCCCGCTAATTAGTAAAAACAATTCGCTGGGTACATTCGTTCTCGACCGCCCGCCAATTCCGCGTACCCCGCTAGAGAGCTGCTAATTTCATCCCGGTACAGTTTTTTCGCGTCGCGCATCATATTCGGCATTTGCCCGCTCGATCCGCCATCGAAATTAAGGCTCGAACAATGTCTGACAAAGCGGCCGTCCGCAAAACATCCCCGAGCCGGATTCCGCGACCACTACTTGTTTTTTAAATCGCCATCTCGCTCCACCATCCGCGAATGAGGGAGCTTGTCATAGCTGGGAAGCTTCGGTGTCCTATTATATGGAAAATCTGAATGCCGCCGTCATTCGTAAAATGTTACCGTCGTATCTCGCCACATTTGCAATGCTTTGTTTTCGGGGACAAGTTTCCTTGATGATACTTCTGACTTTATTTCATTAACTTTCTTTGTTCATGAACATTGTAAGACTTTATTACTTAACGTTACAATTAATTTCGGTACTAAGAATGCTGATAACAGACATCCTTCGACAAGCTTGGAATTCTGTTTCGGCCACATTACTCGTAGAAACAAACAAAGGTAAATCAAAACATTATTGTCAATTGTTTCAGACACAACACTACATATTGGTGGCGCAAGCGCAAGACAGTGGCCATCCATCTCTCTCTGGCACTGTGACTGTTTACGTCAACGTGATTGATCTGAACGACAACGCGCCAATATTCGACCCCATGAGCTTTTCTAACGAAATCTTAGAGGACGTCCCTATTGGTTCCTCGGTTGTCACCATAAGCGCCACTGACTTGGATTCAGGTAATTCAGCATTCCTATAGAATAAAATATTAATACTTATTATGTAACACTTCTTTTCTAAGGTAGTTTAAAACGCTATTTTTAAACAAAAATCTTATTTTTATGCTATCAGAGGAATCAAACCAGGTAAACTAGCAATCTATTTGTATCATTAAAGGAGCCAGTGTGAAGGAAGCCATGCAATTACCGTCTCTATCCTAAAATTTTATGGTTCATTTTTAACCTTACGTTGTAACTTACAGGTCTGAATGGTAAAGTGACGTACAGCATCAGCTCCGGGAATGAAGGCCAGGACTTCAGTATAGCTGAAAATGGCACAATATACACCGCAAAGCTACTGGATAGAGAAACCCTTCCGATATACAACCTCGTTGTTACTGCTAAGGACATGGCTAAGCCGCCGGAACCTCAACTATCATCTACTGTGCAGGTATGAACATTTTTTAATCAGTCTGTTTGTCTGGTTGTATTTGAGAACAGTGAACAAGTCCACAGGTTCATATTTCCCTTTATAGGACCAAGTAAGATCACTAACTTTAGTTTTTTTTTTTTGTAAATAAAATTTAAACAAAAACAGACCCACATTAATCAAATGTATTAAAATTGCTATTTCTAATTCAAATCTCAATTAGCTCCTTAACCTGGTCATTAAAATACACTTATATAATGGTAATCTGTGAAATGCTTGCTGTCCATCGATCCACTGGATACGAACAATTTACAAACAAGTTGTCTCGCACATTCGTATTACCATATTTTTTTAGTAATGTTCTAACATTTACTTTCGAACAGCTTACAACATGTTTACACGGGACGCCATATTTACCTTAACAGGGTCGTGTCACTTTTAGAAAGCTCTTACTAGATGACTGTACCAGATTACATAAAAAATATATACATTTGCTATGTTAAAAAAATCATATTACTAACATATTAAAGTCAAAAAGTGTAGTGATGATACATTATATAAAGCTATTAGCAATTTAGTTAACGTTAAATGTTAAATTCCGAACCCTTAAAAATCACGTTCATTACGAGCTATTGTTAAGTGTGTCTATTGTTGGATTCCACAATATGCCTCTGATGAGCGCAGACGGAAGCATAGGACGCGTTTTGCTTTATTATTTTACTTGTATTAACTTTCTAAGAAATGCAAGATGCTATTTACGAAAAACATAATAAAATTCAATTGATGCTACATCCGGCCACTTTTATATTCCATTGATCCGTAAACGCATCCAAACTGAGATGATTTTGGTTTCATTTAACTTACTTTTATTATGTTTGTATGCTTCGTTTTCACACACTTTTATGACACTGTTTTATTGTTACAGGTTACCATACAACTAAAGGATGTCAATGACATGGCACCTGAGTTTGTTACACCCAATATAACAACAGTTTCCGAAAATATTCCATTGAATACAGTCGTAATGACCATAAAAGCTGTCGACAAAGATGAAGGTAGAAATGGATATGTGGAATATTTTATGACCCCAGATCCAGAAATCAATGGTTATTTCTCTTTGGGCAATGTTGATGGTATTTTAAGAGCAACGGGAAAACTTGACAGAGAATTAAAGGCGAGTTATACGATAACTGTCACGGCTAAGGACAGAGGCGATCCACCTAATGTAACAAAATCGAAAATCAAAATAAATATTTTGGACGAGAATGATAACAGTCCAGTTTTTGATCCAAAACAATACAGTGCCTCTGTTCCAGAAAATGCAAGTATTGGAGCAAGCGTCTTACAAGTAAGTACACTAACAATTTACAATATAAAATTTGTAAAAACTTATGAGTAAAATAGTTGACCAACTATTTGATTATAGGAATTAACTATGGTATTTGTGTTTTACAGGTCTCTGCTACAGATATCGATGAAGGTGCAAATGGTAGAGTGAGATATTCGATTGCATCGGGCGATGAAAATAGAGATTTCAGTATAAGTGAAGACACTGGGATCGTCAGAGTTGCCAAAAATCTTAATTTTGAGAGAAAATGCCGTTACATGCTCACAATAAGAGCCGAAGACTGTGCTAAAGACGATGTCAGATTCGATACGGCTGAATTATCTATTTCAATTCAAGACATAAACGATAACCCACCCACGTTCCTTGATTCACCGTACTTAGCGTACGTAATGGAAAATGTAATTCCTCCCAACGGCGGGTACATAATAACAATTCATGCTTATGACGCTGATTCACCTCCATTTAATAATCAAGTCCGCTATTTCATAAAGGAAGGCGATGCAGATCTTTTCAAAATAAATGCTTCGTCTGGGCAAATTTCCTTGTTAAGAACATTAGATCGTGAAGCACAGGATGAATATACCTTAGCACTCGTAGCAATGGATACCGGTAAGTAACTAGGTGGATTACATACTTTAAATTCAAATCAGCTTTATCGGCAACATATATTTCATTGTAAACCTATATACAATTAATAATATAGGGCATTATTTGAACCAAACATGGATAACAACAGCTACAATAATACGGTATTAATTACTTAATGCTAAGACACGTTTTAATTACTTTTATTAAATTGCAGGTTCACCTCCACTAACTGGATCCGGGACAGTGAAAATCGTGGTTCAGGATGTAAATGACAATAGCCCTGATTTTGAAAGACAAAGTTATAGAACAAACGTGAAAGAAAATTTACCAGCTGGAACTGTGATTCTTAGTCCTAAAGCTACAGACAAAGATGTTGGCAATAATGCGAAAATAAGATACAGCCTTTTGGGTGACAAATCTGAAAGATTTCAAATCGACTCTGCAACAGGTGTTATTTCAACAAATGCCACGTTAGACCGGGAAGACTGGGATGTTTATTACCTGATTATAATGGCGCAAGATTCGTCAACTACTGATCCAAGAACTGCTACAGCTAATCTCACAATAATAGTAGAGGACGAAAACGATAATACACCGACATTTGCACATCCAGTATACGAAGCTCATATATCCGATCGAACCGTCAAAGGTGATTTCGTTTTTGGAGTTAAAGCCAGCGATAACGATATTGGACTAAACAAAAAGATTGTTTATGATTTAAAAGGCGAACATCAAAATTTGTTCACAATTAATAGAGAAACCGGAGTTATCAAAGCCAATGAAAACCTTATGAAGTTTAAGGATAAAAGTGGATCTACTTTCAACTTGCTCATAATAGCGACAGACAGCGGGGAAATTCCAAAACAAAGTACAGCTGAGTTGATTCTAATACCCAAATCAGTCAAGAATTTCCCGAAATTTACAGTAACAAATAAATTAACTTTTACATTCTCCGAAGACACACCGGAGGGAGTTTTGGTAACAAGATTGTCAGCTACATCTCCAAAAAAGGGTCCAACAGGCTTACTGCAATATGGCATTGCCGGTGGAAATGTTGGAGACGCTTTGAGAGTAGAACCTATGAGCGGTGAAGTCTTTATTACTGGAAAAGGGCTCGACTATGAAACAATGCCTTTGTATGAAGTTTGGTTTGAAGTAAGAGATTCTGATAACCCTCCACTAAAATCATTTATTGAAATCGAAATTAAAGTAACAGATGCAAATGACAATCCTCCAGTTATTGAAAATGCTTTATACAATGCAACTGTATTAGAAGAAGAATACCCACCACAACTGGTCATTAAAATAGATGCACATGATGATGATTCTAATGAAAACGGCAGAATATCTTTTAAACTGCTCAATGACTGCGATGAAACTTTTAGAATAGACCCTGAAATCGGAGAAATTTATACCAACATAGCTTTGGATAGAGAGTCGATTCCGTTTTATGAACTGATTGTAGAGGCTGTGGATCATGGAGTACCTCAACTCACAGGGACATCGACAGTTATTGTAACCGTGCTAGATAAAAATGATAACCCACCAAGATTCACGCGGTTGTTTAGTGTCAATGTAACAGAAAATGCGGAAATTGGATCATTCGTCATAAGGGTTACAAGTTCTGATCTGGACACTGGACCAAACGCGAACGCAACGTACACTTTTGTCGAAAATCCAGGTCAAAAGTTTATTATTGACCCTATAAGTGGAAACGTTACAGTTGCAAGGCCTCTTGATAGAGAATTACAAGATGAGTACATTCTGAAAGTAGCTGCAACTGATGGAGCTTGGCGTTCTGAAACACCGTTGACAATCACAATACAAGATCAAAATGATAATGCCCCTGAATTTGAATATTCATATTACAGCTTCAACTTTCCGGAGTTGCAACAGAAAAATAGTTTTGTTGGTCAGGTCATTGCTACTGATAGGGACAAACAAGGTCCTAACTCAATAATATCATACTCATTACAACAGCCATCTGACTTATTTTCTATTGATCCTGCTACCGGAGAAATTCTTAGTAAATTCAAGATGAATTATAAAAGAACCTCGATCAATTCATCACCTGAAAACACTTATTCTGTTGTCGTTGTAGCTACTGACAATGGAAAACCTCCTATGTCATCTGAGTGCTTAGTGACAATAAATGTAGTTGATGCTAACAATAATGCACCGAAGTTCAAAGATCATGAAAAGTTTGTACCTGTACCCAAAGATGCCACGTCAGGAGAAAGAATCATAAAACTAACTGCTGAAGATAATATGGACTTTGGTATAAATGCAGAAGTAGAATATTATGTATCAGGTGGTAACGGCACTGCATACTTGACCATAGACAAAAGAAGTGGCTGGATTATCGTGAGCAAACAATTCTACTACCTTGGCCAATACTACGAACTAAAAATAAAAGCTGTAGATCGTGGTGTTCCTCCACAATCTGATGAAACCACTGTGATATTCGTTGTGACAGGTGAAAATATGCACAGCCCTAAATTCACAGCTCTAAGTTATCAGGTAATTGTACCTGAAAACGAACCAGTAGGCGCATCAATTCTTACTGTAAGAGCAAGTGACGAAGATGAAGGCCCTAATGGGATTGTCCGATATTCCATCTCATCTGGAAATGCTGGAGAAGAATTCCAAATTCATCCGATATCCGGAGCCATCAGTATATTGCGTCCACTTGATTTCGATACTATCCAAGAGTACAGACTAAATATTACAGCAAAGGATCTTGGCTTCAAGTCAAAAGAAGCTATTGCCACACTTACAATAATATTGACTGACATCAATGACAACTCTCCTCAATTCAACCAAACAAGATATACTGCGTATTTACCAGAAAACTCTCCTGTCAACAGTTTTATATACAAAGTAACAGCTGTTGATATTGATTCTCCGAAAAACGCAATCATCAAATACTTTATCAACAATGACATGGCTTCGTTATTCCACATAGATGTCAACACTGGAGAAATATTTTCTAAAGAAGTATTCGATTATGAAGAAAAACGCGTTTACACTTTAGAGATTAGAGCTGAAAATCCTGACTCAATTATGCGTAATACTACTGAAGTAATAGTTTACATAACAGGTGTAAATGAATACTATCCCAAATTTAAACAACCCGTATTTCATTTTGATGTATCAGAATCTGCAGAAGTCGGTGCTAACGTTGGTGTTATTCAAGCTACGGACCAAGATAGTGGAGATGATGGAATAATATACTACTTATTCGTGGGCTCAAGCAATGACAAGGGCTTCAGTATTAATTCCCAAACAGGCGTGATTCGAGTAGCACGGTATTTAGACAGAGAAACTCAAAACCGAGTCGTATTAACAGTTCTAGCGAAAAATTCTGGTGGAATACGCGGAAATGATACTGATGAGGCACAAGTTATCATATCTATTCAAGATGGCAATGATCCACCTGAATTTTTACGCCACTATTACGAGGCTACAGTTTCCGAAGGTGCAAGCATTGGACAGGAAGTCATTCAAGTTAAAGCAGTAGACAAAGATGTACGCCCGCAAAATAACCAATTTAGCTTCTCCATAATAGGAGGAAATACTAATCAGGATTTCAAAATAGATCCTCAAACTGGAGAAATTGAGGTTGTACGACAATTAGATAGAGAAACTTTACCTATGTACACACTTATAGTTGGTGCCATTGATACTGGAGTGCCACCACAAACTGGTACAGCTACTGTGAAAATAACTTTGTCAGATATAAATGACAATGGACCCATATTTGATACTGCAAGTTTCGAGGGATCTGTTTACGAGAACGAACCACCGAATACTAGCATTGCAACGCTTTCTGCTAAAGATCCTGATTTACCTCCGAATGGAGCTCCTTTCTCATATGCTGTTGTTGGAGGAAGACATCAAAGTTATGTAAGGGTTCACAAGCATACGGGCGTACTAGTGACGACAAAGAAAATAGATAGAGAATTGACACCCACCCTTGAAGTTGTCATACAAATAGAAGATAGCGGCAATCCGGTTATGAAATCAAATTATACAATATTTATTAAAGTATTAGACAGGAACGATAATCCACCAACTCCGAGATCAGCTCACGTTATAGTCTTTGCTTTTAATAATAAAGTGCCTCGTGGTAAGATTGCTGACGTGAAACCAAACGACCCAGACATCACAGGAGATTACAGATGTAAGATTATCAAGGAATCTACATCGGAAAACACGCTATCACTTCTTAGTATTAGATCTGGTTGCAACCTATACACCAACGCTGTTAAACCAGGACAAGGATATTCGTTTTCAGTATCAGGAAATGATGGCGTGCATAGAGATGTCATATCTTCAATAAGCGTGGAATATTTTTCATTTGATAATAATACTGTTGAACAATCCAACACATTGAGAATATTGAATATGACAGCGTCAGACTTTTTAACTCATTACTACCGGAGTTTACTAGAAATTCTAAAAGAAGGGCTGAAAAGTAAAGAAAGTATTTACTTGTACAGCATCAATGAAGTCGACGGACACTTAGATTTGACGATAGCCACTAAAGGTAATCACTCAATTTGGAAAAGAGAAATGACCGAAAAATATTTAAAAGCTAAAGAGTTTCAAATAACAAAGTTATTAAAAAGCCAAATAATTGTAGCCTACTTCCCGTGCGCTTCTCAACAATGCAAAAATGATGGCCTTTGTACAGATTCGATACGAGTATTAGATGATACCAAAATTATTGAGAGCCCGTCTCTTATATTATCATCGCCTTTTGTTAGACACGAATACACTTGTCACTGTACGGACGGTTTCATAGGAGGCAATTGTGAAAAGCGCCAAGATCCGTGTTCACCAAATCCTTGTCGTTTTGGTGGAATATGTCGAAAACAAGGTCACGATTTCACATGCACTTGTCCAGCTCGCAGAGATGGTAAAACTTGTGAGATGGAAAGAGACGATGTGTGTAGCAGTAATCCATGTAAGAATGGTGGTTCATGTAAAGAAAGCGCTGACAGAAACTCATTCTTTTGCCTATGTCGCCCTGGATATCGTGGTAATCATTGTGAAGCATTAGTTGATTCGTGTCGTCCAAATCCCTGTATGCATGGAGGAATATGCATTAGTTTGAAGCCAGGATATAAATGTAGCTGTACAAATGGACGCTATGGAACACACTGTGAAAGTACAACATTCGGATTTGGTGAACTATCTTACATGCAATTCCCATCTCTTGATGCATCTACCAACGATATAACAGTAATATTCGCTACTACGAAACCCGATGCTTTACTGCTGTATAATTACGGCGGGCAGACTGGTGGAAGATCAGATTTTATAGCCATTGAGCTGTTGGGAGGAAAGCCAGTATTTTCATTTGGTGGCGCTAGAACATCGATTACTTCAGTCGCCATAATGAATCCTAAAACCAACTTGGCTGATGGTAGCTGGTACAAACTCACGGCGACCAGAAATGGTCGAGTGATTTCACTGAGTATAGCGTCTTGTACTGATCATGGAGACGTCTGTACTGAATGCGACCCTGGTGACGATTCATGCTACGATGATGATACTGGACAAGCTGGGTATTTAGAAAATTTTTATTATTTGTACATTTTTTTATTAGTCTTCTCCTTAAGTTATAATAATCTTTCTTTGTCCCAATTTTCATTATGATAAAACATTAGGGTAAAATAATGACACTAAACATTCTACATTTTTGTATTTTCAGAACCTTGAACTTTAACAACGAACCTTTACTCATCGGTGGCCTACACAAAGCAGACCCAGTACTGGAACGCCCCGGACAAATACATTCTGATGATTTCGTGGGATGTATGCACAGTATAACCATCAACGGCCGATTGCTGAACCTAACTAACCCCATAAAGGCACGAGGCGTGGAACCAAAGTGCGAACGGTCTGAGAAAGGCGCCTGTTTCAAGAAAGATGTCTGTGGATCAGGAGAATGTTTGGATAGGTGGAAGGCTAATTTGTGCAAGTGCAAAGGTGGGTTAATATCTTCTGATTGTGGACTTTCACTGCAATCAATTTCAGTTGCTGAAAATGGATTTGTAACTTACACGATATCAGAAAAACACAGAAGAATGCAATTATTAGAGACCTTTTATGGAGGGAACACCGGGTGGGCGAAGAAAAATAGCAAAACATCAGGCAAAGTAATACCTAAAGTTAACAGCCCAGCGAAAAGTTTGTCATTCTTTTTTAGGACACACAGAAAAGATGGTGTCCTATTTTATTCAGCAACTGATAAATATTACACTGTGATCGAACTTTTGGAAGGAAAGGTCTGTTACACATCAAAACAGAATACTGTTGTAAATATGAGTCAATCAGAGCAAAATGACGTGTCCGACGGAAACTGGCATAACATTACTTTGGTGTCAGTCGGAAGAAGTATTCGCCTGCTTGTTGATGACAAAAATGTCGGAGAAGAACTTGATGCCGCTGGAGTACACGACTTTTTAGATCCATATTTGACTGTCATATCGATTGGAGGAGTTAAACATGAATGGATAACTACATCAAGCCAAAACAAATTTGAGGGATGCTTGGCTAATTTCTCAATAAACAATGAAATTCAACCATTCAGTGGCAATGGCAGCATATTCAAAGAGACAGTCCACAGAGGCAAAATATTAAACGGATGTCACAGTGCCTTTGGTGTCGGTGCAGCTCAAAACCATCCACTACGCATTGGCATAACACTTGTAATTGTGTTCTTCGTCATTTTATTAGTCGCAATCTCTGTCTCAATCATCTTTTATAGACTTCGTAAGCAGAAAAAAGAAAAAGGTAATGGATCTGCAACAAAAGGTAATATTGTGCACTCCAAGCAGAACGGAGGCCCTGCTATGTTAAACGCACCAAATCTTATAGCTGGCACAAATGACAGCCTAATGAACAGAAATCTCCACAATAATGATACCAGTCTCAATAGCTATATGTCAGAGAATGCAGATATAACACGCAATGTCGGCCACATCGTTGGTCCCGAACTACTTTCAAAAAAATACAAAGATAGAGAAATAATGAACATCGATCCACCAAGACCACAGAGACCTGACATCATAGAGCGTGAAGTTGTTGGGAAGAGTCCGGCTCTCCGTGAAGACCACCACCCACCTCCACCGCCATCAACAAATACCTCCCACCATACTCATGACCACCCAAGTGGTATGGATTTAAATTCTGAAGTACCCGAACACTACGATCTAGAAAACGCGAGCTCAATAGCGCCTTCTGACATAGACATTGTTTATCATTACAAAGGATTCCGAGAGGCAGCAGGTGTTAGAAAATACAAAGCTACTCCACCGCCGATTGCAGGCTACCACCATAAACATCAAACTCCTCAGCATCGTCACTCACCGCATCATCCCAGTGGTTATCCATCACGCGTACCGCAGGCAGCCCAGCCGCCGCCGCAGCCAAGACAACATCAAACAACACCATTAGCACGTTTATCTCCAAGCAGCGAATTGAGTCAGCAGCCTCGAATCTTAACTCTTCATGATATTTCTGGGAAACCGCTGCAGAGTGCTCTATTAGCAACAACATCAAGTTCTGGGGGCGTTGGCAAAGATGCCTTGCATAGTAACAGCGAAAGAAGTTTGAACAGCCCTGTCATGTCACAACTGAGTGGGCAAAGCTCATCAGCTGGCAGAAAAACCCCCAGCGCCCCTCCACAAGTTCCGCAAGTAGTGTCTGTTGGCTCAGGTGCAGTAGGGCTCACAGCTGAGGAAATAGAGAGAATGAATGCAAGGCAACGGACTTCTAGTTTAGTGTCCACATTAGATGCAGTTTCAAGTTCAAGCGAAGCCCCTCGGGGTGGAGGAGTTGGTCACCATATGTCACACAGACATCACTCACCGCCAGACGATAACAGAAGTTCCACAGGCTCAGACGATGAAAGTGGGAACGATAGTTTTACTTGCTCAGAAATAGAATATGACAATAATAGTATAAATGCCGATAAGCTAGAAGATGTTAGACGACAAAATGTTAGTAGTGGAAGCAATCCTAAAAAGCCTATTCTGCCACCACCGTATGAAAGTTTTGATTCATCATTCCGGGGGTCACTAAGCACTCTAGTCGCATCTGATGATGATCTGGCCCCGCACGTTAGCTCAGCACTGTACCGACAGGCAAATGGTTCCCCCGCTTCAGCCGCACTCGGCTGGGGCCCGGCTGCACTCGATCTATTCAACTGGGGACCAAATTTTGAAAGTATGATTGATGTATTTAAGGACATAGCTGAATTACCCGACTCTGTGAATGGGAGAATGTCTTCCTCGCTAAGACTGCAGAACGGCACTCCAAAGCCGTCAGAAGAATACGTTTAATGTGTTAGGATACTTAGAATGTAAATAGTAATAAATATAGTTTTATATTTTGTAAAATAATTGTTGTGATCTTGTATCAAGGTCTCTATACTTCTTGCCATATATTGTTTATATGTTTTCATATTAAATGCCTATGTGGTGGATACATTGTGTATAAGTTAAATAATAAAAAACGTGAATAATAAACATAATTTGGTATGAACTATTCTGAAGGTTTTATACAAAATGTATTCACAACATACATGTGTGGTTTATAACAGGCGGTGTTGTTCATCGTCAATTGAAGCTAGTAATCTTAATCTAACATTGGGATATTCACTATCCACAAAGTTTTGACAATCGGGCCCGTGGACACCTGTATCATAATACCTATAAATTACAGCTTCAACGTGTTAAACCTCGGTGTAAATAAAGTTTGTAAATAGGATACATATAAATATCTGAAATAAACAATGTGTATGTAAATATTGTGTAACAGTGAATTATTTTAAGGTCAAACTTTAATGCAAAATTGTTGAAGCTCTGACTGAATTGGTAAATCATTGTGTATCCGTCTCGTGTACATAATATAAATACGCTTATTTAATGGTATCGACGAATCCATGTGATAATAATGTTTGTACTCATTTCTTTTTTTAAATGTTCAGTGTCAGTTTTACTTTAAGACGGAAAATGAATGTAAGTCAGAGCCTTCGTTCCCGTTATCGATTGTATCGCCATATTATTTAGTAAAGTGCCAAATGACTTTATATAATTTTAAATAACTGACTGATTTCATAAATAAAATATAATTTAAATTCATTTATTTTATTTCTTCAACCTTCCTAACAACATGAGAGCATCAACACTCATCGTGTGATCTGACTCAGTAACCTGTATAGAGGTGCACACAAGGAAATACATAAGGAAATACAAAAACTGTACATAAGGAAGTACATAGGGGAGTACATAGAGTGTACATACGGAAATACATACGGGAGTTCATAAAGTGTACATAAGGAAAAACAGGGAGTTCATAAAGTGAACATAAAGTAATACATAGGGGTGCACATAGAGTGTAAATAGGTGAGTTCATAGAGTGTACATAAGGAAATACATAGGATAGTTCATTGATAAAATTCTCTCACTATCCCCGTGTAAAATCGGCTATATTTTACCCGGGTACGGGAAGTCTGAGGTGAAACACATTTGCGGTCAAATGATAAATGTCAAGATTTTGGGTGTTTTTTCTTTCAGGAACTACAGACCCGATATGAAAAATTCTTTCAGTTTTAAGTTTTATCAAGAAGGCTACTTTTTTTCGGGTAGGTACACGGAGAACATATCTTCTGGACTCGTGCCAAATCGTGGGCAGAAGCTACTTTATAAATAAAACAATAATATTACTACGTTGCCTAAAAACTGTTGAAGATTAGAAGTAGTTTTCGTGGATTTCATTATCAAATACATAATAACAGGTATTTACCCACAGGTACATAAAATCCATTAGTGCTGCCAAAAAACACTGTTCCTTCATATGAGTCTACATATGTAGTGATTTGTATAACACACTTTATCGTAAGCTAGGTCGTATACCAATATTACTCGTACATGGTATTTGACAAACCCGTAAAATTGATTTAAATGTACTCAACAAAAACATGATGGATTTCTGTATATCAAATACCAGGAGGTGCAAAATTGTTTGCAGTATGAAGGATTGTGGTAAAACATTTCTTCTATTTTGTCACTCATGCTTCATACTTCAAGGATGTTGTTTGTAGTTCATCTGTCAGCCATATTCAAGCCATGGCCTCACTGATTCACGAGTATTGCCAACTTCGCATATACACTGGCGGAAGGCGGTAACACTTATTTCCACACTTTTACCATCTTATTTTGACCATCTTAGAGATTGTTCCAAAAATCCTTCCTCTAGAAATTAGATCACAAAAGGATTATTCCTTTCAAATTTCAAGTCTCCACGTCCAGCGATGCAGGCTGTGCAGCGATGTGCTTTGAGCTGTCAGTGAGTCAGGACAAAGAATTATCAGGATATCAAAATCATCAAAGGATATTAAGAAGAGGTTTTGTGGTCTTTATATATTGGTTTTAATTGGTCTTCTAGGCAGGAGCTGGATGCGAGTAGCCGAAAATCGATCTCAGTGGCGTGCACTTGGAGAGGCCTATGTCCAGCAGTGGACTGCGATAGGCTGATGATGATGATGATGATGATGATGAGGTCTTCGTGACTGGATTATATTACTGGCTTCTTAAAGGTTTAGAGTGGCGTATCTAGCCATCTCTACCCTTTTGTTACTTTATAACATTCTTGAATAACCATGCACATTTGGTAGAATTTTCATCTGTACTTAATTACAATTATATAAATACAACCTCGGTAAAACGTTTTTGCTGAGTTGCTGAGTCGAGTAAAAATCCGAGTCCCCGCTAGGATACCACGTGCCCCAATAACTCCGCTGTATCCTCCGTGCTTGGTGCCAACTCTCCTATCCCTCGCTTGCGTAAATTACTTAATAGCTGCAGTGATCTGGTTGACCTATACGCTGACTCACTTATCAAACTCAAAAGAACTCGATTTTAAAAAAATATTAGTTACTCCTTTTTTATTACTTAATTGATCTCAATTTTTATTTTTATTTTTTTTATTATAATTAATTTTGTAATTAGTAAATTTTAATTTAATTGGTAATGTTTAATTTAATTTCAATTTTCACATTGTCGAATTTATATGTATTATTATTTTGACATAATCTTAACTTTAACTTAATAGTCTAACGCATGCTGTGCTTACCTTTAAGAGATTGTTACACAAGTATTGTATTATGATGTTTGTATTTAATAATTGTATGGTGTAAACGATTGTTGGTGAGCCAAAAAAATAAAATAAAATGAAACCTGCAGATTTTGCACTACTGCTTTAATACCAGCGGTAAACCTTTAGTGATAAGCCTATGCGAGTTCTTAATTATAAAGACTGGTTTCATTTGTGCAAAAAGTTAGAAAAACGAAGGAATTATCCACAGTTTTCTTTATCGTAGTCAGGTGTTTGGTCGGTTATGTGTAGGTAAAGTTTTTCGTGTATGGTGCACTGCACAAGACCTATATTAATGTGTCACTGAGCCCTTAAACTTATCACAGACTATCTATCTATCTATGTTATCGTTGGAATGGTTTTCAAAGTTTTGTTTTTTAACTTAATTTCCATATGTAAGTACATAATAATTTTGTTTAATGATCAGCCTTTAGATTGTTATCGAGACATTATAAGAGCAAGAAAAGATATTAGTGTTATTGTTATAGGTTTAACAAGATCAACTATACTAGGTTTCAACTGCATTTCACCGCCGATGGTGTGTCCAAATGTAAATATAACGTTCTGGCTGTATACAAGGTGAGTCATTAAAGATATTTCCTTTTTTCGTTCAGTATAGTTTCATTATTATCAGCAAAATATTTTGTGGGATTTAACTTTTTTTAACACAAGTACAGAAATGGAAATCCGTCTATGTATAGACGATCTGATAAATGATCAACAAAATAACAATTATTGTTTCACCTTTATGTCCAGAGAAAATGAAGATAAACCACACCAACTACAGGTTGTGGACTCGAATTCCATTAAAACAGCTCCTTGGGTTCCTGACGCACCGATCAAGGTTCTGATCCATGGCTATACAGGTCATAAGGATTTTTCACCCAACACAGAAATAAGACCAGGTAATTTATCATAGCGTAAGAGATATTGCAGAATGCAACACTAGATTAGCGAAAAACATAGTTGATTAGTATTTCTTAAAACTTACTTAATATCTTTACACTTAAATCATCCTTTCAGCCTACATGAAATGCTGCAACTTTAATATAATATCAGTGGACTACAGCCCACTAGCCCGAGAAGAATGCTACATAGAAGCGGCTCGTAACACTGAGTTGGTAGGCATATGCACCGCCCAACTGATCGATCAACTAGTCCAGAGACATGGCTTCGACCTTTCGCGGTTCCACATTATAGGATTCAGCCTCGGCGGACAAGCGGCTGGCTTCATAGGCGGATATGTCACATCTGGAAAGTTGAACAGACTCACTGGTAAATTATCAGAAATTGATTTAATTTAAATGTGTTCTCCTGCGGTAATATTTAACAAAAACATTGAGCAATAAGGCCTTGACGTATATTAAAGTTTACAAGTTCTTTTCATGCGACCTGTGCGCTAACCTTCCACAGGCGCTGGAGGTAAGTCTTGATAAGGATACGCAAACGCTGATTTTTTGAGAGTGGAATACCTAATATACTAAGGATAAGTTAAATATTTTGCAGGACTAGATCCTGCAATGCCATTGTTTGTCACTTTTAACAAGAACAGGAAACTAGACAAAGGAGACGCAAAATTTGTGGATGTTCTTCATACGAATGCTCTGAACAAGGGAAAGTTGGAAGCGAGCGGCCATGTCGACTTTTATGCCAATGGGGGAATCACACAGCCTGGCTGCAAAGATACCGACGAACAAAGTAAAAATTATCTTCGCTTTTCGATAGGTATTCTTAGTAATACGAGAGAAAAATATGTATAGATAAATTCACAAGACTTAGTGATTATTCTAAGACAAACCATGAAATATACGAATAAGTATAGCATTTCATCAGGATGTGCTTCCACTATCACTTATTTTTAGAATACTTTTTTTTTGTAAAGAGTTTCTTATCAGTTCTGTTGTATACTATACATTTTTACAACATTTTCCCGTATTTTTTTCATTACTGTGTTGAACAAAAAAAAATGTTCCCTTTTTTGATATTCCTCAGGCAAATCAAGTTGTAACCACGCCAGAGCGCCGCAGTACTATGCAGAGTCTATAATTACTGACGTAGGGTTTTATGGAACCAACTGCTACTCGTGGATCAGCTACATGATCGGCTTGTGCGGTTTGTTCCAGTCTACCGACGAGGTGATATACGGTGAATATGTTCCTAAAAAGTAAGTATTTAGATCGAATTAATAATTGTTTACATGCCCAACTAGTTTTTATATTTATTTTTGATAATTGAACAAAATCAGCGCAGTTCTCGTAGGAAAATTAACTTTGCATTTCTGCTGGCATTGTTAGCCACTGAACGCCTGGAACATGCGCGATAGTGTTTTGTTAGGGCATTTTGCCACTTGGCGGCTAATGGCTAACTTCAAGAAGGCAAAGTTGATTACCGCGAACTGTATGTTTACCTACTCAAAGCGTAGATATTCATTCAAGTAAGTAACGGTTCCAGGGTCCCGTCAAAGTCAAAGGTTCATATAGAGCTATTACAGGTGCGTAAGACACTCACAAGAACTACTACACTAACACTAACTCGCATATTTGAAGTCCAACCTTCATGCTGCATTCGACCAATGATGGGTATCTATTATTATATTCATGTTACATAATATGCAAGGATTAGTTTCAATATTTTTGTTTCACATTTTAAAGTCATGTTAATCTTTGTTTCAGTGCACGCGGGTTATATTTCTTCAGTACAAACTCGGAGTCGCCTTATGCGCAAGGAAGCAATCAGAAGAGTGGAAGAAAATGTTTAAATAACTTCAAGCAAGTAATTAAACGGTAGTAGAATTAACACTGGTTTTTTTTTCCTCAAGGTTGTTCTTATTAGGTTTTCTTTAAGTAATATTATAAAATAGGTGTACATTTCTGCAACAAAATTAAATTATCAATTCGACAATGTCATCCTTATTAGGTAGGTAATATGTTCAAAGTGAAAATATTTTTCAAACGAAAAAAATATATAAGTACGTACATAAGTGTACCAACTGAAATTGTCTTTAATTTAAATAGCTGACTGGTTTCAAAAATAAGACATAATTTGAATTTATTTCTTTTACTATCATCATTTTTGTAACAATCATCATGTACACTAGCTAGGGTGAATCATAAGGAAATATAATTGTTATGCATAATGAGTAATGTTATCATTATTACGTAGATTGAATTTTCCTACACGGAAGGACATGAAGGACGGTAGGGCGTGGTGCCTAATCACGATAAAGAAATAAACACTTGCTTACTATAATAAGGCTATATAGGTACTGATATACACTTCCCATCTTAAATAGTAAGAGTTAGTAGTTAAAAAATTGTAATTAAAGTTGTTTTGTAATATATAAAAGCAACTGCCACAAACTAACGCAAAAAGTGGAGAAATATAAATAGATTAGTAATCGAATGCTCTTCATTTGCTCAATCTGTGAATGATCTAAGAGAAACCTGAATTTTGAATCAAATAAAGTCATTGAACCAGCAAACTGAAATTATATACAAGATCTGTGAATGCCGCTGAAATATACATTAACTTAAATAATAAGCTCAAAATAACTTTCTACTACCTTTATTACATTTTTATTCTGATGTAGGAAATGTTCAAATAAATAGTAATGAGGATGTTTACTGATGTAGATGCGAACTCAAACAACACTTAAACCCAAAACAAGAGTGCCCTTAATTTATTATCAGCGCAGTTTTCCACAGTAATTAGGTATAAAGAAAACACAGCAAAATACACCAAACGCAGATAACATGATAATGC
Organism: Helicoverpa armigera; assembly: GCF_030705265.1. NCBI lineage: Eukaryota > Metazoa > Arthropoda > Insecta > Lepidoptera > Noctuidae > Helicoverpa > Helicoverpa armigera. The sequence continues at coordinate 5,671,931 of NC_087132.1, read as the reverse complement.
ACGCTTGTTCCCTTACGACAATTTCAATGTCATTTACATAATAATTTGGAACAATAGAGCGGTGGAGCTGTCTTTCAGTTAAATTTTTTCACATAATTCAGATGACCAGATCACTTTGTTTTCTTCTAATATGGTGTTTTTTGAAGCTTGATTTAAAATTAGCCAGCCTTATGAGACAACCAAACAAAAACCCACATCCTAAGACAGGACTAAGTTACCTTTAATTAGAGTAATGTAACAAAAAACATTTAGCGTGACATACATATTAGTAGAGTTCATTCACCTCAATTGTATATGTATCTGAAAACCTGAAACTTGTCATAATATATTATGATAAACTTAATTTAAATTCGTATCTTACAATAAATTTTGTTTCAAGACGTGTCTATGTAGAAAACGAATTAATTCAACATTTCTTCTTATACCTGGTAAAAGTGTATAACCTGGTTAAGTCATTATAAATTATTATTTATCAATCAAATTGCTGGGTTTAGGCGCTAGCAATTAAGTGATAAGCCTATGCTAGTTTATAAGTATACAGTCTAGTTTCATTTGCGTACAAAATTAGCTTAATTTTCAATGGGAATTATCCACAGTTTTCTTTATTCTAATCAGCTGTTTGGTCGGTTATGCGTAAAGTTTGGCGCTTCAGTACAGTTTACTGCACAAGGTCTATATATATGTGTCAGTGAGCCCTTAAACATAGTTCGAGAATTGTTATCGTTAAAATGGTTTTCATAGTTTGGCTTTTTTACCTAATTTCAATATGTAAGTACATAATAATGTTGTAATGTAATCATTTGGGAAAAGTTTTCTTAGCTCTTTTCAAATTGAATTGATTTAAATCTCTTGGTCAGTGGCCATCAAGCGAAATTTAAACTCAGTTTTATATTTAATAATATGTACTTCAATTAATTGTTCGAAAAATATTACGTACAATATGAGTGTTAATAAACATTTTGGAAGCTAAAATGGGAACATAAATTCAGTAGATACTTGTTTACTCGCAAAACATGGACAAAATATAGCCTACGTCACTCGCGGATAGTGTAGCCTCCCAATAGTGTAAGAATTTCCAAATCGGTGGTGTAGTCATATTATAAAAATCATATTTTTAGTTATACAGGGTTACTGGTAAGTAGACCGCATCCTTTCAGGAGGTGATAGTATAGGTCAATACGGACAAATTTGACCCCGGGATACACTGGGCAAAAGTTGACCCGTTTCAAGATAATCGAATTTCAAGATCTTTTCTTTACAAGTCGTCTAGGTACACGAATACATTTTTATCATTAGTTAAAAGTCTCGTTTTTGCGGATTTTTGTGTGTTTTGTGCCTTTTTGGATAGCTAGATAGATGTAGATGTTTTTTAAGTATTCTGCACAAAAAAATGAAGAGTAATATTTTTGAGAAAATAACTACTAAAAAAGTAATTACTGTTCGCTATAATTTCCTCTGTGATTTGTACAGTTTTATGGTTTGTTATTATGAAGTGATTCATCTTCTATCCAAAAACACACAAAAATCCACAAAAACGAGACTTTTGACTAATAATGAAAATTTATACGTGTACCTAGACGACTGATCTTGAAATTCGATTATCTTGAAACGGGTCAACTTTTGCCCAGTGTATCCCAGGATCAAATTTGTCCGTATTGACCTATACTATCACCTCTTGAAAGGATGCGGTCTACTTACCAGTAACCCTGTATACTACTAACAAACATATTTAATTAAAGAAATTCATCGCCTACCTGAAAATGAATTATATCCAACTATAAAGTGAAACTGTAAATAACTGTAAAGTGCTTAAATTATATGCAAAGTAAGAACTGCCAATCGCGAATAAATGCTATAGTTATTATTATTGATAATGTACAATGGAATGTATTAAAAGGACACAGTCATTAAAAACTGAGAGGTTAGAAAAGAGACATTAATATTAATATTATTCTTACATAGGTTTAATAAGATCAAGTACAGCATTATTCGACTGTATTGCACCACCAATGGAGTGTCCAAATGAAAACATAACGTTCTGGCTGTATACAAGGTAAGTCATTAGTTTTATTTTTAGGGTTCCGTACCTCAAAAGGAAAAAACGGAACCCTTATAGGATCACTTTGTTGTCCGTCTGTCTGTCTGTCTGTCTGTCTGTCTGTCTGTCAAGACCCTTTATCTCAAGAACGCGTGGACGTATCGAGCTGAAATTCACATGAAGTACTCAGGTCTATTGTCCCTTTAAGCTGTGAATAAATGAAAATATCAAACTTCTAAACCAAGCCAATCAAAAGATACAGCCGATTATGTCGATATTTTCAACAAATTTTCTACACTCGCAGAGGAATCAAAACCTACAGGATACTTCCCGTAAACTCAGAGTCTTGAAATTTGGCATGAAGCATTGTCATATAATGCAAATATAGGAAAAATTACGAAAATCTCATTTTTTTAGCTATATAATGTAAAAAAAAATATTTTAATAAAATGAAACTTACTACCTTATTTCTCACGAACGAATAAAGGTATCAAATTGAAATTCATACCAAATACCTAGGCCTATTGCCCCTTTAGACAGTGAAAAAATCAAACATCTAAGTTAACGCGATCAAAAGATACAGCAGATATACCGACACCTTAGACGAATTTCCGTCACACGCTAGGGAATCAAAACCTACAAGGTACTTCCCGTGAACTCAGAATCTTGAAATTCGGCAAGAAGCAACGTTATATAGTACAGATAAAGGAAAAATTGCGAAAATGATAAATTTGAAGTTACATAAAATATTAAAATATTATCAAATCAAATCAAATATTTTCCTCATTTCAATGGGGAATTTAAACGACCAAGTTTGACGGATTTCAGAAATCATTTCTTTGTAGTAAAAGAGTATACTCGCCGTTTATTTCCATTGTCATCAGGTCAGGATCTGATGATGGAAATCCTGAGAAATCGAGGGCAACTATCAGAAATTATAGGCATGCATAGGATTAAAACTTGATTCTCAGATGTATGTCTGGTGATATTATCAAACAGTGAAGGTTTAGAGCTTTCTTGATGATGGAGACGTGAGAAAGTCGAGAGAACTCCTCAACGGTATGATTTAGTAACGTCGTGTTTGGGCTTATACTATTCGTATTGACGAGAACTTTTCACAAAAATTAAAAATAAAAACTTTTGACAAAAAAAAAAACAACTTCTAAAAACAACAAGAAAACTGTTTATATGCATCGGTCTAGATCTCGGTGGTAAAATAAATATAGATGCATCCTCTAGACACCGACTTCTAGACCGATGCACCTAACATCTTTTTAATTTATTTCTTGGTTTTGTTTTCTTGTTGCTTTTTTATATGTTTGAAGTTGGATTTGTTTGTAAAATGCTACAAAATAAAATAAAGCCGACTTTATAAAACAAAGAAAGGGACAGAATTACACTTTTGTCAAGGCTCTAGAAACATAAAGCCAGCAGCCCCGAATCCTACTCTCTAGCAGTCGTTGTTACAATTCGACAGTTACAAGTCGTCAGGCAGTTTCGAAAAAAACCTGAAACTGGGGCTCGTTAGGTGATTAATCCCTCAAAAATAAAAGATCCCATTAGTACTGAATTCTCATCACCTAAAATAAAATAAGCTCCAACACAAGGTTACGTTATAAATTGTAAAGGAGTTCCCATAACTATATCTGATCTTTGTCAAAACCTATCTATGTGAAAAGTTGCGGTTGGCGCGAGACTCGCTTTTTATCTATACAGGATTTGTACGGAACCCTCGGTGCGCGAGTCCGACTCGCACTTGGCCGGTTTATTTTTTCATTATATAGGAGTTTCATTACAAAATATTTTGTGATATTCGACTATTTTTTAAAACAGTTTATAAGTAAATAATTCTAATGCTTCAGAAATCCAGAAATACAACAGTGTAAAATAATAAATATCGTGTCACATTTTTGTGTAGAGAAAATGAAGATAATCCACACCAAATGTTCGCTATGGACGCGGATTCCATAAAGTCAGCCCCATGGGTTCCTGACGCACCGATTAAGGTCCTGATCCACGGCTATACAGGACATAAGGATTTTTCACCCAACCCAGAAATAAGACCAGGTAATGTAAGACTTCATAGCGTAAGAGATATTACATAATAAACCCGTGCAACACTAACTATGGTAAGTGACACGTAATTAGGGATGAGCCTGAGCGAGCAATAGGGACGATAGCTCGGCAGTGTTATTGTCAATTAAAAGTTAGTTCCTGATTAATTGCTTGCGAAACTGGTTAACTTTAATAAAAGCCATATAATAATTATTTTTTCCAAATAAATATTAAATTAAATAGTGAAACGGGATTCTTAAAAAAAACTTCAAGTCACCTGGCATAGTGGTGCTACATTTGCCTAACCACATTGGTGACGGCTTCCAGTCTTACCGAATGCAGCGGAATACCAGTATTTTACATGGTATATCCCTTGCTAAGTCTGGTAAGATTTCCCTTGGTAGGGTATAATTTAAATGTCAATTCAAGCCAACATATTCATCCTTTCAGTTTACATGAAATGCTGCGACTACAACATAATAACGGTGGACTACAACCCGATAGCCCGAGAACCTTGCTACATAGAAGCGGCTCGTAACACTGAGTTGGTAGGCATGTGCACCGCCCAACTGATCGACCAACTAGTCCAACAACATGGCTTCAATCTGTCGCAGTTCCATATTATAGGCTTCAGTCTTGGCGGACAAACGGCTGGCTTCATAGGCGATTATGTCAAATCTGGGAAGTTGGATAGAATTACTGGTTTGTTAACAATTAATTTAGTTCAATTAAAAGTACATATTGCGCAAAAAATCGCGAATTCTATGACTAACATATCATTATAATACCTATAGCTATTAACCCCTGATAAAATGTTTACAATTTAGCTGTAGTAAGCGACAGTTTTCCGAAACTCTCCGTAGGCGCTATAGCCATTGCTTGACTATGCTTACGGTTTTAAATATTTACAGCATGTTAACATTTTAAATGAGTTAAGGTAAACAAGTTTATTAATCACATTTTTCAGGACTAGATCCTGCAATGCCATTGTTTGTCACCACCGACAACAACAAGAAATTAGACAAAGGAGACGCTAAATTTGTAGACGTTCTTCATACGAATGCTCTGGAGAAGGGAAAATTGGAAGCCAGCGGACATATTGACTTCTATGCTAATGGGGGAATCACACAGCCTGGCTGCAAAGCTACTAAAAATCAAAGTAAGTTATTTTTCTTAAATAAAACTACTTTTACGGATTTTTTCGCGGTTATATAAATATTATTTAATACCAACGTTTCGGGTTCTTTACATTACAGTACAGGAAGACCATAGACCCGCGATAAAATCCGTTAAAGCCCGATAAAGTAGTTTTATTTAAATGTCTAAACTCGCGTAAGTGTCACAAATCAAACATAAGTTCTTTGCTGTTCAACTTTGTTTAAGATACTCTTTGCTATGTGATAACGCAGGCTCGCGGTTAACATAAATATTTATTTGTTATTCCTCAGCAAAATCAGGCTGTAACCACGCCAGAGCGCCGCAGTACTATGCAGAGTCCATAATTACTGACGTAGGGTTTTATGGAACCAAGTGCTACTCCTGGATCATCTACATGATCGGCTGGTGCGAGATGTTCAACTCTAAGGACGAAGTCATTTTCGGTGAATATGTGCCTCAAAAGTAAGTTTCACACGTTATACTAATATGATATATTATACAGTATGGAAGAAGAAAACATGCTGCCCCGACCCCAAATAGAATTGTAATAGTGGTAGGAGGATTGTCACACAATCCTACCTGTAGCTGCTTACTCAAAGCGATTGAAGCAATATATTTTTCGAGCAAAAATAAACCAATCAAATTATTCCTGTCATTCATTTTAGATACAAAATAATAAAAAATACACTAATTCCTTTTTGTGCACAATTCAATAGCATTGCCAGCAATTTGCTACGTTTAGTGCAGGCACCGAAACACTTCCATACTTTCACTAGAGAACAGTTTACCTTTGCTTCAGACTTACTTCCTTCTAGTGCCGATCTCATAGTAATTACCTATTGCATAGAGTCATTGAAAACTTTTTCGCTCTCTTTTTATCTTTGATTTTCGTGGACTCGGAAAATAAATGTATTTTCAACATATTTTAATTTCATCAAAATTAATCGTCTACTTACTATATTTTATATACTATTATTTTATTCATGCTAGTTATGCGAGGAGTGATTTCAATATTTTTGTACCAAATTTTGAAATCTTGTTTCCCTTTATTTCAGTGCCAACGGGTTATATTTCTTCAGTACCAACTCGGAGCCGCCGTATGCGCGAGGTACCAACCAGAAGAGCAGAAGAAGAAGAAGTTCTAATTATTTCAAGCGAGGAATTAAATGGTTGTAGAATTAAACTATGTGTTTTCGTTTTATCGAAGCTATTCTTATTAGATTTTCCTTACATTTTATAAATAGTACAACAAAAATATAAAGTTACATAATATAGCAGCTTGGTGTTAGGCGAAATGGTATCTAATTTATCCAAATGTCAAGCATAATTTATTCAACCTAATTTCAAGTTTTCAAGAACGTGCACTTGAAAGTATAATGCAAACTTCTTAGGTTGTTCACAGCGAGGTAACGAGCGCAGTCAGTTCCGACTTCCGTATTTCATGGATCTTGATAACCTTATACTTATCCAATCTATTGTTTACGTAAGTTTACATCAAAATTCATTTTAACTGTATGTAATTACAAGCCGGTCTATGCATTGCCTAATATGAGCTCTCAACCGGTACTACCCGTAGTGCTCCACATAAAAACGGATGCATAACAGATGCCATACAGTACAAACTTACCTTGAATTGCATATAAAGTAGTTTGAACCAAATTATGAATATCCAAATTATTTATCGTAAGTCCTACTTTGCATCTATGTCGTAATCTTTTTTTCACTCAACAGGTATTCTAGAAAGATCTTAACTTCGAATTTATTTATAGAATTATTTATCAGCTAAACTTGTTTTACTGTGGATTGCAAAAAAGTTATTTTTGGTGACATTTACGATTACGGTGCAATGTGGCATTAAAATATTTGAGAAATCGACCTCGTCATTGTACAAGCTCTATAATCAAGCAACAAAGTTACTATCAAAGCATTTATATAGAATCGAGTATCTAAGCACTTGATACCAGGATGCTGTCAAACTTCAACCTGCATTTAAATATTTCCAAAGCGATGTACCGGACAAGCCAGTTGCTGATAATGACGGAGCACACTGGCGGACATTCATGCCGGCTTTCCCCACATCCTCGTGGCTATCCTCGATTGTTGGCTGTTGCGAAACCGCGCAGCATTCATGTTGCATCCATGGCCTTATTTGTCCGCCATCCGCAAATTAGGCAACGCCCGGGTTACGTTGCGCGACTGTGCTCGGGGCCTTATAGTTATTGCCTTAAGTATAAACTTGATATGTCGAAAGCTCTCCACTTCGAAGATACGATAAAGTTGAGGTAAATGGCATTTAACGGTAAGTCTCCAAGTGAGTCGTCATAATATTTGTATTTTTCCGGATAAAGGGATCGAAAAGATGAAAAGTTCTCACGCTTTGATAAGTATTTAATAACAAAAGATCTGAATAGTATCTGTCTTGGTTCAGATAAGATATTTTTCTTTATATCCAAAACATTCAATTCATAGGTGCTTCTAAGGGCCGAGAAATTATTACACTATGCTACACTGAATGGAACCTCATTGCTACCAACAGTCATTATAACAAATGAATAAAACCGCACTTAATTAATACAAATGTAAAACAAAATAAATCAACACGAAACACCTGCATCTTAAGACACGATTGCACTCGATTGCAATTATCGATATGAAACAAAATAAGTATCGCTCGGATTGCCGACATCCATAGATATGCAACATCTCGATCTGCTGACATCCGATACTCGATATTCATAGACGAGTAGGTATATCGCTAACCCACGGTAATATCATAGTGATGCAACGTGCAATAGGTTCACAGGTTACCATGTCAGTTCATGCCTTGGAATAATGCCTATTGTAAGCCTGCACGTTGGTTAATACGGCTCATCTTTATATGCATAAACGTTTCCTAATTGTTCAATGAATAATAACACTTGACAATGTAATTATACAACTAATACATACTAGAAAACAATGAACTTGAGTTAAATTATAACATTCATAATTCACCGAATAATAACTTTTTATATTATAGAGCTAAAGAGTTTGTTGGTTTGCTTGTGCGTCCTATTCTCCTATTTAATTTGAAAAATAATTTCAGTGTGAGATAGCCCATCTAAAAAGGAAGGCTATAAGCTTTTTATCCGGATTCCCACAGGACGCCTGACGCGGATATTTTGGAGGAAAACCCAATCAAATTGGTTGATCATTATAAATAATCCCACACAAGCGACAAATGTGGGGCATTTCTTTGTAATAAAATAATAATTCAATAAAATTTACATTATAAAGAGAAGTCAACTTCGCAGCACGTAAAAAATGGAGCCCAATTATAATAAACTTTAATATCGTATCTTATGTAATAAAATAGCGTTTTGTCGGAATTCTAAGAAGCCGTTCAGGTTTATGTAACTGATTTACTTTTAACTTGGAGAACCAATAAATTATTCATGTTTGCATTTGGTAGACCTTTTTCCCTCTATCTGTTTGTATGAATGGCAATAATCGAACTTTAATTTTTAACTTTTGTCACCAACATTATCTTAGGATATTTTTATATTCATCTTAAAAGAAATAACATTATAAATCCAAGAAATATGTGTTGGGTAATAAATATTTTTTTCGTATATTAATAATTAATATTTACATTTAAATTGATAATTAATTAGTAAAGATGAGCACGAATTTGTACCGAATTCTTGTCAAATTCGCAGTGTTGTTATGCAAAAGGGGGGAAGTCGCATGGCGAGGGTCAACATCACGCAAACACTTTCGCTTGTTCAGTACCCGCTCGGAGTACGCACGTGGTACACGCATTCAAACACAACACTAAAATAAATTATTTTTTTAATAACGTAAACAGTGCATCGGTAAAAAAAATATAAAAAAATAATTTCATGTTGTGATATTTTTTCTGTGATTTGAAAATTTAAATTTAAAAGTAGCTACGTTATTTATATAAAAAATATTTTGATATAATCAATTTGTAAACAAAAATGGTAACATGTGCACAGTGGTTGGTTTTAGTTGGAATAACTGCCTTGCAAATATCCGGTAAGTTAATTATGATTTTAATTAGGAGCGTACTAACTTAAAATACAAAGGTCATTTATTTCTTTAATAATAAAACAATTCTTTGACGGATGTTAAACTCTGTGCATTAAAGCAAATCTTTGTTTACGTTTTGTTGCTTATAGGGGTCATGGCTGTTAATCATCGTCACTAAGACATAACAATATTATTTTACTACCAATAAAAAAATAATAAAGCTTAAAATAACGTAGGTAAGTATTGCTTAATTCAGAATTACAAGAGGTCCTTTACTTATAGCAGGTATTAAAATTGTTATTCACAATTCATACCTTTGTCACACAATGTGATCTCTAAAAGTCGTTTGAAAGGAAAATAAGATAACAGTAAAAAAAAAAACAGTTTTTTATAAAGGAACACCAAAACGATCACTGTTTCCTCGATCGCAAATTCCTGGAGACGTCCTCTGCATATAAGTACTTTGTCCCCCATATGTATTCTCATATTCATTTCCACTTCCAATATAAGAAATTGGAAATGCTTCTTTACCATAATTAGGTAGGTATGTTGTATTTTTAGTGCAGTTCAAAGGCCTTTCTTGAATCCTTAAATTTTCCTTATCATTAGCCAGTCATAAAAATCCTTTGGTCTGCCCAAAATATCTCAAAAGCTTTAAGCCATTATAGAACGATACTTAATTGCCTTCCATATATTTTGGGCTCAATTTACATGTAAGGATAAAGTTATAAAATATTTTAAGTTTTTTGTTGTTATTGAGAAGTTTCGCGAACTGCATCAAGTTACCGCAGCTATGCACCGACGTAACCTACAACTGATAGTGTACTCATTGCATAATAACGTTAAGTTTGTTTTGCTGTAACCGCCCGATCGGCTTCCTCATCCGCGTAGAGATGCTGCGTGCTACGCAAATTGATGATACTTTTTTATTTTTAAGAATATGAAATAAGTGACTTCATATTCCTTGTTTACTCTTGACATAGACAATTTATCGTCGGAATGTACTTGATACACAAAGAAACATTATGAAAATGCCTCAGAACTGATTTCTACAGTGTTTAATTAAAAAGTTACATTTTTAATATCCTGCACAGTAGCTTCGTGCTGCGTTAGAAACACACTCAAGGTTACTCAAGGTCAGAGACGAATTTAAAAAAACAGATACATTCTGTACAAAAAAGAAGTTTTGTTTGGAACGAATCCTGTGAGAGTATCCAAAGTAAACAAAGATGATCTGCGAGTTCCGCCTATCTTGAACCGCGGAGCACGCTTGAATCGCAGGTGTGTCTTCGCACAATGGCTACTTCCGAAATGTGGCTCGACCGACATTCTCGTTGCATAAGATCGTTCACCCACTCTCGAGTTGCCCAATCCGGTCTCTGTCACATTAGGCTGATAAACGTGCCACTTTACTTTTTACCTCGTATTGTTTCGAGAAGTGTCGTCAATAAAATAACTGATGATGAATGTAATTTCTCTCTTTATTTATTTAAATAGGTATTTGTAGATTAATTAAATATGTAATGTAAATATCAGATGAAAAGCCAGCAAATGTAAGCTACACAAAATGGTCTCGCTTCCAATATATCTTGGAGAGAAACTCCAAGAAAAATCTGATGAAAATTAATGAACCATTTATTCATTTAAAACAAAAGCTGATGATATAATACGTATAATAAGTGTTTTAAATTATGTGGTTGGGAATTTTGAACTGAACAGTTAATTTAAAGCAATTAAATGGTAATTAATTTTACTTTGGTCAATTGTAATGCAGAGCCTGTTATAGTCACTAATAAGTTACAGCTTCTGGTTTTCTGAGTAATTAGCGATTAATGAAATATCTATTAAATTCTATTAAATGTTCGAGTCACTGATTATACTCAATTACATCTGAGTGGATCTCAAAAGGACAGTTGATTAATTACATTATTATGTAACTAAAGGTTAGCATTTTACTTTCATAATCCCCGACCCAGACGCACCTTTACAAGCTAAAGCTTTTAAACTTGTACCTATAAATTGTAGACGAAATGACAATCTTATTCTCCATTGGGTCACAGAAGTCTTTGGGTCAAGGCCGCCGTAAATAACATATGATTACAATGGTGGAAATTATAGGCACGAACAATGCAATTTTCGGACAGGTTCGCGACGAGGAAAAATAACGAAATGTGTAAAATTGCTATCTAAGAATAACCTCTACATTTCGTTCAATAACCTTGTGATTAGAGTAGATAACATTGCACAGAAGCCTATTGGGAATTATAAACAAAAGTTATTAGAGATTGAGCATTTAGGTAACGTAAATACCCAGGTAAAGTGGTCAATATTTCCATTTACCTACTTAAATATGTGCGTGAAAGAACATTGAAGTTACAATTTGTAAAAGGTCAATCACAAAAATATTCCTACTAGATCATAATCATTTAATTACTGTCTAAAACGGTTCTTATATAATTGGCATTCCTATTTTTTTAAACACTTGATGACCTTAAATTGCATAATCGACAATCTGACCGTGAAAAGCTACTGTTAGTTATTTCGCAATATTTGTTGATAGTAGTTAACTAAACAATTTCAATGTTTACTATGTTAATGACCTTACAAGTTTGTTACAACATATTCGGTGCCAGCTAAACCCGCTTCGGGCACCTATTACGAAGAAGGGTGGACTTGTAATGACTTAATTAATTAACAACATTTCGATGCACGGTAACTACCTACCTACTTACACTTGTTTTCCTGTTGGTATAGTTGGTAAATATATGTTTTACAATTGACTAGTCTACTTGTATTTCACGTAACAAGAGATGACCTATGTGATATCGTGATATATGGTACGAAATCTTAGCTGGTTACAAATGCAGCAACAAAGTGGAGTTGAATGGAGTGATCGTTGATATAATTATCTAAGTGGTAGTTTGAGAACTAGCACACGGGTAATGTCAGTACTCGAGTTCATTTTAAAACCACATTTTAGTGAAGTACCAGACTTTGGTCGATCACAAATTTAGATATTCCATAGCTGTAGATGTCGAAGTATTTTCTAGACAAAAATACATATTGAAGAATACGCTCTATCAATGAATAATTTAAGTTGATGTGTCCTGTCAGTTAAATTACTGTTATTAAAGGAATCACAGATAGGTGTTTATTCCAAGTACCAAGCTAGAAGGCTTACCAAAAACGCAATCAGAATATAAAGTTATACCTACGCCTTTCAAAACGCTTTAATTAATGCGAAATACCTTCGGAATATCTAATCGGCTCGACCAAAATGCCACAAAGATATTAGGTTAAAACTAAGAACTGTGTGTTAAATATTAGAGGTCATTCATTAAGTGATGACCTTAAGATTAAATATGTACGGGATTCCGCAACGTCCGATATAGTCGTACGACAAATACTTCTGATGGATATTGCGAAAGAAATCGTGGATGTTATGAGCAGTCTTATTACATTAGCCGCAGCCCGCAGGTCGACCATGCGTGCATTCCATTTACGCAACTTATTCATCAACTGTTACTACGTGTGATGTCTAAGAATCTGTTTAGGAAAATTCTCGAACACATTTGGTGCAATTTATAATTTATATTGTCTTCATTCTGGCAAAGTTATAAATCAAGCAATGACGAATTAAGAAATATAGAAGGACGTAGATTGATTTCATTGGCTCCTTCAAAAAGGTCGAATGCATAGGTAACCAGCGCTCGTGCATGACCAGGCGTATCAATGAGGACGCAGAGTGGAAGGATCAATATTTAAATAAAAGACGTAAAACGAGTTATTTAACTTTATGAAACATATAATTCCAAATAGTAGTAAAAGACGCTCTCAAAGCCACAATACAACAATAGGAATGTTTAATTACCGACACAACCGTTAAGTGTTGGTAATAATATTGTATGGATGTGTAATAAATCTCATCTATCAATCTAAGAAACACATCACAACATAACTTAGATTCACACATAATGGGTTCAAGAAATCAACATTGTTGTCGCGACTCCTTACAAAACATCGCACATATGACCAGTGTAAAATAATCTACCGGCGCGTACTAATTGCAGGAAATTAAGGGTAGAGTCTAATTGGTTAGGTGTGAGTCACAGTGCGATAGGTTACAAGCATGGCAACGCTTTCACTGTTCAATCGCTTCACTTGTACTTTCCACCGAGCCTTCGATGTGAACTCATAATCTAGTTCATTATGATTATGCAACCTGTGTGCGCTTACCTTTCGACGATTGTCATGTTTCTTACCATTCAAGTTCCGTAGGAAACTTAATATCCACTGATAATCAATATTCCCGCGTAGAAATGCGGAAAACAAGACCACTAGGTCTCGTTTTTAAGGAAAAAGCTGCAAAAGAAGTATAAGAAGGTCTAAAAGCAAGTAAATGGGATTGTTGTACTGACTTCAGATTGTCAAAATGTTAAGACATACTTCAACTACGTAAGAAGTAATTATACAGTGGATGCATTGCATGCATTTATAATATTTTTTCCGTCAAGACAAGTAGGTAATCAAGAGATTGAGTTAAGTATATTTAAGTGTAATCAGTAGATTCGATAGAAAACGTGCCATCGAAATTAGTGCCTATATTTGGGAAACTATATAAATGGGTACTATTTTATCCTAGTTGCAATTATTAACATTTAAATAATCAAGAACATTTTTGTCCCTGTACAACATGTGAACGTCGTATGTCAAAATTAATAGTAGGTATATTGAAATCTGTTTCAACATTTATAATTTTCCATGTATATAGCCTGTGCTTCATTTAATTAAGGTCACAAGCTAATTAACGTTAAATTTCATTGAAACTATCTATACTTGTCATTTGAAATCCATTTCTACATCACTTCAAGTTTGCTTGAAAATACATGTAACATCATTGCATTACCAACCTCGTCAACTAACCTCACTACTACTACCTCAATTTAAATCTATTAATATAATACAAAACAATTTTGAAAATACGTATAATTTACTTGCAAGGCCATGGGAGACTTTCGAGCAGAATTATATACATTTATGTATCGTTTTACATCACCCATACACCACTATTTGACTTCGAAATGTCTTTTAACGTAATTTTAGTTGCATTCCAGTGTCGTTCGTCGGCGGAACGTAATTAACTTGGAAACGCAACACTTACTGGTTAGGTACACCATTTTGTAATTTTACTACACAATATATTATTGCGTATGAGAGGAAAATTTCGTATGCGACGCATCAAACTGGTGTGGATTGCAAATTCTTTCCATAAACATTGCAATATCTTCCTACTTTCAGCTGTATGATAGCCTCTGATCACACTTCATTCATACAATACCATTTTGAAATTGTGCGTTGTGTAGGCATATCGCATTAGGTATGCATGCAGTACAAGCACAATGAATGACAAAATATATGATGAAACCGCCCTTAATTTGGCTATATTGCGTATTTTTTTTTCATAATAAACTAAAAGGATAGAATAGTATAGAACAATCACGTCTGTTATAATACTCTTATATTGAGACAAACGTCTTTAAACTTATTCAAATCGGTTCAGTGGTTTCGGAGCCCATTCATGTCAAACAATGAAATATTTCAATCGTAGTGTAGACTAGTAACACATTTTTATGTAAAAAAATACAATTAATTGGGTAAGCCAGTAAATGGTAACTAAGTAGGTACCTGACCCAATACTTGATAACGCCATCAGACTTAATATTCAATTCCCTTTCAATAACCATGGAACTTACTAGTACAAATCAATCTCTATCATGTTCAAGTTGAAACGAATATTAAAATTAAATAATTTGACTTAAAAAGGAGGTCACACGAATGCTAAACTTAACGTTTATTGGTACTTACGAAAGAACCGACTCGATACTATTGCGGTATCAATGACGACCACTCGCCTCTTTTGTTTTAAATAAAATAATATTCAAGACTAGATAACGCACTAGGTACATAAAATAATTATAAGGTATTATAATTCAAAATAATAAACATGAACTACAAACTGATAATAAATATTTGTTGAATAACAGGTACTAGGTTCTATTTATTTCAACAATAGATTCATTTTATTATTTGTTGATTTATCTGTCAGTATGCGTTATTTTTTAATTCGACTTTACCGACTAAGTTAAATTTCTATTAAACGTATTTACAAATATCATAATAATTATTACTTGTACACAAACCTAATTTAACAAGTAGAAAAGAAGGGTTCTTTATGAAAAAAATACTACCACCTTCATCATAAGTATATTTATTTTTTACGTCTTTTATGCGTGCACTGAAACAAACGTTGTATTGCGAATTTCAAATATTTCTGAGTATATTGACCTCTACTTAAAATCCGTAAACGTTCTTGCATCACTCAACTGCAATATAATACACACATAACAAATAGCCAGTAAACGAACGTCGCAGACAACAAAGCTTTGTTCCTACAGAAATAACAATGAAAAAGCATTCACGTATTACATAAACCTTTTGTCTCAATAAAAGGCGAAAATTGACAACAAATATTCTTTGACATAATGACGAATTCGCGTAACAATCATAAGAGATGAAAAACGTTCTCGAATTAGAATTGTAGGGCGTAATCAGAGCATGAAACTTGCCGCGTCTTCGCTCGCAAATATCCTCCTAACGACCTTCAGTTTAATAAGTAATGTTCCAGAACTGTATTTAAAGAAAAAGCATTGTGATTGTAATGAGGTATGGAAGAAAGACTTAAGTTGTATATAAATAAGTTTGATTGTTATCCGTTTTTTATTGAGAGTTAACTATGAGGAACGGGCAATCAAAGATACATCATAGTTTTAGTACTTACTTGACTATACCAGTAAAATGTAAAGCTTCTTATTTTTCTTTGTAATGTAAATAGCATGAAGCCACGGTTTTCATTGATCAATACACCAATTAACACATACTAGTCATTATAACCAAATATCGGTAAAGTATAGTGAAAGATCTGTTTTTTTTTTCTAGTTATACCATCAATAGACAAACGCAAGGAGGTTGTAACAAAAGAGTTTTTATACCGAACGTTATTCCTACCTCTTGTCAAGCCCAAAAATAAATCTTACAAAATTCTTATTACAGGAACAAAGGGTCAAGAAGAAGCTCCGCAGAAGAAACCGCAGTCAGTAAGAGATCTCCTCAACACCACATCATGTATACCGCCGCCGTATCGATGTCCACACCCCAAAATGCAGTTTTTTCTATATACCAGGTACCTGCACAAATTGTATACAAAATGTTCAGAACAATAGAAGTATTATAATAAAAGTATGAAAACTTCACAAGATGAAGTCACAACTATTATTTATGATTCGATCTCGATTATCTACTATGAAAAAGTATGCTGAAACAATTTCCTTACTAACTTACTAACATAAATATTCCCACGGGTGAAATCCAGAGAGCGACGTTATGTATCATAATAAACAATTATAACTACTAGACGATGATGGCGACTAAAAAAACTAACAATAGTCGATGTCTATTTTGATAACTTTATAGCAAAGATTCATGATGAACTGATGAATAAGAAAAATATTAACAGATTTCGTGGACTTCGCCATAAAAGAACTACCATATTTTTTCCAAGGAGTTTCTTATTATTTTAGTAAAACTGGTTTATATTTTACAAAAGAAAATAAGAACGCCATTAACCAACAAAAAAGTAAAATAAAAAAGTTTTATCTAATGGCATCTTGTCAATTTTTTCTACTATAATGGCCAGTGACACGTCGGAATGTTACAAAGGAGTTTTATACATTTATCATTAAAAGAGGTCTTATATTATATTAGAGTCATAATATGAATGCGTCACTACATTTTTGTAGGTCAATAAACCCTTAATAAAATTAATATATTCGTTGTATTTTCAGGACTACTCAAGAAAAGGGTGAACTAATAAACACGCTCGACAATGACTCTTTAACGTACTCGAGATTTAACACCAAACATCCTACGAAGATCGTCGTGCACGGCTTCGGAGGAGGTCGGAACCTCTCACCAAGTACTGACATGAGGAAAGCCTACTTTACCAAAGGGAACTATAATATCATTATAGTGGACTATGGATCTCTTGTGAAGGAACCGTGTCTAAGTCAGGTATGTGTTTTCATTATTTTATTTATGGTTAATGATAGGTGATGTTTCATGCGTGGGAAGCAGAGTGAATGTTATAATAAAATCTAATAGAGAAGAATAGTGCGAACTGTGTGCCACCTTCAAATAATAGTATATGAGGGAATGAAGTAAAATGAATATGCAGCTGTAACTTAGCCCGACTTTGTTATGTAAACATAATGATTACTTAAACCGTTAAGTGTAAAGTCAAGTTAACAAAAGTGCGTACAAACTCATTGAAGCTAACGTACACAATTTTTAAGCGCGATTCATGGTCAAACAAACACTTGCAATGAATTAAATTAAGCCAGATGTGGCTTAATTTAATTTACATTTCACGATCATCTTTCTATTAAGATTGATCTTGAATTAAGGAATAAAAATTATCCTACTTTTCTTTTTAAAGTATGTATATTTATCAAATGAAAACGAAATAAAATGAAATGGCACAGATTAATACAATAATTGTAAACAAAGAGTTTATAAACGTATACAAAAATAGCGATGCTATATAAAAATAAAAAGAAGTGAAAAAAAAAATTATCTAATGGCATCTCAGATTTTTTTGCACAAATACGGCCATCGACATTTAAGCTTTAACAAAAAGGTTTATACACGAATCATGAAAATAGGTCGTATGTGAAGGTTAGTCTAACTATACATATTCCTAACTTTTTATGAAAAGATAACTTTCTTTTTTATTTTATTTCTCCTATGTACAAAACTAAAAAGTAGGCAAATAGGTTGATACATGTGACTTTTTCATTGCCATTTAAAAACAGTTTCGTAACATTTGAAGTTGAACTGTATTCGAAGCGCAGTCATCCTCATTGAACCGTTAGTAAGAGATACAATAACATGTAGATATTACCGTAATGTTATATAACAAGCCATTTTTTGTGACCCCAATTTGTATGCGGTAATAATCTTTACGTGGTTTTTTGCAAAGTCACCTACATAGCTTACATTTTTTCATTATCACAACAGGAAAAGTCAACAGTTAAAGCCTTTGGCACTATAATTCTATTTTGGCAGACCTGATCCTCATACAAATACTTGTAATGGTATTGTGTAATAGTCCAAATTCCAAAAAATCGATAGGTTTAAGTGTATTGAATGTACAAAACTTACACTGAAATACGTAATTCCATTATTTTCGGTAAAGCATTGACGAAGAGCGAAAAAATGTTGCAAATTTTTAGTGGCTGTTGGTAAAGCAACGCAAAAATAAAACACAGATACACAACATAGATAGATCGTAGATTTTTGACCGTTTATTCCTAACTTTTCAGATCGAGTGGGCGCCTCGCTTCGCTGGCCTCTGCATTGCTCAGCTGGTGGAGTACCTACAGTACCATCCCGTCAAGTCAGTAGCGCCCGACAAGCTTCACACCATCGGGTACAGTGTGGGCGCCCATATACTTGGCCTGGTCGCTAACTACTTGGGCAACGGGAAACTTGGCAGAATCACCGGTAAGAAGTTATTGTAGATCAATACTCTAATTAAATACGATACGAATTATAAATACGAATATCAGATTGGTTACCACTCTTTCGCGGAAAACGGCTTATGTAAAATTTTATGGGGCAGGCAGGACTATAGAATAGGAGCTTTCGACAATTGACTTGGTTGCAATCTAATTGTTTCTCTTGTCCTCGCAGGAATTTTCAGAAAACAATCAGTGTTCAAATAAATAATGGGCAAAGAACTTTAACCCCTACAATGTCAATCACAAGTGTCCTTAGTAAATAAGAGGCTATGTGAGATTAAAATAATGACTGAAGATTTTATATTATATTGAGGTTACATAAAATTGTAAGAAGTCATGGATACTTGTAATATTATCCTCACGCATGGTGCATTTGGTATTTTTAGCTGTATTTAGGCCTTGATTATGACCTAACTATGAACCTTGATTATGTAGCATTTTACAATACGTAAAATTGAGACTGGGCAACTGAAATGTATTACGTACATATGAAGTCAAACACGGGTATCAAAGGATTTCAGCTGTAGTTTTTAAAGGTTTCCAACGAGTAATTATTGGAATTGTTGGAGTTCTTTTATTATTAACTTACCAGACGGAGAATGTTGTTCAGCAAAGTTATTCTCATTGCACTTTAAACCAAACGTGATCACCAAAACTCGTTTCGAATAACTTCCTGACTTGAGCGAAAACAAGATTTTATGCAACATTCGTTTACGTAAACACATAAGGGATTGGGTGACATTGAAATTGAAAAATAGCGTAGGTAGAATACACTAGATTTAAATGTTTTTCCTTTTAGTATTATCTGTGTTGACTCATGGTGAATTTAACTGTTGGATGTAAAGATGCCTTAGGTGCCTATAGCATAGCTTCAACTTATTGATGCTTGTTTACACATTTTTAAGCATTAGCTTATCAACGATTTCTTTTAATTATCTTCCAGGTCTGGACCCTACCATATTGTTTTACATGGGCACCAACCGTTCCCGTGACCTGGACTACACAGACGCGCACTTTGTGGATATCCTACACACGGGGGCTGGAATCCTCGGCCAGTGGGGACCCAATGGACACGCTGACTTCTACGTCAACGGTGGCTCCAGCCAGCCTGGATGTGCTCATGACACTATATTCCGTAAGAATTTATATATATTTTGTTTCTAAATTATATTACAAAAACATCTATATTAAAAATGAGTAAAGTTTGAATAGGCCCTCGTTAACAAGGGGGCTAGTAGGGTTCGGCCCTCTCTTATTAAGTTGCGGAACTAACCATACTCCCTCCGCCCTCAACACTTGAGGGCACAGTTGTACAAAGATTTCACTTTCAATTTTGTTCACCTAATTCACAACAGAGTTCGCATTAAATCGACAGTCACGCCACCTATTGCTACTTTAGGTAACTATTTTAAGTTTTGCACATAGAGGGCGCTTTACACCTCATCAATAACTTCCTATATCAGTTAATTGAGTAAAAATTCTTAATTTCCAGAAACCCTTTCATGCGACCATACCAAGGTGACCCCGTACTTCATAGAGTCGATCAACAGCCGAGCTGGTTTCTGGGCGGGGCCTTGTTCAAGCCTGTTCTCGTACCTCATCGGGTGGTGTGAGCCCAAGGATACGGAGTATGTGCTGATGGGCGAACATGTCAGTCACAAGTAAGTGCTTTGCGAGATTGGGGTAAATCGCTCGGCAATTACGTCACTGTAAAGATGTTTCAGCAATTCAAGTCCGGGCAAATTTGAGTATGTTTTAATGGTGTCTTAGTGAAAATTCAGGAAGAAATTCAGGAAGTGTTAGACTTTGTTCAGAATTAAATAAGTATCTTTTAATCACCAATACGTTATTTTCGATTTTGAGGTTTTTTAGTAAGACGAGGTCTTTAATGTTTTTAATAAGCTAAAAGTGCTTATTTTTTTCTTGCATGCATTACTTGTTGAGACAAATTGACTTGAGAGTACACTAAAATTAATAAAGCCTCTTTTGTTTCAGTGCCAGAGGTGTCTACTATGTGACGACGAACGCTAAGCCGCCATACGCGAGAGGTTTCCCGGGCAAATCTCGAAGACTCCGTTCAATCACCCCCTATAGTTGATGATGTTACTTTAACTTAGAAAAATAAAACTTACCAAAACTTAGGTGTTCAATTAAGTAGCTAGCCATTTTTGTCGGGGTTTTAATATAAGTAGATTAACTTATTAAGAATAATGAAAATTATTGTGAGTGTTGGTAGGCCGTAGTAAGAAATTGATTGTCTAGGAATACTTAAATCTCAGTTCCTAGCAACTGCTTTGAAATATAAATGTTTCTAATGTAAACAGGAATAAATATATAAGACATTTGAAACTATTGAACTAAGTTCTGAAATGAGTGCGTAAATTGTGGTAAAAAAAAATACCCATTGGTAATTAATATACTTATTTTTGGGAAAGAAATGTTTCTGATAAATCACCGCCGTTATTGTATCTTTGGATATGATTGTGTAGTTACTCAAAATGAGTGTTAATTTATTGATTTATTTAAGAAATTTGTGATAATACTTTTACTTAGGATTAAAGAGGATTTCAAAGGGATTGAAGCGTTTTTTTTTTGCCAACCCTTTCTTTTTATATCATAATATGTACCATATCAAAAACATCTGATTATTTGTCTTACCTAAAATAAATGAGTCCAATAAATCATTAAAACAACAGTAAATAAATTTAAAACATATATTCGGGAAGATAATGTTACCATTTTGAAACGACAAAAGGGTACAATTGTAACAGCAAGCACATTTAATAGAAATACACGGATTATGTTCTACAGAACAGTGATAATTAATCATTAACAAATATTTTACACACTACATATGGTGCATTTATGAGATCAGAATTAGATCAATTACAAGTAAAAAAGGAACAACCGTTAAAAGATAAATCTTAGCCTAATTTATTAAGTAATAATAGATACGTTAATCAAAAACGTAAAAATCCACTTATTGAACTATCAGAATAGTTCCAATGTTCTAGAAAGTTTCAAATCAATGCATTAATTCCTTTAAGAAAAGTTTTAGATTTTCTTTTTAAATAATATTTTTCTAATTAACATTTACGAAGAATGACAGACGGATAAATAAGTTAGTATTTACATTTATATTTTCCTATAATAATATTATAATCTTACAAATATCTATTTTTAAACGAAACTCAAATAAGCTCCATTAAATCTTTAGCGATCTAGAAATAGAAAAAAAGTATACATATTTATTTAACTTTATTGCACTCTGATGCACAAATGATAAAATCGTTCATATTAAGCAAATAATCGCAATTTTCAATTTGGAACATGTATGAAAAATCGAACATTAAACGAAAAAGGAGCTCACTTTTCAAAAACATTTAAAATCAGTACAAATGAGCTGTTCAAATGCAGGTAGTAATTAACTACAAAGTATTACAAACTATAAAGAAATCTTAATTAATGACGTCAGGTTAGAGTAAGTAACAATCGTTGTATCATAGGAGTTGTCCAAGTACACATTGCCCTTCCTTTAAATTAAATCTTCAGTAATAAATACTAATGATGATCTACGAGTTATGTGAATTTAGTCAGACGAAAAAGCATACCTACATAAAAGTTTATAACATTCTTACGTTAGGTAAATTAATGCCTAAATAAAAAAGAGTTTTACTTACGTGAAAATACATGTATACTTGAATGACGATATACAATTTGAAAGTAATTTTAAAGTACTCTATTCGCGCCTGTTATGCTTCTGTCTTACTACTACTAACTTGTTTTTTTTTTAATATCCTAAGCTGTCAAAGGATCTCACTCTATCTTACTTAGAATTACTTACCTAAGTTTAATATAGCAATTTTTATCTTATCATACAATCTCCTGCCAATCTGCTACATAATCTCATAATCTTTATTTTTTCTTAGCTCTAGTCTAATTAAGTATCTATAATAAGTCCTAATTAAACGGTTATTCCCTTGGCTGGTATGAGACGAAATTTTCTTAAAATTTTCGTGGCACTAGTACTTTTCCCCTAAGGGGAGTGCTTTAGGATTTACCGTTATTATATACTGTGTTATTATGTAATAAATGTTGTTATTCTACGCCATTATGTACACACTAAATCTTAATAGGCCAGATTGAAACTGAACTTTTGCTTGCAACTTTATTCTAGCATAAAATATTATTGTCAAAAAGCGAAGTCTAATCCGCAGTGCCGGTTAAACAATGAAATATTATACACTGGGTATTCTAACAGACTATTAGTTAATACGTATTCCAATAGCATTGACATTACTTTAATTTGAATTTTCTTTGTTCTGTTTGTAGGTAAAAGGTTTATTATTTGATGAAATTCAGTGAGTTTACCGTTTTTATGCGTCCGTAACCGGCACTACTTCCGTATACTTATTTAACCTAACATAGATCAAAATTATGAGGTCTCAGCTGAAATAAATATTGCCATATCTAATTGCAAACCTATGGTAATATTACGGTTTTAAAATCCATATGCGAAAGAGATTGTGACGGATAAGGTTCATATGCTCAGGTACTGCGATGATCTAAGTTATTTTTATTCGCTTCTTGTGATCTATATTTCGAACCATATTTTATGGATTCTAAAACCATTTAGTAAACTCTATCAAATAATATTTCCATATGTAGCTTAAAAGAAATCAGCTGCCAACTAAAAGTTACGCGTAGCTTTTCTACAAACTGTGAAAGAAGCGACACAAAATATTTACAAAATCATTTAGCGTCGATACTAACAGGACTTTGAAAGCAAATCCTTAAACATGAGCCTAATCAATAATTGACTTGTGACAGTGCTTCCGTGCAAGTAATACCTAACCTAATTTAAACTAGTTTTTATTTATTTATCTTTCTACACCGCCCTTTCTAATACTTATGTAAAAATATATATTATGAAGTCGTAAAAATTAGCAGTACAGATACAAATAAACATAATTATTGCATATTTATACATACACCATACATACTATAAAATTAAAAAATATAGGAAATAAAATTTTGAACTGTCTTTTTCTACACCACAAATTAATATAATAAAAATATTGCAGATGTTAAATTATTTTTATGAATATATTTATGAAAACTTAAAATTATTTATTTGTCATATTAATACTAGTATACCTAATTATAAAGTATTGTCTTATTTATTGTTATATATTTACAGCTAAGGGTCGCTTTATCAAGCTTTATTGTCACCACAGCCTTATAGAGTGAGATCACCCCGTTTAATATTATTGTCTTATCATAAGCCTATTGAATATCTTAATTTTATATTATTGTACTTCTTCGCAGCGATTTTGAGTATTTAATACGAGAAAAGTATTCATGAAACAAAATTCTAAGTAATTTTTTATTAAATTACGTTTGTAACTAAAACCGTTTATATAAATATTGTATTAAGAAATTATTTTTTTTACTTTTGTTAATCACTGCAAGACATTAAAAACGTAGCATAAAAAACTGTATACAATGTTACTTATTATAATTAATTTTATATAACTCGTTCACAGAGTATAGTGTGCGCGCGTCAACAAGTGCGTGGGGGATCCGTACCCTTTCCGCCATAGCTTTGGACATTGTGAAAATTATCATTAGAAATATTATACATATTATATTTAAGTATATTATACAACTTGTCTTCAAACAGTCCTTATATTATTCTATGCACATTCCCCGGCCAACATACTTTAAATTAACACGAAAATACCTGTTTGCCTGTCAGCTTTAAAATTGATACTACTAATTTATTAAAACTGTTAAGATCATGTTTCTAATTATGAGGTAAGATATTAAATGTAAGTTTCAGTGATATGCGATTACACTTATTTATCAATCAATATCTAAGTTCGACGTACTTAAACCAAAGACTAAAATTTTTGAAAGTCAACCTTCTAGCGATTATATCTTTCCCTGATTTTTACTTTCTTTTCGGCTATTAACCATTTTAACTGATTTAATATCGCTAACATAAGAATAGGAGATTTTATTTATAAATAGATACAAATCACTACACACTCAATTATTTCCTTTCAAAGTTAGTCAAAGTATTTTTACATCACAGAATTGACGGCGTAGAGATTATTTAAAACAACGACTTTGCTTTATACTATATAATTAATTAAGTCTATAATTTAATGTTATATAAAAAATATTTTAAAATTAAATTCGGTTATTTGATATGAAAATATATAAAAGATGTTATATGTTACGTCGTTATTTTTTGTTAAGCAATTTATTTTATGTGAGTCCAAAAATAAAATGAACCGTGCTCACACGGCGATTTACATAAGAGTGAATGTTTTAATGAGTGAAAGATTCTACAATTACGATGATGTTTGGCAAATAAGAAGCAGTGATTATTCCCGAGGAAAAGCGGTTTTATTTTTCAAAACTAAATAATTATCTTAATCTGTGACTATTTGTGTTCACTTAGTAATATATAACTGAAATGAAACGGATCCGAGATGATAATTCTCACCCATGTCCAACAAACTGTTACACCTACACGAATATATCTAAGTAGCTACATTATTATGTCCTTCGTCACTGTCGCAGATACTATAAGTACTGTTTATTTTATATTTAAATATAATATATATTTTTATATACAAGGTTTATTATTAGGTCAAACGTTCCTACTCATGATTGCAGGTTTTTTACTTCTGACTTTAGATATACAAGCAAATCTATTATAAGATTTTGTTTGTTGCATTTGTTTTTTTTTTCAAATGTTCAATTGAATCACCGATATTATTTAAATTTTTCTGCTAAGTTTTAATTTCATGCGTTTCAAAAACTATCGGCAACCTATTTTGGTTTTAGTCAATAAATTCTTGCATCTCATGAATTATTTATTTAAAAGGAATTATTTGCACGTCCATTTATTCAGTTACTTTACTTGTTACAGGTGTTTTGGAATATTTATAAAAAAATAAATAAATAAGCAAGGCAATAAGGCAAGAGTACCTATGCTTCTTCCATTTCTTAACCATTACCTAAGTGCGCATTGTAACGAGTGATCGTTGGTCTCAAACACCACCAGTCAGATATTATTGTCCTCTATTTACCTTCGCTTTTGAGCCCATTATTTTCGTACAAAATCGTAAATTATTGTCTTACGATCACTAAAATTAAAACTATGAAACTAAAAGGGATTGTGCAGTGAGCAGCATGAGTGATTAACCCTAAAATGACTACAACTATGTATCGTCGGTCTGTCAGTCGGTCTGTTATTGTCAATACGCCTTAACCCTATCACGCGATGTATTTGCGTTTTATTTACTTGCACGATATAATACTAGCTACTTTATTTCTTATTTTTTTTTTGTTTTGATGAGCCTCCTACTATTTTAATTTATTAATCAGGAGTGCAGAATTTGAAGATTATGTCATTATATTTATAGCAGGTTAAAACTAGTTCAAGAATATATAAGTGTTGTATTCTACGAAGCAATGGAGTATTAGTGTGCAAATATTAAGGTATTTTTAATTATGTACATTTTAGTATTTGAACTTTTTCTTTAAGATTAATATATTTAGCACTAGCTATCTACAAGTCGGTGCATACTACGTCGTAAAGTGCAATAAAAATAATGTTGGTATAGGTGTAAGAAGTTATCCTACTCAATAAATTAATTTATTAGGGGTAGCTGCATGCTCTGCTACTATGATGCAAGTAATAATATCCAATCTACTATATTATCACATTATTATTATGTGGGTACATCCTTATGAACTATACTTATTTCATTGCCAAAAACTTTTAAAAGAAATCTTTCTGATAATTACTACACCGAAATTTTGTTTTTGTTTTTTTATATCTTTTTTATTTAATTTCGATTTATAAGCCAAATAATTACGCAAACAGTAATTGTTATTTTTTTATTTAAATATTGAATATAGTCATTTAAAGTAGCTTCCATTATTTTCACGTAGAAACTCATTTTCAAGACTAAGCAGAATATTACAAGAAGTTCAAATTATCAAAGTGTAGAAAGAGCTGCTAAAGGAAGAGAAATGTGTTCTTTACAACCAGCCAAACACTCATATATCCATTACAATCACAAATTAAATCTTAATCAAAATGTTTTCCATTCTATTTTATCACTATTTAATATTTACACGTGACTAAAATATAATAGTAAAATTATACAACAATATTTCAACATCTACTTTGCAAATTCAACACAAATAATGCAAAAAAAAAACATAAAAAACAACAATAAATATATCAACAAGAATGATTACATTACTTCCCTTTATAGTAATAACATTTTATTTCAATGTCTACTCCTATGATACATATACATTTACGCATCCAATTAAATACAATTCTAAATTTGAACAATTCAATTATTTCGTAAATATTTATAAACATTTTACAACAGTTTTATGAAACTTAGTAACAAGGACTAGAAATGTTATAGTAACCATTAATTTTATTAAGTACGATATTATGACGCAAAACCATCTATAAATTTGATTACTAAGCTAAACCATCCAGGGACCAATTTAAATATGTTCTACTGTGATATGCCAATATAATTTATATACACCTGTACATGTACAAATGTTAATAAAACAGGTACGTAAGTTGATGCTGATTAGATTAACTCAAGCGTGACATGTAAGTATAAAGCTCAGATTTGGTAATCTTAATGTTATGAGTAACAGAAACGACGAGAAATTAGTTTTTGATAAATAAATAAATTTACGCCTAAACGCTAAACGATTTAACATACAAGCTAACGATGAGAACAATATACTTTTCCTATAAAAATATGAGCCACACGGCGAACCGCTGTTCCGGGAACTGGTGTCAGAGTTATTTGTAAAAGTTTTAATATTCATCTATTACCTTTAAAGATAGAGATAATGTTGACAAGATTTCTCACGTCTATTTCAACTGGCATTTACATTACGACAAAACTTCGAGAGCTTTTGTTTCATACAGTCTTCGACATTATTTTATGAACTGAAAAATGTTGCTAACTCTCCATATGCTTAGGTTGATTCGCAAACAGTAGATTGATGATCTATCTACCTCTAAGCCGGAAGACTGAAGTTGGCGCTAAGGGACGTAATGTCGTAATGTAAACGCAGGAAACAAGTCGTGACGTCACAGTGACGTGTCTAGTCATAGTGTTGTTGCGCGTCGGGTCCCTCGTAGTAGTCGTGTGCTGGCGGCTGCACGGGCTCGGCCTGGTACAGCGCGCCCGACACGAAGGGATTGTTGGGCACGTGAGCCCCGGGCGCCGGCGGCCGCGGGGGCGCTATGGCGCCGTACCCGGCCTGCTCACTGCCCTTTAGTGGCGCTGATGGCTTCTCCGTCTTGGGTACGAAAAGAAAGGTAATGTATTTTTTTTAATGAAAACTGACTTTGCAAAGTGCAAATGAAACAGCAATGGTCAGAACTGAAACCACCAATAACTAAAAAAATACAAATGACAAGTCGAGTGAGTGCGTTTATCATAAAGGTACTTACAAAAGTAGTTTCATGGTCTAAAGATTTCATGACATGCGGCTCTTCGACCGCAGTCTCGGCCCATGGCTGCAGCTCTCCTGACGCGAAGATCGCGTATATGGTGATGCCCACAAAGTGCACTGTGGCCCCCATCAGGAACACAGCGCGCCACTCCGTTATGGCTTTCTCCAGTTGATTCTTTTAACAATAATGGAGTGTCAAGAAAGCTTTGTCTAGATTTATTTATTTCTTGTCGGTATCGGAACAATATTTGATAAAAAAGATGTTTATGAAATAAATAATGTTTTTCCAAAAATAATATGTTGAAATCTTTCAAGTCGGAAAACATATAAACTTGAAAGAAAACCTTCCATCTGTCTGCCTAAATCGTGTTAAAACTTCCAAAAGCGCAACACAATAACAACATTATTCACAGCCGAAAAGCTGACGAGATATTCAAAGTTTGAGATAAGCATATCTGTAACAAATATCTAGTAAGTTGTGTACAATGCGGGCAGTCGTGCGCGATGTTGCGCGGTGACGGCCGATAATAAAGTGCTCGAGAGTCCGCGTGACGCATCGTCGCGCACCCACAATGCTCATTGCGTATTCAGCGCGCGAACTCCATGGAGCTCGATTTCCTTTTTTAAATTAGCCACGGGCGAATGTCCTTTTTGTTTCGCTAGTTCGCGCCTGAAAGCGATACCGCTCCACTGCATTAGGGGATGCAGTCTAATAAAAATTCAAGAACATATTTATTGAAAAACATTTCCCCTTTGAAAACTGATTGGAGTTAATAAAACAGTCCTTTGAATTTAATATTGTTTTCAAAAAAACTTCTATGTCGAAAAGAGAGCAACAGAATAATAACAATTATTTGAGGCTGCGGAAGAAAATTTCTTATTATAAGAAATATTCTTACCTTCTCCTGCGTCATATAGTCAATAACGATGGGTACTACGAAGCCAGCGATGGTGCCGATGCCGTTAGACAGCCCCATGAGGATGGAGGCATACCGCGGCGCGATGTCCAGGTGGTTCACGTTGTACCCCGAGATGGCGAAGCCGCTGCACGCCACGCCTAGCGTCAGCTCTATTGTCGCCACGTACTGATAAAAAGAAACATTAGTGAGCTCAATGTTACCATGTGTAACTTACATCTTGAAAACTTTGTGTATTGTTATGAAAGTCTCCACATGACTCATTTCCTTCCTCCATAATAATTTCCCTCAAGATATGTACTAATGTTCTTACCTTGTTATTAGCATAAGCGACAAGTACAAAGAAGAACGCCTCCAGTCCGAATCCTCCGCAATTGAACAGTTTCCTCACAGTCGTAGTAGTCATGATGTTGTTTTTACGCAAGTAATCTGCCATCATGCCGCCAATAGGCACCAGTGACGTCATTATTAAATGTGGAATGGCGCCAACAAACCCAGACTGAAACGACGAAATACAATAAAGGAAGAGCCACTCAAACTTACACTAGTTTTGGAACAACGAACACGACGAATACAGATTGACTAAATAGATCTGTTACCTCTGTGATTTGCATGTTGAATCTTGTGTTAAAGTAGGACGACTGGAATATGACTAGTAGACAGAAGTTCCATGTTCTGCAGAAATTCGCTACGATGATAGCGTACACCTAAAAATAATTTAGTCATTTAATAAAGAGCTTTTAAATTTTCAAATCTCTTAGAGATTCGTTTGGTATGTCCACTTACTGGTGGTGAAGTAGCGAACGCTTTCCAGGGCGTCGCCCAGAATCCAGGCATGGCAGCCTGAGTAGCTGTGCCGAGGGATTGCTCAATGTATGTCAATTCCTTGGAGGCGATAGTGGGGTGCTTGCTGGGCCTCTCAAACACCAACCAGAGCCACAATACGTACCTGAATAAAAGATATATTTGAGTATCCTTCTTCTAAGAAAACAGTACATTATTCAGTCAAGTAAAAAATTGGTCTAGCTAGATTGACATAAGTATTTGGTTTCGAAGCAAATATTAGTTATGATAAAATGTTTTTGTGTACCAGATGACGCCAGACACTCCGTAGAAGTAGAATGGCGCCTGCCAACTGATGTAATCCGTGAGCAAACCGGACAGTGGCATGCCAACGACGATGCCAGCGTACGTGCCGCAGAATGCTAGTGTTGCCAGCCGCGAGCGCTCCAGGGGAGGTGCCCACATGCGCCAGATACCGTGGCACGAGGGGTACGTCACACCCTACAACCAAACAAAACTATTCAACAACGAAATCATAACGACAAAATACATATTTCAAAGAATTCTGCCCCACATTATAAAGATACATTATAATTGAATGAAATAGGAAAGTGTATTAAAGAGTTCTATATTATATTATATCAATGGTCCCAATCTTAAAGATTTAATAGGATAGCATTAGCATTGAAGAATCAGCTAATCCGGGATGTGCGGAGACGAGCAAATACGTCGCTATGGCAACGGAGGGCCCGGTAATCCTGAAGAGGCTTTGTACTTGGGTAAGCGATGTCGACTATACTCAAGTGCGATTCACGATAGATACCGATCGTTCTGTAGGCAATCATTGAAAATCGCTCCTTTGAAACCGAAATAGGAGGTGCAAGCATCAAAGTAATTTTAGATTCATTTCAACTTGAAGAATTTTAAATTAAATTTATTTTTATCAGTGTCGGCTTTCCTTTCACCTTGCCTATCAGTATTTAACAACAGCTTTCTATGGGGGAATTTTTACTTTCTACTTTATTTTTACCATGGTCAATGGATGTCCACATTGCCAAACACGTCAAATAAGTTGGGAACTCTTTTTGATTATCTGATTTAAGGAATATTAAAAACTTAAGTCTAAAACACGCGCATCATATGTAAAACAACATATTTTAACAATTTCAAACAAGAAGGGTAGCACAGAAACATGCATCGAACTTTGCCAAAAGTACAAAATGGGGGAGTGTTAAAATCCAAACGTGACAAGTGGGACATTGAAAACGATCCCGGGGCTTGTAAATTTGAGCATTTGTAATAAGCTTGATCATGCACCGGCACGTTCCGAATGTCAAATGTCCTCAAATTTTAACGTGTGACATTTCACTCGTTACATGTTTCCCTAACGCTTCATTACTTGTGTTTCGTGCTGTTTAAAATGTTTTTGGATTGAGTTGTAACGTATATTGTATTTTTGGTGAACAACTTTGTAGACATATTACTTTTAACTGTAAAGAAAATCATATGGTGGCAACATCTTCAACACGTCGTTGCACTCAGTTATTCTTTATCACATATATCACCCTAGCAACACTCACCTCAACAAATCCCTGCGCAACTTTCAAGATGACAACAGCAGCCGGCCCCACAGACATAGCTCCGGGTATCGCCATGTTGAATATAGCTGACATCGCAATAGCCACGCCAAAGATCTTGTTGGCTGGGTACATGGAGGCCAGGAAACCGCCCGGGACTTGGGTGATGAGGTACCCGGCGAAGTATGATGAGTCTATTGACGACTCCACGCTGACAGTCCATTCAAATGGAGCTTTGTCTGTTGAGTTTTGCTGTATGACAAAAAAGAAGGTGGATAAGTTGCAGATTTGTGCCCATAACGATTTTAAGACGAATAGTCTTGCGAGCATGATGCTTCCTTACAAAAGTTAACAAAAAATATATTAGCGCGCACACTACAAAGATTTAGTCAGCCGATAGTTGATTTTTGCTCATAAATCAGTATGAAGACGAATAGAAGTACACACGTAACAACGATTAGGTATTTGTGCGGTATCAGACCGACTAAAAACTTTGATTGAATTCACGATTTTCTAACACTTTTTCATACCAAGGGTCAACTAAATAATCTGGAGTTTGCGCGCAGGCTAACTGTAATCAACTTTTAGGTATGTCACTAAATTAACTATTTCTCCGTATAGTACTGACAGTTAAAGGTATTGAAAAACTATGGAATATAAGTTTCTTACAGATTGTTTCTCGGTCATCTTGAGCTTGGCCATGCTCATGTTGCATCGCATGCCGAACATGATGCTGAAGCCGAAGCAGGCCAGCAGCGCCACGGTGTAGCGCGCGCTCAGGCACGGGCATTCTGCGCGCACGTACTTATCTGGTACAAGGAAACATCATTCTTTTACCGTTCTTTAAGAAGTAAGTACCATTAGATATCTGGGTCAATAGTGTTGAGCAAATAGGCGCAATTAAAAATCTGGAAAATGTAATGGAAAATTACCTAATGTAGGCACTGAACAGTACCCGTAATTGGGCATAGTACCCCAAGCACAATTTGAATAAAACATTATCAAAAAATGAAAAATCATTTAAATATAAAAAATTATATACTAACCATTTCTTTCCTAAAACTTTTAACTTGGCTTAAAGAAGTATATTATTATTATTTAACATACCTATTGGTCGTGGTGGGGGTCGGTCAGGTGATGGTGGTGTTTCCAAGTCTTCGCCATCGTACATCTGGTCGTAACCCTTCTGATCAACGTGGAAGTTCTCATATTGAGTATTTCTGCAAAAAAATAAGCGGGATTTAGAACCTTTTCCTACGAGCAGACATAAGAAGGGAAAAATATCTTAGTTACTAGAGTGATTAAGGGATACGAATACCTAATTACTCCTCATCCATCATAATGGCTACTTTAGCCGAAACGTATTTAGAGAAGCACAAATCAAATTACATTACTACAGAGAACATTTTTTCAAACCCCGTTGTTGAGTTGATATACATGAGAACCAGAACAAATTGTATGAGACAAAATACAAATCACTAACACTGCATAGCCTCCAACTCTGCTTAATCAAACACAATCTCCCTACTTACTGTGGAACAATATCCGAACATCAAACGCAGACTTATAGACTTTCAATTAGTTTATTCCGCGTTATTTCGCGCTATTTTCCTTGTAATTGAAACGGATGAAGCGTGACACACCTCGCCGTTGGAAATAAAATTAAAAACGTCTGCCTGCTAATAGGGCTGCCAACATACGAGAGAGCACCTGCGCGCCGACCTGATAGTGGAAAGTGAAAATAAATTGTTACTTTTTGTTACACTTCGATGCTGACAATCTGGGTCACCTGTTACTGTTACTGTTACAGCCTTTTATTTTTATTTTTTTTTATCGTCCCACTGCTGGGCACAGGCCTCCTCTCACACGGAGAAGGATTGAGCATTAATCACCACGCTTGCTCAATGCGGGTTGGTGATTTCAGACTATAGTCCAGGTTTCCTCAAGATGTTTTCCTTCACCTTTTTATCAGCCATTGGTGTCCAAGATTTACTTGGAAAGTACATACAAACTTAGAAAAGTTGCATTGGTACTTGCCTGAACTGGAATCGAACCCGCGCCCTCATACTCGAGAGGTTGGTTCTTTGCCCACTAGGCCACCACGACTAGCTGGGTCACCTATCTTTATAATAATGAATTTCTAGCTTAATAATTGTATAGCTAAGTTCTACTCTTTGTCTTACTTTTTATATTGAAACACATCTTCATAGAAATTCAAACGAATCAGTAGGACAGTCATTAACATTTTAATTAAGAACAAGATTTTAAACGACCATGAGATTTTATTGAAATCATTCACAATAGGAAAGTATGCAACTTCTGCGAAACTTATCCGACTTCGTTTCTTGTTGGAGATTCTTCAGTTATCCATTGACAGTGCACTATAGCACCTTAGCAATGAGTGGAGTTCACAGTGAATCGGAAGAGAGCTCAACTTTTATACCTCTATTGAAATTGTTTTAAATGCTTTTGCTGGCCACGGTTCAAAAGAAAGGTGCTAAGTTTCGAAATACTGCGAAAAAGTTGTGAATTAGATATTCTCAGGTTTTATATCAATATAACACCAAATTATTTTATCTATTTTAAGTATGAACCATTTTTTTTGCAAGCATGTTATGAGTGCACGTTGAGCGGTGGGCCCTCAAGCGAGCTCGGCTTGCCCATTAGTGGGCAAATCGAATTACGCGCCATTGACGTCGTGTCGCGGCTCATTGTTTGCAAACCGATAGGCTCTACTTCTGACGGCTCGGCTACGCGGATTTTATCGAAAAATCTGTAACTTCATTTGAGATTTTGTTATCGTTTAAATAAACTTTGATATTCGTAAAAGATAACTTCTGAGCTTGAAAATATTGTTCATTGTTATCAGTGAATTTCATTTCCATGCTATTGTAAATTAAAAATACGGAAGTAAAACCGAACACAAACCAACAAAATTCAAAAGCCATTAAATCTAGCGATGAATATAACGACTTATGGGTAACGACTGTACGTAGGGAAGTCATCGGCGTGTAAATTCATTTTTCCGCTGACAAAAGTAATAAATGTGGCTATCTGTCCCCGTCCCTCGCTTAACGTTGTTGGTAATGAATCGTCGCATAAAAGGCATAACCAAGTGGAAACGAGGCGCGATGCCGCGCTACCCGACGCCGCCGGCCGACGCCCCAGCACCGCCGCACCGGCTCCCGCACTAATGCGTTTAGCTGTGACTGGACGATACCGACGTCAACAGTTACGTTACGCCGACACATCTGCAGGGATGTTGTGCTAATTACACAATTACGCGATTAAACGAAGGGTGAATAAATGGTTTTAGTGCAAGTTTTTAAAAGCTTTTTCGACAATTGGATTTTTGATACCTTTGTTTTGGAAACAATGAGAATATGTAAAATACGAGATATAAAACTTGGGATGGGAGAGAAACAACAATGTTTTTTTAACAATAAAGTCATCTTCTATTCAGTGACTATGCTTATACGGAGAGTCTTTAGTGAGTTAATGAATTATAATTATGTAGAAGTTTTGTCAAGTTGTAATAACATCACTATGAAGTTATGATATGTATACTACAAAAAAACATGTCAATATCATTTTTGTTACGGTAGCCCCCTTTAGATCAGCCCCTCTAGCGCGGCGCGTCGGTGGCTTCATTGTACCGCTAATGCACCCCATACACTATGTCTATAATTATGTGACGCAACGCTAAATGCTGTAATTACTGTTTTGTCCACGTTTGTCTACCAACTTAATGGATACAGTCATTTTCGAATTTAAATATGGATTTCAATAAAAGCACTCAAGTTCAAAGAGCAAATACAGGTTGCTACAGTTGATATATTTTACATAGCATACATCCATAGTTATATATATTTGAGTAAACATCCTAGTTGAGAAAATGATTTCAGTTAGCAGACATTCCCGACACATAAGTAACATACAATTTCGGAGTGCAAATTGAATCGCTGACCGAGCATGGAACTCGGTCAGCAATTCACTTCACACTTAAACTTCTAAGCCAACTTTGTCATTTGGCACTCCGTCGCTATGTTCTTGCTGTTGGAAATCCTGAATTATTACTAGAAAGGGTTAACCTTTTGTGTCCTGTCCAACGAAAAGCTTTTTGGTGCGCAGGAAAATTTATTGATCTATATTTTTGCTGACAACAATATATCTATTGAAAACTGGCGAAAGCTCTTCAAAATCTTGCGTTTGAAATGTAGGTGATAATAAATTGCACTCTCAACATTAGCGATGCGTATAGGTTTCTCGAGTTCTCGAAGACAGAACTCCTGGATCAGACGTGAAGAGTAGGGAGGCACAAGACTACAGGGTGAGAGGGAGGTTTTTGCGTAGATCACAATATGCACTTCAACGTTCCCCACTATGAATACCTACAGAGGCCAGGGCGGGACGCGGAGACTTCTTAATTAATTAAGACTCGAGATACGAGTGCCTGTTTAATTAACGCAAAATATCGTTCACTATTACGATGCCTTTCAAGTAATTTTCGGTAATTTACCATAAACTGCTTAACTATTACTGACTTCATATTAAACCAAACCTCTTTTATTTTACAAAATTAGTACTTTTCAAATGAAAGCTTAGCGTCCTTCGTAGATTATCACCGCAATATTTTCATGGTACTAAATACAACAAAATAAGTATAACAGGTTTGATTCCGGCCCTGCTGGCGTGCGCTGGAGGGGGTAGCTATTACACCCCGTAAAGCCACCCTCTCTAATTGATTTACAATTGTCGGTTAAATTTGTTTCCCGACCACCCTCTGCGATCACCGATCGCAAATGCATTTTGGGATACTATTGATAAACAGTAAGATAATTTAAACGTGACACAGTTTTAAAACATAGCTATATAAATAAAATAGTAAACCATAAAATTATGTATTTTCCATCATAAAATATTTACTCTTAATGAATACTATACCTAACTAGGTCACTATGGCGCTTCTACTGTACGATCAATTCATGTGTTATTAGAAAAAGTCGTGCTACGCTTTCTCGTAGCAGTGCTACGGTGTTCAACAGCTTTACAAAATAATATGAGTGAGCCACGTTACAAGTAAAAATAATGTAATATTTGAGTACATCGGGAGACTAGTTTGTAAGTAGGTCTGTCAACGATCCGAAACCGGCGGGTGGTGAATAAAACATGTAATAAATAAATGTAACCAATGTAACGTAACGACCTATTACAGCTACGCGCACTACGCTAGCCTCTACGCATTTATTGAGTGGGATTTACCAAACAGTAGAACTTATGCTTCAGATTTTTGGAAACTCTACTTTATTCTTAGATTAACTTTAAGGTAAATGAACGTTGACTGCATTTTAAGTATCCGGTAACTCGAAGCTAATTTTAATATAATTCACGTTTTAAGAACACTAATAATGCACTTGCACTTTGTAAATGATGCACGTGTTTACAATAAGTGAACGAGTTCATCACGGCATATTTCTACCGCTCAAGTCTATAAATAAATCAACTGAATGATCTCGCATTTCGACACTCGCGAACATAATAGAGTTATGACAAAAATGGCGACGCGCGCTAAGAAATATCACTTGGTGAACCCGAGACGCTTGTTAGCGTCTCCTTGCTTTTATTTATGGCCAGATTTATTTTATGGCCGTTCATGGATGTCGGGGAAATCGAATGAAAAGAGATAGCAGCAAATAAAACAATAATTTCATCGATTTGCTACGCCGAGCGCAATGTAAAGGAGACTAACTTTGTTGAGAAGTTCAACCACTGGTATTTCTTTGATCTCAAGTTTTTACTTAGTGTACTGCCTATGAGTACTTATTTGTATAGCTTCTTAAACTCTGTAAATGAAGTTATTCGGTCACCAATAAAGCTCGAATTCCTGCAAAAGACTTCATGCAATAGTAATTCTTTGCAATATTTGTCGCCATAAAACCAGCTGACATACGAGCAATAAAATCGCGTCGACATAAGCCAGTCTGATGAACGTGCTGTCGATGATATTTTCTATTTCAAACACAAATTTTATTTTGTCGCAGCTCGCAGCGCACAACAAATATCATAAAAATGGAAGGCAAACAAGACTGCTCGTTGTATTTGCTGTGATATTCGTATTTGGCTGGTAGATTCTTACTCTCTTTGCTGGGCCCTAATCTGTCGGGCGGCGCGTACCTCACGTCCGGGATACGCCTCTGTTGTTTCTTGATTTTCTCGTCCATTTGTACATTTTTTCATTTTCCTAATGCAGTCGTACCTTGCTGTATTTATTTTGTCTCAAAATAAACAAACAGACAATTGGGTGAAACAAAAACGATTTTCACTCTTTTAACGCCTTAAATATCACTTCCAATCAAAACAATAGCAGCACAACCTTTTCAAATAAAATATGCAAAACAAGAAAAGGTCTAGCTGTAACGCTCACAATGGCATCAACAGTAAACGTTATTCGCGCTCACGAGATACAAGGCTGTAAATAAATTGAAGTGAATTCGCGAAGAAGGAAAATCCAAACAAATCCCCGTCTAATCCTGGGTAAAGCGTTCCCAAATCCAGGTTAGTAGTAAATATCAATTACGCAAATACCCCGGATTAGGAAGTATAATGGTTCGCGCGGGTATCGTGTTCCAACGCAAAGGGGTGAATTTGCACTTCACGTGTTTTTACAGTTTATGAAGTACTTAGATAGTTAAACTGTCCATCAGTGAAAGTCTTACTTCTGAGATGATAATGACATAGATAATTAAATGGAATCGTTTATTTATAGAAGGGTGATATCATAAACAAGATTTTATATTACAATGTTGAAATGAATCAATTAATATGTTATCGATTCCCAATAACACATTTATCTGCATCCAATAAATTACCAAGGTAATAATGAGCAGTATAACGCAGTAACGTAACCGACTAGACTAATAAAACGTACTGTACCAGGCAATTGAATGAGAGTCCCGAGGGCGATTTTTTCCCTCAAATCTAATAGAGCGGGGGCCGGGGACAGTCGTTGAAGACTTGTAGATAATTTTAATATTCGTGTCGCAGGCCCCGGGAGTCTTGTATCGATCTCACGTCAACCTGATAGCCTTGTTATTAGGTCGCAATATATCTTATTGTTCTGTTTAGAAGCTAACTCTTTTGAACCACGATTTAAGGTGAGAAAAGTGGTAGCTGTTTGGGAAAGATTTTAACATAATGTGCAGAAAAATGTGTCCTACTTTTGAGAAATTTTATGTTCTGAATATTTAGTTATGATACTTTGATTGATAACATTTTAATATTTTTACCGGCTAATGGGACGATTTGGAAGTTAATAATTCTTATGGATCTTTTATAAAGTAGCGTTACGTTCTGTATTTATACGAGCTATGATTCAGTTTGAATATGGGATGGGTTAGGTGGGTAATATCTTAAATACA
The DNA here is from genome assembly GCF_030705265.1 of Helicoverpa armigera. Lineage (NCBI taxonomy): Eukaryota > Metazoa > Arthropoda > Insecta > Lepidoptera > Noctuidae > Helicoverpa > Helicoverpa armigera. Next base: position 5,632,796 of record NC_087132.1, on the reverse strand, counting down.
CATTTAGTTAAATACCTTAACAAAAAATTGAATAGATAAGTATTAGTACCTACAATTTTCGTAATATTTAATATTTCACAACTTTCTCTTATTATGCTGTATGTGAGTAAAGAAAACTTACTCATGAACGAAGTTACATAACAAAACTGATATACGAACGAGTGTCATTAAATTACTTCACAAACTACCACTAGCTTAGTTGGTTTGGTTAATGGATTAACAGTAGTGATGATATATTAACCTAGTTCAGGTTAACGCATCTCTTTCTAGTACGATAAATTCTTACTGTAAGAAAATATCATCTACAGAAAACGGAACAAAATACGAGTACATAAGTATCGATACATCAGTCGATAAAGTTCAATAATAAAAATAAATTGGTCTACCTGTGACATCATAATGCTGTCTCCTGAGACCGTTTCAGAGGGGAACGATGACGTATGGACACATAAATATAACAGTGGCTTATTGTGCCCTGACGAGGGACTAGTGATTCCGAAAAAATGCCTTTCGGATTTAACCTGTCATATAAAAATGTAGTAACGAAGATCACAAAAATGTAGCTCAGTATTTCTTCATTGTTCCCCCATAACACTTTTTCATAGCATTCTGTGATAAGATTTTGGCTTAATACAAGTGTAATTTGATGCGAATCTTCAATTGATTTGAAGGCCAAATTAAGTAGTAATCCTTCTACAGTTTGTAATTATTGGGACTATTTTTTAAATCAACATTTAACTTGCCTATTTCATCCAAATACATCAAAGTACAGAATCAAGTTTTCTGAATACACTGAAATAAAAAAAGAATAAAGCCTTGTTCTAAAAAGGAAATTTCCTCTGCAACCACAAGATTTTGTAAGTTAAGTTAATACTCACAGTATCCTCCAAAACATGGTCTCGGAGGATTTACTTGGTGAAATCAACAGGTGATATCAGAATCAGAATCACACCCCCTTGTCTCTTAAACAACTTACTACCTTATACTTGAGAGATAAAGTCCGAATTTCAACAGTATTCCCTCAGGATATGCAACACTATGAAACAACAACCTGTGGATTTCTTTTAACACATAAATAAACTTAAGAGAACGTGAGAAAGGTTTTTTGCAAACACTGCTTAGAAACACTGAAATACGGTACTGAAGTTCAGTTTTAGAGTAAAGCTGAAAAGCACTTTTATATTTCACAGTAAAACGCGGTCATTGTGTTCAAACTTCGCTCGTGTATAAGAGAACGATTGATCAAGAGTAATTTATCGTATATTTTAACGGAACGAAGGAACGGTTGTGATGTGACGGGAGCTGATATCAAACTAGCCAGAAATGCGTGCCACGCTCCCTCTGTCCTCACTCACAGAGATATTCTGCAAAGATGTTTGACCTGTTGCTCATTTATTTTATTAATTACTATTTGAGGCGCCATTTTTCCTGTTTTACTGTTAATGATGATTACATGAAACACCGCGTTTGTTTATGTTTTTTTTTAATGTAAATCGTCCTATTGTGTTATTACAACAAACAAGTAAATAAACAATTACATTGTAAGACGATCGGCAATGACAACTAGATTTTGGCCTTGTTGAAGTACATATATAGGTGTCTAAGTGCAACATGTCATAGCCGATAGCAACAAGTTAGTTTGAGATAAATGCAAAACACTTCGGTTATCAATATGTCCTCACTTGTGCGGAACTAATCTCAATTCATCAGTTAACATCAAAACAGAAAACTAATTTATATTTCCGGAAATCAATTACACCCAATAACTGAAAACTTTAACAAATTCATCCAAACATCGTGTAGTCATATTGTATTTCATCTAGATATCATAAAACTTTCTGTAATAAATAAGTAGTAATACAATTTTGTAAAAAAGTTCCGAATAACACTGCGGATTGATCCTGTATTCTGGTGACAGGAGTGTATATAGTGCTAAGTCCTGTGCGCCAGAGCGAAACGAAACAGCATCAGAGCGAGAAAACAAAAGGGAATTCATTCAAGATCAGCTATCTTATTCTGCAAATATTCTATGCCGATAATAATAATCAATCCTTATCTCTCCTTGTCTGTCCTTAAGGAAATTCATTAGACGCGAAGGAGAGGGACACAGTATTGGAGTTTAGTATTTTTCTTCGTATTGCAGAATGGTCCTAAAAGTCTCGCGAATGCTCCAGATTCACAGACAATGCCCCAATTTATATCCAACTCACTTACTGGAGTCAGAGGAGATGGGGTGGTTAAAATAGGAAGGATGTTGTAGTAATATGCATGACACAGTAGTCTTTCTGTGATCAAACTGTGTTACTGCAATCAACCTACTTTTTTTTACTTTAAGTTAAGCCATTTTTAATTAAAAGCTTTGTGCATTTTAAAGTTCAAATTATTTGATTTTATTAAAAATGGAATCGTTTAATATAATCGTATACCAAGTACCTACAATATTTTTATTTTCTCATAGGTCATGCTACATACGTACCAATATACATTATAGAACTTGTCATAGCTACTACTAATAATTAAGGCCAAGTTACAATACGCCCAGCGGAGTGGATAAAACCGAAACTTTTCGTATGTTACGAACACACGACGGGGAAAGTGGGGTAAAAAAATCGTCTCACAAAGCCAATTACATTAAAACATTCGGCGCGGGACAAAGGGCGAGAGAACAATGGAGCCTGGAAGGAACCCGCGATATGTCTTTCAATGCTTTTAACTTTCCACTGATGGCGGCGCACCGAGGGAAAAATGGTGACGTTCCGCGACAAATGTCCGTGAAATAGGGATGTGAATACTGCTTTTTATTTATGTTTTTATTAACTATTCTTATGGATCAGAAGCGGTATTAATTAAAGAAAGAACTAGTAGCACACACAGTTTTAATCTCTTACAAACGATTTAATTTGAATAAAGAAAAGCAACAATTACACCAACTACTGCTAAAGTACGTAAATCGATACAAAACGATACAGCAAAACGTCCGTTGCATCCGAAAGCTAAGCAACGAATGACCCGAGTCCCACGTGCGCGACGCTTTTTATACCCTTCCTCTTGTTTCGAATGTGTGGGTAGGAGAAATATTTAACACGGCCGTTCCTGATTGCGTGGCGTCCTCGACCGCGGCATTTCTCCCATTTGCAGATCCTCAGATCCTTGCTCATCCATCACAACCTGGCTTTCATCATTATGTTGATCGTCGCCAATCTCTGAAACATTACAACACACGAGTAACAAAATGACGTAACCACTACGATTTGAAGCTTATTCAACATGAAACAACTTGTAGGTTACGGTCAACAAAGGTCAATGTCCCAGGCACAAGCGTGCACTCAAGTGCCAGTAACAAGGACCAGAAAGGAGTAATGATTTAAATAATGAAGTTGAAACAGCTTGAAACCCAAGAGAACATTCAATGCATAACTACAGACAGAATCCGGACTTCCGTCAGTCGTTATACATTGTCAATGACAGAGGCCCTGACGTTTGCTTGTCGATTTACAAACACATAGAAGAGGCCCTAACGTTTGCGTACTATGAGTTTGTAACAAATTACACGCTTCGCGTCATGAGACAGAGGCCCTAACGTTTGCATGTCCCTTCGTATGACCGCGATCGTGAAACAGAGCAGAGGCCCTAACGTTTGCATGCTCCAAACCGGTAAGTCAACAGAACCAGCAGGAACACCGGCACAGCGACGCTCGTGCCGCGACCAGGAGCAACGGCACAGCGGCGCTCGTGCCGCAATCAGCAGCACCGACACAGCAACGCCTGCGCCGCGATCAGGAGCACCGGCACAGCGCTAGTGCCGCATTCAGCAGCACCGGCACAGCAGCGCTCGTGCCGCGACCAGGAGCACCGGCACAGCGGCGCTCGTGCCGCATTCAGCAGCACTGGCACAGCGGCGCTTGTGCCGCGACCAGGAGCACCGGCACAGCGGCGCTCGTGCCGCATTCAGCAGCACTGGCACAGCAGCGCTTATGCCGCGACCAGGAGCACCGGCACAGCGGCGCTCGTGCCACGACACGGCCGCTACACATTCTCGTGTACAACTCTGCGAACAAGCACTGACGGCATACATTACGTTCGGCCACTTCTGACCATCAAAATCTGGAAAGCTTTTCGCTCTCAAAGAAATTAATTCAAGGCATAACTTTGACAAACAAATTCAACTTTGAAACTGTGTCTCAGAAATATCATCATTACTAATCATGTGTCAGCAATTCAAAACTCAAAACACAACTACCATTACGGTTTGTTAAGTTACGTGTAGTTAACTTCACTTCAGCTTTTGCTACACAGAATACTCATAGGTGACAATACCAATGGTTGGTACATTATTACACATTTTTCCACTTGATACTCCTAAGAGCATAATTACTTCCGATGTGTAATCAAAACAAAATAGATCACCTGACCTCAATGCATGATATACCAGGTCTACTATCCACTAGCTTTCATTACCGGAGCTCATTTTGTATAACACATTTTTGTAAAAACAACAAAAAGCAAAAAAAAACAACCTGTTGGTTATTGGCGATGGCACCTGAGAATCGAACTCAAGTTCTCATACCCTTACGGTACGTTTTTAATCAATAAGCCACCAGGACGGATTACAATTCATGTATTACATAAAGGCTAAATAAAACCGGATTGATCTCACCATTTACGTAGAGGTAGGTACATTACAGGATACTTCCCGTAACATCTCGAGCATTGTAGGAGCAAGGCATGTTGTTCACGGACACCACAGCAATACATAGGCAGAAACTCATTCCACCCGAAGCACATGAGAGCCTCCACAGCATCGGCATACTAAGCTCAAGTTATTCTCGACTTATTCCACCGTCATATCCACTTAATAAAAGTGCACATGAATATAAACTCATTAGCAACCGTGGTCACACCAGAAATTCGCTCACAGTCACGTGTCGACACGTCTGGGAGCGACGACAGTAACTGCTTAGTTGGATGCAACGGACTATCGCTACTAGAAGTCATGGGAAATCTACGTTTGATCACTTCTAAACTTGTAAGAATTTGATCAAGAGCGGCGTTACGTGAACCGTGACGATGATCACGAGACTGATCAAAAGTCCAGTACACACTGATCAACACAGAACTCACTTTTAACCTAATCGAATCAGATGGCAAAAACGGCTAGAAACGCGTGGCAATCCCACTTCTGATCTTATGGATCAGAAGCGGTATTAATTAAAGAAAGAACTAGTAGCACACACAGTTTTAATCTCTTACAAACGATTTAATTTGAATAAAGAAAAGCAACAATTACACCAACTACTGCTAAAGTACGTAAATCGATACAAAACGATACAGCAAAACGTCCGTTGCATCCGAAAGCTAAGCAACGAATGACCCGAGTCCCACGTGCGCGACGCTTTTTATACCCTTCCTCTTGTTTCGAATGTGTGGGTAGGAGAAATATTTAACACTATTTTTTTTTTTTTTGTAATTTGTGTTATAGGCTCGTTTGGTGAATTGCTTATGATAGTTGGTAGCCATCCTATTAATTATACTTATTAACTTGTATGTCTCTACCAGACCTCGGGACTATCGAGTCCCGGATTTTTGGGAGGCGAACGTGGGGCCGAAGCCAACACGCTGAAGCCCTTTTGAGACAACTTTAATGAAATGGTGACACAAAACCGACGATTATCCCTGTATACACTATAGAAATGTACCCAAGGACAATCCCCGGTTCTGTGCTAAACTATTGCTAACTATGGATGAAAACTACTTGGGCTATTGTGATGGGATGCTAATGGACTAGGAATGGGAAAACTACGGGAACTATGGCACCTGCCGATAACAATGTAATAAATACACGTAAAAATGGCAGGTGGAGACTCGCCAACTCACTTACTGGGCTTATTACTATTATAGTATCCTTCTTACTATTATATTATCCTTCTCCGTGGGAGAGGAGGCCTGTGCCCAGCAGTGGGACAATAAAAAGGCTGAAACAGTATTACTATTATCAGTAAAAGTAGTTTGTACTCATTCAACTACAGTATTTCTTATTAGTAAATACTAGGTACTATTTCTTTTTTTTATTAGTAATTTGGTGATTGCTCTTCTGGCATTTGTTCCTATATTTTAATTTAGAAAATAACTAACCTAACCTAACAACTAAATGCTAGCTTATTATCACTGCTTGTTCGATAAAAATGTAATAGTATTAAAATGAATATTTACCGTAAAAAACTTGACAAGTACAAGAATTAAACTAAGTATGAATCAGTGATTCTATGTAAAAGTACATAACAAATTACAATTAATTATTTTCTGATTTAATTTGAAGCATATCAGATAAATCGAATAGTTGTATAGCCAACTATATTTTTATCGATAACACGCAACTCCCTAACCGGAGCGTCACTAATAAAGAAGTGAGACGTAACCAATGGGGTATCACGGCTTGGTTGCACCGCAAACTCATTTTATAAATCGTCCGTCCGTTCGCCCGGAACCACGCGTTAACCCACCCTTCTAATGCACCTCTTTTGTAAACCAACTATATAAAAAACACCATCGAAATTACTTTTTTATTTTGTGAATCTGATCGACTTGAATTTTGTGGATTTGCATTCTAACATACATACTACATATGTACGCACAACGTAGTCATTAATACGGTTAAGTAATTGTAATACCTATATATGTATACTATATCATTTTCAATTCATCATAAAATACAATGAATCCTTCGTAAGTTACAACAATACTTCCCAAATATCTATTCGGCGAATATATTCCAAGACTAAAAAAAAACGGTACTGAATACAGGAGATATTTTGGTCAACGTATCACATTATACTTTTATAAAAACGACCGTCCTCCTTCGTGAAGCACTCGCTTAATAGACAGTATCAGGGCAAAGATCTTAAGTAAATCAAATCGCCCCATGAATGGCGAATGAGTCTGGGGCTTTTCACGGAGTTTTCTACAGATGACTATCACAATGGTCGGGGATCAAGAGAAACTTATCTCTGAGGAGGTCGCAAAAATGTTTCTTAATGCTTATTTAAGTTGCATCCATTTGATCGTATCGCTTTTCTGAGACGGTAAGCTGAATTGAGACCCTCTTCTCCTGGATTTATCTCAGCGTTGATAGCCAGCTAAGAGACTAGCAGATAGTTTAAATTTTATAGCCGCATTAAATTATAAAGTTTCGCAATAGTTCTGAGGAGCTCCTTAACACTCCTAAACTCTGTAGTCTAGACACTGGAAGTGGATGATCCAATGTCGATCAAATTATTCTAAAGTTCATGCTAAAGTATTATGGAACGAATTATTGCAGACTTAACTCATCAATAAATTATGGTCATAAATCTTTAATAAACACCCAAAGACAAATTTTGCATTGTGATTCACGAAAGAACCCATAAAATGATTTAATGAATTCACATAACGTTTTTATGAATCCTAAACACTCAATAAATCCGACCGCGGGATATAAAAGCATCCACCGTGTATTAAATGTGCAATGCGTAGCTACAAATCTGTTAAAGGCGAAGTGAAACCGCGGTAAAACCCCTTTCAGATGGGCGAAACGCTACCAGCTTTGAAAAACAACAATAACCCTCACCATACGTATGTATGAGGATACGCAATATACTTTAAAAGTACGCCCACCACAGACTTACGAAGCTACAGAGAGGGCACTCTGCCTCTTATACAATATAACGTAAATTATTTTTTCAAGAACAGAAAAATATCTCATTTCACAACGGCAACAGTGGAAGTTGACTAAATATTTTTTTTTAATAGTTAATAAGTAATTAAATGGTTAGGTTAGTGAATAATTTCTTGACTTCAAATCCCTACATGACTACATAAACAATGCTTTGCCACTAGTACTTATCAACGGTATCTGCGTACAAGCGTACCGTCTGATTTGCATACATCCTTGTCAGCAGACGCTTTGCGCATTTTATTAAGTCTACGCAACCCCTCTCTGTTTGAGAGCCACGCTATTTTCATGTTTCGGGACTACAAATGGGAACCCATTTAAATACTAAGCCTTCATTTCAATACAACGCGATGTAAGTGTTTATTGTAAGATTGATGAATATTGCCCGGACGACGTCTTTATTAATTTGTCTTTGTCGTTTAGGCATTATTATGCGCATATTTTAGGGAACTAATGTGGAACAAGTCATTTCTTCTTTTTTTTTCTTTATTTGCTTAGAATGCAGGTACATACAAATCTTTATTTATACTTACTTTTATACATACAACTTCAATCATTGTTTGAAAAATACAGTTTCAGATTATGCTAGGATCGAAATACTGGTTTTCTTTTTAATTTGTATGTATAGAAAGATTTTTCAATCGACATTTTTAATTGGTTCATTAAATCGAGTTGGTAATATCCACACGTAGTAAGCTCTGCCTTTGTAACTTTGTGAGCGTTGTTCAAAGGAGTGCCGCAAGCCGGCGGACGGATCGCTCTGGCTTCTCTTTGAGCGCGTCACTTGAGAGGCTTGCATGAAATAGACTCGATTGTACCAATACGCTTATTTGTTTGCTGTTGATCGACTACCGAGGGAGCGACATGTAGAAATGTAATTTCGCGGTTTCTATCAGACTAGTGTTTTTCTATAACCTTTATACATTACTGCCAGAAATTTCTCTTCTTATCCCTAACAAAGATTATGAAAGCTTTAATAACTTAGCAAAGCTAAATATAAATATTTTTCCGCAACGAAAAATCTCTCAGTAATTTTGATCTAATAAAGACAACGGCACGGCGTCACCGTCAATTACATCAACAACTTTACTTTCTCCGAGTTGTCGCCCCCGAGATTGTATTTTAGATAATGGCTCGGTAATCACGTCGGTGATTTATCACGTCGCTATCTCAGCCTTCACTGTCCATTAAGCAATAGCGAGTGCAACCCTTTGTTGTGTACATACGGGGAAGATGTCTCTCACTACACTAGCGCGGTACAATGCACGGGGACTGCGGTGTGCATCGCATGTTTTGACTCACAATCTGCGTGAGTGAATGTGGACTGAGCAGGCTGATTTTAGACTTAAAAGATCACGTACAAACTTCATGCTAACAGCTTCCAAGAACAATAATTATGGTTTTTAAAGATACCTAAGTATCCTAATTTTGGATGGTAGGTATAAGTATTAATGGCGATTTGCATCATAATATATTATTGCTTGCTATAAACATGTTCATCTCGTTCTGGGACATAAGTAATGTCATAAACCGATGTAAGACAATGTTCAAAACTGCAAAGTCGTATCGATCGTCGTCGTCGATGTGAAGTATCACTTCCTTGGGTTGCTAGTATGCTGTACTCTCAATTTTATTAGTAAATCGTTTACTTAAATATTTTAAAATGAGGCAAGTATTGTGCCCCGTAGAGTGGTGCTCAACAAAGTTAGGGGTACAACAATTGACATGCATTAACGGTATTTCCGCTGGCGTTGGGCCGCAACGTCGTTACCGCCCGGAAATTCAATCGAGTGCTGAAACGTTCAGCTTATATTAACTTGCTACAAACATTATGGATTTAGAAATATACTTTATAAGTTTTAATGGGTTTCTTTATTATTTAACTTACCTTGAAATACAAACAGTTAATTATTCGTCTGAAGTTGAAAGTTATAGCGAACGTTGCCAAAAAGATGTTACTCAATGAGGAAGCCATAAACTCAAAAAATGATGAACACAAAATTGTAAACCGGAAAAACTATGGCTCAATCCCCAAACTTGTTTCTTACCTCTTACACACTGAAAACACAAACCGTTTATCCAAATCGACCACAAGCTTCGGAAAATAAGTGCATCGATTGATGTCAAACATTGTTCTCCAGTGTGCGAGGGTCGGACAAAGCGCAAAATTGCACGCACACCAGCTTACAAGCACTCCAAACGTGACGGAAGCTTGGAGTGCGAGCCGTCATGATCTCACTGCTGATCAATAAGTCTTGGCGAACTCAAATATTTGCACACCGCGTACATTAGTGACGTGGAGGCGCAGACAAAACGATGAATGTCGCCCGACCACAGAGTAGGTGACGAATAGAGGCGACAGTGTTTTTGTTACCATTTCGTGCAAGATTTTTGGTCTCATTCAAAAACTTTAAAAGCTAAATCATTGGTTAATGGATAATAAAAAATAAGGTTGAGCGCACACATAAGCTGAAACTCTTGTATCTTTGCCAAAATTTCTCCAAGTAGGTAAGTTTAATAAAAAATATGTTGTTGAAAAGTACGTGGTGAAAAACACGTAGGGAAAACTTACACATAGATGACATAAACTCCGGTTTGAATGGTCTGTGCGATTTGGAACAAAGTAGTTTGTGAAGACGCATGAAAGTGGAATGAGTGGGCGCCTCTACGTCTACCCTCGGTTGGCGCCAGACATCCGGCTTTGTTTTAAATACACGCCAGATTTTGCACTCAATCTCTATAGTAGAAAAGCGGTTTACATGTCACTGCATCCACATAGATAGAGTGCTGAAATCTGCGCTTCTTTAGTAAAGAGCAAGTGCTTATTGGCTAAGTAATTTGAACTTTAATTATTATGATGAAGATAAGTTGTATAATGTGTAGGTATGTAGTACCTAGATGTCAATATCTGCTATGTTATAACATCTACCGTAGTAAAAGTTATCCATGGTGTCCAAGGAAAAAGGAAACGAGACTGAGTCCTTTAGCAACCATAATCAACTTTTTCCTACCCCAGCACGAAGCCAGAAAGAGACCGAAATAATTAACTCCGTGCAAGTCAAACTACGTTCATTTAAATATAATACCGCTATACCTATAATACAGGAGTCTGTAATTCCAGTGTGTCCTTTGAAGTGGGATTAATACCGGCGGTAGGTACCGCCCCACCGCCTGTATGGTCGCGTCCACGCAGCAAATTAAATCTGTGTCCTTTCACAGCGGATTCTCATTATGACAATTTAGTTCCCGTAATGAGTATAAGTCAGAGGGATGATAAAATACTTTTTTAATCCGCCTCTCGTTATGGGAGCTGGTTGATTGGACTTTTCTAATTTATTTTATGAAAAGGGATGTTTGATGTAAATAGTATCGAAGTTGATACATAACTTATACATTGTAATTTGCTATAGTGGTTGTTACAGCCGTAGTACGTCGACTGCTGGAAAATGCTTATTTGTATGAATTCAAAATATTAAGAATTTAAGTTAGGTATGAACCAGATTCTAATAATCTAATAAAGAATAATTTGTTCGACAAATTCGTAAAAGATCAGCATTTGTCCATATAAAGTTTAATAACCGATATCTTTAATACCTATCCATCTAAGTGATACTGGCCGTAAGTCTAAGTAATTTCATAAACCTTCACACATTATTTTATGAAAATACCTCTCATAGAAGCCTGAAAATTAACCCAAATAAGCTAATCGATATGAGACAGATAGAAATCATAACAAATATAAATAATTTACGGTAGTGGTGGTTTATAAGATTTATTTGCGAATCTCGCGTCCCCCTGGCGCCGCGCCGAGCCGCCGGCCGAGGCGCCGCGCCGTCCCGACGGACAGACAGAGCGGCGGCACCCAATCTATCGATCTCGCGAGATGACGACACGATTAGCCATAGTTTACTTTATCACCGGGAAGGAACTCATTCTATTCTCTTGTTTGTTATTCGAGATGCTTCAATAATACTGGAAAACAAGAAGCCAGATTTTTGATTTCCAAGTAATTCTATGAAAATACTGGAAAAACTTCTATCTTAGATTCTGTTTAACCGGACACTATATCAATTTTAAAATATAATGAAGACTGACCATAAGAGCGATCGATATTTCATGTATTTTAACACTGTAGCACACGAATCTATTCCCATCATTAAAATCCCAAAATAAATCTATTCATGTGCTCTACACACAAAGTATTTATCATTAATTGGCCATGTCCACCCGCATCAAGCCCAGAAAGGCAAATCCTCATTAAAATTTCACCCACAAGCCCTGAGGCAAATGGTTTGACGACTATTCGCCAATTAGTTAAGTAACATAACACTTTGACGTCAACTCTATGAAACTTCGGTGTATGCAGATTATTATTCGCGTTATATTACTTGTCTATTGTGTAGAAATACATAAAAAATTGTGTTGTCTATAAATTATGCTATCAGATATTACTTTCCAGTGAAAGTGTACCTATACTGGGATGTAACTTATGTTAGAAACTACAAATTCAACGGTAAAGCTGTAAAAGTTTCATTTGGTAAGTATTCGGTATTTTAGGGCCAGTAACGATTGTTAAAAACTGTATAAACTGTCAATGAAATGAAAACGTTTGTCGAGATACTCCAATAGAACTTCTAATTTCAGCGTGGGCTTTTGGACTAGTGAAACGGAAAATATGTACTAAGCTGTTTGTCTAAGACATGCACATCATTATTGAAGCGCTAACAGTGTAATTAAACATTTTATGCATAAAAGCAGACAATGGCAAATAAACCAAATAATTTTAAATAGGTTTTTATAGTCTATGTGACTGTTGTATGTGTGGTTAGAATATTCTCCAGATGTAACTACTTTCCACACCCAGATTAAAAGTAGCCTTTACATTGTTGTTTTTTTTTTTGGTGTAGGTATTTACACAAACTTCTACTTAACATCAGAGTAATGTGATGCGATATTGCCGATCAATTATTATTATGTGATGCGGTATTGCACAAAATAAAGTTAATGATGGTTTGCAAACTTGTAATAGGGACGATCCCATGTGACTGCTTTTCATCTCATCCTTGAACTTGGATACGAAGACGATTTATTCATACAAGACTGGTATTTGTTAAAAGCCAGATATAATAACAGTCAACCGCTATTGAAATTAGTACTTCGTTTCAATAAACGTATTTTGTCGAAGGATGGGAGAGCCCATTTTTACAATTTAGACACAACGCTTAATGTGGCTTTTTAATTAGCCTACTGGTTATGACGTCTTAAAAACATTATTTTATGCAAATTCAAGGATGAACTTTCGAAATGTATTTTTTTTTTAAGAAACAGGAACTTAGGCACTCCAACGCTCGAAATAAAATAAATTACATAAAAAGCGCTAGATTAACATTTTTTATTTAACGTTTGCTTTTTTGTCACATTGATAGTCCATATTGGCAATACATTTGATATAGAAAATATTTAATATCATCGTGAAAGCTTGATGCAGGAAGTTCAGGGTGCGCTTTTCCCGGATAGTGAAATTATCCGAGAGAAGGCACAAATTGAGGAAATATAGTTTGTTAGTTTGAGTTTCCTTATTTACGTAGTCGTCACTATCGATATGAATGTATGATCGCAGCTTCCCATAGACATTTGCATTTGTTCTGCAGCTATTGAGTTAAATTCTTTTTCCCACACCACAATGTTAAAAAAAAGGAAATTACCCATTCCTTTTAATGTCACCTACAGCTTTGTTTTTAATATCTATTATAGTTTGCGTAGTGAAATAAATAAAGTCATCAAGCCAAAGTACATCTAAACTAATTCTACACTCATCATTGCTTTTTAACACCCTTCTAACATTTTATTGTATTTCAGCAGCCAGTTTTGTCTTTATCAAAATAAAACAAAGTGAGCAGAGAGCAATTAATTTAGGGGTCCGTTGTGCAGCAGCGGCCTCCGGCGACGGACCAATCGAGTAATTGTCGCGAGCAATATTCAAATGGCGGAAACAATTAGCGTGAGTGCTCTACACGTATTTAGTTGTCTAGACCTTTTATTGTCTCGTACTGATTGCAAAACAAACATTTATCGCAAAAACAGTAAAAAATTACAATTTGAAGCCGAAAAGATAGTTCAAACAAACATACAAAATAGTTGAAAAATAGCTCTTAATAACGGCGAGCGCACGTTTTGATTAATAACACCTGTATTTTGATATTATTAATTAATGGTAATATAAAGTACTATCAATTTTAATCAATTAATTGGCCCAATGAAGTAAATTGTTTCAATCTAAATTAATTTGCTTCAGTAAAATAAATATTCCGTGCCTAAAATTCTTCATCAAAACAGAAGCCATTGATAATGGGCGCCTACTGTATAAGCTTCTCGAAGACATAAAGCGCCCAATTAAAATATTAATCCTGCTATTAAAAGATCCTGTACTATCAAGCCGTACACAGTACTATATAGTTGAATATTATTGAATAAAAACTGACGGGTTCCTCCCCTTGTCAGCTCGCTCTAAATCTCTTTTGTGTTTCGCGATAACGCTACAAAGCCTGCTAATGTCTTTTAAGGACTTAGTGATTTAAACGGACTAAATAATGAACCGTCTACCCTTCCTCTCTGTTCTCGCTATGCAATTTATGAGCTTAAAACCTTAGGGATACCTCACAGGACTCAGATGTATGGTGATTTGTTGTATCTAAAGCGAATGGTCATTTTTAATCTGGTGTCCTTTTGCAATAAGTTAAAAAGCTATCTTTTAGTAGCCATTTTAATATGCTCATTCATAAACAGGTATCAAGTACTGACATTAACCGAGTGTTAAAAAAAACGTTATTATAACTAGTGAAAACTTTTCTTTATAAGCTCTTTCAAGTTATCCTCAAAAACTGTAACCATTTATCATAATAATTCCAAGTCCTATCGTAGCAAGTAGAGATTTGTGCACAAATCACCGTAACAAAGTACTTATGTGCTCGTAGGTACTTGGTTCCTTGCATTCGGAGCGTTCGCATGACGACACAAATCCGGATGATGTCTGTTTGTTATCAGCGCTGAGCACTCGACTGTACCTCTAGGGCTGCCCGAGCTAACGCAGTAATCGCATTATTTATCGAATCCGGACCATTTGGTATTATGATCTGCGTGAAGGGAACTTTGTTCTTCTATTTCGACGGTTCAAGAAATCGAAATATTTTTACCCTATTAATTAAATTAATAAATCCATATGAATCTAGTTGGTAGACCTAATACTAACCATTTACGATTTGTTATTTCAATTAGGAACTTTATAATACTTTCATACATAAAAAATTAAAACAGAAATATCACCACTAAAGACCTAAAGAAGACAGAGAAGGAAATGTGCTTGTATAAATCAAAATTAGGCCAAGTTGAGAGTTTGAGAAGCAGGCCAGTTTTTTTCCCGTACATGAGGAAATTTATAGGTATATAATGTACAGTTATTTCCTTTATAATTTATTGACTGTCTGACAAACTTTTAGTATGATTACCAATATTGAAAACAAGACATGGATATTTAGAAAATATTCCAAACAAATACGCTCATGAAGTGGTTAAGTCAAGGAATTAAGAAAAAAAAAACCCTTATTTCGGACCAGTTACATCCATAGTGCTTTTAAAAGGACACGAGAACACTTCAAGACGGTGCCAAAATAAAAAAAGGAGTAGTGATGCATTTGAAATAATATTTCTACAAGTGCGACCCTACGTACAAAATGCTTGTTAGTGAAGCGTCCGAGATTTCTCCGCCCTTATATTTTATTTGGATTGCAACAAGTATTATCCTCCTGTCAATATTATCAGCGATCGTCTCGCGGCTTCCAACTAAATTGCTTCGATTCCCCACGCCTTGCCCAACCGCCAATTGTTTCTTTTTGTTTATCTCCTGCTTCCATATTTTTAGCAACATCTACGTTTTCTCAAACTTGATTAGAACTCACGGTTGCAGTTAAAATATCTTCAGATTCTATTGTAGTTTTATAGACTGAAAGAAATGAAAACTTGAGTATGACGCATTCATACACAGTTTTACGTTTTTTTTTACTCCGTTTAAAGTAATTTGGGAATATCGAGAAAATAATCCGAGTTCGGATTAGGTCCAGGTTGCTGAAGTCACTACTTGCCTATTAGATACTATGTGTAAGATATGTATATGTTACCGGCCGAACCCGATTTTAGGACAAACCAGTTTTGCCTAGGCTCAACTAGTTCTTCCTATACGCGTTAGGATTAACTAGTATAGCCTAGTCCAAACTAATTTGTCCTAAGCCCGATAAGACGGACCAGTTTATTCTAGGCAAAACTAGTTGATCCTGATATAAGTACGCACACTCTAGGATAAACTGGTATAGCCTAGTCAAAACATATACATATCCAAAAGTCTAAATAAATAGATGAACTAAATAAACTACTCCGTGTTTAGAAAAATAATCATCTTTATTAAACTATAATGATTCGTCGTTATGGATAATTGATAATACGAACAATCATACTACATATATGTAGCAAACTAACAAATAGTAGGTAAGTATTTTTTTTAATAGAAGCAATAATCAAATCTCAAATTAAAATTGATGTCGTTAAAAGTTATGGATAATATTGGTAATACAAACAATCACACTATAACAAATAATACTGTTTTTTTTAAGAAGCAATAATCACACGAGTATTATGTTAATTATTAAAATTGTTATTTATTTTTACACGGTTTGCTTTGGTGGCACTTAGAATTACAGAGTATCATTGCCTTCTTGCACTGGCATCTGTTTGTAGAACAGTTCTTATTGCAGCTGCATCTCACAAAACCTTGGCCTGATCCAACAGAATGTTTCGTAGCTGCAGTTCTCAACGATATTTCAATTTGTTTATTGTTTAGACTAGGCCATACCAGTTTATCCTAGAGTGTGCGTATTGATATTAGGATCAACTAGTTTTGCCTAGCCTAAACTGGTCCGTCCTATCGGGCTTAGGACAAATTAGTTTGGACTAGGCTATACTAGTTAATCCTAACGCGTATAGGAAGAACTAGTTGAGCCTAGGCAAAACTGGTTTGTCCTAAAATCGGGTTCGGCCGGCAACATATATTTTGTGCTTACTGACAATGATCATTTGCAAAACGCAACGATAAGAAGAACAATGAAATATTGAATATATGTACGTTTTCTCTAAATAGTGGTAGAGATATTTTGTTTAAGTCAAGAAGATTTTTATTTTATTATTCAAAAATTAAGGTCCTCAAACACTCGATGCAAAGAAGAATTGATAGTACACATTGATTGGTTTTTGTATATCAATGTATGTACAATAAGCGTCCGTGAATTTGCATATGCTTATTAATTATGTTACAAATATCAGTGTGTATTACTAAGATCTCATTACCGTAAGCTGCTAATGTAAGAACAAGTGAGTAGCTCAAAAAGTTATGTTTAATTGCTACTATGTGGCATGAGATTATGGTTATTGTACTCCTAAACCTCTTTAAATCGAGCATTTGTAGAGAACAGTCTTAAACCCAGTTTTACTATTGTAGGTTACATTATAAAGTGGGTCAAAACCCAGTTGGCAGTATACACTTATGACTTGGTTGACATAATTGGCATCACCCCAATATGCTGTAAGGTTAGATCAAAGTTTCTTTGTTTTAGAGGGGCATTTACCCATTACAATTACAAACATTACAAAAAAGCATACTAACTTTGTCGTTTCTATTCATCTTCCTTTGTCACTGAGAATGCTCACACCATCATTTCAGTAAGATTCTTCTTTATGAGCAGTTAATACTATTCCTTCCATGTTAAACATTACGTGGCAAGGTACGTCCAAAAAACGATCTATTGTAATCACTTTTGAAGCTACTTTCTGGTACTGTATCTGAGAAATATGTCTTACATGGTATCTAATCTTAGAAGATAACATTGTCTTCTACTTGATTAGACGATGTATTCGATAATAAGATGCTGTACCCAGTTTCCCAGCTAGAACTGGCATGAATTCGTTTAAGATCCTGGATCCTTTTTTCCTAGCCTGAACTGTACTACTGCTGGGAAAAGTCCCGTCCCACCTGGTCTCCACACGTCTCGATCCTTCGAATGTTCCCACCAACGGTCGTACAAAGATAGAATGTAAGTATTTCTAATAGTCTTCTTAATACGATTATCAGTTCTACTTAGAGACCCTATTCAAATCAGCAGAAGCCTGATACGAAAAGTCTAGAAATATAATAAATACAATGACTTACTTGAACAGAAGGGGTTTGTTGGCGAAGAGCCCCGAGGCCTTCTCCTTCGCGGCATTGAGCCCCTGCATGACGCCGGTCGCACGTCCCACATCAAATGACACTCTGCACTAACACCTGGCAACAAATTATACCATGAGTCTCACAATCATATTAACATACAATTGTCTGGATAAAGATGTATGTTTGTATTTTTTTAACGATGTCAAAAATCATCAAATGACCTCTCCCGCTGTGGGTTAGCAGCGGTGAGGGAGTGTCAGACTCTTACTGACTAAAAACCGTCGTAGGCCTTTTATGAACCAGGGCCGCGGTATCTCTTTCGAACAATCCCACATCCCCGGCAGACAGTTGACCCTGTTATGTTTTTTAATTTTGCAGCTTGATGGAAATCCCTCTTTAACATGACCTATATTATTGCTGTCTAGTAATAGCTGAGCAAAGCCAGAAAGTTCTTCACTGGTCTGGTATGAGTGTCCGCAACAGTACCCAGCTACATAGATCTGATAGTTTTTTTATGTATTACAAAATGTTATATTGGCGTATAAAAGTTTTATCGTTAATATTATAGTCATGATGCTATTTTATGCAAGCCTGAGGGAGACTACTTCATATTATAAAGCGTCTCACTCAGGTATGTAAGTGCTTTCAACACAAAATGCGCGGATTTATGAAATCATAGTCTGTCGGTATTATTCGACAGCTAAATACATATTATACGGGTTTCTTTGAGCTGCTAAGGAGAATAAATTTTGGGTCAAAATGGATCTTCGACTCACATTCTCGAGCTATTAGACTGTAGAATATAATCGCATACACTCACACTGTTAAATAGTCTTTGTGAAGGAACAGCTGAGCTGACATATACCCATTTGGCTTTCAAAGTACAATGATGAACTTTCTTTGTTCGCCCCGACTTTAACTTTTAATGCTTCACGAGAATTATTATTGAAACTGATCGCATATTAGATCCTAAACATTTTTTACAATAATTGGAGTTTTTTTTATCTACTCGTACGTTCTTCGAGATAATTGTTAAATATCACTGGGGCTACACATCTCAGTTGCACACTTGTTAATAAATAAATGAAACAATAAATTGTTTCAGCATGACTACCGCCTTCGTATTACATAATCGCCCAGTATGGACCGGGCACACACCTATACATAGGCGAGTACATATATACATACTAGCTGTAGCTATATACATACATGTTCTTTGCACACCACGTTAAAACCAAAGTATATGCAGAAATATATCACAGAGTATTGCATTGAAAAGATTCTTTACAAATATAATAATTAGTACTTACATTTTTCAGTTCCCTGGCGTAGCAGCTCCGTCGTAGCGTCTGTCGATCGTGTAGCTCCCCGCGCGCCTCTATGCTGTAGCGCTACGGCTGCGCGTAGCCCCGACCGCTATTGGCCGCTACGTGTACCGACGTAGCTGAACTCCGACGAATCACAGTCGGTGCTGTAAATGGGGCGGGGTTTGTTAGATTTCTGAAAATTTTCAGTAAGTCCCAAAATATGTACATATTGATGTTAACCCTAGCAATGTTATACTGGTGCATGCACCCGTGCCTAGCATATAGCCTGACGCCCACAGACATGAGGAATTCAAGTGAACTAGCTGCAACATTGATGCCGCGGGTAATCGATACGTATTGTATGCTAGAAACATCCATGTATGAATATATATGCGCCTCATTTTATAGCTATACCTTTCATACATTTGCTTTGATTGCGGTTTGATTAAATGTCGTTATTATAACAACGCAAAAAATATTTAACAGGCTTCACCATTATACCTATGCACCTATCATTTTGCAATAGATTAACACAATATTTACTAACATTTATAAACAATATTTTCAAGAAGTTTAATGAAATTCGATACATGGAACTTCTATTTTGAATAACAACTTTCGCAGACAACAATTTAAACTATATGTTTTCTTTCTTACTGCCACATGTAGGAAACTTGTTTTTAATACATATTTTAACAAAAACTAAGACACGAACACACGAACTAAGAGACTGTAACATGCTATTCTGGGTATTATAATTTGAATATTATTCAGTTTCGAAGGTCTCCTAAATAAATACAAGAGATCTTCTATTACGGTTAATGACGACACTAACCGTCTTACCACAAAAACTTTTAAACGTCAGTTTATGCCTTGTCTAAAAAAATGACAAATTATGACGTTGACATATGGTTCATTTTGAAGCCAAAATTTTATTAGACAAGTGTAAAACAGTGTTTAAAGTTTTTGTAGTAAGGCCCTTATAATCTAACAAGCTTAAACTGGTTTTAACATATTCCCAAAAAAATAATTGGCCAAAGGCATTTCCACATGTTTGAATATACATCAAAATTGTATTCTTTTGCTGTCCTTAAAAAATGAGAATTTTCCATGCAAAAGGACATTGTATATTTTATCCTTTGATATAATATGTTTCTCTTTTTACTGTATGATGTATGGTACCTAACCTACCTCTAAGCTGTGCAAATAAATCTATTCTATTTCTTTGCTTCTACTGAGGAAAACCTGGTTATAATCCTTTTAAAATGTGCTACATTATAATATAACTGTAATTACAAATTGACTACTAAATGAAAATAAAACCGACTTCACAAGACTTAAAAGAAAAATACATCTTCTGATATGAGTCCCAGAGTCGGTGTCTGCAGGTCTGTTGGATATGTTTATTTTATCACCGCCTTCTAGAGCTTTTTTAGTCTAAAATACTTTTTATTTTATGCTTTTTAGTGCCAGAGTCTAAAATAAAAATCTTTTTAATGCCCATATTGACAGTTATGACCCATAATGGCGTAAAGTCTTCAAGTATATGAATAAAATATGCCCAAATACGAGACAGCTGAATTGTAAAGCCTAATAGGCAGTCATTATATATTTCAGTATAAGATCCCTTCAAAACGAACAAACTAAGCCTAAACACTTGTAGTTAGAGTCGCTTGACTGACACTTCAAAAATTTCTAAAATTGTATCAGCTCCAACATCAGGTCAAATCTTTCACAGTAACAGCATTTTTACCCTGATGAATTTTTCAAGCATGAAAATGAGTGGCTCATTTTCATGCTTGAAAAATTCATCTATTGTGAAAACGATGTTATGTAGAATAAACACACGAATATCGAGAGCAGCTCTAGATTTGACATAGTTTCCATCATCAGATCCTGACCTGATGACTATGAGACTATGTATGTGCTTCTTCAAGAAATTGAGAAAAAAAACCGGAACCAGAAGTCGGTTAGAAAAAGGACCAGACACAATCCCAGTTATAAAAATATAATATTCGTTCCCTTTAGTTAATTTTACGCCTAAAGCTATTCTGCTAATGAAATGCAGTAGGTAAATATATTATTTATAATTCTGTATTAAATTGCAATTATTACAACTTCAAACGATTAACGATGTCGCTACCGTATTTTGTTTATTATCTGGATCAGTTGTTCTCACTATCGCTTGTGTACTAACTACTCTTCAAACTCAAATCTCTCAAGGCAACTCTTACATTATTTCAACAGTAATCTCCTATATATTTATTTATGCACTAAAAATCAAGTTAAATTGGATTATACTAAAAATACTAATATTAGACAAAGTGTGTCATACCTAATCACATTAAATTAAATACGTTAATGTACTTATAAGTCGATTAACGTTATTATAAGTCCATTAACGCTAAGAAAAAATTAAAATACGTAAAAATAAAAAAAGAATTTTTTGAACAAAATAATTACAATAAAAATGTATGACAATTAGAACACCGTTTAAGAGTCAGTCAGTACAAACAATGGAAATTCTCCCTTGAAAACTGACAGCTGTCAACTGGTTGAAACATTCGATACTCCATACTTTATCTCTTACCATGATATTGACAGGGGTAATTTTTCGTTTTCAAAAGGCCAATTCTGTGGACAAACCACTGAATGGATTAGGTTATTTTTTTACAATATCATAAAGTATACGTGATAGGATTTAATGTGATTAGGTACGTGCGACATACCCGATATAAAAAAAATTACAATCGAAATCAAAAACAAAAATGGATTGCTAACTTGAAGTCATTGTACTAATTTTTTATCTAAAAGCCCAACCAAGCATTGTATGAAACGCGATTTGCCTTCTTCTCCTATGATATGATTTTCCAGACAGATAATAAAAGCAAGTTCAATAATCGTTTCAGTTATTAAACGCAGCCGCATTCGATACCGATATAACATGATCGCTATATCGAGTCGACTTCATTTCACGGACAGAGGAGCTCGCAAATGAAGTTTCCCCGGTCCACCGAACCCAAAGCTGTGGGTCTCAGCCACCAGAACTCGTGCACGAATGGATGCGGTAAAATATTACGGATTGGTGTCTGCTCGGTAAGAAATTATACTGTTAAAATTAAGAACCACACTTCAAAATTAAGGGAAAGATTTTTTTTTTCATTTATGTAAAAATGTGTATAAATCTTGAAATAAGAACTAAAAGAATAAGAATGCATTGTTAAAACGATGCAGATAAATTCCAGTATTACGTGGTATTATTGCCTTTCTGACTTGTGACCTGGTTGCCAAGCTTTTGAGATTTGCGAGGTTATCCGTAACGATCAAAGCTGTAAATATAGTGTCCCCAGCTTTTATGATCACTATTGGAGTAAGAGCACGACATAGCCGTTATTCATGTAATACATTCATACTGTTATAAATTCCGTCGGAGTAAAACTAGCCATCCATTAAACAGTTCGTAACTCCGGTCCATGATTCATATTGCTACGCTCGCTGAATAACGCGTTTGAATCAAAATCTGCCCATCAGAGCGTTTTAACTTTTTTTATTACGAGCTCCTGTAAGCCTTTTGAAATAGGAAATATTTTTTGGGACCCACCATCGGTCTGTTCTGTTCAATATCTGTTCCTCATTAACGTTTTAACAGAAAATTTTAATAAACATTTTCATTTGAAAATCATTTTTGTCTCAGTCCACGTAAAGGACTTAAGACATTTTTATTTATGAGCTTAGTATCGAGTTTCACAAAGAAACTCGTTAAACAAAAGACGACAGAAATTAAAAAATCTGTGTACTTAGTTTAGCGATGTTGTAAATTTAGCTTACGAGGCGAGACCACCCTCTTAGCAGACGATTAATGTATATTTTTATACCGTGAAACGTCAGATTGGGGTGAACTCAATCCATTTAAATAGTTATAAAACCGCCAAGCGTGCAACTTGATCATAACGACTTTATGTGACGTCAGCTAAAATGGAATTTGTAAATAAAATAATTGAAATGATCAAGGAATGTTTTCAATTTTGAATTAACTGAAACTTAACTAATATAACTAATTACCTACTGCGGTGATTGAAAATTATTTAAATGAAAAGCTTTCAGTGAGAAGGTTGTTGTTAAAAGTCTGCATGAAGATAAGCTTTATTTTATTTTACTGGCAGAAATGAACGCTACTAACTAATGATAACTAATACTTCCTATACTACATTGAAATCAAATAATCTTAGGGATTGGTTAAAATAAAGCTTACAAACTTTCTACTTCACTAACTAACAAGGCAAATTAAATAAAATCTTCTAAACGTTACGGGTAGCAAAAAATTGAAGGAAATAGATAGATATACTTTATTAGGTACACCAATTTTACATTTTTGATCTTAATCTTGTTAAGGTCGGTGACATAATGGGAAATGTTTAGCGTAAAGGTTAAGTAAGTAGGTATCTAAGGTACTTACTCTGAGCTATAGATCTTTTTACTCTGAATCTTACATAATATTATGACACAAAGTTCGAAGTCATCATCTCCCGAGCCTTTTCCCAACTACCTATGTTAGGGGCGGCTACCATGCATAAAGTTCGAAGTAATTTCAGTACTGCCATTGTTACGAATAAATATTTCTGTCAAGTGACGCCGAGGACAACTCATTTCATTACCAGCGCAACGTGAATTTCTTTAAATATAATAAGTAAGAAAATAGGAATAAATCATGAAGTAAATCTACTTTGAATATAGCTCTAGTCCTTAAAAACGTCGTACGTGATTTTATCGGCAAGTATTAAGAGTGGCAAGTGGCAGCCACTTGCCAGTGATCGACCACTCGGCGATATAGCGCACTCAGCTCTTATCGGCTCCGTCGCTTACCACTTTACAGCGCTGCATTTGGATGACCCTTCATGGAAACAATGCGACTTTTAACCTGTCCTACATATGGAGAGATTCGGTTTCTAATGGGCATATTGGTAGTTCAACAAATGGAAACTAGGGAATCATAAGTGCATTGAAATCAGATTTTGACAATGATTCAATTTCAATACCATTATTTTTATTTTAGAACATCATTTAGCTTAGGTAAGTAAATCGTTTATTGCATTTATCTGGCTTCAGTGCACTTATGATTCCCTAGTACTTGTAGTAAGTAGCAGAACGTTCAGTAGCCGATCATGTTTGTGACACAAAAAAATAATTTCTCGACTGTACTTTTATCTTGAGTTCATGTAAAATGCTAAAATGGGTCCAGTTAGCGAAATGATAAATGTAAAAAGTTAAGTTTCACCAACTGGACACACATTCGTGATGAGTTTAGTGTGGCGAGATGACGAATAACCAAATGTTTATTTATAAGCTTTTAACACTGACTGCCGCTAATGTGTGATTACTTTTTCGCAAAACGATGTTGACTCTCCTAAAATTAAAGAGTGGTAGGTGGTCTCTGTTGCTACATTATTTAACATCAGTATGTAATATAATGCAAGACTCCTTTGATAACTGATAACTATATTGTCGAAAATCGCAATTTTGTGACACCTCATAGCTCCTCCAAACGTACCTTTTTCCACACGATTACATGTCACCACCACTACCTGGGGTGGAGCTCCCCTCTCTTTCTCGCCTACGCGTATTGTATCGTTCCGTCCCCCTCAGGCTCGCTATTTATGACTTATTAACTTCTCTAAGGTATCATGGCAACGCTCCCACGTCGCCCACGATTTAATATAGAAAATTGTGAAGTCAACTGAGAATAACTCAGGACACAGTTTATTAAATTCTTTGGACTCGTGCCGATTTAATTTCTAGAAGTTTATCATGCGAGTTAATTAATTTGATTAACTATAGGTGCAACGGTAATTTAATCACATCTCTACATAAAACATGATCTATTTTGATGCATCCTGATTTGTGAGCGCGGCATACTCAAAAACGAACATAAAAAAAAATAATCCAAGCCGCCTGAGACTTCTAACTGCATTTTAATTGTAGGTAGCTATGTATTTGTTAATTCTATCAAAACTATAAAAACATTTTGACACCGACTACGAACGACATGATACAAGACCCAAGAAGAAATACGTTTGATATTATTTATCAGGCACATAAAATCAATAAAGATACGACACATTCTTAATGTTCTATAGCCACAGAACACAAATAAGCACATAAAATAAACATTCACCTATTGAAACCTGTAGAAACTTTATCACAAAGGTAAAAAGAAACCGTTTATGTTAATTTTATTTTGGTATTGAATTTGAACAGTGAAAAGCGACACGGGGCTACAATCCGTATCCTCCAGTGCCAGATTGCGATGTTTGCCAACCGATCGCTCCTTGGGGACGCGACTCAACCAGTTTTCGCTCACGAAGCAATAAAATACCCCTAAACCCTCCGATATTTATTGAACTCGCTGATAGAAAATATCAAGTTGCTGAATTATTAAACTTTTGTGTGGGAATGTCGTATTAGTGCATTTTGCGGAATTTGCGGTACTTTTATTTCAGTTTTAAGAATATTTTATTGAAAAAATAAAGGTAGAATGAAAATGAAAGCGCTTTCAAGCTACTTAATACCCCGATTTACAAAAGTAATAAATTCTCAATAAACTTGTGAGCATAACATAACAACTTAATAGTTATTTTTAGTTTTCCATAGTACAAATATTTTTAGTTTTTGAACATCGAATCATATTAAGAGATTTTGTTATTTTTTGTAATTTAGTTATTTAAACATACCACATACTTTACAAAATCTTAGTTAAAGCAATGCACTGACAGTTCTTTTAATGAAAATTAGGTGCTACAGTTATCAAGTCACTACGTCATTGAAAATCTGACGAATCAGCCAATTGTCGTGGCTTCTATTATTATATGAGAGTTTCAAACTTTATTTCATTTTCAAAATCAGTCAATATGTTTCTGTTACATATAAGTGACTGCGCTATTGTGGACGAGCTGTTAGTCAAATTAATTAATTTGTCATCACCTGCCTAGACTTGTCCCATTAGGGTTGACTTACTGTATGACTGAAAGCACTTTAGTAGAGAGAGAAAGTTTACATTTGTGACTATTTTCAAAATGATAACCTCAGTTGCCAAATGAATGCTACTGGTTAATGTATTCAATGAACTATGGTTGTGATTAGCTTCAAAATAGCAAATATTAAAAAGTGTACAATGAGCTTTTTTAATAGTACCTACAATCCTACATTAATTTATATTAAGTCCTCACAGCAGCAAAATCGATACATGTATACAGAAAAGTAATAACCTGAAAGCGACCATTGTCCCATCAACGCAAAGGAAGGAGACCAATCAGTTTTGCATCTCATTTCCTCTTTTCCAATACGAATAATATCCACCGATGATACATAGCAACCATTGTAATAAATAGCTATATGTTAATGAGATTTCAGGTGAGGACGGACGGGCGGCGCCTGCCGTGGCCCCGCCCCTGCCAGCCATTGTCTTCCTCAAACCCACCCGAAATTGAATAAATTAACGTTAAATTTAATAACTCTATTAACGTTTTGTCGACGCAAACAACTCCTGACGTATAATAGTTGAAACGTTTTCAGGGGCGGGTTCGTTATTAGATTAGATACGTTCACTGTTGAGGGGGACGGTAGAGCTTTCCATACTGATTAATAACATGATCCAAATAAAATGCTATACAAAACAACATTATTTTTATCTGATCTAAAGGCCTACTGTCCCCTTTTGTTGTCATTTTGGTATAATTCTATTGCTATATTTTGCGAAATTGATATGAAATTCAAATTGACATTGTTTGAATAAAATTAGTAAGAAAATATATGAAATTGTCATGGTTTTAATGAACATTTATACAAAAGAGTAAATGTTTTTTGCCATTTTAAAACAGAATATAAAATATTCCCACTGCTTTTCACTTAATTTTAATAATATTTAATTATTTTTCCACGTCTAAAAAAGTAAGCAGGTATTAACCAACTTACAGCCTATGAGCTGTATAGTAAGCCTTGTTTTATTTTTCTTTTATTATCTTAAGCTTGCTACCGAACACGAAGCACCATAACTTACTACCGAACTAAAAAAATAAAGTTACAGGTAGTGTACCTATTAAGTTACTTTTAAATGTTTATCTGTCAATTCAGTCCGAAAAGATTATTATGCTAAGCATACGTTTCAAAACTATAACAACGACAATGCACTTACCTATTCATTAGGTCATAAGGTATGTTTATGAATAAAAAAGTCAGGAGTTCATCTTTTTTTCAGGTTTGAATTTGACGCAAACAACATTTTCTTTCTCTCTACGCTTTCATTTAACTTACTTGCATCAAAAATAAAATATTACACTGAATTTTTCATCACTTGGAGAATTGGTTTTCTATACTTATATTTTAAGAGGAAAACTTTGTTTGTTTTATTGTAATGAATAGGCTCAAAAACTACTTGACCGTTTTTTTTAATTCTTTCACCATTCGAAAGCTACATTATCCACGAGTAACATAGGCTATATTTTATCCCGGTACGGGCAGTAGTTACCACGTGACGAGGGTAAAACCGCGGGAAAACGGCTAGTGCAGTATAAATCGTTTAAACTCTTGGAAAAGTTTTTCTAGCAGATAAGTTTTCTGACATATTCAAAAAATTTAATATTGTCATAAACACAACTTTCATAAATATGAATTAACTTTGTTTTCCTAAATTAATCTTAGATTTATTTGCTAGTGTTGTATAACTATTGTGTTAGTTACAAAACTCAGTTTAATAAACTTATACACCGAATATAAGATATGAAGTTCATTCGTACACTCTCGTTAAATTAACCTGTCATAGGGTCATTTCGCCTGTTCGCGTCCATAGCCCAGTTCGCGTCCATTTTGCCGATCTCCTTTTAAAAATCCTCGAAAACAAGTCAATTAACACACTAATCAAACGAAAAGTCATTACCGCTAATACGTTAATGTATAAGAGGCACGCACAGATAGACAAACGTTCTGTGCGTCCAACCAATCCTTTTAGAAAAAATAATTAGTCTAGGCTCTTCAACAAGAAAGCGAAAACACGCAGAATTTTAGATAAAAATTAGTGTGCAGCGGCGTGTTTGATGGTAAGTTTTATATTGTTTTATGTGAATTTTAGGATAGATAGCTATTTCTACAGTTTAATGATGAATAAAAGTATAATGTTTATTATGAATTTGGTAATGTTTTTTATATTTAACGAGTAAAATAAGGTGGACGCGAATTACTACATCGAATTTTACGAAACTTCCACTTTGCGTCCACAATGGACGCGAACTAAAACTATCCTCTATAATAATAAACCAAATTGCGTCCACTGTTTTCGTTAAATACTTGCTTATAAAAAATAATTAAAACATACTGTTTAATATTAATATATTAAACAGTACATTTTTTTATTGAGATATATACGTGGTTATAATTAAATTATCAACTGATATAAGTAATTTCATTTAAGATAAGTTCTTCCGATACAGGAAAAAAGAAGGAAAAGACAACATACACAGAAGAAGATTTAAATAAAGCGTTAAATGTTATTCGAGAGAAGAATAAATCGATAAAAAATATGCAAAGAATATGCTACCTTGTCTGATAATTTATTGACTCAACAATTCTTTTAGTTGTATGTTTACACAAAATTATTAAATTGTTTTGTTAATTTAATATGAAAGGAAATCGATCTACGGATCGAAAACGCCTGGAAGAGCTAATGGTCCATGAAGGGAGAACTCCCTTTATGTCTGAAGCGGAAACTAGTCGACATGTGTATTCTGCCCATCCTAACCTACGGCGCTCAGACTTGGTCTTTGACCGAATCTCAAAAGTCCAGGCTAAAAGTATGCCAAAGGAGCATGGAGCGTAGCCTGCTCAGCATACGGCTTAGTGACCGGATACCTACGCAACACCATTATCCGGTCCAAGATCCGGGCATAGTAGATGTGGGCAATAAGTCTGCAAAGTTGAAGTCGAATGCACCCGGACAAGTGGGCCAACATCACCACACACTGGATCCCTGAGGATAGAAGGTGACCGAGAGGGAGACTAAGAAAACGCTGGAGAGAAGACTTGGACAGCTTCCTCTCGGACTGGCCACAAATACCGATGGACAGAGAAAAATGGAAGGCTATGGGGGAGGCCTTTGCCCAGCAGTGGGACAGCATAGGCTAATAAAAAAAAAAATATATGGCCAAAAACTTAGTATAATCAAGGCGGATCTTAAGCATTCCCTGTGATTTAGAGTAAAATTAACAGAATTGATTACAGTTTATTCTTCAAGTTTCAAAATGAATTGCCTAATTTTAAGTTACTTAAACCAATGTTGAGAAGAATTATTTTTATTTTGTAAAGTGAATTTTAAATGATGATAATGTTGATTTTTAATAATTAAGTGTATTGTTAAATAAAGAAATTATTCAAATACAATCTTTCTTTATTAATTCTTAACAATTTCACCCCTATATTCCTTTTCAAAGCCGCTGGACGCGAACTGGACCATGGGTGGACGCGAATTGGATTTTGTGGACGCAAACTGGGTAAAACGCCTAATTCTGAGGTTTATCGATTTAAATAGAAAACGTAAGATATTTCTTATACAACTGAAAGTTAATCTTAAAATAGAGTATATAAGGAATACATTACACAAATTTGACATGGAAATGAGTGCTGGAGCATTTTTATTATCGCCGTCAAACTTGCCAACTGCACTAAATGGTCGCCAACAGGCGAAATGACCCTAATATTTTTATTGGTCTTTTAACCACACTTTACGAAGAGATAAGTATACAAATGTTTAGTTTTCTTACCTGCAAATATTATCCTCCAGAACACCTTAGTTTACACAATCTACAGTTAAGCTACACATTGTTATACTTTACTAAAGTTACCTATTCTAATTAATTTAGATTTTAACTATTTGAAATATGAATTTTAAAGATATGTTAAAATTAGTTTTGATATGTTTTGTATTGATATTCTTTAGAGTGGTTGTTGTATTATATACAATTTACTCTAATTCAATACGTAAACATTAGATTGAAATGTAATATTAGATATGTTTTTATTATTTAAATATATACAGCTGTAAGGAATCTGTCACACCGGGGGCCATCACTCTTACGGGGTTCCAGATTATTTATTTGAAAAAAAAAACACTTTTGTAATAATCTCCAGTTTGTTTAGTTAGAGTAGTTTCGAGTTGTTGTTGTAAGACAGTGTTTTTACCGATTCCACCCTTAAGAGTGATGCGCCCCCGGCGGGCGCGCCACGTGACTGCCGGCGTTGCTGAAGCTTTGTGTTTACATCCCCTCCCACGCCACCCACCCCCGCCACCAACCCATCCCCACTCGTCATATTGTTCGCAATTTTACTGTTAAACAGGAAATCTGTTCAGGAAAATTTTCCACAGATGAAACTATTAATAATATCATGGCCCTCGATGAAATTACACAACATTTTTATTTATTTTAACAAAAAATTAAATAAAATTCTTAAAAATAATTTTCGGAAAAGAATATTACCAACAGGATACTGAAAACAAAATGAACAAACTCTTCATTAAATATTCCTTTTTTCTTCGATGGTAAATAACGACTTCATTACATATGCTTTTATCCAACGTAAATATATATTTTAAAAACCTTTATCAATTTTATGAAACTATCCACTCAAACACCAGCTAACTAATTGTCCGAAGGTAAGTGAAAATGAGTCGACGGGACATTTTCTCGACTGGAAACAGAGATAAGGGGATTGACGCCATAAAAACAGAATTACCTTCACGCCGAGTAGACTGCGAGAGGAAAATTATTTATTGTAGCAGTTATTTCACGTGGTAACGTGTCAATTATAGTTTGGGGGAAATGTATTGCTATACGATAAGTATCTTGGTACTATGAAAACAAAGGACATTAGTAAAACTTTTGGTCTGTACATTATTTTTTTTAAACATAGGATGAGAACAATAAAAATAAGCAGATCAGCTGAAATGACATAAGAAATTTTTGTGTACACATACCTATTTCTTGCAGTGGTGCATGGTGCATATGACAGTCAATAGGTACTGCAGCTTTAGGAACAAAAGAAGGTTTCATATGTATGTACATGTCTGTGTATATATACAAGTATCAATGCCTACAATCAGGTAACTATTGTTTGTGGATGTAACTGTGTTAATAATGTTTTAAAAAGGAAAGATCAGTAATAAGCGATAGCTGCAGTACAATTACGTGACTAATGGCTTTCCTCCATTAGCGAACAGCGACACTGTCGGTGTGTCTGTCACGCCATCGATTTAATCATTATTGTACCTACTGTATTATGCTGGGCTGCTAGGCTGTCATTGAACATCATTGACAGTCGTTACGGGTAGTCAGAAGCCAATAAGTCTGACACCAGTCTAACCCCCCTTGCACCGGGTTGCCCAGGTAACTGGGTTGAGGATTGAGGAGGTCAGATAGGCAGTCGCTCCTTGTAAAGCACTGGTACTCAGCTGAATCCGGTTAAACTGGAAGCCGACCCCAATTTAGTTGGGAAAAGGCTCGGAGGACGATGATGATGTACCGACTGTATTAAAGCATAATCAAATTCGAATTCGAAATTATCATTTACATACAACCATAGAGGCATAACATTTAGGTAATTTCACATTTCCCCGAAAAGTGTATGATAAATAAGTAGTTATCCTAACACCCTAGTTACAGTAAGATCAACAGAATTCCGTAAGTATTTCTTCCATTGAAGCGCAGTAGGTTACTTCGATCTATTTGATTAAATTCAAAACTCGTTCCGCAACCCTTTTTTGCATCACGCTGCGCTGTAAAATATTATAATCTGGTAGTAGTAGTAGTCATTTTTTGTTTCGTTTCAGTAATTTGTAAGCAAAACAAATGAAGGGCTTACTCTCATTCATATTTAATCTATACTAATATAATAAACAGGATTTTTTTTTTTGTACTCTGTCCGAAATTACTGAACTGATTTGAAAAGTTATTTCACTGTTGACACTGGAAAAACAGCTAGTTTCAAATAAGCTGCTGATTTTCGATTGATCCTCAAACATATACTCATTGTGTGACGAATTCTAATTAGGTAGAAACAAAACATTCCTCATTTTTGTGAATCACTTAAAAATAAAAAAGTCAATATTAACATGAACATTAAACCTTACAAATACGTAACAAAAAAATATTAGCGAAATAAATTACATTAAATAAACAAAACATTCCTCATTTTGTGAATCACTTAAAAATCCAAAAAAGGCAATATTAACATGAACATTAAACCTTACAAATACGTAACAAAAAAATATTAGCGAAATAAAAAATTCCGAGTATCGTTAACGAAGGTAAATACCTTGTATTGATTCCTCTGTAATTAGGTACCTGGTTTGCGGCAGAAATGGGCAGACTTCAGCTTTTGAGAGGCATAACGAGCTGGTAATGCCGACCCACGCTGCTTACCGACAGCAAAACCTCTGCAAAGCCTCTTATAACGTAAGCTGGTCTAATTGGTGCTCACTGATGTTATGTACCGTTGCCTCGTTACTTCATATTTTTATCTATATCAATAGTTCTGAGAAATTGCTTTGAAAGAAATGCTTGTTATATAAAATGGATATGTTGAATATTAGGTCTGGAAAATATGTTTCTGGAACATGCTTTTGTGTTTCACGGTAGATTTCTACTGTTGTATCCCTACCTATTTTCCTAAATATATAGCTAGCCTTCAACCAATGAATATTTTGCAATAAATCTTTAATATATTCAGTGCTATGTTTTTCTTGAATAAATAAATACTTATAAATAAATAAATATTTGTTTACTAAACACTCAGAATCTAAGAAAATACATAGTTAAGTATACTTTTATAACATAACAGCTTTGTTACTAAACACAATAAACTGATTAAAATAATGATAAGTGAAACCGAGCTTATTAAGAGCTACTACATTCATAACGAGCGGTGAATGGATGCTTATTGAGACCGTCGGCAGACAGCCCGCGGACAAATCATTAATATGAACCGGTATTCATCACCATGGTGCCATTGATATCTGCTGAATGCTATCCCGAATAATCTCGCTGGGGTTCGAGAAAATACTTGCGGGGTGGCGAGGCTCGCGGGGTACGGAACAACAGGCTCGTTACGTCAGTTCCGCCGGATGTAGACTCGTGATGCATTGTCGACGCCTTGGAGGGTGAACAGCGATGTTTTTATTTTCATCACAAACATTAATATGTTCGTTCGGCTATACTTTATTTATTACAATACGTTGAGCACAACAAATTGCTTGATGACATATGATTTATTTGTTTTCTGCATTGTTGTATTGATAGCGATAGATACCTAAGTTTTTTTCCTAAAATGCATATATCTGCTTCTTAGAAATATTTTACTTCGAAGACGAATTGTCGAAAAAACCCTGAAGCAAAGCAACATAATAACCTGTACACTTACAAAGTCCCAGCAGTAATTAAGGCTAACGTCTCGACGTTTATCCCGAAGCACCAAATAATGATTACATCACAAAATAATTACGAGTGCTCAACGCGTCACCAGCTGTCCACGGTATAGGAAAGTAATAATGTGGATGCAACCGAGGTGTCTTTTCGGTCCAAGCCCCCCGGGAAATCACGGTAATCCGCGACGCCAACGGCGCGGCGGCTAAATCTCTGTCGAACATAGTGATGTGACGGTGTTGAGACAACTTACAATTGATATTAAAATCGATTCTTGGATCGATTATTTTTCATTTCCTTATGCCGTAGCGTTAATAAGTAAACCAGTTCTTTACCCAAGCAGTTTTATGAATATAGATTAATCTGCTTATTTCAAAGCAATTTATTCATTTAACTGGTTTTGAAAAAACATTTTTCAGAACTACAATTTTACATATTTATAGAAAAGAAGGGCTTTGTAAATGCATCCAAAAATATAGGCACTTGGTCACACGTACATAGCTACACTCCCTACCTTTATTCAGTCTTGCCTATCGTTTTAAAATAAAATTGTCTTCCATTTACCTTGAGGTCCTCATCTCTAGCTAAACCGCAGCTGAATCATGAGATCGTAGTGAAAGGGCTCTGATGAATCATGCCCGTTCACACGGAACGACGTATCGCACATTAGAGCCCCGATACACAAACCACTACAGAGGGGACTAAAACCTGCAAAAAAGAACCTTTTTTCTTGCAATGGTTTAGTAAAAAGTGACTGATATTTTCCTTAAAGGTAGATTGAAGTATCAAAGGTTGCTGATAAAGTTAAGGGCAGTTTTACTATAGGTAAAACACTATAGATGAATTGATAATAAAGCTTAGGAGAAAAAAAATATTAAATGTTCCAATATCACTCAAGTTACTAGCTCACTAATTGATAATGAGGGGTGTTCCATAATAGCAGAGACTGACAATTATCGAGTTGGAGACGAAGTGTCAAGACATCAGCCGACAGCAGACTCATAAGTCTTCATTACTTACCCCGAGACAGAGTTGCTGGCTCAGCGAAACTTTGACGTATCGCCACTGAGCTTAAAGATGATCCTCTAACAATGTCCACCCTCCCCTTGACAGTTTATCCTTTACGCTTATGATGCATTAAAAACTGCAGCTCATTGTACTGATTGCATTTAAGTTTACTTTTGTAAGAAAAGCTTTTTTGTGTTTGCCTAATATACTCAGTGAAAATCTTATAATAATAAGTACCCAGTTAAAAGTAATAGACAAGTATCTACTAAACTAAGTTGTGATGTGATTTAACCAAATAAAATATTTGGACCCTTTCCAGCTTCCTAAAAATGTCCACTCTTCTTTTGAAGGAACAACGGAGTAATCAATTTCCTTAAGTAGAAAAATTGCGATAATTATACAAAGATCGTTATCATAATGAAACTTGTTTGTTCTAAAAGCAAAGTTAAAACTTAATACATCATAACAAATTCCGGGAAGTCTCATTAAAAGTGACGAATCATTAGGGACGCCGTGACAATAGGATAATGTTACCCAGTATAATTACTGGTTCTATACGTACAGTGCTGTATTGTTGAAGGATAACTAGGAAATTATGATAACAGTGGTTAATGTAAAATACATAGACATTAAATTAGTTAGTTACTTTCTCAACAAAATCATGTACAGACATATAGTACCTATATAACAGTGTGCCTAACTACAGCTTAAATTACCCTAATTACATATAAAAAATACAAAATAATTATCGCAAGTACAAAATCTCATATGTGAAGACTTAAGTTAAGAGTTAGGTGATATAGGAATAGGACATCTAATTGCTTCTTATTATAATGTAGCTAAAGCTATACTGCTGGGGTGGGCAGGGACCTGCTTAGCAATGTTGGTTGGTATTGAAACAGTTTATCTGCAATTTGAATAAAATCCCCCACTAAGCCGAAGTTCACACACATCAGCATTCGTAACGCGTATCCATCATTATCATATTGAGCGAACATTCGAACTGCGGAAGCGAGAGACGGGCATAGCCGGGAGGCGCAGCGATATTGCTGTTTGCCGTCGACAAATATTTGGACGACCGGCCTCCCGCCCCGCTACTTACGGAGTTAAATCAATATTTAAATAATTTCAAACTTTGATTAATTTGCAGATATATTGTTTACAATGATGTCGTCGAGCTTCAAACTCGTAATATTTCTACCCTTAACTTTTTTGCATAATAATTAAAGTAACAGTATTGCATAAGTACCTAGACATGTAGGTTGGGTTGTTTCGGTGGATTAAGTTGACAAATAATATTTTTTATAGCTTCCGAAATCCAATGTACTAACTAAAATAGTGAAAAGATGTCAAATAGGTAAGCTAAAGTTTCATCCATCATCCCTTCTATTGTAATGTTTAAAAACAATTATTCTCTTTAAATTATGAGTTTCCAAAATTGAATATTTAAAAGATTTTTTGTGTAGTATTGTTTAGTAACTTTGCATAATAACTTCGCAACATTAACATCCGCTATTGAGAGCATCGCAAGTACTTACATCGTTCTAAACTGCGGCTATTAACTGGTTTTAGGGTATGAATGTTTTATGCGGCTCGGTGTCACCCGGCTCCCGGGGGAAGGGTACGTACAAAACTCTACTAGCACTTAATTAAGGGGTAGCTTCGTAGGGAATGGACTTTAATTAATATTACGCGGCGATTCGCTTCACGTCTTTATTGTTTAGTCCAGATTGAAAAGTTCTATTGATGCACGGTTATAATAAACAGTTTTTGTTAAAAATAAATTTGCTAATTTCTAAATGAACCCTTGGTTGGTTTCTGAAAACTTATAACGAAAAGAATTAACGGTAATACCTAATCGAAAAAGTGATCAAATTGAGACTGTTTACACGTGTGTTCAAATTCCTATTCAACAATCACCTACCAGATAGGAATACCGGATAGGTAGAAGGTGACCTATCAGATAACCAGGGGCGCGATTCTACTAATTTTACTTAAGCGACATACGATTGCAACTCTCAATTACCTACGATTGAAGCGTATGTGGCATTCCGCTATTTTTTCTTTTAAATAAATTCAATACTGAATCATAATGTCTACCAATATTTACGATTGTAATATGATTGTAGAGCAAACTAAAAACTGGTATTTAGATTCAATTTATTATATTATAAAATAATAAAAAAATCTATTAAGTTTTGACATGATTAACTTAGCAGAATCGGGGCCCAGTAAGTTACAAACAAACTATACGAGTTTCCCAATAGGTACATTTAAAACTGAAGGAATGGGAAGAAGGCTGATAAATAAAATAGAATATTCTTTTAGGAATTTAAATAAATTTCCAGTAAAGAGGGAAAGAGCCAGCTCTCGTTACAAAAAGGAAAACGAGTGCTAATAAAAGTGCCGGAAAAAAACGTACAATATCAAAGCAGTGACAAATAAACAAGACCCGTTATTTTCATTTCTGTAGTCAGAAGCTGGCTAGATAATCTACGAATCGATAAACTTTATGAAACTTTGCACGGTATTCAACCTAATGAAAATACTTAGGTAGGTACTTATTAACTACGAATAATTCCAGTTTGTATCTATTGCTTCCATCAGAGATGTGTGAGGTGGATAATCAATAGATACGCAGGTGCATAGGCACATGTATTACAATAAAAAGATATATTATAAAATACATCGCCGCAATTTAAATTAGGAAGATATAACTTTCTCAACCAAATTAAAGACATAAATAAATCCCCACCTAATAATGACTACTATATTTGAAGTACCTAGATTCTTAATAAGCTGCTAAAATAGCCGGTCTCTGACTTTAGCGCAATATCGGCCCCCTCCCATTAGACGTAAGCAAACAACACTTGAAAGCTCTCTTCACTTTCTTATCTTGGCAATATCGATCCTTTGTTTTACCATCACATAAATAAAATTCTGCATCTTAGCCTGGCCGCACACATTTGGTTTCCGGATTAGGAATTCAGATTCGGAAACCGAAATGCTTTTTTTTTGGTACAAAATGTAACAAAAAGAGCATTTTGGTTTCACGCAACGTTCTTACTTTTTCCGAACGGAAAAAGACCTGACATTCATTTCGCAATTTTCTCCGTGAGTTCGGGTAGTCCGAACGCAGGGCTCGCCAACAATTTGGTTCGGCCGCCGCCCGAACACAAACGGAAATTTTCATTCAGAATCAAGGTAGCCCGGTTCCGAATGGGCGTGTTACAGAGTCTGTTAGTCACTTGCTTTTTTATATTTGTTTTTATTTTTGTATGTAATATTTTTTTTTAAGATAAGAAATCCGGTTTATTTAACAATTAACAAATAAATAACTACTTATTTACATTAATAAACAACTAATAAACACCCTCAAAATATTACTCCTTATCGCTGTCACGGTAATGTACCCCAAAAGGCTGGCAGCATTGCCGAAATCCGAATCCGGAAACCGAATGTGTGCGTCCAGGCTTACTATTTTTTTTTTGAGTTTTCTTCATTTGCAATATTTTTGAACGGGATTCAAGAATTTATTATGGACCTAAAAACTAGAATTTCAGAAACCAAGTATTTTAGTAAGACGTGTTCAGCCAGTTTCGTAAAAAACAGCTAGCTAATCAATATCAACGACAGCTTGGCTGCGACCACCCTCTAGATGGCAAAGTCGACCCAGGCGATTCGTCACGCGGTCACACCACCATTAATTTCTATAGAAAATACACTGGAGCTTTTACAGCTCTTTCGATAACATCAAAACCACATTAGAGTCGTTTTTCATGTTACTTTCCCGTTCACTTAAAATAAGTACCAGGAATGCGATCAAGGAAACTTACCTACCATTTAAAACTTACTTACGATTCAAATGTTTCTCTGAATATTTTTTTGCGCCAAAAATACTTATTTTTTTATTTCTACCGCAAAAACGAGACTTTTAACTAATAATAAAAATTTATACATGTACCTAAACGACTTGTAAAGAAAAGATCTTGAAATTCGATTATCTTCAAACGGGTTAACTTTTGCCCAATGTATCCCATGGTCAAATTTGTCCGTATTGACCTATACTATCACCTCATGAAAGGATGCGGTCTACTTACCAGTAACCCTGTATGTATAAATATGTATATGTAGCTACATGTCGTTTATCAGTTGTGTTAGCACCCATAACACAAGTTAATTAATAACTTAGCATGGGGCTAACCGACCGTGTGTGAACACGTGTCCCAAAAAAAAGATAACGAGTCGTACAAATAAATTACTATTCTTAATATTTATTTATAGTGAAATTACTTGCTATTCAATCGCTAGAACTACATTTAATATTTCATAAACAAATTAGATTACTACTGAATTGTCTAGATTTACATTGTGATTCGAGTTATCAAATTAATTATGTCACTTTGTACACATCCAACCTAAAGCTTTGACAAAATTGACAAACAGGACTGAGCAATAACAGCCAAAAAACGAGCCGAGTGAAGCAGATAGCACGGAGGCCGTCTGTCCCTTTCTAATAGGCTAACTATAAGATCAAGCTATGTGAGACAAATCCGAATTTGCTAAGATTATTAAACACAGGTTGGTATTGAAGTTTTAACTTACACAGTTTGTTACGTTAAGATACGCATCCTGGGTATCTATCCCATATCCACCCTGGGTATCCTAAGGTAACAAAAAATATCTTGAATTTCTCCGTGATTCGGAAGGGGAACTGTTGTAAATGCCTCGACAAAACGAATTGTATAAGCCCAAACGTGAGGTAGTTTACAAATTCAGTTGTCGAGTTCCCTCGTCCTTTTCTGGTCTCTATCATCAGGTCAAATCCAAACCTTCACTGTTGTATGTCTCGTCAATACGAATTATGTAAACCCAAAGACGAGGTAGTTTCGCACGCCTGGCGTACCTAATGATATACCTAGTTTGCAGTAAAAGATAAACTCCACCTCAAAATATGTGTATACGAATAGATTCTTTAGATTTCTGGGCTCATTTCTGTTCAATACATTATTAGCCACCACAACCACCATAGGATTCACTTTTACAAGTATAAACGCAATACTTTTTCACCATTTTACTAGTTCAAATTGATTTAACACAATAAATTATAAACACAATTTTAAATGCTGAATACCTACGCGCCAAGCATATTCAGCGTTACCACAAGAAAATAAAAAAAAGCGAAGCCAAACTGTACTATCCTCATCGGCCGGTGACGAACTAAACATTGGCCCATTGTGTAAGCACCACAGGCCACGCTGGGCCACGATTCCTTTCATGTGTTCCTTTCATACACCAATACCCCGTAACACATTGGTGATGGCGTGTATTGGCCACGCTTGGGCCAATGTGTACTGGGGGTTTCATGTTTTAAGAATAAATGCCAATAAATTAATGCGACTTATTAATTTGTTGACTGTTAAAATAAAATAAAAATATAAGTGTTTCATTTGTTTTACTGGGTAGCCAAAACTGTTGATCTTAATATTTATATATGCTGGCAAGGTGTAAGAGCAAAATGACATGCGGTTTAAAACTCATATAAAAGCCACACTTTGTAAAAACGCTTATTATAAATTAGAAGATTATATTCAAGATAAAAATGCTTGGAAACATGCTGGTCCTGCTCCATAGGAAGCACTGACAGTATCAAATTATTGCGAATTTAAAATTACACCCGCTAGTAAGATTGTGTTATTCTTTTGATTGTTTGTTTGTAACTTGGTACAAAAATATAAACTGATTTGTAAATGTGAACACCATGTAGCATTTTAACCTTTTTTTATTATTATTTATTCTCATATTCTTTGTCTATTGTGATTCTACATGATCTTCGCATGTTATTATAGTATGTATCAATACATACAAACTGTAATACCTATTATTTTTAAAAAGAGTAACCATGGAGTTTCTTGCCCGTTCTTCTTAATAGGAAGCTACTTTTGGAATGGGCAACTAGAATCAACTTTATTTATATTTTTTGACGTTCATAAGTGCTTGTGAAAGCCTAAGTGAAATAAATGATTTGACTTTGACTTTGACTGAGACGCGCGGCCTCCGTTATTTCCATCCCTCTCGGCTCGGATTTGCCTCTGTGTATTATGCAACAAATTTAGTACCTTATTGCGTTGGAATAGAGTTCATTTTCGTATATATATATATTGATAGTGCTTAATCTTGTTTGTATATTACATCTATGGCAAAACCTAGCTTGGTCTCCAGATTTGTG
Source organism: Helicoverpa armigera (assembly GCF_030705265.1). Classification (NCBI taxonomy): domain Eukaryota; kingdom Metazoa; phylum Arthropoda; class Insecta; order Lepidoptera; family Noctuidae; genus Helicoverpa; species Helicoverpa armigera. Next base: position 5,591,833 of record NC_087132.1, on the reverse strand, counting down.
ATATCATTCTGGTTCCCATCACTCATTCAAATGTTTTTCATTCATTCAAAGTCTCAACCATGGAATTAGTAAGTACTACGTACAACTGGAAGGCTTACGGGGCCCGATTCTCCTAATTTTACTTAAGCGGCATACGATTCACTTTCGACTCGATTCGACTGAGATCCAATCCCGACTCGATTACGATTGAAGCGTATGTGGCATTCCGCTATTTTTTTGCAAAATGATTGTACAGAATGATTGTACAGCAAACTACCGTATAGACCAAAATCACCAAAATAGCAGACCAATCGCACACCAATCAAATGTCAATCGAATACGATTGGTCTTTTAATAGTAGCAGAATGCCCGATAAGGTTAAAACTGCTATTGCGATTCAATTTCTATTCGATTTTGACAATATTAACTTAGGAGAATCGGGCCCCTGTGCGACTCAGCACGAGCCGAGCGAAAGGTCATAAATCTTGGTTCTGATTCTTGATTCTTTAATAATAATTTGTAATTGAACGACTATTTAAACACCACCAAAATAACTAATACTTGCCTATTTTATAAAATAACAACAAAAGAAAGTTAAAAATAAATTGTATAAAGTCTAGCTGCAAGGTTTGTTACTATCAATTATTGTCGGTCAATAAGGTTGAATTATTAATAATTAATAAATAAATTAAACTTTGGTGTTTCTTTACCGATTTATATGATTCTTTTTTATTGATTACGTAAGAATGTTAACGTTTTTTATTTAGTGTGATTGTGAGTGTTACAAACGTAATAGTAGACATACAATCAGAAAGCTGAGAACTGCGAAGCTATCGAGAGTTACACGTGTTATTGTGAGTCAACCATAAAAGATAGATATATGCTGTCATGGGATGTTTTTTACATCATTTTAAGGAAAACATTTCCGTCATACATCGTTTCTGTGTAGCTTTAACCATTAAGGCTGCACACGCGACTGAAGCTTAAAAAATGGAGTAACTTCGCCCGTTTTCCCAACATTTCCCTTCACTGCCAAGCTCCTATTGATCGTATCGTATTCTATAACCTGCCCATTAGTATGAAGAATAATTGTACCAAGTTTCGTTAAAATCCGTCAAGTAGTTTTTGTTTCCATAACGAACATACAGACAGACCGACAGACAAAAATTTTACTGATTGCATTTTTGGCATCAGTATCGATCACTTATCACCCCCTGATAGTTTTTTTTTAAATATATATTCAATGTACATTATTTACCTCTCTACAGATTTATTATAAGTATAGAAATAGTATATTTATTATTAGTTCCCAGGTATCACCTCAAACCATTTTTCTTCAATTCTAAATCCGAAGGCAAACTGGAAATGTTTTATTTTTTGTTATCATAGTTATTATTTAGTTTCTTTATGTGTGAGGATAGATTTTCGAAAAAGATCTGTAATTAGGCTATGGAACAGTAAAATTATTGAAGGATATTTGTTCGTTTTGGAGCTTCATCAGGGTAATCAGGGGACCACAAAACGTTGATTTTGGGTACCTATTAAATTTCCAAAATATTTAGTGTACAGCAAGCTTAATAAATCCAGCACATAATTTGGCGATGATAGGGATAAATATACGTCTCTACGCGTAAACTGTAGTCAACCTAGTTCCTATTTATGTCAAACTTTTTAAAAGATAATCAACTGCCAGGATACGATTTTTTCCAATACCCACTCACAGCAAATATATTGTTCACCATTTTACAATCCAATATACTATATAATAGCTTTTTTTTTTAATTAGAAAGCAAAAACACAAGTTCAATGACAACAACATTTTATATGGCAAAATTGTGCGAAAGAGACACGCCAAGAAAAAATATGTCTCACTTGTGCTCACTTTTCTAAGTAGATATTGGTTATTTAAAAAAATCTTTATTTCTATTAGTGTATGGCTCATTTTGATATGTTGAAAGGTTGCAAGTAAGGATTCCAGTTGTACGTAGTACTTACTAATTCCATGTTCACAACAGATTTATGCTTCATTCATTCATACTTCCCTTTCATTCCATTCATTCAGTGAATTCCATTCCTATTTTTCTTTCTTTTTTCGCTGTGAGAGCGGTGTGCCGAGAGCTGCCTGCCAAAAAACTTAATTTTGTATTATTAAAATCATAAGATTTTAACAACTCAGAACAGACATCGTTTCATCAGCCACTGGTAAGTTGCAATAAATTTATTTTAGCTAGCCTTGTCTTGTGTTAAATAATAGGCCTTTGCCCATAAGCCGCCATCTTTCAATTTTAAACTTTCAATGAAATATTTATATTTTTCTAGTATTATTGTTTCTAATGTTTCATATCAAAACATGATATAGCGGGAAACCATTTCACTTTTTATATAAGCTAAATGTTTAATGTATTGTCCACATTGTTGTTTCTTAAAACTCGCTTTCCATGTTGTTTTTCGGTGGTTGTTTTTAAATTTGTTTACCCGACACTACTACAAAATTTTGCAATTCGAGCTAGATTCTGCGATTGTGTTAACCGATTTGCCTGCTCAAGGCTAACCTCATATTATTGTTTAGGTATGCTTTAATCCGGTATGTATACCTAAACAATAATATGCCAAGCTAAGCTTTCTGCGAACAGAAAAGTTTTAGGTATACACATGTAACTAGGTGAAACTCATTACAAGGCTCAATACCGACCCTCAATTTCAATTCTCTGTATCACACATCTATTTTTATCATACCTACCTACATTTTACATTTTGTAAATCCTCATGCAAATGGCCGCTTAAACCTTGATAGGGTTTACCATTATCTTATACCAATCCTTGTTAACACCATCTTAAGTTTTATAATAGTTCATATTAATACATGTTCACCTGACAATTCCAAGTAGGCAGCCACTCTTTAAAACACTACCACTCAGCTTCATCTGGTTAGACTGGAAGCGACTCTAACGTAGTTGGGAAAAGGCTCGGGAGATGATGTGTAGTAATACCTATGCTGGTGAAACCGCAGGAAATAAGTTAGTATACTATATTATAACTACTACTTAAATAATTTTATTATCTCTAATCGAAAAATAACAGATGGTTTGGTTATTGTCATATTATAAAAGTCTGACTTACTTAACATTTGATAATGAATATTGTAGAAACTTAGCATAGGTTATTTTTATTATGATGGATGGTCCGTTTAGGTATACTAATTCAATGCAATCTGTAGTTAACAAGTTTATGAACTTAAGGATTTGCTTCAACTTGTAATTTGCACTATGAAGATAGGACTTTATTTATTTATTTACAAGGCACACCAACAACTTAATAAATTCAAGCTTTAATAACATTATAACATTAGCAAGCTGTACTCTGATTTAGTAAGCACTTAACTAATGCTAAACAATTTTGCTTGAACTTTTTACAAAAACACATTAAACAAACTACTGATGTATGTTCACTGATTACTCGAAGACGCCTGGACCGATTTGCATTTTTTTTTTTTTGTTTGATAGGGTTTACCTTCCAGGTGGTCCCATAATCATCAGGTCAGGATCTGATGATGGAAACCCTGAGAAATCGAGGGCAATTTTCGAAAATTGTAGGCATATGTAGAGTAAAAACTTGACACTAAGTCGTATGTCTGATAACACTATGTAATGGTGAAAGATTGGAGCTGACCAGATGATGGAGACCAGGGGCCCGATTCTCGTAAGTTAATAATGTCAAAATCGAATAGAAATTGAATCACAATATAATCGCTAGTAGTTTTAACCATATCGGGCATTCTGCTACTAATATAAGACCAATCGTATTCCAACGACATTCAATTGGTTTGACATTGGTCTGCTATTTTGGTCTATATGGTTGTTTGCTCTATAATCATATTGCAATTGTAAATCATTCGCAGACAGAATGATTCATTATTGAATGACAGAAAAGGATAAAAACGTTTATTTCAAAGAAAAAATAGCAGAATGCAACATACGCTTCAATCATAATTGAGTCGGGATCGGATCTCAGTTGAACTTGAATTGTATGTCACTTAAGTAAAATTAGGAGAATCATGTCCCTGAGAAGGTTGAGGGAACTCGACAACTGAATGTGTAAACTGCCTTGTGTTTGAGATTATAATTTTTGTATTGACGAGACCTTTGCAACAATAAAGGTTTGGAGCTGACCTGATGATGGAGACCAGAGAAGGTCGAGGGAACTTGACAACTAAATACGTAAACCACCTTGTTTGGGCTTATATTATTCTTATTGATGAGAACTTTCCACTTATGCGGATAGTGACAACTATGCTTGTCACTGAAAAGCTTAAAAAAACTTTTAACTAAAAAATTAAACTGAGTCCCAAAACTTTTCTGGTTTACCCTCATAATAATTTTACCAACAGTAGATTCTAGTTACCAAGGTGTTAGGTTGTTGTTTTTAATGTATAATTTGTAGATAATCTCCAATAAATGTATTCCCTAACTTTATCTAGTTTAGTTTGTGTCATTTCATTGAGTTTGTTTTCATATTTCCCTAGCCTTTTTAACTGTCTGTAAAACAAATTTTATGCTACACTGTTAATGTAACACATTTCTAAACCATGAGGATTCAAATTGTGCTACTTTATCGTTTAATGTCCAGGATGTTTGTCGCATAAAATATTTATGTAGCTATGCCAAGAAACACAGCCTAGCTAGTGTTAGAAATCTATATTAATCACTAAACTACATAGTATAAAACGTATACCTAAATCTTTATAACTATGCAACGGATTTTGATGCGGTTTTTTTAAATAGATACTGATGAGGAAGGTTTATGTGTATGTTTTGTATTTAGTATCGGCATGGCACCCGTGCGAAACCGGGGCGTGTCACTAGTAATGTTATAAAGCTGAAGCATTTGTCAGCTTGAGCATGCATCTTGAGAACTTCGATAGATCTTAACCTCATTTTATTCAAGTGAATATTAATGAATAAATGTCCAACTTCCATTTTCACCAGACCATGTCGGAACCTGGGAGAGGTCGTTCCCGTGGGCGTGCAGGAAGAGGTGGTGACAATGCTGGGCCGCCTCCCCGTAAACCCGGCGAACAACAGCAACAGAGGCCCCCACAGCAACAGGGGCCACCAGGCCCCCGGCCACAACCACCAACCGCTTATGGTGCTCCCGCAATGGGGCCGCCTGTGCGAGCTGGAGTGCCTGTGGCCGCCTCGCCAGCAGGCCGCGCCTCTCACCGACCAACACCAACAACACATCAGGAACACCCTGGAGATGTAGACGTACAGGAAAGAATGCGGAGCATGCAAATCAGTAAGACCCATTTCTCTACTGAACTTTAAACTCAACAATAACTTAAAATTCTAAGCATCATTCTCTACCATAAACAGGTACTCCACAAGTCGGTGCTGGTGAAAGTGCCTCTGTGATTGGCCGTGGATCTCGGCGTGGCGGGGGCAGGATTTTACCTGAACAAATAACGATTTTGCGCACTCGCCCAACAACAATTCAGTCGAAGAAGGGTATGTCCATAACTAACCGTTTACCCCACATTTTACATTATTAATAAACCCTGCACTTGATGAGTACCTAAAATTCTGTATACAGGAACCTCGGGAACGGTAATCGATCTGAAGGCCAACTATTTTACTGTTAACACCACACCCCAATGGCGCCTTTACCAGTACCATGTCGATTTTTCCCCGGAGGAAGACAATACCGCGGTTCGCAAAGGCTTACTGCGGGTCCATGCCAACACTCTCGGAGGGTAAGTCCATGACATTTTATGATGCATGTTCTGTATTTGTATCACACCATAACATTATTAATTATAAAAAATTACTTTTTGTCCAATCAGGTACCTGTTTGATGGAGCAGTATTGTATACTGTTAAGCGCTTACACCCTGACCCATTAGAGTTGTACTCTGATAGGAAAACTGATGGTGAAAGGATGCGAATTTTGATAAAGGTAAGTTTGACAGATGTTGAAGGAATGCCTATGAAGTTATTTGTTTACTGCAACAATGAGCCTAATATCAAATAGCTTCCATGAGAATGTGTGATTCAAATAAAGTGATCTATATTGTACATATTAAATTTGTTTTCAGTTGACATGTGATGTAAGCCCAGGGGACTATCACTACATTCAAATATTTAATATAATTATAAGGAAATGTTTCCAATTGTTAAATCTGCAACTTATGGGCAGAGATTACTTTGATCCTGTTGCTAAGGTAAATATTATTTTGTAAAGTACTATACTTAGTCATACTTGTTAATTATAATTCGAGAACAGCTGGACCGATTATCATGGTTTTTGATTTGTTTTATTTCTATCTGTCCCAAACGTCAAAAAAATCATCCTAATTCGACACAAACAAAGTCGTGAAGAATAGCTAATTTTTGCAATATTGATAATTTTTTTATGCTTTTCAGATTGATGTCCCTGAGTACAGATTACAAATATGGCCAGGATACAAAACCACAATCAATCAGTATGAAGATAGATTACTGATGGTAACAGAGATTACCCACAAGGTACATCAACACACTATGAAATGTATTATTATGTTTGTATCAGAGTGAAATAAGTGAAAAAAAAATACTTTTACAGGTTCTACGTCTTGATAATGTGTTGCAAATGCTCAGTGAATATGCTGCAACAAAAGGCAGCAATTATAAAAAAATATTTTTGGAAGATATTGTTGGTGAGTCTGTTAATTTATAAGAAACTAGCTTTCGCCCGCGGTTTCACCCGCGTGCCGTAGCCGGATGGTGACAAAAACTATCCTAAAACCTTCTCCCGGATCTAAGTTAACTCCCCTCTAATTTTCAGCCAAATCGGTCAAGCCATTTTCATATTATGTCGTGACAACGGAAAGCGGGTTTCATTTTTATATATATAGATTAATAATGGACACACTCAAAGGCATTAAATGGTTACTTAGGCCGTTGCTTAGTGCAAAATTTCTCATAATCTCTAATTCTCAGTAATCATTACAGCTTTATAAAAATCTCTTATCATCTTCTAAGCATCATTTTACCTAATATCTACTCAAAGCCTTAAGTAGTGTATAAATGTTAGTTAAGACATGCTTAAGCAATGTTTATCAACTAAAAATTGTCTTAAACATTACTTAAGTATTACTTATTATTTAATTCACGTTTATAAGTAAGGCAAATTTAAGAAATGTCTGAGTGCAGGGGTAAAAACCATTTTTACCCTTACAATACTACTTATGACTAAGACAAACTTCATCTACACTAGATCTTGCAGATCTGTCCTCCCTAAGATTGTAATTGAGATTATCCAAACCACCAGTGACTTTAAAAATCTGTTTTACAAATTTCAGGTAAAATCGTCATGACTGACTATAATAAAAAAACCTATAGGGTGGATGACGTATCATGGCAAGCATCGCCAAAATCAACTTTCAAGATGCGTGATGAAAATATAACGTACATGGAGTACTACCAGAAAGTATGTTATGTGAAAAACCTGTCATTTCACAAATGCATATTGATTGCATTCCATTTAAAACATTGAGTTTATATTATAACTGTTATCAGAAATACAACATCCGCATCCACGACGGCGGGCAGCCGCTGCTGATCTCGCGCTCGAAGCCGCGCGACATCCGCGCCGGCATGCCGGAGCTGGTGTTCCTGGTGCCGGAGCTGTGCCGGCAGACGGGGCTGACGGACGACATGCGCGCCAACTTCAAGCTCATGCGCGCGCTCGACAACCACACCAAGATCGGCCCTGATGTACGCATTCAGAAACTGTTGAAGTTCAACCAACGATTGACCAGTTGTCGTGAAGTGGTTAAGGTATGTACCTCTTCCAGTTAATGTTGAGGGGTCGCTTCAGCACGGTATGATTCCGCTTCTATTCCTCTTTTTCAGCTATCATAATAATATTAAGTCATTTCAGGCAATCTATATCTTTTGATAAAGTTGTGTATGTTCTCTCTTTTTAGGAAATGGGTGATTGGTCTCTTACTCTTTCCCATGAACTTGTCAGTTTTAAAGGTCGGCAACTTCCCCCTGAAAATATAGTCCAGGGAAATAATGCCAAGTACCCAGCTGGCGACACAACAGAAGGATGGACAAGAGATATGCGGTAAGATAAGCAACATTTCAAATAAAACTTAAACATCCCAGCCAATAATGTATACTTTTTTGTGAATTCGTATAAAAATTCAGTTTCAAATGTTTCTGTTATGTGATTGGCTAGTCATCTGGGTCTTACGAGGTAATTTTACACAGTACACACACAGTATATCTTTATTTTTTAGAACACTTGTAATAATTTGTAACAATGATCCTTTTCAGATCGAAACCTCTATTAGATATCTCACAATTGCCATCATGGGTGGTCATAACTCCAGAAAGACAACGAAGAGATGCTGAAGGATTCATAGATTTAATTATGAAAACTGCTGGGGGTGTGGGTTTCCGAATGCCCAAACCTGAAATAAGTGAGTAGATTACTCCTCCTGTCAAGCCTGTTGAATCCTTATTTATTTATTTAAATCATTTACTTGCAAGAAATATGGTGTTACATAAGATTTTAACATGTGCAAGTTTGTGTACTTACATATTTCACCCTTATTACAGTTATGCAAAATACAGATATTTAAAACTAATGGAAAAACTAAAGGATGTTTGTCATACTTAATATAATTATGATTACTTTTAATTGGTATTATGTATTTAACAGTATTGTTTTATTTCTAGTACCCATCAGGAATGATGGACCTATGGAATATGCAAATGCTTGTGAGAACGCAATTGCCCGCAAGAATCCCGCTATGATCCTATGTGTGTTGGCACGCAAGTTTGCAGACAGGTGAGGCTCTTTATGTATCACAGCAGTTAAATTGGCTAAGCGTTTTTACACGCAATGATTGAGGATTATTAAAGACATTCTTTTGTACCTCTAAAACAAGTATTTCCCAAAAATACAATGCTTAAGATGTTTATTATTTACAGATATGAAGCGATCAAAAAGAAATGCACCGTAGATCGTGCTGTGCCTACTCAAGTAGTTTGTGCTCGAAATATGACCAGCAATTCTGCAATGTCTATTGCAACTAAAGTTGCGATTCAGATTAATTGCAAGGTATGATCAATTCTTGGGTAATTTTTTTTCGATACAAATGTTCTTTTCATAAGATTATTATTTTCTAGCTGATTTGTCCACCCAGCAACGGAAATCCCTACATCATCCAATCTGCATTTTCCCAATAATATAAATGTTATTTTCAGCTTGGTGGTGCTCCGTGGCGAGTGGAAATACCTCTACAGAGCATCATGGTCATCGGCTACGATGTCTGCCATGACACTCGCTCTAAAGAAAAGAGTTTCGGTGGATTTGTTGCAACACTTGACCGGCATTTGACGCGCTACTTCTCAGCGGTGAACTCGCACACCTCGGGTGAGGAGCTCAGTGCCCACATGGGCTTTAATGTGGCCGCGTCTCTACGCAGATACAGAGAAATAAACGGTAAGTGCTTTTGGAAGCATTCAAATACGTGTAAATAATTTAATGTGTATACTGTTGTATATGAATGCAGATATCATGCTGCGCAATTCAAGCTCAACAGCTAACTTCATAATTAGGATTAGGCATATGTTACTAAATATATCTACATATTCATAAAGATATTATTCTGCAGGTGCACTGCCACAGAGGATATTTATTTACCGGGATGGTGTTGGAGATGGCCAAATACCATATGTGCATAGTCATGAGGTAAGGTCATTCATGCACATGCATGATGAAACTAAGAATAAAACCTTAATTTGATAATAATTAATAGAGATGTAGACTGCAGATGATAATAAACAATATTTATTCTAGGTGGCAGAAATAAAAAAGAAATTAAGTGAGATATATGCAGAAATGGAATACAAGATGGCTTATATAATCGTTTCCAAGCGTATCAACACGCGTATATTTCTGGACCGCGGCCGCAATGGTGAAAACCCGCGCCCCGGGACAGTAATTGATGACGTAGTGACGCAGCCAGAGAGGTAAGTGGCAACAAATACAATGTACCTGTTATTCTTTAACCCAGTCTGTAAGTGGAAAATTATTATGTATTTAAATACATAGAATATTGACGCATCTGAATACATCTTTATATCTCTAATCTTCTTGGTTTCACGTTGCAGATACGACTTTTACCTGGTGTCACAAAACGTTAGAGAAGGCACCATATCTCCTACATCTTACAACATAATTGAGGATACTACCGGACTGCACCCTGATAGGGTAAGTTTATATTTTTAAATTATTTACTTGGTAGGATCATTTGTTTGGGGTTTCCAAAATCACCAAGCATTAGTGGAATACTTGATCAAAATAAGCGTTTACAATCGTTAAACTGCTTTGATCCATAACATTTAAAATAAAATGTAACAACACTAAACATTGAAGAAAACTATGAAATAATGCAACTCTCTTGACATACACTAGAAACAAAGAATTCTGCGATAAGCTCGCACAGTCACTGACTCTTTATAACCCTCTCATTGAAAGGCAACCTTCAACTGAAATATACAAATAAATTACATAAAACATACAGCATTTTAACCCTTTTTATGCCAGAGCGCTGATATATGTACACGAGACACAATTGATCTTCTATTTTTCTGTTAGCAGCATACAAGCAGTTAAAAACCGTATACATACCTGCTAGATACATATCGATTTGAAACAGTTTAATCATATTCCATGACTAAATTATTAAAAGCGCTTAAAAATCTGTAGATATCAGTACCGTAACAAACAAACGAATTTAATGTTTCAAGCATTTCCTCAAAGTCTTAGAAAGTTCTGAATATTGCTAACCTACATTAACTAACAATTGTTTTCTTCTTTCTAGATGCAATGGTTGACTTACAAGCTGACTCACTTGTATTTCAACTGTTCTTCTCAAGTGCGAGTCCCGTCTGTGTGCCAGTACGCCCACAAACTGGCGTTCTTGGCTGCAAACAGCCTTCATAGCCAGCCACATTACACTCTCAGTGACACGTTATATTTCCTGTAAAAACGATAGCATTAAGGCGGGGGTCCAGACATGTATCATTATCCGTCCACATATGCGATCATGATACGCGTCGATTCGGATTGGGCAAATGATACATGTCTGGACCCGCCTTTATGTGTACATGTTAGTGTGGATATTCGAGGAATGCCCTCATCTATTGTGATTAAAGAAAACCTGACTGTTAAGATATTATGACAATAGTTAGTTTTTTGGTCCTCTGGACAGTAAAAATTCTATTTTCTTACCAAACTGGGTAAGCCTAGTTAGGTTTTATAAAAGTACTCGTAAGTTTTTGAACGACATTACTCAAAAAAAGTATAATTACAAGAACTCGAATTTTAGGTTTAGTTGGGACTTGTGTTTACGCAGTCCATTCTGATTATTTTTATTACCTCATTTCTTATTTTTGTATGTTATTAAGAGTAGTTGTTGCAGAGGCAGCTCGTAACCTGCAACAAAACTTGTTATGTTGATTATATTTTAGTTAAACACGCTACAGTCCTCTACCACCGAGCAAAAAGCGCTTTTAATGTGATGAAAGTTGTGAAATTTTATTTTGTGTTGATTTTTGCAATTTATGTGTGTAACAAAGTTGAAATGTCGATGTGTGTACGAAGTGCTTTCATCACTCATTGTAAAACTGCCATAAAACTTATGCCACAGGCATAGCATTACTTTACTTTTAAGTTCTTTAGATTATAAGTGAGATTTAATATGTAAGGATTTTTCAATAGTTGAACAAATTTTATCTGCCTTCTAAATTTGTCAATAAGAAAATCTGACAATCTAAAACTAAAAATTATATAGATAAGATTTACTCGACTTTTGAACAATCCGTCCCCCAAAGAAGTACACTTCACTTCATGCTGATGTTCTTCCAAACATTCCAAGCGATGGGTTATTGTATAGACAGCATTGTCTAATTCGTCTCTTTCATTATTTTCATGTTTCTTTTTATTAATTACAAATGTTGTTTTAAGTACAAGTGATATATTGCAGATAAGAACTTAACTCATTAAATACATCTTGGACCATGATTGCGGAGACTCAATATCAACTCGATTTAAATTTACATTTCTTGGAGAAGACATGTTACCACTGTCTAGATAGTTCTGTATCAAATACTCAAACCGTATTCTATAAAGGTGTTCTTAGATCTAGAGCCAGTGACCGCCTGACCCACGTTATTTTATAAAGGCTGAAACTTCGTGTGCGCATCTATATTACAGTGGGTATGAACGAAAGACTACTACGAAGTTTGACACGGTGGCTTTTAGATGCACACACAAAGTTTCAGCCTTTATAAAATAACGTAGGTCTGGCGTTTGCTGGCTCTCGGGCTATCTGTAAACTACGCCATTTTTAAATATAAAATTTTTCATTTGTCGCAGTTGACGTTGACGATGTTTCATCAGCAACATGTTTTCACGTATACTGGTAATCTCATTCAATCTAGAAATTTGGTGCATTTTGTAAACATTTCCTATTAGACGTAGGCTTATATAGTAAGTTTTTTTTTACTTTTTGTACTTAACAATAATACACTTCTTTGATTGAAATAATAGTTTTTTTTTTTTCACTACATACTTGAGGCTGGACCTAATTAAGTAATGTGTCAATTTGATATCAATTGTATCCCAATAGAAAGAGATAGAAGTTTTAGCTTAACCTTAAGCGGCATTCCGCTACTATTATAAGACCAACCATATTCTCCAGTTCATTGGACTGCCTTTCTATCTATAGGGTAGTCTGCTCTACAATCGTAAATAAATTATTGTGTTGTGTTGTTCATATACTCATTAAAACTGGGTAGAATTTGAATGGCAACACCTACAACCACAGAGTCCATTGCGCCAGTGTTACCAACGCATTTTTTTTATTGAATGTTGGATATCAATCGTATGAAACTTTTATGTCGCTTAAAATTAAACTTTAAACCGTTTGGTCAGAGGTTAGAGATTCTTAATAGTTTTACCATTGTGTTTAGTTTACTTAATATCGAAGGACAAGTGAAAAAAAACCCATTTGTTCTATCATAGAACTAAAGAGAACAAACCTGTCCCCGACCTTAAACTGTTGATATAGGTATCTTGACATTATCTCAATAAATAAATGCTAAACTCGCCACGCAACGGTTGCAAGCCCGTCGCTGTATTGTTGTCTTTCTAATCGATTCTCTTGTTTGCACCTCCAAATCCATAGCAACGCAATATTGACTGTGTGGACACAGTATGTAACTCGGTGCTTCTTGAACTAATACCTCAGCAAAACAATGGAAGAAGATAAGGCCAGCGAGGAAGCTGAAAATTGGAAAGTATACGAAGCGTTGTGCAGCAAAAGTCCAACCGAGGTGTGTAGATAGATTTGTTATTTTTTTAATAAAATAGGATGGATTCGGTACTTAGTCGCTATGTTACTCGCGATAAACAAATGGTACCTACTTTTTTTGTAGGTATGCATGCAGGGTGAACGGTGTACCTAATGCATCTGTTGATAGGAACTTGATACAAAAACTATTTGTTTTTAAATTCTTAGTAGAAACCTGTATCGCCATAACTCATTTTAAAGTGGTAAGCAGCTTTAGCACTTCATATTTGTTTTCTAGTCAGTTTGATTTTCATGCAGATAAAAGTGGAACAAAATTCATTTATAGTCATCGATACCCCAGCCGTCAGGCCGTATAGTATAGTCGTTTTAGTTTTGGAGCCCCTCGTGCTGCAGGCCTACGTTAACTCTACCATACAATCCCACAGCAGCCCTGGCAGGTTCTGCCTGACTCTCTCATTGATGCTCGATAAGAAATCGGACAAGATGCACGCACCCAACTGTCAGGTGTGAAATCAATCATAGTGATGTGCAAGCGTTTTCTCTCGTTAATTCCACGCACTCCCCGAACGTGTGTCATCTGATAATTCGAATGAGTTTTGTCACTAATATTCAATTTAATTGACACTCTTTATCAAGATAAGATTCGTAGTTGACGAGGAAATTAATTTATGTCTAGTTTTTACAAGTTTCATTGGAGCAGCAACTGGGCCACGTCACAATTGGCTGAAACAGCTCAAATCAACGCAGAGCATTTTTCACTCTTATTATCGACATTGTTTTCATTAAAATTCTGGTCTAAAATCAAATAACCATGAACATTTGGATTGAAGAGTGGTCATCGTCGTGAAGTCTTAGGCCTATTTATCTAGTGATTGATGATTTCTATTACTTGACTGCCTCGTTGGTCTAGTGGATGCAAGCGCGACTGCTATGACTGAGGTATCGGGTTCAATTCCCAGGGACCCGATTCTACTAAGTTAATAATGTCAAAATCGAATAGAAATTGAATCGCAATATGATCACAATAGCAGTTCTAATTTTAACCATATCGGGCATTCTGCTACTAATATAAGACCAACCTTATTCCAACGACATTAGATTGGTTTGAGATTGGTCTGCTATTTTGGTCTATACGGTAGTTTGCTCTACAATCAGATTGCAATCGTATATCATTTGCAGACAAAATGATATACGATTGAATAACAGAAAAAAAAAACATTTATTTCAAAGAAAAAAATTGCGGAATGCCACATACGCTTCAATCGTAATTGAGTCGGGATTGGATATCAGTCGAATATGAATCGTATGTCGCTTAAGTAAAATTAGAAGAATCGGGCCCCAGGTCGGGCCGAAATCGCTTTGTGGGTTTTACAATCTTTCACAAAGCAGCCCGTATTCTGGAAGATGGTGATTGATTCACCATATCTTTCCGGTTGTGTTGGATTGCCATCCCATCAGGCTATGAGAGTAAAGGCATAGTGAGTGCACTAGGTATAGGTATAATATGTCAAAAATCAAAATCAAAATCTTTTTATTTCACATAGGCCTTTGCAGGCACCTATGAAACGTCACATTAGTTGTCCTGAGCAGTTTGCTAATCTCCTTATATAAGATCAGCCGCCGTGGCGGAAATCGGCCTTGGACATACCTATTCATTGTTACTAGTGATGCACCTGCCTCTCAAGTGCGAGGTTCGAGTTCGATTCCAGTTGGCAAGTGCCAATGTAAGAACTTTGAGGAAGTTTGACTACCAATCCGTCGTGAACAATCGTGGTAATTGTCTCTCATACGTACAACTGCACGAGAAGCAGAGAGACGAGAGACAATATGATGGGGTAATGCTGTCCTAGCTTGTCATCAATGGTTAATCTGGGAACCACTCAAGATGTGAAAATAAAGTTATACCTACTAATACTTTAGATATTTTAATGTGATACTCGTAAAAGTTAATTTTCATCCCACCATCTCGGAAAGAGTAGTTTTACCCTTTGATATCTGAGCGCAAAAGCTGTTTTTATCCTCTAGAGCGGCAAAGTGATTTGAATTTAGAACATCGTGTGCAATACTCCATTTGTGACAATCTTAAAACAATCTTAATAAGACTTTTCAAACAAATACATATTAAACAAATAAAACACTGTTTAAAATAATTATTCAATTAATTAAGTAATTTTTTATATTGTTTTTACATAGATTTTTAACCTCGTTTCATTTTTAAACTGAGTTTTCAAATAAATGAATTTTAATAGGTATTTCTTTTTAATTTGATACTCGTATCGTGCGCCATTTTGTTTTTTTGCATTTATTTCCTCGATGAGGTGGGATGAAAAGTTACGTGTTGCACTCGAGTGCAAAGATTTTTCACCTTGTGCTCTTTTGATTCCCTCGCTATCGCTCAGGATTCTAATTATTGAAACACTCGCTACGCTCGTGTTTCAATTTTAGAATCCTTCGCTTGCTCGGTCATCAAAATTGAGCCCGCGGTTAAAAAGCAACTTTGCACTCTTGTATAACAAATAACTATTTCACCATAGATAATTTAACCATGAATTTGCTATAGATTCTATAAACCGATGCGCGAAATTAACTCATCTAAAGAGGGTAAATGAAAAGGTCGATAAATATAACGAGAATTAGAAAAATGTTCGCTGAAGGGTGGTAGCGTGCATTGTCCCGTACCTCGCACGGATTTCTCGTGGAATATAAACATAAGTAGGTATACCGGTATTCTTACGTACCTGTCTATATCACAGTAGGTATTACCAAGTCGTAGAGCTCGAACTCTACAAAATTCCCTTTCAGAAACATTTTCGTGTTTTCCTCGACGACATACCCCAAGATAGATAGCCTTGATGACATCGCAACTATATCACAATCCAACCAATTATCATGTCCATAAAAATCGTGATTTGGGGTACGCTTCCCCACCGTTTATGTAAATTTAAAAGGTATGCATGTTAGTATGTACCTTTATAGGTCGGTGGATAAGGTATCGTGACTCTCGGTAAGTCTGAAGCCTCGAGGCGTATCACGCTACGCTACCAAAGCGTACTTAACTACACTAGTCGTCTTCTGCTCGCCACGATATACTGACTTATTTTTACTTTAGTGTATCAGGACCTATTTAACCATGGAGTTATGTAAGTTTTTCAGCCTAGAACAGTCTGGAAACTTACCTGTGATATTTTAGGTAAATATTTACATGGACTAGTGAGCTCACCTTCAATTTCAATTTGTTCAGATGGAGGCGGACGTTGGTAACGATATAATAACCAGTCTAAGGAGTGATCTCGCCGGGCTCCAATATAAGCGGGATAAGCTGATATCTGAAGTAAGCCACAGCCTTTGTTTTACACTTCTTCTAGTTATTTTTTTTATAAAGGATAATAAGAACTTCAATCTTTTCAAACAGCTACAGCTCGTTTATATCTTTTTACAGAACAGTGATTTAAAAAACCAAATGTTATCCCGAGATCAGAGAATACTTGAACAGCAAGTGGAAATCGACCATCTCCGTGAACAGAATGCTCGCCAAAATGCCATCATATCGTCTCTTAGAAAGAAGATTCAAGATCTTGAAGAGATCCAACGGAATCTCCAAACATCCCAGGGGCGCAGTGAAATCACAGTTCAAACACTACAAAGAGACAACCGCTACTGTGAAGAAAAGATTAAAGATTTGGAAAAGAAATTGCGTTCTCTTGAATTAGAATGTCACAGCGAAGAACAACAAAAGGAAAATGCTCGTTGCCAGTTTCACGATCTCATACGACGAATGTCTGCGGCTTTGGAATCTGACTTTTGTGACACCGCGCACACACATTCCCCGGAAAGTTTGATTATAAAAGCGGCTGAACTTGTTCAAGAAATAACTCGACTGAAAAACAGATGTCTGAATACGACAGAAAACTTATCAACCGTCGAACAAGATCTGAGGAGTTGTAGAGATGCTCTAGAGAGGGCTAACAATGATAAGGATATAATGCAGAGACAAATATCAGGCCAACTTCTAGATATCGAGAGACTCAAACAAGAAAAAGAGTCTCTTTGTGTACAAAACAGAGTTATCGAACGGGAACTGCACGAAGCAAGAGAAAAACTGTCACATTGTTCCAAAAACTTAAATGTCGTTACTGATAATGTTAACCAAAATGAATCTATAATAATTCAACTAAAAGGTAAAAGGTAAAAGTATGTAAATAATTGAAAACAACTGTGTCATAAATATCTATTGATTTACTTTCAGAGGATTTACGACATCGAGATGAAAAATATCAAAGACTTCACGCAGAATACCGCAACACGATGGAGTCATTGGCTATACTGCTGAGTTTGCCGACGCGATTTGTAGAAGCTCATGAAAGTACCATAAAGGACCGAATTCGCGAGATATTAAGTGATAATAAAGACAAATCTGTAGTAAGTGGCCTACTATGACTAACATTTTATTATGACTTGAACTTCTTTTTCCCAGATGTAGGTACGTATTTCGAGTTTGGCTTCCAGTCTTACGGGATCCAACATTAATCGGAGTCCCAGTTTTTTAATATTTAACGTAACTTCCTTAACACGGAAGAACAGATGATCACACATCCACGGATCGGCCGCTACTTATGATCGAACGGCCCGCAAGTCTGTTCTGAGCCACCAGGTCCTCATTACCCCCCATTAGTACAGTATCTATCTAGTAAAAACATATTGAGAAACTCTGTAAAAGATTAAGTTCTTCCGCATACGCACTATAGTCTATCCCCAGTGCTCAACTCAGATGCATTAATAACTGTCTATCATGGAATACTGGCAATACTGGCATCGCTATTACCTACGCTACGGAATTATTTTTTGGGGAACTCATCACATAAGGACGTAGCGTTCAAAGCACTAAAGCGATGCATACGAGCTATGTTTAATTTAAAAACAACTGATAGCTCTACGCCTTTCTCTAAAAGATTTTAAATACTTACGTTATCATGTATAAGCTTGGCGAGTTTAGACTTAAGAAACACACCTATGTAATGATTAAAATTTCAATAAAAAAAAATAAAAAAAATCTGTACCTATATTCTTGAAACAGAAAAGCATTTTCTGTATGTACACTTTACTGTCTGTTACAATAAAATACCTCAAGCATATAAAGATTTAAATATTAAACTGTCTAAAATAATATTGCGGGATTTATTAGCGGATAAGTGTTTCTACGGCATTAGTGAATTTCTAACTGAAAAATTGTAACTTACCACTCATCTATCTATTGACCGTACCTATCTTTAGCTGACATGTTATGACTACTAACACATTTCTAGTAAAATTGTCTGTTTGTACTAGACATTACCATTGTAAAATTACTTAATTTACCTATACGCCTAAAAGGCCAAACATGACTGTTACTTACCCTAATATTATAAGATCTTGCGTGGTTGTGTATGATAACTCATGTTTATAAATAGGTAAATGAATCTTATCTTATCTTAAACTGTAGCCGTTACTATTCATCATCACCAAAACAGCTCACAGATTAAGGAAGTGGCAAAAATTTGTGCTTATTTTATTAATAAACATGAAATAAATTACTTAAATGTTATGTTTGCAAATGATTGTAGCAAATAGACGCGTTGCGCGACAAGCTGGGAATGGAGTCCCAACAGTTGGGCAGGACGGCACACTTGCATGACCAAGCCACTACGCGAGTACGTATCCTGGAAGACGAGAGGAACATGCTCGAAGCTAAAGTGCACAAACTCGAATCTGAACTCAACGCCCAGGAACTGTCCAGAGAGAATTTACGCAAAGATAAGGCCAATGTAAGTGTAATCAGAAAGTCACAACCTACACTATGTTTACCTTAGTAAACTGAATCCTGGTCTCAGGATCTACTTCAATAAACTTAACAACACGCGTTTCTGTCAGCTGTCTAGTAAAAAGGAAATTACTTAATACAATAAACTAATTAATACAATTAAATAACGTCTTGAATCTACACACCTGTACCTCATATAAACTTGCACTTAATTAAACGTTTAACTTCCAAAAATTTAAACTGATATTTTGTTACAGTTCGTTGCATTCCTAGAACGTCTAAGCCGAACACTTAATATGGATGAGTTAACCCAAGACATTGGCATAGAATTGCACACGGAATCTATTATACATCGTGCCGAGCAGTTGGCGAGGCTTGAGAGCGATAAAATTGTTGACAAGGTTAGTAGGTGGTACAGGTGGGCAAGGGTGAAGCTGACTTTTCAAATAGCAATGCGCGTCAAGATTTCTTTCTTTAACGTTTATGAAAATCAAAAAAAAGGCTTATATATGAAATGGTTTTTATTAATACAGCGGGTGTTTTGGTGTTTACCATGTATGAACGTAGAATCGTAAATATTTACGTAGATATAAAGTAGCCCAACATACCAAAAAAACATCAATATTATGATCTGAATTGCTTTGGAGCACCTCCTTAGCTACGTAATGAAGTTATAACATGTATAATATAGCGTTACCTTCACCTTTACCGCGTGTCGGGTTGTACAGTCAATGTTGCAACTTGTACAAAGAGTTTGTCATGTGTTCTGTCTGTATGTTAACTCGTGTGTTTTGTGTAGATGCTATATTACGGATACTATGGTACGCTGCCCAGACTGCGCAGAGAAAGATCATTCCATGACTTGCCATATCTTAAAGAAGTAAGATTTGCACTTTAACCATTTGTAATGGCATTGCTTAATGTAGAAAGCAGTCATACAGAACCTAATTTGAGAGCCACAATTAAACCATTATTTGTAATTTCATTATTTGGGTAATCATCTGCACAGTAATTTAGCACCAAATCATAAATATGACAAAAATACTAACCTCACGTACCTAATCAAATTATAATTTGCATCACTCCGCCAATCAAGTTATTTAATGAAGTAGATGTGGTGCATGTTAGGTAGGTACCTACCTCATAGATTTGAATAACATCATTTGCGACTGTTGTTTTAGTAGACCTATTTATTTCCTACATCGACGTATTTATATAATGCATTTATGTAAAAATACAATGGGTAACGTGTGCTGGTGGTCCAGCGAGATAGCCTCTCTTCGAGAGGCGTACTGCGAGACACCGGTACACCAGGTACTACCAGCAGGCTTCGCATCGACCCGCATGCGGAGGCCAGGGAAGCGGAGCTGAACGAGGGACACAGAGCTGCGAAGACCGCCCTCCAATTGGCCATCATCCCAATGGTGGCCATTGCGTAGTTTTTGGGGACTCTGGACAGAGATCCGTGGGGGTACCCTTGCAAAATGGTGCGGGACACGCACCACCCATGGAGCCCCCGCTGACTCAGTCTTCCGGCCTCAGTAAGTGGAGGAGTTGATGAGCGCTCTGTTTCCTTCGCGCGGGGAACTCACCTCCGCCCAAGACAGGGAAAGTAGTCCTCATTCGGAAGCCGGGGTGTCCTGCGGACTCTCCGTCCGTATACCGGCCCATCGTGCTGCTCGACGAGGTCGGCAAGCTCTTTGAGCGAGTCGATGCAAACCGCCTCGTCGCGCTAGGGCCGGACCTGAAATCAATAAGTAGGTTTTAAGGAGTTCATTGAATTACCCTACGTACCTACTTTTATATTATTCGAAAGACAGTTACTGCCTATTGAAGGCCAAGTTAGGAGACACTTTTATTAGAATAATGCACGTTTGCAAACTTTTTGCAAAGTTACTTTAACCGATGTGACTTTGAATGTACAGTCGGTAGCACACGCGATGACGCGATGTCGACTGCATAATCATCGGGCGACAAACGCCGACCAGTCACGCGTACATTTTGCATGTCAGCGCTGACTTATAGGCCAACTTCTGTCATTTACTACAAAAACATATTTTCGGGGTTTCAGACCGCTGTAGTCTACCAGTTGCAAAGACGAATAAGGATTTTGAGAGAACAGCTACAGAGAAAAGATCTTCATTTAGATTTGCTACGACGGAAACTTAGTGTTCAAGTAAGTCGTCTAATAAACTAATAAAGTATTATCGGGTATGTCGTACCTAATCATATTAAATTCTATTACATTTAGTTAAGATATTCTAAGGCGAACTGTAAAAAAATAACCTAGGTAATCCATTTAACCACAGGAATCATTGTTCGTTTTCATAATTTACAAAATCGTGTGAACAGTTGACAGTTGTCAGTTTTTAAGGCAGAATTTCAGTTGTTTTTAATGATTGTTGTCACAGTCTTTTTATCGTTAGGGTATACACTGTCATTGGCTCTATCCAAGGATATTGAAATGATGTAAATGTAGTGAAATGGTTATGCAAACTGCAGGATGAGAGCTGTCGTGTCCGCGCGGTGCTGCAGGCGGAGCGCGACGAGGCGGCGGCTCGCAACAAGAAGCTCGCGCGCCAGTGTGACAAGCTGCAGGTGCAGCTCAGCGACGCGCGCGCGCAGATACGAGATCTCAACGCGCAGCTCGTCGACGCCGCTGAATATAAGGTTAACCTCCCACATTTACAACGACTCACAGGCACCACAACTTTCATTAACAGTTTTATATACGTATCTATTTCGATGCATTTTCACAATCGAAAGACACAAAGAAATTAAAGATCATGCAATATGTAGGTAACTGCAACGGCAAAATGCATTGGTCTTTGAGTCATTTATTTTAAATTACAGCTAACTTACATGAACATGTCTGCGCTTGCTATTGTTTTTAATGTTGTTAATTTATTAGGTACTAGCTTTTGCCCGCGACTTCGTTCGCATGGAATAGTGACTTCCGGCATATTTTTGGTTTGTACCAATAGATGGCGCTATATGTCCGGAATAAATTTTATTTTTTATTTTTATATATTTTTTTTGAAATAAAAACTATCCTATGTCCTTTCTCAAGTTCCAAACTATGTCTGTACCAAAATTTCACACAAATCGGTTCAGTAGTTTAGGCGTGAAGAAAAGACAGACAGACAGACAGACAGAGTTACTTTCACATTTATAATATTAGTTAGGATGTACATATTTTCAAAATGCACTCTTTGATCTGTGGAATTACAAAAGTAAATATAACCAGCAGATCACTGTGGGATACCATATTTGCATACAAGGTTAAAGTGATTTGTATAACAAAACCATGATCTCATTTACTGCAGTTGAACTTTATAAAATGGTTCGCTTTATACGTACCATCACGGTTTACCTATCTCACAATAGTTTGAAGGAGCTTCATATAAGTAGGTATATTTTTATATAAATAATAATACCAATATTAACATCAGTTCAGTGGTTTAGACGTGAAAGAGTAATAGACAGACAGACAGAGTTACTCTCGCATTTATAATATTAGTAGGGATAAATATAGGTACGTATAGGAAGGTCTTGCCAGAGCAATCATTACTAAGTCATGTATGTGTGCAACAGATAACATCTCTGGAGCGCGCTCGCAAGGTAGAAGAGCTACAGAAGAAGTTGGAGGAGGCGGAGTTACTGCGCGTGCGGTACAGCCGCAAGGTGAACGTGCTGAAGGAGCAGGTGCGCTCCACGGGCGAGACGGTCGAGCAGGAGCGCTCCTCCAGCGACCACCAGATCAGCGTGCTGCGCGACGACCTCGCGCGCACCAAGGAGGCGCTCGCCGACTGCCAGCGCAGGGAGGCACAGCTCACTAGCTTCAGGTTACACACACCACTTTCATATATTGTATAGACTAAAACGAACTTACCTTTCTCACGAATTTAACCACTTCCTGACAGAATAACTTCTTTTACGTACTGGAAAAATGGGTCCACATTCAACCAAACGTAGGTAGTAGCTTTTCAACTTATAATGTCAAAGATAGTTAAAGCAGATCTATCAAAGTGGGCACCTTCTTGATGTTCATTGAGGAGTAACATGGTAATTCAAGTTGTGCATTGTTTACGTTCAGGAACTCGATAGCGAAGTTGCTAGGCATCCTAGTTCCCGTGTCGGTGTCGGACTTCGAGATGGTGTCGCGGCTGCAGAAGCTGATCGACGCGCACCACGACTTCACGGTGGTGTCGCGGCGGTACGACGACCCCGCGCTGCTGCGCGCCTCCTCGCGCTCGCCGCCGCCCTCGCGCTGCAGGACTCGCACTCCTGACAGGTAACTCGCACTCCTCACCTTATGCCAGTTTTGATATTTTTTTTGTGTCCTCCTAAACTCCATTACGATTCCAGTTAATCCCGTAAATAACTCAGTATTTTGCCGCGAATGTTACTGTGAGTGACACGAATTGAATTGAACACGATTTAAATATTTAAATCAAAATTATCATTGACTGGGCAATTCCAGCTAGGGTTTTTCACAAATAAAAGCATGAAATTTAAAGTACCTACATTAAGCTGTAATCGGTTAATGCTTCATGCTCGATCTGGTAACAATGGTGTAAAAAATCGACAAATGGTAGATATGATAGAATTAGTATATCTAATGACCAGAGTGGAATGTTTGGCATTTTGCTAATAGACTATTGTTTCAGGTCACTTCGTTATGACGACTCAGGGTATGCGGATCCCGCGTTTGAACTGGACGACGATATATACAAGGCGCGAGCTGGCTTGTGACACGCGAGGCGCCGCGCTCGCTTTTAGACCTGACGCACTAAGTTCCCAACTAAACAACACCAACCTACCGCTGGTCACAGACGACAATATATTTTTGCTAGTAGCTAAAACTAAACCGACAACAAATTAAAATTTATAGTGATCGTTCTCCGAATTATAATAAAAACCCGATACTTAATGATCGACGTCTTAATTTAAAGTTCCTATGAATTGCATACGTAGTCTTAAATTCTACTGCGCTGCAGTTGTAGGCATTAATCTCAGTCTGCAATGTTACGTAGCCGTTACTTGCGTGAGTTTATTGTCGTGTGTTGTAAGTGGTCATACTGTTCTACTATACATTGGTTCATTAAAACAAACAACGTCTGCTGGCCCACCAGAATTTAGAACGCGAAATTGAATGAGTCTTTCAAAATTCTTCTGAAACTACATTTCTATGTACTGAGACTAATCGCAACATGAAGGTGGTGAAACAATTCCTTATCCATTACTTATTCATTGTCTGTTACGATGAATGTTAAGAGGCCAGCGACGTTAATGTGAAGAAGGCATTATGTGTATCAAAACTTGTAACAGTAATAATTATATTTTTGGTAGTGGTAGGTTATTAGCAATCATGCTATTATAGTTTGGTAGTAAAAGCTAGATCAGCTAGGCACAATAATTTAAGAAACTTGATAACCGGGTGGACTTCTTACTGTTACAAGTTCCATAATATTCCGAATTCCTTTGGTATTCTATAAGAAAATCTGAAAAGAATTGTATCCAGGTCAGTAATAGCGAGCTAACAGCGGTTAGCAATATCTTTCATCGAAGAAACGTCGTGTGTAAATCATGGATGAATACTATTGAGTATTCTTACTAAGTCACCATTAAGTATACCTATTTTAGTAACTTGAACCTCAGTTTAGTGCAATCTGCATCTAGACGTTATCAATTTCATGGTTTTTATATTGTTTTTCTGCGAGTCAGATCATCAAGGAAGATCTATTTTTATAAGGAAATATCGCAATAAAATTACGGTGTTTAAATTCCATGAATAGCTACAATAGGTATCATTATAATCAAACAATTAAGTCTCGACGAAAAAAAATCAATCGATCCAAAATATTCGGCTGACGTATTAATATTAACTTACCTTACCACCTACACATTGATATATTTTTTAAGCTAAATGTTACACATTAAGTAGCTACCATGTAATTGTATGTACGACAAGGAAGTTATAATTATCTTAAGAATGTAAAAACGACTTATGTTATCCGTCGCAAATACTCGTACATGTTGATATTAATCTATTTTTTGCTGTATCTTTAGTTTTACGTCTTCCATTACTTTGAAAAGCTAATAAATTAAGCATTAAGTTTTCTTTCTAGTTTGCGAGTTAAACGTATGGCTATTGATCTAGGTACCTACCTAGCTAGCTGTAACAAATTGGTGATTTTTGATCTCTAAAATGACAAAAGCAATAAGTAAATATTAAGTTGGTCTTGTGCCGTAGAAAACATATACGCCTGTATAACTTAATTAAAGTAATTTAGATATTCTCGACATATTACCTTTGAACATGTAAACTAGGATTGTCTGTCATCCTTTTGATTACAAACATTGTGTTAGGTATATTAAGTGTTAAGTAATTCCACTGTGCAATTATTAGACTTTAAGAATCTATTTATTATAGTTTTAGTTGAGATGTTAGTTGAATATTACTAACATAACTACTTATTTCAAAAAATACACACATTGATGTTACAAAAAAAACAGTCTTTTAAACATTAAACGAGTAAACAAACAAGATGAGTGCGAAAAAGAGATAGTGCTAGTTTGTCCCGCTTACCCTATCCTTGCCATCCTAGAAAAACATGCGCTTAGAAAATTATCACAAGCAACTTTTACTGAATGAAATAGCAAAAGGTTAATAATATACAAAATATGCATCTTCAAATTATAATATATCTCAGACTAGACATATTTTTTATAATTTATTGGATCTACGTTACAGAGGGCAGTCGCTAATAGATTTATATTTTAATTTGTCCGACATAAAAATTCCTTCCGTACAAATATATTGCGTCGTTCCTCTACGTGTGCTCTAAAAAGAACGTAACATATAATTATTTATAATTTTTGGGTATCTGTAATTGCTACTTACATACAAAATTCTTATATGTACCTAAGCATACCACAAAGATACTTAGTATTCCGCATCCAGTAAATAAATATGTACATAATTCAAATAATTGCTTTATTTATTAAATTTTTTCGACACACAGGATCGATATGACCAGTAAGATCTAATTACCATAACCACTTAATATTAGCTGGCGACTGCTTGTTGGTTTTTGTATGATTTATCAAGATAATATACGCTATGTAACTAATTACGTTCAATGATAATAAGACACTAACAACCCAATAAACCAATCGCTATCAATCATTAATTCAACCTCGACATGTAGACATGTATAGGTAAAGAGTACCTATGTATATTGTTTCTGAGATACGGAAACAAAAAACTATTTATAAGGAATTAAAATAAAATAACATAGCACCCTGAAGTAAATTCGACGGATTCTCTATTTTTATATTAATTATTAAATTGTCACTGGTAATTTGCTAGAAAAATCTTTCGAAACATAAAAAGATATAGTCTATGGAAAGTGCCGTGAATGAACATTTTTAATACCTGATTATTTTTCTGATGAGGGTAATCTTTCAAACTTCACTTTATTTCAAGAAGGGAACAAAGAAGCCAGCTTACTTTAACAAACGTTTTAACACTTAGTTCCCATCAAATTTAATTAAAAATGTGCCTCAAAATCGTATATTTTATACTTTTCATCACCTGTGGTAAGTGTATTATTCAATTTATTTTGAAACCAAAAAGTGTTTCCGCCATGCGGTGTAAGCGAGTGTCAAACATGATATTCCCACCAAAGACTATTTTATGATTCCCACACTGGGCAAGGAGAAATTTTACGAAAGCATTTTTAGACTAACACAGCTTATTTCCTTCTGGGGTGCACCTATAGATTTTTTGTGGTGTCGCTAAGACCGGACATGCACATTGGTTCATTTTGTACAAAGTATCCTAAGAACAAAGCAATGAATCAATCAACTTAAGCCAACCTATTATTAAGTAGATAACGCAGACTGCAGCAATTATTCTATCCACCATAAAATGCCATTTCTATGAAATAACTCAAAAAGACATTGCTAAAAGGCTGGTTCAGTTACCTTACTTGTTAACCTAGGGCACAGATTTTCGAATTATTGTCAATGTCCTAATAAACTACTGCTATGTACTGCACAGTATCATCGCGACACATGCCACGCTTCGCTGATCTGGACGAAGATGACCAGCACCTCCTGCGCGCAGCCTACGACACTCCCAGCTACGATCACGCCGACTACCAGGAGGACGATGACATGTCCCTGGGCAAGCTGGACTTGCTCAAGGACGGACTGTGGGCCCTCAAAGCGAAAATCAATGAAATCAAAGCGTTTAACAAAGCTTTAGCGGCAAACTTCCTGTCGACCAAACTTAAAGTGAAGGAGCTGATGGCTAGCAGTATGGCGCTGAAGAAACATCATCACGTGGAAGTCGAGAAGAAGAAACCAGCTTATAGTTATCAGGTATGAACTGTAAAATATTGACGGTTAGCTATATTACGAGATTCTGACTTCCAAAGAGAAGATCATTCTTTGTTCCCTTTCTTTTCAAATCAAGCGAAGGAGTTGCATTGTCTGGCCTGTAAAAAGTGTGATATAAAACTAACCACATGTTCTAGTTTTACGAAATTTAATTGAACCGCCTATTAAAATAATTATGTAGATAGTTTTAACAGTGACATTGAATCACACTTCGTGCGTTCAAGTATATTCGGCGAGACTGATACACGAAATCATTAGTAGTGACTGCATACCATAAAATCAGTAATAAGTAAGCAATGAAATTAATACAAAATCGTGGGCGACTTGCAGACGTAAAGTATTGTGCTATAAGTTTCATTTCCGCTCTTTCGATATCTGCTTACTACACTATTCTCAGAATAAAAATGTAGATATTATAATAATAAATGATAGGTGGGCAATGGGTCTGTTGTCAGGTGGACGAGCTATAATTGACAGGTGCAGGTACCTGCACATATTATATATCAAAGCAAAATCAAGTTTAGTTGTGCTTAATTACATATCCAATTAAGAAATTCCGCACAGTTTTATGGCTAACCACAAAACGAGTAAAAAATATTAGTACCTATCTAATGATGATGACAATAATGTAACATCGCTTAGAAAACTTGTTACGCATTTACTTAGCGAATATATTTTGATACTAATAATATTTGACAAGGTGAAAATTAAAGCGTAAAGAACCTTAGAAAGTAAACAAACTTATTTTAATAGCAGCAGTCCAAGGCTTGCGAAATTCTGACTTACTAACAGGTCATGTTTATTTAACCCTCAGTATAAAATTACGAAGTTTCCTTTCAGCTGAATTCGTATTTTCTGTGTCAATTAATTTTGAATTCAAATAGTATTTTCTAAGTGAATGTTGTGTCCCCAGGCGCCGTCGTACCAGCCGCAGTATGGGCCCCAGTACGCCGAGCCGCAATACGCTCCTCAACACGTAGAAACCCAGTATGCCCCGCAGCATCAGCACGACCCTTACTATGGACAATAATCATCTTCATAGCCTACTTATTTATTAACATAATTTATTATATTAACCATCTCTCTCCATTCTTAACCAAAGAATAAAGAGTTGATTATAATCTTACATTTTCTACAATATTTGCATTTATCTATAATCATTGCTATGTTGGTATCAATAAATAATACAGTTTAATTCTCTTTGTCTCATCATAGATATAAGCCGATTCATATTCCCGAGCCGTCGGCGTAACACGTCATAAGAAAGTGCATTAATAAAATAAATTCTTAATTGTTAAGGTCACCAGTGCTGTTGAGTGGAGTAGTTGATCGCGGCGCGCGCGCAGGCCACTCGTGTAGTAGAAGCGAATCGCTTTTTCGTGTCGAAAATCGAATCAGAGGAAGTCGCTTAGTGTTGCACAGAGTCCTGGAGGCGCCCGCCACAGCCCGATGTGCTCGCCCTAACCTCCCTTGGTCCCCGACGATAAGATGTGTTTGTTACTAATTCCTGTCAGAGTGGACATGTCATTATCGATACAGTAGAACAACTAGTGTGTTAGTTAAGGTGCGCCGTTGTCCTGCTACGAAATGACTTACTATTTATTATGGATTTTTCTTCTGGTATGACATCATATTTACTTCTATCATTATCATATAATGTTACTTTTGTCATTGTAAACAAACAAACGCATAGACCAACGATTTCGTTTGAACCGAAAGGTACATAATATACATTGAATAAGTTAACTACTACTCACTTACCTACCTGTTCAGTTATTCTCAGTAAGTTTATGTCTATTGCCACAGAAACTTTTATGTTCTGACTATAAGGTACCTATTTAAACTTGGGCTAGTCAACTTGAACTATATACATGTAAAGTAAAATCCTTTCATAAAAGGCCCGGAATAGTCCGCCGTAGCCAAGCTAAATAAGCTATGACTTCAAGTTTTAATAAAACCTATTTATCAGGATATATTAGACAACGGAAACCTTTAGATAATTCTAAAGTTTTTTACTTCATGATGATTAAGTAGGTACGTAGCATGGCACCAAGTTGGTTAAGTATATTTTTAGTTTGCCAATAGTATCGAAACACATGGAAATATAACAAATGCACTATACCTGGAAGTTACCCGTAGGTGTAGCTATTTTAATGAGTTGCATATAAAATTCACAATATTCTAATTAATTTAATTTCAATTATAAATATAATTTCTAACCAAGAAATAAAAAAAAGCGAACTCGCTTTTAATAATGCACAATAAAACTTAACGGACACTTTCGTTACATTTTTAATTGCATGTCCCTGCAGCAAGGTTGATGAATAACATTTAAATACATTCACATAGTCGTAGTTACCTCCACAAAATATAATTCAGACATCATTGTTAGTACCTACAATACTTACCTCAGTTCTGTTTAAAAGCAAGTGCACATAAATTATGTCATTATGCAACAAGCTAAAGTATGTGAGCGTGATCATGCCTATAATTCCTCACCGAATGCCAGCGATCACAAAGAGTAAAATGTTGAACTTGAATGAATATGAATTAGCTCAGGTATCTATGCTTACACTGTCAAGACTAGTTTAGCGAATGAGCATAGAAGCCTCGCCGTCCCTAGCAACAGCTGGGTGCACCAGCGCCCTTTACAAGTTCAAAGTAAACATATCATATGATAAATGTCACAGTGATCTTTAAACAAACTGGATCGCGGGCGCAAACTAATTTAGTTTCAGTTGAGGGCGAAACGGGTCTAGAGCACTTCCTGGTCTTTTTATAAAATGGCATCAGGTAGGCGTGCCTTTATATTTATGGACGTAATATTGTCTTACCGTCTCCATTTTATTTCGATAATATCAGTTTAAGCCATCTGATGGCGATCGTATCTGCTTCCTGTGAGTGAAGATGACAGGTAGTGATTAAGTTAATTTTCAGGACATCTTTACAATGACAAGTCCAAGTCTGTTATTAACCTATAAAAAATACGAGTTATAAAAAAATGCGTTCGTGTCTACCTATTTACTTAAAAACTATAAAATTTTAAAGTTTGTTATAGAAATCATCAGTATTACAATTTATTACATCATGGTGCCTAAATCGTAGCTTAAAAAATATTTTAGAGCATAATTGATTAAGGCTACTGCAGAGAATATGGATTTTCAGGCTATAATCTTCAGAGGTAATTGCTATGTGGGGGTAATTTAACACACGATCGACGCACAACTGCAATTATCAGAATTAAAGTTTCACATCGTTTCCGCTTTAGTTTAGTTTGAAGATCACGATCGATTCAATAAATCTGTGCTGCAGATTATTTTCGCATATTGTCAGTTTTATTCAGTATCCTTACAAATAAGATTTTTACCAGGCAATGTCTCCACAACTCCACACTAAATTCAATAAAGCGCATTACTTTAAACAATCGTAAAATAATGCTGCAGCTGAATAATATCCGTGAAGTAAAGCCCAATGCCAAGAATAGTAAACTACAATACTTGCAGATCGGTATGCACCATCTTTTCTTTGTGCTCTCAAGTTCTTTATCATGGGTCAATTTATTTGCATTCGAGTTTAAAATACCGCACGATCTGGTAAATCAGAACTGGTTTGCTCAGCTCCCCGTCCACTGTCCGCAGACCTTATATGGATAATAAAGACAAAGAATTACTAAATAAATCTCTTTTCAGACAAATGCCCTATGAGCTCACATCTTATCACTGCACAACAAAAAATAATTCAAGTATTAGGCACTTAATTTAGGTTAATGTTATATGTAGATTACCTAGGCGTAGGACAGATTATATTTTTATTGGCCTGATCATTTTATTGTTGGTTTCATTAATAACAATAAGTTAAAACAAAATAAATAATGCAGGCACAAACAAACAAACAGGATGGCAGCATTTAACTTGGAAACAGCTGTCTGGTTGCCCATTCCATTATTATCATCACAAAATAACATTTCCGATTGCAATTTGCAATTACATTCATCAACTCCTATTATTATCTGCGAAGTTGTAATACTTTGTTCCTAAAACTGGCTGCGAGGTCACGAAGCCACGTACTAAATCTGAGCCTAAGCTAGTCATCGGAACTTCGGCGAACCATTAAATCCACAAGGTATTTCTATCTGAATACGTTTTATGCCCAGCGTTGATCTTGATAAAAGCGTTAAATGCATATTTATAGAATGAGCCTATAGGTACTGACTGGGTCATAAGTGCACCGTTTATTCGGCAAAGAACAATAAAGGTCAACGATATCTGCAGTATTTCTACATTGAACATTGTGATTGGAGTGGGCAGCCGAGTCATTGCTTTCTGTCAATACTCCAATGACATGATAAATAGATTCCTTGCGTATTATAAATATGCGGTGCATTGTGAGGTGACACGTGACGCAGGTGCGACAGTTGCCACAAACGTTCAATTAGCTCGTAATATTCGCGCATTGTCCGGCACAGTAGGCGGCCTTCGACGAACACTTTTATCTAAAGGAACGCCCTTAATCGTTCGCACAAGTTAAACTAGCGACTGGCTGTTTTTCCTGTGCGTGCGTTTAGAATGTCCATAAATATCAACGGTTTTGCTTTGCAACTTTTCTTTGATGCATCCAGGTCTTATCCTTTTTGTTATATCTGGCCTCATGTACGATTGCGGATGCATAGTTAAAAATGTCGTTAATACCTTACCTACTAGCAAATCTAATAACCTTCGCATTTAAGGAAATATCAGCTAAAATCAAACTAAAACTAGTTCACATAAAATAAAGGTTTACCTAAGGAAAATGATCAGAATTGGATCTACTTAATAACATAAACTTTGATTTTGATGCTGCGTCACTGCAACAAGGGACTTCACGTAACGCGGGGCATTTCTGTTAATGTGGAATAACTGAAAGAGCAACTCGTTATCTTGAAATAATACTCAGAATAGATACCGGAACCCCACGTACTTGCTCAGTAGGTACTTCGTAACACCTTTTGTTAACTGTAACTACAACGCAGTTAGCAAATTGAAGCCTAATCAAATTACACACGGCTGCTACTACAGCACCTGGTATCAATTAATATTATTCCAAATTCTCAGAAACACGAACTTGAAGTTGGATATCGCTGACATGCTTCTAGAAGTTAGCTGTACTTTGAATATATTTAATTAACTGAAATCAAAGTTATTGCAGAGGTTTTCTAAGGTTTTCCCTAATAAATAATTATGCTTGTACCGAGATAAAATAAATATCACCTGCTCATCCTACCTCATCCTACTATCGTAGAATGTCTGTATGCACCCCTTAATAGCGCCAAGTACCTAAATAGGCTTATCTTAATGGTTTCTTTTCCAGACATAAACACAATTTGCTGGCCTTTACACTGAATATTCACTCTCATGTTAGCTATACCACCCTGTGTAACTCCAATATGAGTCAATAAATTTTTAACATAAACTTCTTTTAAATAATCTTCCAGTTAGCCAGGCACTAACACAAAATGCCTAAGTAGTTATAAAATACGTGTGTACCAAATCTATTAAGTGATTATGATTAATAATAAATAAATTGCTCGAGTGGTACCTATTAATTATGATTTAATGCAGTGCTACACTTAACGCGCTTGTTTGCGTTTCGTTTTTATACAACATGTTAGTGGCCTTCGCGTTTTTCACTGTCACGGCGCAGGCGCGTGTGTGGCGCCCACCAACGACCCACTGTCCCCATGCCTCTACACTTGCTTCATTTTAATATCAATATTATAATTATATTTATTACATACACTGTAATAATTGTTCATCCAGAATCCAGTGGGAGGTACGACTAACGTCAAAGCAAAGGTTTTATTATCCAGTTCGAACAAGGGCTCTTATCATATCTTTCACAAGATTCTTGTTCATTTCTAAGCACGCACTAGATTTTACCAAAAATAATGTCGGCAGGTACAATAAACAGGAACTATTACGCCTCACGCTGGTATTTCCTAAATGCGTCAGATAGGTACCTACCTACTCATATTAATACTCTTAGTCTACATACGGCATTTGCGCACCTAAATGTCATTACGATTTAATTGAGACGTCTTGTAAAGTAGGCACCTACTTCGAGCACATTTGAATAAAATACTCATAACGGGCACACCAATTTACTGGTATAGGTATTCGCATTTTTCCTATATTAATTACCAACATTGAAAATCGATTACTTAATTATTTTGTACTTACTTGTATTTGTAGAGCATTTTTATTAAAGGTCACATTCATAAAAATTCACTTTTAGATTTAATGTAAGGCCACAATGTTTCTTCACAGCGGATTTTTGTTTAGTTTCCGCACGGGCGTCTATTGCGTTTGCCGTTGTTAATAATATTCAATATGAACTTATCATTATTTCATTTAAAACTAGATGAATTTAATTTAAAAAGTTTTGAAAGGTTTATTGCTCTACAAAGTTTTATAAACCTGTACGAATGTTGATCCCGGACGCATGGCATTTCCAAGAATGGATTGTTCAATATGTATTTTAGTGCTCTTATTTTAAAAAGGTTCCTTATTAACAAAAAGTGTAATATGAACTTCAATACAACGTCAATTAATAACGATGTCACATTAATAAACATGTAGTGTGTAAGTAAGTATCTTGAACACATTTCACACTCGTGTAATGACAAGCAACAACTTTTTGTCGATGAATTCCATTGGATTTAAGATCAGTTTTTTGTCTGTTTAAGATTTTTACGGGTGGTCAGATAGTTAACAAAAAATTGTTGTTCACAATGCATCAGTTCAATAAATCGTACATAAAATTTTCTAATTGATGGCATTTGAAGAACCTGAAAAATTCAGGCACCGCCTGTGAGAATCTGTAACACCAAAGATGGTACATATTTCACATGGCACCGCCCCACTTACCTAATAACGTTAAACTGGCTTAGCTGAAGATTCTATTGATTTCCATTTTCCATCAGGTGATGTACCTAGCAGTCCATGTGATAGTACCTATGCCAACACTTGTTTAATTTATATGTAACTATTAGATATCATAAAACAGTTTGTCCAGAGTTGTCCCTGTTGTTTATTTGCTGAATGTTTTTTTTTTTTTAAATAACGAAATATTATTCTCAGCGTACCTATCTATCTTCAGGTCTAATCGAGTCCTTAATCAGTGACTATAGTACTTCTGTGATTCGGGTCGGGCCTCGGTACTAAGACCAGTGGCTGTAGCGGTTTAGTTAGTTATCCGGCAAGGACGCCCACGCGGTCAGTGACAGTGAGCCTGCTGCGCGCGCGCCGCCGTCCTCGCATCCGCCCGCCAGACACCAGACACCACTCATGACACTAATTTCCGCTCTGATCACTTATTATTCATATACTAACTGACAATTAATTTAATATTAATTAGAGATTATAACGAACATGCATGAATATTTTAAAACGACTACATAAAAAAGTAGAGTACCTACCAATGTTTTAAAAAATAGGGTTGTCTAATCCGACTTTGAGCCGGTTTAACAGTCGACCGACATAGATTTTTGTTATTGAAGGCAGGAAACAATTTCCTTTATTTATTTTATTTAAATTATGTGCAATGCTAGATTAAATTATTAGATAATTTTTCGCTCTGATAGCCAAATATTAAAAATAAATTTTTTTTTATAGAATCAGGGCTATTTGAAATATTGTCTGTGGAAATATGGTAAACTATGCCCCGACTACTAAGTAAATACCCAGAATAAACCGAATAGGAAAAAAGCTTACATTTCTCTTTCGCACATTTAAGTGAGTCAGTGAAAATCCTAAATGATACTTATGTATTTTGACTAAAATTAACATATTAATTGTTATTTGTTTAAAAATATTACCTACAACCTCTAGAATCCTAGCGTCAGGGTTTTCCCAAAATCTACCTAAATTGCCACCACTGTGTCTATGACTACCTAAATAAAAATACCTCTTAATAACACAGATCAAATATAGATATTAAAATAAAATACTCTATTTTCATGTAGTAGGTACCTACTATGCTATTTATTAGTGACATAAACTGAAAGGAAAACATATTTTTTGTTTATACTCGCTCTCATGACGTATGGACACGGAACTAGCTACATATGACAAAATAAAAAGTTCCAAGAGTTCCAAGACACGCTGACCTACGAAATATGTGGATCTGGTTTTAATATGAAGAAAACAATACAGAATAAATAATATAAACTCAAGTGGGATTAATGAATTGTAAACAGGCGGCAACAATCTTTAACGACTTTAAATGTCGTTTTATCCCCTTACGCAAAAAGATACATAAATACACCGCGACTTTTTAGTCGTCTTACAAAGGTGGTCCACTGAATGTATCCGACATAAAATACCACTAGACATGATTATTAATTTTATAGCATTAATTAAGATAATAGGTGCAAAGAAAAATAAATAATACATTAGAAATAAGAAACATCCTATTAATAATGTTTACGTATCAAACGGTAGAAAGTAGTACCTTCCCAGCGCTCGAGTCGAGTGATCGTTCCATCTCCATTTTTTACGAGACAAAATATCGTAAGCCAATCTAGCACAGTCCACGTGGACTGTCATCCAATGAGATTCATTCCACGAGCGGCACGACGGCACCGCCAAAGACGACGACGGCACTTTTCAAAGAGTCCACGTGGACTTTGATAAATGCCGCCTTTTACTTAAAAATTGGTTTTAAAGGTCATTCTGTGGCTCAGTTGCCGTCCGAACACCGCAAGTGGAAGTGTGCGCGCACTACCGGTAATCAAGTGTTGTTCGCGATCGCTACGAGTGAATAGGGTATACGTCTTGCATGATGAGTGATAGGAACCGTCGCTACTCGAATATCGAGTACCTACAAATGGTACGCGTGCACGCAATAGCTGGTGACAATTTAAGGGAAGCAAGAAGATTGTACGCTGCGCCTAACAATCTAATAATGTTACGGAACCGAGGAGTGATCAACCCGCACGAAATAAAAATAATAATATTGGAGCGCGCGCGGCGCGTGTGACTGTTGTGCGCCCTGAGCCGCGTGGGGCTACCGGTAACCCAGCGAGCGGTAGGCATTTATCGCTCGCGAGTACAGAGAGTGACTGAGGCCTGATAATAGGTACGTCATTGTCAACTTACATCACTTTGTTTTGGTTTTATTACGAAAAATGTTTCTGACGGTCCTAAGCCCGTAAAAGTATGAAGGAAGAATTGGAATTAAGTGTTACAAGTTAAGTAAGAGTGCAAGTTTACAAACTGCTACATAATGAGAACATTAAGATTGCAATAGTAAGTCTTTATCAAAGTTCATTCACCCTAGCGCAAAATAAGTTTCTTATTTTGCGCTAGGGTGAATGAACTTTGATAAATACGCCGCGCCGCGCCGCGCCGCGCCGCTCCATTGATAAAGACTCGGGCCGCGCTCACTACAGGGTGTTTTTAAAATCTATGTCATGCGTCATAATAATGAATTTATTTTTATTTTTGAATTATTCAAATGTCATAAATATATATATTTTCTTAATGAACGTGTTCTAGTCATTGGATACATGAAGTGGGCTGCCGTTGTAAGACGACTAAAATGTCACGGTGTATACCTAAGTAGGAGTTTGCTATTCCGATTTCACAATGGCCTAGAAATGGTTTTATTTACAAGAACTTAAGAATTGCTAATAAACTTTCCTGCTACGGTTACAAAAAATGCGTTGCATAGATTAAACTCCTAAATGGTCAATGTATGTATTATTTCTTTTTCCTATTACTGAGATATCTGTAACCATAGATAGATTGTCCGTGACAGCAAGTCGTGCAGGTAGCTGTCTGGTTTATTCATATCGTATATTATCTACAGATTCATTTACCTTGATGTAAACAACATTTTTCCAGCCCACATTCCTCTATGCAATTTGTAGAGCGGAATGTGATAGATGCGTTACGGTTTGTGCCTTCATATATAACGTAATAAAGTTATTACTCCAAAATTAATTAATGTTTCTAGTATTCATAATTATCTTTTAAATACATTCTATGGCTAGATATTCGGACCTTAGTCCGGCCTTCATTCCAGTCGTCAATGTCACAAGCAGAGCTTTAATAGGTATTTATAAGATAATTGCTTGATCTCGAAGTTGAACATATCCGATATGACATAATCTAGAATACCATTAAACTTAACTAGCTATTACGTTCTCTCAAAAAGATCTTCTTGAGTAGATAGATAAATGCCTAATATAGTACGTAGTATGCCAAATGCACGTATGTAATATTGATATCTAAGCTAACTTAAATATTATTTGTTTTATTTCCAGATCTTACAAAATTTCACGGCGTCATTTCCGGTAGCAAATCAATACGATTTGGGCGTCATCGGCGTCGATCAAGGATCTATGAGCAATTCACCGAAATTACCAAGTTATGATGATTCACCTGACTCCTCAGACGAGAAGGTTATTTCAGTAAGAATAACGTCATCAGTGGCTGTTGGACGCAGTAGAGGGAAATCACTGCACAGGCCTACTGATGCTATGACAGATCGAGAAAAAAATGATCCATCCAAAGTATTTCCAATAGATGTACAACATTCAACCATAATGCCTAAAGCTGAAGGAATGGCCTTAACCAGATCAACTGAAGTCCCGCCAAATTTAATAGGAGCTAATATAGAATATATTAAACAATTAAATGCTAAGAAAGAATCAAGAGACCACAGTGCAGACCCAGTGCACCCATTCGAATTGATGGTTAAGGGCCATCATAACGAAGACGAATTATCGGCAAGAATAGATAAATTTGATGAAGAAATCCCGGACGTACCTCTTGCCAGGAAAGTTCCATCGACAGCCGATGCTAACAAATTTCAAGAACAAAAATCAATCGACAGATTTCGGTATCCAGAAAGGAATCCTTCGGATTCAGTTTATTTTCAAAACCATCAAAATAATATGACGGATGAAATGTTACATCCAAAAACAAAGCTCCGAACGGAAGATAATAGTCAGTATGTACGTAATACAACTTCATCAAACCTAGAAAGCGATACTAAAGGCAATAGAGATCTTGAAGAACTAATGCGTATTGGCGGGTTTCCTTCTAAAAACTACCACACGGACGACTCTGTAGCCGAACCCTCTATAAAGTCAATTGAATTTGCGAAATATAACGAAGAGATCGAAAATCATTCACCGACCGCAACGATGCTACCAGTGCGACCTCCTAATAACGTTCAAGGTCTGAACAATAGACCCCAGAATGACAGACGAAATAATCAGAGATTGACCACTGTAAGTTTTAATATAGTACATGATACTTCGAAACCACCTAATACTGGTAATGAACCTAGTTCGTCGTACGCATCGAGCCAATTAATATCCGAGCCTAAGCAGTTTTACGATTCTCCTAAAATCTATAGTCAACCAGCTCAAGTGTATAGTGAACCAGCCAAATTTTATAGTGAACCGGCCAAAATTTACAGTGAGCCAGCCAAAATCTACAGCGAACCGGCCAAAGTGTACAGTGAACCAGCAAAAGTTTATAGTGAACCATCCAAGTTTTACAGTGAACCTGCTTCTTTACACCTTGAACAAAATCTTCCTTCCAGTATTGCTCCGAACTACTCGCCGTGGCAAACACCTCAGCGCCCATTCGGAAGCAACACTATAAACACGACCCCCATAAGCACTGTGACTAATACATTTCAGCAAGGTACCACAGTTGAGCATCAGCCTGAGAAGAATTATGAAGTAGACGAAAAAATCAGTGTTCTGACCGATGGTCGGAGTCATGGCGTTCAACCTGATACAACCACTGAAAAGTGCAAACAGGACACCTGCAAAGTGGGCTATGTTCTGGAGGGTCGTCAGTTCAAGAAGTACAGGGTGGAAGAGAGAACCCCGGACGGCTTCATCGTGGGAGAATACGGCGTGGTGCGCAACGAGGACGGCGCGCTGCGCGGCGTGCGCTACACGGCGGACGGCGACGCCAGCCCGCGCCTCATCCACGACGCGCTCATGAAGTTCCTACAGCTCACATAGATAATACTCACTCCTCTGGTCTTATTCTAAAATAAAGGCACACGTAACTTACTTGCTCATTTAATTAAGTACTTACATCAAATGTCATAACTATACGAATAACCAACAATAAAGTACATTTTAACAGTTTACTATGTATTATAAAGACTGAATGATTAAATATAATGCAAATCCATATATTCCACATTAGTACCTTTAACTTGTTAAATAGACTGCAATCAGACGTTCCCATGTTTAAATAAATTAAATTAACTACATAATATGTATTCCTCGCTGTCCTAGCACTCATATTTGGTCAAATAGATAATGTTCTTGTATTTCAATTAAATGAATGATAAAGTGTTGTACTTCAAAGGCATAGACTATCTATTAAATACAGTGTGTTACCTTCATCAGTCAATTGACTTTACTTACGTGCGAGTACTTTAACTAAGGCATATAGTTATTACACCACAATCTTGTTACAAAAAATAAGTTAAAGGGAAAGGAAATCGTCGTTGTTATCTCAGTATGTACTTATACGATTCTGGTGCCATTTTTCACTGTACACGAAATCCTTAATACATATAGCCTCACTGTCATTAATATGTTAACTTAATCGATATTTTATTGTAAATAAATAGGTAAGCGTACCATTATGAGATAAATCTAGATGAACATGCAGCAGTGTTTATTTTCCCATCGCCTAATAATCACCCACTCTCGTACACATCAGCTCTTAAAATGGCAACAATTACAGTTTATCTCGCAACAATAGCTTTGTTGATAAAGATTCATCAATATCAGCAATATGTAAAGGCCATGAAACAACGATTTATTCTACAAACATACACATTATGAGAAGGGTTTGCTGCTACCGTCTGACTGGATGTTTAGATTTTTTGAAACTACTGGCTACTGGCCAAGCAAAGTACCATACTTGTTATAAGGCAATAACTAGACCAAAAAGCCATTTTGTCACTGGGCCACTTACTAATTTTGTGATTTTTAGAGCCAATCAAATAACAGAGGTACCTATGGGAGATGTATGGTGTAGATAAGTTTTATGAACAGATAATTAAATAGGTATCCAATAACATAAGACACAGTATTAAAAACTTGAATTAATTAGACACAATAAAACTGTGATTTAAATTAACTGGGTTATTCCTATATATTTATTTTACAAAAATATAGGTACATAAACTGTTTTATTCGTTATGATATAAGGTTTAGATATATAGATGGGCTTTACGACATGCCACAAGGATATGGATTGAACAACACTTCGTATTGTGGCCGATAATTCATTAATATCTAGTAACAGTGCCCTATAGTTATTACACAACAAAGCCTATGTGTACACGTTTAAAAATATTTAAATCTAGTTAAATACTTAGTAAACACCTCATAATATAACACACTGAGTAGGATAAATAAGTAATGAACCTCATTGGAAATTCATAATAAGAGAGTAAATATTTAGACATTGTTGTAGAAGTTTAAATTGTAAAAGTTACAGTAGTAGTATATAATAACACCTAAGAAGCATATTTCGATGATAAGTTATTAAAAGAGGCAGTTTAAAACATGATGATAAAAGAATTCTCAAAGATAGATATAATAAGATATGTTTTAATTTGAAATAGTTAACAAAAGTTTTCTTTAAATTTCACTACGTTTGTATATTATTACACAATATGTAATACAATAACATATTTTAACATTAGATATAATTAGGACTATTATATATTATAAACTAAATGATATCGTAGCATTGGCCTTATTACCTACTATCATAACTAACTGGCTTGCCATTGTTGTATAGCGTAGCACACGAGCTGTTGTGCCATTTTCCCATTTTGATAATCTATCGGTCTGAGATTAGATTTGGTCATTTTTCATAATAAATATTTTTTGTAATAGTTACTTTCAAATCCATTAGATATAAGATTATCTATTTAATTTCAATGATTAACATTCTTATTATCAGATGTCTTATAATATGAAAACTACGTCAACGTATATAACTGGAATATCTTATACTATACTTATATTTTGTAACATATAAAGCAATATGTTGACAACGCTTCGTGCATATATATCAACAATAACCATTCGTGGAAGCACATTAAATCAATGGAACAAACGTACGATTTTCTGATGGCGATGGGCATTACAAGGAAACTGAGAAACTCTTGCATTTTCATCTTTACCTACCTAACAGCCTACATTTCTGGATCTCCCGGCTCGAACATGCACACCGGCATCAAAACAATTGACAACTGTTGGCACGAAATGATGTTAAAAGCCATTCACCAACAAATCGCCAATACAAACATAGTGTTGTTCGACCAACCGAGAGGAAATACCGTCACTGAAAGGCTGTTATGATGAATGTTTTTAAGTGTTCCTTCGATGTAAGTAGATATGTGTTCAAACTTCAAAAGCTTAGCATTTCTATGACAATGAAGGAGATGTCTCCTTAAAACAAACGTCACCATCAAATAATCAGAACGTTTGTCGTGGTCCTTAAATTTAACACTACTGCCAAATATTATCACAATTGTCGCTAATACAGTTTGTGCAACAACATAACCAAACGAACATCTAATTGTACAATTGTACCTAGCTTTATAATATCGCGCAATCATAGCAACACACTTAGATTCACGCCGTGCATTGGCTCTTATATAGGTAAGTATACTCAACAAAAAACATGGATTTTCTCGTAAGTATAAGTCGATAAAAGATTAGAACAACAGTAGATTGGCAGAAAACTTATATCGGGTGTCGTACCTAATCACATTAAATTAAATACGTTAATATACTGGTTAGTATATGGCGATTTGCACAAAGAAAAAATAAAATACGTAAAAAATTGTTTCAAACAAAGTAAATAGAATAAAAATGTGCGAGAATTAGAACACTATATACCTAAGAGTCAGTCATTACAAACAACGGAAATTCTCTCTTGAAAACTGACAGCTGTCAACTGGTCAAAACATTCGATACTCTCACTGTATTTCTGCTTTACACATGATGTTGTAAATTATGAAAACGAAAAATGACTCCTTCGGCTAAAGCACTGAGTGGATTTAATTAGCTTATTTTTTTTACGATTCGCCATAGAATACCATAAAGTAATTATGTGATAGCATTTATAGGTATGTGATTAGGTACGACACACCCGATATCAGACGATTTATGTTAACTTATTTTGTTTTTCATGCATATGCACTACGCCAAATTGTGCAACAATTTGAACACGTAATATTATGACGAAATATTTCGCCTAACGTTTTTCATTTTTAAATTACGAAAAGTTATTTCGATTCTTTCCCATCACACGATTATAATACACACTTATATTCCAATCCAAGTACCTATCGTGTCAACCTGGCAACTCTACCACACACTTAGTTTTTACATCGGCATAATATTTTATTCTTTGTTAAATTACCAACTAACAATATAATACCGTCAACACAAAGAGTATTTATTAAAGTTAAATATATCATAACATGCATAATAAATAAATCCATTATAATAATAATATACTTAGGTATACGCCGGTCTCGCCACAATTGATCGCTATATACATTCTACTACATTTCGTTTTCGTTCAGCAAGTCAAAAATTTCATAAATTAGTAGATTACCAGACTTAGATTCCACAATTTAGCGAAGTAGGTATAACAGTCAAGAAAT
Source organism: Helicoverpa armigera (assembly GCF_030705265.1). Lineage (NCBI taxonomy): Eukaryota > Metazoa > Arthropoda > Insecta > Lepidoptera > Noctuidae > Helicoverpa > Helicoverpa armigera. The sequence continues at coordinate 5,548,566 of NC_087132.1, read as the reverse complement.
TGTCGGGGTGCAGAATAATGCCTATACGCCTATGTCACTTCTGATCCAGCTAGATACATTTTGGCAGTGTGATGTGGATTTAACTTTCTTTATGCTTTTATTTTTTATGAAGCGGTTCTGTACTACCTCGACTTTAATATTTTACAATGTTTTGCACAAGTCTAAACTTTTTGACAAAAGCGATCATTCCTAAAATATCCAGATTTTTTCGTAAACTTTCAAAAGGTAGTCGAAAAAATATATGTTTTTGAAGATGCGGAGTAATAAAAATATAAAATAGAAACTAATTCAAAAATAATAAAGATTTGAGCGATCGGCACAGATGGCTAAAACCAGTGCAAGCCCAATATGGTCAGTGCGACAAGACTCCACGGTGGGCAGTACCGCGGCCTCGCTTAGTCGTAGTTCTCCGACTCCTGCTGCACCAGCTTGAACCGGCGAGGGCTCTTCACTGCAATCGACCCATGCCCGTCCAGGGACAGGCGCCCCTTCATCTGAAGATATCTGCAAACCATTACATTAAACGTTTACCTACTGGTGGTTTAATAAGCAACACAAATTCTCTCAATTCCTTTTTACACTGTTAATTGCAGTCCTGCAAAAATGCAAGATTAAAGCAATTAAAGAATCATAGAAATGTTAATTACCTTTTGATATAACGGCAAACCAGCTTTGTTGGTCTTTGCTGCCACTCATCTAAAACTTCCTTGGGAGCTAATACCTGTAATCACATATTAGGTACATGTAAGTAATAGATACAGAAATAAGAATATATCTAACCAAAGTTCACTTCAAGGTTAAAGTTATTTACCTGATCTCCCCTCAGCCTATCTAGCAGTGTGACACAGATAACCGCTGCCTTAATGCCCGCGTGATGCGTCAGCGCAGCGAACGCGAGCGACTCCATTTCAATGTTGACGACGCCTGACTTGTGAATGCTTTCCAAGTACTCCATCTTGTCAGCTTCTGTGAAGTCGCAGAACGCTCCGTCCAGCCGACCCTGGCCTGATAACAATCCACAATGACGCAATTGTTTGGTAGGAAACACTTCGATCTATAATACGAAATATTCATAATAATCGAGAACTATCTGCTTATTGCGCGCAAATGAACTGTACCTATTTTCAGCTTTAAAGACGCCCTTCGCGTGACATTGACCTTTTCAATCAGCATAAAATTTATTTACCTAATTGTACAACGAGAATGACATGCCCAGAAACAGCTAGCCTATCTGTAAAGTGGCTGGCATGTTAATTGTTTTTCAATTAATCTGACCGAACATAGTTTGAGGACCATATCGGTAAATAAACAAATACTACCACGTGCTCTGAAGAGATATAAGTATCACAGGGGTCTTAAGTCTGTGATGTAATTTTGTTATCATCGTGTAAATAACGCGGACCGCTGTTTATCCTTGAAAATAAAAACAATTCAGCGATAAGTTCACCTTTATGAAACTCATTAATAAATTCAATAACTGTAGCGATCACAACGTGATTCGATATCTAAACACTTCAAATACATAGAAAATATAGGTACCAGACAGAACATAATTCTCGTTTCAAAGGAGTTAGGAGTTTAGGGTAAGTACCTTCGTAGAAATCGTATGTGCACATAGTCTTCCCGGTGACAGTGTCGTACGGGTCTTCGGGATCGGCCAGCCCCTTCAACTCGCGCGCAAGCCGCTTGTCCAACTTGGCGGGCCTTTGGATATTCTTGCCCAGTACCGTCTGCAAGACATACAGTCAGAAGTATTTAGCGAATATTCCGTACTCATCACATAGCCATATTTCCATGTAGACATTTGAAGAGCCTACTTACCATGATTAGGTACATTATTATATAATTGAGTACCTAGGCTACTTCTAGGCCTACGTGATATGATCACATAATTTCTAATATTAGCACACATTTCACTGGAATACTCGGAATTTATGGAGGGCTCTACTTAAATTAATTTCAAGTGCTCTTGAGGAAACAATTACCTACGCAATACTTATCTGGCTGAGAACAATACATTATAATGCACTGCTGCAAAACTGGCAAAAACTTGAAAAAACGCTTGATTTCACCTAATGTTTTTTAACAACGTACCAGTTCTAGAACATTCCTGAGGGCGCCATCAACGGCCTCCTCGGAGATGACGACAGTACCGCCCTCGTAGCCGATGCCGCCGCACGTGCCGATCCTGAAGAACACGGGATCCCGGACCTTCGCGTGGTACATCAGCTTGATCACCTCGTGAAGCAGGATGCCCACTGACGGTATACCCATTCCGTGCTGCACGCATAAACATTCATTTATTTAGTAGGAAATAATATACGCTGTCTAGAAAATCTAAATAAGAATTGTTTAACATGGTTTTCGTAGTACAGATAGATATCCGAATTAGGTTTTAGTACCCATCAAAAATATTCATCAAAATCCATTCGATATTTATTTACTTGTCAGTCTGTAGGTTACGTCTAAAGCCTAGAAAAGTGGAACATTAAAACTCGATGCCGTTACATAAAATCCATTTCGTGCATCGGAACATATTATGAGGATAAACCTATCAAACTAATCAAAATTGTGATATTTTGATATTGCCCGCCGCTTTATTGGTTTCAGCCACATTGTAGTGGCTGAAATCAAAACGAAGAGATTTTGATTACCTCATAGATAGTATAATTGAATTAAAATGAACATAGGACTTCGAACATAGTTTTATTATTAAAACGCATGGATTTATCCTGTGAAAACCTTTAAACCATTTTCCTGGAATACTTTTATAAATCATACAATGTTATTTTCAATCGTCCATCTTACATACTTAGTTGTAAAGAAAGGTCGTCGGTCATCGCCTAACAATGCTGGCTTTCAATTCAAACCACATCCGAAACGTTTTTAGCAATAAAATTATTATCACAGTTAACAATAAACCGTCATACATTAAGAGCCACGTCCGGAAATTGCACGAGTTTTAATACTAATGCGAGAACGCATGGCTTGCAAATAGCCAGTCATGGGGACCACCCGTACTAATTTAAACGGCTACCTACGGGGCTACCGGGCGGACTAATCGATCCATTTGCGAGGGAAATCAACGTTTCCGCGCTGCAACTCGTGTTTAGCAGAGAACATCACATACCTACGCTATGCAGTTATTAAGTCCCACGCACTGAATGCATCAACATCGAGCTATCGAGGAACATATTTTTATCCTCTTTGACTCAAATTTTATAAATTTTCGGTATTATTAAACGGCTTAAATGCTTAAGGTTACAGCTAACAGGTTTTCCAACGAATTCCGATATAAAATACAAATGTATTACTCAGTTCAAAATACAAATACGCTACCGCTTAAAGTCAATTGATATAAATTATATATAAATACTATCGTGAAGACGGTGCTAATGTGAAAATGATAGAAAATGGCCTTTTTACAAGGTCCAGTTAAAAGGACATTACCTTATAAATGTAATGAGGTGTGAATTAATGACTAACTGACGTTATTCTAGACTCACAGTCTTTTTAACTGATAGAGGAAGTACAATTTTATTTAAGTTAAACAAGTAGATACACACCGCATTTATGTCAAAGTATGGTTCGCAACAAATATAACAACATCAATATGTTCGACGAAAAAGTCTTATTCAATAAAATATGTATGTTCAATTTGTTGATTATTTAGTATTTTGCCTACATCAAAATGTAACTGCTGTTAGAAGAAACTTTTATGAAAATAATAATTTATCTCAATTGAAACTGTCGCATTTGATACATGTTTTATTCAAGGTTGTCAAGGCAGAAATGTCAGAATGTCGCTAAAAATTAATTGCTTTGTCTGACATTATGGAGACCTCTTAAAATTCTTGGTCAGTTTTTATACTCTTATTATGGCTGGCAATACGACACTCCACCATATGGAAACTGGATACTCAGGCACCCGGGCGTGCACACCAGCACAAAATAATTGCTATTGTGTTGCGACACTTGCTATCCATGACCTTAGATAGTTCTCTCCATTGGTAGGTACACCTACACACTTTCGAAAGAACAATGTCAAATTGCACGATCGATAGTTTAGATTACAATCGAATACTACTCTAATTCTTGCACACGCTTGTGGTCGGAAGCGCGACCGCTGAGCATATATACGGGCTTGCCCCAAACATTTATCTACAGGCCATATGTGGGTGCGCTTGGTTACACTTTAAGCTAACATTCCGAGGAAAACAAAGGTGTCATGCAACATAACATCATTAGTCGTCATTCAAGGTCGCCATAATTCATTACTTTTAAAAACAGTTTCTGTAAGCAATATTATCGTAACAGCCCTACTCTTGTTTAATCCGGACTTGTATCTCACGAGATAGTCACGAGGCACTATGCACGTGGATCGCTGCGGACGTACGTACAAGGAGTACACATAATAGTAGTATTAATTACCCGTGTTGATCGCAGATTATTAGTAAGTAATTAGATTAGCTTGGTCCAAGCGTAACTAATAACGAGCCGGTGATACCGAATGCATACCTATGTACGTGGTACCACGTAACATAATCAATAGAAGGTAGGTCAGTTGTATTGAATCTACTGATCAACCTTTGTGTCACGTAACAATTGAATTTGGAACTGATTCAGTGTATCGTGCCTAATAAACTGAATTCTAGCTTATAGTTTCATTAAGCGAATCTACATATTTTAAGCTCTTACTTTATATCGACTCTTTTATATGATGAATAACCAGATGGGTAACAACAAAGATTTGTATTTGTCCAGTGATGATAATCAATCACCGAATGTCGCTATTCTGGCCACTCATCGTGACTGTACCGCATTAATCAATAAACCGCCATTAGCTTTTTGCATGAACGCGTCACGCTTGAATATATCCAGGTGGTAGAAAAGTAAGCTCTGAAATATTTGATAAGACTTTCAATAAACCTGTATCTGGCAGGTCAACCAAAATATGTATATTATTTTATCAAATTAAAGAATAATAGGAAATTCCAGATTTTATGGGAGATTGTTTACATACCATGCTTTTCTTTTTCCCATGGAAAATATAAAATTAATGGTGATTATTGAAATGAGCTTTACTCACACTGATACAGAGAACAGGCCCCACTTTGTACATAGAGTATCTGTAGGAGAACTGGCTGATGTCCTGCAGAGTGGTCCCGCACGGCAGCTTGTGTCCAATCTCCGCCATGATCGTGTACGCGAATTGCTCCATCCGCTTCGGGGTACCTCCCATGCATACAAACTGCACACACAATTCACAAACATCGGTAAACATTAAATAAACTCATATTGTGTAAAAATGGGATTCTGGACATAAAGGGAAAATTGCTATTCTCGTATATTCCCCGGAATTGGGTGGTTATCTCTAAACAGATAAAGTTAATTTCCCAGAAATACTTCTGAAATAACAAGTACCTTAACATCTCCGAACATTTCAACGAGATCGTGAGAGCCGCTACCGAGTGCCAAGTGGTATAATATGTCTTGGTCCATTAGCTCGATGTTCGGGTTTCGTAGGCGCACTGTGCCATCGGGGTACCTGCCAAGAAAAGGTCAAACATAAGAACTTATTATAAGAAAGGAATAGCACTCGCCCATCACTAGGTAAGTTTATTTAACAACGCGAACCCGACTATATTTTTCCCTGTTTTTACAATGTCTGCGGTTTCGGAGGGGAATTAATTTTCATTATGTAAACATGCTTTTGTTATAAACTTTCCCTTTTTCGTGTAGCCTTGGTTTATTCAATTCAACAGTCTGATGTTTGGGTCGTAATTATGGTTTTACAAAGGATGGACGAAAGCTAAACATAAGGAAGAAACAAACCCGCTCGAACAACCAAATAACAAACTCGAAAAACTAAATGAAATTTAGGGGTGGAGTTGATTGTTGGATCACAAAACATTTCGTCGTGTGATCGTCAACGTGATACTCAAATTGAAAGAGAGGAAACAGAACAGGTAATAAAAGTATGGTCAGCATATTCACCATTGTATTATGGACCGAAATACATCATTATCGGGAGGATGGTAAAAACCGTAATAATTTTGCTGAAAATGTAATAATAATTTAACAAGTTACAACCTAACAGTATCTCGGTCTACTGGTTCGTCACCGTTGCTGTCCCTTACTTCTTCCCGACCATTATCTTGGAACAGTTTCCGATGAGCGCTGTGGCCATTCTGGCCTGGCGCGCTCCGAGCGCTCATCTCGCATCCGTTCTGATGTGGTGATGATGCACTCGACTCTTCCACCTTACAGTTACACGGCATCTTCTGCTGTATATTCCTTGAACCTTAGTATAGAAACAAAAAAATGTTGAACACACAAAAGATATGCTCTTGGATTACTTTCCTCGGCTTACTTTGAAAATTACATCACCGTTAATTTGTTTTCTGATTCGGTACATATCAAAAGGTTATCACCAGTTATTTTTCAGCTTAGCGATAATAAACTACGTTGATACAATCTGTTTGCAAACAATTTAATCAAGGTTAGCAACTAATCGATGTTTGAGAGGCAACCTATCTGTAATGTAACGAATCGATGAAACACTTAACTATTAGACCTTACTTAACACAAAAATTATATCAGAAATACAATTAACTATCAATTACAACTTATAACAATATAATTTTATTCGAAATAGGGATAAGACGATTAAATATTTAACTTTAATTAATTCTAGTTTTTGAAATGAAAAATGTCGGTTCCAGGTATAGTCAAAAAACTTATAAAATATTCTAACAAATTGATTATATCAAATTATGTTCTTACCTTTTGATAATTAATTTAAAGCACACAATTTACCAACACTGGAAATTACGAAAAGCACACGAGAACGTAACGCGAGCCGCACTGTAACTACGTATTGTTTGATCGACTTTGCAAACGCGAATAGTCGACTCGCTGCCTCACTGACTGGACCGTTCGCATAAAGCGGTCGGGGAATCCACGAAAACTTTTATTACATGACTCTGCGATACTCGACTACATGTACAAAAAAAACTTAACGCTAAATAAAACGATCCATTGAGTATGGTCACAATAATACGGCATCTGCACTCAAAGCAATGCCTCGATGTATCATGAATAATAATTTATGTCACTGCTTCAGTGAATTTAATAATTCCTAGTGAAGGAAATGAGTTGCACGCTTTTATTAAATTGATCTCGGAAGTAATGCAATTCAGCAAATTAAAACTGATGACTAGGATAGAACCTAATCACTCGACAGTACTGTCAGGACTACTATATGATCAGTTAGATAGCGTGATCAGTTAGATTCGTCTAATTAATTCAAGTAATTAAAACCCCACAAGGTCGCTTTTTAAAATAGAGGCTTAGCCTTATTATGGCTTTAGATTTAAAATTAAATGAAACAATGTTCATAAGTATTAAGTAAACAAAATAATATTTACACAAACATTTACGAAATGTCATCATAGCCCATTCTCCGAGCTCCCCGATGACATCATTAGAAACAATTTGCAAACGTGACGTACCACATGTTTTGGCGTACATTCATGTCAATAGTGGTAAATCCCACGTTCAGTTTTGGAACTAATGTTTACAGAAATTGGGGCATTTATCCTAACTTCAGATAGGCATTAATTAGCTGATACAGTTAATAAGGACCTCCTAGTTTGGATATTTTGCCGCACCACATCGAACCATGGCAAGTTTTTGTGATTTTTTTTCCTTCCTGACAATATTATTTCCTTTCCTGCATGTTACTGTCAACTTCATGTATGTACAAAATTAGATATATTTTAGGCCTTAAAATAGGGTCGAATTATACAACAGCTGTTCCCTCTTTGCAAATATGCCAGCTGTTGAGACTTGGGACAGGTGTGCCGTATCGTATCAAAGGGACAATCTAGAGACGCTATGTGCTATTATGATTATTACTACAATGAGACACATCTTTTTTTCACAAACAACTATTATTTTAAAAGTAGAACCATCTCTGACCCTGAATACGGTTAATGTTGATATTATTAAATATTAAAGGATGATTAGGTATATTAGGTAGGTAGGTATATTACTTGTATATGTACACTATGGAAACAATAAACATTATTGGTATTTCTACAAAAAAAACACAATTAGTCACGTGTTTAAGGAAAATTCTGTACATAGGTAATTTTTTTTCTAAAACACGTGATAAACGTCGGTTTAAGTTTTTTTCAGTAAGACCAAACTACCAACGAATGACTTAAGTACATACATACTTATGCACCTGTCTAGTAAATCAATAATTTCTACACACTTTATGCAGACTGTAAACCAGGCAAGTACTTAGCAAAGACTATAAAACCTTAGTCACCAGATAGCAACTTAATCCTGAAACGGACCCCAGTCACGGATTAACTAACAATCTAAGGTGCGTACCTAGGTATTAGGTACTTATCTATCGCGTATAAGCAATCCAATCGCAAATCGCAAGCCGTACCTATCTGTACGCATGTTGCCTACGCATCGCTATCACGATCAAATTTGTTCTAATTGGCGTAGATCGCCTCGATTTTAAATTGCCGCTACTATCTAGAAGATCCCCTTCGTTACTTACTTGAATCATCATTAAACTTCCAAGTTCTTGAAAATTCTTATGATATTCAACCCTAAATCCCACAAACCTTCAAACTTTTATCTACCAATATGGACATCGTATTCGTGACACATAAAGTATGTACACCAGCCAACACCAGCAGAGTTCGAACGAGCAGCTGTTAGTAGATCGAAACTATTTAATGATTTATTGCCGAGTTCGATTTTAAAAACACTTTCAAATACAAAGGCTCAAGGCTGAAGGGTGGCTTTTAACTCTCCACTATGTGTAGAACCAAATAAGTATATCGATTGGGTAGAAAAACTATGTGAAATGTGTAAGCTAAGTACCTATTAACATCATGAGGTTAATGAGATTGTTAAGTTACGCGCTAATCTCAGAGGTCCAATTTTGGTTAGTTTTAATTCAAGTATAGACCCTGATCCGATTTTGAAAATTATAATTCAAGATATATCATTTATTGAGGAATGCTAAAGGTTGCTCTTGATCACTTTCACTGGATGCGGGATGCCTATGATTGCAGTTCTTAAACATAGCAACAACGTTTCTCACTACGAGGAATTAGCAATCACATTAAGGTAGATAAGATAAAGTACATAACTAGCTTAGCTTAAACAGCTGTTTATTGCTGAGTGTAATGTACCTAGTATATAAAACAGAATAGGTAATCATATAACATAATCGTTCTCTAATACAATTTTTATGTACCTATTTTCCCCATTCCTTCTACGATATTTTTTTATAATTTATAACGTCACGATGTTTACAGCAATAATGACCCAATTACCTATACGAGTAGGTAAGATTCACTTAGTATTCTATGCTAGCTCTCGGTGTGTACTTACGTGATACCTGCTCGTTAATTAATAATGTTTACAATCAATAAAAACACGCTTGTTAACAAAACATTTTCCGACTTCACAGTTACTGTCATTGATCATACCAAACTATCCATTCCCCGTTAATGTACATTATGTGATTTCTTTATTTTCTGTCACAACTTAACTCTAATGTGAAGTGAAAAAATTAATAAAAGCTAGCTGTTACTGTGTTATGTCAGAAGTTTAACATATTTTCCACAATGTTTTAGTTTGTATTTAGTTAGTCAATCATAAAATGCATCCTAGTTGTATCGTAAGGTGCTGAAGCAACAATCTACAAAGCTGTCTCAGATTCTCGCTTTCAACATAAGCTCCACCTTCTTATTTTGCTTCGTACCTACGTAGCAAATTCTTGACTGCAAGTACATATCTACTTACTTAAGGGATAAACAAGAACTGGATACAATTAAAAGTTACCTCAACTTTTCCTACATAATATTTCGTTTACGTTATCATACCTATATGCCTATTTACCTATTTAGTCCCAATAAAAACTGGACAGGCTGAAATATCAGAGTACCTATATAATCACTTATTTGTAACAAAGTTAATTACATTCTGACCCATTAATTAACACCGAATAAGACGGCAAATCCACATTTAATGATGTGATATACTCAGTCATCGATTCACCTAGTTTAAGTTGTGACCAGTGACAGTCATTGCAAGTTGAAAGGAAAGCCCTACCTGCTCTGAATAGATATGAGTTAACGATACTTACTCATCGCGGAGTTCATCTTTGTCGAAGGACATGTTGTGTTGTTTTAATAATTTCACAGGCACGACACAAATCCTTTTAACGCGTTAGGCAACACAATATCAGTGGTATAACCGATCGATGAGTGTAGCGGTGGTAGCGAGCGGTGCGCGACTGTCTGCTATCAGCTACAGAAGGTTTTCCGCCCAGTGTCGACAGGGCGCGGGCGGGCTTGCAAAGGGCCTGCGCGACCGCTGTGCGCGATACGATGAACCCTTCTCTGCATCCGGAGGACGCTGAAAATGTGTTACGCATTTCAATTTGTTTACCTACCGTGTCTCTTCTTAGCCGTGTTTGATTTGTCCACGCTGTTCTTCAATTAAAGAGTCAACAGTTGAATGTCCTAACTTTTATTGCTGTTAAAACAAATAGTTGAGATATCCTACTAAACAAACAATTAAGATAAACCCTTTGGCACGGATTGGCGAAACAAAGCACGGCTGTTTCTTTTGTGTTCTATTTCTATTTTACAATTTTCTTGAAATTATTTGAAGAATATTTTTAATGTTTAGGTAATTCCTTCTCAATATTTCTGCTTACTTGTGTTATGGGTAGGTAGGTACGTGTGTACCTAGGTACTATCTATTGAAGTATGTAATTTAGTCTAAAGCCACTTTTAGTGACGATACTTAACGAATATTAAAAAATATTAACGGCGAATACAGATCGATCGTCAGCCACGTCTTGGCGCCTGATCTCTAAGGAGATCGGCCAGCTATTGAGCACATAATCGGTGTACGTTCTCTCCGAGGCACAGCCCGGGTGTAACACCAATTCCCTGACTTCGGTCTGCTCTGTGAAAGTTTCTCACAACCCAGAAAGCAATTTTTGCCTTACTCAGGAACAGATCGGGAGACCTTGTGCACAGCAGTCTAGCTTTGCGACCACTAACCAACGCGACATCTTCATAAGCATGCAAATTATGCCAGAGTTTTTAAAGCAGGCCTAGAGCACTTAGATACTACCTACTCGAGACGAGCGCAACACGTGTCGATTGGCGATTTAAGACTTTAGAGCCGGTACCGTACCTACTATGATATCACTTTGTTTTCCGTCTGTTCGTCTGTCACTATTTATTTCCGGAGTGTGTGCAAATATTCATAGAATTGAAAAAAAAATAAGATTAGGTAGGTATATTCTTATTCCTAAGGATTTGTTACGAGTAGATACGATAAATGGAATTCTTGTCGTAATATCTATCCTATGCTCGATTTTCCGCCAGTGACTCCACCTACTACTCCCGTATAAAAATACTTCTAGCCTTCCCTGATAAATACCCTATTTAACACTTAAATAAACTTTTTTGCAAAAAAGGGGCAGCTATAAAAGTCATCGTTTTAAGAACTTTAGGTGTCTTCTTTAAATCTATTGCTAACATTTTTTATCTTGTTGACAAAGAAAGTTAAGCAATAGATTTGAAGAAGTTTTAAGTTTAAATGGACCTTTCTGCAACTGACAAAAAAAAATTCAAAAGATTTGAATTACTGGAAAATGTTATCTACTATATAGCAACATTAAGGTTAATAATCAAGCATACGTCAGAGCGTGTTGAATTTTGGGGAATTGCTAATAAAAGTGGTTAAACCTCTTGCTGGTCTCTTTCATATGGACTAGAAAGCTCTTTGACGAGAATTATGTAACGTTGGTAATGCATTTTTAATAACTGATGGATGAAGCTTTCTGTTAAATAAAAACATTATCGAAAAATTATACACATTTGGTTTTCCACCTGTCTATTTTCAGCATTTATTTATTTCTTTATAGTTCTGAAGATTCGTGGTGGCCTAGTGGGTAAAGGACCAACCTCAAGTATGAGGGCGCGGGGTCGATCCCAGGTCAGGCAAGTACCAATGCAACTTTTCTAAGTTTGTATGTACTTTCTAAGTATATCTTAGACACCATTGACTGTGTTTCGGATGGCACGTTAAACTGTAGGTCCCGGCTGTCAGTGAACATCCTTGGCAGTCGTTACGGGTAGTCAGAAGCCAGAAAGTCTGACACCAGTCTAACCAAGGGGTATCGGGTTGCCCGGGTTACTGGGTTGAGGAGGTCAGATAGGCAGTCGCTTCTTGTAAAGCACTGGTACTCAGCTGAATCCGGTTAGACTGGAAGCCGACCCCAACGTGATTGGGAAAAGGCTCGGAGGATGATGATAGTTCTGAAGATTAGCTCGTTCAAAAAAAAACCCGACAGCTTAAAAATTATTTCATAGTTAGGTACTTTAACGATTCAGTTCATTTATTCTTTGTAATAAAATTATAAAAATATGTAAATAGGTTGTAATAAAATTACAAAAATAGGTTTCATAACTATGTATGTAATGAAACGTACGGAGGCCTCGACTTCTCGTAGGTATGTATTTTTACTTTTGCTATTTGGTAGGTCAAGTTTTTGAATAGCTTTGATATAAGTGAGGTACTTTGTTGAAATAATACACCTGAAAATGCTTGCACACTTTATTTCCGAGTAAGATAGATATCAATACACTGATAATACACAAGGATAATTCATTTTGGCAATATTATGTACACGATACTACATTATAAATTATAGACTATTTGAAGGATGCCTTTGTTTCTAGTTGGCGAAATTCGAGACTTCATCATAAATTCCATAATAATTATCATAAATAGTTTTTATTCAAAATAAAAATAATTCGTCTACTGTGTGTAAATGTTAAAAAACTAGGTAAAAACTCTTTTTTAACCAAATTAATTAAAATGTTTCAAAAATATTACACTGGGGAATTAAAACGATTTTACAATTACAGGTGTAAATGATGAAAACATCTAATTAAAGCTTAAATGAGTTAAAAATATGCAGGTAACAAAATAAGTTTAATTCAAAATAACTAAGTCGGGGCAAACAGACAACCGTGCAAATTGACGGTGGCACTTAATCTATCTATAACAAATTCAGTCCGTAAAGGCTAACAATAGCTCATACGTTTTATTGGTATTTCAAGATGAAAGCAAGATTATGCTAAAATAATAGACTACTGACTAGTAGATAAAATGTACCTAAAACATACGTTTTTTATCCTAGGTAAAGTTCTCGCTAAACTTTTTGTAGTCGTGGAACAACGCGCGATACGCTGACCAGAAACGATTTTTAACTATAGATGTTTATTACACGAAAGCCGGTGAGCCATACTTGTGTGTGTGAATGTACATGCACATCGTATATGACTCGGTCTTACGTGTGCTCGTCATTGAGTTGGTGACCGCATTGAATTTAGCGAGAACTATGAATACCTGAAATGGCATTGTTTTAATTAAGAAAAACAAATGCATTGTGAGATCTCATGCGACCTCAGTGATGCCAGTTATAAGCCTCTTTAATTTAAATATTATCTACTATTTGTAATGTCAATAAAAAATAAAATTCATAATCAAATGAACATTTGCCCATAAATCTGAAAGCCAGAAAATACAAAGGCTTACTACTCATCACTCTTACTATATAACATTTTTCTACAATGATATGAAGCTTCAAACTGTGTAGTAGTCTATTAAAATTCAAAAATAAGAAAAACACCTAAGAGGCATACCTACTTTTAAAATGGAAATTCGAGGACTTAAACCATGCCTATGATCAAATCACTAGAATGAATACATTCGAACAAGCTAATATACATATAGAACCTTCTTTTCTAACACTCATCATCAATCATAAATTTTCATTTTATGTATCTAATATCCGCACAGAAGTAGGTTCAATTACATAATAAAGTATCGAAGTCAAAAATGGATGTACTCTCCTTGGTTCTTTGACAATTACTAATAAAATTCTCGTATAGATGGTATACGAAAGAAAAATTGACTACGATAAAAGGTAGGTAGCTCATTTACACAAATCACTAACATGCTCCAAAAGTCAGATGACGAACGAAACGAATTTGTGATAACAATATTAATATTGGCTTCTAAAACACATCGTGACTATACATTTTTGTTTTTTGTGATAAATATGTGAAGAAAACGTCTTTGTTATCTTACGGTGTGCCTACATACGTGATAAGGTTCAATGATATTTTTATACACAAACGAATAATACTCTTATTGTTATTTTAAAGATAGATGTAAACTGTGATGTCATATATTTTGATTGCTGAATGAAAGATACACTGACTTGCACGTATGTCGACATGTTGTAATGTAGGGAAACATACAGCAACTGGCAAAATTCACTAAATCAGTCTGGGGGAATAACAGTTCTAAAACTAAGGTGTTCCACTTCAGTACAAGTAATTTTTCCTAGGGAATATAGCGTGAGGTTCCTTATAATTAGGGTCGGGCTGGTTGCGGTAACGTCGGGCGAGCCATACAGCGAATAACTGAAACATATAACATTAAATATTACCAACACTGTTCACATAAGAATAAAGTACATAAGTGACAATAGAAACAAACATGCACGAGCAAACATGCTAATAAATAATGTAATGTGTAACAATACATTAACACAAGCACGCAAATCAAATAAAAATATATAATTGTATTGTATAGTTCTTGAAGATTTCATTGTTTTTTATTAATGAAAAAGTAGACTGGTTTGTTTTTAATTGGGGAAGTCTTAACAATAGCCATTTGCAAATAAGAAGGTAATGCATAGAATTTTAACGTTTGGTAGGTTCTTCATGATAATATAATATCAATATTATGTATTTATCATTTTATAAAACTTCTATGGACGTAAACGATAATGTAAATACGTAGGCAGTTATTTCCAACATCAAATAAATACAAATTACGTAAGTGTTAGAGATGCTGTATTATACCCATTTCTATGATGATAGACATTTATTGTCGAGTTTTTATCTGTATCCGCATTTAAAGCAATTTTATATTCATTTCAGAAATAAAATTAATAAAGCCCGTCCATATGATGAAGAACAACCATATCTTGCTAAGTAGTTTGGAAGTGTATTTTGGTTTTCAACGAGTCATTTTTATGATTCAATTTATATACAGGTTACATCAAGATTTTTTTATATTAAAAAGAAGCGTCATGCGCGTTTTACAGAATCACACATGCAAATCCAAAGCAAAACACCAATCCACCTCAAGTGATTAAAATCCACATCGTCAGATCATTCACAGAAATGCACTGGGGTTAGCACGCGGATCCTTTTGGTTACGGTATCTTACTGTCAACCATACACCCAGAAACTGCAAATTAATCGCCCGATTGTTAGTCACAAGTGCAAGCGAAATGTTTCAAATGTTATCATGGAGGAAGTAGATTCTATGCATGTACAGACAGATTGCAGGACCAAGTTTCTGGAGGGCTAAACAGATCAGATGAATTTGTTCAGTTTGTACGTTAACCTGTTGTTATTAACCGAAAATTACTTCTGAAGCTCCCAGTAAAAATAAATTCGACCAAATGGCTAAAAACACAAAAAGTTCTATCTTGGAGACTTGTCAGTTTTATATGAACATGGTCTGTCTGTACACTTGTTACGTAAAGATGTTCACCAGCTTTAGTGATAGTGACAAACAATTAGCGGCCTCTAATGGAGCGGTAATCTGAAATACTTCAATATTAATTACAAGATATTTATACACCAAATAAACAAATCGAGAATAATAACTTGATCCATGCGTTTTCCTCGTAATTATATCTCCTTTTATTGGCATGCAAATAATTTATGTAGATAGAAACAGTCAAGTAAAGAGAATGTGTTATTATTGTAAAATGTGATAGGTACTATGATTTGTTTTTATATTAATCATCTAGAAAAAGGTGTGAAAATGCTTTTGAAAACCTGAATACCTACTTAATATACATTTTTACTGATTTATGTGTTCTCTATAACATGCATAAGATGTATTTCATAAGAAATTATTTTTTATTTAATTTACTAAACATATTTTTGTTCCATGACATACCATTACGTATTTTATTTTGGTATATGAATGTTTGTTTTAGGTAGGTACTTCTTATTGCTTATTCCAATTATAATATACATCAAATAAAATATTGAGACAGAAGAAAGCCATATCAAACTGTATTTATCTAAATACTGTCATTGAACAATGATAAAGTGAGATAACTAGAGACAATGAACAAAAGAACTCACCTCAGTGAAACTGAAAAACAGCCCAATGCCACCACATAGCTTGAATGCATAGTCAATGGTCTCCTTCAGTTTTCCCATACATGGCTCACATTGACAATGTAATGGGTCAAATGCATTCTGGCAGCAAATTTTCTGAAAAAAACAAATCAATATTTTAGTTGAACATTACAAAAATATGGAGCATAATCACACACACATCAAACCTAATGCAATCATGTTTACAGATAGATATTGCGAAAAGGTTATCTACCCTTTATCTAAACAAGTAAAACTTGATTTGGGTCATGCACAATTTGTATCAAGAATATTCCATACTAAAATACATTAAATGATCTCTGATGCTCCTAGTTTTTGTTTAACACAGAACAATTCCATGATACAGAAAGCTCCAGAAGCGAAAGAATTTTGCATAGCACTTAAACCGCCAACATGAAAGTAAGCCTAAGGGCCAGGCCACAACAGTGCGTTGCGGCGTCGCATCGCAAAAACAACATTGCACAGCTATGCGATTAATATGATATGCGTCGTTGATTTTTCGATGCGACGCCGCAACGCACTGTTGTGGCCTGGCCCTAAGTGTGTATTCAACTTTGCATGTAGTTGGCCTCGTTGGTCTAGCCGTCCCAAGCGCGGCTGTTGTGCACGAAGTCTTGGGTTCGATTCCCGGGCCGGGCCGAAATCGGTTAGTGGGTTGTTGAAACTTTCACAAAGGTGGCCTGAAGCCTGGAAGTTAATGATTGATACGCCTGTGCATCGGAGCGCACGTTAATGTCGGTCCTGCGCTCCATCTTTCTCAAGACGTGTCGGATTACCATCGCATCTGGCTATGAGAGTGAAGAAATAGTGAGTACACCTGTCTGCGCGAATGCTTGTCTACTGTCTATAATATGTCCTGTGCATTTGGCTAAGTTGCTGGATACTTGAATACACTGTTGACAGCACAATGTCCTCTGTTACTTACATCAACTATTTCACACGAAGGGTGCTCAGCGGTTCCATTCTCAGGTGTTCTGCTCTGAAAGCCGCAGCACTGAAACCGTTCCTGAACTTGTTCTTTCACATCCAAAGTAACTTTGTTCCATCCCTGAACACAGAAATAACAATTGTGAACTAAAGTCATATTTAGTTCTAAGTTTAACTTAAACAGACATCAATCTCTCAATAATCAGTAACAATATTTTTTATGATGAAATAAATTATTTACAATAATAATTGTATAAATAGGAAATAGAATGGGAAGTTACTTAATCATTTAATAAATATGAGCTTTGATGTGTACAGTCACTTCCAATGATAAACATCTTTGCTATGCTTATTAAATTTTTATTTATTAAAAAATATTGTACTTTTCTATTGATTTAACAACATGCATAAAAGCTGAACAGAAAATAGATCATCATACTAATATTTTAAAGACATGATAACTAAAAGGAAAGTTCTTTTTTAATAATCTCACCTGACGAGCCAACATTTCCTGGTGATCTGAGTTAA
This sequence comes from Helicoverpa armigera, assembly GCF_030705265.1. Taxonomy (NCBI): domain Eukaryota; kingdom Metazoa; phylum Arthropoda; class Insecta; order Lepidoptera; family Noctuidae; genus Helicoverpa; species Helicoverpa armigera. The sequence continues at coordinate 5,530,771 of NC_087132.1, read as the reverse complement.
CAGTCAGACAAGCACATGCTACTGAAAATTGCACCAAAAACAGTAGAAATAGAATCACCATATACTGTGTACTGAGTCAAGTCGATTTATTTGGATTCAAAATAATTTCTATTAAAATGGGTTAAGACATTATTATTTTTTCTTAATACACAATAATTTATTTTTTACTACATCCATAACTTATTTTGTAATCATTCATAGCTGTAATTGTACATGAGGCAACAAAAGAATAACTGTTAGGAAATCCTTGATTCTGGCAATGCTCAATTACTTTCTAAAGTAGTCTACATATGTTTACAATCACTTATTCTGCCTTGCCTTTGTTTTTGTGCTGTTAAATCCTAGATATATATGTATATAAAAACTAAGACATATGAGACCTTTGTACCTACTTAGTTAAATATGAAAAGGATACAAAGAACAGCATAACTTGATGATGTTTAACTGCTCCAAGTAGACCCAGCAGGGATATCAAAATGAGGAACACCCCACATGCCAGAATGCCTCCCACAATTGGCAAGTTGGTGACCAGTGACGACGCCTGCCCGTACACCGCCACTGATATCAGAATGCTGGCCACAACCTGACAAGTGTTAGTCACATTCAGTCAACTATAACCACATAAATGTTATTTTTATAGCTCAACAATTTTTTTTCCAACCGTATAACATGATATCAACTCAATGCTAAAAGGCACAAATTAAAATATTAGTAGTTAGAAAGTTTCTTACCACATATAGAATATTCAGCGCAATCAGAGCATTTTTGGAACAAGTGAATCCTCCGCACATTGTGAAGTCTATTATTTTACAGCCACTTCAAATCACTCATTTAATTATACGCAGTTATTACGGAAGATAGGACAACTTTAATGAAATGCTTTTAAGTTTGTATTTAGATCACTGTAACATCAAAAAAATAAATCAATGAGAATAGAACACATTTATACATACACAATGTTAGAACTGTTCAATGTAATTTTCAGATACTGTGACAAATACGTGTAATTAATAATTACTGTTACAAGTCGAAAAGTTCATCGATTCTTTGATGAAACCAAGTAAATGAAAGTACGTACGAGATAGGATTTTTGATAAAATTGACAGAACGGCCTCTGAGGAGATTGACTGCTGAGATCGCCACAGAGACCCAAAGAAAGACTATAGAGTAAGGCACAAAATGAGGATTTTTTCAAAGAGTAAAATAATAATTGGTTTGAACCGTGCACGTGAGATGGCAGCACTGTAGCGCCATGTAAGAACCGTCAAAATGCCTATAGCGAAAACTCTGGGGCCCGATTCTCCTAAGTTAATAATGTCGAAATCTAATCGCAATATGATCGCAATAGCAGTTTAACCATATCGGGCATTCTGCTACTAATAAAAGACCAATCGTATTCGATTGACATTTGATTGGTGTGCGATTGGTCTGCTATTTTGGTGATTTTGGTCCATACGGTAGTTTGCTGTACAATCATTTTGCAATCGTAAATCATTTGCAGACAAAATGATTCATTATTGAATGACAGAAAAGGATAAAAACGTTTATTTCAAAGAAAAAATAGTGGAATGGCACACACGCTTCAATCGTAATCGAGTCGGGATTGAATCTCAGTCGAATCGAGTCGAACGTGAATCGAATGTCACTTAATTAAAATCAGGAGAATCGGGCCCCAGGTCATCCCCAGCAAGGACTATCATTGCGCATAGCATTAATCATCTAGGGAGCGCGTACTAAGTTAAAGGTTATCTGACTTTTTAGGCACTTGCGTTTTTTAGAACGTCTCCAATATTTCAATTTGTATAAGTACTTTGCGAATGTGGTGAGAATGGCGATTTGAAACACATGCTTTTTTCCTGTCGTCTTCTCGATCACGAACCTTTTATTTCAAGTCTATTATCCTCTAAGATTCCTTTTCCTACCTCTTCTATCCCTATCTTACTAGTAACTAATAATTTCAATGTAAGTATATATGTATTCCCTCAATCACATACGCATTTAATGTCCTATAATTCTCTAATAATATTATCCAATACCCAAATTCCGTAACCTTATTTAATTCCTACTCCTAGTTCTACCAAGTTTCCCCGTTTTTGTCGGTGGCATTCAGTGGCATCGCGCAAATAGCGACTTGCCAAGGAAAAAAAAGTATTGTTTGGTCACTGTCAAGTGTCAACCAAATCAATGTCAAACTACATTCATTTCCATCATTTCGGTGATTTCCACAATAAGAAATGTGGATCGTTCGTTGTCTAGGATTTTAATTATGTAAAAGTTTGAATTGAACTTTAACCGCATCAACGATATAAAATAATATACGTCCCTTCTATACACTAAGCATAATCAAATCTATTAATTCAGTCAAAACATGGTAACACGAAAGCCCATAAATTGGTTCCTAACTGAGAAAGGCCGCACATTTTCTTTCTCCGTAATTACGGGCACTGGAATTGCATGTGCAGCAGCTAAATATGGTCCACAGACATTTTTCTTGGATAAATATAAAAACTTCGTACACTATTACAAGTAAGATTTATGTTTGTATAAATATTCTAGTACAGTATGCACTCTTATTATTAATTCCTTTCCGCTTTATTTTCAGCAATGGTGAACCGGCACTTTTGTCTAAGGAACTTCGCGATAGATGTTCAAAATGTCTGGACATCCTGAAAATACCTGATGTTCACCGAAAACTTGTTGTGCCATTCAGTGTTTTTGGATTTGATTTGTTTCATGCTGGTATGATTTGTATTGAAAATTATATTGTTTCATCCAAAAAATTAGAACATTAAGATGATTCACTGACCAAAATACCATTTACTAACATTGAAAGACTGCAGAAATCATAAAAATAATTTGTTATTCAAACTCCTAGCTTCAATAAAAAATATATTTTTATAACATCTTCTTGTTAACAATCTTGGAGTTAATTTAAAAGGAGATGGCCAAATTTTCATAGAAAAAAAACCCAGAATCGACAGCAACGAAATGGTTACCAATGGGTTCATTATTATTGACCTTTGATGGTGCCAAAAAATCCAGCCTGAAATCCATGGGGTATAGGAGCTATATCATATTTTCACAAAAATAAGTTATGTTGAATTTATGTTGATTTAGAAGATTATTTACATCAAGGCACATAAAAAACAAGGTACACTAACATTATACAAGCCAATGGTAATATCCCCATAGTTACAAAGTTTGCCTGGAGATTAAAAGGTCTTGTATTTAACCACTCCAGATACGACTAAGCACCGACCTTACCTACTTGGAGAGGTTTCGCAGTTACATGCAACCTTCATAACTGGCTATGAAATGTTTTTGGAGAAATTGTCTTTGAAAATCGCGCCATGTGACATTGTCAAATATAACAAATGACTTAGCAATGCAAAACGGTCCAATCACGAGTCTGCATTCAACTTTTATCGAACATCAAATAGTAAAAGTAAACTTTTTTGTGAACTAAAATCTTGATCGAAAAACGTTATAAAAAGAGGACCCCATGGTTTTTAGATGATTTGAAATACTTTTTGAAATCCACAAATTATACTGAATCCAATCATACATATGAAGTTCCTGTCGATTCTGGGTGTTTTTTTGGCCATCTCCTTTGTGTTTAAGTAAACAGTCAGAATTGACTATTTTTACTGCAAATCAAATCTGTATTGCTGACATACAAATGGCCAGATCTATCATGATTACCTATAAATGTACAAGTTTTACCATGATTGCATTTGTTACATGATTCCTTTATATGCTTTTATTCCTTGATTTCTATGAAGGTTTAATTGCTCAATTTGCACTGCTGGGAAATGTCTTTATGTTTAAACCGTATTGTTGCAGGCAGTAAAAATTCAAAATTTGGAGTGGCTATTGGAATTCCAGTCAACTTCAATTATAAAACCTTGGCAGATATACAAGCAGATGATATTCAGGTGCTTTTAAAATCAATGTACTAATGTCTTAATTAATAACACTAATGCCCATTTTCACCAACAAATACCTAAATTTATTGATTTCCTAGGAGCATTTAGGGAACAGGTAATACAAATTTTGTTTTCACCAAACAAAAATGGGAAACGTTAAGAGATTGTTGGTGAAAACGAGCATAATACTCTGTTTATTAAAAAATTTAAAAAAAGGCTCACACTCTTTTTATTATATAATTTAAAAAAAGAGGCTCACAGAAGTAAGAAGTCTTGTTTTTTTTTACTTGATTATGCTAATGAGTTATGTTGAAATACTTTTAGATATGATTGTTTTTTTTTTATATCCAATATATCATTTCCCTATTCTGACTGTTTCTTTAACTTTTATATGTTTGTAATAATTACAGGTTAATCAAAAGAAAGTTGACTGGGAATCTGAAGCTGGAAAAAAATTGGCTGAAGCTTTAATACTGCCAGAAAAGGTGCAAGAATTTGCAATATGTCGGGAAATTATTATGACACAGAATAATAAAATAGTGTATCAAGCTGCATATCCATTCACATGTCTATTTTTTGCATATAATGTTTCACAAATGCTCAATAGAAGATTAAACCTCTATGCAGGTCCACCACTTATGAGAGGCATTCTATACTCAATAGTAGGTATGTTTGCAACAGGTTTATATTTCCTAATGACTGACATGACTGAAGTTCATTATGAAACAAATACTGATGAGAAATTGTGTGAACTTGGTCCAGAGTATGTCAAAAGTGGTAAAATATTTTATGAAAAATTATTAAACAGAAATCAAGCTCTAAGGGAATTGATGGGAAGTGAAGGAGAAAAGAAATATAGTAAAATGGGAAATGAGAATTTTGGCATCCGACAACCCAGGATAGCATTAGTTCATAGAAAACTTTACTTTGAACAAAAAATTAAGGAAATAAATGACACTGAAATATCTGATCACAGTACTGATGTGTTGTTGTAGTTTAAACTAATAAGTTGGTTTAAATAAGCATACAAGAATGATTTCTTATAAATAAATGCTTCTGTTTATGAACACACATTTTATTTTTACCCTGTTTTCATGGGTCAACGTAGTTGTGTTTACTCTCGAGATGCCGGCTCAGATTGAGAATGTCCACTCCTGTAGCGCATAAGACTATGATTAATCTTTTTAAGGCGCTGAATATTCATATATATAAAAAATACATATTAATCTCGAACATATTTCTGAGAACCCTGTCAATTTTAAAACACGTTCTCTAAAAGTTTTCTCGATACAAAAATATTGTAAACTTACTACTTAAAATGATCTTCCAGCAAAAACATCTGTATAACTTATCAACGTACCTACATTGATAAAAGTTGTAACATTACCGAGTCCATATGTAAATACAGAACTTGGTGAATTTTTATTTTTGAATACTTAACTCATTTTGTAGCTATTAATTTATATGTATGTCACGAAAGCCAAGTCAACAGGCTTCTCTGAGAGTGTTTTGGTTTTCAGCCTCTTTTTGTATTTCCCGCACCTCTCGTCTTGTCATACTAAGGCGCTCCCTAGACGCTCAATTTAAAAACCGGCAACCGTAAGTCACTCAGCAACAAGCCGATCATCTAACTCGACTGGATGTCAACGAACGATATATTTGACCCATAGATATTACATCTATTATATTATATACTAAACAAGATTGCGCACTATCAAAATATATATTTTTACGAAAATGAACTCTATTCCAACGCAATAAGGTATAGGTTGCATAATACACACAGCAGCAAATTCGAGCCGAGAGGGATAGTTATAACGGAGGCCGCGTGTCTCGTTCTAACACCTTGCCAACCATCGATATAATTATATGTACTACGTACTAGATAGAACGTTCCGAACAAAAAGCTTATTAAGGCCCCAGTACACGTTGGCCCAAGTGCGGCCAATACACGCCATCACCAATGTGTACTCGGGGTAATGGTGCAGGTTGGCGGACATTTGTCGAGGTTGGCGCGCATTCGGCGAGTTGTCGGTTTTTTGGGCACACATCAAAGGAATCTTGGCCCAGCTTGGCGTGTGGTGTTTACACATTCGGCCAATGTTTAGTTCGTCACCGACCGCTGAGGATAGTACACTTTTGTGTTGCGTGTAAAAATGAATATAGTAGTAAATATAGCAGTGTAGTATAATATAAATATATATAGTAGTGTTGTATAATAAAAATATGTATAGTAGTGTACAAATAAATAGCCGAACCCTTAATTACTTCGACGTCCATCGCAAGTGGCTTGCCAGGCAGCAATGAGCCATGCGCCAATGTGTAAACACTATTTGATCGTGGCCTACATTTGTGCATTGCACAGCTAGGCCCAACACAGGCCAACGTGTACTGGGGCCTTTACCACACTGAACTGCAGTGCAGACTATGCAGTGCCCAAAATGGCAAATCAGAGCGATTTTGACACCCGCGTCAGATGGATGTCTATGAAACGACAATTATTATAAAATAGAAAAAACATATTAAGGTATAAACTTACACATATTAACTATTCGATAGTCAAGTTAGTAAAATTACACGCTGATCATGCTATTACAACGATTGTATATCACACTTTTCATTTGTAATTCAATTTTACAAATATACATTATTTTGTACTGCCCGCCATCTTAAAAATAGATTATGCAAATCATGCAGAAACAGATGTGCCATAAAACTGTTTGTAGGTAAAATATCAATGAAAACAGACGTCACTTTGTCATGGTATGATCTTATTTTTTAGAAAACATAGTATGACGTCGTGTGTATTTCGCTACTGTAAAAACACGACAAGAAATATCAGTGCATCTTCAGGGATCAGTTTTCATCGGTAAGAGAGAGGAATGATTATCTATATAAATAAAAATGAATTGTTGTTCGTAGTCTGATTAAAACTCGAGTACGGCTGGGCCGATTGAGCTGATTTTGGTTTTAAAATGTTTGTAGAGGTCCATGGAAGGTTTGAACGATACGAAGTTCGCGGGATCAGCTAGTTAAATATATATATAGGTACATGAAATATTATTATTAAAATTTAGTCAAAGGCTATTGTTTTGAAATTATGTATTCATCATCTATTTTACTATTATTTTGTGGTTATTTAAGATTCATTCACCCTGGGCATCCGAAAAGAGAACAATGGATTAAGATCCTTCAAAAGGATAGATCCGAAGACACATGGCTGCCTTCGAAATCTTCATATGTCTGTTCTGTTCACTTTCAATCCGATGATGTTTACATTACTAAAAGTGGAAAACGTTTCCTTAAGAAGACAGCAATTCCTTGCAGTAATCCTACCGAGCATGTTTCAGAAAACCGACAGGCTTCCCCCACATCGTTAGATCAGGTGCACATATCCGACTCTGATTCAATTTTTGATTCACCCCGAAAAATTAAGCTGAAAACTAAATTAAGAAAACTCTCTGCTGAAAAACATGTACTATCCAGAAAAATTCGTAAATTACAAAACCAAAATAAATATCTTCGAAAGAAAACGAAAAGTATAACTGCAATTGTCAAAGACTTAAAAGAAAAATTTGGCATAGATAAACATTTACACAACCAGTTGTTAAAACATTTAAAAAAATAAAAAAATCTCAAAATAAGTTGACATATTCACCGAACATACGAAAATTTGCTCTCACTTGCAATTATTATTCACCTGCTGCTTACAAATACGTGCGCCATTATTTTCAAAATGCTCTACCTGAGTCTACCTCATCCTAGGACTATTAGTAACTGGTACGGAAGTATTAATGCTGAACCAGGATTTACAGAAGAGGCTTTCAAAACTTTAAAACTGACATCTGATTCAACTTCTCAACGCGTTGTTTGCTCTCTGGTTTTTGATGAAATGGCTTTGAGAAAACAAATATTATTCAAACAAAAAAGCTGGGTTATGTTAATTTTGGAAACTGTCCTGTTGAAGGACAAGAAGAAGTAGTAGCAACGCAAGTCTTAGTTTTCATGCTTGTGTCTTTAACAGAGAAATGGAAAATTCCTATTGGGTATTTTTTGGTAGCAGGTACCAATGCCGATACTAAGGCATCCCTAATAAGGATTTGTCTGAGCAAATGCTCCGAGGTGGGGGTTTTTGTTCCCAGTATCACTTTTGATGGGTGTCCTTCATATTTACAGGCTGTTCAACAATTAGGATGCGACTTCACCGATGTAGATAATCTCAAAACTTATTTTTTACATCCTTCTACTAAGGAAAAAGTTTTCGTGATTTTAGACCCGTGTCATGTCATTAAACCTGTAAGGAACACTTTTGATAACAAAAAAATCCTGTTTGATGAATCTGATCAGGCCATTAAGTGGCAACTTCTTGTAAATTTATCAAAATTACAACAAAATATAGGACTCAACTTTGCAAATAAATTATCTCCGAGGCATATTAACTTTCGCAATCAAGTGATGAAAGTAAAGCTAGCAACAGAATTACTATCATCATCCTCCGAGCCTTTTCCCAACTATGTTGGGGTCGGCTTCCAGTCTAACCGGATTCAGCTGAGTACCAGTGCTTTACAAGAAGCGACTGCCTATCTGACCTCCTCAACCCAGTTGCCCGGGCAACCCGATACCCCTTAGTTAGACTGGTGTCAGACTTACTGGCTTCTGACTACCCGTAACGACTGCCAAGGATGTTCAATGACTGCCGGGACCTACAGTTTAACGTGCCATCCGAAACACAGTCATTGGTGTCTAAGATATAGGTACTTAGAAAGTTCATACAAACTTAGAAGAGTTGCATTGGTACTTGCCTGACTTGGAATCGAACCCGCGCCCTCATACTCCAGAGGTTGGTTCTTTGCCCACTAGGCCACCACGACTGATAGAAGTCAAAATCGGTTGAACAAACAGTAAAAAAGGTTTACTTAAATTTCTAATGTTATTTTGAATGGAGTATAAGTATGAGTGTTGCAAACGCACTTATTCTTTGCTTATTCTTATTTTTTGGAATTAAAATCATCGCAATTCTACAATTTGGAAGGCACAGTTAAATTTATTACCATTATAAATAATCTTTTTGACGTTCTAAATTCAAAATCTTGCAATTTTTATGGATACAAAAGGCCACTCAATTCGGAAAACAGGGATGAAATATTTGCGTTTTTAGATTATGCAAAAAAATACATTAGTAGATTAAAATTCCATGAAAAGAAAAAGCGAATACTTCGAATGCCGAATCGTGAACCCCGAATCGTGCTCCACGTTACAAGTAAGCGCATTATTCAATCAATTTCTAAAATTGGCTTTCTTGGTGCACTTATAGACATAGAAAGCCTCAAAGGGTTATATTTAACGTTAGTCGAAGAAAGATCAATGATGCAATACTTATCAGCCTACCGGCTTAGCCAAGATCATTTGGAGCTATTTTTTGGTTGCATTCGGAGACATGGCGGAAATAATAATAACCCAAATGTGCTACAATTTCGAGCCGCATATAAAAAAACACTTAATCATTAAGAGCTGCGCTCGTCTTTCACGGGCTCTTCAGTTGATGTCATTAATGATACATCTGTAATTAAGAGACACGACGATGAAGAATTTCGAATTTTAGAGAATGAAAAAATTTTGGACTCTGACAGATTAGCAGAAACAAATTGTGCAATTCTCGCCGATCATTTAAACGAAGAGCAATTAACATTTGCAACTAAATTGATTGTCGGTTACATATCAGGCTATGTATCTAGAAAATTACATAAAGAACTAAAATGTGAAGAATGCGTTTCTAGCACGGTGTCTTCATTTCGGCTGTGGCATCATAAATTGATTCAAATAAAAGATATGGGTGGGCTGTGCTATTCAACAGAAGATGTATACAAAGTTTGCTTAAAAACTGAAATTGTTATACGTCATTTAATAAAGTACAAAGGAAACGGCAAAAGTTTGCCCAGAAAATTTAGCAACATAAACACAATTACTTCAAATACACTCAAAACTTTCATTAATTCACCAATATTCGATTCACTTTATTTACACTCTTTACACCAGCCGGGTACATTAAAACACAGAACACATTTAATCAGAGCCATCATTGAAAAGTACGCCAAAATTAGATTGCACCACGAAGCGAAAACAGATCCTGTTATAAGCCATGCCACAAAAAGACAGAAACTAACAAAATTAATCCTGTTTGAAGGAAACTGAGCCATCATCCTCCGATTTGAAACATTGTTTCAAAATTTTAATTTTAGTTATTATTTTTTAGAAACAAAAATATTGTAGTTAGTTAAATTGTAATACATTGTAATTAATATTAAAAATTCCTTAATAATAATATTTTACATGATTTTGAATTTATTTACATATAAATAGAAGATACTTATTAATAAACTTTTTGAGTAACGAAGAATGTAGGCAAAATACGAGCGAAAACACTGTGTCACTTCTGAAATTAACATCAATGGGGATGACTACCTGTCACAAGACGTCAACAAGATGTCAAAATACGACATAAGCGGGTAAATTATTTGTATGGATGTTCTTGTCTATCGCTAGAATATATGTCAATGTTGCCAACATAAAAAAATGTTATGATCAACTGGTTTTGTCTACCCAAAAAAACAATTGAATCACTTATATTTTATCTTATTTTAACAATTTTATTGTAAGTCAACAAATTAATAACAATCGCATTAGTTTATTCGCATTTATTCTTAAAACATAAAGAACATTTTGTATTTAGCTTTTTTTTATTTTCTAGTGGTAACCCTGTTTTAGTTTAAAATCCATCACCCATATTTTGACTCATTACAAATCAAATGCATTACAAGAATTCATGGGCACCCTAGTAGTTCGATTTACGAAAATGTTATTATTAGCTAACCTGTGGAACGATATATTGCAACCACCATAGGTTTCATTTTTACAAGTACAAACGCAACACTTTTTCACCATTTCTATAGTTTAAATTGATTTAATACGAAAAAATATAAACAAAATTTTAAATGCTGAATACGCGCCAAGAATGTTCAGGGTTACCACTAGATAATAAAAAAAAGCAAAATACAAAAATTATGTTCTTTCTGCTAGACTCTGAGAGTTGTACTCACTTTTTTTTTTCTTTTAACGACGTCAAAAATCATGAAATGACCCTTTCCGCTGTGGGTTAGCAGCGGAGAGGGAGTGTCAGACTCTTACTGACTAAAAACCGTCGTGTTCCGTCATAGGCCTTTTATGTACCAGGGCCGCGGTATCTCTTCCGAACAACCCGCAGCCCCGGCAGGCCTTGGCCCTGCTGGGCCCCGCTGGGGTTGCTGACATTTCTTTGAGGAGCGCGTGGAACAACGCGCGCCGTCGACACGGGTCTGTCGTCTAAGTAGACAGAGGGACGATGAGCCACCCGAACTCACCACCCACAGACCCACGCTTACGGTGGCCGGGAGTCATCTCGCGACACCCGGCGCCCATGGTGTCTACCTGGTCCAGCGCGGCGGCCGGGATAAGAGGTGCGAACTCTCTGGCGTTCCGCCTCCTCCTTCTCGAGCATGACCGCTTCACAGAAGGAGGCGACGGCATCCCATTCCCTCTCGCCCCGTCGCCGCCGCCCAGAGCCTCGACGAGGACCCGGCGGTGCCCTTCCCATGCGGGGCACACCTGGACTGTGTGGTCCCCCGTGTCCTCGGGGCTGTCCGCACAATGGTGACACCCGGGCGCCTCCTCACGACCGATGCGGTGCAGGTACCTCCCGAAACAACCGTGTCCGGTGAGGACCTGCGTCATGCGGTACGTGAGGGCGCCATGACTCCTCCCGAGCCACTCCTCAAAGAGGGGACTTACTGCCACGATGGTGGCGTGCCCTGCATTGGGTTGCGACAGTCGCTCCCTCCAGGCCACCATGAGCTCCGCCCGCTGCGGAGTTGTACTCCCTCAGATCCACAATTCCTCAGATCCACAATTCCCCCTCGCTTTACGTGGCTGACTGCACATTTGTCCACACCAAATTCCATCCTGATGCAACTACTGAAAGTTTCAGTGACCTTCAGTAGCTTCATCAGGTGCAATTCTGTGGTGGCAAACCGTTTTGGATCGTCTATGTAAAGCAAATGGGATATAACCAGACCCCCTCTCCGCAAAGGATAGCCCAACCCCGAGCCCTCTAGTAATGTGCTCAAAGGCCATTCAAAACCAAAGTGGACTCAAACTGTCACCCTGGAATATTCCCCGGTCGATCTTCCGGTCCCTTCAATTTAGCATTGCTCCATACATGACGCAAGAAAGGAGCGTAGAGTTGTATTTATTTTATACAACTATACCAGTACCCTCTTAAGCCATGTATGAGGGACCGAATCGCCGACCGAACCTGTTGGCTGATGACCATATCAGTGTGGAGCAACTCCTAAGTAGCACGGGACCCCTTCTTACTTCCATTTTGAGAAGTTGACATAATTGAATATTTTTATATCTTGTATGTCTCCAGACCTCGGGACTACAGAGTCCCGGATTTTTGGGAGGCGAACGTGGGGCCAAAGCCAGCACGCTGAACGCCGGTTCTGTGCTAAACTATTGCTAACTATGGAGGAAAACTACTTGGGCTATTGTGATGGGATGTTAGTGGACAAGGAATGGGAAGACTATGGGAACTATGGCACCTGCCGATAACAATGTTTGCACACGTAAAAATGTCAGGTGGAGACTCGCCAACTCACTTACTGGACTCTCGGGAATCAGTCACTGGATAGCAACAAGAGGGCAACAGGTACATGAGCGGCTGAGGGGTGAGGATACCTCGGCGGACTTTAAACGCAGATCACGCGCTCCCTCTGGGTCCAGCATCACCGGCCCACTCGCCACTTACCACGAGGCACCTACCCTCCGACACCTACCCTACTCTAGCGACTCCACTCTGACCGGCCGATGAAGGCAAGCCAAGAGGCAGGAGATGGGGGACAGTATACTCTCCCTGGAGCACTCGGATATATAGCCCCGCGGGGTCGCTACTCCCCGTCATCCGCCTCAGATGCCCTGCGGGGTTATTATTATTGGGAGAGTTAGAGGAGAGATTGTTGGTGAAAACGGGCACAAGTCCTTAAAACTAAGATGTTCTTAATTGCCGGTAATTTTTGCTTATTGCCGTTACAAAAGACACAATTTAATTGGTCGTCTCGGAAGCACCTAATGCTTCATGGCCAGCCAGCCAGCAGCCATTTTTGTTTGTTTATGTTTGGAAATTCTGAATGAAACGTCAAACAGAATGAAATTTATTAAAATTCCGCCTTTGACTTGACATATTCATGCACTCGATAAACATACATAGAACTTTAAAAACTGTTTCAATTGAAATAGCCATTTGGGGAGTGTAATTGTGACAATGGCTTTAATAAATCAATTAAATACTTTGCGATTGGATTATTTGGACCATGGCTGGGTGCAAGCTATTTACAATTCGGAGTTTCTGGAGTTTGATGATTTGCCGCCAGAATATGAGGACTTTACGGGCACTTTAGAAATGACATCTTTATTTGCAGATATAATACGTTCAACAGAAAATTGGTTAAACTCTGAAGAAATACCTCCAAATGAAAGGACTTGGGCTCAATTATCTCACTTAATTCCTTACAAAAAGATTTTAGCTATCATAGCATACTACATAGATCGCGGATGCAAAAACATTGATACCAGAGAATATAGAAATCAGGCATTATTAGCATCTCGAGTTTACTACAAGTTGCTGTCAATACCAGGATACAAAGCTTATAATATATACCACTCACAACTGTTTGCCCAGTCACTTACGTGTTTGGTATTTCCAAAAACTATGTCCTTGCAAAGGAGCAACCTCAGCCCCAGGGCTCTTACGTCAGAACTGAATTCTTTGCTGGCCGACTTGGTAGCATATGTTGCAGATTTGAAAGCTGTTGTTGGCAGTTTACACCTGTCTCCAACAGATATGAATTTTGAAGATATTTTAAGCAATTTGGTAGATGTGACTAGCTGCGACATAGTCACTAAAAATAACATAGGTAAGGCTTGAATAATATAAAATAATGCTCTATAAATTCTAGGCTTTTATGATGCATATTAATAAATAATGTTTATTTTTTAGATAAAACAATTCTTCAAAATATAATTGGCATGATACTGGGTATTATCGACGGATTATTGCAAACAACAAATCAAGAACCAAATGAAATTGCAATAATGCTGCTGTTTAAATGTATGATACCCAAGTTAACAGCATCATGTATGGAACACAAGAGTTCTGAGGTAAGTTCTAATAAGATATCATTAAAAGCACATATCAGGGCATATATGTAGGGCAAGAGCTGTATAAAATTGTAGTATAGCTTTTTTCTGGACTACAATATACTTAAATGAAATATTACATACTTTATGCTTGTACTCTACATGTTTAAGGAGCAAATGTTTGCATGTAATATATTATATAAAAAATAAATTAAATAATCATTAATTTTAACGTTAAAATGCTGCAATCCCATTATGTATCATGCTATATTTATTTGGTTCTGTTTGAGAAGAATTTTTGACTTAACAGTTACTATTTATTTTTCAGAATTTAACACAATCAGCGTATGTGACATATTCATTTTTGATAATAACTAAATATGGCACAGCAGCAATACCAAGTTATGCATTGATGATTGAGTATTTATGCTACACTGCAGATGGGCTGGTAAGATAAACATAGTACTTATACAATACTATATTATAGAGTTAATGAACATTATAGTGCTGACCTTAAATGAAAATTATTTATAACCACATTATAAAGAAATGAATTATATTGAATGCCATACAATTTGTCATTTGAAAGATAAAGATAAAAAGTAATTTATTCAAAATAGGCTGAAAATCAGCACTATTTGAAGGTCACGTCTACAAAAGACAAGTGTATGTGTTTTTGCTGTATTAAATGAAAAAAAAAAAATATAATGCCTTCATATTTGGTCAAAATGGGTACAGGTATGCTCACCTACATGTGATTATGTTATGACACTTTTCATGGTTTACAGGAACGCTATGAAGTTCGCGAGCGTAGAGCTGAATTAGTTGTAGGTTTGATGTCTGCTTTGACTCCACTGCCTTTCAAAAAAATCTTTCAATGGATAATAGAATTATCCAACACAGCGAAACTGGTACATCGACAGGTTGCAGTGGTACGTAATTGTGTTTAAAATAAGCAAGTGTATTAGAAGGTAGAGTAATTTTAACTTCCGTTAGATTGAGTATGTTATGAGGTTAATAAGTGAATAGGCATAATGGATTTCTATTAAATCATTTTTGTTTCAGGAAATTATGTCTCATATGATAGAAAAAGATATTAAAGAAACTCCTCCAGAACATGACAGGGAATCAGGTATGTTTCTTTGTTCGATTATTCTTTTCTTTTATATGGAATTGTTTTTTTTTTTAACATTCAAAATCCTTTTTAATTTTCGTAACCGTTTTTCACGGTTACACCCATGTCCCGGAAAAACTTCATATACTTCATACAATAACTATATTGTAAAATCCATATAGTTTTAGCTGATACAACTGAAGAACAAGAACCTCAACCAACCAACACTGCAGTTGAAGAAATGACTGACAGTAGACCTCATTCAGGTGATAATATTATAATGGCCTGCCAACAGACTAGTGCAGTAGACGTACGTATAACTACTAGTATAATTTTTTTAAAGTTATTTCAAAAAGCTTAAGCTTTATCATTGTAGCTACCACCTAATTAACTTCCTATTGTCTTGGCTCTCCAATCAGATACAAATCTTAATTCATGCACCAGAAGCACACAAACATAAGTTAATTTGTTTTCTCTTAGTATAAGTGAATTCTACTTTTTTATGAGAAGTAAATATCTAAAACCAGAAACATCAAGTTAAATAAGTAATTGAATTTATAGTTGACTATCCGGCTGAACAGCAAGGGCATATAATATTTTAAGATGTTTGTTTCAGGGGCCAGGGCTTCCACTTTCAGATGTGGAAAGACTGAGTCTGCTACAAGAACGACGACATAGGGTGCCATACTCGGAGATCTTTCGCGCGGTATTCGATCGAGTGAACGATGACTCGGGATCATTGCGACAGCGCGCTCTCGGATTCTTTACATACTGTCTGACCATCCAACGCCCAGTTATGGTCAATGCTATCAAGGTAAGCTTATTGAACTTTTAGAAATGGCCACCATTGTACTCTAAATCCTCATATTTTAAACGTTTTGTGACCTGTTCATGCAAATTATTTATCAATAAATTCAAAGGTATTTCCAGAAAAAATATAAATATATAATTATCAGCACGGATAATGAGCTCTCGGCGGAAGAGTGGGGATCGCTTTGCGCACTGTACACATAAGGCAATAAACCAATAAATCACTTCTGCACAGGTGAAGGTCAGGGCTCAATATCCTTGTAGATGGAGGCGACCAGCCACTGCCGAGAGGTCACGAAAGTCGTCTTTGGTCCTCGTGGCCCCTCTCTAAAAGGCAGAAGAAGGCACAAAAGCTGAGGTTTTTAGTGGGTGCAAGCCCCACATAACCTCACCGTCTCCCCGGGCGGTGTGTGTATGCGTCAGGCATTTTCCTCAGCTGAAACAAAAAAAAAAAAAAAAAGGGCTCAATATCCTTGCCGATGATTATACATGATATTATGATATTAAAAACAGTGTATGGGCAGTAGCTAGTTCGGCACGTTGTTATGCCATGTGTGTTGGTGTCAGGAAGTGAACGGTTTGGGCGCGGTGCCGCGGCTGCTGGTGGCGGGGGCCCGCAGCGCGTGTGACGAGCGCGCCGTGGTGCGCAAGGCGGCGGCGCTGCTGGTGCTGCGTCTGCTCTGCTCGCGCTGCATCCCCGAGCCCAGGCCCGACGACGTACTCGTAAGCACACCTTCTATTATACTAAACAAGTTATGTGCTAACCTTATGTACTTCCCTTGTGTACTCCCTTATCAGGTTTTTTATTGTCCCACTACTGGGCACAGGCCTCTTCTCTCACAGAATTTTTAACCATATCGGATGGATGTTGCCCTTGTTTTGAGGGCTGTATATACCCCCGATGCCACGACATCATTTAAAACATTGGTATTGATGGCATATTCGGACAAAATAAGATTGAATGTTCTTTGGCAAACATTTCAATCATTCGTCTCCCTGATGTGTGTAGATCATGTAGGTTAACCGAAAAAACATGATTTTACAGCGGAATCCACTTTTTAGGGTTCCGTAGCCAAAATGGCAAAAACGGAACCCTTATAGTTTCGTCATGTCCGTCTGTCCGTCTGTCCGTCTGTCCGTCTGTCACAGCCGATTTACTCGGAAACTATAAGTACTACAGTGATGAAATTTGATGGGAATATGTGTTGTATGAACCGCTACAAAAATATGACACTAAATAGTAAAAAAAAGAATTGGGGGTGGGGCCCCCCATACATGTAACTGAGGGATGAAATTTTTTTTTTCGATGTACATACCCGTGTGGGGTATCAATGGAAAGGTCTTTTAAAATGATATAAAGTTTTCTAAAAAACATTTTTCTTAAAGTGAACGGTTTTTGAGATATCAGCTCTCAAAGTCGTAAAAAGTATGTCCCCCCCCCTCTATTTTTATAACTACGGGGTATAAAATTCTAAAAAAAATAGAGGTGATGCATGCTAATTAACTCTTTCAACGATTTTTGGTTTGATCAAAGTATCTCTTATAGTTTTTGAGATAGGTTGATTTAACTGTAATTTACGGAACCCTTCGTGTTTATTTTTGAAAATTTATCATGAAGAATATAAATAGATGTTTTTCTTTGATTAATTAAGAGAGTTGATAGGTATGTGTATGGTAACTAGGTCCTGGTGAACCTGTGTCGCGACGCCAGTATTATAGTGCGGACGGCTGCTATCAGCGGCTTGGGCGAGCTGGTGGTGCTGCGGCCGACGGACGTGGTCGTAGAAGCCTTCCTCACCGGCCCCATGCATCAGGTCACTGACCCTGAAGCAAAAGTAAGCTTTCATTTAATTAACTACTTAAACTAGTACTTAAACACTCCAAAACAACAAACGTTTTTCTCCAATGTATAAATGCCTTACCGATTCAGAACGCCCATATAGGTACAACTGTTTTTGTTGTTCAAGCTAATGTTCCTTGCACAAATCATACGATTGCGTTCTATAACCAAAAATTATAGGGCAAAAGAGAGAGTTACCAAATGTCACTGTATGAAAATTTGAAGCCCAACACTAGCAGCACAGATGAAAGCTCACAAGTATTAGCAAACATGGAAATACGTTATATTATTTCAGGTACAAGAACAAGTGCTGAATCTAATTGAGGATGTACTAATCAGACGAGTGAGTCTATTTAGAGGGCCAGATAAGGAAGACCCGCTGCCGTGGTTGATCCTTGCTGGCATATTGCGCCGGAAAATGAAGAGACACTTGCAGAAAATCTGCTTTATGATGTCCAAGTCATCTCAATGCATCAAGTGAGATAAACAATACTTTAAATAAATAAATATGCATAAGCGTAAGAATATAATTTAAAAGACGTTTTGACAGGCTGTGGTTTTAATATTGTTTTGTTTTTTTGTAAAAATTATGACTTGGTTAGTTAGCACTGCGCTTCCATCCAGTAGATTTTGTTAATGGAAACCCTAATAATTAGATCATGATCATTATCTCAGCCATAGGACGTCCACTGCTGAACATAGGCCTCCCCCTTAGATCTCCACAGATACCTGTTGGAGGCAAGGAGGACAGACGACCTTTATAAGGTCGTCTGTCCTCCTTGTTGGTGGACGTCCTACGCTGCTTGCTAGTCCGATCTATTATTTCGATCATATAAGTCATCTAGACACACGGCAGTGTGTCCGCCAAGTTCGAGCAAAAAAAGCGACACACCGGCCGTGGGTTATATTACACGAACCATTTCGGGCCAAATTCGAACACCCTATAACTCAAAATCTATTTTGTTCACGCATAACAAATTTCAAGTACCTGTTGAGACCCCCTCACTTATCTAAAATACAAAATTTCATTAATATACCTATTGTAGGTCTTGAGATATTGACGTCAGAAAATCGCTATTTTTACTATACACTCACTGACTGACTGACTGACTGACTGACTGACTCACTCATCAAAAACCTAGACCACTTCCAATGGTCGTATTGACTTGAAATTTGGCATGGAGGTAGGTCTTTATGTCAAGGTAAAGGGAAAAATCTGAAAATGGTCAAGTGTGAGTCGGTTTTAAAATAATGAAGGTGTTTTATACCCCTAAGGAACTAAAACGAACTAAATTTATCTATATTGATATAATGTATCTTCGAATGGTCGTACCGATCTGAAATTCGTTACAAAGGTTTGTATTTAGTCAAAGTAAAGTAAAACTCTGAAAACGGCCAAGTGTGAGTCACTTTCGAAAATAACGAATGTGTAACTTTGATCCACAAACATAATATATGATAACATGTCATGTCAGTCAGTTGGTAAATCTAGTTCATTTCTTTGTAAGAAGCGTGCATATTAAAAAATCTGAAAGATAGAATAAATGAGTAATTTCCTTAACTAACTTAGTCATATGAAAAAAAACATTGTCTGTAAAGTCGTTTTACTGACGATAGTTGAACGTGACAACGTGAGTAGCTGCCGATTGTGCCTCTTTGTCGCTCGCTGCGTGCTCTCGCTTGCACTTCAAGCCTTAAGCGGAACGCCTCAGAGCGAGGTAACGCCGCATGAGTCATGTTTTTTCGTGCGTGCAGCCGGCTCCATCGATTTATAAGACGTTGTCACGTCAAAAAATAAAATAAACAACCTTACAAAAATAAATGAAATCCCACCCAAAACATAAATGTGAAAGACTGCCAAGTTCGATAATATGGGAACGCTTCGCCTATAAAAGAAGTGAGATCTGAATAAGTACCAAGTTCCATACACATACCTCAGTTAAAAATAGTTACTTTTTAATGATGTTACTTGGCAAGTTTTAATAGAAAATTAAATACTTGATTCATTGCATTTAGTAGGTTTATAACAAGGTGTGTGAAAACTTGCCAAGTAGCATCATTAAAAAGTAACTATTTTTAACTGAGGTATGTGTATGGAACTTGGTACTTATTCAGATCTCACTTCTTTTATAGGCGAAGCGTTCCCATATTATCGAACTTGGCAGTCTTTCACATTTATGTTTTGGGTGGGATTTAACATAGTTAACTTTGTTCGGCAGTCACCGGCTCGTGGACAAGCTGAGCACCCACCTGGGAGCGCTGAGCGACGAGCGCGACGTGCAGTGCTTGCTACTGCTCACCTGCGTCGCCAGGCACGTCGACTATCCCGACGTGGGATTCGTACTCGACTACTACTACAAACTCACTGATAATGAAGATGTAAGCACTCTTTAATCTATTTGCAATAGCTTTTAAAATTTAAAATAAATTGCTTCATAATAATTTTAATATTGTGGTCTTAAGCCCAAGTTCACCCACAACATAAACGTGTTTTGTTAAGAGAACTTTTTACTACGAAGTTTCATGTTTTATTTTCAAAACGGACGTGTTGTTGGCGAAATTGGGCGTTAAACTAATAATAGACTGACTTAAAGTTGCTAATATGCCAATTTAAACTAACGATGATATTTCCTTCTCAAATAATGAACATTTGTAATGTTTATTTCCTTAGCTGCATGACGTTCGAGCGTTGTCGCTTACCTTGGACTTGTTGGGCTCGTGGTCACGGTTCGTGCTATCACACGATCGAACTCTGTTGCGGGATCATCTCGTTCGCCGTCTAGCTGCAGCAACGGATGATGGTACGACACTCCTTATTTAATTTACTTTGAACAAAGGTAGATGCTCTTATTGGAATATTCTAATTTTATATATCTTCCCCAGGATGCCGAATATGGAGCGCTCAGCTGGCAGCTCAACTAGATTTTGATAATCTGTCGTGGGCTACAGAAATGATGCAGTTGTGTAAGTCTAAATAACGTTTATTACCTGAAAATAATGAAACATGACAGCGACAAATTAAAATCCATTATAGGGTTGTTAGATCAAGCGCCTACTTTGCACGGTACCAAAGAGAGTTTTTTTACAGTAAAAGTTATCCCTGTTATATAGTGCAAACGAAGCGAATATGATGTATCAATAAATTAAAATGAAAGTTGCACATTATCAAATCATGGCATGCATAGGCCCATAGATATATACCTTAAAGACTAACATACATAATATATTATACAACACTGTTAGTATATAAAAAGCTTAAATCTATGTTAGTAACACTTCACTACGCACTATGTCACTCCGTGCGGTTCTGTGGTACTTGTCCGCGGAAGCGACGGAACACCACGCATTATACACTCTTTTGCAAAAAAAGCGGGCACCTATGCGAAATCTTAGTTTTAAGGACTTTACGTGTGTTTCAAAGGGTTTTAATGGTTGTAGTATGTTTCTAGCATCAAAAGGGTTAGCCAAGCATGCGTGAGAGTGTATTCTAAATTTGAATTTTGTACAATTGCTAAGAAATTGGTTAAACCTTGTTTTGGACTAATTACTGGTAGAAAGTTCGTCGGTGTTTTAAAAAGTTTTTGAAGTGATTTTCAGAAAAATTATAATGCAGTTTTAATTAATGATTAATGTACCTTTTTGTTACATCAAAACATTTTTGAAAAACTATGCGTATTTGATAAAATTTTCACCTGATCTAAATGGGCTATACTGATGATTGATGGCAATGTTAAGAGGTGCGGAATTTTATTGTAAAGCGTTCTACTGTTTAAATATTGTACCTACGTGTTTTAAAATATCGCTTTTTCATAAATAAACACTATTTAGAGGAGTATCAGTACCTTGGGCTGCGACAAAACCAATTTAAAGTAAGAAGTGCCGATCACAACTCGTCTCTTATCGGACTTTGACATTTAAAAACAACCAAATTTTTTGATAAATGTTAAAATTAACCACATGAGAAATGATGAGGAGGTTTAAAGCTATCTAAAAAGTCAAATTATTGCCGCGTTGAAGCTCTCGATAACTCCATAGGTATCGGGTTACTAAACAATGATTTAGCTGAAAGGGAGTCAAGAATTCAAACTTATTGGCCAACCGTATGTTTCTTAAGAAATGAGCAGATAGCCACTTATTGTTATGATTTAAGCAGGATAGTGCTGTAGATGCCAGAAAATCTCGGTGCAGGCAAGTTTATTTAGTAAAATGTCCGTGGGATGAAAACACGCCATTTGAACGCTCAGACTCTTAGATCTTCAGAGGTCTACGGAGTTTCCCAAGAGACGAGGTTGTTTAAAAATCAGTAATTACGAGACCTTAAGATCTCGTGCTCATAGTCTATGCACTATTTTCTGTATTTTGTAGAATTTCAAGACTTTTAAAAAGGGATATTATAAATTGCATATCAAATAAATAATCGCCTATCAATAAATACTCATAATTTATATTCTTTTTTACATCAAATAATTTACTTCACTACAAATAAACTAAATGTTTAACAAAACTCAAACTGCAGATAATTCGAAATTATACATCAATATGACATTACTTTTTTCCTTATAATGCAATACAGTTAAATTTATTCTTGTACAAAAATACTACATACAAGCATTAAATACTGACTGCACAGCAAATTTTCCATATTTCATATCAAAATAACTATCCCAGTCGCATATTAATCAGTAAGTACAACAAAACCTGTTCATCATATTTGTCTTAATTTTCAAGAAGCCATGCTCGGCAAATTTAATGATTATTATAACAAAAAAATCCTGTCACATTGCATTATTTCTAAAAGCAGAACAAATTAACTGAAAAATTGAAGCTAATAACGAAAACGAATCGCTGCAAAACCGACTCCTCGTAGTCTTGTTTGCCCTATCCCTAGAGTGCAATTCAAAACCGCGTAGGCGCGGAGGGGCGAGGCGGCCTGCGAGCTGAGGCGCAGGTAGTTTTAACGCTCGCCGACGCGGTTGTAAGCCGAAGCTGCGGTGAGGCAGAGCCGGCCAGTAAGCCGAAGCTGCGGTGGTGAGCGTGAAAACCATCTGCGACGATAAGCTCGCATGGGACCGCCGGAGCCACGAAGCGCCGGAGCCGTGACAGAAGCCATGCCTGCTGCATGTTGCATGCTTACTTCCATATTGCATGCCTGCTTACATGCTGCATGCCTGCTTGCATGCTTCAGGCTTGTTTGCATGCTACTTACAGGAAAATAAAAATTCCAAAACTATGCCAAAAGATGATTCTGACTATAAACATTCTGAAATATGATAGTTCTGCCTTTTAATGACTACTAATATGAAATGTATGCCAAAAGGAAGTACTGACAATTACTAAAAATGCACCTGCCCCATTTGATCTATATGTGCAAGCATATCATCGGACTTGCGATCCGACTCAAGTAAATGGCGCCACCGGCAGAAGCTAAAAATGTGCCTATTGGGCAAAAAAGGAAGCGTGGACGCTTATTAATAATTCAATAAATCACAATTTTGTATTTAATTTTATATTTTTTTGCTGATCTCATTATGTGGTAATTAATAAATAATAAGATGACTGTGACTAATAAAATGCTGTTTTATTCAGAAAAACTGCTGTAAATAATATAAAAATAGAAGCTATTTTGAAAGAAAAAGAGTTAACATGTATAATGTGCATTAAGATTGTTAGCTGTGCATTGATGAAAAAGCTTTTGCTTTAGGAAAAATCGCTGTACGCTGCGAAAATAAATTGTAGTGTGTTTAGTGATATTTTGAGTTGAATATTTTGCTGTGCAATCAGTAATTTTGATGTGAATTCGGAATCTTATTGCATAGAAAAAGGATATTTTTTGATTTGCGTTTAAATACTACCCTTTTAAAAATGTCAAAGTCTGATAGGAGACGAGTTGTGATCGGCACTGCTTACTTTAAATTGGTTTTGTCGCAGCCCAAGGTAAAACATACTCCTCTAAATAGTGTTTGTTCATGAAAAAGCGATATTTTAAAACACGTATGTACAATATCTAAACAATAGAACGCTTTATACTAAAATTCCGAACCTCTTAACATTGCCATCAATCATTAGTATAGCCCATTTAGATCAGGTGAAAATTTTATCAAATACGCATAGTTTTTCAAAAATGTTTTGATGTAACAAAAAGGTACATTAATCATTAATTAAAACTGCATTATAATTTTTCTGAAAATCACTTTAGAAACTTTTCAAAACACCGACGAACTTTCTACCAGCAATTAGTCCAAAACAAGGTTTAACCAATTTCTTAGCAATTGTACAAAATTCAAATTTAGAATACACTCTCACGCATGCTTGGCTAATCCTTTTGATGCTAGAAACATACTACAACCATTAAAACCCTTTGAAACACACGTAAAGTCCTTAAAACTAAGATTTCGCATAGGTGCCCGCTTTTTTTGCAAAAGAGTTTATTTGCATGCCAAGTAAATATGTATGTGTATGTAGCGGAGCGTCGCGTGGCGGAGTCGGGCGACGTGCTGGAGGCGCTGCGAGCCGCCGACCTGTCGCTCGTGGCGCCCGCGCCGCCCTCGCCAGTGCTGCTCAAGTTCTTCCTCAACGCGCTCAACGATCCGCTACCAGGTGACTAAACTAATACGCATACTTTATTTTAAGTATGACAACTTGTGTAAATAAAATATACCTAATACCTATATTTTATTTTAACTATGAGTTGTGTTAATAAAATTTTACTTAATTACAATGAAAACTGTCGTGTTACCTCAAAATTGGAAGGGTAGAAACAGTAGTGCCCTGAGTTTGATTACACAGACACAGAAAATCTCTCCACAAACTGCCTTCATTGCCGCCTGTTTGGTCGCGAACGTCAAAGATTAAAAAAAATGCTCCCCACGTGCCTACGGACAGGTTCACCGCGTCGCACGCGGCGCGGCCCGCTGATCAACCGCATCGCGCAGTGTTGCGAGGACTTGTTGTATAGACACGAGCACGCGGAGCGCAAATCCGCGTCGGCCGTCACGCGTCCGCGTCGGCCGCGGTGATTGCGTGTGCGAGAGCTTATATGCGTCAGTACGCACATAACATACATAAGATTATATGACGTCGCTATTGACTTCCTTAACTGGAATAAATAAGTTTCTTGTCAAGTTGAAAAAAATACTATTTTATAACTGTAGTATTTTTTGTTTGTTGCGTCAGAGTGGGACGAGGTGGTGTACGGGTCTTTGGTGGCGGGCGCGGGGCGCATGTGTGTGCGCGAGCGCGAGGCGGCCGCGCAGGTGGCGCCGCTGCTCGCCGCGCTGCTGTCGCGCCCGCGCGAGCCGCTCAACGTGCGCCTCAACTGCTTCGCCGCGCTCAGCGACATATGTGCCAGGTACGTGACTGCGCCGCTGCTCGCCGCGCTGCTGTCGCGCCCGCGCGAGCCGCTCAACGTGCGCCTCAACTGCTTCGCCGCGCTCAGCGACATATGTGCCAGGTACGTGACTGCGCCGCTGTGAGCCCAATGCTGTCTGACCGAAGGGTTGCCCAGGTAAAAGACTTGAAGAGGTCAGATAGACAGTCGCTCCTTGTAAAACTCTGGTACTCAACTGCCTCCGGTTAGACTAGAAGCCGACCCCAACATAGTTGGTCAAAGGCTCGGGTGATGATGATGATGACTGCTATTGACAAAAATTGTAATTCAAGCTTCAATTACTCGCAGAAATATAATATGATCAATGTTCACGTTACTCAGGTACACGTGCATAGTGGAGCCGCTGCTGGGCTCGATGTGCGACTGCCTGTTCACGGAGGCGCCGGCGGCGCTGCGGCGCAAGGCGGCGCGGGAGCTCACGCGCCTGCTGCTGGGCGGCTTCCTGCGTCTGCGCACTCCGCTCTACTACCGGTTAGGGAATACCTGTGATGCCTGTGTATCTTTTATATACGTATAAGACTTAATCCGTCGTACCACAAAAAAAATTAAATGTCTGTTGAACACTTATCTAAAAAAAATCAAATTATAATGTTGAAGTAAGGTCCGTTTTGCAGCCTTTTTAAAAAGTGCGAAGTGCTACCTACCTTAGTACGTTTGAATAATTCTTTCACTGTTGGGAAGCTACATTATCTGCACTGGACATAGGCTATGTCTTATCCGTATAGGTAGTATATTAATAAAGGACGTTTTCCTAAAGGTACTGCGCACTCCTGGCGGACGAAGACGACGATGTTCGCGAGCCGGCCGAGTACTACGTGACATGCGGCCTCACTACTGACTCGATCTATCATCACTTCGTAGAGTGTGTGCTCTATTATAACCACGAAGAGAAAGGTTCGTTATTCACATATTTTATTATAAAGCAACTGCTGAAGATAGAGAAATACACTCTTTTGCAAAAAAAGCGGGCACCTATGCGAAATCATAGTTTTAAGGACTTAACGTGTATTTCAAAGGGTTTTAACGATTGTAGTATGTTTCTAGCATCAAAAGGGTTAGCCAAGCATGCGTGAGAGTGTACTTTAAATTTGAATTTCGTACAATTGCTAAGAAATTGGTTAAACCTTGTTTTGGACTAATTGCTGGCAGAAAGTTCGTCGGTGTTTTTTCAATATCTAAACAATAGAACGCTTTACACTAAAATATCGAAACTCTTAACATTGTCATCAATCATCAGTATAGCCCATTTAGAGCAGGTGAAAATTTTATCAAATACGCATAGTTTTTCAAAAATGTTTTGATCTAACAAAAAGGTATATTAATCATTAATTAAAACTACATTATCAGTTTTCTGAAAATCACTTCAAAAACTTTTCAAAACACCGGCGAACTTTCTGCCAGCAATTAGTCCAAAACAAGGTTTAACCAATTTCTTAGCAATTGTACAAAATTCAAATTTAGAATACACTCTCACGCATGCTTGGCTAACCCTTTTGATGCTAGAAACATACTACAATCATTTAAACCCTTTGAAATATACGTAAAGTCCTTAAAACTCAGATTTCGTATATGTGCCCGCTTTTTTTGCAAAAGAGTTTATTTTAGCGTTTTCGTTTAAGGTTACGTCATAAATTATACTTCAATTTATTGTCAATCCAAGCTTTCTCTCGCATTCATCATCGTCTCAAAGGATTGTTTTGCTCCCACTTAAAATTAAAAACTAAACAAATTCGTATGTATTTTACTTGTGCTCATAATGGTAAAGTATTAAAAAATATATGTTTTCTTCATAATTCCTATAAATACTATTTTCAATTTTATTAACAGATCGCATAGATTTCGACGACCGTCAATTGATCTACGACGTGATGCTACAACGTATGTCAATAGTACAAAAGCTCAACATTCAGTGTCGCCTCGCGCGGGAAGTATTGGAGCATGCCGCCGATCTGACTGACGAAGGCGATGGGGAACTACCCCCGGAAATTAACGCTGCCTTACTCGACACTATCACTCTCCTTTGTGGACCTAGGATGAAACTACCTAGTGAGTATAACATCTTTTTAGATTTTGTAATCATTAAAAACAATAAAGCTTTAATGGACAGACTCAGACAGATCAGTGACAGATTCTCATAGAAATTCTGCACTAAGGAAGGGCTTAAGTAACCATTAAATGTCTCTGAGTGCGGGCGTAAAATAACTTGAATTTAATTCCTATACAGCCGCGTGTGCGTTCGCGCAGCGGAATGTTGTTGAATTTAAATATTTTAATTATGCAGATAATTAGTGTAAGACGTCCTATAATTGTGTATGGTAAATAAAAATTTGTGTATGCAGCCATTGTGGAGAAATTCACTAAAAACAGATTCCGCTGGGCGAACGTTGGCGAACGTTGTCCTGGCGGAACTTTTTTTAATCCATAGACTTTAGAAGAAAAGAGATTTGTCCGAAAATTAGTGTGTATTTGTGTATAATTGATTATGTATGAATGAAATTAGTGCATGCATAAACTTCGGAGAAATTCAAGTTTCCGCTACGCGAACGTTTGGCCATTAGCTAGTTTTCATATAAAGCGCTTACATCGAGAGCTGTAGATTTTTACATACGTTGTTTTGAATTTGTTTATATTTGTTTAAAAAACAGATTTAGAAAAAGTCGTAGGGTTTAAAAGATAAAAATATAAACGTAAAATACACTTATTAGGTCTTAGTTCTTAAAGTATGCAGTTTGGGGTCTAGATTTTCACGTTTGCACAAACCTTGTAAGTGTCTCCAACATGTTGCCAAGTATCAATGATGTTCCGTTAGTAATTAAAAAGTTATAGGATATTTTACCATGAACAGATCACTGTTTACAAAGCAGTCGAATATCACGACGTTCTAAAGGAATTGCATGGTAAAATGTATGCCAATAATTAGTTTAATCATTCAACTATTTACTTGCAAAATTTCATGTCATTAAATTCAGTAATTAAAGAAAGACAATTATAATACTGACGGAGCATCGAAACCCTACATAATCCGACCAAGTTCGGATAGCTACAAAAAAGCGGCCGTGCCATATGTCTAAGCAACGTTCTTAACTTGGAAGGTTAGTATATTTATTAATATGGTACAGTTGCGTACACAAGCGTTAGGAAAAAATAAAACAATTGCATTTCTTGAGTGAAAAATATTTGTTTAATAATAATGCCACTATCTACGACATTTTAGTTAAAATACGTAACGTTTATTAACGTTATTTTTAATCACGTAGTTAAGTAATTTATGTAAGTAATGATAATAAAAATATTTTTGTACACGGATATTTAAATAGAGAAGTACTTGTTAATTGAAGATTTATTTTTATCGTAGATAGTGGCATTATTATTAAAAAAATATTTTTCAATCAAGAAATACAATTGTTTTATTTTTTCCTAACGCTTGTGTACGCAACTGTGCCATATTAATAAATACTAATCTACCAAGTTAAGAACGTTGCTTAGACAATGGCACGGCCGCTTTTTTGTAGCTATCCGAACTTGGTCGGATTATGTAGGGTTTCGATGCTCCGTCAGTATTATAATTGTCTTTCTTTAATTACTGAATTTAATGACATGAAATTTTGCAAGTGAATAGTTGAATGATTAAACTAATTATTGGCATACATTTTACCATGCAATTCCTTTAGAACGTCGTGATATTCGACTGCTTTGTAAACAGTGATCTGTTCATGGTAAAATATCCTATAACTTTTTAATTACTAACGGAACATCATTGATACTTGGCAACATGTTGGAGACACTTACAAGGTTTGTGCAAACGTGAACTAAGCATACTTTAAGAACTAAGACCTAATAAGTGTATTTTACGTTTATATTTTTATCTTTTAAACCCTACGACTTTTCTAAATCTGTTTTTAAACAAATATAAACAAATTCAAAACAACGTATGTAAAAATCTACAGCTCTCTATGTAAGCGCTTTATATGAAAACTAGCAAATGGCCAAACGTTCGCGTAGCGGAAACTTGAATTTCTCCGAAGTTTATGCATGCACTGATTTCATTCATACATA
This sequence comes from Helicoverpa armigera, assembly GCF_030705265.1. Taxonomy (NCBI): domain Eukaryota; kingdom Metazoa; phylum Arthropoda; class Insecta; order Lepidoptera; family Noctuidae; genus Helicoverpa; species Helicoverpa armigera. The sequence continues at coordinate 5,501,408 of NC_087132.1, read as the reverse complement.
ATCAATTATACACAAATACACACTAATTTTCGGACACGTCTCTTTTCTTCTAAAGTCTATGGATTAAAAAAAGTTCCGCCAGGACAACGTTTGCCAACGTTCGCCCAGCGGAATCTGCTTTTGGTGAATTTCTCCACAATGGCTGCATACACAAATTTTTATTTACCATACACAATTATAGGACGTCTTACACTAATTATCTGCATAATTAAAATCTTTAAATTCAACAACATTCCGCTGCGCGAACGCACACTACAGCCGCAACGCCCATTAAGTCTTTCAGATCTGAATCAATTTTTCATGTAACTTTACAGAAAAACAAAAGCCGTCCGAGGTGAATGACATAGACGAATTGCAGGAGCGTGTCACCAATAACATTGTCTCTCATGTAAGTAGTTTTATATATTTGTCGTAATTTTATTCATTTCCAGGTATCGGTCGGCAGTATCTCATAAGAATGCCCTTAAATTATTTTGTATAATTTATTAATACATTATATGTTTTTTTATTAATAATTGCAATTAGCTTAATTTGCATTATATAACTGTGCAACTAGCTCGACATTTCGAAAGACCTTTTATAGGCCTATTTGAAATAAAAAAATGACTGACTTTGAATGTATTATTTTGTTTAGAAAATGAAGATCACCGTAGCGGAGGTGTTAGTGCCCGCGGTGCTGAGATTGCACTCGCGGCTCAAGTCGCGAGGCGGACAGATCAACACTTATCTCATTCACATTGCTAGTGACTTGCTGAAGGATTACGAACTAGAGGTAAGATTCATCGTACGTAGCATCGCGTTTGTCTTCCAGGCTGTGTACAGTTGAGTGCAGATGTATCGTTAACAATTTAGCAAATTACAAAAATAATTTAAAATACTCACGACAAACATACCTGTATAGTTTTCCCATTTTAATAAGGAAAATACTAAATAAAAACATTCACACAAATATTTTTTATGAAAAACATCAACCATACACAATTAGGCTCAGAAATTCCAATGACATACAATTATACTTACCGCGCAAAAACTATGGCAAAATAAAAAGAATATACGAAGGTGCTGCATTGTATAATAAAAAAGTTACCTACCAAAGAATATTAAAAATGCAAAGTCCCTGCAATATTAAAAAAAAAACTTACAAATATAATTTTGTCAATCTGAGCGCACCTTAGTACAATGTCGCTTCCAGTTGTTCGTTCTCCCTGTATGTTTACAATTTAACTACGCAAGTATTTATCCAAGTACCCTACATTTTTTTTACTTTTTATTATTTATTTTCAACTGACGTGAAGAAAGAAGTTTTGCTATCTGTTACTGAACGCTGACGTTTAATCATGTTTGTAAATTCATGTTTGAGTTTTCTAATGTAAGTGAACTGTAATACTTATGGGAAACTAGCTTTCGCACGCGACTTTGACCGCGTGGATTCGGGATTTATGGATTTCCGTTCGGATTTAAGTATAAGAAGTTACGGTATCCTTGAGTTAAATCAGACTATTTCATAATCGTAAGTAACAAGTAAAAACCTTCGGAATTATAAGTTTGTTGAGCTCTTTCAAGAAATATCATTTCCTAGCTAAAGAGTTAATACAGGTTAGGATTCCGTCAGGTGTATGGGTGTGTTACATATTCTAAACAGAATTGATGAATAAACTTACTTAGAAACTGTTTCTGTATGTGTTTTGTGTAGCAAACTTTATTGTAATCTAGGTTGTATACAAATATTACGTAACTGACATAGAACTCCGAGAAACTGTTTTAACAAAAATATCATGGATGGAATCAAAACAAAATCACATCTATCTACTTATTTTAAATACCCGAATGTAAGGAATCTTCGCAGCATGATAAATATTATTTAAAGGATTGTGGTAAAACATTTATATTTGCTATTGGGCATGGCTTGAATACGGCTGTCAGATGAAATACAACCTTCTTGAAGTGCGATCCTAACAACATTTCATCTCCTTTGTTACCCATACAAATACAAATTTGTTATTTCTAAACATCTTATTTTGACCATCTTAGAGATAGTAAATCCACCCATTATGGAAGACCACATAAGGATTACTTCCTTCAAATTTCAAGACTCCACGTCCGGCGATGCAGACTTGCGTTAATCCGTCAGTCAAGACAAAGGATATTATATACAGGAATGAATTTTATTCAGTGCGCAAACTTTGTCAACTTATAGTTAAATGAGTTTTATAGATACGTATATTTTTATGTTGTTGTGTTTTAGTACATGTTTATTTTGTAACCGATTCTACCGACTATTGTCATCATAGTAAGCAAGGCGGCAACGCGAAACCCGATTCCAAATACTCCGAATAGTTAGTGTCCATATTTTGCTGATTTTAGGGTGCATAATAATATGAAAAAATGATTTTTATTGATGATGCAGATATGTTCTGTTATTTGCGCAATGCTTAAAATTCAATCCTGTATATAGATAAAATATCTTAACAATCATATAATTTGATCATCTAATAAAATAAATATTTACTTAAATGTTCGGATAAAACGTTATTCTGTAGTTATCTGATTTCTCAAAGTTACTTCCATTCACAGATCAAGGAGTTATTTGAAGACAACGTGGAGCTGATGAAGTCCATCCAGCTGTTCCAAGAAACGATCGGGCTGGAGGTGACGTTCGGCAACGTGCGCAACCTGGTGACGTCCACCGCGCCCGCCGAGCCCGACACCCCCCGCGCCCCGCGCCGCCGGCCCCGGCCCCCGCCCGTCACGCCGAGGAAGCGGGCTCTGCGCATTTGACACCCGTACTTGACTATAGACCTCGACGATATGCCCATCTACGATGACTTCCGCTCCAGAAACATCACCGTGCGGTCTCTGTCCGCATCCGACACTTCAGACAATGAACGGTCGACTCCTGCTGACGAATCGGCTAGGTCTGACCGGGCGAGTTCGCGTAACCAGTTACCGGTGCCTGCGGCGTCGCAGCGGCCGGCAACTCGCGCTAGAGGCTCGCGGAGACCCTCCACTGCACGGCGAGTGTCGCCGAACACTAGACGAACGCAGAATATATGTTGTTTACCAAGATCAGTATCGAGTACTCCCAGAAGGACAAACGTTCCTCCGAAGCGTGGATACCACGCGCCTACGCCAAAATATTATGACTATTTAGATTTTCTAAGGAGAGTCATGAAATTAAGTCAACATCAGATAGCACGTACAACGGGTCAGTCATTTGCGCAACCAAGTCCTATAGTGAGTCCGGCAAGAGATACTCGCAGACGTATCGTTCGTACAGAGAGTGAATCAGATGATTTGTTTGATAAAGTAGTAAGACAACCCAGCACTTCTAAAAAGTCAAGAGATCTGTCGCAAAGGTCTAAGCGTCCAGCTAAAGATACATTTGATTATACAAAATTACCTCCTAGCACTTCTCAAGGGGCACACAGTCAGCTCACACAGTTGATTAGTTCAAGACGGCCGCCGCAGCATTCTATTGATCGTGGAAAATCTCTACCCAGCTTTACAAAAGAGGCACAAATTCTGTTGACAGATATCGGGCGCAGTTTGGATGATTTATTTGACTATACAAAAACTCTACCCTGCACTTCAAAAGAGTCACAGCGACTACTTGAATGCTCTTCAATGGGTGCTCGTAGACGGTTTAGGGAAACGAGGCCTGTTTCGGAAGATTCATCTGATTCTACGTCCTTACCAAGAACACCTATAAGTTATGGTGGTCCAAAAATTCGGGCTAGTCCGGAAGGTTCCGCGCATTTGCGGCGAATACATCCACCTGAACGTTCCTCGTCGGAAGACCTTTCCATTGATACATTTAGTGCACTCGGACTTAGCCAACTATGCGCTGATTCAGATATTGAGCTGTCACCGACGACTGACACATCGCGAGTCGCATTTGCTATTCCTTCAAAACCTTTACCTGCTGACCGTAACCCCGAGAAAAATAAAACAAAACTAGAAGACACACGCTTGACAAAACGTGATCGGAGACAATCAGAGACAGTAACACGTCCACATAAACTGAAGCCTAGCTTATCTGTCTCGTTACCTCTACCATCCAATTTTAACGCTGAAATACTGAAAAAACTTCAATGCCAAAAAACTGATACAGGTCGCTTTATAAAAGTAACATCTGCAGAAATGTCAAAAGATGGCAAAGCTGAGGTTCAAAGCATCTTAAAGGAAGATAAAATACCGTCGAAGCGCTCACGCAATATATCGGAAGGACAGATTCCGAAAAAAAAACAAAAACTGTCAGTATCTCTGCCTTTGCCACCAAATATTGACTTAAAATCATTGCATGCAAGACGCTTTTCTTTAGAAACTACACCGACAATCGCAACAGAAATCGCAACTGAGTGTGTCCCCGTAGTTTCACTTCCCGAAACCTCAAGACTCGAAACTAATACAGCTAATGCTGCGGCGGATGATATAGGTGAAGGTTACATTTGTCCTGTACCTGGCCTCTCGTAGTGTCGAATCGCCTATACTTAGAGGTATATCACCCACTCCAGTAGAGCCAGTAATGTATGTTTGCGAGCCAGATTTACCAAGTGTTGCACCATCACCATTGCCTGGCGTTTCCAGACAAAACACTGATTCGTTTAGATTTAAACCCTATCCAAGGTATACTGCGCCTAGGCCTTCGTACCCACGATACCCACGACAGTCATGGAGAGCCTCAGCTGGTCAGTACAATTCATCAACTGGGTTATCAAGATATGCATCCGGCTTCGGTACGGGATATGGTTCAGGACCTGCAAGATATACACGTCCTTTAAGACCCGTGAGCCCTACAAGGGGTGGATCACGGCCGCCTTTTGTTCAAAATCGACACTATTTTCGTGAATCGAATCCACCTACATACTATACACCTAGGACACCGACGTTTTCACCTGGTCCGTTTACAGATCAGTTTGAGCAAAGAAACAATGTGCCCCGACCATCAATAGCTGAATCAAGTCAGCAGAGGTATCCTTTTGGTTACTCAAGTAATGAACCATGGCCAAGATCGCATTTGTCTCGCGGACCTCCACCACAGAGATATAACGTCCGTCACCCAAGACAGCATGGATATACCTCAAGATATTCACCTTATTCATATACGAATAAGGCTCGTAGGAAGTAAACAGCACAATTAATATACTGAGTGTTTCTTTACGCGGTCGGCACTGGCGTCTGTCATGTAGGTACGAAACAGGCCATCGTCGAGACTCGCGTATATAGCATATCAGCATGGTGCTTCTTAAGACAATAGTGAAGCAAGTAAAGTGATTTTAGTATTGTAAGCGATTTCGGCATTCAAAAGGCGTCACGTAGAATGTGGCCTACAAATTCAGGGTAAATGTTCACTAGGCTAATTATGTAAATATGTTTAAAAGTGCATCCACGCTACAGTTACGTTTTCCTTAAAAACAATTTCAAAAGTGTAACATAAAGGGGTCTACACACCAAAGCCGCTGACCCGGCGGCACAGCCCGGCGGCTTAGTGCCGGCAGGTTAACCCGGCGGCTTCAGAATGTCCAAGCCGAACGACTTTGCCGGCGGCACGACAGCCGTGGCATGTGGTGTTCTAGTAATTGCCAAATACTCTTGGCGCATCCACACATGCCGCCGGCTTATGCCGCCGGGTTTCAGACCGCCTTGCCGCTGAATGCAGGCCGCCGGTTTTACCGGCGTTTGCCGGCGGTAAAGCAACAACAATACCACTCCGTATCGAAGCCGCAAGTAAACTGCCGCCGGCAACCAAAAGCTGCGCGTGCTGCGGCTTAGATGCGGCAAACGCCGGCGGCATGGCCGCCGGCCATGCCGCCGGCCGTGCCGCCGGGCATGTGTGGATGCGCCATTAGAAAGCCAGCGGGAAACTGACTGAGTGAGTGGAGAGGGATGCCGTCGGCATCGGCATGCTGCCCCGCCGGCTTGCCCGCGCGGGCGCAAGCCGGCGGCATCATCATCATCAGCCTATCGCAGACCACTGTTGGACATAGGCCTCTCCAAGTGCACGCCACTGAGATCGATTTTCGGCGATTTTTGTACATTCAAGCCGGCGGCATGAATGTACAAAATAAGCCCGGCGGGTTGGGCCGCCGGGCTGTGCCGCCGGCATCAGCGGCTTTGGTGTGTAGAGCCCTTTTGGTAACTTTTGTGGAAATTTGCTTAGGGATGCTCTTCGCTCCATATCGCGACTGTATATAATAGTCACTATAAAAATTTTTGGAAATATGGCTCTATATGTAACTGAGGTTTGGATGCATTTTAACTTAAAGTTAGTTAACTACTGTACCAATTTTGGTCAGCGTTATAAAAATTATAATATCTTAGACTGTGTAAGAAAATATTAGTACATATTTATCAACGGATGGAAAAAATATTTTCTGCGCATTTTTAGGATAATGTGCAAAATAATATGTCAGCTTTGGCTTTTTGTTGCTTTGATTTGACGTTTTGGACGTAGTTATGCAGAAACGTTCCAACCCACTGTACGCGTAAATGCTTATATCTCAAATTCAACTTGAATTTCAGTTGTATTCTTTTTTATTCTAACTAGTAAAGGTACTAGAGGTTTTATTGTTGAATTATATTGAGTTTAGATAACCATATGCTACATTTTAGGCTGTTCAATCACAATAACTCGATTTCGGGTGACTTGTGGGTTGGAACGTTTCTGCATAACTACGTCCTTTTGTAACTGCTATCTTTTGATTCTCTCTGACTTGAATATTCACACTCATTAATTCGATATTGAATGGTCTGAAAACAATTGCCGTCTTGTGAAAATAATGTTTGTACAACCCGTGCCGATAAAGAATGGGATTAGAAATCGTGACAGCTGTATTTACCTCTCGCTCATACACTATAGCACATGAGCGAGAGTTGAATACAGCTGTCGCGATTTCTAATCCCATTCTTTATCGGCACGGGTTGTAAGTATATTTTTTAGTCTTACACTAATTAAAATAAACTGACATTATTGATATTAATATTTAACTTTTAAGTTTGTTATTATGTATACATATGCAAACCAAAACACACCTGAAGGAAATTTGAAAAACAACTATGGCTTTACTAGCATTTCAAGGGAACTTTATGTTTGCAATCGAATATAAAGTATTCCTGCTATGTACCGGCACTATTTATAAGATGCTATGAACACGACGACTCTGACACGAACAGCAACACGGACGTCGCATATGTTGCAACCAATGTGGAACCGCACTTGTGTACATATAGGCCAGCGTTTGTATCTCTCACCGGAAAATATGCGCCAATGTGGTGCAAGTAAAGATACTAAAGTGTGAACTGCAATTTTGTATGATAAAGCAAACGTCTGTACGGTATGCCTGTCCAAGTGACGGTACCATAATAAAAAATCTCGTGTAATAATCGTCGATGACGCTTTGGGTAGTCGCCGTGTGCATAGGCCTTAGCTATGTGCCAATATTATTTATTTATAAACAACGGTTGTACAGATGGTGTCTTTTGGCCTGCATTAAATCAAAGAATTCATATAAATGTATATATTTAAAGTTCTATTTACAAGTTTTTGAATATATTCTTCTTATTGTGAAAATACTTATTAGATAGTTTCGGCATGCGAAGATTGTCTTTCTATTGTCGAATTAAAACTTAAATACTTATAATAAATAATATCATAATCATCTAGACTTTTTATGCCAATATCTGCCCAACCTTTTCTCAATACTATCAAGTCTATCTGACCTCCGCAACCCAGTAACCGGTTAACCTGAGAGCCCTTAGAATAATATTAGTTCTCAGATTATCGTCTAGAGTCTAGATGGTCGTAACGACTCTCAAAGACGGATAGATACATCTGTGAAGACAGTGCAGTAGATAATTTGTGCAAATATGCTTTCCGGGGCACGTAGGAAGTTACAGATAAGGCTAGAAAAATCGACATTCATAAACGCAAATTCGTCAGAATAGCGAGTGCACTCTACTCCGCACACTGCAAACTTTTAGCCGACCGATCTGTTTAGATTCATAAATCAGTATAGAGATGGATATTACAACGCACATTTACAACGCTCAGATAGGGATGTAGTCGACATCAGACCGACTGCTGAAAAATTTAATTAGATTCAAGAGCCAACGGATTACACTGCAGTATCTCTTTATAGTATGATTGCAGTGTGTGATTTGCTCTGAGATTTACTAAATGAAAAGAATATTCGAAAACTACGCGTGTCATTCTGAAGCACTCCTTTAATTTGACGTCGTTATATGGCATTTATGTATAAGGCAGTTTACATAGCAAAATAACAACACAGGTTTAAACTTTCCTTGTCATTTAATTAATTATGCATGTGTACAAGAATAACAATAATATTATTGATAAGGCATTCAAACTTAATAAATTATTTATTATACAACATTACTCAAATTTAACTTAACAACTAGATCACTCTCGCTCTCTATTTTAAACTCTTTTCCAAATGTTTTCTTTAACAACAAGTCAATAGCCGCTTCTTCTGAAAACGAAAAAACAAAACGATTAATTCCAAAACATTCAATTAATTCACTAGCTTCCATCAGTGGTTTTACTCTCGTTTCGTGCGTACTTTAATCTTCCTCGATAAATTGAGCACTTAAAGATTTTTTATCAAACCTGTAGTTCCCGATATTAGCACGTTCAAACAAACAAAATCCTCTCAAAAACTCCTAGCCGATTATCGGCTACGGATGCTGTTCTCATGTAAGGAGATTAGCCATCTACCCAGGACATATTATAGTGCACGAGCATTTGCCCAGACACAGGTGCACTCACTATTCCTTCACTCTCATAACCCGATGGGACGGCAATCCGACACGACCGGAAAGAAATCAGGTGCTGGACCGACATTTACGTGCTCTCCGATGCACGGGTGTATCAATCGCCAACGTCCAGGCTCCGGGCTGCTTTGTGAAAGTTTATAAAACCCACAAAGCGATTTCGCCCCGACCCGGGAATCGAACCCGAGACCTCATGCTCAGCAGCCGCGCTTGCGACAGCTAGACCAACGAGGCAGACCAATAAATTTATTAGAATGTTGCATGTTTTTACATAATTAACTTACCCGTAACTTGTATAGCCAGTAATTGATGAACAATATGTCGTGCAGTAGTCTTGAACAAATCACGACTGCTTATTTTTTTCTTCTTATAATACGGCATGAGCAATTTAACCACAAGTCCAGCAAGGTCCACTTTTTCCGCTTTCTTTGTAGTAGTTTCATTCTTTTTATTCGCGTCACTTTTGCTCTTATGTTTGCTCTCTTTACGATGTGGTTTTTCTGATCTATGTTTATCGCTTTTACCTTCTCTAGATTTTCTTTCATCTTTACTTTTCTTACTTAAACTAAGTTTGTGTTTAGAAACATTCAAAGATTTGTCCTTATGTTTAGATGGTGATGGGGAAGACTTTATGCTAAGAATTTCTTGAGTGGTATCAATGTCAAGCTGTTTTTCAACAGGTTCTGGTTCGGGTGGCAGATCTTTAAACATTTGTAATTTTTGTAAAACAGCGTCGGCTTCAAGGCTCAATTTACGAGCTTTGTTCAAATTTGCATCATCCCCTTCTACGAGTAGCGAGTCTGAAGAAAAACTCTGTTTATTTTCATCAGAAGAAGTATCCCTATCGTTTTTCGATTCAATGGAATCACTTGTATTTTGATCATTTTTTGTATCACTTATAATCAAAGTCTCTTCCCCACTTTTGTTCACTGTTAAATCAGTACCATCATCTATCACTAATTCTTTTTCAGATTCATCATCCGACTGACCAAATAGGGATGCCGATTCCGCAGAAGTATCTTGCTTCTTTGTTGATTGTTGGTTCGATTCCTTGGCGCTATCATTTACTTTGGACTTTTTTTTCTTTTTATGGTCTCCTTTATCACGATCCTTTACTTTAATTTTCTTTGATATGTTTCTTTCATCTTCGCTGTCAGAAGACTCACCAAAAAGAGCCTTAATCTTTCGCTTTGAAGGAGCTTTACTTTTGGATATCTTGCAATCTGTTTTCGTTTCGTCTTTTACTTTTACATTCCTGTGACTTATATCTTCTTGTTCCTTATCAACATTGCAATCTTCTTCACGTTTATTTGGTATACCTTTTAGTGTTATATTTATAACAAAAGTTTTTGAATCTATAGACTTTACATGGTCAACAATAGTGTGAGTATTTTCATTTTTATCTACAACTTCACCACTTATTTCTTTTAATTTGAGTGTTGTATCGTTACTGTTAGTTCGACAATCATTAATAACACTACTTTTACTGTCTTCATCATTGTCATCAATTACGAGTCCGTCATTATCACTTTCGTTTGAAGTGGTCTCAGGAGATTCAACTGATGCTGGTTTAAAAAAGTTTTTTAGTTTTGTTTGTGTTAAGGGATCCCTCCTGAAAGAATTTGCTTTCCTTTTTGATTCTTTGTCTGCTTTACATAACTTTCGTGCTTCATTTTTATTTTCCATATCTTTTGAACAAAAAAGTCATTTAAATCATCGTCGATATCGTCTAGTACTATAATATTAATTGTATTCATACACTACCCCACTCAAACTCCTCACATACAACAAATTAACATTAATCATTATTATGAAGCTTCAATCTTACCATCAGTTACGGCATGCGACAATGCAAACTTCCTTTAATCCATCAGAAGTCACTACAATGGTAACATAACTCCTTACACCCTTTCCCTTCCTTACAAATAGTGAATTACCTCAATCTTACCTAATTGTGATGCTGTGATAAAACCATTATTGTTTTGTGCCCGTTCTAATTCACGAGTAGCTTCATATTTATTCACATCGAAACTTTTCAGTTGGGGATAAATTTCATCTTTGCAAGCTTTTATAGATGCTATCTGTAAATGGAAAAAAAAACATTCAAGATACCATCATGTGTAATCGTGTAGTCGCTAAATGTATGTTTCGGAAATAAGTAAATTGCTTACCAGTTTCGACATTGCCCGCCTGTACAAACTGATGACTGTGCTATTAAAGAAGGCTTCGTATTCTAGTTCTATTGCGCACTGTTCTATGTTCAGTTTAGAAAGGGGCTTATCAAAATCGTCGCGATCCTTTGTGCTATAAAAGTTGTTACTCAGAGCATCGGTCAGTAATGTAAGGTAGCCATCGCGGCTTGATACTGTTAATCCGGTTACCTGAAATAATATCGCTTATATTTTTCATTAACTGCTTATATTTTATTTGAATAACATGAAAATGACAATGACAAATCTCCGATGTCAAATATTTTGTAGGCTCAAAAATGAGTTTGAGTTGAAGTTTACAAAGCCTTATTTGTGTGGCTTATTTAATCTCTATTTTAGACGGCGCCGACCTCTAATGATAGGTATTGGGATAAGAGCACGAGGATGGTAATTTTGAATTAATTTATATTTTGTCGGAATTTCCTTAGTACTATTAAAACGTTCTTACGCATCGCCAAAATAGAATATTGTTTCTGTAATACTTTGAATCCGCGAATACTTTGCATCTTGATGGAAAGAAGAAAAATTAATTGCTATAAATGCAGAATGTATTGATGGCCAAAGTTGGTTTTATATATTTTTAAATGTGTATAGAATAGATTGATTTGAAATCCGCAGCAAGAAATTTGTTTCCGGACCTAGATAAAACATACGCCATGTTCAGCGCCGATAGGGTAGCTTCCTACCTAACATGAAAGAATTCCGGAGCCTATTCGATACAAACAAACAAATCTTTTTTAGAAGAAGTATGTACTCATATAAATTGAGAAATATTAAGAATTTTGAAATGAATCATCAAATTTATAAGAGTTAAGAAGAAATGAAATAAAACCAACCTTATTAGCCGTACTCTGAGCTGCTTTGCATTTGGAATTCTTAGCAGATTCTGCGTCGATACTAGATTTCTTATCGTCCGTGCGTTTCTTTCTGTTGGCGAACTCTTGCATTATAAGCGATTTGGTTTCCTGTGCTATGCGACGTCGACTACTTTCGCCGTCGGAATCACCGCTGTCACCTCCGCCGCCGTAGTAAGACTCCGCTTCTCTGTTATGGTAATTAATTGTTGTTTCAGTATTATGTTAAGAAATCATTTTATTATGGTCAAGGGGATAAATCTATTTTAGCTACTAATTATACTTAAAAGGATGTTCATGTGTCAAATATTTTTTTTAACTAGTTAAAATAGGATTAGGTGTCTTAATATTTTGTTGCGTGCTGACCAATGTAATTGAGATGAAAAAGTCTAAGTTAAAGGTTTTATTTCATATAGACTTATTACAGGTGCTTAAGAGTTCTTTTGTTTAGTCTTCAGATAGTTTTTTGGGTTTATAGATCATAATGCAGATAAATGATAGTACTCACATTAAAAAGATCAGATATTTGGCCAATATCAGACCGGCTGAAAAGTTTGGTTAGAAACAAGATTTTCTTTAAATTCGGTATTCTAAAGAGTAGTTGTTTTTATGTCTTCTAAGTGCTGAAGTTGAGAGAGATAAGTGAATGTAGTGCTAACCTCTTCTGGCCTTGTCGGCCTTCCCCATAGAGGTCGGAGACGTCCTGGCTGACGACGAGTCCGCCGGAGCGCAGCTGCGCGGAGGAGGCGCGGCGCTGGTGCTGGTCGAGCGCGCGCCGCACGTTGCGCTCGTCCGCGCACACGTCGCAGCGCCCGCCGCACTTCGGGATCTCCTCGCCGAAGTATTCCGCGAACACTTTGTGCCGACACCTGCAGCAAATCATTTCAAAATAAATACACATTAAAAGTACATTTTTGCTAAAAACAACGATAGAAGTAGACACTAAAAGCGAATGGTTTATAAAACTTACTTGATCTCTTCGCAGTATTTCACCATTATTTCAAAACTTTTATAAGCGACCTTACACCGATTTTTTTGTTCTGGAGTTTTACATCGCCCTACTTCAGATTTGAGCAGAAAGTCGACAGCATTGCGCTCGCTACGGCAGTAGTAAATGCGACAGAAAGCAGGTTTTCCATCACGACCAGCTCTGCCAGATTCCTGGTTTGAAAATATAGTATTAGGTATTAAGAATTTGAAGTATTCTAGTACCTAGACGTAACTGAAATTTAATGTTCCTTATCTCATGCCTATGAACATTATAATTCTCAAATCAGTAAAACAAAAAAGGAAATAAAACAACATGTTACTTGATAGTAAGCAGCGACATTCTGCGCGATGCCCCAGTGCGCGACTGCGCGTACACTCGCTTTGTCGACGCCCATGCCGAACGATACGGTCGCACACACGCACGGGACTTCACCCCGGGACCATCTCTCTTGTACAGTTATGCGATCCCCAGATTTCAAACCTTAAATTTCAGGTTCAGTATAAAACATATGTTTTAGTATTAATTAACAAAAATATATGTAATTGAAAATGCAACTTATATCAAGAAAAGTTTTTCATTGAATGTTGGTATGTATGTAAAATACCACACATCAAAATTATGTTTTAGAATATTAAGCATTTGCAAAGCATACCTCCATGATAAGCTAAAGACATTAGACCCCTTTTACATAACATGTTAGCTAAATCTTCAGTTTGTTCCCGTGTTCGACAATAAACAATAACTGCATTTTTATCTTTCTGAAATATGGCATAAGTACAGTTGAAAACAATTAAATTTAAAAGTTATAATAGTATTTGGTAAAACTGGTAAGTATAAATTTTTGAATACTAACAGGTTTCACATTTTCATCTTCCTTGAGGCTTTTTTTTAAGAATTCCATTAAATGGCCCACCTCATCATCAATGCAGTTTTGATATACTACATCATAGAACAGGTTTCTTCTGAAACTTGGTGTTTTATATTGTGCAACAGGTAGTAACAGCTTGAGATTAGACAGTATGTCCTTTGCCACTTCGGCACTTGCTGTGGCTGTGAGAGCAACCCATGGTACACTTTTATATTGTTCTCTGAGATCACCTAATTTCAAATAATCAGGTCTGAAGTCATGTCCCCACTCACTCACACAATGAGCTTCATCTACAACTATATATGAGACTTTCTTATATTTAACAAGGTGCTCCAAAAGAGATTTAAATGTGCCAGTTGCAGCCTGTTCTGGTGTGACGTATAAAAACCTTGTGTTGGGTTTCATGCTCCGTAAATCATTAAGAACTCTCTCCCTGTCTTTGGATGTCATTTTAGAGTTGATAGATTCTGCAGTAATTTTAATTTTGGAGAGGTGATCAATTTGGTCTTTGATGAGTGCCAGAAGGGGAGAGAATACAATTGCAACTTTGTTGTCTTGCAACATGGCTGGTAGCTGGAAGCACAGTGACTTACCAGATCCAGTGGGCATTGATACATATACATCATGAACTCCTGGAATTATAAATGAGAATTACAATAAAGTTTGGTAGTCCTAGATATACGTGCATGGACTTATTTGGTACCTATTTTATGTTATTTTTCTACAAATTGATTGATTTATATAAGGGTTAGTGGATGAATAGCCATCAGCCTTAATGTATGTGGCTATTTTTGTAACACTGTTGGAATGTCCATATTGCAGCAAATATTAATGTTTTTACCTGAAAGGTAAATTAGCTTTGGCTAAAATTGTTCTACTTACCTCTAGCTATAGCCCTAATTGCACGCTCTTGAAGTTCACTTTTGAACTTTCGATGTCCAAAACATTGAAACAATTTTTCTGTTACGTTATCCATAACGATAGCTGTTATTGCACTCCTATCACCAAGAAAATTATGGCACGTTTATAGTTGAGACTTTTAACCATATTAAGTGTGAAGGCATATTTCATATAAAAATAATGGTAAAATACTATAAATAAAGAATAAATAAAACAACCTCAAATTATTTCGTATCTAAATACATCACTGACAAGACATTGACTTGTCGTGACATTGACAGCAGATTTAGCGCGTTCAATACGTTCAATACTTTATTTTTAATGATTGTAAAACCGGTAAAATAAGGCTGGAACGGAAGGTTTACTTTTTGAGAATTAGAATTAAATAGTTTCGAAGAACTCGTTAGATACCTACTAAGCTTTCGCGGGCAAAACGGCAACACAAAAAAAAATTGCGCTTGCCGTGCCCCTTATACTCGGTGGCATGATAAAAATGATTTTTATTTTGCAGATAGTTGAAAACAACACTTTTACACGTAAAATGTTCATTGAAACCGAGATGAAGTCGGTATTTCCTATCTAGCTACCTCGAGGACAACACCGAAACAAATTCAAGAGTCAAAGTTTCTTTAAAGTCCAAACATATGACATGACTACACTATCGATTAGTATTGTAGGAGGATCGTGTCTGAATCGACTATTTGAAGAAAGTAATGGTTCATAACTCTAACGATTCAAGTCAACTCCCTCTAGCAAATTTAAAAAAACAGAGGGTAGACACAAAACTACATGTAGGTAAAAAAAGAGAGTACATAAGAGAATTCATAAGAGTGTACGTACATAAGAGAGTTCATCAGAGTGTACTTAAGAGAGTACATAAGAGAGCATTTAATAGGAGTAAATAAGAGGACATAAGGGAAGTATATAGGAGAAATACATAGAGGAGTACATAAGAAGAGTATAGAAGAGGAATTACATTCCGCTCTTTTTTCTTTTAAATAAACGTTTTTATCCGTTTCTATGATTCAATAATGAATTATATTGTCTGCAAATTATTTTCGATTGCTATATGATTGTAGAGCAAACTACCGTAGATATAGACCAAATGTCAGACCAACCGCAAACCAATCGATTGTCATTGCAATACGATTGGTCTTATATTATAAAATCACTAAACTTATTATAATAACCAATATGTACGTGCAATGAAAGACGTGGTTTGGAACGAATAGTTTTATTGTTATAAAAATATTTACTTACATTTTACTTATTCACTAGTTTTTCGTAAATAATGTGTTACATCATGTCTCAATTAGTAGGTAGGTACCAAAGTAATATTAAAAATACAGAAGATGATGTAACTGCCTACAAAATCCTTGTACTGTTTCGGTTTGTCCATGGATGGGTGACAGTCTTGATATGACGATTTACGGGTAGTCGGAAGTCTCGGAAGCCAGAAAGCCTGACAACCAGTCTTATTAACGGTTATTGGGGTTGCATAACTGGGTCCGGTTAGACTGGAAGCCGACCCCAACATAATTGGGAAAAGGCACATTTTATAAGACACCTTACGGGCGATAAAATACATATTTATACTGTAATTATTTTCCGACCATTAAAGACTGGAACCGAACGGATGTGGAAAAGCATAGTTTTTCCCATCGTAGTGGAAAGTGTTTTAGTACCTGCAACCCTACCTACTATATACTAGTTATTATGGACAGGCAGCTGTAACACATTGCCTATGTAATTTTCGAACATAAGAGAATGTAAATAATGAGCAACCAGAAAAACAACATTAAATCTTTTAGTTAGTTTATACAACAATTATTACAATCTTATTCTGGAAGTCAAAATATTATTTACAAAAACTTTTACATAAATGCGAAAATTACTTAACGATTAATTTAGTAACGATATCACAAATTCTAATTTTATCATTCACTAAAAGTATGATACGTTCTTGAAACGACGGCGATATTCTTCAACATAAAAGCAACGCAAAAATAAATTAGTACCTACTTACATAATTTTGTTTCATTTAGTTGATTCTAATTCGCATTCGAGGTATTTGTTCAGTTGCGAGTGACTTTTTACAAATTGTCGGTAGCCGGTAGCGGACATTCAAAATGCCAGCGCCCGCGACTATACTTTGGGCCGACGCCGACGGTCGCTGTAATAGTGTATAATTTATAGGAATAATCTCATGAATAACCACCGCTTAAACTAGACTTAAGATTTTTTTAGCTTTTGAAAATTAGTGTAGCTTATTAGTCTCAAATAGTTGTATCCAGACTAAAAGTCACAAATGTGGGGTTGTAATTTTTAGTCAGGATATGAAAAGTAGTGAGAAAGAGATGGCATAATTGGGAGTACATCTTTACGTAACGAATAGCACCGTCTTTTTCACGAACATTTTACGGCCCCTAGATATTAAAAGAACTATAATAATTGCGCAAAAAATATATTAGAACTATGACATTGGCATTATCATAACTAGGACAACACTAATACTTTGATAAAATTAAATTCACAATCGGCAAGACAATATTGTCTTTGCGACTAGATTTATATTTTAGTTAAAAATCAATTCAGTTCATAAGTTACAGTCATTGGATGGGAATATCTTAATATACGATTAAAATCACAAAATTTTACACAAAATACATTGTTTAAGAAAAATATAATACATACACGAGAAATTAGACAAAACGACGAATCTCCGGAAAAATAACCAAGGCCAGTAGGCTTACGGTGTTACGAATATATAAATTACTAGCTTCTGCCAGCGATTTCACCCGCATCCCGTGGGAACTACTTCCCGTAGCGGGATAAAAAGTAGCCTATAGCCTTCCTCGATAAATGAGCTAACACTGAAAGAAATTTTCAAATCGGACCGTTCCTGAGATTAGCCGGTTCAAACAAACAAACAAACTCTTCAGCTTTATAATATTAGTATAGATAGTATATTTCTAGCCCGCTAGTAAATAGTGGTAAATCAAAATAAATAATAAAAAACTTTGAAAATATTTAAATACTGCCACCACTGTCTTTATAGATTTTATATTGGGAAATCGAAGTGCTTACATTTTAATAATTGCAATAATAAGCTCAAAAATAAAACTATGAATACTTCATCCAATTTTAGAATAAGGTTACAGTCTCACCAACGCTATTGTATCATAATCATGATGCAGCACACTGGTAATATTCTTAATGTCATGTCAGTTTTTTCACATTAATTGAGTAAAGTTTCTTTCTAATAAACTTGCTCGCTAATACATTTTCGACTATTGCTAAGTCACTGGTAGCCAAATCGAACAAGCAAAGCTACTCGACAAGAACCGTATGGATAGAAATTTCTAGAATGCGATTTCGTTTGATATGCAACGTCTAGGGTCGTAAGAAGCGTGGAGATTTTACGCGCCATAGACGAGGCTGTAAAGGTGCGAGTCGGGGTCTGCAAGCGCGTCGTCGGGCGCGCGCAGCTCGAGCACGCGGCCGCCGCCCAGCGCCAGCACGCGCGCGCACTCCAGCACGCCGCCCAGCCGGTGCGCCACGAACAACACCGTCGACCCGCCGAACGAACAGCGGATCGCGTCCAGGATCAGCCGCTCTGCTTCTTGGTCTAAATTGGCGGTCGCTTCATCCACCAGCAATATCTAAAGAAAAGTTTAAAAGTCAGCGATATCGGCTGTTCAAAGCAAGCAACACCGAAAATATTTTAGTGCAAAAGCGTACTGCATTCATTCTGCCTCACTTTTTATTTCTTCAGAATATTGTCCGTTGGGACATCAATTTAGAATGACTGGGCAGAGACCAGGTTCAAAAAATCTGGAAAAGAAGCTCACGAACGCCATGCTATGAGGAAATTGCCTGCAATGTGACAGTGGTACAGTACCTTGGGTCGATGTAGCAAGGCTCGCACGACGCACAGCAGCTGCGCGTGTCCGCGCGCGAGATGCGCGGCGCGGGCGGGCGCGTGCAGGCCGCCGCGCTGCGTCACCAGCTCGCGAGCGCCGCACGCTTCCAGTGCTCGCCACACTTCCGCGTCCAAGTACTGCCGCAACGGATCTATGTTTTCGCGGATGCTACCCGAGAATATGAAGGGCTCCTGAGGGATAACCCCGATCCGTGATCTGTAAAGATTACATTTCGTACAGCAGGGAGCAGTCATTTCAGCCTATGCTAGATTAAGCATGTGTAACAGGGCCATAGCTATTTGTATTTTAAGCCTTGTTTACGAGAACTATCATTAGAGAGAGAAACAAACTAATATCTATTTACCTGTTTTAGTGATAATGCCTGAAATGGGCCGTTAGGTACATGACTTGACAATAGACATGGCGTTACCTGAGCGCGTGCAGATGCAGCGCGGAGATGTCGACGCCGTCGAGCAGCAGGCGGCCGCGTGCGAGCGGCGCGAGGCGCAGCAGCGCACTGAGCAGCGAGCTCTTGCCGGCGCCCGTGCGCCCCACCACGCCCAGCTTCTCGCCCGGGTGCGTCGCGAACGTCACGCCCTTCAGCGCCATCACGCCGTCCTCGCGACCGCTGCAATCATCAGTTATTGTACCATTGTAAACTGACTTTATTATGTTTCGTATCCTCATCAGCCTAGCCTATGTTGTGCTCTTATCGAGTCAAATAGGATGCAGCACTATCTGACCTCTTCAATTCAGTTACTTGGGCAACCTAATACCTGTTGGTCTGACTCTGTGGTTTCTGACTGCTGTAAGCACTGCTAAAGTTGAAGAAATAACAATTAGGACTTACAGTTTAACGTTTCTTTCGAAATAGGAAGAAAATCTTTGTGACAAGAAGTGATCTTGTTGCGGTCCGGCTGTGCATTTGCAGCCGGACCGCAACAAGTCTTGCTTAGTCATTATTCAATCGACCTGTTGCTGTTGTAATTAAGCCATGATCGCCTCTGAACTTAAATTATCAGTTTACATATAACCAGATTAACCGCTTATGAAATATAGGTACGTACCTATATTTTAGATAAACGTCTTCGAACTCTATTACACCCTGAGAAGGCCAGCCATATGGCGGCGATTCACCATCAATAGTTTCGCTCTCCACCTGTAAGCAGCAAAGTTACATTAACGAACGAAAAAGTAAAACAAAGTAAGCGAAGACATTCGGCCATCACGTACCAGCTTGATGTATTCACCGACTCGCTCTACGGCGATCATCTCTCGTTCCGTCTCCGTAAACGAGTTCAGTAGGTTGCTCAGCATAGAAGTCATGGACAAAGCGTACGATATAGCGAGACCGATAAGACCTGTGTTAAGTAAGAAACAGATTTTTATTCCAGCTTATTATATATCCGCATAACTTTTTCAAGTGAACCTATGCGATTTGCTACATGACAGCATACGTTGTTGTGGTCGTAAATCCCATGAGTGATATTGATGGTAAGTGCAGAGAGAAGGGAACACACATGTTTGTTCTGTTATCTGCTGTAATGTACCCTAAGTCAGTACCGAAAGTACCGAAATGTTTGGAAATTCCTTTCTCTTATGTAAGTAGTTTACATAGTTACTGTTGAACCCACACTTAATAGTAACAGCCTTACTACAAAAACTTAAACATTTGTTGAATATCTAAAAAAAGTGTGGCTGCAAAACGGACTTTATTTCAACGTCATAATTTGTCATTCTTTTAGACAAGTGTTCAACAGACGTTTAAAAGTTCTTGTGGTATCACGGTAAATTATTAAAGCATAGTATTTATAGTAATTTAAAAGTCGCGTCGACCGCGGCGTCAGCAGAAAATTAGCAGTTGAAGAGTACTGACCGGGATCAGCGGCATGCAGGGCCCGCTGCAGCACGGCGAGTAACGCGGCGCCGGCGACGACGGCGGCGGCGGCGGCTTGCAGGCGCAGCGCCAGCCACTGCTGCGCCGCGGCCGCGCTGAGCGCCGCGCGCTGCCACGCCTCCACCAGCTCCGCGCCGCGCGCGCCCCACGCGCCGCCCGCGCCCAGCGCGCGCACCGTGTCTGCACCTGCACACCACATCATCATCATCAAGGCGTTCGTGGTGCGAGTGCCGACGTGTTTCCTGCACCTCTTGTTGGACGAGAACTTCTGGCCACAGGCCGTTGTGTTCCGTCGTTTCCGCAGACAAGGGCCACAGGACCGCACAGTGACATCGTGCATAAGTGAAGTGCTACTAACATAGTTTTAAGTTTTTATTTACTAACAATTTTGTATAATATATGTACGCTAGTTTTAATGTATTTATCTATGGGCCGTTGATGCCTGAAAATAAAGATGATTTGATTTGATTTTTGATCATCTTTCTGCCCTGTTCCAAGCCATATGGGGTCGGCGCAACAAGTGCTTTTCTTCCTTACATCCACTCCCTTCTGCTTCATGTCCTCTTTCAGGCAATCAATCCATCTTTTCCTCGGTCTACCTCTGCCTCTCCATTCTTCCACATTCATACTTAGCACACTTTTTGTAGCATGCGTTTCACACCGTCTCATCACATGCCCATACCACGACAAACGCTGACCTCTCATCGTTTCTGTCACTAACGCTACTTGCACACCACACCATCACGAACAAAACACTAACGGATATGTCATTACGCTAATTCTCCTAAGAAAGCAGCGCGCCAAAATACGCGTGTTTGGAGCCTCACACGACTTCTTTAGAAACCGCCATTTATTTTCAAAATAAAACCACCAATCAAGACCAATCTTTGACAGATAGATTTGATAAGACAAGTCACTTGAATGCTTCGTTAATTCTACAGAGAGTTGGTAAATCGAATGCGAAATGTGAACCCTAACGATGATAGACTCAGGCCCAGATTTTCGCGGTTTAGGTTTAGGCAGGTTTGCGCTATTACTTACCTTCGAGCGTGTCATTGAAGTGCGTGTAGACGGGCGACAGCGTGACGCTCTGCAGACGCTTGAGCTGTCGCGACGTGACGCGGTACACGCGCTGCAGCCAGAAGTACGCGAACGTTAGCGGCACCACTGCCACCGCCAGCCACGGCAGCCCGTACAGAGTCACTGCTATCGCGCCTGTAAAGGGCAAATACACCACTGTTTATACCACGTATGCAAGTATATACCTACATAACACCAGAAACGGGAAACTCACCAATCAAAGAAAATAACTGGGCCAGTAAAATGTTTAAAATAAAAGGCAACGAATCATCCACAGTGTAGGTATCAGAAGAAAATCTGTTTACGATGCGGCCCAGCGGTGTCACATCGAAAAACTTCACTTTTGCCTGAAATATACACGCTTTATTATTTATACATTTCAGAAAAATGATTTGCATTTTACAAGCAACGACCAACATACCTTGACAATAACTTTGAGCAGGATCTTGTGGATCCTGTTAGCCGCTTTGACTCCGCCATAAGCAAACAGGAATGCTCTCATAATTGTAAATACTAGATTCAACCCCGCCAAGCCGAAGTACACTTCTAAGTAGAAGTTATCCGTATAACTCGGCGTGACATTTGCCATTAGATCGGTTACTGTAGACTTTGGGGGTTCTTGTATTGCAGTTGTGTTCGTAGTATTTTTGTTTCCTAAGAAGTCCATTGCTGCATTAATAGCGGTGTGTATGACGTTATCTATTGCTATTACTCCATGATCTAAAATAGAAGTCTTCTCCGTAGGATGTTCCAAAAATTCATCAGCATGTAATGTAGTCGAATTCTTCGTTTTGTTTTTGACCCAGTACGTGAGCCAAAGGAATGTAAAGTTTTGTGAAAGCTGCATGAGTATCAAAGACAATATTATTGCAATAGATAGGAATACTCCGATAGATCGTAGGTATAATCCGATGACCCACCAGCCAACAGTCCCTTCGGACATTGCCTCCTAAAACAAAATTTGGGACATGTAATATGACATTAATATGCTGAATAACTTGCCAAATTCGTACGTGACACACCCATGGTCCAAGAGAATATTACCGTAAACAGCGCCGGCATTCCCCCATTGCCTACGACCATGGCAATGTCTCGTATGATTTTCCCATACGTAAACAGAATAATCTATTAATTGATGGAGTACATACGTCATCATCTAGACTATTTCTGCTGACAGTATCTTGGTTGTCGCGCTGTGGCTCGGGCGCCTGCGGTGGCTCTTCGCCCAATGATTCTGACTCGCTAGGCATGAACTCTTCGATGTCATTCAATACAGATTCGGGAGGGCCTACAATTGTAAAAAATATATTTAGTTTTTCAATAAAATGAAAAATATCATGATATTACACATTATTGTTTCATAGATGTTGAAGAACAGTCGCGTGCTGTGACGTAACAAGCCCAGTATGTAACGCTGCAGTATGTTGAGCAGTGAGCGCGTGTATACCTTGTCTGACGATGCGTCCGTCGCGCATGAGCACGGTGTAGGCGGTGCGCGCGAGGTGGCGCGGCGAGTGCGCGACCAGCACTCGCGTGCTGTGACGTAACAAGCCCAGTATGTAACGCTGCAGTATGTTGAGCAGTGAGCGCGTGTATACCTTGTCTGACGATGCGTCCGTCGCGCATGAGCACGGTGTAGGCGGTGCGCGCGAGGTGGCGCGGCGAGTGCGACCAGCACTCGCGTGCTGTGACGTAACAAGCCCAGTATGTAACGCTGCAGTATGTTGAGCAGTGAGCGCGTGTATACTTGTCTGACGATGCGTCCGTCGCGCATGAGCACGGTGTAGGCGGTGCGCGCGAGGTGGCGCGGCGAGTGCGCGACCAGCACTCGCGTGCTGTGACGTAACAAGCCCAGTATGTAACGCTGCAGTATGTTGAGCAGTGAGCGCGTGTATACCTTGTCTGACGATGCGTCCGTCGCGCATGAGCACGGTGTAGGCGGTGCGCGCGAGGTGGCGCGGCGAGTGCGCGACCAGCACTCGCGTGCTGTGACGTAACAAGCCCAGTATGTAACGCTGCAGTATGTTGAGCAGTGAGCGCGTGTATACCTTGTCTGACGATGCGTCCGTCGCGCATGAGCACGGTGTAGGCGGTGCGCGCGAGGTGGCGCGGCGAGTGCGCGACCAGCACTCGCGTGCTGTGACGTAACAAGCCCAGTATGTAACGCTGCAGTATGTTGAGCAGTGAGCGCGTGTATACCTTGTCTGACGATGCGTCCGTCGCGCATGAGCACGGTGTAGGCGGTGCGCGCGAGGTGGCGCGGCGAGTGCGCGACCAGCACTCGCGTGCTGTGACGTAACAAGCCCAGTATGTAACGCTGCAGTATGTTGAGCAGTGAGCGCGTGTATACCTTGTCTGACGATGCGTCCGTCGCGCATGAGCACGGTGTAGGCGGTGCGCGCGAGGTGGCGCGGCGAGTGCGCGACCAGCACTCGCGTGCTGTGACGTAACAAGCCCAGTATGTAACGCTGCAGTATGTTGAGCAGTGAGCGCGTGTATACCTTGTCTGACGATGCGTCCGTCGCGCATGAGCACGGTGTAGGCGGTGCGCGCGAGGTGGCGCGGCGAGTGCGCGACCAGCACTCGCGTGCTGTGACGTAACAAGCCCAGTATGTAACGCTGCAGTATGTTGAGCAGTGAGCGCGTGTATACCTTGTCTGACGATGCGTCCGTCGCGCATGAGCACGGTGTAGGCGGTGCGCGCGAGGTGGCGCGGCGAGTGCGCGACCAGCACTCGCGTGCTGTGACGTAACAAGCCCAGTATGTAACGCTGCAGTATGTTGAGCAGTGAGCGCGTGTATACCTTGTCTGACGATGCGTCCGTCGCGCATGAGCACGGTGTAGGCGGTGCGCGCGAGGTGGCGCGGCGAGTGCGACCAGCACTCGCGTGCTGTGACGTAACAAGCCCAGTATGTAACGCTGCAGTATGTTGAGCAGTGAGCGCGTGTATACCTTGTCTGACGATGCGTCCGTCGCGCATGAGCACGGTGTAGGCGGTGCGCGCGAGGTGGCGCGGCGAGTGCGCGACCAGCACTCGCGTGCTGTGACGTAACAAGCCCAGTATGTAACGCTGCAGTATGTTGAGCAGTGAGCGCGTGTATACCTTGTCTGACGATGTCCGTCGCGTCGCGCATGAGCACGGTGTAGGCGTGTGCGCGCGAGGTGGCGCGGCGCGTGCGCGACCAGCACTCGCGTGCTGTGACGTAACAAGCCCAGTATGTAACGCTGCAGTATGTTGAGCAGTGAGCGCGTGTATACCTTGTCTGACGATGCGTCCGTCGCGCATGAGCACGGTGTAGGCGGTGCGCGCGAGGTGGCGCGGCGAGTGCGCGACCAGCACTCGCGTGCTGTGACGTAACAAGCCCAGTATGTAACGCTGCAGTATGTTGAGCAGTGAGCGCGTGTATACCTTGTCTGACGATGCGTCCGTCGCGCATGAGCACGGTGTAGGCGGTGCGCGCGAGGTGGCGCGGCGAGTGCGCGACCAGCACTCGCGTGCTGTGACGTAACAAGCCCAGTATGTAACGCTGCAGTATGTTGAGCAGTGAGCGCGTGTATACCTTGTCTGACGATGCGTCCGTCGCGCATGAGCACGGTGTAGGCGGTGCGCGCGAGGTGGCGCGGCGAGTGCGCGACCAGCACTCGCGTGCTGTGACGTAACAAGCCCAGTATGTAACGCTGCAGTATGTTGAGCAGTGAGCGCGTGTATACCTTGTCTGACGATGCGTCCGTCGCGCATGAGCACGGTGTAGGCGGTGCGCGCGAGGTGGCGCGGCGAGTGCGCGACCAGCACTCGCGTGCTGTGACGTAACAAGCCCAGTATGTAACGCTGCAGTATGTTGAGCAGTGAGCGCGTGTATACCTTGTCTGACGATGCGTCCGTCGCGCATGAGCACGGTGTAGGCGGTGCGCGCGAGGTGGCGCGGCGAGTGCGCGACCAGCACTCGCGTGCTGTGACGTAACAAGCCCAGTATGTAACGCTGCAGTATGTTGAGCAGTGAGCGCGTGTATACCTTGTCTGACGATGCGTCCGTCGCGCATGAGCACGGTGTAGGCGGTGCGCGCGAGGTGGCGCGGCGAGTGCGCGACCAGCACTCGCGTGCTGTGACGTAACAAGCCCAGTATGTAACGCTGCAGTATGTTGAGCAGTGAGCGCGTGTATACCTTGTCTGACGATGCGTCCGTCGCGCATGAGCACGGTGTAGGCGGTGCGCGCGAGGTGGCGCGGCGAGTGCGCGACCAGCACTCGCGTGCTGTGACGTAACAAGCCCAGTATGTAACGCTGCAGTATGTTGAGCAGTGAGCGCGTGTATACCTTGTCTGACGATGCGTCCGTCGCGCATGAGCACGGTGTAGGCGGTGCGCGCGAGGTGGCGCGGCGAGTGCGCGACCAGCACTCGCGTGCTGTGACGTAACAAGCCCAGTATGTAACGCTGCAGTATGTTGAGCAGTGAGCGCGTGTATACCTTGTCTGACGATGCGTCCGTCGCGCATGAGCACGGTGTAGGCGGTGCGCGCGAGGTGGCGCGGCGAGTGCGCGACCAGCACTCGCGTGCTGTGACGTAACAAGCCCAGTATGTAACGCTGCAGTATGTTGAGCAGTGAGCGCGTGTATACCTTGTCTGACGATGCGTCCGTCGCGCATGAGCACGGTGTAGGCGGTGCGCGCGAGGTGGCGCGGCGAGTGCGCGACCAGCACTCGCGTGCTGTGACGTAACAAGCCCAGTATGTAACGCTGCAGTATGTTGAGCAGTGAGCGCGTGTATACCTTGTCTGACGATGCGTCCGTCGCGCATGAGCACGGTGTAGGCGGTGCGCGCGAGGTGGCGCGGCGAGTGCGCGACCAGCACTCGCGTGCTGTGACGTAACAAGCCCAGTATGTAACGCTGCAGTATGTTGAGCAGTGAGCGCGTGTATACCTTGTCTGACGATGCGTCCGTCGCGCATGAGCACGGTGTAGGCGGTGCGCGCGAGGTGGCGCGGCGAGTGCGCGACCAGCACTCGCGTGCTGTGACGTAACAAGCCCAGTATGTAACGCTGCAGTATGTTGAGCAGTGAGCGCGTGTATACCTTGTCTGACGATGCGTCCGTCGCGCATGAGCACGGTGTAGGCGGTGCGCGCGAGGTGGCGCGGCGAGTGCGCGACCAGCACTCGCGTGCTGTGACGTAACAAGCCCAGTATGTAACGCTGCAGTATGTTGAGCAGTGAGCGCGTGTATACCTTGTCTGACGATGCGTCCGTCGCGCATGAGCACGGTGTAGGCGGTGCGCGCGAGGTGGCGCGGCGAGTGCGCGACCAGCACTCGCGTGCTGTGACGTAACAAGCCCAGTATGTAACGCTGCAGTATGTTGAGCAGTGAGCGCGTGTATACCTTGTCTGACGATGCGTCCGTCGCGCATGAGCACGGTGTAGGCGGTGCGCGCGAGGTGGCGCGGCGAGTGCGACCAGCACTCGCGTGCTGTGACGTAACAAGCCCAGTATGTAACGCTGCAGTATGTTGAGCAGTGAGCGCGTGTATACCTTGTCTGACGATGCGTCCGTCGCGCATGAGCACGGTGTAGGCGGTGCGCGCGAGGTGGCGCGGCGAGTGCGCGACCAGCACTCGCGTGCTGTGACGTAACAAGCCCAGTATGTAACGCTGCAGTATGTTGAGCAGTGAGCGCGTGTATACCTTGTCTGACGATGCGTCCGTCGCGCATGAGCACGGTGTAGGCGGTGCGCGCGAGGTGGCGCGGCGAGTGCGCGACCAGCACTCGCGTGCTGTGACGTAACAAGCCCAGTATGTAACGCTGCAGTATGTTGAGCAGTGAGCGCGTGTATACCTTGTCTGACGATGCGTCCGTCGCGCATGAGCACGGTGTAGGCGGTGCGCGCGAGGTGGCGCGGCGAGTGCGCGACCAGCACTCGCGTGCTGTGACGTAACAAGCCCAGTATGTAACGCTGCAGTATGTTGAGCAGTGAGCGCGTGTATACCTTGTCTGACGATGCGTCCGTCGCGCATGAGCACGGTGTAGGCGGTGCGCGCGAGGTGGCGCGGCGAGTGCGCGACCAGCACTCGCGTGCTGTGACGTAACAAGCCCAGTATGTAACGCTGCAGTATGTTGAGCAGTGAGCGCGTGTATACCTTGTCTGACGATGCGTCCGTCGCGCATGAGCACGGTGTAGGCGGTGCGCGCGAGGTGGCGCGGCGAGTGCGCGACCAGCACTCGCGTGCTGTGACGTAACAAGCCCAGTATGTAACGCTGCAGTATGTTGAGCAGTGAGCGCGTGTATACCTTGTCTGACGATGCGTCCGTCGCGCATGAGCACGGTGTAGGCGGTGCGCGCGAGGTGGCGCGGCGAGTGCGCGACCAGCACTCGCGTGCTGTGACGTAACAAGCCCAGTATGTAACGCTGCAGTATGTTGAGCAGTGAGCGCGTGTATACCTTGTCTGACGATGCGTCCGTCGCGCATGAGCACGGTGTAGGCGGTGCGCGCGAGGTGGCGCGGCGAGTGCGACCAGCACTCGCGTGCTGTGACGTAACAAGCCCAGTATGTAACGCTGCAGTATGTTGAGCAGTGAGCGCGTGTATACCTTGTCTGACGATGCGTCCGTCGCGCATGAGCACGGTGTAGGCGGTGCGCGCGAGGTGGCGCGGCGAGTGCGCGACCAGCACTCGCGTGCTGTGACGTAACAAGCCCAGTATGTAACGCTGCAGTATGTTGAGCAGTGAGCGCGTGTATACCTTGTCTGACGATGCGTCCGTCGCGCATGAGCACGGTGTAGGCGGTGCGCGCGAGGTGGCGCGGCGAGTGCGACCAGCACTCGCGTGCTGTGACGTAACAAGCCCAGTATGTAACGCTGCAGTATGTTGAGCAGTGAGCGCGTATACCTTGTCTGACGATGCGTCCGTCGCGCATGAGCACGGTGTAGGCGGTGCGCGCGAGGTGGCGCGGCGAGTGCGCGACCAGCACTCGCGTGCTGTGACGTAACAAGCCCAGTATGTAACGCTGCAGTATGTTGAGCAGTGAGCGCGTATACCTTGTCTGACGATGCGTCCGTCGCGCATGAGCACGGTGTAGGCGGTGCGCGCGAGGTGGCGCGGCGAGTGCGCGACCAGCACTCGCGTGCTGTGACGTAACAAGCCCAGTATGTAACGCTGCAGTATGTTGAGCAGTGAGCGCGTGTATACCTTGTCTGACGATGCGTCCGTCGCGCATGAGCACGGTGTAGGCGGTGCGCGCGAGGTGGCGCGGCGAGTGCGCGCAGCACTCGCGTGCTGTGACGTAACAAGCCCAGTATGTAACGCTGCAGTATGTTGAGCAGTGAGCGCGTGTATACCTTGTCTGACGATGCGTCCGTCGCGCATGAGCACGGTGTAGGCGGTGCGCGCGAGGTGGCGCGGCGAGTGCGCGACCAGCACTCGCGTGCTGTGACGTAACAAGCCCAGTATGTAACGCTGCAGTATGTTGAGCAGTGAGCGCGTGTATACCTTGTCTGACGATGCGTCCGTCGCGCATGAGCACGGTAGGCGGTGCGCGCGAGGTGGCGCGGCGAGTGCGCGACCAGCACTCGCGTGCTGTGACGTAACAAGCCCAGTATGTAACGCTGCAGTATGTTGAGCAGTGAGCGCGTGTATACCTTGTCTGACGATGCGTCCGTCGCGCATGAGCACGGTGTAGGCGGTGCGCGCGAGGTGGCGCGGCGAGTGCGCGACCAGCACTCGCGTGCTGTGACGTAACAAGCCCAGTATGTAACGCTGCAGTATGTTGAGCAGTGAGCGCGTGTATACCTTGTCTGACGATGCGTCCGTCGCGCATGAGCACGGTGTAGGCGGTGCGCGCGAGGTGGCGCGGCGAGTGCGCGACCAGCACTCGCGTGCTGTGACGTAACAAGCCCAGTATGTAACGCTGCAGTATGTTGAGCAGTGAGCGCGTGTATACCTTGTCTGACGATGCGTCCGTCGCGCATGAGTAGGCGGTGCGCGCGAGGTGGCGCGGCGAGTGCGCGACCAGCACTCGCGTGCTGTGACGTAACAAGCCCAGTATGTAACGCTGCAGTATGTTGAGCAGTGAGCGCGTGTATACCTTGTCTGACGATGCGTCCGTCGCGCATGAGCACGGTGTAGGCGGTGCGCGCGAGGTGGCGCGGCGAGTGCGCGACCAGCACTCGCGTGCTGTGACGTAACAAGCCCAGTATACAGCGCTGCATTATATGCTGCCCAACAGTCGTGTCCACACCCGCCAGTACGTCGTCCAATAGGTACACTTTAACAACAATTAGTAATTAGTGTTGGGAATAATGAAAATGTTAAGGAGCACATAGCTAATCTAACAAATGAACTACCTTTTTTATCTTGGTAGACGGCCCGCGCTAGGGCGATGCGCGCTCGTTGTCCGCCACTTAGCGTGCAACCGCCTTCGCCAACGTATGCGTTCCACCCGAGTACGTTCAAATCCTCAGTAAGTGCACACGCGTCGACTACACTCCGGAATTTGGCTTCCTCATAAGGCTTGCCAAATAATATATTATCACGGATCGTCCCGCGTATCAGCCATGGCTTCTGAGATACATATCCGAAACCTAATGAATAAAATACATATAACGTATGTGAAATACATAATGGAAAACATTAACGTTCATATTGTTCTACTTACTGGTCAAGTTGTCTGGAATCTGCAGACTACCATTTTTCTTGAGCATGTCTCCGAGGATCGCGTGCAGTAACGAGGTCTTGCCGCTGCCGACAGCGCCGGTCACACCGATCAGCTCTTCATTACCGATCTCTAAAGAAATGTCCTTCAGCGAGAAAGGCTCATCCTGCATCAACTGTTCAGACGAAGACGTGGAATCTCTTCGTTGTATGCTACCCCTGGATAATCGTTTCTTAGACTTTCCTTTGTTTTTCTTAGATTTCTTTGGTGGTTTCTTCCTCTTTGACGGCTTGGCCCAAGCAAACGTAGCATTTTTGAATATTATTATTTTATCTTCGTCATGGTTTTTATTAAGACGATCATAATAAAGTTCAGCGTCCATGTCTGAAAGCTAATCATTCCATTGGTGAAGACACTAAAATATTTTTTAAAGATATATGTTTCGGAGTCAAAGTAACTTACATCAAGTAGTTTCTGAATACGTTTTATGGAGACCCACGCTTCTGTCAACCCATTCAGCACCCAGGGGAAGGCATTAAGTGGTGCTATTAGCATGTTAATAAGTGCCACTGTTGTGAATACCTGCAAACAACAAGCTCTCGTGTCACTTGAGCAAATGTGGTGAAATATAGTAGAGCTGAATAATGTTACGTACAGTGGGAGCGTCGAGTGGTAGTCCCCTGAGCGAGTGTGTGCCGAGCGTGAAGGCAGCCACGAGCACGGGCGTGGTCGCCCACAGCACCACGCAAATCGCGTCCAAGTATTTACGTCCACGCAAGTATTTCAGCTCTTGATTACGTGCCTCTGATGACCATGACAATGCGAGCATTAATCATTTGGAAAACAATTTTAGAAGGTTCTCAAATTTCCAGGTACAAAGATCAATTCTCTAGGTACCTCAACTTCAACCAGTCATGTAAGTAAGTAAAGTATTGTAATGTCGCTCACCTGATACTCTGTTGATAAAGTAATCTTCCCAAACATGTACTTTTACAGTTCTAATGCCTTTCAACAAGTCACTGATCAGACTGACGCGAGTGTCCTTGTGAGTCATGAGTTCAGTGCTAAGTTGTCCAATTTTGTTTGCAATCAATTTGTTTATGGGTATTAGAATTACAGAGAAAGCCACGCCAGCAAGGAAAGATATGCCCACTTGTTGATATAGAAGGAATAATGTTATAAACAACTGGAAACATAAAAATAAAAAATGAATCATGTGATCAATTCAACGTAACTTACATCAATTTGCAAAAAAAAAACTTTAGATCACCTGTAAGGGAATACTCCACAGTGCATGAAAACTTGGACAAGAATTCACAATCCTGTCAGTATCAGTTGACATAAAATTAGTTATCTCTCCAATTGAGAACACATTACTTAATTCCGTGGAAGTGACGCTGAGGGTCTTCCTGAGGATGGTAGCGACGATGGCGCCGCGCATCTTCAAGCCAACTATTGACATCCACCAGTTGAAATGAACATTGAAAAATGTAGCTATTAGAGTAGTACCCAGGAGAGATCCGGCATATACATAACTGCAACAAAAGAGCAAACCTTAGAAAACGAATTAATTGTTTCTTTAGAGATTTTTACTTTTATACAATCAATTACTCACCCTAAATGCTGATCAATACTTTCGTCTTCGACGAATTTGATAAGATAGTTGAGTAGTATCGGGCCTGCGAAGCCTGCCATGTCGGAAATCAATTTGAGTATTCCAATACTATAAAACTGTACACCGAAACATGAATGCAAAGCCCTTAGCAGTGTGACATTCTGTCGGCGCGGGGAGCGCACCAACACTCTTGTCGTGGGTGTCACGGGGGTTGATGCTTGGGGTGCAGTTTCTCCTGTTGCCCCATAACCTGTTATAGGGAATAATTATTCATACCTTTACTTTTAATTGGCTCATTGTGAAGAGAGCATGTTATTTTTTTGTTTATGTACTCTTTTATGTAGTCCCATTTATACTCTCCCTATGTGCTACCCTTAATACTTCCTTATTTACCTCCTTGGTTCATACTCTCCCTATATACTCCCCTTATTTAGATTCTTATGTCCCCTTTGTGACCCTTGTGTCACTCTTTATAAGGTTCTCATAAGGTTGTCTGGAAGAGATTGTTCTTAGAGATAAAACCGCCAGTTATGTATCCTACTATAATTAGTTCTAAGATCAAAAATTGGTGTCATAATGAAGCATATCTATCTATTTACTCTTATGTACACCCCTAATACATACAGTCTATTGTGTATTTCCTCATGCACCTGAATTTAATGAGAGTATAAGGTGAATATGCCCACTATATATTTTAAGGACTGGATCTGCCCCTTACAGTCAGCCTTGTTACTACTATAGACTATTCTAAGCTTATAATATAAATGATAGTCAATATTCAAAGATATTGTTTACTACTAGTTTACATTCAAGATAACATTATCTTGAATTGTGAAATATTGTGTTACCTAATGTTTCAGTATCAATATTAAATTTACCTCATGTAAGAGGAAAATTCATAAATAACCTTCAACTTCATTTCCTTTTACTATAAAATGTAGCATTATAAAAGTTTTTTAAATGCAGTTCTGCAAGATCTGCAGTTGTTGTATAAATGAATCAGATGTTCACATTAATTCGAAGTCTATTATTGACATGGCCTAACTAGTCAACAAATGAATACACAACATGATAGATAATAGCTTAGTCATCAATGTACCATATTAGTGTTCTTTGTGTAGTAGTTGCGAGCAGTACTATCAAATAACTTGCAGCAACTCAAAATCTACATAATGTAATTTGCATTATCAATATCATTTACCTGAGCCTATGAAAGGTTCATGAGGCACCTCCTCATACTGCTGGTAGTTGTCCACATTGCCTATTAGTGAGCGGTCCATGCGTGCTCCCACATATGAACAACAATACTTGGCTGGTACATCAAACAGCTCCTCTGGGTCATTCAGTTTGTTCTCCATTCCTATAACAATCAATTAAGAAAAAATATTACATTTATTATTCATGCACTGTTCAGATCATTAATCAAATATTTTAGTAGAAGATAATGCCACAGAGAACAAATGACTCACCTTTTTGAAGTAGGGGATAAACCCATGAAAATGTTAATCGAGATATTGCACCAGCGCTTTGCATTGCTGTTCCTAATATACCTTCATCCATGTGTGGTAGCAGCGGTGTGTACTCACTCTAAAACATTCATATAATAGTTTATTTATATATTTAACTTAATGCCTCATACCATACATAAACAATAGCAAAGTTTTTAACTTACATGTGAATGTTGAGAGCCAACCAGACAGGGTGAGTAGAATGTAGCTCTTGAATTACTTGACGGTAGAAGAGTCATGAAATACAGAACATGACAGCACAGTGTAGCGATGTTGAAACCCATGGCGGTCCCAGACAGTAAGTTGCTCCGAATTGACAATACGTTGACAACCACTGCTAAGGTCCACATAAACAGCTGAGAAGTAGGGCCACGGCAACTCTGTCCCAGTCTGTGTTTTAATGCCAAGACATACCCGAAGTGGAACAACCACGCTAGGCATGACGAGCCAGCATAGAAATAGTTGACAGGGTACAAAACAGAGCCCGGTTGGGTAATGTAAACATACAGCTCAATCATGGGAATGAACACTAAGGCTAGTACTGCAAAACTTCGCAGGACTAATGCCCTTTCTTGTGTTTTGTCACGAACTACCCAATCTTTTCTGTAGCCAACATAATAGCCTGATATAACTGCAATGCAGAAGAAAACTGGTATTTGTAAAAATAATTCTTGGAAGCATCGTCCGAAATCTTTTGTTGCATCGTTCCATGGTGTCAGACCCTGGGGACCACATATATATTCCCATTGCCACTGCATTTTAAAATGTCTTTGTTTATATGGTATTTTTCTACATCACAACTGTTTGCTGCTATAAATTAGCTATAGTTTTTTTTTATTAGAAACTTCAATGCTTGTTATGTGCACAGCTAAATACAGCCGTATTCTGCAGACTTACAACAATTCTTGTTCGTTTCACCACAATTATTTTAAACGAAATAGACTAGGGACTTTTTCAAAAATACCTATTATTTACAAATCAAAATTGATAACAGTAATGTCATGTCATAAAAGTCAGTCCCTGTCATCGGTCCCTGTGCTGTCACTGTCACTGCTGTCAGTGTCTCATTATAATAGGTGTGTAGTAAGGGCCACTACTCACTAGCCAATACACATTAGCTGTTTCAAACAGCCTGTTTGGGAGCGGCTGCGGTGCGCAACATGCTGCATATTCGCAGTGAATTCATAACGGTTAATTACTTGTCATTGTACGTACAGCTGCGTTATGTTCGAGATGCATTTGCTGCCACCACGGCTGCTAACACGCAATAAATAATATGATATGATATGCTAGTAAACCGGTGGTGTGATAAGCCCTCAGAAAAACTTTCTCATAACAGCCCGTGCCACGCTAACTATACATATGCTCCAGACTGAATCCATTATTTTAGGATAAACCAGTAATTTCGACTCTTTTTTTACCTCTACCCTCCATGTGCCTGAATATTTATTTACCATTCTCATCTAATGTATGTTCCTTTTTATTTTATAGTGACAGTGACACTGACAATTATATTGCAATGTCGAAGGTGACAGGTGATCAGGATTTTCAAAACAATATTATTATGAAAAACCGCAATACGGATGCGAAAATATTTGGAAATTGGTGATTATTTATTTTATTTTAATCTCTAAATAATATTTTTAAAATGGACACAAAAGATTCAAGCACTATTGAAGAAAATTTTGAAGAAGCAGAAGATGTTGATCCCATCAACGACATAATTGATTATCTAGTAAGATGTGCTAAAATATCCTTTAAGAATGCACACGTAGATGAATTGGAGGTTCGAACTAGTGAAAAGATTAAAATGGCATGTGATATTTATAAGAAATCACCCACCGATTTTCTATTACAATTCGGAAAATATCTGGCTCCTCATCACATTGGTTACTTCGAGAATATGCAATCTACTGCTGATGAGAGCTTTCGTGAGTGTATCAAACAATTGAAAACTTACCATTCCGACAAAAGCCGATACAAAAGAGTCCGAAACAGGCGATATAATGCATTACAAAAGCTTCAGAATGAAACAGATTATTTTTGTGAAAAACAAATGATGTACAGAAATCCATTACTTTATGAGCAGCTTGTCGGCCAGTACCTATCTGATGAGGAAATTAAAGAACGCGATAATGTTGATAATGAAAACCTTACCTTTCTAAGCATGATTTTGGAAACAGTTGACCGAAATGAGATGAGAGAAATGAAGAATGAACAGATGCTAGAGGAAGACCTAGAGTCTATGAAGCTGACTAACATAGATGAAGAGTCCAAAAGCAGTAATAGCAACAACATGAAAAAGAAGCAATGGGGTGATTTTGATACTCCAGATACAAGACCAAGTTACATGCCAGAACCTAGGAAGCAAAATCTGATTACTGCCCCAGAAAGGAATTTGTTGAGGAAGGAATTCTTGCAAGAAATGTTCTGCAGTTTCCTAGAGGGAAGAGATGCAGAAGTTGATTACAATAGTATTGACAATAATGAACAGTATGATGATCTGGAGCAAGTGTCACAGGACGCTGAAGACAGATACTTTGACTCAGAATCAAATGACATTGAAAATCTTGAGGAGCATATGAAACTTGTACAAGAGTATGGAAGAAAGAACTCAGGGAATCTTTGTGATGATCCATTGGATGTATTCATGAAACATATCACCAATAAAAATAATAACAGCTATATTTTTGTTTTACTTTACATGGATCTTCTTAGTAGATATAGTTTTATTAGATACAAATAGTCCAATGGGCATGCCATTTGAATTCATTGTATGGTTGTTTCATTCTTCAAGGAAATCTTCCTCTTTGGTGATGGTAACTGCTTCATTGGTTGCAAGCCCTACTTTTGAGTGTGAGGTTCTAAGTTCGATTCCCAGAATGAGCCAAGTTTATTCTTATACAGGCAATCTTTAGCAACAGAATCAATATTAGGGTATCATTGTTAATTTGCAGGTAAACATTACTTTTTGAGTCCTCAAATTAAAAAATAAATTACGCTCGTTTCGCTGGCGCCCTCTTTCCTAGTTTTCTATTTGAATTGCGGAGAGAAGTTCGTAATCAACGTGTACATAGATTGTATGTTGGGTGCTGTGAAGGGTCAAGACGTGACGCACTTGGTCCTCTGATAACACCGCG
Source organism: Helicoverpa armigera (assembly GCF_030705265.1). Taxonomy (NCBI): domain Eukaryota; kingdom Metazoa; phylum Arthropoda; class Insecta; order Lepidoptera; family Noctuidae; genus Helicoverpa; species Helicoverpa armigera. The sequence continues at coordinate 5,464,996 of NC_087132.1, read as the reverse complement.
AAGGGCCAATACTCGCAATGAGTGCCCTAGAATTAAATTATCGCACCGGTTCCAATTTGTGCTTGTATTATTAACAAAAAACTATAAGTTACCTTCACACTAGTAGGTACATGAAATACCTACGGAACCCAGAACTGCGTGTGCCCTGAAGTAGACAACGGCCGATTTTTTTTAACATATCTGTTACCTAACGGCTTTTCTATCGATATTGTAATCATTGCAGGCGTCATCAATAGCAGGTAGCCAGCGCAAGCTATGAAACTGTAGATCTCCATATAGGTAAACTTATTATAGAGTTACTGCATAACACATAAGTCAACGTAACTGCTGTAATATCTATTAAACATAATTTAAAATATACTTGGAGATGTTGCACAACTCAGAGTAAGCATCGCAACAACTTTTCTATAACTATAGATGTAGTTAATTGATCGTTTCGAATACTGTTTGCGTTTCACTGGCGCGGCTGCCCATCGCATTTGTTGTTGTGGACTCTTTCTAAGGTAGCTAATGCGTGGTATGCATACTGAGAAGTCAACTGCAAATTTCACATAACATACCTACACAGCTACGTGTTTTTGTTTTGTGTAGTATTTTTCGTTCTATATTCGAAGGGTCTAATGGAGTAGCTCCAGCATGGGTGTTTGTAATTAAAATACTTCATTAATTTCTGGCTACATTGCTGTACACAATACTTCTACTACACCTTACTACTTTACATAATACCTACACTAAATATAAAATTTTTGGGGGTGGAACATTTGCCCTGATCAATGATTTAAAAATCACAACAGACACATTTGAATTTTCCATACAGAGTATCCTAGTAATTTTGCATCAACAGCACCATGTACTCGTACCTACTTAAGTGCTGCAGTTGTTTGCCAATGATGTACACTTTCCAATATCCTTGTTATAATATACGAATATAACTTGGTAAATAAGGATAATCATAAAATGTGCTTGCGTTATCCAGAGACTTCCCCAATCCGGATAAAAGATAATAGAGGTAGTTTTTGGATGCACCACGATAACAATATGGAACCCATAAACGGATGATTACGCATACGCATGAAGGAAGTATCAGTAAGTAGTAGAAAGCAGATTAAGTAATAGGAGGTAAGTAGTGCCATAGCTTCCAGGTTTGCAGACTTTGCAGTATATACAAACACTGGGTTTTAGGACGGAAAATATTTGCTTATGTACAAGTAGATACTATGTGTAATATGTCTGTTGATGTCAACTGGCGCGGGCGCCCGGAGGCAGGTCAGCGACAACTCCGTTGTATTGTCACAGTAACGCAGTCTCCATGTCACCCCATTCTTTAACAACATTTGCATACAATACAGCTAAGCTAGCGGTCCCAAAAATTACCAACGGAAAACCAAAACATCAGATTAAGCGTAAAATTTTTAAATTTTGCACAACGAGGTCAGCCGATTTAAATAAATTTAATTAATGACTCCTCCTATGTGTCCTGTATTGTGGAATAATTAGGTAAATAACAGAATATATGTCATTAGTATATCAAATGGCGTAATTTTTCCAACTGAATATTCTATACAGAACCAGTTACCAATGCCTTTGGTATGTTGCACGGTTCACGCTTCTCATTTCCTTACATCAATCATGTATTGTTCAGATAACACATTACCAAATGAGGAATATGATGACTCACGAAGAGGAGCTTAGCTTACAGACACCTACGTAGTTGAGACGGTGACATACTGCAAGGAATGAAACCATTGTTTCAGTGTATCAGGTGTGTGGAGAAGGCGAGGTGCGTGCCCGGCGCGTGCGCTATGAATGGGCGCGCGGACGCAGACGCGGCGCAGACGTCGTGCGGGAAACGCGCTGGACCGGCGCACGCGCATACTGTGACATTCGTGTTGTGTTGTCCTTTGAGACGTCTCCCGTTGTAACAATGCTTTTGGTGAGTTCCTTTTTTTTATTAATAAATTTCTAGTGAGCTATGTTTCGTGGTTGATAATTTCAAACATATAGGTAATTCCAGTTATAAAAATGTTATTAAAACCAAAAGTTTCAGTAAATGTTACGAAATAAAACAAACTTAATTTTTGTTAACATTGAATTAAAACTTTCGTTGTTTTATGAATTAAAACTATCAGTTGTGTTAAAGGTACATATAATAATATTTTTGTTATGAATTGTGTCATTGATGTTAAATAAAAACACTGTCTAAAAACCGCATGCAAATGCGCTACGAAAATTCAAAGACGTGCGCGAACGAAAGACATCAACGCGTAGGCGTAAAGCCTGATATAAATTGGTTGAGAACCTTTCTCAAACAATTACTTGCATTTTTCTACTTTACTAAGAGACTATCTTATTAATTAAGTAGTATTTTTAATATTTATAGTTTATTCCGTTTTTTTAAAACTAAGAACTTTCAGTCAACTATAAATGAATTCATTAAAGAAGAATGGGTATGTGATGGGCAAGATCAATATAATAAAGCAAATGCCAAAAATTTTTCAACAGCTCATAAATCAATAATTAAAAGTTCATAAACTGTGGGAGTTGGCATAAAATACGTAATAAACGTGAATGAGACGTGTTTGACGCGGTATCTAAATGAGTACACTAATAAAAACCGGTCAAGTGTAGGTCAAAGGCGCGTAATAAAGTTTAGTTGCTGACAAGTAAACGGACTTGTCCCCAGTAGCCTGTATGCCTTCACACTAGAGCCTGACAGTCTACAGCAAGGATAAGAAAATACATAGTACAAATTCCCTTTTCATGCAATCTTAATGTGCAGTATAAGTAGGTCTGGCTTCCGGGCATCTTTCCACACGTGAACGGAAAGATGATACCTACGTTTTTATATAACACTTGGTTATCACGCATTCTCAGTATCAATTGTTAGCTACTGACATTATTCTTCAAGAGTAACTATTAGGTATTCACTACGAGCTCTCCGTGACTATTGACTATTAAATACAGGGAAATCTTTGCTTGGTTCAAATAGAAATCCATATCCTAGTTGGCACCGTCCCTTCTAAACAACAAACGGTTTGAACTATTGTGATCTCCTTAACTGTTAGGTAAATAGGGTCCTGACTGAGTATATATTATATTTCCTTATTCGTATCAAGAGATGCGTTCAAGCCAATATTACATGATCAAGCTTTTTAAGTTACATACCTCTATAATTCAATTCTGCGAGACCTTTTCGGTGTTATAAATTATCTGTTTTTGTGTGATAAGTGATTCTTAGAAGTTTCCTCAACACTTAGATACCATCGATATATGTATGTATTAAGGTACGGTTCCTCGACAGCGATGAAGTCCTTTTTTCTTAAAACAACTGTTTACTTTAAAATTTGAACGTGGAAATGATTACTAAACAGTCGTTTTAAGATAACTGACGTTTGTAAACTTGGGCCTCAGGCACTTAAGTCTTACGCGTCATCCGTACATTAAAATCCTGGGGAAATCTGTGTGACTGTGGGACGCGGTGGCGGCGCGGGCGGGCGCCTCGGGCGGGCGTCGGACGTGGGCAAGTCCTCAGCGCGGACGCCGCGCGGGTCATCGACACAGCGTGTGAAAGTGTTATCCTCCTTCTGCACCCACACGCCAAGAGGTCGCCGCCGCTCGGACCATCCATCTAGCACTCACTAAAATGGATTTTATGTCGCCTCCTTAAATAGTATGTGTCTTCCGAAAAGTTCGGAAAGATTTTAAGCACGTGGTGTTGGGTGCAACAAAATTAATGTTCCTATCTCTGATTAATAAAATTCTTCATAATGTTGAACTACGTGGACTCTTGTTCACATACACGATACACTTCAAGTTGAATTGAAAATTCTAAATAAAACCTACTCTGAAATGCCTGTAATATTCTTCCAACTCTAATACTTGTAATATGCTTATTTTGTCTTACTCTGAAGTTAACTTTCGCGATAAGCTTTGAAAGACTTTGAAGCTGGTGGAGTAACAAAAATTAAATCAATTTGGGATGTATATGCGTGACATGCTGGACGTGTCGGACGGCCTGACGGAGGGCGGTCGGACGGCTGCGAGGCTGCGTTGGCGTCAAACCGCCCGTGGCGCCACTCGGTCTGCGCGCGCGCCGTTCCCACGCCCCTTCTCCTCCGACCCCCGCGTCCCGTCTCCTCTCTGCTTCTCGTGAATCAACGTCGACTTTTATAAATAAAGCTTTAAAAACTTTCACTAACAAATATATACGAGTTTTTGGAAGAACATGAATAATGGCTTATGTCTAATAGTCCGGTTAAAATATATTGGGTATCATCAACGTGACGCTGCGGTTGATAAGGTGACAACACATAGTGAAACCACCATGGTACCTATTCCTCTCTCACATGAAGGTAGGTATACAACGTAATGTTAGATAACGAATAAATAAAATAACGGAGATAAAAGACGTAAGAGTGATTACAGTGAGGGTTATCACGCGATGAGCCGCATCACTGCGGGCCCGCGACCACCGCCCGCGCCGCGCCGCCTCCGGCGGGCGTGCGTCGCTCGGCTCCACGCTCACTCACTGCGACACTGCGTCTGCTCAGACATTACACAAAATTGATTTTACGGACACGCCTGAGCTGAGTTACGTTTTATGATTTGATTACACGCATAAGCGTCGTTTGCAACTTAATTGGTCGATCACAACTGTTAATAAAAATAACATATTTTAAACAGTTAATTAATCCTTGAGTCATCCATCTCATCTCTCAGGCGCATCTCATAAAGAATAGATTTAAGTCTAGAGACTTGCTTGACTTACCTAGTTGCACTCTTATACAAAGCATTATCGACATAGATAGCTGATAGGTACATATGTGTTATTTAACATTGTTATTTTTTTTTCAAATCGGACCTGTACCTATTCAATTGACCTAATCTAAGCGCATTGCACACACTCCTATACTTGTATCCATTTTATCATAAGACTATTAAGTTTCAAACGCATTCTAGATTTCATGCGAAAACAAAATTTTTTAAGCAACGATCGTAGTCAATCGTAATCGTAACGTAACCATATTCAGTGGAAGAACGTCGAGCAGCGCGATGCACACAATAATCGTAGTGGGTCAAACTGACACCGACACCTCATTATAGCCAGACTGTCCACTACGCAGCTCCACATATCTACTGAATCTGATCTAGATCACACTTTGATTTCGTTTTCGCGACGCCATAAATCGCAATCGTATCGATTTGCATAATTAACAAATAAAATGGCTTTAATTATAATTGCAAGCCGCGATGATGGTTATTATTTATTATTTTAATAAATCTAAGTCTTAAGATAATGGATAACCTATATTGTGTGTTGAATGGAATTAGATGCCGCACGTACATTGATATATTCTGCTTTTTAATAAACAACTATAGTATGGTTAGGTCAATCAGGAAATAAATTATGTATTCTAGTGGTTGGCTAATATAATAGTTAGCAGATGTACGTAAATAATGCATGCGCTGCGCTTATATTGGTATCCGTATGCAGCATCGCTGGCACCGAAGCCTAACGGAATCTGTGTCGGAGACAGGTTCGAAGGCAGTTTTATGTCACGTCCATTGTAGAGGTGTACGTAGGTAATTCTTGGTGCCTACATACCTACCTATTAAAATTAAGTGGGCAACTGCACTTTGCTTACTCGTCTCTACACGCAACTGGGAGGTGTTTCCGTCTTTACTAAACGTGGAAAATAATTTGAAAACGGTCATAGTTACACAATAATTGGGATCATATTAGGTACCTACACCAAGCATACGAGTATAAAATGCTATTAGGTATACGTTACTAGTTTCCAACATTTTCATCACCGAAACATGATGTTTAAAACTTTCTATAGATAAGACGCACCTAGTTTGCTTTTCGTTAATATGTTAAGTCTGGCTGTAGTTTTCAATATGCTCATACTAGACTAGCGAGGTAGTCTTGTATTTACCCTGGCACCAGCTAGATGGATGTGAGTAAAAAGTAATGATACATAATGTCGGCAGATGCATTATGCGTCATAAAACTTACAAAGTTCACTTACCCGTAAGCAATCTTCTCGTGTTCATGACTGAGTTAAAAAGTCAACCCATCACTTTATAACCATCTTACTTCCTTGATTATCTTAGAAGAAAAACTGGCGTGCTTTACAAAATAACCAAGTAGACATCAATATATCTACATAATACTTAGTTTGACCACCTATTTAGTTAATAAATTAAGCTTGATACTCGCTATCTTGATACTCAGTAAGTTATTTGAGAAGTATTTACCGCGAAGTTTTTGGTATATTCAAAGCGCACATGTTCCATCCTTACAAGCATTTAGAATCGTCAACGTTGTTTTCACTAGCAACTTGAGCACGACGGTGGTTAGTATATAATTTCATTCAGTTAGTAAAACTAGAGGACTCGGTTAACCACAATGCTTATAAAACTAGAAAAGGAAAGTTGTGCCGCGTTTGGTGTCCGAACAAATGTTTACTGAACGTGCCGACTTGATGTTCGCCGGCTCTTCAACAACTTACACGAATTACTAACTAGGAATTACTTATAGGTACACACTTATCACCGTTTGAGTTGCTCTTTCAGTAGCAGTAACTTAGAGGTACCTACTCAAAAGGACTAGGCAACATCTTCTAGTCTGATGATTAATGACTCTATATTAATGAAAGCCAATAGTTTTGAGGAATTACTAATGTCCTAAAACAATTAGGTAGTCTAGGCGGTCCTTTTTTATAGGATTTCTTGGTTCTTGGTAAGTATTCACATAGCCATCCATCTTTATTCTCTACTAGATAAAAACTTTGACAACAGTTTCTACCATATTCGTTTTAAACAAAGCTTTTTTCGCGGCATTAAACAGCGGAGAGTGAAAGGAAATTTAAAATAGGATAAATTAAATGCAAAGCACTTAATATGATTCCCGTCAAGTAGTGTCCGCGTTAGTGATTCGGCGCACGCGCTGCTTTCACTGCTGCTGTGTCCATTGTATCCTGGTACCTGAGGTGTCGTCGCCATGCCAGTAGGTCTCACATCCCATCAATTTACCAATAAACGTCTTGCCAATAGAATTCGCGAGCTGTTTATGTCTACAATATATTGCTATAAGCTTGTAAAGAATAGTTCTACTGTAAGTAAGCTGTGAAAGGTACTCGAAGTTTAATGTCGCGTCGTGTAAATAATGTACACCGTATAAAATTAATATTGTTTAATTAATCTGTCATTTTTATGGCGAATCTTAGAAACCACAGTGAAAATTAAGAGTTTTCCAACTGAGGTACCTGTACGTGTAAATATATATTAAGTCTATATTTATTGGTGTTGAACCTTCCTATTATAGGTATCTACGTACAGGCTTTGCGTTGGTACATTATTGTCTTTTAATACTTTATTAATGGTAAAATTTCATACTTTAGCCTTAATTTGTGATTTAATTCAGTAAACAAATTTGGAACAACGCATATGAATAAGGAAACGACTTGATGTTGCTCAGATTTTTCCATAAAAAGCCATTGAGGTCAGGCATTTCGTATACATAAATAAAGAGGATGGTTATAATATTAAATTAGCTCGTCTTTCTTCCCATCGAGGCAGCCGGCATTTTAACGAGGCAGTCTCGTGTCCAAAACGTCCAAAAAACCATTCGCCTTCACTCTAATTGGATGAAATTCATGTTTTCAATAGTTACATATAACCGCATGCGACAAAAACTGAAATATTAATCATGCACATGTAGGACGAAAATATGCATTCAATGGGGTAGTCGCTTTGTAATAATGTCAACGTATCGATAGCCAACGCGAAAAAAAGTAGTCTCGTTTACTCGTGAATGTTATGTACGATACCACCTTGTTAGTAATTAAGTATAATATGTTCGTAATCCAAACTAATATTATAAATGCGAAAGTAACTCTGTCTGTCTGTCTGTCTGTCTTTCTGTCTGTCTGTCTGTCTTTTCTTCACGCCTAAACTACTGAACCGATTTGTGTGAAATTTGGTACAGACATAGTTTGAAACTTGAAAAAGGACATAGGATAGTTTTTATTACAAAAAAAAATAAAAATAAAATTATTCCGGACATATAGCGCCATCTATTGGTCAAATCAAAAATCTGCTGGTAGTCACTATTCCACGCGAACGAAGTTGCGGGCAAAAGCTAGTATCTTAATAAATATGATTGCTTTTTTTGCAGATAAATCAACATATTTTGCTGTTATTGTTCGCTGTGACAGTTGCAAGTTCTCGATCATTTTCTTCGGACTTGCTTGCTGCTCATACGGCTCCAATCAACCAAATTGCAAATGTGACTTGTAAGTATACTTATGATTCTTATCTTTACTGACTTAATGAATCCAAAAGCGACTTTGTTTGTTACGGTTTTTTCACTGAAATTACTAAACAGTTTAAGTTGAAATTTGGCATAGAGAGTGACGGGAAAAAGGACTCTTGGAAAGCGGGCCAAACTGCAGGGAAAATACTTGCTAGACTAACTTATACATCCGCCATTAATTTATATTTGATCAAAATTCAATAGCCATACTTATTGTATGGTCCAGTGAGCTATGTATCTGGCATATATAAAGAGAGCCAGTTCCTATATACTAAGTCCTATTTTGAAAAAAAAAACACGTTTATTCAGCTTTACATCTTCGTTTTATTTCAGATGGAACCGAGATAGAAAATCAAGGTAGCTTAACTTCGATATTTTCCCCACGTATGGACTTTGAACAATGGAAACCACTAACAGGCCGAGGCGACCCGCTGCGCAACGATCCGACCTATGACTACGAACCGCCAGTGCTTGAACGAGTCCACTACTGGGCTGACGAAACTAGACTGGAGCGAGAACATTATCCGGAGAGAAAATCTGAAGTGCTCATGCTTGGTGTGTCTTCTCGCAAGCCCAGCGTTACTTCTCGACAGCCTCCCTTGCCACCCAGGCGACACGTACACCGACCTCAACCAAACAAGTATGAGGACTTTACATATAAACTTAGCGAACATTATCCAATGACTATTTTAGTACCCCCGCCACCACCTCCTCCTGGTCATCAAGCACCGCTCTTTATAATCTCTGATGAGAAACCTCCTATTAACAATAAAGTACCACCGCAAACGAAGCCCAATAGTCCGCCTCAGATCCTTATTCCAGATTCTACTATTGGACCTGAACATATCACATCTTCATATGCTCTACAAGAATCAAACCTAATCTATCAGTCTTCAACGACTATTCAAAATTGGGTAAGAGATGCAAATGATACAAAGATTCTCGATAACGCTGTCAGTAGCGACTACGCTGGTTGGGGACCAACAACACCAGTTGACGACAACGATTCTGCAAATGAAACCCATAACTTAATATTGAACGATCACGCAGAATTTCCTAGGCATCCGTATTCGTTCTACAAACCAATGTTATCTGAGTCACCGCCTCCACCCAAATTAACTTTTAACCCTTCAGTTGTATCAACGTTTGTTCCGACCGCTTTACCACCGACTACTTCCGTACCACCTACTATGGCTTTTACTAAAATAACATGGCCAACAGAAAGGTCGACTGAAATGCTAGAATATACAACAGAAACTCCTCAAGAAACCACTACTGAAAAAAGAAGCACCACTGCATTTCGACCAACACCGATCCCTACAACTGTCACAAAATTAGAAACAAGCGTGTTTGACATGCTGGGACCAATGATGTCTATGCCAATGGTTAATGGCCCAGAGAGGCCCGAAGACAATCTTTATGCCCATGCTTCTGAAACTGTTCATATATTTGACGAACATAAACCGGAAGACGTAGAGATTGAAACAATGCAAACTATGCAACCACCGCCGGTTAAGCCAGTTGATAGTATAAAAACTGCTCAGAAGCAACAATTCCACGTAAATTCACAAGATAAAAATAAGAAGCCGGCAATTTATACACATGGTCCTTATTTACACAATCGTTTTACAACGCCCATTCCAACTACCATAGAAGAATTTTCAGAAAATGTTAAACAAACAACTGAGACACCAACTGTACCAATGTACCTTATAATACAAGGTCACTCAAAGGTAAAAACCTATGGTTCAAAGCCTAAAGTTCCAGATAGCAAAGAGACAGTTAATAATGAGATAAGTAAGCCTTTAGAGACGAACGAAGTAAAACATCTTCATCCAATTGTCAAAAAATCTGCAAAAAAACTAGATTTAACTGATGCTGTTCGAAAGAACAATGCAAAAAGTCTAAAGACTTTGATCGATAGTGGAGTAGGCTCCATAGAAATACAAGAAACTGATCTGGGGATAAAATACGATGTCAGTGATGGTAGCGACGTGCCAATTGAAATATACAGAAAAGGTATCGTAGATAATGACGAAAATGATTATTCAAATCCTAAAAAAACTGGCAAAGACTTAAGAACTAAACGACAAATAGACCTAGAGGACTTATTGCCTTTCGATGAGGAGACTATAGAAGAATATGTTTACAACTTTCTAGAAGGGAAAAAGAATGACACTGGTATCACTGGATTAATTGCGCAAGCAGTGACAAGTGATGCGGCGCAGGCTGTCGACGAACTGGAAGATGAAGACGACAGTGAACAAGAGGAGGAAAGGTGAATGCAGTAGAAATGTTTGTCGGAGACTTACTAGGATAAATTACATAGCACAATACCAAAAACAAAAATATATTTTGGTGCAGATGTTCGATAAATTTATGAATTAGACTTTAATTTGTTGATCTACCCCACCGATGGATCGGCCTACTCCGGGACACAAGACAAAAAGTTGAATATTAGACGTCACCGATGTGGTATGAAGAAAAAATATTTATACGTACGGATTACAAAAAAAAAACTGAATACCTAAATCCGATTCGAACGGAACCTCATTTTTCACTGCCCACCTATCACACTTCATGACATATACTACATGGTGACTGATGGACAGCGAATTACCGTTTGGTAAAACTTAATGTAGCTTTTTCACTTCTTAGTAAGGAGTAGTTTATCAACTTTATACCTATCAGTTAGTACCCTCACTGGCATCCTTTTGCTTGCTAGGAAAAATACACCTCTGATGAAAATGTGTGTTGATGTAGTTTCAGTGACGGAGTGAATAATTGGATTTTTAATAAGACTTAATATGTACCTACCTACCTATTTAGTGAACGTATTTATTTTAGAGATAAGGAAAACATTTGATTGTACAATTATAATTCTTTACATAACTTTTTGTTTTACTATATCCTTTTCTTTCACATATATGTATACACGGATAGGTATACATATATATCCCTTTCCCCATGATAAAATGCAACTCAAATAATTTTCCATTTTTCTAATTAAGTACCTATGTAGGTTTAGATTGATGCACGTCTACAAAAAAGACACGTGCGACCAGCGGACGCGGCCCACTAACACACACATTTCTTACCATCCTTTTCGTAGAAATAGACAGAGACACCTTAGATAAAGTGAAAGCTGCTTATAAACCCATAAAGTCACATTTATTGCGATCCAGTGTGGCCTATAAGGAGTCATCTATGATGGAGGGTCAACGGCAGATAAGTAAAACAGCGTAAATGATAGTAACTACAAGTGTACATTTAAATTATAAACTTGTTATACAAATGTGAAATATATTTACGTTTAGATAATAACAATAATCCCAAAGATATATATTGCCCCCTTCATGAAGTATTGCGTAATCGACGAGACTACGCTGGGCGCTGAGTTGCACCAGTCTGCTTGACACAAACACACCTTATATTCAGCATCGGCATGTCTGAAATATATGCCAGTATGTTCGTGTGGCTATCTGAATCACTAAACAGTCCGCGATGCAGCCACAATACCTACATAATAGGCACAATCGCTATGACTCACGGGATCCGGATAGGGCAGTTATCAAAACTGTCCGAATAGCAAACCAAGAGAAGAGAGCGGTTCCCTTACTGCTTTGAGAGTGTTTGCATCTGACGGTGCATCATAGTTCTTTGAATACTTCGACTTGGTACTGAATACAGCATATGTTGGGATAACACATACCTAATCGTGAGCTGGAAATTCCACAAACACGCGAACAAAAGTTGGAAAACATAACCAGTCTGCAACTTATACGTTGCCAGAACTCCCTAAAATTCGGTTACCTATATACCGATTTATAGATAATCCCGATAGACTGTAACAAAAAGCAATTGCAACACAAACCCATCGTCGATATTTGTTTTGAACATAATCCTGCCCTTTTCCATTTGCAGTTTTTTTTTTATAAATCAGCGCTCTTTTTGTAAATAAAAGCACTTACTTTTCATGCTTGCACGTCATGGCTCTTGTGGGGATAGTCATAGACCGCGGCAGGCTGTCGTCGCCTGTTGAAAGGTAGCAGCCTCTCTGCACTATCCAGGCATGTCGCGCCCGCGCAGACCATGATCTCACAAAGCACATCGCGTTCTCTGCCGAACACAGATAATGAGCTGGTTTACTGTCTACAATGCTTGGTGGACAGACTAATATAGTTTGTACTATCGTTATAAGCACCTCCTGTGCAATTGATAAGGAACATCCGTGTGCTGTTAAATGCAAAAGTTGTCGGCACGAAGTCACCTCCGCAGCGAGTCCAGTCGCTCTGGGTCGACGAACAGTTATAACAGAGCAATGCCTCATTTGTCTTAAACAAAAATAACCAAAGCCACAACTTAATCAACAACATGTGTGTGTGTGCATATTTGAAATCGTTGAAAAGCTAAGTAGCACTCAGTGTGGAATTCAGGATTGTGTCATCGCAAATTTATGCAAGTTATGACATTTCCCAATAATAGACAGAAAAGAGCAAGTACCTATGTCAGATAAAAAACTGAAAGAGGTCATATTCTTATGCCTTTGCCTACAATTTAAACTGCGGTTTAAGCTTAATACGTAGGTAATCAGGAATTTCCAGGATACAATCTATATGGTTGTTGCCACACACACAGATTACCTTTAGGTGGAATTCGGAAATAAATTTCCCAGTTTTCACAAGCTGGCGAGTGGGTAATCATTACCCAAACTTCAAATCGCTATACTTCCATATTGTAAACTGCGCTTGGATAATCCATCCCAAACCATCGCTGCCTGTTTTACGACCACGAGCCTATAACTACATATGACTTGTCATCAAATTCGGTTCAGAAGTTTTTGCGAGAGAGCAATAAATATCCATAAGTATATCGATTGGGTCGACAACCGCCGGAATGTACAGTGGTTTGAAGTGAGGACAATAAATTCCCCTCAACATCCGGGTAACCGGGTGTTTTATTCCCAATCGGGAGACTGTGGATCGGGAAAGTACAATTATGTTTAAATATCCCCTATACTCAACTTCTACGTTTAGTAACTGTTTTTTAGTTTTGTTTTCGCCAACCATACATAATATAAGTACATAGGTTGGTGCTATAGATGCACTGGAGGTGAAGCAAACCATTTTTTTCGTTATTACATATCCATATGATAGCTAGTCATCAGAATTTATCAGCGCTATGCTCCCTCAATGTTTATTATTCTCAAAAGCTAAAAGTCGACTTGGTGTACCTATTTAAAGGCAAATATTAGTAGATATCTGTAAACTGAAACCTGTCCGATATTCCTCATTACAGTTTATTGTAAGTGCACATTGCATTCTTGCTACAGCAGTCCGACTTGGGCCGAATAATCCTCTATAAGTTAAAGGGTCCTGTCCGTAACGCCTGTGAGTGAACGTGCCATTGTAACACAGTAAACAAAACGTTTTGTGGATGACAAAGAGAAAATGAATTAATACAAATACAAGCATTTAGCATATCTTGTTTTTGATATGATATTAACTTTTCATGATTTTACATAGGCCCACTAGATTTTTATAGCGGTCAAACTCAGCATATCTACAGAGGTCAGTTAACATCTGGGACTACCAAGTATTACCGTATTAACTATTATAGTAATCTGTGGTATTACCTCGTTTCACTTAAAATACGGACTGATAAATCCTTTTGATTGTGATGGGTTTGTAAAAATTGGTGAATGCATGTGTTATTTCAATTATGGCTCTATATTCACCTATGCAGGAAGTTTTACATTAAAACATATTACCCATAGTAGTTAGTAATATCAATGAGCCGCAAAACACAACTCTCGAATTTCCGACAATTTCGCACGTGTGTTTAACTTATTAAGCATACAGCATTAGTTAAACATTGCAGTGGTGATTAGCTAGGGAGCGCCGAACGTGAATTCAATTGCACGGCTAACGCAATGATAGAGTAAAACCATTTGTATTAAGTTTCAATAATGTATTTCGTAGTTTCCATAAATCGATAACTATCCACTATCGGTGAGGTAACAACTCTTGTAGAACCATCTCAGCGAGCTACAATTCTAAATTCACAATCTAACTGATAATTTTAGGGTGCATCCAAAACATCTTAATAATTAATATTTTCGAAGGCAATTTCTGTATTTCGACGTTATTTTTTTTGTAAAAAAAATACACGTAGTATTAAACAAGAATAAGTTGAAGGAGTATAAGTTAAAGTAGTTGTCTCTACATGGATTTTATTATTTCTCTGCATTGGTGAGTAAATGTATTGAACGCACCCAGCACGCATTCACCGCCGCACAAACTCAAGGCGCACTCCCACTACGTAAATAACCACAACATATAAATGTTTATGCAACTACAATTTTCGAGTGTCGTAGCTGTGCTTGTACCGCTTCCGATACGCAACCATTCTTTGGACCCAAAAAAAAAAAACAAATTAAAATCTACCGTGTTTCAACTCACGCATCACTAACGTTTTTAGCTTTTTTTTTTAAATAACATTTATGAGTGAACAATCTGACCATCTTGTATTACAAAGAGTGACATGCGTGAATAAGTTTTAATATGCGCATGTCACGTACCCATAAGTTTATTATTCGAAGTTAACTAATACAATATTTGAACATAAAATTTTTATTCACATTGCAATGTAATGTAGCGACTGAGCGATATTTCGTTAATACATGTTTTAAAAAAAGATTATATTATATAAATTTAAAACTCAATATACAACATTTCAAATAACTAAGTGGCTATAAATGCAAATTAAAAAAATAAAACAATAATATATCACAATGTAAAGTCGATAAGTTAACAAACTTATTGAAAAATTAAACATGACCTACGCAAATTTCCCGCTCAGCCTCAATCATTATTCACACTAGATGTTAAATGACTTATAATAGAAAGATATTCCAATGAAAGGATTTTATACATTTTTAATAATAAATCCAACAGTTGTACATACACATAACAATTTAGCTACACATATTTTGTTCATATTAAATGCAGGAACGTAAATAACTCTAAAGGTTTTCTTGAGAAACAATTAGTTTACCACTTCAATATGAAGCAGGCGTACAACCTACACAAATTTTATTTGACACTTAAAATCAAATACCTAATAAATGCCAATAAATCAATTTACATGTAGAAACTGCTTTCAACAAAGTATTTCATTATTATTTACAATATATTTTTGTGAACTACATGTGTAAGCTATTGTTAAGTTTTGTGAAACATTTATATAGCACAACAGATTAATCGTATAGCAATATTTTATCTACTCAATCAAATAACAATGTGATATTGACTGACATTTACAATTGTATATGGTGCACCTAAAAGTTACAATAGATTGGGAAAGTAAAAGCTATATATAAGAAGCAGCTTACTAGAATTATCAACACCAAAAACATTATTCAACGATGCGATGCGAGTCGGCGGCGGCTAGGTACCAGAAGTCCACAACGAGAATATGATCTGGCACAATATTTTAAAACCTCTAACAAATTGGTAATTAAAATGATATGACACATTGAAATAATAGAACTCCAAGCAGTCTTAAAGCTTTAACAAATAAAAAAAATGGTAATGTAGAAGGGGATATCATACAGATACATATATTGAGAATAATTTACGAACAATATAGTGAGCTCTCTGGCTAACATGGACGGCCAGGTTTTATTCTCGTTGAGTATATGGCAAGTTTAGTGGCAAGAGTCTAGCTCACAGTCCAGTCCAGTCCCCAGCGCTCAGATACCTTCAGTTGTGCTGCTGCTGCATCTTTGAGAGAGAACAAGTGTGTCATCTCTAGTTCTGTCTTGGCTAGTGAGATAGCCTTCTCAAATAATTCTAGGGATCGCCTTAGGTTTCCTCTGTAAACGATAAAGAAAATAATAAATAAAATGATAATTTAACTTCAGACTATGTTATTAATCTGGCATTATTTGTAGTCACATGATCCTTGATCATTTTATTTAGCACCATACACTGGTATTTTTTTTATAGATTGGTTTTAGAAGATAATTTTATTCTTAAAAATATTAAAACTGTGAAATTCGATAGAATTTAGAGTCCTCAAGAGCTGAATTTCATGGGCACAGTCACAGGATAAGCTAGTGTATTTAATAATCTATCATACTAATGAGAAATTACATTCACCTACTTTTAACTCAAACATATTTGAAGGCTGATGTTTGTTACATAACAATAAAACAATTATTTTTACGATAGCAAGAGATAAAGCTTCTTATCTCATATGTATTTACTGGCATTGATGATAAAACAGCTCAGTGATAACAGTGGATAATACCAGTCAAAGATGACAATTGTAAGAAATGCCAGATATTTACAGATTTACTGTTTAGAAATGAATCACAAGGTATTTTAACTGAATTGTGTTAAATTTTATAGCATTTTTTGGAAATATTATGAATATGTTTAAATAAATAAAATATTAAATATTTGTTTGAAACTGTTAATTGATTTCCCTTACCTCTGTACTTCGATGGTACCCAATGTCTCATATGCAAAGTCACACTTATCATCCATTTCAATGGCTTTGTTGATGAGCTTGACTGCCTTGTCAAAGTCTGTGCTCTTCTGCAGCTGCACTAACCCCTTGTGGACGTACAAGGTAGCATTGTTGGGGTCTACTGACAGGGCAGCATCAAACAAGGCCTCAGCACGCCCCCACTCCTGCTGGTCTGATAATACTTGAGCAAACAAGATGTATGCTTCAGCGCAGCGAGGAAATCTTTCCAACGCTCGTTCAAAGTCAGCTCGTACTTGTGTCAAAGCTCCAACATTCTTATTGATCTGTGCATGTCTATAGTCAGCATAACACTTCTGGATATAAGCAATAGAGAAGTCAGGGTTCAATTCAACTGCCTTAGCAAACTCAGCTGTAGCCTCATCCATACGTTCTAAAAGAAGATAAACCTGACCTCGGTGATGATATATGTCAGAGTTATTGGGATCTAGCTGTGCGGCCTTTGCAAAGTCCTCCAAGCAACGTTCAGTGTTTTCCAATTGGGTAAATAGTGAAGCTCGCTTAATCAAGGCATTAACCTTTACTTTAGTGGAAGCATCGCTATCAATGACCCTTGCAAGATCTGCTTGAGCTTCATCATGTCTTCCTAGCAACAAATAGAAGGTAGAACGCAACAAAAGAGCTTCATTTTTGTACTTGGCATCAGCATCTTTTAATTCATCAGAGCATGCTTCAACAATGGAGTCGTAATCTTGAGCATCTAGAGCTTGCTTGGCTTTAGCAAAGCCACTGACAACTTTCTCATCTAGTTGCAGTTTAGTTATGGGGTCTTCAGAGAAAGCAGAGAAATATGTTTTAATGAAATGCTTAGAGGGCATGACTGGGCGACGTTTAGCAAGAGCCTCACGAGCATGCTGCCTTCCTAGAGCTTTCAAGATTCTATCAGCATTAACTAGGGAACTTTGCACTTGGAACCTTTCGAGAATGCATGCTGAGGTGACATCTTCAAGAGCCAAAACAAGGTCACCACTCTTCTCAGCAGCGCGAGAACGTCTTAAGAAAGCTTTAACATACTTCTCGTTGAGTTTAAGAGCAAATGTACAATCTTCCTTGACTTGCTCCCACATTTCACGTTTTTCGTAACACGCAGAACGATTCTGATAGAATGTAGCAAGGTCGACGGGACGGTCAGGAGGGCAGGCCTCGATCGCTTCGTTGTATAAAGCTATAGCTTTGTCATATTCCCCTGCATGGAATGCCCGGTTTCCGGCACCCTTCAGCTTCATAGCGCGGTCGATAGCGCTCTCAGAAACTTTAGCGTTGTTATCTTCATTATCCAATGAAATGGTAGTCTTGGCTTTCAATTCAGACACTTTCTTCTTTTCTGGATCTTCTAATCTGTTTCTGAGATAAAGGTAACCTAAACCGATGGCAAGAGGTGCGCCAAGAAGAATTGCCAGTTGCCATTTAGGAAAAGGTGTACTGCCTGTTGACGCCATTTCTTGTGAGAAATTACTTCAAGAGATGTAAAACCATAAACGATTCACCATTCAGTTAATCACTCCCAAAATATCGTAAATACAGAACACCTAATTTATAATTTTCATTACCGTTCTTCCCATTTCATTGATGTCTTCACGCACGAAGGTAAAGCAAAACATAGACAATTCTTTGACATTTTCTTTTTTTTTTTACTTATGAATCACGTCATGTGGTATTCAAAAGTGCCAGTATCTATTAGTCGATATTCATCGACTAAAATAAGGAAGTTTACTAGTTTTGTAGGGTAGTCGTTTTATTGATGGTTTTACAAAAAACCAATGGTGTGGTGGAAAAGGAACAATGTATGGAAGATAGTTTAGTGCAACATGTAATAATTTTTCCATTTTTATTTATCAATAGTTGAAAGTTCTTCATGTATTTATGTTTTGTGTATAGTATTTTATTTTTAGTAAACTAGTTAAAGTTTGTTAATATAGTGTACACATTCCTCTTCAAAGTAATTTGTAATGAGAAAGAAGATTCTATTTTGGTTTGTCTATTCTATTCTATACAATTTTTATTTATGGCAATCCACGTCGATGTCAATGACAGTAATGTCAGATGTCAATGAAATCGACAGTCGACAGCTGATGGCTAATTGTCAATGTCAATTAATTTTTATTTAAAGTTGCTGCTGCTGCGGTGTTTTGGAATCGCTATCGCATAATGTAAATTAAGAACTTAGGCTCGAATATCAAATTAACTCTATCAATATTATTTATTGGCTGCTTATTCCTAAAACTGGCTAATAATGTATATAAATTCTTTTAGATCTCGCTGAATATATTATAACCTAAATGTTGTTTTAATAAGAGTTTTATTTCATAGTTCTTTTTATTTTCTTTGTAGATCAATCACTACCTGCACACGAAATAGCGTAAAATGTTTGCCAGAAAAATGATAAAGTTTGTGAGTACACTATCTCTAAATGATTGGATGTTGAGATTTTTTTCAAAAGCCTTAAGATGTTATGATTATGAAAATTCATTTTCAGATGAGCCCTCGTCAATGTTTAAATGCCACCAAGATAATCAAGCTCAGCTGCCCTGCTGTACAAAGCCAGCAGAAACGATTAAAAAGTGATTTATATGAACCAGATTATTTAATAGTGAGTTCCACAAATTGTGTTTAATCAAATTGTTTGATACACAATAGCTTTTTTTCATTTATATTATTATCATAACTCTTTGACTGACCCGTTTTAAATAGGTACACTCCAGAGAGCATTTTAACTTAGTTGGAGAGGTTAACAAGTCTAGAGATGTGGAAATAGCACAAATAGTTTTTTTTTAATCCCTATGATACAATTGTTTGTTTCTAGAGCATGGAGCCTGATGAACCTGTATATGACTGTCTAAACCTTCAGCTGAAAGGTTATGACTTTGCTGTTTTGGAAGCCTGCCAGAGTCAGATCCATAAATATGCAGAGGTTATGGGAATACAAGTTGATGAAAGGTTTGTAATAAACTTTGTATTGGATTGTATGAGCTCATTGGACATCTCTAATCAAAACTGTTGAAATAAGTACAATAAACAGGTGTTTAGAAAAGAGCTCAGTAAATAGCTTATACGACCTTGTTATTTCATATATGGGGTTTAATTTTATAATAGTACCTTTATTTTCTTGTTATAGTTGGGCCACACCAGCTCAACAGGTAAAAGTTCAAAGGTTTAAGCCTGGGGGCACTGCAATTGATGCTGAGTATCACCTTAATGTGTATGAAAGGAATGTGCAGGTAATGATAAGTCTTGTTTCTTTTTAATAATTGCTATAATTTTATATGTTTCCAAATGTAGAATGTAATCTAGTAGCCCAAAGACAATTCTGAAAATGTTTTTGAGAGCTGCAATATTCTTTCCACAACTAGAATGCAGTAGGTTAAATTAATAATTATCAATCATTCACATATATGTAATATGAATTTATGATATAATTTTATCACCAAGATTTTTGTAAAACTGTTTTTTTTGAGAGTATTGTGAAAAAATACCACAATTCTAACTACCTACCTACCAATGATACATTTTACCTCAAATCTTACGACTGCCAAATCTTATGAAGTTATTAGTCGAGAACAGTATATCTCTACTGCCTACAAGAGTAGACTCATACAAAAACGAAAAAAATAATTTAAGCAGATCTGTACAATACTTTCAGGTGACTGATGTGCCTGCGTGGGCTTTAGGCACGTTGTTACGGGTAGCCCGCGCTGTACTGCCCGAAGGCTGCACATTGCGCGTCCACGAGCACGATATCGCGCACGAAGAGGTCCGATACGTCCCCGACAACCAGCTGATCGAACTCAAACAACAACTGCAAGACATGGGCGGCAGTCGCGCAGAAAGAAAGAAGAAGAAATAGAATGTTACCTTTTATTTAATTAGTGCGTATTTTTAGTAGTAAATAGAATAAATATGTTTTATGTTACATTTGATAGTTTAAGTTGTACCTTAAACCTAAATCATTCATATGTAAGGATTCAAGAATAACTGGTTTTGGTCTCTGATCGCAATCACGACTACATTGCACATTGTCTCGTGTTCGATACTCAGGTCTAGCTGAAACAGTAGATTTTAACTAATAAGAAAATATCACAAAGACTAACGACGCTTGTAAATTACACGTACACCGTGCAGCTTACACACTCATACTCACCGCCATCTAGTAGTCTCATCGATTCCCCCGAATTCAGCCCAGTAGGTACTACAACTAATTGCTCAGACATCGTGTTAATTACTATGTCAAATAAATTAATGAAAAATTACCTAATATTCAAATGTAAACATTTGCGGAATTATAATTCCTATACCAACAAAGACATTGTATAAGTACCTACTTAGTTACATGAATATTATGATGATTACGTCCGGATGTGATCCGTCAGTGCAGCGCAAAAACATCCCAGCAAATAGTTGCACTTTCACCCATACATATCTGAGTATTTTCTTCACATACCTACTTGCGTAATCTCTCTGCTTCCGAACATCCGATTTAGATCATTCTTGAGCGATGATCCCATCATTGATAACAATAGGGAAACTTTCACACCTAAGCACTTTTCTTCAATTTAATTTACGTATGCTCTTAGGTGCTTGTTATAGAACTTCTTAAATAAAGTTGAGAGGTATGTACTCAAAATAGATATCTGATATCATCATCTGCCGACCTTCCGTCACGTAGTCAAGGCCTTCTTGTCTGACAGGAACTCGTCTTCTACTGGGGCGCTGCCTCTGTGGAAAATACCTACGTTACGAGTACCTACTGTGTTGACTTGGATCGGTGTACCTACTGCAATGACGACAATAGTTGGGGCATAGAGGTAGTTATTATTTAGGTACCTACATGCGGGGTAGTCGCTCCCTCCGGCCCTCCAAATTAAAATTGTGGATACCTTTATCTTAAAAGCCGGCAATGTTTCACAATATTGCAAAGAGCTTGCCATGCTTCCCTACTGCCTTACTGATGTAGTAGTCGCATATCGCTACTGCTGTGCTCGTGGTACCGGGTTGCTGAAATACTACTATAAAATATTCTGGGTAGCTGGCTGATCTCCATAGAAAAAACAGCTGCCGCGTCATGTACCGACTTGCGTACTTAATTAACGGAAAAAAACTGAAGAAAAAGAGAGACAATAGTAACTGCCTGTTGAAAGTCTTGTTTATTTGATAAGATCTAACAGTTGCTAGATGTTGTTCGGACTTGTTCGGTAGGATGTCTTATCTAATACTTATCCTCTCGAGCCTTTGTCTCTTTTTTTGTAGTCAGTATTCGGAGGAGTTAGTGATGTCTTCTAAAATCTTTCTTATATTCCATTTATTTTGTGCAGGTTGACAAAACAGGTTGACTTGGTAGTTGCCTCAACAATACCTAAATAAAAGACCGCGATGGCACCTATCTCTAGTATGCACATTATGTATAAAAAATGGTAAGTACCGATGTATTTAATATTTACATACCCAAACGCTGTTCGTAATACTTACCTTCCTACAAAAAAATGAAAGTGATGGCCAATGCACCAACATGTTCAGCCTTTAACATTTATCAGTAAGATTCAATGCTACAGATTGTAAAGAAATAATGTTATTACAGTTACGTAAAGCTTAATTACTGCTATCGTGATTTTGGCTGGTGAATTGCCAGCAACAATGTGCAGTGGATGGTATGACTGAATGACTGCGATTCGTGACTATGTGTGGGTTTTTAATTGAGTTGTGTAAATAAAGCACAATTAACCAACAGTAAATTGTAGGAGGACATTTATTATTTGGCTATTCCATATTGTCAGTGCTGTCTGAATACCTACTATTTCAAGAGGTAACGGTTTTTTCAGGGTAACTGGGTTGTGGAGTAAAACACTGACTTCCAGTTGACTGGAAGCCAATCCCAACATAGATTGGGAAAGGCTAGGCAGTGTCGGTGCAGAAAATGTTTTGTTTGGATGGACGGGGTCCATTGTTCATTAATTTAATACCTTAAATTCAGGAATCAAACCATAAACAAGCTTACCACCTACAATTAAGTTCCCACAGATACCTACAATGAGACTTCCATAACATTAAAACCACTCCGTAGGTTTATGAAGGTACCTTTTAAGTTATTAACTTGCCATCATCTACGGACAACTTTGGATAACATACACAGGTATTAGCTATGTATTTACCTACCTTTTAGTTTGTGAGGTTGCATTAGTTTGCGTCACTTGCAATTACGCTATCTAGTGCACTCTTGACAATCATTGTGTATCACAATGGTATAAAACAGTGAGAAAATACGCAACTAATCCAAACTGTATTCTACGTGTGTATAATGTATTACACTTACCTATGAGATAAATACTTAGCACTAGATTTTGTAATTTATAACACAACTAGCCGTTTCCCGCGGTTTCACCCGCGTCCCGTGGTAACTACTTACTGCCCGTACCGGGATAAAATATAGCCTATGTTACTCGTGGATAATGTAGCTTTCGAATGGTGAAAGAATTTTTAAAAACTGTCCAGTAGTTTTTGAGCCTATTCATTACAACCAAACAAACAAACAAACTTAGTATAGATATAAAATACATACCTACCTACTATTTACTAACTTAAAATAACAGGGTAAATAACTATGTGGAAAACGAGTAGATGAGAACCTACGACCATTAATTTAAAATCTTTCAAGTCAATCAAGTTAAATATTAAAAAAATCTTTATCATCGTCATCCTGCCTTTATCCCAAATAGGTCTTTTTAATCCTAATAAATAAATTGACACGATTTAATGTTAATCGCGTAGGCTTAACATTCTGAAGGGAGGAAGACTTTAAATTTTTTATGTTATTAAAAAGTCTATCCTTCGTATAATTTGTAAACACAAGTAGGTAATCAAGACGTAAGGTGGCGTCATCGGCAGAATTAGAATAGGCCTAACCGGCCTAGTGTACCTAAACAAGTGATATAATAAGTAACCTATTCACGTACTCTTTGTGTCATCGGCCACTCTGACGAAATTATTTCATGAATAGGGTATTTGAGTCCATAGGCAATTGAGGTCATAACGTTGAAGCTAGTAGGTAGGTTGATCACCTCTAGTTTCTGGAAATGGAGTAAAGAATACGAATAAATCATGAGTTTGAACTTGTAGATCTTTACACTATACTTCGTCAATGTCGCCCGCAGTCAGTGCAGGGGATAATAAGGGGATTAAGTACCTATACAATTAACGCAAATATACGAAAGGTGCCAAAGGTGGTAAAAGAATGCTATGAAAGGCTGTGACTAAAAACTAAAACTAAGACTGAAACCATACTTTATGGCTACATACTTTATGGAAGGGCTGGATAAAATTATATCCTAATAAAAATGTGTCCGAAATTGCTTCATTGAATGTCCGTCGCTTTTAAGTGGAGCGCAAATTATATGTGCACTGTGTGCTACACAATTCCTTAAATGGGCTTTACTCAACGTCTCTTATTATGAAAGGAACCTCTTAAATTTGTTTGAGCAATGTAGGTAATACAATATCGTAGGTATCTCTGTAATCACTGCGTTGATCCTTTCCCTGCTCGGTGGAATGATCGCCTTGTTTGCAACACTGGGCGTGTGACAGATTTCGCAGTCAACTAGATTCGTTTGGAATTAACAAATGTTGATCTGGATGATAATGATGATAATAATCTAATAGTTACTAAGTACTTGCATTGCACTCTACTCACCTACAATGTCGTGCAACTAGGTACACTGATGATGCACGTCTTTTGATGATAAACAACAACACATTAGAGGTACTAGATATGGGCATTTGGGCATGTATCGACTCAAAAACTGCGAATGCAATCTAAATGCGGAATGGTTTTTGTGGAATGCTGATTACCTATTTCCCTAATATTTAGTCCTAGTCTGATTCTAACTAACTATTCATTAACCTCAAGCTACCTATTATGCTAATGTTCGTAATAAACTCCGAGAAGGATTAGGTATGCCGGGTATTTAGATTTAGCAGTGTATTGCAACATCACCTAGCTAGAACAGACTGTCGATCATTATAAATTACCTGATTATTATTTGTCGTCAAACATCCATGACCTGTGTAAGTTGAACGTAGGCTGGAAGTTTAGATAGTCTGCTAAACAATCTGTTATTAGGCTTCACACGTACCTAAATATTCAGGGCGCGTAACTCTGATTAACCTCCGTAGACTCAAATAACGACGCGGGAGGCCCTCTTCTTAATTTTGCACTATGACCTTCTACAGAATAGATTTCTTCACTGGCAGGTATGTAGTTGAAAGGCGTAATGTTGAACGATTTATTTTTCAGACTGTTTTAGTTTAATGGTACTTGAAATTGCATTTTATGCTAATTACACATTACTCAGGTAACCAAGGAATTTTTATCAAATCTTAGAATCTTTCTGCACTCATTGTGATTTGCAGTGAAAATGGAGGTCTCATATAAGTGACACTCAACAGCTCTACATGGGTATAATTATATTAGGTAGGCACCTAATTAATTGTCGGTTTACACTTAGGTACGTGGACGACACGGCCAGAGGTTTGTCCTAATCCTAGGACTATAAACAAGATGCTTAACTGCGTTTAGGTAATATAATGCACACCTAGGTTATTTAATCCACATTAAGGAGATAACAGAAACCGTTTTCAGGGCTTCCACATTTCCATGCGTGTCTGACTGTCCGCTTGCATTGTTTGTTTCTTATGTTGACTAGTGCCGCCGATGGAATGATGATGTCCTCCTCGCCGATTATCGGCTACGGCGGCTGTTCTTATGTAAGGAGATTAGCCAACTGCGCAGGACATATTATAGTGCACAAGCATTTGCGCAGACATAGGTGCACTCCCTATTCCTTCACTCTCATAGCCCGATGGGACGGCAATCCGACACGACCGGAAAGAGATCAGGCGCAGGACCGACATTTACGTGCTCTCCGCCGATGGAATAAGACCTAACCCACTTATTATAAAATCATCCATCATCATCCTCCGAGCCTTTTTCCCAAACTATGTTGGGGTCGGCTTCCAGTCTAACCGGATGTAGCTGAGTACCAGTGCTTTACAAGGAGCGACTGCCCTATCTGACCTCCTCAACCCAGTTACCCGGGCAACCCGATACCCCTTGGTAAGACTGGTGTCAGACTTATTGGCTTCTGACTGCCCGTAACGACTGCCAATGATGTTCAATGACAGCCGGGACCTACAGTTTAACGTGCCATCCGAAACACAGTCATTGGTGTCTAAGATATACTTAGAAAGTACATACAAACTTAGAAAAGTTGCATTGGTACTTGCCTGACATGGAATCGAACCCGCGCCCTCATACTCGAGAGGTTGGTTCTTTGCCCACTAGGCCACCACGACTTTTTATTATAAAATGTGGTTTTAAAAAAGTACCAGCTTTTGTACCATCTTAAAACCACCGTCCCGAACAAAATCAGTGGACTGAAGCGGGTACTGCTTGAAACCACGTTTTATAATAAGGTGGAACATGTTGAAGTGTTTACCCGTTAGCCCAAACACTTAGCCTACCTTTGATGAACATTACTCATCTCGATACTTACAGGCAGATTTTTTAGAATGTTTCGTGTTTGTACACAACTTACTCGAATCGTCTTTAACGATCTCCGAAATCGCGACCATCCTGCATCGATTATGTAACTGCCTTTTACTTGAATACAACTCCCAGACATTATGGATAGTGAAGTGTTACGGATTCACTCTAATGATTGTACGTAATGACTTATGGCGTGACCCCCTTATTCTTTCTTATTTAATTACATATTCATTAGAATATAAAGATATTCTTAGAACACACCTAAATAAACAAAAAAGTTTTTGCATTACAAAGCTTACCTACCTATTGACCTATATCTACTGTCATCCAACGTGGTATCTACTGGTAGTGGTGGTGATGCTGCTGCCAGAGCATTGTGTTGGACAATTATTTTCGTTTCTCGCTCTCCAATTTATAAGTTTGTTTTAGGGGCGATTTTTTAATCATCAGTTAAGTAAGCAACCTCTATCTAGGAATAAATGTAGCCAGCTTTCTCAAAAATTCACTGAAGAATATTTTCAGATAAAAGTTATCTGGTGATTGAAAATATATAATAGATACTAAATAACTCCTACTAACCTATTGTTTTCTGATGTCTGTCTGTCTTATATATGATTTGTCTTAGATATCTGTAATTAGAATTACACATAACAAGGAAGGACGATAGCTGCTTATATGTAGTAGGTAGGTTTTAGGCAGGCAGTCATTTTTTGTTGCTAATACGTGTTCATTATCAAAGTACGCTGCGTCAATATCAATTAAATACCAAACTTCCTATCGTAACTCATAAATATACGTTACAGAAGGACGCATTCGGAAATGATTCGTAATTGTAAAGCATGTAAACTTTACCATCGAGATTGAGATGCGTTTGATGAGATTATTATGGTGAGAAGGCCGTGCAACCGTGCAAACATTAATTTTATTATGTACATAAGGTTCTCAACAATGTGTGGCAACCTAAATGTCTTGTAGGTTGATTTCGAAACATCTTTGCTATAGAATTAACTTCGTTCTGTACAATTCGATGCTTAATGACTAAGCCGATGATGACTAAACACTACTTACCTTGCCTTTTCTAAATATTCTCAGAGTAAGTAAGCCGAGTACCCGAATTTAATCTACGGCCTCGTCTTCGAGATGGCCACCCGGCCACAGACCAACAGTCTCAAACTATTTACCATCACTTATTAGACACCAAAGTCCAAGCCGGCCTCGTACTCGGTAGTTCGAGGTTTCCGCTCAATGCCTTCAAAATACTCTAATAACAACAGCGAGATACACTGCGGTCTTTACAGAAACACAGACGGACAAGGAAGTGACCCTAAATGGGAAGAACCTTTTTCTCCAGATCTCACCCTCTATATGCCAGAGATTAAAATTCCTAATAAATGCTTAAGAGTTTTCCAGATTCTATGTCACTAATGCCAAGCCAAAAACCTTTTCATATATATAGTTAATGTTCATTTTATCGCTAAATCTACGTGGATGTCATACCCCGTGAGTTACCTGCAGTGGTTGCTAATGTGCTGTCCACAAATTACTACATCACAGTCAGTTGAGTGCAAATTGCAATGTTTCGCGACAGAGAGCAATATTCATTTATAATGTTTATCATTGTGCATACGTTGCGATATGAAGATGGCATAAAATTACGTGATGATGAATCACGCATATGATCTACTGACTAATGGACGAATCGTTCGTTGACACATGAATCGAGCCATAATAGTTAGTCTGTAACTTACCTACGAGCCGATTTTGCAATTTTCAGTAAGCTCGCGTCCTGAGGGAACTATTTGCCGCCCCCGGATACAAATTTAAGTACAGTGTCAGGCTCTAGATTATCTGATCTGTATATCGGTTCAGTTGTTAAAATACATTAGATTGTTTCGGTGTGGTTTCGGTATATAATATACAAATAATTTAAGTAAACAAATAAACTACTGCCTCGAGGTATACCTACTTATTAAAGTGCATCTGCATTTCCCTCAGCCAATTACTTGTAGGTAATCGGCCGAGGGTCATGTACATAAGCCTCGAAAAATAATATGATATTTTATTAGTTGCCGCAATATAGGTAATCTGTCAATTCTTTATCGATTAATTTAAGGCGGCCAACCGTCCCGCATTCTGCGGGACCGTCCCGCAATGCTTGACGAAATCCCGTTTTGAAATTATTAGTAAAATAGTCCCGCAAAACGTTGTATGCGTCCCGCATGTCCCGCATCCCTATTTTTCTACCACGCTTCTACACAACACCCACCTGCGCGCACGCTCAACAGTGCAGGAACACAGATTACCTATAATATAATCTCGTTCTCTTTATTTCTACTGAACTCGTGAGGCCTAATGATTTTGAAAATAAGACATTAGTGCACGCTGTGACACGATATTGATAGGTTAAATTATAGCTTTTTGCTTACGGTTTTTATTTTGTCAGTTCCGTCCGATCATTTTTCAATGCCCTCCTTTTCACGAAAGGTTAAGTCCCGCATTCAGTTTTCGGAAAGTTGGCCGCCTTAGATTAATTAAATAAACTCAATCAACGAACACCGAGTGTGAACTTTCGTTCATAGAAGGCGAATAGAATTTACACTGAGTAGATACTTAGAAGTACTTCTTATTTTCTTATTAGGAAAGCCCTGTCAAGCAATGTAGGTACTGGTACTGCGTTAGGAGTTGATTGATTGTAAAATTCAATAACAATCTATTTAAATCTCAATAATATTTGGCGCCCAAAATGTTTTAATTCTTGTAATGTTTCGAACACTTCTCTTCTTGTTACTACGAAAATAATGCATAATAATTTAATAATTAAGTAGTAGGTAGGTAAGTACTAAGGCACATAATGCTGTTGCAACAGGTCGTAGGAAATAAATCAACCAGTTAAGGTGCCCATACGCGATGCAGCTTTAACATTTGACATGAAAATGGATTGTTTGGCTGCTATTAATAAGATGTTTAACGGGAAAACTACGCAATCCGTTTTTCATATAAACTCCACGACAACGCTAGGGTCTTGGACGGTAAAGATTTTTAAATATATTATGTAGCAGCTTTGTTGTGGTGTGTGCCTGATCGTACAAAATGAGATTGAAATGGATGGGCAACCTTTTTTTTACAATTTACATTATAATTAAGGATGATAACCTACTTATCTACTATCTATACCTATGTATTAGTTACATGAGCAACTTTATATTATCTCTGTGTCATGTAACAAATTAAACTTTACTAAGTAGAAAAATCCAAATTCAAATAACATTGATTTATCAAAAGTTAAAGGTCAATATAACCTGCAAACACTTTTCGTTGAATATCCAGTCTAAATGCATCATCGCTAAATTAATATTACTTTGAGGTTGAATGCTTAAGATTTTTAACCTTGCCTTTAAAGTTTACACGATGTTCTTTAAAATTACCTTCTAAATTAATTTATCTGTAAGACAAACCACTACACAACATTACAATCATTAACATGATTTAAACCAGTACGTAGTTATAGGTACCTACAAAACTGGGTACAAGTCTGGCACTACCTAGGTACTATCTTCGTCTTTTTTTCACTTTCCATGGATCACTAAATTACACCGCGGTGAATACGAATATTTCACGATCAGAATTCAGATATCAGGATCTTATTTCAGGATCAGGATCTTGGTCGGACATAGGTACAATTTCACCGACAAAGTTCAAAGCACAAGAGTTGTTAGAAAAACAAACGTTTATGTTGCCGGTGAACTTGGGCCATAACGAATCAGTAAGGTTTCCTTCTTGGCTAGGGAACCCTAAAAACTAGATTTTTTTCAAATCTTGAAAATATCTTGTTATGTAAATTTCATTGCATTTTACATTTGCATTTGATGCGGAGACTATCAACTCACGAGCGTAATCAACAAACTGACCACAAATATTGCTCAATATCAGCTTGTGAAAAGTATTGAATGGTTGGTTATATTTAGGTAACCTAATGGTTATGTGAAAAAGATCTTCGTGTCTTTGATAGCATATCTTTGATCAATTTAAGTCCATAAGTAGGTATACTTACTCTACTCCTGGTTTCAAATGTAAGAATACCAGCATACTGCAGATTAAACAGTCGGTCAACCCTCGGGGGTTTGTTTTTTTTTTCGTGAATTCAATCAAAGTTTTTAGTCAGTCGGATATCGGTCAGATACTTATCTGATGATCGTTGTTATGTGCGATCTACCATTCATTTTCATACCTATTGATTTATAAGACCGAACAAACTGTCAGACGGCTTTGCAGTGGGAACCTTAAGGGGGTATCATAAGGAAGAGGGATATTTTAAGGTTTGTTAATTAAGAACTGTTTACACAGACTACACCGTCATTAGCCACTGCCACACCACTGCGTTCATTAGCACAAAGTATATGTACAATTCCTTAGGATGGTATCTAGCTACTTAGGTATACAATATCTTAATAATCTGTCGCCGGAAATAATATTTAGGTATAGGTAAAGATACTTATGACCTAAATTAGGTTCAGAACCCAACAAATGGTTTTATATCGGGACCCCAACTACAGTCTTTAATCAGCGTTTCAAATAGAAGCCCAGTGCTATTTAGAAAGGTACATCGATTAAAAGATCGAAACCATGATTAAAGCTCTGTGGGTTCATACTAATGTCTAGTAAATCGCAAGTCCGGCAAATCGCAGGGACAATGGGTTGCGTCACTTGCGGCCGCGCAGCAGCTTCCGTTCGCCTCTTCACGGCTCTCGACGGCCGCGAGCGGAGCACCCGAGTGGGAGATGCTACATCACATATATAATGCGATAACAACGACCCCTCAGCAAGCAGTTTGCTCTCAGCTTCACCATGAAGGTAATATACTATTTAAAATCTTTAAAATAATAACAATTTTTCACAGTATTTACCTATAAAATGTGCAGAAACTATATAAGACAATTTAAAAAATATATAGGTCAATACCACAGTTCCCGCAAGTTGTGCCTCTGACCTAACTAGCATTCTTTTGTGTCATGTTACAAGCATCTGCGTAGACGAAAATCAGATTGTACGCCCAAAACTATTGTGGGTATAGTATATTGGTACCTAAGCAACTTTTATTTACTTGTGTAGGTATTCATACCACTAAGTAAGTCTAAGTAGGTACCTATGTCCTATGTTCGTAATATTAAATATTTGGGTACCACAAAGGTAAACAGACGACCGCGTTAAAATCTATCTGTGCAATGAATTCTTTCCTCCTTTCATTCCACTGTAACCTCTTACCTATAACACTTTCAATTTTTTCGCATCATTATCATGAGAATAATTGCCTGTTTCTATGTTGTTACCTCATCATTTTTTGGTGCATCTTGTTTTGATGCTTTTGTTATTAGTCGGTCAAATTCTAACGATCTCGAGGACTACAGTTTGGAAACGATGAATATTAAATTTTCTTCTTGTTTTTCAGGTGTTCGTCTGTCTGCTAGCATTAGCGGTGGTCGCCAAGGCCGGCTACATCAGTAGCGGAGGCTGGTCGGGCGGTGGTGGTGGCGGCGGCGGTGGCTGGTCCGGCGGCGGTGGCAGTAGCGGCTGGTCCAGTGGTGGCGGTGGCGGCTACGGAGGCGGCGGCGGCTACGGCGGTGGTGGCGGCGGCGGCTGGAAGCTAGGAGGAGGTGGTGGCGGCGGCGGCTGGTCCGGCGGCGGCGGCGGCGGCGGCAGCGGTGGACGTAAGTTATTTTTCAAACAACTATAAAAATAATCTCGGGATAGTCGGTAAGATGTGATGTCTTCAGACTCCTAGTTCAACACCATACTTACCACCAGTGTCTTCTGTTAAATGACAACTGACATCTTTTATAGCCATAACCATTAGTGATTTATCTAGGTCTCACTACGACTCTCAAAGTCAGATTAAAGAACTTTGACCTTTGTTCATCTTATGGGCACGTTATGGGTTACAATATTGCACGCCCAGTGCTTAGATACTAAGCAATCAATATAAATGTAACGTTAGATTTCTTTTGTAAACAGAGGTGAAAATCATCAAGATCATCACCACTGGAGGAGGCGGTGGCGGCGGATACGGTAAGCAACTTTTGCACATTCGTACAGAGACCTAGTTTTATAGTTTGTTTGTGTGCGATTGCCTCATCAACAGGCTACAGGTTTAGTATACCACATGCAGTGTAGCACTCGCGATTAAACTCACGTTTAACTGACCTCGTAACGAAGATGTCACGACTTCTCGGTGAACCTAAAGTACCTAAGTGCTTCGTACGTCTACGTCAAAATCGATCGTCATCTTTGTCGAAAATCAATTCGTGTATGTAAACGCAGTACCTGTTTATTTCTACAATTTCAGAAACTGGGTAGGTACTTATACCTATTGATGGTTTTACCTAGTAAAGTAGTGGCTCACCTACAAAATCTAATGCTCAGAGGTCGAGACTTCATCTGTAGGGTCATCCATTCGCTCAGCGATCACAGTTTGCGAATTTCGCAACTAGTGAACTTAGCCTGGACATTACTATGGTTTTGCGGTAGGTACCTACATAGGTACAAAGTACATACAAGATGGTAAACCTGGTGATACAATGGAAATACCAAGTCATTTTACGCAATCTTAAAATTATTTTAATGCAAAGTTAGTGAGTAAGTATTTGACCGCAGGTCAAGGTTTGGGACTTATTTTGTAGAGAAGGCATTGACTTTACAATATTGCAACATCTATAATGATAATTATCTCGCGAACTGTGCATTAACTTTTCGAGCATCATCCATTATTATGACTGTCAGTTCAGTACGTACCTAAGCAGTTCACATTGGTTGATATTGAATATGGATCTTCTGAGGGCTGTTCTCCGAGGTCAAATCAGCGTCCCAAGGGAAACGTCGACGGCGCGTTTAAAAAACGTGCTGTGCATAGGCCCTAATGAGTAACATTTTGTTGTACGGCAGGCGGTGGTGGCTGGTCTAGCGGCGGCGGCGGCGGCGGCGGCTGGAAGTCAGGCGGCGGCGGCGGTAGTGGCTGGTCTAGCGGCGGCGGTGGCGGCTGGAAGTCTGGCGGCGGCGGCGGTGGCGGCTGGAGGTCCGGCGGCGGCGGTGGCGGCTGGAAGTCCGGTGGCGGCGGCGGCGGTGGCTGGTCCAGCGGCGGTGGCGGTGGCGGCTGGTGGTGATTTCCTCACTACTAATGTTATAGCCAAATTTCCGACAATACAGTGATACCTCCGATATTTTTGTTTTATTCCCTAAGTACCTATGTAGTTCAATTTAATACTTAATTGCATCCGATTACAAACACCAGCATAAATACCTATCCAGTTTGCGAAAAGGCTAGGCAGATGTTGACACTTATCATTCTGAATATTTAAGAAAAATTAAACATTTCGTTTTTTTTTTCAACTATACACTTTTTATCAAGAGCAGTCTACAGCAGTACCTACCTACCTATTTAGAACTTATGGAATTCGAGTTTCGATTTCGATTGCCATCATCAATTTATTTGTAAAAAAAAGTTAGACGATAAGCAGAAAGAAGTTTAGTTTTGTCTATTCACAAACATATTCCTTCTGGGGTCTTGGTCCAATCTTATCCTAGTACCTATGCAAACATTCACTATCACGAAAAAATGTTTAGCATTCTAATATTTTTAAGGCTCTTTGCTGAATTATTAACATAATACGAGTGCCAATTACGAAATGATCGGTCTTTACAAAGTGATCGTTTCTTGTGTGTAGCGGCAATAGGGTAGTGTCCAGGGTCGAAATAATAAAATAATATTTAGTCCGCTTTTTAGATAATCAAAAAATATTGGATACGTATTTTTTCTTTTTTTAATTAAACATAAAATGACAAAGATAATACACTTCAAAAATTAGGAGTGGGGGCCTTTTACGTCACAGTCAACTTTAACACGCTATATCTTAACAAGTTCTGATCCAATTTAAAAAAGAAAAAATATGTATCGCTTAATTTTGGACAATCTACAAGACGGACTAATTATTATTTTTTAGGAAACTAGCCTATTTGGTTCGCCTGGAGCTGGGAACCTGACTGGGAATATATCAAATAAAACAACCATTAAAAAAGGTAGAAATATAATTTAAATCATTGCCACTTAACAAATAGGTACTTAACAAATTCTAGTGCACAAAAATTCTGAAACATTAATTTACGAATGCTTAATTTTAAGAGTGTTCAAATTCCTTTAAAAACATTTTAACAACATGCTAATTGATGTAACAAGATGAAATACAATTCCATTGCATGTGTTCAATCAATATAATGTAATGTTTTGTTTTAATGTTTCTTGTAATTTTTTTTCTTTTTAGAGATTTGTTTTTTCATTCTGTTGGGATTGAAATTCTCTTTCTCTGAAGAGTCCGTGCTAGTGGGTGTGATTCCTCGAGGGCCACGTCGAGGCTGGATATCATGTTGCTCAATGTTCGCCACTTCACTAAGAATTCCATAGTCACTGTAAGAAAATTTATCATACATGTAAAATATAAACTCTTTTGCAAAAAAAACGGGCACCTATGAGAAATCTTGGTTTTAAGGACTTCACGTGTATTTCATAGGGTTTTAATGACGGTAGGATGTTACTAGCATCAAAAGGGCTAGCCAAGCATGCGTGAGAGTGTATTCTAAATTTGAATTTCGTAGATTTCCTAAGAAACTGGTTCAACCTTGTTTTGGACTAATTCCTGATAGACAGTTCGTAGGGGTTTTGAATGTTTTTGATGTGATTTTCGGAAAACTGATAATGCAGTTTTAATTAATGATTAATGTACCTTTCTGTTAAATCTAAACATTTTTGAAAAACTATCCGTATTTGATAAAATTTTCACCTGCTCTAAATGGTCAGTGCTGATGATTGATGGCAATGTTAAGAGTTTCGGTATTTTTGTGTAAAGCGTTCTATTGTTGAGATATTGTATCCACGCGGTTTAAAATATCCCTTTCTCATAAATAAACACAATTTAGAGGAGTATCAATATTTTGGGCTGCAACGAAACCAATTTAAAGTTAGCAGTGCCGTTCACAAGTCGGCTCCTATCAGACTTTGACATTTTGAAAATTCTTGAAATTCTACAAAATACAGAAAATAACGCATAGACTGTGAGTTCGAGGTCTTAAGGTCTCGTAATCACTGCTTTTTAAATAACCTCGCCTCTTGAGAAACCCCGTAGACCTCTAAAGATCTATGAGTCTGAGCGTTCAAATATAGGGTTTTCATCCCACGGACATTTTATTCAATAAACCTATCTACTCCAAGGTTTTCTGGTATCCACAGCATTTTTCCGCTTAAATCATAACAATAATTGGCTAACTGATCATTAAAAAAAAAACATACGTTTGGCCAATCATTTTGAAGTCATTACTCCCTTTCAGCTAAATCATCGTTTAGTAACCCGACACCTACGGAGTTATCGAGAGCTTCAACGCGGCAATAATTTGACTTTTTGGATAGACCCTTCTCATTATTTTTCATATGGTTATTTTTGCATTTATCGCCAAATTTGGTATTTTTTTTATGTCAAAGTGTGATAGGAGACGAGTTGTGGTCTGGTTCTGCTAACATTAAATTTGTTTTGTCGCAGCCCAAAGTACTGATACTGCTCTAAATTGTGTTTATTTATGAGAAAGGGTTATTTTAAAACGCGTGGACACAATATCTAAACAATAGAACGCTTTACGCAAAAATACCGAAACTCTGAACATTGCCATCAATCATCAGCATAGACCATTTAGAGTAGGTGAAAATTTTATCAAATACGCATAGTTTTTCAAAAATGTTTTGATTTAACAGAAATGTACATGAATCATCAGTTAAAACTGCATTACCAGTTTTCTGAAAATCACGTCAAAAACTTTTCAAAACCCCTACGAACTGTCTATCAGGAATTAGTCCAAAACAAGGTTGAACCAGTTTCTTAGGAAATCTACGAAATTCAAATTTAGAATACACTCTCACGCATGCTTGGCTAGCCCTTTTGATGCTAGTAACATCCTACAGTCATTAAAACCCTATGAAATACACGTGAAGTCCTTAAAACCAAGATTTCGCATAGGTGCCCGTTTTTTTTGCAAAAGAGTGTATATGATATATGAATAAATTAAATTTATTAGAATTACAATATTGTTAACTTACGATTCCTCACAAGATCTATGGACATCAACTTTGACAGGCAATGGGCCACTTGTTTCAATTTCCATATCGCTTTCTGATTCTGAAATAACTAAATATTTGTGTGGTTTACTTTGCTCATCCCTATTGTCATTCTTCTGTACCTCATCTTCAAACAAATCTACACTTTGTGTATCTGATTTCTGTGAAATAACATATTCACTACTTTCTTTTTGATACTGGTTTGAATATTCAGTGTTGGCAGTATCCTTTAGTTCAAATTCATGATCTTTAGGTACAATATCACTTATATCTGTTTGAACTGAAACAGTATTCTTTGTATTTAGCTTAGAACTATGTAGATCAGTTTTAAAAATCTTAACTGTAGTTGTAAAATTGACACCATCAATAATTATTTTCACTTCTTTAGACTGGCCAGAGGACTTAGAAACTCCATCATTGCAATATGTACATGTCTCAGCAATTAGGCCCTTTTTATAAAAAGGTACCTTTATGTTTGGATTACCTTTGCTTTGTATTCCATCAGATTTGATCAGAGATTGCTTATTTGTACCAAATAAACTTTTGTTATCACTATACTCTAGGTTAACAACTGAGGTAGATTCATTTTCTTCATTTTCATTGGCTTTAAGCACAGCCAGCCATGCATTTTTATCTTTATCAATTTCCACATCTTGTGAATCATCAATTAAAATTGGATCATTATCCATAAAAATACCACTTTCATCATAGTCACATTTTGATTTAATATCATATTTTCCAACAGCTAGATTAGGCTGATGTATTTCTTTCTTTACCCTCTTACTATTTTTATTAAGTTCATTTATATTTGATTTTAATTTAGGACTTTGGAGAGCCAGATTTTTAACAGTTGTTTTAAAGTGTTTTCTTTTTCTGCTATTGTTACCAATTAACACATTTTTATTTTGTAGTGTTTTATTACTTTTTGGAATGATTGTACCATGATCTACTTGTGTGTTGACATTTAGATCTCTGAATGGTCTTCTTGTACTGTCACTCTCAATATTGTTGAGCCACTGTTGTACATATCTTACAGATTTTTCCATTGTCATATTTTCTTTGTTGTGTGATGTTTCTTCACCAGGAAATTTGGATGAGATTCTGTTTTCTTTATTTTTATGAGAAAATAATGTAGTTCTTCTTTTGTTCTCATACTTTACTGGTGCTTGAATACATTCTGGGAACAATTCTTTTTCAATTCTCAGCTGCTCAGACAATCTTTTATGTTTAAACACTGAAATAATAAAATTTATTAATCAACCTATCTTAAGGCAAAAGTTTTTTTTTTATATAAACCATAGGTTTACCTACCATCTGTGTTAAATAGCTTTTCACAGGTTTTTCTCAGTACTGCTGCATTTTTCACTCTCTGTGTTAAGGGATTATCAAATTTAGGCTGAGTATTAGAGCCTTGAGGTGGAGTGAGGCAGATGAGGCAGTCTTGTGCGTCCACGGCACAGTCTTCACATGCAGTATGTCCACAGGGATATCTTACTCGATTACCATCAAGCTTATCACTATGCACAAAAGATAATTTAAATAAAGGAACAATACACATATCTATTATTGTATGTACAACCTCTTTGGTTAGGTATGTACATAGCCGAAAAATTGATAGAAGTGTGTAAAAAAAAAAAAATGTAATGTCAGTTGTTGTTGTAAAAAGCTTGTTATGTGTGAATTTATGAAATTAAATATATAATTGGACTCTCTTGAAGACTTTAAGACTTTTAGCATCCATTTGACGGCGGAGGATTTTTATTCCACAAATTACGCATCTGCATTAGGTTACGGGCCAGCGGAAAATCTTTCCCGCCAATATGGAAAATTTTACAACTAACATTCAAATTGGTCAGCTCAAAGGCAGTGAAAATTGGGCTACATGGAAGTATAAAGTTTCCGTAATGTTGCGTGGCACAGAAGGCGCCATGGAGGCAGCAGAAGGAAAGCTTCGGAAGCCGATTTTAGGAACAGGCGATGGTGCAGTGATGGCCTATAACTCAGAGTTATTGAAGTATAGGAAGGCAAACAGCAACGCCCTGCTCATACTGACGAGTAACATGACCGAAGAGACGCTGATGAAAGTCATGAGGTTCGAGACAGCATATGAAGTCTGGGAGGAACTTCATAGATTATTTGATGGACAGTCCGAAGATCGAGCATACACGTTATGCATGCAGTTTTTCAGCTATAAAAATAGTTCAGAGGATGTGTCGACAATGATGTCAAAACTGAAGAACATCTGGAACAATTTGAATGCCGAAATTTTGAAGACTGATCCCAGTATGAAGTTACCAGATATGTTTTTGATTTGTAAAATTTTGGATTCCCTCGATGAAAAATTTTTTAACTTCAAATCCAGCTGGATGCTGTTAAACAAACAGGAGAGGACCATCGAAACACTAACAGCACAACTCTGTGGGTACGAGAGGGCACTTGGTAATAATCATAATGAAGAGACTGAAGAAGTGCTCGCCTCTACCTCTAAGCCGCAGCTAAAAGTAAAATCCAGAGACGAGAATTTGAGGTGTAGGTACTGCTCACAAAAGGGACACCGCATCAAGAACTGCAAGCAGTGGATCCAGGATGGCAGACCGAAGAAACCACCTTCACAGTCTACGTCGACGAAGCAGCAAGTGCAGAATATTACGCTGATGATATATACTTGCTCAGAGGATAAAGATGCAGAACATTGGTATGTGGACAATGGTGCCACAACTCACGTAACCAATAGGGAAGATATATTCATCAATTATGAGGACTTTGGGTCGAACCACACCGTAACGACGGCAGACGGCACCGTAGTTCCTGCAAAAGGGAAAGGGTCTGTGGTGGTTGAAACAAATGTTAACGGCAAAATTATGAAGCTTACCCTAAGTGATGTCTGGTACGTGCCAAAACTTACGAAAAATCTGTTATCTATGCTAGCTGCACAGGACAAACTGCGAAACAGTACATTTATTTCCACAACTAAAGAGTGCAGATTGGAACTAAATGGTCAGGTTATTGCAGTAGGTAACAGGGAACATAATGGTGGACTGTATAAGTTACAGATGAAGACAGTTCTACCGAGTAAACCTGTACAAATTAATGCTGTTGATCCATCATGCTTACTCCAGCTATATCATGAGAGGTTTGGTCACCAGAACAAGAAGTACATTAAAGATCTTGTTAAGAGGGAACTGGGGATTAATCTAAATCTAGAGAGTGATGTACAGTGCGAAGGATGCATCTATGGTAAAGCACAGCGACTGAAGTTTGGCAAGAGAGAAAGAGCTAATATGCCTGGAGAGCTGGTACACGCTGATGTATGTGGACCATTCCCGGAAAGCTATGGCAAACATCTCTATTTTGTTCTTTTTAAGGATGATTACTCCGCGTTTCGTCACGTTTTCTTCATTCGCAACAAAAGTGAAGTAAAGGACAAGCTTAGTCAATTTTTAAAAGAAGCTAAAAACGCTGGACATATAGTTAGAACATTATTGAGCGATAATGGTGGAGAGTTCGACAATAAAGCTGTTCGAGATATCCTTCACAAGCAGGGAATAATCCAGCGACTCACGATGCCATACACCCCTGAGCAAAATGGGAGCGCAGAACGAGAAAACAGGACTTTAGTAGAAACCGCTCGATCATACATGCACTCGGGACAGGAGTTTCCACAAGCCTTGTGGGCAGAGCTTATTAATACAGCTGCTTATGTTCTCAATCGCACTGGACCCACTAGAGAAGCAGGGAAAGTACCGTACGAGCTTTGGTATAAGAAGAAGAATCTCTCACTTGCGTGTAATTGGTAGTGAATGTTACTTCCACATTCCTAAGCAGAAAAGGAAGAAGCTACAGAAGAAAGCTATTAAGGGCAGACTTATCGGATACGATAACGACGATGGGTATCGCATCTGGAATGGAAAAAAGACCGAAAGATCTAGAGATGTCATATTTAGTCCAAGTATCGAATTGAGAATCCCAACTGCATTGCCAAGTCTTCAAGAAGAAATGGATTTACCACCAATTAATGAACCAGGTAGCAGTGAGACAGAGGGAGATTTCGATCTGATAGAGACAGAGGGAGTGATCTTATCGGAAGATGTTCCAACGCAGATAAGTTCACCAATAAGAGAGCCAGAAACTCGTGATAATGAGACTAATGAACGTGCTCTAGAGGGAGAGTATGATACAGCTACCAATGACGAGGCTGTATCAGGAGATCACGTTCATGATGCTTCAGAAGCAGATCAAGCAGAAGAGTTCATTGATGCTCAAGAGGAGATAAGGGAACCTGAAGTTCACAGGTATAATTTGAGAGACAGATCAACCCTGAGACCTCCACAGCGGATGAACGATTATATCGGCCTGATTGAATCTGATTACTTTGGGAAGGACGCCTTGGGAAGAGAAGACAGAGATGAGTGGCTGAAAGGCAGTTTCCAGACTTCGGCTCGTGGATTTTCAAGAAAAGATTGGGATGCATTAGGCATCCGAATACTTCTCATCAATTAGGGAAAGTATTATTGTATGTACAACCTCTTTGGTTAGGTATGTACATAGCCGAAAAATTGATAGAAGTGTGTAAAAAAAAAAAAATGTAATGTCAGTTGTTGTTGTAAAAAGCTTGTTATGTGTGAATTTATGAAATTAAATATATAATTGGACTCTCTTGAAGACTTTAAGACTTTTAGTATCCATTTGACGGCGGAGGATTTTTATTCCACAAATTACGCATCTGCATTAATATCAAGCACATAAACAAGAGAAAGTTGTTAGTTAAAATTACGTTCTAGATGTAGATGTCTACAAAAACGTCTTTATGGTATTATAATCAATATTGGCGGATATATTAGTATTTGTACTGCATATTTATCAAACGGAAAATAAATCAGACTTACTATCAAACCGAAATATTAATAAACTTACCATATACTACATTGAACTTTCTCAAGTATGTTCTTTACATTTTGAATGGTTTGATCGATATCCGTGTTATTCATGACAACTGTTTCATTATCTTTATCATGGAAACATTATTATACAACTATATAAACAAGATTTTTATTCAGTATAGTACAATTTACAAAATATGTATATTGATCAACAATCAATAAAACTTTCAATGATATGGCACACAACTGTCATCCATCACAATTTTAATTTGTCAAAGTCAACAACGCACGTCACCGCACCTCTATGCATCTCTCCATGAAGGAAAAAAAACAGAAACGATGATTCGATGAGTACATGAATTTATTGTAATATCTTATTAATTGGAAATACCTAATTACGTTTAAAGAAACGCATGAGGCACTCATGGTTTTTTTTTCATAAATAGGAGTCATGTGGTACTCATTGGACTCCAGTAAATAAACTCAATAGCCTTCGTTTTAATTTAAAGAAAAAAAAGTTAATTCTACACAAACACAAATACAACAAACGTCTAAAAATAAAATAATTACAAGCCGGCAAAACGATCGGAATTTCCACAAATTTAATGTATTTTTGAGAAATATGTAAATAATTGCGTACTGAATAATGGCGCTATTGGATTATAAACATTATTTCCCTATAGATAGCATACAAAAAGTATGTGATCTGTTTGAAGAACAACTACGCAGTGAGAAAGAGGCAGATTTGGCTTTGTTTTCTATTATTGTTGGAGCCGTAGAAAATAATTTGACTAATGTAAAGAACAGCGACAAAGAAATGAATTTAGCGGCAAATAAAGTTGGCAAAATGAAGTTTCCATCTGTTGAATACGAAGAAGTAAAGTCCCTGCATGAACGGTTCGTGTCACTGATGCGCGGAGGAGTTGATGTGAAACTTTTAAATGGAGTGTATACCACCCGAGACTTGGTCAAAAGAGTTGCAGATGTGGTTTGGAATTCCCTGACTCGCAGTTATTACAAGGATCGAGCACACTTGCAGTCTATTTATAGCTTTTTAACAGGAAATAAACTAGACTGTTTTGGTGTAGCTTTTGCAGTAACTGCCGGCTGTCAAGTTCTCGGCAAACAGGATGTTCACTTGGCTCTATCTGAAGATCATGCTTGGGTTGTTTTTGGAAAAGACGGTACGGAAACAGCTGAGGTATGTATGTCAACACAGCTCATCGCCACTTAGGCAATAAAAATTGTTTAATGATGTGAACTCTGTTTTAATTAATTCAATTTATATTTTTACAATACTCTTATCTCACATTATCTAAGACAAAAGTAATACTTATTGCTATAAATATTGTAATTTTAGGTTACTTGGCATGGCAAAGGAAATGAAGACAAGCGTGGAAGATCGGTTGGCGATGGTGTATCAGCTCGATCATGGTTGTATGTAGCAGGCAAACCAGTGATATGCACCAGAGTAATGGAACTTGCTGCCCTTGTGTCTTCAATCAATCCTACACTAACACAGACTACTGATGTCCACGAAGTTGCACAGATGCAGCATAGACTACTGTGGTTATTGTATGACAATGGTAATAAAATCACAGCTTTTTCCACAATATCACTCATTTTCTGTGTGAACAGAACCCCACAATATAATAAAAAGTAGTATGCCCGTTCTCAGGCGATTAACACTAGATATACAGACAGATTAACTTTTGCATTTGCTATAACGTTAGGGATAAACGTATTATCACAGTATTAAATTAAATAATTAGAAATAATAATAAACTAGCCGTTTTCCTGCGGTTTCACCCGCGTCCCGTGGGAGCTACTTACCGCACCGGGATAAAATATAGCCTATATTACTCACAGATAATATAGCTTTCTAATGGTGAAAGAATATTTAAAATCGGTCCACTAGTTTTTGAGTTCATCCATTACAACCAAACAAACAAACAAAGTTTTCCTCTTTATAATATTAGAACAGATAATTCCTGGGCGGCAACTTCATAGATTTAATTTTAGACGTGTAATGGCTGGCAGTAGTATGAACCTGCAAAACAATATGTTCCAGGTCATTTGGATGCTTACCCCATGGCATTGGGGAATCTTGGAGACTTGGATGAATACATGAAATTAGCCAACTGTTCTGTGGCTGATGCAGAATTGCCTCTTACTAATGATTCGGAAAATTTACGACCTGATGGTACACAGAGGCCGGATCCTGCTACACTCTATGCCCAAGCCATTCGATCATCTAGAACTAATTATGAAGATCGTCATGTCTATCCATACACATTCCAAGGAGGTCACTACCACCGTAATAAAATGTACAAAGAAGCTTTTCATGCATGGGCCTGTGCTGGAGATGTCATCCGACAGTATGTATATTTCTTTTTTATTTTCT
Organism: Helicoverpa armigera; assembly: GCF_030705265.1. Taxonomy (NCBI): domain Eukaryota; kingdom Metazoa; phylum Arthropoda; class Insecta; order Lepidoptera; family Noctuidae; genus Helicoverpa; species Helicoverpa armigera. The sequence continues at coordinate 5,421,160 of NC_087132.1, read as the reverse complement.
TAGCTAAGAAATTATTGGTCTATAATTTGTATCTTTTGCAAAAAGTCACTAAAACTCACAAACAAAAATTCTATCAGTTTGAAGTTTAGTTTTTAAGACACATCTCTTTCATTCTCTTTTTATTGTTTCCCATGTTTGTTGTGTTGAGTTATTGTTTAAGTTTAAGTAAACCAGTCTGTCCATTTAGTTTTTATTATTTCTATCTAGATGACAATATCATTAGAATATCAAGTTCCTGATGCTGCTCTCTTGTCATTCATAGTAAAATCATATAATTATGTCATATGCATTTCTGTTTGGGTACACCTCACTAGTAGTTAAACAATCGATTTTAAAAGGTATTTTATCAAGCAAAAATAAAGAAATATATGTTCCTCTTTACAGCTACAATTACTCTCGTGATGATGAAGAAATCTATAAAGAGTTTTCTGAAATTGCAAATGAACTAATTCCACAACTAATGAAAGCTGAAAGCTCTGGACACTCTGCTAGATCCATTTTGAAAGATCCAGAGTGCTTTGCATCATTGCTAAGGTATGTTTTTTTTATTTTAAATCATCAAGATTGTTGTTTCTTGTAAAATCCATTTAATATCTGGTCATATTTATAAATTCTAGATTCTATGATGGTATCTGCAAATGGGAAGAGGGTAGTCAAACACCAATACTACATATTGGTTGGGCGAAACCCCTTGTAAGCACTATATCAAAATTTGATGCTGAAGTGAGAGCTCAAGTCAACATTATATGTAAAACTGACACAGATGACCACTCAGAGTCAACAAAAGCATCAGAGAATGAAAAAGAAAATGGCGATAATGACCAATGGAATAACAATTCTGAGAATACCGAGATGACAGTGCGTGAACAACTTACGGCTGCAGTTAACAGCCGGCCGCGTGTCACACTTTACAGCCATAAAATGGCAGCCCTAAGACCTCTACTTCTAGCTGAACGATTAAACACTCATGCGCTGCAGTTACAATTAACAGCGCAGAGTCAGTTGCAGCGACCTCAGGCGCCAACCAAGAAGAGACATGTTGATGACACCAACGCGTCTGTACCGACAGCACGTGCCAAGCGAGCTCGTCGCGAACGTTGAAGGCATTGGTAATAATTTGAATTTGGAACCGAATACGCTTCTCTGTTAGACTGGTACGAATTTACAGTCACGAGTATTAATGGTTGAGCCACTTGTTGTATTCGTATTTTACACGTGTAATATGCAAGTTTAGCAGCCGTTACCTAACGACAATGCTAAGATCTAGCCATAGTAACTTAAAAATATATGGCTTCTGTGAAATCGATGTTTCAACCGTGATTTCTTTACTTACATAGGTTTTCAGAAGTAACGCGATACAAAAACTTTTCAAAAGGCTTTCAATTAGATTGAATAACGATATAGAATTATTATTGACTAATTTATCAAACATTTGTGCATTTGGATGTTATCGTGTTGCTAGTTTACGAGTGTAAGTGTAGTAAGTGAAGTAGCTTAGCCATTATTGTCCGTGACTGTACATATATGAGTGATGTATACAAAGTATTTTATGTAGTTTATGTGTTTCTATTAGATTGTTAATGTTGCTACATTATTTATTCTGGGTGATAACATGTATTTTTAGAGTCGTCTTTAAAACTGATTAATCCACAAAAATTATCATATTATTTAGTAAGAAATATTGTCTTAAGATCCATTTGGGTCAGGAGCATAAATTTACATTTAAAAAGTTTTGTAGCATGAGATATCCGCGTCGTCAAGACGATGCATTTTACTTTAAAGTTAATTCAACTTAACTAGATGTATGACCTTTGCCATCAGTTGCTACATAATTATTATTCAATAGTAATAATTAAATATTACATTTCATAGTAAATTATGTTTTAGATTAGTTCAGACCTCGGGTCACGTCGTTTATGACGTCAAACGTCAAATTTTTGGAGGACGAGAGAGTGGCGATATTCAATATTGCACAAAGTGTAATGTTCGTCACTATTATCGTACCCCCGATCCTTCAGTAATAACAGTGTATAAGTTTAGCTGCATTATAAGAATGTTAAGAGCTTGTGGAGTCTTATGACATACAGAAGTTTTATTTTATAACATTCAGTCAGAGATCTACATCCTGGACTAGCCAGTGGCTGGCCACTAATTTATCCATATAAAAATGTTTCGCTCATTTGTTTTCGTTATTCAAATAATTAATTAAGCCGTTATATATTTTAAATAGAGGAAGCTTCGTACAGTTGTACCGCATCCACTATTATCGCGGAAATCCCGCCTGACCACTAAGTTCATTTTTGAATGTCTTTAAGGGGGATGGGACTAGATAAAAACTAAGTTTTATCTCCTGGGTCGCAGGATCCAAGAGTGAACAAATTGCAAGAGATCAGGCGAAAAAGACCGCAGTAGTACACACATTTTTCAGATTGACTTAAAACGCCTTAAAAGAAGAGAGTAGTTTGCATTTAAATCTTTGCCTAGATATAGTGTAATATTCATGAAAATTTTGTTAGTATGTAGGTACATACTTGCTAATGTGGTTTTAAGAATAAAGTCAAATTTAATTAAACTTATTATTAATTAAGTAGTTTATGTAGGTATACAAAATGTTGATGACAATAAATTCAACTTCCCTTGCCTCTACACATTCTCAGTCGTCATATAAAAATAAAATTATATCATGGTATAAAAATAATGGCTCCAAAAAGCGGCCTCGCTGTTGCAGCTCTCTTGTCCAATTTCATGCCATTTCGTTTGTTTAAATTTTTCACAACTTTATTTAATTAGGCCGTTAAATTCTTATGATGTTAAGTTTTTTTAACACTTTTCAATTATTCCTATGAATAAGTATTGTCCGTGTTTTCTTTTATTGTCGATTGTCATCAACACTTTGTATATCGCAGCCAACAGGTTGTAATATCCGTTCAACCAAACAGTTAGCCAGTTGGCTGCGTCAATACTGGAGTACATAATATAATAAATGTGACCGTATGTTAAACAATTATGAGCAAATGTTAGACGTAGATGTGTATGTAGGTTGTATGTTCAAATATGAGATCATATTGTGGTCATTCTTAGTTTAAAAGAATAATTAACAATGTGTTATGGGAGACATTTCTTTCACTTTGTTTTATGGGTATCTCTGCTTCAATTTATATTGTTCAAAAAACGGAGAATATTGGATGTGACCTACCTTCCATGACACTAGATAGTTTCAAGTTTTATTCTTGACATCTTTTTAAAATTATAATATTTAATACATCTATCACTTCAAGTATCATAATAGCATTCACAACTAACTGCATAGTAAAGACAGTTCATAGAAAACAATAAATGCAAATTCTTTGTATCGACTTTGAACAACCCTTTCCAAAAATGCCGATGTACAAATGTTTACTGTTCGATGTAATTAAACACCTACTGCATCAATTTTATTGAGACAACAGGATAAGTCATAGTTTGGTATACCAAACACTCTGTTTATAAAACATTGATAATACCATGGCCTCAAATATATCTGTGAAGAAAAAAGTTACTCTCAAGTAGGGCTGCCATCTCGAATTTCGCCAAACCCGGACAAACATTAGAAAAACCCGGACATTTGGCGTAAATCGCATTTTTTCCCCGAAAGAGTATGATTTTTTTTAAACAAAATAATACCTAATTTGTAATCTATTTACTATTAACATTTACTTAAATTCAATGAGGTGCTTCCTTACATGAAAAGTGTCCGCCGTCCGGGTTTTCCCTGGACACTTCTTGAAACCCCGCCCGGACGGCCCCCGGACGGCCTCCAAACGAGGACAAATCCGGGGAAACCCGGACGGATGGCAGCCCTACTCTCAAGTCTCATAACATAACTTAAGTACTTAGTCTGTTGTACCGGGATATATTGAGTTGACAGTAGACAGAAGATACTCTACTTACAATACCTAGCACATCTTTTCATTTAATGTGCAATTATACAGAGATTGATTTTTAAAATACAGTTTTTTGGTACTTCATTTCATATGATGATGATTTATTATTTAGGTTAAACCTATTTTTAAACTCGTTTGATGTTGTTTGGTACCTTTAAATGTAGTCTAAGTAAGACCTCTTGTTAATAATGTAACAAAAGTTACAAATTCTTGGCCTTTTGGTGTGGCACCTATTGTTTTCTAACCTGGCTGTCACTGTTAGTTTATTAAGTTAATTAACTCTTAAAATTATATGATATAGTATCGATAAAAAGTAAATTATAACGTTAAATGTACCTTAATTTCGTCAATTAGGTACTACAAAATTCCCAATAGTAGCAATAGCAACAAGGTTATTTACTAAAATCTACATTTGTATTTAATAAGCTCTACTACTACTTATGTATTATAACGCTGGATGGAAGGTGTATTTGTTTGAATGTGGTAATCTCAGGAACTGCTTATTATCCATTGTGTCAAGTCCTAAGTGGTGCGGACGAGACGACTGGCGTCACCTAGTGATGTATAGGTAATATTTATAAAACTGGGTATTTTCAACGACAATCCCGATGCATTTACGCTAGAAGGCGCTACACTAAACTTTTTTTTAATTCAATTATGTCATAATAATTTACCTGTACAAAGTAGTATTCTTTGAAAGTCTAGCCTTAAGAACTTGTAGTGGGTAGGAACTGCCTTCGAAACTTATTGCATTTAATTATTTAATATATTTTCCTATGAGTTTCTTTTGTTTGTGTTTATATGGCCAATGTGTTATAAATAAACATAATGCATTTATCACTGTGTACCTCAAAAAACTCGTTTAATACAAAAATGTAATTGTATCTCATATAAAAAATAGCATTGCAACTCCAAGTATAAGAGTATAGGCCGATACAGATGTAGGTATGAAATATAAAAAGTGGCGGTAAGTTCGTAAGCGCCTTTTTTGTTTCAGAAGGAATATATATCTCGACACGAGATAAGGAACTTTTTCCTTCGTAATAAGTATGTTATGTTTCAAATTATAAGCAATTGCTATTGTAAGTTATTACTAGTAAACAGATCTTAAATGTGAATATGATTTTCTAGATCTTACGCGGCTGATCACATTACAGAGGTGTTGCTAATCTTAGTGAACATTCCTACCCTACTTTACGTAAATTGGTCTTAGCCAACAACATGAACGTCCGTTTTTCTTAAATCGACTATTTACTTTGAAAATTGTACGTATAAATATTCACATTTAACGGTTGTTTTAAGAAAACTGACATTTATGTTGTCAGTGAACTTAGGCCTTAGGTGTTTTTAAATATTATGTATACCTACTTAATTTAATCGTTCGTTTACAGTTACGGAGCTAAGGCTCCCAATTCACCAAAGCCAGTGGATACCACTGAGTGGGCGGAGACGAGATCAGAGATGTTTGAATAACGAAGTGATTGTTTGAAAACTTCTCTGAATTGTATCAAATTGGGTACCGAAACTACAAAATTGTATGTACAAAAGGTACAGTCAACTCCAAAAGTTGCTATACACATCCAAAGATTTTGAAACATCTCCTTTTGATATGTATAGTATAGTATAGTAACTTTTGGAGTATACTGTACGAGTGCGTATATTTTTAAACATTTATTTACGGTACGGCTGAAAGGTAATGTAATGATAAAATCTCTGAAACCTACTGTATTCTTATTATTACCTAGTTGTGTTTGTGAGTGAATATGAACATAATTTATATTATGTAAAGGTACACAGAATTAGCAAGTATTGTGATATTAATATTTTTGAGTTAGCCTGAGTAGAAGGTATCTATCCACTACATACACAAGAACCCAGTGCTGCCAGACATACTTATCTTTGCCAGACTTTTATTTATCTAAATTGGGCATTTTTAATTAATAATTTATTAATAACTTTTTCTATTATAAATATATAAATTCGTAGTTGTTCTTTTACCGTAATCAATGAACTTTCTGTCGCTACAAATTAGCAAGAAAGCGTACCTAGGTGTGCCTACACTCGAGTGTACCTATCTTTTGCCATACCTACCTACATTTTATTTCGAAGAAAGATAATGCCTTGCAGCACTGGATATTTTAATCGTAGGTATTTTTGTTTGCTGCAAATGCATCCAATTGTATTTTTAAACCGTATTAAATATATCGATCAAATCGAATGTACCTTATGTAGTTCCCGCATTTAAAGGTGAAATACAAAAAAAAAATACATCTAAGCATTTTATTTTAGTCGACTCCTCTGTAAATTGTATCCTTAACCACATGGGCAAGGCCCCAGTCGTACAATCGCTAACAAAAGCTGGCTCGTGCAGGGGCCCGATTCTCCTAATTTTACTTAAGCAACATACGATTCTCTTTCGACTCGATTCGACTGAGATCCAATCCCGACTCGATTACGATTGTAGCGTATGTGGCATTCCCCTATTTTTTCTTTGAAATTGAAATGAATGAAATTTTTTCTTCTTTTTTATTCCATTAAAAAATTAAAAAGAAAAAACGTTTTTATCCTTTTCTGTCATACAATAATGAATCACTTTGTCTGCAAATGATTTACGATTGCAAAATGATTGTACAGCAAACTACCGTATAGACCAAAATCACCAAAATAGCAGACCAATCAAATGTCAATCGAATACGATTGGTCTTTTATTAGTAGCAGAATGCCCGATATGGTTAAAACTGCTATTGCGATCATATTGCGATTCGATTTTGACATTATTAACTTAGGAGAATCGGGCCCCAGTACAAACCAATGTAAATACTAACACCGTGGTTGTAATAACGAAAAAAAACGAAGCCTCATTTGTGGGGTAAAACTTGACTACGCTATTGTCGTTCAAAACTTGGAATCCAATCAATAAATCTAAGAGGTATAAAATAAAGTCGTGTGAGTTACACATGTTATATATGTCACCGTAAGATTACAAACATCGTTAGATTACAATCTATCTCGAGAGATTGTAAACTGTCGAATTATTGTGAACCGTAACATCTGATTGCAATTTAACGCATTATTTTTCGCTATATTATAATCTATCGATGAGAAATTGACAAATTGTCAACTGTCCGAAAGCTCTCTCTGATTGGTCAGTCTTTTTGTAAGATCGAGAGCGATGTAGAGCGGTCAAATTGTCAACTGGCGTAGAACAGAATGCATCTTGCGCGCTGATTGGTAGAACGTCAAAAAAGTCATCTGAATTACTAACTCGGCCTCATTTTTCCAAAAACGAAACGAACGTTTTTTTTTTTGATACTAGAATTTAATTTGTAACACATCTGTATGTGTGTAACACATCTTCTAACACATTTAGCATATTGCCATTTATAACCTTCAATTAAAAACATTGTATTAAAAATTGAAGTTAGTGACGAAAACGAATCGCTGCAAAACCGACTCCACGTAGTCTTGTCTGCCCTACCCCTAGAGTGCAATTCAAAACCGCGTAGGCGCGGAGGGGCGAGGCGGCCTGCGAGCTGAGGCGCAGGTAGTTTCAGCACGCTCACCACCGCAGCTTCGGCTTGCTGGCCGGCGGAGCCGGCCAGCCTCAGCCGCGGCGGCGAGCGTGAAAACCATCTGCGACGATAAGCTCGCATGGGACCGCCGGAGCCCCGCAGCGCCGGAGCCGTGACAGAAGTCATGCTTGCTGCATGTTGCATGCTTATTTCCATGCTGGGTCAACTAATATGGGATGTGTTATATTTTAAACAAAAAACTCAGTAGGTACGAGTTAAAAAATTAGAAGGTAAATAAATATTTTTATGATGTCATTTAATAGTATTTAAGAAGTTTACTGTTAGAATGCATGCTACAAATTTAGATGCAAAAAAATAACCATCATGCTGAGTTGTATTTAGAGTGGAAGATAACTCGAGCTAAGATAGTATTATTTAGATGCTCGACGCTTTATTAATTGTGGCTGACTTAGTAATTTAGAAGGCAACATACATTTTTGGGGGCGAATAATTATATTAAAAAGAAGCCTGTTTAATTAGCACCCCTTTTATTTTATTTTTAAATATTAGTTTGTATTTGAAGACAAAATACCTAACTGTATTTTTATAAGAGTTATTTTTATATAAATTTAATACTTAAAGAATTTTTGAAGAGCATTTATTTTATTTAACTGACACCTCTATTTCATTCCTAACTCTACGGGAACTCCATGGGAACACAACGGCTGGTCGTGATTGGTCGATCTTACAAAAAGACTGACCAATCAGAGAGAGCTTTCGGACAGTTGACAATTTGACCATTTCTCATCGATAGATTATAATATAGCGAAAAATAATGCGTTAAATTGCAATCAGATGTTACGGTTCACAATAATTCGACAGTTTACAATCTCTCGAGATAGATTGTAATCTAACGATGTTTGTAATCTTACGGTAACATATATAACTCAAGAATAGCTGAACCTTTTAAGCTGAAAATTAGAGGGGAAATAGCTTAGACCACGAGAAGCGTCAACCAGCCGCCTAGATATATCTTTAAACGGGGTGTGGGCATTCGAAACCCCGAGGGTTTCAACCCCAAACGGTTCGAAAATACAGTTGCCGACAAGGCCACTATATTTCCGCCTCTTGATGTTCTCCGCGGCCACAGCGGCAGCAGTTGCACAGTACGCAGAACTTGCAAGGTGGGATGGCGTAAGAGTAGGTATTGCGTCCCATAATAAAGGCCTAACCATCTTCCAAGGGAATAACAAGAGCTCGACGTATTATATCATTGATGTTTGCGTGCCGCGCACTACGGCTGCACGAAAGGCCGTGGTGTCCAAGGCTGGTGACATTCTCACCACAGTGTCAGCGATGAGGGGAGCAGCAAGGTGCTCCGAAACGCAAGCAAATACCGAGGCGGAAAGTTGTGTAATAAATAGGTAAACGTTTATTGTTCAAGCATTTGTGTTTACAATACTAGTAACACTGTTACAACCAACTAGGTAAGGCCTGTGCTATTAAGTAACAGTACATTTGTTTGTAGTCTATGTATATTTCTGCTTATTGTCTTATTTATTACGTCTTCCTAGAATAAAGTTTGGAAATGAAATTAAATACTATTAAAATTATAAAATTACGACAAAATAACAAAAGAAAATGAGACCAGTTTTTGGCGATCACCCCTCAAGGGATTCACCATTGCACACGGGACTATTAGTATTAGTGTATAATCTATGGTCGGGACTGTCAACTGTCAGGCACATGACACTTTTACACTGTCAGTGTCATTGAATATGTTATTATGCATGCATAGGTAGATTAATGTGTCAATTACTCCCAATATTATCTCTTATTAAAATATAAAAAAAACTCCTGAAAAGTAACACTGTGGGCAAATAATGAACACCATTCAAAATGACAAACAAAACAAGCGTTATCGAAAAAAATATAAGTACATAAAAATGCGAATTAAAAGTTTGATTCTGGTGAGTGCAAGGGTATTTTGCCCTTTTTTATTATTAATATAGATTAGAAATAGGACTATCCCCTACCCTCAGATGAGCCACTGACCTATTTTACAGTTTTATAACACTGTGTGTGTTTGTAACTGTTTTATACATTTATTATTTAAGTACACAAAAATATATTTATGATCACTGACTTATGGTTACTTTAGTTGTTTTAGAGTGATACGTTTGTTTATTTATTTATATCAATTACACATGAACATATTTGATTTGTGATTACTTATTCGTAGGAGAATGCTGCACTATGCGATGAAGTGGCAAAAGTTCAAGAAAGTATATTAATTGTGAAAGATGAAAGAAGATTTTTGCTTCACAAACTTCTGGAATATGAGAATGATAATGAAGTCCCACAAGTCTTCTACAAAAACGATGCTGTGATAACGACTAATGGCTCCAGAACAAAAATAAAGAAAAGACAGAGTTGTGATGACACCAGATAAAGAGTTAACATGGAATCTACTGCACACAAAATATTATAAAGGGCAAAGGCTACACAGTATTCATTAACAAAGTGGACACATTTAACATAAGCCAAAACTTAATTATTCTTTATTCAAATCCACATTTATATGTTCGAGGGAGTCTTATCTAGCATCAATTCATGCAATTTATTAATGCTCCTATTGTGTTCCCTCTGTGATCCTTATCCTAGCTAATTTTTGGCACCCCTTTTAATCCAAAACTATGATTTTTTTTTTATGTATTTGTAATGCTAACTACTACAAAGCCAAATTAAAATACAGCCATATTATTTCTATGGTGATCAATACTTTTTATTTTATTGTACGGCTTAAATAATAAAGTTAAACATCATGTTTCAGTATCTTCAGCATCATCTTCCTCGTTGTCATCAAATGACAACATTGGACGACTTTTCTTTTCTTTGATTTTCGAGCTTGTTTCATGCTTCCTTTTTGAAGTTGAAGACTCAGCTGACTTCCCTTTTGCCTTAAACACAACACGCTGAGTTAAATCTGCCTTTGTTTCAGATTCCAATTTTTCTATTCTAATTCTCTCTGCCTCTGCTTCCTCTGCTGTTAGGTCGCCATCTTTAAGCACCACCACCTGTGGCTGTTCACTGTCTTCATCATCAACAAAATCATCTTCAGCATTCATTAGTTCATCGAACTTGTGGTTCTTGTCATCATACCCAGCTTGCCTTTTTAATACTTTGAGAAATTCTGGATCTTCAGGTTTTATATAACTCACATTTCTTTTCTTATTCATAGTACTTATTATTCTTTCAAACGTAAGATCTTAGAACAACACAAGAAAGTATTATTATTTAGGTATTTTTAATTACCTGTTGGTATATTCGCTGCAATTAACTGTCTAGGGCTTAAACATTTTTTTAAATATACGATTTCCTGATTAAAATAGAAAAACGATAGTAATTTTCATAAAAAAATTGTTATTCTGTTAGTTATCCTACTGCTAAGAAGGGTTATATTTTTTTTGAGATTAGTAATGTCAAAACTAAATTGACAGAGACAGAGAACAAAGTAGTGACGTTGACAAGCGGGTTGACAAATAATGCCACTTACACACTTCGGTCATTTTTAAACCGAAAGTGAAATCATTAGGCACTCCCTAGACGGTCAATATAATTGCGCAATATAACAATTAAAATATTGTGCAATTATATTGAAAAAATTAGGAAATATAAAACAGCTATGTAAGCATATCCTTTTATTTACAAACATATAATTTGCATCTTAAAAATAATAAAATAGGGTGACCACCAGTGACTTCGGAAGTGACCAAAAATGGATATTCTTTCGAATACATGGAAACCAACGTAGGTGAGGCATAGTAGACCGTTGTGAATATTCAACATTACACGGATTGATTCCGATTCATTCTTGACTTTAAAAATCGTAATGATAAGATAATTACTGATTTTAATGAAGAGATAGTCTTGAAAACATGAATATGCAGTACGAATAGGTTAATAGGTTTGCAAAGTAAGATGTTACATAAAAAAACAATTGTCTTGCATTATTTACCCTAAAAATTTTTAAAATTACTATTTTACTTTACTGTTGACCTTGGTCGGTTATGGCATGTTTATCGTTATGGTGAAATGATGAAACTTTTAAGTTGATCTTAAAAGATTAAATAAATACTGAATGCGGCTTGGTGCTTGACAGACGAATGGACGGATGGACAGCGAAGTCCTAGCAACAGGGTCCTGTTTTTCCCTTCACTATTTTGCAGGTCAAAACATAAATAAAAACTTTCTCAATTAGCGCGTAAACCAAATGGTTCAAATGAGTTTGTTTTCAAAAAATATTTTCCAGACATATTCCCATTGGCACTTTCTCCCATAAATCCATTATGAACACATCGATGTTCTAAAAACTTAAGCCACGTTTGACATTGATAAGCTGGAAAAGATTTCGGATATTTGATTGATTCCGTAAAGTAATAAAATGATCGGCCGTGGCTGCACGCTTCTGTAAAAAATAATGAATGTGAATTAATTTAAAAAATACATATATGTACAAATTATGTAGTTATAAAAATTTGAGACAAAACAAACCGAAGATCTTGAAAATATTATCGCATCCTGGTTGCGGAGCAACTCCTTTATTAGGGAAAAAATCGGCTGTACCAATTGATCCTTCAAACCCTAATAGACCACCACAGGTGTGAATTACGTCGACAAAATTTGCATCAGAAGAATCTAGTTTCGCATCGTCATCTTTAGGCGGGTATTCAAAAAAAGGTCTTGCTGGATCGAGACCTAAGAAATAATATAAAATGAGAATAAATAAAAATGTACAAATCATTCGTCTTCAAATTATAGTAACGACATACCCGTGACCCTATGCACAGTGCTGCTGGTTGTAGAGGCCGCTATACCCATAACATGAGCTCCAAGGCTGTGACCAATAAGGTGTATCTGATTACCAGTCACGTTGTATAGTTTGTTTAACCCATCCAGTAGACTGGCTATTCTGGCTCCGATAGTTTTAGTCGCATTTGCCGCCCACGGATAAAATATAGAACTTGCTGTATAGCTCCAATCCACAGTCATCACATTGACATTTTTAGTTTCCAAGTACGCATTTTTTATACTCGATACTCCATTTGCATCCACCGAAGATAGCCAACCATGAGTTATTATTTTAAGAGGCATTTCGAGTATAAAAATATTTTTTATGTAACAAACGTCTCTCCTGTTGGCCAACCGTCCCCGTTCATCTAGCAAAATAAAACTGTTCGAGTCGTTCCTAAAACAGAAGAGCCTTTGAAAAGAAATAAAACATGTTTTTCGACACAGCATGTAGGTACACAATATCGATGTAAGTATTTGCTCCATGGATTAAACCCGCTGTTGGAGTGGCGATGCGTCGCTTATGCATTGCAATTTCCGCAATGTTTACTTAGCCATGACCCCTTTTCCATTAACAATAAACAACAAAATACAGAAGGGCACACCTCAGATATAATCTGAATTCCATTTCATCATACATAGCGTCCCGTATGAAATTGTCATCATTTTCAGTACTTGTTAGATTTATGTAGTGATATTCCCCGTCATCGTCCGGAAAATAAATCCATTTAGTACCATAGTCAGCACCGTATCGACTGATGTTGTTTGAATGATTAATAAGTTGGGAATCTGTAAGCATAACATAAGAGTGCTATAAAAGTGACGTCACCGTCTATAAGGGACAGCCTACACGATCAAATACGAATTCTGTAATGTTAGGTATCATTGTACATCGCCTAAGTCCACATCTGCAAAATATGCAGGAACGTTTGTTCAGTTTGCATAATTTTAATTTCACAATATTTTTACTATATTGCACATAATATTTTTATTATTTTATTTTTACTATTTTTTTAGTATTTAGATTGCAATGTTATTTTAGGTTTAGCGGGCGCCTAAGATTTATGACGCTGTTCTAATGATTGATTAATAATAGCAGCCCTTTCACGCGGCAGTCCAGTTTTTTACAGGATTCCGTTTTCTGCAGGATCTCGTTTAATCGTGCTCGTGTTCACACGAGAAAACCGCATGCAGGATTCTGCAATATGCTGATCCCGTCGATTTGTCCAATTTGGTTTTGTCACTGGAAACTGGATCCTTCGTCCAGTAAAAAGCGGGATCCTGTTTAATGACACATATATTTCTATAGCAGTGTTCACACGGCTTGCTGCGTGCGGTTTTTTGCTGGACACTGTTTTTTTTTTGCGGGAAAGTGTAGTGGTGGCAAGCCCGCCCCGCGCCCGCTACCCAGCTCAGCTCTTCTTCAATCGCTCATTAGATTTATAAAAATACCTAAAGTCGAGCGTTATGTCACGATAGGATGAACCCAGAATTTTCTATTTCGCTGCCGACGACGCCGATAACACCAATAGACAAAGTATTAACGTCCATTTCGCCTAATCACTACCGTAGGAATGGTCAAAAAACAGGATACAGCCCTTGCACACGGCAGTCTAGTTTTGCGGGACCGGCCTTTTACTATAGATCCTTCAAAACTGAACTAAGTGTGAACACAGCGTCCGTTTTTGCAGGATCCAGTGAAAAGCCGGTCCTGCAAAACTGGACTGCCGTGTCAAGCGACAAACCGTCCGTCGTCGTGACCACCGTCTTAACCCAGAAGGACAACTCAAGCTTTAGGGATAATGCCACTAATGTTCGAAATAATAAAAGGACTATACAAGCCACAAAATATATATAGAACTACATGGTTTCTTAAACTTACTGTATGCCAAATCCACAAACGTAAGAAGTATTTGAAAATAAGTATATAAAATGAACTCCATTTTGTCATAGGAAAAAGTATAAAAACTTGTGAAACAAAATATGTTCCTACTTAATAACAAGTAGGTACCTCAGTGAATTTATTTTCGAAAACAACTCTAATATTGCAGTTACGAATTAAACCTAATCTATTTTACCTTTTAAAGTTAGCAAGTTTAACAGCCACTATAAAAATATAGACTCTGTTAAGCCAGAGAGGATCAAGTTTCACAACCAAAAAACAATTTAATTTCTATTCTACGATTATTTTACACTGAATGGTGAATAAAAAGAATTAGTTTTAGGGGATTCGGTCGATTTGAGTTTATAATATGAAAAAAAAAGAGGTTCTACAGAGTTCAGAGTACATCCACGCGTACAGCTACGTTGCTTTGATAAAGAACTATATCATTTATTTAAAATAGCTGCTGGATGAAAATGATATATGTATTCCGTTCTTAAAGGCAGTCGACTGGTGGCGGGAAATTCAAATATAAAGTGTCTTTTTGGTGTTTTACGTAAAATAAAAGTAGGTATGAAATGTATTCAAATAAAATACGAAATACTATTATATTTTGCATTAAGAAATTTATCGGAATACGTTTGGATTGTTAGACCCGCTTTGGATACGCCTTTGCCTTCGGTGGTGCACGAAATCCAGCCTGAGCGCACGGTATCCAAGCTTATCCAAGACATATTTGAAAGTAAATAACACAAGAATGTTGCATTGGTACTTGCCTAACATGGAATTGAACTCGTGCACTCGTAGGTACTTGAGACGCTGGTGTGGCTTTAATCTCTACGCCACGACTTTGGAATTCGATTTTTTATGCATGTTCCAAAAACCGTTATTTTTGCTCCTGTATACCTAAACCTATGCTTGAGGTAGTCTTGTTGGATATTATCCAAGAAATTAATTAAGCCTTACTAAATACCTACATGCATAGATAAAGCTTTTAATTAATTCATAGCCGTAAAGTCTTTAACGAGGCGCGTATTTACTGCCACTGATAATACCCTAATAACCTATAATTTTATCTGTTTTTACGCTTTAAAAAGTATATACACGTTAAACTGATTAAATTTAACAACTATAATTAGATTCGTTAGTCAATGTTATAACAATTATTTGTAGGCCACGAAATAATAAAATATGTTATCTATATTGAATACTAGCCGTTTTCCCGCGGTTTTACCCGCGTCCCGTGGTAACTACTGCCCGTACCGTGATAAAATATACCCTATGTTACTCGTGGATAATGTAGCTTTCGAATGATGAAAGAATTATAAAAAACGGGTCCAGTAGTTTTTGAGCCTATTTATTAGAACCAAACAAACAAACAAAGTTTTCCTCTTAAAATATCAGTATAGATTGAACCGTTGCGTAGGTATTCTGTCATCTTTGGTCCAGTTAAGAACAAGCGTCTGACAATTCTGGCATAATTTATTTATTTATTTATTGACATCACAAAGTATTTTGCCCTTAGAGATAACTTTATCTAATTCGATGTAGTACTTATAAATAGGTCCTTAGCTAGGTATATTTCCTGATCGTGCGTTTATTTCGCCATCGCCAATGAGTAAACCATATACTGAAAGTCGGGGCAGACTAAAGACAGGCAAGCTGTTTAAGTTGCAAGCTGCCTCAAGTTTGTGTTTCATAACATCGTCGTGCCTGCCCCAATGAGGGATTTTCTTGATTTTTTAAATTATTTTCTTAGCTGATGCCTAGATTAAGGCGGTGATCTTTGCACGATGTTTGCACGTTACTGCAAGGAATGGAGCGTCATATACTTTCATCAACGTCATATTATTATAATTTGGAGGTCGTATATCGAAACGTACCTATATTTGTGCAGTTGATAGCTTTATACCATTTTTGCGATTTTTTGTACTGACTGCACCAAAACACAACACTATCGTTGATTTAGACGCCCTCTATCGGCATTTAAAAAATAAATATTTGCATGGCATACGTTGAGGTATGGTTGAGGTGGAGTAATGAGTAATGTAATAGAGTTACTACCTAAAAAAAATTTGGCCGCAACTTGATTATTTTTGTCGGTGTATTAGTAAGTTTATAATTTTTCCTGATATCTATCTTAAAAACTGTAAACACTTCTAGTTTTCGTACATTACTGGAAATTTCTTGAAATATTTTATTTTAGAGATACAAAAATTGAGCATAGACAACATGCGTGTAAGCTTTTTCAAGCTTCACGAAAACAACGGATTAGTATGTATGGTAGTGCGTTAGACTGATTGCGCCGCAAATTATATTCTCGGGTAAGTTATTGCAATTGTTGATATCACCACCAGCTTAGTTTAGCTTCATTTAAAGAGAATTAACAAAACTTATAATCACAAATACAATGTTACGAATCTTAGCAAACATCCTCGATATCTATGCGGGGTGTGTGCTCTATATTTTCATTTACAACATGAAAGCATTTGTAATTATTAGAATAAAGTGAACTCTTATTGCATTTGTACTTAAATTAAGTAAATTTCATAGCAATTTGTAATGTTTACTATTCCTGAAGCCCAATTTTTATCTATGCATTATGAAGAGGTTAACTGGTGAACTCCTTCCTAATTCAGGGTTTTTTTTTTTCAGTGATTCGTATGGTGAGGAATGAATGTGAATAAATTGTCAGAGTTTTGATTTTCATTTAAGGGAACAAATTTGAATAAGTTGCAAACAACAGAATGGCAACTTTAGAGCAACAAGCTTCTAAACTTCTGGATTTCAATCAGAAATTAGACATCACTCTACTTGATAATATAGTTGGATGTCTATATTCCACGGTTGGGGAACAACAACGAACTGCACAGGAGATACTCACTGCTTTGAAGGAACACCCTGATGCATGGACTCGTGTTGACACTATTTTGGAGTTTTCACAAAATCAGGAAACAAAATACTATGCCTTACAAATATTAGAACAAGTTATACAAACAAGATGGAAAATACTGCCAAGAAATCAGTGTGAGGGTATTAAGAAATACATTGTCGGTCTTATCATCAAAAACTCATCAGACCCCGTAACAATGGAGAATAACAAGGTATATTTGAAAAAACTTAACATGATTTTGATCCAAGTATTGAAAAGAGAATGGCCTCATAACTGGGAAACTTTTATAAGTGATATTGTGGGAGCATCCAAGACTAATGAAAGTCTTTGTCAGAACAATATGGTCATTTTAAAGCTACTTAGTGAGGAAGTGTTTGTGTTTAGTACAGGACAGCTTACTCAAACCAAGGCAAAGCATTTGAAAGACACCATGTGTTCTGAGTTCAGCCAAATATTTCAACTCTGTCAATTTGTCCTTGAAAATTCACAAAATGCCCCACTCGTGGATGCCACCCTCCATACACTGCTAAGATTTTTGAACTGGATTCCCCTTGGGTATATATTTGAAATGAAATTGATAAGTACACTCATATTTAAGTTTTTGAATGTACCAATGTTCCGTAATGTTACATTAAGCTGTCTGACCGAAATTGCTGGCGTGACTGTCAGGAACTATGAGGAGCAATTAGTGGCTTTGCTTGTTCAGACTATGGAGCAGCTTGAAGCGATGCTCCCCCTCACTACCAACATACGTGAAGCATATGCTGCTGGTCGAGATCAAGAGCAAGTGTTTATCCAAAACCTTGCTTTGTTTCTCTGTACCTACTTGAAAGAACATGGGCAACTCATTGAAAGAAGGGGGCTCACCAACACTCTGATGAATGCTCTCCGGTATCTTGTGTTGATATCAGAAGTGGAAGAAGTTGAGATTTTCAAGATATGTTTGGAATTTTGGAATGCACTAGCTGCAGACTTGTACAAGATTGCACCATGCTCTCACACATCAAACATGTATACCCTGGGAACAAGTGTTGGCAGGAAAGCATTGTACTCTGATGTGTTGAGCAGTGTTCGATACATTATGATCTCTAGAATGGCTAAGCCTGAAGAAGTATTAGTAGTGGAGAATGAGAATGGTGAAGTTGTCAGAGAGTTTATGAAGGATACTGATTCAATTAATTTGTATAAGAATATGAGGGAAACATTAGTTTATCTCACCCATTTGGATTATCAAGATACAGAACGCATCATGACAGAAAAACTTCAAAATCAGGTGAATGGCAGTGAATGGTCATGGAAAAACCTGAACACATTGTGCTGGGCCATTGGATCGATTTCTGGTGCAATGATGGAGGAAGATGAGAAAAGGTTTCTAGTTGTAGTAATAAAAGAACTACTGGGCCTTTGTGAGCAGAAAAAGGGCAAAGATAATAAAGCTATTATAGCTAGTAATATAATGTATGTGGTGGGCCAGTACCCCAGGTTCTTAAGAGCCCATTGGAAGTTTCTGAAAACAGTTGTGAATAAACTTTTTGAATTCATGCATGAGACTCATGATGGGGTCCAGGATATGGCATGTGACACATTCATAAAGATTGCTATCAAATGTCGGCGTCATTTCGTCACTACACAGGTTGGTGAAGCTTGTCCATTTATTGAAGAAATCTTAAGCACAATCAGTTCAATTATCTGTGATTTACAAACACTACAAGTGCACACTTTCTATGAAGCTGTCGGGTACATGATAAGTACACAAGTGGATCAGGGGGCTCAAGAGCAGCTCATTGAGAAGTATATGCTGCTGCCTAATCAGGTATGGGATGATATAATATCACAGGCATCGCACAATGTAGATATCTTGAAGGACCCAGAGGCTGTTAAACAGCTGGTGAGCATTCTTAAAACAAATGTTCGTGCCTGCCGTGCTCTAGGCCATCCATATGTTGTGCAGCTGGGAAGAATATATTTGGACATGCTCAATGTTTATAAAGTGATGTCTGAAAATATTAGCCAGGCAATTGCTTTGAATGGTGTTGTAGTGACCAAGCAGCCACTTATAAAGAACATGCGGATAATAAAGAAAGAAACACTGAAGTTGATTGCCAGCTGGGTATCACGCTCTACAGATAACAGCATGGTTTTGGAAAATTTCATTCCTCCGCTTTTAGATGCAGTTCTCTTGGATTACCAACGAACAGCAGTGCCAGATGCACGTGAACCAGAAGTTTTATCTTGTATGGCTGCAATTGTTTACAAGCTAGGAGGGCATATAACATCTGAAGTGCCAAAAATATTTGATGCTGTTTTTGAATGTACCCTTGAGATGATTAACAAAGACTTTGAAGAATATCCTGAGCACAGGACAGAGTTCTTCCTACTACTGCAGGCAGTTAATACACATTGTTTTAAGGCATTCCTAAGTATACCTCCAGCACAATTCAAATTGGTATTGGATTCCATTATCTGGGCATTTAAGCACACAATGAGAAATGTTGCTGACACTGGTCTGCAAATCCTGTACCGGTTGCTGCACAATGTAGAGCAACATCCTCAAGCTGCACAGAGTTTTTACCAGACCTATCTGTGTGATATTCTAGAGCATGTATTTAGCGTGGTAACAGACACGTCCCACGGCGCCGGCCTCACGATGCACGCTACGATATTAGCGTATATCTTCTCGCTGGTGGAGGCAGGGCGAGTTACCGTTCCACTTGGACCCACACCAGACAACATCCTCTATATTCAGGTAGGATTGAAAAAATAATAATTTAGTGATCAATAAATTATATTACCTATGAAATGTTAATTGATGTCTTTTAACACTGTATTTTAATTATTAATCTTTTTATCATCTTTACTGGCTAAAAAAGAATACTGCCTAACTAAAGAATATGGTATTCCGTCTTTTTGGAAAGTTGGTTAAAAAAAAATCTGGAATATGAATATTTAATTATGTCTATATGGTCTCTCTAGTTTCACATTTTCATTCAATTATTGCTTTGACTTTTTCAGGAATATGTGGCTAACCTACTAAAGAGAGCGTTCCCACATTTAACAGACAATCAAATCAAGATTACTGTTCAAGGACTCTTCAATCTGGATCAAGATATCCCTGCATTCAAAGACCACTTAAGAGACTTTTTAGTTCAAATAAGAGTAAGTTTGCATAGCCTATTATTTGAGGTCTGAGGAAAATTTAGGTATTCATTTGAGATCATTACTTATTGGAAACGCACTGATTTTAATGTTCGTCCACTTATTTAAAATGTGCGTATAAGATTCTTATTGGATTATAATAAGATACACAAATCCATTAGAAAAGGAAGCGTTACCGAGCTATCAGCGGCCAGTCATGAAATTGGTATCAAACAATAGCTTGAGTAATAAGTAACAACTTTTTACTATCGACGTTATCCTGTGGGACGTTGAAGAAAAAAGATATTCGCATTTGTGCATCAGAAATTGATGGGCTGAGGATAGGACCATACTACATCCCTTAGTACCAAAATCATCGCTGGCCGCTGATAGCCCAGGGCCATAGAAATTTGCCCATTGTCCTTTAATCAACCAATGCTTTAAGGTTGTTGATTAGGGTACCATACCTTAAGGATAAAAAACTGTTTATTATTTGTCTCTACGTCCTTCTATTCTATAATTTCAAGTAATTGACTGGTGAAATTATATGTTGAAATACAAAAGCAAATACTGGAAAATAGCTTAATAAATATACTTGGGGGCTCATATACAGCAAAAGTGGTTTTTGGCCGTTTTATAAATGGTACGAATCCTTTTGCGAGTTCGATCTCACTTAGCCGGTATTTTTTAATAACTGTGCAACAGATAGACGTTTATTACTTATTATACTCAAATATAATTACATTTTACAGGAGTATACGGGTGAAGACGATAGTGATTTGTATCTGGAGGAGCGCTTGTTGGCTCTTCGCCAAGCACAGGACGAGAAACGAAGAGTGCAGTTGTCTGTGCCAGGCATTCTCAATCCTCACGAGTTGCCTGAAGAAATGCAAGATTAATTGTAATGAAAACTAAAAATGGTGGCAGTTCACAATTAAGTGTGGATTAAAGTCTGTCTATTTTGTAATGAATGTTCGAGGGTTAATATATTTTCATTATAATGTTATGTATGAATCATTTTAATCAACACTAGAAGCTTGAGTTATACAATCGTAAATTGTATTATTTCATGACATTCACTGTCCTTCTTATTAAATACACTAGCAAATCTCGTAGAGGTCTTTTTAAGCATAATTAATTTAGTTGATGTTATTCAGAAGTCCATGTTGTGCAGCTCAAACATGCATTCAATTTCCGAAATGCAATACTTGTAGGCTTAATAGGTACTTAATCATAAGTTTTACCTTTACATCTAAATCTTTGTGATGCATAACATTTTATTTATGAAGTATGTTTTTTTTTATTCAGTTAGTTATTTGCTAGGTTTCATAATATTTGAATTTTAACTTTGTGAACTAATGAAGTTGACTAAGCTATACTTTGTGGACTGTTGCCATTTAAACTGGCTATAATCTTGTGCCTATAAAATGATACCTTATTATGATAGTTTGTACAGAGGATCGCTTGGAACAATGCGAGGTGATGAATGCAAGTGAAAAAGGAAAAGAAACCTTTTCTTGAAAGGTATCTTTTGCAAGCACAAGGCAGATTGGGCCTTTAATAATTATAGGCAGGAAATCATGCATCCAATTTACATTGCTAGTGAGGAAGTAGGATATTTCTATGTTTTTAAGTAATCTTCAAAATGTAGGTAATGAAATCTCTGTGATGGAAAACAGTGTCGGAATTTCAACATTGCACTGCAGAATCTGAGTATTACTGAGTAGATTCTAGGCGAACTTTATAAAGTGACTTGCTGTTAGTAATATTTTTTATGTTTTGTTTAATGTTGTCGAAACTAATTTGGTAATGGTTTGGAAATCTTAACATTCAAGGTTTCCGAATGCATTTTGGGTCCGATTAACTGTCAGTCTTTCAATTTTGTGTTTAAATAAACCAATAAATATGATAACTGTATTACTTATTTCAGTTCGGTAAATCATATAGCTTTCTAGTGATTTATGATCTGTCTCATGCACCTTGACTATAACTAACTAGTAAATAAGCGTCTCCAGTGCGAGACCTATTAAACTTCATCTTAATCAGTTTAGCCAGTTTACGATTATCATTGTACACACCAGGGGCCCGATTCTCCTAATTTTACTTAAGCGCCATTCGATTTACGTTCGACTCGGTTCGACTGAGATCCAATCCCGACTCGATTATGATTGAAGCGTATGTGGCATTCCGCTATTTTTTCTTTGAAATAAACGTTTTTATCCTTTTCTGTCATTCAATAATGAATCATTTTGTCTGCAAATGATTTACGATTACAATATGATTGTAGAACAAACTACCGTATAGCCCAAAATCACCAAAATAGCAGACCAATCGAATGTCGTTGGAATACGATTGGTCTTATATAAGTAGCAGAATGCCTGATATGGTTAAAACTGCTATTGCGATCATATTGCGATTCGATTTCTATTCGATTTTGACATTATTAACTTAGGAGAATCGGGGCCCTTCGTAAGTGAGAACAGCCGCCGTGACCGAAATCGGCCGTGGACGCCATTATTATGATTAGTATACTTTAGAGTCGGGATTGGATCTCAGTCGAATCGAGTCGAACGTCAATCGAATGGCGCTTAAGTAAAATTCGAGAATTGGAATAGGAGGACTAAGTTAATGATGTCAAAATCGAATCGCAATAGCAGTTTTAACCATATCGGGCATTCTGCTACTAATATGAGACCAATCGTATTCCAACGACATTCGATTGATTTGCGATTGGTCTGCTATTTTGGTGATTTTCGTCCATACGGTAGGTTGCTCTACAATCATATTGCAATAGTTAATCATTTGCAGACAAAATGATTCATTACTGAATGACAGAAAAGGGGTGTACTACGCCCAATCGAATGACAAATAATCGAATGCCAATTGATCGACCACTATAAATCGAAATTCTAAATACTCGAACATTCATAATATCGAATGGTTATTAAATCGAACATTTACATCGTCAATACATCGAGTGCATCGCATATTCATCCTATCGAAAAATCTATATTTTTTATGAATACAAGAAAAACTCAAAATTTATGGATAATTTATAAATTTTAATGTAGATTTTATTATTTAACATTTTTTCAATCGCTATAATTATCATCCCTTTTGCCTCTTTTTTGTAAAGTAGGTCTTCCCAATCCCGCGTTTGCCTTTTCAATTCACACAAAATTTTAAAATGTACCTTTAAAAGATAAGAATTAAAGATTAAAATGTGATTTATTAGTAAATTTTGAGTTTTTCTTGTATTCATAAAAAATATAGATTTTTCGATAGCATGAATATGCGATGCATTTAACGCTTGATCAAACGAACATTCGATATTTTGAACACTCGATGTATTGACTGCGCGATGTATTGAATGTTCGATTTAATAACCATTCGATATTATGAATGTTCGAGTATTTAGAATTTCGATTTATAGTGGTCGATCAATTGGCATTCGATTATTTGTCATTCGATTGGGCGTAGTACACCCACAGAAAAGGACAATAACGTTTATTTCAAAGAAAAAATAGCGGAATGCCACATACGTTTCAATCGTAATCGAGTCGGAATTGGATCGCAGTCGAACGTGAATCGTATGTTGCTTAAGTAAAATTAGGAGAAGCGGGCCCCAGCCAGCTGCGCAGGACATATTATAGTGCATGAGCATTTGCGCAGACACATGTGCACTCCCTATTCCTTAACTCTCATAACCCGATGGGACGGCAATCCGACACGACCGGAAAGAGATCGGGCGCAGGACCGGATATTTACGAGCTCTCCGATGTACGGGTGAATCAATCACCAACTTCCAGACTACGAGCTGCTTCGTTTAAGAAAACCCACAAAGCGATTTCGGCCCGACCCGGGAATCGAACCCGAGACCTCGAGCACAGCAGCCGCGCTTGCGACCATTAGACCAACGAGGCAGTCGAGTTATGTAAGTATTTTTGAAGGTAAAAAGCGGTCCCCCGACACGTCAAAATTTATTTTAGTCTGACATGCTTTAGTTGGTAGTTGGTATAGATAGTTCAACTCAGATTTGCGCGCGGCCCTATGTGTGCGTCGGCTTGTAAGTATACAACTTTCATTCGTGTGACAGTGACGTCGTCTGAGGATGACGTGTTCTTATCGCTTTTTGTTATGGGTACAGTCGTTTACGAAAATGTCTAGTTCATCACGGAGAAAACGTTTAAGGAGTCAGGTAGCGTTTCAAAAAATGAAACATTCAAAGCTTTTTATTATAACATTTTACAGTTTTTCATTATTTTCTCGTACGTCTTTTCAAATTGACATTACGTGTCTAAGAAATAAATGACGTGAAATATCTAAGATGAATTAAATACTCCTTACATATTTTCTAGCTCGGGGTACGCGGACAATAAATAAAAGTGTGGACTAAGAATGTAAAAAAAAACGTAAACGTGTATAATAATGTAAACAAAATGTGTGGGGAATTTTAAAAAATTATATTGCTTCGCATTTTGGGAACTCAGGGGTCCCCTTTGTTTGAGACGGAGAGGTTCAAGTGAAAGTCATTAGTACGTGTAACCGTGTATTTCACTGGTCGTCATCGATACATATGTTATCACTATAAACTATTAACACCATGGAGGAATAATGTTTTACTCGAAGCCTTTGTAATAAAGTAGTTTTGTGTAGAGTAATTATTCGTGTCCGTTGGGAAAAAAGACGTGTTCCATAGATAAGAAAAATGTCTATATCAGAACATAATAAAATTCTCGGGTTGCCAGCGCAGTGGCGTTCGGAAACGCCACAGCATAATGTCGACCAAAATAAGACGGAAATAATGAAACCCATAAATGAACGTTTAAATCAAATTGATTAAGGGATGTGGGGTAATAGTTGTCGACATGTACAAAAGAATAAAGAAGAATACTATAAACATTTTGACATGGAGTCAGAATTTATAATTCACCTTGGAAAGTAGCGAATCCAAAAATTCATCATTTGATTTTTCAAGTAGCGATTCAGAATCGTTATAAAAAGATTAACACTAAATTACGACGTTATAACTATTTTTCTTAAACACCTGTATACAACCCCGAAATAACTGTATTTGTACCTGACTGTACCTCTTGTCACGCACACAAAGTCACTGTATATGTACAAGGATTACCCCAAAGAGTAAAGTAATATACAGGGAAAAGAGAGCCCTCTTGCGTGATAATCATGCAAACCTATTTGTCAATGCGCCATCTCTCTCTAAATTGGCCCCGAACTACCTACATAGCTATAGCTATGAAAATATATATGCATCATATTCATAACATTTTCTATTAGGGTAAATAGCACCATGTAACTATAACATTGGTTATCGTTATAGTTACATTATGCTACTTACCCTAATAGAAAATGTCATCGTTAATATAGTAAAAGGTCGAAGGAAAACAAATAATTATTATGTATTATTACTTTTTATACGCGTGTACGCAGAATGCAAAAACCGCCATATTGATATTTTGTTATGATCGATGATCGGTTTTGTTAAGTTACTTGGAATACTGACACCAGGTCTTTTTAGATTAAAATTGATATTTGTGCTTTTTCAAACCGTATTTAATTTATTCGCCTATTTTATCTTTTTTTTAAGTGTCTAATATTTTCCTCATACTTTTCTCTAATTAATATTGCATAAATAATTTTATATTGACAAACAAAAACGATTATAGTGTAGTGCCATCTGTTGGTAATTTAAAGTATCTTTTAGATAGTAAATAGTTTCCGGGCCAAATAAAAGGTGGCGACTCTTCATTCACTTAGCTGTCAAAATGTACGGAGTGTCTCCCCCCTGGATTACCCACACAAAAGGCCGCGCGCACGACTGAGTTGAACTTACTATACCTACTTACGTAGTGTTAAAAGTTATTTTTTTCCTTTTTATACGGTTTAGCGTTTTAACCTTTTGTCATAATAATTGCGTACTTTTTGGTATTCAAATAGAGAACATCTGGTCACAGGCTCAGGGGCTCAATCTTGCTAATTTTACTTAAGCGACACACGGGGTGATATCCAAGCCTGAAATGAAGGGCATGTTTCGAAGTGTACCAAATGCGTCTAACCCCACCAGGCTGTACCTATCTCATGAACCGTGATAGGTAGACAGTTGAATGTGTAATTAGTTATGATTGCCACTTTAACAACAAATAATTAAAACTAACATATTGTATATTTTACGGGACCAAAATCTCATAGGTACAGAAAACGCGTTTATTTTGCAAGGTTTTGTTCGATATTAAAACTGCAACAGACAGAGGCTTGAAATATTCACAGAATATTGGGTATATTCTGTGAATATTTCAAGCCTCTGTTTTCTGTTTTTTATTATTGTTATTCTAGACTCTAGAGCGATTGATTTTTGTGGCGTTGTTGTATTTATTTTGAAATGGGCAATATTATTTTTGATTTCCTGTTTGCTTGTTGTGCTGTTTATTACCTCCCATTAAATAAATATCTTTTCTGTGAATTAAAAAGTATTTCAGTCTTTTATGCAATTTTAAATTAATTCAGTCCACATGCTTCGCGATTTTTTGAAGTTAAACATGATGTCTTAAAAGCCTGTGAGCTATAACAAAACATAATTAAAAAAGAAACTTATTGTCAATGCATTTAATGAATAATGATACTGAAATAATTCATTTCATGAAATTGAGAGAAAATCCTACTTCAATCTTAATTTTCATGTACAGATAGAAACGGAATGAGGAGATTAAGTTTGTCTTGCAAATGTTAAGAGCTGTATAGAATACCAATCGATACCTACATATTCACAATGGCAGAAAGTGATAATCTCATTCCTTCCAATAATCCCCCTGGCGAGGCCGCCACAGAAAACAGTGTTGTTGAAGCAAATGGATCTTCTGAAGATGCTGTTGATGTAAGTAGACTTTTAGATATTTAGAACAATAAAATTGTTGTTGAATGAATCATGACAATTATAATTTTATATAATCGAAAGTCATCATTTTATTAAAAATTAACCTTATTTCATCAAGTACCAGCCTTGACACTTATATATATTGTTTTAGATCAATGCCCAGATTGATGAACAACGGCGCAGAATGCAGCCTACAAAAATGGAATCATTCTTTGCCATCACAAAGTCATTGATAATTAGAGCATTAGTGGTTTATTTTATCACATCCATGTTCCGGCAACCATCAGCACCTAAGACAGATCTAAGCAACCCAACTGCTACACCTCGTGTCCCTGCCATAAATATGTTTGCTAATGGTACAGTATTAGACATGTATTGTTATGTATCTGAAAGAGAATTTTACTCAAACTTGGATGATTCAGACTTAATTTGGAAACATACTGGTATTGTTTATGGTGACTGGCATGGAGGACCTAATAATGATGGCACATTCACCCACTCCACCAGTATCACGCCTTCAGATGCATTAAAGAACAATGGATCAATTTATCTACATGTATTTCTGGTACAATCTGGGAAATCGCCTGATCCAAAAAATAAAAATAATTATGGTGGACCTTATATTACCTATGGGAAAAAGATGCTCAATAAGTATAAAAAGTTAAGGTATATGAAGACCCATAATTTGCTGACTGGCCAAACCGAAAAATCAGCTGAAGAAATAATCAAAGCTGAGACTCTGAAAGAAGAAATAGTTTCTCACTGGCATCCAAATTTGACCATAAATTTGGTCACTGATCAAACTAATTGGATGCAGGGAAGTGTTCCACCTCCATTAGATGAATTCATTTTCTTTTTACCAGATGGAAAACAATACAAGCCTGCTGTCTTCTTGAATGATTACTGGAATATGATGCGTGATTATGTTCCAATTAACAAAACTTCTGAGGTTCTCAACCTTGTGTTAACATTCCAACCACTGAGCCTCTTTAAATGGCAGCTGTATACTGCTCAAGCCATGAGGGACAAATTAAGCATGTTCTCTGCACTAGGGGCTGAAGAACAAGATGAGGAACAGGATACTGTGAAGGAATTGCTGCTTGATACATCTCCATACTTACTGGCACTTACCATTAGTGTATCTGTGTTACATTCTATATTTGAGCTACTTGCCTTCAAAAATGATATTCAGTTTTGGAATAACAGGCAGTCACTTGAAGGTCTTTCAGTGAGATCAGTATTTTTCAATGTTTTCCAGTCCACTGTGGTGTTGCTATACGTACTTGACAATGAAACAAATGTCATGGTCAGAATATCATGCTTCATTGGGCTACTCATTGAAGTATGGAAAATCAATAAAGTGATGGATGTAAAGATAAACAGAGAGGACCGCATATTTGGGATACCTAAACTGAGTTTTACTGACAAAGGATCTTATGTGGAATCTAGCACAAAACAGTATGATATGTTAGCCTTCCGCTATCTCAGCTGGGCTTGCTTTCCTCTCTTGATTGGATATGGCGTGTACTCCTTGTTATATCAAGAACACAAAGGATGGTATTCCTTCATCTTAAACATGATGTATGGATATTTATTGACTTTTGGATTCATCATGATGACACCTCAGTTGTTCATTAATTACAAGTTGAAGTCAGTAGCCCATCTGCCTTGGCGTATGATGACATATAAGTTCCTCAATACTTTCATAGATGATATCTTTGCATTTGTGATCAAAATGCCAACCATGTATCGTTTAGGCTGCTTTAGAGATGGTAAGTGCTCACTCACTCATTTTATTTGCGTTTATATTGAATATTTGATGTAAATTCAAAGTCCATCAATAATATTATTCTTTTCACATCATTTTAAAACTAGTCCAGCTTTCAAGCAGTGGCAGAATTTTTCAAATCAGTTCACTAGTTTCAGAGCCTTTAAAATATGAACAAAAATGTGTCCTCTTTATTATATTGGTATAGATATACATAGCTTAGAAGTATAGTAATATTATGTACATGTATGGCATGAACCATGTATGATATGAAGGAGGAATAGAATACAATATACAATCACCATAACATAAAATGCTTTTTGTTTCAGACATAGTGTTCTTCATTTTCTTATATCAGCGTTGGATCTACAAGGTTGACCACAAGCGTGTCAATGAATTTGGGTTCTCTGGTGAGATGGAACAACAACAAAAACAAGTTAAGAATGGCACTCCAGCTATCACAGAAACAGAACAACAGTCTGGAGATAAGAAGAATGATTAATATTCAGTTTGAATTGTATTTTAGGTAAAGTATTCTTCAGGAAAATCACTCTTTATTACTTGTTTTGAATATTTATACAAATATCAAACTCTACATCTGTATGCAAATAGTATACCAGTACATAGTTATGGACAACATGTGGCAACTAATGCCAGTATAAACTCACAATATCTTTTCAAAGGTTTACTTTCCAAATAAAATACAAATTCACTTTTAAATTAAATAGAATGTCAGAATAAGTAATAACAAAATATTTATATTTTCCTCATAATTATTTGAGGTTGCTTATCAAAATACCCGTTTAGATATTGGATGGCATGATGTGAAACTTTGTTTGTGCAAATAGGAAAATACATTTGAATGTTATAGTCATTGTAGTATGACATTATGTATGGGAAATCAAAATTTTATGTATCCTAAGCCAGAAGCTTTTGATAATTATATATATTTGTGTAAGTAATAAAATACAAATTAAGGTATATTCAGATGGAATTAATTTTAATTGTATTTTCCTTTCTGAACAATTTATTCATATTAAATTAAATAATCGATTTTATGTTTGGCTGAATCATTTTCACACCACAATGCCATTTCATTGTGTGTTTCCTTGTTAATTTTGGGCAGCGTTTTCTTGTAAGCAATAAATCGTTTGAGTGTCTTCATTACATCAATAGACCGTTTTTAATATACTTAGGGCTGATTTTTCAATCGCCAGATAACTTTTATCTGAAGAATATGTTTGACGATTTGACAGCTTTTGTATGGAAAATATGTCAACCCGCCATATTTATTCCTCAGATAGAAGTTAACTGAGGATTGAAAAATCAGCCCTTAACTAAATAAACTGTCATTGCCTACTTTGGAAGAGCAGCAACATACAAAAAAAAGTACCCAGTTACTTACGTAGGTCTTGAATTATTGATCTAAGTTTTTCTCTCCATTGAATATAGTTTCATTGTTATGTTATTTATAACTGTTCTAAAATCATTAGTGTCATAAAATTCGTTTTTTTTAATGACCAGCGTCACTGTAAACAAGAGAACTATTTGACGACATATAAGAGATAAAAAGACATGTTATCTGTTAGAACTTACAAGTATTTATTATTATTTAAATTTAAATTAAATGAATTTGTAGAATGTTAAGGTTGTGTGATATCATGATATATTTAATATCATATTTATCTCGATTCTTATGTTACTTCTTTTATAATTATTAAACAGTGTGTATGTGTTAACAGATAATTATAAATTAGGAACAGAATAATAATAAAATATCGGCACCTGTAAGTATTAAATTAATTAGACTTGTTTTAATACAACAACGTGATTTTGTTCGCATCATGAGTCCGCGCTGTGTGCTCTAGATATACTGTTGACAGTGGAATTACTTATCATGCTCCGATAGTAGTGTCTTGTACCTTGATGAAATATATTTTCCTCTTAATGCTTTTACTTACGAGTGCCGACCTACATAGCTTACTCTGAATTTATATTTGTCTTCATAATGAAAATTGACTTTATAATAATATTAACAGTATTTTTATCAGTGTCCATTCCGCAAGTTTTTCTTCCAAATACTATTATTTAAAAAAAAAAAAACAATTCATTGTTTGGAGCACAATATTGTTTTATTGCATGACTATTACACATTTTAATATAATAATTATAATTTTAAATATCAATAAATTTGTTGTTTCAAATGTATAGTTTTTTTTCTTTCTATTATCTATATGTATTTCAGATAGTTTGAGAACTCCTTCTGATGTATGGAAAGTGTCGGTGCGGCTGCGGCTGCGTGCGGACACGTGTCCTTTGCCATCCGTTGCACGGATATAACTTGTGCCCGATATAACGGATTCCCGCGGCGGGAGAACCGCCCGTGTAGCATAGCCCTTAGAGAAGTATAGCTGGTCTCGTCAACGCTGAAATGATGTGCCCCACTACTGCATTTATGTACACAGATAATGCGCACATACGGTAGCGGAGCCCAACATTTCAGCTTAGACGAGCTTTTAAAAAGGGAAGGGCATTTAATTAAAAAAAAAAACTATAATTATAAATGTAAAAAGATTGATTTATTAATATATAACAACAATAAAGTAATTCAAAATACTTCACGAAAGCAGTATAACAATAAAATTATTAATTGGTGGTTGCTATTTATGTCACATATAGGTACAAGGTAACCGTTAAACATCTACTTATATGTATGATAAATCACATTTAAAATGTTCTATGTATGTTTATATAATTATTCGAGTTTTAGTTTTGCACGTACCTACTTTGAATACTGCCAATCAACATAATATTCAGATTTAGGTCTAATCGTAATTCTGATATCACATTATTAAGACTAAAGAAAGCTTCCAAACAACTTTGCTCTTCTTAAGTTTTAGCTGTGTTCCTTGTGACTAGAGCAGTTAAAAATGACCAAAACTGCGACGAAGCATTTGAACAATTGGCTGAATTTAGAGGGGCAAATTGATGTAAGCAGTAACATTTTTTTGGTGGTATTTTTTATGCTTGCAAAGTTTAACGTCTGGTTTTCTTAACTAAGTTAATTGTAAAATCAGAGTAAGGGTCGGTTCATATCTAACGGAATAT
Organism: Helicoverpa armigera; assembly: GCF_030705265.1. Lineage (NCBI taxonomy): Eukaryota > Metazoa > Arthropoda > Insecta > Lepidoptera > Noctuidae > Helicoverpa > Helicoverpa armigera. The sequence goes on along the minus strand of NC_087132.1, from coordinate 5,389,196 downwards.
GCGTCGCGTATTACTGGTCGCGTAACGCCAGAACTGACAAATATACGGTAAAACATTCAATCATTCACACCTAACCGATGATGCGTTAGTGCGTCGATCATACATTTACAATACGCTCGACGCATTTTCCGTCAGATATGAACCGACCCTAAGCACACAAGTTTTGAGCTAATCAGTTTCTTAGTATTTTGGCATCTACCACCTTAATTCAACCTCGTCAAATTGTGGTACTGACTCAATCTCTGCAAAGGTACACATATAGATACCTATAGGTACGCATATCAGTTCATTATTACGCATTCAGTTTTTTTGCTCTGCTTAATAAGCAGTAGGTACCTACATATGTGGTTTCTTATCACTATTATTCAATACGATATAGATTCAGTTCCTGTGATGATGGTAGGAAAATGGGCCACAGGATAATCTTCAGGATCACAGGACACATCACAGGATTTTCAGGGTATGTTCTATAAGATCATAATTTTATTATGAACTCCAGTGTTCGTCCGCGGCATTTTCAAAGACTACTGAGACTACTACTGACGTCGCTACTGCTATTGTTGTCAACATCACTGTTGCTATCATGTTCCGTAACCCAGCCATCCGCTTCGCCGCTGTAAATAATTCATAAAAGTAATTTTTTTAATTCATATACAAAATATAAATCATCATCTGCCTAGGTATTTCCTAATGTATACTCGTAACGTAACGACCGTCATGATGTTCCAATGACAGTTACTCGGGAAACAAGTAACTACGTACGAATAGGTAATTTCTTTATGAGGATATGGAAAACAGTAAATTAAATAAATTGAATGTTAACAAACAATGGTCTGAACTTACTCCGAATCCATTTCCCCATCGCTGTCTTGTATAGAAGAGTTCTCAGATGTGGAGTCATCAGAATTGTGACTGTTTCTGAAAAACAATTATTTATAAAAAATAAAAATAAAACACCGTTATTGAAGTCATCAAGTGTGTGGTACTTACTCAGAATCCTGTTCTTCATCACTGTCCTGCGTGGATTGGTTTTCAGAGTCACGTGACGATTCACCAGAGCTGTGGTTGTGTCTGAAAACAACGAATATAATGCTACTCTATACCCTTAAATACTACAAAATCATGTAGGTGGGTTTTAAAGGTTAATATTTGACTGCGGGCTTTATTCTGTCTGAAACTTCTTTGTTGGGATATTCGTTTATCTATGACATGACAGCCACATGTGTATCAAGCATTTCAACATTTTTACGATGCAACTAGCACTAAGCAACTACCACACTTATTTACCCGTTTATTTATTCTAGCACTGTAAGTAAAGCACTAGGCACATAAACATAATGCGAGCTAAACTTACTCAGAATCTCTTTCCCCATCGCTTTCATGGTTGGAGGGGCTATCGTAGTCAGGTGCCGAACTCTCGGGGCTGACACATTGTCTGGATAAAATACAGCTAGTTGGTAATGATAACACAAAAGACCGTCTTAAATATTATTAATGTGATAGTACCTAAACATCTATTTTTAGACTTTATTTCTTCGCGGAGCCATCGCAAAAGAAAGTTATCCTGGCGTTAGAACGTTGTCCATAAAACGATTTTGATTATTAAAACGACATAAACTTACTCCGATTCCTCGCTGTCTTGGAGCCAGCGAAAGTCGGAGTCAGCTAAGTTCTCACCATCAGGGCTGCGACTGCGACTAAAATAAACCAATAAGTCAATTCTATTCGAAGTAAGGGAGCCTTTTCCACATTTCTCTGTTTTTAGTGTACTTAAAAGGGGCTGATCCAGGCTTTAAAAAAGGTTGGATCAACGATAAGGTACCTAGTAAATTAGAGAGTAGGATAAGGGGTGTGCATAATTAAATTTATATAGGGTATAAATTAGTGTTGTTCGAAAATTTTTCTCGTGACACTTACTCTGAATTTGGTTCATCGTCGGTATCTCGGTTAGAGTCGCTTTCACGTTCCGAGGCTTCACGAGAGCTGTGGCTACGTCTGTAAATGAATAATTTAGCAGTTTCGGAACCTGTTTTACTTAACCGTTCACTGTCTTTGACTGTTTAAGATGCAAACACAATAGGTGTACAATCGGTGTGCACATACGTTGTTTCACATATGACTCATGGGGTGGGTAAGTTATTTAAACTCGGCAGTTGATATTTTAAAGGACAATTTCAAAAGTATTTGTAGGTTGACTTACTCTGACTCGTGCTCTTCTTCACTGTCGTGCACGGAGTCCTCATAGTTAGGCGTGGACTCACGAGAGCTGCCACTATGCCTGGGAACAGTAAGCCCAGTCACTGATTTATGCTTCCGCTGTTACATCGAACCTACATCTATAAGTTTTAACAACTATGCTCGTAACATCCATCAGCTGTGAGAGTTCAACCACCTCTCATTCATTTTAGGACTTTCATGGTAGGTAACCTACCTCTATTTAAAAAAAGCCTGAGAGCCTACGGGCGGATTCATATGCAGTTCCATAAAAGTGACTAATGGCTATAGTTGCCTATGTTTTCTGAGCGATCCTGATTCTCTGCAAAATAGAATCAAAATATACTTATTATAGGTACCTACCGTGTAGTGTTCGCGTCCGAAGCCCATATCAGATCTGCCGAACTCTGCAACGAATAGGATCTGCTGCATAAAGCTATTCAATTTTTATAACAGCCTAATGAGAAGCTTAGGCAGCCAGGTTTTCGGTCTATTTTCAAGTAAATTAAGTAGAAACAATTGTGGATCATCAAAATCTATACATATAATAAAATGTGTCCATTTCGACCGCGCGGCCACCTCATAATTTTTGATGAAACTTTGCCAGGAATTAGTAGTAATTTGTTACTTTTCACTCCTCTTTTCCTGAATTTGTTACAAAAAAAACCAAGCCGCTATGACAAAGAACAGTTGGCCGCTAGAACCGCCACTTGCCGTAGTCATCGCCCGTGATTACTCAGAAACTATACAATGCAGATAGACGAATGATACATCAAAAGAAAGGTCTTAATTTGTTAAATTTGTTACAAAAATAAAAAAGTTCAAAACGTAGATATACAAAAAGTTATGCAATGTTAAGTTTTCAGGTTATGAGTAGGTAAGTATATCACCGTAGGCACCAAATTAATAGAGGCTAATGTGTATAGAAAATTAGTCTTTAATTTGTTACAGCGAAAAAGACAAAATACTAGAAAGCAGGTTCAATAATATGTTAGAGTCGATTTTAGTTGGCCGCGCGGACGGCAATATGCCTAAAATACAATTTCGTTTTTCTCGTTATTAAAAGTAGGTTTTAGCTTAATTAAAGTACTAGTCGATGGGTAACGTAACCTAGTTTGAATAAATATAGCGAATTTAACTGCAGCATTCGTATTTTAAGAGATATTTACAAAAACACAGTGGTATGAAACTGTATGAGAGTAGGGTGTCCATGCATTTTCACATATTCGAAATTTTCGTTATTCACGTCTTATTTTTTTAGGGAGAGTGCATACTTTATAAAAATCAAAGTCACAAATAGATTAAAATTTCTTTATTTACAATCAACACAAAGGCAAACAAATCAAGTAATAAAAGACAACCAGATAAATATAAAATCTTCATAAACTTACATAATATTTATAAATTAACTGACACGAATATATGACACAGAATGTAGACATATTTTCTTAGAGGTACTTACTTCAATTTTAAAAGAATTGTCGTCGTAACAAAAATATTTATTGTTATTTAAAAAATTACATTTATAGTGGCCTATTTTTGTGCCTGGTATAAATTCTATAGTACCAACTAAGAAATAATAATTATCCTTAATGCTAAAACTGAGTCTGCAGCTCCGTTTAAATCAAATGTTATGATCTCGCCTAGCTTAAGTTCACCTTTCAACTCTGTGTCACATTTTTGACACATTGTGTTAACACAAAGGCAAACAATTGAAAGTGTGTGCCTTTGTGTTGATTGTAAATAAAGAAATTTTAATCTATTTGTGACTTTGATTTTTATAAAGTATGCACTCTCCCTAAAAAAATAAGACGTGAATAACAAAAATTTCGAATATGTGAAAATGCATGGACACCCTACTCTCATACAGTTTCATACCACTGTGTTTTTGTAAATATCTCTTAAAATACGAATGCTGCAGTTAAATTCGCTATATTTATTCAAACTAGGTTACGTTACCCATCGACTAGTACTTTAATTAAGCTAAAACCTACTTTTAATAACGAGAAAAACGAAATTGTATTTTAGGCATATTGCCGTCCGCGCGGCCAACTAAAATCGACTCTAACATATTATTGAACCTGCTTTCTAGTATTTTTTTGTCTTTTTTCGCTGTAACAAATTAAAGACTAATTTTCTATACACATTAGCCTCTATTAATTTGGTGCCTACGGTGATATACTTACCTACTCATAACCTGAAAACTTAACATTGCATAACTTTTTGTATATCTACGTTTTGAACTTTTTTATTTTTGTAACAAATTTAACAAATTAAGACCTTTCTTTTGATGTATCATTCGTCTATCTGCATTGTATAGTTTCTGAGTAATCACGGGCGATGACTACGGCAAGTGGCGGTTCTAGCGGCCAACTGTTCTTTGTCATAGCGGCTTGGTTTTTTTTGTAACAAATTCAGGAAAAGAGGAGTGAAAAGTAACAAATTACTACTAATTCCTGGCAAAGTTTCATCAAAAATTATGAGGTGGCCGCGCGGTCGAAATGGACACAATAAAATGATAGGAAAGTCAAAACTGTACATTGAATATTTTTTGTAAAGAATACTTGGGGGGTGATCCATAATCGATTCTGAACCCAAATATGTAGTTTTTAGAATTTTTGTCTGTATGTCTGTATGTTTGTCCCGGATAAACTCAAAAAGTACTGCATGGATTTAAATCAAATTTTGCAAGACTATTACCTGGGGGCCGGTTCAACACATAGGCTATATATTATCACGCTATCACCTACGGGAGTTGAGCAATGAATGATTAAATAAACGAAATTGGAAATTCTATATTGCTCACGCAGACGAAGTCGCGGGCAACAGCTAGTCCAAAATAAGTAAGGGAAACCTTCCCAATCTACGGTAGGGTCAGACAGTGCCGGATTTATATTTTTAATGAGAGTAGGCTACTTTATTTCCGCCGCCCCATGTACAAACCTTATAAATGTAGGTACATATCAAGCAAGTGGTAGTCCTTCTATGTGATTTAAGTTTTTAGTTTCTGAAGTAACGTAGGCACAATTGTCTCGAGTGAAAAAAACTTAAAAACGCCAACATGAGCTTTTATGTGACTTTGCAACTTGGAAGATGTTTTGCCCGAATTATCACTTCCTGATTGTCATTTTAAATGAGACAAAATGAATCGCAATTATCGATAGCAACGCAACACCAGCACGAACATCAGATAAATTATTGCTACAAATCGTGTCGCCATCGAAATACTACAGAAACTGTATTAACTGTTATTAGAATAGCAACCTATCTTGGAATATTTTAAAAAATCACTTGAGCCCTCGATGACATGGAATTAATGAACTATAGTAAGACCACATGGAAATTTTAGATACTGTCAAAATAATACCATATTTTTTTTTACAAAAGATTGATTTAATTAAAATATACCAATCATTGTTTTTCATAACTATAATAACAATTTTACATAACTTTTTAAGAATAGAGTTATTTCTACATTTATGTACAATTCTTACACTGAACATTTTGCCGTAATATGTTCAGTTTCGGATCAATAGAAAGGACAATGGGCATGGACCCTGGGCTATCAGTCATTTTAGTACTGACGTCTAACTGATTAAGTACGGTTCTTTACTTGCGGACTTTCGGTATTGAAGTTCTATTCTCTCGGTACCTATACTTTAAAACCGAACGAAATGCATTTTTGTTTCTGAACTTTTTGGGCATCTAGAGTAACTTCTTCAAAAACGTTCTTCAGGTGATCAGGATGATAAAAAAGTAAACATTAAAAACCGCGAATAATTCTGCGGGATGACGCCCATAGTAAAAGTTATTCCTAATTGCAAGAGTTATCATTTAATATGAATTTCATAACTGGCCGCTGATAGTCCAGGAATGCCCATTCTCCTTTAAAATAATTACCGCATATAGACAAATAAATTTACACAAATAAATTTTAACAATATTGTAACAAAGGCTGTCTAAATGCCTTTCAATTAGCTTAATTGTAACATTGAAACATAATATTTTGTCAAACATGTAAATAACAAAATATTCTGCTATTTTAATGACACTTTTGATTTACTTCTTCGTATGCACATGTGACGTATGCACTTATTCTAGAAATGATACCTCTTCTGGCCGGTTTCTGAGCAACCCTATCAGTTTTCCCTCAAAAATTTATTCACCGATAAAGTTGCTGATAAACCGTCCCTACATTAATTTACACATGACGTGAACGTCTTTTTCAGTGGAAAGCACCCGACTCGGGGTGACAAATTAATTTATTATTATGGAAAAACTCCATTTGAAGCTTCTCTATCCATGAGACCTTATTTGCTTATACCAGACACTTACACATATTTTTGAATTTTTGCTTTGGTTGTTTTTTTAATTAACAAATTAAAAATGCAAAAAAGAACTGTTTTATTGATAGACGAAAAAGTGCTGGTTTACGATTCCTCTGAATAAATCATACACACTGAGTCAATCATACAAATAATACAAATGTTTGAAAAATAATCACAATCATCACTCATACAATTTTAAAAGTAAACAAGCATTTTATAAGGTATCTTGCTTGTTTACAATATTTTTGTTTCGACATATATACTTGGTAATTTTGAGAAAAATGAACATTCCATATGTTATCACAGATTAATCTAAGATACGCTTTGTATCCAGATGCTTTTGTGATGTACGTACAAAACTAAATTATTTTACATTTAATAAGTACCTAGATACATAGATGAAGAAATTAATCAATTGATATAAATGTATAAAAAAGCTTACCGTAAAATTTAGGTACAGCTCAGAGATTCTAGTTTTTTTAACTTGTGCTATTGCATAAATGAGTAGCACGAACGCAAGCATATGTGGTATAAGAACACCAAAATAATGCTTTAATTAAGACCAGCTTATAAAAAATTAGATGAAACTTTAGATAATAAAAAAAAACGTTGGTGCTACAAATTTAGGCAAACATGATAGTAGAGGAATATTCTTTCAAATGTGATAATTCTTAAGGCCATAATATTGCGACTGTGAAACTAAGTAGTTTGAAGTTCGATAGCGACACGACATATGAGTACGGCATGTACAAATCATATCAAAACAATTTTGCTTCTCTGAAGTTGGCTACCAGACTGCGCAACGGTGCAAATGTATCAAATATTTTTTGCTGAAGATACTGTTTTTAAATACTAATTTTACACAATTTTTTGAAAAAAAAAAGAGTTATTTCTGCAATTATGGATAGACGCCAGCAGTTCAGCCTAAACGAATCTGTCAAATTTTATCAACCCAACATTAATCTTCGACTATTGTGATAAGGTTGAAAATCGATTGAATAAATTTGACAGATTGAGGTAGGTCGATGTGCTGTCGTATGTATGTGGAGAGACCACGGTTGCGCAGGGTATCAGTGAGTTCAGAGATGTTTGGTATGTTGCGGTGCTGTAGCGACTAGCGGCGCGGGCAGCCGGGCGCCCAGTGGCCGCGCGCGCCGCAGCGGTAGCAGCGCCCGTAGCCGCCGTAGTACGCGTCCGGCAGCCCCGCCACTAGCGCCGCGCCACCACCACTACTACCTCCGGCTGCTAAACATCAAACGTGCTACTCAATCATCTGCAAAGCGTTCAAAAACGATACAACCTCCCACCACGTTCCTCCTTAGGCCCTTTATATTCATACAGCACATCAACCTATCTCAATCTGTCTATTTTCTTAAATAGATTTTCACTTTATCACAATAGTGGAAGGTTCAATTTTACAGATTTGGATAGGTTGAACTGCTGGCGTCTGCACCAGGGCAACTCTTTCGATCATCCTGCATCCCCGGTAGGCTTAGGCCTTAGTGGCCCCCACTGGGGACGACACAACCTCAACAGTGAGCTTACGTTCTATATTCAATAGTTCGCCATTTTCGCAAACCTTAATTTTGATGTTGTTAGTCCCGATATCTATGTCCCGCTCCACGCGTGGAACATGGGAGTGTCCTTAACGAGCTTGCCAGGTTTTAATTACGAATTTCTATCACGACGTATGCTATGATTGCTTTTATATACCACCATGTAGTTCGCAAGGAGCCTCGAGCAGACCCCTAACGAAAATGCGATTTAAACTGGACTGCAGGTAACGCGCATTTATCAAAGCCGACTGCGCCGAACAAAACGAATTTTAGAATGTTGCGTTGAATGACAGTTGATATAGAAAATTCGCGCATTCGGCTGAGATTAATGTACGTTCACACAGTAGGTAATGTATTTTCACGTACCCGATTCCTCGTCGGCGTCACTGTCAAATCCACTACCATCGGAGTCATAGAAGCCGTCGTGGAATCCGTAGTAGTCGCTGTAAATAAAATAAAACATTTTTACAAAAAAATACCGACTTCAACAATATCCACCAAGAACCTTCTTAGGCAGGCAAATTCTATGATAAAACTGCTTCAAAACTAGTTCAGCCAAACGTGAGAGAATTATTGTGCACAACCATACGTACAACATACAGGTCAAACAGGGAACCGCCTTTTCTATAAAATACATTTGATCTAAGACATCTTTCATACTTTGTATACTAGGCCAGTTAGCGCTTAGACCAATGCTTATGGAGTGGGCCATACCATTCGGAGACGGCAGTTTTACGTTGAGGCCTCGTGATCAGAAATTGTGCGATGCGACTATAAAGCTATGAGGCAGTTATGGGAGCAAGGCAACGGCTATATAGTCCTACTAATATTATAAATGTGAAAGTTTGTGAGAATGTATGGAGGCATGTTTGTTATTGTTTCACGCAAAAACCGCTGGACCGATTTGGTTGAAATTTGGTATGTAGGTGATACCCTGAATTAACCAATAGGCTGCTTTTTATCAACAAAAAACGCGGGCGAAGCTGCGGGCGGAAGCTAGTTAAGAATAATAATTAATTAAAATAAATAATGATAATGAATAAGTATATAACTCACTCCTCCTCCTGTTCCTCCTCCTGTTCCTCGTAGTATTCGCTGTCGTTGAAGTCGGAAAACTCGGAGCTCTCGTCAGCGCTGTTTCTTCGGCTGCAATTACACACTTATAGTTATCGGCACGGATATTGAGCTCTCGGCGGAAGAGTGGGGATCGCTTTGCGCACTGTACACATAAGGCAATAAACCAATAAATCGCTTCTGCGAAGGTGAAGGTCAGGGCTCAATATCCGTGCCGATGATTATACATGGCACCATTAGAATGTTTATTACCTTTAGTTAGTGCTTACTCAAATGGTCTAAGAGTCCTTTTACCACCTTACAATTTAATTAACATTTATAAGAATGTTAAGTATAAAAACATCGTATTTTCGAAAGCACGGTAAATGATAGGTCCTGGCTATTATTTATAAATAGCTTAGACGGTTAGTTACAGGTACTCAAAACTTTGAAGCTTTAGACTGGTTGTCAAATTATTTTTTTTTGGACTAGCAGATTTACCGAGGAGAATCGTCTTTATTGATAGATAAATTACGTGCAATGACCGCTAAAATTTATTATTCAGTGAAATACCTGGATTGTATACCCCAAACGGTTTGTCAACATAAGTCTATTCCAATTCGTGGCCAATTTATCGATAAAATAGGTATAACACTTGACGCCATTTTGGTTTTTTTTTGTTGCAAGTTCTTACTTTATCATCCTTTGGCGCAAACATACTTCGAGTCGTGTATTATGATATTTAATTGTTTAAAATAAGCATACCGATTGGAGTTCGCGTCGGACTGCCGGGCCAGTTCAGACTCGAGTTCTGCAACCAATACAGCTTCATAAAGCTATTCACGTTTTATAACTCTGCCCTGAATAGTTTGTATCTTATCGCTTAAGAGTGGCGGTGAACGGTCACTGTCACTTCTATGGCAAAATCATGTCAAGTTATGCACAATAGAACAAACTTTGATTCGATCAGTGCAGCTTACGTACTAAAGTTCTTAGGCCCAGGCGCAACAGCATAAAACCCTTTGCCTTTTTTGGGCCTTGTACAGAAGAAGTGTACAGAAGCCGGTTACTGACGATATTAAAAACTAATTAATTAAATTATGTAATATGGTGTATATAAAATAATAAACTAATTGAATTACTAATATCTGTAATCGTTTAAAATGTGATTTATCTATTCGCGGTATGTGGTGTCGTGAACAAAAAGTGTCTAGGTTTGCGCAGCGCCTTAATAGAGGAAGATTAACAGCAACATTGCGATCCTAAACTGCACCCAAAATTGGGATGAAAATATTGTAACGCCAATAAATTGACATAGCAACTTCTTTAGATGTTTAACAATGTAAGCATACTAATCAATTCAAATTTTGTTCCTGTGTTATAAAATAATGTATTATGAAGCTGCATTGTTGTCATAATATTCATAGATTTCCCAATAGGTATATTATAGTTCGGCCGTTCAGAGAATGCGTTCCTGACACATCGCGATTGAACTGACGACGTAACTTTGTAATGGCGTTGCAGTTACGATAAAAATTTTTTGCTGATTGTTTACCGTTTTAACAATTGATGAAATAAATTTAAAACAACATTATTATATCAATAATCAATGAATGTTATAATTTTGGTCCAAACTGAGTGTCAAATAACTTGGTAAACAATATTTTTCTAAATCTATACTGCGCTATTACAAGGTTATGTCAGCGGTTTATATTTTGTAGTGCTGTGCTAAAAATAACAGGCAAGTATCGTAATCTGTTCTTATACAGTTATAATATAAAATAATACGTTTTGTTTTTCTTTTTAAGAATTGGAAAATAATGGACTATAAGATTTAATTATAACTTTTATGAAATATAAAAATAAAACTATGACCAAACCGCATTTTTATACTTAGATTAAAATGGTAACCCCAAATGGCGTTATGGGCCGCCATTTTGTGACGCTAAAACAGTCGTCTGTTGTCGTTTCGTGCGCATAGACCACGTTTTTCAAGTGTTTTCGATCTGTTTTATTTGATTACCCGGCTTTCGTTTAACCGAGATATCAGGATTGATTCTGTTATTGATAATAATATAATTATACATGTAGGCGAAGATGATGATGAAGACACCACTTCCTCAAGCAAATCGGAGTCTGATTAATATTCTGTACGCACATTCAATTCAATGTACTTGTAACAAAGAATAAATAAAACAATTTTATTATATGAATATTACCTTTTTTTGGTTTCCACTTAAATAACTAAAATATGAAACAAATGATTCCGCCAATTTAATACGAAAATAATCTTAAAATAATGCGGCGGTTCATTTTGAAGGAACGGTAACGAACTCAGTGTTATGTTGTGCCCATCACTAGTCGTCACTAACTGATAGGTGTCAGGAACGCATTCTCTGAACGGCCGAACTATAATCTATACAAACTAGTGATAACAAAGTATGATTACTGACCTTTTCTATTATCTAAAATGTCTTTTCGTTTTCGTTTCATGTCCTCGCTGAGACTTTGCACCATCTTCTCTATGAATGAGTCTAAAACTAAGCTCTTGCATTCTGAGGTGATCGGCGCTCTGAAATGGATATTCATTTTAGAAACTTATAAATGGTAGAAATCCTGGTTGGTTTCTATATTTTGAATTTGGAAATTACCTGCAAATAGGACAGTCTTTTTTCTTCTTCTTCCAAACAGAGATACAATATTTGCAGAAGGTATGCGAGCAGTTGAGCGTAGTGGCTTCAACAAATAGTTCGTTGCACACACTACACTGCAGTTCGCTCTCCATGAGCTCTCCCATTTCAGTCAGTACTGTTTGCTTTGAGGAACCTTCACCAGCGTTGTCAGGAGCACAGATATTTTCTAATATCGTGTTTCTCTCCGTTTCAACAGTGTGTAGTTGGCTTTTTACCTGGGAAGTAGTCCTTGAATTGAAAACTAAATATATGGTATATGAAGCTGGTGGGCAGATGAGATAAAATTAACCAAGTGCCAGTTTCGTCCACAAAGATTCCTGGCTATATAAAATTACCATAAAATCGAGTGTTATCTTCTCGAAACACAATTTTACCCTTTGGGTACCTTAGGATCTTTTTAGGTTAATGCTTCTTGACAAAGAATCATAGAATAATCAATGTTCAGATACAAACCTGTTCGAGTTGTGCTTGTAAAGTGTGAATAACTACACTAGACTGTTCCGCTTGCTTCTGTATCCTCTCGGCAGCCAACGCAGCCAGCTCAGTCTCTCTGTCTATCACTCGTGTCTGTTATTTGAAAACAAGAACTTAGAAGTGGTGATACCAGTTTATAATGTTACTGATATGGTTTAATAATATAAATGATGCTTTAAATTAATAGGGTAGGACTTCACCAGCTAAATAAAATGATAAACAGACAATACAAGCCTCAAACTGCCACTTACTGGTCAAATCAGCGATTTGATGTCTATTACTGTTTGGTTAGCGTTATATGTAGTTGAATGATACAATCTACCCATGTTCAGAAAGTTATAATATAATAAGTTATGAGCTTTTACTTCGCTCAATTTTGTATAAAAATACATAGACAAGTAAATATCTAGTTATGAAAATATTTACCCGGAGCTCTTCGAGTGACTTTGCAGCATTGGTTTGTGCTTCATTTAATTTATTCTCTATATCTTCTCTTTCTTTCATCTGTAATGTGGAGGGAAATTTAATAATGTAACAAGGTCAGTGTTTAGTTAGATCATATAAAAAAAAAATACACAATCATCGCAAATATAACTAATTTTAAAATTCTTTATGTGGAATCTTGGTATTGAAATGTCCTAAAAGGTCCCTTCTTTAAAACGGTTGGATAATTTGATTTAATTAGGGGTTTATACGGCAGAAAAAAATAACATTAATAATTTTACCAATTTCTGCATAGCTATTTTGTCCTCATTGCTAACTTTCTTCATATGTTCCATCTGTTCATTGAGCATTTTCTCAGCCTTTAGTTTCTCTTGCTCCGTTTGTTGCACTTTATCCTCGAGATTCTTTTTAATAGTATTTAATTCCAGCTTTAAGGCTTGCTCCCTCTGTATTCTTTGTTCTTCTATTTCCTTCAATTCCTGTAAAGAGGTTGATAGCTTAGCTTCTTAGTATGAACTTCACTTTTATTTTAACATAATCAAACATAAAAAATAAGTTTTAGTTAATTTTTGAGCAATTTTATGGCTATGATTTTAGTTAAAAGTCATAAACAGCTACGAATTCCTGATAATCGCAAAAACACATTCAATGTGACCTGTGTAGTGATGTAAAATGATAAAACTGTTACTGTTACAGCCTTTTTATCGTCCCACTGCTGGGCACAGGCCTCCTCTCACATGGAGAAGGATTGAGCATTAATCACCACGCTTGCTCAATGCGGGTTGGTGATTTCAGACTTTATAGTCCAGGTTTCCTCAAGATGTTTTCCTTCACCTTTTTATCAGCCATTGGTGTCTAAGTATACTTAGAAAGTACATACAAACTTAGAAAAGTTGCATTGGTACTTGCCTGGACCCTGGAATCGAACCCACACCCTCATACTCGAAAGGTTGGTTCTTTACCCACTAGGCCACCACAACTTCACAACACGATTAGTTTTTTTCGATTTTCACTATAATGAAGAAAAAATACTTTGCATAGTTGTTTTTTTTCTAGCCTACGTTTTAGTTCAATTATAAATTAAATTTGTATATCAAAATATTATTTATTCATAATTCACTACTTTCAACATTGACGGCATACTTAGGTAGATATTTATTTTTATTTATTTATTTAACTTTATGCAATCAAACAATTACAAAGGCGGACTTAAAGCCATGGGCATTCTCTCCCGTCAACCTTAAGGTGATGCAGAGATAACATGGTAGGTGCATTATAGTAGGGGAGGCCTAGAAGGGATTTCGGGATTTACTCAAGCGCGGCAGATTAGTATACAGGGTGTGTCGTTCACAATCACATTAAATCCTACCGCATATACTTTATGACATTCTATGGCGAATTGTAAAAAAAATAACCTAATCCATTGAGTGGTTTAATCACAGGAGTCATTTTTGGTTTTTGTAATTTACAACATCATGTGTAAAGCAGAGATAAAGTTAGGAATATCGAAGGTTTTGATGAGTTGACAGCTGTCAGTTTTCAAGGGAGAATTTCAATTGTTTGTAATGACTGACTTTTATATGGTGTTCAAATTTTTTCACATTTTTATCCTATTTACTTTGTTTGAAAAAATCATTTTTTTATTTTTACGTATTTTACTTTTTTCTTTGTGTTAATCGACATATATTAACCAGTATATTAATGCATTTCATTTAATGTGATTATGAACGACACACCCGATATAGGGAGGTAGCTATTACCCCATTTAACACCTCCACCAAATATAAGCCCTGTATATGCAGCCGCGCGTCTAGAATAAAGGATCAGATTAGTAAAAAAAAAATTATCATCTGACATTCTCCAGCGCGTCAGATTAAGATAGGGTAAGTTAGTTATATGCTAAAAAGTGTATATTCCACTAATCTGACAATTTGCGATTGACGATAAGAAGTAGGAAGGTTACAAACTTGTAAAAAAAAAACCTCATCTTGACTTTCTCGAGCGCGGCTATTTTTTTTTTTATTTTGAAGGGAGTAATTCAACGTTCACGAAAAATATAAAATCTGACGATTCCCGTAAGCCGAAGTAAGGAAAATTAATCGATAAAGTTTAAAGCGTGCAGCTACGTGATGCCGGTATTCTTCTCCCAAGTTTCTATTCCTCTCTCTCTTTTTTCAATTCAATTCATTTGCAATAAGTGTTAGTACATTTTGGGTCTTAAATAATATACACTAATATTATAAAGCTGAAGAGTTTTTTTGTTTGAACTCGCTAATCTCAGGATGTTACTGGTCATGGTATGCAGATATATTGTTTTTAACGAAGACGATTCATTTTATTGGATACTTTTGTTAAATACGTGTGCCTTCCAGTTGCATTGTTTGTCTATCGTAATACCGAGAAATGCCGTTTCGTATACTTCGCCTTTTTTATACAGATCGTGGTGGCCTATTCATCCGGTTAACATTGGTTCTACTCTGCATAACGTGGTTCACAAATTACGCGCGTAGTGTCGCTTCATCAATGAAAGCAACTGCTATCTCTTTCTATCTGTTCTGCAAGAGTGGCAACGTGCAACTCTACTGTATGGTTTTAAACTAATAAATTAAGTCAAATTTATACGTATTTTTTTTGTATGAAAATAGCTCAGAAAAAGGCTAGGCAGATTATTTGGATTTTAGATTTATCTATGTGTATTAAATTGAATAAAATTAGTTTTTGTAAGATTTACGCGTAGATTATTTCCGTCAAGCCATTATAGATTCTATTGTATTGTTTATGACACATGTATATTTATCAATGTCATTATAATTAAATGTAATTATTATAGAAATGTATGTAATGTATGAGCAGATTGGTACACTCCGCTAATAGCAATGTCATATACCTATATCATTGTATGTGCCTTCTTATCGAGAACAACCTTTATTATAACAGCTTTGTTGAAATGTTTGTCCGTTCTGAGATAAAGATCAAAAAGTGTGTAAAAGTTGATAGTACTTAGAAGACATTCTCGTGGTAGCACTTAGATATTCCTTTAAAAACTTGAGATATCAATGGATTATTTAGTTTTAACTTTTACACACTTTTTGATCTATATCTCAGGACGGGCAAACGTCAACAACGCTATATATTAAAGGTTGTTCTAGATAAAAAGGCCTATACAATGATATGTATGACATTGCTATTGGTGGAGTGTACGAGGTTCCGTATATTTGTGTCCATTGTCCTTTATGTTTTTCATACTTATTTGCTTATAAATAAAAGTTTTGTACTTACATTACATAATGGTTTACATAATGGTTTATTTACTTGCAATTTTTTCAGTTCTTCAATTTGTTAAAAGGTTTGCAAAAAAACTTTTCATTGTCAGATTAAGCGAATTCCTCCAGATAATCGTCAGATTATAAGATGATTACGTTAAGGGTACATAAATGAACCATATATATCTTAATCTGACGCGCTCGAGTATTTCAAAATGGCGATTTTTTTTTGCAATTTCAAGTAATGGCCACGAGTTTAGGTCACGTCTAAATCGTCAGATTATTGCATAAGAGCCTTCGTTTTGGTTCTCTTAACACCCCTTTTGATAATCTGACGCGCTCGATAAAATTATTTTTTGTCCCATTTTTAACCCTTACCTACTACCACCCCCACCATGGAAACAGTCAGATTAATATACGTATGTTTTCAAAATGACGTAGGACGTGCATGCTATTAATATCTGACGCGCTCCAGTATGTCCATGCAACTGTTTTTTTTTACATTTTTGAAAGTTTATAGCCGCTCCACCCACCGATGAAAGTGTGTGTATGTCAGGACATTTTTTTCTTCTTATCATCTAAGCTTCGCAATCTAATAGGTCTCATTGACGCTCGAGTCACTCCCGATTTAGCACCCTCGCCTCCCCTACTATTACTTACTTAGAAAGACATGTATAAGACAACTAGAGATAAACATAATTGAATACTAAAATAGACGTAAGTACATAAATATTACACATATATAATATACAAAAGATTATCTAGCAATTTATTAAGCAGAAACTTCCGGACGGCACTTTTAAATGATTGCTTACTGGACTTCCTGATTTCTAAGGGCAGCACATTCCACAAAAGGATAGACTGAATATGAAAAGAAGAGTGGATAGTATCAGAAGTATAAGAAGGACATTGAAGAAGAAGGTTGTGAGAAGAACGGAGATTTTTTGAATGACCGGAGCAACGGTTTTGAAAATGAGGAGTTAGATATGAAGGGGGGTTGGAGAGTTGAGTAACGAGTAAAGGTTCGTCAAGGCACGCAGCGACCCTCTCTGGCGAATTTTTGTAATTAGACTCGATATAACAACACTTGAATATCACAAATTCTAAATACTTAATTTTATATTGAACTCTCTCCTCCCGTCACACGTCAGCGTCACGCACCACAATTGCGCTCGTTCAAACAAACAAATCGAAAGGGGATTTCCCCGTGCATAAATAGGTATATGATTTGGTGATTTCCCTTTTGTTGAGTTAATATCAATGAATGTTGCCAATATTTTTATGAAATTTTGGTACTGTTTTATCAGAAAATCTACGGTACAGATTCAAGAATAAACCTACGACTCTATTATATAATCTTAAGTATTAATCTTTAACGGTAAATGTTCTAACAATTTTAGAGTAATCTCTTGAAAAAAAACAAGGGCCAGAAAAAAAACAGTGTTTATCAGGTTTTTTCTCACATTAGAAAACAAACGTTTTTTTTTGCAACACTAGACCTGTGTGGGACTCAGTAAAAGAAACCCGGACACTCTTGAAATGAAAACGGAAAATATGTGAAAACAAAATGTTAACTTTAGTTGGTAGCTACAAGCTCACGGTTCGTTTGTGGGCCTTTGTATACGCATTTATAATAGAATCCCAGTTCATTTGCTAGAACTAACAGACAGTTCTTTTAAAATCAAAATTAAGGATATTCTGATTGAAAAGGCTTATTATAACATTAATGATTATTTCACAGATACACGCAGATGGCAGCTCTGAAGTGGACAACAAGTGTTTTTTATATATATATATATTTGTGACTAATATTGAATTGTATAATTGTAATTATAATTAAATTGTAATAGACAGCTGTGTTGCTGGGAAGTTTGTTCTTCACCACTTCTTCCCAGCCATAACACTAGGAAGTGGTGAAAGGGGGGCATTTTTGGGGGTGCTGTCATTTTGAATTTTTTGACGTGAAAAAGTGCTAGAATCTAGCCTATTTTCAATAAACGATTTTGACTTTGACTTTGACTCAAGAAATATCGTGAAACCCAGCTTTTACCTTTTCCTTAGCCAATCGAAGTTGTTCAGTTTCCCTTTGCAGCATTTCTAAGAACTCTTGCCGTTCCTTCAATCGAACATCTTCCTGTTCTCTAATTTTGGCCTCTAGATTCTCCAGAATTTCTTGTTTTGATGTGTTTTCTCTATTAAGTTCTAGTAGAAACTCTTCCCTCTCCTTCATGAGTTTCTCTTTGAGTAAGTTATTTTCCTTTATCAATTCTGACTCAGATTCATTGTGTTTTTGAATTTGTTCCTGAAGATATAAATAATACAAAACGGTAAGTAAGAGTGGAATACTCTTAAAATTTTTTATAAAATATATACTAATTCCACACTTATTTTTAATGTGATTTTGCTTTTGAAGTTGTCATTCTTGTAAAATGAGCAACTAAGCAATGAATACTTTCCATTATCTATGATCATCACTGTACTCAACAAGAAAAAACAACAGCTAATGAATGAGTCTCTAGTAAGTGTGACTGTTCTTATCAGTTTTGGTATTAATGTTCATAAAATATAACATGACAACTTATACATACTGCTATGCTTTAGGTAGGGTATCCCTATTTATCATAGTTATAACAAATAAAATTATATTACTGACATGATTTCATAAGATTACCATTTTTTTCTATAAAATTATATGTAACTAGCCGTTTTCCCGTGGTAACCACTGCCCGTACCCGGATAAAATATAGCCTATGTCACTCGTGGATAATGTGGCTTTCGAATGGTGAAAGTAAAAAACGGGACAGTAGTTTTTGAGCCTATTCATTACAACCTAACAAACAAACAAACAAAGTTTTCCTGTTTATAATATTAGTATAGATAAGTCCTATCTCTTTAAAGGTAAGCCCTTTTAGCTACAAACAAACTTACTAACAAATAGAGTATAGAAAATAAAATCCTTGAACATGAAAACGATTTAACTGATCATACTCATTTGTAGGTTTATTTTAAACTTATACCGTCTTACCACAAAAACTTTTAAACGTCAGTTTAAGACTTGTCTAAAAAAATGTCAGATTATGACGTTGAAATAAGGTCCATTTGAAGCCACAATTTTCTTAGACAACATAGACACATGTTTAAGTTTTTGTAGTAAGACCAATACAAAATAAAATATAGCTTTATTTTGTGATGTTGGGTAACTTACCATGAGTTCACTTATTTTGTTTTCCATTTCATGCTTGATGGTAGCAAGCTGTGCATCTCTCTCTTCTTCAAGTATTGTTTTTTGTCGCTCTACTTCATTTTTCTCTCCTTTTAAATTTTCTATTTGTAAGGCAAACTCACTCTCTAGGTGAAGTATTTTCCTATTCATTTCTGTTTGCAACTGTTGCTTTAATATCTTAGATGTGTTCTGCATTTGTTTAGCATTTTGTATTTTTTCTTCAATGTGCTTTATTTCACAAGTTTGTGACTCTTCAAATTTCATCTTGACATCATTAATTATTTTGTTATTTGGACTGGTATCGTCCATTTTCATACGCTTTCTTGGCACTTCAAATTCGTCTCCTGATGGATATGTAAACTTGTATACAAATTCTTCTGATCCTTCTAGCAATATGACATCTCCATCACACAATGTTTTGGAAAACCCTTTGCCTAATGTCTCCCCGTTCACTTTAATACCAAACGAGCTGTTATCTTCAATAGTCCACTTGTTTTCAACTTTTTTGAAGAGACAATGATTCCTCGATATTGAAATAAATGGTACAACAACAGAGTTCTTCAATCCTCGCCCTAGTGAAAACTGAGTAAAAGAAAAAAGCCATGTAGAATACATACAGCATAGGTATAGGATTTAGGTAACAAATTATACTATATGCAATAAAAACAAAGTGTACTTACGTTGTCTGAGGTTAGAGGTATTTTATTAAATTCAGCAAATTCAGTTTTCAGTTTCTTACAAGACACTAATACTGGACAGTTATTACCACCTTCCATCTTTATAGGAATGTAAAAAATAATATACTAAACACAGTAAATCTCTCATATAACAAAACTGGGCACGTTTCCCAACATTTGAAATAATAACAACATTTCCACATTCGATAAACTACGAGCTTCATTCATGAATCATAGACCAGAAACCATAGCCCATATAATTTTTCTCTATGGTCCACAGGCAAAGAGAATTTACTTGACCACGGAACTTGTATGTTGGATATCGCTGGAGACCAATGTAAGGATAATAACTGGGGAACTTATTTTCATTTTTTTCTTTTGTTTTCCTAGAGTATATGTAATCATATGAAATGTTTCATGCGGCGAATCGGTCGCATCATCTGAATCTGGGAGAATCACCGACAGTTGCGACTGGTTTAGGTTTTATACTAGAGCGGAGTTTACGCCTAACAAAAAAATACGTCGCGTTGGGGGACCGCTTCTAATTTAGTTACTGAGGTTAGTCCAGAACAGTAATAGAAATACATATTATTATATTTCATTATAGTAATTATTTTATTGTTTACTTTTGAAAGAGAACTTACATTTTCGTGTCAGTGTTAAAAAAAATGTATTGTTGTGTTCGTTGTAGTTAAGGAGAACCTATATCTATTTTTTTTGTTTGTCTTTTTGTACCTTGTGGCTCTGAAACTAATTACCCGATTCGAAAAATTGTTTTACTAAGGCAGCAGGAAAGCTAGATTATTCCTGAGTAATTATGTGATTTATGATGTCTTGGTGCCTACATATGATTTTTTTAAGTTTTCTGATTTCGACTCTTAACTTTCATGTTTCGGCTTTCAAATCTTGACACTCGCTTATAGACTTTCATCTCTTGATAGCACGCGGCTTGCGACGAATTGCTTGCCATTAACCAAGAATAGAATAGATTTGTGTTATTTGACTTTCGTCTAACAGTGTTCGACTCTCGACGTTTGACTCTCGGCTTTCGACTTTCAACATTCAACTCCCAACATTCGATTAACGCCTTTAGGCTCTCGATTCTCAACAATCACATTAATGATAAGATCACGCCTCTTATTTTACGTTAATTTAGGTGAAATATTTTTGGATATTTTTAAATTAATTCTTTCCAATTAGAAGAAAGTTTCCTATTTTTTAACCGACTTCCCAAAAAGGAGGAGGTTCTCAATTTGGCCGGTATATTTTTGGCAAATACATTTAATTATTTTATGTCATGTTAGGTACTATTGTAATTAGGTACGTCCATTTGGGTATTAGCATTCATATAATCAAAGGGTATTAGTGACATTAATTGCATTTATTGAGAAAATTACTTAAGTACCTAAATAAGTTGACATGAGTGCTTAGTGAAGAAGAAGAGAAGATTTAAAGCAAATTAGTCAATTGTAATAATGCAATTAAGTTTATTATTAATAGACAATTAGGTATATATATTTGATTTTGTTAGGTACTAATCTACTAACTAGGTAAGCTTGACGGTCACAGTTTTATTCGAAAGTCAACAGCATTTTTTTACTTGAAAAGCGAGCGATATTTCTTAAAGTTAGCTTCTTTTACGGGATGAAGAGCCGACGAGAGTGAAAGCATATTTCGGGGTGGATAAAACGAATAGATAGAGGTCTTTAATATAAACGAAGCAGACTTTAGTACTCTCGAAAAATGCAAGCGTGGCGGGTGGGTACACACTGAATTTTTAAAGCACCGCCGGCGTTCGTAACTTGTTGGCTTGCAGAGACTGAAATTTTGCGTTAGTCGGTTTGCTTTTTCCTTTTCAAGCACTTATGTCAGTTTCTTGGCAGTGAAATTGTTTATAGGTTTGGTTAAGAAATGTTACCTAATGGCCTGTATGTGAGTTACCTAAATATGAGATCACCAAGCTATTAAAACTAGACGTTTTTGGACGCCATATAATTTATTTTTTATTTAAATCTGCACTAGGTTTATAATAAATTGTATAAAACCTAAAGAACGAATAAAAACATAGATAAAATGCACCTACTAAACTAGAAAGTACCTACACAGGCAGACTCCAATGAACTTTAATACTTGTATCTAACGCAGCATACTGTTGCAGTAACGGGAGTGACGACTCTGATTTAGGGTTAAAAGAAAAACAATCATCAGACTCGTGAATTGGGAAATCAATCCACAAGTTGTTTCTGCTGGCAACCCTAAACACACAATACCTATCGACTGCATGATTCTTTATAGATCTACCTAGATATTGACGGCTTTCCGTAATGCCTTCTCCTGCTTTATTTTCTCATTAAATATGCTATGCAGTAAATACTTGATTCAATTAGTTAATTTTCCTAATTACAATCGAATTGTATTTACCTACCTATTAACTTTTTTTGTCCGGAGAGTATTAGTAAAAAGGAACAAATAGAACTACATTTTAATCTATAGTTTGATTTGTTATCGAAATGCAATTATTGTGTTCGGTATCTGGTGAAAAAAGTAAATGAGTTGTGTCGTCGGGCGGCGCGGTGGCCAACGGCATCGCATCGGCCCTCAATATATCAACGTGGACAGGACGAAAATTGGACTGGACCCTTGTTAATGTCCCGTACTTAGGCCCTTCCGCCCTTGTTTCTGATTATTTATTTAAGACCTATTGATACTTACACCCAACAGAGGGTAAATATAGGTACCAAACAAATCGAAGGTATACACGTGTTTGATTTAGATTAAAACTTTTTTTACCTAGTTTACTATGTAAATAGGTAAGTGTAATTCTTGCTCACTAGTACCAGGACATACTAGGCTTTACTAGCACATAGTCACTCTTAAAGTATTCTTATATACGATGATTTGATGTTTTTCTGCACGCCGTCATTAAGGCTGAAAATAGTCTCTGTTTAAACTCGGCATTACAATTATGTATATAGCCATGGCGATTTGAATAATCATTCATTTTGTTTACAATACTAAAACTGGTAGGTCAGTTATTCTAAGATATATTTCAATGAATGTAATACTTACATTAAAGTGTAATTAGGTATCTTCTACATGGCTGCATTCACGATATAGTCTGCAACACGTTTGACTATTCAGCGCCTGTTGATGGATCGCTATCTATTTTGATGGACCTTTTCTGATCGAGGTGATGGATGCTAGCAATCCATGTGCCAGTCGACGTGGCTAACGGGCAGAGCCAGGAAGCATCAGTTAGGAACTGTCTGTCTTTGCTATGCTTTTACGAGCTTACTTCACTAGCGAAAATGGACTTAAAAGATTTTAACTGGAGCAGGCCAGACGTAAGGTCGGATGTGCAATAATTTGATGTTGAATGCTAATAAACCAATTTCCCTTTCTGAAGCAGATATCTACATCTAAACCATACGACGCATACGGAGCAACGGCACGGTAACGACGTAGTCAGTGCGCGATAAAGGTATCCTCGAAGAAAATTTTGTGCTTAAGCGTTCTATGAGGGCAGGGATATTGAGCTCGAGCTGAATAGATCTGCGCACACACCTGCACCAGCGTGAGCTCTTTATCTGATCTTATTAAAGGCGGCAGGAAGCCTCCATTCCGATCACGTAGACAATTATTCGACTAAAGTGTGCGGGCTTGAATCACTAACCTCAGCGAACGGCCAACTTTTACAATAAATCCATCCTGGTCTCGACACTTAATCAGTCCTCCGATAAAAGCTTTAATCGAGAGTTAGAGAAGGTACCTACCTACTAAGACGCACTGATTTTATTCCAACGTTACTGAACTAAATTAAACGAGGAGGCGACTACGATTACAAACTCAGCGAAGTTTTTATTCAATGAGGCTGACTTTCATCTCGTTTTGTACTTAACTACACTTGTACGTTTGCTATAAGTAGGAAAGAGTGTCAGCCACTAGCTAGGTCACGTCTATAAAGAACGTGCATCTTTCTGGCATGTCTGGTACACGAGAATTACGTAGGTACAGCAAATAAGAGTAAATGATTGTACGTAAGCTTGCAGTTAAGTGATTATCTCTGCTCACATTATTTTATTACGTACATAGCTTCTCTCGTTTATTTTCTTTACAACCCTTGTCGGTTTACAGCAGAATAAACTGAACTGCTTTGTATACTTAACTTATACAGGGTTGTGCTGTGAAATTAAGGGTTCGACATAAGTACCTACGCGTTGCAAGGTTCAACAATTCTATAAAAAAATGTTAATGTGTATTATGCTAATTTAGATTATTTCAGCTTCTACATGTTATATGGAACTTAGATATAAATAAACTATCTAGGTATCAAGCGTACTGGAGTTCAAAGTCGGTAAAACACATGACTCCTCTGTAGAATCTAATATTAGTGGGGCTGTGAAATTGATAGCTCGGCTAGAGCTTTGTCGCTTCTTAAGCCGATTACTCGCAGTTAATTTCACTTAACCGCGACCATTTGTTCTCAGCTCTCGATTTTATTTTGCTTACGAACGTTTATTTGCCTTAACGTTATTACAGCATCATATTATTTGATTGTCTTTACTTGTAGAAATAACAAATTCTATGACCTTTCACTTAAAGTGGTAGGTAGGTATTGCTCGTATCTACGTAACATTACAGGAGTAAAAACTTTTCTTTATTTGAATAGCGTACCACGCTCATTGTTGTCTTTGATCGCAGTCTTTAGTTCTTGGCCACGAACGTGGAAATCCACTCAAAACTTCAGTTAATAACCCATAACTAATAAGTTTAATTCTTGGTTAAGTTCGCGTACCTAGCCTCGTCGGAGTCCATTTTTGAGTTTCAAAGTTTTATGGGAAACCTTGTCCGCTGCACATTGTTTACGAACAAAGCGAGATCTCGTTCAGTTTCCGATAGGAGCGCGGATCGAGTCCGCCATTCGCCTCCAACTTATCCGTCTTTGTTCCGCCAACTATTGATGCTTGATGAAACTCCGGCGTCCGCTCCGAGCTCCGTCTTACAGGTACGAGTTGGTGCTGGCGGCGCCGCCTCTCGCTCTACTCTTGCACAGTTCGGTACCTGGCCTCCTTTCGAGTTCCGTCTTATCTGTTATGATTTGTTCCTCAGGCAATGTAGACCGAAGTGGGAGGACTCCACTTCTGACTCTCGTCGTGTACGGACGTGTCGCTCTGCGCTCGCCCGTTTACGACTTTTGTCTTTGTTACGCCCGACGTAACGCTCACCGTAGTCGCTCTGCCGACTACAAATATATCAATCTAAAGCTGCTTTTTTCAAAGCGGCGGACGATTATCCTGTTTCTAAAACGTTTGTGTCAAGTAAATTCACTTGACCCCTTCTGGGTAAAAGCCACAGTTTCGTGGTTCTCGGTTGAAACCATACGGTGTCAACGAAGCCGAGAGGGTGTTGACCCAATCACACCCGCCGAACCCCTTCAGGGCAAGGCAGTCAATTGGACGGGAGCTCGGATTTCGGCCTTGGGGGATCTCCTAGTCGTGCCTTGCATCTGGTTTGCTTTCACAGCTACACACCTGGTGTCGGTTGGGTATCTCTATACCCTTCGCACTAGACTGGCTAGGGCCCGTTCGCACAATAAGACTGGCGAACGGTTTACAAGCTTAGGGCTCACCAATAGGTACTCACCTCCCTGCCTATACCCGGCAGGGAGGGTTACACATCCCCGGGCCCATCCACCCGGGGAGATAGGAGATAGGTTGTTAGGTTTTTATAATTAGGCCCCCACCTCTTTTAGCTCGGTAGCCCTCTTCCCTCACGGGAAAATGACTACCGAAGTAATTAAGTTCTTCTTTGAGGTCCTCCTCAAGGACCAAGACATCGTCGCCAAATATGGCGACATTATTAGTAACCTTGATATCAAGGACCCGCGCCTAGCGCGCTATTGTGTTATAGATAACGGCTCAACAAAGGAGGCCGGCGCAGCTGTGCCGCGCCCCATTGTCGAGCCTATAATTGTCTCTTCGGGGAAAACCGCCGCATTAGCGGAAACGGTAATCCCCAATACAATGGTCGATGCCCAGCTGCACTCGACCATTGTTTAATCCCATTGTCTCACAGACAATGGAAATAACTCAGGCGAGTGCACCTGCGTCAAACGTCGACGCCGAATGCATGGACACCTCGTCCTCCCGCTCTGCCTCACCCGTCCCAGAGGATGCTCAACCCTCCGAGCCCTCCGACTCCTCTTCCTCCGACGAAGACTTCACCGTCGTACTGGGAGGTAAGAGGAAAAAGAACAAAAACAACGACAAGGCGCGCAAGACCATCGCCCTTGCCGCATCTCCTCTCCTAGCCCGCCCGCTGTGTCTACAGCATCCCCCGGCCCGTCACCCTCGACCTCGCAGGTCGCTTCCTCCCAAGGTGCCGCTAAGCCCAAAAGCGCACCTAAAAGCAAACCTCCGCCGCCTGTATACTTACAGGACAAGGCGAAATGGACCGAAGTGTCCAAGCTGTGTGTTGATCGTAAGATCAACTACAGATCGGCCTCAATACCGGCAACGGTATCAAAATCGTCCTCCCTACGTCAGACGACTATAGGGAAATAACTAAAGCGCTAAGAGCGAGGAACATTTCGTTCCATACGTACTCCCTCCCTGAGAAAACCTCTCCGGGTCGTCATTACCCGTATTCCGAAGGAAATCCCTTCGGATGACATTTTAAGTGACCTTAAGTCACAAAACATCCCTGCGACGCAAGTCCATAGGATGCACCGCGCCCGCAGCGGCCACGCCTTCGACATGGTGCTCGTAGTATGCGAGCCGTGTCCTTCAAAATCCACCCGATTTTTAACATCAAATCGGTGTGTAATTTAACCGGCATCTCAATCGAGAGCCAAATAGATCTGGCATTGTATCCCAATGCCACCGTTGCCAACTGTGGGGTCACTCACAGCGCAACTGTTTCGCCCAGCCTAGGTGCGTGAAATGCCTAGGCCAACACGGCACCTCCGACTGCCCGCGACCCAAGGACCGCACTCTGTGCACCGAGCCTCCGAGCTGTGTACTCTGCGGCGCCTCAGGCCATCCCGCCAACTACCGCGGCTGCCCAAAGGCCCCAAAAACGTCTCCCAAGCTGGCCAAGCGTGCAAACGCCCGCCAGCTAAGGGAAAGCCATCAGCGAGGCTACCTACCGCTCAACTTCCCGAGCGTCTCAGCCCACAACGGCCCTCCCCATGGAACCCTCTCAACCATCAGAGAGCCTTTCCAACCCCGAGGCCAACTCAGCCCCAGCCAACTCCCGCCCCGGTGAATAATTCCACCGCGGCGCCCACGAGCTTACCTCGCGTCCCTCCCGTCCTTCCCTCCGCGCCCTCCGCGCCCTCCGCGGCTCCTATAGCCGCCAAGCCCGCGCAAGCGCAAGCGCCATCCAAATCCGTCGCGCCCTCTTCTAGCCCAGTATCAGCGCTCAGTTCTATGAACGTTATACTGAGCACGTTCAGTGTATTCACGAGCGACAGAGCTCAACAACTTTCGAGGGAGATAGTCGCCAGCAATGGCGACCTTATCAAACTCTACTCCGTTATGCAGGAGTATTCAGACGTCGCCCAGGCAGTTCAAAACCTGCCTCACTTTAGGAAATAGAAATGGATAATACATCCAAAATTAAACCCCATTCCCTTAGGCTTGGCTATTATAATGCCAACGGTATTCTCGGCCAACGCGACGTGATTTCCGCCTTCCTACAATCCCATAAGATAGACATTCTTCTCGTACAAGAGACCTTCCTAAAGCCGCGTGTACGCGGCCCTAATATAGCTAACTATAAGTTAATTAGAAATGACAGGATCACACGCCACAAAGGCGGCACGCTTATCTATTATAAAGATCGCTACATTGTGTAGAGATCACTCCCCGACTTAAGCTGCATTGAAGCCTCGATCTGTCGACTAGCCATGTCCCAGCACCAGTCGATCACTCTCGTATCGGCCTACTGCCCTCCCACGTCCTCATCCTTTCAGTCCTACGACCCGATCCTTTTCACGAACGATCTCAGAGCCTTACTAGGCCTGAGCGACTCTGTAATAATAGCAGGCGATCTAAACGCCAAACATCCCGCCTGGAATAGCAACACTACTTCTCCAAGAGGCAGGTTGCTATTCAATCAGTGTGAATCCCTCAACTTCGATGTCATCGCTCCGATGCATCCCACTCACTTTCCTAATATAGTCGACCACCTTCCCGACGTTCTCGATGTAGCGCTCCTCAAGAACGTAAACTTACGTTTACATTCGATCGAGGTACTACACGAGCTCACCTCCGACCACAGACCGGTTCTTGTGGAACTAGCCTCGCGCTCAGGCCCACTCGACCCGGATCGCCCTCCTCCCACCCAGATTGTCACGGACTGGAGAATGCTAAGCGAAAGCTTGAAATCCTCCTCCGCCCAGTTAGAATCAATTCCCGATGAAATCAACTCAGTCGCTGACATGACGGGCGCGATCGGCTCGTTCACCGAGCACGTACAATCCACCGTGGACAAGTGTTCACGTAGAGTTGAAGCGACGAGCTTTCATCGCTTCAAGCTCCCGGATGACGTGCGTGCTCTGGTGACCGAGAAGAACGCGGCTGTCCGTGCCTACAGTACTTTTCCTGCGACGCTAACAAGTCTCACATGCGTAACTTACAGCGTGCTGTAAAGGAACGCCTTGCTGAGATGCGTGAAACGCGCTGGGACAAGACGCTGAGCGAACTCGAGCCGACTCATCAAGCCTTCTGGCAGCTTCAAAGGAAACTCAAATCCGATGAAGTAGCTTCCACCCCGCCGATCAAACGCCCCGACAATTCCATCGCCTTCGAGGACGATGAAAAGCGGAATGTCTGGCCGACAGCCTCGAGGCTCAATGCTCGCCTAGTACCCAACCGGTCGACCCGGCTCACCTACTAAAGGTCGAAGCTGAGGTCGAGCGCAGATCCTCCCTACCACCGCAAGACCCCGACGATCCTTGCCTCTCGTCACTCCAGACGAAGTGGCAGAGATCATCAAACGTCTCAAACCCCGTAAATCTCCGGGCCCAGATAGAATAACCAATAAAGTGTTCAAAATCCTACCCGCTTCCCTCGTAATGCTCATGACCGCGATCTTCAATTGCGCCATGACCCATAACCTGTTCCCACAGGCATGGAAAGAGGCAACCGTAATCGGTATTCCCAAACCCGGTAAACCAAAATCAGACCCGTCCAGCTATCGCCCTATCAGTTTACTCAATGTGTTCGGCAAGATCTACGAGATACTTATCTATAAGCGTCTCAAAGATTACGTCGAAGCAAAGAGCCTTATTCCATTAGAACAGTTTGGTTTTCGAACCCATCACTCTTGTGTCCAACAAGTCCACCGCATCGTGGAAGGTGTGAGCCACGGATTCCAACGTGGCCAACTCACCGGCACGATTCTCTTCGACATAGCAAAGGCATTCGACAAAGTCTGGCACAAAGGCTTGATTTACAAGCTTTACCAACTCGGTGTCCCAGACCGTCTCGTCGTCATCTTACGAGACTTTTGTCGAATCGCACCTTTCGCTATCGCATAGACGGCACTCTCTTCGGCCCACCCTATAAAGCTGGCGTCCCACAAGGCTCGGTACTCTCCCCCATCCTCTTCACGCTATACACTAGCGATATTCCTAAGAACAAGCATGTTCAATTAGCCCTATTCGCCGACGACACGGCAATCTACTGCTCAGGCCGCAGCCCAGCCGCCATAGTGAGACATCTCCAAGCCTATTGCAACACCCTAGGTGTCTGGACTAGGCTATGGAGAATCGAACTCCACCCCGACAAAAGCCAGGCCATACTCTTTTCGAGCCCCGCCGTAGGCTTCCTCCCGCGCCCCGTCAGTCACCATGTTTGGTAGGCCGATTCCTTGGAAGGAGCATGCCAAATATCTAGGTGTAATCTTAGACCAGCGCCTCTCATTC
This sequence comes from Helicoverpa armigera, assembly GCF_030705265.1. NCBI lineage: Eukaryota > Metazoa > Arthropoda > Insecta > Lepidoptera > Noctuidae > Helicoverpa > Helicoverpa armigera. Next base: position 5,359,340 of record NC_087132.1, on the reverse strand, counting down.
GCCGAGCACATACGTAAGGTGCGCTCTAGAGCAGCCTTTGTGTACGGCAGATTGCACTTCTTGCTCAATTCAAAGAGCAAATTATCTCTTAAATCCAAGTTACGCCTCTACGGATCGTGCATACGTCCCGTCATGATGTATGCTTGCCCTGTGTTCGCACAGGCAAGCCATCGCCTCCTTCACAGAATGCAGGCCCTTCAAAACCGTGCTTTACGGAAAATCACAGGAGCTCCCTATTATGTTCGAAATGAGATTCTTCATGTCGACTTAAAAATCCCTACCATCCGCCAGTATATGAAGCGTGCCGCCATACGGTACTTCGAACGCGCTGAGAAACACGATAACTCACTCATCGTGTCAGCCAGTAATTACACTCCCTCCCGCATCAGTAGGATTCGCCGCCCTAGGCATGCCCTTCTAGAACCTGACGATGAGATAACTGTCCTCCAAGAGAGTAGTAAACTCACTAGCACCCTACACAAGCACAAACCGCGTTCGTACAAACCTCGCCGCCGAGGTCCGCCGCGACGTCCCGTTCTCTGTCCTCCCGACCCTTGCTCATCGAGCCAGCCCGCGAGCTGAGCCAGTAGCTTTAAATTCCCCATTTAATAATAATGATCATATGATCCAGCCTGTCCCTTTGCTGCCTCCCCAGCGACGCCCTAAGCCGAGGTCCGACCCCACAGGGGGTACCCTTAGCGCAGTCGCTTAGTTTATAAGTTGTTTTACGCCCCTGGCTGGAGGCCTTAAATTCTAGGCATCCACAGGGAAAAGTCCGGTTAAGCAGTACACGGCCTCCTAGGCTGAACTGCGAGATGCCATACCAAAAAAAAGACCGAAGTGGCAATAGGTGTACAGGAAGCTAACATTTAGGTATGTACACGACAATATTTTATTTATCATAAAAAGTTCCTAAGCATCGATAGAAAACGTAGCCAACTATTTATAAAATCAAGTTGAATAAAGAATAACCACGCTAGTTACTTATAAGGTCGCTATCGCTAGTTTCGTTTTCTCCGCTGCATGTGAAAAGCGTTAAGAATCCTTTGTTCCTACATCAGTGTGGAAATAATAGAAGAAGCTAACATATTGCAGGGAAGTTTTCTACATGTAGGTGGTGCACAATGCTCCGACAGAGAGACGGCGCGGCGTGCCACGCTGCCATCACGTCGGACGTGACTGCCGATACAATGGTTATTATTGATGCTTAGCTTCCATTTTGAAGTGTAAAGTTATGTTTGCTTGTATTGAAACACGTCTTTAATATTTATGGGTCCGATGTTGAACGTCACCTTCCCTGGAACACTTACACATGCCGTGCCTTAGGTACGTAGGAAGTTATCACTAGGGAATTCGTATATTTTTCGGGTTGGACCTAATTTTTCGGTCACAATTCAATTTCAATACAAACCTATATTAAATTAAGTTGAACTTCTAATTACACTTATTTTTTTTCCGTTCTTGAGATTTCAACTTAAGATTAATATTAGGTATTTTCTTTATTCGAAAAAACTGCCGCATACATTTTATTCAATATCGTTAAAATTATTAACGCTCTAATTTAGTTTAACTATTGAAAGCGTGTCTAAGTGAAACGTTTAGAAGAAAAGTTCAACAGTTTAAAATACAATTTAGATTATGACACAATTTTAAAAGAAAAAACGGTTTATACGATCAACGATTATACGATTAAATTCTGCTTTATTATATGTCTTATTAAATTCAAATTAATTGCAGGACACTATTTAATGATGATTATGTAATTTGCTATTAGAAATATGAAAGGACATACAGAATTAAACTTTAAAGACTGTGGAGTAAAACATCAACCTACAAAAAAACATGTAAAACAAGAAAAAACAATTGTTAGAAGTGCCCTTAAATTACAATACAAGTAAAACATTTATGATTTGTAAAAAAAATACAGATAGTTACATACAATGTTGTTTGCACTTAAGCAATAAGGCCAAATACGTACCTACTAAGATAATGCGCATACAGGCAGGACGTTTAAAAGATAGGCTTTAATGTAAAAATGACGTCAATTTCATACATATGTAGATTCAAGGTAGGATTTTATGTTCGGTGTAAAGCGTTGCTTTCTAGAGAGAAAGACACTCATGCGAGCAGATGAGAGACGTGATTCAATTTGCATGGTTTGATGGACGGATTACACGACGCTAGTACTCGTCCCTTTGCCGGGACAAATGGCTCCGGAAATAGAGTGCTCTTATATTACTATAACAATTTTACATTTTCTAAGTTGCAGTACATAATTTTTGTAAGCGGCTTAAATAGATATGGGGAAAGTTCTTTGAAAAAACTTTCTTTTTACGGTTACGGTTAGTGGAACGCATCGGTGGAACTTTGCGGTGTCGTATGGGGAAAAACTTTGGTAGTACAACAATTTCTACGACTGTCTCTTATTTAGTTTTGCATCATACATTGGCGTCGTTGTTGCAAATAAAATATTCGACCCTTATTTTAAAATTCATAACGATATCCTACAAAAATAATTGACTTTGGTATTAAGTGTGTTACATAAAACCGGAGCTTAGCCTCTCCAGCATTATAGTAAATTACAGTATCCACGGTGATAATTTATAAGGAAATTCTCTGGTAGAGGGACAAAAAATGTGGTCTATACTTGAAGCCCCACCGCCCCGCACCGGTTCACTAATGAAGGAGCTACTCCGTCCGTAGTAGCGACTTACATGCCGTAGTTTTTATAAAGGGTGAGTTAATGGTTATTGATTTAATTGTACGTGATTTTATCTTAATCTGGAATATTATTTGTATTTTGTATAATGGCTGGTAATGGATATGGTTAAATATCTGTGTGACCTTGCGTTTGGTGTTTGGAAAATCAGATTACTACCTATACCAGATTATCTGCCTACCTAAATTTTTATTAAGCACCAGATTCAAATATAAATCCACACTCAATATTATTAAATGAAACAAAAAGAAATGGTAGTTTAATATACTTCTAAGTATTTGTAGAGCTTTCCTTAGGATTTAATTTGGAAACTTTCTACAGAAAATAAGATCAACATAATTTGATAAAGAACCCACTACATCGTTCGAGCCGTGAGTATACCAACTTAATAATGGCGCGCAGAATCAGGTTTAAGATAAACTACCCTAAAAACAATTTCAGGTTTAATTACAATCCAGTTCCCGGGCCCGCGTACGGGAAGCACTTTCGTCGTAAAAGTTACAATAGTAGGTGACATGTAAGCCCGCCGGTAAGTCAAGGCGCTAATGAACCGCGCGAAGAACATCGTACTAAAGACTTTGGAGTGATCTTGGGGTGGATTTTTTGAGCGTACCTTCCCTTGTTCATTAGTGTAATTAACTTATGCCGTAGGTACCTATTCTTCTACAATTCGTGGCGGATCCCCCAAGTTATTAAATTACTATTCGGCTCCCGAGAATATTGTATTAAGATTATGGGTATTTTTCAAAAATAAGTCTTCAATATTATTTTCTACGACATTATTTCGTAAGTTTTTTTATCTCAAGTTATATTGCTAGAGTTTTATTAAAAATCTAAACTTGCTGTGTAGACATAATAAATTACAGACAAGTACTTCAAAAAGGGACTGTGGTCTAGACTGTAAGGTCAGCCATTTTTTTTATCAATTACTTAGGTATCTAAATAATACTTACATTTATAAACCTGTGAACAATTAAATATTTACATTCCCCATATTTTTCGGATCCGTAGGTACTACTTCGAAAACAAAGGGCAAAAGGGTCTTTAATTAAGGATCAACTCGACTTCGAACATTATTAAAGTCTGAACGGATGTTCAACCTTCATACATTTTCCTCCTAAAGCTCTTATACCAGCCTTAAAATATCTTTGACCAACATGCTTACTGAAAGTAACTCTTACAATTTTGTGTATCCCAGGATAACACAAACGTAACATAAAAATAACAGATATTACATATATGCAGCATGTATCTAATTGTTCAGGTCGGGCGTCATGTTTGTTTTTGAGTGGCAAGCGGATAGTTAGGTCGCAAAGTGGTAATTGGTAGGCACACGGGGCCACGTGGTGCACAAGTTGAATTAGTTTTTGCAGAGGCCGGCTTGCGGGCGCGGTGGACGCTCCGCACGGGAGCCTCGCAGCACTGCAGGCGGAACCTCCCTCACCTTGCCTCAAATTAATTAAAATAATTCGTTGAAAACGTCACGAATCTACCAGCTTCCGCAGCTTGTTAGTACGCTCTTGTTGCTTTGAAAACATTAAATTCCAACGGATCTGTGTGGAGAATTTCACCGTTTAACTCGCGTAATAAATTCGTCGCACGTCGTGTTTTGACATGTGACGGTAGTATACAATAAGTGGGTATCCATAGTGTTATATCTAGTATTGTAGCAGACAATATGGTACCTATAGGCGTTGGCGCCGCGCGTCATCACTGCAGCGTGTATAAATAAATGACGATACAGGCGGAAGTTTCCCAGTTTAGAACATTCAATAGTGTTCCGTACGTTCTTAACGTGCAGTAATTTACAGTGAACGCTGCAGTGCTCAAGAACGAGTGTTTTTACTCTTTTGCGCTTTTATGGCCACGGGGGAAAAATTCATTGAAATTCCGGAGTAACGTAGATAAACTGTATGAAACTGGGAAGATACACCCAATTAATGTAATTTATATCATGTTTATACGAAAAATACGCCCCAGTAAATAGTTTCACGTTACGTTAAAGTGTCTTCTACGAAAATTGCTTGTTTTAAATAACCTCAACAGTTTGTTTTTGTTTAAGATAAGATGTACGGATACTTTGTTGTAGTATTTATGTGACGTGACGTTTTATATGAAATGTATTCAAGTAAGTACATCTGGCAATAGCAGTGGATGCATCCGCGTCAGAGCTTACACTCTTCGCGTCAAATACGTAATTAAGCTGGGAATGATTCTCCCGGCGCCGAGCTTTGCTGAAACACCTAGCTCGTGCACTAGTTTTGCTAATTCTGTTTTGGTTACATTAGTGGGTACAAAAAAGCGTAACGTATTATACTTTTTCGAATAAGGGGTACCTAGTATAAATGCAAAAGCGAGAATATATAATTTTTATTTCAAATTGGCTAAACCGATTGCGATGGCAATGCTGGATTCAGGGTGTGGAAATACATCTTTCCCATTATAGGAGAGATCAGAAACAATCGAGAGACAAATTCTTTTGATAATTGTCACAATTGTAGTAAATATGAAATGCTGTATCTAGGAAGGTTATCCAATACTCTATTGCTCATTGCACGTTTAGCAAAGATACTTTTATATGGGATCTAGTATTTGGTATGGCATGCACGATTCCGTCGGCGATATAACCACGTAAGTGATTGCCGGGCCGTGTATACGTAGAACTATTCCTCGAGATTTTCAGGAGCACTTGAGAAAATGTTGATGCGGGGTCACGCATGCCGTGTCGAGGCGTGCTCCTGCAATGAACGCCGTCGACCGTGTGATGACCTGAACGTGTTCCGGTGACACCGACCACCCACATATTCTTATTCTAAGTGCTCACCTGTAATAAATTCACACGAAAACTTACGCGAAATAAAAAAAGACTTTGTGTAAAATTTAATAAGAATGTGATTTAATAAAAGTTTGAATAAAGTTTTGCTTTCTTAAATAAATAATGCAGTCGTAAATTAGCCGATTTCTCAGAAGTTGAGTTATGTTTAAGATGACAAAACAAGCGCATGTTTATCAATCATAATCAATCAGATCAACTTGAATAGGTATAACAAAATCGGAACATACTTAGTTAACAGAGATCAACAAGAAATCGCGCATACATAATAGTGACTCTATGAAACCGTAGCAAGCTAAGTTGTGAAAAGCACATTTGGAAAACATCCAATACTAATCGCAAAAAGTCGAGATTGTGGAAGTTCTTGTGCAGTACACGAAGTTCTGTTGATTATTTAGTTTACTGAAAGGCTTGATGATAGTAAAGTGTGCAGACTTGGCTTGGAGTGAAACCTCGGAAGCGGACTAGTTGTAAATAAGGCGGGGCACACACATATAACTGCGCTATCGTCGCCCGTTCTGTCCGGCAGTGTCGTTTTTACGCCGGAACTGTGTATGAGTTACTGAGGCCGCCGTATCCGGTACCCCCAGCCTTTTATTATTTAACATACATGAAGGTATTTTGTGGTGGACAAGTTTCAATAGCCGAAATAGGTCAAAACGTTTTATGGGGTCCCACTCTTTAGGAATAAGTTTCCTATGACATATTTATGTGTATTGATCGCGGGTTGCTTTTTATGTAAATAAAATGAAACTTAACTAACTGCTGTACTGGTCAACTGTTTTTATATTGTTAAGTGAATATTTAGTATAAAACTGTATTAATAAAAAATAAACCTGACCAAACCTTTGGAATTGTATTAATCTTACTAATATTATAAAGAGGAAAACTTTGTTTGTTTGTTTGGTTGTAATGGATAAACTCAAAAACTTTTTTTTGGTATGGCATCTCGCAGTTCAGCCTAGGAGGCCGTGTACTGCTTAACCGGACTTTTCCCTGTGGATGCCTAGAATTTAAGGCCTCCAGCCAGGGGCGTAAAACAACTTATAAACTAAGCGACTGCGCTAAGGGTACCCCCTGTGGGGTCGGACCTCGGCTTAGGGCGTCGCTGGGGAGGCAGCAAAGGGACAGGCTGGATCATATGATCATTATTATTAAATGGGGAATTTAAAGCTACTGGCTCAGCTCGCGGGCTGGCTCGATGAGCAAGGGTCGGGAGGACAGAGAACGGGACGTCGCGGCGGACCTCGGCGGCGAGGTTTGTACGAACGCGGTTTGTGCTTGTGTAGGGTGCTAGTGAGTTTACTACTCTCTTGGAGGACAGTTATCTCATCGTCAGGTTCTAGAAGGGCATGCCTAGGGCGGCGAATCCTACTGATGCGGGAGGGAGTGTAATTACTGGCTGACACGATAAGTGAGTTATCGTGTTTCTCAGCGCGTTCGAAGTACCGTATGGCGGCACGCTTCATATACTGGCGGATGGTAGGGATTTTAAGTCGACATGAAGAATCTCATTTCGAACATAATAGGGAGCTCCTGTGATTTTCCGTAAAGCACGGTTTTGAAGGGCCTGCATTCTGTGAAGGCGGCGATGGCTTGCCTGTGCGAACACAGGGCAAGCATACATCATGACGGGCGTATGCACGATCCGTAGAGGCGTAACTTGGATTTGAGAGATAATTTGCTCTTTGAATTGAGCAAGAAGTGCAATCTGCCGTACACAAAGGCTGCTCTAGAGCGCACCTTACGTATGTGCTCGGCGAATGAGAGGCGCTGGTCTAAGATTACACCTAGATATTTGGCATGCTCCTTCCAAGGAATCGGCCTACCAAACATGGTGACTGACGGGGCGCGGGAGGAAGCCTACGGCGGGGCTCGAAAAGAGTATGGCCTGGCTTTTGTCGGGGTGGAGTTCGATTCTCCATAGCCTAGTCCAGACACCTAGGGTGTTGCAATAGGCTTGGAGATGTCTCACTATGGCGGCTGGGCTGCGGCCTGAGCAGTAGATTGCCGTGTCGTCGGCGAATAGGGCTAATTGAACATGCTTGTTCTTAGGAATATCGCTAGTGTATAGCGTGAAGAGGATGGGGGAGAGTACCGAGCCTTGTGGGACGCCAGCTTTTATAGGGTGGGCCGAAGAAAGAGTGCCGTCTATGCGATAGCGAAAGGTGCGATTCGACAAAAGTCTCGTAAGATGACGACGAGACGGTCTGGGACACCGAGTTGGTAGAGCTTGTAAATCAAGCCTTTGTGCCAGACTTTGTCGAATGCCTTTGCTATGTCGAAGAGAATCGTGCCGGTGAGTTGGCCACGTTGGAATCCGTGGCTCACACCTTCCACGATGCGGTGGACTTGTTGGACACAAGAGTGATGGGTTCGAAACCAAACTGTTCTAATGGAATAAGACTCTTTGCTTCGACGTAATCTTTGAGACGCTTATAGATAATTATCTCGTAGATCTTGCCGAACACATTGAGTAAACTGATAGGGCGATAGCTGGACGGGTCTGATTTTGGTTTACCGGGTTTGGGAATACCGATTACGGTTGCCTCTTTCCATGCCTGTGGGAACAGGTTATGGGTCATGGCGCAATTGAAGATCGCGGTCATGAGCATTACGAGGGAAGCGGGTAGGATTTTGAACACTTTATTGGTTATTCTATCTGGGCCCGGAGCTTTACGGGGTTTGAGACGTTTGATGATCTCTGCCACTTCGTCTGGAGTGACGGGAGGCAAGGGATCGTCGGGGTCTTCTTGCGGTGGTAGGGAGGATCTGCGCTCGACCTCGGCTTCGACCTTTAGTAGGTGAGCCGGGTCGACCGGTTGGGTACTAGGCGAGCATTGAGCCTCGAGGCTGTCGGCCAGACATTGCGCTTTTTCATCGTCCTCGAAGGCGAGGGAATTGTCGGGGCGTTTGATCGGCGGGGTGGAAGCTACTTCATCGGATTTGAGTTTCCTTTGAAGCTGCCAGAAGGCTTGATGAGTCGGCTCGAGTTCGCTCAGCGTCTTGTCCCAGCGCGTTTCACGCATCTCAGCAAGGCGTTCCTTTACAGCACGCTGTAAGTTACGCATGTGAGACTTGTTAGCGTCGCAGGGAAAAGTACTGTAGGCACGGACAGCCGCGTTCTTCTCGGTCACCAGAGCACGCACGTCATCCGGGAGCTTGAAGCGATGAAAGCTCGTCGCTTCAACTCTACGTGAACACTTGTCCACGGTGGATTGTACGTGCTCGGTGAACGAGCCGATCGCGCCCGTCATGTCAGCGACTGAGTTGATTTCATCGGGAATTGATTCTAACTGGGCGGAGGAGGATTTTAAGCTTTCGCTTAGCATTCTCCAGTCCGTGACAATCTGGGTGGGAGGAGGGCGATCCGGGTCGAGTGGGCCTGAGCGCGAGGCTAGTTCCACAAGAACCGGTCTGTGGTCGGAGGTGAGCTCGTGTAGTACCTCGATCGAATGTAAACGTAAGTTTACGTTCTTGAGGAGCGCTACATCGAGAACGTCGGGAAGGTGGTCGACTATATTAGAAAGTGAGTGGGATGCATCGGAGCGATGACATCGAAGTTGAGGGATTCACACTGATTGAATAGCAACCTGCCTCTTGGAAGTAGTGTTGCTATTCCAGGCGGGATGTTTGGCGTTTAGATCGCCTGCTATTATTACAGAGTCGCTCAGGCCTAGTAAGGCTCTGAGATCGTTCGTGAAAAGGATCGGGTCGTAGGACTGAAAGGATGAGGACGTGGGAGGGCAGTAGGCCGATACGAGCGTGATCGACTGGTGCTGGGACATGGCTAGTCGACAGATCGAGGCTTCAATGCAGCTTAGGTCGGGGGGAGTGATCTCTACACAATGTAGCGATCTTTTATAATAGATAAGCGTGCCGCCTTTGTGGCGTGTGATCCTGTCATTTCTAATTAACTTATAGTTAGCTATATTAGGGCCGCGTACACGCGGCTTTAGGAAGGTCTCTTGTACGAGAAGAATGTCTATCTTATGGGATTGTAGGAAGGCGGAAATCTCGTCGCGTTGGCCGAGAATACCGTTGGCATTATAATAGCCAAGCCTAAGGGAATGGGGTTTAATTTTGGATGTATTATCCATTTCTATTTCCTAAAGTGAGGCAGGTTTTGAACTGCCTGGGCGACGTCTGAATACTCCTGCATTACGGAGTAGAGTTTGATAAGGTCGCCATTGCTGGCGACTATCTCCCTCGAAAGTTGTTGAGCTCTGTCGCTCGTGAATACACTGAACGTGCTCAGTATAACGTTCATAGAACTGAGCGCTGATACTGGGCTAGAAGAGGGCGCGATCGCTTGCGCTTGCGCGGGCTTGGCGGCTATAGGAGCCGCGGAGGGCGCGGAGGGCGCGGAGGGAAGGACGGGAGGGACGCGAGGTAAGCTCGCGGGCGCCGCGGTGGTTTTATTCACCGGGGCGGGAGTTGGCTGGGGCTGAGTTGGCCTCGGGGTTGGAAAGGCTCTCTGATGGTTGAGAGGGTTCCATGGGGAGGGCCGTTGTGGGCTGAGACGCTCGGGAAGTTGAGCGGTAGGTAGCCTCGCTGATGGGCTTTCCCTTAGTTGGCGGGCGTTTGCACGCTTGGCCAGCTTGGGAGACGTTTTTGGGGCCTTTGGGCAGCCGCGGTAGTTGGCGGGATGACCTGAGGCGCCGCAGAGTACACAGCTCGGAGGCTCGGTGCACAGAGTGCGGTCCTTGGGTCGCGGGCAGTCGGAGGTGCCGTGTTGGCCTAGGCATTTCACGCACCTAGGCTGGGCGAAACAGTTGCGCTGTGAGTGACCCCACAGTTGGCAACGGTGGCATTGGGATACAATGCCAGATCTATTTGGCTTCTCGATTGAGATGCCGGTTAAATTACACACCGATTTGATGTTAAAAATCGGGTGGATTTTTGAAGGACACGGCTCGCATACTACGAGCACCATGTCGAAGGCGTGGCCGCTGCGGGCGCGGTGCATCCTATGGACTTGCGTCGCAGGGATGTTTTGTGACTTAAGGTCACTTAAAATGTCATCCGAAGGGATTTCCTTCGGAATACGGGTAATGACGACCCGGAGAGGTTTTTCCTCAGGGAGGGTATGTGTGGAACGAAATGTTCCTCGCTCTTAGCGCTTTAGTTATCTCCCTATAGTCGTCTGACGTAGGGAGGACGATTTTTATACCGTTGCCGGTATTGGAGGCCGATCTGTAGTTGATCTTACGATCAACACACAGCTTGGACACTTCGGTCCATTTTGCCTTGTCCTGTAAGTATACAGGCGGCGGAGGTTTGTTTTGGTGCGCTTTTGCGGCACCTTGGGAGGAAGCGACCTGCGAGGTCGAGGGTGACGGGCGGGGATGCCGTAGACACAGCGGGCGGGCTAGGAGAGGAGATGCGGCAAGGGCGATGGTCTTGCGCGCCTTGTCGTTGTTTTTGTTCTTTTTCCTCTTACCTCCCTGTACGACGGTGAAGTCTTCGTCGGAGGAAGAGGAGTCAGAGGGCTCGGAGGGTTGAGCATCCTCAGGGACGGGTGAGGCAGAGCGGGAGGACGAGGTGTCCATGCATTCGGCGTCGACGTTTGACGCAGGTGCACTCGCCTGAGTTATTTCCATTGTCTGTGAGACAATGGGATTAGGTACAATGGTCGAGTGCAGCTGGGCATCGACCATTGTATTGGGGATTACCGTTTCCGCTAATGCGGCGGTTTTCCCCGAAGAGACGATTATAGGCTCAACAATGGGGCGCGACACAGCTGCGCCGGCCTCCTTTGTTGAGCCGTTATCGGTGATAACACAATAGCGCGCTAGGCGCGGGTCCTTGATATCAAGGTTATTGATCAAGTCGCCATATTTGGCGACAATGTCTTGGTCCTTGAGGAGGACCTCGAAAAAGAATTTAATAACTTCGGTAGTCATTTTCCCGTGAGGGAAGAGGGCTACCGAGCTAAAAGAGGTGGGGGCCTAATTATAAAAACCTAACAACCTATCTCCTATCTCCCCGGGTGGATGGGCCCGGGGATATGTAACCCTCCCTGCCGGGTATAGGCAGGGAGGTGAGTACCTATTGGTGAGCCCTAAGCTTGTAAACCGTTCGCCAGTCTTATTGTGCGAACGGGCCCTAGCCAGTCTAGTGCGAAGGGTATAGAGATACCCAACCGACACCAGGTGTGTAGCTGTGAAAGCAAACCAGATGCAAGGCACGACTAGGAGATCCCCCAAGGCCGAAATCCGAGCTCCCGTCCAATTGACTGCCTTGCCCTGAAGGGGTTCGGCGGGTGTGATTGGGTCAACACCCTCTCGGCTTCGTTGGCACCGTATGGTTTCAACCGAGAACCACGAAACTGTGGCTTTTACCCAGAAGGGGTCAAGTGAATTTACTTGACACAAACGTTTTAGAAACAGGATAATCGTCCGCCGCTTTGAAAAAAGCAGCTTTAGATTGCTATATTTGTAGTCGGCAGAGCGACTACGGTGAGCGTTACGTCGGGCGTAACAAAGACAAAAGTCGTAAACGGGCGAGCGCAGAGCGACACGTCCGTACACGACGAGAGTCAGAAGTGGCCATCACTCAAAAACTACTGGACCGATTTTAAATATTTTTTCACCATTAGAAAGCTATATTATCTGCGAGTAACATAGGCTATATTTTATCCCGGTGCGGGCAGTAGCTCCCACGGAACGCGGGTGAAACCGCGGGAAAACGGCTAGTTAATAATAAAATAAGTAATTGGTAATTATAAAGATTGTCTCTGTCAATTCGTTAAAAAAAAACTACTGTAATACATCGTGCCTTTATAATGACATTATCTGATATTTTTATTGCTAACGAATGAGTGGAAATTAAAACGTAGGAATCGAAGCCATTGGTAAATTGTTTTCAACGGCATCTATACACTCAGCACAGTGAACAAATCTCGGTTTTCAGTTAATTAAGGCTTTGTTTTAAGATTCTTAAATAATAATTGTCTTGTCTTTTCTGAATAATTGTCTCTGATCTGATATTGAAAAATTAAAGACAAGTACCTATATAATAATAGTAAATAAAGGAGTAGGTACATAAGGAATTACATGAGGAAGTATATAGTGGAGTACCTAAATAAGATGGACAAATTGAAGGGTGTGGACTGTATAATTGGTGTGGTGCCGAATAGGGCTGCTGGCGGGGACGCTCTTCAACAAGGCAGGGTGCAGACAATAACACTATTCAGGGTTAATTCTTCCTTTATTTCTTCTTGTTAACTGGAGCGCTGCTGGATTCGGACTGCCCGATCACCAAAATATGCCCTCATTATATACGCTAGAGCGCGGCTAAGTAGTCCACAATATGGCCGATGCGGCAGCCAATGGGAGCGAGGGGCGTTCCCGTGCCCTATGTATGGGAATCTTTTTGGGGCAGTTTTCAGGTGATTTGGCATACTTATAACGTTCCAGCTATGCCTATCCTATGCAACCCGATTTCCCTTATATTATACAAAAAATTCACCCTTAAAAACATCCCTTTTTAATTAGAAAACTTTAAAAAACTCAAACGGCTCTCGTTAAGGTAAGGTTTCGATAACATTCGGTTTAATTTGTCGATCATCCTACTAGCGCCGCTCGTGGCCAAAAAGGAAACTAGAATTCAAAGTACCAATACCCTAGACTTACTATTTGAATCTATTTCTAGGGTTTTTTCTAGGTTGCATAAGATAGGCATCTCACTTATATTTATTTACAAATACAAAACTTAGTACTTAACAACCTTATTTGTACTTAATTATTTTAATTATGCAACCTTAGTATTCTATCTTTATAATTAAAACACTAGCAATATCTGTTTTTTATTAAAACGTTAATCCTTAAACTAGGGCATACAAGTTACACTTAGAATTAGTACTTAGATACGCTTAACTATGTTACAATTTTAGTCTTAAACTTTAAAGGAATTAAAAACAACAACAGAAAATAGCTTTTAATTAACTACAGACATACTAACTATCATAAAACCTTAAAAAACTTAAACATTGATTATCACTGCTTTTATCACTTAGTTATCACTTTTACACTTATTCATCGTCGCCGACATTCTCCCCCACGGTGCGTAGCACGCCATCCTCGGAGCGCGACGATGCAGCGGGAACCAGGACGATGATTCTACGCGTTGGCCGGCGCAGCACTCCTCCCGTAGTCCTTACGTCCATCACTCGGGTTCTGCCGTCTGGCCCGGGGTAGGTTTTGATGACTTCACCGCGGGGCCACGTATTGCGAGGTAACGTGGAGTCGACTATGAGCACGATGTCGCCTTCTCGAGGGTCGTTCGTGGCGCGACCCTCTATCCGTCGTGGCATGATGAGGGGCAGGTACTCTTTCACCCACCGCTGCCAGAAATGGTCGGCGAGCCTCTGCGCTGTTTTCCAGTTTGCCTTCCCGATTAAGTCTGTGTCGTCGAATTCTCCCGGCGCCATCGCTCCGCACGATCTTCCAAGCAGGAAATGGTTGGGGGTCAGACTCTCTTCGTCGTCGGGATCCATACTGACGGGGGTGAGGGGTCTTGAGTTGACGATGTGTTCGACTTCTGTTATTAATGTGTGAAGCACTTCTTCAGGCGGGCTTCTTTCATTGAGTACTACAGCCAGGGCCGTCTTCACTGACCGCACGAGTCTCTCCCAGGCGCCCCCCATGTTTGGGCTGCCGGGGGGAATAAACTTCCACTTGATACCTTTTTCTTGTGCGGCCGCCTCCAGCTCTTTGTTCGCGCCGACGAAGTTAGTACCGTTGTCACTAAAAATCGTACTCGGCGTTCCTCTTCTCGCGGTCATCCGTCGCAACGCCATTATCATAGAGCTGGCACTTAGAGAGGGGGCCAGCTCCAGGTGAACGGCTCGCGTGGTAAGGCATGTAAACAATGCCCCCCACCGCTTCTCAACCCTTCTGCCAACGGTGACTTGCATGGGGCCGAAGTAATCGACTGCAGTGCAAGTGAACGGGAACTGATGGTGTTGTAGTCGCTCGCTCGGTAGGTCGCCCGTCGGAGGTATCGCGGGGACACTCTTCCTTGTTCTGCACCACTGGCAGCCATGTGACACTGCCTTTACTGCGGCCCTTAAACCGAAGATCCAATACTTTTGTCGCACTTCGTTCATGACTGTAGCAGTGTTGCCGTGAAGAAACTTCTTATGATAATGTTGAATGATGAGCTGCGCAATTCTGTGTTTTCCGTCTAATATAATAGGGTTCATTTTCCTTCGCTCTTCGCCGCGAAACTTCATCGTCCTGCTTCTTAACTTAATGATATCGTCATCATCGATGTACACGTCGATTTTCTTAAGTTTACTTGTATTTTCGAGGGTTTTTCTTTTTCAAACTTCTTATTTCTGTTGCAAAACTATCGACTTGACTTATCCTTATTAGAATCTCTTCGGCCTTCCTTATGTGTTGTTGCTCTATAGGTGCGTGTAGAGGTTTCTTAGACTTGGTGATGGCTGGTTGATTGGGAGTTCGCTTCTTGTCCTTCTGTGCTCTTCTCTGCGGTCGCCAAGGCTCGTCTTCTTTGCGCACGGCAGTAGTGGCTGCTTTACGGGTCTTCTTCAATAAGAGGTATGCGAAGGTGACCACTCTGGCCGTGACGCGCAGTAGTCGCTCCCAGCTTGAAAACCTTTGTAAATCAATTAAGGCCTTCCCTTCTGTTGCTGCAGCCACCACTTGCTCCTTGCTTTTTTCCTCCGGTAATTTGCCCGCAGACTTGAAATCGTGTAGAGGCCACTCTTGTTCTGTTTGTCGAAGAAACGCGGGGCCTTGGAACCATCTTGATTTGTGACTGAACTCGGCCGGCGTTCCCCTTGTAGCGTCGTCCGCCGGGTTCTCTTTAGTGGGCACCCATCTCCAGTCCTCCGGCTTAGTGTTTTCTTCGATTTCTGCGAGCCGGTTAGCCACGAAGGTTTTAAATTTCCTTGGCTCCGCCTTGATCCACAGTAACACGGTGCTAGAGTCAGTCCAGTAGAATTTTCTTGATACTTGCAGGCTCATTTCTTCCTCGATACTAGCTGCTAGTCTACTGCCAAGCAGGGCGGCTTGCAACTCTAATCGTGGAATCGACACTGGTTTTGTCGGCGATACTCTTGCTTTGCCTGCGACCATGGAGACGTGCACTTTCCCGCAGGGTTCAACTGTCCTCCAGTAAGCAACCGCCGCGTAAGCCTCTTCGCTAGCGTCCGTGAACGTGTGTAGCTGCCCTTCACCGCAGCGTGGCGAGATACATCTCGGTATCTGAAGTCCTGTTAATGCCAGCACCTCTTCTAAGTACCTTGACCACATTTTTCTTTGTTTTTCGTTAATCTTCTCGTCCCAGTCAACCTTCGTTCTCCATATGTCTTGAATTAATTTCTTTCCTTGTATTAGCACAGGCGCCGCGAAGCCTAGCGGATCGAATGTTGACATCACGGCACTTGTGACTTCACGCTTCGTAGGCGCTCTTGTATTTTCTAATAATTCCTTCGGTGTGTTGCGCAGACCAACGTTGAACGCCAACTTATCTTCTTTCACAAGCCACCTCAGTCCCAGAGTTTTTTCTTCCTTTGTAAGCAGCAGTGATTCTCCTTTGTTCGTGTCTTCAATTTCTGATAATACCCTTATGTCGTTGCTCGCCCAGCCTTTTAAGTGAAAACTCGCTCGAGAATGTATCTCTTTAACTTCTCTTGATATCTTCTTAGCTTCTTCAATCGACGCGAAGCTCTGTAGGTAATCATCCATATAGTGATTCCTGCTTATAGCTTTCACAGCTTCTGGGTGAGTTGCCTTGAAGTCTTCCGCGTTTTGTTCATCACATATATCGCAGTTGCGGGCGATGACGCTGCCCTGAATATAATCGACGACATTCTGTACTCGTCGGGTTTGCTTGTTCTTCGGCTTCCTCGCCACAGGAACCTTAGACTGTCTCGGTCGCCTTCCCTCACTTTGACTCGAAGAAACATGTCTTGGATGTCGGCCATGACAGCCACTGGGCCTTCTCTGAAGCGTAGCAGCACTCCGAACAGTGATTGAAGTAGATCCGGGCCTGCTAGCAAGGCGTCGTTGAGGCTTTTCCCTTCGTACTTGGCTGCCGCGTCAAACACTATTCTTGGCTTCCGCTTGACAGGGTGCACAACTGCGAAGTGGGGCAAGTAGAAAGTTCTTCCTTCAGTTGACGTCTCTGGCGCTTTCTCTGCGTATCCATTTTCAACCATGCTCTGGATTTGCTTTTCGTAATACTCTTTGACTTCCTTATCTTTGTCCAGCTTCCTTTCAATGCTGATTAGACGACGAAAGGCTTGCTTGTAGTTGTTAGGCAGGTGCTCGTCTTCTTTCTTCCATAAGAGGCCTGTTTCGAATTGCCCGCTTGCTAAACGTTTCGTCGTTTTTTCTAAAGTTTCTAAGGCTCTTCTGTCGCTGTCGTTTGATGGCAGTCGGTTCTGGATACCCAGCGATTCTAGCTGGAAATGTTGCCTTACTACTTCTTCTATGTCTTCTGATTCCGTCGTCGCTCTTCCATAATGTACGAAGTTGACTACAGTGTTCGTGCCAGTTTCACAGCCGTGCAGCACCCACCCTAAGTCAGTGAGAGAGGCCACGGGTTCAGCTGGCTTGCCCTTCTTCAATCTTCTTGTGACGATAAGTGCCCAATTGTCTTGCCCAATCAACAACCTTGGCCGCTCAGCCGTGTAGAGTAACTGCTCTTCGATTGCCTTCAGATGCGGGCAGCTCTCCACGGTGCTCTTACTGATTCCTTGTTCACACAGCCTCAAGTCGTCAATTGTTCTAACTGTGATGGACTTCTTATCTCTTCTGTGGGCTCCTCTTATCTTCAGTTGAATATTCTGAGAACTATCTTTCCTTATAACTCTTCCGCCCACTGTTTCAATAGACAGAGCTTCGCGACTTCCTTCAGCTCCAATCGTCTCTGCTATTGCCTCGTCCAGGAGCGTGACAGTTGATCCTTCATCCAGCAACGCCAGTACACGTACTTGACCTTTAGGCCCGTAGAGATGCACCGGAACCATCTTCAAATATGCTCTCTCTTCTGACTTGGTACTGTTTACTGAAGAAACCTTCTCTTCATATGTTTGTTTCCCTTTGTTTTCGTCACTTGATTTCTGTACTGGTACAGGCGGCTCGTCCGAGTGCAGGAGAGTATGATGCCATCTCCCACACTGCTTACACACAGGCGCCTTGCAGTTGATTCTTGAGTGCTTGAATCGTAAACACTTAAAACAGATTCTTGCTTTCTTGATGATGTCCCATTTCTCATTTATATCCGCTTCTTTGAACTTCTTGCATTCTGTTGCATAGTGTTCACCCTCACAAGCTGGACACGACTTCTTATATTTGTCTTGCGACGTGTCTTGTGTCACATTCACCGGCCTTCTGAAACCCTTCTTGTATTCTGATAACGCTTCAGGCGGAGCGAAGTCCCCACATGTCTGCTTCAATTTCCAGGAACGCTTCAACAAGTAATAGTTCTTGAAGGTCTTCATCTCTTCTGCTTCTGTGATAGGCAAACCAGCGAAACTTCATAGAAGGCGGCATCTTCTCCACTATGGCTTTCAATGTTTCAGGCGAGCTGAGGTACTGCGGTTTCTTCAACGCCTTGATTGTTTCTATAGCGTTCTTCACGCGACTTGCAAACACGCAGATATCACTTGGTTTTCGCTCACTCTTGACATATTCTTCAGCTTCTCCAGCTCTGATAATGCTAGCGCTCCAGGTCTTCCAAATCTTGACTCCAATCCCTTAATTACTTCGCGTGGATTTTCAGCGGTGAATAGCAGGCTCTGAACAGCTTCTTTCGCTTTCCCTTGTATAGCTCTTCTTAGGCGCGCTAAGTTCTGTGCGTTGCTGAATGAGGCGGCTGTATCTTCGAATGATCTTCTGAATGCCAACCACTCTTCACAGGATCCGTTGAAGTGAGGGAGTTCGATGTACTTCGGCGCGGTGACGTCACGTGAGTTTTCAGACAGCTTGCGTATTGCTTCAGCCAGTTGGTGGATATCGCTTCTTTCTTCTTTAGAATCGGTCGGTCTCTTCTTTTTGCTGGGCCCGGCGCTGGTCTCGATGAACCAATTCTCCACTTCATGGGTTTGCTCGTACAACTCTTCACCAGCTCCATCTTCCTCGTCGGACTCGGCGACGGCGATGTCCAGCTCGGCTCGAGCTACCCTTGCGCGGGCTTCAGCTACTTCTAATTCCCGTAGTGCCACCGCCATCCTTGCTTGTGCTTCTGCCTTCTTTCTTTGAGACGAGCGGCTGGACGTCGTGTCTAAATCGCGGGTCGGCTTCTTAGCTTGCGGGTTTCCTTCAACTGACGCGCTGACACTAGACGGCGGAATGCTTGAATCTTGTGGACGAGCCTTCACTGCGACGCTTCTCTCCGGGTTCTGGGACGTGGGGTGGCTTCCTACTTCATGTACGGGATCCGATTCTTCGCTTATCCTTGATGGCGGAGGGGGGCGGCTCCCTTCCCCCGCTGATGAATCCTTTCCAACAACACCCTTTGCTTGAGGTAACGGCGTTCGTTTGTGCGGCGACGGCGTCCTCTTTGTAAGCGTCGATCTACTTGCTATCGACGAACTTGCGGTTTCACTTGGCGTATTCATGCTCCAGTCTGTTGACGTAGAACTTTCCCCGGTGGTCTTGGACTGCGCAGAACTTGATCTTGTCGAAGGCATCTTGATCTTCACCCTATCCGGCTCGCGAAGGACCAGCTGAAGGGTGTGGACTGTATAATTGGTGTGGTGCCGAATAGGGCTGCTGGCGGGGACGCTCTTCAACAAGGCAGGGTGCAGACAATAACACTATTCAGGGTTAATTCTTCCTTTATTTCTTCTTGTTAACTGGAGCGCTGCTGGATTCGGACTGCCCGATCACCAAAATATGCCCTCATTATATACGCTAGAGCGCGGCTAAGTAGTCCACAATATGGCCGATGCGGCAGCCAATGGGAGCGAGGGGCGTTCCCGTGCCCTATGTATGGGAATCTTTTTGGGGCAGTTTTCAGGTGATTTGGCATACTTATAACGTTCCAGCTATGCCTATCCTATGCAACCCGATTTCCCTTATATTATACAAAAAATTCACCCTTAAAAACATCCCTTTTTAATTAGAAAACTTTAAAAAACTCAAACGGCTCTCGTTAAGGTAAGGTTTCGATAACATTCGGTTTAATTTGTCGATCATCCTACTAGCGCCGCTCGTGGCCAAAAAGGAAACTAGAATTCAAAGTACCAATACCCTAGACTTACTATTTGAATCTATTTCTAGGGTTTTTTCTAGGTTGCATAAGATAGGCATCTCACTTATATTTATTTACAAATACAAAACTTAGTACTTAACAACCTTATTTGTACTTAATTATTTTAATTATGCAACCTTAGTATTCTATCTTTATAATTAAAACACTAGCAATATCTGTTTTTTATTAAAACGTTAATCCTTAAACTAGGGCATACAAGTTACACTTAGAATTAGTACTTAGATACGCTTAACTATGTTACAATTTTAGTCTTAAACTTTAAAGGAATTAAAAACAACAACAGAAAATAGCTTTTAATTAACTACAGACATACTAACTATCATAAAACCTTAAAAAACTTAAACATTGATTATCACTGCTTTTATCACTTAGTTATCACTTTTACACTTATTCATCGTCGCCGACACAAATTCTTTCACGGTTGGGAGGCTACATTATCCCCGAGTAACATAGGCTACATTTTATCCGGGTACGGGCAGTTTTTACTAAGGAACGAGTGAAACCGCGGGAAAACAGTTAGTATCCAGTGCTATTTAAGTACGTGAATTAAATACCAAATCAATTTACCTACCTATTTTTATTTCCTGGTTTAAATGATAATAAAAATTATACAACACATGTTAGAGCATTTTAGTTATCCATTATATTATTTGGTTACAAATAGAGTATTGTTAATTGCTCTCTATTCTATATGCATATAAATACATATCATTTCATAGCCTTTTATGATAATCTAGGATATTAGGGTGATTAAAATAATCAGATTTGATTACATTACACTAATTTTCATGATGGGTATTTAGCCCAGCATGGTAATGAATTTTAATGTTTATTTACCTCATAAGTAATTGAAATAACCTTACAAAATAACCGTTTTATTCATGGTTAAAAAAATATTATAAACACAAAGAGTAACAAGGTTCTACTTCTCACCAGTGACAAATAGGTACACAGTTTTCTTGTAGTTTTATAAAAACGGTACTGTTACACAAGACTAAGTAGTGAGTAAAGTGGCGAAAACGGTTCGCAACGAGCGTTCTAGTGAGATCATTACGCTGGTGGCCATTTGTATAAATAACTGTGGCGGAAAAAGTCGCGGCCGGATTAAGTTGCGCGTCGTACATTATGAGAACATCCGCATTATATTTCACTGAGCGCCATGAATTATGTGCTGTTGGACCGCACCACTGTAAAGCTACTTTGAATCAGGCGATGGAAAATTCCTTCAGAGGATGCTACGAATTTTCCTCCAAAGGCAAAATAATTAGTGGGCCTTCTCCATAATCCCTTTTTGCAATGTTTTCGTACGGTAATATATTTTTTATTTAAAATAATGCTAAGCCTTCCTTAACAGGAATTGTCTTTATGGAAATTATAGGTAGAATCCTCCCGGGTATTTATAGATTGCAGCCAGGTTACTTCTGCAAGAGTTTTATCTTTAATCTATTTTACAATAATGACTAAATGTTATTAATGAGTTAGCTCATTGATGTTGGTTTTAACTTAATAAGTGATTAAACTAGAAAGCCAAAATCTTTATGAATAGGTTGCTAATTAATTGCTTAGCAGGGCGCACGCTGGATTTGTTGATGAATAACGTACTGATATCAGATTTAATAAACAAATTAATTTCGAGTAAATTAAATGGTTGCACAAAGACGATCGCTATTACACAACAATAGGCAATAACAAACCCCGCCCCGTATGCCACAACCATGCGTCAGCACTACGTCTTATCTCTTCTTACAATACATTGTATTCTTACATATTTCATACTTAGGTTCAGAACTGAATAGCTTAATAAATAGGTATTAAGTTTGTACTAAAACATTATGATAAATTGTTTTCGGTCAATTAGGTTTGGTGTTGAATACTCACGAAAGTTAAAGGTTCTATTTAGCGAAGCGATTACAATGTTTTGTTCAAAACGAGCATACTTCGACGAAAACAAATGAATTGTCTCGCAAGTATTGGCAAACGCCCAAACGTTCATACTTTTCATTGAACTATTTTCTTTTTTATTTATTGTGCTGAAATAGTTGAATCAATTATTTTTTACTTATAATTGTAAGTTGTTAGAAGCTTGTGTATCGACTTAATTATGTGTCTTACTTAATTATAACTTAGTTTAAGAAAGTGACCCGATGAGTCCTAGGCAAATTTTTTTTACAATAGCGTGCCTCGGGAAGAGTATTTATAGCGAAGCATTCGAACAATAGCCCGGTAAACATTCGGATGAAGAGAATATTCATGATGCTTTATTAATGACTTCCTTCTTCTTATGCTCATTTCGGTTGCTCTGTTCGGAGCCAAGCCGAGTTTTGTCTCAGATTTGTTTTGTAACCTAATTGTAGTGATTTAAGTTACGCGGTTGCTAAAGTAGCCAGCACAAAGGGGCTTAAGCTGTGATATAATCTTAAGAGTGACATTAAGTTGGAATATTACAGGCACTATTTCTCTCTCAGATAAGGATACTGAATTGTTTAATTTAATTTATTAGAGCCTTGAGAGATCTCCGAGAGGAAAAAGGTTTAGATAGTATTGAGACTTGTTAACTGTATCACATAAGAACGAATGTTAGTGTTTATGTTCCCTATAAACTTATCAGCAGAGCTACACAAGAGTACCTACTGCCTCACTTGTCATTAGAAGGATCTTATCTATCGGTTATATGCTTCACAGTGAGCGCTCACGCAATATGTCTATATAAAAGACGACTTTTTCTACCACATATTTGACACGATACATCACTTAAAGGAACGACAATTATCTCTTTGTTTTCGTCTCTGGTCTATACTCCGTGTAGGGAGATGGGTAGATGTGGCTTAATGCGATACTCAGATGCCTGTCTGATACTTTATTTTTCTTGGGAATATTTCCAGATTACTTCACAAGAAAGCTCTCGTAGTCAATTTCGCGGAACGGCAACAGCCTTTTCTTTTTACACTTTCTAAGAGCATTTATACGATGTAAATGTTCGTGCATGTAGCTACAATTCAACGAATGTTTTTATTTAAAGTAAAACACATTGTTTAAAGCCCACACAACAATATCGACAGTAGGTACCGCAACGATCCTAGCTTGGCTTATTCTGCCAGCATTTATTGCCTGTTTGCGCGACAAACCCCCGCAATTGCAACGAAGATTTTAGGGTTTCACAAAATGGATTCTTCTTATCCCACAAATGTTACATTAGAGTTCCCTGTACATGCAGAGAGAATATATAATGCTACGTAAACACTGCTACAAAATGTAGATAAATCCTTCTAAAATGTTATGCGTCTGAAGAGAAAAACGGTTATGACTAGCGTTACTCACATGGCACGCGCTGAATTATCGCCTATACTCAAAATAATGCTGCCCACTAAACCACTCACCCAGCTATTCCACTATTACAAAGTAACACGCGTTTGTGTAAAATGCCTAGTAGTAGGTGCCTTAGTTACGCATTATTTTCTAAAAATAGGGAATAATAAGAAATGAGTTTTCTACTCAGTAAATACTAAATTGATACGATCGCAATGATAAAAGTAATTCCAAAATTAGATTCCAGATTTCACTTTTATTCAATCAATCTTAAAATTTGGAAGGAAAATATCTAAATAGTAAGAATAAGTTTGGGGACAAATTGCGTAACAACTTTCTTTTTCATTAGAAATCTAGTTAGTTTTCAATGGGATTGTTTAAACGATTAGGAAAACAATTTAATATGATGTTGTGTATCCTTGCTCCATATAAGCTCCGGGGATTTTAGAGAGCTTGCTCGGATAATTAGGAGGAGCGCTAAAGACGACGTTAATAGATCTGTAAGATTGATGGTTCGAGCACAAAGAAAAACACGAACTCATGCATCAATCTGACAACCACGACGTTTTCCCACAATTTTGGTTCACATCCGATTCCGTCAGGACATTTCCCGGAGCACGTGCAAAGTGAAACCTTATAATAAAATTAAAAGTACTTCTATCGTACCGGCTGACGTATCCTTTGATTCGTTTTCAGCGGTAGTACGTTGACGCGAGCACATAACAGAAAATAAGGTTAAGGTAAAACGAATGAAAAATACGTTCATTTTCAATGGAATTTCAGGTTTGAAAACAAAAAATGTTATTTCAATACATGTCACATGTAAAGTGAAAAAATTGTGATGACCGTGGCGGTGGATACAGCAGTTTTTGAGGTTTAGGTTAGGTAATACCTACCCCACATCCCATGTATTACATAACAACAAAATTATACAAACAACTTCAAAATTATGTAACAACCATAAATATAGGTAGCTGTTAACTTATAAGTTCTACAAAGTGTACCTACATACGTAGGTGGATTCGCAGGAATCTCAGTTAGCAGTAAGTAATGTAGACATAAATAAACGCTTAAAAGGAATCCTAGCGTGTTCCTTGTACGAAGGAAATCTGACTGATGAGTGGAATTAACAAACGTGAACATCTAGACTTAACGAATGTCGGGATACTGAAAATAGTATGTGCTTACATAAATAGCCCCAGTAGGCTAACAATAAAATTATGACAGATGTACGTTGTAGTCACGACACCATGATAATAGCGATTAATTACTATTGCAGACTTATCACTATACTCTTAATGGCACTTATAAAAATTGGATGGTTGAAAGGAACTCCATCGATACGTGGGTGATCTAACAATTAAATATGTTTCAAATTGGTGTAGGTACATGTGTTCCTGAGTTTGATGCATTTAAACAAATGAGCAATGAGATTTGATGCATTTAAACAAATGAACAAAGAGATTATCATGTTAAGAGATTAACAAGAAGTTGACAGTTCATGATATTTACTGTTTGAAGCATTTTGTAGTGTTATCAATCAACATAGAACCGCCTATCACATTGGTAAGAACTCACTGTGACATTAAATGAGCCTAAAATGATTTATGTTTGCCAAGATAAAACCAACCTCTCTATAATATATCAATCATTGTTTGATGGTTACGGCCCATCTACAGGTCTGTTTCCATTGTCTATTGAGCGGAAAAATAGGATAACTACTTGAGGAAATTGCGTTCGAGGCGCAATATAAAACAAATAAACTCGTAAACTGGCCTCATTTGTACCCGGCCTACATGTGATGAATTTGAGATCTTTTTAGGATCGAAGTAATTACATGAGAAGCCATTCCATTGAGTGCATCATTGTTCTTCCCAATTTTATATTTCTATTCCTCACGTACTTTTTAATAATGTTTCATTGTTTCCTCCGTCCTCGTGCGTCCTTGCCATTTTATGCAAAGCGAAAAATGCTTATTTTATTTCGTAATGTCCGTACACATAATACAATACTGGTTTAGACATTCATACAGGTAGAACAAGGTCCGTTTCATAAAAGGGTTGATTTTTTTTTGTATACTTACAACGAAAAGTAAGAGTTACCCAGTCAGCAGTTCTCCACTGCTTTTATAAGCACTTGGCTCGCACTTTACCATCAAGGTACTTGATTTAATTTATACTCCCAAGAAAATTATTTCCCTCGGCTCACTTAATATTTTTCTATGGATCAAGCATTTTACTCAGATTAATTTGCGTCCGCAATTTATGTTTCAGATAAATGATTTAATTTTTATATAAGTAAATTCTGAACCAGAAAATGAGATGTTTTGTGCGTGTACGTAGAAAATTTGTTGGCGAAGCAATTTACTTTCTGCGCGGATACATAAATAAATTAAACTGATAAAAGTTCATTCGTGCGAAGCTTATTTAAGACTTGTCGTATTGAAACAGTAAACAAGGTCCCTAATTAATAGAATGGCAAAATAAACAAAATACGTGCCGGTTTTCATTAAGGGCTCGACTACCGCAATCAGTCTTTGAGTGTAGACGCTTTGGTTGCGTTGCCGGCGCTTCCATGTGTCGTGTTGTTTGACCTCATTGGATTTAGAAGCTCTATAAGTCGATTTTTATGGGTCATTTACAAATTGCCCTATTTATATGTATATTAAGTGCATCGAAGCAAAGACCCGCAAGCTCAGGAAAACTTGAATTGTATACTATAAAGAGCTGTGTATTTATGACGTTGTACTTTTTAGCTAATAACCTTGCAGAATTGACTATTGAATTTTGATAATTGAATTAACTACTTATACCGGGTTCACAATACATTTCTCAGTGGTTCTCGGTAATGAATTAACTGAAACCTAACTATGTTTGTATTTATTTATAAGGTTAATCTGGATTGATCATTCTGGCACTATAAAATGTAAATAAAAATAAATATTATTAATCCATGAACTTTTCATCCACCAGTTTCTGCCAAACACTCGCGGCTCTAACACCGAAAATATTTTTTAAATCGGACCGGTAGTTAGTAAACGAACAAAGAATATTTGCAACTTAAGCTTTATTATTAGCAAATGTAAAAACTTGATCTTACAACTGACTTTTATGATTGCAGCGCTTTATCTTTTTCAGTTTTCTTCATCGTCGACCTGTCGTGAGCTTTCAGTTCAGAATGTGAGCAGGATTTTGTGACTGATTTATTAAATGTCAGAATTTTATATTGCATGTTAAAAACTTACAAAAAAGAGCTTTCTTATAAATTTTAACGAGCACTTCTAGTATTTATAAAAATATTTCGTGTCAACGTAGTCTTGGTAGAAAACAATATTAAATTAAAAAAAAAAAACAATCCTTGTCACCCAAAATCTAATAATAATGCTCGAAAAACGCTTCGTTAAATAAACGACCAAAACATCGTAATGATGTCTCCAAGTTATTAATTTACGACGGTGCCAAATATAAATCATAGAGATATCAGTTTTACGCTCCGTTGTTTCAGTAAATGAGAACTATCTCGTATTCAGGTAGTTGGAGGTCGTTAGTGTCAAATGTCTTGAGTTGGCAAATTGCGGAAAAATAGCAGGTAACAGGCGTAAGTGATGTATCTACGTGAAATGCTATATTTATTCGCGAATCGTCGTAATTATTTGTGATTTCAAAAGTTGGTGGGTGAGAACTAGTGGGAAGTTAGTATGAATGCAAGTAGGTAAGTTATAAAATGGGCTGCCTAATGTCACCGTTATTATTTTACGAATTAGATTATTTATCTCACTTCAAGGTTTTTGTATTTTTTGTGTCTGTATTGGGAATGTATACCTCACTAAACTACTTATATTACCACACGGAGGTAATTTTGTTGCTTGAAATGTCTAATTCTAGTACAAAATATAGATACATGCAATACACACATGTTAAATGGAAAATATTTGTAACACAAACCGAAGTGCTTCATAAAGCAAAGGACCAAAACTTCGGAAATAAATGATTGTTATTGATCAAAGATTTTTTCAGGCACTCGGCCCACAGATTTGTCAAAATTTGTCTGCGTAATAAATTTCATCGTTCGCCAATTATTTATACCGAGACAGGAAACTGAGACTCGCCCCTCGAGAACGTTTTAATTTATGGACACTTTATACCCAGACATTGTTCTTCTATACTTCTTAGATATGAATTTTAAATATGTGAATATGAAAATCTTGCTGAAGTCGTTTCTCGTAGGCCATATATCGTATCGTGTTGCAAATGATAGCATAAAGGTTTATGGCGCTTCCAAATTAAGCAAGAATACTTGGAGGGTCTTCATAAAGAAGCTTACATACATCAAATTAAGTTTAGTTCGAAAGAGAGAAGGATTTTGTTTACGTATGCTGATAGGTAACCGGCCTACAGAATATATGACCTACACGGCCAACAGAATATATGACTATGATTCATTCGCATTAATGTTACTAAACGCGCCTGAAAGCATTTTTTTTATGTATGAAAGTAAAAATTAATGTTAATAGATACAACATAACATGGGTTTACTGTCTTTAGCAATATTTTGATTCTGTACATTATTAAGATTTATTCTAATGTGTAATTAAGATAAGTTTAACAATTGATACAACGAACAAACTTGTCGAAGCTGTAAAATTCCATACAAAACTTATAATAAGCATTCGAGTAGTCTAGATTGCTATTTTCTATTGGTATGCATCAGGTGGCAGCTGGAGTCTTATCAAGAGAGCGATCAAAGGTGATGCTCACTCGACTCGTCTCGATCGAAGTTGGACGACAAACTATGACGTCATAAACACTTTAGTGCAAACGATATAATCCGAAAGGAATTCAGGCCACTTTTATATTGAATTTGGCGGTGAACATGTCTTTTATGAAGCTCTTTTCGCGAGAATATTTTCTGTGTGTATATTCTATAGCTTCAGCTTCTGTGTTTTCGGAATCTACTTGTCTAATGAGCCATGCATTACGTAGTATTCGGTATCTGCATTATTATTTTTTTGCATTATTATGAATGTATTATGTTAAGTTTAAAGTTAAGACTATTGTCTACCCTTAATGTACTACTGTTTGTTTTCCCAAATAAAATAAATAAATAAATAAATAAATATTGGTTTACCTATTTTAGTTTACAAAGTAAGGTTCACATGTTTAACACAACACGTGATGTTGTGTTAAGCTGCTTTGATTTACAAGATGGGTAAACAGGCAATACCGAGGTCAGGCTACGGGATAGAAACTGGCAGTTTATAAGTATTCTTTAAGTAATACGTTATTATCTGTTACTGTCCTTGTCTGTTACTTATCTGTTGTTATTAAACTAATGATTTTTTTAATCAAAAGTGCCTTGAGGGCAAGATTTCTGATCACCTCCGATAAAAAAGTCGAAGATCTTTGATACTTCAATATACCTACCTTCATATTAGCTCTATTTCTTTAAGCTTTTACTTAACCCAAAGTTCCATGTCGCGTCTGCAACCCTGAAAATTGCATGAGGTATACATTCTGCAATATTAAACGTCAGTAATGTGAGCAACGCCAACTTTTCAGTTTAGAAGACGTTTGCCGGGGATGCGATAACTTTGCTTTGAATACTTTTAGATTAACAAGACGATAAATCTTAGGGAAAACAGTGTGAAATAGTAGGCTACGGTAATAGCAATAGTGATGTAGTAAGTACGTCGTGGAATAAAAAAAATAAAACGTAAAAAGTTACATAAATATTTTGTGTAATATCAATCCACGTTTACCTCATAAGGGGAGTTGTAAGCGTGTATGTATGTGTGTACACTGTGCAGGTAGATTCTACGTAATGGGCTTTTTTGTTTTCTCCCGTTTCGGTTCTCAGGTGGTGCTGTTACATTGTTTCCTAAAGAAAAAAAACGGGCCAGAGTTTCCGGTATATGCGGGTAATCGTAACAGTGAATCACCACTCTCACCACTGCAAAGGGCGCGCTCCCTGCCCATGCGGTACTTCATCGTGGAATTATGACTTTGGTACGTGCCCGATATTTCGGATGAGATAAGAATACCGTTTTATGTGTATTCGTGTCACAGCAGACCAAATTACTGTGAATAATTCAGTTTATAGCATCCCACCGAATGTCCAACTTCGGCTAAACGTGTGCAGTAAAAACACCAACAACTAAACAATTTGCGCGCCCAACTTTCACAAACTAAATGCTTAATTAACGCGTTAGCCACGAATTAAAAATACAAGTGTGAAAAGTGAGCAAGCGAGGCACATAGAGTTGCATCATTTGCGGATGTTATATAAGCATTCGTGGCATATTATGTGCAGGTCAGGAACCATGTATGGAAATTGATTTGACACATGTACTATTTCATAATTCATCATTTCTTTACATTATCTACCACTACACCCGCAGAAGTGATTTTGATGATTTCCATAGTCGATTTAGATATATGTTATTTTTTTAAGTTAGAAAATAACAGAGCCTTTTCCTTAAGAATTGAGATGGTAAAAAGTCCCTTGTCTAAAATGTTAAAAGGAGAACTAAGTATGCCAGCAGTAGGTATTAGATTCTATTACAGCATGTTGTTTAGTGTTTACTGTGTGTCGCAAAATAATTTCTAGTATCGAACGGTTAGCGTCGAACATCGCTTTCATCTACGACCTCGCAGTTAACCAGTTTTTAATGAGTTAACCAACTTAACCCTCTAAAGTTCAGACCTCAGGGGAAGTGTCCAGTCGACAAGGTACTTATTTATGCTCCCCTTTAGGACAGTAACACTTTTGACGTGACAGGGTTATCGATATACTTTCAGATGTTAATCTTACTGCTGGGACGTATTAGCTATTCATTGGACCAAATTGCTAGTTAAGCCTGTCGAAATGATTGATTTTATAGCGTTTAGGCACTCTCAGAGTCACTTTATAAAGGTTAGGTATCGTAGTTCAGATGATTGCAATAGATTAGGGTCAATATGAGAGATATTTATTAAAACATCGAAAAAAGCTAAGGATTTGTAGTCTGCTTTTGCTAGCATTCGACAGAAAAACTTTTTCTATCAGCCAAATGTTACAAAGGGTAGGCTAATTAGCTTTAGTTTCACTATTGATCAACAGCGCGATTTTAGATGTTGAAAGTAGTATCTAAGATTACATATACATAAAATGTTTTGTTGGTGCATTGGGGCTATCTTTAAACGCAACATATTACTGGTGAACATTGCTTTGAAGTCCCGACGCGAACAGCAGTGAGGGAAATGAGAACGAAAATAAAGTTCTATCATATGTCTGCACATTTACATATATAGCTAGAAACTATTTGTGTACTGAAACATAAAAGGAATGAAACCTTTAGTGAGATGCAAATAAAGACTAATTTTATGTGCTTTAAAATTGGGTAGCTGGATACTCACTACAGCTCTGGTTCTGATGACGATTTCTTCATGATTCTGATTCACTGAAAAGATTTGCATGTGGGGTTAGATTGGCATTGCGCGAATTTAGCTGAAGTATAAGAAAGTAGGTCATTATATTGAACCTTGAAAAAACTTTGCCGTTCAGTTTCACTTCAGTGATACTCTGTAGTGAAATGGTGAAGTAATTTCAATGTAAGCAGGAATAAGTATATTTTATATTTTTTTGTCAATAGTTAAATCGAAAAAAAGGGTGCCAAGAAAACTGCATTATTTTAATCATTATTTTGATATTTTTTTGCGACCCTTTTCAAGTCCATACAGATATCTAGAATTTGAAGAATGAACCCCATCATTTATGAAGATCAAATGTGTAGAAAATTAAAGGAGCATGTATGTATTTCACCAGTATATTATTCACACAACATAAAGGATTGTAGACAAAATAAAATGCTGAGCAGTGGCACAGACAAGCTCATCACACAAACTTATGTAACAAGTGCTCTATTTTTCATTTCAGCACAGAATATAAATAAACAGGCGCAAGAAGAACGATAACAAAAGGAATTTGAGTCTCGTACTTTTGAATTTGAATATTTAATTTATACCAAGCTTAAAATTCGTGCAGGCGGCGATTTAAAATTGTATCTTGTTTGGAGATGACTGTACCTACTAAAATGGGTACGTTTCTGTTTATTGTTTAGTTTGCTCTGTGAATAAGTTAGATAAGGGGCGGGGGCAGTGCCTTTGAACCGACCAAGAGCAGTAGTAAACAAGAGGATTTAATGGTTATGGAGCAGTCGGTGGCGCTAAGTGAAAATGAAAGTGATTCCCGGGAGCCCGTTAACTCCTCGGAATTATGACGAAAATTCGGGTGTTCACGTGTCCCCCACCGTTTGTGACCTGACTACATCGCTTTTACGATATTGTTACGTTCATTGCCCTTTTACATTACGGGAATGGACTCTATTGGTCTATTTTGTGGCGGCTGATCGTCTCTATCGTCGAGGATGAGTGGTCAGCCGCTCTCGATGTCACTCGTTCGATACACGGTATTTGTTTCATGTTGCTTACATAAATTTCTAGATATATGAACCGGATAAAACTAAACCGCATCCGTATGGTTGCTTATGTGAACATGCTTTACTTATCTTTAGAGGGTAAGGGAATCAAAATTGCTTCGTGGGTTAGTCACTATATGAGCACCTACATCAATACTTTATTGTAATGGGAAATGTGATAATAGATACATGAACTCCTGAACTCATGACAGTATTTATGTAGTGTTAAGATTACGTTATCAAGGTCGAAAACATGAAACTATTCTATAGGTATTGGGGTATGTATCGCTTAATGGTTTACATATTTATTTTCATTGGGTGGTACTTTGACGTGAAACAAGTTTTTTTCGCTGTTTTGATAACATTCTATTTTATTTACTATTTTGCTATCTGCAATGGTTTATTTTAGTTATTTGTTTTTTAACAAATTGTTTACTAACCACAGTAAGTTGATGGTAAACAAACAAAAATATTCATAGACGTTTCAATATCTATAAATCTAAAGTTAATATAACACAAAGCAGCTCTCGTAATATTATTTGTGAACACAGATTGTTGCAAATAAGTCCCTCGGGGTGGTTTGGGGTTGTAGTGCTGCTCAATATTATGTAGTTTCGATTTTAAGAGCGTTCCGCTCTGGAAATACAACAGTATTCAGTTTAATATTATACCTCTTTCCTTGAAGAAAAGCGTTGAACTTATTCAGAATTATTTGTGCTTTTAATTTTTCTAAAAGTAAATTCAATTTGTAATTATGAAAGCCTCTTATAACTTAGAAACTTAACTCAGAAAAATATTTCTTGTTTACTCTAAGTGGGTGAACGTCCACCTACACATCGAAAGAGTGGTTATTTGAGTAAGTAAATGAACGAAATATCGAGTGGGTAGCAAGTACCTAGATACCACACACGATTTTAGATATGTTACAATGTTTCTACGCAATATTATGCAAGCAGGGAAAACTAACAATATGTTATGACCTTTAGAGTAAGTTAAGATTGATTTAAATATAAACTTTCGCATAGAATATTAAAAGTTTAATACTAATCTGAAATTGAGCTCTAAACCCACACCTTATTGCATGTTTATATTGCAAACGAAAGTCAGTGTGGTTCCAGAATTATGTACGCCATCAAAAAGCAACCCTGAGTCCGCTCCCCAGCTTTAAGTATCCAATCTTTGCAAGGCACTTTTAGCAAATCGTTTTGAAGGTGTCCTACACTATGTTAGTTTAGATGCGCGTCTCACTCTGCACTGGTTTTGTCTAACAATAGTGGAGTCTTAGAGGTTGCAAGACCACGTAGCCTTTTATCGGCCACGATTTTCTTTGTTGCATCTTACTTGCAGGATTTATTGTACTATGTACAGTATCTTGTCTTGTGTACAATCTTATGTAAACCTTATCTCAGCTGTAAACCGTAAATGCCTTTTGCTTTCAAAATGTGAACTACTTGTAGTAAATTAATACGACGAAGTAATCAAATGCGTCCTTGAACTTTCTCCTCTGAGTTTTACAAACAAATGACTGTTTGTGTGGGTGCTGATAACTAAAATCGTTAAGGGTTTGGTAATACTATCGTGGGTTTTCTATTACGGCGAATGGCCACATTGTACTTTCTACATTGTCTGCGTCCGAATATTGATCATTGATAATAATTGAAGTAGGTTTTCAGCTTTGTGTAACAGGATAATCATCACAATTGCATAGCGATTAAATTGCAGTGCGGTATTTCGAATATTATTATTAATATGTAGATGGACGCCGCTGGCCATCTGACCTGATTTATGCACGCTGTCCTTAGTCATGTCTTACAATCCCCACGGGCGCAGCTGGCCTGACCTATTCTTAGCGGGCCACATACGGTTAAACTGGCGCCTAATAATATTAGATAACAGAACTGCTAGTAAGCTCTAGAGTCTCTTCTTAACTGAGGAGGGGGGAGTGGGGAAGCCGAAGAGAGGTGATAAGTAGGCGAATAACTTGGAATTTACATAAAACAGGAAAAGTTAAATCAAAGTACGATTTTAAACGTTGACTGTCGAAATTTAAACATGTGCTCGAGTGAAAATCGTGTGTTTGAACTTTATATTTAACTTGAAAACACGTCGTAATTACAATCTTTTAATGATTAATACATGCTCTGTTTTCTTCATTTTGTTGAGAGCTATACAATATAAAAATGTAATGACGGCACGTAAAGAGTTAAAACCGTAATTCAACAAGAAGAAAAAGAAGCATAAAATTCAAAACAGAGTTCTAAAACTTAAAAGGAAGGAAGTACTTCTACGGAAGTCAATTTGTTGAAGTAGGAACTGACGTGCTTCGAGCGGCGCTAATGTCTGAATACGTTACTTCAAATAATTATAAGGTATTCATTAACCAAGGGTAGTCAATTAACATTTCAGCCTTTCAGGAATATGTGTCAAGCTTTGCGTAAATGCATGACTAATGTCTATGTTAATATTATGAATGACCGGGGTTTCTTCTTCAATATTATCACTGCGGGGACGTCCCTTCCCTAGCTCTAATTGCATGTTTATGCAAATTCGTATTCCCGACTTTACTATCTGTTTAATATTGCATTCCAGGCATTTTTGTACAACTATTTATTTGAAAGGAAGTGAACGCTAGAATGGAGCGGTTTATTCTTAGACATTTGTTAATTCTAGTTTAATTAATGTGGTAAATTCATGTAATGGGAAAATAGTACATGACATAAGAAAATACATTTAATGTCTTTTTACATTTATTTCGTTGGCCTTTTTGAATTTTAGATATAAACATAGGTATTTATTATAGTATATGTAGTTTTAGATATAGCAATGATTTAGCGATTATAGGAAAGCTAGCAAACAGAAATTTCAGAAATACGAAAGTCAACTAAATATTAATGTTTTAGGGTAGGTATAGCGTAATAAGTCAATCTTAATTTATTTGAATTAATTAAGCGTTCTATGATCACTCTTGATGAGCGTACATATGAACACTCTTGTAGAACATCCTTTCCTTGTGTTGACAAAATGGTGCCTTTGACCCTTTGGCACGAGCAGTCTATAAGTATTCTATCAAAAGTTAAAATATACATACCTACCATTTTACTCTCCCAAAATCTGTGTATTTTCCGAAAACCATCTCCAATTTAATAAGCATATACTTAAGATTAGAACTATGAGATTATCATGTTATAATATTCTCGAAATATGCACCATTTTTAAGCAAGTGCATATTTGAATTTAAGTCGTGTTACGGAGAGTGGTATAATCCCAGTTTATAAGAGTTAGTGTTATTACGGCCCGCAGAGACGGCAACGCTTACACTTCCTAGAGGTTTTTTAAGGATTAAAAGCAACCGGCCCTGAGTAGGTATCAACTTTGACCTAATTTTTTATGAAGCTTCCATTTGAATTTCAGTCGAATATTTTCCCGCAGCACACAAGTTTAGTAATTAAAATTACTTTTTACTATATAGGTCGGTCTGTAGGTCATACCATATTTTAAAACTAAAATAGTTTACAGAATATTCTAAGTATTCAAAGGTGAAAGCTAACTAGATTCCTGGAACGGCTTTGGCTGTGTTATTGACTAATTATAATTTAACCCTTATATTTTACCAGTGTCGCACACAAAACACTAGTTTTTTTATAACAGTATTAACTTTATTTTCAGCAAAAAAAGTGAAGGGATAAAAACCTCGATTGTATTCACTGTCAATAAGGTCGTACACACGTAGGTGCTACCCATACGGTATTATTCTTTTAATACTTGGAACGCACTGAAATGATTCCCGCTTGAGTACGTTTCAATAACGTGTAATCATATCTAGCGAGTATCCGGCAACACTATCCAATTTGAAATAGGTGGCCGACAGTGAGCATAATTGCTTTCCCGCCAACTGTTCTACTTGCTTCACAAATAAACCACAATTTTGCTCTCTCCGACAGCATAATCCATATTTATTTGTTATCTCTGAATGAATTAATTTACATGACGCAAACGTAATTATAAAAGTATGAACGTAAAATAAACTTCAGCATTATAAAATGAAATGTCTGTAAGCAAAGCCTTTCAATCTTTCTGCAAAAGTTGAAGTAGTTTGAAACCTTTGAAATATGTATTGCGAACACTGTTTTAATCTTTTATTGTTTTCAACTATACTTTCATAGTCTTCCGTAATATTTTGTGTTTGTCAGCGTGGAAATATTTTGAGTTCAGACTACACAAATAAAATGGAAGTGTCTGTCTGTGATTTCGAAATAAGCTCTGAAGATTTTAAAATGCTGTCTTCCGTCTTTTGTTTGGCTCGGTGTTTCTAACCAATGCGTTTCGAAACTACTGTATCAGTATGGATAGCACTTCAACATGTTTTATAATGCTTAACAAGTGTATTGTTTTCTATACTTAGAGGCTTTTTTATTTGTTTGTGATCCTGAGCCTGTGTACCCTAAAGGCTCAGAAACTACTGTATCGATTTGAAAAATTATTTTACTGTCGGGAAGATACACTATCACCGGATGACATAGGCTATATTTTATTCGGGTAGTAGTTTCCACGGCACGAAGAAAGACCGTGGGATACGGTTAAAAAATAAAATAAGCCTTTATTGCTGCAAGAGTTTAACTTAAACAACTACTAACCTACATATATAACTGTACATTGCATTAAACGATAAAGGTAACAAAACATATTAACTAAGATGAACTCTCGGCATTCGGTTTGTCTCTCCTCTTAACAGCTTGTCTTTCGACAAAGGCCTCCTCTAAGAATTTCCATTTGCTTCTATCCTTTGCTGTTCGTAGCCATTCTGGTCCAGCCACTTGCTTCAAATCGTCTTCCCATCGCTTGGGCTGTCTTCCTCTACTTCTACTGCTTTCTCTAGGATACCATTCCGGGATACGGTTATGTAGTAATAAATATGGGTGAAAACGTTTAAAAATTGTAGAAACATACTGCAGCGCTAAGGTTTATACTTAGGCTTTAAGCGAAAAAGAAAATAGAAACTCATACACGATGATAATTAAAGCGAATAACATAACCTACACACTTATTTTATGTTATGCTATTTTGATATTGTTACGTAAACTCAACGCCAAACGTGAACAACATGAACACAACACCAAAATCCCTTTCAAATCTCAGTTTTGATTAAAACTTTTGCTACCTATTGGTAGGTACTGCTTTAGTTTTACTGTATTATGTGCACTTCGTAGCAGCACGTGTGTACTGTAACTAGGTTCCAAGTTTGTAAATTGAGCATACATTAACTGGGGTGGAGGAAAAAAGTCCAACAGAGTGCAGTGTCGTCAGTTTTTGGCTTCGTTCCCACGTAAAATGTTGCGTGACCGTAATACATACCTACTGTGCATGAGTACAGTTTTATCACTGGGATTTTTCTCAAGCCTTTTGTAACCTTTTAGGCTGCAAATTCGGAACGGGCGCGACGCGTGCAGCGGACCGTTGTTTTGAGTGAACGCTACGCTCCTGAACATAGAGATTCATCGTGACGTGTTTTTGTAACAGCTTTTATAGTCCTCTCCGCTGGAACAGCGCACCAGTTGTTTAAAACCAATTTTTTGTCATCAAAACAAAAGTTTTTCTATTTGTTTTACCAGAAAATCATATCGGACTCCGTGACCAGATTAACGCTTTATATGCGCCGCTACAAGACACGCCATCTTATCGAATTTAGGTATCTTCCCATATCTCTCAGCATCTATTCTTGAATATAGCAGTATATTTGACACAGCTGGGCAGCATGGGTATATACCTATGTATGTCTAAATCATAATTACGATAATAAAATAAAAACAGAGTGCGAAATGACGCGCGTTACGGTTTCATTTTTTTATTCGAATGCTTGAAAGAAAATATATATTATGATGATGAAGCATTAAGGCCTCCCCATTTATAAATTCACATTATAAATCCCATTTATTTTATAAACGAGGTTAAAGTGAGGCGATATGTGTTTTTGTAAATAAAGATATGTTATGGTAGAGGCAACGGGTGGAAGGATTTTCTAAAGGGTTGGTAAATATTTAAAGGCGTGAATTTTCAACTATTTTTATGAGGATAATTTGAGTTATTTTTGCAATATGCAAAGAAAACAAGTTATAAACCTACGCTCTTTTACCGAATCTAAGAAAAGTTTAATTATCAACTGGTAAGAAAATTCATGATTAATTTGCAAATTAATTCATGACTGCTATAAGAAATATTTTCTTTTTCGTTAAGCAAAATGAAGTTAATTGCTGTGTAAATCTATTCTCGGTAAAGCTTCACACTTCCATAATAATATTATTTCGTCGTTAAAGAAAAAGCAATGGTCTATTTTTAACTTTTAACTACGGTGGCTTTTTGTTAAATCGAGTGAGGAAAATTATGGAATTTTGACTTCTCTTTGATGTTGTCCAGAATATTAAAAGCTATGAATCCGTACGGCAGGCCTTGATAGGTTTTATTCATTCCTTGAAATCACTTTTTTTCCTAAGAAATTAGGAAAGCGTCCATGTTCTTAGAAAATAATTCACAAAAAAACTTTTTTACAAAAAAAATTAAACCGACTTCCAAAAACACTAAAAAGCAAAAAAAAAAAACTAATTTTAGGTGCATCGGCCTAGAAGTCGGTGTCTTATGGATGTTACTAAGTTAATTTTGCCACCGCCTTCTAGGCCGATGCACCTAAAATTAGTTTAGTTGGAAGTCGGTTTAATTTTTTTTGTAAAAAAGTTTTTTATTTACAGCTTTTCAGTGATATGAATAGTTGTCCCTATCCATATGAGTGGAAAGTTCTCATCAATACAAAGAATATAAGCCCAAATACGAGGTATTTTACATATTCAGTTGTCGAGTTTCCTCGACCTTCTCTGGTCTCCATCATCAGGTCAGCTCCAAACCTTCACTTTGTCAAAGGTCTCGTCAATACAAATAATATAAGCCCAAACACAAGGTAGTTTACATATTCAGTTGTCGAGTTCCCTCGACCCTCTCTGGTCTCCATCATCAGGTCAGCTCCAAACCTTCACTGTTGTTTAGTGTTTTTAGGCATACACCTGAGTGTCAAGTTTTTACCCTATGTATGCCTACAACTTTCGAAGGTTGCCCTCGATTTCTCAGGGTTTCCATCATCAGATCCTGACCTGATGACTATGGGACCAACTGGCAGCTATTCCGCGTTGAACAAAAAAAGAATCACGTAAATCGGTCTATAAACCTCGGAGTAATCGATGTACATACATAGAAAAAAAAAAAAAAAAAACATACCGGCCGAATTGATAACCTCCTCCTTTTTGGGAAGTCGGTTAAAAATACCAATTGGTACTTAGGTAGGTACATGTGTAATCTAATTATGCTTACTAAAGATCTTTAAGTCCTTGTGAACGGTAAAATCATCGAAATAGCAAGCATATGAAAATATAGCAATCTATAATGATAAGTAGGCTTAATAAGAATGATTTAATACAAGCGATTATTTGTTCGAAATGTTGGATGGAAACTGAAATCGCTTTTGAACATTTAAAGGCCGGATAATGTAGCGGCCAGCTTTTCCATTAAAAGTTACCTACTGTGAGGTATATTCTCATTATAATGGCTGAAAGGTCATCTCTTAATTTCCCGAGGAGTGTCAAAATATTGTTAAAAACTTTTTCCTAGATATTGAACAGATTATGAAAATATGTAAGTATCTATCACAATATAAAATAATCAGCCGCGCATTTGGCGTTTGAGAGTGACGACGTTTACACGGTCGAGCGATCAAAAAATTGAGCTCTCTTTCTTCCAAGTAAAGCAAATTTGGCAAAACGCCGGGGAAACGCGACGATGAGGACTATATAAAAATATAGAGCTTACAAAAGTTCCTACATAACACAAAACATGGCACAGTACTTCAATATTTTATTACTTTACGACACATTCAGTTTTTAGGTATTTTAAAGCCTTTTCCATTGAAAATGTCATTTAGTAAGTAAGGTAAATGAAGAGGAAAAAATAATTAAACTTGCAAAGTACGGGTTTGTTTGTCGTCGGGGGGGAGCGAGGCATCGCGCTGATATTGCAATCCCCTTCGGAACCCTTACACAGTGTCAGTATTGCATATTAACTTTTTGTAAAGCCCACTAACCGTGTGTTTAACGCGTCAAGGGGAGAAATTGAATTACAGGACCGCTGATACGACACTTTTGATAAAACTGCTTCACAATATTTGCTGCCTGACTGACTCTGTTTGTGAGACTTATCTCTGTGAGGTATCCGGTTGTACGCATCATGGAATTAACTATGGGAGTGTTAACTTGAAGGTTGTTTATGAGATCTTTAGGTATTTTGAGTGATAGTAACATTTCATTCATGGAGTTTGCGACACTGAAAAAAATATTAAGTCACTTTGAGTTAGTTAATTTAAAGATGCTATGACACTATGCACGTGCTTGTTGGATATATTTCACTAAGTTCTATCCTTGCAACAAAGTATAAGACCTAATTATATAATAACTTGATATCCGCCAACGTTTAAGCCGCTTCCTCTACAAAATGTCACGTAAAGGCATTAACAACATAAATATATGTGAGTGTACTTGTATTTCTATAGTAAATTCACGCCTGTCTCTCGGTGGGTAGATTCACAGAATACCTAATGTACCCGGTAGATTCCCCAAGCTACGATGTTGGCAAACCTCTTTCGACCACCAAATTAAAAGAGCTATATACCAGGTACGTAGCTATGTAGGCTACCACAAAACGTATTACGTATTATATGTAGTGCTTGCGTTTACTACGGCGTAGGCAGTGTTGCTGCTGTCTGCCTTACCTTATTTTAAGGTATGTTAATCGATTTTGAATGTGGATAGTCAGAGCATAGGGCAAGGTATTGTGGTAAAACACATACGCTTCAGTGTTTAAGCCACTATGTTCTGTTAGAATAGAACTATTTTACATTCTTTTTTAACCTGAGGTGGGTAAAATTTTTATTCTAGAACGTAAAATATTATAATGTTGTTTTCCCTTCCCAGCACTAGAATTTAATTTACAGTGGTAGAGTAAAATAAATAAGTAACAGACAAATAAATAGAAAAGAGCTTCGAGGTATAATCCCTAAACCTCGCAATCAGTCTACGAATTAAAAAGAGAAGTAAGTTGAAGAAATTCGAACTGAGTGTGGAATTTTACCGGAAGGCTACCGGAAGCGGTTGCCGCAATCGAGGGGAAAAGTAGCTCGCTCCGGGACGCTTTGACCGGTCATTCGTACTACTGCCTTTCAGAGATTTTCTGTTTAAAAAGTTTTTTCAATCGTAAACATTTCTTGTATTACGCTACGCCAAGTTGTCAGATGTTGTTTCGTTAAAATGTCAATTCCTGCTGCTGGTTTTCTTTGAAATCCTGTGATCAATAGCAGAATATTCAATTACACGGTCTATAAAGCTTTTATTAACCTGTACGCTACTGATTAATGCATGCAATCTGCGGGCATTAACAAAACCAGATCCTCTAATAACAGATCAAGGTTTGGATAACTGGGATAGAGATGTTGACGGATTTGACGGCAGAAGGCGCTGGCTCGTGCGGATTCCAATCTAGCGTCAAACGGGACGAGACGCGGGCACGGCGCCTCACCCCCGGCCGCCGCCCCACCCACCGGCTCGGCGGTTCATTATGCAGCCGCCCACGCCGCGCGCCAATCACATAGCATCGCAGCGATATTGCCGTCTCGCTAGGGATTTCAACGATGTTTGTCGATTACTTGGAATACGGATGTTTAGTTCCTTACTTCGCATGCATACCGCTATCTTGGGTTATGTTGATAAGTATTATCTTATCGGGCTTTGCATATTATAATATATGGTGGTGCTCTTATTGTGAAAGCAGTGACCATTACATAATACTGCTCTATCAAACGACTCTCGAAATTAACAGCAATGGTTGTTTACGACGGTTGAATAATGCACGTGGATAGTCAAAATGACATATATGCTGAATTTTTGAACAACCACGAAGGCTGCTCTCAAATGCTCTTTACCCTTTTGTACTTTTTTTTTTCAAAATTACATTCAAAGTAACATTGAGACAAAATCAAGTTCAATATACTTAAAGTTTAATGCAATCAACCAATTCAAGTCAGATGCTATGTATAAAAAAAAACCATAATTGCGACATCATCTCCATATTTATTATCTACCTATTTAAGAGTTGTACTTTTTTGTCCTTATGCTTTTTACGTACCTAATTATATACCGTTTTTCAAAATATAATTCGGCATGACAACCAAAACGAAGCGCATAAAATGAATAGCTACAAAAGTTTTCCAACTGCACTAACAAAAGTAAATCAATGTAACGGTTCCATAAATTAACATCGATAGTTTTAGTAACGTTGGGGCGCAGCACTATCAATATTACCTGTTCCTAGCATAAAGAATAATCCGGGTTGGTCGTCATTGTACGTTGCACGGACGACAGAAAGCCTCATAGCTTGTATAACGTCTTTGGTATGGTCGGCCGAGTCAGCTGTACCTAAGTATTTTTTATTGCAGCAGGCAGGCAGCGGTGAATATAAATGCAGCCGACAAGACTGCCGTATGGCCGTGTGCGAGCCGCCAGCGTATCTGATAAGTTATTTCCGTTACTTTGAGACGACAACTCACGCCGGATGCAAGATTTTTATTTTAATTTAGCTTGAATTTTATTTCAC
The DNA here is from genome assembly GCF_030705265.1 of Helicoverpa armigera. Taxonomy (NCBI): domain Eukaryota; kingdom Metazoa; phylum Arthropoda; class Insecta; order Lepidoptera; family Noctuidae; genus Helicoverpa; species Helicoverpa armigera. The sequence goes on along the minus strand of NC_087132.1, from coordinate 5,317,094 downwards.
TTCACACAGGTTTTTGTCTTCATTAAATGTTTTTGAGTTGAATGATCATTGAAGTCTTCAAACTTTTAAGTAATGCCATTTTAATTAGCAGAGTGCAAACAATTTTTCGCTAAAATGCCAGCAATAAAGTGACAGCTTGAGAGATAGAACATTGCTCTTGCTTTAGAGGCGATAAAGAATTCGGGCATGAATCTTTAAACTTGCAGCAGACCTCTTCCGTGTTACTTACTCGAGAATATTCTGATTGACGGTACAATGTGGTCCAATAAAATGATATAATCTATTGGTGTGACAAATAACATTCTATGTAGATGCAACAATACAAAGTTGTGATGAGATGGAGCCACACACAGAGCTGGGGAGCAGTGACTGGAACCAGTTTGGAGTGTCATGTAGAGCGGGTAACAATTCCTCAATCTTTATTGTCACCTATTGGGGCCATTGGTAAGTCTGGCATTATTATAGAGTGGAGGTAGTGGCGGCTGCACCGACACTCGCCTGCGAGTGGGAGTTCACATTCAAACCGACCGCGTAGGGCTGTCACACTTATCCAATTAAATAAGGTTTTAGAGATTATTTTTTTATGGATTCCGTTTTTTTATCACGACGATTTTTTTATATCGAAAGAGGCAACAAAATACAAATTGAGTACGGTTTTAAATCAAGTTTAGGAAAATAGCGTTTATTTCACAAAAAACGGGGCTAAAAATCTAGGTGTACAATATGACGCCAGCTATATGTTAGTGCACGATATATGGGTCACAAGAAACATTTTCCCCTGGTAACATTGTTTAGGTTGAGCGTTTTATCCCGCGGCAGGGCACGTTGCCCGTCAAACTGAGGGACCTGGCTCGATAGTAACACGTGGCTTGAATTCCAAGCGAACATCGCTACAATAAGCCTGATAACGGCAGCTTTGTTAACATAATAATTACTGCTATAGGAGAAACCCTTGGCGCTCGTTTTTATATACATTTGGTTAAAGCATGCCATCCTAAAGTGGAGGAGTAGAGGGCGGGAAGCGAGCAACCCTAACCGCAGCAGACATTCCAACACAATTTCCCTTTTAACTCGGACTCTGTGGCCAGTATTTATCAATGGAATGATCTCACGGCCCGGGCTCACACGACTAGTTTATTTATTTAGCATATTCATTCGACAGGTACCGTAGTCAGTCACACGTCCGGTTACTTTATTTGGTACCATTATTTTGGAATTAGACCTTTTTAAAACAATTTATTAAGGGATGCTGTACAATTAAAGGATACATATTGAAATAATGTTATTTGTTCTGAATTTGATCGTAAACAGTATTAACTTTGTTTCGAGGATTAAGTATCTTTATTCTTAAATAAAGTTAGCCTTCGTTGTCGTTGAAATCTTATACACGTGCTGCTTCAAAACGGTCTTGTTTTATCCCTGTGAGTTTCTAGAGACTTAGGTAAGCTAGAACTGAAAACACAATAAACATCGTTATTCGTGAATTCATAATACTTTTGCTGATATCGTCGTAAAAATCTTTTCTGTATTGCCTGCTAACAACATCAACAGATTAGACAGCCGGAATCCGGGCTATTTTAACATTTGCGTAGAATATTGAACGTCTGAATATTCTGTCAGAATGTTGTTTTGGAGTTAACAAATAACAACAGAGACGTTCGGTACCCAACACCTTACGAATGAGCACACAATTCAGTCAGCAACGTGTTCTATGGGCCTTATTGTGTGCGACACATCCTGTATTAACGTGGGCTGTGCATGTGTGAGTCACTCTGTCATATAGGACGTATCACCCACACATCGTTATAGCGAGACATGTATTAACCTGTCGATTCAACCTTGTTCCTTTGTCGCTGTGGTTTATCGCTATGCAAACGAGCTTTTGTGGCGATATCACTGAGTCATAGTTTTCGTAAATACGATACGTTAAAAATGTACAGGAACCTACATGTCCTGCACACAGTACACATAGGCCGGAAATCTCCTCGTTTAGTTAAGATAGACTTGTTTACGCAGAGATTATGTGAGAATATTCTAAGTAATTATTTCTGTGAGCGTAGCGCCATGTTACATTTCCTATTTTGAGATAATAGAACAGTCATGAAGTGAGAGCTTTTGATATCTCCGTAATAATGCTGTATCAGATACTTTAGTTTTTGTTAGGTTACCCTAAAAAAGATCGCCACTAATGAATTCAATAAAAATCATGGAACTTTTTTGTGGGTCTTTTAAGATTAAATGAATGCGATTGCGTCGAAAAATTTTAGAAAATCTGTTAAAAATAACTGTAAAAAGTTCTGATTCAGATAAAAACTTTTCGTTTCCTATGAGCAAAAGCGCAGTCGAATTTTTCGTCGCAGTAAGCCAATTTAGATTTCTCTGAGCTTTATAATCCGACTATCGAAATGAACTGGATTAGAGTGGAACCCGCATGACACTGACGACTGGTAATGTAGATTATATGTAGACTTGTAGAGGTATCATTTGCTCTCAGAACTTGCGCCGCTAGACAATCTGCGAGAGAGCCAGGAGTCTGCTCCGTTCCCGTGTAAACTTGCTGACGGTTAACGAATACGAATAATTACTTCATTCGATTTAATTATTGCTCAAACAAGACTCGGATATTGATTTTCTGCAGATTTTATCTTAGGTGAAATTGAACATAGTTGTAACAAATTAAACGGCTAATAATTTATTGTATGTAATGTTCCTCTTCAACCAGATTTTACGCATAGTTTCTTTGGTTCCACTATTTTGTCTGCAACCATTCTTAATTCTGTTTGGTAAGTTATGCATATTTCCTAAAAGCAGTCCAGTTTTTAGTTACTCAAGTAGATTGCTTATAATTATGAATGAAACCGTAGCGCAGGAAGGTAGTGTTAGTTATAAAACACAAAGTTTTTATAACTCGGTATAAAAAGCTATTATATTATAGAGAGGGAATGCTACACATTTCCTGGCGGCACATTGTTTGTTGGCGGTGAGCCGGGACTCCGGACTCCGGGACCCGGGACAGTTGCGGCCCGCCTGGAAGTTCACTTACGTGAAATTTGTGAACTATCCGACACTGACCACGCGTGAAGTATTTGTTAAATATGCACATTGTAGGCGTCTGTCTAGCGGGTTACAAAGTGCACTGTTTGCGGTAGCCAACGGCTTAAACTTATTATTTTGGGATGTCGTATGGGACGTAAAAATAGTTAATTTTTTGTTCGCAGTTTTAAAGAAGAAATAAAACCGACCCTTAACTACGTGCCTACTTGTATTCACACTAACTGGCACGCTAAGGCTATCAGAATTCAATGTGAAGGCGAAGCGTAGGTTCGTAATATTTGCACTAATTCCACCCGTGTGATTACCTAAAGTAACCATAACTACAAACTTCCTCACAAAGTAAACATTGCCCCCACACCAGCTAGTTAGCAATGTAAATTAAATAATTGTGTTGTATTACGAAGAATGCCTGTAGAGCAAGCAGGTACGTCCGTAATTCTTTTAAATTATACAATGTTCGTCGAAACGATTCCTTTGCAAATTTTAAATTCCTTAGAATAATATTGAACAAAAAGCAGGAAGCGAATGTGGGATTATAAATACGTGAGGTGATGTGAAGGATGTTGGTTTTGTCCCCCTGTCGGCGACCGCCGCGCGCCCTGCCTGCTGCGCCTCGCTTTTGTTCACAATGAGAATGGCAAACAGTCGTGACGTATTCGGTGACTGCCAAGGCATAGGAACGTTAAGCTATCGAGCCCTTCCTTTCACATCAACATCTTTTTAAATATGTCGTCTTAAGTGCGTATTCTTGGTTTCCGACGTTTGTACATTATGAGGGAAAAAGCTTCGGAAATAAATAGTTTTAAAAATGTTTTCTTAAAGCCTCGTACGTGCCTAATTCCATCCTATAAGTAATCAATTTCAGTAACTGAAAAGTATTAGATTACATTTATATAAATAATTTCTGCGACAGTGAGACCAATAATCCAGTTTTCAGATTCCTGTTTGACAGTTTAAGAAATTCAGTAAGTTCGATAATAAAATGCACATAATACTCAAGCATAATCAGATAGAAAAAGGTGAGGGGATGACCCAAGTTAATGGGATAGGAATGGGTGAATTGGGTACGAAAGGAGCTGGGTAATTGGGGTGAGAGATTGGAGCTGGGTGCTCGATAACGATGGTCGGCAAACTACGTAGAGACATAGAATAGGTAATGGAGCGCTACAATAAATTATATCTACGTATACATACATGCGCATAAGACCAACCTTATTCTTTATTTGAACGTTACCGCTGTCATTTCGTGGTTACACTATTTTCTTCCGCAGAGTTTTCCGCGGCAAATCAGCAGTAGGTAATATAAGTTGCAATGGTATTGAACGAAACCACATGTATAAAATCACAGATTTCCGTTCCGAACACTGAAATATTTTACCGTTTTATTCCATGTTTCGTATGCAACATGCCATCGAGACCGACCTTTTCATAAACCCAATATTATAAACGTCAATATGTAGGCTACTTGCCTTCGTATAAGTTACACTCTATAACATTCCCCAGAGGTCCAAGATTGCCGAGAAATAAACGCATTGTTTACCTTTTCCTTATCGATATTATATTTAAGTATATCTTGCTGACTAAATTCTGCTAAAACGGATTCCGAGCTTGGGATGCTCGAGTGGAATTAAAACAAAGAGTTATTCCAACCGCCATTCGAATCGAAAACGGGAAAAAGGAAATAAAAATAAGGCGTAAAACGGTTGTCAAATCTGTCACTGACAGGCATCTCATTCAATTATTTATCGTAACAACAACAGAGTGCAATTTTTATTTTTTTTGCTTTGTTTTTAGCTGGAAATGTTTCTATGTTGCCTTGTATATTTAAGGCTTTGGCAAAATAGCGTAGGAAGTATGTAGCTTCACGGCAAATCACGTAGCAACTTATTCATTCAAAATGACATAGCTTGTAACTTATTCCTTTAATACCTAAGCACCTGATTATTTACATTAAATTGATTTCGTACGTTTTTCTTTCAAAATCAAAGCAAAGGAGTCATTCGATAAGATTTAAAGATGTCAATAATAAATAATGCATGATAATCGTACCTTCATAGTTGGATTTCGCGTTCAATGAGCAAAATAAAAAGTAATAACAACTTCCTTTGACTACTGTGATAAATTGTATATATAAAGAGGGATATTTTTTTCCTTTTTCATCTGTATTACGTGACTACATGCCACGTATATATATTATTCGTACTCAAAGGTTCAGAGGCCTTCAGTAGGTATTATAGCATAGTAAATAATACTAAACCGTGGCCCAACAGGCACAGACATAAAGCTACGCCGACTTTTAATAGCATAAGGTAATAAAGCGTCTTTTATTTACACTACAGAACCGCTTGGGAGCTCATAATGATGCTGCGAGGGAACAGTATTGAATATTGGAATAAAAGGCTAAATCGCTGTACCTCGGCACTTTTTGTGGTATTTTATGGAGTAATTAAAAAAATAGGTCTCTTTTATTCTCCAACATACTTTTGCTTATTGTTAACCTAGTTATCTAAAATGTCCTGATAACTTTAGTAACTCTGTGAAGCACAATACAAAAAAAAAAATCGTTTAAGTATACACAAATTTTGGCAGGGTACCGGATTACATGCCTACATTCCATTTAATTATAAATGTGTTTGTTCTAACAGTAACTAGGACATTTACGAGCTGCCAGCGCGATAAAAAAGGTAGTCGGCTGTTATTTTTGTTCATTACATTGGGCGCTGCCATCAAAACGTTTTTCAAACGTAGGGTGTACACAAAGTCAAGAAAGTTGATGTCCCCGAACAAATGTTTGCAGTCAGGCGTCACCGTAATTCTGTTACGTAACAATAACACACTCGACACACAGTGTTACAAATTAAAAATACCTCCGAGATTGCGTTACGCACGCACAATCCCTGAAAAGGTCTGCTTGAATGTTTCGGTAGGACCCAGGTACGTGTATTTTATCTTGAAATGGTTCCTCAAGTAAAGTAATTTGTTTAGCCACTCGACACCCCGCATGTGATATTCATAACGTTTGTGAATGATTAATGTAATCCACACTGTTCTTAAACGGCGCGACCAGGATGTCTTGTTGAGAAATTTTGTGTGTCAGATATTAATTTGGTTAATTTAGGGCGATCTTGAATAAAGCTCATCTATGCTCGACAAAGTCCACACATAACAAGCTGTCCCACGTCCCGGCACGGCGCATAAAGTTATTTACACACTTCATTAGCATAGCTTAGTTGGCATATCTTAACAACACCTTGTGGTTTCCCGATTGGGAAATGCTACACGGCAACTATTGTTAGTAATCTGTCCGTCGAGTGAGTTTTGTCGACTAAAATGCAAATATCCGGCACAATTCCTCGGCGGGCAAAGTTAGACCATGCTTTTTAATTTACCGAGTGCCGCCATTACGAACCTTATCGCGGCAGTTGCCCCCAGATCTGAAATAGGGTGCTCTAAAATTGCCTTCTTATTCAGATTATCTTCAGCATGCCGATGTCGAAATTTAGAATGTTGTGCGTCGAACGGCAGTTATTGAGCCTAAATGGGCTCGGGACGGTCTCTCTAACGTCACTCGCTCGCGTCCGTGTCGTTAAAAACAATGAAATGAATTTTGTTACGTCATTACTGAAATAAAATAAATGCCTACTTATATAATTACGATTTTATGTAACAAATCGTTAAGAAAACTGGCAATACCTTTTAGAAAATGCATTATTTTTTCAACTATTCTTATCTGCTTGAGGCTACAATACAACTTTGTATTGAATAGATAGGTAGTAGGTTAGCCGCAAAAAATGTACGTCTAATAATATTAGATAAGAATAAGCTTTTTGGAAATTGCCTACTAATGTCAAAGGGTGGTACCTAGGTCTACTGATAAACTTTAAGCCCTTAAAACTACTTATTTGTTTATTATATTTATGTTGATAGTACCTGCAGGTATTTTAAAGATTCTGAGCTTAATCAATCTCTGAAGCAAACCTGTCTTGAAATTATAAAACCAAGTGTCGATGTTTATCATTTTCAGGAATGGATTCAAAGAAAATATATAACATATTTTGTTTATCACTAGAAAAAATAAAATTCTGCCGTACTTTATACTTTAATTAATACATTTAATATCCTAAAGAGGGTACTAAAAATAATGTTATGGCGATTAATTTGTAATTGAGATAGTGGATAGATCTGAGTGAGGCAGGAAGCGTTGAAGCGGTAATACTCTGCAGCCGTGCGGTTTATCCCTGTTTTTAGTTCACTAACCAACCAATCGGGGTTATAGCGGCTGGAAATGAGAAATACATAGAATAATCTGCTTTAATTGGAGCATACTAAAATTGTTGGCCCGGGTTCTATGTCCGAAAATAGACCGTTTGTATTGCCGATCGCAGCTTTTGGCAATGCCTCATCGGTCCTTTGAAAATACTCTTAAGGCAATTTTGCTTTCAAGCTTTTTAAAGGCCAATCTTTTATGCTAGGAAAATTATATAAGTTTTATAAATGTCAAAGTTTTGGTTGCTAAGTACCTTCAATTAATTGTTGTTGGTACGAATTTCTAGAGTAGGTTGTAGGTAGGCATATCTACAAATAAATTTAGACCAGAACCTACTTACGGAACTAAGTACAACGTCAAATCTTGCAACTGTATATTGACCTATTTCTCAGAACATATTGTGTCATATTGATTTTAAAGTTTGCGTCGTGCAATTCTGATATGTATAGTCAAACTTTCAAGAGAATTGGCGAATATCAGAATGTAACTTTCAAAAGCTCTCTTTGAATCTTTTGTAGAGTGAAAAACATGAAATTGTTACACAAAAAATTGTCTTACGTTTTTGTAGGTAACAATTAACAGAACTAGTGTTGTATTTGTTTAAGTTGAAACAATTTTACCAGCGATATTGTTGTTAAGATAAATTGTTATTCCTAATCAGCGTAGGTAGACAATTTCCAGTCATTTCACAATTTACCGCTATTACATAGTTGAAATGGTTTGTAACACCATAAAATAAACTAGATTAGTTGTAACATGCATTAATAGAACATTTTACTAAAGGAATTATATCTGGCATTTGTGTAAAATGTAATTGTCCTGAGTGAGAACGTGCTACTGTATAATTTAAAAGCAAAACTACAAAGCTACGAATATACTATAGTAGCCTGACTCATGACACTTGGCATTTAAAACCGTGTGAGGCAGAACACTCGTCATATTATGTTTAATTATTTTATCCTTCATTCAAGAGCACAGAAGTGAGTGAAGTGGAGTTTTCGCACAGTCAAGTGTTGTCGGTCGCTGACCACCGGAACTAGCTCATAATCATTAAATTGGGACGCTCGTTTAACCGTTAATTATTGCCGACACTTTGGTCATTAAGAAAAAAGAAACGCACAGATGTGAATACAAGCGACATTTTAAATGCAATTAGGCATTTAGGTAGACGGCCAAGAACCAGCAAAATGTCAAACTGGTTTATTATAAAGACCGTTTTTATTCAGCATTTCGATACTATAGGTAGGTACTTAAAGTTTCTCGACCCGATTACTTAAATTTTCGAAAATGATTTGTATTTCATCAACGTGTTAGAAGAGATTACGTTTTAAACAGCATTGTTTGAAACAAAAGCCGGAGCCTATCGAAGTAGCGTATGTAACTCACTTGTAGCATAATCCAACTTGCCTTAATTGGTGGAGTTAGCGGGAATAGGAAAGCATCATGCATTGTTAGGAACACCATACATAATGAACTCTAAGCGCGCTGTAATCTCTTTAAATCCTTTAGCGGCTCAACTAATTTATATCCTTTAGTGAAAAAGAACGCCTTTTTTGTTTGAAGTTTGTTTTCAGTCGGTGTTAAATGCTAATGATCGATTGGGTTTGGTCCTTAAATTCTTATTAATATTAATGAAATACATAGTAAGGGATATTTTTATTTGGCATCAAATTATTCCTGTGATGGGTGAGCTTTTAATTTATTTTTCAGAAACCCGAATAAAAAAAATTACTTCGTATAAAAATACTTTACCAGACTTACTCCAGAAGACGGTTTTGTTTTTATTTTGCTGCTTTCGTCTTGTGTGTTTCGGAAGACTGGTAAAATTGAGAATTCGCCGTAATTTAGTAGTATTCAGGAGCTAAAAAGTCTGTCAACGAGTCTTGCCAAAGGGTATCAGGTTGAGGAGGTTAGATAGGCAGTCATTATGTATGATTTTCGTATTTGATAGTGTAGTAGAAATGAATATTGTATACTCAATTAAAGGTTGTAACTCACACAAAATAGGTACCTCTACATCTAAAGTCTCAAGTTATACCTACATAGGTTTGTTGCACTGCTTGACGTTATTTTTATACTTTAACTTAATGCAAAAATCTGATATAATATTATCTTTAAAAAAATACATTCTTTTCAAGATATTTTAAGCACTTACCTACTCAAAATCATAAAGGCAAGTGAGTTCGCAACAAAAATGAAATAAAACGCTCACTTTGTATTCACTACGCATTTTTACCACCCTGCTACAGGTGTTGTTGAATCCGTTATTAAATAGCTGTTATAAAATATATTAAATTTGTGGAAATAGTCCCCAGTAAACCTATACAAAAATGTTTTGCAGATGAACCTATATATACTTTTATCCACGTAGCTCTTTCTAATCTGTTCTGTCTGATAATGCTTATAGTATTCTATAAGTCTCAGCTCATTATTTTACACAAAAAAATAATTTTAACAATCATGTAAGCAAATTGTGTAAATAAAGTCGATCTTCAAGCCATAGCCTATCGTAGCTCGGCACCTAACAACAAGCGTAAGTTTAATCATTGTTTTGGCAAAGCAGTAGCATTTTCACTTTCTAAACATCGAAATTTATAACGTCCATCTTGCAACTGAAATTCACCAGAATCAACTTTAAATGGAGAATAATTAATAACAGAATTCAACGTTTACATTATTTTCAGCTTCCGTTTACTTTCGTTATACAGATGTTATCATAATAACTTTCCGAACTGTTTTGAGATCACCCGACTGTTGAACGTTGAATTATTGTTTCAACTGTGCTTTTATGTCTTCAATGAGAGACGTTTTTTTAGAAACAGTATTTCCTACAGCTGCCGTTTTCAGGAAGAACATTGCTTATAAAATATACATTCAATATGAGATCAATGATCATTGAATATTTTTTGTTTATATGTAGACGTTGAAGAACCCGTATTATGATTTCAAGATTCATTCTTCAGTTGAGTTTGTTTGACATGCATTCAAATTGTTTATATTACAGTATGAGATGAATGGCAGTGTGTAATCTTTTCCAGCCCAGCCATGTACTGTTGGGCAAGCCCGTTACGTTAAATGTTATGCAGCGATCTTGACAAATCCTATAAAGTAATAATAGACCCATGTTTTACGCAGATGGGACGGAAATGCTGTGATGCATGCACTATGTAAATGGTTGTAAATGTTACCTATGTATACTAGGAAGATTGCAAGAAACCATATGCACCATTGTTCCTACACACTTACGTCATATAAGACCAGTGAATGTAAGTGGTTGAAAAGGACATAATGTACATAACATTGTATGACTCAAAACCATGTGTTGTCCAAGTTACTGCGAGACTCATAAGTATTCCTTTATATGGACTGTTTAAGCATTTTTTTATGCAAAGTACAAGCAAAGTTTAAAATGACATACTTCATAGACGTTAGTTTTTATGGCACTTACGATAAAACGTTTTTATGCTAACTTAGGTTCTTTATGTTAGTAAAAAGCCCAACAAAAGTTGTGCTGAAATTGTATTGGCGTACGTTTAGGTCTGCCTAAATCACATTGTTGTTCAAATAAAATGGATGTTTTAATAAAACGAGAAAAAAATAGCATAAGTAGGCTTCTCGGTGTCTACTTGTATTTACATCAATGAACTTAATTCGTTTGTTAATAAAATTAAGGTTCGCGTATATTAGTTTCTATTAATAGATATTGTAGGGCCATTACTTGTTCAGTGGCGCTGTTAATTTTATTAAAAGCTGCGCGAAGCCTTACGAGGGGAGGCGGCATGTGGTGGTGCGCACGCGTGGAGCGCCAGGTGACGCACAGCTGACGAGCGCGCGAGATGGCGACGCGGGCGCACATGGCGGAGCGTGCCAGCCGCGTGCCACATCACTAATTTCCTTTTATTAGCTTCCTTTGAACCTTCGCTGAACATACCTTCCTCACTTGAACAGTTGCTGTAATTTATAGCAGCTTTACACCCCACTTATAGGATCGGCTAGTAAGCCATGCCTAAATTATTGCTTGCGGTTCACTTTATTCTTAGAAGATAATTATTTTACTTTTCTCTTTATTTTAACATTCGCTTGGCCAATCTACCTCTATAAACCAAAATCTTCAAATTCAAAACAAATCCATAAATGTTAGTTACTCGTACCTACTTTCTGAAATATTTTTTGTATTCCCAAAACTTACCATAACATGACATGGCGACCTATTTACTTATTCATAATATGCTATGATATACCACCTACCTACAAATATTTATTATAAAATACACATCACAGCCATCATTATAATAAAAAACTTTTTTACAAAAAAATTAAACCGACTTCCCAAAACACTAGAAAGCAAAAAAAAAACTATTTTTAGGTGCATCGGCCTAGAAGTCGGTGTCTAATGGATGTTACTGTTATGGACCAAGTGATAAATTGGGCAGTATACATAATGCCCGGTCATTATGAAAAATGCCCAATATGAGAGTGCAATTTGATAATAATTATTCAAATAATCAAATTGACCGGGCACTATACATATTGCCCGTGACCTTTTGGGCAATGTAATACAAACATATTTAATTTCATTTTTTTTTATTGTTATTGACATTTAACTTAAAATAAACTAAATATTAAACCACTTAAATAATCAGCCTCATGATTTGGATTAATTATGAAGGACTTCTGCCTTAAATGACATCATAAAATATATTTATGCATGGAAGTAAGCATGCAACATGCAGCAAGCATGGCTTCTGTCACGGCTCCGGCGCTGCAGGGCTCCGGCGGTCCCATGCGAGCTTATCGTCGCAGATGGTTTTCACGCTCACCACCGCAGCTTCGGCTTGCTGGCCGGCTCAGCCGGCCAGCCTCAGCCGCGCGGCGAGCGCTGAAACTACCTGCGCCTCAGCTCGCAGGCCGCCTCGCCCCTCTGCGCCTACGCGGTTTTGAATTGCACTCTAGGGGTAGGGCAGACAAGACTACGTGGAGTCGGTTTTGCAGCGATTCGTTTTCGTCACTAACTTCAATTTTTTATACAATGTTTTGAATCCAAATTAAATTCTACCATTTAAAAAAACGAGCCAAGAAAAATGAGAACAAGAAAAACGAGGCGGAGTTAGTAAATTAGATGACAATTGTCTAATTAATAATTTTGTGGCTAGACTTATAATTTCCCATTAAAATAGAACATATAATTTAAAACAATAATCATAAAATATGTAGCAAGTAACAGGATTTATTTATTAGAACAACTGCCACCCTCGCACCGCATAAAATATAGCTTTATTATCAAATTGCCCAACTATCATGTAGCAATATAATAATGCCCGTACAATGTGATAAATAATTAAGTTAAGGTAGTTATTAATCACTTGGCCCGATAAAGCTAGACATTATTCATAATGCTCGGGCATTATAAATAATGCCCGAATTAATCACATGGTCCATAACATTACTAAGTTAATTTTGCCACCGACTTCTAGGCCGATGCACCTAAAAATAGTTTTTTTTTTTGCTTTTTAGTGTTTTGGGAAGTCGGTTTAATTTTTTTGTAAAAAAGTTTTTTATTTAAAGCTTTTCAGTGATACGAATAGTTGTCACTATCCATACAAGTGGGAAGTTCTCATCAGTACAAAGAATATAAGTCCAAATACGAGGTATTTTACATATTCAGTTGTCGAGTTCTCTCGACTTTCTCTGGTCTCCATCATCAGGTCAGTTCCAAACCTTCACTGTTGCAAAGGTCTTGTCAATACAAATTATTTAAGCCCGAACACGAGGTAGTTTACATATTCAGTTGTCGAGTTCCCTCGACTTTCTCTGGTCTCCATCATCAGGTCAGCTCCAAACCTTCACTGTTGCAAAGGTCTTGTCAATACAAATAATTTAAGCCCAAACACGAGGTAGTTTACATATTCAGTTGTCGAGTTCCCTCGACCCTCTCTGGTTTCCATCATCAGATCAGCTCCAAATCTTCACTGTTGAATAGTGCTTTTAGGCGTACACCTGAGTGTCAAGTTTTTACCCTATGTATGCCTACAACTTTCGAAGGTTGCCCTCGATTTCTCAGGGTTTCTATCATCAGATCCTGACCTGATGACTATGGGACCAAATGGCAGCTATTCCGAGTCGAACAAAAAAAGAATTACGTAAATCGGTCTATAAACCTCGGAGTAATCGATGTACATACATAGAAAAAAAAAAAACATACCGGCCGAATTGATAACCTCCTCCTTTTTGGGAAGTCGGTTAAAAAGTAGTACCAAGAAGAAGGTTCTTAAACTAAATATTATTATTTATTACAACTTTAGTTTTTACTGTTAGCTGCAATTCTACCATCAGCGTGTTCAGTTGGGCAACACAAAGCATTTTATCGCTAAATCGCCTTAAAATCAGCCAGTCGTTGCGACTTAAAGCCCGTTCAACGAAAAGATGAATGAATCCGTCGCATCTATTATATGACACATCCTGTGTTATTGTTGTCGTGTACCTGCCATCCCTTCGAACTGCTATTTATAATTAGTCCTCTACCTGATGCCCAGCCGACGTGCTCTTAACAAAAGGATGCGTATTCTATAACAATCAGAGCGGTTTGCGGGGCGCAGTTGAGCGGGCCCAGTATTGTTTGTTGCATCTCCGGGCGGCATCGCCATTGAAACTATCGCCCGCCGCCGTGCCTCCGCTAGTGACTCAGGTATTTATGAATGAACGTGACGAGCCAGCGAGTGGGATGATCGGCCGCGGTCACAGCCAGGTAGAAAATTACACTTTTGGAATTCTTTGAACAGTTCGCGTCGAGTAGGGCTACTCAACTCGGCGGTCGAGGAGAGCCGCAGAGCGGGGCGCGGGGCTCCGCCGACACGCATGCGTCGAGCTCTTTTACCGAGACGATCAGACGATCCCTCCCTCTCAGTTGACTCACAGGCGTCGCGCGAGCACACCGTGCCGTCATGTACCGTTTGCCAACTTTCTCGAGTAGTGATGTGATACGATACCGACGTTCAAACGCGACTTATCATTAGGTATTATTGAATTTTATTATCCTTATGTTTAATTTTGACAGAAGTTAATCGTGTGGATTTAAGTGAAAGAAATGTTACAGTGACTTAAAAACAATTGGATTTAAAAACAAAATGAGGTGGTTTATAGTGACAATGAGCGTGATGGTGTGGGAAACAATTTTAGCCGGTATCGCACCCCCTGGCTCTTGTCCCGCGGTGTGTGCGTGTAAGTGGAAAGGAGGCAAGCAGACTGTGGAGTGTGTGGACAGAGCTCTTATAACAGTGCCCGAACCAGTAGACCCTGCCACGCAAGTATTGGACCTCTCTGGGAATAATCTTCAAATCCTTCCTCAGGAAGCTTTTGCCAAAACAGGGCTGCTCAACTTACAGAGAGTTTATTTACGCAATTGTAATATTGGCCAAATACATGATAGAGCTTTTAAAGGCTTAACCAATTTAGTTGAATTAGATCTATCCTATAATTTACTTACTGAGATCCCTTCAAATAGCTTCAAGGATGCTCCTTTTCTTAGGGACCTTACACTGTCCCAAAATCCAGTATTAAAAGTTCATACGGACGCTTTGAGCAATCTTGGCAGCGTTGTCAAACTTGATCTATCCAAATGCGATATCAGAGAAATAGCTCCAGAAGCATTCAGAACGTTGCGCTCGCTGGAATCTTTAAAATTAAACCACAACAAGTTACGTGACATACCTTTGAGTTCATTAGAGAAGATTGAGAAACTGCGAGCTATAGACTTATCGGACAATCCGTGGACTTGTGATTGCCGGCTACGAGATCTCAAATTATGGTTGGCAAAACATAAATTGCTTTCAACTCCCAGCTGCTATGCGCCGACACGTCTAGCAAATCGACCATTTTCAGAGTTACCTATAGAAGAGTTTGCGTGTAAACCAGAAATATTACCAGCGAGCAGGCATGTCGAGGCAGCAGTAGGTTCCAATGCTACTATTACGTGCCGGACTGAAGCCGTGCCGAGCGCCAATATCAACTGGTACTGGAATGGTCGATTGCTTCAGAATGGAAGTCACTTTAACTCTCACCAAAAAATTTTTATCTTTGAAGAAGGTGAATCTACAAAGAAGTCATCCTTGATATTAACGAATACTCAAGAAACAGATTCTAGCGAGTTTTATTGTGTGGCCGAAAATAAAGCCGGGAATGCAGAAGCTAACTTTACTGTGCACGTCACACAGCTTGCAGCCGGGATGGCTTCCTTAGGGAGTGCACAGATAGCAAGCCTAGGAGCAGCTTTATTCCTAGTCGTAGTTGTTGTTTCTTTGGCTCTGCTTATTACTTTTGTCCGGTTTCGTCCAACGCCGGCTTGTGAGAGTAAAACACCAAATACGATAGACAGGGTAGTATCAGGAAATGAAGTACACCCAACGTCGACAGATCGACCTCACGTTGCAGTTTTGGCTAATAGACAAGACTCACCAAATTACAATGATTCAAAATGTAATCCGGTTCTCAAACCACCGAGAGCAAACGATATACCTTACACCACGAATCACTACGAGGGTAGAGGAAGCGTCGTGACTGCCGGTGGACCCATAGTTGTATCGCCAACAGTTTCTGGCACTATTGACCCCGATCTTATCAACGATACGAGGCCGGATAGCGCTGCTAGACCAGGAAGCGGCGAGTACGCCCGCGAGACCTCAGAATCATTATATCCATCCGGCCTTTGGGATCAAATGAAAATGACTCAGGCCAGTAATTTGGCTCGTGCGGTCAGTACGGCAATTCCCACGTACTATAACGATAGAACACCTATAATAGAGAATTGCAGCGTGGATGGGTCGCAAGAGGAGCTGGGCTACATGAGCCGCACGTTCCCGCGGACGCACGCGGTGCCGGCGCCGAGCGGGCCGGTGGCGGGCGACGCGCCGTACCCGCCCGACTACGGGCTGCCGGTGGGCGGCGCGCGCACGCTCCGCGTGTGGCAGCGGGCGCCGCCGGTGCTGCCGCCGGTGGCCGCGCTCAAGCGCGTGCTCACCATCACCAGGCCCTCGGCGGAGGACCACTTTCAGGATGGCTGTGCTACTGATGTTTAATCTGATAAAAGAACGTATTGTTTACATATCTAGATGACATGTCAGAATTGTAAATTTGTATCCTAAGCTAGAAATCATCTTATACGTAAGGTATGTGTAATTTATACTTAAACAGGTTGTTAGTGTAATATTTTTTGTATCATATAATTTATTTAGATAATTAATGGAAAGTTACATTGGATCCAAATGCGATGGGTCCGCGACTGATTAGTTGAAGAATGTAAGTGTAAATTATTACGTGATATGGAATGGTATCGTCTATGATCGCCAAATAATTAAAATACTGAATATAAATATATCTTGATTGTTGAAACTCAAATAAGATGTTACATGAATATTAATAATAACTATACCTACAGTGTAAGACATACACGACCTACCCAAAGATAATGAACTCCCCCTGAAAGTAATATAAAAGAAAATATATTGCGAATATTGTAATTCACGATGAATGTTAATCATGTACGATAATGAATGTGTAAATTTTATGTTGAAAAGGAATAAGAGTTTTAGCAGTAAAATGGAAAAAATAAATCAGGCGATTGTAAAATGTACAACTTGTTTGAATTTGGTTTACCTTACTTCAATCAAATACCTAATAGGTACGATCACAAATTGATGTCACTGCTATCTATAAAGTGTCCAGTGTCGTAAATATAAAATAGGCGGCTCCTTTACACACATTGGAGAAATAATAATGCATTTGTTATATTTCAAAGAAATGATTATACTAGCACGTGATGATTTATCTTTGTGTCATAAAGTGCCTCCACGTAGTGCGACAGGATGGCGTGGGCTGTATGTTCCACGTACAAGCGCAATAGAGAGTTACCATGACCATGTTAATGGAAACGTAAGTGGCCAAACTTCTTTGCTTGTCAGGATGTTATAATGTTTTACCTTACAAGAATATTTAAATCTAATAATGAGAATATATAATAATCTAGAATATATAATATTTTTATATACGTAATTCGTACATCTGTCTTTTAATAATCCAGTATATGATAATTAAATTGCAAGTAGGTACATCATTATCTGAAACTTGCTCGTGAATTCGTTACTTAATTTGTATCTACAATTTAGCAAACAGATGGCTAATTTCCTTCCAGACAAGGTTATATATTTTAATAGCTATCGCATCCGGACAAACCGGTTGGAGCTAACTTGTTCATTCATAGCCTCGAAAGGTGTATCACTTTAATAAACAATTGAGAATGAAACTAAATGTATTATACGCCGTGCTATTAGAAGTCAATACAAGAATGAAGTGGACTTAAATATTTTCTATGGAGAGCCAGTGTCATGGCGACAAAAAAGGAAAAAAAAACTTTCAAGCGCACCTTCCAACCCGCCGGAGAAAAACCGGTTAACGTTATTTCATTTCCGTTCGATTCAGTTTTTTATTAGAACCAAACTCTAAACGAGTTCAATGGAGGTGAGAATTTCGAAATAAGATTTTTAAAGCAAAGAATATTGTATTACAGCGAATTTGAAATGTTCATAAAAACGGATTATACTGATTTATCAGTTTAAGCTTTAAGCGTGTTTGAATATTTTTGGTACATATTTCATATTATCTATATTTAGAAAAAAAAAAAAAAAAAAAAAGTCGTGGTGGCCTAGTGGGTAAAGGACCAACCTCTCAAGTATGAGGGCGCGGGTTCGATCCCAGGTCAGGCAAGTACCAATGCGACTTTTCTAAGTTTGTATGTACTTTCTAAGTATATCTTAGATACCAATGGCTGTGTTTCGGATGGCACATTAAACTGTAGGTCCCGGCTGTCATTGAACATCCTTGGCAGTCGTTACGGGTAGTCAGAAGCCAGTAAGTCTGACACCAGTCTAACCAAGGGGTATCGGGTTGCCCGGGCAACTGGGTTGAGGAGGTCAGATAGGCAGTCGCTTCTTGTAAAGCACTGGTACTCAGCTGAATCCGGTTAGACTGGAAGCCGACCCCAACATGATTGGGAAAAGGCTCGGAGGATGATTTCATATTATCTGTATTTGTATTTTACCTATGGTGATTTGAAAACCTCACACACGCTCAACGAATTATGACAAAGAAGCGGGTATAATAGGATCGATGTTAAAAATCTAGTTACAATACCCAATTGTCCATGATAAGCTTGTCACTTCACAAGTTAATTTGATCTCATCTTTTTAATTTCGACCGGCATTTAGACGAAAAAGACATTCTAAGCATTACTGAAATAGAATTTTATTGCTTTCGATTTGACCTTATTCAGGCTTGCTTGTGATGAAATATGTATACTTAAATATATCTTCAGACTTATTATTCATAAATATTCAGAAGTCTGTTGTAAAAAACATCGTTATAAGATCCTGTTGTTTTATAATGCGTTGCTTTTTACATTATCATTTATGAATACGCAAATAGGGATTGTATTGTTTTAAAGTCTAGTGCATTTAATAATTTATGTTCACTTGACATTTTGGTGTCTATCATCAAATACCAGCAATGCTTATTTTTGGGTAGGAGGACGATTATTCCAAAAGGACATTCAAGTAGGTAGATCCTTTTGTTGTACTTTAAAGTAGGTGTGACTGAATGGCGCTCCGGGGTTTGGTCACTTCTTTGTATAAAGGTTTCGTTTGAACGTTTCTTTTTATAAACATATTCTTTATGATTATAGCAGGTATCTACTATTTATACGAATGTAGGTGCTTGCTGTTTGATACTTACTTACGTAGAAGTGACATAATTACGATGGCTTTGCAATAAGAATGTTGTTTTTCAGTTGGCGCTAGTTTAGCAACAAAGCGTTGTAGTTAATCTCGGTTCCCGATATTGACGACAAGCATGTCTGAACGTGTTTAAACGTATGCTGATAAAGTCATATAAGTTGTTACTACATATGAGTTAGCTCTTATTTTTTTAACACAAGTCAATCAAATAACTATGTCTAAGGCAAGTTCATTTGCTTAAACTTTCTCAAAATATATTTGCCTCAGATTATAATATGCATGTATGTAGGTACTTGACATGCAGTAATGTTATTAAAATTATAGTTATGTTTTTAAAAGGCAGAGAGGTTCACATCCTGGCCTCAAACAATAATCAGATTTTCTCACTGGCAACTATCATTGTTTAATGTGAGAACGAGTTTTTTATACTGTCTAATGCTTACGTAGGAGCAGCCAACACAGCTAATCTATTATCTAAAAAGCAGCAGATTTAAATTCTAATTAATCCAGGAGTGAGGCTTCTGTCAAGTTTCAAACTAAGAGTTACCGCACTTAGGCACAAGGGGTTCCTAACTCCCGGGCGTGAGGCCGTCGAGTGACTAGTTGAAGAATTTAGGCACTACAGCTTTCTATAGCACCCTGCATCTAAAATGGTTTCCAAATACAAAACAAAATACTGCCGACCTGAAACGAACTATTCAATTCTCGCAACTGAAGTCAAAGATACATCGATTCTCAAGTACGTACAGACTAGAAACCACAAATCCGCAACAATTAATTGCGAGTCGACAAATATCCAAAGTTTCTTGTCTATTAACATTTGGAATACTATAAGATAGGTAACTCCAAAACTTTGATAAGGGAAACAATTGTATTGAAATAAGCAAAATTTTGTAGAACGACAACCTTATTTACCTACCATCAATGGCTTTGCGCTTTCTTGTCGTAAAAGCGGAGACTTTCGCTGACAATAATGATGTTTCGGCCCTGGCAACAATGGGAACTCAGGCAGAGCGATCTTGATTGTTCGGCTGAATATTTCAATTGTGTACTGCTTTCGAGACTCGCTCTTTGTAGGTATATTCATTGCTATCATATTTTGTCGTGTAACGTTTGTTATTTTATCGTTTGTTAGCTTTCCCTGTCTTAGTGGTTTTTACTTTCGGGTATTTAGGTTGAATTGAGGCTCGGTTTTGGAAACATTGTAGATAGAATTTGTTCTGATAATATTTTATATATCTTAAGGGTTAAAGTACAACATTTCATTAATCACATTCTAACTTCTAGGAAATTGAAATTTCAGGATTCAATAACTAAATATTCAATATCTGATCAGGTTGTCTGTGTATAAATAAACACTCTTAAAAACTGAACTTTAATGTAACATTAACGACGTACGTTAGGTATAAAATGAGCTATTAAAATTATAGAGTCACTCAATTTGTTCTAACAGGTCAACGCTACCTTATCATTTTATCTAGAAACTTAATAAACTTGCGTAAACTAATAACTATGAAGTTTTCAGACGAAGTTATTCAATTCGTTACTAAGCTTCTTAATCTGTTTAATTATTGCAACTTCTGTTTGAATTTGAAGTGAAGCTTGGCTTCCTTGCATTTTGCTGCCTCGTGGCTGTCGGGAGTTCCAAGATTCTGCTGGAAGAGGCAAGCAGAAGTACCACAACATACCTGCAGTTTTTGAAAGTAAGTATAATTTGTAGTGTAAGTAGCTAGGAAATGCTGATTGTTTTTAGATATCTTGAAATCGTAGAAGAGCGAGTTTTTTACTAAAATATTAAAAGCTTTTAGGAGAGCTAATTAGATAATGTGATTTATTGGAGTTCTCCTGTTATCAGCAACGACAGCAGTTGCGATGGAGCTCCATGACATTCAATTTTGATTGAATCGTGATCGATTATATTGGTGCGAACGTTGTAAAGCGAAATAAAAAACTACATATTCAGACGAACTGGCAGGCGCGGCTAGCGGTGAAGCCACCGGCGCATGATGTTGCCAATGCCAATAAAAATTGATTTTATTTTTCGATATTTACACGTGCTGGCATAATTAAAAGTGGCAATTCCATTCCAATTTTGATTCAATCATGTTTTTTCGAGATTCAATGTAAATAACAGGCACCTATTGTATACTTAGGTACCTACAGTATTTTGGTTGAGTTCCTTAAAATGTCAAATCTACCGATCATCAAGTGACATAATTATGCTATGACATCTATAATAACGTAAAGCACTACAAGTTAATCAAAATGACAAATGAAAAAATATTTAATTACCTTTGTTGTGTCGACAAGTCACCCTTCTTCGAACAGGAACATATTTAATTAATAATGTCGGCCATACCTCAAGGCCATGCTATAAAAGCTAGAATCAGATTTCGGTATGACGTAAATAAAATCTTTATGATTGTATGGCTTCTGTAATTCTTGGTGCTACGAACGAAAAAGAAATATAATACGGTCTCGCGCTGTCTACATTTATTATAAGTATTGCATTCATTGAAAAGGTGCCGAGAGCCTGCTGGCTTGCACAATCAGCAAATATTATCCGATCAAAAAGGTGTTTCACTTTTTCTAAGAATATTAAAAGCTTGCTAAATAAATCTGACATCCTTACGCAGAATCACGATTCCTTTGATTTGAGATTTAGCACCAAACCGCTGAAATATGCCGTAGGCGCTAGGTACCTACTACAAACTAAAATTCGAGGGTAATTTTCAGAAGCTATCCAACGCTTTTGTGGTTTGAAGTCTGATGAGCCGGACGCGGACGTACAAAGGTATCTGCCTCATTTCAACATTAATGCAAACATGGAACTGTTGTTGGGCGTGTGATTGATAATTGAATTAATGGTTAATTCCATCGGGTACCAATCGGCTCCCAAAGCAATTTGGTAAATCGGCGGACTGCCGCTGCCGACCGCTGCAAACCGATGAATGTTCTTGCACACTCATAAATTAGTTTGGCATGTGTTCTGGTTTGCGCCGAAATCAACGATATGTGTGGTCACTTCCATAGATAATATTGCATGAGCATGTTCAACAACAGCAATCAAATACCAGGTTGGTCGTTTTTACAGCTATGTGTATTGTTAAATTACTGTTCTGGGTTTTTGTAGGGCAGTCCAGTCTGATTTCATGGAATGATAACACTGACATCCATGTATTTGATGAACTCTTTAAATGAACGAAAATAGGTACTATTCATTGTATTTGTAAGGTTAAAACACTATTCTATGTAAAGCATAACTTTAGAAACCACATAATTGGTATCGTTAAACATAGCTTTTCCAAAAGGTTTGGAGCACAATTGGGTCAAATTATTTGCGATTTAATATCATTTTATATGGACATGATTATATCTCAGGAGACTATTGTCACGGGGAATAGGTCAGATGGCTTAAAGCTGAGGTTCCGTCATGGATTTACCCATAGTATAATTGTACAAGTACGCTTCTACTTTTACAGAGATTAAAGTCCATAATATTTAGACATAATAAATGAAAGACTGTCAAATAAAATTAGGTACTTTATTTTGACTTCTCCTAGCATTAGCTCCTACCTCGAAATATTTGCTAGGAAGTGAAGCAGGTAGCAGCTTCATACAAACGAAGAAATAAATATGTATTTTCGCATTAGCTTTTTTAATACTTAAATTGATTCTTTGGTTATTTAGCCTTAATTACCTACTACTATTTCATCATCAGATAAACTTTAACGAACGCAAGAAATGGTTTGACATCAAAAGATAAGCCCAGACCAACCTCGATTTATCGATAAAAACTACAGGACAGATATTCGAAACAAAAAAGAACTCCAGGATAGTGATCCGAAACAAAATAAAAACTGGGAACGCAAAGCTTCAGAATTGATAAAGGAAAGCTAGAGGTTTTTATATCGGAGGTAGTAGATATAAGTGTGACCGCTGCGTGACTGCACAGTCAAGCAAAAACTTGCCGTGACAATCGTAGCCTCGTGTTTTTAACGTTCCATTAAGGAAGGATTGCTCTCTCTTTGTGGCTTGGCTCTACAGATCTCGAGCTTAACCGCGCACGTTTTATAGGGTTCCGTGTCAATAACGTGAAAATGGATCCCTTACGATGGTTTATATATTTCTGCCTGACACCCGATTATCCATAAACGACCTAATCTGCTTTCGTTGTGGTTTATGTAAGGTTTCAATTGAGTGTCGGTCTGCGCTTAGTCGGAGGCAATTACTATATCGGGAACCAATATTGGCAGGATATCCGACTTTATATATAGCTGTGCAATCGGTAAACTGTGCTCTCTAATTGTATCTTAATTTGAAAGGACATTGTTCGTCGTCCATACATAGTTCGCCTAAGATCCAACAGGGATCTGTATTTACTCTTTGGGTTGTTGATAATGTATATATTCGATTGAACCTAAATTAAAACAACGGACACTTATGAGAATTCTAAAAAAATGAAAACAATTTCGGGTTTTGAGGTTATAATCATCAATAAATCGTCAATAAAAACATCCGGTATGTAGCAATAACTGTCAAAATGTCAATGTTGTCATCTGTCAATTATTCATCAACTGTCAGTGTCGAAATTAATGCTCGTTTCAAACAGCTCTTTCAATCGAGATTTTTGATATATTATGGCTAATTACGGTTCCAGGACATCTAATCGGACTGTGTAAGTAAAAATCATTATATATAAAGTGTTGAGAATACTGACGCTTGTCTGTTTCAAACTCTAAGAGTGCTGTTACACAGACTTGGCTGTATGAGTTATAATACCTTTGCCTATAATAAACCTCAAATGGAACCAAAAATTAATAGAACTATCAAGATGGAAGCTAAGGACGGAAGTGAATACTTTTTAAAATGTATTCGAAATTAACAAGTGTCCGTTCTATTTTATTATATGTAATGTATATTATTAAAAGCGCTAGTAATTATAGTAAATGTTTCATGCGTGTTGGTTCATAGGCCAGTTTTAACAATGTCCTTTATTTACTATTGTACCTTGCGATATTAATTTCATAATAATTCTCGGTAGTCTTCACAAATCTAATAACGAAATTCTCTTATTTGTCTGGGACCTTTTCCGTTAACCGACAAACACATTCGTTCTCCGTTCATTATACCATAGGGTATTTAATATACTTTGGTTATAGAGTGTTATGTGATGAAATTGGCTGTCATGAATTTCGTATTACCCGCCCCCAGTTGCGTTCCTGAAACCGACTGGTTAGACAGGTGCTCGTTTTAAAACATTTACTTTTCCATTAGACCGACGAGGTAGTAATTTTGTTTGGAAAATAAATCGACAATCCATATCACCTTAGCCTGTCTTACTTATCGATGCCTTCAGTCACTTTTACGACTACAGCCCGATGATAAGCGATAACATTAATTATTTATTTATTCCACTAACACAAAGAGTTGGTGTACAAACGCCCGATCAGTAAATTGTTAGTTATAGCTTTTTTAATCGCAGTTGTGTCGTAACCTATAAATACACAAACCGTTTTCACAAGTTGCCTAAATAACTAAGAAATTGCTTTGCAATAATATGTATGTGATTGCTATAAACAAATATAACTTTAGTACGATTCGGTCACACGGTAATATGTTAAAATATTTAACAAAAACCCCACGCATGCAATTAAATTGCATTACAATTTATATTGAAAATGAATTCACAGCCCAACCGTTATATTTGGGACGCAAATTTTAACACATAGTTTTGTTAGTGTTTACGTTTCCACACCACAACGGTTAATCAGAATGATGTAAAATTTTAATATCGGTCTTCGATCGACACAGGATGTAAATAATAAGTACTTATGTCTGTAATGTTGCTGCTGATTGCGTCGGAAGCGCACGATACTTTAATTATACTTCACAGAGTGCTTGTGATGAAAAAGGCTTCGGTGAGAACCGGGTTTGTAGGAAGTACCTATAAATAGTCTATATACAATCCTGTTTGAAAGCTAAAGACAAAACGGAATGTTAAATAAAAAGTCTTATTTATCTATAACGTTTGCAATTTTTGGATTAAAATCAGTGTGTGCCTACTGAGCAAACTGCGTTTGCACGAGAGCACCACAAAGTCGTAATTCCTATGTCGATAATTGTGTAATTATGGTACATACTTGCATATTTTATAGAGACTGCGTCACATTTGTTTTGGGTACTGGGACATACCGGAACATAGTCACCTAATAATTACTTAAAAACTGAATAAGTGTGAACATCATTCCGTGTCCGTAAACGGACGTAGTTAGTAATAATAAACGAGCTAAATAATGAGCAAGGAGGGAGTATTTAAAACGTACAAGGGCGATTATACATGCTAACGGCCTTCTGCACGCCATGGAGAAGCCCGAAAAGGTTCAATATTGACTTACTATAAGTTCGAGCCTTGCTATTTGTATATCTGCAATCAGTTTTTGGAAACCGCCAATCATGCAGCACGAAACCTGTTATCTAGCCTTTACTATTTTTAATTTGCCAATTGAAATTCACAGTTGGTAGTTAGGAGTAATCAAAAACCTGAAAGTTTGACGCGTAGGCTTGCCAAAATGTACCATTTCTTATACCAGGCTATAGCTGTTCCCTCCAAAGAAAATAATTGCACCGAGATGTTGGGTAAAGGCTAGGCTGATGCTTTCAAAACAGAAAACTAGGTAGTTCATGACGAAAGCCTTGGTATTATCTCCAGTTAATCCAAAGTGGACAGAGCATAGTTTTGAATTCCGATGTCCTGTTTGAGATTCAGTCGGTCGGAATCGCCGTAAACTTAGGTACATAGCAATCGATACAAATCAGAGCCAAGTTTTGCTTGTCAGTGTCAACTTTATTGACTACTAGCCGTTTTCCCGCGGTTTTACCCGCGTCCCGTGGTAACTACTGCCCGTACCGGGATAAAATATAGCCTATGTTACTCGTGGATAATGTAGCTTTCGAATGGTGAAAGAATTTTTAAAAACGGTCCAGTAGTTTTTGAGCCTATTCATTACAACTAAACAAACAAAGTTTTCCACTTTATAATATTAGTATAGATGTTGTTTGGGTACCATTGACTCTTATAGGACATGAATTAAGAGATTACTATTGTTGTTAGTATTATAAGAATAAACAAAATAAAAAGGAAATAAATTCTAAATACTACCTACTTACATGACTCCAACATTTTCTATTTTACTAAATAATATTCTAGAGGGAAATAATTAGGTAAACGCGTAAGTAGCTCATGTGATAACTTTTGTGTAAACGTTTGCTATTCCATGCTGGAGTTTAACTTAAAATTGTCCTTCATCTCCAGCAAAAATAAAATAATTCGTTCTGGTTGGATTAATCTTCTAAAATCTTATAACTCATTATGAACTCCTATTTCTCTTGTGCTTGTATTTAAAGTAAAAAACAAAAGGACAACGTCTAAAAGATTTTTTCTGATGTCCCTTTGTTTTTTTTAATGAAGATGGCGTAAGATATAGCTCGTCCCTTTAAATAAACGTAAATAACTTGTATTTACGAAAGATAACGAAACAACGTGTTATAAAAATGTGCATATTTATCTGAGTTATTTTTGCTAGACAGAAATATGTAAATGAATGCTAAATAAAATTAAAGTCACAATTTCTGAAATCAAAGTTAGGTCTGGCTGTACACGAAATGATAAAAGGCCTTTTATCTAAACAAAGCATTAGCTCAGTTAAGATAGCAAAGTCCAAGACACAGTGCTAATTGATGTTAAGGCGTGGGCCAGACTGACCACGGGCCAACGGGATAAGGAAATCCCGGTATTAGCCTTAAGGTGGTTAAGCTTAGCCCCGGACTTAGCGTTAAACACAACACAACCAAAAGGTCGGTCGGATATATGTGTATTTAGTACACTTACACTTTATTTGCAAGAGTAGCTATTATTTTTCTGGGGTATTTTTTGTTAGATCCCTAGGAGATGGTTTAAAAGCAAGTGGTTTTTACCACAGCGAACAGTATGAAAAGAGTTGAAGTGGGAGGGTAGGTATTAAATGGAAGCTAAAGGAGACCGACATAACAATAAGAGTATATGTACACTGTACTGTAATATTATAATAGGGAGGTCCCATAACTGCCCCACATAATTATATTGAGGATACTCAACGAGGGATATTTTGGCATTGTCTTTTTGGGTCACAGAACGCGCAGGGAGTCTTATTGAGCAGAAAACATTTTATAATTATCGAGAACAGCCAAACAGAAGAACTTACTTACCTACCATACTTTGTAACAATAACAATGATTCAAGTAAAATATATATTTTAAATGAAGTTATGATACCTAGCATCTGGCATGAAAAACGCGGTCAAAACGTCGAAGTTCGTAGCACCTAGATAATATGATTCATGAAGTTTGTTTATACAGCATGTTGCAAACATGAGCTCTGAGTGATGAATTAAAATTTGATGTAAAACGATTTTTGCACGACTATATCAACGAGGTTGAAAACACGGTACTGTTATAGTTATACTCATTCATTATTTATGTCGTAAACAATATTCAGGTACGGGTAAATATTTTTCAGTCAGTTACTTAATAATCGGTAGAGGATACCTATAAGTCGGGATGTGTATAAATTCTATTCTTTAATACAATAACAAGTTAGTTACGTATATTTATGATTAGGCTTATGTTACTGGTAAGTAATAAGAGCAGGCAGAGAAAGGCAACATGTCGATTCGGTCTGGTGGCCACCACGTAAGTACAGCCAGCAGTGAAAGATTACTCACCGTGACAAGTGACTGCCTCCGATCCCAGCAGAGTTCATTACCGACTCACCGGAGTCCTTGTGTGACCACTTCATTTGAATACTGTTTGGCAATGGGTAGCCAACGGTTTACCTCAACGATGTGAACTTCTTAATAACCTTTTTTGTTGTTGCAAACATGAGCAATGAGAATCATTAGAACTTACTTGATTATTACTTATAAGTAAAAGATCGTATTAAAAATCACAAATAATCTCAGAATATGTATTTATAGTATTATCTTATGTCTTTATTATTAACTAACTTAATTCATGTGAAAACCTTATACCTACTTAAAAGAAGTAGGTAGTTTCATCATACATGAGGTCGGGTCTCACACTGTTTTACGAAGAGAAATTTTCTCGGTCGCTTGTGATTATCGACGACGCTCTACGCACATGTCTGTATCTTGTTGCAACTAGGAAACCCTGCTCCAAATATATTGATTTTATAACAAAAACGAGGGGATGGTTGCACGCGGGGTGAATGCCCCTGTCACTGCAGATTCGCCCCGCCATATTGGTTGGGGTTCCCGCGTCACTAATGGAGTAGCGACGGCTAAAATATGAGCCCGTACTCCTCTCCATACGTTGAAAAACATGCGGACTCAGACAAATCATTTTGGGAATTAATTCTATTACACTTTTGGCAGATGGTGCCCGCAACGATTTATTTAAACTTTTCCATTGCAACAGTTCGCTATGTAGCCTGAATGTATGTTCATTTTTAAGGTAACTTATGAGGTTTCATAAGAACAGTTCTTGGATGGTAAGGATCGTTCTAAGATAAGTATTGAAACAATGCAATGTTTATTTTGTGCTGAATTAGTCTAAGTACTATATTGAGATTATGTTACATAAGAGCTGATCCTGATTGCTTTGTCACTGGAATTTATTTCTCCATATCTGGGCTGTATAAAATACCTTGATACTCGTATTTTTTTCAATTTGATTCAGTTATGACAATATTTAAATAAATCTTCTAGACTGCATACTTTGATGCGAATTTATTTCCATTTGATTTTATAACGTCAAATCGAATTTTGTTTAATTGACCTTTGCAATTCATGGAGTTGATTTGAATATCAACCAATTTTACACGAGTATTGGCCGTTTCAACGCAAATTCAGTCAGGGTATCTACATAAATAATCTCATTTTGTTTATAAGGATTCTGCAATTCTGTTCTATTTATGTATTTGTATATCTTACCTAAAAGTGAATTAGAATTAAACCGTACTAAGAATCTAGGGCAATTAGAGGGAATCTGATCCATAACGCTTTTCTGAATATTTTTGTCATAAAAATATGGTTTATTCATCATCATTACATATCTTCATCATTGGCCTAGAAGTTATACCAAAACATCGATGACATAGAATTTTGTTTTAGTACATGGTATATTAATAGTTTAAATGGTGTTAGAATAAATGGGGGTTGTCAAAGTTTATGTGTAATTACTTCGACTCCTAATTGGAAACCTACTCCCAATACACCGTAGCAGGAAAAAAGGTCTTAAGTTTTCTACATAACGTTCTCTAAGCTACAACTTTTATTAAAATGAAAATGGAAAATCCGGTTCATCTACCCCTTCGTGATCAAGATAACCTTAATAGAAGCCTAACTTCGTTGACCTCTCCATATTATCTAGGGAGGTGTTTCAGGTGCGCTTCGTGACGTATTTAACTAGTTGTTCTCGTTATAATACGTAGATATCAAACTAGCGATTATTTAAAAAGAAGCTCCATATGAATGTACTGTTGACTGATTGTAGTGTTGCATAAAGCAGAGGTTTTAATTAATTTATTTAGAAAAAAGAGGCTATCAAACTTATACTCTAATACTCTTTCACCATTAGAAAGCTATATTATCTGCGAGTAACATAGGCTATATTTTATCCCGGTGCGGGCAGTAGCTATCACGTTAAAACGGGTAGTATTTAAGTAATAATCCTAATCCTTAGAAATAGCCACATGTACTTACATCATTAAAACAAAATTACGATCACAAAGGAAACATGATGAAAGCCTAGCCAGTCACATATTATGTGATTTTTGTAGCTATGGAAATTTTGATTGATAAAAATAGACTAGGTATAAACGATGTGGCCTACAAAATAAACTTGTACGAAACGAATAGACAAGTTTTCTCGAAAGCTTAGCACGACAATAGACTATTTTTGAAGGCACCTATTCCTACATACTTTATCTATATAAATATTGTTACTTCTACTGAATAAACATCTAGAAATATTGATTAATTCTGTAATCTCAGAACTAGTTACTATGATGCTCTATATGAGCGATGGATGTAAATGTCTACATAAACCACCCCTTTGTTGCATCCCCGTGTAAAATATAACGTAGAAAGCAGGTACACGCTACATTGTGTGCAAGTACTAAGCATAAAGGCCAAGCCTGAATAGTGCATCATATTTTGTGGATCGCCGCAATATAGGTACTGTAAAGATGTCCCATACACGTAGAAATGAGATCTACGCTATTGTTGATCGTGCATTCAAGGAATTTAACGAGAAACTAAAGTAAGATGTTCGGAGATCGTTGACCAACGGATATTCTATGACCCGACGTACCTTCTTACCTTCTTGTCTAATTACATCAGCATTTTCACTACCCACATATATTGGACATTCACTTTTAGTGAAGTATCCGCCAGTGTAACCGATTTATTGAGCAACACTCAATTGGCATCTAGGTTTGGTCTTGTTAATGTAAATGTATACTACAAAAGAACTTCGTACTATATCTATCTGCGTATTTGATTTCGGCAGGTTTTTTTCCAGATCGTTGATTTCCTTGGAAATATGAATATCATAAGCATAAGATATGCATATGACTCGAGGGTAGAAATCGTAGAAAGTCAGATACAATGTATTTGTAATACTTAAAACCAGTTAAAGTTAGAACCCATTATAGTGAACAGAAAGAAATCTATTCAACCGCCGTTTTAAAATTACAACTTAATCGATAGCTGAAACATTCTCAACAAGGGAAATCAAAATTGTCTTCGCACAACCAGTTCCAATTGGAAATGTACGTAGGCAAAGTCTCAAAGTTAATAGCGACCGTGTGATTTGTACGTGGGGTGGCCAAGCCGTCCGTTACCACGCACGTTTCTGGCACCCTGGCAACACTCCCTAACGGCTCCACACTTCCTTATACCCGGGAGCACAGTACCGGCCCTGCTCCGGCCACTACGATAACTTTAATAGCAGGCGGCCGGGAATTGGACACCGACTGATTGTGTTTACTACCTACAGAATATTACGTAAACGGTGTTCGTCCGCCTGTCTATCCCGTATGACTGTACCGGCGCCAACCTAAATATCGATCGAGTGCTGTACTTAAAAAAACATGGAGTAAGAACCTAACGTAGAACGAAAATAAAACACAGATTTTACTATTACACACTCACATATGTACAAAACTAAATTAAGTAAGGAAGGCCTCATCAGTTATTGAAACCTAGAGGGTATAAAAGTATAAATAAATACTCGCCCACATATGCAGTGAAATCGTAAAAATATCATCAATCAGTTCCTATTTTAGTATTGAGCGGCTTTGGGTAATCGCAACTAAAGGACGGTATCAATAGCATGGGGCTATGTTTAGAAAATCATTCTAAGATTAAATTCGGATCCCTCCGACCACAAATCAGTAACGAGTCCTTATTTATTAGGGTAGAAATAAAATATAGCATCAACTTTTCATGTTACATGCTCAAATGGGAGGTTTGGTTACAGAAGTTTGGTCGAGGAAAACGTCTCGGTTCCACCTAATAAAAGAACTGTATTTTATTATAAAAATGGACGAGATTAAATTGTGATATAAAATTAGATGTCAAAGTGCTAGCGGCTATGAATTCCGACATATGGCTTTATTGATTTATCGGTTGTGTTGTATTATATTGGAAGTTATTATATCGATATCTATTAAGAAGTTTTGTTGGAGTCCTGTCGCAAATGCGCATTCCTAGAGTTGGCATTTTTGTAAATAAACGTACCTACTTGAAATTACCACATTTAAAAGAAATTTTTGTAGTGCTGAGTTAAAGCGTCTTCAGGCGTACAGTAACAATGATGCTAATTGCTAAGTTTTCTGTTAAAATTTGAGCCCACGCACTTAATTTTTTTTGTAGATGAATAATAGCTACATAATGATGTCATTAGTGAACAAATTAGAATAACGGAAAGTTACGAATGTACCGTAAATATTTGCAAAAAATTATACTACATTTTTGTATGCTACTTAAAAACAGGATGTAATAGTAGTAAAACAACCTCGACGTACATTGGCACCACAAAAACACAAAGCTATAAATTCAGTTCGACTGCAAAAAATGGCAAAGGAAATGATCCTACTTATCTTCCGAATGGTCTTTTAAGTATCCACATTAGTTTTACATAAAGACGAATTTAGCAGAATAAGTAGGATATGGGTACAGTGGGATAAAAGTACAAGTCGAGTGCAGGCGTTCAGTGAAACGTTTCATATGTAAATGGCCCCGTAATCTGTAGGAGGCTCCCGGCGAACAGACATCTATCGCCGGGATCGGACTGAACGGGGAAACTTTTCGTCTCCGATATGTATTCTCCAGTAAACAGTAGACTGCAAAGTTTGTCACAGTTTTATGTATAGACCAACTAGCAGCGATACATTTGCAAGTACTCGGCTGCGAAGCGAAGGGTTTTCATGTCTTCTTTATATCTTTTTTCCATTTAAAAATATCGCTTTGACAGCAAACTCGGTGCACTAACGGTGTAACTGGGATAATAACTTTTCCCGCGTTCCATTCTTTCAGCTTTGTTAATATTTTCAGCGCTATTCAAAATGCTATCTAGAAAGTGTTTTAACGCTTACTCGGAAGTAATAAAGCCGGCACAGTAAAAAAACTGTTAATGTCTTTAAATATTAAATGTCTGAATATGGAAGTAGGCTATTGTTCATTTACACAGGACTCTGAGATGGCAACATCTTTTATGAGAAACAAGTGATGATAACCAACATTGTGCAAATATTTTATATTTATAAATAACTTCAAGACACACATTTTTATTTATATTTCAAGTACCTATAGGTAGTTGTGTTTTAATATTGTTCTAACCTGATCCCTGTTTTATTTCCGAATGTGACTAATGTTTGTGTGGTCGTGGCGGTTATGTCCTAGACAGATCTTGACTCACCCAGATGGAATTTATTGAGTAAGAATACTTAAATGTCTTATTAGTCACATGTTATGTTTCATAACTCTTAAATGACATTTCGCCAGGTCTTAGTCAGACACATCTCTGTATTGCCTGGGTTTTATGCGTAATAAAAATTGTGGGTAACCCATTCAATGCCTAATCATATTAATTTATGGATGCGATCGATAGTAAATTCTCAAAATAGTGATCACTTTGAATATAAATAAACTTTGGATATAAATAAAAATAATTAATTCCTTTCTTCTTCGACAAAATTAATGGGATCTGATTTAGGTGTCAGTTTAGAGTTTGGATACATTACAGATCGAAGCGTCATATGCTGAGTAGCTAACTGTAGCTCACTTTTCATAGGACCAAAGATGTATTCTGCGTAATCAAGTACGGTACAAACATGCATAACGCTAAACGAACAACCAACAATCATACAGGCGAAGTGATTTTAGTAATTGGAGTCCACAACGTGTGAAATAAAATCACAAAAATACGACTGAACCTAGATAAAGTATTAACCAAACATTTTTATGGTCTGGTCTTTATTGTTGTCTAGTTTGCGGTTTATTCCCACATGAGTTCTTGTTTTAATTGCTATTCGTATTTTTACATTAATTTATTTAAATTACTTTTATACTGCAAAGTTATTATGACGCATTTTCTTCACAGTTTTTAAACACTAACAAGCGGTGAAGGGCGGTTGTTTTTACTTGATGTCTTTTTTATTTTTGACATTCAGAAAGTGCTAATTAGCTTTCGCGTTCTTTGAATAAATTACCCTTGCTTTTTAAAAACGGTTTTATTTATTATTCTTCTGATGTCGTGAAACTTAAGGCTTAAAATATATTACGAGGAACAAAATTAATTTGATATTACCTAAGTAACTAGGTTGTGAATAGACAGCTCTACACGTAGCATAATAATTCGAAAGATAATCAGTGGACTGTTTAAGACAAGTACTTATAATGTAGACTTCTAAAATATTAACTATTTTACGCCATCTCTAGCTAAAATTCACTTAGCTTCATATGAGAATAGATTGAAAATGAAAATGGAATTTCAACGGCCGTCAATAAACGGATCAATTGAAATATAAGAGGACTAGAACTAAGTTGGACAGTAATATTGAAATGACGTCTTAGCGGTTCCAATTCTGAATCGTTAACCATAATAAGTTCAACTTCCTTTGTGGGCATGATTAATGTCTGAGATATTTAGGCATTATAATCTTAAGCTATTTCAGAGAAACATTTTCTGGTTTTGCTTTGATTCCGTGATTACGCATTTTTTGTTGAGGCAATTCGTTCAAGCTTTTATCGGACTTGGTAAACTTTTTGTTGGTAACTCGCCATTGCGGCGTGACAGTGCCATAGTTTCTTGCTTGTCCGGTAAGATGGTACACAGAATATTATAAAATATGATAAAAATGTTGAATCCAAACTTTGAATTAGCTCGGTAACAGTAAAATTACGATGACTTAAAACTTTGTTGCTGACACTAAAACCAGATCACATTACCTCCACAACCTGTGCATGGGGTGGGATAGGTTGCAACCCTTTCTGATCTATGACCGTAACTATCATCGAATAATCGATAAAATGAGTCACTGAAATTGGTCCTTAATGAGACAACGAGAGTATCAAAGCAAAGATCACCCATGATTTGATGCACGCGCAACACATTTTCATTATAGAACCCGCAAGACTATAACATTCAGATGAGAGGTGCTCATAAACTGATGCAGCAACTGGCGCGACATGCAAGTCTGTGCACACAATGTTCTATGCAGGTAAATCAATCGTGAGTTCCGTGGCTTCTCACGCGGCGCTCACTCCGAGGGCTCTCAAGTCGATCGCGTCTTCCATTCAACGCCTTTTTGTACAGTACGCCATTTCCTCTCAAGGAAAAAAGTCGAACGACAGTGAGACGGACGTTAGTAGTTTTTGTGATATTTTCGTAATACCACTTCGGAGATTAGATTTTGACGTCGTAAAGCTACTTCTACGACGAGACTCCATCATCCTCCGAGCCTTTTCCCAATCATGTTGGGGTCGGCTTCCAGTCTAACCGGATTCAGCTGAGTACCAGTGCTTTACAAGAAGCGACTGCCTATCTGACCTCCTCAACCCAGTGACCCGGGCAACCCGATACCCCTTGGGTTAGACTGGTGTCAGACTTACTGGCTTCTGACTACCCGTAACGACTGCCAAGGATGTTCAATGACAGCCGGGACCTACAGTTTAACGTGCCATCCGAAACACAGCCAATGGTGTCTAAGATATACTTAGAAAGTACATACAAACTTAGAAAAGTTGCATTGGTACTTGCCTGTCCTGGGATCGAACCCGCGCCCTCATACTTGAGAGGTTGGTCCTTTACCCACTAGGCCACCACGACTTCTACTTCTACGACGAGACTATTTGTAACAAAAATATCAGGTGGAACTGGACTTTAAGTTGTTCGTAATTTATATTAAGCATTAAGTTTACTTTAACGAGTGCTCATAAAATAGCACACCTATTTGTTTTAATTAGCTGAAGCATTGCCTTAAATGAGTGCTTAAATTTTGCACTAAATCAACTCGGTGGCCAGTGATTATTAAGTATGCATCGTTGCATTTTTGAAACTAATTTGCTGTGAAGTTAGTGTAGTTGGTTAGTTATTAGTTCGTAGCGGTATGTAATGTTAGTATACGTCCAGTATACCGTTTGGTGATTTGTTCAACCGTAAAAGAAAGAGCTTTAGTGAAATGATACATAGTGCTCTCCTAGTTAACAGTTAGA
The DNA here is from genome assembly GCF_030705265.1 of Helicoverpa armigera. NCBI lineage: Eukaryota > Metazoa > Arthropoda > Insecta > Lepidoptera > Noctuidae > Helicoverpa > Helicoverpa armigera. Next base: position 5,281,215 of record NC_087132.1, on the reverse strand, counting down.
GTAGAGCCTCTCACTCGCCGCTATAATGACTGCTACACATAATTACTAAATAATTGGAAACTGAGACGAATCCCGAGATGAAACAGGAAATACTTAAGGCTTTATCGCCGCGGCTTCCTCTCTTATAGTGTTTTTCCATCGTGCGAGCGAAGTTAATGAAATCAAAATGAAACTAGTCATCATGTTGGTACGGTTTACATTAAATATCGATAAAAAAGAAATCGATGTTTATAGCTGTTCGCAGGCGCACCGAGTAAATCGCATCGGCATAGTTTTTGCTCCATTAGATAGGTGTGCAGTGAGTATAAGGCAGGTGTTGTTTTATCAGCGGACGGGAACATTGCCCTCACTTCCGCCCTTATCTGAGTTTACTTACCTTTGCCTGAGAACCGCCGGTGACAAGTCAGCTGTGCTCTTTCATTCATACGTGTATCGTACATATCGATATTTGACGCGCCTCCAATCCAGCTAGATAGTCTACGATGACAAATATTTGTTCCGCTAGTTCCGTATTATAAGTAAATACTTATTCTGGGTTACGATATAGTAAATGGTTGGTATTTGCGAAATTGGTAAAGTGTTTGTTGAACTATCTGGAATATTTAAGACACAATACAAGCGATGCTTAAAGTCGCTGTGGGTAGTATAAAGTAATTGGGCACTTGGTATTCTCAATGAATTCATCTAAAATGGTGTTGTTTTTTCCGGCGACAATTAAAAAAAGCGTTGCCAAGAAATTGGTCTAATTGTCAGACATGGTTATTTTAGTAATTTAGCAATCAGTAACACGTTACTGCCTACTCCGCCATAATCTCCGAGCCTTGGCAAGAAGCGTAGGTATTCATTTCGAATACCCTAATGACAAACTTGAAAATTTTAATTACCGTGAAATTGGAGCGGAAACACAGCTAGGCAGAAAACCTTAACTTGACAGTTTCTTTTGACAACTTTGAGACAAACCGTTACATTTTCCGATTAGGTACCCAACTTTCAAACAACAAATATTGAAAGCGCAAAGCTTTTGCTTTAGAAAATTACTTTTATTTTATTATGGATACCTAAAGGGTAGGCTGGGATATACGTTGAAAGCAGAGCTATATTTAAGAATGTGGATCTCCCTGTACTATAGTTTTTTTGCCATAAGAAGAGTTCCCTGACACTTCATTTTTTTCCGTGACATGCATACTACTTTAGAGAAATAAAAAATAAACTGGAAAAAAAAATTAAAAATTATATGATAAAAAAAATATTGCCTATCTTAAATCACTAAGTAAATTATTGTGGTTTTAAATAACTGTTAATAAATTAAGTAAATAAAATAACAAACTATAAATCTTAAAAAAGTTTAATGCGTGGAACTGAACTTCTGCCAATAGAGATTGACGCTACTCGTAGACACAAATCGGAGCGGCCATCTTGTAATCGCGAACGTGTTTCATCCGCGTTATATCAGGTTTTTGGTTATTGGCTGGTTTTTTGGTTTACTGTAAAGTTTAATCAAAATCCGTACAACAGTTTTTGTGTGAAAATAAACAAACATCCACACACACACCCATACCAACTTTCACATTTATAATATTTGCAGGATCTAAAATCGGTAATCCGATTTCATTTTCTTTGCCAACTGATTCGATATTACAAAAAAATCGATTAAATTTCGTTAGGTCACATCACTACATTTGTCAAACAAGAACTGTCAAGGAACTCTTCTTACAGCAAAAAAACTATAGTTGTTAACTGAAAAAACGGTTTTGACATAGTAATTTTACCTCTGCACATAGAAAGCTGTCCATGGTCAGTTCATCACAGTGTAAAGTCGAAAAGCTAAATATAAAACCATCGAGATCAAAATCTGTGAAGTAGGTACATAACGTACACGCAGGTAGGTATAGGCTATCAAGAAATTGGGTAAGTGAAATAAAATGTTAGTGGATTGGAATCTCGCCGCAGGTTAGGCCGCGAGGACTCAACACTCGTAAGCGGTCTATTGATGTTCCCGCACCGGGAAACCATCTCCATGAGCCTACACACCTCTTTAACATACATACTGCCTCCGTAATAGTCGTAGACGAGCTAGGCGTGAACCGATTTCAGATAAAATACCTATTTCCCGAAAATGTACGAAGCCCTTAATCTGCATTGCAATAGTTACCACATTTAAATCTTTGTATTCGAATGCTACACACGACACGCGTTATACCGATAGATACCTACTGCGCCAAGGGGACAACGTGCGGCCATTACCGAAAGCGATCTTAAATGTTTATTGAATAATATTTAAGTAGGTGCTCAAGACGAAAGGCTGAAAAAAGTACGTAATTTATGAAGGTGATGTAATACTGAGCCCATAAATATAAGGTATAATGTGAGTACGTAGTGAACTAGGCAGGCAATATTTACGAAGTTAAACGAATCAACCCAATTGCGGCGGAAACGTACGCGCGATGAAAACGTTGAATATTTTAGTGAACAAAGAATTTAGTTAAATATTTGCTTTCGAAAATGCTCAAATTAGATAAAATAAAAACGCGAGGAACGTAAGTCAACTTTGCATGATAAATGTTTCGAAGCCATAATTTTATATTTTTACTAAGGAGATACTTATTGGTTTTTGCTCGGCTTTGAGAACGAACGAGGAATCCGGAGTCATTCGTTAGAGTCAACTTAGTGAAAAGGGTTTTCTCAACGTTTTTAAAGGCATCTACCAATCTGTCACTGCTTGTTGTTGTACGTACCTATAGACAAATCTGTGTTTTAAGTTGGGAAACATAATAGGTAGTACATGAGGGTTAAGATTTGTTCATATGGGATTAATCAGTAGGTATACTTATAAATAATAATCGTTCTATGTCGATAACTTGTATTCTGCGTTTTCGTTACTGATTTATTCATTTAATTTTGTTAAACGAATTTCCGTAAAACCACTTTTGGCATGAATATAGTCGGTAAAAAGTAGATAAACCTCAGCATGTAGTGACAGTATGCCAACACGTCGGCTATCTACTGGCGCACCAGTAACCTTTCCCTCACAGCTTTACGATTTGTGGGATGATAAAACGAGCAGTTTGTACGTTTCGCTCTTTTTCCCTTTATTTGCACAAAGACGCAGATTTAGGTAATAAATAAAGGTTTTATTAATAGTAAACGCTTATCCTGTTCTTCTGTAAGTACTTATTGTTGCTGTCGTCGTTACGTATATTTATGCTCTCTTTAATCAACATCGAAAACGACTAGAATGTAATTACCACTGTACGTCACGCTGAAGACTTCTTTAATGCGACTCTCTGCTCGCCATCTGTTTCTACTCCACGCACCGTCTTAATTGAGAAGCAGCCAACAATTAATATCCTTTTATGTTCAACCAGTTTACAGTACATTACATCGTAGCACACACGAAGACTAATCGGGCATCTCAAACGAGTCATTACAACGAATTGTTATCCCTTGTATCATTTGTTTACATGCCAATGGAAAGCCGGTGAACAGGAAATATGGTGCTCGGCCTCCAAAGAAAACTTGGACGACCCTGAATGGAAGTATTTCTAATTTATCGAACAACAAAAGCAATTTTGCAACAGTTGTAGCAGCGTGCGACGCGACGGCGAACATTCACGAGAGTCGCGACCGCTCCGCTCGCGCGTCCGCTCCCGCGCTCGCTCCGGTGCTCGCTCGCGTGTTCGTGTAAAAGTCTAATCTTCAACCAACTTAGCAACAAAACTAAGTTTAACCTACTTCGCGGTTTAACAGCCTTTTGAACATTCCTGATAAAAATGTTTGTAAAAATACTTAATTACATTTTAATTGTAAACTTCCTTGTAAGTGTAATTGCTGTTTTTACTCACCTGTAAAGTAACTAACATTTCAAGTTGGTTTATTTTTTTTGGGTTGTGTTGTTATTTTTGGTGTTTAAAATTATTAAGATAGCACAGTCTCCAAACCGACCCACATATTATTATTAATTCAAACAGTAATGTTGTTAGCCACCCATTAGGTAAGTGAAACCCGCTGAAAACAGTGCTTCGTGTTAGATAACTTAATCGCAAAATATGTAACATTGAAATATTACGAAGTTAGTCTATTTTAACTTGGTTGAAATTGCATAACTAAATATAAACTTTTGGCTCGTGTGAGTTATTGCGACTATTTGATATTTCGTCATGGTTGAGCGAGTATAAGGGCTTATGTGTCACGCAGATTTATGTAGTGATATTTAAATGTTGAGCCCGATCGCTCAATATGGTGGAATCGTAAAGGAAACGTAGTCAAATCGACACCGGTACGGGTGTACAGCGCTTGCCGGGATTCTCACGATTTATGAGGCAATATGTTTAACGTCTACTACGGGAACCCTCTCCGAACATAACGGGGCTGTTACGTAAACAGATTGCTCGCGAGTGGTGGGCCGACGCTCCAGATATCGGCCTACGAACGAGTCCTACACTTACAACTTTTGTACCAAATCGACGACGACATTTTGCTCTTTATAAAGCTCTCTGCATACGAATAGCTAGATATGGCGACAATGCGAGAACAATATCAGAGAAGAGCGCTTTGTACAGATTTTCTTACTGTAAAATTCGACCTGTAACCGCCGAGGCTTCGTAAGTGTGGCTTTGAATGGGTTTATGTATCTAAAGCTCCACACTTCTTACCTTCTCCTGGCGCTAAATGACAATGAAATCTAACCAGTTCGATATTTAAAAGTCCGGATTTAGGAAATCCATCACTATTATGAAAGTTCTTTCTATTTTAGCTGTTGTTAGACTTTGGTGTTGATTGATTCATGGTACATTTTATTCTAACTTTATTCTACTAGACGCCAGGGAAAAAATTCTCGTGGAAATTGTTCAGCAATAAAAACGTAAGAAACAGAATAATTTTATTGGCCGTGTGTACGTTTCATTCCCCCTGACATTTGGATCTAAACTCGTCCGTGTAAGTCAATTTTTACGAGTATGAGTATAAAGTGATTTTTTAAATTTTGTTTTTATTGTTTACGATCGACATTAAAAAGTAAGAAAAGAAAATAGGCTTCTGTAAGTATGATTCTCGTTCATGGTTCTCCCATAAAATTTGGATTGAATATATAATGAAAAACAATTTTCTTAGCTTATGGTCTTGTATTACACGATTAAATAGCGATATTTACCTTATTTCAGGCTTATTATTTATTTAACAAAAAGAAAACAAAATTGAAATAAAATATATATCATATATTGAATGGTCGCCTCAAGAGCACTCGAAACCAAAACTGGTTCTAAGTAAATATAACAAATAATAAGTTGGTAAGGTTAGTTGGTGCCATTTTAGTATTAGTTTTCTGCGAGCCCCAAAGTAATGTTCGATCCATCATTGCAAGTGGCATTGGGCAAGACCCAGTATGCATAAGTAAATTTTTATCGATCCCGAGGCGGACTAAAGTAATGAGGGAGGCCGGCTAGCGCTGCCTCGCTGCCTCGCTGCAAGCCCTTAAAAGGCAACAATTGCGTGACGTCGGAAGATTCTTAATTTTGATTAGAGGCTTGCGTGAATGGCCTCGGCGGTGGTGTTCATCAAATGATTTAACCACCGTTGATGTTTACTTTACAGCTTTGTTGATTTTGTGTCCCGTTCATTTATAGAGAGCCATCAAACCATATGTCTGCCCTCTGGCGACACAAACAGAAACGATCAACAATAAAAAACAAAGTTTATAGCTTCCCCCCTTTTCAAATCCTTTCATGCAAATCGAATACTGCTTCAAAAAGTTAAAGGACAATACATAAAACCATGAACAATTGTCAATAAACAATTGAGTTAGCACCGTAGAAAAAATAAGCAATCAGAAGTCTATTTTCAACGCTATACCATTTTATCCAGCAATTGTAAAGCAATACACTTTAAAAATAAAAGCGAGTGTTCAAACATGAATCGGCTTGGCGAGGCAATAAATTGTGGCACGAGGCAAAACTCGCCGTTAAATATACTCTTTTAAAGTTCAACTTAACATTTGCGACGCCAGTTTTATCGTCTAAAATAAACATATAAAAATACGTAGTTTTGTTATGTGTATGTGATATAACATTTCCCTAAAGGACTAGACATGAAGAGAACGCCACTTTGCACTTTTGTATTGCGCTTTTCGTTTTCAAACTGTTACATGCGCTTTTATTTAAATGCCGTATGGTTTTGTTATGCTTTTATGACGTTGGGCTTTAAAACACCGTCATAATTATTTACTAACAGGCAAAATATATGCATAAGTTATCGGACGTTGCCTGCGTAACTGCTACTTTGTTGTCGCTCCGCTAATGTATTTTGAAATCAGTGCATAAACTTGTAAAAAGTGCTGGTGATAGTGTTAACCTGGTAGAAGGTGTCCACTGCTATAAACTTGTGCTAATAATTTTGTGCTATAGTGTAATTTTTTAGAAATAATAGACAAAATAATCATACACTATTTATCCAGCCTACCGACAGTTGTTTTATATCTGTGCGTGGTGCTAAAACGCGTAAGCGCCGCTTCTTGCACGGCGCTTATGACATTCTTCTCGCGAACTCTGTTGAACGGACGGTGCTGCGGCCTTTATTAGTGTGCTTTTGGTTTTGCTTACCACTATTACTGCCAACTTACTTTTGTTCGAAACTGTGGGAGGGTCTTTATTGCTGTGCTGTTTTTAATTACCGAAAATAAATAAAGGATATGGCTTCATCAATACAATTGTGGGGCTGTTGTACCAGCGATCGTTTGCAATTGGAAGATGACAAAGAATTTATAAATTGTATGAAATGCAAAAGGTCTTTTCATTTTGCCTGTCTGTCTATGCCTGAAATCCCTATTGAGGAGGAGGCTTACTACAAGTGGAATTGTTCGGGTTGCACAAATGCCATTTCTAATGCTTCTAAGACCGCTAAACCGAACAGGAATGTTTCTACTACAAGAGGAAACAAAAGAATGGCATTGAATTCGCCACCTCAGACCGCAGCAATTACGGCTGAAGATGTGCGTACTATAGTGCAAGAGGTGGTCGAATCTGAGTTCACTGCCATGCTCCAAAAACTTAATAGCACCATAATCAGCGTTGTCATCAAGGAATTGGCGCCTATTAAGAATGAGATCCGGGAGTTGACGTCATCGTTAACATTTCACACGAAGGAATTCGAAGAACTTCAAACAGGACATAAATTACTAGAAAGAACGGTTAAGGACTTATCTGAACAAAATTCCAAGTTAAATATGTTAGTGACGGACCTAAGTCACCGGGTCAATTACATGGAGCAACAGACTCGTTCCAACAACCTCGAAATTCAGTGTCTTCCTGAAAACAAACATGAGAACCTATACAATGTCGTGAAGCAGCTGGGAGCTGTTGTGGGATGCAGCCTGAATGACAGCGACATTCATCACTGTACTCGTGTTGCCAAACAGCAAGCCGGACACAACCGTCCCAGATCCATCGTTGTTCAGCTTGCCTCTCCAAGGACTCGCGATACTCTCCTGGCCTCAGTAATAAATCATAACAAAAACAAGAAGGTTAACTCAGAGAAACTCAATACTGCGGATCTGGGCATTGCTGGCGATAAAACACCGGTATTTGTAGTTGAACATCTTTCGCCGGCTAACAAAATGCTACATGCAGCCACTCGACAAAAAGCTAAAGACAAAGGGTATAAATTTGTCTGGGTGAGAAACAGCAGGATTTTTGTTCGTAAAACCACCGAAGACGAACATATTTTGATAAAGAACCTAGATTCCCTAACTAAGTTAGTATAGTTTTGAAAGAGAATCTTATTCGTTTTTAAGTACAAAATGCATGCTCCTGTGAAATTTAAAATGTGAACAATTCGATAGCTTAAATATATACTATCAGAACTGCAGAGGATTGCGAACAAAAACGAATATGATTTTCCGTAATGTGTGTATTAATTACTATGACGTTATAATTCTTACTGAAACCTGGCTTAACAGTTCCATACACAGCAATGAATTATTCGATGACAGATATACGGTCCACAGGAGAGATAGAGAGACCTGCCAACTTGCCGGTAAAGAAGGTGGGGGAGTTCTAATAGCAGCCAAAAAGATATTTAATCCTGAACGATCAGAACATTTTGAGAGTGGATGTGAGGATGTCTGGGTTACTTTGGATCTTCCTTCTAACGAATGCTTTCGTCGAATAACTTTCTGCGCTGTATACTTGCCACCACCAGTACGCATGTCTCAGCTGGATTGTTTTCTGGATAATTGTAACAATGTATTGGAACAACTAAACGATTCATGTACATGTATTATAGGTGATTTCAATTTGGGCTGTATAGATTGGAAACTTGACAGTAATTTGAATAAAAGTCAAAAACTGAGTAATACTTGTGAAGCTCTGCTGGACTTTACTTATGTTAACAAGCTGAATCAATGTAATAATGTATATAATGCCTCCTCACGCGTACTAGATCTTGTTTTAACTGACTATCCATTGTGTAATGTAGAAAAAAGTATTGGCACCTTATGTAATATAGATCTGTATCATCCGCCTTTGAACATAAATATTCGTCTTAAAAAAGTAGCCAAACTTCCATATAATATCACATATGAGTTACGTGATTTCCATAAAGCTAGCTACGTAAATATAAAAAAATACCTAATGGAACAGGACTGGGAGGAATTATTTGAGGCGAAGCATGACGTCAATGATATGTTGCTGGCATTTTATACCATCATCAATGATGCCATCCAAAGATTTATCCCTGTTAAAAAACCCAAAAATAGTAGATACCCCCCATGGTTTAACAAAACTCTCATTAAAATGTTAAATACCAAAAATAAGATAAGAAAAAGATATAATACTTACCATAACCCATTGGACAGGGTTGAGCTGAAGATAATTAACAAACGTTGTGATTCACTTGCTATGACTTGCTATAATAATTATTTGAAAACCTTGAAGAAGCTTTGGTCAACAATCCTAAATCATTTTGGACCTATGTTAAAACTAAGCGGGTGGATCTAGCTCGTATCCTTTATCTATGACGGATGGTACAGCTACATCATCAGATGGAACACAGATATGTGAGTTTTTTGCCTCTTACTTCTCTTCCGTATATAGTCCTACTGAAACCAGGTGCAGAACTTATGACACTACTAGTTTTAATAATATTCAAGATAGTAGCATGGCCTTGCACATTCCATTTATCGACGGTGAAGCGTTATATAAAAAACTAAAAAGTTTAGACCGCAACAAGGGTGCTGGCCCAGATGGCATTCCACCAGTATTCATATATGAATGTGCGAATGAGCTGGTCATACCTTTGTTGCGTATTTTTAACAGATCTTTGTCTACCGGAACCTTCCCGTCAATGTGGAAGGAAGCGAAAGTTATCCCCATCCATAAATCCGACAAAGAGAACTTAGTTTCGAACTACAGACCGATTTCAATTTTATCAACCTTTGGCAAAATCTTTGAGTCTATGATCTGCCCCATTTTCAAAACCATCTCAAAATTTTCCTAAGTGAGGAGCAACATGGTTTTGTGGAATCCCGATCGACTAATACCAATCTGGTGCTTTTTACTGAGCTATTAACGACAGCAATAGACTCTGGATACCAAGCTAATGTTATATACACGGACTTCAGCAAAGCGTTTGATCGGGTTTCGCATAAAATTCTCATTTCCAAGTTAAAAAGGTATGGTGTTTCTGAAACACTACTGTCATGGCTCAAGTCATATCTCGAAAATAGAAGTTTTTTCGTAGTTGTTAATGGTTTTCGATCAACCGTTAGAAATATATCTTCGGGCGTGCCACAAGGTTCCCATATGGGGCCGGTACTATTCAACTTTTTTATTAATGATATTCCGAACTGCTTTCGCCACTGTCATATTTTTATGTTTGCCGACGACCTAAAATTCCTCAAAATAGTTAAATCAGAACACGACGCTTCCGAATTACAAAGTGATTTGGACGCACTGGTAACCTGGTGCCAAACAAACCAGATGCTACTAAACCCTGGCAAATGTTACCACATTATATTTACTAGGAAACATCATCCCATTGCCCGAGATTATTACATTGAAGGAGAAAAACTAAAAGAACTGGACGCTATAAGGGACCTTGGTGTTATATTTGATCGGAAGCTAACTTTCGCCCCACACATAGATAATATAGTAAAAAAGTCCTCTAAAATTTTAGGTTTTGTTATCAGAAACACAAAACAATTTAGAAACTACAAAACAAAAATAATTTTATATAACAGTTTGATTCGAAGCATATTAGAATATTGTAGCGTAGTTTGGCGGCCACACTATGCTACTCACTCATTGCGTATTGAACGTATCCAAAAACGATTCTTAGGGCACTTGGCCTTTGTTAATGGTTTATCTAGAAAAATACGCTCATATAAGGATAGGCTAAAGTATTTTAATATGGTTACCCTAGACAAACGCAGACGTCTGAATGACGCAATGTTTGTTTGCAAGGTTTTGGCCCATAAAATTGACTGTCCGCCATTATTGAAAAAAATCGGCTTCCGTGCCCCCTCGAGAATTCCTCGCAGTCCTATAACACCACTATGTCCTCCGCAGAGAAGAACTGTTCTGGGTGCAAATTCTCCCTACGCGAGGTTTTGCGGGATTGTTAACAGCTGCAGTGACCGTATCGACCTCCACTTTGATGGATTGGGAAAATTGAAAGCCAGCTTTCACAAGTATCTCCCCGATCACTGAGCTCCTTTCCCTTCCCGCATTGTCTCGCTGGGAAGGATTTGTTATAAAATTGTTATCTTAGAGTACCTAGTGTTTAATTTCTTTAATTTATTTTGTTATCTTTTTATATACCTATAAGTATTTAAAATTGTAAGTTACGGCAACGATTTGTGTGCATGCAGTGTTTACCTGTAAGTGGTTGTTACACTTTACTCTTATTTGTTGCTTGTTTCTTTGTTTGTGTCAGTGTATACAATTGTTGGTAAACCAAAAAAAAAAAAAAAAAAATGATTGTACCTTTATACTAAAAATCTAGGGTTTAAAAATCAAGTAAATTTCATTTTCATGGGCATTTTTATTTTTGTTGGGAAATTGCTGGTACTTTGAGGTTGGTATTTTCATCGCTACGTATTATTGGTCTATGGTATAGTAAGCCATGATATGAAATGTTTAGCTGACCTTCGTAAATTAGTAGGTTCTTATATATTTTTTTTTCCGAAAATGGGTTCTTTGGAAAAATATTAACAAGAATTCATAAATTATTGTCTTCATGGAGGCTTTCATTTTGTTAATTCCAATGCGAATACAGTATAGCATTATTGTTCAAGCTTTTATGCGCAGCAACACGTAGATTTTAAGTTCTCGTAAAATTATTAATCCGTTGAGACAGAACAACAAAAAGAAATAATAATTCATTCTGCTCGCATACCCTACGGGGATTACGAAACGGGATAAAAAGTAGCCTCTTTCCCCATGTACGAAAGCTTTCTATGTCCAAAGTTTGGCACAATCGTTACATTTCCAGCGCGTCATGAACTGATACTGACGTATTATATTAGCGGTGAAATTGATGGGTGCGGTGTTTTAAATAATGTGTGCGTAAATATAACGAACGCGTGACATGTGCAGTAAAACATCGTCATCTATTAATTAATTGCGAGATGAAATTTTTGAATGCTGAAAAAAAAAGTGTAATATATAACTTATTTTATTTATTATTGCTTGCAAAGATTGATCTACACGATATAGGTATATGTCTATCAGAGTATTAGTTTTGTTCTTTCCATGCAAAAATAGAAAAGTCTTGGGTGTATGTGGATAATTATGTACTTAAATAATATGGTATCTCGTTTAATGTCAATATACAATAGGTTCTAATAGGTTTAACAATAGGCTCCCTGCGAAAACTGATCTTTTTATATATTAATTTAACCTAACTGTGTATATGAATTTCTCCACTAACTGATTTTGACTTTCAAATTCCAAATATGAGTATTTTGAGTTACAAAGATATTGTATTATCTATTAAAAGACTATCGCCGCAGACAATCGGTTTGCTTCACAAAGTTGCATGTTTCAATTGAAACTTGAGTTTAATCTATAAGTTGGTAAAATTGACTTGAACTTCGTTACTACTAACTTATAACAAACTATTTTCATGGATATTGCTCAGCTTTAAGATAATGATTATGTATTATTTTATCTATACCTACTAATAAACTATTTAATAATAAAGAGGAAATATTTTTGTTTGTTTGTACCCAGTTTGTATAAAGGGTCCGAAACTACTGAAACAATTTGAAAAAGTCTTTCATTGTTGGAAAGCTTTGCTCTTCCCGAGTAACATAGGCTACATTTTATCCAGGTACGGGCAGTATACATAGTTCCCACGGGACGCAGGTGAAACCGCGGGAAATCGACTAGTTTACAGAATAAGAGAAGAATGGAAAAAAACTAGCAGATTTAGACAAAATAACTTTGTTTAAACCTTCAAACCAGCTATCAGATTCCTTAAACAAGACCTATCGAAAACCTTCAAACCTACTACAAAAGTATAAATATTCCGTAGGTACCAATTTTATGTGCGAACCTAATTAGGTCCCCGTTTCTAGACGGAAAATTATAAGACGATGTAATAAAATAAATGAATGACAATTAGTTGACTATTGTTCCATTATCAATGAAAGTCGAATTACGTGTACGGGAAAGTAAGCAGCTGAGGAATATAAACAGAATAGACTTTTCTGCCACATACTTATATCATAGTGTTATAGAAATATATAGTAAAGTTGTATTGTATTGGATTACATAGTATAGTGTAAAGCACTGGTATTCAGCTGCATCGGCAAGACTGGAAGCCGACCCTAACATAGTTGGAAAAAGGAATTCGCTGGATGATTTGTGTACTGTAAAGCTTGTATTCATTTCCACGTAATCATGATATTTTCTGCCGAAGCGTCAGCATTAGCATTACGCCAAAAAACATGGAATTGGGAATGATTAAATATGCACAAAATTATCCTATATCTCTATTCCTATTATATTTCCAAATTATTTATAAGATATACTAACTAGAAGGCAACGGCAATTTTTGAAAATAATCCTTTCTCTTCAGAGAAAATCCTCGTTCCTAGAAATGATTGTTTTTTATTTAATAATTTTCTTGCGACGAATACTAAATAACGCAGTAAAATTTAATAACTAAGTCTGGTAGATTTACGTAAATATAGTCAGAACACATACCTTGGGTGTTTATTTTGTTTACTACACACATCTAAAATATTATACTTTGTTTTATCTTCAGTTAATAATGAGCATTTTGAAATTGAAGATCACCCAATGAATCTTACTACAGCTTTGACTGGTGCTCCAATCAATATTAGTATTATATCTAATAAGTTACTGAGCGCTTTCAATAGGTTTGAATAGGTTTCAGTAGAAATTGGTTCTTCCTTGCTAATTCTACCAGCACATAGGTAGATACAGGCGTATTACAGACAGGGTTTCCCTAAGCTTTGAAGATTACATTTTTCGCCTGATATTGAAATCCATACACGTGTCGACACTTCCTGTAAATGATAAATACTTACATTATAGGAAATGCAATCATCACTGGTTCCAAATCGAATTCCAAGGTTTATAATTATATCAGGACGGATTTCACAAATTTTTATAAATCAAGAATAGCTGGTCCTGCATCTCCTGCAGGTCCTGTGGTTTCTCCTTTTAAGGTACAATAAGTGTGAAATCTTATTTCGATTGATCTTCTGCTTTATAATAATCATTTAATCCCTACATACGTATACAGCAGAATACTGAAAGTGTAAAAGCCAACAAACTTTTGGTTTAGTTAGAGTTAACAAAACAAAAAGAAGTTGGAAATATCATCACACTTAATGCTCTAGAGAATTGCGAGCTACTGCAGAAATAACACTTTATGTCAAATCCTCAGGTAACAAGCTGACAGACAGATTTTTCGCGTGCAATATACTAGGAATTGAGTCCCCGGGGTGCTCTCCCTACGTTTATCGCTTACGTCTAGCTATGTTTTGAGATATAAAGAATACGGCCACGATATTACCCAGCGAGGAAAACCATAAAGAGGGTAGTTAGATAAATAGATTGCTAGCCGCGCGAAGGGCGTTCGCTTAAACTACCCTTTAATAGTGAAAGATGTTCTCAGGAATCAACAGTTGCCTTTATATTCCTAGCCGTGACCGGGTTACTAAATAAAAAAATGACTACAGCGCCATTTTCGCACGTAGCGTGGGTCCTGCGCGGTTATTGGCACTTGCCTTAATTTTCCTGCTCCCAGGTACTCAAACCCGCACGAGCCTCCAGTTTTAAATACTTATGTATATTAAAACATGTTAGTTAAATAAAATTATACGCTATGTATATGTACATATGTATGTGGAATTATTTTTAGAGGGTTAAAGGTTAGATACTAATTTCTAGTAGCAATTAAGCTTAGTCCTTGGAACACGATATGCCTTACCATTATATGTACATGTTCAATTCTTTTATACATTTTCGTTTAAATATTAACCAGACTTTGCTATTAACAGTAAAGTCATGTTTCAATACCGTGATTAATATGCTTACCAAAAATGTAAATTAAACCATATAATATAAAATGTTAAAGAAGATATTAGGCGGCAAGCTTACCCTCGCTTTTGAACCTAATCCCCGACGTAAGCTCGCGTCTCACATATGCTGTAATCTGTTGAGATTTGACGAGAAAGAGGGAGCACATTGACCGTTATTTAAAAGATGATAAATTGAGAAAATCCTCTTTGATCACTTCTGATTATTTCATTTTGTATGGTTATGAGTTAGTCCTTTATTGGAACTCTCTGTTTGATGTGAGCGTTTTACGCGGGTACGTCAAATATGTTGACAATGAAGCGCCATTATAATTCCGGAATTCGGGCCTACGTGGAACTCTAAGTAAAAAATGCGGATATAACGTTCCTGGGTATCCATAAAAGAAATATTTCCCTCACAGTTATTTGTGAGAGCAAAGCGGAGCACAAAACGACTAAAATTTTACTTCATGTGATGTTCATACGAGTTGAGTGAAACCTTTCGTATTGCTATACCAGCTTTTGCCGGCGACTTCGTCTCTAAAACTTGAAGTAGGGACTAGCATTGAGTTCAGATATCGGAACAGAAATGCAATAAAGACTGATTCAAGTAAACACATCTTTTTATCAACGTTCGTTTAAAATTCGTTAAGCTACTAAAATTCGATTCAACAGATCAAAATGTACCTATTCGCAAAACAAGATCTTTGCCTAAGTATCGTTATGTATTTCGGAATTAAGTTATAAACATCCAAATCTACAAACTTTCAAACTTCATCAGTTGGATTCTCGTGCTTACCCCATTTCAGAATGAAACGTTGAATTATTGCTTCTTAATATAATAATGTCGTACAAATTACCCAAGTCTCGTTTTAGCTTATAAGTGTAAGAAACAACACAGAGGCACGTTTTACTATCGATTTCCTCTAGTGCGCAGTACCTACCTAACTTGTTACTACGGATAAAGATTTCTAGATATTTTTTTATTAATATTAAATAAGTTTAATAATACCAATACGTTTTATGCCATTAGAGCTACAAATTATTTCTTTTAGTAAAATAAAGTCGTGTTCTACAAATGGATTTTGATTACGCCGTTTTTATACTACTGTAATAGTTATTTGATGTCAAGTTATCTCATAGAAACAGTTGCCATCTTCTGTCCACCGTCGGATAGGCTACGATGGCTTACTTATAATAATTATTTTATAACCGAGCTTTACCGCTTATGCCCCTAATCCTCGGCGTAAGCCTTCAACCCTCGGAAGGGTAAGCAGTATAATATTGTTCATCTACTGTCCACCAAAGATCGTACAAGAGAGCCGATAAATATATAATCATTTAAAAACAGTAAGCGAATTTGGTATAAGGAGATTTTAAAAAATATATAAAATCCGGATGATTGCCACAATGCACAATGGGCTAAGAAAAATAACTAATTGCCAGTTTACGGTCAGTTAATATAACACACAATTCTGTAAGCAGTCTAATTACGGCTCGCGTTTTACATAAGTAGGTAATCACCTACTGTTAGCATATGTTATGTAAGGAAGGATGTTATAGCTTATGTATCTGCATTTTGTTTTTCGCTACTTATGCTTGTGTGGCCTACTTTAGGATAATGCTTGGACTCTCACCTTGACGACAAACTGAAGAAATAACTTAGGATCGATACCACTCATAAACCACATAAAACCTTATAAATTTTTCAATGCTATAAATAAATCATAGTGGTTCAAATAACACGTAGAAGCTTAGTGTTAATGTTAGTTTGTATCGACATGCCTGACATAAGAGCTTTTCAACTGTTTTGCGTTTAAGTATATTATCCGGGTTCGCTTGAACTGGTAATTGGAGCGATGTCAGCAGCGTGTCGGTGCGAATGGAGCCTTATGTTTCCCCGGTAAACAGTAATCTATTATGTGTTACTATGGTTCTGGTCTAAATAAACTTTGACTTTGAATGTGATTCGATTATCAAAGTTTGATTTGATTTTGTTCGCTATTTCATGATTATGGATGTTTAGCAAGCGGGCTACTCTAAATTTTAATTAAATGTGTATTTCGTTTGTATGGGGTGCTTTATTTAGAATTTAGTACATAGAGTAAACATTTTATAGGCACATACAAAGAACATTCGAGCGAACAGCGAACGGGTTTTTCCCATGGGTACAAGGAGAATCTAGAACAGTTTGAATATACTTAGGTATTCCTAATCGATGTTAGCATTACGTACCTATATACTAAATTCTGTGCTTTTTGCTTCAGATAAAATTTTAAATAAGTTCCGTATGAAAATGATAATGTGAACTTACTAACACTAATTATGGTTAGCTGATGAATGTGAATTGTGAGTTCATAGCTCGGCTTGATATTCTTAATAAGGATAAGTTGGGTATTTTCAGCGTATTCAATTTTAGTTGGAAAGTAAATATTACCCATGTGAACAAATAACAATCTGAATTCTTAAAAATACGTATTGTTTTTATAACATTTCAGTACTTTTTTAATTTCATCATCAATGGCAATGTTTGTAGTGATTGTGTGCTTATGGTAATCCATCAGTCTGTAATGAATAAAATCGATTGCATCTCATTACCGCGCGCTGCGAGTGTGTGCGCTGTGCAGTTGTGCAGCTGTGCTGGCCGGTATTAAGCAGCTTCACCAGACCGACAAACTTCCGTTCCGGTGAAATCGGATTTTATCGTAACTGAGACAAATTCGGTTCACATATTTTTTACCGAGTGCACGGTGAATTATTCCGGCATCGAGGAAAGCGGCGTGTCGTGTGATTCCGTCGTATCGACGCTCATTATCGGCGGGCGGGGCGCCGACGCGCTCAGCCGTGCCGCTATTACAATCGAATTCTACTTGACGATTCGTGATTCACGATCCAAATCCCACTGCGTATGATTCGATAATGTCCGTGTTTGATTCACATCTTAAATACGCATATTTATGTTATGACAATGTTTGAATTAAACCGATTGCTGAAATGTTTTTAACTTCGAAAGTAGTCACTTTAGAGGTATATAATAACTAATTGTCAAGTTGCTAACGACACATAACTTACCAGCATATATAACTATGTTTATATAATTCGTTTATTACTAGGCTTCTACCTAAAGCGTGAATAGAAAAATGTTACCTATGTTAGGTCAGATTGGCCTTTATGTGTTGGCTTCGATAAAGTAGGTACAAGGTTATTAAAATAAATTAAGTATGCTCGACATAAGTACATTACCGCGACATAGGTTTAAAGTGAGAGCGTGAATGTTGGTAACGGGGTCGTGTAGCCGAACTTCACGGCTGAAAGCTCTCTTATAGCAGGGTGCTCAGTTCCGTGCGAGGCGAGGCATTAATCGTGTAACGTAGGAGGCATACATCACCTCTGCAGCCAGTGTGACATCGCACACTCCAGTTAGCGTAAATCACTCATTAGAACCATACTTAATGACTCATCCACGGGATGATTTTCTAATGACAATTTAATAACGCTCATCGCTTAATTTCGCAGAGTAATCAAACTTTCAAGCAACGTGGCTCTTAAGGTAAGCTAAGGATAATAGACAGCACCTTTGTGGATTTGAATACATTAAGGGAACTGTTGTTTAGTGATTTATTATAAAGCCATTTTGAATATGGCGTTTGAGGCAAGCAAACGTTCACTTTTTAAACGTGTTATTATTTGCGACTTTGTTACTTGATGTCTTTCCTTGAGTAGATATTGATTCGAATAATAATTAAAGAAAACATATTGAATGTTTCATTATGAAAGTAAAGCATTCGTAGAATCGATCCAATAGAGACTATAGATGATACAATTCGAGTCAAAAATCTATAGTTACTTCTCCTATAACAACATGAGCTGCTAATTACTATGAGTAATTACCTACGCATATTTAAATGCAGTGTATTAGTGGTTTAACGCATGAGTAGTTAGCCCCGATATGTGGTACGTCAAACTGGCTAACTACTCATCCGTTTACAACCTTATCATTTAGAACCTCTTCATCCAATTTACAGTTGAAAACACGTGGTAATGAAGTGTAGCTAATAGATCGGTATAGATACCAATGTATCTGTGAAGTGTTAAGGCAAAAGGCAAGTTGGCAAACCTTTGTCTTCCCACCGCGTTACAACAAACGATGGGATCTACACATGTAAATTGATATCTACTGTTTCTATGTTATACAGATAGCTATTTACTTTGATCATTACAGGATTGTAGTTGAAACTTTCTTAATAGAATCTAGCGTGTGTCTCATTCGGTGTTCTGCTGTTTATGACAGTGAATTGCTTTGTTCGAAATCTGATGAACTCGGTGACGGTTGAGCGATTCTCGCTTGCGATATATGTATGTATGTTATTGCCTTGATCTGAGTCTCTTTATTTTTTGTAAACGCGACATGTCTTAGTGTGAATTACGACTATGCGTTTTAAAGTGCAGATGTGCTTAACACAGTACAGCCTTTCCGAATCTTATTGAAATTGGTATGGAGGAAATCAGGAAATAAATATAAGATGGGAATAAAAGCCCGCTTTTATGATGTCTCTTAAAAAAATAAATCTGAGTGTATCGGAGTCATCGGTAGTAATTTCATCATAGATTTATTTTTACAACTCTCGCATCAAACAGGTTTCATGCATTATGCAGTATATCTACAATAAATAATAAAAAATCAACATCTGTCAAACAAATGTGTTCCGTAAAAAAATATTAACACATTTTTTCCAAAGCTTATTTTTTATTTGCTTTTCCTTTGTATCGTTATGCAAAGATATACGACCTTTCGTGATAAATGCCTTACACTTCACTGGCTACAGTCGCGAAATCGGTTAAATGGTTTCAGGGTATTCCTACAACGAACCTTTCCTTGACTACGAGGATGTATACAGTGTTTTCATAGTTTTATCTGCTTGTAATTTAATATATATCTTCAAAGTTTTTTAATTTAAAACTTTTAGGACGATTATAGGAATTTAACATCATGGGAGCTTAATTGAAGATGTAATTTCATTCTATTTTCATAACATTAGGTACAGCTTGTTCGACCGCGCCGACCCCAAATAAAATTGGGATAAGGGCAGGAGGATGATGATGATAGGTACAGCTTGTTTTATATTTACTTAAAACCGCAGGTAGAGTGTATTAACTGTATTGTTGTATATTTATTTTTGCAAACGAAATATATTGCCATGGAATAGTTCTTAGCAAGATATGTGTCTAAGATAGTACCTAAATCCATTCATCATCATTAATTTAAGAGCCCAGCTCTTGTCGGTGCAGCTCCTTCCATTTACACCTATCTAGCGCCAACTCCTGAACTTCCTTATACGTCACGACCTTCACCTTTTCTTTAATTTGCTTGATGTAGCTATATCTTGGACGACCCCTTCCTCTCTTTCCTTCGACCTTCCCTTCCACGATGTTTTTGATAAAATCGTCGTGACGTATAAGGTGTCCTATCATTCTTCCTCTCCTATTCTCTATATTTTGCAATCCATTAATCGAAAGAAAAACCGAAGTTGAGCAGCTGCAGTAATAACTACCCACCTATATGCCTAGCAATGATCTAATTCCATATTTATTTCCATGGAAATATAATATAAAAAAATATTGGTATATAAGCTAAGCTATTCAGTCCTTGATCCAACCTGAACAAAGGACAATGCTATTCTTTGTATGGAAGTTGGGCTCAAGAGTTGCCCACAGTAACTGCATAGTGCATTATGTTCCATAGGCTTATAGTAGGTCCCAGACCGAAATATTTCGAAATCTATCCCAGGAGTCCTGAGCAAAACAAGTTTGACTCATAATCAATATTACGAAAAATATGCTTACGAACTCTTAACTATTCCACTGTTATTACCTTAATTGAAATGCATTATAATATTAATCGACAAATACGAGGTATTAACCGAGAATTTTTTTTTACCGACTTCAAAAAATGGAGGAGTTTCTCAGTTCGTTTGTATTCTTTTTACGTAAGTACGTGCATAACTCCGTCGTTTACCAACCGATTTAAACAATCATTTTATTCTTTAAAAGGATTTACTTTCCAAATAGTTCCAGGGTCCAGGGTCTGGTGATAGAAACCTTAAAACAATAGGGAACTCTCGGAAATTGTAAGCACATATCGAATAAAAACTTGTCATTCGGGTATATGTCTCCGACACCACAAAACTGTGGAGGTTAAGACCTGACCTGACGATGGAGACGACAGTGAGACGAGGGAACTCCTCAACGGTTTCTATTAACTACCTCGTGTTTGAGCTTATTTTATTCGTCTTGATAAGATTTTTCCATTGCCATTACGGATATTAATTGCATGAGGCTACTCGAACTTAGGACTGATTGTGGTAGATAGAGACTGAAAAGCAAGAGAAACAACAATTACCTTTAAACGTCTATTTCTGTTTTTTTATCCTGTTAACAGTAAAATCACTATCTGAATGTTATTTCAAGAAAAGAGGTTGTTAGGTTTGTGGCTGCTTAAAATGGCTTGCTAACAATGGCTGGCTAACATTAGAACCGGTTTTTCTCGGGACCTCTGGGACCGATTTCCAAAATATTTGGATTTTGTATTAACAGTGCAGTAAAGAACCTATTTTAACCATTCCCACTACTGGGCAAATGGCTTGGGCTTTATAAAGTGACTGTTCAAGTTTGACATTAGTACCGGTTTTTCTCGGGACCTCTGGGACCGATTTCCAAAATATTTGGATTTCGTATTAACAGTGAAGTAAAAAACCTATTTCGACCACTTTCACTACTGGGCAAATGGCTCAGGCTTTGTTAAGTGACTATCTATGGAGAACATTTGAACCGGTTTTTCTCGGGACCTCTGGGACCGATTTCTAAAATATTTGGATTTCGTATTAACAGTCAAGTAAAGAACCTATTCTAACCATTCCCACAACTGGGCAAATGGCTTGGGCTTTATAAAGTGACTGTTCAAGTTTCACATTTGAACCGGTTTTTCTCGGGACCTCTGGGACCGATTGCCAAAATATTTGGATTTCGTGTTAACAGTGCAGTAAAGAACTTATTTCAACCACTTTCACTACTGGGCAAATGGCTCAGGCTTTGTTAAGTGACTATCTATGGAGAACATTAGAACCGGTTTTTCTCGGGACCTCTGGGACCGATTTCAAAAATATTTGGATTTCGTGTTCATAGTGCACTATGGAACCAGCTGGAACTACTCCCACTGCTGGGCAAACTTTGAGCCCACACCCTGGCATTGTCCTTTCTCAGAAACAAACGCTCTATCTATACTTTCAGAAGATAGGTAATGAGGGTTACATCGTTATGAGACAAAAGCCGGAAAACAAACATTTTACAACAAAAATTAATGGCGTCGATACTGGACCTGGGTATTTTTTATGAATTCGAGGAAATTGTTTGTGAGCCGTCTTCGGAAAAAAGATGGATTCTTTTTATCACGGCACTCGTTACGCAAAAAATAATCTATATACACTCTTTTGCAAAAAAAACGGGCACCTATGCGAAATCTTAGTTTTAAGGACTTTACGTGTATTTCAAAGGGTTTTAATGATTGTAGTATGTTTCTAGCATCAAAAGAGTTAGCCAAGCATGCGTGAGAGTGTATTCTAAATTTGAATTTTGTACAATTGCTAAGAAATTGGTTAAACCTTGTTTTGGACTAATTACTGGCAGAAAGTTCGTCGGTGTTTTGAAAAGTTTTTGAAGTGATTTTCAGGAAAATTATAATGCAGTTTTAATTAATGATTAATGTACTTTTTTGTTAGATCAAAACATTTTTGAAAAACTATGCGTATTTGATAAAATTTTCACCTGCTCTAAATGGGCTATACTGATGATTGATGGCAATGTTAAGAGTTTCAGTATTTTAGTGTAAAGCGTTTCTATTGTTTAGATATTGTACCCACGCGATTTAAAAAATCGCTTTTTCATAAATAAACACTATTTAGAAGAGTATCAGTACCTTTGGCTGCGATAAAACCAATTTAAAGTAAGCAGTGCCCATCACAACTCGTCTCCTATAGGACTTTGACATTTTTAAAAGTCTTGAAATTCTACAAATTACAGAAAATAGCGCATACACTGTGAGCACGAGGTCTTAAGGTCTCGTAATTACTGATTTTTAAACAACCTTGTCTCTTGGGAAACTCCGTAGACCTCTGAAGATCTATGAGTCTGAGCGTTCAAATAGCGTGTTTTCATCCCACGGACATTTTATTAAATAAACTTGCCTACACCGAGATTTTCTGGCATCTGCAGTACTTTCCTGCTTAAATCATAACAATAATTGGCTAGCTGCTCATTTCTTAAGAAACATACGTGTGGCCAATAATTTTGAATTCTTGACTCCCTTTCAGCTAAATCGTTGTTTAGTAATTCGATACCTATGGAGTTATCGACAGCTTCAACGAGGCAATAATTTGACTTTTTAGATAGCTTTAACCCTCCTCATCATTTTTCATGTGGTTAATTTTAACATTTATCACAAAATTTGGTATTTTTTAAATGTCAAAGTCCGATAGGAGACGGGTTGTGATCGGCACTGCTTGCTTTAATTTTGTTTTGTCGCAGCCAAAGGTACTGATACTCTTCTAAATCGTGTTTATTTATGAAAAAGCGATATTTTAAAACACGTGGGTACAATATCTAAACAATAGAACGCTTTACACTAAAATACCGAAACTCTTTACATTGCCATCAATCATCAGTATAGCCCATTTAGAGCAGGTGAAAATTTTATCAAATACACATAGGATTTCAAAAATGTTTTGACCTAACAAAAAAGTACATTAATCATTAATTAAAACTGCATTATCATTTTCCTGAAAATCACTTCAAAATCTTTTCAAAACACCGACGAACTTTCTGCCACTAATAAGTCCAAAACAAGGTTTAACCAATTTCTTAGCAATTGCACAAAATTCAAATTTAGAATACACTCTCACGCATGCTCGGCTAACTCTTTTGATGCTAGAAACATACTACAATCATTAAAACCCTTTGAAATACACGTTAAGTCCTTAAAATTAAGATTTCGCATAGGTGCCCGTTTTTTTTGCAAAAGAGTTTATATAAAAGAAAGTCGTGTTAGTTACACTACTTATAACTCAAGAACGGCTGAACCGATTTAGCTGAAAATTGGCAGGGAGGTAGTTTAGAGCCAGGAGAAGGACATAGGGTAGTTTTTTGTCACCATCCGCCTACGGGAAGCAGTTACCTCGGGACGCGGGTGAAACCGCAGGCGGAAAGCTAGTATACATATAAATGCAATTTGGAAGAACTTTTGATCTGTTACTTTTTCAGTGGGTACCTACTGAAAGTAGAATATCTGTAAGCTGTATACTGCAGTCTGAAGGCAAGTTATTAAAATACGGATATTTGCCTTACTTACATAAATTGCTTCGTAGCGGGTTAAAAACGTGTTCTAGAAAAGTATGAAAAACGAGTTACAAAAAACTACTAACTTCACAGGTAGCTAGTATTTATTAGGTGCTACAAATATAGTGCTGACTGTTAAAACATCATCAATTAAAGTTGTTCAGTTTTGCGATAAGACCGCAAAACTAATAAAAAATACGGTTTTGATAAATAAAGGCACCATATGTATTTATATTCAATATATGTGCTGGATATAAATACAGATGTTATAAATTAATTAAAAATCCCAAAATTCGTTAGCGAATACACGAATTTAATTTGAGAATAAAACATGTTATTTATGTGTTCACGTACAACCCCAGTTATTTCAGTTTATCGAATGTAAAACTAAATTTTTATCGTTTATTGAATTCCGGGTTACACAATAGAAGCTTCCGGGAACTAGATATTTTATTGTCAACATTTCCCCGTATTTTAAAATAGATTGGGAAGACTTTTGTTTTCATCACATTCATTTGGTTATGAATTATTTATTAGTAAAATAGATAATCATAATAGTAGCTTTAGTTTGAATAACTATTGATTTTTTTTTCTGAATTTCAATCATTTAAAAGTTACGGTAGGTACAGCTTATCTCACAATTTGGCAAATATTTGTCGTTAATTCTATCCACGATTCTGTCTTATTTTTGTATGAAATTCTATGAACTTACGTGTAAAACTTAAAAAACGAAACAATGTATGTTTTCCCGCGTCCTCTTTTGTTGGTCGCGCAGTGATCTGTGTAGGCACTCCATCAACTGGGCACGTGACCTGCTCACCCCTGTCTAAAATTACGCAGTACATAGGTAAGTCATTATGTAGACACTTATTTACAATTACCTAATCACCTGCACAAAATCTATCAGTTTGTATCATATTCGATTTTCGCTGTGGCAACGTTCGCTGTCACCTTTATTCCTTGCAGTGTTGTTATCAGGATCTATTCTAGTTCTCAATCTATTCCTCTGCTGCCAGCTCTTTACATTTATTTTCGATGTTAAAAGACGTTTACTTTCTTTCAACCCCAAAACGCCCCCAAAACTTGTAGACACACATTTTCGAAGTTTTTATGAAATGAAAAACAACTTTATCAAACACAATGTTCACGTTAAGAACAAACAAGCAGAAAATATGAACACAATACTGTGCAATACGAGAAATGAAATGTACTATTATATCGTCTACATGAAACTTTTCTAATAATTGCATTCAAACAACTTGGCAACTCGGCCGTGTAGCGACGGCTTAAGAATACACATGTCGCTACCCCTTCTTCCAGTGGGTGTCGTAGAAGTCGACTAATGGAGTAAAAAAATGCACCGAACACCAGTGCGAGAGAAGGAAAACTCGGAAAAAAACCCTCTATCAACCCGTCTGGCCAGCGTGATAGCAGTAGGCTAAATACCTCCATGAGCAGCACAAAAAAGCCACGGCCCCTAGTTCCCGGCAGTCCCGCTATTCCCGGTCACGGTGGCGACCGTGGTTACGGTGGGACAGGGGGTGCGAAGAATCTCCGGGTTACGGGAGGCCACCAAAATAAACTGACTCTTGCGACGTACAACGGCCGCACGCTACGGCTTGACTCGCATCTGGCGCAACTCGAGGTGGAACTTGGGAAGATTAGGTGGCACATATTAGGGTTATGTGAAGTTCGAAGAGAGGGAGGACACCATAACCCTCGAATCAGGTCACCTAATGTACTTCCGAGAGGAGACCAACAATCCCAAGGTGGCGTTGGGTTTCTGGTTAATAAGTCCCTAGCTGATAACGTTGTGGAGGTGTCTAGTGTGTCGAACAGGGTAGCGTACCTTATCATAAAGCTCACCGACAGGTATAGCCTCAAGGTAGTGCAAGTGTACGCACCGACCTCGACACATTCAGACGATGAAGTGGAGGATATGTTTGATGATATATCAAGGGCCCTCCACT
The DNA here is from genome assembly GCF_030705265.1 of Helicoverpa armigera. Lineage (NCBI taxonomy): Eukaryota > Metazoa > Arthropoda > Insecta > Lepidoptera > Noctuidae > Helicoverpa > Helicoverpa armigera. Next base: position 5,255,316 of record NC_087132.1, on the reverse strand, counting down.
TCACTACAAAGACCCACTACACCGTTGTCATGGGGGACTTTAACGCTAAAGTGGGAGTACAGATTTGCGGCGAATCGGCAGTAGGATCCCATGGATTTGGAAGCAGGAATCATAGGGGGCAAATGCTCGTCAACTTCCTAGAACGCGAGGGGCTCTTTTTGATGAACTCCTTTTTCAAAAAGCAGCCCCAAAGGAAGTGGACGTGGCAAAGCCCCGACACTATGACTAAAAATGAGATTGACTTCATCATGACGAACAAGAAGCATATATTCAGAGACGTCTCTGTGATCAATAGGTTTAATACCGGGAGCGATCACCGACTTGTCCGAGGCTCTCTGAATATCAACTTCAAGGCCGAACGTTTCCGTCTGATGAAGGCCAGGCTCCGACCAACACTGCTCCAAACCATGACAGGATCTGAAACGTTCCAGTTAAATTTGGAGAACCGATTTGCCGTCGTGGAAACCACAACAGACGTTAACCAGAACCACGAATATGTGGTTCGGATCCTCAGGGAGGAAGGTTCGAGATTCTGTAACATGCAGCGTAAGGGCAAGAAATCAAAGCTTTCGGAAGAGACATTAGGGCTTATGAAGAAACGACGTGAAAACCCGCCTGTCACTTCGTCAGCTAAGCGGGCTCTAAACCAAGAGATCAACAAGCACGTACGACGCGACCTCCGGTGCTCCAATACTCTTGCCATTGAAAGAGCAATTGAGCTGAATCGGGGGTCAAAGGTGTTCGTACAATCTCTTGGAAGAAGCCACTTGACGAAGCTGACCACAACAAGTGGAGAAGTCGTTTCTTCGGTGCCGGCAGTCCTTTCGGAAGTGGAAAATTTCTATAGCCGGTTATACGCATCGCATGCATCTCGACCTGATCCCGGAAATGAGGATTCTAGAGCCACATTAACACGCCATTTCACCGAAGACCTGCCAGAAGTCAGCAGTGGCGAAATCGAGATCGCTCTGAGACAGCTCAAAAATGGAAAAGCCCCTGGCGAGGATGGCATTACAACAGAGCTATTAAAAGCAGGAGGAAACCCCTTACTGGTGGAGCTCCAGAAGCTTTTTAATGCCGTCCTGTTTGAAGGGAGAACTCCAGAGGCGTGGAGTAGGAGTGTTGTCGTCCTGTTCTTGGGAGACAAAACCCAGCTGAAGAACTATCGACCCATTTCCCTCCTAAGCCACGTCTATAAGCTGTTCTCAAGAGTGATCACGAACCGACTTGCGCAAAGACTCGACGAATTCCAACCACCGGAGCAGGCTGGATTTCGGAGCGGATACGGCACCATAGACCACATCCACACAGTGCGGCAGATTATACAGAAGACCGAAGAGTATAATCAGCCCCTGTGTCTAGCATTTGTGGACTATGAGAAGGCCTTTGACTCGGTTGAAATCTGGTCTGTTCTGGAGTCCCTGCAGCGTTGTCAAGTAGATTGGCGATACATCCAAGTGATGAGATGTCTCTACGAAGCCGCTACAATGTCCGTCCAAGTACAGAATCAGCAAACAAGGCCCATACCGTTGCATCGAGGAGTGAGACAAGGGGATGTTATTTCCCCGAAACTGTTCACTAATGCAATGGAGGATATGTTCAAGACGCTGAACTGGAAAGGACGCGGCATCAACATCAATGGTGAACACATCTCTCACTTGCGATTTGCTGACGATATCGTCATCATGGCGGAAATGCTGCAGGACCTACAACAGATGCTGAACGACTTGGCTGAATCTTCTCTACGCATCGGCCTACGGATGAACTTGGACAAAACCAAGGTCATGTTCAATGAACATGTTCTACAGGAACCGATTGCGATACACGGCGCCGTTCTCGAAGTTGTTCGGAAATATGTATACCTTGGGCAGACATTGCAGTTAGGTAGAAACAACTTTGAGGACGAGGTGAATAGGAGAATTCAGTTGGGTTGGGCTGCATTTGGGAAGCTACGTCGAGTCCTAACATCGTCGATCCCACAGTGCCTAAAGACGAAAGTCTTCAATCAGTGCGTCCTACCTGTCATGACTTACGGAGCCGAAACGTGGACACTGTCGGTACGGCTGGTTCACAAGTTTAAAGTCGCTCAGCGGGCTATGGAAAGGGCTATGCTCGGCATTTCTCTGAGGGATCGCATCAGAAATGAGGTAATCCGTCAGAGAACCAAGGTCATCGACATAGCCCACCGAATCAGCAAGCTGAAGTGGCAGTGGGCTGGCCATATTAGCCGAAGAACCGATAACCGTTGGGGTAAACGCGTTCTAGAGTGGAGACAACGCCTCGGCAAACGTAGTGTAGGACGTCCTCAGGCACGGTGGAGTGATGACTTGCGCAAGGCGGCTGGCAGGAGCTGGATGCGAGAAGCCGAAAATCGATCTCAGTGGCGTGCACTTGGAGAGGCCTATGTCCAGCAGTGGACTGCTATAGGCTGATGATGATGATGATGAACTTGGCAAAGCGGCAATAAAGTGCGATGCGATGCGCAAGAATGAGCACTGTAATAAATGTGAAGCGAACATCGAGCGGAAACGAAACGTCCATCGAGCCTCAATCCCTCTGTTCAACCGGATAAACAACAGGTAAGTATTCAGATTTTAGTACGCTGTAGATACCTCCCGTTATGGGTAGCCCGCTCACTCCCTGTTCGACTGTTTCATTTATCGTTAAATCTTCGATTCCGTTTCTATATCCGTCTTCTTTGACACCCAAACCGGCCTAATTGCTCAATCCTACAAAACATACTTATCGCTAGGTTTCGCTCCAATTAATGGTTCTCGATTACTTGGTGTTGTTGATAAAGCGGATCATCTAAACTGTTTATGCGTGATTAATCAGAAACAATGTAAAGTTTGTGTGTCGGTGCGACGAGACGCGAGGGCAGTGCTCGCTTGCCATTGTCTCTGGTCACCGGTGTGTGGCGGCCAGCGGACCACGAAATCGGTCCCAACCGCGCGCCGCACTGCGCCTCCGGAGCCCATATTCCGGTAAAACTCAGCCTATTAAAAAGCACAGTGCCACTCCTGGAAATCCGAAACGCAATGGTAGTTGTCGGTCAGTTGACGCCCCGGATAGCAAAATAAAAAAAATACATTTGGGAACCATATCGCGAAATATTTTTAAAAGGAAATATAATGCTGCCTTCTGTCTTCCACGTATTATTAGCCACTTCAATAAAAGTTTTGCTATGCTTAGTCTTGATACACACTGTCATGTATCAAACCCGTACCGGTATATGATTTTATGTTAGACTGCACAGACATGACCTCGGTGAGTTAACTAGAACAGTTTGATTTGCTGAATTCAAATGTCAAAAGTAAAATAAACAACATTTTTCATATTTCTGTTAGATAGAACACACTGTATTTTGATTTAGATCGGGTTTTCGTATGCTCCAGCGACGGCACCTAATAATAAAGATCGAACTGAAGCTATAACATTATATTCCGTAGTTTTGTCGAGTACTCCTATAGAGCGGGTAATATTGGCGCTGTCAATAAACGGCCGAAATAAAATTTGACGCGATGTGTTTGCCGAACGTAAATAAAACAAATAGTGTGCACCAGGGACTTTGTTCCTGTATATTTTAGAGGTATATAAAAGGTTTCATATTCATCGAATAAGCCGGTTTTATATAAACCGCAATTATAAAAATGCGTTCACCTACAGGATAGGCATGATGTAATTTGCATATTGTTATAGAAGCATAGTTTGCCTTCACAGTCGTTACATGAGTTCGTTGTTGCCATGGGGAACTCGATTAGGTATAGTCATTACTGGACCTGCTGTCAGCCGACTATGTGTCTGGGACCTCGCTTAAGTTCCAGTCTTCTTATTAAGGGTTGTGTATTTAGGGACAGACAATTACGGGTTATGAAAGCGAAATATTCAAAATGTTTTTACATACTCAGAAAAGAGTTCCTCCAGGACTTAATATTATGAAATTGCTTCTATAATTATAGCCAGACACAAATTGTTGGGTCATTGCGAAACAATATTTCTGTTCTCATAGTTGTGTCTGTGTTGGTTTTCTTGGCCGTTTAACTATAAATAATCCTGGAAGTTGGTAAATATTACCTATACTACCACAGCTGATGTACTTAATTATTTTATCTTACTCGTATTTCGATATAAAGATATGAATTGGCGTAGAACTCAAGTTATTTCAGCTCTCAAACATTTCCCGTCTGTCATGTTCAAAAAGGGAATCTTTAAACTAATTTCAAAAAGATGGACTTATTGAAAACATTCATTCTTGGATCATCCTATTATTACTCGTTTGGAGAGCTTTCAGTAAAAAGTAAAAGGGATCATAACAGAATTTATTTTATATAGAATTTATTTTATCGGCTGTAACTTTGTGAATCGATCGACGCCGCTGAAGGAGGGCTTGGAAAATTATTTTCGAGGGTGACCATCAAACAACTTACCGTTCGCTACAGAAACTTCGCGTGGCATAAAAGAAGTTTTATGGACCGATAAAGACCTTTTCAAGGGGCTCTGGTAAAAGAGAGCGTGTCCATATATGTTAGTGCCGGCTGCTTTGCAAATAACCCTAAAATCAAACTCTTTGCTAGCCAATGCTGAGTCATGGATAAGTATAGTCTTTATTAAAACGTATTCGGCAAAAACATCTTTTGATGTGTACAAATATTAAATTGTGTATGTATTTTCGTAATCAACATCGAGTGGGTGAGCGCCGAAAAATAGGTATCCACCTGCCTGTCCACCGAATATCGTACCTAAGCCGAGTCAATGACATATTTATAAGCCCGTATGTATATTGGTACAACGTAGGTATTTAAGCTAGCTATGTAGATTGTTACAAAAATAATCTAATTGCAGTATCGTTTTTAACCGCCTTACGTCAGGTCTACGCCCTGTGGCCATGCTAGACACTATCTTATAAATTAATCGTAGCAAGCAAGTGTACTGCCGCAGGTAGCTATTATTTTTTTACAGGCGTTAGCTTGACGTAGGGTCCGAATAATCACTGTAGTGAATTAATTAGTTTGTTTTTTTTTTTTAACAAATTGCTTCCATTGAAAGTAAATCGCTTAAATTAGTTATGACATTTTAGTAAAGACCGCAAAGCTAATTAGTTTCTGTTTCTACCGGTAGTTATTCAGTTTGTACCTAATAATTACGTATGTTCCTATTTAGGTAACGAAAGGTCAAATAAATTTTGGTTGACCTTGCCCTTATGCTAAAGGTTACACATAATTGGTTATTTGTAAGATAATCTATTAAAACATATAAGTATAGGTACTAGCATGGGAATACGTCCATCTTTCATATTATAAGGTACACACTAGACCAGAGAGGATTTACGCGCAACACAAACTATCTAAACAACTACTTACTAAGATATATAAACATGAGCTACAAGTAAGTAAATGCCTAAAGCCCGCTCTCAATCCCTCCCTTTCCGATCTCTTCAATCCAATGGAGACATTATTTAAATTGATACATTTGTTTCACTGAACCAGTTCACTAAACATTTTGAATTGCATCCAATTTCCATAACTTTAAGTGTAGGATGATGCCAATGGTAAAGATCGCGATCTACTTGTTGTTACGCTAATTTATTGCATTTGCGATACTTGCCTTTCTTTGTACCTATACTTAATTGTTTTTTGTACACTTCTTTATTTTACTAGATTCTGATAAGAGGCGAATCGTTCACGGGAAAAAGTGAGAGGTTAAATTGTTCCATGGGTAAAAGCGCACAACTGGCTCTCTTTGTGAGACTGTCCAGAAATCCAACTGGGAGTTTAAAAGTATAAATTAAAATAGACACTGCACGTTTTACGTATGAACTTGATGTTACCATGCCCCGGTTAATTAACAATGTCGTGGTTCGAAGGATTTTGCAGTTAAAAATAAAACCGAATGCTGCGAACAGCCTGTCCTGAAATATTACTGTACGGAGTGTCAGCGAGCCTTATATACCTACGTCCCCGCAAACGGTCGGTGGCTCTGCAATTTTATAAATATATTTGAATAGGTAGGTATATAATATCTTTGCTGAATGCATTAATAATATCCAGCCATTGTCATAAAAATGCGAGAGTTGTATTTGATTTTAATTAAATTCGGTCCTCGTTTAACCACTTTGTGGTTATCGATTTTCATTTAACTCTTCTTAAATAGGTCATTACGGCAGTGTGTTTATGAGCAAAGCGGCGTCGTCGGTCGAAGGGCAATATTGCGTTTTGTGCCACTGCGTACAATAATAGGGTGATTAATGGCTCAGGCGATACACGAGGCAAGTTCTTTGTTGTTCGCCAAATATTTGATCCGGCGCCGACATCGCAATCCATTCCTTTGATATTACTTATAACAGTGATTTCAGCCGCATAAGCTTGCGGGGATGTGTGAGGACGCGTTAATGGTCTACGAGCTTTCACCAGCCACATCCAACCTATACGGGGGCGTTCCGGTGTGAATAAGTAATACTGTATTACCCATTCCACTTTTGAACCGCTTGCTTTTATGAAATCCCGATAAAATAACTATTCACTAATAATCGTCGTATTTACTCCTTAGATATTATTATTTTCGCAAGAATATTATGACTTCGTGCCTAAGAAGTCAAAGCACCTGCATCTCATTTGTGAATATGCAAATTCGAAACCTGGCATATACTTAGCAATGTCACTTTCTTGTTTCTTCTCTATGAGAAGGTAAGTATGTAGTACCTATAAATGAAACTGATGATAATGACTATGCTGACGACTAACACGATAAAGACCTGATTCTAAGAAGACTACTCTATAGGTACTTATATACTGTAACCACATAATAATACCTGGCCCTTCAAAAAATAATAAATAAAATTACAGAAAATTGAAGCACAACAGGCAGTAATTAATGTTCATACGAAATTTTAAAACGTGTATTCAATTATGTGAGTTTCAACCTTTCCGTTTCAATAACCATTTTAAAAAGAGTTTGAGAAATTTTAAACTAAAAATTGAAGTAAACCAAGTGGTTTTCGGGTAAAATGGGTAAATATATTTCACGGCACACAGGTTAAATAACGTACTCGCATATAGGTACCGGCAGTGGCGACGGCGGGACGTATCCTTCCCTATCCTTAATTACTCAATGTATTGAAAGGCAAATTAATTATTCAGACCGTATCAATGGAGAAGGCCGCAAGAAGAGGGGTACATTTTCAAATAATGGCTATTTTATTGATCAGTAAAATTCTATTAATTTCTAATAGGTTTTTTATAAACTCTTGTATCAACTGAAAATAAATAGGTCTCTTTTTTATAAGTAATGACTCTGCAAATTTTCTTTGAAAAGTAATTTAATATGTTTACCGCTGACATTTATTAGCAAACACTGTACAAGTCGGTTAGTATTCATGAAAACACACAGTAAATCACTTTTATACAGAAACCACTCGCTTTAAAACGACTACATAAAATAAGCCGTTAAACGTTTGATACTAAACGGCATACCCGATACATTATATAGCTACGTAGAACAATATATTGAATTAAGGTTATAAGTGTTACCCATTATCCTGATTTATACTTGAGCAGAAGTTAGCGGTCGGCTATTAGCCGAAGCCAGGACCTGTGTAATGGGGCGTGATCGCCGAGCTTTCAACTTCTATCTACAACCGCGCCTGTTACGTGCCAGGATAACACACAATAGTAAGAGCACCCATGTATATTGTACGATACAATTGTCGGCTTCAAGCTAAAAAATGCTAAGCCCCGTGAAATATATACCTAAGTGATTTATGAGCACAGCTTATGAGATTCTTTCGTAGACATCTCTAACATAACTTAAAGAATTTGGCTACGCAACTTCTTCGAGATTGATGCCTACGCATTTCCGATCCTCATTTATGTTCTCAGAATGGGACAGATATTAAATATTTGTAAAATTGCTATTGGTGTAAAACAAACGTATAAGTATACTTACTATATTAGTAAAAAAAAAACCTGTAGCAGTTTGATAGTTCGATGAAAGTAATTGCTCGCTCCGCCAGTGTAATAATTTTGTACAGAATCTCGTTTAATTGGTCAGCCAGCATTTATAAAAAGTTTAGCCGATTATTCCATTGGAGTAAGCTCACAGAGTGATTTGCAAAGTTCCACAATCGCAACAATAGGCACATTTATCTTTAGAAAAGTTTCGCTACAGCGCAGAACAAGCATTAACGCGTTATTCTTGAAATTTTCAAAAGATAAAGGATCCTCTTAAGATTTTTTGTAGCAGACTGTTATATAAATATGTGGCTACAGCTCCCTGTTGATAAATCCGCTGAAACATTGGGAGAGCACTTGTTGCTGCAAATTAATTAGGAAACAAGTTAACAAAAAGTGCAATAAACTTCGTTAAGGAAGCTTAATTTCCGCCGGAGCCCGAAAGAGACTGACATTAATCAACTGAAATCGCTCTCGACTGCCGCGAATTTCATTACGGAATCAGAGCCGCCTAGGATTATCATTATATTGAAGCGATAGATGATATCCACGGCTGGTATTATATACGATCCTAGTCCAACTATAATATTTCAGAACTTTCTTTTATTGGCTTTTGTAGGGTTGTATATTTGAAGCCAGGCAAGCCTGAGCGAGTTGATTGTAAATCTGATTTTAACCTAAAACAACAAAAGAGAGTACTTTTATCGGGCTTCTGTTTTGTGTTGTATGTCGAGCGTGGTTAAAAAGCTTTTTAGCGGGTTTAGACGTAGCACCTACGTAAATGGTGGGTTACGTCGAACGAACACCGCCACCCTACAGTTAATGAATTTAAATATGTGTGCTAGATTTTCAAGAAAGCTTTATATAATAATTTTAAATTCAATATTTAACATTCAACTCATAATAGCAAGCTACAATATTTCATTATCCTTATCACAGCTTACTAAGTACACTTATTAAAACGTAGAAGTTCATAATCAATCCAAATAACTGCCTTTCTATTACACCCGTCATACACATTTCGAATTGAAAAGAAAGAGGATTAAATGTAATAAGTCTGGTGCCTGGCAACTATTATTATTTTGCTATTAACACTCGAACTGGGGAAGGGCCTATTTCGCTGCTTTTACACGTATCGCTCACGCGATATGAATCGACGGTACTAAATAAAATATTCAGAGGTTTAGTTTATAGGCTGCCAATAGACAATACAATAATGTATTTGTACATTATGTGTGATAGGTACGAATGATACTAGTTACATCAAACAAACGGTTTTCAACGGTTTCATCACATTCAAAGTATACTATTTCACGCATCCGGAAATGTTCAAACAGCAGAGTATCCCGTGATATTTTTAATCTACCTACCTCCACACCAAATTAAATCGGTTCAGCAATGTTTTCATTTTTAAAAGCGTATTTATTTTTCATTCTAGTTAACGACCATTTCAGCTCCAATTTGCGTTTCTGATTTTAAAATATTGTATTTACAAACTATTTCTATCAAACCACACAGCTATGTTATGACCTCAAAAACATTAAACTTAAATTGCACTTAATCTAAATGATCCACCGTTACTTGTGTCAAAGAAACATTTGCTGTTTTCACTGCAGTAAATTGACTTTTGACTTTGAAGTGTCGATCAAAGTTATGGGATGAAGTCTAAGCCGCTTGCGATCCCCAAGTTTCCTCGTTTGCATCACTTAGGGCGTGGAAAGGCTTTTGAGTGGCGCCGTGATTAGCTTGCTTCTCTCAAATAGTTATACTTACGGGCCCTTGATTATAATGAAACCTTTCATTACACACGCTCTGCGTCTGCTTTGCGGTGAACCTAGCGCCGACTCCGACACGCCTAACTGTGTTTCGCAAGTCTAGTTAGCCTTTTCGTTTATTACTAACTCTATACCTATAGCTGCAGTCTCTAAAAGATAATAAGTTTTTATTAAACATGAGCTACGTAGATACGCTATTTGTATAAAAAAGTATATTTGAGTAAATATTAATTTTTGTTACTGCAAATACTCAGTGAAATAACAAAATTAAATTCGATAAAACTTTTTATTTAATTTCTATGTTTTTCATCGTACAATATATACTAATAGTAATAAAAAATACTGAAAAAAGCCGATATAAAACTTCTAAATTAATTTAGCTTCTGTCTGAAATGGCAGCGGATGTTTCTGCTACGGCGTAGCTGACGTAGCCATAACTCCGAGTAGAGTGACTACGCCGTGAAAACAATGTACTAAGATTCCGTAAAGAAAAAAATCCATCCGCCTTAGCTATTTTAGTAGTATTCAGAGGTACATTTTATTTACGAGTTGGCCAAAATAATTTATATTCTTTACCTATCTAATCGCGGCATGATCTATTAAGACTTCAAAATATAAAATTGTAATATCTATTGCGAGCCACAGTCACCTTGGAATTCCGTACAACAAACAAGAAACAAATTTAATTTTAAAGCACAAAGAAAGCCATTACAAACAATGGAGGTCTTGGGTAATTTTGTTCAAATTTAGACCTCATAGCGTTTATCGTTATTTTTTTATTGTTACTTTACGAAATCGTTCTCGGTCGCCATTATAGGGGGATAAAAAGTTTGCCGGACTGACAGATTGGCGCCAACTTCTACCCCTACATTTACTACCAATTTTTAGAACGTGAACCTAAAAGTTTAATCTGCAGGGAAAACATTTAATGCTGCTTTTTAAAGTTTTGCACCTGTAAAAGGATATTCACATTTAGACGATACGATATGATTACTAAGCCAATTATTTTCTTGTAATGTGTTTAAGCTTTTATTAAAAAGGTGTTATATACCTTCAAGCTGCCATGAATATGTAAATACGTAGGTTATAACCTAATACATATGTATGAAGCAGAGCTAAGCTTTAGTTATCTGTGATCTAACAAGATGATTCCCATTATTTATGGCTTGTAATTAATTTAGTGCGCTGCTCAGTAAACTCCAGCAATTTACCGTAATTTGTAATGGGACAATATTATTAATAATACCTAGTACTTGAACACAGCTTGCGGCTTCATCGGGCTGATTACTGGTCCTGCCTTCAATTCCTGGTTTTGAAAAAGAACTTGGATTTCATTCTTTAATCATTTTGATTTAAAGACCATCCGTGAAGGGATCACAACAGCGAGCTTTGCTATGTAGGTATATGTCTTTATTAAAACTTTTAAGAAAGACAAACCTTGATTTAATGTGTGCGTGGCGTTACTGGCACAAAATAAAGATGAGTACCTGAAACTAGGTAAATAAATTAATAGTAACAAACAGTGCATGTTTTCGATAATGTTGCACTGTTTCAAGCAGACTATTATTGTCGCACATTATTCTATTTTCATGTTCAACACTTACATGGCCATCATTTAAACGAGACTAGTTAATTGGATAATAATGTTGTGTGAACTAGTCCACATAATATTATGATAAATTGCCAGTATTTTGTTATATTTCGGGCTTCGAATTCAATACCTATAATCTCATTGAACGATAAGTGAATATTTCTATCAATATTCCAAGGGAAGAAAATCATTTAATGGGAAAATAAATGATGTAAAATTCTAGGAAAACTAATATTCCCGAACAGATTTAAATACTCCATAAGAATACAAAAACCTGATAGAAGTGATATTTTCCTTAAAAATAATACCAGATCAAACAAAAATATTACGTACTTTTTGTATGCCTATTAGACAAAAAGATTTATTGAATTTATAAAATATGTAGGTACTCAATTTGACACAAATGTAATTTATTATGAAATAAAATAATTCACTTATCTGACTGAGTGTAAACTCAGTCGCAAGTAATTGCGACGGGCTCAACTACATATAGGCAAATGGATTAAATTGTTGACTATCTCTGTGAAATTATGATCCAGTGCCATCCTTTATACCTACATTAAAAAAACACACAATTTTTATTTTCATTTTTCGGATTTTGTTTTAAATCATACATCTAAAGTTTTGTAGCAATCACTGGAAAAAATAATACAGCTGTTGTTTTATCGCTGGAAATATTATGAAGTTGTATGTGAAAAAGGCACCTTTAATTAAGTCTTGGGTACACCAGACGGAGATCCCTGGGGTTAACCGAGGTGTACCTTAGATTCTCGCAGGTCTCACTAAACCTTAAGGTTTACCCGGATCTCAGCTTAAAAGATATCTCGGCACCACTGGCTGGTTATGGTGCACCCATATTAAACTATAAGTTTATAAATTATTAAATTTCCTACTACCAATTTTTACCTATTTAACGCTTCAGAATATTATTAGAACAATCTACGCAAGAGTCATAAAACATAAATTGGAAAGGACTTCATAGAAAACGTTACACATTAAAAAAAATCTTATTCTCATTACATAAAAGATTATCCAGAACATTACATTTATAATATATTGTAAAGCCATTGTTCATAACTCAGTATCACCCTTTTTGCAAAAGATTAAAATGTTAGGATTTTGAGTTCAGTACAACAAACAAAATTATAAAATAAGGTGTATTAAGGTTTGCCGCAAACCAAAATGTGTATCCAAAATTGTATGCAACGAGAAACCAAAGCATTTCTGCGCTGGAATTCTGTTTTTCATAATATACCGCTTTGTACTGGCAACATTTATTAAATGTTACCCATGAAAATATCACGATAAAAAACTGGAAGAAATGAGAATTTTGCTGTCTACTAGAAGTAATAAAACATGTTTCAGCACTCCACGAAGTAATTTCTATAATTTATATTCAATGAGCGGCTGATCTAATATATGACATCCGCGTACTGGAAAAAGACTTCGCAAAAGCACTCACAGATATTAATGTGGATACCAAGAAAAAGCTTGCATAAGTGAAGTCCGTTTACGAATAAGTCTCTCAAAGCAGTAAGAGCTTCATAATTCATTTATAGACTCTTAACACGCTGCTAGCTTAAGTGTCGGACTATATAGTGGATGTTTACACAAATGCGGTAATCTTAGCTTCATTACCTTCACCGTTAAGGTCAAATGCTGGGTAAACGCCACTTACAATAAGGACACAATTAGTGCTCACACTGTCTCCACATGGATACATTTACAAAGGTAACACTCTGTGTCGAATTCCCTAGTGATTAAGCCACTTGCATCTCGTCTTCAAGTGTGCGGGTTTCAAATCTGTTGTTTACAGGTACTTTCTAAGTAAATCTATCTTGTTTATCTTCAGTGTTAAGGAAAACATCGTGATAAAACCTAAACTTAAAAAGTCACAGTTATCCGCTTCAGGCAAACCTTGTGCCCTAACAATGGGGCTGTAGATATGCCGAATATCCTAGTGTATTTATATGATTTTCCTCACTCGCATTCCTATCAATGCAATAAATTAAAAATAAGAAATATAACTGAAAGAATAACTTTGCAAAGAAACACAAAACACACATCGGGAAAAATTCTAACCGCGTATAATGAAACAGAACACGCAAGCACAGCCGCACGCATTAGTTAGTCAGTTATAAGTGTCTATACTGGTACCCCAGTATCAAGGAAATAGGGCCCTGACCTATACATATTTTAAGAGAGAGTGGAAGACAGTGTTGTGCCTGAATTTGGAAGAATCCTAAGTAGCCACTGAAGTGGACTACGCAGGTCTGAAAACAGTATTGAATTTTGTATCCAACAAAGACTATTATTAATATTTTATTGAAGAACATCGCACTCAGATATTCCCTTGTAGTGTCTGCTTTTTTATATTAAAATCGCACAAACACCAATTCTGCGTAAAACTAGGCTAAACTAATATTTGTTTCAAAACTGAGTACAGAAGCTATTACCCTCAATGTTTCTAGGAATCTGCTTCAATTATAATTCATAATGATGCTGAAGTTAGCGAGGTATACGCAACCTGGCCACCAAAATTAGTTTTTGATAGCTACGCCGCTGACTAGCGGTAAATGGAAATGTTATATAGAAATCTTTAAAATGAATAGCCCAGTAGAGAGTAAAGTCTACTGTTGTTCACAGCTGAGATAATGGTCTCTAGGTACCTATATAAAATCCTGACTTTTGTGAGTTCTGGTTTGTCATAACGATGAACACAATTCCAATAAGTCCGTCACGTCCAATGTTTCGACATATCGAACGGGATTTTGTATGGCATTCTGACATTGATTTAATTGGTATTTATACGAACCAGGACATGCATATTGCGATGAACCTAGTATCTTGATTTGCAGTATAGTATTTTCAGGTAGCAACCTACGCTAGATAGCAATCAAAGTTTGTCGCTTAAAATGACGCAAATACAAACGTGTAGTATGTTCACAGTTATCCAATTTGCATCAATATAAACTGTATAATGGTGAATAATTTGGTATAGGACTCTGTGGGCATAAATTATTCGCAATCACTCTAATTATTAATTTCTGGTTGCTATTTCGAGTAACGTTTGGCAGCGTGTATGGTACGGAAGGTGTAGAAAGCTGTATTCCACTGGAAACAACTGCCCCATTTTTGTTGTTTAATAAAAATGTTTGGATACAAGTGGACTGTTGGCAATGCGAAGTTTTATAAATTTAACAACTGCTACAATCTACTGGAGAAATTCTCTGAAGATAGTGTAACAGCTGCATAACTGCTCCATAATGCATGAGCAACCGGCCTTGACCCACTGTATTGTCAAAAGTATTACAATTATCTTTGGTTTTTATAACTTTTTCGTTGCCGTAGTCAGCCACACAAATTGAGATTGAAAACTTGGGTGCTGGCAACTCCTGTTCTGTGAAAATATTATGAGAATCTGAACTATCAGTCTGGCTATCTTCTAGTTCTCCCAGAGAAAACTGGCGTGATGTTACGTTCTTCGAAACAATATGAAAATCTAATCCGGACAGACTTCGTTTTTACATTAAATATAAAAAAAATGCTTCAAAGTAATATTCTTGGAAAAGTAATCAAAACTTAAGTGGTGTTAAGACACCCAAGTGATTTAATTTATATTCGTAGTACCTGAGATTTTACACGAGCGACGTGTAATATAGGTTGGGCGTGGGATTTGACGCTGACGGGAGACTGCTGTTTTATTGACTCGTCGCGTACTAAATCCAAGTGTTAAATGGATCGGCATAATGCATTTGCCGTTTCACTGGTACGCTACACTATTCGGATAATCTGCCAGTGGATCGATGTCAATCAACTAAATATGCAGCTGAAGGCAAATTACTAACCCGATTCAATTTTCAATCCTTCAGCCATCTAGCGAGAATCGTTTTACTATACCTAGTATTTTTTAAATTATTAGAAATGTTTGTGTAAATATAAGATTGTTTATGTAAAAATATTAAAATCACATCTTAGGTAGACAAATAAAGTTGTAGACTTAAATACGTGCGTATTCAAAGAGTTCGTTTTAGAATTTTAATTACTTCTGCAAGTTCTTACTCATTATACCTAATGAGAAAAAGAAATAAACAATCAAAACATACAAACATAACTTCTAAAAACATGTGGTACCTATGTATGTGTGTTATAAAATGTACACTCGGACATTCATCACACTTTAACATCGGACCGTGTTTGATGTAACAAGTTAATATTCACATGAAAACAAACATCTAAATGGAGTGTCCAAGCTTGCCATGATAGGCATGTGATGGATGCCGGCACTTGTGCCTGCTCTATCTCAATCGACTTCGGCCAGTGCTAACGATTTGCCATCGATCTGCACCACATACCGGCGAGCACATTGATTTAAATAGAAATAAACCGACCTACAGCGAACGCGTAGCACTGCTTCTAGAAATAGGGCAGAAATAAGATTGTGTGTGATTCCGAACATATTTTACCGTTTAGTAAGTGATAGTGATGTTCATTTTTGTTAGATCTTGTTTTGTTTCTGGGCAATTTTATTATTATCAAGTACTATAGAACCTATAGAATCTTTGCAGGTGTTCAATGTGTGAGATTGAGAATAGAGTTGTGACACATCGCCGACCCGCTTTAAACACTAATGTGATAGAAAATATAAGTAATACTTACGCGCAACGATATAAAAAATTGAATATGGAAAAGTCAATCGTTCGTCATGTTTATTTTCAGTGGGTGGTACGTGTTAATTGGGGACGCTGAGCACGTCGGTCGGCTTGTTGACTTGCGACAGGGCCATTAGGCCTGAACAGTGAGGGGGCGCCCCACTCCCTGACTCGCCCATTCTTTGCGGGTTATCTGCATTATAAAGCAGTACACAATCACTTCTTACCATTTTACAATCTTTTCAAGTAACACACCCCGGTCAGTAGGTATCTACCTCTGATTATGCTACCAGCACTCCAATTTGTAGCTGGCAGTTTAGGTAAAAAGTACACAATAACCATATTCTAAACAATATTTACTTTCAAAGGTATACGTAGCTAAACAAAATTGTTTTTTGTTTGAGAATGAAGATTAACAATTTAAAATTTACGCCTATTGTTTTATTTTGTTGGTGGACGGCTCAGCTATGTTGACCATTGTTACGTATAAACGAATTTTCAACTTTTATATTTCAAAGGCATCACATTTTTAGGGCACCTCAAAAGGAAAAACGGAGCCCTCATAAGATCACCTTTTCGCCGTCTTTTAGTCCCAAGAAGTTGTAAAAAGATCTTCTAAGATAGGATAAGAAACAGAAAAACAAATTCAAAGTCATAAGTTTACTTCCCACCTCAATATCTGTAAAGGACAAATAGTGATTTTTATTTTTATATGGGTCGAAAAAATGAATCACCACAACACTCTCTTTAGGCAGTTCGATTTTAAGGTACGGGGTTTCGCAAGACGATTTTCTTCATGTTTAATTATTAGTCTCCAAGATGTTTATTACTTGGAAAACGTACATTAGTGGCCTTCAGAATAAAATGTACGGAACCCTGAGTATGCGAGTCCCACACGCACTTCTACATTTTAGGTAATTGAAATTCACGCTCTCTATATTTTGTTATTGACTAAATTTATATAAATGAATTAATTTACACATCGGGGGAAATTGAACAAGTTATAAGGATAAAATATAAATTAATAGAACTGCTTCAAAATGTAAGTGGATGTAGGTTGTACATATACCTACACGTGGCAAATAGAACCCTGTAATTACGTCAGCTCAAGCATTATTCCATTAACTTTTTGATTATTAATTAACCGAGCCGCCTACGTAGGATCAATGATTTCCTCTTTGGTCTAGCTTGTTCTGGAGCGTAATGCAATAGATTTGTTCATTGTCTATTTATGTTATTGAATTCTATATAAATAATATTTTGAACTTCTTACTGGCAGTGCACAGTCTTTGGGCCGTCATTATTTTTTAAAAATATGATGACGGATGGTACTTGTTAATGTTCCACGAAACTACTTTCGAAAACCCAAATACCCAAAATTTACAGTTTTCTTTGGCAATGCTATAGATACCCAACAAAATTATTATATCGGAACAACCTGTTAGAATCCGCTGTTGGCTGTCAACAAGGTGATCCACTCGGGCCTGTGATTTTTAGTTTGGCGATTAACCCAATTATTCGGCAGCTAAATTCTGAATTTAACGTGTGGTATCTCGACGACGGGACCCTGGGAGGCAACAGAGATACTGTTCTTAATGATTTAATTTTCCTAAAAGATAAATTCCACGACATTGGCCTCGACCTCAACCTATCTAAATGTGAACTTTTTATACCCGACTCGACTGACAGACAGACTATTCTTCAAAATTTCCTCGCAATAGCTCCTGAAATTAAACCGATAGACCAAAGTTCTCTTTGCCTCCTTGGATCGCCTATACTGGAAGATTCATTTTCGGATTTTATTGAGAAGAAAATTCAAAATTTTAATGATGTTTCGGAAAGGCTACTCAAAATTAATATGCATGCAGCCATCACCATCATACGGTACTGCTGTTTTGGACCAAAACTTACATATAACTTGCGTGCTTCCCATTTATGGAAGCACACCAACCTTTGGACAAAATCGACGAAATTATAAGACATACACTATCATCCATTTTAAATGTGGCCTTGGACGACAGAGCTTGGTCTCAAGCGACTCTTCCCATCCGTATGGGAGGACTTGGCGTCCGTAAAATTTCCAGTGTAAGTTTACCAGCCTTTATTTCCTCGGTCCATGGCACTGAGAAATTGATCAGGAAAATATTACCCACCACACTGGTCAATTTTGAGGTGCCAAGCCTGACTGAGGCTTTAAACGCTTGGAAAGTCGCATGCCCGAACACCGACTTACCCGCCAACCTGTCCTCTCAGAGACAGTGGGATGAGCCGCTCTGCAGAGTAGTACGGAAAAGTTTAATCGATACGTCAATGACTTCTGCAGAGCGAGCGCGCCTACTGGCTGTGGGTGAATGGGAGTCGGGTCTATGGCTTCTTGCACTTCCGTCTTCAAACACAGGCACCATGTTTGATGACACCACCTTCAGACTCGCCGTTTGCCTCCGACTAGGTGCTCCATGCTGCTCTCCTCATCGCTGCCACTGCGGGGAAGCTGTCAACAGCCTCGGTCACCACGGCCTGTCGTGCAGCCGGAGTGCCGGCCGCATACCACGACATGCCAACATAAACGACGTGAGCCGTCGCGCTCTTGTTGCCGTCGGCGTGCCAGCCGTACTCGAACCAAATGGCTTGGCACGCGACGATGGCAAGAGACCAGACGGCATGTCGCTATTTCCGTGGAAGGTGGGTAGGACTTTAGTGTGGGACGCGACATGCGTCGACACTCTTGCGCCATCTCACCTTCCCGGAACTGCATGTCGTGCTGGCTCCGCCGCTGCACAAGCAGAGAACCTCAAGCGGCGCAAATATAGTAACCTTATAGGCAATTACATGTTTGAGCCGTTTGGGGTTGAAACTCTAGGGCCGTGGGGTCCGAGCGCCCACTTTCTTGCCAGGGATATTTCCCAGCGCCTGGTTGACACTTCCCGGGACCCAAAGGCTGGCTTTTATTTCGCACAGAGGTTGAGCATTGCCATCCAACGTGGCAATGCTGCCAGTCTTTTGGGTACATTACCCAGTGACAGCGATGAGGAGCAATTTTTTGATGCCCTATATTAGTGTTAAGTTGTATATATATATAAGTTTATTTTATTTTCAATTAATGTATATATTTTGTAATTAACTTTCGAAAACCATATTTATACTTGAAAGCAAAGTATCAAATAATATACCTAACTTCTTTCTACCAGCTGTGTCACTCTATCGTACCTTAGTATTTTTAGTACAATAAGTTTTTAGCGAGGACTGGACCAATAAGTCATGGGTATGGGCAGGAGCTCTCGCCTTATGTCGTCATCAATCCGGCTGCCAAACTCGATGATTATCTCATTATTCTCCCAGCATCGATGGCTATCTGCTAGAGGTTTCACACTATATTGCACGTACCTATGTTTGTTAGATGAGTTTCATGATATAAGGTAACAGCAAAATTTTCAGATGAACAAACCTTGTGGGCACAATAAATTTTGTCTACGAATAAGTTTTAATTAAATTCGTTTTGCGTCAATCTTTTTTTTAATTCGATACTATTGAACTGAAGTGTTTTTTTGTTATTCAACTTTTAATTAAGTATAGAATAATAAATAAGAATTAAAAGAACTAATTACTTTCTATAAAGGCGAATTTCGCAGTTGCTTGCTTTTATAATCCTCTATTTGCTTGCCTTTATAATGAAGTATGAAAACTAATTAATATAAGAGTAAGAAGTGTTGGAAATTAAAAAGTGATCTTGTAGAAGTACGTCCGTTACTTATGTTGGTATCTGGATACTTGCCTAGAAGGGGTTGGGAACAAACGATGTTGGAGCTTGAGCGCGAAAGTTCGCCTACATTCGTTACATTAAATTTAAGTATACTAACTTCGCAAGCCACTGCATTCAACTTCAGATTAGTAAGAACCAGCTTAGTGATCAACCCTTCTAAACGAATAACTTTCTCTGTTTTAAATTAATACAAAAAATAAATATTGAGTTTAATTTAAAGGAAAAGGAATAAAAAACATTGAGCTTAACATGTCCTGGTCAAACCACAGATGAACAACTACATTTGGCGCTAGTTCTAAAGGCCCAGACATCACAGTAGACAATTGTTCAGCCGGTCAATCGTGCTGTCAATTACAGCGGCGTTATTATTCAGTTGTCGGGCTGTAGAGGTCAGAAAGCCACCGCGTTATACAATAAAATATTGATAGAACTTAATACTGATAGATCGGTATTATATCCGAAACAACAAAGTTAAACTGTTCCTAATATCAGTAGTATCATAAATGTCAATTTTCATTTAGTTACATAAATTCGTAGAAGAGCTGTAACAAATAAGTACTCACATAATTACGGCACGTTCAGTTACCACATATTTTGTTAACTCCGCTGGGTTTTGTTTTATTACCTGACGACTGGATTGATGGCGCGCATTCAGTTGTTACCGTCAAATATTACCAAACTGTAATGACAGTAGTTTTGAAACTTGCCAAGAGCGAGTTGTACACTTACAAAAGTTTTCCTCTTGTTTATTTAGGAAGTAAAAATGCAGTTCGTTTTTTTCTACGGCGCTTTTATAACACGGTACTGCCTACATAAAATAAACCATCCTTATGATGCCTGAGCGTAAAAAATAAATATTTTGCTCCATATTTTGTAAAGAAAGTGTTTAACACATTTTTTCCTTCCCTAAAGTCACCGTAGCTTTTTGTTCGGAAAATTTTAAAAAAATATTGTATAATTTCTTTATAGTTTATTTTGCGTAGGATTTATTAATTAATTATAACTGGCAGATAAAATGGTTCCATATTTCTTTCCAAACGTAATATAAGCAGTAGTTGTATTATTGCCACGTTTATAATACAAACAACATTATCACGAAAGTTTATTGCTAATTATAATATGTTTGTCTCCTTCGAGACTCCAGACAGTCATTGTCACAGCAAGGTTATGCCAGTTACTCTAACTAGCGAAATGTCTACGCTCCGTTGGATAATAATATTTGCGCGAACGAAGCCGACAAATATTATATACGATTGTTATTTTTGCTGTAATGATGTATAAAATATATAGGTACGTATAATAGAGGTAAAATGACATGAGTGAATTATTAAAACATTGGTGTAATTATCCTCTTTGTTCGTCCTCATGAGCAGCTGTCAAAACGGTAACATTATTTGAGGATGATTAAACTGTTTGATGTTTAACGATGGATGTTTTATGATGAATATCAGAACGTGTATTTGTATAGCCCCTTCGCGTCAATATAGGATGAAAATAGTAACGGAAGTTTTTAACTACATGTAGAAATTAAATAACAGACAGATTAGCAATATTTAAATGCTGTCTTCGTAAATAGTAAAATGTCTCAGTTGACATTTAATAGTCCAACAGCATGTTAGATTACAAAATGAAAGACATTTCCTCATCTAAATAAAACAAATCATAATCGTGACGACAAAGAATAATGACCTTGTAATTTTTTACAGTTACATTTATACCGTCGTGGAACCCGTAAAAAATATCTAATTGCTATAACGTAACATTCTTTTTACTACACCCCGTAAATTTCACAATAAAAACTTAATTTAACATAGTAAAAATGCAATTTTTATTCTCCAATCGTCCGCCTTAAACTTTCCAGCGAGAGCCGTTTCTTACGAGTTATGAGAGCAACGAGGGGAATATTGGAATTTATTTTTATGAAGCGAGATCCCCGACCGAGTTAATCTGTTAATATTGAACATTTTCCCCACAAGAGTAAACCATCTCCCGGCTTAGAGTAGGACAGAAATAAGATATTACCACTGCTTTACATATAAGTATCGTCGTCAACCTAGACTTGTCTATCAAATATGGAGCTTCATAATTCGAAAATAAGAACTCCTTTTCGTTTTTGACACATCATTCCTACATACCTAATTATCTCGTATTTATGAAATACGTTTTCAACCAAAACATCACGACAAAAATGTTAGAAAGACCGTTTATCGAAACGATCCTTGTAAAATATTTTCTAGATGACGCGAATCTATTATCACTTTGTCACCTGTTTAGAGACAGTTTTGAGAAATTGAAATCTTCCCGCAGACGAACACGATAACTTATAAAACTTGTGAATATTTTTGTTTCTAAATGCAGTTTGCAACTATAGAATTATGAATATTTTATGATATTCTCACGATACTAGTTTATAATAAATGCAACTAAATACTTAAATGCATTGCAATAGACTTTTTATATAATTACAAAAATCCTTCTTCCGAAAGCAAAATCCACTTCAGCAGTATTTAAAACAAATGTAACGAAGTACTCAACCCACTGAACGTAAAGCTATCCGATTCGAAAAGAGTTTTGGGGCAGCCGTACAAGATTGAAGCATTTCCATTTGTTCGTTTCGTGGTCGTTACACACGTATTCGTAGAGTACGCACGGCTCGTGTAACGTAGCGGATGTTGTGCGGAGGGTACGTCCGATGCTGGCGGACAGTGGCTAAGTGGTCTGTCGGGCCTCGCTTACGCGTGATGGATTGCACAACCGTTTCTATAACACTGTCCCATTTAGTCTTAACCTTAATGATGTACCTACCACTACACCCGCAGCCAAATTGTTGCCCATACTAATGACCGCGTTAGTCTTCCTAAATAGATTTATTGTAAAAGGCGCATTAACTTCAAAGCCGTAAATTACTATATCTGATTTTGCACGCAGTTTACCTAATTGGAAACCTGATGCCGATGCTAGTTTCAGCTATTTGCTTGTAACAGCATAGCTTATACCATTGCTAATACTAACGTTGATAATCGCCATTGTTCAATATGATTATGTTTCCATCAGTAGAGTATGAAGAGAGTAAGTCCTAATAACAACAGTGTCTCAAGCGAATATCCTCAGAGCTATTTTTGTCAGATCTAATATGATACAATTCGAGATCGGGATTTAGCAAAGACGGGACACGAGGTCACATCGTCGCAAAATTTCACTCATGTTATGTCGAACAATCGTGCACTTCATGACGAACTAGTAAGGTCTACATTACGATGGAGCACGAATGCTAAGCTTTTCAGCCAATTCTTTCTCGTATGCGTATATGGGAGCGCCATGTAATTTTTATGGCAATTTCAAACCGCATCATTTTAATTCTAATGAGTCGATTTGGTTCGTTCGCGAACTCAACCGACCCCAAAGTACCCATATGCCGAATTTCATTAAGCCGATTATGAAATATGGTTTTTCGTTTGCGAACAATTTTGGTTTATTATAATAGGAACGGCTACAAATGTTAAGATAATATGTCTGTACATAACAGATTAGGAACATTTACCTTACATCTGAAATAATAATGTTTTAGCAATGTTGCGGAATCCTTTTGTAAAAGGAAGGGCGTTACAGGGTAAAGTGTTTCTTTTGGCTTTATAAGATTTTTCTACTTAGGAACTCGTTTCGTTCGAATTCTTAGTATTTTCACCAAAACCCAATTTCACGTTGAACTTTTGACATAATATATCTGTGTATTATCCTGGTCGCGTTGGTATATCCTGCCAATCGCTGTCCGTTGGGTATTACACACCTTAGAATATAGCAGAGACGTGTCTTTTCTCGCTACATTTTCCTTTCTGAAGCTGTTGACAAATGATGTGGGAGAATAATGTTCAACTGTTTTCGAAACAACTAAGCTCGGCTTTTCGGTGTACCATTGTGAGTTGTATCTAGATATTGTATGATGTGTATATGTCTCATCTATTTAGTGATTTGTGCCATAAATATAATAAATGTACTAGAGTTAAGTTATTAAGTGTGTAAAATAAAATAAATTCTGCAGTATGATGTATTATTTAATCCAATATTGTTGTAATGGTCGCTAGTTACAATGCATACAATTAGGTATTTGTGGTTTCAAATAAATTACACAATAAGGTGGTTAAACGAATCGAACATCAAATGAGTGATGAGGTTCTGTATTGGAGCGCAGCGGCGGAATGTCGATATCCAATTATTTATAGTTACTTTTAAAAGCAAAAAAAAAACATTTTAATTCAACGATAACTAGGCCCCACCTTCTCAAAATAAAATAACGACTGTTATTTTCACGGCCCTAAATGTTTAATAAAGTGGCAAAAGAAAATATAAAAACGTCAATAAAATTAGAAAATCGTGCACTCAAGTGCGTGTAAAATGCCTATAAAATATACCTGAAAGGTTATAACAGTATTTACGTGAAATATGTGGGTATGTATAAATCTCCGATCAAGTTCGACGAACAGATACATCAAGTGGTATTACCGTTTGAAAAATCGCGGGGAGGTGACGTTGACGATGGTGAGAGGCGCCACCTCACTTTCGCTAGGCACGCCTGACGAAAATCTTTCGCGTTCGTTTTACACGTTCATACATTTTCCTCTTACATGTTATTTGCCTTAAGCTAATCAGGCGTAACATGAAAATATTACAGGTATTTTTACATTAGTAACGGTATCTTGCCGTTGCGGAAAATAAAATTGTGATTTTTCTAACATATGTACCCAGTAGTTCTGCATAATAGTTTGCGTTTAAGACTTGTCAAACTTTTTAGTGAAAAAGTTTTCTTCTCCACTTCTGAGAAAACAAGGTTTATTGAGCTTTGTGCTTTGGTCGTTTAAAAACTTTTTCATATAATAAATAGTTAAAATTAATCAACTTAACAGACCGTTCAAATGGTCACTATCTGAATGTTCAATATTTCTAATATCGATGAATTATGAGTTGCGTATGTTATCCATTAATTTTTAGAAGTGGCAAAATGATGACTAGTGATTTTATTAGAATGGTGGAACGCGGGGTCTTTGCTTGCCTGCTTTTGCCTGGGTAGATGTCATAAATCAGCTATTGCTGAATATCATTAATTTTAATTACGTTTTATACGTTTTAGATGAATGGTATGTTGACTAATATTTGTAATCATTTTGTAATATTTTCATTTTAAATAACAAGAGTCTAACACTTCTATCAACTAACTTCAATATTGAATAACAGGTAGGTATTCAATTTTCTTAAACGTTAGAAATTCTCTCCAACGATGCCATCTTGCACTGTTTGAAGAATGTGCAAAGTATTTCAAAATGGCAAATATCTCTTTATAAGATTTTGAACGAGTATAACAAATAATGCTTTAAATATACTCGAAGTACAACATATTGAGACCATCGACGATATTACTACAACCAATATTTTCTATTTTATGTTGAGATCACAATAGAATTCTGTTATAACTTGCGGAGCTACACTACTCGTATATATCCAATATCTTTGGCACTCATTCATACACGCTCCAGTAATAACATAACATAGATTCAAAAAGGATAATCATAAGTATTTAGTAAGTTTGGACTGACTGACTTTTAGTGGAGGATAGTTCATAGCCAAATTGTTATAAAATACATCAAGTGATTCTTTGATGTTTCAGTGTGGGTACATAAACGTAAAAAAGTAGCATTACTTGGGAATATGAAAATACGCCAATTTCACTTTACAATTTATACGAATCCGTTTTTGCAGAGCCATAAAATTGTACATGATTGCGAATCAAGATATATGAATATGTAATCCGTTTGCAGTTACCAGATGATATAGATTTGTACACCTCAGTTCACAGGTTTAGGTAACTTAATATTGCGAATGTAGTTTCCCTAACGGTTGTGAGATTGAGACGCATGCGACGAACATAAATATACATACTAGGTATAGACGCATGCGACGAACATATACGTACATATGTATGTATGTAGGTATACCAGCTTGAAAATTATACTCTGGCGTGTTAACTAGCACCAAGGAGCGTTGCATAGAACCAATTTGTGACGACATAAGCATATTATATTTCGAAGTGTATCTTGTGACAAACTTATCTTGCATGACGTCGAAGGTGTTCCTATGCATCAGCAGATTTGTTATTAATAGTTTATTTCGGAGTATTAATTTTGCAGCAAAAAAACATTAGCTTTGAGCTGATGTCCTATTTTTACAATATCTCCTCGATGTTTTTTTTTTGACATGCAGCGTTACTGCATTCGAATATATTTAACTCAGCCGGGGCGCGCGTCGCCACTTTGAGTATAATTCTGCCCAAAGCAGGTGCCACAAACATTCTGTGGGGAGCTTGGCGATTATGCCAATTACCTCTCGTTGTGCTGATAACCTCCACAAAGGAGCCTTCTCCCACCAGGGGCATTAATAGGCCGTTACTATTCAGCTATCAACAAAGGAAAATCTAATTTTGTTACTGAATACGCGCACGTACTTGAGCTTTAACATTCGCTTTGGAAACTTAACTGTTGTTCTTAAGGAACTTTCTTTAAGATAGGCGGGTCAGTAAAATTTATGAGCCGATGTTAAAAACTCATGAGAACACAACATCAGCGCCTGAGGCCTAATAAAGAAAGGCTAACTACGTAATTGTAAACATGCTAGTCAAAAGTCATAAATAAATTCGCATATATTAGGTACGAAAATTTCATATAGGTACTGATTTCACTTAATTAGTTTTACTTTTTTGTAGAGGTAGATTTAATATGTATCTGGTATAGACTTAGATATAATTGTGTGGGCAAACGTGACTATTAAACCTAGGCAACACAACAAAATAATTGTGCTGTGAAGTGACGCAGTCAAATGATATTGTGAATACCGGTCGGTTCATTTTATACAATTCTCTACTGCTATGTAATTACACGTGTTTGTACGTTTACCCCACCCACTAGTAGTCGCGTGCCATTTCCATCGACCACTGCATAAAATAGAAAATAAACAGAAATGTACTATTTTTAAGTAAAACTCTACGGATTTTCTCAACCTAAGAAGTTGCGAGAATGACTAGGCAATTTTTGAGATCGCTCTGGGGCGTTCGTATGTAACAGACTCGGAGGGTTATCAAGGAACTAACATATGGGCCGACAAAAAATAAATTGAATTATTTAGCTCAATCATGAAGAAAACACTGTAACTACATCATTAGTATCTATAACGTAAATAAGTGTAGCTGGTAAATCTACCAAAAAAAATAATACTTAAATGTGTATTGAATTTTATTAAATCATAGATAAAGTCATAAGCGTCTGCTGAAAAGTATATTCTTTTACTTAGAAGTAAAATCAAGGCATCACAAATGACAAGAACAGACTTATTGCTTTTTTCTATTTAACAGGACTTACGAAAGCTTTAAACAGAGAGGTGGTGCACAGCGTTGCTTAAAGTTTTATTTTAGAAAAATACAATTCTTGTTAGACGTTTGGACCGGGCACGTTTGTAATACCGGGGCAAGCGCGGGCGGCGGCCGGAGAGGCGCGCTGCGACGCGGCTCGGCGCCACTCTCTCCGACCACGTCTCGTCTCCTCTCCCGGGAATTCATATCGTGTGTGAACTTTTTCGAATCTTCTTTGTTTCTTTGTACAACCATAACTCTAAGTCGGAAAAGAACCAACATTCAACACAGTTACAACAGTAGGGCTATACCTTTCATAATTTATATTTTTGCTACACAGCTGTAAGCGAAAATAATAAAGTCGTTAATTTCAAATTTGAAATTAGTTTCGTGGATTTAGGACTAAAGTCAGATTTAGTCTGCTTTTAAGTTTTATGAACGCTGTAATCAAATTAGCTCAGTTTGTCCATTTCCAGTGACATTTGAAAACCGTGTTATTATTTCGACACTTACGTGTCACTTCAACTAAATTGGTTTGTTTGTTGATTTCTGTACTAAACGAGTAGGCTCAATTCATTCCACATTTCTGGTAAATTAATCCAGTTTAACCCTGTAATTAATGCAATTTACGAAACCTGTACCTGGAGCTACGTGACCTAAATATTAAATTAGCGCATTATAATCCAGTTCCAAAGGCGTGAAACGTCAAAAACAGTCAACAACAAATAGATGTGCGAAGTGGAAGGCGCAGCCCTAGGGCTTAAAACGTTACGTGACCTGAGTACGGCGGACATTATAACCAGTTTAAGTCCCAACTCAAAGTTCCATTCAGAATCGCAATTAGCCGCATCCGAATTGTGAAAACGTCAGAGAAGGCAACACTTTCAATTATAAATTAAAGCTCGTAAGCTAGTCAATGTAAAATTTGAATATTCATTTGTGATTTCAACGAGCCTAAAAGAGGGTTATACCTACGAGTGAAATTTGTCAATTCATTGGGACGTACTTGTGTTTAATTTCCCTCGCCCGGTGTACAATTTGGTATTGATGTGATATTTACGAAATTAATTTTTGTTGATCAAAATGCCCGAAGTGGCTTAATGAAATCGTGTGAAACATTTCATACTGCGTCTCAATTCCGAATTAAAATGACAAAATAAGTTGTGTCACGATCATGATTGAATGCTGACTACATACATAGAGTGTCATCGGATTTCGTTTGAGTAAGAAACATGAACTGTCACACAGTATAACTTCAGGCAAAAAAGTACATTCGCGTTATTGCATGCTCGGAGACGATTTGTAAAGATAACGCAGAATGCCTGATAGGCAGATTACTTTCAATGAATCGCCTTCAAGCTTTCTTTTTTGAAATACTTCGAGTACAGACTTAAAGTTGTTCAGATCCAGTTGAATAATTTATAAGGATAATAGAAAGAAATGATCAGATTATCCCAAGTTAATTCGAATGTAAAGCTGTTAATAAATTTTGTATTCGAATGTGTGTCACTAAGGATATTCCGGCTGTATCACTAGAATATAAACAACGTTTTGTAATAGAGAATTGAAACCTAAAATGTTAAAGTTAAGCCCTAGGTAGGCGGGTGTACTTACGTATGAAATAAGGTTTTACGTAAAAGTGCTACAATGCCGCCGACTCATTCTTTGAGTGTGTGAACCACTTATTATCGTTGTTATTTATTGTACATACAAAAGCGCAAAATATTATTTGTTTATTAAAGAATGTAACTTCTCCGAATATAAGTACCATAAATTATATTGCGTCACAAAATCCACAGAAAGGTATTACCTAGATTTTTTATGCAAGTTTTCTTTCGTTGTCCTCTATTTAAAAAAAAAAAACTTTTGTAAAGTTCTATCGTCAGTGAGCTTTTACTTTCTTAATTTTAATAAAGATCTCTTCAATGATGCCTACCGATTCTAAAATAATAAAAAAAAAAAACAAGTTCTACGTAAGATATGGAATACGTTGTTTCCGATCCTTCATTAAACTACGCCTACGCCCTTTCCAAAACATCAAGTTTGATAATGTAAACACCAACAATGGAAGTTCTAAACAATCTGTCAGCACTATATATTATTACGTTAATTGGCCGCAATTATCTTATCAATGATGATATATCAATTTCAAGTCAATGTAATGGTCACTTCCCGGTCACTGAAGGAAATGGGTTTGTATTGTTGGCCGATTCATATTGTCATCTTTGTCATTGTATTTCAAAGCAAGTATTAGGTCTAGTCTCTGTCATAAATATTTGAAAATATGAGCGACTTTTGTCATACGAAACGTATAAAAATGCCTACTTAATAATGACTTTAGAAAATGTTTTCTTTGTAGAAATATGGGCAATCGTGTAGCAAATGCAAAACTTTTCCGTTAATTTATTTTAAGGAAGTATATATTTTAATGTTCTTTGTTATTCCGAATTTTTTACAAAGATAGAGGTATAATTCATTGCAGGCATTTGTTTTTTATCTCTTTTTCCTTGTAGCATTCATAGGGATGCCTTTGGTGCGCACCTACTTATAGCTAAATCTACTTCGATATGGTAAAAAATAAACTAGATAAACGGCTTGATACTGAAATAACCAATCATGTTTTTATATAGAATATTTCCCTTAAAAATAAATAGTAGGTAACACAGCACAACACGTGTTGTTCTATAAGTGATTAAACGGAACATATTGATTAGTGCAAGCTGGTCCTCATGTTACGTCTATATTCTGTAGCAGAAGCGATCCGTTGCAACCACAAACGGTGGCATGTAAATGCCTTGATTCTGGCGACAATTTTGTATGAGGTTACAAGTTATGATAGCTGAAATTGGAATTTGAAGATATTGAGACCTTATTAGCCAGCACTGAGGATAAATTTTGCCCGTATCTAATATGTTTTTTTCAGATATTGCTGTTACGTGTATATTATATTCAGTATTTTTGGTAACCTCATTTTTTAAATCGGTTTAAAATAAATATGCTCGGAATAAATAAACTGCTATCTTTATTCCATTTTTCTCCCAAAACAAAGTAATAAAATAATTTATACATTAACCGTTCAGCTCCCACGATAATTCAATCGATTATTCTTTTTATATTTATACTATGACCTATCTGATGTAAAAGTATTCTGGAGCACATTGTTCTAATATCTAAATGATTTGTTTTTAAGATAGGCGCGTTTGTCTGAGTTTTAATCTCTAAATTAACAGATTTGATTGAAGTCGAGTCCTTTCTTTATTTTATGATTTTTATTGTAGTTTTGGTAAAAAAAATGGTAAGTATACAAAAGTTAACATTTATTTGAGCAATTGAGTCGTATTTTTTGTTAAATCACAAAGAGTGTAAGCTACATTATTACGAACAGGGGACAGTAAGCCCTTCTCAGGGCGTAAGTAGGTGAGAACCTACAACAAAGAAACCTTTACCTCACTTGAGTCTACCACAAGTTAAGGCAAGTGACAACGCAAGTAGCTTATATACGGCTTTTCTCACGTTCCCTACCCACCATAAAGGACCGCTTTGCGCGATAATAAATCCGCACCTTCATCACTACACAATTCTTTTAATTATCACTTTTAATGAACACTGAACGATATAAGGAGCGTTTACGCACGTAATCGTTTAAAGCCCCTTTATAGCCGTTTTGAGCGGTTGTGAGCTAGAGCCCGGCTTACCGAATGATGGATGCACTGCAGGATTACGGAGCGCTGTGTGGCGTTCAGATGACCGGCTGACCACCGCCACTAGCTACCTACTAACGTGTTATATTATGTAAACAAACATTTGCTTAATACTGCCACGACTAACAAATGATGCAAGATGTAAAATGGAGCGTTTATAAATGATGTCGCTCTGTTGCGATGTTTTGTAGTTTGTGGCCGTTTTCTGAAGCTGATTGTCGAAACGTAAGCGGTTTCATTTATGGTCTCTGTCTCGGATAAAGGCCTATTCTTAAATAAATAGAAGTATAAATCATTTCCCTAGTACGAAGTTGGCTAAGGGTTTCAAGGAAACAAGTTTATGAACATGATAGACACATTTTTATTTTTCTATACCTTGTTTAAGAAATATGTACATGCGAGAATCACTTCTAGGAATATAGCCAACGTTGATCAAGTACGTAATATTAACAGGTCTAAGTAAGTAATGGTAACAAAGTCTTCCTGTAATCGAACCACTCAATTGATTAATAGCAGTACACGGAAATATCCCATCACGACTTGTTATGACGTAAATTACCACTTACGGTACCTTCGACCTTTATTCACTTAAAGGTTCCAAATTAAAATTTAAATAGGCTTAGAATAAAGTAATATAAAAGCAACAAAAGTATAGAGGTAGATTACATAAAGTAAAAAGCTTAGTTTCAGCAGCTACAATGCAATCATAATTCAAAATGAACGTTTTAATAAAAATAAAGCAATCAATCTAGATCACTAGATGGACTAACCCTATTTGAATAAATTCAATATAATATAAGTTTGGCACTTTTCTACCTTTATAGAGTTGTCTAATCCAGTACAAAAATAACAAGACAAACTGCGGCAATAAGCCGGAAAAACTTTAGGGTAAAGAAATCTTAACTTAATATCTAAAAGAAATCATATTTCATTCTTGATCTCTGAGGAACTAGCGATCCAATCGGGTAAACAAGTAGCCCATGTCCCTTTGCGCCGAGGCAACTTTCCCTGCAAAGTTTCATCGCCAGCCATTGGTCCTCCGAGACTGGATCGAGTAACAAATAAAACTACAATCAAATCTCATTCATAACATTACAAGCGGAGATTCTCGGTTCTAAATAATGTTGTGAACATAATCTTGCTTTGAAATTCTTGAATGGAGATAATTTCACACTAGAAAACTCGGGAGGGATTTGGATTCTTTTGTATCCGGACCGAGTATTGTAAAGTATTTTGAATAAAATATTCATTATATCTCGCCTGTTTTCCTGGAATGGAGTGGTGAGGGGCTTTGGTTACTACACCCACAGTCCCACATTATGCTACTCATCAATCGAATAATCACAAGTGCGGTAGTCGAATTGCGGTTCTCTTTTTCAGGTTTCAACAAACAGATTTTAAGGTTTAAAATATTTTCCCTACCAACCCAGAGCTCTGATTTTTGCCTATGATGTTTACAAGAATTAAATAAAAGGGTATTAAATTCAGCTTCTATTTCTAGGATTTCATTTTCTATTACTTCCCATCCAGTACTTATTTCCGTAAAGGTCTCCCTTTAGTTTACGCCTTAGCAAAAGGTGCAGAGTGTACTATAAATACAATGCATTTAAACGCAGTCAGCACTTGAAAATGACTTTTAAAGGTCACTATTATTAGCTTGCATCTACGAATAGGTATTAGTTAATGTCACCTGAGAATATATTTTTATTCGGATAATGGTTTCAGCATTTTGTGTGACCTACATTTGTTATTGTTATGATTAATTTTCTTTATCAATACCACGTAAACCATATTCGTAACAAAAAATATAAGACTAATCGAGCACCATTTTCGAACAAAACAAGAATATCTCATTTTGCGAGTATAAACAGAATATAATAGATAATAAGATTTACCTATTTATAGCAAACAACATTACATCTACGTGTAAATTGATGCTCTATAATATTTATCGGGTGAAATCATTTGTTGAGTGATTTAACGTTTGGAACAAAACATTACAGATAGATATGCTAACGAAGAGGACACATCACATTGACGGCTGAATCATACGCGAGATAGCAGCGTATAACTAAGCTAATACCCGAGGACATAATGTTACTAATGGTACAGGATAACCGAGGGGACGATCATAATTTTGGGGAACAAAGCGTTGCCGTGAACGACGTGTTTTGAGTTTCACAGGAACAATGAGATAATGATTCGTGAGCTCGTAAAGTGTGCACTTGTAACTATGGAGTTGTCAAACTTCCTTCAGACGTGGATCCGAGGGTTTGATGAGGGCTCAATCTCTGTCTGCACGTACCTACTTGGACGTGCCCACTAAAATAGTAGTTAACATAACATTGAAACAATGACTTGAAGTTTCTAGTTAATTATAACACGGTCTGTTGTTTTAATGCGGCACACTGACTTCCACCTACAGGTAATTTATTCTAGTAGGTAGGTACGTGCGTCTTTAACACCTCGTTACGGCATTTAATGTCAATCTAAATATGGCGACGACACGTAGGTGTATGTATGTTAGAGCAAATATTTGCATATTAACCAATATTGGGAAACTCTTTAACGTCAACAATACGTATTTCTTGGAACACGATACCATACTGAGCCAAGTAATTTCGATATCATTCAAGTCACGATTAAGGAAATCAATTTAAAATGAACAAAGTCCCTGATATTTATTTCAAAACACTCGCAAGTTGTATTAAACCGACAAGGCGATGTTAAAATGTTATTAGTTGCTAAAATATAGAAAGGCTTGACATGTTGTAGTTTAGATTGCGTCGTACATGGCCGGTGACTGATAGGCACTTTAATCAACGTGCTTCTACGAATAACGTTCGTGATGTCCTCGCGATGTTGTCATAAATCGTTGGCGCGGCCGCGAGCACTGGTACGTCGCGACAAATTGTGAGAAAAATAAATTTCCGGATATCAAGCAAAGCTCTTGTTAAAAGAAGGAAGGTGGCAGCTGGACAAACAGATTGCTGGAGGCACCGGCCGCGCGCCCTCCCTGACAAACGAGCTCACTCCCCGCACCAGAAACTTTTTTTGGCAAAACGTGAACGTGTCTGGGACATCTACAAACATAAGGCATTTTAAGTTCGTCCAGTTAAAAAAAATATCAATTTACAAATTAAATTTTTAAATTGTATTCTTACTTTATTTCTAACAGATGATACTAAAAAGCTTACAATTCTTAGTTACGAGTCTTTTGATGGCTGTGAAATGGCCACCATAAAAATAATTACGACGTCTAGCTATGATTAGATAATTTAATTATTTACTGCTCCTATTGTGAAGACGATAATAAATTGAAGACAATAGATTTATGTACAACAGACTGAATGTTCTGTCGTTATGAAACAATCGCAAGAAGCTTATCGTTTAAAGATTAACAAGAACTATATGTTTAAACAGACATGTTCTGTATCTTAAGTATCGTGTTCTGAATGTTATACTAAACCACAATTTAGGCTACAAAGCTTGAAAAATATAGTTAGACATCTGCATACCGAGCAGTCTTAATATATAATGAACATAATGGCCCTCCAGAGGCGCGAGCGATAGCATTTTTTCATCATTCAGCAATACGATAAGACTTTAACACTTATTTTTTTAGTTCTCTTCGCTTCAATTAACTACAATTAATGATACCTTATAATTAAAAAAATATGGATTAGTACTAAGCGTTATTTCATTGTAAGGTGTTCTGAAATATTTAATTGTATTATAGAAGTTTTTTCAGTTTAATCAGAATTGTTTCAAAACTCTGTCATTAATATCGTATTAAGATATAAATCATTTTAGAACTAACATTACTATCTGATGATACTGGCGATAGTTAAAAATGCATTTCATTTCAATTTCAAGATATTTCTTGCGAAGTTAAACGGTGATAAAAACGTTATGGTCTGCACAGTGCATTCAAATCACGTTAAGATGAGAATAAAATGATTTAAAAAAGCGCTTTTACTGATGTTTATTACTTTTGTCTATTGAAATAATATCAACGTTATTTTGTGCAATGCATATATAGGTATGTATTCATATTCTACGTGATAAAGTATGACGGATCAGATAGGACTCGTACATTTATTAATGTAGACCTCGTATGAATATCAACCACATGCCATCAATTACGGTACTTTGCTAGCCCAACAGTCAGCTATCATGTTCCTTAAATAAAACTTCACCTTTTCCTTTATTATAATGTATGGATAAATGTCATTTTCCAAGGTGAAGAAGGTCACAGGGTACATTTCTGTGTGAGTCACGCGTGGCCCGCGTCAGCTGTTGGCGATCGCTAAGCCTTAATATTTCTCATATGAGCTCCTTTCCCCTCTGTAAAAAGTGCCAAGACTGAACCTACTTACTTATCGAATGTTCCGTATGAACGACGAAAATATACTGAAACTGTTAATAAATATTCAGGCGCTTTCAAGGAGGTCGATTGACAGTTACCTAGTATTGATAGCGACGGGAGACAAGACCAGTGAGCCGAAAGTTTCCCCGCCAGCATGCGGAATGCGGTTCAGTAAAACTACTATTAATTAAACATTTTTCATCGCCTTTTACAAACTGCAGGGGAAAACTAAACTTGTGCAGTAGGTACCTGGCTGATTTGTTTTGTTTGATCGTCAGCAAAAATGTTACACAAAAAAGTTACAGTTTTTTAAAGCTCTGTTTAATTTTAAAATTAAGTAAGTACTTCAGCATACATGGCTAAGCCCGGTACTAAACAAGAGATAAATTTTAGGACAAAGTTTGTACATTTCAGAACAGAAAAATCAGTGCTTCGAAGACTACATGCGGTCTGAAACAAATAAAGCAAATCACGTCAAACAATGTAAGGACTTATTTGTCTTTTTTTGCAATTAAATATGTACTTAATTAAACAGCAGATAAAAATAAATATTTATCTAAAACTGTAAATACGAAGAGACTGAAAATCAACTCTATTTGTATTGAAGAATAAGAAGAAACAATTGAAAGCAAATATTGTTCAGTACAAACTCATTTTCGATATTCTGTACGAGAATACAATAAGCACTAAGTTGAATGTCAATCCCTTGGATCCTTCAGAAAAAGAAAGGCTTTATTCATACTATTTTAGTGTTCCACAGTCGATTCAGCTTATCTATGTATCCATCCACGTCACAGATATTTTATGTATAGAAATTGTTACTGAAAATGGTGAAAAAGATTAAGATAAATTTCTAAGATTCTTTGAAGGCATGCTTTAATAAAAAACCTATAGTCTTTATTTCCTTCTAAGTTACATAAAATAGTGAATATTAAAAAAGCTGTTTAAACAGAAGTTTTATATCTGGAAGCTTGAAATGGTTTGGATAAATGAGAATAGAGTCACTATGTCGATACTATATAGTTAATGTACATTTCGGAATATCCAAAATAAGGTTTGTCTGAAACGTTTCGCTCGAAGCTGTAGTACATTTAGTCCACAGCGGTACGAAATTAAATTCAAGTATGAATGAACACGATACTAATTTCGTCATTCTATTTTCGTACACCTAAATAATTGTTTCAGTCTTTCTCGTCGCACTTGACTTGAGTAGGTTAAAACTGGTTAGATTTTAATGAAACTCTTGCCTTACAGAACTTTCACTGTATTTTGCTGTGAAATATTACTGTTAACTTAGGTCACATTGTAATATATGGATGCCTACACCTACATCTGAAAGGAAAGTTAATACTTGTAATACCTATGTATAAAATTATACGAATGGAAAGTTTACTGTGTAGGTTTTTATTCTTTCCATACTTACAAAAAATTAAAATTGTATTTTTATAATAAGAACACAAGAACATTCTATTGAAGCAAAAACCTGGAATATCAAAGGTCACATAATATCGGTAGTGATTGCGGAACTCCAAAGCTGAGCCGTACCTTTATATCGACTGGTGTTCCCGAAAGCAGTCGCGCACAATTTTGCTTTGAACATCTCTTTGTGTACTTGATCGTTCATAAATAAGTACATTTTGTACCGTTACAGATCCAACCTATTTCAAATACCGTGAACTATTTGTTTATACACATTTATTTGTGAAATTGTTTTAGGTAAAGCAGTTGTTATAATTGTAATCACAAATGCAGTAAGTACTAATGGGTATAATAGGGTAGTTTCCTAAAAAATAATAATTAGTCCGTCTTGTAGATTGTCCAAAATTAAACGATACGTATTTTTTCTTTTTTAAATTGGATCAGAACTTGTTAAGATATAGCGTGTTAAAGTTGAGTGTGACGTCACAAGTTGCTACAATTTTCAGGAGACTGTGACGTAAAAGGCCCCCACTCCTAATTTTTGAAGCGTATTATCTTTGTCATTTTATGTTTAATTAAAAAAAGAAAAAATACGTATCCAATATTTTTTGATTATCTAAAAAGCGGACTAAATATTATTTCATTATTTCGACCCTGGAAACTACCCTATTTAGGCGGTCACCAAAAATATTTTTAAGAATCTAAGCTGAGGCACCAAATAAAATAAACAACTCCAAAAAAAAATAAATTGACTTTATTAAAAGGGCACTAAAGTATATAATATTATGATCCAAAAAAAATAAAATAACATCAGAAAAATCGCAAATCTCGCACAAATATTATTTTTGGTTCCCAAAATGGATTAATGGTCACCAAATTCTATCCAACTAAAAGATTAATATTACTACCAAAAATCAAAGTTAGTGACGAAAACGAATCGCTGCAAAACCGACTCCACGTAGTCTTGTCTGCCCTACCCCTAGAGTGCAATTCAAAACCGCGTAGGCGCGGAGGGGCGAGGCGGCCTGCGAGCTGAGGCGCAGGTAGTTTTAAGGCTCGCCGCTGCGGCTGAGGCTGGCCGGCAGAGCCGGCCAGCAAGCCGAAGCTGCGGTGGTGAGCGTGAAAACCATCTGCAACGATAAGCTCGCATGGGACCGCCGGAGCCCTGCAGCGCCGGAGCCGTGACAGACGCCATGCTTGCTGCATGTTGCGTGCTTACATTTAAACGTACTCGAGTTACACACAAATTCATATAACAATAAATAAGCGACGTACGTTTGGGAACCCCAGTATATTAATTGGTATTTGGGAAATATTCTAGCGATCGTTAGCTTTTTTAGTCTAACAAAAATGACCAAATTAGGAGTCATGGTTTTACATAGTTGGTTACATCTAAGTAGTGACAATATATAATATTTGGTCTAAAGTGTATTTTAAAGGCGTCCATATATTTTTTTAGTAGTCAATAATACGAAAAAATGGTTTTATGTAATAATATTTTTGGAAACGTTATTTGGTGACCATTTATCCATTTTGGTAACCGTTTAGAATTTTTTTGGTAGTAAAATAGGTACTTTTTTGGGTGGTGTTTAAACACAAGCCAGTACTAATTACTTGGGTACATTACTTGTATTTTTTATCGTAACTAAACAGTCCGTAGATCAGGAATTACGACGAAAAGCAGTCTGTCCAGAGATGGTTGATAATTCAGCGACATCTGGTTTCATTTCAAAAACATCCCCAGAGTCACGGAAAATATTTAACTGTTAAAAATACGTCAAACTGCCACAGCTGGTGCCTTTAAATACGTTATAAGTAGAAGTTTTTTTAAATCACGTTTTAGAGAGTATTACAAAGGACACGGGTAAAGTTTTCAACGTAAGTACGTGGTACCGAAAGTTTAAAAGGAAACGTAATATTTTCTTGTTTTTCTAAAGAAGTCTTAAGATTGTTGAGCCCATTCCACAGAAGTTTCTGGAACACTAAGGAATAATAAGGAGTCATAAACAAACGTGATATTATGCAGAAAAATATATATAGAATGTATTTGTTTATCTGTACTTAGGTATATGTATTTGTTTATTAGTATTTTATATTTATATTTTTAAGATTTGTACCTTCATTATTGCAAAGTAGGTACACGCTTTATAGTTTGTGAAATAGCACAATATCTTCTCTCTACTCTACAAAAGTTCAAGTAATGAACAATTTATAATACCTATTAGGTACTTATTATTAAAAACGTGATAAATCAGGGTATTAGCCTCAGTATTACGAGCATTGTCAGGAAATAATGTAAAGTACCTTCCGTACCTCGCATTATACCACTTCAATTACTCAAAAGCTTTAATCAGATTATGAAGCGTCAAGCATCGTTGTTATGTAAGTTCTACGTTAATGTCTAATATTATTAACGAAATCAATTAAACTGTTAATAATTACAACAATGAACTTAAGTAAATTATTTAGAAATCTCCTCCCAATTAACATTTCGGGGAGATAAAAGGGTTCGCGACAGATATCCGAACATAGCGAACGGCACGTAGCGCTTTGGCCACTAAAACATTAAAAAGAACATAAAGTTGGTACAGCTATCTCAACAAACTAACGTCAGGGGAATCTCTCCTAGTGGGGTCAGGTATTGTGAAAAAACCAGGGGCGATATCACAACAAACCTCGAGGTGGTCGGCGTTCGCGTTCCACGCAGACGTGACCCGAATGCTCACGCCCCGATGTTCAGGGATACTTCACAAATGTTTCCGTTACGATACGCGATCTTTTCCTTTACTGAATGCGTACTAAACACGTAAATAGCTATACGATCACCTTAACTTCGCCGTTTAGATGTATTTATAGACGACTACAATCTAACAGGATCTACTTTGTTTTTATGAGACATCGGTGCTATATCATCTGAGCTATAGTTTTATAAGTAATGGCTTAGTTAATCCAAAGAGAGCCGCTTAAAATGTGGATCACGTTTCGAGCTGTATCGCGACTCAACCGTACAGTCCAGTATCAAAAACTTCGTGTATTTAGTTTTGAAATATTATCCGTTTGACCCCGCCGGTTTAGTAACGCTACCGTCTAATTAAAATGTTTAGTTGTTACTTCGATAGCATAATTTTAATATTTACTGCGTCATTTTCGTCGCTACATTAAGAAACACGAAATTCGTTTTAGCGGGCCCTCGAACGCCCTCAATATCGCTTGCAACCATTTTCCCCCAGCGACAGGGTCAAGGTGATTAACTAATTAACCCGACATCACGTGATTGATATCTGTGAAATTCACTGAAGAAATATTATGAATATTATCTTTCAAAACATTTTCGTGGAACTCACAAAATTTTGACTAAATAATTTCGGTAAAATTTAAAGAGACCAATGAAAATGCTTAGGAAACCACACAAATACACGCACCGCAAAATCAAATAGAACAAAGAAAAAAGCTACACAGTGATCCGTAAAGTGAACTTTTGTACTTTACAAGATGTACTCAAAAACTTATGCCAAATCCATAAGGAGCAAAGTGTACAAGGCTTTTTCAGTCGGCGGCGTGCACCGCAGCGATTCCAAGAGTTCAATGCATGTTCAACCATTGAGCGAAACACTGAAGAACTTATTTCAACTATGTTCACGTACATGTAAAAAGGTTACTTTGTATCAAAGAGAAAAGTAAGAAGTAGTGGCAGGTAATTAGAGGGAAGAAAATAACAAAGGGGAAAAAATAACGTTTAGAATGAAACATTACTTTATCTTTACAATGCACGAGACTAGTTTATCCTGACTAATACGCAGGAATGCTTCATCTTCTCACAACTTTACAAATAAAAACGGACAATACTTATCAATATAGCCTCAAAAAAAATAATTAAATAAATTAGTAATTTTATTCTGATCGAGACGCTATTAATAAGACAATCCATATTCCCAGACGTGTTAAACATTTTTAATCAGCGTGATACAGAGCTCAATTTGATTTGTGCCAGTATTATTGACAGATCAGAGATAATTAGCGGTTATAATGGCACCATAAATGTCACCGGCCGGACCCGGTTCATAATAATCCGCTTACGGGTCACGCAACGCGAGGAGGAAGCCTTCAGTTCACTTGTAAGTGACACTTTTATTGGGGATCTTAAATCAAGCGTGTTCAATAACACCTTAGATATAAACCTTTTTATGTACGCAAGCTACTTCCAGGAATTTTGTCACCTTTACCAAAATATCTATACCTCTGTTAATCGAAGGATTCTACTAGTAAATATCCAAGTAACCGCGTTATTCTAACAGTATTGTACTATTCTACGTAAAGCCAACACCCATGGTATGCTTTAAAAACTGTATCACACACTAGAACAGAGTACCAACTTTAAAGTTTCACCAAAATCTGGGAAGCGGTGTTTGCGTGAAACCAATCCAAATCTTATTCACTTTTATTATAATATTAGTGT
This sequence comes from Helicoverpa armigera, assembly GCF_030705265.1. Taxonomy (NCBI): domain Eukaryota; kingdom Metazoa; phylum Arthropoda; class Insecta; order Lepidoptera; family Noctuidae; genus Helicoverpa; species Helicoverpa armigera. The sequence continues at coordinate 5,214,254 of NC_087132.1, read as the reverse complement.
GAAGTATAATGTTGCACGTAAATTCTTCATTTTTAAGTTAGTACGTAAACGTTAACTAAATTCATTCTGTTTAAATATTTAACGAAGGATACTTCTGCGTTAACTTTATGAACGGCCAGTTAAGTCAACAACCTGGGAAACGGTGACACGGAAAAGTTTGATTAATATCAATCTTTTTCGGCTATCATTTGTTTAATTACTGGGTCAAAGTGTTACTCATGAGGGTTGCGTGACGAAAATATTAAACACAATATTTTAGTGTTCAACATTTACGCTACATAAATATCTGTGTGTATCACAGTAAAGTGACTGACACAAATTACATTAATTGTTTAACAAAAATTACTGATTTAATATTTAATAAATTAACACAAAAATATGTGGCTACTTTGATCAATGCAACCCATATGAAATATTATTGCAATGTAAGATATAATAGTTTATACAATCAAGGCTTCAATTAATACTCTACCACGTATTAATTAAAATAATATTGTTACGTGGTGTTATAAAATTATTGTTCGATAAATGAGTCAGTATTCATAAAATAAATTTATTAATGAAGTATTTTTCATGACAGACAGGTGATTTATGAAGTCTGCAACCTTTATACTACCAACTACGTACTAATACCTACTTACTTCCTGAACGTGATAGAAAAATAAATCATCTATCTGGTTATCCAAATATCATTTTACAATCAACCGAAAAAGTATTTCCAGGGGTAATTTATGCATGTATTTTAATACGTGGCAATCAGTTTCATTTTTGTATAAATTTTCATACAGAAGTGAAATAAAACATGCGATTGCTAACAAGTCTCACTTTAACGAAAGTTATCGGTTCCATACTGAAATAATTGGCGTTGGCGCTCATTTTCCATTGTATTCTGACACAGCCGCTCATCGGCGATACATTTCATCTAGACACACGGCAGTGTATCCGCCAAGTTCGAGCAAAAAAAGCGACACACCGGCCGTGGGTTATATTACACGAACCATTTCAGGCCAAATTCGACCCCCCTGTAACTCAAAATCTATTTTATTTACGCATATCAAATTTCTAGTATCTGTTGAGACCCCCTCACTTATCTAAAATACAAAATTTCATTAATATACCTATTGTAGGTCTTGAGATATTGACGTCAGAAAATCGCTATTTTTACTATACACTGATTCACTGATTCACTTATTCACTTATTCACTTATTCACTGACTCACTCATCAAAAACCTAGACCACTTCCAATGGTCGCATTGACTTGAAATTTGGCATGGAGGTAGGTCTTTATGTCAAGGTAAAGGGAAAAATCTGAAAATGGCCAAGTGTGAGTCGGTTTCAAAATAATGAAGGTGTTTTATACCCGGTGTAAATTTATACCCCTAAGGAACTAAAACGAACTAAATTTATCTATATTTATATAATATATCTTCGAATGGTACAAAGGTTTGTATTTAGTCAAAGTAAAGTAAAAATCTGAAAACGGCCAAGTGTGAATCACTTTCGAAAATAGCGAATGTGTAACTTTGATCCACGAACATAATATATGATAACATGACATGTCAGTCAGTTGGTAAATCTAGTCCATTTAGTTAATCTAGTTCATTTCTTTGTAAGAAACATAGTGCATATTAAAAAATCTAAAAAATAGTATAAATGAGACATTTCTTTAACTAACTTCATCATAAGAAAAAAATAAAATAAACAACCTTACAAAATTAAAAATCCCACCCAAAACAAAATGTGAAAGACTGCCAAGTTCGATAATATGGGAATGCTTCGCCTATAAAGAAGTGAGATCTGAATAAGTACCAAGTTCCATACACATACCTCAGTTAAAAATAGTTACTTTTTAATGATGATTACTTGGCAAGTTTTAATAGAAAATTAAATACTTGATTCATTGCGTTTAGTAGGTTTATAACAAGATGTATGAAAACTTGCCAAGTAACATCATTAAAAAGTAACTATTTTTAACTGAGGTATGTGTATGGAACTTGGTACTTATTCAGATCTCACTTCTTTTATAGGCGAAGCATTCCCATATTATCGAACTTGGCAGTCTTTCACATTTTTGTTTTGGGTGGGTGTGTATTTACGAATATCTGCGAAATAGTACAAAAATACAAGGTTAAAATGTTCGTTTTGAATTCATACCTTTATTCGGCCTCGTTGAATTAAATACCTTCCCAAGAGTATTACGTGATGTTCGAGATAAATTGGTCATGTCCTTCCTCTTGATATAGTACTTTCCTTGCGTACAATTTAGGAAATAAATACCATGATCATTTGCGCCTTTGATGTGTCATTTATTGAATTATTTAGATAGGTACACATTTATGTAAATTGATTGAAGATAGTTATAACACAATTTATGTTTATGTCCTTAAATAAAATATTAGCCTAGTAAATCTCCGTTATACCTATCACTACAATCACAATTTGTTCGTTGGTATGAATGAAATTGCAAGTCTTTGTGTAACACTTGAAAAAAGAATTATTCAAGTACTCTCAATTCCCAAGGGACGGGAATGACAATAACAGAGCAAGGAAGATATTTGCCTTAATGAGGAAAAGAAAAAAAAATGCAACTGCTCGTGAGATAGAAATAATAATTGACTCGCTTAAAGGGAAGAAAGGAACAACTTCATATGTAGAGAACAGAGTAGATTATTCCGTAGTGCAAGTTTTTCTCAAGTATCATTATTTTTGCAGCTCTACAGATATTGGTCTGGTGTAGCAAAGATATTGCCTGTAGCTGTCACCGCCAGTAGTTTCAACTGGCTTATGTACTTGTGTCGTTTCGCCGCATTGTACTCCCCGGACCGAGCGCGGAATGTGTTTCTGCTCTGTATTATTCTTTTTTATTTACCCGCCGTTTTTTGTCTTCATGTTTATTAATATGTAGTAGACGTAATGTTACTTGCGGTGATTTGCTTTACGAACATTGCATTAAGGGAATCAACTTTTATGACTAGAGTTATAACGAAAATAATTTTATCATGATAAACTTGTTCATAATTCGACGCAAGTTTAAAATGGGGAGAAGTTTGTTGCTTAACTTACTTAAAATATTGCCCATAAAGCAAATCTGGTGTTACTCAAATACAAATTTATGAAAGAATACATGTCCCTCTGTTAGAAATTAAACTTGCTAACGTAATTCGAGCTTAGAATTGGCAAATTAAGTCAAGGCATCCGGCATTGTTCCAATTTCAGAAGCAGAGAAATTGTTACTTAGTATTATATTTTTATTTTCACTAGGGATGCAAAAGCTAACCTATTAATATATTTGACAGGAAAACGAGTATTTATAAACATATTTTATTTTGAATAGAAAAAGGTTCTATGTTTAGTGATAAATACAAATTAGTAATAGTTAATTTTCGTCCATGACCGCCCAGCAGAAATTTTGACATCAACGTCCTGAAGATTTTTCCTGATTAGCTTATAGCATCTACATCCAAAGCCAGCAGTTTACCTGATCAAGCTTGTTTTTACATATGATGACGGCCAATCGGCGGGCACTGCTGTCGAATGTATGCTAACAACCGTTGGCACAGGCGATCGTAGCTAATCCGCTTATTGCGACTAGTGTTGTGATACGCAGAGCTCTAGCCGGTCCTTCTTCAATAAATGTAGATAAATCCACGTCCAACAATACCTACGTTTACATATCTAAACAAAATTTTAAAAATATGAGAGTAAAATAAAACTTTTCTAGAAGAAATTATACTTCTTAAATTGTTACTGCTGTCACGAACAGTCTAAGAGTTATAATTTGATACATTAGCAATTTTGGGAAGTACTTACTACAGAAATAGTATTGGAATATGAATTAAATTATAATTTGAAATTCATATAATTTTACTAACAAAAAATAATAAGCAAAATTGCCATTAGCCCATCTAGTGCAAGTCCACTACAAAGTTTCATTGTTTTATTTGTCCATAACTATGAACCGCAACGTGGTATCACTATTTTACTTAAACAGCTTGATACGTCTGATAATAAATATCTTACCATAAAAAAATAAGCAATTCATTATTAACTTTCTGTAGCTCAGTCGAAACATATACTTAGGTACTCAAACTAATAAAAACCTTGCATCTTTACATAAATAAATATAAATCTTAAATATGCGAAATGTTATTGCTGACAATTCCGATAATTAAAACCATTCTTTCATTATTAATAAACCAATGCTTTTACCATATTGTCTTGTATGAATGCCCACATTCATTTATAAATTCAGTTAATGTAATGAAAAATACGTCAAAAACAATGTGGACTCGGCGCTTTGTAAAGTTTGAGCATAATAAAAGCTTTTCAAGAAACATTTTTGTTTCACTGTAAACACTACTGAGGGTATAAAATGTATTGTGAAAAATTTCAAGCCGGCTGCACTCGGTAAATGGTAAAAGCAGTAGGTTAAATGAAAATAGAAGCGACATGTGCTGTTAAGATTAGTTTGGCGGTAATTGCGAGCAGGTAGGTACTAAAGAGCGTGTAAATGCTCGGTATAGTTTTTCCCGCGGCGCGGTATCCAGGTATATGAAGAGTTATTTCCACAAATTCCCCCCACTAGTGATAGCCCACCGAGCGACGTGTCCGGTGAATCAACGAGAAGCGCTCCGCTCGGTCGGGCAAAAACGGAAAACCATTTTACGGTCCATTGTGAAAGAGGATTGGCAATTTCGTTCCGAGCTTACTCGACCATCGGCCGGACAAGTTTTACAACGTCTCTGATGTAACGCGAATGCTCTGACGAAACTCTCTAATGCATGCGCCCTGTTCCTGCTGATTCAACACTTCATTTTATCTTTATAATCTTGGAAAACTCTGCTAGTTTTTTTAAGCTTCCATTCAATGCCCAATGTTTGATTGCCAAAATATTTTCTCTATTGGTAAATTCACTTAGTGGTGTACTGAAGCGATTTACTTAAATACATATTACTCTTTCAACAACAGTACTTAGTTATATAAAAAGTCATGGTATCTCTCTTAAAAATATATTACACAGACAGCATGACAAATGCTGGCTACGTGGGCTACGCGCTCGTAGCCCGTAGCAGTTGACCACTGTGCTACGAACCCGCTCGGCCCTTTGCATATGATTCGAATAATTAATTAATATTTCGTTCAACAACCCGTAATGAAGTTTCGACTAATTTGTTTTGTTACATATGTTATCGGACAAAATCTTTTTAAGGATCAGTAAGGTCATAAATGATTACAATAAATAGAGTCCATACACACATATACCTACATAAACTCGTATGATTTTGTTAATTTAAATTAATACATGTTTTCAATAAATTAAAAATAAACAATAGATAATTCGAATCGACATTGATTTCGATATAATTTGAAATATGAGATGCATGGAACACCGGTAATTTCTGTGTTATTTACGTAGGTAGGTACGTGTTTTACGTCAGCTTAAATGATACTTCTTAACGAAATCACGTTAGTGTGGTAATTGCCTAATGAGCATAGCAAACGTGACAGGTGGTCCAACCTTGCACTGTTCTCAGAGCTTTATACGACTGATGGAAATTTCCTCAAAGATTTTTCCTCAAGCGTATGGTTGAGAAAATGTGTAAAGGTATTAAAAATACATCGATACTTGCTTTGATTCAATGCGACGAAACTTTTAGTTCCTTTAACGTTTATTAAAACTTTTCATATAATCTACCATCAAAGAAAATAAGAAACATAGCAGGTTTCCTTATTTATATGTCGGAGCACCAGAAGTGGTTAGAATCTTTTGATACACTTGCATCTTGTCAGGATATGAAATAATACCACAGTAGTTGTTCACATCGTCTATTATCGTTCAGTACTTCAATAATCACATTGGTTACAATAAATCGGATACATTTCCAAGATCACATAGTCTGAACTTGGTTTCTCTTCGAGATTCCATTTAAAATTATTTCAATTGACGTTGGCACCTCACGTCACCAAGACGACCACAAACAAGGGACCAGCCAGCAATATTGGGCCGCGCTGTGGGCCGCGCCGACACGGCCATCCTGCGCTTTACACGTCCTCGTGTAAGTAGCACTGTAACAGAAATAATACCAAGGAACATCTTTTCGTTCGGCCACACCTGACCATATCATTAAGCTCAGCTATTGTGAAACTTTATTAAAACATTTGTTAAGACTAGGATGCTCCCTTAACCAGGGACATTTCATAAATAGGGGGTTCCCTCAACCAGGTTCCCTTAACCAGGGTTCCTTTCACTAGGGACTTCTCTTTACCAGAGGCTTCCCTTAAACAGGGCTTCCCTTAAACCAGGGGCTTCTCTAAACAGAGGCTTCTCTTAACCAGAGGCTTCCCTTAACCAGGGGCATCTCTTAACCAGAGGCTTCTCTTAACCAGAGGCTTCCCTTAACCAGGGGCATCTCTTAACCAGAGGCTTCCCTTAACCAGGGGCTTCCCTTAACCAGGGGTTTCTCTTAACCAGAGACTTCTCCTAACTGGAGGCTTCCCTTAACCAGGGGCTTCCCTTAACCAGGGGCTTCTCTTAACCAGAGGCTTCTCCTAACCGGAGGCTTCCCTTAACCAGGAGCTTCTCTTAATTAGAGGCTTCTCCTAACCGGAGGCTTCTCCTAATCGGAGGCTTCTCCTAATCGGAGGCTTCTCCTAATCGGAGGCTTCTCCTAATCGGAGGCTTCTCCTAACCGGAGACTTCCCTTAACCCAGGGGATACTTTTTTTTTAAATCTCTTTTTTTTATTATCGTAGCCACTTAACCAGCGACACGATTTTGGTCACTTAACCAGTAACCATTTTTAGACATTCCCAACGAATCTAAGTAATGTGGGAGAGCCAAGAAAGTACCGAGACTCTTTACAGACTGTTACTGCATGAGCTACGACTACAACGTAGAATGATACCAAGTGTAGTAGGACTAGACTACTTCCATTAATTCTTCTTTTTTTTACTCAATAACTTAGTTCATTGATCAAAGCAAGCTTAGATCTGATTTTATCAAACAACCAATAGTGGTCTAATTACAACATACTTTCTATCTGATGTTCATCAGACAATTCATCAGGGATAGACTTCACTTGTTACAGCTTAGCGAATTCGATACAGTAACTATCAACAATTCAACTGCTAAAACTAAATGCTCACTATCGGTATCATTATCTTCAACTGTATCTGATAAATAATCAAGTTCAAATAGCACGTCGAAACTAAAAACTTCGTTTAAACGTACAAACGTACAACTGAATCTCAATAGTCTGCTAATTCAATCGATAAACGTCAAATGCAATGTTTTTAAATACACTACTGCTTCATATTTTAACGCGACGTTCATAATACATTAACAACAAAACAGATCACCTGATTAACTAGCATAGGGAAAACTCGTAAAGTGTCGAATTGACAGTTCACTGTTGGTTCGCCTTTACCACCGCAGAATCGCACGGTATCCTGGCTTGCAACAGCGCGTGTCAGCAACCGCAGCTGCGAGCCATCAGCTCACACGGCGTTAGCGTACGTAGTTGATCACCTTCTCTCCTTCAGCCTCGGCCATCAACATCTGTAGTGATAAGACAAACATGCGCATCGGTAACCAAACATTAGACTTCAGACTTACCATCCGTTATTGTTAGAGATGAGAGCTTAAGTTAACTAACTACATCCAGCCCAGTCCTAGCCTTCTCTCAATAAGTTTGGATTGACTTTCATTCTAACCGAATGTAGCTGGGCATACGTGCCTTATAGGGAGCGATTTCTCAACACAATTACCTAGGCAACCAGTCACACTTCGGCAAGACTAGTTATCAGACTTTGTGGCTTCTGCTCTTTTTGATAGTCAGACTTTCAACACGTTAATTACAGGAACCGTCACAACTACGGCTGTCGTTTAATTCACTTCAAACCTTCTACTCAGGATTTTCACCGTCGGTGTGTCCCTTGACAGTGCCAACAGCCTATTCCGGCCTTGTAGGGTACACGATCACAACCACAGTGACATGACACCAACTGTACCACAGATTTTACTCAGGTCTGTTCCCGGCGACTCTTATGCCATCACACAGGCTTTACATGGGTTTATTCCGAATCAACCCGTATCCATCGTAGGTACATCTGAACACGATGAAATTACTAATTGGTTATTCGAGTAGATTAGGTACAGTCTACCAGCAAATGTAAAGTCTGACGCACAATGTAAAGCTGCGCAACTCAATGTAAGTAAATAGAGCAAGTAGATAAGCAAAAGCTTAAGCGTAAGCTCCAGGTCTTCGTCAATCGCTGCCTTCGTCGTATTCTCGGTATATACTGGCCCGAGAAAATCTCCAACATAGAACTGTGGGAACGCTGCGGAGAGACACCGATCGACCAGCAGATCAAACGACGCAAGTGGAACTGGATCGGCCACACGCTCCGAAGGGACCCCGATCACATCCCGAGGCAAGCCCTAGACTGGAATCCCCAAGGGAAGCGGAAACGTGGCCGCCCTAAACAATCCTGGCCGCGGTCAATCATTGCAGAGGCGGCGACTATAGGCAGAACGTGGAGCGAAATAAAGCGCAAAGCTCAAGACCGAACGCGATAGCGGAACACTGTGGATGCCCTCTGCCCTATCTAGGGGACATAGGACTCTAAGTCAAGTAAGTCAGATAAGCAAAAAGTAAGCGATAAATAACAACAGCGTGCTATTTTGAAGCTATTTTCCAAGGTAGGAAATTAATTGCTATGGCTACGCAATAAGGTAAGAAACAGACACCTAAAAAGCTAACATGTGATTGATATTATTCCTATTTACTAGCTAAGATGTCCTCTTAGCCGATTACCAGCTACGACGGCTATTCTCATGTAAGGAGATTAGCCAACTGCGCAGGACATACTATAGTGAACAAGCATTCGCGCTGACACAGGTGCACTCATTATTCTTTCACTGTCGTAGTCCGATGGGACGGCAATGCGACACGACCGGAGAGAGATCACAAGCAGCACCTAACATACTAAAGGACCTTTACTTGCCTTTACTTTACGTGTCCTCCGATGCACGGGTGCATCAATTAGCAATTTCCAGGCTCCGGAATGCTTTGTGAAAGTTTCTAAGGCAACAAAGCAATTTCGGCTCGACTCGGGAATCGAACCCGAGACCTCGTGCTGAGCAGCCGCGCTTATGACAGCTAGACCTACGAGGCTAACTATAGTCTTGCTATAATAGTTTCGTTATCGTACAGGGTAATAGTATCACCTGAACGGTGAAACGCTCCATACAATGTTCTGCCTACGGCAAACTAGCGTGTACGAATTGGAAGTCATTGAAAGCAATGAATGAGGTGCTAGGTCAATCAAGCAATATGACGTAGCCCGAGGATCAAACCCGAGTCCTTAGATATCACTACTAAACCAAGGAGATAGTCGACAATTATCAACGTTACGGATGTACGACTTTACAAAAGACGCAAAACAAAATTGGATTGATCTCACCAGGTTCATCATTCATGTTGCTCTTAGTATCTCTGTACGTAACAAACATCGCGTATCGTGTTTGATCACGCTGGAAGACAGCGCGCGGTAGAAGTCATGCGTTGCGCTCGCGGACCCCGCAGCGAAGAGCGAGCAGAGACTTCTTCCACAGGAAGCAGGAGAGGCTCACGGGATCATCACATGCAAAAGATATCATAAATCGGTTAATTTTATCACAACATTTTGATAACAACTCTGATATTGTCACCATAGCAACCAATCTTGTTTTAGTAACCATGGTAACCAAGTCCTGTTATTTTCCGTTGAGACTATGAAAATATCCACTATTTCGTTTCCCCAACAATGCAATTTATGAAACATCGAAGTACGATGCTATTCTTTTAGCTCTTCGAGCACTCAATGCCATAAAACGCATTCCTTCAACGGAACAAATCATTCAAATTCTTGCAACAATTGTTAAGATTAGGGTATCATTTTAGGCTTTGATTATATATATGTCTAGATGGAGTGTCACCATACAATCCCAACAAAGAAGCAGAGACAAAATTGTTATGCATGTGTGCGTGTAGATGTCATTTTACACTGCGCGTTGACGTAAATAATGATACCAGCTTCTACGATTCTCCCATAAATAATGAAAAAAAAATAGACTAATTAAATAAGTTTGTATACATAGTGTTATTCGGTTTAACTATAACTTTATAGAAAATTGAACCTTGCTTGGCACTGCTCCTTTTGTAAGTCTTCGGCGCCCTATCTTGTCGACAGTACTCATGTCCTTGCTGTGGAAGTGATCGGAACACACTACGGTATTTTTTGCTGGTGTCCACATCGCATCTCCGCGCCTTTTTTTAATGCGGTCTGACTCCTAACAATAGGATTACTTGGAATTCTAAAAAAAATTATGTTACGTCGATGACCATAATTTACTAATCAAATACATAGTAGTAGATAATATTTTGGAGAATCAGAAAATGTCTATCCGAGCAATAAAAAAATAGAAATTATACCTATTATTTTTTTCCGCAGTGCTTAAAAAAATATCCTTTATACATAACATAAACACGTGAAGTTGGGAAAATGAAAAACAGAAACTGGCAACACTGATACAATATGGCGTGATTTAATAAACATAATTACAAAAAACAAATATTTATTTTCTGGGTCAGTTACCGATGATAGGTGATGTTATTGGCACTTTTTAGCCTTCCTTTATAATTCCGGCAGACTTTAATTGCACATGTCGTCATTTTACCTCTGTTATTTGTATTTTAGTTAGCGCGCGTAATACGTTTTGACAGTTAAGCGGCACGATCTGTTCTGATTGACAGGAAAGCTAATGTCGATGAACAGTACATTGACATTTTTTTCCACGCTTGCGCGCACTCGACGCTACATCTAGACATATATATAATCAAAGCATTTTAGGATAGGATTCTGATAGCATTATCACAGGCACATCCCGGGTGTTTCTTCCCCCAACCTTAGAATTAGCCTGTTCTACGACGTGACACATTCCAGGTGTAATGTTCCTTATACACACAAACACAAGAAACGTGTAAACCAGAGGAATATCATCTCGCTTGCTACGCCGAACATCTTCACTTCATTTTTCACCATTAATATTGCTCTCAAAAGCTCTCAACACTGTCCATAACGAACACTTGGTCAGAACGCTCTCGCACCAAATAAACTTCGTAATGCGTGCGTACAGTTCATATCATTAAACTCAGGCGGTTCCACCTGGAGGACTGTAATCAGTGCCTTCAGAATTCGATCACTCAATTTTAACAAACAAAGGAACGACGGTTGTCAGTTTCCTTCTCGCAATTTCTTTCAACATGGTATTCCGTATTGCATGACGATTCCATGGACAATCTTTTCTAAATCAATCCGCTTCGGTCGTCACACACTTCATTAAATGCTGCACTCCATCAGTAGTACTTGCGTTCAGCGATCCGTAACCATATCGATATCTTATAACGTGTTCTCATTAGCGACTGCATCTGCAGTAAGAGTATACGTCTTTTAGCGCTGCACCAACATCAGAAAGCCAATATGCGAACAAGGCAGCAATCAGTGGGCAAGGTCATCCATCCCACTTCTGATGTCGGAGCACCAGAAGTGGTTAGAATCTTTAGATACACTTGCATCTTGTCAGGATATGAAATAATACCACAGTAGTCGTTCACATCGTCTATTATCGTTCAGTACTTCAATAATCACATTGGTTACAATAACTCGGATACATTTCCAAGATCACATAGCCTGAACTTGGTTTCTCTTCGAGATTCCATTTAGATTTATTTCAATTGACGTTGGCACCTCACGTCACCAAGACGACCACAAACAAGGGACCAGCCAGCAATATTGGGCCGCGCTGTGGGCCGCGCCGACATATATATTGTCCCTTAACTGAATGATGAAATACAATCTTAATACAATCTTCGGTCAAGTGCCGAGAACGACGAATAAAACTTACGCAATGAACAAGTGGCTAACACAAGAACATTAAATAAACATCACCCCAATTACATTAGAAGTGCAAAACTACTTTACCACAACAACATACATTTGACAGCAAAACGTCCTCATAGAAATGGCGCCCTGAAAGTTATCACGCAACTGCATTTATTAATGTAACAAATGGTCTGTTGACAATGGTAGGTAGTGCGATGTTAAATTACTAAAACCCATATCAATTACCCAAACCGAAGAGAATTATAATGCGGCCCAGCATGTTGGCGTCGAACCGCGAACAGCTCTCGTCTGGATAAACGGAGGCCTATTTGAAATTCCAATTAGAAAGTTTTCTCATTTACTTGAATCAGGGCGTAGAGTGGCGGAAGGGCAACAATCCGCGCTGATTAGTCCTGGTCTCCACCCTGCATCAGATTTAAAGGGTATGGGTTCACCGCATAAACTAATCCTTCATTGAGGACTACCTTATTTGAATTATTTTTGGGCCTAACCCTGCGGCTGTTCGCCGGATTATTCAAACGTCGCATTTAAAAACAAATTGATTCAGACAATTAACTTAATTTCTACGAGCTTTGTGACTTTACTGTGGACTAACACTGTTGAAGCTCTTTAGATACACATAATATACTTTCTATTGGCTAAATTAACGTTCTAAATAGTTTTATGTTGCAGCTCAAATGTCCAAATAAACCCCCGGGAAATCCGCGTCGACACTATAGTGCTTTCTATTTGCGAGGCTGGCTTAGTTAATTCAATATAAATTACAGTTAGTGGTTTTATAACTTCTTTTATTTAATCAAGTGTTTTTGTATTACTTCTAACCGTTCGTGCCTATGCATATCATTCAGTAAATGTATCTATTCCGCGTATAGCTATAACAAAACATAGGAAGTCAAATTTCCGGCGAACATCACGCGTACTTCCAAAAATAATATTTTCCTTGATAGATGTGACGTCGTCCGACCATCGACCACAAACAAGCTCAGAAATACGGATATTACTGATTCAATATTCTACGAAAAGTTATGTTGCCTTTCGATGACTTCCGAGTTTTCTATACTACTATCGATTCGGCGCGGGGCCAATTTATTCAAAAAGTATCAAGCGTGAACCGCCCAGACACGGAAGTTACCCAGTTGAAAATTGAATTTATCAAACTTTTCCGGGACAAACAGATAGGTACTTTATAGACTGTGAAATGCAATTTACTTTCAATTGCTATCAATCGGGTGAAGTGAAGCTTGTGATGCTAAATGCCACAGTGAAACATGCTTACCAAGCGTGTACATGAATGTGATCTCCTTTCACATACATGTACCTATACTTACCTATACATTGTCATGTGTTGCCGGTTGTTTCGAATTTGAATTATTTCACGTTCCACCACATTGATTATGACCCTCATGTGTTGACAATTTGAACTCCATATATGCACAATAAACCAAATTCATGTAAGTATTTTTGTATGGTTGAACAATGATTCAGTGTCTGATAATTTCCAAAATTCATGATTTACAATATAGCAAACCACAAATGCTAAGTAGGTACTTATGTATTAATTTTCTGATATTAATATAATTTACCAGACATTTCTTATTGTTATTAAACATACGGTCACCCATTATCTTCATATTTCACAAAACTCAGTCAAAAACCTTTCTCAAATAGGAATGAAATGATAAGGCTCGAGATTTGGAGTGGTCGCTGATCCCTTCATAAAACAGAACGGACTTAATAAACATTCCACCATTTTTAAGAATTTAATCCGAATCATCATGGAACCCGAACACAGGCTGTATTTGTGAAAGCTTTAGGAAAGGGTCAATAGCGTCCCGTGGCCACTCGTGAATTCGGTATGACCACTAGACGTCACTCTATTCCTGGCGGCTATGATGTCTGTAATTAGTGCGTCGCATGGTGCGTGTCATATGTCGAGCCGGATCGAATTGCGTCCGTTTCAATTAAATTCCGACATGAGCGCGAACCGTGCGGCCGCCGCCGGCCAGAGAGCTCTCATTGAACACGGTTAGGACGGTTGAATCGAATCAATTCGCGACCTACTATGCAGATTTTATTTATTTTAACCGCGCGGAAAAAGAAATGTCGATAATTGGTAAAATTACCGATAGAATATATGGCTGTTGTAGGTTTGTATTCAGTTTTATTCATTCGTAGATGTTTTATGGAAATATAGGGCACAGCCAGAAGTTGGATAGCAGTAACGAAATGAATCCACATACGTTATAACGACCTTTTCATGTTTTGCTCACACAAAGAATCGTCTCGACGCAAGTTGTATTGCTCACAATAAAATTGCAACGAACCGCGAAATACAGAGCGTAGTTCTGTTTAATCAAGGACCACACCAATAACACTTTCTGTGTCAAACAAAATTGAAGCAAACATCTAAAAATACGTACGAAATGCATAAAACATTTTAAATATAAGTTTTGATCACAGATTTTCATTTATTGTGAGTTGACAGCTGTAACTATTGTGACCAACGAAGCGTCACTTCTGCGCGAAGATAATAATAGCGAAATGGCCAGACAATCAGTAGACGATTACAAATTGCTGCGACACGAGGGCGATTAACCGAAGCAAATTTTACAAGGTCGTGTCATCAATAACTTTTTACCTGCTCTTAAGTTATGACAAGCATTAAATCAAACTTTAGGATAATTTTAACACGAAGTAGGTAGATTCATTGCTGCAAAATTTCACATGCTCGCTGCTTATGAACTGGTAATGTCCATGACCAAAGTGCTTGCATTACTTAGATATTTAAAGCTTTATTTACATACATTATATTAATACTTACATTCAAAATATGTACTAACAATTAGTTAATAATCACCGTGCTAAGTTGAAATGACAGTAACACGCTTTATTTTTATTATTAAACGGTTTTTTATTATTAAACGGTTTTATTTAGCTCACCCCGTTTGTTTTATTTATTATTCATTCTTGGGTCAAATTTAGAAATTGAAATTTCAGTGCCTTCCTGTTGTCAGATTGATCTGAAATTTGGTACACAACTTTATTTTCAATGACAATACAATAGAGTAATATCAATAACATTGCAAATCCAAGATGGCCGCCGGTACAAAATGGCGGATAACGTAGGTTTTATCAATCCCGTCATTGTGGGTATCAAATGAAAGTGCTCAACAAGTAAAATACAATGTACTATATAAAATTCAAATCCAAGATGGCGGCCTCTACAAAATGGCGGATAACTTAGGGTAAGGTAATCCCATCAACATGGGTATCAAATGAAAGGTCTCAACAAGTAGAATACAATTTACTATGCAAAATTGAAATCTAAGATGGCCGCCGCTACCAAATGGCTGATAACAATTTTTAAACGGTTTTATTTAGCTCATCCCGTTTGTTTTATTCTTGGGTCCAATTTAGTAATTCAAATTTCAGCCTCTTCCTGTCAACCGATTAATCTGAAATTTTGTATACACCTTTTATTCCGATGACAATACAATATAGTAATATCAATAACATTGTAAATCTGATATGGCCGCCGGTACAAAATGGCGGATTACATATTTTTCCGCAACCCCCTCAATATGGGTATCAAATGAAAGGGCTACACAAGTAGAATACTGTCAGCAACCCCAGCAGGGCCCAACAGGGCCAAGGCCTGCCTGGGCTGCGGGATTGTTCGAAAGAGTTACCGTGGCCCTGGTACATAAAAGGCCTACGACGAAACATAACTATTTTTAGTCAGTAAGAGTCTGGCACTCCCTTACCGCTGCTGACCCAGGGAGGGGTCACTTGATGATTTTTGGCGTCGTTAAAAAAATTGACTTTTTTAAAAATAAGATTGTAATAAATTATCAGGTAAGAGACCGTGTAATAATGATGCACTAAATGAATTAGATAGAATGAGGAATATTCGGTAGGTATTTTCATTAAATACTAAAAACTAGAAAATAAAAAATCAGTAAAAAAACTTTTAAGTCAAACGGTTTTATCTTATGTGCACTGAAAACTAGAAAATAAAAAAATAGTTACTTACCTGTCAACCTACGTAGGTGGTCTTGGTCATATTAGACTAAAATAAAAACGTGGGGCCCCTCTGAAATCCTACCTATGGCAAAGCATATCTTTATACTTTGGTAGATCATGAGCTCGGCGTTCGCTGGTGAAGCCGCTACGGCTGATTATTGATTGTCAAAAACTCCAGTTACGATTATAGTAAGTCGATGCAATCCACACCTATTATACCTCTAGAAGAAAGTACTACAGCAACTGTTAATGGGCCCCACGTTTTATTTTAGTCTAATATGACCAAGACCACCTACGTAGGTTGACAGGTAAGTAAATATTTTTTTATTTTCTAGTTTTCAGTGCACATAAGATAAAACCGTTTGACTTAAAAGTTTTTTTACCGATTTTTTATTTTTGTACTTCAATCTCAATTTATTCAGGTTTCCAAACGGAGTCCTCACTTCGTTGCTTGGGCCTTTGATAACTGTACAAGTGAAACCATTTGAATAAATGGACTATTCTCGAGCCTCCGTATAAAATATGGCCATTAATTCATTACACCGGAGTTAATTGCTTTGCTGCAATTAAATTATTCTAAACAGCCACTATTACTGATATCATTTCGCTGTATCAACACTTCAATATTTCAATGGAGTTCATAACATATTTCAGTGGAGTTTATAACATGTTTTGGTGGAATTTGTTACTGTTCTAAATGCTATAACCAGCCGAATTGGCAAACTGCGTGTCGTCTAACAGACATCACTCAACGCAGAGTCATCTGCCTGTTCAAGAACTCTTTCTAATTATTCATGAACATACCTTATTCATATACATTGAAATATATTAATACAAAATTTTAACTATATCAGTCCTGCAGCTTGAGAGTTAGATCTACCCACGGAAGACTATATATGTTAATTCAAGATGTAAAGAAAAGTCCAGCCTATGAAAGTATTATTACAGCACTTTCAGACTAGCTGTTTTTCCGTTCAGTTTTTCCGCGCGGCAACGCTCGAGCGTTTACTTGTAATGTACGTAAGTATAAACATACAAACGAAAGACAATATCCTCATTTTACAATGTAGCTCCATGTTATACCCAGAGGATATGATAACCACAATTTCTAAAAAGAAAATCTCCTAAGTACGTAGTCATGTCCAACTTGTAATTCATTTCGTTTTACAAGACTGGAAACTGTCAAGCAGAAATAAAGTTTGCGAAGAATAAAAGTATTTTAAAATGATACTTGCCAACAATAAATTAAAAAGAAATTAGAATTATCTCGAGCAAAAACATATTTTTTCGCAGTTATCGCTTTCGAGTGTCGGGGACGATTCCATTTGTCTTGAGCGCAAGTGTATTCCCAGTAGAGTTTTCGAAGCAAGTTTACTGGGCCCGCGATAAGATAGAAAAAGCCCTTTGCGCTCGTATGTCATGACTTCTTCCTGCAAACGAAGGCCAAGGTTTAGTGAAACTTGGAGATATTTATTTCTGTCTACTAATGACGTTAAGTCGTTATAATTGAAATGAAAGATATGGTTACTTTGCCAAAGTTTGTGTTCATAAGTACTTTATGTACTAGAGGAAAATCGACACGTAATGTAGATTTAAGAAAGAAAATGTGTACGTAAATACCTACGTAGGTGTACGCTAATGGCAGGTTGGTTTGTCATTATCATGATAATGAATATAAATTAATATAGGTATACATTTCACCTTATGTACCTATAGGTAAATCGAATTCTTAGCTTCACTAATACTATGTACTTGAAATATATCATCAGTCTTAACATGTTAGTTAATGAGTTTCATAGTGCGAATGTTTCTGCTAAACGCTTGTCATTTAGTAGCAAAATACACTTGTCATTTGTTACGTGAAGACTAAAATTAAGCTCGACGGTCCCTACTCTGAGTGATAGCTATTCATCCAAATACCCTTTCAGCGAATTACTTTGATGGGATTCAACGGCAAACAAGAATAGCTACGTGAGTAAATTCGAACCACAACAATTATAAACCAATAAGCACAAACAACATTTTTAGGGTTTGAACGTACGTTTAATTTAGACTCCGTAAGTGCTTTGTTTGTTCCTGAATGTATAATTTAGGTTTTTCATAGCAACATGTAAGTACCAAACGAATGTTAAAATTATGCCGATTCCTTTAAAAACGTAATATTCTATTATAATAGAATATACACTTCACATCTAGAGCTTATGCACCTGCCATATAAATAATAAGAGACGGAGACAAACACACATATCCTTAAATAAATTGCTACGAATGTTGGCATCCAACTTATAACGGTCCTCCTTTTTCACGTTGAGGTTACAAAGGAGGCGGTCTGGAGCAGATCATGTTAAAGTGATTTGTGTAGATACGCTAAGAGAATAAACAAGAGACCTGAATACGGTCTGGAGGTATCTACCACACACTCCATAAAGTAATGAAAATTCGGATATGCCTCATATGTATGAATGTATAACTAAATATAACTGAATCGAAAATAGATTATAATTACTATTTTGATTGAGTACCTACCTACTTCCGACATTTATACATTCAAGTGAGGTTGACGCTCGCCCTCATTAGAAAGGATATTTTTGTAATAAATCATTTCCTATTTATGTAACCCTAAAATATTATCATTACATTATGCTAGGTACCGTGACCTTATAATATAAATTAGTCAGATATATAAATAGAAATGACATTGAGAAGTGGGTACCAGCTACGTTAAATAATATGCAAATTAAAAAATCTGTCGCTCGAACTTTAAACTTACCTACCTAATAAATAGTAGTTCAAAATAAAGCTCTTAATTAATTTACAAGAGGTAGGTCAGCGAAACCCAGGGATGAATAAAATTTCTCCTTAAAATTGATATCTAAAAATAAGTATTCATTCAGATTGAATCTCGACTGTTTTCATGGAGACGTAAGTTGGTCTAGTACTAATAAATTACATTGAGGAGTTTCTCCGACCAAAGGTCTTATAAAACTAGATTTTTGTGGAAAAATGGGATCTATATTTAAAAAAGGGATTGTACCTTGCTAAACATAATTCTCTGCGGGCTGCGTCAAGGATATTTCGAGCAATAAATCAACCCACTTTCGGGATTCTGCCTTGTGCGTGATAATGCGATCCTTGTCATCGTATCTTATTACCTGTTGAACATGGATCCAATTTTATTACTTAAGAAAATGAAGTGTATTTCAACGATACTAGATACTTAAAATATTAGTAGTCTTAAAAATATTTTAAGACTTCATCATCAGCCTATAGCCGATAGGCTGATTTAAGATGCTGGATTTTAAGACTTATGTACAACCAATTCTGGATTACTTTGAGAGGTAATAGAGCAAAATGACTCTGACGTAGTCGTCACCGCCACTACGTCAGATGACCATGTAAACTGTCTCGAACATGTATTACACGATGCCAACGTCATACATATACAGCATTTATAATAATCGAATTTATAAATTATAATTAATAATACGTTTAGCAATATGAATAGTGGTCTCAGTGATAGGTAGTTAATATAATCCATCGTTTTTACGACACCCAATAGACAGATACACAAAGCCCTATCCATAACCTCGCTTACCTCAAAATAAATAAAACATGCGATATTAAAATCCGATTGATCATCGAACGAACGCGGACGGATGGTTCAACTGTCCGTATCAATAAATATTTCGGTTGCATATCACGATTAACAAAGGTTCCACTCGTTTTATTAACATATCGCTGGAAAACAGAAACATTTTTCCATTATTCGTTGATTATTATTCAGCCCGTCCATTATAATTTTCTCTAAACTAATATAAGTTTTTGCGTAGATTATAAATATGGTAGAACGGTAGATAATAAACTTGTAAAGTCTCACTGTTGAAAATATGAAATACGTAAACTTTTAGTTGCTATTTGAGTCATGACCTTTTAATTATTTTTCATTAATGTTAAAGTTGGTACTCATACAAGTATCCCAGTAGCTAATCAAAAGTAGGTATAAAATTACAGTGAAAAATATCAGATCACATCGTTTTATAACTGAATAAAATAATATTGTTACTGTTAGATAATTATTAACTACGCTGTGATAAGCGGCCATTAAACTATTTTTAGAGAAAGTTAATATTTTTGTGCAGTAGCATTACAACACTACAAAGTTTTGTTCGATGCCAAAGAATTAGTTTCAAATTACATTGTACTGCATTATTAAAAATTATAATATAAGTTCAGGATTTTCAAAGAGGTGTGAAAAAATTGCCTGAATTATTAATGAGTTTTCAATTGAAAACTTCAAACAGCCATAAATATGGCAATTTGTTTCTAGAAAATATGAATTCAAGTTGCAAGAGAGAAATGTTTCATACGAGTCGAGGTGACACCCGCACCTGCGGCCGCGACCAACTTTTAACATCCAATTTCATAGAAATATACACACACTTGTAAAATATTTAGAATTAATTTACCTTAGAGACGTGAAGATAAAATTAGAAAATAAAACCACAAGTTTAATTAATATCTTTAAGAATTAACTGTTAGGGCTTAAATATAATTTTTACTTCGCCTTCATCAGTTGGAGCTAATCTTAAAAAAATACATTATTTTATTTTTTAGTTATTTCAGCTCATCGCCCAACGAGATGAAAAATATCTTATTTTCAGCTTAAGTCTCTTCACTTAGATGACTATGCATGGTGAAACTGGATTCTTTAGGTACGTTTTAAGTCCCTTGAAAATACAGTAAGGAATATACTAGGTGTTTTAATATTTCATTTAAAAATATACATATTTTGTAGGTAATACGTAAACCCCTTACTTATATTTAACTTTTATAATATGTTGAAAACCTGATAGGTAGGTGTAGTGTGTTATTTTTAGGCATCTGCTGTATAAGATGAAGGAAGGCAAAAACGACCAAGATAAGTAATTGCTGCGTGTACTTCTGTCTTACAAAGAGCTTTGTCCATCTCTTTCTAAAATCGCCCGATAACAGTTCTTAAATTCATATATCTTTGGAGCTTAACAATACAAATGTAGATATACCCAAATATACTCGTATAAGTATTATTACTTTACACGGCAAACATCAAAAACCACGTAACTACTAGCAACTCTCAATCACTCCGTCCGCATAGGTACACGGGACCTAAAAGAAAATTTATGTGCCGATTAAGACCCTTAGAAGGGCAGACGACCGCAAACGTGCTACGCCGTTATTTGGGAAACCGTTAGTTTGCCAAAATTAAATATAATTCTCCACTATTTTATAACCTCTCAAATAAAATCGGTTTTGTTGTTCATTTTGAAAAAATACGTGACGTAAAAAGATATATTTTAACACGCTTCAAATCGATTTATTAGTTTGCAATGCTTTGTTTAAAAACTCTCTGTGCGCACCCGTCGTACACCATGTTATTAAAACGCAAATACAACAACACTTGTAACTGATGTTTGACATGCATGTGGACACGAACTTCACAATTTGTACGAGAGCTCGGCATTTCAGTATTACTCCGTTTCGTTTATAGTGAACTTAATAAAATATAAACATAGACTAAACATTTGAAGTTAACCGCAGTATCGAAGATATGTTACTTCATAAATCGAACTCCAGCGCGTATGCGTGTTTTAACTCAAGAAAATAATAAATTACTTTTCACCAAGTCTGTGTACGACGCTATCACAAATCTCCGTTAGCGTACAGTAAGTTAAATTGAATGTCTAAGCTCGCAATCGAGGATTCAGCAAATACCAGTATCTATTGGAAGCGACCGGAGTCTTTAAGAAAATCCCGTAGCTTCACTCGTCTGCTGTGATTCCACTAGGACCTCAATTGAGTAGATATTTTAAAAATATACGCAGATTTCTGTAAATTACAAAATGAGAGAATTATAATTTTATAGCATCAAGCCATCTCTAACGACCAGTTAATGCATTAATAACGATACATAAAACGGATCGGCCTTTTATGTTTCATTATCTTTTAATTACAAATGAAGGTATAGTGTGGTTATTATCGGGAAATAAAATACAATTAGGGGCAGATGTTCAGCGGCTCGCACGCACGCAACACACGGCATCAGACTACCGAACGTACAGCGTTCGCGTCAGCTGACCGCTCGAGAACTATGCCTGTGTAAACTGTCGAAGGTCGCTAGCACGCTGTGTCCCACTAGATTCGTTACTTCTGCAGGACAAAAGTAAATGAGAATTGCCCTTAATTGGAATTGTAAATGAGTCTTGCGGCGCTTTCTTGTCGGTTGAACGCCCGTTTCGCCATCACAGTAGAATAAACTGTGATGATTTCATTTAAATTAATTCTCAGCGCGAGGGCCGCGGACGAGATGTCTAAATTGAGACATCTCTGGATCGTTTGTACAGACTTCTTGCTCGTTTAAGACGTCTCGTGTCCTAAATTCTAAGGGACCGCGTCGTTAAGGTTTCTTTTTCTCTTAAAACAAGAGTTTCCATTTTAAAAAGTAAATTACCCCTTTCAGAGGCACATTAAGTCTAAGGACAGGAATTAGTTGCCTTTGCCCAACGAAGCGTAGGTTTTATTTAGTTGTGACAAAATAAACGTTTTGATTGACAGTATTATTAGACTCTGTATTATAGGTGGCCGTAAATGTAAACAAAATACGAAAGAACAAAACAATGTTTACGTTTAGGGATCGCTCTATTGTGACATTCCTTTCTTACTTACGTACCTAATAAAACCCATTTGGATATTCCTACCACCTATTTAAGGAATGCATTATGATGTCATTATGATAAAAAAACCAAAACAGCTTCAAAAGTATAACGCATTCGATTGTCAATTTATTTTGTAGGATGTTACGAAAATGAGAAACGACGGGTGCGGCTGATATTATCGCAACGTTGATTTGGAATTTATTGGCATAGAATTCGTAACTGGAGCGTCAATACTGGCTCCAGTGGGGTGCACCTGTGCCTTCACCTTCGTCAAGCATTGACGCGGGTACCGAACATTAGTCACAAGTGTGTAAGACATGTATGCCCGCCGAGAAGGAGGGAACTAGCCCAACATTCATATTGAAAAATGTATCAAATACAATACAAGCATCTGTGTCCAAACGTATAATAGATAAGTTCGGGATTAAATTTAAATTTCAATAGAAGAAACTAAGTTTGACTTACATCTCGTAGTTGGTTATTACAGCATTTTTTGGGTTTTAGACATGTTTGGTTGAAACTTACGAAAAACATGCCCATATTCTTACAGATTACTTTAAAAAAGAATAGTGAATGAATAAGTGAGTAACTCTAAAGTTTTGACGTAAAATACTTTCCAGTCTCGGTGGCGGAAGCTATAAATTTTTAATTGAAAATGTAAGTAGGTACTAGCTAGGTATATAAAGTTTGTTCGAGAAGCGTATCTGTAAAATCTTTCCTTAGCTCCATCAGAACTTCGGTATCTTGAGTGTAAATAACAATGTTTTTGTTCATCGTTCAGTGAAGCTTCAACTTAATTTTAAGTTACCTTATAAGTTGATGTATGAAGAGAAGGCGTCAATCTGCCACAATAGAGTAACCAAAGTCTTATGTTTTTAACATTTTAGTTCGCCATTTTCAACAAAACAATATTTGTTCAGCAATAGAACAAACTATGATCCAAGTAATAACTTATAATGATACAAGTTCTAAGACACTCCACGAACTTTTGCTTACTTTCATGATTGTCAGACATACATTATTCTTATTCATCGTATTCAGTTTTTGTAGTGAACGCAATGTGGAGATATCAAAAAAGTTAACGATATACCTATTTTATTCTAGTTAGGCAGTATTCGCTTTCGGAATGGAACACAAATCATTTTTATTTCTTTTTGCTTGAAGCAATTCGCTTGAGACAGACATAAAAATCTTAAAACTAAATGATTCCATATTCATATCCTAAGAGTTAAAACACTTTTCTCAACTTTTATAATTCTGTGAATTAACGTAAGAGCTTCAGTCGTCATAAAAGTCAGTCCCGAGTAAAATCCCCTTCTTCCACTCTCATTATTTATAAAAAGTTCTCTGAGAAACCCTATTCTTTATATCATGAAATTAGTCATCAAGGAAACCACACAGTTATTATTAGTTGGGCTAACTTTTAACATGAATTTTCTGGAAAGCCTTAAATGTCAATTGAATTAGTGCTGTGTTTATTTTAATAAAACCTATAAGATTCCACACCATTTCTATATTTATAGACACGCGTCGCTGTATAGCTTCGATATCCTTGGTTAATAATAAATCGGCTTGTAATTAACGTAGGTACTTATTTCTTATAGCTCACATTTTCGAGGTGAGAATTATTTGTATAGTGGACACAGAGAAATTAGTTTGCCTTACGCAATAAGGACAATAGTAATAAAGAAACGTTCCGTCATCATTAAAAGATAATAAATGCTATCAACTTTTCCTAAATAATTGAATGAGTTTAGGTTGCAATGTAGGTACAGTTTTGACAATTTTGTTTTAACTAGATTGAAAATTTTGATTGACCATATAATTTGATTATATATACAGAACTTAGGTTTAGCGTTAGGTATACGAGTAGGAACAAGTAATTCTGAACTTAAGAATACTTATCATGTAATGTAGCGTTGCCACACATGTGTAACATCATATGAGTACGTCCAAAAACCACTTTGTCCCTGGCAGAGTTAAGTGCCTTGTCAAAACTTGTTCTCTTATGGTATTCCCTTTTGATTTATGACTTCGATATGTCAATTTTACGTCAGTCAGTATGATTTATATGGTCATTTGCACAACCTTACGTGTCGTATCGAACTTCACACATTTGATTTTACATTAGCTTACATCTAAAAGGCATACCCAAATACGCAATATATTTACATAACTTACTCTGGCTAAATCGATATAAAAACATTGCTCAAATGCTACACGTGACTGGTAAAATTGAAAATTTATTTACAATGAGTGGATAACAAAAATGTAAATAGGGGTGGCAAAGCGACCGACAGCCGTACGTGGGATGTATCGCGTGCTGGCGTGATTGATTGTTCTACAAAACAGTAATAAAAACGTCCATTCAGCGAAATCCGAGTATCCCACGTGAAGTGCGTTAAATAAATATGAGTGTGGAGCTAAACAGTATTTTCCATTAGTGTCATAAAAAGGTAACGTTTCGAAATAACCGCGAGGCCGGGGCCATATCCACGTGTGATAATGCGCAGTAACATTTTATAAGGGATCTAAATGTGAGCAGATGGCACAATGCGAATCGCTGGTAGTACTTCCCGGCACGGCCGCAATCTGCCATTACATTTTATGCAAACACTGTCGGAATGATTTCGGTTGTACAATTTCCAAAATAGAATACCAACAACTTTTACAATAAACCGTTTGTAATGTGAACTTTAAATGACATCATACCCTGACTCTTAAATTCCCCACAAAAGGTTAGTAAAAATTAATGTAGTTATTAAACTTTCTGTCACAAACAATGTTGTAATTGTAACATTTCGGAACTATTACGAAATCTTTTGTAATTAGGTTGTTAAATGGCAGTCCATAAACACAGCGCACGTTTTTACGTAAATTATACTTCTAAATTCTCCTTTATAGTCCCCTCATTTAAATGTCTACCTCTCCATTTACATTTTGCCTCCAGTATTACTTTCTATTGATTTCGTCTTCAAAATCACTGATTTATAGATTTTATTGATACGGGGTAAAAGTCTTTTAAAAGCTTTTTTCCTTAAATGACTTTTACCCGGCTGCATGGCCGTGACAGGATTATGTTTTTACCGATTCCCGGAAAATTATAGGGTAATACAGTTCTTTCTGGGTGATTTGTAAAAAGTGACAATGGGTTTTTACAGAAAACACTTTACCTAACACTTCTAAGTAATAGAGCCGAACTTGTATCCTTGACAAAATTAATTATTATTATTCTTCTAGCAGGTATTTCTTGTAACAGGTAAATTGAATGAGGATATTTACCAGCCGTCATGTGATTCAAACGAATGCTCGGACCACATCTCACTTTATTTTTCCAGAGATTTTCCTTCCTTAATTTATTGTACCTTACCGTGACTACAAAATGACGAGGCCTTGTTATTCACATGACAAAAACTATAGGCACAACTATCTAAAACCAAGAACAAAAACAAGTTAGTTGGGACAGGTCACTTGCCTATACATAAATTCATACGAATAATATACATAGATAAAATGAATAAAAGTCGGTACTAAGTCCCAAACATTCATTTCTTCTAAAATACATTACACATCACATGACATTTACTGCTTCCTCGCACTATAGTTAACTTATGCATAAGATACCTATATGCAACTTTTCAAATTAAATACTCAGTTAATTATCTCCCTATATTAATTTAACATTTTGTAACCAAATATTTCGACAATTGCTCAACAAAAATTTTAATAAACCACAAGCGAATATAAAATAAGATCTGAAAATGTCCAATGTGATTGTAATATGCATGCGACGAATAATTACTGCAGCGTTTAATAATGAGATAAAAAGAATTTCTTTTGGTGTCCATTTCCATTTTCGCTTTAATTTTGTGATGTATCGGTGTACATGCGGCGCGTATGTATGGGTACGCTAGACGCTCTCGTGGCACAAGGGTAATCGAATGTCATACGCGGTCGCTACCCGACAGAACTATTCACGAGCTGCCAGCTGGCGCACTCCACGCCCTGATTTATGTCCCTTTTGCTGTCCAACTTTCTGCACCTTGTTCGTGCAACATTTGTACATGACGTCTTAAATATATAGACCAACGGAAGGAGAAACTCTGCCGGCAGCCAATGGTACTCACATACATGTGTGTTTAAGCATCATTAACTTTCGTTTTATTGCCTTCGTACTTTTCTCATAAGAAAGCTTTCAAAGCTGAAACTTTATAAAACATATTCATATTATGTGTTCACAGAGTCACCACAGTTGGCCCACTACTTGACTGTTATTTAAAAAGCTGCCAACTTTTACTTATTTAGAGGTAGACCACTATCAACAAAATACGTTTACGAACAGCACTGGCCGGGACAGCTAGACCCTTTATAAAACCTTTTATGTCGTACAACAAAGACGATAACGTTAAACTTTTTAAACAAAATCACATCTATGTTGTCATTAAACACGTCACAGGGACGAACTAATTATTCGTATGTGACATTCGGGAATAAGTTACAGACGGGTGCGTTACGTACACACCAAGCAACGCCAGGAGCGCTCATAAACTCATTAAAAGTTGCCTCCATATACTAAAACGACTGACCTTATCCATACAGACGGCAGTTTTAATCGAGACCGCTTTACGAACCATTAAATTCCACGGACGGTTATTGTCGAGCTGGGATCGTTAAATGAAATTCTAGACACAGTAGCCGCTGCCCTCCACCATAATAACATGCGGATTTGCAAATTCGACCCATAATAATGAATTTATTCCACGCCAATACCACAAGCGTATCTAATTATTTTCCCATAGTTCCAGCGTATATTCGACATCATACTTATGTATACTGTAATTAAGACCGTTTTTAGATCGGCACAAAATATAACATGTATCATTTCAAAAATGATTGAATACCAACGAGTAAAAATCTGGAACGTATACTTTTCTAAAGAAAGTATCGCGATCAAGACCGTATTGAAGCAAGATGGAAGGAATTGAATGTCGATCCACTTATACTGAAGATTTGTTCCATAACTGAAAGAAAGCGACACCCCTTTTCGCACAAGAAAGCGAACGTAAAAGATTGCTGAAAAGTAAGTACGCTTATTCTTGACGCCAATTTATTGGTTCAAAGGTGCGCCGTCGACTAAATGGTACTGTATAAACTCATCACCTCCTCAGGACCGCCTCTTCCATGTAGAGGGATTTTGCTCGTTCATTCACCTTAAATCGACGTCATTCCGAGAGGCAAAATAGAGCACTTCTGAAAAAGAGTTTCCGATAAAAAGGGGCCCATCAAATTTTTTCAATATCCATTTACGAAGGAATAAGAAAGGATTATGCGCAAACCAAAACCCTTTAATCCGTGATATGGGTTATTGAAACATTGCGCAAAGTGTGGACGAATTATATCAGCTTGTTCACATATACGTAATCCTCCTAATCTTCCGGCCTTTTCCAGTAATTGTGGGAAGGCTCCAAAAGTTATTTCTATTAGAACCAGC
Organism: Helicoverpa armigera; assembly: GCF_030705265.1. Lineage (NCBI taxonomy): Eukaryota > Metazoa > Arthropoda > Insecta > Lepidoptera > Noctuidae > Helicoverpa > Helicoverpa armigera. The sequence goes on along the minus strand of NC_087132.1, from coordinate 5,186,102 downwards.
GATGGCCGGGCCGATGTCATTTTATATGCAATTGAAATTTATTTTCTCACATCTGTTACCGACTGCTTAACTCGCCACTTCCCACTGCTCTTTGACATCAAATTGATGCTTGATAAAGTCGATTCCATTTGGGATTTCGTTGCCTTAAAGCTCTAATATTTAGTGAATTCAGAGTTTGGAATCGTGCCCAATATAGCAAAATATAACATGAATAGAACACTAATAGTTTTCAGACAGCTCTCGGCTTCGTATCACGTCAAATAAATGGTAGCTAACGTTTCATAGCACTCCACAATTTGTCCTTTGTTCTGTTTAAATTAAATTGCTTTTATTTATAAAACATTTTTTCATCAGGATAAAAATAAACATTCCCATTATGACATTTCTTTGATGGAAATAAACTTAAGTTCCACTCATTGTTACTCATTGTAATAACTTGTCATTAGCCTGTTTAATTAATAATGAGTACATCAGGACGTAGGTTTATACATAATTAACTTGACACAGATACCATCCAAGTAACGAATTACATAATAATTATTGTATTGGGTATTCAGTAAAGAAAATTAAAATGCTGATACAAAAAGTAAAGAATAATTTTCCTTAGAAACGCTGCCCCTGAGCGTAGTTTTCATTTGTTTCACAAAAGCGGTTAATGTAAACGGTTGCTCTTTAACATTTAGCTCGATTACATCTAGCGACTCATCGTGCCCCGTGTTTTGTTTTGCGAAATTATAAAAAAGCTGGGCCATTTCTTTCGACACGCGCTAACTATTATTGTTCCTGAATATTTTTATACAATTCTTCTATTTTTCTGTTGATAAGCTTACAAAAGAATGAAAGTGCATCTCTTTTATTTTCAGAATTTTAAACAGCTTTATCTACGGTTATTAGTCAGTATCCTGGTGACGCTGGATTCAGTAGCCGTTTCGATTCTGTTTATCTTATACACATACCAATAAGTAAGTATGCTCAATGTTATATTTTCATGCTAACGCTTCCCTAAACTAAGATACATGGCATTTCTATAACCCTGTTTCCCAGAACTGAGTTTATGAGTTGACTAACCCAGGAAAGAGAGAAAGTAAGTACTTACGTATCAAATTTCCTTTCCTTTGATTCCGAACTCCTCAAAGGAACGAATAGCGTAAGTCGTTCAGCAAAGGTTCACAAAAGCCAATAACGTAAAGTATGTTAAACATTAAAAAGTATATGTATAAGTAAAGGCTGCCTAAGATGTATGAGCACCTTCAAGCAGGACCCGTGCTGAATAATAAGCTATTCACAATTCCCCGTGTTTCGCTTTGTCTTACTTTGCCTGTTCAATATTCCTTATGTAAATTGAAAATACATCGTTAACTTGGCTGTATTATTTGATTACGTTTAATAATTGTGTAATGTATGTGAGCATTTAGATGTCACGTATGTTATGTGAATAAATTAGATTTTTTTGTACTCCGCTCCACTCAAACTTTAAACATAGGTAGGTAATAAAGATTCTTAAATCATATACTTATGAACCTTAACTATCACAAAATCCAAAATATCAATTAATTTATAGTGGAAATAAAAATTAAACTCTTCTACTGAATATGTAGACAAATTATGCAAATGATCATGCGTAAAACACGGATCAATCCAATTTACTGTCAAAGGGCACGGTTAGAAAAGAAAGGGAGAAATCAAATTGTTTTCACGAGGATATCAAATCGTCGATGTTTAAGGAAGAATTTAGGTCACGTCTCATGGATTACGGCTTATTTCCCGCCTCTCTTTTTCTTCGTTTGACGCTAATCCCAGCGGCTTCGCAGAGATTCCGCCGCCCAGCCTCCGTGCGTTGCCATCCCCTCCTTCAGACGACAGATCAATTTCAAGGTCAAAAGAATTTAAGCATAATTTGTGTTTACTCATGATAAAATCATATTAAACATAAGTAAGACACTTTCATAACAAAATATTTGTACGCTCAAATAAAATCAAGTTTTAGATTAAAGTAAAAGTCCCTACCAATCAATTCCAAATTGTATTAAAATATGTCTTAAGTGTCGTAATTATTATGCCTTTGATTCACGATCTCTTGTAAGTAAGTGAATCAAAGACGGCGCCCGATTTCGTTTCAGAGCTCGGGACAATATAATTACAGTCTAGTATTTTATCGTGTTACCTTTAACATAATCATATAATACTAATGTAAGTGAGCGCCACTTCTCATCCTAATAACATCTCGAAGGAGTCACCTCGACCCGCGCGGAAAATCTGATTATTCAGTGAGTGACGGCGTGCCACCGACCGAATATTAATCGTGCTCTTCCACTTATACTAATCATTGTAACTATCAGGCCAAGGAAATCAGGCTAGGAACCTTTTCTTCTGATAAAATGTGTGTACATCCTACTGACTAAAAGCGAAAGGAATTTTTTGACAGTTGTGGCCGAAAAACTTCGACGTGCTCAACATTTTAATGAAAAAACCCTTAGGTATAAGAGTCAAAGCAATTTCATTGGACTTCACGCGTATCAACACAAAAGAAACTGGACGCTGGGTAAAGTGAACGGTCTGAAATGTGTCCTATAAAAGCGTAAAACGATTTCAAATCTACGTTGGCTTTTAGGGCTCTCACCAACTAGAGGAAATTGTTGGTAACATTCTTCTGTCAAAAAATGTTTTTAATTTAATGTTATAGTTTCTTGTAAATTAATTCCATGAACGAACCATGTAGAGCTAGTGAGCTGTTAATCCGTTTAGTAATTTGGCAGTAGTAATCCGTAATATTGCCAGTTTATGTAGATACAACCAATTATCGCCGGTTATATTTTAGTGCTAAAATGCGGCCACGCACATGCAGCCACAACATTCCCAAACTACCAAAATGCAATTTAAACTCAGTATAGCCACTGTTCCTGCGCTGTTATGTGACAAGTTAAAGCATTATGCAAATTTTGGTTAAATCTGGGTTACAAATGTACATATTACCCAGGAGCAATTACAGAATGCATTTCTTAAATTGTGTATTACGGCCATTTACGAATGTACGTACCTCACAACACATTCCTAAATTAGACATCTACGATTGGAATTACGTGTATTCATTCGTGAAAGCACGCTTAAAGCATATAATTTACTGAATTAGGTAGGTACTATTGCAGTCGAGGGGAGATTAAAAAACAGCAGCCGTGTGGATGCGCAGTTTCTGAGCAGTTAGCCCCAATACCGTTCCTGCTGACTGGCTAATCGTATAACCACGGCATGCGCTACTCTTGTGTAACAGCGAACCGGGAATAAAAAACTTACTTAGGAAAATAACCTACAATCATTTATTAAAGCACTGTAGTTAGAAGAAAATTCGTCTGCAAAGAATGTTTTGAAAATTGAAAAAATAACAACACAAAAGAAACAGATGCCATACAAATTAAAATTTATTTACATTGAAAAGTAAGTTATTTTACCTACACTTAACTACATATTTAAAAAATAATGTTTAGGCAACATAAAAGCGTTCAATCCAGTGAAAAGCAGGTACCTACTATTCCAGAAGAAAACAGTTACTTTGATGGCACTTTAGCTTAAGATAGTCACTTAATTATTATTTTATTTTAATTTAAAAGTACCCTTAAGTAGCTAAGATAATTTAATATATGATATCTAATACCGTTAAAAAAATACTCTTAATTATCCCTCACGCAATTAAACTGGGAGTTAAGTTATAATATAGATAGCTTTTCTTACTGTCAGACACTTCACAAAAACTATGAGAGTGGTTGTATTACAAAGATTAGCATTACTAATTTCAAGTCATTACGTACTTCGTAGAAAAAAATAATTCTTTTATTGTAGAAAGAATTTGCTCTGATTTTTAAATATACAGAAATATTTTTTTTTTGTAATTAACTTATCTTTTTAGATAATCAATTAATGAAACATAGTCTTATTCATCAGGTTTAGATTATTGTACTATCCAGTCATATCATAGGTTACTTACTATTACAAAAAAAAGCGTTAAGTCGGGCAATTACACTCGTGGCAAGTGTTGTCGCGGGTCGGGTAACGAAGCATACTTTAACCGGGCAGAAAGAAAAGGGATAAAAACATTCATTGTAATATAACATATCACGAACTCCGGCGTCTCCTAAGCGATTTTTCATGAGGTGTGCCACGTTAATGTGTACAAACGCTCGGGCTCGGCATACTTTGCTTCTTTGCAGGAAATAAATTACCTATGCTTAGAGCGCTGCCTCCTGGATGGCTTTGCTACACGAATTTCGCAAACAGATAAGCTACCCCGTTATTTTACTAGTTTAAACACGTTGAATAAGTGTTGACAAGTAAGACGGGTGATAACGGTAAGTCAGTAAGGAGATTTTGTTTGCCTCTTTGCTTTATTTTGTGAAGGTACTCGTGTAAGATAAACAGTTGCGAGTCGCACGTCGGGGCTGTTTGTGTTATCTGCACCGATGCGTGTTGTTGTCAGCTGAGATGGATTGACTGGGTGAATAGTTTTTCCCCTGAACCCGGCTTCTGTACGACGTGTTCGGAAAGTCCCCAACGGATCAACTGTCTTCTTACTCATACCTAATAAACAGATTCCAATATACAAAAACCTTTACAGCTTATTTTTGGTTGTCATTTCGATAACACTTTATATATCCTTAAGCAGTAAAGATAACAGGCTACTAATGTGTTATACTATAATTAAACTTATGTAAGCAATCATTGGCGTGCACTTGGAGAGGCTTATGTCCAGCAGTGGACTGCGATAGTCTGATGATGATGATGATGATGATGAAGCAATCATTATCATCATCGCTATCGCAGTCCACTTCTGGACATAGGCCTCTCCAAGTGCACGCCACTGAGATATAAGGTGGAAAACACAACAGCAATCAAATCTACACTTCGTAAAATCCTGCATAAAGTTTCCCTATTGGTCGTAAAAGTACAAATTCAGTTATCCATTCTGCCATCCAGAATTAAAATTCCTAATAGAATATGAAATTTCCTTGAACACGATAAAAGAAGCGAGAACACTTTGTTAGCAAAATGTAAATAACCGATACACTGTGTCGAGGTTATCGGGAATTTTACGCAAAGAATTCTGATAAGCTGCAAAGAAATATTCTAAATTTAATTTAATAACTTAAATCTCTGACGTTGACCAGCTATTTTCTTTAAGAAGTTGAAAATAAACTGTGTAGTATAAGATTTGCTGACAATATTTTATAATCTACGATATTACTTCTTAGATTCAAATACTTAACATCCCCCATAAAAAATACCAACATTTTCAGATACATATCAACTCTGCTTAAGTTATACAAATACTACTAGCGTTAACTATATTCAAAGTCAAACTTGTAAACTTATAAGTTCACTAATTTGCATTCGACCTACATGGACTGCGAAAGACCCTGATGTAATGCGTATTTCGCTAACTTATTCGAACGTGGGCGATGTCTTTGGCCACGCTGAGTCCTTGTGACGCCGACCCTTGCCGAATGTTTACAATAACAACCCTAATTACCGAGTCACCAAATTAAGAACAGCTAGTGCTAATAAACGGTTAGATGGCTAATATTATGCTGGCATTGTTACAATTAACATTTTGGGCCATTTCATACCTTACCTATTACAATTACGGTGAATATATCATGAACATTGTCAAAGACTCGTGTAAGACAAATGTGCTAAATAGTTACCGAGCCTAGTAAATGATTCAGAGCTCACCGATGGTTATGTTTCAGCTAACGAAACGTAATTAAAAGTACGTTGAGGGAAATCAATAAAGTGTGTGGGTTTGTATATACAAAACAATGTACGCGGTCACGAGAGCCCTTGTTTTATACCTAAATACTTTTTTCCGCTTGCTCACATCGTGAGGTAAACGAGTTTTTGTATACGAGCGACGCGAAGGCGAGTTAACCAGTCGATCGACATCCACTGGCCGGGTCGCATTACCTAATACGTTACAAACATTACAAGCAAAATGAAGACCGCGCCTGTATTACTCGTTGTTCTTTTGTCAATCATTTGTGTCGTCCAATGTAAGGATTTAATTGTGGGTTCCAGTTTTAACAACAGATTGATACATCAACAAAAAGCTGAATACAATGCTATCCCGCTCAAGAAGCGTGTTAAGGAAGTCTTCTTCTCCGATCCAGGACAACAAATCATTAAGGTAACATGATTTACGTGTTAATTACATTTAAAATATGAAACCTTTATTTCAAGGCTGCTCCTAATTAACTATAAATACCGTCAGAAATAGTTGTTTTGTAGATATTATCAGATGGCATCTGGCATTATATAAGACAAACTTTGGAATGGAATTGCAAAAAAACTTTGGTGTAATTCCAGACGCTATTTCGCACTAGTGTGGGGGAGTCTCGAATTAATTTTCTGTAAAAGGCTTAAAACATTTAATTATAATTTAAAACCTTGACTTTATCGAGTTACGTAGAAGTTGGTAATGGGAACTGGCACTAAGAGTTTTATAAACAAAGTTAAAGGTGATCTAATTGCGACTACAGCGACTTGCAAGTAAACCTGTTCGATTAAATAATGTATTCATTGAACAGATTCTTGGAATTAAACTTGGCTTGAAACTTACTACAGAACTTGTTTACTAATATTTTCGTATGCGTCAGTTGGGCCGACAGATTGTGCGCTAATGAACAGCGCCAGAGGCTAGACCAAGTAAACACGTTTGCTATTGCTTTGTTTATTTATGTGTTCCGTCTGGGATGCAACCTTAAATACTTACTACCTACTTATAAAAACGTTTTCGTTTTTAAATAATTCAATGGCTCTGCAAATTTTGGATGCATAGTATCCTTTTAGTGTTAAGTACAAAGTCCACATAACGACGTGCAATAAATCTCATGATTAAATTAAACAGTTTAAATAATTACACTTATCACAAATGTGTTATATCAGAGTTCATAACGTGCGAGCTAGGTAACAGCAAACTACCTACGCCGTTGTTTTAATTCCAGTCATAACCAGTTGAAATCTAGAACAAGCAATGTGTTATATTTTATAACAACTTCGTACATAACTCATGTGGCTTTCGCGTTTATGCCATAGGCCCTGTACAGTACACAGCTAATTGTAAGCAAACATTCCTTACATTTTTGTTGAAATAAGTAGTACTGTGTCAGTGGAGGTATGCGTGTATTATTCCGGGACGCAATGCAGGATAAAAGTCCGCACGATTCAAAACAATATCACGCGAGTATTATCCGGAAGGGTAGGCAGACCTGTGCGGACAGCACAACCCGTTTCATCAGTCATGCTCAACACGTTTGTGATGGTGCATTGTAATATTATGTCATTAATCCACACTGAGATTCATATCAAGCATACATAGGCATGTATTACATTCTAAACATCTTACAACCTCAGCTTGAGTACTCCCTAGGAACATTTTTAACTTATGCAGTTATGACGCAGAAAACCTCTCACACTGGGAAATATGCTGCAATATCCTAATATGGCAATTCCAGTTCACTGTTGTTAACATACCTGCCTGTTATTTAATAGAAATAATAGAGATAGAAGTATCCTAACAACTATAGAATCTAAATAAAGCACAATTAATAATTAACAATAAGAACAGCGTTAACGGGGTCTCTGCAAATAACCCTACCAAAGAATGTACCTACAGCTACCTAACAAAATTAGGCTGACTCCTACACCGTGTTTGGATAGCCTTAATACCTTCCTCACGAGAAGCTAGAACTATTGGATGTTTTGAGACCACACGGCACACATATCCTGTAAGTAAAGATCATTCTGAGAAAAGGTTTTCTTTTATTGGAAATCGCACTGTCTAACATAAACGCATGTAGTGTATGTAGGTAGTGCTGCCTACACCGGGATATATTTAAACTGTAACTAAAGCGCCGAACTTATCCATTTAATTGTTGGACAACTCAAACGCGGACAGTTTTTTGTCGTAACAGCCTAAAAAGCCTTTTTGCCGTACCGTTCTACACTTGCGTGTCATATAAAGCTTTGTTTGCCACTATAAATAAAAAACTGAGATAGATTTTTTGCGATTTTTTTGACGGTAATTGAACATTCGCTGCTTGAAACGAAAAACCTTGCACGTAGTGTTGAATTTTATGTTCACTATTAATTTCATGAAAAAAAACCTTGTCAATTCAATTGACCAAGTGTGATTACAGCAAGTGTATAGTCGAGGGTGCGACCGCTTAGCGCAAATTTCATGGATTTTCCTGGATTTTTTCCTGGATTTTTATCTAGTTGGTGTCATTAAGTAAACCCGTTTTACACAGCATTTCCTAAATCGAATAAAATACATAGGTACAGTGACAGTTTTTTAATTAAAAGTGTTTTAGACGATTAATGAAATATTATTGTCATGTCAGCACCATTATTATTCTGACAATAGACATTATTATTATAATAATTCATCCGAACTGTGCACAATAAATATAGAATATAAATATTCTAATTGATTTAATTAGAATATTAATTAAATCATGCAGCTTACGGTTTTATATAACAAGGTTTTTATGGAATATCCTTTGTAGTGATTGTTAAGTTTATTTAACGATAAATAAGGACTAGTGAATAGAAGTCTCAATTAATTTTGTGCAAATTAATTTGCAATTCTTTGAGTGATACCAAGAAATTGCAAAAAGCCGTAAATCCGCACTTGGAAAAGTTTGGTGCTTTCAGAAGTAACAAATTAAATATTATTGGGGTATCAATAATTATAAATATTAATTTAATTACTCTACTTATAAGAAAATAATTCATTTCAGAACAATAGAGATATTGTGATTCTCCTTTATGCAATAAGTTTGTGTTTCGTGTGTGAATACTTCAGTAAAATATCACCAAGATCTAGATTGCTTCACGTGTATCCTCATAAAGGTTATCCGGTTTCCCCCGAGAACTAGACTAAGTGTGATGACTCACAAGTCACACCGTTCGTCGTCGACATTATTATAAAATCAAGAATCAAGTCACCAACCTTGACACACTGAACGTTTATCAATAATAAATATTACTATTATTCAAATATACGAAAAACTACGCAGTTGTTGTGAGACCATTAACGAAATATGTTCCTTAGTTGAATCTCATTTTTTGAATATACTTAGTAGTATGGCACAAAGCTATATTTCGATACATTATTTATTTTCAAGCAGTCAATAAAATTACGTTCAAAATAATTGATTGGAAATTATTTATCCAAAAGATGTCACTTAGTGAATTTGTAGTTTTAACCTTTCTTGATTTATAGGTACCTATACAACAAACAAAAACACTATATATCAATCACAAAACTCGTAGGTTATTTAAATCAAACAGCACAGATAAGGCAGACACATTTTATGCAAAATTAAAGTAATAAAAATCATGCATCTCTCTGCTGCAGGTTTCTTGTGTCATTACGTAACTCTATGCTACGTAATGATGATCTAAGAACCGTTATCATTATTGTTTACTCATCTGCTCATAAATAATATAATCAAATGACTCCGTTATAAAGTCTATCGAAGGCGAAACTTATGATATTTTATCACATATTCCAAAAAAATGCCAGAAGCATAATAATGTCTACACTGCACAACTGGATTACTGGAAATACTTTTAAGTGATTAAACACACTACAATATACCTAATATCAATAAAAATCTAATCTTCAGTACTTAGGCTTTTAATTGTGAATTTAGAAACGTGCATTCAATTTCTTAATTTTATGCCTCATGTTTCAATTTGAAACGCTTTTTGACAAGGTTTTTGTATGAACAGTTTTCATTTTGCGATGCCGCGTTAAAATTTTCAGCAGTTTCCATATCCAGAAAAACTCCCTTTCAGAACTATTTATTAATTGCCACTAATTTGTATTCTATGATTTTTCCAGGGAATAATTCTCCGAGACCTAGACCACACTGAGGCTATCCCCAGTGTCACCGCTGGCGGCGTCGGCTTCTCGTATGCCAACATCAGGCTGAAGAGCGAACGAGGATCAGGCCTCAACTACCAGGTCGAAATCTACGTCTAACAACAGTACAATAATGTATCAGTAACGTTTTAAATATATATTTATAAAAATGTCACACTGCACTCAGTAATTTTAAATAAATATTTTTAGTAAGATTCTGCTATATTTATTGTGTAATGGAGATTCAGAAACATCGGTTCTTCTAACTTATTAACTTGCTTTGATTAGTAATCCAGGCAACCTTTAATTATGAGTACCAGTCTGCCTTCAAGCAATTTGCGAATATTTTTAGGCCGAGAATCTAGACCATCAATCCATTAGTATTTAATTAATTACTATAATACAAAAAAAAGCCTTTGTTATAGGGTATTGGTACGAACCTAAAACATTAAACTAACTATTCTTTGTTGACGCACTCGACACTCATAAAGTTTGGGTCACTGGCTCACTTAATAGGTATAACAACCAAACAGTTTAACTATCAAAACAATAATGATAACAAATGAAAGCCGACCACTATACTCGTAAAATAGTAACATCACCATGTTAATTTCACAAAGCTAATAATTTATTAATGTACTCAAGGATTGGGTTATTACATTACGGTTTATGTTAATTTTTGGTCTAATTAACCTAAATTTTAATACCGCACCGACCAGAATCAGAGCTGTATATAATTATATTATTAGTTATAGTCGTGCTTATTAGTTTCATTGCAGGAATTGTTATGTTCTAATTATACTTAATGTAATCATGTATTTTTATGCGGAACACCAACCATAACAATGGGTACAATTTATTATGTTCACCATGTAAGGAAAACGCTAAGAGGAAAATATAGCGAGCAGGCTGAATGATGTCACTGTCAGCAGTGGCCAACAAGAGACCTTACAACAACAGGAAATCTTCATTTAGCGAGGTTGATTGCCGAATGATGGCCGACAATTGCCGACCAGCCGACCGTGTTTACAAACTTGCGCACCTACATTAACAAATTATGTTTTAAGCCCAGCGATCAATCCAGCCTTTTCTTTTATCCACAAAAACTTAAACTCACGTTGTTTTCTCCAGACTAGTTTACCTGACACTAATTAGTTGAAGACAAACGACTTTTCTTTTCGCTTGATGCTATTCAAAACATTAAAAGATCCCTAGACTGTTTATACGTCTGGATAAATTGTTTTTGTTCAGTCTTTTAAATAATGTAACAATGGTCCGTGATTTTAAGACAAGCAGACAATATTTTGATAAGTTATCTAGCATTTAAATGAGTTGAAACCTTATGCTTGACCCCATCGCTTCTCAGAATACACGTTGTTTGCTCACAGTAAGTAATAATGATTTGATGTGGTTGCATGAGAGCACTACATCGGTATATTTAATGGTTAAGAACTTCTTAAGTATGTAACGTTTTGGTTAGTGGTAGGTACCCTAGTAGGTAGAAAAATAAAAAGGAATTTAGTAATTGGTATAAGTCTATATTGTACAAAAAGATCGGCCGAGCCGGGAGTGGGTTTAGAATAATCGAGCACGCGTTAAGTTCTGGCCCGCTATAGAACACTACTACCCTGTATAGTCAGGCAGCTCGGCAGCGGTCAGGCGGGGTAAGTGTGCAGCGCGCTAGTAGATGCCGGACGCGCAGGTAGATGCAGGACACGTAGATAGGCGCGGCACGTAGGTAGGCACAGGCACGTAGGTAGACACAGGCGCGTAGGTAGACACAGGCACGTAGGTAGACAAGCGCGTAGGTAGGTGCACTTAGGGTAGGTGCACTACGGTAGGTGCACTGGAGGTAGTCAGTTACTTGAACCCTGGAATGTCCGTTATGTTCCGTCTTAGTTACGGTCCGGTTATATTCCAGCCACGACTGCAACATCCCGATTTCCACTTACTCACTACCTAACTAGATGGAAAGCAGTGATCAAGCACTAAATAGCATCGAGATGAGGCAGCCTAGGCAGCGTGACAAATTATAGTACAGCTAACCAAAATGTAATCTGAATGCAAGTGATGAGGGTGAAAGTATTTGCATGATTTAAAAAGCAAAGCACTATTTTAAATGAAGTTAATGAAATTAATAAATAGGTAGTCACTATAAGAAATTATTTGAAAAGAAGAATATGGAAAAATAATTGTAGGGCGTGGCCCTCATGACACGGTCTAAGTGCACCGGTCATGTAAGGTCAAATACCACATGATATTTTTTTTAAAAGCGTTATGGAAATAAGTACATAGGCCATAGGTAATATTCCACAAGAACAGCAACAAAGGCGTGATCGTAGCATGATATAACATAATGAATGCACAATGAAATTAGCAAGTCATTCTACGACACGTCACGTACTCACGTATAACTTTTCTAGATGCACATAATAAGTAATATTTTGCAACACTCACCCGATCTGGGGTATACACTGACTTTAAAAGTTATTTTAAAAGCACAATAGTTTATTAAAGGTTAATTTATTTGCAATAAAATCGCGAGTTAAAAATGTACATAGACCAGTAGTAGTAGTAGACTGTATCGGCTCGCGGCGTCGTGCTAGTGCCCGTCTCGCGATTGACCGCCGGCTCTGCTCGCGTCGCCTCATAGGAGGGATAGTTCGCCGAACCGGTTTCCGTCACCCGTCATCGGCTCACGCAAGTCTAGTATTTTTAAATATTCAAAATATAACGTACAACGTTACAAGTACTCCAACATTGCTTCCACACCCGGCTCGATTACTAGACACTAGACAGACACTTTGCATTCGCTAAGTGCCAACTTTCTGACTGCATAACTTGATTTATGTCTCATCAGTTTAACTCAATTTTAAAATGGTGGAGATCACAACGTGGAAGGAAAATGTAACCAACACTTAATGTTTATTCGCTCCAGCTATCATACATATTATTTGCAGGCTTATTATAAACAGATAAACCAATGCACTGCTGAGCATTATTTCCAAGAAGCTGATAAGTATCTAAACAAATATGGTCAAAGAGAAGTAATAGTTATGAACTGTTAAAACTAATATCTTTATTTTATACTAAACATATTGTATACTGTGTATTAAAATATTATATAATAGCATGTAGATACATGCAAACAAAATCAGAATACATGGTGTTGATTGATAGGTCGTTCATAACTATCTAAAATGTATGAGCTATTCAAATCTATTTGGTTTTACTATTTACTAATTCACGCAAACACAGCGCACCGCATCAGTGGCCAACATCAATACCATTTTAAAACATAAAAGCGTGTAAAAATAAACATACATATTTGCACTTCGCAAATAACACACATTTTCTGATCTCTTGAGCTTTAACTGAAAAGCATAAAAAAACAAAAGAAGACAGCTATTGATTTATCTGAGTTCTAAGTATAATATTTACAGGTAAAGCAATGTCAATGCGTAAATCCAAACCCGCCTAAATTAAATAGTCAGTATTTAGAGAGACTTCTTTCTTCTTTTTATATATTTTTTTGTTAAATATCTGACAGTATTTAACGGATTATTTTTCTAGTTATTGAACACTATTAAGAGTACCTTTATTTTAGTGTTTTAAACGGTATGTTTTATTTCATGCTTTTCAGTAGCTATAAACTTAAATATGCTTCGACGGTGTACAACACGATGTCAACGTGGCTTTTATGACAACATCCATCATCTGGATCTATAATAATAGATCTATCTTATCTTTCGAATCATTTCGTTCCAATGACTTTCTTATGGGTTTTGATTCGGAACATAATTGAAATCGGACTTTATTACCCGCTTTAAATATCATATAAATAAACGAGCTATGGTCATTTATTGTAACACAAGCGTAGATTTATATAGTTATGTTTTGATATTATGAACGAGACCATTGAAAGCAAAATCGCGCTTGGCTTGGTTCTTACAATTGATATTGTATCAGGCGCTATTGTACAATAGCTGCATAATATTAACTCATGACTCAACCTATTACCATAGGAGTGATGCATTGTTTTATTATGATAGCCATAGACATACATCAACGTTTGTACTATATTACTGTATACAGGAAGACGCATTTGATGAACGCTGGTGTAATATCCTGCGTCGTGTTGCTGCGAACGATGCGAAATATACGAGCACTTCGTTAATTTCTACATGACTCATGTATTGTACAATACTATATTATATACAGCTACAGTTGATTCAGAGCGTGTAACTTATCCTTTCAAAAAAAATGGATATGTCAATCGAAAGCTTACAATATTCACTTTCAATGTGGATCGAAATAGAATATCGAAAATAGTTTTTGAAACGTGTGCTTAATAAAAATGTCATCCGAATTTCAAACACTAAATCTGTTGAAAGGATGTTTCTTTTTTTTTAAATCAACATTTCAAAAGATCAAAAGTATTATGGTAGATACTTTTTACGGGAATGATTTCAATGCGGGATTTCGATTGAAGGTATTCCACTAAAAGATTATAGTAAATCTACTGAATATAAAAGATATATCTTATGTATACGTAGCCCGTCTTTACATGAACGTAATTCTCTGCTGTCGTCAGATATTATTTTATATACGGTTAATGTTCAACAGGTAATAACGCATAAGCGACGCACGTATGATGACAGGGATCCTATTATCGCCCCTCGACCAAAGACCCGGGGCTGGCTGTCCTATACAAAGGGTCTCCGCTAATTTATTACCAAAATATCTTTAACACCACCCGCCTACAGATAATTAGACACCTACATTACGAAATATGTTCTCTAAAATATATGTGCGAGGTTCGGATTATGTTTTTACATAGGTACCCATTATGTATTACGAAGTCGGTAGGCACATTTGAATTATAAGGAAAATTTATAGAATCTGAATAGGTAGATATAGCACTAATTACCCAAGTTTCGCAGAAAAAGCCGCACCCGTAATATCCAGAAAATGCCACAACATCGGGCTGTTGTAAAAACTCGTATATCTCGGAGACATAAACCGAGTCTTTAGAGATTATAATAAAAATAAATTAAAAGCGACAGCCCATTAAAACAGCTCAGGCCTTGAGTGCTATGCATAAAGTTGGGCATAATTTGTGAAAACATGCTTAGCCTTCCGTCAGCTAAAATGATTTCATAAATACGGGCGCGCCGTCCGCTCCACAGATTTATAACAGATCAATTTTGCGTTAATTAGAAAATGTCACTCCCGAACGCTTTGACAGCGTTAACGAAAATATGTTGTCTGTTTTAACGATCAAATTAATTTGCAATACAAGTGCGTACATTATATTTGTATTGTGTGGAACATCTAAAACGCTTTCATTATGTTTCACTTATACACAGGCTTTAAACAATTTATGTATTGACTTTTCAGTTTCAGCAAATTAAATATAAACTGGAAGGAAGATTTCAAGACTATCTTTGATTGGACAGACGTTAAACTTTGTAATTGATAAGGACTATTTTTCTTACAAAACTTTTTGGACAAAAGTAAGAAATTGATTGGGCCACTGCAAATCTATCTGTAACTAACCTTTGTTTTATGATCGCCTAAGGCATGGAATGAATTTCTGTCCAAATTGGATGAGTCTTAAAATAAATGTTAGTGTATCGAACATTGTTAATTAATTCAAGGAATATTATATCTATCATTATTGTGTTTTACTACCACTAGGTATTTACTTGTAAAAAGAAAACTATTTATTCGACTCTTAGGTATATTTTATTTGGCTTCGTGTAATTGTAAGGAAAGTTTAAGTTATTAAGATAAGCGTGGCTCAAGTGGCTCATGACCATTCTTAAATAAGTAGGCTCAATCTAGAAGCAATATGCATTTTAATATTGCAGACGTATTTTATTCAGGGCTCTCCACCAAGCATTCGTCTTCAGCGGCGTCTCCTTAATGTGATACACGGCAAGTCCTTAGGTGAGATAACAACTTAACACTGCGGAGAAGTCAAGTGCAGTTAATGAACAAGCCGTACGTCATGCAGCAGTCAGGTGCCTGCTCCCCCCCCCTTCACCCTTCCGCCTCCTGCTTGTGACGTCACTGACGCGAGTCGGTGCAGCGCCGACGACTTCGCCGGATCCGCAATTTCCCAACCTGGAAATTACGAATACTAATGAAAACGCAAACGTTGATAGAATAACATCCGCACATACAAAATAGCGTTACCATAAAATGCAGCGTCTTTCATAAACTTGTAAGATATTAAGGAAAACACTATTCCAAGTCCAATTTCGTATTTTTATTTTGGCTGTAAATGCTTTTTATTATTTCGCAATTTCAGTCACAGTGGGGAATAAATTAATGTTCACAGTTCACCTTTTAATGTTTAACATCCATGGCCAATTGATACAACGGTTTACCTTAAAAACAAAACACAAGGGCAATATTTGCATGGATGTATAAAGGTAAATACGGATTTGTACTCTATAAGTAAAGGAAATTGCGACAGAAACTTTGCGAATCGGAGCACGGGCTACTTACATTTGTCTATCTACTCGATAAGTACATACGTAAGTCTCTCTACACAATGTACCTCGTATATATAAAGAAAAATCTTATACTCGGAATCCCCTTAGCGGTCCACTTCCTTGTATTCGTTATCCTTGCCATTTTCCTGTCTATGGTGTAATTTTCTGTGATACTATGATCATAGTTAAGGCGCACTGACCTTTGGTATAACTTTGAACCTCATTGAATTTGTAGGTACCCCGCTCTAGAAATTCATTCGGGTCTCGTTTGTACTCACTTCATATTAGTTTTCAGTCTAGCTGAATTACTGGTAATGAAAATTGAAATATGTACTAGAAATAACGAAACTTCATTTGAATAGTTTTAGATTAGCAGAATACTACAAAAACACAGAAAATGTTCATACTTGTTTGCTTAAAACTATATAAACTTACTTGTAATAAGTAAACTTAATCTCCATGTTTGTTTGGTTCATGTTTGGTGTACAATAAAGAATATTCTATTCTTAATCTTTTTATCGTCCTTTTGTAATGGTAGTAGATAAAGTAGAAAAAAAATGTTAAAATGTGTTTAAGATTAAAAACAAAAAACTATCATACTTAAACAAGTACCATATTTTAACAAGAATGAAATTCCATATTTAAAATTCTTATAAAAATAAACTTATTCTAGGAGTGGCACCAAATGTTCTGAGGCATGAGCAGAGTTAGCCGACGCGACTTGCGCGAAGGATAGCGTAAGCTACAATTTATGAGGCAATTCATCAGATCTCTGAGAGCTCCAAGAGCCTTATTCCATTCCTGTGGAATAGTGGCATGACAACGCAAATTATATCGATACCATACTTCTTACGTTGTTGCCACGCTCTCCATGTCAACTTATATTGCACAAACAAGGTAGATTCCTAACGTTTGTTTATATTTTCCAAACTTGTACCGACATTAGGAAATATGTTGCATCTTCATAATATTTCATGAACAAATTGTCAAATCATATGTATTTTTTAAATTCTCTTGTTCTGAAAACTCTAAACCATGACGCCGCATTGTCCGTAACTTATTTTGAAGCACAACTTGAATCCACCACGTCCACATGCAGGGATATTTTGTCAAAAATGCAATATTCAGTCAAACATTAATTCATACTACCGTAACAGGATTTTCTGAAACCTCCATTGAATTGTATCAAACCTCTGCTCCATTTGCAATAGAAAATTTAGTTAGTACCTATTTCGTTACGACTTTTCAACGTAACAATAGGTGCAAATTAATGATGATCATGTATTGGAAACCAATCATAATTATTTATGTATAGTCACAAATAATTCAACGCAATAAATACAATACAATGCAGGTAATTTTCAATGCAATAAATACGTACAAGTGCCATAATTATATCCACATTCAGTTTGTTTTATCAAAAATTAAATGAATACAAGAAAAAAATTCAAACACAAACAAAACTACGCCTGAGTACCTACTTAAAATTAAAAACTTTAAGATTAGTTTAATACAATTTAGTTACAACACGAAAACTTCAAACGGGCGCCTACGAAAATGGGCGCTTAATTATGTACCTGGTAAGAAAAAGTGTGCTATTTATATTAGCAAGTCTAACTCCGTCGTTATAAGGGCCGCCGTACACGGACTGCTCGAGCAGTTAGCGGCTGAGTGAAATACACGGACCGCTCGAGCGGTCGGCGTCGACTGCTTGAGCTGTCGGTTGTTGACTGCTCGAGCTACGACCCAACAGCTCGAGCAGTCAAATGAGAAAACAGACGCCGCGAGGCCGCAAAGGGCGGGGGGGAGAGGGAAGTCGGAGAGCTGTCGACTGCTCTAGCGCAGTCAACGGCTCGAGCAGTCGGTGTATGCCTCGCAACCGCTCGCGAGCGGTCGACGGCACGATGGAATTTCATCATGCAGTTGACGGCTTGAAGCGGTCACGACTGCTCGAGCAGTCGTGTGTACGGCAGCGAATGAATGACTATAGTTCACTGCGCGGTCGCGGCTTTAAGCAGTCGGTCTCAACTGCTTGAAGCAGTCCGTGTACGGCGGCTCTAACAGTGAGGGCCGCCGTACACGGACTGCTCGAGCAGTTAGCGGCTGAGTGAAATACACGGACCGCTCGAGCGGTCGGCGTCGACTGCTTGAGCTGTCGGTTGTTGACTGCTCGAGCTACGACCCAACTGCTCGAGCAGTTGATTTTCAAAAAACAGTCGGCAAATGAGAAAACAGACGCCGCGAGGCCGCAAAGGGCGGGGGGAGAGGGAAGTCGGAGAGCTGTCGACTGCTCTAGCGCAGTCAACGGCTCGAGCAGTCGGTGTATGCCTCGCAACCGCTCGCGAGCGGTCGACGGCACGATGGAATTTCATCATGCGGTTGACGGCTTGAAGCGGTCGCGACTGCTCGAGCAGTCGTGTGTACGGCATCGAATGAATGACTATAGTTCACTGCGCGGTCGCGGCTTTAAGCAGTCGGTCTCAACTGCTTGAAGCAGTCCGTGTACGGCGGCTCTAACGAATTACGTCACGCTATGTGGCTAATAAAGCCTCGGGGCATGGCTCCAGATTACGGAGCTAATACGAACGAAGCACCGACGGTGTTTGTGAAAGACGTTATAGAATGCTTATTATGTATCAAAATCGTTAAGTAGCTCCTCGGGGAACGCAAACACCTACTCTATTTTAAATATTTTAGAGCAGGCACCCGATCGCTCTTTAATATTCCTGGTGAAAACATATTTCGTCTCTTGCCGCTCAATTTATTTCTGAAAAAGTGTTCGTTAACGGCTGCCGATATCAGAGAAGGAAAGGTGCACGGCTATTTATATTCCACATTGAAAGGTTTGTTAACGAAAACCCATGATTCAAAAATATACGATCATAAAATCTTTATTTCATTAATATATGACACCTACTCAAAATAACAAAGAAAACAGCTTTTCCATTTTTAATGCCTCGTTAAAAATAAAGAGGAAAACTAAACGAAAATCAATGTTCATTTTATAGCCCACAAACATTCGTCAGAAAGTTATAAATGTAATAATGCTATGTAAGTAGGTCATGTACCTTGAACTATGTATTGAACTGATAAGGCAGGGCGACATAACTGCGATGCCTGGCAGCAGTACCGGCACGGCTAACTAACTCACAACTATTCAGCAAGAATGTTACACTTCCATACAAAAGTTTACTTGTATAAGTACATTAAGCTATATACGCTTTCGACTTATCCCGCCGGACCGTTACTTAAAATTGCATCGTTTTGTTACGGGCTAAGTAAAGTAAGTACAGTGCTTAGTGGTACTGGTATTTGGACTGAGCTGCGGAAGTTAAATGAAGTTCAGTGTAATTACTCTCGGAGAGGCGGTTAACTCGGCTCGGTTATGGTGACAGCCACTGGCGCACGCCTCGCGTCGCCTCGCCTCTAATTGAGGCCAATATTAATAATGAAATACTGTTTCGAATAAAAGGAAAATCTGTTTATTGTATTGAAACTGTATTAAGCATGAAACGAAAATTTTCATGAAAGATATTAATAGCCGGGATACAACAACAAAGGACTTTATTAAAATTCCTGTTAAGTGTGAATTTACATGAATGTATGAAGAAACGTATAAACAAACAGACATATCATGATTAACGTCCATGGACATTTAAATGACAAATAGATATATAGTGTTAGAGCTGCAAACAATAGTTAATAAATCTAAATTAGTATGGCAGTCAGATGCACACATTTCAAAGGTATTTGCAGTAGGTATTGCATATAGCACATACAATACATCCCCACATAGGCATCTATAGAGGTGTGGCTGAACAAACATTCTGCTTAACCATGGCGTTTATCCAACTATTTGTGAAATTCTAAAGCTTCTATTTGTGCACGATGCATTTGCCTAGTTACACAGCCAGCGGCAAAATGAGTTGGACAACTGTGCTAAGAGCCAATTTTCACCATTTTTTTATTTCGTCGACTTTCAACACCCGTCAACTAATTAATGTGCGAATTTTAATCCAGAATTTTGAATTTCCACTAGTGTGCCTGTGCTGACAATCTCCTCTCTTGCTGCCTGCTATTTTATTTTTGCTACAGATACCATGTTTCCAAGCAATTTTATCTGCGTTTTTTTTATTCGTTTTATTTAAGGAAAAATATCTATTTACACGTAGATGCACCACCGATGACGGTGAATGTTAACGACAACAAGATCAACAGTGCACATAATTTTATTATATTATTTGTGAAGATGTATATCTCATAAATATCAGTTCGGCTGGTTGTCGAATGTCTAGGACGCTGCCGAAACAAAGGATCTAACTAGATTTCTCAAGGTACCTGCTATTTCCTTTTATTGTCTTTAGTCTGGCACTGCTTGCTACCCGCGTGGGTTGAACGGTGCCAAATGAACATTACTAATTCTTGTAGTTAAAGGGAAAATGTTCATTTACCTACCTACGTTTCAACATAGCGTGTTGAAAACATATTGGGAAAAACACGCTATTCAAAATGAATTCGTGTAGTTACCTATATGTTTTTTCAGATAACCTGGTTTACTCATTTCTGATTAATGAAATTCTGTGTTTTCTAGATAATTACAAAACTCTTATAAAATCTGATCTGGGCAGTTCTTATCCCAATTCGGCCCCAGTTTTACAGTTTTTTGGAAAATCTGGTAAAAGGTTGAAGTTGAAGTCCGTATGAAATATTCTCTAAAGATTTCCCCTAAGAAAAATCATATAATTCTCTTCCAGGTAAAAATCTCTGAAGTCCGCTTCTAGTATAACTTTTGCGCTTTTTATATAATTCAGGTTAAACATGAGAAGTTCCTAAATAACGAGAAAGCTACGAGTCGCGAATTGTCTGCACAGTCTCTTAGAAATAAATCAGGCACTTTTTACTGCTGCGCGACACGTAACAAAATTGATTAAATACAAACTAAGTAGGTACATAGCTTCGTTATTTGTCGAGATAATGTTCGTTTAGTACTTCAGTCTACGAAATAAAGACTGAATATGAAAGTTGAAAGTGCACCATTTTGTACATAATTTTTTAACTTCAGTGATTAAATATATTCTTTATCATGTAAAACCTCTTGAAGAGCAGATTGTTCCAATCTGGACAGCCAAGTTTAAATCTTGCGCAAACATAATATTCTTGCCCATTTCAAAATTGTAACCTAAAATTATATCAAAATGCAAATAACCAGTTACATGAAATTTATTGTAAGTACCTATATAAAAATATGTTTTAGTACGTTACAGGTAAAGCACAATTTTATTAACTTTATTCTAAATAAATTTGTTCTTGATGATATTATTCATTTCTTGTTTTATTCTACAGTATAAAAAAACAGAACCCCTAATTATGATAACATACCTAATATTGAACTATTCATATAAGTTACTACTTTAACGACAATATTTTCTAATCCGAAAAGCTAAAGGTTAAAATAACGTTGAAACTGACTTAGTAGAGTTAGAGCTCATTATAATGTCGGCAAGCTCCAAGTCAATCAATCCAGCCAGTGTTGCGTTAATACGTGATAAACAGGTAGAATATTTAATTACCGATTAGTGGTGCGAATATAATTAGGTGTTACTCGCATTAGTGATGTGCGGAACCGTGTGTGTGTATTTATTGGTCGCTAGTGTTGTGATTCAGCGGGTGAGGACGCGAATCGGGCGGGCGTGCGTTCTGTTTGGCGACTGGGTGAGCAAACTCGCGCTCTAGCCGCATTTGCAATTCGTTTGCGGACTACGAAATACTCTGCACCCGACCAAGTCTTTTGTGTAACCGGATTTCTCGGTTAACGACCTAGATTCTGCATATTTATGCAGTTTGGTCACACAATTTTTCGTGTCTGTAACTATCTCTTAAGCCCTCGTTGAATGTGATGTGATGGTGATAACATTTCTCTCTGGTCTTTACTAGATTATATTTGAGTTCTTATTTCTAACCGTCGTACGTAGCAGTTATATTTGTATTATTTTCTAAATGAAACACTTTACTTATATTGCAAAACAAAAGACTTACCAAATCCCCAAAGCTCACTTAAGACGTAAGTACTTTCTCTTCAACTCTGAACTAATTTTCACGCGATGTATCCTTTAGTCTCCAATTAGCAGCTATCAGACAGTAGCACCTGTTAGTCTGTTAGCTGTCGGCTATGCTAGCCGAGCCGACAGCTTGGAGGGTCATGACCCCCGGGTATAGTATGATCATTTGCTGCAGCCAGAATGTGCAAGAATAAATGAGAGCTCAAGTGGAAAACAACGAAGACGACGATAATCGCTGCCTAAGCTACTGTATAAAGACCAAGCAGGTTCTAAGAGAAGACTTGCGCCAACGTAAACACCACAAGTAAAGATGGTGAAAGGTAAAAGCTGTTTACTCCCATAATTAAAAATATAACTTATAGCGTAGCCATTCATTATAGAAACTGTTAACAATGTTAACATAGGCATATTTGAATACGTTATGAATGTAAAAAGATATTAGTATACATATGCGATCACATCTTGTACTTCTTGTAGCCTTTTCTGTTCAAATCTTAACTCTACACAGATGAAGTTATAAGCTTTCGTTAGTTCAAAATAATACGGCTGGCAGCGCAAGATATCTTGAATTTAATTATAAAGTTAGACAATAGTCGTATAGCTACGTTCATGAACCCGTTTAATGTTCACTTTATGAGGAAACAGTCTCAAAAATAAACAAACAAGATAAACATAGGATCCGCACCGGCGCGCCGCGTCGGGGTAATAATCGTACCAGTGTATGAGTGTTGCAAAGGCGCCAGTGGTCGGGGGTTAGAGTGCCGCACGCCGCCGCCGCCCGCGCCGCTGCAACTTACACTAATGCTCTTAATTTTTACACCGAGGGCAATACGAGCGGATCCAAGATTAACAATTGCCCTAAGCTGGGGAGCGAGAAAATTAACTTTTAAATGTAAATTTTACGAGGAAGTCATAACGTGAAAGCTGCCGCGGTTAGCTCTGATTTATTGCACTTGGAATTGAAAGTGTTAAAGGAGTTGCAATCTGAAAAAAGTTTTAATAGGTACCTCTTTAAAGAAATATAAATCATGATTGTAGAGCGAATTTAACTTTGGCAAAGTTGTACAACATTTAGGCTCATCTACTTGAGTGGCTATTTAATGACGGCGCTTATTACGCTAATCAGAAAAGTATTCATTAGCTTCACAGTGGGCGAGGATCATTATATTTTATCCCTCCCCTTTACAAATTTTTGTGAAAATGGTCTAAAATTTAATATTTATTTTGTAACTTTTGCGTAGTCTTCACGCTATTTCAATAGTACCTGTATAGTACTTATAATAGTTAAGTAAGAACCTTAGCTACAGTATCTATGAAATATTTTCTTTCAAACTAAAATCTATTTACGTAATAAAGTATTGGTTTTCTCAAAGTTAATGGGACTTACGGGCCATAACCTAAAATAGAATGCGTATCTTGAAATAACAAACACAAAATACTTGTAAGTCACAGAGAACCTGTCAACAACATAACAACAAAGCCACATTTGATATTAATACGAGTGAATTTCATTCCGTACTCATATTTTTAAACTTGTGTAAGACACATTAATTCCGTAACAAATTTCAATTTCCAAGTACTTGGAAGCTTAACTCTTTGGACCGCAAAGTTATATGGATTGGAACTCTTTAGCGTTGACGAATGGTTGGAGGTAACGAATGTGTACAATCAAAACTTTGAAAAGATTCATTGCCGCAAATTTAGCCAACCAAAAATATGATCCAGCCTGAGTCAAAGAATTTGAGAACGGATGTGGCTCGGGGCTCTGCGATGCCGCTACTCGCTAAACTTTTTCATTTCCACCCACAAGTATAAAAAGCGGATAAGTTTCTGCAAATAAACTATCACACTGGAATATTTTTAAAACTCACACGGATATTTTATAGTCACACATTAACGTGCATTTTAAGACTCATATACCTACCAAAATTTTACTATACTTATTTTGATGAAAAAAAAAACTAAGTAAATAGAACATTAAAATAACAATTCCATGACTTTGCTACGATATCATCTATTTACGAAAAACCACCAATAAAATTAGATAAACGGCCAATAAATTGAATAAGGTAAATCACCTCGCTTTGCAAATTGTAGGTATACCTATTTGAATAAACATAATACCGAGACGATTTAGTATTATACCAAAAGTTGGTTTCATAGACGAGACCGTGGATTCGGAATAATATGTATATTTCATTTGATATTTGAAATAGCTGGATTCACGGAGCACAGTTTCGATCATACCTCTTCACTGAAAACAATGTTCCATTTTTTCTATGAAGGTAAAGGAGGCTCCTTGGTTCACCGGAAGCACTCAATTATGTTATAATCAAGGTGTCCGGAGGTCGAGAGCGACGCGCGACGGGGCCGGCGGCCGGGCCCCGCTCGCGACCCGCTGCCAACTAACTTAAATGTCACGGTTTTAATGCACGACCCATTCATTATTAAAATACGACTCTCAACGTACAACGACCCTCCTTGTAATGATACCTCGGGAAAACTTTCTACGTGGAAAATAATACCGAAATACACAATAATTTCTGCACTCATCTGGGAATGAAAAAAAACCACGAAGTAGCTTATCAGCGCAGTTCGGAATACACTTTACCGTGTTGTTGGCATACATTCCAGTATAACTTTTCAGGTACTGCAAAAAACAGTTTATACTGGCAGCGTATATTTGAAACCATGCAAGTTTTAACTAGATGATTGTATGTGTGTGATTCTGAACCCAAAATAATAAAAAAGATATCTTAATGGGACCTTAACTTTTTATTGGGTTTATCTTGCATGTCGGTCGGGGTTAAAGGGCTTTTCCGGCAGTAACTGGTTTTTTTATTGCTTTAGTTTAGGATACGGCGTTCAATCAGTTCGGACTAGCCAGTTTATGTATTCAAATACAAGCTAAAGTAGTGCCTAATATAAATATAAAGATTAATATCACTATTTGACTGAAATTCCACATTCACAATCATCAGATTTAGTGTGTTAAAGAACACTGAAAGATATTTTAATTTCAATAGACACAGAAAAGTATAATTATTTGATCAACTAATGTTTACCCTGTTACAGGCATAGTCTTTACTCTTTCTATAAGACAGCTGCCCGCCAGCGCTATCTTTCACTGCACGCCATGGCGATTTTAGCAGCTTACAGATATTTAAATCTAGACGTTTACAGATTATTACTTCGCTGTTTTTAGCCTCCAAATTAGTTCAAACCAACCTTCCTGCATGACTTATAGTGTAAGTACCTATCTACTCTTCTTAACTATTTTGATATGCCTATTGACGCTCTTCGGAAAATATATAGTAGCATAACATAGGTATATTTCCAATAGGTACATCATAATCCGATGAATATTATTTTATATTCTGTTTATCATCCGACTACGAAGGATTTTATGCTATCATGTTGTTACAAGAAATACGAAAGCATATCAAATTGATTGATCGCACTGTCATGACGAAGGGAATGTTCCGTATTTGGGTGCGGACAAATCTGTTGTCTTTATATAAGCTTTATTTTACGCATTATAGTGAGATTTGAGCTTTAACTTTTATTTTGATAATGTTTATACTAGTTCTACTAATTAATGTCGTCGAGTATTTATGAACAAGAAAAATTACGAGGTCAAGGCAGGAGTAAATAAATCCTCCATGTACAGAGTACAGAGAAAATAATAGAAAGCTCGGCAAGATTTTTTGTAATTTAGAATGTGTGTCTAGAGAACCGCAAAGAGCTGCCGTCCGATCGTTAATTTGCTCCTTTCTGTGTCGTTCGTAATCAAACAATCACGGCTGGCCGTCGATCGAAGGACGGGACTATAGCGATTTGTTACATATTGTGTTGATATTTCATTTATCACGGTGATTCAATTTTCCCAGCAATTAATCACTGAACAATAGCCGTGGTCAGTAAGCGAATGGCTGGATGAAAAGATAGACTAAGTACCCACTGGAAAATGTCTAAATATAGATGTTAGCATGTCCATTCATAACATCACAGACCTACGCGTTGTTGGTCAAATGGCAACGCTTACAAAATAACAATGTGAGGATAAAATAGAAGCTTATTATATAATACTTTGTATATTTTTGGACTACTTTAAGGTTATGAGATAAGGTAAGGTATGTATCTGACCTTTAACGCCACTTTCAATCACTTTTAAATAATACAGCGGCGTAAGTATATAATACATAGTAGGTTACTTACTTACAGAATTAAACAATTTTGTGTAGTGAATCTTAATTTCTAAATATTTATATTTTGTAGGTATCTATTATTCTCTTTTAAAATAATTCTATATACATTCAATATACCCAAATAACCTATAGAAAAAGTATTATAAGATTTGAATGGCACGTTATTTCGTCAATATTACTCCTCTTTATAAGGGTCCGGTTTGTAGTACAAAGTACTTCTCCGTTGGTATTGACTGGTTCTGAATAATTAATTAGTTAGGGACAATGGCCACTCGTTTCATTCAAGGAATCTATAAATTATGTTTGGATCTGGGGAATATAAAATTCATTGCTTTCTACCTATTTGTGGGTTAACTAGTATTACTGTATGGTGCCATATATTATTATTTCTAAAGCAATTATCCAAAATATGTGCTGTGGGAGTAAAAACACCCACTTTCGTATTATAACAGAGTCATATAGTAATTTTGGCAAATGTGTAACTACGTAAAAAGTGTTCAGCGTAAAGCTATTTCAGCAAGATACACTAAAAGCCAAAAGCAGCCACCAACGTTAGACACAAAATAATTTTGTCATGGAAATTTGAAATCTCTTAGTCTAAAGCCTAATATGCGAGTCGGCTGCAGGCGCATTAGCCTTTATGAAACGTCGCACCCATTAGCAATGTCGTAACGTAGCCTATATTTTTGGCCAATTTTTGATTTTCTATCCTTCTTTGTGAAATTCTAGGTATTACCATATCAACGGATTTGGCAAAGCTTGATATGTTTGCTGCATTCCAACCTTCTAATGATTAAGTAAGCATTATAATAGATATATACGTTATCTTAAGAACAACAGAGAAAAAGCAAGAAGTCAGTTCAAAGGCTAAAATATACCTAATTTAATTTTAATGTGGGTCTCACAATATTCAACAGTACTTATCATTAGTATGTATTTCCAATATACTAAATATTATTGTACTTTAGTTTATATTTATTTTAGATGCACTATTTTTTGCACAATATTTTGATCACCGCTCAAACATTCTTGGTAGGTACATACCATCATTACGACAATCGATCTTGTATCAATATTGATAGCTGTTAAAACTACTTGTTATAGGTATATCTATTATCTATTATATCAAAATCTTTTTCCATATTAAAGGGCTGTTTTAACTTCTCAGCATAAGCGAGGTTGGTACAATTGTGTTTAAGGATATTGTTTACATAATTTAACTCACAAATACCCCTAACGTTAACTCTCTGTTATAACGTTAACTCTTTGTCGTTTAGTTGCAGTGAAACGGAGTGCAGCTTTTCGTTAATCTCGCATAATAATACAAAATACGAGTCGCACTCGCGTACCACGCCGCACAGATACACCTAATTACTTGCCCTCTAATTAAGTGCGAGTTAACTTACTGTTTCATTAACTTTAAGTCATCAGAGACAAGTTACACTGTATGCAAATATGGGATTGTTTACGTTTCACGACTTAACTGCGGTTTTTGTTTTCTGGTACTATAATGTATACTTGAGCAGTTAGTATGTTTTCTCATTGAGCACATATCAATACAATCCTTTTATAAAAATTACATCTACCAATAATAGTTTGGAATTTTCCATCTAGATTGCCACGGAGTACTTAGCAGCCACTAATTTACGAACCGATCCAAAGGTCGATATAAAGTTACGATACGAATGAAACTACTTAAATCGGATTATTGTAATCCAATAGCAATGTACGCTCTATACCTACTAACTAAAATACGATACACGCAATTAGTTCCAAATACAAAATCAATAGGTAGATGTTTTTTAAAGGTTTAGTTATTGTTCTGTATTGATCCCAAGCAAATCGTTTGCGGTCACTGAGTTCGATCAAACTTTATCCTGGCCCTGTTGGCCAAAGTTATATCTGTTCCACGAGCCAGTAAAACGAGATAATAATAAGCAGTGGGTGCAATAAAACATGGCGCTCACGATCACAATTCGATGACACCTATAAAACGGAGCTGCATCACCCAGCCGCTCTGTTTATGTCACACCCCCAATTTATACGCTTAAGAAGTTTTTTATTTTATAGCACACGTAATAAAACAATGTTTGTATTCAAACGTTGTATTAAATGAATCTTTTTTTATTGACAGTTAACAACGTCACGTACATTAATTCGTCCCATTTCCCAAATGCGTGAAAACGCGGTAATTCAAGACATATTTTTTATAAGAGATATGACAAGTAATAAAACTTTTATTTTCAGAGAACCATCCCACCAAATAAGTATGAACTATATAATTTATAAATTAAATTATTCACCGAGTACGTTTGATGTTACGTAATAGCCACAAACTACGGCATCGATATTTCAATTAATATGCATCGTTACTTTAAACTTTACTTAGTGGAAGTGGGGTGAAGCAAGTTTTAATAAGGGTCTCTCTGGGTCATTACAGGCTCGTAGCGGTAATTGTCAGAGGCGGCACGGCCCCAGCACTTAACGACACTTCTGGTTGACGTAGGCAGCCACTCCTTGCTGCGGCCGTTTGTATTTCAATAGCTTTGTCAAATGAAATAAACGTATATCTGCTCACTGAATATGTACCCATACGTATTCCGCATGAATGTAACCGGCATTTGATTTGTTTATATTTTAATGAAACAAAAGCCTGAGCTCTTCGTATTGTTATTGGAGTTTCCGTTTCTATTGTATAGAGTACTCCAACTCGCTTAGGTACTCACAACGTCGACTGATACCAGTCAGGGCTTGATTCGTTCGTGTCCTAACAGCCAGTTTGATTGAGTTATTGAACTTTCAAATCTCATAAAACAAATTACTTGCTCAACGATCCTTATATAAATCAATTAATGCCGAAAAATACCAGACAAGAGAGACGACATCTGCCGAATTAAAATTATACAGTTTCCTCTTAAACTCTATAGCTATTAATAATCACTGAGTAACTAACTTTTCTACTAGAATTTAATATTATTTAACGTGGTAATTCTTATTGTAGCACATCAAATCATCACATAGAGGTATAATCGTATTACTTACATACATTGTTGATACATATTTTTAAGTGTGGAAACTTCAAACGTACCTTTTTCTGTCACAGCTGGTTTGTTTGTTTCATTTATTGATGAAAAATTAATGTTCAGGAGCACCGTCTGTGTGAAACTTGTGCTGTTTTATTACAGAAACCAGATGAACGGATTAGCCGTGATTCAATTAGCTAAGTTAAATAAGCTGATTCACTTCCAGCGCTGTTTTATCTCAACTCTCTATAAATAAATAATTAAATAAATTTAAGTACAATATTATTATATTTAATTTAAAGTATTATCAAGACTAACTTCGTGCGACTGCCTTTTATTGTAAACCCAGGTAAGTAAATCATTTTAAATACTGAAATGTGATACTCTGAATGGTATATTAATTAGTGCATTACGGTATATTCTCGTGGTGGTACAAGCTCGCGTAGTTTTATATTTTCTGTGTAGCTAGTTTATTTATATTTAAATGCAGTTTGATTGTACGTTGTATGCTTAAGAATAATTATTTTATCTAAGCAATATGAAACACTCATTTTAATTAAAGTAAACCACGAAGTAAATTCGAAAATTAATAAACCAAAAATGAGGCTAGATTATAACAAAAAATCTATCCATTGTATCATATATTATGTCATTAATTAAAATAACAAGTCGTGAAACCCATGGCAGTGTGTTAACATTCTAAAAAGGTGTATGTGTGTTCTAATTGGTGGCGGGATCGCAATCACGGCAGACATGTCATGTCAAACGTAGCTGGCGTCGCCGTCGGCTCGGCGCGTACCTAAGGTTACGGTAGACGCCGACGACTAATTCAATTCCGCAGCAGCGAACTGAATGCTAACGACCGGCTTAAAATGAACACGTATACTGAAATAACACATGCGAGAACATACTCTATTCACTAATAATACGCGCCGAATATAAAGCGCGGGATTTCTACCGGTTCTGACGTAACCATACTTCAGATAATTATAATCCTAAGCGGTTTAAGGATTTATATTATAATTTTGCTAAAACTTGCCCTCAGACTTGATTTCTTTCTTTGAGATTAATTTTTCGTGGCCTTTGATTGTCCCGCTCACCTTTTTAAGAGATTTTTTCTGAGTAATATAATTTATTTTATCAGTCTTGGTCTTACTTTAATCAAGTGTCCTACTGGCTCATTAATGGATAATTCTAACCGCTCTTTAATTACGCTGAGTCACAACCTTTTCTGAATATTTTCTTCCCTCGAGCGCTAACCAAGGAAAGTCCAAATTAATGTCAGTGAAGACGACTCACATGCCTCAGTAAATAGGTAATGTTGTGTGATGTACGTGTAAGGAACGTGTGAAAACGATATTTTTATTGTATTTCGAGCATGAAAAGTTTTTTCGCAGCGGCTCCGTCTCCGGCGGCAGCGGCGGGCGACCAGTCCGCTGTCGGCAAGTAAGTATTGTGGAATGATTAATTGTTCTGTAAATTGAATTCACCGTGATAAATGAAATATCCGCACAATAGGTAATAAATTACGCTGACCCGTTTGGGCGTAAGATGAAACGGTCTAAAAGTAGGTCCGGACGGATGTTACAGGATAATAGGTATAAAACACAACACACGTAAAACACCTGCCCGAAGGTATTGTTGGGATTTTAATTCGCATGGGGCACGGAACGGCTTTGTTAAACGAACTCGTACAGCTTGCTTCCACACCGGTACAACTTACGTTCTATCTCCATTCTGTTACATTCGTTACTATTCCCATACGAACTGATGCTATTCCATAACAGGTTCACCTATCTGTTTTATGAGGAACAAAAACGGTATATTTTAATTAATGTTCCCAGCCCAATATTACGACCATTTATGTTGGGACGGACTTAATTGGTTTCGCATTTTTTCCATCCGAGTAATGAAGTCGTATCGATGAAGCTCTAGAATGGCTCTTAAAAAGACATTTATTTTTTCGACGCGATTGAAGCTGCTGACCGTAGATAAAGGTTCCTATAGGTTTGTACTTATAATTAGGTACGTACTATCTTGTTAGATGTTTTGTAGCAAACCATCTTGTGGAACAAAAAAAAATTAAACGTACAGAATTGTATTGAAAATGATACATCACTAAAGTCTGGACAAATAATGCAATAGGACAACTTCCTTGCTTAACACTGTTATATTCTGGCCCCAACAGAATAGCCATTTCCGAACGTAAAATGCTTAAGTAGGTAAGTAGTTATATTAGAATTGTAAATAGTACTGACTTTAAACGAACAATACATTAGCGCAACGATCCTACCTTAATTAATACGAGAATAATCCAGCAGAAGCTAAATACATTCCGTTCTAGGAACTTCAGTCTATTTAATAAATAATCAGGCAATCAGAAACTCAAGATCAAACTTTATCGTCCTTTCTCATAACTTACATTTATTCATTGAAACCGAATTTCCAGATCCTGTTAGAATTATATTAAGTCGTTGATGAAATCCAAACAATTAATTCAGGTTTGTGTTAATATACCATGTACTAAGCAGTCCGTTTACGTAATTATGATTGTAATATGAAGCTAACATCATGAGAAAGGCACTCCAGGCGTACATTTATTGAACAAAGCGGCAAGAAAAACGACGGCAACAAGCGGCGCCGGCTGTTCTAAATTGCCAACACTTCTGAGCCGTGGGCGTTTACTGGAGTTCACTACACTTCATTATTTGTTACGTTGCATCGATCCGGGATCGCACAAACTGATATATGATAGCACCATAACTGTACGCTTCAAATAAAAGACAATACCTTACCACCACCATTTTCGTACCTATTGCAAGTACGGACGCTCACGATAAATTGAATTTAAAACAGAAATTCATTCGTCATTAAGTTGCATTGTTACCGAAAAATACTCCCAAAATAAAAATGGTGCAGACTACCTTTTGCCGTAGTCTTTTTGAAACTGTTCAATAATGAGAGTGATCATATTTTCGAAAAAGAAAGAATCAATTATTCACATGTTCATCGAGCAAAATGTTTTAACGCCAAAATGAGGGGTGTGAATCTACTTTCAGCAGAACCCTGGGCAGTCAGCCAGACTATAACTGACTTACTTGCTGATAGGTACTTAAGCCACGCTTTTCGAAGACCATTCCGAGAGCAACACAGAGCAAATATTTACAATATAAGAGTATTCATCTATTGATGATGTTTCAATGTTAAGAATAAGTTTGTGCATCAAGCCAGACGGCCGAGCAGTGAGCGTAACTTTTTTAAATTCCAACTCGGTAAAGTAATTAGAATTTTTCCAACGGCCCCATTGTGCTACGAACTCTGCTCACGCAAACTTTTAATGCGACTTAAATTCAAATGCTATTTTACGGTTTCTCTTTGTGAAGTTGATTTTAATGAAATATTGAGTTCGGGGACATTGATTATCAACTTTTCGTATTTTGCATGATTGGTTAAACAATATAAGTGCTTTAATTATAAAAGTATAATCATTCCAATCACCGGAATTGATAGAGTAACAGCACCGCATGCAACTTGCTCTTATTTTATAGTCATCTTAATAAGTTCATGAAGTATGTACTTTAGTATGGCTACAAAGCATAAAAAATTTCATACTTAAATCCATTTTGCACAGATTTGAAATAAAATATTCATTTAATCTGACGTCTGTGACATGAAACATTATTTTATCCCAACGATATATTTTTCAAACAACTCAAACGCTAACGGCAAACTTGAAAGTCATTCAACGAACTCGAAGTCGGCGCAAATAGATGTCATCAATCGAAGAGGCTTTCGATCAAAGACAAGGGACAAAGGGACAGCGTAGAGCAAGGGCTGATATGCGGAAGAATTATTGCCGGAGCGTACGCCCCTAATGCCGAGCTGAACGTATCTATTGCTCACTGCTGGAGTCGGGCCGACAGCGCGACTGCACGGAAACTTGCTGTTTAGCTGACCGCTCCCCTTGCCTCCACGCACCATGGATGAATTAAATTATTAAATGTAGCAAGTTCTTACCTAAGCACTATCTTTTAAATTAAAAAATAAATACATACCTATACCTAGAGCTTTTCTTCTATATAAAACAGCTCCACAATTATAATTAATTCTCTTTCAAATAAGATACAATAAATAATAATTAGATATTATGCTCCTCTTGATGATTTTCGTACAGAAAAACTGGCTTTACATTAATTTAAGGTTAAAATTCCCATTTGTTGAGTACGGCTTAGAAATCTTAATTGTATTAATCTTTGCTTTACAATTACTCCATAATTCCTTTAAACGCAAGGCACTCATTGAATATGCAAATTGCGCGACTGTGTAGTATTTGCTTTGCTTACATGCTATGCACTGCAAGAAACAAGCGGTAGGCTCGCTACCGCTCAGCCCCGGATCTTCAATTTATTTTAGGCGGGGCAAAAACTGAAAAATGCCGCCCCGCCTACCTACCTACTTATGTTTATTTTCACCAACGATTGTAACTTTTTTGGTAGGTAAATGACTATAAAAAAGTGTTCAAATCATTGTAGGCTGAAACTGTTGGCCAGGTTTAAGTAATGAGAGTCGAGACAAATTAATGTACACAAAAAGTTATTTTTGCTACATTTGACTTATAGAAGGTAAGACAGCGTAGATTTGACTTATGAAGGCAACAAAGTAACGTCTGTATAATATTGCGCGAGCGAAGCGAGCGCGAAGTTTTTTGTACCTACGACACAAAAGTACCTGATTAAGTACATTGTCAAGCATCAAGTAGCCGCGAGCGAAGCGAGCGCGAAATTTTTTGTGCCTACGACACAAAAGCAACAAGTAGCCGCGAGCGAAGCGAGCGCGAAAATTTTTGTGCCTACGACACAAAAGTACCTGATTAAGTACATTGTCAAGCAACAAATAGCCGCGAGCGAAGCGAGCGCGAAATTTTTTGTGCCTACGACACAAAAGTACCTGATGAAGTACACTGCCAAGCAACAAGTAGCCGCGAATTTTTTTAGTTATTTGTTTGAAGACTCACAAATTAAACTGGGAATTATGTACAAATAAAAAGAAACCGTGATTAGAGCGAGTGTCATTAAAATTGGTGTTCGTTGATTCGGTGCGTCAATAAAAATAATAAACCATCAGAAAAAGAGCGCGTACATTGTCATTTAGTCGCGAGCGTAGCGAGCGAGAATTTTTTCACTTAGTTGGAGGATTTTAAAAGTGAAAAATAATCAAAATGATACATTAAACAAAGCGAAGGCGACTTTCTTAGAAATCATGACACAGTATCATGACACAATGTGGAACTTCCTTATCAAACGGGTGTAATTTCAACGACATTTTCTGGTGGTGGGGCGCCCCGCAGCGCTCCTGAGACCGAGGCGGCCGGGTTATTCGCACACCTTGCACCATAGGTTAAGACGGCCCTGTAGGTAACTATTATGGTAATCTGTGATGTAGGATTTAAAATTACGCCGCCGCCTGATTTTGCCGCCCCCTGAATTTGCCGCCCGGGGCATGGGCCCCGGCTTGCCCCCCCCTAGATCCGGGGCTGCTACCGCTTGTTTCTTACGGTTCTTCGGCGTGTTGACCAAATAGGTATTTTGTATTGTATGTGGGCTATAAACTTAACTCTCAAATAAAATCACTGTATCATAATCACAGCCCATTTTTAAGTTTATTGTGTTCTTTCCTTATTGTAAAACTGCTGGCCTGATGTCTTGTAGCAGCCCAAAGTAGCTACTGATTTGAAGACTTTCTGGCAATTTGGGGGTTCAAGTTAAAGTAAATATCTGCTTAACCCATCCGGGATAATAGGCGGAATGCCATAAGTTTCGTTAGCCCTGTGATATAGATATAGATTGGGTAACGTAGAAAGCAGTATAGATAGCCACGAACAGTCAACAAAAACAATGTCGCGCCGCGGTTGAAAGAGCGAGATTCCGACTGCAATCATCTAGATAACACTTGAGGGATTTATCCAAAATAACATTTCGCCGGCGCAAAGTTCTTAATGAAATAAGTTAGTAATCCTCGGGTAATTCGTTAAATGTTTGTGCGATAGATACTAGTTTGGAAGCTCTCCCAGAGTGGCTGTTTCATGCTTTGATTACAGCGCGCCGGGTCTTCACAGTATCAATGATTCACGTGAACGTGCTCGCAAGTTTACCTATCATTTACATTGTTATACAAGAACGCTAAAGTTTATCTACATATTTATGAATAGTATGCAGATTGGGATAAAGTTTAAAACGTGTTTACTCCCCTACGATTGATCACCGTTATCGTCTTAGCAACGTATCTTCGAAACAGACTCTCATAATCCAATGTACGTGTAAGTTTGTGTCGATATGTGGATGTGCCGCTTTGCTTCGCTTTCAAGCAAAAACTACTACTACCTACCTGCTATACGTTTGGACCGTATTCGAGATGTAAAGAATACATTTAGATTTAAGAGTAGCTAAAAAATACTGAGCATTTCTTCGAAAAGACTACGAAGAAAACGTGGCATTAAGAAATTAAAATTCGTCCTAATACTCGTTGATATAAAAAGATTACTTAGCGTAATATCTGGGCTCTAGTCCCCGATACAAGCAGCAGCGGTACATTTGCGATACTTCGGGGGTTTGCTGCAACAAAGCTTAATATTTAAGACGTTGATAAGAGCTAAAAGTAATAGAGGAATCTATAAAGATAGCAGCATCCCTTTCTTACGTACGCATAAACGACACTACCGGGTTGTGGCTAATAAGCATTCGCTTCATGTAAAATACCGGTATTCAACAGCATCTGGTTACGGGAAAATCTTAGCTTCTTCATGTACCTTTTCCTCAGTGAGTTGAGGTTGGCTTTAAATGTAACCGAATGCAGCTGTGTACCAGTATTTTACATAAAGTGACTACCATATGATCCTGAAACCGATTACCTAGGCAACCCGATACGCGTAGTAGGATTGGTGGTTAGACTTTCTGGCTTCTAACTGGCCGATGATCACGTACTTATACGTAGACAAAAAAAATTGTATTCCTATAGAAATTGTACAGTTGATACCTACCCTAAGTGACCAATATTCCAAAAAGAATATTTCATTAACTGCCAATTAGGAGCTGACAGTTTAAATTATCCTCCACCGATGTTGTTGCAAGAAAGATTGAATAAATCAACAGTTTCGGAAGTTTCGTTCGGTTTCAAAGAGATGTTGAAACGGTTAGTATTTCATCAGGGCATCCAAACTCAGAAACTACAAGATCTGCTCGATTCATGCACAATCCAGTTAGATCTCAATAGCGATTTAATTTTATTAACTGTGTAGCTTTTGGTAGTATTTTTTTTTATTCACATACGTATTTTAGCCGCAACTAATCGGTTTCCCATTGAACCTGTAAGGTATTACTTTTATAACGTGTCCAAATAACAATTTACTCACAAGGGTCATCGAGACCCTTGACGTGGGCAACAGTAAGTTCTGCCGAATAAAAAAGTCCCATAAAATAAAGCTAAAACTAACCGTCGGTCGGTCGCCGGGCACAGGTTATTTATATAAGTCATGTCAGACAACGCTTCTGGGCTGAAAGTTCACTCATATTTTTTGTTTGACAAATTGCCGCGGTAACGGGACTTGGCTAAAGTTTCACCTCCATTTAAGCGTCCATTAATACCTACCCGGTGGCCGTGACTCTCTTTACATTTTATGAAATATTGAGTATCGACCTACCTATTAAAAAAATGTAGGAGTGTCTCTTCATAGCTCGATCGCAAAATATTACTGAAGCGTAAAAATATAAGCGCTTGAAATCATATTTTATTAAGGTAACGCACAGAAACCCGATCCTAGGCGCGAAGTTATTCTCTCATTTATTTTTGTCTAGATAATACTCCGGTAATTGTTTATCCGAAGATCTTGGAACACTAATGAGTTCCAGGAAAATCTCGACGTGCTCATCAGGAGTGACGTCATTCAACGTTCAGCGTCGTCGTCGAGTTGTGATCTTGTTTGTCAATTTTATTATTCGTCACATCGCTCGACACGTCCCGCGCCCTTATTCTGCTCGAAGGCAACCCCCTTAGCTTTTTACCCTTGGCCGACATTACGCTAATGAACATCAAGGATAAGAGGCTGCACTGAGATAACTTTTCTGTTGCTTTAAGATTTGAATGAAGTTGCCGATCTTTTCGTCAAATATGACTAGTAATTTTCTCGAGGCTAGGTTTTATAAAGAATACTATTTATGTTTAACTTAGGTATTAGTTCAAAAATAGCAACTTTTGTACATATAAAACTACAACAATCAAGCCTATTATTATTTCATACAGTCCTTTCCGTTCGTACAATGCTCTTTTGCTTACTGTGCCGGTTCCACTACGAATATCTGGAATACTCGTCACAGATAGTCAAAAGCCCACAGTCGGCCTAACTAACTGAGCAATATTTGTGACCCAAGCTTTTGACTCGATAGGCGCTTCTAGGAAACGTACTGATGTTCAGCTATTTCAGTCGACCGGTAGCTTGAACATGAACGATTGGATGGTATGGTTACTAAAAAGCCTTATTCATAGACATTTCATTAAGTTAAACTGCTTATATTAAAAATACATTTCTTCGCCACGCAGAGGTTTACAAAATCCTTTCAGTGACGTGTTATTGTAATAAGATTAGTTTGCGTAAAACGTCTTACAAGTGTCTACGCGGTTTAGAGCCGTGCTACGAGCGCTACGCGGATCAGATTACCTACGCGCCTTCTACTCGTACTTAGAAGAAAATCGCTCTGTTCATCGCTTCTAATATTTCTTATAATTGCGTACTAATCATTACTATCGCTGCTACCTTTTTAGTGTAGGTAATCACTATACATATGAATCTTTTTTTTATTCAAACTATTATACCTACAACTGAAATAATTCTAACTCATTACTATGCAATGTTTGCACAAATCAGACAAGTTCATTGACTGATCAATTTGGCGAACCCTAACGTCACTATTGTTTCTAGCCAAAAGATCAAACTTTTCATTGAAATTCAGGCTTCGTTAGCATGCCAACCGCAATACCGAAATCAATTAAATATACATTCCAGGTCAGCGAACTGAGAAATGCATGGGTGGTGCTCGCACGGGGCTCCGCGAGCCGCGTCACCCCGCCCCCGCCCGCCAGCCAGCCGAGCCTCACCCCCGGCTGCTCCAGCGTCGCCCGACGTGCCTCCTGCACATTCTAATCACTCCTAACTACACTTCTTACTATTCCGAACATTGCAATTAGCCTAAAGCCAAAGTTACTTCCTCGGGATACCTAGTAGTTCGGAAAGAGCGCCAGTGTATTTTGAAATTGGAATAAGTTGAGGCCTGTGTGTTGAAGATACAAATTCAAATTGTTACTGAAAAAAGTCATAGAACGTGTTTTATCTAAAAAGCACACCGAAGTCCTCTTTCTCAGTTATCATATATACTAATAATATGTACTGAGTATGTACACATAGACTAAATGTAAACCGTCTACTTACTTGTTAACAAAATACATTTTTACAACCTTCTGGCAATATAAAAGACTAACGTGGTTTTAGTCGAACGATTACCGAAAGCGAATTGTCGCTTTGTGATAGAAGTGGCCCAGTGCAGACTATGTGAAGAATACTGTGTGTGAGCAGCACCGCGCCGCGCCGCCGCCGCTCCGAGCCCAAATTGTCAAGTTATGTAAATGCGCTCGGAAACTTGCAGGCGACGAGCGCGTCCGCTGTGTTGTGTCGCTCTCGATACTCAATAACATGCCCCTTTAATAATTCATTACAATATTCACTTGCCTTAACTTTGCTGTGTTGACAACTTTTATTGCTGTTAACGATCCAGCATTCATGGCCAACTGTCGTCATTTGGCACGCATTCTTACAACTTAGGACCGTGTTTTTATTTGTTAAAGGGCAATGTATTTCTAAAATAGTTACTATTTCTGAAAAGCATCCAATTATAAGTACAAGGATCGCCGGAACTGTACATAAGATACAATTTATAACAGTCACCCCTAAAGAAAAATAATATAAATCAAATATATTTCTCCAGTCGTACATTTCTCTCACAATAATAAAAACGTTAAACTTAATCAATACAGACAA
Organism: Helicoverpa armigera; assembly: GCF_030705265.1. Taxonomy (NCBI): domain Eukaryota; kingdom Metazoa; phylum Arthropoda; class Insecta; order Lepidoptera; family Noctuidae; genus Helicoverpa; species Helicoverpa armigera. The sequence goes on along the minus strand of NC_087132.1, from coordinate 5,146,309 downwards.
AAGCTCTATGCAGCAGCGCGACTCCCCAGAGAAGGTAAAGTAAATTAAAATCTAAAATGAAATGGATTTAAAAAGAATATCAAAAGAGGATACGAAGATATTTTAACCTTTGGTGGCGTAGAATGAGATGATAACAGGGCGTTTAGTATTCGAATCACGAAAGGTCGATCCACCTGCTTTTCATATCACGACAATTGCCGACCCCGAGGAATCGGCTCTCTAGCGGAATGACAATTCTTGTCTATGAAAATCAATTGGGGAGAACGAGGAGCTCCGGGGCCGGCGACAATTCCAATTTCATTAATAGCTTCCGTCGCAGCGTAGGGATGCCACTGCCTCGGTATTCCGAATACCTCAAAGTCTCTTTTGTTTACGGCCGCTGCAGCGAAGCCATGACGAGCGTTGTAATTAACAAACGATTAGCACGCCGCCGAACGCGCCCTGAGCGCCCCGAGCGCCCCGAGCGCCGCCGCCCAACTACCTGAATATCACACAATCCAGATTTATTACTATACGAATACCTACTTCAGATTATTACACACATATAATAACAATTCTTTTGGTAAGCCCCTATGTACCTACATCTAATAATTAATATAAGTAGATAGAACAGAATACGTATGTACTAATCCGATTAACTTATTAAAATAGATAAATTTGCTTCTTTGTGCTTTTGTGTGAACTGATTTTGCCTAGAATTATTTATCTATTTGGTTATGAATCTGAACTAAAAATACATGGTGAACACTTGTTTACTACCTAAGCGTTGTAGACCAAACATGATAAATATGCATTTTGGCAAAGCTTTCTTTGATAGTAAATGTACCATTTTATGTGCTCTAGCTATCGAAATAATATTTTTCAGTAATAAATATACTTTTTTACTTTCATTTTCTTATGAAGACATTTTTGTTGATATTTCAGATATTATTTTTAACGACGTTATTTATAAAATGTTATATTAGAAATGCCTCACATTATTGAGATTACTTTCAAAATTAAAATCAGCTGTGACATATTTCATGACTATAGTTGTAGTTTAATAGAACAAACCGTTGTTTTGTTAATCGCGCTAACTACTTGTCACTTACAAGTTGTCAGACATTGCCCAAGTTTCGGCACGCTGAGATGTGCTCTACAATATAACTTCCAGTGTAACATAAACAACTAATTAAATTTTATTTTCAAGCGCCTTAGTACTTAGCACTCCATTTTAATTATAGTACGTATGGGATAATAAATTTAATTAGGTTTTCCAGGAAAGACTTGGTGTCTTACTTATAAAGTTAGGACTCTCAAAATTTATGGTACACCGTGATCACAGGTGTACGTCATATTTAGAATATTATGCAGGCAAAATTAAAGGTTAATGTAGTACGATTGATATTTATGTAGACCTTAGATATCTACCAATTTTTGCATAATAATAACATTTATATTATTAGAATGCCAGCCATCACCAACCGTAGACACTATTCTAAATTAAAAGTCTTTTCGTATCTTTGATGTTTGTGAGTATTTAATTAAATATACTGCCTGAGTGAAACAAATTGAAGAACCCAGCGAGGCACTGAACAAACTTCATACACTGATACGTAATCAAATCATATACAAGTACCCATACTTTGAAATTACATAGACGTGCTTGACGTCTGTTCACAAAATATCAAAAACTGAATACTTCTTACTTATGTAGAGTAAAAGTCACTACTTATAAATTAAATAGTACCCAAATTCTGGTGAGTTTTAGTCAAATATGTTCGTAACTTAACAATTTCATGCACGTAGGTACTCATAAGTTAATAAAGCGTGCAAGCTACGATTATGTATGGCGGTGCTTATCCTAGACCCTGTTTTATGTCGGCATTACGGTAACCTTTGACCAGTGGAGACGTGTACCGCAGGTGTTGAACTACAGCCGCAAGGACGTAAAGCTTTCATGTATTTAGATATCGTATGAGATATGTTAATAGTATGCCCGAACTTTGGGGACACCAAGCCAACTTCAGCCTTAAACAAGTACCCAGTTATGTGTAGTGGAGGATTTATACAGTATGCTGCTTAAATTGAAAGAAGAGGTTGGTACATAGAGTATCACATAGTTTTACGTGCTAGATTTAATTTAGGTGCTAAAAAACTGTTTACCTAGTCTTGTTATCTTATCGAAGTACATAAAATAAAAGTTTCTATTACTTATTTGAGAAATTGATTTAAAAGAATTACTTAAAAAGTATCATATCATATCTTCTGATCACAGAGCAAAGTCTTCTACTCACAACCAAACTTGTTTCCATTACGGACAAAATTGAATGGAAACGTCGCAAACTTCCACTTTCTCATCAAACTACAAAAGTAAGTGTAAGTTTTGTATTTCAATACAAAACCATGTCGCCATTGAAACTAAAACAAACTGAAAGAGAACACCTGAAATGATTTCATTATTTGTTCGAAACTATTCTGACGAAGACGGACTAAAGCATAGTTTAGATATTTGTCTCGCCTCCGAGTAGGCGGAGAGCCGCTGTTAATTAACTTGGAGTTACATAGTTAGTGGTGCAAACATTGCAAGCTGCAGGTGTATTTACTGAGCGGCTGAGGTCGCGGGACCCTTATGCATGACCACTACTTCAATGGAATTGCCGACTTGCGGTTGTTATCGACTTGAGAGAATTTCAATATCCAACATTCTTGAATACGATTCAATAAAATAAAGTAATCTAAAACTAAATAAAGTAATTCATTTTGGGTCTTTAAGCAATTCAGAGGCCAAAAACCAATGGTTCCGCCGAATCTATTAAATATCTTAGATGTCTATTTAAAATATCCAGTCGGTATGCTACGTTATACTTATGGGCCTTCAGTACCTATTTACGTACAGAAAAAATCTTTATTTGAACTGTGATTCCCATTCTGACTTATTAAGTAATGAAGTTTGTTCAATCTTCAATAATTAATTACGATGCTGATCAAAGTACTTAAGTATAAAGTGGATTTCTCAGAAGTTTTAGGAAATGAGGCTGATCGATATTAGAACAGACGTCAATACGTATAACTTGTACTATATTTTCGTACCGTACCTGTAGATACTATAACGGTAGATGCCACAAATACAGGCCACGACAAAATACCATTCCAATTTCAGATATTGGCAAAATACCCCCGTATTTCCGTTTGTAAGAGCTCGGTAGCTTTACCTTACGACCTAACCGGGCGTATGGTCACTTAAAAACACTTGTCTCAAGACGAGCGCTCTGAAATGCAACAAAGCTGCATTGTAATACAAAGTTCAGTGTCGAACTGCATCGAATATCGGCAAGAGTATCGCTTAGCATTGAGTGAACGTATTGACAGTCACGTCATTTCTTATTCTGGGAAAGAAATCTGAGCGGCGCAACTTGTAGTGGCGCATTGTATTGAGTGCATTGTCGCGAGCGCACCGCGTCACGTGTCGTTGTCACTGATACCTATGGCAAGCACCCGCTCACTGACAATTGTTGTTAGTACCAGTATCACCGCAAGAATGAGCAAAATGCTCTTTCTTTAAGCCCTCTTAAAGTTCATTCTTAACAATCACCAATTTATCCTTACATGGAAACGAAAAAATTCTGTTATTTAGAAGAGACGTAGGTATGCTATGAAAATTTATGAAAACAAGAGTTTTTATAAGAACAAAATTCGCCCACAATGCAAAGAACTTACATAGCAACTCCTATCCAAATACATAACTGAAAAACTATACCAAGCAACACAATCATACTTACGTCCTATCGATTGCATAATCAATAAAATTTAGACTGACCCCGACAACGAAATAAACCTTATGTTATTAATGTAGTCTACTTAAACAGACTTGTACTCCCATTGGTCACGCAATCCTTTAGCTTCCGTAACCAAGTACCCCATAAGTATACATACATAATGTGACGTAATAAAGTGTGGCCGACACCCGCCTGTTGCCTTCATACGGCATATTGGAAGTATCCTCTAGTGAGGATTAATACACGGGTTTGGTTTAGCGCACACTCGGATTACGCGGACTGCGCCGTAATTAGTTTTGGTGTTTCGTGTCCCTATACAAACCATATTTCGTTACGTACAGTACATACGTACGGTTCGCATGGAATGCGACGGGGTTTCCATTTCACATAGATACACAGGGGTGTTATTCATCACTGGTACTGATGAATCTATTTATTGTGACTTTTATGGAGTGTTCCATAAAAGTCAGTGATATGTAATAGGAAATCGTGAAGAAAATAATATCTTCGCAGGAAAACACCTTTATATAGTGACTGCTTGTAAGTATGTATGAGTACACAGCCATTGTTTCAGACTGACACCTCTCCCTGATTCGGATTCAGAACACGACTGCGTAGTAAATTTCTTTCTCCCATTTTGTTTGGTTTCCTACAGAGACGCGCGTATCGGGCTACAGAATTGTTACGAGATTAACTTCATTTGATAATCTAGGGACCAACACTAATTTTAACTAGAATCCGATAAGCCATGACCGTAGCTAGTGAAAAAGCGACAATGGAGAACATTATGTGGTAGGTAAGCTGTATAATGTATTAGTTACCCCTGCTGTGGAGTATGAGAGTCCCTAATTAATTAAATGAGTATTACCTACAGATCTTATGTAGTATGCTATTAAACTACTAACCTTTGGTTCAATCACAAACACAGTAGACTATATGATATTAAAAAAATACCATATAACTAGTTCACAGTTCGCTTAATTACATCTAAATTATGTAATTCATTAGAAAAAGAAATACTTAGCTACTATGAACAACAAGCAAACAATACATTAATTTAATCATGTCAAATATATAATTTATTATAACTATGCAAGTTTCACCCAATGCAGATAGGTGTCAATTGATTGAATGTGCAACAGTATTTGTCAGTGGCGACCGCGCGACTCTTGCGCACCCGACCGGAAACGATGACGAAACAAATCGATCAGAAGAAATTTATTTAGACAAAAGAGAACAAAAAATGAGGGCGACTGCTTCGCAACATGGCCTTGACTGGCGACGCCCTTGACTTCAGTGAAAACGGTCGCGGCTTCAGATAGCTCATCAACAGCGTAACCTTTACACAATTCAATTAATTGTGTACGTCTATTCATTTTTCAACTGAATGTGGATGATCCTAGGAGATAATTCCAAGTAAAGAAAGAATTAAGTGGGTTTTATAAACATCATATTATGGATTCATATTATATAGTTGAAGATAATATTCGAAACATTATCTCATCGCATACTTCATATAAATAGCAAAAAACATTAACAAAAAGTTAATATTGATACTTATATTTCTTATTTATTATCTTATTTGTCTATTACAAAATGGGGAAAACGCCGTATTATTTTGGAAGTTTGAAAGGAAACATTAGAGCAAACAACCGCCGCGCCGCCCGCCCGTACCGCGGTGTAATATATTCCATGACCCGAATGCGTGACGGATTGGCGCAAACTTCGAATTGTATCAAAAGTTTGCACTCGTCGCCCGCTCTTCGTAGGCAGTTAATCCGATTCTTACATCAGTTGGTCAGGCCGACTGTGTAAATACTCGTAATGATTCTACGCTGACACAGACATAACTGGGAAACAATTTATAAAACTACAAGGAATATGTTTTTACGTGGGTCAGAACAAATATTCGCTTAAATAATGTTTCTACAAAATACACTTAATTAATGAAAATGTAACGTGTTTTAAAAAATGAATGTTAAACAAGTCGCAGCAGAGAGGCAAACATTGATAAATACATTGTGTCATTATTAACTGTTTCACTATATAATTCCCTCCTGAACCGTGGCCCATGTGGTCACGTATATTTACTCACGGAAAACTTCACTTCATTTATTAGTTGCACATCATTGTGTTCACGTCTGATTCAATATTGTTACTAATTATTATTATAGCAGGATCGTCCTCTAGTTGGCTCTTTTTAAATATAACATAATGACTTTAACTAAACAGGGGTTAAGTAAGTGCCAATGTACATAAGTAAGAAAATAAAAAAAAATATTAGAATGACAAAGTAATTGAATTGTAAATCTTTTCGTTGTCGTTATTTTGCTGTTGTAAGTACACCAGCATTTTTAATTAAATAAGCTAACATTGTATAGAATAGTTAGGTAATGCAATATGCTACTCAGGTTGTGAAGAGCGAAACATTGGCGTCAAAGCAATTTATTATTTAAGTAATAATTCAGGTCACCACGTACCTGTGACCGTCATTCATTACCCTGACATTAAAAGCAACTGCACTATTATTGGCAATACTATATAAGCTGAGAGAAATCTGTAACAGGCATCATTTGGCAATCATTACTCAACAGAACCAGGACAACCGTTCAGGATGAGAGCTATCGTCGCAGTCGGGCTTTTAGCGCTAGCAGTCGCCGTCAGCGCCAGGAACACGCGGCTCAGAAGAGATGCCGACTTAGAAGCTGCGGCCTCGCACAAATGGGAAAAGGGTGAAGGCGGTGCTCACCACGGAGATCACCACCACGAGCACGGCGGACATGGAGAGAAAGGATACAAGGGATACCACGACCACGAGCACGGCAAAAAAGGACACTCCCTCCACGAAGGCCATAAAGGACACTACGATGAGGACGGCGGACACAAAAAACATCATCACCACGACGATGGCTACTACGATGAACACCATGAGGGCGAGAAAGGCGAAAAGGGCTACGGATTCGAAGAAAAGGGACACTTCCACAAGGGTCATTCTACGAAAGGACACCACGGTATCCACAAGTTAGACGAATTCAAGAAGGACAAACATTTCCACGACAAGCATGGTGAGTCTGGCTTCGAAGAAGGATACGGTGGACACCACCATGAAGGAGGTTTCAAGGAAGGTGGACACTTCGACAAGGGACACAAGGATGGCGGATTCCACGAACAAGAGCACGGCAACAAAGGCTTCTTTGAGAAGGGAGGTCATCACCACGACCACAAGGGTCACCACGACGAAGGCGCTGGCCATGAGTACTGGGGACACCACGCCGACCACGGCAGCAAGGGAGGCCATGAAGACCACAAGGGCTGGGGCTTTAAGAAAGGCCATAAATAAGTTAACGCAGTGAATTTACGAGATGAGGCTTTTTTGTTATTGTTGATACTTTGTGATACACGAATAAATATTTATTTTGAATACGCTAATAACATTTTAATTCGGCAAAACTTTGGTATTTCCCCAAGAGAGACTTGGACCCATCTTATTGGGTCACTTCAATTAATTAATCTTCTTTTTTAACTTTCAATTAGACCACCGGATTTATTTTGGGAACGACCTATTGAAAAACAATTTACCCAAAATCGACGTTTTTTTGTTTCTTATATTTTTTAGTAAAGTTTGCTTGCGTGAATGAAATATTAAAATTACGAGTAAGGGAGTTATTTTGTTATGATCGTGTTGAAGTTTTATTATTTTCAAATTAAGCACTATTAAGAATTTAGACGTCTTTAACTAACACTTTTAGACAAATTAATATTTAAGTCGCAAAATGGCAGTTCTTTTTTAAATAAAATAGTCCAAAACTCTTGCATTAGGTTTATTAGCCACGGCTTTATAAAACTAACAACGCGGGAGTCTGGAGGAGCGTCGGCGGTTGAAATCCCCACTGAATACCTAATCCACTGTCCCAACCGAGTGCCCGTCTACTAAAAACTATCCTATATTTTCACTAGCGACTTTCATGTACTAATATTATGCTTTAAACGCTACAGTTCGCTAACACTCTATGTAGGCGGTCCTCTTCTCTAAAACAAAAGTTATTTTTATTTTGTAACGTTGGTTATTTACATTTATTAATAAACTTTATAAACAATGTCAAAAAGCTATCTTTGCATAATGGAATTGAACCTGAAGACACATAGAGTTGCAAATGAATGAAATAAAAATATTTACCCACCCATACGATAAGTAATGATTTTACTTATAATATAATTTAATACACAATGTATTACATTAATCAGGCTATGGGCTGTTATAAAAATATATTATAATTAAGCATTTAAGGTAATGATGTAACTGAGTAATTGAAGCTAGTGAAAGGTCATTGCACAAATAACTAAAAAATAATTCAAGTAATTAAAAACCGTTACAAAATAGATTTTCTAGATAATCAGCGTAACAAGTCTTGTTTATTCGAAGTTTCAGTAGACTACCTTAATTACAGACACCAGCAGGTCAGCCTACCTGAATCTGACAAATTTTACCAATCGAACAATTACCTTTTACTATTGTGATAAGGTTGAAAGTCAGTGTCGTTTGTACTTGAAGAAAATAAGTGTTACCCTCCGTAAAACTCAGGTTCATTCCCCTCCTATATGAAGAGAATTCCTTTCCGGGTCCGGTCACGGTCGCAAAGATAATGGCATTCCTAACTATATAACCCCCTCACATTGCGAGCATTTCATACCAATATTTATTAAATGCAAGAGATCCACATTATTTTATCAATAAACTGATATATAAATCAAAGGTAAGTAGGTACTGTCACGCAAAAATGTTTCGCCTAATTTTTATTTAGGGTCTGTCCTTAAATATGTTACAAAAGAGAAGTAAATAACACCTTTCCTCCGTATCGTGGTCCGTATAACGTAAACATTTCCTTTTGTCAGAAAACAATCTTCCGTAAACATTGAAGCCCTTCATTGAAGCTTATTCATAAGCACATAAAGGTGACTACAGGATTTAGGAACACGAAAGCTATTTCAAAATGTAGGTACTTAACACAAGTTATATTTGGTTGAAACGCCAAGTTAGCGGATTGTAATGCAAACCAAATGTTCGATATAACACAGTGCCTGCACTTATGTAAATGCCAGCGCTACATATTCTGAACGTAACTGGGCGTACAATTATAGCCTGTTGCGCAACAAACCAACCATCCATTGTGGAGATTTTGGATAACATTCTGATGTATAGACTAGCACACCGACCAAATAAATTATTTATAATGGCCGCAATAGGTATAACTGATTCCGTAGGTTTAGCAACATTTGGGGAAATGTTATTTTGTTTTCACTGGTAATTTTTATTTTAACGTAAGAACCAAATAATAATATCTATTTACATCTTTTGGACTAGGTGCAGGCATAACTACTCTTACTCAGATTATATTATAGGTAATGGTATTACATTTTTATTTCTTGCACTTATGGAAATAATGTAAGTTACTTTTCCTTTATTTACTACGTTTCAATTGTAGGTTTAATAACTGTAATGAACTTTCAGTATTTAAAGTCTTAAATATAGTTCATGAAAAATATATGTTCTACAATAACTCAAACAGGCTGTTTATATGCACGCCAACGCTTTTGGTTTTATGCAACCTGTACAAGTAAACATACTCTAGCAAAAAAATAACACGAATGGTAGCAACTCCTGACGTTATCTGATATCGTCGTAAAACAAAGATGAATCACTTGTAGCAGGGAATACGAACACGGGGAATAAGTAAAAAGTACAGAAATATCTTACACCAGACTCATTTATCATTTTCAAAGTGAATATTAACGGCATGTCAGTCATTTGGCAAACGAGATAAGGATGGTGTTAATGTACAAATCATATTTCTTGTACTCACTCCTAGGTACATAAAAGTGCTTTCAGAATTTTCAATAGACTGTTTTGCTCTTATTTCTCGAAACTGTTCTTTGTTGTTGTTTTTTTCTTTGTATTAATTAAAAAGCATCAAGTCTGTATTTTAATCTTCTTTTTTTTCAGTAAAAGTTTTCGCGCTAATGTAGTGTAAGTAATGAAAAAGAGTACCTACGTACAAGACTGTTTTTTACTTTGCAAACCAATTGATTATTATTTTCGTTGTGCTATTTTTAAGCTCTTATCTGATTTTCTCCGTATTTATTCTAAAAAAACATGTGACTAGTCCCCAGGGCGTCACAAAAACCAACTGAGGGTAAAAAAACAAATCAAGAAAATAGCCAAAGCCATGTTTGGAGGCTTTTCCAGGAAAATGACCAATAATAATATTCAAAGAAAAAATAATTAAACTGTATTTAAATCAAAGCCAAAACTCAGCTTCCGGTTTACATATTTTATGGATTTCACACAAAATTACAATCATCTTATTATTATCATATACATCACTTGAGTACGCATTTTACTAATGATAGTCTTGTCATAACTTTTTATTTTAAAACTCAAATGTCACTCAATCCATTGTAAATACAATTTTAACAATTCCTTAATCAATTGAACCATTATTTTATTGGTATGTATTAGTGTTAAATGTCCTATCAAGATTGTTTGTTTTCTCACATAATATAAAAAAAAAATTAAAAAATTGGCTGATGGTTGATGTAACTTTTTAACTACACAGAAGTTATCTCACAATAGACTGAATACTAGTAAACTGGAAGGAAGTGGAAATCTCTATCGATCGTTACTTGCAAAAACCTTGACACTATCGGTAGCAGTAACTTACCTAACCACCGCTGTCATTTAGTATATAAAATCATTGCCACCGATGAAACGATATCATTCAGCAACAACTTGTCTAATCCAACATGAGAAGAAGCCTTCTTGTGGCATTTGGGCTTCTGGCCATCGCCGCCGTCAGCTCGGCCAGGGAGATCCGAGAGAAGCGGTCGGCCGACCTCGAGGCAGCCGCGTCCGGCCACCACTGGGACAAGGGCGGCGGCCACGAGCACCACGGCCACCACCACCACGACCACGGCGGCGAGCACCACAAGGGACACAAGGGCCACCACGAGCACCACCACGGCAAGCACGGCCACCACCACCACGAGGGACACAAGGGACACCACGGCGAGCACGGCGGACACAAGAAGCACCACCACCACGACGACGGCTACCACCACCACCACCACCACGGCGAGAAGGGCGACCACGGCCACGGCCACGAGGAGCACGGCCACTGGCACAAGGGACACGACACCAAGGGACACCACGGCGTCGAGAAGCACGACGAGTTCAAGAAGGACAAGCACTTCCACGACCACCACGGCGAGAAGGGCTTCCATGAGCACCACGGCGGCCACCACCACGAGGGCGGCTACAAGAAGGGCGGCCACTTCCACAAGGGCCACAAGCACGGCGGACACCACGAGCACCACCACGGCAAGAAGGGACACCACGAGCACGGCGGCCACCACCACCACCACAAGGGACACCACGGCGAGGGCGGCCACCACGAGCACCACGAGCACCATCACGACCATGACCACAAGGGCGGCCATGAGGACCACAAGCATTGGGGACACAAGAAGGGGCACTAAGCTCTTGCTGAATGTACCTGAACTGATTATTGTTGATGTTATGTTGTTTACGAGTGTTTTTGTTATGTTTATACGACAAAGAATTACATTTTGTACAAAATAAGAATCTGGTAATTTTATTTCATTCTGTCTCTGTGTACTCTTAGATGTCTTCGTATATATAACTACACAATTTTCTTTTGAATTTCCTGTTCATAAACAAATATGATTCATATTTTTAGATAACTTTTCAGATGAAAATGATGAATGGAAAACCAAATATTTTGTGTAGAGTAAAATGTTTGCTAATTCAAATAATTTTAACGATTGTTAAACAAAATAACTCGACGCCTTCGGGGCTTCCTACAGTACACCCACATCTAATATGAGTTATTGTAATTCCTCTAAATGAAGGTGGGCGAGACTATTAGAGAGACGATTATATTATAATATATACTAACGTTAACCGACAGGAAGCATATACTTACATATGTATATGTAGACTTTGTACTGATACTTATGTATAAATTCTATAACTTTAACTTAACTTTAATTGTCAATCCAATTCAATCTCTGGAAGTTATTGTAGAATTAATAGCCGAATAATTACTTTTAATTTAATTTTCTGAACTATATTATGTATGCTATGGGTTTCATCATTATGTGACGTTTCTACGATCAAACGGTAGCACAAACTACTTGAATGCACATCGTATAATTGACCATAATTGTTACAAAAATAAATATTATATAGCTAAGTACTTTACTACAACGTATTATTCTCAAAACTTTAGTAAAGGGGAACTCAAATAAATAAAACCTTTGAACTAATCTTTGTAAAATATTGTGGTATTATTTATTGAATCAAGCCAGCTGACTTGTCTCGAGCAAAGATTTAAACATTAAAAACTTCTTTAAGCGCAGAGCCCTTGAGGGTCCTTTAGAAAAAGAGGCTTCAGTTAAAGGTTATAAAGGAAGCACTCCCTATGACTAAGCGTTTATAACATCCCAAAGGGCTACTGACTAAGCACTGTATATTTTATATAAATATAAACTTTCTTTAATGGTGAAATGTCGGTCATATTCATATACAAAGATTTAACTTTTGAAGGTGTAATAAAAAACGATTCTATCAATTACCGTAAGTACTTTAGTTTTTTACACGCTTTTATATAATAATACATTTCTTATGCTACGAGTACTTACTCGTTTTTGAGATAGACGAATCGACATTACTACATAAAACTTTAAACTTCAAGCTAACAATAACTACTTAGTTATTCCGCTTAGGTATTCAAAGAAGTTTCTTCTAAGAAGCCTATAGCCTATACCTAGCGTACGTAACGTTTATTTCAGATGCACATGTCTTACAGGTACCAGAGGTAAATAATAAGCTCCTGATTGAATCTCTTGGAGTTTTCCTTGTTTGCTAGGTGTTTGATATTTAATAGAATACAGGAAGAAAGATTAGCCTAAGTTGATGAGACAACACAAGTTGGAATAACGATGGAGTTATTTCCGGGCGTTATCATCGAAACAATATAGTTCACGAGATGCAATATCCAGTATTACCCACACATGCGAGTAAGATAATGAGGCCTTGTTACTCACAGCTGTGTGCTGATTACATGCATGTTCTCATGTTACAATCTAACAAGATATTCCAGCATGAGCTTATGGACTACTGCGTGACGTACATACCTACAAACTATTGATAAGAAACTTTTAAATACGGCCCTTAACTTTTAAATAAAAACAGATAAGAATTGTGTTAATTTCATCAATTTCCGCTAACAGATAAAAATATATCACAGTAGGTATATATCATAGTAGGATGTGAGGCGAAATATATCATGGATGCAACAAAATCAAAAACATACGTACCGTACAGTATTGGACGTTGGTGTTAATTGATTTCACTCAAGGACCACAGAGACGCAGCATTTCGAAGACATTATGTATAGTTTATAAAAAACGATAAGAGATAAAAGAGTGCAAGTAAGTTTAAAGAAAAGTGCAGTAGTTGCTACTCAATCAAAACTCACCTAGCACTAGGGCGTTTGACCTTGCTAGTGAGTAAGTGCAAGCACCCGACTCGGTGTAATGATTGCCTAATGCAGGTACGAGAAAACCAGACCCACAGTATCTATAAAACGTTGTTGTGACAATAATACGTGCCATATCTCATCTCGACCTGTTCACGAATACTACAACCATGAGGGTGGCGCTCCTGCTGAGCTGCGTGGTGCTGGCGCTGGCGGTGCTCACGCATGCGCGGAACCTGCGTGAGAAGCGAGATGCTGACCTAGAGGCCGCCGCCTCCGGACATCACCACGAAAAGGGTGGTGGCAAGGAACACCACCATCACCACCATCATCACCACGAAGGCCACGGGCACAAAGGATATAAGGGACACCATCACCACGAACATGGAAAGAAAGGACACCACCACCATGAAGGACATAAGGGCCACCACGATGAGCATGGTGGACACAAGAAGCACCACCACCACGACGATGGCCACTACGATGAACACCACCACGTAGAAAAAGGAGAGAAAGGTCACGGATTTGAAGAAAAGGGACACTATCACAAAGGTCACTCCACAAAAGGACATCACGGTGTTCACAAGCTAGACGAGTTCAAGAAGGACAAGCACTTCCACCACAAGCACGGCGAGAAGGGCTTCGACGAGGGATACGGCGGCCACCACCACGAGCACGGTCACAAGAAGGGAGGACACTTCGACCACGGACACAAGCACCATGGTCACCACGAACACCACCACGGCAAGAAGGGCCACCACGAGGAGGGAGGCCACCACCACGAACATAAGGGCCACCACGACGAGGGCGGTCACCACGAGCACCACCACCACCACCATGGACACGGGAAAAAGGGTGGACATGAAGACCACAAGAAGTGGGGCTTTAAAAAAGGACATTAAAAATGATGTAGTCCTCTAAATGTTGCCGTACCTTTTTACTTTTAGTTTATGTTTTGTTATATTTTTTGTTATAAACGCAATGTAAATAAACACTTTAATTAATTTTATAGTTTTTCCTTAAAATAATTCAGCAAAATGTTGTATGGTTTATCAAAAAGTTGTACATAACGTACATAAACTAGTAAAAGAAACTATTATATTTTGGTTTACTATGGAAGAACCTTCGAAAGTGACCATTATTTTCACGGCAGATTAATGACGCCAAGGGTATGCCACTCAATTGGCGTTTAATGACTAACCCGTGGTTTTATGATCGTGGAGCTAACTGTATTGGATACCGCTATGACTGAGCCATTTCTAACTGACAACAAAGCAAACAAAACCTAAAGAAAAGAGTAAGAAATCGATGTACGTGCCACGTTTTTACTGAATTGTTTATGCTAGACCATGTTTCACTCAGTATAGTCAGTATCTATCTACTAAGTTTTTCTATATCCCATAAGAGCAAGCAAGAGTTACATATTCAGCGAGCATTAAAAATTAAAACGTTCAGAAACAACCGCTATTTTCGCGGTAAACAGAATTTATATAAGTACATAGGTATAAGAAGCATCCCTTTTTAGAATTAATAAGAACGTATCAGTCGATACATTAGCTGAATTGTAAGCTCTTTAACAGTGCTACAATAGTTATTATTACAACGTACAGAAAATATCTCAAATAATAAGTTGTGGCGTAACGATGTCTCATAAGTTAGATCATTTTTTGTTGGAGGCATGTTGCTGGGTAGGTATAATTCTGAAGAAAATATAGCTGTAATAGTAGTAAGATAGCTCTTCGTGTCTGGACTATAATATACAATCTTAATATCCACATATTTCGGGGAATTATGAAAATATATTATGTTTATAGACCTACGATAATATATAAAAGCAAAATATTTATTTTAAATCCTTATTGCCAAACATTTTTAAGGCGATTTCTTAGTCATACCTATAAGGGGGTATCCCTATAAATAAGGGAAAAAGTTGCTAAGCAATATTGAGTATATTAATTATATATTATAAAAGTATTTTAATTATATATTATAAACATTCATCATTAATCACTATTTCTGAATGAAAATCGCATGCAAATCTGTTTATGTGTTTATAAATCATGTATGTATATCATTGTTTATCAATATCAACGGTACCAATACCAAAATCTAAGTAAATAATCAAATTCAATATTAAAACATGTCAAGTTGATCAATTCCTAGAAACATCAGCTCTTACCTCGGTCCCGGGAATTAAGCAAAATGTTAAAAAGCTTTTCCAACTAATGAATCAAACTGTTGTGCAATTTGTATTAAATTAATGTCAGGCTATCATTCAATTATTTACGCGTAACTTAATATTGTTGAACTTGTTCATTTCACATTAAATATTAACTTAAATACAAGCCCCTCATTATAATTGTTCAATAACATGTCAACAACAGAAACGAAATTATATAAT
Organism: Helicoverpa armigera; assembly: GCF_030705265.1. Classification (NCBI taxonomy): domain Eukaryota; kingdom Metazoa; phylum Arthropoda; class Insecta; order Lepidoptera; family Noctuidae; genus Helicoverpa; species Helicoverpa armigera. The sequence goes on along the minus strand of NC_087132.1, from coordinate 5,130,593 downwards.
TAAACTAAAACAAACAATTCGTTATATGTATATATAGGTAAATCTGTATACAAAAGTTATCCACCACAGCTTAGATTTGTTCGTAGTTTAAAAAGCCTTGATATAGCTATTGTACAGTACAATAAGAATATTATTAATGGATTTAATGCATAAGATTAACCTCCTTAAAAAGCATGAAATGAATAAAAACGATATTGGTTTAGAGGGTAACGAGGTGCTAACAACCACGACAGCCAAGTTTTTGTAATCATGCTAAGAGCTAGAAAACTGCAAATTGTATTACGCAAGCAGATAACCTAACTAATTAATTAAAGAAATGGCCACACTTTTTGCTAACTTAAGTTGACTTAGTCATATCTTGCTTTTTCAGTACAAATAGACAGTCAGTTTTATAGTTTGCAAAAGAGCTTCAATAATAACTGCAACTTGATAACTTACTTAAAGCGGTTGTTAAACTAACATGCAACTGAGAATTACTGCGCTACAGCTGATCGCTAATAACTTCTCCGTAGCCATATTAATCGGCTATAACACGCTTATAGCTTCAGAAGCTCACTAAGCATTCAGAAGCTCCATATTTTAAATAGATATAATTATCTTAACCGTAATCGTAGCAAGGCAAGGGCAAACAAAAGTGATTTTAAAATGCCTCTAATAATCTAAAAATAAAATACTTCTAATTTTGATTCATATGAATAAGCAAATTAGTAAACAAAAACATTTCTATTATGTTTTATTACAAAAAGATCCGTCGCAATTTAGTAATAAATCAAGATAATGAGCGTGTCAGTATGTCAGTCGTATATGACGGAGCTTAAAACAAAAACTAAATTGTTATTTACAAGGTAAACGTGTTCAAATAATCAACCGTGGGACTCGGCATTATGGTTAACTAAACGCGCCTAAATACTTGCTGCAACAATAGGTACGCGCACATTGTGCCTTTGAAAGTAAATAGGCGTTTTCCGATAGAACTCTTGTATGGACGTCGGCGTTTCAAAAAGATATTGTTAGTCCAACGCGTTCATTATTCACTTGTTTGTCTTGTACACTATAACAATGGGGGTAGCGCGCCATATGTTATACTGAACTATCCGAGCCCGCTGTCCCGTATTTCCTGAAACAACGACCATCGATCGTTGATAGTAAACAAAAACTGACACTTTAATTCTTACATAGATTTCAGTGAAAAATATACGGTAGGTATTTGTATTTGATAGTGGTGGAATAGATTTCTAACAAAGAATACCATTTCAAAAATTTTACCTTTTCCTTAAAACCATAAGCACTCGTAAATTAAAAAAATGTCACAGACAGTGTAGACAGGAATCTGCCGACAAGAGTAGCAGTGGCCTAAGATAAGCAAGCAGGTGCATACATTGAATGGTTTTTGAAATAAAGACATCCCCATAGCTCCAACAAGGTGACAAAATACTTTCAAAAGAGAAATCATTATGCAAGATCGTATTTACAATACATAATCATAATAGTGCAAATGCAATGTACGGGCCAAAATTCTGTTTATTCTAGAATATCTTTTTGTCGTGATATGTGCCACAGTTTTGCCCAGAAAGTCTCCACAGCCCCAGCTAATCTGATAACAAAGTCTAAATAGTTACAATAAAATAAATAAATTGATTACAAGCAAGATTTTTATAAGCACTTATTCTTTTGTACAATTTATCTGAATTAATAATTATGTTTGTAAAATGATTTTGTAAAGCATAGTTAATTAATTGTGCGTAGACATTAATTCTCTCTACAATTACTAATATGAATAAGTAGTTTAGTATCACGTGATAATACGAAAATGGAAATCTAGTTTATAGTACAGCGGTGGCGATTGACGATTAACGAGCTGACAAGCTGCCTCTGTGTGCGTTATCGAAGGCTTAACCGCAATACGCTATAGCGCATACACAGGCACAAGCGGTAACAATGAAATTATTACGGTGCTTGAAGATCCGATTACGTTTACTAAGGTATTATTATTATGTGACATAAAGGTAGCTCACTAGATATAAAACAGGTTTCATCTGTCTATGCATAGATGAAATAGCTTAATAAGTGATATGAGCGCTAAAATAATGTTGCAGTACAAACAGGGCGACGATGAGACCGCGGTGCGCGGCTCGGCACGTCAGCTCCTGCTCACTTGGTCAGGATTACGAGCTGACAGCGTCTGCGCCCATAAATCTAGTGACGTGACGTCACTAAGCTCCATACTCACTCGCTAATTAGTGTAAAAGCGTTATCAATGGATTACACCCTTGCCCGTCTACTGTATCCACGTAAATTCTAAAATATGTGGATCAATGCTCACAAATCTTCTTTGCGGTTCTGAGATTAACACCGATGGGGTATTTTTAGGGTACGATTGTAACAGCTACTCGTAACCGCACAAGATTTAAGTATTGACTCCTGATCTAGGTGAATAATATCGTTCATTTACATGATTACGTCGATGGCTTCCTTTTTGGTTCATGTTTAGAATTTTCTAATACATACACCAGTCAATATACATTTTATGAACAGACAACAGCAGGCCACCAGTCGTTTATTTTGAATGAAATTTATACTTCTGATCTGATTCTAATATTAGGGTCCGAATTTATCAGAATGTTAAAATTTTACATGTACTTATATCGGCAAAGTGTTTCACTCACATTACTCACGTGTCAACGTTAAAGTTTTAAAATTTAATTTGTGTTTACACATCGGTGATTGCTACGACGCTCGTAGCCGTGTGAGCTACATAAGTCACACGTAGCGCGAGTCGCTACGCCGCGCGTCTACGAGATTCGTGATACACTAAACAAGGAACTCGTGAACTTTTATTAATTTACTAGAGAAAGATAAATTGTGTTCGTCAATTGAACTATTGATGAATTCTCTGAAGTTTTCCTATTGTTTATAGAAAAGCGTAGAACCTCGCAGATATTATTTTCATCTATAGTTTATAAACTAACCGTCTTAACTTTAATAGTTTAACTGCTGTTGACACCAGGATAAAAGTGTTGTTACAAGTTTGTGCTATACCTATGTATGAGCGAGGGATGCAATCAGAATTATATAGTAACATTAAATACAAATTAACTTGGCACAGCCTGTGAAATTAGCAAATAATTAGATAGACCGCAATCTGTTGCCACTAAATTCAATGAATAACATTCTAATAGGTACTTTAATTAGTGCCCTGTGTGCCCGTGAGCTGTTTACACGCGTTACACAATCAAACGATACGTCATTAATAGCTACAGCAAGAGTTGTCCGTACACTTGTGTCCCGTAACATAAAAACATGCAGACAATGGACTAAACTATTTGTCGGCAAACGACTGTTTGATTGAGTCGGGCGTATGCACAGCAGCACTAAACCTCATTCACATTTAATCCTTGACCGACACATCGTTCGACCAGAAATCGATCGTGTAAGTGAACCCTTAAGCGTTCAATCCGTCAGCTAGCGACATAGATCCAATATCACGCTATTTAACTTTACAGGTGGACAGAATTCCAAGCGTGACAAATCCGAGCCGAGGTGACAATACTGCCAGCCGACGTCGCCGCGTCGCTCAGACGCTGACAATGCTGTAGAAATTGAAGACTGCGATAGTGCGAGGTTAATTGACTGTTTGGTAATTTATGACCTTCGTGAGATCGTTCGACACTATTATTCATTTTTACACAATGCGCCTATTATCTGGAGGCGAGCTCTCTCGAAAATTATAATGCTTCATTAAGTGGTATAAGCTAAAGTGATGCACTTATCACGTACATAATAACGTGTGTCAGTTTACCATGTAGGTGTTCTCAAGGTCATGCTTCGCCCAGTGATACGATAAATCACGTATCAGACAATTCCATATGCGCCCCAGTTTTATAAGTTAATGCAAACAGTAAACATAATATTTACATATTATCTCGACGCTAAAGTCGCACGATCCTGAGTGCTGGTTACCAACCTTAATTAGTTTAAAAGCATACTTAGATAAGCGACGGAATTTCGCACTCGCACCATCTGAAGTGTCGGGATGAAGGGATTTAAAGTCATGCAGTGCTTTAACATTAAAAACAGTTTCGGTATTTCAGTTTCATTTTAGGGGAAAGTTTTATGAGAGACCAATAAAACAACACTGAGTATGCTGTATAACTTTATTATTAAATGACTTATTTAGTTCCTTAATATACAAAATAATAATTTAGTTATTAATTACCTATATATTTATGCCCCCACGTATACGCAATCGCAGTATCGAGTGCACTGTCATTAGATAAGTCACAGTTCCAAGAAAATAAATTAATCCGTAATCACTAGCGTCGCCTGTCAAACACTGTACTTCATTCAGCCAGTTCCTGGAGGTACATATTTTCAGTTGCCCTTCTTATATCCATATTTCTTGTGGTGTGGATGGTCACCCTTCTTGCCGTGGTCGTGGTGATGTTTGTGATGTTCATCATGGCCGCCGGACTCCTTGTGTCCCTTGTGTTCATGGTGATGGCCGCCCTTTTCATGGAAACCTTTCTCACCGTGTTCTTTCTCGTGATGATCACCATGATGATGACCCTTGTGGAAGTGGCCGCCCTTCTTGTGACCATGCTCCTCGTGGAATCCGCCATGTTTCTCTTCGTGGCCGGAATCACCCTCTTCATCAAAGAAGTGTTTATCTTTCTTGAATTCGTCAAGCTTGTGTATTTCGTGATGTCCTTTCGTGGAGTGACCTTTGTCGTAGTGTCCTTTTTCTTCGTACTTATGACCTTTCTCGCCTTTCTCACCCTTGTGGTACTCATCATAATGACCGTCATGATGATGATGTTCCTTCTTATGTGCACCATGGTCATCATACTCACCCTTGTGGTGCTCCTTATCGTGATGGCCCTTCTCACCCTTTTCGTGATGATGATGCCCCTTGTAACCCTTTATACCCTTCTCTTCATGGTCGTGATGATGATGGGCATGGTGCTCCTTGCCGCCTCCCTTTTTGTATTCGTGGTTCTTCGGAGCTTCTTTTTTGTGTTCCGTAGCAGCAGATGCTTGATCTTTAGTTTCAAGGTCCGCACTTTGTTCAAGACTTTTTGAAGGCAAGCGACGCGAATGCACAACTACTACTAATAACGTTAGAAAACCTAAAACTAACGCCACCCTCATGTTGAGAGGTTTTATTATCACGCGGTGCTGATACGGTGTGCTCTACTCCTAATATTGACAACATCATTGATGGCGCAGCAGTTTTATATAAAGCATTGTGTAAGCTGTGCTAATCGACGCGTCGCGCGAATGTCTCGGCGGCCACGAGTTGCGCCAAGCGCTTGCCAGGAGACGCTGTTGTCCAAATCAACCCCTAATAATAATTTTTGAAGCTTTGTACCTGATACCTACATATTTCAAATAATATACAAATGAAGCAATTTTATACGATTGCTGAATATCGCTACAATTGCCGTAAATATACATACATATAGGCATGAAATAATAAAAAATACGATTAGTAAGTATATTTTCAGGTGCTTTTCCAAAAAAACCGAATGATAAAATACAGACGAGCGAAAAGCGAATAAAGTTTCCATACCTGAATTTCATGAACCTGAATTAGAACCTCAAAATAGAACGTTGGCAGTAGACTCAACAAAAATAATCTAGAAATACTCACAACTCATAAATAACAGGTACTGAGTGCGCTTGTGTTTGATCACATTACAAGAGCGATCTCATGCATCATCACGCACTTGTATGTGAACGATAACTACATAGTAGTACGTATTTAATTGGTTATTAACATATTTCAACATGGGCTATGATAGTTTGCTTCAAACAACCCTAGACAATCATGGTTTATACGGTTACATAGTTATACTCGTAGCTACCCTATATACATACATATTGTTTGTTTTAGTAACATAAAAATATATTACGAGTAAAAACGTAACGGGCCCGAGAAATGTGATACCTAATCAATGGTGTACACACAATGACCTTTATTGTTAGGTATTCGATCCCGCGGTAGACCGCTGGCCTCAAGATTCAACCACTTGTTGCGCGGGATACCGTTAACCACATAAGGTCGCAATAGACATAATTACTAAAATATTATTAACTTGAAACATACTAATGGCTGAACAAAAATACGCCTGAAACGAAACTCTGAAACCCACTGTGCAGGCTATACTCATAATGGCATTGTGCCAAGATATAAGCTAACTGCATTCCTTGTCATTTACAAGCGACGACGTCCAATATCGTGCTAAGTGGAAAAGAATTATCATTACACACTTTATGGACTCCAAAACTATGTAGATACCTACGCAATTGAAATTCACGTAATGTTGCAGAAATGAAGTGATCTGTGCCGAAGGAAATATACTTCCATTATTACGTACGTAGTTGTAATCGTGTCGTCGGTTGTGGTCTTTACGTGGACTCGAATTTACTCGTTTTATAAATAGGTGTATAATAATTCACATAGAAGTTTTGGTATAATTTACACACATTTCACATGTTTTAAAATAAGTAATTTAAAAAAAAATATTTAATTGCATACCTACGATTTCTTTATACTATCTATCTATACTAATGTAATAAAGAGAAACATTTTATGTTTGATTGTAGTTAGTGCCCACCCTAAAGACTCCGAAACTACGGAACCGATTTGAGAAATACTTACACGTTCGGAAAGTATATGATCGCTGAGTAGTATAGGCGACATTTTACCCGGGTACGGAAAAAGGTACGTACAACGCGGGAAAAACCGCGGGAAAGCGGCTAAATTTAAATATTCTCTCAATTGTAAGACAAATAAAAGTTTGAATCGTAAAAAAATATAAACCAATTTTTAAATCTTTTATCTAGGTAATATGTACAAAGATGTGAAATAAGTTTTAGCTGTGAATTATACAGCTGCTGTAAAACAAAAAGGAATGAAACACACTTGTCAGCAGTACCTACCTACTATAAACCTTAGGCTTGCTGTAACATCCTCAATTGTTTGTCTTAAATCCATATCAAATCAAATTCAATATAATTCAATGTTTCGCTAGTCCAAAAAGACCAGCCGCGTGCGATTCGATCCGTACCATCTATAAAATAGCTAAAATTCACTTTTTTGAGTTGCTGTTTATAGCAGAACAATAATACATCTTCTTTCAACAGTCCAATCACGGTTCATAAGATAGACACAACCTGTTAACAGACAGTCGGGCAGCGAGGTACGGACGGAACCCTAAAAAAAACATAGGTAAACAAAAAGATGATACCTTAGTTAAATACAAGATATTACGACCACGAAAAAGTTGAAGTTAAATCAACTATCGAGTAGACCTACGTGATAGTAATGATAGAATAACATAACATGTTTATCGACTCAGGTAAGTCCAAAAAAACACATTATGAAACGCATGGTTGTTTTTTCTTCAAATAGAATCGGTGGCACAAATAGAGCTTTGTACCCGTGTTAATGTTCAATGAAGCGTCGAAAAATAGTGGTACGTGCTATTGGAAATGTACTACTAACAATTACTACTTTAAGTATTAAGTGATTCTGTAAATAAAGAACTACATCGCTAGTTATTAAGTTAACTGATATGTCACAAACATGGCTGAGCTTATTTATCTAGCTTTTGTTAGTACCAACGTATTGGTATTGACAAGCTGACTATTAAGAAATGTTATCAATTTCAGTGGCTGCAAGTGTTTTCTATAGGAAACGGTTGATTGCAACCACGACTAATTCGTTGCCCAGTAAAATGTAGGCCAATCTCGGGCACCGCTCTAGTTTCTCAACGCTGAGTTACTTATCTCGTCGGGAGCCGTTGCCAACGGACCAACGCCAACTATTTTATGTAACTTTGTTGTCGAAACGTGCTGTGAAATTGATAAGTTTGTTTTTGTATCTGCATCCAATTGCAAACATTATATCTTTTTTATATCAATTTACAAACTAAATATTGTTGGGTTATTTACTTAGCACACTTATTCGGGGTTCAAACCTAATGAAATATATTGTTGTAAACACACCAACCGCTATGTTAAAACATAATATTTTTATTAATAACAAAACATCACAGTCAACAAACTTAACACATTATGAAAGCTTAATTAGATATAACTAAATAAAGACTTCATTAACTCGCATCGGTAGGTATCAGTCTCAGAGAAACATTTACTTGTGGCCCTTCTTGTGTCCCCAGTGCTTGTGGTGCTCATGGCCGCCCTTCTTGCCATGATCGTGGTGATGATGATGATGATGGTGATGACCATCTTCCTCATGATGTCCCTTATGATCATGATGGTGTCCTCCTTCCTCGTGGTGGCCCTTCTTGCCGTGGTCGTGTTCATGGTGTCCATGGTGCTTGTGTCCCTTGTGGAATTCACCTCCCTTCTTGTGTCCATGCTCTTCGTGATGTCCGCCATGGTGCTCATGATGTCCACCGTCGTGGTGATGGTCATGGAAGTGCTTCTCTTTCTTGAACTCGTCGTGTTTATGCACGCCGTGATGTCCTTTAGTGGAGTGTCCTTTGTGGTAGTGACCTTCTTCATGATGACCATGTCCCTTATGACCCTTCTCGCCATGGTGGTGCTCATGATGATGACCATCGTCGTGATGATGATGCTTCTTGTGTCCGCCGTGTTCATCGTGGTGGCCCTTGTGCCCTTCGTGATGATGATGGCCCTTTTTGCCGTGCTCGTGGTGGTGATGTCCCTTATATCCTTTGTGTCCCTTTTCACCATGGTCGTGATGATGCTCACCGTGGTGTTCGTGGCCGCCACCCTTATCCCATTTGCCGCCATGATGGCTGGCCGCTACCTCCAGATCGGCATCGCGTTTCTCTCGGGTAGTTCTGCAGCTAACGAACGCTAACGCCGCTAGGGCTATGCAACACACCAGTGAAGCCCTCATGTTTCCAGTGCACCGATGTGATCTACACAGTTGACTGATGCCTGAACTCGCGACTGCTTAGTTTTTATACTTGTACTCCGTTTTGTTGGTATTGTATGAAAATTGTGTAAAGCTCCAAGGTTGCTGCTATATGGCGAAGTCGAACGGGTGCGTTGCGCAGTTCCACCCGGTGTCTCAACGCGAAAACCAGAGCAAAACTAGCAAAAAATATGGATTTGCATAATAAAGTTTCCCCTTAATGTTTATTCAGGTAACTAGGAATAATGAAACTAGTGAAGATGCAAAGTCCTTTGGTAATAAAACTTCGGCAATGGCTGCAGTAGCAGAGGGTCCAATGATATAGGTCTCTAAATGTTCAAGAAATGTTTGTGAAGACATGTTTTAATTGTTCAATTGTCAAGAAACGACAAGCATATAAGGTAAATTAGAATACGAAAGATACAAAGGCTGACACGGATTCTGAAATTCAATGTGCGACAAAACTCAACGAAGTTAACTTTTTTTAAAGACGAACGTTCATGTTAAGAAGTAGGTACCTATTTAGAATGTTTCGTCGCGTTTTTTTTGGTGATTCTGTGTAAAATCATGTAGATGTGCCTATACTGAGATCGATGGAAAAATTAGTTTTCTTCCCATTTTCCTGTCCGTTTGACATCAACCCAAGTTACTCGAGCAACCTGATACCCCTTTAAAAGAATAATGGTTATCAAAAGTTCTTATTACCCTTTACGACTGCCAAAGATGTTCACACAGGAACTAGCCACATAGTCACCTATTCAAGGAACGACCGCGCCAAGCAGTTACCTTATGATCGATCAACTCGTGTGGCCTACTTTAAAATAAAATCATATCATGATTTTTTTGCCAGTTTATGAATAATAGTAATGTTTTGATATTATAAAGACTACTTTCAACCGACGTCCCAAAAAGGAGGAGGTCCTCATTTTGCATATTTGTTTTTTTTTGTTTACCAACCGATCTGAACAAACCTTTTTTTGTTTGAAATGGTTCCACTGTCATCACTATCCAGGTTCTGGTGATGAGAACCCTGAAAAATCGAGGAAACTTTCGAAGGTCGTAGGCATGCATAGGGTAAAAACTTAACACTCGGATCTTTCTGCGTTTAGTGTTCTAAATGTCGTTTTTTTTCTGTATTTTTTTTGCATATCCTACTGTGATTATGAAAAATTTCACTAAAGCCTGCCCAAATTCGTTCGCGACATACCCAATGTCCAGGAATATTATACCCAATGCTAATCAAAGATACATTTTTTTGGTGTATGTCAAACACCGAGTGTGTCAGAGTTTTACTAACTAAAACGTACCATGTTCCTTCTGAGGCCCCATGTGTACCAGGGCCGAGGTAATGTTCATCTCAATCAAGGATAAATTACGTAGAATTTTTTAAAACGGTTCAGTAGTTGTTGCGTTTGTTTAATACAGTGGTTCTTAACCGGTGGTCCGCGGACCACTGGTGGTCCCTGGAGGCACTCCAAGTGGTCCGCGAAGCTTAGCTTCGCGACGTTGCTATACCTTATCTAACTTATAATTTTTATCAACTTATAATTGCGAGCGGGGGTTTTCGCATGGACTTATATCGGGTGTGTCGTACCTAGTCCCCCCATTCATGAAAATGTATGTTTGGGCTACATTTTACGTAATTTTGGTTTTGAGTCTTAAAAAATAATTAAAATTTCGCGCTCGCTTCGCTCGCGTATTGGGAAACTGTATGCCCTTATTTTTGCATTTGTCAACAAACAAAAAGTTAAGTACGTTTGGGCTACATTTTACGTAATATTTGGTTGAAGTCCGATAAAAATTTCGCGCTCGCTTCGCTCGCGTATTCAGAAACTATATTTCCTTGTTTTGGCATTTGTCAACAAACAAAACGTTAAGTACGTTAATAGTTGAGTTTTTGAGTTTTTTAAGTCCAATAAAAATTTCGCGCTCGCTTCGCTCGCGCATTTAGAAACTACATACATAGCCAAGTTTTTCTTTATTTGCATTTGCTTACCCAATACCTACACAACTGCCGACATGCGTTTAGCTTTCAGTAGAGCTGACCCAAAAAATCAGTTTTTTTTTGATAAATAATAAATAAATGAGTGCTAATTTAGGTAAACCGATGAGGTGGTCCCCGGCAAGACAAACTTTGTTAAAGTGGTCCCCCATGTCAAAAAGGTTAAGAACCACTGGTTTAATACATACATATTCTACAAATACCAGATGAGGATTTAGCAATCGCAGATTTCTTGCAGGAGGAGGTATCGCTAAAGTTTGATAGTACTCAAAAAAATACAAAGCACATTGCCTTGTCTGACTTTTTTTATTCGTTAATCTATGCCTATATGTTAAGTGTTGATGTTGAAATAGCTAAACTGAAAGTGCGTTATTACAGTTCTGATGAGTACCTCCTTACACACTGAAGTATGTGATGTACTCTGTTAAAACTATAACGTCCAAATGTATTTAGATGCAGAATATTAAAATCTTACCAACATATTTAATGTAAAAAAATCGTTTTTGTTATTACCATTATGCTTATTTGAAAAAAAAATTGTTTTCAGTACCAGAATCCAGGCGCCGCCGACAGAGGTTCAACAGGCTTGAAAGGCGAGCTCGGTCAAGATTGAACGTAGCATCGCTTCTTTTCAGCATCGTAGACGTTAATATAGTTAAGTAGTTCATCTCCACCTTTTAGAGTGAATTTTAAAGCAAGGAGTAATTCACGATTCATAAAAAGTCAAATGATTTTTGCTTAATTTATTGATACAATCCTCAACAACAATTACATGAGCACTACATGATGCCATTATGGTTAATAATTTTAATCTAAATATCTATTAAATTTAAACTAAATATATTTTAATTCGTAAATTAGTTTTATAATAATAAATCACAATATATACCAACTTTCAGTTGACAAAATTATTTAACTAAAGGAACATATCTAAATATCTTCGTAGAAACGCACTAGTGTTTCACACCCTAAAGTTAAAATTTGCTATACTTTATCATAATTTCAGTCCTAATTAAGGTATCACAAGCACATATTAAACGCAACGGCTTCAAGCGACGAAGTTGGCACGCTGCTTCAATAGCTGTCTGTGTTTCAGTGTTACAAATTATAAATTGTGCACAACTAACATTTCAGCCGTTACACTAAAATATGTGTTGATTTACCGAGAAGCTTGCATTTATGTTTTTGGTTTTAATACAATATAACCAAAGAAAAAATCAAAACTCGCATTTTAAATAATTTTTACGATTTATATGCTCTTTTACGAATATTAATTATATATTATCGAATCCATTGGAAGCACAAACTCAAAACAAAATGAATGGTAATATTTAAACATTTTTATTGCAGACAGATCATAGATTACATTTGAACTAAACTCCTCGTGAAAGAACTTAGTGTATCCGAAAATAAAACTAAATATCACCACAGCATACACAAACATTTATCTAAAATTAGTTTGAAACACTATATACCTACTCATTCATTAATTTATCTTTAAAACACACACAAATCAAAATTACATACATGTACTGTTATACCACAGTGTACCGCCATCAATGTGTCACAGGTGAGAGGAGTATTGTCGTGTCTCTTATGGAAAGTTATGTGAAAAACTTGCTAGTTGAGTTGTTATGAGATAAGCAACAATCATCAATATTTTATAAAACCGTTAAAATATAAAGTGTAAGTTTTATAAAGTGCTGTTTTTAAAGTCCATATTGAGAACAGAAGTCAGCCAATAGATAGTTGATGCCAGGGTAAGATATTGGTAGACTGTGGTATATTCTCACTGTAACGATAATTTTAAAGTGAAGCAAAGTTTACTTTGGTGTAAACTAGTTTATCTTAGTGTAACATTATTATCAAAATTAGTTTTGTCTGTGGATACAAGTTTAGAACGTTGCAATGTATTCATATTTTTAAACCAACATCTAAAAATTACATGTTTTTGAATATTGCTATGAACTCCCAATAATAAATAGGTAGGCAGCCTCTTATTTTTTTTTCACACAGTCACACCCTTCTATAAAATATATTAAACTCATGCAATTATTTATACATAATATTAAAAATAAAATATTCAATTGCATGATAATAACGAAAGTTACGACACTTTTTTGAGAATAAGAACCTTGATATAATAAAATACTATTTATTTCATAGGGTCTTGAAAAATATGTTCCAAGAGATCAGTTTTATATTATGAGCTGACATACTATAAGGTTACATTTCTATATTAAAAATAACTGTAACTTCTTAGGTAATGTACTCAGTTCGATCATTGAGAAGTTAACATCTGACGAGCACTATTGGTTTTATTTCGCTTAGCTGTCAAAGGCGACGGATATTATGTTGAATAAATATATAATTATTAACTAATTCCGCGTGTCCAAAGGCGAAAGTGCATGAGTGACAATAGTACAAAATGAACTTAAGTTATTCCAAAACGTCGAGGTACCTTTCGATATCCCAGACAGTTTTGCAATAGCTGCATCTAGTTGAGATGGAAGCCGCGCTCGTTGGTCGCAGCGAGCAGACGCTCTCGCAGGACTTCTTTGCAAGAGTATTCCGGCAACTTCAAATAGTGAACGCATGTATTGACTGACGGATAGGACCCGTCTCCAGCGTCAACCTGCAAAAAAGCAGAAAAATGTAGCAAACTGACGCTGGCTAAAAAACAGATTTTCATGGCAAAATCTGTATTGAAGAAATAAGAGCAAGAAAGTAGTTTTTTTTTTTAATAAAAACTAATTGTAACTTGTTGATATGATATAAGCATAATAAGTTCAATATAAAATTTTAAACATACCTTTCGCACAACAGTGAGCCGGGGATGTAAGTTGGCGAGGCCGCCGGGTGGTAGGCTGCTGCAGCCGGTCGCGAACTGCAGGAACGCCTTGCGCTCGCGGAGCGACATCTCCACCAACACGTCCACGAGCCGCAGGAAACCGGGACTGCAGAACATGAAATTAAGGAATTAATTGAAATCTTAATTTTCACTATCACTATACTCTGTTTTTTTTTAACAAACGAGTTCTGTAGATTTCCACGGAGATTCCAATGGTCCAACATAAAGTCCATTCCACACTGGGTACCTGTCGCGCGTGTAGCCGAGCTTGGGCTCGGTGTACTGCAGCAGGTGGTCGCGCGTCCACACGGGCCCGCGCTCGCCGCACAGCAGCAGGCGCAGCTCGGCGGCGCAGCAGTAATGTATGTGTGTACCTGTCGCGCGTGTAGCCGAGCTTGGGCTCGGTGTACTGCAGCAGGTGGTCGCGCGTCCACACGGGCCCGCGCTCGCCGCACAGCAGCAGGCGCAGCTCGGCGGCGCAGCAGTAATGTATGTGTGTACCTGTCGCGCGTGTAGCCGAGCTTGGGCTCGGTGTACTGCAGCAGGTGGTCGCGCGTCCACACGGGCCCGCGCTCGCCGCACAGCAGCAGGCGCAGCTCGGCGGCGCAGCAGTAATGTATGTGTGTACCTGTCGCGCGTGTAGCCGAGCTTGGGCTCGGTGTACTGCAGCAGGTGGTCGCGCGTCCACACGGGCCCGCGCTCGCCGCACAGCAGCAGGCGCAGCTCGGCGGCGCAGAAGGCGCGCAGGCGTCGCGGCGGGAACACGGCGCCGAAGCCGCGGCGGAAGGCGGCGGTCTGGCGCCGCACGCCGCCGCGCACCATCCAGCGCGCGCTGCTCTCCGCGTACGCGCGCGCGTTGTGCCCACCCACCTGCGAACACACACGCAAACCGTGTCGATACAATTTGTTTTTTTTTTACAAGTAGCCCAAAATATTTCGTCAAAAAATTTGCCACATGTCATCGTGTGAAAAATGTCACCAGTTTATCATGCCTTCCAAAAAACGTATTTTTTCTTCGACTAGTTAAAAATATGAATATAATTGGGGGTCGATCTAATGTACATTTGGAGAAGCTGTCATACCTCGATGTTCTCGCCGTTGTCGCAGAGCGGCTGCACGGCGACGGCGGGGTCGGCGTGGGCCGCCACGTGCGTCATGGTGAGCGCGAGCTGCTCGAAGGTGGCGCCCTCCACGGTGAGCGCGGCGACTTGAGCACTGCGCTCCTCCTCGTCCAGGGTCGTGTCGCGCATGATGCTGTCGTACTGCTCTGCCGCCGCTACTACGCTCTGCAGGAACCTGTCATAAAATTAACATTATATAAAACATACGACGGGGTTGCTATTCCATTACCTAAACCTGCTGATGAAATACTCAGAGAAGCATATATGGTAAATTACGTTTTTTTTTATATGTCATTCGAGGAAAAAGATAATTTAATCATACCGATGCCTGATTGGATCAATCTCCTCTAGACAGTCATTGGTCAATTCCTCGCCGCACATAATACGCAGGAAGGGCTCTGAGATCGGTAAATCGACGAGCCGCCCGTCCTGCAGAACCTGTCAAGTAACAACATAAAAATTAGTTTCTCATACCACATAACAAATACAATTTATGTAACAGATACAATAACTTCTTTATACCTTAGCTAAAAATACTCCTAAGAACCAGAAATATTTGCAAACTGTATCACAGATGGGGGAGTCTTGAGGGAGCGGCGCTGGGAACAGACCGCCTGCACGGGTCACGTAGTATCCCGGCGGTTTCTCTGCAAACGTAATATCGTCATTACTAACAATTCTAAAGCTGCTCGGAACTAAGCCGTTAAATGAAACACCAGAGCGTTTTCCATACAAAAAGCACGCGCGTTCTCAAAATATTCACGCGGTAACGTAATAGATGGGCAGGGCAAGGTTTGGCCGCAGCAGGTACAACTTTGGAAGGGAGCACTCGTCAGTGACAGATTAGTATGTATGTACTCTTGGAGCCCTCCTCGCCCGCTCGCTGTATGTATGTACGTGTGTGTAGGTACCGTCGGGCAGCACGAGGTGGTGCGGCGCGGAGTCGTCGTGCGCGGCGGCGGGCGCGTCGCTGAGCCACATGGCGAGGTCGGCGCGCTGCAGCTCGGCCGCCACCAGCGCGTAGAACTCCAGCGTGGGGCCCAGCCCCGTGCCCTCCTCGCCCGCGAACTCCACCTCCAGCACCGACTTGCGGCCCGCGTGCACGCGCATCACCTGCGTAACGCGTGGCAATATAGAATGCGAGTACAACCACTGCATGTACGAAGCTGTGTTATTCATTGGTAGTAGTCTCACCTGCATAGCAGAGCGCAGCAGGTCCGGCTGGCGCGGTATCCGCACTCGCTCGTGCCGCAGGCGACCCATGCGGAACTCTGTCGCTTCGAGCTCGGCACGGCGCGGAGACACCGTGTTACCAGATCTAAAGTACACAAAAATATATAATAATATGTGCCTGAAACTTCATCTGTATACGAACTAAGAATAAGTACTCTTTAGATCCACCAGGCATAAAGACTTCGTAGAAAATAACTATTAAAAACCTTTGTCTATCGAGAGCGCGATCCCGCTGAGCCTGCAACCAGACGATAGTGCGAGACGTTCCGAAGGCTGTGCACGCGAAGAACATTTGGCGAGTCTCTAGAGGGAACAGGAACGGACACCAGTCGTTCAACTGCTGGCACCTGCGTATAATACCTTTTTATTAGTATTAATTCGGAGGTTAGATACAAGTAAGTAATATTTTTTTGTAAATAATTGTTGATAGTAACCACAGCGGCGTGGCAGCGGCGGCCAGTGTGAGAGGTTCTTGCAGCTGCTGGTGCAGTTTGTTAGTAAGCTTGGTAGACACGAAGGCCTCGGCCGGCAGCGAGGGCGCGGCACTGCGCAGACGTCGCAGCACGCGCACGCAGCACGTCGCCATCGCGCCTTCCGCGCCCTCAGCACCCGCGATACCGCGC
This sequence comes from Helicoverpa armigera, assembly GCF_030705265.1. Classification (NCBI taxonomy): domain Eukaryota; kingdom Metazoa; phylum Arthropoda; class Insecta; order Lepidoptera; family Noctuidae; genus Helicoverpa; species Helicoverpa armigera. Next base: position 5,113,852 of record NC_087132.1, on the reverse strand, counting down.
TCTACGTAACACGAACAAATATTAAAATTACATGCGTGTCGACATCTCTCAATATTATTATAAAAGGATGAAGAAATATATTTACCCGGATCGCATGGTTCGTCATCCTCGCTGTCGCTGGAAGAGGCGAATGTTTCCATGCCCTCAATTTCCTTGTATGTTAATCTGTAGAGGACACGCAAAAAGTGATGAAAACTGTTACGAATATCACTCATACAAGGTACGATTGAGACGAGATTAGGAGGAGAATTTGTGTCTCTTCAATAGCCAATCAGTTATTTAGGAAAAAAGAGAAATAGTTTAAAAAACTAATAAAAACACGCTTTCTGTAACGTTTCTTAGCTAGTCATGTATGAAATTATTATTTCATCCTAGTCGAAGGCTGGGAAGTGAGTCAAATTAAGATTCCAAGATTTTCTTACATACATAGTTACAAGTGAAGCTAGTATTAGCGTATTAAAAAGTTTATTTTCGTACGTGTATGTGAGGTCGCGGTGCGTGTCGAGTAGCGGCAGACGCGCAGTCAACGCTAGCACAGCGCGGTACAGAGTCCAGGCCGGCCGCTCCAGCGCCACGGACGCGCCGCCCGCGCTCAGCACCAGCCGCAGCGCCGGCAGCCGCCCGCCGCCCGCGCCACCTGCGCCCGCGCTCGTGCCGCCCGTCTCCGTGCTGCTGCTCTCCTCACCGTCCGATGACTCGTTTAGAGGGATTTCCAGATCTGTTCACGTAAAACAGTTTGAAAAACTTAGGTCAGACAACCGGCCTATAGTGTAAAATTAATAGGGTAGTGTCCAGGGTCGAAATAATGAAATAATATTTAGTCCGCTTTTTAGATAATCAAAAAATATTGGATACGTACCTATTTTTTCTTTTTTTAATTAAACATAAAATGACAAAGATAATACACTTCAAAAATTAGGAGTGGGGGCCTTTTACGTCACAGTGTCCTGAAAATTGTAGCAACTTGTGACGTCACACTCAACTTTAACACGCTATATCTTAACAAGTTCTGATCCAATTTAAAAAAGAAAAAATACGTATCGCTTAATTTTGGACAATCTACAAGACGGACTAATTATTATTTTTTAGGAAACTAGCCTATTCCATAAAGCGTGTTCTCTTATTGAACAATAATAAAAAAGCTTTGAATATTACAGAAAAAAAAATTAACAACATTCAAAGCTTTTTTATTATTAGATTAGACAGTATTTAAGAAATAAATAAAATAAAACTTAAGAGGTGGAATATAGACATTCCAAGAAAATATATAAGAATTAAATACTCTTTACATATGTATTTCAACTTACCAACAGTTTGGTTCAGATTAGTTCTTCCAGGTCGAGGGTCGAACGCCGGTATGAGCGCCGAGAACTGTCGTTTTAAAACGAAATCATCATCCCATGGTTTACGCTGACGGCTACCCTGGCCACTGTTACCTCGAACTGCTTCCAAAGCTTCTTCTTCCATCAATGACAGTAGATTCCGTGAGACCTGTGCAAAATTATTGTTAAAAGAAAACTCTGCAGATGCGCAATATATTTGAACTATTTGTCATGAGTTTTACAATAACATTACTAAATATTACACATTCCTTTCGAATCTCTAGCAAACAGTCACTAAGAATTTCACTACAGGTACCTACGAAGTGTATACTAATACTACTTGTGCGGTTAATACTTACTACCTCTTGATATGTGGGTTCGTTTTCCTTATCACTATCGAGCGCGTCTTCGCCTTCATCGTCGTCCTCCAGCTCCGTCAGCAAGGCGGGAGCGCGACACGACTCCAGGAAGTCTTCTAACGACACCTGCAGCCACTTTTAATATTTAGACCCAGATTATAATAATTATCTAACTACTTGGTACATGCACAGTATAACAAAACGTGAATATTCAGTAAGAATAACTAAGGTGCCTTTGACTAATGAAAATAAATGACCATCACTAGAAAACCATATTAAGGACATGCATATGCACAAAAAAAAGTTCAATAGGACATAACCTTAGATGTTTCTCGTAATTATTTATTATTACCTGTTCACTTTCACTCGACGTGGACGTGAGAGACAGAGTGAGAGCATTTTGTGCGTTTGGAACCAGCGACGGATAGCTTTGAGCAGCTGAGAGTAGTCCTCCAGGGAAGTTGCTTGAGAGAGCGAGGCGCACCAAACTGTCAAACCAAAATACAGTGCAATACTGTTATCATCACGTAGCATCTAATGGACAATTGGACTTCGACAAATCTGAATTTAGTATTTCGTTCGTAATATATCAAGTATAAGGAACCAAAATATTTAAACATATTATATTTATACACATTCCAAAACAAAGTGCCAATATTTTTTTATCATATATATTTAACAAATAGCTTAAAATCATGGATTACACCTGGGCTAATAAAATGTATGAATCACAGGGACAAACTGCATAAAGATTTGAAAAAGCACCCAAAGGATGAAGTAAAAAGACTTGTTTATACTCGATATCGGATTTTTTTTTACTGATCTTGTTCATAAGCTTAAACGAGAACACGACAGTAATAAGTTAGAAGAAAACAAACACACCACTAAAGGCTTATGGAATACTATAAAAACAATCACTGAAAAAAACAACAATAGTAGTAGTTCTAGTGAAATCCTTCTATGTAAATCTACGGCACAAGAATCAGTTGATTTTTGCAACGACTATTTTTCCTCGGTTGGCAAGAATCTCGCAAGCCAAATTTTAGCTGACATAGACGAAACTGAGGAGTCAGTAGTCTCAAAGCAACGATTGGCTGAGTCTTCAGCAGTTAACTTCTTCATGCAACCTACTGATATTTATGAAATTAACAATTTAATTGGTAACCTCAACAACGAGAGCGCGGCTGGCTTAGATGGTCTCACGCCAAAAATTATAAAAAAGATAAGAAATGAAATAGTGAGCCCACTTACTTACATTATTAACCTCAGCCTAAGTTCCGGTGTATTTCCCGATAAATGGAAAGACGCTCGGGTCACCCCTATTTATAAAAAAGGATCGAAACAGGACCCGGCCAACTACAGGCCTATATCATTGTTGGGGGTATTTTCCAAAATACTAGAAAAGATAGTGAACAGGCGTCTCATAGCATTTCTAGAAAAAAACAAGCTTATATCCAATAAGCAGTTTGGTTTCAGAAAGGGATTATCCACAGAAGATGCTGTCAGTCTCTTGACAAAACTGGTCACATCACACCTAGATAATAATAAAAAATGCTTGGGGGTCTTTTTAGATCTCGCGAAGGCATTCGACACTGTCGCAATTCCTATACTATTGAAAAAACTAGAATTCATTGGAATTAGGGGATTGCCATTAAGTTGGTTTAAAACCTACCTCACCAACAGACGACAGTGTGTGAAATTGGATGACCAAGTTAGCTCGTTTAATAAATTGACATTTGGCGTCCCACAGGGAAGCGTTCTCGGTCCCACGTTATTCATCATATACATTAATGACATACAACGAGCAATAGAGCAGAATTCTGATGTCATATGCTACGCCGACGACACGGTCATTATTTTCCATGGAAAATCCTGGGAATCGGTGCACACAAAAGCCCAGAAGGGCCTTTCTAAAATCAAACACTGGCTGAACTATAATCTCCTCTCCTTAAATATAGACAAAACAAACTATTTGTGTTTCCACAAAACCCAAGCATCGGCACCCAAGCCTGGACTCAATATGAAAATTCACTCTGCTAACTGCAATGTTCCCCAGTGCACCTGCGAGAAAATAAAAAAAGTAGAATCAATTAAATACTTGGGGGTCATAATAGACCAAAACCTCTCATTCAAACCCCACATAGACTTGGTGGCTAAACGTACCAGGAAATTGATTCACATAATGAAACTCTTACAAGGTGTTGCTAACAAAAAGACACTACGAATGGTGTATGTAGCATTATGTGAGTCAATTCTCTGTTACTGTATAACAATATGGGGTGGAGTTGGAATAACCGCCATGATTCAAGTCGAAAGAGCCCAACGGTCGGTCCTGAAAGTCATATTGATTTCTGACACTTACGCGAATATTAGACATTTAAATAAAACTACTTTTACGGATTTTATCGCGGTTATATTATATTATTTAATCCCGACGTTTCGGATCCTTTACAGCATCCATGGTCACGGGCAGACTAAGGTGTTGGTCGTCTTGATATATTAGTTACAAACAGCTACCCTACATTTTGTTAATTATTATTGACAATCCGATTCACGCAAAACGAGCTAACTGTATCCTTAGGTCGAGCAGTTGTAGGCTTGGATTTTGATTTAATAGTTTCTATGATGGGATTCCAAGCAGGTGGTATGACCCAGCCATCTTCTCTATTGAAATTTGGATGTTTTTTAATTTCAATAGCCTCGCGAATCATCCTAGGTAGGAATCGGTTTTCTTTTGCAAGGACTTGTGGTTTATCAAATCTGATGTAATGCTGGGCCTTGTCTAGTGTGTGTTCACAAACTGCTGACTGTCTGGAACGGCGGTGTTTGACATCGGCGATGTGTTCTTTTACGCGGGTCCCTATGCTTCTTTTAGTTTGGCCTATGTAAGAGAGACCACAATCACATTCAAGCTTGTATACACCCGCATCTTGTAGAGGTATGTGACACTTGACAGGTGGTAAGAATTGACTAATCTTCTTCAGCGGCTTGAAGTAGGTTTTGATTGAAGCTCGCTTCAAGATGTAGCCAATCTTGTCTGTGACTCCTCTTATGTATGGAAGAACAGCAGGTAGACGCTCAACTGTGGCTGGTTTGTTGTGGCGATAAAATCCGTAAAAGTAGTTTTATTTAAATGTCCTGAAAGTCATGTTCAAAAAACCTTACAGATATTCAACTGAACTTCTATACCAAGACGCCGCAGTACTTAGTGTCCGACAATTGTACATACTCAAAATAGTATTGAAACAACATAAAATTGTTACTCGGACACAAGAATATCCAAAACTACTCAATCGTCGAGTATTCAGATGTGCATCGGTTAGGGTGAAAACTACTTTTGCCCAACGTATGCAAGAATTCCTGCTCAGTCACATTTATAACAAGGTTTTGAAGATATGTGACATAAAATGCTGTAGAACTAGTCAAGCCAAAAAGATCGTTCACAAATGGCTGTTATCCCTAACATACAATGAATCCGAATCTCTTACAAAAATAGTTTCATAGTACACTCGCACGCACGCACTTACACACGTACACACCACACACACAAACACACACACACACTCACCACACACACACACGCACACTCACCACACACATACACACACACAAGCATGCCCATATCAAACTACCAACAAAAATAGTTATGCATTGTATAAAATCATCTTGTACAATACCACTCAGGACTCCACGAGACAGGCTTGACCTAGTGTGGAGTCCAGCAGTAAAAAGTTTCCTCACTTACTTTAAATACTGTTAAGTACAATAAATAGGAAGTGATTATGCTAAATAGATTTATGTAATGTGTTAAGGAAATGGAAACACTGTATAACTTTTGTTTTGGTAAATAAATCATTATTATTATTATTAAATCAAAACGTCACACATATTTTTCAGAGTAGATAAGGCCAGTGTTGTTTATCTGACAGCCTGGCGACGAATCACCGAAACAGTACCAAGTGTCAATCTGTTTTACAGTCGGAAATAATGAGGGTTTTCTAAAATGGCGTCCACGAGGTGGCAGCACCGAGGCGCCAGGTCCAAGTACCCGTCAAAGTGCTTATCTTTACTATGAACCGTGAACGATTTTAGTGATTTTTATTGTATAATTAAAGCACTGCATTAGTGTTTTACAATTACAGTTGAGTAGATAAAAAAACTAAATCATATTATGTAAACAAATTCTAGTACGTTGCGTTATCTGCCGTTCAACGAGCTTTTCCTTAGTACCAGTGACTTTTGCACCCCTCTTTCTAAGCTCAATTTTTAGTTCGGAAAACTTATTCCAACCGTAGTCCATAATAAAATCAATAACACTTCCAATATAACAGAATTTCAATAAACAATTAGTTCGGACCCTACAATTCCATACTATTTGACAGCTGTTTGGACCAGACGCATACGTGGCGCCACCCTGTGGCAGAAAAATTAGAGAAAACCCTCATTGTTTTATGCATTATGGGGAATATCAATTCTGATGTTAGCAATGTTTGCTAACATCAGAATTGATATTATTGATATCAGAATTGGTATTAGTATTATTCTGTTATCATAATGGGAATTGACTACTAACCTTGGGAATAGGCTAGTGGAGTGGTTAGTCCGAGGAGCACGCTGTGGGTTGTTGCCGCGCCCGGCACCCGCGCCGCGACCCACTCCTAGAGATTCCAACAGCCTTGCGGCACCCTGTATTTTACGAACATTATGCAAAATATTGAAATTAAAACAACATTAAACATTAGAAACAAGCATGCAACATGCACAACCTGAGGAGCAATGATTACTTTGAAAATGTTCATGTGATTGCAGAGATTGTAACTATGTAAAAATGTATAATTAAAAGAAGCTTTAAAAACATGGAAATAATTTTGATAATAATGTGACCAGCAGTGTACATAACACTGCGAGGACAACGACGGTCTCATAAGCAAATGCGGTTTTCCTATTCCATCCACTCAGGTAATATTATATCATGTCGTTTTGAACTCTGTGAACAATTGAAGACGGCATTTGTTTACCTGTTGAGTTAAATCTGGTTCGCTAGCGCTCATCGCGCCTGAGCCACCGGACTGACTGTCTTTCTTGTGGTCACCGTACTGACCATCGGCAGCGTCGTTGTCCTCACACTGCAAACAACTCGCAGAAGTCAATCAAATGTCACAAGGCGTAAAATAAAATAAACACGAGTGAGTCTGTAAAGCTACAACATTTATGGTAATAAGAGCCCCCGCTAAGATACGCGATTCGCAATAAATATACATAGGCATCGCGTTTTAACGTCAGAGACATCTTTTTAATAAATACAGCGAGTCGTGATCGTTTGAAAGTCTCCTAAATGTACGTGGTTATGGAAGAGCACTGAGAGAAGGCCCTGGCACTGGTATGAATGAAGCAAGGTCCGGTCGCAAATAGTGGCGCTTAGTCGTCGATACCTGCAGGTGGAGGCGGGCGGCGTTGTCGCGCAGAGCCTGCAGCAGGCAGGCGGGCAGCGCCGGCAGGTCGCGCGACAGCAGCGCGTTGGCGGTGTTGCGCACTACGTCCGCGACCTGCGCCACACACCGCGTCACCCGCCGCCGCACACACACTCATACATCCCATCACATCACACAATCAAAAATATGCCACACAGCTATTCAAATCAGCCACAACACACCAGACAAAATACTACTGGTTGTTTAGGCCTTATGTCAAAAACGAGTTTACAATTGAAGTCAGACATTGAAGCCTTAACTTCTAAACAGGGACTGACCTCTTGAGTATTAGTTTCTGGTACCGGTTCTTTGGCTGGGTAGGGTTTGGTGATGTCGGTAATGCTTGTGGGGCCCATTTCCATGTTTGTAAAGGAAGTGTTGCCCAAATCGGACATGCAATTATTGCTCTCCGCTCCAAGTGTCAGCGATTCTACAATTGTTGCTAGATCTAAAATCAAACAAAAAAAATTTTTCGTTTGTAAATAAATATATTTTTAATTGTTACTAAGTTTTTTGGAAAATCTGTGGTACTTTAGTGTAGGCTGTTTACCTGTATTAATATGGTGCGTAGAATTGTTGATAGCAGAGAGGTCGGTTGCATGGGTGCGAGGCCGTGACATGTTGCTCGCCATCTCCTCGCTCGATATGTTATCCGCTGACGACGCTTGCTCGGTCGATGCCACCGATACCTGAGTATTACATAACAAAGTTAAATATTAAAATGTATGTAACATCTCGTACGCCGTAAAGCATAAGATAACATATTTAACTCGCTTACCTGATGGTCGGCGCCCGTAGCATCAGGCAGGCTGGGAGTGGAGTGGCTCTTGCGGCCTTGTTTGTTATCGCCGCCGGTGGCGCCACCGCTCACTACCTTTAGGTCGAATTTGCCCTCTGCACCCATTCGGTACGAGTTGCGTCCTCCATGGTCCCACCTTAATTTACAGACAATACAATATTAACATAATTATATTATTAATCTTCATTTTCTAAGCGATTTGAAGGGAAACCAAAATTCCATTTAGAAGATACATTAAATTGAGCCACACACACAGTTTGTGCACAACCGTGCCTCGTACAGGTGTAAGGCTGCGTTTCCACTGAGGCGGAGACGCGCGGAGCGGAGCGGAGACGTGTGCAGATCGACCAATCACATTACATAAAATCCACATCTCGTCTTTTGCATGTAATGTGATTGGTCGATCCGCACACGTCTCCGCTCCGCTCCGCGCGGGGATAGATCGATCGCCTCATTGGAGCCGCAGCGCTAGGGCGCATCCATAGCTATGAACTCAATGTGTTTACGAAATTAAAATTAAGCAATCAAAACAGATGTATGCAACAATCACCTGACGTCAACCCATCCATTGTGCAGGTCAGAGGTGACGGTGCCGAGCGCGGGATGCGGGCCGTCCTGGTCGCGCCACTTCCAGTCGGGGCCGCGCAGCACCCGCGCGCCGGCGCAGACCCCGCGGGCCCCGCGCGACCAGCGCCGCGCCCGCGCGCCGCCGCCCGCGCCCACCGCCGCGCCGCCGCCGCCGCACTGACGCGGACCCACCTCGTTCACGCTCACCACCTGTACACCACGCAGTTCAATATTGTTTGTTTAAATACCTTCTGGATATTGTGAGTCAAAAATAACAGAATTTAATTTGCATGCTTAGCTATAGATTTTTTATTAGTATTTATAATTTAAGTGAAAAAGTGTAAAACCTAATTTAGATTAAAAAATCATGATACTGTGGGAGCTACGTCTGCCGTCAAACTGTCATGCAGTTTGGTAGAAGTATTAATGTTGGTATTGAAATTGATTTTTTGTGAATAAACGCTTTTTCATTTTTTTTTTCATTTTTTTCATATGAGCTCAATCAAACAATAAAGTCAGTACCCCAAACAATTTTAAAAGTGGGCTTTAAAATTGCTACAAAAGTATTTCGCATACAAAATTCCATAAAGAGTTTTGTTAACAGAACACAATATAAGAACAAATACAAATTGTTTGTAATATGTACGCACTTTGCCATAAATCTCAAGGCCGGAGAGTGACAGATAATGGCTCTGTCCGCTGGCATTCTTCCCGTTCTGCTGTATCCTGAGGTACCGGTACGGCGCGTCGGCGCGGATCCGCCACGTGGCCGTACTGCCCGGCTCCTGTAACGTCTGCTCGTCGCTGTGCGACAACAGCGTGCTCCACGTCACGCCGTCAGCTGACATCTGTGAAAAATAATTTAATTAACGGATTTAGTGATCCAGTTACAAAACATTCATGTTTTTGAGTTCAACGTAGACCCATATACTTACTTGAAATAGCCAATTTCTGAGCGCTGAACGCCCATAGCCGCGTGCGTGACGTAAAGTGTACGCTGAAGGCACTACTTGTAAGCCCAAATCTAGCGCTATGAACGCTCGTCTATCATCGTTCGTGTGTACATTGAGAGGCTCCGGGGACCTCGAGAGCACGTCCTCGGCGCGACCGTACGGCAACTGTCTGCCGTCGGACGACCAAACACTGACCAGACCGTGGGCACCGGGATTTACCCATTCGCAAGTGCCTCCATTGCTGCCAATGAAGTAAATGATTCCATTCTCGTCGAAATCATGCTAAAACAATAATAAAATAATTAAGATTCGATAATTTGACAAAATAGTGAAATAAAAGTCGAGTTCCTTACTTCGTATGTAAATGTAATTGGCGCCTCGGCTTTGATCTTCTGTACGAAGTTGAAAGTGGCACGGTCCATATCGTACCACTGGCGGGCGACAGACTTGGCGAGGAATCTCTCTAGTTGTCGTACAGTCGTCAACGCCTCTACTTTCAGATTGCGGCCGGCGTTGTTGCCGTTGTTCGACGTTGAGTCTTCAGTAGTTTCATCGTTTGCACGCTCGACACGCAACCTAAAATACCAAAGGTTAGGTTAGACGAAAACCTATTTAAAATGAATGCTATAATGAAAAAAAAAGAGAAGGTATATTTGACAACAATAAATTCTTTGTAGTATCAAAATAGCCCATATTTTGATTACAGTTGAGATTCGTAAAGAGTTGTCCGAATCCAGTTAGTAAAAATAGGAATATAAAGTATGTTTGGTTATGTAGTGAGAGTGCGCGGACCTGATCCGCTTGGTGAGGTGGTGCAGCGTGCCGGCGGCGGGCGGCGGCGCGTCGCCGTGCGGCGCCAGCACGGGCAGGCGCTCCACGCTCTCCAGCACGGCCACCAGGCGCCGCGCCAGCACGCCGCCCGCCGCGCCGCCGCGCCGCGACACCCACGCGCGCACCAGCCGCGCGCGAGCCACAGCCTGCCCCGGAGCATCTACAACACACGACACCTTTATACTGATCCTTAACCCCTTGTAAGCCGGTGCGCAAATCCACGCGAGACACGATTGATTTCCTTTTGTTCTCTAATTAGCGGCATACATGAGGTTAATCCAGATTTAACTATCTAAATTCTACGTTTCTCCTTTAATTCCGTTTCCCTACTTTTTTAACTTGTTGTTTTGTAACATTGGCTTATGAGAAAATATGTAACGTAAATGGAAAAAATGTGGAAACCCAGAAAAAATGAGAAATACTTTAAATAACTAAAAAACACGCTTTTTGTAATGTTTTTTAGCTAGTCATGTGTTGTCATCAGAACTCAAAGCGTGTGAAAATTTCATCCTAATCGAAGGCCGGGAAGTGGGTCAAATTGTGATTCCAAGATTTTCTTACATACATAGTTACAAGTGAAGCTTATATAAGAAAAGAAAATAGGAAAGAAGAAACAAATAATATGATTGACAAACCCAACACAAAAAAATACTTGTGGCACATTCTTCTTACTCCTGTACATTGCAATAATTAACCTTTAACATCACGGGCGGGGTCTAAGCAGACCCCACGCGCTCTTTTTTAACTGTATTTTTTCAAATTGACAAGCTACGATCGCAGCATTTTGGCTAATCTCAGTGCGCCGCCGACGCTTTCGACGGGTGAACTTACGTGGCGTTACGGTTAAGGTAAGTACATTTTTTACTCGTGCGGGGATACCTGTGGACCCCACCCGTGATTATACGTAGTATGTTTTTTCACTTTGCAAATTTTTCAATTTGTTGTTTTTTTCAGAATTATTGTTGAAAACTGAAAAAATGAGTCGCCAAATATCAGAAGACGCCATCGCACAAATCCTACAGGATATTAGTGACTCTGAAAGTGAAGATATTGATACAAATTGATCGACAAAGAAGACCCTTTGCCTAGTTCAGATGAGGCTGGTCCTAATGCTCCAAAAATGAAGCGGAGGTGCTCTATTTGTCCAAGGTCTAAGGATAAAAAGAGCACTTTTGTTGTAGATCATGCAAAAAAACTATTTGTACGCCTCATTCAGTAGCAATTACTTACTTATTGTTTACCGTGTCAACCAAAATAATTATTTTTTACTTTAGCGCCCGACAGTAATATTGAGGGATTGTGATTTTTTGTATTTGTATGATTATTGTTTAGTTTTCCTTATATTACGTTTCTTTGTTTCCTATTTTATTAGAAAGTAAGAATATATTAGTCAAAAATTGATAATTAAAAAAAAAATAAGAACATTAGTTAATTGCCTTAAAAAATTGCTATGTACAAGATGTTATTTCGTTAAATGTTTTTTCACTATGTAAAGACTGATTGTTTTGCTGACAATAAAAACTTTTTATACGTATTAATATGTATTTTCTTTTAATCTAAATTAATATTTAAGAATTTTTGAAAAATACGGAGCATAAATGTAAAATACCTATGGGGATACTTCCGGACCCCACGCGTGACGAAACGTTACCATAAACAACGCGTGTACTTAAAGGTTAAACGTAATTATAATTAACGTCACTAACATATATAAAATTTTGCTCTTCTAAAATTAAACAGTGTACAAATAAAAATTGTCCCATTACATAAATTAATTGGTCAATCGTGAAAAATCCATTGAGACTTATGGCGACTTACCGTTCGCTTGTGGTGAAAGCACTTGCAGCAAGGAAGGCGCCAGACCACTAGACTGCAGTTCATACGCTGAGAGCAGTTCATCTCCACACAACAGCTCAGTCAATTGATCAAGGGACTCATTCAGCTCGCGCTGCCAGTCGTCTGTTCACAATAGTCATTATATTTAATTATTACATTGCTACGAAATTATTAATCAACATATACTTTACACTAATATATAAAGAGGAAAAGTTTTATTGTTTGAATCGAATAGGCTCCAGTACTGTTAAACCGATTTGAATAATTGTATCACTGTTAGAAAGATAGAATAACTGCGCTAAACAATTAATCAAATTAATTTAACAATGAAAACTTCCTTTTATTTCCATCTGTCGATCGTAGAAATAATAAAAATATTTTTTAGTGTGAAATGTGTAAAACACTTTTTTGTATGTACTGGGAAAATATGTGAATTCCGTGGCTGTGTATGGTACCTGTGGGCTGCGTGGCGAGGCGCTGCATGGTGGCGAGCAGGGCCCGCAGCCGCGCGACGGGCGGGCGCGGCTGGCGCGTGGCCGCGTTGGCCAGGTGCCGCGAGTACAGCGCGCGGGCTCGCTCGCACACCTACGTAACAAGCACATCAATCATCAATTTACCCCCATGCTTTACTTTATAACTTAAAATCTTTTATTTTTTGTGACGAACCTGTGCTTTTAATGCTTCTGCTTTAGCTGCCAATCGTGATCGACTTGCATTTACCGCATTATGAGGCGTCACAGTCCTGCGGTCTGTCCAGCCACTTGCCAACTCGGGACCTTAAAAATTTCAAATCCTTTAGATATGTCTAAAATCAAGCAAGTTACCACTTTCTCCTAACTTACGATTTATTTCGTTCTTACCTAAAAAGGTTTCAGCAGTAAATGAGTGTTTGGTTCCCCTGTTGGATTCAAAAATAAAACCAGGCAAGTCTTCTCTGAGTATTGTGGTCTGTTGCTGCCCATCAGTGTTGTGGATTTGTAATTCTTTTTCTCTGAAACAATGAATGATGTTTCAATTGAATAATTGAAACTAATTCAGATTAGTTATTTATGTATTTTGTATCTACTTACTTTTTGCAGGAAAGAGCCCAGTTCCCAATAATCAATTTAGACGTTCCCGGCTTCGAGAGAATCGGTTGTGGGACCGAATTCTTTACTGAGGCTCGAGCCCTTTGCAGTTTGTCGATAAATTCACCACGGTTTTCTGAAATTGAGTCAATTGTCAATATATCTTCATAAAGATAAAAACTTATACATATAAGTCAAAGGGGAAAAATTGTTTATTATTACCGATCACCGTTCATAGTAGGAGGTACATACCAGTATTATCAGTCTGATGTTCAGGGCTGCCGCTAGAGTACATGGTGGCGAGTTTGCCGTCGAGCAGGAAGCGGAACCAGCCATTGCTGCCGGTGCTGAGCTCGAGCGCGGCCGCGTCGCTCCACACGTAGAGCGCGTCGCGGCCGCGGCACAGCGACCACTCCGCCCACGAGTACCCAACGCCGCTTGACAGGCACGACGCGTCTTCACTACAACCTATACAAAAAACATAACATTTTTACTAGGTACTGACAAAAATGATGTAAGGAAAACGTTGTTTTTTTTTTGTTTTGGTGTAAATATTATTTAAAATAAATGTTTCATTCTCAATTTAGATGGTTTTAATTGAAAGCATAGTCCAGAAAAATGTCAAGTCTCACCCGAAGTACTAGAAGTGTCATTATCTGAAGACATGAAAGCAGCCGGCGCGGCGGCCAGTCCCTCCACCTTGCTGAAGACGCCGAGACGCGCGAACTGCTCCAGGTATATATCGGATGCCTTCACCATGAGCTCTTCTGCGATGCCCAGCACAATGAGGTGACCGTCATCGTCGTCCTAACACAATCAACACATGGCATCAGATTTTTAATTTATACTTTTAAAACATTTGGACCATATAGAAATTATTATTATTAAACACAGAAAATAAACACAAAAGAAGGATTGTTGATGCAGGTAAGTTTCGATGGTGTGATGTCTTTACAGAAAATGTGGATGCATTCAAGAATAATGATAGTGGAAGAGAAAAGTTTATTAGAACTTTAATCAACTCAGCAGAAAAATAAATATAAATATTAGTATTTTAATTCTGATGATTGCTCATGATAACTGAAATCATCGAGTTTTTCTATTCTAAATAATTCTAAGCTGAGCGTAATTGATGGCATCGTTCGACGGATTCAAGCCACAACATGGATTTCAAAACGGTACACATAAAATCCGTGCAACGGTGTCTCAAGCACTGATGACATTAGGCTCTAAAACGAGTGACGGGTTTCACATATTTAACTTATGTTAATAATTTTCATTGATAAGTGGTTTTTATAGAGAAATAGATCAGTCGTTTTAGAGGTATCTTGCTTGGGCAGGCTGGGGAGCATCACACCATCGTAACGTTACCGCAGGCGGGCGGATATAGCGGCTGCGCAGCACACGCGGCGGCGCGCGGCCTCTCGCGCCCAGCTCGCCCTGCACACACGCTACGTCAGCCCACATCACATACCAGTTATTTTGCCAGAAGTTATTACAGTGTGTGTACTGTTACATTGTTTTGCGTATCAATCAAACGGACTTTTACGTATGACATAAAAATCCTGAGTTTGGATGGACACGTCAAATAATGAGACCTCGCTGTCGCTATCTTTGTCAGTCGTTATGGTTTCTATCTGCATCTGTCTTTTGACTTGAAGACGAATAAACATAGATTGGATAATCTATACTCATATTATGAACTACTGGTCCCATTTCAAAAATTCTTTCAGTGTTAGATAGCCCAATTATCAAGGAAGGCCATAGGCTTTTTATCTGGGTTCGTGCAGAGAAACCGCTGGCAGAAGCTAGTGAGGTATAAGAATAGAGGATGTGTACTGACGGCGTTGTCGAGCACGGCGGCGACGAGCTGCGTGAGCAGCGCGGCGGCGGGCGGGTCGCGGCGGCGGGACAGCGCGCGCAGCAGGCGCGCGGGCGCGTAGTGCACCATCTTGCGCACCAGCGACAGGCACGCGCGCCGCACGCCCGCGCCGCCCGCGCCCAGGTAGCGCGCGCAGAACACCGGCACCAGCCGTCTGCAACACACACGCTTTCTAGTTATGTGCACTGCTTCAAACTCAAACTCAAATGTTCTTATTTCAAACTAGCTGACCCGGCGAACTTCGTACCGCCTTTTCCTTATTTGCTCAACGTTTAGACCTACCTTGGACTATGATAAACATTTTAAAACCAAAATCAGCTCAATTGGCCCAGCCGTTCTCGAGTTTTAATCAGACTAACGAACAACAATTCATTTTTATTTATATTGATAGATAGGCCTTTGCAGACTCCTATGAAACGTCACACTAGTTGCACAGTTCCAATTATGATGCCTCTTACTTTCCCATATACGGCGTGTATTGGCACTTCATCATTAACCTTTTTTCCCGTCCCAATGCTAGACACAAATCTCCTCTCACACAGATGTGTTCCTATGTTAAAAACAATCAAAAACACTTATATACATATACGTTAGTGAACTAGTTATTTTTTAGTTCTTCACGCTCAAACAGTTGCACCAATTGATATGAAACTTGGCCGATTGTACATCAATACAAAAACTCTGGGATGCTGGGCAAACCCGCAGGGTATGCATAGGTAGTAAACCAATGGTAAGAAACCAAAAGCTGTTTTAATTTTACTTAAGTTATATTGGTGTATTAATTCAAAGCACCTAATAAGACTAGTTAACCTATAACTTACTCTAGATAAATTGCTGCCATTTCCTTGTCGCCAGTTTCAGGAAAATCATCATCATTGGTAGGTGATGGTGAGTCGTGATTACCGACAACCAACCACTCGCCAGGGCACTGAAGAATAGCTGCCACTTCCCTGTGACCTAAAGTAATCACAAATATTTATATATTTAAATCTACCTTCTAACATTACCTTTTAAGGTACATAATGTATTTATAAATGAGCATTGGGATAGTTAAAAATTATGTTACCTTGATCGTGTCTTTCGCGAGCCTTATCAAGCGGTGTCTTGCCGTCCTCATCTCGCAAATCCGCATTAGCCCCGTAGCGAAGGAGCACCTTGGCGATAGCGGGGCGACCGAAGCACGCCGCGTAGTGCAGAGATGAACTACGTTGACCACGGTTTACATCAGCACCTAAACAAAATGTAACAATAATATAAGAACTTGACACTAATATTAAAAACGTGAAAGTTTGGATGGATGTTTGTTAACTTAAACTATACACATTAAAATGAAATATGTAAAGACTACTTTTATCCAGGTGTTGCAGGTAATTCTCTCGGAACACCAGTGAAATAGTTAGTAACAACTTCTTTAATACTTAACAAGAGGAAAGATTTGATTGTTTGACAACAGGCTCCGAAACTACTTGGCCTATTTGAAAAATGATTTCACTGTTGGGAAGCTACATTATCCCCTGTGAACATAGGCATATATTTCAACCAGGCGTGGGAAGACCCCCGAGACGCGAGAGACACCACGGGAACACAGCTAGTTAAAACATAAATTGATTTTGTACCTTTTTCACACAGGAACTCGACCATTTCCCTGGTACCGAAAGCCGAGGCCCAGTTGAGCAATGTTTGTCCGACGTCGTCAGTGAAGTTGACGTCGACGGCACCGCTGGACACGGCGGCGAGCAGCGCGTCCGTGTCCTTGCCGCGGATGCAGTCGATGAGCTGCCGGTGCGACTTGTCGCCGCGGGCGCCGCTGCCGCTCGCCGACGAGCCCTCGCCGCTCGCGCCGCCAGAGCCGCTCGACCCAGATGTCGAACTCCCGTTTCGAGTTGAACCACTGTGTACAAAACATTTCATTTAGAAATTAAATTATCTATAATAAAACAAAACAGCAGTTATGATGAGTGTTGACCTTACTAGTTTTTTACTTTATTACTACACTGCTCTGTGTCTGGAAGCCAACCCCAACATAGTTGGGAAAAGGCTCGGAGGATGATGATACTACACTGCTCTGCCATTACTACACGTACATATTATCAAATCAAGGATGTTTTTGTTTGTATTTTTTACGTCACTACTTTAATTTTTGTCAAATCCTTATTAATAATCAATTAATAATGATGATATAAAACAGCCACGGTTCAATATACCTTAAGAAATGCATACTCACTTTTGTATGGCGTGCCGACCCTCACACAAGAGCACAAGCAACAGATCAACGAGACGCATACATTCGAGACACCAGCGCTCATCGGCCTGCACAGCTGCCTCCACAGCTGAGCACAACTCCAGGCGGACGAGGTCCTACAAAAAAATGTCTTTACATCACACAAAACATACAAAAGTACCCTGAAAATATAAATATTAAAAAATCAAAATCAAAACTTATTTATTCAAACTTGGCAGCAAAACAGCACTTTTCGAACGTCAGAAAAAAATTACATAAGACAGCCCCCAAAACGCCCACCCTTCACCACTTCTTATGTGTTTTTGCTGGGAAGAAGAAGTGGCGCAACAAACTATTATTTCTTGCTTCATTAAAACTTGACCATTTAATTAGGGCACTAAATAGACTAACTGTAACCTTCAATCTTGTAAATAACAGATAGGTAGAATATTGGGACTGGCGTAATACACGTAGTAACTATTATATAATCTGTGGTAATACTTACATGTGTGATCTGTGCAGAACCACGGCATAGTGTGGAGAGCAGACTGACTGTGGTGGATACTGCAGGAGCTGAACACTTGTCATCACCACTTTCAGCACTTCCCAACCGGCGAACTAGTTCCTCAATCAAACCTATTTTATAGAACAAAACAAGAAATAATTAAATAGTAACAAGGGTGTCCAATCTGTTTATAATTATCAATAGGAACTTGCAAAGAAAAAAAATATTTGGGATTATTATCTTTTTAAAAAGTATGTTTCATTTGTTGTAATCTTAAGCCATAACAAGATTTCATCGCAAATAATGTATGTTTATTAAGATAAAAAAATATGACATACCATGTTCAGCAAGAGGGGCTGGGTCAGCATGCGCGCGAGCAAAACGGTCAGCTAGAGAGGCAAAGCAGCGCAGAGCAGCGTCGGCCACTCGGGCGTCATTGTGACGCAGCAGCGCCGACAGTGACGACACCGCGTCGCCCACGCGTGCATCACCCGGCTCCATTTTGCCACAAACCCTAAACAAAGGCATTTCATGATGACGCCCAGTTTGATAAATTGAACACCTATACAATAACAAAACACTGATACTGAACATTTACAAGTAGAAAAACATACCTTGAAACAACTGCCATGGCTGAGTGAAGTGTATCCTTGTGCACAGATGTACCATGATGTGTAATGAAGTGTAAAACAGCAGGGAGGCCACCACCTTCCCACACGGCACCTGCTTCTCTGGTGCATACCAATTCCAATACCTGAGATAGAAGATATTTTAGAATAGAATACTTTGAATATTATGAGGCTCTAAAATCTTTAGCTTGAGGGGTATACTGCTACTGAGTTATACAAAGAAGCATAAATAATTTTGGACCCATATTTTTAACATTGTTCAACAGTGATGTAACTTATTAAAGCGTTTGGGAGCACTCAATATAATTTTATGGAAGCCAAGTTCAATTCTAAATGCAGACCGTGCAAACTCACTTTAATGCACTGCTCAGCAAGGTCCTTGCTGGTGCGATTGTTAGGATCAACTGTGAGCAGTCTGCTACAAATGGCCTTCACTGCTCCTTCAATAGCCACAATCCGTCTTGTACATTCAGCTGCAAAGAAGTTAAATTATCAAAATAACTAACTCATATTCGAAATATAATGCATACAAAAAATTGATATAACGCATTCTCATTATGAGAATAAGTTTTGTGAAAGCTAAGACATGATACAATCTGTCACAATCTTATGCAATGCATTTAAATGGTTGTATAATTAAGTTAATTAGTCTCTGTTACTAACAAGTATAGATATTTCAATAATGCTAAGCATATATTAGTGTAGAATAGTTTCATATGAACTTACCAGACACATCCAAATAGTAAGTAATAGCTCTGGCTGTCACTTCCAGCACATTGTCTGGTGCACATTCATCTAAGAATATTTTACACAATGCTGGAAGAAATGTTCTTGGAGGACAGCTGGAATAAAATAATTTCTTTTACATTGACTCAATTTTAATTAATGGTAAAAAGATAGGTAGAGGTGGTGATCATATTAAACCCCTTTTATATTATATACTAGCTTTTACCTGCAGCTTCGCTTCCGTGTACTGACTACTCTACCCTATCCTACCCTACTCTACCCAACTTACCCCTACTATACCCTATTTTTTTTCTTTATAAGAACCTTCTCCTGACAATAACAAATACAACAGAAAAAGAATTGGCCAAATTGGTCCAGGCGTTCTTGAGTTATGCGCTTACCAACACATTTAACAATTCATTTTTATATTATAGATATTTTTTAACATACAATTTATAACACAAAAATACTCTGAGATCAATGATTATAAAGTTACCTTTTCAATAACCACAGACTGTTTTACAAACTCTTTGTCAATTTGAATATACTTTCCCAAGCAAATTGCCTGTTCATATAAGGGGGCTACTTGTGATGTGGGTGTGTATCGCCTTCCAGGACTTAATACAACATATACAATTTATCTAAGGATGGATTACCTTTCAAAGCATCTATCAACATTGTCGGACATGAGCAGCAACATGCACAGTTGTTCAAGAGCAATGAGCTGCATGTCACGCTCATCACCCTGCCCAGTCAGCAGCCATTCTAATAATGTTTCTGGATCCACTTCCGCCATCTATGTATCAATCAGTTTGTTCATGATAAATATAATCAGCTCCATAAATAGGTATATACATAAACACATGATAAAAGAATTAATAACATGTGTACATATGCAATAACAATAGTACAAAGGTGCAAGGTGAATATTTAAACAAATTACATTAAATATAATTATACAAATTAATGAATACCTTCTTAACTTAGTGGCCCAGGTCACCTGTAACAAAAATAAATAACTAAGAATGCTTCATAGTAAATAACCAATAATGTAGTTATATACAGGTAGTTTAAAATCTTAAATGAACTTAATTAAAACGAAGCAATACTTTTTAGATGTTAAAACATAATTATGAAATAAGTTCATTGAACTATTTACTATTTATAAACATCCAAGATTCCAAATAACAGTAACTAACATAAAGAAAAAAATCACAACGTCATTGCGAAGAAAAAAATCGTCCAACACTAAAATGTTAGACATCGATTTTAATTGTAATTTTATGTAGGTTACGGAATATTCGACTATGAGAATTATGTGCAGAATGGTCCTTTCTCTTTCGTAACTCTCACAATCTCACACACGTTTTCTACAATATTAAACAAGATATGTCAAAGATAAAATACCCTATTATGGTGATTAAAAACATAAACAATTCTGAATAAGCACAATAAATAAATAAAGTTTTAGGACAAGAGTGAAGGTGACAATGTATTCCTTACCACTTGCAATCAGTTGACAATAATCATCGATGTCAAATAAAATGCACTTCGAACTGTTTTAAAGAAATCTAAAGTTTATTTTAAAGAAATAACACCCAGCTGATATTACAACGCAATAAATTCGCACAAGATTTTCTACAAAAATCTCTTGACACCACCAGAATCATCAATCGCCATTCCCACAGATAAATAAAATAAATCAGCTTTAATTTTTAGTTTGGCAACGATACATCCTTTTAAGTTTCGGATCCTACACCATAAATGACGAGATTTAAAAAGCCAATGTTATTTTTCTAGATCATAATTAAAATAATAAAACTAGATTTCTGTTTTTCTAAATTTATTTTAAATAATTGATTAAAGAGCCCCTAGACGATCAAGTCTTTTGTAGTCGTGTACATCAAGAAAAGTAAATAATTGAGCCTGGAAGTTTAAGATGTTGAAACCCCACGTGTCGACACCTGCCTGACGTGCTCGTGTAAAATTAGGAGAATCGGGCCCCTGTTCTACTCTCTTTTCAATATGTATGAAGCACAAGTAAGTGCCGTCACAGAATTTTCGCATCAAACTGTATATTTATTTAGCTTATACCTACTATCAATAAAAATATGAAATCAATGATTCCATTAAAACTATAAATGAAAGTGCCAACACACCACGACACATCTACAAATAAAATACTATATAAAGCTAAATACAACTTTTTATTAACTAACTCCAAAAAAAAGAGATTCTCAGTTTTTACAGTATGTTTATGCATGATTATACCATGTTTAGCTGAACCAATCCGTCTCCGTAATTTTTGATAAATTTTTCTGTAAATGGTTTCAAATGCGTCCATCATTTTATGGTGCCATTTACCACCCCCAGAATTTGATTATGGGAACCTAGGCAGGCTAACTATTGATCAATATAATTGCGCAATATCACGACAGTAGAAATTTATTGACGTTTAGAGTTAGTTAATATTGAAAATTGCGCAATAATTGTAAGAGAAAAAAATACAATTGCACAAAATTTTATCGTAATATTGCGCATTTACATTGACCGTCTAAGGAGTGCCTAAGCGATTACCCAAGTTAAGTCAAGTCAAAGTAAAAAGTTATATTTTGTGTAGTATGACGTACAATTTTTAGGACTATTTAAAGTATAATTTGGGTGTATGTGATAATCAATACTTTCCAAGTATATCTTAGACCCCAATAACCATGTTTCGGAGGGCGCTATAAACTGGGTCCCGACTGTCATTTGAACATCTTTGGGAGTCGTTACGAATAGTCAGAAGTCAATTAGTCCGACATGGGGCACCTGGCATGCCCGTGTAACTGGGTTGAAAAGGTTAGATAGGCTGTCGCTCCTTGTAAAACACTAGTACTTAGCTACATCCGAGCATTACTGCGAGCTGCATTCAACTGGGTGCCCAACTTGGTTACGAAAAGGCTTGGCACATGATGAACAGATACGTCACCACAATTTATTCAATGTGAAACTTTTACTTTTCGCCATCCTGCCTCGGCTTGGTTTTAAGCGCTGCCTAGACTAGACTATCTATTAAATGACCGAAATGAAATTTATATATTTGCACAATACAGGCACATTATAATTTGGTATATGAATAACATTACAACTTGTGCTTTGTTAACCATGTGTAGAAAAAAATATAGTAAAGGGAGGTTTTCTTTAATTAAAAAATGCGGTGCAATGGTTTTTTTAGACGACCGGTCACGTAGCGTAGTTGTCGGTACAACGCCATCTATCGCTGAAAACCTTCCTTTGTTGATGACAAGTACGTTTCGTTATACGACTTCAAAATTATATGACGTTGATAAGATACGACGCTCCGTTTCCTTCCAGTAACGTACCAAGATCAGCGACATCTTGGCATCAGCTAGAAAAAGATAAAATAGAAAATCCCTTATTTGCACAGAGAACATATTTGTCAAACTGTGGTGTTATTGTAGGTCTAGGGGCCGCCCTTTGATTATGGGCCGCCCTATCAAAGTTTGTTTTTTGGTGTTTGAAAGTTTATTCATATCATTTCTATTGTTTTTATTCTTTCGTGGAACTCAATGTTTTGTGTAAGACAATGACGAAACCTATAGTTTTAAAAGTTGCTAAAGACTTCCGCAGCCATCAGCCATCAGCGGGAAATTCAAATAGGTACAAATTTATATAAAATGGTTTTCTTCACTTAACAATGCATTGCCACGCCGGTTGCAATGTAAGTTCGTGTCATTAAAACATATTTAATCTATTAAATGTACAAAAAATAACAATAGAATATGAGGCGTGATTTTATCAGTCGCGGTAATAATATACCTCAAAGTAAATTTTGATATCCTTGTTTATCCTGGAATACATTTTTTTTGTACCTTCTAGTCATAAACATTTCCATGCATAAATGACACGTCGCGTTGTTCGTTTTCAAGTTTCAAAAGAAATAAACATGGCAATGAGTTTTCTCACTGAGTTTTCTAGACTCTGCCCGACTCTGCCTGTCAGTTGTACTTGCTTCGGCAGTACATAGTACATATACTAAAATTGGAACGATACAGAGAAGATTAGCATGGCCCCTGCGCCTGTCAGTTGCTAGGCGACCTAACTGTAAACAAATAAATTATTGTATTTCCTGTCAGTTGCTACCACCAAAGCACTTAATTAGGTTATACTATATAAATTAAAACACGCTTAAATATGTTAGCAATACCAGAAATAGCCACACAGATAATTGATAAAACTCTCGCAAACGTTAATGAAAATAATTCACGGACCATATTTCTAGTTGGAAGCAAATCTGTCGTGAGTAATGTTTATCTACGTACTATCAACAAATGTGCAGCGACTGCAAGAAATCGGCCTCAGTTGTCGGTTACCGGTACCGGTTCGATGAAATTGTTTTCGATCACCCCGACAGCAGCACTCGATGCAGTAGCCCGCAGTAGCCCTCTGCTATCGACCGATCTCATGCCTCGCTGCAAGTGTTGCTGCCTGCCGCGGCGATCAAAAGCCAGTTCATAATATAAAACCAGCATTTCTTATATTACACCCCTATTACAATTTTAGGGAAAGACAACACTAATACATTCGTTTCTGGAGAAGAGCGACCCTCCACGTGAGACGCTAGTGGTGGAATATTCATTTGGAAGAAAATCAAATCAAAAACAGGGTATCGATAAAATTTTGAGCCACATTTGGGAGTATGGGGGCAAATTGGAAACATTGAATAATGTATTGGAATCTACACCTATCCGTGGAAAATATTTTTTATGCGTTATGATAGACCTTTGTAAAATAAAAAACATTTGGGAAACTTTAGAAACATGTTTTCAAACGATCAAAAAGGTATATTCAGCACCGGAGGCCTTACCAGAACTGATAATAATTTGCGGGAAATACGATATTTTTAAGAATTACGGTGAGTAGGTACCTAACGACGAGTTTTAGCATCAATAGATGCAAAAACCTTCTAGTTCCGGATATCATTCCTTTATTTAATACGGTTATTTCAGATAGCGAGGTTAAAAAAGTTGTATGCACCACTTTGCGAAGCTTTGCGTTACTCAATCATGCGCACTTATTGTTCTATTCGTCGAAAGAACCACAACTCCTGAGGCGTGCCAAGGATATGCTGTTCAATATTGCTTTTGGAAACGGCATTCCTATAAAAGAGAAGAATACGAACTACACGAAACCTTTATCTATACCTAAAGATTCAGACAGCTGGGAAAGTATTGGCGTTACGCCGTCAACAATAGAACAAGTAAGAACATGGGTCCTCTTGTCTTATTCAAGAGAATTGTTTTTTTTGTTATTTATTTATACAAAAGAATACAAAGTTTTCAATTATAAATTCTCTCACAATGCAGCAGATTTTATATTTATTATTGTTAAGTACACAAATAGCTATTCTTCTCGTAGCTTATTGGATACGGGCAGAGTAGCAGCCTAAAGGGCAGGCGTAGATATCTGGCAAAGCTTTCGCACTCTCCGTAGCCGTAGCAATATGCGTAGCTGCAGGACTGCGTAGCTGCAGGACTGCGTAGCCGTAGGACTCTGCGTAACCGTAGGACTCTGCGTAGCCGTAGAAGTATGCGTAGCCGTAGCATTCTGCGTAGCCGTTGCAAGTGGCAGTATGAATAGTTGACGTAGGACACTGCGTAGCTGAGTACTTAGCACTCTGCGTAGCCGTTGTAGTACCAGAGGTAATAGTTTCTGTGTCAGTGGATGTATCTTATTTCCTACAGTGTTTCCTAATGTGTTATTTCTATTTTTTTAAATATTGTCTTGGTATATACCATTAATGTACTTTAAGACCCAAGTTCACCAAGAACATAAACGTCCATTTTTCTTAAACGTCTGTGAAACTTGAAGCTTTAAAAATTCAAAGTACCTATAAAGAAAGAGTTGTTTAAGACTAAGAAACTGACGTTTATGTTGTCGGTGAACTTAGGCCATAGTAAAGAGCCGATATTTACCATGTATTAACGTATACCTATATGCATTTAGCTGAATGTCTAGATTAATTTGGAATTGTTTCAGGTAAAAATACGGCATACATCGCGGATACCACCGATTGCTGTGAGCAGTGACACAAATACCGCGGGCAGTGTCCAGAAACACGCTCACCCAGAAGCGGCACTCGACTCTCTGATAGACCTTAAGTATAATGAACTGCGCAATATGGAATCACTTGACATTTCCATTGATTATCTGTTATCGATTAATAAATAAGAAATAACAAATATATACTGGGTATTTACTATTATTCCCAAGTAAGAGGCTCTGGTTATTGGACTGCCAACCCCACAATCCTTCCAGTGCTATGTCATGGTTGTCTGTCTTTATGACAATAACCGACTGCAGAGGTGTTTTTGTCGAACTTAACCAAAAATGCCAAACTGTAATAATTCGCACAAATTATTTGGATTGAGCTGAAATGTCACTATGATCGAACGTCGAGAAAAAAAACGGCATATTTGTTAAATTATCATTTCTTTTAAGCTATTTTAGATTAACCCTTAAAATACTGAAACTTAAAAAAATATATAATAACTTAAATAACTATGTAGTGTTATTTCTTCTTGCTCTCAACCTTGCATCTAAAGCATGTAGGGCATGTTGAGTCGCTTCATTTCTCGAGTCTATTGCAAGACTTACTTGTAAGCATCGGTAAGCCAACGTAATGTCACCTGTAGACTAAAGAACAATCTCGGAGTTAGAGTTTCATGTAGCAGATGTACTTAGATATAAAGTTTATTAAAAACTGTTCCACTTACCAAAGCGACGTGAGCCAGATTAAACCAAATATTTGAACGAATATCGGGGTCAGCAGAAAAGTAGAGAGCCTGCCGAAAGCAAGGTATTATCAGATCCCATTGATTACAGTACAGACAGCAGAGCCCTAAGTTGTTGTATATTTCTGGTCCTGCTGGATTTGTAGCTAATAACCTCCTAAAAGAATAGCAGTTGTTTAATATTATGACTTCACGCGATTACCAGAGACATGGTGCTCTTACCTGTAGTATCTCAAAGCAATTTCGGGCTGATCGTTGTAAAAATTATACATTGCTATATTAGCAATTGCCTCCATATTTGAAGGGTCCTCCAACGCTACCATGCGGTATTCTTTGACAGCTAATGCAGAGTTGCCCATTTGTTCGTGAATCCTTGCTTGTTCCAGTAACAACGGTGTGTACCCGTGGAACACGGATAATCCTTGTCTGCAGACATCCAGTGCTGAGATTGGTTGATTCAGTCCTACATACATGGCTACCAAACGGAGATAAATAGAAATATGTTTATTTTGTTTAAGTGCTTGACGCAGGCAATCTTCAGTGTTCCTGTACATTCCAAGTGCGTAATAGCATCGAGCTAAAGAGAAGTTCCACCACCAGTCTGCAACATCTTCAGATTTTTGTGCTTGGAATGCCACTTCCATTGCCTGTTAGCATATTTATCAAAAATATTAAAATTATAATGAACCGATTATTTATACCAAATCGTGGATTTGCTTCCCGGTTTGTGCATAATTGTGAGCTCTACTGAAACTACCAGCGACTGCAAGAAATCGGCCGCAACTACCGGTTTGTATAATGAAATAGCTTTTGATCGCCGTGGCAGCACCACTTGCGGTTGCCCACAGTCATCGACCGATTTTAGGCAGGCGCTAGGTTGACTTCGTTGTTTCCTATTGCGGAATAACCTATATAGTGCAATCACTTGAAATGATTCCATTTATCTCACCTTCCTAATGTCACCTTCGCAGTAGAAAACATATTCAAATAGCGTCTTAGAAGCTGGAGTAAAGAGTTTGTCTTCTTTTGAAAGAAATCGTAAGGAGAGTGGTGCTCCGGGAGTGAAGGGAGCTCCACCCGCGAGTGCAGTGGCCGCCCGGGACATGCGAGAGGCTGTGCTGAGCGCAGTCCGCATGCTCCGAGCTCCAGCAGTGCTGGTGCCCGCTCGCGAACGCACCGTCGCTGTTGCTCTCTTCTTTATTATGAAAAAGAGAAATTTGTGTTTATACATTCATTCACATATGGGATGAAAACACGAGAATTGTTTTGTTCCCGAAAAAATGGCACGAATTCACTGCTAGCAGTTGTTCGCGCACACCTCAGTTAAACAGATGTAAAGCAGTAGTTCAATCGCATCATAGTCTTTAAATCAAAAAATATAAATATGACCAAACCTGGTAATTAGAAGTTTCTGCATTTCGAGTTGTTTTGGTATATCGTTGAAACGAAGTTCCAGGCCTCGGTGTCTTGGCCACTGCCGTAGATATCAAATCCTCTTGTTGAGGATAATACTCCACTTCTTCATATCCATTACCAACGACCTTCGCCTGTATCGTCATAGCTCGCATACGTATAAACTCTATCATGCGATCATCTTTAGCTTGCAAAGCTTTCTCACATAATTTGAGACATTCATCGTACTGCTTTGTTCTATATAGATTTAATATTCTATACTCGTTTTCCATTGAAGCAGGACTATATGATGATCAAATGCACCTGTGCCTTTATCCTATAAGTACATTGCCTAGCAACCAATAACGTCAACATTAGCACAGCTGTTCGACATTTCTCTTAGAAACGAGGGTCGATTAGGGTTATGTTCGATTTAAGATGTGTAAAACAAAAACCTATCTAATGTTAAGGAGTAGGTACCTAATTTATAATACAAACCAAAAGTTGTAGGAATAAAAAAGGTCCTCTTTAACGAACCAACTTCCTAAAAGTCGGTTTAACATTGACAAATGAAAATATTGATTCGTTGTTACCATGTTTAGGCTGAAGATACCTAAATAGACTAATCCAATATTTTTTTTGTACCTATGTAGGTATAGCTCGTCTGAGCTGAAATAACGTGCCCCTATACAGCAGCATTGTCAGTGTGTCAAAGTAAGAATTCATTATTTCAGTAGGTATAAATTAGGTACCTAGCTTTATATTTTCGACACACAAATAAAAAAAGACAGTGATTTGACGCAAATATAAGTACTTACGTTACAATAAACTTATCACAGTCCGTTGACTTGATTTGCGCCCCATTGCGCTTTAACGCTCAGCGTCAGCAAAATTTATGAACTGAAAATAAATATTCTCTGTCTAAAATCAGACGTTGACAATTGTTTTTTACAAGCTTTTATTTAACTGGCTTTGTTGTTATTGTTAGTGTTAGTTAATAGGGGAAAAATCTTGTAAGCTTTATTTGAGTCCTATAAGTCCTACAGGTATGACTAGACTCGGGACTTTCACATATTGCATCGATATTAAGCATTGAGGACAATTCCTTTGATTGACAAAACAAAAAAAGCTCTGATGCTGAAGCCATAAGTATCTTCTATTAGAAGCAAGCGGATATAAAACAAGTTTTTATTATACCTTATATTTATTATAGTATACTATAGATAGAGCAATAAAAGCTTGTTTACAACAGCTTTGCTGAAAATTATGGTCATGAGAAACTTTGATGCTATAATAGTTTAAGGTAGGTTAGGCCAATAAGAATTAGGTACCTACATTCTAGCCTTTAAATCCATGTTGACTATCTCTGCTAAAAAGTTCTAAGATAAAAGGAGAGGTTCCAGAATTTATTTTTCATTCACAAGCCGAAGTTTGAGTACAACAGTACAAAAATGTTTTTGAAGTGTTTAATATTATTTATATCTCTTAGTAACGTATTTGCCTCTGAATCATGGAGGAAACCCGGATGTCATCGAATTGGTTAGCTATATAAAATAATATAAAAATCAATAAAAATAAATCTAGATACTGACAGTGTTTAACACCGCAAAAACTCAGAGGGTATTGTTTTCAAAACAAAACTTTACAAACAAGTTTTTTCTTTTTTCAGGCCATACCAGGAACATAAGCATACCAGACTGTGTAGAATTCAAAATCACTACAAACGCCTGTCGAGGATTTTGCGAATCTTGGTCACTGCCCAGTATCATGTTGGGTTTCAAGCGGCATCCCGTTACGTCATTAGGTCAATGTTGCAATATCATGGAATCCGAAGACGTAAGTTGCTTCATTTGGTAAAACTTAGGTACTTTCAGATTTTTATTTAAATAGGAAGTTATGTACGATACAAAAAAACCGTCATCTCTACTTACACGCCTACTCTCCCTGAGATACCATTAAAAGGAGTGTTTACCTCAGACGATCACAAAATGGGGGCAACGCTAAACGCTATTGAATTAATAAAAATAGTGAATAATAGATAGCAATAGGTATGGCATCTCATCATAATCAAAGAGGAAATTCTTGCTTAATCATTAAGGTTCTATTCTGTTTCAGGTACCTGTGAAAGTGCTGTGCTTAGATGGAGAAAGAAATTTAATATTTAAATCAGCCGTTTCGTGTTCTTGCTACCATTGTCAAAAGGAATAAGTAGATTGAATTCCGTAGAAGTCTTCATCTCTTAAAAAAAATGTGTTTGTTCATTACTGTGTAGAAATTTAGACATACTTAAATTACTATAGAAACTGAAAATACCTACTATCTAAGTATGTACTTATCTATAAGGAAAAATAACTTGCAACATCATGTTAAATGTTACCTACACTAGTTAAATTAAATGCGATTAAACATATCGAACATGTCAAATCCAAATGTGTTTTTTTCGTTACGCTAGGTATCTACTCAATAAAGCTAAATAGATACCCCAACCACGCAAATGTCTATTGCACCACAGGGGCCCGATTCTCCTAAGTTAATAATGTCAAAATCGAGTAGAAATCGAATCGTAATATGATCGCAATAGCAGTTTTAACCATATCGGGCATTCTGCTACTAATAAAAGACCAATCGTATTCAATTGACATTTGATTGGTGTGCGATTGGTCTGCTATTTTGGTGATTTTGGTCCATACGGTAGTTTGCTGTACAATCATTTTGCAATCGTAAATCATTTGCAGACAAAATGATTCATTATTGAATGACAGAAAAGGATAAAAACGTTTATTTAAAGGAAAAAATAGCGGAATGCCACATACGCTTCAATCGTAATCGAGTCGGGATCGGATCTCAGTCGAATCGAGTTGAACGTGAATCGTAATACGCTTAAGTAAAATTAGGAGAATCGGGGCCCTGGAAGGTCCTTTAGGACCCCACGTAACCTGAGTGGTTCTTTTTTTGTCCTTCGGTTCCTGTATCTAGTGCTGCAGCATGTGCGGTCGGCAGCTAGCATTCAAAACGTACCTTTAGGTGACATTTTTTCAATGATTTTGGTGGGCATCAGGGGCCCGATTCTCCTTATTTTACTTAAGCGACATACGATTCACATTCGACTGAGATTGAAGCGTATGTGGCATTCCGCTATTTTTTCTTTTAAATAAACCTCTTTATCAGTTTCTGTGATTCAATTATGAATCATATTGTCTGCAAATGATTTACGCTTGCAATATGATTGTAGAACAAATTACCGTATAGACCAAAATCACCAAAATAGCAGACAAATCGCAAACCAATCGAATGTCGTTGGAATACAATTGGTCTTATATTAATGTAGCAGAATGCCCGATAAGGTTAAAACTGCTATTGCGATTCAATTTTGACATTATTAACTTAGAAGAATCGGGCCCCAGTATTGAGAATCTCCTTCAGATGCATCGCATCGGGAAAAACTTAGGTACCTACATATGTCAATGGTACCTACAAATAAAGTAGATACATGTAAACTAAAGTTTATGGGAAACGTTAACTTAAGTACATAAATAAGGTTATATTATTTTTTCTGGCAGGACCATTCTTTTATGGCTTTGACTCTGGAACTCGTTACTGGTCTCTGGTCTCTGGTCTCTGGTACTTGTCGCCTTTGCCAAAAGGACGAGGTTGAAAGTCGTTTGGTTCAAGAGAGCCCGATTTCTGGACTCATTGTTTTCAAATTCTCCCGGGACATTTGGAGTCGTAACTGACTTCTTATCCCTTTTATTCCCCATTTTCAATTCTTTTTTAATTATTGATGACAAGTACCTACGATTTCTATGTTGTCGAAAGTATTTTTAGGGTTCCGTACCCAAAGGGTAAAACAGGACCCTATTGTTTTCGCTCCACGGTCCATCCGGCCGTCTGTCACCAGGCTGTATTTCATGAACCGTGATAGTTAGAGAGCTGAAATTTTCACAGATGATGTATTTTTGTTGCCGCTATAACAACAAATACTATTCTTGCTTTTATACTGCTAATTCCCGATAATTATTAAAAGCCTACCTATATGAGTATCTTAAGGTCACAAACTGCGTAAGTTAAAATTTAAATACCAATCTGTGTTTAATAATCTTAGCAAATTCAGATTTGTCTCACATAGCTTAATCTCATAGTCACCCTATTAGAGAGGGACAGACGGCCTCCGTAGTAACTGTTTCACTCGGCTCGTTTTTTGGGTATAGTGCGCAGTCCTGTTTACTATATTATGTCTGTGATTACATCTATGGCATGGCATTGACATTAACTCGATGAACCGACTGTCAACGTAATGTCATCTGCCAAATCGTGTCGATGTCCGTGTCACCATTTAGCTGTGTCAAAACTGTCACTTTTTATTTACCATGTCATGAATTTCTTGGGTGGATTTACGATTTTTTATAGATTTGTGATAATTACCTTGAAAAAATAATTAATTATTACTGTTCTTTAAAATAAAAATGGTATGGAGGACAACTCTAAATCTTGTAACAAGCCAACTTGGCAAAACTGTGTTCACTGTCCAAGACTACTTTTCACTTCTGCCACGGAATTTGAAAGGTTATAGCACAAAATATTGGAATTTATAGCTTAACGTAAGGTAATATTCAATGCAATAGCGTTATTTTATTTGTAAAATCTGTTGCAGGCATATTCAAGACAAGCACAGCATCAAAGAGGGATCTATTATACTCTGTCAGTATGGCCAAAATGGGATGTGTTCATCTTTGCAATTCGGTGATTTGCGAAAACCAGGCTTTAAATATCACGTAAGAGAATACCATTTGTATACAAAAAATCCAAATGATGACTGGACCTTCTATTCGTCCTCCCAAAACCTTCCAGCAGTATTAAATGATCCTAACAAAGGTAAACAGAGCAATTTCTTCACGAAGACTTGGGGAGACAATTTTATTGATAAAGTTGATATATATCCTAGTCCATATTTACCAGAAATCACTTTAGCACACTTTGAATCTTATTGCAAAAGGGTTGCTAAAAAATATCGCCGTCATTGTAGACTCAAAGAAAGTATTCCAGTTAAAAATAAAACACCTACTGTAGAAAATGTATGTGAGGTACCTAGCATTTTCTATGAACAATCTCTACCATTAAATGACCCAGATGTATTCAAGCAAGTTTTTCCTAGTCTTTGTAATTCTGAAGAACCAAGCATTGCTATAAGATCACTTCAAGAAACACTCAGCACATATTTAGATGTCATTGAGATGAAAATTTCCAAACAAGTAGCTCAAAAATCTGATGCATTTTTTCATGCAATGCTGTCTCATGATACAATAATGGAACAGATGGCTAGAGCAGTATTTACAGTCAGAAAAACCAGACAAAATATTACACATGTGAAAGGTAATCTTACTGAATGCCCATTAAAGTTATCAAGTTTGACAAGAATTAATCATAATTTGAATAATGTACATGAAATTTTGAAATTAATGGGTACGGTACAACAGACACAGCCAATGATACAGCTACTTTTAAGTACATCTGACTATGTTGCTGCATTGGATTTAATTAGTTCTACTCAAAAGGTACTGTCAACCCGCTTAGCAGGTATACAAGCATTCCGTCATTTATCTCCACAACTAACTGAAATGAAGAGGTTGATACATAAAATGTTAAGCAATGAGTTTTTAAGATTCATTGTTACTGACCTTAACAGGCCACCAAAAGATGAGGCAGAAATACCAGAGAGAGAAAAAGTTGTGTCAATTGTATCAGGGATCCTACGTCTGAAGGAGTTTGATTTTATTGACACCTTTAAAATTGAGGCAATGACTTCTATTCAAGCAACAATCAAACAATCTGTCATTGAAATAATTTCGGAAAGAGAAGGAAACACAGAAATAGTTTTAAGAGGATCAAATGCAGATAACATGTGGCTGCTGTGTAATGAAGGTATAACATTTCTGCAGAAAGTTACTCCAAACCTAATTAATTTATTCAAAAGAATACTGGCACTAAATAATTTGATACTAGAAATAACACAAATGGATGATGTTACTGGCAATGATAGTGAAGACATGTGGACACCAGAAGAGCTACTTACTGTTGAAGAAAAGTTAAAAAAAATGATTGGATCTTTATCTGACTATTGTAATGAGAGATGTGCTAATCTCATTGTAACTAAAACTGACAAGGACTATGTATTTTCTGATATGTCCCAATTATCAATCTTGTCTAAACTTATTGAAAACTTCTGCGATGAATGTGAAAAAATTACTGGACATTGTAGTAATGCAATGAAATTGGCACTTCGGAGTTACGCAATGAAGTACATACAATGTCTACATACTGAACGTAGGACTCAACTAACTTCTGCTCTTAATGTCGAGCGATGGAAAGCTGCAGATGTCCCTTGTGAATTGCAAAGTGCAATAAATACGATTCATGAACTTGGTGAAATACCAAATGCTTTACAATATGACAGTGGTAAACCAGATGGAAAGTATTTATTAATAAATAAGGAGAGTTATGCTGTTGTAGCTACAGTCCAGCTGTTAATAAAAATTTTGCTAGAGTATTGTGATGCAACTAAGCAATCTCCAGTAATTGTTCAGTATTTGGTGCACTGCATGT
This sequence comes from Helicoverpa armigera, assembly GCF_030705265.1. Taxonomy (NCBI): domain Eukaryota; kingdom Metazoa; phylum Arthropoda; class Insecta; order Lepidoptera; family Noctuidae; genus Helicoverpa; species Helicoverpa armigera. The sequence continues at coordinate 5,079,895 of NC_087132.1, read as the reverse complement.
TGGAATTGATCCGATTATTCAATTCCCGGTGCTGCCAATTGGTTCTAGGTGCTGGTGCTATACAAAGTGCTGGTTTAAAAACTATATCTACATCAAACCTTGCATTAGTGTCTAGGTCTCTGCAGGTTGTCATGTGGTTTCTACCCAAGATAAGATGGTTGCTAGAAAAACAACACTCTAAAGAGCTGTCATTAAATGGTTTTAGTAATATAGAAAGTGATATAGTGAGCCATAAGCAGGAAATAGAGAATAAGATTTGTCTCATAGTAAGTAATATGCTTGCATCTCAGTTATCAGGGTGGGATGCTAAGCCCCCTGTTCCATCTCAAACATTCCGAAATATCTCTAAACACTTGGTTAAATTACATGAAGCTCTCATTGATATCCTGCCCAATGAACAAATAAGGACCATTTATAAAAGAGTACATGATAATTTTAAAGATAAACTTCGAGAACAACTAGTGAAGATGAACATAGTAGCTAATGGTAGTCCTCAGCACGGTGTTGTCACTTCAGAGTTAACATTTTATTTACAAACCCTTAAGACACTACGGGTGATAAATGAAAACGATGCTGAAGATAATATATTGTATGATATTTGGTTAAATTAAGTATACAGGTATATATAATGTGGTAGAAAGATATTCTGTAGCCATTTTTGTAAAAAGTATGTTGTAGGTATTCAATTGAAATACTATTTATTTAAAAAAAAATAAGTACCTACTTCTTTGCAATGTCTTTGGTAAATTTAAAAAAAAAAAACTTGTAAATGGCCAAAGAAAATTTTGCATTGTCTTATTACATGATATATAGATAATAAAACTGATGTAAGAATATGCATTATGTAAATAAATGTTGAATAAGTTTCAATTTTAATAGTATGATTGTATTTACCTATACATTTTCTTAGTGACTCCTACATATTATTGTTATCTGCCTAGTCTTTTTTCAACTAGGTTGAGGTTGGCTTCCAGTCTAACCGGACGCAGCTGGGGAACTAGTCGGCACCAGTATTTTATTTGGAGCGACTGCCTATCTAACGTCCTTAGCGGTCCCGGTTACCTCAGCAATTTAAAGTGACCCATCACCGGACGGACAGACCACGCCAAGCGTTGCTTAAGCTTATACGATCCGTAACTTGTAAGGTATATTATCTATCATGTATAAAATAAAATTAGTTTCTAATAAGTACATGCAGTGTACCTACTACATTTTTAAGGCAGTGGCATTTTTCAGCTTTTGCTACTTCAATAAAAACGTTGATTTGGGGCTGCTTGTAGTTGCGTTGGTGAAGTGGTTCTACATTATTTGATAAAACACAAGATTGTTAAACAAATGCCTTTTATTTTTTTATATATCATAGAAAAATATTAACAGCCATGATTTTAGTGGAGTTATATTATTATTTCATTAACTATTGCAACAGAAGAAATTATATTTTTATTCAATAATGTTTGTGCCAATTTTTTTATCACATTTATATCTTTGGCTATAGTAGAAGTACTATGAAGAGATAATTATAGTCACATAAATAATAATATATCCACATTTACTCTACCACTACAGTAAATCTTAAACTATTTGTTCCTTGATTATTAACTATCATAAAAATATGATGCTAATGGATATCTTATAACAAAAGCTATACAAGTGCAAAATACTTGGAAAGCCATAAGATATGTAGTCAGATGAACTTCTGATACAGGTCCTAATTTAATTAAAAATAAATTGATTAAGGTCATATTATTTATAGTTATACTTTCATCATCTTCAACCTTATCAATTAAATGTAAAATGGTTAATACACGAAGTATTAGTTTTGTTAAGGCGCTCATTTCCTTTTTTGATATTATGGTTCTGCTTGCATGAAGTAAATCTGTTTCTTCACTATATTTTGGTAAACGATGTCTTGGACATGGAATAATGTGGAATAATTGAGGTACTGAATACAAAAAGTTTATGATTTGAGGAAGGAAAAACAATAAAACAGTTTTGCTGAAATGACTTAATATGGCTACAACTGCAAATGTCATCCCAGACACATAACAAAAAGTGTCCCCTACAAACACCTTTGAGGGGTACCTGAAAGCAAACAACAAATTAAATTAAAATTAGACATAATGGTAAATTAAACTGTTGTTAATAATTATGCAATGTTATTAGCCAATTTATTAAGCATCAAACTTGAGTTCCGAGAATTTTTAACTTAAAATATTTTTCAGAAATTCAGTAATAAATTGTAATTGATTTATGAAAAAAGTAATCAGGTAGGTACTTACCAATTATGTTTTAATAATGCCAGGGTAGTTGCGAAATAAGGTATCATAATATGTAAAGAAAATGTATGAGCTTTAAACTGGTCTCCTCTCAATTCGATTATATCAAAAATGATTATAGACAATGCTATAATGACAGACTGTCCAACTTCAAGTCCATTGATGCCAGCTAGAATGTTTATGGCATTGGTGCAGAATACAGCTAACATTCCCATGTAGATGTAGTATAGTACACCTAAAATAGGTAATAACTATATGTAGTAAGTAATCAGGTACCTAACAATGACTTATGTTAACACATCACAAACAGTTCTTACCTATGTTTATAGATATTCCCAACCATTGTCTCAGTGGAATGGGCACTACAAAAGTAGTTGAGTTGAAATTAACATAGTAAACAACAAGCAAAGGCAGTGATGCCACTGTTGGCAGTAGCAGCTTGTATCTCCACCTCAAGTCCAGAACATCATCAGCAAAACCAAGAAGGAGCATACAGCAGATAGATAGCAATCCCGCAAGTAGTTCTGCAAACTAATAATTAAAACAGTAGAGATTTTAAATGTCTCCACTTCTAAGGCATTTATACTCCATTTGAGTAGCCACTTAACTAAAGGTTATCTTGTTTAAAATAATTGATTTAATGATGAAGCAATTGTTGTTTATATTGATTTTTATTTTTAAACTATAAGACAACCCACTGACCCTAAGTTGTGTCTACTCAAATGGAGGCTTTCAAACTGATCATTACCTCATTGTGTGGGAACTGCTGTGTATCCATCAAGCCATTTCCAAACACGATTGGTATAAATATGAAGCTTGTTACCAAAAAGACACATCCAGACACAACACCTATTGCTTCTGGGCTGAAAAAGTGCAGAAAATAAATGATATTTTCACATTGTTGATCTTACGAAAAAAAGTTCCTACTTTGTCCTCTTTGCAATCCTAAATTAACCGAATCAAGCAAACAATTATTCTTGTTTAATGAGTCATCATATGATCGGGGGTTATATAGCATATACTTACATTTTTTTCTTATTTGATTTACAGAGATCTATTCCAAATAGACCGGCTTTAACAAACAAGTCCGATAGATTCGGTATTAACTCATCTGTAATGAAGAACGCTATCGCAGACAATATAAGTAATATCAATATTTCCCACATCTTGATTATAGGTAACGTAATACAAATTAACACAGATATATTAATAATTCCATTTAGTATAATAAATCGTCAACCAATAATGATGATCCACATTCCATCATTCCATTCCACAACACAACACATCACCCAAAAAAAAAAGAAACAGATGTCAAGTCAAATGACATTAGTAAATGGTCAGTGTCACTTTATACCAGCTGATAACATGGCCATGAGCATGCTGTTATGTTATGAGCTGGATAATCGGTACCGGAACCATGTGGAACTCTCTTGTCTTTGATATACTCTGGTGTACCCCAGAGCTTTACGAATTATTGTTGCTGGAAGCGTACACTTGTGTACGATGAACACATTTTGTGAAATGTTATCTCGTCATACTCTATTTATTTTTGAACAGCGAAAACTTGTAGAACTAATTAATTTGCCTAGTCACCTCCCAGAGAACTGCACAATGTTGCAAGAAAAATAATGTGCAATAAGTTAAGCTTCCCCAAATGCGGCTCCTAGACACGACTACAATCATAATTTGATTTATACATTTAATAATTTACAATCTTCAATATTATAATGCAGACGATTTATTTGAACATCCACAAGAACGGACGAGACTTGAGTCCAGACTCTATAAACACGTCTGTGGTCAAGTGTCAGAAAGTCTAAATGTCAAAGTCCCGAAAGAAAATATTTTCTAAAATATAATATTTTCTATAACATAATATTCATCGATGATTGCTAATAATTTCATAGCCGATAAACAATTCTCCGTAATCAAAGTTGACTGAATAGTTGCTGAAATTCTATAAATTTAGTTCATAAAATGAGCACCATGGATGAAATAGAAGATGAAGCAAAAGCAGCAGCTGAAAAGATGGTAATGAATATGATGCAGAGACCTGGACAGCTTGAAAAAGTAAGAGGATTTACATTAACTATGTAACTAAATAAACATAGATACACAATCACACAAGCCCCCTGTGCAATTGCACAGAGGACTATCTATCTGGTGACTCTATACTTGGTGGGCGTTTTTCAAAACTTAATACTAGGTTCGCACGCGTCACACCCCGCCAATATCACCCTGCGCCCGATTAAAAAGTATCTCGGTCAGTGGGTCGTCTTGGGGGCGGAGTTCTCACCTCCAGGATACCACTTAAACTACTTTCAAAACATGCCTTATTAAAGCTAGAAACAGTGCTCGGCCGATGATCAGCACTGTCCGTACGTCCAGACCGAATCATATACCAAATCATGCGTGTACCGCCAGCGTAGCTGTGTGTGCATTCATAGACTTGGACAGATATAGCTGACCATCGGTCGACATAGCTACTACACTGTTTCTGTTAATCTCATTTGCTGTAGCCTTTTTGTGTGAAACATACCACATAAACAGCCTCACTTTTGCATTTATAATAATACTCATTATCAGGCACAGGCTTGAATTTCGGTATTTTTCTGTTAATTCTCCTAATGGTCAGATATTGTACCCACAATAAACACAATTTAAAGGTCTTCCTTACATACTTGTGTATTTCCTTATGTACTACTCCTATGTACTTCCTTATCTCTTTATGTAATTCCTGTTATGTAGCTATGTTAATTATCTCATCAACCATTATTAAATGCAAAAACAGGTGGAACACTATAAAAAAAGGATAACTCATAAAAAGGCCTCCATTGAAGCTCAGCTAAAGTCAGCAGTGCAGGGCAAGCTCGATGGAGTCAGTGTTGGGTTGAAACAGTTACAAGAATGCCTGGAGGATGTTCAACAAGTTAGCTTAAAGTAGGTATTTTAAGTACACACCATCTAAAGTACAAACATGAAATTATACTTTGTATTCAGAGTAAAACTAAAAATAGCACTGGTCTACAAATTAGTATATACTTTTGGTCACAAAGGTGAAATATATAATTTTTTGTAGAATATTTGATACATAATCGAAATCCAGAACACAAAATTGCACTTGCATGTTGGGATTTGATGATATACTCCTATACATATAAATAAGTACTAAAAACACGTTTTTTTATGAAATCTGATATAATTTTCGAGGACAGCAATTTTTTTTGGTAATTTCAAACTAAAGCATCAAAAAGTACTACTTTCTCCGCATTAAAGCCATGATGAAATAAGATGATTCGAATTTGACTTTACAGAAACTTTCAGATCAAATCAGTATTGCTAAGAGATGTAGAGAAATAAAGTCTTAGGTTACTGCCAACTTTTATCATAACATGTTGAGCTGGTATTTAGGCAGATTTCTAATACCTGTCTTTTCTATAGATTGGAATTTGACAATACTTGTATGAGGCTCATGTAATTCTGTCCCTAGTAAGCAAGTTAGATTGGGATTGAAGGAATTGAAAAACTTTCACTTATTTCTGCAGAATGGATGAACTGGAAGAGCTTTTGAAAGGTGTACCACCTCTTGTGGCATCACTCCAAGCGGTGCGGGAGGAAGACTCGCGCCACTCCCAGTATGTCACAGCCATGGACAGTCTCAAACACATATTCACAGTACCAGAAAGTGTGGCCAAAACAAAACAATGGATAGGAGAAGGAAAACTTCTTCATGCCCATCAAGTGAGTTCATTATACTCTAGGTATATGGATCTTTTCAGATGATATTTGGATTAGGAAGACTTTTTAAAATGAAACGTGTATGTACTTATTGTATTTCAACATCTTGTATTTATGATTTCAGTGCCTAAATGATCTGGAAAACTCCAGAGATGATTTGCTATATGAGCTCCATAGATTACCCAACCAATCTTCACATGATAAGATTATGTTGAAGGCTTACTTTGAAGATGTTGAAATGGTGTCGAATTTACTGGAGAAACAAATTAAATTGATATTAGCACGAACTTTGAATACAGTTCGTAAGGAGCCCACGGTAATTGTGACAGCATTGAGGATAATTGAAAGAGAAGAGAAAAGGGATCAAATGGCTTTACAGGTTGTACACATTTATTATCTAATCATGTAATGAAAAAAAAAAGGTTGCATGTACTAAATTATCGTGTCATATTACAGCAACAAGACCAAACCGGATTCATGCCACCTGGCCGTCCCAAAAATTGGCGAGCCAAAGCTTTCGAAGTTTTAGAATGTGCAGTTGCTCAGCGTATTGAAGGGACACGCGTCGATGAACGTGAGGATAATAAACTGTGGCTGGTCAGGTACCTGGAGCTCACGAGGCAACTCATATTGGAAGACTTGAGGGTTGTCAAAACTTTGTGTGTCCCCTGCTTCCCGCCGCATTATGATATCGTTAACAAATACGTCAATATGTATCACATATGCTTATCAGCAAGTGTAAGTCAATAAATATTTATCTGTTCACGAAGCTAATCTACTAAGAGTTTTATATGATATTCATTTTGTCTTAATTTCAGCTCCAAGATGTAGTAACTAATGGCATAGAAGGCAATGAGTATGTTACTCTTTTATCTTGGATACTAAATACCTACCCTGGTCACGAGTTAATGGGTAGCACAGAGTTAAATATTGACGTAACTACATTGCCACCTTTATTGAGCAAAGAAACTATGCAAAAACTGCAGGATGAATATTTGCAGGTGAGATATCAGTTTCAGTTTTGATGACAAGCCTGTTACCTCATTTACGATGGCTCTACCTACAATCTATAAAATGCGTATGTGATACTGCCACAGTAGATGTGGGGAGACGTGAGTGTCGGCAGACACGCTACACATCTGAGAGAGTATCAGAGACTCGTAAGTCGTCCGTCGTCCAGGCCATCATATGATCCCTGGTTTCTCCCTTGTGCTCGCATTTCTCACCACGCTGTACGTCTTCCGTCGTCCGCACACCACAGGAGTGTTACATACGCGTTTTTCAAGCTATTTATTATATTTTCTAATATATAAAAAAAAAAAAACAGAAAATGGAGTCAAACTACATGGAGTGGATGGAGAAGACGCTGGAGTCGGAGCGCGCGGAGTGGGCGGGGCAGCGCGCGCCCGACGTGGAGCCGCACTCCAACGCCTACCACACGCACGCGCCCGTCATCATCTTCCAGATGATCGACCAGAACTTGCAGGCCAGTCACTTCACATTGTTACGCACTCTAAACTACGATTGTAAACAATAATTTACAGCCCCATTTACACTTTCGTACACAAATACTAAGTTCACTGACAACATAAGTAGATGTCAGTTTTTCTTCACTCAATTGTTCGCTTTTAAAATTTTTAGTTGAATTTAAATAAACAGTGGTTTTAAGAATACATATGTTGATGCTGTCGGTAAATTTGGACCTTAGTTATATGTTTATGTTTGATGTTACTACTTACCCATTTGACATTAAAATGTTACGTTACCCTATAATTCTGTCAGGATACGGGTAAATCCTTCGGGAAATGCTGTCAATATAATGTGTTAAACATACAAGTATCTTCATCTGCCTAGCCTTTATCCAACTATGTTGGGGTCAGTTTCAAACATACAAGCAAAAAAAAACTAATAATGATAATTCGTTTTTATAACGAAAGTCCCATTCATCCTCACTTGACTCTGGGCCATGATTGCTAATATTTCAGACGATGAAAGATATAATAATTAAATAAAAAGTTTTATAACTTTTACTTTCTATGAATTGTGTAACACAGTGTTGGTACAACCTCAACCTTGAACTTGCTTCCAATCAAGCGACACTGTCGCACCGTTTCGAAAGTGAGTCTATCTTGACTATCTTTTGCACTACACAATGTAGCTGATTTACAGCTTGTTTCCAGGTGACTGAAACTATAAGCAAAGAAATAACGTTTAAAGCGTTACTGCTCAGCATCGACCAAGTTACACGTTACGGAAATATGTACAGAGATGGAGTTATACAATTTAAGGTGTGTTTTATTTTCAATAGTTGTATAAAATAAAAACCTTTTTTACACTTCCAAGTGGGTTCTAAATTGTTTTTTGTTTTGTATGTAGAACGGTCACTTCGCGGACCGGTCGCGCGTGGCGTACTTCACGCACCACATGATCACGATCGTGAACAACAGCGAGCAGATGGTGCGGCTCGCGCAGCAGACGCAGACGCGCCACTGGCCGCCCGCCCGCCACGACCCGCCCGCTGAGGCCAAGTTCGACAAAATGCTTAACACATTCCAGGTAAATTACCTATAATTACTACTCTAAGGGTCGGTTCATATCTAACGGAATATGCGTCGCGTATTATCGGTCGCGTAACGCCAGAACTGACAGATGTAGGTAAAACATTCAATCATTCACACCTAACCGATGATGCGTTAGTGCGTCGATCATACATTTACGATACGCTCGACGCATTTTCCGTCAGATATGAACCGACCCTAACTCGTCACAAACGGTAAGTTTTAGTTGGATTTCAGCAGAAAATATTTGCTTCAGAAGCTTATAAATTGACTAAGCGAGTAGGTATATCGTAAGAAAAAAGTACAATGTCCAGCTAGGCCTACCACTGGTCATGTAAATTATAATATTATACTTATATTTCATAATATTAGATTTTTATAATTACCATTAAGTAACTAAAATACATACAGATTTTTTTTGTTAAGTTTAACTATAATTGGCGTAAGAGAAAGTCAGGTCAAACACGACAGTTCAACGATCTGAACCTCTCAATAAGAATTCGATAAATACTAAAATCGGTGCAAGGTCAGCCGAGTGCCGTGCAAAAAATGGCCAACGCCCTGGCCACTGGAGCGCAACACATATAAAGATGCTGAATGTGTCTTCTTTTCCCTTCGAATGAGTCTCAGAACACCTTTATTAATAAAGAAATATGAAAAATTACTTTGTATAAAATTTAATTCTTTGGCGTAAGAACATAACAAAAACGCATTTGAGCAACATATCAACAATTATCAGTTCAGGTACATTCAGCAAGAGCTTAGTGCCCCTTCTTGTGTCCCCAATGCTTGTGGTCCTCATGGCCGCCCTTGTGGTCATGGTCGTGGTGGTGGTGGTGGTGCTCGTGGTGGCCGCCCTCGCCGTGGTGTCCCTTGTGGTGGTGGTGGTGGCCGCCGTCCTCGTGGTGTCCCTTCTTGCCGTGGTGGTGCTCGTGGTGTCCGCCGTGCTTGTGGCCCTTGTGGAAGTGGCCGCCCTTCTTGTAGCCGCCCTCGTGGTGGTGGCCGCCGTGGTGCTCATGGAAGCCCTTCTCGCCGTGGTGGTCGTGGAAGTGCTTGTCCTTCTTGAACTCGTCGTGCTTCTCGACGCCGTGGTGTCCCTTGGTGTCGTGTCCCTTGTGCCAGTGGCCGTGCTCCTCGTGGCCGTGGCCGTGGTCGCCCTTCTCGCCGTGGTGGTGGTGGTGGTGGTAGCCGTCGTCGTGGTGGTGGTGCTTCTTGTGTCCGCCGTGCTCGCCGTGGTGTCCCTTGTGTCCCTCGTGGTGGTGGTGGCCGTGCTTGCCGTGGTGGTGCTCGTGGTGGCCCTTGTGTCCCTTGTGGTGCTCGCCGCCGTGGTCGTGGTGGTGGTGGCCGTGGTGCTCGTGGCCGCCGCCCTTGTCCCAGTGGTGGCCGGACGCGGCCGCCTCGAGGTCGGCCGACCGCTTCTCTCGGATCTCCCTGGCCGAGCTGACGGCGGCGATGGCCAGAAGCCCAAATGCCACAAGAAGGCTTCTTCTCATGTTGGATTAGACAAGTTGTTGCTGAATGATATCGTTTCATCGGTGGCAATGATTTTATATACTAAACAGCAACGACGGTTAAGAAATGATTGCTTGATAGTGTCAAGGTTGTTACAAATAATTCGTTTGTTTGGTTGCTTTTCACTTCCTTCCATGTTCCATGTTTACAATATTAAGTTCCGTTGAACGAATAAAGATGAATATGTTTCCAAATAACCAATGTGATATATTTAAATAATATAAAATGCTGGTTTTACATAATTAAATAGTTGAACCTTTATGTCCAGTTTATTTTATTATTCTTACTTAAAAGATTCGGATTAATGCTGTTTATTTAGAAAGTTATTTACATATTTACAATGAATATACAAAACTATGCTATTTAAAAAAAAAACGCAAAATAAAAAGCGTAAAAAAAAATTTTACTTGGATGGTATCTATATGTATACAAGTACCTAACTTATAAAACTACTGCCAAAACTGCACATAATATGTTAGCATTTGAAATTAATATAATAATGCCCACTCCTACGCGTCTGGGTTGTTTCCTGTTTTCTTATATTCCATATATAAAATCCAGTAGATTACCACAAAAAATACATTATCCAGATAGGATAAAAACGTTACATAAATAGTTTCAGAAATACATTATGTATCTAGAATGATTTCCTTTCTTGGCGCTATATACATACGAAGACTAATTTTTTTCTGCGAATGTACCCCTGATGGAGTGAAGAGCGAAAGCACCCCAATAAGTTACCTTTTCCTTGTTCTAGAGTTTAAGAGATGAAGCTGCGCAATTTCTCCTTGAGGAAGCATTCCTGGACTTAGAAGTTCACTTCGATGATCTATTTACAGCGAAATGGTTGCATTCTACTATTCCAGTCGACACTATTTGTATCACACTCGACGATTACTTTCAAGACTACAATCATTTGAGAGATAAAAACTTTGAGTATGTTATTAACGAAGCTCAAAACTTGGTGTACAAAAAGTACATTACAGCTATGTTATCGAAGAAAGTCGCCTTCAAAAATGTGGAGGAAGCTCAGCAAGCTGCCACTAAGATAGTGAAAGAGGCGAACCAAATAAGGTCTTTCTTTAGAAAGATAGCTGCAGATGGTGTCAACGTGGATTGGCCCTTCGAAGTCATCAGTATGCTAGCGGAGGTAGGTTCATTTTTCAACATGAATTCATTAATTCCTCGTCTAACTTTTATTACTTAACTAAAACACTATTTTCAAGGCGATTTAAAAAAAAAAAATGTGTATTAAGAGCGCTATTACAAAATCGAATTGCTCAGTTGTAGGTAAATTAGACGATAGCCGGCAGCACTTGTGCATGTGTGCGTCTAGTGAAATACGCAACGCACACCTGCGGACCGCCACGCGGCACAAACAAACTTGAGACTTTGCCACTTTTTTCCGAAATAATTTATTGTTTTTATAGTTTATAAAATATTATTTGTACCGATAAATTTTATAACCTAGAATAGCTCGATTGAGTTACAATAAACAAGTAATCGTTTACAATTTTTAAATTATTTAATCGACAACCAAACTTTTCACCATGTTTATCAATTATAAGTAATTGATTTATAAAAAAACTAAAATCTATAATTCGTCTTCCATGTATTGTATCTTCATTTTCCTGCAACAATGAAAACTAGGAATGTAGATAGTTTATTAAAACAAATATGTCACGTATACCTTTTGCGGGTGACAAAAAATACTTACCATATTATTTGTACTGGTATTCAATTGAGTCTGATAATCTGAATTAAATATGCTTTCATTATCCTGCAAGAATCAAAGAAGTCCAATTACTTACATTATTATGCAACAGCGAAACTAACGACGATGACATTTACGTACATATTTCTTTGTAACCAACATCAAAAAAAGAGAAGCCTATCTATAACATTTTCGCATTAGAATATCATGGGCTAATACTTATGTATATTACATTTGAATCAGATCATTATAACTAACAAATAAAATAAAAACTCACTAGTATCAAAACGTGTTAGTTGCGCTATATTTTTCGACCTCCGGCGAGTTTACGCGGCGCAACAGCGAGCGATACGTCCTTCCTCGGTAAGCGCTTGGCGCTGACTAAAGTTGAACACCGCGCGTCACAAGATTTATATTGATTTTTGCATTGCAAACAAAATTTTTTTTTAAATATTGTTTTACTTTTAAATAGACCAATTTTTTTTTCAAGCTTTATAACAATACCACCTTAATTATTAAATGTTTTTTATTTGAATTTGGATTATACTTTCATAGATAAAAAATATAGTTTCGTACGGAAAATTGTCAGTAACTCTCAGTTTTATAGAATTATTTTTGGTGTAATACTGTATGAATTGTAATAAATTGATTTAAGCACTTTAAAGTACAAGATATAGTTGTATCTTGAACATTTTTATAAATGGTTAAATTGCTATATCCTCGGAGTACCAAAGCATCAAAAGATACCCAAAAGCAACATTTTATGAAACATCCTTTGCAGAGACAAAGATTTTACTAATGTACGTGGACAAATTAAAATATTTATTTAAAACACCTTCAAGATAAATGATCAAACTTTCTTAATCTTATTTTTGTTTTTTTATTGTGACTATATCCAAAGCATCAAAACTCGTATAAAACGTTTAAATTCGCGAAAATTTGTGATAGCCCTCTTAATAATAAGAATTAATTTCGTAAAATAGAAGTAAATTAACTGACGAAAATCTATACCTAGATACTTAAAAGAGCACTCTCCGTTCATGTTTCGTTGTTGGCATGTACGCAGGTGCTGCGGTGCCAGGACATCGAGATGCTGTCGCTGGACCTGCACGGCGTGGTGGCGAAGTGCCCCGACATGTCGGAGGAGCAGCTGTGGCGCCTGGTGTGGCTGCGCGGCGACGTGCCCCGCGCGCGCCTGCGCGACACCGTGCACATCGCGCTCGCCAGCCGCCCGCCGCCGCGCGCCAACTCGCACCCCTCGCTCTTCAAGCACATCACCTTCAGTGACCGCCTGCTCTCGCACTTCAACCTCTAAACCTACTAACACGTGCCTACACGGCTACATCACACTTCATACTCTTCCACTCAAATCATTTCACCCTTTAGTAGCTCAAAAATGTAGGTTTTGCTGCTTAAAAACAATGATCAAAATCAACTTTCCTCACTAGTGAGACAAAGCATGGCCATCCGGATTAACTGCTTGGCTGCCGCTAATTATAGAACAATAGAAATCAATTGTGTGTCCCGTGAATCCGCACACTACCACCAGGGGTTAAGCAGCAAAACCTACATGTTTGAGCTACTTACGTGAAAATAAATATTGAAATTATCCGTTTGGAGTTTTGGAGCCTCCAGCGAGCGCAGTAGTGTTTTGTTACTACATTTCCACGAGAAGAGCTACTCGCCTCGTTCCGTATTCAGTCTACTTCTCCGAAGCAAGCTAGTAGTTACTAATGAATGCGTAATGATTCAATATACGAACAAAACACTATTGCGCGTGCCCAAGACATCAATGTCTTCAGACGGGTGATGTTACTTCATGTAAGATATAGTCTACCCAACTAGTATTATGGGGTGCATAAAATTATATTTAAACTCGATCACATCATATTTATCTTGGCATACGCAATAAAAGATGAAGTCAAACTGGAAGGAACCTTATCTAAATTTGTTTAAAACATTTCTAGTTGGGTTAGTGGCCGGAATGACAGAAGACTTATAGCTATAAGATATAAATAATTTTCTGAATAATGCCCATTGAGTATTCATCAACGCTAACGTAGTTTACTAGTACCTAAGTATTTTTAATTTATGTACCTATGTATAAATTGTGTAATATTGTGTAAGTTAATTGTGTAAGTCTTTTTATAAGTTTCTAATTGTCCACTTCTTACATTACAAAGTAAACATTATCTGACCTAGAGAAAAACTCAATGTATAAAATGTTATGTGATCACAACGTAGGTCCCCAAGATACAGGCAGCGCCTAGTTTGGGGACCACAGAACCTAAGAAAATGTCTCCAATAGAGAAGTTACAGCGAACATTTGTAATAATTTACTTTAATTTTATAAACGTGACTCATTAATGTAACTGTGGATCAATAAACTTAAAACTAAACTAAAACTAAAACTAAACTGTAAAATAAATCTATATATTTATATGAAATCTCATTTTTATTTATTAAAATACACACAGTCATGACACAGCACACACAGTTGCTATGATCGGTCGGCTTGCAGTCCGATTGGATGTAGGTGAGAAGGTACTATTTAGTGTTATATGTTAATACATAAGTTTGTTATGACTTTCATGAAACTTGGAAATACATGTCATTTGCTTAGCCTTTTCCAAACCATGCTTGAGTCGTGTACCTGGGTAATATTATTACCCAGGTGAATCCGGTGATATATTATATCAGAATAACATCATATAGCTTTTTCCCTGTGCGGGAAGAACTTGCCTCGGGACGCGGGTGAAACCGCGGATTCTAGTAGATGTATAATGACGATAAGCTAATAATAAAATAGCAGTCATAAAAGAAACTGCAAAACACAGACAGGAGTAAAAATAATTTACTTTCTTCTGAAACTCTCGTGGCTCATCTTATGCTTCAGAAGTCAGTGACCCTGATATACCTAGCTGTTTCTATGCCGTTGTATATTAGATAGGATGGAGCTTCAATGTTTTTCTCAAAGAAGTTAATCGTAGGTACTGTAGCGCGTGGCGCGCTAGGGACCGGGGATCTTCAGGATATTAATTTCAATAAAAGATTTCAAATAACTTTATCTTTATTGACTGACTGGGGGTGAAGTGACAACTTCAGTATAAAAATCCTATTCTATTTAGGTACATCTAATATCTTTAAATAATTATTCGGCCATGTATTAAAATAAAATGAATAAAACCTTACGATAAAAGACTTTCTACCTACACTACAGTACCTACCTACTCATATTTTGGACATTTTAAAATACTTCTATTATTACGTTATTCGGCATAAAAAATTTCGAAACCTAGGTTTAAAATTTTGACAAACGTGATATTCACTTCCTAAATAAACAAACAATTTAGGGAGGAAGTAGTCGGTCGTGATTGCACACAGCTCGTTCTCGTCGGTACAACAATGAGCGGCTGCGCTGTGCTGCTTCGTATCTGCGTCGTCTCATTGGGTGCAATTGAGTGGTCACCTCGCGCTGCGTCAAGGCCACTCGTTAGTTCGAAGGGCGGGCGGCGCGCGCGCGCAGTCTGTCGCCGTCCCGCGCCCGCTGCCGCCATGTCCGCGCGCGCCGCGTGCTCGCTGCTGCTGTGCCTGGTGGCAGGTGAGCAGTCTCGCCACCACCAAATATCTATAGCCTCACTCCCATACAATAACACTCTTAACTCTTGCTACATTTGCCAAATTAAAATCAGTGATCTTCTATTTAAATTATTATTTTTTTACCGGTCAAAAAATTATATGTACCAACAAACTCGGCTATGTACTTGTAGTGCCAACAAGGGATGAGATTGTTTATGAAATTACCATTTCTTAGTGAAACGGATTTGTCACCATACTACCATACCTAGTTACTTAGTCCTGAAGTTACGGAAGAATATATGAGTGTGCTCAGTTCTTAGCATTCACTTCTAGGGTAGACAGGTAAACTACACTAAATAAACTTCGCGAGCAGTGTTTCTGTGAGTACCTACAGACTAGAGACATGACTTCTAAACATACAATAGGATGTTCAAATCCGTGTTCTACTTCACATGACTCATCCAATCATAACACCACAGGAAGACAAACTTTTGTATGCAATTTGCTTTTGTGCGCGCTCTACGAGTCTAATATTTGGGTAATGTATATTTCCTCTAGGATTTGTTTACTTCGACAAGCACTTTTAAAGCTTGTCATGAAGGATATAGTGCATCGTAGGATTGAGCTGGTGAAACATTTTGTCTTTTTGGCGGTTGTTGTTCTAGTAGTCGGTGTTTTTCAAATACTACAAATCGCTTCGACACACACCGCGTGTGCTCTGGTCGCGGTGGTATTTTTAACATTCCCGGACCGCCTCAAGGTTAGCCAAGATAGTCGCTTATTCATAGGGATATGACCTAATTTCCGATACCAAATTATTTATAGAATTTTCATAAAGGAATGGAGGCAAAATCAAACATTTGAGGAATTATAAACATAATAGAGAATCGACCTAATTGAAGTTCACGCGGAAGTTCTTTCTCACTTATATTAAGTGCAAAAGCTATCGCTGTTGTTTACATACAACAGAGTACACACTTCAATAGGTATGGTGCCAATTTTCATAGGTCAAAAAATTTTACTTCAATTCAGTACAATGTTGTGAGGCAGATCAGGACCTACCTGCAGAAATATATGAGATCATTCTGATATTTATAAATGATCATAAATCTTAGTAAGCAGCTATATCTAATGCAGATTTATTGCCCACCCTAGTGGCATCATCGCAGGTGACTATATTGTAATGATTATAATCCTGCTGCCCGTCAATTTCAATTTCTTAGGCTCTTTGCCACAACAATAAAACAATTACTCTGGAGTACCTAGATACAATTCAGAGCATGTAGTGTACTAGCTAGATAACTAGATAGACGCGCTGAACTATAGCCAAAACATGAACCATGTGAATAATATAAACACTTGCGATCATCCGTTCCATGTTACGCGTTGCTGGTTCGTTGTTGCTGGGGAAATGATAAAGGGTACCTAACGGCGGGATACACAGGCTTCGATAAGAGGGAACACTATTATCTACTACTTAGATACAATATTATTCTGGATTAGTTCAAATACAAGGTACGGTCAGCAACAAAAGCCCATTAGCACAATCAAATTTGAAATAGTTGCTGTAAGTAGCTTTTGCATTTGTGTGATACTTAAGTAATTTTGATCGTTATTTATTGGACTTTTCTTGTTGTATGTAGGCATAGCTACACAGAAGATTTATAGTGTGGACTATAAAAGGGTATTTAAAGCAATGGCGTTTCCACTGCAATTCCAGTATTGGTCCGTATTAATGAACAACCTTGGTAGAGCAGTTTCGAACGATCGCCATTACATATAACTATGACCAACAATCTGCCTGCCAAGTATACAGGATACCTACATGTTCGCAATCAGTCATTCTTTTTGCGTTGGTGGATAAATTTAAAAAAGATAAATTCAAAAAATTTAATTATGTGCCGGTTAGGTTCTTTTATCAGTAAAACATATAGATAAATGGCAAAGTAGATATGCCAAAATAAAAATGACTTTTTCAGCTTTTGTGACGGCATATTTTATTCTTATTCATTTATTGAATACTAGCTTCTGTCCACGGTTCCTACTACCTAACTACTTCCTGCACATGGAAAAAAATGCCAATATGTTATTCTGATAAATAAGCTACAATAATACGCCAAGCGCTTGGTTCAGTGAGCCATTTGCTGTGCTGTAATGACTGTCGACAAATTGACTACAAAATCCACATACAAATGTTGTTAATTCTAAATCAAGATATTTGAGTTATTTTTCATCAGCACTATATTTTTTAAACATATAGGGCCTTACTACAAAAACTTTAAAACCTGTTTTACACTTGTCTAATAAAATTTTGGCTGCAAAATGAACCATATGTCAACGTCATAATTTGACATTTTTTTAGACAAGGCATAAACTGACGTTTAAAAGTTTTTGTGGTAAGACGGATAATGACTAGCTTCTGCCAGCGGTTCCACCCGCATCCCGTGGGAACTTCTTCACGAAGTGTGTCGTACCAAATCACATTAAATTAAATACGTTAATATATAAATCAAAATTTTTCAAACAAAGAAAATGAAATAAAAATGTGCGAGAATTAGAACACCATATAAGAGTCAGTCATTACAAAGAATGGAAATTCTCCCTTGAAAACTGTCAGTTGTCAAATGGTCAAAACATTCGATACTTCTAACTTTAACTCTGCTCTACACATGGTGTTGTAAATTATGAAAACGAAAAATGACTCCTGTGGCTAGGGCATGCAATTTCGGTAAAACAAAAATTACCGGTAAAAATTCGGTAATAATTTTTTTTTTACCGGTAAACCGGTAAAACGGTAATTTTTATATTTTTTTTAATGTGATATTATAACAATAAGATTGGGTAGTCTTAAAGCAAAAACTAAATGAATATGCAAAGTTTTAGGTGGTAAACGTTTTTTGTGACGTAGGACGTAAAAAAAACATGTCAGTACCATCCGTGCGCGATGTCGCCGACAAAATGCAAGAGAAACGGCTGCGATGGTACGGACATGTAAAAAGGAGTGACACCTGAGGACATCGGCAGTGTGAATGTGATACTCAATCTCAATATACTCGGTCAAAGGCGCAAAGGCAGGCCGAAACCGTGGTGGTTGAGTGTCGTAATGAATGACATGAAAATCTGCAACTCGAAGAGGAAGATGTCTATTCAGGAGGATAGAGCGAAGTGGAAGAAGGAAGATACGGAAAGCCGACCCCGTCACAAGACGGGATAAACGCTAAGAATTACCGTAAAAAAATATATTTTTCATCAAAGTGAAAGCCCTTTTTTATGGTCAATTATCAAATGACAGACTAGACTCTTTCTGTCTAAAACCCATGTTTTTTAGTAGGCGTTTTATGGACCAGGGTCGCGGTAACTCTTTCGAACAATCCCGCGGCCCCGGCAGGCCTTGGCCCTGCTGGGCCCCACTGGGTTTGCTGACATCTCCCTGAGGAGCCCGTGCAACAACGCGCGCCGCTGACACGGGTCTGTTGTCTATGCAGACGGTGGAACGATGAGCCACCCGAACTCACCGCCCACAGACCGACGCCTACGGTGGCCGGGAGTCGTCTCTCGACCCTTGGCGCCCGTGGTGTTTTCCTGGTCCACTACAGCGGCTGGGATGAGAGGTGCTACTCGCAGTCGCTCCGCCGTCTCCTTCTCGAGCATGACTGCTTCGCAGAAGGAGGCGACGGCTTCCCATTCCCTCTAGCTCCGGACCATTGTTTGAACCAGGGAAGGACGCGAAAGATCGCCGCTGCCTATTGCCTCGACGACAACACGGCGGTACCCTTCCCAGGCAGTGCACACCTGGACTGTGTGCTCCACCGTGTCCTCAGAGCTGTCCGCATGGTGGTGAAGTAAAAGCCCTTGCTCAGTAAGGTCCTTGAGTAGGTGAAATAAGCATTAGCTACATTTGTACCTAGTATGAGCTGACAGCTATGAGGCAAAGCTAAGAGGAAAAACAGATTAATTTAGATTTTATAAATTAGGATGAGAAAGAAGATTTGTATCTAACCTAGAGATAGTTAAGGACACACAAGTTTACTTTCCTAAAAAACAGCAACTTTAACACTCTTACAATACGTAATGTATGCAACATTACATTATATTCAGGCTACATAACAAAGATTTGACGTTAAATGAACAATTGCTATATTTTAACAGAAAAAAGTAAAAACCGGTAAATTACCGGTTTCATATTATTTTTACCGGTAATTTAAAACTCGCAAAAATGGGCGTTTTGCCGGTAAAAACAAAACCGGTTAACCGGTATTGCATGCCCTACCTGTGGCCAAACCACTGTATTTAAATTGTTAATTTTTTTACAATGCGCCATAGAATATCATAAAGTATTATGTGATCGGTTTTAATATAATTAGATACGGCACACCCGATATTTTAGTTTTCCTCGATTAATGGGCTATCTAACACAGAAAATTTTCATTCAAATTGGACCAGTACCTCCTGAAAGCGCGTTCAAACAAACAAACTCTTCAGCTTTATAATACCTATTAGTATAGATTAGACTGTGTCGAAACATTTTTGAAACCAAATAAAGAATCTGAAAACCTAATAAAGTGAACTCCGACCGGAGTCACTTAGCGATTATGATAACCCTTTGTCAAGTCCAGATATTTTATTACTAAATTGTTATTATACCTAATAAAAACATATTTAGGATTTCTCGTCTCATAAAAATGGTTCAAACTACCTACGACGTTCTTACAACTTATCTGCAGACTAGATGAAGAAAACCATATTATGAAAATAGACACTATATGTATTCCTTTGAACATATTACAGGCAGTCTGCAATTATCAATAAAAGAGTTTGTGGTGCCAAAGGCAGTAGAAGTCGGGCAGGATGCAGAGCTGCGCTGTCAGTACGAGTTGGGAGAGAACGAGACGGAGGTCGCGCTCTACGTCAAGTGGTGGTGGACTCCCCAGTCCGGCTCCAGCTACGACAGGAAGCAGATCTACCAGCGCATAGCGGGCCAAGCCGCAGAGGCTATCCACCACGACAATACTAGCCAAATTGGTAATACTCATTCATAAATAATTCTTAAAATACAATATTGCTAATAGCTTTAGTCAAGTTAAGTCTATACATACCGCTATCAATTCTGCTAATTTAATTATGTGTCAATCAGACATCAATTGAATCTCAATAGCAATTTTAACCGTAGTGGGCATTCTGCTATACTAAAATGGGATCAATCGTTTTCCGATGAAATTCCATTGGTCTTTAGGGTGGTCTGCTCTACAGTCGTATTGCGATCGTAAATCGATTAGTAGTAGATAGTTTAGATAGTCGTATATGAATCTCAGTTAGATCAGTCAGATATCAGTCGTAGGTATGTCGCTTAAGTAAAATAATTAGCAGAATTGCAATTGAAGCTGCCTCTGATTGATCGCGCCAAAAGAAACAGAAAAGTTGACATGTAAGTTAATAGGTATGTAAGTAGTAAATAGTTTGGTAAACTTTACTTTTCAGAAATAAAAAATGATGATACTATCGTGTTACTGGATGTAAACCCCGTGGATTCGGGGACGTACGAGTGTGAAGTGTCAAATATTGAAGAGATAAGAAATCACGAGAAGCTCATTGTATTCTGTGAGTACATACTTGACAACAGAAAAGTATAATTAGGGTCCGTTCAGATAGACCGGGTCGGAGAGCATCGGCGCGCATTTTTCCTTTCACACAGACCGGAGCCGATCGGCTGCGCGAGCATTAAAGAGCATGCAAACGGAGCCGAAAGTTCAGAGAAAAAATACACGATCGGAGCCGGTCGGGTCCTCTTATTATTTCACACCGAGCGTATTCGAGCATTCTCAATGACAAAAGCAGTGCGCATGCAAACATAAACCTTCAAATACTAAGTACTCAATTTTCAACGTGTTAAGAATTTGCTCTGCTCTCCGACCCGGTCTATCTAAACGGACCCTTAAGCTATCGAAAAGTTAAATAATTATGTCCTGAAATACTTGTTTTCAGCCATGGGTACAGGCCCTGAAATAAATTATACGTTAATTGAGGGAGACAATGATGTAGAAGAAGACATGTTATTAATAGAATGCAAAGCTGAAAATGTTGCGCCGTCACCAGATATGGCTATTATCTTTCAGGGGTAAGTTATTTTTTATGCGTCTGCCAAGAGTACCCCATGTCTTCCGGCTAAACAGTTTATAACATGGCGTCAGTGAGATGCCACAGACTGATTTGAAATTTAATCTATACATAAGTTAGGTAAAAAAACGTTTTCAGCAATATGCATATCAAATAAATGGGCTGATCATGAGAATGCCAAAATGGTATATCACTAAAAACAATTTGTGCAGAAACAAGTTGAACTATCACGGTTGGGGGACCAACAACTAGATAAGCAAGAGTTCTATAGAAAACTACCCCAACTGCGACTGGTATTTTGTTGAAAAATAATTTCTAATTACCTTATCTCCCAAGTTTATATCTTAACTAATTTTGGTATCGGGTTAGTCAATCTTTTTCAAGTGGTTCGACTCATGTGAAATATTTTTTTATTTATTTATCGTAGAACAGTTATCAAATTGTTTTTCATAATTCGTCTACTAATAATAATATCTTCGTATTATTTCAGGGGAAAAATTGACATATCCAAAAATGTCGAAGACGTTAATCAAGATGGCTTGTACGACATTTCTGGAAATGCCACTGTAAGTGCGAAAGATATAGATGAAGGCGAGATACGCTGCGAACTCTTCTACAGCACTTTAGATCATCCACCCTACGTCGACGTCGAAACGTATATCCGACCAGGTATGATTTGTATTTAATTTTACCCAATTTATGTCCGAACACTCAAGCACCACTTAGTTTATCCATCAAAAGTTCTTGTCTTAAAATCGATTACCTACATACTCAATCGAAAACAACTTACAACAGCACTTTTTAATTAAAACCCTTTTTCCAGCTCCTTTTATGAGCTCAAATAATGCACTTAAAGCTTCTTTATAAGCTAGTTGCGAAAAAAATCGGACCTTGTTAAAAAAAACATAATTATCGATATGTTCACAATCTATGAATTTTAGATTTTGACAATCAGGACTCGATTATATTTTAATTTGATTTCATTATTGTGTGGTTTCGGTAAAAAATCTTGCCCAAAATTAACTTGGTGATGTTTAAGTGGTCTGGCATATGACTCATTCATTCAAGTATTACAGTTGTACAAGTATTTGCAGTTGTAATAACACCGTGATGTTAATGGTAAAGTAACACAGTTGTTAGCTTACAGCACACGTGTTGCTTTGGAACGTCTTCACATGAAATTATCGTGGTTATTTATGAATAGAGAATGGTACTTCACTAATTGCATTTCTCATTTATACAATATCCAAAAATTCACATGTTTACAACACGCTTACCCATCTACCACAATTTTGGATATTACATCAGAAGCATGAAGTGTAACAGCATTTTGCTTTTATAAAGATTTTTCCGCTAAATTTTTCGTCGAACACGGTAATCTAGATTCTCGTCCAAGAGTGTTTTTCCGCACTTCCATATCCCCGCATATTCCATTGCGCATAGGTATTTTGACCGCATAAGATAAACATGAAAACATTCATTTTTTTATATAATTTTAAAACAAAAGATGTAGCTCAGGAAAGACATTCATTAAAAAATTGAATCTATTACTATGACTTACTACTTAGGTACCTACTGCTGCACAATATTCACTCTCTGGTTTTTACGTCCACGTTTAAATGACGGTTAGTTACTGGTTAGATGAGCTACCTATAAAAATAAAATCTGAAATGTTTTCTTTTACTCATACTGAACCTTCCAAAAAGTGCATAAGTATTGGTTAAAAATGTTTTTCTATATTATTTCGTAATTATCTTAGTACAACTGCTAAGACCCACGTGCGTAGTAATATTGCATATTAACATATGCCTAGAGAAAGCAGCAAATTAAGAAATAGCAATCATACCACCAAAGCTCTCGTATTGCTTGCAGTTTAGCCCTCATATATCAAGGTACAACATCACATTTCACTGCATTTATAGACGTCATGTCATGTCATAGAACATGAAGCACTTCGCATCTTAATTAGAGACAAACAAATAAAAAATTTGGTATCTACTGAACACGCATTCAATAATAATCATAATGTAATAAGATGGATCTGTTGTAATGTGAGAGAGAGAGAGTAACGTGGTCGTAGATTAGTGTGCTGCTGCGTGTTGTCTGTGTACTAACGTTGGTTGTTGGTGATGGTCGACGCCAGGCCGCGACGCGCCGCCCACTGCGCAGCCGGCGCAGAACGCGACCGAGCCGGAACCTACGCACGAGTCCTTGCAAAACTCCAGTAAGTCAGAGGCTAGGTACACAAAAACAACTACATGTTATACACCAGCCTACTCCGTACACCATTATGTCTAAAAACTACTTAATAAGCTAACTGGAAACATATTTTTAGCTTTAAATTTATCAGATTCTCTTTTAGAACGCCCAAAAATATCTGTAACTTAATTATAATATTTAATTAATTTTTAATTACAATCTGTAGTTTATTTATGTATTCAAAGGAAAATATTTTACCTAGACCTATATTTTACCTACCTACCTGATGATCCTGGCCACGTCCATGTGCCTAAAAATGTCTTCCTAACCAATCTGATTAATTATGATAATGTAATGGCGAGGTTACTCGGGACAGCAGCTACGTGATGTCAGCATAGTTAATCAGAAAGAGATTCAGTCAATGTGGGAACCATATTTGATTTGTCGGAACATGTACCTACCTACTTTTAAAACAGTTCCCGTCTAGCCTTGCGCCATATGCACAATTTGGGTGTTATCGTTGTTTTATTCATTAATATTATAACACAAGTTTTATGACACTTTGACAACTTTCTTCCACTCCTTTTTTTCTTAGCAAAACAAAAACATATATTTTCTATGAGCCCTAGTAATAATAACCCTGCTGCAGTCGCTGCGGCATGCCAATTCGCCTTTGTTCTTAGATTAGTCTACAAACAAACAATAGTGCTGAAACTGGAATATTTTAGGGATTCGCATACAACAAACATTATTTTTTGTACGGGGCCCTTAGTGCGGGGAGTTTAACTCGCACATTTTCCTTATGTTCAGGTAGGTGTTGCGCCCTCAAAACCTACCTGGTCATTATTTACCTGTAGTAAAATTCTTGACAGGAAAAATGTTACCCGTGTCCTCATTTTAATATCTACTTATACTAATTTGCAGGTGACGATGCTGGTCGGGTTCACAGTACATGGACGCTACTACTGTTTGCCGGTGCTGTGACATATTTACAAGCCACCCAGACCTTTCGATTGTGATACTAATTACTACGTAACAATGCTTTAACTTTCCTATTAAGTACCTGTATAATATCTCAAATTATTTTATAAAAATATTACTTGCTATTGTTGCAAATAAATTGCTCTAACTAAAAGTTGTTTCAAGTTACTCATTTTGTTTCGTTTACTATTAGAAAACTGCACGACACGCACAGTGACAAATCTTTGTTTACATAAAAAAATGTATTACAATATGGACATACCTAATTTTCATATGCATAACCTAACAAACGGGACTTGGGCGCAGCACACTAGGAGCACATCGCATTCTTCCCGCATACAGTTTCGTTAAATCCTTCGTTTTAATAAGATGTCTCTACTTTGAACATGTTTTGCAGGTAGTTTCTATATAAATAAGTACTATTCACGTTTCGCATTCACTAGTTTCTGAAATTTTGTGGTATTTCACTTTTACATTATACTATGCATAGGTACCTATGTATTGTGTTCAGGTGTAATACTAGGATGGTTACCAACAAAAAAATGCAATTGAAACACTGTTTAAAAAACAATATCTTATATTTCTTAATGTGAGTTGTACTATTGAACTATAAGGATAACCAAACCATAACAACCCGTGCATTTGCGTTGCCGCCTACCTATTGGTAAAATCGGCGATTTGACAATTGAAAATGGTTCGGTCATCGTTAGTTAAATAATGCAACTCACCGTTAAAGTGCTTATTCCACTGTCTACGACTCAATTAATATTAAAATTATATTTATACAAATAATAGTATACAAATTTAATATATAGGCAGGTAAGTAGGTAGATACCTACATAATTATGTATATTATAATCATAATAATACATAGTTTCTCTAAAAAATATTGATTTTATAACTTCGTTATTCCTTACTTATGTCAAATGGCACATACTTTGTTTAAAAATAATAAAATACCTTATTAATTAAATCTAAAACACACCTCCATGATCAGTCATCTCTCTATTAATCTTCAGTCGAGTACTAAAAACAAATCTCAACATTTTATGTGATGGGTACAAATCTTTGGTAATATTGTTAAGCATCATTGGGACTGAAGGAATATGATATAAATAGTTTTGCAACTTAGAGAAACAAGTCTGTCTTAAAATCTTAGCTGTCACGAAATTTTTTTTAAAGCTTCAAAATTCATGTTACTTCGGGGCCGACCGACAACGATGAACGAGACAGTTAAATATAATCGGGAAACCAGTTGAACTATAAACGAATTGGCGATCAGCGTCAAAGCAAGTACGTAATTTATTCTATTCAATCGTTTTAATTGGAAGAGTATACAAATATTTGTGATAGATTTTCTTCAATATTATTAAGACCAAAATTACAGTATTTTTTTATTTATTGTGCCTATTTCACTGGTTTAAATCTGTCAGGCTTTTGTTATGCGACAATATTTGCGTCAAGTTAAAAGTTTTGGTAGGCATTACTTACCTACCTTAATTTATAAAAACTTAATTTGACATAAAAATAAACAGAACTTTGTTATATTAAACATATACATATGTATATGCAATCATCGATTAATTTATATCGGTCTCTGCATAATTTAAAGCAGTTAGGCCAATCACATATTGTAACTCAACTCGCTTTGGGCCACATAATATAATACATGTTGTATTATAAACATGGAAAATAAGCTTTTAAAGCTGTCATTTAATGAAACTTAAAATAGACACATTGAGCTAAGTATATTGACTGATTTAAATGCTTTCAATCAACATCTTTGTAATCAACTAGAGCACATTGGCAAAGATGAAAGCCCCCTCCGGAAGTCATAAGTTCGATACACGTCCATTGCACTTCTGGAGCTTGATTCTGCTAATTTAATCCCACCCAAAACAAAAATGTGAAAGACTGCCAAGTTCGATAATATGGGAACGCTTCGCCTATAAAAGAAGTGAGATCTGAATAAGTACCAAGTTCCATACACATACCTCAGTTAAAAATAGTTACTTTTTAATGATGCTACTTGGCAAGTTTTCACACACCTTGTTATAAACCTACTAAATGCAATGAATCAAGTATTTAATTTTCTATTAAAACTTGCCAAGTAACATCATTAAAAAGTAACTATTTTTAACTGAGGTATGTGTATGGAACTTGGTACTTATTCAGATCTCACTTCTTTTATAGGCGAAGCGTTCCCATATTATCGAACTTGGCAGTCTTTCACATTTTTGTTTTGGGTGGGATTTCATTTATTTTTGTAAGGTTGTTTATTTTATTTTTTTCATATGACTAAGTTAGTAGTAACTGACTGACATGACATGTTATCATATATTATGTTTGTGGATCAAAGTTACACATTCGTTATTTTCGAAAGTGACTCACACTTGACCGTTTTCAGATTTTTACTTTACTTTGACTAAATACAAACCTTTGTAACGAATTTCAGATCGGTACGACCATTCGAAGATATATTATATAAATATAGATAAATTTAGTTCGTTTTAGTTCCTTAGGGGTATAAAACACCTTCATTATTTTAAAACCGACTCACACTTGACCATTTTCAGATTTTTCCCTTTACCTTGACATAAAGACCTACCTCCATGCCAAATTTCAAGTCAATACGACCATTGGAAGTGGTCTAGGTTTTTGATGAGTGAGTCAGTCAGTCAGTCAGTCAGTCAGTCAGTCAGTGAGTGTATAGTAAAAATAGCGATTTTCTGACGTCAATATCTCAAGACCTACAATAGGTATATTAATGAAATTTTGTATTTTAGATAAGTGAGGGGGTCTCAACAGATACTTGAAATTTGATAAGCGTAAATAAAATAGATTTTGAGTTATAGGGTGTTCGAATTTGGCCCGAAATGGTTCGTGTAATATAACCCACGGCCGGTGTGTCGCTTTTTTTTGCTCGAACTTGGCGGACACACTGCCGTGTGTCTAGATAATGTGTCAATTGGATAAAAATTTAATCTCAATAGCAGTTTAACCTTAGCGGGCATTCTGCTACTGATAAAAGACCAATCGTATTCAAATGACACTCCATTGTTTTGCCATTGGTCAGGGGCCCGATTCTCCTAATTTTACTTAAGCGTCATACAATTCACGTTCGACTGAGATCCAATCCCGACTCAATTACGATTGAAGAGTATGTGGCATTCCGCTATTTTTTTCTTTGAAATAAACGTTTTTTTTTTTTCATTTAACAATGAATCATGAGACGACTCAAGGCTAAAGCTGATATCAGATAAACGCTTCACTAGAGTGTTCACGCTCTAATGAATGCTTTACTTTTATTTCACTTAATGCTTACACGACAAGGCTGGAATGACAAACACTAATGAATTTCATTTTTATACAGCATCTTGCATCGCAGGTCAACGAAGAAAGTTATCAACTCCTCACCTAGGCTGGGTGAACAGTGGCAGCATACCAAAGGAACGAAAATGAGCGAAAAATAAAGCGACTGATATCAGCTTCACTGCTTTTTACCGTAACTAAGATTTTTGTCGGATCATTGACAATCAATGATATTTTTTTACAAATGGACTTGCTTTGAATTCGGAAATAGGTACGTTACTATATTTTTCGTTTCATGCATCTGTTGCTGGAGTTACGAGTACTTTTAAGTATCTACTCTAGATCAGAAAAAAAAATGGAATTACAGTCGACGAGAAATCAATTACCTAACTCGTTGTACCTATACCGGTGCGCAGATATACGCGAGACCTATTTTTCTATAATTAGCGGCATATAAGCGGTTAGGTCACCTGAATATATACACAAGTCTGCTTCATTATACGTGCATTCATTATTTCTGGTTCACATGCTCAACTTAGTATTTTTGGTTATAAATACCTACACAATATTCAGTCGTTAAAAATGTAGACACCTTCAAGCTACAAGTGATAATTCACAATAGAATAACATATAAACTTACAGATTTAAAAAAAACTGACCCGCTCTATAAAACTCGTTTCTCAACTCGAGACTTTTTTGTGGATTGTACACATATGTGTACTTTAAACAATTGTGCATTTATCGTAATCATAGTCCTGGTTTTCGACTTCGATTCGTGCACAAAAAATTATACAATCTCCATTCCATTACTACTTATACTTCTATTTAATATGTCTCTTTTGGTTTTTTTAACACTACTTTGGCAACAACATGCACTATATCTAGTGTACTTATGAACATTTATAAATTTTAGGAACTAGAAATAAATAAAATGATCTTAATTACCTACATATTATTTGGTACAAAACAGAACGAATAAAGGCCTGCGATCATTTTGCATTATACAATATCATACTAAGTTGCCTAATAAAGGTACAGTTCTCGTAAAACCCGATGTCGTCCGGAAACTAAATTCCTTCCCCACTCCCGCTAGCCACTAATACCTGGAATTGGTTTTTGCACAGCGACTCGCGCAATCTTCCGTAACGACAAAAGGTTTAGGGAGAACTATACTTTTCAATATCATAGTCATTAATCCTAATGAGTACCATACACACCTCATGCAGAAGGATTCCATTAACTTTTTTGTGCACATGGTTAAAAATTAAAGAAAAGTTTATGTAACTGTGGATAAGTTAAAATGCGCATTTAACTATTTAATTTGTTTTTATCATTACTGGCAGGACTCCCGCAAATGATATTACAAGAATTATGTCTGTTCTTGCGTGTGCCGTCGACGTCGCAGTCTGTGCCGGCGGCCACGGACGTCAGTGCGACGGTCTTGTCAAAGTCGATAGTTGTGTAACCGATAGCAGCAGAAGGTGCCGTGCCGGGGTTGTTGGCGAGGCCCACTTTCTCCACACTGCACTGCGACACGAGGCGTCCCCGAGGCTGCGACGAACACGAAGCCACACTTTCGTTTTTAGAACTGTTGTAGGACTGACTCTCAGGAGAAGTCAAATCTCGTGTCATTTTGACAATGTCTTTATTAGAATCTATATCTAATATTGCGTAGTTCACTTCCAACTCCTCGACAGGTGACATTGATGTAAAAGTATCAGACTCTGAAAACTTCTGATTGTGTTCAGTAGGAGCAGAAAAACTTAATATTTGTTTAGCGTTTTTCACATTGTCTCCCAAATCGCCGAGCGATAAATTTGCATATGTGTTTATTTCTGGTTTGTTGCCAACACTTAAGTTGCAATATTCGACTTGTTTCGGCGTCAGAGGAGTGGTCGGAACTGTGTCGCTTTTACTGGCTTCTGGATAGCTGGCATCATTAGGTACAATGTTCATATACAGTCGCGCAGAGTCCTGTTGTACCTGTGCTGGTGGTTGTTGTTGTTGTTGCTGCTGCTGCTGCTGCTGTTGTTGTTCTTGCTGTTCCTGTTGCTCTAGGCTCAACTGGGCATAGTGTTCACTAGAGTTACTCAATGTTGGTGACAAGGGACTGTTTACTTGTTTATGTGATATATTATCATTCAAATATCTACTTTCAAGGAATCTAGTCTCATCTTCTATGTCTCTCATGGTATTCAAAGCTGTCTCTTGTCGTAAGGTATTCCGTAGGATAGCTAAATCTCTATTTATATCATTGGAGTAAACATGACGAATTTCTGCTGCACGATTTTCAGGCACCTCACCTTGGTTATTATTGGGTTCTCTCTTAAAATCTCTTAACTGGTAGACATTAGTGACTTGATTGGTACTGGATTGTGAACGGGGATATAGAGGCATAACCTCTAAAATATCTGCACTCGATGGAGATCTAGGTGACTGGGTCACATTACGTGGAACTACTGTGTTTGATATGATATTTGGGATGTTGTTGTTAACAGCAGGCCGCACATTGTCTGGCTGGCCATTATCTATAGATGAGCGATGGACAACACTTGCCTGCAATGTTTGCCTGCCCTGAGGTGATGGCGTCAAACGGGATACAGGATACGGTACAGAGTCATGAATAACATTCCTTAATTGTATTTGTTGTTGAAGTGTTCTAAATAGAAGGGAAGCTCTTCGACATCTGAATGCATATATGCCTTCTCCCGTCTCACATCGTCTTCCTGAAAATTACCAAATTTTATTAAGGCCACGTTAAACAATTCCATCTGACGGTATGAAAAACAATAATATGTACCAAAACATTCTAAATGATCACTTGGTACATAGTAAAGCAAAGTGGCTTTTTCTGTCCCCTTATACGATTAAATCATCAAAACTACGCAAGCGATTTTCATGCAGTTTTTTTTTTAATAGATAGAGTGATTAAAGAGGAAGATTTTTTTTTTTTGTAAGTCGATTTTATTTTTTTGTAACAAAGTTTTTTAAAGCATTTTTTCGTATGAAGGTGTACAAATATTAAGTTAGAGAGTATGCCATATTTTTTAAACATTTTTATCTTTTTTTTGAGATACTTCATTTTGTTATAGGACATGAGGCAATTTTGTATGGATTGCGATCCGTCTTCTTTGTGCTCAAAAAATTCATTATTTGCGAGGTGTTTTTATTATCATTCATGACATTAATCCTTATCTAAATAAATACATTATAAATCACAAGTATTTAATTTGGCCAACTACGACGTTTTATTGAAAGTAACACGTTAGGCAAATATTCGCCAAGAGATGTGAATGCCATTACAAGGGAAAAAAAGTATTTCATTTACAAAAAAATTGTTCTTTACATCGTTCGATTTAACTGAATATCTTAGAAATAAAGCAGTTTTAAAATAACAACACAGCAAAAAAAATATGATCGAGTACTGTGCACAATGTGCACAGCCTAGGACTACTGAACCATTTGGAAAATTCTTTCATTGTTAGGAAGCTACACTATCCCCGTATCATATCGGCTATATTTTACCCGGATACGGGAAGTCGTTCCCACGGGTACTTCTCACTGATTAATTACGAAATTTCAGAAACTATTAATTCCTACAAACTTGAAGGGAA
This sequence comes from Helicoverpa armigera, assembly GCF_030705265.1. NCBI lineage: Eukaryota > Metazoa > Arthropoda > Insecta > Lepidoptera > Noctuidae > Helicoverpa > Helicoverpa armigera. The sequence continues at coordinate 5,048,295 of NC_087132.1, read as the reverse complement.
GTAGGTTCTTTGTAGAGTAAAGATATGCGTTGAGTAGCGATTTTACAAACATCTACTTCTTATGGAAGTAGATCCTAACTAATCCTAACTAATATTATAAATGTAAAAGTAACTCTGTCTGTCTGTCTGTCTTTTCTTCACGCCTAAACTACTGAACCGATTTGTGTGAAAGGATGATGGGTAAAATTGGCCGGTATATCCAATAAAAACCATTCGCATATCAAATGATAGCTTATACCCTAAGCTTCATTTTTTGTTATGGGCACAACCTTGTAAACCACCGGAGAACGAAGATATGACACTTGATAGCATAGGACAGCCCATGGCTTTGAACCACTTCAGTGCGTATGGGATGGATGTTTAAGTGCATTATTATTGTCAATCATTGTCAGAACGAGTCACAGAAGGTGTCTGTGCCCATATTTTCCAAGTTTATTGAAAAAAAAAAGATTATTTAGCAGGTAGTATTTACAACTTATGGTGTACGTATTTCGCCGTTCTGGTAAGTCTAACCGACATAACCAATGAAAATCAATTGCATATCAAATGATAGCTTATACCCTAAGCTTCATTTTTTGTTATGGGCACAACTTTGTAAACCACCGGAGAACGAAGATACGACACTTCATAGCATAGGACAGCCTAAGAACTTGAACCACTTCATTCTGTATGGGAGCGATGTTTAAGTGCATTATATTATTGTCCATATTAGTCAGAACATATCACACAAGGTGTCTGTGCCCATATTTTCCGAGTTTATTGAAAAAAAAAAGATTATTTAGCAGGTAGTACTTACAACGTATGGTTTACGTATTCCGCCGTTCCGGTGAGTCTAACCCTTATATCCAATGAAAACCATTCGCATATCAAATGGTAGCTTATACTCTAAGCTTCATTTTTTGTTATGGGCACAACCTTGTAAACCACCGGAGAACGAAGATATGACACTTGATAGCATAGGACAGCCCATGGCCTTGAACCACTTCATTTTGTATGGGAGGGCTGTTAAGTGCTTTATATTATTGTCAATATCAGTCAGGACGTGTCACAGAAGGTGCATGTGTCCATATAAAAAAAAAACAGTTGGTGTAACTATTCCGCTGTTCCAGTGACTTTAACCGGCATAGCCAATAATATCCATTTGCACATGAAATGATAGCTTATACCCTAAAATTCAATTTTTGTTATGGGTGGAACATTGTTAACCACTGGGGAAAAAAGATATCAGTCCTGTAAGCCTACGACTGCCTAGTGAATTAAACTACTTTGGCACGTATGGTATACAAGGAAAACCTATCTTTTTATTACAAATAACGTAGCTTTTCCACCACTGAAAGATTTTTCAAATCAGTTCAGTCAAGTTCAGAGCCCATTTAATGCAAATACTTGTCGTGAGTACTTGCACAGACATCATCTAATGGCCAGGATAATACATCTTGCTTTGAAATATAATCCTGTGGAATTAGAGATGTGCTGGCATCAATCTATCATCATCAATGACTGTCGACTGTCCTGGCTAACAAGCCTGATGTGCCATATGATGAGAACTCTGTGAAATCTGACAAACAACTTAAATAACTTTATTCTACTGATTAAACCGGACTTGACCACCCGTTTGGTTACTATTTGTGCATCACTACATAGTATAAGACAAAGTCGCCTTTTCAGTCCTTATATCCCTACGTCCCTATGAAAGCTTAACTCTTCCAAACTACGCAACAGATTTTGATGCAGTTTTTTAATACATTATTCTATTCAAAGATAGAGTGATTGAAGAGGAAGGTTTGTATGTATAATAACATTCGTTAAATAGTGAGTAAATACTGTTTTCCCGTGCGAAGTGGGGTGGGTCGCTTGTTTTGTAATAATTCGACAACCCATGGAAGACTATCCTGGTGCTGCAGAACGAGGATATGTTATCACCAATAATGGAAATAATATACGGTGGTAGAAGTAAAAGTTTTTATGTTTTGTTTTGCTATTAAAACAATTATGCCTAGTTAAGACCGATTTTAATTGATAGTCTACCCTAGGCTTATTTAAATAAGTGACGAGTTGACGAAAATACATCATACAATGATTTTTCCTACTATTGATTTTATTTTAACAAAAAAAAAACGGTGCAAAAATTATAAATCTTTTGTGCCCGACTGTACTTATTTCCGGTAGATTCTTGACATGAACTGTTTTATTTCAGTAACTGTAGGGTATAAGCAATATTCTAATATACATTAGAACTTTATTGGTTATCAGGCCAGGGTTCATACAAAATTGCCCATCATCCTTTGGTACAGACATAGTTTGGAACTTGAGAAAGGACATAGGATAGTTTTTATTAAAAAAAAATATATAAAAATAAAAAATAAAATTTATTCCGGACATATAGCGCCATCTATTGGTCAAACCAAAAATATGCCGGAAGTCACTATTCCATGCGAACGAAGTCGCGGGCAAAAGCTAGTACTCTATATTTTAGAAGTGCGGGTCTTAAAATTTGGCAGTTAGCCCGCTTATTATTATTATATCTAGCCTGTAGTGTCCCACTGCTGGGCAAAGGCCTCCCCATCTCGCTTCCACTCTTCACGATCTTTCGACCGTGTCCACCAATCCGAACGATAGGCGTCTAGTTCGTCACGCCATCTCTTCCGGAGCCTACCCCGCCTGAGGTGTCCATCCTGAGGTGTCCACTGGGTGATAATAGTGGCCCATCTTACAATAAAAAAAAATGTACACGAAGTCGCGACCGCTAGTGTAATACCTCCTTTTCTTTGATATTTTTTTCACTTTTTACATATCCAACTAAGCAAATCGAGCGAGTATTTTGGCTTTTAATTTATAAATTAATTTATTAATTCCACAAAATTAGATGAAAAGATTTTTGTTTTTTTATTTGTACTTTATTCCGAGTATACTTTTGGAGTTCTAAAACACACATAAAGAACTTGTTACTTTACAGTGTATTAAGAACTTGTTCATTTTATTGTGTGAAAAAAAAATGTTCGCGCTCGCTTATCTCGGGCTTATTTGTAGGTTTAAAATATTCTGTCTCTTATTACTTTTATAAGTAAAGCTATAAAAAATTTACGCCATCAATGATATGGATACATTTTTTTTCAGTTTAATTTTTTAATTAATATTAAAAAAAATGAGATGTCTTATTTCCATATGAACTTTCTTATTTATGCCTCTTTGAATTTCTCTCCTTCCTACTTCGATAGATAAGTACACTCAAAATATTTCAATACCTGGGGGCACTTGAGTAACAATTAGACCCGGGTGCTACATGAGTGCTACATCCCAGTATAAATTTATAATATTTATATTATTTCATATTTCTATCAATCTTCATCTCAATGTTTAAACTTAGGTAAAACAATTTTCAATACTGTTACAATCAGTATTTCAGGTTTAGATGTGCTGAATATTAATACTTTGCCAGTGAGTATATTAATGTTCAACATTCCTAAATGTTACCTAAACTATGCATACAGTACCAAAATTTTTACCTAGTAGTACACACAAACTACTCATTCCCCACTACGTTTGAGTCGGCTTCCAGTCTAACCGGATTCAGCTGCGTATAAGTGCTTTACAAGGAGCGACTGCCTATTTGATCTCCTTCTCGTAATACCAACAAACTACTGTGAGTCATAATTACTTAATACTCAGAGTTCTACTAGGTATTGAGAGGAGAAAAGATCATATACTAATAATTAAAAATTGATGGAGTATTGAGTATTAAATACAGGACTCTGAGCAGCATAAAAAAAGTTGAAAGCCACCACTAAGTTTGGCACCAGTAGCGGCTTTAGGGTAGGGCACGGTTGGGCGACGGCCCAGGGCGCCGGACATAGGGCCGCAGGCGCCCCAACCAATCCTTGAGGGGCGCCGCGGTACGCTCCTGGACCAAGAAATTTCAATTAAATTAGTGTATTGTCATACAATGCCGGGCGCGTTAGATACACTACTTTTATGTCCCAAAACTCAAAAATTTTCGCGCTCGCTTCGCTCGCGGTTTCTTTACTTTACACTTACATTTTTTTTTCACATATAGCTACTTTTAATGTAATGTCCCAATACTCAAAAACAATCGCGCTCCCTTCGCTCGCGGCTTCTTCACTTCACAGTCGCCTTTTATTATATATGTTAAGGACTTTTAGTGATCCAAATCTCAAAAAAGCTTTTTCGGGCTTGCTTCACTTAATAGTTGTTTTTGTTTTTTTCAACATTTTTGTCTACCCTAGCAAAAAGGTAGCGTCGTTTTTAAGTCCTTTTATTAATAAGAACGTAACTTCTATTAATGGTACTATTTTAAGTCCCAAAATTTTAATTCATAGGCGCCAACACCAACAAAGAGTTATCTACGTTTGGGCTACATTTTAAGTCATTTTTGTTTTGAGTTCTTAAATATAACAAAAAATTTCGCGCTCGCTTCGCTCGCGCAATCAGAACCTGTGTTCCCGTGTTTTTGCATTCACCAACCAGCAATAACTTATGTACGATTGGGCTACATTTTAGGTAACTTTTGCTTTGACTTGTTAACAATAAAAAAAAATTCGCGCTCGCTACGCTCGCGCAATCGGTAACTATTTATATATGTCTCTGTTTTTCGTATGGGTTTGAATTGCAGTTGGGGGCGCCGTAGAAATCTCGCCCAGGGCGCTAGTAGAGCTAAAGCCGGCACTGTTTGGCACAAACTATAACCACCCTTGTACAGTAAAAGAAACTCAATTATTTGGATAAATATTTCTTAAAATTTTAAATAATGAAAGTTACCTGATTCAAAACTAAATATATCCCCTTCAAATCCATATCTTCTTAATGAGTGTAAAGGCCATATAGTAGAGTCTCTTCCTTCTCTATACAATATTATATCAGACTCTGTAATCTCTAATTGCCCAGAACATAAGTCTGCACCACTCTAGATAAAACGTGGGGCCCATTAACTGTTGCTGTAGTACTTTCTTCTAGAGGTATAATAGGTGTGGATTGCATCGACTTAAGCTTTGGTTTCCTAGGAAAGCGGTGCCGTCATATAGCGGCCGTAATACAGCGGTGAAAGACGTCACCAGAACGTTGTCTATGTAAACAAAATGGGGCGGTTTCCTAGAGAGCGGTAACTGACACCGTAACTTCAAAAAGCGGTGCCGCCATTTGCATGACGGCCGTCTTGACGGTGTCAGATAGTTTGGTGAACGTTTTATTGAAAGCGGTGAAGCTTTTTTAATACGTATTTGCGTTTTTTTTTTCGGAACAACGTCAAAAATTTGTTACAACTCTTGGAGCAGCGAGGACGACGAAATTTTAATAGATTTCGTTCAAGTTCGAGAAGCAATATATAATATAAAAAGTAAAGATTATAGAAAAAGTCAACTAAAACAGAATTGGTGTTATGAAATTTGAGAAATATTAAATAAAACAGGTTAGTAAGTATGATACAACTAACAAAAAGTTCATGACGGTGTGTTAAAACGGCCGTGGAACTTTCCACATGTCATCACCGTAAAGACGTCCGTCTATTTGCGTTCGTAATATGACGGCCGCTATATGACGGCACCGCTTTCCTAGGAAACCCAAGCTTTACTAATCAACCGTCAATGATGATTATTGATTAGCAATCAATAATCAGCCGTAGCGGCTTCACCAGCGAACGCCGAGCTCATGATCTACCAAAGTATAAAGATATGCTTTGCCATAGGTAGGATTTCAGAGGGGCCCCACGTTTTTATTTTAGTCTAATATGACCAAGACCACCTACGTAGGTTGACAGGTAAGTAACTATTTTTTTTATTTTCTAGTTTTCAGTGCACATAAGATAAAACCGTTTGACTTAAAAGTTTTTTTACCGATTTTTTATTTTCTAGTTTTTAGTATTTCATGAAAATGCCTACCGAATATTCCTCATTGTATCTAATTCATTTAGTGCATCATTATTACACGGTCTGTTACCTGATAATTTATTACAATCTAATTTAAAAAAAGTAATTTTTTTTAACGACACCAAAAATCATCAAGTGACCCCTCCCTGGGTCAGCAGCGGTAAGGGAGTGCCAGACTCTTACTAAAAATAGACTTGACTAAAAATAGTTATGTTTCGTCGTAGGCCTTTTATGTACCAGGGCCACGGTAACTCTTTCGAACAATCCCGCAGCCCAGGCAGGCCTGGCGCCCTGTTGGGCCCTGCTGGGGTTGCTGACAGTATTCTACTTGTGTAGCCCTTTCATTTGATACCCATATTGAGGGGGTTGTGGAAAAATATGTAATCCGCCATTTTGTGCCAGCGGCCATATTAGATTTACAATGTTATTGATATTACTATATTATATTGTCATCGGAATAAAAGGTGTATACAAAATTTCAGATTAATCGCTTGACAGGAAGAGGGTGTTTGAATTATTAAATTGGACCCAAGAATAAAACAAACGGGATGAGCTAAATAAAACCGTTTAAAAATTGTTATCAGCCATTTGGCAGCGGCGGCCATCTTAGATTTCAATTTTGCATAGTAAATTGTATTCTACTTGTTCAAATTCAAATTCAAATCTTTATTTGCATTCCATATGTAATACAGGTGGTATTTTTATAAAGTTTAAACAATATATTTGAAACAATATGGACCCGGTAGGGCACAGCATAAAAAGGTAGGAGAGGTTTGCAGTACTTATAATTATTACCTAGTTTAGTTTTATTAAATCTATACTTATTACTAAATAAAAATAAAACTGAAATATATTTACATATTATATTCTTATCTTGTGTGTGTGTGTGTGTGTGTGTGTGTTTGTTGTGTATGTGTGTGTGCGTGAGAGTCTGTATGTACTTACTTATTATTTTTTTATTGACTTATCGTCCATGTACTCTTTTATTGTATAGTAGCATTTAGAGTGTAAAAATTTCTTTAGTTTACTTATAAACATAGTCGTTTTTGTTTCATCTTTGATCGTTTTAGGTAAGTTGTTATATATTTTTATTGACATTATTAGCGGACCGGAAGAATGTATTTTAAGGTGGGATGTAGGTAGGTTTAATCTATTCTTGTGTCGTAGGCTATATTTACTTTGAATATCTTGTCGGGTAGTATAGAATTCAGGGTGATGACGGACGAATTTGCATACTTCTAAGATGTATAAACAGGTAAGTGTGAGAATTTTATGCTTTTGGAAATGTGGTTTGCAGCTGTCTGTTTGTTCAATATTGGTTATTATCCGGATGAGTTTCTTTGCAAGGTAAAAATGGTGTGCGAATCTGTACTATTACCCCATAATATGATGCCATAACTAAGCCACGCTTGGGCGTAGGCATAGTATGTGGCAAGTGTTGTTTGTAGGTTGGTAGTTTTTTTAATTTCGCGTAAGGCGTATAAGAATTTTGATAGTTTTGCTCGAATTTTTGTATGTGTGCTTTCCAATTTACATGTGTATCTATTACTAAACCAAGGAGTGTGAATTCATTGACTTGTTCTAGTTTTGTGTTATTATAGGAGTAGTTTAATTTTATCGGGGCTTTTTGATGGGGGTGGAAGGTAATTAATTTAGTTTTTGAGAAGTTTATTTCTAAGTTATGGTTTTCCATCCAGCTAAAGGTTGAAGTAAGAAGAGAGTTTAGTTTTTCATTTATATTATCAACTTTTTGACACGAGGTGAGTATGGAGACATCATCTGCAAATAACACGCATGGTCCGTTGATTGTTTTGGGAAGGTCGTTAATATAGAGGAGAAATAGAAGGCATCCTATAACGCTCCCTTGTGGGATAGAGGCGTTCACTGCTTTACGGCTTGATCTGGTATGTTGTATTTCGTTATTGCTTTCATTATAATATTCTATTTCTACAATTTGTTCTCTATCTTTTAAGTAGGACTCAAACCATTTTAAAGCTTTTCCCCGTATCCCGATCCCGTGTAGTTTATTAAGAAGTATTTTAAACTGCACCTTATCATAGGCTTTAGTCATGTCAAGTAGTATTCCTATTGCATAATCTTTATTATTTATCATATTTAGGGCTTCTTGTACGTATTTGTAAACTGCTAAGGTTGTGGATCTATTTCTGCGGAAACCGTTTTGGCAATCGTCTAATATTTTATATTTTTCACAAAAGGAGTATACACGGTTGCACATTGCCTTCTCAAAAATTTTTGATGCCGTAGGTAATAACGCTATAGGGCGGTAGTTATTGGGGTCTGTTTTTGCATTCTTTTTGTGAATTGGTTTAATTAACGCTATTTTTAATTCTTTAGGAAATATTCCTTCTTCGAATGATTGGTTGATTAAAAGGTAAAAGGGTATAGTTAGTTCGTCGGCACAATGTTTAATTAGCAATGGGGGTAGTTCGTCAATACCATGACTTTTTTTATTTTGTAGGTTTTTAATAATTCGGTTCACTTCGTATCCGTCCACTGGTCTGAGAAACATAGTATGTTGAGACCTTTCATTTGATACCCATGTTGATGGGATTGATAAAACCTAAGTTATCCGCCATTTAGTAGAGGCCGCCATCTTGGATTTGAATTTTATATAGTACATTGTATTCTACTGGTTGAGCACTTTCATTTGATACCCACATTGACGGGATTGATAAAACCTACGTTATCCGCCATTTTGTACCGGCGGCCATCTTGGATTTGCAATGTTATTGATATTACTATATTGTATTGTCATCGGAAATAAAGGTGTGAACCAAATTTCAGATCAATCTGACTACAGGAAGGCACTGAAATTTCAATTTCTAAATTTGACCCAAGAATGAATAAATAATAAATAAAACAAACGGGGTGAGCTAAATAAAACCGTTTAAAAATGAGATGTCTTATTTCCATATGAACTTTCTTATTTATGCCTCTTTGAATTTCTCTCCTTCCTACTTCGATAGATAAGTACACTCAAAATATTTCAATACCTGGGGGCACTTGAGTAACAATTAGACCCGGGTGCTACATGAGTGCTACATCCCAGTATAAATTTATAATATTTATATTATTTCATATTTCTATCAATCTTCATCTCAATGTTTAAACTTAGGTAAAACAATTTTCAATACTGTTACAATCAGTATTTCAGGTTTAGATGTGCTGAATATTAATACTTTGCCAGTGAGTATATTAATGTTCAACATTCCTAAATGTTACCTAAACTATGCATACAGTACCAAAATTTTTACCTAGTAGTACACACAAACTACTCATTCCCCACTACGTTTGAGTCGGCTTCCAGTCTAACCGGATTCAGCTGCGTATAAGTGCTTTACAAGGAGCGACTGCCTATTTGATCTCCTTCTCGTAATACCAACAAACTACTGTGAGTCATAATTACTTAATACTCAGAGTTCTACTAGGTATTGAGAGGAGAAAAGATCATATACTAATAATTAAAAATTGATGGAGTATTGAGTATTAAATACAGGACTCTGAGCAGCATAAAAAAAGTTGAAAGCCACCACTAAGTTTGGCACCAGTAGCGGCTTTAGGGTAGGGCACGGTTGGGCGACGGCCCAGGGCGCCGGACATAAGGGGCGCCGCAGGCGCCCCCAACCAATCCTTGAGGGGCGCCGCGGTACGCTCCTGGACCAAGAAATTTCAATTAAATTAGTGTATTGTCATACAATGCCGGGCGCGTTAGATACACTACTTTTATGTCCCAAAACTCAAAAATTTTCGCGCTCGCTTCGCTCGCGGTTTCTTTACTTTACACTTACATTTTTTTTTCACATATAGCTACTTTTAATGTAATGTCCCAATACTCAAAAACAATCGCGCTCCCTTCGCTCGCGGCTTCTTCACTTCACAGTCGCCTTTTATTATATATGTTAAGGACTTTTAGTGATCCAAATCTCAAAAAAGCTTTTTCGGGCTTGCTTCACTTAATAGTTGTTTTTGTTTTTTTCAACATTTTTGTCTACCCTAGCAAAAAGGTAGCGTCGTTTTTAAGTCCTTTTATTAATAAGAACGTAACTTCTATTAATGGTACTATTTTAAGTCCCAAAATTTTAATTCATAGGCGCCAACACCAACAAAGAGTTATCTACGTTTGGGCTACATTTTAAGTCATTTTTGTTTTGAGTTCTTAAATATAACAAAAAATTTCGCGCTCGCTTCGCTCGCGCAATCAGAACCTGTGTTCCCGTGTTTTTGCATTCACCAACCAGCAATAACTTATGTACGATTGGGCTACATTTTAGGTAACTTTTGCTTTGACTTGTTAACAATAAAAAAAAATTCGCGCTCGCTACGCTCGCGCAATCGGTAACTATTTATATATGTCTCTGTTTTTCGTATGGGTTTGAATTGCAGTTGGGGGCGCCGTAGAAATCTCGCCCAGGGCGCTAGTAGAGCTAAAGCCGGCACTGTTTGGCACAAACTATAACCACCCTTGTACAGTAAAAGAAACTCAATTATTTGGATAAATATTTCTTAAAATTTTAAATAATGAAAGTTACCTGATTCAAAACTAAATATATCCCCTTCAAATCCATATCTTCTTAATGAGTGTAAAGGCCATATAGTAGAGTCTCTTCCTTCTCTATACAATATTATATCAGACTCTGTAATCTCTAATTGCCCAGAACATAAGTCTGCACCACTCTCATCTATATTTACAACACGAAACACATTAGGATGCAAATCGGAAGTTTCTTTCTTGCTGTGTAAGCACCCCATTACATCAACAAATAGATTGCCATAAATGGGTGACCTGAAAATGCAGATAATCATTGTTTAACGGATAAAGATCCCAATGAAGTAAAAAAAATAAATATAAATTAGTTAGATATAAGGCTAATTTGATGTTTCTGTTTGCTTAAGAAAGTTTTATCAATTCAAATGTTAAACAAAACAAAACCGACATCATCTGCCATATAGGCTGGATACTGTTCATATGCATATGTATCCCAGTGGTAGGACCACTAAAGCCAATAACATAACATCACAAACAGAAGCAAGTACATACATAAACAACTTTCTGTCCTTCAAGGAGCTTTACATAAATAAGATTTAGAACCCAAATAAATCTAAAATGTTTTGATAAAAACGAATGATTAACTTGAGTTTCACATACTATTTTATCCATTTCTTTACACTACAATACAGTTAAAAAATAAGATAAAGATCAATAGATAAATGTTTACCTACCTCTTCTAATCAAAATAATCTCATACTCATTAACCACGAATATTCAGGTCTAAGCATATTAGTGTTTTTATATCTTTTCAATAAACACTTTATTGTAAATGAGCAATTGTCATTTTTTTAAATATCTAGAACCACCTTTGTATATATAAAAGTACTCTGTGAGAGTCGACAAATTGTTCAAAAATATTTTGAGATAAAAAGTTGAGAAGAAGAAGATGAAAATTGAAAATACGACTAAACCACAGATATAAATAAAGGCAAAGAGTACAGAGTATAAATGACGTTAGATGATAGCACAGATTACTTGTCATTTAATTGTTTCTAATGCAGATGCGTAATTTGTGGAATAAAAATCCTCCGACGTCAAATGGATACTAAAAGTCTTAGTCTTCAAGAGAGTCCAATTATATATTTAATTTTATAAATTCACACATAACAAGCTTTTTACAACAACTGACATTACATTTTTTTTTTAACACACTTCTATCAATTTTTCGGCTATGTACATACCTAAACCAAAGAGGTTGTACATACCATAACACTTTCCCTAATTGATGAGAAGAATTTGGTTCCCTAATGCATCCCAATCTTTTGTTGCAAATCCACGAGCCGAGGTCTGGAAACTGCCTTTTAGCCACTCATCTCTGTCTTCTCTTCCCAAGGCGTCCTTCCCAAAGTAATCAGAGTCAATCAGGCCGATATAATCCTTCATCCGCTGTGGAGGTCTCAGGGTTGATCTGTCTCTCAAATTATACCTGTGAACTTCAGGTTCTATCTCTTCTTGAGCATCAATGAACTCTTCTGCTTGATCTGCTTCTGAAGCATCATGAACGTGATCTCCTGATACAGCCTCGTCATTGGTAGCTGTATCATACTCTCCCTCTAGAGCACGTTCATTAGTCTCATTGTCACGAGTTTCTGGCTCTCTTATTGGTGAACTTAACTGCATTGGAACATCTTCCGATAAGATCACTCCCTCTGTGTCTATCAGATCGAAATCTCCCTCTGTCTCACTGCTACTTGGTTCATTAATTGGTGGTAAATCCATTTCTTCTTGAAGACTTGGCAATGCAGTTGGGATTCTCAATTCGATGCTTGGACTAAATATGACATCTCTAGATCTTTCGGTCTTTTTTCCATTCCAGATGCGATACCCATCGTCGTTATCGTATCCAATAAGTCTGCCCTTAACAGCTTTCTTCTGTAGCTTCTTCCTTTTCTGCTTAGGAATGTGGAAGTAACATTCACTACCAATTACACGCAAGTGAGAGATCTTAGGCTTCTTCTTATGCCAAAGCTCATACGGTACTTTCCCTGCTTCCCTAGTGGGTCCAGTGCGATTGAGAACGTAAGCAGCTGTATTAATAAGCTCTGCCCACAAGGCTTGTGGAAACTCCTGTCCCGAGTGCATGTATGATCGAGCAGTTTCTACTAAAGTCCTGTTTTCTCGTTCTGCGCACCCATTCTGCTCAGGGGTGTATGACATCGTGAGTCGCTGGATTATTCCCTGCTTGTGAAGAATATCTCGAACAGCTTTATTGTCGAACTCTCCACCATTATCGCTCAATAATGTTCTAACTGTATGTCCAGCGTTTTTAGCTTCTTTTAAGAATTGACTAAGCTTGTCCTTTACTTTACTTTTGTTGCGAATGAAGAAAACGTGACGAAACGCGGAGTAATCATCTTTAAAAAGAATAAAATAGAGATGTTTGCCATAGCTTTCCGGGAATGGTCCGCATACATCAGCGTGTACCAGCTCTCCAGGCATATTAGCTCTTTCTCTCTTGCCAAACTTTAGTCGCTGTGCTTTACCATAGATGCATCCTTCGCACTGTATATCACTCTCTAGATTTAGATTAATCCCCAGTTCCCTCTTAACAAGATCCTTAATGTACTTCCTGTTCTGGTGACCAAACCTCTCATGATATAGCTGGAGTAAGCATGATGGATCAACAGCATTAATTTGTACAGGTTTACTCGGTAGAACTGTCTTCATCTGTAACTTATACAGTCCACCATTATGTTCCCTGTTACCTACTGCAATAACCTGACCATTTAGTTCCAATCTGCACTCTTTAGTTGTGGAAATAAATGTACTGTTTTGCAGTTTGTCCTGTGCAGCTAGCATAGATAGCAGATTTTTCGTTAGTTTTGGCACGTACCAGACATCACTTAGGGTAAGCTTCATAATTTTGCCGTTAACATTTGTTTCAACCACCACAGACCCTTTCCCTTTTGCAGGAACTACGGTGCCGTCTGCCGTCGTTACGGTGTGGTTCGACCCAAAGTCCTCATAATTGATGAATATATCTTCCCTATTGGTTACGTGAGTTGTGGCACCATTGTCCACATACCAATGTTCTGCATCTTTATCCTCTGAGCAAGTATATGTCATTAGCGTAATATTCTGCACTTGCTGCTTCGTCGACGTAGACTGTGAAGGTGATTTCTTCGGTCTGCCATCCTGGATCCACTGCTTGCAGTTTTTGATGCGGTGTCCCTTTTGTGAACAGTACCTACACCTCAAATTCTCGTCTCTGGATTTTACTTTTAGCTGCGGCTTAGAGGTAGAGGCGAGCACTTCTTCAGTCTCTTCATTATGATTGTTACCAAGTGCCCTCTCGTACGCACAGAGTTGTGCTGTTAGTGTGTCTATGGTCCTCTCCTGTTTGTTCAACAGCATCCAGCTGGATTTGAAATTGAAAAAATTTTCATCGAGGGAATCCAAAATTTTACAAATCAAAAACATATCGGGTAACTTCATGTTAGGATCAGTCTTCAAAATTTCGGCATTCAAATTGTTCCAGATGTTTTTTCAGTTTAGACATCATTGTCGACACATCCTCTGAACTATTTTTGTAGCTAAAAAACTGCATGCATAACGTGTATGCACGATCTTCGGACTGTCCATCAAATAATCTGATAATGTGAAGTTCCTCCCAGACTTCATGTGCTGTCTCGAACCTCATGACTTTCATCAGCGTCTCTTCGGCCATGTTACTCGTCATTATGAGCAGGGCGTTGCTGTCTGCCTTCCTATACTTCAATAACTCTGAGTTATAGGCCATCACTGCACCATCGCCTGTTCCTAAAATCGGCTTTCGAAGCTTTCCTTCTGCTGCCTCCATGGCGCCTTCTGTGCCACGCAACATGACGGAAACTTTATACTTCCATGTAGCCCAATTTTCACTGCCTTTGAGCTGACCGATTTGAATTTTAGTAGTAAAATTTTCCATATTGGCGGGAAAGATTTTCCGCTGGCCCGTAACCTAATGCAGATGCGTAATTTGTGGAATAAAAATCCTCCGACGTCAAATGGATACTAAAAGTCTTAGTCTTCAAGAGAGTCCAATTATATATTTAATTTTATAAATTCACACATAACAAGCTTTTTACAACAACTGACATTACATTTTTTTTTTAACACACTTCTATCAATTTTTCGGCTATGTACATACCTAAACCAAAGAGGTTGTACATACCATAACAGTTTCCACTTAATTATATTTTATAAAATGTACACACAGGATGCGGTCTACTTACCAGTGACCCTGTATATACAAACTTAAACTACTTATCTTTATACAAAACTAAAAATAAAATACTATATACAAATTACTTTTTTTTAAATTAGCTCTCGGCGGAAGAGTGGGGATGGCTTTGCGCACTGTACACTTAAGGCAATAAATCACTTCTGCGAAGGTGAAGGTCAGGGCTCAATATCCTTGCCGACGATAACATGCAGGCAGGTATTTGAAGTGAAGCTAGCTGATTGCCGTTTTAAGGGGGGTAGTCAAACAGGTTCAAAAGCACGTGGGGTATCATTACGTTTTAATCATGTGTTTTTTATGCCTGAAACTGTTCTGAAACTGGTTCGGTTGTCATTATAGTTAAATGGTATTGGTATGGTATTAATATAATGATTTTGTAACAGTTAGATTAGGTAGTTTCTTTATTCCATCGATATCCTTATTCCTTAGTCCGAATAATAGAGACAATGGCTGTCAATGTCATTTGACATAATATGTACAAAGACATTGACGTTTGTTTGATGATGATAGTGATCAAAAGTCAAAAGTCAAAAGTCAAACAAAGCTCTTTATTCTGTGAACATAGGTAGTGATAATAATATTGTATTTTGGATTATTCTGCCTTCCTTTTATGTCGTGCTAATATTATTTACTTGTAATTATAATGACATCATAAACAACCACATTGAAGGATATTGGTGCTGTTTATTATTTTTATGCTAAGTATGCTTTTAAAAGTATCTGCTTCTGGAGTTAATATTTCGAAATGTCTTGTCAAGTGGAACAAATAGCTGATTGTGGCGATATATCCAGTTTAGGAAGAGCTCTGTTTATACAGGAGAAAGAAGGTAATTCATTTTATGTTTTCGTTTGTATTACGCTTCTATTTTGACTAATAATAGAGGTTTTCAATCAATTTCAGATACGAAATGGCTGCCACAATGTTCTATTTCATTGTCTTCTTGCGGTAGTTTATTGGCTGTTGGGCATAAAACTCGCCTGTGTTTACTTACTAATCAATGGATAAGTCTAACAAACAGCAACACATTCATTATCTCATGGAGTGGAACACTGCCAGCAGAAATAACAGTGGTTCTGGCATTACCTATATGCCCCCTGCAACAATCCTCTCAGGTAATGAATAACATTTGCAAGTCTATTCCTTAATACTTCAAGGTCAAGGTCAAATCTCTTTTTAAATAGGCATTTGCAGGCTCTTAACAAACATCATAATATTTAAATGATGGCCTAATGGTCCCATATTTTCACCGAAAAGATGACAATGTAATGACCTAATTCATACAAAATTGGATGGTTAGAATAGTTTTATTATCTGATAAACATTAAAGTATGAAATTTTGTGAAAATTCTAAAATTATACTAGTTGCCTTTGGTGACACTTCTCTAGAAATTACTCCCTCCTTGCACCTGTAGAAAATATAGCTTTTGTCACCTGTCATGGGATAGTGTAACTCCCAACACAGAAAGTTCTTTTAAATTGGTTCAGTTGTTTTGGAGGCTTTAGTGTACAAACAAATTGCACTGATGAATGTACACTGTCAATAATTTGTCAAATTGTTACTACAATTTATTTTCTACTTGTACCTTTTATGTTTTGGTGAGTAATTATTTTATTTACAGAATGGGCCTGACTGGTTTTGCATAATTGTTGGGTTTAAGAATGGCAGCATTGGATTCTATACAAATACTGGACACTTATTACTGCTTGAAAAATTGGATGATAAGCCTATATTGAAAATATCTTGCCACACTGGAACTTATGGAACATTACCTGATGATATACATGTGCTTTTTCAAAGTTGTGAATGCATAATCTCAGGTTCAAGCTTATACCAGACACTCAGGAATGCCAAAGCACAACTAGCCAGAGGTACCTGGAGTAATATTATAAATCTGAACGACTTATTAATTTGAACACACTCATATCTAGAATTACTGACTTATCAAAAAAATACACCTGTGTTCGATCCTTCTGAGAATCACTCCACTCTCTTTGATAGCTACTAGCTTTACAATAATTAATTATTAAATTCGTAACTGTAATTATAGTTCTTTTCTGTTAATAGTCTAGAATTGTTATGATAAATAGGAATCCACGTTTGGAGAGAGGCTAATATTATTCTGTATTACATTATTTTCAGTACGAGCTGGTATCCAGGGGGACTATTCAGTGGATAGTCGTAACATCAGTATACGAAAATGGGTGTTCTCTGAACAGGAAGTTATTAATGACGCTGCAGTAGTAGGACTAGATCTTAAAAACACTTATGATCATCTGTTGGCAGCATCCACATATGGGGGATATGATGTTTGGTAATAACTTGTTAATTTAAAAATTATGACTGATTTAAATCAGTTGGAAAAGCCAGTCCAGTATCAATCTCGAAGATTATTGACTGTAACAGAGTGTGTAAAAGAGTAATGAGGAATTTTCTTTTAATTCTTTTCCTAGCTAATGATGCTGACATAGGTATGTGAATGTAAGGTACGGAACATCATATCTTATCAACCTCATATAATTTTTAGGTTGTATAACGAAATTTTTGTAATCAACAATTTAAAAATAGAAAATAGGGAATAAACACTGAATAGAAGGACAAAAGAAGTCTGTCTGATTATTATAATGTCCCCAAGAGATTTTAAAAACAATTTGTAAGAAATCAGAATTTCTTGGGTCTCGGCTCAAAGGGCTCGATGCAATGTTTCTTTTTTAACTTGGTAAAGGTGCTCTCAGGTAGTAGGTACAACGTCATCTACACCTTATTTTTTTTAACTCTCTAAAAGAAAACCTATTCATCATCTCAGCCATAGGATGTCCACTGCTGAACATAGGTCTTCCTTTCCTATTATTATTGTCAAACTGATAAACATTACCTGAAGAGCAACAAAAATGCTCTTCATAATAATCTTTTTTTAGACTAATGCAATTTGCTCTTAATTCATTTATTTATATTAAGCACCCCAACTTTTACCAACAAAATCATTAATCTCTCTATTGTATTCTACAATGTTTCAGGTACCGATCCGTACCTCCCGTAAATACGTTGATACTTGGTGCCGGCGTCAAGCCGTACATTGGCTTTCACTACGCTTTAGAAGGAGGAACTACGCCCCCACTCCAAGACGTAGCTAGAGCCGTTGCAAATAAAATCAAGTCTGCACTTCCGTAAGTAATATCTAAAAACGATATGCCTAATCACATCAAACTCATATCTTATTCTGTTTTCTTTATTTGATAAAATTGTTTGTTCAATAAGGGGCTGGCTCGGTGGAGGCTCTACAGAAAACACAACAGTTGGGAACGAACCATTAATTCGTTCGGAGGCTTTATCAATGCGGAACGGCTTATATGACAGCCAGCGTCACGGCAGCCTGGTGGCCGTCTCGCCGGACCGACGACTCGCTGCTGTTGTGGATAGTTTCGGACGTGTCGCCGTTCTAGACGTTACGCGAGGGCATTTAATTAGATTATTCAAAGGCTGCAGAGATGCTCAGTGTGCATTTGTCCAAGTATGTTTTGAATAAATACTATTGTAATGTACTCGCTTTCTGTCTAATATATAGGTTTATTAGCGGATCTGAAATTTAATAAAATGTGGTATTCCAATGCATTTAAGGAACTGATTTCATAACTTAAATTACAGATATTTGAAATGGATGACAAGAAACCTCAACTGTCTGTTGTTAAGGAATTGAAAAGAGCAATATTTTTAATTATTTATAACCCCAAAAAGGGCCTCATAGACATACGATTAATGCAAAAGGGCAATAGAGTAGCAGCCTTCACTGCAACGAAAAATGGGCTACTTTTGTATAACACCTGTGGTCTGGTTGGTGCTGAGAAAAACTATTCCAGCAAAAAACTCAATCTTCCCGAATTTCAATGTGTCTTAATTGACCCGGACGGGAAATTGAAAAAGTTTAATATTCCATTTTATTATGCCTTGGAGGGAGAGCATTCCCAAAGGTCTAAAGATCTGCATGCTTTAAGAGAACTCCGTGAGCATCTGAAAAAAGCATCAACTGAATCCGACGATTTTGACGATGAATTGATAAAAAAAGCCATGGAATTAAAAACTTTGAACCTTAAAAAGCACTGCTTAGATCTGTTAGTAAGAAAATATGATATTGCTCCAAAAATTGTTATGAAATGTCTTAGTTTATTTTGGGATAGTATTGAAGACGATGAACTTAATGCCCAAGAAATGGATATCAAACACTACTTCGGAAATCTTGCGCTAGCTACTCTGTTCTTTAGACGTATTAATGGAGAAGATACAAGCGATATGGAGGATTTAACTGCTAAAATACACGCATTTATAAACTTGGATATGGAAATAAATGACGCCAAAAACTTTGAGCCTACTGAAAATAGTCAAGCTCTATGCTTTGATCTTTTAGAGGATGACAATTGTATATTAGAGCGATTGTTGACTTTAGCCCAAGAAAATAATTACAAGGAACATCATCACGCTAGAGTCACTTTTGCCACAAACAACACTAGTACATACAAAGAGTTCATTTCTTGTTTTAAGTTAGATGACAACCTTAAATACATATCCTTGAAATTCGATTCTACAGAAGATCGTATAAATAATCTATCTGGAATAACGTTTAAATCTATCTTTAAATTAAAAGATGTTACGAAATTAAGTGAGTTTATCAAAGAGTGTAACGTCGATGTAAAGGAGATAGTAAAACTATTAATTATACATATAATGAACATGCCTTTAGAAGAAATAAGTCTCGAGCTCATTGAAAAATTCATACAAGTACTGTACTACGCCTGTTACGGCACAGAAGAAGCGACACATATAGAGTATAATGAAATATCACCTTGGTGGCAAGATATTCGCCAAATGTTAGTTGACATGCCTTGTCCTTTGAGGAGCATGATAGTCGCGATGGCTTGCAAAGCTGTTAGTAGAATTTTCGAAATAAAACGCCAGGAAATTGAAGATGATGTATGGGAATCTGTAACAAAAGAAAATGCTACATGGGGATTACTAATTGGTAAGCTAGAGGATATTTCTATCCTTAGTATAATCCTCCTATTTAAAGACTCTTTCAGTGGGGATTCTTTACCAAAATTACAAATGACTGAATTTAATATAAATCTCAAATACGTTTACACAAGGGGTAAAGGATCTGTAACTGAACTAATAGCCAAGTGGCTGTGTGGTATGGGCGTTGTCCCAGAAGCTGTAGTGGCAAACGAATTGCTAGAAAAATATTCCAGTATGGGCGTGGAATTGCCTGAAGCCAACGATGAAAACGATGCAGACTATCTCTTTATAGAAAACAATCGAATATATGTCGACGAAAACCCTAAGATTTTCAAGTGGTTCTCCTTGCTACGACAGCAATTTCCATTGAGTACTTCAGCAGACTACATAATAGCAAACATGTGCTGGGAATATTCTATGGCTTGGCAGAAATCCATGCAAACTTGCGAATTTCTTAAAGTAGTCCTGCAATGTCTGCTATGCATATCGGACTTGCATATCAGATTAGGTTTATTTTCTATAATATGGTCCACGTATATTAAGCAGATTTTTGAAGTGGCATGTCGCTTGGTGAACAAAGTCGGTAGATTGCCAAAAGACCCATTGTGTCTCCAAGATGTGGGCTTTGATAGCATGACCATGGTAAAATTTCTTCAAATTTCATGTATATATTTAGATAATTTCCTAAAGTGTTCAACTGTAGCAATCAATCAAAATAAAACAAACATTCAGTATGAGAAAATTTGGGATGAAAGCATGCCGTCTCTTGTAGAAGTGGCCCAAGACAATAAGAAAACCAATAATGATATACTTAATTTGAACCATCAAATATCGTGCACAGTGTACTACATGTGCCATTTCAATGTAAAAATTTCAAAACCGCTTGATAGTTTATACGATATTGACTACCAGTATATATTTGATGCATTAAACGACAGTACACAAAACAGAGAAGTCAATATGAAAGCATCTGAAAAACTGAGAAACCCTAGAATGAAGTTCTTGACCAAGCTCATTCGATCCGCTGTAGAAACAATAACTACATCGGAAACTAACGGACCATATGTATCTTACAACAGCGAAGAATGTCTTGTTTGGATTGAGCGAATCACTCTCCTAGCAGAATTATGGAACATCGATAACGACTTTGTGAGGCGTCAGCAGGTAATTGAAATCACATTATCACATACGACCTAAAATGAACTTTTGACTTTGGCGGGAAGCGCATGGATAAATAGCTTTAATTGTCCATGGTCCTGGAATCATATTATTCATCTTTATTGTCTTACAATAAGAAGCTTTATGTGTAATGTTTTTGTTGCAGGTTATTTCTTTATACCATCTCGGTTATGATTCGTTGGCTGAAAATATAATAGGTTTTCTCAAACAACCTGAAGTAGTCTTGCCACCGCTTTTAGCTATTACCACGCAAAGATTCAAAAGAAGTTTGGAACAATCTAATAATCAGCCGGAATGGATAGTTACGATGCCACCTCAGCTTTACAAACGATTGCAAAATACTGTAAGTATTCCTTGTTTTTATTTGTTAGAGTTCTGAAAACAGGTGTTGTTTACCGTGTCGTTAAATAGCTTCCTCCTCTGAAGACGGTCATTTGTTGCTTGACGCAAGCGCAATAGTGTTTATACATTTTTTACTGTTGCGTAGTCAAATGATAGCAGCTACCTTCAGAGCAACGAAGTTATTTGAATAATTTTCAGCTGAAGGCCAAAACGCCGCAGCGTACGCCGCGCCACTCACGTCTCGTCCCCGCTCAACTTCCGACCGCCGACATATTTTTGCAATCTAGACTACAAATGAGATCTTTTCCAGCTGCCTTTCTTTCATGCCAATTGTGTTCTTTAACATTCGTTGTTAATTTCAGGTATTAGATACTTCAATACCAGCACATCCCTCGATGGCCACCACAAAAGCAGTACTAGAAAAAATGCTTTTGCAAATTGATAAGAAAATTGCCAACAGTTCAGCTAACTCTCAAAATATCAAAACCACAGAACTTTTAATAGAAAGTTGCGAGGTGTTGATAAGGCGTAAACTATAAGTTTGTATAATATTTCCAAATCCAATATGAAATAATTAAAAGGTGTATTTGTTATTGCAACATATCCTGTATTTTCAATTATTTTTTATACCTTATTTGAGTACTAGTCATAGATGTGCCCTTGCCCCGTGTGATTGCGCCCTATCAAAATATATATTTACGAAAATGAACTCTATTCCAACGCAATAAGGTACTAAATTGGTGCCACAATACACAGGCAAACCCGAGCTGAGAGGGATGGAAATAACAGGCCGCGCGTCTCGCTCTTACACCTTGCCAGCATAAAAAAATATGATCAACAGTTTTGGCTACCCAAAAAAACAATTGATTACTTCATGCGATAGAGAATACCAATGTTACGACGTAACGACATTGTCGGCTGACATCAAAGTTAGGTTGACAACTGAGGCCAGTTAATGGTTAACAACTGAGAATCCGAAAGTTAGCGAATAAGCCAGCAGGTCAGGATCTGATGATGGAAACCCTGAGAAATCCAGGGCAACTTTTGAATGTTATAGGCATGCGCAGGATAACACTATTCAACAGTGAAGGTTTGGAGCTGACCTGATGGAGACGAAAGAAGGTCTAGGGAACTCGACAACTGAATATGTAAACTACCTCATGTTTGGGCTTATATGTATTATTTGTATTGAATAGACCTTTGCAAAAGTGAAGGTTTGTTGCATGGTGTTATCAGAAATACACCTCATTGTCAAGTTTTAATCCTGTACATGCCTACAACTGTCAAAAGTTGCCCTGGATTTCTCAGGGTTTCCATCATCAGGGCCCCGATTCTCCTAAGTTAATAATGTCAAAATCGAATAGAAATCGAATCGCAATATGATCGTAATAGCAGTTTTAACCATATCGGGCATTCTGCTACTAATAAAAGACCAATCGTATTCGATTGACATTTGATTGGTTTGCGATTTGTCTGCTATTTTGGTGATTTTGGTCTATACGGTAGTTTGCTCTACAATCATATTGCAATAGTTAATCATTTGCAGACAAAATGATTCATTATTGAATGACAGAAAAGGATAAAAACGTTTATTTCAAAGAAAAAATTGCGGAATGCCACTTACGTTTCAATCGTAATCGAGTCGGGATTGAATCGCAGTCGAACGTAAATCGAATGTTTTTAAGTAAAATTAGGAGAATCGTGCCCCAGATCCTGTTCTGATGACTAAGGGACCACCTGTGAGGTATACTCTATCAAACAAAAAAATAGTTTTTAAAAAAAGGTCCATAAATATTCTTGTGGACGATGTTTTCATAACAGCACCTGAACAATTTTTTAAGCATTTTTTTCGTAGGTGAAAAAAAATTAAGTGTGAGAGTATGCCATATTTTTTTAAACATATTTTGTATCTTTTTTTTGAGATACGTCACTTTGTTATAGGACATGGGGCAATTTTGTATGGATTGTGATCCGTCATCTTTAACGAAATAAATTCGTTTTGCTATTTTACCTTGGTTTTTATTAAAGTAACTATCTATCTACCTTATAACTTATGAAAACATGGAATTTATAAGTGCAGTTTTCACTGATAGGTACTGCAGTTTGATTTGGTGCGTTTGGAAGGTATAGTAATTATATTATCCATCGTAATTTTAGTATCAGTTGGAGGTAACACCTTTAACCTCATCTAGATCAATGCCCATATTTTGAATTTCTGCACTAGGCATGATCACCGGTGTGATGATGTGATCTATTTCTCCAGGCATGGATTCTGCGAAGCAGTCAGGGGCAACAGCTTCAAGCGGTCCGTGTATTGCCGGCCTTACATAGGAACATCTCGAGTAATGCGGAGGTCGCATAATGCATAGAAAAGTTTTTCTTTACCTTTATGGTCCCTCCTTTTGATAAGTCACGTTGAGTCAATGTCAAATGTCTTGACACTTTGACAGACAGAGTGTCAGTCACTTGCAGTAATCTGTCAGTTTTTGTCTCAAACAAATGAGAATTGAGAAATAGAATACTATTTTATTAAATCCTAATTCATCTTGAATTTTTCTGTGAGTTTCGAAGAGAAAAATACTTAACAATGGCACCAAAAGCTGGAGGTGATTCTGCAAAAGTTAATTCGGCGGTATACAAAGATAAAAGCAAACCAACTGATATTCGCCTCAGCAACATAAGTGCCGCAAAAGGTAAAAACATCTGTAACAAAAAACGATAGAAAATAACTATTTTTGTCACTAAGGGTATGATTTTTTACAGTAACCGATTAGTAACTGATGAAAAAGAACTATTATGTGTTTTAAATCAACTGAAACCCCTTACATATGAACCGGCTGATCTTACTAATCTCGTGATTTTTTCAGTTTATCTATGGTCCATATCAGCAGATTATTTTAAATGCTTAGCTTTTAAAAATAACAATTTTAAACCAATAAAGTTACCTACCAGAATCTGTTATTTATAGAAATATTAGAAGTTTAACTATTGACAGAAGTGTTTTGTTTCTTAAAGCTCTAGTTGGCTAGGCTGTGCTGAAGTTTATTTTATACCCTAAGACAACCTACTGACTGTTTCATATACTCCTGTCTTAATAACATTCTAGTCGCCAGTTTGATTAACTTAGACGTAAACAATGAAATGGATGCAGGCTACATCTTGGTTTGGTTCAAAAGTGGCCATCCTATGGCTGATATCATAATGAGTCAAGCATCAAATGTTTTTATTTCAGACAGGATTGTGCAGGCTTTCATGAAACAAAGTTGCTTGTTTTGTCTTATTTATAATGATTGTCTTTTTTCTGGAACATTATCAATAGGAATACTTAGAAAACTTGGTGTGTTACAGGACATTTAGTCCCCAGGCCGGCGAACAATTTTTTTTTTGATACATATACATTTAAGACTTTGTGAGTGCCGCCTTCCTTACGATGAGTCCGACAAACTTTTCGAATGCGCAAATTTTGGTGCCGCTGCGTTTTTTAATGCTTGACTCCTGAAATTGTACATACACGTTTCATCTTTTGAGATTCGTTTAATAAAGTTAACTAGAGAATGGTGGTCAACTTGTCCGATAAAGATCGTGCTGCGTTTGGAGTGTCCACCATCCTGAAAATGTCGATATGACGTCACTATGACTCTTCGTACATACCTATGTTATAACCCTATGTATTATCTCGAGACGTGACCAAAAAAATTTAAGTGCATCCAATTTTTTTAAGATATGTGAATATAGTGTGTGATATAGTGGTGACTCGTAATAGAAAATGCAAATAGTTTTTCTTCTTATTATTACTTTTTATGATTCTAGCTGTCTCAGATGCTATTCGCACGAGTTTGGGTCCTCGCGGTATGGATAAAATGGTAACTAGATGATCTTATTTCATTATCAAAAATTTATAACATTGTTAAATCAAGGTTGATTGTCATTTTAACAAATTCTTATTTTGCCATAGATTCAAGCCAGTAATGGTGAGGTCACCATAACCAATGATGGTGCTACTATTCTGAAACAAATGAGTGTAATTCATCCTGCCGCCAAAATGGTGAGTGGTTACAGCTTAAAGCTAAGGAATGCATACATAATACATTTTAGTACATATGTACAATTGTACGCACATAAATAAAATTGACAAAATTGGCAAATTATATCTCATAGTCACTTATGCCATAAATTAAGCGTCATATTTTTTCATAAATTGTAGTTGGTGGAACTATCCCGCGCTCAAGATATAGAAGCTGGTGATGGTACCACATCTGTTGTGGTTATTGCTGGTGCCCTTTTGGATGCAGCCGAAAAGCTTCTGCAGAAAGGAATACACCCAACAGTAATTTCTGATGGTTTCCAGCAGGCATTACAAATGGCTTTGCAGGTAATTTTAATAAACAAATATTGACAATTCCCACGTAAATTATGAAAACTGAAAAAAAAAACATTTGGATACTATGTTTTTTAAGTAATTATTGTTAATTTATGAATTGGTTTCCACCAGACTGTATTAGAAATAGTAGAATACCAGTCCTCTTTGCGCATTTCTCAAAAATAGGACTGAAATTGCTTATTATGGCATGCTCTGCAATTGTATTATCCTTGAATCATTCTGAAAGGTATTTTGTTGCCATTGTGATATAACATATATTATCAGCCTAGTCTATAGTAGGGATACTTTATGTTGGGATGGGTTGGTATTACATGGTGTGAACAGAATATAAACAATATCAGGAACATGGCGACTATTTAAGTTTTATTATAATAGTCGCCATTTTCTGATTTCTGGCAAGTTATTTCAATGTTTTACTTGCAATAACAAAAACATTTCAGGTTGTTGAAGGTATGGCTACTCCAGTGGACTTATCAAATGAAGATGCACTGTTAAAGGCTGCAGCAACATCACTGAACTCAAAAGTAGTATCGCAGCATTCTACAATCCTTGCGCCTATAGCTGTGCAGGCTATCCGAGCAGGTCAGATTTATTGTCTTTAAATGTTTCATAGTGCCCAATAATTATTCTTACGTGAAGTAGTTATATCTGGGCGTATATAATTTATCAATACATCACTAGTTTTACAAGGTAGATACTTCCCGCACATGGAAAAAATATTGCCTTTTGTCAGGCTCAAGACTATCTGTAAAAGTAAGGTTTTTCCAATAGAATTTTTGTTTTCAGTAATGGAACCTATAGTCGGCGGTGTGGGCGCAAGAGTTGATCTTCGCGACGTAAAAGTAATTGAGCGCATTGGAGGAACTGTGGAAGACACTGAACTAGTTCAGGGGCTAGTTATACCGCATCGTGCGTCTAACGTCAATGGCCCTCACAGGATTGAGAAGGCCAAAGTTGGCCTAATACAGTTCTGTATCTCACCACCAAAAACAGATGTTAGTATAGCCAGAAATAAATCCCTTTTGACATGACTTTCCTTCCTGGAATATTATAAAAATGAATGTAATTTTGTTTCAGATGGACCATAATGTTATAGTGTCAGATTATGCAGCAATGGACCGCGTCTTGAAGGAAGAACGTCAATACATTTTGAACATTGTCAAGCAAATTAAAAAAGCTGGTTGCAATGTTCTTTTGGTGCAAAAGTCAATTCTGCGGTAAGATCCTTGATGAAAAATTGATATGCTTTATTTTGTGGTACTATTTGCTTTATAAATTGACAGCAAATTTTAAATATCACTTTCCTTCATCAATATCAAGATGTCCCTTATTTATAAAATTGTTCCAACTGTGATTTACAGTGACGCTCTCAGCGATTTGGCCATTCACTTCCTAGACAAGATCAAAACAATGGTCATCAAGGATATTGAAAGGGAGGACATAGAGTTTGTGTGCAAAACCCTTGGCTGCAGGCCAATTGCTTCTCTGGATCACTTCACAGCTGAAAATCTCGTTAATGTCGATCTGGTCGAGGAGGTCAATGAACCAGCTGGAAAGTACATAAAAGTGAGTCATTGTTATTATAATCCTACTCAATATAATGAAATAATGCAAAATTGGATTGGTTACAATTGTATGGCAAACTGAGATAAAGTAAATATGGAGTATACCCTGTCGTATGCTATATTTTGTTCAGTTATGGGAATGAAGTTCTACAAACGAACTACTGATAAATTATAGAATTGTGATTAAACAAAAAAATCTAAACACATTAAGTAACTTTTTGTTACACAGTACAATTTTCTACACATGAGTAAAAACTGTGACAATAAAGATGATAAATAAACTTCTCAATGCGCACGACATCATATGGACTACGTCTGGATCATAAAGTAAGCGTAGTGAGCTGTCATTAGCAAGGGACTAGCCACATTAAGTCTGCCTTAGCCTGTTTTTATAGAAAACAAGGATACGGTAGATACAGAGCGGTCGGGTCGGTTGCAGATGAGCGGGTGCGGGTCGGGCGGGCGCACGGTGTCGGTGCTGGTGCGCGGCTCGTCGGGCGCCGTGGTGGCGGAGGCGGCGCGCTCGCTGCACGACGCGCTGTGCACCGTGCGCTGCGTGGCGCGGCGGCCCGCGCTGCTGGCGGGCGGCGGCGCGCCCGAGGCGGCGGCGGCGGCGGCGCTGGCGCGGGCCTCGCTGGCGGCGCCGGGCGCGGCGCACTACTGCCTGCGCGCCTACGCCGACGCGCTCGAGGTCGTGCCCTCCACGCTCGCTGAGAACGCCGGTCAGTCAGCCTGCTTATTATTGAAGAATTCGGCACGTTTTTACAAATATAGTCATCGTCTGCCTAACCTTTTCCAAACAGTGCATCTATTGGGAAAAGGTTAGGCTGAGTAACAGTGTTTTACATGGAGCGACTGTTTGACTTCTTATTATCTGTAACGACTTCCAAGATATTGACCGCCGAGACTCATCATTTTATTATGCTTTTCGAAAAACATAGAAGTACTCGTAAAGAGTGGAAAGGTTGTAGGTGTGGAGCCCGTAGTGATGGCTACTCGTGCTACATGTGCGCTTGGTGCTTTGCAGGGCTGAACCCCATCGAGACGGTGACGGAGCTGCGCGCGGCGCACGCGGCGGGCGCGGAGAGCGGCGCGGGCTCGAGCGCCGGCGTCAACGTGCGGCGCGGCCGCGTCACCGACATGCGCGCCGAGCACGTGCTGCAGCCGCTGCACGTCACGGCGTCGGCGCTGGCGCTCGCCACCGAGACTGTGCGCGCTATACTCAAGATCGATGATATTGTGAGTTTACTCATATTCAAATTAATCTTGAAAACTCTCGGTTAGATTTTCGTTCGGAATAACGACAACAACAAAAAAAAAAATAAGTTTGAACGCACTCCAAAATAAGAAAGCTTCCAGTTGATGTATTTCTTAAAATCAATTGTGCTTATAAATTATTTTACGTCACTGTTTTGTTTCAGGTAAACACCATGAATTAGTAACCTGAATGTCGCCTTCGTTAAATGCTTTATTAATTTACTAATTATTAAAATTGTATTTGTGTAATATTTTAACCAAATGCATTTAAAGTATTTCTTTGCGTCACTTTACACGACAATAATAACTTGTTATTCTGCAAAAATGTTGTCGGCGCAAAAAATTTAGTATTGTCACATTATTCTGAATTATACTCTAAGTGAAATATTTTCATTCAACAAAAGATTTAAAACTAAGTTTAGTTCAGTTAGGACTACTGAAAGTCAAGAGAAATGTACGGGAACGTGCGTAATTCTGTATGTAATGTAGCCTATTTATGAATATTTTATTGCACCGGTATTGCGATTTGTATACCACGCTTACCTACCTATGTTGTGGAAATAAATCCTTTATAATAAACACTAAAGTTCGGCCTTTTGTATTTCCTCAGTAGAATTCCTAATGATATAAATGCGAGTCAGTCAGTTGGTCGTAAACTGTCAGATGTTTATACAGGAATGAATTTAAAACAGTGCACAAAAAACAACTGGTGGTCCAGAATCATTAACAGAACATATCTGCATCACCAGTAATAAATTTAAACCAGTAAAAAAAAAACAGCAAAATATGGATACTAACTATTGTTACGCGCTATCTATAAAACTTATTTACCTATAAATTGACAAAGTTTGCGCACTGGATAAAATTCATTCCTGTATATCCAAACCCTCCTCTATTGATATAATAGTTGAAAAAAATATCTATAAATGCTTTTTATTATATGCAACATGACGTAAAGGTACGTTTTAAAATGTTGCTACGGGCTGTGACTGCATAAAGCTGGCTTGAAGTTTGCTGCATAAAACCATTGGATGTCGAACAACTGCACTGCACGTGCTGCTGCCGCTTGGTTCCACAGCGGTTATTTTAGTACAGACACTTGCACAAATTGGAATTTGATATATTTCAGTAAGTACATAGTCAGTGATAATTGTTTTTATTTAACTATTCTAAAATATTTCTACCTACTATTGTTTACTGTACTGTGTCTTTTCTTACCTATGTATTATTTAATTAATAAAATACAGTGTAATATTTCAGTTATTTATTAAATTATATTTAGTTACATAACGATCAACGTTGATAGGGATGAATCTGGTTTGCTGCTTTGATGTTGGTTTTAATAGCAGATGGCGCTTTCGGCAATGAAGGAGTAGGCTGACCAAGTTGTGGAGCTGGGCCCCTGGATGGGCCCATGCCTGGCGCAACACCTTGCGGAACTATAGATGGTATACCAGGTCGTAATCCTTTGCCAGTTCCCACGGCAGTCACCAGTGCATGTGTATCGGAAATACTATGAGTCGGTTGCATCCCTTAAATAAAAACAAAGGTTACTGTCTAATGAAAAACAAACATTTTTTAACTAAAAGAAAGACTATTTCTTCATAAATTTTGCTCCTGGTAATATGTACTGGTAGTACCGCCACCACGCCACCTACCGCGTTTTACTTTTAAACTATTCAAAAGCCCATTGAAAGAGGTGGTAAAAAGTTTGTTGAAAACTACATATTATCAACGCGAAAGTTCTATCTTTATCAAAATTCATGCTTACTTTGAACTGAGATAAATTAATTGAAGGGAGAAAACATGCTTACCTGCCGATCGCATAGAATCCCCATCCCAATCTTCACGACCTTTCGATATTATTTCCCATACATGGCTTACCACTTTTGTGAATTGAGCAACTTGTTTCTGAAAAAAGAAAACAGCATTAATATTGCAAATCTAAATATTTGTACCTCAATCATGCTTTGACAGTCAAACAAAATGAATGAGGAACAGTTACAGATTGCAATGAAACTAGAAACTATACCCACAGTCACGGCACCTCTGCCATGTCATATCATGTGAAAATCACGACATGGTAGCCGTGCTTGTGGAAGCTCTCTATGAAGCTCATATATTTCATTTTATGAAAACGTGAAAAGGGCCTCTGGATTCACACTCAACACTCGAAAGGGTTTGTAAAAGGGCTTTTTTTTGAAAGCCTTTAGTATGCTAAAATAGTACATTGTTTGTATGTAACCATAAGTGGTGAGCGGCGACATGAACTTCAAGTCGTTCAGGTAGCGAGTTCAAACCACTTCCAGACCTTCCTCAAGGAAGAGTTGTGGCCGAAGGGTGTCGTTTATCGGAGATTCCGAGGATATTACGCTGCGTTTAGTGAGCTCTAGTTTATACATATATTAATTTATAAGTATAGTTATGGATGATGTATTTGTATTTCTATGGGTCCTAGTTGCCTCAAATAAAAAAAATAAAGAATTTGAAACCAATTTGTAAAATTCTTTCAATGTTGGAAAGCTACACTATTCCCCAATAATATAGGCTATATTTGCAATATCCCGTAATAAGAAGTTCCCTTTAAGGAGGCGGGTTAGACATGTAGCTTAATGGGCTAGTATTGTATATATAAACATGTTCATAACAATACCTGTGCAGTATCATAACTTAATGTACTGGCTTTATGATTAAATTGTTGAAGTCTTTGTTCAGCCTGAGGTTCTGGCTTAGTACGTAGTAGATCTGGTACTAGATCATGTGTACATGCTGGAACACGCCCTTCTGTTAATCTAGCCAATGCTTCATCACGCTCACAGCTCAATTGAAGTGGCAATACAATACGTGACCTCAGTGACGCTGCAAGTTCAGCTTGTAGTATTTTACTCAGTCCTGTTAACTAAAGAAAAAATGTATTGATAATGTTGTTCTTACAGCAGAAAGGAGATTGGGCAAGAATGTATGAAGTTTGGTCCAAATGTCCACCACGAACGAGACCTATATAATTAAATAGTCCACTT
Organism: Helicoverpa armigera; assembly: GCF_030705265.1. Lineage (NCBI taxonomy): Eukaryota > Metazoa > Arthropoda > Insecta > Lepidoptera > Noctuidae > Helicoverpa > Helicoverpa armigera. Next base: position 5,016,874 of record NC_087132.1, on the reverse strand, counting down.
AATTTAGAGTAACTTTTACTAAGAAAGTAAAAAAAAAAACAATGCCAAAAAAAAGTTATAGCCAAAAATGTATTCTTAATTTTCGGTAGTTTTTGTAGGTATGTTATAATTATTATTTTTTATTTTATTCCACTTCCATTTCCGCACTTTATCTAAAACTAAGTAGAGAGTACTAAGTCGAGTAAGACACATTTGCATATAAACAGCCCATATTTTTTTGCCCGATGGATGTACGAATCACTAACCAATTGAGGCGCCAGAAGTGTTTGAATATACTCAGCGGTGCCTGGATCTAAGAAAGTTCGATGTAACTGGTGGTGTCTTCTCTTTAATAATGAACAATTCTATTTTGTTAGAATTTACAGAAAGTACGAAAATCGAACGTCAGGAAAGTAATTGAAAAAATGAAATTGAAAAAATCTATAAAATGTTTTATTTAATCTTGCTATAACTTTTTTCTGGCATTATATTTTTTTTTACTTTCATAACAAAAAATGTTCTATATTTAATGGGCTATCTGGCCAGATAGGTCTCGTTCGTGGTGGACATTTGGACCGGAATCGCCCATTGTCCTTTAATTACTTACAGCTTTCATGCATTTCATGAATGGTAGCAACATGAAAATGAATAATATTGTTAATGCAATATATAATTTTAGTTTGTACCTATTTTAAACAAAAATTGCTGAATATATTATGATGAAAGGAGATGGCCAAATTTTCATCGTAAAAAACCCAGAATCAACATAAAGGCCCTAAAGGCTCCAAAACTTCTGAACCTATTTGATAAACTTTTTCACTGTTGAAATGCTACACTCTTCGTGAGTAACATAGGCTATATTTTATCCCTGTATAGGCTGTAGCATAATAGAACAATAATATCAATATAGAAAGATAAAACATAGACCCAATACTTACATGTCCAGATAAAATTGCATAGTTGTCCAAAAATGTAGGCCAGTTAATTGTTTCATATTCAGTTTCTAATTTATTAATGAGTGCTTGGATTGCAGTTTTTAAATCATTGACTCGATTAATTATTGCTTGAATCGTAGTCTCTAGTTGTTTTTCTTCTCTTTGTTGCATATTCATTTTATTAAGGAAATACGGTTTTTTTTTTGTTTGTTGTCTTTTTTGGGTCTGCAAATAAAATATTATTGAACTAAGATAGATAAGTAGTACTAGTCACCACATAGAAAGCAAGGGTAGATGACATTTAAGGGCACGGTTTAAAACTGCAAATACAAGTATATGTCCAATAGGCATATAGGTGTAATAGGTTTTTAGCCGTATTTTCTTTTAAAGCTGGAACTTTAGATAAGAAGTCATAACAAGATGTTTACCTTTAGTTAAGTATATCTACTCCTCAAATGGAGTAGTGGTCACTGGTCAGTAATAGTTTGCCTTGAGATAAATTACAATATCCATGCAATAATAGAAAATACTACAATTAAATTGCTCGTGAATCAATAACAATGTTCAGCTTATAATTCGTATAGGTATCCTAGATTATATTATATTGTTCTGATCTGATTCCTCACAACGTTTTGACTTGGTTTTGACACTTTTTGGATGAAACCATAGACTACTCAGTAACTGTGTATCATAGACATAATATTAGTAAAGAGGACTGCGCAACTATACCCAAAAAAAACGAGCCGAGTGAAACAGTTAGTACGGAGGCCGTCTGTCCCTTTCTAATAGGGTGACCATAAGATTGAGCTATGCGAGACAAATTCGAATTTGCTAAGATTTTTAAACACAGATTGGTATTGAAGTTTTAACTTTGCAGTTTGTTACCTTAAGAAATCAATATAGGCTTTTAATAAATTAGCGGGAATTAGCAGTATAACAGCAGGAAGATTCAAAGTGAAGACTGTTTTTTTTGTATTTATGCTTCACATATAGACTACTGATCCATTTATTATGTCGCCTTTCTTCATTTTTTGGGAGGCTATAACAATAGTACAACAGTTTTAGAATCCATCACCCATATGTTGACTCATTATAAGAATTTATGGGCACCCTAGTTGTTTGTCTATATAGTCTGTTTTTTAATCTCGTAGACTAAATTGACACTTGCCAAATGTCAAACTTTCTAATAATTTTGCTAGCTCTGTGGTGCAGTGTTGTACTTACGATACCGTTTCGTTCAATCGTAACTTTTTACAATAAGTCATCCTGAAATAATGGGCTTATCCTTGATGATTACGCATGGCTTTGCGTGGTCAGATATCCCTGGCAGTTTGTAGCACGTCGTACAGCCATGTGTACGTACGTGAATTTTAAATATAAAACTTTGAATGAATATTAAATTCGTCTATTATAGATAAAAAGTTACGATTCAACGAACCGGTATCGTAAGTACAACACTGCACCACAGAGCTAGCAAAATTATTAGAAAGTTTGACATTTGGCAAGTGTCAATTTAGTCTACGAGATTAAAAAACAGACTTTAGTCTTGTCTGTCTGTCACTGTCAACATGAGTACAATTGTATTGAGTTAATGTCAGTTTTATGTCTGATAGGTAGTTATTTTAAGTAGGAGTATCCTCGAGGAAAATAATTAAGATTGAGAGAAATAAAAAAAGTAGCATAATGCCGAGAGTGTGATAAATTAATATAGATAATTTCAGCTGCTTATTTTGTTCAGTGCGATTCAAGAACACCATAAAGCTGTGAATGTAATGCAAAACTATTTAGCTATGTTTCGCTTTTTCGGTTAGATAAATCGCGTTGTATTATAATTTTCTCTTTCATGCTTTATAAAATCTTATTCTTTGTCCTGTCGTAGTATTTACAGAGCTGATTCGTTTTCATAGTTAAGTAAACTTAGGCCATAATCCATAAACAATGGACACTCAATCAAAGTCTGTACAAATGAATGATATGGAGAAGAATAACACGCCTGCTTCTCTGAATGATTGCGCACCTGATTTAAATTATGAGGTGAGATTGTTCTTAGCTAAAAAATACATATCTAAAACAGTATTACTCACAGTTAAATTTATTCTGCTTTACAGATGGAAATGTGTCATGAAGAAACTGGGAGCAATGCTAATTTGGCAAAATCAAAAAATTTGCAAAGCAACGAAGAAGTATCTTTTTCTAGAGTGCCTGTTATTGAAGGTCAAACAAACAGTGGCACTGTAACAGAAATCAGCCAGACCCCTAAGAAGTCAGAAACTTGTAGGGCATCAATAACTACTCCTGCAATGCCAACTTCCCAATCATTGATTGCTGGGGAGGTGGCCCTCACACCAACCCATAGCTCCTTTACTCCTCAAGCTGTAAATCCACACAGTGCAATGACTGCCATCACTCCTATGGTGAGTGGAACTGACCAAGCCAAGAACAGCATTAAAGTTCAGTAAGTAAGCAAATCTACACTAATATAATAACGAGGAACCATTTTTTGTTTGTCTGTACCAGTAAACCTCGAAACTACTGAGCAGATTTGAAAAAAAAAGATCCCTGTTGGATTGGCTAGACTATCTTATGCTAATGAGACAAGAATTTCTTCTTGTACTTGGATAAAATATAGCCTATGTTACTTGGGGAATATTGGATATAGAAATATCTCAATTTCTGCATCTGAAAAAGGTTTCTAAAGAATTTGATGTGAACAGATAATGTTAATTTACAAGAAAAAAATTTGGAAACAATTCAATTTTTGTCACCTCACAGCCCGTATCGAAACTAAAAGCCTCTTAGTAACTTGGTCTACGGCGCTCTGTAGATATTCAATTAAATTACACAGTATTACATATTGTGGAAATATTTTTTCTTATATTATAGATTGTTATTGTAGGCCTAGTTTCAAGTAATCCTCATATGTATTAAATTGATAGAAAATTGTTGTTTCAGAAATTGTGTATCAACTATACATTTAGGTTGTGAATTAAAATTGTTGGATATTTACTGTAGAACTCGTTTTTCTGAATACAATCCTGCTAGATTTCATGGTGTTGTTATGAAGATAATTGATCCAAGAGCCACAGCTTTGGTATTCAGGTAATTTTTTCTTGTCTCCTGAAATATCACAATTGTAGTTAAATATGTCTCAATAATAAAAACACAATTATTTTTAATTACAGATCTGGAAAAGTACTTTGCACTGGGCTCAGGAATGAACATGATTCTTATATAGCTGCAAGAAAATTTGCAAGAATAATCCAAAAACTTGGATATCCAGTATGTATATTATACTAAAGTAATTACTATACTAATACTAAAGTAAGGATGCCATCATATTATGTGGATAATTATTTTTTACCTGTTATTTCAGGCGAAATTCTTGGATTTTAAAATACAAAATTTTATAGCAACAGCAGATTTGAGGTTTCCAATAAGATTAGAAGCTCTACAACAAGCACACGGGCAGTTCGCATCTTATGAACCAGAATTATTTCCAGGACTAGTATACCGAATGGTGCGACCCAGAGTGGTTCTTTTAATATTTGTTAATGGGAAGATAGTTTTTACAGGTAAGGCTTATTAGTATTATCTTTATTTATCAGACCATGGACGTCATCATCATCTGTCTAGCCTTTTCCCAACTATGTTGGGGTTGGCTTCCAGTCTATGCAGTGAATACTAATGCTTTAAAAGGAGCAACTGCCTATCTTACCTCCTCAAACCAGTTACCCAGAACAACCTGTACCCCTAGGTAAGACTGGTTGTCAGACATACTCTGGCTTCTGACTACCCCAAAATTACTGCCAGAGGTGTCCAAGATGTACTTAGAAAATGCACACAAACTTAGAAATTGTCTGATCTGGAATCAAACCCACACTCATACTTGAGAGGGTGATTCTTTACCCACTAGGCCACCACGATTTCAGATTAGTTTATGACGTATTGTCAATTTATTTACTTTATGACAGCTTTTTCTCACGCTCGTTGCCTTTAGGAATTACCATAAAAAAGCTTATATCTCTAGCTTGTTCCCACCTGTTCCACAAATTTCTTCCCAATGGGTCCAAAGTGAAAAAAATTTTTCATTTAAAGTAATAAAATGCAAGAGCTCCAAAAGATTGAAGATTTAGATATTTTACTGACACACCTTTTGGAGCCATATGGAAGGAATTTGAAGGTATATTTTGGAGTATAAGTGGAAGAAATGTACGAAAACTTTGCTAACAGAAAACACACAGGGTTTGGAGTAAATGGGAATAAGCCATAATCTCTCTATAGCCTCAAATTTTTCTGCATCCCAGTTAGTTCAGTAATTTTTGCATGATTTGATTTACAACATACAAATGAAGAAACGCACGCAATCTTTCACTGCCCCTGTCATATAAACTTCATAATGATTTACTTTAAGGCTTAGAGTGGTAGGTAGAGGAACATTAAAATAAAATGGTATTTTTATGTTTTATGCACATAGTCCGTACACAGTACATCTGTAGTAGGGACCTGTATAATCATTAAAATTTTTTGCAGGTGGTAAGACTAGGGGAGAAATAAATGAAGCGCTTGACATTATATACCCAATTTTGAGAAGTTACAGGATAAGCTAAAAAATTTCATGAATTTAATGTTAGACTGTAATAAAGTTGTATAATATATTGGCGTTTTTTAATTGACCATACTTATTTGTACATGATCTTCTTATACATAAAAATTAATTGCTGTTCGTTAGTCTCACTAAAACTCCAGAATGGCTGGACCAATTTGGCTTATTTTTAGATTTAAAATGTTTGTAGAGGTGCAGGGAAGGTTTAAACGATACGAAGTTCGCGGGACCATCTAGTAGTATATAATTATTTTGTTACAATGCCTATAAAACCATGAAAAACAAGCTAAGATACTTTTGCAACTTGAATCTAGCTACTTTTGAAGTTTTAGAATGTGTTGCATGTTGTCAAGTAGCCTTTTGGAGCTCACCGTACTTAGTTGTTTACAAAAACACATTTGACCAAATTCTGATCCAACATGAAATTGCTGAATTAATTTGGTGGAGTGAAGTACAGAGTGATAAATACTGCTGGTCCTACTCAAAACAGAATAAATAGTAACATTATCAGAGGAAACAGTTTTGTTTAATAGAAATGCACATAATATGATTCCCATTATGGTATTTTTTTATTTTATTGTTAAACTTTAGGTATTCAGCATATAATCCAATAACAAAATACTCTACAGAGCATGTACACTATCAATTACTTACATTTACTTTCACAAAGACTATATCTGTCAATGAGATTCAACATACCTAATAATAAAATGCCACAAAATAAATACTTTGACCTGTATAAGGAATGTTATTGAGTGTTTAAATGGGCTACATTTTTGTGTAATAAATGGATGCAACAGTAGCTGGCAGCATTACAAGCAGATATATTGCAACACATGGCTTAACCATAGATTGCTTGGACACCAGTATTTGAAAAATATTCAGAATTCTTTGCCAACATTGCAGAAACAAATTGTACAAAAATGTAGCATGTCCAGACATAACATAAGCCATGTTTGAATTTCACAAATACACTGTCACTGTGTGATAAATAAATGTCCTGCAAATAGGGCATGTACGTTGATAGCCATACAAACGTCTACAACAGTCTGTGCATAGACAGACATGGCGACAAGGCAGTGTGAGAACACATTTCTGTCGTTCTTGGCAAATTACACAAAGAGAGTCTGCAGAACTGGCTGCATCATCTGCTGGTGAGGAACTAAAGCTACCTTCTCTCGAGTCTAAGCCTTGCGTACCAGCCATTTGTGTGATTATACCCACTTCGGAGTTTGTGAAATAGTTAATTAGCATATAGTATAAGTATAATACATTTCTTATTAATGACCAATACAACATAGTCATTTGAACAATTATTGTTTCCCTAAAATGCACAATTAAACGCACAATAATGATAGCACATGTGATTCCCATAAAAGATTGTAAAGGCACTTCTGTTAAATAATTTGTAAATTTCAATAATGCCATGTAGGCATCTACAATTACATTCCCTATGATATGGCCGACATACATGAACACTGCTCTCAACAGTGGCGGAAGATGAATGGGCACAAATGTTACCAGGAACCACACTGTGTCCCCCACAAGTATCACAGAACTCTTCAATAAAGTCATCACTTCAACAAGCACTTTCACTACTGCTCTTAATAACCAATTCGTTGTAGTCATTAGTACACAAAATTTTGCAAATGCTTCGTTGTAGATGTCAACAACTCCATCCTGAACGTGCTTCAATTGATTGACAAATGTGTCAACTATCCCATTAGCAGATGCCGGTATTTCTTCGGTAAATACAGGTAAGTTGTCTTCGTAGACTATTTGAAAAAATAAAATTAAGCTTTTTGTAGTGCTTATTATTAACGAGGACACACATGATCCTGCTGCTACTATTAATTTTCCTGTAAAGGATGCTAATTGCAGAATAGTTTGAAGACTTGTTGCAAATACATTGATGACTTTAGCCACAAGTGAAATCATATTTAAATTCTCATTATAACGACGTTATAAAAATCTGTAATATAAAAAAAACTTTAATTTCAATAATAGCCACTTTTGTTGACAATCTCATAGTGAGTGACATAAGTGACATTTCTTTTACTTTTTTTCCTCCTTGGCAAGCCGCTATTTGCGCAATGCTACCAACAAAAACGGGGAAATTTGGTAGAAATTCAATAAAATTTAGGTTACGCAATTTGGATAGGATTATTGGTGAACTACAGGATATTAAATGCGTATGTTATTGAGGGAGATAAATGCTACTACATACATAGGTAAGGTAACATATGCATTGAAATCATTAGTTGCTATTAAGGAAGTAATAGAGATAGGAAAAGGAATCTTATAGGATTATTAGACTAGAAATAAAGGGTTCGTGATCGAGAAGAGAAGAAATAGGCAGATGGAACGTGCCCGAACAACAAAGAGATGGCAGTTTTTATTTAAGTTGCGCTGCAGTTAGTTAAGTGGCGTTTTTCACTCCACTTCTGACTCTCGTCGTGTACGGACGTGTCGCTCTGCGCTCGCCCGTTTACGACTTTTGTCTTTGTTACGCCCGACGTAACGCTCACCGTAGTCGCTCTGCCGACTACAAATATATCAATCTAAAGCTGCTTTTTTCAAAGCGGCGGACGATTATCCTGTTTCTAAAACGTTTGTGTCAAGTAAATTCAGTTGACCCCTTCTGGGTAAAAGCCACAGTTTCGTGGTTCTCGGTTGAAACCATACGGTGCCAACGAAGCCGAGAGGGTGTTGACCCAATCACACCCGCCGAACCCCTTCAGGGCAAGGCAGTCAATTGGACGGGAGCTCGGATTTCGGCCTTGGGGGATCTCCTAGTCGTGCCTTGCATCTGGTTTGCTTTCACAGCTACACACCTGGTGTCGGTTGGGTATCTCTATACCCTTCGCACTAGACTGGCTAGGGCCCGTTCGCACAATAAGACTGGCGAACGGTTTACAAGCTTAGGGCTCACCAATAGGTACTCACCTCCCTGCCTATACCCGGCAGGGAGGGTTACACATCCCCGGGCCCATCCACCCGGGGAGATAGGAGATAGGTTGTTAGGTTTTATAATTAGGCCCCCACCTTTAGCTCGGTAGCCCTCTTCCCTCACGGGAAAATGACTACCGAAGTAATTAAGTTCTTCTTTGAGGTCCTCCTCAAGGACCAGACATCGTCGCCAAATATGGCGACATTATTAGTAACCTTGATATCAAGGACCCGCGCCTAGCGCGCTATTGTGTTATAGACAACGGCTCAACAAAGGAGGCCGGCGCAGCTGTGCCGCGCCCCATTGTCGAGCCTATAATTGTCTCTTCGGGGAAAACCGCCGCATTAGCGGAAACGGTAATCCCCAATACAATGGTCGATGCCCAGCTGCACTCGACCATTGTTTAATCCCATTGTCTCACAGACAATGGAAATAACTCAGGCGAGTGCACCTGCGTCAAACGTCGACGCCGAATGCATGGACACCTCGTCCTCCCGCTCTGCCTCACCCGTCCCTGAGGATGCTCAACCCTCCGAGCCCTCTGACTCCTCTTCCTCCGACGAAGACTTCACCGTCGTACTGGGAGGTAAGAGGAAAAAGAACAAAAACAACGACAAGGCGCGCAAGACCATCGCCCTTGCCGCATCTCCTCTCCCTAGCCCGCCCGCTGTGTCTACAGCATCCCCCGCCCCGTCACCCTCGACCTCGCAGGTCGCTTCCTCCCAAGGTGCCGCTAAGCCCAAAAGCGCACCTAAAAGCAAACCTCCGCCGCCTGTATACTTACAGGACAAGGCGAAATGGACCGAAGTGTCCAAGCTGTGTGTTGATCGTAAGATCAACTACAGATCGGCCTCCAATACCGGCAACGGTATCAAAATCGTCCTCCCTACGTCAGACGACTATAGGGAAATAACTAAAGCGCTAAGAGCGAGGAACATTTCGTTCCATACGTACTCCCTCCCTGAGGAAAACCTCTCCGGGTCGTCATTACCCGTATTCCGAAGGAAATCCCTTCGGATGACATTTTAAGTGACCTTAAGTCACAAAACATCCCTGCGACGCAAGTCCATAGGATGCACCGCGCCCGCAGCGGCCACGCCTTCGACATGGTGCTCGTAGTATGCGAGTCGTGTCCTTCCAAAATCCACCCGATTTTTAACATCAAATCGGTGTGTAATTTAACCGGCATCTCAATCGAGAAGCCAAATAGATCTGGCATTGTATCCCAATGCCACCGTTGCCAACTGTGGGGTCACTCACAGCGCAACTGTTTCGCCCAGCCTAGGTGCGTGAAATGCCTAGGCCAACACGGCACCTCCGACTGCCCGCGACCCAAGGACCGCACTCTGTGCACCGAGCCTCCGAGCTGTGTACTCTGCGGCGCCTCAGGCCATCCCGCCAACTACCGCGGCTGCCCAAAGGCCCCAAAAACGTCTCCCAAGCTGGCCAAGCGTGCAAACGCCCGCCAGCTAAGGGAAAGCCCATCAGCGAGGCTACCTACCGCTCAACTTCCCGAGCGTCTCAGCCCACAACGGCCCTCCCCATGGAACCCTCTCAACCATCAGAGAGCCTTTCCAACCCCGAGGCCAACTCAGCCCCAGCCAACTCCCGCCCCGGTGAATAATCCCACCGCGGCGCCCGCGAGCTTACCTCGCGTCCCTCCTGTCCTTCCCTCCGCGCCCTCCGCGGCTCCTATAGCCGCCAAGCCCGCGCAAGCGCAAGCGATCGCGCCTTCTTCTAGCCCAGTATCAGCGCTCAGTTCTATGAACGTTATACTGAGCACGTTCAGTGTATTTACGAGCGACAGAGCTCAACAACTTTCGAGGGAGATAGTCGCCAGCAATGGCGACCTTATCAAACTCTACTCCGTTATGCAGGAGTATTCAGACGTCGCCCAGGCAGTTCAAAACCTGCCTCACTTTAGGAAATAGAAATGGATAATACATCCAAAATTAAACCCCATTCCCTTAGGCTTGGCTATTATAATGCCAACGGTATTCTCGGCCAACGCGACGAGATTTCCGCCTTCCTACAATCCCATAAGATAGACATTCTTCTCGTACAAGAGACCTTCCTAAAGCCGCGTGTACGCGGCCCTAATATAGCCAACTATAAGTTAATTAGAAATGACAGGATCACACGCCACAAAGGCGGCACGCTTATCTATTATAAAGATCGCTACATTGTGTAGAGATCACTCCCCGACTTAAGCTGCATTGAAGCCTCGATCTGTCGACTAGCCATGTCCCAGCACCAGTCGATCACTCTCGTATCGGCCTACTGCCCTCCCACGTCCTCATCCTTTCAGTCCTACGACCCGATCCTTTTCACGAACGATCTCAGAGCCTTACTAGGCCTGAGCGACTCTGTAATAATAGCAGGCGATCTAAACGCCAAACATCCCGCCTGGAATAGCAACACTACTTCTCCAAGAGGCAGGTTGCTATTCAATCAGTGTGAATCCCTCAACTTCGATGTCATCGCTCCGATGCATCCCACTCACTTTCCTAATATAGTCGACCACCTTCCCGACGTTCTCGATGTAGCGCTCCTCAAGAACGTAAACTTACGTTTACATTCGATCGAGGTACTACACGAGCTCACCTCCGACCACAGACCGGTTCTTGTGGAACTAGCCTCGCGCTCAGGCCCACTCGACCCGGATCGCCCTCCTCCCACCCAGATTGTCACGGACTGGAGAATGCTAAGCGAAAGCTTGAAATCCTCCTCCGCCCAGTTAGAATCAATTCCCGATGAAATCAACTCAGTCGCTGACATGACGGGCGCGATCGGCTCGTTCACCGAGCACGTACAATCCACCGTGGACAAGTGTTCACGAAGAGTTGAAGCGACGAGCTTTCATCGCTTCAAGCTCCCGGATGACGTGCGTGCTCTGGTGACCGAGAAGAACGCGGCTGTCCGTGCCTACAGTACTTTTCCCTGCGACGCTAACAAGTCTCACATGCGTAACTTACAGCGTGCTGTAAAGGAACGCCTTGCTGAGATGCGTCAAACGCGCTGGGACAAGACGCTGAGCGAACTCGAGCCGACTCATCAAGCCTTCTGGCAGCTTCAAAGGAAACTCAAATCCGATGAAGTAGCTTCCACCCCGCCGATCAAACGCCCCGACAATTCCATCGCCTTCGAGGACGATGAAAAAGCGGAATGTCTGGCCGACAGCCTCGAGGCTCAATGCTCGCCTAGTACCCAACCGGTCGACCCGGCTCACCTACTAAAGGTCGAAGCCGAGGTCGAGCGCAGATCCTCCCTACCACCGCAAGAAGACCCCGACGATCCCTTGCCTCCCGTCACTCCAGACGAAGTGGCAGAGATCATCAAACGTCTCAAACCCCGTAAAGCTCCGGGCCCAGATAGAATAACCAATAAAGTGTTCAAAATCCTACCCGCTTCCCTCGTAATGCTCATGACCGCGATCTTCAATTGCGCCATGACCCATAACCTGTTCCCACAGGCATGGAAAGAGGCAACCGTAATCGGTATTCCCAAACCCGGTAAACCAAAATCAGACCCGTCCAGCTATCGCCCTATCAGTTTACTCAATGTGTTCGGCAAGATCTACGAGATACTTATCTATAAGCGTCTCAAAGATTACGTCGAAGCAAAGAGTCTTATTCCATTAGAACAGTTTGGTTTTCGAACCCATCACTCTTGTGTCCAACAAGTCCACCGCATCGTGGAAGGTGTGAGCCACGGATTCCAACGTGGCCAACTCACCGGCACGATTCTCTTCGACATAGCAAAGGCATTCGACAAAGTCTGGCACAAAGGCTGATTTACAAGCTTTACCAACTCGGTGTCCCAGACCGTCTCGTCGTCATCTTACGAGACTTTTTGTCGAATCGCACCTTTCGCTATCGCATAGACGGCACTCTTTCTTCAGCCCACCCTATAAAAGCTGGCGTCCCACAAGGCTCGGTACTCTCCCCCATCCTCTTCACGCTATACACTAGCGATATTCCTAAGAACAAGCATGTTCAATTAGCCCTATTCGCCGACGACACGGCAATCTACTGCTCAGGCCTCAGCCCAGCCGCCATAGTGAGACATCTCCAAGCCTATTGCAACACCCTAGGTGTCTGGACTAGGCTATGGAGAATCGAACTCCACCCCGACAAAAGCCAGGCCATACTCTTTCGAGCCCCGCCGTAGGCTTCCTCCCGCGCCCCGTCAGTCACCATGTTTGGTAGGCCGATTCCTTGGAAGGAGCATGCCAAATATCTAGGTGTAATCTTAGACCAGCGCCTCTCATTCGCCGAGCACATACGTAAGGTGCGCTCTAGAGCAGCCTTTGTGTACGGCAGATTGCACTTCTTGCTCAATTCAAAGAGCAAATTATCTCTTAAATCCAAGTTACGCCTCTACGGATCGTGCATACGCCCGTCATGATGTATGCTTGCCCTGTGTTCGCACAGGCAAGCCATCGCCTCCTTCACAGAATGCAAGCCCTTCAAAACCGTGCCTTACGGAAAATCACAGGAGCTCCCTATTATGTTCGAAATGAGATTCTTCATGTCGACTTAAAAATCCCTACCATCCGCCAGTATATGAAGCGTGCCGCCATACGGTACTTCGAACGCGCTGAGAAACACGATAACTCACTTATCGTGTCAGCCAGTAATTACACTCCCTCCCGCATCAGTAGGATTCGCCGCCCTAGGCATGCCCTTCTAGAACCTGACGATGAGATAACTGTCCTCCAAGAGAGTAGTAAACTCACTAGCACCCTATACAAACACAAACCGCGTTCGTACAAACCTCGCCGCCGAGGTCCGCCGCGACGTCCCGTTCTCTGTCCTCCCGACCCTTGCTCATCGAGCCAGCCCGCGAGCTGAGCCAGTAGCTTTAAATTCCCCATTTAATAATAATGATCATATGATCCAGCCTGTCCCTTTGCTGCCTCCCCAGCGCCGCCCTAAGCCGAGGTCCGACCCCACAGGGGGTACTGTTACGGAGTGGGTCGGAAAATGGTTTTTAAAAAAAAACTATTTAATTGGCTAAAATAAAAATGTATTGAAAAATAATTAGAATCACAAGAAAATAGAAAGAAAGTTGCCCGACGGAAGTCCAATCCAAAACTGAAGAAATATTATTATCGCTAATTAAAATAACATCGGTTTCCTATTGCATTGACGTCAATGCAATGGGAAACTCAGCAATTTAATTTTATATTGGTAACAGGGGTTATTTCGATATAACAACCCCCCCGTTAAGATCGATCATCACATCTCAAAGTGATGAGAGATGTCAGGATTGATGTATGCTAAATCATGTATGCTAAATCGCGTATGCTTAAGTGGATTTACGTCGGACATTACAATAAACAAAAGAAACATATTTAAAACACCAAAAATAACAACTAATTTCAAAAGACATCAATACAACTGTTAAGGATAGAAAAGTTACTCAAAAATAATAATTATTAACTACATTTATCATTATTTAGGATGCAAGGAAATCCAGATTAGAGTTAACAATAAAAGTATTTAAACAATTAAACATTATTGATTAATAAGAGCAATTATTAAAATCTAGATAAATCAAGATGACAATATGAAAAGAAAGAAAATTATTACTTAATTACGAACCATGTGCATTCATTACAAATTAATTATCATGAGTCTTGCCAAACAGAATATTCCTTTTAATAGGGGTTGGCGTCACTCGTAAGTCCTCTATAGACTCTGACTCGTCCTTATTGACGGGTGCTATTGTATCACCATGAAATACAGTTTGAGAGGTTGGAACCGGGTTATTTTTTGTGTTATGACATTGGTTAAATATTTGAATGCAACATGGGGCATTAGTACGACAAAGTAACTTACGACTCTTATATAAAATGTAAAATAAGGTTAACATCGAGATGCATAAACTAAAAGACAAATAGTGAGTGCTATACATTTGAAAATGAGATGGATTTTCTATCTTATTGATCTCTTCTTCAAAAGAGTTCAAGTGAATACTGGCTTGCAGCAGAGAATCAAGATTATCTAAGTTATTTAACTTTGAGTAAGGTAATCGTTCTAGAGTTTTATTTAACTTAGATCGCTCACAACAATCATCTTGTAAGATGTTGAAATTTGATATTTTATTGGTTACATTTCCAATAACTGTTTCGCCAACAGCGGCGAATTGCAACGTCTTGTAAAAAGCCTTACAGTTTCTAGGCAAAGACAAGATACCAGTACCAAACAAAATAACGTCAGAACTTATGTCTTTATCATTACAAGTTACATGACACTTGCCAGGTTCAGATTGTACAAAAATCCAACGATTTAAAGTTAACTTATGAAATAGATCAATTGAACCGTGAATAAGTTTTGTAACACAAATGTCAGGAAGTTTGCTAATCACATCACTTAAGAGAATCGTTTCACACGTAGGGTTAGCGATTGCTGAAAACACATTAGTTAACACACACACGTAACACTTATCACTTATTAACTTGCACTTGTCTATGTCTGCGATAAGTGAATAAAACATGCGATCAGCTGTGATTGCTACATATGAGCTAGTTGGCTCGATAAGAACGTAGGTATCTGGTTTCAACATATCGTAGGGAACAGGTAGGGAATGATCCTATACAGGTCATACACCTGAGGTAATACGAGAGGGATCTTGACAACAATAATTACCTTATTTAAATGGAAAAGCACACAAGTTGTGAAATGTCAATAAGATTGTGTATATTTTGTAGCGTTAAAGGAACGGGAAGTTCATAATGGCTAGGAAGATTATTCCTATGCTTATCTAACTCACTGTACAATTGGTGTGGACTGAGTACAGTGGGATGCAACACGTTGAGTTTTGCGAATAGAATGGCATTGTTAATATCTTCGATATCAAAAGACAAAGTCATTATAATAGACTCTAATGAATTTAATAAGGAACTTAATTCAGATTTAATTTCTAGCTTGTTGTTACTATTCACAACAGTTTCTAGTATTTTATGGATTGTTTCCATGTTCCTTAAAATGTGGTTTTCGTTTTCGTTGACCTTAGATATCGTGTTATTGAAATATGATATGGTCGACTTAATTACATGAATGTTATCTTTCATGAGATGAGCGAGACGTTTCTCATCAGTTTGTACTTCGTCTATGGCTTTCGAAAATCTCACCGCGTCTTCAGAATCCAAAGTGCCAAAAATAGTTTTAAGGAGAGAGCCACCGAAGTCCATGAGACCTCTTTTAAAACGCATATGGGGTTTTTCGTCGACCAATAAATAAGATACGGAAGAAAACTTACTAACGTTAAGAATATGACGATTTTTTAGAGCGGACAACGAATTGATACAGTCGGACTGTATCTTAGAGGAAGCTAACGAGTTGCAGAATACATTGAGCTTTTCAAATAAAAATTCGACCTTATCTAAATTAGGTTGTACATGACCTATATCAACATATGCTATAACATTCCAATCACTATTAGTAAACTTAATGTCTAGAAGCTTATCAAAGTAGACGCCAGGACTGCTGACGATAGAAGAAACGTATTCGCATGTGATCGGCGATGACAGCGTCGATCTGAAATAACAATGAAACGCTCATGTATTACGTTACTACTGTTGCGTCACTGGCCGGCTTGATTTCGTCGTGGTGGTGACGTACGTGTTTACGATTAATAAGCAGCGTAACAGAATGGTTGCCATTTAGTTTTATTATTTTGAAAGGGCCTTTCCACACAGGGGATAAGGCCTTATTTTGCTTGTGATGGCAACGGACATATACCATGTCTCCTGTTTTATAGGACAATGGTTTCGTACGAGAATCATAATAAGTTTTGATTTCTCTTTGAGGATTGAATATTTTGGAGAGCCTTCTGACGACTGTAGTATAGTCGGTGATTAAGGGCTCGGATGTAATCCGTATAGGTGTTTGTATCAAGAGTATCGATGCTTGAAGGTAAGTAGGGTTTGAACCCGAAAAGCAATTCCAGGGTGAGTAACCTGTGGTACTATGTATATTTGAATTATATGCTATCATAGCACTAGGAACATAGAGGTCCCAGGTATGTTGGTTCTCACCGATATATGATCTAAGGTATTCCTTTAGAGTAGAATGACTTCGTTCAAGGCTACCACATGTCTGAGGGTGGTAAGGAGATGCGAACACATGTTTGATGCTGAACAACTTCTCAAGTTGTTTGAAGACATCAGAGCAGAAATTGGTGCCTTGATCGGATATTATTAATTTAGGAATCCCCATATGGGATATGAATAGAACTAAAGATTTCGCTGTTTCTTCAGCGGAACAAGATTGCATAGGATAAGCCTGAGAAAATTTAGTCAAGTCATCTTGTAAGGTAAGTAAGAACTTATATTTGTGTTCATGTGTTTCAAGAAGCGGACCGACTAAATCGAGATAAAGTTTTTCGTTAGGCCGAGATGCTGTAGATGTTATAATCATAGGGGCTTATTCGTTTGTCTTAGAGGTTTATTTATTTGGCAAGAGCGGCAATTTTTCACATAATCCTCGATGTCTTGCCGCATGTTTTTCCACCAGAATTGGGTTTTGATTCTATCAAACATGCGCGATATACCCGGGTGGCCAGCTAGTGGTGAATCATGATTATCTCTAAGAATGCTTTTGACCTCGTCAGGGGTCGGATAACGTATAGAATTACGATAGATGTTTACTTTTATATTAGTGTTATGAAATAGAAATGATAAAATATTATAAAGTTTTGTGTAAGATAATCTTGTGTAAGGATCTGTAAAGTCTGATATAGCGAATTCTTTTTCTTCCATATACCAATACTTTATCATTTCTCTATAATCACGAAGGAGGTTAAATATGTCCTTGTAACTCATTTCATCATAGTGGTTAAGTTTTAGAAATAAATGTGTAAATAAATGATTATCATTAGATGTGGAATAGTAAGTATTTAGTTCGCGTTCTATGTCGCAAATTTTAGGTTCACTAGTGGAGGCGTCCATGATATCCTTGCAATATGGCACGGATTCATCTAAGTCAATGGACGTCGGATAAGCAATAAGCTTACACTTTGCTTTCATCAATGACTCGTTATGTTCCTGGATAACGGTGTCGAATGACACGTCAGGCTGTTTTATAATTTTAAGAAACTGCTCGTAAGTTTCTGATATAGATGGTGAATTGCGTGCGTCTTCCTCGTTGTTAGAAGTCGATGGATTGCAGATAACTGAATCGGAGCCTTCGTTATCCTGTAATACATTTACGGGGAAACGCGATAAAGCGTCGGCGTTTGCATTTAATTTACCCTTTTTATAAACGATTTCATAATCGTACTCTTCGAGTTTAAGACGCCATCTGACGAGTCTAGATCCTGGATCTTTGACATTGAAAAGCCACACTAGAGGTTTGTGGTCAGTAATTATCTTAAATTTACGGCCATACAGATAAGGGCGGAATGTTTTCACGCCAAATAAGATTGCTAGGAGCTCCTTTTCGATAGTCGAATAGTTGCCCTCGGCTTTATTAAGGGTGCGCGAAGCGTACGAGACGGGTTTGTCAGACCCGATTGCGCCCTGAGATAGTACAGCACCTATCGCATAATTAGAGGCATCAGTTGTTAGAAGAAAGGGTTGTGTAAAATCAGGATACTGAAGCAGAGGCGCCGAAGTTAATTTATCCTTGAGGGTGGTGAACGCTTGTTCTTGGCTGTTCGACCATTGAAATGTGGCATCTTTTTTCAGTAGGGCAGTCAGTGGTTTAGTGATCTTGGAGAAGTTATTAATAAAACGACGATAATAGCCGACTAGCCCTAGAAACGATTTTATATCCTTTGGATTCTTAGGAGTAGGGAATTGAGAAACGGCCTTGACCTTTTCGGGATTTGGACATACACCTTTATCGGTGATTATATGCCCAAGATAAGCGACCTCGCGTCGCAAAAACTCACACTTGTCAGGTTGGAGTTTTAAATTGAACCTTCGGATGCGGTCAAAGACTAACCTGATTTTGTCCATATGAGATGTCAAGTTACTACTGTAGATTATGACGTCATCAAGATAAACATATGCATGGAGACCTTGGAGACCAGAAAGGACAGTGTTCATTAATTTCTGGAAGGTCGAAGGGGCGTTTTAAGCCCAAAGGCATCCGCAAGAATTCGTAATGCCCTGTACTGCTAGAATTAGTGTTTATTGAGAACCCCGTTTTTTGTGCATCTTGGGAGTTCATTCTGATCTGATGAAAGCCACTGGAGAGATCTAATGTACTGAAATATTTTGAGTGGCCTAACTGATCTAATATATCAGTAATAAGCGGCAAAGGATAACTCTCAGAGACAGTGACGTCATTCAGACGGCGATAGTCTATTACTATACGCCATTTCTTTTTACCTGAAGCGTCCATCTTCTTGGGAACTACCCAAACAGGGGCGCTCCAAGGTGACGTTGACGGACGTATAATATTTTGATCGAGCATCTTGCGGATTTGTGAGTCCACTTCTTCCTTGTGGCACTCAGGAAAACGGTACGACTTTACGTGAATAGGGCTGAATCACCCGAATCTATAGAGTGCTCGATCGCGTTCGTAAATGATAGAGGTTCGCCCTCTAAATGGAAAATATCTGTGTACTCAGAACAACATTCTAGCAGTGCCTCCTTTTCTTCGGAGTTTAGATGAGAACAACGTATTAGATTCAATACCTTTTGAGGTCTGTCAGATTCTGAATAGGATAAAGCATTGACGGATTCGTTTATATCTGTGGCAGTATCATATTCAAGAGGCGTTAACTGGACTTTAAAGTCTCGAACTTGGATATCAGAGTTAGTAGTATTTAAAACGGTTACGTTAATCCTTTTATTAGGCTTTATAGTAACAAGACAATTTGCGATATAAATACCTTCGCTTATAGAATGATCTAATAATAGGCCCTCATTATTTTTATAATGTTCAGGTGAGTAATTAGATACTGCGCATTCGATGACCGCTTCGGAACGTGCGGGAATGACGTAAGTCGGTTGAATATAGTTTATGTCCAGGCTCTGTCCGCATATATGAACTGATTGTGAGGTATAGTCAATATTGGCTTTGAAATGATTTAAAAAGTCGCTGCCAATGATACCGTCATACTCTAGGTTAATGTTATCGTCAACTACATGGAACTTAAACTCGTGGCGATTATTATTCAATGTAAAATACATCTGACACGTGCCTAAAGTTTCTGAATAGGTGCTAACATTATTAAAACCTTTTATCTTAGCTATTTCACGAGATAGCTCAGGCGCTTTAGTTAAACTTGACAGTTTGACCAAACTAATACTCGCTCCCGTGTCGATAAGAAGGCGCAACGGATGAATGGAAAGAGAAGTACTCACATATACGTGAGGCAATGACACCTTTTTAGAGTATGAAGATACCTCGTAGACAGGAATTTCGGGATTGATTTTAATTTCCTCTTTAGGATAATGCGGCATAGCGGACTCATTATGAGAAGGAAATTTTGGACTCAACGATACAGGGGCTCTAATAGGAGCTTGTTGAGATGAAATGGTATTTTGACTCGACGAAACAGCGGTTCTCTGTGGAATGTGTCGAGATGAGACAGAGTTTTGACTCAGCGAAACAGGGACTCCTTTTGGAGCGTGCTGAGATGAATTTGGCTTTAGACTCAACGATTCAGAGGCTCTTGGAAGAGTGTGTTGAGATGAAACAGTGTAACGACTCAGCGAAACAGGGACTCTCTTTGGAGCGTGCTGAGATGAAATAGAATTTGGACTCGACGAAACAGGGACTCTCGGAGGAGCATGTCGAGATGAAATAGTAGAATGACTCAGCAAAACAGGGACTCTCTTTGGAGCATGCTGAGATGAAATATGTTTTTGACTCAACGATTCAGGGACTCTCGGGAGAGCGTGTTGAGATGAGATATCGTTTTTATTCGATTTATTTATAAAGGTACGAGTGCCTAAATTATCCGGATAACGACGGCACATTTTCGTAATCCGTGGTGTTAGTTTAAAGAGTTTTCAGGGTCGTCACTGTCCTCACAAGGAACATAATAAGGTGTCGGTGACGGCGCCGATGATATCGGCGGCTCGAATGTAACATGATGCATCGCAACTGGACGGTCGCGATTCTCGGAATTAAACGTATTACGCCGTTCGCTATTATATTTTCTTTTGCGGCATTGAGTAATATCGTGACCTCTGTTTTTGCAATATTTGCAGAAAAGTTGAGACCCCGAGTTATAAAATGATGTTGATGGTTGAGGCCCCGAAGGAGTAAATGGTGGACCTGTGCGCTTTTGTTTCTCCCGGCATTCAGCATCCGAGTGCCCGGGTTTACCACAGATCCTACATTTAGGTTTAATAGATGTTTTATACAGGAGGTTTTGTATCTTTTCCTCCTCGAGAGCCACGTTGATAGCATCATTAAGTGATTTTGGGTTTCTACATCTGACATTATTACTCAGTCGTGGATTTAATCCTAAACTAAAAGTAAATAATGCCAAATCTTCGGTCATAGCGATGCGACCGGATATGTCCTTCTTTAGGGATTCAGAATTATAAATTTCTGATTGAAGATCGGTGAGGCAGCTTTCTACACGCAGGGCAAATTGCGCAACAGTTTCGTTTGTTGTTTGCCTGCACGATTGTAAGTCTAGCAACAAATGATTATAATGCTTCCTCTCACCGAAATTTTGCTTAAGAAAACATTTCAACTGATTAAAATCCGAAAATATTTTATTAGAGCACGCAATCTGAGCTTTACCTTCAAGGCGTGATAGAATATATTTATTTAATAAAACTATTTGACTATGTGATGCTAAATCTAAGGCATTTTGGCAGTTGGTGAGAAAGGCGGTAAGAGTTTCGCGCTCTCCCTTATAAGGGCTAATAAAATCACAGAGCACCTTGATGGGAAACTGTTCGCTCAACGACATTTTCTTAGAAGAGGAATTTTCGGCTGTTTCCGTAGACATTATGAACTTGAAAGGAAACTATAAAGGTAGACGAGTTGCACGTATAATTATGATAGAATAAGGTTTACGATATGTGATACCCTAGGTAATAAAAATACCTAATAAGAATTAAGAATATTGTAGCGATAACAGCAAAATAATATGTTCTACTCACAGACACAGGAACACGAAGAATTCGATACGCATTTTCTGGCACTGAATTAGCACGATTACTGGAACAGGAGGACTGCGGCGCGATAAGTCGCGGCCAGCAGCAGCAGGAACGTCAGGAACAGCGGGGTGGCGGCGCACGGCACCCGCGCGTGCACAACGCGTACACGTGGCAGCACCACGCGGCAGCTCCGCGTGGCAGGGCGGCAAGGGCGATCACCGGCTCCTTGCGGCGATATCAAGGTGACAGAGCTCGCGTATGTTGAGCTCTGGGAGATGGAAGCTTGGAGAATTTGGGACGATCGGCAGGCTTACGCACGACACTCGTAAGGCTTACTGTCGCGACTCGTCTTTGGAGATGGCACTGAGTTTGTCGAGGTGTGATTTCACTTAGAGAAAATATGGACACCCCGGAGCTGGATTATCTCGTCGGCAACGTGAAGTTCACACACGATAACTTTTCAGTTTTCAGGACACACACGACCCGTTATGGAATACCAGTGGAACGATTACGGCGATATCAACACTGGTATCCCACTTCTGACACCACTGTTACGGAGTGGGTCGGAAAATGGTTTTTAAAAAAAAACTATTTAATTGGCTAAAATAAAAATGTATTGAAAAATAATTAGAATCACAAGAAAATAGAAAGAAAGTTGCCCGACGGAAGTCCAATCCAAAACTGAAGAAATATTATTATCGCTAATTAAAATAACATCGGTTTCCTATTGCATTGACGTCAATGCAATGGGAAACTCAGCAATTTAATTTTATATTGGTAACAGGGGTTATTTCGATATAACAGTACCCTTAGCGCAGTCGCTTAGTTTATAAGTTGTTTTACGCCCCTGGCTGGAGGCCTTAAATTCTAGGCATCCACAGGGAAAAGTCCGGTTAAGCAGTACACGGCCTCCTAGGCTGAACTGCGAGATGCCATACCAAAAAAGTTAAGTGGCGCCGTGTACCATAGAGTATAGTAAATAGATTGGGAATAGAGAACCCACTTCGATTTTTTTCTGCAACCTTCAAACGATTTTTGAAGCGCCATCTGGTATCGTCTGCCGAAACAAATTGTTTATGTGTGCGTACATCCCATTTCACACACATGTATACATCAGTATTGTCTACAGGTTATTCGTCATCTCGACAGACTAAACTCACCATTAAAGTGTCGAGTTGGTGAAACTCGAAATTTGTACATTTATCATGTCGTCAACTCGCCACTCAAGATTTTCATTCGTGTCCAGTTAGTGAAACTTAGATTTTATCACTTTTATGTTTTCGCCAACTGGATACATTGTGTCACAAACATCATCGGCCACTGAACGTCCATTTTGCAAACGTTTGAAACGCGAAAAGTTGATTCCCAAACTTGGCGAAAACATAAAAGTGATAAAATCTAAGTTTCACTAACTGGACACGAATTAAAATCTTGACGTGGCGAGTTGACGACATGATAAATGTACAAATTTTGAGTTTCACCAACTCGACACATTCGTGGTGAGTTTAGTGTGTCGAGATGACGAATAACCGTCTATAGATATTCTAGGGGAATTTGTTCATACGTACGTACTTACAAAATATAGCCACAGAATGTAGAAAATAGTTATTTATTGAAATATGGAAATACAACACAGATTACTACAACTCAACAGAACAACGTTATGTAGGAACATTTAGAAAGTACTTAGTAGGCGACCTGGAATTAAATAAAAATCATATTTACTTATGTTTATGTTTATTGTAATAAATTTGTGCTGAAAGTTTAGTTTCATCATCCTCATCACGATATTGGATTTTACCTGATAAAATTCGATTAATTGAGCGGCACCAACTATATACCAAAATATTTATTGTAATGTTTTCAAAAACATTTCTTAATTCTATCTTGTGGATATCGCAGGTGAAAGGATAATCCACAAATATGTCTAAAAACATTTTTATCTTTTCTTTTAATTTAGTTTTGGCACATTCTTTTTCAAAATTTCTACTACAATATTTTGTATGTCTTTAAAACTTTTTCCGCCACTATATTGGGATACAACAGACAATGTTTTCCTTTTGTATATTCTTTTGCCCTTATATAACTATTTGATTTTAATTGACTGTCGCCAGTTAGTTCAGTTTTGCAGTGCCTGCATGATTTAGCAACTTTTTTAAAACATTTAGCCAGCACCCACCCACATACATAATTGGCCTGACCAGCATCAGCAGGCTCAGAATTTAAATTTATAAAAGGCACCTCAATTTCGTCATTTTCTTCTTGCTGAAATGGTAGAACCTCATTACTGGGAACATTAGAAGTGTTTTCTAAAAGTTTGTCTTCCAAAAAGAAACTCAATGTCTGAAGACAATCATTGTCATCATTTTCACAGTTAGCGTTAAGTGAATGGGGTGAGTTATAATTATTTAAAAGAAGTGATTTATAGGCACCTTCAAAGCTAATTGTGTTGGGTGCCGTATTCCTCACCCCAAAACTTCTAATGTTCCCAAAAAAATTTTCCAGTGGGTCCTGGTTAAAGTTTCTGGTCATCATTGTATCAAATAAATATTTTGGGATAATATTTTCCACAACTGTTGCATGCCCTCAATAGTACGTATAAAATTTTTATTGAAGGTACCGAACTCGTTTCAATTAATCTTATTTTATTTTCCTTTTCTTTTTTAACTTTAATAAATTTTATTGATTTTAATACCTTTTTGGCATTTTCCCATAATTCATGATGAGGAGAATTGTTTCTAACACCACATTTATACATTTTTCCATGTATCATATTAAATGAGCTTGAATTTAAGGAATCAAATAAATTGTCCATCATTTTGGTAAATGTAATTACTTGGCGGCACTCATTAGATAAATCGCCCCTAGCAGATAAATGTTCTGCAGCTGTAGCAACACTGCGGCTAAAAATTTGGGTTGCGTGTTTGACCTTCATTTTTTATTTTCTCCACATAAATATGTTCATCAGTTAGTTTCTGACATATTTTAATTCACCATGTAATTTGTCCGCTTCATAAATTTTCTGGTAATATTCCCATTTTATCGTCTTTTCAACCTTTTCTTCGAAGTCGAAATATTTTAAGTCCTTCGTAAGTAAATTGTTTCTTACCCTTTCAATAAATGAGGGACATCAAATAATGGGATAATTTTAGATTTCCCTACTTCCATTACATCATGTCTCCATTCCTTATTTTCTTTTATGAATTTTATTCTACTATCTTCAATAATTTCATTCACTACACTGACATTTACTGTGCTTTGGTCGCACACTGTGCACAAAATATTAAGCCCTGTACCCTGAACATATTTAATGACTTTTATAGTCAAGGCTTTTAATTCTGCTTTGTTAACAGAATTTGTAAAAAGTATGCAACAGGCTGTTTAAATTTTTCTTTAATCCTTTGACCATGTAAACTAAAACATGGTCAGCAATTTTACTACGCCAAGCGAATCCCTTTAATTTATCCTTAGATCCGTCGTAATGGATCTGCGGCGATATTGACATCTCGTCAAAAATAAGACAGCAGAGGCGATCTTCTGGACTTAATTCCTTCACAGTCTTTCTCATTTTATGAATAAAACTTATTTAGCCCCGACTCTATTTCAATTTTCGCAAGAAGCCTTTTAATGATTTTATAGAGGGCAATGTAAAGTATTTATATAAAAGAGTATAACTCTTGGGACTCTTTTGTACATGGAGAGAGACAAAACTTTTTCCTTTAAAGTAAACCTCCGCCCACGAGCTCTCTTGTGAGTTTGGGTGTACTGCATGTTTGTGAATATTTTTGCTGCAGTTGTCATATTTCTCGTTATTTTTTAAACAATTTGTATTGCTAATTTTATCAACGCTGGCTAATCTTTCTTTCAAACTACTACTCCGTTTACGTAACCGAATAATTTCGGTTTTTAAATTCTTCATTTGGAATCTTGAAATCTTTAATTCATTCTCCAGCGATGAAGTTGATTTCAGTTTTTCTGCAAAAAAACTTTTACTTTACTACTTTCCACACCCAGATAAAAAGTAGCCTATGTATAAACATTTTTTTTGGATATCTTATGGTATAAACTACATTGGCACTTACTTTTGTCTCCTTTAAGTTTCCGTCTTTGTTGTATACCATGTTTACTGCAATAATTATGTTCTGCTGCTATAACACACGCATTGGGAGGTGCAGCTGAAAATAAAATAATAATAATTCACCATTGTCATTGTAAACATCAAAATTACTAGTGTGAGTTACATGAGGATTATTAACCTAAATTGTCATTACAATAAATCAAGTTGAAGTGTGTTTGTAATGACTACACAACAGTTACATATTACTTAATGCAGTAATTAATTATGGTAGCTAGTTAAACATAATTTGAGAATGTAGGTAGCCAAGCGTTTACATACCAGTGATTATTTGCTTTGATGTAGAAGGCAGATCCCATATATTATGTTCAGGCATAGGAAGTTCAGTTGGTATATGTGGAGTTGCAGGAGGCATATGAGCATCTTGTGATGGAGCACCTGGAAATAGTAAAAACAAGTCTAAGATCCCACTAAACAACAACCTTCACCGAGTTGGTTAAGGGGTGAATGAACTGCATTTTATATCCAATTAAATATTAATATACTGCAAACAGGTGGCCTAAAAGATTTCAGTTCAGTTTAATTGTGAATAATTAAGAATTTTGTTTTCTTAATGGCAATTTTAACTCAGTAGGTGGCATTGCGATCTAGTTCAAGAATAAAGATCTAAATCTTACCCTGAAGATGGAGAGTAGGAACAGCTATGTTATTTAAACGGTTGTTGCGATTCTTAAACTTGTCTGCAAAATGTATGTCACAGATGACTCGCTTTCTGTAAAATTTGATATCATCTGCAGTCTCCAGTTTTCCACCAACTATATTAACCCAGGCTTTGAATAACTCAGGATTCTTTTCTGGGTGTGGAAATTGATGTTGTGTCACACCTGAAAAATAAATTACAAAAATATGAAGTTTGTATGCTGATATTGTATAGTGTATGTATGAATGAATACCTATTACCTATGTATGTGTGCGCGTGTCTATCTATGTATGTCTATCTTATTAAATCATGTATCATTTCATATGGGATTCAGTAATAAATGGTTACTCGTAAGGAACTGTGTTTCTCTAAACGCCCAACCTTATAATTGACTGAGTTGGTATCTCCCGTGATGACAAGTTTATCCGGATGACTAGGAGCTTTCAGGAGCACGATTCTGGGGCCCGATTCTGTTAAGTTAATAATGTCAAAATTGAATAGAAATTGCATCGCAACAGCTTTTTTAACCATATCGGGCATTCTGTTACTAATATAAGACCAATCGTATTCCAACGACATTCGATTGGTTTGCGATTGGTCTGCCATTTTGGTCTATATTACCATAATATTCTTAGTCTATATTGCCATATTGCAATCGTAAATCATTTGCAGACAAAATGATTCATTATTGAATGACAGAAAAGGATAAAAACGTTTATTTCAAAGAAAAAATTGCGCAGAATCCTGCCCCTGCTAATTTTACTTTAGCGACATGCGATTCACATCCGACTGAGATCCAATCACGACTCAATTACGATTGAAGCGTATGTGGCATTCCACTATTTTTTCTTTTAAATAAACGTGTTTATCCTTTTCTGTGATTCAATAATGAATCATATTGTCTGCAAACGATTTACGATTGCAATATGGCAATATCATCATCCTCCGAGCCTTTTCCCAACTATGTTGGGGTCGGCTTCCAGTCTAACCGGATTCGAATTATTCCCAACTAGCGACCCGCCCCGGCTTCGCACGGGTAACAGTATTTCTCCATTATTTAATAGATGTTATTATACATAAAAACCTTCTCATGAGTTACTCTATCTATTAAAAAAAACCGCATCAAAATCCGTTGCGTAGTTTTAAAGATTTGAGCGTTCATAGGGACATACAACATGACACATGACAGAAAAAGCGACTTTGTTTTATACTATGTAGTAATCTAGCTGTCCTCGGGGGAATTGTCTTCAGTTATCACCGGGTGACAATTGTGCCGACTGTTCCTTTGAAAACTGACTAGAGGGGACAAATGGGAAGTCTATTTCTCAGTTGTCACCGGGGGGGTGACATTTGCTACGGTTCCTTCTTCCTTCCAAAGAAAAAAAAATGTAATTACCATAGATTTCAGGTTTTTTATTTATTATGCTACATAGAATCTTCCAAAGAAAAAAAAATGTAATTATCATAGATTTCAGGTTTTTATTTCTTATAACAAACAACATTGTGTTTCCTTTAATAGGTACATCACATATTATTAATTTCTATTAACACCAATCGTTTTCTTAATTTTATTTAATTTAACAAGATTACAAACTGTGTTACAAATAAGCATGCGACTAATAAGCACTTTTAACTTAACCATTAGTGATTATCTGTGATTAGTATTAATTAAAGTTATCTGTGATTGTGCCTATTATAGGAAACATAATGTTGTTTTTGGTTTTTATAGTAGTATTAACTACTATAAAAAATCGATTTTGTAAGCCTGTTGACATTGTGTTAGTTAAAATAATAATATATATATTTTTTATGTGATTCTATGTAACATAATAAATAAAAACCTGAAATCTATGGTAATTACATTTTTTTCTTAGGAAGGAAGAAGGAACAGAGCAAATGTCACCCCCGTGACAACTGAGAAATAGACTTCCCATTTGTCCCTCTAGTCAGTTTTCAAAGGGAACAGTCGGCACAAATTGTCACCCCGTGATAACTGGGAAGACACCCCGGCTGTCACCCCGAGGACAGCTAGAGGGGACTATTGGGAATAATTCCCGGATTCAGCTGAGTACCAGTGCTGTACAAGGAGCGACTGCCTATCTGACCTCCTCAACCCAGCTACCCGGCAACCCGATACCCCTTGGTTAGACTGGTGTCAGACTTACTGGCTTCTGACTACCCGTAACGACTGCCAAGGATGTTAAATGATAGCCGGGACCTACAGTTTAACGTGCCATCCGAAACACAGTCATTGGTTTCTAAGATATACTTAGAAAGTACATACAAACTTAGAAAAGTTGCATGGGTACTTGCCTGACCTGGAATCGAACCCACGCCCTCATACTTGTGAGGTTGGCTCTTTACCCACTAGGCCACCACGACTTTGAGGCAATATGGCAATATAGACTAAGAATAATATGGTAATATGTACCTATAAACCAAAACGGCAGACCAATAGCAACCAATCGAATGTCGTTGGAATACGATTGGTCTTATAAATATTAGTAGCAGAATGCCCGAAATGGTTAAAACTGATATTGCGATTTAATTTCTATTCAATTTTGATATTAATAACTTAATGATACTATTAACAGAATCGGGCCCTAGGTACTATGAACTTGATAAAGAAAGCACTTACCCGGGTTGTGTGAACATCCCAATTCGCACCGCCTCGGCATGATTATATGCACTCAAACAAGCGTCTCTAATCGCTAATAACACAATAACAGTGTCTATTTCACAAATATCACAAAAAAGGCGTCTTTATCGCAAATAATACTAAACACTAATGGCGTCTTTTCGCAAGTTATGTGAAACAATGAAACAGAGGAGCACAGCTCAACTCACTCACTAATTCACCGAAAACACAGCGGATGAGTAAAACTCAAATCAACGCAAGTCAACAGCAGAAAACACTTAAATGGACGAAAACTTAACACACAAATTGTATGTACTGTACTCGCCATTAAAATTCAAATTCTAACTTCAGCATTGGCAGTTGGCACGGTTTATTGCCAACCAAAAAAATAATTATAGAAAAATAATTTATGTATATAAAATAGTGTACAGATTTAATAAAAATAATTGATAGATTTCCTACGTAATACTAATATATAAAATAATTTTTAGATTTCAATAATTTTAGTGATATTTTATGGAAGTTAATTTTTGATTAAAGAGCCATCTATTATCACTTGAAGATATTAAATACTTTAGGAAGAGGATTGCAGATGGCGCTTTTCTAAATTTTTTACCGAAATCTAGTCAAGTACGGCAGTGACCAGCCCCTGCCGTGTACGGACAACTCCCATATTTTTGTTCAGTTAAGGAGGAAAACTTTGTTTGTTTGATTGTAATGGATAAACTTAAAACCGATATTAAATATTCTTTCACCATTAGAAAGCTATATTATCTGCGAGTAACATAGGCTATATTTTATCCCGGTGCGGGCAGTAGCTCCCACGGGACGCGGGCGAACGGCTAGTGGAAAATAAATACGAAAACAATAATAATAACAAGAGTTACCTGTGGAAAGATATCCCATCTTGTTTTCTTAGTTTTTGGGAACAACTTTTGCAGTGTTTAAACACACAAGACGGCATATTTTGAATTAAGTATAATGACAGATCACTAGTGACGTACCTATGAGCGAGACGACGCGTAACTCTGCTCGGTACTGTTGCGAGTTTATATTTGCTTTGGTGGACACACTCGCGTGTTCTAAGCGCTGTATCTGCCTATTTCTTTGATCTAAAAGTCCGCCTTTGTATATTTTTTACATGTTGGTAAAAAAAAAAATGTTCCAAAAGAAGGAAATAAGACAAGCCCAATTAGTTTTCTTTCATTTATTTATTAGTTACGTCCGCCTGTTACAACTGTCTCATATGAGAACTTAAAACATAGTTTTCGGGGTCTCTAGGTTCAGCAGCATGCAAGTTCATGGTACTTCTTCTGTTTCGTGTGTTAAGGTTTAAATCTTTAAAAGATATTTTGAAATCTTTAAATGCATTCAACATAAATACTGCTGTTATTACTACTAGGAAACCACATAAGCAACCAATGATATCAACCGTGTTCATATGATCCCATTCTTTGAACAGGATACCTGATGCAATAATGACTAATATAGTAAACATGACATAATAAACAGGCGTAACAACACTGGTATTAAATATATCTAGTGACTTATTCAAATAATTCATTTGAATCATAATACATATGACTGCAGTTATACATAACAACCAGAACATGTAATTAGTAAAATTATTTACATTACTGGAAAAACTTTCTCTTATACCTAAAGCAACTCCTTTACAAAATACCACAGTCAAACTACCAATAGATGAACAAAGCAATAAGTAAACCAAAATATTTGTATTACCAAACCTTGGTATAAAAACTAATTTTATAATGAGACCCATTAGAAATATCGTTCCCACATAACTTAGAAACAAATAGTCAAATAACTTATTTAATAACTCACTAAAACTTGACACTTCTTCTGATTTCGGTGAATGTATTACAAATATGACTGATCCAATTATGCACAGAAAACAACCAATCTGAAAAAAAAAGAATATAGGTAATATGTAAATGAAGTAGCTTCAAAAACAAATAAAATAACACATTTTTAACCGTACTTTTCCTATAAAGTTAAGTTTCTCATTAAGAAATTTAGAAGAAAGCACTGCTGCAACAAGTACACTAAGAGCACCCAACGGAGTCACCAATGCTGCTGGAGCAAATGCATATGCTAGTAAATTAGCTGCCTCTCCAATACCCACTGTAAGAATATCCAGTCATTAATTAAAGGTTTAATATGAGAAACAATATTGGTGTCAAGTTACCTACTTGTGAGAAGCCCAAGCCACCACAGCCATTGTTTTAAATAAGCAAATCCACCTGCAGATGCCCTCACATTTCCAGAGGCTTGGAGTTTTTTTAAAGCAACTTTTTTAATTATAAAACTTGCTCCTATAAATACACTAGATGATACAGCAAGACTTAACCCAATTGTAAAGTGGGTATTATTATAGTTTTGTCCATTTATAGTAAGATGGGAGGTCTTCATTGTGAATGTATGTAAGTATAAACAAATAATATTAATACATTATAAACTATATTAAAATGACAGGTAAGAGCAGAACACATCCAGTGTGAATCATATTCAATGTTATCTCTCTTTATCTGATAGTTGAACTATCCTTACTTTCAACATTGAATCATAAAATTAAGTTGTAAATTCTTATCTCTTAGTATCTGCCATCTATGAGGGTCTCTTCACGTATGTGTATAAGGAGTAATCTTACTGAAAAGAACATGGGATCTCATAACTTCGAGTATATTCCTACGAGTAGATACTAAAATTGTAGTCCCTTTCTGCAGGGAACCAACAACGGTTGTGATTTCACCTATCAATTTTCACCCTTTGATTTTTCACCATTTATCCAATAATTGAAAATTAGTCGTAGGAAACCAACCCCACTTATATATGAATGAACTTATTCATGAAATGATACACAGATTAATAATACTAATTTGATTAGTCAGTTATGTTGATAAACTTTAACGACTAATGACGACAAATTGACCCAAGGTTTTGTTTGTTTGACAGACGGAGGGGAGGGGCAGACAGCGTGAGCATAGCGTGAGTGACATTGGCATTGTCTTGTCTGTCAATTCTTTTTTTTTTTTTTGGGAATTTAATGACCTGGTAACTAAGCCCTTTAAGTCAAGCAGTTCGTTTGACGCCGAGGCCTAGGGCCTAGGGAGGGGAATGGATTCGAACCATTGACAGACCTCTGCAGTGTCACTAGACGTACTTGCGCCGACTTGCGCGCGATAATGCTATGCGAAGATGTCTCGGGCGAGAAAAGAGAAGAGTATTTTTTTAGCCTGAACTGTCCCACTGCTGAGCAAAGGCCCCCCCACTTCGTCTCCACACCTGTCGATCCTTATTATCTTATCCGTATTCAATATTATAAAACTGTAATGTCAAAGTCAAATAATTTATTTCATTTATGCCATTACAAGCAATTGTGAAAGTCAAAAATCTGCTTCACTCGGCTCGTTTTTTGCCTATTGGCTATGTGCGCGACGGTGGTAACGCGTAGCGTTTGATGTCCTCCTAGCCGATTATCGGCTACGGCGGCTGTTCTCATGTAAGGAGATCAGCAAACTGCGCAGGACATATTATAGTGCACGAGCATTTGCGCAGACACAGGTGCACTCTCTATTCCTTCACTCTCATAACCCGACACGACTGGAGAGAGATCACGCGCAGGACCTTTGCGTGCTCTCCGATGCACGGGTGAATCAATCACCAACTTCCAGGCTCCGGGCTGCTTTGTGAAAGTCTTCTAAAACCCAGAAAGCGATTTCGGCCCGACTCGGGAATCGAACCCGAGACCTCGTGCTCAGCAGCCGCACCTGCTACAACTAGACCAACGAGGCAGTTTACAGCGTAGCGTTTACAACATTTGCGGAAGCTATCAAATAAACTCTTTTGCAAAAAAAACGGGCACCTATGCGAAATCTTAGTTTTAAGGACTTTACGTGTATTTCAAAAGGTTTTAATGATTGTAGTATGTTTCTAGCATCAAAAGAGTTAGTCGAACATGCGTGAGAGTGTATTCTAAATTTGAATTTTGTACAATTGCTAAGAAATTGGTAAAACCTTGTTTTGGACTAATTGCTGGCAGAAAGTTCGTCGGTGTTTTGAAAAGTTTTTGCAGTGATTTTCAGGAAAATGATAATGCAGTTTTAATTAATGATGAATGTACTTTTTTGTTTGATCAAAATCTTTTTGAAAAACTACGCGTATTTGATAAAATTTTCACCTGCTCTAAATGGGCTATACTGATGAATGATGGCAATGTTAAGAGTTTCGGTATTTTAGTGTAAAGCGTTCTATTGTTTAGATATTGTACCCACGTGTTTTAAAATATCCCTTTCTCATAAATAAACACTATTTAGAGGAGTATCAGTACTTCCAGCTGCGACAAAACCAATTTAAAATAAGCAGTGCCGATCACAACTCGTCTCCTATCAGACATTGACATTTTTAAAAGTCTTGAAATTCTACAAAATACAGAAAGTAGCACATAGACTGTGAGCACGAGGTCTTAAGGTCTCGTAATTACTGATTTTTAAACAACCTCGTCTCTTGGGAAACTCCGTAGACCTCTGAAGATCTATGAGTCTTAGCGTTCAAATAGCGTGTTTCATCCCCCGGACATTTTATTAAATAAACTTGCCTGCATAGAGATTTTTTGGCTTCTACAGCACTTTCCTGCTTAAATTATAACAATAATTGGCTATCTGCTCATTTCTTAAGAAACATACGTTTGGCCAATAATTTTGAATTCTTGACTCCCTTTCAGCTAAATCATCGTTTAGTAACCCGATACCTATGGAGTTATCGAGAGCTTCAACGCGGCAATAATTTGACTTTTTAGATAGCTTTAACCCTCCTCATCATTTTTCATGTGGTTTATTTTAACATTTATCACAAAATTTGGTATTTTTTTAATGTCACAGTCCGATAGTAGACGAGTTGTGATCGGCACTGCTTACTTTAAACTGGTTTTGTCGCAGCTCAAAGTACTGATACTCCTCTAAATAGTGTTTATTTATGAGAAAGGGATATTTTAAAACACGTGGGTACAATATCTAAACAATAGAACGCTTTACACTAAAATACCGAAACTCTTAACATTGCCATCATTCATCAGTATAGCCCATTTAGAGCAGGTGAAAATTTTATCAAATACGCGTAGTTTTTCAAAAAGATTTTGATCAAACAAAAAAGTACATTCATCATTAATTAAAACTGCATTATCATTTTCCTGAAAATCACTGCAAAAACTTTTCAAAACACCGACGAACTTTCTGCCAGCAATTAGTCCAAAACAAGGTTTTAAAAATTTCTTAGCAATCGTACAAAATTCAAATTTAGAATACACTCTCACGCATGTTCGACTAACTCTTTTGATGCTAGAAACATACTACAATCATTAAAACCCTTTGAAATACACGTAAAGTCCTTAAAACTAAGATTTCGCATAGGTGCCCGTTTTTTTTGCAAAAGAGTGTAGTAACAATGTAAACATTATAATTTTCTTTGCAAATATAAATAAAACCAAAAATTAAAATAGTAGTGTTGACATTATTTAAGGGGAACAAATATAATGACCACCATAAAATGCTTTGATACCCTAAGTTTTGCAACCAGAAATATCTACTGAACACCAGAAAAATAAAGTCTAAAAATGTAATAGTACCAGCTATTTTAGTCACGACTTCACTTTGAATTGTATTCGACCGCCAAATTTAGTAAATGATCACCAACTCTTGACGACCAAATTAATGTATTATTTTTGCCTAAATAAGTCACTGTGATTGCCATAAAATGTAGGCATATTACCAAATAAAGTATTATGATGCCATATTAAGTTATGTGTCCGGCTTGCAATGCATGCGTGAGTGTCAGTATGACGAGTGACAGGGGAAAATGGAAGAAAATGACATATTGCGCCGACGCCAAGTAAAATTGGGAACAGGTCAGGAGAAAGAAGAAGAAGAATGTGTTTCTCAATACACTTTTATCGCACTGTTTAGAGGCATGCAATAGACAATTTTCCACGCTAGTGCAGGAAAAGGGTCCCCATAATGTTATTACATTTATTTTATCAGGCCGAACTTATTTTTTTGGAGTCAGTTTACTTAAACAGGATAGCAAGATGTAAAAACTTTTTTGATGATCATTTACTACTTTTGGGATAACAATGATTTTTTTGGACTCCTTTTGCTTAAATAGGATAGCAGAATTTAAAAACTTTGGTTATAATCTTACTTTAAAATGGTGGTTTAATTTTGGTGATCATTTACTATTTTTGGCTTACGCATGATTTATTTTGGAGTAATTTCACTTAAATAGGATAGCAAAGTGTTAAAACTTTGGTGATAGTTTTACATTAAAATGCGAGTTTCATTTTGGTGATCATTTACTATTTTTGTCTGCTGTTTGTTACTATATCTGGTGATCAGTTAAACATAAGCCTTATTTAAGTGCAATTTTTCAATAGTTTTATTGTAAAATGAATATAATAATAAAAACCCGGTTTGAAATATCCGCATTTGTTTCCAATTTCTGCCGTGTTGTGCGCTGCGGTCGTCGTTATCTGTCCGCCACTACCTACTCGCTTTGCACAATGAGTGCTCAGTCTTGTTACGTCTATGTACTATTATTACGTCTATGTGATGGGTTGACAGCAAAGATAATACAAAATACTAGTTGACATTGACAGATTGACGATATATTAATCTGTGGATAATATTGACATATTATTTCTGTCCACGTCACTAAAATAATTCCATATTTCTTTAATTAATACTTTTGTGCGGTTTATGTATAAACGAGTTGATAATTTTTTATACCGATTGTGTTATGTACTATATATTGTGAAAACAGGCTGTAAAGCAGTCCAGTTATATTTTTAGTCCAATCGTGCTATTCCTATTGATTTATACTAATGGCACCCAGTGCTTAGAGTCGTCAAGGCCCAGTACCAATCGAAACATTAATATATTCTCCTGAAAGTATTATAGAATGCGATGCTACCTCGTAGGCGAAACATTGGAGGAGTGACAGAGCGATCAACGTTGGAAAACGATTTAGAAACTTATAATAAATTAGATAAGAAAGGAGTACAGATATTGAATAATAATTCAAGTGTTTTTATTCCGTTTCCAAAGACGGAAGTGAAACAAAGCCATTCAAGTCATATTATTCAGACTGATATAAAATTCGACATTCTTGAAGAATTCGTGTTTGAGCCAGTTATGGCTGCTCGAGACAGAACCAATGAATTCATATCAGCAGTGCGGAGCTTGCAGGGAAGGACTCTGGCCAGGCCAGTTATAAGAGATGAACGGAAAGCCCAAATGCTTGAGACTTACTCTCAATTTATGAGCATGGCAAAAGTGATCAGTAAAAATATTACCAGTACTTATGCCAAGCTTGAAAAATTGGCAATGTGTAAGTATATAAAAATCTTGCTTGAATTTTTATATCACTTTTATCTGAAACTTTAACATGTACTCTTTTTTTGTGCAGTGGCCAAAAAGAAGTCTTTATTTGATGATCGACCAACAGAGATACAGGAGTTGACATATATTATAAAAGGAGACTTGAGTTCTTTGAATCAGCAAATAGCCAGGCTTGGTGAAATGCCTAGAGGGCGCAGAAGTATGCACAGTCATTCATCTAGTGTAGTGCTTGCTTTACAATCACGTTTGGCATCAATGAGTAATCAGTTCAAACAGGTATATATTTAATATTGTAGAGGATTCTTTTTTTGTTAGTACCTTAAATTCACAAGCTTATGCATTGATATTGAGCTTATGCAGTCTTGTGAAACTATTCTGTCTCTTAGCAAGACTGGCTATATTTCAACTGGAAGAAGTTTCCTTGGAACCCAGGTGTAGCAACAAGAGAATGGTTATGTTTTTATCATACTAAAATAAATTATAGAGCAAATTCAGCTTAATTACAACAAATCAACTTGTATGATGTAGGAAAGTAATACAATTGTAATTGGATTATGACTGTTATATGTTTGTTTTATATTTACTTTTCAGGTTCTGGAAGTGAGATCTGAGAACTTGAAACATCAAAACAACAGAAGAGAACAGTTCTCGAGAGTGGGACCTGTAGTTAAAGAAGTCCCCTCTCTCTTACAACTGGATGATGTGAGCATAGATTTGGGTGATGCACCTGCCATGCAAACTCAACAATTAGCAATGCGAGATGATTCAGACACATATGTACAACAAAGGGCTGAAACCATGCACAACATAGAGAGTACTATTGTGGAATTAGGAGGAATATTTCAGCAACTAGCACATATGGTGAAAGAACAAGATGAAGCTATTGGTAGAATTGATGCAAACATTCAAGAAGCAGAAATGAATGTGGAGGCAGGTCACAGAGAGATCATGAAGTACTTCCAAAGTGTTACTGGCAACAGGGCCTTGATGTTTAAAGTTTTTGGTGTTTTAATATTCTTTTTCATATTTTTTGTTGTTGTAATGGCTTAATAGTGGCCCAATTCTCTGTTTGAAGTTTTTGAACTTTCATACCAAAAGTTGAAAGTACTGGATAATCCAGTTAAAGATAAAAACCAGTCAAATGCAAGACCATACCATTATCTTGCCTTGAAATATTTATTTTATTTTAGTATTCCTTGGTATTCTATATAAGAATTCAACAGTCACAGACAGCCAGTAAAGTCAAGTAATAATGGGAAAACCCCAAAAAATTACGGTCACAATCTATTTCAAAACATTGTTTTTAATAGTAAATTACTTGCATAGGTGTTGCCTGATTATGCAATTGTATGACTTATGATTGCATATGATTTTTACAGTACAAAAAGAGGAGAAATCAGCACCCAGCAATTCTCAACATACTCAGTCAAGTGCCAAGCAGTGCTTGACTATGTGTTTTACTTTGTTATAGATTAAAAATCCTAAATGTAATGTACAACAAAAATAATGTAGTATAGTAACAGTAGGAACTTCAATAATTCAGCATTGGCAAATAAGTTTGACTCTCGATTTTCGACTTTTGGTAGGTTTGTAATATACATATATTGTGAATATGTAGATTATTTTGTGATATATAAACAAAGGGATTAAAAAATACTATTAAAAATATATATTATGTTCTATGACATTTAAGAAAGGATAATGCCCAAAAACCTAGAATCTATTGAAATGACTTATGTTTGGTAAGGTATAGCAGATATACTGTGTCCTAAATCCAATATTAGGTTTCGGAAAAAATTCACGAGACTCAGTACTGAAAAAAATCGTAACTAGTTTACTGTCACACTAAGGGTCCATTCACACAGACCGGCTCGGAGAGCATCGGTGCGCTTTTTTCTTTTCACACAGACCGGAATCCAAACGTCTGCAAGACCGAGAAAAAGTACGCGATCGGAGCCGGTCACACCGAGCGCCTTCGAGCATTCTCAGTGCGCATGCAAAAATAAACCTTATTACAAATACTAAGTACTCTATTTTCAACGTGTTAAGAATTTGTTCTCCTCTCCGAGCCGGTCTGTCTGAACGGACCCTTATATTATGAAGGTGAAATTCGGGCTCGATTCTGCAAATTTTACTGACATACGTTTCACATCCGACTGAGATCCAATCACGACTCAATTAAGATTGAAGCGTGTGGCATTCCACTATTTTTTCTTCAATAATGAATCATATTGTCTACAATTAATTATCTACGATTACAATACATATGATCGAGACTACCCTATAGATAGATCAATCGCAAACCAATCGAATGTCATTGGAATACTATTGGTTATTCGTCATCTCATTCGACATGATAAATGTACAAATTCCGAGTTTCATCAACTGGGCACATTCGTGGTGAGTATAGTGTGTCGAGATGACAAATGGCAATAGCAGTTTTGACCTTAGGGGTTGGTCAAAATTGCTATTGCGATTCAATTGTTACCTATTTAATAGGGTAGTGTCCAGGGTCGAAATAATGAAATAATATTTAGTCCGCTTTTTAGATAATCAAAAAATATTGGATACGTATTTTTTCTTTTTTTAATTAAACATAAAATGACAAAGATAATACACTTCAAAAATTAGGAGTGGGGGCCTTTTACGTCACAGTGTCCTGAAAATTGTAGCAACTTGTGACGTCACACTCAACTTTAACACGCTATATCTTAACAAGTTCTGATCCAATTTAAAAAAGAAAAAATACGTATCGCTTAATTTTGGACAATCTACAAGACGGACTAATTATTATTTTTTAGGAAACTAGCCTATTATCACATTATTAACTAAGCAGAATCGGGCTCCAGTTCGGTTAGTTTTATGCAAAACGAATTGTATATTAGTTACTTCCAGTATTGTATTATGTGGTATATAGGTACCTTAATTATTTTAATCGACTCACCGTCGATTAACGAAAAGCAGACCGTCAGTTGCATAAAGCTCCATTAAAATTAAAGCTTCTTTAAATCTATTGCTAACTCTTTAAGACAGAAAGTGTCAGCATAGATTTAATGAAGCTTTAATTTTAATGGAGCTTTATGCAACTGACGGTCTGTTTTTCGTTTGGGCATCCTCCTTTGTATAAAGCTATTAACACTAATACTGTAAGTATAGACTCACACGGCATATATTATAATAAAGGGAGCCCCAAATACATACTTCTTTAATTCTTACCTTAATGACGTCATATTGGCCACAGAACATCTTGTATAAATGAGAGTGCCCCTTGGCTGTACTTTGTTTTCGTTAATGCCGCAAGAATTCTGCGGTAACAGGTAAAACACACGTCTTTCACGACCACGGGTAAAGAGTAGGAGGAACGTTGGTGATTAAAAACCTTTTCTGATTTATATACTCGAGGCAGGCTTCATCACGTCTAGCAATCCCATTTGACAAATTGCATGTACAAAATGTCCCATGACTTGTGTCGATCCCGAAACTCTCTTTATCTCGCTTTGACGTCAGTGCGTGAAACGTAGATTCGGACAAGGAGGAATCTGTTAAAGCACGACTTTACGTGACAATATATAGGTGTATATTCGATGAACATGCTTCCGCTAGAAAATCTTCTCTGTTTCATAAATTGCACTAATGCTGTTGTAGTAAAGTTATAGTAGGTACCTTTGCCGTTTGTAATAAGTAGGTAGATCTACATTAGACTAGCTTCTGCCAGCGGTTTCACCCACATCCCGTGGGAACTACTTCCCGTACCGGGATAAAAAGTAGCCTATAGCCTTCCTCGATAAATGGGCTATCTAACACTGAAAGAAATGTTCAAATCGGGCCAGTAGTTCCTGAGATTAGCGCGTTCAAACAAACAACTCTTCAGCTTTATAATATTAGTATAGATAACACAACATAATTTTAATTTTTTAATCAAAAATAAACACAAGCACAGTCCAGCAAATACGTTCAATGTCTGTAGATAATATAATGAATGAGAAGGTTCATCAACAGTCAGCTGTTTTCGAAAGGAAGTTCCCCGCTTAAAGACTCATTTAAGGGCGACGGAAAGCGCATTGTATGCCAGACCTGCGTTGCGACGACGCACTATATATATACTGATCCACTGTATCTATCCATTGCGAAGGCTGAACTGAGACGCAGCCAGTGTTGCTGCGACGCTCTTGCGCTGCGACATCGTGCGTCGTCGCAACGCAGGTGTGGCATACAATGCGCTGTTCCGTTGCGACGACAAACTAATGGGGCCTCGCCCTTCGTCTAATGGGTCATGTAAAAAATATATGGATACCGACGCAGCGCAACGTTCTAATGGGGCCTCGCTCCAACTCGTACTATTTCTAGTACCATTATAAAAGTGATTTGAATTATAAAATATTACAGATTTAAGTTACAATAAAATCGATCGGCCAGTTAGTATTAAAATATAATAATTCCAAGTGAAAACAACTTTTAATGACGAATTATTATTTATTCGATTAGATTATTGGAGACATGACAGATTAAATATACATTTTATAAAAAAGGACAATTGATAATTTGCAAATGGATAAAAAAATTAAAATTTATTATTAGATTGTGTCCTCCATTGAAATAAGGTATATCATAGCTAAACACGTAAAAATGCAATAATATAGGAAACTAACATTAACATGGTCTATCTTGGAAATAATAAAAATGTAGCTACAAAAAAATATTAGAACAGTACAAAATTATCATGATCATGTTCACTTAAAATATGTTCCAGGTCCGTAAGGTTTATGAACCACAGCTCAAACATTCATCCTTATTTTGTAATGAGCAAGTAATCGCCGCCATATTGGCATCATCCACTTCAGATTTCCCATTTGTGACTCTACCCTTAACCTTAGATTTGTCAACAGTGAACTGGATAGCATTTGCGGCTGGCTTCGTGCGTAAATAGTACATTCCCGTTTTTAAGCCCATTTTCCACGCATAGAAAT
This sequence comes from Helicoverpa armigera, assembly GCF_030705265.1. Classification (NCBI taxonomy): domain Eukaryota; kingdom Metazoa; phylum Arthropoda; class Insecta; order Lepidoptera; family Noctuidae; genus Helicoverpa; species Helicoverpa armigera. The sequence goes on along the minus strand of NC_087132.1, from coordinate 4,975,534 downwards.
GAATAGATGTCAATTTACCATAATTTGGTTCAGCAACATGAATATTGAAGGATTGGCTCTGATCAATAAATGCCCCTCTGTCAGCAGCCATTTGTATTGTTGTTTTTACAGACACTTCCCAGACAGTTTTATATAAGTCCCTTATATCTTTAGGAATTGCTTCAATATTTTGAATAGATCCATTATTGTGGATGATAAGATTTTTCATATCTTCATCCCATAAATCAGCTTCAGTTAAATCTCGTAACAAATGATGATTAACAACTTGGAATTCACCTGACAAGACTCGTCTCTGATAAATGTTGGAAGTAAATGGTTCAAATGATTCATTATTTCCCAATATTTGAGCAGTGGATGCAGTTGGCATTGGAGCTAATAATAGGGAATTTCTAAGACCATGTTTGGCAATTTTTTCTTTGAGTGACACCCAATTCCACAAGTCTGTGGGGGTTTTATTCCACATATCATATTGCAATATACCTTGACTGGCAGGACAGCCTTCATAAGTCTCATAGACGCCATACTTCTCAGCTAACTCACAACTGGCTTCTAGTGCCCCATAATAAATTGTTTCAAATATTTGTTGATTTAATTTAATTGCTGCCTCACTTTCGTAAGGTATACGCATTAAAACAAATGCATCAGCTAATCCTTGGACTCCAATTCCGATGGGTCGGTGCCTCATATTTGAGTTTTTTGCCTCTGGCACTGGGTAATAATTTACATCAATAATTTTATTTAGATTCTGAGTTATAGTCTTAGTAACTTCCTTTAATTTGGTGAAATTATATGTTTTGTCCTCATTCACAAACATATTTAAAGCAATTGATGCTAGATTGCACACAGCCACTTCATCTGATGAGGTGTATTCTACAATTTCAGTGCACAAGTTGCTGCATTTAATAGTACCCAAGTTCTTTTGGTTGCTTTTTCTATTGCATGAATCTTTATAAAGCATGTATGGAGTTCCTGTTTCAACTTGTGCTTCGATAATAGCTTTCCAAAGAACTTGAGCTCTCACTTGTTTCACGAAGCGACCCTCTTTTTCATATTTCTCATACAAAGCTTCAAATTCCTCACCCCAACAGTCTGCTAGTCCAGGACATTCATGGGGGCACATGATACTCCAATCTTGATTGCTTTCTACTCTTTTCATGAACAAGTCAGGTATCCATAAAGCATAGAATAGCTCTCTGGCACGGACTTCTTCTTTCCCAGTGTTCTTTTTCAAATCAAGGAATTCAAATATATCAGCATGCCATGGTTCTAAGTATATGGCAAATGCGCCGGGTCTTTTATTACCTCCTTGGTCTACATATCGAGCAGTGTTGTTGTACACTCTTAACATGGGTACTAGACCATTAGAGACACCATTTGTACCAGCTATATAAGTTCCCTTTGCTCTAATGCAGTGTACATGAAGACCTATCCCACCAGCTGACTTAGAAATGAGGGCACATTGTTTTAACGTGTCATAAATTCCCTCAATGCTATCATCCCTCATTGCTATAAGAAAGCATGAAGATAATTGTGGTCGTGGAGTTGCTGCTGAGAAAAGAGTTGGACTTGCATGTGTAAAATATTTTTCTGACAGAAGATTGTAGGTGTTTATAGCCCCCTCAATGTCTTCGCCATGTATTCCTATAGAAACTCGCATGAGCATATGCTGTGGCCTTTCTGCAACCTGAAATATATTGAAATGAATTACATTACTGCTTGATATTCAAGCTATCGCTGAAATACATCAAGTGTGTTGACATGAAAGATAACCTTATTGTTGATTTTCAATAAATATGATCTTTCCAAGGTTTTGAATCCAAAGTAGTTGTATTTAAAATCTCTATCATACACAATAGCAGAGTCTAGTCTCTCCTTGTTTTGAATGATTAAATTGTAATGGAACTCGGAAATCATTGGTGTTCTCTTCTTGGTATGTGGGTTCACTATGTTGTATAAGTCGGTTATTACATCTGAAATGAGTAAATAAAATAAATGTTATTATTAATACAATATAATTGTATGATATGCCACTTAACTAAATGGTACAAAATCATTACCAGAAAAGTGTTTCTTTGTTTCTTTATGTAAATTAGAAATGGCCAATCTTGCAGCAAGTATTGCATAATCGGGATGATCAGTAGTCATAGTAGCGGCTGTTTCTGCAGCTAAGTTATCAAGTTCAACAGTGGTCACCCCAGAGTATATACCGTTTATGACTTTCAGGGTAATAGATACCTGAAAAAGTTATACACAATAATCCACAAGAAAATTTTAGTGTTGTAAATGTTATGTGTACCATTTTTAAGCTTTTATTAGGTGCTACAATTGGCTGTTTCAAACTAATAATAAAACAATTATATGTTAGAATAGATAATTGGTTATGAAGCATGTAGGTACATTTATGAGCATTACCTACCAATTACCAAAACTGTGAATCTTTTGAGTACAGACATACATTTCTCCATGGGTGTTTTTATCCATGTTTGACTTATACTGGTAAAATAATATTGTTACAATGACAAAGTGTATCAGAATAGTTCTTTAGTTTTGATGTTTTAAACTTCCATAAAAAGTATCTTAATTATGATGTAAATTTTGGAATTAGAACTAAGTTCTAACAACACAGGTTTAATAACACTTTCAGCAAACTTACCGGGTCCACAAAATCCATATTCAAACCGTAGCATAACTTTTTTATCCTTGACGTAATCTTATCAATATGAACCTCTTCCATCCTTCCACCTTAAATAAATATAATAGGGTTAGAGTAACTACTTTTGATAAGAAAATCCTAAATTTTTGGAACATAGTTTTGAGTGTAATCTGGGAAAAGTGATTCCTGGTTCTTTCACCACAATGTGATTGAGAACGCGGGAAACAGCTCTTCATAAGCGGAGTTAGCCGTTATAATGGATGTGATTTGAAATTGATATTAAGAGTTTGAGCTCGGCAGTTTCCTCTTAGACGCGCGCAAAAGAATTTGCAACAAATGGGTACCTCCTAATGGGTATCTACTTAAAACGATGCTGGACGCGGTGTAACACTGTGTCTTGCTCGGCTACCTGTATATTATTCTTTATGAGGAAAGAGTAGAATGCTATACGTACCTCTTTTCAATACGAATAGCTTGTTCAGTTTACCAACCATGATGATTGGGGTGATTCTTATAATTCTAACTTTGGATGCCGATTTGTTACTGTAATCGGTAGAATAGGATTATAACTTGTTAAACTTCGTAAAGTAACTTTTGGATATTAAAATTCAGTTAACTTGTATGTTTTCACAGTTAAAATCTTCTCCAACTCTAACCGAAGCAAAAAGACAATGACCGGACAACCGACCGGAACAGATAGATATGACGTTAAAAAACGCGGGAACTGTTTTTTTTTCTCCTATGTGTTCTGGTACAAGCCTTTCGATCACATCCACGGACGCATCAATCGGGTTTTTTTTTTAATATTTTCCGTCTGCACTGCAGACACAATAAGCTTTTGAAATTAAGTAAATACCCGTTAGCACACCTATTTCGATGTACAATGGCTTGAACTTTACAAACTGATTGTTTAGATTTAGAACTTCTTACAATATGAAGTACGTAAGGGTACATCCACATCCGACGAATGTGCCGCGAAGGGCTAATTTAACAGCTCGCTCGTTAAGGCCAAGGTTCATCATGTTCTTACCCCGGTTCTCCCTAAAGTTTTTGGCTTCACTGAACAAAATTAATTCAAGATATATCAGTGGGAGGTGACGAGAGCCATGGACTGGTTCTGTGGACTTTGGTTGCGCAACGACCTCTAGTTTTTCTGACGTGGCTGTCTGTGATCCTGGCCGGGGCAATTTGCCACCCTCACGATTTTAGGCATATCGTTTCTTTAACACCTGTAATAAGTGCATATGAAATAGGCATATATAAACTTTGACTGGACTTTGACTTTGAAACAGGTTGTTATAAAAGTAGAGTCAATTTAAGATACTTTTAATCATTATCAATGTCAGATTTTCAAAAAAAAAAACATTGCAAAGTGTGGCGTGGCGTTTTGAAAGTGTGGTTTCGACTATACTATACTCTTTGGTCTTGTCCATCATCCATACATGGCATCTATCGTCGATGGTCACATCTGACAATTCTGACATGTCAGAAGATCGTGATTTTGTGTGTGCTTGTGCTGTTCTAGGCTTTTCACTCAAATATTATTAAACAAGGTCGAAATTGTTGCCTAAATATTCTTGGCGAACTTGAACGAATTTAATTTGATATTATTTATCTCTCATTTACACTTTATGCAATCCTTGCGTACCTATAACTGTTCTTAAATGAAGTAGTGTATCTTGACATAAATCAATAACTTGAACTATGGTAAGTGATTTAGGCTATTTTCTTAATTATTTTTATTTACAAAAAAATATAAAAATACAAAATCTTTATTTACGTTTTAAAAGTTTCACATTAGGTGATAGGAGCCTCCTTTTAAGCCAATAATGCCTGTATTAGGACACTCCGCTCTTCTACATCAAACCCTACTCATATTATAAATGCGAAAGTAACTCTGTCTGTCTGTCTGTTACGCTTTCACGTTTAAACCACTGAACTGATTTTAATGAAATTTGGTACAGAGATGTTTTAATCCCGGACTTTGGGTTCCCTTGGAAACGCGATAAAACCGAATTCGACGCGGGTGAAGCCGCGGGCGGAAGCTAGTATGCTATAAATAAAAAAAAAAACTTAGATTTAAACTACATGCTTGTGTGTGTTGTATGTATGTGGATATGAATATAAGTGTGTGTATGTATCCATTATGTTTGTTTCATTTCGTGTGTTGTAAAAGTGCCTCAGTGTCTTCATAATTTAGTGTTTTTATCCAATTAGTTATAATATCTTTACACTAGTGTAATTGTTTATTGTGTACATATATCTTCTTATTTATTCTAAAGTTGACATGTACTGTACTGAATGGCTGCAAATTTAGTTCTAGTTTGTGGAACCTTTGCTAAGAGATCTTTCCATCTTATTGTGGTGCTTGGGACGTATGGCAGATTTTTGTGTTTTTTTAGAACAGTTAGTAAAATGTATAGTTTTCTAACAGAGAGAAGTCCACTATCTTGATACAGCATTTCAGTAGGGTATCTCATAATTTGTGTGATGATAATGGTAATATTATTATTTGTAGGAACCGCCTAATACAGGGACCAGTTCACCGGGACTAATAGGTGCAGCACCTATTATTCCTCCGACAATGCTTGGCGGTCTTCCCCCTCCAATGCCTCCAACAGTTGGCATGCCTCCAGTGCCTGGAATGCCCACCAACTTGGCTGGCATGCCACCACCCATGGGTTTTCCCACCATGATCCCACCATTTTCGATGCCACCTCCTGGATTTCCAGCATTTAAACCAGTAAGCAAGATTAAGTACTATTTTTATAAAATTGGATTTTTGCTGATGATTTAGTAACAAACATACACACACTCACAATTTTTTGCTTTGTATTTGAGTTTATGAAAATATTAATTTTCTTCAATTTGCTACACAAATAAGAAATTAATAAGTATCTAATGAACCCAGGATATGAGTGCGCCTGCTCCAGATGTTGCTCCAATGGCTAACCAAAGTAGTCCTTGGTCCGAGCATAAAGCTCCAGATGGAAGGACATATTACTACAACTCTGTTACTAAACAAAGTCTTTGGGAGAAACCAGACGATTTGAAAACCCCTGCTGAAGTAAGTAGTGTAAAAGTTAACAAGATCTTAACATGCTAATTTCATTATTATGTAATTTTCTATAACAAAATCATATCAACAGAAATTGCTGTCAGCTTGTGTATGGAAGGAATACACTACAGATGCTGGACGAGTGTATTACCACAATATTGAAACAAAAGAATCAAGTTGGATTATTCCTAAGGAACTTCAAGAGATCAAAGATAAAATTGCTGCAGAGGAAGCTGCCCAGTAAATACACTTTATTTATTAATTATGCAAAACAAATTTTAAGAACTTTCTTTATGGTGTCTACACACCAAAGCCGCTGAGGCCGGCGGCACAGCCCGGCGGCCTTAGCCGCCGGCCGTATTTTGTACAATCATGCCGCATGATTGAACAAAATACGGCCGGCGGGTTGGGCCGCCGGGCTGTGCCGCCGGCATCAGCGGCTTTGGTGTGTAGACACCTTTAGTCTTGTCAATGAATTTAAGTTCTATATATTTCTGAAGTCAATAAACTAATGTACTTACAGGGCCGCACTAAGTGTAGAAATGCCACCAGGAGAAGTGCCTTTGCCATTATCTCCATCCAATCAAACTGGAAGCTCAGCCTTAGATGAAGCAATGGCCAAGACTCTTGCAGCCATTGATCCATCTCTTGCTAACTCTATACCAATACCAGAAGAAAGTAAGCCAAGTCTATTTAATATTATAACATATTCTCATCAGAATTGCTAACAATTTTATTTCTGTGCAGTTCTATTAGCTAGTAATCTATATTAATATTATAAAGCTGAAGAGTTTGTTTGTTTGAACGCGCCAATCTCAGGAACTACTGGTCCGATTTGAACAATTCTTTCGGTGTTAGATAGCCCATTTATCGAGGAAGGCTATAGGCACAGATTATATAATAGTTACTACGTAATAGATAAATCACTCCATACAAAAAAGTCCATACCTACTGTTATAAGCACCTACAAGTTCCTAAACTACCTACAAATTCATAGCTGCGTTAGAAAATGAACCTTAAAAGCTCCAGCGCTCGATTGTTATTTCAATGCGATAGCGCACAGTTCAGTGACCGCGATCGTGCCGACAGCGAGCGTAGGGTTGCCTCTTTCTTTCCCATTTTATCCAGAACTCGGTAATCATTGCATGTATAACTAAGTATAAGGTATAAGTATCTATAATTTAAGTATCTAAAGTAAGTCGCTTATTTTTAAAATGACAAAGAAGATAAGTATTTTTACTTTAAAAAATATAGAAACCTATGTATATTCAAACATAGGTATAAAATATTTCTAAATAGTTTCTACCTACACAAATCAAAATAGTTCTTCAGTTTATTAAATAACTTTAAAAACCTAATAAAAAATAAACAATGACTGACTTGTCTACATCTCTAGGTAAACGGAAAAACGAAAGCTTTATATTTTTTCTTTTACTAGATCTGCATGCAACCAAGCACAGTACATAACTGGCCAGAGGTCGACATCTCCACTAATAAAAATAATAAACATAAAACGCGCGCGTCGCGAGCGGCTGTCGAAAGCCCTGTGCCGCGAGGGGTTACCGGTAACCCAGCGAGCGGTAGGCATTTATCGCGCGCAAGTACGTCGAGTGACAGAGGCCTGCTATAGGCTTTTTATCCGGGTTCGTGCAGAGATTTCCACGGGATGCGGGTGAAACCATTGGCAGAAGCTAGTGAAATCTAAGGCCACTAAACGATTTTAAGACCACAGATCCATAACATTTTAAATGGTTGATTACTTTTAAGGCAAACCTGAAGAAATTGCGCCGCCGCAAGGCAATAGCAATGAGAATACTGAAACTCCACCAGAACTACAATACAAGGACAAAAAGGAAGCCATTGAAGCTTTCAAAGAACTATTGAAAGATAGGGTAAGTCAAAAATTTATAGGATTTAAATGAGACAGTTTATTTAGTGCTTGCATGTATATTTTTATGGCCTATTTGGTTTATCAAATATACTTTTCAGTCGAGCCCTACTGAAGTTTGCTACATGTTAAAATGACTTTGTTATTTTTCTTGTAACATTTACTCGATTTTGGCAATTTCATTTGTACTAGAACACAGACTTAACTTAGCAGAACTTATATTACTTATGCAATAGCTGGAGCTAAAAATCTAGATTGGACAAGTTTGGATGATAGTTTCTTTCTTCAATGATTTAATCAAAACAGAGAACAAATAAAAAATCTATACAGGAATTATATGTATATAAAAAAAAAAACAAGCCATACGTACTTTTATATGTTGACAGTGTCATGTAGGCAGAAGCCTGAATTATTTTTCTTTAGCTAATACACAATATTTTTTAGAATGTACCATCAAATGCTACATGGGAGCAGTGTGTCAAGATAATTTCTAAAGATCCCCGTTATCTTACATTTAAAAAGCTTAATGAGAAGAAACAAGCTTTCAACGCATATAAGACTCAAAAACTTAAGGACGAGAGGGAGGAGCAAAGGTAACCAATAGTATAAATATGTAAAGTAATAATTTTATACATCATTTTTAGAGTTAGTCTGATGATAATTTTTTTGTAGTTGATTTCCAACATCTAAATCAGTTAATTATGACTGTGTTTTGAGGTATTGCCAACCTAATAACATAGGAATGCTTTTCAGATTGAAAACCAAGAAGAATAGGGAAAACTTGGAAGAATTTTTGCTAAGCTGCGACCGTGTAACATCACTGACAAAGTATTACAAATGTGAGGAAATGTTCAGCAATCTTGAGGTAAAACGTTATGTACCTACTAGACAATCACTCCAGCTTCACAGGATTTACATTAACTACTGTCTTTATTAATGAAAATCCATGCAGTTCTTTCAAATATCTATTTTAGACTTAATAATTCACAATGTAATTTTTGGTAGATCTGGCGATGTGTTCCTGAATCCGACCGGAGAGATATATTTGAAGATTGTATTTTTACAATAACAAAGCGCGAGAAAGAAGAAGCAAAGTTACTAAAGAAACTCAACATGAAATTGCTTGCACAGGTAACACTTTGAAACTTATTTGACAAAAATGTTTATACTTATCTGGAATGTCATCAAGTTGGATTGGAGTGATATTTTAAGAATTCTATGTAGTTTTATTAAGGACTAGCTTTCGCCCGGGGTTCACCCGCGTCCCGTAGCCGGATGATGAAAAAAACTATCCTAAAAGCTTCTCCCGGGTCTAAGTTACCTCCCCTCTAATTTCCAGCCAAATCGGTCAAGCCGTTTTTCATGTTATGTCGTGACAACGGAAAGCAGGTTTCATTTTTATATATCGGGTGTGTCGTTCATAATCACATTAAATCATATCGCATATACTTTATGATATTCTATGACGAATTGTAAAAAAAATAACCTAGAATCCATTCAGTGGTTTAACCACAGGAGTCATTTTTCGTTTTTATAATTTACAACATCATGTGTAAAGCAGAGATAAAGTTAGGAGTATCGTATGTTTTGATCAGTTGACAGCTGTCAGTTTTCAAGGGAGAATTTCAGTTGTTTGTAATGACTGACTTTTGTATGGTGTTCTAATTTTTGCACATTTTTATTCCATTTACTTTGTTTGAAAAAATCCATTTTTTTATTTTTACGTATTTTTCTTTTATCTTTGTGTTAATCGACATATATTAACTAGTATATTAACGCATTTAATTTAATGTGATTATGAACGACACACCCGATATATAGATACAAAAAGAAAGGGAATGTAATATAACAAGATTATTGCAGGTTTTGGACAACATGAGTGAGATAACCTACAGTAGCACTTGGAGTGAAGCTCAGGTGCTTTTGTTAGAGAACTCTTCTTTCAAAAATGATGTGAGCTTGCTGGGAATGGATAAAGAAGATGCACTGATCGGTAAGGCTTTCTTTATGATGGCGGGATATTTTTAGCCATACCTTGGCGAATATCAAATATCAGCAAGTACAAGGTACTTAACAAGTTTTTTTTTCAGTATTCGAGCAGCATATTAGAAACTTGGAGGCTGAGTATTTGCAAGAACGAGAACAAATTAAAAAACGGAATAAGAGACAGCAAAGGAAAAACCGAGATAATTTTTTGGTAAGCTATATCAATTATTTATTTGTGGTAGTGTTGGCCTAGTGGGTAATGAACCAACCCTTCTAATATGAAGGTGTGGAATCGATTGCAGGTCAGGCAAGTACCAATGCAACTTTTCTAAGTTTTTACATACTTTCTAAGCATACCTGATAAAAAGGTGAAGGAAAACATCTTGAGGAAACCTGGACTATAAAATCTGAAATCACCAATCCGCATTGAGCAAGCTTGGTGATTAATGCTTAATCCTTCTCTGTGTGAGAGGAGGCCTGTGCCCAGCAGTGGGACAATAAAAAGGCTGTAACAGCAACCTCTTAAAATGATCTGACCTCCAGTGAATACATATGCGTACAGGATACCAAAGTATTATAAATATTTAAGTTCAGAAATAATTTCAGTATTCAACTTATAGGTTTTGCTCGACACTTTGCATGAGGAAGGTAAGCTCACATCTATGTCTTTGTGGGTGGAGCTGTATCCAGTCATCTCGGCCGATATGCGTTTCTCAGCTATGCTCGGTAAGAAAAATATATTTATTAGGCTTATTCTATCATCATTGAACTGTGAGCAACTTGTAAATCATTTACTTTTATAGGCCAAAGTGGATCTACGCCCCTGGATCTATTTAAATTTTACGTAGAAAATCTGAAAGCAAGATTCCATGATGAGAAGAAGGTTATAAAAGAGATATTGAAAGAAAAAAGTTTTGAAGTGAAGCCCGATACTACATTTGAAGAATTTGCGACAGTCGTCTGCGAAGATAGCAAGTCGGCGTCTTTGGATGCGGGCAATGTTAAGCTCACTTATAATTCATTGCTTGAAAAGGTGACCACTTAGAGTTTTGTATTCAATGCGAATTGTGTGTTAATGAGCAATAATATATTATAAACGTGCTTTTCTTTAGGCTGAGGCAAGGAATAAAGAGAAGATAAAAGAAGAGTCTAAGGCCCTGAAGAAAGTGGAGAGTGCATTTAAATGGGCTCTCAGTGAAGCGAACGTCGACCACCAGCTGCCGTGGAACGAAGTCAAGGAGAAGCTTGACCTCAACGCGCCCGAGTTCGCTGCGGTGCCTTACGAGGAAGACAGAATTAGAATTTACAAGGTAAGCAACTCTCTATTTATACAGAAAATATCATAGAATGAAGCCAATCTTTCTAATCTAAAAAAACTTAATCTTTTATTTTCCTATCAAAGTCTAAGGTACTAAGTCTAAGGTAACCATGAATCTTTCGATCTATGCAGGACTTCCAACATGAACAAGAAGAGAGCTGCATGCACTACCATCATCCAAAATCCAGAAAAGCTAAGCGCTCCAAGAAAAAGAAGCGATCACACTCGGCTTCATTGGTGAGTCTTTGATATTAAGTTCAGAGATTTGCACAAGCTTAATAAATTGCATTTATATTCTGCTATACTAATCTACCCTTCTAAACTAAAATAATAAAAGGGAGTTTTTTTTTTGTTTCTTTTTACCTTAAAGTCTCCGAAACTACTAAACAGGTTTGAAATCACTGTTGGAAAGCTACACTTATCACAGGTAAAATAAGCTGGGGCTGCGGGTTGTTCGAAAGAGATACCGCGGCCCTGGTACATAGAAGGCCTATGACGGAACACGACGATTTTAGTCAGTAAGAGTCTGACACTCCCTCACCGCTGCTAACCCACAGCGGGAGGGGTCATTTGATGATTTTACGTCGATAAAAAAAAAAAAAAGGTAAAATAAGCTATATTTTATTCCGGCACGGGCAGTAGTTCCCATCGGAAAGCGGCTAGTATTACACAACATTATAAATACGAGCGTAAAACTGACGGATTGTTACGCTTTTACATTAACAGACAACCGATTAGGAAAACATTCAGTATGCACAAAAACCCACGGGAAACAGCTATTACTATGTCAATAAATAAAGTAAGCGTATTGTTGCCCACAGTAGCGGATGAAGTGGAAAAGATATAACATAAACATATGTACTTATATTTTAAATGTCTAGTCGAGGTCGCGATCTCCGTCGCCCGTGCCCACAGCGCGCTCGCCGTCGCCTGCGCCCAGCCACGCCACGTGGACCTCCGATGAAGGCAAGAAACACAAGAAATCCAAGAAAAAGCATCGAAAACATTCACCAATACCGGTTGGTATATGTATACATAAATTCATAATATAGGGCAGGATATCTTTTAAAATAAATTTAGTTGTGGCATAAACATTTAGTAATCCGTTCGATAACTTTATATTTAGAAATCCCCAACGCCAGAGGAAGGCGGTATAACGGACGACGAGGTAGTGCGTCACAAGAGTAAGAAGTCAAAGCGTAGCGCTCCGAGCAGCCCGGAGGAGAGTGAGACACATGAACTGCCCCACAAGCCCAAGAAGAAGAAAGACAAGAAGGACAAGAAAGAACGGTTTGTATAACACATACAATACATGGAAATTACTAATAAAAACTTTGATTATATCATACTGATTTTGCAATGGTCTGTAAGGGTATTTTTTAATTGCACATTGTAATTCTTATTGATGACATCTCAGTAAAATTAACAGCTTCGGCTCGTTACAATCAGAATTATGGTGAATGTTTTGTATTATTATTTGTTTATGTCAACCCTAGTTATCGATTCATTCGCTAAGTTTGATTCTGATTTGTATGTGTTATAATGTTATATTAATGTTCACAACATTTATTGAATAAAGACCTACCTATATCAAATAACTTTTCCTCTCCGAACTTGTACACTAACTGGGCAAAAGTCAAAATGATTGTCATGAGGTATCGAATGGTGGAATGAGGCAAAGTAATTTGAGGTGAGGTACGAGTGCGTGATAACGGTGCCTGTATCAGATCGGCGGCGTGGAGCGACGCGGAGCTGGAGTCGCGGCGCGCGGCGCTGCTGGCGCAGCTGCACGAGCACGAGGCGGACTGACGTCGCGTCACGCACATCCACATCTTCAACGACTACCCCAAGCCGCGCGCCGCGCCGCCCGACCGCGCCGCCGACCTCGACACGCGCTCCAACTCCGACCACTCGCTCACATAATCCCATTCCCGCAGTGGCTTCCCAAACCACAACACCGCTTGTCGACCGTCGTAATCGCGAGCTCACATCGCTGAAGTACCCATAGTGCATTTGTGTGGACTGAACCGATGGCTATGTGCATTACAGTCGCCATCAAGGACATCCATGTTAATGTTTACAATAGACTGACTGGCCATAACAGTAGCGTTATGTTTGGACATTTCATATTTCGCGTATACTGTGTGTTAATTTTAAGCTTGAGAATTTTAAAACTGTGTAGTGTTTTCAAGAAGAAATATCGATAAATCAGCGACTTAATATTATTAAACAGTGGAAACTTTTAAGTGACGTGAAGATGCAGTTCAGCTATATACTGTTATTGTATGTTATTATGTACTGTAACTGTAACTTAGCAAGGTGATTTACAAAAAGTTTTTTTTTTATTGTTTGCAAAATTTATTGTAAATGTATCATATAATAAAGTTAATGCTAAGTACGGCGAAATAGCAATGTCAAGGAAAACTGCCTCTAGCTGTCTGGAGACTTTAATATTTTGTAAATTATTGTTCAGAAATGTTTAAAATAAGTACCAAATCATAACTATGTTATTGTGCTCGCATTATTTAAATTTTTCAGTTAGTAACAATAAGGTCTGAGGTGGCGAGGTGCTGTTGCGCCTCAAGGTATATAACTACTTCCAGGTAAACAGTAATAATAGTATATAAGGCTGCATTCTAATTTAGAATATAGACGTTTTACTAGACACAAGTATTTTAATATTACCAGTGTGTGACCCCCACCCCCCAAATAATGGCTTAGAGGTTGAGGTATATACGTACGTTTTGAATGCTAGCTGCCGACTGCAACTGCCGCTAATCTGATGCCCGTAGTGCAGCTGCGGCCGATGTATGATATTCTATAGGCTTATATTATGTCCCAGACCCAAGCATTTCAAAATCTAACCCAGGAGTCAGGAGTCAAGTATCAGGAGAAAAACTGGTTTGACTCTTATTCAATATTACGAAAAATATGCTTACGAACTCTTAACTATTCCACTTTTATTTTCTAAATTGAAATGAATTATATTAATTGACAAATACGAGGTACTGTACACAACTATGGAGAACATTTGAACCTTTTTAGCTCGGGACCCCAGGGAGCGATTTCAAAAATTTCCCTATTGGTATTAGACCCTTGTATTGGACCTCGAACTATTGGTATTGGTATTCATCAGTCCGGACACCCTCTGGCAATAAAGCGAAAGTCTTGTGTATGTTGTTGTCGCATACATTATACCGAGTCGCCATTATATTTGTGATTTCGTCTTCTGTAATATAAAATTTTTTTTTCCATTAGCTCATCCCGAGCGAGTTCAGAGTACTGGTTATTTTTTACTATTGTGGACACAGCAGAATACTTGGCAGTATGCAGAATGTGGACACTGCACAAAACGGAGTGCCAGAAAAAAGCTTGAAAAAAGGGACACTGGACGGATGACATTTAAATGAAAGTGACATTGACATTAAATGAATCCCAATTATCTACCCAATATTGTTTCTCTACTCTAGATTTTAATAATTCTTATTTTTAATACTTATAATATTCTATTGTACCTGAAATTATATGGAAATTTACACATGTGAATATGCCACATTTAAATTATTTTCTCTAAACAATTAGTAAACATTGAAAGCATGTCATTTTGGAGTGCTGACCAAGAAAGTGTGGTTGAAGATCAGTCAGAATTTGTATCGGGCTTCCCTAAGAATTCATCGATCAAAATTGATGCAACATCAAAATTACAAGTCATCCAAGCCTTGGATAATGGTCAGTGTAAATCTGATATTGCTAGAGAATATGGTGTGCATCCTCAGACTATATCCTCTATTTACAAACAGAAGGAGTCTATAATAAAAAAGTATAACCACAAGTACAACCTTTTGAAACAAATCTGCAGCATTAATCTTGAACAAAAGCTTCTTGACTGGTTTGAAGAACAGACAAAAAGTGGGAATGATATCACAGATGATCATCTCCGCATTAAAGCACAAGACTTACTTGAGGGTTTGAGTGAAGAATTCACTTGCATTGATGATTGGCTATACAGCTTTCGTACAAGACATAATATTTCTAAATACACAGTGGACAATGTATGTAATGTAAAAGCTAAAGAAGATTGGAAAATTTTTCATAACAGTTTGGAAACCAAAGATGTTTACATTGGTGGTGTTTGTGCATTGTCACATAGTCTTGACTTCAATGGCTTCTTAAGTGGACAGGATGCTGATAGTTACGTTTCTTTAATGTTCACAGTAAATATTCTAGGTTCTGACAAGAGAGAATTAGTAGTTGTTGGCAAAGATTTAATGGACACAGAATCCCATGTGAGAAGTTCGCCAGTTAACTATTACTATTGTGCTAATTCCCAAATAAATTATTCTGTAGTCCTTAGTTACTTAACAAAATGGGAAAATGAATTAGCATCCAAAGGAAACCATGTTTTTTTAGTATTGGACATACCAGAAAGCTTGATAGAAAATCTTTGTTTTGATAATATTAGAATAATTGGTACTAGTAATCTAAGATATGTTAAATCTATTTTAGAAAAGATAGTAGATTGTTATAAGTATCAATATAGAAGGCTACAGATTAGTAGAACTTTAACTTATGGAAAAGACAACACTTCATTTATGGAATACATTCACATGATTGGTATGGCATGGTATAACACACCTGAAAAATATATCAGAAGCTTATGCTTCCCTCCTGGAGATGGCAGTCTATACTTTAATGTGAAAGAAGATAGTGACAGTGAACATAGTATATCCCGATGGTGTAAGATTTATAATGTTCCAATGAATTTAGAAAATTGTACAGAAACATTAGATAAATATATTTTTTGTGACAGTAAACTGCCATGTTTTTACTGTGGCCATTTGGATGAAAGTATGCCAGCTACTGAAGTGTTAACTCAAAAAGTATGCCACCCAACTTCAGGAATGGAGGCATATCAGGCAATGAAAAGGATTGTGTCATATCTTCAAGCAGAAAGTGCAGGAACTTCTATCATGAAATATGCCAAATATTTGGAAAATCATCTTGAATATGGAGCACTTTTGCAAATGCACCAAATTATAGCTAGTTCTAATGATCCCATTTAATAAATAAAAAATGTATTGTTGCATTATAAATGTTCTTTAATTATTTTTTAACAAACGTATATATTTCTTAGTATGTAGCACATAATAAAGATTAAGGTATATTTTATATTATAGAAGTCAATATTCAATACATTAATAGGAGAAAGTCAGATATATCCACCTTCTCTATTTAACAGTTAAACTTTCTTGGCACAATGACAAGAAATACATACCGAAAAAATACATACTCTGTTTGAGTAGGCACTTAGGTAAAGGTAAACAATCTTGATATGACTTTTATTGGAAAACTCAGTGTAAAAATAAAATGTAGTTAGAAATCAATTGAATCATTAAGCACTACTTTAAAAAAAAATATATAAGTCCTATATGTGTATTGTTAACCTTTAGTTGAGTGGCTACTTAAATGGAGTATAGCTACAACCTAATCTCTATATAGCTTATTCTAAAGTTGAGTTTACTACACCATCTAGTCCCAGTAGTAGTTGAGGGGGTCTATTGGATTTTTATACCTAGTTCATAATTTTTGTCTCACTATTTTTTCCATTAATGGTTGAAGAAACTTGACCTTTCCGTTTTTTATACTTATCCAATACCTATGTAGAAAGCAAACAGATACGTTAGCCTGCCATGCTTGAGTTCCACCCAAACTCCCTCCTAGGGCCCCTTTCTACCTACTCATAAGGCACCGCACTCCGCCGCTTTATCATTCACACAAATGCTGCTTGGCCGCGCTGTTGAGCAGCTGTGAGTTGATGCCTGTGCATGTGGACAGGCAGACTCAACTCAAAAAAGAAACTTAGAGGAGAAATATAAACCAATAGCATTGCGTAATTACTACATCAAACTCATAAAATCTTATAACTTAATATTTTTATCGGATTCCCCACCACAGCGTCCCTGCTATAGGTATGTATAGACGCTGTACTACCTCTGTACCCTTTTCATCCCAATCGGTTCAACAAATTTTCCTGAAAGCGCGCGACTAACAAGATTAATTGCGTGTTATCAGCGGTTACATCTACTTCGTGAGGGAACTCACTTGAATAAAAATAATAATGTGTTATGGAGATGTATAAGCTATATTACTGTCAAGTTTTATCAAAATCTATTCAGCTGTTTTTGTCTAAAATAGTTGAGTTTTTTTCATAAATATGCTAGTTATCTGAAAAATATTCTGGCACTGGTAAGACTGTAATACAATAGCTTATACTCTTCTTCCAAAGTTTTGATTTTTTTCTCCGTTAGTGCTAATGCTTGCTGTAGTTGAGCAGACCCCTGTTGTTGTTGTTCTTGGAGTACTTTCCTTTCATCACTGATGTGTCTCCAAACAGAATCAAACCAATGAAGACCTTCAAAGTTTGAATCCTGAAAATAAATTGTACATTATATTGAGTGACTACCTTTCAGAGTCCAGAATTAGCCACATGGCTCAATGAGATAACTGACCTGATCAAGCAGTTTCATAATGTACGCAACACCCATTGCAAATCCATCATCAGTGAACGCCGCACCGACTTTATTTTTCTTTGACATCTTATCTTTTGCTAGTATCATATGTTCTACAAAATTTAAAGTTAATGGAGGTATTATTACGTAGAAATTCTTGAGATGAACATTTTTCGGATTACGAAATACAGGAGCAAACACATCTACAAGCAGCTTGAAATATTCAGTCCCTTGAATAAAATTCGAAATCAGGTCGTTGACGTTGCGATCCAAATTCTCAGAAGACTGAATCGTTTTCGGTCCAAGATTATGTTCTTCACTAAGTTGTTTGAAAGACTCGACATTATCAAGGTTAGGTAAAAACATCGTAGCATCCGAACAGCAGTGCCTCCCTCCAGACCGAATCATTCGAACATATCCCATGGCATTACCAATTTGACTAATCAGATCACGGAATAAGTCCAAATAGCTAAGACCGTCTTCATTTAGCCCTAGCACCCTTATTCCCTTGTTAAATTTTTCGGCGTTTTTGTAAGAGTATACATTTCCGTTATGGGCTGCAGTCTCCTTGAAGTTCCTAAGATCTTTGATCAATCTTGATTTAATGTGTTCGTCATACATAAATTGGGAAAAAATGAAGAATTTCTTCTTTAGAAATTGATATGTAAAATTGACTGTAGTATTCATAATACCTGTACCATGAGTCCTTATAGAGTTTGCAATATGCCTGATATTTATAGAGTTCAAATGTTTGTTATTGCTGCTTTTTTCAATAAATATTTGGTTGTTCAAGTTATATAAGTATTTAGAAACAAATATATGAATATTTCTCATTATTTCTAATACATCCAAACCTTGCTCCAAAGTTTGCGTGGGCAAGTTGTCTTGTACAGTTTTCAGATTAAATTTGAATTTTGCCATTTGTCGCATTTCGCCATAAGTTTTCCAGTCAGATAGAACGACTGTGGTCAAGTTGTAGTACATTGTAGATAAATAATGTTCTACTGATGGCACTATGGACATGTAAAGAAATTGAATCTTAAAGTTGTCAACGATTAGCAACAATTTTTTTGTCATATCAAATGTGAATGGGTTAACTACATCTAGCTGTAAATGTGAATGTATGTGCAGTCTCAAATTTGTCTCAATATTTTGACTTGCACTAAGTATTATTTTATTTTCTATGATTGCTTTCATATTGTTAAGAAACTCTTGGTCCTTTCTTATTCCATATTGTTTATCAGTTTCATGTAGTAATATAATACAGTCTTCCAATACCATCAGAAAATATTTCAATTTCAAAGTATTCAACTGCATGCTAAAATTTTGATCAAAATAAATCGGAATTATATTTTGATGCCACAACAGCCATGAGCAATTGCATAACTTATCCACAGAATCCATGAAATTCGATAGAGTCTGAATTTTCTCAAGTAGTTTACCCAGCTTAACATAACTGTCTTCTAAGTAAGTAGTGTCAGGAACAAAACTCAAAGCTATATTGGCAGCTATATTTCGTTTGATAGTTGCAGCACCTTTAAGAGTTCTTTCAGCGATCACTAGGCACGTTAGTTCATCAAGTCTCTTATTTGCATAGTTTTTATCTGTCATTAAAGACTTCTTCACCTCTAGTATCGAAGATGTTGACTGGAACACTAGATGCTGCAAAATCATGTTTATCGAAATATTAATTTGGTTTCGGTTTCGAGTAACTGCATTTCGTAAAGTCTTTAACATATACATTATCTCAAACAAAGATATTAATATGCTCTTAGGAAGTGGTATGCCCAGAGTGAGGTGTAAATTAATCAAAGTGAGCACTGAATAGTTGGTTCTGGATGCAATATCAAGACCATTCAGAAGAGTCTTTGCATGTAAACTCATTTCTGCAGCACTCAGTTTGTGGTGATTAGATGAAAATATTTCTTCAATGTTGAGAACCCACTGGCTACACAAATAATGAAAATTTGTAATATCCTTTGCTAAACTAGCTTTCTTAGCACTGATGTAGGCTTGTCGTGCTTTAACCATAGTTTGTGACATTTTGTCATGTTTTGCACACTGTGCTGCAACATGCCTTTGAAGAAATTGTTCAGGAAACCAAATTGCTGTTCCAATTATATTAATACTGTGTGCCTGTAACAAAATTAAAGGTAAATCATCATCATTGTATGTATGCTTTAAAGACCCCAACATCTAATTTTTATTTATTTATTTATTTAATGTTCTGCACATTTTGTACAAGGGCGGACTTAACGCCTTAGGCGTTTTCTACCAGTCTACCTTTGGGTAGTTTTTCTCTTTACAAATAGTTTAATGCAGTTAGAATTTAACATTAATCACGGATGAGGTTAATTTTTTTTTACCGCAGATTATGTGGATCATGAATGGGCTGTATTGCTGTCGCACTCTCACAGAACAAGCAAGTGTGACGATGCGTGTGTAACAGAGACAGGTATGTGTGGTGACACCTAGACAGTTGACATCTAGACAACTAACATGACTTTCTTTTATATATATATATAGATTTCAGTATTATTACCTTTGTATTCAAATCAAGTAAAGATTTAAATGTCTTCTTTTCACTGGTGCCAAATAAATGTGTAGAAAGAACATAAAGGCCATTTACTTTTATACATTTGTACATATTGTTTACATTGGGCTGCTCTTGTACCAGTTTGTCTAGATTTGTTATTGCTTGTTTCAGGTATTGTGAGAACTCATTTGCTACTAATGAGCAATTCTTATCAACCAAACTTCCCCTTAATGTTGTTAAGTTTTGAAGAGTCCTTTGCACAATGTCATCATTCATGATTTTGGTGGTAATAGTATTTATAGCCCCTTTCACAGCCTTAAATTTGTCATCCATCAAGTCAAGATTTTCTGGTGCATGGCTGAATGATTTTATAGTTTTGCAATATTTATTCCAATTAGACACCAATGAAGTGTTTGATATTAATAAATCCAACAAAACAAGAATTGTAAATATTTCTCCAATGTGATTTATAATGTAATGAAGTTGTATCCCATCTGTAATGGTAATTCAGAATTAATTAAAAACTTGTTGACACAAACTAAACAGAAACTATATTTTATACTTCTAAGTTATAAGGCTAGTGTTGTTGGTCAAAATTTATATCTTTAATTAAATACTTTTGATGTTTCCTAAAAGCAAAGCCAGACTTACTTATATTAATGGCACTCTTGGTAAATATAGCAAACACTTGGCTGCAGAGATTTCGCAGTACATCATCACAACGGCTAGTGAAGGCGGCCAGTGCGCAGATTGACTCCATTTGTGAAATAACATCATTGTTATTATACTCCTCATAAACAGACAGGAATTTGAAATGTCTGAAATATTACAACATGTTATCACCATATCAATAACAAAATAAAATAAAAAAAACATTTTTTTTTTTTGTTGAAGTACAAGCCATTGTGGTAGCTGTTGAAGTACATACAAGTCGTGGTGGCCTAGTGGGTAAAGAACCAACCTTTCGAGTATGAGGGTGTGGGTTCGATTCCAGGGTCCAGGCAAGTACCAATGCAACTTTTCTAAGTTTGTATGTACTTTCTAAGTATACTTAGACACCAATGGCTGATAAAAAGGTGAAGGAAAACATCTTGAGGAAACCTGGACTATAAAGGCTGAAATCACCGACCCGCATTGAGCAAGCGTGGTGATTAATGCTCAATCCTTCTCCATGTGAGAGGAGGCCTGTGCCCAGCAGTGGGACGATAAAAAGGCTGTAACAGGTAACAGGTAACAACAAGCCATTGTATAGTAATTAATAAAAATATGTATGTATATGTTCCCTCTGTTACCAATAATCCAACCTAATTCCTTTACTAAGTTATGGCATTACAATAAATGTATATATTTTTTGTAAATTTTGTAACATTGTTAGTAATTAATAAACAACATACTTATCATATGCTTCCGTTTTTAGAGCCACAACTTCGACACATAATGACGAGAGTACACTCAATACTTTGGTCATATAAGTGTTGTCAGATGATACCAATTCTGATATTGGAACAAGTTCATTGGGTTTCATTACTATTTGTACTGGTAAGAATGTGCGATTTTCTTCCCAAAATTCTCCTTTTACCGCCGATGCAAGGTCTTGATATTGGGCTTTAAAAAATTGCCCATATCTTTTAAGAAGCCACGTCCCGGCTTCTTTTTCTATATCGGTTCTCATGGTGTATGTTTAGTGGAAATGTTTCGATGTCTAAACACAAATATTATACACGGTTTACATTCACTGAGCTTCACGTATCTAAGGAATGTATTTTATTAATTTAGACTTGTTTGTGTACTCAGTTATAAAGTGTTTACGCCTGCTTCCTTGTGTCAGTTTTGACTTTTTTGACATTTCGAAACTATGCTCTCTGGTCACCCGATCAAGAATTTTGTAGGGGTGTACAATTCAATGGGTGTTTAGGGGTGCTTCCTACATCAAGCAAAGAGAGCCTTAGAAAACTGAATCTGTGAACTTTGTATGTTTCTTGACGGGTAGGGATACGTATAGATGATGCCAACTAGGAAACTTCCAAATTGGAAAATGAAAATATTATTATATAGATGCTAAATGTATAATGGATGATTAAGCTAAATATCTGTTAAAATAGTTTTAGAAAATAACAAACTAATTAATTATATCATATCATTGATCCGTTAAATAATGTCTATGTCTAGAAGATAACAATTTCCCTGCTAGGAACAGTCCTAATATTTAGTTAAAAAAATTGAGTTGTGAAATTCCACCCGAACACACATAGTTACATACATATGTACATTGCAAGTTAAATAAAAGCTTGTAAAAAATGCCATATTTTGAGAAAAGTTCAATGTGCAATGTGTGTATTAGGTGCTCCCTAGACGATCAATTGCGCAATGTAATCGTAGGTCCAGGGTTTTGCCTTATTTTGCTGACGATTACTTGATTAAAACCGTTGGAGTTTCAAGTAGTTATATGGAAGAGTCAGTCTAATTTATCCTCATTTATACATGTGAAAATAAATCTTGACTGTCCGTCACACTTTAACACCAAAGCTACTGAATCAATAGGGCTTGAGAATGGAAATAGGCTTATTTTTATCCGGCTGTAGGTTTCCGCTTTTTTTAAATGAAACTACAAAATGCAATATATAAAATAGAACATTTATTAACTCACTTACTGCTACCAAAAAAAAGTTCAAACTTACTGCTTTTTGAAACTTTTTAGGATTGGATAAATATTATCAAATGCTTCATATATCTCTTCTCTTACTTTAGCTCCAGTTAACACAACTTTCCCAGAAACAAAGATCAATAATACTATTCTTGGTTTTACCATTCTATAAATAAGGCCAGGAAATAACTCAGGTTCATAAGAACTGAACTGTCCATGTGTCAATACTAAGCCTTCAAGGCGAATCGGAAATTTTACATCACAACTTCCAACCATATTCTGGATTTTGAAGTCTAAAAACTTTGCCTGTAACATAAAAACAACATCATAAATATTGAATACAGGATAAATATTGTTTATTTCAAAAATGTTTCTATAATGGCACAAAACTAAAGATATAAGTATACATAGGGTCATTTCGCCTGTTGGCGACCATTTAGTGCAGTTGGCAAGTTTGACGGCGATAATAAAAATGCTCCAGCACTCATTTCCATGTCAAATTTGTGTAATGTATTCCTTATATACTCTATTTTAAGATTAACTTTCAGTTGTATTAGAAATATCTTACGTTTTCTATTTAAATCGATAAACCTCAAAATTAGGCGTTTTACCCAGTTTGCGTCCACAAAATCCAATTCGCGTCCACCCATGGTCCAGTTCGCGTCCAGTAGCTTAGAAAAGGAATATAGGGGTGATTTTTTTAAGAATTAATAAAGAAAGATTGTATTAGATCAATTTCTTTATTTAACAATAAACTTAATTATTAAAAGTCAACATTATCATCATTTAAAATTCACTTTAAAAAATAAAAATAATTCTTCTCAACATTGGTTTAAGTAACTTAAAATAAGATTAAACAGTATTTTTTTATTAAGATATATATATATATATATATATATATATATATATATCTTAATAAAAAAATAGAAAAATTATAATTTAATTAGAACCA
The DNA here is from genome assembly GCF_030705265.1 of Helicoverpa armigera. Classification (NCBI taxonomy): domain Eukaryota; kingdom Metazoa; phylum Arthropoda; class Insecta; order Lepidoptera; family Noctuidae; genus Helicoverpa; species Helicoverpa armigera. Next base: position 4,951,990 of record NC_087132.1, on the reverse strand, counting down.
CGTATATGTCTTCATAAAAAAAATATAATTTAATTATGTATAACCACGTATATATCTTAATAAAAAAAATGTACTGTTTAATCTTAATATATTAAGTAATTTCATTTAAGATAAGTTCTTCGGATACAGGAAAAAAGAAGGAAAAGACAACATACACAGAAGAAGACTTAAAGAAAGCATTAAATGATATTCGAGAGAAGAATAAATCGATAAAAAAAATATTCAAAGAATATGCCTTGTCTGATAATTTATTGACTCAACAATCCTTTTAGTTGTATGTTTACACAAAATTGTTATATTGTTTTGTTAATTTAATATGGCCAAAAACTTACTATAATCAACGCGGGTCTTTCCCTGTGATTTTAGGGTAAAATTAACAGAACTGATTACTGTTTATTTTTCAAGTTGCAAAATTAATTGCCTAATTTTAAGTTACTTAAACCAATGTTGAGAAAAAATATTTTTATTTTTTTAAAGTGAATTTTAAATGATGATAATTTTGATTTTTAATTTAAAATAACAAAAAAAAATAAAAAATTTACTGTTTAATCTTAATATATTAAACAGTACCCATGTTTTAATTATTTTTTATAAGCAAGTATTTAACGAAAACAGTGGACGCAATTTGGTTTATTAGTATAGAGGATAGTTTTAGTTCGCGTCCATTGTGGACGCAAAGTGGAAGTTTTGTAAAATTCGATGTAGTAATTCGCGTCCACCTTATTTTATTCGTTAAATATAAAAAACATTACCAAATTCATAAAAAACATTATACCTTTATTCATCATTAAACTGTAGAAATAGCTATCTATCCTAAAATTCACATAAAACAATATAAAACTTACCATCAAACACGCCGCTGCACACTAATTTTTATCTAAAATTCAACGTGTTTGCGCTTTCTTGTTGAAGAGCCTAGACTAATTATTTTTTCTAAAAGGATTGGTTGGACGCACAGAACTTTTGTCTATCTGTGCGTGCCTCTTATACATTAACGTATTAGCGGTAATGATCTTTCGTTTGATTGGTGTGTTAATTATCTTGTTTTCGAAGTTTTTTAAAAGGAGATCGGCAAAATGGACGCGAACTGGGCGATGGTCGCGAACAGGCGAAATGACCCTATATAAGACTTTTCACATATTTTACTGTATATTTTACTGTCTGATAGGAAAGCAGAGTCAATGATCTTTAACAACATATTCATACTTACAGTAAAACCAAGCTTTTGTATAATCCTAGCATATTTTCTTGCTGCTAGACGGGAGTCTTCTTCACTTTTGGCTCCTGTGCAAACCATTTTTCCTGATGAAAATATCAGTGCAGTAGTTCTTGGTTCTCTTATTCTCATAATAACTGCTGCAAATCTCTTTGGATTATATTCTGCATTTCTTGCATGAAGAGCAATCTTTTTTAAATCTAACTTACAATTAAGGTTTACTGTTGACACAATATTTCTGAAAAAAATAAATAGTGGCTTTTGATCAACTATCTTATAAAAGTTATAAGAAAGATTACTTAAAAATACTTATAATATAATACAGACTATTTGATTCAGATCAGAATGATAAGTAGTAAGTATTAATGTAAATTGGTACATAATATACAAGTATGACTTACTGTAACTGTGGCAAAATGCCAGGGTCAGCAGAGTGTGGAGTCATTGGTGTCATTGGTGCAGGACTGGCTTGGCTTAGCATTGGCTGGCCAGCCAAACTGCCACTTGTAATCATTGGAGACATCAAGTTTTGCTGTGAAGATATATGGTATTATGTTATTCTGTGGTTTAAAATTTACTAGGTGTGCAAATTTCAAACTGTAAAACTAGCAAATATGAGTGCTTAGTTATTATGCAAGAAATACGAATAATAATAATAAAATTACTGGTGTTTGAGGCTGCATCATTTGCTGAGGTGTAGCATAGCTAGCGGCCGGCGCATAGGTATGAACTGATCTTTGCGGCGTTCCCATCAACGATGAGCCGAAGCCCACGAGCGGTGACGAGCCCATCGCGGCCAGGGAGTGCTGCTGTTGTTGTTGTTGATGCTGATGCTGTTGCTGCATAGCATTTGGCAAGATCTGTTGGTCCTCTTCTGGTTGATGTAAAGGCGTACCTATGCCAGGTATGTTGTACGGACTGGGTAGCATTTGATCCATTTTGGCTTGTTTTAGTAGGTATTATCACTGATATTAAAGCAGTTATGTGAGAATTTTTAAATGTCTCTCCGACGCGTTTGTTTAATTACAGTAAAATACTATTTCACACTTTTTAATAGTCTTTTTAGGTCACCGTCTCTTCTTGAGGAATATAATCGTGACAAGCATCACAACATAAAGTTTTCAATAACTTCTACAGTCACAAAAACAATCAAAAGCAAATTGAAAAAGCATTGAAGCTGGTAAATGCTGTCGTCTCGTCTTGTCTGTCTATCTCTGTCAGCAATGTCACTGTCACAGACCAGTATTGTCACTGTCTCATATCAAATAAAAAAGTAATAAGCTGGTAATAACCATAGTAATAACTGTTCATAACGAAATTAAAGATGATTTTTTTAAAAATACTGTAGATGTTAAAGCGCACACCCTGTCGTGGAGGCAAAAATACAACCTCCCATTGCTGATTTTTATGTTTTTAGTAACCTTCAATAGAACGTGCAGGCATCGTGCAGGACCTGGCACTGGCATAAACAAGATTCTATTCTATTTTTCTTTATGGCAAAGTGTCGATGCCTATGGTTTCAGTGTCACTGTCAAGTGACTGTCAGCTGTCAAACCGTCCTTTTTGTAATTGCTTCTTGATGCCACGCTTATAGTGATATTTTCTGTAAGGCTTATTTATTTCGCCAAAGTTAAGTGAGATCCCACAAGCCCGTAAAATGGCGGAGACAATGAAGCAAACCGTTGCAACCATACTTAAAAGTATCGAAAGGTGAGGCAGTGTTCAGTTAAGTAAGATATATAACCTTACCCCATTGGTAATAGCCCTACCCCATAAAGACATTGAAAGCGGTTAGACAGAGGTTTATAGTTTTATTGCTGCTAAAGACACTTACCAGGATTAATTCCCTTAATTTCATAATGTAAAGACTTAAATTCCAAAATGGAAAAACTATTGTATGTGAAACATCTTCTAAAATAATGCGTCCTGTTTGGCCCGGCGATCTCATATTTCTCTTACAACTGAGTATTTCTCTTCCTTATTATATTATCAGTATTCCTGCTAAATTCAAATTCATTTGTTTCAGCCATATTACTGAAGAAGTATTGTAGACAGAGCTTCTTTCACAATTGGTTAGTAACATATGTGTGTTTGCTTATGTTTTTAGGTATAATCCAGCAAATCTTCAGACTTTGGAGAGGTATGTTGAAATGCAGTCACGAGAGAATACATACGACTTGGAAGCAAATCTGGCAGTATTAAAACTTTATCAATTTAACCCAGAGAAGTTTAATGCTGACATCACATGCCAGATTCTTTTGAAAGCTTTGACCAATTTCCCACATACTGACTTTACTTTGTGTAAATGCCTGCTTCTTGAGTCTGTGGTAAGTTTGCCAAAAGATTTTTCTTCAAAAAAAATGTTATATCTAGGTCTCCATATCCCCTAATAAATATCCTATATTCCATATCCATCCTAAGAAAAGAACCTGTTTATTTAGCTTTGGCATACAGTATTTTGTTTGGCAAAAGCTCTATAATAAAAAAAAAAACTGTATTTTAATCATGCATTGTTGGTAATTGTCTTAAATTTTGTATACATTGGCCAAGCTTGTTAGCTGTGAGAGTGTTATAACTGACATTATCATAAATTAATACTTTTGAATCCAAAGGAACAATCAAGGAACACACACAATAAGTATTTTTTTATTTAAAACTTAATTTTTTAGGTGGAAAATGAGACAATATCCCAAATCAAATATCTGGCTGATATTTTGGAGCAGTGTGATTTTGCACAGTTTTGGAATAGAGTTCACCAGATGCCAGAACTTTGCAACCGTATCAGTGGTTTCCATGACTCCATCAGGAAGTTTGTGTGCCATGTAGTTGGCATTACATTCCAGACCATTGATAAGAACAATCTGGCGAACCTACTTGGAGGCATTGATGGTCAGTACAATGCTGTTATCTATGTTATTTATTGTTAAGTTTTCCATAAGGGTTCTTTTTTATAGAACATAAAAAATAATGTTAAAAAGAATTGAATAAGAGTACAATGCAATACAAATACTTATTTAAAACCACATGTGAAACAAAGAAATCCTTTAGAAAAAAAGTACGAGAAAACCTGTTACAATATTAAATATCTTATACCTTTTACCAGTTCTTGTAAATTACCTTTTGTCAACACTGTTCTCTGTTTGAAATAGTGAGTGAGATCATAAACTTTACATCATCTTTCTTGCTCTTACTCAAGTTATGTATTATGTGCCTAAGTAAGCAAAACATTAATTTTGGATTTTATTTTAGATGTGACTTTGAAACACTGGGTGAAAAAATATGGATGGAGAGATGATGGAAACCTCATTTTCATTGCTAACCAAGATGAAAATATTAAAACAAAGAACATTACTGAGAAGATTGAATTTGACCATCTTGCTCCACTGATGGCTTTGTTGTAAATCTTATGCAACTTTGTATTGAATAAATTTTAAAATAGAACTGTTGTGTAATTTCTTGCTCTGATTGCCTCCACCACCAGGTAATAGTGATAGGTTATAACTCGTTTTTGTCCAGTTGTCTACTTGATTTCATTTATTACACAAAAAATCTTATTGTACCAAAATAAAAATGTTATCTATCTGAATTTTCATGTATCTAGTAAATTTTATTGTTAAAATTACAAATGTATGTATATATTATTTGACTTTCATACTTCATAATTGTGTAAGTACCTATTTATTATCTTAAAAGTAAGGACGTTGTGAGGGATCAATTCCAAATGACGAGGTTGCGCCTCTGACGGGCACGGTATGCAACAAACACAACGTAACTCAACGTGGCGACGAGCACTCGGCCACAATGCATGGACGTGCAGCGTATGCCGCTCGCGGACATCGCAGCAATATATGTAGTTTAGGGCAGTATGATGTAAATGATTCAATTTTAATTTCGTTTTTGGGGAGCTACCTACTTGCCCCCGACAAAAGAAACTTATCTTATTCTGAGTATTTCTGCGGGTACGGTAAAGCCGTAAAGTGTCATCAAAGTACGTTCACTAGTTTTAAACATTCACCTATCCTTATTTTTCGGCTTCTTAGATTCTTAGCTGATATTCAGCTTGTAATTAAATTATAATCTATTTATTATCTACTCTCTGTCCTACCTATTTATTAAATCTAGCTGTTTCACGCGGATTCACCCGCGTGCCGGGAAAACTTCCTGTACCGGATAATACATACAGCTCATGTTCAGCACAGGTAGTGTAGCTTCCTAACAGTGAAATAATGATTTAAATCCGGAGTCTATCCGATTCGATTCGATTTATTAAACGGGTTACGCCCCACCATAAGCACTGCATATTACGTTTTAAAAAATGAGACCAGACACTTTGAATCGAATTTTAATATAAATTATTGTCTTACGCATACTTTAAAATACATTGACTGTTGAAAAACGTAACAATAATAAAAAACAACGACATAATTTAACAAATAATTAAACGGATATGTCAATGACTCTTTAGGATTTCTTTGCATGACTGTAACCATGTTCCTTGCCGCCGGCGTGTCCTCCCTTCTTGCCGTGGTCATGGTGGTGTGCGAAATGTTCCTCGTGGCCGTGATGGCCCTTATGTCCTTTGTGGTCTTCGTCGTAATGTCCCTTGTCGTGATGTCCTTTCTTACCATGGTGTTTCTCATGATGACCCTTCTCATGGTGACCGCCTTTCTTGTGGTGACCTCCTTTCTTGTCGTGGTGACCGTGGAAGTCTCCATGTTTGTGATGGTGACCGCCCTTGTGGAAGTCGTCGTAGAACTTGTGTTCCTTGTGGTATTCGTCTTTGTGAGATTTGTGGTGGAAACCGGTAGTTTTAGACCCCTTCTTGTGGCCTTTTTTGTGACCGAATTTTCCTCCTTTGTGGCCGTGCGCGGCTTCGTGATGTTCTCCGTGGTGGTCGTGTTCATCGTGGTGCTTTTTCTTGTGCCCCCCGTGTTCGTCGTGATGTCCTTCGTGGTGGTGTTTAGCATGGTGCCCATGTTCGCCTTTGTCGTGATGATGATGTGACTTGTATCCCTTATCACCTTTATCGCCATGTTCCTCGTGGTGATGGGCGTGGTGTTCATGGCCACCACCTTGCTCGTGGTGGCTGTCCTTAGCTTTCTTGTGTTCGGTACCCGCCAGCGCTTGATCGGCGGGTTCGCTGCCAGCCGCTGACAAGTCGCTGCCCGTAGGTGCTGCTTTTATCTCAGCTACGGTTTCAGCTGCGACATCTTTTTCGCCCTTGACATTGGCTACATTCCGAGCGTGTGCGACTAGCACCACGCATGCTAGAAGCTCTATTACAAAAAGGAGCCTCATGGCTGAAAAAAATCAAATGTTATTTTTAAAAACCATATCACCAATAAGTATCAATAAATATGTTTTTACTTGGTTTATAAAAATAATAACCAACTTACTTTGCCTGGCTCGACTAAAGACGTAGCCGTCGCCAAAGCTAAAATAACAGTGTCAAAACAGTTTCCGCACTTTGAATTTATAGATTAGATAGCTTTCATCTGTTGTCGATTACAGAGTGGTTGGGCAACCGTTGCTGCAGATTTCTGGATGAATGGTTCTGTGACGGCGCGGCGACGACGGCAGTGACGACATCATGTTATGGTTAAACTGAATTAGTTCCGTTAGATCGACTGCTAATTATTGTGGCACTTATTGATTTGTTGGATTGGAATTGGTCGTGCAGACTAGCTTATGGGTTTCAGTTGGAAAGTAGAAAAGAATGAAAAACAATGTTTTAAATTGGCTTATTTTATTTACAAAGAGGTAATGCATTAAGTAACAAAATATTCAGTAACATAATCTTAACAGTAATAATATCAGTGCTTGCCGTGGTGGAATCCCCAATGTTTGTGGTCCTCGTGGCCTCCCTTCTTGCCGTGATCATGGTGGTGGTGGTGGTGTTCTTCGTGTCCGTGGTGTCCCTTGTGTCCCTTGTGGTCCTCGTCATAATGATGCTTGTCGTGATGGCCGTGTTTGCCGTGGTGGCCTTCATGGTGGCCGGAATGATGATGACCTCCCTTCTTGTGATGTCCACCATGTTTCTCGTGGTGTCCGTGGTGGTGGCCATGTTTGTGATGCTTGCCTTCCTTGTGGTGGTCATCGTAAAAGTGATGGTCCTTGTGGTACTCGTCCTTGTGGTACTTCTTGTGGTAACCCTCTACTTCCTCTCCCTTATCGTGATGTTTCTTGTGGTGGTGCTTGCCGCCCTTGTGGTGGTGTCCATGCTCATGGTGTTTGCCGTGGTGGTCATGTTCATCCCAGTGTTTCTTATGATGGCCGCCGTGTTCGTGGTGGTGTCCCTCATGGTGGTGTTTGCCATGGTGTCCTTTTTCCCCCTTGTGGTGGTGATGATGTCCTTTATGACCTTTGTGTCCTTTTTCACCGTGTTCGTGGTGATGGTGAGCGTGGTGCTCCTTGCCGCCGCCTTCTTCGTGGTGGTGACCGTGATGGCTGGCTGCAGCCACCAAGTCTTCCTGCTCCACTTCTCGACCCGTAGAAACGACTACAACACATGCTAGCACGGCAAGGGCGACTAGCGACCTCATTGTTATTGTTTTACTTCCTTATTTGTTATGTATTTGGATACTTGGACTGAACTGTCAGTAAACTGCCTGTGACAGCATTTTATATCATTAGATTTGCGGGTTGCAGTTGGTGAAACCATCGGCAAGGACGCTACGCCGGACAGCTCGGAACGCGTTACGCCTGACCATTTCGACATGTCTATAGGTAGCTAAAGGCCTACGCAAAAAACAACGCACTACTAAAGAATTTATTCGCCAAACAATAATCTTAATATCAATCAATCTTTTAGATATCTAGCGTACCTACTTAAACAATTATGTATATTTTTAACGATATGACTAGCTTTTACAGAGTCATCCGCTTAGCTACCCATGAAATTCAACATAAGACGTCTCGGTAGTTATCAAATATATTACGGTTTCTAAAATACAGCCCTTATTAATTAAAATGTATAGAAATTAAACATATTTAAGTCTATTATTTAGGATAATACCGCGTATCCTACCCACCTACCACCTACCATAAACCAGTGATTATGATGTTGGTGTATTTTTATGTCTTTAAATAATACTTAGGCATTACAGGCTTGTAAGCCTGTAGTTTATTTATAATAGAAAATCCGTATGGGATACTTTTATTGACTGAATAAGTAATACGAATGAATAAATTGTTGAACGTTGGACCAGGAATATTTTATGTAATAAAAATTCGTAGTTAGGTACAATTTTTAAGACTTCAAAAAAGGAGGAGGTTCTCAAGTCGCCCTTTTTTCTCTTACTTAATTTCTCGAAGACGCCTGAATCGATTTGAAAAAAACTTTCTTTATGTGGAAGGGTAGGTATGCTAGCAATTGGATACCATTGTCAGGAACTGGTGATGGACACCCTGAGAAGTCGAGGGCAACTCTTGAACATTGTAGGCACGCATCGGATACAAACTTGATATCAGTGTTATATAGGATGACTGTATGGCCGTGAAGGTTTGGATCTTACCTGATGATGGAGACGACAGAAAGTTGAGGGAACTCCGCATCTGTATATAGCAACTACCAAGTGTTTGGGCTCATTTCATTCGTATTGACGAGATCTTTATACCGAAATATGTTATGACTACAATATTCAACCTGATAATAGAGACAAAGTGTAGCTGAAAGTAGCTCTAACGTGTGTTTGGGCATATTTTTTCATACTGGTAGGGACTTCTGCATTTTTCAAGAATTTTCCATCGATTTCTAGAGCCTCGTGAAAAGTTTTATTTTGACCCAGTATTGCTTGAAGTCGATTTCTATTTTTTGTAAAAAAAAGTTTTATTTGAAATGTTATACCTACTTCCCAGATGTTCCTATTTATCAGACCCAAGCGCTAATGACAGAAACCCTGAGAAATTGAGGGTAATTTTGTAAGCCTGCATAGTGCAAAGGGTAAAAACTTAACATAGGTCTTACCATGGAGACCAAAATGTGTTACATTTAGTGAATTATTGTTTCGCTTCGAGAAACAGCATCAAAATTAACATGCACGTCCATAGCGAAGGCGTCTATTTCAGCAATTTTACTTGTCTATGTGTCATTGTACTACTACTTTCATATAACTCGAGCAATCCTATGTTTATTATATTTTCATTGCTCGTAGTTTATGAAGGCTAGGCAGACTATGTCATGTATGGAAGGCTATGTTAATAGGCTATTTAACGACTACTTCTTATTTATTTATTTAACAGTTTATGTACACATAAAAACACAAACAAGAATAATTAATTTAACAGTTTATCTCAAAAGAAATTTCTTCCAGCAGGCCCGTTATGGGAGAGTTAGAATAAAAGAGATAGGTACATATAGACAGTGTAAAAAGAAAGAAAATATAACCAATATAGAATCACTGAGAACTACTTAAATACATAGTATTTATTGTATGTAAATACATACAATAAATACCTACTAAATGCATCGACGACAGAGAGGAAAGATAGTGTTCTTTCAACTTCCGTTTAAACACATTCTTATTGAAAAACCAGTCAACTTTTTAGATTTTTACCCTCTCAAATAGAGTTATCAACCCCTGAAATCTGCTGCCACTAGGTCTTTAAGGCTTATTGACTAGCTAACGCACCCAGCTTCGCAACATGGGCGTAATTTCACTGAGATTTCTGCATCTGTCCTGTAAAATCTATCTTCAATACTAGGTAATATAATAAAGAGGATTTTTTTGTTTGTTTATTCACTATAGGCTCCGAAATTATGTATTGAACCGATTTGAGAAATTATACTGTTCTTTATGTTTCATCTGAAGCAGAAGTTTCCACTTGACGCGAGTGAAAACGCGGGAAAAAACACTAGTTCCATATACCTAAATCGAGTCAGCTTCCAGTTTATATTAATCATCTATACTAATATTATAAAGAGGAAAACTTTGTTGTTTGTTTGGTTGTAATGAATAGGCTCAAAAACTACTGGACCGATTTTATAAAAATTCTTTCACCGTTATAAAGCTACATTATCCACGAGTAACATAGGCTATATTTTATCCCGGTACGGGCAGTAGTTACCACGGGACGCGGGTGAAACCGCGAGAAAACGGCTAGTTACACAATATTATTCTAAGTGTCATTTGCTATGTCACTAATATTGTTTTCACACGGAAGAGAAAAAGGCTGCAGAGGGTCCTTCGGAGGTGAGGTCGTGTTGTACCTTCTTGACTCGTTTTTGTTTTGTATACTATAATGGTAGTAGAACTGAAATAATTATTTATGTATCTATTTTCTAGTTTGTGTATATTTTGAAGTGTTTAAAATTAAACGCAGGAATCATCGTAGGAATGAGGATTTAAAAAAGAATACATATTTTATGAAAAATTATTTACTTTGTATAAAAACATGAACAACAACAATAACAACTTTCATTCTTAACAACAGTAATTTGTAACAATCAGGGAGAATGCTCTCAGTGCTTGCCGTGGTGGAATCCCCAGTGTTTGTGGTCATCATGTTCACCCTTCTTGCCGTGATCATGGTGGTGGTGGTGGTGTCCCTCGTGTCCGTGGTGTCCCTTGTGTCCATGGTGGTCCTCGTCGTAGTGGTGTTTGTCGTGGTGGCCGTGCTTGCCGTAATGTTCATCATGGTGGCCGGAGTGGTGGTGTCCTCCCTTCTTGTGGCCGCCACCGTGTTTCTCGTGATGTCCGTGATGGTGGTCGTGCTTGTGGTGCTTGCCCTCATGGTGGTGTCCGTCATGGAAGTGATGGTCCTTGTGGAAGTGATCCTTATGGTGCTTCTTGTGGTATCCGTCAACGTGCTCGCCCTTGTCATGATGTTCCTTATGGCCGTGCTTGCCGCCCTTGTGATGGTGTCCATGCTCATGGTGTTCACCATGGTGGTCGTGCTCATCCCAGTGCTTCTTGTGGCCGCCACCGTGCTCGTGGTGGTGTTCCTCATGATGATGCTTGCCATGGTGGCCGTGGTCACCCTTGTGGTGGTGGTGGTGTCCCTTGTGTCCTTTGTGTCCCTTGCCGCCATGATCGTGATGATGGTGGGCATGGTGCTCGTGACCGCCGCCGTGCTCGTGATGATGGCCCGAGGCGGCCACCGCGAGGTCGTCGCTGCCGGCTTCGTAGCCGGCGCACATTGCCGCCAGGCATACCACACCAAGTACTAAAAGCACCCTCATGATTAATATTATGTTGTACTTCCCCGGTAAGTAAGTCCTGAGAGGAAGTCCGGTTGTAACTGACCTCTGATACATTGATTGCCTATTTATATCGGTAAGTAGTGGAGCACCGTCTACAGCGGTGGAGAAATTATTCCGCAAGCGTCTGTACTAGTTCATGGACGAACTTAAAAAAGTATCAGCTGTGTTAGGTGTTTGTTTAGTTAGTATTATAAGTAGATCATACCTAAAATAAATAATGACGAATTAAATGTGAGAGCTTACATGAGGATTTTAATCAGAAAACGGGACTTCATTTAATTGATTAGAAAGTTATTAGATCATAGGTATTTGTGAACGGCGTTTTTTTATTTATTTCATATTCTTTGATACGTAGTTGGTGTTGGTTTAAATACATGGATTACAAAAAAATATTAGAGGTAACCTTTGCACTCTGATGGCTAACTCCCAACATGATAAGATTATTTGTAACCAATAAGGTAATTGAATACTTTTTACCTCCCATCTTATTTTTATTTATGACATGATGAGTACATTTTCTTACTATTGAGGTTTTGCTTACTTACCCTAATAGTCGCTATCACTAAGACGTCACTGTCTGTGTGCTTGTCCGTCTGTCACCGGGCCCAGTGTATCTCATAAACAGTGCTAGTTAAACAGTTCAGATTCACAGATGATTTTTTGTAGTTGTCTCTATATAAACAAATACTGAAAACTTAAAGAAAATAAACATTTTACTGGGCTCCCGTAGCGTATTTACAGAGTGTACATAGCCAAAACGCATCCATAGGAAACTGCTCGCTGATATTTTGTAATGCTGTTTTTTAATTTGTGATTTCAAAGTATACACGAATTTTGCGTACTGCTCGAGTATAATTCGTAGCTTAGACGTGCACATGCATCATTCCAATTTATACACGGTCAAATTTAACTATACAAAATTAATATTAGGTAAATCATTAAACAAAAAAGGCTTTTGAATCTGAGTTTGTTTATTAAAAATGGGTGCTAATTAAACAGGCTTCTTTTTAATATCATTATTCGCCCCCAAAAATGTATGTTGCCTTCTAAATTACTAAGTCAGCCACAATTAACGAGCATCTAAATAATACTATCTTAGCCACTAGTATCTTCTAAGTAAGCCACTCTAAATACAACTCAGCATGATGGTTATTTTCAACCGACTTCCAAAAAAGGAGGAGGTTCTCAATTCAGCTGTATTTTTTTTAGCATCTAAATTTGTAGCATGCATTCTAACAGTAAACTTCTAAAATACTATTAAATGACACCATAAAATATATTTAATTAGCTTCTAATTTTTTAACTCAGTACGTTTAAAATGTAAGCAAGCATCGCTTCTGTCACGGCTCCGGTGCTGCGGGGCTCCGGCGGTCCCATGCGAGCTTATCGTCGCAGATGGTTTTCACGCTCACCACCGCAGCTTCGGCTTGCTGGCCGGCGGAGCCGGCGGAGCCGGCCAGCCTCAGCCGCGGCGGCGAGCGTTAAAACTACCTGCGCCTCAGCTCGCAGGCCGCCTCGACCCTCCGCGCCTACGCGGTTTTGAATTGCACTCTAGGGGTAGGGCAGACAAGACTACGTGGAGTCGGTTTTGCAGCGATTCGTTTTCGTCACTAACTTCAATTTTTAATACAATGTTTTTTAATTGAAGGTTATAAATGGCAATATACTAAAAACGAGGCCGAGTTAGTAAATTAGATGACAATGTATAAATAATTTTGTAAAATTAGAAGCGTAATCATGTGTTCAATAAATAATTTTGTGGCTGCACTTATATTTCCCATAAAAAATCAACTTGTTTAAAAAATATACAAAAAGAAATTGAATTTACGAGCATTATTAATATTTAAATTAACATTAAATGCTAGGTCGTGTTTTAATCAAAATGGCGAGCATGCAACTGCTCGCGAATAGATTGGAATCGTAAAGTTTTTCACGCCTATTCCAGTGTATACACGATAGTTTGCATGCGGACTAGCACTGTATATTATGGAACAAAGCAAGTTACTTTGGCCACTACAAAATATATGCGAGTATTTGCGTACTGCTGCTGTATACATCGGAAGACTTTGTATAAAAAGTGAATTCCAATCTATTCGCGACTAGTTTCACACGCTTGCGTACTAGCCATGTATATTCTGTAAATACGCGCTCCCGTATAAACGTGATTTTTTGCAGAACGTTGAATGCATTTTGTACTTTCAAAACAAAATCATCTCCCGAGCCTTTTCCCAACTTTGTTGGGGTCGGCTTCCAGTCTAACCGGATTCAGCTGAGTACCAGGGGTTTAAAAGGAGCGACTGCCTATCTGACCTCCTTAACCCAGTTACCCGGGTAACCCAATACCCCTTGGTTAGACTGGCGTCAGACTTACTGGCTTCTGACTACCCGTAACGACTACCGAGGATGTTCAATGACAGCCGGGACCTACGGTTTAACGTGTCATCCGAAACACAGTCATTGGTGTCCAAGAATACTTAGAAAATACATACAAACTTAGAAGCAATCAGATGTTACAGTTCACAATAATTCGACAGTTTACAATCTCTCGAGATAGATTGTAATCTAACGATGTTTGTAATCTTACGGTGACAGCATTGGAACTTGCCTGACTTGGAATCGAACCAACGCCCTCGTACTCGAGAGGTTGACTCTTTACTCACTAGGCCGCCACGACGGTCTTTCAAAATAAAACGAAATTATTATTTTTTTACTTTTAAAACAAAATAAAAATAATATTTGAGGTTTTACAGATTATACCAGTTTATTTTTTATTAAGTATAAAAAGTGTGCAGCTGGTAGGTCATTACTCTATTACTGACCCATTGTTTAGTGTTTTTTAAATAGCCATTGCTGGGGTGATTTAATTGGCAAACATTTAAAAAGTTAAATTACAATTATGTTTGTTGGTGTTCATTATAATTACACAAACAACAGAGACAAAAGTAAACTGCGATATTCATACCCAAACCAACTTTTTTTGTTTAGTTATGACAAAATATGTGTTTTTGAACCTGAAATATCTACCACAGATATTGTTAACCACCATAATTGGTGCACCTAAGTGCTCGCATTTGACCTTTACTTCTCTACTATCTTCGTTGTACAATAATAAAGTAAGAAAGAAAATACACTTATTCACGCATATCACGCATATACAAAAAAATATATTAAAAAAAGAATAGACATAAAAAAGACAAACTACACTAAGAGACAACAGAAGAAGATACCTACACAATGGGAAATATGTGTCACACCCGCGTGGAACGACCCTCGCTCAGCATAATGCTGACACCCTATAGGTACGGGGCAAAAGCCTCAGCACTGATTTAATTTTTCAGCGAGAGTTTGTGTTTGTACCCCAAATTCTCCGTAACTACTACAACGAAATTGAAACATTCATTGAGTCATGGGAAGTTAGCCCCATACATATGAGTACCATAGGCTATATTTTGTCCGGTTACGAGAAGTTCATCCACCACTTTCTATATTTCCTATTAAATATTTAAAATTAATAAACCTTCATGTCATCATATTAGTATCTATATAATACTTTAAAAATTACCTATTAGGCTTTTAATTCGTTGTGATTACCTATTAGGATTTGTATAGTGTGGCCTTATCTCGCTCTACTGACCAATCGCCTGAGGTATAGATTACTTAACGATTACCACCCTTGCAGGCAAATTGAAGCATGCATTAATTAATATAAAAGGTGCACCCCAAATGATTTTACTTTCATTTAAACATTAAAACGTTTTTTCACTCAAATGAAAGGAATCGAAAAAATATGTTTAGGTAATGAGTAGCTGATTATCATATTTTTTTGCTATAATAATGCACGACTCCGATTTTGAAGTCATTAAACCTTTAACTTGTAAAAATAATTTAAACATAATGACAAAAATTTTCTTAGGAACAGACCATAAAGAAATATAATTCATCCATGTTTTCAGGTAAACGATTTCGAGTATCTTAGTGTTCATATTTCAGAAGTAACTGCCGGTCGAGCGAGCGCGAAGACATCGTAGGCTGGAGTTGAATAGACCCGCACATCAATGGCGGCTTTGTTAACCTCAGCTCGTAGAAGTCTTCATTCAACATAACACACAGTTGATTGACGGCTCGTAAGCTGGAGTCTATCGACAATTATCTGCTTAGTGGGTCTTTTCGCGTTCGGATACGCCGCTATTTGGATAGCGTTAAACAATTCTTCCGAATGACTTAGCACTGTTAATCCCCGCCCTTGTTGCTTCATGTCCGAATCTTTACAACATAATGCAGATCTGTTTGAGTATTCAGTTTGATTATGCACGCTTATGAGTTCATCACGGTCTTTGTAAACATTCAAGATCTTCAAATACATTTTATAGGGAGATAAATAAATGCATGGATGATGCATTTTTACACGCGTATTATATCGGTTTGTACATATATAGGATTATTTGTTCTACATGAAACATACTATTTATTGGTCATGAAACCCTATATAAGTAACGATTTCACTTATAAAAGAAACTAGCTTTTATAACATCTGCAAATCTTCATATTTCAATTAGTAATCATCCAAATTATGGTGATTGGCAAATAGCCTTTTGTGCAACGTGTTAATTACAATACTGAAAACTAAGGATAGCCAATTTGTATACCCACCTAAGTACTGTTACTTCACATTTTCAGGTTTTCGTAAAATTATTATGCAATGAAGGTAAATTGCTAGACCACAGTTTGCGAGATGCTGAGCTCTTTCAATTAATTCTGGTGCAGTTACTCAATGTACCCAATACTTTTATTCACAAATTCCATTCACTATTCAGTGCAAATTAAATTTGCTTATAATAACATAGTCGTACTGTTATATTACATAGTTATTTTTTGGGTGACCTAGTCTTAACTGTCACTCACTTCAAAGCATAGGCCTACTGGGCCCAGGCCTACCGAGGCGACTTAATGAGCTGAACAGGGTGTGACTTCATTGTGTGCATTTCACCAATTAAACTGTAGTTAGGTAGTAAATAAGATATCTGACTTTACTAATAGATCGCCAGGTAATTAACCCATAAATGTGAAAAAAAAATGTTGAGTGGAGTTCATTAAAATCATACATAATTAATTATCTTACATGAGGTTTGGTATTGTAACACACATTTTTGTTAAACGCCCGAAAAAGTATTGTCACATATTGATTTACCATAAATAGCAACTGCCAAAATAAACTTACATAAGACAAGAAATAAAGCGAGATTATTATACAAACAACTTATTAGATGTAAATGGATATTACGATATGTCGATAAAAACATGTCTCTTGCACAAATGAATAATTACGAGCTCTAAGTTCATGATCGTCACGGTCTATTGGGCTCTTTTCTAAAGGTTCGCTTTCAAAAGAGCCTCGTTGTTAAGGCCGACGCCCGTGGCCTTCTAAAGTACTTTCGCTTGCTATGGAAGAGTTACCTAAATATTATGCAGTACAAGTAGCTCTTTATGGGAGTGTCCAGGAAGACCATGGCATCTATCCATAATAATTGGAACTCGAAAGAGACATAAAGAAGGTTTGATTTCGTTATAAAGTTTTATATCTATACGTCGATCTTTACTTACTCATATAAAAAATTACCAACATTTACGAAATGCAAAACAAGACAACAGCAGTCTGTACTGGACTTCACGTTAATGCGCTTAAAAAACGAAAACAGATCTGAAATGATAGGTTCAGCCCAGTTTCATATCCAGTGCTGAGACATTTGGCCGAGACTACATGAAATTGATAAATTCTGTATGATGCAGGCAGGGGTTGAACTTATTTTAACCATACCAGGTTTCCGTTAACTGACGGCTATATACTTACACTAGCCGTTTTCCCGCGGTTTTATCCGCGTCCCGTGGTAACTACTGCCTGTACCAGGATAAAATATAGCCTATGTTCCTCGTGGATAATGGAGCTTTCGAATGATGAAAGAATTTTTAAAAACGGTCCAGTAGTTTTTGAGCCTATTCATTACAACCAAACAAACAAAGTCTCTTTATAATATTAGTACCTATAGATAAGTATGGAACATCTACCTATTATAGATCGTAGGCGTCAAACAATCGTAGTAGTTGTTACGTAGCACATGTTCGTAGTCATATGTGAGTGCGTAGCATATAAAATGAAATTACAAGCACATATTTTCACTTTTTCCTACAATTTCTGTTCATAGTCAGAGACGGAGTATTCATTATGTCAAATTCGTGCCATTCGTGTTTCACCGGTTATCAATAAAGTCTCTGACAGCCTGTCAGAAACATGCCTGACGGATAAACTTTTGGTTCACAATTTCACAGGTCATCAATAAATTATAAACATTAGCAAGCAACACTGGCTTGTTTAGTAAACATTGCCCGGGTATTTAAAAATCGAAATAAATTATAATATACTGTTAAAACAGTCTATACCACAGTGCAATATATTGTAAATATCAGTCTTCATAAGTGAAAGTGTTGGTGACTAAGGACAACCAAAGTTGGAGTATTTAAAACAAAACAGTGACTAAACATTAAATACCACAAATAAACAAAAAGTGCTACATCTGGACTGAAACAAATAAAGCTGAATACTCATGAAGGGAAAATTTAACCTCAGTGCAGTGGATTTTTAAATCATTCAGTGAATTACCAGAAAATAAGCTAATATAAAACCGTTGGAAGAAAATATTTTATTTGAAAGTGAACTTTGAACTACTACTAACGCCCCTGGTGTCGAGTAGTAAAACAATAATTGACATTTGGTGACATTATAATTAGGGTGACCACTAGAAAAATAACTTCAAAGTACTACAACTAGCGCACCCTAGCGAGGAGTAGCAAAATACAATTTGACATCTAGTGACACTTGCAGTAGTGTTGTCACTGTCAAAAATATTTATTTTATAATTAATGATACCACATAAAAAACAGAATCCCAAATTGGTAGAAATAAATTAATTATTGGTGAAAATAATTGCGAGCTACGTTATGAATTTTTTGTGAGGCATTTATTGAGAATTTCGCTTTCTGCCTTGCTAGAAACTGATTGAACGCTATATTTACAAGAGTATTGGAGACACTCTGGTTAATATTTGAACCTTGCTATTTAAAATGTCAACAACAAGCTGTGCTGGGTGTTTGAATGCGGTTAAGCGCGGTAAAGGCCTACAATGTTCTGGCTGTCAGCAATGGTACGACTTATTATGTGCGAATATAGCCGAAGGACGATTTAAACAAATGAGTGTCCAAAGTAGAAATGCCTGGAAGTGCCCTGTTTGCACGAGCAAGCAACCGAAACTCGATAATACGAATACACCAGTACGGTCGACCCGCCCAGAGAGTCCTAATACCGGCAACCGAAGTCCTGGCCCTTCAGATACCAACGTAACGAACACCGAACATACCACTGACCTGGCACTTACGGATATAACCAGTAACTCCCTAAGGGAAATAATTCGGCAAGAAATCGGTCGGGCTCTAGAAGATTCAATTAAAAACATAACCAACGTACATTACAATAAAATTAATGAGCTTATTGCAGAATTTAAAGAATCGCTGTCGTTCTTCAACACTAAATATGAGGAAATGAGAACAGATTTAGAAGAAAAATCTTCTAGAATTGCTAAGCTAGAAAAAGACAATAGTTTGCTTCAGAATTCACTTAGCGATATATCAAAGCGCATTAATGCAATGGAACAACATGCCCGATCTAACAATGTAGAAATACAATGTGTGCCTGAACATAGATCAGAGAATCTGGTTAATACCGTCCTTCAGCTTAGTAAAGTGATTAAATGCAGTATCAAAGAAACCGATATCCAAATTTGTACCAGAACGGCTAAAAAGGATAGACAAAACACAAGACCTAGATCTATACTGGTGAAATTAAGCAGCCCCCGACTTCGTGACACTTTCCTAGCCGCAGCTATTAAACACAACAGGGACAATCCTCAGGATAAGCTGAACGCGAGTCACCTAGGAATAGCTATGAGTGACCCAACACCTATATTTGTTGTGGAACATCTGTCGCCTGAGAATAAGGCGCTACACGCGGCCACTAGAGCTCGGGCAAAAGAATTAGGGTATAAGTTTGTTTGGGTACGTTACGGTAAAATTTTTACGAAAAAAGATGAATCATCACTCAGCGTTCTTGTTACTGGTCTGGAGAAACTAAAGAGTTTATCGTAAATGATGTCTGATTATCAGTAAGCTGTAATTTGAGCAGGTCATAGAGGCTTAATTTTTTTTAAAATTCAATGGCATTAAATGTTATTACCAAAATACCAGAGGCTTACGCAGCAACCTTTCGGAAGTGCGCCAACACATACACAACCGTGAGTACGATGTTTATGTTCTTACAGAGACCTGGCTTTGTGATGGTATTTTTGATTACGAATTATTCGGTGATAATTTCGTAGTACACAGAAGGGATCGCGAGTCGTCTAGTTTTAATAGTCATAAACAATTGGGAGGTGGCGTATTGATAGCAGTATCAAAAAACATCAACTCAACCCGCAAACCCGAATGGGAGAGCAACTGTGAAGATATCTGGGTTACTATCCAAACATCACAGTCTAATAATTCTTATTATTTAAAAATTTGTGCAGTATATTTATCACCACCAGTTCGCAGTGAAATTTTAGAGCATTTTGTAGATAACTGCAACAATGTGATAGATTCTAGCTCGAACAGTTCCACACTAATAGTCGGAGATTTTAATATGCGTAATATAGACTGGATACAAAGTAACACTAACTCTTTCTGTACAGCTTCTAACAACGCCACTTCCTCCTTGAACGATGTCTTTCTTGATTTCTTAGCTCTCAATAATCTAAGGCAATTTAACTGGGTGAAAAACTATCAATCTAAAACACTTGACCTTGTTTTATCTGATATTGATGAAGTGAAAATCAGAGAATGTCTTGATCCTATCCGCAGTATAGACAAATTTCACCCCGCAATAGAGTTTTCCCCTTGTATATTAGTAAAACATAAAATCATACCTAAAACTATTGTCAAGTTCAACTATAATAAGGCAGATTATGAAGCTATAATTAGATCGCTCGATGATGTGGATTGGAGCAGCGAGTTCTCATCCTGCTTTGATGTTAACATTATGGTGGATAAGTTTTACATCATTATTCGAGAAATTATTAAAAAACATGTACCCAAAATAGTATGTTATCGCGGAAAATACCCACCATGGTACAATCGCCAACTTATAAAATTACTCAAACTAAAGTTTAAATATCATATTAAGATTAAAAAGTACAACAATCCATTAGATGTACTGGAATTCACGTACCTACGTAGAGAATGTGAACTGCTCATTAAAATCTGCTACAATAACTATATAAGAAGCATTGAAACGTTAATAAGAAAGGATCCTAAGTTTTTCTGGACCCACATAAGGAATCTTCGTAAAGGTGGCTCGTGTTATCCGTCGGAAATGACCCTCGATAGCGTGACTGCAAATAATACCAAGGATATATGTAACCTGTTTGCTAAACAATTTTCTTCAGTTTACGATCCACCAGGCAATCATTCTAATTTAAATATTAATAACGCATCGAAATTAATAAATCAGGTCATTAGTAATTTTAACATCAGCAGGGAATTAATACGTAAAAAGCTCTCGGTACTTAATGTAACAAAAGGTGCTGGGCCCGATGATATTCCTCCTATATTTTGTTCGATTTGTGCGCGTCAACTCTCCGTACCATTAGAATATATATTTAACGCATCTATTAAATTTGGCGTTTTCCCTGAAAAATGGAAACAAGCTAGAATAGTGCCAATATTTAAAAACGGAAAACCTGAAGTGATTTCGAATTATCGACCTATTTCCATTCTTTCTACCTTTTCTAAAGTTTTTGAGTCACTTGTTTATCCAGTATTTTACAATCACGTCAAAAGCTATTTATCAGAAAACCAACATGGTTTCATGAGTAATAAGTCTACTAACACCAACCTTGTTAGTTATATATCGAAATTGGCGGAAGCTGTTGACAAGGGCCACCAAGTCGATGCAGTCTATACAGATTTCTCCAAGGCTTTCGATAAAGTCAACCATAACATTTTACTAAGAAAGCTACAATCATTAGGCATAACTGATAATGCCCTAAGCTGGTGCAAGTCTTACCTTTCCGATAGACCTTCTTTAGTTGTATTGGATGGGGACGAATCAGTTCCATACATTGCTACGTCTGGGGTACCGCAGGGTCAAATTTAGGACCATTATTTTTCAATATCTTTATTAACGATATTTCCGAAATCTTCAAACACTCTTTGCCTTATCTTTTTGCAGACGACTTAAAATTAATTCGCATTATAAACCAGGAAGATGATTCACAATTACTTCAAGAAGATATTGACAGCCTTAATCAATGGTGTACAAATAATAAAATGTATCTTAATTGTAGCAAATGTTATCACATTAAGTTTACTAGGAAACTTCAGAAGATTATGACGACATATACCATAGAGAATAATCCTATTAATGAAATTACAATGATTCGTGATTTAGGTGTTTTCTTAGATAACCAACTACGATTTACAGACCACTATAACAAAATGATAAACACTGCATATCGAGCTCTTGGATTTGTGCTTCGTTCTTCAAAGGAATTTAAAAATTCCTCCACTGCAGTGCTTTTGTACAACAGCTTTGTGCGTAGTCGTCTAGAGTACTGTAGCACGGTTTGGAATCCAACGTACCAAATCCATATAAATAGAATTGAGAGTGTGCAAAGAAAATTCGTTCGTCATTTGGCCTACAGATATAAAGTCAAACACGTCCTAAAGTCATATGAGGAAAGACTCTCGTATTTTAAACTTAGGTCACTTGAATCACGACGTACAATCTTAGACCAAAGCTTTCTCTACAAACTAGTTAATAGTAAAATCGACTGCCCTGATCTACTCATTAAGTTCTCTATCAACGTACCTCGTAGACTACCGCGCTATCCGTGCTCCCTGTTCAGTATTCCTCAACATCGCACTAATCTAGGCAAACACTCACCCATTATTAGACTGTCGGAACAATATAATAAATTATCCAGATGCTCGGGGGACATAGACATCTTTCATAATAAATTAAATAAATTTAAGGTGTTAATATTGAAACACCTAAAAGTGTAAGTGTCGACGTACACGCGTTAAACTTTTATTTGTTTTTTTTTTCACTTAAATTTCTCTTTTTTTTTTGTTTTATATAATAATTATAATATGATTCTATATTTGATCTCATTTACTTTACTTTGTGTTTGTGTTTTTGTATAATTCAAATTTACTTTAAATGTCTAATTCATGTGTGTATAATATAATTTAATTTTAATTGGAATTTAGTTTAATCGTCGTGTTTTTATTTCATTGCATTGTTTTGTTTTATTTAATTTTAATTTGTTTGTACTATAATTCTAATTTTAATTGATGTTTTTTTTTAATAATGTCGTATAGTTTTTTTATTATTATTATAAATTAATGCATGCTGTGATTTCCTATAATTAAGGAAACACAAGAAAAGATAATTATAATTGTTAAAACTTGTCTGTAATGTGTATTCCTTGTTGGAAATCCAAATAAATAAATAAATAAATAAATAAGCAGCCTTTATCCGGTAGATAGCATTTACTATCAGATAACTAACTGACACTTGATCGATAACCAGTGAAACCGGGCGTTATTCTTCATATGGAAATTCGTACAAAGAAATCGTATAGTAACCCAAGCCCGAGCCACAGTTCCAGTAAGACAGAAGGCACTAATGCTCTTAGTGCATTCAGGGCGCCGTATTTAAGGGCATTAGGCGCTAAGAAGCCTAGCCCTACATCACTCAATCTTGTTAGCGCGTGCTTTGCTAACACTGTTATTACTGTAACATTATATTCTTAGGATTAGAATAATATTTAGTTAAAGGTGAGGTTGCTACCGTGAGAAGGTCTTATAGATTTGTGTAGGCAGTTGGAAAATCGTGGTATGTACATGCTTGCTAGTGTTAGAATGTTCTGAAGTACGTTAATTGTGCAAAAAGTGTGAATAAATAATGAGGTCCTAATCTTTTAATGTGATAAGTACTAATATTATGTTACATGAAAATAACTGAAGGATTCTTCTGATTTTAATCTTTCAGTGAGCAGCGAGCGACCACATGGGCAGAAGTTATGGCTGGCAATAAAAAATGATGACACTCTGTGTAGAAAAGAGTTTTCCTGGTCAGCAAGATTTAGAAACAAAAATAAATATAGGACTGCGATTATGATGATTAATTTGCTGGTACGGAATTACATATTCGTGGTACATGTACCTAGGGCCAATTGTGAACTCGCACATTGCAATGTAATGTGTATGTATGTGCGTGTATATCAATAATGTTTACTGCATGGCGAACGTGGTTTGAACAACACATTGTTAGCAATCAGGAGGTTAGCCCCGGATAATCCGGCCTATTGTTAGCTATTTTAATGCTTATGCCCTTTGTGTGTGTCCTGTATTAAGTCATACGCGGATAATCGTCGTATTATATAGAGTTAATTTTCCATTGGCTCTGAGGGATGGCAGCTGCTTACTGTCGCAGCGAAATAAACCGACGACATTTATACACTCTCATTGCTATTATTTACATGTATTATAATGTCCCACGACCTAATACACTAGCAAAGTATTAATACGGAAATCGATATTTTATTGAGTTGCTGTCACATACAATTTGACAATAATATTTATGTATATTTGTTACTTATGCATTTCGTTTTGAATGAGTAATTTTATCGATTGTAAGCGCCACATCAAATAATGCAAGCAACTTATCAAACTGCCTTTCGTATTTCACGAAGCTGAGAACTGTTATTTTAGGAACTGAGGCAATAAGATTCTGTTTATTTATGCCGTTTCGTAAATGATTTTTGAATTGTTTGCACCATCTGGCATAAATATATGTATGCCTTGCTTTTTACAGGTAATCTTGACTTACTGTCACGCATCGTCGAGTGACCAATATTTGTCGGAATAGAACACCGTAAAGATGTTTCCGGTTCGTAAAAGTATCATATTAACTGTTCAAACATTAGATCGGAGGTTTTATCGCTGGCAGCTCGCAGCGACACGACTAATTACATCAATTACAGGCAAACAGAGCGGCGCTCGGGTTTCGCTCCACCTTTGTCAATATTTGGCGAGTCGCCGCGGCCGCCTCCCCCCCCGAGCGGACACTACGCAACCTCACGACCCGTCACCGTGGACATTACTCATGTACGAGCCTATCTTCATGCTTACTTTACTTACAAACTACTTACTTTTAAATTACTTAAATCGATGGGCGGGGTGATGGGAATAACTGATTAATGAAACACTGCTAATACCATAATTGAACATAATATAATTGCTTTTAAATATTTTAATATTTAATTGAACCGTTAGAACATGTGCCACTGAAACAAAATAATTTATATGTAGCTGAAAAGTATACCAAAGTACTTATGTAAGAAGCGTGAAACTCACAATATTTATTTACGTCTTTTGGCTATAGAATTACATCTATTAACGTCCTTTAATTTATTTCACATCCCGAGCTTGACAAGACGCTTTTTTTACCCTTTATCAGTATAATAGAGACGTGTGTAAGTGTGTGAGTATTACGTATTGTTATACGATTCTCATAAGCTGCAAAAAGGCGAACACGTCGTGAACGCCGCGGGCGCAACTTTTGACAAAACAACTTATTCAATTTGTTCGCTGTTAGGTACGACTTGTAATCCCTTATGTCTCAACAATTGTCACAAAAAGGCTGAGTCGTGATCACGTGTGCCTCATCCTTCGTATGTGGGAGGTATTATACCTGTATTGCCTTTACACTACAAGGGATTACCGCTTGTCTCTTTCTCGGATCCAGAATAGTCATAGGTAGGGAATTAGGTAGCTAGTGTTGTCAAGGATATCCTGATATTACACTTATATTATATTTAATTTATTACAAAACGTGGACAGGTGAGAATGGTAAGTACTGATGTTATGAGATCAATACGTCATAAAAGCAGCATTCTAAGATTTACCCACTGCCTATGCCTATCTCCTATATTCTGTATGTGGACTGGATGGATTGTAACTTATATCGTAGGCACTATTATACTAATCTGTGCTTAAATATTCAAAGTCCCGATGATTGTTCTTCGTCTTGACTCCCCCATTGAGTAAGTTTTATAGGAAAAAGATGAATGTAGTCTTGCCGACGGCTTTACTCGATAAATATAATAAATTATATGAATAAATGAATTCCTAGACATTTTGTTATAAAATCGTAAAATGATGAAGCATTACCACAACAGTGCGCGGTCGTCAGAAGTAATTATAATTAACAACATGACCACGAGAGCAAGTTGTCGGGTATGGGCACACTGGTCGGTCCAGCGCGCGCTGCGGTGCCTGCACATACCTACGCGTTTCATTATAACAGATTACAACTTACGGAGAGGGATACACAGATTACTATTATATCAACTGTTCGGGAGCGTCAGCGTCGTATTGTCACATCCATTAAGCTGTGCTGTGGGCGGGGCCTCGCGCGCCACGCCCCTCACGCCCTGCTCACCCCACACACGGCGCGGCCGACACTCGCGCCGCGTCACTACTACTCACTAAAACGATTTGCTCGCAATCGCATCACCGGAGTATTATCCCATCATCACACTAAAAATCGACGCTTTTCCGGTTTCGATGCTTTTGGTTAATTCGGTGGTTGATTATAAGTAATTTACATATTTAATTTGGACGAAGTGTATGGATTGTATTTGAGTGGTTGGTGATGGTCCGTGGGACTGTATCGAGTAGAGTATGAGGTGTGCGGTGTACCGGTGAGCACGGTGAGCACAGTGGCGACGCAGGGCGGCATGGGCGGCGCGGGCGGCGGCTGGGCGCGCGAGGCGCCGGCGCTGCTGAGCACGGCGCTGCTGCTGGGCGGCGCGCTGCCCGAGCGCCCGGCCGCGCCGCTCTTCACCATCGACAGCATCCTGGCGCCGCGCCCGCACCCGCCGCTGCCGCCGCTGCAGCTGCAGCACCTCGCGCACTCGCCGTTCCATAGAGCACATGACCTCTTTGGTACGTTTGCCAACTCATTAGGTAAACATTGACGTTATTATTTTGCTTGGGATAAAGACTAACGCGTGAAAAACGCAAACCTAAACCTAAAGAACCTACTCAGCTAACATTTCTCAAAAGGCTTAACTGCAGGCTATGATGCAGTGTGCACCTAGTTATATCTTCCCTTCTTAATCCATAGGAAACGGTAGTCGATTGCAATCTGCAGATTTTATTCCATTTTCTTATTTGAGGTAGGGTTCATTTAAAAACTATTCTAGCAACCTACGCTTAATATGTGAATACTTAATACTTCTTAGTTTTTCCAAAATTTTGATAGAAACTGTCATTGCCTTTAATATTTTTCTGATCATTGTTATTTTTTCACTCCTTAAAAAAACGATTTATACTTCAAAACTCACACTACATAGTTGTGTAATTTCTGTTATTTAATTTGGACTGTAAAATCTTACCAGTGGAAAGTAAACATTTTAACGAGGCCCTATTTGAACCATTCAAATTTTTAACTGAAAAAAGTCTGTAAAACCTTATTTTTGATATTTTTTTCCTAACCAACAACAATAACCTTTATGGTAATGTCATATACTTCCTTCTTGAATTCTGTTGTAATTACATCTTTGTACCTTACAAAACCAAAAGGTCTATTGTATTTAATTAAAATAGTAAATTTTTACATTATTGCTATGTCACAATTATTTGAAATGTACAGAATGTGATGAGATTATGTACAGAAATTGAAATATGTAAATATTATAAATGTTGTAAATATTCCTCCTTTTAAAATATTTGCCAAACTATAATCTTTGTGCTACGAGCTACAACCGTCGCGCTACGAACAAATTTGCTACGGCGTAGTTACTAACAGATAGCTTTTTCGTATTTGTACCGTTTTTTTTTTCATAAAATGTAACATATAAGTACATTTGTAAAATACTGATGGCGTGACGCATCCGATTTAAGGATATAGGCATTGGAAGTCTGAAGAAAATGATTAAGATGTTTCAACCAAAAAATATCGATTTGAAAAAGAAAGATTTCAACGCGCGATGCCATTAAGAACTAATTGCATTTGCCTAATAGTTCAATTCAAAGGTTAATATAATATAGCGATAAAAATGATAGATAAAGACTCTAAGTTTATATTGAATATCATAACTGTAACTTAAAGGATCCATTAAAAAATATGTATAAAAAAAACTGCTTCTTAGATTTTATCCAACATTCTAAAGTTTTACAAAGTAAAGTGTTCCTAGGTTAGTTTTATAAAGCAAAATGTAGCTAAGTTAATAAAAAGTTCAGAAGTAGACATGGCAAGCTATTATCAAGAAATAAAAATCGGTCAAGTGCAAGTGGTAACAAAAATACATCATCTGTGAATATTTCGATTACTTTACTACGGTTTTTGAGCCAATGCCTGACAGTAAACAGACAGACAAGTCAGTTACCATTGCCTACGTTTTCTCCTAATCTGCAAAATTGTTTAAAATATGAAATGTATGAAACCTGGACTCACATATAAGTTTTTTTTTTTGCTATTATCACTAAAATAGATTCAATACTTCGGCGAGGTGCACCATTTGACTAAGACGATAACTGACGCACTTTTCGGAAATCAAACCGCCGATGTCCAAAAGGTAACAAGCACAACCCTGCATGCATAGGCAAGAACGTTCATTTCCATGCAATTTTTTACTTTATATGGAAATACGAGCTATGACGACACAGATTTTCACATGAAGCTGTAGGTATTCCTTGTTTTGCTTATGTTATCAATAAAAATTAAAACATTTTTTCCATCACAGCGATAAATAACTAAAATAAAGGAATTTATTTTTACCCCTCTCAAATTCAAAAAGGGTAGTATTTAAACGCAAATCAAAAAATATCCTTTTTCTATGCAATAAGATTCCGAATTCCCATCAAAATTACTGATTGCACAGCAAAATATTCAACTCAAAATATCACTAAACACACTACAATTTATTTTCGCAGCGTACAGCGATTTTTCCTAAAGCAAAAGCTTTTTCATCAATGCACAGCTAATAATCTTAATGCACATTATACATGTTAACTCTTTTTCTTTTAAATATAGCTTCTATTTTTATATTATTTACAGCAGTTTTTCTGAATAAAACAGCTTTTTATTAGTCACAGTCATCTTATTATTTATTAATTACGGCATAATGAGATCAGCAAAAAAATATTAAATTAAATACAAAATTGTAATTTATTGAATTATTTATAAGCGTTCACGCTTCCTTTTTTGCCCAATAGGCAACATTTTTAGCTTCTGCAGGTGGCGCCACGTACTTGAGTCGGATCGCAAGTCCGATGATATGCTTGCACATAATGCACATACATACTATAGTTCTTAAAAAAAATGGGGCTGGTGCATTGTCAGTCATTGTCAGTATTTCCTTTTAGCATACATTTCATATAAGTAGTCATTAAAAGGCTACTACTATAATATCATATTTCAGAATGTTTATAGTCAGAATCATCTTTTGGCATAGTTTTGGAATTTTTATTTTCCTGTAAGAAGCATGCAAACAAGCCTGAAGCATACAAGCAGGCATGCAGCATGTAAGCAGGCATGCAACATGGAAGTAAGCATGCAACATGCAGCAAGCATGGCTTCTGTCACGGCTCCGGCGCTGCGGGGCTCCGGCGGTCCCATGCGAGCTTATCGTCGCAGATGATTTTCACGCTCACCACCGCAGCTTCGGCTTACTGGCCGGCAGAGCCGGCCAGCCTCAACCGCGTCGGCGAGCGTTAAAACTACCTGCTCCTCAGCTCGCATGGGACCGCCTCGCCCCTCCGCGCCTACGCGGTTTTGAATTGCACTCTAGCTAGGGGTAGGCAAACAAGACTACGTGGAGTCGGTTTTGCAGCGATTCGTTTTCGTTACTAGCTTCAATTTTTAATACAATGTTTTTTAATTGAACTCTATCTTACTCGCTCGCGCCACTCTGCACTCCAGTGATGAAAAAGCGCGCGAAGCCGCGAACCTTTTCAGTTAATTTGTTCTGGTTTTAGAAATAATGCAATGTGACAGGATTTTTTTGTTATAATAATCATTAAATTGGCCGAGCATGGCTTCTTGAAAATTAAGACAAATATGATGAATAGGTTTTGTTGTACTTACTGGTTAATATGCGACTGGGATAGTTATTTTGCTATGAAATATGGAAAATTTGCTGTGCAGTCAGTATTAATGCTATGTATGTAGTATTTTTGTACAAGAATAAATTTAACTGTATTGCATTATAATAAAAAAAGCAATGTCATATTGATGTATCATTTCGAATTATCTGCAGTTTGAGTTTTGTTAAACATTTAGTTTATTTGTAGTGAATTAAGTTATTTGATGTAAAAAAGAATATAAATGATGAGTATTTATTGATAGGCGATTATTTATTTGATATGCAATTTATAATATCCCATTCAAAAACACCTTGGATGCTTTATATAAAAGACTAGCTTCTGAAAACAGTTTCACCCACGATGGGAACCTTTGCACAAACCCGTATAAATAGAAGCCTATATAGCGTTCCTCGATAAATGGGCTATCTAACACTGAAAGATTTTTTAAATCGGACCAGTAATTCCTGAGAAAATTTTATAACATAGTATAGATTATATGTCCATGTCTATGTCCAGCAGAGGACTGCGATAGGCTGATGATGATGATGATGATAGATTAATAAAATAATAGAATTCATAAAAAGTGATAATATCAAAACCATGAAAGAACATAAGAATATCTCAGGAAATAGTTGATAACAATTTTTACCATGTTTTATGTTTTTCAAATCCTTCCTTCGACGCCTTAGAGTGAAAACCTCGTAACTGAACTGAAACTGAACTGAAGTGAAAAAAAACTTTCTTGGAAGAAGGAGTACGATGTGGTTTGGAGGTATTCTTCCTAGAAACGTATTAAAATAAATTTTTAACTGGGTAAAAGGCACAGAAATACTTTATTGTTAACTTGATTAGGTTATAGTAATATAATAATAATTAGCAACAGAAAACTGCATCTACACTGACGTGTTGTTGAATTATTTTACAAGGTCTTATTTAAGTTGTAATGTGTATAAAATGCATGTTGGAGCACGTTGATGTTGGTTCTGCGCCTGATCTCTGTCCGCTTATGTCGGATCTCTGTCGTGAGTGAAGGAATAGTGAGTGCACTATAATATGTCCTGGGCAGTTGGCTAATCTCCTTACATGAGAACAGCCGCCGTGGCCGACAATTGGCTATGGCCTTATCATTTCTTCTTGGACGCGATGTTGTCTTCTATTGTCTTTTCTTGCAATTGGGTAGCTATTGTTTTGAAACAGATCATTGATTTTTCATGCAGTTATTTGGATGAATCGTCATTCTCAATCCAATATGACGGCTGAACGACGCTGACGGCAAGATGGTGGACCAATTGTTTTTAAACCATTCAAACATTATGTGTGTGAAATGAAAAGGTTTGCTGACAATAATTCCAAAAATATGTGACGATACTCTTAAATGGTTGACTTCTGAAACTTGAAAATCAATTCTCATGCAAATATAATAATCGATTGAGTTAAGATTTGCTGTAGACGTTCGCTTTGCATGCTTTTATGGCATTACATTTGAAAAAAAAAAGATAAAATGACAATATAAATAAACAGAAAAGTCGTTGACTCAACTTATATCATATAAAAGCTTGCCGCAAGATTTAATGTAAATATAAGTACCTATATGATATACTTAACAAGTAGATTAAATAATATAAACGCTTATAATAAAACTCAGTACTCATAATACGAGTAGAACTACGTAGATACAATCTTGCGACGGTTAATGTTTTGGTTTAAAGTCGTGCATATCCCAATCCTAAACACGATCATAATTATTTAAAGAAGAATGGCGAAAATGGACCCACATGATTTAAAGATCATTTATTTGCAAATCTATATGAATTTAAATAACAAGTTTGGTAGAGAATTATATAAAAAATATTGAGTTTTTAGCTCATGGGAATTAAAAGTTAGAAATAAAATAAATCTATTAAAAAATAGATAACATGCAGTTTGCGAACGCATCGTGTGTCACGGATTACGTTCCTATCTTCATAGTTAATTATTAAGTAGATTCATCGCGGTACACTTGTGGACGTCTACGTTTGGCAGTTATTATTTTCTTGTATTTTTTACTTAAAACAGCAACAATGAATAAACAAAGTACACATTTAGTAAATAATAATTACAACGCTAGCATGTAGGTATGTTGTATTGCTAACCTTTTTTGTGCGAACGAAAATTGGAACGTTTGTGGCTAGAGGCTGCTGTCAGTGCTGTGTTCTGTCATTCCATGTTTGGTTATGTTTTCAACGGCTAACTTATGATTTCAATGCGATTTTGTGGATTACTTTTTGACGACTTGGCTTTCTATTTGGACTGGATATTCTGCATAACGACTACCGTATTTATCTTTAGATTCCGATGTGCAAAATGCGTTGTGCCAATTTCCAATTACGCATTGCACGATTACGAAGACATCGTGTATTGGATGAAAATGCTCAGATAATTGAGAAAGTGCAGAGATAGATTTATCCGCGGTATAAATTCATTATCCTTTTCCTTCTATTTTGTGATAAAAAGTAAATAAAAGATGTTTTTAATAATGCGTATATTGTTTCATTTAGTAAACATGTTTTTATGTAATAGTTTAACACCTATATGTTTTTACCCACACTGCTGCGGCACGCTGCGCTAACGTAACGACACTACAATAAAATTGTGCGACTTCTCCACTGCGGCGCAGAAGTCGCACAATTGTACATAACTGCAGTAACGCGGTGCATGCGACGGGCACCTGCAGAGCTAATGCTGCGTATGCATTAACCCTCAAGAGTCAAGGGTGACAAATCAACATCGAGCTTTGCTAGGCTGTGCTATGTTGGTCAACTAAACAGAGCTTGCCTCGCACAGCGCCGCACAGCATGGTTTGTTTGTATCCTCATTAAAATATTAGAGACGGCCGAGTTAAAAAAACAGCACAGTCCAGCACAGCTCGATGTTGATTTGTCACCCCTACACTGATGCCGTGACAACGCGACGCCTGCACAACGTAGGTAGTCGCGGCGTCTGCGCTGCCCACACTTTTATCGGATGCCTACGCTGAACAAACAGTAAAGGCGATCTTTAAGACATCGTTCATCTATAGTTTAAACCAGGTCACCAAGTTCCTAGTTCACAAATATTCTTTTCGTTTTAAGATTTTTAGGTTATAATCTTCTACCTTGCATAACTTTTTTCTTCCAACTTTTGGAACTCATTATCCATTTGCTTTTTTGTTAGTTTTGTATAGATCTACAAGTAGTACTAAGTTTCAATTATGTACGAATCTTATATCAATGGGTCCCAGTTTACATACAAGTTCGCCATTCTTCTTTCTCATATAATACGAATAAATCAGCACAAATACTAGTATGTTAGGTATAAGTAGATACATACATAGACCTTTTTAATACATGTAAACTATTTTGCTACAGTGGGGCATTATTCAGAATTGTTTAAGTATATCTTCAAGCTTTTTTGCAAGTTTTACATTTATCAGGTTTAATAATTTAATATAACTTGATGGTAGTCGACGAAATAAATGAAAACACTATCGAACGAGTATGTGACTATCTTGGTGACCACATTTAATTGTTTGTACATGAGACTTGTCTGCCTTATTGCCTGATTGAGAATGAATTCTAAAACATCTTTTTTAAAAAATTTTCAGACACCTATTACTTTTTGTGAGTAACTAGTCTCTTTAACATGTTATCTATGGACTACTTAGGCCATTCTTTTGTCGGTGAAGTTGGGCTTTATTGCTCTGGTGCGAAAAAATTGTTCACATATTTATTTGTTAATGAATCTAGGATTTTGAATTGTTTTTTCACACTTTTTAGGCGATTCTCTATATTCTATGTTAAGCAAATAAATATTATAGGTACGTCAATATGCTATCTCAAAGGCAGGATCTATTTGAAAAAAAATCTCAGTAAATTGAAATTATAAACAACATTTCACTAAAATACATGAACCATACATAGGGCTGCCATTTCGAATATCGCCAAACCCGGACAAACATTAAAAAAACCCGGACATTTGTTGTAAATCGCATTTTTTCCCTAGATGAGTCCGAATTTTGATAGGTCAGACAAAAACATGTTTAAAATAAAAATACAAATAACTGTAAAGTGAAGTTGCCGCGAGCGAAGCGAGTGCGAAAATTTTTGAGTTTTAGGACACTTCGACTTCTGCAGCAAATGCTTATCTATTTGACATTTTAAAAGGTTAAACTTCCATACAAGGCAAGCAATCTCATGTAGGTAGGTATATTATGTTTTCAACTCGTAGTTGATGAAGGCGAGGCAGGCTAGGAATTGGTTTGGTTGGTGGATTTAACGATTGTTATTGAAAAACCTGTTTGACTTCTTATCCTCTCAAATCGAGTGATCGTCCTCTGAAATCTGTATATCTGTGTATCTGTATAGCATTGGCGTGGGCGCTCTGCGGTGCCACTGAGCCCGCGGCGCCCGGGTTATTCGAATACCCTGCACCATAGGCTAAGACGGCCCTGTGAAAAATGTCCGGGTTTTCCCCGGACACTTCTTGAAACCCCGCCCGGACGGCCCCCGGACGGATGGCAGCCCTAACCATACATGACCATGAATTTTGAATATTTTGATGCCTACAGCAAAGATTTCTTGTAATCTTATAATTTCTTGTAAATAAAAAATATATCTCAAAAGCAAAACAAAAGATATCAAGAAAATAAGGTGTCTTTTCTATTTATAAAATTCAGACAGTGATCTTGCACATACTTATTTTTGTGGCTATATTAAAAGTATTAGTTGTTTCAAATGAGTAAAAAATATTTTTGGTATTCAAAACAATCTTGTATTCCTAAAAGTTTTCTACTGTATATACTTTAGCGGTAAACCGCAAGATATCGTCGGTGAGAGCCTCGGGCGTCCCTCCTATACACACCGCAAAGAGGGTGAAGACGGCTTATCTCAATTAAAATCTTTTTTCCATCATCCAACCGAACATTTTAAAATTTCAAAATATCCCCAGGGTTTGGTGAATCGTTGCCATAACAAAAACAAACTTTTATTTTCTTTTATTTTGGATGTTGAACTAAAATCAGCTTTTAATAACTCAATCTTAAGCGTATCGAAGTATAAATAGTAGATGACTTGGGTCGAATAATAAATCCAAAAAGTTATGCCATATTACAAATACTACATTCAGGATTTAGATGACTTTGCGAATATATCTGTCACACGCCTACCAAAGTTTCTTTTTTATTATAACACGATGACACGATAAGTCAGCTATTCATGTTCCGTGATTAAATACCTCCCATAAACATGATTAACTCTAAACTTCTGTTTATTAATACTATTAAATAGGTACTTTGACACAATAATTAATTTGAATTGCTCCCTTCGGAACCCTCTTTGAGGGTGCTTGTCAAATTAATTCACAATTAGGGGTCAAACATTAATTGCTCATATTGTCTAGTTGCAGTCGTAGGTTGCAATAATTTCGTATTAAACTATCAGTGGTTAGGTTTTAAGCTTGGGTGCAATACAATTTTGTGATCACTTTAATTACATTGCGATCTAATACAAATACTTTTGGACACTAAGTTCCCAAGTTAATCCAACAAAGTAAAAAAATGCTTTTCAGGTCTAACATAACATGAAATCTACAAATTAGGCCTGGGCGCAATCAACAATTATTTTATCTTAATCATAAATTATGAGAACAACTGTTTTCTGACGTACATATTATTTAGTTCGAGTTGGAATCTGATAAAGCGAGACTATGCTTCCAGGTTGTTACGTAGCTTATAAAAATAACACAGCACGAGTATTCATTGTATTCAAAATCGATAGGGCTTAGGCGGGCGGTCGGAGGTGCTGCGGCAGCGCGTGTGGAATCCCGCCGCTAGCGCCTTAGCAACGTGCCGCCGGCCTTAAAAGCTTTTATATTCCTTTAAGAAATAATACAGTGTAATGCCTCTCACATTTCCGGCACAGTACGAAAATATTCAATTTTTATTCGTGGCGCTAATATTTTGAACGGGTCGCTTATGGAGTGCGGCCCGGGGGAGCCATGAGGGCTCTAAGCTCAGATCTTCACGCATCGCCTGCTCGAACGCGTATTAGCACTGATACGTGGTGACGCTTACAATTTTTAAGTACAGACTTCTTTTAAACATATTCAAATTTAAAAAAAGGACTTGTGGATGCCATATTTACAATGATAAGTCCGAATAATGTATTAGTATATTTCCAAGAAAGCCTTGCCGTAATAAGAAAATGAAATGTCACTAATTAAGTTCCTTCAAAATAATTATTTTTGTCTATATACCAAGGTAGAACAAATTGAACTCACTTGGGAAGAGGGTTACACATCTGCATGAGATCTGACAATTTATCAATAGTTTTAATTTTTTCATAATGACAGATTGTGCCTGTTTTACTCTTACAACCCAGTTACCGTGTTACAAGAAGACACTTGTCACATTTTCGGGAGACTAGGTAGCTAGTAGTCCTATCAACATTCCTTTTGAGACATAGAGCATGTAAGCATTAATAATGATAAATATGTTAATTATTATAAATTGTTTTTGCACTTTGCCGGAATAAGAGGAGGTTCTCAGTTTGTCGAGATCTCCGAACCTAATAATACTATCCCTGAGTAACATAGCCTACATATTATATCGATACGAGAAGCAGTTTGCAGTTGTTCAAACAGCCAGTCCTAAAGACAGCAGTAGCTGATGAAAGAATATTTCTGTGCAGGTGTGAGCGGCAGCGCGGTGTCCAACGCAGGCGGGTACGCGGGACTATACGGTGGGTACGCGGCAGCAGCACTGGCCGGGCTTGCGGGCCCGCCACCCAAGCGCAAGCGACGACACCGCACCATCTTCACGGAGGAGCAGCTCGAACAGCTGGAGAGCACCTTCGACAAGACACACTACCCTGATGTGGTGCTTAGAGAACAGCTCGCCCTGCGGGTTGATTTGAAAGAAGAGAGAGTTGAGGTATGTCTTTATGGCGCCGGGTGTCGCGAGATGACTCCCGGCCACCGTAGGCGTGGGTCTGTGGGCGGTGAGTTCGGGTGGCTCATCGTCCCTCTGTCTTCCTAGACGACAGACCCGTGTCGACGGCGCGCGTTGTTCCACGCGCTCCTCAAAGAGACGTCAGCAACCCCAGCGGGGCCCAGCAGGGCCAAGGCCTGCCGGGGCTGCGGGTTGTTCGAAAGAGATACCGCGGCCCTGGTACATAAAAGGCCTATGACGGAACACGACGATTTTAGTCAGTAAGAGTCTGACACTCCCTCACCGCTGCTAACCCACAGCGGGAGGGGTCATTTGATGATTTTACGTCGATAAAAAAAAAAAGGTATGTCTTTATATGTTTATTAATTTTTCATCCCACCATCTCGGAAAGAGTAGTTTTACCCTTTGATATCTGAGCGCAAAAGCCGTTTTTATCCTCTAGAGCGGCAAAGTGATTTGAATTTAGAACATCGTGTGCAATACTCCATTTGTGACAATCTTGATAAGACTTTTCAAACAAATACATATTAAACAAATAAAATACTGCTTAAAATAATTATTCAATTAATCAAGTAATTTTTATTATTGTTTTTACATAGATTTTTAACCTTGTTTCATTTTTAAACTGAGTTTTCAAATAAATGAACTTTAATAGGTTCTTCTTTTTAATTTGATACTCATATGTGCGCGCCATTTTGTTTTTTTTAATTTAGTAATTTCCTCGATGAGGTGGGATGAAAAGTTACGTGTTGCACTCGAGTGCAAAGATTTTTCACCTTGTGCTCTTTTGATTCCCTCGCTATCGCTCAGGCAGGATTCTAATTATTGAAACACTCGCTACGCTCCCTTCGCTTGCTCGGTCATCAAAATTGAGCCCGCAGTTAAAAAGCAACTTTGCACTCTTGTATAACAAATAACTATTGTTTACGTGAGATTTACTTACTCATAAGTAGTAAGAACTATTTTCGCATCATCTACATAGTTTTAACTAGTTGATTTTTACTAAACTTCTACAGAATTTTTGATGTGTTTTTGCTAAAGTAATTCATTGCAAACAAGACGTGAAAAGATATGACTTTTTATCATTAAGGTAATACAAACGATTTTGTTCTTACGGGTAACTATGTACACTACCAAGGTGGACGTTAAAAACATCGATACGTTACAATTTATTTCATTAGTCAAATGTTTTGGCTACAGTTTGACTGCTTGTTTTACTCGATTCAACGAACAGACCAAATTGAAATATACAATTGTTTCACTATTTTCCTCCAAACAAAGTTAAATAGAAAATCTACTTAGTTCATAATGCCAACATAAAACCGTATTTTTATTCCTTTGTTGTATAAGGCTTCATGTTAAGTAATAAAGAGGTTTTTTACTAAGAAAGTATAAACGTTTGACACTTTCCTTTTATCGAAATCGCTGCCAAAAATATTTTTAAGTTCGGTATGTTTTTGTGGTTTTTTCATGAATGATTTCACGATGGTTCTAAATTCATTTATATATTGGATTTCAATTTGACGAGATGTTAAGAAGATAGCTCAATACATATAAGTTAGTTAAAGACAGTTACCTAAATCAATCACAGTACAGTAGGTACTACCGAAGCATACACCGCTTTCCTGAAATGAAATAATTATATTATCTCGTTTATTAATCTGATAAAAACGCGTTGGAATATAAAACATATGATAAAAAATGTATGTTGCTTAAAGTCTAATAAGCTAAGTAACATTAACAATACCGAACAAGTATCCCTTAATTCACTGCGTTTAAAAATATACAAATAGAGTTTCCCTTAATCCTTCTTTACCCTAAAAAACGCGTCTGCGGCGCCCATGGGTTGGTATGTGACGCTGCCTAACAAGTGACGAGATTAACGGGGCGTAACGTTTAGTAGTAGCGAAGGGCCAACGTGTCAACAATGATGACGAGACATGTTCTACACACCACCGTTGTGGGTGGTCGACGATTTACTATGCATCTACTTCTCAATTTTCTCTCCATAGTGACGCAATTAAAAATGTAGTTTGCTGCAGTTTTATATTTTAGTAGAGATATTAAGAAATAGAGGTGATAAAAAGAAATAGCCTGCTTTCTACTTTCTGAGCTATGTTTCAAAATGTCAACATTATCATATTATTGGAAGTAGGTATTGATCGCTGAAAGCATCATAAACTACGTCTTCAAAATCGGTGTGAAAAAATTGTATCATAAGTTGCCAGCTCGATTGCACAAGATTAGTTTAAAATCCCGTGTATAGGTAGTAGAACACAGAGTAGTTTGTATAGAGTTGGTGATGTTGAAAGTAAGTCAGGATATGTTTGTGGGCCGGCTGCCGGCCACCGGGCAGGCTACCGGTGTTGTGTGCCGACCACTTGACGGCGTGCCACCCAGCCGGACGGCACTGTTTGCTCCGCCACTCATCTTATCCGGCCACGGACTGCGCAAATCCAAATGACATTCTGTACTTCTTAACTTTCGAAGGTCCAATGAATTCATCATCAAGTGTTTGCTCAATGTTATGTCCATGTGAATGATTCGGTTAATGGCATAGTTTGCTCAGTAATTTTTTTCTCTTCAATTTCCTTAAACCTTTACTTATAGTATAGTACGAGTATACTATCTATTATAACTTTATAGTACTGTAAAAAACATTTTCTTTGCTACTAGATAATATTGAGGATTTTAGTTTCAGTTGATTTTTAAGCCCCTACAGCCTTTACATTTATGTAGTTACTGTGAGGATCAACCAGTCGTTACCGATTTCAATTTACAGTTCAATTGTTTCACAAATATACATTTTTAATGACATATCGATGATCATTAATTGTTGGCCTTAATTGGCAAAAGATCAGTACGTAGAATAAATAAGTAATTTAAATAACTTGTATGGCTTGTCAGGCTGAGAGCTACGGTCTACATGTGAAATTTGCTTTAGTGTAAACTTTTTATTAAGGAATCCATAGTAAATCACCGCGGGCGGGTAGAGTTTTCAACCGAGTAGAATTTTGCCTCAGGGCAAATAAAAAGGGACGCCCGACGCGGGTGAGACGGGAGCCGCGAAAATTAATCTGAGTTAATTAAATTTGATTTATTTATGCTGCCCCGGTCGGAGCGAAGGGAACGATAAAAGCACAACAATACGACTAATGAGGGTCACTTTTACGGCTTTTTCCCGGATAACAGAGTTTTTTTTCCGATTTGCGTAACTTACAACTTCGGTAATCAACCAAAGTTATTCTTTATGCGAAGCTGCTGTTTTCATTTATCACTGGCCAGATTGAATTTGTTGAAGGATAAGTTGTTTTCAAATTCAAACTTTTTACAATGAAGCCATAGATGTGCCGAGTAGCAATTGTTTCGTCTGAATAATATTGATACCAGCGAATTAAAAAACATTTAAATAGAAACAATTATATATTTTAGTCGAAGTTGTTGCTAGGCTACTTCTTGTGTAATTAGATAAATAGGAAGCGCTTTTGTCTGGATATACTTATTTGGAAATGGTAATCGATAGGGATTAATTAAAAGGTCTACATCGAGGTTAGGTATGTCAGGCTGAATGGGTAGATCATATTTAATTTAAAACTAACGTTTCCAATAGCCAAGACCAATTTTGTTTGTAGAGTATATTTTGTTATTTGTTTATGATAAAGAATATGAATATAGTTATCTGTGTGATTAAGTTTAAATCAAGTGCACAACAACGATGAATCTCGAATGTTACTTATCTATCTATTAATATTACTATTTATGTAGCCTTAAACCTTTTGCACGAAGTCTTTTTATTTTGCGCTTTTATAAGTTCAGCCCTTTCATTGCGATTGTTTGTAGGAAGGTTACCTACTTAAAGTCAAATAGGTAAAGACTTTTAAAATAAATAAATATACCTACCTACCAATTGATAGCACAAAAAAGAAATTCAACATTTACTAAAGCAATATAAGAAAATCGTTGAATAAATAAAAATACATCGCACAAAGAATAAAAGCTAACTCTGAAAAGCGCGATACATCATTAAAACAACTATAACAACATATTATTGTGCAATATTGTATACCTACCGTATGTATACGCGTTGTGTGTCGGTACAATGTGCTCGCAGATACAACAAAAGTGTGAGTTGTTGAGGCAATACACTCATTTCGTTGTTGCCCCTGTTATTTGCGCAGCGGCAATTGGAAATTGCATTATTAAAACGCTTTTTAGGCATCACAACACTTGCTCGAAATCGAGCGCTCGCTCGCCGCTTTTGATTCGGCGTTTTTTGTTTCCACCATTAATTGATGCAGTGAACTGGGCAAGTTTTAAATATTTTAACGTTACAATAGAAAACCTCGGGCAATTCTAGCCATGAGAATAGTTAAGGAGCGATCATCACTCATCAGTTACACTGGATAATGCTGAATGTTAGTGTTTTATATGGAAAGAAAGCTTGTCGTTAATGAGATTCAGTCAGCTCGTAGACAAATAGGCCGATTTGGCTTTCTGTAGGGTCTCGGGCACTTCGTGTAACCTAAAAAGCGACCATACCTAACAGCATTTTTATTTAACCACATAAGTATTTAAAATGAATGTTGGACAGGCGCGTAATCAGTCCTAAGACACAATATCTATACATATAATAAAATGATAGGAAAGTCAAAACTGTACATTTAATATTTTTTTAAAAGAATACTTGGGGGGTGATCTATTATCGATTCTGAACCCAAATATATAGTTTTTAGAATTTTTGTCTGTTTGTCTGTTTGTCTGTATGTTTGTTTGTCTGTTTGTCTGTATGTTTGGTCTCACTGAACTCGAAAAGTACTGCATAGATTTACATCAAATTTTGCATGAATATTACCTGGGGGCCGGTTCAACATATAGAATATATATTATCACGCTATCACCTACGGGGGATGAGCAATGAACGATAATTTCTGTTAACGTTTCTGCAACAGCGGGTGCAATAATGACACATATTTGAATGTTGAACTTTGTAAGTTTATCGGCCTATTATCAATCTTTACATAGAAAATAACGCTTTTATAAGTAATTTGACCAAAAAACTGAATTTAAAGAAATGATATCCTAAAATTATAGATGAAGAAAATCATGCAGAAACAGATGTGCCATAAAACTGGTAGTAGGTAAAATATCAATGAAAACAGACTTCACTTTGTCATGGTATGTTCTTACTTTCAAGAAAAAATTATATGACAACGTGTGTATTTCGCTACTATAAAAACACTACAAGAAATATCAGCGCATCATCAGGGACATTTTTATAATTCTTTCACCATTAGAAAGCTACATTATCTGCGAGCAACATAGGTTATATTTTATCCCGGTGCGGGCAGTAGTTCCCATGGGAAGCGGCACCCACGTCCCGAAGAAATTATGAACTTCCCCACATGCTTAAAAACTCTACATATGTTGTTTTGACATAATATATAAGCTATACCTCTCATAAACATGAATATCCATTCATTTCATCCAATAACAAACATGCATTACACTGAAAGTGCATTGCGAGTCTAAGATTTTATTATTTAAAAAAAAAAAACATTGTAATTAATATTCAAACATCCTTAAAAATAAGTTCCTGGTTTTAATATGTTACATTATTTTGAATTCACTTACATATAAATAGAAGGTCCTTATTAATATACTTTTTGAGTAATGAAGAATGTAGGCAAAATACGACCGAAAACATTGTGTCACTTCTAAAATTAACATCAATGGGAATAACTAACTGTCACAATACGTCAACGAGATGTCAACAGAAGACAAGAGTTCGTTCGTTCTGAAAACGTACAAATTACGCGTCGCAGGCCAGAGACATACTTGCTTTCAACTTCTGATCACAAATCATCGAGCTAAGAATTATATCACAAATACACCGTTCACAATTACGAACAGTCACAGTCAGACTCACGGACTGAGTCTAAAAAAACACCTTTTATATAGCTACGTTTATATCATTTATATTATTCAGTTACAAAGACAGAATTACTATCAAACGTGTTTTCGCTAAATGTTCTATTAGTTTTTGCAAACATACATTCCCAACTCTGATCTCATGGAGGTGGCGCCCGGGTGTCACCACTGTGCGGACTGTGCGACCTATCGCACCCGGCCCCGGTTTAAACCATGATCTGGAGCGAGAAGAAATGGGATGACAAAGAATGAGGCGGTGGAGCGACTGAAAATTCCCAACTCTCATCCCAGCCACTGCGGTAAGACACCACGAAAGCCGGATGTCGAGAGACGACTCCCGGCCACCGTAGGCGTGAGCGATTAATTTTGAGTGGGTCATCGACCTTCCGGCTTCTGGGAGACCCGTTATTTCACGCGCCCTTCAAGGAGATTCAGCAAACCCCTGTGAGGCCCACTAGGGCCAAAGCCTAACACTCCCTCACGCTGCTCAAACTGATGGCTGAGAATTACGTAACTTTCCAGGATGCCATTCAACGTGTTGCAAATGCCCAGGCCTTTGGGAGCTTGGTAATCCTTTTCTCCACCTTAACTTGAGTTTTGTGGTACAAGAACAAATTGGAATAGTAATGAATTAGGTCATCTTCATCACGTATTTACCAACTCTTAATGTTCATCATGCACACCCGCTTCTCTAACTTTATTGAAGGATCACTAAAATTGTTTCAGTTAGTTTAACTACGCTACTATAGCCCGTTGACAAACCTTTTAATATCAATTCTGTAGAAGTGTGAATATCGAATGTGTAATATATCGAATTTCCGTTTGTGCATTGCACAAAAACCAACGTTATGATTTTCGAGAAGTCAAAAGAGTCGGTCGGCTAAGAATTATATTCATCGTTGGTTAATTGAATACATTTTCAGAAACCACAATAACAGTAGGAACCAAAGCGAATGATCGCTTCATAGAGCTCTGATTTTCTCGAGGCGATCAAGTTCTGGCCTGTTCGCTCATCAGATCTTTGAAAGCGGTTCGATGATAATATACTGTTGTCCTGTTTACCTACGTGTGACACATGATATGGTATTTAAACGTCCTCCGCAAGAGAGCGAACGTTTGTGCTATTTATAAAGACGAAATTTTACCGTTGTGCAGTAGTGACACACAGCACGTATGTTTCTTCTGATCTCAGAAAATATACAAATGACAATGATTGATCAACCTGTGCTGCTGCTAAGTAGTAATCCTAATTTTACTTTTATGTAAAAGAATACACCTACGCTACGGCTTATGTAGTATTTTGACAATTCCAAATTGCCCACGCAGACGAAGTCGCGGGCAACAGCTAGTTTTAAATAAATAGACTTCAGTCCCGTAGTCTTTCTAATATTAAAATTAGAAAGCATAGTTCATGAGGAATTGTGTTTTTATCCAACCTTGGTTGACTTGACATTATTCCGCAAGGTTTGTTGAAGAAAAACTCTATGTCAATATTGTACGAAGAATGGCGGCTGAGCAAACGAAAAGACAACGAAGGGTGGTTTGCAATCTTCCACTGTACCGTAGACGTACAACTCTTTACACAAATTAATTATTAAGTGAGGTGTAATCTAGTTGTCTCCGAAGAGTGCTCGCGGAGCCGCCGCCGCTGTCGCCGCGGGCTATGTTGATCTTACGCTGCCACTGTCTGATTAACTGAATGGCTTATACCTATTCACTTATAACTCCGAGATT
Source organism: Helicoverpa armigera (assembly GCF_030705265.1). NCBI lineage: Eukaryota > Metazoa > Arthropoda > Insecta > Lepidoptera > Noctuidae > Helicoverpa > Helicoverpa armigera. Next base: position 4,907,707 of record NC_087132.1, on the reverse strand, counting down.
TATGTTTTCTGACGATATTCATAATTAAACCATAATAATACGCCCCACACAATTTGCTGTTTCCATTATAATAATATTAGTTGCTTTATCTTGTACGTTCATATGAGTTTTCGCACTTCTATTGTAGCCGTCTCGCGTAGTAGCCACGTAGCTGCTGCGTAGTATTGGCGTAGTCTCGGCGTAGCCCTTACGTAGCAGCTGCGTAGGCCTATGGTAATTTATCGTTTTTCAGTGCAGACGTTATAATATTACGATAGAGTTAACAATTTTTTTTAAATTCATATTTATATTGTTGTGGGAGCCTTACCAAAATTACAAAAATATAAGTATTGTATTTTGTATCTACAAAACTGAATTGCAATAAATGACGACAGTCATGAATATTATTAGGAAATATATAATACTGATATTCATACATAATGCCCCCAATTAAATTGTTTAGAATGTTTCTGACTCTGATAAGCTTAAAAAGCTCTGATAAATATATACATTTTTATTTATTTTATTTATTTATATATTCTATAAACATATTTATGGATAATATAATATAGTGTCTAGCGAGGAAAAAATAAAATAAAAATCCTTTCTTAGAAAAAACTTTTTTTTTCATGCAGTTCTTCGACATAAGATTCTGCGATAATTTGTATGAAAGTTAAAAGATCCAGCATTCGCAATGATATTGACGTAGTGTCGCTCGTGTGCGAGCAGATGACACAAATGGAAGAACATCCCTACACAGCGATGAACAAGAAAAAGTGGGCGTGACGCTCCGCCCAGCGGGGCCCGGCAGCGGGGCCCGGCCACGCTTTCTTGTGATCTGCAGCCTCCCCCCGGCAGGACTTATCTCCTAATAGGTAGCTACAATAAAACAGATACGCTAGCAATGTGTTACTAAGTAATAAAGCGCCGCCATTTTGTCCTGTGCTTCCGTGTCGCCTGAAAGCAATAACGCCTTTATGAGCTGAGCAGCGATCCGGCATCAAGTGATCAAAGAGCTCGTCCTGTTTCATTTTACGCTTGTTGCTCTTCTTTCATTGTCAAACGAAACAGTGATAACACAATCTTTCAATTCTTTTTGTAGGAACCGAGTACATTCGCTGTTCAAATAACTCGTGTACCTATTTGTCGAGGTTCGTTAATATAATATACGTTTTTTATTCTAAATAGTTATTAATTTGCAGAACAATTTTGAACAGTAACAAAAAAAAATATATCATTTATATACAATCACCCTTTCAAAAGTTTTCATTGTTTTTCAAATCCTTTTATTGAAACTATGGACACTTAGTTTTGAAACACTTTAACGCGTGCAAGAAACATAAGTTTTACATCAGGCGCTGCTAGCGCACAACTGAATAATAAACGTTTTACTAAATAAAATTAAATTATTCAATAGGCTGTACCGACTCATCGTCGGTGTCATCCATTATGCAAGCTATTTACTATGTCATACAAAATATATGAAATCTAGTACCAAAATTTAAATCCTTATGAATCCATAAAAGGATTACAAATAGAATAGAACAACATTCTGACCTCATGAAGAGTAATGTACAAACATTGACATTTCCATGCTTAAGCTTTCCTTCTCCAGACAAAAAAAAACACAATTCCCTTAAAACTTGTATTCAAAACACTTTTCCTCCTATCGTTAAGCCAACAATCCATATGTTTTAATACAGATACAACATGATTAATCGTAATTATAATTTAACCCATAACGTTAAATATTATAATTAAAATAAACGATTTAACGCATAAAAGGCTCCCTAAAACTGTTATCAATTAACTGATTATTTTGCGCTCGTTGAATGTAACAGTGCGGTCACATCAGCGAGTGAAGTATCACTCTATTATTTATAGACGCGTTCGATACGCAATACAAATTATTGTTTTCAAAGTATAACGTTTAGGGGAGCGTTGTTTGCAGAACGACCCTCTGGGACTCCCCACGGGCTAGCGCGGCTCAACGAATTTCACATTTACTTATGAAGCTTTAAGTGTTATTTTGTAAGGCTATCGCTGGGATGAAATACTTTTTCGCTTTGCAAAGGTATTGTGGTACTATTAAAGCAATCTTTTGACAATTGAATTTCGGTTCGAGTGGCGCGCATAGCGCAGTTACGACTTTACGGCACAGAGCGATGGCATGGGTGTTTGCGTGCGGTAATTGATACAAAGTGACAGACACGAGGGGATACTTTTTCAGCCTCCGGCCGTGGAGAGGAGTAATGTTTTGACATCAACCGAAAAGAGATGGGTGTGATTTGAAGTGCCCTTTGTGGAATTATAGTCGCGGATGGCGTCTTTAATATTGACTAATGCATTTCGTTGCTAATGGGGAAATGGAATACGACAGGTGCGAGGGCTTTAACGATGCTTGGGATTAAAAAAATAATGAATTTTATTAGTCTGTTTGATGTCACTCTGCAATTGTTTGATGTAAATCTACCAATGCTTGATGTGTCATATTTAACTGGCTACAGGTCTACTAACTGTAAACTTTTAATAAATTGGACAGAGCGAGAAGGGGGTGAAAATGAGAATTATATTTACCTAGAGTTATGCTCCGTTCTATTGTAATGTTTGGAAATATTTTAGTGCCTATTTAAACCTTAAGCGTGGAGATTAAAAACACATTATTATTTTGAAACAGATAATCTACTTTAACTTTTGGATTGATTAATTTAGTTCCACGATACAAATATCTAGATCTTAAGCGCGAGCGTCTACTTACCTAGATATGCAAATTAAATCGACATTAAAGTATCAAGGGCGGATCAGGCGGTCCATTAATAAATCAGTTCGCTAAAACCGTAATTGTAATCTCAAACAAGGCGGAGGGAACGCGGTGTTTGTTCTAACAACATTATTACAATAAGTTTGGGTTCGGTTCGCCGCCGCTCCGCCGCGCCGCCGCCGCGCCGCGCCCGCCTCGCGCTGCGCCCGTCGCGATCCCATCCGCGCAGTTCACACGATGTAAGCGGTGCCGCGGTTCACCGTTGCAAACCTTAAACATACATTACATATTTATATTTTATAGCATCATGCACCGCTTGTTTCAGTATTTTTGCGGTCAGCCTTCATTCACCAATAAATACATGAGTTTGATAAAGTCACACAGACAGCGATGAACAAAAGATTTATTTGTCTAAATCTTCCTCAGTAGTACCTACAATGTGAAGCTCTAGTCGTAGTTATAGTCTTTAGTACCTATTCAATCCAACACGATTGATCATTCCATTAACTACTCACTTATCTGATTCCGATTAAATGTATCTATTAGTGAAGTCGGTAAAGTGCGTCTGGTAATAGGAAGACTACTAACAGTTTGCCACACATGCCCCTATTATATTTTATGCGGAGGGATAACTCTCCTACTGTTAGTTCTTATCTTTTTAGGTACTGTAAGCAAAAGCCTATTAGTTTAAACTCGTAAAACTGATTTGATCTACATTGTTCATAAAGACTTCCTTGACCGAATTTGCCATTTTCTGAAAATTGGTTTATTCTCGCCTAAAATACCAGAAAATATTTAAGTCTGTTGTTATAGTTAAAGATTTTCTTCTAAATTATCTAGATTTGTTAGATATTTTTTAACTGTCCCATGAATACGTATTTATACTTTGGAATATAATAAAAGTTTTACTTTACTCACAGTCTTTGAATGTTTTCATTGTATAATTCGTAAAATTAATCTTGTTATCACTTTAATTCCAAACGTTTAATATGAATCTCATTATTTCCATTGGTGGTAACTTACCAAAGCCCTTTTATTATATTCGTATCTTTACATTAGAAAAATAAGCTACGGGCGATTAGATTATGTTGGTAAGGTTTTCCTACAATTCCGAATCGATACATCCATCCTCCTCCGAGCCTTTTCCCAATCATGTTGGGGTCGGCTTCCAGTCTAACCGGATTCAGCTGAGTACCAGTGCTTTACAAGAAGCGACTGCCTATCTGACCTCCTCAACCCAGTAACCCGGGCAACCCGATACCCCTTGGTTAGACTGGTGTCAGACTTTCTGGCTTCTGACTACCCGTAACGACTGCCAAGGATGTTCACTGACAGCCGACAATTGAATTTGACAATTGACAATTCCGAATCGATACGCTAAAAGAATTTAAAGAATTTAAATTACCTAATTACCTATGTAATTTTTGATCTAAGCTTGGATTCTGTTCTTGTTATATAAATCAACAGGTAACTGTGAAGATCTAAGGGGGAGACCTATGTTCAGCAGTGGACGTCCTATGGCTGAGATGATGATGATGATGTAAATAAATATCGATGTTAAAAATAGCATGTATTCTGTAGGTAAATTCGTCTCTTAACTGGTGACGTGTCATTGGGCTATTTCGTTGGAAGCCACTTTCAAAATCATCGAGTGTCTCTATGGCTTGAGAAAAATGTCATGATGGCAAAATGCGTGAAGTGTTGTTGGTGTAATGTTACACCGGGGTGCGTGTGATGAGTCTCACATGTTTATACAATATGCAATGTGGCAAATACATTAACATAGCTTTTAATATGCTAGGGCAATATTAAAGTATTTCTTAAATACAACAAAAATCTATCTTTCTTTAAATTACATACTATGTAATATCGGTAACGGTGAAAGTTAAAGTAAGTTTTCCTATAATAGGTTGCGTTAGGCGTCGAAAAAATCATTTCTATTACATCTTATGTAATAAGACTTGATTCAATTATTTATAGCTCTGGCTTTTAGGCTTTACAATTAACATTATCTCTTAGAACTGCACTGTCTATAACTAGTTATATTGCCGGCAAGGTGTCTTGCTCATTGCTAGTGCTGGGGTGCACGGGGAGGGCGTCGAGGCGTGGTGCACACGCCGCGGGCTGCGCCCCGCCCTGCCGTCTCATCTGTTTGTCTTCCCACACGACATATTCTGCCAAGCCACAGTGTACACTCATCATCAACCATCACTTATACTTGTACACTCGGCTACAAATATTATGAGCCGAGAAATAGTTATGTTGAGGCGACTTTGGTATCGACTCTTCACTTGTAATCAATAGTCATATCAATCCGGAGTCGTAAATTATAACAGTTACTCTTTATGTTATTTAAACTGGCAGTCGACCCTAACGTACTTAGTTGGCTAGGCAAAGTATTAAAAGGCTAGACAGATGACGATTTATACATATATGGTAATTTGTTATACTTACTGTATTTTTATGTAGTCGTTACTACTTACTTGATATGCAGTTCAGGCACGATGTAGATTAGCAGTCTATTTAATTGAGAGGTAATCCAATAATGTTTTATTATTAATTTATTATGCGACGGCTCGTGAGTACTCCTCAATTAAAATTAACTCCCACGTTTAATTAATACATAATACGATCATGAATTTAATATGGAACGTTACTTGTTATACAGTCACGCATATACTTAGTTTACATGCATAATTAAATTAGTAACGAAGATGACATTTAATTTCATTTAATATAAGGAAATAATACACCTACAAACAATGCAACGTTTCTATGAGTACTTTTAATCTAACAGCTCGTAGTACCTTTAGGTAAATTAACTACAAAAGCCTACAATTAACTCTGAAGACTGCAAATAGGTACCTAGAAAACTAAAAACGCAATCATTGATCTGTGCGTAGTTATTGGTGCACTCAACAAGTAAGCATCAACATTTAAATGTTTCATCTAATTATGATAACGTTATAACCCGGTAGTTAGCTTCAATACAATGTTTGTGTTCAGCAGAATGAACATTACCGGCAAAATTACCGCATTGATATTATGCATGCATGATGCCAGTACGCTGCAGCACTGGCATACAATAGAATTTGGGAATTCTCCACGCTCTCAATGGAATTAAAACAATGGGGAATATCAAACTTCTCATGTAAGCTATGACTATAAGCCTCCGAGTTTCCGCTTCGCTTAATGAAGCTAATCTATTTTAATCTAGGTGTAGCCACATTAACAATGGCTTTGGTTAGAGTTTCTATACTGTAACCAAAGCATTCATATTGATTTAGCCTAATCACGAATGCAATATGATTCTATGAAATCTAAAAATAAGGTTGAGTATTTTGAGGGACAAATACAGCAATTTTATCAAGTACAAGACTTGGTTTTCTGAGAACCGAAGTTTAGCTGTATGAAGTAAGTAGTTTTCTTAGGACGTTTTGGTAAAAAAAAAGCTCGGAAGATAGAGATATTTTTAGCCTTAAGGTAGCCCATTGCATACCTATTGTATAAACTGCTCAAATAAGTATCGCTTAATAAATTATTATTACTAGGTATGTTCTGCACCAAAACATATCAGCTTCAAAAATAAATATCGACTATTGTCCATTCCCTGAGTGTATATCACACAAACGGATAAGTACCTAACTCACTTAACGCTGTGCAGAGAACAGGGGAACTTTTATTGCGAAAAATGAACTCATCGGCTGCAATGAAAACAGCAAACGAGTTAAACCAAACACAATCAGCAGTACACAAAAGAACATCGGGCTAATCTTGTTGTGGGTGAGGAATGACAAAGGAGTCGGGTGCGAACTCCACGAGCGAGTGTAAGGAGTCGGAGCCCCGGAGTCTGGCGGTGGCAGCGGCCATATTTGCCGCTCGAGTGGCGCCCAATGAGCGGGGCGCGGGCGGACGACACCAAAACCCCGTCACTCTTTCATCGAAAGTTAATGGGACCTTTGTCGGCCGCCGACCGACTCTTGTAATGCAATTAACTCCGACAATGGTGCTATCGTTAACGAATTAATTTTAAAGGTTCCTACTGAATAAGCTCAGGGTGCCCCTTTTAAAATGTAGATTTTGTTTGGTACTCGTGAATTATCCGCTGAGGGATCACTTTGTTTCTTTAGATGGTTTTTAATGATTATTTTTATGAAATTATTGGGCTAGTTAAAATTTGTTACGAATATTTTATTAGGTATTTATTAACTTTAAGACAGACTTGTTAATTAATAACTGTTAATATACTGACGTAACACCTGTCCGCAAGATTTGAAGTATGTTGAGTGATGTTGAGACCTTATTTTTGACGTTAAAATTATTTTTTGCGAATTTTATGTTTATCTGATGAATTATTTAAATATCATTGGTTTATGAAATGTTATAAGAATTCGTTTCGCTACGCCTGCGTTTACACGCATGATCGTTTGTAATAAATAGTTCTATTATACTGACTTATTTAAATTGATATTCAACATCAATGAACGGCAATGTTGTAAAAGAGATGAGTTTGGCGGAAGGCCGGTCCAGTGTTGTGACGGCGAGGTGCTACAATGGGCTGACCAGCCGGCCAGGCGGCGACCACCCGCAGTCTGGGAACATCTCGCACTTGTGCCGACCCACTCGTCTGGAAGTGAGCCAGCCCTTCTCTACCGGGAAATATCAATGATACCTCAACAACAATACTAGCTTTACGTTTTTTTTTACTATTATGCAGTTCAGTAGCTCAACCAATGTTTGCTACAAAATTGGGTCGTTCCAATTGTCCGTAGATAACACAGTGTAACTTAGTATAACAATCAATTGATCTACGCGATTTGGTACGGATATGTTGATGGGTTCGTATTTAGCTACCGTTCTCAATAGCTCAATATTTAAGAATCCTTTGAGTTATGATATCATACCGTGTATTTGAGTCTTTGTCCTCAAAGTAGAAAAAACATTTCATTCAATTTCTGAACCCACACAAAAACGGATTTAGATAATACTTTCCTACGCATAAGACTAAAATAAGTTGATACACTTTGTAGAAGTAGGTAATAAGTACTTAGTCATTCAACATTAGTATATTCTTTTAAAATTAAGACTCTCAATTTATTCCTATTTGGATCGCGAAAGGCCATCAGTTGCATAACCATATTGAAGTACCTACATACCTATTGTGCTGTTTTATTTAGGTGTTATCATAGTGCTACGTCAAACTGGGGTCACTTGAGAAAAATTTTATAGGCACCTAGTAGTAGGTATAGGTTATACAGGTAACCTCTCACAATGCGTGCTAAAGTGCACAAAATTTTTCTGCTGCAATTATTGAACTTTCGTTTTGTTGTCAGGTCTGGTTCAAGAATCGTCGAGCGAAATGGCGCAAGCAGAAACGCGAGGAGCAGGAGCGGCTCCGTAAGCTGCAGGAGGAGCGAGCATGCGGCCGGGCTCCGCTGCTGGCGCGGCCGCCGCTCTCGCCGGCGCACTCACCCGCGCACGCGCCACCAGCGCCGCCCACGCCGCGCCCCTACTCTGACGACTCTGACTCCGACCTAGAGGTGGCCTAAATACTAAACCACCACCTAACAGAACATTTGCGGGCTAATGTCCCTATAGACTAACAATGTACTTTTCAGTAGACAAGTGTTTAAAGGTGCAATTTCAAGTGTTTTCAGTCCTTCTAAACTCAGTGCGAGAACGACAGTGAACTATGGTGTTGTGAAACTAATCATTCGGACTGGTAGTTATTTAAAACGTGAATGAATTATATGTAACTCAACTTACTTGCCTATACATAGGAAAATTATAACTTATCGCGTATTAAGAATGTATAATGTTTAGAAGTTAATATATTATGTGTATATTATGTATGGTACCATAGGTAGAATCAGTGCTTCGAAATCCTCTTGGAAAAACATTTTCTTTTACTCTAGATAAGAAATTCAATTATTATGTAGATGTATTGCACACATAACTACGACAATTTGCGATCTATCCCTCGATGTTCTTATCTAACTGATATAGTAAAGAAATAAAAATATATCCCGTTCTGAAACTCTAAATAAATGTTTAGCAACGTGTATTCTGAAGTGATGTAAAGATAGGTTATCTGACAAAAAACAGTTTTGCATCAAATAGTTGATAGCCCCCGCTTCTACAGAAACCAAGATTACTTTCATACTTTTAACTTAGCACCTATCCTTTTCTAATGTACCTAGGTACACAATATGCATTATTATATTATTTTGGTGTAAAGTGTAAGTGATATTATTTGAATTCGCACATTGTATATTACCGATTAATCAAGAATGTTACATGTTGTTTTATAGGTGCAACAAATTAGGAAATCTTGACTATGCTTATTGAAATAGTGCTTACGTGCTTAAACGTAACATAATTGTGGTTTCTCTATGTAGATAAAAAGTAATTAAATCCTTAATTACACAATATACCTAATAATCATCTAAGTGTGTTTTTCTCCATTCTTTAAAATAATCTGCCAAATATTGAAAGTGATTGTTACAAAAGCCTTTACTTAGGTGCTTAATTAAAAACTATAACGTAGTTATATCTATTATCCAAGTAAGTATCTATTTTATTTCATGTAATTTAGTTCAATTAAAGTTACTACAGCAATATACTTCTTCGGAACATTATGGTAACCAGAGGGGGCACTCTGTATAACTCTATAACATCGTCTATTCAATATCATCTCTCATCTAATGCTCGTTTTAAATTAGAACAGCAAGATACATATTTACCTTGATTATCGATGACAAGACGTGATAACGTCAATGGGGTTCCCAAAGGCGGATTAGGTATCATTGTGTTGTCAAAGGATGGGGTATTGCATCGGCATACTAATCAGCTTGAACTGATGTAAGTGTGGCCTTGTAATGCCACCATTATTGTGTCATTGACTATGTCATCCCGATTAATAGTTAGAGCACTCGATATGCATGCGTGTTAACATGTGCGGTCAATGATGTGACCATAGATGCTAGAGGTGCTACTTGATATTATTTAATTTCGTGATCATGTTGCTCAAACGCGCACCATTACGTAATCCGGTCAGGTGCTACTGAAGAACTTTAAGGTGAACTCTACTGAAGAGTGATTTTTACCGATTTGTCACGTATATGAGTATTATGTGAAATCTGGTTCTAAGGTAGGCCTACTTTTCTTTTTATATAATCGCATTCTTAAAGTATTTGCATTTTAGAGCAGTCGAGCTTTAATGAGAAACAGAGGCCAAAACCTTGGCGTCGATTAAACGCCATTTAAAGAGGGATTTAGACTTTACTTTTGTGTAAATCTTGGCACCTGCAAAAACGTAATGGAACATGGAGCTAACTGTATTGAATTTGGATATACTCCGTATTCTGAATCTATGTATTAAGCTACCTAGGTACCTATGATCTGCTTGATTGTGTGTTGTGCTAAGTGTGTATGATTGATTTAGGCTTGTGTGCAACTCATCATGATGCAAACAGAATTCGGCTCTTAGTCTTTGATGCGACGGATTGCAAATTCGGGTGCATTCATTAGACACCTTACGATTACCTTCCGAGAACCCACAGGTAATTTAGTCTTTTGAACGAGTACCTACCTATTTATCGATCAGTTCTACCAACCTCAGGTATCTCTATCGAAAGCCTACGTAAACTAACCTCTTGAAGGAACATTACCCAACTTGAAACAAAGCTAATTACTTATTCACGAAGCGGCCCGGTCTTCAGCCGGCATTGGCTAGATTAATTCTTCATATTTACTTTAATGTTTGTTTTCAATTAGGTACTTAAGTATAAACCAATAAAATGGTTTTTTATTATTCGCTAAGTTAATATAGTTATAGTCACCGGATCGGATGCCAAATTCTGAAATCTTAGAAACAGAATTGATTTTGATTTATGTTTCATGTTTACTTTACAAATAAATATTAGAACAAAACTTTTAATAAATAAATCGTGAAAATTTAACAAATGATTGGTGAAATGGTATTTACTTATGTAGGTAAATATGGTGTAGATAGGAGGTACGAGTATCTAGACACACGGCAGTGTGTCCGCCAAGTTCGAGCAAAAAAGCGACACACCGGCCGTGGGTTATATTACACGAACCATTTCGGGCCAAATTCGAACACCCCATAACTCAAAATCTATTTTATTTACGCATATCAAATTTCAAGTATCTGTTGAGACCCCCCTCACTTATCTAAAATACAAAATTTCATTAATATACCTATTGTAGGTCTTGAGATATTGACGTCAGAAAATCGCTATTTTTACTATACACTCACTGACTGACTGACTGACTGACTGACTGACTCACTCATCAAAAACCTAGACCACTTCCAATGGTCGTATTGACTTGAAATTTGGCATGGAGGTAGGTCTTTATGTCAAGGTAAAGGGAAAAATCTGAAAATGGTCAAGTGTGAGTCGGTTTTAAAATAATGAAGGTGTTTTATACCCCTAAGGAACTAAAACGAACTGAATTTATCTTTATTTATATAATATATCTTCGAATGGTCGTACCGATCTGAAATTCGTTACAAAGGTTTGTACATTTAGTCAAAGTAAAGTAAAAATCTGAAAACGGCCAAGTGTGAGTCACTTTCGAAAATAACGAATGTGTAACTTTGATCCACAAACATAATATATGATAACATGTCATGTCAGTCAGTTGGTAAATCTAGTTCATTTCTTAAATCTGAAAGATACCTAGTATAAATGAGTAATTTCCTTAACTAACTTAGTCATATGAAAAAAATAAAATAAACAACCTTACAAAAATAAATGAAATCCCACCCAAAACAAAAATGTGAAAGACTGCCAAGTTCGATAATATGGAAACGCTTCGCCTATAAAAGAAGTGAGATCTGAATAAGTACCAAGTTCCATACACATACCTCAGTTAAAAATAGTTACTTTTTAATGATGTTACTTGGCAAGTTTTAATAGAAAATTAAATACTTGATTCATTGCATTTAGTAGGTTTATAACAAGGTGTGTGAAAACTTGCCAAGTAGCATCATTAAAAAGTAACTATTTTTAACTGAGGTATGTGTATGGAACTTGGTACTTATTCAGATCTCACTTCTTTTATAGGCGAAGCGTTTCCATATTATCGAACTTGGCAGTCTTTCACATTTTTGTTTTGGGTGGGATGAACATTACAAATTATTTGTGTGTTGTATATAAAGATACCTATCTACTTACCTTTGGATTACTCAACTACAGCTCATACTATTTTAATTATTATGCAAAAAAGATTCATTCATATCTAAGTTTAGAATAGTTACCAACCATTCAGGCATGACAAATATGAGTCATTGGTTGGTACGTTATTAGGTAGGTACTTAATAAATCTTTGATCTAGACTAGATAGGAACATGGTAACTGTGCCTACGTCATATTGTTTTAAATAAAGCTTGGCAGAAAAAGCCCTAAAAAAGTGAATAAATAAGGAATTTTTAAAAACCAATTTCAAATTAGGTAATTCGCCTTACTTATCAATGTACCTAGTTGGGAGCTCTTAGGAGAAAAATAAAACCTTTGCTTTTGTAGATATGCATTTATTCATATAAATACCTCAGGTTTACATCATAATTTTTAAACCTATTATTATCACATTTTCACAACAAAACAATATAATTTTGCAACATCTACCGATACCCCGTGACTATGCAAAGGATCAGAATAGCGAAGTAAATAGACATATGTGACAAAAACATTTAGAATTATGGACAGTTCAACTTGTAAATAACATTATTCAATTCTTGACAGTCACGGAATACTAACGAGAACGTTTTACGTGTGAAATATACGAGTAAGTAAATAAGGTTCCTATATTATTATTATCTTCATACGGACGCTACATCGGGAGAATAGACGTCACTCACTTTGGTGGGTAAGGGTTGGTACAATGAGTGCTAGTAATAGGCCAGCGGATAACTGTAGGCGTAGGCGTAGGGGTAGGAATATGAGTAGGCGAGTGGCGCGCTGTACGCATAAGGGTAGTAGCCGTAGTCCACCAGCACTTGAGGTTTCGCAACTGCAGGGCTCACCAACAGCACCAAGGCAAAAGCGACCAGCATCAACTGTGGAGAAAATTATATTATTACAAAATTGGAAGCAACCATATAGAAATAGGAGCCTTTATTCAAAGGAATACATGTGTATACTTAGGTACATATTATAGGTACACTCAAACGCAGGTATTCATGTATGAAAGATGATGAAAATAATGTACATATATGCCTAAAGTCATGTTTCCCATGGCATGTATGTGCGTTGCGATAGTTTAAATTAAACATTGTCTTCAAGAAGAAAAAACCTTCAATAGTCTTTGGCCCACCTCACGTTAGTATTGTGATGGAAGATTAATTTAATTACGAGGGCTGTACCTGAAAACTAAACACTGTGGACACTGCTACGGGGATGTGATTGAAAATATTATAAGTACCATAAGTAGCAATTGATTATGAAGAACCTAGGTCCCTAAAGTGGCAAAATGCAAATACTGACTACGCATTATAAGATTAATAAACTGAACTTCCGAACAGTTAATGATGGGCCAGACCTACGATTTTGTGAAAATCACTGAAAGTAACGACGTTAATTTAGGAAAGTTGAAACTTTAAGATTAACCTAGATGACATAAATTAACGACGTCACTATCAAAATTTCAGATAATCTAGTGAGCGTTACGCAGTGACTATGTTATGGCAGAATGACGATACATAAAAGAGCATTCGAGAAGTGGCAGGTAATTAAATCTAATTGGTTTTGGTTTTTAAAACTCACCAGCTTGAACATGATGAATATTTTCCGATTCTCCTCAAAGACACAGCACCAAACAAAATCTAGTAGAGACTAGACAGGACTGTAGCCGATGGATGCGACGGCAGATATCATAACATCTCCTCCCGCGGTCCAGCTTATATACGGAGTTCGAGGGCCGGCAGCGTCCCGTCCGTGATTGGAAAAACTAATGATCCTCAGACCGTCTTCAACACGCTGCATATAATAGGATGTAAAAAAATGTTATACACAATGTCGCATTAACAGTTAATAGTACTTGATTTCCATATCGGACCCGGATCATAGTGTGACAATAGACGCGTAGAAGATTCGACACAGGATTAATTGAGGCAAAAAATATAGACAAGGCTTATGTATGTACCTCTATGTAGCGTACGCATGCCTATGTGTTGGACGCTATGAGATATTTTTATAGATTTAGTCTGAGAATACACAAATGTAATGAGTCTTATAAATATCTTAATTGATCTAAATCAGAGTTTATCAAAGTGGGGTCCACGGACCTCCTAAAGGGTCATAGCATGTGTATCAGGGAAATTGATGGGATTGGGTGGCGAAGCTGCGAAGGTTTTTTTTTCATTTCCTAAAATGTTTTTGGACAGGGAAAATGGTCCGTAACTGCAAAAAGTTTAAGAAATCTAGTTTTTCATTAAAATATAGTAGGGACTTCAAATGAGTTTTTGATAGATATGCAATTCTATGATTATGTTTTTGTTATTTATTTGAAAATCTAATCGAAACTACACTTACGTACCTGCTCTAAATTCTTACATACCTACTAAGGTGATTAGTACCTACCTACCGACTTAATTTACTATGGGTAATAAATCGTGGTGGCTGAGTAGGTAGTAGGTACACGATAGACACCTACCTAATAGAAACTGTAACAAGATATAATAAGTTGAGATTATGCTTATGCAATTATACTTATTTAGCATAACAACGTGATTAACAATTCTAATTTGTATGCAAAATAAGATGAGTGAATCTATTGCCTCATAATAGTTTGTAGGACGAACAAGGACATTGCCACTGAAAATTGCTGAAAACGCTGACATGACCATCTGGACATAATGCGAAGAAAACGCCTTTTGACGTTTAACTGCATGCATGAATTATTTTTAGAAGATGCAGCACCAAAATGGCAGTCAATTAAATTTAATTGTACGTGCACAGTCAATACGTAATTGAAACGAGTCGTTTGTTAAAGTACAGCACGTCTACCACCTTTTATATAATGGTATGCGACGGGAATATTGTGTAGGTAGCTGTTTGTTTTATCAAATATTCATAAAGATAAATAAATCAAACATATTCCTCACGCATGTGTTTCACACGTTTGAGAATTCAATAAATAATACTTATTTACATTTCTTGGCGCCTAATAAGAATGAGTTAGGTAGCTATTATAGACTAAATCCTGAATCCTGTTCACAATGACAAAAATATCTTCGTTTTTTGAATACAAAATAATACAGATTTTTTGTATTTGCGAAGATCACATAGGTCGACTTTGTGATTTATTATTCACATAAAACGTTCCTAAGTTTACCATCAATGTTTTATTATGTTGTTTTTATTTTTTATTCCTAGTACCTATCCACCCACGGTTAAAATGCAGCTTAAGTGATATATATTTATTCTATTAGCTACGGAGGTATTTTAGGTAGGTAGGTACTGTTTATCAAAATCCATATTTACCTATTGTGTGAAAGAGAAACAAACATCCATACATACAAGCTTTCGAATTTATAATATTAGTAGATACCTAGGTAGGATTCCACCAAGGTGCATGTGTAGGTACCTATTTCTATCAACGTCGAAAGCTAACCGCACTAGCAGCATAGATTGTGAGGTAGCTACCTATGTATACATATACTTGTTCAGATACCACCTACTGAAAAGGGAAAATTGTCGATAGACGTGGTGTGAAAAAAATATGACCATTCAATATAAGTTAGCTAGTTAGGTAAACAGGTAGTTACCTATTTATTTCGAAACCTTTCCGTATATACTTACTTGACAATAAAAACTTAAACATTCCTGAAGACCCATCTCTTTAATAAACACTGAACATAAACATTTTTTCAAATTAGGGGAACCCTTCTTTGCAGAGGTGAAGTCCTACAAAGGTGAGTAATTACCGACAACAGAGTACCTATGGTTTCATTTCCTTAACTTTTCATATTTTGTAGCAGTTTATTTTCAAGGAGCTCTGGGATATATCGGATGTAGAGCCTAAAGGTAAATGGCTCGAGCTTGATATGTATTGTTTTGTTTATTGGCAATAAATTATTGCATTAAATAACTAAGTATTACATCTAAAGCCGATTTCAGCCTTGGCGGTTATTCTCATACAAGGAGATCAGCCAGCTGCGCAGGACTTATTATAGTGAATGAGCATTTGCGCAGGCACAAGTACACTCACTATTCCTTCACTGTCATTGGCCGATGGGACAGAAAATCCGACACGACCGGTGAGAGATTTGGGGCCCGATTCTCCTAAGTTAATAATGTCAAAATCGAATAGCAATATGATCGCAATAGCAGTTTTAACCATATCGGCCATTCTGCTACTAATATAAGACCAATCGTATTCCAACGACATTCGATTGGTCTGCTATTTTGGTGATTTTGGTCTATACGGTAGTTTGCTCTACAATCATATTGCAATAGTTAATCATTTGCAGCCAAAATGATTCATTATTGAATGAGAATCGGGCCCCAGTTGGTCAAGTCTAACAAAGGATTATCGGGTTGCCCTAATTGGGTTGAGATCATATAAGAAGTCGGTCCATGTAAAACACTGGAACTCAGATATCTAATCATCCGGTTAAAATGAAAGTTAATCCCAAAATCGGTAGTTGGGAAAAGGCTAGCAGATGAGTTACGACACCCTATTTAAAAAAAGTATTTAAAAGCAAAACACGCTTTGATTTTATTTACAGATTTATTTTATTTCCTTGACATCGATAATTCAATCATCATCTGTCTTTTGGCGCATATTTCTCTTAGGGTTATTAAACTTTCTCTTCTTGAATTCGACGGGTTCATCTCCGAGTGACTCTACGCGTTTCTCCTTAAACTGAATAATTTCGGGTTGCATAACAACTGGGGGTGGTGGCAACTCCTTCTCAATTTTTGGTAGCTGGAGATCCACATTTTCGACGGGTCTGAAAAATATATAGTATGTAGGTAAGTATAGGGGTGCCAAATGTTTTGTGCAGTTGACAGTTGTCCATTTTCAAGGGAAAATTGCAGTTTTTGTCAGTATAAAAGCAGCCAGTGCTGACAAAATTGTCAACTGCATCAAAAACCCGGCAAACCACATTGCATTTTATGAAGGGCTCACTAATGCCTTATGCAAGCACATACTGAGTGACGACTTAAGGAATGAGCATTTAGGTCATGGCACACATCAACGGCACGGCACGACACGGCGCAGCTGAAGCGTGTTGGAACTGATCCGTGCCTTACCGTTAATATTTACCTCTGAGCTTTATTCAATAGGAGAGTTTTGAATAATCTGTACATTATTTTGACTTACTGAGTGACTACTGGCGTCCAGGATCCATAAGGTTTACTGGCGCGCGGAGCTGGTCCATAATCAAAGAACTTTTTAGGTGGTTCTGGATCTTTCTTAACTGCTAACTCTCTCATTTTCTCTCTAGCTATGTGAGCATTAACTTCCTTATGCACCTCTTTTTGAGCTTGCTTTTGTTGTTGCTTCCTGAAATCCAAACAAATAAATGGAACAGTTATTAATATGAGAAATATACTTAAGGTGCCAGATATACGTATTCCTACCCCACTTAGAGCCTTTGAAGACAAGGCATCTTGCTCACTGCAATTTGCATTTCTAGTCGATACTACAATTATTATTTTCGCCTAGTCTATGAAGGACTTCACTCACTTTATTTTCTGTTTCTTTTTCTCTTGTGATTCTTCTTTTAATTTATTTTTTTCTTGTTCAGCTATTGATACATACTCATCAGGAGCATCCCAGGTTGTTTCTAGAATAAAAAAAAAATACATATTTCATTTAATTGACAATACTTTTAATTTAGACATTATGTCTGATCTTCAGATGAATTAATTAAATTGCTTCGCATATAGGATATATGACGTTGTGTACTTTGCTCTTATAGGTTAATGTATACAATGGCTAGGTTAATTATAATCTGCCAATTGAAGTTGGATAAATACCATTTGTAACAGTGTTCCAGTAATAAGAGCTACCATCTTCACTTTTAACTTCTTCCCATGAGGGTGGTGCCTTTGTGGTGGGCATGTTAGCCACAACTACAGTGGCTTCACTGCTACCGCTCTGAGTCAATATTTCATTTATACTCTGGAAATAAAAAATAACAGAATTTCATTTATACTCTGAAAGTAAAAAGTAACAGTACTTCATTTATACTCTGCAAAAAGGTGAGGTCAACAAAGTGCCATACTTTGTAGACACTTTATTCAAAATAACATTGCACAATATCCATAGATTCATCTGTTTTGTGTTATAATACTGTTATACAGCTTGATAGTATTCAGTTAGAATATCTATCAAACAACAAAAGAAATAAAATGATTCACCTGTGATGTTAGGTCTGCATTGTTCTGAACATCTTTCAAGTAAGCAGCCATGGCAGCTGCTTCCATCTTCTTGATATCATCATCAATCTTCTCTTTCTGCTTGAATTCTTTAGCACTCTTCTTACTGAGCTGTGATATATGTTTCTGAACATTTTCCTTGTGACGCTTACCATTCTCATGAAATGAAATTGACTGAAATGTACAACTTTGATAAGTATATCATAAACCAAGTTGAACTAATATTGAACAAACTCTGACACTAACAAGTTGTCCTTCCAAATTATAGTAATAGTAATAGGTATTACATTTCATAGAACTCAAACAGAGCTTTGTGAAGAATGCAGCTTGTACAAATCATGCATACATAATTTTGAAAATTTAAATGCTACATTACTTACTACTTTGTTATCAGCAAACCAACATTTGCAAAACTCACAATATTTTCTTGCCTGAGACTTCCAATATTCAGTCCTGAAATATAA
Source organism: Helicoverpa armigera (assembly GCF_030705265.1). Taxonomy (NCBI): domain Eukaryota; kingdom Metazoa; phylum Arthropoda; class Insecta; order Lepidoptera; family Noctuidae; genus Helicoverpa; species Helicoverpa armigera. The sequence continues at coordinate 4,889,087 of NC_087132.1, read as the reverse complement.
CGTAAATACAATTATTAATTATTATATTAAGTTTATTTGTGTATATTTTTTTCCAACTTCTTGCTAAAACAACTTACATCGTGTAGTTCTAAAGAAAGGCAAGGAATATTATAGAGAAATATAAGGTTTTCCCTTTTGAGGAATATATGTTCTAGACAACAACCGACGACTATCACAAGTCGCTTCAATACAAGAAGTTTATCATTTAGCACACATTTGTTACGTTTTATGTATTTACTTCGAAAGTCGAAAAGCAAAGTTTAGCAAAGCAATAATATCAAACCAACCAGACGACAGACAATTGACAGCAGACAGAATGTCATAGTGACAGTTTGGATTTTAGTATGTACCAAGCAACCATAGAGGAGATTAAGGTGAAAGTTTCAACTGCTTAATTAAAGTGGGGAATACAATTAATATAAAATAATATTTTACGTAAGTTAATATTAGATATCAGGCCTGATCTTATCGTTCGCAGTTTTTTAAACTCCGAAAGTTTTTAAAATTCAAATGCACTCCAATATATTCTTTACACTGTAAGAAGTTTCGAAGTTAAACTAAGACCTTCCAGGGACCGTCTTATCAATTGGGTCCTATTTTTCTTTTTGGGTTCGGAACTTCTGTTTTTCTATGCAAAATGTATAAGAAGTTAATTGATTCCTGAAAAGTCGAAGACAATACAGAAATGGAAAATATTCCGGGGCTTAGAATATACATAAGCTAGGAGTCTGCCGGTAACTGTAAAAGTGTCGCTAGTAGCGCATGAACCAAAATCAACTCAGCTATGTAAGGAAATAGTAGTGAAGACGACGTACTTATTAAGAAAATCCCTATACTTCATTTGAGTAGGAACTTGATTAAAGGTAAACCATCTTGATAGGACTTTTAAACTGATAACCTATTGCTTAAATCAAGTAACTGTTATTCATGTATTTGCACTTTTCTACTACTACTTACATCTTAGCCACATTTTAAATATACTATTAAATAGAGAGATATAATGTGATATTATGTATTTATAATTTGGAAAGCTTTGTGTAATACGAAGCACATATCGATGCCCTTATGCTTGTTCCTTAAGTGTCTACGATGTGGATAATGAACCAGTTGAAATAAAAGTCGTTGGTTCCCTTTTTTGTAATTTTCGCTTCCTTTATGGACATAAATGGTTGTTTCTTACAATACTGAATTTTCACCGATTTTAGGTGTGTCGTATGTTTATGTTTCAAAAATATATTTACTGTTGTAGCTTGGGATGAATTGGCAACACTGTTTTGGTTACATTGTGATGTCGTCGTCGAGTATCGAGTGTCGTCGTCTTTTGTAGAATTTTATCAAGGTAATGTTTATTTATGAATATTGCATGATTTTAATTTACTTTCCCCAGATAACGATTTAAATGAACTTATTACTCAACCTTTATATTATTTACAGACCCTATTAACTACTTGTCATTTATATATTTCTTGGCGGCCATATTAAAATTTGAAGATAAAACTACGACTTTGTTTTATCCCTTGTAATCTTTCTAATCTTGCTGTGTTCGCGTTTAAATACTTAATAATTTAGCATTAAATTTAATACTCTTTATCCTAGTGGCATTAGTTATAACAGGTATTTGTTTGCAACATAGATTTTGGTGTTTTGTAATTATTTGTACTTATTTTGGTGCTTGTTGACGCGTCTCGTAATCTCGTTTACCTATCTTGCTGTGGCGTACCTATCTATACTATATTGATAATTGACTATGGTCTATTTATTGTTTCAGATATCCCCGGACTAAGTTGGTGAACGTGATAAACTTCTAAATAGCTTATGTGTCGAAAAGTGACTTATCGTAAAATTTGTTTAGTGTCGGACTTGGACAAAGAATTGTGATTCTAAGTTTCTAATTTTAGTCGTGTCCCTAGTGGGATTATTTGGCAAAATGATGACCGAAAATAGAATTAGTTCAAGTAATCACGTCGGAAACAGTATGACCAGTCAGAATAAGGGGTTCGTATATTTCTTTGTTGCTGCTGTACTTACTAAAATCGTAAAGAATAATAATTTTAATAAAAATCGTTACTTTTTTTCAGTGATGTCGATAAAAGTATCGATGACATCGGTTGGAAATCAAAATTAAAAATACCCCCGAAAGACAGGAGAATAAAGACTAGTGTAAGTAAAACTCACTACCCTCACTTTTTTATTTGTCAGAAATAAAACCAATCTTTAGTCTAACAATTTTTTTACTGATACAGTTCTTCGTTAGTATAACAACAAATGTTATTTATATTTTTTTATTTGATTTTTTTTTTCACATATTTAAAGCATTGCATAAATGAACAATGTTCAATGAAGTAGTTTGAAGAAAAATAATTAACTTGAACTATTATACATGCATTTAAAGTAGGTACTTTCGCCTTATGCTTATGGTGAGTGACCTGGCAGTGCATAACTGATACTTTAGTGATGACACTTAACGAAAATTAAACACTATCTATAATTTAAAATAATGAAGGGGTTTGCAAATAAAATGGCAAATATAGTTGAAGATTTAAAGGTGAACACTACATAAATTTTTTGTTTATTTGGTAACTTATCAATCTTTATTGATGTACTTCACATTCATGGAGAACAAAATGACCAGCGGAGATATCATAACACAAAATATTATAAGACCAAGTGCACAAGTAATGTGGGTGTTTCAGGCAACAAGGACACTACTAGCTCTGCTCTTTATTATTTTCAAAATAAAATCACAAATCAATCAAGAGCAATCTTGTCACTCATTTATCTTTAACAGATTGGTTTTGATTTGGCAAGGAACCTGAACACCTAGTTTTAGCAACAGATCATGCCTACCACACGTTAAAGGATGGCACCTAACATACGTTCCTTTTGGAATCTCTGCTATCTTTCCTTCCTCCATTTGTCAGATTCAATTTTATGATTGATGATTTTATTCTTTAAACTCATAGTTATGTTACACTCTGTTTTTCCGCAGCTTCATTCCCATCCCTTAGGATCTATTGACAGCAATATTTTACTTGGGAATAGTGGTAGCTACCCAAAAAAGAAAGATTTTTTCAAATCAGCTCAGTATTAAATATACCTGTTTCCTTTTACTATATCACTACATAGTATAAAACAAAGTCGCTTTTTCTGTCTGTATATAATATACATGTATGCTTAAATCTTTAAAACGACGCAACAGATTTTGATGCGTGATGCGATGTTTTTTTTAAATAAATAGAGTTATCGAAGACGAAGGTTACTATGTACAGCATCCATTAAATCCGACGTGACGCACGCACCCGTGCGAAGCCGGGGCGGGTGGCTAGTTAATAATAATAATAGAGGAAACATATTTGTTCCCTAAAGGCTCCAAACCTATTGTTGGAAAGCTATACTCTTCCTAAGTAAATGTAAACATAGTGGTTAACAGTAAAATACCAAGCTCTTAACATTGCCATAAATCTTAGCATAAACCATTTTTATTTGTGAAATTTAAACCAAATATGCATAGTGTTCATATAATATAAAGGTACAGTAATCAGTTGTTTAAACTGCATTGTTTTTCAAAACACTGACAAACTTTAGTTAGGCTTTAGTAATTCCAGTCACTAAAAACCTATTAAATCAAATAAAATAGTCCTAAAATCAAGTTTTTCGCAAGTACCTGTTTTTTTTTTTACAAAAGAGTTTGTATAAAGATATTAGTATTCATTCTACCTATATAAACAATTAATCTTTACATAGTGAATTAAAAATATGTTCCTGGGTATTTAAAGAAAATACCGTATTTTTAAATAAATTATTTTTGGTAATTTTTATTCCTCTAAAGCAGTATGTGTCGCAGGGAAAAATTAGATCTGTCAGGGTACTCATCATAACGCGAAATTGGTAAGGTATGAATAATAACAGCACCAAAACAATTTAATCTGCATCCACATTCCGAGGGCTACTTCAAACTTTATATGTGTGTGTAAGTTTATGCATGTGGAAGGAACACATCTAGTTGAACAAAGTCCAAAGTAAAAAGTTGTAAGCCTCAATGAATAAAATTGAATCTTTTTGGATTAAAGGATGTAACAGACACAAGAGGTAATGAGTTTGAAGAGTTTTGCCTAAAACGTGAGCTGCTGATGGGCATTTTTGAGAAAGGATGGGAAAAACCTTCCCCCATTCAAGAGGCTTCTATTCCTATCGCACTCAGTGGTAAAGATGTCCTTGCAAGAGCTAAAAATGGAACTGGCAAAACTGGCGCTTATTGTATTCCGGTTTTAGAACAGGTTTGATACAATATTTTTAACATTATTACTGTACATTTTTGTTTAGACTTTCATGATGATATTTTTGGATTCCCCTTCACTTCTTTATAAGTGACAAAACCCGTACATACTGATTTGATTTAAAGTCTATAAGCATGTTCTTAGATACAACTGGTATTACAAAACTTTTATTTGTCCATATTTAGGTGGATCCCAAAAAAGATGCTATTCAAGCTTTAATTGTGGTACCAACTAGGGAGTTAGCGCTCCAGACATCACAAATTTGCATTGAACTGGCAAAACACACAGATATTCGTGTAATGGTTACTACAGGAGGTACTAATCTCCGGGATGACATTATGCGTATATATCAAAATGGTAAAGATCCTGTTTTAATTCAATATTACTTGAATTGATATTGATAAGTTTTACATATTTATATATAATTGTTTTGTTTCAGTTCAAGTTATTATAGCTACGCCGGGTCGTATGATTGATCTCATGGATAAGCAAGTTGCCAAGATGGACCAGTGCAGGATGCTGGTTCTTGATGAGGCAGACAAACTTCTTTCTCAAGACTTCAAAGGAATGCTTGATATGGTTATTTCACGGTATGCTAACATTGTTATTACAATATGTGGTTTGCAAATAAAGCTTGTTGCTTGAGAAAATAATATTATTTCAAATCAAGTAATTTTTCATTTCAAGTAACAGATTTGTAACTTCACAGATTACCCAAAGAACGCCAGATCTTGCTGTTCTCTGCTACCTTCCCACTGAGTGTGAAACAGTTCATGGAAAAACATTTAAGAGAGCCGTATGAGATTAATCTCATGGAGGAATTAACACTGAAAGGAGTTACACAGTACTATGCATTTGTACAAGAGAGGCAGAAAGTGCATTGTTTAAATACACTTTTTTCAAAGGTAATTTTTATATTTTGTTGTATATTATTCTATAAAAATATTGTGTTATATATAAATATGTAATTAATAATAATACTGTATCTCTGTTTCAGTTGCAAATAAACCAGTCTATAATATTCTGTAATTCAACTCAGCGTGTGGAGCTGCTCGCGAAGAAGATAACAGAGCTTGGTTATTGCTGTTACTACATTCATGCGCGCATGGCGCAGGCGCACCGCAATCGTGTGTTCCACGACTTCCGCGCGGGCCTCTGCCGCAACCTTGTGTGTTCTGACCTCTTCACTAGAGGTATCGACGTGCAAGCCGTCAACGTCGTCATCAATTTTGATTTCCCGCGTATGGCCGAGACCTACCTACATCGTATCGGCCGCTCGGGACGCTTCGGCCACTTGGGTATTGCCATCAATCTAATCACGTATGAAGACCGTTTCGCCCTGCACCGCATCGAGCAGGAGCTGGGCACGGAGATCAAGCCGATCCCGAAGGTGATCGACCCCGCGCTGTACGTGGCGCGTCCGGACGACGACGACTCGGCCGACAAGTAACGCCGTGCCGCCGCCGCACCGCCCGCGCGCTAGCGCCCCGCTACTAACTGGACTTGCTGACTGGTGAAAGGAACTACATAGTTTAAATCTTTAAAAACAAAAAACTTATTTGTAAAAAAGTGTAATGAATTTATTGTAACAAAATGTGAGTGTAAATAGTTTATCGTGAGTAAGACTTTGACCTGAATGGGTTACTTTTTTAAAGTGTAAATAAACCACACATCAGGACATAAACAAAAAGGTATCTTGTGTACTTTGTCCATATTGGATATTGTGTGCGAATTCCTACAATGTTAAAATATAAAAAATATTTATTTGAGCATCTGTGAGAGTCTACCTAGATTTGTCCATCATCTTACATAAATTGTGGTTGACTTTCTGCTGATATCACAAATACCTGCCCACACCATATATAAGTTTGAGCTAGCACCAGATTAATTTTCAATAAAAAAAACTTCAAATTCTGTGAGGTTGGGTAGGTATTAAGTCTAGCTCAAACAACATCGATTGTAAAATGAAGAAACATTTCAGTGTAAATCATGTTGTTTCTGACCGCTTGAAACAATGTTGGTCATCAAGCCGTAGTTGTAAAAAGGATGGTCATTATGATACATATCTTTTCAGACAAATTTAACTGATCATGAAAATCTGAGTAAAATCAAAATGAATATAAAAATTTCAGTTTAATTTTGGTCTATGTGAAGTATCATTTTGACTAACCCTTGCAGAATTGTGTTGTCATATTATATGATTTCATTTTCAATTGTAGCGGTTTGTCACAGAGTTCAGTAATTTGCAGTCTAAAATAAGGCTGGAGGCATTCACTAAAAAGACAACTTATAATAGTCTTTTATTCTTATCCACAAAACATATTCTTTATTGGCAATAATAAATATGTGATAAAGTAATCCTGCTCATAAGTCCTCCAAGCTTTATCTGGTTAAGAAAATGTCTTGTTGCATAAAAACCTAACATTTGCCAGGAGCTGTGACATAAGTTGAGGAATGAACCATTCTGTTACGGCTTGCAGATATGGCACATTGCTCATACTTGGGGAAATAAATTTTGAGAGCTTCGTTTTGATGAACGAAATCACCATCTGCTCTCTGGGGATAAAAAAGATTCGGGATGTCAAGTGAAGAGTTAATTTGGTTAGCCAACTTACAGGAAGTATAGAGTACAATCAAAGTTTGTCGAATATTTTATATTTGGTCTACTAAATATATCTTTGTTTTGTTACTCGGTACAATCTCAAGTTTCGCTTATGTACATATGTCCTACTGTCAATTTACAATTTATTTCACAAGTATTTTTTAACATTTTAAACTGTCAAACAAATTAGCTGTTTGTAAGAAGATTAATTACAAACTTAAATTTGGACTGAAATTTCGGTGTTTCAGATATTTTATATATACACTAAGCGTCAAGTATTATTTATTTTATTAGCCTGTTAGATTTGACCTATAAGAAAAGCATTGGTGCAAATGCAGGTTGTAACTTAAGGATAGACCAAGTTGACAATTGTTTTTGAAGATTGCTTTGCTGATTGACGATTGTATTTAGTATAAGGGTTGTTTTGGAACATGAAAGCTTGGATTTCAATTAATATTTGGTGGAAATTGCATTCAAATGTTGTGAGTCAGGGAAAATGATTTTGACAAAATATATCTGTGATAAAGGTTGATGATGGTTCCATGGTACACCCAGCAACACAGCGATTATAATAATGTTTATAGCTATTAAAATATACAGAATAATTGGATGTAATGAGAAAATATAATCATCTGTGTTGCTGATCATGAGTAACAGGATTAAGATAGATTGTGCGTGTACCTTCTAACTATACATTTAATTATTTAGTCTTCCGATAATCTCGAAGTATGTGTAAATGTAACCGACCATTTAATGTTACGAAATGGCGCAGGTTAATAAAATAAAATGGCAATATTCCGAATAATACATTAACAAAACATGTAACGACGTTGATTCTGGGTTGCTGTATCTGTCTGATAAGGATAACAGACTCAATACTCGGAAATAGCGTATTTTAATTAAAATTTGAAATAAAAAACAAATGAAAACAACGCTCTTAAGTGATAGTCAAGCTTATGCGCAGTATTTGATCTCTTATTTTCAGTTTATTATGCGCATAGTGATATGACAGACCAAGTAACCTTGTGTTGCTTTTACGCGTTAACGAATTATACTATTGATAAAATGTATCTTGAATCAACGTTGCAGCTAATCCGACAGTAAGGGAAGTAATAATTATGATCTTAGCTACACCAGATTTTGAAACCCGAAATAGAAAGCATATCAGATAAGATTTTATATAGATGTTATAGTTTCAATAAATCATGCTCTTATACAAAATATGTGTCGAAAAGTATACATTCTAGAGTGAACTATATTGGCAGTGGCATATTCTGTAATTTAATAATTGTTTATCTTGTTTTTATCTATTTCAGAAATATATTGTTGTTAAAAAACAGGCCAAAAATAAACTCTTCACGCCATTTTCTCTTTCATTTTATACATAACATTTTGTTATTTTCCTATACATCTATTATTTGGGACATGTTTATATGCCATGGGAACTACTTCCCAGACCGGATAGGAAGTAGCCTATCTCCAGGGGACTCTATTCCAGATATCGTCTCTATCGGTTAAGTCGTGGTTTGGTATGAAAGCGGAACATACTCAACGTTGCGTTGAGTCAACATGGAGTTTCTTGCCGGCTCTTCTCCATGAGTCCAACTTTTTGGAACCGTGCAACTAATGTGACGTTTCATAGGTGCCTGCAAAGGCCTATGTGAAATAAAAAGATTTTGATTTTTTTGGCTTTCGTGAAAGGTCTCAACCGTTTTCATCCAAACTAATATTATAAATGCTAAAGTAACTCTGTCTGTCTTTTCTTCACGCCTAAACTACTGAACCGATTTGTGTGAAATTTGGTACAGACATAGTTTGAAACTTGAGAAAGGACATAGGATAGTTTTTATTACAAAAAAAAAAAAAAAAAATATAATTATTCCGGACATTTAGCGCCATCTATTGGTCAAATCAAAAATGTGCTGGTAGTCACTATTCCACGCGAACGAAGTTGCGGGCAAAAGCCAGTCCTCAATAAATGAGAATTATCCAATTGGTTACCGCGTTCAAACAAAGTTCAGCAGGCGACTGCTGTCCAGACCAAAATTCTCCGCTCTGATGGAATCTGGACCGGAGTTACAAATCCCTCACGTTCCAAAATTCCTGCTTAAGAGCATTGATATATGCTAATGACAGTTTGCGACGAAAAATAATCCCCTCGACGACGACCGTGTATTTCATGCAGAAAATCTACTAAGAGTTTCATACAGGTCGACCTAATTAAAAGCGTGTTTAAACTGCTCATTAGCGAACAAATGTGAATGTTTATTTATTTTTCATCAGTATATTTTTTTTGTATCAGGTTCTATTACTCTGCAGAAATAAAACTCATTAGGATGTGTAATAAAAGTATTTAATGAAAATCAGTCATAATTAAGTACATTATACAGTTCATGTAATTAAATCAGCAGTTTCATTTCAATAACCGTTTTATTATTCTATGATTATTTACGTCGTAAATTGATATTTTAACCTGTTAATATTCGTATGATACAAACTGAATGTGTGGAAATTAAATATATTACACGTTCTATTAGATATGTTGTTTCTCGTAGACGCCCGTGCTTTGCAATCGAACTTCGAATAAATATATATTTTTCATACAAGTTGAAATATTTATTTGCATCTAAGATGTAAAGTTAAATAGATAAAATTAAAAATAAGGACACTACCAAGCGCTTAGCAGCCAAACAAAAACCAAATAAAAAATATAACTCTGGGCAGTGTTAAGTTTAATTAAATACTGTATTTAACTGGGATAGCCGTTGTGTATTTCAGTTTTTACCGTAATATTTTCAGAAAAAATGAAACCTAATTAGCCATTATCTTATACATGTTATCGCTGTTCTTCCTCTTTATACTAAACATAAAGCGATAGGGTGTTTTTCATCTGCGGCTTATGTGTCCTATGTCAATTTAAAGACAGAGCGCGTTAGTATATCAGAATGGCTACCTGACGTTCTGCAAATAATTTAATAATATAATATTTATACCTATTTATTTACATTAAAAACGAAGAAATAATAATAGTACAATTTTGAACACATAGTTTATTGGCAAATTCATTAGTGACATTCCCATGGTCTACGCGAGTTGGCGGGAGACCGTTCATAACGACCGGACAGATTGTTACCTGTGCATCCAAATTCAATTCCAAATCCAAACCTGCCTTCTGAGACTCTGATGTCGAGACATTGATCTTCCTTGTGATCATTCGACCTTCGACCGAAATGATCAGCGTTTTTCATCATAACACAAACGACGTCTATTCCACAGAGATAGCGTTCACTGCGTTCGGCGCTTTTGACAGATTCCGCGAGTTTGAAAATGTATGTAAATACATTTTTATGGCACATATCGATTGAATATAATTATTGGTATTTTTTAAGTGGATTAATAACATCTTACTACTGCTACTGCCTACCAACCGCAGACCATGACAGTGACACTGACGAATTTGCTAAATTAAAGTGAAATATTGTTTTCACAGTAAAAGTAATCTAGGTAAATCAAATACAAATAAAGCTGCCTAACAAATAGCAAATATTATCGGTTGACGGACAATTCTGGTGGGTAATGGAATATTAGTTACACTTCAGGTCCCCTGATCTTACATAAATGTATAACTTTGTTAATCAGACATTAAATAAAATAAGAACACAAAAACTTTTAAACTTATAAATAGGGAATATTCATACCTAACTGCAATGTCATGTTTTGCGCATGTTTTTGTAATTATGTTACACATTAATTTGTTCATAGTTCATGACTAATAAAAGGTTCATATTCAAGAGATCAAATTGTGGTTAATAAGTACAAGTTAATTATTTTCTTATTATGAAGTATTTTACACACATACTTCATTTATGGACACAATCTTAGCGTTATATGGCATTCAGTTTCGAGAAAAGGCAATCAAGAAAGCAAAATCTCACACAATCCAATTTCTATACCTATCTAAAGACATTAAAATATATTATGTTAGTTTTAAACGCCTCTTACTTCTATGGGGGCCATTATAAAATATTTATATAATGACAATAAATGTAAATTCGTTATTCTATTGCGTATTGTAAATAGGCGAGTTACATAGTTTCGTAAACCAAAACGGCACAAACAATATACTGTGTAAAAAAATTAAGTTAAATTAGATAATTATCTATGTTATAAAAATAATGTGCGTAAATTAAGTTCGTCGACGTTATAAACTGTACTTGCTGATCACAAAGGAAGTCACCACTGCGGACTAATAAATAAAGGCGGCGCTAATCTGTCGATAACAGTAAGTACAACTGGGTTTAGTTATTTATATATCCTACCAAACAAACATGTTACGTAGTCGCCTCGGGCGGTATATAAGTCTAATTGTACGAGGAAACGGACTTAGTTCATATTGTCCAATATTATTTGTATTATCTTAGAGAGCCACCGACTTGCCTATTCGTTACAGAGCTGCTAATTTGATGTCATTTTAAGACATTCCAAGAATGAGAAGAAGAAAGAATAAGAACTTCTTTTACTTGTGTCGTTGTCACTCGGTGGCTCTTTACGTACTACCCGTGCCGATAAAGAATGGGATTAGAAATGGCGGCGCATCTATTCACTTCTCGCTCGCACATTATTTCCGTCTATACTCACACTCTTTGGTACCGACTGACAAAAAAATAACGACTTTGATTATGCGTTCCCCCCCTTTAGTGATATTGATACGGTAATTGCCGGCACCAGCATGATGTGAAATTTTACTGGAAATAAACTAAATTATATTTATTACATCCTTTTATTTCAAAACTAGCCTTTGCCCACGTGAATGTTGCGAATGCGTAGAAAGTCGAAGTCGAATAAAAAGTAGCATATGTAGTAGTAAATTAGCCTAAGCCCAAGGAAGGCCTTGGGATTCAAGCTATCTCCATATTCTCCATACCAAATTTCATAAAAATCGGTTCAGTGGTTTAGCGTGAAAGACAGACAGAGAGACAGAGTTACTTACACATTTATAATATTAGTATGGATATTTGAGATTATTTAAAGTTATGAAGCGAAAATAGTTTATATCCAACCTTACCCTCTCCGCGATTCAGGTAATGGTTTTGTTGACAATGTGTGTACCTACGTAATGTAGTCTCAAAACGATCACAAATTTAACTAACATAAGCTTTATTTTAATTCATGAAATAACGAAACACTTTTAACGGTAACGATATTTTTAACGTTATTCAGTTATTAGTTTTTATTGTTATTGTATTTTTATGCTGACGCTCCCAGCTCAATGAGCCGCCATTTCTAATCCCATTCTTTATCGGCACGGGTTGTATGTATATTTTAGAGCACTTCGGCAAACATCGGATAACCTCGGGTTCGGGTGATGGGAGGATCCGGCTCGTGACTGGTGTCGCTCATTCGATGGCGAGCTGCGACATCAGCAGTTCTGGAGGCGGCGTGAGTCCGGGCTGAAGTGTCACGGCGACGCCGCGATTCAACGACACTGCCGGGTAGAACGCGCCGCGAAGCCCCGTGAAAGCTATATCACCCTGTGAAAGAAAACGTTACAAATTAGTGTGTATTTCGGTAACAATTAGAACGATACTACTAGTAACTCTCCTACTCTAACTACGTCACCTTTATAATGACATGATAGCCTGGACTATTGTTAAAATGATTAAACACGTAATCTAAATACATATTTTGACTTGACTTGAAGACTGTAGCTACCGCATAGTAGCTGAAGCTAGTCATAGAAGTAGTAGTAGCGTACCATCAGTAGCGTAGTAGTAGCAGCGTATCAGCAGTAGCGTAGTAGTAGAAGCGTAGCAATACCAGAAATGCAGTAGTGGTATGCGTAGCAACAGCGCAGTCGTAACGGCGTCGTAGTATCGTAGCAGTAGCGTAGCAGAGTAGTAGTTACATGTACCTGCGGACGGTCGTCGACGGTGAAGCGCAGCGTGCCGCGCGCGAGGTCGAGCAGCACGCCGACGCTGGCGCCGCGCGCGATGCCGCCCGCCGCGCGCCCGCCGTGCGCGCCGCCGTGCACGAACCACGACCGCGCCCCGTCGATGTACATCGCCCAGCCCAGCGCGTCACTGCCTGTATACACAATAACACATCAGTTATTCAATTCTAGCGAAGACCAAGAGCGACAGATTTGGTAACAGGTATCCTTTCTGACTTTTTTAGAATAGTTTAATACAATGATAGATATTATCTGTCATCATAAGGAAACTGTAACTAACGTGTTGTAGAGAGTCAGGGTGCTGCAGGTTAATTGCGATTACAAGACTTATCTGCAATTTAACTCGAAGCTATTGTTTGACTTATTGACGAAAACTATTTTACATCTTCGATATCTACCAGTCGGCGGTACAACGGTCGTAGCTACCCAATAATTTGCCAACCGTTCTGCACGGTGCCCTTTGTGTGAAACCTTAAAACTCCTAATTTGGAAAATTTTCCTATAGATAACTTACCGAGCATCTTATCCCTAGCAACATCAGCCCTCGCAATTCCAAAAGCAGGATCAGCATCACCATCATAGCGGTCGATGCGAAGACGCCAGTAGTGCAGGCCGCGGGCCAGGGGCTGGTCTGCGAGAGCGACTCGCGGCTGCCAACCCGTCGCCGCCGCACTCAGGCCTCCCGCGCCGAGCGTCACGCCGCCCTCCGCGTCCGCGCAACGAGCGTCCCATGTGAACCATGCCACTGTTGGTAAAAATGGAGTTTGAGAATTTATTTATTTGTGAAATAGTTCTAGGCGATGCGAAACTTAACATCATGTTTAACGGACGTTTTTGCTTGCCACACGACGACGCGACGTTGACTTCAACGCTCGTGGGCTAGCGGCCATGATGTAAATAATAATACTTTTACAAAATGGCAAACTGACTGTGTCCTTTGATGAAGAAGTCCTTCCATGAATCCATCTTTCTTAGATGTTAAGACAGTTGAGAAAGGCTCTCAAGTATACCTGGAGAAGTTTGTAGTCCAATGACTTCACTGTAGGGTCCCTCGCCGGCGCCATTGAAAGCCTTCACTCGAGCGCTGTATAGCGACGCATAGTGCAGCCCGTCTATTGTACAAACCGTCTCCCGGCCGCAATACACTTCCTAAAAACAAACCCAATTACTCGTTTATTTTTGTATTCTTATCAATATAACAAAAAGTTGTAATCTTTATTTTTAAATTTTTTATAAAACAAAACATCATTAAATACGTCAGAAAAGAATTATCTTACTCTAAATGATAAATATTTCGGTAAACAATGATAGCACACTAACTATAGTAAATGTTGTTGTACAATATGGTGCGATAGCTTATCTATAAAAGTAGGTAGGTACGACAAGGCCAAATTAGCTTAGGCTAGAAAATATTATGATATCATTATACTCACTAACCCCATTGGTGTTTAATAAACACGGAGTAAACATAATCCAAGGCTAAACCGATGAAATTGTATGGTTATGTCTTGGAGTAACTTTAATCTGTGTTATTAGTAAGAGGTTAACATTCAAGGTTTGTGATACTTAACTGAACCTCAAAGTGTTGGCCTGTGATGTGTAACCGTTACTCAATTTGGTTATGAATTGTTTACATTTAATTCCGACCACAATAAACTATGCTGACCATTGTTTAAACAATGGCCAGTACAAAACATGGAAGCTTGATTTAATTAAGGATGCATGACGCCCTAAAGTGTCAATTGAATGGCTCATATATTTGGTGGCATTTATGAATGTGAATTCTCATATACCTACATCATTGTACTAAGTAAAAATGTATTGTTGTAGTGTTAGACAATTGATAGTAACAGTTAGTACAACAAACTGTGGCATTCTTTCCCTGATTAAGGGTTAATTGTTCTTGTCAAATGGGTTTTCCATTTGAAGTCGATCATCTATGAATATGTTGTGTTTTTGACTATGCGACGTCATTAGTAGCCAAATTCGGAGAGGCAAAAGACATTTGACGAGAATCTATCTGTAATTTTTTTTTTTATAGAATATTGGGAAGGCCGTTAGTTGACATATCATGGCTGTGAGCATGATAAGCCTTCTAGATAAGTTTTGAAGTTCCAAAGGACCATGCGTCAATAATGTACTCATTTTTTAACATTGCTCAACAGTGAAAACTCTTGAAGAGCATTTTACTGCTCGACTTCGTTTCATCACTGATGAGCAATGTTTGAAAACTGGGCACAGTGATTATACCAAAGTGGTCATGCTCGTTTAAATGTCTTACCCGGAATGGTCCGCCGAGTCCGTCGTCGAGCTCGAGCACGTACCCGCGCACGGCGTGCGGCTGCGCGGGCGCGCGCCACGCCAGCGTGCACGAGCAGCCGCGCGCCGCGCACGCCTCCACCGCCATCTCCGGCGCACCCGGCGCTGTGCATACAAAATATGTTATAAAATAACATTGCTAAATGCCATTAGGAAAACTTTTAAAATCGAAATTGAAGAAATCTTTTAAAATATACTAAAAATGCGTCATCATCATCTCCCGAGCCATTTCCCAACTCTATTGGGGTCGGCTTCCAGTCTTAATTTTAAAAAGGTATAATGTAATGATTATTTATTTGCGGTAGACATCTGTATTACTGGATCATCGTGTCTTATTCCCAGCCATAACATCAGGAAGCGATGAAAGGGGGTTTTTACAGCCTTAATAAGCCTTATTTCAATAAATTAATTTGACTTAAAACATAAGAAATATATGGACAATGTCAGTTGTTTCGAATACAGGACAAAGAGATCAATAGTGAAGAATGCATTTTGCCTCTGTGTTAGGATTGTTTAAAATACTATAAATTCTGCTTACGGCTAACATTCTAAATTTTCATGTAAATAATAAATTTTCATGTAATAGTAAATAATAGTTTGTTTACCTGATGTCGCCATAAGACATTCAGCAGCTGTATATCCAATGTAAGCAAAACAATAGAAAGAAATTTGATTACTAATCATTTTTCTATTATAGGTAACCGATTTATTGTTATTCTTACGTATGCATTCCACGAAGTTCATACTGCGGACGGTACGTAACACTGGCTCGACGTCGAGCGTGAGCGCGGGCGCCGCGGGCGGGGAGTCCAGCGACGAACATAGGTTGGACGCAGTTTCTTGAGCACGCGCCGTCAGTATGCTGCCCACCTGACAAAATAATCACTTATGTAAGGATGTAAAGGATGTACTTATCAACAAATACCAGGCTCAAGCTGGTTATATTTATCGACGGAATTCAAACATGGTGATATGATCCCTGTTTGGATAACACTTCTACTTTTACATCACATTGAGTAGGAGTGTCATGGATTTGTTTACATTGCTTCAGATAGCTTGACATATTGATAGGAGACACCTGGAGCAACAATCTATGGTTGATAGTAATACTTTTATTTTAATAGTTGTGATTCTTATTGAAGGATTCATCATTCTGTTACATTGATTATGATGATGTATGAATAATTATTGCTGCATATATTTTTCTATAATGCAATAACTATTATAAATGACTAGGTATAAAGTCTAGATAAACCGTAAACACTTAACTAAGCTATTTATATGGAACAGTTTAACATAGATGATAAGCTTTATCAGTGTTATAGTACATAATACTGTTTGCCGATAGCGGTACACATTAGAATCAGGTCAATCTAATATTACATGATTAATATTGTGATGCAACAGGGATCATTTAGATCACCAATATTATATCTTCTTCATTTGATTTGATGGTCTTTATTTGATAGTTTCAAATGTTAATGTTTGATAGGACCCTTTTAACAAAAGGGGCAAGAAATAAGAACATCTTTTAATAGGTACATAACTATCTTATCCCTATTACAAGAGTACTATGGACTTATGAATGTATGAGACTTTGTTTTAAAGAAGCTTGTCCCAAATAAAAAGGGATTAGTAAACAGATTTTTTTATTATTTCTTACCTGTAGAAAAGCTGCATGATCAGATTCTTTTAAAGCTTCAATAGAGAAGTGTAGCAGGGCTGTTGCTTCTCTCAGTTTCTGGGCTGCATGTGATGTAAGTGAGCGCATGTTGGTTATGGCTTGAGACCTTGTGTTACGAGCTGCTCGGATCAACTCATCTCGTCTCCTCTCTATGGCACGGGTTACTTCAGCACAAGTTTGATCTATTTGTTTCTCTAACTCTTCGCATGATTCCTAGGGTTGAAAAGATAAAATAATTATACATGACATGTAATTTTATTGTAAGAGTTAAGAGAGATATTATTGTAGAGAGTGCATAGTAATAAAGTACTTACATTAATTTTATCACCTGTTCCTTTAACTATTTGTATATACTCTGTCATGGCTTTGGCTTGTTCAGATAGATGTTGCAGTGATTGTGATAATTCAGTCTGTAATCAAGAATACAGTTTTTATTAACATATTCTGGATTAGCATTAAACAATAATATAAAGTGTAGTAAAGTCATACCTTATGAGCTCTGGCAGCAATTGACAATGCTTGTGTTTCATGGGTGGAGTGCCTCTCAGCTAGGCAGCGCTGACAGATGGGTACCAGGCAAGTGTTGCAGTAGAGGACGGGGGGCGAGCCGTGATCAGCGCATGTGGTGCCCAGCGGCCGCAGCTCGTGCTGCGCCAGTGGGCCGCGAGTGGGGTGCCAGGCGTCGCGGCAGCCGGCGCAGTACCGCACCGAGCATTGCTCGCACCGCACCACGGCCGCACGCCTCTCACCCTCGCACATCTGACATGCCTCCTCAGCCGGCGGCGCTCCCGTGACACCCCCGAACCGCTCAACAATAGTTCGCATAACGCGAAACGGTGGAAGACCCTCAGCCCCATTATCGTCTAGGTAAACTAACTTACTGCAGGATGGGCATGTTATTGTAAACGCTGCGCTCGAATACGCGGGCGCAGCCGGAGTTCCTGCGTAACTATTAGGCCTTGATCCACATACAACTCCACTGTCAGTTTCGCTAGACACCGAGGCTTTGTCCGCTTCTTGATAATCGTTAGAGGCTGCTGGATTATCTCCTTCATGAATGTGGGTTTGTAAATTTACCGCACAAACTCTACAAAGTGCATGCCCGCAAGGTAATAAGACTGGTTCCCTGTAGAATTCTTTACAAACAAAACATCTTATCTCTTCTTCCATTTTGTTCTAATTGGAGTTAAGCTTAAACCCACTTTGACAATAAATTTAATTACACTTCACATATTCTTGTTTAATACAAAACATTGTTTAACTTATTTGTATGCATGTTATTGAAAAATAAATAAAATTAATAAAAAAAATAACGCAACATGCATTGCATTTCATTTGCAACACTACACCACAGATAAGAATACATAACTTTTTTATTTAGCTGACCATAGAGAAAAGAAATATCTAGAGATGTACCCGTGCCAACCCGTACTACTAACCATCCTCATCCTCCTATCTTAATCCTAATTTTATTTAAGTTACTATTTATTACAGTGTATTTTACCTAACATAACTATCTCTTTTTGTAAAAATCATTGACTTATCATAGCACTCTAGGTATCGGAAGACTACATGTTTCATGAATGCCTAAAAATGCTCTTACGACGCAAGTTAAATCTTAGTCTAGGGCGAGGCCATGTATGTTTTAAGTGAGATATTTATTGTGATATACTATGAGTATTTTGAATGTAAATTAGATTTTTTTATGTATTTAGGGTATAGTCATAGAAAAGGTTAGGTAGCTGTTATAGGGTTAAATTCCTGTTTAACACAATGAGGGTTTTCTAAAATGGCGTCCACGAGGTGGCAGCACCGAGTCGTCTGGTCCAGGTAACTGTCAAATTGCTTATCTTTACTATGAATAGTGAACGATTTTAGTGTTTTTTTTTTTATTTTATAATTAAAGCACTGCATTATTGTTTTACTATTGCGGTTGAGTAAATAAAAAAAACTAAATCATATTGTGTTAACAAATTCTTCAACAAGCTTTTCCTTAGTACCAGTGACTTTTGCACCCTCTCTCTTAGCTCAATTTTTAGTTCGGAAACCTTATTCTGACCGTAGTCCATAATATAATCAATAACACTTCCAATATAACAGAATTTCAATAAACAATAAGTTCGGCACCTACAATTCCATACTATTTGACAGCTGTTTGGACCTGACGCATACGAAGCGCCGCCTGGCGGCAGAAAAAGTATCGAAAACCCTCATTGATGCCAACATTGACATGTTGAAAACAAAATAACACAAACATGTCAAACTCATGTCATATGTCAAAAGTGAAAATTTGTACAGTTTGTAAATAGGAAGATAATTGATTGCAGGAGTTGTGTTTATCAACTATCGATGTTTTTATCCTTTTGTTATGTGCTTTTGAATAATTATATACTATATTGGAATGTAGATTTAGTGAAATAATATATTTATTTGTGTAAAGTAAATAAATTCAAAAATGGAGCCCGCGCTTTCCTCTGACGATAGCTGTGATTCCGAAATGAAGATAATGAAGAATGAATTGATCGGTAAAGCAGAAGTTCTATTGTATTTACAGATTATTCATTTTAATCAAATTCATGTTAGGAGTAAATCTACTACCTATATTATTTCAAGAATCAATTCAAAACTGCTTTTTATTGTAACTTTATTGTTTGTCAGGTTGCTTCGTATTTTAAGTTTAATCTCACGATTTACGAGCCTATTTTATCTGTTTTCATAGAATTTGGATTGGAGGAAGACAATCTCAGCAAAGAAGAAATGACTGACCTTTTGAAAGCTTTGAAGAATTCAAAATCGACAGAACAAGAAGATGAAGTAGCACGAGACAAAGTAAATGTTAGATGAGTTTAATGTCTTATTACTTAATTTCCATAAAGTATTTATAAAACATAACACCACTTTAGGAAAAAAAATTAAATATTTTTACATGTTCCAGGTTGAGAATACTGATTGTCCTTCTCCAAAAAAAAATATGAAAAGGAGGTATTTAAATGTAAGAGACAGACGTTTGCCATGGAGCTTGTTACCCACGACTATAACACCAGCTGAGAAGGCTCGGACACTAGCTGTGTATATCAAACTTATGTCTCTGAACAGCTACCACCAGGCTAGACAGTCTGCTAACTTTGCTGCCTGGCCACCACCGCTACAGATTGTGGAAGAGACCACAAGAGTACAACCTGTGAGGTCAACAAGAAGTGGCCGCTCTGTGCCTGTATATGCTGATTTTGATGATGACTCCTCAGACCTAGACTTTGTTGTCACTAAATCTAAGAAGAGAAAGGTATCTACTAGTGATCATAATGGAAGTGATGGCATATATACCAACAAAGTTTTAAGTCTAAAAAGAAAACCATCCAAGGATGAGAACAATAGGCCAGTGAAGGAACCTAAACTGAATACAGACAATAAATTAGAGGTTGTATCTTCAGTAATTCCTGTAAAGCCTAAGAAAGATCTTTTTACTATAATTGAAGACTGAAGACCTCCTGTTCCAATATTTGGTACTTTAGAAACTTTTGAATGATATTTGAAGGAACTGCAAATGTGCTTTCATTCTTTGAGATGTCTGTCATATATTATAATCCAAATGTATGGAATTAAAATTATGTATGGATGTCAGAAAACAAAGCTTTGATCTGTAGTCAAAGACTTATAGATTTTGTATATAATATAGTATATAGTGTATTGTAATCAGAGATATAGATTCTAAATGCTTTCTGATGCATGAAAGAAGTATTGTAATTTTTTTGTAAAGGTGAAAACCATGCATGTTAAAATATTATATTTATTATACCTGGGGCCTTACGAAGAATGTTTCAACTGTTAGCAGGGAATACACAAATTAAATGCTTTTTTGTTATTTTACCTAATTTAACATTAGATGTGATGATTAGATACCTCAAAGTAATTTTTCATGTCCTTATTCAAAAGTTCTTCAAATATAATCCAAAGTACTACTATATAATTCAAATATAATCCAAAGTACTACTATATTTTGCATTAAAAAGTTTATTAGATTGCATTTATTAGCTGACTATTATATTTAACTTACAGAGTTAATATTAAATATAAAAAAATAATGAATAAATACTGAGGGGTATTAATACCACTACTACTGTTAGCTTATGTAAATCATTAAAAAAAACATTTTATATTTAAATTTTCTTCTACCAGCCTAAGCATACTCCTTAGAAAATGTGCTTTGAAAGTATTATACAACTTATGGCTCTCCAGGAAGATTCTTATAAGATGAAGAAGTCGAATGACAAATAATCGAATGCCAATTGATCGACCACTATAAATCGAAATTCTAAATACTCGAACATTCATAATATCGAATGGTTATTAAATCGAACATTCAATACATCGCACAGTCAATACATCGAGTGTTCAAAATATCGAATGTTCGTTTGATCGAGCGTTAAATGCATCACATATTCATCTTATCGAAAAATCTTTATTTTTTATGACAACAAGAAAAACTCAAAATTTACTAATAAATCACATTTTAATCTTTAATTCTCATCTTTTAAAGGTAAATTTTAAAATTTTGTGTGAATTGAAAAGGAAAACGCGGGATTGGGAAGACCTACCTTACAAAAAAGAGGCAAAAGGGATGATAATGCGATTGAAAAAATGTTAAATAATAAAAACTACATTAAAATTTATAAATTATTCATAAATTTTGAGTTTTTCTTGTTTTCATAAAAAATAAAGATTTTTCTATAGGATGAATATGTGATGCATTTAACGCTCGATCAAACGAACATTCGATATTTTGAACACTCGATGTATTGACTGCGCGATGTATTGAATGTTCGATTTAATAACCATTCGATATTATGAATGTTCGAGTATTTAGAATTTCGATTTATAGTGGTCGATCAATTGGCATTCGATTATTTGTCATTCGATTGGGCATAGTACACCCGATGAAGAAAGTATATAAATGCTTAAATATATTCAAATTGTGTTTATATGGCTGTTTGGTTACTGCTTATAAAACTTGTGTAGTGGTGCCTGAATAAATATGAATAATTCTCAAATGGAGTATAGATACATAATTTGGAGCTTTCCTTGTGACTGGTAATAGTCAGTTACTAATATAAGATATTCCATGTAAGGTGCCTAAGATTGCAGCTAATAGCTCCCCTCGTGGATAGCGCTAAGTCATTTATCTACATAGAAATAATAAATAATATGGATTCTCTATGTATTTTTGAATTACCTCCATACATATTTCTGTTAAAATGAGCTTGTGTAACAATACTTTATTTTTTGCATGGTGTTGAACTGGTGACAATGTTTAATATTTTTAACATCTAGGCACAAACTAAGTATGAACAAAAAATCACGTAAAAGTTTCTGAGTTTTTATTAATTTACAACAATCTCTGAAATCAATATGTCTCTTACTTAATAAATACGTACTTATTGAAGTAACAGTAGGTATAAGTATAGATTTAATAAAACAAACCTATCTTATTGCGATTTTGAATTAATAAAAATACATTCTAATAATTAATACTTACATGCCGTATACACTAAATACTAATATTTTTTAAATCCTTAACGAGTCTAAAATGAGCAAATATTTTTTAATATCAGGTAGGTACTTACACTTATAAACTAAAGTAGGTATGTAACAATAAACTTAAAATTACATTATAACCTAAGATCACGTTTGCCCTTATACAATTATAGTGCCTAAGTACATGCTCAGTACTTATTAGTAGACAGTAGAAACTCCATGGTAACTTACGAAATTGTTTGATTCTGCCGAATCATTTTAAGTAGGTAGGCTAAGTTCCTAATACTGCAAGTACCTTTAGGAATAACAACCCATGGTTTTAGAATGGAAGTCTGATGCCACTAGAATTGACCTATTACATATATTACTGCCTCTAGTATTGTTGATAAAATTTAGTCTTCTCGTGGTTCACCCCTGGCCTTTGCCACCGACCTGACCAAGGATGGTGATGCTTCCTTCAAGTCATACGCCCATCCGATACTCGCGAAGTGATTCAACAGTGTTGTAGTCAAGTTCATTGGTATTCCAAGTTCAGCAGCCTTGTAGTCCCAAGGGAAAGTGTGGTGGTAGTTGTGCCAGCCCTCGCCCATAGCCACTATTGAGACACCCCAATTTTCTACTGGCATTATGTTCCTGGAAAAGACGTAATGAAAAGTCCGTTATTTGTGTGTGTTATAAAAAGTGCCCTCGCTAAAAGTACCGTCGAGTTAGTAAGCTAAGGAGTTGAAAAGGAAGAATTGGAGTCATACTTGTCATAAGGCTTGTTGCCCCACAAATGCGCGAAGCTGTTGACCGACCAGGTGAAGTTGAGGCTCAGCAAGTACCGCAGCACTGACTGCGACATGACGGATATTTCCCAACATTCGTCCCAGCATAGGGCAGGGATCACAGAGGGTATGACGAAGCAGAATACTATCTTGAATAACAGGAAATATCTGAAATATATCAAAATTGAGATGTTACAGAAGCCAATGCACAAGATTTGTAGAATTTGTGGTTGTTGCTACGAGAAGCAAGTTTTACAGGTAAGCATTGCTTGCTCTCTAACTAAGTTTTCTTCAAAATTCTGTAATTCGTAAGAAGTTCAAAATTCGTAAGGAGTTGGATTTACGATAAAATTCTCACTTCAAGAATATTACCCACTACTTGGAAAACCTATGATTCAGTGTGTCTCGTAAACAATTTAATATCGACTTTCCCTTAAGTACGTATCTAAACTTGGTGGCTGAAATAAATGTTTTTTTGAATTATTTTCAGATATACTCACTTGGTATGGAATTGAATAAGTGGATCATTGGTGATGTCGCTCAAGTCAAGCTTGGCGCCTTGTCTTAGCACATTTGGGTGTTTCTTCATCATCAGCCAGCCGACGTGTGAGAACAAGAACCCTCGGTTCGCGTCATGTGGATCTGCTGTGGTTTCCGAAAACTTGTGGTGCACGCGGTGGTCCCGAACCCACTCGTATATAGTGTTCTGCGTATGAATAAAGTTGGTAATTAATTATCGTGCCTTATTATAAGAATATAATATTTAGCAAGTAGTAATAAGTATATTTATCGAAAAGAGGATACTACCTGACCAGCCGTTGAGTAGCATATGATGAGAATCCATTGGAGAGGTAGTGTAGCTTTGTATGAGCGATGACACCAGTACCGGTGTGCTCCTCCCGTTACTCCAAAACCAGCCACCTGGCCCACAAGGTAGCCTGAAAAGTAAAGGCCACTGTTTTTAACACCCGACTATGTAAACTCGGAGGATAATAATATGTATTTCCACAAATTTAGTAACTTCACAGGATTAGGTAGGTACCTATGTTTATTTTTCCTGGCCGGAGAAAATGGCAACAATGAAATTGTAATAATCCATTGTTATATCTGTTATGTTAGGTAGCTACTTCCTACTTTATACATAGGATTGATAGATAGGGTGTCATAATAACGTACGTAATTACCTACTGATAACAAAACAGATCCCTTACTGGCCTCGATTCGGTTTTGTCAGTAGGGAGTTACCTAATAACAATACGTTTACCACTATCGTTGCTAATTTTCCATTTGACTGAGACATTTAGATCTCATATTACTATCCAACCTCACGTTAAGGTGGAAATTAGTGGAAAAGTAATGTAATAATGTTAGAAATAAAATTGTTAGTAGCCAAAGTAGGTAACTGTAGGTTAGTTGTGCATACTCACCGAATATTAAAGTTTGCCATTTGAACGGTTTGTCTATAAAATATACAAATCTTAAAAACCATAAAACACCAATAATGTGGAATGCTGTTATAGCAATAGTGTTGACCCATCTTATGGGAGTAACGAAACCCATTCTTTTCTCCAAGCGTCGAAGCGGCGCAAGGAATTTGGGTTCTTTAGGATTCAACATCTGGTCATAAGGACTGGTCTCGTACAGTCTGCCATTGGTTCTGGTCTCGCCGGTGTCCTTCGCTGGGTGGTGAAGCTTGTATTGAATGTAGTCATTTGTATGTAACGGTTGTTCTATCAACTCAGTTTCCGTGTAAGTTATTGGGGCCATTGTTGTTATCTGAAATCAGAACACGTTAAGTGTGGTGAAGCTCGTTTAAACTCGTGATGTCTAGACTAGACATCTGTGCGCCCGTTGCAAGTGTTCAATCGTGAACCCATATGGCGGATTTGCAGACTTTGCCCTCTCAAGGTCCATTTTCATTGACCACATAAACGTCCATTTTTTTTTTTAAACTAAACAATACCTTGAATAAAATAACGTGAAAATTCTTGGTAAACAGTTGTTTTAAGAAAATTGATGTTTAGGTATGTTGTCGGTGGACTTGGCCTTAAGTCTAAACACATGTTTAACTATTTTGTAACACATATGTATTTAATTTCAGGTAGCAATCCTGAACATATTTTCGAAGTAGGTAGATGCATTTTAAGCAAGTGATTTTAATGACAATGATAATTTCGGTTGGCGTTATTGAAATATCCGGAAATTAATCCGAGAATTAACCCTGACCGATTAAAGGCATTACTTAAATATAAAAAAAAATAAAAAAACACTCAGTTTGTTTCATATTTAACTTCTTATGGCCAAATTAACTTTAATAAATAATTAGAATGTAAACATGCCAATCACGATATTGATACAATTTCGATTATTATAGTCCAATCAATTAATACATCAGAATATGTTTGCCGGTACTGAATCGACGCTTGCATTAAACATGAAGTTATTTGTTTGACTAACAAAACAATCTAGTTAGAACATTAATCACAGTCGCACTTCAGCTGAAATGATTGATTTATAGTTATTATGAGATTGATATTTCTAATGTAGATAGATTTGGTGTATTCCATTTCGTGTTGTTCCCTATTGCAAAGGTGAGGTGACTGAAACATTTTGTAAGTTCAAACTAAAGCTAAAGGATTTTAAATAATATATATGTTGAATTAAAATAATTAAGGTATCTACATGAATCATAATAATTGAATGTACCTAAGTTCAGAAGACCATGCAAGATCTTAAAATAATGATCGTAAGTTGTATTTATTTATTTCTTTATATTATTTACATTTTGATATGAAAAAAAAATACATTACGAAAATGTTGAAAAAGCACACTTTTATTGATCTGAGCGCGTAATACATTTTTGAAAATTATGATTTAGTAGGAGTGAAGTGGTACCGAAATTACTCGGCATTATTATATTCAGTATATTCTCAAGCGCTATTTAAAAATATAATTTTTCAGGTAATTTTCTGAAGATGAAGTTTCACGCCTTAGTGTCCGTTATAATATTAGGCCCTGCATTATCAGTAAACGCTTATTGCCCTGAAGCTGCGCTCGCGCCGCTGCCCTTTGTGTTGGAGTACGCCGTTTGGCGCGGATGGCGTCAGGCTGTTATATACAGTCCGGATATAGAACCAGGTATTTATATATTAAATATATAATACCTATTAATATTATAAATGCAAAAGTAACTCTGTCTGTCTGTCTGTTACGCTTTCACGTCTAAGCCACTGAACTGCAGTTAATAAAATTTGGTACAGAGATGGAGTTGACCTTGAGAAAGAACATAGGGTAGTTTTTATCCCCGACTTTTGAAGAATTCTCTTGGAAACGCGATATAACCGAACTCTATCCGGGCGAAGCCGCGGGCGGAGGCTAATGTTTTATATGTTAGAGGATGCTATATGACTCGAATTGATGGTTGTACGCATGAAAAAAAATATTTGTTTACCTTTAAATTCAAGAGACATCACTAACCCATCCGCGAGAAGTTACTTATTGTTTAAAATGACATTAAACGTTGCAATTTGTGAGAAAAAATTTAGGTCAGTAGGGTGAGCTCAGTCACTCGGAATCGTTAAGTTCATACCGATCAAGTTTTACTTCATACAAACTTATAAAGCCTGGTTCACCTTACGCGGTTATTAAATAATAATCAAGTTTTTTTGAAAGTCAAGTTCACAGGAAGTTAAAATTCATGGGCTATAGGTGTTTTGGTATAAATAAATAATTGGCAAGTGCACATGTGTATCGAGAGATAAGTATCTTTTGGTAAGTTTTAATTATAAGATCCTCAAATTAAGACCTTGACCGTAAAATGTATAATCACGTGACAGCTGTACCGTGAAAGCCATGTACCAGCTAAGAGGCACCTAAGAATAGTGTATTTTTTTTCAAAAGCAGCAAAGTGTTCTCCTCTACTGCTTTTAATCTCTGAATGACCTTTAGTCAAAAAATATAATTTGATCCCCGCTTCGCCAACAGTTTATAAGATGATAAAGGTATTTGACTACATTAAAAATCTTAAAAAACCTCATTTAAAATTTTTCAAGTCGGTCCAGTAGTTCCTGAGATAAGCACCTCCAAACAAACACACGTAATATTAAATTAGCTGTGTTTTACTAAGTGCACATGAATGTACACACCTACTTTTACACCAAACATTTGTTTTTGTTTGTTCCGACTACTCTCTGAAATGGCTGGACTGCAAATAGCTAATGCAAGGAATAATTTGGTTCATTATTATGAGTTTTGTGCTTGAATTAGTTCGTTTCGTGAAACCGCTGAAAACACTTACTTTTTAATTATCTCAAAGGATAAGTATATTGGAAAAGAGAGATGAACATTATTTTGACCTACTTACAATAACACTCATTTCCTTATACATTTCGTGCCGGGAAATAATTTCTGATTATCCAAACAAATCACATCGTTGAATTTTATTGATAAAATGATTCATGACAAAAACTGCTGGAATGTATAATTAATGCTAACTCGAACAGATACGGCACGAACGAATCTTTGAGATCGATGCATTTCTCACTTACCTACTGATAAAAACGACAATTTTTATTTTGCATTGCGGTTAATTTATTTTCAACCAGCCGTTTTTGTCGCGGTATCACCCGCGTCCCGTGGGAACAACTGCCCGTATCGGGATAAAATATAGCCTATGGCACTCAGAAACATTGTAGATATTTGGAAATCCGACCAGCGGTTCCAAAGATTATCCCCTACATACAATATCTCTTTATAATATTAGTCATCATACAATCTATCAATTATTATTTATTTCTCATCATCAAATACATTTGGTAGTAAAAAATTGCATTTAACACAGGGATTGGTGTCTGATGTAGGTTAATCCTATATTACAGAACACGAGGAAACTAGAATTATAGAAGGTAATTATTATATTAGTTAATTTATTAATTTGAAGGTAATTATAGAAGGGTAAGCACCCTTCACCTTTTGTCAGCGGTTTCACATATCTCTAAAAGCATATTTTTGTTGGTTCCTTGATACCTCCTTGACACCAATTTGGAATTTCGATCTAATTACGACTCAATTTATTTGTTGAAGAACTAAATCGGTTGGAGAATTTGCGAAGATTGTAGTGATGTATTTTTTTATGTAAGGGAATTATTATTTTGTGATTATTCTAAAGATTTGGAATGATTTAAAAGTATTTGGTATAGATTTATAGTTTTTAGAGGTAGTTTATAGTAAATACGGATCGCATTATTTACGGTACTCATTTATTGTACTCATTTAATTTTATTGTACGGTACTCAAAATATAATTGCATGCATAACTTAATGAATCTAATAGCTTTCAGCTTTGTACCTCATTTCATGTTTTCTTAATGAATGCAATTTACCGCGAAAGCGTAACAAACAAAAACAATCACATTTGTTTTTATAGGTTTAGGTATAACAATTTGCTTTGTAAGTTGCATTTTAAATTGTTCCGTTATCACATTTCAAACACGTTGAATATTATGTCAAATAAAAATATTCGAGTAGCACTTAAGTATAAAATAAAGGTACTTAGGTACTCTATGTTTGTTTTACGTTTTTGAAATTGAGTTTTGTCTAGTTAAAAAAAAGCACTTGTTTTTTAAATTTAGATTCTAACAGAAAAATAAACAAAAATGTAGTAACGGGTTTCTGCAATGTGTCGGTTCACATACCCAGTATTTATTTCAGATTGTAAATTAATCACTGAAATATAAAACAATATTTTATTGTGTATTGAAAAATACTAATTTTACTTACCAATTTATTTTCCGGTAAAAAATTCACACATTAATTCACAACATGAAAATGTTCTTGTCACCACAAATTAATCACGTGTGCTTCAGTCGCGCGGACTAAGTTACATCTGTGTAATGCACGAAGCATGTGTGCGGCTGTGCTGCGCCCGCGTCGCTCACGTGTGTTTACCCTACGTGTCTTCAGCCCCTGTTCAGAATCTGCTCAGCACAAACCTTGTCACGTACTTTCACTGAGCAATGCTATCGACCAACAATGCGACATCGCTATTTATTAGTGCAACTAATTTGTGAATTGTTATTCTAAATAAGACATGTAAATTCAATTTGTAATATTTTATTCAACTTCATATTTACATGATTATATATAAAATTAAATTTCTTAGAATTCAATAGTAACATTTTAGTAATTTTAACACGATTTTCTTGTAGCAACTTTTAGAGGAAAATCTAGTTTAGACTATTTTTATTTCACTGTCTAGAAATGCATCTTTGCGAGCATATAATAGGTAGATACAGATAAAAACCATACACACTTCATGGGTACAGAGAATGGTCAGTTTCGCATTTTTCATTCAAGCCGTCTTAATATGAAAACAAATTTCATATAAAGGTATAAATATAAACATATTTGCAGATATCTGAGAATTGTCCATAAATAGGCACGTCTGCTATTGTAGCAAGTATGTATATGCATGTAGAACAACCTAAATGATTACATTTTAAATGTTTGGTATGGTGCAGGAAACATACAGTCCTATGGTGCAGATTGCCGTGTCAAGGTTGCAAGGACATTGTTGTTACTAGCCAAAATGTTCTAGAAATAGCTGACTTTGTCATTCCTACTCTGTTACTATAACTAATGGTTTGCATAGAATGTAAACCAATTAGCACATCTGAAAATGTACACTGTGCCATCATAACCAATGCCGTATATGTAACATAGTTCCAATTGCAATATAAACAAGTACCTATGTAAGTAAAAAATAAGTGACTATATTTAGTGAAGGCGGAAAATATTTTTTTATATATTTATGTCATAACAATATATTATACAAACACAATTTCCAACATTTATGGGAAATTCATTTTTGATTTGATTCAATTTGCAGTGGTGATAAGTTCATGCAGACGTTTTATACAATTCAGTTATTTTCTCTTGGGAAATCAATCCTAAGGTGGTGGTACTTTGTCGCGGCACGACGTTGTACTATATCTATTTGAAGCAAAATAGATCTGACAAAGATTGCTTGCTCTGTACTGGGATTGATAAATGAAGGGGGCAACAAACTCATCTTCTAACGACAACATATACCACACATTCGAAACTTCTCTATTGATAGAAATATATCATTTGATCGATTTGCCTAATTATTTTCTTTTAATCATGGAACTTACATTATTTTTCGTCGTATAATATAACTATAAGGATATCGTTAACACAACGAGATTGTGTTTGTTTACGTGATCTAAACTCAGGAAATACTTACTGAATCAATTTCAAAAAATCTTTCAGTGTAACATAACCCATTTGTCTACTCAGGGCAGCCGGGACGCGGGAAACCGCTAGCAGAAGTTAGTAGCTAGGTATAATATGAATATTTCTGTGACATTTCTTTCAGGATGTCAGTGGGCTATAGTTCGCTTGATGAAATGTCTGAGCATCAATGGAGTGGCTTCAGCATCAGAATCATTGCACAATGTTCGCTTACGCGCTAATCTTGGCATCATCATTTTATCTCCGCGTCTCAGAAGAAATGCTACGGCCAACTTCACGAAACTTGTTAATAAGGTAATTAGACTTTAAAAACTGGAATAATGCTTACCTTGAAGGGTTGAGGTATTGTGGCGCATACAGGTTTTACTGACCTACAAATTTATTTTAGTTACATCACTTGCACATGGATACCTCTTCATATGACTGGTTGATAGCAGCGCGAAGTAATCAAGACTTTAATTATATCAACGAAGTACTTAATGTTACTTCAGTCCGATTCGACCAAAACATTGTGGTTGCATACACGCAAAACAAATACGTTCCTGAAACCAACAAACTCGGATTGTGTGATGTTAATTTCATTTACAAAGGCAGGAGTAATTATTTCAGCCAGCGCCCAAGGGATTACGGGAGCCACTATAATAAATATCAAAATGTACACAGGAATCAGAATATCAAAACTGAGTATGAAAGAAACTATTATCGTACTTCGGAGAGGTTCAGAAATTTGACAAGGAATAAAACTTATAAAAGGGACGGAAATGTCCTTCCGCTGTACCAGACTGGAGTTACGAACTACAATTATTCAAGAACATTTACTATGTTGAATATAAGTCGCTTCTCACTGTATTCTCAGTTCAAGAAGTGGAATCAACAGCACCGTCTGGAACATTCGGAGAGAGTCATTAGTGTTTTGCAGTATTTTAAAGTACGCGCTAACTCAACGCTTTATGCCTACTTTCTAGGTGAGTTGCAATAACAAATCATCGTCTTCTATTTATCAACAGGATAAAAATGCGGAATATAGAACGATTTATGAATGATATTGTTAAAACACATAATCTATTTTCTAGGCTTATTATTGAATCTAATCCGAAATAGTAATAAATTGTGAAAATGTTATCGATCGATCCTGATAAAGTAATAGATATGTAGGGTTTTTTCTCTATAAGTATAGAGGTATTTACATAATTATGTAATGCAGGTAATTGGAGCCCGAGTCAGTCGATGTCAGGAGTGGAGGTGTCCTACCCAGTGGAGTCCCGCACCTTCTTGGGCGAGGAGCTAGTGGTAGGGAGATGTAACTCCACGGGTGATGGCAATCCTTCGCTGGATGACGAGGGTCCGTCTTCAGAGCCTATGTTGGATGACATCCTTCATTTCTTGACAGTGAGATTGAATACTACGTAAGTTTAAAAGAAATGTTTTATAACTTTTAAAAAGAAAATGGAAAAACTCAAAATATTTTATTTCATAAATAAATTTCAATTTTATTTGTTTTCCATACGTGTGACTTTTTTATTAAGAAAGATTGATAGTTTGTTTGTTAGCATTGATTGATGATCATAAAGTTTTTCAGCTTTACAAAGTATTGTTTGTCGCCAGTTCATCGACTCGGTACTATAGTAAGCTGGGGTTTCGCACGTACGAGGGAACATGGACCGGCCTCCTAGGCGCACTGATGGACAATACCGTGGACGTGGCCCTTGAACCCGTCACCGTGCACGCGACTCGACTACAAGACATGGACTTTATCTTCCCCATCGCCGAAACAATGTGAGTGTCACTTATAACAGTATAAATAACTACACTCCTAACTTTCGTGTGGGCGAGTAATCTATAATACCAAGTTCGGAGCAAGTTTCACTCAATAACGTTGAGACTTCTCAGAAAATACTCACAACAAGGAATAGCCGATTTTCTTAGAAATGAGAAATCCTTCTGAGATTTTCTTCTTTACATCGAGAAATCTGCTAATACACCGAACAATTCCGAAGCGATATGAATTTTACTTAAGTTCCTTGCTGGTAAGTTGATCACTTGACAAAAACTGGACCTTCTTGGCTTCGGATTTTCAGGAAAAGCAAAATTATGTGGGCGCATAATTGGATTACTTGAACTAAACTAAGATTGCCGAGGGACCAGCAGCGGGCTTACTTTAAATATTTAGTTCAGTTCAGTTTTATAATAATATGTTCTACGTCGATGGAAAATAAAAATATGGTATCGGGATTTTATCCTAAGCACGTCCAGCATTCCAAAAATCAAAAAGTTTTCGTTTCATTTATTAAATATTTTTTTATGCGTTTACATGCGGAATAATATAGAAATAATAGAAAAATGTATCATTTGCTTAAATAATATAAATTATTGTGTCAAGGATTATAATAAAACGAGTCCAGACTGTAAATATTTACAAGAGCTTTGTGTCTAAACGGTCAGCTTTATTTAGATACTCAAACATTTGAGTTTTGATATTGAAACAAACTTTATAGGTACATTGAAAGGCCGCGGTAAGTTGTGACAGGGGTCCTGACGCAGACGTTACTGCGGCAGAATGTACAGCATTTGTGAAGATAATAAGAAATAAATAAAAGATAAACAATCACTGGGTTCTTAATATTGCTACAGTTCCTATTTGTCCTTGCTTAAGAAATACTTTGAAGACTGGAAGTATACATACTTACACATAAGTAATTACATAACAAACGGTAAAGAAAAAACATTACTTTCGAACTTGCCATGATTAATTAATTTCATCAGCTTACCGGTTTCAGTGATTATTATGTTACTTACATTTATGAAATCTATTTTAGTTCTAATTTTTTGGCTTCCCAGGTGCAATATCTACATTCGCCAGCAAGAAACATCGACAGTCCGGGACATATTCCTGGCTCCATTCAGCGTGAGGCTCGTGGCATGTGTCTTGGCAGTTGTGCTGATATCAGCTATTGCTATCGTCATCATCAGCCGAGCTACCTCGACGGTATGCGCCAATGATAGACGCATGGGCTACACTGAAGCTTTGATATGGTCCACTGGGATATTGTGTCAGCAAGGTATATTTTGTCTGTTTATTATTTTGTTAGGTTCTTAAAAAGAAAGATGTTTCTTGGTATGCATGAAGCTTGAAAATCTGTTCTGAGTACTCTCTGTTCCTATCTATCTACGCATAATGTAGATTAGAGATGAATTTCTCTTAATGATATCATTGGTATAAGGAAAAATGGCAAATAAAAAATTTGCATTTTCACTCTTGTCCTCTCTTATATGGGTGAACAAGTTTCAGAAATGAATAATGATACAAAGAAAAACGAACGTAATGATAAAAAGTGACGTGTAATTACAAATTCATGTTTTGTTTTTAAGTCATATCGAAAAACCTTGCCAATTTTTATCATTGTAGGTCAACAGTAAGTTCACTTTAGGTTTTGATTTACTGGACAGTAAATAAAAACAATATTTGCTGGTGTTAAAACAAGATTTTTTTAAAGCTTCGAGGGTCACTAGTGTTAACTGATATTTGCTTGGGTAGTGTCACAATGATAACGAAGTTATTCTTAACGGTGTCAAAATTTTTACAAAGGAAAAAAAATATACGTTAAAAAAAACCTTTTAATAAGATGGCTAACGTTATTAGTGATGTTAGTAACATTTTCATGAATACTTTTCTAATTACTTACTTAAAAATTTAAAGTAAAAACTAAGGTTTTGAAATTAATTCTTCATGACTAAGAAACCTTACGGGAACACTAAGTCAGAATTTAATTAATCTTAGTACCGGTGTATTAGATTACGAAAGTACTTTCAAGGTAATTAGGTATGTTATTTAGGCGACGAGATAAATCTACGGCGTGTTTCCAGAAGTTTATCTGGAATGTAGATTAAACCTTTTTAGAAGACTGGAGCCGCCCCGAAACATAATAGGTCGCCTATACCTATTTTGTGAACATCAAAACTTTTTAATGTTAAAAAAGTCAAATAAACTCACAATATCAACTTCACTCGTCCACGCATATTTTATAACACAACCGAAATATTGTATGGTTTTGAATACATTATTCGTTTGCTCTTTTTGATGCATAAGTATCAATTCTCCAGCGAGGTGAAAAATATTAGCATGTTAGCAAGGTGGTCGCGGGGATGACCGATTCAAGTTTAGCTTAGTTAGACATTGTATTTGAATGCCACGTTGCAAATATTGTGTCTTAGGTTGAAGGTTTTCAGCGTTGTTATCATTTTTATTTACACAAATTGTTTTTTTTTTCACACATATTTACTAGGACGGAGCTCAAAGCGGGTGATGAGAGTAAATAAATATGAAGCAAGCCTTGATAAAAATATCCTGATTTTTATTGTTATGTAACAGTAAAACAATTAAGCTATTGATTTTACTTTTTAAGTAAATGCTTAGTTATTGATGTTTCCTGTAGGTGGCACATGGACACCTTCCAACCCTGCCGCCAGCGTGTTGCTCATCGTGTGCCTATTCTTCGCCGTCGTCACATACAACGCCTACGCAGCGTTCATCACCTCCGTACTGTCGGTCCGAGTGGCCAGCGTCGACACCATAGCGGCCGTGCTTCACTCACCCAACTTCAAGATCGGGTACATTAGGAACGGAGCTGATCAAATGTACCTTATGGTAAGGTTTGCTTGGGTGGTTCGCGCAGGAGGTAAAGACAGTTGATCTCGTGAAAACCTCAGAAAATACAAAACCTACACATAAACATGGACAAATAAAATTAAAACAAACATAACATTGGGAAAAGGGCAGGAGTCCTGTCCTCAATTTTATTTGGGGTTGGCTCAATATGTCTTCCATGCCTCCTTATCGTCTTTAAAAAAGTCGTGGTGGCCTAGTTGGCAAAGAACCAACCTCTCGAGTATGAGGGCGCGGGTTCGATTCCAGGGCAGGCAAGTACCAATGCAACTTTTCTAAGTTTGTATGTACTTTCTAAGTATATCTTAGACGCCAATGACTGTGTTTCGGATGGCACGTTAAACTGTAGGTCCCGGCTGTCATTGAACATCCTTGGCAGTCGTTACGGGTAGTCAGAAGCCAGTAAGTCTGACACCAGTCTAACCAAGGGGTATTGGGTTGCCCGGGTAACTGGGTTGAGGGGGTCAGATAGGGCAGTCGCTCCTTGTAAAGCACTGGTACTCAGCTACATCCGGTTAGACTGGAAGCCGACCCCGACATAGTTAGGAAAAAAGGCTCGGAGGATGGATGCCTCCTTATCGTCTTTCTGACACTCACTCCCTTCTCATTCATGTCATTTTTCAGGCAGACGGTGTTTATACATAATTAATCTTTGTTGTCGTTGCGATAAAATACAGGATTTTGCGCCTACAAAAATGTATATAATGTACAATGTGTTTGTTTATATTGCAGTCGACAAAAGACGTGCAGCTGAATGCTTTTTACATTCGAGGCTATTCTGACGCTGACAATTTGGTGACGTCAGCCGTAGAGGGATTGGCGCGAGCCGCGAGGCAGGATTATGCGTTTTTTGCGGGACAAAGGGTAGCGCGATCGACTTTACGGTAACGTAAAATGGCTAGCTCGCATTTTTAAATTTTGCAACTAAAAAAAAAATTTTGCCCATCATATTTTTTTAGTGTTGTTTAGTCTTGTATTTGCTTCATAACAACTTTTTTCCTTTGACATCGCATCTTTGCTTGCACGTTTCACTTCAAACCCTTCCATGGCTGGCCACTTACAAAATGGAAAAATGGCGTCGACAAAACTGTACATGCACGAGTACCTATTTTAAAGTAGAAAATAAACTTAAGTGAAACGAAGTAAAAGTTTAGAAGCCGATGCCTGAAGTTTGCACTTTGTTGAAAGTATATATTATTCGCAACACGTCAAGAAGTTGTTGCAATTCACACTTGAATGCAAGTGAGTGTAAATATAGAAGTTATTGAATGCTCTGAAATGAATATCACATTGAACTTTAGTATTGTTGGCTTAGCTGTGTTTATTTAGTCTGCTTTTGTACGGGGATCCGTCTTACAAAGTTTATATTTTGTAGCATGGAAATAAATAAACATTAGAATTTAGTGCTGTGATTAATAAATTAGTATAGCACATATAACAAGCTAGTCAGGTTTAGTAGTTAGGTAATAAGTATATTTGCTAAGTAAATGATATATAACGTGTGTTTACTGTATCATTAGCGCTTGAATCTCGTTAGAATGTCCTGGATGTGTTGTTATTTGCTTAAGTAGTTTAATATAGTTCAGATCTAAGAATTAGTTGTGTTAGGTATCTACTTGGAAGACAAGTGAAATGAGTCTTTGCTGTGTAGGTGAATACCTACTGACCTTTATTAATTTGAACAATGATTATTTAATAGGTGCTAGGGTAATATGGGTATATGTTGGGTACATAGAGTACATGAGTACATAGGGTACATAGGGTACATAGGGTACATAGACAAGAATACAAAAGCAATTTATGCCAAGCTGTGTGTGCGGTTGGCCTATGCCTGGATAATTGATTGTTATCTCAATCAACATTTTGGAAACACTATCGTGCCTCCGAGAGCACGTACAGATTCGCACCAAATTTGCCTTCAGAATGGGAAATAATTTAATAGCCTTGTGTATTTTGCTTAGTTAGTTTAGTTTGGGTGGTTGCCTAGGGCTAGGCTTATGTATTTCTTTTTTGTAAAACGTATTGCCTGCAGAACAGTCATATATATCAATTAACGACAGTTTCCATTATTCTACTATCTGCGGTGTTCACTAGAGACAGGAATTTGACACTACTTGTATGGGGCTAATATCAAAATTCTATCTCCAGTAACCAATATAAAAGATAGATAAAATATTGGGACCGGTCGTTAAACCTCTTTGTTTCTGACAGGTCTTTAAGTCAAGCTCGTGGTCGCTGTGCTGTCAGGGAGTTGCCAGTGCACTCGACTCGGGCTCACCTCGCCTTTCCACTGCCTCGCCAGTCGCCCTATGCTAGACCTACACTGCTTTCGTAAGTTGGTTTTGGATCTTATCTTCTTTAGATATCAATACTAGAGGTATTCGTTTATTTAGGTACCTATAACACCTTTTAAACGAGTTGCCACAATGATGCTAAAAACTACTAGGGGTCACGAGTTTGTAATACGTACAATTTGCAACATCGCTCTTTATTTTTGGTACTTTTTTTTTCTTTATGTTAAATCACAGATTGCAAACTACTTTATAGTATTTTCTTAAACGCAAAGAAGATTATTTTTCGGCCTACGCAGGTGATAATCCGCAGTAAGTCGATAAAGGCGTGAGCATAATGTTTTTTTTTTATGAAAAGACGCACGGTGTCATTGACCCACAAAACAGGTATAGCTGCATTATTTTATTATACTTACTTAAAAGTGCAAGTTTATGAGAATAAAGTCAGAAAGTGCTTACGTGACTTGGGCAGCGTAGTGCAAACGAATCTTTACATGTGTGAAATTATAACATGTACGTTTTAGATAAAGACAGTTACGTTTTTGAGAACTGATTTCACTGTACGAAAACAGATATTATATTAGTTTCTTGTACATAAAAACGAGTGTCAAAATGTAGACAGTCATGATAAATCAA
The DNA here is from genome assembly GCF_030705265.1 of Helicoverpa armigera. Taxonomy (NCBI): domain Eukaryota; kingdom Metazoa; phylum Arthropoda; class Insecta; order Lepidoptera; family Noctuidae; genus Helicoverpa; species Helicoverpa armigera. Next base: position 4,851,095 of record NC_087132.1, on the reverse strand, counting down.
TTTAAATGAAACTTAAATATTCGTTAATATTGTAGAAAATAACGCTTTATCGATATTTATTACAATACGATATTCTGATCTTTAGCGTTAAGAATATTTTTTTTAAACTTAGGTACCTAAATACTTTACACCTTTTTGCACTGTTACCGACTATGTAAAGAACTGCAAGGGAGCAACAATTTGTAAATTCTATATTCACGAAATCAAATAAAACTGAATGTAGTGAATTATCAAATTCTTATAAATAGGTACCTTTGAGTTGCTATAAGTACGAGTGCTTGTAACTCAATAACGTTCTATATTTGAACTTTGTATTTGTGTTCTTTTTAATAATTTTCGGAGAAAATTCGCTTTTCAAACGTACCAAGCGCATTGAGGTAAAAATCCTTAAAGCACAATTACACATAGGTACTTGGTTTGACTATGTGACTTTTAGTACTGAGCTGTTTCTTAGAAAATATTGTACTTGCGTTAACTCAACCTTATAAGGCTTAAATAATCGACCTAGCTATAATTTAAGTATTCTCCAAAGACAGACGGTAAAAAATATTTTTTATTCGTTGGGTTTTTTTTTTTTTATCTGTAAGTTAATTGTGACTTTGTGACTTCTTCTGACATACGGAACTCACTCCTTGCCAAGGGTGAACTTAATAGTTTACTACGAAATTACTGTAGGAAGCTATATTTTATGAGCATACATTATTTTCTCCTCAATGTCAACAATAAAGTACAGTTTATAATTGATCAAGGAAGAAAGATTTTACGTTAACTTCTTGAAAGAGATTTTAATCGGCAAGCCAAGTTGTCACCTCAATTATTTGTCAAGGACGACGATGTTCATAAATGAATTCGGCCAGACAATTTTGAAAAGTTTGTTTGAAGGGAGGTTGGTACTTTATAGACGGAAGACAATATGTATGTATTAAGGAGGAATTTTAAAAAAACCTATTCCTTATGGGGTTTAACGAGGGTTGATAGTTCGCATGGAAGTCCTGTTTTAGAAGTGAGGGTTCTAAAATTTGTAGTTAGCCCGCTTATGATAAAAATAAAATGTACGCAGACGAAGTCGCGGGCGACCGCTAGTTATAAATGAATTAAGAATTCTTACTCGCACAGCCAATAATCTTTGATAAGTTTTGTGAGTAAATAATAACAACAACTTTTTTTACACAAAAGTAGCACGATGAACCGAAGCTTATCCTATAATGATCAGTAATTCTCATCGTTACTCAATAAGGCGATTATTGCCTGGAGAAATATTTGTTTGCCAAAAGGCTGAAAGCTTAACCTTTATGAATTACTTATAAGTTTATAACTAATGATGTTGATGCTTATTAATTAGCGTTATTTATTTATTTCTTTTAAGAACAAAACATTTAAAAATGCAGCTGAGATTACAATAGAGTCAAAAGAGAATTAATTAATAAGTATGTGTTCAATGACGAAATCTTACTGCATTATATGCATTTTAATGTATGCTAAAGGTGATTTCCGGATGACTGATCTTTTCTCATAATCTCCATGTTATGCAGACGGGAAGACTAAATTAATCAACTTGACTAAATACTTCGAGAGATCATGGCGTTTTACTATGTACTTATTTATGGCGTTAATGACGTCTCGCACAAGACGTCCTTGCAAAAGGGACGTAGATGTGTCCCATACTGGCTCATCTCTGCTGACAGGAAAACCTGAAAATGTTCTTAGTGCTGGGACTTAAGTTAGGCTCGAGTCATACTTTGTTGGTTGTGTTCAGACTTCTGCAGCTCCGAAGTGGTGGCGCTCTGGCTCGTCTGGAAGCTGCCTTAGTGCCCGACATGCCACAGTGCGCGCCGCCTCCCGGTTTCGCCTCCGCTAGAGCTACCGACGTGCGATCGGCCCTGATATTGCTAATTGTTGGCCTTATTACGTCATTGCTGTTAGGTAAGTCCTTATTGCTACTTGAAAGATTTATTCAAAAACAAACAGATTAAATGAAAAACAATCTTACGATCCTTCAAAGAACTCTGTAGAAGATGTATGTACTTCAGTTTGCCCTTGGTAGGTTCCACAAATTAATATTCGAAGAAAAAGTTATCAACCGTAATTAATTTAAACAAGATGACTTTACATTTTGACCCTTTAAGTACTTCTTTTAATTAAAATCGATTTCGAAGATAATGTCAGGGCTTTTGTGATCATAAGGGCATAGCGTGTCTCGATGACCATCTGCTATCTGACGTCATAAGTACATTTCTCAAAATTGGCTGAGGTAAAAGATCCCAAGGTAAGCCACTGGGCATGTTTTGGAACCGGCTGTAAATACACTTGCACTTTTGATCATAAACAATCGGAAGAGGCGGGTCAAGGCTGGGAACAATGTATTTACTCCCTAAAAAGGTTGCATATGCAAAGGCGTGATTTTATTTTTAGATTCCTATTTTAAGCAATTACAACCTTAGAGTCCTGTCGACTTATTTATGCATGAGCCAAATCAAAATATTTTTATATTGTATGATAATGTTAATCTTCGACATTTCAATAACTAAAATAAGGAAGGAAAAGTATCTGAATATATTTAATTATCAAGTTAAGAAATAGAATACCTAATGGGTTATCAACATAATGTTAGTAGCGGAACTCAAAATTCCCTTGAACTTTTTCGGTACCTAATGAAATGGATTAATTTAAAATCACAAATAACTTAAGGAGTTTGCTTACTATTCATGTATAATCTACATAGCATATTATGTAAGTAGAATTTGAGCTACTAACATCAGCATCAGTTATTCGATTGGGTAAGTATGTTACATTTCACACCTTGATACAAAGTGTACTTACATATACAAGCTGTTGTTTTACATCCGTGCAATATTCAAGGACGTAACTCATGATTCTCAAACCAAATCATTTTTTCGGAAATTCGTCAATGTCACCCAGCCGTATTTAAACTCGGCGCGTGTGCTACTGGCCTTAAAACCGTGCGGCAATCTCAGACAAACGCAAAACACAAAGCATACGCAACGATCATTCATAAATTTCATTCATAAAATTGAGTTACTTCTGAAATACTACGACATTACAATGACAAAAAACGGCACATTAACTATTTCCCGTCTACTAATCAATATTAATTCCAATCGATTATTTACGTATTTTATGCCAACCTCCTGAAATATTGCACAAATGCAAATCAACACCTTGTATAGTTTCATTATGTGCATGTCACAGTCACAAATCTACGAAATGTCACATGGCATTCATTGTAAGATTACATTTAACCGACTTCTGAAACAAAGGAGCATCGTCTTTCATGTATTTCTAACACCTACCTATAATTTACCGACTTTGTAAAAGAGTTGTTAAAGGTGTTGTTTTCTATTTCACTTATAGATTTGGTATTTTTCAGGTTTAGGAGAATATTGCTGGAAAAATCGAAAGGAGTTGAAGGCCTTTTTAGCTGGATTTTATCGCCGTGTCGTGAACATTGTAATGCATTAAAAGTGGCCTTAGTATATTTTGTGCTCGATAAGATCTCGGTAAATTTTATTAAAATCTATCGTTGTCTAGAAATTATTCCAAAAAATTCTAAAACTATTGTTTTCACAGTATTAGGTATCACGCGAGATTACGAAAATTGTTTGCAAATAAGTAGGTAATTAATGTGTACCCTTTGCCTGAGTCCACTGGTAGCAAGCACACAAAGATTGCAGATTTTGCAGACTTTTTAGACATGCTTACTCATTTTTTTATTGCTTGGTAGAGCGCTTACACTAGAAGAATTATTTGTATATGCAGCTTTAACGCTTAGTATATTATGTATGTCTACTCAAAAACTTATCTTAGTACATAGTTTTAATAGCACGTGTATTTACTTATGTAGCATATGTTCGATTAATCGGTATTACCTCGTATTTCCTAGAGCTGTTTAATACAACAATATAGACTGCATACATGCCTATAGCGTTGTTGTTTCTCGGCAATCCGACAAAGGAGTTAATTTACAACCAAATGTACCCTGGCGACCCGCATGGACAACGTAATCACCATATTAATAACTCGACGGTTCGTATCTTTTGACACCAGTGTCCTTGAATGTAGGTACATAAACTTTGCAATTTTTCTACCCGACACGAAAAGCATGAAGTTTATATCTTTACCTAATAGTTGTAGATATTAATGGTAGCAAATAAAAACTGGCTTTTAATAAAAATATTTGTAAGACATTTCGTGTTTAAATCGCTTTTAGTGTCAATTTCTCGGTCAAAAGAAGATCTAGTGATATCCCCTTTTAGGTTTGTTGTCTTTTATGTATTTTGTTGTAATAAATTCCAACCCTTTTATCGCTTCAGTTCCTAATATTATGTAGGCAACAAAGAACGTTTCGATACCATTTTACTTACGCTTTATTGAAAATAACTAAGGAACGTAGACACTTCCAAATTTTCCAGTTGAATAAATATCGTGTGGCATTATATGGTAATTTGTAAAGCTAATGTAGATTAGCTTATTTAGCTTTCTAAATAAAATGTAGATTTTATTTAAAACGCACATTTACGTTTTCATGACAGTATACAATGTTCGTAAGCATTTTAGCTTAGTTGTAATCCAGAGTTGAAATTCAAATCTGCTATCTGTGTAATACGATAGGAACAGGTGAAAAAGAAATTATTTCGTGTGTTAAATCTAAATTCGTCGATGAGTTAGAAACATAATAAGTAGTAAGTAGAATGTGATATGTGACCTAGAACTTAGGTCAAGGTATCAAATGTTCCAAAGCATTTAGTAACTTACGAGAAAATTTGAGAATATAGGTCTCCGACATTCGAGTACCTACTACAAAATTTCTAACTAGAAAAGCTAAATATGAACTCTAGCAAAGTGTTATCGCTTTTTGATTATTATCTACAAAACGCTTAATATTGAGTATATTGATAACTGTGATTGTAGTTGTGTGTGGTTGTTTAAATAAAGTGACGTTACTGTAGAATCTGTTTGTGTATAATTTATCACAACCGTAATTGAATCGAGTTGAAAATACCACAGCACTCTGAGTGCTATTGAAGCACTTACTGGGAAACGAACGAAACAGCTTTTACTATAGAATAAACCTTAATTTAATTACAAAATAAAATAACATTAAATACTATCCTCTTTTTAAGTAATGTTCTTCTGGAAGCTTCTGGTTTACCACGGCTTCGTCGATGCATGTTTTCAGGTCCTTCTGAGTTCTTGCAGCATCAGCTAATGCCTTCTGGATGGTATGCGTTTCCACAGTCTGGAGATTTGTGGCCAGACCAAGAGCTGCCCACACTCGGATAAAGGCCGACGAACAGCCACAGTCTAAAAAAGATTTGCACAATAAAAACTTTTTTGTCTGCAATCGGAGAAAGCTTTAAAAAAAAATAAAGAGACATTCACGTTTCTGCGAGCCAAGTCTAAGGAAAACTTCATTAAACTGTAATATTTATGGAATTTGTTTTCAGCGAAGTTAAGTGCGCGTGGCAGCCGACATTGTTTATTTTGCCGCGGTGCAGTGCAGGTCTATTAAATTGTAGCAATCATGCCTTTGTGAAAGCTGATGCATAGGTATTTATTTAGCAAGATGCTACAAATAAGTAATTTGATCTGAAGTACCTATTATTAACATAGCTATTTTCTTATAATATTTGGTTGTGTGTTGTAGGAACTACTTCTATGTAAAAAGTATTATTTCATACGAGGCTATCAACTATAACGAACTATTGAGTTTTCCACTTTAAGCCACTGCTGCCTGTACTACCACCTACACATAATAATACCTACACATTGCGTTATTTCTTAGCATTCCTAATGTGTATGTTGACAATTGCGGAAAACGAAATAGCTTCTGATGAATACCTATTTGAATCAGTACTTGGATATATAGACTTCTTTGAGTAACTTACCATATGTCCCGTATTCTCCTGATTTGTAGTCATATGGCACGAGGTAGTGGTAGTGAGGCCAGAACGTTTTTGTTAATATAAAGACTGTGTTTGAGTCCGGCGGAGATCTGTAACAAAAGTTATAAAACAAACGTTATAATCCTATTTATAAGTATGTATGTATAAAAGAAAGTTAGTTATCCCCATCCGGGTACGGGAAGTAACTTCAAAGCAAGACAGCCACAAAGCGTCTAACTTTCATACACATTCACTGTTGAACCTATTTAGGTAAGTACTAATTTAGTTTTAACAGTTAGGGAGTAAGTTTCTCCGCTCTCAAAGTGTATCAGTTTAATATGGTATCACAACACACTTAATTCATGTTCTGGGATCACTAATTAAGTTTCCTATTTATAACTGGTAATTGAACTAAAACATTTTAAATGAAAATAGAAAAGCATGAAAAGTTACATTGAGTTACTTAGTTATAAAAATAGCCGGAGGTTTATCTAAAATTCCACCAGCTTATAGTAAAATCAACTCAGATATTGAAGAGGCTAGGAAAGTACACGAAGTTCTCGCTTTAAAGAGATTATGGGATTAAGTAGTAGAACCACTTCTGGATTAATAGCGTAAGCGTTCGGAATAATAGAGCAATTTCAAAGAAAAACTGTCATTGAAATGTATTTGTAGTAGTAATGTTAATAGGGGTTGAAGTTAATTTTAAAAATTAATATGTTAGTTTAAAATGATTGGTTGAGTGGAATGCTCATTATATGAAGTTTTTTTATCATCACACGATTGGCAATTAGGCGTAGGTGAACATAAATTTCTTTTGACTGCTTATTTCGGTGTAAAGGTATATACTATGTAGTCAGTAAGAAAGCAGACACAAGAGTATTCAATGTTACTTATAATGTACTTACTTTTCTCCAGGCCTCAGTCCCCACACACTAATAGCGCTATCAATCAGCCAGGAGGTATGTAACACGATTAAGTATCGAAGGAAGCCGACGACGAACACGGAGCTCAGAACTGTGTCGTCCCAGTACTCGAGGGGAGCATTCAGTGGTAGCAGCGCGAACAATATCGCGTATAAGAACCAATACGCTCTGGAACAAGAAAATAATTCATATAACTTTACAATATTTCTGGTAGCACCTTAAAAGGTGGCTTATGTCATTACAAGCTTCTGCCAAAGGTTTCACAAACTTCTTTAGGGAGCTTCTTCACGTTTCCAGATAAAAAGTAGCCAATATCTTATTCTGACATATAATTTTAAGGTACATCACCGCTAGGTTGAATTAAAAACCATCCAGTAGTTTTTGGGAAGAGTAACAAACATCCCTATGTACAAACTTTCGCATTCAGAATGTCAGTAGTATTTATTGTGTTTGAGTGAGGATCGTTGTAAACTACATATTTGAGTTTTAGTAGTAACGCAATGCCAAAGTAAATAAATGGAAGTAAAACTTATCCTTACTTCTTTTGGAACATAACAATAGAATCGTTTTCAAGATCCGACATGTCTATGGCACTCTTCAGTTTTTCCTGTTGTGGGCTCAATTTCCTCAGTCGAGTCAGAAAGTGTGCGTACACGAAGCCTTTGTTGTAATCATAGGGATCGTCTTCCGTGGCGAAGTGGGCATGATGGAGCCTATGGTACTGCACCCAGTCGTATATCGAACCCTATAACATTAAAATTATTCATTATTAATGACATTTCATATCCGTATTATATTCCTTATAGTAACAAGGGTCCGTAATAAACATTTACGTCTTTTAGTGGCGTAGTAGGTGTTATTAGACCTCGGTTCTAATTAATTTTTACTACGTCCATACGACTTATTGTCACAGATTTTAATATTTCTTGTGTTACAGGTGAGTACTCCTATTCCATTGTCTCAAGTGTTATTAAATGGTGAATCTCTAAGCTACTAAAATACGCCGTATTTTGTGATTATCCATTCATTATTAATTGAAGAGCAGTCGTCTATGAAGAACAGCGATAAAGTTCTTTGTTTCCTGAACAAAATGGGAAATATCTGTCATATTTCGTTGTTCATCTGTTCATTCATAGGATTGATTGTGGATGTGAATACCTTGAATGGTGTCAAAAGCATTAATATAGTCCCATGGCAATCAATTGAAGTATTCACTGTTATGGGGGCAAATAATAAAGAATTTATCTTTTGGGGTCATCTGTGGCGTGAAATGGAACAAATATCCTTTCAGACAATATAGAGATGGAGTGTTTTTAACAGTTAACAACGTTAACAATCTTTTATCGGTCGAAATTTAACAGTTTTGTAAAGCGTGGTCTAGTTATAATATACTTACAACACCAGCTAAGGTCTGGAACAGCATAAGCGTGACCCGTAGTCCCGTGCTTGCTTTGTACGCTCCATGTGCCCATAACCGATGCGCTCCGGTGGTCATGCCCAAGATAGCCACAGATGTGAGGATGAAAACTGCAAATGTAAGGCTATTATAAGTAAGCAGGTTTAATTGAGCACTGGCTTAAAAAACACGAATTGAGAAGTTTCTCCTTTTTGGGAAGTCAGTTAAAAATGACACACTGCAAGTAAAAGCTAATTTTTTGTGAAAAGTAGTAAAATTTTGTCGCTGTTGTCACTTACAGAATAGAAGGGTCAACAGTTTGACTTCAAAGATCAGCAGCCATAATCCGTATAGAGAAAGGAGGTGTATATGTATGAAGAAAAGGACCGCTGGCCAGTTCGCCTCCCGGCTTCTGCTGATCGGTTCCTCATTCTCAGGCACCGCTTCTTTCACTTCCACCATCTTGTCAGGAAATCTATCTTTAACAAAAACAGTCAAATATTGAAATAAAACTTTTTCATTTTTTTACGCAGAGTTTTTTTAAACAATTATTTTAAGGCAACTTTCAGTTTTAATCGTACACTGTTAGCCCATACCTAAACCTTTAATTAATTAGCTAATGAAAAGTGAACAGAAACAAAGAACACTCTTAGATCCCTGAACTGAATTGAAATAAAAAGTGAATTACAAGAAAAGCTATTGCTTAAAGAATTCTGTTGTTCTGGCTTTCTATTCGATATGTGGTATATCGGCATCTTTACATATCGATTTGTGGTAATAACAGATATCCTTGTGAATACTGAATCTAATAAATAAATGCACATAAAATAGGTGAATACGAGTAAAATGCGAAAGAGAAATGACCCATATTTGTGACGTAATAATGAATTCACGGGTTTACATAGAACATTCGTTGCAAGCAAAATGAGGAGTGCCAAAATTAACAATTTAGATTTAGTACCTACATTACAATTCAAGCAATGCAGTTTCTACTCCGCTGCACGGCAAAATGAAACAAAATAGATTAGCAGGTAGCCTCTTTATTTTTGGGTAATGAACTTAAGCAAGCAACTAATTTGTTAATCTGGACTGCTTCAATTAATAGTATAACCTTTGACCATTCATTGTCCCGATGTGAAATGAGCCCTGACAAAAAAGAATAAACAGTGAGTGAGGTTAGCGGTGCATAAATTAAATTGCTTACTTGCTTGCTATGCTCAGGTTTTACTGGGAAAACTTATTTACTGCAAGATGGTTCGTTTAACTGAATTGAATATCTATTATATCCTTGACATTGTGTACGTATAAAGATTAAAATTTGCGTATATTTAGGTTTCATTTTATATTTTTTCAGTGGAGACCGTTTTTTGTTTCTTTTAACGTTCGTTCCCTCCAATAAACTAAGAGCAAACCGAGGTAAAGTGCTTTGCAAATTAAGTGCTGCACTCTAGCTACAGTACATAGATTGAAACTACTCTTTTGTGAGCTGATGCTTAGACCATACCTACTTATAGGTTTTAAGACTAAGAATTAAATATAATTTGTACATACTTGTTAATTTTTTGCACCCGTCAGCGTTTTCAAAAAATGGATAGTGTTGAAACAAAGAACGTGTAACAGTGTGAAGGTCAAAAGAGCAAATGAAACGATTGTATGTAAATAGTAGAATTACTTTTCCAAAACGTATAATTTGAAATTAAAATAGGCTGATTGATAAGTTTGGAACAACGAACTATCTGGTATAATAATGACCTACTTAACCCAGGTTTGTTATTTTTAATTTTCTCCGATTTAGAGTGCCCTACAAAGTTTTAGTCGCCCGATGGTTTGTATGGGCCCATAAATCAGTATGGAAAGTACGCACATAAGAACAACATGGTTTTTGGCCGGTATCAGAATGACTCAAAACTTTGATTGAATTCACGACTTTTTTTATATTGCTTTGTAATCATCGGATCAATGGACGGTGGGCTGTTTAGTCTGTAGTGTGCGGACACTTACTCTTAGACATACGGTAGGTATTAATTGTTAATTTATTCGCATGTTGTCTTGTCTATTAACTACTGACGAGAGTGACGGTTGGTTGTGACCCAGAGCCACGTGTCACTTTCAGGTTTAGATGACACTAATGTGATTTTAATGATGATGATAGTGCAAGTTAAAAGTAGTGTAGGTACTCCGTGTTTATTTAGGCCACCATTGATAAAGGTACTTGACTTAAACAAATGTACGTAGCATTTTTTAAAATAAGTAAAGAAAAATAATGCATTTTTGTAGCAAATATCATAGTTATGTAAGTTTTTTAATAGCTATAATATGTTAATTAAAGAAGCACAATGACGATATACGTAAAAATCATTTTGTTTTTTTTTCTTCTAATTGTCTACATTTGGTTTTTTCCAAGTCATTATTGTTACGTATTACTTACGTAATACATATGTGAGAATAGTTGATGACCATCAACTTTTAAACTTCAGCTTAATATAATTTAAGGCTGAAACTATTACAGGACAGAGATAAGTTTTACTTACTTTTCGCGTCCAGTTCAGTGAACCCATTGAAAATTGAAGTGCGGTCTCATCAAAAGTTAAAGATGGGAATATTAAATATCTATTATAACTTGAAGTTATTTAATACAACATCCCTCGTCAAAATGGGAAGGGTTATTGTACTAGAGAGAGCTAGGTGTTTATTCACAATATAAAGTTTTCATCCTCATTGGTAATCTTGTTTCAATACTTAGTTGTTGATTCATAGTGATTCAGTTTATGTCGAATCATTCTTATCAAAAGCCTTCAATGAGACCAAACCTTTAGATAACTTTATATAATCTAAAGACCGCTTTGAAATGATCTTTTTAAGGTTCTATTTTTGTGGGAAAGTATTTAAGAACTCGCAAAACTTAGCCACTGTTACTAGGTATCAGAAAAACCTTTTAGACAAAGTATGTTTTTTATTAGGCATTTATAAAATAACTTATCATTGGCGTGGCTATAAATCAAAACTCAAGATACCAGAATTTATATTGAGAAACCTACGAGGCTCATTTGACATCAATTCTGGGTGCAAATTCTGTTTAAAAATATTCATACGCATTTTTGCCGTGCTTTACAAAATCTGATTATGTAGTTACCTACATTCCGTTTTCTGCTGTTACCAGTTTAAAAAGGTAAGTCGGAAACAAACTGCGTATGTTCGTTTTTTATTGCTATTGTTATTAAGACAATGGTAGTGTTACACAAATATTTCACAAAACTTTGCATTATTTTGGGGTCAATCTCAAGCATTTTGTAGTGCAGTAAGACCATGACTGCATTTTTAGTAATCGGCTTGCGGAAAGTAGTGTGAATATGTTTAAATATGCAGTCACAATTCGCATTATCTAATGTTAATAAACATTTTTTAGGGCCTGAGTTCACAATGAATGAACCAGTCAAGGTTTCGGACATTGCCCTCGGAAAAATGGAATCATTTGAAAATGGATTATAAGTTTTTTTGAAACATTATCTTACAAAACACCCTATTGTGGGTTATTGTTATTGTGTTTATTTCAGAAGACTCATTTTATTAGTCCTTCCAATCTTTTTTCAAATCTAAGGTTATTTATTATTACACTAATACTATTTTGCAGTAGTTAGTAGTACCTAGTAGTTATTTTTTTTAATCGAAAAAAAGTATAGTATGTGTAGGCGAATATAACAGATTTTTAAAAATTAATACGTTTAGGGATGTCGATCAAAACTTACTAAGCATTGCCCATTAAATAGCAAATAAAAAAAAAAACGAACTCACCCTGCAACACTGAAAGACAGGCAACCGTAATCAATGAACACAACACAGTGACAAAGCAGAACCACGACTCAAATCATTATACATTCACGAGCCCTGGGCCAAGCTACATGGTTAATTACTCACGATACCTACAACTCCAATACATTCGATTATAATAAACCGTTCGATCGACTACTTACTAGGCAAACTTCAACCAGACCCTTGCGCATTTCGATTATATTGGTAGGCAACTCGATTTATAGTTGAATGGAGTTTCAATTTCATTTTAGTATCGCATAACTGAGTTTAGTCAGCGAATCGCTCAAAAATTTAAAATTCAGCGCTATTTGCTAGTGAGTGAAATACTTACCCAACTTAGTTCGGTAATGTTATTTTACACCAAGTGGAAATTTCTAGAGTTTGTTCAACTTGATATTTACATATTTGCGAAATCGATATGGAAGGAAATTCGAAAAGTCAATGCTGGTCGGTAATATCATACATACTATATTTATTATTACCAATTTTAAAATATCGTGATCGTCCTTGATGTTTTTATTCCAATTAACCCTAAAACCTAATTTAAAATAGGAATAACTATGCTAGTTACTAGGAGGAGTAACTATTGTATCAAATGTAACTTAATGCTGAAATATCCACTAACGGTTTGTGAATCCCGAGATGTTTAACAACATGAGTGAGCTGCATTAACTGCATGTTCCTGTTTTAAAGTCTGAAAATGTATTTACACGAAAACGGAACGGAAATGTTCAAACTGCAATTAAAAAGTTTTAAGTTTTCGGATACGATGAAAATCGCCGTGGTTTGGAACTAAATTAAACTCAGATCTAAAAAATACAAACCAGATAATCGCTTGTTGGGCTCGACCGCCGAAGGTTTCGTATCAATATCATGAAAAAGTTTAGAAAACGATTTATGTGTAGTGAAATTGGTACCTGTTGTGCAATGTGCGCCATTTCATCACCCCTATAAAATATTTAAAGATTTTGTTACTAATAAGTACCTACATATATAGTTTTCAGTATTTTTTATGGTCATAACGATACCAAATGCGTAGTTGTGGGTTTTAACGGAATTGACCTACAAAAATGATTCCACAGAGTGTGTCGCAATGTACTTAGTATGTTTTTAGCTGACTATAAAACTATACTTACATTTCGTTCCCGAAATAAAAGAAGATGACAGACCATATTTCCGTCACTTCTCTTACGGAACCCTAAAAAGCCATCAGGTATTTTTGTAAAGTTTCATATTTTCCGAGACTTTGTACCCTTTGGGGAGTGACGCCTGATCGAAACATTATTGCAAGTATATATTCATGAACATCGCATCGGATACACAAATGTGTTTAAAAAGGTTGTCGGAGACAGTGACCGATGTTAAGGCCATTTCTCAGAGATTTTTTCCCCCGTAATTTAAATTTCAATTCTACATTTCATTATGTAATAGATTAAAAGGTTGATAATGTAAATTAGAACGATTGTCAGAACATCAACTGTATAAAAAACTTCCTTTATTTTCGGTGGTGAGATTTTTTGTTACTCCTACCACGGATTACATATCTAATACTTACTCATTCTAAGTAGGTAAGTATGTATTTAGGTAACTGGTATTCATCTAATTTGAATGCAATAAATAAGACAGTCCAATTACTTATTCCAATTTAACTCTTTGTTAACCTTTTAGAAGTAACTAAGTATATCTACGTTTTGTATCTATTAACAGTAACAGCATAATAGTACGTCTAGCCGACACGGGACGGTAATTACTTCAGCCATTATAGTCAATAAAGTCGCAAGTACTTGGTTCTCATAGTATGCATGTCACTATTTAGATATCGTGATCAGCTGTTTTCGTACTAGATAGCGAATAACCTTGCTGAAGGTTTAACCTTAGGGGACGTGTGTTATGTATGTGACACGTTAGGCTGCCATCAGACGGACTAATCGTAGCAATCGGGCGTAGTTGACATGTGACGATGAACTGGGCTTTAAACGATTCATACTTCAGTGTATCAAAGAGAAGGTAAACTACATTTAAACAACATATATATCTACAACATAGATATGGAGTTTAGATAAAAATCATAATATATATATATATGTTGATTTATATGTAGTACCATGTTCCTCTGTCTGATCCTGAAAAATCTGAAAAATGTAGGTACAGATTTTCATATCTCTGAAAAATCTAAACAATGTACAGATTTCTTTGACACTTAGTAATCAAGATTTCAGTCCTAATGTATAGTAATATATCAGCTACCATAAGCTTTTTCGCAAATGTCGCAATAAAAACACGTTGACAAAGGACACTAACTTAAGCACCACTTAAGTAAGGTCGATCTCTCGAAACCGCAGCTGAGCATGAGGCAAAGTTGGGTACCACTGTTTGAGAGCAAAAAGTGGAGACTCGAAGTGGAGACTGCAGTATATTCGCCATTCGCGACAGTCGTATTAAATACTAAGAACTTGCAAAATTTCGGTCCCTTGAAGGTCAGAAAAAGTGAATTTTCACATTCTCTTCTTACTGTAACATGGAAATAATTTCTCAAATGCTTGTCGAACCCGTCTTCAGTTGTGTATGTATAACATATGTATGTTTGTGTAACATTATGTACCTATGTGTAACATGTGTACCTGAATATGTATATGCATGTGTAACAAATGTTGGTTTTCAAATCCCATAGAAGCGTTCAAGACAATGACGGGTATTAACCTCCGAAAATCTTCAATCAAAATTAACGAAGCAAGATAGATGGGATTAATTATTTACAGTTGGCTTGCTTCCAGAGGTTTAGAAGTACATTTGCATGGGAATGACAAACAAAATTGTATTGGAGTGGAAAGTGCCAAACTATCGCCGATCAATATTGATATGATGACACTTTAATTATGATGGAATACCACTATGCGACTATTACCTAAACTATTTAGTGCCTACATGGATAAATGTTATTAAAATGCAATTAAACAGAGTACATACTTTTCTATGGGTTATTTCGCCGAATTATTCTCGATCTATAAACTTTCCGATTTGGCGTCCATGAAAATGTGTGACGGATCGGTAATAGTTAATCTCATCCGTTATTATTTGGTTTCTAAAATTAGTAAGTATATGTCACCATATATAAATTTGACCCTAGTCGATATGCCGCTTTGCTAGCTTACTAAGAGAAAAATCCCGGTATAATATGTACGTCAATATGTTTCTAAGGCTTCACAAAAGTATTCGTTGGCCTTAAAGTTGTCTGAAAAGTTAAGTTATAACTTTCAAATACTTACCAATTCAGAGATATTATTTGTAATCCGGATTTGTTATAAGTGGCACGTCTATAGAAAACAATTTTTAAGTCTAGCCGGTCTTGTCTGTCTGACACGTAGGAGCTATATTATATTAGTTTCTGAGATCCAGTTATTTACACGTGGTGCTAGAGCAAAATCGCATGAGAAAGGAATCGAAGATTCTAGTTTTCTGGCTAGCTCTTCCAGACGCCAAGCTGTGTAGCTTTTTATAACAATGAAACTTTATAGGTAGGTGTCGAATTCGAAATGTATTTTGGGACTTTTTTCACATAACCGTCGTTATAATACAGTAGAGTATGATGTGTTTTCGCAGATTAAGATATTTATTATGCTTTTGAATGGGACTTATCTTGACGTAAAATAAAAGACAATATAAACAATTATCAAAGTCTACCCTTTTATTGTTGTTTTGAATCACACAATACTTGTCACATAGGTACTAATGGAATAGGTGTAGTGATTTTTAACAAAAATATAAATTCTTAAAAAAACAATTTACTTATGGACAATATTGTTGCCCATATTGCCACAACAAAACTTATAACGTAAATTAGGTATCTAAAATTACAAATGTCATCTCACATATCGAATAATCTAAGACTTTTGTAAACTTAGGCCAGATCACACTGGATTTTAAGAAACAAAATATGATTTATTTCAATATTGTTTTTTTAATGATCAATTTAAAATGTTCGTCAAATAAATGTGCCTGTTGCCACAAATTGGCCAAATCCGCGATTATGCTGTTGGTCATTTTATAACAAAACAAGGACTAAAACTAAAATATAACAGTCACTAAAACATGAGATATTCCTTTGCGTTTCGGACATTAGTATTTTTTAATCTCAGTCTTACATAATGGACTTTTGTTGCAAGTCCTTCTCCCGAAAAGACAAAACTACATACAAATAAATAATAATAATATTAAAAAATATCGAAATTTAAGTACATACAAAATGTAAATAATAAAATAAGAATAGCACCGATCTTTTCTTAGGAATTATTTTCAGTTAAACAGTGAAGGAACGACATAAAGTCGACTGTAGAGTGATGAAGAACGTAGTTATAATAAGATCACTTCGTCTGAAAATGAATGTTGCAATTTTCTATAAGCTTACTTAAACAAGACTTACAAAAAGTTTGCTCGTTCCTGGTCATTGCTATTCTCATTTTTATATTATAGAAGGTCGTAAACGTCGAACACCTTTTAATGCAAATGTATTCTAGTCTAAAAGTCTAAGACTAAGCACATCTTTGGATTATCGACAAGTTGTTAATACTTCAGTAAAGTGTAACAAATCTAAGTAACTTTGTGAGTTACAACTGGAAAAATGTGAAACAATTTATGTACATATTATTCAATTTTATAAGTGATACAAATATACATTTCAAATGCACAATTAATCAATTACGTCTTAAAAGTGAAAATACCCATAACAGTTATCAGTTTTGTAAACAATTCTTCTTATAATACATAGACTTATACTATTTTTTTATTATACTTACATATTAAAATTATATTACAAATTATTATCTTATACAAAACTTCTTAATGCACTTAAACATGCACAAGGAATATTTATTTACATTATGTATAGAAAGGATGTTGTTTTATTATTCTCGAAAATATCCAAATCTCAGTAATAAGTTCTCCTACTTGTAAGTTTTCATAAAAATATTTTATAAGTACTCTGCCAAAACCTTTATGAATATTTAAATCCATCATAATATCTAATCCTGCACAAACTTATTTGTCATAATAAACACTTTTAATTTTTCTTTATCTTTCTCGTTTTACCTCGTAAACTTGAACATAATAATACGAAAGATGA
Source organism: Helicoverpa armigera (assembly GCF_030705265.1). NCBI lineage: Eukaryota > Metazoa > Arthropoda > Insecta > Lepidoptera > Noctuidae > Helicoverpa > Helicoverpa armigera. The sequence continues at coordinate 4,833,941 of NC_087132.1, read as the reverse complement.
GAATGATAGGTAAGTATATATGTAGTGGAAATTCGGAAAAAGATTGTGTAACTTACAGTAAACCTCTATTATATTTATTTTTATTGTAGTTTGATTTATTAAATTCTTTTTTTTGTAATTGGATAGAGACTTTAAAGATTTTAAAAGTATTAATGCAATTATTCTATTTCAAATTAAGAATTAATAAATCCACAGATTCAGTTCTTCTGAAATGTCGTCAGTAGCGTTTCGTAGTCAACGACATAATTCATGTTTCATACTCTGAACTGGGCTGAAAGCTGACGGCGACGTGAAAGCGGAGCCTGGAACATATTGTGTCTTTCTGACAAAACCTTCAAAGCCCAAGAGAGGTATCATAACCACGAAGAACGAAATGACTAGCGGACGTGCCATAACGAAAAATCTCTTGAGAAAGTAGCGCGCCAAAATGCGGAGGACGAGGAACGTTACTGTCTGTAGTTACATCATGAGTATTTTTTGGACCTGATAATTTATTGTAATACAAAAATTCGTTGACAGATGTGTCAGAACCCGTACATCTCGTAAGCTCACTCTTGTCAAATGATCAGTCGTTTTGGTCACGCCCACCTTGTATTTGACCTAAAAGAAGGCGCCTGACTTATATACATTATGGTATCTCCGCTCATCTTTCCTTACTCCGTGGGTATAACCTATCATGCTTTATAGCTTGGCGTAGATGCAGTCTCTGGCTCTCGAATATGGCAACTTTATACTTATTCGTACAAACTCCGCTTCTGACATGTGTCTCAGTCTAATTGGTTCGTTCATTATCTACTGATCAAAAGCTGGATTAATACTGATACCTACTTTAAAAGTTTGGTGAAGTTGCAAAGAGGTAATAATGCTTAAAAATAGACCCATTTTGCATAGTCGTGCTAGTTACTTGCATAAGGTAGTGTATCTCAATTTTGAAGAGTTTATTATTGTACTGGAAATAGTGTGTCTCGGGAAATCCATTGAGTTGTATTTCCCTACAGGTTGATTTACCTACAGCATGTGGTATTTCTAGACATAAATCTAGATGTCTTTCATTAGTCCTACCTTGTGATACCTTATTGTATTTATTTGACGGGAATTTTATTATGTTTTGGAAAAACCATTAATGGATATTACGCTGTAACATTTAATTAGGTATATTAAGCTGTGACTTGATAGTTGTATTATGCGAAAGTGGTTAATTAACCTACAATTTGGGGTATTTATAGATATTTCATAACATAAATTTGTTTTGTTTGAAATTACTCTAATTAAGCAAAAGTTTCGAATTCAGCGAAAGTTTACATTGTCGGCTAGGTAGACAGCAAAAGTTCGTAATTTGTCGCCTCAGAAACGTCAAGTGATTTATTAAGTTATGTCAAGATTATTATGAGTATAATACACGGCAAGGATATTGTTGATCTTATTGATTTTCACGTCCATATAATATGTCGAAGGTGTAGTTAAGCTCGTTATAAATAATTACGCGTAGGAACCGCAAATATTTATCTTTCTAAATTGTTAACAATCACTATGAGTAATAAATTCGTAAGATTTTTTATATATCTGTTTCGTAAAGTGTACCTATAACCATATCATATTTATTTTTTCACCTTTTTCAAACTGTCAATTTCATGATGAAAAGATTTGCCCGCAGAACTGCCATCAAAATTAGTCCAATATTCATTATCTGGTCATGGGTTGTTTTGTTAGAATAAAAACATGACTTTTTATTAATAATCAAGTAATATAATGCCCCTACATTGCAATTTTAAATGCTTATTGCTGCCGCAGCATACACTAGAAAAGTTGGTAGAATTATTTAATTCAATACCTAAACGAACGTTTTGTTAAACGGTTCAAGTTTAGTTTAATAAACAACACAATGTTTAAAAATTCATACGAGATACTTATAATATTATATGTACATTAACTGTATCCTGAACCCAGCTTAAAATTATTACGCACTTGTGGTTTTTGTATATCTATACGCCACTAAAATTACTATATACATAATTCGACGTAGAGAAATTGACAAATTGTTCTCATTTGGTTGGCTTATTTCAAAGTCCACATTTACATATAATTTTATCCATACTCTTTCTCACGTTGTATTATTCTTAGCTTGATCTCTTTGAGGTACTTCTCTGGTTCGTCTGCGGAGTAATCTCTCTTTTCTTCTGCGATGTTATTGACTAATGCGTCGGGTGTGACTGTGATAGTCTCGGTTGGGGACGAGGGGTAGGTGCAGCACACTGGTGAGCAAGGTCTTCGCTTTTCGTTCGCGAGGCGCATTGCTGTGTCTAAGTACGAGTGTCTGTTATTGATGATTTCCTCCTTCATGGCGTGTTGGAAGGAGTGCTTGCTGCAGGTCCTGTAGTCGTGGAGGGGCGGCGTGACGATGGTCCTGCCGTTGTGGCACACGTGCACTGTGGGCACGCACCGGTCCCGCACGTCGTGGGGCCGCGACTTGTAGCGAATACTCGTCTCATGTCGCAACGAGTTTTTCAATGAATTACCTGTAATAAAGATTTTTTATTATAAAACAATGAAATTACAAAATATAAGCATATAAAAGCTTTGAGAGAATCCTGTCAATATTGATCTTGTTAAAGTTCGGGAGTTGCGAATGTCGTATAAGTTAAACATTAATTATTGTTGTTTCCCTACCAGCAAGCAAAAGTCCTAATTAGAGCATGTTTGCTTGGTTGCCACAAAGAAGTGGATTAGTTTGTGAACCTAAGCTTGTTTTGAATAAATGATGTCGTCAGAGTAATTGGATCATAAGGCGAGGCAGGCAAACATCGTGGGATCTAACTTTGTCACCACGAGGCGAACCTAGCATTCAAAACCTAGTTCTTTGTTTGTATTATATTGCTACAATAATAAAAACACTAATTAATAATTTGGTAGCTTGAAAAGGTGTTTTATTTGTGTTATGCGATGTTATTATAAACATCCGAAATAAATATCACAACTAAAATTATTTTCCTAACATCATAAAATCAGAGTAGAATTGAGTTGGCAAGCGTTTTAAATTCCTTCGGAAAACTGAAACTTTGATCTATCAAAACTGAAACTTTGAAAAATCAACGTTCAGTTTTCCAAGGGAATTTAAAGTGTTGTTTTTTTTTCTAAATAACCTGAGTTAACAGTACCGCTGGAAGTGGGGTTCCGTTGGAAGGCCATAGCCGTGTACGAGCAACGCTTAGCCGTTGCCTTCTCGTTGGAGCGGCAGCACCATAACATCATGGAGTTCTGAAACAGAGCATCTGCAATTTTAATTATGATGAACTTAGAACTCCTTTTCGAGTACCCATAACTTTGGCTTGTTTACCATAATATAAGATAATAAATAAAAAGGATAATTTAAAAACAAGACTAAGACTTTGAATATAAATCATCGTTATTGTGCTTAAAATTGCTTTACCCTTTTGTCTATTTTTAAACAACGTAAGTACGAAAAAGAATATGATCATCAGTCACCTTGAAAGCGTCCCTAAACTTATTGGACATGATGTGGTAGAATATTGGGTTGATGCACGTGGACATGTAGTAGAACACTCCAGAAATGTACGTGATCAGAGAGTACACGGAGAGGAGAATCGGAGAGCGCGCGTAATGGTTCTCAGTGGTTCCGTATATGGCGACCAGACGCTGCGCGTGGAATGGCGCCCAACAAATGAAAAACGCCACGACGACTGCCACTGCAAACAAAAAACAATTAGAAATAGTTATAACACAAAGTAGGTACAAAAAACATTATTCCGAAATTCAAAGCTATGAATTCCAAAGCAAGTTTTTGCATGGTTGGTGTTTGCAATTTTCAATTTCCAATTCCTATCCGACGAAAGTATAAACTTGTAGGATTTTTTTTGGGAGGTTAATTAACGGGTATGCCGTTTAGTCATGAGTTGCAACTGATAGTATTTCCCAATGTAGATTTGAACAAACAAAATTACGTATTTTCCAATTTTGCACTCAACCTATATTGCTGCTTTGGTTTGACCAATGAATGATTAGTTTTGAAAGTAGGTACAAAGTTTGGTACGAAGACAAACAACATTGTTTTTAGTACACTTTGGTTACCAAACTATGTTTACAAAATAAAACTACTGCATACATGTACTGTGAACTTTACACCAAGAAAGAATGCCAAATAATACAAAATGTTTTATTTTTGGCTTGTAAACTGTTGCATATGGGTAAAATACGATGTCGCGAAAGTTACATACGTAACGGCATGCTACTAATGTATTTCTAAATATTATTGTATGTGTTTTATTATTGCCTTAGGTGTTTAGGAACAAAAACCAGCCATCACGTGTTTGCGCACAAGGGTTGCAGTATCGTGGACAGTTTAGAAATGTTCGCACGCAATTTGTTATTGTTTTCTAAAGCGAGTAGGTCAGAAGAAACATTTGTGTACGTCACTGTATCGCACACCAGTAAAATCTCATATTTGGTATTATTAACTCTATTACCTACTATTTAATTGTACAAGTTGTATCAGTATTATTTAATTGTATGAATATAACGCTCCGTAGTAGCAGTTAGATATCTCCTATATACTGCGTCAAAGTCGTTAAGAAGTTAATCAATTCGATTTTCCAGCATTAAAAAATAATGTAGTGATAAAAGTTTATTCACCTACATTAAATACTGTGTATCTTTTATGTTGCACCATATTACGGTCACGAGTTGCAGTTATGTAGGGTAATGCACGTTTACGTGAAGTCTGTTTTCAGATGCACCTGGCATTCATGCAGTACTTTTTATATTTTTGTCGCCACATGGAATATTACCTATACTTTTATATGTTTTTTTTTCCTAAGATAGGACTTCAAACTTGACCTATTTCCTCGTTATTTAGAAGTCGATTTCAGTTATATAACATGATATATCGTAATGATTACAATGAAAATCATGGAAAAGAAAATAGGGCACGGTAACCGAATGGTAACGTATGTATTAATAGAAATGAACTTCTCATGAATCCAAAGTTAGTGATTTCCAAGTAATAATAATGCTATAGATGCTTCCAGACAGTAAAATGTAGGTAGGTTCCTATTTTAATAAATTATTCAAAGCAATTTAGATAAAACTCGTTACAAACGAGTATATTTACATACAGAAAAAGAATAGCTATTCAAGTACATAGGTTTTTTCAACTTTATAAGTATTGAAAATAAAAGTGTATTAAATAAATTCAACAAAACCTGTCCGAAGTCCAAACATATTTTTTGTCATTTTTGAAAGTGACATTCATAGGTATGTTTATTTTCCTTAACCTACACTTTTTTCAGAATCATTTTGTTTAGTTTCTGTTACGGACAATTTTCGCTCGTTCCCTCAATAGGTAGCAATACTGGGAACACAAGCTTTCTATGAAGAATTTTAGTGTATCATAATCTGTTCAGTTTCTTTCGAAATGTGCACTAACCATACGAGTTAGATTTTGATATAGGTATGAATTAGACCTATGTGATGGAAAGCCTAAAACCCAAAGTCTAAATATTTATACACACACTAGTAAGTCACATCTGTTCCTAAAATAATATTCCATATTTATTCTGAGCATTGCCCATGGAGAAATCGGAAATTTATTTCTAGATTAAGATGCGTCAGTCAAAAGGAATATCTTAATATAATTATGAGTACCTATTTTTAGATTCTACGTGGAATTGTCGTTGATATATTACGTTATGGCACGGGAGAGAGTGCGTACCTTGAATCACAAATAAATATGTTTTTAATCTAACGTAATAAGTGGGGAATATGATAATGCGACGGTGAGTTCGTCTTGTGTTAATTTTTCCATGACCTAGTTCAGATAGAACTGATTTCAATGAATGAAAAATTTTTGTTTATAGAGTCTTTCTAGGAATGAGGCTGTTGGAAGGTTATTCAAGTAAAATATTAAAATGTTAGTCCTAGCTATCGAAGTTTTGGTAATCATTGTTACCAAGAATGGTAAAGCGTTATACATATTGAATTTTATTCAACCTCCTGTCAAAGACTTTTAATTCATTAAAATTATATTCTCCCATTTAACAAGCATCGTATATCGTGTGTCTTAAATTCGGCGATAAGACAGTGGAATCTGATATTTGCAAATAAACTATTAAAACTAGTAAATAAAAATATAAATCTATTTCTTACCTAACATTTTGACGACTCTCCTCGTGGACTGGCTGTGTTTCCGTCTGATTTTATGCGTATATCTCATACTGGTGTCGAAATCTTTCTGACTTTGTTCTTTGCTTATATTCGTTTCCCTCAGTTTCAGCCCTATCAGTGAGTATAGCACTGTGATGAGGATCATCGGCGCGAAGAAGAAGAAAAATGTTGAGATTTCAAACGAGTGTTCTATGATGACCCTCGTCTGCAGGCACATGGTCACTCCGCTGTGCTCCAGGAGCCCGAACTGCAGAGCTTGAGGCAGCGCCAGCCCCACCGCCGCCACCCACAGAAACATCACATGCTTCGTTGCTCGTGAAAGCTTCGACATCTTATGTGAAACAAACGGGTGGCATATTGCTAAATATCTCTCTACAGTAAATAAAGTTATCGTCAAAACACTGGCATTCGTAGACGCCTCAGCTGCTAAACCTCTAATCACACAAAAACTGTGTCCAAACACATACGGCCATTTCGACCATATAGAATACATCTCCTGAGGCATTCCACTTATAAGTAAGAGGAGATCTGATATAGCTAAACTAAATAAATAATAATTTGTTGCCGTGTGCATACTTTTGTTCCGGACTATAACTAGGCATGTAAATATGTTGCCTAGTAGCCCGGTTATGAATATAAGTGCATATACGATAGTGACAGGTAGTACGATGAAGAGGGAGTCTCTTTGTGGGCCGAAGATGACCGTGGGGTCAACTGGCTCTGAGGTGTTGCCGGTCAAATTGGCCACCTCACTGATGGGACTCATGATGAGTCTTTTGTATCGGCTCTGGTGTTGTCGAGAGCATCAAAATGCTTTATTCACTCCATTCATTAGTCTGAAACAAGGAAAATAAAGATATTTTAATATACTGCAGTAAGAGAGAGTAAAATGCCTAATGTGTGAGAAGGTCGTGTAACATAAATAACACAATTTTCGATGAAAGCACCCATACAGCAAAATCATTGTAGATTTTCCAAGCGTCTTTTGTAACTTTCATCAAAAAATGTTTTGATAGAAAAAGTTTTGTTAAAATATTTCTATATTGTTACAATACCTACGATGAAATATTTTCGACAGTCCGACCGACACTAAAACTGTTCGCCGATTCGCATGTTGGTAGTATAAAAACGTAGGTATAACTTGTTCACACGTAGCTCGTGGATTTGTGTGAGTCAAAAGGATTTACACTTTTGTTTCAAAAGAAACTAAGAGTAATAAAGTTATACACAATTCTAGCTAACTCGTTTTATGTTGTATTCAAAACAACTTGTCTTATCTTATTGTGATAAAGAGATATCGTAAACACAACGTTATTCAGATCAAATTACCTATATTTTGGTCAGGAGAAAGTGTGGAATAATAACCTGTTATGGAAGCGTGCTAGTAAACAGTTTGTGAGTGTACTAACAGAGGGACGCGCGAACAACATTGGCATATCATCACAATTGCAAATGTGCTAGAAATTGGAACAAACAGGATATCTCCGAGGCGATGCATAAAGAATACATTTTGTGTGTATTTTGTAAGTAATTGGATTGTATCTTCCATGCCCATCTCGAAAACTCAATCTTTGGAATAATAAGCTGATTTGTTTTCCGATTCAATTTGCTTGATTGACAAATACAATATCTATTTGCCTTTAAATCGCCTTTTGTGTTAAATTGGATAAGAGAAAAATGCCTCGTTGAATAATATCTGAGGATTAGCATATTTACTCGTGTAGTCAGGTAACTCGTACCTAAGCATAAGTTGAGGTGAGTGTTTTTCATATATTATTAGATGGTTTTAACTTCTGTATATTTAAAGATGAACAATCGATAAATGATTTCAGATTTCTACGTCCCTTTGGCGTTTTATTTTACAATAATCGAATCTCGTGCAATTTCATAAAGTTCAACCTCTATCTTCGGTTGCCACAGAAAAATATTGGTTTTGTGAAGGTTCTAGCGTCATTTTTGCAATATTACTCTCAGTTACAATATAATGTATTTCAGTGTCACATGTAATTTATCCGGAATTACTCACCTATATCAATTTACTGATGGATTTTATTTATTTATAAGTTCAAAAATAATATTTTGAGGAAATAGAACCAAATAACAAATTGTATTTCTTTAAAAATAGACCTAGAAAACAGAAGCAGTTTTCGCAGGTGCGGGTGAAACCGCGGGATATAAGTGATTCAGTCATAATAAGGCAGAAGTACTCTTGTCTTGTTTAACCGCTAAGTTTCATTTATTCAAAGTGGCTCTTGTCTTAATTCATTTAAATGTTTGCACCGTTTTAAATTTGTGGCCGGGTCTACTCTTGACATTTAATTAGTAACAAGAAGTTAGGTTGCCTAGCTGTATAAACTTATCAATTTAATTGTTAACTGTTTAAACAGTAACATTTGGTTTTGTAACAAGTTAAAATGTTATTTTCTCTATACATTTTACTTTGCAGGTGTAATTTTAATAATAGCTCAGCTCCTAGTATGCTTTAATAATTAATTTTTTGCTACAAGATTCTTTAGTTCAACAAGGAACTCAGCAAACTACAAAGGAAGATGTAATATCTACAGACCAAGTAAATGACTAGACAAGGATATCCATTACAACTCACCTTTTCGGAAAACAGAGTGACCTGTCTACATGTATTTATTTTACTAATTGAACCGACGCGGCTGGAAAGAGAAGGTTCCACGTGTATGGATTATACAATAAAAAAAAACTACGAAAAAGGCACTTCTTGCAATTGTTCTCAGCCTACTTCGTAGATTTTTTCATTCAATAAAAAGGTAGACTGCTATGAAAATAGGAATACTCCGTTCAGAATATCTTAGCGGCACTCTATTCTTTGTACCTATTGTTCACTTGACGAGTTAAGAGATTGCACATAAAGTTATTTACCTAATGTAAAGTTATCTGAAAAATCTGTTAAGACTTGTGATAAAATCAGTACCATAATTATTTTTAAAGGTGCTGCTTCCACCTGCGATCTGTATTTTAAAAAAAATATACAAAAGAATCACAAATAACAACAAAATATTTTACTCGAAACAGGAAAATGAAAATAAGCAAATCAGCTGACATGACATCTGCATGTCACAACGAAGGTTGGCACCTTTATAATATCCGCCTTAAAACGACTTTGCTATTGTAAACAGATATGAGGGTTAAACTGTCCCCATCCCATCCCCCCGACCCTGGGACTCAGGGTGACGTGAGCGGATGAAATAGAGAATGATAAATTATAGCTAAGAGTGTTGACGACTTGACTAACGAACCGTGCCTGTAAGCAAATCTGAGTTATACATGACGCTGCTTCTAAATTCAACATGAAAATACCATCCTAATTACTCAAAACAATTGACGTCAACTTTGCTTACATTTTGTATGCTCATTTTTTGGGAAAAAGTCTTTATGGTTTAGTGTCTGAAGAAGTTGTTGACAGACTTTTAATATTTTAGAATTTATGCAGATTTTTTATACTTTTGCGGAAAACTGCATAATGTCTTTGCTTACAAAATAGGAGCGCGACTATCGATTGTTTATTGAAATGCCAATAATAACAAATCGATTTTTCAAACGATCAGTCTTTTAAAAAAGATAGTTATTTCTGTTATATTCATAATAACACAAATGAACACACCAAAAAAATTATTATCAAAATCGTCCCAGCCGTTCGCTCGATCAGAATAAATATATTTACATACTTATATACATTTTAATGTCACATTTGAGCCTTGATATAAAGTATAAAAATAAATAATAATAACATACCTACTCATCGTTCTCATTTTGTTTGCATTTGGCTATGATATACATTGTAATACCTGATTGTCGGGTATTACGTAAACAACAGATGTGGCCAGTATTTTAAATAAATTCATTTTCGCATTCATATGTTGGCATTTAATTTTAGTACCTGCCTTATAATTTAAAGCAGAGAGGAGTCTTTTTAAAATGTTTATTGCTCTAAGTTTTTTTAAACATACAAGTCTAGCATAGTCTGGCAAGGAATGCATAAAAACCAACCCTAAAGCAAAAGGCAAAGAAACTAGAACCGGTTTGAAAAAAATATTTCACCATTGGGAAGCTACACCATCCCGGGGTGTCCGGGAAGAAGACCCCGGAATGCGGGTAAAGGTGTAGGAAACAGCTAGTTTCGTGTATTACGGTTTATATTTTATTCGACATGGAAATGCAAGCGCTACTTATCAAGCTGTTTGTGATTCCTAGTAAAGCAACCATTCTGTTTTGTTAAGTCTAGGGCAACAAGACAAGACAGCGTAATTGTACCGAGAGAAAATATATAAAATTCATAGAACAAGTTCAATTCCATTTGCAGTTGTTCATAATTGCTATAGATTTAAACTGAATGTTCCGGGAATTTTTTGTACAATTTCAAAGTAAATTTTAATAATAATTGCGTTTTTATTAGTAAAATATAAAATTATATGTATTGGAATTATGTACACATTCTTATTCTTTTTGACAAGAAATCACTTTGAAGGAAACGTTTTGACTAATATGAATGGGTATAAAAAAATTGCTAGTATGAAGAACCAAGCATATTTTTCTGTTCTAAGTTTTTAATTAAATGAGGCCGTGTAGTGGATATATTTTGTAACATTTTTCTTAAACAATTCGAAAATATGTAGGTAGATTAATTAACTAAACCAAAAAATATGTATTAGATATATATATATTTTTTTTGTAAATATTTACCGGCTACTAATATTAATTTAGGAATTTTATGTAAACTAAGCTAAAGCTAATACACAAGCTTTTCAACAACATAATTAGGTATTTTGATAATGTCATTAAAATGTGTGTATTAATAGATTAATGTAAATATTTACATTTACCAGTTAATGAAATGTTAACATACGGCCGAAATCAGTTTGTGTATACTCTTGTGTAGTACATCAATAGTATACTTACTCATTACTTCTACATGGTATTGTTATAGGTACTTTATGGGCTTAAGCATACCATTGTTACACACATTTTTCTCCAGCTTCTAAACTTCAACTTAGGAATACTATGAACAATATATAAAACGAGTTGACGAGACTGCCTGTACGTCCATTCGTCGAGCCAAGGCTTACCAATTGCCTAAATTGACGTTACGTTACAGCCTTTTTATCGTCCCATTGCTGGGCACAGGCACACACACGGAGAAGGATTGAGCGTTAATTGACAAGTCAGATTAATTGTGATGGGTGTGCAACTGTGCAGGTTGACATTTATGTTACACGTGCCTCAAATTCTAGTTTTTTCACGGACAGATCGCATTTTAATTGCTCATATTGTCGTACAACAGTTTTTATCAAATAATAATTTAGAAATAGCTCGCTTTTATTTTGATAAATATGCAGTTCGTAAGTGATTAAGAACGAATATCTACTGTCATCAAATTCATGCAATTGACATTAATTTGAAATTTTAATCACTCTTAGTAGACACTTTTAATTATATTTTAATTTGGAACAAAGGTAACGAGTCTCACTTATCCAGCTATCGAACAGAAATGAAAATCGGGTGATCCGTATTGTGACTGCTGACCGTACTTTAATTGGAATCTCTGCCAAAGTTGGATACGAATTTAAAACTTAACAGGCTATTTCAATTAAGTTTTTTTTTTGGAATTCCAATTCTGAGGTAACGTAGAATCAAATGGAGTTTAATGTTCTATACCTATAACAAGTTACGCAATACGAAACTCAAAATTAATTTGATTCTGAAAAAATTATAAACTTTGTACAAAAGTATATCCAATTAAAAGTTCAGAAAATGTGTGGCCAGTTCAAATAATCGAGGTCGCATAAAAAGTTTATGGAAAAAGTATTTATTGATGAAATAATAATTGTTTGGAAAAGAAATACTTTTATAATCCGGATCGTACTTTACCAACTCCTTGGATTCACATAAAGCTTGCCTTTATTACTGGGAAGAAGTAAAAAGTTATTATGAAAGCTATAATCAGACATTATCATGTTACTAATATACCTATAGACTTAGTATATAGGTATATTAGTTGTTATATTTAATCTCCTTTTAGTCTCTATTTAGATTATGCAAAGGTACAATATGCAAGTAAGTAGGTAGTCTATATAGGTAAAAAAAATATAACCTGCATATAGGTATAATTGGTATGATTAATAACACCTAAATATAATTTTTTACCAATTTGATAAATAGACGGATTACAGTATAAAAGTAAAATGATAGGTTTTAAAGCAAATGAGCTAACGTATACATTATTTTGCCACATGACATTAAATGAATTATTCGAAATTGTCAAACTTGCCTAATTAATGTAGTGTCTCACATTTAAAAAATACCTACTGAATGTTTATTTCTGATTTTTCCTGTTCAATTTACATTTAAATTGCAAAAAAAAAACAAAATTACTGCAGATGTAACATAAGATAAGTAGCTGATAATTCTATATTTGTTGATAATTTTTATTATTTGGACAACAGTTGATATATTAAGTCTAGCCAGTTATGGTTTATGCTTTTGCTATTTTAGGAGGCACGTGCTTAAGACACGAGAAAAATAATACCACAAGTAAAAAAACTTATTTGGCATTATTGTTGCAAATTATTACTACCTATTTTCTTGTATATGTTTCTAAAAACTATTTGACAATCTCAGGGTTTATTTTGGGTAATAGGTAAACGTTTAAGGATTCAAACTGACTTCTGAATCTGAATGATGTTTCATATAATAACTGCGTCAAAAATGTTAAGAGATATAGTTTCATACATACAATATAAAAAAAAACATTAATTGTTTTTCTACCACTTAAATCAACATCTAATTAATGCTGCGGTTGACTCAGAAAATGTCGTTTTAATCTATCATCATTATGATTAAATACAATTCTGTCACGAAAGTGGTCAAGGCTTTTTAGAAAAATCTATCTTTTAATTGTCAGATCTAAGTGCAATCAATGTAGCATTAAGTATTTATATTTTCAATGTGGGTTAACACCTAATGGAAAACAGATAGAGGCCAGATAGCAGAGCTCGTTATAAAACATTCGTTCTCTAGCTGTATAAGTTTAGACTGGAAGCGGACCCCAACACAGTTGAGAAAGGGTAAGGCAAATGATGAATAGCTAATGGTAAACGATCAGTTAGTAAAGGCTCCGGAGGGATGTTTACGTAGGATATTCATCAACCGACTACCAAAAAAGGGAGGTCAATTGTGCTGTACATTACTAATGTATTTGAAGATATTCATTCGCAATAATAAAACGAATGGGTGCCGAACGAACGAACGAATCTACGTTCGAACGAACCGAACGAATCTACGCATAGTTTATGCTATGACCTCGGTCCAGGAGGGGTTTCACGGGCGGGGCTGACCTTGGGTACGAGTGCGGGGCTGCTATGCAGACCATGTCCCACCTCATCGCATGTCCACTGTGCCTTGAAACTTGCTCGCGGCAGGACCTCTTGAGCGCATCCGGCCGTGCTCTCGCTGTGGCGGCATATTGGGCTGTCAAACTGTAGTCTCACTATAAGACATGTCATCGACACGAAAGAAGAAGAAGCTATGACCTAATAAATAAATAATGTTCTTCTCATGAAGTCCTTACGAAGACCAAAATTAACATAAAGTAATAAATTCTTTAGGTGTAATCAATGACCATTGACCGAAGTAATAAATACTAGTATCTACATATTTTATCTACTTGCATTTTTTTTTATATTGGACGCCTGAAATCGAACGCAACTATGTAATAATACCTAAATAAAATACCTCCGGGTAAAATGACAACGTTCAAAATATTGAAAAATTTATCAATTTGTATTTTAAATTTTGATTTTTTAGGCACTTGTCGTTTGAAAATTTCGTTGGATATTTCAAATATCATTCGAACACATAGCTTTAGATAGCTTTGTTTGCATTCACGTGTGTGCGTCTGTATGTTCATCTGTTTGATCGTCTGTGTGATCATGTATCCGATTAGTTTATAGGCACTAGCTATATCTAGCTTAGCAATGGTTATAATTAATCCATTGATTCCCGGTATATTAATGAATGGGTAAGACTATGCTATACCTAAACTAAACCAAGTAGTTGTGCATGTAATGATAATATCACGCCTTTTAGTGAGCAATCGATTGGAGCACATTTTAACTTAAAAATCTCGAATACCTATGTACCTATTAGAAATAGATACAGGGTAATATTCACGTGCTCATATTATTTAACGCCTATGTATTTATCTATGTAGATCTATCGTATCTAAATAGATCGAAATGGACAAAATATAATAGAAATTACACAGACAGCACATAACCACAGCTACTTATATATTTTCTTTTATAGATGTATCATCATCATTAGCTTACATAGAGCGACTGCTTAACTGACTTCCTCAAACCAGATACCTGAGTTTAATGAATGTTATGTAGGTATCAAAAATAGGGGGTTTTCAGGTTACTATTTCTGAATAAAGTTTCCCTTTGTGAAACGTCGTCATTGTCTTGTATAAAGAGGAGTTACAGTTATATTGGCCCTTAGGCTACCTATTTTAATACTATGAAAAACACAAAGAACTTGTTCTGTGGGTGTATTACAACATGAAGTAAGTTTCTGATTCCGAAGGCCTAAGATTTTATGTAAGTAGATATATTTTTGGATAAATTGTTTCATTAAAGAAATTCATGTATTTTTTGGGGTCGACCTTTATATCATAGTTATAAATGTTAAATGTAAAATGATGTTATAAGTAAGATAGATGTTTCTTTTCTATTTTTAGCGCTAATAGAATATTGTTTTTATTAATATTGAGCTTCTTGACATTTTCATCGATGTATGTGAGTGCGCATATAAAAAAGAAAATCCCATACTTTGTATTCTTGTGTAGCGACGACAATTAAAGAACCTTAAACTTAATTTGTTCAAACTCGAGATATATGCTGTCAATCTCTACCATTTAGAAAAGGGAATAAGATGACTTTTCTATACATTCAAAAATATAGTCCTTCATATTTTCAATGTCGCAAAAAGAGAACTAGTAAGTACAACAATAATTGCTCCTGTGTCAAGTAAACCCACGGGAAAAGACTTACCTACATGGTGTAGAAAACATTACTCGTATACGAATTACCATAGCACTATTAGATTGCAGTCAAGGGAACCGTTATGAACTTCCACTAAATTGGGCACTACCACGATATTAAAATAGTGTGTTTACACTTATAAAGGTACCTAAGTAAATATAGATCGTAAGTATGTAAGTGTATGGTATTGTATGACTCAGTATGAAGTGTTATGTAATGGAACTTGTTTATTGACTTACCGGTAACAAATTGTAGTAAACATTTTGCACCTGTTTTACCTACTTCAATAGAGTAGGTATTTTTTACGAAGGAAGTTTATTATCCTGATTTGTTGCAGGCGCTGCAGGTGTTGATTAAGCCAGAAAAATAAGAGCTCGTACTTTTATTTTAGACAGGCTAATAATGATCAAGATTTCTGAAGTCTTATGTACCTATAGCAATGAAAAGTTTTTTTTTAAACATCGAAACTATTGAACCGATCTAAAAAATTCTTTCACTGTTGGAAAGCTACACCCTTCCCGAGTATCATGCTATATTTAATACCGGTATGAACAGTAGTTTATACGGGACTTTGGTGAAACCGCGTGGAAACGGCTAGTTCCTAATAATTGATTACTAACTAAAATGTTTAAAACGTTTTACTTCTAAAAAAAAACAATATCCTCAGGGTTTAAAGTTTTCTCAAAACTGAGCAAGGTTTTTAACAATTTTTGTATTGTTATAAAAATATTATTACATATCTATTCAAATAATGTTTAAACTTGCCCTCCGCTTATTAGCTTGTATAAATATGACACTAAAATAATTTTTGTTTCAACATTTAATTTAGAAACTCTTCTGAGGGTGGAAATTTTCCGAACTATATTTGAATTACATTCCGTTACAGTTAATATACTCTGTTGAGTAATTTTGAATTTTCTAATAGTATAATGTTGCCTAGTATTTTTTTGATCTTCCTTTTATAAATATTATATAGGAAGATTGTTTGCGTTTTCTGCTACTAGCATGTTTTATTGTGGAGCATTCCTATTTTGTAAGATAACTACATAGAAAAACAAGTTTAAAATAATTCCAACAGTTACATTCATACATCAACGAAGCTTACATTTTATTTTTCCGAGTGCATTTTCCTCATAAAAGGCGCATAACACAATAACGGTAATCTCAAGCAAATAGTACTAGTTACTATAAGACATATAGTTTTGTTTACGTTGTTAGTGCCATAAAGTGGCTGGATCATATAAATTGCAGTAATTATCAATGAGTGCAGTAATTGCATAACGACTGCGACATTGAAACGAGTTTCGCAGAGATTGTCGCGGGGGATAATTGACCAAGATTATCATCAGAATCTTTGAGATAAGTTGTAACTGGGTAATCCCGACATGTAACACGTGCACTATGTTTTTGTTGTCAAGTTTTATTATTTGGTTCATTCTTTACTGGAGTTTGCTTTGTACATGTAACGTGATTGTCAGTTTGACACGTGGTTGTCAGTGAAATCGGTTGTTACGTCTACTGCCGTAGATATTGTGTCACTGCAGCTATCCCTCACAGAATTGTCTCCTGCTTATGTATGAAAAAAAGTAGGCGTCTCTTTTCACTCGACCTTAATTCACCAATGGAATCTGTCATAAATATAAATAACACAAAATTATGTGAGTAAGATAAGCTGTTTATTTGAGAATGAAATGGTCAACAGATAGGGGAGACCGGGGCAAAGCCGTATAGCTAAGGGTTTGTGGATGCTGATCAATGATTTTAAAACACAGATGTACTAAATCAACTTTTATTTTTAACCAGTCTCATAAGGTACGCAATCACAATATTTTAACTTAGACAATTAAAGCGTAAATTGAAAAAAAATAGCAAAAATAATTCTTCTACGTTTTACGGTTTTGCCCCAGGGCATGGACAAAACCGTATACCTTATGGGTTTCGGCACCTGATATATTTGAGCAGCTTTGAAGTACCCCATAGTCCCATCAAACACGGCTTGAACACCTTTTTTATGTTTTCCGAGTCCCACGATTGTCTATTAGTCGTCCTTTTATAATCACGAGGCTTCGTTGCATCTGTCTTGAAAAATAAAAGGTTAATACACTTAAGTACATCCGGGTCAAAATCGTACATGTACGATTTTACCCTTTACGATTTTGACCCATACCATTGTATGTGTAAATACGTTACTCGCTACTACATTCGTAATTGATTTCACCGGTACAAATGTACTGAATTACATAAAAATATACACACTTTTAACATGACTATTAGTTACTTACCTATTGCACACGTAAATTTGACGATTGGCACTTCTTATTGCGCATAAATTACATAAAAACCACTAAAAACAATAAAATAAAATATTTAAAAAACGCGCGTGCCTGTCGCGACAAGTGTTTGCTGACAAATAGCTGTGATTGGTTGACACCGCTGAGCTGCAGTGGCGCGGGAAATTTGAATTATTAACAGAAATACATACGCTATACGGTTTTGCCCGGATATACGGTTTTGGACAGGTCTCCCCTATTATCGCCAGCAAAATCTTTTAAGTATATAAACCGTTCTCGATCAGAGAAATAACATACATTTAAGATGTCGGAGCCGCGTTTGTCGACATGTAAGGGTAACTGACAAATGTAAAAGGGAAAACGATGGAGGTCGACTAAGCTGATCTGTCACAATCAATCACATTACTTTCATGAGAGATAAGACACTTCCAGTTATTCCGTATATTTTGAGAGCTTATACCTACTGTATGCGTTAAGGGACGTAAAGCCTTAATCCTTACATTACTCTTGAGCAGAAAGTTTTGTTTTGTAATTCCATGATAAACTAAACACTTTCTAGGCTACATAACATACAGAAAGCTATGTTTGTGCACCTTTGACATTTTACCCGTAGGAATTTTTAGTTCGACATTCTTATACCTATGTAACTGCTGACTTAATGAAAAGTACTAATGAATGATTGATAAAATATTTAAGTTTCTTATTCATCCACCAATATCTTTTCAACAAAGGAGTGTAGACAAACCTGACATTTACGACCACAGAACTTTTCGCTAATTGGATCAAAGGGATAATTAGATGATCACAAAGCTATCCTTAAAATAACTCTTGCAGATGATTTCTGAGAATCAACCACAATTTGTGCCAATAAAGCAATAGCTTTAGATGTTACTAGAAATAACACAGTGGTTTATTATTATCGAGTCAATTTAACTGGGGGAAATTAAGACTATAGCCTAGGTATTACTTACTTGAATAGATTGAGCGGATGTTGGGTAAGTGACGAGTTGATTATATTCTGTAATTGGAATGTATGTAGTACATAATATATAGGTACTGGAAGCCGAAAGTAAATCATTTGCAGCCCGATAGATTGACACGTAGCGATAACAGGACACATTTAGGTGGATGCCGCATACAAATCCCTTTGATCATTATAACCCAAAAAATACATTGTTTTGTTTGTAAAGAATTGAATATTCGTACATACAAAGAATATAAAAAAATAAAGCGTGTAGGCGAGTAGGTATGCACACGCCATATACTTGTATATCCTTGTATACATTCAAACGAAACATAGTCTACACAGCAGTCTTTCGAGATTCAGCTTGTAACCTCCACCCGTTTGATTCCCACCTACGAGGTGATAGAAATAAAAAAACGGGTGTGTACCTTTAAAAACAATGTATAATGTATAAAAAAACCACAGCCGGAGGCACACAAAGATTTGATTTGTGGGTCGTGAGTATAACTTTGTCTGAAGTCACTTCTGCAGGGATAGGTACTCCCCTGTAGTGGCGGCGAAATCACGCTGCTGGCCGGAGATGGAAGTAGGCCGAGATGTACTGCGGTGCTGTACGGTGACGTCACAGGGATGGAGACGGTGCTGACGTGCACGCGGTGCTGCACGAAGCTATCGCGACGGCGACACCTCGGCTCGTAACAAACCGAACACGAGGCTGCTGCTGCTGGCGTCTTATAGCCGGGTGGAAAAACCTGGAATCACCGTTCGAGCTAATCAGAACTCGGCCTAATAACTTCCGTGCTGGAGTACCACCGACGACAACGAGGATGAGTTACCTATCTAAATGTAGTAGCATTGACGTGGCGGTACTACAGAACGGAGTTTACAAAAAAAAAGGAAAAGAAAATAGAATTAAACAGAATTAACAGTTGAGTTGATTAACAGTTAAAAAAAAGAAAAGAAAATATAATTAAACACAAGTAACGGTTATGGCAGTTACAAAAGTTAAAAAAATATTTAAAATTTTAATTTGGAAAAAATTATTAACACTTGAAGGTACTTCGAATTTAGAATGACACAACATTTTTTGTAATTTGCTAATGCTTTTCTTAACTATTGCCAGCTATAACTTGTAGATTAAGCCATCTAAAACTAGCAATACGGCAAGAATAAGCACAGCGGTACACAGAAATACAAATTGAAATATGAAAAGCTGCAAATAAAGACAAAGTGAAGCACAAAGCTGGAAATAACTGCATGAATGATATGAATTCGTGTGCTATTCAAAACTTACCCTAATTCGGGATTTCCACACAACAAATATACTGAATCACTTGATTTAATAAAATTAATTTTCAAAATTAAACGGCCGTGTCTGCTAGGGCGCTTGCCACGACGGAATTTGGTAGGAGGTCAACGCACACACCAGTCTAGAAGCGACCAGCGAGCGAATGTCCATGCGGCGCTGCGCTCACGCCCGCCGCTGCATCGATCAAAACCCTTCGTTCCGTTCATTCCGCGCGTTCCTAACCCGCGCACAAACAAAGACCAGCATTTACAAATCATGTAACGTTCCGTTACAAGCTCTGTGTAGGGTCCGGAACTGAAGCGTAAATTGGTGAAATCTTACGCAAACCATGACAAACCTTTTGATATAAGTCAACAGAGTGACAACAATTCGACACCCTGGGATACTACCTAGGTATATGTATGCGATGCGACGAAGTTTGTCAAGCTTCTTGCGATAACACGAACTTTCATGGTATCCCGATACTTACTGTTGTCCTACGTTGCGAAGCCTACGAGGCAAGATTATTTTTTTACATATAGATAATTTTAAGATAATTTTGTCTATGAATTATTACGTTAAATTTTGTAAGTAAACAGTTGTTTTAAGAAAAACGTGTAAGTTGTAGGTGAACTCGGGCCTTAGAGTAAATTTTTCAATCAACAGTTATTTTCTATCTAAGGAATAAATATGGAGATTTGAAATATTTTCTATATGAAGAGCTGTCAAAACGTCAAACACATTCTTCAGAAAAAAGGTATCTGGCGATTGTAAAATCGGATAGCAGTGATATTCAATTGTTTATTTCTGCACGTTTTACTTTGGTACTGTAGTAAAGTTTATTTTTATTTTAAAATTTCCGTCAACTTACCAGTTGGTAATGAAAGTAATTTCTAATTTATCGATCGCTGCAGAACTAATATTTTCATATTATGAATATTTAGGTGTAGTTCATGTCCGAATTGTTTATGGTTACTTGTTATAATAGACAATGAATACATATTATTGAAAGCAATGTTATTAATGTACGTCAGGTAATTATTAATTTGCGACTGAGCTTATTTTCCAGTTGATTTATTAACAATAGTGTTTATTCACAAGTAAACAAAATTATATTGCAAAAAGCTATGCATTGACATATACTATAAGAAAATACAATTTTCCGGCATTTAAAAATGGAAATGACAACTACTTATGTATTTTTTTACATGTTCCATAATTTAAAAACAACATGATTATGCTGATAAACCCATACTCAAATAATGTTGAAAACGAATAAAGCATATAAAAAGTAACAATATTGTTGTTTGTTCTGAAACCACTAGCTTAGTTTGGAGTGACAAGTAAATCTCATTGTACGTACATACATACTGAACTAAAATATACTTGAGTTACGAAAGTTCAGGGAACTCTGACACTAGTACAAACATGATTGTTGTGTACTTTATGTATTAACGAGTTGAATCCGAGCCATTAAGAGCGAGTGGGTACTTCGTCTATATAAACAAATGCACATCGATTTTCTTTGAAAGGATAAGATTAAACTGACGAAGTTGAAATCAAAGCTTGTAAGCAACAAGGTTAATTTTAACCTTCATTATTTTGCTAAGAAATCAATAAATAGAACCTAAAAATTGTGCAAAGTTACCTACCTATACCTACCTATCTACTAAATAGGTAATTGTTTCTACAAAGAAGAAAAAAATCTCAAATTTTCGTGAAAAAGTAAATGCAGTAGAGTAAAAGTGTTTTAAGGCTTACCAATTGAAATGAGGCACGATGAGCAGTGCCTATTCGCAAAACGTAAAATATTCCAATTAAAAGTGTATCAACAGTTGGTTCACAGAATCACATCACAGAAGTTCAAATAAGATATCACAGTAATTAGTTATTCCGGACATGTTTCAAGTGAGCACGCGTGTAATTTGTACAAATACTGTTAGAGTAGGTAATTGAACTGGTGTTTAATAAGCAGCATTTAAATGTAGCTTGACAGAACGCCTAGTCAAATCAAAATAAAAGAGGATTTTACTTGATCGCACATTGATGAAGCCACTTGGTTCAGCAACGTGAAAAGTTAAAATATCAAGCACTAAAAATGTTGGTACGTTTCTGTTCAATAAAAAATAACAAACGCTGCAGTTCATTTTCTGTAGTTTTTACTGTTCCGCTTTTGTGTTCGTGAAATGCTTTTTTGTAGGATTGTGCTGGTTTATCTCTGGCCTGCGTATTGCGTATTGACCGTTTTACAATATTGACCACGTAGGTTTGTGCAAAAGGCTATCTTATAGGATATATTTTAAGCAATATATCAATAGACTAGAAGCGACATGATAATTAATCATGATACAATTGTTACTTATTGCGTTTCATTATGCTACTTACTGTTGGGTAGGTAATTTAATTAAGACAGACACGTTCCTGATTTATATAATTCTGTGAAATACACGGAAATATAACGAGTTTGGATGTAGTTAGTTGTAAACGGATCCTCTTATTTACTCTAACAAGGTTAGCTTTAATTTGTATTTCTCGTAATTATCTAATTTTGTCGGAAACACTTCAAAACGAACCAACAAAGTGAAAGAAGAATAAAGTAAAAGGTACTTGAGCTAGAACTCATCAATTGCTGTACAAAGCTGTGTTAATAAACTCCGATTGGGTGCGTCGTCGGGTCAATGGACAAGCGTTGAAATCTAGCTTGTTACGGAAAATGGAACGAGAACCCTTGAGTGCAAGCTATAACGGGTAGGGGTGAAGCCACATAAAATTGAAAACTATTGTCTGTAAAGAATAACGTCAGTTTCAGCATCTTGTTCAATCAAGTAAAATAAATTGCTGGAAGCAAGTGCTGATCCGCTTTTACGAGCAGATTTTAAAGCTCCATTCTATTTAAACACTTCAGTATTATAGATTTAATCTTGTAGAATCTACTCACATTATGACAACAATGAATTTAATCATCATTCTCATCAGTCTATTTATTCCTGACCTACATATGTCAGCTTATCGTATTCCCATTTATTGCATGTTATCATTTCCAATAAACCTAAACCCACACCTGCATTTGATTGATCGACAATATGTATTATGATGCTAAATAGAGAACCCGAATTATGGGAGTTAATTTGACAGATGTAATGTAACTGTCCTATATCTCATTATTGCCTAAACGAGTCGTCCAGGCTAATACCAAACAACAAAGGATAAGGACTAGACATGTTACGAGTGATTACTTACATATGGGGCATAACCCGAACCGTGCTTAAGTGAACTCATTAAAGCTTTAATGTCACTTGTAAACTTCTAAATACACCATTTGGGAAAATTCCTAAGCCTTAGACTGCTGGCGGTGCTTATTACAAAGATACTTGATATTATTGCTCATGTCTGAATAAATAATTGGGTACATAAATACGCTTATCCGAGGCGCGCACTGGTGAGTTTTGATATTAATTATGCGAGTAATAATTTAGGGAAACTATTATTTACACAAGGTGTATAGGTAATTATATTTAAGAGAGCAGTAAATCCTGTAAGTTCACAAAGAAAGTACCTACTTGCTTCTAAGTCCCGTCTTCAAGTCATATCACAATTTATGTACAACGTTTCATATCTGGCACGAGTCACTTTAAAGTAGAGGGAATATGATTTTATTATCTACTTCTTTTTTTATGATATCGTAAATGTCATGCAAAATAGTTATTTAAAATAGCTAAATTCAATGGAAAAAACTTTTCGGTTGCCATAATTGATTTTCAAATCACGTTGAATATTTTTTTTGAGAAAGGATCATTTTTGAAAAGTGGTTTAACTCAACTTTGCAGTTTAATTTTGTCATGGGTAACTTGCAGATTTACTATGTATGATCAAATAATGTAGACTATAGAGTAGTAATAAGAAATGCGATTACATCATGAAGTCGGCAGGTGTTAACAGTTCTGAAGTGAAGAACTAATGTGATTAGATTTAGCACTACTAGTCAGTATTTACGAGCTCATTTATCTCTTCAGATACAAATAGCAAATTGTTCAGATCTAAAAAACGCCCGCTGTGTTACTGACATTCCAGTATTTTTATTATTAATTAAGGAATGTTCGTTACTTTCTGGGTTTCACGTTTGAACTCTTTGATAAACAGTTTTTTCAATGTAAACACGAAACTATCAGAATAAGATATTTTCGTATGGATAACATTAGCTTTAACTTCTGTTGACGGCCAAGGCGTTAGGAACTTCTCACGTATTAGTTAGGTACCTACATATCTATAACTATCGAAAACCAACTTCTTCAGCTGTATCTATATCTGCTTCAAAGGTATTTGTTTGTATTTATAAATAGACACACCTCAAGAAATCCCGGCTACTTACTACAAATTATGATAATTCAATGTTTAGGAAACAAATATTTACTCCAATTATTTTCGTTCAGCAATAATTACAGTCCTAGCGAAAATACAGATAGAAACAAAGAATATTGTGTTTCATTACCGTTAAAGGCATCCGTAATCGTAATAAAATATTCATTTATTCTTGTACTTTTCATAACTTAATAAAGAAAACAGCGCGAGTTTCCGGATTCGAGTTTCAATGAACTAAGGTTTCGATAACAGAGGAAAGAAATGATTATTAATAAAACCACTGAATAGGTTTCATGAAGAAGTAAGAACTCACTACTAACTTAGTACATGAAAATTAAAAAAATGTAAAAAATCAGAGAAGTAGATAAAATTACGTCTTTGTTGATATAACACCCCGAAGAGCTTACATATCCTAAATATTACTTGAATGTGTTTCCTGGTAGTAATCCAAGGATTAAGTCAACCGTGAAAGGCATGTATCCTGTGTGTTCAATAAGGTTCCGTTAAGTATATGTAACAAAAAACCTGTTGGAGCGGTAACATGATAAAGTACACCCACATTTTTGCATTACAAAGAAAACTTATTCACATAAGTCAGGTGTAAAATCAGATCAGAGGCTGAATTTCCTGTATAAAATGCTATCACGCGTGCCACGGTCATCGCCGAACTTTGTAACAAAACTACGTAGGTAGACTATTAATAAACGTCAACTATTAATCCAGGATTAAGTTTACATCCGTGTCCGATTTAATCCATTTAAATTCATTTAGCCGTTTCGGTAACAACTTTAGACGAATGTAAAATTTTCCACGTTTGCTATAGATATATAACTATGATCCATGCCTACTGCTGTGGTTGCTTTGGGGCACCGAGCGGTCATCGGGTCTTAATTGAGTTCTAAATGTAGAAATCCATGTTTGCTCATCTAGGCACGTGTGAATCCGACATGTCATCAACCTACGCTTATCTTGTTCTTCGCTTCGCTTTCTTGACGAATGTTTTACGAAATTTTAATGCACCAAATTCTCGGTAGGTATAAATGCAAAACTGGTCCGTCTGAAATAAACTAACTAGTACCTATCTTGGAATGTTTATGTATTTACAGCGTGTGAAAAACATCTGGTTAATCTCAGTAGGTATGAAGGAAACATAAAATTAAAATGAATAGGAATAACGAGATAATTTTAAACTCAATTAATATTCCGTTCTTACATCAATATTGTAAAATGCCCCGTAATTATTAATTTATTCATTTGATAAGTTCTCTGATGAGTTAACCACATTTGGATCATGTTTGACCCTCGGGATATATCGTCGAACCGCGGAATTGTAACCCAGTATCGAACGAGTGAATTAGTGATAGGTAAATATCCATATTAATATGTATAGAAAATATTTACTATAGAAAATCACCTTTACTTCAGAACATAATTTAAATAGTATAAAATACACTTGATTAAAAACTTTTTACGAACAAAAAACAAAACTGAACACTTTCTGAACATTTTAAACGATCGTTTAAGTTCATACATATTCCTAGAGCCCAAAGAACGTAAACAAGAGCTTGTTTTTGAGCGTTTCCATTGAAATGAACTGTGAATATAATCTGTCTGTACGTGTGGGACGGCACATGTTTATCGATTGATCATGAATCCACGGCCTTTACCTAGTCATTCGTTTGTTGACTCTAAGGGCCTTACTACAAAAACTTTAAACCCTGTTTTACACTTGTCTAATAAAATTTTGGCTGCAAAATGAACCATATGTCAACGTCATAATTTGACATTTTTTTAGACAAGGCATAAACTGACGTTTAAAAGTTTTTGTGGTAAGACGGTATGGGTTTACAATGCGTGTAATTACTCTTTTATTTTTTTTTAGGGGTAAATAAAAGACAGCTACATGTAACAGAGATGAGAGTGTTGACAGGAATGTGTGCTGTTCAGCTAATGGATAAAATAAGGAATGAGTATGTAAGAGGAAGTTTGAAAGTGGCATCGAAAAACTATGTGGTAACCGGCTTTCATAGACATGTGATGCGAAGCAATGAGGATCATGTTGTGAGGAAGATCTTGAGCTTCATGCTCGTTGATAGATAGAGGAAGGAGCCGTCCAAAGAAACAATGGATGGCTTGTGTAAAAGTCGATGTGGTTAGAAAGAATGTTGTCTGTCAGATGACGGCAGAGATGAAGAGTATGGAAGAAAACACTTACATGTGAACAAATTCAAAATATCTAACAGTCAAAGTTGTAGAATAGTAACTTCGTCTTGGTCGTAATATGAGTCAAAGAAGTAATTCCACATACATATTACGAAACCAATATTTTTACATTTGGTGTGAGAAGAATTACTAACACGCTCTAGATTTTCCTTGATATACCTAATATTTTTACTGAAATTACTTAGAATTGAATTTGCCAAAGTCGTAGTGTTCTCATCACTTAAGCACCAGCCTCTCAAGTTGAGTGTTTTCGATTCCAGGTCACGAGAACACTAATTTTGTAAGTTATACGTAGCTTTTAAGTACACTTGACGTACCAATTAAGGTAAACGCGGGTGAAGTCGTCATGCCCCAATAGTCGTCAATTAATCTTAAAACTTTTATTATCATTTTCTACTGAACTTAAAATGGGCCGGTTTATATATCAACATATTCTTGATAATATATTGCACAATTGAAATAACAATACGGGGTTTTAACAGTCACGGCTTCTAAGATATGTTATTTTAAACGTGTGTGCCCTAACAAAATCGTTTTTTCGTGAAGTTCAGCTGTCAAAAGTGAAACTCAGCACGTGGTTTTGTGTTTTGATTTACATAACTCCAGTGGGGTCTGTGGTATGTTTCTTTGTTCAATTAGATAGTTAAGGTTATTTGCTAGCGATGTAATATGCAATTTGGAATACTTTTAACATAGAAGATATATTTTTTTAATGTGACGTCTATTGGTACTTCAAAACTCCCATTTGACCCAAAACCCGTCAATTTTAAATTATTATGACGACTACTGGGACATGCTCAAAAGTTGCACCTAAACTCGTCATAATGAGGATATTTTGTGTTTTACAGTACAAAATGCGAATAAATAGTAACAATATCGGGACAAGTAATAATATCGGGACTTTTACAAAATTGATAACTGTCTAGAACAAACATATTTAAGGTTAAGATTACATTTGTTCATAAAACTGCGTTTCTTTTAAGCTTTTTCTTAGGGGTAAATTTTACTCTGCTGGTTCTAGATGCACGTACACAGTCATGTTATTCGATTCAATTAATATGTTTCTTAATGGTTAAATCCCCTGTTTTCTATAAGTATGCACTTTCTACGAGTGTTTTTTTTAGGTATACAATATGTCCCGGGGATAAGTGACCGCCCGAAATTTTTTGAATATTTGTACAAAATTAAGGATAATTTCTTTTATATTTTTGAAAAAAATCATTAAAAAAAATTTATTGTCAGGCCTGTTAATAACAGGCTTTGCTCTTTTTTTACCGAGTAGGAGTCAAATTTCAACTGACTGTATTTTTGCATTTGTTTGAAATAGCAGCAAACATTGTTCTGAGCTATTGTAGGAAATATCATGTAGTTTATTAATAAATTAAAAGAAAGTGATATTAAGGGGGCATTTATTGGACTTATTTTGGAAAGACTGAAAAAAAAGGCGTTATTTTCTTTGAATTTTTATTTTATTTTTTTTCTAATAAATGTTTTATTACATTTTTTTTATGTTTGATAATTTTAATTGATAAACTATGATGTCGGCTAGTCAATAAAGAAAAAAGAATTTAAAAAGATGTAAAAACTTAGGAAATATCTTAAACAAACTGCAGCACGTCACAGTATTTACTAAAAAAATTTAAAAAATCATTAAAAAAAAACCAAAGGCGGTAAGTCCCAAATATAAAGGAAATTATCCTTAATTTTGTACAAATATTCAAAAACTTTCGGGCGGTCACTTATCCCCGGGACACATTGTATATTGGCCGCTGTAGGCCTCCGCCATTTGATTAAGATCTACCGCTTTGGGTACAAGTAGGTCTAGCACTAGCCTTTGTTTCTACTACGCTTGGATTACAATTTGTGGCAAACAAAAATTTACTGTTCTTACACTAAGCTTTTTGTTCGAAATAACTGCATTTCGTTATGCGTATTGTACCGCGTCTTCCTAACGTGCCTTAATAGCGCCTGTATAAAAATTATGTCATTCAACTAGTTTTGACGCAAAAATATTAAAATCAGTTTTAAAACTAAGATGACATAGCTTCCATCGCTGTCACTTCTTTGCTTGTCGTATTCGATATTGATGGGTAAAGAGTAATCTTAAGTAAGATTTTTTATTTAAAATTGTCTGTATTTAGTGATTGCATGATCGTAATTTTAATAGCAGATCATGACTGAAAGAAACTACAAGCAAGAGGGCCTTTTAAAAGTCATAAAAGCTGTGAGTCGTGGTGGCCTAGTGGGTAAAGAACCAACCTTTCGAGTATGAGGGTGTGGGTTCGATTCCAGGGTCAGGCAAGTACCAATGCAACTTTTCTAAGTTTGTATGTACTTTCTAAGTATACTTAGACACCAATGGCTGATAAAAAGGTGAAGGAAAACATCTTGAGGAAACCTGGACTATACTAGGTCTGAAATCACCAACCCGCACTGAGCAAGCGTGGTGATTAATGCTCAATCCTTCTCCATGTGAGAGGAGGCCTGTGCCCAGCAGTGGGACGATAAAAAGGCTGTAAAAAAAGGCTGTAACAGAAAAGCTGTAAATCAAGGGCCCACACACAACATCAGATGCAGCAAAAAAATTTAAAACGCCCTTTTAAGACAACTTTAATGAAATGGTGACACAAAACCGACGATTATCCCTGTATATACTATAGAAATGAACCCAAGGACAATCTCCGGTTCTGTGCTAAAGTATTGCTAACTATGGAGGAAAACTACTTGGGAAAACTACTACTACTGCGTTGCGAGGGATGTTGATTGGATATAGGAAACTATAGGAACTATGGCACCTGGAAAAAAGTCGTGGTGGCCTGGTGGACCAAGAATCAACCTCTCAAGTATGAGGGCGCGGGTTCGATTCCAGGTCAGGCAAGTACCAACGCAACTTTTCTAAGTTTGTATGTACTTTCTAAGTATATCCTGCAATGACACCATTGACTGTGTTTCGGATGGCACGTTAAACTGTAGGTCCCGGCTATCCTTGAACATCCTTGGCAGTCGTTACGGGTAGTCAAAAGTCAGTAAGTCTCACACCAGTCTAACCAAGGGGTATTGGGTTGCCTGGGTAACTGGGTTGAGGAGGTCAGATAGGCAGTCGCTTCTTGTAAAGTACTGGTACTCGGTTGAATCCGGTTAGACTGGAAGCCGACCCCAACATAGTTGGGAAAAAAGGCTCGGAGGATGATGATGATGAGGAACTATGGCACCTGCCGATGACAATATATAAAATACATGTTAAAATGGCAGGTGGAGACTCGCCACCTCACTTACTGGGCCCCCGGGAATCAGTTGCTAAATCGCAACAAGAGGGCAACAGGTAAATGAGCTGCTGAAGGGTGAGGATACCTCGGCGGACTTTAAACGCAGATCACGCGCTCCCTGTGGGTCCAGCATCACCGGCCCACTCGCCACTTACCACGAGGCACCTACCCTCCGAGCAGGGCTGCTAACCCTGCTCTAGCGACTCCACTCTGGTCGGCCAATGTAGGCAAGCCAAGAGGCGGGAGACCTTCACTCCAGCATGCCGGAGATGGGGGACAGTATACTCTCCCCGGAGCACTCGGAT
This sequence comes from Helicoverpa armigera, assembly GCF_030705265.1. Lineage (NCBI taxonomy): Eukaryota > Metazoa > Arthropoda > Insecta > Lepidoptera > Noctuidae > Helicoverpa > Helicoverpa armigera. The sequence continues at coordinate 4,803,997 of NC_087132.1, read as the reverse complement.
ATATAGCCCCGCGGGGTCGCTACTCCCCGTCATCCACCTCAGATGCCCTGTGGGGCTTATTAGATATTATTATTATTGAGTTTGAACGGTTAGTTGTACCTAATCATATTTTATTTTTTGATTGATACCTTTAAGACAGTAGACAGTTTAAACTGTCTATAGAGATTTTTGCAAATGGTACTTAGCATGCGCTAAGCAGTTCAGAAGTTTTGATGAATGACAACCTTACCTACATATCTATGAATGTTAGTAATTATTTCGCGATAAGCTATATAAATGAATGTGGCTTATATTTTTTGTGAATACTAATTATTTTATTTTACAATTTAAATATTTTAAAAGTAATTATTTTACTCGTGCTACATATGCACATGACTGCATCGTTATTATGATTAAAAAATATAACATACTAGCTTCTGCCAGCGGTTTCACCCGCATCCCGTGGGAACTACTTCCCGTACCGGGATAAAGTAGCCTATAGCCTTCCTCGATACATGGGCTATCTAACACTGAAAGAAATATTCAAATCGGACCAGTAGTTCCTGAGATTAGCGCGTTCAAACAAACAAACTCTTCAGCTTTATAATATTAGTATAGTTATCGGCACGAATCTTGAGCTCTGACCTACTCCTGCGCAGAAGTATTTATTGGGTCCCTTTTGTGGTATGAAGTAAGGCGCGGGGACGGGCTAAAGCGGTGATTGGCCCGCAGTGCATCGCGTCATAGCGGTCACTCGGGATTGGTTCTTTGCTAATAAATCACTTCTGCGCAGATGTAGGTCAGAGCTCAAAATTCGTGCCGATAACTAGGTATATAGATATTTTATACATAGACTGGTTTTGTGATTCCAAGCGTTTGATAGATAGGAATATAAATTAAAATGCAACCATGTATCTGTTTTATTGAATACCTTCTCTTCTAACAGATTATGACCTGCTATTCTAAATAGGAATTTGGTTTTTTATCTATCTACCTACCTGATGTTTCAAAAGCAAAAGGCATACTTTTAACAAATTCAAGCACAAAAAAATGTACATAACTTGAACCTTATGTTCAAGAGCAGAGAGTTTACATTAGCATTAAAAGTTGACGAGTACTGGGATAATTTGACGAGTATCCGTACAAATCAGACGACTATTGGTACAAATCGCCCTTTTTTTACTTTTGCCTTAATAAGTATATAAACCCATCAAAATTATTAAAAAAACATTAGTTAATTAGAATAATGAATAAATACTCTATCACGTCATGCAAAAAATTTCATTTTCTATTGAATATTTAACACACAGTAGCGCTTCAAAGTCAGTGATTTCCGAAATCCGACGACTATTGGTACGTTTACCTTACTTGATTTACCAATGACTGAGTGAAGGTGAGGAAAAAAATCTTGAAGAAACCTGGACTTTCCGCCCAGAGCAAGTGTCGAGATTAACGTTATATTTCTTCTCTTTTCTCTTCTCTCATTGCCCTGCAATGGGACAATAAGAAGACGGAAAACTGCTAGCAATTTATATTAAAGCATTGAATTATAAAAAGATGACACGTGACCCTAATTACTTTATAACTAGAAATCTTAACAACAGAATATACATTGTCATGTATTTTCAAAGAGGATTCCGCAGAATAGGTTTTTGCACTATTGTTGCATACTAAGTAGCTGTTTTATGACTTTAATAGCACGTGTTTGTGAACTAACTTTTAAAGATGAAGCTCAAAAGTCATAGAACTACGCTATGTAGTAAGTAAGGTGGGACGTACGTTGTGAAGAAAGTGCAGTGGGTATAGTAAATGGATGCGGGCCAGTATTGTTAGTGCTCACTGGGGAAGGCCTACGTTTAGCAGTGATCGGCTATAATGATGAGATGATCATTAATGCCTACATTATAATCTCTCCAAAATCAATCCATTATGGTAGGTGCCACAAGGCTACGGTATGTTTGACTGCAAGCAACATTACTTTGTGATGAAAGGTGCCGCTGTTGCCTGGGAATAAAAATATTTTATTCAGAGAATTTAAAAACAAATAACAAACGGAATTCCATTCCAACTCGTCTCAGATTAAATGTGCATTTTTTTATTTTTAAAAGTCTTTGTTGGTTTAGCCTACAACTGTTTTTTTCTGACTATGAATCAAGGTTCAGTTCCCGGGTCAGCTGATTGTTGATTTTACACGATTTTTCGCAGAATTATAGTTTTCAAAATTAGTTTCTATTGTATTACGATCACTTTGCTTTCAAAATAAATATGGTCATTATTTGATAAGTGAAAAGTTCCATCTTTGTTTGATTTAATAAAATAGTACTTTGAAGTTGACAGGCGACTTAAGAGGGCTATCACAAATTTTCGCGAATTTAAACGTTTTATACGAGTTTTGATGCTTTGGATATAGTCACAATAAAAAAACAAAAATAAGATTCAGAAAGTTTGATCATTTATCTTGAAAGTGTATTAAATAAATATTTTAATTTGTCCACGTACATCAGTAAAATCTTTGTCTCTGCAAAGGATGTTTCATAAAATGTTGCTTTTGGGTATCTTTTGATGCTTCGGTACTCCGAGGATATAGCAATTTAACCATTTATAAAAATGTTCAAGATACAACTATATCTTGTACTTGGAAGTGCTTAAATCAATTTATTACAATTCATACAGTATTACACCAAAAATAATTCTATAAAACTGAGAGTTACTGACAATTTTCCGTACGAAACTATATTTTTTATCTATGAAAGTATAATCCAAATTCAAATAAAAAACATTTAATAATTAAGGTGGTATTGTTATAAAGCTTGAAAAAAAAAATTGGTCTATTTAAAAGTAAAACAATATTTTAAAATAATTTTTGTTTGCAATGCAAAATCAATATAAATCTTGTGACGCGCGGTGTTCAACTTTAGTCAGCGCCAGGCGCTTACCGAGGAGGGACGTATCGCTCGCTGTTGCGCCGCGTAAACTCGCCGGAGTTCGAAAAATATAGCGCAACCTACGCATCTAACACGTTTTGATACTAGTGAGTTTTATTTTATTTATTAGTTATAATGATCTGATTGAAATGTAATATACATAAGTATTAGGCCATGATATTCTAATTCGAAAATGTTATAGATTGGGTCCTCTTTTTTTGATGTTGGTTATAAAGAAATATGTACGTAAATGTCATCGTCGTTAGTTTCGCTGTTGCATAATAATGTAATTGGACTTCTTTGATTCTTGCAGGATAATGAAAGCATATTTAATTCAGACTATCAGACTCAATTGAATACCAGTACAAATAATATGGTAAGTATTTTTTGTCACCCGCAAAAGGTATACGTGACATATTTGTTTTAATAAACTATCTACATTCCTAGTTTTCATTGTTGCAGGAAAATGAAGATACAATACATGGAAGACGAATTATAGATTTTAGTTTTTTTATAAATCAATTACTTATAATTGATAAACATGGTGAAAAGTTTGGTTGTCGATTAAATAATTTAAAAATTGTAAACGATTACTTGTTTATTGTAACTCAATCGAGCTATTCTAGGTTATAAAATTCATCGGTACAAATAATATTTCATAAACTATAAAAACAATAAATTATTTCGGAAAAAAGTGGCAAAGTCTCAAGTTTGTTTGTGCCGCGTGGCGGTCCGCAGGTGTGCGTTGCGTATTTCACTAGACGCACACATGCGCAAGTGCTGCCGGCTATCGTCTAATTTACCTACAACTGAGCAGTTGGATTTTGTAATAGCGCTCTTAAATGTAATTGTGAGACTTATTAATGGAATAAATAATTGTATCTGTGTAATTATTTTAATATTAGTTCTTTATAATTCGAATAAGATTTTAATCATTCCAACTTTAAGAACCTAATTAAAAAATTCTCAGTACTTGTTACAGTTTGAAGTACAAATATAAAGACTATTCGGTTTCTTAACCCCCGTACACATTTGTGTACTTTTCAGGCTCAATCAAATACATCATCCTCCGAGCCTTTTTCCCAATCATGTTGGGGTCGGCTTCCAGTCTAACCGGATTCAGCTGAGTACCAGTGCTTTACAAGGAGCGACTGCCTATCTGACCTCCTCAACCCAGTTACCCGGGCAACCCGATACCCCTTGGTTAGACTGGTGTCAGACTTACTGGCTTCTGACTACCCGTAACGACTGCCAAGGATGTTCAATGACAGACGGGACCTACAGTTTAACGTGCCATCCGAAACACAGTCAATGGTGTCTAAGATATACTTAGAAAGTACATACAAACTTAGAAAAGTTGCATTGGTACTTGCCTGACCTGGGATCGAACCCGCGCCCTCGTATTTGAGAGGTTGGTCCTTTACCCACTAGGCCGCCACGACTTTCTCAAGGCTCAATCAAATACAACGTATTTAATACTCCTTCAAAATTTTCACTTGAACGTACTTATATTTTGACGAATAATTGAATTTCACTAGCGTACCTATCTTTAGCATTTGATTTAATTCGATGGTCAGAAATGTATGTGAAGTCAGCTGTGGTTTAATTAATGCGCGCTCGCCTTTATAAAGTCGAAATACAGATATTATTATTTTGGTTAATTTGCATCCTCTGTATACGAGAGAGGGAGATTTTAGCAAGCAAATATAAGTGAATCCACATACATATTTACCTATGTGCTTACTCTTACGACTAATTGAAACATGAATTAGAGCAGATATGTATCACAAATTAGTGTAATCGTTTTATTTATCAGATAATTTAGGCATAATGTACTATGTTTTATTATTTATTCATTTTCCTCTCTTACGACTATCTTTACAGATTACATCTGATTCGATAGTGTAACTTAATTCTATATATACATAATATACCTATTGCAAAACAATTCCACTTAATAATCCTACAATTATTCTATGTTTTATAACTAATAATACATATTGCGGCTCTCTCAAACTCGCTCAGTGAGCAGGTTATAAGTTTCTACCGATAGAGTTTCAAAGACTGTTCGATATCTAGAAATATTTACCCAACGTTGCATCCTCACTTAAAAATGCAAAAGTAACTACCCGCCTGTCGCGCTTTCACGCCGTGAATACTGAACCGATTTTATTATTGGTAGGTACACAAATAGCCTAGCTAGAGCTTGGAAATGTTCTTATGTTATTTTTTATGCGGGTAAACGAGGGAGGAGCTGCGGGGAACAGCTTTTTTATATCACCTATCAAATTGTTTTATAAATTCCCAATGATTCTACAGGAACAGGAAACTAAAAAAAACCTTTTTAGTCGAAATAAAGCAAACGTTATTGGGAGGCTTACATAAAAATAGGTTATCGCTGTGATATAATCCAGTGTAGCCTCTGATTAACATGTATTTTCGTGCTAATCAGTGACCCAGAAATTCATAAACAATAGCCTTAGGGCTATCGGTTTTCCATGTTAGTATAGAGTATTTAAAACGCTTCATTGTTTACATAATGTTGGGTAATTTTTGGAACTAGCAAGGCGTAAAAGGTTTTTTTTAATACCTACTCGTGTACTATCGTGTTAAGCTCTCAAGCTCTAAGCTATCAGTCTCGGCCTAATTATATTGAAAACACAAAAAAAAACACATGTTATCTTGTAATTTTTGTCTTAAAATAATACTATACATACTATAAATACCTTTGTATTTCTTCAATAAAAATAATAGTAAATAAATGATTTTATTTTATCAACGTATTCAGTGTTCACGAAATGCGTGGCATTACGCCGTGAGCTTCGGGACCTTGTCTTCAGTGACATCCATTTTATAGGCAATAAAACATAATGGCTTTTAGAATGGCGACTAGCGACGCCTTCGGTCAGTTTTAGGTTTTTTTTTTGGTGGAAAAATTCACCTTATGTGACAAGAAGCAAGTAAATCAGATTTTTACCCTATTGTTCGTGGCTTTGTTCGCATCTTAAGAGACTTTCAAATACTAGGTATTTACAAAACAGTCAAAATATTTTTTTTCTATGTGTAGCTTAAATTACTAACTTAGATACTTGTATAAAGAGGACCAGTAGTATTACTTTGCACTATTTATAAACATTGTTGTTAAAATGGAATGAACAATGGAAGTACGTTAGCAAAGTGTGTAGTTAAAAGTCGAAGTCATTTTGACCGTTTCAAAACACGTGCAATTTATTAGTAAGCGATTTCCTTTAACTCTTAAGCTAGGATTATAAAGATTTAAAATTAATCAAATATTTTCCTTTTGTAACCAATTCGCTGATCCCATACAGCGTCACAAACAAAACTTTAAAACATGAAAAAAACAAATCAAAGTTATTTGTGAAATGGCATCCCACAACACAAGTCAGTCGAGTTATTTACGTTATCAATCAATAGCAAACATCAGAAGCCGAATCATTTGGTCGTAGGTAACTGAGTGGCTCATCAATCACTTGACAAGGTAAGCAAGGTCACCAAGGTAAGCAAGGTAACCAAGGTAACCAAGGTCACCAAGGTAAGCAAGGTAACCAAGGTAACCATTAACAGGTTGCATGTATCCACTTAAAGTTGCAAGCATGCTCAAAGCTACTGAAGTGACTGAAGCTATGCTTTACCTACAAAGTGATTGTATCAATACCCGAACACGACTGTAGCCTGTTTCAATTAATTGTAAATGGTTCACGTAACGATTCTGTTGCCGATAGATTCCTTCGCTAAAAGATGTACCAGTAATAGTTTTTGCAATAGCCATAAAGATAGTAAAGGGATACATAAACTTACATAGGTTTTATTAGTTTGAACGCGATCCTTTTTTAGAATGATGTAAGACGCTTTGATGGCATGTTTTAAAGAATAACTTTTCAATCGTAAATCATAAGTTGTATATATTGATAAGTTTATTTTAAGTTTCATGTAGAAATGTCTCCTTTTTTCAGAATAAATAAGTTAGTTTAATAAGTTAGTTCAGAGAAAGTAAGTCGTAAATGGACAGAAATCGAAAGTACATTTTATGCAGAGATAAGAGAGTAGATAATTATTATTATTGTATTTGTGTTAAAATTATAAATATTACAATACAGATAAACAAAATTTTATTAATAGTCATGGAGGCAGATACCTACTTATCCCTAATTAAATTGTTATAGAATTCACGTTAATTAAAGGCTGATCCACCGGTCATCATGTTGTAGTAATTTGGGAAAGCCGAGCGTAATAATTTGATTTCGGCCAATTTTCTATAATATATCGGTATTCCAAATAATGTTTATTTTACCAACAGAAAACAACACAAAATGTAAGTTTATCAAAATAGGTTAAGTACACACACTGAAGGATTCACATAATTTTCAGATTTACAAACATTTCTCCTTTGACCCACTTTAGCAAGTATACAGCGTACATACATGCATGTACTAGCAAATAATGTTGTCTATGTAAATAGTGTTTTTAGAACGTACAAATTGAACTTGGTTTTTTAATAAGACCCTTTATATTTCGTAAGGTCTGCATTAGCATATGATCTTCTCTCGTAGCAATGTGCTACGCCGTAGCAATACTACGACACAACGACCTGCATAGCAAAGGTTAACTTATCAGTATGTTGTTATTCCCTAAGAGCTTAGCTGATTAGAAAACACTCATTTGCATGTTGCGAGAATCATTGAAGTGTAATGTTTTTTACTTAATTTATTCATTAATAATTTATGTTTCTTGGTCAAGTTAAAGTCCACAATATTAGTCCTTAACCAAATATGTCTATTTTAGTTTACATAGCGCGTTTTCTAATCATATTCATGGATTTAATATGGAAAAAGCGCTTCATAATTTGTAAAAGAAAAATAACAAATACTGCAAAGGTTCTTCTTCCGTGACTTTTGGTTTGTTACAAAGTAATTAGCGCCGAGAGTTAAAATTGTAATAATTGCTGTAATTATTTAACATAAGATCTTCTCCCTTTTTGGGCTCATCTTATTAAAATTGATAACGAGCACTCAAATTATTTAAAGAGACAACGAATTCACTTTAGACGGACATTACGATAAAGATTTTGCCTTTTATTTACGAAAAATAAATAAAATATCAGCTCGTGCACCAGGAGTAAGTAGTCAGCTATGGAGTTCATAGTACTGTGAATAAGGTTGAGTGTTTTATTTTCCGGGATAAGGCACTCGACCTAGTGTGCCAGGCCTTTATTCAAGCGAATGTATGGGTGACGAACAACGAGAGGTAAACGTTCGTAATTTGCTAGGACTCGATTGCGCTCGGCAGTCATTGCTGCTTTATGCATTGGCGGTTGCAAAACATTCGAACTGTGGAACTTTTCTCACAGACCAGTACATTTTCGGTAAAGTAATTAAACGATGATAAAATTAATCCACAGTCTCATAGTTTATGATATTTTACAGCAGTGTAAAGGGGAGCGAAACCAAATTTTCTACAAAAATGTAGACCATCGACTGTCACTTCTGATCTCTCGCTTCTTGGCCCAGTTACAGATTTGGGAAAAATTAATTCAAAAATAAAATATTCTACGCCTCAATAGTTCGACAAAATGAAAGAATATTTAGAAAAAAAAGTAAACTGCCATTGTATAATGCTTGGTTTTGCCCGACTGCCAAAATGGATTATGTTTTGTAGGGTTTAGTCTGTTTAGGCCTAAGACATAGAATTTATTTGCGTTTTGCCGCCTATATCAAAATTGCACTAGCAAGCACAAAGAATTATTTATATTTCTCAGTCTATCAATGATCTGAAAAGTATTTTATTTCATTCTATGCGTATAACTATTCTACCATTTTTATGAAATCGAGTGGGCACTTAATCGGCAATCACAAAAAATGTGATCAAAATATTTTATTTTCGATACTAATAAGAGGACATTCTGAAGGATACCTTCTATAATAAATTATTTATCGAATAGAATAGAATAGAATATTCTTTATTGTACACCAAAATAAACAGAAAAAGACATTACAAAAAAAAAATACGTGTAAGTACAATAGGCGGTCTTATCGCTCAAAAGCAATCTCTTACAGACAACCTTTGGATGGAGTCGATTTTAAATAGATATATTACGGGTAGTAGGCGTATCGAATTTCTTACATCTTAGCTTTTTTGTTAGTCTGGAAATGTGATTTGCAAAACAGTACAAGTACGTGCTCTTTTATTTTACCGCTGTATTTAATTAATAGAAAATTCCAAGAAACCAACTGTTTGAATGGGATCGAGCGTCGATCGATTACAGACGGCTTTGCACTGCAGTTGAGCGTAAGAACTACATAGTTCGTAACAGTCTGGTTGTCCGGAACTTCTGAAGCAATCTAGAAGATATTAAAGTTCTCTACACATGCCTGGCCGTGTTGGCTATTTGTATAGACGTTCGCCTAGGATACGGTCAGCGTATTTACTAAGACCACGATAACGTAACTGAACTGTGAGAAAAAGCGCTGAACAACGATATTTCCGAACTTAATTAACTTTTATGAGGTTTATACTAACTTTTGGAGGTTAAAGATGCTTACTTATTATGTAAAAAGAGTATAAAATCGGTAATGCAATTACTAGCATTATACATATACATAGATAGCTTAGCATTTAACATGTCTTAATTCACGGGAAGACATCATCGGCAGCAGGTAGTATGTAATAATTTGCCCAATATTTTTATCATGTCAAGGTTATGTGAAGTTATTCAATCGTACAAATGTAGGTCACACCCTCAATTTTTATTTCATGTTTACTGTTATTAGAGTACATATTTATTAGGAGATCGTCATTACTGAGCGCCGAATGCGAGTTTTGCAAGTTAACGTTATCGATACGTAATCAAATCATAGAATTAAAGAGTCATAAGTTACGTCACATGATTTGAATATTTCCCTTTACGTACATTTCTGACGGCATTTATAATACAACCAAAAGCCAATAGCAGCTTTATTGAAAAAACAGTTCTGTAAATAAATGTTACGTGATTAACTTTTGTGATTACTTACGTATTGACGACGGCAAACAATTTGCAAATTCACCGTAGGCCCTCAGGTCACCTGTTAATCGTGTTTCAACGTAAATGTCTTTGAATAACATACATTGTAGATAACAAGATGTATATCAACACATGATCTATCCATAGTTTATATAGGACACGGACACCCAAAACAACCATGGGGGAAGATAGACGTGACTGATGTTCCAAGGTTGCAAGTTATAGTTTTGGTTAAAACACATATTCTGGACACAGCATTCGATCACAGAGCGTGGGCTCGTGACTTGAATACTTTTGCGAAAAAGCCTCAAGTAGTGAGCGGGAAAACGGAAAATGATTTTGTTTACCCAAGAACAAAAGTGAGCAGTTACGTCACATTTGTAATAGGTCGAGTTTGTAGGGTGAATACAATGAGTTTCTTTGAGATAGGAGATAATATATTTTTCTAACACACATATACCCACCCGTATCCTTTATTATCTACATTTATGTAATGTAAACTAACAGAATTCTGATTTAATCATCCGCAAAACATAATTACGAACAGCGGAATAATAATCACGCTTTGACAGTTTCTATTGTTATTATGCATTGCTACATACCTTTTGGCATTTATCTTACTAAAATGTTCGTAGCAATGAACCATAGAACTGAAAATGGCGGGCTGCTCGTAATATAAATGGCGAAGACGAACCCTATCGTAAGTACTCATCAGGTTTATCTAAAAATAAGTTGAACTATGGAAATGCGCCCGAAATTAAGTCTGCCCATTATTTCACTTAGTATCTATTGAACCTAAAACAGCTAAAGCAAACAATCAGGATCGTCAAACTTCAGTAATTACTTAGGTACCTGTTTAGTCCCTAACTTTTTTCATCCAAATGCTCCCCTTTTTATACCCTTGATCTCTGAAATTGACGCGAGTAGTTAGTTACCCAAGTACCCAACTGTTTGTTTCATAACTGATTGTAATTGTATTTGTTATGTGGTTAATGATCCAATTGAAAATTAGTTATTCAACAGAGTTGCCATAATTACCATAATAATTTCCTGGTATTAAGTTAATTTAACATAAGGTTGCCATGGGGTGAAATCTCGAGAAAGGTCACGACATTTTAACTAGAGACATTAACCTGTGATTCAAAGTTTGGTTCTCACACTCGTGTTTACATTATTTTTGTTAAACTTGACATTCAATTCATAACTCATTTTTAGGGTTCCGTAGCCAAAATGGCAAAAACGGAACCCTTATAGTTTCGTCATGTCCGTCTGTCCGTCTGTCCGTCTGTCCGTCTGTCACAGCCGATTTACTCGGAAACTATAAGTACTACAGTGATGAAATTTGATGGGAATATGTGTTGTATGAACCGCTACAAAAATATGACACTAAATAGTAAAAGAATTGGGGTGGGCCCCATACATGTAACTGAGGGATGAAATTTTTTTCGATGTACATACCCGTGTGGGTATCAATGGAAAGGTCTTTTAAAATGATATAAAGTTTTCTAAAAAACATTTTTCTTAAAGTGAACGGTTTTTGAGATATCAGCTCTCAAAGTCGTAAAAAGTATGTCCCCCCCCCTCTATTTTTATAACTACGGGGTATAAAATTCTAAAAAAAATAGAGGTGATGCATGCTAATTAACTCTTTCAACGATTTTTGGTTTGATCAAAGTATCTCTTATAGTTTTTGAGATAGGTTGATTTAACTGTAATTTACGGAACCCTTCGTGCACGAGTCCGACTCGCACTTGGCCGGTTTTTATTTAATAGTAGGTTAAAAACTATCGGTAGATTTATATGTTATTGTCCTTTATTAATATTTTTTTAAATATAAAAATAACATACACATTATTACCTAACTTTATAACATGATTTTAATAAATAACGATCCTATCAACGTTCACTTCAGTCAGGCATAGATAAAAAACCTCTAGAGGATAGGCACCGTACCAGGGTATCCTGTAGTTATTTATTATGTAATGGCTTGCTCTTGGCCTCGATACAGCTAAGTAGAAAGTGATAGATAAGGCCATGTCTACTTATTGACCATAAGTAGATTAATTCTGTTATTCTTGAAGCACGAAGTTTTTCTTCGTTATTATTGCACGTAATCATTTCACAAAAAGCAAACTTATTAGGGTAGAATTTTTAGTAAGGAGTCCTAGAGACTAACGTGCCAATTTACTGAAATATGTACCTAATAATATTTTTTTAGACCTTTTTTAATTCTCAGCCTGAGCTTGACATGTAATCAAGTTGGAGACTGAGAAATATAGAATATAAAGTGGCAAAGCTTTAGTACGGTAGTTGACGTATATTGAAATATTCAACATATTTTACGTGATAATCGATATATCCAATACAGGTAATGTAGGTACTCTAGATTAATTTTGTTTCCAGCCACTTCAAAAGGAAATCTAGATTTTTTCACGTTAAACTGTTTTTGCTAGTTTGACAACCACGCAAATTGTTACTAGATCGTCTATCGGCATTGAACACTATAATTTATTCTAGCACGCCACTTGATCGCATCTACTGATGACTTCCATTTACCCCTGTCATAGTTTCAGGTCTAAAATATGCTCGTTTCATGGCACCCATCAGTGAGCGATCATCGTTAGGAGAAATCAAACATTGGGGCCTGATAACTTACTTGTTTGAGGATATTAAGGCAGGGTTACACCGTAAAAAGAGTTTTGATATCGCCTTAATTTAATGTCATTATAAGGGTGGCAATTGTGTCCATAGCTGGCCTTCCTCATATCGCACCTTCTTGTAATTAAGATTAAAAGATAACTAGTGGACAGGTGGTTATTATTATGATTTCTATGTTATTAGATTAATTAAAGTTGATAAAGCATGTTTAGGTAGGTATAACTGTAAGGTAATGTGTAAAGTATTTGAAGTTTAATACATATATAATTGTAGGTACTTAGTAACCCAGCTACTTGTAGATGTTTTAATATACCTAGCAAACATAAGGTTTTTGATTAATTTAAACTACTTACAAATAGTTTCTGATAGACTAAAGTGAAACGCTAATGTTGGGGGCCATTTATTTGGAAGTTAGTAAGTAATCTAAGATTCAGACACTATTACGTTTCAGACGACAGATAAATATCAGTAGAATTGTTAGGTCTTCCTGTCGCAAATGCTCAAAATGCATTCATTACTTCAGTAAGTTGAGCTTGAATGTTCAATTATTATCAAGATATAAACTTGATGTAGTTGTAACGATCTCTTTGTAGACAAATAAGTACTAATGTTTTTTTGTGTAATGTCATTTATTAGTGGTTATTGTTGTACTCAAATTCTGTTCCTAGGGTTATTTTTTTTCCTTGAAGAAAGTATAATTTTAGACTTCCTTTAAGGAAAAGGTTAATTTTAAGTATTCTGTTACGCGGTGTCTTTGGAAAGTATCTTTCCTTTTACGTATTCATTATTTAAAATTGTATCTCTTCTTTCAATCTATAAATACGCTTTATAAAACGTGTAAAATATAGGAATTGTATATATTAAGTTCTTGTATTCATTATTTTGCACATTTGTATTAAAAAATCGAGTTTGAGCTAAAGTAATAAAAACATGTATTGAATATTAAATGGATGTCAATCATGTTGCTCAATACCGAAGTATTCCATTATAAGGTCTTTGACGCCACTATATCCGTAATGAAATATGAATTTCATCATAATGTAAAGTAGTTTTATAAATATTAAAAAGAAATAAAATGTGCTATTTATTACTTTTGTTGCATATTAAAAAAAAAAGATTTATGTTGAATACAAATGTATATATATACATATTTCCTTCCCTATGTCTTCGATTTGTTTCGGAGAAGAATTTCAAATACTTTTGATGAGAACTCAAACATTGTATAACGTTGAAAAAGCCACCACGGAGAATCGAGTTTCAAAGTAATTGGGATGTGGAGGTCATACGCGCAGTCAATCATATATACTTTACCAAACTGACATTAAATCACATACAGAGGTAAAGTTGCTAAAAACGTATTGCAAAACATAAAAAATATCTTGACAATTGGCAATTAAAATCAAATTACGAATAAAAAGGCTTTTAAAATTGTTATGTTTTGCACGATAATATTTAAATAGTGTTGACCTTAAAAAATACATTAATTCAGTAAATTATTATTATCAGTTTTTTTAAAAGTCATATTATTTTGTGCAGAATATTTCGCAGCTGTGATAAAAACGTTTAAATGACATTGAAATAAAATCAAACCTGCTCCTTTCAAATTATGATACCACACCATAAGTTAGGCAGGTAGTAATTTTAATTTTAAAAAAGTATTTATTTATACCTAACGTAGCAAAACCATCTGAATTCTTACCCGACCCATAATTTATAAATATTTTATTTTTGTACCTATTTAGAGTTAGTTTTATTTAGGTACTCAATAGTCGAAAATGATGATTAAGTACGTAAATGAACTCAGTGCGTCCCGACGTGTCGTACTCAATAGGTCATTAGATAGTTACGACAGCAGAATGACTAACAGTCGACGTATTAGTCAATAACTGAAAGTTAGGTACTTCCATTTTCGTTTCACTTTTTCAGAAGTTACATAAAAAAAAAGTTTTGAAAAGTAAGTACAACAAAAATAAACAAATCTTCTCAAAGTAGGTTGTAGAACTTCAAAATTAAGTTGTAAAATTTTCCACGAAATGCGCTAAGATTTTTCGCGCGGTTCAGTCACGTTCTTGAATGAGGGGGTTTTACTACGTTCTTGTTTAAGGTTTAGCTAGGTCATGTTTTATGGGAGAACGCTCCCATGACGCACTTGGCAGCCCGATTACTATGTCAAGGCTTCCATTAGATCACCCCTGGAAACAGTTTACGTCTTTCTCTATTTTATTTTTAGTCAAGAAAGGGAGTCGCGAGTTTAAAGTGTCTTTACGTCGCAAAGGAATTCCAAAACGTTACAACTTAATACGAGTTTTCCGCCATGCCACCTGCATTCCGGTGGAATCAACTGCTTCCCTTTCTGAGGCTATGGATTGTGCATATAATTTCATTTAAATCGGTTCAAAAGCGCGACGGAGTCACTCGCATAGAACATTAAGGATTTGGAAATAAATGTGGTTAGGTATGTAGTATCTACGATTGATAAAAAAATCTTATTCTGATTCAAAAGTTAAGGATTATTTAAAATTAAATGGTTTAAAATTGTTTCATAGTTGATAACGGAGATATATTTACAACAATGTATATACTTACATACTTTTAAGTAACTTGTTTATCGGGAATTTCGTCAATAACCCTTGAAATACACGCCTACGTGAATGAGTAAAATAAAAAGCTTTTAAAGGGCCAAATGAATGCTATTATTTATTTCTATAAATCCCTAGCATAAACGGATTGTTAGATTTTGAAATATTTCGAGTACATTTTTGTTTGTAGCTCAGAATAAAACTGTAGTGTAGATATCTATCGTACTATCAATTTATTGAATTGTATATCGAGCACTTCAACATTTACTTGATATCAAATTGCCGTATTGGTCTATTTGTTTAATACCTACCTATTTGCAAATAGGTATGGTATTTAAGCTAAAATCTGAAATGAAATGAAATCGTTTATTTTGCAAGTTGGACATTACATCACTTTTACACGTCATTTTAAGAACGCTGAGGTCGGCATTTCCTAACTGACTGATCCCTGAGAAGAAACGCCGAAACAAACTCAAGGGACATAGTCTCTTTTAAAGTCTGCTAGGATCAATTACCTAATAGCTTACCTGACCCAAAGTCTTTTTAAGTTAAAAGGATAAGTGAAATAAGGTTACATATGCGTTTGCTAACTATAGGTCATATACAACTGGCGCATAATAACATATTAACAATAATTTTACATAAAACATTAAAAAGTACATACCAGACATTAAACAAAATATCCTTCAGATTTTATGATCGTACGTAGAACTGATATATTCTGAACAGTTCTTTGTTTTCCAGAAAAATCATATTTAAATATTATATTATTTATTACAATGACCTTAAAATATTAAAAATAGGTATCAGTTGACTGTAGAACTTAGTATTTACCTGAAAATACATATGAAAGGTAATTTAGTTGGACGATTAATTGTTGAATTTTTATTCAAAGAACGAGTACCTAGTCTTTCGTGAGACATTGTATTCAAATATCACTGTACTTATGCTGTAAAATCATGCCTATTCCATTTTTGGGGACAACATTGTTGTGCAATTATGTAAAAGTTGTCCTCATTAGTGACCCAATTCGTTTTAAACCAAATGTACACGCTCCAACACCAAATGGCTGATCAAAAAGTGTTTATTTCCTTTATAATTTTGCTCTTCCTTGAGATTACTTTTGCTGACAATAACAAAAACAAAAATAAATATTTAAGTAATCCATCCACGCGTAAAAAGGATTGACCGTTGTTTGTTGTATCATGGTTGTATCCCGAAATTACTCACCCGTATTTTACAGTTTTGACTAAAGGTATCCATATACATCCCATCCCATCTCATCAGGCAGCGATACAAGATTGTTTAACATGATCATACACACCATACAGATTAAGAGGCCAAACAAACTATTTACAAGCCAACCTTAAGTTTTAACACTGTTGTTAGCGATTGAGATTTAACTCTAGATTAAGAAGATTTATGTAAATGTTTGCTCAGTAATAATGTGCATAATATATGATCGACCGTTCGAGGCAGCTTGTGAAAAATTAACACATTGTGATATCGTGGGAGAATTGTCAAAATATTATAATTTCTATTATCTATACATATAATAAATCTGTAGAAAAGTAATTTTTGTACATGGAAGAAATTGACAAAAAAAATAGCCAGCATGTTAAAGGATAACTAACAGAACCCATTTCCATCATTTTTGTCATTTTTGTCTGTTTGTCTGTTTGTCTGTTTGTCTGTTTATCTGTTTGTTTGTTCGGGATTCACGTAAAATCTACGAATTAAATGCAGACAATGCTTATATACAAAAATCCTACGTAACTTGGGGTATTACTTAGTTTTTGTTTCATCGAAATCGATTCACTCTATCAAAAGATATGATTAATTTTGTGAATTCAAGATGTAAAATATTACGACACGCAATCTGTTTGTCAAAACTGTACATTTGAATGTTGTACTTATATTAGTTGATCGGCCTATTATTAACCTTTACACAGAAAATCACACCTTCATAAGTAACTTCGGAAGAAAAAAAAATGAAAATTTTGTTTAGCCAAGGTTAAAGTAGCTCCATCTGTGGTAATCTGTGTTAAATAAAATACATAAAATTTGACAAAGGAGCGAGGTGGTAAATGACAATAAATTACCATACATTCTTTATAGAGGATTATTATTTCAACAGATGGAGTTGTGTATTTTCCGTAATTCACCATATTTTAACACGTAGTGTAATTTTTCGATAGACATTTCAATAGTGTTTGTCAGTTTGCCGTGCCACATCAAAATCCAATTATAATTATTACCTTGATGAAAGGAAAATTAATAGTTCTCAGCCAAATTTAAAACGGTGCCATCTAAATTATTTTTTGAACATTATGTAAAAAATGATGACTTTAGTATAACAATTAATTATCATTTAAAGTTACAGATGGAGTTCATATCAGGATTTTTTCATAAACATAGTTTAGCTTATCTTCCACTAATGTGGTGGCCTTAAAACAAATTGCTTTGAGTGAGTAGTATTAAGTAGACCTTAATTATTTTTTCTGATGCAAAATATGTAAACTTAATCCTAGAAGAAATGAGGATCTGTCTCTCGCAAGCGCTGCTAAGCGTGAGGTAGGTAGGTAATGCAGGATTCTGTAGCTTTAAGAACAAGCCCAGATACAAAGTGCAGATAAGAAATGGGAGATTTCTCGATTTAATACCATACACACGTAAAATGCTTTATGCGTCTGAAAACGTACAAATTGCGCGTCGCATACCAGAGACATGCTTACTTTCAACTTCTGATCGCAAATACACTGGTCACGATTACGAACAGTCTCAGTAAGACCCGAGCCAAGTCTAAAAAAACATCTTTTATATAAAACTACGTTTGATGTCATTCAATCACAAAGACAGAATTGTTTTCTGTTGCAAATCCTATCCACCTGTATCCTATCCTAATCCAGCATGCATTGCAGGTGTGTATTGCACAAAAACCAGAGATTCGATACTATTCGAGAAGTCAAAAGAGTCGAACTGCCAACGTCAGCTTCTGCGCTAAGCAAGTGTTCTTAATAGTACCTACCATCAGAATTACATTCATCGTTTAATGAGGTGAATAAATTTTCAGAAACCACAATAACAGTAGGAGCCAAAGCATATGATCGCTTCATAGAGCTCTGATTGGCCCCAGGTGACCAAGTCAGGTCTGATTTGTTCGTTCATCAGATCTTTGAAAGTGTTTCGGTGGATACTGATACTTACTGTCGTCCTGTGTGTCACAAAATATGGTATATAAACGTCCTCGGCAAGAGCGAAATTTTCCCGGTGTGCGGTAGTGACGCACAGTATACAACACTTATGTTTCTTTCGATTTGCTGGCTCCACCAAGAAATGACAAATTGCAAGCGTACATTTTGAAAATCTTGGCAAAACTGCAGGTTTCAAGTACGAACACATGAAGTGGACTCTCACAGATACGTACATTTTGCCTATCCGTGAACTAATGCAAACATTTCGGTGGAGTCCCGGCTCAGGCCTCCCCCACATTAAGCGTGTGCGATCCTCGGGCGTGTGAGTAGCGCGGGCGCCGCGCGTGCGTCGCGAGCGCGCTGCGTGAGCGTCGCGTTTTGCTGCCCTGCGGCATTTACCTAAAGCGCGCTCGCGGCGCGCACGCGCCGCTCTCCTTGACGTTTAACTGCTAAGGCGTTTAGCGGGCGGTGGGGATAGCGGGCGAAGGGGTAAGAACGCAACTCGAGCGCCGCGTGCTCGCCGCGAGCGCGTCGCTTGCACTCTTCACACATGCCGCAGGGCAGCAAAACGCGACGTTCATGCAGCGTGCTCGCGACGCCCGCGCTACTCACACGCCCGAGGATCGCGCACGCCTAATGTGGGGTCAGCCTTACCATAGTGAGTAAGTGCACAGAAAATCCCCGTCATACAAGTGTTTCTCCCCAGTAGTGAAACTATCCTACGCTATGCGCCTGCTGATGATGATGACTCATTTTATCATTCATCCAGCTATTCCCCAACTATGTTGGTGTTGGCTTCCAGTCACCGAATCTGTTTGAGTACCAATATTTTGCTTGGAGCGACTACCTATCTACCTATCTTCAATCCAGTCAACTACACAAGCCGATATCCATGGTAAGACTGACAGACTTTCTGGCTTCTGATTAGTCGCAGCAACTGCAGAAAATGTACAAATGACAGCTTTGTCAGACTCAAAGCATATAGACATAGATTATAACTGTTTCCTGTGAAAATTACTTACGCACCATACGTAATAATTTTCCAAATTGGCTGACTGGATCCAGAGATATTCATAACGTCACAAACTTTACTTCTTTTGTTTAGATAGGTAAATGGTCACATCCACAACACAACCTTGATCATTGAATCTATGCGACTGCTAAGTGTTAATCCTAATTATACTGTCACGTGAAAGAATGCACCTACGGGATAAGTAGTATTTTGACTATTCTATATTGCCCACGCAGACGAAGTTGCGGGCAACAGCTAGTTTATAATAAACAATGGGTTTCATAACAATATTTAAAGCAGGCATTCATTCGGCATGTTTTTGGGTTTGTCTGCTCATATAATTTACAGGATAATATGTTTTGAAGTAATAACATAATAATGATGGAAAATGTTATTGTGATACTGGAGGATTGTTTGTTGTTACAATTGAGGTAACCAGATTATTTCGAAAGCAAATTGTTGAAAGGGCAACATCCACTCAAGACTATTTTCTCCCTCCTTCTAAAGTTCATACATAAAGGGTTTAGAAACATTTTCACGAATCATTTTCATTTAAATAAAGGAGGTAAAGAAGATAACACGCCACAATATATTTGAAAAAATGTTGCAATATAAACTTCAGCTAATATATCTCGTCTATCTGATCCAGAGCCTTAGAAATTGTGTGAAGGCTTAACTTTGATAGCTAAGTTGTTGTACGCGATAGACTTCTATTCACCGAGGCTTTGAAGCAGATATGCGGGTAGATACGACTTAACATTTCATGTCTATAACACTCACCACAACTACTAGAGAGCTGTAACTCATCCAAAGAATGTTTTTGGTTACTAAAATATTCTTTTTTGCGTACTAGTTTTTAGGGTTCCGTACCCAAAGGGTAAAACGGGACCCCATTGTTTTCGCTCCTCTGTCCGTCCGTCCGTCTGTCACCAGGCTGTATCTCATGAACCGTGATAGAGAGCTGAAATTTTCACACATGATGTATTTTTGTTGCCGCTATAACAACAAATACTGAAAACTAGAATTAAATAAATATTTTGGAGGGATCCCATACAACAAACGTGTTTTTTTGTCCGTTTTATAAATAATGGTACGGAACCCTTCGTGCGCGAGTCCGACTCACACTTGGCCGGTGTTTTTTTTCGTTTTTTTAACCTGTTATTGTAAGTAGAGAACAGGAAGGAATGAATTTGTATACCAATATCATTACCATTTTCTACCATGTAGATTTTATTATTATATGAATATATTTTAAGCAGTTTTACCTATGACCTTTAGATGTCAACATAGGTATTTTATTAAACAGAGAAAAATGTAATTGCTTTAAGGTTAGACAACCTCTACGTAGTAGCTCTAGTAAAACTTTTAGCAATTATACATAATTTATTGTTTTTTGTAAACCGATACTTTTTCCTGATTTATTTTAGGATCAAAGAGCACTTTTTCCGCCTCATCCTTTTAATTAAATTATAGACAGTGTTATTCTAGTATATGTGTCCATATTTTGCAAAAGTTACCCACAAAAGTTGGATCTACCTAAGTATAAAAAAAATCTGAGACGAGTAACTAAATCCGCTTAAAAAGTTTTTACATTGTTATAATTTTTTTTCATTTTGTTTTCTTCTGTATTTATAAAACCCTCACATTATTACAATATCTTTATAAATGGATAACTGGATTTAGGTTTGCTGACAGATCATAACTCTTTTTTAGAATTGTTTATTTACATTTTACTGTTAAACCTTTTGAAGTCTGAAACATATGTAGGTATTAAAGAAGTAAATTTTAAAAGCATTGCCCTCGAGTTATACCTAAGCTGTCATTTTATTTGAACCACGTAGACCTTTTGACATGTTTAGATAATTATAACAGGCACAAAAACTTGTGTCTATATAATAGTTGTGTAGGTAGGTATTAGGTATTTAATACTGAATCGTAGGTCACAGGTTTGCAAAGCCGTCTAGACTAGTAATTATGTAAGTATAAGCATTTTAACTAAGTACCTTATTATGTTACTGTTGCCTATACTATTTATATTAGAAGTAACAGAGTAGATTTGATAAGTGTCAGTAATCAGCCTCTAATCTAATATGTAATGTAAATACTTTTAAAATAAATCAAGATATCTAGGCATGTGAACGAGAAAAGTTCAGCGACTGATCGCTATGTGGGGTATGTGAGATTTATTCAGTAGATACCTAAAAAGCCTTCAGTGTGCTGAAAAAAAATAACATCTCTTCGATTTGATATTAGGTATTACCTGTTGAAGGGAACTACTTCCCGCACCCAGACAAAAAGTGTAAAATTTCAATGTCCTTTTTTAATTTTAATCGGTTTAATATTTTTGATGTGAAAGCAGACAGACAAAAAGTGCAATGGACCGACAGATACTTTCGCAATTATAAATAGTGAGGATTATTTAAATCCCTTACAAGTTATTACCCTCAACGACGACGCATAATTAGCGTTATTGTGGAAGAGTGTTTTAAAAAGGATTAGGTACCTACTACCTACGTTTCAGACGCAGTAACGTTTACATACCTATAAGAATCATAACAAACAATGTGCTCAGCTCCTAAGGTCATTGCCCTTAACCTCCCGATTAATTTGGAACATAACGAAAGAAATATAAAAAAAATGTTTGATATTACTTGATGTTTCATCAAGTTTCGTTTCTTTAACAACAATGTTTCATCTATACTTATAATAAATCTGTAGAGAGGTCAATTCTGTACATTGAATATATTTCCAAAATAACTATTAGGGGGTGATTAGTGATCGATACTGATGCGAAAAATGCAATCAGAAAAATTTTTGTCTGTCTGTCTGTCTGTCTGTCTGTCTGTCAGTCTGTATATTCGTTATGGAAACAAAAACTACTTGACGGATTTCAATGAAACTTGGTACAATGATTCTTCATACTCCTGGGCAGGTTATAGGATACTTTGCATCACGCTACGATCAATAGGAGCAGAGCAGTGAAGGTAAATGTTGGGAAAACGGGAGAAGTTACTCCATTTTTTAAGATTCCGTCGCGTGTGCAACCCTAATGGTTACAGCTACACAGAAACCATGTA
This sequence comes from Helicoverpa armigera, assembly GCF_030705265.1. Classification (NCBI taxonomy): domain Eukaryota; kingdom Metazoa; phylum Arthropoda; class Insecta; order Lepidoptera; family Noctuidae; genus Helicoverpa; species Helicoverpa armigera. Next base: position 4,781,553 of record NC_087132.1, on the reverse strand, counting down.
TGACGAAAATGTTCTTCATAAAATTATGTAAAAAATATCCCATGACAGTATATATGTATCTTTTATGGTTGACTCACAATAACACCTAAAACTCTCTCGGTAGCTTAGCAGTTCGGGGTTTTCTGATTATATTTGTCTACTATTACGTTTATAACACTCTCACTCACACGAATTAAAAATAGTTAATAGTATTACCTATTCATTAAAAAAGATTCATATAAATCGGTGAAGAAACACCAAAGTTATACACGAAAAACGGATAAGCCATCGCGCGTGAATACTGAATCACGCTATAAGGATCATTTTTGGGCATCTGTCGCCGCGCTCGACGCGGCTCGCGGCGCGGTGGCTGCGCGAGTTTCATACAATATTTGGCTCTTGGTGCGATTGATGCGAATAGGCGTTCAGAGTGTTCAACCTTATTGCGCGACTTTTAGGTTTTAAATAATTTATTTTTAACTTTCTTTTGTTGTTATTTTATAAAATAGGTTGGTACCTATTAGTTATTTTGGTAGTGTTTAAATATTCGTTCAAATTACAAATTATTAATAGTTTACATTTTATTTCTTAAAGTAGTAGTAGGTACGCATAGATTTAGATAATTGGAGGGGCTGGTGTTTATTATTTCTTTCTCTCTTTGCACGAAGTCCGACTCTAACGCGGACGAAGTCGCTGGCAGAAGCTAGTTAAAAATAAAGATCTTTTATTGTTCTTTCTTGTATGCCAGTATTACATCAATAAAGAGGTTCGTACATTTATTTATTTGTAAAATAAACTCCTAATACCATGAAAACACGGTTATGTAATGTTGTACGCAATAATGTTCATTAAATGTTCTTATAGCATGAAGAAACAATGATTTAGAATTAAAAAATAATACAAGATTTATTTTAATTGCGATTTGAAATAGACATGATAATTTTAAAGAATTCTCTGGTTCATGGTACCAAAACCATATAAATATTTATACTTAATTATTTACATAACCAGAAACTTAATGTTTCGGGTTTTGCATGCGTTTGAAATCTTTAACATTGTATTTATACATTTATTTATTATATAACATTTTTTACACTATAAGCATAGCAACATAATTAGATACTTAGCTGGACTTTATTAGTTATGCATAATCAGGATTTATATTTAGGTAATATAGTTTGCTACTATTTTTTAAACATAATGTTATATATACGTACAACACATGTGACCTATTATTATATCATTTTTAAAACCATTTATGGTTAACAATACAGCCTATCAAAAGAAAATATCTACTCACACGTTTTAACCATGAAATTCCATAACATACATTTTTGGTAGTGTATTACAGTGTCATACGGTTGGGCTGCCTATATTGCCTATAGCCTTGCCGGTATGTCACCCGTGAAATTGAGTTGAACTGACACTCCATTAGCAGTACGTCGCGCGTCCCCCCGTAACATTAGAGCACTCGTACCGATCTCTTTCGTCGGTACTGCCTTAAACGACCAATGCTAGTCGAAAGCCTTACCCAAGCTGGGGGGATTTGACCATACCCAGTACGCTGGGCCTGTGTGTTGATAAACGCAGTGCAGGATATTTTTGGTTTCGGAGATGCTGCTGGCCCTCTCCTAGTATTTAATATTCCACTTCCGCCACCAGTCGGTCGCCAGAGCCTGGTCTATTCTGCAGATGGGTGCACCTCGAGCCGGTGAGGTTGGCAATTGGGACAGGACGATGTTGGTTTTCACCCTTACATAACACTAAGATCTCTTTACCTGTTGGTTTTTGTACAGATTCCTCGAATGGGAAATATTAACCAAAATTGCAATACTCTGCCAGTTTAATATGACTGCACCGTAGACCACACTCAGAATTCACGGAAGCAGATGTGTATAACCAGATGTGGCAATAATTAACATCGAATTTCAAATAAATAGCACTCGTAGTGCATGCAAATTGACTGGTGAATTAAATACGGACTCGAAATCAATAAAGTGACCTTGTTGCATTAAAAAGTAGCAAGTTTTACAGAAACTGATTAAAGTTAAAAGCTCAGCGTGTGTGCTCACTGAGCGTACGAGAAGCTTCCAGCATTACAATCATGGAAATTAAACTGTTAACGGTCTAAAATAATCGTGCAACTAAAAGTGTAAGTAAACACGAAGTACATACTATTCGATCTTTGTATAATAAGGACCGCATACAAACCGGAGCCGAACGCGTCGAACATTTATTATTTCCTTTACACCTGTCATACACAATAGGGTAGTGTCCAGGGTCGAAATAATGAAATAATATTTAGTCCGCTTTTTAGATAATCAAAAAATATTGGATACGTATTTTTTCTTTTTTTAATTAAACATAAAATGACAAAGATAATACGCTTCAAAAATTAGGAGTGGGGGCCTTTTACGTCACAGTGTCCTGAAAATTGTAGCAACTTGTGACGTCACACTCAACTTTAACACGCTATATCTTAACAAGTTCTGATCCGATTTAAAAAAGAAAAAATACGTATCGCTTAATTTTGGACAATCTACAAGACGGACTAATTATTATTTTTTAGGAAACTAGCCTCTGTTCGAATTCATCTGCCATTTTTGGGATTCTTCCAGATTCAGAGGATTCAAGCAATTTGCGGCGCGCTCTTGTTCAAAGTTTCATACGATTTCATATAAAGAATATTAAAATTCGTTTCGTTCGCACAACTACCAACTAAATAATGGGAGTGCATCCACGATAAAGATTTTACCTTTTGCAACAGATTTTTTGGTCAAAATTCTATACGAACTGTGACACCACATCAACGTATTGGTCGTCTCGATTTTCATGTAATGTTCAATCTAAGCCTGGGGCAACCCAATAAAATCTCGCCCACATTTTACGTACTATATTCGGAGTAATTTAATCATTTTGATGGTTAGTAACACTTCCATTTACCAGGTAGAAATTCAAAATCCATGTATGTATTCAAAATGATATATGTACCTATACTATTTATAAATACGTAGGTACGTAGTCTAGTGGTATCGTAAATACTTACAGAAAATAAGTGTCTGAAACTCACCTACCTGAAAAAAGTTTCTGTGACTGCGAACAATAATCGCAAAAGTCGTGGAAAAATATTTTAAAAATCCAAAATTATCATTTCGGTAATACCTACACAGACGCCTAGACACCAACCTAGGCATGTTAGATTTCAGACTATACATTAAAATTATCTCCATCACTGGTTTTCCTGAACTAGGCGCACTTTTTATGCAATCTCACTTACGAATAAGCACTGGAGGACGGTTGTCTCGTTTAAATAATGTAGAAGAGATCACATGATCGACCATTATAAATAAATAAATCTAAATCTAAAAACAATATACCTATACTAATTAATTAAACTATTTAATGAGTTGGGATACCCACATAGCGATATTTATACTAACATTACCTAATCTATTTAGAAGTTCATGTCGTAATAAAATCGAATTTAATAAAACGGTTTTCCCGGGTGTATTTTTCCTCATAAAGGATATTTCTTTGCCAAGTTTCTTTTCCAACGCTTTTTAAGCAACATATTGTTTTTAAGGGATCTGTGTAGTCAACAACTCAATATTTAAATTTTGTTCTGTTTGGCTTTAATAATAATTAACCATCCAATTTTCATTCGGGGTAAGAGAAAGCTTCCTCTGTAAATAAATAAAACAATTAATATTCATTTCTTTTTTCTATCCCTTCAATTTAGTAGGTACTGATACTCTTAGTAGCAAATTGGTACTCAATCTTTCTTACTCCTGTACTTACTTGAGTTAAAATTACTTTGCCGCATGTTTATGTTTTGAAAACATTTCAGAATGTATAGTTACATAATAACCATATAAGAATAATTATGCGCATGTTGACTACGGGTCTAGATGTCTTACAAAGAATACACAAGCTGAGTTAAGAGGGAATTTCCTGTGTACGACCTTCACGATGAATAACAATATAATGATACAGAAATACCAATAATTTGCTTATAAACAAGTTATGATTACGCATTTAATCTGTACACGTTTAATCAACGATACACTAGGTTGTACTAGATGTCTATATGTGTTGATTTGAGATCACTGATTGCAACGGCTCGTGGCAGACTCTAGCGGTCCGTACTCGGAGGGTATTTTCAATTTAGGTATCCTGTTTGCTTAATCCTAAATTCAGGCCGGAGTATTTTTCAGTGCATACGGGCCGTTTGCATACACGTACTTTGAAAAACGGACTGCAAACCCGGATTATTCCGACGTGTTCGTCGAACCTGACTGATGTGGCGTTGCCGAGACCATCTATGTCAGTATAATTTACAATATTGAATCGACAGAGAGGCCTTAGTCCAATACATATTTAATAGTAATCCTGTGGCTCACACAGATAGTTCAAATAATATATGCTGTAGGTACGTACAAATAAGGATTTTATTTTATTGCAAATTGTGCAAGCCAACTTTCTGAAAATTTATTAACAGTAACGTCGGAAAGTTTCTCCAGTTAAATCAACAAGTTTTTATTTACATAGTTTAAAAAATAGTTGAATATTTCATTTTATTTTCTTCCTCGTGTAAATAGGTAGATTTTTTTTGCTTCTTGTATGGCTAAATAAGATCGCGAGTAGGTACTAACATGTGAATTATCGTGTTACAGAGCTGATGCGAAACTTCAAGTTGTTGACACAACAATATGCATTGTTATCAAGTTAGAGTCATAAATGTCTGAGCTAGGCTACTGCAGTGACTTACAAAAAATATACCCTGTTTATTTTTATCCGTCCTTTTGCCTATATTTTTTTTTCTTGCGTCATATGTTAACCTGTATTTAATACAATTTTGTTCGTATTTTCACCGACACGTTATGTTCTCCCACCTACTCACTCCGTTAGGTTGAACGAGTGGAAATATTCCGACTTTTATGGAGCGAATCCCGGATCGACCGAGTGATACGTAATCGAGTTAACCGTATCAGAATTCTCCGTAACAGCCCGTATTTTTGAAATATGGCTAAATAATGTATGTATATGTATAAAATATTACACCCAAGCATTTTATTGAGCATAAAAACTCAACAGCTATGTTAAAGGACATTCCAATGCGAGGCCACTATAGGTTCCTACTATAGGCTTGCATTTTTATTATAAAAATACCTTAGCAAAATGGTGTTAATTGTGCTTCTAGACTGTTTACTGTTCATATTTTTTTTATAAATAATTGTTTGGGCGATAAAATATTCAATTCAGTATTCAATATAATTTTAAACATTTTATGTTCATATTGTTTCAATTCATTTTGTATTCAGTTTTATAAACCAATTCTTCAAAGTCAGTTTTCAACTAACTATAAAATGTCTAAATATGAATATACTTACTTATCATATTTTCTGAGTATGTTCGAAAGAGCTCTCTTGTTATTTGTTAGATATTATTCCTTACATATTAACTCAAACTTTTCTAAACTAGGTAGGTATATTGTCATGCACATATACCTACAGATAAATTATAGTTTTATTTTTTGTATGATATAACTTAAGAGCGTGTACGCTCGGCGCGCGATGTCAACTTTAGGTAATTCAACGCAAAAAACCGCGCAGACTAGCGTCGCGGCTGTGTGCGTGCCTATCATACTTCACGTATAGTCACACAAACCATTTTGATCCTTTCGAGTGAAATTGGTAGAACAAAAAATATATTATTTAGTAAATAGTTAATAGCGGGAAAATAGTGTAAGTCTATGGATGTCTAAAATATAAAAGCATGAAAATAAGTCGTTAATACTTACACTCTTTTGCAAAAAAATCGGGCACCTATGAAAACCTTGGTTTTGAGGACTTTCTGTATATTACATACAATTTTCAACAGTACTAAATAGTCGACTGATGATTAATGACAATGTTAAGAGTTTCTGTATTTTAACCGATTTCAAAAAAAGAAAGGAGGAGGTTTCAATTAGATTGTTTTGTGATTGTTCTCAATTTGATTGTTCTCGATTTCTCAAAGACGCCTGGACCGATTTGAAAAATTGATTGTTTATATGAATGGTCCAGTCCATCCAGACCGAAAAATTGTGGTCAAATAACAACAATTGCCGGTAAGCCAAATATTGGTGAAGAGCTTGGGTTTACCATTGCAAATAAAGTTTTAAGCTATCTATCATATATGCTTCAAAAGTTATTCGAGATCAAAAGTCAAAATTTGGGTACATCCAAAATGAAAAAAAAAATTATAGCTCCATTGGTAACAGACATCTGCAATAAGTGATTTCTAGCCTAAGGAGTCCGCCATTTTGGATTTAGACTCGCGACACATTTTTTTTCGAGTTATTCATAGCAAGCCCTTTCATTTGATACCCATATCGTAGGAATGCATTAAAAACATTTTTTTCTCCATCTTGGGTATACCGCCATATTGGATATAGAATCATACATTGTCATTAAAACTGAACATTCAAACAAAATTTCAACTCAATCGATAAAAAAAAATATGCTTCAAAATTCAGCTTTAAATAAAATAGTAATGTATCAAGATTTGTTGGTCGCGCTTGAAATGTACTCTATTCTCGGTATCCACGGCAGAGGTTATTCACCCTACGCGATGTGACGGAGCGACACGTCCTCTCTCTGTGAAGCCTTGCGGCGGTCTGGTTTGAGTTGACTCGCGTGCAGCGTTTTATAGTAGTTTTTAAATAATTTATAAAAAAATAAAAACGAGAGATTAAATTATAATATAAAGTTTATGTTTTAAAGAAAGAGTTATATTACTATAGTAAATAATTGTTATATTAAATTAAGTAAGATAGATAGGTAAAAAAAGCATTTGAAATTCACAATTTTTCACATTGTTAAAATATTTTTTTCTGAAAGATAGAGACCTAAATCAAAAAATGTTTTCAACTAACTATAGGCATGGGGATTTCGTCTATGAGTAAAAAAATAAATATGATTAGATTTGCCACTGTTTTCACATGAATTTAAGCTTCGAAATAGACGCTGAACGGGAATTTTATAAAACATCTGTTACGTTATAGGGGTTTTAAGTATTTAAACTACACAAATTGAAATTTATGTTCAATTAACTATATGGACAGTGAAATTAGCTTGCGTTATTAAAAAATAACATAGTTATAGGATAAGTAGTTACTGAGAAACAGTGGTTTGAAAAGTACAATTTTAGGCCAAATGGCGCGCGGTTGACGTACACGCTCTTAAACATTAATGAAACAATCAAAAATCAGAAATAGTATAATACACAATAATTTCAGTGTTTATTAATACCTACTGTATAATCTGGGTATCATACAGTTGACAAGAAAAGTAATAGGTACATAAAGATACACACGGATTATACTAGGTATATCTTTAATCTATTGGTCGCAGCATTTGCGGCTGGCCGTGAGAATGAGGATCATACTTCGATTCCCAAGCCACATAGTATTATCGATCTTGCCGTATAGATTTCAGTAGTAGCCACTTGAAGTCAAAGGGTCTCCAACTCAATGAAACCTCGGAAACGATCTAAAATTAGACAAAGTTTTGTGAAAGTACTAATTAATTTTGGGCTACGTATCTCGTAGAACTTAATGACTAACCATTTTAGTTCGCTTGAACTACGGCAACCTTTGCAGTTGTGGGTGAAAACTTGCCGAAGTTCGATGTAGGCAGTTTTTGTTTTTCGACGGATAGCATCTCTGTTACTGGTTGTTATAGGTTCTCTCTATTGCATCAACTCAATACAAAAATTGAGAAAACTATTCGTACTAAACTAACTTTACTTCTACAATATTTTATCATAACTGTTAGCGCGCGATTGTTAGCGTACATTTTAAAATCAAATTGTTGGCACGGAGTTCGTTACTGTTTTCTAGAGCAAGAAGATCAGAAAAAAATATTTACTTACGTCACAGTGCATAGTACGTAGTACCGGTGTAGGAAAATAAGACCATAAAAAGTGTTTCGAAGTTTGCAGAGTATGTATGTTTGTGAAATGTTGTTAACTTCCGTTTGAGAAAAAATAGGTAGGTACCTAGGTACCAAGTTTACTTAGTTGGATATTTATCGAAGCTTATGAGACAAATTATACCTACCTCAGAAACATGATCTACCAATTAGTCAGTAATTATCACTAAATAGGCGGTCGGCTTAAATAAGTTTCAAAACGTACAAAAAACTGTTGACCCTACTTTTCTGTAATGTAATTAATGTATTAAATTAATCGATTGCGCTATGTAAGCCTTATTTTCGCAATTAATATCACAATTAATTGCCGCATCAATTAGTCCATAGGTTTGTAAAACTTTGCAATTTACTTATTTTTGCTTTAGTCAGAAGTTTATGAAAAAGTCAGCAGTTTAGAAGCGGATGTTCAGATTTATGTTCAAGTAATTGTCCGTCCATTTTCGGTTGATTTTTTCACCTCCTTCAAGCATGAGGAAAGCCAAGCTATTGGCAGTGAGATGTGGTTAGGGTACAATAGGAATGGTATGCACTATGAGTGTAAAAGTAATTATCTAGGTATACATATAAAAATGAATCTATACATCGGCTGGACTGATTAAGCTGAAAATTAGAAGGGTGGTGGCTTATCCATACATCCCTTGGTCACGCCATCATGCGTGAAGGGTTGTGTCGATTACGCTTAGATAGTTTTTGTCATCATCCGGTTACGGGAAGCAGTTATCTCATGACGCTGGTGGAACCGCGGGCAGAAGCTAGTAATAAGTAAATAAAAAAAGACGATGAAAAGCCTCCCAGCAGCGTAATGAGCTGCAAATTATTAAAGAGCTGTTTGAGCAAGCAGACTTTACTGAATGTACATTTTATTTTACCTTTTGTAAAAAGTACCTACTATTCAATATTTGGTTCCCTCTTTTATTGAATACTGTTTAAAAATTACGGGGTACAATTACGTTGTTCATTATGCAATGTTTGATTATCTTCATTAGCGTACGCATATTGGGTAGAGTTTTATTAAAAATATTTGACGAAAAACGCTGGGCAACGTATTGTACGAATACTTTAAAAATATGTAAGTATTGTATTTTTAGCGAAATTATATTTGCTTCCCGGGTCCCGTTTATGTATAGATGGCGTATGTACTGAGGTAACTGCTACTTAATGATAATAATTCATATTATTATATTACTTATTTAAATTGTTTATGTATCTTATAAGTATGCACTAGCATATTTAATTACATAAAATCCATTAGACTGCTTTATTATTCATTTCCCCATTATTTATCAACGAGAATTTCCTATGTAGCTAGGTTTATAATATGTAAAGAAAGGCGAGATTCAAGGCCGCTCAATGTTTACCAGTAGTAAATAACATTTGAGCAATGGCCCTTACAGTATTATTCAATGTTTGGGACAAAGGATTTGTGACAAAGGAATCAACTGCTTGGCTATTGTGAAAGCATTACACCCATCACTTCAGATTTTTTTGCCACATAATACTTCAAAGGATTAATATCGTTTATTTACAAATAGCTCTTTGTGACATAAACAGGTCATTGCCACATGCAACTGTATAACAACACATGTTACAGTTTCGTAAAACCTAATCCGTTTCCATACAAATCTTTCGTAAAAACGAATCGAGTTCCGTAAGAACCGGTCAAGTACGTAACATAGGGAGGTCGGTTTCTGTACTTACGTGAGTAACTTGATTCATGTTTAAAAATTACATTAGTCTTAATGTGGGCAGAAGTGTGATGCAGAATTTCGTACGTACATAAATTCAACTATCCGCTTCCTAAAAGGAACTGTCCACTCGGATAAAAAGTTTCCCGTTGGTAAGTTTGTCTACGGTTCTACGTCTCTTAACGTATTAAAAGCGTAAAAAAAATCAAGTTTAGGTATAATATTATGCTAGAGTGAAATTAAAATAATCTTATTGTTACTATAATCTGTGGCAACACTGCTCTCTGAATTGTTATGATTTTATTGTATAGGTACTTAGTGTTTATAATATTTTGCATAATGCAGTATTTGATTCACCTTCTCCCTCTCAACACTGACTATCCTCACAAGTTTAATTCACAAACATTTTTAATACTATTGTACTCTTTGATGCCACTGTTTTTGCAGTCTCCGAGCGTTGATCGACGAGCGTGGGAGTCCATATATTCAATGGTACGCGGGACATTCCCGCTTTGTCTCTGGATGGCAACGCATCACCGATAACTATTTTATTTGATTTTGTTTATTTATTCCGTACAGAATAAACAAAACTGTGTTTGTACCCATCAAACTTTTATTTTTATTAGCTTTAGAACGATAGCTACATTGTTATTCACAATATAATATAAACACACGATCGGCATTTAGAGAATTTTATCTAGTATACTTTATGAAACAGTGCTTTTATATGATTTTGTATTCGTTCTTTATTTGTCAAATAGTAGACTGCAAATAGAGCTAACGTAGTCCACGACAAGCTAAATAACTTTTGTACTAAATCAGTCTAGCAGTTCCAAAGACCAAAAAAACCCACAAAGTCATACATTATACTTGTCTGCCTATCTCTAATTAGCGAGACCTTTAGCATACAATAAATTAAACAATGTCAAGTAGCACGTCCTTAATTGATGAATATGTACACTTAATACTTTTATTATTCAAATAAAATGAACGTACAATGCATTAAAATGACTGTATCGTATCGTTTATATCGTATTTACTATTGGAAAGTGGCAAATCAAAGTGTATGTTAATGTCTATTTCATTTCAATGTCTGTACTTATCTGGTGGTCACTTCCTTATTATATTCTTTTAAATTAATATGCATAATGTATAAAAGCCATAGCATGCATATATTTAATAGCATTTTGTATCTGAGCACATTTACCTATATACATATTTCGCTATTTTAGATTCATTCGAGTGTTGACAATGAATGAGGATTTTGGATAGAAGAGGGAGGAGGAAGATGACAAAAAGAAACAATGCATGGATTATATGAAACACAATATACCTAGTTGCAAACAATATTGCTTGTCAGATTACACGCGATAGAGAATTGCGGAGACATGTTAAGCCGATCCCAAATAAAATTGGGATAAGGACAGGAGGGGAGATCTGTCGACGTGCAGTTTCCTATCAAAAGGATTAATTATAACCAGTGCTAGCTAGATATCATATTGGGACGTATAATCTAATCGGATACGTGAACGGTATATGGTTGGAGCATGTCAGCACATACTCACATATAGATGAATTTGAATGTTAAAATACGTAGTACTAAACTTTCAACGTTTGAAACATCGAAAATTGAATATGGAATAACTATATACGAAATTTAGATTCAACATTCTAAATTTGAATTTAGATCTAATGTCTATCGATATATACCTACCTACATATTCAAATTTTTTTCATAACCAGTACGAACATGGTTGATCTTCAATTAACAACATATTGCTCATAAATCATTGTTTACTTCAAGCGAGAGGGTTATTAGTCTACTTCAACGCATTGTCGCCCAGAGGGCTTAAGCTCGATGAATGCTTCAATATATTATGATCAAGTATCTTTCCGCCAATAAGTAGGTATTACGTTAATCGAGTGTGATGAACGAGAAGGTTCGATCTTTACCATTGAATGTAATACTCCAATGACTTATACGATATACGTTTTGCTTAGAGAATAATATGAGTTTTGTTAGGTAAAAAGTTCATAACAAAACATCAACCGCACTGGGTACTTTATCACGGAAAACATATGATAATATTATCTTAAGATCCATGCGCTTTCTTGTGCAAACAAAAATATTGCAAAGCAGCATATAGGTCAAGAAAGTATAGCACAACAATTTAAACCTATAATGCCTTAGGAGACTTTATGGTACCTACACAAGAGTGAAAATGAAGAAAAATGCAGCAAAGCGTGCACTTCTCTTTCTTCTGTAAGTTCGATGGGGTGTAATAAATATGACCGGGGGCAATTTAAGGACTAAGGTTCAAGTGCTCTCTGAACCAAACTAGAAGAATTTTAAAATGTTTAGAATCCACCCATCCATAGGTCGATTGCAGCAAGGCATTCAGAAATAAGCTGACTTGCTTTTAATGTACCTAACCTATACTAGAAAAATTATTGGCAAAATTATTAATATTATCCTTGGCAGACATAACAATACTGAAGACTTTAGAGATCGTACATACATTCCTCTTAAATTATTTTAATTAGGTATTCATTGCATTACTTTTCATCAACAAAAGGTCTTTTAACAAAACGGGTGGTTCTAAGAATCAAATAAATAATAATTAAAGAATATAATTAGGAATCTAGACAAAACATTTTGTTAAACAGGTGAGCTAAATTCAGGATAAGTAGGTATCCCGAGGTGTCACTCAACGTCAAGAGTTGTTCTGCAATTATTCAGTAAAACAAGTTCGAAAATCAAAGAAAATTTTAATTAATCTCCATTGTCTTATTGAATGTCACCTTGTATAGTTCTCACAACGAATTTTGCTAGTAAACAAGCAGTTTAAGAATTGGTTTACAAATGAATAGAAAATCAAAATAATCTAGCTAGTGTTAAGTTATTTTAAGTATTTTCGTAAACTATAGTTTGTTGACCTATACGAGCAAATATTAGATACTAATATCAAAAGTCCGTTGATCTTATTTCAACAATGGCACACGAGTTAATAGCTGAGAAAGTAGAGTACAATATACCTAACCCACTTTTTCTATCACCTTAGTTGAGCAGTAGAATACCACAAGTCTATAAACTAATTTGATTATTGAAAGTGGGGAAATCTTTGGTAGCTGACGACTATCTCTATAGGTCTTGTTACAATTTCTTAGCGGTTTCAAAAGGCCATTTAATTTTATTTATGTCTCGATAAATTGATTTTCAGGGCAATAGCAATTCGTCTTTGCAGATAATGCAGTATTATTTGCAAGCTATTTACATATTGTTTACGAAATTATCCGTAGCGACAACTACACAGCTGCATTCAAACGACGCACACTAATAGTGCAGTGCTGGTTGTAGATGACACCACTGCACTATTGACATCATAATTACCCACAACAGTTCGTAGGCAAAATGCAAATAGTATTATGACCCTCCACGTGCTGCCGTCTGATAAATAGGAGACCTATATAAATATTTTCTGTATATGTATAAGGCTCATCGTCTGAATAGCCTTTTCTCACTTGTACTGGTCGGTTACTCATATTTAGTACCTAGTTTTACACGAGACGAATAAAGTATTAATTACTTATTATAATGTCATCTTCCATCTTAAGTTAGTTTACACAGCTGCTCACGACAATTTAACGGTATGCTATATGTACGAGAGAAGCGCTCTTCCACTAAGTTGGTATCGTTTCTCAGCATTGAAAGATCGATACGTAAATACATACTAACATATAAAAATGAAAATAAAAATTATTTTTTAGGGTTTAGTACCCAAAAATAAAAATGGGTCCCTGTTACTAAGAGTTCGCTGTCCAACATTAATTCCAAACTTCAAATTCGATTCCAATATTGATCTTTTGTATGTAGCAATGAACCACTATCAAAAGACAAGCTCAATTCAGAGCCAATTTCTTTTTATTAAAAGTTAAAGAGGCAATCCTTTAACCGGCTCCAAAGTTGAAGAACTAATCTTGAGCAACTAAAGGAAGAGCTATGCTTTTTTCTTTTTCTTTGAGCGGACAGATCTACTTACCTATATCGGCTAACTCAAAAAAAGATAAGAATTTAAATCGAAGGAAAATAGATATAGGGTTTTGTGTCATGTCGTTTCAAATTGAAAGGGTATTTCGAATTCGTAATTTTGACTAAAAGACGAATGTGGTTGCTCCTAAAATGTCAATGGAAAGGTTACGTAATTGTATACCCGCAAGCCTATCTGTGGGTATCCTTCTCTTCTTTGTGCATTTTCAATATCGTTCGAGTATATTGTGAAACCTATTAGCTGAATATATTTTTTTAACTTTACACAGTTACTGTATTTGTAAAAAAATAAATGAAACTTAACACTGTTAAAATTTTTATTAAGAAATAGTTTTGTTACTTAGGTAGAAAAGCAATTTAGGTAACTTAGAAACCTAAATTATTATCGATTGAGTTCAAAAAAGTGACTCTGTAAAGAAGAAAGTATTTTGAAAACACAATAAAAACATAAACCACTGAAGAACTACCCACTTACAAATTAGCCACTTAATTTCAATTAAATCATTTGCAGCATTTTTGTGTCCTTCAAAATAAATGAAATATGTTTTTAAAATCATTGGGAGATCAAAAATTTTAATACTTTAAAACTCATAAATATTATTTGGTAGCATAAAGTAAACGAATAAAGGTCAGTAATATTTACCTCACATAAAACCGCGTCAATTCCATGAAACTTTTAAAGCTACATTCGACGAAAATGTACAACGTAGCTCTAAACATTTTAGGAAAAGCGCGTGCTATCGACTCATCCCAGCTGCGAAATGTACGCTTAAAAGGTTTGCTTTTAATCTCACTCATCCCATCTCTCACCTCGATAGGAGTGAACCACAAATTACAAGTATGGTATTATGTGCCTTACACTCTATAGGACTAATTAGTCACATACTGGGAACGCGTAAAACCCGCAGAAGCTCATAGCAAAAGCCCCATTAGGAAAGCATAATCACAATTGGTTTACACGTGTGAAATATGCACTTAGACTATCTACTTCAGAAGGTCAATGCTGGCGGAACCGCCATTTAAATATTATGTAAAAAAAATGTGTTGAGAAGTCTAGCTAGCCTTAAATATTTTCTCGTTGAAGTCGAGCGTGAGCCACTCTTAGAAAATAAACTATGTAAAAGTACACAAGTATTTTCCTTGAGAAACCCCGAAACGGCAATTGTTTGGCTAAATAACGACGACCCTAGCAGTAGGTACTTAGGTACCTTCGTCTAGAATCAGAATATAAATATTAGTTCCCGTGATATTCAATGTTCTAATTTTCTTTTATTTACATACGATCATGAAAATTGAACCAATTTATACACATCGCTAAAGGGTTGACAATTCCACGTAACAGGTGTTTTGAATACATTAACTTGTTATTATTATTAATGACTGTTTATGTTTACATTTTAGAATTTGGAATTCAAACAAACCACATAATACACATATTCCTTCATACATATATTTTATACAAAATAATGTTGCTAATAGATACACCCGTCTGTCACCAGGTAAGAGACAGGACAGTTTGTACATTTTCACAGATGATGTATTTCTGTTGCCTTTCAGTACTTATTTGTTTTTACACGCTTTTTATTAGCTTCACCTGTATGTTTGTATGTTTGTAGGTTTGTATGTTTGTATGTTTGTTTGTAACCGACTTCTTTGGGCGCGATTTTGACCCACTTTAAACGGCCAGATTTCGTTCAAACTTTGTAGATTTATTGAGGACCGATGACAATACACTAATTTGATAAAATTATTCCATTTTTAACCGACTTCCCAAAAAGGAGGAGGTTACACATACACATCGATTACTCCGAGGTTTATAGACCGATTTACGTGATTCTTTTTTTGTTCGACTCGGAATAGCTACCAGTTGGTCCCATATTCATCAGGTCAGGATCTGATGATGGAAACCCTGAGAAATCGAGGGCAACCTTCAAAAGTTGTAGGCATACATAGGGTAAAAACTTGACACTCAGGTGTACGCCTAAAAGCACTATTCAACTGTGAAGATTTGGAGCTGACCTGATGATGGAGACCAGAGAGGGTCGAGGGAACTCGACAACTGAATATGTAAACTACCTCGTGTTTGGGCTTAAATTATTTGTATTGACAAGACCTTTGCAACAGTGAAGTTTTGGAGCTGACCTGATGATGGAGACCAGAGAAAGTCGAGGGAACTCGACAACTGAATATGTAAAATACCTCGTTTGGACTTATATTCTTTGTATTGATGAGAACTTCCCACTTGTATGGATAGTGACAACTATTCGTATCACTGAAAAGCTTTAAATAAATAAGCTTTTTACAAAAAAATTAAACCGAGTTCCCAAAACAATAAAAAGCAAAAAAAAAAACTAATTTTAGGTGCATCGGCCTAGAAGTCGGTGGCAAAATTAACTTAGTAACATCCATTAGACACCGAATTCTAGGCTTTTCAATTTGCAAAATATGATTTTTGTTAATTTATATAATTTTCATCTATAGTCGATAAGGTAAGAAAATTAATTAAAATTTTCTAGAATTTTTTTCTACAGATGTTAATTTTTATTTCCAATAATTATCTTTAGCCGTTTTCTCTAATATTGACATATTTTTGTATACTAAAGAGAATTTTAATTCTACAAAACAAATAATAGTTTTAAAACAAACTAAAAAGTAGAAAATAAATAATAGTTTAAAAAAAACTAAAAAACACGCTTTTTATAGAAAAACTAACTAAAAAATAGAAAATAAATTTTAATGAATTTAATTAAAATTTAATTTAAAAAAATATTTAAAAAAGCGTGGGGTGCTTTTTAAGATATTATCGAAATGAAAATCACTGTACTCATACCTGTCAATAAAATATTTATAACTATTGACACCATGCACCCCACGCTTTTTTTTAAATATTTTTTTAAATTAAATTTTAATTAAATTCATTAAAATTTATTTTCTATTTTTTAGTTCGTTTTTCTATAAAAAGCGTGTTTTTTAGTTTTTTTTAAACTATTATTTATTATACCAACCAAGTGACTCCACTTTCATTGCGAACGTCAATCTACGTCAACGCTCTCAGACGTTAGTCTGGACAAGGTCAAAAATATATTTACCAATTACTTTTAACAAAAGAAACCTCCCCCAAAAGGTAACCTTTAATGCTTCCTATTGTTTTAGCGACTGTACGACAGCCGACCAGCCTATTCAATTTATTACCTAACTACTATAAGTTGTGTTTTTTTCTGTACCAACCGAGCTTAAGAATTTGTCTTGCAGAGAAGAAATCAAAATG
Organism: Helicoverpa armigera; assembly: GCF_030705265.1. Classification (NCBI taxonomy): domain Eukaryota; kingdom Metazoa; phylum Arthropoda; class Insecta; order Lepidoptera; family Noctuidae; genus Helicoverpa; species Helicoverpa armigera. Next base: position 4,764,600 of record NC_087132.1, on the reverse strand, counting down.
TGGGTGTAATTGTACTTACCTATACGGCTTCGTCGGGAAAACGAGAAAAGCTATGTCATATACGATTACATCTATCGGTGCTAAAACCGTAAAGACGATCTTTTGTTTGTTTGTAAACATTTATTCTTTGGAGATACCTACAAATTTCCAAAAATATATTAGTAATGTGATATCGTACCTACTTCCTGCTATCCATTAAGATGAATACTAAGTTATGAATGCTGACATTATTAACAAATTTCAAAGCATAAATTCTTTACGTTTTAAATAAAAATCATCGCTGATCACGCATAATATCACACTTAGCTATGTAAATGTAGTCATTAATCTGACCCCTGATTGAATGTGTATGTTGTCTTGCTGATAATGCAGCAAGCTTGCGAACTCGTTTCTACGAATTGTCTTAGCATTAAGCAAAGGTATGTACGATAACAATTCGACATATCAAATAACATTAGACAAGTTTTTGTATAGGCGACCTTATTAGAACATCCTTTTACATACTGTGTACTTTTTTTGCTTTGAAACAATAAAATAAGTACGCATTTATTTCAAATTGAAGGTGCATTTCGGAGTTAATTAGATAAGTCGAAGTTTTTATTTTTCCAAATTGTTCGTTTCAGGCTCTATGTAAAGCACTGCTTGAATGTCTACTAGAACCGAAACCAAATCGAGACGAATTCATGCATCTAAGAAAATGGGGTATACGTGGCATTATTAATGATAGTAATTGATAGTTAAGATAACAAGGGGTGTAGGTGTTTGGAAAGAATATGTATCTAGTTTGTTGTTGTTCCTGTCAAGCGCGATAGTCTCTAAACTTATTTTTAGCGGGTAAAACTTGAAACGCTTTCTATTTTTAATAGTAGCAGAAAGGTCACTTTTAGAAATTGTGTTCACTAATAAAAATAAGTTAAAACACATTTATTATTAAAAACAGGTTTTTAAGAGGTATGTGATGTTGGAGAACATACTGTTTACATTAATATTTAAATTAAAGCGAGTTTATGTTTAGCTTATCGTATTTTAGAATAAGTAATTAATTATTTTTTTACAATTAAACAAACACGAAGCGTCACAAATATTTTATCGTAACCATCGCCGTTGTGTAGGGCATTTGCAGGGCATTTGTTTTTAACCTAATTGTAAGAAGAATAATTGTTTTGTGAAAAAAAAACCGATTCCGATAAACAAATAATAACCAGTTTTTTTAATTATAGTCTAGAATACTTATCAAGCAAATTATTGTTTCGTTTTGCTAATAAGCCAAATCAACATAATAATATCTAATTGTAATTTGACTTTTTATGATTTGATAACAAAGTTGACGAAGACAGAATGATGGTTAAAAAAATCGGTAAAAAAACTTTTAAGTCAAACGGTTTTATCTTATGTGCACTGAAAACTAGAAAATAAAAAAATAGTTACTTACCTGTCAACCTACGTAGGTGGTCTTGGTCATATTAGACTAAAATAAAAACGTGGGGCCCATTAACTGTTGCTGTAGTACTTTCTTCTAGAAGTATAATAGGTGTGGATTGCATCGACTTACTATAATCGTAACTGGAGATTTTGACAATCAATAATCAGCCGTAGCGGCTTCACCAGCGAATGCCGAGCTCACGATCTACCAAAGTATAAAGACATGCTTTGCCATAGGTAGGATTTCAGAGGGGCCCCACGTTTTTATTTTAGTCTAATATGACCAAGACCACCTACGTAGGTTGACAGGTAAGTAACTATTTTTATTTTCTAGTTTTCAGTGCACATAAGATAAAACCGTTTGACTTAAAAGTTTTTACCGATTTTTATTTTCTAGTTTTAGTATTTAATGAAAATGCCTACCAAATATTCCTCATTCTATCTAATTCATTTAGTGCATCATTATTACACGGTCTCTTACCTGATAATTTATTACAATCTAATTTAAAAAAAAGTCAATTTTTTTAACGACACCAAATATCATCATGACCCCTCCCTGGGTCAGCAGCGGTAAGGGAGTGCCAGACTCTTACTGACTAAAAATAGTTATGTTTCGTCGTAGGCCTTTTATGTACAAGGGCCACGGTAACTCTTTCGAACAATCCCGCAGCCCAGGCAAGCCTTGGCCCTGTTGGGCCCTACTGGGGTTGCTGACAGTATTCTACTTGTGTAGCCCTTTCATTTGATACCCATATTGAGGGGGTTGTGGAAAAATATGTAGTCCGCCATTTTGTGCCGGCGGCCATATTAGATTTACAATGTTATTGATATTACTATATTGTATTGTCATCGGAATAAAAGGTGTATACAAAATTTCAGATTAATCGGTTGACAGGAAGAGGGTGTTTGAATTACTAAATTGGACCCAAGAATAAAACAAACGGGATGAGCTAAATAAAACCGTTTAAAAATTGTTATCAGCCATTTGGTAGCGGCAGCCATCTTAGATTTCAATTTTGCATAGTAAATTGTATTCTACTTGTTGAGACCTTTCATTTGATACCCATGTTAATGGGATTGATAAAACCTAAGTTATCCGCCATTTTGTAGAGGCCGCCATCTTGGATTTGAATTTTATATAGCACATTGTATTCTACTGGTTGAGCACTTTCATTTGATACCCACATTGACGGGATTGATAAAACCTACGTTATCCGCCATTTTGTACCGGCGGCCATCTTGGATTTGCAATGTTATTGATATTACTATATTGTATTGTCATCGGAAATAAAGGTGTGTACCAAATTTCAGATCAATCTGACAACAGGAAGGGATTCTCGCCACAGAGTGTTTTTGGTTAGCACGTGTGTCTAGAATTTTTGTTTATTTTCAGTGAATTACTGGCTTTTTGTGACTTGTTTTTGGTGTGGTGTGTTGTCCTTGTGTGTGTTCTCGTGTGTGTACGTTTTTTCGTCTAGCTAAGTAAGTTTTAATCACAATTATGGATCGAAACAAACCGCCGGACCCAGATCCGCCTGATATCTCTTATGCACCGTTATCCCCTAACTTCCCTCTTTCCCAATTCGCTGAGGTTGCTTGCAGCGTCGCGGAGTCCCAAAATCCATCCCATCCCGAATCCCAGAACCCTCCCAATCCGAACGGTAGGAAGCGTACTGCAGATGCTGAAAATAGTCGGATACCACCAAAACAGCAGAGAAACCAAGTAGGTCGTAGCAGATATTCTGCAACAGATAAAGCTCCCTTTATAGTACATGTGTCGCGTTTGGAGCCTCAACCTAATACTGGTACTACACTGCACCCGGTAACCTTTGGCATGTTTTTGCTTAAAAACAACATTGCAAACGTTGTTCGTGATGGTGTGAAGAAAGTTGGCCGTAATAGAGTGTCTGTTGAGTTTTCATCCCCCCAGGATGCAAACTCATTTATAATTAATGGTATTCTTTCTAAAAACAGTTATGTTGCAGCAATTCCTACTTTTAATGTTACTCGCATGGGTGTTGTAACTGGCGTCCCCAGCGACTTAAGTGAGGAGGAAGCAAAAACATACCTCACAGTGCCCTCAGGATGTGGGCAGATTCTTAAAGTTCGTCGCATCAGCAGAAAAGTCTTCAACAATGGTATCACAGAATTTAAACCAACAGAGACCTGTGTTATCACCTTTGATGGCCAGGTTTTACCAAATAGGGTCTATTGTTGTTACACCTCCCTTCCTGTTGTGCAATACGTATACCCCACCATCCAGTGCCGCAAGTGCTGCAGGTTCGGTCATGTGGAGTCTGTATGTAGATCAAAACCACGCTGTTGTAAATGTGGCCACGATCACCCCGGTGATGGTTGCAACATTTCAGAAGATGAGGCCTTTTGTGTGTTATGCTCTGGTAATCACTTTGCCAACAGCAGGTCATGCCCGGAGCATGGCAGACAGAAAGCCATTAAAACCATTATGGCTGAGAAGTCCTTATCTTATGCTGAGGTCAGCAAAACAGTTCCACCTGCTTCCCGCAGTTATGCGAACGCTGTTACATCAACTCCAAATCAATCTCAGTCATATCGTAAAACAGTATTTTTAAAGCCAAAGACCCATGCTCCCCTCCCGCCTTCTTATGATAAAGCTGCTCATCAGCGTATTGTTAACTCTCCCGCACTTTCACAGCCTGATGGCTGCGCTCTTAATAACCCTTACGCTTCTAACAATACATCCTCTTTAATTGAAATCCTTATTAAAGTTCTGACAACTATAATGTCTAACAATTCTCAAATACCGTCCAACGTCGCCCATCAACTTGTAACTATGTTGCTTAATATTAAAAATGGCGCCTCGCCAGGTGTTCCTACAATGGAATGTGAGGAGCGTGTTTCATAAGAAACATGACCTCATATTCTTACTCAACAAATACAAGCCCTTGGCTTGTTCTATTGCTGAGACTTGGCTTACACCAAGTCTTAGTTTTCGCATACCACATTTTAATATTTTGAGATGCGATAGGTCTGATGGATATGGAGGGTCGGCTCTTTTTCTTAATAATAGAGTCCCATTCTCGACCCTGTCGCTTCCTGCTCTGGATGGTGATATTAATATAGTTGCAGCAAAATTTGAAGGTATTACTGTACTTTCCATTTATATCTCCCACCCACACCGAAACTTTTTAGGCTCCCTTAGAAACGTTTTTAACAATATAGATGGGCCTATGTTAGTTATGGGAGATTTTAATTGTCACCATTTTAGATGGGGCTCCAACCGTTGTGATGCGTTTGGGGAAGGTTTAGTAGAAATCCTCGATGACCTTAACCTTTGCATCTTAAATGATGGTTGTCCTACCCGCAGATCCCTTCCCGGACAGCAGAAGAGTTGTGTAGATCTTACTTTCTGTTCTGTAGAGTTGGCGGCATCGTTTCATTGGCAATGCACCCCTCTGACGCATGGTAGCGATCACTATCCTATTGTTGTAACATTATTAAACAAAACTTATTTAGAGAAAACTTCCCCTCCACTTCTGAAGTACAACTTGTCGAAACCGGACTGGTCAAGGTTTGCTTCACTATTGGAGGAGAAAATCAGTGAACTTCCAAATTTAACTTCTTCTTTCCCGCAAATTCCTGATCACTGCCATGCTAAGAGTTGTTATGACGGCTTTGTTTCGGCCATTTCCCTTAGTGCTGATTCCACGTTTCCTCTGCGCAATTGCGCTAAGAACAAAATCCCATCACCCCCGTGGTGGGACCAAGATTGCACATCAGCAATACGCGAAAGAAAGGTAGCTGAAGAAAAGTTCAATGAAGCGATGAACATCGACAACCTTCTACAGTACAAACGAGTGTATGCCCAATCCCAACGGCTTCTTCGTAAGAAGAAACGTCGTGGTTGGGTAAAGTTTTGCACCTCTCTTTCTCCCTCAACCCCAGTGTCAGCAGTATGGAAGAGTATAAACCGCTTCAGACGTGGGTGCTCTCCATCTGTCTCGTCCCCTATAACCAGAAATACTGCTGAAATATTCTTCGATAAAATTGCTCCAGCCTATGTTCCTTTACTTTCAGAATTAGATCACTCGCCTGTGGGTACCGCGGGTGACCCTTTGGACGACCCATTTACAATGGAAGAATTTAATGCGGTGTTGCGTCACGTTCGAGATTCTGCCCCGGGCATTGATGGCATTCCATATTCATTTATAACCCATGCTAGCATAAATGCCAAAAATTACCTACTAAATATTTTCAATTATTGTTATTATTTTGGTTGGGTTCCTGACCAATGGAAACTTCAGATCATTATCCCTCTTTTGAAACCCGGCAAAAATGCTGATGATCCGAATGGCCTTAGACCAATTGCTCTCTCCTCCGTTCTGGCTAAACTTTTGGAACACCTCATTAAAAATAGGCTTGAGTGGTTGGTCGAATCTAAGGGTTTACTACCGAGCCACCAATTTGGGTTCAGAAAGGGTCTTGGCACAATGGATAGTGTGGCAACATTTGTAACTGATGTTCGGACAGCCTTTTCTAAAAATGAAACTGCTGTAGCCGCCTTCCTAGATGTTTCATCCGCATATGATAGCGTCCTCCTTCCCATTCTCAGGCAGAAATTGCAACAGCTGAGTCTCCCGGTAAGGATGATTCAATGCATATGTGGACTACTTACGTCTCGATCCTTGGTGCTGAGAGTGCAGGGTGAGGTATTTGAGGAAAGAACCACATGGAGGGGCCTTCCCCAAGGCTCTGTCCTTAGCCCGTTGCTCTATAATCTATACACATTCGACATTGGTTCCTGCCTAAACAACGACTGCCGTATTCTACAATATGCCGACGATCTGGCACTATACGTAACCAATGCCTCGATTGTTGATGCTGCTAAATCCCTCTGCCTTTCTTTGGACTCTCTGCACCAATGGCTTCTTGACCACGGCCTCTCTCTGTCTGCTCCTAAAAGTTCGGTAGTCATCTTCTCGCGGAAACGCTCAATCCCTCAGGTATCTATTAAAATCCAGGGTCAAGGGATCCCTGTTGTTAAAAAGGCAAAATTTTTAGGGGTCTATCTGGATGCAAAATTAACTGGTGTCGATCACTTTTGCTATTTGGTTAAAAGGTGCGAAAGGGTGCTTCCAATTCTTAAAGTTCTTTCTGGTGTATGGTGGGGGGCTCATCCTTACACCATGAAACTTGTTTATAACGCCTTAGTTCGTAGTATATTAGATTATGGTTCATTTGTTTTGATTCCTTGCAACAGGGGTGCCTTGGCGGGATTAGAAAGGATTCAGTCTCAATGCCTTCGGATCATCTCAGGTTGCATGAAGTCCTCTCCCATTAACGCGTTACAGGTTGAATGTGCCGAACCTCCTTTGGCCTTGAGGAGGCAATATCTAGCGTCCCGCTTCCTATTAAGGGTGGTTCCTAAAACCTCTCACCCCCTAATCCCTAAACTTGTAGATTTAGATGCTTTATGTAAAACCTCAAAATACTGGGAGCATAAAGAAATTCCTCTCATTTTAAAAGCATTCCGTTTTGTATTAAATTTAAATTGCCCTATCGCCCAGTATCCTAGATTACCTATTTTCAACTTTTCTTATGAAGTCCTTTGCTTTATTCCAAAAATATACTATGATATTGGTATTTTCAAGAAATCCCCGTCGGCGAATTCGACCTTTAATGCGGTGGTGGGAGAGCGATGGAATGGGTTCCATAGATTTTTCACCGACGCTTCCAAATTATCGTCAAGCAGCAACACTGGTGCTGCTGTTTATTATCAGAACTCAAAAATTATTTTAAAATTTAAATGTCCAAAGGAGTCGTCCGTATTTACAGGCGAGTGTGTGGCATTATTGGAAGCTTGCCTTTTCATAGAGTCCCATGAAATCAGTTTAAGTGTTATCTTTACAGATTCATTAAGCTGTCTTCAAGCCCTATCCCAAAATCCTTTCAAAAGTAAACTCCACAGTCCTATAATCCTAAATATTAAAAAGTCCCTATTATCTTGTGCACATCAGCAAAAAGTAGTTCACCTAGTATGGATACCCAGTCATTGCGGTATCCAGGGGAATGAATGTGTAGATGCAATGGCCAAGGATGCTTGCACGTCAGCCTCAGCCGATCCTGCATACTTCTCCCTTCAAGGGTATGACCTGCTAAACCTTCCAAAAGCGCACCTTGAGACTTCATGGCAGGAATGCTGGAATTTGTCCAGTAGGAAAAAGGGTAGTTCTTATTACGCCATCCAACCCCTCATACAACCTAAACCTTGGTTTTTCCATTACAAAAAGTTCCCCAAGTTCGTCATATCTGTCCTATGCAGAATACGCATAGGCCACTGCTGTACTCCTGTTTTCCTGCGAAAAATCCACGTACAGGACTCATCTTTATGTGAGTGCGGATTGGATGAAGGTAGCCTGGAGCACATATTCTTCAGCTGCCCCATCAACACCTCATCCTTCGACCTATATAGCCGTCTCCCAAAATTAAAGATTCCTGTACCAATTAACTTCCCTTCCCTCTTAACACATTCCTCCCCAGAACTACTCCAAGTCCTCATGATTGCTATCCTTCGCAACAATATTAAATTATAGACCGTGGCCTACTTTTGGTCACCGTTTAGGTAAATGTGGTATTTTAATGTTTCCCCCCTTTTTATATATATATATATTATATAATATGTCAATGTACTAACCTTTTATAATTGTTATTTATATATGTATATTTTTGTTTCAGTGCCGTCCTACTAACCCAACAAGATCTACAATCAGTTAAATTATTATTCTTTCTCAAAGTTGTTTGTTTGGCATCACGACGTGCTTCTCATTTCACTCGTCAGTGGCAGAATCGTTGACATCGGCGTCGACAATTTGCCATAACCAAAAATAGAATAGAATAGACAACAGGAAGGCACTGAAATTTCAATTTCTAAATTTGACCCAAGAATGAATAAATAATAAATAAAAAAACAAACGGGGTGAGCTAAATAAAACCGTTTAATAAAAATTAATTTAGTTTCTCTAAGAAAAGTAAGTTTGAGTTAAATCTTAAAACTAGTTAGAAAACTTAACTTAAAAAAAACTCACCACAGTATTAAAAATAAAAGTTGATAATTTCCACAAGTTCAATACACATATTGTAAACTGAAACCGTGAACTTCACAATTTGTCATGTTTTTATTTGAAACTTCACTAGACAAAGTTCGCAACTGCAGAGCGCGACAATCGTTGCGCGCGTCTGTACTTCGCCGAACAAGCCAGATGACTGAACGCCGCCGCTTATTTCCGCCATAAACGGAACGCTCGTGAAAACAATCATTACTTACAAGTTTTCCCATAACATCGAGGAAAACTGCATGTCGATTCTATAAAATATCACAACTCACTTCGACATCACTCTCACTTCGACTTCGATCTAAAGGTAGAATTCCGTGGACGCGACAATAGTCAACCTATGAAAATGTATGGCACCGTTGTCGAGGCCCGTGACAGTCGCGCGCGGCCGACGAATTTCGTAAGCTGCTCGCGGCATTGTCAAAAATTTAATTCTGGTTTTACTAAAATTCTATAGATGTTATTAAGCGCTAGACCATGTTGAGAAGCGTACGGCCGCGAGCGGCTCACGAAATTCGTCGTCCGCGCGCGACTGTCGCAGCCCTCGGCAGCGGTGCCATACATTTTCATAGGTTGACTTTTGTCGCGCGCGGCTGCGACAATCGCGACCCACGGAATTCTACCTTAAAGTTTCGTGATTGACATTGTCAAACTACACTAGCGCTTCACTATCGAGCGTGTTGACAAGTTGAACTAAATCAAAGTCGAGATTTTGACAGATTTGTCAAAATCTGTCTATCTATAGGGAGGTAGGAGAGATGGGCAGTTGGGAGACATGATCAAATCAGAATAAAAGGGGGGTCCTTTTATTCTGATTTCTGATCATAGTTTTGTTTTTTTTTATTGGGTAGTTTACGTTACCGACTGGTAACGGTGTTCATCCATAGACTATCTGTCATTTCTGTGAGTTGTCAAGAACAAACACTCGTAAAAGTACTTAAATATTTTGTTGCGGTTTCGGATCGTTATAAAGAGAAACTAATGAAAGGTATGTGTATTTTCTATTATTAATTATTGATTGTCAAAATCTCCAGTTACAATTATAGTAAGTCGATGCAATCCACACCTATTATACCTTTAGAAGAGAGTACTACAGCAATAGTTAATGGGCCCCACGTTTTATTTTAGTCTAATATGACCGGGACCACCTACGTAGGTTGACAGGTAAGTAACTATTTTTATTTTCTAGTTTTCAGTGCACATAAGATAAAACCGTTTAACTTAAAAGTTTTTACCGATTTTTTTTCATAAACTAAGTCAAAGTGTCCAATGCTCCCTATGGTAGGGAGGCTTGGACATACCATGTAATGTATAATTTGTAAATTTTGCTCTTCTTCGTCAGTGAAAATTTGTGAGGTTATAAATCTGCGCGAAAAATCCTTTATAGAATCTTGTTTCAGGTACCGTTGCCAACTTGATCTAGAGACTATTATATTTAAAATAGTGTTTAAATAAAGTTCTAAGTGTTTTAAAGTGATTAAGTGCCTACCTTTAACGATGGCTAGAATTTTTGCTTAAATCTTTATTAGAAGAAGCTCATGCTTTAGATAATTTAGAAAAGCGTCAACAATCTGCTAGAATTCGTAGTTTATCTTTATTAACTCGCGATGATGACTATGTGAGCATATATAGATTGTCAAAGGAGCTAATTGACCAACTGGAGTCTGATTTACTGCCCCTGATAAAGCCCACAAAACGTCGAGGCAAAGGACTTACAACTCGTGTAAAAGTAAGTATTGACACAGTTTATAGTTGAAAAATTGTAATCAAGCACACAATAATAAGAAAAACACTTAGTTCTTAATAAGGAGTATTCCCTTTATGTGGTTTCCCCGCCAGCTGATATGTTTTCAAAAGACTCTGTACTTCAGTTATAATATTGGTATTCTCTTAAGCATGAAAATAACCAAATTGGTCTCAATTTTGTTTTCACTAAATCCAGATAAAGTAGGTATTACATTTTTTATTGATTTATTGTTTCACAGATACTATGTACTTTATCATTCTTGGCTAGTGGCAGTTACCAGAAGGTTATTAAAGAGGGCATCAGAACTTATTTATCGCAACCGTCTGCATCTCGTTGCATAAATGAAGTAGTGGAAGCTCTGAACAATCCGGCCGTAGTAAAAAAATATATAAGGTTTCCTCAAAATCAGCAAGAAAGGCAAATTGGCGCTGTCAGTATTTTTTTTCGTAGGGTAAGCATAGATTATATTCACAGCACGAATTAGAGAAACACGCAGCACGAACAATTTAGAGATTTCTGTTTATTTTATACTTAAAAGCTGCCTCAAATTCCTTACAATAACAAATTATAACTAAAACCTCATATTTAGCTAAAATTCTGTGTCAAAACTGATAAAATTAAAAACTGATTAATCTCGGTTGACATTTTGTCGAGTGGGGAAGTCACTAGCACAGCACTGGTCGATGTCGAGCTCACTTCACTTCGCAAGTGATTAGGTGATGTTTACAGAATGCAAAATCAAGGTCGTTCTGAATCGAATGCGAAGTGAGAGTGAATAGCGAAGTGAAATGCGAGTTGTTGTTCGAATTTTATAGAATCGACGTGCAGGCAGGCCTTGGCCCTGTTGGGCCCCGCTGGGGTTGCTGACAGTATTCTACTTGTGTAGCCCTTTCATTTGATACCCATATTGAGGGGGCTGTGCCATTTTGTGCCGGCGGCCATATTGGATTTAATTAAAGGTGTAAACAAAATTTCAGACCAATCGGTTGACAGGAAGAGGGTGAAATTTGAATTACTAAATTTGATCCAAGAATAAATAATAAAACAAACGGGGTGAGCTAAATAAAACCGTTTAAATATCTCGTAATGTTGAAACTGAGTGTAATTTTTAGGAAAGCTCTTTCATTATATCTAGCCGAATATAAGAAATGGCAATAAAAGTTGATAATGATCTGTAAAATCAGATTCTTTATGCAATAAATTGTGAAAAAGTGCCCATCCCTCCCCTACCTCCCCTAAAGTATGAAATGACATTACGAATCGAAGTGAAATGCGAGTTGTTGATCGAGTTTTATAGAATCGCAGTACTGTCCATGGTTGTCTTGAAATATAGGACGGTTTTGATAAAGAAAAACATGATTAGGTAGATGCTAATAAGTCAGTTTTCCAGTGAAACATCGAGGCAGCGAATTATTTTGCGTTGTGAAAATGGGCAGGTTTTTCTATTTGTAAATATCTGTATTTTTTATTATGTTAATTTTGTTATAATTGCGTTTTGTTGTAATTTTGAATGTCAATCGGTATTAGGATAAATTAAATAATATTTTAATCGCAGATTTTTATCATTATGTGGTTTTTGTAGGTATTAAGGAAGTTCGATTCTTATTTACATAATGCATTTCGACTGTTTTTTATTTATGTTGTCTGTATCTTAAGTATACATATACATATAAGTATAGCTATATTTTAGAGAGTAGCAAATGTACCACAAATGTATCTACTTATTATATCTAAATTTTTCGCATCTTCACAACAATACAGTAAGAATAATAATATTAGAAACGATTATGATGACTACTACGTAATTTACTATCATATAGATAATTCCGAGACCATTGGAATTAATCGCTTAGTTCTACAAAGGCAGATAATTTCCTAATAGGAAAATGAAACAATATTATTTTTCCTGATCCAATAATGGGCTATAAAGTCTCGTGGTGTATGCGCTTGAGACACATATTCTTTTAGAGAATGATGAGAAATAAGGATACATACGTACATTGGGTAAATATGCTTCTGAAGACTGATAAGCTTGGACGTGGTGCATAAGGTTATTGTATCGACAAAAGTAGGTACTTTCTACCTGTTGCACCTACGATCACTTTGTCACTCTTTATGTCTAGCGATTGCCGAAGTCCTATTGAATGCCATACATAAGTAACATGCCATACATTGCTGAAGTAAAACTGCGGTAGTTTATGTGTAGCTTCAGGGGAAGTGAAGCAATTGCTATGTATTCGTAGCTAAAAAAATGCTTTCATCGCATGGCAATAGTAAACGATGTGGTATTACTTTTTCTAAATCACTCTTTGTGAATTTTGCCAACACGAAGAGAAACTCGGCGAAAGGCTTTTTCATAGCAATTCGTAGTGACATCATTTTTGTTTTAGTGAAAATACTTTTTTACCTTTGTATATTAAATTGAATTAAGGCTTTTAAGCATTAAAAAACCGGTTGCTGGATTATGTGTTAGCAAAATATTTTCATTAAGTAAGACATAGTAGGTATGAAATATAACCTTTGTTCTAATAAAAATAAATGTTTTAGCAGAATTCCTTCTTTAATACATAATTTACTGTACGTTAATTGACAATTAGAAAACCGGCCACGTATTCATAATGTTGTAGGAAGTCTCAGTTTTGAATTCATTTAATTATAAAGTCGTTTTAAACGTGTTAACTAATATAAATGGGTAAGTAGGTGTGTGAATTTTGGTAATAAAGATATTTGAAGCGGTCTGTGCAAAGAGCGAAATATGCCAACATTGGCTTGTCGTGAACGTGAACAGAACGCTGGCTTGTTCTTTGGACAAAGAATTAGCATTTGCCATACAACGTGGCAATGCGCCCAGTCTTCTGGGCACGTTTCCGGAGGACAACGAGGCGGAGGAGTGCTTCGATGCCTAACTCCCTGCTAGCTGTTTTATTATCTTAATTTTAGTTTGTTTGTATATCACCAAATTGCGATCATAAGAATGCGTTTAGCCTAAAAATAATTATATATATATAATTATATATAATTTTTGAAAACCAACTTACTTTTACATTGTACCTCTAAGTACACATTCGGCATCTGTCGTCAACACCACATGATTATTTTGTAATCATGTATTAAGCTTATCAGTTGATCCGTGTCAACTTATTGAACTTAAACCCTTCTATTTTTAGAATAAATTCGGTATATTCGCCCATAAATTACAGAAAACGCCCAAAGTTAAAATAGAACAGGAAAACACTTATTTGACCTTTGCCTTTTAGAGTGGTTTTAAAATGATTATTTATGTCATTCAGGTACTATATAAATCAGCAATTTTATTTATGAAAATTGTGCTTGGCAGAGTAATACTACAGTTTCCTCGAGTTTGACATTCATGGAAATGCAGACTTTTCCATTCAACTACATAAGTCAGATAGGCTTCATAACTAGTTGCATTTCTTAGAACTGGTCTTAAGAAGTGGAATATGAAAAGCATTTTCTTTCTTTATTTATTAGACACTGAAAAAAAATGATGAATATGAAATCACAGGTAATTTAATTTATTTACTTACAAAGCACATCAATTTTATGAATACAGTTTTTCCAACAGACCTGTTGTACTGGAAAATCCATTACATTGCACCTGAGATATTTTAATTGATTATTTTAATTCGCCGATTTTACGTACCATATATGGCATTGGATAAATACTTTAACGGCCATTATACCATTAATTTTCATTCCATTTCATTTTCAAGTGCCAAGTTTCATTAAAGCAATTTCAGCTCGTGAATAAGTCATACAGACAATGTCTTGCCTTTATAATATTAGTGTGATACTGTAAGTAATGTTGAAATCATTTGTTTTCTAGCGTACCGTGAATCGGGATAAAGCTTCTAATTTAGAGCTTTTACTTCCACACTCAGAGACATTTAATGATTAGAGCTTTTACCTCCACACTCAGAGACATTTAATGATTACTTATTATAAGTCACTCCTAAGTGACGGAATGTCATACAAATCCTTCACTAAGGAATGGCTTAAGTAACCATGAAATGTCTCTGAGTGGGGAGGTTAGAGTTTTACTTTGTCTTGTCATTAAATATATTGTGTGTGCTGTGCCCTGAAACTAGCTCGCAGGAGGACCTAATGAGCGCATCGCTCGCTGGGCGGCATATTGGGCTGACAAAGTGTAGTCTCACTATAACACATGTCATCGACACGAAAGAAGAAAAATGAAATATATTCACGCTAGTAATTTTTCGCACCAAATCGAACGATGCAAACTAGATAAGAACCGGGCTTACAAAACTAAAGTATTGTCAATACGACAAAATTCTAAATTAGGCATAAATTAATGTAGTTGTTGTGGATCTTCAAGTAACCGGTAATGTGTTCAAATATCGCAAAGTGACATTTTATACTGGTTATGTAACGGTCGTTTGATTATTCTTACTGTTCTTAATATACATAACGAGTATTGAATGTTCGAGTTCCTTATCTATAATTGTCTTAAATAGTATGATATGTGTGTTTCACTTTAAAAGTTGCTGTTTTGCGATTTTTTATTTTTATGTTGTTAGCACTAGATTGGTATACCTACGTATATCTACGTCTGGAAGCATTATAATTAAAGCAGCATAGTATTGTCAAGCAAAAGCGAGTTCCTTCTATCATCCATTGTAGAGAAATGCTGCGAGATCATCATCATCATCATCAGCCTATAGCAGTCCACTGCTGGACATAGGCCTCTCCAAGTGCACGCCACTGAGATCGATTTTCGGCTGCTCGCATCCAGCTCCTGCCAGCCGTCTTATAATGAATGACAATTGAAAAGCCGAGTCTATTCAGTATTCGTTCCCTTGGAAGTTAATTTGCAATGTACCGGTATGACCACTTCGCAGATAAATAAAACTTGTTATAACTTACGGCAGTTTCAGCGTATTTCTCTGAAAAGTATTATCATAGTATTTTTTTAAATGTTGTTTTATTACAAGTTAGATTTGTTCTGGGTTTTATACTACAGAACATTTTAAAATAATTTCATTTCACGAAGGTACTTTTCATTAAGTTATTTAATGTTTTGAATAAATAGGTAAAGTAGTAAGTTGTAATAAAATTGATTATGTTCAACAAAGTTTGAATAATTTGTTCTGAAAATCAATTATACTTACCAATAAATAAAACAAATGTTAGTTATGCTGACTTTGAGCTAAGTAATTTAATACAGAAGTTGTGTTAACCTACTTTTATCAGTACCATTTGTGTTTCATTTCAATGCCTCGTTGTTTGAAACCTCCTTGGCAACCGACACAATGTTTTTTTTTTTGAAACATTTTCATTGTGTGCCTACAAGATAAGCGAGCATTTTGTAAACTAGTTAATTGATTGGTGAATTTTGGAAAAGTTTGAGATAGGTAAGTAAAAAGGTACAAATATAATTTGATCGTTATTTGTAATCCTTTTATTTGATTTGTAATGGTTTGCCTGCCAAAGAGTTTCAATGGTATGCGGCTCCATAGCTCGTTTGTCTGTTTGTTGGCTAGCTATGTTTACTGAAACTGTATTGGCTATGTGCAAAGCGAGTAGCGGCGGACAATAACGACCGCAGCGCACAACACGGCAGAAATTGGAAACAAATGCGGATGTTTCAAACCCGGTTTTTATCATTATATTCATTTTACAGTAAAACTATTGAATAAATTGCACTTAAATAATGTCAACAACACTATTTTAATCTTTGGTTTTATTTATATTCGCAAAGAAAATTATAATGTTTACATGGTTATTATTTGACAGCTTCCGCAAATGTTGTAAACGCTACGCGTCGCCACCGTCGCGCACATAGCCAATAGGTTGAAATATTCAACGTACCTACAATTTTATTTTGGCATTAGAAAAACACATCCATCCCATGTTGAATCTTTACAACTGACGTGTGAACAACTAGATCGCTTATTCTAATAACTTTTTGTCAAATCAAAAACCACTCAAAGACTAAATATAAAATAAAAAGGAAAATTAAAAAATCTAAAATACGAAGCAGTACAAAGTCAACAAAATTTATCTATTGCAGAATAAAAAACATAAATTAGAGGAAGGTCAAGAGAGAACACAATCTCTTATTATTAGGGGTTTTATGAACAGCTTTGATGGTAAAACCACTCACGTGTATTGGACTAAATAATCTCTTCTATACCCTGGTGATAAGTAATCATCATCCTCCGAGCCTTTTTCCCAAACTACGTTGGGGTCGGCTTCTGGTGATAAGTAATATGAACATATTATTATTCTCATTGGTTGCTACCTGCGTATTCGTAGCTTTTTCCCGCGGTTTCACCCGCGAACTACAGTCCGTACCGGGATAAAGTATAGCCTATGTTACTCGGGAAGAGTGTAGGTATAGTTTTCCAACTGTGAAAGAATTTTTCAAATCGTATTCGAAGCCGGAGGGTAGAAACAAACAATCAAAAAAATGTTTTCTCTTTAGATGAGAGATCTAAATATTACGTACTGCAAATGCCCAATGTTACTGTGTCCTAACAGGGTCCACAATTGTACTTAGTAATATATTATTGTAACACCTTGACAAACTTGTGGCAAATAAATGACATGAATATTTAATCAGGGTCCATAATTATGACAACTTTTTTTATGTTTCCACCTTATGTACATTATGGAACGCAATAAAAGAATAACAAATGCCTAATGAATAAATAATTATTATTCACATTCATTTTATATGTATAAAGATCGAATGTGCCAAAATAAAATACTCCTCTTACCCAAAACGCGTTTAAACACATTTATAAAGTTTCTACTTTCTTTTCTACATTTATATAGTCTGCGCTCACACTGGAGACAAAACAGTCGGCCGCATGTAGGTAGGTCCGTTGGTAAGATTTTTTAAATAAAATCGTGAATTCAATTAAAGTTTTTAAACGATGTGATACGCTACAAATAAGTGCCTGATCGTTGTTACATGTGTACTTCCATTTATCTTCTTACTGAATCTTGAGCCCAAATCAACTATCGGCCGACTAAAAGTTTGTAGTATGTGCGCGCTCTTAGCTAAATTCTCGTGATCCTTACTCAAGTACGAAATGCGTGGGCAATTCTATCCATTTATTGCTTTCACTTTTAACATTATCGGATTCTGATAAAATATCGTATGGAGAGAGTAGAAGAGGGTATATTGGAAACATGTGGGACGCTTTTGAAATAATTGTTGTGATTTGTAAATATCTAAGATAAAAGTGTATTTTAGAATAAGAAATATAATTACAAAGTCATTTTATTTTACTAATTTATTATACTGGCAACCCACAATCATTATTGTATTTTATTTTTACCGGAAGTTGTGGTTGTGATTTGTAAATTTTTAACAAATAAAATGTTATTTAGAATAAGAAATATATTTTATATAATTATAATCGCATATTAATTTTTAAATGATGTTCACATTAATTGTTGTATTTAATCTTCACCGGAAGTTGAAATGCATTTAAAATGTCAATTTATACAGGAAGTGTGTCTTCTTTATATTGGCGGGAAAGGTATTACAATATTTTCAACCAGAATAGTCTTTTAAATTAAATTGTACATAAGTGGAAAGGGTTGAAAATATTTATACTTTAATAGTTTGTATGTTGTTATGTATTTCGAATATTTTTAAGGAAGTTGTGTAAAAATAAAACAATAAGTGTATTGATTACTGCTGCTTTCTTGTTCAGTAGATTGTAAGTTCAGGCAGTCGAGATTGTGAATTCGAAGCGTCGACATCAAGAAGTAATAATCTTGTAGTCTTATTTCGATTGTAGAAGAATAGTAATTAAAGTATTTATTCTCAACTCTGATTTTATTTCATAACTAGCTGTTGCCCGCAACTTCGTCTGCGTGGGCAATATAGAATAGTCAAAATACTAATTATCCCGTAGGTGCATTCTTTCACGTGACAGTATAATTAGGATTAGCAGTCGCATAGATTCATTGATCAAGGTTGTGTTGTGGATGTGTGACCATTTATCTAAACAAAAGAAGTAAAGTTTGTGACGTTGTGAATATCTCTGGATCTAGGTAGTCAGCCAATTTGGAAAATTATTACGTATGGTGCGTAAGTAATTTTCACAGGAAGCAGCTATAATCTATGTCTATATGCTTTGAGTCTGACAAAGCTGTCATTTGTACATTTTCTGCAGCTGCTGCGACTAATCAGAAGCCAGAAAGTCTGTTAGTCTTACCATGGATATCGTCTTGTGTAGTTGACTGGATTGAAGATAGGTAGATAGGTAGTCGCTCCAAACAAAACATTGGTACGCTAACAGATTCGGTGACTGAAAGCCAACACCAACATAGTTGGGGAATAGCTGGATGGATGATAAAATGAGTCATCATCATCAGCAGGCGCATAGGGTAGGATAGTTTCACTACTGGGGAGAAACACTGGTATGACGGGGATTTTCTGTGCACTTACTCACTATGGTAAGGCTGACCCCACATTAGGCGTTTGCGATCCTCGGGCGTGTGAGTAGCGCGGGCGTCGCGAGCGCGCTGCGGAACGTCGCGTTTTGCTGCCCTGCGGCATGTGTGAAGAGTGCAAGCGACGCGCTCGCGGCGAGCACGTGGCGCTCGAGTTGCGTTCTCACCCCTTCGCCCGCTATCCCCTGTTACTGTTACTGTTACAGCCTTTTTTTACCGTCCCACTGCTGGGCACAGGCCTCCTCTCACATGGAGAATGATTGAGCATTAATCACCACGCTTGCTCAATGCGGGTTGGTAATTTCAGACTTTATAGTCCAGGTTTCCTTAAGATGTTTTCCTTCACCTTTTTATCAGCCATTGGTGTCTAAGTATACTTAGAAAGTACATACAAACTTAGCTATCCCCGCTATCCCCGCTAAACGCCTTAGCAGTTAAACATCAAGGAGAGCGGCGCGTGCGCGCCGCGAGTGCGCTGCAAATGCCGCAGGGCAGGGCGCGACGCTCCCGCAGCGCGGTCGCGACGCACGCGCTGCGCCCGCGCTACTCACACGCCCGAGGATCGCGCACGCCTAATGTGGGGGAGGCCTAAGCCGGGACTCCACCGAAATGTTTGCATTAGTTCACGAATAGGCAAAATGTACGTATCTGTGAGAGTCCACTTCATGTGTTCGTACTTGAAACCTGCAGTTTTGGCAAGATTTTCAAAATGTACGCTCGCAATTTGTCATTTCTTGGTGGAGCCAGCAAATCAAAAAAAACATAAGTGTTGTATGCACGTCACTACCGCACACCGGGAAAATTTCGCTCTTGCGGAGGACGTTCATATACCATATTTTATGTCACACAGGACGACAGAAAGTATCCACCGAAACACTTTCAAAGATCTGATGAACGAACAAATCAGACCTGACTTGGTCACCTGGGGCCAATCAGAGCTCTATGAAGCGATCATACGCTTTGGCTCCTACTGTTATTGTGCTTTCTGAAAATTTATTCACCTCATTCAACGATAAATGTAATTCTGATGGTACTATTAAGAACACTTGCTTAGCGCAGAAGCTGACGTTGGCAAGTCGACTCTTTTGACTTCTCGAATAGGATACCATTGGTTTTTGTGCAATGCACACCTGCAATGCATGCTGGATTAGGATAGGATTTGCAACAGAGAACAATTATGTTTTGTAATTGAATGATATCAAACGTAGTTTTATATAAAAGGTGTTTTTTTAGACTTGGCTTGGGTCTTACTGAGACTGTTCGTAATCGTGAACAGTGTATTAATTGCGATCGGAAGTTGAAAGTAAGCATGTCTCTGGTATGCGACGCGTACTTTGTACGTTTTCAGACGCGGTAAGGCAGCTCCCATTTCTTATCTGCACTTTGTATCTGGGCTGGTTTTTAAAGCTACAGAATCCTACATTACCTACGTCACGTTTAGCAGCGCTTGCGAGAGATAGGATTAAGTTTCTAGGATTAAGTTTACATATTTTGCATCAGAAAAAATAATTAAGGTCTACTTAATACTACTCACTCAAAGTAATTTGTTTTAAGGCCACCACATTAGTGGAAGATAAGCTAAACTATGTTTATGAAAAAATCCTGATATGAACTCCATCTGTAACTTTAAATGATAATTGGTTGTTCCACTAAAGTCATCATTTTTGACATAATGTTCAAAAAATAATTTAGATGGCACCGTTTTAAATTTGGCTGAGAACTATTAATTTTCCTTTCATCAAGGTAATAATTATAATTGGATTTTGATGTGGCACGGCAAACTGACAAACACTATTGAAATGTCTATCGAAAAATTACACTACGTGTTAAATATGGTGAATTACGGAAAATACACAACTCCATCTGTTGAAATAATAATCCTCTATAAAGAATGTATTGTAATTTATTGTCATTTACCACCTCACTCCTTTGACAAATTTGATGTATTTTATTTACCACAGATTACCACAGATGGAGCTACTTTAACCTTGGCTAAACAAAATTTTCATATTTTTTTTCTTCCGAAGTTACTTATAAAGGTGTGATTTTCTGTGTAAAGATTAATAATAGGCCGATCAACTAATATAAGTACAACATTCAAATGCTCAGTTTTGACAAACAGATTGCGTGTCGTAATATTTTACATCTTGAATTCACAAAATTAATCATATCTTTTGATAGAGTGAATCGATTTCGATGAAACAAAAACTAAGTAATACCCCAAGTTACTTAGAATTTTTGTATATAAGCATTGTCTGCATTGAATTCGTAGATTTTACGTGAATCCCGAACGAACAAACAGACAAACAGACAAAAATTACAAAAGTGATGGAAATGGGTCCTGTTAGTTATCCTTTAACATGCTGGCTATTTTTTTTGTCAATTTCTTCAATGTACAAAAATTACTTTTCTACAGATTTATTATATGTATAGAATAGATGAACAAGTGTAGTGTTATTAAATGCCTGAACTCTAAGTAACACATATGTATAAAAGTACCAATATATAAGATCTCAATTTTCATATTCATTTTCTTTGTTCTTTTCACATAGATAA
This sequence comes from Helicoverpa armigera, assembly GCF_030705265.1. Classification (NCBI taxonomy): domain Eukaryota; kingdom Metazoa; phylum Arthropoda; class Insecta; order Lepidoptera; family Noctuidae; genus Helicoverpa; species Helicoverpa armigera. Next base: position 4,743,330 of record NC_087132.1, on the reverse strand, counting down.
ATTATTTTAGCCTTACTACAGAGATTGGTAATTCAAAAATCTATATAGAAGCGACTTTATTAATGATCTTTATTATTTTATTAGTCATGAATTGAACATAAGGTCTTTTTCTTGTCGTTGGTCTCGCTTCACAAAGATAATGTTCACTTTTCAATTATAAATTCTTAGTGATACAGAATCTCATTAAAAGTTAGTACCTACCTATAAAAGTGGCGTATGACTTTCCTCTTTATAATATTACGTAAAGATTCATTAATAATACGGAGAAATCAATAGGTATATTATGGTGCTGCTTTATTAGATATTATGGGAAATGATTACCTACAATCGCAAATATCAGACAACGTAACATTTTCCGTTTTATATAAATTTTTTCTTCACATGTTAAAACAATATCAGATACGCATCTAGCAGGATTGATATAAGAAAATATTAACCACTTACCAACAATAAAAAAAACACTACCGACGACAGTTGAAATACAGAACGTAAACACAACATATTAAAGAAAACGAGACACGAGGCAGCATAATAGTGTTGCCTGATTGACCTTTCAAAACAGTTGCATATACGACCTGTTTTGATAAATTACACTTACTTTGTTACATTTATAAGGCATCTTAAGTTTATGGCGTGATATCAAATTGCATCTTCCAGGTGGCAATTAAAGTTACGACCTTAGAACTACATGCCATTATTGTTTTTCAATTGTTTGTTTACTATTGCGCTTGCTTAGTTGGTCTGAAGTGCTAAGTAATCAGGTGACATGTCTGCTAATTTTACCCCCAACACATAAAAAAGGCTTTTGGCAAAACTATATAAATAGGTACTTAAGAAACCAATAAAAATTACCGGGACTAATATTGAACTCTAAAGAAAAAAAAATATAAAAAAATTGCAAATCTATTTCGTAGAAGAGTAGATCCTAAAATAGTTCCTGATCAATATTAAAATCACCGTTCAGAAACTAACGTTGCCTCTGAATGGATATCGATTACTCAGGACTTTGTTAACTAGTTTATTTACGGAACAAGTTGGACCGAAAGCTTTCGAGGACTCGTGTGATGGATCACATACATTACACGTAGGTATACAGGGTTACTTGCAAGTAGAGCGCATCCTTTCATGAGGTGATAATATAGGTCAATACGGACAAATTTGGTCATGGGACACACTGGGCAAAAGTGAACCCGTTTCAAGATAAACGAATTTCAAGATCTTTTCTTAAAAATTCGTCTAGGTACACGTATAATTTTTATTATTAGTCAAAGTCTCGTTTTTGTGGATTTTTGTGTGTTTTGTATTGTATTTTTGAAATCCTTACTAATATTATAAATGCGACAGTAACTTTCAGGCAAAAACTACTAAACCGTTTTAGACTGGTCAACACAGATAGTCCAGTGAAAGGACATACACTAATAATCTCGGATTGCATGTTGTTTCCTCTGAAAGTACCCACAACAAAAGCCGTAGCCATTTTCACGGAAGTCTTCTCTGAAATATGAAAAACCTGTCCATAAGCGGATTTTTGAATCCCCATTCCGGGCAATAGGGGATGAAACTTTATTCGCAAATGAAGTTGTAAGGCAGAGCTTATGTCGACAAACGTGGATTATATTTTTTCTTACGTTTTTTTTTCAATTAAATCCTAAAACTAAATTAGTGCTTGAAGTTTTGATTACACTACTAAAGAAATTTAAAAAGCATGACATTTAACAAATACTATTAAAGTTGAAAATGAAATCATTTCTCAATGTTACAGACATCGACAGAAATGAATTTTACTGGCTTATTTTTATCGTGTTCATTAATTAGTGATACGTAAATACTGAGGTAATATACTGAAAACGCCTTGCAAGTTCATGATAAAGGATCATTGACTGCAAATAAAATCGCGAAACTGGCACGCGTGCTGAATTATCGCGAACATGACTGCGTTATCAGAAATGCGAGTTTCGTGAAAGTTCCAGCTCAGTATTGAGGTGTTTCATTATAAAACACGCATTTTATGTCCTCCAAATATATATTGGGACATCATTTACATTGAATGTTATATTTTTAAAGTAATCTATACGGTGAATTGGTAATTCCTGCATGTAATTTTTTTTTGCGCATAAAAATGTGCCAAGATTGTTAACATTGCATCGACAGCAAACATTAATAAAAGCCCTCAAATATGTTTTCTTGGATTTTACATAACGCGTCTGGAACATTAAATCGGAATAATAAACACCGTCAGGTATTTTAAACATCTCAGATATTTCTCTATTGTAACAGACTCTGTAATATACACAAAAATTAATCCAAACGTGATAGGTAGCTTCTTAGCGGTATTACATTATTTACATCCGATATTATGTTGATTTGCATCCGTGCCATATTTAAGGACGCAATTATGCTACTGATTCTCGACCCAAATGAACAAAAAAATTGGTACGTACCTAATTTTTTTTTTACTTTTTTCGGATTTCCTTCAATGTCATCTAGCCGTATTTTAAACTTGGCGCGTGTGTTACTGGCCTTAAAATCGTGCTGTGCCCTCAAACAAACGCAAACACAAAGCATACGCAACGATCCTTCATAATTTTCATTCATAAAATTGGGTTACTTCTGAAATACTACGACAAAAAAAGCAGTGCGTATTAGCTATTTCCCGTCTACTGTAATTCCAATCGATTATTCACGTATTTTATGTCCTCCTCCTGAAGTATGGCACAAATGCAAATCAACACCTTGTATACTTAGGTAAGACCAGTTTAGAAATTAGTTTTCGGTATGTTTTGCAATTTAAGACCCAGCTTTAGTTAATTTTTACCCCAACTGATAGCCTCAAATGATTGCAGGTGTTAGTTAGACCCTTTTGTCTTTTCTTTTTGATTACTTTTGGACGTGAAATATTTTTTTTTATCTTGAAGATCAGTGACCTGGCACCATGGTGACCTTTGTCTCATATACTTAATTATTATTCATATAATACAGTTAGGGTGAGTTGCACGGTTTAACTTTACAACAGCCGTGAAAATGGTCCGGTTATCGTTTTTTTTAAATAGTGCAACCCACCGTTAAAAATTCGTTCGAATGTAATTTCAATATAGGGAAAATGTATCTAAACAAAACACAACTGCACATGCGCGAGGCTTCTAATTTCTGAGAAACTGAATTATTTGACGCGAATTGCACGTTTTTTTTTAATAACTGCGTGTAATTGCTTCACTGTTCTTCTGACTTTACTCCTCTGGTCATAGTTTTAGAGACTCGGTACCAGTGGCGGATTTACCAATAGGCCAAGTAGGCCAGTGCCTAGAGCGGCAGATTTAGAGGGGCGGCAAATTTAGCAATTTTTTTTACAGGTTTTTTTTTTTATAATTGAGTATATCAGTACACAATCCATATATAAATAAACGATTAATAAACGCAAAATTAATAAACTGTAATATATACTTAGGTACTTACGTGATCATGAATTTTAAAATATTCTAATAGCGTTTCAATAAAAATAAAATAAAAAATCCGCTCGCTTCGCTCGCGGTTTTTTCATCATTCCTGGTTTGTTCTGCTCTCTTTGAGTCCTCAATCTAACAAAAAGTTAAAGCACCGAAGTAGCAAAACCAACTGACGCTCTACACTGACGATTTCTAAGCTGTTTATGAGGTGGAGAACTTTTGGAGTATTTTTGTGTTCCAAGACTCAAAAAATTTCGCGCTCGCTGCGCTCGCGCCTTTCGCTTGTCGCTGACTATTTTCTGATTTCTTTAGGTATTATTACGTCCCAAACATCAAAATTTCGCTCGCTACGCTCGCGGCTTCTTCTATTTGCACTGCTTTTTTCCACTCTTGTTTGGGTAGGCATTTTTGTGTCCCAAAACTAAAAAAAATCGCGCTCGCTTCGCTCGCGACTTCACTTTACGGTGGTTTTTTTTTACTTGTTTTCGTACAAAATTTTTGAGTTTTTTACATTTGTCGTTTTTTTTGGGGGGTGCTCAATAGGTATCTACTCCGCCCCGGGTGCCACCCGATGCTATGCCGCCACTGGATCATAGCACCCGAACAAATGAACCGATTTCAATTTAATTTTTTTTTGTACTACAGGTGTTTTACGAGCGAGTGTTCTTAGACATGTTTGATGAAAATCGATTGAGCCGTTTAAAAGTTACAGAGGTTTTACGCTTCAAAGTCGCTGACATATAAACTTGTTACTTAACATTAAACTCTTCGGTACGTAGAGGCTTGCAAAAATAATCTAGTAACTGACAGAAATATCATTAAGTTCACAATCATTAGAGGCGGCAAAAATTGAATGGCCTACTAGCGGCAAGTTTGTAAATCCGCCACTGCTCGGTACCTATTTCCATTTACATATTTCTAGCAACTGACCTTCGATTAATCGTCATTGAACTGTTACAACCTGTTAACCTCACAAGTTATTGAACTACCGGTGCATTTGAAATTATTCTAGAGTTGACTGTTAATACATTGAATCGTACTTGCCATCCATTAACACACAATAGTGATTAGGTTGAATTTTTAGTAGGTTACTCGATCCGGTACAATCGTAATTAAATGTCAGTGCTAGCATAGCTGAAGCTAAATTTTGCATTCATCAGTCATTTGTTTTTTTTTTATTAACAGAATTCAGGTTTATTGATTTCTTTGATTACAACGGTAACTCTTTACTTGCATACAAGTGGTGTCAGCATGCATACACGGTACAGCATAAATGCATAGGTACCTACTGTAGAAATTCTCGGTGTATGCAAAGCTGGAAGTAGGTAATACTTAGTATTTTTCTACAGTAGCACGAGTATTCGAGAAGATACTCAAACAGTTAGAGTGGGAATAAGTGCAATGTACTTACCTATATGAAGTTAAAAATACCACCTTTGTTCCGTTAGGGGATTAAAATCTTGAACCGCGATCCAACCGTCATTATGTCAGACAATTAGCCATATTGGGTAAGGTTTGCGTCTTTCCTCGAAGGTTGAACATTATTCCTAAATACCCACTTACCGCAAGACAGGTAGTCGTAATTGCCCTACTAGATTTCATATTTTTCGTAACACATATTTACAATTATGATGTTGTTGCGAAAACCGTTTATGTGAATTATATTATGTTTGTAGGGTCGGTGGTCTATGGAGAAAATTACGAGGGTGTTTTCCACCGGATTCCATGATCTGAACAACAAAGGCGTTGGGTTTTTTTACCCCGCAAAAGAGTCGCATTTCATTTTTCAAAACAACACATCTTTTTGTAAATGTAAAATATATTTCAGCAGCTGTTTAAAAAGTTTAGTTGTAGAAAGAAATGATCGCAGATCGTAGTAGAATCACTTACAGTCCAAATGCCTTCGAGCAGTGAGAGGAGCGAAATTTTCGTATAAATTGAATGCCTGCGGGAAAATCGTAATGGATAGGTACACAATTTTTAGATAGATTCAGATGAAAAACAGCTCAAAGCAATATTATATAACAAGACGGGTCGCATTTTGACTAGATTACACGCAGACTTTAAAATGCAAACTTGTTATTCAAATTCGGGTAAATTAAAGGCAATATTTTCAAATTTATATTTTTATTCATTTCAAACATTACTCCTTAATGTTTAACATAATTATAATATACTTAACATTTGTTATAAATATACAAAAGCTCTTAGTTGTGGCGACATGTTTAATATTTATTTTGTAACATTGTTAAAGACTGTTTCAATTATAATTGTGCAGTAAACAGTACACTCGAGTGAGCATAGACAAGGGGATGAAATACAAAGCTATCACAGTTTACCCCGGTTTCTTTCTTTAAAATGTAAAACATTAGGTTTGATAAAAGTGATAGTAACATTATGGTAGATTTATTTTGGCGGATTAAAGCAAAGAATTAATTCAAATTTTAGAAATTCATATTTTTTTTAATTAGACTGACAAATATAATAGATTAAAATCGGTACCTATTTAACAACAATCACAATAAGTTAACAAAAATAATCCATTAGCTTTTCAAGTACACTGACAAATTCATTACCTACAATAATCTAGCACTTTTTTATGGATCTCTCAACTCCCTAAATAAATATAGGTACCTAAATACAATACAAATTATTATCCACTGCTACTTAATCTTGAAAATAAGAAAAAAGCTAGAAGATTTATGCAATCAGATTTAAAATGTGAATATAAAAGGTTTTATTTTTGTTTAGTTTTGTTTAGGTACTAGTAGTATTATTAGTGTGATGCAATATAAGGAAACGATTGCAATACTTATAAATCAATTATCATGTGATATAGCATCAAAATGTCCACAGTGTGTTGTTTCGTACAAGTCGTACAAGTAAGTCGTGGTGGCCTAGTGGGCAAAGAACCAACCTCTCGAGTATGAGGGCGCGGGTTCGATCCCAGGTCAGGCAAGTACCAATGCAACTTTTCTAAGTTTGTATGTACTTTCTAAGTATATCTTAGACACCAATGACTGTGTTTCGGATGGCACGGTAAACTGTAGGTCCCGGCTGTCATTGAACATCCTTGGCAGTCGTTACGGGTAGTCAGAAGCCAGTAAGTCTGACACCAGTCTAACCAAGGGGTATCGGGTTGCCCGGGTAACTGGGTTGAGGAGGTCAGATAGGCAGTCGCTTCTTGTAAAGCACTGGTACTCAGCTGAATCCGGTTAGACTGGAAGCCGACCGCAACATAGTTTGGGAAAAAGGCTCGGAGGATGATGTGTTGTTTCGTACAAAAAATTGGCAAATATTATGTACTATGACTCAAATTAGTCACACTTGGGTGATAACCTTTTTTGTGAATTTTTGTGGTACCTACTTTTTACCATAAGCAGGTAGATACTTAATCAAGTACCAATATGTTTCGTATACTTAATAAACAAAAATGTCAGAGACGAATAAAAATACTTGGAATTATTGTGATGATGTCAAAGGAAGCTAAGATTAAAAGTTATTTTTAGCTTCAGGGAAAATAAAAAAGATATATTTAAAGTAACTTTCAAGCTGGTATTGGCTTCTTTGAGTACCTAATATTTATACCCAAAATTATAAGAATAGTAGATTTAGATATTTTATGAGAGCCTAAATAAATGTTATAGCAAAATTAATATTGTTGCATTTGTGTGAGCTCCTAACAAAAAGTTTCAGTAGTAAAAAGTTTTATTCATTCATAATAATCAATATTAATCTATAATAGGGAAATATTAAAACTAGGTATCAAAATATTCATCCGCATCGCTGTCAGCTGGGATCGTGCCCAAAAGGCTGGCTGCATTGCCACGCTGGATGGCAATGCATATCCTTTGACCAGTAAAAAGTTGTGTGTAAGATGCATGTTGCTCTGACTAAACCTGTAGGCGTATTTTTCTATAATTATGGAGTATAAATATAAATGGACGTTATAACATCTATATTATTATAATTTTCTTTTATAACTGCGCAAAAATACTTTGTAGGTTCCAATATTTATGTATTCCGAGAATGTTTCTTTTATAGGCATACGTATCCAATCACTATATTTATGAAGCATCATTACCTACATAAATATGAAATACCTCATTAGCACCCGACACTACTCAACAATCAGAAACGTATCATTATAGCCCTTCAGTTACGAAGCTTTTGAGTTAATGGTTATAGGTAATAATAATATCCAGCTTTTCCATTATTTCATTCAATGATTTCGACTCCGTAATTGTTTATTATTATTCATATTTTGCGTAGGAAGATGACTCGATTTTTGTTTCAATATTCTTTGACACCAATTTTTTTATTTGTTTAGATCTCTTTGACACCAAGTAGGTTTTGACGCGCGGTTACGCTCGATTCTTCTCTCTGGGTGGTACACGCTCACTGTATCGTAATTCGAAGTATCATCAGTAGGAATGAGTAGTTGCTAGTTTAAAACCGCTGTAGTTGTTTCCCACAGTATTACACGAAGTACTTAGGTAAAGAAAGATACTCAAATTACGCAAAACTTAATTAAAAATGCTTTACACTGGTCACTAAAATTGGTGCAGTTTTTATTCCTAATCAGCTCAGCAGGCTTGCATAAATTACTGTTTATTCTCAGTCTTAGCTATACCTTTTGAAGCACCTTCAATAGTTTTGTAATGCAAACAAAAATGTCGCGCGGCGATAAGTTGAAATATGATCTCACCTCATATTAACCAATATCTTATTACATACGAGCCCGCCGGCATTATTAAGTCACACCACCACCAGTCAGTTTTTGCCACCAATAAACTCGTATATTACGATGACCACAGAAAATAGTTCAGCGTAAAAGCATTCTCTTTGTAACACTCAGGTGGGTTTTGTATCGATTAAATAAGTTTTCCATGTTCAAATATATTTTATTTTATCAAAACGTTGATAACTTACAAACAAATGCCCCAAGATCAGGGGCTAACTGTAAAAGGACTTCAACAAATACATAAAGTTGTTTTAACAAAATATATTATTATCTCAAAATAATAACAAACATATTTATTTAAGTAAGTGCTTAAAAGTGTAGGTATGCATTGATTTTTTAGATAAACAATAGTGGGACATAACTTTGAAATGATGTAAGTACTTATTAGTTTTAAATTATTTCTCTAATAATCACCCATTCAGTTACACCAACCATTCGTAATCTGAAACCATATTTAAAATAAGTCTTCAATCAACGCCCAAAAGAAAGTGGTTTTGTACTTCAACTCAAAGTTACATAAATGTTTGAACTTTTGTTCAGGAGAATTGTGTTATGAATCCAAACAAGTGATTCTAAAGTTCAAATAAGTTTGTTTGAGCGTAATTCTGTAATGTGTTAACTTAGTTACAACAATTACGTCCACTAAAGCGAAGAGCGTTGTTCCACTGTGTTTCTCTGAACTCCATCTATAGATTAATTTACACACCCTCGTGCACTAATCCGGCACCCAGTGCATATTCTACCGATCCTAGAATATATCGGTGTCAGTCCAAGGACGTGGTGTCTTATTAAATTACACAATTTCGTAAAGTAACTAAAAATAAAATCGACAGATTCTCCACGACTCATATTCTCTACATTATTATGAGGAAATGTTGTCTAAAATTATTTTACATGGCTTTTCGTACTATCCGTTCGTTAGAGATTAATTTTCATTCGGAATGGCAGTGTTCTGAAGTCGGATAAGGCTCTTCATCCTCGCCAAAAGTTCCGTCGCCACATCGTTGCGCTCGCTTTGATATCATATCGTATGTTGCAGCTTTTACTGAAAATAAAAAATGCTACGTTAGTGTTTCAACTTATTTTTTTCTTAATGGTGACAAGAATTTATTCAATTCGCCATTTTTCGTTACTCAAAAGCACATTTGTATTATTCCTGATTAAAATGTAATTACTCTAAATACATATGACCGTGGGTGAGACATATGTTTGTCAATGAATTAGCTTTGGACAACAATTGCAGAGAATATTGAACAATTCCTGGGATATTTGCTTTATTCCTGGTAACGCAATATTGTAAACTGAAACTGGACACTTCAGTGAAGTATCAAAGCTATTATTGTCAGTGTACCGGATAGCGGTCTTGTTAAACAATATTGACTATTTATAGCGTGAGCAAATTAGTGCATAGTACAATGGAGCTCACAAAACTTGCTACTGCAACTTGCTCGAAGTTTCGAAAGAGCTGTTTAAGCCTCATTGAAATTAAAAAAAATAGTTTGACAACCTCTTTTGATATGTACCAAACTTTATTGATTAAGAGCGTGAAAACTTTAATTTATATGGTAAGGGATATGTTACACGTCTTCAAGAAATTAATTACGAAGTCAAGTCTTTGCATTTTCCCAGCAGGGCCAAGGTCTGCCGGGGCTGCGGGTTGTTCGAAAGAGATACCGCGGCCCTGGTACCTACATAAAAGGCCTATGACGGAACACGACGGTTTTTAGTCAGTAAGAGTCTGACACTCCCTCACCGCTGCAAACCCACAGCGGGAGGGGTCATTTGATGATTTTTAACGTCGGAAAAAAAATGTCTTTGCATTTTTTTTAATTAGCAGTAGGTATATGCACCCTCTACTTGAAGCAAGACGCTGCGGGACATTTCCACACAAAGCAGACGAACTTAATTACTGAGTCATTATAATCCGTTGCTAAAAGAACTTTGTCTAGCATATAATTATTATGGAGGTCAGTAAAGGGTAAAATTGCTTTATTCATAGAAAGATTGTACCTATGTCTCTTTTCAGAAAAGTTCCTTTTATAATAATGTTACAAATTCCTACAGTATTTTTTATTATTGTAATCTATAAAAGTACCAGTTGAATAGAAAAGTTATAATTTATTTTTCCTTTTCAACAAAAGGTTTATTTAAGTTTATTCTGAGTCTACTTGTAAGTTGAACAAAAGAGAAGATTCTAATAAGATGGAAATTTTAGCTCGGTCGGGCGATGCAAAGGATTGCAAGAGCATAAACAACGCAAAAATAAACCGTAGTGTATAGAACTGCATACAAACATACGCATAACAACAGGCTCCTACATTTAGTAACTAAATTATTTAGATAATTTAGCTAATTACGACTATGATACTTTAATTAGGTAGTACCTAAAAGTTCAACTTTAATAAAATTTTCCCTGAGCAAATTAGATAGGTACACAAATAAATGTGTTTAGTTTGATTTTGGGTTTTTAATTCAAAATAAACATTTCATTAATTAAGACGTCGACTCACTTTGACTAACATTTCAAAATGTCTGGTCTGCCTTATGTGAACGATTTAAATATTTATTTGCAAAAAGACCCGATTTTATTAGTTGAGATTGCTTTTCTGAAATGTTTATACTCTTCTATTTTTCAAAAATCAATAGTTTGAATTTAGTAGGTATTCAACAACATAGGCTAAAAAAACATTCACATTGATACTCAATAGTAGGTAATTTCATATCAGAAGCAGAGATACTACTGACGCATTTGGTGCACCATTCTGAGCTTACGATTTGTACCCTCAACACCCACAAAAGAAAACTTCGTTCGAAAAATGTGACAAGGAGAAATTAGTACACACACTGTATCTAAAACATTATTAGATCAGAGGTTCATTGATTCTCCATTACCCTCAATTACTGCCGAAGAATAATGGGGCGCGGTTATTTAATATCAACTCATTTATCTAGTAGCAGCGGCCAACAGAATTTAGGATTTTATTTTGATTTTCAGATAGATTTATTTCATTGGCTTTTAGTTGAAAGTGAGTGATAAATCATGCAGTGAGTTAATCCACTCGATATATTACTGTTTACAGGGTGAAAAGCTTAACGAAAACCGTCCCGTGAAATTCCATGAAAATATAAATTTTAAAACAAACGTCGTTCGAATTTAATAGATCGTAATTCCATCAATATTTTCCTTTCAAAATATTCTGTGAAAAGAAAAATGATTTTTTTTTCTTGTAAAAGTTATGTACCTATAAATATTCGAGCTTTTTCTATGAAATATTTGTCCGTATTCTTATTATAAGAGACATTCGATTTAGGTCAGTTTTTCGTAGCTTCTCAAAATAAAACATTCCTGCTGTAAAGTCTCAAAATATTTTTCAAGTCACTCTTAATGTGTCCCGAAAGGAAGTAAAGTACCTACCTAAGCACCCAAATTTTGAAAAACACGAACACACCTAATAAAAATAATACCGAGCATCTCACATTGTAAACTTACAATCATAAGCCCATCCAATCCGAGCAAAAAAGTCGATGAATCCAGTGGAAATATTCAGTTTGCCGAGCTCCGACGTCCTGTAGTCCCACGGGAACACGTGGTGGTAGTTGTGCCAGCCCTCGCCTAGCGCTGCCAGACTCACCAGGCTATTCTCCACGGATTTTATGAACCTGTTCCAAGGAAATGATTTAGCATTAGCATGATAAATTACTAAGATAATTAAGACTAGCGATCTCCCAAGATGGTTGATAAGTTTTAACACTGGTATAATAACTATTGTGTAAGATTTTCAAATTTTAAACATCGGTCGGGTTTAATTTTGTTTGGGATTAATTACACTCACGTTAAACAAAGCCAGCTAGTTAAAGATGTACATAGGTTAAGATTATTATTAGTCAGCCATAATCTTTCTCTGCTCAACAAGGCAATAAAAAAGCTATGTAGGTACATATTTTTTTGTATCTCCGACAAATAGTTTTCAATCCACTTCGCATTAGTAGATGAACTATAAACCCACAAAGGGCTTCATCAAGACCAAAATAGTCTATTAGGAATTCCCAGAGCTAGAGCTTAATTGAGCATTGTTTCCAAACACTAGCTTTATTGATAATAATATTAAATCAACTTTGTTAACTTCCTAACCAAAAATACTTCCAGAATCTCCTCATGTTGAAATAGATGATTAGCTAATTGAAAATAAGTATAAAAATGAAATAGACTGTCTCCAACTGATGATGAAATATGTAAAATACTTCTGTTCATTAGATTCTTTATATCCATGAAAATATGACGTACAAATAGCGAAAACTGAAACATCACCAAACTTTAAGCACTTCTAAACATCATTCTATTCCTGTCATACTTATGCTACAATAGAAAACCTCTAAAGTAAGACTAACAGCTCTTTCACATAAGGGGATTTTCGGCTTGGTTATTTCGAGTGCCAGAATTGCTACGAGCGAGTTTCCACTGGTGTGAAATCGCAGTTAAAGTTATGGAAGTGTTTGAGTAACGCAAAGAGTAGGTAAGTAATAGAACTAATTCAAAATATAGTAAAATACACAATATGCAATGCTATCTACAAAAGCAATTAGCCGAACTTTAATTAGGTAGGTATATGAATAGTGTTTCCTTGATAACACGTGACCAATAAAAGCATGACTTTTGCACTTGTGTTTTCCTTCCTCTAGCTAGATCAGTTGGTTAGGTAACATAAATTATGTATTATATGAACACTTATTTCATACCTTTTCAAATCGGCATTTCTTATTAATTTGTAAGTAAGTGCATTAAATACAATTTATGATAACATACATATGCTCGTAAACATAATACTGGGTAGGACATAATGCGTATTATTTCGATTCAAAATATTTGCATTTCAAGCCTTTCAAGGGCCTTTACAAACTTCCTTACTCCATGTTCAATGTTTTTATTCATTTGTCCAAATACGCATTTAACTTTGACCAATAGAACTATGGTTCATGTAAAATGCATTTATTACGTGAATGCCAGCAAACGAAACTTTGGATTGCTTGAAGATATTTGCATAACTATTGACACCTCGGGCAATGTTAGTTGGTAGAATTCAAACGTATGCCTTAATATTAGGTATATGTAGTTGCATTACAAGCTTGTACTTAACATTTTTGTGAACATGAACACTGGGGAAAAATTTTGATAGAATAAGTAGATCATTCCACAGATTACTCCCTACTAAAGTAGCTGAGCTAACATTTCGGCAGGTATTTCAAAGGACTCAAACATGAAGTACTTTAGCACTTTGCAGCGGCGGCCCTAGCCATTGCGAGGCTACGTGCGGCAGGTCTATGCGAGGCCCTTTGTCCAAAGTGAAAAGTCTGTTGTGAGCTAGGAGCTATTTTATTGTTAATAAAAGGATTCACAAGCGGCGCTACCTTCTAGGTTCGGCTAAAAAAGGATGAAAAAAATAAAAGAAGTGGAAAATAAAGCACCCGCAAGCGTAGCGAGCGCAAAAATGTTTGAGCTTTGGGTCACTAAAGCACCTAAACTTGTATATTAAAGAACGGTGCAAGGTGAAGTCGCGAGCGCAGCGAGCGCGAAAATTTTTGAATTTTGGGACATAAAAGTACTCTGATCATGTTAGAATGAACGGTACTGACAAGCGAACAGCCGCGAGCGCAGCGAGCGCGTAAATTTTTGAGTTTTGGGACATAAAAGTACTCTAATCATGTTAGAAGGAACGGTACTGACAAGCGAACAGCCGCGAGCGTGGCGAGCGCGAAAATTTTTGAGTTTTGGGACATATAAGTACTCTAATCATGTTAGAATGAACTGCACTGACAAGTGAACAGCCGCGAGCGTAGCGAGCGCGAATTTTTTAAAATTGTTTGTTTAAGGACTCTCAAATTAAACTCGGAATTAAGCACAAATAAAAAGAATCCGTGACTGGATCGAGAGCCAGTTGTTTTTGTTACGTTAGTGTTCCAATTTTTTTGTTAAATTGAGAACTCAAAAAGTAAACGCAGAATGAATAAGAAATAAATAAAGAAAAATAATTTTTTTCTTGGACCAGATATATATGTATTTTTTAATTATATTTTTTTTATATTAGTGTGGGTAGTAGCGCGAGGCCCCCCCAAGCGCGAGGCCCTGTGCGAAGGCACAGTTCGCACACCCCTAGGGCCGCCACTGGCACTTTGTATAACTTTACTTCTATAATGTTTTCTTTGAAATATGCCCATTAAGTATCACACCAAGGCAATAGGTTTCCTAGAAATGAAACTCAAACATAACTGGCAAAATAACGTTGAAATCTTAAGTACATTTTTGTCTTCTAGTAGATATCGAAAATACGAGCGAATTTTATGATTTTAACATGACTGAGCAAAAATCTGTCAAAAATGCTTCATCATGCTACGTCGCTTCAGGTGTGAGTCGTACATTTGTCATTATCGACGTGAACACATTAACAGCTCTACGGGTTCACTTCCCCTGTATCGTAGACGCTTCGTATCTATCAATACAAATCCATTTACCTCTTATATACAGGTGGGTGTTTTACGCTGATATTCATTCCGCTAAGTAGACACACACACTAGTATGTAGGTAGATAAACACCTGAATCGTTTTCTGTCTGTAGCTGTGAGAAACAACGGGGGAAAAGACCTTGTAAATAATATAGGCATAATATAAACATTACGCCTATTTTCTGGGAATGTTGGGACAGAAGTTTGTACGTACACACCCTTTTCCCTGAATCGAGATTTTTGAGTCTCACAGTATGATGGCGTTCGTTGTCATAGGAGTTCGTGGCTTAGTAACAGGCCTACGGGTCTATCGATCATTAAGTTAGGCAAAACTTGGTGTGATAGGTGACCATGTTAGCATGAAGAGCTCCTCCGTGTTTCAGACAGCACTTTAGATTATATTGGTTCCCAATTTTCATTTCTTCTTACTTCACATCTTTGGCAGTCGTAACGGGTAGTCAAAAGGCAGAGAGTCTAACAAGCAGTCCTAAGAATTGTATTTTGGTTGTCGGAGTTACCGCGGAGTTAAACGGACTCCAACATAGCTTAGTAAAGGACTAGACAGACGTAACCCTCTACCTGTAGCCATCAATCATCGAGGTCAATTGAGCAAATAGTAATGATATGTTCACGTAAATACACTTTTTATGATGTTCAAGATTTAAGTTATACGGCCCATAAACTACACCTAGTTATACGACTTAACACAAAGAACGTGTTAATACATAAGGAATATTATGGAAAACAATAAGAGTATTGTCTTCAGGAAAATAGGTAAAACATTGAGTTTACGATGTAGTCGTTAAATCGGAACTACCTACACTTATTGATGGAAACCGTAATAAAATCGTTGGAAATAACATCATTACAATACAAAGGTTTCTATCACAATAACATACCAAATTGAATGGTGATATTTTTTTCACTTATTTAGTTCATGGAAAGAAGTGCTATCAGTATTATGATAGGAATTTTCTCGTTTTTGAATGAGTTGTGTATCGAAAGTTAACAATATTATTAAAAATAAACAAAGAGGTGTACTCAACAACTGGATGTCAAAACAGAAGGTGTGAAATTATTACAAATATCCAGACACGACTATAACTTTGGGATTCAGTAGCCGGTCACGAAATATTAAGACAGATCGAGATTATTTGATCCTAAGTCATTAAGAGATATTTCACCCATTAGATGGTGTAGCCTGTATTTATATGCACCTTATCACTTAATATATGTGATCTACAATGCTATAAAGATAAAAGGTTATTAGTCAAATCACGAGTTACAATATACACATTCATAATAATTCTAGGCGCTGAACTTACTCAGTTTAAATAGATCCTAGTCTATTTATATAATTTGCAGCCTACTATTATAATGAAAATTAGAGGCATGCAATCTGCGCTGGATTAAAATCCCCGCTTATTTTATAAGGATAGATAAATCTAACTTTCAACGGATTTAGTAAGCGAGTGCAGCTTAACTAGCAATATCTTTGTCACCGCCACGAAACAGTTCATTCTAATTAGAAAGACTGAGATGTAAACAATGTTAGTTAAAGTACGTACTATATTCCAGTTATCCTAAAGTCGCTTTTTACATTATATTTATGGAACACGAGTATATGTATAAGGAACTTAATTAAATATATATTTCTATAGTAGTACAATAAGGAGGAAACATTTTTTTTGTATTTTTGTAAAGCTTAGAAACTACTGAACCAATTCGGAAAATAGTTTCACTGTTGGAAAACTAGTCTGCTACAGAGTAACAGGCTATATTTTATCCATGGACGGTTAGTAGTTCCCACGGACGCAGGTAAAACCATGGGAAAACTGCTACTAGATAATAAAAGTATCAATGTCTGTACATACCTGTCATAAGGCTTGTTGCCCCACATGTGAGCGAAACTATTGACGCTGAAAGCTATATTCAGCGTGATGGTGAACCGGGTCACGAAGCTGATGACAAAGCTGTTCACCAGGGTTTCACTCCAGCAGTACCACGGCACCCAGATGGGAAGAGCAATGTTCAGCAAGGCGAACAATGGAATGAAGAATCTGAAACAAAAGAAATATTTGAAGAGACTGTTATAGACGGCGTGGTTTTAAAAAGGACCGGCTATGCTAACAACTAGAATAAACTATCCAGCCTGGAATAAAAATGGTACGGTTCTTTTTTTAAGTCAATGTTTTATATTAAAGTAGAAGACGACTAGTTCATAGACGGAAAAAAGTAATACTAAGTTTCCCATCTTTTTTAGGAATTTTCCATAAAACTCTCAAGTTTGATTATACTAATGACTTTGTTGAGACTGAATGCGGGTACCTACTTCTTTTTACTTCATCTGAAAGAGTTCAGATTGTTAAGCTAGCGGCTTACTATTGTTAACTTTTTAATACCGAGTCTGAAGAATAGAATTTACTGTTTGTCTTCAAACACAAATTCATTCCTAACTCTACGGGAACTCCATGGGAACAGAACGGATTATTGGTCGATCTTACAAAAAGACTGACCAATCAGGGAGAGCTTTCGGACAGTTGACAATTTGACAATTTCTCATCGATAGATTATAATATAGCGAAAAATAATGCGTTAAATTGCAATCAGATGTTACGGTTCACAATAATTCGACAGTTTACAATCTCTCGAGATAGATTGTAATCTAACGATGTTTGTAATCTTACGGTGACACATACATTTTTATTTACATAAAAATATTAGCTTTAGGAGTTAGTCGCATTTTTATAGTTATGCCCTGTTTTACTGAGTATTTAAATATTTACTGGGCTGTAGGTCAAGGCAACAAAATGACTCACTTAACTAGTCTTCGTCAAAGTTACGGAAGTTATTTGGAAAGATTTTTTCTGGCAAATTGGAAGTCCAAACAGTTTTTCTTCAACTGCCATTTTTACCTTTCGAGCGTGCTCGTTTCCTCAATTCTAGTTTGAGGCTGGCATGTTGCAGGCATTTTCAAGAAATTTTGTGTGCGGTCACTCACTGAAGTCTTTTCCGTCAATTCACTTCGTTAGTTGAGAATTTTCATACAGGACGGTTTTCAGATGTTTTTATCACTTTGAATGGCTAGATTTTAGACGTAAACAGATGATCGTACCTACATTAATAATAACTCTAGACTTAGTAAGTGTCTTCTATAAATTATAATTAATCTCATACTTGAAAAACTTCCTTATACTTTATAACCCTTAAATGTTTTCCCAGAGATATATAACTAATTGGAGTCACTAATAAAACGACCAGGTTTAGCTGATAAGAATGGTTTGGCCAATAAATTTGGTAATAAGGTCCCTGTCAGTTTGCCTTGCTCACGACTTTCCGTAGAAATATGGCTGGCGGTTTTGCTAAATATTTTCTTTTATGAGTGTAATATTTTAACAAAGAGCAGAAGATATGTGTATTGTTTGTGAGCAACTCTGAGTACCCATTAGTAAAAAATGAGACATTTTTGTTGAGCAATACCGTGGGGAAATACTAGCGATGATGGAGTAACTGGGAAGCGAAAGGGGAATATTTTTAAGGTATACAACAAATATATTTCTACAACGACACATACCATGCAAATATACTACATATACTATAAATAATTTGACCTAAAAGTCTAGAATTCCTACTAAATAGGAACAGCGTGTAATCTAGAATGCGGTGTCATTTATTTTTAGAGAAAATAATATCAATTTGTAAAATATTTTAACTACAACACAAATAAATAATCTGATAATAATTAAGATATGTAGATAATAGTTAATCGGGACTTTTTTACCATGCAGGTAATTATTACGAATCGGCTTTGATAAATTATAGTAGGTATGTGACTTATAAACATCTGCAATGACGTGACAATTTGATTGATACATGAAACTATCATTACTAATTATTGCTCAGGGACATATTTATAAGCACGTGTTCTACGACCATGGAGTTCAGTGACCTCAGTAATTTGAAAGAAACAGTAGGTAGGTATACAAAAGTATGACATACTGCAACGGGTACCTGATGGCCTGGATTTGCGAAAAAAAACATAGTACCTATAGATGTTTTGTGAAATTTTCCGGGTTCAAGGTGTTTTAATTCGCAATATCAAAAAATCTTCTTTTATGCAAGTCGCAATAAAAAAAAATCTAGTATCGAGTAAGCTGCAGCCGTAGTGGTCTCAAATCTGCCTGAAGGCCTCTGAAGTGCTATTTTTTACAACTACTGCAGCTTAGAAGCATTCGGGGACGTCCTCTTTGACAAAATCTACCTTCTACACTCCAGGCTACTTTGTGAAAGTTGCTACAACAAAGAGATTTCGGCCCCACCGAACCGAACCCCACTGCGCAGTTGCTGATCTTCAATATCAGAGTGAATTGTTTATTATGTCTGACGCAGATAATTGCTGGATGTTTTTTTAAGGGGATTCATTTCAGTTTGAAAATTCAATTAATAAATCAATTCTTACTTAATTGAATTTTGAACATCAGTTTTTGTTGTAGAAGTAAAGTTTCAAGCAGTGCATTGTTTTGTGGTAAGAACATACCTATTTGAATTATCTACAGGCTAGTGTTAATGGTTGCCAAAACAATAAAATATTAAAATAACTTGTGCCGAATTGAGTTTAGAAATAGCGAGTTAGCATATCTGATTAATTATAACGGGCTTAAATAGGACACAATATTCGGTTTCTATTATAAAATAAGATTCCCTATATTTTTAAACGGATCATGTTAATATTAAGAGTAAAATTCGTTTCTAGTTTAAGTCACTCTGTTAATTAAAAACTTATATTTTTCAAGTAAGTATTTTTGAGAAATTTTTCAAGTATTTTTCAGACAGCAGTCATAAACAAATCTCGTGTAGGTAATTAGGCAACACGTTCCAAGATTGACTTACCATCTAATTAGTGGTTATAAGTAATATACCTAGTTTTAAGCAAATTAATTTGCTTCAAACTAAATTTAAATATTCAAAAAAATATTTTAATAATACATTTTTTGATTTTAAATGTCTACCATGCATAATTTATTTAAATAATTTAAATACTGGTTATATTTTAATTTTTAATCTAAAGATTATTTTGTGAAAGGTCAGAGCAGATTTGACTTTTTGAAAAAAAATTACACACTCTTTGTCCATAATTTCATACGCATCCCTAGGGAAATAAGTTCCAAAAAATTATCTACATGCCTTTCATCTCAATATTTTAAAAAGATTTCATGATTATATTATTTATATGAAAGGAACTTACTTTTTCTGTAACCTGACAACGGGATCGGCGAGCAAATCTGCACAGGTAGGCCGCAGAGCAATTCGCCTGTTCTCCACTGCAGGATGAGGAGTGAGCACCAGCCACCCAACATGGGCGAACCAGAAACCTCTCCTGACATCATGAGGATCTGCCACCGTCTCCGAGTACTTGTGATGTACCCTATGGTCCAGGGCCCATATGTAAATATCACGCTGAAACGAAAATTCATAAAGTTAGTTGAGTACAGGGACATTAAAAAATATCAGATAGTTGTTTTTACAGCTTGTTTTTTGGAGCGGAAATCATATGTCAACATAGGGCATTCAAAACGGTACGAGTCGAATACATAACCCATCTTTTTTTTTTGACAGTAACCGCCAATAGTACTTACGATTTTTGCTTTTGCAAAGAAAACAAAATAATCAGGTCAATTTCCTATTTATAACCAAACTGACTGGTTACGAACTTCGAGTGTTGGTTATTCCCAATTTCATTGAATTTACTGATGCGAAATATCGCTTGCCGTCATAAAAATAAAGCATTTATTTTTACACTGGAGTAGATAGACATAGAGAGAGTCGTAGATTCCGAAGTCGAGATCAGCATTGAATGAAGACGGAAATAAATAAAATTCTTATTTTCTCATAGGTCTATGGTAAAAAATCCAGATTTTAATACATCTACGAAAAAACTTTAAAAACCTTATGAAACTTTCAGCAAAAGTTCGGTGTCCTTTTAAAATATATGAATAGCTATCTTATTTATTTTGCAGTTTTCATAACTATAAGAGAAAATATGTAGGTATTCATTTAAAATGTCTAAAGATATCATTTCATCTGCTTCAAGACTATCGGTTCCTGGAAATTCTCTTATTAGTAGGTATACGCGACCTTTCAAAGCAAACATGTTTCGTTGTATTCTATTTAATAATTCCGTAAATTATTTGATGTGATCTTTGATACTAACATATTTCTCCGTAAGAAGGTATTGACCTACATACCTACTTTGAAAAAATCTGTTAATGAAAAGACGAGAAGTCTTTAAATGTAATGCCATGTTTATAGTATTTTTTTCTTAATATACGATTTTTTTGCAACATCATAACTTTCGGGATATATTTATAATCTTTAAAAATAGGTACATGGTTACCTATTATTTACACACGGGTCTGAACGAACCAGAAAAAACAATCTATCACAGTAAATTTTTCCTGTTTCTCTTTTTGTGGCTTAATTTATCATCGTTAAGGTTCATGTATCACATTTTATATTCTTAGATACATATTTTTGAATATGCATGGATAACGTACATATGTTTCCGTAGTAAGTATGGGCAACCTACGCAATCCTTATATGTTAGACTAGTGATATGAGTAACCGCATTTCTAAATGCAAGTTAACTAGCACCCTAGTGGGTTATTAAATATGAATAGAACAAAAGGACGGGTTTTAGTAAAGGCGCTCACGAAAACTCACGCGTGTGAGTTAACCAAACATTTCACATTTTAGGAAGGATTTTCCTTTTAATTAATATCAAGCAGGACAGCTTTCGCTCCATAGACTACAAGATTTCAAATAACCGTCGGGCATTTAATTAATTGAGTTACTATAATGGGTTCGGGAAGTTCAGCTGAGCATACCTATAATGTTTTATCAAATAATATTTCGTTTATGAAGGCTGTGAACACTTTGTGAATTTTATATGAATTTCAACGTGTTGAGTGACGACACTCGTGTCTATCAGGATACAATATTGACTAAGAACAAACATTGTAAACGAGCCATACCGATTGGTACACCCATCTGTGGTATCTATCGGGGTAACATTCATTTCAAGGCTATTCCATTATTTTATGACTACTTATTTGTCTCATTGAGTATTATATATCACTATTAAAAATCACATAGAAACACCAAAACAGCGGTTTTAAATTACATAGGTATCTACTTTTATATTTTATTGAACAAATGGAAAGTATTCCTATCACAATAAATAAAAAAATACTCATCTAAATGTATTTAAGTTTGATTGTGTGTAATTTAATTTTACCAGCATAATGACTTGAGCCAGCTATATGATATATTTTGAGTAAAAATACAAACTTGATGTATTTACCAAATATATTTTTTTTGCCAACTATTATTACTTATTCTTTTTCGTACCTACATCAATTTCCCTTGATAGAAAAAGATTAATAAAAATCTTTAAAAAAACTTGTATTCTTTTAAACATGAATATTTAAAAAAATAAAAGTTTTTTGCAATGTTTTAATTTGGTGAAAATTTCCTTGATATTTTACAAAAAACATGACCCGGATCCAGTTCTCTGACGTCTACAGTCCTGAATATAAATTCTTAATTTAAAATAAAAAAAATAGTGACGTAAGTGATAATTGCATACCTACATAATTTAGACATTAAACTATTTCTGTATTCTTGGTCTAGTTATGTGGTTGATTTTATGATATGCTGTCGCCAAGGCTGGCCGTTGAGGGGTCAATGCGTCCAATTGACTCCGTTTGATGATCACTACCAGCCACGACCAACAACAGTCGCTACTGTAATGACTAATATATTCGTACTAAACAATTTTCAATGTAATTGACAATAATATGATGCGTGTCCAACATTCAATATCATATTCGTTGATTCTTATTTACATTAATTGGATTTTTTTTCATGACGAATTTCTTAGAAGCGGTGCTGAGTAAAATTTTCCATGCAAGTAGCAATAATTTCGCCGGCCATATTAAATTTCTTTTGGCACTGCCAAATGGATTTCTTTTATACCTAGAGTCAATTTTGTAAGCAACCTTATTTAAGTCTAAAAATATTTAACTATTGATGTCCGAAATACGTATGCAATGCATTGGCGAGATATATGACACAATGTAAAGTTCAGTACACAATTACCATACTTGAATAGTAAACCACTAGGGTCGCTAGGAATAAACCCGCTATGTGTTCACAAAAGCCTTTATCATTTCTATTTACGGAGAAAATTGCTGTTTAGTTTCACCAAGCGTATCTACTGATTGTACGGTCCACAAAAGAAAAATACCTAGACAGGCTTTTTAATCTACATTGTGTTTGGCCAAAGAAAAATATGATCACGCAACAGATGAATTTTAAATATGTAATAAGGACAAATAAGTACTTTAAAAAAATGGTTGACTTATTACTGCAACCGTACTAGGTTTTTTTTTACCTCACGAGTATATTGGAATAAAAGCTAGACTCATGTATTCCAATTAAGTCTGAATAGAATATGTGATACACACAAACTTGAATATTAAAATAATAATCAAATAAAACTCAAGAGTAAACTAAATTTATTCCTCCACACTTCTTCCATTTCAAAGCTTTTTTCTTCTATAGGTACTAGTGTAGCCATCGAGATTTTTTTCTAGTCAATATTGTACAATGGAATTCTGAAGGGCTTGGAACGTCGACCTAATAAAACACGTTATGGGCACATTGTGGTATCTATGTATTGTACGGGATCTTCATAAGAAATAAGGTTAAAAAGCAAAAAAAAATACTTTAGGTTAAACGCCTTAAAAAGCAAAACTTTTTTCTACAAAACGATGACAGGTCAACGAGTACTAGAGACTACTCATTAATAAGGCTTATTTACTGAGAAACGTTAATAATACAGAATTTGGAGATGACTATTTTAATTATTATTTTAATTACACAACCAAGTCTTAGATACAATTAGATATCAAAATAAAATAAACGCCTACGTCTATTTTAATGAAAAGACGTGTTGATTTCGAACAAAATTCACCGTCTGTTTAAACTTTTGACTACGCACGTGATCTTCGAAATGCATTCTTTGGTCGAACCAAAGCCGGGACGTGATGGTAGAATATAATAAGATGAGACATATGGCTCCCGACAGCTTTTATTCGTTCACAATAGCCTCGGGAACAAGGGGAATGTATCGGTATGCTTTCATATTTTAAAACAACGTGCGATGTAGTTCGGGACTGCTGTGGTTAACCTTAGCAAGTTGCTAGCCCTAATGTGGCCTGTCCGGTGGTATTCTAAGTGATATGTTGTTTACATGTTAAAGTGAGCCACACTTGTATTATTCTAATCTTTACTCGAGGGTTTGCCTCAATATATTGTTGTATAAGATGTTTTGACTTAATTAATACATAGTTTAAGTTATAAATTCTGCAAATGTATCGACCAGTTGATGTATACTAGCATAAACTAGATTATGTTTTTTCGTGATATGAATCATCTTTACAATTGGGTCTGGTAGTATTCCACTACTATCGGGTATAACAATGTAAGTGGGATCCGTGACATGTATAAATTTTCCTATGGTCATCACTCAAACGAATACCATGCTCAATGATGCAAAAAGATTTTGTTGTAAAATCGTCTCTATTTTATTTGCTTTAAGTTCAATTTTCAGTGGCCATACGAGTAAGGTGCTAAGCTAGGATTAGATAGCAATCATTCATTAAAGTGGCTGCTAGTTTCCGTAAGCTTTAAATCCTTTGCATTTAAATTCAAACGTTACTTTTAAAGCTCCAAACTTTCAACTTACGGTTTAATTTAACTTGTCTGTCTGATAACACATGACCTATAGTTTATACAGGGTAGAACGTTTGTACTTTCAGTTTTTAGCAAATTTTAATTGCGCAATTATTGTGTCACACTGTTATATCTCGTCAGTCCTTAAATGAAAATTTTACTTCATACAAAAAAAGTATTTTTTTTTGTGAACAATAGGCATGGAAAATAAATGTTAGGGTCGGAACAGACAGAGCATCCTGTATGTGATTTATTTCGCCGAAGGTTTGGGTGCTTTTTCACTTCAAACGTCGGCTTCTAGCTACTAAATTAATCAGAACACAAATACTGTCTGAAAGACACGAGCTATCTTTTTAAGACTGTTTTAATTAAAAACTTTGCTCGGTCCTTATTCTCTTGTTCTGTCTAGTTTATAACAATAAGCGTAGGTTTAGTTGCTCAAGTCAATAATCAGTACCAAAAATAAGTCTCTATTGATATTTCGCTAAACTAAAGTTCAACGATTCATGATGAAAGAAAATTATTATGATAAAAACTATGTAACTTCATAGAGCCTAGATTGATATTTATGCCCTTGATGAAATAAAATAATTTAAGAGAAGTCAATAAACTTTACTGAGTTTAGATTAAAACTGCCTAGGTATGTAAACAGTAATACTAAAACATATAATTAAAAAACTTTGTCAAAGAACCTAGGTCGAAATATACTTCATTGGTACATAAATCGAGTTCATATTTATTTCATAATGACTAAAATTGTTACGAAACATATATGAAGTGTGTACAGTGTGTATATTGTTTATAGAATTCAATTCATATCAAAATCAAAATATTCGGTAATTCGTATGAGTCCCTTTGAATTACAGAGTATTTTGATTTGAACAAGAGCTAAGCATTTTCCTACAAAGGACATTTACAAGCTTTTATGCTTTCATTTATTTGCTTGTTTTAAAGGTCAAAGCGTTGTTAATAACAAAAATAAGAAGTTTTCTTTACTTTTTACTGGTACAGCTGCTAATGCTAATCCGTGGAATATTTTGCAGCGACTTCACTTATTGAATAAATTAACGTAATGAAAACCCTAGGACTTTTAAGAGGGGTTAAGAATAGAACATGTTCAAATATTATAGCAGTATGTAAGTACCAACCTATTCGATTATTCTATTACAAGTTTTGAAAATAAATAAAAGTAAGTAATACGTACTGGTGTATTGAATTGATGAAATCGATATGGAAAGGGTATATTGTTTGAAGTATCGAAAGATATTTGTGTTTATGATTAATTTTGAAAACAAAACAAAGCGCTGTTACACAGGAAATCATTTTAATAACGGCCTACATAAAATTTATGTACAATCCATAAAAGCTTATCAAGTGTAGCTTTGAAATTACTCATTCACTGACGTAAAACATTTTGCCGAAAACCATACTTGCCACTATGACCTTGACCTCTGTGATTAAAAAGTCACTAACTATCGAAGGTGGCCGAGGGGAATTAAATTTATGTGTAGTCCGCCAGCCGAGGTTGGTTTAGTCAGCCTAGGTTATGGCGTGCCATAATGTCCTCCCATAAACACGCTATAGTTCCTTAAAATCAATAGCAAGTTTAACACTGAATCAGTGGTGAACTGTCACTAAGGTTTATATCCAGATTCCTGGATTTTATGACATCTTGTTTATGGTTGCATTAGTTTATGACCTTCATCAATCATTCTTATTATATCAGTCAGATGTAGTTGAGTACCGACCAGTGTGTTATATTTTATGATCGTTCTTGACAAGTTTTAATAATAATCCATTATTGCAAAGGCCGTGAAATATTCAATTGCAGGGCGAGTATGAGTTTTAAGGCCGAGCGAGGACTTCGCTTATACGAGGCAATATAACAACAAAGACATTTTATAATGTTTTATAAGTCATGGTAGGTATTTCTATTTAGACAGATATATTTTTTATAAAATTCCCATAAATGATATTACGAGTAATAGGACGAGACAAAATTCATACTTCGTTAAACTAATGGAACCGATAATGTAGTGCTAAGTCATTCTTTGTAAATATTCTTTTAGGCACAAATATTTCAAAAATATAAAATGATGTCTCTGACAAACTTTGGACCTACCAAACCAATTTTGTAATTTTTCTACGAAATGATATTGTCATCCTTACTATTATTTTCAATGCAAAATTATCTCTGCTTGTCTGATGCGGTTTTGGGACAAAACTAATTAGGTGTATTTAATTTAAAAAAAATGAAATGTTCAAATTACGTAATAGAATAACATTAAATAAATATAGAAAAACTGATTTAACCACAAGTTTCTGGTATCCGATGTAAAGGTTGCGTTATGTAGACAGTTAAGCAATAGAGCTGTGGCCTACTAGATCGACATTCCATCTGTCATTCGTCGCACATACCTGCACATACCATCCGTGTGTAGTTGATACTATCTGTTAGTATCTCAATGACATTTGGCAATACAAACGTATGAAACTTGGGTTGGGTTGCTGATTTCAGACCTTTGAGCCCAGGTTTTCCTCGAGATGTTTTCCTTCACCTTTCATCAGTCATTTGGTGTCTAGTAAAGAATAAAACAAAATGTAAAGATTCTTACCTGTCCAGTAATAGTAAAGAGTATAGCTAGGAGTATCCGCAGAGGTAATCTCGCGCGGTATGCTCGGTGTGACCACAGCCTATGTACACCCGCCGTGATGCCAAACCCGGATGTGTATATAGTGCCTAATGCTGAAACCACATGAACACTTAAAAATTCTACACGTTTTAATAAAATGTACCTACCTAATGCTTTGAAATAGTGGTGTCAGTTTCAGGCCCAATTAAAATAAAAATGTAACAAAATAAATGTGAATAAACACATTTTTTTTTGTGATAGATTTTGAACATTTATTAAATGTTGTTTTTGATGGTATTGAATTTAGGTATTAATATAACTTTATTTAAATGGAAAATTCCACTATAGATATGTTTCAAAAAGCTGTATTGAAAAATTTACATGATGTTGTTTAGGAAAAGCATTAATTAACGTAATACTCGTTTCTATTCTTACATAATATGAAAATTGATTTAATACACGGAATTGTTTTCAACTCAGCTGAAGAAATTCCATGTTGAGAGCTTCTTAATTATCTGAACTCAAAACAAATTATTGAATTAACTCAAAAACAAACTTGAAACAACAAATCTACTTTAAATGTTACACGTTTCGCAAAAGGAACTCGTATTTTTAAATTGCTTAGCTAAGAACATGTGCCGTGATGAACCACGTTGATTGATTATAACGATTTAGGCATCTTTTAAAATATGAAAAATAATAGAATTGTCAACTTACCAAACAATATGGTTAACAACTTAACTTGGTTACTAATCATCAGGTACAGTCCGTAAATAGAAACTAAATGCAAGAGAACTTGTACTGTAAGGTCCGGCCATCTAATTTGTGCCTTAAACTCCATGGCTTCATACTTTTTTAGATCAAAATCAGAATCACTTTTCACTTCACTAGCACTGTCCCGTAATACTGTGTTATTGTTCTCGAATTGTTCAACTTTGTCATTTTTGTATGTGGGGTGACGAATTTTTAGTTCGGAATGCATGTTTTCGTCACACATTTCGAGGTTTTGCTGCGCTGGAGCCATTTCTGTGAAAGAAAAAAAAAACGTTTTAATCAAACTTTTAAAAAATATTTTTACAGTAAAATTATTGCACTATATAACAAATATTAAATGAAATTGTGTTTTTCAAATGGGTGCGGGCGTTGATAATTAAATACCTATTCAAAAGGGGTCCTAAGAATAAATCGCTTCACGAATTTTTCACACGAATACACGGTTTACTTGGAACTGCTTGTTAGACGGCTGTTCAGCATTTATCTATGTATACGCATCAAATACTACTCGTACGGTTTTATCATTTATATATGAACCTTTAGGATAATCAGTTAGTGTCTGCCTTATCGCTGTATTAGTAAACACAGGTGTTCCGAAAATTTTATACCTATTGATGTTGACGCAACGTGTGTTACTTTGATAAAATATATGAAGGTTGGTCACTTCCTACGGTTTTATGAGTCATTGTGTGCTATCTAAGATAGTCTGGCATATGTTTGTTTTGCTGTTGGTCATTTTAATATATCATTCGCTGCAGGATTATCGGTTACTCATTATTATATTTTTGTGTACATTTACCTATTCGTAATTATTATTCTACTAAAATTTGTACCTTCAGAACTCTTATCGTAAGCCTCTTATGTCTGATCATTTATCAGACGGTCTTGTTATTAAAGCTAAAATTAGTGGCAGAAAATTCTCGGTTCAAGGACAGAGGATAATGAATGCAGTCATTTTAGAAGTTACCATTATGTCATGCCTATTACTTCAGCAAGGGCCTCTGGGAGGAAACAAGCAGTGAGTAGGTGGAATGACTATTCACCATACCCACCTACCGTACCTGTGTTAACACATATGAGGCAGCCTAGAGACATGGCGAATAAAACACCTCGGAATAAAAGTGACTAACTGACTGAGTTACCTCCGGTTTCTCAACACCCAGGCATTTCATCAATAAATTTTAAACAAAAAAATTTAAATAAACTAGACTTAAAGGGTGCATATCAAACATCGGTGATTATTTTTCCGACCCAAATATCGACCAATAGAATTGCACCATTCGACGTCACGTGGTACAACCTACATGGTATTATACTGATAATTTTTTGAATATTTTCTCTGGTCGTTGCTATGTCAAACTGACAGGTTGTGGCCGACATTTGGGACGGAAAAATAATCCCCCGAATACCACACGAGCTTCAAAATTCTCTGGCATTTCCTCAGGTTCTTGCAAACAAATAAAGTCGTCAAGTTTTCCAGGAAAAATCACTCGCGCTTCGCGCTCGTTATTTTTTAACCTGAAAAACTTGACTCCTTCATTTGTTTGCAACGAACCTATCGGAAAATACCCGATAATTTTGAAGCTCTTGTGGTATTATAAGTGAATATTCAGCTATTCATTTTCCTTCTTGAGTATTGTTATTGTTACAGGTACCCACAGCCTTAATGACGAATATAAGCTAGCATTTTGATAAGACTTCACTAAGACTTAGATCATACGATAGGTCTGCCTAAATTACCTACCCAGTCCCTAAAATTTCTAACCTAAATATGTAGATATTATAACGTGCCTATTGTTAAAGTTAATATTTGATTAATTTAGTTGAATGTAGCAGTTAGCGTGTCTAGTTGACGGTATCGGAATACAAATCTATGAACATAAAATACCTAGTTCGTCTGTTCATTTTCTATGTGTCACTCATCCAATTATTATGACTAGACATGAGCTTGGAAATACATTTCTGACAAACATAGCTAGTTGGTAGTAAAATGTGCGCATTGTGTATTTAGTGATTTGTCATCCGCTTATCACAATTCGTATCAGAAGATATTAGCTGAGATCCATAAACCGCCTATTGCTAATAATAGAATAGAGTTGTCAACAGATAAAATGACGTAATGACTAGTTAAGAGCTAAAAATAGAACTCAGCTTAAGCGTAGCGTAGTTGTAACGAAACAGTCATTACACGAAAATAAAAGTTACGTGTTTGGTTTAGTCTTTTTCATTGGACTTAACCGGTTTTTACACATACTTATTGATTTAGAATATAGTTCGGTAAAAAATAAAATATACATAATGTATATGTAGATATTTTTGCATAAAAACAGTGGTTAAATTCTACTTTTAAAGCATGTTACTATTTATCAACCAACCACATTCCACAGGCTTGACAGCAATTTCTTTTATACAGTATTTTATTAAACGCAGCCGCCGAGAAATGTACACATACATTTCTGTTTATTGGTTTGCAGTAAAACGTTTTTCATATACTTAAACTTCGTCAACTAAATACTACCACATTTTTAGGTCTTTTGCTCATACTTTACAAATATTACGTAGTTATTTTATGTTCACTATCTCAATGCCGACCTAAGGATGCCATACAATTTATCGCCAAGATAAAATATTTCAACAAGAAAATCTTGGAATATGCTTTACTTGATTGTTCCAAACTTCCATTGAAGTGTAGGAGTTTCTTTCTGTCCTAAAAATATACCTCAATTGAATTCCAATGTAAATTAGGAAACGTAATAACAAATAATCATTTCCGTCTGTCATTTTGAAATTGTTTAGATTTCCCAAAAAAAGGCCAATTTGTTTTCCGTAGATTAACCTGGAAAACGGGCTTGTATGATTTCTGATCATCAAAATTCTTTTGTGTTTTAATAATAAGGTCTTTCTAGGTATTTACTTATTTTATTTGATCCAGTTATAAAAGGTCAAACAGAATCCATTTTTGTTGTTTAGTAAGTAAATGTTTCTTTTTAGTTAAATATTACTTTTCGTTCGCTAGCAAAATGTTTGACATTAAGATTACATTGGCCTTTGGTTTGTAGAATTCATACGTTATGAAAATACTTACTTTCTTAAAAAAATAAACCTTAGATTGCCAATAGGTTTACCTAACGATGTAAATCCTGAAATTGGCAATAATTGTTGAATATTTCGAGAGTAATGAAAATTCCTCGGCATTACGTCATTGTCGAAAAGGTTCATCAGAAATCCGACGCTGACTTTCGAGAGACACAGTTATCAAATTAATTCGTGATTCCTTTAGTTGGAGTTTCGAACTTTGAAACTGCTCCAAGTTCTTAAAACATTTAAATAAATCGTTTCAACATTTTGTCTGATCCTTCAAATACTTTAAAAGGTTAGTAAACAGTAAGTTATTTATGCTCAATTATGGATTACCAAAGAAAGCCTTAAAAAATATATGCCTCAAAAAAATGTTTTCTTAACATTGTAGGTACAGATCTTTTATCAGAATGCATCTTATTTACGTCAGTTAAGGACGAAACCATTTGAATTGCCGTGCCAATAATGTCGTGAGTGATGCAACATTGTGAATGGGTCGTAAAGCCACGCATTTTAATTACGTACAATTACCATTGTTTTTCTCCATGCACGATAGTGTGCGCTATTGTTATGAGCTATCAAAGCATGAGACTCTAGAGTACCTACCTAAAAGAAATTGTTGTTTTGGTTTCTTTACATACACATTTTATTGAAAAAAGTATATTATATTGCTAGATGCAGTCAACCCGCCAAAATATTTTGAATATATTTTTATTTCAATTCTCCAGAAAAAGAGGTGGTATTTTAATAAAACTTCAAAGAAAGAAGTAATTTTGAAAACTATATAAAGTTAAATAAATGATTTGAATAAATAGTTTTTCATTTTAAATCACTGTCTGAAACATATTTTTATGAAATATCTCGTATTTGTATAAGCGTAAACAACAAAGTTTTATTACGTTTTACAACGAATCCGTTCAATGGAAATCCCTATCAAAAGTTTTTCATTAAAATGTAGTAGGGACTTGAAATTAGTATTTGATGTCTATGCAATTCTATGCTAATTGTTTCGATATTTATTATTGCTTTTAGTAAAAAGCTAATCATAATTCGACTTTTAAAACACATAATAACATACACCAATAAAAAGCATAAAAATCTAAACTACACTTACGTAATAGGTGCACAGTTTAAAATAAAAATATCCTGTGTGTAGGTATCCTTCATAACAAATATTCATTATCTTAATGATCACCGTATTATCATCAAACATTAAAGATATGTTATATAAGCCTGGAATTTCATATACCAACTGAGGTATAATCAAGTAGTAACATGATAAGGCTTAATCCTAGATAGGTGCTCAAGATATTACCCTACAGGTACCTAGTTATTAGGTAATATTTACCTAAAGTCTAGACTTTACATTTACATTCCATGGATTCCTTGAAAGGCACGTGTGAATATTTAGGTGTTCCGAAAGGGAATAGATGTGAACAATAATATTATATAGTTTTGGCACGGTAACAACCGATTTCAGACCTTCACAGCGTGTCAGATCTATCAGTATGCTATGTTTTTGTACTAAAGAGTTCTGTTACGTCAAAATTAATATTTCCTTATTTCTTTGAATGAAATAAGAAAAATATAAAAAATAAAAAAACCAGTCGCCTAAAATACTTGCAAAAATAAATTACACTCGACTGAAACTACTTTCTTTTTACGTAGTTATTCAAGGAGTCTAAAAATATAACGTTCTTACATGACTTATAAAAATACGTTGTAATGTTCAGCGCTGTTACTGTTCTTGAATATTTATAAGTACCTAACAGTTTTAAAGGGTCGATTCTGTACAAGTTTGTAAAAGTACTGAAAAGGTCTTGTTTTTTCAACTTCTATTGATTTAGTACGAAAAAGTTGACTACGGCTAGAACCTTACCTAGCGACTCATGAAAATGTTGAAATAATAGTCAGAAATATTGATACCGTAAATCTTTGATTGAGATAAAGTTGGGATATTAAATAAATACTTTGAAGTTGTCTAGATCAAATTCTATTGAAAATAATGTGAAATAAAATGTTATTACATTTTTTAGAAAAAAAATTTACCTACCTACAATATTTTTATATAGATATAAGTACGAATAAATCAGTCCAAAGTAATTGTGATGGCTGAAGAGAAACGTGTGTTTTCGCAATATGAGAAAGTTGCTTGAAAAGACCTTGGTCTACCTCATTCAGTATGTACAAAATAAGAAATGTAGCCACCTAGTGCTTAAGCATTTTCAATAAAATATTTTCAGAGTTACTTTTTCATTGCGGCTCGAAAGAGTTTAATTAAATTTTTATTTTTGCCAGAACCGGGTATAAATAAAGTCTTGGAATTCTTTCCCCTATTTTATTTGCCGTTGATATTGACATTCCTTTTTAGATTACAAGTGACATGTTACAAATTGTTGTATCTGAAATTTAATCAAACCTACCTTGGATGAAGAACTTCAAGAAATCAAGGGCTAACAAAGTCAAACATTTTACTACATCTCATCCCTTTATTACGTTAAAGAAATGTTCTCTAATATTATAACAAAGAGATGAAATTTCTAAAGCACTAAAGTGATTTATAAATAAAGACAAAGTTGAAATCTGCTTCTCAAAAAAGGTAGCCTTTTTAGATTTATATAGGTAGTTGCTAATTGTGAATATAGTATTTATTATTTTTTCCTCGTATTTATACAAGTTTTTCGAAACATATAAATTTCAGTTAAACAAAATATTTTTCATCCCACCATCTCGGAAAGAGTAGTTTTACCCATTGATATCTGAGTGCTTAGTGCGAGTTTTCGTGAATTTTTTTACGGACTCACATGAGAGCGCGTATACTAAGATTTGTGTGGAACAAAAACAGCTCCACCTAGTGTCAAAAATTGGAACCTGTCTTTGTTCCATACAAACAGTGTTGCCAACAGTTGTAGAAGCTTACCACCAGAGTCAACTTTTAAAACCACCAGAAAACCACTAACAAAAATTTATCCCACACTTAAAATCACCAAATTCACCACTAAAAAAATATTGTTTATATTTTATTGTAACCTAAAACAATTTAATCATCCAAAGATGTAACTCGGCAACGATAGAAAATTAAAACAGACAAAGCATTACATCTGTTTAGCAATTCATCCGACCCGATCCGAATCCTTCACAAATTATAATCGGCGTAGTAGTTTCACAAATTGTTTAGTTACGCATTTGACCAATGAATGAGTACTTAATATAATTATATAGTAGTCGTTCACCTTTTTGTTTTGTAGATGCTTTTTTGACATTCCGTGAGACTTCAAATGTCCATAGTAACTCCTTAAAGTTGTACCACAAAACTTACATTTCGCTACTTGACCCGCAGTACTTTCAACATTTCGCCACTAAATAGGGGACTTAAACCACCAGTATTAGTGGAAAATCCACTAAGTTGGCAACACTGCATACAAATCTTAGTATACGCGCTCTCATGTGAGTCCGTAAAAAAATTCACGAAAACTCGCACTAAGCACTCTGAGCGCAAAAGTCGTTTTTATCCTCTAGAGCGGCAAAGTGATTTGAATTTAGAACATCGTGTGCAATACTCCATTTGTGAAAATCTCGATAAAACTTTTCAAACAAATACATATTAACCAAATAAAATACTGCTTAAAATAATTATTCAATTAATTAAGTATTTTTTATTATTGTTTTTACACAGATTTTTAACGTCGTTTCATTTTTAAAGTGAGTTTTGAAATATATGAACTTTAATAGGTACCTACAGCTTTTTAATTTGATACTCGTATGTGCGCGCCATTTTGTTTTTTTGCATTTAGTAATTTCCTCGATGAGGTGGGATGAAAAGTTACGTGTTGCACTCGAGTGCAAAGATTTTTCACCTTGTGCTCTTTTGATTCCCTCGCTATCGCTCAGGATTCTAATTATTGAAACCCTCGCTACGCTCGTGTTTCAATTTTAGAATCCTTCGCTTGCTCGGTCATCAAAATTGAGCCCGCGGTTAAAAAGCAACTTTGCACTCTTGTATAACAAATAACTATTGTCACGTAAATAAATAAACAAAAAAATCTGTTTCAATATTCAGTTTGCTTTTCCAGCGAGGACGAGTTAAAATACTATTTATTTTTGTTTTGAAATAAATTGCAATATTTTCGCGAAAGTTTAATTGTAACTAGCTGGTGCCCGCGACTTCGTCTGCGCAGGTTTAGTATTTCGAACAATATGTTTACAAATTGTAGCCTTGTAGTGTTATTCTGATGTATAAGCTATATTATTGTAAAGTTTCATTAAAATCCATTCAGAAGTTTTTGCGTGAAAGAGTAACAAACATCCATACATCCATACATACAAACTTTCGCGTTTATAATATTAGTAGGATAGTTGCATGTTTTCTTTTACGTCCAACTAACATTTTTTTCAGCCGACCTCGACAGGTTTCAGTGTTACAGCGTTGGAGGACAAGGTCAAGTTCACGTCTACGTGGTATTCTTACGGCCTTTCCTTATTCATCTGTTGATTTGATTACTGAAGATAGAATTTTGACACGAGCCTCATACAAGCTATTTCAAAATATCTATAGCCCCTACGGAATAAAAACAACTGATAGAATTTTGGCAATGCCTCAATCCGCCGTCTCTCTGACTACCTACTTTTCTGAATTGCAGACCTCTCAGGCCAATTTTTCGAGTTTTTCTAAAAACCTATAGATGTAGGTTTTAAGGAAAATGTTTACACCGATAGTGTAAAGATTGAATTAGGAAAGTCATTCTATTCAAGCAGATTGTTACGGCTGCGAGAGGGCAGCATGGCAAATGCTGGCTGTCAGGTCGCAAGGAGATTACGACATCTAATAGGAACAAGAAACAGAAGATCAGAAGTGATAAATGAGGAAGATTACGTCTGAGGTACAGACATAAAACATAGACAGCACAGCCATAGTCATTAGTTACTGCTAAGGGTACGTTTAAATCAAACAAAGCCCTTGAGTTAGGATGACAACATTTTTCTAGATCGCTTAGTACCTACTTACTTATTAGAGAATCTTTGAGAATGCCGTGTGTTTGCTTCGAAAATTGCAAAGATTAAAACCAGGAGAGTAGGTACTAATAAAGTGACTACTTAATTAAAATAAAAAATCAACTGCTATTCATTAGTTCCCAAACTGATAAGATTAAAATAACCAGAATTGGATGAATAATGCCAAACTATAATTTCAAGGTTTCAAAAAAAGCTTAATAGGTAATGAAAATACTCTCATTGAACAACTCCGTAATTAAAACGGCGAATAATCCAGAAACGTGAGGCAAGTAGTAAAAGCTATTTTGAACCAGACAAACAATAATTATGAAAGTGAACGAATTCGCAAATACCATACTAAAATATTAAACACACATTTGAATCGACCATAGTCATAACAAATAACCAGACAGATTAGATTTGAAGTATTGTCTATGACTAACATGTTTGAATCGTGAATATGAAAGTAACTGGATAATTTACATACGATGGGGAATCGTTTTTTTTAATGGAAGGCTCAAAATTGTTCCCGTTTTGAATGTTTGTTATAGAGGAAAATGAATTTCTCTGTATCTCGTGTCATTATTTGTAAAGATTATTATCGATAATTGCGAGTGAAATCATGTTTAATCCATTCGAAGAATACACTCTTCCTGCTATCTACAGGAGGTAATAACATCAGGATAAGAAAAATTGCAATCACTATACCTATCTATATTATCTGTGAACTAAAAAATAATAGCCGTTATTATTCGGTGCCAAAAATAGCTGTTATCAAAACGTGTTGTGGCAAGCGCAGTTTACGATACTTATCTTTACACGTGATTAAAATGAATTAGGCTAACATTTTTGTAACTTCCTCTTTCATTTAGTTTAATTAATATATTTTATAGGTTGCAACTCTAATCCCTTGAAGAAATACATTAATGGTGACTATGCATGTAGTTAACACATCCTTACTAATCCTTACTAATATTATAAATCGGAAAGTGAGTTTGTTTGTTTGTTTGTTTGTTTGTTTGTTTGTTTGTTCCGCTTTCACGCCGTAACTACTGAACCGATTGCTTTGAAATTTTGCAGACGTAAAGTTAGAAGTCCGGATTAAATAATAGGGTACTTTTTATCCCGAAAAAAAATAGATATTCCCGAGGGAAAACATAAATATTGTTTGCTTGATGGATGTATTGTAGATGGCGCTGTGTGTCGTTTACAACAAGGTAATATATTGCAAACGAATATAATCATGGACATTTAGAAGCTAAATGATACGATAATGAATCCCCGAAAATGAGGAATTCCCGAGGGATGATGTACAATTTGTTTAATCGTCTAAACTGTTTTTTTTACATCTACTTATATATTGCAAACGAATATGAACATATAAATTTATAAGCTAAATGATACGATAATGAATCCTCGAAAATGAGGAATTCCCGAGGGATGACGTACAATTTGTTTTATCGTGAAATAACTATAATTCAACGAATTACTAATTGGTATAAGTATTAGTTAAGTTATTTAGTTCTTGAGGTATGCGATAGATGGCGCTGGGTGTTTTTAAAACGTGGTAACGATGTGTTTTTAAAATACGTAAGAAGTGGAATGATAGCTTTTTAAAACGTGGTGACGTTGTTTTTTTTAAGATACGTAAGAAGTGCAATGATATCTCGCGCTTTAACCTGTAGCTCAT
Source organism: Helicoverpa armigera (assembly GCF_030705265.1). Classification (NCBI taxonomy): domain Eukaryota; kingdom Metazoa; phylum Arthropoda; class Insecta; order Lepidoptera; family Noctuidae; genus Helicoverpa; species Helicoverpa armigera. Next base: position 4,705,683 of record NC_087132.1, on the reverse strand, counting down.
TGTTCAATCGCGAGCTTCCCGATAGCTCGATAGATGGCGTTGTGCTTTTCTATATCGCGGTGTTAAGGTTCGCCGCGAATTAGTCTTAAGGTGTTTTGAAATCAGTGGGGCCCAGTAGGGCCAGGGCCAGCCGGGGCTGCGGGTTGTTCGAAAGAGATACCGCGGCCCTGGTATATAAAAGGCCTAGGACGGAACACGACGATTTTAGTCAGTAAGAGTCTGACACTCCCTCACCGCTGCTAACCCACAGCGGGAGGGCTCATTTGATGATTTTACGCCGCTAAAAAAAAATGGTGTTTTCAAATAAATATTTTTTTTTTGTACTCGCTCTGGAAGCAGTGTCTAACACTCATACACTTATTCGGTGCACTTTTCGACTCATTTACTTGCTGTTTTATCTTTATTCACTGATTTTCGCTTTTTTTGGTTCCTACCATTTTACATTGAATTGTGTATTTTATAGATTTTAGGTTTTAAGCAGTAGCTGTATAATAGTTAGGTTTAGTTAGTTTAGTGCTTTTTTTCTAGGTCTTAGATTTTTCCGTGGGAATGAGAAGTTTTCTTATAGTTGTGATTTATACCGCAATATAACCGAATTCCACGCGGGCGAAGCCGCGGGCGGAAAGCTAGTAATATTATAAATCGGAAAGTGAGTTTGTTTGTTTGTTTGTTTGTTCCGCTTTCACGCCGTAACTACTGAACCGATTGCTTTGAAATTTTGCAGACGTAAAGTTAGAAGTCCGGATTAAATAATAGGGTACTTTTTATCCCGATATTTTAGATATTCCCGAGGGAAAACAAAAATATTGTTTGCTTGATGGATGGATTGTAGATGGCGCTGTGTGTCGCCATTGCATCCCGCAATATAACCGAATTCCACGCGGGCGAAGCCGCGGGCGGAAAGCTAGTTTTATATAATTTGTATGTGTTATGAAAAGAGTTCGCACCTCCTTTTTGTAACGTTAAATGCTGAGCAAACAATGAGCAGTGTTCAGAAACTGTTAATGCGAAATATTTGTAGATACATGGCTGCAGCGTATAGTTAAGAGACCCAATAATATAAAATTCACATGAAACCGTAGTGAAAGCCAGTACTAGATATAAATACTGTACGAATGTTGAATATTTCCTAGAAATCAATGTTACCTCTTAAAACACTTCACATTATCAGCGAGGCGCATTACCGCACAGTTGGAGCTCAACATGAATCATAGAGTTATAGTTAGCTAGATGTGACGTCACTTCAGCATAGACTCGTGGATTTTCCTCCATTATGTTGGTATATTTGACGAGCGACCCACTTTATGCCTAGCAGACCTTGAGACCTTGAAGTCGCGAGGGCCCGCTAGCTACCATATTAAAATGCGGGCTTGATTTAATTTTGAGATCAAATTGGAATAGTTCTACCTAATATTTCTTAAAAAAATACCCAATGGAGAAGGAATATATCTTAAGTAAACTCAAACAGACTCTTTGTTCACGAGTGAACAATGAATAGAATTTGTTTTGTAAATAATAACAAGCTAGAATTAGTAAGAAATATGGTCGTAGCTAAGTGACACTTAATTTAAACGAAAGTGGCATCTTGTGCAGGTGATGAGTTGAAATGAAACGCGTGTAACTGAAGCGATGAATTTCATGTTTTATTTATGAACGAAGGGCCCTGAACCCTAGAAGTTATGCTTACGTTTTGTCGGAGCGCTTTTAGCATAATATTTTTCGGGTTTCTTGTGATTATTTCAATTTAATCCGTGGCTCATTTACCTAATTTAAAATCACATTCATACGTAAATGGTTACACAAAATATAACGCGTTAATACATTACTGGTTTAATATAAAGTTGAAGCGGAAAGCAGATGAAATTAAAATAATCCTTCGCAGTGCAATTTACACCCCAAGTAAATTCCTGGAAATATCTGTTTCGACAACATCGAGAGAAATGCTCAAACACGTGCAAATTTTAAGCGATTTCGCGTTCGTCAATTTAAAATTGAAACACGTTCTCGAAACTAAACGCTTCCTAATTCCTATGATCTCAAATTATGATGGAAGGTCACGTAAATGTTTGCGATTATGTTTACTTAATGCATCTTTGATGTTCTCGCAAGGTTAGCGCCATTCAACTATGACTACCAGTCTCTTCGGTGAAGCGTTACATCTGTCTTTACGATACAAACTGTTGTCTATATCGTAGGACTGTTACACTTCCCAGTCCCCTCCCGCTCAGTGGGAGGGAGGTATCTGATAATTTCCCACCTCCAAAATTCAACTTTCATATGAACAGGTTTAGTTATGAATAGTTTTCAGTCTATGTACTACATTTACGTGTTGATATACCCATCCTACATTGTTTCAAATTATCACTTAAATGGTAACAAATTAATTTAGTTTCTAAGTAGGATTTTTGGTCTCAGTGTTCAATATTTATTTGGTCCCAAATGTTTTGATTATAGGTAGGTACTTACACGTGACATATTTTATACTTGTGTTATATTAAAAATATCTAACATAGACCTTATTTACGACACAATTAAGATTGTAAATTGCTTGTTCATGTAAAGGCATGCGGACTAATGGTTGATGGCTTACAGCACAAAATAGGAACATAAGTCAATCTCATGTATGTACTTCACTTTTCATGCCTAAACTCGGCGGTCGCGCTAGGGCTGTCGACTTTTTTATGCGCATAAAACTAACGTGGTAGTGGTACTAGTATCTAATTATTTGATTTATTATTGAGAATAAAACAGGAAAAATGAAATATAAACCAAAACCTAATAATAAAATATTTAATGTGGCTTACAAGAGGTTAATAAACACTTTCAAAGGAAATTCATTTGAACGAGATACCAAACTTTTTTAGAAACCGCAATTTATAATTCTGTTATTCATAAATATATACTTACCCTACTCTTTACTTGCGAAAAAAATATTTTTGTGTGTAATGGGTTGGTATGTACAGTCCCTGATCTAAGCTTGCTTCTGTCTACAGAAACCTTGATGTGCTAGTTTTATTTCGTCTACCTTACAACATACTCTCGCCATGATCACAAAAATTATCAACTCCTACTAGTAATAATCTTTGAGGGTAGGTTGGGAAGTTCGCCTGGGTCGACACTAGCAAAACTTATTACGGCATTGGGCCAGAGGCCGCCGCCACAAAATACATAGGTACAGAAGTCAATCTCATGTATGTACTTCACTTTTCATGCCTAAACTCGGCGGTCGCGCTAGGGTCGTCAACTTTTTATGCGCATAAAACTAACGTGGTAGTGGTACTCGTATCTAATTATTTGATTTCTTGTTAAGAATAAAACAGGAAAAATGAAATATAAACCAATAATAATAAAATATTTAATGTGGCATACATGAGGTTAATAAACACTTTCAACGGAAATTCGTTTGAACGAGATACCGAACTTTTTCAGAAACCGCAATTTATAATTTTGTTATTCATACATATACTTATAGGTACTTACTTATTACTCTTTACTTGCGAAAAAAAATATTTTTGTATGTAATGGGTTGGTACAGTCCCTGATCTAAGCTTGCTTCTACCTACAGAAACCTTGATTTGCGAGGTTTATTTCGTCTACCTTACAACATACTCTCGCCATGAATTATCAACTCCTACTACTTAGTAATAATCTTTGAGGGTAGGTTGGGCGGTTCGCCTGGGCCGACACTAGCAAAACTTATTACGGCATTGGGCCAGAGGCCGCCAGGGCGCTTACCTACCCACCTAACTGTACCTACCTACTGCGTTTATTAAAAGAACCATCGAAATATGAGAAAATAAGTAGGTCCATACTATAGGCAGGCCTCCGTCACTCCATGTACTTGCGCGCTATAAGTGCCTACCGCCCAGCCGAGCGGTCTCGGTCCGCCGGCGGATCAAATTCAGTTGCGGTTTTCACAAGCGAAGCGCGCGCACGCCGTTCAATTTTTAACCGACTTCTAATATTGCTGTTCGTTCGTAAGCGCATTACGATGCCGTGTGGTGCCTTATGTGCTGTAACTTTAAAGATTTTTTTATTTTACCTACACACTGATGTATATAATTATGTTTTATCTAGGTTTCTTCTACAGTCAGCACCAATAGGTATATAAAACAAAACAAACTTACAAAAATAATAAAACAAACTTTAAAAAAAGAGAACCGACTTCAAAACACTAAACCGTAAGAAATAATTTATTTTTTGATGTCGGTGCTTTTTCGATTCGTAATTACCAGCTGTTAGCACCAACATAAAAAAAAAAAAAACAAATTATTTCTTACGGCTTTGTGCCTTATTTGAAGTCGGTTCTCTTTTTTTAAGGCTTTTTTTTTTTCATTTCTAGTGAACATCTCCGAAGATCATCATCAAACTAAGAAGTATTATACTTATTTTAAAACGTTCTCCTAAATGTAACAAATCCTTTTCTGAAAATCGCATCGATATCGGTTTAGCCAAACGCGAGATTATCGCGCACAAACATACATACCTACAAACCATACAAGTCAAACTTCTCAGTTTGGCCTGTACCTATGTCTAATCACCTCCTTTTTTTTAAGTTCGTTAAATATTTTATAAATGATAAAATTTTTAACTGCCACATAAAAGTCAGAACATATTCACAGTTCTCTATAACATAGATAAAAAGTTATGTTAATTTAATTTTACCGAAGAGGCAGCCCTGCGATTACTGTGGAATCGCGCGGTGCGAAGCAATCACTGCTGTACGCTTGAGCATTTAGGCGCATTTTAGCATACAGTGGTTGCTGACGCGAAGGAGTAGGCAATTATCGTAATAGGTATTGGAAGTTTTCTACTGAGTGAAGTATCTGTAGTAATCTGTGCTATAGGTAATACGGCAGGCTAAAAAACGACAGTTCACTGTTTATTGTTGTAGTAAAACAACCGTCCACTGAACAATTACATATAATACGACTTTTTTTGTTGCTCCATTATTACTTTTTCTTTTGTTATTAAAATTAAAAATATTACAGTCAAATTACAGTTAGGTATGTATCAAAACGCGTGCACATTTATCTACCTTGTGTGTGACGCGCGTATCTCAAGAAAACGGCAGCCCCGCTCGCACTGTTTTGAGTTGTTTTGAGACAGCGCGTCTGTGAACACGCACACATAGACACCTATGTCTGCGTGACTCGAACGCGCTTTATATGTAGATTGACTTCTGTACCTATGTATTTTGTGCCGCCGCGCCGGGGCGCTTACCTACCCACCTAACTGTAGGTACCTACCAACTGCGTTTATTAAACGAACCATCGAAATATGAGAAAGCAGGTACATACTATAGGTAATACGGCAGACTAAAAAAACGACTGTTCACTGTTTATAGTTGTATTAAAACAACCGTCCACTGAACAATTTAATACGACTTTTTTTGTTACTCCATTATTACTTTTTCTTTTGTTATTAAAATTAAAAATATTGCAGTCAAATTACAGTTAGTATCACAACGCGTGCACATTTATTTACCTTGTGTGTGGCGCGCGTATCTCAAGAAAATGACAGCCGCGCTCGCACTGTTTTGAGTTGTTTTGAGACAGCGCGTCTGTGAACACGCACACATAGACACCTATGTCTGCGTGACTCGAACGCGCTTTGTATGTAGATTGACTTCTGTACCTATGTATTTTGTGCTTACAGTTTATGGAACAAACAAACAATTAATATAAACAATTATTTGGAGTGTGTTGACAAAGGTCACGTCATATCGTTTTACAGAGTAAAAGTGTGAGTCACTCCTACATGTCGAAAAGTTTCTGTTGGAAAAAGCATGACTTTGATCTTCTGCTGCTGAAATTACGTGCCCCATACATCATTAAATAATTTTTTGGGCGACTCATTTGAGTGTAACTTCACATGTAAAAATCGTTAGGTAGGTTTTTCGTTTTATTCTTCAAGTCCTTTAAAATTTTTGATATATGTCTGACATCTGATAACACTATCAATGTTAATGTTTTTGACTGTATTCAAATGAGTCACAGGATAACTACGCATCTACATTTACCTGAAAGGTTCTCGTAAAATCTTATGACGAGATTCTACCAAAAGTGCGCACATTAAATTCACGTAAAATTCATCATTCATAGGTTTAATGTACCTAGACGTTCGGCGAGAGATGTATGGCACAAAAGCTACAATGCCGCGAAAATTTTAGCAATGTTTTAACACAATTTGTAACGGTTTGCTAGAGCGAGTAGATCAGAAGAAACATTGGTGGACGTCATAGAACCGCAACGTGCCGCCGACTGATGGAATCTCAGCTTATAACAACATTCTCAATAACGTAGGGTATCGTATTGATAAATTGACTACCCTCGAATAGCGTGATAGGTTCCTAAGTGAAACTGACGTATACCCTTCCCCTGCCCTTCTTATTCTTGCTGTTTAGGGTACCTGCTTACTTATACCCTTCTTGTTCTTGTTTGTATTCGTAAATGGCCCTCATAATAATAATAAATCAAACTGTCGGGGTTTAAGTGCTTATGTTCAAGTAATGTTTATGTTAACCAGTTACTAGAATCTATACATTACATTGTTTTGTTTTTAACAGCAACAGGATTTGTTTTCTCTTTGACTATCTTGCACGTGCATACAATCAAAATGAGGTTTTATGATACATTAAGATATGAGAAAAGATAGAATTGAATTCTTTGATAAGGTATAGATAGATTGGTAGGTATAGTCAACTTTATTCGAACCACAGAACGAAAAAAAAAAAACATTAAACTAACTCACCCATTACGTACTAACAAGGAGTAGAATAATAAGATTGTCGAAGTCCAATAAAGTATAAAAGGTAAAGAGGCTAGAAAATTTTCCCTAAGTACGATTCTCAGAAAATGGAACACGACGAAAATTAAATACCTAATACGTAGTAGGGATCACATTATTACGTAATTTAAAAAAATGTAAGTTAATTTACGTAAGTTTAGGTATCCTGTAGTCAGTGAAAATCCTGTTGTAAGATATCTCACTTTCGAACCTATCAACATCCAAGTATTTTCACAGAGAATCTCAGCGGAGATGCAAAGAAAACAGATTCCCCTAGGAATACTTACTTATTCAGTAAACGAAGAATTCAGATAATTTAAATACTTTTTAGTTTGTTATTAACTGAAAAATAAAATGAAAGTTTTTGTTCTCTAGAGTAAAAATAAGGTTAAATAAAATGAAATATATTTTAGGCAGGTAAAAAATGTTACTACAAAGTTACCTCATTGTCAGTGTTCTTTGTCAGTACTTTAATATTTAACTAATTCTACTGGCTTTGAGATTATCAGTTAGTCGTGCTATGACGCGGTGTTTAAACAGCCTTTCGTGTGTTTCTGCCATAAAAACAGTTTGGATTTCATGTATGAATTGTGTCACGTGAATGAAAAAAGTTTGAAATAATGTCGAAAACTAGTCACAGGACTTAATAACTATGACGGCAACAGGTAGACTCTTGAAATTCCATCTGTTACGGCTTTTTTAGACTTAGACCGTAGATTCCGTAAATAAATAATTGTATTTTAGGCCGTTTTATACGTATACGCGACTTCTGCTGGACCGGTTTTTTTATCAGAAAAGTCAGGTGAAACGTAATTTTTTCGTAAATGCCTGGCAGAGGCTAACTTAAAAAGTCATCAAAGAGTCACAAAATACGATTATGAATTGGAGTGGTCTCTTCTACCATTCAATTCAAAGTCCAATATTGTGTTTGCGCACAAATTCATTGGTGTTAAGTACGCGGTATTTGAAACAAGGAGAACCGTATCTATTCCACAATTCAGAGAATCATAAGAATCTCGATTCCCACCTATTTACTGAGCTATTTACTTTTTACGTGACGTCATAACTTAAGTAGGGATAAGTAGAAACTTGATACCTAGCACTCTGACTCCTTCCGAAGGAGTATAGGTTTCATCTATTCGACGATGACGCCACTGGAGCGGCAATTGGCATTAGGTATGTTTATTTTAGGAAAATAATAGAACAGGCAGTCATTGTTTCTCTCTTTAGAGATTCATATTTGGTACTGTACCTAATTTAATAATTTTTGGTACACAATTACGTTGCAGGAAAGTTCAATTTATTAAATATTACCAATGCCTCTCGAGGTAGCTAGGTAGATAGGAAATCTATCCATTAGGGGGAAAACATCCAGTCGAGGTGATGTCATGTCAGTGAGACATAATGTAGACTATGTATAATAAATAGTATTATTAAATATACATAATAGCAAAGATTTTCAGAAGCAAAAAGTCAAGGAAACAACTTCAACAAATTACGAATCTGGAGGAAAACTTCGTGAGGAAATCTGAACCATTTGGTTATTCCCTGACGCTGGGTGTGTTTGCCACATTTTCACAATAAACATTATTTGCACATTACATAAATGCATTCTAAAATACGGTTGCGGAGCATTTGCTCAAGAATATTCAATGGAACAAACAAGTAATAATCTGGGAGCGAGTTCCCTAGCGATGTTTGCGCTTACTCCGCCCGGGAGCCCACAATAGGAATGTTTTATCGGTTGTTTGATTTCAAGTTTAATTCAATAGATGAATGAACAATTATTAATATATTTGATAACTGAAAAGTATTTTTGATTAGTATTTTACGGATTTGTATTCCTTTATAATCGTTTAGCAATTATATGACGTCTTCTCTCAACATCATAAAAAATCCCTGTGATGTATTTATTGGAGCTAGAAAAAAATATGTCAACGACCTCCAAACTATTTGTACGAGCGCGACAACATATTAACAGAATTAAAATACACTTGCGACAGAAGTAAGTAGCACAGTAAGATGACAAAATAATTTGAATTGTATATTCCCTAATTTATTCGGCCTTAAGTATGTGACGCGTGGCTGTAATTGTGAGCCAGTCTGTCTCTATGCTACTCGGATACACGTGAGTATACATGACTCAATACTACACACATGCACGAAGTATACAATTGAGTGAGTATAAACATCCATCGCTCTCAATAAAAGATTTTATTTTGACAACTTGACAACAAGCGCTTTACATTCGAATGGGCTGCGAAGTAATGTTAACTATAATAAAGTTTAGTAATGTATACCCCTATAAATTACACTATGTTTATAGTACATTATAACTGTTTGAAAATTAACCTCGAGGACGTAGGAAAACAAATGATAAGATAATTTTCTTTCCTTTCGTAATCATGTAAGACTGAATTATGTTTACTAAGATTTATTGTATTACTAAAACCGAGTACCTACTTTAGATTGAAATGCTCTATATTTTATGATCGAAATAGTTTGAAATTCCAATGTGTTAAATATTCGAAGAAACAGTCACGAACTGAAATATGAATGCACACTCGCATTGATATTTAAATGTTCTTTTTGTATTGCTGGCGAATGTTTACAAACTGAAATACATATTTATGTAATACAGATTCGAGTATTTTAGGAATTGATTTTGAAAGATGAAATATATCCATTCACGTGTTTGTAAGATGCGTTAGTGTGTCATGTCTAATAACTTCTGAGGAATGACATCACTGACTAGATTATGTCATATTTATATTAATGCGTTCGTTCAAGGCCTACGAAACGAGCTAGCTAGAACGACTGGGGAGGGAGAAAGTATATTATAATAGTATTACTTAACGATGAGGGCAGGATTGTGACGTCATGTGCCATTTAGATGGTCTGTGGCCACTTCATGCATAAAAAGTAGGTTGAAGCTCTCGACGGGGATAGAAACCTATAGGAATACCTACCTATGCATGTTGAAAATGAGTATCGGCACATATTTGCGTAGGTACTATGATTAGATATGTATTCTTTTTGTATAATGGCATTTACAGCTCTTCTGTGTGAAATGTATTTGGCCAATAATGATGTTTTATGAAAGTGACACGAAAGGAAAATATTCTGTTTAATTTTGAAAAAAGATAGGGATTTTCCAGAGCAACTAAGACAAATAACATTGACGATTTTTTATGAACGAAGAAATGGAAAATATTATGTAGGCGTGTCCTTTATTTCTTCGATCCATTAATTTATTTATATGTATGTATGTTTAAGTGACAAAAGCAAATGGGTAACTGGCTACGTTTGTATTTTCTGTATATTACCTTTTACAATATTCTAACAAAATAACTTTGGCACTCTGAAGTTAGTAATTTGACGTCTCAAGAATGCGTAGTAGTGTTTTGTTTATCCACTTGAAGTATTGGTAAGTCACTTGTAGCTCCAAATAGGTTCGTAAGCAAGCTGTAGTTGTTAAAATAAATTAACAACTACTTACAGTTTGCTTACGAACCATGTATGGACTTCAACAAAATGGTAATCTTTTCATCAGTTAAATTCAAACAATTAAATTAACATAAATCATATTATTATTATATTTAATGCTTTCCTGACCGCATTCGAAAGTTCTTGAACATTTGAAACGTCGTAGAAAAACAGAGCACTTGTCTATATTATTGAAAGGTTAATGATGCGTGACCAAAGTCAATTTGGTAAACATCGCTCATGGCTACTCTGTAATAAACTCGTGCATTACCTACATTCATAGTTAGAAGCCGGTTAACACCCGATATTTTAAAATGAGTCATTATGGAATCATGATAGAATGATCAAATTACGTAAACTTTTGATTTTAATATTGTGTAACAACTAGCTGTGGTCTATAGTTTCAAACGTGTCATCATATCGATGAGGCTACATTTCAACTATTATGGATCTATTTTACCGTAAAACGTAAGCAAAATGTCGAATAAAAGCCAAAATCCGATTTAAAGAAAACAGTGCTGATAATTGTATATGTATGTATGTTGGATTCGAGTAACCTTGGCATCAATCTAGAGATTATGGAAAATTACATCGTCAAAAATAAATAAAAGCACTTTCAGTAATGAATTTCTAAAGTGATGTCACCGAGTTTACTCGGTAACTAGCCTTTGCATGAAACTTACGTTCGTATCCTATATTTCTGTTGCCATGGCAACAGCGCGGTCTATTCGCAACAATATTGCTATAAGTAATTATTCTCGTACAGTTGTTGATGCGATGTTATCATAATACATACACAACGTTGAAATAATGGTTGTTATTAGTGTACTACCACACATTAATTAGTAGAAGCATTAAATATTACACCAAAATACGTAATAAAGTTTATAATCTACAGTTAACAATGTACAAAAAAAATCTTTGTGTTATGTGATTAACATATTGAGTTGTTGAAATAGACGGATGACCCGAAATAAAAAAATTGCGATAAGGACAGGAGGATGAGGATGATGATTATAAAAAATACGGATGAATGTTTTGTTCTACGGCATACTTTAAATTTTTTAGCTTTCTCACGCCTTCATCCACATCCCGGGGGTACTTCTTACCGTAACCGGATAAAATAAAAGATTTTGCAAATGGGTTAAGTAATATTGGGGCCTAAGCAAACAAATATTATTTTCCCCCGTATTATGCTGAGAATAGGTAACTATAGACCAAGTTACTGTGTGTAAATAAAATATCCGAGTGAATAAAAGTTGAATGATAAAAATGCAAGTATATTGAATCAAAAAATGCAAGTATATGCCAATTTTAAAAAACCATTTCTTAGATAGCTTATGTATCGAGAAAGGCAACAGGCTAGTTTTATTGAGAAGAAGGTAAACGCTACTAAACTGTTGTTGTGTCCAACATTTGAGCGGTAATTTATGCAAAGTTTAAGATTACTTACCGTACAATTACAATACGTAGTACATGGGATAATAATTTGAATGATTTGTGATTTTAATTGATTAAACACATGTTCTAATTTACCCGATTATAATCTGTACAATAATATGAAAATGTCATTAGCATAACCAATTACTCTAATGTGTATGCTTTATATACAATGACTAGCATTGTTAGTTCCATATGGTATGGTCACTACTTTTATTTTCTAGTAATTGAGGTGACTAATTATGTCAATGTGTTTATTTTTGATTAATCACTCAGTGATCATTAGCCAGAAGATCAACAGACAAATATATATTTTTGACTGAGTAGGAAGTTCAATTCAAAAGTGTTAATTGATAATTCTAAAGAAAGCCCTCTTCGTCCAAATAATCAAGTTCCTCTATATGAGAAATCTACTACATAGGTATATAAATTCTATTCTACAATAAATCTAAAACGTTCAATGATCTTCTTCAAAAACAAAATATTCTTGGCACAGCGAACCGAATAACCGAACAAAAAAAAAAACGCATCAAGAATCCAAAGATCGAATAGTTTTGTAAGAGTAACAAGTTTCTAGTGTATCGCCCACAAGAATCTGTTAACTGAGCGTTGCGACAGAAAAGAGAAAGCTTATCAAATAACTATGCTTATGCGTAAATTCTAACGAATCCGATGGCCCTGGGACGCGTCACGCCCTACGAACAGCCGTTAGTTAAACTGGTCGTGTTTGAGGCTTGTATCAGATAACTATTACATACTATGCCGTCATACTCGAGGATTACCTACGAATATGTATTGTGTGAATGTTTTGTGTACCCTCGGTACTCAATTCCATACTACCGTTTAGGGTCTTGTGTGTTTTTTTGTTATAATGTTTATCTAAAGCAAAACAAGTTCCTATCTCATAATGGGTTTGTAACAAACATTTCATAATACCCACACGTCCCTATTAAAAGCCACACTTTTGGTGATTTCGACGAAACATTACTCATGTAGATAAGCTAATTAATTTGTAATACTAACTGGAATAAATCACAACGTGAAACATTCCACCAAACAAACAGGGTCTGTTTACCAAAGGCGGTTAACGAACGACTAACATTAACGATTCTTAACTTATTGCGATACAAAGTTCTATTCATGTGGAAACCACACATACATAACACACGTCTGATAAAAGCTATATAATCTCCCGATAGCAACGACCAATTAAAGCGCAACTTTGATATCTATAGATAATATCGCTTTTATAACTAGGAATCGAACCGCAACTAAAACGCAACGGCATTTTAAACGATGTTGGTTACAAAATTCGGCTCATTATAGGTTAGCTTTTTTTTCTATGATAATATTACTTATTGGCGGCAAAATGTTGAGCAAATAAAGAAAAATGACAAATGTAGATAAGCTTAAAACTAACTTAAACAAACCTACGCATAATGACCTTGACACACTACCTGAAAAGCGGCGTCGCTGCGATTATTTACATTCACTATGAACAGAAAACTGCATCGAAGCCAAAAGTCCCTGGAGCGATTCAGTACCACCAGTAGATATTGTCTAAAAATTACAAGTGTGCAATCTAGAGCGACCTTGGCGATTTTCGCGCGACGAAAAGCTAGGTTAATTCACGTTTTCACAATCGGCGCACAATTGTATGGCAATAGGCACGTGGTGTGGTGGTGCGATACAGGCGGCGCGCGCGGCGTTCTATGGTGGACTGGTGGCTTAGCACCACGGATGGGATGGGGTCTGGGCCGTCCAAACACTGCACTACTCCACTGCACACGGACGATCATTCCGACGACAATTCTCGAGATATTTTCGTTGTGCTGGTTACGTATGCTAATGTAACTCAAACCGTATGAAGGATTTCTATTGTGCATGACAAACTCATTGTATTGTCGTTCTAATTTATTTTATGTTTGTGTTAATGCTGTATTTTATCGCCAAAGTGTAGTTATTGACTTTTCACGCTGTTATTGGTATCAGACCAATATAGCACGTTCGGGGAATTCGCTCGATTTATTAATGTATTTTTCGTTTCTATGTAATTGTGGAGTAATTATTTTATTGTGGGACATGTAGTTTTAGCTGGTGTCAGTTGCGTCAGTGTCGGCGCGATGCGTCATCGTGGCGGCAGCGGGGCGCGACCCACGCGCGACGCTCTCTTGCCGGCTGTCGCTCGCTAGCTCATCGCTCGCTAGCTCACCACTACTTGCGCTATGTAATTTTCCTCGCACGTGTTTGACACACTTTATATTTGGTGTGGATCGCCGTCTATACGCGGCGCGAATTTGACGTTTATGAGCGACAAATCGCATATGAAGAACGTAGCTTTGCATTAATGTTTTGAAAGCTCTCGCTGAGCTGAATATTTAAATCCATTGGCGCCCTATCATACTGTAGTCTATTTATCAACTTTGATGTGCCTAATGTATGTTGTTTTGTTTTTTTAATCAATCGTTATACAACATTTTGTCCTTGTCATTGAATCAGAAAATCGTGTCTCATGGTCATGTCTTGAATGAATGATCTTTAGGCTTCCTCTTACGAAAGACAGAATTCGTACTCATGCGGTCAGCAACAAAATTCTGAGCACAGGTACCTATTACGACTGAAATATATAAAATATATATTTTAGTCTATTTTTCAGTTCTTTTTGTTTTTGTTGTGTTCATCTGTGAATAACTGTCTATCCTTGGTGACTGACGGGCGGATAGATAGGTCTTGTTTTTCCCTTTGGACATTGAATACTAGAAACATACTTCTTATACAGTTGTTAAGAAATTACGGATCAAACTTATATGAATTACAAATAGCACTCATACATATTTTCCGAGTATTTTACTTTCTACGAAAAACTCATTCTTATATTCAGTTTTCGGATTCAATTGATATGTTCGTTTGCAGAACGAAAATTGGTGTAAGAACGATATAAATGCGTTCTTGGAAAAATAATCATTTGTGTACAAATCAGTGTACTGTGATACTGATATAAATAAATATTGTTATTTACCTGCCAGTTCATAGTAATCTGAGATAGATCAGAAGGTTACGTATCCTACTTTCCTAAAGTTGTTTGTGAACAAGCCTAAGCCGAGACAATTTGCTTTTTTTTGTCCTTAATAACTTCCCTGTACCTTGAGTCATATGTGATACACACCGATTGCTTAACTATTATGTCTGCATCTTGGACAATATGTGGTTAAGTTGGAGTCAATTTCTTATGTCATAAATGCTTATATTGTTTTAAGAAATGATTCTGTGTCGTTCCTTCGTCCCGGCGTTCTGGTGAATAATAAACGAATGTAGGCAGAAGTTAGATGCATAATTAAACAAACATTATTATTGTATTATTAGAAGTCTTAGACCGTGAATTTATTTTAAAATAGACTGATGACAAATATGTGTAATTTTTGAAATGTTTTTTTGTACCTAGTTATTTACTGGCTGTCACTGTCTAAAAATTGTCTTCCTTATTTATGGCAACCCAATGCAGGAGGCGTTGAATTGAACATTTTTGATTTCACAGCTGATGATTTTGTAATCTTTCGAGCAAGATTCCGTCACTCAGGGAAAAGTGAAAATGAGTAAACATTTATTTTTATTCAAAAATGTTTTTGACATCGCTTTGAGGAAAATAAGGTAAAATAAAGGATATCTTCTTATAATCTTTGTGAAATGTGGGTAGAACAAAAATATGTTTTCTAAGCAACTCCTTTCTAAGTATTTACTAAATTACCAAGTTTTAAATTATATTATATCATATTGAAATGAAATAGTATACTGGGGAGGATAAACTTTTGTAATACTATGGAGGACAACCTTTTAAAAAAAAATTGAAAATAATACCTAAGCTTAGAAGGAAAATATTTGTTAGGGTGTTTAGGGTCGACAACCCGAACATTAATTTTTACAAAAAAATTACAATACAAGAAAATGATTTATTAAGACTTTGCCCAGCAGTGGGACAGCACAGGCTAATAAAAAAAAAAAAAAAAAAAGACTTGGGGACAGGATATGGGGATTAGGTACTGTTGGAATTTTTGCATAAAAATTACTGGAAGTAATCCAGGCTAAACCAAATCGTTCCAATTGTTTACAAAGTTCAAACAGTTTGGGAATGCGAGTATTTTTAATAGGCACATTTATCTATTTGACCCCAACATATTGTCGGGATATAAAACAAGTTTTTTATGACTTTCTTATTCATCGATAAAGGAAATGTGTTGAATCAGGCATACTAAAATGCGGTTACCACTGTGAGAACCGTTTGATAGGTGAACAGATTATTTTGAGGGTTAACATGACTATGAAAAGCAAAGGACTCAAGAAGGAACGTGATTCAAGGAAGAAAGGTTGATCCTTCCGTGCCTTTTACGCATAAATCCCCGTATGTTTTTCTATTTATTATGTGATTCGCGTCGGATGTACTTTAAGCTATAGGTTTACACCGTATACACGTGTAGCGCTATATTTGTACTTATAAACAGAAGAGAAGACTATCTGTTTCCCTCAATTCTACCCGTGTAAGGGAACTGCTTTCTACACCGGAATAAAAAGCCAATGTCTTCTCAGGCTCCAGACTATCTGCTTACCATACATTTCAATCGGTGTCATAGTTTTGTCGTGGAAACGCGACAGATAGTAATTTGCCATTTCTAACATTAAAATAATAAGGAAAGGATAACCAATATTTACTTTACCCTTTCCCACGTGCATTATACTCATTGGTTCAAGGATAACCATACAATAAAAGTAACACACGTTCGTTATTTACCTACGGCATGAGTAATCCGAAACTATGAAACTAATGACTATATCATAAACTTTATTGATGGTATTGTTACGGCTTTTTCCGTGAATTTTAGACGAAAGTTATTAGGAAGGTCGTGGAAACCATTATTTGTTTATGTCGAAAACTTCATTTTATATAGCTCCCGAGGACTGACGAATAGTTCTGTTAATTTCCTTTAAGTCATCATGCGCCTAGCCTTTTCCCAAATTATGTTTTGGTCGGCTTCCAGTCTTATTTGGATGCAGCTGAGTGCTAGTGTTTTACATGCAGCGACTATCTATCTAACTTTCTCAGCTCAGTGACCTGGGTAACTCGATACCGCTTGTTAAGACCGGTTTTCAGACTCTGGTTTCTGACTATCCGTAGCGACTGCCAAACTTGTTCAATTATATGAGATGTTCATGTGTCTTCTTAAATATGGAATAATAAGTATTACCTACAGAGGCTTCACCAGCATCCGGTGGAAACTATTTTGTCCACCAATATAAAAAGAGTATTTCAAATTAGTCCAGTAACAAAGAAAATCTTCAGCTACATATTATACAAGCTGTTGATTTGCATCCGTGCCATATTCAAGGACGTAATTATGCTGATGATTCTCGACCCAAATCAACAAAAAAATTGGTACGTAATTTTTTTAATTATTTTTTTTTTTGGAATTCCGTCAATGTCATCTAGCCATATTTAAACTTGGCGCGTGTGTTACTGGCCTTAAAACCGTGCTGCGCCCTCACACAAAGCATTTTATTAAATGAAATTTATGAATCACTGCTATACAAAAAAAAATAAAAAAATCTGCGGCAGGAATTTTGTTAATGGTTTTTGTTAATAGGTACTCATATTAGACCTTCACGCTGCATGCTTATTTATTTTTGATTCACTCTGGTTATTGAGATAAACGGAACTAAGAAATAATTGAAAATTTCAAACTACCCTACAAACATTGTAGTTCATTGATTTGTTTTCACTTACGTTTGTTATTTTTTCAGGGATTTATTTGCAACAACTTAACTTTATAGCTATCAGACCCTGAAGTTATCAGTTATAAATCGGTTGTTTTGTGTTAAAGTGCATTTTTCCTTTCAAAACAAAGTAAATAAGAGAAAATCCCAAAGGAAAAGTTTTTCATGATCTTCATTTATTTATTCTAGTTAAAGGTACCCCAAACTATTATTATTTTTGTGTATTTTTGTAAAGGTAAACAATAAAAATAAATTTTGAATACATCTTTTGGCCCATTTATTGAAGCATTTTATGGAAAATGTTAGAAGCGTTTATCTCAAAAACTGGAGTCAATTTGACCATTCTGGTATTTTTCCCGTTATCAGCACACTCGTCTTATACAAAATCTACTTCAAGTATGCCTTCCGCGAAATGACTGTATAGCAGTGTAATCGTTGCGTATGCAACGATTATTCATAAATTTCATTCATGAAATTGGATTACTCTGAAATACTACGACATTACAATGACAAAAAAAGCAGTGCATATTAGCTATTTCCCGTCTACTGTAATTCCAATGGATTATTTACGTATTTTATGTCCTCCTCCTGAAGTATGGCACAAATGCAAATCAACACCATATTAAGTAGTATACAAACGTAAAAAAACCGGAGCGTATTGGAAGTGACTTAGCAATCGTATTTTTAAAGCGAAATTCTTATGAAATCAATATGAAAGGATATATATGTTGACTTTTAACCTATTCACTTCTGATAATATCGGTAAGTCAACAGATACTTTAGGTTCCAAGTATTGCTAAACAAGTTGTGAGTAGAGCAGTTCTCCTAAGTCCTTTGCGATAGCTAAGAGCTCCTTGGTCCCTTGTGTGCGTTCCCTTTGTCAGAAGATTTTGGTTAATTTAAACTTCTAGGTCTCTCTTGGAAGTTATAGGTAATCGAAGCTCGTTGAACAAGTTTTTTGTTTAATATGTATATGTATATCTGAAACCAGTTGTATTAAAAGTCTAAGATGTTTCTGTCTCTCTTTTGAATTACTCTCGGTGAAGACCATCTTTTTTTTACGATCAATATCAACAATATTCTTCGAAAATTGTATTGTGTGACTTTATTTAATAAGCCCTTTTAGCTGCCCGAACACAGAAGTCGGCATCCATGTCCTTTGTAAAAAGAGGCTAGTTCTTACAACTCGATTGCCAAGATGGGTTTCACGTACTTCTTTTGTTTTTTTTTTAAGTATCTATGAATTCCCAAACGTACATCTTAATTAACCGAGAATACCATGTGCAATAAACATTGAATAGTTGGAAGGCCACAAGTCAGTTTGCAAACTTCAGCAACTGTTGATTGCCTGGCGAAGTTTCATTGCAAGACGGAATACGCAATAACGCTACAGATTGATAGACGCCAAAGTGTAGGCAATAAACATCGTAGGTTATGGAAAGCTAGCTACAATTTCGTTGGTTTCAAGTCTTCCTCCGAGCCTTTTTCCCTACTATGTTGGGATCGGCTTCCAGTCTAATCGGATATAGCTGAGTACCAGTGCTTTACATGGAGCGACTGCCCTATCTGACCCCTTCAACCCAGTTACCCGGGCATCCCAATACCCCTGGCTTAGACTGGTGTCAGACTTACTGGCTTCTGACTACATACTACTACGCATCGGCATCGGAGTAAATTTCCGTACTGTTCTCCTTCGTTTCTTCTCAGGTTTTAATCTACCAGTTTCCTTAATTCATTAGGTATCAGATAAAAGGGAATTACAGATCTGGGAGTTACAGATAGAACGTAAAGGAGTAATTAACGAACGTGGGATTATCTGTTCTTAATTATACAAAGCTGATGAGTCTAATTGTTAGACAGCCTTTCAATCGAAGAAGGCTTATTTTATCCGTTTGTGGGAAATAGTTTTCACAGCACTTAAAAGGAACATTTTTTACTGCCAACCATAAGCTAAATATAACATAAAATTTTCAGCGGGTTTTATTAAATTTATTCTCTCAGCAATATTCAAAATTGCCATTGGTGCCTGTTAGCTAACACTAGCAATATATCTACATAATATCATGTTAGCGCAAATAAATTGTTAGGCATTTTACGTTACGTAAAAATAAACCTGTGGAATGAAAACATTGTTGATTTTGTTGACAAACCAGATTGAATAACGGATGCGTTCTATATCTATGTATTTTATTATTATTTATAAACGTCGTTTATGTAAAATATTGTACGGGTAAGGTACATTTAAAAATGATAAACTGATAGAAATGATACAGTCTTATATTGTCTGTTCACTTACACTCAATTACACAATTAATAATGATAAAAATGATCGACCCGCGGCGAAAAGGGCCGGAAAAAATGCCCAATAGAACCAACGAAATGCAACTACTGCTCGATTACTGTATTACACGTTTTTATTTATTTCGCTGCGCGTCGATGTCAGCATAAAACTAATACTACTATAATGTACGGCTTTGCTTATACAAATATGTATTAGCATATGCTTCCATGTTATAGTATTTTACATGGGCCTTAGATGCCTGATACAAAGAAATAAATTGAATAATAATTATTATAAGGATTACAGAAAAACAGAACTAGCTACTTCTCGCACCCACATAAAACTGCCCTATATCATATTCTGTGGTGTATTTGCAAGCTATATTATTGCCAACTTTCATCGAAATCCATTCAGCGAGTAACTAAGTAACAAAAAAGCAAAAAAGATACACTCACAAACTTTCGCCATATATTACAATGTTATATTACTGTGATGATTAAATGAAATCTTATGATATTTTAAGGAGCTACATAGATATTAGCTAACATGATGAAAGTTACTTAATTTGTTGCTTTTTGATTGACTTGATTTGATTTAGTATTATAAAGATGTTTACAATTAGATTAGTATTCAATATGAGAGCACCGTAACATTGTTCTTGGCAGACAGCGCCTGTCAGTTTGTTGTTACTATCGTACGCTAAGAAACAAATAGGTTTAGCTACTCGTTTATTACCGCCAGGCGCTCAATTATTAAATTAATTTCTCAAATATTTAGCGGTTATACCCAGTTTTACCTTCTATTATCTTCATGTCAGCCTGTTGCTATCTACTGTTGAACGTAATCTATACCAATATAAAAAAGAGCAAACATTTTGAGTTTATAGGTACTAAAGTTTTACCTCAAGGGTCCGAGAACCTATTTTAAAAATTCTGTTGGATAGCTGGACTAACATAACAGCTGGTCTGGGAGTAACATAAGCACATTATCCGGGTACAGGAAAAAGTTTCCCAGGAGATGCGGGCTAAGCCGCGGGAAACAGCTTATGTGAAAGTAGTAGGACAAAATAGTATGCAGTGGGAAATAGTATAAATAAGTTATATAATGTCGAAATTCGACATTGATATGAATTTACCGATGGGGTCGAAAAGTGCTGGAGTGGAGACCACCAACAAGGTGGACAGACGACCTTATAAAAGTCGCCAGAAGACGCTGGATACAGGTCGCCTCCAACAGGTATATGTGGAGATCTAAGGCCTATGTTCAGCAGTGGACTTCCTATGGCTTAGATGATGATGATGATGATCAATTTGCTTATGGGTACTAACTGAAAGTCGTACAAA
This sequence comes from Helicoverpa armigera, assembly GCF_030705265.1. NCBI lineage: Eukaryota > Metazoa > Arthropoda > Insecta > Lepidoptera > Noctuidae > Helicoverpa > Helicoverpa armigera. The sequence continues at coordinate 4,684,581 of NC_087132.1, read as the reverse complement.
CGTCGTTTCTGCTCGACAGAATACCTCTTGTAGAAATCTCTTCGAAAGGCATTGTTAGCTGAATTCAGTGTATACTCATATTTTAATATTCAGTCAAAGCACTGTATGAACAAAAGCTTTGTAGTCACCGAGTTTCAAAAGGTAAAAAATTAAGCGGATTGGTGAAAAATAAAGGTATATTACCTGTACAAAGGTACTGAAAGGTTACTGAAAGGTGTGAGACAAGGTTGCATCCTATCGCCTATCCTATTCAACATATACGGGGAATATATCCTAAGGAAAGCTTTAGAAGGATGGGAAGGCGGAGTTAATATAGGCGGTGTTCGTGTAGCAAATCTGAGATATGCAGATGACACTACTTTACTAGCGGAATCAGCCGGCGAGATGGAGGAACTTTTGCGACGGGTAGAAAATATTAGTAGCGATTTAGGGCTGTCAATAAACCGCAGTAAAACCAAAGTTATGGTTGTAGATAGGTTTGGCAAACTCGACCTATCTAACGCGCTTTCCAACTTTGAAAAAGTCCAAGAGTTTAACTATCTGGGTTCGGTTATAACATCAAACGCCTCCAGTGAACAAGAAATCAGACGAAGAATCGCAATATCGAAGAGCGCTATGACACAGCTAAGGAAGATATGGAAAGACAGCAACATACGGCGGCAAACAAAAGTATCTCTGGTCCGCACTTTGATATTTTCAATCTTTTTATATGGGTCGGAAACATGGACAATTAAAGCTGTGGACATGGACAGAATAAACGCATTCGAGATGTGGTGCTGGCGTCGAATGCTTCAAATTCCCTGGACCGCTTTCCGTACAAACGAATCCATCCTAAAACTACTGCACGTTAAAGAACGCTTATCTACGATAGTCCTAAAGCGATACCTGCGTTATTTCGGACACATAGCGCGGAAACCCCCTGACAATATTGAAAAATCAATATTATTAGGCAAAAGACAGGGGAAGAGACCACGGGGCCGCAGACCAACCCGATGGACGGATTTGCTCAGTAAGACCCTGCAGAAACCATTCCAGGAGGCATACAGGCTGGCACAGGACAGAGAACGCTGGCGACAGCTAATAGTCGGCGTAGGAGATGGGGTCACGATCCTCAACGAGTGAGGGACCGACTAAAGAAGAAGAAGACCTGTACAAAATACGTTTACGTTGACTCAAACATTAATGACTAATATAGACTTTTACATAGATATATTTTATATTATCTGTGTCATTGGGCTGACAAAGTAGGTAGTCTCACTATAAGACATGTCATCGACACGAAAGAAGAAGAATAATCGGTGTAAATCCTGTTACACATTTTAGCATTTCTTAATACCTAAGATTGGAGAACTCTAATAAAAGATAATATGGTGGCTTACTATACCTAAGCAAGCATATTTTACAAATGATGGTAAAGCAGTCAAAAAGGCCACAGTGAGTTTTGAGCATTAATAAACACGTGCCTACGTAATAACAGTTTCATGAAACTTAATCCAGCAGACTGATATCTTCCTATGAGGTCAGGTCGTATTATTAATGTAAATGAATGATTAAACAGATGGCTTTTACCTAAATAAGTTTGTTTTTCATTACTTACCTACCAGACAATCCTTTTAATTTGTAGATATACAAAGTCTACTTAGTATTAATTATAATTGGCATAGATTATAAACTGGAGCAGGACAGGTTTATGTAAGATTAAGTGATTAAGTCTAGTTTATATCCGGACTTAAGTGAAAACAAACATTAATCCGGTGAGAAAACCTAACTATGTATAAAACACCCTTCCATTTTATAATTAGTTCATAAGCCGCCAAGCTTTCAAACGAATTGTGAGGCAAAAATCTTTATGAGTATACAGGTATTACTTTTGTAGGATCACAGAGAAAATAAGTCTTATACAAACATCCAACAAAAAAACAAGATGCATCAATCGAAAGTAAATAGGAAGGAGGATTAAAGCCAAACAGACAAAGGACCATAAGGAGTTGACCAAATAAATATGTTCCTTGTAATATTTGCCAACTGTCCATTTCTGTCAGTCCGGTGTTTCTCTGGTAGGTACTCTGTGGTATTTGTTCCTGGCACATTACTTTTAAGTAATACTCAGGATATGTGGTGTTTCCTACAAAGTTATAGAAGAATAGAGGTTAGGTAATGTATCAAGATATTGTCTATGCCGTACAAAAGTGAGATTCATTGTCATCTATGTAAAATAATTCTATCATGTTACGACTGGCACGGCTTATAATAGTATTATAAAAATAAATTCCTTTTTCATTTATTATTTACGTACTAAAAGTAAATATTTTATCAAACAAGCCTCAGTTCGTTAGCTTGGTAAGAAATATTTTAATAAATGAGGGAAAAAATCGTTATTACGCATGTTACGTTTAACTTTGGTAAGAGAGCTTTATAAGAGACTGTATTTCATTGTTGCCAACTACATCAATTAAAGTATTAGTACTTGTAATAAATTGCAAGACTTTCGTCGTATATTAGAAACTTTAATAGTCACCATTGTAGAAAATTACTTTGTAAAACCTTTACGGAACTTATTTGTTACTAGCACTGTTTAATCCCCCATTTAATAAATTAGTAATAAGACCAATAGTACCAAGCTATTTCTGCGATCAAATTTGAAAATCGATTATAAAAACCAATAGTGAGTGATGATACCTCCCATTAATTTATTTTTAATTCATTATAACTGAAAATATTAGTTTTTTATTTGTAATGTTGTTTTAACTGTGCTCTGACCTGTTCCTAAAAGCGAAATGTTTATAATATGCAACTATTTGCAAGATGCAAAGATTTATTAAGTCTCTCGTTTTGGCATGAATTATGTAGAAATAATGCTATTAGTAGAATCAATTTATATCTATGTTCAAGTGATAAATCAGGTGAAAGTATGCTAAAATGCACTCATTTGGGAGCTAGGAGTACCTAGTATAAACCTATTGAAATCTATTTCTTGTAGAACATGAATAATTCAGCTCCATCATAAAATTATTAACCTGGAAATCTCACTGTTATTATTGGAAATGGGACTTCCAACGTTTTTCCACTGGAATAGAGGGTCAACCTTTGTTGTGGTTCTCAAAGTCTGTGACTCAGGTTCACTAACGTTTCTCTCTACCTTACATTATATCGATAGTCGATATCGAGACATTGTTTTCAGAGAGGTTGTAAATCAGATCTATGTCAATGAGTATCCGCGCAGGTTATAGAAAAAAAACTGTAACATTCCAAGCTTAAATTAAGTAACGACCATTCTATTTACAGCTAGAGTTATGACGCACATCGGTGTTCGTGAGATCAGAGGATGGTAGATAATTGTTATTAAAATTGTTTGTGGTACAAATGTATTTTTTACGGTTTGTTAGTCTGGGTTACAGAAATGGTCAGGGAATACTGCTAGGTCACTTTGTTTGTAGTTGGGAAGACTATCAAAGAACCCCCAGTACTGTAGGTTAAATAGAAGGAAATGACCTGTCTTGGTTCGTTTAGGAACTCGAGTTCGTTGTCCAGGGCATTGGCTTCTTTAAATAACGCTGTAGCCCCGGAAATACGCCTAATACCTACTGAAATATAGAGAAAAAATGTAAAATCTTTCTTCCAAATAACCCTGTAGCCCCGGAAATACGCCTAATACCTACTTGAAATATAGATAACAATTTTATTTTAATAAACTTGAGTTGTGAATTTTAAATGTTAATTATAATTATTCATTATTTACTGAAATAATACGAGGTTCTGCGATTTTGTCTTTTCTTGAATTCCCACAGCCTTTACCAAACGGGTTTTGAAAATTCACAAAAGATTTCATATCGAGATTCTATTAGACATGAATTTCAGTATTGGCAAATACATCTTTTACGATAAAAGGATATGCAGAATGTAGTGCACCCTTATTGAAACTCAAATACAAAGCTATGAGAAATATCTTAAATGTAACAAAAAGCTCTATTTTTTTCTCTTTGAATGCAAAGATTGTTTGTTATACTTATCTTTGAATTCCTATCAATTCAAAGAAACATAGGTATGTTGGGTTTTTACTCAATCAAGACTTGACAATTGCATAGCAAGAAAAATAAATGAGGTTTTTTCTTCTCCTTTCTTCCTAAACTCAAAGTGATGACAGCTTTCGTCCTTCGACAGTACGACTTGCTTTCCTTATTTCAGTTATCTGTGAAGGGTTACCCTAGAATTGTTTAGTACGGAATAAGCTAAGTACTCTTGCACCCAATAATTTTCCACCGAATCCATTCAAAAGTTTAACGGTATAAGCGTAACAGCAGACAGTCTTACTTTCACATTTATACATTAGAATATAATATTTATTTAGCGCAAACACGTGAATGTAACAGTTTTGACACTCGTTCACTGTAAATACCAATTAAATAAAAAACAATTGTAATAATCTTGGACTCTATTAAGCGTATTTTATGACATACAAATCTACACATTGAAAGAAACTGCAGGGAAATAATTATCTTTACGATTACAAATACTAGGTAAGTAGGTATTTATGATACGGAAAATGAGTGTCAGTCGAAGTGGTTTTTCAAACTAAGTAAATATAATTCCATTTCAATTTCAATCTCCTTCGTTATTATGTTTGTATGTACATCTGCTGTTTTAATTGAATCCTGCAATCATTTGATGCTTTTTACACGCTTTTTATTTGTTTTATTTGCTTTTTCAAACTAGGTAAGTTTACAAATGTTTTTATCAAAAAAAGGTAAATATAAATGTGTATGTACATAAACTGTTTTATTTACCATCGAATATAGAGTCAGTATTTACATTTAGGAATATGAAATGAAAATCATCATCATCTATGTATATGAAAATTTAATATTCGTAAAAATTATTTTAAATATTTTTATCTCAATATTTCAGCAATATTTTAACTTTAGCATCAATTGTTTTTTTTTCTGGCATTTTTTAGTTTAGGTGTTCACAAAAAAATAAGTCATTAAATTTTCCTCGTCTTGGCAACAGCTTACCTTATTATTGTTATTACAAGAATATTAATTAGAGAATTTACTCAGACCTAATGCATGATTGCGTATACTTTTGTTCCATTTACTATGAAAAATAATTAAGCCTACATCCTAATACACTTTCGCATTTAAAATATTGGTAGAACCTACATCCCAATACACTTTCGCATAAATATTGGTAGAACTACATATTATTATTATACGAGTAGTATGCGAGTTAATAAGCCATTATAGTAAAAAGTTAAAATGTATTTATTTGTTGAAGCGTGTGCACCTGAAACTTCATTAATTACTTATGAACATACGAAATTAGCTGTATACCTACACTTCCCTAGTTGGGAACTCAAGTAGAAGTTGTCACAATATGTACATTAACCGTCGTTCTCAATATTCTATCTATCTCGTGTTTTATTCACTAGAGATAGAACACACACAGACACACACAGAAACACATTGCTTGTATGGAGCTAATGTCAAAATTCTATTTCTAGTCAGCAAATCAACCTGACCAGGGGTAACTGGGTTGAGGAGGCCAGAGAGGCAGTCGCTCCTTGTAAAACACTGGTACTCCGCTGCATCTGGTTAAAATGGAAGCCGACCACAACATAGTTGGGATAAGGCAGTCAGTAAGCAAATCAACAGACAGAATATTTGGAACTTAATCTTCGAAGGTTTATTAGCTTAAGTGAAGTGTTCACATGTATAAAACACTAAGTGCAATTCATGCAGCTTTCTCCTCGTGAAAATAAGGTATTATTAAGAGTGTTTGTAGGAGTATAAACCTCGTTAAATAGAATCGATTAGAGGTAATACTTAAGTTAAATGTCTGGCGTTTCATGAGCCCCTGAGATCGTTTGGCCGATGTTATTGTAAGAACATTGTTTTTGTAACATTACAAGGAGTCAAGAAGCTGTTGAAAGCCGCTTTCGACTTTAATTGATTTTCCACGGGATAAAAGGTGGTCCACAATTTTTTTAGCAGTATTCATGTAAGATGCATTTCTGTAAGTAGCATTATGTTCGCTGTAAACATACACAATTGCTTATGTTCTTAACCTACGTAGTACTTACCGGAAACAATATCAAAATGTTTTTCGTAACTTTTATATTCGAATTGTGAACACAAAAAAGGTGTATTTTAACTTTACAGCAGGAACATTTATTTATATAAAAGATTTAATATAAATACATATCCATTAAATGAATTGGCGACACGTGACTATTATTATATTCCGAGAAGGTATTATTGAATAATATTTCGCATTTAAACAATTAAGAAATACCTGTATGTACACAATTAGCAACAAAACACATAACAATTATTTATAATCATAGAAAATTGATGCATCACGTATGCGTTTGTTCTAGATTTATTCCAAGTTTTAAAAATATATATGATTCGAAAAGGAACATCAAAAATGTTTTAAAAATTGCGCAACTAAAAATCATTATACCTAAAGGATTTGCATAAATCATCCCATATGTGATACCAATATGTACATACGTATTTTTGAAAGCAGATCTCTTTCAATATTGTAGGTATTACTTATAGTTTTTTGCTATACCTGCCTGCCAAATATGATTCAATCCACAGTTTTTGTAACCTTTTTTTGTGGAATTTGTGCAAAAAGTGACTACCACTGTACTAGTTTTCTTCTTGACTGGCCAACATATACCTAATGACAGCAACTTGGCCAGCCAGATGTGGCTCAGGCCTCTTCCTTATCATGGCGGTCATTGAAGATAGCCAAAAGGAATTGGGGCCTCATCCGCAAAATATTACATACTTATTAGTCACTTCACATTGTTTTAATTAATTCAAGCCTTGAATATGCAAATACCTAGTTCAAAAATCTACAATGAGTTTTATTTAAAAATCTTTTTACTTTAAAAAAATTCTCAATTTATTTAAAATGATGACTTTTTGTTCTGAAATCCCTAGTGTCCCATGACTGAGAATTAATCAAGTAAAACATACTCGTTGATAAGATGAATAATATCAATAGTGTGAGTTAGGAAAGTGAGAATAAAAAAGATACAAAGTTATAAAATTGCTGAAAATATAAAACTGGAACATTTGTTACAGGAAAACTAGTGAACATTTTGTGGGTTCCATGTAGACATAGTACCTACCTATAAACTTTTAATGGGTAACACATATTTGTGGAACTCGTGCAACGCCAGTAAAGTTTTGGATTTATTAATACTTCTAATTTATTAATATTCTAACATATTTTTAGTGAATCATATTGTAAAATATATTTTTATGTAGACACTGTTTTTCGTTAGGAAACGCTGTCATGAAAAGACAACTAGAAAAATCCATCCATGGAGGTTTGACCGTGCATTGAACGCACTTTTTCACGCAAAACGTACAACGCCATATAGTGACTTTCAGTAATTTTGTAATATTGATCGAATTTCACTTTTCATTAACAAATGCAATTCGTTAAAGTGCATTGAAAATCGATAATTGGTATTGCGCAGTCCGGAGTTGTTATTACCATAATAAAATTAGGTATTAAAACATATGAAAGCATTATGAGTGCCTATCATGCTGAATTTGTGTACATTAGGACAATGATATTTAAAATCGTATTTCGTACAGATGACGCGTACGTATTCACAGTAGTATTGATAAACGTTTGGTACACAGAACGCTGTCCTAAAAGTTTTTTGGTAGTTTTATTAAGGAATCCAATCAACAATACAATTATTTATCTGACAAAAGTTGTTAGAATGACTTCCAAAAATAAAAATAATAATGTTCGTCGTATTATCGATAATTTTGAAAACGAAGTTAAAACTTGTATCTTTAACAGTGCATTTTTGTAATCTTGTCATCATACGTTTTAAAGCCAGGAATGGAACCGAACTCCAAATGAAGGTCTAAAGGTAACTGTTCGAGTACTTTTGTGGTCAAATTATCCGCGGTCATATTTACCCGCTACAATTATGTGGATACTCATATTTTCGGTCAAAGCGGTCTCAGTTCTTCATTGAACTTTTATTCCGATACAAAATAATACTATTGTACGATTTTTCGGTTCATTTAAAATATGAAAATATTGTGAAAGTTAAATATACTGAAACCTTTTTTAAACTTGCTTTTATATTGCTCCTGTTGTATGGAATTACGAAGTAGTTAATGCAGAACCAACGCTGCAGAATATAAAATACAAAATGGATGTGCTACATACATGTAAAACTAGTCGAATGAAGCAAAAATACATTAATCTTTGACTAGATGATAAACTCAAAAATAATATTAATAATGTTTTAAAAAGAATTCCTTATCCAAAACGTAAGAGAAATTCGAATATCACTTACGTTTATAAAGAGATGAAGATAGGTGGGGAAAGTGTTACACCGCGCAGCTGAAACTATAAGTAAGAGTTGCATGCGCACGCGCCACTCAAAGCTCCAACCTGCGCGCAGTGTCACGGGCGTTCTGTGCTAGATGCCCTAAAAACAGCTACATTAGCTTTTTTTCTCATAGTGACATTCAGTAAAAGTGTGTGCTTTTCATATCTGGATTCAAACATCACATCAACTTTCTCAGTAAGGTGAGTTCTTTTAAATATTTTCTAAAAAAACCATGAGAATAAGACATCATTTTTTTATGATTGATTCAGCTGTAACGATTTTTATCAATGTAGCATGGGAACAAAAGAGAGAGTGAAAACCATTTTCAGTAACGAAACCTACTTCAATAAAAATCTAATGAAATAAAATAAATACATAACTTAAGATTAAAATCATATTAAATTTTTATAATCAATCATGGTATGATCAAAAGTTGGTTTTCACAGAGTTTTTACAGGAACAACTTTTAAGAGTAGGTACCGTATCCATTGAACTGTAGAATTCAATATACCTGTAACAAGTCACGTACGTTATACTTCATGTGTTAAAATTAATAAAGAACACAAATAATGGGATCAGAAGAGTGAAAATAAAATATACATATTTTGAAAACATTTTCCTGCTTTTAATGTCAGTTAAAAAAAGTTTGTAAACTGCATTGTATGATGAACTAGGCTAAATATAAATATATACGGTACTTTTCACGGTCGTAACAGCAACGGGCAATAGACAGTTCATGGCGTGAATAAAATTTGTATCACAATTATTCACTGGAAAAAAATGCATAATCAAAATAAAGTGGAGATGGTTTGGATAACAAAACTTGTACAACATAATTTTTATGTGGATGAGATATAATACGAAGCAGTTAATAACTGCAGCCTAAACATGTAAGTACTAACTAGCAAGATTAACGAATAAGTAGTACTTATGTAGTTTAACCCAAAAACTGCAAAGGTGAAAGAAAAAAAGACTCAAATACTAAGATAAAACTAGAAAGTTTTTAAACTTGAGACTATAAATTTTCTTTGATGTAGTAAAAATATCATCTAAAGTATTTTGTTTTATACCTACATTCAGTTTTTAATGTTGATAGTTGACAGTATCAAGATCAAACAAAGATTGATTTGTGCCCAAAAATTATGGATTACTCCAGATAGTACCTTACGAGTATTTACAACAGGGATTACAAGTGTTGTATGGCAATGAACCGGCAAATGCAACATTGAAGATGCAACTGAACAAAACAATAAATGACGATGCAACCGCAGGCGCAATGTTTAGTCCGTAACTATCACGAAACGCTTGTGTACTACGACTAACACTTCTTGAGACTTATTTTTAGAATTCAATTATTTTATATCATTAAGTTGATGTATGCATAGAATAATTATATGAATTAAAATTCATTATTTGAAATAATAAAATCGCGTCATTTGTTTTTTGCTCATTCAGATTCAATCCTAGAGTCGTTAAATTAACAATCGTTAGATGTCATCTTATTCTACCAATGGAGTGTGATATATACATTGTCAATGAAAGTTATACAAAAACGGCATGATTACACTGGCAAGCATATTCACCTATGTGAACCATATAGCATTAAAAACCCATCTAGTGACACGATGCATGATCGTCTTTCAACCTACTTTCTTCATAATTTACTTGAAAATTTGTTCGTCATCCCTCCTAATCAGACGCTTTTCTACCTCTAAGTTAACGCTCAGCAGTGACAACTTACCAGTAACAGATAATTAACACTTACTTGCAGCAATTTTAACTTCGTTACTTTACCAAGTGGTCTAGGAAATGATTTAAGAGTTAACAGCTGAGAAGTTTGAGTTCTCTACTGTATGTATATAAAAAAAAATATTTAAAATTTTTCTTTAATTTCTATATATTTTCTTATTAAAATCACTCGATTTTAAAATACAATAGTAATTCGCATTAAACCATTCTTCGTAGGTAAATGGAGATTTTTTCTGCAATCGTGACATTGAATTTTAAGTTCAAGTTCATTGAAAAAAACTATAATTTTGTGAAAGTTCGTCGCTTTATGAACTGACACCGCAAAAGTCATCATAATTATTTTGTCATAACTTTGACCGAAATGCGTGTACAATAATTGGGGTGTCGGATGAACCATTAATGTTTCTTAGAATCGGTAATGTACTTGGCAAAAAAGTATATTTTAAATACTTTTACTAAAAAAAGATGCTGTCAAAATTAATTTATTTTAACGAATAATTTCAATATTTTTTCCTATTTTTTTACAAGTATCAAGATTACATGCTCTCAGAATAATCAAAGTGCTGCAGTGTAGGTACGACTATTCAAAAGTATTTTTACATTTTAACCGCTAGGGCCGCGGTTGAGGTTTAGTGATTAACGAGACTAGCTACGCACATACACAAGTACTCGTATGTATGTATGTATGTATGTTAACGATATTCATCATCTTTCTTCAAATTAAGCACAATGATCTCGATCTTTTTAAAAGAGATTACAGGTACCGTTTAGAAGTTCTCTAGCTGTTTAATACAAAACTGCAAGTAATAAATCAACATTTTTAATCTGGTGCACGGTAAATTCTCTATGCATACGACAGTATAGAAGTGTTAACTGGTTTTAAAATATAATATTAATTAAGCTTTGGGAACATGTCAATGACTTTTAATGATAAATCTATCTACATACTTTTAATACGAGTTTATTAATTAGCGCTATGAATATGTCCTTGACCTATTTACTACAATACAATGTCGCAGCAATCGTAGTACTTTCGTAGCAAGCCGGTTTTTTGATTCGTAGCCCATGCACTCGAGTTAGGAAATATCATGCGATCCTATCACTCATCCGGTAAAGTTAATGCAATTATTCTCAATACATTGTAGTATTGCGCTGAAGATAATGAGTGTAATTTGGAAAGTTAAAATACAATACTTGCCTATTGTATACCTACTAGCAAATTTATAAGTCTTCGCTTTCATTGTCACACGCAGTCTTTCAATCCTATTCATTGTCAGGCTTGAAACAAATGAGTGTGCATTTACAATTAAGTATTTTATAATTCGAATTAATTTTGTACTGTTTGAGTGTTCTGTACGGTGCAAGAAGAGACGGGAATCGATAGTGAATTTAATTCGATTCATGATTTTGAGGTGGGGCGGTGTTCGGTCAGTTGTTATATCGTGTCCATTTAATTGGAACAGTGGGAAATGTGAAGATTAAACAGCGGTGAAGTAGGTAAAGCCTTAAACTGAAATCTGAATCATTAAGAACGCAGTTGAACAAAATACTGAAATACTTTTGGGATGATGCACTTGCTGCCTTGTCTATGACTAACAAACTATCATTTGTTAAGAAGATATGTAAGGAGTAAAAAGTCCTAATGATGATTGAACTTAAAGTACCAAGAACTAGGTAAATAAATACAAAATAATATACATACATTTAAAATCAATTCTTTTCATAATTATAGTACGATTCTTATAAGTATTGCGATGAGACGCTAACTTTAAAGAAATAAGTTCGTCATATGTGAATATTCTAGGTAATTCTAAGCATTGTGTAGGTAAGCAAAGTTGCTAAACAGTGCATCGGTACGGCCTCTTTGTGTTGCTTGAATAAACTTTACGACCAGCACTTTGTAGGCCACGCCAGCTGTAAAATATGTATTCGGAAAATCAAGTCCTAAACGTTTTAGCCATAAACGAAATTGCTGTTTCCCTCACAAACAAACATAACCATGTTCTAATGACCATTGATTTTATTCGAAAAGTAATGTGTATAAAATTGCTCCGTAACTGTGAAAATGCGCTAAATGCAGTTCATTTGTTTATTGCCTAACTCGGCGAATATGTACTTGACCAATTGTTTCCAAATCTTACACGCATATGTATAAATTGTAGGGTGTTAGTAATCATTCAGTAATAACATCGAAGTACCTGCGTCACTTTTTTACTAGTATTTAAATATGTATACATAACAGGTTTTATGCAGACAGAAATTAAATATATCATTTAAATCCGATAGGCTAAGAGAAATCGCTTAATGAGTGCGATTAATACCGTTTTAAAAATAGACAGAACTTTCTCCTTGAATGATATCAATTGCGAAATAAATATTTTACACTTGCGGTGCTAAAAAAAGAAATAACAGTAATAAAATTAGACTTAACATTTATTCTGGTTTCAAATTAAAATAGTTGACGTTTATTTAAAGTTATTGGTTTATTACTACGTACAGCGTTCTGTGTTCTAGCAGATAATTAGTTTGAAATTTAAACGTTGTTCAAGGAATCTTTAACGTTTCTAATCTGTTGTACTTGTACCTTATAATTAGTTTGCTTATTGTACTCGCCTTTATTATTCTCTGTAACAAATAACCTATTTTCGCTAACATGAATCCAATTAGTGTTTTATTACTTCTAAAAATATGTAGGTCTAGGTTATGAAAAAATAGCATGCTTGTTTATTATTTTTATCTTTTATCATGTTTGGAAAAAAGACACTTAATATGTACTAATATAACAAAGAGGAAACATTTTTTTGTTTTTACCCTTAAGGCTCCGAAACTACATCGTTTTGAAAAATTCTTCCTTCTTCCTGAGTTCCATAGACTATATTTCATTCCGTTACGTTTTGGTAGTTCCCACTGGACGCGAAAGGTAAAATGTTCAATAAAAGAGGTCTGTAATTGTTCCGATTCTTATTTTACGCTACACAAGTGTTATTAACGGTAAAAAGTGTACGGTTTTTAAGATTAGGGTAACCATCAAGGTCAGTTATCTCTGATCTACTTACGGTTAAGTTACGTTTAAAGCTGAACCGCATCACGTCACTGTTCGAAATGTGAAATTATCGTATTTAGCCTTCGAATCATTTATCAAAACGTTTTTTAATATACTAGCAAAAAAAAAAAACGTCATTAATACCCTAAAATGAGTAAGTAACTGAAAGTTAGAATTTAACATAATAATTTTTAGGACGTAGGACGTTTTTAAATATGACGTAGAGTCTTCCAAAAAATTTGAAGTATGTGAAAAAGGTAGTTAGTTAGGCATACATTTTTGAAGGTGTTCAAAAAAGTTATAAAAAATATTACCCCGTTTATTATTTTAGTCATAGGAGTTTATATTTAATATGAATAAAATAAAATTAATCGTCATATTAAGCTGTAAAACAGGTTTTTTTTTTATTTTTCAAGGCTCTTCAGGAAATTATAATTTATAATGTTATGCATTTCAAAACATAAAATTTAACATCGATGTATTTTTTATCCTTATATTTTCTTTGCAAATTCAATTACTTGAACTTGTATGCAAGTTTTACTAGATAAAGCTTTCTTATTTAAAAATGGATTTAGGGTACCTACCAGTGTGACAGCTACTTTCGCTATAGAAAATTAGATGTCAAAAGTGAATGTTACCTTGTAAGCTGTTTTAACAGAGCCATGATAATTAATTACATTACATCAATATACAAACAAGTATATCAATTCTCTATAAGGTTATAAATCCAACTAAAGTAATATGAGAATAAGTAGCCAGAAAAATATACACATTCAAGGATCATAGACACAATAATTGTTAAAATGTTTGCTTGTCTACTGATAAATTGCTACCGATAATAATATTTTTGTGCTTAATTACGAAACTTGCATTTTTATCACCGTAGATGAACTCCCGCGAATTTGAATAAGATAATATCTCAAAAGTGCGTCAATTTGTCTCGCCAAAACAAACATAGAGAAGGCCATTACACATTACACAGTCACTACGGTGGCATAGACACACAAAAAAAATTCTTTCAATGTATTAAATAAAGCTTCGTATTTTTGAATGGAATACTGTAACAATAGCATTTGATGAAGGCCTTCATTAATAAAAAATAATAAAATAAAGAATAATTAAATAATTCTCTATGTATACCTACCTACCTACTTCAAACTACTTGTTAGACTTATTATAGACATTTCAAATGTTATGTGACTCTTGTAACTTAAGGAAAAAACTGGGATTCTGCCCATCATTTTTGCGAATTGTACAGAGTGTAAAAAGAAAACAGTTTTCTCTACAAAAATGTCAATTCATTTTTTATTATCATCACTCATCAAATCTTTTTTTTTGTTATTAACACTTGTGCCATAAAATGTGGGCCAGTAGGCTTTTTTACGCACCATTCACATCCATTCCCTCACAAGTTTGGCCTTGTATACTCTTCATGGAGTATTTTAATTAACGGATATAGCTACTATTTAATAGATAGCTTAAATAGACGGAGTTGCTAACTGACGTACATTTTATTGAATAAAGCTTTGAGCTCTGTAAGCTCGGAAGGCACGCCGGCCGGTCGACTCGCACGTGGTCACTCTCTACCGGTTCCACAAGTACGTCGCGTCATGCGCCCGCACCGGTGAAAGTGTCCGGCGATCTCCACGCAATCTTATTCACTGCAGCCAACTTGAGGTCAAGCGCACAACAAGTTTCGTTCCCATTATTTACTTTGCTGTAAGAGCAAGTAAAAGTTAGCGAACCTTTTTGGTCAATGAGTTTTGCCAACGGCTGTGTGCCATTAAATATGTCCGTGCCGCTTAACTTTTTAAAACGATGTGTGCTTTTCACATCTCTTTAACGAATATTCATAAAAGAAACTTGATGTACGATGTCCATTGTGTTCGAAATTTATGGATGGGAGTGTATAGACAAAAGTAATCGTGTCTATGTGTCAATTGCCAGTGGAATTTTACTGACAGACGTCATCTGACGGTGCATAATATAGACCGGTCGAACCACAAGAAAGTAGGTTTAGAGACTACAGTTTAAATTGCAGGTTGGTCACAATTTGGTAATTCAATACACTTTGAATGATGCATATTGGTATTTAAAGGTATACCTATCATGATACTTTAGTTCACATGGATCCACAGTATTGTAGCCCTATCGCACTACCACCTATCAAACTACTGTAGCTGAGGGCTAGAAAGAATGCAGACATAGGTATTTTCTTACCGATAGGACTTAGAATGATAGCCACTGCACCCCTACAAACTCGGTCAGTACTTATAGAGTCCACAGATTGCAAGCATGCATCTTACCAACCCGTTTGCGTCCGTCAGTTCTTACAACATAAATAACCAGTATTCACAAAGAAAACAGCAGATTTATCATATTTTCATTTTCTTTCCCAGAAATTGCGAATTTTGTATTTTGTTGTTTGACAGGCTTCAAAGGCGTGTTTGTTTGTATTTAGTTCAAGGTTAACTTTGGACACCTGCAAACAAGATAAGGTCGTGAAAACCTTTAAATGAACAGCGGATGTCAGCAAAGGCCTAAAGGAGACGAAAAAATATAAACATCCTTTTTACGCTGTTATGAGAGCCAATTGACAAATAGATCCTCTGATCTTTTTTTGGATCCACTTAAGCTCTTATTTGGGGACGAGGCCGATCATGTTTGATAGTTTGATTATTCCCTAAAAAGCTGTGCTCGGATACTTTATTTACTTGAACAACTTCAGTTCAATTCGGCACACGGGTCTCTTAAAGGCATCAAAAATATTTACTTAGGAATGATAGTTTCTGTCCGCTGTTCGATTCATTACAATGCGGTAGGTACTTAGTTTATCTCTTTAGGTACCCCATACACCTCGTTCTAAATAAAAAAATAAATATTTTTTTTTCCAAATTCCTTAAAAGATTTAAAAAATTCAGTTCACTTACATTTTCTAACTTCTGATTGATATTACTCTTAGCTTGTGCAGATCTTAAGTTATTAGTCAACGATCGAGCGACGTACTCACAGTCACACAGACCACATGGTATAATGCACGTCAAAAGCCACTTGCTATGAAGCAGTTGTGAAAGTTCGCTCTTGTCACCTTTCCTTCATTTTCTCAATGATATGACTTTCGAACGTCGTTTGCTATTAGAAAATAAACATTTATCTTTCGAGATGGCGTGTTCGAGGAATTAACAACACAAAGCCATAAAACAAGACGTTGCCATGTAGGTCTTCTGTCTTCACACGGAACTTATTGTCCTTTTTTGTCTAATTTTATTGCTATATACGTATGTGTTAATGCAATTATGATGCTTTGACTGTATTTAATTATTATACGAGTAGGTACCTACTTTATTAAATAATTTATATAAAACAAGGAAAATATAAATACATTTAAAAACTGAACACATTTTAACTCATTCAATAATTTACTTCTTAGTTGGCATTATTTAGTGTTGATATTTACATTTAAAATTGTTAGCCAAATCATCAAGATGATTGAAAATAATATCTGGTTCAAGTACATACGCTACACCTATTCCGTAGCCATTAATTGTGTGTTCACTCTCGCGCATCAAAGATAACAGAACGCCTAATTAGACAGAATCGTCCGTGGATCTATCAGTTATGGTCGGGTTCATGTTAACAAGACATACATAAGATGAAATTCAGTGATGTCTTCTCTTAAAGCTATTATTAAGAATGAAAGGCAATTTGTATTAATAATAGCGTACATGCTAAATACAAGGTGGTTACATACACGTTATAAAGTAAAACGAATAAGGTAATTACGTCTTGACTTATCACATTATTTCGATATGATGTGGTGTTTAAAATATCTCTTTGCAATCATTGTGCCAATAGTACTTTACTGGTAATTGTTTAAGTCAAGTCTAGATTTGAAAAGGTACTTGGCAGGTTTATCAAAAAGTTTCAGAGAAGTGTGTACTAATACTCCTTTTAACGCTAGAGTGCCTTTCTTTGATCATCACTGATATTATCCATGTGATGATGCTGGCCAGATAATATTTGATCAATATCAAAACACACTCAGTACTAATTAATTAATCTGTGCCAATTGTGTACTAATTGCAATTACTGACGAAAACACGAATCACATCAAGTTATATATATATATATATATATAAGATACAGCTAATTAGCATTTCCGATACATTGGTTGGACTTTCAGCGTAAATGAATTGATTCGCGGTGCGAATAAATATATAGCACCAACGCATTATAATTACTTAAAAAGCACTCGTTACAGGTTAATTATTCGGCTTGTTCAGTATATTGCTCGAAACAGCTAAATATTTGTATCACTAAATATCAAATTTTGCAAAGTCTAGATACAACCTATTGCCTGAAGTAAGATTGACGGCCGATATAAAAAAGACATTTCTGTGGAACACAACTGCATGTGACAAACAACTGAAAAAGGACGTTGGAATAATTCCCAATTATCCTAGTGACCGATTGGAACTGAATCAGTTCCGGAAAAAGTCCAGCAAAGGACTGATGGAAAAATTCAATTCCCATCGAATTTTCCCCTGGAAAAGGTAAATCTATGCAGCTTAAATGGCCGTGAAATAAACATGAATGCTTTTATTTCAAGATCACGTTTTTGTTGTTTACGTTAGTGCTGCAGATAAGGATTCTAAGAAGTCACGTTAAAAATGTTTCGATAAAACCCAATATGTGCAGGCTAAAGTTTTGAAAATGTATATGCTTGTTTTTATTACAAAAACATATGTTTTTTAGAGCCTGTAGGCATATGATTGTAAATGCATTCTGATTTCCATGGATTTACTTTCGAAGCCTATAGAAATTGAATTATGACGCACATAAAGATATAAAATTACAAGTTATCAGTGGTGGCAGAGTAGATTCGCTAGTTAAGCCTACATCAATGCACCATATCTCTTTCACTAATTCGTCTGGGCCAATTAGCAAGACTCTCACTGACGTAAAAAGTAATAAAACATAAATACAAATAATAATAAAGTCGGACGCACGTCACCGACTCGCATGATATCTAATCTCTAATAAAATACCGGTCTATCAAAAGCTTGCGAACAGGAAACTATCACTATGGAAGTTTCTCTTTTGTTTGGATAATCGGTATGGTGTATAAATTATTAGGCACATAGAGAGGCGTACGCACCGGTTCAAGATCATTCAAGCTTTCATACGTGACTGACTACAGGCATTGACGTCTTATAAGCACCTGTTAACTGGTTTTCGTGAAATTTTTGGCTACTCAATTAGGACCGCAGTATTGGACGCCATAAAAAGTCTCATTCAATTAGCCTATCGAACGATGATTATGTGAATACCATTTTCACTTTTCACATTTTGTAGATATTTTATAATAGGTGCATTCCTTATTCTGGTATTGTAGTTTTATATATACATATTCTCATTGATTTGTGAAGATGTTGGTATAGCTTTTGCGCCTGAAAGTTAATAGTAAATGATTAAATGTATTATTATAAAAAAGATATAGTCAAAAAATGTGTTAACCCTGGAAGAAGAACTCATCCAAAATCGTATTCACTAAACGTGAAACAAAATAACTGCGGATAGAAGTGAAAATTATTGTAGATAAGCAAACATTACTTTTAATGGAAAACGGGGGTAAAATTCAGTTGTATTTACCCGACTGCCAAAGAAGGAGGGTAATGTTTTTCGAGTGTATGTAAGTATGTATGTATGTATGTATGTCTGTTCCTTTGTGACCTCCTGTAGCCTAAACGGCTTGATGGATTTTGATGTATGAGGTATCGTTAGATTTGTCTTGATTACGGGAGTGTCATAGGATACATTTTATCCTAAAAGTCCCACGGGATATTTTTTCTAAATTTCCCTTTAAAAAAATATGTATGCGGTATCATTAGATTCATTTCAATCACGGGAGTAATAATTAATATAGGATACGTTTTTTCTCAAAATTCCCACGGGAACATGTTAATTCTGCGTCAACGCAAAGCAACTCATGCGTTAGCAAGCAAAAAGATAGGGCGTGGCCTGGCATGCGGCGCGCGGCGCGGTGCGGAGGGGGATATGCTCGAGTATACAGCCGATAATCATAAGTAACATCACTCGTAATCTAAAGCCAAATGTCGTCGAAATAATTTAAAATGGTACTTACATATACATAGTCTTCTACATCTACAACATTTTCGTTAAATAAAACAGCTAAAAGTTATAAATAAAGAATTATTATTAAAAACAAAATACCCGACTGCACACTAAAAAAAGAGTAAAACAAGCCCCACAATAATATTGATCAATCAAATGCTAAATATTGATGGAAAGCATCGCAGGCGGGGACCACCTTGACCGCCACCAACGAAAATTCTGCTAAATGGTGCACAACCGAAATGACTATAAATAAGCCTCTGTTGGTCCCCGCCTGCGATGCTTTCCATCAATATTTAGCATTTGATTGATCAATATTATTGTGGGGCTTGTTTTACTCTTTTTTTAGTGTGCAGTCGGGTATTTTGTTTTTTTAATAATAATTCTTTTATTACAAAAACAAATTGGACGTATAAGAGTATACTCGTGTAAGAGATTTCTATAACAAATTGATTCAAGAGTGTAGCAAAAAGGTTCCGGAGCTCACTCGTCCTCGAGAAATCCCATCACATGATGACATTGAACGATGTGGGACGTGAGAGAACGCAATCAAAGGAATCGCTAATAACAAGTAACTGTTTGGAGAAAAATAGTGAATGTCGAGACATCAATTGTTATTTCTATGAATAATTTAAGGTTTATGATTGTTTTTTTTTCGAGAGGTTAAGCAGAAGTGACGAATTCTACTGCTGTTTTATCTTATATAAGATAAAACAGCAGTAGAATTCGTTAGGAATTTAACGTATATACGTTAAATTCCTGTCCGATGTCTGTATGTTAAATTCTTGGTTCCTTACAAGGGTAAAAGGGAATTGGAGATCCGGTATGGATATGGGACACTTAAAATTGAAGAATGGAAAATCTATTTAGGAAGATTTAAAAATCCGTTTCTAATACCTAGATTAATACAATATGTCTAAGTAACGCATAATAGGGAATAAAAGCTAGTTAAAAACAAAATAAAATACCTAAACAGCCCGAAATATATAGGTAGGAATAGATTTGAATCAGTGTACGTATTCCTTTGTTACGAAAGTGATATTTTTGTTATTTCTTTTTCCTATTTAACAAACAAAGGAGTTCAAGAGGGGAAAGGTATTTGCTTGTTTTATTATTTTCATTTCCATATTTGTAGATTGCTTATTTACCTACTCAAAAAATCTTCCGCTCGTAGCAGTTGTTGAGTTCAACTTTATCCTCAAAATACGTCATTTTTTCGAAGAACTAAGGAAGTATATCGGTGAAATGTACGGGTGAAATCAACATAATTATGTCATAATGTGTTAGATACGTTTAATTGTCATTACATAAAGGGATCTTTGTAACTTCAACTCTTTCATTCCGCCCAAGAAGCATGAAATATGCAGACAATTGTTATCATTATAACACGCTGTGTGAGTGTTACGTGAAAGGTGTCATTGTTCCATTATATCTTCTCTAAACTTTTCTCGCAAAGTACTCTTTACTGGAAAGACTTCGATCAAAATAAAAACATAGTATTTTTTTTTAATTATTAGTTAACTCCTGGCACGAAGCTATTGAGGCTGAAATGTATACACTGAACAATTACCACAGGTTCTAAATCAAATTGCAGAATTAAGATTTATGAAATACCAAATTGTTGGTGCTATCATTAATCGATATTAAAATGAGCAGATGTTTATTAGATAATCGTGCGTATTTCGCATTATTTCGCTATTATTACTCAAACGTAATAATGACCTGCCAAGGCCATCGATTTCCCGACCTATGCCAAGGTTCGGATCGCTTTAACTGATCGTGTGCGAGCGCACTTATTCAGACCTTTTCACAAGGGAAATGAGTATCTAGGTTCATTATGTCTTTATAATCACGTGCGTATATGCCAGTGTGTTTAAAAGTAGGTATAAGTGTGTTTGTTCTATGTAAATACATGAATAAGTATTTATCTATTTCCTGAAAAGAATACTTATACTTTGTACTGAAGCATGATCGCGACTTACAATCAAAATGAGGAATAGTACCGACTGTGGTACCGATACTTATTTTCTTTTTAACTTTTCGTAACTACCATTTTTAAGATAAATTTGTATTTTAGTCCCTACATAGGCAATTTACGTAAGCTTGTTCAAAATTCTATATTACCGGTACAATAGCAAATAACAATAAAAGAAGAGGATATTAGTTTCGCAAGAATGGATGTTAGTTCTTAGGTTAAATAGCAAGTACCAAACTGCTTATAAATTATTTACGTTCCATTGTTACAAAAACTATAAAGTGTTCTTTATTAATATTAATAGAGAAAGTGACAGCTGAGGTAATATTTTCTCATATGAAATATGATGTGTAGGTATATGGCAACCTCACAATCTTCGTAATGAGGTGTTCAATAAAAAATAGGTATTATGTTGGCTTTCTACACGCACTTACAACTTAAT
Source organism: Helicoverpa armigera (assembly GCF_030705265.1). Classification (NCBI taxonomy): domain Eukaryota; kingdom Metazoa; phylum Arthropoda; class Insecta; order Lepidoptera; family Noctuidae; genus Helicoverpa; species Helicoverpa armigera. Next base: position 4,662,863 of record NC_087132.1, on the reverse strand, counting down.
ATGATGGCAACACTTGAGAACTTACTTCTTACTTTCTATGAACAAAACATAACTTAAGCACAACCTATCATAATTACTCCAGGTACTCGAACGGCCACAACTTATTAAAATAAAGTGCATAACTACTCTTAAATCATGAAATGTAGGTCTATTACGAACTTATTTTGTCACATTTTTAAACCTACTACGTCGCTAAGACCATTGAATTTAGCTACAATTCGAGCCTAGCTTACACTTTTAAAGGAACTTATAAAATACCAAGAGATATTTTTATTGTTTTATTTCTAATTCTGGTACAACAACAAATGTTCTCCAGACAATGTATCTAAATCTAAGATGAAAATAAACTAATATTATGAACTCTATTTTTTACTTGGAGTATTTCCAGCGAGAATATTGAAAAGAACTCGACCGATTTATAGATATGTCTTCAAAGATTTATTAAAAGTATTACTTTTGAACTGGATCATGGCCCTCAGTTGAATCCACTTCGTCAAGAAAGCATCAATAAAAATACGTATTTTACAGTTGAAAAGTATATTGCCACTCATATGTGTAGCGTGATATTATTGCTCACTTTTATGCTTGAGACGCAAACAAATAAACAAAAATATTATTTTTCAATCACTTAGTACCTATACCTACTTACATAGATTCAGTGTTGTAACTTATTCATGGAGTGAGTTATTTCATCTCTATTCCAATAATATTTTTTCTAAGTTACTTTTTTATTTCAATGGACATCTAACATCCCTTATTTCATTAGTTTCCCTTAAAGTGAAAGTAAATAATTATAGTTTTCTTTATGATAAATATTTTATTTCTTTTACATATTTCCAGTGAGGAATGGCGGCGATGTCGAGCACTCCTCTGCTCTTGGCCAACACGATGCTGTCGAGCAAACTGCAGGACCATGACGATCTCCGATATGCTGAACCTAGGAAACCCAACAGAGATTATGAGTAAGTGGTTGTTATATGTTATTATCGTACAATATTTTGAAACTAGAAAAAGGGAAAAGGCTCGGGAGATGGAGTGCCACAACGTCGTACTTATGTTCTGTAGTTCATACATTTTATACAAATAGACTCGCCGAACACGGCTGACGCCGGCCGCCTGAATACCTTTAATCGGATGAAAACGAAAGGAAATGCTCCGGTGGCAGCGCTTTGTGGTTGTGGACTTTGGCCCGCATGCACTCGTGCAGCAACCCTTATTGACTTTAGTTGTGTTAAAAATGTCCGAAAAGAAATAAAATACAGTTCACTTAAATATTTTTAGCTGCCATACGAAATATCATTTTAGTTTAATTCCTATTTATAACGGGTGATTTTTTAAGAGGTATAGGATTTGATTTTCAAAAAAAAAAACACAAAAAATCTGAAAAATTTGATGAAATCTTTATTGGAATCGATAGAACGATCAATATAATTTAATGTTTGAAGATGATTTCATGCAAATGCTGGCCGCGGCTCCGGTTTAGATGGCCCATTCGCAAGGCCCAATTTCGGCACACTCTCTCCAACATATCAGCTTCAATATTGGCTCCCAGTGTGTCAATCGTTGCTGGTTTATCCCTATGGACATGAGCCTTAACATTAAGCCACAAGAAATAGTCCAAAGGCGTTAGATCACACGATCTAGGCGGCCAATTGACGGGCCCAAAACTATTCACCGAAGGCGGCTCTCAATTGGGCCATTGTTTCGCGTGCCGTGTGGCATGTGGCACCGTCTTGTTGAAACCACATGTCAGGCATGTCCAATTCTTCCATTTTGGGCAAAAAAAATCATAAATTGGAAGAAGTGCGCGATGTACTCTCTTAACCGAGCACGTATTTTGATAGTAAAATTCAATCATTTGCAAGCGTTGTACGTTCGTAAGTAGATTCATGATTAAATTATAGACCAAACTGAACAAGTTTGACAATAACACAAGACACGATTCACGCGTGATCTGTAAAAAACAGTGTTGCCAAAAAGATACCAGCAAAAAAATCACCCTTTATTTTCCCTGAAAATCTGGATCCATACATTCTGAAGAAAATGACATATATCTGAATTTAGGTAGATATTTAAAAAATAGATGTTTATTTCCTCATTTTCTAAATTGACTATAATTCACAAATATTTTATTTTTTCAAGCATAATTACGAGTTACAATAAAGGTGGAGATTTAGTGTCTGCAGTTTCTTTTAGCCAGTAAATTCTTAGAGAATAAAGTAAAAGAATGTACTTACGAGTTCACATCAAACGAGCGTACCGTTTGATGTCATTAGTACATTCTTTGTAGAGTAAGCTCCTATTCTTTACTGCTGAAAAAAACCGTACTTTCACAATAATTAATTAAGAGTGCATTTAATGGAATTATTATGTCTTTTAGGCTGCGATGTTTATGAACCAAAGCTTCAGAAAAAACAAACCTCAATTCATATTTGAAGTTACCCTGAAAATGTAATGTAAAGGAAATAACATAACGCACACTAAATATGTTTGAGAAATACAACTTTGAATTTAGTTTTGTAAACAATAGTGAAGTGAACACTCATAAAATATATATTCCATGAAAAAACATGAAACAATGACGAATTGTTTGAATGAATTCCATGAAAAACGTAATCATAGCTTGGCGTGAAATTTCCAATTTCTAGTAACAACGTCACTATTATAAGTTTACAGCTATTTACCTGCGTCCGGAACTTCTTTCTTTACTCGGATACAGTATGGTACCGACCCGAATTTATACATATCTTCATGCCGAATGTCATCTCAATCGGTTCAGCTAATTAAGAGGACGAATTGGAATTTTTGGCGCCAAGGATGTCAATTTTTCTCAGTAAATACAAAACGGATCAAAATACAACTTGGTTATCTGAAAGTTCATGATATAAGCCTTATTTTGTTAGTTGTAGAAACATGATTAGGTAACTTTTATAACAGAGAAAAATATATCAAACATACCTCTTTTTAAAAAGAGATTCACATATTATGGGCAAACGGGACCGATTTAAGCCTCTTAACTTTTTTAGTAGTTGAGTATATACATACTCTTTAAAATGGTAGTAGGAATTTTTATTAAATTATCATTTCTAAATATTAAAATTACAAAACCATTTTGTCGCTTACGACTTTTAGTTATAAGCTAGCGCGCGTATTGTTATCCTCGCCCCGCTCAGACGCTCCGACCCCTTTTGGCGCCTTAGATGCGCGTGCCGGTTATGGAATTATTGTTGACCACTTCCTCGCCTTAAGAGCGTGTACGCTCGGCGCGCGATGTCAACTTTAGGTAATTCAACGCAAAAAACCGCGCAGACTAGCGTCGCGGCTGTGTGCGTGCCTATCATACTTCACGTATAGTGATCCAAACCATTTTGATCCTTTCGAGTGAAATTGGTAGAACAAAAAATATATTATTTAGTAAATTGTTAATAGCGGGAAAATAGTGTAAGTCTATGGATGTCTAAAATATAAAAGCATGAAAATAAGTCGTTAATACTTACACTCTTTGCAAAAAAATCGGGCACCTATGAAAACCTTGGTTTTGAGGACTTTCTGTATATTACATACAATTTTCAACAGTACTAAATAGTCGACTGATGATTAATGACAATGTTAAGAGTTTCTGTATTTTAACCGATTTCAAAAAAAGAAAGGAGGAGGTTTCAATTAGATTGTTTTGTGATTGTTCTCAATTTGATTGTTCTCGATTTCTCAAAGACGCCTGGACCGATTTGAAAAATTGATTGTTTATATGAATGGTCCAGTCCATCCAGACCGAAAAATTGTGGTCAAATAACAACAATTGCCGGAAAGCCAAATATTGGTGAAGAGCTTGGGTTTACCATTGCATATAAAGTTTTAAGTTATCTATCCTATATGCTTCAAAAGTTATTCGAGATCAAAGGTCAAAATTTGGGTACATCAAAATGAAAAAAAAAAATTATAGCTCGATTGGTAACAGACATTTGCAATAAGTGATTTCTAGCCTAAGGAGTCCGCCATATTGGATTTAGACTCGCGACACATTTTTTTTCGAGTTATTCATAGCAAGCCCTTTCATTTGATACCCATATCGTAGGAATGCATTAAAAACATTTTTTTCTCCATCTTATGTATACCGCCATATTGGATATAGAATCATACATTGTCATTAAAACTGAACATTCAAACAAAATTTCAACTCAATCGATAAAAAAAATATGCTTCAAAATTGAGCTTTAAATAAAATAGTAATGTATCAAGATTTGTTGGTCGCGCTTGAAATGTACTCTATTCTCGGTATCCACGGCAGAGGTTATTCACCCTACGCGATGTGACGGAGCGACACGTCCTCTCTCTGTGAAGCCTTGCGGCGGTCTGGTTTGAGTTGACTCGTGTGCAGCGTTTTATAGTAGTTTTTAAATAATTTATAAAAAAATAAAAACGAGAGATTAAATTATAATATAAAGTTTATGTTTTAAAGAAAGAGTTATATTACTATAGTAAATAATTGTTATATTAAATTAAGTAAGATAGATAGGTAAAAAAAGCATTTGAAATTCACAATTTTTCACATTGTTAAAATATTTTTTTCTGAAAGATAGAGACCTAAATCAAAAAATGTTTTCAACTAACTATAGGCATGGGGATTTCGTCTATGAGTAAAAAAATAAATATTATTAGATTTGCCACTGTTTTCACATGAATTTAAGCTTCGAAATAGACGCTGAACGGGAATTTTATAAAACATCTGTTACGTTATAGGGGTTTTAAGTATTTAAACTACACAAATTGAAATTTATGTTCAATTAACTATATAGACAGTGAAATTACCTTGCGTTATTAAAAAATAACATAGTTATAGGATAAGTAGTTACTGAGAAACAGTGGTTTGAAAAGTACCATTTTAGGCCAAATGGCGCGCGGTTGACGTACACGCTCTTAAGCGTGAAAGCTCCACAATACAACAAATTCACTTTCGCATTTTATGATAAGATTATTAGATAGGCTCATAATAAGGATAAGTTTTCAATCAATAGAAAGCGAAGTTTTATGATTCGTTTAATTGTGTATTTACAGCCTTTTGTGTTCAGCAACTTTCTCTAATTTCTCTCATAAAATATCAATGCAGATCTACAACTGGTAACAAAGATATACGATGTGATAAACTAATATTGTTGGAGTTTCTTGCCGGCTCTTTTTCTTTTCAATTGGACTACGGTTTTTTAACCGCGCAACTAAGGGGACCTTATCATACAACGTCTACAAATACTTATGCTACTAATATTATAAATGCGAAAGTCCGTTTGTTTGCTACGGTTTATCGCAAAAAGTACTTAACCGATCATCATGAAACTTTGTACATATATTTTTGGTGGTACTAGAATGAACATAGGATACTTTTTATCAACATACCTACCACGCGGGCGAAGCCGCGGGCGGAAGCCAGTTTAAAATAAAAACATTTAGGTAATTTTGACTAATTTTATTATTAACATAATAGTTTAATTTCAGCTAACACTATTGTGCTAACTTGAGCGTTATAATATTTTTAGTTGTAGTAAAATTAAAGACAGAATAAAGTATGCATATATTTTAATTCCAGAAAGTATCACAAATCATTAAAAAAAACAGTAAAGGAAACACCAATTAAAAAATAATGTAGCAATTACCGTATTGCATTTGCAAGTCACACCGTTACCTATCTAATTACCCTGAATTATAATAACAATAAAAACGGCAACTGTTATATTAATGGTAATCTTTTTAATTGCAGGTGGCAAGTGGTGTGGAGAAACGTGTTAGCGTTTGTATACTTACACGTTTCTGCGGTCTACGGATTATATTTGATGTTCACTGGCAAAGTCAAGTTGTATACCATTCTGTTCGGTAAGTGACTATCAATCCTTTTTGCTACTAGCTTTTGCTATTGCTTTTTAATAATCTTATTAGTTGACGCTCAATGAATATAAAACTACAATTACCTACCTAGATTCAATGGGTAGCAACAGCAACTATGTAGGTACTAACAAAGTCGTTGTAGTTAATTACAGTTGAACGAGAAGAAGTGTTTTCACGCTGAATTACCCAAGCTTATACGTGTATTTAAAATGGTGGAATGTGGACAAAATATTGCTTTTATCAAACTACAGAAAATGCTCTTGAATTACCCCAAATCCATTGAATCAAGCCGGTTCCACTCTTCGTTATATTAAAAAAAATGAAATATGCATTCAGTCTTTGCATTCTTCTCTAAGTTTCATACGATCCCAAATACCTATTAGGTATGAGCTGGTTCATATAATATGAGATGGATTTAAAATAATGCATGTCTAAAAAAAGTATTCTTTTATATTTTCAGGATTATTGTTTGCGATCATGTCAGGAATGGGCGTGACGGCCGGGGCCCACCGACTGTGGGCGCATCGCTCGTACAAGGCGCGCTGGCCACTGCGAGTGTTCCTTGCGCTGATGCAGACCATGGCTTTCCAGAATCACATCTACGAATGGGTGCGAGATCACAGGTCAGTTTTTTTTTAACGAACTAATTATGAAACTTTATTGTACAATACAAAAGTCATAGATCATCGAATATTTAAAACAACCAAGTTGCAACATGTTTAGTTGCCGACTGTAAAACACTACATATATGTAGGTACCTAAAAATAGGCAGTAAATGTTACAAGACTAAAAAGACGATTGAAAAAACCTTAATTTTTGTCAATGATTAAATATAACTACAGACTCTTTATTATTTTGAAATCCAACCACTGAAGATAACCCTTGATCTATAATTAAATTTTCGTTTTCGAACACCACTACGATATTTTCGCGCGTAATTCGAGTCTAGTGGCTGCCGAAATTCCGAGAAGAATAATTGACTAGTTAAATCGTTTAAAGAGGAGGGAACGGCTTTTGTAACACAGGGAATTTTTGAATATCAGGATTCTCAGTTACGTCAAGTAGCTTAGCTTATTTCTGTCAAGAAACACACCAACCTGTTTGTAATAATTTGCTTAAATTGTTTGATGAGAATAATTTATGCTATAATATATGCTAATGTTACTTACAAAACTGAAATATTTGATTGTTTGCTTGATGTACGCAATTTACTGACACGTTAATTTTAAACAATTGGAAAACTTCGATTTATTTTCGAATTTCATTACACGAATACACACTCAAATGATGCAAATAACTTATATCAACTGACACAAAAATACCGTCTGGTACCAACTGCATAAATGTTGAACCCATAAAAAGCATTTTGGAATAAATCAGTCAAATACCCAGAATTCCATTACAGTGCCGAAACAATGTAAATACATAGGTATTCTCTGCTTTTGATGAAGCAAACATTAGTCAAATACTGAAATACTGCCTTTATTCATTTTCAGTGTAAATTCTAGTTTCTAGATAAATACATATTAAATTCCCTAGAAGTGAGCTAAGTTAATATTGAGCGTTATGTGCTGTTACTCCGTAAATGTGAAACACAATGCCTTTTCATTTGAATACTTTTTGCTTGAAGTCAATTATTAGCTTTTGTTTTAAAGTTTTTCTTGGTATCCTGCACTAGTGTGCGGGTTCAATTCCAAGTCAGTCAATAAACTACCAAATACTAATAACTACACCAAATAATTTGGTGATGTGAAACATCTTGAAGAAACATGGACTGTTATTATAGTTAATTAATCAATTGGCTAATGACGAATTCTCATCTCTCAAGTCTTTACCCAACTATGTTGAGGTTGGCTTCCAGCCTAACCGAATGCGGCCGAGTACCAGTGTTTTACAATGAGCGATTGCCTATCTGACCTCCTGAAGCCAGTTACCCAGGCAACCCAATGCCCCTTGGTTAGACTGGTGTTATTGGATTCTGACTACCCGTAATGACTGCCAAGGATGTTCAATGACAGCCGGGACCTACAGTTTAACGTGTCATCCGGAATACAGTCATAGCTAATGACAAATATCTACATTAACAGAGTTCACCACAAGTTCACGGAGACTGATGCGGATCCTCACAACGCGAAGCGAGGTTTCTTCTTCTCGCACATCGGCTGGCTGATGGTGCGTAAACACAAGGATGTGTTCGAGAAGGGCGCCACCGTCGACATGTCCGACTTGGAGCAAGATCCCATCGTTATGTTTCAGAAGAAGTAAGTTCAAAGCATTTCTCTAACTTAACTGTTAAACAGCACTTTCTGAACGTCAAAATTTACAAAAAACAGCCCCCAAAACCCACCTTTCACCACTTCCTATGTGTTTTTGCTGTCACACATGTGTCTGTCTGTAGTAGGTAACTGTATTGTCTGACCGTTTCTTTAATTTTATTTTTTTATGATATCCGTCTTTAAATCTGAAGGGTTGATATAGCACAGTATTTTGAACGCTAAAAATAAAAGTTACTTTTTCTAACATCATGACATGACAAAGAGAATAACAGAAAATCTTTTACTAAACTTAATCTAAAACTGTTTCTTTTTAGCGTCTATGTAGGGGTCCGTAACCGACGTCTTAACTCATTACCAGCCTCAAAACAACGCCTAACGAAGTTCTAAAGCTCTGCTAAGTTAGACAACTGATGGGCCTTCGTTAATACTAGATTTCCTTTTGGCCTTTTGAGATCGTTACTTGTAAATAGAGCTGAATTAGGGACTAAATATCTAAGGGTAGTATATTTCTTTTTATCAAAAAAATACTCTCTTAGTTTTAAATTAATTGTGAGCCTATGTTAGTATTTAAAAGGAAAATTAAAATTCTGGTAAAGAATAACATGATACTCATTTAAGTACTCACCCTGACGTGTTATCTACTATTCTATAAGCATCGAAAAGTTATTCTCTTTACAAGTTACCTAAACTATCACACACGCTAGTTGTAAATTGTAATGTACACGGTTTTCAGCACAGAAGTACCCAAAACTTAAAGTACCACGTAAATTTTCAGGACATATCTCGTGGTGATGCCAATCCTCTGCTTCATCATCCCGGCGTGGATCCCCGTCCACTTCTGGGACGAGAACCCCTGGACCTCATGGTATACCGCAGCCATCACCAGATACACAGTAGCCCTTCACTTCACTTGGCTCGTGAACTCAGCAGCGCACATTTGGGGCAACAGGCCCTACGATAAGTAAGTGACCCACATTTCACTTTTTGCTTCTTCATTAAGTTGTACGAGCATTCGGTGAAAGTTGAGAAAAAATGCAACGAATTCTTGACCCGGTTACGGCTCACTTGGCTTCAGATTACCTATTGAACAAAATATTTGTTAACTTTAGTATTTGTTGTATAGTTAATTTTGATAGTTTGATGTTATACCGTATTCTCATAATAACATATGTATATATTCCCATAGGCATTACTATTAGTCATAAGTTGTGATTGAATTAATTACACCGTGTACGTATTCCCACTTGGTAAATATCCGTAAACGAATTTATTAAATACAATTTCGGGAGCGACGGTGTGTGTTCCTAGAAATCAAAGAATCAAGTTACAGTGCAAAATTATTTAAAATTAATACTGTACGTACAGTTTAAAATTCGTTTAACACGTGTTGTTAAATGTTGGTACCTAGCAAATAACGAGAAATGCTTTTACTTCTAACGTTTTGGATATAAATTCTAAGAACGTTAAAAAATATTCGTTCTTAAAATTACTGATGAAGTGATTTTGATCTAACTTATAGTTATTTAGTAATAAGTAGGTACTGTTCAAGGATAATATTTACTGCTGAAATTGTATCGTAACTTTGAAATCGGGAAAGTCCAATATTAACGTCCATTGGCACATGAATTTCAGCTCACGTGCAAACCACTTCGAGTAGTGGTTGTATGTATCGCGTGATTGTCTGTTATGTAACGCAGCGAACTAACTAGCAACATCCTGGTGTTTCAGTCAATTTATTAACTCAGTTACAGTATTTCACAATCGACTTTTATTATTTATGTTCCTTGCGAAGTGCAATGAAAAATATAATAAATAATCACGATACCTATCGTCCGTAAAAAAGTGAAATTTAAGAATATTGCTTCTGAAAATTATAATGTAATCTGTATGTAATGATTTGTGTGTAAATCGTTTTCTCTAATGGATCGGATTTTGCTGTATTGATACCTAATGAAGCTTGAACACTAAAACCCTATGCATAAAGTGTGAATCAAGGTCTTCAGAGGCAATATTTGCTCAGCATTGTAATCTATTACCTACTATATTCTTGTAAGTATGACTATTTTGTAGTCATTAGGTAAGTAGATGTAACGCAGGCCTCTACGATTTCAGAAGAATCATTCGCAGAAACTGAATTCTTATTTCTCTAGACATTCTAAGTATTAAATTCAAAGAAGCGCCTACATAAAAATAAGCCGTACTTTACGTGTCAATAACCTATGTAACTTATTGCTATTTCAGAAACATAGGCGCTACTGACAACAAGATGGTGGCTATCTGTGCGTTCGGCGAGGGTTGGCACAACTACCACCACGTCTTCCCGTGGGACTACAAAGCGGCTGAACTCGGAGACTACAGCACTAACCTATCTACTGCCCTGATTGACTTCGCTGCTAAGCACGGTAAGGCGGCCTTAAAACTTAAATGATTTAGTTAATAGGTACTAGCGACCCGCTCCGGCTTCGCACGGGATAACAGTTTTTCCCACTATTTAATGTATGTTGTTCTTCCACATGAAAATCGGTTTCGTAGTTTTGAAGATTTAAGCGTACAAAGAGACATCGGGCTATAGAGACATAGAGACAGAAGGGAAAAGCGACTTTGTTTTGTACTATGTAGTGATTTTGATACTCAAGTGAGTTTGGCTAGTTGATATAAACTAATTGTCAGTGCATCCAAAGCATAAAGTCCCTTATTTACATTAAAAATGCTTTCTATATTGAAAAATGTAGGTAATGTAGCTATTTAGCTAGTAAATACATAGGCTCCAAACAAGACCTAACTCAGGTACTGTGGGTATCAGCATTGGCAGGTGTCAACGGCAGAACAATAGTAGGTTATTGACCTATACGCGGTTAACGACCATTATAAATATAGAAGAATAACCACACCTACCTACTGTTTTATTACTCAGAGCATTATAAAATATAGTGAATGTTTACACGCAATCACGAATTTGATGTTTTAAAACATAAAACTTATTCAATGGTTAATCTCTTTCACAGGTTACGCGTATGACTTGAAGACAGTGTCAGCCGAGATGATCAGAAAGAGAGTCAACAGGACCGGAGACGGCTCCCACCCATGGACAAAGGGAAAAGTAGAGGGTGACCACTATCACCCAGAGAACCCAGTGTGGGGCTGGGAAGATACGGACATGACCGAAGAAGAGAAACAATTTGCAGAAATCGTTCACAGAAAAACTGAATAGGTTCCTCTAGTAATGGAATTTGTTTTAATTTTTCTCCTCTACGAAATGAATGTCCTAAAACTTTCCTGGTATTCGAATGTTAACGTTTTAATAAGGACATTTAAACAAAAATTAAAACTTAACTTTAACTGAAATTGCTCAACTTTTAGATAAGTATAAGACTGTGTTGCTCGTACATGGATCCAATGAAAGAGTTAAACAAAATAAGTTCCAATTATTGTAAATAACAAATTGTGGATACAAAACTACTTTAAATATTAAGTACGCACATATCAATATTTACAAACTTCCCAGATTTTGTTGTGACGATGCGACATGTCCTTAGCAGAATTACATTCTCTCTCACCTTGTATATTAGTAAAAGAAGGAAGTTAGGCCGATGTGGCTTGTGGTAGTTTATTTAAGGTAAATAATAAACACGAGAGATTTGTGGGTAGGTATTATTCATAAGTGACTGAATCTACTTATGTATCTAATACTATGTTAGTATATAGTATATTTCGTACACTTTGTATGTGATATTTGTTCTGTTTTGTGGTGACTGTTAAAGATATTTATTATTTAATTTATTCCTTTATTAAGAGCCTGATAGCGTCATTTTAGTAGTTAAGTAAGTTCAAAGTGAAATAGTTTTACAAACTTTTTTAAACGACGTTTATTTTTAGATTTGTCAGGCTCTTAGTGAAACTATACACAAACTTGATTAAGTTTTAATTTATTTTGTAGCAAAACATGCGGATTGCGACATTGCTTTAAGTAAGGGTAAATACGCCTGCACTCCGCAATCTCGAATGGTAACTTAAAGTTAATGGAAGTAAATGGGTGCGGGCATTAAGTACATAATATTAATGTAAAAACTTTAATATTTTAATAAATCGTAAAACGTCTTTTTCCTGTTTTTATTTAAATTATTAATTATACCCTTCATTCATACATAAACTTACGTATGCTGGGAGTTCAACTATTTTCGAGATAGGGGGCGTTTTGAGTTCTGAGTCTTAATAGAACTCTTACAAGTTTCAAACTTTACAAGTCCTAACTATCCGGTTAGGCACCTGCCACAGCGGGTCGCTGAGAAGTGAGTAGAACTGGCAGCAACAAACAAGATAAGTAAGTACTAACGAGAGCCGGAGACTGCGTGAGATATAGAATTATAGCAAATATCGATACATTCCGGTACTGCGGTGAAACTGTGAGTAGGCCTAACATATAGGTAAGTAAGTAATCCACACCAAAGATTGTGTTGGAAAGCAATTGAATTTGAATTGGGCATTAAGTGTCTTATAAATAATTGTTATTAAAAATTAAACGATATGAATGTTTCGATCTTCAGAAGTATACAAGTAATCTCACTTATTAGTTACCTTACCTTGTTACTTACTTTTGAAACAGTTTTGTAACTAATCAGTTATACTTAATACAACCTGGTTGTCATCTTTTCAATCGTTTCAAAAATGTATAAAACTGTTTCAAAAATTCTGTGGATACGAAGTATTTGTACCTAAGTATAACACACGCCAATACGCAGTAACATAAGCAGTAGTTGCTTCTTAACAACATAGTAACCATCAATTCTGTGTGCGTAAGTACTCTATTATTAATTTGATCAGAACATAAAGTCGAAAACCTAAAACCATCGAATACCCATTAGGTACTTGCTTTGAGCAAATAGAAACAGTAACTGTAACCTATTTGAAGGTCAACCCTAAATTATGAAACAAGAGACCTCAATTATATTTACCCAACGATTCCATGTAAGTAATATCCTTGACTTTGTGGACCTAAAACGTTTAACTTTTGACAAGTTGATTATTAAAACAAATATTGGAAATTCCTCGTACCTACGGCTGTCGTTTGTCTGGCCCTTAATCGAATTCTAATACATATATGTAGGTACCTACGGCCGAACGAATACTGAAACTTTACCCAATTTTATGTGCGGTTCAAATAGAATTTTGTCTTTGCCATACTTTTTATATACGACCTAATACGAACCTAATAGACAGACATGTGTTGCTGGGGAGTTTGTTTCTTCTTCCCAGCAAAAACACAGGAAGTGGTGAAGGGCTGTCTTTTGTTTTTACGTTCGAAAAGTGCTGATTAATCAGCTTAATTTGAATTTAAACATTTTGAGTTTGAGTTATTTACGTAAATTGCTACAAAAAAAAGACTTTTAAGGAGGACTTACGAGTTAAGTAACGTTTGTGTATTACGGGGTAACCCCTTCGGTGATTAATAATATTGATATACGGTTAAATAAATGATAAAATGGTTTTACAAAAATGATACACAACAAATATAATAACAAATAAATTAGCTATAATATAATTTAACAAGTGGTAAAGACTAGAAGTATGTAGCTACAAATAAGATAGCAAAAAGTGGCAATTAACAGCACTACACCAGGTCATAAAGGTCTGTAACAAAATAGGTTAACGAAAAAAAAACCCTTACATTTATTTCCAAGACAACATGGGCCCTAAAAATCCAGACATTTGAGTTTTTTTCTTTACTAAGCTAACATTATAAGATATAATAATTAACTTGTGACCAGAATTAATAGCTGCTGTATAGTAACATTCTTGAAACTAAAATGGAGGCAAACTTTAATAAATATAAAGCTTAAATTAATAATGAACACTAAACTATTATATTTCAGTACAGAGCTTGTTATCGAGACTAATAAAATGGTTGTGTTGGCATAAACGCTTATTTTTCTAATATAAATTAAATAAATAATACCTAAGAACTGAAGTAAATTACCTACTGGACGTGCCCTTCGTCACATTAAAGCATTGAAATTCCAAGCTTCAGTCCTTACACTAAATAGTTTTTAAACTGGCAAGTGATCATTATGTAGGGAAAATATTTAACATAATTTGATATTCTAATGTTTTTTCTTATTATGCTGATCCTTCCCTATTAGAGCTAACATTTTCCCATTGGCGTATGCTTTCAACCATTCTGGGTTCACAGATATAGCCGGTAGCTCTTCAATATTGTCAAAATCTTCTCCATAGCCATGGTCTTCATGTCTTAGAGGTCGCTTAGTATCATCGAAGAGTTCTCCTATATGATCCGTGTGTATATGCTCTTCAGCGTTTGATGCAGAAAAATACTTCTCATTGTCATACCCGCTGTTGACATAGACCACTTTGTGCTCATACTTGTCATTGAAGGCATTGTTCCTCAGTATGGTGAATATAGCACCCATTAAGGCCATGTTGTTCATCATTCCGACCATCAGGGTCATCATCTTCAAGCCTGGCAAGATAAAAGGGAAGATAGCTGACATCACCAGCCCTGGTACTAACATAAGTGGTGCGAATCTGTAAAAATACTTCTTTAACTTCTTCATGCTGCTTCGGCCTGTTTCGGAGTTGTCACCTGAAAGTGAAAAGTATTTATATTAAAAAGTTTAAATTTATATTAAAATTCGTTATTGATGCAAAGTACCGATATCGGTCCACTTTCAAAGACTTGATTGATGTAATTATTTGGAACCAGTTGTATAATTTTTATAATATAATGATAATTACCATGAGCTGGTGCTATATTTTTTTATGAAGTTAATGTCAATAATATTTAAGTCATTCAACTCAACATTGCCAATAATAATTTTGAATCTTTACATATCGAAGTGAATCGGAAATTACTAAATCGAATGAAAGATGTTTGACTATTTCAGTTTCTCTTTATCATAAAGCCTGCTCCTCATTGGTTATGTTTACAT
Source organism: Helicoverpa armigera (assembly GCF_030705265.1). Lineage (NCBI taxonomy): Eukaryota > Metazoa > Arthropoda > Insecta > Lepidoptera > Noctuidae > Helicoverpa > Helicoverpa armigera. The sequence goes on along the minus strand of NC_087132.1, from coordinate 4,647,766 downwards.
TAGGAATTGAATCAACTGATTGACAAATTGAATAAGCTCGAAAGAAAAGACTTACTTGTATAAATATCAAGGTTCACTGTTCCATTGCCTTTAGAGCCCAAATGCAAGTTATAACCGGGTATCAAGTGCAAGTCCAGGGGTCGATACCGTAACAAATTCCTGGTATCATCATAGAGCTGTGAATATAACTGTTCGTCGGAGATGTTACTGTACTTCAGCCATGGGAACTGTTCCACATCCTCAGTCAGGTTGAACCGGGTGGCGGGATCTTTGGCGTAGGCTGCGATAGCGCGTTCTGCACGCCACGTACTTAGAGCACTGAGACATTTTGTGGTTCCTAGAACGTATGTGCAGGATAATATGCGTTGTACGGGGTTGTAATGTTCTCCGAGTAATGAATGTAACGTGTTGTCGAGACGCTCGCGCGGCGTTTGCGGCTGGTATGCGTATGCGCAGTGGCTCGCGGCCAGTACTAGCAGTGCGGTGAGCGGGCGCATCGCTGCGGTTCAACTGACGCCAAACCAGGTTCCCTCACTACTCGCTACTCGCTCCAAATGCTAAGTGCATCGCCGCATCGGCGAAAGCGAAGTTTGGATGTGTGTGATTTTTTTATTGTGGATTAACCATGATTTCCTTGGTTAGATTCATATCCGGAATGGTGGAAGTTGCATTCTATAACATGATTTATGTGATGTACATCCGACAGAAAACGAAAGTTATTTCGTAAAGAAGTAATGCTGTTGTTTTCATTCTTAGATAACAAAAGCAGGTTGACTGAGGAGTCGGGAACCGAAAATCGTTAAATTTCTAACCAATAATCCATCAATACTGTTGTCGTAATTATTTATTTGCTCGGTCTAACGTAGTGCTAGACGGCCGATCATCATCTTTACTGATAATAATTCATCTAATGTCACTTTCTCTGGATATAACTTTCCCGCCTTTCATGGATATTGGTTACTTTGTTTATTTAGGCTAAATCGAGCGTAAACACACGAAGTAAACAACTATTTCGTAACTTGATTAAACCATATTATGTCATTGTACTATATTATAATGTTGTTTCAGTCTTCCGCAGTTATGCAAAAGTTAAACTACTTACGTATATATCCTTGAACCTCTAGCCAGGTCCTTTGATCACGCCGAGCTTCAAACCGCCGCGCCAACGGCGACGCGCTACAAACTAGTTTAGTTTCAACTGACAATTAAGGTAAACGTACCAATAGTCGCCGGATTTCGGAAATCACTGACTTTGAAGCGCTACTGTGTGTTAAATATTCAATAAAAAATGAAAATTTTTGCATGACGTGATAGAGTATTTATTCATTATTCTAAGTAACTCATGTTTTTTTAATCATTTTGATGGGTTTATATACTTATTAAGGCAAAAGTAAAAAAAGGGCGATTTGTACCAATAGTCGTCTGATTTGTACGGATACTCGTCAAATATTCCCAGTACTCGTCAACTTTTAATGCTAATGTAAACTCTCTGCTCTTGAACACAAGGTTCAAGTTATGTAAATTTTTTGTGCTTGAATTTGATAAGCATACTTGTGCTTTTGAAACATTAGGCAGGTAGATAGATAAAAACCAAATTCCTATTTGGAATAGCAGGTCATATCTGTTAGAAGAGCAGGTATTCAATAAAACAGATACATGGTTGCATTTTAATTTATATTCCTATCTATCAAACGCCTGGAATCACAAAACCAGTCTAGGTATAAAATATCTATACTAATATTATAAAGCTGAAGAGTTTGTTTGTTTGTTTGAACGCGCTAACTCAGGAACTACTGGTCCGATTTGAAAATTTATTTCAGTGTTAGATAGCCCATTTATCGAGGAAGGCTATAGGCTACTTTTTATCCCGGTACGGGAAGTAGTTCCCACAGGATGTGGGTAAAACCGCTGGCAGAAGCTAGTATGTTAAATTTCTTAATCATAATAACGATGCAGTCATGTGCAAATGTAGCACGAGTAAAATAATTACTTTTAAAATATTTAAATTGTAAAATAAAATAATTAGTATTCACAAAAAATAAAAGCCACATTCATTTATATAGCTTTCCGCGAAATAATTACTAACATTCTTAGATATGTAGGTAAGGTTGTCATTCATCAAAACTTCTGAACTGCTTAGCGCATGCTAAGTACCATTTGCAAAAATCTCTATAGACAGTTTAAACTGTCTACTAGACAGTAGGTATCAATCGAAAAATAAAATATGATTAGGTACAACTAACCGTTCAAACCCAATAATAATAATAATAGCCATGCAGGGCATCTGAGGCGGATGACGTGGAGTAGCGACCCCGCGGGGCTATATATCCGAGTGCTCCAGGGAGAGTATACTGTCCCCCACCTCCAGCCTGCCGGAGTGAAGCATAACGGGGGATAGGTCTTCCGCCTCTTGGCTTGCCTTCATCTTCCGGCCTGCCATTTCAACATGTATTTTATACATTGTCATCGGCAGGTGCCATAGTTCCTCATCATCATCATCCTCCAAGCCTTTTTTCCCAACTATGTTGGGGTCAGCTTCCAGTCAACCCGGATTCAGCTGAGTACCAGTACTTTACAAGAAGCGACTGCCTATCTGACCTCCTCAACCCAGTTACCCAGGCAACCCAATACCCCGTGGTTAGACTGGTGTGAGATTTACTGGCTTTAGTTTTCCTCCATAGTTAGCAATACTTTAGCACAGAACCGGAGATTGTCCTTGGGTTCATTTCTATAGTGTATACAGGGATAATCGTCGGTTTTGTGTCACCATTTCATTCAAATTGTCTCAAAAGGGCGTTTTAAATTTTTTTTGCTGCATCTGATGTTGTGTGTGGGCCCTTGATTTACAGTTTGTATGACTTTTAAAAGGCCCTCTTGCTTGTAGTTTCTTTCAGTCATGATCTGCTATTAAAATTAGGATCATGCAATCACTAAATACAGAGAATTTTAAATAAAAAAATCTTACTTAAGATTACTCTTTACCCATCAATATCGAATACGACAAGCAAAGAAGTAACAGCGATGGAAGCTATGTCATCTTTAAAACTGATTTTAATATTTTTTTGCGTCAAAACTAGTTGAATGACATAATTTTTATACAGGCGCTATTAAGGCACGTTAGGAAGACGCGGTACAATACGCGTGACGAAATGCAGTTATTTCGAATAAAAAGCATAGTGTAAGAACAGTCAATTTTTGTTTGCCACAAATTGTAATACAAGCGTAGTAGAAACAAAGGCTAGTGCTAGACCTACTTGTACCCAAAGCAGTAAATCTTAATCGAATGGCGGAGGCCCTCAGCGGCCAATATACATATACCTGAAAAAACACTCGTAGAAAGTGCATACTTATAGAAAACAGGGGATTTAAAAATTAAGAAACATATGAATTGAATCGAATAACATGACTGTGTACGTGCATCTAGAACCAGCAGAGTAAAATTTACCCCTAAGAAAAAGCTTAAAAGAAACGCAGTTTTATGAACAAATGTAGTCTAAACCTAAAATATGTTTGTTCTAGACAGTTATCAATTTTGTAAAAGTCCCGATATTAGCTATTTATTCGCATTTTGTACTGTAAACACAAAATATCCTCATTATGACGAGTTTAGGTGCAACTTTTGAGCATGTCCCAGTAGTCGTCATAATAATTGTAAAATTGACGGGTTTTGGGTCAAATGGGAGTTTTGAAGTACCAATAGATGTCACATTAAAAAAATATATCTTCTATGTTAAAAGTATTCCAAATTGCATATTACATCGCTAGCAAATAAACTTAACTATCTAATTAAACAAAGAAACATACCACAGACCCCACTGGAGTTATGCAAATCAAAACACAAAACCACGTGCTGAGTTTCACTTTTGACAGCTGAACTTCACGAAAAAACGTTTTTGTTAGGGCACACACGTTTCAAATAACATATCTTAGAAGCCGTAACAGTTAAAACCCCGTATTGTTATTTAAATTGTGCAATATATTTTCAAGAATATGTTGATATATAAACCGACCCATTTTAAGTTCAGTAGAAAATAATAATAAAAGTTTTAAGATTAATTGACGACTATTGGGGCATGACGACTTCACCCGCGTTTACCTTACTAGATACTTAGGATTGACAGAGAACAGACCGCTTGTACATCCTAGTTGGAGCAATTGCGGCTTCTACGAAACACGTGTTCTCAGGATATTAGGAGGCAGGTTTTAGAAGATATTGATAACCTTTCAAGATATTATAATAACATTTCTCTAGAGAAAATATCAAAGATATGAAAATGTTAATATAGACCTAAACCATTTTGCATAAATATATATTATACTGCCTCTTCATTCATTATTATAATTTTAGTATTCAGTCGCATTGTCGGTCACAAAGTTATTCGGTCTGTTTACACTTCCGTCACACTTAACTGTGGCGCCTTAACTGTTGGATTATCGCTTCCCCAACACAGTTAAAAGTGAATGCCTCAGATCGCCTAGCACACATCCTACAAAATTGCAAATTAAAAACTAGTTTTGAAAATATTAGTACCCGTCCATTCTGAAAATTTTTCAGTATTTTTCGTCCGTTCAGTAGTTTTACATTATTGCAACCAATCAGAACGGGAACCAGACTTCATCTGTTCAAAGTTATTTCTAGGAAATGGAAACTTCATTCACAAACATTGATCATTGCAACTGTGGCTAAACGTGTAGTAACATACTAGATTCCATTTGTGGTTACACTCGCATCCTGAGGGAATAACATCATTTAATCGGGTAAAAAGTAAGATTTCTTTGGTAAATGGAATTTCTGACAGTGCATTTAAATTGGACTAGTATTTCCTAAGACAATAAAGAATGTTACTTGTGAGATGACGGCAGATAGAAGAGTATGAAAGAAGAAAACATGCTGCGCCGACCCCAAATAAAATTGGGATAAGGGCAGGAGGATGATGATGAGTTCCTCAGACAAACTTCTCAGCTTTAAACTATTAAATTAGATACAGATGGTTGACAATTCAAATAGAATAAATAAACCTAATTTATACAAGAAATGCATTTGCTCACAAACTAGTGTAGCGTGTGCAAATTAATTACTTAGCATTAGACGTTTGGGTATGTGGAGTAGATAAGTATAAGAACATAGTTCAGTCTGTATCTGCGGTAGTGGTTTTAATCTACATTAGCTTCCTCCTACGCGAATAATTGTGGGTGCTTAGATGGAACGCGCAATGTATTTTCATACCATGAACAAAACTTAAGAGTCAATTTTAGTTATTAGGAATTCGCAAGCGATATTTAATATTTTCTAACAAAGTTTCATACTTTGCAAAGTGGGTTTATAAGATAATTTGAACTAGAGAGCGTTTTATTGGGGGTCAAATGGTTAATAAGCACGCTTGCCTCCCGCAGCTTAAATAATAAACCTCTGAAACTTACAAATAAGTATAGACAATTATAAATGTCATGTGCACAGCTGTTATAATTCTTAACTTAGATTAAATAAATTAAAAACATATTCGTGGAATTACCTACAGTTAATTATTCAAAATGTGTATTTAATGTCTCCATCAACAGCAATTTAAGACGTGATGCGCCTTTTCGTGTCACGCCGGTGTAATATTCGCGTGATACTTAAACATAAGCATTTTTAAAATAGCTAATTAGTGACTACTGACTAGGATGTGCATATAAATTGTATTCTACAATGAACAGCTGTACACGCTACGTGGCTTTATATGACTGACGGTTACAAATGAAAGCAACCACAACCAAAAAAAAAGAGTTTTTTTTTATTGTAATACGCTGCAATGGAAAGTTGCAGCCAATAAAGCAATGTCTAGACATCAGTAATACCTATTCAATATCGGCTAAATTGTTGAATAGATTCAAATGCCCCGTAGGTAATTTATGCGGTTTTTATGAGCGAAGCCGCGTGCCGCCGACTGATATCAAAGCTAAACAATCAATATTAGAGAATGTAAGAGTTACGCGATTTTATCGTTTTTATAATCGTTTGACAATATAAAGCGTTTTTTAATAGCCAACTATTAGACAAGATGCGTAACCATTGTCTTGGAATGCATTAGATGTAACACACTCGTTTTTAGCATTTAAGTAAAAGCGTTTTTAGATTAAACGCAAACGGTATTGCGAACTGAATGCGTCGATTGTCAATTGTTTTCAGTATTGTGATTTCGATTTTTATTTCCCAAGCTCTGTGACATATATTGTGTCACGGGAGAAATAACAATAGAGGTTTGACACGTTATTTTCCCAGATGGTATGTGCAAAAAATTATGATCGACTGTTATCTCATAGAACTAATAGATCTCATAGATCTATTCTGATCATAGAATAGTCATGATTGATAAGTACATGTTATTTATGACTATTTATAGCTATTGTTATGAAACTACATTAACAGTATAAATTATTTATAAAAGACCAAGTCTGCAGTGTAAACAGCCACAGATTCCGAGACATGAATAAATTGAAAAGTCCACGTCTCGAATAATAAAATCAGCGTTAACAATCTGTCACAACAAGAAATGAGAAGCGTGTGAAAGCACTAATTTTGGTCCGATATTCTAGGTGTATGTCCGATATGCTGTCGTTTTTTCGGTATGCCGTGTTGACAGGAAATGGCCTATATTGCCAAACATAGTGTACATGATTTGCATACGAGCGGTCACGGACACGAGCGACTGCAGCGCTCACAGTGTCGCGCGCCGCTGCCTCACGATAAATTTCTCTACTATACGTGACAAGATTCCTGATTAATGCCCACTAATTATGCGCCACACACGCATATCATAATTTCGCTAATTATTCTTACACGACTCGCAATGAAATGAAAGCAAAACTTACAGGAGACGTCAAGGCTGATTGATTTACATTGTTTTCAGAGCGAATATAAATTGGGTTTGTGAACTCTTTATTAGTCTGCGTTATGACTTTAATTGTTTATCACGCTATGAAAATCAAAGATGTTCAAATGTAGACGGCGAAGTATGAAACGAATGGATTCCACTGTTAATTAAGTTAAGAATGCATGAATTATTCACAATGCTACTATTTAGTGTCTACATAGAATAAATATCGACTGTTTGTTTACTTTGCGTCATAAACATTGACGTAAATTCCCGTAAGCTAGGCGCGTGAATACAATGTCGGAATAGCCACACCCTGTACGGATGAGAAGGAAGCAATCATCACTTTCACCTTTCATTTGTTTCGATAACGATCGGAACAATGTCCAAGGGGAGCATACACACCGTTAATGAATCGACATTAGTCCTTAAGCGGCGCAGTAGATATCTGGGCCGACATTTCTACCGTGCAGTCACGTTGTCCTGCGCTTTCTTTTGTCGTGATTCTTTGGTCTCGCCGGCCATTGTCTTTGACAGGACACTTTATATCCTGGCATACAGACAGGCAGCCAATCAGTCATACACCAGCAGGCGTCTGGAGATCACCAGCTAATTGTTTTTCCGAAATTATTAAGTGTTAGCCAAAATGTGCAACAAACTCACCCTCTTGACTCTGACGTACGTCGTCGTGTTCGTCTCGGTAGTGCAGTGTGATAGCGTTGAAACCAAGGATTTCTTTAGCGAAGGTAATTATGTTTTAATTAATCAGAGCCTCAGACAAGTATTACTAAGCATACTATCTGAGATCAATGTTAGGATTAGCAGTACTTAATTAAAAACACAATGCCCCATGGCATGGTGAAGATAAAAAGCTCCCACTAGGTTATGTGCACAAAGGCCAGAGTTCCCTCTCATGAGTAAGAAACAGTAAGAGTACATAGTACCCGAGTATAAAGTTTTTCTTTGTAGGTATATAAATGGATGGTTTTCTTAAAACATTTATGTCGCAGTTATATACATTGTGAAGATGAAAGCCCAAAAGCCCAAAAGGTCAACAAATCATGACGCACTTATCTCAAATGTTTTGATTAAATTAAATTGAAAATTCTTCCCTTACATAAATGCTGTGGAAAGATTACCCATTAATCAATCAGATGGCCACGGGACTGACTGGCCAGCCGAGTAATTACGTTCGAACGGATGTTTTTGACAAAGGATCGCCTAGTATTAATTTGCTTTCAAATGTTACATCATTTAAAACTTAATTCAAAACTTGTATTAAGTAGTTAATATTACTTTCTAAATGAAATAAACATTAAAATTCAAGTTATGTAGAAAATAACAGTTATTATTAGACTATTTTTAAACCACAAGTTTCGATATCTAGACTTCGTTACCAAGTTATGCAGGCTTATGTAATCTTCTAAGTTAAATATGTTAATATCTAAATAATTAATAAATCAAAACAGATATTTATAGAAAACAATCTCATAATACCTCGACAAAACAAAACACTGTCTAATTTGTTTGAAGATATAAGTAAACAAAGAAAGGAAAATTTTATATGTAAACAGTTAAGTAGTAGGTACCGGTAATAAGTACACGTGTACATTTGTTTACATCACGTTTTCACGAATGTTCTTCAAAAGCTGAAGACAACTATACTCATTATCCAATCGATAAATGGAAATTTGATTTGTACAATTCCATGGAGGAAGGATACAATTCTTACTTATTTCAGAACAGACACGTGTGTAGAATATATATACGTATGCACGTAGGTATAAATACTTTTTAGTGTGTGGTTAAATCTTAAAAACGCATCGTATGTAGTTTTTGATTTTACAGTACTTAATCCTATTGCAATTTTATTAAAACAGCTTTCATCATCATCATCAGCCTATCGCAGTCCCCTGCTGGACATAGGCCTCTCCAAGTGCACGCCACTGAGATCGATTTTCAGCTTTCGGCTTTAAAACAGCTTTAGGTTTATTATATTAATATCAGTTTTCAATTCAAAATACTCACGACTGAAGAATATGTTTATATTATTTATTTATCTATGTATAGATAAAAATAAACAGCTTAAAATCGTCTCTCCACTTCTCAAAAATTGCGTCCCTATTTTCAATATTTCTCGGACAGATTTCGGTAGCAGTGCCTATCAGAAAAGATTAAAGAGCGGTCAAAAGATTGAAATTACGATAGGTATCGATATTTTCATAAATCTGATTTCTTCGGAATTACAAGATTCGCTGGATTTCATTATTACACAGTTAGTCAAGTTTGCTCTCTTGCATACATATGTATGTGGGAGCGTCAGAAGGAGCCTCGCGGCGGTCATGGCTGTCACGTTGCATCTCGGGCGTTGTAACGACTGGAATTCAAAAATAAAGGCACGCTTGTGTAGTCCACCGTTCCATTATTTGGTTTCCTCACCATTTTATTCACAAAAACACACAATCAGTAAGATGGAATGAGATTTCGAGCCAATAGGTTAGTATGTGCACAATTCAGTTGGCACCTGTCACCAGAATGACTGCTGCCATCACTCATCGTGACACTTACTACCTTATTCGGGGTTACCCGCTCATAACTTTAATGTTATCAACGCGCCGACACGGCCGTCCTGCATTATCACACGTCCTCGTGTGTACCGTTTCATCTTACAGTCTACTCCGTTCGGTCACCCTGACCCCTCAAATAACTCCCTTTGCTCATGTTATACAACAACTTACAGTGGTTACAAGTTTGAAGTCCAAACGAAACAAAATGTTTCCCTAAAGTCAAACATTTCCGTAAGTCAATGCCACACGGGCCATTTGCTGCCACACAGGTTAGTCATTGCCACAGAGGCGAATCATTGCCATGCAAGGTACTCATTGCCACGCAGGCTAGTCATTTCCACACAGGCTACTTATTGTCACACAGGCTAGTCGTTGCCACACAGGCTAGTCGTTGCCACACAGGATAGTCGTTGCCACACAGGCTAGTTATTGCCACACAGGCTAGTCATTGCCACACAGGCCAGGTATTGCCACACAGGCTAGTCATTGCCACACAGGCCAGTTATTGCCACACAGGCTAGTTATTGCCACACAGGCTAGTCATTGCCATACAGGCTAGTCGTTGCCACACAGGCTAGTCATGACACGACAGGCTAGTAGCTGTCACACAGGTTTCCCTTAGCCAAGCTATCAGACACATGTTACCAACTGTACCACCGATGTATACGGGTCTCTTCCTGGTCACCCTGATGCCGTCACACAGGTCAACGAGTCTCTTCCAAGTCACCCCGATACCCATCATAGGTACAGCTTAATACAATAAAAACAACAGTACCGCAGACTTTACACAGGTCTCTTCCTGGTGACCCCAATGCCATCACGAGGCCAACGGGTCTTTTTCAAGTCACCCCGGTATCCGTCATTGGTACAACTTAGCGCCAAGTGTTACCAAAAATCTATAGTCTGATGCACATTTAATCAATCAATGACGCAAAAACTGAAATATTGTAACTTCGGGTTTTAATTTTTAACGCGATTGAAACTGCCTCTCAAGTTTATAAATGTCGTATGACAAATAACCTCAACATACAGCAAAAATGGATCGGTCTCACCGGGTTTCCACTCAAAGTGCGTGACGATGCGCACATCGCTATGGCGCGCAGTACAGCGGCTTCACGTTCGCAGGCACCACGGAGATGCACGAGCACCGATACTCTAAACTCACGACGACACGTCAAGCTCCGCAGTCTGCTGAGATGCTCCATTCGCGATCGTAATTTTGTCGCCATATTGCACAATAATCACCATTGTTGAAATATGAAAATGAGAAAAAATCGGTTAATTTTCGAGCATACCTTCGATAAATAGCTTGACTTGTAAAAATTGAAACCGATACCATTACCATAAACGTGGTTACCATAGTTGTGCCTTCCCTGAAATTCTTAATAAATCTTCTTCTAAAAACTCCATTGTAAATAATTGACGTTCCATTTTTTTATTGGGTAATTATTTGGCACTATAAGGATTGCAAAACATGAAGTTTATCTTCACGTGGCAAATTCTCCCGAAACCAATCTGTTCACAACCTTCTTGTTCTACATAGACAGCTCCATGAACATCATGTTGCAGTACGAGATGTTTTCCACACATAATTCTTCCTTGTGATAGCAGTATCGTATCAGACATCATTTTTTTTTGGCTACTAGCCTTTTCACTCTTTTGAACGCGTAGCAGGGCAATCCTTAACACATGTGGGCATTCGGATTGCATCCCACTTCTGATGTGGGAGCGTCAGAAGGAGCCTCGCGGCGGTCATGGCTGTCACGTTGCATCTCGGGCGTTGTAACGACTGGAATTCAAAAATAAAGGCACGCTTGTGTAGTCCACCGTTCCATTATTTGGTTTCCTCACCATTTTATTCACAAAAACACACAATCAGTAAGATGGAATGAGATTTCGAGCCAATAGGTTAGTATGTGCACAATTCAGTTGGCACCTGTCACCAGAATGACTGCTGCCATCACTCATCGTGACACTTACTACTCTATTCGGGGTTACCCGCTCATAACTTTAATGTTATCAACGCGCCGACATGTATATAACGAAGGTGGATCACAATTCTGCTCTTCCCGGTAATAATTGAATGGTGCTGCCAAGTATGAAAGGAAATGTTCTCCGAAATGTATTGCCTTATTCGAAAACCTTCCTACCTAAATATAGATTTTACTTAATTGCATAATAACATGTTGGTATCAATTACACTAGTTTACACGGTTTTTATACCCCAGATGAAAGTTGTTGAATTTTATCTATCTATCTATAGGTAGTCTAGGAAAAATATTTAAAAAATTCTATCACGTCCACATTTGGAATTATATTTAGTTTAAAAAAACACGAGAAAACGGACCATAAACAACAAAAAAATTTGATTTTGCACTTCTTTTTGTAGGTTTCGGTACCGGTTTCTTTTAATATAGACCAGGAGTGGTCTCCCAACATATTTTCGTCCAAATAGCCTTGATGACGATCTTCAAAAGCCTTCAAATCCTGGTGAAAATGCTCTCCTTGTACGTCGCTCATGCTTCCTAAGTTTTCCGGGAAAAAGTCCAAGTGGGAATTTAGAAAATGAATCTTTTGACATGTTAACACCCATCTTATGATAATTTTGTAATGAATCTCTCACTATCTCTTTATTTTTTTCACTTTTCTTATTTCTTAAAAAGTCTCTAACAACAGTTTCGAAGGAATTCCAAACAACTCTTTCAGTCGTAGATAAAAGAGTATCAAACTTAAAATCACTTATGATTTTGTGTACTTCTGGGACGCCAAACACCCCCTCTTTCAGTGACATATGCATACACAATACCCGACTTAGTTTTCCTATTAAAACCCGAAGTCTTCGTAACAAAAAAGTAACAGACATTTTCGTGATTAGTTGGTTCCCTGCACAACATTGGTGTAACAAATGACAGGTGAATGTTTTCGCCGGATGACTATCACAGTACAGTGATTCTACAGCTCTCACAAAACACATAGTGAGTCCAGTTTTTTTCTTGATTTGCCACAGGAATCCGAAATAATGAAGATATGCAATTTTCAACGATTCTGTCATATGTGTTTTCTTTTATATAAATTTAAATTGTCCAGAAACCTTACAAAAGCGATCAATACTTTGTTTACACTGTCTACGCGACATTTTATTTGAATTAAACAAAAATATCTCTTAAACTAAACAAGTAAGGTAACACTAAAGATAGGTAGTTAAGATTGATTCCTAAAAACCAATATTTGAGGGTAGAAAAAAAATGTGACGTGATAGAATTTTTATGTTGTTACTTTTAGAATGTACAAAGGTGTCGGAGAGTACTGGTATAGATTTTGTGAGGGGTATATAAAAAAAATAAAAATTTGTAAACTAGTGTTACCTACAGCTAGCAGGTGTTACGTAAATTGTCCCTAACTTATAACTTGTACGATACTCGTTCTATAAATACAAATACAATTTCAAGAGGTAAATGTCTACGTCTGAAGGCATAAAACTCTTCCGATTCTATGACGTAGAATTTTGTATTCCGCTTGCATTTTTCGCAAAGAATGAATGTGCAGCAAGGAACAGGGAATAATTTATAAAGAATTTTGTAAAGTATTTCTTGCTTGACTCTCGGTTCCTATGAAGATACACAAGACAGCTTTCCGTGAAACCACTGAAACGTCAGAATTTGATACAACTACATATTCGCCGAGTATCCTATTCATGTGGGATGTTTAGGTTTCGCTGAAATTCAATAATTCATAGGTTAGCAGAGAGGATTTGGTGCTTGAATATTAGAAGTAGACAGTCTGTTTCTTTAAACTATGTATTTGTAAATATTTTAATATAAGCGTAGGTAATCTAGAAAATCGAGGTACTTACCAACTAATTGTTTTTTTCAGGCACAAGCGTCGGCCGTACGTTTGGTCACAATGCTCTCAAACGCCTGTCGTTCATCTTCTTACCCGTGATGTTCACTCTGGGTGTCATCTCCACACTCCTGATGGCACTCGCCGTCATCTCTGTGAAGAACTTAGCCATTGGAGTAATGCTGCTTATCGTGGCTGTCAGTCAGGTAAGCATGTTATGCAATATTTTAGAAAATACATTCGCGGTTTTATGAATATGTCGAGAATCTCATATACATTCTATCTGCGAATTATTGAAATTCAATCAGACTTCGGTCAAAAATAAAAGACGACGTGTGAATGCTTGGTAAAACGTTTAAATATAAGTATCTATCACTTATTAATTTCGTTGTCAAATGTCAGAAAGATGCTTTAATCCTCCCTTCTGGAACAAGCGTTAAGTCCAAAAAGGAAATGACCAAATTCCCTTTGAAAATATTTTTGATGAAAATATTTCTCAAAGGAAGAGGAAAATTGCTGTTATCGTAAAAATTTGTACGTCATTTAGTACAATTCCTTATTTTTAAAGAAAACTTTTTTTAATTGACAATTTTACTTATAAATTCGATATCTATGGCGTCAATGCTTTGAAATAAACGGTGCTTATATCACTCGACTTATGTTAAAAATACCAAAATAAAACCGTGCTATGTGATTGAGTTAGAAAACACATTTAAATAAGTAAATTAGACTTTAACTAATCAGATAATTTTGCTCACCAGGCTGTATCCAGGCTGTTCTTATCGGCCGCATCGCCGGCCTCCTTGGTTCACCTACACCCTCGGGCTGAGCTGCTGCCAGCGCCCGCCATCCCCGCCCCCTGGCCAGCACCCGGCCCTCTACTGTCGCCCTGGGCCAGATCTGACAACGACGCCCCTATCTCTGACTAGATTATCTATATAACTCCAGTGCCTGCTAGGAATGTATGAAGAAAGTCATGAAGGAATATAGAGCACAGAAACTTGCAAAAATATGCTGTGCACAACATAATTGTCATTTGCGAAACGATTTTGTTTTGGGTCGAATACCGAAGTCGGTATGACCGGTCAGTAAGACCTTTGGGTTTTACCCATACATGCCATAGTTCGTTAATGACCGACAAAGGTCATTCTCATAAACATCGGTGCTCCATTCCTTCTTATTTATTGGAAAGATTTATATAATTTAGATGGCACGTTTCCTGATGACTCACAATCGAAAACCCACCAATCGAGTGATCGCTACGGCTACCTCAACGACTGAGCGAATCAGTTAATTTAACATGCATTTATTTAATTGTTTAAGAATTAATTTATTTTTATAGATTTACTTTCATCTCAAAAAAGTAATTAACTTTTATCGATGTCATAGCTTCGTCTGCCTCTCGCGAAAACTGTGAGATTTTGTGAAAGATAGACGATCGAAACTAATTTTAAGTATTTATTCAATAAATGATTCAAGCAATGCGATGTTCTTTCACTGTACTTTCATAAGGCGAGAAATGAAATTAAAATGGCTGCATGTCTCATAGCATGCATAACATAATGGCTACTATAATGGCCTGCTTTCTCATGTAATTTCTAGAACATCACGTCCTTTTTTTGTTTGTTGTTGTTTTTGAGAATGGAACAATTACAATTCAGAAGTAGGTTAGGTGTAAAGAATGTAGTACAGTAATACGCTTGGTGGATATCTAGACAAAACTGGGTGTGTAACGTTAATTTAATTACAACAAATAAACAAAACCGTTTCATTTCGTTGCACTCTATCCTACAGAAATAACTGTGGTCAACAAGGACCGTACAAAGGATGCTTTACACAGAGACAATGAGAACAACAGCTTTGAAAGTAAAAGCTGTTAAAACCTGAACCAGTTTAGCGAAGTCAGTACATTAAACTCAGTTTATTTTTTACTTGACTTGCAAACATTTTTGCGTTGAATGTTCACTGATACTCGCTGTAAAATTGCGTGTTACGTCGTGCTAAGAATGATATTGATCTATTATGACACGTTATTAATCCAAATTCTTAGACGTCAAACATGATGTCTAAGTTACAGTTCCAATTATGTGTAATTAAAGTATATTCGCGTGAAAATGTAATTAATAGCGAAGGTAATAAGCCAAAAAATCTATGATATCCAGTTTGATTCAAATCTGTAAAAATAGGCAATTTATAATACATAAGTGATATTTTCTTTCCTTATTTTAGGGACCATATTAAACGTAACAAAAATCGAGACTAAGCTACGGGACAAAACTGTAATTTTATTTTATACATTGACAGGCCTTGGCTTAAACTACTCTATTACGTTACTTTTTTTCGACCTGTGATTGATAACGAAATAGGTGAGGACGCACTGATGAAGTGCATAGGTTCAAAGCAGTGTCCGGAAATATTGTCTGTAGATATGAATATAGGAAGTACTATTTTCTTACATAAGATTACCAAAACCGCGGGCTATCGTTGTATCGAAATATGTCAGTGTATCGTAATAGCTACTTTAATAGAGCCAAATTATCGCTTTTAAGTAATAAATTAGATATTTCTTAATTTCTCAGCACACATGCGATGCTTTATTTCGATTCGTCTCGATGCACATCGGTAAACTCTGTCATTGTCTTCTGTTTAACCAATTAAGTAGTAATGAAATACTTATCGATACCTATTATTAATTTATTCGAAAACGTGTTACTTATTGAAATAATTATGAATATAGAGTTGGTGACGATGCGACATTTCGACAGTATTAACGTAGATATCCTGCCATATTGTATGTCAATACGACGAATCGGAAAGCGTAATCATTGAATATCTGCATACCACGTATTTAATGATTAAAGCCGAAATCCGAACGATCCTGGAAATGCATTAATTTGAACCAGGCATGAAAATTGAAACATAACTTTTATTCCACACTAGGCGTTTTCCCGCGGTTTCACCCGCATCCATTACTACTAACCTAAGCTATTGCCCGTGCCGGGATAAAATATAACCTATGTTACTTGGGAAGAATGTAGCTTTCCAACAGGGTTTTTTTGGTACCCCGTTTTACATGATGTCATCCGACGCAGGTACATTATTATATCTATTCATGTCTTCACAAAAGACAATTGTTGTCAAGGTCGTTATGAGAAACTTATATGGCATTAATTATGTAAGTAATTGTTTAAACTAACGACTGATAGATTCGCTGTTATCAAGTTCAATCAAAGCTGTAGTTTCCATAGGACTATTCACAGAACTCGATCTATACATAAACAAATAGTTCGCAACTGATGTTTCAATATCAAAAACAAACGAAACTCGGGTATTTATTTGGTGAAGAGGTAGCGGATAGTTATAGTTTGCATTTCATAGGACTTGTGCCTTTGTTGGAGTACAAAGTTTGGATATGAATGAGACGAGATCATTGTGTTAGTGTATATTGGCGTTGTTAGTGTATGTTGCTTGTTATGGTAACCGCATATCTATCAGAGCCAAATACGCCCAACGAATATAAAACAAAATTCTAGGGAGGCCTCGCACATTTAGCTTAGCCGATTTCATTGAACCTGCGTTCACCATTTGAAATTTGGAGCCCCGAAATTCTAAAAATATTATTAAGTAGCTATTCCACGTGCCATAAATTAATTAATTTTGATAAATCTTAAGCGGAATTTAATCAGGTGAGCAAAACTCGCAGAACGTGAATGAACGTGAATGAAAAATGAACGTCAACCAATGTTTCCGAGATGATCGAAACTGGATTAAAAGCTTTTACTAAGTATTAGGAACTTATATTCTCTGTGGATGCATTAAGCTCATCGCCTCGATAATCTTCCCTTGACACGGTTCAAAGTATGGCTTAAATTAGACTGAGTTTCGAAGTAGGTACCTAGGTACTTACATGAGTTTCTGAGATGTTAAGAAGTTCCCTAAATTGTATTTTGCCTTTATTGCTAAGCCTGCCACTTGGCAGTCATAACATACCTACTCTTAGAAGTTGTTACACACCAAAACGTCAGATTCAAACCTTCACTGTTTTGTAGTATCATCCGACATACATACGAATATCAAGTTTTTACGCGATGCGTGAAATAGGGATAACTGCGTGTTTTTACTCCTAGTGTATTCTATCTGCCTCTGTTCGTAATATTGGTTTCATTTGGGAAATCTTTTACCTCTATCGTTTTTCCCGGATGCTAAAAATTCTTACAAAAAAATTACTTTCCCTAGGATTTTATTGAAACAATATACATCATCCTCCGAGCCTTTTCCCAATTATGTTGGGGTCGGCTTCCGGTCTAATCGGATTCAGCCGAGTACCAGTGCTTTACAAGAAGCGACTGCCTATCTGACCTCCTCAACCCAGTTACCCGGGCAACCCGATACCCCTTGGTTAGACTGGTGTCAGACTTACTGGCTTCTGACTACCCGTAACGACTGCCAAGGATGTTCAATGACAGCCGGGACCTACAGTTTAACGTGCCATCCGAAACACAGTCAATGGTGTCTAAGATATACTTAGAAAGTACATACATTGAAACAATATACATGCACTTTAATTTGCTTTTACTATTTGAGAATGTGTATGAAAACAAAGGGTAAGTAAGTAAGAATTTACACCTACAAATACGTACAAAATCTATCTAGACTAGACGGCAACTAACCCAGAGTTTCTAACCAGTTTTATACAGGTCTATTGACTGAATTAATGTGCATTCTCTACTTGCATTACGTGGAGTATCCACCCGGCTCCACGCCTACAAACAATATTATAGCTGTATCAAACCTGTTGCTAAAAGTACCTAACTGTATCTAGTATCTGCGTTTACCAGTAGATCGGTTAAAAAACTTACGTACTTACTCATCTTTTCATACTTAGACAGCCATACTAAAATTATAAAGCAGAAGAGTCTGTTTACTCTAGCTAGTAGGTACGAGTATACTTACTAATATAATAAGGAGATATTTTTTTTCCGTTAGTTTGTACCCAAAAGGCCCCGAAACTATAAAACCGATTTGAAAAAATCTTTCACTATTGGAAAGCTACAGCCTTCCCTAGTAAAATTGGCTACAGTAGTTCTCACGGGGCGCAGGATAAAACGTAGGAAATCGGCTAGTATTACTTATGTTGGTTTGTTTGTTGGATCGTGTCAAAAGCAGGAATTACTAGTCCGGAAATTCTGTTCAGAGTAACATGGCTATAAATTCCGGAGAAAAAGAGTTGAGTACTTATTGCATGTATTTCAGCGGTAAACTAGAGGTTGATTGATTTTCCGGTTACTGAGTGACGCGTAAAATAATTTTACGTCAATCATTCTGCTATAGCTCCAGTAAATCACACACCAGGTGATTGATTTGAAATATAATTTGATTTCACTGTAAGCTTTTCAGCCTTTCGTTTCTTTTAGGGACCAAATTACACAAGAGCTTGAAATTCGATATACTTAACTCGTTTTTGTTAAATTTACATAGGTCAGTAGGTCGGCACACAGTTCGTAAATGGTTATTTTTCTTTACGTCTCTTAGCGTTGGATTGATATTATACGTATATTTTTTATTTATTTTTTAGGGAAACATTATTTACTTTTTTCAGACAAGTGATACCTAATTGCAAGTCATTTGTAATTTCTATTCAAGAAAGAACTACGAGTATTACCGTGGTTTCACACTAGCAGATTTACGTTAGGTTTTTTCAGGTTTTTTCCGTGCATCCCATCGTGCGGTGTCACATAATGTGTTTTAATTTGAACCAGTTGTCAATTGTTTGCTTGCCACCCTATACGACCGAATTCGCGAGATTTTAATAAGCGACTCTCGGGAACAGAGTGGAATAATACTTAAATAAATAAAACCTTGTCACCCATAAGAAATAGTAGAATTCGTTTACCGAACATTCCTCGAACTTCCCTTACAAATTCTTGTTTTATTTATTTGTGCTTTTCCATTGTCTCCTATGTTTTCTTGATGTGTACTTAAATAGTTCAATATTATGGTGCTTTTTTATATACAGTCAATAAATTTTCCTAAGTAGGTAAATTTTGTACATCATTATCTTGGATACCAACAAGATTAAGATACAATAATAGGTCCAGCGATCTACACGAGTATGCAATAGTTTTCGAGCGCAATAAATAATATTACAATTGATGTTTATTTGTCCCATAAGCAATACAATACCAGTTCCTTTTTTGTGGGAAAGAAAAAATATGTGTAACTTCGTAGAAATAGTAGGAGTATGTCAGATAAATGTCATCCACTTGTATGGTGAGACAAGTGAGGGAAAACAGGTTAACGTTAACTATACTCGTAGCAACACTAGTAGCAGTTATTGTGTTCCATTGTTGTTATTATACCGTTTAACAAGTACAGTAACTAACGCCTATTATGAAGAAAACTAGGAATATTATGGAACAATAGTCTACATAATGGTATTGTAGCATTTGTTTAGGATTAACAGAACTAGTTGCTTGTTGGAAAAGTCATCGAACTCGTAATAATAAAACTGTAGGTAAGTCCTTAGGTTTTGCCAAAGAGAGTAACATTGAAGTGGATTTTGCCTATATATAATAGAAAAATAACCAAAACAAATTGGTAAAACGTAACGACAAAGGTACTTAACGAAATAAAATATAAGAAGACTTTCATATAAGGCCCCAGAATTTAGCAAAATGATTGACGCAAAATCTCAGTAAGAGCTTTGAAGTAGCCTTTATTACAAAGCGAAGATTTAATTTAACATCTTTGAAATGTAATATTACATCATCCAATTCTGACATTGACTAGGTACATACCTAATTTTGAAAGCTGTCGAGTAAAAACAATTGAGCGGCTTTTAAAGTAGCTCTCACACTTGCACAGATTAGGTATTATTCTTAATGGTTTACATTTTATTTACGCTTGCCACTTATAAATGATGTAATTAACTTACTTTGACAAAGTGGCGACGCTTTCTCCTATGCTATTCTCAGTTACTTGAGTTTTTCACCTATAGACTGACAAGTTTTTGAATGTACTCACTAATGTCAGATTTATTTTGGCTAATATCGGAGTCCTTGCATATTATATTTTGCAGTTCCTCATTTTTGTAGCTATGTAATGACTTCATCCCAGTCAGCGGACACATCGAGGATGCTAAATAGACACGCAGGACCCTCCAAAGTTACTCCTACTCTGCGCGGTAAACTTAGACATCAGTATAGAGAACTTACCCAAATACTTAATTAAAAAGTCTTTTAGTTACAGTTCTCTACATATAACTTTAAGACAGACCAAACTTATTTATTTAGAGGGGAAAAGTTATTTGACGGATCCTGTAGTTACTGTCTGCGGACCTACGGTTGCATATACGGCATGACGGTTTAGCTTAGGGCTCGTTTGATAATATGAACCATAAACACAAGTGTAATGGATCAGAAAGAGTTGGCAACATTGCAGATCAAGTTTTGTTCGCGCTTCAGTGCGGTAAGTGGTCTGCCGATCTGCTCCACTTGCACCGTTACCCGCCGGTTGCACATCTAGACGGGTTAGGTCTCATAATATTGTATTTAGGCATCAATAAAGAGTATTTACCTTGTTTACTTTAGCTAAAATTCATCATCATCTCAGCCATAGGACGTCCACTGCTGAACATAGGCCTCCCCCTTAGATATAAGGAAAAATTATATTTATTTTTAATTTTTGTGCAATAAAGTCCTTTCTCTAGTTATTTTTCAACTGTAATGCCGAACAAAAAATAATCACAGGAAATCTTTGCCTGACCAAAACTGGATCCAATTGAGCATTCTGTAACCAAAAACTTTTCTGTAATAACGTAATTCCGTTTTCGATTCCCAAAATAAAGTTAATGGATATTGCAGTAAATTACAAATGAGATTAATCCTCAAAATTATTCCCAGAACTTTACGATACGATTCACTTTAGAGGTCATTTTGGCGTGCGGAATGTATTTGCGGTTGTTAATGAATCCTACTAGTATCAAGGAGACCGAAATATTTATGTTTTAAACATTTTATCAGGACCTTACGTATAGCATACTTGTAGGTATAACTTTTTTGTGAATGAAATTGAATGCACCTACTAATTATTACTTATTGGATTGTAACAATTGTGACAGTGATCATAATTTTGCTATGAAACGAGCGACGTAAACAAAACTTTCCTTCCCGTACACATAATTACAAAATTCGAGCTAATTACACGAACAAGTGAAATTGATTATCGAGAGTGCGATCGTGGAAAACATGGACGAGGTTGAATAAAATCAGTTTAGGGGTACGGTGAGTGGGGCGCGCTTGCTCAGCTGCACTGGCCAAACAACCGGCAGCATGGACGCACCGCGCCCGATGCGGATTCTGTGCCTTCTCGCGCTGTTCCACGTAGCTAGCTCGGCGCTGGCGCATGATGTGCCCAAACACGTGGACGACCAAAAGCTTGAGGTGTACGACGGTGTTTATGTGACCATACCAAAGGATAATGATTCCGGACGGTTGTTTTCCGTCGAATTGGATACTGACAGGAGCGTGGTTGAAGGTAAGGAATCGTATTTTTTTATTGTAATTTTATTAGTATCAGATACACCTGCATAACAGTAAAAAAAATACAAGTCATGTATGAAACGGCTAAAAAGAGGTCCATGTTCAGTTATTTATTATTCGGTACTCCTTTTACTAATCAGTCGAAATTAACAAAAAATATTCATCAAAACAAATCAGACATTTGTAAACTTAAAACTTAAGTAAGCTTTGAATACAAAATTAAGAAATTCAAGTTTGATAGTAAAATAGTAAGTTAGTTTTTCGGTTTTCATAATTTTCTTAATTATCCACAAAAGCAGAACTTCAAAGAGAAAATTAGATTTATCTTGTACATTCTTAATCAATTCTTCACAGCAACAGCAACAAAAATAAATGATTGTAAAGGATGTTCAATAAAATGTCGATAAAATTGACAGCCTAACATAAAGGAATATTATTTTTAGACAACCCACACAGTGTTGCGTTATGCAAAAACCATTAGCAAAAACGTGTTACCTATTCATCATTTATCATGATCTTCAATCATTTTATTAGCTTCGTATCTTCATATAGAAGAAGAAATGTCTACGAATCTACCTATCAGAGATCCTCGCATACAATCTTTAATTTAATACCTACACGTTAACTCGAACGTCGTCGAACTTTGGTAAGCACAACATAAAAGTCCGTTTTTCGTAAAACCTCTGTTTACTTCGAAACTTTTCTTAGTTAATTCAACAGTTAAGGATAAGTGTCGTTTATGTTTTCGTCATTTTCAGCTATTTATTGAACCATATTTCATATAAATATATTCCGCCGTGTTTATATGACTTTTACTTTTATAATAACAGAAAGTATTTTCAGCTTTTCACCTCAATTCCACAACAAAAATAAGAGTTACTTAAAGGATATGATATGACAATTACATTACAAAAATAGTCACGATTATAACTGAGTAGGTTCTGTTGAAATTTCCGTCACTTGACGAAGGTATGAGCAGCTCTGAAGATGGCACATTGGTATTCAAGTAACAAGTCAAACCCGACTCTAGGAGTTTAGGTGGTAGTTTCACATGAGGACGATCCGAATTAGATGCATAAGGTTTGAGTCTGGTTGCAACCACATTATTTGAATTGAAATGCATTATTTGTAATTTCATCAATTAATTTCTAATTTTGAATTGTCTAATTTTGAACCTTGCGTACTAAGAAAATATGTGTTGCATATTTAAGATAGTAGAATAAGCTAACATGTCACCTTATCATATTTTCCTCAAAAGGATATACATACCATACGCTAATAATTAGTACCCATTACCTAAGTCTCCGATTAGGAGAAGTATCATTGGAGTTCAGACCTATTTTCAACCGATTTTCCAAAAAGTAGGAGACTCTTAATTCAAATATTTTGGAGAGAAAGATTCTTAGTTGAATGTTATGAACGTAGTTACCTATATATGTATAATATTTCTATGTTTTTTGATGAAATGAATGATAGTCAATCCTTCATTACTTTTCAATAATATTTTTTTCACGGCTTTTATGAACGGCATAAACTTAATCATTGCTGACACGGCATAGTAGGTAATTAATGTTATTTTATTCGCGAAGAAAATCAAGTGTATAAACATATTAATTTACTTAGGCAGCTATCTACTGTTATATATGACCAATAAGAAATGGTTATTTTCCACGATCAATTACATAAGATGTTTTTGTTGGGAAGTAAGATTTATTTTAAGCTGTGGCGTTGACTCATTATTACATTTCGCTATTCAAATTAACTTATTTTTAGATTATTTCTACGAATTAATTTATTTACATGCTTGACTGTTGACAAATTAAGATATAGCAGTTAAGACATTCATTAAACCCTGGATTTGTCTACGAAATACGTCTTCGTCTAGACGACTTGATTCAGTTTTAAGTTAGCCCCATCCTTTTAAAAGGATTCTGACAATTTCGTTTTTTTTTCTTTCTGAATTTTATTTAAATGACTTCTTAGTAGTAATTTACAATGCGTAAAGCTGAAACAATTAAAATTTTGTTATTTTTCTTCCTGTGCACAAAAGTGTAAAGTACATAATCATAAAAAGCAATCCAAGCGTAATTTTGGTTCGTGAAGAACTTGGTGAAAATAAAAACGAAAAGAAAACACCTCACGTACCAGACCGAAATAAAAAGACATAAGCATATATAGAACAATGACAAATTAAACATATCGTAGGAACGACAATGTTACCGGAATGGTAATATCAATTCATAGGCATTTACCGTTCAAGTATCGTATCTAGAAAGCACCGTGAAATGCGTTCGACATACAAATTCGTAATAATCAGAGCGTTTTGTTTATCGATAGCTTAGTGATGTGAATATTCGATTATATAGTGAAGTTACCGAAATAACTGGTGCACTTGAAAGTGCGGTCAATGTACGAAAAAACCGGTTTTGGAAGACCACAAGTTTTAATGGGTTTATATTTAACTGTCTGAGAAAGGATATCGGAAATGATTTTATTAATTTTGCTTGAGCAAGATTTATAAACAAATGTATGAAAATGAATGTCAATTTATAAAAAGGTGTTAATTATTTTACTACACTTGCATGAAGTGTAAAAAAACAAACTCTCCCTTAAAAAACTCGGCATGCATGTGTAACAAGACAAACTCTCTTTTGAAAAATTCTACGGTAAAGACTAATAATGTTTTAAAAATTATGGAATAAGTAGGTACCTACCTACAATATTAAAGTTCAAATAAGTAAGTATTAAGTCAAAATTAAAAAGGAATAGAAAATATAATTAATAAATTATAATAAATGAACCTATTTATAAGCTGAGTAAATGCTTTATTTTTCAAATTAGTCGATTTGAATAAAGCTATGGTAATTAATATAATAAAAACTTTCAAACTTGTCTTCGAATTTTTATTTAAATAAATGCAATTCTTTAACTGAAATAAAATTAACTGTCGAGAAAACTATTTGCTTCTAACTGCGAGATTATTCAAATAAAATATAACAGTTTATTTACTGTGAACAGTTTTATCGTGAAAGTTAATCTGAGTGCAACTGCATAATCTCACGCAGAAGTAACTTTATGTCACTAAGGCTCAAATTCACCGACGACAAAAACGCTGTTTACTTTGACAATATAAACTACAGTTTTCTTAAAAACTGTTCAGAATGAATTTTCACGTCCTATTTTCAAAGTAATGTCAGTTTTAAGAAAAACGAACCTTTATTTTGTTGTAAGAATCGTTCAAACGCTGAGTTCGATTTATAAAAACAATACTTTGCTGACAATCATAACGGTTAGCAAAGAAAAAAATATAATCACTCGAGCGTCTAGTGCTCGCATATTTTCACTCTGTATCAAGTAATGCAATAGTTCTCTAGAAATGTAGTTTTTGTTCTGCATATAGCCGTAGTTAGGCGATGATCCAGTTTTATTTCAATCACCGGAATGTCCGAAAATGCAATTTTAAATCCAAAAAGAGCTAGAATTCAAGTTTTTGTCCAATATTCAAACAAAGTTAAAAATCTAAGTACCTAAGTGCCTTATAAACTGAGAACTGCGACATGGCTCTATGTATTAAAAAGTTTATCGTTCTGGTATAACAGTCAGCCAGTTCTAGTGATAAAAACTTTATCGTACTCATAAAGGAAACTAGATAAAGCTACTGGCAGTCTGTGAAAAAAAAACTGAATACTTATTCTCTTTTCAAATTGTTCTTTTGTTTTTTCCAGGTCGTGGCAAGAAGAAAAATATAATGCAGAGAATCCTACCGATGTTTATTTTGCCTTTCGTCCTACAATCGGCGATTATGCCCCTTGTAATGGGCATGCTAAAGTTCATGCTGGTGAAGTCATTCCTGGTTGGAAAGTTGGCGCTAACGCTCATAATGATCAACGCCTTCAAGAATCACAATTCCTTCAAGGGAAGAGACGCTGAAATGGCCAGTGCACATTATGGTTACCATGACAACGGGATAGAACACTACACTTCATACTTAAATTGATAAATCAAGATTATTAAGATGAAAATCTTATTGGAATGGCGTAAAACATAGGAATGGCTGTTTTTTCAGTTAGACGTGTTAATTGCGCGTAGGTACAGTTAAATCGAATGTGAATAGGTATATGATTAATTGTAAACATATAAAAAAATCATATTAATATTTTATTAAAAGTCCAGATAGTGTTCGATATGAATAAGTTTTTTTAACAAATTCGTTTTTATTGATATCAGATCAAAAACTTCAACTTCAGTCAAAAGTCAGTTTATTATAATATTCATGTATCTACTATGTAATATTATCTGCATATTTATTAAGCTGTACGTAGGTGTTGAATAAGAATATGACATTATAGATGGATATAACTTTATAAACACATGAAGGAGGTCGTTATTGTAAGATAAGAAAATAGCAATGTTATGATAATTATTAATAAGTTTTTATTAATTATTTATTTATTTATTAAAGTAGCCTAAGATTTCTAGTAAGTATAACATGCATGGGTATTTGATCTTCAGTAGTTATTTATAGCATATTTTTGTCTAACTTTTGAGATGTATAAAGTAGAAGACATTGTTTATAAAACATGACAGTCTTTAGTTTTCTTATTATTGTAAAAATTATACTAAAGTATTAACGACCACTGCTCTAGCTCGTAGAATATATAAATAAGTTATTTATTGATCAATTAACTATAAGATTATTTATTTTAGCAATAATATAGGATAGAACCCTTGTAACAATTTATTGTCAGTACCTATGTTAATATGTATTTAATTATTATACTATCGATCATCATCATCTGCCTAGCCCTTTTTCAACTATACTGGGGTAGACTGCCAATTTTCTACGGATGCAGCTGAGAACCATGGAGCGATTGCCTATTTGACATCCCCAGCCCAGTTACCCGGGCAACCCGATACCCCTCGGCTAGACTGGTTGTCGGACTTTCTGCCTTGTAACGACTACCAAAGATGTTCAAAATGCAGCTAAATAATTAATATTTTGAACATGCTACTTTTATTTCAATATGCTTGTTGATAGTTGAAGCTGTATAAACAATGTGGTAGCCTTTTGTAAACATTATCACATTGATGGTACTTGTGATCATTCTATTGACAATTGTGCTTAGTTCTATAAGGTAACTTAATGCCTCTAAATTGTACAGCATTTAATTGAAATAAATATTTTGTTGTTACACAAATGCTTTACAAATTGAATTGCAATTTCAGCACTATTATTTACCTGTGTTACAAAATAAATTAAGCTTGACTTAGGGCCATTTCAGTTTAATTGACAATCCAACATTGTCAACATCATTTATTCCCTTAAATATTTAACGAATGAATACCAACGATTACAAGTAGAAATATCAATAATGTTCAAGTAAATAATCCGAATTAGTTCACCGTCTTTAGAATATACATCATAGAATTAAAATCTGGGCAACAGTAGGTACCTAACACCTTGTACCTGTTAATCCAAAAACCTTTACATATTTTCAAAAATGTTCATTCAATTGTTTTCAGTACAAAACGTAAAACAAAACAGTCTTGTTGATTCGAATCAATTTCGTTTCGACTTCCAGCAATTCGGTCGCGTGTTACCATCTCTTTATTTATTTATCTTTAACCTATTCACTTAATTAGATACTTAACTACTTACGTTCACCCATTTCACGAGGGGCTTCCTACTAATCGCTAAATTATGAAAGCTTTGAAGTTTGATTGTTTTCGCTTTCGGATTAAAGTGGGAATTAGGTAAGTACCTATCTAGGTAAACAATTTTAGGTTTAATACAGTTCGGGCTTTTTGGCTAATGGGCAAGTGCAATAAGTACTTCCGAATTGGGCAAATGAGTCAGAAACATCTTAGTTCTATCCTTTTATGTAGACTGCTCACATTGCTCACCCACAACGGGAGGGTTCATCTCATAGTTGAATGCGACTTTTAGAGACTGAAACCCCACCTTTGTTCCTCCTGGAGCCCTTTTGGAGTACCAGGGCCGCGGAAAATAACAATAATCCCGCAGCCCTGGCTCCTAAGTATATTAACCATCCGCCACATCGTTTTACCTCATGTGCTCCTAAGGGGAACATCAAATGGATTTTCGAATCGGAAAGACAGGTAAGGATCATATTAAATCAGGTGAGAAATTACATTACAATTGAGGAAGCAATAAGATACGTTTTACTATTTTACGTGTGAACGTGTTTCAAACGCAATTGAAGCCTTTGACTAGTCAACCATAAGTACTTAGATGCTTCGCTTAGAGGCTTCGCTTAGAGTTGTCAATAGATAACTATTGATTGATAGTGATTTAAAATGTAATAGGTACCTACTACATGTAAGGGATAGGGCAAAGAAGAAAATTTTATAAGTGAGTTTAACTTTGGAGCATATTTGGACACAATTACCTGTGAATTCAGTTCTACCTACATCTTTATCATAATATGAGAAGTTGCAGTGCACGTCAAATGAAAATACTAAAAAACCTCATAAAGTTTCAACGTGGCTGCGTTCTTATAATTTCTATTTACATTGTCTTGGATCCTTAAAACCGTGTTAAACACTTTTCTTCTACAATTTTAAAATAATCTTAAGCCAGTTTTAAAACTTGAGTTACAATGCAGGCCACTTGAAAAAAAAATACGTTTCACTACCTCTTATTTGTCCAGTTACTATAAAGAATAAATGAATGACGGTGAGCTCCTTTATCGAATTGTTACTATTACATAATTATGATGAATAAATGGAGCATAACTACCTATGTTTCATTTCATTATTATTTCACAGCAACCACATATTATCATGGGCTTACTTTTATTTGAAAAATTACTAGGTAAGTGGTATGATCGTTATGTTTATACCTAAGGTTTTTATTGTTTCTAAACACGGAGGAAGGAAAGATGAGCGGAGATGCCATAGGTAAGGGTTTTGTAGATCAACAAGTATTTACGATAGATGTGCAACTAGAATTAACGAAGCTTTCGGGTTATTTGTCAAAGCAAGAACAATCTATCAAAGAGTTTGGTGAGGGTGTAGGTTTTATTTTAGTTTAATATGACCGGGACCACCTACGTAGGTTGACAGGTAAGTAATTATTTTTTTATTTTCTAGTTTTCAGTACACATAAGATAAAACCGTTTAACTTAAAAGTTTTTTTACCGATTTTTTATTTTCTAGTTTTTAGTATTTAATGAAAATGCCTACCGAATATTCCTCATTCTATCTAATTCATTTAGTGCATCATTATTACACGGTCTCTTACCTGACAATTTATTACAATCTAATTCCTCAATACATAGCCCTTCCAGAAACTTTTTTTTGTAACAACCCCAAAAATCATCACATGACCTCTCCTGCTGTGGGTCAGCAGCGGTGGGGGAGTGCCAGACTCTTGACTAGAAACCGTTTTGTTCCGTCGTAGGCCTTTTATGTACCAGGGCCGCGGTAACTCTTCCGAAGGCCTTGGCCCTGTTGGGCCCCGCTGGAGTTACTGACAGTATATACCTACACTGACAGATACCTACGTTATCCGCCATTTTGTAGCGGCCGCCATCTTGGATTTCATTTTTTATAGTATATTGTATTCTGCTTGTTGAGCCCTCTCATTTGATACCCATATTGATGGGATTGATAAAATCTTAGTTATCCGCCATTTTGTAGAGGCCGCCATCTTGGATTTTAATTGTATATAGTACATTGTATTCTACTGGTTGAGAACTTTCATTTGATACCCATATTGATGGGATTGATAAAACCTAAGTTATCCGCCATTTTGTAGCGGCCGCCATCTTGGATTTAAATTTTTTATAGTATATTGTATTCTGCTTGTTGAGCCCTTTCATTTGATACCCATATTGATGGGATTGATAAAATCTACGTTATCCGCCATTTTGTGCCGGCGGCCATATTGGATTTACAATCTTATTGATATTACTATATTGTATTGTCATCGGAATTAAAGGTGTATACAAAATTTCAGATTAATCGGATGACAGGAAGAGGGTGAAATTTGAATTACTTTTGACCCAAGAATGAATAAAACAAACGGGGTGAGCTAAATAAAACCGTTTAATAATAAAATAAATAAAACCGTTTAAATAAAAACACTCAGCTGTTACCTACCAATAACAATAAAATAGTTATGGCGATAAACACGTCTAAGCACAATACTAAAATATTCCTTTTGTTATTTTTCGAACTTCTATGGATATGAGATTTCTGCAGTTATTGCAGGTAAATCTGGGTACCTACAAATATGGGCAAACGAGTACCACTTGTTGAATACAAGGTATAAAGAATCTGCAGGGACTATCTCTTTAAAAATATATTAAAACGACCACTCCAGTTGAATTGTCCAATTGCGTTGTGTGTGAGTGAACGAAAAAAAAAATTGAGCGAGACGTACGTGCACGTATTTTAACTAGGCCACTTGAATAACGACAGTTTTTAACTCTACTAGCTGTTATAACACTTCACATAACACGTGTTTGCCTTTTCCCAAGAAATATACCTGTTAACGGGTCATAAGGCTAAGCGATGAATAAAATTAGAAATGCAGAACCTATAGAATACCTACCCGTTACCAGTTTGAACCTCTTAACCTGTTCGGTTAGACGAAACTGGCTGGAGAAACACCTCCTACCATCCTAGATAGACTCTGTACGTGTTTAGGTACCTAAGTACCTACGCTGTTAAGTTAAGGGCATCTAACGAAAACAATTTCGCAGTACCTAGATCTTTTTCCAAATAGTTTTATTAACACATAAGTATTATGCATTTAGAAACTGTTTATAACCATAATATGCAACCAAAGCACCCAAACAATCAAAATAAATTAAATGAGACTAAACACTCGCTTTAAATTAATAGTTAGAGCTGATTTCCCAGGGGAGTCTTGTAATTTTTGAATGCAACAGCGAACAATATATCATTTTCATGAACGTGCCTACTCTCAGAAGCAATCTAGTAAGTATAATCAACCTAATGAAAATTCAATTATTACTACATTGTTCTTTTAATGAATACTTTTCATTAATCATTTAAAAGACAATGGCTGCGTTTTAACGTTTTGATTATAATATTTATTTTAATAAAAAAGTGCAAATAGTAGATAAGTAGGTATTCATTATCAGCCTTTATATTGGCCCAGAAATCTTCTCAAATCACCACGACTTTAAGTCTAGGTTTCTTCAAGATGGATTCCTTCACCTTTAATCAGTCTAGAAATGCACTTAGGAAGTCGCCTACATCGGTAGGCATTTGCCTTATTTGGAATCGAACTCGCCCACTCACTAGTTGAAAACCAGCAGCCTAATTTAACAACGTCTACCTTAGCATGGAAAGAAGGTTGCCTACCTGCTATAGCAGAAGTCATACAGAATTCAAGACATAATTAAGTACCTACAATACTAACGACCACGCAGAATGCAATGTACCTGCAAAATTTTGCACACCTGTATTGAAAAATGCATACGAAAATCTGTCTCAGCACTTAGGCAACCATTGCGAGCAGCGGAATACTTTTGAAAATTCTTATGTGAGAATTCTCAGCTTCAAATAGTTTTGTACTTCAGCATAGCATATTTTTGATTTATTTTATTTTAGCAATAAAGTTATTTAAAAAATAGTAGGCATTAGGATTACCAAAGGGGTTAGCTAAAGACCACAGTATTAGCAAAAGTTGTATGAAGTGACGAACTGACTGAATGTAGCTTCGTCTTCAGTTCATAAAAGTTTATCTAAACTAGGGCCCTACCAAATTATGCACAGAGGAGACATTATGGCCCTTTGGGGCGTAACAACGCGTACCTTAGTATCTACATTGATACATATATTGGTACCTACTGTGGCCGATGGTACCTACTGTTGCTGTCTTCATTTCACACATCCATAGTTACATCATCAGATTACCATAACATCCTATGCGCTTTATTTCTCCTTGTAGGTACTACCATGTTAATGTTACTCTCTCGAACTTGAAAATTTGGAGCAATGTCAGCACCTTTAAGGTTTTCATGTTCTGAGACCTTAACATATTTATTGAGGAAAGTTTTATGTTCAAGTCCTCGAGTTGTTCGATTCATCTAAAATTTTACGTAGCTAGCTTCCACACAGCAGTGGTTTCACTCGCTTTCCTTGGGAACTAGTTTGCTTATCGTATAAAAAGTGGCCTATATATCCCTCTTCGATTACCTATTGGGCTATCTACAACTGAAAATTTGAACAAACAAACTCTAATATTAGTAGGTGTACCTACCTACAGATTAATAACTAGTAAGAGCAGTCAGAGTAGTAGAAGTAGTCTGATTGTAAGTATGTAAGTACCTAAAAATTAAAAAGTTCGTTTGTCCCTAGATAGAAGACTATTTATTTTGAATGCATTGTGAGAAACTCTCGCTGAGCTAGTTCTAAAACTTGAACCATTTATTGTTAGTATGCCAAAAAAGTTTGTTTATATAAGCGAGAATTTAGTAGAGCAAGGATTGGTTAATTTATTTTATAAAAGTATTGCGTCCGTCGTAAAGTGACGGCGTGAGCAAGTGAAACTTATGTCGTAACAGCATAGTAGCTGTTCGATCATTGTAATCATAGTCGAGACAGACTCGCTCTGTACATACAACTTCTCTGTTTAAATCTGTTGCAAACATATTGCGCAGTCACATAGAGAAAACATTTACAAAATAATGCATTTAAATATAAAAATATAAATAAATATGTAATAAAATATATAAATATTATAAAACATATAACTAAATAAAATAATAGTGGTGTTACAATAGTGTTTTGGAAAACTCAAGCAAGGTAAGTCAGTCAGTGTTGATTGTTTATGTGTTGAGTATATATAAATTGACAGCAGTGCGAAGACTAATATACGCGACGTTTACGAGTTATTAAACTGTCTTTAAGTTTGCTAAAACGGGGAGCGAGAGTAAAGCAAGAAAGTTAATAGCTGACAAGTGGAGTGGTGCAGTTAATTTCGTAGTTTAGCTAAAATTAAAGAACAATTAGGTACAAAACAGTCAACGATTGTCAGTAACATTAGGTCATAGGTGTTATCAATGCGAGTTAAACCAAATATTGAGTGAAGCAAGTACAACTAAGTAACAACATTCGATAGACAGAGAAAGCAAAAGATATAGACTTATCTTTGTATGCAATATGGTATACCTAATATATTATAATATCTATCAGAATTGATAGGAACACGTGTCGGTGGGTATTTCCTTGTAGTAGGTATGAACAATAGGTATTTAGAACATTTTAAAACATAGGTTACTTAGATCGGTCGGCAGCTCTAGCGTTAAGAATTTTATGATATTGCTTACAGTTGATTATTTTAAATTATTATTGGTTGTTATACATGTTCTCCGAGCCTTTTTTCCCAACTACGTTGGGGTCGGCTTCTGGTCTAACAGGATGTAGCTGAGTACCAGCGCTTTACAAGGAGCGACTGCCCTATCTGACCTCCTCAACCCAGTTGCCCGGGCAACCCAATACCCCTTGGTTAGACTGGTGTCAGACTTACTGGCTTCTGACTACCCGTAACGTCTGACAAGGATATCCAATGACAGCCGGGTCCTACAGTTTAACGTGCCATCCGAAACACAGTCATTGGGGTTTGTTACATACACCACTCTAAAGTTCTTATGGCATCTACCGACCTACCTAGGTAGGAGTGACCCCTCAACTTATTAACCTAAAATTATTGCATGAAAGTTAATAGATAAGTAGGTGTAGGTAGGTACCCATCTAGGTATATTGCCTTCATGTTCAATTTAATTAATCCAGTTACACTATTATTCGAACGTGCTCGGTTCACATGATTCACGCACTAGATAATCTAATTGGTGCCATAGTAATATAAGAATTAGGGCCAAGCAAGATATTCTGAAGTGACAAACTTAATTAACGACATTTCATCCCCACGTTCATATTTTTTTCTTTTCAGATGAGTAATTCAAAACTGAGAAATTGGACCAATAATAATAAATTGCTGGTATTATTTATGCTGGCCACTCTATGCCTTTTTGTGTCCACTGTTGCATTAGCGACTATGACTAAAGACTCTTGCGGACAAGTTCTTGAACTTCAAGGCAGCAACTTAACTAAAAAAGAAGAGAAAAATCAAACAATAGCGGTAGGTTATCTACATAATATGATCATATGTTAAACACGGTCTTGTGTGTTGGTATTTGACACACTAGGTCCCTACAACCCTACCCTACACGGTTTATTTGAGACAGCGGTTTCAACCGCGTAAAGAGCTCTTCCCGTACCTACCAGAATAAAAAAATGGTTAGGTACCTAACCTACTATCATCTACCGAGCCTTTTTCCCAACTATGTTGGGGTCGGCTTCCAGTCTAACCAGATTCAGCTGAGTAGGTACCAGTGCTTTACAAGAAGCGACTGCCTATCTGACCTC
Source organism: Helicoverpa armigera (assembly GCF_030705265.1). Taxonomy (NCBI): domain Eukaryota; kingdom Metazoa; phylum Arthropoda; class Insecta; order Lepidoptera; family Noctuidae; genus Helicoverpa; species Helicoverpa armigera. The sequence continues at coordinate 4,613,539 of NC_087132.1, read as the reverse complement.
CTCAACCCAGTTACCTGGGCAACCCGATGCCCCTTCTTTAGACTGGCGTCAGACTTACTGGCTTCTGACTACCCGTAACGACTGCCAAGGATGTTCAATGACAGCCGGGACCTACAGTTTAACGTGCCATCCAAAACACAGTCAATGGTATCTAAGATATACTTAGAAAGTAGGTACATACAAACTCAGAAAAGTTGCAACCCGCGCCCTCATACTTGAGAGGTTGGTCCTTTACCCACTAGGCCACCATGACGTCTACGGTTAGGTACCTACTATAATGCATTTTTTTTTTCAGGATAAAAATTATTATCGACTTCCGAGGTCCATCGTTCCAAAAAATTATAAACTTATGCTTCATCCTAACATATCAAGTAAAACTTTTAACGGCTCGGTAATGATTAAAATAACTGCAACGCAACCAGCAAAAACAATAACACTCCATACGAATAATCTTACCATTCATGCAGTCACCTTGAAAAATGCCAATGGCGACGTTCCAATAACATCCACTAAAATGACGCTGGACAAAAGAGAACTACTGATTATAAGCCTAGAATATGAAGTTTCCGGGGAAAATTCGCTTTTCATACTATTCTCTGGAAGACTGGATAAAAAAATTGTTGGATTTTATGCTAGTCATTTGAAAAATGGCGGGTGAGTAAAGAGCTACTTTTATCACAACTGTCTTGAAACAAACCCATGTATAAAGGAATTAACTTCATAACATAAATAATTTAACATGATAATAATTATTGTAAATTTTTTTATCTGAATATCTATTAAAAAAGTTGTCATGACAGGCACTTCACGATAACATTTCTGAACTGAAGAACTATTGACTTTGTGTCATCCATCTGTCAATGTGGTTCGTAAAAAATCAGCTGTGGGTGTGCTAACCAAAATAAATACGATATTAAAGTGTTAATTCCACGATTAATGTTATGTTATCGCGGATTATTGACTAGACGGCTAAAGTGCGTTGACCTCATGCCGCTTCGACGCCGCAGCCGTAGACAAATATTCAGGTGTACGACTGTTATAAATGAACAAAACCGGGTTGAAGTTGGCACAAATACTATGACTATGGAAGAAGAAATGCATTTGAACCTGGACGTGTCTGCACGGCTCCCTCCGCACATCAGACCTGACAACTATAAGCTACAGTTACGTCCTTGCATGGACGAGGGTGAATTTCAGGGGGACGTTGAAATCAGTGTTATTGTCAAGTGCCCACATAATTTCATAAACCTTCATTCTAATTTCCTAAATATAACTGAGGTGAAGGTTTACAAAAACGGCGATGAGGTTGCTGTCTCAAAGTTTGTGGAGATCAAACATATAGAACAACTATTCATCTATTTTGAAACTGAACTGAGTCCGGGATACTACAAGATCTGTATTAAATTCAATGGTGATCTAACCAGAAATATTGTGGGATTATATTCCTCACGTTTGTTTGATAATAGGTAAAATATTCATTATGGATGTATCTGCCTTTATATCTATATATGATTTAAGTTCAACTGTTTATATTTGTAGAATTGTTTTTTAACATGATGATGAATTTATAATAAACGTTCCATTACATTATTACAGAACCATGGTGGCGAGTAAGTTCCAACCGACTTATGCCCGTCAAGCCTTTCCATGCTTTGACGAGCCTGCTTTTAAGGCTACATATGATATTACTTTATGGAAGCCACCGTCTTACATTGCTCTTTCCAACATGAACGTAAGTATGGAATTGTAATGGAATACTCCAGACCTAAGTTTAGTTTATAAAATTCAATATAAATTTAATTTTTATAGAGTACATGTGTAATATTAATTTCCAGGAAATAGGATCAGTATTTGATAAAGATTCTAACATGGATAAGGTTACATTCGCTACAAGTGTTCCGATGTCCACATACTTAGCCTGCTTTGTGATTTGTGACTTTGATCACAAACAGGATGAAATTAACTCTGGTGACATTGGAAGTAACTTCACCCTTCGCTCATTTGCTCAAAGACAAGAACTGTACAAGATTGATTTTGCTCAAGATATCGGAAAGAGGGCTACTGAGTTCTATATCAGATATTATGAAGTACCATTCCCTCTGCCTAAATTAGGTATACATAGTATATTTTTCATTTTGAATTGATTATTTATTTGAAAGATGATTATAAACAGTAAAAAGTGTCCAACTAAAATATGTAACTTCTTTCAGATATGATTGCAATTCCTGATTATGTATCAGGAGCCACAGAACATTGGGGTCTGATTACGTACAGGGAGACATCCTTCCTTGTAGACCCAGCTAAGGCATCGGCTACAAACAAAATAAATGTTGCCAATACAATAACACATGAGCTTGCTCATATGTGGTTTGGAAACTTAGGTAACATTAACTAAATAATATTTAAGAAAGAGATAATTATATATATTGGAAATTATGCCAATCAATGTTAAGTTATAATTTTTATGTGCATTTTTCAGTGACCATGAAATGGTGGGATGATGTTTGGCTCAATGAAGGTTTTGCTTCATACATGCAAGTTAAAGCCTTAGATGTTATTGAACCTTCTTGGAAAGTGGTATGTTGTCTTGCAATATATACTTGAGATCTAATCATGCAAATATGATCTTATTCCTGAATGAGTTAAATTTTTAACTATTAATTTTTCAGTTGGATCACTTCCTAACTAAGACATTACACCCAGTTTTGGCAATTGATGCAAAACTATCAAGCCATCCGATAGTACAAACTGTACAGACTCCTGATGAAATCACTGCCATATTTGACTCAATCTCTTATAATAAGGTAAATAGTATTTTGTTTAATGGCTTAGGACACACTCAGAGACATTTAATGGTTACTTTAGCCATACCTTAGTGCAGAATTTTTATGAGAATCTGTCACTAAGGAGAGATTTAAGTAATCATTAAATGTCTCTGAGTGCGGGGGTAGGGCATTTATTTTGAAATATTGTAGTTTAGATGTAGACAGTGGTGTAATATTTTATGGTAAAGTCATTGTTATAACCCATTGTTTTGAGCGAACATCCTTTAAGTATTTTATATATTTATGTGACAGTTTCAACACTTGTAACTGATTTATTAAAAATAAATGTGTATTTTTTTTTTTGGTACAGGGAGCTTCAATATTAAGAATGCTGGAAGGTTTCATTGGCCCTGAGAACTTCCGTTTGGGGGTCTCGGATTACCTAAAAAAGTATAAGTATGGCAACACCGTCACTCAAGATCTACTGTCGTCATTAGAACCTTACTTTAAGACAACCTATCCTGATTTGAATCTCTCGTAAGTATTTTTCACGCTTCCCTTTTAATATAGAATGTTAACATTGACAGATTGACGCATCTCTCACTGGACTTTCTCTCTTGAAGAAAATGGTCATTTTCATAATTGAACTTATAAAATCAAAATACACTATGGAGTGTAAAGTATTTAATGCTGTTTATACTTTACTACTGCATATCAACGTTTCAGGTACATAATGGATACCTGGACAAGACAAATGGGCTACCCAGTCCTGGAAGTGAAAACGGGCGACATGCCCAACACATACTTTGTGACGCAGTCGCGGTTCCTTATCGACCCTGATGCTACGTATCCCAATGATTCCAAATTCAAGTGAGTACCTATAGTGTCCTATGTAAAGTACTTACTCTTAATTTAAATATTGTTATCAGCCAGTGGCCAGTAGGCTTATAATCCTGACCTCCATGTTTGAAAATTGGAGATAATTCTTTACTGACCATGCAGGTTGAATGTCTAGTAGACCTTCTTATGTAGTAGCAATAGTTTACTCAAACTCGCTGATAAAAATTGCACGGCGACAACAGAAAATAAACTTTATAAATATTATTAAAATAGATTTGATTCTTAGGTACAATAAAATTCATTAGTCCGCTTCAAATTGACTTGAAACAATTTATATTTTATAGTTACCGCTGGTTCGTGCCAATAACATTCAAGACTAATAGTGGAACAAATAATGAAATTGTATGGTTGCCAGATAAGGCACAAAATGGTAAGAGATGCGTGAAAAATAATAATCAATACTTGATTAACGTTACTAATTTTTTTATTCTTATTATTTTATTGAAACTTCTTATATTGTTTTTAGTGAAATTGAGGGTAAATGATGGCGATCAGTGGGTAAAGTTAAATGTTGATCAAGTTGGCTACTACAGAGTAAATTATTCAATATCCATATGGCAAACCCTGATTGCAGCTATGAAGTCTAAGTCCAAAGAGGTTTGTATTATGAACGTTTAATTTAGCAATATCCGAAAAGAGATTTTAATGTGACTGCATAAAGATGAAATTACCTATTTAAGCACAGAAGGTATGTTTTGACTCGCTAACATAGCATGACATTTTGGGTCTTATATTCTAGAAAATAAGGTTTAATTTAAAGTACCTACTTGAAACAGAATTCTGGTGCTGCAGAATCTTTCAAATAAACTTGAATCCTCAGTCTTAACATTTTGCCGTTTGTTTTTGTTCAGTATTTTTATGGGCGATTATGTTGAAATGAATTGCACAAGGTAGGCGAGACTGAGCTCGTAAATACTTATAGCCTAGATATTATAACAGTTTTGGTCTCGCATGAATTGTGACCTTCTATCGTGATTGTAGTTCCTATTAAGTACCAAATACACCTAAAGTAACTTTAGTAAAGGTGGCCCAAAATCTACCTACACTCATCAAATAGTGATGAACATAGATAGGAATAAATAGATGAAGTATATTTGACGCTGAGTCTGTCAATTAAATCGTTAATAAATTATGGGTAAGTCACGGCAAAGTCATTGCATTATTGAACAAAGCTATGATTATTGGTTTTGCTATAATTTCATCAAACCCCTTCGGCCGTTTGCGCATGAGGAAGTAACAAGCATACCCACATGACATACACACTCTCAATAGCGTTCTAATTGTACATAGGTACATACAATCTTTATTTTGTCAATACCTATTTTTTACAAATAAATATTATATTCTATTCAAACATTCGCCTATATAATACTAGTGTGATATTCTCGCAGATAACCCCAGCAGACAGATCGAACCTCATGGACGATATATTCGCCCTAGCGGAGTCAAGACAAGTGCCATATAACCTAGCATTAAACCTTACGACGTACTTGCTGGTAGAAAATGATATCACGCCGTGGCGAACTGCCGCATCTGTCTTCAGAGACTTAGAAGATCGACTGTCTAACTCCTTGGCTTATGATAGTCTGATGGTAAGCATTAATTTATTATTTTCCTTTATTGCACACTAATCCTCTGTGTGAGAGGAAGCCTGCGCCCAGCAATGGGATGATAAAAAAGGCTGAAAAAAAATAATTTGTTCAGCCTTTTAATTTTACAGTCTACGAACAACGGCGAGCTTAACTCAGAATTGTTTTGTATTCAAATTGGAGATTATTGTATCTAAAATTAATTTTAAGATCTTTTTGAAAATGTTGTTTATAATGAATGTTTGTTTTTGACAGAAATACGTCCAGCGCATCATTCGTCCTATTTACGTGAAACAGAATTGGGAAGCTGAAAATCTACCTATTCTCGATAGGTAAGTACAGTTATTATAGAGTTAATATTAATAAATACCCACTTCCAAGCCCAAATACGTTTTCAAAGAAAACAGTTTCTGTATTTATTATATTTTCAAGTTTGTTGCAAATAGTGGTAGTAGGTAGTTGAAATATAGTAAATTGAGACTGTTTTAGAAGAATCACTTGTTTTTTTTTAAACGTTGCCAAATTATATTCCAGTTTACTACGTACCACGATCCTATCGATGGCCGCACACTATCAGTTGCCGGAAGCTGAGGCGACAGTGAAGAGCATGTTCCAACTGTGGTTGAACGGACACGGCGTAACTGAGAGCAAACCCATACAGCAGGACTTGAGAGAACTCGTATATTATTATGGTAATAGTCATGTATATAAAACTTAGTCTTCGAAAGAAGGCTTTTACAGTTTCTTAGGGTCTTATAAAAGAATGTGTTAATTTTAAGGTTCCGTGTCCGAAGGGTAAACGGACCATATTACATTACTAAGGCTTGGCTGTTCGTCTGTCCGTCTGGCAGTCACCGCGCCGTATCTCATGAAGTGTGATAGTTAGACAGTATAAATTTTTACAGATGATGCTTTGCCTTTATAAGAGCAAATAGAAAAAAAAATATTTGAAAACTAGAATAACATAAATATTTGGTCTCCTTTCCATCTAACCGTCTTATACCAATTTATGGGGTATTTGTATTTATATTGCTCAAAAGATGTATGGTACGTTTAACAGTAGTTTTCAAAGCAAAAAAAAAGTGTTAAATTAAGTGTTCTCGTTGTTCTACATAGGTATGAAGTCAGCCTCCATGACAGATTGGGACAAACTGTGGAAAATATACCAGAAAGAGGAAGATGTTCAGGAAAAGGTGAAACTGCGTAGGGCTCTGGCAGCGCCGCGGGACACCACTATATTACGCAAGTAAGTGGCTAGAAATGTAGTTTTCATTCAATGACATAAAAAGTACTGTCCATTTATTATGTTTTTTTTTTGGTAGATACTTAAATACGTTTTTGCCTACCTACATAACATATCAAAGTTTATAAAACAACTTCATAAAAACAATTTTTTCAGTACCTTTGATAGGACATCTAGAATTAAGGCTCCTTGTTGGTCTGACGTAAAACAGCTCAGAGGCAATAATTTTCAAATCCAATTCAGTGATTGAATATACATATTTCCGGGTTCGATTCCCGGTTCCCGGTCGACATTTGTGTGATGAGCATGCTTGTTGATCGTGGTCTGGGTGTTACAATATGTATTTATAAATATGTATATGTGTAGCTATATGTAGTTTATCAGTTGTGTTAGCACCCATAACACAAGTTAATTAATAACTTACCATGGGGCTAACCAACCGTGTGTGAAAAGGTGTCCCGACATTATTTATTTATTATATAGGCGAAATGACAGTTTTTTCTCGTAACATAAGAAAAAAAGAAATATTGTTTTTTTAAGTTCTCATTTACAGTTACAGTCTTTTTTATCCTCCCACCGGTGGGCACAGGCCTCCTCTCACACGGAGAAGAATTGAGCGTTAATCATCACGCTTGCTCAATGCGGGTTGGTAGTTTTCGAATTCTCAATTCGAAATTATTATTTTTTTCACAGATTCCTTCTCATGGCATGGGACGAGTCGAACATTCGTAGCCAGGACTACTTGAACGTTGTAACACAGATAAGCACGAATCCTTCGGGCACGGCCCTCGTGTGGGAAGACGTACGGTCCCGGTGGCCGCAGCTAGTAGAAAGATTCACGCTCAACAGCCGGTACTTGGGCAATGTTATCCCGGCTATAACTGAAACTTTTAATACGGAGCTTAAGCTTCAAGAGGTGAGTTTTTTTGCTTGTTTTGATTAGTCAAAATATTATGGAGAGTATCTACAAAATATAAAGAAAAGTCGGGTTAGTTACATTATGTATAGTGCAAGAACGGCCTTAACGACTAGTATAACATTATTGGGGAGATAGCTGAAGAAATCGAGACAGATATAAGATACTTTTTAGTCCCACATATACGGTGGTACGGGAAGTAGTTTCGTTGTTACTCAGTTGAAACTACGGATGAAAGGTAGTTACTATTGCAACAAGATAAGCTCAATGGCTTGACATGTCTAGAATGATGGAATGCAAAGTTTAGAACAAAATCTTAGCACTATAAAAAGCAATTCACCACTCAATTGCTAACAATATAAGGTTTAAAATTCATAATACAAATGAATTGTCTATTACAGATGGAAACATTCTTCGCTCAATACCCCGAAGCGGGCGCCGGGGAAGGAGCCCGCGCCCGCGCACTAGAGACCGTCCGCAACAACATACGGTGGAACCAATACCATCTCAACGACGTCGCCGCCTGGGTCAACGCTAACCAGAGAGCTTAACTTCTATATTTAAATAAGTACTTAACACCGCGGTACTGTGGTTCTAGATTGTTCTCGAATGTTCGCAGATCGTCTGATGTTAATTTATGATCCTAGTCAGGTATTCAATGGGTTCTGTCTGATACATCTTCCCACGGGAAAATTAAATTTTATAGGTTTTTAAGATTCAGAAAAATGTATTCACAACGACTGCTGTCAAATTAAAAAATTGTGCAATATGGAAAAGCAACTCCAAAGAAAAGATCTTTTAAAAGAAAATACGTTTTGATCACTATTTATAACGGAACCCATGGATAGATTTTTCTACGAACTAGCGTCAAGAATATGATCTCGATCGCATTCAACAGTCAAGATTTAATAAAAATAATCATAGTCGATAAAGTTAAGCATTTTTTTCATGATTGTGCCTCTTGGTGTCTATTATATTATTAGTATGAGAGTGATGGATGTCGTTTTATCGACATTTGACTGATGGTTGGATGACCGGCGCAAAGCGCTTGTGTGATTGAACATTGGGTATCATAGACATAGAAAATGGAGTACCTATGCGTAAAAGCAGCAATAAAATTTTGAAAAAATAAATAAAAATAAATGGGACATCTTTTGACAGCCAGTTTTTGTCATTCTAGAACTAGGTATGTTTTGGTCTTTTTTAAATCGTTGAAACGCTGGCTTTTAAGGTAGAGGTTGATGATTTTTAGATTATTTGTTGATGAATCGTTTCTAAAAAGAGAGGTAAATTCTTTTGCTCGCTGCATTTTCTATGTCTATGGATACAAAACGATTAAAGGGTGTGTTGGATTTGATCTATGCAGGTTTTAATCATAAGCGTTAATATACACAATTTTATAGATGTTTATATTTACTAACTTATTTATGACTAGAAACTTGAAATTTTTCGATCGACTTTATAGTAAGTACCAAAATTCCGACCTTAATATTGATAATCTTCCTACATTTATAAATGAGTACTTAAATGCATTTTAAAAATCTCACAAAAAATCAATAAAATAATCCATAAATACAAAAATTATAGTCCCGTTCGTAGAAACAATCGCAATCAGTAGCTCCTTTTATCCTTTATATACATTAAGTTTAATGATCCGATGTATTAGCATACCATAACATAACAATGAATAAATACACACTTACATATTCCAGACTTGTAATTCAATGTTCTACATAACAATCACAATATCTCTACAACATAATAAGAAATGGCCAAGGACCTTATTCCAGTAAGTCAGCCACCATCAATGACCATACTCATTATAATCCGATACCATAATGTTATGATATAGGTACCTAAGTACTTACAGAAATGTTATTCTACAATAACTTTGGCAAAACTAAATTCTGACTGTGTCTTTTTGGCTATGAAATAAAACTTCCGTAAGATCAAATTGTACGTAGTTTTTATTTCGTCTTTTACAAGCGTGAAAAATGACCCGATTTTTTAATACTTACCTACTACATAATATAGTTATTGAAGGGCGCATTAGTGACGTGCAAATGATGGCAGTACCTAGGTAATAATCTTTATCGACACTGCAACGATGTGACCTCAATTGTTAAGTAAATGTAATACATGCAAACATGTCCCTACATAATGTATGCATTATTTTGTTTACAAACATGTTTTTATTTTTATTTAAGCATATTTTTATATAATTCTTGGTAATGCATATATGTACCTACTTCTTCACTCTTTTTTGCCCAACACTGCGTAGTAGCTATATGCAGCACGCACGACCTGGAATAAAATCACAGCTTGAATTATGATAAATTAATTGTTAAGAGATGCGGGACCTATGTTGCATAGTCTTCTATGAAATACACTACTAAAACCTGTTTCACTCACAAACAGCTACCGACCGTGCGTTCAAGCGGTTTGTCGAGCTTTTATTTGCTGCTACCACACCGCAGCTTTGCACGGTTTCGAGTGATATTCGACTATGAGTAAAGCTATTATTTATTACCTTTATACTCGTGGTTTCTCACCTGTATAAACGAAGGCAGATCGATAAAGCTGAACGGCCCAGCGCGCAGATGTCGCTGGCTCATCATTCCAGCACTAAGCATTGATAGGTCCCGTCTGACACGAGGGCTCAAGCACCAGGACGCGGCTGCAAAAGGCCCTTCGCCCATTCCCATTGTACTCTGTTACAAAATAATGTACCTATTATTGACCAGAACATAGTGGTAGGACATACTTTGAACGTATAGGACCATGATGATAATCTGTTGCTAGGAAAAGGCCTGTTCTCAAACAGAAATATTGAATGTTTGATTTAAGGCTATGTTTCCGTTAGCAAATTACCTACTAAATATCCAATAGGCAGATCTGGCCTATTCAATACTAATCTACTAATTTCATTGCATGAGCATTTTCAATGCTGCATTGATGTCAACTTCGCGCACAAAATTTATTTCGCAGACGTTTAATGGCCTTACCTCGTGTAAAACTGCGTCACCGTAACGGCAAAATAAGAACAGCTGCGTTAAAGTACCGCACATGTACTGTATCAGTGACACGAGCTGCATTACGCCCATGTCCTCCTGAAATGGGAATTACCAAAACAATATCAAAACTTAAAGAAACGGGTTCCGTTTACAAGGTCTGCATATGGTTTTTACATTGTTTTTTTTTTTTTTAATGGGTATGCAGCTTATCGTTCAAACTCATGGTTGTGGAAGAAAATGACATTTTCATAACCTATTATGAGTAAGGGTTTTAGCTTGCCCGGTTAAGTGGGTTGAGGAGGAGGATAGGACAGTCGCTGTTTGTACAACATTGGTAAATAGCTGCATCCGGTTAGACTGGTAGCCGACCCCAACATAATTGGGAAAAAGGCTCGGGAGTTGAAACCTATTAGGTATGTGTAGTGGAAATACTTTTACTATTTACAGTTATGTACTCACACTTTTTAGTCTGACTGCAACCGAGCATAATGTCAAAGTAGCAACGAAGAAGTACACTCCTATGATGTTTTTCAGCAACATGTCCAATTCGGTAATTGAACTAAAAAAAAAATTCTAAGTTAAGTAGATACATATTACTAGATATCACTTCAAAAATTATTGTAACTACTGGTACCTACTTACTTGACTAGTAAAAGATTAATGTCATGACAACGTATAATCCTGAACCGAGCCCTCTCGTCCCTTCTCATTGACAAATTGCACTGCCTTCCTTTGCCTCCGATCCGGGAACTATAGTCCCGGAGCAAAGAAAACTGACCACATACGAATATCATGATGCCTGTGACTGTTAAGTCGAACGCCATATGGACACATACACAGTAAACAGCTGAAAAAACCTCGCACAAAACGGTGATAAGGTAGCCGAAAATACTAAAATCATCGAGTGGAGTCCACCCAGGAAATACGTGGGGATAACCCACACATTCCACGCCACGAATCTCGCAAATTATTCGTTCAGCAAACGGTGACAAAATAAAGAGAAAAGCGGTGAAGGAATAAATTCTAGTCAGAACAATTGATGTTCCACGAAATTTTTTCGTGTAAATACTAATATGATCAGAGAAATTGTCAGAATCTTCGCTGTCTGATTGGTACTCGACGTAGGATATAGAGCGATTGCTCAACTGTGTATTTTCCAATATTGTTATTTGGGTAAGAAGTTTTCGCCACTTTCGATGGTTTTTCCGCAGCGACAGTAGTTTGAGCATCCCCATGGCACAAAATGAGAGCACGCTGAAGCATTCAAACAGCCTGTCTGGGTCATCCTTGCCCATAAATAAAGCTATTATTTGTAAGACGCAGGCAATTATGAAACATGTTAATAGTACATGAGCAGTCCAGTGCACTTTGTATGTTGTGGTGTAAGAAGCTAGTCCGGAGTTGTAGAGTATCAAACGGTCAAGTAACGTGACCACAGAATCAATTTCACCATTACGTATTTTTTGCCGACCTAGACACCAAATAATGTTTTTTATCTGCAATAAAAAAGTACTCGGTTAAATATACCGACGAAGTCAATTATGTTTCTTTGGAGTAGTAAATTACAAACAGACCTTTGACAGCATTGTAGAGACTTTGAAACAAAGCCTGTTCTGGAGAATAAAAAATCAGAATGGCAATTTGTGGGTTTCTAGATTCTTATTGTTCGTGAAAATTACCTTATGGCGTGAGCTACTAATTACGTATTTGTTTACTTAATGTAGCAGTTAAAGTTCGAAAATACTTTGTTATAAAGAGACTGTTATTAGAGAAGAAATATATTTATATATGGTAGAAGTAAACTACCTAAGTTCTACACCGACTTTCAGAGGAGCTCATGTTTAGGTAGGTACCTACCTATGTAATTGCTGCATGGGTCGATCAAAAGTGAAGCTTTGCTTAGCGTGAACAGTTCGTACATGCTTATCCACGGAGTATATTTGGAGTTCAGTTCTTCTTCCCTGGCAGCTGTAAGGGACGGACGGTTGTAAGAAAGAAAGACTGACAAAAAGTCGTACCGAGCGACGGAGTTGGTAGGCCGATGATGAAGAACAACATCTAGAAGTCGGTTTCAAAAGGTTATTGCTTTATTTCTTGACGAATAAATATATGTATATATTTTCTTTTTAATTAAATGTTCACCAAAAATATATGTTGTTAAATATAAAAAAAGAATGAAGAAAATTATTACCTACATATTTACCGCAGCAAAAAACTTTACTTAACAAAGTTATTAAAGTCGTAGCCAATACCAAGTTATGGATATAATTTGTTATAATTAAAACTGGGCGTGGAAATAATTAAAACTTTACCGATAATTTCACTTTGATTATTTAGATTTCCTAGATAAATAGGTAAATCAAATAACTTCATTAAATATATGGGCAGCAGCTCATAAAGTAGATACATAGCAAAGAAATATAGGATCTATTTTGAGTCTCAGTGCATGGATGGTGCAGTTTTGCAAAAAACTAAACAGTAGATGATTTATTTGCGATTTATTAGTCCACCAGCCATGCAACCAGCGCACATGCACCGTGGCATTTCCACTAGCACTTATAACTAAGTAATGCATGTTAGTAGCAATGCACGCCCTTTCCATGTAGCTACCACAAACACTATTGGGGAGACACGTGCACTTTTCCCGCGAATATTCGTGTACCTATGTTTTAGTTACTTCTGCTTAAGCCTACTTAGATTTTCTGTACAATTTTTCAATTACTTTCAGTCATACAAATCTTTGTCCTGATAGGTAATTAAAATTGCAGTTAAAAAGATTGTCCAATTCATAATATCGTTGGTGGGTGGAGTGGTGATAACTTGATGAGCAATAAAACATAATCTTTATATGCACATTTATTTAAATAAAATTGATCATTTGCTGAAATAGCAAAAGCCCGAGCTTGGATAGTAAAGTTATAACCTCATCCAACTGAATTATACTGGCACAAGAAGTCTACGAATCTACCAGGCACTATTCTGCCATCCATTACTTGAGCGAGAACCTAGGCCTGGTTCATCCCAGCTAGAATAGTCAAGGCTTTCGACGACCGCGGAATCTGCGAAACCTTCGTTCGATCCAGGATAAGACCTGAAAGAATTTGCGCCATAACCACCGTTTGAGCCGTACCCACTTTGTGACCAGCCGTTGTTTGAAGGACTCCTGTGCGCGTTTACGTTTGGGCTTAGGCTGCGGGCGCTTGTTCCGAAAGGTGAGGTGGTCTCTCGCCATCCACCATTACTAGCTGATCGGCCCAGTCCACTACCAGATGCAGACCAGCCACTAGACGAACGTGTGTAGCCGGAAGATAGTCCTCCACCAAAACCTCTGCTCGACTGCCAACCGCTACCCCCTGGAAGACACAATGGATACCAGAATTAACGATCTGCAATATTCTTAAAAAATAGTCATCAATAGTAAGTACGTATTTTGTCAAATCCAGGCGAAAACAATAAGATTCTGAATTTGTAGTCGTGGTAGTAGGTAATACACTTACTGGAGTAGCACAGTAGTAAACCAAGCCAACTACTTAAGTTATTCAGTTTCTTTGCTATCAACAATTTTGGGAAGTCAATGACAATGGCAAATGATAGAAAGTCATAGATGTTCTATCGTGGCACTCATTTTACCAAAGACAAACGGCTTTTTTCACACCTCCTTCAGAGATCGAAAACAGATCCAATCGGTATCATATCGGTATAAACTCTACTAGTGGCTTAAAATGAACGGAAAATACTACCTTTTTTTCTTTAAAAAAAGGTTTATTTAATAACAATTCACAATTACCTGGAGAACGAACATCTCGCCTGGCGATGGTCACAGCAGCTGTGGCAATCAGCAATAGCATCACAGTCTTACCCTATAAGTAAATAGTAACATTTTTAGTTTTCATTAAATCAAGTTCTAGCTTCTGATGTTATTATTAGCAAAAGTAAGTAACAAAAGTACACACATTTCATAAACTTCTTAGTTACTCTGGCTGCGATTCAGTGATGATGATGTAAAAAGGAATTAGTTTTTTTTTATCTAGTTTGATTGCAGTATAAGTTTACACACAAGTATAAAAGGATAATTTTCTCTAAGCAGATTCGAAAAAATGTGTCTTCTTGTAAAGGTAAGACCCAGATGGAATTTTAGTTTAAAAGTCACTTACCATCTTAACAGGTTCTTGGTTCTTTGGTCACAATTCGGCTACACGGTTTCATTTATATACTCAAAAATACCGACAACTTAAATCCGTCTGGTTTTTACTGCCATACATCTAAAGCACGATTTCATGAGAATAACAATAGGGTTATGTAGTGTGACACGATTTTACTATTAATTCTTAATTGGATGATTAATTGTCTCAGTACATACAAGTACCAAGGACACTTGAGTGAATCTTTTTCATATCTCATTATTTGTATTCTTTCATGTTTTTCTGCTTCGATATGAAGCTGTGGGGAATTCCATGCTTCCACTCAGGTTTATAAAATTATTGCTCTTCAGGTGCAAAAGAAAACATCTAAGGTTTTTTTTAGGTAAGTACATTAAATTCATTCAAGCATTTGCAGCAATTCAACTACGTTAGGGTACAGATACTGGCGTCCTGTTTTTAATTCAATACATTGTTGTAATTTCAATATGACTTGAGGAATATCCTCAGAACATCATCCATGCCAATACAAAATTGAACAATAAGGAACAACCTCTTCGCCAGATCGGAGGCAGTAGGTATCAAATAGTGAAATGACTATGTTCCAACTCCTATATACATAAAGGAGCAAAACATTAATACATATTTTAAAGGATCTTATTTTAATATTTTGCGGAAAGTTCTTGATTTTGTTAAGCCATATACTCATAGAACGATATGTTGATCTCAGTATAAATCTCACTATACAGCAGAAATAGATAGTACTAGAATTTTCAAAATATTAATACCCTTTCTAATCCATACCACATTTTTTCCAGGTACTATAAACTATTAGTAGCGATTTTCTGCTTTATTTTACCGAAATATACCTGCGCTGTGGGACATTGTTGGTCGCGTTTTTTGTATGTGTGTGTTACAATACATATTCACGCTGCACGTGACTTGGTTGGTGAACTCAGCCGCACATATGTGGGGTACCAGACCCTATAATCAGCACACTAGCAGAAACAAAGAAATTATCTCTTCTAGCAGTTAGAGAAGGTTTCCACAATTATCACCACACACCATGGAACTACAGAGCAGATGAACTTGGCTACTTTACGACATTTTTCATCGACTTTATGGCGAAAATTGGTCAATGCGATTTTCCAAAATACACAACAAGTTTGAACGCAAAAAGAATCGGACAACATACATTCGACTATTACCGAATAATGTAGATTACATTACCAGGTAGTTCACTTCATTTCGGTACAATGGTGCTATACCTACCTCACCACGATTATCTTTAAAAAAAATACTGTAAGGTAACCCGGGTTGACCCTTTTGGAATTGCCTTTCAAAATTGCTACTTATACCTATTGTTTAGGGGAGAATAGGTCAATTGCTTTTTGTTAATTGTATGTTGTACAAATGGTAACAGCAGTGGTTGTTACACTGAATATCAGGTGTTCGATTCGACAGCTAAAATTGTTTTAGTTCACATGAATATGGTCATTTTACATCGAATACAGGGTCCCTAGAGAAAGAATGACAATGATTTTGTGCATCATGTCCCTGCATAAATTTGTAAGAATAAAGTGTGTCAATCAACTCGGAGAACTGATTAAGTTTCTTTGTTTCTAATTCTTTAATAAATTGACCTAAGTCACATTGCGAATAAAAAATGGTAATATTCTATTTATATGTGCAAGGTCATTGAACTAGTACTAGCCCATGGTTTTCGTTGACTCAATTTCTATAAAATATAGTCTATAAAATATTGTAAGGTTTGGATATATTTTAGATATCTAATTTCATATGTTATAATTTTGAATAGTAAAATAATTTGTTCGATTGATTCACCAAACGAAATAATTTAAAAATGGCATTTTCCGGTTGAAGGTAGCAGCTAGCAACACTTGGCAAATGGCGGGATTCTGAGCGGAGCACCGTACCGTGCGGTCGTGCAAGCGAGATTGTGTTGAAAAGAATAAAGATTGATAGTCTGTTGAAAGTGTGACGTTTTCTTGGAGAGGAGTCCTATACCTTGGAGTGGAGTTCTTACATTTCAGAAGTGGGATACAGCGCAAATACTGCGTAAGTACACGTCTTCTATTTTTGTTTAGATTATGCGTTAGCCATTTGAATTTGGAATTGACGTGTTGGATATTTTAAATAAATTATTATTTTTATACCAATTTGGTTGGCAAATTGACGTGAAAAGGTTTATTTATTTCAAGGCACACCAACAACTTTACAATTGTTAGTCCTGTGTAAATAAGTCAGTTACAGGTGTGCACAACGCTCACAGAGAATAGTGTGGTCGGTTGCCAAAGCCTAGCCCTTAAGCCAATAGGTTGGCATAGAATTAATTTCAATGTTTTTGTGTCTAAGTTATTATTTATTTGGTGGTTAAAAATACAGATACCATGCCGTTCTCTAAGATGATTTTTTTTGGTTAAACCACGTTTTTACGGAAGTACCCTCAAATAATTTTTATCCTCGTTTTTATAAAACCACCCAAAAAACTAAATATATATATCTTAATAGATAGCTAATTTGGCACAACTGGGTGATTTTTCAGTTATTTTTACGATCAGAGATACCGTTTCCAAGATATTTACGATTTTGTCTATTCATCTAAGTATCCTATTATTTTGCTATTGTGAATAGATCTAACGTGAGTTATTTTTATGTGAGTTGCCAGACCAGAGCATGGAAGCCACCGGCAGCTGGACTCAGCACAGGCTGGAGATGCCGGAAAGAGAGTCGCCGCGAAGCAACCACACTGGCAGTCGAAGCGGAAGTCGCAGTCGACGTCTGGGAGAGCAAGAGAGGAGCGCGAGCCAGCAAAGATCAGCGCCGCACTGCCACGATGGGCACCAGGATGTCAACCAGGAACAGCAACCATCACGAAGGTTATGTAGTCCAGTTTTTACTACTAACGATCTTTTAATGCTACTAAATTCCGTTAAACGTGTACCGTCGCGTCGCCGTCTCAACCCATGGCTCAAGGCGCACCATCGAAACATTTCGATTTTAAAAACATATTGAATGATTTTAATCCGACTACTAAAAATCAACGCATGGATGTTTGGCTTAGAAAGGTGAACGAGTGCGCCTCGGCCGATGGTTGGGACGACAAATGACGATACTTTTGCTATGCAGGAGCTGCAGGGATTGGCCAAACTTGATATGAGAGTTTAAACTCTAAACTATTTACGTGGCGGGAGTGTCAGGAGAAATTACTTAGTGCATTCCTTGTGAACAAATTATGGTCAAACCCTGGAGGACATGCTTAATAACTTCCCTGTCCCATGAGTCATATGTGATACACACCGATTGTCTTACTATTGTGTCTGCTTGGTGGAGAGTGAAGTGGTTAAACGTAGAAGTAGATGCTACGAACGAACCTATTTATGATTTATTATTATGAAAAACTTGCTGAATCAGTGCGATATCACGGGAGCTGTAGATTACATTAGCATTACCCACAGAATCAGTGATCGGACTGTGAAATCTAATGCACTTGCTTTGCGAGATGCCTGACCAGTTACTTCAGTCCTTGATTAACAATAAAGAATTTTAATTGTAAGCAGAAGAAGGACATCCTTACCTTCAGTGTCCTAAGCCTTTTATCCGATGCGATAAATGGAAAAGTAGGTCACAAAACCGACAACTGTTTCAGTAAACAGGATAGATCTGAGCTTTTTTTTTATTTGTGTCAACATGTGTGTAACTTCGTTTAAAAAAAAAAACTAATTTATGGCAACTATGGTTTATTTTTAAATAGTGTATAGATTGAAATTAACGAAAATTAAGTTAGAACGCCAAAAATATAACTAGAATAAAAAAATAACCGAATACATGATGGAAAAAGCTGTGTGATCACTTCCAGAATGTGACTCTATTGAGAATGATATTAACAAAAAATTGCACAAAGTATTATTAATATTTTTACTACTAATTAAAGAAAACAATCTTGTCAAAAGAAAAAACACAAAACACGACAATTCTTTGAACGTTTAATAACAAAAATCAAACTTTCAGTTATGTGACTTTTAATGCACATCGGATATATTTTTTTTAAATATTAAGCTATAATAAAAATATATTTCTGCAGTGATCCCTAGTTATGAATCAAAATTAAATTCCTGTCCATCGAGCGAAAACAGAACAAAACAGTGTTTTATAAAGAATTTTAAATATTTTTTTTTTGTTTAAAATAGAAAACAGGGACAGTCATACCACTGAACGCCTGAAAAGGATAAAGCTTCATCTACATGGACGCTATTATTATAATTATGTAATATTCCAGATCAACATTTAATAATAATCAAGAAATACTATATCTTTTCAATATTGGAACAAATAATTACAAAAATATTGTACCTCGTTTACATAAAGATTGTAAACATGAATAAAATAAAATTGATCCCCACAGAAAACGATTATTCTGAATTTCTGAAACAACATCACTGTTTCCATGTAAACTTAACTTTATAGGATCAGTCATGTTGTGACTTTGAGCTCAGCCCGTATGTGACCATAGATTTGGTCACAAAACGGAAGTCACATTTTCATACTTGCCGATTAGAAAGAAAATTATAAATAATTATTTGTGGTTCTTTTCCATTTGATGTCATTTTAAAAGTAACCGAAAGAAATGGCGGTTTCTAGAAATAAACAGCAATCACATATCTGAACATAAATTCCGTTCTTGTACAACAAAACGTCTACGTTCCTCAAAGTCCTTTTGACTTTAATAGTAAAGTAAAGTAAAACGCAGTAGTATGTTTAAGTAGTGCCTGTTTCAAAGTATTAGGACCCAAAAATTGTGGCTTAAAGTACTATAAAATGCGGTCACAATACTGAATGTTCAGGGTGGATCAAAATTTTATACGTTTTTTTATGTAAATAAGCCAGAATATTACAAATGAATTGATGAATATTATTAAATGATGACGAATAACCTATTAATATTTTTATAAAATGATTATCGATATTTTGTTTTCTTTTATTGATGCGAGACGAGATAAGGAATTGTCCATAAATTGATTTTTGTCATTGATTGTTTACTATCAAGTGGGTACCAAGATTTTATTCCTTAGAAATGTCAAAAGGTTAATATTTATGTTTACTTACTTCCTTTTATGTATTGTTAGTTATCCATGATATTCCTTTGAATTCGAATGAAGTCTTTAGATTAAGATGACACATGTAATTGATTGAGTAAATGATGATCTTTTGAATTATGCGAGAAATGAATGGTTCACTATTTAGATTGAGTGTCTGTGAGAGGTGAAGGGTTCACATGACAATCAATTTTCAGTTGGATATGACCTTGCGATAAATGAATGACTCGTTTTGGTCATATAAATGTGAGAAATGAAGGGTTCACATTTTACATTCTCGCGAGAAACGAAAGTTTCGTGGGAGCATAAATTATTATGTAAGGCTGTAAATAGTTTATTGTCTCAAAAAAGATACACACAAGAGAAAACACACATCAGTGATTACAATTTTCACATGTACAATAATTTCGTTGAACACTGGTACCCAAAGTAAGATTTAACTTGTGGTATGGGTACAGGGGCTCTCGTTATTAATTTCCACAGATAGTTAACGTGAAAGTTAATCGTAGTGAATCGTAGATTAGATGTAGAAATAGTATGGTGGGATCGCTGGGTTCCGTGGATCTAGGTTTAACATCAGTTGAGTTAAACGCGGTTGTTTCTTGCAAGGTCGTTAACGATAATTTGTTAGACACACCAATTCTTATCGGGCAGACGTTTACCGAGCAGCCACTTCTAGTTATTTAGAAGGATTTTAATGAGCTTAAATTCTCAAACCACCGAAATGTTCGGATGATAGCAATAATGATAAAACGGTTACAGTCAGTAACTCTTTTAAAGTAGAGTCACCGTTTCACGCACTCCATTTAGACCACTTGGGGCCTTTTGTGAAGTCAACATTGGGGTATACTCACATACTGGTGGTAGCTGATGTTTTAACAATATCGTATTTATTAGAGCCGTTAGGAACACTAATACACAGAATGTTATCAAGGTCTTAAATGATATATTTGATACTTTTAGGACGCCCATCCGTTTAATAATGTAATCGCCGTAGTTGTTTTACTTCACATGCGTTTAAAAGGCTTTATCTGGATAAGGGCGTGAAAAATGTTTGAACGCGGTGGCTTATCCGCGCTCAGACGGACGAGTGGAGCGATATGGTCGCGCCAAATTGGAGGTATTAAAGGCGCAAAACGTGGGCAGTGACGAAAGAGAATGGGATAGTAAGATGGGGAAAATCCAGTGGGGTCATAATGATAGCTTGCAGAAGACCATAGGTCCGAGGAGGTGAATGAATGGTGAAATGAATCCCATATTAAACGAAGTAGCCGGGGCTTATGATGTTGATCATGATATTGAATTAGTATTATGATAAGAGTGGAAAGCAGGCTGGAATTTATAGTAAAGGATTTGGTCAAGTTACTAAAATGAATTTGCAGAATGACGGTAAAAGTTTAAAGCTTTTAGAGTTACGAAGATCTTAGGCAACAACAGGTAGAGACTGGTTCCTGTCCTAGTACTTGAGCGTACGCGTACGCCTAGTGTGGGCGCAACGCTGCCGTGGCTGTGGATTGAATGCGTCTTTTGATTCATGCGGAGTCACTGGGGGTGAACGATGATGGCATTGATTGAGTGTATAAATCGAGTAATGATGGTAGTGGTGATGAAATGTAGATGAGCGTTTTAAAAGATATAATAAATATTTATTGCGAAACAGATGTATAGATTAGATTAAATTAGTTATTTTCTTATGATTCTTATTTACAGATTATTTTGATTTGATTGTTTTTACCGGATACTTGTTCATTGTATGAATTTAGTATTGTTACAGATATCGCTCCTCGACTCTAAGAA
Organism: Helicoverpa armigera; assembly: GCF_030705265.1. Taxonomy (NCBI): domain Eukaryota; kingdom Metazoa; phylum Arthropoda; class Insecta; order Lepidoptera; family Noctuidae; genus Helicoverpa; species Helicoverpa armigera. Next base: position 4,592,059 of record NC_087132.1, on the reverse strand, counting down.
GTGATTGGTTTAAAGATTCGAGAGAGAAATTCGTCACGAGTCGTCGAGAATTGACTGGTTTGAAGCACATGCAGATGAGTTTTTGGTGTAAGTCCTTTAGAAATGAATGGTTGAAGGCACTCTAGTTTCTCCTTCAGAAATGAATGGTTGAAGGAGTTCGTCTAGTTGAAACCCTCAGAAATGAATGGTTGAGGGATAGGAAGTCCTCGAGAATTGATTGGTTCGAGGCACATGATGAGTTTATGTTGTAATTCCTTCAGAAATTAATGGTTGAAGGAGTTAGCATTAGTGTTCTGGCTGTGGTGTCTCAATCAATATATTTATGCCAATATAATATATGTAAGGCTTATTAATGTTAATGATTATTTCACAGATACAGTGTTGTTTTTTTTTTTTAATTTTTGTGAATATAATTTGAAACGATGTTCAATTGTATAAGTTGTAATTCAATTATAATTAAATTGTAATAGACAGCTGTGTTGCTGGGAAGTTTGTTCTTCACCACTTCTTCTTTCCAGCCATAACACTAGGAAGTGGTGAAAGGGGGGCGTTTTGGGGGTGCTGTCCTTTTATGAATTTTGTAAAATATCGCTATTGGCCAAGTGTAAGGTTAGCCCACCTAGTACGTGTATGGGGGTACATACACGAGGTCAGGATGGACGAGTGTAAGGTTTGGATATATTTTAGATATCTAATTTCATATGTTATAATTTTGAATAGTAAAATAATTTGTTCGATTGATTCACCAAACGAAATAATTTAAAAATGACATTTTCCGGTTGAAGGTAGCAGCTAGCAACACTTGGCAAATGGCGGGATTCTGAGCGGAGCACCGTACCGTGCGGTCGTGCAAGCGAGATTGTGTTGAAAAGAATAAAGATTGATAGTCTGTTGAAAGTGTGACGTTTTCTTGGAGAGGAGTCCTATACCTTGGAGTGGAGTTCTTACAATATAGTAATAAAATATAGTATAAACATATATTTAGTCGCTTCAGTTTTGTTTATCTATTCTGAAAATATTTAGGTCAAAATGTAGAATATCTAAATACTTTTTTATATATTGATAGCTGCTTATACGGGGCACTGACTATTTGAATAGAATTTAACTGCAAATAAATATCCAAACAAACTTTCGAGTTCAATGTGACCTATGAATGCATTCAAGGTTGAAGTGGTGTTTCGAACCTATCAATCATTTAAATAATTAACTTAATTTTAAATGCACTTTTAGGGAGAGTGGGTCATAGTGGAAACATCTGTCACTTACTTGGGGTAATGAGATCGTTTTATTCAAAGAAAATAATGCATTATAAATGATGAACCTAAACAATTTGAACAAATATGATTGACTTATTTTTAAGAAACAATTTTGCATAAATCAATTATACAGCTACACTACTAACTATAGCTAATTATATACTACAGCGATTAGGTAACTCTGTCGGCTAATTGCGACAACAAAAAATATAATAATCCATGATAATGATTTGTTGGATATTTTATTAAATTATCTCTGACTGAAATCATAGCTGAATTATTAGGGAACAAACTCCTAACTGAAATTGATTCGAAAATCGAAATTGAAACAAAGAAAATAAACCTGTTTCAATTTTGGTTTCGGAGCCACTTTTCCCCATTATTTTGTTTTTGTTTAGTATGTGCCTAAATTGTAATATGTAATATAGGTATGTGTCATTGTAATATTTGTAAATTAATTCATGATCGTTTATATAAGAACGAAGTTGAAGTCTAATTAAATGATATTTGCCAAAGTTAGATCATATGAGAATACTGTGTTGAGTTAACGCTTCATATTTCGAAAAAAAGTTTCCAAAACAAAATAGTTACATATCTTTTCTGTTTTCAGTTACATATCAAATTAAAAATAAGGTAGGTAATAATTTCGTGACCATAAAAACACTTCTAACGATATATTTTTTAAAGTTTTTTATTACCCATAAGGTCATTAACCTATCAGAGCTTCAGTGTCTATAGTTGTTCTAAAAGGTTTATATTTATATTATATTGAGATAATACAAACATAATGAGAAGTGAGTACCTACGGTGTTTCTTCTTCCTAAAAATTAATAAACAATATAATTACAGTATGGGAGCGGTTCAAGAACACCCATCAACAATGAGTTCGGATGTGAAAACTGAGGAGGTCCATAAACCCAATGTGCCTTCAGATCATAAGTGGGAAATAGTGTGGGGAAGAGCAGTGTTTGCCGTCCTAGTGCACCTAGCAGGATTCTATGGAGCCTTTCTATTCTTCACTGCAGCTAAATGGCAAACGTGCCTTTTCAGTAAGTTGTGCAACAAAATTATTCAATGTTAGAAAATGGGCGTTAATATATTACGCCCATTTTCACTGACGTCATAAACGACCGTGTTACTTACAAAAAAAAATTGAATGTAAACATTCACAGCAAATAGTTCTTATAAGAAAACTGACGTTTATGTTGTCGGCGAAATTGATCCTTGATGTTAATTCCGTGAGATAAAATTGTCATTAATTTCCACAAAAGTAACGCCTGAAGCCATAATTTTCCAAATATTATTGTATCGATTCTCTATATTCTTTAATTCATAGCCATTATTTTGTTTTCAGCAATATTTTTACACGTAGCCATGGCAATAAGCGTGACTGCCGGCGCTCACAGATTATGGGCACACAGAGCGTACAAAGCTAAACTGCCACTACGCATCCTACTGTTGACATTCTTCACCATGGCGTTTCAGGTACTGGTTCTAATGATAAATTTTAAACCTTTAACTAGTTACATAGGTATGTCCAAATATAACCATAATTAGCTATAATCATATGGTAGGTACGCAGCTGAATCCGGTTAGACTGGAAGCCGAACTCATAGTTGGGAAAAGGCTCGGGAGATGATGAGCTATAATCATATGGGGAGGCCTATGTTCAGAAGTGGACGGCAATTAGCTGAAATGATGATGATCAGATCAATAGTAGGAATCTAAAAATCAACTTTTGAGCTCAAGTTAATAAAAGAAAATCAATATTTAATTGATGTATATTTATTCTACGCCTACTAATTATGTATTTATTTTGATTTTGTAGAATACGCTAATCGTATGGGCACGTGACCACCGCGCACATCACAAGTATGTCGATACTGATGCTGACCCTCACAATTCAAATCGAGGCTTCTTCTTCTCACATATCGGTTGGTTACTGGTTAGAAGACATCCTGAAGTCAGAGCTCATAAAGTAGACCTGAGTGATCTTTTCGCAGACCCACTGCTGAAATTCCAGAACAAGTAAGTGCCTTAAAGCTATTCTGTACTTAAATAATAAATACGTTTGTCACGTGTTTAAGATTCGAATTTGATTTTCATTTAGATAAACGTGTCAAACGTCTGTACAACTTTTTTGTAATAACAATGTAAGGATAAGTGCATCATCGCATGACATTATGATGGTTTTTTTTTGTTGCAGTTATTACGTGTGGATGCTCCCGTTTCTTGTTGTCCTAACGCCGATATACATACCCACACTTTGGGGGGAGAAGAAAATGGTAGCTTTATTCGTATGTCTTTTCCTACGATATTTACTGACGATACATGTCTTTTTCGTCGTCAACTCAGTAGCTCACATGTTTGGTACTAGGCCTTATGATAAAAACATCCAGCCTGGAGAATCGAAGCTGGTATCATTTTTTGCATCTGGGGAGGGTTTCCACAATTATCACCACGCATTCCCGTGGGACTACAGGACAGCTGAGCTTGGTGGGTACTTGTTTAACACTTCGAGGTTGTTCATTGACTTGATGGCGAAAATTGGATGGGCTTATGACCTGAAGTCGGTACCGACTGACATGATAGAGAGACGCGTGAAGAGAACAGGGGACGGCTCTCACCCGGTGTGGGGGTGGGACGACCCAGACATGTCTGCCGAGGATAGAAAATTAGCAACTATTATAAATGAAAATAAGGAATCATAAAAATATTGATTGTTTTATTTAATACCTTCTTCGGAAAAGCGAATAAGACATATTGATATAAATACTTGATACATCAGTACAAGATACATCAGATACATACAGATACATCAAATTAATATTTCGAGGTTTTAGGTATTCATTTTTTGACACGGACTTTTAAAGTGATGTAAAGATCGCATTTATTTAAAGTCCCTTGATAGTTTTCAAATGACACAACATAAAAAGGCTAGTCTCCCTCGAGATACGGAACATTAGAAGTAGAGACCTATAATCATTTACTTAAAATTTGATCGCTTTCTACGCTACATTCCGACTCGTACTGCAAATCAAGGCTCGTTAATTTTTTCGGTATCAATATTCATTAGGTTCAACTAAGTTAAACAAAAATCTTTAATTCATTGATTGCTAATAATGTTTTAATTAATTTTATATAGTTTTAATGAACGTAATACAATTTATGTTCCCTAATATGTAAACGCTAATGATTCAAGGGCGACAATTAGTTAGGTGTGTGATTTGAAATAGTAAGTAGGTACAGGGTGGCAAAACGATGAAGGACGCGTCAAGAGAACCGGGAATAGCTCTCTCCCGGTGCTGGGCTGGGATAAACCAGACATGTCTGTGGAATATAGAAAATCACCAGTAAATTAAATAAGAATAAAAAAAAAACATTATTCAGGTGATTGTTTTATTATCACCTTATATTGTAAAACTGATTTCGAAATAAATACAAAAAGTGCGTTGTGTTATGTAGATACTATGTTTAATATAAGTCCCAATATGCAAAACAACAGATTACATTAATTGCCAAAAATAAATGCATTTTCGGTTAACAAAGCAGTGACATCTGTTGACGATTCCTGGAACAAGTTTACTACTACGACTGTGCCTACAACATAAGCTGTTTTTGTACGAGTACCTATCTGAATGGTTCACTTGACTTCAGTGAGATGGCGCTGTGCGTACATCGTGAAAGAAACTGAATGTGTGGTAAGGTCAACAAAAAATATGTACCTAATGTATGTAAATGAAAACAAATGAAGTATACGATACATCTGGCCTAATTTCCGTGTATTCATGTAATTCAAATACGAAATTATGATTTTCGGTAAGGTGTTTACATAAGTAGGTAGGTAGATAGGATTTACAGAATCTGAAAATAATCTGAGTAAGTACTTATTCAGTACAAAAGTAGAGTAAATTCGGTAACCTATTTCCTATTTCAAAGTTAATTACTTTGATTTTAGAAAATTGACAGTAGGTTTAGTGAAAATCCTAGCACTCACCCGCACTTTCACCCTTGTCACCAGTACCGACACTCAGATACCTAAAATAGTCATCCTTTCTCAAGCTTTAGTCTATTTTTGTACATTAAAATTGGTCAACGCAAACATCTACAAAATATTTATTTATTTATTTATTCTTTATTGCACACTTAACAACAAATATATAAAAATAATACAGACAGTTTATGTACAATGGCGAGCTTAACCCAGAATTGGGTTCTCTTACAGCCAACCTTAAAGCCATAGAGAGATTCGATAGTGGTAGGGTAGATTCAAAAAAGTGCACAACAAACATTAATAATTAAAGAAAGAAAAAAAATATATATATATATATACATATATAAAATAACAATATACTAAACATATATATGTAGTAAAACTACACAATACATAAACATAATACACATAAAAAAAAATATATATATACATACAAATATAAATGTCATTCATGATGATAAATAGTAATCCTTTACTCGTCTCTTGAATGCACCCAACGATGGGCTTTCGCGTATTGAGTGTGGAAGGGAATTCCACAGTCTCACAGCACGAACAGTGAACGATCCATCATAGCGGCTCGTAGTGTGGGAAGGGACACGAAGAAGGAGAGATGAGGAAGTGCGACAAGGTTTGCCTCTGGGAACAAGAAACTCAAAACGTTCCCGAAGATATCTTGGTGAGAGGGGATTATAGAGAACAGAGAAGAGAAAAGAAAGAATGTGAGCATCTCGACGCCGCCGAATGGGCAACCACTTCAACTGACTTCGGAATTCCGACACGTGGTCGTACTTCCTGAGCCCAAAAATGAAGCGGATGCACAGATTCTGCAGACGTTCGAGCTTGTCTAGAAGTTCCTCAGTCGCATCAAGGAAACAGACATCAGCGTAATCTAGTAGTGGGAGAAGAAGCGACTGAGCGAGAGTAATTTTGGTTGAAAAAGGCAGGAACTTTTGGAGCCGTTTAAGAGACTGAAACGTGCAAAATACTCTCCTGCTTACTTCCGCAATGTGTTTACCCCAAGACAAGTGGCAATCCATTAGCACACCCAGGTTTTTGACGTGCGAAGAGTAATTTATAATGACATTATCATACAAGAGTGGCGGAGGAGATTGCAACCTATTTAGAAAATATCTGCCACCAACAATGATAGCTTGAGATTTAGAGGGGTTGACTAAAAGTCCAAAGCTCTTAGCCCACTGACTTATGTTGTCAAGATCATTATTGATGGCATCAATTGTCCTAGGAAGCTCCTCAAGGTTACAATGTTGATAAAGCTGCAAATCGTCTGCATAGAGATGGTAATGTGAAGTAAGTGACTTTGTGATGGCGTTAATAAAAACGGAGAAAAGTAGAGGAGAGAGAACGCCGCCCTGAGGAACACCCGCAGCAAGATCACACCACTCAGAGGAACCCTCGTCAGAGCGAACCGACTGCGAGCGACCTCGAAGATAGGAACTAAACCACGCAATTACAGACGGAGATATATTAAGAGAAGAGAGGATTCCTAGGAGGATGTCAAAATCAACTGAGTTAAAAGCACTACTGAAATCCAGTAGTACCAATACAGTTAAGCGCCGGTGCTCCATAGCCAGGCGAATGTCATCCGTGATTTTCACCAGAGCGGAGACAGTGCTATGGCCCGGACGAAAACCAGACTGGTATGGACTCAGCAGGCTGTTAGAGGAAAGAAAGTGAGACAGTTGATTATTGACAACACTCTCAAGGACTTTGGAGAGGATTGGAAGTATGGATATTGGACGGAACTGGGAAACGGAGGAGGGATTGGGTACCTTGGGCAAAGGCAATACATGGGCTTTTTTCCATGCTGAAGGAAAGGAACTGGTAAATAAGGAGAAGTTAACAAGATGTAAAATCACCGGAATTAGTACATCAAGAATGGGAAGAAGCATTCGAAGATGAAGCCCATCATCTCCTACTGCTTTTGAGGAAATGGATAAAATTGAACGCTTTATATCCCCCTCTGTAGCTGGATGGAACGAAAATGAAGTACAATTTGGCAAAGAAGCATTTGATAGATAATTGAGAAGAATAATATATTTTTTGTCTTTAGGGCTTTAGGGCTTTTTTTATTTGATGTACATAGTTATTATAGTTATAGTGTTAGGTATACCGGAAAATATGGAAAATTACACCGCACTCTACAATTGGAAACGAGAGCAGCAATAATCAAATACATATTGCAATTAACAACATCGTAACACGAATATAATAGTACATATTTCGGGTTCACGTCAATGAACTGAGGTACTTTCAACTATTGCAGTTGTCACTTGTCGACCAAAGCAGGGCATCGCGGATTTGACACATCGATCTCTTTGACACAAATATATCTTAAATACTTTTAGATTAGAAAACATGATGCATACATTTCGACACCTGCTTTGGTACAAAAACAATTATTTGTTTATTTTGGGATTCGTCTGGATAAGTAGGTAATTCCTTACCTCGTAAGTACACACGTACCTACGTAACCTGGTCGCGTGGGAACAAAGTGCTCTATTTTTATATTTAGGTAGTTAATTAATACTGTCCCGTGTTTAATAAATAAAATATATCGACGATTAATGAACTATAGTGTTCACGCAAGAACCTATGACGGAGACGTTTGACCGATCACCTCGTTAGAATAACATCAACAATTACAATCACAAACATCTATTGCGTTCTAGCAAACCTAAGTATCATCACGTTGATGTAGGATCTTACCAGTACGTAGCGTAGGTACTACAAAAAGTGAAGTACTAACAAGAAAAACAATTTCTTTACGAAAATAACATTATAGTATTTTCTTTCAGCTCTCACTGAAACAGTACGCTTATAAAAATGTACAATGTAATAAGTAGGTACCTACCTGAAACGAAGAGCAGTTTAGTATTTTCTGTGTTTTTTTAGATAAAATAAGTTGCTAAGGGGATCTCATAAAGTCAGGTTCCAGGAAGAACCTCGATAGTGGCTCGACCTACGAGCATCGAGCATCTCAGTTCACTCGATTTTAACCCATTTAGCAATTGACGATATGTTGCGAATCAGACTCCTGCATCAATTTAGCAATTTGTGTACAATACGACCCTATAGTCACATACTACGATGTGCCAAATTGAATGGAATGGGATATTAAACCCTGTATTCAAAATCTTTTGAGGTCATTCGAGTACATTCTGTCTAAGAAAACATGTTTTAATTGTGTTCAAGATTTTTACTTTAAATAGCTTTCGCCAGTGGTTTCACACGCCTCCTACGGGAAGTTGCTCCACTCATTTTCTCACCTTTGTAATATTAGATTGGAAGAGCTATTACAGGTTTTTAGGAAAAACTCATAAGCTATGAGCACGGTTCAAAAGAGGAGACTTGTCACAGAGACTGTTAGAATCTACAAAGACTCAATGGGAACATTACATACATCAATGTGGTACCTAAAGATCTTTCTGTTTCAGAATATATTAAAAAAACGGTCTTAACTTGTTCTTCGTTTTCGTTTTAACAAGTAATTATTTACGTGTTTAGTACATAGTTTTTTTGTTTGTTTGTGATATAAGAACGCTTTAATTCTTACTTAAAATTAACATATGATGTTAACCGTTTGTTACTTAACTATTACGTTTCATCATCATCATCATCATCATCATCAGCCTATCGCAGTCCACTGCTGGACATAGGCCTCTCCAAGTGCACGCCACTGAGAACGTTACGTTTATTTATAGATTATTTTCGTTAACTCACCTGAGACATAAGGTACAAACGATGACGCTAACAATGTGTTTGTGTTTTTTTCTTTTTCTTAGTAAAAATTTTAAACTGTATTTCAAATTTTCTGGTCCTTGGGCTACCGCCAAAACACAATTGGCTAATACGGTTTAATAACTTGATTGAGCAAAATGTAATTCTCTTTACGTCGAATAGACCAATTTTATTTCGAAAAACTTATTTCATTTATTTATCTACTACTTTCTTAGTCTGCACTGAAAATATACCAGACGAGAAATCACGTGATCATTGAATAATTCAACTTACCATTTTCGTAGAACACTGTATACCGTCACATTTATTTTCTGTTATGAAATTATTATGAGACCAAAGTCACGCATAAGAAAACGTGTATGATTCTAGAAGAAAAGGTCGTGACCTATAGTCTTATCACTTTCCTTGAACTGTACAGATAGACCACACAGTATGTGCTTCGAGAAAAGGCTTTCTAGTACTTTCATCAGCTCCATGAAATTCAAAACATGAAATATGTAAACAGTCTAGAACCACATCATTCAAGATAGGAGAGAAAGGGGACATCTTTTATCTCTTAAGCATCACTTACACTCTTAAGCATATTTATATAAGGAAACAAGCCGATTTTCCGCGGTTTCATCCGCGTCCCTTATGAACTACTACGCATGCTTGGATAAAATATAGCCTATGTCACTCGGGAAGAGTGTAGCTTTCCAACAGTGAAAGAATTTTTCAAATCGGTTCAATAGTTTCGGAGCCATTACCACATATTATACAATAGTTTTATATATGGTAGGTAATATACATTAGTACATTTAATTAAATCAAATGTTTCTGTTAACGCCTGTTTCAATAAAGAAGTTAAAGGGCATAAAGTTTCAAAAGTAAAATGACAAAGTGCAATAGTCCCAGAATAGAACAAGTAATGTATGCACATGACACTTTGTATACCGACTTGCGACACTTAAAATCAATGCAGAAGCACGCGCCTTCAGCGCATTTCAGACAAATAAGATTCATTTCAGCAACACATCATGAAGAAGTGACTGACTTTAGTTCATAATGTTTAGATTAAGAGCGTGTACGCTCGCCGCGCGATGTCAACTTTAGGTAATTCAACGCAAAAAACCGCGCAGACTAGCGTCGCGGCTGTGTGCGTGCCTATCATACTTCACGTATAGTCACACAAACCATTTTGATCCTTTCGAGTGAAATTGGTAGAACAAAAAATATATTATTTAGTAAATAGTTAATAGCGAGAAAATAGTGTAAGTCTATGGATGACTAAAATATAAAAGCATGAAAATAAGTCGTTAATACTTACACTCTTTTACAAAAAAATCGGGCACCTATGAAAACCTTGGTTTTGAGGACTTTCTGTATATTACATACAATTTTCAACAGTACTAAAAATACTTAATGGCAATGTTAAGAGTTTCTGTATTTTAACCGATTTCAAAAAAAAAGGAGGAGGTTTCAATTAGATTGTTTTGTGATTGTTCTCGATTTCTCAAAGACGCCTGGACCGATTTGAAAAATTGATTGTTTATATGAATGGTCCAGTCCATCTAGACCGAAAAATTGTGGTCAAATAACAACAATTGCCGGAAAGCCAAATATTGGTGAAGAGCTTGGGTTTATCATTGCAAATAAAGTTTTAAGTTATCTATCCTATATGCTTCAAAAGTTATTCGGGATCAAAAGTCAAAATTTGGGTACATCCAAAATGAACATATAAATAAAATTATAGCTCGATTGGTAACAGACATCTGCAATAAGTGATTTCTAGCCTAAGGAGTCCGCCATATTGGATTAAGACTCGCGACACATTTTTTTTCGAGTTATTCATAGCAAGCCCTTTCATTTGATACCCGTATCGTAGGAATGCATTAAAAAACATTTTTTTTCTCCATCTTGGGTATACCGCCATATTGGATATAAAATCATACATTGTCATTAAAACTGAACATTCAAACAAAATTTCAACTCAGTCGATAAAAAAAATATGCTTCATAATTGAGCTTTAAATAAAATAGTAATGTATCAAGATTTGTTGGTCGCGCTTGAAATGTACTCTATTCTCGGTATCCACGGCAGAGGTTATTCACCCTACGCGATGTGACGGAGCGACACGTCCTCTCTCTGTGAAGCCTTGCGGCGGTCTGGTTTGAGTTGACTCGCGTGCAGCGTTTTATAGTAGTTTTTAAATAATTTATAAAAAAATAAAAACGAGAGATTAAATTATAATATAAAGTTTATGTTTTAAAGAAAGAGTTATATTACTATAGTAAATAATTGTTATATTAAATTAAGTAAGATAGGTAGGTAAAAAAAGCATTTGAAATTCACAATTTTTCACATTGTTAAAATATTTTTTTCTGAAAGATAGAGACCTAAATCAAAAAATGTTTTCAACTAACTATAGGCATGGGGATTTCGTCTATGAGTAAAAAAATAAATATGATTAGATTTGCCACTGTTTTCACATGAATTTAAGCTTCGAAATAGACGCTGAACGGGAATTTTATAAAACATCTGTTACATTATAGGGGTTTTAAGTATTTAAACTACACAAATTGAAATTTATGTTCAATTAACTATATAGACAGTGAAATTACCTTGCGTTATTAAAAATTAACAAAGTTATAGGATAAGTAGTTAATGAGAAACAGTGGTTTGAAAAGTACCTTTTTAGGCCAAATGGCGCTCGGTTGACGTACACGCTCTTAAGTTACAGAGATGGAGACGTAAATTATAACAGTTTTCGTAAAGAAACAGAAGTCACGTTTTAGTACCTATATGTTTTGATATATGGTTAAATGTTTTATTGAGCTAATTACCTATGCATATATTTATACAATAGTATTTTATGACAAATGTTTAATATGTCACACATTAAACATTTTGATTTATTTGTATAAATACCTGCGTTTGCATAAGTAGTTGATTTGATAGAAATCTGAATAAGACAGATATCCTACCAGATATTTCGCGACAAAAAAATTTATGTTCTTTGGTTTAAAATAAACTACATTTATTGTATTTCTTTACTTAGTGCAACTCAGCAAAAAACTTAACTATACGGGCTTAGACACCTCTTAGGTGCAGTCCCAGACGTTAAAACCTGCACCTCATGTAACTAAAATATTACACAAGATTATGTAAAGCCAATGAATGTATAAGATAGGTTACATTATTGTTATCAAATACAACCCCAAACATCTTATCAGACCAGGTATTTTTAGACGACAAGTTCATGAGTTATCACGTAAGCTTAGCGACGGAACGTGATCTACTTACGTGGAAAATAACTTCATGGCATCAACGTTAGTACTCTCACGTAGATACTGCAAGTTTATCTATTACACTCTATGTATCTGGATGCTCTTTATAAATTAATTAAAGGTTATCTACGAGTCTGATACAAGCACAATGTGCAAAACGTGTTTGGTTGAACTTGCACAACATTATAACGGGAACGTGACATAAACCCCAAAATACACAGATAATGTAAACAAAAAGTAATACATCAACAACGTAATAAAACATTATTTTAAAGGAAAATAACACAACAACTTTGAAGGGAACTTTTAAGGGTCTATCCTAGAGGTACCTACAACAAAGTCTAAGTATTAATTTTCATGTTCTCGAAGACCAGTTTTAAGTTCTGCCTTACATGTTTCTTGATGATGTAATTAGTGATTTTTTTAGTAAGGATAACGTGTTTCCTTACAGGGTATCTGTTTTCAGGAAATATATTTTAACAATATCTACATAGTACCTAAGAGAATACCATTTAGATTCATAAATACTTCAGGGAGCCTGTATAAAATACAGCTTTTTCTTATTGCATTGTAAAATTTTACGCATAGCAACACAATAACGAATCATTAATTATTTTAATAGATCATTTCAGCATCATTGCGAAATAGTAAACGATCAATCTTCGCTTACGTTTTCCTGTATAAAAATAAAAACTTGAAATACCATGAATATCATTACCGTAATATTTTTCAAAACAAAAAATAATTTACCTAGGTATATAAGTAGCCAAATAAATAACTGGATTTGTACCAGTTTCAATATCGCCAAAGTTTAGGTACAACTTTGTCACGTTATTATTATATGTTAAGTCGTTAAATATCGCCCGATTCCTAATTACTAGCATTTAATAGGTGCATGCACTATGGGTGACTCGAGATTTGGTTCGCTTTACATTTGTACTTTGCCCCTGTGACAATATGAATAAATAAACTGATCATTTTTTATCTCTTTAAAGTTTTGCCCTAAATATTTCTAATATTACGTATGTATATTTGGATTGGTAACGCACACTTTGAAGGATCATCCTCCGGCTTTGTCATACTAAAACCTTATGCCTGAAAAAAGATAATATTGGCACACTTCTTTTAACCGATTTCACAAATAGAAGGAGATTTTCAATTTGATGTCCTTTTTATGTTTGTTTGCGCATAACTCAATCTTGCTACCGTCACCGTTGGGTCCAGGTAAAAGTAAAATAAATTATTTTGTAAAATCTAGTACCTAAGCAATATAAGGCATAATCTTGGTCCCGTTGCCAGGTGAAAAGTAAAATAAATTATTTTGTAAAATCTAGTAAAACCTAAACAATATCAAGTAAAGCGTTTGGAAAACCCAAGTAGGTACAATAAATAAGTATGAAAAGCTGAAGTTTCTTGTTTTTAAAAATTGATGGATTGTGTATGGCAACAATTTACGTTGGCAACCAAACTAGACTGATGGATGATGGCATCACATTTTGAGAATGAATTTGATTAAAATTTGCTCATCTTGATTGATGAAAACCTTATTGTTGCCGGGTGGAGTGTTAGGCTTATATTAAGGTAAGAGAGCTTCAGTTTCGTGAACAATATAGACGGCTTAAGTGACTACCTAGAGGTATTTGGTACAATGGTATTAAGTTTTCTGTGACAGGTTTCTAAAATAAGACTTATTTTAAATATAAGGATATACGCGTAACTGGAAGTTCGTAAATGATACTTGAACATATAATTGTATCCATGATTACAAACAACTTTTCCAAAAATATTTTTTATTCTTACTATTTTTTATTCTCATCGGGAGAAGGCACAAGTGCTAAGTTGAGTTTCAGTCAACTGTTTTGCGATTGTAATTAAACTATTTTATTTTATTTGAAAGTTATTTGTAATCATGAGTAGAATCCACGTCAAACTTTTATTAAAATTACAGAAACTCGTACAAAAGATATTGTTTTTTTTTAATAAATTGATAAATATGTAGAATATTGAAACAAATTTCATATTAATTATAACAACCACATAAAGCTGACGATGGCGTACTCGTATTGAAAATAATATGTCAATATAAGTTCAATCAATCTTTCACTGCAGTTTCTGACCACAGTGGCTTGGACTTTGGCACTTCGCAACGACTCCATCTCAACGTCAATGTCGTTAGTACAAAGGTCACTGAAAGAAAACATCCGAGGTCCACGCGGCACCACGCGGGATTGTGTATTTTGACCCCAGATCCTTACGTGACGTATACAAAGTGCGCACACGCAGGTCTTCCCGCGTTCGCTCCGTATCATAGCAAAATCGCATTTGTATATAATCGGTCGCGAGGAAATTCAGCTGCCAGTCTTCTACGGTGCGTCTGTCATCAATCACACCAAACGGGCTGCAACTAGTACATATATTGAGTGGATGATACCCACTCTTGCTAGTTCCGCTGTTACATCGTTCTAAAAAAGTACAGGTAAGCTTTATTTTTTTTTACTTTAAAAACAAATAAAATGGTGAATTTGTGTTAAAATTAAATTAAATGTTTAGTGCTATTCAATTGTAGGTATGCTAATATTTTGTGTAATGTTAACGAGTTTTTCCGATTTGCATTAATATAAATTCAGATTTTTACATCAATTTAATTTAATTTTCTGATAATGCCTAAAGATTGTTTTGGTTCTCAAAATTTGCATTACACCTTGCAAATAATATTTTTATTTCCATCTGATTCTGATCAAAGTGAGTGATAGATGTATGCACTTCCTTAATAAATGCTGAGATAAACTGGAAAAAAATAAACATCACACAAACACATCTTAAAAATAAAACTGTGAAATAAAAAAATTAAAATCTTAAGCAAATTGTATTTTATTTTTATAAAATAAAAAATACAGCTCTTATACAATACAACATATTGGATCTAACTAAAATATTAACTATAACTGTCAATAAAGTTTTCGTAAATAAATCACGGGTATCTATCTACTTCATACATTTACTCCGACCTTGATCTTTCTTCAAGTTAGAATCTTCTTTACTGTGCTCAAATTTAATGTTCCATCTAATGGTTTTGAAATGGTTTCAGAAAATAAAGTTTTTTTTCTAATGTAAACGGTTAATTAGAATGTTTTTGCATCTTGAACTCATTATCATAACCTAATAGGTAAGAATCGGTTAACATTAGAGTAAAAACGTATTTTTGTGGAATGGACTATAAATGGATGCATTTAAGGTCGATATAGTTCATGGAATGCTAAATAACAAGTTCTAGGTTACAACATTCGATTCAAAAATAAAAAAAAATAAACAAAGACCCACGTGAATTCTGTTCCGCGATAATCTTGATTATTCACACAAAAATAATAATCATTTTGTAAGGTAAACTACAAACAAGGATTTGAAAGTTGCGTCGATTTTTATATCCAAAACAAAAATTAAAATTACTTCAACAATTTAATTTAAAAAAACGCCATCCAAAAACCTGTCGAAAACATGTAAGTCCACTGTTATTATGCTGCTTTCATTAATAAGGTCATTGATATTAATTTAAGGTTATAATTTTTATTTTAATACGTACAGTAGCTATACATAGCAGTATTGTATTAAAGGGTTCACCAATAAACTAACCTGTGGAAAGATTTTTATTATTATTCGAGTCAAAGTTATGAAAAAAATAAAACACTCCTTAGTCTATAATGATCTAGAAACGCAAAAGAGCAATAAAGTAATCTAAACATTAAATAATACTTCATAGATCTCTCATATATTTAACTACTATTCTAATTAAGTAACATACGTAGTAGACTACAGCCTCCTTATACCGTCAACTGTTTAATTAATTAGTAGAAACTATCCTTTATCACTACAAAGGTGTCAGTAAAGTCATCCGATAATAATATTCGCAAATATAAAGGCACCATCTGTGAAGTATCGAGACATAGCGAGCCTTTTATTGGACACAAAGCGCGCTCTATCCTGAGATGGTTGATTGTGTTCGCATCATACGGATCACGCCACTCCTGCGCATTCATCATGCTGGCCGTCAAATAAACGTATGAATCGGCACCAAAAAGAACATGGGTACATTCCCCGGCTACATTATCTTTCAGTTCACTGATCAATCTGTCACAAAAGCATCTATACTTGTGAAAGAAAATATTGTCAGCTGCATTGGATGCTCTGAATTCTCTCACCCCAACCTAGCTATAATAAAGGTGAATAGCACTGGACAGAGAAATATCTACCTGGTATCCATATACATCGAACCTAGAGAGGACAATAGCAATGTTCTTGATCGACTCGCGCTTTTTCTCGAGAGAACGGCTGGCTCCATCCACCTGGTGTGTGGCGATTTCAACGGCTGGCATAGCCTGTGGGGCTCTGCGACTAACAACAGAAGGGGCAACAAGGTCGCCGACCTCATTTTGCAGCATGATCTCTTCATCTGTAATACGGGTACAACACCTACCTTCGTCACCACTACCCATAACCAACTACGGACGTCCATCATTGACGTTACTCTTGCCAGTGACCCTGACAACTGTGCCGTCTCAGACTGGACCGTTAATAGCAACATGTGCCCCTCTTCAGATCACAGCGCCATCGAATTTAAGGTTTCCTTCGGCAGAACCCCTCTAACTCGCAACGTTAACATGTCTACCTTTAAATACAACACCAGCGGGGTCAAATGGAATATAGTCAAAGAAAAATTCATCGACGAAATCAACAAAAATCTAAACACATCAACTAACATATCTAACGTTTCTATATCAGGCATAGACACACTAGTCGACCAACTAACTAAATCTATTCAGCAAGCATGCAATAACACGCTCCCGCGGACTTCAGGCTATCTCAGAAAGGCACCCTGGTGGAATGAGAAGCTAGACACGCTTAAGTCCAAGGTACTGCGAATACACCACCTGTTGCTCAACCGAAGACGCCGTAACAGACGCATAGATGACCTGCTGGATGAGAACAGCAGACTCCGAAAGGAGTATGCCGAGGCCATTCGTTCGACCTCTACTGAACACTTTCGGGAGTTTTGTAATCGTCAGACAAAGGAGGACGTGTATTCTGTGACTAACAGGATAATAAAAACAATTCCTTTACGGCAACCACCCGCCACCTTGAGACTTGAGGACGGCACCTTCACTACTGATTCAAGAGACACCGCGCATGCCCTCCTTGATAAATTCTACCCGGAGGACGACGACACCAGTGACACTCCCTCTCAGCAGCACATCAGATCCCTTATGGAACTCCCAATTGACACTCATAACGAACCCCCCTTCACACATACAGAAATTGTAAACTGTCTCAAACAAATGAATCATAAAAGAGCCCCTGGCCTGGATCACTTAACCGCAGACATTTGCTTTCAATTTGCCATTCACTTTCCTGATACCATTACTGAACTTCTCAATAGATGCCTAGCGCTTAATTACTTCCCCGACGCCTGGAAAGTGGCGCTGGTCAAAATCATCCCTAAACCCGGTAAAACAGACTTCTCGAGCAGCTCCTCATTCAGACCTATCGGTCTCATCAACGTATTTGGGAAACTGCTTGAGAAGCTGCTAATCAATCGACTAACCCACCACTTAAATATCTCCTCAGCCTCATCAAATATGCAGTTCGGCTTTAAACAAGCCACCTCCACTTTCCAAGCCATTGACACCGCTCTTAGTGTCGTTAGGGAGGCGAAATCTAAAGGGGAATGCATCGTGGCGGTGTCTCTGGACATCAAAGCCGCTTTCGACCATGCGTGGTGGCCTGCCATCTTTCACCGACTTCGCACCACCAACTGTCCTGCAAAATTTATAAGTTACTGCTCAACTACGTCTCCAACCGCAAAGTATGCCTCAGATTCGCAGACTGCCAAGTAGAAAAGAGCATGACCAGGGGTTGCATACAGGGATCGGTCTGCGGACCTACCTTGTGGAACACGATCCTGGATGACCTTCTTTCAATGGAACTGCCATCTGGCTGCCACCTTCAAGCTTATGCCGATGACGTACTGCTTGTTACCCACGCGAAAGACACCACCGCACTCGAAAACTTAACAAATACTATGCTCTCAAAGATCACAGCATGGGGGAAATCCGTCAAGCTCTCCTTCGGGCCTTCCAAAACTCAAGCAATGGGGTTCACAAACAAATCAGCCAAATGCATCATTAAAATAGACGACCAAAAAATCAGTTTTGTCAACTCTTTCAAATACCTGGGAGTTGTCATAGACCGTAAGATGCGATTTACGCAGCATGCAACCTATACCATAGAAAAATCTAAAAAATTATTAAACAAACTCACCATTTTGTCAGACCCACTTGGGGCGTCCACGCAGATAATATACGTATCATTTACGAGCAGGTAATACAGCCAATCATTTACTACGCCGCGAGCATATGGTCCGGCGCACTGCGATACTCGTACATTCGGAAAAAACTCCTCTCATTACAACGGCTCTTTGCCCTCAAAATTATTCAGGGATTCCGCACTGTGAACACCCCCACAGCAATCTCGCTTGCCAACCTTACTCCTCTTCCCTCGAAAATTCTTGCAATAGCTGATTGTGAACGCACCAAACTCAACGGCTTCTTTCTTTCTACCCTCCGACATCCCACTGGAAACCCCACCCACCCAACTTACTTCCTTCACCCTCTCAGGAATGGCATTAAATTCAAAGAGTTAAAATCAGTGGAAGAAATTGCTGCAGTGTATGGTCCCGACACTACCCAAGTATACACCGACGGCAGCAAGCACAACGACAGGGTAGGTGCTGCTGTCGTTATTATACAAAACAATAACGTCAGATATATTAAAAAACTGAAACTCCACGAGTGCTGTTCGGTGTTCCAGGCCGAAATGCTTGCAATACTGCATGCCTGCAAGCTGCTTTTAGACCGAAGATCCTCTCCTGCCACAGTCCTTTCAGACTGCAAGTCCGCCCTTACAGAACTGGCAAACCCCTATAGCTCGAACCATTTTGCTACGCAAGTCCACAATCTCCTCTTGGATGCTGAGTCTGCTGGCCTCAGTATATCGTTCGCTTGGATTAAATCCCATATCGGGATTCCAGGCAACGAACTGGCTGATTCCGCCGCTAAATCTGCTGCCAATCTTCACCGCTCCTGTGACTATGCATCGATCCCAATCAGTTACGTTAAATATAAGAATAATCTCCTCTGCCGCCAGGCAGCCTCTGATCTCTATGACACAGCAACTCACATCAAAACTCTTATCCCCAGCTATGAGCAGCTCCAAATATATTTAGCGTCAGTCAAACCAAACTTCGCGATCACGCAATATTTATCCAACCACGGCTACCACAAATCTTATCTTCACCGCTTCCACATCACCCCCGATAATCTGTGTCCATGTGACGGGATTAGCATTCAGACCTGGAAACACCTGACTCAGGAATGTCTTCGCTTTTCTTCCACTCGGAATGACCACTTGATTGTGGCGGATGGTTCGAGCCCCTATGATATAACCCAGCTGACGCCAGAAGCTATGGACACCATGCACAATCACATTTTTCAGATTGTCAGGCAGCTCAAGCGGTTTAACAACAACAACTAGCCCATTTGTAACCGCCGATTACCATACCATCATCCCACCATTTCCCAACATTACATCATCCCATCATTTCTGTACCATATCCGTAAATTTAGTTTTATATTTTATTTATTATGTATGTATATATTATATAATTGATATAACATATCCCTCCTCAAACTACCCACAACATCTAAAACCCCTCCACAATACCTCCCCAAACCAAAACCAGTCAGGAGAAAGGCGCAGACATACCATAAGTGTTACCCTTTCTCCCCAATGTAAATATTAAAAAAAAAAAGATAGATTGCGAATCCGCACAGAAATCACTAGATGTTAGTACAGTTTCTTATATTTTTAACCGACTTTAAAAATGAAGTTCTCAGTTTGAAGTGTACCTATGTTTGCATGTTTGTTGGATGCAGTTTTCAGCGCAGTATTTGTTTTTTTAAGAGATTAAGATTAAGAGAAGGTTTTCAATATATATTATTTTTATTTTTGTTTATTCAATTAAGTTTAATATGGATTAATTATTGCTATTATCACAGTTAATAAGAAGGGCTTATGAAGTTACATAATTATTCTTACAACCTTGATGCAAAGATATTTGAAATGTGGGTAATAGAATTAAAAAATATAGGTACAAAAATATATCTTAGACACCAATGGCTGATAAAAAGGTGAAGGAAAACATCTTGAGGAAACCTGGACTATATAGTCTGAAATCACCAACCCGCATTGAGCAAGCGTGGTGATTAATGCTCAATCCTTCTCCGTGTGAGAGGAGGCCTGTGCCCAGCAGTGGGACGATAGATAGGCTAATTAAAAAAAAAAAAAAGGTACAAAAATTGGCTAATGTTATAATAACTATTCTACTGCCACTGCGATATGTTATTAGTTAAAAAGAATGCCTACGGAAACTGTGGAGGCAGTTATTATGTCAATATTGAACTGCTTAAATGGCAATATAACTTATATTGATATAATACGACATTGTCGACGAAGATAATTGACGCCTACCATCCTTATTATATGATCTCGTTAACAGCATTCGTGTATACAAAAATGGTTATATGTACCTAAATAAAATATTTAATTAGGAATGTTTGATTTTCATACGAATAATATAATAAACAGAACGACTTTGAAAATGTCACTCCTTTCGATCTTACGTAGAAAAAAAAAGGTAGCTCTACAATAAAAAAAAATGTATTTAAAAAAACTATACGAACAGATGTAAAAAAGATTTAAAATGTATTTCTAATTAATTATATCGATAATAATTTAGACTTAAATTAAAATAATTGTCCCAAAAAGGTTTCATTCTCTAAGACCTAGTACTTCGTTTATAAATAGTGTTGAGATTTAGTAAACTTTTGTATCGAGATTACAATAGATTTTTACCTAATCTAATTTATTATAAGCCAATTTCAATTTTACATTCTATGACAAGTGTAATAAACATACAATAGTACTTAACATAAGTTACGTAAATTGTCTGTGTCGGTATGATAATATGTTTTTTTTTTTTTGTGTATCACTTCAATGTTTTGCATGCATTTAGCCTAGAAATTAGCTAAATTAAGTCGTGTGAAAGGTGTGAACGTAGAGATACCGAAATTGCGAGCAAAACATTTCATGAAAACTTTACACGCTCCGACTATGCTTGGGTCGGCTTCTAGTCTGATTAGATAGGGCTTAATAATGGACATTTTAGTAAGAGAGATTTTAACTTAGAACTTCACAACCTAACTAGGTACTTACATTTTATACCCACTAGTGATAACAAACATTTGCATAGCAACAGAAACTATTTTTTTAACTAGGCGGAAATTATTAGGCCCATAAACTGACCGCGGAAAGTTTAAAGTAGTTGAGTAATACTATGCGAAGATAAGTACCTATTGCAATCGGGTAGAGCGATCGGTCGGTGCGTTATCAAAACATGTCATATTGAAGAAAAAACAATGGGAAGTGACTCGGTCTGATAATGCGTTCGCACAAATTATATCGCGTAATTACCTTGACCTTTATCTCAAGTAGATAAGACTCAAAATTCTATGTACAATACTAAGATTAATATCATCGAACTTATTCACGATCTCTGTGTGATCCCGCACTTGCAGTGCAATAATTTATTTTTGTTACGAATAGTACAGAGTGCGTGACTTAAAATAATATGTGTTACAATGGCTATTTTATTTATTTTTATAATACTATATAATGATCGCGAGTGTATCATCAGCTTAATTATCATGACACCAATGACACGTGACGTAAATGTGTATTCAAATAAACTAAAAAAAAAACAGTTTAAAAGTATTTTTAACACTGCGACATGTTTTGTCTCACGAAATGATAATTGTTTACTTCCTCACTTTTTTGTTGTTTAACTTTTATCTCATTTACCAAATCAATTAATTACCAAAGGCAGCTGAAACAATTGTTTGTTAAACAAAAGAGGTTCATTAAAATTCTGAAAGATATTTGTATAGGTATTGAGGCTGGATTTGTAACCGTTGCATATATTAGTTTTTTAAATATCTACCTAAGTTAAAGTCCACTAAATGCACCACTAGGCAATGTTTACCCTTTAGCTCTAAGGGATTACCGTCCAGGAGGAAAAATGTCGCATATTACGTAAAATAAAAGCTAAAAGCCAGCTTAGTTGCTATTATGTTTCCCTGAACAACATTGTGACTTAATAAAAACTCGAAGCCGAGGGCTTGTTCACACAGGTGCAAGTGCACGTGAAGAATGATTAAAGGATAACTAAGATTCTTGTCCGATATCGACTAATTAGTCACAGATAATTCGGTAATTAATAGATATCTTTAGATCGCATTGCAGTACCTAATTTCCTCAAACATTTGATTACACAGGTATAAAAAAGATTAAACAGGTTTTTTTTGCATACCGAATCATAAACCCACTTTAGAAAGCAAACTGCCAAAAATGTGCTCAATATTTAGTCAAATAATGGAGCGTTTAGAACGACGCCAGTGCAAGCGCCTTATCTAGGTACTTGCTTTGCCAATGCAAACGAGCCCTCACGTGTGATTGGATGTTGAGCTTAAGGATTAACCGGGCTTACTGAACAAGGCACACGTGACGAAACACGATCACAATTTACGTTTAGATTGACAATATCATAATTAATCTGCAAACAAAATTCATTCCATGAAACTTATTGAAACCGTGACTTTATGCACCGAATATACGCAAATAGCGATTCCATAGCAGACCATTATAATTACCTTGAAAAAGTGCTAATTGTTTCATCATAATTTGAATCGAAAAGTCAGTGGTTGCTGTTAGTATTTCAGGCCATATTGTGAGTCACTTTGATCGAAACTACTAGTATAATACTTGCCTGTGTGATCTTCGGACAATAATAGTGCCACTCATTTTGGTAATAAGTACCTACCTAGTGTTGTGAAATTGTGTTCAAAAACGAAAGAGGCTTGAATATGGTAGGTGTTCTATTCAATATTTTCGAGAAGATTAGGTACTTTAGAGCGAGGGTATCTGCTGTGCTCCGAAATTATCCAATTCATATTTTAACTTCCCAAAAAAAGGGATTAAAACAAAGATTATTCTCAATATATCTCACCAACAATCACAGCAAGATCTGTAAGCTTACATACTAGATGGGTAGAGTTTTTAAGTGAAACATTAAACTGAAAGTCTGAGACTAGAACCGCGGCACGGTAAAGAATGAACAAAGCAACCGTTCGAAGATGCAGCACTTTTCTTTGTTTGTCCCATTTTAAAAGACTATCGAAATAAAGCCGTCTAATATACCAATGTGTGCGCTTTTAAGTTCATTCGAGTTTCAGAAAATACAAAATACATCTGTATGTGCTCAAACCGCAGCCAAAAATGTTAATTCTCAAAACTTTGTCCAAATCTCTCATAAAGATAGTCTTGCTACATTTTAATATCGAAGTTTCTATTTTGTGGTTTTTGTTTACATCTCTGAGCACTTACACAAGTTTGTTATAAGTTTTGCAATAAATATTTAGATTTAACGTTAACTAAAACCTTGGGTAACTAGTTTAAGTACCTTTATCTGAATGTCTTTTCATAATTATTATTAACCCACGCTGTAAATATTATTTCTTTATAATATTTCTTACTTTGTATTCCTTAAAATACATAGCAAAAATATCAAGTAACGTAACAATTGAAAACCGCCTAATTATAGCCACATACGTAAACGTCTGTAATAGACAAACGAGGCACCATCATCATACGTTCGCCAAACAGCATTTAATAGCAACAATTGTCTAGTTTTTCTTATACTCATACAAAAACGCTTTCATACGATGTTGTAACATATGTTACCTGTTTAACATATTATTTACGTACATAGTTTAAAGAAACATTATTAGCCCTATTTCATTTTGCGGTTAAGTAACTGTTATATAATGTCCGCTTAAAGTGACATTCATATTGCATCATTATAACTTCATTTTCTGCAACTGTCCAAATTATTACGCTTGGACGCCAACTACTATCAAAGTCAATACAAAGTTTTCTTATTGGAAGATAATTTTATTAATTTAAGTAGGTGTATAATGCGTTAATTTATTTATACTGTAAAATACATAACAGCTAATCAGCTCATGACAACTAGATTTTTCAGTCTTTAATGCACCTAATAAACACCTAAAATTTAAACTAGCAAATAGAAAAGAATCGATAGCTTCACAGTGACTTCCAATAAAACATGCAAGCTACCCTTCAGATGTTTCCAATTCCCCCTGTAGACGAACATTCAATAAGTATTTGCATACGTAGGTTTGCACTCGACCTGTATAAATAGCACCTTCTTCACTTTCAACTGGCTCTCAGTTATTCTACTCGGCGGTACTCGGTAGCCTTCCATCGTATGAATAGTAGATGGAACTACGGACATTGTCACAGGACTTACATTTCATCTGGATTAGCATTTGGCACTTTTTCCTGATAGCTAAATATTTTTTGCGGGGAAATATTACAGGTCGGGTTACTTTGTTAAAAAAAACATACAAGTTAGATTTTCTTCTTAATATTTAAATGATTATTTTTATCATTCGCCGCCGAATTTCACTTAGTAACAAGTTTTATGAGTCAGTTTAGATAACGAAAAGACCCTGGACTTTACCTACCTACCTTATTAAAGAATTAGAGATAATTTGAAACAGACAACTAATAGATAAATCCGTTCGTTTACACGAAAATTATTCTAAAAATACCTATATGTTTATCGAATCTAAGTACTTTAAGAACACTAAGTACATTTCTTATTATATTTATCACTAGCCGTTTTCCCGTGGTTTCACCCGCGTCCACTACTGTCCCGTACCTGGATAAAATATAGCCAAGAATGAACGAAAGTTTTTTTTTAAATTGTCGCAGTAGTTTTTGAGTTTTTCCATTACAAACAAACAAACAAAAATACATTTTTTTCCCTCTTTATCATATTAGTATAGATGAAAAATAGTTGCTGAATGTTCGACAACTTCAGGAATTGAAAGTTTAAACGTTCAGCGAGGTGACGTGTTAAAATAAAACGCATCTGACGCCAGCGAAGCCATTTTCAGAGCTTTTGCATTCTTCGGGATTTTACATTAAAAATTATGGACGGGACTTGTACTCGATTTTTTATTTAGGAACTAGTTGTAACCGTGAGAAATTATGAAATAGGTACATCATGTTTCAGGACATCGTTAATTCAAAATATCCAATACTGTAAAAAAAAACATAATTTTTTTATGATTGTATGACTGAATGAGTCACATTTTAATCGCTTTTCAAAGCTTCTTAAATTACGATATGGACAAAGTCTAAGCATGTCTACGTAAATACCTACCTTATTTTCGCTTATGAACATAAAAGTTCTTTTGTTTTTTTTTCTCTTGTAGATCAATGAATCTTTATTTTTTCTAACCAGTATTAGGTATTTATGTGTTTTTCCATATTATCGGTTACGTAGAAAGTATAAGTACTTACTATTGTACATAGGTTCCCGTATTTTCTATTTAAACATAAATTACCTGCCTTCTTGATGCTTCTTTAAACCAAAGAGTATCCAACAAGCCAGAACTTCAGTGCTATAAAATGCATCCACGTAAACTACCTAAGTCAGCTAACAAAGGAATAAAATGTAAAACTTGCGAGCCGCATTATATTAGCGACTTGACTGCTAGGATTTGGCGCACTTTTATCTTGCACCCAATCTTTTGCCCGTATCGAATCTTAGCTTTAACTCCCAAACTTTCGATGCCATAAACTTTAAACTTTACACGTGAACTGTTAAACAAATCGACAGTTGGAAATCAAGGAATTCGGAAATCTTATCTAAGAGAATGATTACCTTCACCTGTTAAAAGATATCGGGACTATCTGCGCATAAATATGACGAGTTGTGACAAACAACGCGGAAAGCTATGAAAGTACGGACAAATATCATTAGTCGCGTGTAGTGTTTTGGTGTAACATTTATTTGAGTGCGGTCTGGTTAGCACTTAGTCACTTAATTTGGGTTATCGGTTTCATGAATATTAGTTAAAATGCAAGGTGAGCGCTCTGGATTGTTTCATCTGTCATTTTTTTTTGTGTGATCCAATATTGCGATGGTTTACATGGAAATGAGACGTTTTTTTGCCCATGTATTTTTTTGCGAAAAAAAGGTTGGTCTTATGTCTTATATTCAATTTTGGTTTTCTTTATTTACAGATAAAATGCCTCCTCAAGGGCAAACTGGTGGCTCATGGGTCCTCTATGAAACAGATGCTGTGAATGAGGACACTGATGCCCCAGTGATCGTACCCCCGTCGGCCGAGAAAAGGGAATGGAAGATAGTTTGGAGAAATGTCATCCTCATGGGAATGCTCCATATCGGAGGAGTTTATGGAGCTTACCTCTTCCTTACAACAGCTATGTGGCGAACGTGTATATTTGGTAAGCTTTTTTTTTTTCGTTTTTATTTTTTTTCAGGCGTTCGTTTCTCAAAATAATTAGTGTCATGACAATCTTGCTTTAAAAAAAGTTTTTAATGGCAATTTGAAACTTTTTGTTCTTTTAGTATCGTTCTTATTGCTATTTTAATTAGTGAGCTAAGGTTACTAGCTTTAACTAATTAATATTGGTGCCTAGACGCCTTTTAGGCTTATGATAAAACATATTGTAATGTTTAGTTAATATTTCATTACGAGATATTCCACTCAAATACGTTAGTGTACTTAGTAATATTTACATTCAGATACAGGTTCTAATATTGAAAATGTTACGCACATTTGTAATTACTTTTCGTTTAGTTTTTATTGAGTGTTATAATCGATATCATAAAATTTATCGCGACGTAATATTCATTATTCCGTTCTAGTTAAATGTACCTAAACCTATGCAATATTACCATACTCTTAGACTTAACAAGAATGTTGACCCTTTTTTTCATAACTAAACCCATTTAGCATAATTACCCAAGGCTGTAGTAAGAGTGGTGTTACTTAATTGATCTGTGCTTAAACTATTTATAAAGATCCATTAAAACACATTACTAGTTGTATGTAATACAAAAAATATGGTCGAATTGAGATCCTCCGCCTTTTTGAAGTCGGTTAATAATAACGTTTTTCTTTTTATTTCCAGCTGTGGTTCTGTATATATGCTCAGGCCTGGGTATCACCGCTGGTGCTCACAGGCTATGGGCTCACAAGTCATACAAAGCGCGTCTGCCACTGAGACTTATGCTGACTCTCTTCAACACCCTGGCCTTCCAAGTAAGTCACTTTAAAGTACTTAAAGAATGAAAAAAAGTATAATATATTATAAATAAATGAATACATTGAGACACCTTTATCACACACGGTCGGTTAATCCCATGCTAAGTTATTAATTAACTTGTGTTATGTGTGCTAACACTACCGATAAACTACATATAGCTACATACACACGTACTTATAAATAGATATTTTTAATATTTCATATTCATTTACGTCTTCTGAAATCGTTAAATATTTTGACCCTTTTGTCTTTTATTAATTAACCATGAAAATGAATATTTATCACATGCATATCAATTGGCTCACATTATTTCAAAGAAGTTAAAAAATATAATTTATAAAGATAAAAAAATCGAGTAACAATAATATTTACATTGGATTCACAAAATATTATAAGCAGTGGATAAAGTAATTCCATTGTCTGTTTACCGCCAATGATGTGCATTTAATCATTTATATACATTTACATAAGTAATACATAATAGGTGCACTACTATAGGCATACCCAATTATTCAAGAGCCATCAATCTGAATCAAAAAATTAAAATATTTTCTACTAGCCGTTTTCCCGCGGTTTCACCCGCGTCCCGTGGTAACTACTGCCCGTACCGGGATAAAATATAGCCTATGTTACTCGTGGATAATGTAGCTTTCGAATGGTGAAAGAATTTTTAAAAACTGTCCAGTAGTTTTTGAGCCTATTCATTACAACCAAACAAACAAACAAACAAAGTTTTCCTCTTTATAATCTTAGTATAGATTACATACTCATTGCAACAAATTAGATAACTACTAAATAATCTTAGTATAGCAAGTTATCCTATCAATGCATCATAGTTCAAAAAGGTTAAAACGCATAGAAAATGTGTGCGTAAATGTTAACGTCTTGCGCATTCGTGACGTCACGGTACATTTCCCAAGAAAGCGGGGGAAATTACTTGAATGATATCTAAAGTCACCTTCAGCAATAACATTTGGGTCTAAACATAGAATGACAATGTACCCAACGATATTGATGGTACATTGTACCCCATCCTTCACGATCCGGTAACCAGAATTTATAGCTTAGTAGCTCTTACGGCTTGAACGATTTAAAGGGCAATTATTTATATTCACGAGCAAGGATTCTTGGTTCAAAAAAGAAACAACAACTAAAAATGAATATTGTAACTCTTATAGAGTGACCTTTGAAACATTACGACCGAATCAGGAAAAGAATTTGCCCAAATTAAGATATCTGAGGGCACGGCAGTGCCCCAGCCAAGACTCGAGCAAAGCGGGCACGGCCGTACCATCTTTTCTCGAAGCGTTTCGCGGCTATTTCAGCCCCCTGTATCTTCCATGTGAACAAAGCTAGGAGTTTAGGTTTTCGATGACCAAGAGTAAGTATTAGAACAAGCTCAGTCCCAAAATTACAAGAAATTTGAATAAATAGTTTACGAGTTATGAGCGATCAAAGTTACACCATTTTGTCACTGACTCACTCACTGACCGATCATCAAAAGTCTAAGGTACTTCTAGCAAACTTAGAACCTTCAAATTTGGGACCAAGATAGGTTATTAGCTACATATAAAGGGAAAATTATAAAAACCTTAAAACTTAATAAAAAAATAGGAAACAAATTTATATTTGCGGTTTTTCAAGAACATTGT
Organism: Helicoverpa armigera; assembly: GCF_030705265.1. NCBI lineage: Eukaryota > Metazoa > Arthropoda > Insecta > Lepidoptera > Noctuidae > Helicoverpa > Helicoverpa armigera. The sequence continues at coordinate 4,562,799 of NC_087132.1, read as the reverse complement.
GTATGAATTTTGACTGCATTGATAACTTTGTTATTTATTTATGTACAAAATGTTACTATTTGTTTTATTGTTACGTAGTGTGGTATATTGTTGAATAAAAAAGCTAGGTTAAAATAAAATGAATAATGATAAAATCTTTCATATTAATGCAGTGCGATAAATACTGCATGCTCGCTCGATAGATGGCGTTGTCCTGGTCTAAATCGCGCTACGGTTTTTAGTTAAGGCGAGGAATTGGTCAACAATAATTCCATAACCGGCACGCGCATCTAAGGCGCCAAAAGGGGTCGGAGCGTCTGAGCGGGGCGAGGATAACAATACGCGCGCTAACTTATAACTAAAAGTCGTAAGCGGCAAAATGGTTTTGTAATTTTAATATTTAGAAATGATAATTTAATAAAAAATCCTTCTACAATTTTAAAGAGTATGTATATACTCAACTACTAAAAAAAGTTAAGAGGCTTAAATCGGTCCCGTTTGTCCATAATATGTGAATCTCTTTTTAAAAAGAGGTATGTTTGATATATTTTTCTCTGTTATAAAAGTTACCTAATCATGTTTTCACTTCTAACAAAATAAGGTTTATATCATGAACTTTCAGGTAACCAAGTTGTATTTTGATCCGTTTTGTATTTACTGAGAAAAATTGAGATCCTTGGCGCCAAAAATTCCAATTCGTCCTCTTAAAAAAAAAACAATTTCATGTGATAGCGCCATCTACCTCTGAAATAAATCTCTTTTATTCTAAAAGATATTCGATTAAAAAATTCGACAATTTCGAAATTGTTTAATTTATTTTAAAAAAATGTTGTTTACGTGCTAGTTTAGGTCTACATATTTAGTTTGTTATATATTTAGTTAGTTGCGCGTAAGTTAATTTAATTTGTTATATACTTAGAGAAGAAGGAGACCTACAAAAAATAAATTAGATCCCACCAAAAACATTAAATGTAAAAAAAGCCAATCCTCTACGCAATTCCTCCACCGTAAAAAGTTTTGAGATCGCATAGAAGCCAAGTCCTGTTCAACTTTATTTGTAATAATAAATCAATATTTTGTGACTATATCAATAGTTTTGTTCACATTACAATAATATTGTCTTGGCCATGAGCACAAGTTAATAGTCGCTCCCTGAAATAATGTGTAAATACCATTGAATTGATACTTCTATATGGACATGATTTTACGATTGGACTGATTGGAATTTGAGATCACCATGGAACAAACATGCGCCATAGTAAATGTGCAGTTCATGATTTTGGATGATACTGACTGTCGGTCATTTTGTAACAATTGAAAAAACTAAAAGTATTTAATTCTGTGATATTAAACTTCATGATTGACTTTCACCTCTCCAAGATATGCTGTATTATATTTGTAGTTTATTGTGCTCATGGCCAAGTCAATATTATTGTAATGTGAACAAAACTATTGATATAGTCACAAAATATTGATTTATTATTACAAATAAAGTTGAACAGGACTTGGCTTCTATGCGATCTCAAAACTTTTTACGGTGGAGGAATTGCGTAGAGGATTGGCTTTTTTTACATTTAATGTTTTTGGTGGGATAATAATTGGGACAATTCCATACTCGGAAAACGTGACTTTGACTTATCTGTCAATGTAAAAAGCATGCATGTGCTTATCACGCGTGAGAAACTCACGTTATCAGAATCACCTTTTAACACCATTATCGACGATTACCCTCTGCCAGTAATTAACATTAACTTATCATCAGGTATTAAGTAACTGCGTGATCGATCGACTTTCTATAATAAACAATTTTATATTAGGTATCTGCTTCAATTTGCCGTTTGTATGGAATATCATTCTAAAGTATAAACATGGAACATGATAGCTGCGTGAGAGAACCGCAGATGACAATTATAATTAATTAGCAATTATTCAGGTAAACATCATCGGTAACATACGAAATAATTAATTAAGGTAGATAATGTTTAATTTATTCACAGAACTTGAAACAGTTTAACAATTAATAGCGTTAAATACTGTACTTATAGGTGCCTAGGTAGCATTTAATTTGAACTAAATACTAACCAGATAGATATTCTTTTTTTTCACGTATTATAACAATGCTGTGAGGTACCTATGCTTATTTGGAAGGGTCTTAGTATGAGTCTTGTCAAAATATTAATGCATGATAACTTTTGTAAGGAAAGGTTCAAGGTAAATAAATTAATATAACATAAATTATTTGGCACGTGTGTCTGCTAGACACAATAGAATTACTATCGCGGCATTCTATAAAAATAATAATAACTAACAAGGAAGCAAGTATTTTTAATTAGAATTATTGAAATTATCTATATAGATAAGCCGCTTATGAATTCTGCAGATGGTTATAAAAATCTGGTAATACCTAATACAGATTAGTTAATAGATAATTACTTTTATCAGACACTTGTTTTGCATGAAAGTTCTCTAATAACAAATTAATTATAGCAATTTTCGACAAACATCTTTATCACTTAATCGACATTAATCATCATTGGTATGCCTACTTAGTACAGGTCTACTGATAGATTAGGCCTCCCCAACGCCTGTCCTTAGCCGTTCATTCATTACAATGACAATTTTCTGAAAGAATATTTTCTCAACTTCTAAATGCTCTTTCCAGGATGCCGTCATAGACTGGGCCCGTGATCATAGAATGCATCACAAGTACTCTGAAACGGATGCTGATCCTCACAACGCGACTCGAGGCTTCTTCTTCGCCCACGTCGGCTGGTTGCTGGTCAGGAAACATCCTCAGATCAAGGCTAAGGGACACACCATCGACTTGAGTGATCTGAAGAGCGACCCTATTCTGCGCTTCCAGAAGAAGTAAGTATCAAAGAAGAAGACTTCTTTTCGTGTTCATAGTTGATTAGATTTATTTGTATTCCCACGCTAATCCTTTGTGTCCGAAGATTTCTTTTTAGGCTATTGTAACAATGCCTATTTTTATTATTTTTGTTGTGAATATATTCTTTCTTTGGTATTAGTAATCCTACTCGGGATATCTCAAAAATATATATCAAGGCTATGTAGAAAAGATAAAACTACATTACAAGGCCTTTGTATTCAGATAGTAAAATATTTCCTTTGTTTACAGATACTACTTGTTCCTAATGCCTCTGGTCTGCTTCATCCTGCCGTGCTACATCCCCACCCTGTGGGGTGAATCTCTGTGGAACGCATACTTCGTGTGCTCGATCTTCCGCTACGTGTACGTGCTGAATGTGACCTGGCTGGTGAACTCCGCCGCTCACCTGTGGGGCGCCAAGCCTTACGACAAGAACATCAACCCCGTGGAAACCAGACCCGTGTCCCTCGTCGTGCTCGGCGAAGGCTTCCACAACTACCATCACACCTTCCCCTGGGACTACAAGACCGCTGAACTCGGGGACTATTCCCTCAACCTTACCAAATTGTTCATTGATACCATGGCCGCTATCGGATGGGCATATGACCTCAAAACGGTGTCCACTGACGTCATCCAGAAGCGCGTGAAGAGGACCGGTGACGGCAGTCACCCGGTCTGGGGCTGGGATGACCATGAGGTGCACCAGGAGGACAAGAAATTAGCAGCTATTATTAACCCAGAGAAGACTGAATAATCAAACCGACCCGTTTGATCAAATTCCACTAGTTTTTATGTACGTGCATTAATCTAATTGTGAGGGAAATGTGATACCAGTAATATTATTTATGTTATATAATTTGCAATGATAATCATCATGGTTTATCAAGACTTTTAGATTTAATTCTTAGATTTGTAAAGAAATGATGCCCATCTGTTTCATGTAGACAGAAATTAATAAATAATGCCAAAAATTACATTTATAGTTTTTATTCTTAGAAGCCTGCTCAAATCTAATGCTTTAAAACCTAACAGTGAAAATACTAGTTCTTGCTCCATTAGGTTATCGCAGAGTTTGCAACCGCGAACATAGGTGTACTCAATTGCATTTTCATCCCACCATCTCGGAAAGAGTAGTTTTATCCTTTGATATCTGAGCGCAAAAGTCGTTTTTATTCTCTAGAGCGGCAAAGTGATTTGAATTTAGAACATCGCGTGCAATACGCCATTTGTGACAATCTTGATAAGACTTTTCAAACAAATACATATTAAACAAATAAAATACTGCTTAAAATAATTATTCAATTAATTAAGTAATTTTTATTATTGTTTTTACATAGATTTTTAACCTCGTTTCATTTTTAAACTGCGTTTTCAAATAAATGAACTTTAATACGTACTTCTATTTAATTTGATACTCATATGTGCGCGCCATTTTGTTTTTTTTGCATTTCCTCGATGAGGTGGGATGAAAAGTTACGTGTTGCACTCGAGTGCAAAGATTTTTCACCTTGTGCTCTTTTGATTCCCTCGCTAACGCTCAGGATTCTAATTATTGAAACACTCGCTACGCTCGTGTTTCAATTTTAGAATCCTTCGCTTGCTCGGTCATCAAAATTGAGCACGCGGTTAAAAAGCAACTTTGCACTCTTGTATAACAAATAACTTTCCCGAAGGATCTAAGTATCTGCGAGCACATGTTTCCTAGTGAATAAAGTTCACATTAACATTCCCGTCTGCAAGAATGTGGACCACTCCGGAGCTATTGATTGAATTCTACTTCAGACAAATTCCCTCTACACTTTTCTTATCGCTTTGTATTATGCACTATTAAACACTCGACCTTGCAAATATTTTTTGTCACATTTCGTTTTTATTGCGTTATCACGCGTGTGAATCACGCAATGTCATTGAGACTGTGTTAAGTAAAACAAAAAACATCTTTTGTTTTATGTTTTTATTCGATTAACGACTTTTTTATCTCTTTATTTTGGGTTACGAGACCCTCACCTGTTCATGAGTTCAACTGAAAGAAAGCACTTTGATAACGGTTATCTGGTATTTCTGAATCATTTCCTGCATATAAATTATTGCACTATGCATATTTATACGCTGTTACTAGGCTGTTACCGTTTATATGAACCCTTGACTAAAGCTACCCAAATTGGTACTTCGGGAAAAAATTGGACTATTCTTATGATAACTTGGAATAATTGTTTACGCCGTTCAGTCATTGAACTATGCACACATAAGTTAGTGTAAAGTTACAAAGTAAACACATAATAGGGCAGGTAGATCCCGCTGTCATTTGAGATTAATTATGAGAGTGTGGGCGCGGCCCTTTGATGATATGCATTATGATTATGACATTCGACAGAATAAAGCCCATTTACTATATTAGTTTCTTATGCTTCCGCGATGTCTTGGAAATTGATAATATTTAATCGGCAGTTTTACTTTAAAGGTTTTTTTTTTGCTTTAGTTACTACGCATAGTCAATTTTTCCACGATTTATTTGAAAAAAGAACTGTGAAACTAGCCCTTTGAGCTTTCAAGGTTTAACAATTTATAGGTATAAAATTTTAAAAATTTATAATTTTACAGGTTTTTTGAACACCTATGCGAACTAGGCCCATAAACAATTTTCCCATAAATAAATCGTCTTTTCGTCAGTTTGCAAATCAGACATGTAAATACGTGTCATAAATATTTTTTCACCCTCTCGTACTATATTATGGCGCTACTTACTACAACAGGCTGTAATTTCAATTAGGGGTGACCACGCGTCTGCACTGTATGGTTGCCGGCAATTTGACCGCTTGTTTAGATCAACTCAATTACTTTTATGTACAGTATGCTGCTTTTTATTAGCATATTAACTATGATTTTTGAGGCCAGTTCTTAAAATGATTGCCAATTGTTTAGTACCTACTGGTACACGTCGATAAACTAATACTCTATCAAAGTCAAATGATTTTATTTCAAATAGACCTTATGAAACATCACACTAGTTGCACTGTTCCAAAAAGTTGGTCTCATGGAGAAGAGCCTGTTTGTCTATAGCACTATGTAATTTCATAATAGCTATTTAGGTCTATTTTAAATCAAATAGCTTACCAAACATCTGGTCGGTTCGTTAATGAGCCTCGATTAATAATGAAACGCTTCATAAATAATGCATCTGGAATATTTGGCTTCCCCGAAATAACTGCAGAACAGGATTCATAAATTGCTCTCTCATTTTACCGATTCCGTTTCCCAAATGTTCACGCTCCCTTAAATCCCAGTGGAGCGGTCATCTCTTATGTGTCTATAAGCAAAAAGATTATCTGGAATATAAAAGCATCCTTAAAACTAGATTACGAAGGGTCTTACCCACTTATAAAGTTAAAATTGTCTTTTGATCCCCGATTCAGACTTTCAAAAAATAATCATCCTCTTAAATATAATGTAACTCGTCATAAAAAAATCTAATTCACTCCTCCAGTCTTTTGTGCTCGAGCGCTAAAGATCAAAATCGATTTAACGTAATCGGCGGACCTAATAACAGTAAAGAAATGTTTTAGGGCACCGATATATTTCTTTTATCGGCTCTCTGCATCGCTGAAATGACATGTAATACTGTAGGTGAAAATTTGGGGAAATCAACAGTAATGCTGAGTCAAGGCCGACAGGAAAGTAAAGAAATTAGGAACAACATTTTACGTAAAAGTCGAAAATCGTAAACAGTTTTTAGAGAAAAAAAGGCTGATAAGAACATTTGAGAGCCTCACCAGTAACTACTTGTCCTATAAAAATAATATACGTTATCGGACTGAAAAACTTTAGTAGATAGTATTGAAAATTTTAGGTTTGAGATAATCTCTATCAAAGTGTGTTCATTAAAAAGTGGATAAAGCGTAAAACCTTTTTGACGGGAATGGACATTGATTTAGCAATGTAAAAAGGGCTTAAAAAATAAATAGAATAAATAAATGTTTCTAATGTGAATTCAATTTATTTACAAAGCTAGCACTAATACGGTATTAACCTACATACATTTTCCTAAGGTAAATACTTATAAAATAAACACATTTCGCTGTTATATAGCTTATTAAGAGAAAAGCTTACTGCTAAGAAGGTATAAAAAGTTAACAGAATTATGTTATTTTTTGTACGTAATACATTATTTGTCTTTCTAAACAAAGGTAGACATTACGTTTTGTAATAAGATTTACGGTCTATTTTTCCAGACAAAAGGTTACGATGCTACTGAGAATTCGAAATTCTTATTTTTAGATAGTTCATAGTTCACATCATCAAAAATGCACGTGATGATCTGATCCCGTACTAGGGCTAGAAAGCTTTAACTCATCAAGTATTATAGAAACAATTCACTACATTTTAATTTTGAACTTACTGACGAAACAAAAACTTTTTCTCCAGTTCCACTCAACAAGTATTAAATCCTCGAAATACTAACAATCAAAATCAAAATTACGTCGCAGTAGGTACGTCAAAAGTACCTACCTACATCAGTCTGTAGTCTGTTAATTTTAGAACTGAAACGATTCTTCCAAAAAGGTTTTTCCAACACTCAGCAACAATATAAACTTATTCCCACATACCTGCACGAAGAAATTTACCCATCAGTAACTGTCAAATATTGAGACCATTGTCTACTTCCAAGCCCTTAATCCTGTTAACGAGCGAACTAAAACCAGCTGCCTGTTAATTGTCACGCTCCAAGTTTAGCGTCATGCCAGTAACAAGTTTCAGCTTTGATAACTGGATAAAACTGGAAGCAACGTGTCGATTTACGAGGGATGAACTAAGAGATACATTGTAAACCTGGCCTTTTAACAGCCCGTGTTAGAAGCTTTTAAGTTCAAGTACTTAAGTATTTTCTGTAAAGATTTTTAAATGTAAAGTCACGCCAGTCATATTTAAGTTCTATTAAGGAAGTAAGCCTATGGACATAAAGCTAAACTTCTGGCTAGAAACTTTGCTTAAACTGGAAACAAAACTGAAAACTTTGGCAGTTACGCCTGCAATCTTCAGATTAGCGCATTCAGTTCAAGTAAATAGATAAATGTGTTGCAGTCTGCAATCGGTCGTAAGTTCACATACATACATAACATAGGATAAAATGTTCATGTATTGTTTAAGCCACTAACGAGGTACTGGGTTGCATTCCCAGGTCGGCAAAACGGTCGGTCAGTCGAGTAACAAATGAGCTCGGTTTATTCATCTCTGCAAATGGGATTACTTTGTATCAGGAAGCAGAAATAAAAGTTTAATACATCCTGCTTTTAAAATATATCTCATTTAAATTAAACCTTATATACTACAGTATAGATTTCGAATAATAATATGATACAAAAAAATGCCGTAACAACATGCTGTATAAGCATGCCTCAAGGCCCTAACAAAATTTCTTTTTTTCAGTACTTCCCTACCGCTAGTCAAAGCGACACTGTTCATAGTCAATAGGTATATCGGACAAAGCATTTAATAATAAGTGTTACGGCATTCATAAAGTATAAAATAGTATAATTTTACTCTAAGGATTTTTATTAATAGAAACATAAATGTCGTTTTTAAATGACAGCGAGTTCGAGAACAATTCGTTCTCGATCTTCGGGCCTCTCGGTATGGCGTTCTACGATGATGGACACGTTCTAGAAGATACCTACACAGTCAAAGTAGTTGTGAGCGTCATCTTGGGGTTTTTCATGGTGGTGAGCGTGATCGGCAACGTGTGCACCCTGGCTGTGATCGCACGGGAGCGCACTATGAGAACACCCACAAACTGCTACCTCGCCAACCTCGCGATCACAGACCTTCTCACCGCACTGTTCATCCCCTTAGAAATATACGTCATTTTTGTACCAGATTTTTATCCTCTGGGCGAAGTTGGATGTCGAATACACTTCGTGTTATGGGACATCCTCAGTAACTGCAGTCTTCTCATCATTACCGCTTTCACGATAGAACGGTACATAATAGTGACGAAACCGTTCCTGAGACAAAAGCTGACATTAAATTCCCGTGTCTTCAAAATTGTTGGCGTGATATGGGCTCTGTCGCTGTGTTTCGGTATCCCAGATGCATTTTACATAGACTTTTTGGAGAGAAAAGAGTACGTGTTTTGTTACTACACGTTGACAAAAACTGTGAGCATCGTGGTTGCCTTCGAGATATTTCTGTTCTTCTTAATACCAATGACAACGATATTGGTCCTGTATATTAAAATGACAATAAAGTTGAAGTCGGCACAGAAGAAACTACGCAGCAGTCCCGTGGTGGGCAAACAGAACAGAGACAAGGCGGTGAAGATGATTGGTTAGTACGCTTTATATTAAGTTTGTTTTATTCAATTACAGTCTGTTTTTAGATACAGTTACATAACCCACGCAAAATACCTACTATTTGCATTTTCAATGAGATATTACTTAACGGTCTTTGTGTTTCATACTTATTTAATAAGTACAACAGCACTTAAGAATTCGCTTAACTACAAGCAAATAAGTTAATATTAATGTTTGCTCGTCAAGTTCCTAGAAGCTTCTTTGAACACGTTTACTGCGTTACAATTATTTACAATCGAAATTAAAGGAATGGATACCGTTTTTCCTCGAGGCTCTTGTTGGATCTTTTGTTTTGATTTTATTAACAAAGTTTTGTGCAAATGCCTGCACAAACTGGTGTTAATTACTTCGCTTACAGTCCGTGCAAATGGATGCAATGTATCTTGTGTACTTAAAGTTGAGCTCGGCAAGCAAGTTCATTCCCTTGCGACACAAAACACTAACTGCTAAGTGCGACAATAGAATGTACACAAGATTTCATTCTAAGAAACGTTTTAAGCTTTTAATTAGACTGTTCTGTTGAGATTTAAGTATCATAAAATAAAGTAGTAGGTACAAAAACATTTTGATGATATTATAACAATAATAAAAGTAAGATCTCGAAAAAACTTTATCGGCACCGCACTTTCGACTCCCCTGCGTAGTGATAATCGCTTTCCATCAGGCGTCGATTTAGCGGCCGCTTCCATGAAAAAACAGTGATATATGTATGTTTAATCAAGAATCCAAATTCACAGCTTTTCTTAGATAACGTAGTGATGATTGAAGGCAATATTAATTATGTTTTTATTGAAATACTTGAGAAGAGCTGTCGCAATACCTCGTTTCTTTGAAAGCGTTTACCGGAGCACATAACACTTATGTATGCTTACACCTGTAACAAGGGATTCGTCTACAGGACAAAGTTGGAACATCTTAATTTCCTTAGGGTTCCCGCTTTCTTGTTTGGGGAATAATATTTGGAATACATACAACACAAGAAGTAACGGGTAAAAACAATTTCGCTTTTACTCAGCAAAATGTACATAGGCAGGCACATATTTTGATTTATTTTTGATAAAATGGGAGTTGCTAGGTATACCTTTGGTTGACGGTAGAAAAACAACCAAAGTTATGAAGAGAGCTTCCAAAAGAAGTCTTACATTATAAGAATGAAATCAAGCCAGACAGAGTACGTGAAAATTTTCCATTCTTGTTCTCATAATTGGATTAGGTCGACTAGGCAATTATGGTACTTATATCTACTACATTTATGCTCAATACCTACTTATAATAACTTACCGAAAGTTTCAATCCCCAATGTTTATTATTTATCAGTCAAAATAGAGAGTATGAATATGCAAAAAAGTAAGATGTCTCTTATAAATTAAATTAAAATATATTCTTAGTAATTCGGAAGCTGTTCTCATGATCATCAATTCTACTAGACCTACTCAATCATTCAGATTTTTATTTTTTGTTACAGCGGCGGTGGCTTTCTCTTTCTTCCTCTCGTGGGCGCCTTATTGCATTTTCCGCGTAATGACGGTGCTGCCAAAATTTAAATACGAAGATTATTATAATGTAAGTATGATTGACCTGCTTCCAACTCTTATCACTTCAAGTTAAGCTTATTGATTAAGAAAGTCATTTACCTCAAAACATTGGCTTAAATATTGTATTATGTAGGTAGATTTCCAATACGCTATCAATTGAATGTATTTCAAGTATGAATATTTACAAAGTAATCTGAACGTATTTTTAAAACCAACTTCTGTGTAGCCATTTGAATCCATAGAGAACTAGCACAAACTATCATTGTTGCACGTCTGCTCCACATCCCTGGAGGAATAAATCATTAAAACTCTTTATTAACATTGTACGCTTAATCTCACTTTATAACAACGCGACGCAATAAAAATGTAAATTTCCACAAGAATATAGCAATACAGAAACTTTACACTCAAAATTGGGTATTTAAAACTTTTGTCCTATGCATAAAATATGATAAAGAGCTACAAATTAAGATTTTGCTTAAATGTACTTACCTTGATGTCTGGAAATAGGTACGACACTAAGTATTTCTCCAAAATATTTCTAGCAAAACTAGAATGTTGCGAAAAGAAATATATCATATTTAACTGTCACAAAAATACACCCACATATATTTTAAGCCACAGAGCCAATGACTGTTAGTCTAAAAATAAAACTATTTTTATTTCAGGTGTGGAAAGTAATCAACTATCTATGCTACAACGGTTACATGTCCACAGCTGCAAACCCGATACTTTACAGCTTAATGTCACGGAAATTTCGACAAGCGTTTAAAGTAAGTAAATTTGCATTCGCTCCAAACTTTATCTGCAAGAAGGGATAACTTGAACTTCGATAGTGGGGTCGATAAGCCGTAGATATATCACTTTAATACGTATGTGATCAAAGTGTGAGGGCGTCTGAACTTCGACTAGTTTAAAAGTTCTAGAAAGTTCCATTCTTAGTTTAAGTAGTAGATACCTACAACAGAAAAGATAGACAGAAGATTTTTTCACAGCTAGACAAGACACGTGTATTTATTTTTTTACATTCTTAACGAAAATGTAATAACTTCGCCGTCAGCGCTAGATCTTGACAGATAATGAAATACAAAGAGCTTTGTAGTGCTCAAGAGAAACTTATCTTAAAGCGGCTGTGTCAACTAGTACAAAAGGTAATTAATTAACGTCTGTTTGTAAGTAATTATGTGTTTCAGGTATCATTGAGCCTACATCATTTATAGTATATCTAATTCGATTGTCTCCAATATCTCGTAGCTCTATTACCATTACCTGCCTGTTAGGGTAGTTACAGAATTATTAATGTTGATGATTGTGTAATGCATATTACACTACCTATGTAATTTTCAAAGGCTCTTTGGATTACATTATATTAATTGAACCATCTTCCGTCTTCAGTTTCATCAACTTCTCTTAAAAACTAATCAGTGCAGGTGCACCTGGATGAAAAATTGCCTATAACTTTCCTCAATAAATGGGCCAAAATTCAATAAAACAAACAAACGTTTTGTTAAACCACTACCTGTACTTAGGTTATATCATAAAATATCTGAGTTAGCATTTTTACTTAGTTGACAGGATTAGTTTCACCCTTAATATACAGAACTTTTTTTGACAAAAAAGCAGGGCTTTGATTAAATTGATGAACCTTTTAAAAAAATTGTCCTAAATGTATCGAATAATTTTCATAATCTTTGAATTCAGGCAGTTGTGTCATGTGTCACGTGCTGTTACCACAGTGGTATCAACCGAATGCAAAATATAACGATTGTCTGACTCCAGCTTTATTCGGCACGTGTTAACAGTGTATTCATAGTAATCCTATAGAACAGGAAGAGCAAACATTTACGTTGCAGTGTGATGAAGATCATTATTCAACATCGCATTTATCATTTACTCGTCACTATTACCTACTGCCAGTTTTCTAAAAATAAAATAAGGAGCTTTCAGTCATTCACAACCATACCAAATGAATTTACTGTATATATTTTTTTAATATATGTTGTATGTGAAATTACTTGAGGCGATGAGTCAAATTTATGAATTTTATTACGTGAAAATTATCGAAGTCTTTCTAGAAATTGCTACATAGACGTCTTTTCGGCATAAAGTCTGGTTTTCCATACTTTCGATGGTACTGTCCGCCCAGTAGCGCAAGTTTACTACCTCTATAAAACACATCTGCGCTTTATTATATTATCCGACGTTGCATGTGTCCATGATGCATAGTAAGCCGAACACTTTGCTTGTGCAAGTAAACCGAGATTTAATGAAGGTAACTTTGAGGAAAGTAAGACGGAGTATGTATTAAGTTACAGAGGGTCTGATGGTAGTCCACTGCATTTTATTTTCTTTTTTATCGATGGCAAAAATCATCAAATGACCCCTCCCGCTGCGGGTTAGCAGCGGTGAGGGAGTGTCAGACTTATACTGACTAAAAATCCATCGTGTTCCTTCGTATTCCTTTTATGTACCAGGGGCGCGGTAACTCTTTCGAACAATCTCACAGCCAGCTCCATTGTATCAGATTAGACTTAGAGTAGGTACAATGAATAGATAGCATCATGAAATCACAGTAGCAATCGTGTAAAAACTAAACTAAGAGATACACAAAAAGTGCCCAAAATCTATTAACTAGTTACAATTAAACGTTTGCAAAACACGTGCGGTATAAACGATCACGCCGGCATGTCGCAGTTAAAGTTCTATTGGAAAGCTGCCAAACAAGTGGACCGTAATGGACAGTCATGTCGAGTACCGCCATTGTTAGTTGTTACGCAGCTTGAGAGCTCTCGGCCTAATACCGAAGTAACTATTAAGGTAATCTGTGGTTATACACAGAGTGTTACTCAAATCGGTGGGATTCCGAGAATTTACAAGGAATAATGGAGTGACAAGGATTTAGAAAGTTAGATAGCCAGTTACTAGCCTTTGGTTGTGTTGTGTTGTCAGTTATTAAGTCCAATGCGATATGACCTTAGTTCACTATGAACGGCTGAAATCTGAACTGTGAGCTGAATAATCTGATAATTTGATGGCCCATGTCAGGATTAGGATTATTAAGTTTCTCTAAAATGCATGTCGCATTGTGACAGACGTGGGATACAATATCTGACTAGATAATCATGTGACACAATATATGTTTTAAAAAAAACTTTTTTATATAATTTTGAGTAGCATTTTATCGAATTATAATCCTCCGTTTTCATTATTCAAAATTAGCAAATAATTTTATTTATACTTGCTAATCTTTCTGAGAAACATAAGTACGAGTACTTAGACAACCTTGCGAGAATACCAAGAACCTTCACTAAGCTAATTAGAATTTTGATCATTTTGACAGAAAGGTATTTCACGGTTTTAAACCATTATAAGAAATATCTAATTAATCAATAACGTTAAATACATAGATAAAATATCTTTACAACGAACCTTTGTGAAGAAATTGATGCTTCGGGATTTCAAATACCTATCTTTGTTTTTTTTTCAGGATTTGCTGAAAAGTCCTCGTGTTTTGAGTGGAAGCAGTATAACACAGCAAACAAAATCAACGCATGATTCAGTAGTGTAATAGAATTCAGGAACTTTACTTAATAATTGTTATTTTGATTGTATCAGAAAAGGACACGTTTGAAACTGTATGTTCTGTAAAATAAATATATTTTCTATTTTGACTTTTATTGCTTCATACTCATGACATAGTAACTATATAAACTCATACAAAGTACTCAAGTTTAATCAATAATACCTATCTACCCACTTTTGTTCAGAAATAAAATTAAAATAGGTACACATTACAGGCTCACTCAAAGATATAGTTTGGTACAATATTCGAGTTGTTTCACAGTCTATAAAGCTGACTTTGGCCGCATCGTATAATATAATAACGGACTTTCTAATTAGTTCTGCGGGACACATTTAAATTTTACGCTGTCTTACGGCCGTCCTAATAGAATAATAACCGTTATATTAGAATAACCTGAACACTTAACAACATTATCATTTGAAATAATTGTTATTGAATAAATAATTAATGAATATTTCTTGGGTATGGCAAACTCTTGTGTTGAATAAATGAAAACTTTTCTAAGATGCCGCTGTCTCAGCTTTTATTATCATTTTGTAATAAAATGTAATTAAATCCGTCATAACTAGATGTCATAACTTAGTGCAATTTATCTATCGACACGTATGTATAAGTTAATTAATCTTAAGATATCGACAGATTAATAACAAACAGCTAAGATGACCCGTGACACTAATACTAAGATCAAATGAATAGTCACGAACCGGCTTTAAACGCATCGCATAGTGTAGCCTGCAGTAATCATATGCTGCATACCAATGAGACTCGATACACACCAGTAAATCAAACTGAACATACCTATAATATCATCTAAGATCAATGTCAGATTTGTTTCATGTTACAGACAGAAATACTCACTGATTTGAACAGTCTCCTCATTTGCCTATTCATTATCTAAAGGGCAAAGACCGCTTTTTATACAGACAAGACACGAGCTATTCCAAGGCCAATTTTGCTTTTCAGACTCATATTATGAAATGTCCAGGTTTCATCACAATGTTGAACATAAATTAATGTTTAACTAGAACAATCTAATTTATTCAGAACAATAGTAATGTCTAAATGTTATTGTTTCAAGTAAAATTATTTTGCTAAAAACAAATACATGTAGACTACGATAATGTCGAGAAAGATAGCTAGTTGAAGGACGACGCCTACGCAGTCGTAGCCGTGCTACGCAGTAGCTTTACGTAGCCTTAAGGTCTGGATCTTAAACTTCTACGCACTATGCTCCAATGTAATATGTGGTCCGCTAAGTTGGATTAAAAAGGTATAGTATAGATATGATAAAAAAATAATAAAAATCATTAGAATTGCTATCCGATCCCATGCTCCGAGGTACTCCAATAATATTTACTAACTAATCAATTAAATAGTTCAGATACGGTTGTCTACATTCCAAACAATACGTGGAAACATTTCGAACAAAAGGGATTATCTAAACCCTGTCCCAAATATACTCAACCGTCGAAGTTAAATCCTCGACCAAATCGAAAGTCACAACTTTTGACAATCGCTGTCAAATCATTTCAACAGCGATTGACATTTTGCAAATAGGTCGCCGAAACATATTGAGAACACGTCTCTAATATTTACCTGCGTAACTATGTAATATGTGGCTATTATTACTTTTATTTTAATTCATTTATTTAACGTAGAATTACATTAATTATAAACTTTATTACGATTACCTACTCTTTATTGTATTATGTACATCTTTATCATAGACTCAGTGATATCGTCTGTATGTGTAAAGCTGACTTTACTAAACAAAACTTTTACCGATTCAAGGGAAAAGTTCACACACAGTCCCACACATATTTGCGATCGCCCTAATGTAACAACAGTACTATCCTTTGATAATATTAATGTGTTGTCATAGATCGCCATTTGTTTTGTTATCGTCGACTCATCGCTAAACGCGGCCCAAGAGACCCACCATTTATTATTACATTCATATTGCTTTTACACGTATATTATTACGCCTAATTTATTGTTTTAATAAAATAATAACTCTTCCTGTATCCCAAACAATAGTTGCAGTCGTATTTTTATTCTAATGGATATTGTTATGAGAACGTTTACCCTAGCCGTGGAAAAATACTGCCAAACGTGCTAAGCTGAACGTTAAAATGGAAATCTACAAAAGCGACTTAGCTAATAAGTGTAAATTATGTTAAATATAATTTTCTTAGCGGTCATTCCATTAAAGAAATTGCTTCGTAACTTTGCTGCTTTCCTGGAAATAATTCTCATTTCAAGTTTTTTCAATTTTACTCAAAATCCTTGTTCCTGTAATGTTTTCAGATTTTTCACAGCAGTGAATGGAACAAGCGACATTTATTAAAATACGTAAATAAATAAGTCCCGGAGAGGTTGGCGGGCCGCCAGCCGAACACCCGTTCCAATGACGCGAAATTACAAAACGTACTGGAACACAAAACTACAATCTACCGAGGCATTTCTTGTTATTTGATTATTTTATTGATTAACCTCAAGGTCTTAACGCTTTTCCCAGGGGAAATTTTGTAATCTTCGGAACTTGTACACAGAGTCATATTTCCAATTATTACAGAGACGTATTAATGTTTATTTGGTAATGTGATCAAGCCTACTGAGAAGTTATTATTTTTTGTTTTGCAAACATGAAAGAGGGTATTTATTTGAGGATTTTAGGGAATCCCGGTATGTTTATAGGAAGAGGGGCATTTAACGTGAATACCGATCCGGGGAGCATCGTATGTCAGCCAGTCAGTCTACTTGAAAATTTACCCTCCATTAAACATGTCCCAATTTGTTTTCCGTGGAAAATGTCACAAAAATGCCCGGCCCTTAACGTGCAGACATAATACATATGTACGTTTCAGGCATATATAGTAGCAACATATGTATTTTATTTCGAAAACCTTTAAAGAAAATTAATATCATGTTGTTATTGAAATCATATTTTTTGTAGGATATTGTCACGTTTCGATAAAATTGCCAAATAATCAACTTTGAAGTTTGGGTTGCAGGACAGCAATCTTCAATTTTAATGTACTATAATAACACGCTGTTATTCCATAAAGTAGTTATCCACTTATTAAAATCTACACACCACAGAGATGAAAACGCCTATACCTGCTCCGTTCCGTCGTGGGTAAAAATAAAGTTATAATATGCAAATTATACGTATTCTGAGAAATTCTGAGAAAAAATTTTCTCTTTCAATTCATAAATTCAATTTTTAAATTAAAAGAATGCAATTTAAATATATACTAAAAACTGTTTAGAAACACAAATACGGAAGTCACTAAAGGCTTGTTCAATTAATTGTGTGCCTTTCGCAGAAAACCCTGACAAACAGCATTCCGGCTGAAAACGGCTGTGCCAAAAATCCCCAGAGCTCAGTAACGTCCGCTTCAAAGAACCATATATTTCTCTAATTATACAAATTGTATGCAAAACTACGATTAAGTTTTCACAGAGTGAATTAAGAAAATAACTTTGCTTTCATTTTCATTTAGAGGCAACAAAAAAAAGATTGATGAAATAGAAAAGGCTCATCAAAAAATAGTCAAAAGTATTTCATTAAAAAAATAGTACGCGGATTGTTCCTTTCTGTGTAGTGTCTGAGACTATATTTTGTTTAGTTCACCATGTAGGTGGAAACGGATAAGACATTTTAAAGGAGCCACCTTTGACCCTTTGATACATTAGAGCGTGAGTTATTTCAGAGAGAAGAAAACAGCACAAAGGTTTCAGTAACTAAGCGATAGTCGAAATACGCTGTTAATAATATAATCTTTACAGTAGTTACTTTGAGAATGCTATTCTGCAAACATACAACCCGCTTGACTAAGTCCTCGAGGTAAAGCAGATGTGATGTTTACTAAATGACGCTATTATTCCGGAATTAGTGTCTCAACTAATCAATCCGATAGGCGTTCGGTTTCTGGATAATTGGTCGCGAAGCAGCGCCGACATCGGTAATACATCACGGTTTGCCTAATTAGATGCACGAGCCCATCGCTCACAATTTACTAAGACAAATGATGTTTATTGAGAGCGATATTTTTTTGAAATATTTGTAATTTGGTTTCCCTGATAAGCATGATTTCCACGTTTTTATGAGCATGGGAAAATTGCTGGTAAAATCTTCAAAATGAACATGCCATTTACTATGCTGCGATATAGGTTGGTTACAGTTTAATTAAAAAATAACTTCACATTAATTCTCATCTGTAATAGACCAAAGAAATATTTGAATACAAGCAAAATGAACAGCTATTCTCTATTCCCAGTATGAAACCGATTGAGCAATCCCGAAAGCTACTATGCATAATAATGCGTAAGCTTTGAAAGGTCAAGTTGTTATTACCCGTGCCGATAAAGAATGGGATTAGAAATCGCGACAGCTGTATTCAACTCTCGCTCATGTGCTATAGTGTATGAGCGAGAGGTAAATACAGCTGTCGCGATTTCTAATCCCATTCTTTATCGGCACGGGTTGTACATCAGTTTATTTTATTGTAGGCCATTGTAGGTACGCAAATATAGGGGTGCTAGCACTAACGTCTTTTTTCGCTCAATTAACTGCCTACTGCTTCGGCTGCATTCAAATGTAGTGTCCATATTTCCCACTCAAATGGCCCGTGAGACTACAGCCCTCTTCTAACGTTCATTCTTACAGCCCGAGGTGGTGGCGACTATGTAATAACTCTTACTAACTGAAGTATATATTAATATGGACGACATGAGAAGTGGGCCGATTATACCAGTGCTTCGGTTTTATAATAAATGGACGTTTCGGTAAAGTTACGCTATATTGTAGTCGAGAGTTGTGGAAAGTAACGCAGTGTTTGAGTTATTTTATTGCTTGAACTTTCTTAGTATGTACCACCAGCTTGCATCAGCGGTTTTGTCCACGTCCCATGTAGTTTCCTTGTACTTGGATAAAAAGTAACCTCTCTCGACAATTAGGGTACCCAACGCTGAAATATGTTTTTCAAATCAAGCCTGTAGTTAATAAGCTATCCTTTATCTCATTAAGCAGAGAAACAAAGTCTTCAACTTTTCTAATATGTAGATTAATGATATCAATGTATAATTTTAAATATCAACATCAGTTTGGGGCAATTGAAATTAACTAGAATAACAGCAATTAGGTAAACTACTAAAATGGTTTCCAAAAACAAAGACTTGAAAGAAAATATTTATCCACAGATTTTGCTAACGATATCCAGTAAAGAACATTTAAAGAACTCCGCACTCAATGGCTTTCCAGGTCCATATTAACTGCGAGAAAAAGATAAAGTGCCATAAAAATACTCCACTTTTATTCAAGTAGAAACTCTTTTAGAACATCTCCTTGCAAACTGAAATTTTCAGAGGATTACTATCTTTAACGATGTCGATAACTTAAAGTTTTGGAAAGTTACTTCATTATAAAAATTCATCTAGTAAAAACTACCAAACATATAGGATTTTAAGTCTGAATTAAAACATGAATTGTTAAAAGCATGATATCTTTTCAAAGTTTTTTTTAGGATCCAGTAAATATTTTTATAATTTAAAATAACGATATTTACATTTATGATTTGTGTCATGGTAGCCTTCTAGTTTGTTTTCCCTTATAATTTCCTTTTTCAAAGGTCATAATAAATTATTAGCATACTTTCAGGATTACGTTGACGTTAATCTTTTGAGAAACATTTTGAATTTTCATATTTTATTTAGAGTCACTTTAATTAATTGAGTCCGTCGAATAAATTAAATCCATTTTAAATGGATAGGATCTATTCAAATCCCCGCTTTGTCACCCTGATAAAAGACAAAGAAACAGATTACAAAGCGAAATAAGTGATGAACAACCTACTTCAAGTCTTTAAATAAAACTGCTATCACCTATCACCATGTCATAGTTCCTAATATCATCAAAATTTATCTATCCATTCTTATAGAATAACGACATTTATTTTAAATTAAAGTGACCAAAAAAGTTAGTGTTTTGTAAACAGAACAACACAACTCACTTTAATTCAATACAAGTTCAGATTGTAGCGGTTTTACACGAGTACTTAACACTAATACAGTTCCGGCAGTGGTGTACTCTTAGCTTCGGTATGGACGTGTGGTCCTGACGTTAACTGACTCATGCAACTCACGCTGCTCCGAGCGCCTCAGGCACGGTAATTCTATGTAATAACTTAAGCGGAGCTTCCTCCCACAGAATTTAACTGCGCTTAAGTCCGACACACCCGTTCCTATTACTAAAGATTGCACCTCCTTTGGTTATGAGGCACATTTACCTTCGAAACCACCTGAGGAATATTATTTTTCTGTCGAATAACTAGCTTACATATCACAGGTATTTCTAGTGTGAAGGTCTCGTATTTTCGCAAGTACGTCTACCTAACCCTTCGAGGTCGGATTACGCGTTTCGTCAGTTAATTAAGTCCCGTATAATAAGGCAGCGAGCCTATTTCCATCCGTCCGGCACAAATCGGAACTCAAGACTGCTAATACTGCAAAATATAAAGGGAAATATTTTGGGGTTCAATATTAGTTCGCGACATGTGAAACCGTGCCCTTTTATGCAGTAGTCTATATATTTTCTCTCACTAGAAAAGTCTGAGCATAATAAAATACAACTTCTTGCACTTAAACGTCAAGTTTTAAAAGTTCAACTTTCCAACTCTCATTTCCACCACTAACTACTTAATCCGATTTAATCCTTAAATTCAACTGTAAAAGATTGGCGCTTTTATTATAAAATGGCTTACTTTGCCGTCCATTTGAACAATAATTTTCCTACGGCTTTGTAGGACGTAACCCTGGGATTTGGTAAAAAACGTTTTCAGCTTTACGGTGAGATTGCTTTCATTTTCATTGACATTCCCAACGCCAACTGAATTATACAATACAAAAAATACTGAGTGTACGTAGGAAGATATTTTAGAATTTTCTTTTTCATACATTGAAAGTGAAAGCTTGTTATTTCTCGACATCTGGTGATAAAAACACTTTAAATTGTAATGAGATAAGGCAACGACCATGAATAATATAAAAATATTCAGTTGGTTCTGCTTTCAGAGTGGATTTCACACTGCTAGATTTTGACACGTACAGTCAACTTCAGGTCAGTGGTAACAGTTTTATAGGAAAATCGTACTTATTACTATTGAGTTAAGGTGCATGACAGTTACCACTGACGTGCGGCCTACCGTACCTATTCTGCGAGTGTCGAACTAGTTGCATGTGGAATTTTATATCAAAGTAGCCACTATCCGCTGATATTGGCCCCGTTTTCAGTATGCAAAGCATTGAAATTGTACAAAGCTATCCCTGATAAACCTCCTTTTTAAATTGTATGTGACTGATTTATTGAGATTGTATGTGATATAGATATAATATATTGTAAATTCATATACAAAAATATGATAATCAACGAAGTGCCTATAGAAATTGGAGCACGTATTTTCAATGTAAAATTATGAGCACGTTTCATGAACGCAATCCTGAAGCTTGTATCGAATCTGTAACCTTTTTTGTCAAATACAATAAGAAAAATTATGATAATTTTATATTGAAAGTACAATTATTGCAATCTATCAATCCAGTAGATTTTCATGTGCTATTCAAATACAGTTTCCTCTCTAAAAACTATTTGTTCGTAGTTTAAACTTGGTGAGCTTCACCAACTTTTTCCTATTGTTTTCCTACCTCTGTTCGCCAAACATTATTTGAATTGGAAAAATCAGTTGCTACGCAAGCACACGTTTGGCTGAAATACAAATCGAGAGCAGTAAAATTTATCGTCAATTGTGTTTTCATAAAATAAGTATTATCGGAAAATTTTCCTAAAGCTGCGAACGACAACACTTGTCTGAGCAATACAGACATAATAGCGCCGTAAATACAATTTCCAGAATCTAGAATATTATTTCCACTAGCTCAATGTGAGATGAAACGTAAAAAGATAATTCAGATGACTGGATAAAAAACTTGAATTTCGACACAGCACGTAGCTGTAGGTACCTAATTGTAACTTTCAAGGGAGTGTTAAAAGAAGTAGGAATAGTCGAAATTACAGCAATGAATGAAAAAGTCCTATAGCGGGCAAAGAATGCGACCCACCTGCAACTCGCTCGGCGTGAAAGAGGTCTTATTACGGAATGGAATTTGTGACGTCACAGGGTTCAGAAAAAGTTCAACGGCGCCCACGACACTGAACTACTATAACGACTACAATCGAGTGTATTTACTATCTCAGTTATTCAATATCAATGTACAATATTTGCATCGAACACACATTGGTGCTTTAAAGTAGAAGTCTGTTTGCATAAAGGTAAATTTAGAAGTTCTAATGTTAAAAAGTTTGCCGAGCCAAGATTGATCTTCTTGCATGTAACGAATTTAAGTTTTGAAGTGCATAATATTACTGTGTAAATAAAGTTTATGCATTTTCTTTATTTTGTTTAATATAGGTTGTACTTTTTCTTCACCAAATAAGCTGTTAAATACTTATGGGTTACTTTCAAAACACACAATTCCTACTATTTAAAGCCAGTTATTTTTTAGAGCCAGTTAGTAGCAAAGTCTCGTGACCACATTGTGTTTGCAGAACACCTGTTTCTAAGTCTGCTTGAATCACAAAACTAGTGATTGCTTGGCAGTCTTTAGTGATACCAACAATGAAGTTGAAGTTAAGTACACTAAAAATAACTCTATTATTCTATTTCTATTTAGAGCTCTTTGCCAAATATTATATTAGAGCTATTTTCTAAATCCTTTACAACTATCAGAGACTTCACAATATATAATAATTAATATTAAAAACGCCTATTTCTGCTTGTAAGCACAAGAATAGATTTAAATTGAATCGCAAACAACCAACATTTCTGTTAATTTACAAAATTATTTCTATCTTGTCCAACAAATAAAAACCGTAAATAAACGCTTGTCGGGAACTTTATACTTCCTCAGCACGAACTCTTCAAAAAGTATCACGTTACATGGATACTTAATAAGGTCAATTACGAAGTCTTTGGATACTTTGAATTAATAAATATTTTTCATAGTTATCGATAGGATTTACATAATAAATAACGCTTTTTTTACCATCTTCTTCTTGGCTGTTATAGCGGGAAGTATCTCCGAACGCATCGATATCTCCGAACGTATCCTTTTCCCTGTTTACGTGACCTAGCCGGCCACTCATTGGCCGTATAATCATCGGCAAGGATATTGAGCCCTGACCTTCACCTGCGCAGAAGTGATTTATTAGTTTATTGCCTTAAGTGTAGTACAATGCGCAAAGCGATCCCCACTCTTCCGCCGAGAGATCATTATCCGTGCCGATAACTATACGATATTAGTTTTTAGTCTATGAGTTGTACAGTCATGGCGGATTTTGAATGTTTGTAACATTGGGCGTTGTGTAAATGTTTTACTTTATATAAGTTTATGCTGTGTAACAAAGACCATCTTTCACAATAACCCACTCCAACTACACTCCGAAACATCAGAACCAATTTGAAAATATAATTTACTGTTGAGAAGCTACACTCTAAGTGAGTTACATAGGCTACATTATACAAGAACTAGTTCCCAGGGGGATCTTTTATAGAGCCCCGAGGATTGTGATGGTGCAACAATGAGTGACATTAATCTGTAGCTGAAAAAGAGGGTATACAGGATATAAGCAGATAATACACTATCAATAAGTCTGCAGTAAAACTATTATTATACTAAAGACAAAAGACGGTCGGAGTTACTAATACAGACATAACCCGCATGGAAGCCTCGCGGAAATAGATCTGTTAGTCATATCCCGATACCATCTACCTATGTGCGGTAAACTGTTGTGTATCTCCGGAAACGTCCCTCAAAGCCATAGAAAATGTATTTATTATTGTTTGTTGTTCACCGATCTCATTGCTGATAGAGAAACAACGAAAGAGTATGAATTTTAGCAACGTTCTTTTGTTTTTCATTTTAGTCTGTTGGGATTTATCAAAGTTCCTCACGGGTTCACACACGCCCTGAGGGTAGTGCATTATTCACTGGATAAATAAGCCGATGTCCATAAAATATGAATGTAAATTCGTAACAAAGAAGCTTACTTATATTCACATTTATAATTTAAATTATTAGTATTCTTATAATGTGTATTTCAACAATAACGGAACTCATGACTTTTGTTTCCTTATTTTATGAATAGCATCAGGCATGGTAGGTTACAACAAGTTAAGTAATTACTGCACACAAATGTTTCAAAGGATAAACGTTATTGAATGAACAAAGCCTTGTTTTATCCCATTGTTACGCCTGTGTCTCTTTAACAATGCCCCTTTAAGTGACACAGCAAAACTAAGCCGGGTCATTTTATACGGTAATTGTTAGTTGTAACAGTTTCGAGGTTATTTTTATACTAATGACCTCTCGCGCCTATATAAAAAGTAATACAACAACAATTTATAGCAACTCGAATCAAAATCCGGCCGCCTAAAGGGAATTTCAGAATTTTTTGTCACAGCAAAAATGTGTTTATTATGTTTCTAACATACAATAGATCAAAATATTCAAACTACGGAATTTCAATAACATACGTTTTTTATATCAAAATTCTAGCTCTAGTCTCTACCTAGGTCTAAATATAAACTGAACGAAGGCAGACTTATTATTATTTAAACAATATCCAAGTATACAGAAAATACGGATTATATTATCACTGATCTAATTGAGATATCAATTGATGTATTACCTTCACATTTCACGTGTTTGGTACATTGCCCAGCAGATGATCATTTATCATAGTAATTTAATCTCAACGGTCAATGAACGGCTCATTTACGAATGATATGTTTGTTACAAATAACAACCAAATTACCAACAGTATCATATCGTAACATAATTCAGTGATTTGGTCATATGGATAATGTATGCCACACATCTTAAACCGAATGTTCGAGAAAAAGACGAGAATTATTGTTAGAGCTGATAGTCACTCAACGCACTCAACAAAAAAACATAGCCCATTTTCTTACTGTTTTTTCTTCAAACAACGTATTGATATTTAAAAAAACCTCCGGAAGGAGGTTTTTTCGTCTAAAAGAATTTAGATTTGGACAATTATTTCTTAGATTGACTACTAAATTGTTTTATACGCAACATCAAACTGACCAAAGCTACAGATGACAACAAATATCTCCCATTAGATTATATTAATAGCCAGCTCGAGGTTTATTTAGCTTAATTTGTGAGATTAACATTAACGGAACTATTTGAATTTATTACGGTTATAATATTAAATGTGTTACTATCACAACTACGATTATTTGCTTCCTGTATTGTGAAAGGCGCTATAAATATTTATAACATTATATTGTTCGACAACTACCAGTCAGTCAACAATAGGTGGATCATCCCTAGAAGCTAATAGACTACCTACCTTTCCTGAAACAAAACTATTAGACAAGCTATTTCTCATGGGGGTGAATCTAGTGGAAACTTCATCCCTTACTCGGATAAATAATATTATAATATTATGTCTTCGTGGATAATGTACTACACAATGTAATATCTTCCCAACAGTGAAATATTAAATCGGCTTAGTAGTTTCGTAGCCTTTAGGGTACAAACATGTTTACATAATACGCTTAGGTGGTTCGTTATTTGTAGTCTCGAAAGGACTTTTCTGTTGATCCCACAATCTGGAGTTATGAAACCCCTTTTCGTTATCACATAAGTATCACGATACAAAAAGGTAATTTATGTTCTGGACATGACTCGGAACAACTTAGTTGTAGAGATTATCCTTAAACTTTTATTCTATTTGATGGCATTGAGGAAAAATTTGACAAATGGCCACAACTTTGCCAGATAACAGAACTTTTTTTATTATCAGAGCGTGACGTAGTTACAATAAGTTTGCCTTTATTCGGTAAATTTCCCGGTGACCAATATTCGGTAAAAAGTTTGCTCTGTAAATACGAATTCGCTGATGTATGAAAACGTTCGGACAACGGCATTTTTATCAGGTTTCCGGTGCTGTGCTCTCTGCAATCATGTTGTTGAATGATTGAAAATTTTGTTTGGTATTTTGAGGTAAAGTTTACATTTTTATATTTATACATGTAACCCGCTGTCAGTTTATAAGATTTACCTTAACACATTTATGTCCCCTGTACGAAGTGTCACTCCTCGGTTCTCTTTTCGTATTGAAAGAAATAATGTAGTTATCTACATCTTAAATCTTTAATCTCATTTGAAAAAAATTGATGACAATAAATCCACAGACATTACAAAATCAATGATCATTTCAATAGGCGAGGAACTGCCTACCGCCTACGTAAACCCCTGAAGGGCGAACTTTGGTATATAAAGCACAATAGCCACATTACAACACAAAGAGAAGGCACCATAAAAACGATATTTATTCCCACTCCTCGCCACTCTCTCGAATACATTAATTTCAAGGGAAAATCTCCCAATTCCCCTTAACTTGCTGCTTAATCCGCTATGCATATAAAGTATCGGTATATAAAAAAAACTAATTATATAAGGGTGTCTTTCAACATTGAGAACATATAGAATGTTCTAGCCCGACATTACTCGTATTATTATGTCTCGACATTATAATTACCAATTTTTACTATTTTGGAGATCTTTTTCTTCTATGATTAATTTAAATATTAAAATAGCATAATCGTGTGAAAATAATGGCTATGTATAAGTCCGTTCAATAATTTATTTATAGAATGTTATTCTTGAAAAAAAAACATGTTTAATTTTGGGGCCGATGACATGTCGCCAATTAAAAAGTTTTAGATTTTAAAACGATTCACAGTCGCAGAATTGAAATTAATGACTCTTTATTATGAAATGTAATTTTTATACCAATTAAACTTTACTTCAAAATTATTCCATAAAACTTTCGTAATAATGCCAGTTATTTTAAAAACCTGTCAGTCATCCAAGCACGCGATCCTTTACGTAAAATCATTTATGAATACGAAAATAAAAGCTTGAATGAACTGAATAAAGTAATAAGTTATCAGGACTTAGTTGCGTGCTCGTCTGAGTCCAATCTAATCAGCGCTACGAAGCGTAGGCGCCGTAGACTTTCGTAGCAATAGTAAGGCACGTAGCAAGTCCCATACTATGAATACATTTATGAAACTACTTTAGACGCCCCGCGGTGTTTCCTGCAATTTCAGTCCTTACAGCATTGTGATTTATAATATTATTATGACATTTTTAGAACCAAGAAATGGGCGCAAGTTTTGAGAAAATTTTGTTTGAAAAGCGATTCTTTAAAAAATGATCTTCATGAATATTATATTAACTGTCGGAAGCACTGTTGAAATCATTGAAATAACTGGTATAATATTTATGCCTTGTGTAGCGGTTACACAAGCATTTAGTTCAACAATACTGTGGACAAAAATCGGATTTCTGTTTGGTTAGTTATAAAACACAATTGGATTCCATTGAAAAAATCTGCATCGGCTTTAAAAAGTGTTATTCAAATGAAAACGTATTCATATATCGGTTATATCGGGAACCTCAATTAATAAAAAAAAAAACTATACATACTCTTTCTACAATCCTAAAAATATCAGAATCGATTAGATAAAAAATATTCCAAGAGCATTTTCAAAAGAACATTGTACATATATAAAACTAATAGATAATGCAGATATGTACTCGTACCTGTTCCGAAATAACAGTTATATTAGTGTTCCGACAGATATGAAGATTGTAATCGAATCACAAGTTTAGCCAATTACACGAATCACTTGCAACGGTACAAACAATATAACTCGATAACTTTTGTTCGAGCACTTACATACAACTTGCCTCTTTATAGGACGTTGATCTTGAGGCAATTGTTTATAAGTTCGGTATATTATTTATGTTTACAAAAAGATAAATTAATAACAATGTTTAATGTGTCAAATTCAGTATTCTTCAAATTAGGCAAAAAAACAACAGTCCTAACATGTAATCAATAAATAATTCAATAGCATATATGAAAATTACTTTTAAAATAAGAAAAAAAAAGCTGCTCGTATAACATTGTTTGCAATTTTTACTAATTATATTTGATGACGTTAATTAAATTTAATCGCTTGAAAAATTTTGTTCCGTAAACAAAAAGGGATCAGCGTTGTGTGAAATATTAAATTAACGCCATGGAGGGATCAATCCAATGTTGTCGAGTTACACATAGCTTTTGTTACATGCTAACATAAATAAATTAATAAGAGTCACATAATAATAACATCTCCTTGTTAGCTTTACGACATTTATTTTGCTAGATATGTGACGGTATCAACTCTAGTACTTCTGAAAATATCGGAAAACGTAAAAATTGCTTAGCTGGCGATTTTTCTAGAAACAGATATCGTCTTTCTTTAAAGTATTAGAGATGACCTTGTGACGTTGACTTTGTTATTTTGACTTCTTTTTTAAAATAATTACAAATAGCAGCAAATGTCTATTATTTTCTCATTTTCAGGACTTCAGCTTTTGAAATGGCCAAACTACTGCGTTTTTTATGTCGTCAAATGTCAAACTTTTCATAGTCAATACGAAATTCAAAGCTTATTTATTTCTTATAAGTCAAAGCCACAATATTTCCTAACGCGTTAACTACCAACTTTCTAAGAAAGAAAATGAAGATGAGCGTCAAATACTACACAGAACGCTCATTTCACATTTATTATGCAAACAAAGAAGCTAGCAATTTTTGTAAATAATAAAATATTCGATGAAATTTTCTCCGTAAGAGACTTCGAGTTACACAGACTTACATAAAATTGGAACTGAAAAATGTATCTTATACAAAGCACTCATATTATTAAGTAAGAGTTGACCTTGAAGGCAATGTTTTCGTTGTTTACTAAAACACATATTATTTGCATACCCCAAAAATGGTATGTTCGCTATTGTCAGATGATATGGTAATACCTTATATTCTTCCGAAATGTGAGGATTTGTGGAAGCTTCCCAATCTCACTTTTACGTAGAAGGCTTCATTTCGTTCGTCGTCAACGTATCCGTAATCCAACAATTTGCTTTGCGTATCTGAACTACCATTTTGTTCCCACAATGCGTTTGCGAGAAATTTATTGCTAACATACGAACATTTATTCCGTAGCTAAGTGATTAATTGTCTTCTGGTTGTTTAGTTGAGAAACAAATGGCATATAGTACGTATGTTATCTACTTAATCTGTCTGCCTCGGTATCATGTAGTAATTAGAGGGGATAAATAAAGACTTATTTTATTAGCACTGTTTGTTATCTTCCTGACTAATTTTGGGAACGGGGAAAGCTACGCAGTGGAATTATTTTGGGTTACTATTAAACTGAGAATCGATCGATAAACAATTTACTGATATAACAACATGTCTGAGTTATTTCCTGCAACACAATTTGACGAGCTTTGTTTACCTACCTTTATATATAGTTGTATACCTAACAGGACATTCTAATTAAATTGTCCCCCTTTTAACTAACCCATTAGATAATATACTGAAAACAACCATCCTGGTTCATAACTAAAAAGGTTTTTTAATGTATTTTTGATAAACTTGTTTTCGTGATATGATAAAATATTTTTTGCAAACTATTAGATTTTAGGATATAGGTATAATTTTTTTAGCGCACGTGCCTAATAACTTTATTAGACTGGTTTGATAACCGGCGCAGGCTGATAAATGTTTTTGTGGAGCCCTCGGGCTGCGTCAGTAAATTGGAAACATGGTTACTATGCCAGTTAAAGGCCAACAAGGTTACTGAAGTTAGGTCCCTATTTAGAAATTTGCGACG
Source organism: Helicoverpa armigera (assembly GCF_030705265.1). NCBI lineage: Eukaryota > Metazoa > Arthropoda > Insecta > Lepidoptera > Noctuidae > Helicoverpa > Helicoverpa armigera. The sequence goes on along the minus strand of NC_087132.1, from coordinate 4,532,644 downwards.
TATTTTGCACTCGCTCAGTGAAAGATAGTTAAATTCACCCTCGGACTGTCCATTCACTTGAAAGGTATATACGTCTGTAAGTCTGTATGAGATCAAGTCAGCAAGGAAGTTTTAATTCCTTGTTACAGTTTCAACATGAACTGCAGACATCTAAAAATATACTCCCAACTATGTAAGTATATGTATACGTACAATACACACGTATGTGTATTTCACAGATGATTTCATACGCCCTCCATTATCCCAGGAAATGTAATAGTAGATGAAAGGCAAAAAATACGCTATGCTATTTATACCAAAAAGGAGTTTGTGACTTCTCAGAATTAGTTTTATGGCTCTTTAGACCGAGTGTTAGAAATATTCCACACTAGCTACTTCGTTATCTGAGTCCCGAAAATTTCCATTTCCCATATCTAGCAGAAATAGATCTTAACAGGTCTTATACAATAACATAAATAAATACTAAATACAAACCAACTTTAGCTAAGAGTCTTTAAAGATATCCTTCACCTCACTATAATGTTAATTAGACTATGCGTCAAAAATATTTGTCACAATTGTACTCCAAACCAATGAAAACTCCATGCGTCCTGAGTAAGCCGCAGCCTCAAATGGCCTTCTATGGTAATTTTCAATTCTCCATACATTACGAGATGAAATGGGTTATAATAAATGTTCGTGCACAATGAATATTTTTTTGGAATAACCTAATTTCGATAGAGATAAGTGATCATTAATTCTGAAGGAAATATTGCAGTCGTCAGGTTTAGAAATAAAGTGATTGTACATTGTGTTACATGTGCATTGTGCATAGCAATCGCCTTCACCCAACATCTAACTAGCCTTTTCCCAACAACATTAGTACCGATTTCTAGTCCTACACAAGACTATAAAACCAAAATGATTCAAAATCCGGGCATCCCCACTAAGTATATATCCTTATTTAGTTACTACCACTACACTACAACATCTTTTTTAAGACAGGTTGTCAAACTTTTTACTACCTAACCGAAAATAGATGTTACATTAAATTATAAATTTAAAAAACCCCCGACCCAAAAAAAGTACGCAATAATTATGACAAAAGGTTAAAAACGCTAAACCCTATAAAAAGCAAAAAATAACTTTTAACACTACGTAAACTAAATTTTGTCGTGTCGGGGGACCGCTCTAATTCATTACTTTAGATACGTGTTTTTTTTTAAAACGAATGTTGTAATTAGGTAGGTATCATTTGATTTATGTAAGTATTTATGAAGGTAAAAAGCGGTCCCCCGACACGTCAAAATTTAGTTTACGTAGTGTTAAAAGTTATTTTTGCTTTTATAGGGTTTAGCGTTTTAACCTTTTGTCATAATTATTGCGTACTTTTTTTGGGTCGGGGGTTTTTTAAATTTATAATTTAATTTTATTTCATGCTTTTTAAAGGAGCTCCTTAATTTTTCCTTCTTTCATTTAATTTATTTTCGCTATACCTATGCGACCTCGGCCATAGGAAGCTGTTTAACAATCCTCATGACAAACTGGCTCTGGGAGAATTGCACAGATTGAGAAACAATAAAGATTAACCTTTGGACATTCTAGATTTTCAGCAAAAATATAAATCGGTTTATCCATTTCATTCCGGCATTTCAGGGTTTCTTCCGCCACATCCCATTTCCAGCATCAGGTTCTCGTCAATCAGAAACATGAAGAGAACTCGTCAAGACAAATTCAACGAGCCCAAACTCGATGGGTTTACTAAAAGGCAGTTCAGGGTTACGTCTCCTACCTTCGTGCCCTAACAGCAGACCAGCTCAGTGGTTCCAAAAGACATTAGTGTTTCAAATTTCAGATCCCACATATACTTGCAAGTAAACTGAGCGTGTAACATTCCTATCACATCTAGCAAACGAGCTGATGACCTTGAAGACCTGAACCGATTTCCACCAAACATAGCTAAGAACACTCCCGACTGACATACCTTTTAAACAAAAAAAACCGCATTACAATCGGATCATCCGTTTGGGAGCTACGATGCCACATACACACACACACACACACACACACACACACACACACAGACACGTCAAACTTATAACACCCCGTCGTTTTTGCGTCGGGGGTTAAAAATAATTAAATATCGACATGTATATGATAGAGTTGGGATTACAGCATAAGTTCATTATAAGCTTGCTGGCGTTAATTAGTGGGCGTTCAGCGTGACTGGCCGTATTTCCACTTTGTATGAATATGCAGCAGCATACTGGCTAGTCATTTTCACTTCGCGATTGCGTTTGTGTCGTGTCGAAACGCAAGTTCTAATAGTTGGAACTAAGTCTGAGATATGTTATATTTCTGTGAGAACTTGTGCGGAGTTGGTGAAAAGAAATATATATTTTTTTTAACTAAGTAACAAGATTGTTGTACTCTAATTATATTATTAGTGTTGAATTAAAATAAGATAACTCAAATGAACAGACAGAACCTGTAGGTTGATATCCAGCCTAGTAACACGGGAGAATTGAATGCACTTTGCATTCAGAACTTTATTGAATAAAAAATCTCAACTATAGAACAGGTGTAGGTATGAATATCAAACAAACAAAAAGTAAATAAAAACGATATATTTTTCCGCAGAAGTCATTTCGGCGCCTTTGTTAAAATTTCGGTGACCGTACGTGTTCCCCACTGTGGTTGCGTGTCGTAATTACGCGAAACGTATTTTCAGCTTCAAAATAATATTTTTGTTGGCACTCACCATTTCTCTTTTAATTTAAATCAGTATTTAATTGGTAATGCAAATTAATGTATCTGATTAAATTGTCATGTGCATTGGCTTTGGTTTGAACATTATTACTCGCATTTTCACGTTAATATCATAATTTTTAAATATGATCCTGTGGTTTTGCGGTTCTATGACACCTAAATAAAAATACTGCAATTTTTAACAAAACTTGTACGTAACTAATCTTTGACTAAACTGTAAAAAGTATAAAACAGTCGTATAAAATCTAAATGAATAAACGAAACGCTCTTCACCCCAGTTACATGGTATGGAATACGCAGAGATGGACCGACGCCAATAATCTCCTTTGTCCTATGATTAATTTGAAACTGACCCCGATAAACGGCGACCCTATTCCATTAATCGAGAGTAAATCGAATACCAGCTGTATCGCATAATTGAAGGTTTTATATTCGATATTAATCCAAACCTTTTACCATATTGATTCGGATTGGACTTTAGGTATCAAATCGGCTCTGAATTTTTGATAATAAATAACACTTCATGACTATAATGTTGCGTTGCTTTTAATAAGTTTTTAAAATAGTCCTTTAGTTGCATAGAGAATACTACCCACTAAGTACATCAAAACTTAATGTTCCTTCATAACATTAGTGAGGGACCACTTCTGTTTAATGAAAATCCACCTACAGAATAATATGTGCATCCTACGCCAATATTCATTTTATGCATAGCTTTACTCATTTATGCACGCGCCATTTGTTTGTATAGACTAAATTACTATGCACGTCACAAATCAAAGTTGCATATGGATATTCACGTACACTATAACAATTCACGCGCAATTTTAATAAATGTTAAAATTATCTGGAGCTCTGCAAAAGAGAGATGGGACCCCCATTTTTCTCACAGCTTACCGAAATACAGCCCTTAGATGACCTCCAATATTTCATCTGTGTAGCCATGGTCCCTAATCTACTCATGCAGTGAAGATTACCTGGCTTACTCGACCATCTACTGGGAAGCACAGAATGATCTAGTAATATTCTTGAAATAATTATCTTATATATTAATTACATTATAATAGTGAGTCAGGGTTAAGCATGATTATGTAAATTTGTTTTCCAAAAATGTATACAGTGCAAAGTGCTATGTTTTTCTTGAATAAATAAATACTTATAAAAAAAATACTTATAAAATCACCTAATAAGGCCAAGTGTCAAATTTTTCTCAAATCCGCATGGCGACTTTTGACGTGGAGTTTTGTACTTTTACGTTCTTACTTACCTACAGGATTACACATTCTTTAGAAAACACCATTCCCGCTTTGTAATTACCGCTTCCCGGCGTTCCGCACCCCTATACGAAGTTTTGCAGCTTACATTTAAATTGAATTTGATTTTGCTCGGATAACGTAGCATTATTCCAATTTCTGCGCTGCGTACAAATTGTCGAACGCATTTTGTTACTAAACGCGTAATTTCTAAATTCCCAATTAGGTACCTAATACCACTATGTTATATTGCATTTCCTCTTAATGCATTTTGAACACGGTAAAATTGCAGTTATTGAAAATTTACCATTGCATTTTCAGGGCAGTCCGTTCCATTTCGAAAATAGTTACCACTCGAAGATCAGTATGAATCATAGAACAGCAATAAATGCTTGGAGAATCAAAAACAATAAGATTCGCCTTCTAGCAAGCAATCACTCACAATAACAAAAGATACAAATGCATCTATTCCTATATACAAACTCATTTGTTTTATCAAAACTACGGCTATTATTCTTAGTAAGTTATCAAGTATCGGTAAAACGTGCCATTGAAAGTTGTGCACAGTCACTATTGGAGATGCAAACCAATGAACCGCTCCGAGTGTTTTCAACTACATTTTCTTGCTTAAACTAATATCAGCGAAGAAATATAATAGGGCTTGTTGAGTTGAATATTGTTTGTTTTCTCCGAAGGGAGGAAGCTGATTCTCGCAGGACCTGTGTCCAGGCTCCTATCATTCCCCCTTGCCGGTCGAATGGTCACGTAGCTCATTTGTACAACTAAGTGATCACCTGGATAAGTATCTAACTTGATAGACAGTAGTTTCATTTCGTGCAACAGTGATTTTGTACGGTTTCCTTTGTTTTCCGTAATATTTGTGTTCAGAATATATTGGCTGTTCATTTTGTATGTTGAATGATTATTTAGAAATATTTATTTTTCTTTTCTCCTACACCAATATTTTTTATAGAAACATTTGTGTTCTTCGATATACAGTAAATTTCACCGTTTTGTTACACTTTTACCTATACATAAAACATTCCATTTGTTTTAGAATTTCGTTCAATTTGTAGTAAACTGAACAAACTGAAAAACTTTATAAACGGCACAAATCCCAAGATTATTCCTTGTTCGTTCATAACAGCGAAGTTTATCGAACTAATCCCACAATGCCGCCGCGTATAGAACGCATTATACGTACGTATAAAAGTAGCCGCGACTTCGAAACATCTGTAACACTGACCTTTGACCTAAAGCGTTTTACTTTCAAACAAGCTTTATTTATAAACTCTTTGAAAAACTATATTGATTGCTTCTGAAAAAAATTGTGAGGGTCAATTAAGAAAAAGATGTTACGACCAAAAAACTTAAGCGAATATTTAATGTAGCGAGTTTTAAAGGTAAGATAATTTTAGCAGTTTATTATATTGCGATTCATACACTACCTACAATCAACACTACATTCAGAATAGAGATTGGGAGATAGGTATCTACACGGACTCCCAATTACATTTGACTAAAACTCGATCCGTTGTATCACATAGGAACCACGGCATGAACCCGGATAAAAAGTAGCCTATAGCCTTCCTCGATAAATGGGCTATCTAACACTGAAAGGATTTTTCAAATCGGTCCAGTTGTTCTTGAGATTAGCGCGTTCAAACAAACAAACTGTTCAGCTTTATAATATTAGTATAGATACTCACCTCAAACTTAGTCCAATTCCAGGTGAGGTATCATGTTTGTATTTACATACCTTCATATATGAGTATGCATAGACAGGCTACTGAGAAAATGGATAGGTGCGACTCAAATTAATTAAATTTTCTGGGAATCAACTAACAACGTTTACTAATAAGATTTATTAAACTATGTCGTTTGTGACAATACAACCCATGTCCTGATCAAAGTAAATGCTATTACGTAATAACTACATACCTCATATCTCTCTCTAGATTCTCATCTGTCTTTAATTTTTTCTCAGTTTGCTCAGTTATTACACAGTGAAAAGTAAAAAAAAAAACAAACATATAGGTAGGTATAGTAAACTTTACCTACCAATAGTACCTACATCACTTTACCAAAAAAAAAACAAATATACACAGAATTCAGGTAGCAGGTACCCGTATATTCGAAGCTTTACGTTACAGGCTATAGTTAACCGTACTAGACAACTCAATTGACGAGCCGGTGGAGAATCGTCTGCCTTTTGTGTTCGACTGTATCAAATATTTACATCTTGTATAAAAGGCCCGCATTGGGAATATTTTCCTCCCTAACTGGTTTCAGTGGTTGCTTGAAGGTTTTTATATTATCAATCATATCTGTATCTTTTCAAGGTTACAAAAGGTAGCAAATTAAATTAACTTTGAAAGGGCAGTTAATTAGTCATAGATGGTATTTCTCACGAAAAAGGGTGTGGCATAGGTGCTTGTGTATGTAAATACACAAACATATTGTCTTTGTATGTGTAAGCTCGGGAGTGCTCACAATGTGAATTATGCTCGCAAGTAGGGCTCATCCGCTTTCGTGGACTAACACATCTGTACATTATTGAAACACTAAGAAACACGACCAACTAAAATATAGATTTTAGTAAAAATTTCTTCTTCTTCAACTTCAATAATAATTTATAGTTATAGCCCTAAAATGTAAACTGTATCGAAACACAGATATTTATCAATCCTACATAGTTAGTAAGGCAATATAGATAAAACATTTAAATGTAAAGACCCAGAACACATTGCCTACACCTGGTAATATCTCGGTAACATATTTCTAAACCAAATGAGGCACACGATTCAACCATTTATCATGAGACCTATCATTTTATGAAGACATTTTTATTTTTTGTGCCCCTTTGAAAGTTTCAAAGTGGAATCTTGTTATAAAGTACTTTTTTCTTCGAACGATCACTGAGATTAGATATAAAATAAGTTTATGCATTAGCATAATATACTTTAAAATGAAAGGGGTACTTGTTATTTACATTTCACTTTGTAATACTGATAAATCGAACACCATCAGGAAGTAGATATCATGGGTACCTATGTTCTAACTAGAGTAATCAATAAACAATAGTTGGAACTTAGAAGAAAAGTATCCCTAGAATGTATAGCTCCTCAAATAAATAAACAAATGAACTGACAGGCTGAATGAATACTGCTGAAATTAATCCAACTCCTTAAAGCTTTTCTATCCACCCGTTGCATACATGACCGATTTTATATACAAACCTGAATAAGCCTAAAGATATACTTAGATGAAAGACCTTTTATAGCAAATGGAACTTATGTGTGGTACACTAGAGCGCCTACACAGAATATAGTAGCAATCTATCAGCGTCCCGTGATTGTGTGTAGTGATAAACGGTGATCGATATGAGCTTAATAAACCGCATGCCGACGTCTGCGCACTAAATCTAGGAACAGCTAACTATCTTAATTCCGAAGACATATATGCCACTAAATATTTAGTTTGGGACAGATGCAGCTTGCGGAACACTACAAATCGTCTGTGTACCATTGTTAGCAATAACAGGAGCATTGCTTGAACAAGCTTATAACGTTCTAATCCCTTTTCGGGTAGAAACCCTACTAGTTCAACAGTACAGTATTTTTGTATAGTTTTAACGATATACTTATCTGACTGGGATGATACTAGAAGGAGTTCAATGTCACCAGTCTTTGTGTCTTAAATTTAGGAAGTTAACTTAAGATTTTATACATATTTATTTCCTTAGGTGCTGTTTATCAGACAGATTCATTTAGTTAGAATATCGCAGTAATTGCATTATTTCGGCTTTTATACTAAGTAATATACGACGGACTCCAAAATTCCAACCCGACCTTGCGACTTTGTTTATGTTCAAAAATATACCGGAGACTGGTTTGTGTTCAGACAGCTATCAAATCCTTATTATTTTGTTTTTTCTGGTGAATTATATTATTGAAGTTAATTTTTGGTTTTACCCCTGAGTCAGCGCCTAATTTAAACTTGATATTGCTGTTCTTTTTTGCTTTTGGGTTCACTGATCCCATACACGACCAAAGAGTTTTTAGTACAAAATTCTACCTGAAACAGGTTTTTAGGTTTTTTTTTACAATTATAATCTTAGCACTTCTTAAAATCTTAGTATCTATTAAAACTGACAAAAAATCCTCTAAAACGATCAGATTGAGCATGTCAATTACAAAGTTTAAATCTCAATTGTTCCTTATCAGTAAACTTACGAGTTGTTAAATCTTAGAAGACTTAAAAGTTAGACGTCTTTCTGTCACCGGTAACCTACGCATTCAACATACAGAAAAAACAAACGAGCTCCTACTTTGGACGCAGGACGTTCCCGGAATGAGTAAACTCTCTCGTCTCGCCGTTCACTCCCGTCCCCTGACGTAGGTAAGAAAATTCGCAGATGACGTCAGATAAGAACAAATAATCCGGTCAACCCTTTCCGCAGTCTACAAGTGGTACTTTAGTGATATAACCATGGTAATGTAGACGAAAGTGGCGCGATACGAAACGAGGAGAAAAAATAATGCCGTTTTCTGTTTTAGACGGTCCCCGTAATGAGCTTCCCCCCACCCCTATTTATTTTATGAATATTACAGACTTTAGGCTGAAGAATAGATCTTCTTGTTCTTTTTTAATATTCATAGCTCTTTATTCAAGTTTTGAAATGGTTACTTAAAAGCCTGACTTATTTAAAAGGTAAATTACATTGCCAGGCCAAAATCATAATTTAAATATGTTACTGCATAAACATAGAAAACTCATGATAGATAGTTATGCAGTAGCTGTAATCAAATTTACTTAATAAGTGTACTGATGAAATGTTTATTAACCTACATCATTACTAATAAAGTTCCACCCTCTCTAGTTTATTCTCCTCTCCCATTAATTGTTGGGAAGTCAAACACGGCATTTCCCTAATGATCGTAGGAGTTTTCCTATCTATCCACCGTCAGAGTTCATCGTCGTGAACTATTGCAATCGTAGGTCGTTCAGCGCCGTTTGAGAATAGACCTCATATTGATATTGATCGTGCAAGTCGGCCGCATAATGAAAAACTTCTGTTGATGAGAACCTTCCCACTCTGGGAATATAATGAAAATGCTTTTCTTCTTTTTGAAGACGTTAGTGGCTGTTATTTTATAGTTATTGAAATACCTACAAATACCAAAGTATAGGACTTTAAGATCTGTTAGTGCATAACAATTACATAGTAAATAGCACCCAGGAACTAATTGAACATATTCTGCCGCCCGCGGCCCAAAGTAACTTTGTGGCATTATAATTTTAGTATAAACAAACAAAGCCCATCGTCAAATTTACAATCGAAATCTCGGAGAATACCCAAATTCTCGATTCTAATGAAATCACAGAAATTAACACGACCGTTTGTGTTAGAGTCAGCTTGTGTACCATAAAATGGATATTTATAGGAAACGCACACGTTCTACATCCAAATATAACTATCTAATACAAAACTAATTCGTTCGCAGCTATGTATATGGTTCGCATGGTAGAGGACACAATTACATGTGGTTTTGCCTGGGCCCTAGGTCTTTTAATACGAAACTACACACATATAGACGTATATTAAGCCTACAAAAGTTTTCAGTCACACTCTGGTTACAGGAACGAATCGAATATACGTCGCGTAGTGTAAAGTCAGTCAAGTGTTCCTCAGCGGGGTTATCAAGCGGAACGCTCTAGTTTCGATTCCCAAATCGATGCTATATCGATAAATCGAGTAGGTATCCCTGTTAGTTACATTCCCAGTAGTTTTGTAAATGTCGCTTCAGTATGAATATAGTGGTGTAATTATCATTAAAACACTTCGCAAGAACTTCTAAAATCTCTCTTCTAAAGCCCAAAGTAGATACCACAACCACTGGTTAGCACTGTTTTCAGTTCAAACTATTTTGTCATTTAGCTTATCTACGATTTCGAATATCCAGCTGCATCAACACTATAAATTAAAAAGTATGTTCCTAATAAATTACAGTTAAACTCCGCTTTGGGGCCCCTAACCCCCTGACTAGTCACCATGATAGACGTTCACTACGGACCCGCCAGACATTATACCTACCGTACAAATTGGTCCAGCAATCGGTTCAATTGCATGAACATTGTTACAAGTGTCAAAGTGTCACGGCACTAATTGAAACCGCATTGAACGGAACGCATGCTGTTGTGACATATAATTGAACCAAACTCTGCAAAACGTGAGGTGAGTACCCACAGCTTATGGCTTCACAATGTACTCTTAGTTCTAAAGTAGCCACTAAGTTGTAGTTTGTGGTCATCATACCCTTTTCACTTTTATGTCGGTCGCTAGTTACTGCGTTTTTCAGCTGGGCAATAAACTGCAGCTACACTTAGTGGGTCACTGTTGGTTGCGTTGTAAATAAAAATACATGCTCAACTTTGAGCTTTGTTAAAGTTCAAACTTCACTCATCGCTGTCGATGTGGTTTCTACGTATCATTATTATTGTACGTCATATATCAGTATTGTACGTCATTCTCGTTTGATTACAGATGTCCTGAAGTTTACTACCCCTACTACTATCGCTACTTAAACAGTGCTATTACTAATTGTGAAAATTCTTAAGGGTAAGATGAATTATTTAATTAATGTCATAATAGATTTTTACAAAGCATAGTCTCTATTTATCTGACAAATCAAATAATACTTATTATCGACAATATAAACACTAGACAGCCATGTATTTTGGTATTGTTTTTCCATTACGTTACACAGAAAGCTCTCGAGCTTCTTCAAGGTAAGTACCTAAGTAGTTCAAAATGTTCAAAAAGTGCTGAATTTGATACTCGGTATAATAACATTACTGAAACAATATTATAATAGAATACCTACCTCATTATTGTGAAACTACTTAGTAGTCGCTCCAGTTGTTATCTTTTAAGTGGAAAATATCTAGTTGTTAGCACACTTGTTGTTAAAAGCTCTTTAAGTGGCACAATATCAATTTATATTTTGTAGTAAGTATGTACCTACCTTATTCAAAAAGAGGGAAGGTAATAAAGCTATTTTTAATTCAATAGAACCAAATATTAAGATTTCTCCAAATTGCGTATTTTAATAGAACTTTTAACGAAAATTATCTTTGGTTTTCAATTCCACTATCATAAAGTTAAAGTTTTCACAATCGCTTCTGTGCCTCATTATTCCAAAACTTCGCAGGTGTTACACAAAGTTTTATTTTTGTTACAATCGCTAATGAGGAAGCTCGTTTTGGTGAAGTTTTGGGTTGAGTTATCCATCACACAAAATTTTGAAGACAGCCTTTCTTAAACTAATTTCTTTGAAATCAAGTTACAATGAAACTTGTGGCCCTTAAGTCTTATTTTATAAAACTATCATTAAAACGATCAAAAATTAGTAGTACCTAATATTATATTATTCAGTGGCGGATTAACGGATAAGCACAACAAGCACGTGCTTGGGGCCCCTGTTCTCCAAGGGCCTCCATCCTCTGCTGGCGTTTCATTTTATACCTACATTTTATCGAGATTCATCCACAATATATCCGAAATCACAAGGCGCGAGCAGTTCGGGAGTGACCCTTCATACACCCCCGCCTCTAAACTTGATTGGTCGCAGTGCTGTTGATTGTTGTACGATCGCAGTGATTTTTTTTTCAATTGTGCAGTTGTTATACAATTTTTTTTTCGGCTTCTACTCATCGTTGGGCAAAGAATTAATAGGCAACGATAGCGTTCCGAAGTCACTATCGTACAGTCGTTGGGAAGCTCACGCTGTAACTACGAGTGCAATATAACAAACATATCCAAAAATTTTGGATGCTTTAGATCAGTGGTCATGGTGGTGGTGGACTGGTGGTGCCTGGAGGCATTCCAAGTGGTCCGTGGACCACCGATGCGTAAACGCGTAGTCACGCGCGTAGCGCGTAACCATGAGTTGTATGGGGTATGAACAGCCACACCGCTTGCGTAACGACGCGCGTGTCTACGTTACGCAAGCGGTGTGGCCTGTCTCATACATTTCCATACATTACAACTCATGGTTACGCCGTAACTACGCGCGTGACTACGCGCGTGGTTACGCATACGCATCCGGTCTGCTCGAGCCTTAAGTCCGCGGACGTTGTTATCGATCTTATGTTATCCATCTTACTTGTCCAACAGAAAGAAATGATGGTTTGAAATGTAGCCCTTTTACGAAATTTTAGTTCTGAGTCTTAAAACATAATCAAGATTTCCCGCTCGCTTCGCTCGCGTATTCAGAAACGATATGTCCTGTAGTTTATAGGCCCCCATGATACTACGGATGTCATCAAACCCAAATATATGGCTTTACCCTTGAGCAATATCCATGAATGTTTTGATCTTTACCACTTTATACTTTACGGCCGATATGTAAATAAGTTTGAGATAAACAAATACATGGACAGTTCTGCAGTTAAATAAAGAATTAAAACGGATTCCTATCGAATTCGGTCATTCATTATAATGTTTTAGTTCTAACGAGATAATTCTCGATTGAAGAACCTTATAATGTAATCGTCATTTGTTTATTTAGGCCCTGATGAAGTTACACAGCCATCTAGTTAACCAAAAATAACAATTTTACTCAGCAAAACCCCTAAACATCTATTTTTATCAACCGTAACTCGAAAAGCGAGCCTGTTTACAAGCAGAAACTGTTTTATGACTTCTAAAGTTCCTTCCAACTTCACAACTTCATATTGTAATAGAATTAGCATAAACAATCCCTTATTTTTCCTTCAAAGTTTATGCACACGGATATGAGAAAAGTTTCTTAAGTGGAAAGTAGCGTTAGTTCTTTTTAGTACCATTCAAGGACAATCTTACTTGCGTTCGTAGTCTACTTGTATGCAAGCGCTGTACGAGCATGTTGCAAGCAAATGTTTGTTTTTCTAAAGCGAATTTCTTTTTGCATAGTGTACCTGTGCAAAAAAATACAAAGAAATAAAGGTAGATATGTATGTTAATGGAACTTGATGGGGTGGCGTTGTATTTGTGTTTTGCATAAAGCCCACCAGATACTCTTTAGCTTTAGCCTTTGGGTTATATTGATTAGGACCTGGTACATGTTTTTTCTTTGTTTGTAGACACGCATCAGCTTTTAATTAAATAAAAACAGTCTTACGAAAACTAAGTTTTTTCGTTGTATTTGCTTAGAGAATTTCTTCCGTAACCATTTCCATTTAAATACATCCTGAATTCTCGCACGTGGGTTCTTGAAATCCAAATGGGAAAAACAGAATTTCTATGTTCTTTGCTTACGTATAAGTACAATACAGCTACTTCTACTGTTTGTTCTTTGTATTATTTGTTGTATGTAGCACACTATTTGTATTTGTATTACAACAGGAAGAACTTTGTTGTTAGCTTACTGGAAAGGACCTGTTTACAACATGTTCATGTTATACCTACGGTTATTATACTCTCTTGACGTTAACAAACTTCATTCACAAAACAGTATCGTGACCAATTACCAACTTGAATAACAAACAAATGAAACTGCTGAATTCGTATTACAATAACATATAACTTCAATCAAGAAACCAAGTAAGTGTACCTAACTACCTAAAGTTGCCAACACAAGTCAAGATTTTTTTTATTTGCGAATAATGTTCATTCATTCATTCTGTAAAGTCCAAGAAGTAAAGACCAAGTAAAAGTCTAAGACCTTATACATTGGGCCAGGTGTACCGTCACTATCCAGTTACATAAATCTTATCACAAAACTTATAAGGGTGGTCGTATTTATCAAAGTTAGTTCATTTCAAGAGCTTATTGCTGGCAAAATATTTTCATTAAAAGTGTAGTGGAAATGAAATTGAATGTCAATATTTGTACCCAAAATTGGTTTTGCTACTTTCGTTAAGAGTTAAATAAAGGAGGTCCTGCATATTTTAGTGTTGGTTAACGAAGTATACTATGCTTATAAAGTTTCGTGGAAGAACTATTTAAACTTGTTATACTTAATTGAACTTTATAAAATAGTAGTTGGTAATTATAGTACCAATGCAAAGGCTTTTCAATTACTTGTTGTGTCAAGCACAGTGTAGTATTTTTGCAATTTCAACTAGCTCTCACCCACTCGCGGTTTCACCCGAGTCCTTAGGGAACTTCTACCCGTACCCCAATAGGGATAAAATGTTCTTCCCCGTTTCTAAGCTACTTTCCGACCAATTTTCAGTCGTTCTCGACAAGTAGTGTAGGTAACTTTCACTACTCTCTTTTATACATGTTTACATGTACCTATATTTGTTGTACAGGTACATAGATAACAATGATGCAACAACACATACGCAATAAACGTATACGAAGGCGTTGTTTACTATTACTACGAGTGTTACCAGCTTTCAGTTGTACTATAGGTACATCATATCAGTGTAGCGTAACTCCGGAAATTGTTTCCTTATCGCTCCGTACGACCCGATACAATATCTATTCATCAGACTCAATAACAAATCTTGGATTTCAGGTGTTTTTTTCCTGTTGCATCTTTTATTTATTCGTACTTACTTTGCGTATTCAGATGAGATATCGCATTTAGATTTTTTAAATTCATAAAGTTATACCTTCATCGTCCTTGCTTTGTATTTTGGTAATAATGTTTTTCATGTTGTATCTCATGAATGCAGGCGAGATATACTGGTGTGGGTAAATGTAGCAATTGCAGTTATAGTTACAACTCCATGTTAAAGACCGTCAAGTCCGTGAAAACTATGTAACCATAGATCTTATTAAGTCAATACAACAGCACATAAACTAAAGAGGCGCTCTAGAGATTTTGAAATTACTCCGTGGCAGCTACTATTCATCCTTCTCCGTGTGAGAGGAGGCCGCAGCCCAGCTGTGGACTACAAAAAAATGCTGCAACAGTAACAGTAAAAGGCAATATTAATTTATGCCTGTCTTGGTAAACTAAGTTCGCACTTTCATACAGTTGACTTTATACCTAGGTATATCTAAAACTATGAAATGTGTGTTCTCACGTAGTGGTCATAATATTTTGGTATTTTATTAGACACTTTATAACATTTGTAGCCAAACGTGTCACACAGCCATGCATCACGTGAAATAAGTCATAAAATGAAATTATTTTCTTAAGAACCTTTTCATGACCCCAACTATAAAAATGTCTTCATAATGTCTGGTATTAGACAACTTATATTCTGGACAGTTATTTTCCTAGCTACAAAACCATTTATCACTAAGCACAATCTTTAGGCACAGAGATGAACATAGAAACCTCAACACGTTACATGGGACGTTGAACTTTAAAAAATAACAAATCATCAAACTTTTACACTTCTAAACAGCTCAAAGTTGCATTTATTTACAACAACAGTCAATTACTCAAGTAAATAAACAACAAGTTTGAAATCGACACGTAAGTCACTCAAATTGAAAAACCAATTAATTACGTTTTTGATTGAAGGACATCCAATTTATTTACGAAATCAGTCAAGTTCATTATCACATCACAAACAAATGAATAACATTGACACTCAGAAATGTTCATTCAGTTTATTATAAATCCCAAAAACGATTATTTTTTGTGACTTAAGTATTTGTAATTTTAAAAGAACTGTACTTACATCTTATTTTAAATATAGTTAGGTATTCCGGCTTAAAAAACTGAATTTATACCTAAATTATCTATTTTTAAATTAAACTAGCTTTTGCCCGCGGCTTCGCTCCCGTCAACTGACTTCTCTACTTTACCCTATTTTTTTTTTATAAGAACCTTCTCCTGACAATAACAAACACAACAAAAAAAGAATTAGCCAAATTGGTTCAGGCGTTGTTGAGTTATGCGCTTACCAACACATTTTGCGATTCATTTTTATATTATAGATTATTACTAGGTCCTGTTTTATATGTATCCCTAAAGAAAACATAATTATCTATTAAACATACAGACAGGTCTAACTTAAAAAACAAACATTCTATTAAAATGAAACTGTTTACAAATTATACAGAGAAAATAATATCTATAAAGATAATCGGACTTAGGTACCGAGTGTTTGTTGAAACTTATCCGTGACCAGTCCTGCGATTCTATAAAATTCGATCAACAACTCGCATTTCACTTCGATTCGTAATGTCATTTCATACTTTAGGGGAGGTAGGGGAGGGATGGGCACTTTTTCACATTTATTGCATAAAAAATTCAGATTTTACAGATAATCAACTTTTATTGTCATTTCTTATGTTTGGCTAGATAAAATCAAAGAGCTATCCTAAAAATTACAATCAGTTTCAACATTACGAGATATTTAAACGGTTTCAATAAAACCGTCGACACGTCAAAATTTTGTTTAGTCTGACATGCTTTAGTTGGTACTTACGTAGTGTTTAAAGTTACTTTTTGCTTTTTATAGGGTTTATCGTTTATAACATTTTGTCATAATAATTGCGTACTTTTTTGGGTCGGGGGTTTTTTTAAATTTATAATTTTATTTTATTTCATGGTTTTTTAAAGGAGCTCCTTAATTTTTCCTTCTTTTTATGATGGGTTCGCTATATGCGATCCCAGCCAAAGGAAGCTGTTTAACAATCCTCATGACAAACTGGCTCTGGGAGAATTGCACAGATTGAGAAACAATAAAGATGGACCTTTGTTGATCCAGGGTTATATATCATTCTAGGGTTTCATCCGCCACATCCCATTTCCAGCATTAGGTTCTCGTCAATTAGAAACATGAAGAAAACTAGTCAAGACAAATTAAACGAGCCCAAACTCGATGGGTTTACTAAAAGGCAGTTCAGGGTTACGTCTCCTATCTTCGTGTCCTAACAGCAGACCAGCTCAGTGGTTCCAGAAGACATTAGTATTTCAAATTTTAGATCCCACATATGCTTGCAAGTAAACTGAGCGTGTAACATTCCTATCACACCTAACAAACGAGCTGATGACCTTGAAGACCTGAACCGATTTCCACCAAACATAGCTAAGAACACTCCCGAATGACATTCCTTTTAAACAAAAACCGCATTACAATCGGATCATCCGTTTGGGAGCTACGATGCCACATACACACACACACACACAGACACGTCAAACTTATAACACCCCGTAGTTTTGCGTCGGGGTTAAAAAGAATGGTTTGCGACGGGAAATTCTTAAAGATTTAATATAACGAGCAATACAAGAGGTATCAAAAGGTTAAAAATAAAATTAACAGCTGATAAATATGGAGTCCCTAGATCAAGTTGGCAACGGTACCTGAAACAAGATTCTATAAAGGATTTTAGCGCAGATTTATAACCTCACAAATTTTCACTGAAGAAGAAGAACAAAATTTACAAATTGTACATTACATGGTATGTCCAAGCCTCCCTACCATAGGGAGCATTGGACACTTTGACTTAGTTTATAAAAAAAATCGGTAAAAAACTTAACTAAAACGGTTTTATCTCATGTGCACTGAAAACTAGAAAATAAAAATAGTTACTTACCTGTCAACCTACGGTGGTCCCGGTCATATTAGACTAAAATAAAACGTGGGGCCCATAAACTATTGCTGTAGTACCTCTTCTAGAGGTATAATAGGTGTGGATTGCATCGACTTACTATAATCGTAACTGGAGATTTTGACAATCAATCATTAATAATAGAAAATACACATACCTTTCATTAGTTTTCTTTATAACGATCCGAAACCGCAACAAAATATTTAAGTACTTTTACGAGTGTTTGTTCTTGACAACTCACAGAAATGACAGAAAGTCTATGGATGAACACCGTTACCAGTCGGTAACGTAAACTACCCAATAAAAAAAAACTATGATCAAATCAGAATAAAAGGACCCCCCTTTTATTCTGATTTCATCATGTCTCCCAACTGCCCATCTCTCCCCTACCTCCCCTATAGATAGACAGATTTTGGCAGATCTGTCAAAATCTCGACTTTAATTTAGTTCAACTTGTCAACACGCTCGATAGTGAAGCGCTAGTGTAGTTTGACAATGTCAATCACGAAACTTTAAGGTAGAATTCCGTGGGTCGCGATTGTCGCAGCCGCGCGCGACAAAAGTCAACCTATGAAAATGTATGGCACCGCTGCCGAGGGCCGCGACAGTCGCGCGCGGACGACGAATTTCGTGAGCCGCTCGCGGCCGTACGCTTCTCAACATGGTCTAGCGCTTAATAACATCTATAGAATTTTAGTAAAACCAGAATTAAATTGTTGACAATGCCGCGAGCAGCTTACGAAATTCGTCGGCCGCGCGCGACTGTCACGGGCCTCGGCAACGGTGCCATACATTTTCATAGGTTGACTATTGTCGCGTCCACGGAATTCCACCTTTAGATCGAAGTCGAAGTGAGAGTGATGTCGAAGTGAGTTGTGATATTTTATAGAATCGACATGCAGACAGACTAAACACCAATAAAAATAGAAATTCACCTTCTCTGCTAGACCAGTTTCAGATTCATTTCAGTAGAATTTCGTTCATGTAACTTAGAATTCAACGAAATGTTATCAAAGATCACTTTTTAATCCGTGATATCTAATTGTTTCCAGCAATTTATTAGAGTAGGTAACTACTTAGCGACAGAAATGTTTTACATTTGTTTGGCTTGTACCAACAACAGTAGCAATGTTATTTTTCCAAAAAATTGGTACCTAATGTTCATTATTCCTGAATTAATTGGCGTCGAATAGGTTTTCAGTACATTGTCATTCCACATAGGTCGTTTCGTGCAAACTAAATGACGTCACTACACTCATGCGTAAAATGTACCTAATTTGCATTGTTTTTCAATAGAATTTCGGAAAATTTCATTTCCATTTTGCTTTACCTAATGAATAATTTATTCGATAGAGAACACTTTTCCATAATGTAATATGATCTTAAGTTATAATGGGAACAGGCCAGAATCAATATGTTAGTGTGAAATTGGTGATAAAAAACCCAAATCATTCTTCACGACCCTTGAATGAGGGTTTGAACCCTCAATGCACCCACTAGACCAACCGCAGCTGTTGTTATACAAAACACCCCTATACACTTCATCCCTACTTTCCTGGAAGGGCTAAGCAGAGTGAATATTTACTTATTTAATCCGCATTCAGGCATTTATATTCAACAATGTGGCATCTAGAACGATCAAACAGGTGCTAAATAAATAAAACAAGCTCCAGTCTGCTATTTAGAATTGTCTAATAAGAAAGTCCAAGAATACTTGTATATCAGATCTAGAATTAGGCGTGTAGTATAAACGGACAACTGTATATCCAATTTAAAGATAAACAACTGTGTAGGCACTTGTAACTTATTTGTTGATACATACAATATACGTGCAAGCCCCCCTCGCGCATTCACTTAATAAATGCGCCGCCAAGACGATATAGCGGACATCAAGTCACTAAAATATGTAGATAGTAAACAACAATTTCACTAGAATTCACTACTTGCGTATAGTTGTTATCTTTCTCGTCACGGTCTGCTAAAAGAATGCAGTACATTTGGATGCGAAACAATTTGTAGATAAGAGACATATATGCACTTAAGTATTTTCTATAGCTCGTAGTTAAATGTCGTAGATTGTTCTTTACATGGCTCGTTGTTTGGATGTTTACGTACATACTTTCGTATAACAGTTACTTACGTGCTTAGATATAAGCTGTGCCGTCCGCGCTCAAGTTATTATAGCGCCCAAGATTGGAGGATTAGGTCGCGATTGAAATATACTTATTGTGCTCGTAGATATTTTTCTCGGACATTGGTACTTACCTCCGTATCCATGAGTTGCACAAAGAAGGTACACATTTAGAGATATGAAATTACTCATGAGTATGGACATAACATTTGGGATGTAGGTAAACGCAGGACAAAGAATGTTTGCTATACCTTAGATATTTAATTAATGAACCTCTTGTAATTTTCCACAATGTTATATTATATGTAGTTTTGCGTCGTTAATAACTATGTAGAAGTTATGATGGCTCTTCAGAACGTTTTCACAGTTAATCAAGGAGCTGTCGGTTTTACAAGCAGGTGACATATAGCGCCTCGTTAAACATTATATTAAAGCTAAGATTGACGTCTGTCTGTACGAGCTCAGTTGAGATGAAATGCTAATGGTGCTCATAAAACTGAAAACATATTAGATGCAATGAATGTGATGAAGAAAAAATCCATTTAAAATACTGCCACTTTTCTTAAAGGATGCAATGTTTTTCTGCCATCTCCACTGATTTGAATAAACCATGTTTATTTAGTAGCACAATAACTCCATCGATTTGGTTTTATGTTTGACTGGTTACGTAGAAAGATATTTATTTAAAATTAAGAATAAGTAAATATATTAATGACTAGCCGTTTTCCCGCGGTTTCACCCGCGTCCCGTGGGAGCTACTGCCCACACCGGGATAAAATATAGCCTATGTTACTCGCAGATAATATAGCTTTCTAATGGTGAAAGAATATTTAAAATCAGTCCAGTAGTTTTGAGTTTATCCATTACAACCAAACAAACAAACAAAGTTTTCCTCTTTATAATATTAGTATAGACTAGAGATAGGAAATAAAATACAAATGTCATGTTGGGGCAAATTCCTTTTAATTCATTGACATTACAATAATCAAAATAGATCACTCGTTATGATATTTTACAACAACAATTTATTTACCTACCTTTAACAATGATATTA
The DNA here is from genome assembly GCF_030705265.1 of Helicoverpa armigera. NCBI lineage: Eukaryota > Metazoa > Arthropoda > Insecta > Lepidoptera > Noctuidae > Helicoverpa > Helicoverpa armigera. The sequence continues at coordinate 4,511,951 of NC_087132.1, read as the reverse complement.
ATTACTATAACACATTAATGTGACATGCGTACGATGAAACACCTGAAATGGAACTACGAAAAATTAACATAACTGAACAAAAACATAGAAGAATATAACAAATAAATCATATTACTTTATGAAATTCTTTCGAAGGGGTAATGCAGTCTTTGGAATATAATTTATATAAATATCTAAAGAAGAAAGAAAAATCTTTTATGAAGTTTACCCCGTAATTGCATTACAGATGTATCACAATTTCATTCGATAAAAAATCACATTTGACCAAACATAATGGAATAACATCGTAGCATAATTTACAATCAGTTTTACACTCTTTTCACTACCTTTAATATCTAACGAAATACACAGCCAAAGCCTTTTATTTTTTTATTTTATAACTATCGCCACATACTAGTACAAAATCCAATAAAAAATAAATGTATAAAAAGGCAACTCATCGTACACAAAGTCGCTTTTCAAAATATTGTCAAAAATAAAAACATCACTTCGCTTTTCACACTATTTTAGTCTCTACCTAAACGCTTTTCTTTTTATTGACATAAGTATACCTTATTTGCAGTCTGTTTTTTTATACATTTACGGCAAATTATTTTAATGTATACCTACTGTTGTTCCACCCGATTGACAATGTTTAATGCATTTTTATCTCTTAAGGAAGTAGAGACATAAGATATACAATTATATTTACACAGAATTAAAAAAAAATGTTTTCAATATACTCTCCGTCGATTACAGTCTCATCAAGTATGGACACTAGTGTCTCATTAATTATATGCCGGTCAGCTCACACTCGCCGAACTAAATCAGAGACATACATAGGTATGTATATCGTGATACAGCTGTCACGAACATGAATAAAGTTGCTCTGAACGTCCTTGATAGCTCCGTGATGTATATCTCGACCCTTACAGGTTTGGGCGGGAAACAACGGTACATTTAACATTCGGAATTCTCACTTTCCTTAGCTCAACACAAACAAAATTTATTGGAGTACTTTCTCAACTAAACACCAATTTCAATCAACTGCTCACTTCACACTCATCGTTTTTTTTATTAGGTATATTGTGCTTAGCACATACTTTTTACAACCACCGTAACTTAAAACTATCAGTAGAGTATTATAGTCTAAAGTTACTTATTTATACACCTATCTATGCAGACATTTAATTTATAGTCCATACATAACTTTGTTCGAAAAATTAAATAAAAACGCTTTGTATATATCACTGACAGTTTTGATCGATACTTTACATATACGTGAGTATTAACAATGATTTTACGTGAAAACAATGTCCAACCTTTGGATATTGACTGTAGATTTATGCGGCTAACTATTATTTAAGGTAAAGTGTCACCCTAACGTAATTAATAGATTCTTGGATGAATAATGGGCAGTGCGTGCCAAAGATTACAGCTTTATGACACAGTGGGCAAGTCTCAGGGATTTTGTAAATCTATAGGTAGGTATTAACCCATAACCACGGCACATATCCAAGAGTAAGCTGTAATGGCTACTCCATCCATTACATAAATTCTCAAGGACACATATTTTCGTTATTTTCCCATCATCTTTCCACCTAACACAGATTAGCACTTAACATCAAAATGGACGTTCGAGTGCACGTTAACCTTGAAATATTAACAAAGCCGTTACTAACAATGGACAACAATGGATTATATACAATTTTAAAATCGCTTAAAAACGTCTATAAAATAGATCACACTGTTAGGCCGTACTACCGTCACTGTAGTTCTGCTCGGGAGAGCGTGGCGTGGTCACTGTCGCTTACACGGACGTGTCTCAGGTGAGTCCGCCGATGTTACAGTTCACGTGGTACATGTAGGTGGCCAGCTCCTCGCCGGTGAGCTCGTCGTCAACCTCGCGAAGACTGGAGTTGGAGATGCTGCGAGGGGAGTCGACGGAGTCGGAGGGGTCGTGGATGCGTAGCCGCCACGCTCGGCCCCAGTGCCCGTTCCCGCTAGGGGACTCGTTAACGGTTGGTAGATCGCGCCCGTTGTAGCACTGCGCACACAAACGTTACTATGTTAAAATACTACGAAATATCAGCACTCTGGAAAAAACTAACGTTGCATGTTACATTTATGTTCCTGCATTTTTTTAACAATGGACTTTACGAATGATAGTTCGGTATCTAAAGATCTCCTAATTGAGACATTTCCACACTAATGGTCTTACCACAAAAACTTTTAAACGTCAGTTTATGCCTTGTCTAAAAAAATGACAAATTATGACGTTGACATATGGTTCATTTTGCAGCCAAAATTTTATTAGACAAGTGTAAAACAGGGTTTAAAGTTTTGGGCCTTACTACAACCATATGTCAACGTCATAATTTGACATTTTTTTAGACAAGGCATAAACTGACGTTTAAAAGTTTTTGTGGTAAGACGGTATGGGCCTTACTACAAAAACTTTAAACCCTGTTTTACACTTGTCTAATAAAATTTTGGCTGCAAAATGAACCATATGTCAACGTCATAATTTGACATTTTTTTAGACAAGGCATAAACTGACGTTTAAAAGTTTTTGTGGTAAGACGGATACCGTCTTACCACAAAAACTTTAATAGTGTAAATAAATCACAGTGTAAATAAATAGTTGTAAATATGGGTAGTATAGTTATAGTATAGTATAGTAGTAGTAGTATAGTAGTTATAGTATAGTAGTAGTAGTATAGTATAGTTTTTGTGGTAAGACGGATACCGTCTTACCACAAAAACTTTTAAACGTCAGTTTATGCCTTGTCTAAAAAAATGACAAATTATGACGTTGACATATGGTTCATTTTGCAGCCAAAATTTTATTAGACAAGTGTAAGACAGGGTTTAAAGTTTTTGTAGTAAGGCCCAAGATGTTTAAGTAATCAGGCGCCAAAATCGCTATTATCATTACATTTTTACATTTTTATCTAGGTCGTTTATTTTTAGATGACGAAATCATGCAAATTACTCAATTTAATTTACTAATCATAAAAATAAAACTGATACACAAGGATAGTAAAAACCGGCCAAGTGCGAGTCGGATTCGCTCACGAAGGCTTCCGTATTATTATCTAACTAGCTGTTGCCCGCAACTTCGTCTGCGTGGGCAATATAGAATAGTCAAAATACTACTTATCCCGTAGGTGCATTCTTTCACATGACAGTATAATTAGGATTAGCACTTAGCAGTCGCATAGATTCATTGATCAAGGTTGTGTTGTGGATGTGACCATTTATCTAAACAAAAGAAGTAAAGTTTGTGACGTTGTGAATATCTCTGGATCTAGTCAGCCAATTTGGAAAATTATTACGTATGGTGCGTAAGTAATTTTCACAGGAATCAGTTATAATCTATGTCTATATGCTTTGAGTCTGACAAAGCTGTCATTTGTACATTTTCTGCAGCTGCTGCGACTAATCAGAAGCCAGAAAGTCTGTCAGTCTTACCGTGGATATCGGCTTGTGTAGTTGACTGGATTGAAGATAGGTAGATAGGTAGTCGCTCCAAGCAAAATATTGGTACTCAAACAGATTCGGTGACTGGAAGCCAACACCAACATAGTTGGGGAATAGCTGGATGGATGATAAAATGAGTCATCATCATCAGCAGGCGCATAGGGTAGGATAGTTTCACTACTGGGGAGAAACACTTGTACCTATGACGGGGATTTTCTGTGCACTTAGTCACTATGGTAAGGCTGACCCCACATTAGGCGTGCGCGATCCTCGGGCGTGTGAGTAGCGCGGGCGTCGCGAGCACGCTGCATGAACGTCGCGTTTTGCTGCCCTGCGGCATGTGTGAAGAGTGCAAGCGACGCGCTCGCGGCGAGCACGCGGCGCTCGAGTTGCGTTCTTACCCCTTCGCCCGCTATCCCCGCCGCCCGCTAAACGCCTTAGCAGTTAAACGTCAAGGAGAGCGGCGAGTGCGCGCCGCGAGCGCGCTGTAGGTAAATGCCGCAGGGCAGCAAGACGCGACGTTTATGCAGCGTGCTCGCGACACCCGCGCTACTCACACGCCCGAGGATCGCGCACGCCTAATGTGGGGGAGGCCTAAGCCGGGACTCCACCGAAATGTTTGCATTAGTTCACGAATAGGCAAAATGTACGTATCTGTGAGAGTCCACTTCATGTGTTCGTACTTGAAACCTGCAGTTTTGCCAAGATTTTCAAAATGTACGCTTGCAATTTGTCATTTCTTGGTGGAGCCAGCAAATCGAAAGAAACATAAGTGTTGTATACTGTGCATCACTACCGCACACCGGGAAAATTTCGCTCTTGCGGAGTACGTTTATATACCATATTTTGTGTCACACAGGACGACAGTAAGTACCTATCCACCGAAACACTTTCAAAGATCTGATGAACGAACAAATCAGACCTGACTTGGTCACCTGGGGCCAATCAGAGCTCTATGAAGCGATCATATGCTTTGGCTCCTACTGTTATTGTGGTTTCTGAAAATTTATTCACCTCATTCAACGATGAATGTAATTCTGATGGTACTATTAAGAACACTTGCTTAGCGCAGAAGCTGACGTTGGCAGGTCGACTCTTTTGACTTCTCGAATAGGATACCATTGGTTTTTGTGCAATGCACACCTGCAATGCATGCTGGATTAGGATATACAGGTGGATAGGATTTGCAACAGAAAACAATTCTGTCTTTGTGATTGAATGACATCAAACGTAGTTTTATATAAAAGGTGTTTTTTTAGACTTGGCTCGGGTCTTACTGAGACTGTTCGTAATCGTGAACAGTGTATTTGCGATCAGAAGTTGAAAGTAAGCATGTCTCTGGTATGCGACGTGCAATTTGTACGTTTTCAGACGCATAAAGCATTTTACGTGTGTATGGTATTAAATCGAGAAAGCTCCCATTTCTTATCTGCACTTTGTATCTGGGCTTGTTCTTAAAGCTACAGAATCCTACATTACCTACCTACCTCACGCTTAGCAGCGCTTGCGAGAGACAGATCCTCCTTTCTTCTAGGATTAAGTTTACATATTTTGCATCAGAAAAAATAATGAAGGTCTACTTAATACTACTCACTCAAAGTAATTTGTTATAAGGCCACCACATTAGTGGAAGATAAGCTAAACTATGTTTATGAAAAAATCCTGATATAAACTCCATCTGTAACTTTAAATGATAATTAATTGTTATACTAAAGTCATCATTTTTGACATAATGTTCAAAAAATAATTTAGATGGCACCGTTTTAAATTTGGCTGAGAACTATTATTTTCCTTTCATCAAGGTAATAATTATAATTGGATTTTGATGTGGCACGGCAAACTGACAAACACTATTGAAATGTCTATCGAAAAATTACACTACGTGTTAAAATATGGTGAATTACAGAAAATACACAACTCCATCTGTTGAAATAATAATCCTCTATAAAGAATATATGGTAATTTATTGTCATTTACCACCTCGCTCCTTTGACAAATTTTATGTATTTTATTTAACACAGATTACCACAGATGGAGCTACTTTAACCTTGGCTAAACACAATTTTCATATTTTTTTTTTCTTCCGAAGTTACTTATGAAGGTGTGATTTTCTGTGTTAAGGTTAATAATAGGCCGATCAACTAATATAAGTACAACATTCAAATGTACAGTTTTGACAAACAGATCGCGTGTCGTAATATTTTACATCTTGAATTCACAAAATTAATCATATCTTTTGATAGAGTGAATCGATTTCGATGAAACAAAATCTAAGTAATACCCCAAGTTACGTAGAATTTTTGTATATAAGCATTGTCTGCATTGAATTCGTAGATTTTACGTGAATCCCGAACAAACAAACAGATAAACAGACAAACAGACAAAAATGATGGAAATGGGTTCTGTTAGTTATCCTTTAACATGCTGGCTATTTTTTTTGCCAATTTCTTCAATGTACAAAAATTACTTTTCTACAGATTTATTATTTGTATATAGATACCAGACAATAAATCATACTTAATTGTTTTATCGGAAAATATTTAATGCATTCTAGTTTTCTTGTAACAGCAGCAAATATCATTACCTAACTAAACTATCCTTGTTCATCCTGATGACAGACGAACGAACAAACGGACTGCGAAATAATAAGGCGCCGTTTTTCCCTTTGGCTACGGATCCCAGAAATGGAAGGATTTTTCTCAATATTTTGTTCTATTGTGATTTAATCAAGCGGAATTGGTTTTTGTTGAGCACAATACGCTATCAGGAAATACAGAAATATGTCATTGTTCAGCCCCATGCACGTCACCTCATATGAAAGTTAAGCTTCATTATAGACAGATTTAAAATACAGTTCCTTCAAAAGACAGACCGGCGAACTCAAAGCACTTGTTTAATATATTTTAATTATTAAAAAGTGTTGAAAAATTTAACTATGATTTTATTAATCACAGTTTAAATGATGGAAATGTCTTTGGATGAAAATTATAATAAAACACTAGCTTCTGCCAGCGACTTCGTCCGCGTTAGAGTCGGACTTTGTGCAAAGAGAGGAAGAAATAATAAACACCAGCCCCTCCAATTATCTAAATCTATGCGTACTTACTGCTACTTTAAGCATTAAGTAATAAAATGTTAACTATTTGTAATTTGAACAATTATTTAAACACAAAAATAACTAATAGGTACCAACCTATTTTATAAAATAACAACAAAAGAAAGTTAAAAATAAATTATTTAAAACCTATAAAAGTCGCGCAATAAGGTTGAACACTCTGAACGTCTATTCACATCAATTGCACCAACAGCCAAATATTGTATGAAGCTCGCGCAGCCACCGCGCCGCGAGTCGCGTCGAGCGCGGCGACTGTTGCACAAAAATGATCCTTGTAGCGTTATTCAGTAGTACGCGCGATGGCTTATTACCGTTTTTCATGTATAACTTTGGTGTTTCTTTACCGATTTAAATCATTCTTTTTTTAATGAATAGGTAATACTGTTAACTATTTTTAATAAGTGTGAGTGAGAGTGTTATAAACGAAATAGTAGATAAATATAATCAGAAAGCTCCGAACTGCTAAGCTACCGAGAGTTTTACGTGTTATTGTGAGTCAACTATAAAAGATAGACATATGCTGCCATTGGATATTTTTTACATAATTTTATGAAGAACATTTCCGCCCTAGATGGTTTCTGTGTAGCTGTAACCATTAGGGCTGCACACGCGACGGAAGCTTAAAAAATGGAGTAACTTCTCCCGTTTTCCCAACATTTACCTTCACTGCTCTGCTCCTATTGATCGTAGCGTGATGAAAAGTATCCTATAACCTGCCCAGGAGTATGAAGAATCATTGTACCAAGTTTTGTTGAAATCCGTCTAGTAGTTTTTGTTTCCATAACGAACATACAGACAGACAGACAGACAGACAGACAAAAATTTTACTGATTGCATTTTTGGCATCAGTATCGATCACTAATCACCCCCTAATAGTTATTTTGGAAATATATTCAATGTACAGAATTGACCTCTCTACAGATTTATTATAAGTATAGGTAGATGAAAGCCTCGCTTTAGTAGTGAAGAATTCTCATTTTATGTTTACATAAATTCAAATTACAAAGTAACTTCTGTACTAAAACTTAAAAAAATAAAAAAAAACTTTTATTCCTCCAAGAAACAGGGTACAATATTTTTTTTCCACAACAAAAATCGCTTAGTACAACTATGTAGTACATGACTTAGTGAGTGGAAAAGAGCACCTGCAGCCTGTACTAATTGAATAACTGTATTACAGGAGACAGGGTCTTTCGTCTTTAGTGTGTCAGGTAGTTAGCAATCATTTTGACAATTATGACAGAGCCTAATGTGTAAACCAGTGGGAAATAGTTGCGGATACATTTTAAATAGTATAAAAGTAAAAAAATAAAGATTTAATAAAATTGTAAGCATGAGTCTAAGTGTGTGTGGGTGGGTATTATATAAACTTCAACCGTCTTACCACAAAAACTTTTAAACGTCAGTTTATGCCTTGTCTAAAAAAATTTCAAATTATGACTTTGACATATGGTTCATTTTGCAGCCAAAATTTTATTAGACAAGTGTAAAACAGGGTTTAAAGTTTTTGTAGTAAGGCCCCAAGACTTTATAAGTAATTTTAGAATCTTAGCTTAAATTTCAGTTTTAAATCACCCACTTTGTGGTTATTTGTTGTAGACATACAGAAGCAGTAACGATGTGAAAGCGAATTTTAATTAACAGAGTCCAAACGTGAACTATTTCTGCTCAGAAATACAAAATTAACGATGTTTTATTTGTGAATTAAAAAGTCAACTCAAAATCGATTTCATAGATCATACTCACAAAAACCTTTTTTAAGTTACCTTCAAAAATACCTTTAATATTCAATCTTGCAATATCTCCTTTATAAATCTGAATCCTATTTCTTCACTACAAAGAAGAAGAATGAAGGTAATAAAAATACTTTGACACGCTTTTCAACGAAAGATTTAAAGCGCCAATTCAGTTGATCCGTTTAGATTAAATGCTTTCCTTGATAATAAATTCCTTTACGGATATAAACACTGAAGCTAGGCTTTAAATCGAGGGCAGACTTGGGTGTTCTAAGTAGCCGATAAGGTTTTGTTGAACAACTTCAAAGTAACGATAAACTGCAAAACTAATTCTGCACTAACAGTCAGCTTAACTCCCGGTACAAGGAAATCGATTTACAGTGTACTACGCAACAGTTTTCTTGAGTTTCTATAAGGATTACTTTGCACCAAGTATTACATTATAGAGGTATTTTCTGTGAACAAGTTTAAGCCATTTTTTTATAGATCTTATATTATCTCCAAGTCCAAAAGATTTGTTATATTCCCATAAACATCACGGCAGCCATTATGTTCACAAAACTGACATCACTATAAGGCCAGAACACATTTGCACTTAATTGAATGTCATTGCTCGCATTTCACATGGTATTTTCATGATTATTAAGAGACAACCCCTGCACGTTTTGGCATATAAAATGGCCTTGCTTTAGAGACCTTTTTCGGAGAACCCATTAACAGGTTGTTACATTAAGAATGACATAAACAGGATGTTTATGATAGTGACCCTGGAATGGCGTGACACATAATGTTAGCCTCAGGGAAAAGGTACAGACATTATTAGGTCTAAATGAGACTTATGATGAGATCAAATGATCGACTCAAGCAGTCGACGTCAATCAGCACCGGCCAAAAAATATAATCGAATTGACATCATTCTCTGTGCAGCATTGATGTTATTTGCATCATGTATCATGTAGATATCAAAATTTAAAAATTCACCCGTTGTATCAACGAGCACATTCTTGCTGTTGTTTTTCTTAAAACCGTGCGAGCCGCTAATGTTTTAAGTTCACGACCATTTATGAATTATGCGTACGAAAACGAAAATCTAAGCAGTGTTGGGAAAATTTTGATGAAAAACGGCTTGCCATAAGCAATCCAGGGCTAAGCTATATTTCGGAGGTTACCGCAATAAATTCAAGAGCATTATTATCACGTTAGCCCAAGGAATGTTTAAGATGCCGGCGTAAAATATTAAAAGAGGTTATATTTAGAAAATTGCTCTCGAAGATTCCTCAATAAAATCGGTATTAAATGTAATAAAATGGACATTATAGCCGGTCAAGGGCGGATCGGCCCTAATACGAGTTTTTTTAGATACATACCAATAAACTTAACCTTGTTTTTACTCTTGGTCGTGACTGAGTTTATATCTGATAACATATAAAAATACGAACAAAACTATACGATTCAATCGATTTTAGTAGATATAGGTAAATTGAGGATTTCATTGAATGTCAACTGTAATAAACAAACAATACAATTTTTCTTATTTAAATTATTAATTATGGCAATAACAATTATTAATTTAAACATTTTGTAATGTTCTACATATACCTAGTGTATTATATCATTGCAATTTTATGATTTTTTTTTCGTATTCGCGTCTATTTCAACTCTATTCACAAAACTATGAAATTAATCCAACGATTTAAACAACTGTCATGGTAACACTACTAGGATTATATAACTTCCGAGCTAACCAATTAATTGATGTGCACATAAATTATTTTCTTGTGGGAGACGCTTTCATCGAATTCGACAAGTTTTAGGTTATTTTATACGTTTTAAATTTTTGATGTGTTCCTCTTCCCCGTAATTGAGATAAAGATTTTATTTGTTAAAAAACATATACTAATATGTGACATTTTAATAATTTTTGATTTTGGCACTTTCTAAATAACTTCAAAGCCGATTCAATAGAATTTTAACTGTCACAGTATCGCTAACCAAATTGCATAATCTGTTTAGGCATTTAAAATCACTGTGTAGTTATTATTTAAATCGTATGTAGGTGATATTGGCAATCGTTATCAACTTCCTTGCAATAAATTCTAATTAGTATCGCTAAATTCCGTTTTATTAGCGAAATCAATACGAAAAAGATATTGGTGTTTAAAAAACTATGACATAAGATATAAACAAACACACGACAGGTCAACTTACACGTGCCACTGTTCGTTTTAATCAATTTATATGTATAATAATATGATAAAGAATAACACTTGAAATATTGATATATAAATATAAATAACTCTTATGACATTAACGACATAATTTTATTTTGAAGTATCATTTTATTCTGCGACGAGATTCTAACATTCTAGTGCACATTTGACGAAGAGAAAATATATTAAATAAAAATACAGACAGAATTGATCTAGTATTGACCGTCAGTAAATCAAACGACTATCAAGGAACATAATTTAACTAAACGATTCCTTTCTAGACAAATGGTGCATTAATTAGCAATTACTATTAAGGTAAACGTACCAATAGTCGTCGGATTTCGGAAATCGCTGACTTTGAAGCGCTACTGTGCGTTAAATATTCAATAGAAAATGAAAATTTTTGCATGACGTGATAGAGTATTTATTCGTTATTCTAATTAACTAATGTTTTATTAATCATTTTGATGGATTTATGTACTTATTATTGGCAAACGTAAAAAAAGGGCGATTTGTACCAATAGTCGTCTGATTTGTACGGATACTCGTCAAATATTCCCAGTACTCGTCAAATTTTAATGCTAATCTAAACTCTCTGCCCTTGAACATAAAGTTCAAGTTATGTACACTTTTTTGTGCTTGAATTTGTTTAGCACACTTGTGCCTTTGAAACATAATCTGTTAGAAGAGCAGGTATTCAATAAAACAGATATATAGTTGCATTTTAATTTATATCCCTATTTATCAAACGCTTGGAATTACAAAATCAGTCTATAATATATATGTTATATTTCTTAATTATAATAACCATGCAGTCATGTGCATATGTAGCACGAGTAAAATTATTACGGCTTGTGTTTAAACACCACCCAAAAAAGTACCTGTTTTACTACCAAAAAAATTCTAAACAGTTACCAAAATGGATAAATGGTCACCAAATAACGTTTCCAAAAATATTATTAAATAAAACCATTTTTTCGTATTATTGACTACTAAAAAAATATATGGACGCCTTTAAAATACACTTTAGACCAAATATTATATATTGTCACTACTTAGATGTTACCAATTATGTAATACCATGATCCTAATTTGGTCATTTTTGTTAGACTAAAAAAGCTAACGATCGCTAGAATATTTCCCAAATACCAATTAATATACTGGGGTGCCCAAACGTATGTCGCTTATTTATTGTTATATGAATTTGTGTGTAACTCAGTACGTTTAAAATGTAAGCACGCAACATGCAGCAAGCATGGCTTCTGTCACGGCTCCGGCGCTGCGGAGCTCCGGCGGTCCCATGCGAGCTTATCGTAGCAGACGGTTTTCACGCTCACTACCGCAGCTTCGGCTTGCTGGCCGGCTCCGCCAGCCAGCCTCAGTCGCGGCGGCGAGCATTAAAACTACCTACGCCTCAGCTCGCAGGCCGCCTCGCCCCTCCGCGCCTACGCGGCTTTGAATTGCACTCTAGGGGTAGGGCAGACAAGACTACGTGGAGTCGGTTTTGCAGCAATTCGTTTTCGTCACTAACTTTGATTTTTGGTAGTAATATTAATCTTTTAGTTGGATAGAATTTGGTGACCATTAATCCATTTTGGGAACCAAAAATAATATTTGTGCGAGATTTGCGATTTTTCTGATGTTATTTTATTTTTTTTGGATCATAATATTATATACTTTAGTGCCCTTTTAATAAAGTCAATTAATTTTTTTTGGAGTTGTTTATTTTATTTGGTGCCTCAGCTTAGAGTCTTAAAAATATTTTTGGTGACCGCCTAAATTATACCCAATTATTACTATTAAAATATTTAAATTTTAAAATGAAATAATTAGTTTTCACAAAAAAATAAAAGCCACATTGATCATATAGCTTTCCGCGAAATAATTACTAACATTCATAAATATGTAGGTAAGGATGTCATTCATCAGAACTTTGTACTACTTAGCGCATGCTAAGTAAGATTTGCAAAGATCAAACTTTGCAATCAAAATTTGCAAGTTCAAACTGTCTGAACAGTTATATGTTTTAAATGTATAAAACAAAATTATGATTAGAGGATAGGTCTCCCGCCTCTGGCTTGCCTTTATTGGCCGTCCAGAGTGGAGTCGCTAGAGCGGGGTTAGCAGCCCTGCTCGGAGGGAGGGTGCCTCGTGTGACGCGCCTCATAGGCTCGAGAGACGATTGAGCCGTTGATGCTGGACCCGCAGGGAGCGCGTGATCTGCGTTTAAAGTCCGCCGCGGTATCCTCACCCTTCAGCCGCTCATGTCCTCTTGTTGATAATCAGTGACTGATTCCCGGGGGGCCAGTAAGTGAGCTGGCGAGCCTCCACCTGCCATTTTAACATGTATTTTATACATTGTCATCGGCAGGTGCCATAGTTCCTATAGTTTCCTATATCCTAATCCACTAACATCCCAACGCAATAGCCCAAGTAGTTTTCCTCCATAGTTAACAATAGTTTAGCACAGAACCAGGGATTGTCCTTGGGTTCATTTCTATAGTATATTTATACAGGGATAATTGTCGGTTTTGTGTCACCATTTCATTAAAGTTGTTTCAAAAGGGCCTTTTTAAATTTTCTTGCTGCATCTGATGTTGTGGCCCCTTGATTTACAGCTTCTATGACTTTTAAAAGGCCCTCTTGCTTGTAGTTTCTTTCAGTCATGATTTGCAATTAAAATTACGAGCATGCAATCACTAGGTACATACAATTTTAAATAAAAAAATCTTACTTAAGATTACTCTTTACCCATCAATATCGAATACGACAAGCAAAGAAGAGAAGTGACAGCGATGGAAGCTTTGTCATCTTAGTTTTAAAACTGATTTTAACATTTTTTGCGTCAAAACTAGTTGAATGACATAATTTTTATACAGGCGCTATTAAGGCACGTTAGGGAGACGCGGTACAATACGCGTGACGACATGCAGTTATTTCGAACAAAAAGCATAGTGTAAGAACAGTCAATTTTTGCTTACCACAAATTGTAATCCAAGCCTACAAAGGCTAGTGGTAGACCTACTTGTACCCAAAGCGGTAGATATGTATCACGTTTCCTTAATCGAATGGCGGAGGACTACAGTGGCCAATATATAACTAAAAAAAACACTCGCAGAAAGTGCATAAGTACTTATAGAAAACAGGGAATTTAACCATTAAGAAACATATTAATAGAATTGAATAGCATAACTGTGAACGTGCATCTAGAACCAGCAGAGTAAAATTTACCCCTAAGAAAAAGCTTAAAAGAAACGCAGTTTTATCAACAAATGTAGTCTAAACCTTAAATATGTTTGTTCTAGAGAGTTAACAATTGTAAAAGTCCCGTTATTAGCTATTTATTCGCATTTTGTACTGTAAAACACAAAATATCCTCATTATGACGAGATTAGGTGCAACTTTTGAGCATGTCCCAGTAGTCGTCATAATAATTCTAAAATTGACGGGTTTTGGGTCAAATTGGAGTTTTAAAGTACCAATAGATGTCACATTAAAAAAATATATCTTCTATGTTAAAAGTATTCCAAATTGCATATTACATCGTCAGCAAATAAACTTAACTATCTAATTAAACAAAAAAACATACCACAGACCCCACTGGAGTTATGTAAATCAAAACACAAAACCACGTGCTGAGTTTCATTTTTGACAGCTGAACTTCACGAAAATACGATTTTGTTAGGGCACACACGTTTCGACTAACATATCTCCGATGCCATGACTGTTAAAACCCTGTATTGTCATTTCAATTGTGCAATATATTATCAACAATATGTTGACATATAAGCCGGCCCATTTTAAGTTCTGAAGAAATAATAAATAAAAGTTTTTAGATTAATTGACGACTATTGGGGCATGACGACTTCACCCGCGTTTACCTTATTGCAGGTTAGAGATTCTTATCAGATGACATTTATAACTTATCTAATACGGTTACAAACTCAACCAATTAACATAATCAATGATAGGTCATGATAGATAGATAGGTAATGATAGATTACCTTAGATAGGTCACTGACGTATAAGACCAACTGCGAGAACGTCAGGAAGAAAGTGTTCAGCCGTAATAACCTCCTGCGACGTCTAACCACCTCCAAATGGGGCGCTGCCCCGAATGTCCTGCGTACCACTGGATTAGCATTATGTTTTTCTGCCGGTGAATATGCTTGCCCGGTTTGGGGTCGCTCCACGCACACAAAGGGGGTGGATGTAGCTCTTAATGAGACGTGTAGACTAATAACAGGCTGTCTCAAACCAACACCGGTTCAAATGCTTTATCCACTCGCCGGAATTGCACCCCCAGCGGTACGCAGGAACGTGGCTGCCTCCCTGGAAAAAATGCGCCAAGAAACGGACCAACGTCATCCGCTACATGGCGCTAAACCACCGCGCAGCCGACTAAAAAGCAGGAACAGTTTCCTCGCCAGTGTGGCCCCAGTTAAAGATGCTCCTAAGACCCGCATCGAACAATGGGGAGAACTTGCCCTGCCTGACTTCCTTCCACCCGTGGAACGACTTCCACCAGGTTACGACCAACCGTGGCCTGTATGGAAGTCTCTTAACAGGCTACGTGCACAGGTAGGCAGGTGCAGGGAAAACCTATGTAAGTGGGGCTACACTGACGACAATAGCTGCGGGTGTGGTGCCATACCACAAACCATGCGGCACCTTTTATGCTGCCGACTATGCCCCGACAGCTGCATAGTGGATGACCTCTATAACGCTACTGACAATGCCGTATGCGTAGCGAAATATTGGGCCTCAAAAATTTAAGTTTGCCATCGACTCGCGAAGAAGAAGAAGAACATAATCAATGCAATTTTGAAGAAAAAAAAATATTAATCTGAACCCATGATCACCAATTGACGTCAGTAGGTACTTGGGTAATTGGTCTAGTTTCGTAATATTCATTTCTTTTGAAATCAAACTTCCTGCACCCAATGCCAAAATGGATTTATTTGAAAAAAAAATAATTTAACCACCTTCGTTTGATATTGGTTACAAATATTGATAAATAGCCACCTATCTATTAGATTCTTCACAATCACAATTCAAATAGAAATATCTAATAATTAATGCATGCGAATTTCAATCAAATTATAATAAATTCATATATTCTCTTTTGCATATGAATACTGACTTATACGTAGAATGCATGTACTCATTTATGTGATTAAAATATGAAGAACTTTTCCGTAGAAATCTTTCAATCAACACACCATTTTTCAAATATCTTGTATGGTGACCCCATATGTTTTCCACTCATCTGAGTAAAAATAAATTCTTAAAATAAAAATGTATCAAAGATGGCGGAAATACTGATTGGCCATCAATCAACGTGAGCTGTTTTTAATATTGCATGAAAATGGAAGTTGAATCAACAACGAAATTAATTTTGCTGTGTGACGCTATAAGTATTTTATGTATGCCATGACGACGCGTATATTAAAAAAAAATGCATCCTATGATGAGGCTGATTTTTAAGTGACTGTAGCGTATAGTGTTGATACTTAGATGACAACAAGACGTCGCGACTAATTGATTTATTATAAATTATTTTTAATACGACCTCTAAAGTTCAAGGACCTCGTTTGGCGAGGTAACCCCAATACGAGATTGAATCATATTGAATTGTAGATACGAATGTGACATGTGGGTTTAATATATCTAACATTCTAGTTTATAATGAGTGTATTATTTAAGCACCAGCAACTGTAATTAAAACTCTGACATTGAAGAGTTGACCCATGATTTGAATTAATTCAAGGTGATCTTCAATTCTTTTATTTTTATTTATAATACCATTAAGGTTGTTTATGTTTTCTCATTATCAGTATAAAGGTAGATGCTACCTACTGATGATTACCGGCTACTGACATTTCAAGATCTTTATTTAATAACAAAAACCCAAATATCCAACATCCGTTAAGATAATCATCATTTAAAATAAATATGAATATTTTGTCAAATGAAAGAAATAAATTATGACTTATGTCAGTTGCAATAAAATTCTATCTTTTTATTATTTAAACTGCACTTAACTGTATTTCCAATTGACGACAACATTTCTATTTGGAGAAGTTGTAAATATATGCCATAATTTTGATGCAACTGACAGAAAGGTCAACTTATAAATAGGTGTTAATGAAGCGTTAGTTACCGTAGCCCATTGTTCCCATTTAGTATTTGATTGTGGGCCTGACCTCACCTGCGCTCGGGGCGGCGCATCATATAACTGTGTGGTGGCAGTGGACAGCCTGCGCAGACGCCGGGGGCCCCGCACACTGGCGCACGCACCCGGGCCGCCGGCCCTCAGCCGCTGAGACGCTAGTAAAGCACTGTATGTTCGGCCCATCCGGGGCCCGCCTCGACCGCACCATGTCGCCAGCGTCACCTGCAACAACAACCATCATTGTAGTCCAAGAAAAAATCCTAGAAAAAATGTTTCGCCATAGCCTTATCTAAAATCATAACATTTGAAGTCACCTTCAAGTCTAGCCGAATGTAAATGAATGGCTAACAGTATTGAAGTTAACGTTTATCTAACGTCTACCACCCAGTCTAGGTACAGTAACAGGATACCACTGGTGAACCAACTTTCTGCCTGGAGCGAGTAACATTAATCATCATGCACTTCGATACTCTCATTATAAAGTAATAACGATTTATTTCACTTGGCCACATACATTCGATTACATAATTTAATTCCTATGTTTGAGAACAAGTCTTTTTGATAGTGGTGTTATTATACTACGAAAGCAATGTTTATTTTAAAACGGGCAATTATGAAAGATTTGAAGAGAAGGTATGTAACTTTGCTCCGTAATTATGCAGCTGGACTTACTTATTTTGAACGGTACTATTTAATATACGTACTTCCCCACTATTATACTTGCCAAACAAACTTTAAATATTTAATTTGTTTTGAATTTCTTTTTACACTTACGGCGTAATAGATACAATTTCAGGTAAACATATTTAAAACTAAATTCCGTTTCCGACGAGTACCGTATTGTTTTAATTAGTATTTTGTAGTCAAATTATTTAGACAGTGGTCGCACAAGCTGACCAAATACTAATTAGACATAAATTATAATTAATTAACGACTGAACGGCTACACACGATTAAGTTGACAAAATATGGACGAATTAATTTTGGAAACTCATGCTGATGTCTATCTAGTGAATTTTAAACTATCTACTATGCATAATTGTGTTATTTTGGTACGTATTGAACTGATGATAGCCATCGCGAAAATAAACGACGCAAAAAAATTGTAAAGAAAGTAAAGTGCGCTGTAAGAAGTCAAAAATTATACCTAAAGAAAACTAAGTAGCAGGAATGAATGTGTTTAAAATCCGGTTTCAGAGTTGCCAAAATTTAATTGATGGAATACACAATCATTATACTTAAAGTAATTTATTAAAAGTTAGAGCACCTTTTACCCACAGATTTATAATTAATAGTTAGCGTGATCTTTCAAAGTTTCAGTCAAATTAACTTACGCAATCCATAACCTTCTATGTCATATTCATAGCTCACTAAACTTAGCAACATGAACACAGGACATAACACTTAAATATTTAAAAGATTAGAAACAAGGACAAGACCGTCCACGAAGTTGGATAGGAACTTAGGAACATAATGATTAAAATGCTAACGCTTTGATTACTAAGATTATCCATCTTGAAATATATGTCATACTTGATTGTTTGATACCTAAATCACAATCAAATTGAAATAAATATCGGTGACGTAAAACAGTTTTGCCTCTATTATAAGCACTAGCAAAACACTACTCATTAACCAACCATGTAATTAAGTACTCAATTCAGAAACTTGAAAATAGCTTCAATATTAGCTATCAATAAGATCAATGGCATGTTCCTGTTTACAAGATAAAATGAACCTATTTGTCTATTTCTGTTTACAAACAACCTCCGACATTATATAACTTTAAATCTTCGTGAACTAGTGACCCAATCCTCCAATCCTTATTGGAAATCAAAACAAGGCCCCATAAAGTTCAGCCACAAGTATCGGGCGATCCTTTTCTAAAAGGAAAGTGTGAGAGAAGTTTGTTTATTCTCCTCGTATTTATATTGTGTCAAAAGTAAGTGACAACGTTATCTGCAGTTACCTAGCCTTTTCCCGTAGGGGTCGGCTTCCAGTCTAGAGTACCAGTGTATTATAGAGGAATGGGGCCTTATCCGGGCTACCTGATACCTAATAATAAAAGATGCTAATTTCTAGATTCTAGCTACCCGTAACGAACAGTCTGACATGTTCAAATGACAGCCGGGATGCACTTTTTTAACGTGCCTTCCGAAACACGGAGTAACCCGTTATGATGGTCACCCATCCACGGCCCGAACGCTCCAAGGGAAGTTAGTGAGAACATTTACATAAAATATTGTGGGTCTGGGTACTAAGCGACCTCTGACCAACGCCCGACGTCTCGAAAGGTCTTTATAACCCACACATTTTCAGTCTACGAAATCCAAAGAATTAATTCGATCAAGATAAGGATAGCAACTCGGAGAGAAATTTTTAATATCACTTTTCTAACTTAAAGAATAATTTAATTAAAGTTTTTTTATTTCGTAACATTGAGACGCCACTGATTTCATTTACCACCTATTTGCGAACTAGAAATATATTTTAATATGCATTTGTTTCTTCAGGGCCATTCGCTTTTAGTTCATGAATATCTTGCCAATCTTATTTAATCCTTTGGAATAGTTCACTGAAAATATTGATGTAAAAAGCTTTATGTTAAAGCTACGACGGAAACAATTATTTTAACTCATTAATGTCGGCTACTGTTACGAATGCGTAGCATACAAGTAATATTTTATAATCTTCTAAACCGGTTCCGTGTAATCTGAAGCTTTAATATTTCATACAAATCTGCTCAGCTGTTTTTAATGGTGACAATAAAACACCTGATATTTGGATACATTTATGACTGTTTATGGCCACATAAAATTTATATGTTACCTTCTCTTTATGACACGTATATGTGTTTCACTATAAGAAGTAATTATAAATATACTGAATTCCTATCTATGAGACGTTTATGGGGCAGTAAATAATAATACCCACGTCGCGTGACAGTAGTAACCATAAAGTCTTCAAAGCCAAATTTCACTTGTTTGTTTACACTAAATTACAGAACAATTGTGTGCCAAAATAAATTATGTACTAACATAAAATCACCGTCAACTTGGTCTACAAGTGGATTTAATTTGCTAATTTATTGTTTGTCGACAAAAGATAAAAATACGCCTCAAACTAAGAGCTTAAGAATTTTACGATAGAAAAATAGAATGACTAGGAATTTACGTAGACAGGCGTCAAAATGTTGCGGAGACAACATTTGTAACTCAATTTACACGCTTTGATAGCTCAGAGAAAATTCCACGGCCGAATAAAATCACAACGCTTGAAAAAAAAACATAAATTACATAACATCGTCTTACGTCTCAGTTTATTTCAAAATGTTCTTGTTGTAAATAAATGAGGGAATAGATTCCTCGAGTCATATAAAATAAAGATCACAATTCACTGAAAAACAAAAGCGCTTTTACGATCTGTTTCTATTTTAAAATCGCTTTTCGAGATTCTATATCCTAATAGAAATAATACCGTACAAAAAATATATTTGCCTACCTGAGTTTTTGCAATGACTCCAAAAGGTAATTTTGCATCATTGATTTGGCATCAATTTCAATGTTTGTTTCGGGAACTAAAACCTCAAACATAATCTACTGTGTTATTACAAACCATGGTTTAACTAATATTCACAGTCAATCTTCATATAAAAAGTGGTAAAACTGGTCTATGATGGTAAAAAACTTCGAGGTTATTCTAACTGTACTTCGAATTAAACTACAAACTTTAGAACAAGGATTTTTTTCAAACCATAGATTTAGATGCGGACTATTATTATAGCATGTTTTAGTCGATGGTTCGCCGGTTAATCGACTCTGTTCTGTGTCTAAAGTTGGATTATTGTGATTCCAGTTTACGAATATCGCATGAATGAAATATAATAGCCAGATCTAATTTTTTTATTCAATGTACCGATATGTTAGTCTATAAATTGAGGAAAAGGCTGCCTTACAATACATTTTTACTTTGCTCCTAACCGTCCCAACTTTTTGATAATTGGTGCAAGTGTTGTGTACAACAAACGTTTTCCTCAAGTTTTGTGGGATCATTTCGTGCATGCTTCGTTATTTGGAACTAATCAATTTGGAGGAATATTACTCGTACACATGTGAACTATTCGATCGAGCTCTGAACTCGTGTTAGGGGTTCCGTTCAAATGTTCAAGTATTTCGTAGAACTCAACAACGTTCTCAACTTTCTTGCACACCCAGCTCTAGAGCTTCTAATAGGAGCTGTCTCATTTTTTTTCTAATTTTAAAATCTGTAAATATAAGTTTATTACTAAATTTTGTATAAAAGTATGACGATTTAAAAGTTTTGCGTTTCAATATTGACATTATCTAATTGTAGTCGACCCCACCGCGACCTTTGCACATGCATTAGACTGACAGCCAAGCTTGTCACATTTGTTTACACGAGCCGTATGTCTGAGGGTGACCTGCAAAGGTAGTGCCAGACTAACATCTGAACTGTTTAGCTTTCAGTTAAATTTAACTCGAGCCCCGTCTTTTGACGTCAAAATATAACTCGCCCAGTTAAATTTATTTATCTGTATTATTCCATTGCCATTTCTAATGAGAACAGATTCAGTTACAGCGTTAGGCTTTTGTTAAATGACAGTTGACGTTAGCCAAAATACAACAGTTAATTTAAATAACAAATGATTGATCGTAATTTAAATCATTTTTTTGTTTTGCATATTTATTAACATTCTAAGTAATCAAAAGCAGATTATGTAAAATATGTGTCAGATTATAAAATAATAAAAACCGGCCAAGTGCGAGTCGGACTCGTGCACGAAGGGTTCCGTAAATTACAGTTAAATCAACCTATCTCAAAAACTATAAGAGATACTTTGATCAAACCAAAAATCGTTGAAAGAGTTAATTAGCATGCATCACCTCTATTTTTTTTAGAATTTTATACCCCGTAGTTATAAAAATAGAGGGGGGGGGACATACTTTTTACGACTTTGAGAGCTGATATCTCAAAAACCGTTCACTTTAAGAAAAATGTTTTTTAGAAAACTTTATATCATTTTAAAAGACCTTTCCATTGATACCCCACACGGGTATGTACATCGAAAAAAAAAATTTCATCCCTCAGTTACATGTATGGGGGGCCCCACCCCCAATTCTTTTTTTTACTATTTAGTGTCATATTTTTGTAGCGGTTCATACAACACATATTCCCATCAAATTTCATCACTGTAGTACTTATAGTTTCCGAGTAAATCGGCTGTGACAGACGGACAGATGGACAGACGGACAGACGGACATGACGAAACTATAAGGGTTCCGTTTTTGCCATTTTGGCTACGGAACCCTAAAAAAGAAAATAAAAAAGTTAATTTAAAAAATTAACTATTGGTGATGTAATGAAGACTAAAACAGGACATGATTTACTAGCTAATACCTGTTTGATCTATAGAGCTAGGCTCGTGCATAATAATAGGTATGTACCTATGTTACATGTTTACTAAGATGTCCTAAATATTAAAATGCGTTCAGTGCTTACGTCATCAGCATAGTAACTTTCACATTTGCAGTAAAATTATATGTTATATTAAGATGTAGGAAAAAAAACATTCATATCATTTGACTAGCCGTTCCCCAACTATATTGGAGTCGCGTCCCAGTCTAACCGGCTGCAGCTGAGTATCAGTGTTTTACAAGGAGCGACTGCTTATCTGACCTCCTCAACTTACCCTTTTTTCCCTCAGATTTTCAATTAACAGCTCCAACCATCCGAACTTACGAGCTTTCATATTTAACACTATTTTCAATAACATCCTTCTTTAGATCACCGCTTGACTTACGTCATCAAAACATATTTAGTCTGTTGTCGGCGGGCGTCACAACAAAATAGATACCAAAATACGCATCAATTGAACGACTCATTGACTGTACTATTTCATTTTTACAAAGAAACCGGTTTTAACGTCCGCATCACGTAGATCTAAATCATCTAAATCGTTTAATAAAATTAATCGTTTCTAAGATATCATTATCTAGTACAAGTTTTTTTCAATAGACGAATACCTGCT
This sequence comes from Helicoverpa armigera, assembly GCF_030705265.1. NCBI lineage: Eukaryota > Metazoa > Arthropoda > Insecta > Lepidoptera > Noctuidae > Helicoverpa > Helicoverpa armigera. Next base: position 4,489,204 of record NC_087132.1, on the reverse strand, counting down.
AATAACAATTTATCATAATCCATACCCATACCTCATATTTTTGTAGTCAAATTGACACGACATTGGTAAAAACTGTTCTCACTCATCAAAAGATGTGATTAACGTAATCGTTTCAATTGTATCTTTTTATAAGATATTTTTTAACCAGAAAAAACAGGAACATCATAATATTTTTAGCGTATGAGTAAGATGAAAAGATGCTATGTCCAAACAGGACTATGTATCGATATTTCGAAGAATCGAATTCCGCAAAACATCCTCGTATAGACCGACCCTCTGGGTAAATGTTCATTCCTTCTTCTAAACCTACCTAAATACCTCTCCCATACGGGTATTCCTTGAATATTTACGCCTATAACTACCAAAGTGGAAATGTGGCTTCAATCAGGTATATTTCGAACACCAGCGAGTGATACCACGTGCGGAGCCTAGTCAAATATATAAGCTTTAAGAGTTATTGGAAAATCTATTTTCGTGACACGAAAGCTGTTCTAACGTCATAAACGCGTAGTATTTACTGACCTACGTCAGCTGAGCTGAAACGAAGTCATTGTGTAACTCACAACTACTGGGTCGTTACGTTACAAACCGTTTCAGCTGCTAACAGTATATAGAATTACAAAACACACAGTGGGATCATGTGTCTCGAAGATGTCTACTAAAATTGTATTGTGTAATATTCTCTTTATAGTTTAATATCTGGAACTATTTCTTGAAAGACTAGACGTAGAAATGGAGTAATGAAGCTTCTCTCGAATAGGTATGTGTGTGAGAATCATTACTTTTTACTGTAAATTATTCAAAACAGCGATAATTGAGCAATGGTAAAAAATATTCTCTCAACAGGAAAATATACCAATACGTGGATCCTTTACAACTGCGGTTTGATCATAAAATCATAATTAAGTATACCTAACTCATAGAGCAAAATTAGAGGTATTCAAACAGCGGTGATTGGTTAATTATACGTCAATTTTGGTTGAGCCAATTCATCCTTATTGATGTGCCTTATTGTGTTAATTTGCATGCTATCCATCAAAGAATTCAGTAAGTATGAAAGAGAATTCTGAGCATCCGCGCCATGTCTTTGGGGAGAGATAGTCGTTTGATGCTACTTGGAAACTAGCGTCGAGGGAACGTCAGTTTCAAAGACATGGGAGGTAATTTGAATGTCATTTTCTTTGCACACTGTGATATACAGCTTATGCACTTTGTACTCAATACCTCCTATATGTAGGTTATATAAATAGGTAAAGAGGAAATAATATTTTAGTTGGTTTGTTTCGTAAAGGCTCCAGAATTACAGAACCGATTGAATCTATCGTTGTTTGGAATCTTCTCTATCCCCGAGTGACATAGGCTATATTTTTCATAGGTATGGCAAAAAAGCCCTGTAACGCGAACTACACACCATAGATTAAGAGCTAGATTTCAACATGAATTGAAGTTTCTTTTTAACGATGCAACCGATAAAATATGATACCTCATATTTTAAACTAAGTTACGTAAGATAAGTCTGGTGTTTTATACTAAGATACGGAGGTAATTGATAGCTTCTAGCGTTAATGAGCAATTTCCTGAAGCCGACCGGAAAGCTAATACATGCTCTTGTAAAAGAAAAGCTTTTGTTCTAACTCACCTAGATATTATGTACCTACGTAAATAAATATTGATAGTTAGTGCATACCTTCAACTACGAGACAGTTGTTTATATTATATTCTTAAGGTATTTAATTAAAATGAAGTTCTGAAAATTGTCAGTTTGATTCAGATCATAAAACTAAAATAAACTATGTCTAAATTAAAATAATGATTCAATGAATAAATAATTATTGTTATTATGGTATTGACATTTATTTTAGACGCATTTTATTTTTAAATTGACTTTTAAATAAAAAGTCAAATTAAGATTTGACCTTGATTTTAGTGCCTACTCAAATAGAGTGTGTGTGGAACAATTTTGCTTTAATTCAATAGGTATTTAAAATACCTACACTAAACTTAATTTTATAGCACTTTGTCCTCCTCTGAAACACAGTATTTCACCCCTGAGGCTAATAAACAACGCGAATAGTCTTTGAATAAGTATTGAGCCATCCAGCCTCCCATTTTTAATTATAAACTTGTTATGGTACTCTTCTTTAATACACACAATATTCAAATATTATTTTAAGATAGTAAACTAGGGTAAAATTCGAGTTACTATACTAACAACAAGCTAAGTAGAATTTAAACAAGTTTCTACTCAATTATACGGAATGTTACAGTTTCCCAATATTCTAAGACGCATAAAGTTTCCGAGTCTTTAGTTTGAATGAGCAATTTGTCAGTTATTATTGCTGTAGAATAATTCAAAGTAATATGGCAGCTCTGATGTGCAATGTTAGACACATTTACACACAAAGTGCTAGACAGTCGTTGCGTTGGACACTACGATTATTTTTATTTCAAGTGCAGTCGTTTGAAGTCAAGTACCCAACTAGTACCAGCATTCATAGCAACAAAAACAAATGGCCGTTTTAAGATTCTCCTCACAAGTTTTCTCGCGGCGGCATGACCCTGCCCGATACGATTAAAAGCAATAAATCTCTCGCACACTTCTATTATGCTGGGAAAACAACAAGTGTTAGCTCAGAAAGAAAAGTACAAACAAATAAAAACACAACGATTTTTATGTAACTTAAAGACAGATCAGACAGATAACAGAGTCTAATGTTTAATTAAAGTTCAAAGTCAAAATGAAAAGACGATGACCTCTAACCGCAAAGCTACGTCTAACTCAAGGACTACGCGATATTTTCCCATTCATCTTCAATTCCTAAACCGATAAACTTTTAATCCGTTTGTAACTAACCTGGGGAGCTATAAAGCCGCTTATTGGAATACAAAACAGGTCTATTTGTTTCAATCTAACGCTCGATAATAAAACCTAAAAGATAATTGAAAGACATCAAATCACAAAGCGAGTCGTTTATCCAAAATCGTACGAGCCAACAGATTAACGTCCTCTATGAAATTATCGGTTATTTGTCAGGTTTTTTAAACTAATATTAATTGACTTGCGAAAAAAAACCAACTACACTTAAGCTTGATTAGTGGAATGTTACTTGATTTTATGCATAACTCTCAAGATCAGAATAACTTATAAGTATCCTTTAAGATTTCCTAACTAATAAATACAAGGAAAATAAATGTTCGATTGCACTCAAATTAAATAGAAGCCTAGTGACATTAAATTATTTACAAAGTTAATGTAGAAGTCTACGCATCGAAATAAAGAACAAAAACAATGTAAACAGTCTCTTCAATTATATTCGGTTCTGTGTTTCGTGTGATTGGCACAAACAAAGGAATTATATGAAAAGCGGGTAGTTGTTTATTTACGTTCTATCTTTGATTCCCTGAATTCCGTAACTACTATATTTACTCAATGGAGCCTGAATACGAGGATAATCGGCGATTGACCGATAGCCCGATTATCCTACTGGTGAATGTCGTATCATTCATATTCAATCACTCTGATTAAACTAATATAAGACTTTAGCTTTAGCCAGCAGTTCCACCCGTATCCCGTGGGAGCTACTCAGCGCCCTCAGATAAAAAATAGCTCGATAAATTGGCTTTCTAACACTGTTTTTTTTTTCGAAACGTCCAGTAGTTTCTGAGATTTGTGCGTAATATTGTTAAAGAATAGCTTAGGTTGGCTTCGTCACTCTTCGTCACTTCTTCTTCTAGTAACCTATTTCGCAGAAATTCTTCACAATCAATCTAGGTCGGTTGTTGAAAGTGCAACTGAATCAATGTATTAAATTAAGTACACAATTTTTTTAACTTTTACTAACCGTAGCAAATATTTCACAAAAAAATTTATAAAACGTAAAAAATAAGTCTGCTATTCCTGGAATGCGTTTGCGAACAGATTTAATGTTAACTGAAAGAATATACAATTAACATTCAAACATAAAACCAACCCCCGTTATTTTGCTGAATTTTAATTGAGTTTTCCTAGATTGATTGATCTCATTCATTGTAAAAATTGCCTTCAACGGTTAAACAAATTAAAGCGGAGCATTTATTGCTTTATTATTGTTTTCTTGTCCCAATTTGAGTTGTGGCATTAATTTAAGTTCCAACAAAATTTGTTACGGAAATTGACTGACTTGTTTGAGGAAAAAACAATTGGAAAAACGAATAAAAACAAATGAGGTGACAAGGGTTCACTCTTCTAGTTTTTTGTTTATGTGGCTGTTGACTATTGAAACAAAGGATTGCGCTTTTATGCTAATTTTGTTAATATTTTCCGACATGGTTATTGATCCTATCCGATGAATACTGTGACAGGTTGTAAAGTGGCCTCACTGACTGCTACTACTGTTTTTTACCTTGATTTACGTACATATTTACGACAGTAATAAAAAGTCATTACGAGCTGATATTTTTGCATGTTTTTTTTATGCAAATTCATGGAATTTACTATTATTTAAAGTTCAAAGTCATTCCGTACATACGCAAACCACCATGATCCTTATGAAGATCAAATGTGGAATTATCTACGCTTTACATATTTAGGTGACATTGTAAGCACTTATGATTTTTTGGCACAAAAATCAACGTGAGTCGCATACTTAAATAAATTATGTTATGAATATAAAAGGGTCTCGCTGTGCCTATCCAACTATGTAGAATACATAATAAAGATATGCGAGACCTAGCATAAGGGTCGACTGTCACTCTATTAACTCCACTAAATGAGAAGGGACAGGCTTGGGATTTCAGGATAGAGTAATTTGGTATAATTCTGTTTCCAGTGCTCGAATAACTAACCTAGACACACTTTCTTTGAGACTTTAGTGTAAAATATTTTTGTCATTTTCTTACTTTATGTTACGATCGTGGTCAGGTTCATGTTTGCAAAAACAACGTCTTTCTTATTTTCAGAACACAGTCAATGGCCATTTGATCCACATCGATTATGAAAAAATATAATAATAGGTATGTAGGTACACGCAATCTAAATTAATATCGTATACAGACTCCTTTTTTTTTTTTTTTAGCGACGTAAAATCATCAAATGACCCCTCCCGCTGTGGGTTAGCAGCGGTGAGGGAGTGTCAGACTCTTACTGACTAAAATCGTCGTGTTCCGTCATAGGCCTTTTATGTACCAGGGCCGCGGTATCTCTTTCGAACAACCCGCAGCCCCGGCAGGCCTTGGCCCTGCTGGGCCCCGCTGGGGTTGCTGACATCTCTTTGAGGAGCGCGTGGAACAACGCGCGCCGTCGACACGGGTCTGTCGTCTAGAAAGACAGAGGGACGATGAGCCACCCGAACTCACCGCCCACAGACCCACGCCTACGGTGGCCGAGAGTCATCTCGCGACACCCGGCGCCCATGGTGTCTACCTGGTCCAGCGCGGCGGCCGGGATGAGAGGTGCAAACTCTCTATACAGACTCCTTACAGCAACATAACTCACGCTCCATTAACTACTAGGCGAGTATAGATGCGCCAGAGCTTCATGGAATAAGACATCATTACCGTAAACTGTGGTGGTTGCACAACGCCTAACTGAAGCTCGCAGCACTGGCTAACTATGTGAGGTCTTTGTTCAGAGCTAATTTACGGACAGTAGGGGTAAACAAAGCCTACAAGAGTGACGATAGTGGCCGATGTGGGCAGCCTTCGGCCGTACAATGCGCTTTGGTGACTGCACATGGAGTAAATTGTACTAGCAATATGATAGGGTAGATGCAGTTGCGATAAATCGAGAAGAAAATTATATCTAACGTATTATAAAACTTTGATCACAATTTTTTGTCTATGGAAGTTGTAACACCAAAATAAACTGGCAGACTAGAATTGTACATACGATAGTAAATATTTATCATGAAATGTTTGCATTGTGTGAGCAATGTAAAGATTTCAGTTCAATTAGCAAAACAATCAATAAAGTATACAATCTGTGGTTCTCTTGTCAAAATTTAAGACAGTTCAGCTCAATCTTCACCCAACTAGTTTTAGTTCCTGGACGAGAGTGGAACCAAAATAAATAGGTATGATGTTGTAAATATACACTGCACTATAATTAAATTCTGAAGTTTCTAATTTACCTACATCACTATTTCTGAACATTTCCTCCTAAAACCACAGCATCATGAACGAGTGAACGTTTAACTGTCAAAGTGACACCTCGACGGTGAATAATGTCTGGTTTACGTGTTAGAGGGCATTGACACGCGGCTTAGTGAAGACTTAACGATGAGGAATTACTGCAGATCTGAATATAATGATGATATAATTGATCAGATACATGGAACTGGTCAGTTAGTTACAGTTAATATGAGTAGTTGTAACAAAGCATACTAGGTTTTCATCATTCTCAAAAGCGTCAGGGTATGACCTGGTAGGAAACAATAGAATGTGCAAAATTAATCGAATTGTTTGACGTAATGTCAGAGCGTCAGTATGCCAGCTTATAGCCTATGTGCAGCTAAATCCTTTCCTTTGTTACATCGTCACAATGAATTCCAATCATTGATTTTGATTTCCCGGAATATTTTTTGTGTATGATCGATTTTTTTTTTTTACTGTTCAGTTAATACAATATTTTTATGTGCAAATAATTAAAAACAATGCTGCATTCCCCGAACATAAAGCCGATTTGTTAGTACACTATTTACCTATTTATATTAACTATTCGTGATTGCTAAAATTTCTTGCGAAGAGAAACCTGAAAACCGCCACCAAAAATACTCCTGAGCTAATTAAACTACGAGTATTACAGAAGCACAGCCATCACCATTATTTCTAACTCATGCCCACCAACTATCATAAACTACATGAAACGGAACAAGACATTAAAACATCATACTTAAAACAGTAATAAAAATTATATTGCTGTTCTCTAATGAGAAATCGAACAGAGCTGCATTTTGTGACGTCATATATTTAATACGAAATACGCAGTTGGTTCCAGGTCCCATCCCCACCTCCCACTGGCCTCGGCAGACAACGGCCGACCTTAATTATAACCCTCTCCTTCAAATGGTACTGAATAATAACTAGCTGATACATTTTGCTTTCATTCCAGTTCCATATGGAAAGCGTATATAATAAAATTAGGCTAATATATGCTTCAGCTTCAGCCTTTTAGGCACTTATTTAGATATCAAAATATTAAGGTTACTTCATCAGGGATGTCTTTAGGTATTTATTTTCCCTGTAAGTTTGGTACGTTGTTTCCTTAATCAACATTATTTCCGGAAAATCAGTGGTAACTAGCAAGTTCTCGTAGCTTATAAACGCGAACTAATCCAAGCCTAACAAGTTATAATTGTTTAATTTTCCGTAACGGTTATTACTGTATACAAATTGCTATTGTCTGGTTGTTACTGCCCCATTAAATTTACACTTTCTTAAGCCCAACCAAGAACTGTTATGTTTATTTAGCGAGTTAATTTCCCAAAGCTGCTTATCGCCCCGCGCAAGTTGTAGGGTCAACTTGCAAAATGGGTCAATGTGGGAAATATAAGCACAGGAGTGTTCGTTATCTTCAGATCTGTTGCCTATTGGTAAGGCTTTTATACTGAACGAACATCTGCTAGACCCATGAAAGCTATGTAAGAAATAGCTAATCTCTTAGGATCCCCTAATATGATCACAGACATAATTTTCAAAGGGTTAAAAGGTTCATACATAGAATCCCTCCTATCCAAATAATTCCGAACATGCCACTTGATTTTATGTTGCTATAATTTCACGGATGAACGAACTGGTCATACAAGGAAACTAACTCTGATTCTTTTCAGCCGCATGCATCTTCAATTTAACAATTTTCGTTAAAAATATAATTAATACCTACCACTAGCTCGTGAAAACGTTATTTCTAATACAAATAAAAGACACTGACAATGATGACACATCCAATTATCGGCAATGTTTACGTACTGTCAACTCCCTGTTATTTCATAATACGAGCAAGCCGTGGTCCGAAGGGACCCGATATCGAAACCCACCAAATTACCGCACGAACCGAAAACACGAACCAAAAATAAAACGGATTCACTTGATTTGTTTACGCTTGACACCGGGTATGTAATATCGTGCGCACCTAAGACGTACAATAAAAACAGCGAAATCATGTACCGCATTTTATTACTTTGGAAAGAAATAGGAATGAATGCGATTATATTAGTGTTGTGGTATGCGTGCTCTACGCTATACGTTGCTACCGTTTTTTTTTTTTGTTTGTGCTCGCCCAGCCGGCTGCTGGTCTGAATACTGCAGATAAAACCATAAAATGCTGTAAATTTTCGACTTTTATGCAACGGCCTTTAAAATTACGGAGCTTTTTCGGATTTTACGTGATCAAGCTGTTGTTTTAAACTGCGAACAAGTGTAAAAAGGTCGGTTCACTTCATCATTATGATGTAATATTAAACCCTTGACAATACTTTTAAAACAAAATATAATGAACTTATAAATAACAAAAGCTGTTGTTTAAAATGAAAAATGGGGTCGTGAGATGTAAGACAACAAGGAGATTAATCATAGACTCTTACCTTAAAGGCGTTTCTGAACTTGTTCGACATAATGTTGTATAGGAAGGGGTTGATGGCGGTCGACAGGAAATATAGCACCCCCGATAAAAACGTCAGTACGATGTAGACCTGCATGCAAAACAAACAATCTATAAATATCAATATCATAAACAAGTCAGCGTGAGACAAATCGAAAATAAATGCTCTCGACAGGTTATTTACATACATACTTTTTACGAACGTTAAAAACACGAAAACTATGACCAAGTGAGCTTTTTCGGCAGAAACAGTAACATAACTCTAGAGTATATTAATAAGAACTAAAAGTCTAGTTCCATAATAGTTATGTACAATACACTGGGAGTGTATTTCCGTGTCGGTAGTTATATTTTATGGTCTTGTATTAGTACTTCACACTTCGTAGTTTGTGAGTATACAACACCCTTAAAATTATTCATTTACTACCTTCTGACAGCGGTTTTATCCACGTCCTATGGGATTTTTTCATTAACTCGCATAAAAGATTTTTTTTCGGTTCAGTAGTTTCTGCCATTAACGCGTTCAAGCAAGCCAACAAACAAACAAACTCTTTAGTTTATAACATCAGTATCTATAGAATCTCAAAGAAAAAATATTAAAATCAAATAAAACTATAACTTTATAAATAGAAATAATAATAATTTACCAAGTAGAAGGTATCTGATGGGTGCTCCAAGCTTTTCCCGTAGATAGCCAGCAGTCTTTGTACGTGGAAAGGCGCCCAGCAAATGAAGAATGATAGCGCCACTGCAACTGTTGGAAAAACGTATATAAGTAAGTAATATTCCAATGCTTTTAAACTTTTGCAACTTCTACACATATGCATATACAATCGGGACTGATAAATATAGGTAATGCCCGTCTTTAAACTCTCTGTCAGTGATCCAAATACAATGTTGTACAATAAATATTATGATAATATTGCAATAGCTTTAATCTTTATATCATAATATCCATATTAAAGCGTCATTAGGATTTATAGGTATCTACTATGTTTTATTCTGGGTAAAATTCCTGGTACAAGAAAGAGTAATTGCTTATTGCCAGGTAGTACATCTACAGAACTATGGGAAAGCAGAAGGTCTCCTATGATTTGGTTTGGTTATAATCTACATAGTTACCGTACTGCTACACATTACTATACTTAATAGTTACGTACTGCTTTATCGATAAACAAACAAACATAATATTCCCACCCCCACAAAGTAGGAATAGAATAATATTGTGCTAAGAATCTCAATGCACTAATTCAAGGCTAGGGTCAAGATGAGAGAGATTAAAAAAATGATGAGATTGCGTCCGACGGCGAAGTTATTTTCTCAATATTCTTGGTATCGAGAAAATAAATGCAGCATGAAAATTCATGACCACCGCCCTACGCCTTACTACGTTTTATTGTTTACTAAACGATCTTTTGAAATGTCTCTAGAAAATTAATATCGACTGACTGATGAAACTAGAGAAGGATTAACGGTAAAATATGAAATTATTAATGTACCATGTTTTCTCAAGCTAAATACCGTTTTGTTATATTATTGGTTTTCAAACTGTTTCTTTATATTCTTGTCCCGTTTAAAATTCACACATTTATTATTCAGGAGAAAATTATTCTTTTACATATAAATTAAACTTTACAGACGATACAATGGAAACACGAAGATAAAACGAAAAGCTGCAATAGTATCAATACATACATGCCAAATAAACTTCACAAAAACTTTTATAAATTAATTAGCTCTTACAAATGTTCATGGTTCTTAAAAAACCTACTTGAAAGAATCTCATTAACAATCACTGAGTAATTAGCACATAATGATGAAGTATTTAATATTCAAAAATTTAGAGAAAAAAAGGTTAGGTTCGCACTTGTCTGAATGAACATGTCGGCATTGATTAATATAAAGCCATTATTGATCTATAGAGCTTTTACAAATGGTGTAGTGATAATAATTGTATTTCTTATACCTAACAAACCTTAAATACTGTCTGTTGGCCCAGTGTCTCGAGTGGATATCAGATTCGGAAGTGCAGAGATCAGATTTTATTTTTTAATAAAATAAAATTAGAATTAATAAAATCAATAAAATAGGTTCTCGTATAGTCCAAGATTTCTATTATATGATTAGAAAAATCTGTGTTATGTCAAAATAAAACATGGGTAATTTGAGTCCCTGACTAGGCATAGAGCCTCGCACTCTCGTGTTTTCATGTGAAAACGGAGAGTAATTCTTAAAAATAGACAAAAAATATCAATAACATAATACTTGATCTTGTTATTGGACTTTTATCTACATACTTAGACACGAGCCAAAGAAAAAAATATGTTTGCAGCTATTTATAAATGCAGTAAAAAATCCCTACGATAATTTTACCATTTTTTATGGTTGCCTGCTTCACGTGTCTATAACCATGAAAACTAAAAGTCATTGTAAGTCATCAAAATTAGATGCCAAGTGTGATTTGAGCTGTGTTGGGTTCCAAACTTTGAAAATGATTATTTTTTTTTGCAATTTTTCAACCGTGTTCATATCTCAAAATCAAACAGTGGTCCATAACATCTCTCCTTCTTCTTTAATTATCGCCACACTACTTTTCTGACTAAAAAGTCTCTCCATTTTATTCCACTTGCTTTATTTGACAACGAAATTCAATTATCTTTTCTGACAGATTTAATAGACTCTATGGGTATGTATTTATACTGTATGTGTCGGAACCCTAAAAACAAAAATGCCATGACTGCGTGTCTCGAATAGCTTAAATATTAAATTATATCTGACATAAAATCTAAACCAGTACCTACAGGAAATTATGGGTTCTTAAAACTAGTTTTCTAGAATTCTATTGTAACAAAAAACTTGATGTAAGTCCAACCATTTAAAAGATACATAGAAGAACTGTTGATTAGACCTGTTCTTATTTATTTTCAAATAAACTGTTTGTGACTGATAATGCACAGTCTAATGAGCACAAAACAAGTTTAGGAATTAAAGGTGTTCATTCTAATGTACTTCTAGAACTTTGTACTTTGTACATTTGATCTGTTTATACGTACTGTTGTTGAGTAGAATCTACCAACGGCAACGCCGCGACGAAATTTAATTCTGAATGTGGTATTGTGATCTTTTATTGGAGACTAAGGTCTTTAAGGCAGTATATATAGAAGGAAAACTCTGTTTATTTTATAATTCAAGTATAATACAAGTAATTCAGTGGTTTTATATGTATATCAAGGACTCTGTTCCTAACGAGTATGTCAATGCCAGTCTTCTGGTCATTTAGCCGGATAGTGACAAAATATAAGAGTTCCATAGAAGTTTCCACCATTCTTGAAATATATAAGACTGTTTTTAATTTATGAGGTATATATGAGTGATATTATTAAACTCAAGAACAAAAGGCATGTAAATCACATTATGTAAATTAAAAATTAAGTTCAGTTACATAATTACGATCATAATGTTCCGCTTCACGCTACGTGCACAAGCATCTTATTTTCGTGTTATTTTAAACATAAATCATTCATGATGTTGCTTGAAACAGTAAATATGATCGTTTCGACTGTCTCGACATATGAGTCGACCTCATGACCCTGAGTTCAGGCACGTCTGCCACCAATTAAGCCCAAATAAAGATGAAACTCGAAACTGGTTGCAACCGTTTGTGAATAAAATGAATATGGAAATTGACATAAATATTAATTACAGTCGTATAATCAGCAATTATAATTACCATTATTGTTGGTTGTTGTTATTAGCTTAATCTGTTCCGACCTCGATTCTCTTGTACGTAAAGTTAAATTAGTTGTCTGTTTATCCACGGTTTTATTATTGTTTATTTTGGACACAGCTCCTCCATACTCCTGTAATGAGTTTCTTCCGAAAAGTTCTGAGTGATAGACATTGTTCCTAAGTCGACTAAAGTAAATAAATGGACAATAAGATTACCTAGACCTACTAACATAATTTTGCTAGACCGCAATTACATAAACAGTTGTAAACAAAACTGTCCTTGTCTTTCATAGGAAGTAGGAATGAAATAGTATTACTACACCACTGTTATTAAAATAGTACTTTTTTAAACATTTAATTGTCGTAGACAAAGCCGATGCAGCCTGTAAAATGGCAATTTAAGCCATTACTTTACGACATAAAAGCTCTTAACGCTCAGTGCCACTTGTTTATTACACGTACAGTAGTAATTACACAGTGATTTATTAATATTCATAACATTTGGCGAGACGTTTTATTCATGCACTTCCTAAATGACAAAAAAACATATGCAGGAAAATGGTTTCGTGCTCTCATAGAGGTCTGTTTGCAAAATCTTTATTTATTGCACAAGGTTATTTGCATAAGATAAGATTAGATAATGTATATCACTTTGCAGAGAGAACTGTGAATTCTCTAAATAATGTGGATGAATGGACGAAGATTTTTTGGAATATCAGGTGTACTGTGAGAGATTTACGAATGCTAATGTTTTCTGTTATATTCTGTTGCAAACGTGATCGGTTTTCTGTTTTAGATTATAATTTATAATTTTGACTGTTATCTTAATTTATGATGAACTTGTTATCAAACTGAGGTTAACGTTATCGATAAATAAATAACAAGCACTTATCGCAGATGCGATAGTAGATTGTTATCTAGCTTCCTCGTTTACAAAAATCCGGAACTTATATGGCCGAGGCCACAAAAAAGTGTCTATTTGTGACACATTATTGATTTAATATAATCCATTTACGATGGTAATATTGTACAAAATTAAACAAAAACATGTCATGTCTTTTTAGCATAAAGTCAATGTCCTGAATGAATTACGGTGTCCCGTTTAAATGTCACGTATTTACATAAAAATGTCTAATTTGCATTGCATAGGAGATAAGAGTCGTGAACCAATTTCCTAAATAGTTGCGATGCGGTAACTATGACACAATTCACTTTTACAATTCTGTTGCCAGCTAGAATTTGTTCGGTCGAGTCCATAAAAATTGTATAGAGAACATTATTTCATTTGAAACATACTTAGTATCATTGTTTTAAGCGAGTTCAAAAAGCACTACAAACAAACGCGAAAAATCAAGACTTTATTGAAAACTAAAAAAAGGGTGTAACATAAAATTTTATTCGATTCTGTGTTCCGATTTCATTTTTCCGATATTGGATGCAAGGAGCGCTGGTTGGATGGGAAAGCCGATATAGAAGTTATCAAAGTGAAACTCGAGTGTGCTTCGAACTGAAGGGATGTCCTAGTATATTCCGAGGTTATTGTAAGATGGATAAGTATATAAAGATACCCCTTGCAAGAAGTTATCAAGTGTTTATTTTATAAACTTACAAAGCGATCGTGGGACGAGTCATTTCAGCTTAAACGGGCTACCTGCGAATTTTGCATAAATATTTTCAGAGCCACTGAAAAGCTTCAATATTTGATCTTTATAACAGTAACTGGAATTTAAGTAGGGGTTGTAACCTTTTCATTTTACAACCCTTTTCACATTCTACGGTCTATTAAAAAGCAATAATCACGCTTCGGTTGTAATAGTAAAGGAATGTCTGTTAGCTATCATCATCATCATCATCAGCCTATCGCAGTCCACTGCTGGACATAGGCCTCTCCAAGTGCACGCCACTGTTAGCTATAATCTAATCTAATGCACCACTGACCTCTCTCCAAACAAAAGTGTACACAACGCTTGCCTACGCAGTTAATTTATTATACACACTATTTTCTCCCTATTTCTGGATCAATCAGTTCACGCATCCTTATAGATATACCTAATAACCGCGTTCGAGTTTTCATTTGTCCCCAAATAGGTACACCAAAATATAGGTACCAAACTAAAGAAACTAAAGGTACCTATTTATTGCCATAATTTTAGGGTCATTAAACCTATGATTGGTATGTTATATAATAATAAAGTCCAAAATAGATAAATCGTTATGTTTTTGAACTGTAATGGCGGCATTCGCGTGTCAGTCACAAGATTTGATTGATATGTTTGCGCGCGTGCTTATTTATTTATTTATTTATTTATTTATTATTTCAAAAATGTACAGTTTTAAAATAAACATTTCCCCACAAAACCGGTTTATCGGTTTGACTGTGGGTGATGAGCCGCATTGTTTTACATAAACTTATATAAATATACATTTATATTTTTTTTTAAATACTACAATATATATTATAATGGTATTACGCTACTCAATTATTTTATGAAAATACTTTTTTAACTTAACTTTAAAGAGTTTTCTATTATTTTCTTGTCTGATGTCTGCCGGTAAACTGTTGAGCACATATGGTACACGCTTCTTTAAAGTTCTATCACCAAAATAATTATGAACCCTTGGAACATTATATTTACCGGCAGGCATAGACCGTGTATTGTATGTATTTGATACAATAGATAAGTCATGCTCTTTCCTGCCGTGCTGATTTATGGCTAAGAGATATCTATGTTTTAAATGAACCGGTAAGATGTTACATATTTTAAACTAGCTTCTGCCCGCGACTTCGTACGCGGATCCTGTCCCTTATGCCAGCGACTACGGGGTCAGCAAAATCAAAGATCTGAATAGTCGCAATAGACGTGACCATAGGGATAAAAGTAGTGATTCTAATTAGTCCGCATTTAAGTTGTGTGAGGCAAAAATATTACACGTATTATTACGTAAAAAAACATGAAATAGATGACAAAGTCGTGGTGACTTAGTGGAATTCGTGGTGGTTTAGTGGGTAGAGAACCAATCTCTCAAGTATGAGCGTGCGTCTTTGATTCCAGGTCTGGCAAGTGCCTGCCAATGCAACTTTTCTAAGTTCGTATGTACTTTCTACGTATATTTTGGATACCAATGACCGTTATTTGGAGGGGATGTTAAACTGTAGGTTCCGACTGTCATTGAACATTCTTGGCAGTCGTTATGGGTAGTCAGAAGCCAGTAAGTCTTACCAAGGGGTGTTGGGTTGAGCTGGTAACCGGGTTGTGGAGGTCAGAAAAGCAGTCGCTCCTTGTAAAACACTGGTACTCAGTTGCATCGTGACTGGATGTCGACCCTAACATAATCGGGACAAAGGCTCTTGAGATAATAACGACAATAATAAGCACCGCAGGACATCTGAAGCTGATGACGGGGAGTAGTGACCCCGCGGGGCTGTATATACTGAGTTCTCCAGGGAGTGTATACTGTCCCCCATCTCCGGCCGGTCGGAGTGAACCATGACGGGGGTAGGTCTCACGCCTCTGGCTTGGCTTGGCCGTCCAGAGTGGAGTCGCTAGAGCAGGATTAGTAGCCCTGCTCGGAGGGTAGGTGCCTCATGGTAAGCACAGGGAGCGCGTAATCTGCGTTTAAAGTCCGTCGAGGTATCCTCACCCTTCAGCCGCTCATGTCCCTGTTGCCCTCTTGTTGCTATTCAGTGACTGGTTCCCGGGGGCCCAGTAAGTGAGCTGGCGAGTCTCCACCTGCCGTTTTTACATGTACCTAATACATTGTCATCCACTAACATCCCATCACAATAGCCCAAGTAGTTTTCGTCCATAGTTAGCAATAGTTTAGCACAGAACCGGGGATTGTCTTTTTTTAACGACGTCAACCGGGGATTGTCCTTGGGTTCATTTCTATAGTGTATAAAGGGATAATCGTCGGTTTTGTGTCACCATTTCATTAAAGTTGTCTCAAAAGGGCTTCAGCGTGTTGGCTTCGGCCCCACGTTTGCTAAAACGTCATATCTTCATATGCTTGATATAGTCTAGCAGGGCTCCTGGAGTTCCACATCAGGTGTTTTACATCTTCAATTTTTATAAGTCAACAGAGAATGCTTATCAGATTGAACAACTTTTGCTAAAACGTCATACCTCTATATGCTATAGTCTAGCTGGGCCCCTGGAGTTCCACATCAGGTGTTTTAGATCTTCAATTTGTATAAGTCAATAGAAAGTGCTTATCAAATTGAACAACTTTTGCTAAAACGTCATACCTGTATATGGTACAGAGAAGCTGGGCTCTTGGGGTTCCACATCAGGTGTTCCAGATCTTAAATTTTTTTATCTCAGCTGAAAATGCTCATCAAATGAAACAATTTTTTCCAAGGCACCATATTTGTATCTCTTATAGTTTTATTGGTCTGTTGGAGTTCTGCACCAGGTCTTCAAGTTTCGAAGATAAATTATAGCCTATATGTTGACCAGGCTTAATACTGATACAACAAAGAAAAAAATCATTGAAATCCGTCCAGTAGTTCCGAAGATTAGCGTGTACAAACAAACAGACATACAGACATACAGACATACAGACAAACAGACAGATTTTTTTTTTTGGATTTGTGCTCCATTACTGATTCTAAACCCCACCCAATTATTATTTTTTTAATATATTCAATGTACAGACACAGTTTTTTTACAGATTTATTATATGTATAGATGTATAGATAACTTCTTGTAATCACCTTTGCAATTTAATTTGGTCTTTTTTGTAACTAGTAACTTGAGAAATCTTATTTGTAATGACTCTATTTTATTAATGTAAGTTTTAAAGGTTAGGCCATAGCTGTCAAGAGCATAACTTATTATTGATTCAACTAAGGAGAAATACAGACTTCTTAAAATATTTATAGGAACTTTGTAACTTAAATGATAAAACTTACTAAGCAATATTCTTAACTTATTACAAATATAATCTATATGACAAGACCATGAAAAACTTTCATCAATTTTAACACCGAGATATGTAACAGAATTAACAGCTTCAATAGGCTTGTATTTACAGTTTTTCAAATCATTATGAAAGCATGAGTATTCATTCAAGTGTGATCGACATCTGCACACATTACGCTTGATAATAAAAACAGACATATTATAATCATATTTCCTATACTAATATTATAAACGCGAAAGTTGGTATGTGGACGTATGTTGGTTCCACTTTCGCGCTAAAACGACCAATTTATTTTTTCATCAAATGACCTCTCCCGCTTAGGGAGTTTTAGACTCTTACTGACTAAAACCCATATCAGTATCCAGTTCCATCCCCAGTATCACTCACAATTGGATCAACTGGATAATAGGTACTATATGTATACATTCATGTTCCTATCTACAGGAACATTCACACTCCGCAAATAAACGCAATTTCGAAATAGACTGCTTCAAACAACCTTCTTTTTATAGAAACTAGGAATAGGACCTGAAATATCGTGTTTGCGAATTGCACCCAATCACTGCGAATGGTAATGAAATCAACAAAAACATGCTTTAAGAACGGTTTCAATTAAAAATTGAAAAAGCATTATTTTATTATTAGGTGTTTCTACCCAAATTCTAGCAGTATCTACTTTTATTACCCTAAACATTTATGTGTACCTGTTTATGAAAATACCCGAATCAAATGGCATTTTTTTAGATAAAGCAAAAATTACATCTTGATTGTAATCAGTGTAATCTAAGCATCAAACCACAAAAGTGAACTGCCAAAAATCGATTCGAATTCATACATTTCGAGTCACGTCGAATTCGATGGGTTTGCACGCTAGCCCACTACAGGTACAGTCGTGGACATTAGTAGTTAAGCTACTTGCCATCGTTCGTATTTTTGTAATCAGTAACAAAAAATATATTTTATCTCGGTAATTGAGATTTATTAATTATAGAGATTAAGTTAAGTTATAGGTCCGATTATTTTATTAAGAATTTTCATCATATGCCAACTCGGCCATGTTATGCACATTGTTGTTTTATTTTAAATAAATTGTATTTTATTATTTATTTCCATTAAAAACATTTTTTTTGGATCAAACTTTGGAGGTCGTATTACTTCTGTAACAATTGAAACTACAAAATAACGATGATATGAAAGTGGCTTAAGCGCGTGTACGTCCGTGAGTGTACATCAAAGTATCGTGTTTTATAGCTGTAATTCACTATTGTAACGGCTTAAACCATCAAAATTAATGGCTGCAAATTGACCAATCAAGCTCCCCAATTTTTTCTTCTTTTTAACCAACTTTGAAAAAACAGGCTTTAATTCAGCTTTATTTTAAAATATGTATTGTTTGTAACGATATTTATAAACCATTCAATACATTTTATCAAAGACCTTTGGGTATTTTTTTCAATGTGATAAAACCATTTAAATACACAGAGAATGGCGAGTTGTTTTAATTGTAGACGGTGAACCACCCGCGTGTAACAATAACGCTAGCTAGACGGTGCCAAAAAATCTCCGACCATAAAAATCATACTTATATATACTACACGGAAACGGTTTTAAACCTTGCGAAAGTTTCTTCATGAAATGCCATTATCGGATCTTATTATAAAAGTAGGAGAGAACCCATTTCATACAATGATATCAAAATAAAAATGACAGAATATACTTTTCTAAAGTAGAAGAAGAAATAAGACATTTGTTTTAAGAGTTGAAGCAAGATAAACTAATTTAATTAAAAGTTGAATATTAAAGCTTCGTTATGATAAAACTTTTGTGCAACATTGTATTTATTAGATAATCGTATTTACGTAATATTGCGTTACGTGAGTATTTGGCACTATACTCTGAAATGTTGAATGCGGCTTAGAATAAAAACATTATAAATATTAGTGTATCAACTAGTACATAAATAATATAATTTGTGAGGTGATAACCAGCAGGCGTCATGATTTTCTCCCACGGTGCGGGAAATTTAAATCATCACAATAGCAGTTGCAAGCTTGTTTGTCTCACTGCCCCACTTTAGTACGTAATTATACAAGGGTGATATCACCTCAAAATATAATAATATCATTTTACGCACGCGCTTTTAATAAGTAGGTAACTTCCGTGTTGATAAATTCATTGTAACAATAGCATTCGAATAATTTAGAACAATCAAATAGAATTCTTTACCAAAAAAGCAAACGATAAAAACACATTGAATGCTTGTGAAAACGAAATAAAAATAACAAAAACATTCAGAAGAAGAACACGCGTAAACTACTTAGCAATATGATGCTCAGTAAAAAAGCACAAATAAGTTGTTTCCTGTTTCCTCCTCCGCAGAAAATCTAATCGCTATAGATTACATCCGTCGACTTTCCTCGTCAGAAACAACAGCAATACATATGATAATACCGTACAGTCACGGATACTAAAATAGAAAGGTATGGCCCTAATTCTATTAGGCCTACTGGGACCCTTTATCGCGGCCCTGACAGTGGCCCTGACTGCCACAGTCCACTAAATATATTGGCCCAACATTGTCACAGCTAAACCCTCTTTTATTTCAATAAAAACTTCTTATTCTCACAAGACTTTATAAAAGAAATAAAAAACTATTCGCTTTTTATTTTTCCCGACTGAATATTCATAAACCAAGGGATAAAGTTTATTTCGCTTTGAATATTTTACTAGCATTGTAATATTTAAAGTGTATGAATATATAAGCCTCGAAGGTCTTATGTAGGTATGTCGAAATCATCCGGACATTAATTTGCTAATCTAAAGCAGAATCACAATGAAATGAAGCTTTAAAATTTTATTAAATGAATATTCAGCTTTTGTTATACTGCAAGTCAAACCAGAGAATAGGATTTAGAGTGGATTACATTTTGATTATTCCAAATTAGAAGGAACATACAATGGGTAATTTTAGCGGATGCTTTTATTTCAAACGTAATACGTATTAATTTATGTTTACTTAAATTTAATTTAATTTCACCCGTAGGTTCGTCGTACCCTCATGGTTTCTAAAAGTCAATTACATTTTATATAAAAGAAAACGTAAACGGTTAACTAAATCTAATAGTTATTAGTACAGTTAAGTAGTTTTCCGTAAAAGGGTAGACGAGCAAATAATCGGACAGTCGTCGGAAGTCAAACAAACCGAAACTAATACAATTTATCGACAATTTGGCTCCAATCATTTTACTTGAGTTCATATTAATTTATCTTTTTGATTTACTACCCTTGGGAAAATATAAAACCACGGAAGAGGATTGTATGTGATATAATTAATATGTTACAGGACGGCTCCAATGGGAGCCCGATGAGTTGTCTAACCCGGGGTACCCTTGTGACAACCCTCCCCGATCTGTTACCCCGGTACCCTTGTAAATGTACATTTGAAATGAAATACTGGATTATGTTCAGACCATAAGTTAGATAATGTTTAGTTTAGCGTAATTGTTCGCAGATGTGGCTGGCACATTAAACAAATCTTTACGTCTGAAAGTAATGGCTGCAGGCATTACACGAATTTTACTTGTCTAAATTCCTTAGGCACGGTTAATTTTTAAGTTAGAACAATTACATTGAAGCGTACGAAATAATAAATTAGAAATTTTAATTTTTCCTCGTGCGGTCACTACACTGGCACTCATAAATTATTCATAACTGTCGGAATATAAATGTTTAGACATTTGTAATTAATAAAATTAAAAACAATATTGAGTGGAAGAATATTATGTATAACCTATTCAAGAACTTTATTGATTAAGTATACTTTAGCTTTAGTGTATTCTGTTGCGTTCTAGAAACTTTTATAATATTATAAAGACCTTGTGACGGGCTTGGCAATAATTCCCCTTTTGTTCTTTTACCATTCGAAGTACTAAAATAACTCAAGTAGTTGAGAAGGTATTTGCCAGTCAGCAAGTTGGTAGCGGGGTAGACAGTGTTTTACTTTTTTTACGCACATCTACAGCTTGTAGCGTGTAGCAAGTATCGCTCTATGTAGTACAATGTAATTAGGCTCTTACGTCCGTCGGTCAGATTTTATGATACGAAATTTTACATTAAATATTTAAATTATATTATCATTATGTAAAGCGATAGGTACGCAAAAGTGCACAATTTATGTGTTGTGGTTGTTTTAAGCACTTATTTTGCGAAATAGGCCTACGAGGCTGAACACCAACTTAAGAAATATTTCTAGTCAAGGTTTCATCATAAAGTATCAATATTATAACGTTATTTATATTATAACATTAAATAACCTATTTCATAAATTTTAATTTCTGTAGACATCAAGGTCAATTTTATACCAATATGACAGATCATGGCAGGAGATATCTTAATAACAATTTAATTGCAATTTGATTATTAAAAAACTTCGTTTGCATAAACAGACTATTAAAAACGTTTTCGTGCTTTATCTTTTAGTTTATCATATACCTAGAGGTTTAATCTGCATTCAAAACGAAAAACTTTCTAAATAAGACTCGGCATCTAAATACGTTTACATAGTCTTCGTCTACTCATCCCTACACACTTAGAATATTTTAAAAGAAAATGTTTGCTCTACTTCTCTAATGACCCTACGCACATAGAAGAATCCACATTACTGTCTAAGTTGTGTAACTTACCGAGCATTCTGATGACTCTTCTTTGTGACGCACCATTTCTGTACTGCATCTGACCAGGTCTTTCATTGCTCTCCACTGACAGCTTCTTAACGGGATGCAACACTCGAGAGGTCCGCAACTTAATGCCTATCAACGCGTACAACACTGATATCATCGACATAGGCACTACGAAGAACACGAAACTAGATATAACAAACACTTGATGGACCCCCACACCCTTCACTGTACACGCGCTCACGTTCTGCCCATGATCCACATACGACACTATACCAAACTGCATCGCCTGGGGCACGGCGGTACACAACGCAAACACCCATATAGCTATGATGAAGCGCACGGCTCTTGACAGCTTGGACATGGTGTGCGACATGAAGGGTCGACATATCGCTATGTACCGCTCCACCGTGAACGCTGTTATTGTCAATACTGTCGCGTTGGCTGACGTCTCTGACGCCAGCCCGATGGCGATGCAGTGCGCCTCGCCTAGCGGATACGTGTCCGGGTTCCATAATCTGTGCACTTCAAATGGTAAGCCACATACTAATAATATGAGATCTGATATTGCTAGACTGAACAGGTAAAAGTTGGTGGCGGTGTGCATGGAGCGGTTCCTGGCTATGACCACGCAGGTGCTGGTGTTGCCCAGGATGCCGGCCACGAAGATGATGACATATGTGACGGTGAGCGGCACGACCAGGTCGAGCGCGTACTGCTCGTCGTAGGCGGCGGGGTGGCTCGTCACGTTCGTCGTGTTCATCACGAACGGATCTTCATAGTCGTCGATGCTCGGGGGCGCTGACAATGTCATTTTACCTGGAAACAAGACAAACTTGTTTAACAAACTTCAAGAAAAAACTCATAAAATAAAGCGGTAGGGTAAAGTCCGATGCGTACCCGGTTCGGCTGTTTATTTATATTTATTAACACAGTTAAAATCAGTACTGGCATAAATTAATTAACCCTATGATTAAAAACCATAAATACGAGTAAGTTGGTTTGTTCACACCGCTGTAATAATATTATATTGTATTTTAGTCATTGTGGCTTAGCTGCACGTAAACATCTTGAAGGCCACGTACTAATTGGCCGTTAACGCGACCAAATTAATGATTAAAACGCTATTAAGTTTGTTGGTGGGGTGGTTACACACGTGACGTAATCGATTTTCTAATTGAACTGCCTCCAAGATAAACTGATAGCCCAAAATGTTGTAGGCAAACTAAGTTAGCAATACCTGTAAATACAGCTTAATCGGACAGATCTAGGGGTCACCTCAATTAACTAAATCTTTTTTCTTTTCTATATTTTATTAATCACAACACATAAATCCGTTATAAAAAAGAAAAAGAAAATCAAGGCTGTCTTTCCAAAAGATGCAAGTCATTCCAAATATATCTCGTTTTATTTTTTTTTACTGTGTTAACTTTTTGGGTCTTAGCTAATTAACAAAATACGACTAGAAACTCAAATTCGACAGGTATACTTAATTATAAGCCTATGTAACTTTTTAAATACGCACTTGAACTAGATTTTGGTTATGCAAACTACTTAATGTATTGCCTAGACCGCGGGAGTCCGTTGCGGATGTAGTTAGTAGATATTAATTAGATATGCCTACGTGCCACGCATGTAATAATACTTTCGATAGTAGGTATAATGCGTCCTGTGTCTATGGCCATATAGAGGATTCCAAGGCGCACCTTTCATCTAATCTAGTTCATGCATCTAACAAACACAGCTCTCATTCGCATCTACAGTTAAGAAACATTAGAAATTGCGTTCAAATACACTAATAATACTTATTTATTTATCGTCTAACTTTGTAGGATCTCGTTTCGCCTTAGGGAAATCAAATAACCCGAAGGTACTCTTAAGGCAATCAGCTAATAACGAAAACGAAAAGCAATCGTATTTCCATTGGGTAGATCGCGTACGTCCAATCCTATCAACGGATTGCGTCTCAATATTCTAATTAGTGACCATAACGACCTTGCCCTACTGTAGTAAAATACTCAAAATATAAGTAAAATAAATCTAGCATTTTTGAAAATCAGTGACATATGATTCACCGATATAAATAATTTATATGCATTACAATTGAAACCATAAATCATAACAGGAAAAAGTTAAATATGTATTGACGTATATAAATTCTCGATACAATAAATAATGATGCAAATTAGCTCGATTTCAAAATATACTTCTGAATAAAATGAGTCTTCTTTGACATCTTTCCCTCAAACAATTTAAAATTAATGTCGATTGTAAATATGACCGTCTTCAGGACACAACGGAAAGTTTTAGGGGAACCACACTAGAGCCTACCTAGGTCGACTATATCATAAAATATTAGCATGTCTACCGGTAATTTATGTAAGTCCTTCTAAATAATTTAGATGTTGAATCTGTTGTCATCATTTAAATTAAATACTGCAACATCTCGTAATGTCTCAGCTTTATAAATAAACATTGATGGCTGTACTACATGTGAACTTGAAAACCACTCAAACGATTTCTTAGATCGTGTATTGATTGTGTGTGATATTCATTTTTATTCAGCTGACACGTTGAAATGTGTTATTTTGTAGATTTTATCTACACATAGATAGGTTTAAATTCTTTAAACCAAATTGTGTAGTGTATCTTTTTAGTAAAATATATATAGTCAACCATTCGGAAATGCCAGCTCAATGTGTCAATAATCCGTGTATTTATTTCAAATCTTTTAATTTAATGTATTCATAATATAACACGAATAAAATTAAATTTGCATTTATTTTTTGTTCGATTCTTGCTTTGCTTCCTTTTACAGTATTTAATTTCAAGAACATGATGATAACAACCGATAATCGATATCCCTTTAGGCGTAATTAGCATCAATATTACGACTTCATTGTGTTAGAAATAACTCTTATTATAATATCCCTTTGTAACCACGAACAATAGAGTTCTGATCATAAAATGTTGTTAATATTGTAATCTGAATCCCATAATTAAAAATTTCCTACGTCATTGTAATCAACACGTGTCTTTACACACGATTTAGACAAATCGGTAAGTGAACCTACTCGGTTTTTACCCGTTCTCAATTGTAAACAATCTTGGCTTGTCTCATACACGAGAATTAATAAAAAAGAAAAGTAAATTACTTTACATTAATCATTGTTTTTGTGTTTTTGACTAATAACTTTAAAATAAACTCATTTACGTGAAATTACAAAATAAGCGACGTCACGATGATCGGCTAAATAGGGATAACCAATCAAAAACAGTGTTCTTAAAAATTATGCACCTCAATTAAAAAATACTAAGACGAAATTAAATCAAAAATACTTTTGTTTATTGAAGAAATACTCAAAAGTATAAATCTTGAGTTAAAAATGATTTAAAACAGGTTAGTTTTTTAAGAGTTTCCTTCTCTGTACGAGATATTCTTCGTAAAGTTATTTGTTATTTGACCAAAACATGATCATCGCTATCTCACAATGTTGTAGTTCGATGTCCGATGTCATTGAATGAATGATTGCTTTACGCATACACCAAAATAACAATCGATTCCTCAATGTCTTTAAATTAATTGAACCGAGAGGAATTATTTTTAGATCATCTCTATTTATATCTATGTGTTTTCTAATATGTTATGTTGCTTACTAAGTTTAAAATAGTATGAAAATTTACCTATTGCATTGTACTTTGCACGGCGTTTTTGTCGTAAAAATTTAGAAAGGAGTACAAGAAACAGGATGCATGTCTGGCATATCTTGTGAATTTTTCCACTGATATATTTTAAAATAAATAAATACTAGTTGCTGGCTGATGATAAAATTAAAAATAAAGGAGTGCTCAGTGCGGCCAGTCCGTAAACAGTCGTAACCCGTCAGTTTATTAACACACACTATAATTATCACAAAGTGCACGAACTGGTTTCTTGGGTAAATCCAGGGCGGTTCTGGAATTAGCTGGGCGTCGTATAAAAATGTCATTTATACGAGGTACGATACATCGAAGTGGACAGGACGATACAAAAAAATACACGAGATTCAAGATACCTACAACAAACAAAAGCTTTTAAAAAATAAAGTTAACTTTGTGCACCGAAATAAATGCGAGTTTACCCTGGCTTGCCACATGCATACTAATTAAGAACTTAAATTTTGAAATAAAATGTTTTTAATCTGGCAACATTTTTTTTGCATCATTTTATATTTTATAACGTAAACACGCTGTCTCCAAAAGTATCGGTTCAACTTTTTACCAGGGGTTGCTTTTACCGTAAAAGTTAGTAGCAGGCGTCCTTACTATGTTAACTTACAATATATTGATTAAAACATATGCTGATTTACTTATTCGTTTTCTGCAAACATGCTGCGTAAAACTTAAGCTTTTTGTCCATATCGACGTCACTAGTAGTAGTAGTGGCTACGTGAATGTAGTACGCAAGGCATGGTCCTCAAATGTACGAGTAGATGTATAAAGTAACACATTATGGTGTAGCGATCCTTCCTACTACACTTGGCAACCGATACCTCGAATATTTCTTTATCCATAAAATATTTTATCATGTAAGTACCTAACCTAAATGTGTTTCGGGAATCCCTTAACCCCTTATTTATCGACGATGGCTCTTTGGGGACTTAAGGTGCAAAGAGATACTAAAATTATGACCATCCGTATCTTATTCTATCGGTTGGCAAGTAAAACTATGGCCAAGTATAAGTTGATATTTTCCCGCGAGAAGTTATTCCTAGGGCTTCCTCACAGAGTGGCTATTTTTTTGTTGAAATAGTCGTTGTAATATTTGTTACCTATGTCCAATATTTTTAATCTTCTATCAAACGCGGAAAATGGTGCATTTACCAATGTATTTTTATTTAAATCTGTTATCACACTTATCACAGTTATTTCGAGTTCTGATAAATCGGACAAATCAAAGGCATTTGAAAACAAAATAAAACATTACAATCTGAACGTATTAGTAGTTCTTTCTCCGTAAGTGAACTGTCAAAATAAATCAGTATTTTTTGCAACACGGAATTAAAGTCATAAAAGGAGATCATTCAAGTCTCGAACAATTTGTACCTAAAAATGAAAGTGCCGGCCAAAAGAAAAAAATAATAGATTCTTGTAGAGAATAATGCCCTGAAGATTTTTTACTATTACAAGAATCGTCTACAATTAACCCCCCGGCTGCTATTTGACTTTGAAAATACCAAAAAATCGCACAATGTTTGGAGCATTACATAACGGCCCCAAACTGGAGAAGGCAGCCGCTGCCTTCAAAGGACTCCTGCCCAACCTGGGAAGTCATCAAATGACTTGGGCTGTGGGGAAGTCAGACACTTACAGATTAAAACCCATCATGGGGAAACCAGGGTCGCGGTAATTCTTTCGAACAATCCCGCAGCCCCAATAGGCTTTGTCCCCGCTAAAAATATCGTACGATTCTTGTCGAGGATGTCCTGAAGATATTTTACTAATATAAGAAACATCTTCGGTTAACCCCCAGACTGCTATTTGAGTTTAAAGTGTGAGAACCGTGAATAAAAAATCTATACTTGAATGTTACGAGAAATAACGTCCACAGTATTTTTTAACTAATCGAACGTCTACGATATACCCCCCCCCTCCTGCTACACCGAGTAGACTTACTGATTTAAACCCATCATTTTCCTTCTGATAATGTACCAAGGCCGCGGTAACTCCTTCGAACAATCCCGCCATAACCCTGGTGGGCCCCACTGGGGTTTGCTGACTGTCTGAGGAGGGCTTGACTTGTCAACGCTCGCCGCCGAAACGGGCCTCTTGTCTTCAAGGAAGCGGAGGGACGATAAGCCTCCCTAAAGTCACCGCCCACACCCAACGCGCGTGGTGTCTTCCACGTCTACCTCAGCGGATGTGATGAGAGGCGCGAACTCTCAGTTATTGCACTGCCTCCTTCTCTGGCATGCTGCGCAGAAGGAGACGAAGGCATCCCATTCCTCCTCGCCCCTATAGATTTTCCTTTGGCCCATAGTGCCTCCGTCTCCTTGGAAACAGCAGGTGTCGGTGGCGTGCATTGTTCACGCCCCTCTCAGAGAATCAGACAACCCCAGGCGACCCCCAAAACCTGGTGGGGCTTCGGGGTTCGAAAGAGTTACCGCGGCCCTGCTGCATGGTCAGAAGGAACACAACAATCAGTAACAGGCTCCTCGGTGTAGCAGGAGGGAGGGGGGGGGGTATATCGTAGACGTTTGATTTGTTAAAAAAAAACTGTGGACGTTATTTGCCGTAACATTCAAGTATAGATTGTTTATTCACGGTTCTAACTTTAAACTCAAACAGCAGCCTGGGGGTTAACAGAAGACGTTCCTTATAATAGTAAAAAAATCTTCAGGGTATCCTCGACAAGAATCGTACGATGTTTTTGCGGGGACAAGGCCTATCGGGGCTGCGGGATTGTTCGAAAGAATTAATAATAAATAATGGCGTCCACGGCCAATTTCGGCCAAGGCGCTGTTCTCATTTTAAGGAGATCAGCCAGCTGCGCAGGACATATTATAGTGCATGAGCATTTGCGCAGACACAGGTGCACTCCCTATTCCTTCCCTCTCATAACCCGATGGGACGGCAATCCGACACGACCGGAGAGAGATCAGGCGCAGATCGACATTTACGTGCTCTCCGATGCACGGGTGAATCAATCACCAACTTCCAGACTGGCTGGGGCTGCTTTGTGAAAGTTTAAGAAAACCCACAAAGCGATTTCGGCCCGACCCAGGAATCGAACCCGAGACCTCGAGCACAGCAGCCGCGCTTGCAACCACTAGACCAACGAGGCAGTTTAAAGAATCGAATGAGTCGAAAGAATTACCGCGGTTCTGGCTACCCCATGATGGGTTTTAGTCAGTAGGAGTCTAACTTCCCCACAGCGAGAGGGGAGTCATTTGATGACTTCCCAGGTTGGGTAGGAGTCCTTTGAAGGCAGCGGCTGCCTTCTTCAGTTTGGGGCCGTAATGCAATGCTCCAAACATTGTAGGATTTTTTGGTATTTTCAAAGTCAAATAGCAGCCGGGGGGTTAATTGTAGACGATTCTTGTAGTAGTAAAAAATGTTCAGGGCATTATTCTCTACAAGAATACATTATTTTTTTACTCTGGCCGGCACTTTCAGTTTTGGGTACGAAATGGATGATCTCCTTTTATGATCAAGTTGAAATAATCATTTAATGCTATACCTGTTCTGGTCGCTTATTAAAGATAAAGAATTCGAGGTTATGCCTGTTTAAAATTAAATTATACTTGTACACAAAAGTAGATCAATCTGTATGATGAAAAAAAAATACCCGTATCCTTGACTTTGTAACGGGATTTTTTATTGAACTAGGAAAATCGTCTTGTTTGATTTATTTTATAATCTTCTATACTCCCCCTAAACACTATGGGATCTTAGCAAGATATTTCATAAAAATATAACCCTTCTTGGCAGTTGGGTAAAAATAATGGCTATATCGGTCCACCCGATATTATGAGATGAACTTTATCTAACCGAAGTATAAGAACGAATTAATATTTACAACTATTTAAATGGCCTACATGTTAAAGATCAATCTATCTAAAAATAACTTTACTATGTGATCATCAAGTAGACACTTGACCCACAATCATTCATGTTGTAAATCGCCCAAATCCATAATTCAAAGAAGACACAAAAATACTCGTATATACTCGGGGTTGTGCAGTAAAATAATAAAGCTGATCAAACTATTCTATAAAGTAAGAAAGCGAAGAGTTTGGCGGAATATCTTTCAAAGTGTATAAGATTTGATGGCTCCGCAGAAACCAGGGCACGGTGTTCCGACATCCGACAAGGTTATTCGGCTACTTTATTTAAACTTGTTTCAAAATAATACTGGTTATGTTTAACCCTTCGGTAAGATTTAACTGCTCTACTAAAAACTAGAGCAGTTAAGTGTTGCAAAGTTGACAGTGATTGAGTTATGTATGTAGATATGTACTGACAAAGATAAACGAAATTAATTAATCATACATTACACATTCGATTTCCTCATAAATATTTAAATCTTAATAAAAATATATTAGCTCAATGCTTCCATAAAGGTATTCAGGAATTTTATAAAGAAATAATCTATCAGGTTTAATATCAAAGTATTTAGAATTTTCCCGGTTTATTTTTAAATATTTTATTTATAAAACATACCCCGAAACGAATTTTGCAGATTCATGTTCTATAATTAATTTTACGAACACAGCGAGTCTGCGACTGAACATGAGATGGGTGTAAATAATACGAATTTCTTTGAAATCATAATAGTAACAATTGTTTAAAACCGTTCCCTTGATATGGGTAAACAGAATCCTCAGGACCGTATTGACATTAGAAGCCATATTTTCTTATAAAAGTAAGATTATGTATGACAAATGGTAATATGCTAAAACAGTTGTAATCACAATCATCTGTGACATTAATTAGCCGATAACATGATTTATTACTACACATGTTCCGAAAGCACGATTAAAATTTTAAGTAAACTGTAATAATAACTGAAAACTTGATATGTTTTGGAGACAAACGATTACAATCTGACTGTCGTAACAGCCACTATTTTCGTATAATATGTAACCTAGCAACATAACTATGAATACATTTCCTAGATACCATCAAACCTAATGAGCAATGTCATTCGTTAATTTATTCTACATTGATAAAGGAAACTGACTTCACTACGAAAGAATTCTAAAAAATGTGTGTCGGCTAATTTTAAGTGATTAATATTGATGCCACGCTTTTAATTTTCATTTTTTACACAAAAAATTATAAAGTGAAATCGTCAGACATGAGCTTTTGATAATTTGTTTTTAGCTTTTTTCTTACCAATGAGACATACTTATTTTTGGAAGTCCTGGAAAATTGCAACCTCAGCTTACAATGTTACAATCGTCATTCTTGATTCAAGGAATCTCGTACATTTAATCTACGTTTTCATTACTTTCTACCTATCGGATTTGAGTCGCCGAAATTGCCGCACTTAATGAGAGTAACATAAAGTAATGTTTGGAATCGAAATCGAATCCAATTAAAGTAGGGGGTAGAGGTGATCTCGTTCAGACATCTAGCCGATCACCTAAACCACTGCCAGACATAATAATAAGGTCAATATACTTTGCAAATTACGAGATAAAGTTAGCGTGGGTTTATAACCGCGAGCAATAGATTTGGGTCAGTTACAAAACTTAATGTAACCAATATTGTGAATGCTGTCTTCATTTAAAACAGACAAATCACATCAGTTAGTCATTTAAGCAATTTAATTCACAAAACACCAAACTGGATCTCGGTCAAGCGAATATTCGATAAAAACAAAATATAAACTAAGTAACTAATATTATTTGGCCAGTAGTCAATACTAAAAGATACGACACACGAGAAACGACATCTGCCTGAATGAATGTTCACAATCATCCTAATAAAAGCTTTAAATAGAAAGTGGGAAGGAAATAAGGAAAAAACGGGAGACAACGGTCTCGTAATAAGGGAAATAAATAAGGCAAATATGAACACAAATCTAAGGAAATGATATAGCACAAAAGAAAAAACATGATCCTTGTTTATCAATACGCTACTATCATAGTATCCTGTTAGACGTAAAAACGATTAGAGGGTTTTATCGTCTGTGTTGATAGCCTTTTGTCCCTAATAACATCTTATTGGCAGCACTAATCCAGGGATTGTGCTCTAGGAGTGGCTATTATCAGCCTAAGCTTAGTGTGAATAATCTATCCCTATTGAGAGGACCTCGCATGAATGTACCGTTAATTTCACGAAAATGAAGTCTTTATTTGTAAACTTAGGTTTTAGAAGGTGGTTCAAAATACATAACACAGATAGTCCCATCTATGTCTTGCGTTGAAACGTACAAATACATGTCATATAACCATACAGTTAACAGTATTTTTAGTTACCTGCAAAAAATATGAATTCGTGCATTCGGTAGTTTTATTTAAACAAAGAATGTGATGCCATAGTAGACCCATGTCCAATCGCTGACAGGTGATTGATTGATTGATGAGGTAAGTACATAGCATTTTTATTTTATAGCCGTGTACTACGAATTGATGTTTTTGTTCGTAGACAATAGCTTAACATCTTGTTTCCGAAGTCTTACTTTGGAAACAAGATATAAAAGCAGGATGAGAGTTGATTTTGAGGTAATCTGCTGTCAAAAACAATAAATTAGTGTTGCACGTGGAAATTAATGTTTAAAATTTATGAATATTATTAAAATATCGTTCCGCTTTTTAATTTACTTACTTGATTTGAAGGTTATGATTTTGGCACTTTTTAATCAACAATTTTCCTTATAATGCGTACCTAATTTGAAATTTCTATTATGTCAGTAACACTTTTACATTATCCGAAGGCCAACCAAAAACCCAATGTTATGTTTAACAAAGTATCTTACGTAAGTTCCAAGCGTTTACTCTCCAAGGGAAAATGTTTATCCAAACCAACAAATAAGTATGTATAAGGAACTGAATAATTTATGCTAAAGTTTTCTCTATCAATATTCTGGGGCTAGCAGCCATGAGTTCGGTTTCTTACGGCGCCTGAAACCATGTAGTTTGTAACTATAATATATTGATAATGGAAGAATTCGGATCACGTTACACCACTATGTGTCTGTTCTATTTTTTCCGAAGAGATTTATAGTTTTCCCTTTAAACAAATTATTGAGTAACGAAGATTCGTTACATTTTTACGAGTACTAGGGATAAGTATAGTAAGTGGTACCGTACAAATATTGATGACGCATATCTTGCTGAGACTATAAAACGGTTTATTTTCAAATATTGGGACGGCGGTTGACCTCGTATATTTTGTTTCATAATCACATAAACAAAATAGTTTTAGACATTGTACCTGACTAAAAATCATACTATAATTCTTGACTAAGTAGACTGCTAAAATAATAATTATATAATTTTTAAGCAAAAAATCATATGATTTCAAACATGCCAATTAAATTATTTATGAGTACAAGCATTTTTTAGATAAACTTAAACACATACATACAGTTTCCTGATTACGAGAACTGTTCGCCAATAAAAGTAGACAGAACAAAACGAAATCAAACCGGCTTTTGTGGTTAACTAATAAATTACTTATTAATATCTATTTAATTATTAGGCCTGTCATTAGGTTCGCGTAGAACACCGCTATTACATGTAGAACTAATCGCGTTTACCTACATATAGGTACTTTGTGTCCTACTACACAAAGTACCTACCTATATGTACCTACTTCTGATTTAAAATATTAAAATACTTATGATTTATTATTTATGTACCAGATTAAAGAGATAACAGCATTGGAAGTGTTCCATTCACTGGCTAAGCACAAGCATAAGTTTTTGTGGAAGCATACGATTTTCAAAATAACGATGACATGCACAAAATTGAAACGTTTCCCATCACAAGGTATGATTGATCGATTGGAATTTCATAAAGAGCGACAGATTTCATACCTACCGAATAATTTAAATGGTGGATATTATGATATATGTCAATATCTAATTATATCGCGTGCCTAATTTGAATATTAGACGTGTTTTACCGATACATGATCATTTTAGCAGACCCTTGTAATTTAATCAGCATTTTAATGATAAAAATTGTAATCCTGTTATATTCTAAGAATTCCTAAGGTTTAAACTCATGACCTGTAAATAGGTACTGTTTGGTTTAAATCTTTGTTTTGGAAAGTTGTAATCCAGAAGTTCCACAGTTATTGCCTTCAGAATGTTACTTAGCGAAACGTCAACAACAGCTGGGAACCGAACCTGCATCGGGGAGAATAAACCGATAATAGCCGCGCAGTTTATTTTGTAAAGCGCACTCTGGTGTTGCCAGTTCAGAAAACATTTCCGGACGGACGCAGCTTCTGAACGCCGAGGAAAAGGAAGCTGTTAGATGTTTATCGCTTTTTAAGGGTGCTGAAAGTAGCGGCTGAATTATTTTATGTCAATATTTACTGTATTGACTTCCCCTCTGAGCGATAAAGTGGCTATGACCATCTAGAAAGGACAAAATATCGTTAAAAATTATGACGATAACAAATACGGAGAGGCGTAAAGTCTGTCACATGAAACATTAGAACATCACTAACAGACGCTGATCCCAAGGTCACATAACATTCTTGGAGAGCGGAAAAACTGTAAGAAAAACTCCCGCTAAGGCGCGTCTCTGCCCTCCACTCAACAAATCACTTGAAGCCTCAGATTTTGTGAAAGCAGTCGAGATAAAAATATAAGTTGGGTGCACATTTTATCCGAGTAAACCCAGAGATTTTAAATTAAATTTTTTCTAGCTGTAATTAGACTGTGGTCAAAAGAAATGTTAGGCTATTTAAAAACTTGAAGCACTTACGTTAACAGTTGTCGATATAATAACTAGTAAAATATATATCTACAAATATGATGCACAAACAAGGAAGTAAACACTGAAATAAAAGCCGATTGAGATTGATGGGACAAGCTGACATATTGTGTTAAAATGAAACTATTTGGGTCAGCAAAGTAAAAGGACCAATAATATTTTATATAGCTCCTACATTTTAGCAAATTAACTGGGAGAAAAACAGACCATTTATTTCAAAACTCCGTGTGCAAAACACATAAAGAGGCGTCACACAAGGCTTTAGTTACCGCGAGTGGCTTTTTGACAGCTGAAAAATAGCCCTCCTTTAAAATGAGTGCCAACGCGCAATTTTAGAAGACTGGCGTTTATGCGACACCCAACTTCGGGCGTTGTTGCTCAATTTCATTTCTCCAACGCATACCAAAAAACACATTAATCTTAATGATAACTTAGAAAATAAATAAAATTTTATGATAGCTATAATTTACAATTATCATTACATAACATTAAAACTAGGTAATCATAAGGTATCGTGCGTCAATCAAAATAAGCCTAGGGCACTTGGGCCTGCTGACCTTAAAGTCTAGATTTGATGCTATGGTAACGCCCATTCTGAAATTAAAAAATGCGATTTATGGTCATTATGATTTAATAGCTTGTAAGCTGTTATTAAAGAAATGTACTTTGGTTTAAGGATGACGAAAGTTAATTAACTCAATTCCACAATCTGTCACATATGATGCATATCTGATTAGCAAATGCGAAATATTTTGTTTTTGATCAAGAACCCCCAGCTGCATTACTTAATATTCGATAGATACTTAATACATACAATGTTTTAAGTAAACATTAAAATGCGTCAGTGCAAAATACATAAAACCTGTATCACGCATAGTTTACTGGTCGTAAAGTTAAACGCTACTTGCATTGCTATAAATACTATTACTATGTATGATAAGAGCATTAAAAGTTTAACATCTGAGTACCTGCACTCGAGCTCTATGAATCCGGGACGTGTATGAAAATGAATTTTTATTCTAAATATGAACACTAAATTAGCAAATTATACAGTGTTGTGAGTGTAATAATTTTATTTTTAATTAACATCAAAATGTTCTTAGTGTACTTTTTGGGTAATTTATTTCATAATTTTGTTACCCTGTTTTTGTGTGAGAAAAAACTAATAGTTGTAACGGTTGCCCATGTAACTGGGTTGAGATGGTCAGAAATAGGAGCTAGGCAGATATTATCTTAAATTGCCCTTACAGACTTACTGATAAACCTAAAGACACTATGCAAAACTAATAGGTACCTATTCTGTACAAAAAAACCGCTGAGCGTTATTGAAATTCGCGCACGATATAAAACAAGATGGATCCAAGTAATAGGCAGTTTGTGAGCAGACCTTTGCCATAAAATGTAACACCATGGCACAACACCCTTAGATACGCCTATAAAAAATATTATATAAGTACTAACTTCTTGGTATATGTACCTCGTATGAGCACTGACGTCCGTCTTATGGATGCAGGCTAAGAATAGAAGGGTGCTCTATGGAATGTGACTGCCGGCAATAACGCGGGAAGTCAATAGTGTCAACCTTTCCTGTTTTGTTGCAGTGTTTAAAGAACTTAGAAAAATAGCTTGAAAAACATATGAAAACCAGCAGTTGGCAGAAGGGATTTGTCACATAATTGTCAAATTAATAATCGGTCATTTTTGTATCAGTAAAAATAAACAATAGTCGACCGAGTAAGAAACAATAATCCTTCTTACTAACATCTGATTACTATATGCTTGGAACTGATCGCTTTTAATGGTGCAGAGACAAAAGCTTTATCCATCGGAGAAACGTTAAAAAGTCTCGCTCGAATAGAGCCGCGGGCACATCTATTAGGATTGCCAGACCGATGAGACGCGTGTTAGACGACAAGGAAAGCTTCTGTACATACATACATACCATTTTTGTCTACTTTCGATGACGAGGGTCGGATTTTTCGTCGTTAATAGCTATACGGTTTGTTACATATATTTTTGAAACGATTTATGATATTTATCTATGTTTAGGCAGACACTGTAATACGCTACACGTGTTTACTCATGTCAGCTCAAAATTATAGAGCTTTTTATGTTTACGTTTAAAAAACACAACCGCAACATTATCATTAAGGACATTATTTTGTCAGAAAATTGGTAAACAAACACACAAATAATAACAAACCCGATACTTTAATGTTATCCTTCTAAGTAAACTTTGTTGGAAAAACAACTTCTTGTAATATTTCTAAAAATATGAGGTAGAGGAAAAAATGCTGCTACCTGTGTACTGTACGTACGTCAGTATAAAATGTTATTACATTAGCAGTTCACACGAGCCAATTAAGCAGAAGGGCTCTCGGCCAATACACTCATAACCATTAAGTGTATTGCAGGTAGACAATAGTTCGAACCTAAGGTCCACTTCAGTCTAAGGAATAGGTATTCATACAAATTAATTCTGCAGACACCGAACCTGCCAGACTGTCTGGTATGCCTGAAAAATTACTTCAATAAGACGAACCTTCGACTGGACAAATAAACAGTCTATTTTTCTATTGTTTAGACAGCAAATACTTATACTTTTATCTATAAAATGTTTACGTTACGAAAATACTGAGTACAGAAACATTTATTCCTCGATACAAAAATAATAATTAAAATTAACATAAAATAATAACATAAATTCAATATTTCATTTAATTGGATAAATCTTTCCAAATTAACACTTCGAAGACCAATTACAATGCGTGATATGAATAAGTTAATAATTTTTGCCTATCGTATTCACAGCATCATAATTAATTTCAATAAATTCAATAATTTTCACCGTACACGTAGTTCAATTTTCAACAGCGCATAACAAAAGAACGTCGCAAATAAAAATGGTGATACCACTTTTCTTCTTCAAAACCGTTCTGAGATGATCCCAGATATATGGAGGTGCGAAACCTTAGTGCAAGCAATATTTCTGTTTACCCCACGAATCAATAAACAGGCGGCACACTGCTATCGAACTTGTTTACATAGTGAGAAGCTCTGCAACTGCTCAATAGGAAATGTTATTCATACTCAACGCATATTTATTCCGACTAGAAACACGTAAAAGGTAAAAAAAAGTTATTTGTCTCAATTCTGTTGCCATTATGCGGTTCATTCTTCTGTGTTTCTATATTTTCTTTTGTTTTTATTCTTTTTACACTTCGTTAGACGTGTCATGTACCTATTGATTTCGTATTTATGTTTGATGTTTTTCAGGCTTTGAGCCCGTTGAATCTAGCGTTGATTGGCCATTCATAAAACTCACTAACTGATCTGATATAAAAATGTGTACATTTAAGTTAGTTTTAATGACTTCAAGCTCATCATGCTATGGTATTCGTGGCTCTAAAGCAATATATTTTTTGTTGTGTGTGGTATTCGAATGATTATCTTATTATTCGAGTTGTATTGTAGTAACGTTACGCTACGGTAAATTAGCAAATTATTAGAAGACAGATGTCTGTCTCTTTGTAACTTGATTAACGAAACACCAAATAACAAGATTACGTAAATAATTGAACTGACTGGCGGCCGACCGACGATCAGCCTTACTATTTACAAAGTATGTATCTATGATACTTAAATTGTATGGAGCATTCAATTTTGATCATGTTTGATCTCCAAATGACTAGCATCATAATAAATATTCATAGGGTACTAATAATCCCACCCAAAACAAAAATGTGAAAGACTGCCAAGTTCGATAATATTGTTCCATATACACATACCTCAGTTAAAAATAGTTACTTTTTAATGATGTTACTTGGCAAGTTTTCATACACCTTGTTATAAACCTACTAAACGCAATGAATCAAGTATTTAATTTATATTAAAACTTGCCAAGTAATCATCATTAAAAAGTAACTATTTTTAACTGAGGTATGTGTATGGAACTTGGTACTTATTCAGATCTCACTTCTTTTATAGGCGAAGCATTCCCATATTATCGAACTTGGCAGTCTTTCACATTTTTGTTTTGGGTGGGATTTCATTTATTTTGTAAGGTTGTTTATTTTATTTTTTCTTATGATGAAGTTAGTTAAAGAAATGTCTCATTTATACTATTTTTAGATTTTTAATATGCACTATGTTTCTTACAAAGAAATGAACTAGATTAACTAAATGGACTAGATTTACCAACTGACTGACATGACATGTTATCATATATTATGTTCGTGGATCAAAGTTACACATTCGTTATTTTCGAAAGTGATTCACACTTGGCCGTTTTCAGATTTTTACTTTACTTTGACTAAATACAAACCTTTGTACCATTCGAAGATATATTATATAAATATAGATAAATTTAGTTCGTTTTAGTTCCTTAGCGGT
This sequence comes from Helicoverpa armigera, assembly GCF_030705265.1. Classification (NCBI taxonomy): domain Eukaryota; kingdom Metazoa; phylum Arthropoda; class Insecta; order Lepidoptera; family Noctuidae; genus Helicoverpa; species Helicoverpa armigera. The sequence goes on along the minus strand of NC_087132.1, from coordinate 4,450,472 downwards.
ATAAATTTACACCGGGTATAAAACACCTTCATTATTTTGAAACCGACTCACACTTGGCCATTTTCAGATTTTTCCCTTTACCTTGACATAAAGACCTACCTCCATGCCAAATTTCAAGTCAATACGACCATTGGAAGTGGTCTAGGTTTTTGATGAGTGAGTCAGTGAATAAGTGAATCAGTGTATAGTAAAAATAGCGATTTTCTGACGTCAATATCTCAAGACCTACAATAGGTATATTAATGAAATTTTGTATTTTAGATAAGTGAGGGGGTCTCAATAGATACTAGAAATTTGATGTGCGTAAATAAAATAGATTTTGAGTTACAGGGGGGTCGAATTTGGCCCGAAATGGTTCGTGTAATATAACCCACGGCCGGTGTGTCGCTTTTTTTGCTCGAACTTGGCGGACACACTGCCGTGTGTCTAGATGACTGAAGCCATCATAATCAGAGTACAGTGAAACATTGTAGCTGCATGGGACTCTAAATTGCACTGAATGATTTGATTCCAGCTCAAACAACTATTCAATAAATCTCAATGTGAAATATGCTCGTGTAACTAATCTACCACTGCGGCTGTGACTTTGATGGACGGTATAATCAACACTATATTTTTATTGGGCTTTAGGATTTTATTGGTGTCCTGTTTTTACAATATATAGTGTGCTATGTAACAATAATCTTGTGATGGATATGACATTGTCTAAATCTACAGCAACAATTGTTTTGTTTTTTGCATGTGTGTCACTGAGATATTTAATCTCATCAGTTCAGAGCTGAAAGGAAAATCATTAATTCCTGGACGGATAGTCAAAAAGCGTAACTGTTTGCGGTACCTTACCGTAAGTACATGCACATGCTTATGACGCCTTAACCTCTTATCTATAACTGTACTACAGTGATAAAGATCTTCCTCTATATAAGATTTGACATTGTGACATGTATTAGTAACACCAATATTATTACCATTGAATGTTCAGCAATAATAAAAGTAAAAATAATTTCCTGGACGTATTTTTGAGTAAAGAAAAATAAAAGGCAACGGTAAAACTACAAAACAATGGAAATATAAAAACAATTATGCTTTGCATCATCTTGACACATGACAAACACACTTGTTACACAAAGTACAAAAGTATCTACTTAATACAATACAATACTCAATTTTTTTATACAAATGTGTGGAGTGTCAATTATTTCATCAGTGGATGTGCAGACGAAGCGCGGGTTAACGTGTCAGTGTTGAGAGTAACACCTTGTGTTTGATGGTTTAATGTCGATATTGAGAATATTTTTCGTTTGTTTAAAAGCACAGCTGGTGTGAAAAGATGTACGTCTAATTAAATTGTTTTATGATACTCAATTCTTTATTAGCATTCCATATGTCATGCAGGCGGTTACATTATGATTACAAACAATGTGCACAGCTTAAAGAATAAAGGTATCTACTTAATATGGCCTTACAGAACGCAGCCTGCAAATAAATTACCAATCAGCCAGTATTTTCAAAAGTATTCGTTCAGAAACGCATCAAACCACAGACAACTTGTTTACGAAGTTCTGTTCAAAGTCCCGTCTTGTTATATCAAGAAATAACAGATTTTATTACAAGGAAAATTTACGCCGTGTTCTAGGTAATACAGTATTGATACCAATTTTATTGCGTAGAGGATTGGTTATAATATGGATAAAATATTTCATAACATACGAATTAAATTTAATGAGATCATGAGATCGTGGCATCGTACAGATGTTTTATGATCGAGTCCGATTTTATATATTAGTTTAGTCACTCATATAGAGGTAAATTCTCTCTTGATTTTATTGAAGCGTCATTACGCTATAAGATGAATTCTTTTTTAAATATATTAGTACCTAAAGATATCTAATTAAATATAATAAAGAGGCAGGACGATGATCGAAGAACTGGCATTCATGAGTATTCATTTATAATAGTAACGAAATGAAATAAACAATAGAATCTAAATATTACATTACTTACCTACTTGTAGATGATAAAAATATTTAATAATTTTTTCTATTAAAACATACTTATTTATCTCCCACCAAGTCATAAAATACTGTCATTCTGTCAGAAAAAATGGAACCAGTTAATGTTTTTCAAATATTCAAAGAGCAATGCTTAGCTTCACTTTTTTTTAATTGAGTCTACAAAAATAGTTCCATAAGTCACATATGTCGGAATGTGGTTTTTATTAAGACAAGGCGTTTTTAATTAACCATGTACCTATCGCTTTTTAAGTTATTGTTCGTAGTTAGTTCCGTATAATATGAAAAATGGAAAATTATTAACCATAGCTTCATATAATATAAGCATACATTATTCTTTAGTTCCATTAAGGTTTTACCTTTTTAACTTCTGCTTCATTTGATGAAAATTCATTGTGGAATTATTGTTTTCGACGAAATTCTTGATGGAATTCCTAAGGATCCCTAATATTATTCACGAATTTGATTATTATCCTGCCAAATAACTTATTTGTCATGTAATTATGAAATAACTTATACATCCACTATATCATTAATTTTGATTAATATGGAAATAAAGATACGGTCAGCAACAAATCATTGAAAAGTTAAAACATTAAATAAAAAGTGTTAATTGGAAATTTTCGGAATAAAGCAGGTATACCTACATATAATATACCTGTACGTACATATAAAAAATACAATTTACGAACAAAACTTTCTTAAATAACAAGGACCAACCAAAAGTTGTCAACAAATTAGGCCACAATTCACCCAGTCACCACATTTAAAAAACGCATAATCAATCGAATTCTACTTTCCTTTGTTGGAAATTGGTTAAAATCTTACAATTTAGTAAGTTACTCAAACAAACAAAGGATTAATATTAAGTAACGAAACAACAAAAACTAACTCGCGTTGCTGACAGTATCTAATAACGTAGTAGAATTATCCAATTTAATAATTTTAGCTGCCAAAGTACCACAAACTACGCACCTTACAAACTTGCGTATCTCAAACGTACACGAATTAGAGCCATCATAAGCATATGAAACTGCTTTTGTCTTAAATCGTTTGATGCCCAACGTTTTATGGATAAAAGGCGATTTCAATTTATAATAACATAAATCTTTCAACTAGAATAATTTGAAACGCATTGTTATCGCACGTTTGGATACCCTAGCCTTCGCGAAGTTTATTGAAGTGATGTTTATTTTAGTAACGTGCGAGTACTCCGGCCAGAACGGGTGCGGTGGCGTTCGTGAATTTGCTCCAAATCCTAATTTAATGAACGCGAACATTTCCGATGTCTGATTGCTGTTCGGACTGATTTCAACTATGCCGCGAAATTCACATGAATTCTCCTCCTATAAAATGGACTGTTTAAATAAAATGTTACTTGCTTTGTTCTCTAAACGTGTGAGCAAAAAATATACCCACTGCACCTTAGTAAAGTTCTTACCGTTAGTAATGAATGTCAGCATTGAAATCATTAGCAAAAAATTGCAAATCATAAATATATTCGAAATGGCTGAACGATTGACATTTATGCATATAACGAATTGTAGCTGGTAGGTATTTCTGATACCTATTAATTCAATATCTGTGTATCTACAGATATAGAATACCTTTTAGTTTATAGTTCTGCCCGCGACATCGTCTCCAGGAACGATGAATTTGGAAAATTACGTACCTATGAGTCGCATGTCTATATACACTTAGGTTGTAACCTCTATAACACAGAAAATCCTACTTAATCCTTCTTTCCACTTATATTATAAAAGCTGTAATTATCTAAGGATGTTTGTTACTTTTTGCCTGAAAAAACTACTGAATAGATTTTCCGGTTTGGCAGTGACTGTTTATTGATTTGTAGGCGTTAGAACGTGGATGAATGTGGTCTCGGGACGTGGGTGAATCCGCGGCCTGAAACTAGTTAATAACACAAATGCCGTTATAAACACTTTTGTCATAAGTACATGCGTGTCTAATGAAAGCTGTCAATTGTATTAACTGAAACAGTGAAGGCGTAATGCGAATGTGATTTACTTAAGTAGCGTATCTACTGCAGGCGAGCAGAAACTCAACAATAAAGTACAATGCTGCTCATATTTGCATGTGTATAAATAGGCAATTACATACGTTTTACGCATTATTGCAAGCCCACTATAAATATAAAATGCAATTAGCAGCCAGAAACAGGGACATTATTTACGGTCGCACGTTTTACTCTAAAATAATAATTCGATATATTATTACTGGAACTTTATATCTTACTAAAGATAGTATTTTAACTTTAAGATGCACCAACTGAATTTCTCTTTTGACGTCAATGTCTGTCAGGTTATACCAGGATATCGGTCGGGTAGAGCATCAACTATGATATTATATCTAAATCAGGTGATTATCAAAACTATATTTTGATGATAGAGTTTTACCGGTTTATCAAAGGTAGGTTGAAACATCAATCAGTTTGTTAATGGCTTATTCGAAAATAAACTTAATAGATTTTATAATCCCTGGTCGTGAAGCTTATTAAATAATCCGGTATCATATCGAACATAAAACTACATACGGATTCTCATCAAGTTTTATACTGTATATTGGTAACAGTCTATTTTGGGATATACATATATTTTTATTAAAATCTTGATTCTTTGTTTTGATTATACTCAGTAAGAAAACATGGCTTTATTGAAACTTGAACTTGATTTAAATATGTTTTTCTTGTATGGAAGGTCGTCTCCCTTAAAGTAAGATAATATACTCCATGAAATACCATTCAATAAATTATATTAGGTATACTTTTCGAATATGTTATTTATTGGCTTCATATAGAAATTCTGCTGTTGATTTCTTATTTTTATATTTTTAAATTACTTTAGGCTTTTGATACTACAATAATGTTTTAATTATCACGTTTTGAATAAACCACTTATTCAATTATCAAACTAAAGTAACTAACTATCCTTATTGTACTGACTTTTACTGACAACTTCGTCTTGTTAGAGAGGTTCCACTTTCATTTTATTTATAAGTGTAGAATAACAGTTTTATAAAACCAACTGAATGAGGTGATCAAAATTAATAAGATTGTACTGAACTAGCGCTGGTACTTCAAGCAAGCAATTCATAGTTTAAGTCTTTTGATTCCAACAGCGTTGAGTGCCCTCTGAAACATCGTTGATCTAGATTCGATCAGCCAGTACAATTAGAGTACAGACTATAAAATCCGTAATGGGTCTCTGAGATGGCAAAGTTATCATCCATAAGAACTGTTTCAGTCTTCCAACTTCGGTCTATAATTAAATTTGTATCTCTACGCAAGTTGTGTATACAAGAACTTAAGCTCAGGCCAAAGCATCTGTTTGCAAAGTTATACGCCACAAAACGAGAAACACATCATTTAAATTACAGCTCTCGAACATAAATGAGTATGGAAGTACCGTAATATAAATCGTGGAAAGAATCATAGATATATAATTGAATACCAACGTTTACAATCTACGAACTGGTTTGAGAAATGTCTATGGGTAAAAGAACAAAACAGGCGCGATGTGAAAAAGCACGTCAGTGTGTCAATACCACTATTTACTGTTACATCACTGGCAATATCATTTGATACACTAGAATTGTCTTTAGTGCCTAATGGATTTGGTGGTCTGCTATTTTAGTCTAGAACGTGTTCTGCTTCTTTTATCTTATTACAAAAAATGAATGAAACATACACATTTCTACCTTATTCTTTGAGAAAGTATGCATTATGAATACAATTATTTAAAAACACATTTGCACAAGGAATAGAAGTACAGTTTCCACCAGCACACGGCGGAGATATAACCGCCACAGCTGAACCATTAAGCTAACCAATCACCATTTATTTTAACAGACTTGTATCTATTTCTACGGTTCAATTAACGTGAGCTGCCTCGCGTGTATGTAGAAAAAAAGCAATTACTACAATCTCTAGAGAGAGAGACGGATACAAATAAATAAATACAAAAATATTGCGAAAATATTGTATCTACCTGGAGATGGGTGAACTATTGGAGTAGCGGTTTCGAGGAACATCGATGTTTGTTAGAGCAGCATGCAACACTAACGGTCAGAGGTTGGCTAACAATGGAGGATAAAACTATTTGATTTATGGCCAGTATTAGTGGCTGTGGCATGCCCCATTGTTCACCTTTGACGGCGGGTTTAGTATCTGTTACGTGAATTAAACGGCAAATTGACGTGTTTGTTTCTTGAACACATCTTGCTCCTGTATTTCAAAGATAAATACACCTATTTACACAGTTCGCTTATTCTACAACATTATCCAGCTTACAGTAAAAAAAACGTGAGAAACATACTATGCCTAATTTTGGGATTTCTCACCGTCAAATTAGCGTGCATTCAGAATAAAAACATCAGCTTTTATCCTGAATTCAAAGGCAGCTAATGTTACAATCGTAATTTATAGTAACACCTGAGACGACTCTCTTTAGGCGGGTTATGCAATCTAATCAGGCTCCATACAGATAAAGGTGTCTTCCCGAAGAAATCACGAGAAATTATTGTGATTGTCCGGGACTTAAAGATATTTCAAGCCCTCCTACGATTCGTCGTACAGTTTTAAACCGTAAAATCCACTTTTCCATTCATTTTGTTGATTTGTGTGAACACATGTGTCTGGAACAGCTGACTTTTTTCGCATTTTCTGGTTTTTCAGGCAAAGTAAAAGTTGTTGACCAGTGTAGGCATAAGTTCAATGTTTTTAAAGCAACTCAAAAATGTTTAACCACTTATAAACTACATGATGCAAAGATAAAACTTATAAAGAATCTTAGAAGTTTTGTTTAACTTTTTATAACATTAACAATCAAATTACATTACCTATCTAAATTAATGGCCTTGACACAAAGCATTGATCACAGGATGTCCCCACCCACGTACATACAATAAAAGAGTAAAAATACAATTTTAAAAGGACTTCCCTGTTACAAAAATTCTTTACGAAAACCTTTTATTAATTAAATTGAAATTTTTGATTGTGTATTGCTGGTAGAGTCGATATTTTTAGTTACATCCTTAATTAACAAAGAGTCATTATTTTAAAAAGTAACAATGTTAAACTGACCCAACCACGGCTATTTTTTTTCAATTAGCCTACTAAGTGACTTCACAAGTTTAGTTGATGAATATTAGTATGTTTTGACGCAACGAAACTTGAACATCGTTGCGTCACTTTAAAAAAAACAATCATTATACTTTTGATGACGCCATAACTTATTTTAAAGTAAATAGAACGATTCATAATTGTGATTTTGGTGGGAACTGTTAATTTTTAAATGGGTTTGTATATCCTCTGTCCTTCACGTTTACTTAACCAATCATCCGATTGTGATGAAATTTTGGAAAGTTGTTCTGTCTAGGCCATAGACTGTCAATGTTGCTAGGCCTAGGCCAAAAATAACTGGCATTGCAATGAATGACAGATCAAGTAGTTAGGATTGCATAAAAAGATTAATTACTAGATAAAAGTTATGTGAAATAAGATATATTGTTCCTACAAAATTAAAATAAAAATAGTAATGTTAACCTTCATTTTTCATTTAAAATTAAACATTAAATATTAGAAAACGAAACTTTAATAATCCCAACAACTAAACGATGAAACAGGACTACTTACGACTTTTTCAAATACTCCATTTCAATTAATCCGATTCCTATTATTGCCGTATTGACGTTAGCAATACATACAAAACAATAAGTTATTAATCGCCTCTGCTAACAGAAGAAAGCAAATATACCCCTACAAAGGATACATCCTACAAAGTTCAATGACCTCTACATACAGTCACTTACTAACAATTGTAACCATAGATTTGACGACGTTAGAAGCGGATATTACAGCGATAAATAAAATTAGGCTCCTGTTATAAAGGAATCTCTGTGAATGCAGAGACCTTTGACTACGGAATTCAAAGGAAACAAATTATTGTTGGTACTTGTATTTATTATGTGGGAATGGCGACTGTGGCCTGTTAATGGGGTTGGGTTGCTGAGTTTCCAGGATAATTATACTTACTGCTTTTCATTTTGGCCTCGTTGTCAACACGTTTACAAATAAATAAAAAAATATTAAACTATGGAAATCGTTTGGGGTTATTTTCTATTTTTCAAAAAATAATAAAATCATTTAGGTATCTATTTCAGTTTTCGGCTCAATAAATTAATCTTTGCTATTCAAGTCGACTTAAATCAAGTTAGTAAAAAGCTAATCGGATTAAATTCGGTAGATAATCCGAATTTGCAAACTAAGGTAATCGACGCCACAATCCTGAAAGTCTGGCAGGCACTACCAGTGAGCATCAATAAAGCTTGCAGTCTCAAATCCAATTTCAGTCGGTCCGTGCAAAAATGAAACCAATCCGTCCACATTTGTTTTAACTAAAAGCCAAACCCTCCGCACCACTTTCATTAAATCCTCTCCTATAATATTATTTTTAATTCAAATATTTTAATGGTCATATCACCTTCATTTTGACAAGCAAAACATTCACAAATTAGTAACTCCGTTCATATTTTTAGAGATTACATAATTTCAACTGCAATTAATTACTGTTGTATCAGAAACAAAAAGCTCCAATAATATTTTTCTAATATCTTACTGCACACGAGTAGGTAATAATGGCTCCTAAAATTAATTTCAGTAGCCATAAATCTTACAGGCCAAGCGTAGAAATGAGGCGTGCAAGTGTTACCGCAGGTGCACTCCCGCCCTATTCATCCTTACCTCCTCTCCAATTCATACAAGACTACCTATACGAAAATATATTGGCACCAGCAATGTATGTAACACAATAAGTGCTCTTCGAGGCTCTATAAAAAATAAGGTTTATCCCACAATGGATGCCTACAGTTTAGCTTCACACCTATTCATCAACGAGCTTGTTACTCAACTACAAGTCTCTCGATGCAAAATTCCCTCAATACGCACAACAGAGTGCATTGAAACCGTGTAATATATTCAAGCATTACGAGTGCAGGGCGATTCGTATGCATTATGAATTATAATTGTCGGAATCAGAATATTGCCATTGACATTTCCAGCAGGCTGTTATGTCAGCATAATTTCATATTCATTATTACGTAGTCATTAAAGGCGTCATCGGTCCGTTATCTTAGAGATAAAATACTAATAACCGTTAAAAAAGTCATTGACGATAATTTACTATGTTCCAATTACATATGCAAGTCTAGTCTGTGAAAAAAACACAGTTAAGAAACTAACAAGTTTTAAAACTAATGATATAATTATAAAATAATTCCAGTTTATCGTAAATTAAGAGATGTGCGTCAAACTGCTCTAACAGGTATGAAGACGTTACACAATCTTTGTTGTGAACAATTTGCTGAACATTAAATAAATCGATAAAAATATTTGCGAGTCGCAACAGCATCACTATAATATACAACATTGTGACAACTTACTCATTATACAATATTTTATTCTATTTCCATATGATTCATTTAAAGATAAAATTATTGACTAATTCTGTTCCAATATTGATGACGCCTGTGCCAATACTTTCAGGTGCATAATTAGGGTAACAAGCCAGATCAAAGGTTTCAGTTTGTTAAGTAATTATGATAATTAATGCATGCATTTTAACTTAACCATAAATAAATTATCAGAATTTACGAAAGCTTTCTTTTTTAAGAACAAGTTTAAGTTTATATAATTAACATAAAGTTACTTTCTAACGTTTACTTAATAGGTAATGAATTAACTGAACTACATAAATCGGATATAGATTTAAAAGGAAAAAATAAAGAAATATATTCTGATGCGGAAACCATGTTCCGTTTCCGAAAAGATACATACCTAATCTTTCGTCATCTAATATATTATGCTGCATACATATTGGTCGCATATATAAACACCTAAGATGATATTGTAATTTATAATCTATTTCCTTTTTTATCATGGTCGTGATAAAATTTCAAAAGACGTTCTCAAGAACTACAAAATTGATTCTACATGACGACAAACAGAGTTTCACATGATCATATGTAACAATAAACCATGATTTATGACCAGTTAATGCCCACAATTTTCCTATTCTCTCTGACGGCTAGTGGTTACCGCCGGGAAACAAACTGTCAAGAAAATAAATGAAGTTTGATCCGAAACTTCATTCAAAAATTCAGTCAAAGAAAAATCTATTAAGAAAAGTTAATTAACATAAAACAGTAAAAGGGAAGCCATCAAAATTAAGGGTGTAAAAGAAAAAAGTTAATGACCAGCGATCACTTCTGGGAAAGGAAGGCCGTTTCTATAAATTCATAACATTTACGTGGCTTTTTCACAAAATTTACATTCTTTCAGATTTTTCTCGGTGTCTCTTATCTTTTACATATTTCTTTGCGATGACGATTATTCACGTCGCGACGTTCATTTATCTTGTGCCAGGTCAGTAGAGCTTCCGCAACTCAAAAACGTCTTAAACGAATGACAAATACCTATTTAATTCAGTTTTTTACACCTTTTCAAGATAAACATGCTAATTAGCGCATAATTACTTGATAGAACCTTAGTCAACTACTTTATACTTATCCATTATAAAATACATGCACTACGTTATTATCTATAGGGTACGTGGCCTAAACACACTAAAATGTATTTATTTATAGGTTATTTTAAGGATGTTTGGAATCTAATTCGGCTTGTAAATAACAGGCTTACAATCCGCATTAATATGCAAGAACTGTGTATTAAATTAAATATTCTTATAGCTTAGAGTCTTCCTTCATCTAATGACTTATTTAATAATGGCTCACAAAACAAATAGGCGGTTTATTAAAATTTTGCCAAAGGGCTTAAATCAGAAAATTAAATTCGAAGTCAAAGACAAGAACCAGATGTCTTCGAATACGAATTAAAGTAGTCAATTTTAGTTACTTTATTCCTTATTAGCATAGTCTTATTTTATTGTAGGTACAAACATTATAAAAATCAAATCCTTTCAAGAATGTATAAATAATCAATTTAATAGGTAGATTTGCTTATTTCGATCTATATTTTCTATAAATTTTAATGTGGACCTAATAAAATAATGACGTCTATTGAGTTTCAATCAGTTCATGGTATAAAAAGTAAGTAAACATATTTTCATCGATAAAGAGGTTATTTTAATCTCCATAAGCGTAGCAGTTGGTAGCAACTAATGACAGCTAGTGGCAACCAGGTAACAACCCTATGTATTTCGAAGGATAATGTGGGGAGTGACCGGTGGTTCTGATGGACACAAAGAAAGGCCAAGCCTGTTGCTAAGTCTACTTAGCAAACAATAAACCAAACCGTGATTCAGCTAATAAATACTAATAACACGTAAAACATCCTTTGAACTATTTGAAAGGCAATTAAAACCAAAACACAAAGGATTACTGAGAAAGCTTATAAGTGGTTAAGTTAGTACAATATTGCGCTATTATTAACTTAACCCGGGGATCTCTTAAGTGTATTTACAGACCCTTTATAACACACATAATGTGGTAGGTAACTTAAAGGCTATTTATGGTAATCTTTGTTACTTATGAGTTGTTATAAAATCTTGTTGATTTACTTACAACACTAAATACGTCAATAACAGTTATGTTTATGCGTATGAAAGTGATCTTTTACGAAAGACCTTTAGGGGTATATCGTTTCCGTGTTAGCCGTGAAACTTTATAAGCGCGTTGTTCATGGGACTTTCCAAGAACAAGGGTATGGTGGGTTGAACTTCGGGTTTCTTCCAATGAAAGACCCTACACTGTGATAGAGCAGAGTTCTTGCCTATACTTAGAACTTTTCTAAGAATGACCACTAGGTACCAAACTAAGATGAGGAATAAGACATGCAAGACAGAATGTTGCGGTGTTTAGATGGCTACGTTCTTACCGTGTTCTTATATGCGCGTTTCCAAAAACATTATATTAAAGAAATGCGTATGTAAATAAATCAAATAAATAACGACGTAGACTAGCAAGAGCTTGAACATCTTTTCACGGCATTTCATTAACTAGAACAAAGGCACACAAAGGGTAAATAAGTAAGACAAAATTCCTAAAATATCGTCTTCTTTTGTACGAGACTATGTTTTGTAGGTACCTACCTACTTCATAAGTCAAATTCAATCTGAATTCATCCATGAAGACTTATGAAGTTCTAAGTAGAAGTCTTTAAAATTATCATGAAGTAATTTTAAAACATAAATGTTTTCCTAATTGAGGGTCTAACTTCGAACAAGACCCAATTAGGCACGTAGATTGCGTCCCAGCATAAATTGAGAAAATTGTTCACAATGTAGACGCACCCAGTAATGTATACTATGTATCAACTAAAAATTAACGCTTTGTTCTCAACCACAACATTATAATGAACTTATTGCTCAAAATCTTATAGGCTGTAAAAACCAAAAAAATAATTAGTCCCATTAAACTTGGAAAACAAAGTCGTAACTCTATTGTAAAGTCATTACAATTATTTTTTGGATTCCCGCGAGATACAGAATAAAATGTAAGCGGTATCCCAAAATTTAAATATTCAGTATTATTTGAATAATGCATACTGACCGGTTTAGTCTAGTTTCACTTAGGCACTAGAAAGTATCCTAATAGGTATGCGTTAAAAAAATTAAAACGGCTATGACATAAAATAACCCGGACTAAAAGCAGACATATTTGTCTTAAAAAGTAACACACAAGAAGAAATCAAGATATTTTTGAAGAAATCAGGCAGTCATTATTAACATCTTAACTTATTCAGAGAGAAAACGTTAGAATAACCATAATTGGTATTGGTATTGTTATTACCATGAATGGTAACATTAGAGACATGGATGGACAGAAAATAAATACAGAAGGCACGCACGGATGAACACGAAAATATACAAGAGCAATGAGTTTTTACTCAGCGGCTTGAGTGCCCCAATAACTGACCGCATAATGTTTGAGAATGTACAGAATCTGCAATTTAAGTCAATTCGTGCGAGATATAAATAGACACAGGTGAGTTTTTACACTGCCTATCATTACCTAATCAACACAGCTCGTGCTGTTCTCATCGTTAATACCACTTTGATGAAGTTTAATGACCTTGCATTTCATGTTTGGCGTTACGAGATTTTTTGCCTCGTAATCATAATCTTTTTTTGTTTTACTCAAAATTCATATTCTAGTCAAAATTCTTTGTTTATGATCCGTTCTTGTTAGTAGTCAAACGGGTGTTTTATACTCCTCTTTGATATGTGCCGAGTAACCTTCGTTTTTAATTATTTGATCCATGCCACTGAATGCGGACATTTATTATGTTTGAATTATTAAGGTAATAGCTCGTCGGCTTGAGGTGAATACACATGTCACTTAATGAAGCCCTCTATTCAAAGCAGTTGGCACGCAACAGGGGATTTGTCCGGCAATTCGTAAAAAATAATATTTATAGTAACTATCAGGATAATATACGTCCTATTGTTTGAGGGCCCGAGTTCAGCAAACCTTGCTGAGACCTTATAAAGGACCAACCGTCACTCCCTACGAGAGGTCAACCCCATTGGGGACATTATAGGCTGATTGTATGTTGTTTGTGGACCTCCCGCTGTTTCATGAAGGTAATAAAGTCTATATGCCTCTAAAATACGAAAAATAGCATCTAGATTTCTAGATGCTATTTTTATATTTATATTTTAAATAGACAAAATTCCATAGTTCTCATCATCACTTTCTAAACTCTATTTTATGTCAAGGAGCCAACATTTGCACCTACTCTCGAATTAGAAAAAAATATGTTAATTCAGTTATAAAATGTGTATCACACATGTTTCAGAATAATTTATGTTAAATCAAATCAAATCAAATCAAATCAAATCATTTATTTCATGTAGGCCTTTACAAGCACTTATGAACGTCAAAATTATAACTAAGTTTGATTCTAGTTACCCATTCCAAAAGTAGCTTCCTATGGAGAAGAACGGGCAAGAAACTCCATGGTTACTCTTTTTAAAAACATAATAGGTGTTACAATTTGTATGTATTGATACATACGACAATAACATGAAAAAGAAATGTTTACAATATTTTTTGGGTTGACTTTGAGAAAGTTATACAATGCAAGTTGAACTAGGAAGTTATTAGAGAAAATTATTATACAAACTATTTTAAGAAGTTAATAAATTAAACAAACCAAGTTATATAAAGCAAAAGAAAAAAAGAAATAATAATAATAACAACGTGATAAGAGCAAGAACATTAATGAGGACAGAGATATTCCTAGACAGCCTGCCAGTCGCCAGGGAAGCCACTTGTGCAATATAGGACTAACGCCATACATCCTTGTCGTCAATATAGTCTTTGATTTTATAGTATGCTCTCTTAATAAGAGTAGACTTGACGACATTCTTGAATTTTTTATCAGTAAGGTCTGTTACACATTTAGGTAGCTTATTGTAAAACCGAACACTATTCCCTAGAAACGATTTGTTTGTTTTGCTTAATCTAAATTTTGGGACGACTATTTTATGCTTATTTCTAGTATTAATATTGTGAATGTCGCTTTTTACCTCGTACCGGTGTAAATTTTTTCGAACAAACATGATGTTTTCAAGAATATAGAGAGAAGGCAACGTGAGAATATTGATTTCTTTAAAAAACTCTCTCAGTGATTCGCGAGGTCCCATATTATATATAGCTCGAATTGCCCGTTTCTGAAGTATAAAACAGATTCTACGTCAGCCGCTGCCCCCCACAGCAAAGTGCCATAAGACATTAGACTGTGAAAGTAGGCGAAATATACTAGCCTAGCCGTTGCTACATCCGTAAGTTGCTTTATTTTTCTTACTGCAAAAGCTGCAGAACTAAGTTTAGCCGACAAGGCGGTAATGTGGGCACCCCATTGTAATGTTGAATCTAAGGTTATGCCCAAGAAAGTGGTTTCTTTAATTAAGTCTAGTTTATTGCCCTCAAGCGTGATGTTGAGATCAGCTTGGGCTACATTGGGTAACGCGAATTTTATACATTTTGTTTTTGTGCTGTTTAGTAATAGATTATTGGCAGCAAACCATTTTGAAAGAGTAGCCAGGCAATCATCTACATGTACATGGCTAGATTCTTTTCTATTAATTTTAAAAATAAGGGAAGTGTCATCTGCAAATAGAATTACATCTGCCAAGTCAGACATCATGTACGGGAGATCATTAATATACGCAAGAAATAGAAAGGGGCCCAGTATTGAACCTTGAGGCACGCCCATTTTAACTAATGACCCTGAAGATGTTGATCCGTTTATATCTACTTTTTGCTGTCTGTCTGACAAATAGGATAAGACAAGTTTGAGAGCTTTACCACGAATTCCGTAATGGTTTAGTTTACAAATAAGAGTGTTGTGATCCACGCAATCAAACGCCTTGGAAAGGTCACAGAATACACCTAAAGCGTTCTGTGAGTTCTCCCAGGCTTCTAGGATTTGAGTCACTAGCCTGACACCTGCGTCTGTAGTACATCTACCCTTCGAGAAACCAAACTGGTGGTCATGGAATATATGATTGAGGTTAAAATGACTGGACATCTGATCTAGCATGATCCGTTCAAAAATTTTACTTAGCGCGGGAAGAACAGAGATCGGTCTATAATTAGAAGGGTTTTTCTTACAACCTGACTTGAAGATTGGAATAATTTTACTGTGCTTCATGAGGTCAGGGAAGATACCACTGTCAATGCAAAGATTAAAAATATCACTTAATATGGGGGCGATGCAGACTATAATGGAATTAAGGGCTTTCACAGAAATTCCCCATAGATCTTCCGTACTTTTTGAGTTTAAGCTCTTAAATGTTCTTAAAATAGTGTGCTCCGTAATACGATTAAATTTAAATTTATTATATTTATTATATTTATTCATCCGCCTAGCCTTTTCCCAACTACATGGGAACCCGCTTTCACTCTAACTGGATGCAGATGCAATGAGAGACCAATGATGCAAATGTTTTACATTTATGTTAATTAGTTGATTAACGAAACAATGGCAATGTCATTATTTTTTATCATCTGGATTTACAATAAAAAGCTGTTTTATTTTCATTTTCAGTCTGTGAACCCATTCAACTAAATTATCAGATTTTTCAACAATTCATTTTAACATAATATCGAAGTTTTTCTAAAATGTATCGCTATTTAGAAACACTAGTATCTTATTATTATGACGGAACAATTAATCAAATAAATCACGTTAGTTCCAAAATTACATATTAAAACCATAAAAGGGAAATTCTAGTTCCCAGGCAATATCAAATTCTGGTTATAGAGCAAACACGACCCTCAAAGCCTAAAAACTAAACTTTTAGGCACAGATCCTCTGGAAAAGCCCCAAAAAGCAATAAACCAGTACTATGCCTCGGAAACGTGATCACTTGTGATCGATTATTCTAGAATATTGAAATCTGAAAATGCTAAGAGTAGGTACACCTCAAACACGTGCCATGAAAAACCCTTTTCTTAACAAAAGACTACAAGTTATTTATGTCTTATTAAACCAATAATTACTTACAAACAGTGCGTAGAACACCTATAAAACTAATAAACAACTGATACATTGTTTTCAAATTACAGCTTTTATTAAAGCTATAATCCTTAACAAACGGCAATATAAATTTTACGAGCGGAATAAATAAAATCAATCGGTGATTACAATTGAATCTCCATCTTGTACCGACACTCGTTCTCTCCTGAGTCTTTGTAGACTTAATTTCAATTAATGTAATTGTTCCTCTGATTATACACTACTGTTCATTAAGGGTATACACTACTTTCTTAGTTCTAATTCCTTTTTTGTCCTTCGTAATGTTAACTGCGAAATATCACCTGGGACTGAGTTATAAGGTCAATGAGGACATTCTACAGATATAGATAGTCCTAGATAACGCAAGCTTATTGAAAACAAAGCGTAGTTGTATTAGGACTGTCACTGTGACGTCAGTCATAATCACTATATAGTAAATCGAGTGTACGATAAATGCCGTTGCTCAGTTATTGCGTATTCGATCTGGGTGTGGATCAAGTGTTTGGATGTTTACACATCATTTGGTGTAATCAACTTTCAGATATGAGAATTTACTGGCATTAGGTAAAAGATTTATTTAAGCAGTTTTGTGAAACAACCTTTGAACACACAAAGCGTACCTATATAAAATTCTAAATGGATGAATAGAATGGAATACTATAGACGCAGATTTATAGCACATTAGCGGTCGTATGCGCGTTGTAGGATATTCATGCCGAGGCACGTGCAATAAATGCAAGTGTACCATCCCGCTCTCGATTCTAAAGCCATGTATATTATCTTTGAAATCTATATTTGATGATCAAATTGATGAAACTATTACACTTATCTATACATATAATAAATCTGTAGAAAAGTAATTTTTGTACATTGAAGAAATTGACAAAAAAAATAGCCAGCATGTTAAAGGATAACTAACAGAACCCATTTCCATCATTTTTGTCTGTTTGTCTGTTTGTCTGTTTATCTGTTTGTTCGTTCGGGATTCACGTAAAATCTACGAATTCAACGCAGACAATGCTTATATACAAAAATTCTACGTAACTTGGGGTATTACTTAGTTTTTGTTTCATCGAAATCGATTCACTCTATCAAAAGATATGATTAATTTTGTGCATTCAAGATGTAAAATATTACGACACGCAATCTGTTTGTCAAAACTGCACATTTGAATGTTGTACTTATATTAGTTGATCGGCCTATTAATCTTTACACAGAAAATCACACCTTCATAAGTAACTTCGGAAGAAAAAAAAAATGAAAATTTTGTTTAGCCAAGGTTAAAGTAGCTCCATCTGTGGTAATCTGTGTTAAATAAATTATATAAAATTTGACAAAGGAGCGAGGTGGTAAATGACAACTAATTACCATACATTCTTTATAGAGGATTATTATTTCAACAGATGGAGTTGTGTATTTTCCGTAATTCACCATATTTTAACACGTAGTGTAATTTTTCGATAGACATTTCAATAGTGTTTGTCAGTTTGCCGTGCCACATCAAAATCCAATTATAATTATTACCTTGATGAAAGGAAAATTAATAGTTCTCAGCCAAATTTAAAACGGTGCCATCTAAATAAATTTTTGAACATTATGTCAAATATGATGACTTTAGTATAACAATTAATTATCATTTAAAGTTACAGATGGAATTCATATCAGGATTTTTTCATAAACATAGTTTAGCTTATCTGTGGTGGCCTTAAAACAAATTACTTTGAGTGAGTAGTATTAAGTAGACCTTAATTATTTTTTCTGATGCAAAATATGTAAACTTAATCCTAGAAGAAATGAGGATCTGTCTCTCGCAAGCGCTGCTAAGCGTGAGGTAGGTAGGTAATGTAGGATTCTGTAGCTTTAAGAACAAGCCCAGATACAAAGTGCAGATAAGAAATGGGAGCTTTCTCGATTTAATACCATACACACGTAAAATGCTTTATGCGTCTGAAAACCAACTCATTGCGCGTCGCATACCAGAGACATGCTTACTTTCAACTTCTGATCGCAAATACACTGGTCACGATTACGAACAGTCTCAGTAGGACCCGAGCCAAGTCTAAAAAAACACCTTTTATATAAAACTACGTTTGATGTCATTCAATCACAAAGACAGAATTGTTTTCTGTTGAAAATCCTATCCACCTGTATCCTATCCTAATCCAGCATGCATTGCAGGTGTGCATTGCACAAAAACCAATGGTATCCTATTCGAGAAGTCAAAAGAGTCGACCTGCCAACGTTAGCTTCTGCGCTAAGCAAGTGTTCTTAATAGTACCATCAGAATTACATCCATCGTTGAATGAGGTGAATAAATTTTCAGAAACCGCAATAACAGTAGGAGCCAAAGCATATGATCGCTTCATAGAGCTCTGATTGGCCCCAGGTGACCAAGTCAGGTCTGATTTGTTCGTTCATCAGATCTTTGAAAGTGTTGTGGATACTGTCGTCCTGTGTGACACAAAATATGGTATATAAACGTCTTCCGCAAGAGCGAAATTTTCCCGGTGTGTGCGGTAGTGACGCACAGTATACAACACTTATGTTTCTTTCGATTTGCTGGCTCCACCAAGAAATGACAAATTGCAAGCGTACATTTTGAAAATCTTGGCAAAACTGCAGGTTTCAAGTACGAACTCGGGCGTGTGAGTAGCGCGGGCGCCGCGCGTGCGTCGCGTTTTGCTGCCCTGCGGCATTTACCTATAGCGCGCTCGCGGCGCGCACGTGCCGCTCTCCTTGACGTTTAACTGCTAAGGCGTTTAGCGGGCGGCGGGGATAGCGGGCGAAGGGGTAAGAACGCAACTCGAGCGCCGCGTGCTCGCGTTCACATGCCGTAGGGCAGCAAAACGTGACGTTCACGCAGCGCGCTCGCGATGCCCGCGCTACTCACACGCCCGAGGATCGCGCACGCCTAATGTGGGGTCAGCCTTACCATAGTGAGTAAGTGCACAGAAAATCCCCGTCATACAAGTGTTTCTCCCCAGTAGTGAAACTATCCTACCCTATGCGCCTGCTGATGATGATGACTCATTTTATCATCCATCCAGCTATTCCCCAACTATGTTGGTGTTGGCTTCCAGTCACCGAATCTGTTTGAGTACCAATATTTTGCTTGGAGCGACTACCTATCTAGCTACCTTCAATCCAGTCAACTACACAAGACGATATCCATGGTAAGACTGACAGACTTTCTGCTTCTGATTAGTCGCAGCAGGTGCAGAAAATGTACAAATGACAGCTTTGTCAGACTCAAAGCATATAGACATAGATTATAACTGTTTCCTGTGAAAATTATTTACGCACCATACGTTATAATTTTCCAAATTGGCTGACTAGATCCAGAGATATTCACAACGTCACAAACTTTACTTCTTTTGTTTAGATAAATGGTCACATCCACAACACAACCTTGATCAATGAATCTATGCGACTGCTAAGTGGTAATCCTAATTATACTGTCACGTGAAAGAATGCACCTACGGGATAAGTAGTATTTTGACTATTCTATATTGCCCACGCAGACGAAGTTGCGGGCAACAGCTAGTGTACTATTAAATAGTAGGTAAACACGTGATCACTGTTGGCAAGGTGTTTCATTTAAAACGTTCCGTTATAAGTTTTGTCCATAAAATCAAGGTAAACAAAACCTGCTTCAATTTCTCAGACTTTGATCGAATTACATAAATAAATCAGCGGCGTATTTCTCGCCCAATTTGTATTAGTCAAATCTGGATAATGGTATTTTTGGCAGAAGTGAAACTTCCGGGTTTTGTTAGGTCACGTGCCGAAGCATTTCGACGTTCGGGTTAACACTTGAAGCTTAGTGCAATGTATGTTGTTTCTTCTTAAATTTAAGAGCCCAGCTCTTGTCGGTGCAGCTCCTTCCATTTACGCCTATCTAGCGCCAACTCCAGAACTTCCTTATACGTCACAACATTCACCTTCTCTTTAATTTGTTTCATGTAGCTGTACCTTGGACGACCCCTTCCCCTCTTCCCTTCGACTTTCCCTTCCACGATGTTTTTTATAAAATCGTCGTGACGTATAAGGTGTCCTATCATTTTTCCTCTCCTGTTCTCTATGCTATGCAATAGTTGTCTTCTACTCCCTATTCTACTTAATACTTCTTCATTGCTAATTCTTTCCGTCCAACTAATTCTCTCCATCCTCCTCCAGCACCACATCTCAAAAGCCTCCAGTCTGCTTATATCCTGCTTAGTCAGTGTCCAAGTTTCACAACCGTACAACGCAATGCTCCAGATGTATGTCCTTATGAAATTCTTGCGAATGTTTCTGTGTATATTAGATTTAAATAAATATTTTTTGTTGTAAAAGGCTTGTTTGGCCATTGCTATTCGGCATCTGATATCAGCGGAACACCGAGAGTCAGATGTTATGTTGCTTCCTAAGTATTTAAAGCTTTGAACTTGGTCTGTATGTTGTTTAAGGTATTATAAAATGGTTTATAAACGATTAAAGCTCATTTTCATCGACAGCGTAAACTCCAGTTATTTCAAAACAGCTGCTTGCTATGAATTTTCACGTTCAATTGTCGGTGAATTCCGTCTTTCGTTCGTTTGTCCGGCCTTAATCCTACAAAGCTTTAGAAAAAGTTCTTAATATTCTTACCCATAACGTTTCCTTAGAGACACCTTAATTCACCGACACAAATAAAACTGATAAAGAATTCACAGAGCCCCATTTAAAACAGACCTTTTCCAAATTAAGAAGCCAGACAATCAAGGTACGACTTCCATGACAAAATTCATTTGGTAACTTCGAGGTAGGTACAACACCACCAGAACTAAAGTAAGTTAAGGCTAAAGGACAATCTAGATATGAGACTAATTTATATATTTCCCGGGCTCTTATTTTTATTCTCCATACTACGGAGCTATTTTAACAAAAATAATCTTAGGTATTTAACAAACCTATTTAGAACAATCATCATCTCCCGGGCCTTTTCCCAACTATGTTGTGGTCGGCTTCCAGTCTTACCGGATGCAGCTAACTAGTAGTGTTTAGAACCTAGTTTTAATCCTATTTAGAACAATAAGCCTACTTAATTAAAATAATTAATAAATAACCAAGCCATTACGTTCATAAGGTATGGAACGACGTGCTTATCTCGAGCAACGCAAATCGCAATATCAACTGTTGCAAATAGGTTATAGTGACGCAGAGAACTATGGCATATTGTTAGTTCAAAGCAATAAACTAACTCATATAACGCACATACAGTTGGAATTATTGGTATTAGTTTTGTGAGCTCAACTGGGAAATGCGAGTAATTGCACGAAAATATTAGAAGACTCGCGTTTTCCCGCGATTTTACTCGATAATCGGTAACAGAAAGGTTCTTAGATATGTTTTGGAATATTTATCATCGTTCACTGTTTACCTTTTTAAGTTTGTCAAAGTCAGATCACATCTGAAAGCTAATATATTTTTGAGTGTAGAAAATTAAATTAAAACATAAACAGTTCGTATAAAGTGACTCCTTACTTTATTTTTATACATGATACGAGTACATGATGTTATGGATATAAATCTTATTGCATTGCCTGTTCGAAAACAAAAAAAAAACTTCAAATGTCTACTTACCTACACATGTAAAACGAAAAAAGCCACAGGTTCAGTAATCGTAATCACGGTACTGTAAAACATTTCGAGTAAGTAGGTTAACACCTCTACATCATAAAAAATTAAATACAAGTACGCACTGAGGTCATTGCACCCACACACATTAAGAACAACTTTTACTATTGGGCCAACCGTGAAATCATTAAAAAAATATATTACTTAGTTCCCTTAATATAAACGTTTATTTAATTCATATTAATTACATACATAGTTGTTGCAATGAAACACCGGTTTCTCCTTTTCTAGGATACCCAAGACCAACCTAAAATAAATTTAATACTAACCTCTATTAACATTCAACAAAATGTATAATGCTCCGGAATATAACCAGACTCGCATAATATGCAGATATTGTGTTTGCAGTTTGTTAATACCAGTCCCAATAAAGTTTAATATGTTTTGAATATTTTATCAAAAGGATCTGAATGAAATCACAATAAATTGCATTTGTATTTAATAAACAAAGCCATTTATCCAAGCCAAGAATCCACTTAAATAAAAAACAAGAAGCGTATAAAAGGCTTGAACATCAAAAACAATTATTATCTGCAATATTCTGAGATGCTCATAAAGATACCTTCAGACTTAACTGTCATTATCGTTGGATATCGGCGCCGAATAAAAAGTCTGACTGCAGGGCAAAGACCTCACCACTTCCTCAATGCTCGAAGGCAAGCCTGAGAAGGAATTTTAGCTATCCAAACATTCCGAACCCTTGCTGAAAAATCACCCACAATTCACACTCTGAAAATCATCTAGGTATATCAGTTGAAACGTATACTTTAAATCAACATTTACCTAATGGTACCGAAGTTTATTTTCAGCATCACTGTACCCATAAAACAAATGAAAAAAAAAAAACAAACTTTTTCATAACTCGGTCACAATCACAAGTTACTACGGTTCATAATATGCACCACACATACCAAACCATGTTATCAGCGATTCAATAATACGTGCTACATAACTATCGATTGCTTTGTAGATATGATTCATTCAATGAATTCGATCTGCCGGTCCTTTGACTATCGGCATACGTAGGACGAATTAATACTGTTTTTGATACAAATGCACGGACATCCAGTTTGAAATTGAAAGCACTGGGGAAATCGGATTAATGATACCTAATTCCCGTAATGACGACGATAATCTCATTGTAGAAGTGAAGTATTCTACAATATCTATCTATAGAAGTATGTATTTCATTATTTCAAAAATGAAATTATTTATTTTCTAATTAAGTAATCTCAAAATATTGAAGGTTTTTACTAGCTGATATTTTCAATAGATCACTTATACTCGGTAGCGACTTAATGTTATAATAACAATGTACTTACAAAGACCATACACACAAACACGTGTAACATCATAATCCTTTGACAACTTCTTATTAAACTGAAGGAAGAAAACGGTATTAATAAAACGTGTAAACCGTTTGAACAGCGCGTGGCAGAAAATGAGTGAAAAATACTCAGCAATATGCACATCGTGTAGTACCTACGTACCATGTGTCTCACGTACGACAAATGAACAGTCGAAGGCTTACGAGGTAATTTATACGGCAATTGTGACTTGAAAATATAGAACGGCTTAGAAATGCATGTTACTACGAAGCTATGCAATTTGTAGCTATGCCAGATCTAGGCATTCATTAACCTATGTACAGGTATCTAAAGCTTATGTAGCAAGTAGAGTGGGAGAAGAAAAAAATAAAAATATTTAAGTTCGAAAACATCGGCAAATCAATGTTAGCTTGTGGAGTTATTAAAATGCTAATTTATATGTCGGCTTTATAGCTTTAAAACGATTATAAATCAAGTTGCATAAAATGAACAATTAAAATTCGGAAAACCCTGATCGAATCAACAAAATGTTGGATATGCTCAAGTTATATTCTTCTTGTAAATAGTTGGCAAATAAAATGTAAATCTTCCTCGTATTTTTAGTTATTCAAGAGCCCGGAAATCTACCGTATGTATCGTGTAAGCAACCCGAACTGCGGAAACCAGATGGATAGAAAAGTTCTTGGTATTTGGGTTTATTCAGATAAACTAGAAGCTGACCCCAACATTTTTGCGATACTTTTACGTATTTGAAGTTAGGAATTATGTGATGTACCCCAAATTGCACTTTCGTTTCCTGAAAACATATATTCATAGGAAGCATATAATATTTATAATGCATAAATTAAAATTAAGTTGTTTTATTGAGGACAGGACAGTGAAAATTCTTCGAATCCTTGACAAAATGAAAATATATTTCAAAGTTCTTGAGATGTATTTCTTGTGAAGAAATACAAACCGTTTCTGAATAAACTGCTCGGTTTTGAAGAATTTAATGTACTTCGGACTGAGTTTAGGTAAATAAAAAGTGATAAACGTTTATCTAAAATATCTCTTAATACAAGCCTAACTATTAATAATTAGTATCACTTCTAAAAAAATTAATCATCTCTCCAGACATACAAATTTTTCGTTCGTTTTAGATAGAATATTCCACGCGTTCTAAAATACTATCATAACTATCATGAATTCAAGCATAAAAATATGAGGCAATTTCTTTGATCCCTACCTTCTCAAAGTTATTTATTAAATTCTTTTGTAAGGACGTCGGTGGGGCTCCTGAGGTAACACAGATCTATTAGTCTTCTTAGATCTATGATTTTAATGAATTTAGTTTTCCAGTACAGATATTGAAATAATTCATCGGTCAGACTAATTAAGTCGGTCAGAGCAAGTATTTTGTCGATCAATTTATTTTCTTCCTTAATTGATAATTTTGAAAAGATAAAGCATTCACTGTGTAAACGCTTGATCATCCTTGAAAGAAATCCCTTTTCAACTGAGCTTTTAATAAAACTGTATATAAAAACTTTAAAACAAACTCGGTTTTCATGGAATTGATTAAAAACAGCGGAAACAACGTTAAAATTTTTTAAAATATAATTATTTTGAATTCCTCAAATAATTTAATAGAGGTTTTCATCGAATTTTACCCTTTGAAAATATTTATTTCTTTGCAAAAATATATAGAAATATATTTTACTCTTCCTAATTTTGTTACATAATTTCCAGTGACATTTGTTATGTAAATCAGGCACTCTGAATTGTCGCCCTGAAATCCGCACAACTTTTTGATTGCCGCACGCAGGAGCGAAGTGTGTGAAAACAACAATTATATGGAGCCACTCGAAACAACAATACGTTTCAGAAATACGCCTCAATCACATTCCACTGAAGACATTTCATTTATGGAAGATTGCCTTCATATATTACCCTCTGAAATTCCATGTACAATAAATTATTGTACACACCTACATATATAATACGTTTCCATTAACAACTGTTTTTTTAATGCGTGCCGTATTAATTTTATATTTAAATTACTTATTTAGGTAACTTTCGATTATTGAAATGACCGGATTGTCTTTATATTCACCTTATTAAGTCGAAATTCTAACCAATTGGATCCGATAATTTAGAGTTAAAATATTTATTAGAAACAAAGTGAAACGCTCAAAGTTCAGCGTGTGAATAAATTTATAACGTTGGTCAAAATAACTGACAACTTTTTTTAATCATTAACTAAATTATAAAATTAAATAATAATAATATCAAGGTGGATGAAAAAAATAAATGTTAAATCAGTTATAGTTAAGTTTGCTTGAGAAATAACTTTACATTTTCGTCACCATTTAGTATAAAATTAATAAAATAAAAATAAAATATAGCCACGGTAAATTAAGTAAATCCTAAGTAACTATTTTTTTAACTATAATTTTAATAAAAAAATAATAGCAGCTAAACAATGAACTTCAGTTAAAAATTAACCATAACAAAGGCAAAATAAAATCAAATTACATACTTAATTTTTTCACAGCATCAGCATGAATAAAATGTTATCAACAATCCGATCTTGACGTATATAAAGCGTAACTTGAACACTAGCACTTTTACGTTAAATCACGCACTTGAACCGTAGGACGCGGAAACTGGGCGCTTGTGCGTCGCCCGAACGACAAAGTTGCGGCGCGGACAAATCGCGACTGAAAACATCCGCGCGTCGGCAGCGGCCGTGCTCTCACCTTATGCTTCTAAGGTCAATGTCAGCACTGAACCTGCATCAACCAGCATCCTGAATGCATGCTTCATTACACTCATGTTGATTGTAGTGTATAAACAAACTGCTCATATAAAATAACATTTCCCATAGGTCTCTATGGGATCTTTACTCGAGAGGATTGGAAGGTTACCTTGTCGATAATATATTTTCAAAGTAGTTTTCATGCTGAACTTGTTGTGTTTTTTTGGGATATATTTTATTTATTTATTTAAAAAAAATGAAGAGATTCCGGAGTTGACTTCGGTCGACTTAATAATTTCACAGATGTTAAATTTTTTATGACTGATCCGCTTTATTATCCCGTGTTGTAAATCAATGGATGCGTTGATTAATATCGATCGTATTGGTGTTATAGCTAAGGGCAATCAACGATTTCGGCTCGTAAAACTAGTTGAGCGACTACCGATCAACCTTGTGCTAGTATATCGATCAATCAAGTAAAACTGTGTGTTTTCATCGATTGAGCCCGATCGAACATTGATCGCGCGAAGGACGCGGCATACTGCCTTGGTTGGTGTCCACAAACATCGACTTTGTACTCTCTATAGTCGACGTCTATTTATGTATAAAGATCGTTGGTTAGGACATATATCTAAATAAACCAACCCTTTTTATATACATATAAAAAAAACTGCAGGTACTACACAATAAAACTCAACACTTCTGGATTTACTTATAGGAAATGTTGTACTTCGCTTGATCAATATTTTTCCAAGATCGTCCTCTGAAAATATATACTCAAGGATGTGTGAACGAACTGAGATCAGTATTTTGATTCCTTCTCTAATAATACATGTAACTTTTCAAAGAAGCTTGTTAAAGTTAGGACGCGTGTTAATACAGTTTGAAAAGTTCGTTTTGTATATGTATATCTACCTTAAGGTAATAACCTATATAGGTATACAAGATTTATTTTATAATATTTACATTAATTTTAAAAATTAAAAATAAACTTATATGTACAACTTAAAACTAATACATTGCATCAAAAAATTGCTCCTCATCGCTGTCACCGGGTAATGTACCTAGAAGGCTGACAGCATTGCCACGTTGGATGGCAATGCTCAACCTCTGTGCGAAATAAAAGCCAGCCCTTGGGTCACGAGAAGTGTCAACAAGGCGTTTAGAAATTTCCTTCGCAAGCGCGTGAGCACTCGGACCCCACGGCCCGAGAGTTTCAAGTAAATAAATTTATACCGCTGTGTTAAATTAAGGATTTGAACATAATTAAGACAAATAAAAACCCGTTGTATAACGGAGAGCAAAAGAAATCTTGGCTCATTTTGTAAATATTAAAATAATAATTAATTACGGTAGGTGGCAGTATTATGTGTATTTTATTGCTAAATGCTTGAATAGCGAGTCTGATTAACAGTGATCATTCTGTAATAACTACACAAAGGTTTTTTCAAATGTAGGAGAAGACAGTTTAACTGTGGTTTTTAAATAAAACATAGGTTTTGGTTTCAATTTCAAAGAGAAAAGTATAATGAATCCTAATTAATTGATGATAAGCATGAATAACATTTTCTCTGCGAATGAATCAGATATTACAACTTTCCATATATATAACAAAGCAAAAACTGAGAAGGGTTTTCTTTAATTGTATTTAGAATTATGTTTATTTTTATGTTGACCCATCCTTCGTTCGGGGATTTACAGTAACCGCAACCAAATAATATGTACGGAATAATACTCCGTCGTATGTCATTCTACAGGGTGAGCTGTTTTGATGATGAGTCTAATATTGATTTAATTTAGGCATTAAATGTCGCAATAACGCCTTCCAAAATGGTACCAATTCCTAATTGGAGACTTTTTCATTTAATATTGTGAAGCAAATATCTTGTCAAGTGTTTACATTTCAAGAAAATGCTGTCAAAAGTACTTACCTAATGGTATATTTTCATGTCATTGCGCATATTTGTATCAGAATGTCAGCAACTTTTGATGCATGACTTGCAATGATTTCAGAAAAAAATAAACAAAATTCACCAAACTTGTTTAATAAATAAAAAATTAAATAAATAATGTCGGGACACCTTTTCACACACGGTCGGTTAGCCCCATGGTAAGTTATTAATTAACTTGTGTTATGGGTGCTAACACAACTGATAAACTACATATAGCTACATATATACATATTTATAAATACATATCATAACACCCAGACCACGGCCAACAAACATGCTCATCACACAAATGTCGACCGAACCGGGAATCGAACCCGGGACCTCAGGTTCGGCGGTCCGGCATGATGACCATTGCGCCATCGAGGTCGATAAATAATTTAAAAAACGTATATAACTTACCATTTTGTGAAGTTATATTTTTGCCTGAACGATGTTTTTTGTCTAAGCAGTTATCGTCTTCAAGTTCCAAATAGCAACCTGTATATACCAACCTACATATAACGTTTGGCTCGTAAAGGTAACCGACTGTGAAGATATTAAAGCTCAAATCAATGATCCCGGCTATTAACAATACTATACTTACTCTAGATATACGGTAATGGTGATAGCATGCCATTATCGTCCTTACGGAAATATTTTATCTTATAAAACGAAAGTTTTAAGGATTCTGTGCCAACATTGGTAAATAAACACTAAAGATAATATGCACAATAGTTGGCTGTCAGTAGGTACGTTTATTCAGTTTTCATTAAAAAGTTTACATTGTGTGTCCTCCGAAACTACTTAACCGATTTGAAAAATCACTTCTCTGTTGGGAAGCTACACTATCCCCGAGTATCATAAGCTATAATTTATCCGGGTACGGGACAAATTAACCCAGGGACGCGTGTAAAACCGCGGGAAAACAGCTAGTCTAATTATAAATACGTACTTACTTTAGATGACATTTAGCTGTCTAGTCTTATGGAAAAATTATTCTGACATTGCAATGGACGACAGTTCAGTGCAAACTAGTAATTTACAGGTTTTTATAAAACATGAAAAAATATCTAACTTGAAGCAACTTATACAGGAATAGTTTTTTTTTTTTCTTAAATATGAGTTAAGAGTTGTATCGATTGATCGAATGCTGTTTTAATGGATTTATATGCAGTAATTTATTTTTTAGGACAATCATGTGTCTCTTGACCTTTATAGTTTTTGTTTAATAGCGTTTCCTAGAAACAATTAGCTGGTTTAACCCCAGGTTAGTGTTTATCTTAATAATACTGTGTTTATGATACGAAAGATTTTATTTTCCGTACTTAGTGATTCCTCGTAAACCAATTGTCAGTGATAATTTCTGTCCAAATCTGTTTGGAGAGCATTTAATTCGTGTTTGAATTTAAGCATTTCATCTTGTCAGCCGAAAGACGTCCACTGCTAGACAAAGGCCTCCCCCAAGATTCGTCATTTTGCTCGATCTTCAGCAACCCGCATCCACTGTTTGCCAGGCGACATTGGCCAGATTTTTGCCAGATTGGCGTCCGTCCATCCAATGACTTTAAACGCTTAGGTTTGATAAAATCTACATATGAGCCTGTAAAGCGAAAGTTTTCAAGCGAATCGAACTACGAATATACTTGGTGTGCTAGCAAATAACAAACAGATTTTAGATCAAATCTCATGTCATGTTCAACATTTTTCACGCGAAGTTCAACGCACATTTATTTTTTCTATTAATTAAATGCTTTGTTCCACGTGTATCTTGTGTACATGTTTTTTTATGACTTCCTCTTTTTTTTACAACATTCATGGTGTATAAGTTTTGAACCCTTTTTTATATGTAGTTTAATAAACTTTTTGATAATTAAGATAGTACACGCGAAAGGCAGAGCATACGATATAATTGCAACATAAACTGTGTTTTTACTCTCTGTAATTTAGGAATTTGCATCGAATTTATTTGTAGTTTAGACTTATGTCTGTTCGGTATTTATGGTAAGGTTTTTTTCATGCTGTATTATGTTACTGGTAAAGTGCGAAGTTAGTGTTTTTATAACCTGTTGTAACCTTTCAACTGAGTCCTTTTTATTAGAACACTTGTCGATATAATTTATGCAGATTATATGTTTTTTTCATTCGGTTGCCAACAAAACACATATGTATACTTTTTGCTTCAACTAATAAAGTAATTATTAAAATTAGTACTTATAGTCGTCAATATTTCTAGTTATGCTAATTGTTATAATGGTGTTGATGAAAACTTTGTACTTACCAGTAAGTAGGTAACTTAGGCAGATTACATAAATCAATTTAAAGTACAGTACTGGGAAACAATTTTTGAATCAGTTCAATTCAGATGCCTATGAACAAATTAGAAAACATCAACAACAACGTCTATTCTTAGTCCTTGACAGACTAATTTAGTTCTACATCCAAGCTACGAATATACCGAGGGCTTTCAGTGATCTTATACACACACACATACATATATACACGTATAGACAGCAGATCGAACTAGAGGCTAAACGCATGATTTCCTGCATCTCCGTATACGATCCGGTGATCGTAGAACCAAAGCTATCAGTACAAAGCCGCCTACGCCTAGCGTCGGCCAGTCATATAGAGGTAGCTACCGATCGGCTACGACGTCACGTAGCACTACAATAATTATGTTGATGCATTCGTAGCAGATATGCTACGAGCAATTGTGGGAAATTAGATTGTGAACTGTCAGGTAGTAATGTGATTGATATAATGAACTTATCATATTTTACTACTTCATTGTATTCAAAATAAAAATGTGTCCTGCAAACAGCTCGTTTTTTTTTTTAAATTTATTGCATATTTAATTTTAAATTTTATAATATTGTTGCAATGTTATTTGTAAATACACAAGATCTATTCTAGACGAAACCATTTTTAATTATGGTAGGTACACATAAACAGTAGCTGTTATTGTTTACGAGGTGCTATATTTCATAATATCTTACAGATATCGCTTTCAGTGTTTTAGTACTAAAAATAAGCACGGAGGTGTCGTGATGTCACTGGATATTTCACCGACGCTATTGTTATCGTCACAGCTTAATTCAGCCAAAATACTCGTATATATATTTTAGGAGCCGTTATTTTTACGATATTGAAGGAAACTTTTGTGAGCTTTAGAAATTGAATTGTTTGCTTTATATTTTAGACGCTGAAGGAGGATTTTGGTTCAAAATACGAGTGTCAGAACATTATATTCCTCTGGGGTTTAGGAAGATCTAGTTTTAACGGTCTTGCTCCGTGTTTAAGGTGTCTGAAGTGTAGATTCCTAGTTTACCCTGTGCTGATAGCTTTTAGACAAAAGACTTATAGGTCTAGAACAAGAGGTCTTTGATACAATGCTAATTTTAAGTTATGTTACATTTTCCTGGTATCCAGTATACCAAAGCCTCGCATTTTTTAAATATAATCACAATGTTGACGTAATATGACCTTCATAATTGGAATAAACACTTCATTCATGACTTCAATTGAAACTGAATAATCCGTTTCTTATTTTTCAGAATACGAAAATAGTGTGCACATAAACAAGACGTTTCCTCGTTGGCAAGAATGATTTTCAGAAGTGATGACAAAATAAAAATATAAATTCACGCCTTTAATTTGTTGTCAATGTGAAACAAAAATAATGCACCTAACATACGTATTTTATTTATACGTACGCATTATATAAAAAACAAGATTAAAATTTTTCTTCTTTTTTCTAAGTCGTTGTTTAGTAACGAAGTACGTACAAATAAAAATAATTGAACATGCTAGTTATTTTTATACTTTTTATTAAAATAATGAGTTCTTTTGAAAACATATAAAGTTATCTGTAAATTCTAGTAACTCGTAACGAACATAAAATATGTATACTTAGTGCACAAACCTGTGTAACTCGAATAAGCATGTTCTTGTTTTATTTTTTTTGATAAAAACTCGTCGATCTAGTTACCTTTACAATTGCAGTTTGTGCAAAGACTTGTACAGTGGGCAATTATTTCGTCAGTATAAAGGTAGGTTACCTGCACATTCCTACCAATATTCTCGTCCTTTTTATCAAAAAACATATAATACTTGTATGCAATGTATAAAAAACATACAGAAAACCATCAGTAACAAGAAATATAACTTGAGTGTTGATAGTTGCACTTATAATCGAACTTTTTGTCACAATCAAGTGCGGAGTCATTATGCTAAACTGTGGCTCTATGCTAAACGATGGCACAGCAAACTTATTACTTCGTGTCTAGGTTATTTTATATCCCTTCTAAAGTTCTGGGATTTCATTAGTGCACAGTTATAAATATTTCACCTTTATTAGCCTCTATACTTCTATCTTCTATAACCTCTACCACCGGTCAGTTCCTACCTACCTATACTTTTTGTAGATATTATTACTTATTCAAAATTTTAAAATCAATCAAGCTTCATAATTGTTTAGGTATTTCGATTTTAGAAATATGAATGATGAACACGCAATAAATAGTGGTTTGAAATTATAGATCCGTCAATAACTAGCTTGTTTGGTTGTCATTATATCAATAAAAATAATTACTTGTATTTGAATCGATCTAAAAATACAAAACCGAAGCTTGTTCGACTACCTACTGCGAGGTTTAGTATAATTTTTGTACAAAATATGGAATCATTAGTAAATAAAAGACTAAAATTAGATACGAAATTGTTCTTCAGTTATTAAGTATATAGTTTTATTGTGCATAGTTACAAAATAAATACAAATTTTACATCTCATTTGCATGTCATAGTTTATCTATTCAATTTAATTCTGCATTTATACTTACTCGTTCATCTCACAACTTAGATAGTCAATTAGTCATTTTATTGCCATAATTCTTCTTAATGCTTCATAATGCTTCTTGTAAATATTCAGTAATTTACAGCAAAATAAAACTGACGTTAGGAACTTAAATGATGTTAAGTTTGATGCTGCAAGCTTGGCACACCTCTGTTCACGATACTTTTCACATCTAGGTGAAACAAAAATATTCCACGGTTCTTTTTTTAAAGTAGATAATTATACATAGATAATTATACATAGCTAATACGTGAAGTGCCAGAAAAAAAACTAAATAGCATAGACTTCTTCGCAGACAAAGTTCAATGTAATTCAAAGTCAAAGCAAAACGTTTTTCTTGCAAATTAGCCTTCGCAGACTCTGATGAACGAACGATTGATTCATATGAATACGTAATCTTTAAAAAATCACGTACTTTAACTTTGTTTATCAATAATGTTTGGCAACAAACCTGTAAAATATTTATTTTATAGTGAATATGACGTCAAAACCACGCCTTTCTTGCGTAGATTTGCTGACGTGGAACGATATAGATCTCGATGAACATAATTGTTCAACGAAGGCATAAGTAAGCCTAATTATTCAATAGTAACTATTAATTATTATACCAATTATCTTGTAATAAAGGTGCTCAGTTCCCGGCTAGACGCCGCACCGTTCTCCACCTTTTTACTTACAGGCCTCATGAAACATTAGCGCTAATTTACCAAAAAAGTAGCTTACAGTTACAAGAGTGAGCATACATAAATTCAGATGGTTTTTTATGATCACAAAAAATAAAGAGGACGCTGCTTAAACCTTTGCTTTGGTAACTGAGGCTGATGAAGAGTCCGTCGAGTTTGAAGCTCTTAAGTCTAGATTTTCATTGCATCTTTAAATTAAATACTAGATATGTTTATGATCTCGCCAAATGTGGGTGAGAAAATTGTTCACTATTTTAATATAAAAATATTTAATATCAAAAAGATTTTATAAAAGTATCGAGCATTCCATGAAGTGAGCTTACTGTGTGGCTACGACATAGGCAGTCCGTGCCCCTTAGCGGACCTACTAAAAACTGACAAGGACTAGGACAGTCCTAATCCTGGGTTCCAATTTAAAAACATCAGATTTACTTGAATTGATGAGATCTTGCATAAAATGTTTCTTCAAAAGTTAGATATTTTATCTGTGCTTATTTATCTGACTTCTGTCAACTTATTAATTAGAGACTGATATATTGAAAATATGTCTGCATTGGTTGCAAAAACAGGCGAATGATTTGCATTAATCAGACTTGCTTTGTTTTTGATGTTAGTACTCGAATCGAAATAAGTATATTTTCGTTCAAATACATTTCAATTGTTCTTCTCAAGATACAATGCCATAAGCGAATGTTAATTAAAATATAATTTATCTTGATTAATAGGCCAATTAAAACAGTTGTTTGTCACGGCACGTGATTAATTTCTTCAACAATCATTGAGTTGTTTGGGTGATTAACATAGGTATAGGATTAATTAGACCTTCATACAGCATGAATTTGTTAACCCTTTATCATATTCAAATGAATCATATTTTCTGTTGTTATTTTATAGTTGATCAGCAGTCAATAGAAAAATATATTTCCCAAAAAGTTTAGATTCATTCCAAACAAATGTTATTTATTTCAAAATATATTAATACTTATGTTCGTGCGTGAATCAAATTATTCGTATAATTGGCCATCAATTGTACAGTCTTGCTGCAGTCGTTTTGGAAAATAGTACGTTCAATTAATAAGAACGTAGTACCACGCTTGTTGTTGAATAATTCATGAAAATATTAATAGCTCGTCAATCATACGATGAATGGCTGTCAGTTAGTAGTCTATTCAAATTACATGTTTGTGAACTTGTTACACAGCCCTTGTAATGTTACCCTATAGATGCTAACACACCAAATATTAAGTTTATTTAGATACCAGTATAGTTACACAACATAAAATAAGGTGAACTTAAAATTTTTTAGCCAATAACCAAACTTAGCGGCCCATCAAAATTAGAACATATACTAAGTATTTTTAATTATTAACTTCGAAGTAACAAACCTGGGTAAACGGTTTTGGCATCATTGTTGAAATACTAAAGTACTCCCTTAAACAAATGCTTCTGAAATATTTCTGATTACCTGAAAATTACTTGTTGTTTTTTTATTATTGTATTGTTCTTGTATTTCGTCATATGCACTACCGTCTGAATATTTTATATTTTCATATAAAGATTAAGACAAAAAAAAAAGTTTGAGCTGACATTTATAAAGAACTAAACCATATTCTCGAAATGATAGTGCCTCAAGCCAGGAATAGACGACGTAACAATAAAATTGTCGTAGAAAGACCATACATTGTACCTATATCGATTGAGATCCGATAGACCGCCCCTCACTTTATCAAATCAGCTCAGATATCAGCGCGACCCTGGCGTGATGTACCCTATAACCTTATATCGACAGAAAACTGACTGAACAGACATTTGGTCACGCAAACCCATATGACTGTAATTGTTAAACTCCTGAAAGTATTTTGTTATTTAAATTCTTCGTGACATGTGTAGAGTAAAATAGTCGCAATATAAACGCTTAGGAATAAAGCACGTGTATCATAGTTTATTTCACGGATCCTACTTTACTTCTATGAACATTCGTGGTGATTGCACAACAAATACTTCCCACATTAGAACAGTACCTACCTAGGTGGATATTTCAGTTTAAAAGTGATCCTTAATATGCATTTCATAGAATTATTTAACAGCCACGACATGAATTTTCTTTTGTTTCATAAAAAAACCGTTTATACAAAAGTATCTCGTTAAAATTTCAGTTTTGATTTATGTATTCTGCAACCTAAAATGCAAAATCTATTCGTTATTACTCTGCTATTAAAGGAATTTCGAAATTATAAACATGGCATGTTCTGATATGGAATGCAATATCTTTTTTTCTAAAAGCTTTAACATTTACTTCTATTTAGCCTCATTAAGACTAAGTTATCACGTGCCAATAAATCGTATTAAGTAAACTTCAAACCCTGGTTTAAGAACTGCAACGCACCAGTATCGAAACTTGTACCAAGAAAACTGCTGAAAACTTTTGAAATAAACGGTATAGCTACTTGACTTTCTTCAAACTAAACGAAGACTGGACATCGCGATTCATTCGAATCGTTCCACTTTCATTCAAAAGTAGCTATTTAAAACTTTTGACGAATCAATATCAAAACTTTCAAAACAGAATCCTTATTTGAGTAAGTCAGGTTTCAGGTCAGTCTAGTTGAGTCATCGCTTTTCGTAACTTACGCATCCATGGTGAACCAGCTTCCAATTATCTTTGGCTTGTGTTTAAACACCACCCAAAAAAGTACCTATTTTACTACCAAAAAAATTCTAAACGGTTACCAAAATGGATAAATGGTCACCAAATAACGTTTCCAAAAATATTATTAAATAAAACCATTTTTTCGTATTATTGACTACTAAAAAAATATATGGACGCCTTTAAAATACACTTTAGACCAAATATTATATATTGTCACTACTTAGATGTTACCAATTATGTAATACCATGACTCCTAATTTGGTCATTTTTGTCAGACTAAAAAAGCTAACGATCGCTAGAATATTTCCCAAATACCAATTAATATACTAGGGTTCCCAAACGTACGTCGCTTATTTATTGTTATATGAATTTGTGTGTAACTCAGTACGTTTAAAATGTAAGCACGCAACATGCAGCAAGCATGGCTTCTGTCACGGCTCCGGCGCTGCGGGGCTCCGGCGGTCCCATGCGAGCTTATCGTCGCAGATGGTTTTCACGCTCACCACCGCAGCTTCGGCTTGCTGGCCGGCTCAGCCTGCCAGCCTCAGCCGCGGCGGCGAGCGCTTCAACTACCTGCGCCTCAGCTCGCAGGCCGCCTCGCCCGTCCGCGCCTACGCGGTTTTGAATTGCACTCTAGGGGTAGGGCAGACAAGACTACGTGGAGTCGGTTTTGCAGAGATTCGTTTCCGTCACTAACTTTGATTTTTGGTAATAATATTAATCTTTTAGTTGGATAGAATTTGGTGACCATTAATCCATTTTGGGAACCAAAAATAATATTTGTGCGAGATTTGCGATTTTTCTGATGTTATTTTATTTTTTTTGGATCATAATATTATATATTTTAGTGCCCTTTTAATAAAGTCA
Organism: Helicoverpa armigera; assembly: GCF_030705265.1. Classification (NCBI taxonomy): domain Eukaryota; kingdom Metazoa; phylum Arthropoda; class Insecta; order Lepidoptera; family Noctuidae; genus Helicoverpa; species Helicoverpa armigera. Next base: position 4,413,191 of record NC_087132.1, on the reverse strand, counting down.
ATTTATTTTTTTTGGAGTTGTTTATTTTATTTGGTGCTTCAGCTTAGAGTCTTAAAAATATTTTTGGTGACCGCCTAAATTATACCCATTATCTTTCACTTATGGCAAGTTTACTAACGTTGTTTTGAGTGGGTGTCCCCGTGATAAACCCAGTTTTGAAAGATATATTCTTATTTATGCATAATTTCCAGGAGCATTTCTACTTTCTACATACAGACAGCGAAGTTTTTTGTTAAGTGTTTTGCTGTACCAGATTTGACTACGGAACGCTAATTAAACTTTGCCAATCCCTACTTTGTTCGCCAGCTATTTTCTGTATTGCTTTTAAATAGCCGAATAGCAAAACTCACTTACAAAACTTAATACAGGCTGCCTCAAAATCTTGGAACCAAATATTCTTACGCAATACGAACTTTTTGGATAATTTAGGGTTCTTGCCCCAGAAACTTCTAGACTTCGTGAAGATAACTTAATTAAGATGGTAAATATTTACTTTAGGGGAGGGGTAAATCCCTAAAGCTATTAATAGCTAATATCTGGAGACACGTGACATATTGAAGCTCTAGTGATTGACGAAGGATGTTTATTATTGACACCAGATTTAGACGTAACTCGAAGATTCTAAGAAGTCAGATGACCAAATTTTCTCCTTGATAAAAGTTACGTACCTGGAAATATGAATTTGTGATTTTCTAGAAAAATATTTTGGAGTTATTCACACAATGAAAGTTTTCCACATAATATTCTATATCAATCAGTATCAGTAGTTTTGAACTTTCCTTTGTAAAAGTCATAAAAGCTGAAATCACACACAGACATACCACGTGTTAAGAATACCGTGAATCAAACTGACCAAGGCTGTGACATTCGGACCGAATAGATTTACAATCGCACCGCGGCCGGTATTTTTGTTTTATTCCCTTCAAATAAAGATAAGGCCCACAGTGATAGCCGTCGCGATTTATAGACGACAAATAAAATCGACCCATTATTGGGAAAGGCTCATTTACTCTAATTGAGGACATTTACTTGCTTTCTTTGGCTTATAGTTTCTTTATTATTCCTCCTTATTAGGTATTATTCAATAAGAGAAATTTTACCAACCAATTACATACCATTCATCTTTGTTACAATATTTGTATTTATTGTTGTATATACAGTCCTTGATTTGAAAAAAATACGTACCTTAATAGGTACCTAAAACGTAGTTACTTACAGATTATTAAAACCGGCCAAGTGCGAGTCGGACTCGTGCACGAAGGGTTCCGTAAATTACAGTTAAATCAACCTATCTCAAAAACTATAAGAGATACTTTGATCAAACCAAAAATCGTTGAAAGAGTTAATTAGCATGCATCACCTCTATTTTTTTTAGAATTTTATACCCCGTAGTTATAAAAATAGAGGGGGGGGGACATACTTTTTACGACTTTGAGAGCTGATATCTCAAAAACCGTTCACTTTAAGAAAAATGTTTTTTAGAAAACTTTATATCATTTTAAAAGACCTTTCCATTGATACCCCACACGGGTATGTACATCGAAAAAAAAAATTTCATCCCTCAGTTACATGTATGGGGGGCCCCACCCCCAATTCTTTTTTTTACTATTTAGTGTCATATTTTTGTAGCGGTTCATACAACACATATTCCCATCAAATTTCATCACTGTAGTACTTATAGTTTCCGAGTAAATCGGCTGTGACAGACGGACAGACGGACAGACGGACAGACGGACAGACGGACATGACGAAACTATAAGGGTTCCGTTTTTGCCATTTTGGCTACGGAACCCTAAAAACGGAACTTTCGGAGCTGAAAGGAAGTTAGATAGTTTGTAGCAATTCTAAGAGTAGAAAAGGTTATTCACCCTTGTCAATTTGTCTATAATTGTGTTCCGAGAACAAAATATTTTCGCATTATGACTAGCAAAGATGCTATTTACTTTTCTTAAGTACACACAGAAGGAATTTACTGAAATGTAATTAGACCGGGAAATAGGCAGTTTGAACCGTTACCGTTGCTTATGAAGGGTTGTCTGTTTGCCAAGAGACCGTCCTTAATAAGACATGGGTTCATTGTTTTTGCTGCTATGAAGGTTCGCTCTGTCACTTCGCTGGCTGTAGTGCAAACCCCTTCATTGTCCCTTATAATGAACTATACTTAAATGCTTCAACACTATAACGCTACGCGTGAAGGATGAATTTCTTGTCAGCACGGCTAATTAATGGTACACTTCGTAATTTTCTCAAGAACAAACTGGGAGCGATCTTCTCCCAGTTGTTTGTTGACGCCATTAAAGGGACTATTTACCCAACCGCACAGAATAAGAATTGAATTAAATGTAAAGAAAATTAAGCTTCAGCCCAGAGGACGTAACTTTTACAGACCAGAATTATTAAGACCGCTTCGAACGTTTACTTCGAGCAAACAATTTTGTCTACGTGAAATATAGTAATTCCTATACCGAAATCTAGCCACGTTGTCCCTAAATAGGCCCGTTTTACGGTACCTTAGTTTCTATGTCCCAATTCTGGAAACAAGAATATTTAGGACTTCTAAAACTAAATCACAAAGTAGAACAATACAACGGTGTGGTTACTAGGCCGTTTCACGCATTTTGTGTGATCATATTTTTGGGAAAATAAATGTGAAAAGTTAAATGAGTTCCAAAGTTTTGTCCATATAATAATGACGTGTAATTTTGAAAATAACTTTTGGGTACAATGTTGTGATGTAATGTCGGAATCACGTCATAATGGGTTGCAGTCAGTCCCGACCAGCTTTCTATGTATAATCCAAGGCCCGATAAGCCAGTGTCATACCTAAACGATAACCGTATTGAATAGATATGTCTCAGTGCTTTATTTTCATAACATTTGTTAATCTGGGACTGAAATCTCATTTTCTATCTATTCTGTTATAGACTACCTAAGTATTTGAATATTTCGAATTATTTCTACGATTTAGTTTCTGATTACCTTTCTGAATGTTTTCCAAGCATACCCAGAGAGAAAGACTAGTTCTTTCCACCACTTAACTAATCCCAATGGGTAACATCTTATTACGTAAGTAATGGCCATCTGAAAAATACATGTTTTCCTCTATTTACTTGGCAACAGGTTTATGGTTCTTTCTACGCTCAATATCTCTCATATAAATGAATAATTCATATTAGCGATCCCTTCAGAGGTAATATTAGGAACCTCTGTTAGGCAGGTAGGTATTCGTGAATAATATTCTTCAAGTGGCTTCATAACTTTTTCTTATATTGTTTAGGGTGCATGGTTGTACAAAGTACTCAAAGTAGGATAACATTACACCACGTATCATACAATTCCTTGTCAGTCCACATCATGTCGATGAGTACCTACATGTTAACATGCCACTGTTGCTTGAGTTTAAATATTATATTTACTAACTGAACTTTACCAGTAAATACCCAGTTATTACGTAAAATGAAATATATTTCAATGCATTCTCTCTTCAAGTAGCGCAATGTTACAAAAGTCGATATAGTTCTGTAAATTGAAACTCCTTACTGAGCATAAAACTAGTCTCCGTCAGTCGTTGGAAAATCCCTGAGTGGTTTTCACAGGCGCTTCAGAAAAAAGAAAGAAGGTTTCTTTTAAATTACTACTGGCACAATACAAAATATTATAAAAAGTATAGGTACACAAACAAAAAAGTTTGTTGTTGTAAGGCTGTATATTGTTTTAAACAAATTGTTACCCATAAAAGCTTCAGAGCCTTTTGTTGCTTTAATTGTTACATAACTTTGTGTTAGTGGTTACAATTAATTATTTTGGTTTCTTAGTATTCAAGTTGAAAGCAAGACCAAAATTGAGCAGTGTTCTGTTATATGACTTTTCATTGAATTTGATAAAGTTAATTTAGGTTTATCAACGATTTTTCAACATATTTGAACTTAGGTGTATCTGTGTAGAACATAGGTACATATACCTATCTAGATTTTGATTGACATTCACAGAAATTATGTACCTACACCTGACCAACAAAAAAGGATTGTACAGAAGCATGCAAATCACTTACGAAAATTAAGTATAGGAATATCGCAAACTCACTGTGATTTAATACATTGTTTTCTGTATTCGACTTTATTTATCGATGATCGCACGTAATTTTTCTTTTTTTATTGCCGTAAACCGCCATTTGTATAAAATGTATCCGAGTAACAGTGTGATAATGGTATCACTTCCTGAATTATTACATTTCACGTAAGAATAATGTAATACTGGGGAACATTTGTGGCTACAACAGTGCACAGTTTTTTTCATATATTTTTTACGCAAACGGTAGTTCTCTTTCAACATTATAGAGATATTGTGATACACTAAAAAGTTGTTGAAAAACTTTAAAAATTGTAGCATTGGTCTATAGGGTGGTAATGGCATTGATAACGTCATTTGCCCCATTATTTCCACAAACGTTGCATGACGATAAATGATTTAGCTCGAACTTTCCTTAGTCCCATGGGGATCATATGCAAAGTGCGATGACGCAGATAGTGCGTAAAATGTACGCAAGCTGCTCATAAAATTTTTATAAACAATGTAGAGGAAAAGTTCAGAATTTTGCATAGATATCATGGCTACATGCGGGCAACTATTTGTATTAGGCTGTACTTTCGATTAGTTTTTTCCATAATACTGGAATTCTAATTTCAACTCGAATTTTATGTAATTCGCACACGGATTGAACTCAACGTGTTAGGAACAAACAAAGGGTATTAAGCGACCTATTTATGTGATTCCGGAACAAAAGCCTAAAGGAGAACTAGGGAAGATGTTATCAGGTAAATGGCATCTTTCATCTGACAATTGACATCCATTCTTTATTAAAGGCTTCGTGCAAAGGTCGCACGCAGCTAACGACTTCACAATTTATCTTCGAATTTGGACGCCATTTTAACTTTAGATATTTTGGTAAGATATCAAATAAGGAATTAAAAAATTTAAGGCTAGAGAGTAATGTAAGCGGAATTGTTGAGAATGCAGATATTTGGAAAAAGTTATTTTTCTTACGTGGTTGGTTCAGCTGAACATTCCACGTTGCAAGGTTTTATGCCCTAACTTATTCTGACCACCAGAAAAGTTACTCTGGTATTGTATCCATCTTATACCTAAGTTTCTCCACTTTGTGACCAACCGGGCCGGACCTTGTTTCATGAACTCTTCGATATATAATTTCTGCAATATGCGTATAATAGGCAGTCAAACAAAATTGATGTCATAAGCCTTAAAAACTAATTAGGAGAGCAAACTTTATCGTTTAATCGGCTTTACGATGCCCTCTGGTTGGTAAGTAATTACATTTTCTACGGAATAATACCTGTTCTGTAGCTCTTATCAAGAATTGATATAATTTGAGCGCCGATGTGAACAGCGTTCACGCCAGATGCCAACCATTATTTCATTTTATCGGAGATATTTTGGCAAATGATTTAAAATAGGCCCCTTTTTAATTAGATATTAACGTCATTAATTTAATGAAACTAGGTCAGTGGGTAAATTACTCAAGTGCGACTTACGTAGAGCATTAACTGATAAAAAGTTTGCACAAGATTTTTTCTATTGCTCAAGTTTAAAAAAGGGCTCTTAGTCTATCATCATTAGCTCATAAAATTCATAGACAATGTAGATCATATTACAGTTGTGATGATAAATAAATTCAGGTCATTCAACCACTAACGCTTCTGATCTAGACGATGTTATTTAGGAATTGATTAACTAACGAATGGGCTAATTAGTTTTAAGGTGCCAATGCTAGGTTATAAGAAGAATTCGGATATACCTACACATACAAAATATACAACAACACTCATTAAGCCTCCACTCGCACCAAGGTTGCTGGGAAGCAGAAGAAGGCTTTAGGGGTGGGGGTCCTCGGAACGCCTTATGTAAACAAATATCAGAGAGAGAGCTTTTTCCTGTTTAGAATTAGTACCTTCTTACTTATAAACAAGAATAAAGGAAATCGACTTCATACAAAGTTTTTTTGGTTGACATGCCTACTTCATTACTTCCCACAGAACGCATAATGAGGCACATCGATTTCTAAAATTACTCTTATGATCCAATATCACAATAAGTGTTTTGGTCTGGCCATTGTTGCGCTTAGCGTTTATTCACTAGGAGTTAACCGCAATACTACAGTTTTATCGGTTTTATGATTGCAGGCAAACAATTTACAGCTATATTCCATTCAAACGGCTATGTTTTATGCGTGCCTTTTGCTGGCAGGCAAACATAAATAACATACCTGTATGAAGTGTCGCGCACCTTATCTTTCGACATGCCGTAGGTACACTTTAGATCCTAACCACATCATACGTGGTCGCGCTAACAAGGTGTTTTCGCCCTACACCATAACAATCACGTGAATTATGAAATACAATGTACAAACTCTCACTTGTTACAGCTAAGTTAGTAAATAGTATGTTGGCCTTACACGTCTATATTATGTGTACCAATGATCGAATGCTTTTCTATTATGGTGAACTACAAAATGCATAGAAGCTTTTTTAAGTTTCTACAGCTGAATTTACTAAGTACCTACATAATCATTTTAGTACCTAAGATAAGCTAGGAAATAGGTACACCACAGTACGTACCTAAGACTAAATCTCTCCTGTTAAAGGAGGTGTCGTTCGCAGGATTTGATCAAGAAACAAATACTTCTGACGTTCAAATACTGACGGTTACTTAACTTCCCAATCCCAAAGTTGCCTCTATAACAAATTAAGTATTTTACAATAATTTTGCCAAACATATCCTTAGGTAGGTACTATTATTGGGAATCTACAACAGTTTGATTGAGAAAAACCGGTCAAGTGCGAGTCGGACTCGCGAAGGGTTCCGTACCATTATTTAAAATCACGTTTTTGTATGGGAGCTCCCCAAAATATTTACTTTATTCTAGTTTTCAGTATTTCTTGTTATAGGGGCAATATAAAATACATCATCTGTAAAAATTTCAACTCTCTAACTCATGAGATACAACTTGGTGACAGACGGACGGGCGGACAGAGGAGCGAAAACAATAGTGTCCCGTTTTACCCTTGGGGTACGGAACCCTAATAATCACAAGTATGATAATATAATACATGGACCGTTTAATACCTGTGTTACAGCGGCAGCGATAGCGGAAGCAACTCAATTTTCCAGTTCTGTGCATTCATATTCTGTATACCTCAAAACATAACAAGAAAGGAGCAATATTATGTTGTGTAGCATTTTACCCGTACCCGCCCAAGTCAAAGTTTTGAAAGGCGGCGAGTAGCGGCGATTGTCCAATGTTCATTTCAACACGACTTCAACCGCACTCCAAAATTCTTATTTCAACCTTTACACGATTTTGAATCTGTTGCTGGTCTAAGCTCGATGGTTGCTGGCAAACAAAACGTCATTACAACAGTGCGTCAATAGGCAGTATGGTCGAAAGACTTTAGCCTGCCCTATGGGCAAAAAAACAGTGCGTCAATGTCAATGTCATTGTCATATCATAATTATTTACTATTTGTAATTACCTTTCGTGATTGCTATTTCATTCACGTTTTTAATAATTTCGGGATTTAAAATAAATGTTTTGTTAAAAGTATGTTGAAGATCATATAATGATCAACTACGACGTCAAGTTTTTAACTTGCGATGAAAGCTTACACTTAAAAAACAGTGACTTCAAAAGTTTCAAGTATGTTACAAACTTCTAAAACAAAATATAATTTCCATCACTTTACTGTGTAAATAAAGACCTGTTTCGTACTTAACCCACATAATAGTATAAAATTAGAATTGCATTGTTAATTAGTATAAGTTATACACACATACTTTTACTCCAACATAACTTTCGTATAACATAAAATAAAATCTTACAGGTATGAGACAAAGAAGAGAGTAGATGAAACTGTTTATGACTCGGGGAAGAGGAGTTATTGTGAGAAGCGTGGAGGCCTGTGGCGGGTCGCACACCCCCGGCAACTGCGCCAACTGGAGTCTAAGCTCAGAGACAGAAGCATCATTACTTGCGAATGGACCACAGACCATTTAATCACCTTAGTGTTCTCCTCAGGAGTTATAGCATACCTAACTGTTAAGCCAAACTCTTTAGATGTCAGTCAGATCCTTTTTGATAGGTACTTTGTGGGAAAGCTTTCTGGTCAGAGTATTACAAATGGTGAGTAATCCAAAGCTGTATAAAATGATTAAAACTATTACTATACGTTTATTTAATGCTGTAATGTACTCCAATTTTAATAAACTGATTTCCTATACCTGAAACTAACACATAGATACTTTAAGGTTCAAACACCCAACCACAACTATTTTGAAGTAATAACCATTGATCAATTTGATTGCAGTGGCACTTTCCAAGTCATACATATTAGTGACACACAATGACCGCACCGCAACCCTGGTAACATTTGGCAAGAACAATGTCAGTCTTCCATGTCGCATTACCGACAGGGACCCACATATACAGGTAAGCTTTTATCATCATCATCTCAGCCATAGGACGTCCACTGCTGAACATAGGCCTCCCCATCCACCTGCATCCAGTGTCTTCCGGCAACCTCTATAAGGTTGTCTGTCCACCTTGTATCATCAATTAAGTTTAAATAAACCAGTACACTATTTAATTTGAAACCAGAAATATTTTTAAGCATTTAAGTATTAAAAAATATGTTTATTAAAAACATGCCTACTTCATTGCTTTCCTCACAACACATAATAAAGCACACCAACTTCCAAAATGACATCTATACAAACTTCCAGCATGGTTTTGTATTTGTAGCCTAAAATTGTGGCTATGACTATATACAATGAATTTTACATATAAATTGATCTCTTTCAGAACATAGAACTAGGTGGCAGCAATCGCAGGACAGAAAGGCACCTATCATCAAGGGAAGGCAGCAACTCAGCTAGATTACTTGTGTGGAGTGTCACGGTGGCTGAGCCAGCACCCTGGAGCCCTGTACTGGAAGACCATGCTAATTTACACCTTTATAGCATCAATGGGTAATAATTCTGATACAAAAGAAGTATGGATGAAATTAAAAAATCTTAATTCAAAAGTTCCCATAATAATGATTATAGACAAACAAATATTTATGAAATAATCTGAATTGTATGAATTCATATAATGATATACTAAATTGTATTTCATGTTACAGACATAACATCAGTTTGACAGCATACCACCAACTGGAGAATGAGACATTATCAGCAGAACTGTCACATAAGGCTGATAATGTGGTTCACATTGTAGAACAAGTTACATGTCATAAGGTACATTCTTTTTTATATATGAGTTAATTGCCCACAGTCTTTAAACCTCAACTCAAACATTTAAACACCCTTCATTATTACTACTGACACTACTTTGGTGCATCTTGAGTAAAGGCTTGCTTAATTCAATCCTGGCTTCTAATATGTGGGACCTTTTTCTTAATTCACAGACACACCTATAGAAAGAAAGAAAGATTAATGACCAATGTTTCCAGAGCAGAATAGTTTTTTAGTCAGTAAAAGAATTACAGTTAATATCCTCATTCCTCACTATTTATTTACAAACTTCATGTGCGAAAATTATTCAAACTTAAGGCATTTATACTTTTTTCAGAACGGAATCAACTTAGACTGGCTTCGTTACGAAGTGAACCCAGATGACCAGGCGACAAAGCTATCGGCGGGTCGCGACAGTGCGACGCACGTGTCGTTGTCTACGCCCGTGCGCGTCGTGCGACGGGCGCCGTGCGACACGCGACTGCTCATCGCGTGTATTGACGGGTCGCTACATGTCGTGCATTGTGTGGACGGCCTTACGCATACCACTAGAGCTGGATTTGTAAGTTTCTGTACCTTCTGCCTATACTTATTAGTGGTATAATCGAGCATATACCTTTTCCAAGGAGAAAGAAGTTCAGACTCCAAGCTGTTTCTAATATATTATTGATGAATACCACCCTTTCCCGCGGTTTCACCTGCGTGGAATATCTTCCCATACCCGGACAAAATATGTCAAATATGCACAGCAATGAAAGTATTCAAGTTTCATCTTTATCATATTAGTGTGGATAATCATTGTATTATTTTTATTCATAGATAGCGACGGAGATCCGATGGGCTGACGAGCTGATCATAGCTGCGGAAGAAGGCGGGAGGTTGCAATGCTTCGACCGCGCTCTCTCGTTGCTACACCACCACTCCAAATGTCTTGATCTGACTTCGTATCTGCGGTGAGCAAAACCTGTTCATAAGTACACAGTATCTATCAAATTAGAGCCTCCAAAAACAGTTAACAATATGAGACCCTTTTTCAGAACGCAATTTTCATTCCAGCCATTTGTATTTTCAATGCAAAATAAACTCAAACACTAGTAACAAAAAGGTTTAATTTGGTTTAACCTTAGCCTTACCTTGTAACAATTATAGTGACAGTCGGCGTATGCAGTTGTTGGCTACAAGGAGCGCTAAGGCAGGCCCTGTCATCTTAGCGTGCTTCTCTGGCGGCCCTCTCACGCTTCTACACATCACACACCCTCGACTACTAACGGTAAATCTATACAAATCAATAAAATTCAAATGTCTTCTCTCTAGCATTTTCCCAACTGTTGGAATCTGCTTCCAGTTTCACCAGACGAGTACCTGCCAGTTTTTTTTGTATTCAGGAGTTTATTTGTGATATCTTAATACCAGTTTTTCACAAATGCATATGAAAGTAAATACGGTATTTTCAGTTAAAAAATGGGTGTATTTCTCTTTGCCTCTGTTGCTTCCATCTAAAACGGCTGCAGCGATTTTAACTGGATTTTATCTAGACAGAAACCTGATGTTGTGATTGTATATTTATATCTTTTCGCAGACATAAAGCAAACCTGATGAATGGTAAATACAAAAAAAAATAACCTGGAAAATTCAATCACAATCACATCCAAATGGAATTTAATGAGTAAGTTATTTATAGTTAAATATGATTTCCAGGCGTGGGTGCGAACGAAGCGGTCATCTAACGCAATATCATTACTTCGCGCGATGGATTGGGAGCGCGAGGGCACTCAGTGTCTATGGGCGGTTAACATGCTCGTCTGTGATGCACTTAGGAGTAAAGCTGGTGCGTATCCCTTAAATATTACAATTCAGTTTTTTTTAATTGAAATTCAGTATTTAATGTATTATTTTTATCCTAAATAGCCTGCCATATGATGGTAAAATTTCGTAAGTGTGTTTTCGTGATATGCTTTGTACAGTTTATTTGTATTGTAATTGTAAACCAGAAAATTATTTCCTTGAAATTAAAATAAAATTATAGAGAAAACATTATAAATATTATAGATTTCAAAATAAGAAAAAAATACTTTTATGTTGACGATAAACTTTAGGGCCTTCGTATGCTAAGTCGTGTTGTGTGTAGAGTGCCTGGGCTGGGAGCGCGTGGCGCAGGGCGCGGTGGGCGCGGGGCTGTGCGCGCGGGCGCGGGCCGCGCTGGCGCCGCCGCTGCACGACCTCGCCAGGAAGTTCTTCCACCATCTGCTGCGGTAAGCACGGGCCTTGGCACATTTCACTAAGCCCTTAGTTAGATAACTGCTTTCTGATTATTAAAAATAAATGTTTTTATCCTTTTCTGTGATTAAATAATGGATCATATTGTGTGCAATTTATTTACGATTGTAGAACCGACTTCCCTATAGGGTAATATGCCTATAGGGAATAGACCAATGGCAAACCAATGGAATGTTATATGAAAACTATTGGTTATATATTAATTATTATTTGGTTTGCGTAAATATGATCATCGTCGTGGTGGCCTAGTGGGAGTCGTGGTGGCCTAGTGGGCAAAGAACCAACCTCTCGAGTATGAGGGCGCGGGTTCGAATCCAGGTCAGGCAAGCACCAATGCAACTTTTCTAAGTTTGTATGTACTTTCTAAGCATATCTTAGACACCAATGGCTGATAAAAAGGTGAAGGAAAACATCTTGAGGAAACCTGGACTATAGTCTGAAATCACCAACCCGCATTGAGCAAGCGTGGTGATTAATGCTCAATCCTTCTCCATGGGAGAAGAGGCCTGTGCCCAGCAGTGGGACGATAAAAAGGCTGTAACTTCAAATATGATCATGTTCATATCAGAATTTCACACTAAAATCAAGTGGCTTCCTATACGACTTCGTCGGAATGCTGATATTCTTTCTTTGCCGTACCCACTGTATTCTCTATATTTGTTGGTTATGTATACTGTCTATTGGGACTGATGAGTCATGTCAATAAAACAAATGGTTAGGGCGAACACTTGTTAATGACTAGTCAATAATTATTTATGAGATTTCATTATAAGTACATAATATTTGACATACTTAAGGGAACTGACTACCTACTAGGTAGGTACTGATTAACTGACTACCTACTAGGTAGGTACTGATTAACTGACTACCTACTAGGTAGGTACTGATTAACTGACTACCTATGCTCCACATCTTTGTCCATGTTTGGTGTACAATAAAGAATATTCTATTATTGAGAACTTGATACAAGTTGCGGGTATTACAGCCGCGGTCGCGTGGAGAAGGCGCTGAGCCTGGCGGTGGACCTGCGCGCGTGGGACCTGTTCCGCGACGCGCAGTGCGGCGCGGCGCGGCGCGGACACGCGCAGCTCGCGCAGGAGGCCGCTGCGCTAGCGAGGGAACACGCACAGAACAATGGTACGTACAATCATCGGCAAGGATATTGAGCCCTGACCTTCACCTGAGCAGAAGTGATTTATTGGTTTATTGCCTTAAGTGTACAGTGCGCAAAGCGATCCCCACTCTTCCGCTGAGAGCTCAATATCGGTGCCGATACCTAGTCTTCTCTGAACTTGCTGTCGTCATTGAACTTTGCGCAGAAACCAGTTCTATGTGTCAGCGGTGGTAGGGTCCACCCACGCAAAAAGCTCTAAGAAGTAGCTCTATATAGTGAGGTTCTCTCTAACTTAAATTGTTTTACCACCCATACTGTATACCGCGGAAACTATATTTACTTCTCAATTTGCACCAGGATTGAATATAGCTAACGACACTAACAACTAACAACGTTTCCTTTGGATGAAAAATCCTGTTCAGTAATACAGAATATTCGCATCTGCAGTCTCACAAAATTACCAGCTAGCTGACAGAATATAATTTTCTACCAATTTCAGGGTCCGAGTGTTCAGACTCATGTTCAAGTTGCAGTTCACACTCATATACCGGTTCTGAAGAAGAAACGAGTGGTACATCAGAGTTAGTGAAAACGAAACCGCCGCCACTCCCTCGCGTGTCACTGCCGAACCACCCCACTCTCATGCAAGTCCCGATCACTCACACTGAGACCGTGTCTACCAATAGCATACGGCCTAATCTCCACCAGTACTTGGAGAGAGACAATACCATATGGACCACTGACGTGCGAGACGATACCTATACAAGGACCGAGAACTACGATCGTGAATATTCGAAGCCCATACGGAGTCAAGGCGTCCGGTGGCACAGTATGGACGTCCTCTCCAACTATAACGGACAGAAACAGAAGCTACTGACAATCAATGAGGCCCCCGCTAGACCTACACACGCTGTCGTAGACATTATACCTCGGCCACATGACGGACTCGCTTCCACACACTTCAAACATTTGTACCAAACGCAGCTGAGGGAAGAAGCTCCTAACACATTGTATCGTTACCACAATAACAATAATTACCATCCTAGTACAAGTTTGAAAGCGACTTATCGAATAGACAGTGACGCATATGAGAAGCAAGGCAGTCGGTCCGGCGAAAGGAACAAAGTAAAATTTTCGGATACTGTTACCATAGCTGTTGTTTCAGTAAGTAGTTTTCTTCGTAAAATAAATAGGCTTAATCCATATAAGGCCCCCATATTTATAATTCTTTATATTACATCAAGAGAGATAAAACAAACTTTTCGAAACCCCTTGATAATTTTATACTTGACTTGTCTTTGAGTTTTATAGGTAGCCTGTATAAGGTCTAAGTTCCAACAACAAACTAATTGTAACGTCACTTGTGTCCGTCAGGAAGGGCGCGTGTCGCCGGAGCCGGCGCGCGAGCTGGCGGCGAGCCTGCCGCTGTCGCCGCCGCACAACTACCTCGCCGCCTTCGCCCCGCAGGCGCCGCCCGCGCTGCCCGCCGCCCCCGCCGGTACTACGCTCGACTACGTCGAAGTGTGACTCACGCACGCATGCCATTGTCTGCATTTGCACCTCATTCGTGCTGCACGCGAATCTGCACGATCCAAATATCTATATGAATATTACTATACAGAAAATTTATTTTATAGTCTTTATTTACTAATTTATATAAATAATGTCATTAAGTATTGAGCAAAATAGTTTTAAAATATTAAACTGCAAACATCCTACAGAGTAATTTTTTGTATAGTAAGTAACCTCAGACATAGTATTGCTTAAGTTTTGCTTGTGGACCATAAATACGATAAAAATTGGTCATCGTAAACAAATTCAAATTGTGCCATGTAAAAACCGACGGTCGATAGTCGGTATACATACTTTACGCTGACATCCATTTCGAAAGTTAAAAGCATTGTATGATGTATGTAATGTAACCTATGCATGATTTTTGTGTATTAATAAATAATATAAATCTCACCATCATGAAAGCATGTGTAAATGAACACTACACACTAATACAGCTCGTTGCACCAAAACATCTGATCGAAACATTCTATAATTTTATATAAATCCTATTTTCAGAAAACCTACAGCAAAAGCCGCCGAAAATCAAAGTTGTGCATTTCGGCATGGTATAGAGAAACTGCAATACATTCCGTTGTTACAACATTGTGCAATTATAGAAAGTTCTTATTATTATTTACCTACTTATTAGGAATCCGTCCAGTTTTAGATTAAGCATAGCATTTGTTTTTGATACTGAAGTATTGATTCTATACTAATTTAAGAATAAAGTGTTATCGATAAATTTAATTGTGAAAAGATCTGTTTAAAGTGTGATTCAATAATTAATTGTGATGAAATAATTCTCGAGATTTCAAGGCATCTTATTAATAGTAGACAAGTGTTGAATGGCAATATCCTGTCAAAGGGCTATAATAGCTGTTTAATTGAATGTCTATTTTAACCAGTCGGCTGGAATTACCCAGAGTTTGTTCTGGTATTCATTTCAGATAAAGGGGAAACTCACGCATTTATTATCTTAGTTAGGAAGAAAGTCTGCATGGTTGACATGGTTGTGAATACAATTTTCAAAAGAAAGTTATTAGAAGAAAAATTAATATTATTGTTTTCATAATGTATTGTTCTAATAAATATAATTGTATTTGTTTTATACTTTTTAATCCCGTGTATGCCTACTTATCTATTCGATCCCTACTAGAAAATCCTAATAAAAACAATAGAAGATACACAGATCAACTCGGAAAGGGATCGTCACCGCATCAAATCGAGCCGTTTAGTATGAAACTGTCTATTGCAACGTACTTTAAGTAATTAAGCCAATCTGCGGCAGCCAGTAAAACGTATGACTCTGTATGGGAGCCCGCGCACTAGGCAGCCACGATTTCCTGGGGCCCGATTCTCCTAAGTTAATAATGTCAAAATCGAAATCGAATCGCAATAGCAGTTTTAACCATATCGGGCATTCTGCTACTAATATACCTAAGACCAATTTGAATCGTATTCCAACGAGATTCGATTGGTTTGCGATTGGTCTAGGTACTATTTTGGTCTATACGGTAGTTTGCTCTACAATAATTTTGCAATCGTAAATCATTTGCAGACAAAATGATTCATTATTGAATGAAAGAAAAGGATAAAAACGTTTATTTCAAAGAAAAAATAGCGGAATGCCACATACGTTTCAATCGTAATCGAGTCGGGAATGGATCGCAGTCGGACGTGAATCGTATGCTGCTAAGTAAAATTATTAGGAGTGTAGTGATGATGTAGACGATCCACTCCGTTGATGTGTAATTTACCCTATGTATCTCCTTCAGAAAAAAAGTACTTGCAAAACACCGAAGACAAAAAGGAGGCGGATATAAAAAATAACTTGAGCCCTAGGGCACCCTAGGCTGTTATGTGCCTGAAGTTGTATAAATGTAAATACATCCTTAAGGCCCATAAATGAAAAAGTAAATTGAACATGAGAGCTAATTTCTAAATTATTTACACAAGAATTTTATTTTTCTATTGCTTTGGGCTATATCTATGTATGTCTATACACATAAATGACCAACAGCTAGCCTAAAAATAAAAATAATTTATGTAGTTTACACTTTTATTAATTTAGCTTAATTTTTTTTCAAAATTGCAGATTATAATAGCAGGTGCTATGCATTGATGTATAACAGAATTTAATCCTTCAGCTTCTTCTTGGGGCGCAGGTTGTTAGTGTGGCCACACTTTGTCTTACGGCAGTTGGTTGCACGAGGGTGGAGGCGAGCATAGCACTTGCGGCAAATCATTTTGTCACAGTTGTACTTCATAGCCAGGATACGGAGAGAAGGCTCAATAGTACCTGGAATAAGACACCTTAATTAATATCAAAACTAATATCTCCATACAATTAAGACTTATCACAACAATTTGTAAGATACTTTTAATAGAAAACTGTTGGTTATTACTGATTGTGGCACTTGCTTAGCTACTTAATCTTAAACTTCATAATTAAACAACTGAAACAGCCGTGAAGTTACTCCTTACCTCCTCTCAGCCTGAGCACCAAGTGAAGAGTGGATTCCTTTTGGATGTTATAGTCTGAAAGAGTGCGGCCATCTTCCAACTGTTTACCGGCGAAGATAAGACGTTGCTGGTCTGGCGGGATGCCCTCTTTATCCTGGATTTTTGCCTTTACATTCTCAATAGTGTCTGAAGCCTCCACCTCGAGGGTGATGGTCTTACCCGTCAGGGTTTTTACGAAGATCTGCATTGTAGAGCTGCAAACAGGATTAATTTTATAATCACAACATCTTGTTCATTTTTTTGATGGTAGTGGCTTTGTTTAGTAAACTAGAAAATAAATGCGAATCGATATGGGCGCAGGAATTGACACGCCACGCGGATTTTGAACTTCGAATATCAAGTTTTACGCATGAAAGTAGTTACATACAGAAAAGAACACAGTGAGTACTAGATAACACAAAATTCTAAATCAGTTTATCACTTTGTACTTAAATTGAAGAAGTTTTTCCCAATCTTACCTTCTCTTAAAAACGTGCTCACAGTAAAAGAATTGACAAGAGAGACTCGTACAGACAATATGGCGGAACTTTGCGTTCAGAAATTCAAAACCTGGATATCATAATATTACATCAAAGTTGTATTATTAAATTCGGGCAATAATTCAATTATATTCTTACATGCACCTGTATATTTATAAAGTATATTCTTACATATTTTCGATGGATAAAAAGCGTTAAATTGGTTTATGTTTTTAAACGGAAGATGCTTTTGCACAAAAACATGGCTGGACAGCAAGAAGCATTATATCGGATTGGAGGGAGTGGGGCAGGTTCCTTTTTTGCGGAGAAAATCCTCATGTACTTCCTTCCAGAATCAGGATTCTTAGACAGCCCCACTATACTTACTGGTAGCCCGCCTCGCTTGGGACTCATGCCCTGCATAAGGTTATCATTGAATCCTTCTATGAAAAAACTAGCATCAAAATCTTTTGCGTACCTAGTTTAGGAAAGATGTTTACATCTTCGCATGCGTATATGCCTATGTATGCTTGTAAGCATACATAGGGATATACGGACAGCGGGAGATGACTTTTAGTTCCTGCTATAAAGGCAGTTCCTTGGCACTCACTTCATCACTTGTCAGTTTGACAGCGACTGTCTGTTACACTCTGTGGTTGATAAGGTGACATAAGATTTGTATTTATTTATTTTACGTATTCACAGATTTACGTATTACATACACTTCTCGACAAGTATACAAGCGCTTACTCGGGGCACGCCGCGCTATCTTTTAGTTTAAGATTATTTGGCTTTGTTTTATTGAAAGTTAATTAAATCAAGTCTTTTAGACGAGGAGGTAAATAGTTCTGTAGATAATGTTATCAGATATAAGGAATTAGGTTTGTAGTGGTACTGTTTTCAGCTCAACAATGCAAATCTTCGTAAAAACCCTGACGGGTAAGACCATCACCCTCGAGGTGGAGACTTCAGACACTATTGAGAATGTGAAGGCAAAGATTCAGGACAAAGATAGCATCCCGCCAGACCAGCAACGTCTTATCTTCGCCGGTAAACAGTTGGAAGATGGCCGCACACTCACAAACTACCACATTCAGAAGGAATCCACATTCCACTTGGTGGTCAGGCAGACAGGAGGAGGTATAACTTAAAAGTAATATCAGTAGAGCCTGTAATATTCTGTCTTCTATTGTTTACGTTTAAATATCATAAGTCATCATCAAGTTCATGGAGTTAGGTTGCCCGGGTAACTGGGTTGAGATCAGATAGGCAGTTGCTCCTTGTAAAGCGCTTCCAATTTTCCATTTAAATTCATAATGTTTATCATATTTTAGGTTTTATTAGGAACCCTGGACGTGAATTAGCCCAGAAGCCCTTAAGAAAAATGATTTGTCGAAAGTGTTATGGCCGTCTTCCCATGACTGCAACCCATTGTCACAAAGCTAAGTGTGGCTACTCCAGAGACTTACGTCCCAAGCGGGTACATTATTGGTAAATTGTACTAGCCAATGAGTTACATCTGAATGAGCAAGCTTAAGAACATACATGTTTGAAGATAACAAAGATTGTGAAATTGTGTCAGACAAGATGTGCCATTGTGGTTAGTGAAACAAACATATAGATGATTTAAAATTAGTCAAAATCCAATGAGTTATGGTTGTTGGCAATAAAACCATAACAATATATAAAGAAAGATAAAATCTTCCACGTTGAGCGAAAAGTCACTATCAAAATATTTACTAAACTAACTAATTATTATATAGAAATAAAAAATGAGTTTATAACTCATTTTAGATTTTTTCTTTTGGAGGTAGTGACTTTCGCTCTATGGGGACGATTTTATAATCAACGGCAAAGATATTGAGCTGTGACCTTCACCTGCACAGAAGTGATTTATTGGTTTATTGCCTTAATTAAGTGTACAGTGCGCAAAGCGATCCCCACTCTTCAAAATAAATAGTATCTGTAATTTGCATTTCTCTGGTATGTTGATCAAACATATTTCTAAAAGTTTAGTTTTTACTTTCATAAGCATGTAACTTATACTGGCTTCCGCATCTTCTTTAAGAAACTAATTCACTGAAGGCTACACAGTGACGGCTTTATTTATTGTGATTTGATCAATCTTGTAATACTTAGATGACACCTTAAATGTGAAAGTGTGTAGTTGTTTTTAGGTCCCATAACATGTATTGAGATTTCAGATGCTTGTAATATAAAAATTTCTTTTTGAATTTCACCCACTTTGTTGTAGCCTTAATTTAAAGGTCATAAAAGTGTGATAATATTCTTAATGTAGAGATAAAATATGTATATTATATTATATTTTGGATTATATCCCTATAATAGGTACCTATATGGACGTATCTATAAATAATAACTATTTGCAACAAAAAAGCTTGTTTATTTATGGAGTCGCATCAGAAACCTCTAAAGTTATATTTGCTTCTGTCTGTACTGTATTTATTATTAACTACTGGCCTGCCCTCGCTTCGCTTCGGCAACAGAGTTATAGTATGGTTTAGCCAGCGGTTGCAATGTAAGCGAAAAAATGTGTTAATTTACGATACCTCTAAAATTCGTATATTAATTAAGAGGCTCAACAACTACCTAAGTTGTTGAAACCTCTTCATTACAAACATACAAACAAAGATTTCCTCCTTACAGTATTATATTAGGTACCTAGGTGGTATAGGTAGACTAGTGAAGATAAATTAAGTAGGTGCCTATGTATATATATTTCCTTGACTGCCTCGTTGGTCTAGCTGTGGCAAGTGCGGCTGCTGAACACGAGGTCTCGGGTTCGATTCCCGAGTCGGGCCGAAATCGCTTTGTGGGTTTTCTTAAACTTTCACAAAGCAGCCCGTAGTTTGGAAGTTGGTGATTGATTCACCCGTGCATCGGAGAGCACGTAAATGTCGGTCCTGCGCCTGATCTCTCTCCGGTCGTGTCGGTTTACCGTCCCATCGGGCTATGAGAGTTAAGGAATAGTGAGTGCACCTGTGTCTGCGCAAATGCTCGTGCACTATAATATGTCCTGCGTAGTTGGCTAATCTCCTTACATGAGAACAGCCGCCGTAGCCGATAATCGGCTAGGAGGACATCATCATCATATTTCCTTATAAAATAAAAAAATATTAAAACTTAACTGTAAATAAAGCACAATAGCTAATGTTGCGCAATTTAATTCACCTAACTCGCATTTATTTGCGGATTAAAAGGATATTGCACCATGCTCATCCTACACGACGCTATAAAAATATTATGCAATGATCATCAGCTCCAGTCAATTTTGCACAATTCGTAATAAGTATTACGCAATAAGAGCTCTATAATCGTTTTGTATAGTAGTTCGTGCTATACTTCCCTGACACTCGCTTGTCTGCCTGTTATTTTGACAGCGACCGTCTGACTCACTGTGGGTTGATATGACTGATAAGATTCGTATTTATTATTTATCGTAGTAGACGCATCAAATACACATATAAGCGTTTACTCGGTTCGATCTTTTAGTGGTGCTTAATTTGACTTTCTTTTGTTGAAAGTTAATTAAATAAAGTGTATTTAAGACGAGGTGGTAACTTAGTTGTAATAGTATTATCAGTAATAGGGATCTAGGTTTATATTAGTACTGTTTTCAGGTATACCATGCAAATCTTCGTAAAAACCCTGACGGGTAAGACCATCACCCTCGAGGTGGAGGCTTCAGAGACTATTGAGAATGTGAAGGCAAAGATTCAGGACAAAGAGAGCATCCCGCCAGACCAGCAACGTCTTATCTTCGCCGGTAAACAGTTGGAAGATGGCCGCACACTCTCAAACTACAACATTCAGAAGGAATCCACATTCCACTTGGTGCTCAGGCAGACAGGAGGAAGAGGTAAGGATTAACTTCAGTAGAGCCTTTTATATTCTAGGACAAGTAGTCCAATTAGGCAGGTCCAACTTCGAGAAAGAGGTCAACCGCCGAATCCAACTCGGCTGGGCAGCGTTCAGGAAACTACGCAACGTCTTTTCGTCCGACATACCTCAGTGCCTCAAGACGAAAGTCTTCAACCAATGTGTGTTACCAGTGATGACTTGCGCCACCGAAACGTGGTCTTTCAGTATCGGCCTCATCTCAAAGTTCAAAGTCGCTCAACAAGCTATGGAGAGGGCTATGCTCGGTGTTTCTCTACGTGATCGAATCCGAAATGAGGATATCCGTAGAGGAACTAAAGTCACCGATATAGCCCACTGGATTAGCAAGTTGAAGTGGTAATGGGCAGGCCATATTGCTCGCAGAGCAGATGGCCGATGGGATCGAAAAGTGCTGGAGTGGAGACCACGGACTAGCAAGCGCAGCGTAGGACGTCCACCAACAAGGTGGACAGACGACCTTATAAAGGTTACCGGAAGACGCTGCATGCAGGTCGCTTCCAACAGGTATCTGTGGAGATCTAAGGGGGCGGCCTATGTTCAGCAGTGGACGTCCTATGGCTATGAGATGATGACGATGAAATATCATGAGTCTTCATCAAGTTCAAGATATTTTTTTTGTTGTACTTGAAATGATTTGACAACATTCCTTTTTTTCATTTAAATTTATCATATTTCAGGTTGGATTTATGGATCTGATGGTAAACTAGCCCAGAAGCATTTATTAAAGAAAATGATTTGTCGAAAGTGTTATGGTCGTCTTCCCATGGGTGCAACCCATTGTCGTAAAGCTAAGTGTGGCTACTCCACTGACCTACGTCCCAAAAAGGTATGGTGGTGGTACTAATCTACATAAAGCCTATTCTAGATTTAGGGGCTGAATGCCAAAATTGGCTTGTCTCAAACAATTTTTTGGCCAAATCTATACAGCTTTTGACGGCAAAAAAAATTATATTCATCTTGAACATATTTCTGAGAACCCTGTTAATTTGAAAACACGTTTTCGAAAAGTTTTCTCCATACAAAAAAAAAATGAAAATTTATTTCTAAAATGATCTTACAACAAAAATATCTGTATTACTTATCAACGTACATTGATATTTGTAACATTAACGAGTCTAGATGTCATCAGAACTTGGAATACAGGACTTGGTTAATTTCTATTTTTGACTAGGTAGGTACTTAACTCATTAAATGTATGTTCCGAACGTTGCGTCAACAGAGAGTGTTTTGGGTGCATTCAGCCTCTTAAGCCAATGTGTTACATCTGAATGAGCAAGTTTATAAGAATATACAATATGTTTGATTATTGCAAAGATTATTAAATTCCTGATTAATTGTGGCAGAGAGGATGTGCCATTATGGTTTATTAAAAATATTATGAGTTATAGTTGTTTGTGATAACAATAACATGCTAACACTAATATTTTATTTTTCCACAAGATAAAGTTATCTTGTGTAATAGATAAGTGTAATATGTGTCCTAGATTCCCTTTAGGTCCTATAACATGTATGTACCTATTGAGCCTTTAGATGCTCGTAATATTTAAAAAGTAGAATTTCCCGCACCTCGTCATGGCCTGTACCTTTATTTATATCTGTAAGCATCCTAATATATTATAAAATTAATAAAGTTTTTTTTTTCATTTTGTATTATTTTCTTGTAATACGTTCCTATATGTACATACCTATATATGATAAGTAGTAATTTACAACAAATAAGCGTGTTTATTTGCGCAATCGCCTTAGAAACCTCTAGTTATAATTGTTTCTGTACTGTATTTATTATGCATGTCATATTCTTATAATAAACTACCATCTTGAATACATCTGTGAAAAAAAGCAGTTTAAAAACACGCTTTTAGCACGCACTACAAATTACAAAATAATTTGGACAGTAAGTATTTTTTTGTGCGTGCTAAAAGAGTGTTTTTGAACCATCATTTTTATTTTATACCTAAATCATAAGGCTGCATTTCAAATAGCTAATTCGCCATGTTGTATTAAGGCGACGTGATGATATTTTTTAATATATTTCAATTATACCAAGGGGTACATTTCAAATAGCCTGTTCGTTTAATTGGATTTAATTCAGGTGAGTATTTTTTCGTATTCCTGACAGAAAACCCTTTCATTTGATACCCATATCATGGGGATAGAATTTCAAACAGCCAGTCCGCCATATTGGATTTGTAGGTAATGAAGTTTTATAGCTAGTCGTGTATTGTCATCAGAACTCGTCAACAGGAGCGTGTGCAAAATTTCATCAAAATTCAAAGAAGACCAAGAAGTGGGTCAAATTAAGATTCCAAGATTTGCTTACATATCTACATAGTTACAAGTGAAGCTAATATAAGCGTGTTAATAAAAAAAACTAGCATCAAAATCCCTTGCGTTGGTATTCATTTAGTTTTCGTTTTGCGTTTTTTTGGACTTTGTTGACCTCAATAAGGCATTCGATACTGTGAGCAGAGAAGGGCTCCTATTAAGTAATCTGTGGCTATACGCTGTGCTGCAGAGGGTTGGCTGTCCCGCAAAAAGCTATTAAATCAAAGGTTTTTCATGAAGACATGAAAGCCTTTGTTGTTTATAAGGGCAATACATCGGACCCGCTTATCTTGAGAAGAGGAGTCCGGCAGGGTTGTATACTAGCGCCACACTGTTTGGTATATTTTTCTCTGTACTCTTCAATATTTCGCTCTTTAAACCGAAAAACATCGTCAGGATATAATAATATAGATAGATTTATCGAAGACTCCTCCACACTCCCTCACGGCTGCTAACCCGCAGCGGGGTGTGCGTTCGCGCAGCGGAATGTTGTTGAATTTAAAGATTTTAATTATGCAGATAAATTAGTGTAAGACGTTCTATAATTGTGTATGGTAAATAAAAATTTTTGTGTATGCAGCCATTGTGCAGAAATTCACCAAAAACAGATTCCGCTGGGCGAACGTTGGCGAACGTTGTCCTGGCGGAACCTTTTTTAATCCATAGACTTTAGAAGAAAAGAGATGTGTCCAAAAATTTGTGTGTATTTGTGTTTTGTGTATAATTATTTATAAAGTATGAATGAAATCAGTGCATGCATAAACTTCGGAGAAATTCAAGTTTCCGCTACGCGAACGTTTAGTCATTAGCTAGTTTTCATTTAAAGCGCTTACATAGAGAGCTGTAGATTTTTACATAATATGTTGTTTTGAATTTGTTTATATTTGTTTAAAAAACAGATTTAGAAAAAGTCGTAGGGTTTAAAAGATAAAAATATAAACGTAAAATACACTTATTAGGTCTTAGTTCTTAAAGTATGCAGTTTGGAGTCTAGATTTTCACGTTTAAACAAACCCTGTAAGTGTCTGCAACCTGTTGCTACTCCACTGACCTACGTCCCAAAAAGGCATGGTTTTGGTAAATTCTAGATTAAGTTAATGTGTTACATCTGAGTGAGCAAGTATAAGAATATACATGTTTGATAATTATATCAATGATTGTGTAATTCTTGATTAATTGTGTCAGACAAAATGTGCCATTATGGTTGGTGATACAAACATGAATAATTTAAAAAGAGTAAAAATACAAGAGTTACAGCTGTCGGCAATAAAACCATACTATGGAATTTGGAGGTTGATAACAGTAGTTTTTTAAAAAGAAATTCAACAAAAAATGTAAAAGCAATATTGCATTTGCTTAAAAGCTTAAAAAACTATCAAAGCATATAAACTCATCTATTCTGTGGTATGTTGATCAAACATCTTCGTCTTAAACAGACACCGGCTTCCTTAAGAAACTAATTCACTAGCCTGAATAAAAGCAGCATAGGTGTTATTCATATGAAACAATAGCAAAATTTCATCAAACTCTGTTAGTAAGTTTACACACCAGAAGCAACAAACATAGACTCACTCACATACTTTCGCCTTTATTTTATTGTGATTTGGTTGATCTCATTGTTCCCAGATGGCACCGTACATGTGGTGAAATTTATTAATTTTAGAGCGTGAGCAACTCAAGTAAAATAATGTTAAATAAATTAGGCATGTATTTTTTTATGTATATTACAGAAATACCCGGGACCCAAAGACTGGCTTTTATTTCGCACAAAGGTTGAGCATTGCCATCCAACCTGGCAATGCTGCCAGCCTTTTGGGTACTTTACAAGTACTTTACCTTCCTAGTGACAGGGCGAGGAGCAATTTTTTGTATAGATAGTTCAACTCAGATTTGCGCGCGGCCCTATGTGTGCGTCGGCTTGTAAATATACAACTTTCATTCGTGTGACAGTGACGTCGTCCGAGCATGACGTGTTCTTATCACTTTTTCTTATGGGTACAGTCGTTTACGAAAATACTAGTTATTCACGGAGAAATTATTAAGGAGTCAGATAAAGAGTTTCAAAAAAAAAAAACAACATTCAAAGCTTGTTATTATTAAATATAGTTTTTCATTATTTTCTCATAAGTCTTTTCAAATTGACATTGACAGTATCTAAGAATTAAATACTCCTTACATATTTTCTAGCTCGGGGTACGCCGACAATAAATAAAAGTGTGGACTAAGAATGTAAAAAGAGGTATAACCTAGTATAATAATGTAAACAAAATATGTAGGGAATTTCAAAAAATTATATTGCTTCGCATAATGTCGACCAAAATAACAAAATAATGAAACTCATAAATGGACGTTTAAGTAAAATTGATGATGGGATGTGGCGTAATACTTGTCGACATGTACAAAAGAAAAAAGAAGAATACTATAGACATTTTGACATGGAGTCAGAATTTATAATTCACCTTGGAGAGTAGCGAATCCGAAAATTCATCATTTGATTTTTCAAATAGCGATTCATAATCATCTATACATATAATAAATCTGTAGAAAAGTAATTTTTGTACATTGAAGAAATTGACAAGAAAAATAGCCAGCATGTTAAAGGATAACTAACAGAACCCATTTCCATCATTTTTGTAATTTTTGTCTGTTTGTCTGTTTGTTCGTTCGGGATTCACGTAAAATCTACGAATTCAATGCAGACAAGGCTTATATACAAAAATTCTACGTAACTTGGGGTATTACTTACTTTTTGTTTCATCGAAATCGATTCACTCTATCAAAAGATATGATTAATTTTGTGAATTCAAGATGTAAAATATTACGACAAGCAATCTGTTTGTCAAAACTGAGCATTTGAATGTTGTACTTATATTAGTTGATCGGCCTATTATTAATCTTTACACAGAAAATCACACCTTTATAAGTAACTTCGGAAGAGAAAAAAAATATGAAAATTTTGTTTAGCCAAGGTTAAAGTAGCTCCATCTGTGGTACCTAAATAAAATACCTACATCAAATTTGTCAAAGGAGCGAGGTGGTAAATGACAATAAATTACCATACATTCTTTATAGAGGATTATTATTTCAACAGATGGAGTTGTGTATTTTCCGTAATTCACCATATTTTAACACGTAGTGTAATTTTTCGATAGACATTTCAATAGTGTTTGTCAGTTTGCCGAGCCACATCAAAATCCAACTATATTATTACCTTGATGAAAAGAAAATTAATAGTTCTCAGCCAAATTTAAAACGGTGCCATCTAAATTATTTTTTGAACATTATGTCAAAAATGATGACTTTAGTGGAACAATTAATTATCATTTAAACTTACAGATGGAGTTCATATCAGGATTTTTTCATAAACATAGTTAGGTGATCTTCACACTGCCCCGCATCACGCTGCATCTTGCGTGTCGACGCACCTACGCGCGTTCCTGCGGGAGTGCAGATCTGCATCATCGTGCGGGTTTTTCGCGCACTCACGCGCGTAGGTGCGTTTAATGGATTCACGCACGGCGGCTTCCATTTTCAAATATACACGTCACGCCCATTCAAAATCACGCGCGGCACTGCGGGATTCAGTGTGCCATACCTTGCGTTTCGCCCCGCACCTACGCGCGGGGGTGCGTGTTTCTCCGCATGTATGTGCGTGATCCGCATGAACGCGCGTGGATGCATTTTCAGTGTGTTGGACTATGCGTGTTTTCCATACAAACGGAGATATTTCCATACAACGGAAAAAAACGCATCCACGCACTACGCTGCATCATGCGGGGCAGTGTGATAATCGCCTTAAGCTTATCTTCCACTAATGTGGTGACCTTAAAACAAATTACTTTGAGTGAGTAGTATTAAGTAAACCTTAATTATTTTTTCTGATGCAAAATATGTAAACTTAACCCTAGAAGAAATGAGGATCTATCTCTCGCAAGCGCTGCTAAGCGTGAGGTAGGTAATGTAGGATTCTGTAGCTTTAAAAACAAGCCCAGATACAAAGTGCAGATAAGAAATGGGAGCTTTCTCTATTTAATACCATACACACGTAAAATGCTTTATGCGTCTGAAAACGTACAAATTACGTGCCGCATACCAGAGACATGCTTACTTTCAACTTCTGATCGCAAATACACTATTCACGATTACGAACAGTCTCAGTAAGACCCGAGCCAAGTCTAGAAAAACACCTTTTATATAAAACTACGTTTGATGTCATTCAATCACAAAGACAGAATTGTTCTCTGTTGCAAATCCTATCCACCTATATCCTATCCTAATCCAGAATGCATTGCAGGTGTGCATTGCACAAAAACCAATGGTATCCTATTCGAGAAGTCAAAAGAGTTGACCTGCCAACGTCAGCTTCTGCGCTAAGCAAGTGTTCTTAATAGTACCATAAGAATTACATTCATCGTTGAATGAGGTGAATAAATTTTCAGAAACCACAATAACAGTAGGAGCCAAAGCGTATTATCGCTTCATAGAGCTCTGATTGGCCCCAGGTGACCAAGTCAGGTCTGATTTGTTCGTTCATCAGATCTTTGAAAGTGTTTCGGTGGATACTTACTGTCGTCCTGTTTACGTGTGACACAAAATATGGCAAATAAACGTCCTCCGCAAGAGCGAAATTTTCCCGGTGTGCGGTAGTGACGCACAGTATACAACACTTATGTTTCTTCTGATTTGCTTTCTCCACCAAGAAATGACAAATTGCGAGCGTACATTTTGAAAATCTTGGCAAAACTGCAGGTTTCAAGTACGAGCACATGAAGTGGACTCTCACAGATACGTACATTTTGCCTATTCGTGAACTAATGCAAACATTTCGGTGGAGTCCCGGCTTAGGCCACCACATTAGGCGTGCGCGATCCTCGGGCGTGTGAGTAGCGCGGGCGCCGCGCGTGCGTCGCGAGCACGTTGCGTGAGCGTCGCGTTTTGCTGCCCTGCGGCATTTGCAGCGCGCTCGCGGCGCGCACGCACCGCTCTCCTTGACGTTTAACTGTTAAGGCGTTTAGCGCGCGGCGGGGATAGCGGGCGAAGGGGTGAGAACGCAACTCGAGCGCCGCGTGCTCGCCGCGAGCGCGTCGCTTGCACTCTTCACACATACCGCAGGGCAACAAAACGCGACGTTCACGCAGCGCGCTCGCGACGCCCGCGCTACTCACACGCCCGAGGATCGCGCACGCCTAATGTGGGTTCAGCCTTACCATAGTGAGTAAGTGCACAGAAAATCCCCGTCATACCAGTGTTTCTCCCCATTAGTGAAACTATCCTACCCTATGCGCCTGCTGATGATGATGACTCATTTTATCATCCATCTAGCTATTCCCCAACTATGTTGGTGTTGGCTTCCAGTCACCGAATCTGTTAGCGTACCAATATTTTGCTTGGAGCGACTACCTATCTACCTATCTTCAATCCAGTCAACTACACAAGACGATATCCATGGTAAGACTAGCAGACTTTCTGGCTTCTGATTAGTCGCAGCAGCTGCAGAAAATGTACAAATGACAGCTTTGTCAGACTCAAAGCATATAGACATAGATTAAAGCTGTTTCCTGTGAAAATTACTTACGCACCATACGTAATAATTTTCCAAATTGGCTGACTACCTAGATCCAGAGATATTCACAACGTCACAAACTTGACTTCTTTTGTTTAGATAAATGGTCACATCCACAACACAACCTTGATCAATGAATCTATGCGACTGCTAAGTGCTAATCCTAATTATACTGTCACGTGAAAGAATGCACCTACGGGATAAGTAGTATTTTTACTATTCTATATTGCCCACGCAGACGAAGTTGCGGGCAACAGCTAGTTATAAATAAATAAACATTAAATTACGTAATAACTGTTTTGCTTTAAACACCCGTATACAACCCCTACATAACTGTATTGTACCCGACTGTACCTCTTGTCACGCACACAAAGTCACTGTATATGTACAAGGATTACCCACACATAAGGCCGCGCGCACGACTTAGTTGAACTTACTATACCTGTTTAATTAACTTTATTTAAAATAAAGTTAAGTACATTTGTTAATGTTTTAAATTTGAATTGAATTGCCTAACTTAGGTAATTGGTAACTTTTGAAGTGCTTACCTAAATAGGTACTCGTAGATGTGCTGTGATGTGAAAATGTTTAGTTTTTTATTTGATTAAGTATTGAAGACTGGCGAGATCACGACATGTAAACTGGGCCCCGATTCTCCTAAGTTAATAATGTCAAAATCGAATAGAAAACGAATCGCAATATGATCGTAATAGCAGTTTTAACCATATCGGGCATTCTGCTACTAATAAAAGACCAATCGTATTCGATTGACATTTGATTGGTGTGCAATTGGTCTGCTATTTTGATGATTTTGGTCTACACGGTAGTTTGCTGTACAATCATTTTGCAATCGTAAATCATTTGCAGATAAAATGATTCATTATTGAATGACAGAAAAGGATAAAAACGTTTATTTCAAAGAAAAAATAGCGGAATGCCACATACGCTTCAATCGTAATCGAGTCGGGATTGGGTCTCAGTCGAATCGAGTCGAACGTCAATCGAAGGTCGCTTAAGTAAAATTAGGAGAATCGGGCCCCTGCAGTCAGTGTCTACAGGTGCCTTAATTCAACATTGTTTAAATCAGCATTGACATTTTATTAAGTATACACATTAACATAATATAACTATAGGTATGTATTATAATAGTACATCTTTATAACCTGGTAGCAATAACTCGCAATGGGCGTAAGTAATTAGTAATTACCCAAAATCCCGTGTACCGTACTTATATTATTTTATTCGTATTTCGGTTTTTGGACATGAGGCCGTTCAGGTATTACTGTGCACTATAGAGGGGGTGGGGGATCATGTTTTGCTTATTTTGGATGACATGGGGGTAGGGGAGTCCAGATGATGATTACGTCATCGATAGTTATTTACTTTTTATCACGCATACGTTTAGGCACTCGCTTTAGAATCGATTCGGGGAATTACCGCGCGCTGTTCACTTGTCTAAATTTCTTCTGTCAGTATATTGTTTTATTCGGATACTATATCATTATAATTATAATATAAAAAAATCACATTTTTAATTGAAAAATGTTTACGTAAGCATGGGGGGATGTAAAAGCTTTACTTACTTTTGCTGACAAGGGGGTGCGGGGGTAATAATTGTAATAAATCTGCTTACGTAATATTTGAACGGTATCCTATCCTATCCTCAGCCCCGGATCTAGGGGGGGGCAAGCCGGGGCCCATGCCCCGGGCGGCAAAATCAAGCGGCTGCCTCATTTTAAATCCCACATCATAGATGACCATAATAGTTACCTAGGGCCATCTTAACCATGGTGCAGGGTGAGTGAATAACCCAGGCGCCTCGGTCTCAGGGGCGCCGCCGGACGCCCCACCACCAGGAAATTTCGATGAAATTACACCCGTTTGATAAGGAGGTTCCATTGTATCATGATACTGACAGACAAGCAAAGTTTCTAAAAAAGTCGCCTTCGCTTTGTTCAATCGATCATTTTGATTATTTTTCACTTTTAACATCCTCCAACTAAGTGAAAAAATTCTCGCTCGCTACGCTCGCGGCTAATTTACAATTTGTGTGCTATTTTTCTGATGGTTTATTATTTTTATTGACGCACCGAATCAACGAACACAAATGGCACTCGCTCTAATCACGGTTTCTTTTTAGTTGTACATAATTCACAGTTTAATTTGTGAGTCTTCAAACAAATTAGTAAAAATATAAGTTACAGTTGTTGGCAATAAAACCATTACATAGGTAGGTAGGACTTAAAGTCGATACTAAAATTGTATCTTGTATCTTTCCTTAAGATGAGTAATATTTGTAATATTTGCTTAAATGAGTGGTGACACCATGGTATGTTGACACCATCTTTGTACAAGTAAACTTATACTGACTTCCACCAGCGGCTTCCTTATGCAGTGCTTCCCTCACCTGCATAAAAGCGGTATGGGTGTTATTCGGATGAAGCAATATTATCTATTGCAAAATTTTATCAAAATCCGTTACCTACTCAGTTTGCACACCAGAAGCATGTAACCACAGATTATATAATAGTTACTACGTAACAGATAAATCACTCCATACAAAAAAGTCCATACCTACTGTTATAAGCACCTACAAGTTCCCAAACTACCTACAAATTCATAGCTGCGTTAGAAAATGAACCTTAAAAACTCCAGCGCTCGATTGTTATTTCAATGCGATAGCGCACAGTTCAGTGACCGCGACCGTGCCGATAGCGAGCGTAGGGTTGCCTCTTACAATTAAATAGGGAAACAAAGTTACGCTTATTTGTAACTGACTTCCCGAATCAATGGAGGTGCGTAACTACTTTTCGAGCACAGAACACGCAAGTATTCTATACTTACCTATTACCCCTGGCACAACACCGCTGACCGCTCATACATACCTACTTACCCAAAATTGGTTTCTGCGCAGCGATATACATATGGAATGTTCCAAGCCACCATTTAGTTGGACGAGAACTATACCTACTTATACTCGAAATGTTTTTAGCTACAAAACTCGGTAATCATTGCGTGTATAACTAAGTATACGGTATAAGTATCTAAAGTATAAGTCGCTTATTTTTAAAATGACAAAGAAGATAAGTATTTTTACTTAAAAATAGAAACCTATGTATGAATATGTATTTATTTCATACCTATGTATTCTATGTATTGTATGTAAAATATTTCTAAATGCCTATACATATATAATAGGAAACCTTTATATTTTCCTACAATAGTCACATATACACCTACACAAATCAAAATAGTTCTTTAGTTTATTAGATAATTTTAAAAACCAAATAAAAAATAAACAATAACTGAGAGATGTAGACACATCTCTAGGTGAAGGGAAAAACGAAAGCTTTATATTTTTTTCTTTTACTTGATCTGCAACCAAGCACAGCACATAACTGGCCAGAGGTCGTCATGTTCAAAAATAAAAATAATAAACATAAAACGCGCGCGTCGCGAGCTTCTGTCGAAAGCCCTGTGCCGCGTGGGGCTACCGGTAACCCAGCGAGCGGTAGGCATTTATCGCGCGCAAGTACGTCGAGTGACAGAGGCCTGATGTAACACCGTAAATGTGATGAAATTGTGTGGTTGCCTTTAGGTCCTATAACATGTATTGACATTTCAGATGCTCGTAATATAAAAGTTATATTTAAATTTCTCTAGCTTAAGTGATGTATTTTTTGATTTTGTGTGATTTCCGTACAATATATGTAGGTACCTAAGTATAAATAATAATTATTTACAACCAAATGCGTATTTATTTACGGAATAGCATTAGAAACCTTCAAAACTATTACTGCAAACTACTGTATTTGTTATGCATGTCAAATTCTTCTAATAAACCTCCGTCTTGAGTCTCTGTTGGTCAGTCAGTAAGTCAATTTCGCACTTTGCATGCCAAAAGCAACAAACATAGGTACACACACACTTACACACTTATAGTTATCGGCACGAATCTTGAGCTCTAACCTTCACCTGCGCAGAAGTAATTTATTGGGTCCCTTTTGTGGTATGAAGTGAGGCGCGGGGGCGGGCTAAAGCGGTGATTGGCCCGCAGTGCATCGCGTCATAGCCGTCACTCGAGATTGGTTCTTTGCTAATAAATCACTTCTGAGCAGATGTAGGTCAGAGCTCAAGATTCGTGCCGATAACTATATGCGATTGAAGGATGGTGAGGAAGAGGTAGACCGAGGAAAAGATGGATTGATTGCCTGAAAGAGGACATGAAGCAGAAGGGAGTGGATGTAAGTATGACGTCTGACAGAGGAATGGAAGAAATAGACAAGTTGCGCCGAGCCCAAATTTCGTGGGAACGGTACAGGGGCCCGATTCTTCTAATTTTACTTAAGCAACATACGATTCACGTTCGACTGCGATCCAATCCCGACTCGATTACGATTGAAACGTATGTGGCATTCCGCTATTTTTTCTTTGAAATAAACGTTTTTCTCCTTTTCTGTCATTCAATAATGAATCATTTTGTCTGCAAATGATTAACTATAGCAATATGATTGCAGAGCAAACTACCGTACCTATAGACCAAAATCACCAAAATAGCAGACCAATCGCAAACCAATCGAATGTCGTTGGAATACGTTTGGTCTTATATTAGTAGCAGAATGCCCGATATGGTTAAAACTACAATTGCGATCATATTGCGATTCGATTTCTATTCGATTTTGACATTATTAACTTGAGGAGAATCGGGCCCCAGGAAGATGATGATGGGTGCTGGCGGGGATGCTGCTCGACGACGAGGGTGCCGGCAATAACAAGGTTTCGGGGTGTCATTTCCTATTCTTAAGGCGCCGGTGGATCCGGACTGCCGTACCACTTTTTTGTTTGTAGGCATCGCTCAGTTCCGCCTAGGACGCGGTGTACTGCTAGCCGGACTTCACTGTAGATGCCTAAAATTTGTGGCCTCCAGCCATGCCAAGGGCATGCAATACCGGTTAACCGGTTTCGTTTTTTGCGAGTTTTAAATTACCGGTAAAAATAATATGAAACCGGTAATTTACCGGTTTTTACGTTTTTCTGATAAAATATAGGAATTGTTCATTTAACGTCAAAACTTTGTTATGTAGCCTGAATATAATGTAATGTTGCATACCTACATTACGTATTGTAAGAGTGTTCAAGTTGGTGTTTTTTCGGAAAGTAAACTTGTGTGTCCTTAACTATCTCTAGGTTAGATACAAATCTTCTTTCTCATCTTAATTTATAAAATGTAAACAAATTGTATTCATTCGGTTATTCTGTTTTTCCTCATAGCTGTCAGCTCATACTAGGTACAAAGTAGCTAATGCTTATTTTACCTACTCTATGACCTTACTGAGCAAGAGCTTTTACTTCACCAACTTGCGGACAGCTCTGAGGACACGGTGGAGCACACAGTCCAGGTGTGCACTGCTTGGGAAGGGTACCGCCGTGTTGTCGTCGAGGCAATAGGCAGCGGCGACCTTTCGCGTCCTTCCCTGGTTCAAGCCATGGTCCGGAGCTTGAGGGAATGAGAAGCCGTCGTCTCCTTCTGGAAGCAGTCATGCTCGAGAAGGAGACGGCGGAGCGACTGCGAGTAGCACCTCTCATCCCAGCCGCTGTAGTGGACCAGGAAGACACCACGGGCGCCAAGGGTCGAGAGACGACTCCCGGCCACCATAGGCGTCGGTCTGTGGGCTTTGAGTTCGGGTGGCTCATCGTTCCACCGTCTGCATAGACAACAGACCCGTGTCAGCGGCGCGCGTTGTTCCACGGGCTCCTCAGGGAGATGTCAGCAAACCCAGTGGGGCCCAGCAGGGCCAAGGCCTGCCGGGGCTGCGGGATTGTTCGAAAGAGTTACCGCGACCCTGGTCCATAAAACGTCATTTGATGATTTAACATAAAAAAGGGCTTTCACCTCAATTTAATTTTTTTTTTCGGTAATTCTTAACGTTTATCCCATCTTATGACGGGGTCGGCTTGCCGTATCTTCCTTCTTCCACTTCGCTCTATCCTCCTGAATAGACATCTTCCTCTTCGAGTTCGCAGATTTTCATGTCATTCATACGACACTCAACCACCACGGTTTCGGCCTGCCTTTGCGCCTTTGACAGGGTATATTGAGATTGAGTATCAGATTCACACTACCGATGTCCTCAGGTGTCACTCCTTTTTACATGTCCGTACCATCGCAGCCGTTTCTCTTGCATTTTGTCGGCGACATCGCGTACGGATGGTACTGACATGTTTTTTGTTACGGTCCACTTCACCAAAAACGTTTACCACCTTTATACTTTGCATATTTATTTAGTTTTTGCTTTAAGACTACCCAATCTTATTGTTACAATATCACATTTTAAAAAAATTACAAAAATTACCGTTTTACCGGTTTACCGGTAAAAATATTTTTATTACCGATTTTTTACCGGTAATTTTCGTTTTACCGAAATTGCATGCCCTATGCCACACTACCGAAACCCATGTGAGTGCGGGTCGTTTTTGTAGGTACAGAAAAATCTTTCGGTTACGGCGGTTTACGGGTGGTTTGTATTACATTGATAAATGGTATTTATTTTGCAAATACGTCAAAAAAATACTATAATAATGGGTCGATTTACCTACGTTACTTTTTGACATAGTAATCTGGCCCACACATTAGGACCATTTTCTCAACTTATTATACCGTGTAATAACCCATTCTCAAAAAGAAAACCGCCCTACAACCTATTCTATATCTATTTATAATAAATTGATTGTGCTTCTGACATACGCGATTACATATTTCAAAACGAAACTTTTGGTGCCATTGTTGGTGCGTTCAGAAGTCATGAAGGGAAGAACGTGTCCCATTTTCTGAATATTAAATTTAACTATTACATAGGAAATTAATACATTCAATTTTTACCTGTTACCCAAAAAAACCTTATATTTTAAACGTATTATTATAATTTAATTTTTGATATTGGAAAAAAAAATTGTGCTGCATTACATTTCAAAACGCACCTTCTGATAAGTACTTGTTTCGTAATCGCTCGATTTTCAGGCACTGTGCGAGTTTAAAGTAGATTTTCTTTCCATAAAATCTTAAAATGTATCATCAACTTAGCCGTGCTACTGGAAGGCTGGTTGCCTCAACCCACTTGCAAAGTCCGCTTTTCCCCGTGGTAAGTTTTTACTAAGAACAGCTAATGGTTACTTTTATCTCAAGGTGTTCCCATGCTTATGACGGTAATATTTCTGGTACATAGGCACCAATTGCTTTACAACGAGTGGAACCGCCAACCATCCAGTACAACACTACTCACATGTCGACTGTAGCAGACGCTTGCCCAGCACCTGGCAAGACTAGGCTGATCCCCGGCACCAACACTCCCTACGCCCCCGTATCGGATAAGATTCGTCAACTACAGAAGCAGTTCCAGGTAAAAACAAAAAATATAAATTTTATTAACATCAGAGTTGATGAAAATACTGACTCATAGTAATTAATATCATTTGTTTTCTTATTACGATAAGTGGCTTTGACCAACCCTGCCTGGAAGACCACGTTGATTGTGAAGTATAATGTGTAGTTTAATCACTGTGGACCAATTAATAATGTTACGAAGATTGCTTAAATTGGTCACTTTGTGTTGCCTGCCTATCCTTTTTCCTGTTATGTGAAGAAAATAAAAAGTCTAATAAACCGCCAAACAATTTGCATATAAAGCCCAATACTCAGCTGCTTCCCTCTAGACAGGAAGCTACCATAGTTTCGGAGAAGACTACAGATTGTCAAAGAAGTAGAACAAAGACGGTTCTGTAACTTTACAGCTTCCGCATCAAAATTTTCTAATGGAGGTTATTTTAGAAACAGCTGATCCGCTAAGCTTAGGTATAAAATTTGTCAATATCTGATTTATTTTAAACAAATATGGGGCATATATATACGCCATGCTAAATACGACATAGCAAAATTCAAAGTGAAGATTATGAAAACCGTCATTGTTCTATGACTATGAAAAGATGATTATTTTTTTCTCCATTTATAAGTATTTGTGGTAAAATTTAATAAATTCTAAGTTTTTATGGTTATAGAAAGGTAGGTGAATAGCAGGATAGTGTAATCCACTAATAATTATAATTGCACAACTCCTAAACTGATTTCGATTTTTGTACACATATTATGGTGTATATCTTATAGCCTGAGATAGGACAGACTGGGATCTGGGATCTACCACATGACACCTTAGTGAACTGCCCATTTAGATATCAATGTTGATATACAGGATAACTTTTTAAGCAGTGCACAAATAAAAAGTGTGGTTCAGTAAGAGAACATATTATTTGCATTATGGGTAAAAAAAGTATAACTTTCTTATCTGCGTTAAAATCTTTCAAACGAGGCCCATTTAGTTGGTGTTGGTGCACATGCGATAGTAGCCAACTCGCTTCCAAAACGTACCTTAAAGAATTACGTAGTATGACGTAATTGTCGTTACCTGTCACTTCACCGACCCACCGCCGTATGATCATAAAATAATCATCTTTCTTTTCCAATTTTTTTTTGTACTTAAACATCAAAGTATGTATATGTATAGATATGTATCGATGAGACTTGGTTTAACAATAAGTTGTCAAAGGAGAACATTCATTTCGTACCCAAAACTGAAAGTGCCGGCCAGAAAAAAAAAATTGTAGATTCTCGTAGAGAATAATGCCCTGAAGAATTTTTACTATTACAAGAATTGCCTACAATTAACCCCCAGGCTGCTATTTGACTTTGAAAATACCAAAAATCCCAATCCCAATGTTTAGAGCATTGTTTAGAGCCCGTAATGGGCTCAAACTGGAAAAGGCAGCCGCTGCCTTCAAACGACTCCTGCCCGACCTGGGAAGTCATCAAATGACCCCCCTCTCGCCATGAGAAAGTCAGACTCTTACTGACTAAAACCCATCATGGGGAAACCAGGGCCGCGATAATCCTTTCGAAGAATCCCACAGCCCCGATAGGCCTTGTCCCCGCAAAAATATCGTACTATTCTTGTCGAGGATGCCCTGAAGATTTTTTATATTGTAAGGAACGTCTTCGGTTAACCCTCAGACTGCTATTTGAGTTTATCGTGAATAAAAATCTATACTTGAATGTTACGGCAAATAACGTCCAGTATCTTTTTAACTAATCGAACGTCTAGTAACTCTTTCGAATAATCCCGCAGCCCCGGCAGGTTTTGGTCAGCTGGGGTTTGCTGACACTCTCTTGTTTCCAAGAGAAAAACGGAGGGACGAAGAGCGACTCGAAATTCTATAGGGGCGAGGGGGAATGGGATGCCTTCGTCTCCTTCTGTGAAGCATGCCAGAGAAGGAGGCGGTGGAATAACTGAGAGTTCACGCCTCTCATCCCAGCCGCTGAGGTGGACGTGGAAGACACCACGCGCGTCGGGTGTCGAGAAGACTCCCGCCACCGTAGACGTCGGTCTGTGAGCGGTGAGTTTAGAGAGGCTCATCGTCCCTTCGCCGCCTTGGAGACTACAGGCCCGTGTCGGCGGCGAGCGTTGACCCAAGCCCTCCTCAGACAGTCAGCAAACCCCAGTGGGGCCCACCAGGGTCAGAACCTGCCGGGGCTGCGAGATTGTGCGAAAGAGTTACCGCGGCCCTGGTACAATATCAGAAGGAACATGATGGGTTTAAATCAGTAAGTCTCCTCGGTGTAGCAGGAGGGGAGGGGGGGGTATATGGTAGATGTTCAATGAGTTAAAAAAACACTTTGGACGTTATTTGCTGTAACATTCAAGTATACATTTTTATTCACGATAAACTCAAATAGCATTCTGAGGGTTAACCGAAGACGTTCCTTACAATAGTAAAAAATCTTCAGGGCATCCTCGACAAGAATCGTACGATATTTTTGCGGGGACAAGGCCTATCGCGGCTGCGGGATTGTTCGAAAAAATTACCGTGGCCCTGGTTTCCCCATGATGGGTTTTAGTCAGTAAGAGTCTGACTTTCCCACAGCGAGAGGCCC
This sequence comes from Helicoverpa armigera, assembly GCF_030705265.1. Taxonomy (NCBI): domain Eukaryota; kingdom Metazoa; phylum Arthropoda; class Insecta; order Lepidoptera; family Noctuidae; genus Helicoverpa; species Helicoverpa armigera. The sequence continues at coordinate 4,374,171 of NC_087132.1, read as the reverse complement.
CCATTTGATGACTTCCCAGGTCGGGCAGGAGTCGTTTGAAGGCATCGGCTCGCCTTTCCAGTTTGGGGCCGTAATGTAATGCTCCAAACATTGTGGGATTTTTTGGGGTTTTCAAAGTCAAATAGCAGCCCAGGGGTTAATTGTAGACAATTCTTGTAATAGTAAAAAATCTTTAGGGCATTATCCTCTACAAGAATCTACTATTTTTTTCTTCTGGCCGGCACTTTCATTTTTGGGTACAAAATGTTCGAGACTTGAATGATCTCCTTTGCACACTGGTTAAAAAATATTTCTTTATTTTGTTTGTACAATAAAAACAAAAGAACACCCCTGAATTTGTCAGGGCTTTGTGTTGACTATCTGTAATCTACGTTTTAAATTATCATATGCCTTGTTTTCTGTGTTTCAGAAAGAAGATGATGTGCCCGTGTTCCTGAAGGGAGGCCCTCTCGATGGTATCCTGTACCGATTGACCATGGCTCTCTGCATTGTGGGCCTTGTTGGTGTTGGCCACACCATCTACACCCATGCTGTACCCAAGAAGTAAATACATGAATAAATCAATTTCTAAATTATGTATTAGCTGCCTGTGTTAAGTGTGTCTCAGCACTGTGATTAGAAATATATACCATGTAAAACAGTCTATTCCTTATTTCATTTATGTATCTACACATACCAGATTTTACACCAGGTACCTACCTATAATCCATTTCAATAAACAATCTTGATGACTTTATTTAAAAACTCGTATTTAAAAATTAAATGCAGCTAAAAATCATTGAAATTTACTAGCAGTAAATTCATGATTAAAGGAAAGTCTTGCGAAACGACAATTTTAAGTAGCCCACTTGAATAAGTTGTGCTTAGAAAACCTCTCAATAACAAAATCGTATTCACAAAGGCGAGATAAGGACGCCTTTTGCCTAGCAGTGGGACATATAATTTGACGACCTCGATGGCGCAATGGTCATCATGCCGGACCGCCGAACCTGAGGTCCCGGGTTCGATTCCCGGTTCGGTCGACATTTGTGTGATGAGCATGCTTGTTGGCCGTGGTCTGTGTGTTATGATATGTATTTATGAATATGTATATATGTAGCTATATGTAGTTTATCAGTTGTGTTAGCACCCATAACACAAGTTAATTAATAACTTACCATGGGGCTAACCGACCGTGTGTGAAAAATGTGTCCCGACATTATATAATTAAATATTCACCTACATAAAGTGCTAAGCGGCCCCAAATTTGACACGTAAGGTTTCTCAAATCAAGTTAAATCAATTGAAATTGACAAGAAGCCGAGCAATACAATCCGTGGACCTTTATTGCGTTGTTGGAGAGATATACTATCTATGGTTGAACAAGGCATGGTTCATCGTATCTTTACTAGACAATAAACAGGAAACATGTTTTTGTATCCCAGCGGCTCCGAAACTACTGAACTGATTTGAGAAATTCTTTCATTGTTGGAAACCTACACACTTCCCGAGTCACATAGGCTACATTTTATTCCGGTACAGGTAGTTGTTCCCACGGGACGCGGGTATGACCGCGGGAAAACGGTTAGTTTATAAAGTCACAGCAAAAATAGCGGGCTTTAAATCAACATACCTACCTACATAAACGTGCCTGGTCGCTTAATGGGCTACTTACAGACGTTTGTTCGACGTAGGTACCTATGACATTGAAGTTTAGGAGCTGCTACAATATTTCAGTACATCTTGTTCATTAAGTGGTCTTCTGGTACCTATTCGGGAGTTAGACACACTAACGCTCCCTCTACCGCTGTTAGATAACTTTCTAGGACAAAATAAAAGACAGGATTTAAATAACTCTATATTTGATATCTGTATAACGTATTAACACTGGCCTTCCCCTATAATGCCAAAGTGCAAACCATATCTTGTGGATTCGTTTAGCGTAACATTCAAAAAGCACTACTTTGCAACACCAACCTACGTTTAAAATAATGCCTTTATAGTTAAATAAGATCCTATAGCACATTATAATATCTAAATATATGAAGTTTGATCGATAATACGTAACACCATTGTAAACTCAGTACTTCCACGTATAGCTGAAATAGGAAAACAATCAGGTACCTACTACGCGATGTATCAAAACTTTACACGTATAATAAAATATATTTAAAAATAGGTAAAAAAACTAGCTAGGTAGTATAAAAACTAAAAAAGGGTTAAAAAATATTTTTGGAACTTTTAACCATCAAATCAGATACATAAAATAATAAATATAGTACCTATCGGTTGACGTCCGATCTCCGTTATTTACTAGATCATGAAATGTTACAACGTAAGAACAAGTCCAGGTAGTGTAGGGCAAAATTATTTCAAAGCTTGGTTCTTAGCGCACTAAGAAAAAAACAATTTCATAGTCTGGCCAATAAATGAGATCGTAGGACAAACCTATTGAGATTTCAGCATTCTATCCCGTGACACAAATGCGCAACACAGCCTTTAAGGATTAAGGATAAAAATAGATAAATTCCTTTCATTTCCAAATATTACATAATACTCAAAATTAACACAAGTTAATGATATTAAATTTCTTAACGAGATACTGTAAATATCAACTAATAGCTACACAAAAATATTTTAAAAAAATATTCAGCTCTTTTATACCTTAATTCGTGGATAAAATCTATCGAAACAAAGAAAATGATAATAATTTCATAGTAACTATTTATGTAAGTACATTAATAATTTAAAATATTGCAAGTTTTATAAAAGCTTGTAAAAATGACTAAAGCATTTCGTGTAAATAAACTATTTTATCAATAAAATAAACATATACAGAATATTCCTATGTGGATTAGAACAACATGTAAACAGTTTCATTTGCATTGAACTTAACTTTCTCATAAACTAGCTTTAGCTGCAAGGTTAATCTGATCGTCAAAATTGACACATTGGATTAACTATGCGCTAAATATACACATCGTTATGTAAATAATAGAGCTGTAAAGTATTCTAGATTTGGTTTTACCAAAGGAAATTAACAGAAACTGTTGCAATGTACTTTCCATGAAATATTAATATGTACTTGCGTATAAACTAAGTATCTAGTTTATATAAGATCGTGGACTCGCGACTTTAAGATTACAATTCGATGCGCGACTGTTTAATGTCTAAATACTCAATGGCTATGCGATTAACACGACCAATTACACTCGCCAATACCTACTTCAGTGTAATCAGGATTGAATATTATTGATCAATCGAACTAAGTAATGCTGTCACTAAGACCTAAGAGAGTACCACATCTATAACACTTTTAAATACGAACAAGACGCCTACAAGGCTACAATTTATACAAACGTGTAGGTAATAAAGTTAGAACAATACCATAAGACGACATATACCTCTACAATGTCATTATAAAGAGAACACTCGAATGAATTACGTAAGTAAATCTATACTGGCTAAGCTGACCATTCAGAACGAGGCAAGTAAATCCTATGTAAAAATGAACAGATATACATAGGTATAGGTATCTAGTCGTGATGCGGAGTATCGTTTCTGTAATAGTAAGTAAGCCTAGGACCTAATGTCTCCAGAAGTTATGAAGATTTTCAACAATTGAATTTTCCACAAAGAAAATTTTTGGTAGAACTGCACAGTTGAAAAATTATCGTTTTTAAAAGACCTGATATAAGTGAGCCACTAACAGTATACAACATTACCTTTCAAATAAAAATCTGTGATTCCAAAATTTATAGAAAATATGGAACAGTTTACATCACATGGGTTTTTATGAACAACATCGGGTCGGCATTTAAAATCGATCGTTAGAAGAAGGCATGCGCTGCATAGTTGCAGGCAAAGAAGAGTTATGTTTGTTAAGTTTTTTTTTTCAATTCTACTCCGCTCAGATATTTATACAAAGTAATTTTATAGTAATAGTTATCGAGGATAGGCGCTCATGTAACGTAGGTCTTAGACCGATGCAATTAAACCGTAGATGAGATCAAGATGACAAATAAATGAAGCGTTATTCATTATAGTTAATAACAACAGTAGGTCTAAAGTAGCTGCAATGCTGTTGCTGAATAAATGTATCATTAACAGACAAGAACTTAACTGGGTCATTGTATTCTGATATTGGAATCACTCCAACTCTTTGAAAATAGTCGTATTTTTCGTATCGTTATCTTCATTGACTGATAGTAAGTAAATCTATAGATAGCTGTAGCTATTCAATAAACATAACATTTATGTATAACAACATGCATAGTGAATTTATATTGTATGTATATATATATTTAGACATAATCTCGTTTAACACCAATATCGATTTAATTTTTATAGATATGCCTATGAGCCCCTTACAAACACTGGAATAATCAACGCAATAAATGTAAGTAGAATATTTGTGTAGTTATTTGAACTCATCATTATAAAATCAATACAAAAAGAAGTCATTTTGTAAATAATATTTCTAATATTATTTTGTTTGCCACCGTTCTACTCTGTAAATAAAGTACTTATAGGCAAGGAGAGCAGCGAAGATTTTGTAAAGGTAATACTTATTAGATAACCGCACAGTCTTTAATCGTGCATAGACAAACCGGTACTTAACTCCAAGCTACGTATAAAAGTTAGCGAGATATAGATATTTAAATTCTTCTAAAATTAAAAAGCATTACGAAGCAATGCTCTGGAATGGATGAGGCACCTTGGGCCTATGTAATGCAATTTTCAGTTATATTTAATTTGTTAACAGCTTTTGTATCACAAAGTAAAGTTGAACATGTACGTACAATGACAATAAAATTAGTAACGTAATTCATAAATATTACTGATCTATCAGACTGATCAAACCTAAGTGAAAATAAGGAGAAAAAAATAAATTAAGGGTAACATAACTACACATTATTCCAACAATATGTTATGCACCTAGCTTACTACACTGGTCTAGGTCTCGCTGGCAACGGTGGTGGTGCACCCTGTCTGGCAGGGACCGGAGGCGGAGGCCCGGCGGGAGGCGGCGTGCTGCTCTCCGGGGGCGGCGGCGGCGCACACGTGGGGGGCGGCATGCTGTCCGCGGGCGGGGACGCTACGGGCGGCTGGGCCACCGACTTGCCTGCGTCGGGCGGGAGCGGAGCGGGGCGCGGGGGCGGCGGCCGAGCCGGGCTTATTGCAGGCGCTCTGGATGGCACCAGGGGAGTCGGCGAAGGTGCTGGAGGTCTGCTAGGTTGCTGTCTGCGAGGCGTTGGAGGAGCTGATCTAAGCGGACGTTCCGGTTGAGCTTCTCCAGACAGAGGCACAGTATTGTTTGAACACAAACCTATTTCAGATCGGACAATGTCAATCCAATTAGGAGTTTTTAAAGTGATTTGAAGAGGGATTGAACAAGCAGATATTTGCCCTTTCTGTGCCGCTGCTAGGGCATTTTGTCCTTCTCGAAAAGTAATACTGAGAGAAGAATCGTCAATGAACCGAACTAATGTTACTTCACCAATGGTGGATAATTCCTGCAGCACAGCTGCTACAACGTTATCGTCAAACGCTGAGTCTTCACTGTTGTATTCTTCAAAAGGTTGGACAATTATGCTAGCATCAGGGGGTCCAAGGTCCTTCACTACTTCGTAAAACACTTCCATGCATTTTGTATAACTAACCTGCAGTACTTCGATTTCTAGAATTGCGATAACTGGGCGATGATCGCTTTGTTTCAGTTCTGCGCGACCATAATGTAACAATTTGCCTGCTGCTAGTTCTGACGTGCTATCTGGATCAATAGTATATTTTCTGCTTCTCCACAACACGCGGTCGGTCCAGGCAGGGGCTCTACATTTCTCACTCGTATCGTAATCATCACTGAATAAATCATACTTATATGTGGGGGGGAATGTTATTTCACCCTCAAAACAATTTTTGAACACCAAACCTTGTTCTTTCTGCTGTATCAATTGATCATGGTCTAAGATTCGTTGTAAATTATTTTGTGACACCAATAGACGTATTTCATCTTTATCGAGATCGACGCGGTAGTTAAAGTCTCCACACCAGAATACATAATCGTGAGAGTATAGAGAGCGGCCCATTGGGAAGGCGGTTTTTCGAGTTATTTCAGTATAGTCGGCATTACGCTCTGTAACCTGAGATTGGCCTGCAGCAAAATGAGCACATACAAAGCACAGAGATGTTCCATAGAGAACCATTCGAATGCCAACTGATCCTTTGTTTCCCGTGGTTCCACCTAGACCAGTTTTGACGCAATCAAGAGCAACATCTCTTATGTGAGGTATTAGGTCTTTCCTGACAAATATGAAAAGGCAAACCCCAACAAGTTGATGACTCGAGAGCAATGTGTAGGGAGCATCTCTGCATAACACCTTTTCCAACTCTTCACTCCAAGCTTTTGCATTGTCAGTGCTGGCTGCCATGATATTGCTAGCATTTAAGTCCACAATTTCTTCAAAGCCAATTGCAAATATATCAGATGGGTGTTCTTTTAAATTAACTGTGTTGACTAAGGCTGAGTTAGGACAATCCAGTAACCAGTCTGCTAATGAAACATCTTTATAGGCAAGACTTCTAAAATGTTTTCCTCCATTTACATTGTATGTGCCAATAGTGATTCTTATAGTAGTTGGTTGTGTGAATTCACTTGATCTGCGACACATTTCCCTGAGAACTGGTGTGGAAGTATGCAATAAGTTAGACGGTAACAAAATACGCGAGCGATCAGCAAGTTCAGAGTTCAAAGTAGAGCCTAAGAGTAATATATCAATTGCCTCTTGTTTGGAATTATCTAGTAAATTATTTTGAATTGTTCGAGCAGCAGACCTTGCACCATCAATTAGTTTAGAGCCCCCTTGTATGGCACCAGTGCCAGCATATATTTTAGAAATTTCATTGCCATTATTGACCCACATTTGTTTAAATACTTCTTCAAATCTGCTGACATTTTGTTTTTTGTCAATACATTGCAATAGCATCAACTGAATTGCCAACATTTCCAAACCTATGAATGTTTGTATAGAATTGGTTCTGTCCAAACAATCTAAACAATTTGTTCTTATGGCTCCTTTTTGGATGTTATATATATCTGACCCTTTGGCACTGAAAATGCTTATTTCATCATAATGTTTTTCAATAATTTTCCTGAACTTTGCTAATGCATTTTCTATAGAAGAGGCTCTAACTTCTTGATGATAGTCAAAAATTATTTGAACTACATCATTATGTGCAGAGTCATTTAAATGTTTTTGAAATGCATTACTGAGAGTGGCTTCACCTTCACTGCCTCCAATCAAACTGGATCCCAACAAGTTAACAACAATCAATGATCCGTAGTTACGTTTTAGCTGAGAGAAATGTCTATCACATGCACTGGTAGATGCATCATATCCTCTAGACATCTTCACTTTGTGTGACCCTACCTGTATACCAGGTTGCTCCCAAAACAGTGGGACTGAACCTCTTGTCTGTATGTAAGAGGCTACTGAATCATCAATGTAAATAGCTTGCTCAGTTTCAACAAAATTAGCCACATTACCATCATCATTACAGCCTCGCACATTAAATCTAGTGCCAGCACGCTCACAGCTGAGTCGAGACACTAGTACTGCTCTTGCTTGTCTATGTCCAACATAAATGGTCCTTATTTCAACAGATCCACACATAGCTCGGGTTAACCACTCTTCACAATCAATTCCATATCTTATTAAATGTATAAACAAAGTCCTGTTCCAGAAAAATCTGTTGTCTGGGCTCGCTCCTTTACTTTTTCTTTGAGCGCACAAAGTGAGATCAAACAGATTGGTTGACTTTCCTGAATTCCATGAAAAGTAGAAGGTCCCAGAGTTTATTAATTTCCTCACTTCAGACACTTTGTCTTCACCTTGTGTATGATAGAACAAGGGTAAAAACTGCGTCTGGGTAATTTTGAAAACTTCGACGTCTCCTATCTTGCCGACGGAGCAGCAGCCCGTGACGAGGACCAGGTACAACATACAACTCTCGCCAGAATTTAACTGCAGTACCCCAAGAACACCGTAGGCGTCCGCTATTTTATGGTATTGTTTTCTCAAAGTTTCTGTTTCTTGAGACGACAGAGATACTACAGCTTGAGACTCGAAGAGAAGTGCACAGTCTTTATTTCTATGTTGCAATATTATACTGTATGGGTTCGGCGGAGCCGATTTCTCCAGAACTTTAAAACCTTTTGACATAGCCATGATTATTAGAGACCCTCAGTCACTTACGTGATAATAACAGCCATCCGCCCCCTTATTTCGAATACAATTTTGCACAACAATCAACCAAGCAAAATCCAATGAGAAAAATTCTAAGCAAATCGGAATCACAAATGTCAAATTAATACGTCAAAACTAATATAGGGCATCAAAAAATTGCTCCTCATCGCTGTCACTGGGTAATGTACCCAAAAGACTGGCAGCATTGCCACGTTGGATGGCAATGCTCAACCTCTGTGCGAAATAAAAGCCAGCCTTTGGGTCCCGGGAAGTGTCTATACCCAAAATTTACAGTTTTCTTTGGCAATGCTATAGATACCCAACAAAATTATTATACCGGAACAACCTGTTAGAATCCGCTGTTGGCTGTCAACAAGGTGATCCACTCGGGCCTGTGATTTTTAGTTTGGCGATTAACCCAATTATTCGGCAGCTAAATTCTGAATTTAACGTGTGGTATCTCGACGACGGGACCCTGGGAGGCAACAGAGATACTGTTCTTAATGATTTAATTTTCCTAAAAGATAAATTCCACGACATTGGCCTCGACCTCAACCTATCTAAATGTGAACTTTTTATACCCGACTCGACTGACAGACAGACTATTCTTCAAAATTTCCTCGCAATAGCTCCTGAAATTAAACCGATAGACCAAAGTTCTCTTTGCCTCCTTGGATCGCCTATACTGGAAGATTCATTTTCGGATTTTATTGAGAAGAAAATTCAAAATTTTAATGATGTTTCGGAAAGGCTACTCAAAATTAATATGCATGCAGCCATCACCATCATACGGTACTGCTGTTTTGGACCAAAACTTACATATAACTTGCGTGCTTCCCATTTATGGAAGCACACCAACCTTTGGACAAAATCGACGAAATTATAAGACATACACTATCATCCATTTTAAATGTGGCCTTGGACGACAGAGCTTGGTCTCAAGCGACTCTTCCCATCCGTATGGGAGGACTTGGCGTCCGTAAAATTTCCAGTGTAAGTTTACCAGCCTTTATTTCCTCGGTCCATGGCACTGAGAAATTGATCAGGAAAATATTACCCACCACACTGGTCAATTTTGAGGTGCCAAGCCTGACTGAGGCTTTAAACGCTTGGAAAGTCGCATGCCCGAACACCGACTTACCCGCCAACCTGTCCTCTCAGAGACAGTGGGATGAGCCGCTCTGCAGAGTAATACGGAAAAGTTTAATCGATACGTCAATGACTTCTGCAGAGCGAGCGCGCCTACTGGCTGTGGGTGAATGGGAGTCGGGTCTATGGCTTCTTGCACTTCCGTCTTCAAACACAGGCACCATGTTTGATGACACCACCTTCAGACTCGCCGTTTGCCTCCGACTAGGTGCTCCATGCTGCTCTCCTCATCGCTGCCACTGCGGGGAAGCTGTCAACAGCCTCGGTCACCACGGCCTGTCGTGCAGCCGGAGTGCCGGCCGCATACCACGACATGCCAACATAAACGACGTGATCCGTCGCGCTCTTGTTGCCGTCGGCGTGCCAGCCGTACTCGAACCAAATGGCTTAGCACGCGATGATGGCAAGAGACCAGACGGCATGTCGCTATTTCCGTGGAAGGTGGGTAGGACTTTAGTGTGGGACGCGACATGCGTCGACACTCTTGCGCCATCTCACCTTCCCGGAACTGCATGTCGTGCTGGCTCCGCCGCTGCACAAGCAGAGAACCTCAAGCGGCGCAAATATAGTAACCTTATAGGCAATTACATGTTTGAGCCGTTTGGGGTTGAAACTCTAGGGCCGTGGGGTCCGAGCGCCCACCTTCTTGCCAGGGATATCTCCCAGCGCCTGGTTGACACTTCCCGGGACCCAAAGGCTGGCTTTTATTTCGCACAGAGGTTGAGCATTGCCATCCAACGTGGCAATGCTGCCAGTCTTTTGGGTACATTACCCAGTGACAGCGATGAGGAGCAATTTTTTGATGCCCTATATTAGTGTTAAGTTGTATATATATATAAGTTTATTTTATTTTCAATTAATGTAAATATTTTGTGAATAAATTCATACGTTATTGTAAAAAAAAATACGTCAAAACTGTCAAACGGGGAAATAACATCGATCAGATTGCCAACTTTACAGTATAAGGTCAAAGGTCACGAAGGTTCATTTGTAACCATAAACTACGCTCTCTGTAAAGTAGTTTGCTATTGGAAAGATTTACATACAATTTTAACCAAGCAAATCAATATCTGTCTCGACTTTTCTAAATTTTTTCGATTCGCCTTGAGGTAAATGCTGCACTGTTAGCGGGAAATTTAAATTTATATGTTTCACACTCATGTTAATTTTAGATTTAAGCCGTGATAACATAATTCAACGTTATTTTTGTTCTCTTTGTTTACAACCGAAAGTTTTCACAATACAAATGTAATCCGAAATACTAATCATTTTTTGTATTAAAAAATATAACGGGAGTGATAAGTTTTTTTCGGAGTTAAACAGATGCATACTCCCACTTACAGTTGAAGTATTTACTCTTGGTGCTCAGACAAAGGCTTCCATCAGAATAAACCGAAAGAACGTTTTGGGAATGGGTACATTGATATTGGATTGTGAATTTACATCCATTTTGGCAATTATAAATATCTTTTATTAATTTATTGTAACTCGTGCATACATCTATATAATACATCAAATAAATACATTTCATTACAAACTAAAATTAACGTATTTCTGATATAATGCAACAGAATTGACATTTACATTCAGTCGGCCGGTATTTTTTTGTACATAATCTTGGTATATTTCGCGAGAAGCCTTGGAGACGGTCGGCGGTATGACGTCTACTGAGCTGTCGATGGTGAACGCACTGTTAACAGTCATCACCACGTGGATATCCGACTTGTACCGAGGATTTGAACGCCGTTCGAAGTTCACGTACCTTTTATACCTGTGAAAGCATCATTTATTTTGACATGTTTTTTTTTGTTCAAATCTGCTTACATATTAATATAATTAAAAAATAGAGAGGAAACATGTTTCGTTCATTTGTTTGTACCGTCAAGACCCCGAAACTACAAACCGATTTGAAAAATCTTTTACTGCAAAAATCTCTATCCTCAGGTGACATAGGCTATATTTTATTTGGGTACAGGAAGAGAGTGCAGCCGCGGGAAACCACTAGTGATCAATATCTAGAAATTCAATTTATCTTTTTACTTACATGACCATGTCACGTTTATTAGGTTCATTCAATAGTACCCTATTGCGTCGTTTAATAGCTGGGAACAATGGCGTTTCCTCGACTTCCTCTGCCTTTAAAACTTTGGCCACCACAGTGAGTGGCGAGGGCACTGACAAACGTGTGCTTGGCGTTGAGTTCGTTAAGTCGTCGTCGGTTGATGAATCTCCGTTGGAACTGTGGATTGTTAATATTGTTTAATATTTTTTATTAATTGCTATTTTCTTGTAGTGACTTGGATTCGTCCAAGATGAGAGTTATAGACCCAACAAGCGAGTTTATCATGTCAGGGCATCAAGCTTTGATCCGCAAAGATGTTAAAAATCAAGGGAAAAATTATATGATACAAAAAATTTGTAGGTCCTATTTTTGTTAAATCCCCACTTGGCTCGGTATATGAATATCAATTTGGCAATGAGTATTTTTTTTTTTAATCGGAAGGAAAATTAACAATTGAAGTGAAGCGGAAAGGAGTATCAGACTTTCTCACGAAAAATTATCAGTGATGAAACCAATTGTAGTTTTGCAAGCTAGAAGTTAATCTCAATACATACTCGCTAGAATTATTGGACGTTGTACTTGAACGCCCACTGATCACCGGGTTCTTAGAGGTCGGGCCTTTCGTCTGTCCCATCGCGCGGCCCCTCACTACGAATGGACTAAAACTTTCGGAGAACGTAGGAGCCAAGTCGCGGAGCGTGTGGAACATCTGTGAAAATAATAAGAGATGGGTTGAGTTCAAACTCATTTTCTTATTCCAAATAGGCCTTTTGGCGTTCTTCCGAAACGTCAAGCTATTTGCACGGTTCCAACGCACTCGTTGGTTCTTCTCCATGAGACCAGTGGGTCTCATGGAGAAGAACCGGCAAGAAAGTCCACAGCTACTCTTTTCAATGTATGTTCATGTACACATGTTTAGGCAAATAGGTGTCGGCAAACTTGAAGCTGGCAAGTATGTCCACTGTTACATAAACATGATTTTGTGTAGCATTTCTCGCGAATTTTTACGACTGAACCGCCATTAAGTTTAGCATCTATCTATACCAATGTGTCAAGTACACTTGTGTTAAGTCTCACTTTAAATTCGAAGCACTCCATAAGGACGGTATACTCGAAGGGTCTATTGTAGTCATGGTACGGGTCCACCATTTCTATGGTGCTGCTGCTGTCGCCCTGCATGCCGATGATCTCGCAGCAAAGCTTCCGCATCTCGTTGCACGGCAGCGGTAAGTGGCGGAGCACGTCGTCATCCCACCATTTTGTTAGTGATCTGAGAAAGTTTAAGGACACTTTCTGTTTTAATAAATAAATAAAATGGTAGGAAATATCCTATGTAGCTTGATGGATTGGGTAATAGAAACAATACTTATGGATGCCTTAATTATTGTTAATTTTACACGCCAAAGATGTTCAAATGACAGCCCACTTTTTTATCGAGCCTTCCGAAACGCAGGAGAAGTCATCACGAAAAAGATGGTCACCCATCCACGGACTAACTGCGCCAATCGTTGCTTAACCTTACAATCGATGGACTCGTGCGGTTCCCTCTTAGCAATGAGCTTCTCGTAATGCTTTATTATAACCTAACTAGACGTTTTCCCGCAGTTTCACTTGCGTCCCACGAGAACTATTTCCCGTACCGGGATAAAATATAGCCTATGTTTCTCGGGAAGAGTGTAACTTTCCAACAGTGACAGATTTTTTTTTTATCGGTCGAGTAGTATTTGAGTTTATCCATTACAAACAAAGAAATAAAAAAAAGTTTTTCTCTTTATAATATTTTTTTATATTATATCTAGCCTGTAGTGTCCCACTGCTGGGCAAAGGCCTCCCCATCTCGCTTCCACTCTTCCCGATCTTTCGACCGTGTCCACCAAACCGGACGATAGGCGTCTAGTTCGTCACGCCATCTCTTCCGGGGCCTACCCCGCCTGCGGTGTCCATCCTGAGGTATCCACTGGGTGATAATAGTGGCCCATCTCTCCGGATGCATTCGGCTGACGTGTCCGGCCCAGTTCCATTTTAATGTCGCCGCCTTTTGGCCTACATCAGCGACTCCTGTTCTGGAACGTATCACGGTATTCCGTATGCGATCGGTCCGTTTAATACCTAAAAGGCTACGTTCCATTGCCCTTTGGCAAACCTTGAGCCTGGACTTCTGACACTCGGTGAGAGACCAGGTTTGCGCACCGTAGGTTAGGACGGGCAAGATACACATGTCGACTAACTTTCGCTTGAGTGAAAGAGGAAGGTCCCCTTTCATGTATTGTTTCATGGACCAGTAGCTTTTCCAGGCATTCTCGAGTCGGCGATCTATTTCCTTCTCTTGCCTGTTATCGAAAGAAACTAACTGGCCCAAGTAGATGTACTCGTCGACATAGTGTAGAGCTTGCCCATCTACCTCGACCCTACGTTTCGTGCTGTTGGTCATTGTGTGTGTCTTGCTCATGTTCATTTGAAGTCCAACCTCCAGGCTTGCCCTGCTCAGATCTTGGAGCATTTGTTGGAGCTCTGCTGATGTAGACGCAAAAAGAACGATGTCGTCAGCAAAACGCAAGTTGGTCAGTCTTTTGCTACCGATGACGATGCCTTTAGATGTCCACGGCACAGTGAGTTTTCTGAAGACTTCCTCCAGTGTACAGGTAAACAGATTAGGGGAGAGCGGATCACCCTGTTTTACGCCTTTTTCTATGTGAAATGGTGGGCCAGGGGAAAGTAGTTTAATTGAAGCTGTGCTGGCTCTGTAGACTAACTCCAAAAGCTTTATATAGGTCTCATTCACTTCTTGCGAGCGTAAAGATGTAAAGATCGCTGTGTGTTTGAGACTGTCAAAAGCCTTAGAGTAATCCACAAAAGCCAGGTATAACGGTTTATGGTATTCGTTATATTTTTCTATTATTTGGTTGAGCGTAAACAGATGGTCGGTTGTGGAGAAGGAAGGGCGAAACTCAGCCTGTTCGACTGGCTGATGCTGGTCTAGCTGGCCTCTGATGCGGTTATGTACAATTTTAATAAAGAGTTTATACAGATGGGAAATTAGGCTTATGGGTCGATAGTTATTGATTTCGGACTTGTCACCTTTTTTATGGAGAAGAATTATATTGGAGTGGGCAAATTGCTTTGGTATCTGACCAGAATACAAAATAGAGTTAAAAAGATTAGTGATATGGGGTATTAATGTGTTTTTGAATAGTTTAAGTATCTCAGTACTGATGCCATCTTCTCCAGGGCTCTTGTTGTATTTTAAGCTTTTTAGAGCTGAATCAATTTCACCACTAGTGATGGGAGGGATAGCATCAGTGCAGAGGTAATCAATAGGTTCAGAGGGTCGCGATGAATCTGAGTATAAGGTTTTGTAAAAGTCTGTACATATGTGGGTTATTGTATCTCTACTATGCTGTTTAACACCATTTCTGTCGCGCAGACACGTCAACCATGTTTTGTGTCCCGAAATTCCATTTTTTGCCGATCTTAATGATCCACCTCTCTCTAGAGCAGTTTTAATTAATTTTGTGTTGTAGTTTCTTAAGTCTTTCCTGATATGTCTTTTTACTTTTTTATCCAGTTTCTATTTATATAGTTCTTTATAATATTAGTATATGTAATTACATTTAACGATTTTGATTACCTGTTTCTAGGTATATAAACCATAGCCTCAGGGTGGTGTAGATAGTAGTCGCTCTGGTACTCCCATATGGGTGCTCTAGCGGGGTCCGGTATGAACAGCCCGAGGAACAAGTTCATGGTGTTCTGCTTCTCAGCATCAGAGAACGTGTTGGAGTAGTACCGACTCAGGGTTTGCATTATGTCGTTGCCGTGAGACGACCATGGAGCCGTTTTACGATATGTTTTTATTCTGAAAGGAAAGGAGGAATAATGAAAATGCATATTAGTATTATGCTAGTACATAGTAATTTCCAAATAAGGGTTTTATGAAAATTTCGTCACTTTGAAAAAGTTTGTGAGAACACTCCCCATTCAGGGAGCTGTTTATTTTTAAAAATTGCTCTTTATTGTTTTTTTTTTTTATAATTATTATAACGGTACTTTACCCTATTTATTTGTAATAACCTTATTAAGGACTTCATAAATGTGAATGGTGGACATACCTGTGCACTAACTGTGAGCCTCCGTACTGCAACGCTAACGTGTCTCCATGGTCTTCATACAATCCTTCAAGCAGCCTGGCGCAGTCAGAATCGAACTCTATATTCGGTTCTCCTATGAGTCCCAAGGCGTATAACTGGAAATAAAAGAAGACTTTATATGACGTCACGCAGAAATATCAAGATATTCGACCCATGATGATTTGAAAGGACTAAGCGGAAGATTAAGATCATAAGATTCATAAAAGGAACGTCCTTTAAAATTCTGGCTAAGAACCCTCTCGACAAAAATTTATTTCAAAAAGCCTTTTAAGTATGGTGTAAGGTGTTTCCAGACATTGTGACGTGAGAATGACAATCGTGGGTTTCCGGACATTTACAAAGCCTGGAGCCTGCAAGTTGGAGGTTTCTCCGTATTTCAGATGTTGAGCTGCAGTCTCTGATCTTGTATACTAGACTTCGTTGTTACAATGCCACGTCATAGTCCTTCAAGCGGCTTTAAGAAAACACTGCTGCTGTGGTTCGCCAGCTTACCCTAGAAAGAAAGAAGGTTGGAAAAAAGGAGGAAAAGGTCGTAATTACCTGGTATGCCAGTACGCACTTGCCGATAGCGAACTGTGCGGTATTGGTGCGGTCGAGGCAGTCCACACAGTTGACGCGCACCAGCCCGGTCTGCAGGCGGCCGGCGCGGTGGCCGGGCGCGCCCGCCGCCTCGCCGTACGCGTCCGCGCTCAGGAACACGCCCGTCTTGCGGACTACCGTACGAGCTATAGCTGATAACCTAGAAATTATAATAACTATGTTATTGGTTTTATGCCCACAACTGTACATTATTGTCTAACCCGTCTCTCAGGCAGGTGAAGCATCTGCCTATCAAGTTTTATGTCAATCGGCCCAGCAGTTTATTACATTAAGACCTTATATTAGTATCTACGTTATTCATAAGATAGTAGACTCAAAGTACTTGTGACAGGTTACTTACTTATCCAAAACTTTAGCATCAGATCTCTTGTTAGTCCTAGCCATATCCAAGTGATAATACTGTACAGCATGCTCAGGCGGCAGGAACTGATTCAAATATTTTATTCCATTACTTATCACATCTGTTAACAGAGATTCATGCTTCTTCTTCTCTCTTTTCTTCACTAAATTCAAGAACATAATTGGAGAACCATATCTTCTCATCAGATTGTTTAAATGCTTGCCTGGTATCTCAGCAAATGGATCACTTAAATCAATTGATATTGCTGGTTTTGGCACCATTTTGGATACATCTTGGGACCAGAAGCTGGGTATTGATCCTCTCAATTGAACAAATGAGCTGAATCTGAAAAAACGAAAAAGAGAAATCAGAACTTGAAAATGGAATATGGAATGTGCTAAGCAATTAAGGAGTTTGTTACCTGCCAGCTGCAAATGATGAAACCATTGAATCATGAACAATTTGTTCAGTTTCCACCTCATTGGCTACATCTCCATGCATGTTTGCTCCTCTCTTCAGGAACCTTGTGCCTGCATACCTATTGCTCCTCCTTGCTATGAGTGTGAGGTATATTGGTCGCCCAAATATGTTTAAATTGCTCTGTTCTATAAAGCCATGTACTATGTACAGGATCCAGTCAGGGTGTAGGTGTGAATGTACTGCTGATAGTAAATGACTGTTCCACACAAATCTCCATTCTGGTACTGTGCGCACACCAAAGTCTAATCGATTTTGCTGACAACTGGGGGAATAGAAAATAGACCAGTATCAGCATATTTATGTTAGTGAAACTATAGAAAGAAATGTTAAATAATTTGATAGGTAATTATAAAACCATTACCCAGACTTTTGCCTCTGTTCCAACTGACTCTTCCAAGTTTCAAATATATCTTCATCATTATCATCATACTTGTTACACTCACACTTCTCTTCAGTTTCCTGGCTGGTAGAAGATCTAAGATTCATGTGGTACACCGCTGCTGTCACAGGCTTAGGAAATAAAGCTGGGGCCAGCTGCCTTGGAGGTGCCATATTCATTTGTAGTGTGTGAGTCACATCATAACTATAGCTATAATAGAAGTTTGTAGATAAGTCTATGGCTAGGAACATTTTCAAGTATCTCTGCTCGTCTGGGTGAGGAGGCTTACTGCTCTCATTAGGAATGTATATTGTAGCTGTGTCTTCTATTTTGTAAATGGAATGTGAACCAATGACAGCCACTTTTCTTCTTTTCGTTACTAATATTATGTAGTAGCCTTCTAAGAATCTTATGAAACCTGAAAATATTAGAAGCTTTAGTTTAGTATAACATTTAATAATCAACAAACAGAATTAATGTCTAAAGGAAAAAGATAGATAACAACCACAAGATGCCACAGTATTCACATTAGATGCTATCAAGGGACTGTGTGCCAGTAAATGGTCAAGCTGAACCTTTGATTTATTTATTTAATAGTTTTGTACACATAAAAACACAAAGAAGAATAAATAATAGAAACAATTGTACAAGGGCACAGCTTATCTCTAAAGAAATTTCTTCCAGCAGGCAGAATTTCCTATATTATATTACAATTTTTGTGATTTTCACTGTTGTGCCTCGAAGCAATATTAATACAAAATACAATATATCTACTTGTGTAATATTCAAGAAATATTTACCAACAATTCCAAATGCTGATACAAGTTTGTTAAGGCCAGTTCTGCCCGCTCTGTTCCCAAACCCTATCATGTTGAGTAACTGATGTATCTCCTGTTTGTTGTACTCGAACTTGTCGTCAACCAGTATCAGTTCTCGAGGGTCAGTTCTGTCGATCTTCAGGACACGAAACCTCGTTTCTGTGTTATTAGAACCTATCAAGTAGAACCTCTGAAATATAAAAAAAAATTAGGTATAAAGTCTGTTTAGCCTTTTGAGCATTTAATTGAAAGAAATGTTGTTCATGTATAGTGAGTGAGTCTTTTTTGTTTGTTTAATTTAGGTTTTACTTACAGCTTTGGTTTCGTAAAGAGCTATTCGTTGTATTGAGCTTATTATCGGGTGAAACATTATACTTTGCTTAGACATTTTGGTAGGAATAATAGCACTTCTCGGGTCTACTGCATGGGATGAACAGACACTGGATTAGTTTTGTAAGTAATAATAAATCAATTACTTTTCATTTACAAAGAAAGTAAACAATTTAGTAGGCGTAACAGCTGTTTTTGTTTATGTCAACGTCATTCTATTTCAAGTGTCAGCTGTCAAATTCATACTGAAATAGAGTAGATCGCCAAATCGACTAAAGCGTATCACTGCAATATAGTTTATTTTCTAATTATTTCTAAATAAAATTCGCTGTATGGTTCATTCAGGTCAGGTTATACACCCATTAGCAATACTAAAATGCAGAGTTATTGAAGCATCAATAGACGTGTTATGCTATTCTACTCGCATTTGGCTTATTTTAAAATCTTGTAAATGGTAACACTGAGCTAACAACAGAAGCACCAACATAATAAATTAATTACATGTTCCACTTTTTTGAAATATTGTTCTTGTAAAAAAAAAATATGATATTGTAAAGTAATTTTAACAGATAACGTGCATTATATTTCCTAAATATTTAAATTTAAAATTTATAGAGAAGCACCTACATGTACAGGAAAAAATCAAATTAATTGAATGAATTAGCTAACTATATTTGTTTAGTAGAACATCGTTAGGGTAAATATTTATGGTGTAAACAGAATCTTGAGACCAGAATTGGTTTTATTCTATATCTTTAAAGAGACCTCACTTAAAATAGTAATTTAGACCGTCAAGATATTTTTTATGGTTGATAAAATGTCAGAGGAGATCGATTTACATTATTAAAAATTAGACTCATGCACACTAACTAAACTCCTATCAGATATGAAAAAATCGAAATATGTACCTACGTCAGCAGTATTAGACCAGTAGCATAAAAAATAGCTGCAGTCGACAATAAATCAATTCGCTCACGTTCATACTTATAAGTAAATGAACTTCCAATAGGTATTTGTAATCCTTGGTCATAGGAAATAAATAATTAAATAGGTTCCTAAAGAAATAAGATTAGAAACTGTTATTATTCTCATAAAAAATACTTTTTTTTTAATTAGCCTCTGCTGTCCCACTACTGGGCAAAGGCCTCCCCCAAAGCCTTCCACTTTTCTCTATCCATTGCTGCTTGAGGCCAGTCCGAGGTCCAAGTCTTCCCTCCAGCGTTTCCTTGGTCTTCCTCTCGGTCGCCTTCCATCCTCCGGGATCAACTTTGTGGTTATATTGGCCCACTTTTCCGGATGCATTCGACAGATGTGACCCGCCCAATCCCACTTCAAGTTTGCAGACTTAAAAATTACTTATTGAATAATAAATAAAACGCCTTACAGAAATAATTCATATCTTCTATAGCTTCTTCTGTAGCTTTAACTCAACGAGTAGTCTACGCCAGTGCTACGACAACGCTACGACCGGCTACGACTTCTACATTATTTACAAATAATGGTTTTCCTTGAACGTTTTTTGTTTATTAATATAATGAGGATTTTGTTTTTCTACATGAACATTAAATTTTTGTCAAGTCTTGCACAACAAGCAACTAAACACAGGCTATTTTTTTTTAAATGAGAGTGCAACAGACTACTTTTTCGAAATTAATTACAGTAAGTAGATATTTACCTACTTAGAACAAAATGACTACATATTTAAAATTTTATTTAATGGTGATAATAGGTAGATATGATAATTGGTGATAAAGACATTTATTAGTCGATAAATAAAAATGATATTTTCGTTAATATTGATTGCGTTGATGTCTTTTCTATGCACTTTGCAGTGCATCACACACGTACGACGTGCGAGGCAACTCAATTTGACTGCGATTTTTAATAAAATTCTTAGGAATTCCGTGATTTTCTGTATATGGTTGTTAAATAGAATTTTTCAAGCTATTTAAGATTATATTTTTTTAAGTTTCAAGCAATCCATGAAAGATTTTGTAAGTTTGTTTGTAAGTAACATGATTGGTCTCGGAGCAGTCCTGTCCAATAGATTACTGAAAATTAATAAAAAATCAAGCTTCTACCAAGGTGTTGAGCTGTATTCCGCGATACCGAGGCATGTTGAAAAGTCTTAAACACTTATTCTCTTCGGAAGACGACAGTAATGTCGTGTTAAGATTTTAATAACACGAAGACTTTAAAAGCTTTAACTGTCTTAAGATTTTAATTGCTATTGTGGTGTTGAAACCTGTCGCTTACGCGGGAAGGGAAGGGAAGAAACACTATTGTTGTAGAAGATGTCTTCTATATAGAACTTAATGTAAAATATGGTGAAAAATATGGTGGTGCATTGACAAGGAAGTATGTCTATGTATTATGAGCCAATACTTAAGAAATAAGAGCTTGTTTACATTCTAAGTTCCATTGTGTAGGTACTTTCATGGTTTTTCAGCCAGGTTTGTGCCCTACTGTGCACACCGCGTTTAAGTAAGACAGCAAGTAAAGGGTCTGCTGTATTTATAATCCCCCGCATTAATTAGCATTATAAATTAAGATAAAAAAGGAAAATTCGCGTAAAACGAACGAGCTTTGAAATAGAATTTTAAGTAAAAAGCTTGAATCTAAACAAATTGAAGTGATTTATCAAATCATTTTAAATAAAAATATTTAAAGACCTATGTGGATAATTTGTATGGAAAAAATAAGGGCCTGAATGAAATTTAAAATTAAATAAATAAACAACGTTGGTAGATACCATACTCGAAGCTTTTCAGTAATTTTCATACAGCACTAACAAATATGATATGCCGCTCATTAATGCTTATGTTGAGGGCAGCATCAAAGAGAGCAGGCGTCAGACTCCTGCAGACATAACATAGGTGTACGTAATAACAATGTAACGAGACATATTGTTACGTCAAAGTGCCACTCCCAAGCTCACTGAAATATTTGTGTGAATTTGGAAGTGGGTCAAGCTGTCGTTATTCACGTCGCTATCCCGAATTACAGCCAGCGTCGGCTGGCGGCCATCCCGTTTTGTATTCGGAGGGTTTTTAGATAACCTGCCGGTCTGCATTGAACATTCATTGTGTGAGTCCATGTGTGTAAATGAGGCTGTGGTGCTGGCGGGCACGACAGCGGGCGGGCAGCGCGCATGCGCGGGGCGGCGCTGGCGTCGCGCGCGCCAGTCCAGCCCGCGCCCTCGCCGCCGCCGCACCGCGCGCGCGACGCAGCCTCCCACACGCACGACGCACTCTCATACTAATAACAATGAATTCCCACATCGGCCCCCTCGCAGCTGTGCTACTATAATAGTTTATGTGATCGCCACCGGCCCAGTGCTCTCCCGGCCGCGAGACCGGTCCAGATCGGGAAGCTGCGCCGGCCTCACGCCCGACTACAGTGGAATGCGGCAATTTTAACTACTGCGGACCCCGGGGACCCATATAAGAATAGGGATCGAACGATTACAATCCCAGCCGTAAGGTAAGTCATCTGTCTTTATATGTTTTAGTAGCAGCCTTCGAGAAATGCCGCATCGGCCGTTAAAATAATTCGATAAAGTAGAGTAGACGGCCGAAGTAAATAAAACATCAAGTTCTATTACATTTACTTATGATATGAAGGAGCGCCTATAGCCATTACTGTAACTTGCAAGACGTTTAACTTGGAGCTAACTTACTCTCGGATATATCTGAGTGAAGGCTTTTATCCTGTAAGTACGAAGTTTTACTAAAGTACTGAAAGAGGAGATTTCTGTTTTTGTTTTAAAGAAGTATTCAGACACGCAAAATTCAATGAAACGTTTTATCATGGCTTCAAAGCCAGTAATTAAAATTTAAATGAATCCTCACTTCATAATAATTAAGTTATGTTCACAATTATCAGAAGATAGGAAAAAATCGAATTGGAAAAATAATAAAATATCAAATAATTGAATCATGTATAATAAGCTCATATCTACTGAATGTTATTATGAAATTCGATAACACTAGCGCAGTGGATATCCTGTATTTGTTTTTTTACTCTTTATAGCTTAGAATAAAAAAGAGTTAAGTTTTCAGCATTTGGCAGTGGTAATAAAAAATAGTTTCAGCCAACGCCCTACATTTATTATAGTCAATAAGATTCAATATCAAGACGCTCTCTTTGATGAATATTACTATTTCCATGAAAAACATGAAATCATGCGAGGGTGGGGGCTTATTAAAAATAGGTAAATTAAAAATATCTAAGATTTTTAAATCAGCATTACAATTAAATCAAAATATAATTTAAGTTTTGTTTAAACTTAAATATCCAACAAATAACATAATTATTCTCTTAGCTTTTTTATTATCCTTGAACCACCGATCGTGTTATCATGAATCGCGATTCGCAGACTGAGAATCAATACTTAGCCAAAACCGTTACGAAATTCAAATACAATTCATAAAAACTAAGCGGATAACAAAACAGCTAGCGAATACGCTGCTATGTAAAACCGTACGCGAACATATTCATTCATTGTAAGAACAATTTTATAAAATGTACAGCGCACGGCCGAAGATCAGAAGTACGTTCGAAATAATCGCCAGCAATCATTCTTTCAATAACGTACCGAGACGTTCTAAAATTGCAAAAGAGGCGTGATGTCAGAGTACTCAGAGGTATACGACGGATTAAGTAAGATAGCCATGGATCGCTTTCTTTTCTGCCGACAACGAGTCTAGAACATCTATTCAGTTACGCTCTCAATTTCTCACGGCAAATGCGACTTGCGAGGCCTAAGAACGAAAATACTGAATATGCATTGTTGTATTCCTCTCCTTTGCAACTAATATCTAGCTCTGTGCAGTCGGAACGATTGAATGGTTCTTCAAACTCGATACTCCGATATTTTTCTCGAGCAATGATCGATCTCACTTTTAATTGGTTTATTGATTTAAGTATTTTTATTGCCGAAAATATTGGTATTAATTGGATGTATATCAATCATAATTTGATCGATATGTGCTGGAAATGATATTTACACACGATTTAAATTATTTACTATTAGAAGATTGACACCTTATCTGTGTCACTGTGGTATTTAAAATGTTCAATGTTGGTTTAGTTTATAGTAAGTGGAGCACGAGGCAAAGAAATTAATATCTTACATGCCGGTAACCACACGCTTGACTGCCCTCATTTGGTGGTGACTAGTACAAAGACTGGAAAGTGGAAACCCATTGTGATTTTAAATTGAATATGGGAAGGAAGGATCGATCAGAAATTGTAGCTAATAGGAGTTTTCTAATGAGTTATGAGTAACTGTATGATAATATCGCTTGTATGTCACCTAGCATTTATTTGTAACTTAACACCAGCTATCCATTATACATATTCATGAATATGTTATGAGGTTAGACACACAGTGACATAGACAGCGTCAGTAAAGCTAGAATTAACCGAGATAGCATTGGAATTATTCGATTCTGGCAACAGTTTCCGTGGTAACAGTTTGACCGCAGCGGAACTATTACGAAACCACAGTATGGAGCTAAACCCATGAGTTTGAGAGTAACACTGGTTCACCCAGGCTTATTACACTGCAACTGATACCAGCTCACCGCAATTTTCAAACTGAACTTCAATGCAGCCTTCGTTACAGATTTGAATAGCCAACACTTTTTTAAAGTGACCATTTCATGGTTCAGTATGGTAGTTCTGTAGGTACTTTAATTAACTTTTGTTTAAAATAAAACACGTATTAAAGGTTTATTAAAATGTTGTAAACATTTAAAAGCATTTTAATGGATATATTAGAGCTTGGAAACGTCCGTTCATTTGCAAGATATCCTTCGGTACTTACCCTACATCCTTATTTCATATTCTGGCGTGATATCATATGTGCCTACATACTATAGAAGTTGCAATAAGCCTCATAAAAATCATCATCATCCATCAGCCTTTTTCCCAACCATGTTGGGGTCGGCTTCCAGTCTAACCTCATAAACATATTCTAGCTTAAACTTAAGCACTTATTTAAAGGACCCAGTTCGTCTAGTCTTTAGTCCATCAGCGGTCCATCTAAGCGGTAGTTTTTTTTTTATTTTAGTAGGTAGTTAGATAGTTAGATAGGTAGTTTTTTTTGCCAAGATTCCATCACGTAAATATACGTACGTAGAATTATAGCAACATCCCACTACAAAGATTTCTGAAACTAAGTATAACAACATAGAAAATACTTGCAAATTTTTATTCACATTTAAAAAGACGGCTCTTGCAAAAGTGCACCAGTATTTTACCAAAAGTTTCCCGGCTCACATCTGTCGTCTAAGTTATTGTAAAATAAATAGAAACAGCACTGACCCAGAGAAACACACAAAGCAATACTTTAAATGTTACGTATTTTATTTTAAAGTTATTTATTCGGTGTATGCGTTTAAGAACCAGCGGTTTTGAAAACTTTCAGTAATTCGCCTTTTATGTTCCGTCTAATCCATCTTTATAAATGATTTTTTTTTAATGATTTTTGTAATAAACATGCATTCAGTGAATAGAAGATGTGAATTATTTCTTAAATTCTAGTCAGCTGTAACCGCAGTGCAACACCGATTACGCAAAGCCTAAACAAAAGTATCAAGATTGGCCATGGCCCTGTGACCTACACATGTATTATACGGTATAACAAACATATACTGACAAATTATACTATTGAATGATGCTCCAAGATGTGAAAATATTTCTCATAAACTTACACACACAGCTTTAAACTTACATGTTTAACCCATTGTTATGTAATAATAGGATATTCGCACCCTACTGTCCGAGAATATCCCAATACTTTGAAATTTTCATTAAAATAGGTAACATTTATTCTTAAATAATATTTTTTTCTTCTTGTAATAAAAGGCTTTCATTCACGCCGTATTTTCCAACGACGCGCGACGTGAGTACTTCACTTATAATCATATTCTAATTTCTTTAATACTCAACTATTCTCATAAAGTGGTAGTTCTTAGAAAAGCTTATTTATTTAAACTCACTCAATGAATTTCCAATGCATCACTTCAACTGTGCAAGAATCTTCTATGTCCCCGAGTCAAACTTGAATGACGAGATTTGAATAACCGTTTTAGTACTATTAGCCAGTTCTTTGGGCTCTCGTAATAAAAAACGGTCAAGTTAGAGTTGGCTCCGCGTGATTACGATATTTTCGAGACAATACCGGTTTAACTAAGAGGAATAAATTACGTTATTTACAAACTGGAGTACGAGATGAGCTTTTTTAAGTTTGTGAGAGGATGGTTGTATTGAATTTCATTATCTACAAATGGTTTGACTTAATTTTATGCTGTGAGGCTTTTTTCTGGTTTTTGCTCACTCTTAAAACTTTCCACGTATTTATCTTGTGCTAATGATGACGAAACAACAAATAAATAGCACGAATTCAATAAACAACACATGCAAGTATTAATTAATAAATGCATATAGTTATGCCAAGCGCGTGGCTTAATATAACCCGAATGTAAACTATAATATAATAGTTCAGGTTAAGGGAAATGCAATTTTCATCAGCAAACTATTTACTATAACCGCATCGTCGCTCCGCATCCCCCATCCAGTGATTATGACGATACGCCAAACCGATTACCGTCCAATTAATTGTGAACATGCTACCGAGTTATAATCGAATTTACACGTCATTAAATGTTGTTCCAATAAGTAAAACTTCAACACACAACTCGGAACTGTTATCAT
This sequence comes from Helicoverpa armigera, assembly GCF_030705265.1. NCBI lineage: Eukaryota > Metazoa > Arthropoda > Insecta > Lepidoptera > Noctuidae > Helicoverpa > Helicoverpa armigera. The sequence goes on along the minus strand of NC_087132.1, from coordinate 4,347,918 downwards.
AGAGTAATCAGGCTGACATTGTCATTGAATATTTGGAAATAACGCTTTTGAAACAATTTAAAGAGAGAGCTATTTATGTGCTGCGTCGTTTTTCTTCTTGTCTGTACTTTAGTTGAATAAAAAGGTTTTAGAGTTAGGTATCACATTTCGAACTGACTATAATTTCTATTGATTAGATTATTTAATTACTAAGGCTCAGAATAAGGATTTATTTAATTTAAGTCATTACTAGCCATTAGCATTAATCAACATTGAATATATTACTGTCTATCGGTATATGCGACTAGAACACGCAAGCGTTCGTCGAAATTAATTAAATTACACGAGCACGTTATTACGCAAACAAACGCACAACAATAAGACGAGGTAGCGAGCGCTTATTTAAACTCAAATAGTATCAAGTTTGAGAGGAGGACCACAGCCAGTTCCTCGTATCAGGGACCGTTGTTCAGCAGGCATTGTTGCGGCCTCATTCAAATAGTAACACGAGGGTGGTGTGAAGTGTTTCATGCGAGCCCGTTCAATTGTACAGGTAGAAAACTATTGACAAAGCGACCGTGTGCGTTGCCTCGCCACCTCGCCGCCTCGCGCCTCGCGCCTCGCCGCCTCGCGCCTCGCGCCTCGCCGCGCCGCCTCGCCTGGCGCGCCGCGGGACGCTCCTTCACTAAACACGCAATAACAGTACAACTTCGCTCTATTTGAGGAATCAATATGCGGTCTTGGTCTTTCTTATAACGTGGTTTTATCTATCTTCTAAAAGAATGTGACTCTGGTTCTCTGCACTCAAGTGGATAGATAAAGCTTTTGTTATTTCTTTCGCAAAAAGCACATTTGGGTTATTGTTGTTCTAGATCTTTTGAGTTGTGCTACTTAATTATGAAAAAATGAGTTTTATGAAACATTCAAAAGAGACAATGGTAGGATCCTATCACTTGTCAAAGTCAAAATGTTGTGAAATGATTGTGTTAAGCCGTTGAATGCTGTGTGAGAATCCACACAATGTTAACGTGGGAACCAAGGGGAAGTCAAATAAATAAGACGTTTTTGTTTACTAATGTCTTTTGGGTACTCTTAAATATTAGCTTAGGTACTCCAATTGAAGGGGTTTGATTATATTGTACTGGAAGGATAAAAAGAGTCCATTGGATACTAAATAATGTGGTTTACACTACTTAAGTATGATATTTTGGAATACGATCTCAATACATTCAAGCACAAACAAACATTAAAACACACATACATTTTCACAAATGCAATTAATGCAACTGAACTTATACGATCATGAAATTAACGTACATACACTTTTACACGAACTCGCGAAACCAAACAGTTTGCAACTTATTTAACTCGTTCGGAAACATAAAGTAACATGAACTAAACACGCAATTTCGCAACCATCGCATAAACTCGTACATTCAACTAATAAGTGGTAAATAAATGAGTTTGGCTCGACTTTAATTAAAGTTTTAAAAAACAAAACAGTGTTTTCGGATTCGGGTCTCATCCGTGCCGTGGACGCGGCTAACGAGACAGGCTCCCCTAGACTACTACGTCTGTATAAGTTCTACAGTTAAAAAAAGACAACTTATATCTATACATAGTCATCAGTACTTTTCCTACTGCCTCAAAAATACAAATCTGCATAGGTTCTTACTCATCATCTGCTTAAGCCGCGTACGCACGTACGAACAAATTTGTTGCGTTACATGATATGCAACAACTTGGTTCGCACGTGCGTACCATTATCGAACATCGAACACTCTGTTCGTCAAACATGTTCGCGGCGATCCTTGTAGTGTGTTCTGTATGGACGGTGTTCGAAGCGCTTTAATAACTTCACAATCGACCACTTCCAACGGCGCCGTCAAGGCTACTAAGATAGAGTTCACGACTGTTGTTCGCGAACTCGACCCGAACTATGTTTGCGTTCGTGTTCGAATATGCCGTCCATACGTACGAACCAAATGTTCGGGTCTGGTGTTTGTGTTCGCTATGTTCGTGTTCGTACGTGCGTACGCGCCTATAGGCTTTTCAACAGTTAACTATGTTGGGGTCGGCTTCCAGGCTGGGTTCCAGCAGGTTTCTACTTTACTAAGATTAAAAGCTGAAATATGAAACTGTAAAATGAACAAAAACATTATCAAATAAATGTGGGCAACATTTGGTAACTTAAATAAAATTAGCAGCTCACAGTGCTTTTACAGTTGCAGATAGTCTGGAAACCGTCTACCGTGACCACGTGCGCCGTTATTTAGCTGTTTGGCGTAGGATGCACTGCGGGGTATAAACCGCATTAATGTAAGGCTATACTTAGACTTTAATATTTTATCATGTGGAATATCTGGTCATTTTTTAAACCATTTTTCACCGAGCAAATGGTTTTTTGTATCGTCATTCGGTCATTAATCATGATCTCTATAAAAGCATATATCGGCAAATTAAGTTGGATTTAAAAACTTAAGCATAGACGTCACACAATATCACCTAATACTCATTAAAACTATATTTTGCATTCCATTAAAAACAAAAGGCTAACGAATCAATCACAAGGCAGCACCTTATGGAAAAAGCTAGTGGTGCCCCATGGCGGGCGACACGCAAAGGATTAACATTCCGAGTACGTAAGTATGGCGCGTGTGACCGGGGTTACGATCAACACACTGACATTTCACTCACGTTCCACGCCCTAATGATCATGGATTCATGGCTCGACATGCTGTTTGACATGCTTTTGATTTGATACTTTACTTATAATTAGATCATATCCTGCATAATAGTGATGACTGCCGGCTCTTTTTTTGTCTATCCGTGTAATAGATCTGTGTAATGTAACATTTGTGATAGAAGCAGGAAAATTGCGATTTTTATCATTTTGAAAAACATAAAATTACTATGTACGTATATTCCGTACATGTCATGATTCCACGCCTTAACGTAGGTACACGTGAAATTATATCAGTTTTGCTTTCGACTGTACTTGGTTATATTCCATCCCAAGCATTACTTACCTCAAAACTTGCCGCCCTGAGTTCCATACATCATCGTTCCAGCTACAATCTAACTTTGTCTCGTGTGACATCCCTAAGGGCCCCGAAAATATCGCAGAACGAGACTTTTATTGCCACAGACATATGCGGGAATTGCGAGAAGCCACGAGATGTAGCTAGCACTCACTAATCGAGTTATACGAACTGAAAGTACCAATCGCTTTATATCGATTACCTACACTTGACGATTGCATGCGAAGTTTATAACACTGTGTTTGACTTGAAAGCTTTTTCCCAGTTGATATATGACCTACCTGCCTGATAAAAATCAAAACAGGGAATATCTATTATTTAACAAGGGGCTCTTTATTTGCTAAAATTCTTAAAGAAAATGTTTTTACCCACATAAATTACACGAAACGTTTGAAAGCAAATGCCTACGTTTTATATGAAAACACCCGACAAATATCCGTATATTGTCTTTGTTCGTAAAAGTAAAAGACACGGGACGCTTGTACTCGAGTATGATATTTTGAAATGCAAATGAGAGCCGCTGAAAGTATGTATCTATACTCGGGGAAAGCAAAACAATGTTATGTGACGCGTTCCGCTAGCACGATGCACATTTCTTCCAGCTACGTTTGCTGTAGCTTTTGTCCTGTACTAGCGAACTTCCATTTCCATATGTGCCCCAAAAGAGTAGAAAGTAACACTTTCAAATGATACGTCCGTATGTAAAGTAAACAGTGAGTGAGAAGTGCCGTGCAGTGCTAATGATGCAGTGTGCGGTAACATGTGCGCTGTCCACTATTACTCAGCGCGTCCGCAGAGGCACAACACTGTTTGGAGGACCCGCCATGACGCGCACAATGTATTTAACGTGTGGAAGCGACGCGCCCCGCCCCCTGTCCTATCAAATGCATGCTCTGTGTCGCCGTTGCCATTGCATTCTCTACATATTTCACTTGCATTAGAAGCTAAAATGTAGGACAAGCGAATTTAATATGTATCACAAAAGTATAATTTCATTTTGTTAGCTAGAGTCGGTCTAGACTGAAATGTCAAATAATGTCAATAGTTTATCGGATTCAGGTCGTTCAAGTTACTATTAATAGCAATTATCTGATAAAACTACATTAGTTTGTGATACACAGACTAATGTTTCTGAAATATCTAAAGATAATTAGTTGAGTTATTTGTTGACCAGCAATAGAAGTAGTGAAAGGAGCATTCAGCCCACACGCCACGTTTCGGAACGTGCTCGAACACTATCAATCCGATCGTTTGTACCGCGACTCGCGAGGTAAGTGTTATTTCTGCAAAAAGTGCGTGTAAACAGCAACATCGTTGGAAAGCTCTCAAAGCGCTCCGCGACACTATTGTGTGTCGATATCTTGAAAAGATTGTTCGCAAACACGTGTAGGTGGAACATTACGAGGAGGGTGAAACAACACGAGCCATTTGTAGGCGCCAAGTGTTTGCTGAAGTGTCGGTGTGGCATCGCTAATGAGTAGGGAATTGGAGAAAGTGCTCGTGTGGGATGCGAACCGCAGAAGCCGCACAGGCAGTCGCACTTGTACGAGTTGTAGGTGCACCTTCCGCCGGCCGCAGCGCCGCCTACTTCCTCTCCGCTGCACTCTTGTCACTCCGCACTGCCGCACTACATGTCCGACACACCATCAGAGGTATCTAATTCATATGGATACCACCAACATACGATGCGTGTACGGTAATTATACAGTCAAATACAGTCGACGTATTTAGAAGTCTTTGATTTGGAAAGTTTTACGACGCAACATGCTTTAATTGTATATAATTAGTTTCACACACCAAGTCGCATACAAGTACTTACTATTTTGTGGTAACTTGTTTACTCAAATAAAAAATCTCTTCAGAAAATATAGCAACAGCAGACTGTTAGAGCAATTACAAAAGTAGCACAGCCGACGTCGGCTTCCCTATAGCTCGGTACTTCTAATGGACAAAGTTAGAAGGTTGGTCGAGTAGCAAGTGTCCGTTACATAATTGCAGTTGACGCGAAGAGACAGATGCGTAGTGGGCCGGAGACGACAGCGGCAGGCGAAACCTGCTGGACGAGCGCGGTTCGATGCCCGGCCGAGCACTTGTCGCGTCCGTTCGTATCATTTTTTCTCAGCACTCCCATGGCCATACACTATCATGACCTTGAGTTTTTTTATAACATATCGTATTTTCGACCATATAAAGTTTTGATTTTGTATTTTCTGGTTATATGATATCTAAAATTAATTATAAGACGATCTATGATCAACAAGCATAGGTTTTATAGTCAACATGGCCGTCAATGTATTTTTGTCTTGTCTGATTGGATCTGGAGCGTAGGATTTACCATTGTCACTTTGTAACGAGATACTCATGTATTCCACTTGAGTGCTATCATTACAAAGTTCCTGGTCTGCAAGCCACATATCGTCCTTCACCTGTCCCCTACAAACAGGCTGTTTGCTGAGTAGTTCTATGTGATCCGCAGTTATTTAATAATTTCGCTGAGCAAAGACGCAGTGGCCGGGGAGTGTTTGCGCGGCCCCGGACGTCGGGCGTCGTGTTTGCACTCAATAAGCCGCGGCAAACAGTCTTTGCCCGACCTATTCTTTATCCGAAGCCTTTAACACTCACATTGTAATGTAAGTTAAAGCTATTCAACAAACCCTGTTTTGTTAGAAAACAAATAACGACGCCTCGGATTTACGACTTGATCCAAACCTGCTATTAGAAAACAATGATGATGATTTTATGTGAAAGCTTCAAAACTATCAGTATCTCAGTAACCTTTTAGCGTACATCATTACTCATTGTCAACTACAAAGCATTTTTTTAACTTTCTCTGTTATTGTGACTGGTATAGTTGCCATTTTCTCAAATTGGGTTTTCTAGATACTGTAAAGGAATAGTCGAATGTATCCAAACAAAGCTAGAGGAATACTCGGAAGCGTATAGATGTACTCTCTCCAAATCACCTGATGTCAATGTTGATGGATGGTCCCCGCACGAAGCGCGCAGCTTGAACATTCTTTTACCTATTGTCGCAGACTCGAACAAAAATAGAAATGCAGAATCTCCTGCTTGATCTCAGACGAAAATCACTACGTTCATTCGATGTTGTTTGAACTTCGCAGACTTCCTAAGAGATTGGATTCAGTCTATTTTTTACGTTTTGAGCCTGGCATAAATCCTTTTTCATTTCGCAGTAAGGAACGTGCATTTTCAAAGGCGAGAGCAAGTATTGAAAGGTGATTCATTTTTTAGTTTCGTATTACGGATGAGTAGTCTAGCTTATGGTAGATATCTTGCTCGCAGATATCGAGCCATTATGGAGTCTATGAACCGCTGCATGTATGTTTGTTGATTTCTCAATAATGACTTATTAGTTTCAATTATTTATTCAGGCTTTATTTTCTTCAATTAAAACAGAAAATGCCCAATTGCTTACCTCTAAATAACCGAACTAATGCACCATTTAATTCCGTGAAGCGGTCGGGACCTTCAAAGAATTCGCGTTTTGCTGCAAAATAGTTATAACTAAGCTCGGGTGTCGTAATACGATTTCTTGTTATTTGAGAGATTGAATGCACTGATTACTATTTAATTAGAACAGTGGTTCTTAACCGGTGGTCCGCGGACCACTGGTGGTCCCTGGAGGCATTCCAAGTGGTCCGCGAAGCTTAGCTTCGCGACGTTGCTATACGTTATCTAACTTAATTTTTATCGACTTATAATTGCGAGCGGGGGTTTTCGCATGGACGTATGTACATCGGGTGTGTCGTACCTAGTTCCCCCATTCATGAAAATTTATGTTTGGGCTACATTTTACGTAATTTTGGTTTTGAGTCTTAAAAAATAATTAAAATTTCAGAAACTGTATACCCTTATTTTGGCATTTGTCAACAAACAAAAAGTTAAGTACTTTTGGGCTAAATTTTACGTAATATTTGGTTGAAGTCCGATAAAAATTGCGCTCGCTTCGCTCGCGTATTCAGAAACTGTATGCCCTTAGGCATTTGTCAACAAACAAAACGTTAAGTACGTTTGGCCTGCATTTTACGTAATATTTGGTTGAAGTCCGATAAAAATTGCGCTCGCTTCGCTCGCGTATTCAGAAACTGTATGCCCTTAGGCATTTGTCAACAAACAAAACGTTAAGTACGTTTGGGCTGCATTTTACGTAGTATTTGGTTTAAGTCCGATAAAAATTTCGCGCATTTGGAAACTACATAGGCAAGTTTTACTTTATTTGCATTTGCTCACCTACACAACTGCAACATGCGTTTAGCTTTGAGTAGAACTGACCCAAATAAAGATTGATTGAAAAATTCAGATTTATTTTTTGATAAATAATAAAGAAATTAGTGCTAATTTTGGTAAACCGATGAGGTGGTCCCCGGCAAGACAAACTTTAGTTAAAGTGGTCCCTCATGTCAAAAAGGTTAAGAACCACTGAATTAGAACAATTTCCCATGACCACTGCATTGTTAGCTTTATGTGCATTGTATCCAAGTGCCGACATTATTGAGTAAGCGTTCGTTTTTTTTTAATGAACTTTTTATATACTCTTTTATTTTTGATAAATGCTTCTTTATTTTTTATTAAATGACACCTCAGCACTTTTTAAGATAAAGCTAATTATTGCAAAATTATGTACAAATTGGAGTTATAAACGATTTATTGAGTATTGCTTATTTATTTAAATAGAAACCTATAGTTTTTTTTATTTATGTTCTCGTAATTATAATTAAAAACTGCATCTGAAACGGTTTAATCAGTTCAGTCACGATAATGTTTGCCAAAATATCCGTAATTGAATGGTGACCACTGACCGTGACTCCACATAAACTTGTATAATACAACGTGTGAACGGAATTACTTAAGTGCGTAAATAACGGTGTCGGTATGTAATAAATGCCATTATTATTACAGCATGTGATAACATTTCATTTGATAGGCAAATTCCTGCTGGTTTTATTTTCTACATTCATAAAAAAAGTTTTAAGTGATGTTCAATAGGAGACAAATCCTCTAACAAATAGCATCAAAGTAAGTAGTAACTGTCTCCGGTGTACATAAACCGTAAATAGTTAAAACCATTTAAACTTCACGTGATCAAAAATACCTTACAGTATTCGGTGCAGTAGCTAGCTTTCCTATTTTGCAGTCTACATTGCGGATTGGTAATAAAATTGTCAAAGGCTAATGTTAACTAATACCAGGATCAGTAATCCTGCTAATTATTTGGCACTAACTGTAACATAACTACCAATTGTGGTGCAGCATTAAGCCTGCAACAAATACCAGTCGGCAGCCACACTAGACAATACTACTATATTAAATTCGACTACATGTAATCCTATTACAGTTACACGTTTACATATCGATTATTCGATTAAAACAACGCTTTTGTTTTAATTTTATGACGCATCAGAACTCATTCACACGTTATTGAATTAATTAATGACATCATTACATAAAATTTTAATAAATAACAATGAAAAGCGCCGCGGCACTGTTTACAATTCAAATTTAATTTTTCGTATGAATAAATAATCAATTATGTTCGCTGATGAATTGTTTAAACCCGGTGCATCTATGTACATGGGTGTACTACTTTCTGAAGATCTAGTATGTACTAAATATACACATATACAACCTATACTTATGAAGATTTTTTGTTCGCACCAACTTCAGTTTATGCATGTAGCTTGAACAAAATCTTGAAGCTTTAACATTTTTCCAAACATGTTAATATCCATGATTGTTTGGTTAGATGATTTTTGTTTTAAAATAACCGTTACCAGAATTTTGCCTATCATCATTTAACTTGTTCATAAAGCCCTGTTATACTTTAAGTGCAAAGCTACTAGCCACGTACTCCGTTAGTCTGCTTTTCTCTACTTTTCAGGTAAACAACGCTGGCACAATTACTGTTTCGTTATTCTTTCGCATTACTGTAAACAAAACTCTGTCGGATATAACGACTTCAAAGTATTACACGTAACTAGACTTTGCAGAACCCATGTCTGTCTATTTAGTTAATCTGGTTACACGGAATATAACGAAGTAAAACCTGAAGCACAAATCCGTGCGGCACAGCCGACGTTACGAACATTGTGTTACCGCAGCGCACCGCATCACAACTTTATTATATTGTACGTGGCATATCTAGTGGACATATCTAGTTGGATACACAAGGATAAACACAGAATGGAGTAAAAGTTTTTTATTACAATAACAATATGGGACCGATAAGTTGACGCGGTATCATTGTTTAGCTGTTCGCAGAGTTTTCTCATATCGCGCCTTCCGCTCGTTTCATCGCAACTTATGCCGTTCTACGCTAAACTTCAGGTTAATTAACTCGTCTCTGCCGTGTAACTACTGATAAACTGGCATTATTACACGCAGTTTTATTGTCTACTGTATTCCAATCAACTGTAGCCACTATTCATGTGAACTTTCTGAGCTTGGAGTTTGATTTATTTTAAGCAATCATTATGTACCTCTAATATCAGTGTGCAGCGGTGTAGTGTGTCGATAGGGCTGGTGGGCTGATGCAGGAGATTCAGATTTTCAGAAAATAAAACGGCGATTGCAAATAATTACGTGTATTCGGTCCGTGTCGCAGAGCAAGAGAGAGAGCGATGTTGCCACGGTACAAAAATATAATTAAAATTAACTTAATGTTGCAATTTATAAAATATAAAATCCAACAATCAGTACGATTCTATTTCCTTCTATCATAAAATACACGCCTACGTATGAAAGTAATGTCAGCAATTCTATCTAATAGTTAGGTACTGTTATCTGAAATCAAGTTCATGCTTAATGTAACACATCATAGCAACATCGATCCGCCCCACAGGGCCTAGAATTTCGGGAGAATCCAACAATTTAGGTATAAATAAACAGAGACGAATAATTTTAATTAAAACAAACATATTAATCTAAATAGCAGCTTGTTGAGGTCAAACAAAACGCTGAGGGAAAATTAGATAAGGGTGAGGCAGGTACGGCGAGCTTTGTCGGCCGAGCGATCCACGCCGCTCAATGTATGACCAAGTTTGACTGGTAGCGTTACTAGCTCCTTAATGAACGCGAATTTATCCCAGTCTCCCCGCCGATATCACCGACCCAATACGTACGAGCTTGTTTGTACACCGTATTCCCACGATTAATCACTCCGATACATAATATAGACCACATCATATCAGATTCTATTAGATAAGACGCTGCTACATTAACTAACCCCTACGCCCGCTGTGTGGGAATTTTCCTACAATACCTTAAACAATGGCACCAAAAAGAAAGACTAATAGTACGTGCCATTAATGTATTCCTTACATACCCAATTAAGTAACACATTTTTGAAGTTTAATAATCACAGAGTAGCCCTAGTACTTGTTCTACAAATAATTATAGTCGTTTAACGTCATTAAAAAGTCTAACTACAATAACTGTTCGAGAATGGAACACGAAAAATATGCTCTATATAAATAAATCAACATGCCAAGAAAATAAATAATGGCGCACACGCGAATACCCTACTTTGGCATAACCACAGACGTAGTAATCTATAGAGAAGGGTCGCTCAGAATTAACTGTGCGTACAGTTAGCGGCGAAAATATGTACCTAGCGGTGCAGCGGAGCTACCTGCGGCACTCGCCGAGCTGATAATAACTCGCTTCAGTAATCCGACCACTGCGCAGGTACTTATTATGTCATTTTTACGCTGACATGAAACACAAATTGTGTATCAGCATCGGCAATTGTCTCATTACGCATTTCAGCGACTAAGTGGAACATTAACAGGTCTTGTATTGATTTAGTTAACCTTTAATAACAACGAGTTGCGCTATGCTGGGCTTTAACACTGCGAACCATTATGTCAATTTCTCAGCGCGCTGAAATGGTATAACTTTTAAGTTTCCGTAAAAATACGGCGTTATTTTTCGTGTAGATCGGTCGCTTAGCAGGCAGGTCGCGGAGCCGCGCGGACTCAGGTCACGCAAATAGGTTAATAGCTACCGCCGAAAAAACGCCCTAAAGGAAGCTTAATCAAAGAAAAATATTGCTACTCCTTTCGAGTCGGACGCTTTTATTGAATAGCCGAGGTGAACGGAAGTCGCCCCTGATTCACTCGCCGAATTCGTTTCTACCTTGTTTCACAAATAACACAAGCCTTAGATAATGCAGCTCTCGCAGAAAAACCTCCTTTATAAAGACTTTGTAGGAAATAAACGGGTGATAAAAGAAGGCAATACCAAAAGCGGGAAGTTCGCATATCTACAAAGCTTTTACCAGAAGCCAGTGTTTGTAAAAAAAGAAAGTTTGTATAAAACTAAGAGGAAAGCAGACGCAACACAAAGTTATCAAATAAAAGCACTTATGATTTTGTGTCGAGAGAGAATTTCTAGAGGCATAAAAGCATTCTCTGCACTTCAGTGTAATTATTGAGGACATACAATCACATAGTATACAGGTACTCAACAGTTTAACTATCAAGATTTATCGTTTACGAATCAATTTCCATTTTATCGAACGTCACCCTTAATGCTAATACGAGTACTTAAGAAAGGCAGTAAATGACAAATTGTCCGTCATTATAGGAAAGGGAACGAGGTTAGAAAGCTTGTACATTTTTGGTATCGCGGCGATTATGTTAGTTGCATGCAACGGTTACAACACGAGCCTTGGACCCGCTCATTATAGAACATGTGCGCTGTACACTGTACAGTTAGTTATTAATGTCGAAACATCTTTTCGAACTAGCCTCAATTTTCATTACCGGCTCTTGTTTGCGGAGATACTTAATTGGATTAATGCAATTAGCACCGAGGAAAAATCCACAGCTTAATAAAAACAAAACTGAAAATTATGTTATTTAGGTCGATCCGATACTACACTAGTTCTAGTATAACGAATGTATTTTATACTCAGTTCACACCTCTAACTAATGGAATGACGAATAGTTGCCGCAAACCGATCAAAACAATTTTTTTTTGAGATCATTTTCAGTGATAATATTGTCCTTCTATCTATCCTCTATCCTATTATACCTTTGTAAAGTTCAATTTTTATAATTCATGACGAATGGAGAGACACGGTAATTCTGAGATATGCAGGTCAGTTGACGACTAAGTACCTTATCCATCGGTCTCCAAGGACGGAGAAAACTCTAGGTAATAGAGAATGATAACCGATCTCAGCATCAATTGTAGTAGCGGAAGCTAAGCTCTAAGATCGATTGCTCTGTGATGTAGCCATTTAGCCCGAAGCTCCAGAAACAATTTAGGTGTTACATAGGTTTATATAACGAGAGATAAGAGAATCCTTAACACTTCCGATCCGCGTGGCACCGTGCCAGGGATTGCAACGCTGCCTCTCCCAGCTATATTGCCATTTTCATGATAATTTATTCATCTTCAAGCTATAGTATATGTTTTAGGGAGCTGGTGGGGGCTAGCAGTAATCAATGCTTCTTGTAGTGCCAGTTAATAATTTGAACGTAAAGCGCCAGATTCGTTAATTAGCAAGGACCTCAAACTTCATCTGTATGCAGTGCAATTAGAGTATGTTTCCCGAAGTGTCCATATCCCGTTTGACATTCGTACCAAAATCGGTGCTAGCTAAAGGTTCACCTGGTCGACGAAAACTAAATTAAAAGACTTTTTTATTCACATATATTGTAATAAAAATTATTATTTTTTTTATTTCAATAATGTCTTTAGTTTCTTTTATTTGTTTCATTTTGATGTCCATGGTATTTCTGTTGTTAAATATTTACTGTATAAAATTTTACATCGACATTAGATAGCGTTTCTATTAGCTATGTGTTACATAGTTATTATTTTTAATTTGAATAAAGAACGCCACGCGTGTTGTTTTAAGGATATTGACTGTTCGGAAACAGGTCCGTGGGTACAGTTACTTTATTGAATAAATACCCTATCTAAATATTTGTAATATGTTTATAGGTATATTTTATGTAAATGTAGCCGCATATAGAAAAAATCCGCCTTAGGGGCCATTAATCTTAAGGATAATGTAATCCAAGCATAAGGTCTTTAAACTATAGAATAGATAAAGTTCAGTGTGCGCACTTAAGTGACGGACTAGAAGTAAGTTGCCATTATAAGTATTCTTAAGTTGTTGAACAAACTTAGAAAGATAAAGCACTCGACTGCCTGGTTGCTAGTCAGACTTATAAAAAAAGGTATATCGCCAAACCCCTCTCAAATGTACTCATTATTAGGCATCCCAATTGTGGTAACAGGCAATTGACATATACCTATGTACATTGCCTGTTTCAAAAGTTAATTGAATCCAAACAACAAGTCAAAAGTAGAAAGTCAGGATTTTCTTAGTGTCAAAGTCTTATCCCACCTCGTAGTATTTTTGCCGAGATATTTCTTCCCATCATCGGATACTTAAGATGTTATGACGAAAAATGCCCAACAAGTCTATTAAAACCTGTAATCCATTATGTGTGATTTTAGTTGAATATGACAACAAAAACCGTCGAGGTCCTAAACTTCAGCTGCAAAGCTTTCTAAATTGATATTATGTTCCTTGATGACGCACTTAATAAATAACAAAAACCGCCCGTGTGACGTACTGAAGCCGCAACGAGTATTGCGTAAAATTGCCATCATGTACCGTGGAACGAGTAATATTAGGTAGGTAAGGCAAGTTCTGATTAAACCGTAAAAGAGATTGGTTCCTCGGCTGAGTGCTTTATCGTTGACGTTATGTCGGCAATTTGGTGTCGTCTCCCCCCGGCCCACGGCGTCTTGCCGGGATTTCTGCCGAACGAGTTACCTACGCATAAAAACCGAATGAACGAAATGAAAAAACTTCAATCGATACGAACGAATACTAATAGAGTGTCAAATTAAGCAGTGCACAATTTATTGAATGATTTCGTGAGTTATTCTCCGAAATGAATTCAGTCATTTGTTCAGTCTTATTCAATGAAACGAAGGAAGCAGTTTTTAAGGAATGACCTGGCATGTCACGACCCATGGTTTGGCATGACGCGACCCATGGCTGGCATGGCATGGAGGTAGGACAACTTATTTATAATTAGGGTTTCGAGGACTTTGCTAACTAACTTTTGGTGCAGTAAAAGACAGAGGGCTATAAAATTCCCGTGAGAAGCTAACTATAAGGATAATTACGAAAAGAAATGAAGTCGGAACAAATAACGCATCATTTCTTGCATATAAAAAAATATATTCCCACCGTATTAAAACTGAACCATAAAAGTGTTTTTTAAAATAAGTGCTCAGTGGCGGTACGCGGCGGGCGCGGGGAGGCACTACGGTAGGCACTTGGCACTTGCAGTAAAAACATGCTCAGATAAAACAGGTGGTGGCTGATATATGGGTCCGCATTGGCGACCGAACTGCAGCTGTCCCGGCCGCGCACCTACCGCTCTTATGCATGCACCCACTTATCAAATCATTATTTGTACCGAACTTCAGGATTTTACACGGAATTTTCTTCGAACTTTCGAGTTTTGTATAAATCTCTTGGATAACTTTGCGATGTGAGTGTTGAATTTGTGATTTGTACCTCACTGTTCTGAGTCATTTAATTTTATTTATTATCGTGACTGCGAGCATTAAGAATTAGAAGGAATAGAAATAAATGGAAATTAATTCCATCAATAAATAATAGAAAAATGTAAATTCAACCTCGGTATGAATTGGGTGTTTGTAAAGGATCGTGACCTATGTATGCGCTTGTTTATGGGGCAAAGGCACACAGTGCAATGCCAGCTTATATTACGCCTAATACTAGAATAAACGTTCGCACATAACAATAACTTTGACATTTTGTAGCGTTTCTGTTTGGTTAGGTAAGATTAAAGGTTGGGAATACGCGGCGTAATAAATGCATATTTATTGTAAGCTGGTTATGTAAAACACCAATTTTCCTTAAAAAGTTAGTGAGGCGAACATTTGTTGTAACAATAACGACGTACTTAAGGGGGACTATCATGTTCCTGGCTGTATGTTAATGTCCAGTAGTGAATTGGACCTCTCCGAGTCCCGTAATAAACCGCAAGTGCCGGCCTGGGGGGTTGTATTGTCATAAGCATCACGGTGGCTGCGCGCATCCTGTAGATAAAATCCCGCAGTCTTCTATACAACACCTCGGAGCTCGCCGGAAATGATAGGGTGGTCTCAACGCCTAATGCTATTTACCTGTTTCATTTGACCTGTTCTCTCTGCGTGAGTGTAAAAAAAATACAAAGCGGACCACCAATGAACCAATTACTAGTCGATTCTTTATTGTATGCAGTTCAAAACTTTACAAAGAGAAAACATTTGCTTTCGAATAAAATCGAATGAAAGTTTGAGAAAACATTTGTCTTGCTACGTGTAAGTGCATTATTTTAGCACAAACAAAACGTTATCAGTGCACCGTTAGTGGAACAAAGCGACCGTTGCAAATACATATATGTGAAACGTGCCTTAAACAGTTCTAAGTGTGTTTGTAATGTTAGGCACGTTCAAATAAATCTGGGTCCAGTTGAAAATCTGCACCGCGACTCTGCGGTGAATAAATCTTGTAAAATATGTTCGAAAAATACGTAACATAATATTTTCATATAAGCAGGTACAAATATGGCAAATAGCATTTACATATTAACATAGTTACACGGTTTATTTATATACCTACAAGTCAATAAAAATGCAACAAATGAACAAGTGAAAATAAATTATAACATAATCCACGAAAATTAAATAAATAAAATTAATCTTAGATAAAAACTTTTTTCTTCTTTTCATTTTAAAGACCTAAGGAGTCACTGGCCGAAAGACGCGAAAAAATCCAGGATGCCATATTCTTAATAAAATAAAAGCGTTTCTTTTTTTATGAATAATGGCATCTTAACATTTTTTTTTGAGGTATTCCAGCCTGAATGTGTTGATTTTCTAATTTTAGGTAATGAAAACTTTTTGTAGTCAAGTATTTTTTTTATATTTTGTACTCTGTTTTCATAGGTTCTCTATGGTTTATTTTTATAACTATCTGTTTTAGTGATGGTTTTAGTTTATACGACATTTTTACGTTGCAGTTAATCTCATGAAAGTTAAATGTCTATTATAGTTATAATTACCGACTAAAGTTGTTACCCTATTTAAACCTAGCAAAGTAATATCGTGTTGACCGTATTAAAGGGCATTACTTCAAATATCTAACCATAACAACGGGTAAATAGAAGGTTTACGAATGTCGCGTTATTTACCAGTTATACTTATTTATCGATCGCGTGCACCATGAAACATCAAGACGAAATATACAAACGCTATTCACTTAAATCAAACATAAAATATGCTAACAAAAGTTAAACGATCGACTTATGTAACATGTTGAAATGAATCACAATGCAAGAAATATCGATCATAGAAAAGTTTTGACCGATTTTGTTCGCTGTTGACAGAGGTTGAATAAAAACAGTTTGACAGCCAACCAAACCGCACGCGAAGACGAAGAAAGAAAATATTGAATGCCGCTTAAGGTATGGAGTAAATAGAATAAAATGAGACTTTGAAGTTGTAGCCTGTACATCTGAGAATGTAATAAAGAAACTGCAGACGATGCAAGCAAGTTTCTCGCTGATTAGAATGGTGAGTCCAGCTTTTTTTGTACCTAATAGAGACAAAAACGCGCTGACGTGTAACTAAATAAGGTTATCATGTGAAAAACCTAGTTGCACACATAGCGGGCTAGCGGAGAGGCGCGTAAGCTCTAGCGGGGTCAGTGACCGCGGACCGGTCGACGCGTGATCCGCGTCTTCCACTGCGTCCGACACAACTGATAAGCTCGTTCAATACTGTTTGCTATTTTATTAACCTACGACCGTTTACGTTAATGACCGTACGGCGCTAGTGCCTCCGGAACCGGCTTCGAAAGTTCCTACAAACTAATACACCGTGGTAGTATGCATCTGTTATGCTGATCTGGCGATCTAGTCTTTTCATAGCTATCCACTAGCTAGACTGTAGATTACGAGATCACTACAACAGTTTTAGAATAGAAATTCCTATACATTGTGCATTTTTTTATACTAGTGAGAATTATAGTACCGAGCTCCCCCGTGAAAGCTTCATAAATATGGTACGTACCTATATGACGAAAAGGGGAATAAGTTTGTGTTTATATTTTGGCAGATATCATAAGTCAGCAGAACCGTCGAAGGGCTCTTTGAATGTTGAAACAATAAACTATCCTAAAATAACATAGGTAAGTGAATGTCTGTCTTTCTCGACCTCTCAGCATTCTTAATAAAACAGTATTTTCGTAACTTAAGACGACGTATTTACTGGAACCTATGCGTATAAAATGGCTAAAATATTGTGTCATTAAGTTTCGTAAACAAGCTTCCCACTTTAAAATTTCATGCAAAACTTGCCACTAAAATTATAGTTTTATAATATTCCCGTAACATAAACGTAGTCGTGGGAGGTCGCTGTAAATACCATTTAACAGGTATTTACATTAGGGCTTTTATGAGATAATAGTGTTACCGTTTTTACCGTATTACATAAGTGAGGTGGTTCGTACGTAGGCGATGCTTTTACAAGGACATAATGAGCGTGTAAACAATGGAAATGTGCATGTGGGAACGTAAGTAAGTTATCGTGTAGCCGGTCGCGGATGGATGCGTAGGCGCCCGCCTCGCGTCGGCATTCAGTCGCTTGACACAGCTGTTAGGGCAGGCTATATACCTCGCACAATGAGGCTGCATTACGCACTACATAATGCATACTTGTAACATGACATTGTACTGATCTCAAGATGTATGAGCTGCTATATTGTGCGCCTGATGATTCACTGGAGCTTACATGTGATGGCGTTTATTTATAGCCTTTCTCATACAAAGTTTGTTGGGTATAAGATCATGAGATATTCAAATAATAAAGTTCGTTTATGTGTTCATCGGAGTTCAAATCTGAAATAACTTTTATGAAAACACAATTATTTTGTCACAATACTTTTTATTGCGAAATCATTTTATCCAATGGCGTACGAAGTTAATCAACTGCTACATTTACTTTGAATAAATAAACTAATTTAGCGCACATAACAACGTGTATGCACAACATTAGCAATCAAAGGAATATAAATGTGATCAAAGATATTTCGGAATCGGATCGAATTCTTTGATGATACGTTAAATGGCGTAAATACGTAATCTACCAGTAACTAGAACAGTCTCGTAAGCACAGTCTCACTATTTATATTAATTTCTTGTTTATCCTAATACTTGTTGCTGACAAAAAATTCCTCGAGTAAAATTACTGCAGTATACTTTTCCACTTTTACTAAAGCTTACTAAATATATTTACTACCTAAGTCTTACGTAGAAAAAAGTGTAATTTATAAGCAGGATGTAAGTTATACCAACCACGTCCTGCCACCTGACGTTATAACGCATGACTTAATGACCTATTAGCTTATTACAGACCCAGGAAAGTTATAATTAGCACCACCAAGGACATTACAGGGCTTTTTAAATATTCATGTTTATGTACTGTGGCGCACTTGGAACTGTACTTGAAAGTTTAAGTATAATCATATAATTATTATGTTACATTAAACTACTGATTCTTATTTCGTAAAATGAAGCCAAAAATGGGTACGAATTCTCACACCTACGATATATGTAAATGAGACTATGTTACTAAAATATAATAGTGTACAATTTGTCTTATAAGGAGTGGTCGGTGAACGATTTGGAGCCAGTACTTACGTTTAAGGCAGATTGATTGTACTACTAAAGCGTCGGCGGCATATATTTACATGCCATTAGGTAAAAATCAATTTAGGTCAAGGTTTATAAGATGACGCAAGCTTAAACATTTTTGTTGGTAAATAGGAATATTTCATAAGCAAATATGGTTGTTCACTCAAATGCTTCTATAAATGGAAATTAAAACACCGGAAAGCAAGAAAGCACGATGTGAACTTTTCCGTTTTTGTTGTTTACTTAATTGCTTACGCATTGGTTTTCAGCATGTTATCCTGAGCTTTTCCTCTGGGTTGTATAAATAATGTGATTTAATACCAATTTATCACCAAATTTTATATTTAATATCAATAAAAATATTACAATTACATAAATGGCAACAGATTGTTTAACTCATATTTTGTTAAAATGATACAATATCAAAAATAGTGAAAATGCTCTTACAATGAAGCATTATCTTTTCAAGTCCCAGTTATAAAACGAATAAGTACCTACTATCAGTTACACAGAACAGTCTCGCAGCAACTTTTCTCTGTTCAATTTCATAAAACAGGAATAAAAACTTAAAGCATTTAAAAACTATTGGAGTGGGGTTACCTCTCGGCGTAATCTAGATCTGATCGCAGATCTGCATCCAGTGAGGAAGCGAGGAAGGCGCCGTCCCAAGATACCTAATTACTTACCGATAATAATTGGATTCCCGGTACCGCTCAGATAGTTTAATTTATTGCCCGGAGATTTACATCTATGTATATTAGAATAGATGTTTAATTCATGTAGATGTTTCAAATGATGTTGGAGAAAGTCTCGAATAGGCTTCTTACGTTTACAAATTCACTTGTAGTCTTTTAATTTTCTATCAACTCCTAGTTGTTTTGACTAGTGGTCACAATTATATCAATTTGCACCAAAAATGGTCAAAATTGTTATCGTAACGTTTATGTTTGCTCGATCAAACTCAAACTTCATTTAGTATGGGTATCCAACCTACACAAAACATGTTCTTCCAATTGATTCCGCTGTATTTTGAGATGTGGGAATCTGAGATGTCATAATAATTTGACTGTAATACTTGTCAATCGAAATTATGTGACTGTTGACCCTGACAATTACGTAAAGATCATGGTGGTGGCCTTTTGCGTGATTAATTATAACTAGGTAAATAGACAACAAAGTGACAGTAATTGTATGTGCGCACTGTGTTTACCTTGAAGCTGTGACAAGTCAATTCACACTTTAGTGACAATAACGATATGTCTTCAGTAGGATATCAATTTTCCGGAATTGTGTTGTAGCATTATATCATTATTTTTTATATTTTTGAATTATTTGTAACTAGGCATTGTTCCTATCAATATAGTAAGACAAAAAAATAAAAATTCAGATTTTTCAATGTCAGCATCATGGAGTTAGATTATAATTTCTGCATAGATATTTTCGTAAAGGAAAATATTGCTAAAGAATAGTCAGCAGCAGGTGTCCGGACCAGCCACTTACCAACTATTCATAACTCTTGGTTCTGATCGCTTTTCCCACTTTCTAATAAAATATAACAATTAATTATATATTTTATGGCATCAAGAGTATAAGCAGGTTGAATTTCGAAATAGCATTATATGATTATTTACATCAAGGGCCACGTCGCTATTAATATTCTAAAGTGTATAAGGTAGGGCGAAGGGCGAACGGGTTACGCAAGCTCTTGAATAAATTAGTAATAGTTAGGCGAATGTTTGAAAAAAACTTGGGTAACATGTGCGGTGAAGTGTTGCTAAATATACATGAGCCCGAGAGCATTGTAGGCCACCATTGAAACGTGGTTCGATTTCAATTAAGTACGTATTTACCTGAGATAAAAATAAACATTTATGCTTTAGAAAACCTTTTCAAGCGTTCTCTCTTTCCATTTTTCCGGTTTACTGCCCGATTTAACTTTCAGCTCTTGCACTCTTATCGTTTACTTAATTCAGAACATAATAAGCTCTGCGTGGCTTTAGAAAACTCAATGAGCGCCATGTTACAAAAGCTCTTTTATTTAATCGTAAATGGCCATAATATTGATATATTTTTCTAGTTTTTCAAATACGTTTATTCAAATAGAAGAAGACAAGTCTCGTTACACAGACTGGGCAATCTCACCCTATCCATATAATTATATAACCAGGAAACATTAGGCAGGTACGGCAACCCTCCGCGACAAATTAGCAGTATCGCGGCTACCTCACCTTTGCACTGTCGAAGTTAAAATATTAAAAAAGTCACTTAGCAGTAACAGACGCGCCCTCTTTGCGCCGCGCCTTCCCTGTGCCCATTTACCTCTCCCTCGGGAAATGACACACACAAATACGTATAACAAACATGATTTTATCAACAATTAAACATAATTCTGTAAGTGCTTTGGGAACTTTACTGAATTTAACAGCACATAATGTTCGATGTTAAACAACGAATAACTAAAGTGTCTTGGCCAATTTATTCATATCGTGAAGATACTTTTTAATGCTGAAAAACCAGGAAAGTGCGTGTCGGACTCGCCCACCGAGGGTTTCATGCCTATGATCATTATAATAAATGGTTGAGGAATCGATGTTATAGGAACATTATTAATATTAATCATTATAAATAAATAAATAATGAGTTGGAAAACGCTAGTAAGTATAAAATAACATAACAACGCCACACGCCAGTACCGACGATGTCTACTCTCCACAGTTAATGCAGATGGATCTACTTACGTACACTGCACTGATTCTACATTTTCAGAGTATTTTAGTCCAAAACAAATTATTCATTCGCCCAGTGTACATTTTCTAATAAAGCAAGAGTATTCTAGTCGGTAGTGCAGCCGCTAAGTTCACCGCGAATATCATTATCGGCATAAACAATCGTTATCCGTCTCCCACGGAACTCGGTGCATGTTTTTAAGTGTGGGCCGGGAAGCGCGTCGCCGCATCACCGGTGGAGTGGAAACTGCGTAATGAAGATGAATGTGACAGTAAATGAATGTTCAAGAATTACGATTCAAAATAATAACGTAAGATTTGACGTGTGATCATACAGACACGTATTTTTATAATAAAGCATACGTGAAACATCAGATTTAATACTAAAATGAAAAATATCATATGATTACGAATGACATTTGTTATGAAAGCGTTCCTCGAGCCAGCATGAAGGACATGTTACGAGACAGGTTTTGAGTAAAAACGTGGATGCTCGGGATAAACACGAAAAAGTTCAAGTTCTGAATTTTCGCGGCGCAGATCACATTTACTATGTACAAACTAAGTTACATTCATACATAATTTCCTAGTATATGTACAGGAATAGAGGTAACACTTTAGTTAAAAAAGTGAATGCTGGGAAAAGATTGTCGCGGATGGAAAACAAGGAAGCCCTCGCTTTGCTAGAGGGAATCAATTATTAAAAGATCCTCTCTCTGGCTACGGAGCGAAAGAAAATCCTTAAATACCTACATATGCAGGTCTACATTTTGGGTGTAACATTACATAGGATAATAGAATTATTCAACGTATGTTAGATACTAAAATAAAATGCATATTATACAGGAGCTTAGTAGGATAGGAATTACAATAATAATGTTTGAACTATAAGCCCAATAACGTATGAACGCTTATTGCTGGTTACTTAACAAACAATCACATTATCCAGCGGCGTCGGATCGATGCTATTTATTCCAGCTTCGCAAATTGAAATGAAAACTGCCTCAGATACGCCTGCGGATTAACTTCCAAGCTCATTTCAAAGCTTTGCCCCTAATCAGTGAAGTTAATTAATGTCTACGTCGATTCAGTCTTAGGGCTGCGTCTGATAACCTGAATACCCTTGTATCCGTAGCCACAGCGAGATTCAGCCATCAAATATTCACGTGTGGAGGTATGGTTGCCGTTTTACTGCCTCTCCCCCCCTCCCTCACCTCTCATCCTCCTGAAACCCCTCGCAGGCCCGCTCGCGCCCTCAAACGACCCTGTCTGAAACAACTGAATGTGCTAAAATCAATAACTGTTGTTTGACGACAAAACTTTTACTCTAGACGTTGAGCTATTAACAACAAAATTAGTGCTCACTGAAAAAATGCTACAATTTATTATGCATCATCACAATATATAAACAAACGAGTATCAACGGCTTCTGGTACCTACTTGACTATTATAAAACTACATAATAATAACGATTATTCTAACAATAAAAGTAATGTCCGCACAACGTGCTCTTGAGTGCAAAAAGGGAGAATTAAAGCTCTGTCGAGTTATTGTGGAATAAATGTAACATAAATACCGTTCCATGGTGCTGTCGTCGTCCCTTTAAAGTTCGCTAAATACTGCAATGACGAGTTAAGGCCCCTCGTCGAAACTCAATAAGAAGTATAAGAACCGCGACTGAGCCCGTCACAAATTATTATACCCACTCCCTGAATAAAGTTCAAGAGAACGTTTTCATTTATAGATGCTCAAGCGGACATCAACACGAGTTATTTACACCACTGAAAATGGTGAAATTTGAAATGTAACCTACATTTTACGTCGGTGAAGCGTTACCTCTTAGTACGTTATATTGCCAAGTGAAATGTGCTTGAATTTTGAAATATAGAATCCTTATTTTTAACTTTCATTCCAGCTTTCACTGCACATTTTTTATGTTTATATTACCTATCTAATAAAAATATTGCACCATGAGTTGAGAGAGTTCATTTAGTTTTGGTGCGGGGTTTCAATTTTTCCTGACTCGAGAGCCGACCCGCCACCCCGCAAAAGAGGCCCTAGAAGTTGGTTAGGTTAGTTGCCTCGGCCCATAGAGTTCTCAAACTACTACAGACCGAGCCGGCCCAAAGCAATGAAACCCCGGCAACCGGCCTTTATATGGATCCGCAAAAAAATCTCTATAGCGCGATTCAGAAACTGGCAGGAAAAGGACAGCGCCATCTAGTTTACCCTATAGAAATCAATGTTCCGGCTCTTGTTTTTTGGCTGACCATTTAGAACTACCACTTTTTATGACAAGCGGCTATTTATGGACTATTTAGCACCCTTGGCCAGGTAGTCCCATTGATAAATGGGATGTTAAACTTTGCACTTTGTATTGATAATGGTTAAAATTAAAGTTAAACTAAAGTCGTATTCAGTTTAAATAAAAAATACATATCCAATCCTACTTATATTATAAATCCTACTTGTATCATATAAGTAATTTAATTACAATTTGAATAATATACCTATGTATGTACCGTCCTTTTTTATAAACTTGCTTTCTATGTGTTTCTCTGAGTAAGAATTGTAGGATAAATTATTAGAACTGCCTTAAAAAGTACAAAAAAAATATGCTTTTATATTTAACGGCAATGGTTATTTACACTAATCTTGATATTGGCTTTACAAAAGCTATTATGTAAATTAAATCAATTTCGAAAATTGCGTGTGGGAAATTATTCTCGTTATAAAAAAATAAATAATTGTTTTGCAATTACTTTTATTCGTACACTTTTGAAAAAAAAGGGATTGACTTCTTTTATAAAAACGTACACTAGCTATGTATAGGTTATGTGGTCGTGGTTTGCGCTAGCTTGTACAGGATGGGCTTGTGGTTAAGATATGTCGACATCGACCGTCCCCCCGCTAAAAGAAACAACTTCATTGAAACCTAACCGCTCCACCATTTCCTCTCTCAGGCAACATCCTTCGTAAACAACTTTTTTCTTAACATACATTATGCTCTGTATGCCTACATATTTATTGGTAGTGAATGAAGTTTACCTCTTTGTTTGATAAGAGTTTATTCATAAAAAAATAAATAATATTATATACCTATTTATTTACTAAACGATTTTAATACATGTTATGTACCTATTTTTATTAAATTTAAACTTTCGAAATGTCCATCGCTCTCCCAATACTTACGATTAGCGATCTATCACAGCGGAAATTTGTTCTCTTATCTCGTGTCTGCAAAAATTCGCATTAGCTACCCTCTATCTGCCGTTACATGGAAATTAAAATCCTGGTTCGTCGGAATAAAACGTGCTGTAATAAAAGTAACGAAATGGACAATCTGGTATACATCTGTGTATGTTTGGTAATTATGTAGCTTGTGTACGTAAAGACTCGATAATGCCGAGCAATTTCCGCTCGAAACACAATCAAACCGAGTTGTAATTGAGTTTAGTTTGCATCGAGTATCTGCTGTTTGAATTTTGGCGTTATAAGCAAGTGTGTAGTGAATTACATTAACTTGATTTGGTATTCAAATCTCGGTACCTACATAAATGTATCATTTGTGATTGCTTTTCTCTTCATTCAGTGTTCAGTTGCTCACATTACGAGGAAATTGTGAATTTAACGAAAATACATACAAGATATATCCATTCAGTCATTTCAAGACCGATAACTCGTAAACAACTAAGTGAGTATATAGTTCGTAATAAATAAGACAAAAAAAATAATGAGTCCGTTATTATAAGCACTTTATGCTTTACAATAAATGAACGTCCATTAATCGCATTTCCTAAAATAGCGATCATATACAGCAAACAGAACAAATTAATTAGTAAACATGCGACGTACAAACAAGAACATCGTTTTGAGGGGGGTGTTTGCGAGGCCCCGGGAGCTGGTGTTGCGAGCTCGCAGCTAGTGGCCGCTGGGGTCTGGTCGCCAAGCAAATATTCCCGGCGCATTCCCCGCTTCCTTCCTCCCCACTTTGCACTGATAAAACTGAAATTTAGTTCACATTTCGAATTGAAACTCACCAGATTATTTCGCATGTTGAAATTTGATATTGGATTATGTGAAGCTGTGGTTTTACTAGTTGGGTCGATATTGAATATTATTGTGACTATTTCGAAAATGTTTGCTGTATTTTGTATGCTGCTTAGAAAAGGATTCAAAATACTTTTTATCCAAGTTCAACTTTTGTATCTACTGTAATGTTTAACTGAATCCGCGTTCACATTGAGCATGCAGGATTATGCAGTGACGTCACAATACCGCTACGAGCGTAGGCTGAACTAGCTTGCCTTATGAATCCATCTCCTGCTTGGCACAGAAACTCTGTCTAATCCATTTGTCACCTACAGCAACAACGGAATATCTAATTAAAGCACAAATTATAGTTAATACTGTGCAATTATGTCTTTCCATCTTGACCTCCTTTTTCCAATAGCAACAAAGTCTTAAAATAAATTCATATTATGATCATTTAAAGATTCACGGCTTTATGACCGTCATTACAATAGATGTCAGGCATTCTGTAATACTTTAATATCTATCCGTCATGCTCGAATGTAACGGATTGTAGCTTTGGCATTTAGAAAGAGTATTACAACTGAATTATCTCCATAACCGTATTCGAGACAAACCGTTCTAAGGATTGAAATAACTCTCAAATGAGGGGTGCTCTATGTTTCATAATCGCGTTACGAAAATTTCCGGACAAAAGTACAAGAATTTTCACGAGATTCGTAGATATACCTATGTAGGTGGAGTAACGTCATTTTACTCTCGGAAAGCGAAAACGTAACCGTAAATTACATTTATTTAGAGCAGTATCTGACTTGATTTATTCCCTTTTTATGGTACTTAGCACATTCACGGCGGAAGAAAATGTATACCTGTGAAAATGAAAAGAAAAATGTGAAATTTATTTTTGAGTCATTGTGGTAGCCCTGTAAATCAAAGTTAATAATAATTTCGGTAGGAGCATTGTTGTTATTTATCTTATATCAGGTTTATTTTCAGCCTTCATAGCACTCTTATAAATCGAAGACTTTAATCTGCTCTTAACAGAATTTTGACCATGTTTTGTCACTGAGACAGAAAAATTCAAAACATGCAAAATAAAATCGAATACGAGCTAACAATTGAGATAGGTATCTATTGATATCGGTATCGATACAGCACCGCAAACGGTTGCAAATAACTAGAACCATTGAGAGTGTAGTCGTTATTGTGTCATGTCGTTTTAGGATAAACTGTTCATGTATTCAAATAATGGTGGCATGTCGCGAGCTGGTGTAGTAACGAGTAGATATGGGCAACATGGCCGCGGGAGGCCGTGTCGAACACCCCTCGATGATTAAAACCAGCCCAGTTGATTACGTTGCATGTTTCTACCCTTTCACCCGCGTATGAATACCGACCGATAGGTTTATTTAGGTTAAATATGTTTCGCATATTTTTTTCATAACTGCAAGAGGAGTAACTTTTTAATATTTTTATTGGTAACTTTTAAAAAGTATAGCTGCTATCATAGCTTGCACCATATAAGGTGACAATAACTACCTTTAATAATTTTCTTAACTCTCCAGTATTAAAAAAAAACACCGGAATCTTTTTTTATAAATTGGGTACGAATACGCAAACAATGTCCCCAGCACCTTAAAATTTTGCCTACCACAAGTATTGCCCTTGCCATTATGTACTTTTTACCTTTTTGGTGAAACCACTTCCTTAAGTGAATTCATTCAACCCCCATGGTCTTAGCCGATTTTAATAAATAATCCATTTGAACTGAACTTTAACAGAGTTCCTCTTACAAATACACAAAAATCAGTAGTGAACCAAACATACATTTTAAATAGAATCACATCAAAAGCCAACAGATTTGGGTCACCAAAAAAAGAAAACACGTTACCTTAGATAAACACAGCGATTGGCGAGCACTCAATCGACGTGTTTATATTAAAGGCTTACAATAACCAGAAGGCGGATTACGTCGACCGAACTAGATCATAGCCATAAGCCGCGATGTTGTGCGGTGATTACCATGAACGTCGGGGTAATCAATTGATTCGCGAATTGTGGTACGCGCAGTATCAAAAGATTCATAAGCCGATACAGGAAACGGCGCGATTAAGCTGAACGGAGCGGAAATTACGCGCCGCCGGCAGCCGTCTCCGAATCTAACAATGCACGATATTGATCACATCACTACCTACCTACATGTTGTATACTAACTCAATGTTGATTGCTGACGGAATGTGCTCCTGACGTAGCTATTTGTTCGCAGGCTGCGCCGCCGTGGATTATATCCAGATCAGTTTTTAAGCCTTCTGTTTGCTGCGCTCAAATCTGTGGCGTTTAATGTCCCTCAATCAGGACTTAACTACTTTGTCGCAAGTAAACCCCAATTAAGCTCACGTTGAAAAATGAGAGAACACATCGTGAAAAAGGATTAACCAAAATTCGTGCCCGAAAAGTCTGAAATGAATATAATTTAATTATTTTGGGTCAGATATATTAAGCCGGTAGCTCGGCAGTAAAGAAAATTAATATTTTGCAGCTGAACGCCTCCCCGGTAAAATATTTTATACCGCACTCGTTGTGTCCACCGCAGACTGTCCAGGAGCAATTTGATTTCGCCAGCTATTTCATTTTCTTCGTTAAATTAGCTGATGAAACAAAGTTTATATTGCGGCGCGTAAGCGCTTAGTCGATGAACTCGGTAATAGTTTTGTGCTTTAGATAGGAGAATGCATTTAAGTACGTAATAGTGATATGGTAGGACATCAATCACATCTGCGGTGGGTGTCGAATGCGACGACGGAGCGTGCCCAACGATTTGATGTGTGACGCTTCCTTAGATCGCTCAGTACCATTGAGACGTTTTTGATTGCATTCCCGACATTCCTCGGCTCTTAGACCCTTTAGACTGTGAGCGATCTCAGTTTAAATCGGAATTTAGATTGCATGTTAAGGAGGCCGGTGGTTTTTTTGAGAAAAAGGGGAGTCGTCTATTGAGATTCCGAAGCGGCTGACTGGGTGGTAGCTAGCTGTGCTTTACTTCCTGAATAGCTAGTTTACGTGTTAATGAGGTTCGAAGTAATTTACTGCAAAGTTTTAATTGTTTTCAGGGGCCTTCATTTCGGTGTCGTTCTGATTGACGTTAGATTAGAATAATACTTAAAGTATTATATTTGGGGAGCAGTCGATGGATCTAATATGTAGGTGACATGACGAGAACGTCCCGACGTAGCCTAGATGCGGCTGCGTCTGCGGCAACACGCCAATCAATCATGGCGGCCGCTGACAGAGGCAGCTGCTGGCGACGCGGCACTACACCCGACGTCATTAACTACTGGTCGCAAACAAGCGCTGATTAAATAAACGCACACTAACTAACACGCCACATGATGTCCCTATAGATACGTATTTCATTAACAACCCTTTGAAACGAATGAAAATAACTCCACTTTATGTATTCCATTCATCATATAATTAAGAGCTTATTTAAATAAATACCACGTCTCCAATATAATTGAAGTACTTTAATCTCATAGTGGTCGTAACATATATTCCACAGTGTTGTTTACCTCGACTTATGATAATTAGGTAGATGGAACTTTAAAAACTTTATGGAATGTATTATTTCAAAATCATAAAAAAATAATATTAGGTACCTACCTACATAAGAAGGTTTGCTGCTACCTTCTTATGTAAAAAATATATGTATGCCATCTGTAACACACAATGGGAACTATCTGAAAAAGGAAATCATTTAAAAAAAACAACTGCAAAAGTATAATTATTTATCGGTTATCTTCTTTGCACATAGCACATTCAGGGACATATAAATATGTATCATTATAATATGTGGACTGTGAAACTGATTGCGTTACCGGATACCTATTTCTAGTTTATTATGTTTTTATCATTAAACATACAATGGTTGAACGCTTATTTCACATTTAAACTGAAAACTACATACTCAGGATCGTAGCTATGTAAATAGTCAAAGGAGTTCAAAAGAGGCAGCGATGGTGTTTAATTAAATACACACGTTATATCATATTGATAGTTTTAGGAGTTTAATCTTCCTTTGCTGGTAATAAAGGAACCGCAATATTCTTAATTAAATTATAGAGGTCAAAATGAAATTTAACTGAGAGTAGGTGGGGCAGGCAAGTGACAGAAGCACGTGTAGATCGATCATAAGGTTAAGCAACGCTTGACGCAGTCACTCCATGAATGGGTAACCACCTTACCAGCTTTGCCAGCCATTACGGATAGTCTAAAACTAGAAAGCCTAAAAATTAAAAACTACTCAGATATTTTTTGTGATTTTCTATACCTAGGTCACAACGCTCCTGTACCATAAGACTACTTACTGTAAGTCTACTATTTATTTGTAATTGTACATAAACTAATTGGTGAATTTGTTTGTTGCAGAGCGAGGCGCCTGGCGGTGGTCGGATGCAGCTCGCACTGGTAACGTATCCACTTGACTTCGTTACTCCCTCCAAACTATCCCTGATTCGCTCCACTCAACTACTTTGGCTCGGTGCCTCTCCACTAATTATATACTTCCACTTAAATAACATTTTTTGTATGTAAGTCAAGAAACTGGTTCATTGCTTTATAAGTTTTCTTGAAGTTCGCAAAAAGTATACGCTTTTTGAAAGGGCTGATTACTTTCAGATTAAAAAGTCAACAAAACTGGTCAGAAAATCCTTAACCAATTACCTACCTATTGTTAGTGGTAGTGCAGAAGCGAGGCTTACAGGGCAATTTATTTATACATGCCACTCATTTCATTACACAGAGATAAGGGTCTTGTGAATATTTGCGCTCAATTTGGCACATTTATGTTTTGGCATTGAGTGACGTGAGTAAAGAGCACTGGCCGAACACAAATCTGTCTTTATTTATAAATGGAAAAGTCAGCCGTAAAATCAAAACAACAGACGTGTGCATGCAACTTTGAGCAAGAACATCCGCCACATTCTATGTATAGCAGAGCCTTACATGCACATATGCAATTAGAGTCGGGTATCATAGTGCCAATAACAACTCGCCCAAACTAGTAATTGGCCGTAACTGCAGCCCCAGTGTATAATTGGTCGGAATCAAGTTGGCCGCGTGCGGTATCCGTTGACGTCACACTCGAATGCAAAACGCTAACTAGTGGCACTCAGCTCGTCTAACATGGACCCGCAAGGCTCACAATACGGGTGGGATGTCCCTCAACTCGGACGAGCTCAAATAATCGCGTTATCGTTGCGATATTCCCGAGAGCCACAGAGCGGGGGAGGCTGAACGAGTAATCCGCTTTGGTCGCGACAGCCACAACTTTGTCGATCGCTCTTCTGAATTCTCTACTTTAAACTTGCATGCCGCGACAAAAGAGTAATAAGATTCGTTCGCGGGTAACTTTCTTAAACCTTTAAACTCAAAGTTAGATTTTATTCGGTATAAGCACTAATACTTTGAAAAATGTTGGCGTTCGTGGCGACATAACTTTTTGAATAGAATAGCATGTACATATATTGAACACGTACTCGGCGCGTAAACTACGCGCACACGAGCCTCGTATGCTATCTCTACATTCATATTTGATTTACCTACGTATACATTGTATATTCGGGGAACAATAACAGCTTTGTATATTTTTTCTTTGATATTGATCACGAACGCTACAATATTAATACAATAATTTCGTTGGCACGATAGCACGAACAGTTGAAACTAAAGTTGACTTTACCTGTTCAGATAATAGGCTTGGGTCGCCATTAAAGTAAGGTCTCGTGCTTTATGATAAAGGGAGACAGTCATCGCATCGCGTCGACGACACTGCACGGACTCGCTTGCTGCATTATTTAACTGCATTCTGCATTTCACTGCTCGCTGTAAACTTTGTATCTGTAGTGCAGTGTTTTCGAATTTATGAAACGACACGTCTATTACAGTAATGCTACGTGATGTATCACTTTCTAACTTATTCTTGTGAACGTTTAACTGGTGTCAACTCAACTCGCATGCGCTGATACATCCACTCTTATTATACCTACTCCAAAATTTATCGACATCTATTTATTATAGGTCGGGTGCCTCAAACAGAAATAGTGATATGAAATGTCTATAAAACATAAAAGGCGGCGTGTAGTATTTTCGGTGAGAAAGTCATTTTACTGGGCGTCCCTTCCTGCGCCAACCCGACCGGTTCCCGTGTTCCATCACTCATTCCGGTCACGAAATAGCTGGATATGTGTGTAGCGTGTATCTACATGATATTTCACCACTACACACTCGCGAAAGGGTTCGCAGCGAAGCTGGAGAAAATAATCTTTTCTCTACACTACCTGCAAAATAATCACAGAACTGTCATCGAAAAGGAGTATGATTTTGTCTCCCTGAATACGTACCATTCCCTAAATCTATAGGTAACTTAGTATTTCTGTGTAACAGTATAAGAGGTTCTTTCAAGTTTATGATAATCTCACGGAAAAGAATCGTGAAAAACATTTCCCCTTCATTATTTTCAAGAACTCTAAAATGTAAATGCTTAATTTATTAGCGAGATGCGGTAACAAAGCTTCTTATTCTGAAAAATGTGTCTTTATATTTATTTGGGGTGTAGAAGGTATTCCTAAGATTTCCAGCAGTGGCTTGTAGTTTCTGAGTGCGCTAGTGGGTGTGTACAAGTGTAGTGATAGGCTTTCATGAGACGTTACCGGCTGGCAGCGCTCCACGGCGCGGGCTGGCGTGCGCTCGCTCCTTACACGTCACATTTGCTTTGTGTGTTGTTACACTCGGAATAATTTATAAAATTACGTGTGACGTTCTGTTTCGTTATGTTAAAATTTAATTAGGTCTCCGTTACGCGGTGTCCTGCGTGAGCGACGAACGCGACGCGACGCGACGCTACGAACGCGACGAACGCGATCAACTCAACGGCATGCCCTACATGCGGCCTATGTGAGTGTCTGCGGCGAGACGCGACGTAACGCGCACTTGATTTGAGGGCGACCAGATGCGACACCACGAACTATTCAAAAGTTTGTGGGACAAAAAACATAAACATTATAGAAAGCGTTTATTAGTACAAAGAACTGAAAGAATGTTGCTGTGTGTACTTTAAATATGAACTTTCAAGCAAAATTGTACTGTACTTCTCCATGATTTGAGAAGTAATGACCAAAATCACGTAGGACATTTGTCGCGTATAGCATCGCGTCGCATTACGTCGCGTCGTGTTGCGTCGTGTCGCGTCGCGTTCGTCGCTCACGCAGGACACCCCGTTAGACATTTAGGTTTGATTAGAATTTGAGTGAAGTAAAATAAGCGAAAAAATGGTTTTACTTTAAGTATATTTGATATCTACACATAAAGCTGTGATTATAGTAAAATACCTGCATGTCTCTTAATATTAAAACATTTAAAATAAATGTATGAAAATAAAGACTCATACGGCACAATTAAATGAGCGAAAGACGGGAACAAATATTTGCATTTATTCACAGAAACGTACTCGTCATGCCTTAACACAGCTTTAATCGCATCGACAATATATTCTTTGCACGCACAATGAAAAGATTTTCGAAATACGGCTTTCGGAGGGAGAAAAGCAAAATGTATTTTCTCTGCTCCAGATCTGTTACTATGTTTAAAAATATATAAATACAGTACGTTTCAAGTAATTCCCTGTTGTGTAAAACAAGAAGGGGACGTTTTAATTTTTTACATTTATCTTTGTCGCAATGCAAAACGATTGCACCTAAAAACTTTTTTGACATCTCTACAATTGAAATGTTCATCACGTTCTTTATTACCATTGTTACTTGTTATTATCATCATTTCAACTATAGGAACTGCTAATCATGGGCCTGCCCGATTGATTTTTAAAGGACCGCCCGGTTGGAAGCGGTCTACTTCCAGTGCCGCTTATTTAATTAACTGTTATTCCAATACTTTCAGTAACTTAACAGTAAAATTCATTAATGTGTTATCTATTCAACTATACCAGCAAATAGTTGCAATTTAAAGCTTTATGAAAATGCTTGACAGTGTCGTAGAATTTTCGTAGACGCGGCGTAGGCGGCGTAGCAACTCGTAGCGTCTCGTCTACACACCGACTTCAACACCTTTTCTAGCCTGTTAGAATATATGTTCATAATTATGAATTAAGTAGTTATTTTGTTAGTTAACATTGAAATGTAATAAATATTTATATTTATTTCATGATTTATGTACACATTAATACCTACATGACATTAGAAGGTACCTACTGGTTATTTCAAATGAAATCTCTAATTGCGTAAAATGAAAACCTGGCGAATACTACATAAATCCAGGGCTCGAGAGTTGAACTTTATTCCTTTGATTTTGGACCCTCCACACAACCAATTTGTTATATTTTGTTAGAGGGCGAGGGGGGAAACAGATAAATGAATAATAGCAATACGTTAACTCTCATGAGGCTTTGAAAAATAAGAGTTATCTTTACTTTATATTTATTTAAAAATAAAATATGTAATATTTTTAGACCTTGATCGAACTCTATTTTGGGAATATGAAACAGGAATATCTATCTACATAAAGTAGGTGCGCGTAGACGTCGTAGCGAGGGCCTACGCACGCGCCGCCCGCAACCTGTGTCACACAACCCTAATTATAACGTTTCGTAAAACATACATTTTAAAAGTATGTACATTCGAAACAAAAGCCTCTGTTACATTGTGTTATAAATAAACTTTGAATCATTTGATAAGCTACGGAAAAACAATATGACAATGTGGGTGAAAATATTTTCTGCATAGTCATCGAATCGGTAGCGTATTACGGAAGGTAATCAGTGCCGGTATAAACTGTGGCAGGGATCTGCTGTGATCAGTGACAGCACATTAAGGCGCATATTGCCAATATAAGAGCATGGAGCGTCAGCCGGCTCGGTGCCAGCGCCCCTCGCGCTTCACTCATAAACCTGTCTTTCAAACTCCATTATGATTCCTATAGAAAACATCGACAACCATGCAATTGTACAATTTTAGACTTTATGACCGAGACAACGCTTTTATTTATCATGCTATGCTAGCTACGACAGCTGGTATGTTATTCATTAAATACATAGTTTAAGCTAACGATACATAGGCATACTCTTGTCACATCTATTTAAGAATTATTGATATTTAATCATTCTAGTTTCAATATTAATTTTAGTTTTAAAAAATAATACGAAACACGGTTAAGATAAAAAGCTGTGATTAGGATTTGGGAAAAATGTAGACTATGGGTTAAGTAATTAGAATAGTAGCATGGTGATAGTGTAATATGAGCGTGGAGAGTATCGACATGCAGTGTGGTGGCGCGGAGGTCACGCCGCCGCCTCGCAGGGCCAGGCGGGCGCGAGCACGTGAGCTCCTCACCGGGGACCATTCATGTGCGAGGGCGGCGGCTTGCGCGCGCAGCGATCAATACGCGCTGGGCGCGGGCGGGCAGTGCCCGGCCCGCCGCGCGACGCCTCGCACGCGCCTCCGCCGCCGCGAGCCCATGACCGCCCTCCACAGATGACGGAGCCCGCCCGCACCCTACGAGAGCGCCGCACTGTCCCCGCACTCAGCACGACCACTCTCGCCGCGCGACCCCGCACTCGCTGTAACCGCGCGACGATAAGGTACGAAAATCGATACACGTCTCCGAGTGCCGCAGCATCCGCTGACCGCTCCGGCGGCCGCACGCCCGCCTCTGCCCGCAGCCCTGCTGGCCTGCTCGGGGCGAGCCTCCGCTGCTACCCCCCAGTACCCCACATTTGCCACGTTGTTCCATTATCACTTCATTTGTCAAAAACCATAATGTATTTAATTTGTATTTAACTTTTAATTCCTCTGTGAATACAATATGCAGATAAGTCACTACTTGTATCAATGATTAGGTACTGCAATGTCTTTTTGTGAAAACTAGTGTGGTCGAGGACAGGCGCAGTTATATTTTACTACGAAGAGTGTCGAAGCATTTCTCATTTTATAGGCGGGCTGATCTTCTGACAAAAAATACGTTCAAATTTTGGTGGTTTATACATTTAAGGTGAATTAACTTAGTAACCTTAACGAGAGACTTTGTGTAACGCACTGTATCAATATAATTTAGTACTTCTTCTAGATCTGTTTTACCCAGAGCATGTAGTGCACAAGCATGTGGCTCTGTTCCATTGAATAGTATCAAGGTAAAATAATGATTGCTCCTATTAAAAATATCTTTGAGATCTTAGACTAAACATGGTCAAAAAATATTTTTCTTAGAAAGTCCGGATAACCACTACTATGGAACGCAATTGGAATTCATTACAATTGTTCGTAGTGAATTTGACTATTTTCAGAATGAAGTTATTGTTGATTTCTGAACAAACGTTGTTTTTGTCCGATCAATTCTTCACATTACAGCTCGGTGGAATGTTTGGTGAATGGAGTAGACTATTTAATTTGTAATTTACCACAGTTAAGTCTGTTGTCATTAACTCAAACGTGGATATGTTGTTTCAGAAGTACAATCGTAAATGTAACGTCACCCATACAATTATCATAATTTTCTTAAAAAGACCTCGTGTCACAAAACAAAAATATATTCCTAGAAAACAAGTAAAAGCAAAGGTTCACTTTGTATCCCAAATAAGGTCGTTTAAGAAGCCAAGGGGGTGATGATTGAAGCACCCTATTCATACTGTAGGAAACAGTATTACCAAAATGAATTGTATCGAAACTCATTTATCAAGAAGGACCCTATCATAAAGGGGGACATTTGGTAAAATCACCCGAATACAAACACTCAAAAATGCCATGATACAAAAATTGCTTTCGAATCCTTTTGGGGCAGCTTTTTCATAAAACGAAATACTATTCAAAACGGACCGTGATTTCATTTAATATTATGATAATTTATTTTATTGTTTGTCGATTTTGTTGGATTCGAGGCACTGATTTACATTTTTCTTACAACCAAAGTTTAAGAATTAACTTGTAATGCTCTTAGACGGTAGACCAACTCTGTTTCAATAATTTTTGACCTTTCATTGGCTATTACAGTAATTATAATGCAAATATCATAAATGCTCGGTGGGTATATAGCTAAACATCGCGGTCGTTAGAGTATTGACGGCTATGGCTGGCTGTAGGGGCAGGGGTGTAGGTCGATTATGTGTCGTGATGCAGTGCAATTACTCGCCACGGGAAATAGTCCAAGGACGAGCCGCGGTTCAAAGGCCACCCACCTCTGGTATACCGCCTAGCTTATCGGCTATGCTAATATGTATAATATTTATATACGAGGCAGTCAACTGAGTTATTACTTACCTACTTTCTCTATTAAGTCCCAGTCGTATATCACATTCAGGTTACAACACATAACATGCACATAAATGAAATGAAATTAAATATATCATAAATTCTCGAATACAGAAGTTAGTTTATTTAATTATTTATTTACAGCACTAATCTACCATTACAGGTTTCTCTTACCTAGTACGAAGTTGTGCCTACCGTGAAAAGACAGAGGTCTTATTACAATTAGCTACGTTAATAATTATTTCTGTCACTGCAGGAATAGACTAAAATTGAGAATTTCTTCAGGTTCGGTTATTATTTACTATATTTATAAGTTTTAATTACTAAGTTTTTAATAATAAAATTACGGAAAGTATTTTTGGTACTGACACGTTTTCTAAAGCATGTACGTACGTATGTGTACCTATTCGTCGCCAAAAATGAAATTGATTAGGTGGGTACACGTGCCTATTATTACCAACAAAGTATTTTTTGTACAGCTGCCGATGTTCCCACGAAAAATTTAGAACGGAAAGATATTAATAGGTTAAGGGTTGTTCTCGTTTATTGACTTGAGCATGACGAAACAAAAGTTGTTCTACGTACTTCACAATGTGCAGAAATAAACATTTGTGAAAAAGTAATTTTAAAACCTAAACTTCACAATGACATAATTAGTCTTTCAGGACGACTTACCAAATACATAGTTTACCTGCTTTGGCTTATGGATCATTCGGCAAAAGCGCTTAATGATCTTGATGGTCATATATTGGAGTGGTATGTAGTTTTGAATTAGGTACACATGCCCAATAATGCACAAATATGAATGTGAAGTCAATTAATCATGTAGAGTACTTACGTCCCATTAAAATCAAATAATGCATAATGTTAGACTGCAACCAGCCAAGAGACTAATGCGATCATAAATAAGTCAAACACATCAGCATAGTAAATTGTCTGAACATAGACATTCGTGCTCGATTATTTATGGAATTTAAAATGTGTTGCGAACTCGTGATTACATTGGCAAAATTTAGACTAACACATGAATGACAAATAAGCAGTGTTTTCCGACTGGAAATACCTTTATCGTAAAATAAATGTCATTTCAATCGTAATAGTAGAGAAAGAAAAGAATCTAAATTGAAAACCGGACAAGTGTGGGTCCTTCCCTTGATCTTTATAAGCAGTTTATCAATAGCTTTCATTTTAAGTTATAATAAAAAGAGTAAAAATGCTTTCTGAAAAAATAATAAAATTTCACTTGATACGGAACACTAAAAAACTAAAGCTTCGTCAAGCTGCAGCACTGCTGAGACAGCTCAGTATTTTCTTTTTGCAGGGTGGAATTTGATTAAAAAACTTTTACAAGTTAGTCGTAGTTACCTGTGATGAGACGGAAGACTCGGTCATACTTAGATACTGCACATTTCTGAACGTTATTTTTTTCGTTCTGATAGGTACAACGACCGGGAAAACATTCTGAGATTCACTTATTTACCCTTGTGTCAGGGTAATGTGATTTTGTTTCAAAGTGGAGCGAACAAAAAAGCCTTCATTTTTCATTGACATCGTTAATTATTGTTGGACCATTGGACCATCTTGAAGGATGATGTTTGTTTGTGTCAGGTGATGCATCAACGATGAGTCGCCGCGCGCGGCCGTGACATGGGAGCGCAGGCATGGGCTGGCGCGCCGTGCAACCGCCGCACATCGCCGCCGGCTTGCTCCTACTGCTGCTAGTTAACCTGCCAGGTTTGAACTACCATCATTCACCCTTGAATCTGCCTCTTTCCAGAACTTACTCGTGTATTGAGTAGTTTGTCCAATTTCATTACAATATTTAGTTATCACACCCAATTTCATACTATTGTACAATGTTTGGTTTTGTGGAAGCAGTAACCTGCCACCAAGACCACCAAGATGCTGTGCACATCACGGCGATCCTCGGCGAGAGCGTGGTGTTCAACTGCCAGGTGGACTTCCCGGAAGACATCCCGGTGCCGTACGTGTTGCAGTGGGAGAAGAAGGTAGGCGAAACGGTACGACGGTCCACACTCCACTCTTACAATACAACGCTGCTCATCTACCGTGTGTGTGTTTCTGTTCAGTAGAGATCGGCTCGTCCGCGCGACGCGCCCCGCAGAATGTAAAGTATATCTCGTGATGTGTCGGCTCCGACACCTCGTATTGTCCCGTGCTAGTGGTAACGCGCGGGCGCCGCGGGCCGGGGGCGCCGCCCCAGCGCCCTCGCCCCGCGCGCGCCCTCCGCACGCCTTTTGTGTATCTCTGCCTCTTCTGCGTATTGCCTCGTGTACCTACCGCGCTCGTCACAGACCGGTTCGACATACACCACAGTGATAAAGGCCTTCAAAGCGAGTCCGAGAGAGCAGCAGACCCCCGTTAGATAACGAACATACACATACACGCCACTTTACATGTACAATAAGATTTTTTCCTCCTATTATTTTATTTGGGTGCACCGTTGTTATTGCGAGATAGTATCGGGCGCACTATCGCTTACAGGGCTGACACGGGGCACGCGCACTCTCGCGCACTGGCGGCGGTTCTGTCTGTTTCTCTCTTCCTGTGGCTGTGGGCTTCTCCCACGCTCTGTCGGCAATTGTAGATCCATATACAACTTACTTGACATACTTTGTATCGTATTCTTGTTGCTCATTCAAACGACTGCACAGTTGATCTACTTTGTTGCATGCTGTAGAGACGCTTAAGTTTCCCCGTTTTCACTTTCTGCATGCCACGATTATAACCTCATTGACTAAGCGTTTCATAGACTACTGTTCAGGCAAATACGAGCAAATTCAAACAAAGTAAGGTTAAATCATTATGTAGTACTGAATCAATTTTCATGATTTGTTTATCATCCTTGCATGTTTAAGTAGTTTTCTTTCTTTATGTAGATAGATAGTTTTTATCTTGTAACCACAAAACCAAAATGACACCCGCGTGCAACGGTGACTGAATTGCACGTCTCGTTACAAGATTAACCATCTGATTCTGTCTGTGTTTTGTGAAAACGCATCGCATCGTCTTGAAAGCTTTGACCAGAGTTGGAAATGTGTAGCGCCACAACCGGTTATGCGGCGAACAGTATTTAGAACATAAGTATTTAGCTGTATGTAAGCTAAGTGGTAGACGTAAAGAGTTCGCGCCAGTCGTGCTCGGTTGTTAACATGTGTGCGTGGGTGTGTAGGGACAGGACATCCCGATCTACATCTGGTACGAGAGCTACCCGACGCACAGCGGCGAGGGCTACGAGGGCAGGGTGTCGCGCGTGGCGCCCGACTCGCCCTACGGCGCGGCCAGCCTCAACCTCACCAATATCCGCGAGTCTGACCAGGTACACACTTATGTCAACTGCCATCATAGTCACGTTTCATTAGAAATAAACTAAATCCTATTTTAAATCTGCTCATTACTAAAAGATATGTTTCGTTTACCAGGGTTGGTACGAGTGTAAGGTGGTGTTCCTCAACCGGTCACCCAACCAGCACAAGAATGGCACATGGTTCCACTTGGACGTGCACGCGCCACCACGCTTCTCCATCACACCGGAAGACATTATTTACGTTAATTTAGGTAATTATGACTACCACAATACCATCCAAATTATCATATACCGAATTACTTTATCATTCTAACACATTTGAGCTGATCGACCCCTAAAGAAATTACAGTTGGATCCTTTGACCATTTCCAGGAGACGCCATAATCCTCAACTGCCAAGCGGAGGGCACGCCGACGCCCGAGATCCTGTGGTACAAGGACGCGAACCCCGTGGAGCCGTCGGGAACGGTGGGCATCTTCAACGACGGCACGGAGCTGCGCATCAGCAACATTCGCCACGAGGACATCGGCGACTACACGTGCATCGCGCGCAATGGCGAGGGACAGGTCTCGCATACCGCGAGGGTCATTATTGCTGGAGGAGCTGTTATTACTGTGAGTCTCACTTCAAATTCTGGTTTAATAAAAGAACATATGTTCTACGAAACGACAAAAAAAAACATAGTTAAAACTTAGGTACATTTGAAAAGTTTATAATAAATATGAGGAGCTTACTTTCACGTCGGGTACATCTAAATCTATAAATATCTTGATAATGAAATGATGACTCGAGCTTAATTGAACTTGTAATTCGAGTAACCAAAAAACTATTATCATCTCCGAATAAAGTCAACGATAACGATCTATTGAATATCTTCTTCAGATGCCGCCAACGAATCAAACAAAGTTAGAAGGAGAGAAGGTCCAGTTCTCATGTGAAGCGAAGGCGTTGCCGGGCAACGTGACGGTGAAGTGGTTCCGCGAGGGTGCTCCGGTGGCCGAGGTCGCAGCCCTGGAGACACGCGTCACTATCCGCAGAGATGGGGCTCTGGTCATCAACCCGGTGGCGGCCGACGACTCGGGACAGTATCTGTGTGAAGTGTCCAACGGAATTGGAGACCCTCAAAGTGCTTCGGCCTATTTGAATGTTGAATGTAAGATCATTTATTATTGTTATTGCTAATAAAATTCTTATTTTATGTCAATAAATGCAATAGTTAGTTTGTTTGCTGAGTAAGCTTTCTCTCTAATACAGCTGAACTGGTTTGGGTGCGTGATAATGTTTTAAAACGGGAATCAGCATTATATAGTCGAGTTTGCGAAATCAAATAACTTTTAAATAAAAAAAACAAACCATAGAACACACTTAATGATTTTGACCATCTTAAAACTTATTTACTTTTCCAGATCCAGCGAAAGTTACGTTTACTCCAACCGTGCAGTACCTCCCATTCCGTCTGGCGGGTGTCGTGCAGTGCTACATAAAGGCCAACCCTCCCCTCCAATACGTGACCTGGACGAAGGACAAGCGGCTGCTGGAGCCCTACCAGACAAAGGACATCGTCATCATGAACAACGGCTCCTTGCTCTTCACGCGGGTCAACCAGAACCACCAGGGTCGCTATACTTGTACACCTTATAACGCGCAGGGAACCCAAGGCTCTTCTGGTTAGTATTCAATCTAAAATTTTCCTTAGATAAATTATTTTATTGAAAATACATAAGTAATCATGCTTTCTTTCAAACAGGTCCGATGGAAGTGTTAGTTCGTAAACCACCAGTGTTCACAGTGGAACCGGAACCCCTGTACCAAAGAAAGGTAACATTTTCTAGTAATCTTTGCATTTGCATTTTTGCTAGATGCTCACTCGTGACGAGCTTCGTTACTTTTCGTGTTTTCGAATTTATGATTAACAGTATTCCCTAGTCAACTGTCACGTGGTTTGTTAATGTTCTGTTTGCTATAATCATGGAATATTAAGACCAATTTGTCAGATGTGTCAAGGAACCCGAACGCCTCTTTAGCTAAATCGTAACAAATTGTTTTGGTCACACCTACCGTACGTGTCCTAACCTCCAAGAAGACGTTTGTCCGACCTGCCTGATGGCATATTAGCTATATTTCCTCCGCCCGTGTCTACAAGTGCTCGTGTCGCAGGTGGGCGAGTCAGTGGAGATGCACTGCGAGGCGCAGGAGGCGGAGGGCACGCAGCGCCCGTCGGTGCTGTGGCGGCGGCGCGACGGGCTGCCGCTGCAGAAGGCGCGCGTGCGGGCGCTGGGCGGCAACATCACCATCGACACGCTGCGCCGCCAGGACTTCGGCATCTACCAGTGCGTCGCCTCCAACGAGGTAACCATACGCATCTGATCGTTTTCGCAAATATACTCCCCTAAGTCTTAAAAGCAAGAAAACAATGTTTTTGTACCTTAGCAATTAATTATCAGACTTAAAAAATAGAAAGAGGTTCTCAATTAGTCGGTCTTTTTTATATATGTTCTTTGATTTATATAAATCAAATACAGTAAAAATCTGTTATTACGACATCGAAGGGACTACTCCTATTTAGTCGTTAAAACCGATAGTTGTAAAAACCAGTGACAGGTATAGCATATAGCATTCAGCCCGGACCTTTGATTATAGTCAATTTAACCAGTATTTTGTTCTAAACGATGTTGCCATAATCGGTTTTGACTGTACATGCATTTACATGACTAACTCGTAAACATTTCAAATCCAGGTGGCAACGATAGTAGCGGACACGCAGCTGGTGATCGAGGGCACGCAGCCGCACGCGCCGTACAACGTGTCGGGCACCGCCACCGAGTTCCAGGTCACGCTGCGCTGGCAGCCGGGCTACGCGGGCGGGCCCGACTACAAGCAGGACTACACCATCTGGTACCGCGAGGCCGGCTTCTCCGAGTGGACCAAGGTGCCCGTCACGCCCTCCGGTGCTACTTCTGTGAGTATACTACCTTACCTAGACAGCATATTACCCTGCCAGTTTAACCGGTTACCGATAAAGTTCGTTACAGCCTTTTTTATCGTCGCACTGTTCGGCTGGGCTGATCTCCTCTCACATGAAGAAGGATAAAGTATCGGTTAGTTATCCAATCCAATAGCAATGGTCGTGAATGCCAAATAAAGTCCGCATAAAATTTGTGTCAGATATTGCTATCCGAGACCCGTGAAACCAAAAGCTATAGTTTATCTGTCAGATAATCTTCTGATTGGCTATCAGAGACTTTATCAGTAACAAGCGGAAACGGCAATAACTCTCTTCACCGAACGTTCATCAAAAAATTGCGTAATTCGCGAGCAAAATATTATCGTAGGTGTCTACGCAACTACGCGTAGCATCGTAGTTTTTCTCGTAGCACTCGTAGTGCGAAATTCACATAAGGAATGATAACGTGTATACTACTTTTATTTGAGTGAAGAAGATAATTAATTAAATCTTCATAATGGAAAATAGTTGTTGAAAAAGACTGACCATCTACCTCAATAACTTCTATTAAATAAAGTGCGATATTGAAAACGATTGTATCATGTTAGAGCCTACATTTCAGTAAATACTGACAATGTAACTTTAATTATTACACAGGTCACAATAAACCGGTTGCAGCCCGGCACCACGTATGAGTTTCAAGTGAACAGCAAGAATACAATAGGAGAAGGAATGATGAGTAAAGCTATTACGATAAGAACTCTCGGTAAGTACTGCACCTTCCGTATGTGTGGCGGGACTTAACATATTGTGTGTAAATAACCATTTAATTATTAAAAAGTGTCTGTGTGCATAACAGGTTTGGGATGTGGACTCGCTTTATAACTTTTGTGTCAACAGGGATTAAGTTCTAGGAAATAAAAAGACTAATAGATTTGAGGAAAATATTCCAGTTAGAAGGTTTTATGGATAAAGGTGGGTTGTTTAACTGGAGATTGCTTTTTGTAGATGTAGGCGCCAAACCGAAGGCGGCTCCGACCCCGGCGGGGCCTGTAGACGAAAAGATATTCCAAAACGCACCCGAAGGCTCTGGTATATACCCACAAATGTTGCACACTAATCACTAACTTCACTCCTTCATTTTCATACATCTTATCATTGTAGTCATAGTATTCACACTTACGTAGTTAGTGCACGGATCCATTGTTTCATATTTCATAGTTGTGTGCATTGTAGTGTTCAAATAATTTACAGTTGCATGATCAGAATGTTTTCTTCTTCTTTTATATTGTAGT
The DNA here is from genome assembly GCF_030705265.1 of Helicoverpa armigera. Lineage (NCBI taxonomy): Eukaryota > Metazoa > Arthropoda > Insecta > Lepidoptera > Noctuidae > Helicoverpa > Helicoverpa armigera. The sequence continues at coordinate 4,303,506 of NC_087132.1, read as the reverse complement.
TCTCTGAATAACTTACTCTTAATACTTTTTACACATGTATCATTAGCACATATCATACAGTAAATACCAAAGATAGCTTTTTATCTTCGGAATCATAACAAGTTGGTTTGTAGACAAAACTTAGAGCTTATAGTAAATTTTCTCCATATAATCAACACAGGACCTCCTCAAATTCAAACTATACACATTGCTATAGAGACTGCTATCACCACATTAAACATGCATCACCACCAGACACAAAGGACCAGAAACTTAGATCCCTTCTCCACCCAGGTCCGAAGTCTGGTCCTCCCCGGAACCTGACGGTGACGGAGGTGCACAACGGGTTCCTGATCACGTGGCAGGCGCCGCTCGAGCGCTCGCACCTGGTGCAGTACTACACGATCAAGTACCGCACCGACGCGCAGTGGAAGACCCTCAACCGAGGACAGATACGCCCTGAGGAGACCAGCTATTTGGGTTAGTAGTTTAACTTGCTGATTTTGTGTTTTTTTTTTAAATTGATTTGAAAAAAAATGTTTAGGTATTTTATTTTGATTTACCTCTCGGGTTTGTAAATTTGATGATTCTTTACATATTCATCGGTTTCACATAATAATAACACGTACCTACATAAACGTTTGAATTAGATAGAGATGTTTTTACACAGACCATATTTAGATTACAGATGACGATACTTCTTCCTAAACGTATAAAATAAAACTCTCTTATGCTTTTCATGATCGCCTTGATTCATTGTTTCATATCTTTTAGCCAAAAGCCGCTTTCCTTACATCAGCTGAATCATTATCAATGAACTGAAAAATTACCTCTACAGTCAAACCTTCAAAAACAACAATCCTAAATAATATTTACCCATTCCAGTAAAAAATCTAGTGGGTGGGCGTACATATTACTTCCGCGTGCTCGCCAACTCGGCGACGAGCTACGAGAGTTCCGAGGAGGTGAAGTTCCCGGTGCCGGCGCGGGTGAAGCACAAAGCCATCACGGCGGGCGTGGTGGGCGGGATCCTGTTCTTCATCGTCGCCATCATCCTGTCGGTGTGCGCCGTCAAGATCTGCAACAAGCGCAAGCGACGCAAGCAGGAGAAAGGTGAGTGACGTCACGAGCGGCCGCTTGTCCGCTCCCGGCGCTACTCCCGCGATACTAAATGCTAGCATAGTGGTGGACTAATCCCGGGTCTTGAACTGTCTTGTGTCGTATCAAATTTGCTGATGAAAGATTAAACAAACCTTTACTTCCAAAGAGACTTTACTTCATACTTTGAACTAGAAATAAAAGTATTTAGCAAAATAAAACTGAAAACAGAACCAAATAATCCAGCTCACCTATATGCTGGTCGGTTCTATCCATACTCGGTGCTCATTAAGATAATTGGCACAGTGACAAAACAAAAAAAACTGTCAGTAAAGCTACTAACGTTTCCTTGTACACGACACAAGTTCCGTAGGCTCTTACCATAGATAACACTTACTTTGAAGACAGATAGACTTCCTTACATAACTTACCATATTGTCGGCATTACATATTCGTCTATTATCTGCTTATTTCACTCATACAACATTGGCATTTCCTTTGTAAGCTTTTTGCATGAGCTGCGGTTATGTTAATCTTGTAGTTGTGTATTTGTACCCACGTAACATAAGACAAGTTACTTTTAAAACAATAAATTACACCTATGTTCCCCTTTCTATGTACCATAACAGAAAAAGCGTTTCGGAATATGATTCTTCTGCGTTTTGATTTTATCTTTCTTGAACCAAGGAAGGTGACTAAATTAGCGAAATTAAGCACTGTCGCTTCGCTGCAATTCCAATAAAAACATAATACCGTATTTTGCAACTTCTCTGCCAAAACATAATATAAGTACATAAAGCTTCAAGTAGTCAGAAACATGCTTAGGTACTTACTTCCCAAACAGAATATTAACGTGCATGCTGGGCCAGAAACGTATTTCTTGAAAATTGTGGTAAACAATTGTTATTCCGCTTTGTATCATCATCATGTAACATTACTGCTTAGTTTTATTTACAATAACGGACACTGAAATGGACTAAAATGTATCAAAATTAGGTGCTATGTTAATTTGATTAATGAATTGCACCCATATGTAAATCGTAATTAGTGATGGTAATACATGGTAGCAGTCCATTCGAGTGTTCGTTAGGTTGTGGTTGACAATATGGTGGGTGGAGGCGTGGGTGGCGGGCGGCGGCCGAGGCTGGGTCGGGGCGGAGCACCACTCCACTACGTTAATGTGCAGAAATTATTCGATTGCAGCATACAACATGGTAGCCGCGCGACTGACAGACCTCCGCGCCGCTGATAGCACTCAAGTGCCTTTTAAGAAGTGAGTTCATGTTCCTCAAATTATATTACCATAACTATTGTTAACTTATTTCGTTCTTACTAACAACTCTAACTTATACTCGCTACATTCACGCTGCTACAACAGGAAATCAGGTCAGTTCTTAAGAAAACAATCATGAAGTATGCAACACCGCTTTAATACCCATATTGAACTAACATTGGTATTATGTTTATCCAGATTTAGAGAACGCGGAATATCGAGTATAGTGCAGTGTTTGCGGTTTACTGCTAACTGGGTGTGGCCGGCGTCGCGCTGCGGCGGCGAGGCGCGCTACTGGGTGTCGGTGCGGCGCGTGTCGCCCGCGCCCTCCGCCTCGCCCGCGCCCTCGCTGGCGCCCTCCTCCTCCGACGACGGCGGCTTCCTGCCGCGCCTGCGCGCGCCGCTGCGGCCCTCCGCCGCGCCGCCGCTGTTCCGCGCCTCCTCCCCGGCGCTGGCGCTCCACTGGCCGCCCTGGCCCCCGTGGCCCCCCTGGGCGGCCGCCTGGACGCCCTGGTCGCCGCTGCACGTCTCCGACCTCAGCTCCGTGCCCTTCCCGAGCTCTGCGGACGGCTCGTTCCCGACGCCTCCGTCTCCCTTCCGCTTGAGATCGCTGCGACAGAGCGCACACGACGCGCGCTCCGCCGGCGCCCTCGCCCGCCCCCGCGCGCGTCCACTGCCGCGCCACGCGCGCCCGCGCCCCGTCGCCGACCTGCCGCCGCCTCCGCACGAAGCGTCGCCCGAGAGCCGCTCCTCCTCCAGCGGGTTCGGCAGCAAGAACGCGTCGTCGTCGCAACACAACCGCAGCAGTCGCACGGGCAGCCTCGCGGAGTGGAGGCCGCCGCCGTACCGGCCGCCGCCGCCGGCGCCGCCGCCGCGGCCGGGCTCGGGCGAGGCGGGCGACGCGGGCTCGGTGGACGTGCACTACGAGTGGGACCGCGCCACGCGCACGCCGACGCCGTCGACGCCGGAGCGGCCGCGCGCGCGGCCCTCGCGCGACGACGTGGAGGCTCGCGTCCGCGCCATGAAGGAGGAGTTCCTCGAGTTCCGCAAGCGCCAGGCGCTGCGCCGCCGCTCGCCGGAGCCGCTGGCGCCGCCGCCGCCGCTGTCGCCGCTGTCCCCGATGTCGCCGCTGGCTGCGCTGGCACACTCACCGCCCGCGCCGGCCGAAACTGTCTGCTGACCACCGACAAAATGACCATTCGAGTTTTATAAGCTCAGAATGGTTGATTTACTCCCCACCGAGCTCTAAGTTCTATTGATGTACGGTTCTTCTTACCAGAGATGTGATGGAAGAATTACCCATACATCTGTTTTAACTTCTGCTGCCCCTTCCTTAATAATTATTATTTAAATAACACTAATTAGCTTGAGCATTAACTTATTGAATATGAGGCGCGAGCGGTGACCGCTAGTCAATGCTGACTGTCGGTAAATGTTCAACAATCAGTAAAGCCCAGATCCACAAACGGGGGCTATTCGGATGTAGGTATTGATTTGGTACGTTCACTGTTTATGTAGTGTTAAAAGATCCCACCAGGTGACTGGCGCTACGACCACGCCGCCGGTAACCATTATTATAAATAATAGATACTTAGAAAATGATGACTTGAGTCGCACAAAAAAAATTGCGACTGTAATAATGTACGTATAAAAGTGGATGCAGTGGCGTTTTATGCTCGCACTGTCTGTTTTCCTATCTGATAAAATATGTCAATTAAATTGTTCGGTGTAATCTCGCACCTCGCAACACGTTTATTGAAATAAACATGGCACAATGTGACTGGCGATAGCCGCAAAAACGAACACACTTCCATTTTTTATTCCCATTAATAAATATGCATCGAAACCTTCTAGGTATTAGGCTAATGCACTGACTGAATGCTAAAATACTTACTATAATCAGAAGTGCCATACACACAACATAAAGTATCGTTGTAATATTTATTGTGATGTGGGCCGCATGCCCGGCGAGCAGCCAGTGCGAGTGACGTTCACCTTAACGCTTTAGGTATGAGCGGGGAAGCATCCACGGCACCGCTCATACCAACATTATATTGTAGTTATTATTGTAACTAATTACGAATAACGATTTACTAAAAGAACAGTCGCGACTGAGGGTCGAGCGCGCGAGCAGACGCCAGCACGCGACACGTGTGATCAGTAGCTGCCGACAGAGTTCCTGCTGAGAGGTTGCGCATTCGAGCTTCAGTCCCGACTGTTCGTTTATAATATACAACAAAATAATCATTAAGTAGATTTTAGAAATAATTTAGATTGATACAAAACGTGTAAACTCAGTTTTGTTTGATTTTTTAATGAATTATTGTTTTACAAGTACAAATTTATTTTATTACATTATTTTTATTTATGTAGTTACAACAATTTAAAATGAACAACTGTACATATGTAAAAACATATTAGATATTACCTATATACATTTATTTATTTAGGTGTGGTGTGGTATGATTGAGGTTCTGGAGAACTGTTCGCCAGTGCTTGTGACTTGCGAGGCACTCGACACTGTCGCCATTAGACACTGCCGACTTAGGAACTTCCCACAATTATATTTACTATCTCTTATATTAATGAACTTATTTTTTTATCTTGTGTGGCTGATGACTTATTGATTAATGTTATGAAGATGCGACTTGATGTGTCAATGCCCGAAGTAATCGCAAAGGTTCAGTCAATTGTTTTGGACTTCACTCAAACGATGAGTAATTTTTTTAAAGAATTTTTGTATGTAATTTTTTAAGCCCATTTCTGAAATTCATTGGGAGTTAACATTTACTGTATGTTTGTTATGTCACAAAAATAATATTAATATTTTAATGATGATCGGTTCCTTGAATAATCCCACCTATGTAGTTGACCAGTCAAAACCAAGACTGTTTAGTATTATGTTCGTTATTAGGTTTACTTATTGTGTCAAATGTGCTCTTAGATATTTCCTTGCATGCATGTTGCACTTTTTGTACCTATTGTTTGTAACGCAGAATTTTTTATTCGGATATCGAGTTAAGGACCTCCTAAAAATAAGTATAAAAATGTACGCTTTAAAGAAATTGGAATAAAATTACTCATAACAAATAGATAGGTAGGTATGATAAGGTGTAGTTAGTTGTGCGTGCATGGAAGCGTCTGACTCGGAGCACAGACGCGGGCGCCGCGTGCGTCGCTGTACCGCGGAGTGACGCGAGCGCATCACTGTTCACTGCTCACGACGCGACGGTGTACACTTAAGCTACGTATAACGACACAATAGAACCTTGTTTTGTTTTTATTAATTTTTTACTTGTTCTCTAAGTAACTTCCGCCATAGCATACACTTAGAATATTAGGATCGACGATTTGTGCAATAAATTATCCATTGTTCACTATAAATAAATTATGATATGTTTAAATAATTATGTATGTATATGCTCAATATTTTCGACTGACCAACTGTAAAAAATACTATCGAGAAATGTCTAAATCAATATTGTTTATTGCGAATTTATTAGTTATGCTTTGTTATTAGAGAAGAATACTTTGCAATTCGTTGATAAGAAGTAATGTAGAATACTTATCGCGAACAGACAACTGTTGGGCTAGCTTACAAGGAGGCCGTGTGGCGGGCAGTAGGGTGCACGTGCCTACATCGTCATTCTTATTGTTTGGTTGACCGTGGCGGGCATATCACGAATCTAAAAAATAGTCCTGTTTTTAATGTTTGATCTTTTAGTATAATACTTATAGAATTGTAAATATTTGTTTTATTGATTTCATGTCATTCGGCGAGTGATATAAAGTGACCACAATATATATCGCACACAATACGTAGGTGCACGACTACATTCAAGTAGTTTGCGTAGGTTTTATATAATAATGCCTAAATCACTCGTTTTACTGAAATTATATTTAAATGCGATCATTGTAACAACCACCAAGACTTGAAATTCAATTAACGTGAGCTGTTCACAACGTATGTACCTACTTAGGTATTATTTTGACAAATTTATTATAATTGTACGTACGAAAGTAAGAAACAAGAGTAATATATACATATAGCTCAAACCATGTGATATCTAGTCTTTTCCATTATAAAATTATCCTTCCTTTACATACTAAAATTATCATTAAAAATCGCATTTTCACTTATTTTAACCTTTTCAGATAATTTGGATATGACTGCCTACTATTTCTCTGAAATCGAATCGATCTGAAAATGTCGAAGTTACACTAAAGTAAGCCCAATGTCGAAGCACATGCATTTCTTGAACGGTCTACACACTGAACTTTTCTCGTCCATTTATTTCATAAACATAAGTAAAGGCTAAGAAGCATTACTGAATAAATAGCCCAAACATCATTCGACAATTTCTAGACTAAAATGAAAAAGATAGCAATATTTTAGATTAATGTAACTAAATCGTATTTATCAGTTTGTATAAAGGAAAGTAATTAAACGAAGTTATTGCACATTGGCAGAATGTATTGCGGTGAAACAGGGCACCCAACTCTTAAAAACTTAAGGCATAATGCACAATATCTCAGCACAATAAGTGATATTATAAAAATACTCGAATCTTCAAAATATCATACTGAGCACTTTAACTGTTACTCCAATGAATCCACAATAAGTTTGCCTCGATTGAAAGAAAATATGCACAAGCAACATTTTTATAACTCGAGTATAAATCCATTTTCATTTATAGAATATTTTTAGTTATAAGTGTTGAGATCATGTGTTTACTGTGTAAGCACAAAAAGGATTCAATTCAAAAAAATAAAAATACAATAACGTTGCTATGATTATCTTGTTGTATTATTTTACCTGAAGCTGTTTGAACAATCGACTACATAACTTCCTTAACACCGATTCCTGCCTAGGATGATTCGCGAAGCTATTGAAATTAAAAAACATCAAAAAAAGATGGGAGCGCACCACGACTTGGAACCTCATCAAAGAAACTATTAAATCCACATCCCAAAAACTGCTACACCTAAGTAAAGGATACAGTGAGCTCGTTTTGCGTGAATCGGATTGTCAATAATTCAACAAAATGTAGGGTAGCTGTGTGCAACTAAAATATCGAGACGACCAACACCTCAGTCTGCCCGTGACCATGGATGCTGTAAAGTGTAAAGGATCCGAAACTTACAAAACTGAAAAAGAAGCTGAAGACTAGTATGTGAGTATTATATATTGAAATAAGTATCAAGTAAAACGTACAGCTACTTATATCAACCTTTTCTATCACAAAAGCATTTTAAGGTAGGTACAGAGAATCCTTTTCCGAAAGATAAAATTGAAACAATGAAAAATAATGATTTGAAACCCCAAAATCCCTATGACCATCAGGATTGAGGAGCCACTTTTTGTATCTTAATAAAATTTTGTACTTATTTAGTAGTAAGTTAAAAAGTATTGTAGGCTCAATCTCGGCATTTGTAGTATAATAGTTCAAAAGTTATATGAACACAAAGGTGGCTCCTCAATCTAAATATTTGGACTGAGGAGCCACGTTGGAACACATAAAGTATACGATGTACATTCTTGCAAATTTTGTATGATTTAGTAATTGAGCGCAATGCGTACTAAAAAATTAATTCCAGTACCTTTAATATTTAAGAAGATACAATACTTTTAATGTGGCACCTCAACCCATACAATGAAAGTGTGAATTCCCATGAATCGTAAGTGGCAAATTCAAATTACACCATTTAAGGCTTAAAAGAAGTATGGGCCTTCTCTATATGAGAGGATGCTAGTAGACACGCAGCAATAGAACGTAGTGAAATAAACCTGTCTTGTATTCGTAAGATTATAAGCCAGTTAGAACCTATAGAACTCTATATTAGGTAAGTAAGTACCTACCACAAAGCAGGCTTATCATACAAAAAACTTGCTTGTTTTATCATCAAAGTAATGAATAAAGATAAAAATTCCAACAAGTCCATTGATAAGAAAGCACCGACATTTCCTGGATGCATTGCCATAGCCCATAGGCTATTCTCATAAGTCGAAAACGCTGCTAACGCACGCAAGTCGAAGAAATGTTTTCCAGACTGCTTGACGTATTCCTCTGCTTATTGGGTAAATATTAACCTACTCACACTTTGAAACTTACATAGTAAGAAATAAAACTATTATCAGTTGTGCCTACTTGATTTCAATACTCAATTAAGATGCGCCTACGTAACAATACGTTACAGGCTCATCGACCTATGCCCTCCCGTATGAAAATGAACAAGGGCCCGAGTACGGAGACGAATGGATATATTTTTACGACGATGAAGGCAACACTCATACAATGAACTTCTCTACTCTACCCCAGGAGACACGCGGGATGCTTTTTGGAGAAGCTTACTTTTATCTGTACACCAGGTATTTTTCCCGAATCTAATTTCATATTACCCTCTACTTCCTAAGGAAGCGGAACGTAACTATGTACAGTTACCGGCACGGATGTCGGGCTCTCGGCGGAAGAGTGGGGATCGCTTTGCGCGCCCGTACGCATAAGGCAATAAGGCAGTAAATCGCTTGTGCGCAGGTGAAGGTCAGGGCTCGACATCCGTGCCGGTAACTGTACGTAGGTATATCTTACTAGATGTAACTCAAAGTACTATTTCTAGACGTAACACTGATCCAGAACAATTATTTATGCCTGAAGAAAATCAACCATTTTCAAGCCAATACTTTAATTCATCCAATGAGATCAAGGTAGTGACACATGGGTGGTTCTCGAACGAGAAGACGGAGTGGCTCCAGGAAATTAAGGACGCTTTCTTAAGAAAATCAGATTTTAACGTGATCACCATAGACTGGAGCGAACTAGCGAAGAACCCAGCCTATCCATGGTCAGCTTTTAGCACGAGATACGTAGGGAAAAGAACAGCAAAAATGTTAGACACCATTTCAAAAACTTATGGACTGAATGGCAGGGTTATACATTTAGTGGGACACAGTTTAGGTTCCCATGTAATGGGATATACAGGTTTATTCTCAACGCAAAGAATAAACAGAATCACGGGTGAGTGTAAACGTTAAATTGAGACTTTGCCTATTAGCAAGTTGTCAAACTCCAGCGCCGCACGATATCGAAATGTTCCGAATGTTGTGTAATAGTTAATTCAATCAGTGTCGACAACGTAGCCGAATAAGTACCTGCAATGTTAATAATGTTAATGACCGACAGGGTTAGATCCCGCCCGACCTCTCTTTGAGCTTCCGTTAATGCCTCAAGATTATCGGTTGGAAAAAAGCGATGCCGAATTCGTAGACATCATTCATTCATGTGGTGGAGTGTATGGGTACCGGAAAAGTCACGGTCATGCTGATTTCTATCCAAATAACGGGCAGGCTAAACAACCGGGCTGCGATGGAGCGCAACAAGTCATAGGTAAGTGCAACTGAAGCGTGATCAGGGCCCCGATTCTCTTAAGTTAATAATGTCAAAATCGAATAGAAATCGAATCGCAATATGATCGTAATAGCAGTTTTAACCATATCAGGCATTCTGCTACTAATAAAAGACCAATCGTATTCGATTGACATTTGATTGGTGTGCGATTGGTCTGCTATTTTGATGATTTTGGTCTATACGGTAGTTTGCTGTACAATCATTTTGCAATCGTAAATCATTTGCAGACAAAATGATTCATTATTGAATGACAGAAAAGGATAAAAACGTTTATTTCAAAGAAAAAATAGCGGAATGCCGCTATATACGCTTCAATCGTAATCGAGTCGGGATTGGATTTCAGTCGAATCGAGTCGAACGTCAATCGAATGGCGCTTAAGTAAAATTAGGAGAATCGGGCCCCAGGAGCCCGATTCTCCTAATTTTACTTAAGCGACATACGATTCACATTCGACTGCGATCCAATCACGACTCGATTACGATTGAATCGTATGTGGCATTCCGCTATTTTTTCTTTGAAATAAACGTTTTTATCTTTTTCTGTCATTCAATAATGAATCATTTTGTCTGCAAATGATTTACGATTGCAATATGATTGTAGAGCAAACTACCGTATAGACCAAAATCGTGTGCGTTCGCGCAGCGGAATGTTGTTGAATTTAAAGATTTTAATTATGCAGATAATTAGTGTAAGACGTCCTATAATTGTGTATGGTAAATAAAAATTTGTGTATGCAGCCATTGTGGATAAATTCATCAAAAACAGATTCCGCTGGGCGAACGTTGGCGAACGTTGTCCTGGCGGAACTTTTTTTAATCCATAGACTTTAGAAGAAAAGAGATGTGTCCGAAAATTAGTGTGTATTTGTGTATAATTGATTATGTATGAATGAAATCAGTGCATGCATAAACTTCGGAGAAATTCAAGTTTCCGCTACGCGAACGTTTGGCCATTAGCTAGTTTTCATATAAAGCGCTTACATAGAGAGCTGTAGATTTTTACATTCGTTGTTTTGAATTTGTTTATATTTGTTTAAAAAACAGATTTAGAAAAAGTCGTAGGGTTTAAAAGATAAAAATAGAAACGTAAAATACACTTATTAGGTCTTAGTTCTTAAAGTATGCAGTTTGGGGTCTAGATTTTCACGTTTACACAAACCTTGTAAGTGTCTCCAACATGTTGCCAAGTATCAATGATGTTCCGTTAGTAATTAAAAAGTTATAGGATATATTACCATGAACAGATCCAGAACAGATCACTGTTTACAAAGCAGTCGAATATCACGACGTTCTAAAGGAATTGCATGGTAAAATGTATGCCAATAATTAGTTTAATCATTCAACTATTCACTTGCAAAATTTCATGTCATTAAATTCAGTAATTCAAGAAAGACAATTATAATACTGACGGAGCATCGAAACCCTACATAATCCGACCAAGTTCGGATAGCTACAAAAAAGCGGCCGTGCCATATGTCTAAGCAACGTTCTTAACTTGGAAGGTTAGTATAATTATTAATATGGTACAGTTGCGTACACAAGCGTTAGGAAAAAATAAAACAATTGCATTTCTATATATACACTTTGGTCGTGTGCGTTCGCGCAGCGGAATGTTGTTGAATTTAAAGACTTTAAGTATGCAGATAATTAGTGTATGACGTCCTATAATTGTGTATGGTAAATAAAAATTTGTGTATGCTGCCATTGTGGAGAAATTCACCAAAAACAGATTCCGCTGGGCGAACGTTGGCGAACGTTGTCCTGGCGGAACTTTTTTTAATCCATAGACTTTAGAAGAAAAGAGATGTGTCCGAAAATTAGTGTGTATTTGTGTATAATTGATTATGTATGAATGAAATCAGTGCATGCATAAACTTCGGAGAAATTCAAGTTTCCGCTACGCGAACGTTTGGCCATTAGCTAGTTTTCATATAAAGCGCTTACATAGAGAGCTGTAGATTTTTACGTACGTTGTTTTGAATTTGTTTATATTTGTTTAAAAAACAGATTTAGAAAAAGTCGTAGAGTTTAAAAGATAAAAATATAAACGTAAAATACACTTATTAGGTCTTAGTTCTTAAAGTATGCAGTTTGGGGTCTACATTTTCATGTTTACACAAACCTTGTAAGTGTCTCCAACATGTTGCCAAGTATCAATGATATTCCGTTAGTAATTAAAAAGTTATAGGATATTTTACCATGAACAGATCACTGTTTACAAAGCAGTCGAATATCACGACGTTCTAAAGTAATTGCATGGTAAAATGTATGCCAATAATTAGTTTAATCATTCAACTATTCACTTGCAAAATTTCATGTCATTAAATTCAGTAATTAAAGAAAGACAATTATAATACTGACGGAGCATCGAAACCCTACATAATCCGACCAAGTTCGGATAGGTACAAAAAAGCGGCCGTGCCATATGTCTAAGCAACGTTCTTAACTTGGAAGGTTAGGTTAGGTTAGGTTAGGTTAGGTTAGGTTAGGTTAGGTTAGGTTAGGTTAGGTTAGGTTAGGTTAGGTTAGGTTAGGTTAGGTTAGGTTAGGTTAGGTTAGGTTAGGTTAGGTTAGGTTAGGTTAGGTTAGGTTAGGTTAGGTTAGGTTAGGTTGTGTACGCAACTGTACCATATTAATAAATATACTAACCTTCCAAGTTAAGAACGTTGCTTAGACATTACACAATTATAGGACGTCTTACACTAATTATCTGCATAATTAAAATCTTTAAATTCAACAACATTCCGCTGCGCGAACGCACACAAATTATAATGCGTATGTATTAATTTTCAGAGGGCTGCAGTCACGGACGCTCAACGTTATTTTTTGCCGAATCTATCGACTCAAAGATCCCTTTTGTATCATATCCTTGCGAAAATTGGAAGAAATTTGAAAACGGCGAATGTACAGAAAACTCTACTCTAATGGGTTACCCGGTTTCAACAAATATTAGAGGCGATTACTATCTTCATACGAATAGCGAACCTGAGTTCGCCAGAGGTGATAATTAGAATCTGTTCAAAGCGGAGATGTTTAGATACTAAGTAGTAGCATAGTTGATGTTTTACTAGGAATTCTGTGACTACAAATTAATGATCGTATCGTAGAAATCACTAACGGGTTCGGCTACCAATATAGTATATACCAATATAGCTATAGTCCATTTGAAACGAGCTCAATTTGCTATTAGTTCTTTCTTTATTTTTGTCATTTTTTATTTCACCTTAGTGTTATTAGATATTAGTTATAAATTTTGTTTCTGAACTTCGTTTCTGATTTTCATATTTTATCCCTATTTAGTAGATTTCTATAATTTTATTAACCTTTTGAACGCCAATGTCGGCTATAGCCGACATGAGCAAGCGTGCCCTGTGCGCCAACGACGGCTATACTCGACAAAAAACAGGTCGCAGAAAAATACAAAATAAACCTATTAAATCATTACTTTTATGTATTTTTTAGTAGATATTTAAAATTAAGATTTTCGGGCTTGGCGTACAGGGCATAGGAATACCGATATGGCGTGGCGGTGAAAAGGTTAACTTTTAGTTTTAAGTCATCTTGCTAAGTACATCTTTGGTAAACCCTCTTAATTGGTACCCAAGATACAGGCTTGCCTAGTTTGGAGCCAATGTTAATATTGCAAACTGAAGGTACTTATTCTTTTTTTGGAAATAAACTCTTTAATAAAAATAGATACATATCAGTAATAACATAGGTAAAATACACTGTGTTATACACCTGCTACATCTTTACCTAATAAGAACTGACCAAATCGAGATAAAAATCAGAATAACCAAAGAAAAGATTTTGCTTGCATATTACAAGATGAGGAAGATTTGTATCTTACCTAGCTAGTTTACGAGCAACAATGACTTACTTTCCATTAATTCTTTATTTAACAGAGTATTCTTGCCGTTTGGTTCCATTGTCATCAGATCAGGATCTAATGACGGATATTCTGAGAAATCGAGGGCAACTCTCGAAAATAAATGAAGATTTAGAGCTTATTTGCTGATAGAAACAACAGAAATTCAAGGGAACTCCACGTCGATGTACATTTTACTGTAAAAGCTTGAACTACGGTAAATCTTAGTTTGCAGTGACGAGGTCTTTACATAAAACGGAACAGGTAGTTATTAATAAAACAACAGTTTATGACATTTGAATTTATTCATTTAAATAATACAACTTGCCTATTATTATGCAATCAACACTTTTGCTTTAATTATATTTGTCATCAGTTATGATTTACTGCAGATATATATCTTTTTAACGTAGGTACAATAACGAATCTGATAGAAATATATGAAAAAATACGTTATGGCATAAATATACAAGAGTTTATAAAGATTGCAAGAATGTACATTAATTAAATTTTGATTCTTGACGACTTCTCCCCATTTCCTTCTTTTATCTGCGAAGAAAAGAACGTTATATAGACATTGGATTCAGAGGACGTATTAAATATTTGTGACGAATCGTTAACTCAGAAAATAATAATTTATACTTCATTATGCCTCAGTCGGGAAAAGAAGACAAAAAATATGAATCATCACTGAATAAATTATCTTTTTTTTTGTTTAGCACTAATTAATAATTTTATAATTACCTAAATTCCTATAATTTAGACAGAAAATTTCCGCGGACACTTTCGGGGATGCCGCCGGTATTTCAGCACTGAAAAAGAAAAATAAAATCAGAAGAGCCCAAACACATACTAAAACACTACATAAATAGATTATTGGAAATACAGGCCATTACACTCAACGCGCTTCTAACCGCCTTTTAGTGTCAGACATTACTTGGAATTATATCACACTTCTTATTTTTATGTTGTCATTATATTTTAGTTAAGAATCGCATTGAAGAAATAACCTTTTGTCCAATTTAATCAGATTTCATGGGTTTATGCATCAACATACATCAGTCGGGAAAAGAAGACAAAAATAATGAATCATCACGTATAAGTGCGCTTTTCTGCGCATGAAAAAACAAAAAATGCGCCTTTACAAAAGTTTCACACATGTACAAGGTACTTAAGGTAAGCATGGCCTGTCAAATCACTTTTTACAAATACATAGTTCATATTTTGTCAAGCGCATTTTTAGTTCAATTTTTGTAATTATAGATATATAATTATACACCGTACCTTGCACAAATCATCCAATCGCCTGTTAATGGCAGCTAGCTCCTTTCCTGGCCATCTGGAAACAAATATAAATTATAATACTTTACTCTGAATTTAATGGCTTTAATAGGCTAGTTTCCTAAAAAATAATAATTAGTCCGTCTTGTAGATTGTCCAAAATTAAGCGATACGTATTTTTTCTTTTTTAAATTGGATCAGAACTTGTTAAGATATAGCATGTTAAAGTTGAGTGTGACGTCACAAGTTGCTACAATTTTCAGGACACTGTGACGTAAAAGGCCCCCACTCCTAATTTTTGAAGCGTATTATCTTTGTCATTTTATGTTTAATTAAAAAAAGAAAAAATACGTATCCAATATTTTTTGATTATCTAAAAAGCGGACTAAATATTATTTCATTATTTCGACCCTGGACACTACCCTATTAGATTGTGCCTGATTTACTTCTAAAACAACAAGAATATTCAAATCATCACTCGAAATTAAAAAATATTTCAGACAAGCTATTTACTCAGAAAAGATTGAACTTAGCACGGCAAACCACTGAAATCAGCAAGGTATATTTATTGTTACTCCTCCTCTGTTTACTCCTATGGCACATCCTTGTGTACAATATTACTAAAGAAAACATATCTCAGTAGTTACCTGAATATGTCGTCCTGGTGGCCTAGCTAAAAACTGACACCTGTGAACATAATAAAAATAAAATTAGTTATTATTTAGATAACAAATACAAAGAACGATAAGGATTACTTCAAATGAAACTAAGATTTTTACATACAGTCAGCACTATACAGCATTCTTTAAAATTAAAATTATTGTTATTGCAATATTGGAGTAATTGTTCAAAAATGATTGATCTGAATGTCTAATTAAATCAGTGCTGTAACACTATATCATTATATTGAGAAACAAAGCCAGAGCTGGGCGAGTTCATGCTGACTATACACCAACTATTTTAAGATTTTATTAATGTGGGAAATGTTAACACAATGCATTTTTTTCTAGGATCCAGTTTTTTTTTTTTGAAAAAAATAATAATAGAAAATTAGGAATTAGATTCGAGACACCTTATATATCATTTGGTAATTGTATAAGTAATAGTTATGATTATTATGTTTAAAACGTAGGTAATGGTATGTAAGCACTGATTAAAGTCAAATATTCAATTTCATATAACATGTAATACATTTGTGTGGGAGCGTTCACGACTGCGGAAGCGGGAGCGAATTGTGAGCAATGCTTTACTAACCAAAGCAAACCAAATACTTGGTTTGTGTTTGGAAAAGAATTATCAAGCAATCATTTACTGACGGGGATGTGAGACTATTCTTATTGATAAAAAGCTACTGCAAGATCTCGAAGTTGGCGTGTGTTTTGTTCGGCATAACTATTTTTAATATCGATTCCATCCACATCTTAGCTCGACTAACACTTCATCTCTAGTGGGATCCATGTTTTCTTTCATGTCTCTACTAACATTAAATATAACTTGACTCAAAGGTATGCTTTAAATTCGAGATGCTGACTTCAACTGCCAACCGCACATGCAGTGACTACAAGAAATCGGTTGATATTTATCTAGGAGCTGCTGTACTTGCTGCTTCCGCTTCGCTCCAAAACGATTTCACGTCAGTACACACAAAGCAGTGGTGCAGCTGCGGTACGTGCGGTCGGCAGTTGCATTCGGCGGCTCACTTCCAAAACAAACCTTTACATAGCACGTGTAATATGTCTAACATTGCTCCAACGCTTCAGCTTCCGCACATCCCGCAATGATACAGAATGCTTGCCCTGCATGTTAGAATAAACCTGTGACCTATGACCACGCCCGCAACAACGCACCCTACAGAACTTGGGACAAAATACTGTCCATATAAAACACGAGGGAATAAGCAGAACCTATTTATATTCACTAGTTTTAACCGAATTCCCAAAAAAGAAGAAGTTGACAAACGAGTGTTTGTACTTTTTTTCATATTTTATATTCATCAATATACAAAGAAATAAGAGCATTTTTAAACTATTAAACACACTGGTACTTTAAAAAATACGCAGTATTATAAATATAGGTAAACCAACGTTTATTTCCGAGGACGACATTTTGGATGAGATCAAACGCAGTATTTTGTAGTAACATACAATCCAAGATACATTGAGGTATATTAATATAAGTGCAGGTCAAAAGGTTTAATTTTATGAATAGGTACTTGTGAAGACATACAAATTATTTTGTATTTTGCCTTTTATTAATGTTTCTTTGCCAATGTATAGATGCGGAAATGCACTAGGCATTTTAATAATTTGCAGATCAAAACATTGGAATATAATATTTGCTCTTTTGCCATAGGAAACGTATCTTCATTACAAGCCAGGCAATAAACTTTTTGTTCAAAAGTAAATATTGTTTGTTTTTTTCATTATGCACCTAACAAATTTTATCAGACGTCCAAAATCATGAATATAACCGTTTTACCCCCATTAAATAAATATGGACGTGGATCTCGTCCTAGAGATGGGCACTTAATTACTAGGTGAGCATTCGTTAATGCGCACTTAATGGTAAGATTTTGATATCTTCCGAAAAAGCTGTGAAACACTACGATCATATTACTCCAAGCGCGCAGTAACTCCTCCACATATTTGACAAAAAAATACTTTCTAGAGCATTTTAAAGCCCTTAAAATAGTATAAGGAGGGTAGCACTCATACCGATTAAATAAAATAAGTGACCATGAAGATTCAAAGACTTGGTGCATTTAATTGATAACTTACCAGTTAGTTACTCAAGAGCATGCCGCAGAATTCAGATATAGGTTATACTAGGCGTCTTCCCTGAAGCAATTGTGGTTTCTTATTCCGTTCTTCGTGTAATTCTCCAATCCTTTTCAATATAAAAATTACAACTGCTAATATAAACTGAGGAAAAAATATTAACCTAGGCAGACACTATATTAAATCCCCTGCTGTCCATGAAGTTATGAAAACCTCAAAGGGTAAAAATGTGTTTCTAGTGGGGAAATTGTTTTCTTTTTGTCATTGGTACGCTTGAATCTAGAGAAACAATTGCTCGCTCCATTTATGACCATTTTTAATTCTTAATGGCTCTTTGTTGAAGTAGAAAAAGCATGTAACTGGTAAACTTTGCCTGCCTCCTTCAGAAAACTCATAATATTAATATTTTCCAATTAAAACAATACGCTATAAATGTCATCATGGCACTGGACTGTTCAGTCCGTGCAAACCATTTTCTGTAGCTTTAAAAGTTTCATTTTGCAAGTGTGCATTTCGATTATCTGGGATGATATGGATATACAACAGATTGGTCCTTTCCAAATAATACACAATTGAATACTATAAAGATATGTTTACTCAACTATTTAGGCACCTTCATTTTGTTATTGACAACGAGATGCTATTATTAATTTAGCACACGTCTGCAAAATTCTAAATGGAATGAGGTTTTATGAGGGAAATACTATTAAGGGAATATAGTAAATAATATAAGTTGTTCATACACTTCTGCATCCGTAAAAACAGAATCCTGCATTTTTTTTCCATTACACTACATTACTTGACAAATTATCGGTTGATTTTCGGGGTCATCGGGCATTTATATAACATTAATATATAATTTTATATTGGACACAGGTTGTTTTTAACCTCTGTTTGGTCATAATTTGTATAAGTGCCCTAATAACCGAATAAAATTATTTTTGTCATCGTACATCTGCTAAAAGTTGATGGAATTATGATCGACGGTGGCAACACGTCACAGCATGCCATAGCTGAAAGGACTGGAATACGTTAGCTGTGTTTTTATCCTTACGAGAAGGATACACAAAGTGGAATAGTTTCTTTATAAATCTGAAAAAAAAAGTCAGTCACTTCGTCACATGTCGTGTACACGACAAGTACTTCAGATGCAAGATGATGATGAACATTCAAGTCAGGTCTATATGGGCGTTTACACATTACGCGGAGTAATATGTAATCGCCCTAGTCTTAGATAGTTTCGTCATAAGTCACCCCCCGCCCGAGATAAAGATCACTCAGAAGAGATAATACTTTGACTGAATGTACCCACGATACCGCTTATGACAGTACTGCTAGTTTCGTTCTGATATTGCCATTTTGAGAAATTCGATCAGAAGTCTGAAATCCCTGAACCGCATTGAACAAACGTGATGATGCAACGGTCAGTTTCTGGGTGAGAAGAGGACCTGTGTACTTCAACGCCGACAATAAGTGCAGATGTTAGGCCACGTCCATGTTTTTTAGCACAGAGGGTGCCCCGCACACATACCTCCCCTGTGGTCAGTATAAGGGTGCGTCCACATCTGGCGAATGCGCCGCGAATGCGCAGCACGCGAGCCGATCGCGAGCTGTCCGCGAGCTGCGCGCGTGCATTTTTGTTCGTGCGCCGCTTCTGCGCCGCACGCGAGCGGCGCGCAGGCGGCGCGCGACGTGTAAGGGCGAGAACTGATTGCGCGCAGATCGAGCGCCGCTCGCGCACTCTATACGAGCCTTGCGTGAGTTGCGCTAAAGAGGCGCACCGAACTATTGCAGTGATTGCACGCGCGCAGCTCGCGGACAGCTCGCGATCGGCTCGCGTGCTGCGCATTCGCGGCGCATTCGCCAGATGTGGACGCACCCTAACCAACCTGCGTTGTAGCTTTACTTGTTGTGTACAGTGAGTGGAGTACAAATTTAGCAATTTTCCAATTTCTCCAAACGGTACACAATATTTTAGTACTTACCACAATAGTACATTATAATCCTTCAGTGTTTATATTGTATTCTCAAAAAAAATGAAGAATAACAAAACGCGTGTTAATCGTCGTTTTGGTTCGAAACCCCACACATCATTACGACCCGAAATATGTAGTCAGCCCCGGAAGTCGATGAACAACATCCAAATATCGAAAACTGTTAATGCACGATGCGTCATAAATTGCTAAAAAATGCTAGAAAAGTTTAAAAGTAGTTGATCACTCTCGGCATTAGGAAGTTAACAACAAGAACTCAATTTTTTTTTAAAACAAGTTGCTGAATACCAATAAACTCATAAATCGTTGAACAAGATTACATCCTAGTCTTGCTCACGTATATTCCTTGTTTAACTACTTGGACGAGAGCTTAATTTATTTTTCATTACCTGTAGAAGAAAAGAGAATTCAGCTACACAACTACATAGATACATCCATGACGACAGCCGCGATTTGAAAGAAATAAACTGATAATAAAATTAAGAAAAATTAGTTAGAATTTAACATCCTTATTCCTCTTTATCATACTGAAATACTGTTACAGTGAACCAGTGATGATAACGTATGAATATTTTGTTACCTTTACTTTAAACTCCATACAAATCTAGCCTTTTTTATGTATCCTGTGAGTGCATGTGAATAGAAATTTAAGAGCAAAATGCATATTGACAGTTTTTAGACCAGTTGCCCAAAGCAACCCAAACAAAAGCCCTCATTACATACAAAAAAATCCAAAATTAACTTTCTCTTTGCGTTTTTTAAATTTTCTACTGCTTACTTGTCTTTGGCGTACCGTGTACGTGGCTCGAACGGGGCACGGACGTGAAACGTTACATACATTTTGTAATGTATATGATGTATATGATACACGACACGCCCCGGCCACGTCCCGGCCTAATATAAATCATCCCTTATTCAGGTGAATAATAATGTAAAATAAAGTCGTGTTAGTTAAAATACACCACTTTTAAATTTTTAAATTTAAATCATCCCTAAATAGCCTGAATAAGTTTCAATAAAACATTGCAATATTGATGCTATTCTAAGACAATACCCGTCTTACTACAAAAACTTTTAAACGTCAGTTTAAGACTTGTCTAAAAAATTCAAATTATGACGTTGACATATGGTTAATTTTGCAGCCACATTTTCTTTAGACAAGTGTAAAACAGGTGTTTAAGTTTTTGTAGTAAAGCCATACATGTTTAAACCCTTGAAACACGTATATCTTAAACTTGATGACATAGAACTTTTAAACGAGAATTTGATCAGATCACTGAATCATCAACGTTTCACGATTTCCTAATACACATATAGCCGGATTATGGAAACAAAGTATTGAAAGACAGTTTACAGCAATCGGATCTACCAAAGCAAGCGGTGTATTTTTAACACGCTAGGTATTATTAGGTCGACCTGTATGTACTCGTCACGTTTTCGCTGAAAAACAGCGCTGAGGCCTTGTCCCGTATAGTGTCTCAGCATGATGCTGAGCGAGGGCCGTTTCACGTGGGTATGATGCATATTTCCCTTTATGTGTTCTCTTTCTCTTTTTTGTGTTATTTTTTTTGTTATACCGGCGTAAATAAATGTATATATTTTTTTCTTTCTTTTCGGACCTTAGCGTCATTAAAAATAATAACAACGCCTAGATCGTCGGCGGCTGCTCTCACATAATGAGATAAGCCAGCCGTGCAGGACATACAGTGCACAAGCATTTTCGCAGACACAGGAGCACTCTCTATTCCCTCTCTCTCATAGCCTGGTGGAATGTCAGTCTAACACGACCAAAAAGAGAGATCAGCCACAGGACCCTCATTTACGTGCTGTTTCAAGCAATGGTGTACCAATCACCAATTTCCAGAGTCCGGGCTGCTTTTCGAAAGTTTATAAAACTCACCAAGCGATTTCGGTCCGACCCGGGAATCGAACCCGAGACCATGGCAATCGGGCCATGTGACTATTAGCAAAACCCAGTTTTTCAACAATGCTTAGTATTTCGTTATTCAAATATCTCGTCTCCGCTTCACTTTTATCTGCGCTGGGAAGCCGTTGCAGGAACCATCAAATTTTTTCATAATAGCTACCATAATTGCTGCTCGGAAAGATTTGTGGTAATATACAATTTGTCCTGAAATGTATAAACATGACATGCAGAATGTATCAGGATGAATGATGCAATGTATGGAAAATGTATCTAAGACATACACAATTTAATCATGTTAACATTGAAGCTCCGACTGGAGCGGGAAATTAGTAAATAACGACATGTTTTTTTCTTCGATTTTCGAAATATTATTATATTCTTAATTCAAACGGATACACGTTTAAGTTTCTCGTTATCATTTAAACTGAAAGAACTTCAGAGTTAAGCAAACATGTACAACAAAAAATACAAAATATCTTATTAGCGGGATCATTCGAAAGAGTTACTGCGGCCCTGGTATCAAGATGTCAGAACTAGTCAGAAGGAAAAGAGATTGATTTTAGCCAGAAGAATTCTGGCACTCCCTCCCGCTGCAGCCACATAAAGAGGTATTATTTGATGAATTTTCACATAAAAATTGTATAGTATTAGTGCGAACGATAAGATCACGCCTCATACCTGCAGTTAGCTTATGTAAAATATCAAAAAAAGCTTTTTATGTATTATTAAAATAAAATATATTTGAATTTCCCGCTTCAGTCGCATTCATCTTAAGATAATCTCTCACTTCACAGTGCTATTAATGAATGCATTAGGTAATAAATAATTATAATGTTAATAAACATACAATATTTCTACATTTTGCTAGTAAATGCATTACGCGTAAATAAGGTTTAAAAATATTACATAAAAATGAATCATAATAGCATTTGATGTGTGACAGAAGACAAGTAAGTGTACTTTGGTGGCTAAGCATTCTAAGATTTTAATGCACCAGGGCCTTAAGTGGCATTAGTAATTTAGTATTCCACAGAATAAAAAAATAACAATTTGTTTACTAATGGAAGTAATGTCTAGTATGAACTATTAATTCTGCAACCCAGTTTGTTAGTATGTTAAGAGAAGCGTTATTATATGTATTACATACTCGTATGTATACAGAACAAGTGACATTCAATTGAACTATGGAAGTATTTTGAGATAATTTGTAAATACATTATGTACAATATTTAAGTAATGAGCGCAAAAATTGTCGTGCAGCTATTGGTCCATTTAGCCACAAAAAGAAATGCTGGAGCAATAACAGCCGCACATACAATCACTGCCGCAATAATCTGTCTTAGATGTTCCGATTCATGATGCTTAGGATATGTATACTTTCAGATCTAAGCTAGTGTTTTGGAAAAGAAAAAAAAAAGTTTGCAAGTGTATGTAAAATACTTCAGAAAGGTATTGGATGACGGATGACTTACCACACAAAGATGTATTTACGACACACCCGATATATAAAATAACGATTTAAGGTACATAAAATAAATGTGGTACATATGTATGTACTGAAAATACTGTTGCCAATGGTTGATACATCGATTTTTTTTTATTTGTCTCGGGCATCTATTAGAAACCTTAAATTCGAAAGATCATGTAGTGCCCATAATAAGTGAAAACAGTTTACTTACAAAATTAAATCATGATGTAAGAAGTGATGTGAAGATGAAAAATATCTGTTACAATAATATATATATCATCCATGTGGTATCATCACCTTGGTAAACAAATTGAAATGGACCCAACTGCGGAGTAAGTACAAGGGGCATGGCCAAAACGATCAGTTACGAGTGACCTGACGAAGCGTTTGGAGCGTTTTATTGGACGATTTTTGGAATTATAAAAAATGTGCGGGAACCAAAGAATGAGTATAAGGGCGGATGTTCCTAAGCCCCCCGAACACGAGCACACGACTATTTTTTTTACATTTTGCAATGGAGAAATTGACTTTTTATTATGGAATGGGTGGAATCTATAAATAATAAATAAAAAATGACTTAAATAAAGTTTTTTATTTGCGACGTAAAAATAAACTAATATACGAAATGTTAAATATAATTTTTTACACTCAATTCACTATGCACAAAGTTGTATTTAACATCAAATTAAGAGCATGCGTATAGATTTAACCCATAGATTCGTAAACTAGTCATATTGGAAGCATTAAAATTACGGAACTTATGAGGGACCAATGTATGCATGCCAGCAACTTGTGAACTGCCTGAGGTGCTGCTTGTAAATTTTCACAGGTATACTTGCGCCCTGAGGAGCACTACTTGAAGGGACACTACTTGAAGCAAGCATACGATCTTATTATATACTTATCCATGAACAAAAAGGTTCTGCCGTTTTACCGAAAAGCATGACTAAACGAATCATACAAACGTATTTTTTATATCAGCTAGGACTTAGTCTTTTACTTCAGATAATTTCGGTGGTATTACATCTAGAATAATGTCCACACACCACATGTTGCTAGTGGTAATGGAACTAAATATGTTGACGTGTTTACGTGAACGGTAATTTTGTGCCAGATTTACTAATATGACAATATCAGAAGACTTGTTATTGTGAACCACCCAGAATATTGGTTCCATATCGAAAACATATTTAAATTACTTATTATTTTAAATGCATGCCAGAATATTTTTATACGACACAAAATGATGTGGTACCAAGTTCATCGAAAAACGAAAAATTAAGTTATATACGTTACACAAAATGGAGAAAGAAGAAAAGTATATTAAAATTACCAAAAACAGATTTGTATTTCGACCTTGTTCCTAATATCGGCCAAAAGGAATACTGATTAATAGATATGAAGAGTGAACTAAATTAAGTATGTACCTTGTTATCAACTATTAACCTAAAATTAATTACAGATAGTATAGTGAGCTAAGTGGCTTTTGGTTTTGCCTGAAATAGAGCAGAAATTACATTTAATATTGAATGCATGTTAAGCATGGTACCGAAAAATACAGGAATGTTTATATTAATCTTTTAGATGAAATCATCTGGGATACCTTTTGTTTGGCCAAATAAAATCAGTAGCGCTTACCAAACGTTTTACACCCTTGACATGTCAGATAAATTCGAAAGAATGTCTCTAATATTATCGACAGTCCAATTATTTGTGGGCAAGAAAGTTTTTCCAAATAACGTGTTCATAATAAAATCATCTAGTACTACTACTGTTACCACCAACTTTATTGAGAATGTTTTTTTCAGAATCGATGTATCTAATAAATAGAAACTCATAATAAACTAATGTTAACGGCTGTTTTCGTCAATATCTTAAAATTGGCGACAACTCCACCCATGGACGTGGAGGGGAGAGCCTTATAATTTACAATACCGCAAAAAGGTTAATAAATCCATGCAACTCATTAGATTTTGACTTAACGAGTAGGTTTCGAACAGTTGATTTGCTGCGGATTACAATAACCGATCCATTCCTTGTGTTACAATTAGAGATTTGATTTTGTCATAATTCATGTGAAGCTTATATCAAAATTCAATCTCCAATCGCAAAACAACGGATTGGTCGGTTATTGTAAGCTGCAGTAATTCTATAGTGAGTCAAGTTGTAATTCATTTTCGTGATACAATGTTTACGGCCGTGATAATTAAAAGCCGTTGGTCAGGACAAAATGGGTTTTAATTTTTAGATTCCAAAAGGCCTGTTTGAGTGTAAATACAGGGTGTGATAATTTTATTCGTTATGTTAGGCATATAGCCAATACTTTTCATTTTATAACAACATCATAAATTACAAATGACAAAATGAGAAAGCACGTTTTACCCGAAGAACGCACCCAAATTAAACGAGATTAGGTATATCATATATTATGATCATGAATTTCATAAAAATGGGGATCAACTGTGCTCTATCATATTCCACAAATTTGTACCCAACCAACAACTAAGAAACAAAATAAAATGTTTCACATTCGGAACAACCGATAAAATTAAACACTAAAATCTCATTTAAGAGCTTGTTTAAAAGCGACGACGTTTGTTAGGGTAATCGTCCATTTGGCGCGGTCCTTCCCAACCGCGGTTTGGCGGCATGTCATCGTAACTCCCTCGTGGCATGTCGTACTGGTCTCTGAAGCCTCCATCCTAAGTGAGCAATCATAATACTTTCTAATAGAATTTTACTTAATTTAGCAAAAGAAGTGTGGCAAAATGTTACCAATTAAATAAAGATTGATTGCAAACCAGTTTGTAACTTTCCAAGAGTTAATTTTATATTTCCTAAGTATTTACTAGGGACCAAAAATTCCGGCGTTTTTTAATCTGCTGGAAATATTCATTAAAATGTTCACATACTAGATTTTTTATGAATAATATGTTTTGTTCTGTTATGATATTACTTATGGACCACATATACGTAATAATACTATAAATAGAATACTCGAGCGCATTATCTCCGTAGCATTAGCAGAGCTAGCGACTTGGTTCATTAAGTGTAACATCGTAACAACGCTTTCACACTAGAGGACTTTTATCGCGCGCAGTAAAACCGAGCGGCAAAAATATGTCACTCGATTCTAAAGGTCATCTTTCGCATCGGTATTTATCAAGTGTTTACGGTGTCGCGCGTACCTATACGCGTCTGTAGGAACTGAGCGGAAGAGTCGCTAAAGTGTAACCACCCTGGCATTGCATGCCACTTTCTTTACTCTCCAATTTATGCTTAAACTAATGTAAATACCAATGCTGGTTTCATTAATAGAAATACAGATTGAGTTAGCTATGCCAGATACGTACGTACCAATATTTGTAAACCTTTGAAGAATACTTTGCTCCTAAATCGGGAGTGTAGGAAAAGTAGCAGATAGGTTTCGTATCCTTCGGTATGGGAATTCACCAAACACATGCACATTAACGATGTCTTAAAAGCTACACCTACATTAAGCCTACAACTTGGAGTAAGCGAGTATCTGCATCTTGTGTACAGATTATAGCGAAATTATTATGAATGAAGCGTAGGTTGTTTGAAACGTGTATCGAAGAAAGCCTACCCTGCCGAACACACACAGAAAATTACCGGTTTGCAGAAGACACCAAACCAGAGCGCACAACAAGGGTCTGTAAGCTGTAAGGGATCCACTGCTAGCTGTGTATGCGCACAAAAGTTTCATAATGTTCGCGAACATTTCTAAAAATGTTCGCAATGCTATCGAGCCGAGCGATATTTTTCTCTCTCAAAATAGTTTTGCAGTATTGTTCTGGCATAGGACTCATTATTTATTCAGTATTTCGGTTTTAGTAATTCAATGTTTATAACCTTCGGTACATCAATCCGACCGACAAAGACCGGCAATCATCATAACTACTGGATGCTTTTACAGTTACCAAGTTGTTTACAGATAGTGGCCTCATGAGATACCTCTCATTTCAACAGTTATACTGTTTCGATTACTTAGAATCTTTCTGTTGTTTCCTATGCTTTCCCACAGCCTAACAAATATTATTGAAGTGCAAAAACCACGTCATCTTGGTAACTTCAAAAGCATGAAGAAGCGCTAGAAAAATTTGTTCCTTAGTAAATACTGGTAAAAACGAAAACGATAACATTAATGATTTTATCTCCCAGTAATAATTTTAAAATTACATGGTAGTTGCATTTCTGTAGCAATCCAGAATAAATCCAGAGTGCAAACTGCCGATGCTAGATACATCAAGTTTTCCGTCATTTTTATTATTTTATTAGTGAAAGGTCATCAAACTTACAAGTACATAAATGGTGCATTTTGTTATCATATATTATTCAGTGATTAATTTAGCTTATAAGAAAACTAAAAGAGAACGTAAAGATCCAGGCAGGATATCAATCGAATTTATGTTTGTTTAATTGGTGTGTAATTAGAAATATTTGAATTTCTTTTATAATATATGATTATGTGAGTTGCTAAATTTGAAACATGAAAAACATAACTTAAATGGATTTTTCAATAAGTTTATGGATTAACTGGTAGAATAATCGTAAATATTGCATCATAAAATCAAGAGAACACTGAATATTCCAGTGATCCAATGGCAGTTTGTAACAGAATTAATGACTCACCATTGGCTGCTGCTGGTCGAACATGCCTTGCTCCTGGCGGTCCAACATGGAATTGAGTCTTTGTGCCTGTTGAAATAATTTATCTTATTGGTACAATCGAGCACCATCGACATAGTTATACTACATTAAAATTTATTGCACCCTTACTACGTGTACTCACATCCCAAGGGAAATGCTTACCATATGAGGATAACATAAAAAAAATATATCCATCCATTAATGGCTTCAAGTGTAATTAATAAATAAAATATAAGGCAAGTGTAGCTTTAATACGAAAGTAGTACAGCATGAGTACTTCTGTGTTCAGATAAAGTTAGTACTTGGATAATGGAGTATCTCTGTGGTATTAGTTAGTTTGGTGGTGGTGTTACCTGCACGAAGAGCGTGTTCTCCTGCTGGCGGCGGCGCAGCTCGTCGTCCTGCTGGCGCATGCGCTGCGAGAGCTCCTCCTCCTGGCGCAGCAGCTGCGCGCGCTCGGCCTCGCGCCGCTCGTCGGCCGCGCGCTCCGCCATCTCCCAGCTGCGCTTCTGCCGCTCGCGGTCCTGCTCGCGCTGCCGCAGCTGCTCGCGCAGCAGCTCCGTCTCGTGCTCGTATCTGCACAACCATATCACTTACTACTCCGATTCACAACGTCAACTGTAGGTTTGACGACTACACAAGCCCAGATTACTTTAGCATCATGACATCATTTCAAAACATGGCTGATAATTAAACAAAAATTCCTTTTGATGTTAAACAATTTAAAGTCAAAACAAAATGATGATCATGTCCTCCAAGCCAATAGGGTAGTGTCCAGGGTCGAAATAATGAAATAATATTTAGTCCGCTTTTTAGATAATCAAAAAATATTGGATACGTATTTTTTCTTTTTTTAATGAGGGTTTTTGAAATTTTTTCTGCCACCGGGTGGCGCCACGTATGCGTCTGGTCCAAACAGCTGTCAAATAGTATGGAATTGTAGGTGCCGAACTTATTGTTTATTGAAATTCTGTTATATTGGAAGTGTTATTGATTTTATTATGGACTACGGTCAGAATAAGGTTTCCGAACTAAAAATTGAGCTAAGAGAGAGGGTGCAAAAGTCACTGGTACTAAGGAAAAGCTTGTTGAAAAATTTGTTAACACAATATGATTTAGTTTTTTTACTCAACCGCAATAGTAAAACAATAATGCAGTGCTTTAATTATAAAATAAAAAAAACACTAAAATCGTTCACTATTCATAGTAAAGATAAGCACTTTGACAGTTATTGGACCTGACGACTCGGTGCTGCCACCTCGTGGATTGCCATTTTAGAAAACCCTCATTAAACATAAAATGACAAAGATAAGACACTTCAAAAATTAGGAGTGGGGGCCTTTTACGTCACAGTGTCCTGAAAATTGTAGCAACTTGTGACGTCACACTCAACTTTAACACGCTATATCTTAACAAGTTCTGATCCAATTTAAAAAAGAAAAAATACGTATCGCTTAATTTTGGACAATCTACAAGACGGACTAATTATTATTTTTTAGGAAACTAGCCTATTATCGGCTACGGCGGCTATTTTCGTCTAAGGAGCAGACACAGGTGCACTCACTATTCCCTCACTCTCATAATCTCAACCGGAGGGAGAAACAAAATAATACTCACTTGGCATACTCCATCTGTGCTTCCAACTTTTCCTCTTCTGCGGCTAGTTCCTTCTTAAGTGCCTCTTCCTTCTGACGATGGAGCTCATGAAGCTGCTTCCACCTCGTGCCATACTCATGTTCAAAGCTACTGGGTTCAGAAAATCGCGGTCCGAGCTCACGCGCCCTCAAAAACTCTGGATGTTTCTTTGGCAAATTCTTTTCTGGGTAGCCATCAAACTCATCAGGCTCTTCAAAGCTTTCAACAATGACTGGACGAAGTGATCTAAAATAAATATTCGATAAAATTTTACATTGTATTGGACAACATGTCTATTACTACAGTAATTGAATTGAGGAAATAACTTACGAGGTCAAGAAGAAGCACTTCTCAGTGCAATTACGAATGGCAGCCAATGCACTTGGCTTCCTTGCAAATTCTACTACTCCTTCACCAAGTGTCTTCCCACGTTCATCTACTCTCACATAAGCTCTCTCAATTTTACCGAAAATCTCAAATGCTCTGTATAATAGCTCATTTGACACAAATGGTGGCAGATTCTTCACCCTGACTGCACTGTTGTGTGGTGCAAATCTAACTCTGAGTGTTCTCCCATTTCTCATTTTACCATCCAATTCCCTCTTTGCTCTTTCAGCATTGACTCTATAATCCTATGAAAAAAAATGCAAAGGTTAATTGTTACATCCCAACATGTTAAAATTCTTGAACTAAAAGAAATTAACAACTCAAGAATTTCCTATGTCTTTTTTCAGTTTCTATACACAAATAGCAATTTCTTACCATTTTAATAAATCCAAAGTTCTTTTCCTTGTTAATAAATAATTCAGCTGTTTCACCAAAGGGTGAGAACAGAGCAGTAATTTCCTCTTCAGTGACATCACCCGTAAGATTTCCAATGTACAAGCGGCTTCTTCCATTGAACTTCACTTCTGGTTGATCAATTTGGGGTAAATCTGTCAAAGGACCCATCAAGTCCTTCAGCTTGTTAGCTAACATTTGTTCCTGAAGCAGATATTGAATAGTTAATATATAAAGTACTTTAATGGCAAATGCACATTTTTGTTACAAAATTTACATGAATTTGTAATAATATATCCAGGTGATTACTAACCTCCCTCTGGACAGGTTTTCCTCCATCTTGCTGGGGCCCACGCATGTTATTGGGCCGTTGTTGGTTGCGGGGAGGTCCTCCAGGGCCACCTTTGTTGGGACCAAACTGTTTGTTACCCTGGCCAAAGTTGCCGCCTGGTTTGTTGCCGGGACCACCTTGTCCTCCCCATCCACCCTGCTTGTTGCCCCCAAAGTTACCATTGAGATTCTGAGGAAAGAAAAGGAATGTCAGACAATGTCTATGCATATAGCAGTGATGATAAATTATAAATAACTCATACACAAGAACTATGAACTTACCCTTTGCTGCTGATTTTGATTGGGGTTTTGGTTTTGGTTAGAGTGCTGATTCACATTCTTCTGCTCAACATTGATTGACTTATCAACATGGTCCTGGGAGTCATTCTTAGCTTGTACAACAGGAGCAGGCTTCTGCTGTTGTTGTTGCGGTGGTTGCTGTTGAGGTTTCTGCTGGGGCTGCGGTGCAGGCTGTGGCTTTGGTTGCTGAGCTTGCTGTTGTGGAGCCTGCTGAGCTTCAGGTTTAGCCTGCTGTTGTGGCTGAGGCTTGGCCTGAGCCTGGTTTTGTTGTTGAGGAGGTTGTTGTTGGGGCTTGTCATTGAGCTGAGGTGGCTTTACCTATGAATAGACAACATTGCATATTTTTATTACTTGCGCCGCAAAGACAGATTATCCATATAACAATAAACCACAAATAAATATGCTTGATACGTTATCATCAACATGATTTCGATTCTATTTTCGTCGGTCGTTCAGAAAGAAATGAATCGATATCGAAGCTAGGCCACCAGCTAACACAAAATGGCGTCGTCTCCGTCACGAACCTTTATTTCCCTTAAATCACTGTCTTTGAGAGACATAACCATTTAAATACACAAAAAATTTGAATCAGACACGTTTTAATTACAGACTTCATTGAAAACCCTATGCTTGTAGTAGGACAACTGATAAAATATAACACATACCTCATTAGGCCGTTGACCTCCTTGACCGTGATTCTGATTCCTTTGAACATTATGATCAAATCTTGAATTGCGGAAGCCACCTCGATTATTGCCACGACGACCCTGTCTTTGTGGCTGCGGAGGGCCACCAAAACCTCTATGATTGCCAAATTGATTCATGGCTTGCATTTGCATTCTCTGCAATAAAATGCGTCGTGAAAGTAGGTTGAGCAATAAAAAGGAAGTATACGAAAAAAAACTTACAAACACTTACATTAACCGACGTAAGGTGGTAGATGTATTTTTTGCTGTTCAAAATAATCCAATTTAACTAAAATAATAATTTACACTTAGCGACTTCGACTAGCTGACCAGCGAATTACACCGCATCAGCAAGCGAAAGAAAGTCGGCGTATGTATAACAACATGGCGTCCTTTCCGGTCTTTGGTTCCACCGAGGTTTCACTTTTATAGTCTATGACTCTATGGTTCCGTTATGGTTGCTCACAAGTATTATTAGGCCTTCCACAGACTTTCAGACGCCGGAATGGTTTTCTGAATGCCGAATTCTTCTTCCGTACTTCCTAAATAAAAATTCTTAATCCATTCCGGCTGTTTGAGGACGTCCTTTTACACTCAGAATGCCAGATATAACGTCGGACATCCATTGCTCAAAGTTACATTAACGCCACGCGACGACTAGGCGACCGACTTGCACAGAAGAGTGTATTCATTGATTGGATACCTACAAGACGTGGTCATCAGTCACGTCCGATAGTCGAGTCTGTGAAAAGCTCTATTCATAGTTTTGCGTGCGTTGTATTTCCTCCTGCAAAAGTTAGTCTCCGGTCCCTGTGAAGCTGTCAAGTGAAGTCTGTCAACTGTCAAGTCATCAAACCACCACTCGTCGCTAGGGACACGGTATCGAAGCAAAAGTATCGATACCGTACTCATGAGTAGAATCGATAACAAAGTATCGTACTCATTAAAGTATCGAAACAAAAGTATCGATACTTCAAGGTATCGAGTACTTTTTTAGATCAAAATTTGCTAGTTCAGAAAATAATGTCAGTTTTACTTCAGTTCAGCAGGACATAAAAAACAAATGGTATTGGTACACAAATTTAATAGAATAATAGAAAAATGGAAAATGGAATGAATGAAACAAATCGAAAATGTAGCAAAAGGAAACAATATTAAGTTATTTGAGGTAAATTAAAAACTAGCAGTGTCCCACAGTTTCACCCGCCGAGTTTCCTGAGGTTTTTATGGTTTTGAGGCATGTCTTGCATTTTACTTCGTTGTTGTTAATTTTAACAAAATACTGCCAAAGGTCACTTTTAGGCGGCATTCCTCTCAAGACTCGTAATAACACAGTTACACTTACACAAGAGAGAATAATAGAACTACCTACCTACTTACACTTATTTATAAACTTTAAGAAATCAAATACTAGTAATTAAACAAAATAATGATCAATCGTGCCGTATTTAAACAACAACAAACTGAACTGAACAAGTAAAGCTTGTGGCACATTGTAGCAGCACGGCAACAGCACGGCAGCAGCACGGCGTCGCCTCGAATTAAGACTACGGCTAGCTGCCAGCGCGCCAACCACGCGCTGTCCGCTCGCCGTCGGCGCGCCGTTCGCTCGCCGTCGGCGCGCCGGCCGCGCGCCGGCCGCGAGCTGTAAGCTTGCTGTCACCGCAAACTCAATATTATTTTAAGACGATTATGATTGATGTTATGATTGAACACGACGTAATGACGTTGTTTCGCTGCCGGCTCGGAGTCGGCGCGCAATTAGCACGCCGTCGGCGCGCTGTACGCATGAGGACCGCTCGCTTGCAGCACGCGGGCGGCGAGTCGAGTTGTGTGGAAGCGGCAAGCACGCTGACTGCTCGCCGTTGGCTTTTTCATATTGACATTACGAAATATATTATAATATACACGATTTAATGCTCTAAATTGAATGACAACTTAAATGCTGGTGTGGAGCCGTGCTGTTGCCGTGCTGCTGTAATGTGCCACGTCCTTAAGTGAACGAGTGCACAGAGTTAAGAATGATTGATTAGGAATTGAACTACGAACGACCGGCCCTTAAGAATGAGTTAAGACAGAATGTCTTAAAAAGTTTTCAACGAGTGACCTAGAAAGCGCTGTTAAATGAAATTCTTCATTCGATACGATACCTGGGAAAAAGTACTTATTGAGTAAAAGTATCGATTGCAAAGTATCGAGTACAAAAGTATCGGTATCGAACTGGAATGTACTCGATACCACAAAGCATCGATACTTTTTTCGTGTCCCTACTCGTCGCCCGGTTCGATTGGTTCAGATTGGTTGGTCAGCTGCTCAAAATAATTATCAAAATACCTCATATAGAAGAAAAATACTTATATCTCCAATCCTAATTGATAAGTAAACCTCACAATTCACAACTGATGAATAGGGATTGTAGTGTCATAATACGCATATTTACTACGTTGTGAATATTTCAAGATTTTATATTTACCAACATCGCGACGAACTTTCAAATAAAAGCACTTACTTACCGTCAAGCAAAAGCTTTAATAATTCATCATAGTATTATAAGGGATACTCTTATCTCCAATAACTAAAGAAGTTGGATTTGAAGACATGGAATCAACTGACACAAACACAGCTGATGCTGAAAAAGGCTTAGATGATGTTGAACTAAAGTATACTTTACTGCCATTCGAAAGGCAAATATTTGTAGATGCTTTTGAAAAAGAAGCACTTGTCGTCATGGCTAAGTATGTTATTATTATATTATAATTCATTTATTATGGTAAAGTACTTGTGGTGTATAAACTATAGACTAATATGTTATTTATGTATTTCAGGGGAATTAATTACAATAACATAATATCAAATTTATTGTGGATTTACAAAGACCCTGAGCATTTGGTTTTTGTGTTGAACAGTGGAGAACAAGAAGAAAAATATTTTACTGAAAAATTTGGATTATCACCTTTGCCCAATCTTGGAACTGATAGGTAATAAAGAAGCATTCAAAGATATCACTATATGTTAGGTTGCATGTATGTTAAATATATTTTTGTACTTGCAGAGAAAAAGCCTATTTAGAGGGAGGGATACATTTTGTTTCAACTCGCATATTAGTTGTGGACTTGTTGAAGAACAGAGTTCCCATTTCCCATATAACTGGCATCATTGTTTTGAGAGCACATACTGTTCTCGAATCATGCCAGGAAGCTTTTGCATTGAGGCTCTACAGACAAAATAATAAGGTTAATATTGTAATATTTGTTTTAACTTTTTTTTGGTTGATGTTACTGTTAATTATTTTTATTCTTTCAGACTGGTTTCGTGAAGGCATTCTCAAATTCCCCTATATCATTTACGTTTGGCTACAATCATGTGGAGAAGGTTATGAGGGCATTATTTGTTACAGAGCTATTTCTATGGCCAAGGTATGTATAGCTAAGATATGTAAGATAATTGGATATATTTGCTTTCTATAAATATTCTCGGAAACATTTTTCACCCCCTATGATTCTTGCAATTGTTTGTCTATTCAATAACAGTGGTATTATTCTATGAAACAATTCTTCAAGTGTTGTTTTATTTTTTTGTGACCCTTGTAAAGGTTCCATGGCTCAATAATCAAAAGTCTCAAGAGTAGACAAGCGGAAGTGGTGGAACTGCATGTGCCGCTGACCACCAACATGCGGTTCATTCAGACTTGCTTGCTTGATATCATAAACTACACTGTGAAACAACTCAAAAGCATCAATAGGACATTGGATATGCAGGTATTATTTTTATTTTATGTAGGTAATAATATTACAGTACAGTGAAATTTTGATACAGCAAAGATAAAATCTAATATTCTTCGATATAATATGATTGAACTAATGATATGCCTATTGGTTTCAGGAAATAACAACAGAAAACTGCATAACAAAAAAGTTCCACAAAATTCTTCAGTCACAGCTAGACTGTGTTTGGCATCAGTTAAGTACAAGAACAAAAGAGTACATACAAGATCTCAAAGTACTGCGGAGCATGGCTGTGTAAGTAGCCACAATAAAGGATTTCTTAATACATATATACCTAATAACACATTTTTTAAGAATTATTCTCAAAACATTTAAGTATAGCAATCTTTTCTACAAAATCAACACAATTGTTTCCAGGCATATTCATCATATCATATTATTTTTACTTTTAGTAACTTGATAGATGATGATGCTGTTTCATTCCATGCTTTAGTAAGTAAATACAGCACACAAGAATATGCACAGGTCAACTCTGGATGGATACTTTTAGAATCAGCTGAGCAGTTATTCCGAATAGCTAGAGGAAGAGTATTTAATCATAAACAAGGTAATCAACATTGATATTACAATTCTCAAAATCTACAGAAATTACAAAAAATAATAACTTGAATTAATTACGCTTGTGTTTCGGTTACCAGAATTCGATCCAGAACATTGTCCAAAATGGAAATGCCTCAGTGATCTGCTGTTGAAAGAAATACCTGAAGAAGTTAAGAAAAAAGATGGAGCCAACTTAAATAATACGAAAATATTAGTTCTTTGTCAGGATAACAGAACATGTTCCCAATTAAATAATTTTCTAACTATGGGCCCTCATAAATATCTATTTTACATGGCGTTTAGAAGAGACCTCACTATAAATAGTGTTTCATCTAAATATACAAATCTGAAGAAGCCTAAAACTGAGGAAACAAATGATAAAGATACAAAACGTAAGGAAGAAGCGAAAGATAATGATAATAAAGATGAGGAAGATTTTAATGCAGATGAAACTAAATCTAATTACCTGCTAACTTTAACACAGTGTAATGCCCAAGCTGAGGCAGCAGACACAAGTATGTTTGAGCCAATTTCGCAGGTAAGCAATACATAAAAGAAATATGATTTGCATAATTCTTATTCTTCAGTACTTCTAAAATTCTGAAACTTAGCGGAATCTTTTCCTATTTCTAATACCTAAAGCTAATACATATAATATTTTTTTTATTATACATATGTGAGTATCTATCACAGCCAAGAAACCTCAATTAAGCCATTTGTCAGAGACAGCTTCTCTCTTTTATCCTGAACAGCCTGGCAAAAGCTATGACATGTAAACAATAATTATTTTGCATTTCATATTCCAGATGGAGAGTTTAGATTTTACTCAACTTGAAATAGAGAGGCCCATTATTTGCATTCGAACGTTCAAAGAAAGTGGCTGCAACTTTTCCCTGGAGCGTACATTAGAAGCGTTGCGGCCAGAGTACGTGATCTTATACCACTGTGACGTCGCCGCAGTTAGACAAATAGAACTGTTTGAGTGCCGCAAAAGAAACGACGAACCCAAAACTAAAGTATACTTTGTAATTCATGATAAAACAATAGAGGAACAATCCTACCTTACCTCTCTGAAGAGAGAGAAACAAGCTTTTGAATTATTAATCCAGACAAAAAGTGTAAGTTATATCTATTTCTAGCAATATGCGCTTATTTTTTTCTACAATTATAGACAAGTAATTGAGATTATAATTTCAGGTAATGGTAGTGCCATCATATCAGGATGGCAAGACAGATGAGTATTTTACCTTGAATGTAGAACATGAGGACAATGCCTTAGACACACGGAAAGCAGGTAATTTGTTTATTTTTTTGTTCAGCAAAATTTCTAAACCTACAAGATCTAAAATCTACATTTATTTAACAGGTGGGCAAAATCAGCAAAAAGAGAAGCCTGCAGTTATCGTAGACATGAGAGAATTTCGTTCAGATCGCCGTGAGCCTTACTAAATTCTATACGATCTACAATAGCGCTTTCTCGCGTCATAATATTGCGATAAACCTGATCTACGTAGCGTTAGCCGGACATCTGTTGCGAGGAAATCTATTTCCGATTTGATTGGATCCCTAAATTCTGGCCGACTCTACACGCAATGCACCCAAATGTGTCGAAATTATAGTCGCCCCATACTTCTTATTGAATTCGACCAAAATAAGCCGTTTAATTTACAGGTAATGTTGGGGTCCTTTTTTTGGTAATCATTTATTTGAAATGACCAAGAAGATAGTAAGTTATGTAGTACTTTGATCAGCTACTTAATATAATTTCTTTTTTTCCAGGGCCACTTCGTAGTGTCGACCGACATATCAGGCGCGGACATACAACAAAAGCTTCAACTGCTCACCATACACTTCCCTCGGTTGAAGCTGGTCTGGTCTCCAAGCCCCTATGCTACTGCAGAATTATTTTATGAACTAAAAGTAAGTAACTTTTATTTCAGGCTATCGGACATGAACACCCTTTTTGATTAAGATTTATATTTTGGTGGATTAGTCAGGCTCCTTGCTAACTCGATTTAAGCTTAAGAACATGACATTTATTTTATTACAGCAAGGTAGAAAAAATCCTAACGTAGCAGAAGCTCTAGCCCTCAGTGGCGATAACACCGCTGAAGATATGCATTACGAGCGATACAACATCCTAGTTCATGATTTTGTGCAAAAGCTACCCGGCGTCAACTCGAAAAATATCGCAAGAATTATGGATCGAGGCAAATCTTTGGATCACCTCATTACTTTATCCCAAGTACGTATTTAAAATATAATTCGCTCTATTTCCCGCACCAGATGTCGATCATTCGTCATATTTAATTTAATGTAATTTTCAGGATGAGTTACAAACTTTGATAGAGAACAAAAATGATGCAGCAACCTTGCATTCTATTCTACACGTCAAGCCTCGCCCCGTGGATGCAAATAAGGACGACAAATCCTATGGAAAAAAGAAATTTGGGGGGAAACCGTTCCAGAATAAAAGAAAGTGATCTGTGATATGTAAATAATTTATTATTTAAACCATACAATAATTTAAGAAGCAATGGTGTGAACAATACAATAAATTCATTGGATATAAGGTGTGTACTCGTCTACTTTAATATTTCAAGGTAGATTACACTTACGATCAATAGTAATAATGGTCTCACTCGGAAATAATATCAACGCCAAGGACCTAAAACAAAGTTACAAATACTTTCAACAGTTTCGACTAGTATCTACTTATATTAATTTAAATAGTCACGTTTTATTAATTGAATTATTTTTATCGGAAATCTGAGGATAATAGCTTTAAAATGATATTAATTAAAAAGTTTGACTTTATTCCATTATACTAGGTACTGTCATCTATGATGCCCATTTTTCAACTCGATATTATCAAATAATATAACATTTCCCTGAAAAAAACAACTTACTCGTATATATGAAATCAAAATGATCTAACAATGATAATATAGGTGTAACAGCAGAAAATAAAAGTAATAAAAACTAGTCAGGGCTTTTTTCTTAAAAATCCAAAAAAGTTCCTCATCATACCTGAAAAAAAATCGTATTTAAATATACTGCCTTTTCAGTACTGCGATCATTTTGAAACATTACGGGCCGCTTATTAGTCATGTTTTTTTTTTAATGTTCAATATTATCTCTAATCTATATGTAGATATAAGTCTATAGATTTTATAAGTATTGAAGGCCTATTTAATTTAGTTATCCTTACGTTTAAATTCTATCAAAAATTAGGTAGACTACTGAATGCTGGCGGCTTCTTTCGTCGGCACGTTAAACAAAGGAAAGAGACAGCTTTAACCGGTCGCTCGTACAGGTCACAGACCCCGATGAATGCGTAAAACAATAATTGATTTTTAAGCTACTCTAAAATCTTTTAGCATGCGATTTTATTTAGAATATTTTAGAATATAAACAGTCCCTTTTAAAGCATTACTGGGGGCTCTAATATTTTATTAATAAAGTCCTATATCTTAAGGTTTTTTGCAACTTAGAACGCAATACCCTAACAATAAGTTTGGTACATGAGTAAAAAAATACTGATAAATTAATTAGTAGTTAGAAAATTAAAGAAAATTGCTTTCATGTAAAATACACAAATGTGTGATCAAGCCATTGTCCAGTACATATCACTTACGATATTGGTGGTCCTTGTCAGTCAGCGGTACATAGATAACACTCATTAGTTTTTTTATGGTAGTTGTGCCGTCAGCTGCCTTGTCAACCTTTAAAGAAAATAGCAGTAGTACAATTACTTACATGTACAAATGACCATTAACAGTACAAATGGAAATAATCAAATACCTGAGTCAAATGTTGTTCACCACCCTCAGGACCAATAGGTACAACAAGCCTGCCACCAGGTTTAAGTTGATCAACCAACTGAAAAAAAAAAAAATTGTCAAAAATCATTATTAACTGATCTGGGGAGTATGCTATGGTAAAAAGTTATAAAGACGCACAATTCCTATAATGATAAAAAATAAGAACATATCTTAGGGACACTTTCTATTTATTAAAATGTACTCCATGCCTGACACCAATTCAAACAAAAGAGAGATGTATAGAATAACAAAATGACTTACAGGTTGTGGTAGAGTAGGTGCAGCTGCTCCAACATGGATAGCATTATATGGTCCATCAGCTGGGTATCCTAGACGTCCATCACCAGCTATAAAGACATCATTGATTAGAATCTAGTTTTGAGTAGCAATAAATTGCGTCCCCTAGGGAATTTAAGTTTCTTCAAATAAGACTTACCAACCAACTTAACCCTTTCAGAAGTGAGCAGTGTAGGGTTGTCATTCTGAATGTTTTTAGTAGCCAATGTTACAAGCTCAGTTATGTGATCTATCCCAACAACTCGTCCAGCTTCTCCAACCATCATGGCCATACAAGCAGTCAAGTAGCCAGAACCAGATCCTACATCCAATGCTTTTTCTCCTGGTATTAGTTGGTTCTTTAACCTTTCCAATGCATGAGCATGC
The DNA here is from genome assembly GCF_030705265.1 of Helicoverpa armigera. Lineage (NCBI taxonomy): Eukaryota > Metazoa > Arthropoda > Insecta > Lepidoptera > Noctuidae > Helicoverpa > Helicoverpa armigera. The sequence continues at coordinate 4,263,221 of NC_087132.1, read as the reverse complement.
TAAAAATAAATTTAATTTAAATGCTAGAATTTATAATTTGAAATTAAAAGTAAAATTAAACAACTGTTACATAAGTAAAATCTTACCATGTGTGGAGCACTTATGGTGGCTGAGTATCCAATCGTTTGTGGTGAATCATGGTATGGAGCAGAAGGGCAGTAATTTTTTCGGTCAACAGCTAACATCGCATTTGCTACAGCATCAGATTTTATGATGCCATTGGCTGTATAATAGAATTGGTTCGAAAATAAGAAATATATAAACATCAAATAAATAGAAAAACGTATGGTCAGTGGGTCGTCTATTTTATGGAGTTTAATAAAGAATTCATCATGCTGATCAAAATTAAGTCGTAGTATCCGACTATTTATTAAAATGACTGTAAACGTAAACACCATTTGTTTCAGAACATTGGCCCCCTAATAAAAAAACTTTCTCATGTCATAAACTTTCAAAATCATATTATCTTAATTGAATAAATTTTATTCTTACCTCGTAAATTTCGAACCATATCAGCATTGTTTACTCCATGACTTCGCCAAGCCATGATTCTGCTAACGAAAATAATAACCAGCAAAAATACTTTACGCCATGAATTACCTATTGTGAAAGAAATATTACAGCATTTATTACACTCAGTTACTTATATTTTTTAGTTTATTTTCGTTTTCAGTATTGAATGAAGAGTTTATAGATGTCACTTGTCAGTTTAACTCTTCTAATGTCAGTCAGTTGACGTTCGAATCATTTGTTCTTTCGCAGGGATCGCTCTATTTACGAGAGGCTATACCTCAGGATAGCCTCTCGTATTTTATGTTCTTTTACACTCTATATTTTTAAATTAATAAATATATCTAAAGAGTTAGAACGCGCTATCCTCAGAAAAAACGTTTTTTTTTTATCAATCCTCTTTGTCGGTGAAGACACCACGATGACACGTCAGAGAGGTGTAGACCTAGGACCTAAAGCACAATTTATTTATTAATTTATGTTCAACAGCATTATAATCCCAGATCCTTAGGTATCCAGTCCCTATAATAGAGAATGTAGGAACTTAGGTACCATGTAGCAGAGAGCGATGAAGATGACAAGGCTAAGCCCAAAAAGGACTAAATGGGTATAAGCGGCGTTGTAAATACGTAAGATGGTGTGAAACCTCAAAATCAAGACCCAATGTTTTTTATCGCAATTTATATTGGTCAGGATAATGACTAGTAAGACAAGAATATCTCTATTGCCGAATGCGACCGGACAAGTAGGCCCAACATCACCACAAAGTGGATCCTATCCTTGATCATAGAAGGCGACAGCTACCTATGGGGGAGGCCTTTGTGCAGCAGTGGACTGCGATAGGCTGATGATGATGTACTAGTTATGCAATTTCTTTTACAAAATGTACAACACACATCATAAACTTATTTCCTTAACCTAGAAAGAATTCGTTAATCCGATTTAGAATCCTGGTACCTTTCTCCATTGAATTCTCCGTAGGTATTCCAGAAACCAAAACGCAAAAAAAGGATACCCACTGAACAAATCACTGTCTTATCAGCTCTGTTTCGTCAACTATTTTTACTTGTATATAAGTAAGTAGTTGTAAAACTTTTTGATGTTTATAACAAAGTAGCGTAATACGATTAATACGGAAGTTATTAAATCCACGAACTACGAGTAGTTACGCATAACCGAGTCGATTATTTCTCTATGGCTGTGAATGCTCGTGAATAGTACAGTCTAATAGTACCTATACCTACAGTCATTCTTTTTTTCTCAAAAGAATTTTCTCGCGGTTTCTCAGAATCATAGATACTTATTTTAATTTTATACATCCGGCTAAAAGTTGTAAAATCTTCTTAAACAATCTCCATATTCTCATGCACCGCTACAACAAGTTTCGCTTAAGTAGATATACCTGCCTGCGCCTGCGATTTCATGTATTTTTATAATACTATCATTCTATCTAGGTACATTATGTTATTCATAAGCTATAATCACTAACAGACATAATTATTACCTACATTCTTATCCTTACAAACTCGCGTTTATTAGGTCATACTTTACCATTACTTATATTATTCGTCGATATTTCGGGGCCTTTAAGGTAAAAACAAACAAATATTTAGACTACTAGTACACTGAATAGGTTTCGAAACATTTTGTTTTCCGTTTCTGTAACGTTAATGTTTTTTTGATAAGTAGATAACTAAGTTTATTCCTCGTCTTATTTTGTTACATTTAAGCAAATACTAAACATTTGGTTATTGTAAGTTTGCTCATCACTTTTTTAATACGCTTTGGTGTTCCTGACTACTGACTCCACTGACTCCATTAAAGTTATATATTTCTAGATCTGTACCATTATCTGTACAAGCTTTTCGCTTAGTGTCAAATTGTCAATAAATTGACATTTTGCCGTGATTTTGTCATACCCATGTAAAATGTCAAAATTTATAAAATAATTTTGTATGTTTGATAATGCAAGTGAATTTAGACTTTAAAGTATAAGTGAGTTACAATTTGGAATTCCGTGTTTTCACCGTCTAAAAACTATAATTACATTTTCAACGATTTGTTTGTTATGGTATTAAATATAGTCGGACAGTGTTAAGGTACTTGAAATGTGCATATATTGATAATTAATAAACAAAGGTAATATTTATACTAATCACCGCAAATATAATTTAATTATTATGATTATGTGCTGTGTACTTTAAAACTAACGCTACAGATGATGATTTTCATATGTAACACTTGTTACGTTGTGTAAGCCTTCTGTCTACATTGCAGTTGAATCGCACAACAAAATGGGGTGTGATGGTCCTGATCCGCCAGAGAACAATCCCCACGAGCTAGTCCCGCCTCCGAGGAATGAATTGATAATGAATGGGAATCAAGGAGATGACAGCGATGAAGAACATGAGTACTTTGGCTATGAACCTTTGGCACAAGGTCCGGAACAAGCACTTTCAGACCATGAAAGTGAAGATGACCTAGAGGTAATCACATTTGTGCACATTAAATCTAATTTTGCAAATGTATGAGAAACGTGAGCCTGAGAAGATATCTATCTTAGTGATTTACCAGTCTCTATATCTTTAATGTACATATTAATTTCTATTTAATTAGAATGCTGAGAGCCCTCCCGGTGATGTGCCAAGTATCGAATCTATGGAAAATATTCTTAGCAGAGAAGTTTGGAGTGCACCAAGACATACAGATGCTATACAAATGGATAATGAGAGAGCGCAACAGGTTATACAATTTAGTGTTAAACTACATGTATATCAAGTAGTTCTAATATTTTTAGCCATTAATATAATGTAATATTGTTTTTAGGTTATGAGGGCCATGGAGAACTTTGCTTTGCCCCAGGCTTCAATTCCAGAGTGGGCCCAGAGTATCTCTGAAGAACAATGGAAACAGACTCTAAATGAACAAATAGAAAGATTGAAGAATAATCGATAAAAAATCAACAATAGTTTATTAAGATAAAAACGGTAACTATGCAATCATTATGATTATGGATATGTATAAATAAATGTATAATTCAAACACAGCTTAAATATTTTCTTATTATTTATAAAAACATATATTTGTTCTTACATTTGTATCATAAAGTTGACAAATATTATTAATATAAATCAATCAGTTGGGTCAAATATTACAGCACTAAAAGTAACCAGTTTAGTTCTTTCATTTCTTATGAACATGAAAAATGGAGAATCTGCATAGAACTGTTCAGCTGATCGGGCTAGTATAGCACTGGTTGCTGCCACTGCCTCTGTTCCATATTCTGCAAAAGTAAAATTATTTTGTAGTTACAATTGAAATTATTGAAGTAAAATATAAAAAAATATATACCATTTATTGTTATCTTCACATCATGTAGTATTGAGTCTACATGTATTCCAGGATTAGGCAGGCTAGCCAACATGTTTGATTTCCTGTTTGAATCAATACTGTCATCATTTATTCTTGAAATTAACTCCTCTTCAGTCTGATTTACTACTGTATTACTGTTTATCATAAGAGCAAAATTAGCTTCCCCAGGTACAAACATAGTTTTTAATCCCATTGTCTTCAAAGTATTCTCCAGATTGGTGGTACTTCTAAGTTCCATTTTGGGAAACCGCACAACACATTTCCTTGTATTCATTTGGTTGATTATATCATCAATGTGCTCAAAGTTAATCTTTTCCATGAGTTCTAACAGTGTGAGCTGTTTTGGGAACCGTGGTTTTAGAGCATACATAGTTGTGTCACTATCATTATAAGGCAGTGCTATTATATGTAAATCTGTAAACAAAAACTTAAGATAAAAAACGAACAATCATTAAATAACAAAGCTATGCTCACGAATAGGTATTCATTAGACACTTGATAAATTATTAGTGGAATGGCTGAAACATACATACCATGTTTCTCAGAAAATGTATACCGAAATGTTCCAAAATTTAACATTAGATCAACCATGACCTCATCTGTGGGTCTTTTGAAGGGCATCCTGTAAAGAAAAATGAACATATGTATACTAAGTACACACACATGCAATATGAAGATTCTTCCTTATAGGTACATAGAATAGGCTTATACCTACCAACAATTGCAACAGTCTGTGTTATTATAAGAAAGAAATATACATCAACGTAATTACGACTACCAAGTGTTACATACACGTTTCCCATCAATAATAATAAGTTTTGTAGTGAGATTCAACAACCTGTATACATGGATCTCAGCCTTCACAAGTTGATAATAAAAGATTGACCTTCGCTTCGGCTATCTGTCGCCCGACCAACGCATTAAATTCGCGTGAGATTGCTTAAATATTTCTCTCTTCAAAACAATAACGAATAAATAAAACATAGGAATCAGACAATACTTGGCTGTGTATTCTGGTACAAAAGGTTGTTCCCACTGACCGCTGAAGTAAAGCGCACTCAACAATACTACTTTGGTTGACGTAGGAAGAGTTTTCTTCAAAAAATGCTCTATTTTTCCCTCTGTATGATTATTAACCCACCTGAAAATAAAATATAAAAAATAGTGATTGGTTGCGGGAGAATTAAGTCACAATTACTAAAAATAAAAATTCATATTTTTGTTCATGAGTAGTTAGTCCCTCTTAATTCATCATCAGCGTTTTTATTGCTTTCGCACTTACTTCTCATAACTACTGAGAAGAAATTAACGCTTGCTCAAGGAGGATTAACGATTTCAGAAATTCTCTAAGTTGTTTAAGTTTTTGCGGACAAACATAATAATATATTTTGTGTTAATCCCAGAATATCCCAGACTGGGATATAAACAGGGGCCCGATTCTCCTAATTTTACTTAAGTGACATACGATTCACGTTCGACTGCGATCCAATCCCGACTCGATTACGATTGAAACGTATGTGGCATTCCGCTATTTTTTCTTTGAAATAAACGTTTTTATCCTTTTCTGTCATTCAATAATGAATTATTTTGTCTGCAAATTATTAACTATTGCAATAAGATTGTAGAGCAAACTACCGTATAGACCAAAATCACCAAAGTAGCAGGGGCCCGATTCTCCTAATTTTACTTAAGCGGCCTTCGATTGACGTTCGACTCGATTCGACTGAGATCCAATCCCGACTCGATTACGATTGAAGCGTATGTGGCATTCCGTTATTTTTTCTTTGAAATAAACGTTTTTATCCTTTTCTGTCATTCAATAATGAATCATTTTGTCTGCAAATGATTAACTATTACAATATGATTGTAGAGCAAACTACCGAATAAACCAAAATCACCAAAATAGCAGACCAATCGCAAACCAATCAAATGTCAATCGAATACGATTGGTCTTTTATTAGTAGCAGAATGCCCGATATGGTTAAAACTGCTATTACGATCATATTGCGATTCGATTTCTATTCTATTTTGACATTATTAACTTAGGTGAATCGGGGCCCAGACCAAACGCAAACCAATCGAATGTCGTTGGAATACGATTGGTCTTATTTTAGTAGCAGAATGCCCGATATGGTTAAAACTGCTATTGCGATCATATTGCGATTCGATTTCTATTCGATTTTGACATTATTAACTTAGGAGAATCGGGCCCATGATCTTTAAGTGAGTAGGTATGTCAATAATAATTCTCTTAGATAGTCGCGAGAACCAATTAACTTACTCATTAATTAAGTTTTTAGTTTCCTCGGTTTGTTTAAAATCTGTACTGAGTACATCTCCTTGGTAGACATCATATAAATAACTGCGGTACAACTCGCGTACCGGCGCGTGCGCATCCACGAACATGGCATCAGCGTACAACGTTTTGGAAGAATCGTTAACGTTTAAAGCCTGCAGTAATTCACCGAACCGTTCGTGGTTTTTGCGGTTTTGTAAAATATCTGTTGAAATATGTTTGTGTTAGTGACGCGGCATTGGTAGCAAAACATTAACTAGGCAGGTAAGTACACACATGGATAGATAATACAACTACATCAATGCAATATTTGTAGACATACACCTACTGAAATGTCGTGTTAAATAAAATTCACACCTTCGCATTCAAAAATAAGAACCAAACTTACATACCTAGTATCTAGGAGCTTTGCGCAATAAACATTACCTTGGGAAAAACCGAGGGTCTCGGCGATTTCATTATGTGTCGTCCCGACACTTCCGAGTAGTGTCATGGCTAGCAAACCTAAAACAATGCAACATATGTGAGTTAAAATCCTTACCTACGTAAAATGAAAACTACTGTTATATGCAGGTAATTATGTATTTTTTTGCTTTTTTCTTTTTCATTGCCATTTTTTCAATTTCATTTTCATTTTTCATTTTTGCCATTTTCTTGCTCACTTCATGAAATACTCTGTGGTAATTTAGCGAAATGGCGTTTCGTGATGTAGGCAAACTTAATTTGATCATGGGATCATTAAATCGTTTCATGATTTTGTCATACACATTAAGCCAGATTGTATCCACATTATATCTATATAGAACTCTAACTTACCACACACAGTCCATGCGGACACTCACTCTGGTACGGCAGACTGCACATCAGTGGTAACTGTCATGCACCTTAACTCAATAGTAATAAGTAGGTACGTTTTTCCTATAGAACTGATACCACTGACCTGAAGTTGACTGTACCTAATGTGATCTAAACTAATAGTAAAGAGGTATATTTTTTTGTTTGTTTCTTTGTATCCTGAAGGCTCCGAAACTACCTACAGAACCGATTTGACTTTATTAGTGACATAGACCTACTTAAGGTATCTACATTTTGTCCAAATACGGAAAGAAATTCCCCCGGGCGCGGGACATGGGTAAACCACTAGAAAACAGCTAGCTATAAATAAATTCTCGCCATGAATAACTACTACATAGGTACTACACGAAATAACTTACTTAACCAATTATCACCGTGTTATTATTACTCACCTGCTACGCCTGTCGGTGAGACTATAATGTTACTATTCTTTCTTTCGTTCATCATTTTGACTAATAATTTGTAACCAAAATTATTAATATCATTAGCTATTTTGTTTTCTATCTGCGTAGTTGATGCGGTCGTACTGAAATGTATGAAGCGGTTAGACAAATTAAATACTTACATAAATATGCAGAAAAGATTCGATCCTTTAAAAATTAACTGGATGACCAAAAATCCACAAAGCATAACATTTTTAGGGTGCGGTACCCAAAGGGTAAAACGGGACCCTATTGTTTTCGCTCCTCTGTCCGTCCGTCCGTCTGTCACCAGAATGTATCTCATGAACCGTGATAGTTAGCTATAATTTTACAGATGATGTATTTTTGTTGCCGCTATAACGACAAATACTAGATACCTATACATATAATAGAATTAAATAAATATTTTGGGGGGCTCCCATACCAAAAACGTGATTTTTTGTCCGTTTTTTAAATAATGGTACGGAACCCATCGTGCGCGAGTCCGACTCGCACTTGGCCGGTTTTTACCCTTTGCGTGCGAAATCCTAAAAATAGGAATGTAGGTCGGCAAGAGCATATCTACCTCAAAACTGCATCAACGTCCATTGCATCTTGTGCTGACCATTGTACCAGAAGTGTTGAAAGGGCTAAGACAACCCAAGCCCTGCTCTCCATTTTCTGGAACAATATAGGTATCACATAGGTCAGTATTAAAGCTGTAATTTCTTGCAGTATGCGCAGAGTCCTAAAAACTTAGGAGTATACCTATCGCGCGGTCTCCTGTATGTGATTTTGCTCCTTAAAACCTCCTTTTGTTAATTTGTACACAGAAGCTGTTGGTGATCCTTTGCTAAATAAATAAATAAAATAAAGAATGTAAATGGTTACCTATACTTACTAAACTAAATACTTTCTATAACAGAATATAGGCTGATAGGTAGGTAGGTAATGAATAGTACTGTAGACAAATAGTACCTATTTTTTTTTAAAAAAGCTTTTATTCGAACGCTCTAAAGAGGTAAAAAAATATTTTTTTAGTAATTTTTTTAAGTACCGACCTATCTTCTGAATTGAATTCTGAAATTCTGAAAGCAATAAGTCTATAGTATTTACTCAATTTGGATAAAGTGACATTATATCATATTTGACACAGAATTAATCACATTAACTAGCAATTTTATATAATATCTCCATAGATGATTATTTCATGTTTACTAACTAAAGTGTCTAGTAGCTGACCTTAATATAATTCGAAAAAGGCTAGTTAGCCCAGCGCCATAATAGTAGCGAAAACTCCCCTCTTTTGAGGTGTGGCTCGGGCCACTATACAGACGGCCGTTTCGGTTTCGACGACGGGGACGGGGGGGACGGGGTTTTCGGGCGGCAAACCTGGACTATGTGGTTCACCATCGGTGACACGCTGCTTAACCACAGCGGGAGGAATCATTTGATGATTTATCATAAAAAAGTCGACAATAACTTAAACCGTTTTTAAGAATTACTCAGTACCAAGTTGGTTATACCTACCATATTTATTACTTTGGCTAACTTTGACCGGCTGGCTATTATGAATAATATCCAGATAAAGTAATTAATTTATCACATTGTCAAGTCAATTTGGGTATGATATATAATGACTAGTGATATATAATAATATGATAGGTAGTAAAAGCTTGCGATTTTTTCAGCTAGGTACTTATATTTTATTATAAATTTATCATTATCATATAATTTAAGGCGCGCAGATCGAGTTGACTTATCCCCGAAAAACGGGACTGAGCCAGTCCGCACGGGGCATTTAATTTTGATTAAAAAATCGGGTCTGTCCCGTCAAGAGCGGACGTCTGACAACGCCGCTAGATAACTTTGTTTCAGAAACTTGAACTTTCATTCATTTTAAGAATAGAAAAAATGTGTTTGTGGGTTATAGGTATTATCATTCATCATTAAACAATAAGGTAACTTTCACCACACTTCCTGTTCTTTAGATACCTAGCCGGTAAGTTACACAAACGACAAAAAATATAACGGTATCTACCTAATTATAATTAAGTTTCTTGTATGGATAGGTTTATTTGATGGGGTCTTATTAATTCAAATCGCATACTTGTCGATTTACATTACCTAAATTTTATATTCAATTTCGTAATTTTATCGAATCAAGAAGGTCAGTTGGTGTCAAGTGTTACATCAAACTTAGTTCATAATATTGTACCTATAGCTAAACATACCTAATAGCACGTTACCTAATTAGAATTCTATAGTAGATAAATAATACCTACCTATATAAGATTGTCTAGTAAACAAGCGGGAGATTCGATGTAATGAATCAACACAATACAGGAAGGCAAAATGCAATATGCAGACGAAGTAGTATTGTCTATTATAAAACACAGAATTAAGCTGTTAATTATAAAATGAAATGCATGTCTATCTAATAATAACTAAATAATTTAATTAGGTACTTACTTGTACGTCGGTAGATTTTTAAATGTTTTCAAGAGTTAATTTTAAGGAAAACCCAATACACGTCTGCACGTCAGATAAACTCTCAGAGCAACTAACCTTGTTATACGAGTGTGGAGTCAAAATGAGTCATTAATGGTTCATGGAGGCCAAACAAAGGCCGGTTCAGGTTATCGTTAACTTGTAACCCTCAAACCATTTGTTTATTCCTATTTTTTACACATTTTATATATGAACTATAGAAAACAATCTATAAAGTGGATATGAATGAAACATTGTGATTGTTAACATAACTTTTGATGTTCTCCTAGCCGAATATCGGCTACGGCGGCTGTTCTCATGTTAAGAGATTAGCCAACTGCGCAGGGCGCAGTGCACAAGACACAAGTGCACTCTTTATTCCTTCAATCATCAGCGAGTTCCACGCTCCGGGCTGCTTTGCGAAAGTTAGTAAAACCCACAAAGCGATTTCGGCCCGCCCCGGGAATCGAACCCAAGACCTCGTGTTCAGCAGTGGAGCTTGCGACAGCTAGACCAACTAGGTTTCGGCCCGCTCCGGGAATCGAACCCGAGACCTCGTGCTCAGCAGTTGAGCTTGCGACAGCTAGACCAACGAGGTAGTTATGGAATGTAATCACTCACTACATAGGTAGTATAAAACAAAGTCGCTTTCTCTGGCCCTATATCCCCATGTGTGCTTAAATATTTAACCTTTTCACCGCCTGAATCAAAAATTCGGGCTTATTCCGCCCGAGTCGGATTTATCCGACACAAAACCCTGTGTAGGTATTATATAGGTATTCAATTTCTGAACGTATGTTTTAATACATAACAGGGCAGCGGCCCGATTCTGCTAAGTTAATAAGGATAAAAATTGAATTGCAATAGCAGTTTTAACCTTAGTCTGCTACTAGGACCAATCGTATTCCAATGTCATTTGATTGGTTCGCGATTGGTCTATACGGTATAGTTTGCTTAACAATCATAAATAGTAATGTCCTACGGCGGCCAGTGCCGGATTTATATTTTTAATGAGTGTAGGCTACTTTAATTCCGCCGCCCCATGTAAAAACCTTATCTATATATATTAAAATTAAACCCGCTTTCCGTTTTCACGACATAACATGAAAACGGCTTGACCGATTTGGCTGAAAATTAGAGGGGAGGTTACTTAGACCCGGGAGAAGGTTTTTGTCATCCGGCTACGGTGTCCATTTCGACCGCGCGGCCACCTCATAATTTTTGATGAAACTTTGCCAGGAATTAGTAGTAATTTGTTACTTTTCACTCCTCTTTTCCTGAATTTGTTACAAAAAAAACCAAGCCGCTATGACAAAGAACAGTTGGCCGCTAGAACCGCCACTTGCCGTAGTCATCGCCCGTGATTACTCAGAAACTATACAATGCAGATAGACGAATGATACATCAAAAGAAAGGTCTTAATTTGTTAAATTTGTTACAAAAATAAAAAAGGTCAAAACGTAGATATACAAAAAGTTATGCAATGTTAAGTTTTCAGGTTATGAGTAGGTAAGTATATCACCGTAGGCAACAAATTAATAGAGGCTAATGTGTATAGAAAATTAGTCTTTAATTTGTTACAGCGAAAAAAGACAAAAAAATACTAGAAAGCAGGTTCAATAATATGTTAGAGTCGATTTTAGTTGGCCGCGCGGACGGCAATATGCCTAAAATACAATTTCGTTTTTCTCGTTATTAAAAGTAGGTTTTAGCTTAATTGACGTACTAGTGGATGGGTAACGTAACCTAGTTTGAATAAATATAGCGAATTTAACTGCAGCATTCGTATTTTAAGAGATATTTACAAAAACACAGTGGTATGAAACTGTATGAGAGTAGGGTGTCCATGCATTTTCACATATTCGAAATTTTCGTTATTCACGTCTTATTTTTTTAGGGAGAGTGCATACTTTATAAAAATCAAAGTCACAAATAAATTAAAATTTCTTTATTCACAATCAACACAAAGGCAAACAAATCAATTGTTTGCCTTGTTACACAATGTGTCAAAAATGTGACACAGAGTTGAAAGGTGAACTTAAGCTAGGCGAGATCATAACATTTGATTTAAACGGAGCTGCAGACTCAGTTTTACTCACTGAATTGCCGATTACTCTTAGCATTAAGGATAATTATTATTTCTTAGTTGGTACTATAGAATTTATACCAGGCACAAAAATAGGCCACTATAAATGTCATTTTTTAAATAACAATAAATATTTTTGTTACGACGACAATTCTTTTAAAAATGAAATACATACATTTTCGTGTCTAACTGACACGAAAATATGTGACACAGAATTTATAAATATTATGTTAGTTTATGAAGATTTTATATTTATCTGGTTGTCTTTTATTACTTGATTTGTTTGCCTTTGTGTTGATTGTAAATAAAGAAATTTTAATCTATTTGTGACTTTGATTTTTATAAAGTATGCACTCTCCCTAAAAAAATAAGACGTGAATAACGAAAATTTCGAATATGTGAAAATGCATGGACACCCTACTCTCATACATGTTTTTGTAAATATCTCTTAAAATACGAATGCTGCAGTTAAATTCGCTATATTCATTCAAACTAGGTTACGTTACCCATCGACTAGTACTTCAATTAAGCTAAAACCTACTTTTAATAACGAGAAAAACGAAATTGTATTTTAGGCATATTGCCGTCCGCGCGGCCAACTAAAATCGACTCTAACATATTATTGAACCTGCTTTCTAGTATTTTTTTGTCTTTTTTCGCTGTAACAAATTAAAGACTAATTTTCTATACACATTAGCCTCTATTAATTTGTTGCCTACGGTGATATACTTACCTACTCATAACCTGAAAACTTAACATTGCATAACTTTTTGTATATCTACGTTTTGACCTTTTTTATTTTTGTAACAAATTTAACAAATTAAGACCTTTCTTTTGATGTATCATTCGTCTATCTGCATTGTATAGTTTCTGAGTAATCACGGGCGATGACTACGGCAAGTGGCGGTTCTAGCGGCCAACTGTTCTTTGTCATAGCGGCTTGGTTTTTTTTGTAACAAATTCAGGAAAAGAGGAGTGAAAAGTAACAAATTACTACTAATTCCTGGCAAAGTTTCATCAAAAATTATGAGGTGGCCGCGCGGTCGAAATGGACACCGGCTACGGGGCGCGGGTGAAAGCTAGTAAATAATAATTTTCCATATTTGTAGTAAATTCGGCCAAGGGGACCTTGTTTTTTTGACTTTTATCTTCTGAAATCTGCCGCCCCTAGGCCGCGGCCTATTCTTAAATCCAGGACTCACGGCGGCTGTTCTCAAGTAAGGAGATCAGCCAACTGCGCAGAACATTTGCACAAGCATTTGCGCAGACCCAGGTGCACTCACCATTCCTTCACTCTCATATCCCGATGGGACGGTAATCCGACACGACCGGAGAGAGACCAGGCGCAGGACCGACATTAACCTGCTCTCCGAGGCACGGGTGTGTCAATCGCCAACTTCCAGGCTTCGGGCTGCTTTGTGAAAGTTTTTAAAACCCACAAAGTTTTTTACTAATTAACCCAAATGGTATAGTGGTAGTTCAATGGTTAGTGGCAGGATATCAAATGAAACGCTATAATATCAATCTTTTATAAATATTGGTAAATATAGGTCAAATGTGGTACAATTAAAATCAGAGGAAATATTTTTATCAATTTCATATCAAAATGGAAACATCCATGCATTATTTTCTACACTTTATCATTATATTAACTGTAAGTAATATTATAGGTACCATAATTATCTGTATAGGAACATGAGCTTATTAGTGAGAGGGTGAAATGTGTCAATCTAATGTAAACCGAATCATATTTTTTAAATAATTATAAAATAAACCTGTAAAACGAGAAATAAACAATTAGCGGTCTTAACAATTAACATAATTGATAATTTATAGCCCTGTTTTACAATAATTTCGTTTATTCACCCTATCACTAAATTACAGACTTACAAAACAGAAATCCAGAAGCTCAATAAAACAAACTCCTAAGGGTAAATGCAATAATTGTGGGAATTATAATTATGAATTTTATCCAGACTTAATGTAAAACAATATTTAAGTAGGTATAATCATAATTTTAGCCAATAAATGAATTGAAGAACATTTTTTAGGTTATTCATGAAAATGAATTATTATAAATATGTGTACCAAACATGCAACTTACGACTTACAATATTATTGAAAAATAGCAGTTCTCTTCTGCTATTATTGTTTAAAGTAACGTTCGCTTATATCCATTATAATAAAATGCGATAGAGTGTAGAAAATGGAAATATTCACATTGAATGTGCTTAAAACCAATAAAACATGGCACATATTATAAGTAGGTACATTAATCCTATGAGATAGCAGTTGGGAGAAAAAATTAGTCATTAATTAGTTCATTTCACAAAGTGGAAAAAATTACTGCTTATTGCCCTACTAAAATATATTTAAAAACTGAATGACAGACAAATCAAATGCTCTCCTTGAGATTACTCAATATTACATTCAAGCAGACCGATAAGATTGTGCATTTTAAGCAAATGACTGTCCTGATATCAGTCTTCAACATCCTTAGAAAAATGCATGCATTAATAGTAACATTTACAAAGTGGTAAAATTTTTACGCATTTTATGTTTTATTGGTTTTTAGCTAAATGTACAAAGAAAAGAGGTCGATTAAATATACAGACGATCATCATTTACAAACTAATTAATAAGAAATAACCATTTTAATACTTTAAGACATAAATAATAACACATTTTAAACAATTTAACTTGCTTCTTTGACTTAAAATCTCTTATTACTATTTTTGACTACACTAATAGTATAACCAAGTCCGTTATGTTACATTGTTAATTATCCTATACTGACATAATGTAAAGGCGGTAGGCAGACAACTCCTTATAACTACGGACTCAGAAACAGAGTGCGAAGTAAGCGTCGGGAACAAACAGTTTTTATACAGGGTCACTCTAAACACGAGTGATGAATGCTAATGATCTTCAGCATTTTGTTTTTTATTTATCTACTAGTTTCTGCTTAAATATTGTTTTCAAATCTTTTATTTTGGAATTTCACTAGTCGTGTTTAGAGTCCATGTATGCGGTCTGATTAACAAAGTCCTTATTAAAATACATACACAGAAAAACACTTGTATCACACCACAACACTAAGTAACCTGACAGAATTAGAGAGATCCCTTTTGTATAAATATATTTTTAATTTCCGTATTGGAGAACTTACCTACACATAAAATTTCACTAGTCATAATTACCATAATGTATGATCAATATTATTATTGCTAAACGTTAACAGAGTATGGATCTCTGTAAAGCTGTCAGGTTCACAACACAATTTGGACTACAATATCACAACATACATACATATAAATAGCTACATAAACGTAACACACACACACGCTATTCTATCAATATGGTTAGCGTAACTAAATAATGAATAAATGATCAGTCTTAAAAATTCATATGGTTCTGTGGACAAGACCATAGCATTATGATGTCTGCAATGCGTTGTACTTGTTTATCCACTCTGTTGCTGAGTCAAACTTAATATACATTCAAAAACTTATACGAAAAAGTATTAACAAAAAAAGAGCACGGCATTTTTTATTTTTAACAAAAATGTCAGCACATTAAAGCGAACATTAATTAATCACTGTAGAGAATTATATTACCTAAGTCACAGGATAATGTAAGAACTGTGAACCTTAATCTTAAAGTAAAACAGTGAAACATGATTGTTCACTAGAAATTTATTAAAATCCCAAAGTTAGAATAATCTAATAATTATTATTCCAATAGAATCTTAAAATTCTGAGTTGAAACTGATTAAATGCTTTCATGTAGAATATAACAAATTATTTCTCACTTGTGACATGATAATTATATCTTTTCATTCTATTGTAAAATAATTTTTAATAAACCACTCTGTAAAATGGGATATATTCATTGTCACTGTCTTGTTGTCAACTACACTATCTATCCTAACTGATTAAGTCCTAAAAGTAGAGTTTCAATTAAAGAATGCTTATATGAAGCAATACATAATTATACTAAACAGTTAAATTGAATACAATATGTCACCTTATTTGTGTTCCAATCAACTGTCTCATGCAGAACAACTCTTTAATGAGAATTCAACAACATGGAATGCTCTAAAATTTCTGTATCTATAAAATTTAGGGATGGCAGCATATAGCGCCTATAATTTACTAATGTCACATTCAAAATACGCATTACACTGGGCATCCTAACATGAACATAAAAGCAGCAACACTGGATAAATATTAGTCAATATATTATAATTATAAGATTCTATAATATATCAATGTATTAATTAATTATAATAATGATTTCTTTATTACCATTCCGAGTATCTTGGCTCGAGGAAGTATTATGATGTGATATTACCTAATGTAAATGGAACACCAGCATTAGTTGGTGTATGTCAAATTTAGTGACTAATCTGAAACACCATATGAACTATGCACCTACTCAATTTATATCAAGTGTTTTTTTTATCAATTAATGAGAGAAAGGAGTTTAATTATAAAATGAATACAACTGAGAGATAAGAGACCTTGTAATGCCGCAAGCCTGCTAAATGTTCTAAGAAAAGCCAAGCAAATTTTTTTTTTTTTGCTCTGACACCATTAAACATACAATTCTAGGCTAGTAGAATGCAGGGTAATATTCTACACAAGCCCAATGCTTTTCGTTTAAACTATCCAGTGTTTATGATCAATATTACTAAAAAGCCTCCACAAATCTCTTATAAATGGCTAGTAGTGTTTCAACAAATTTATTTTAGTTGTATCTGTAAAATTATGCTTCAACAAGCATTAGCTACTGTTTCCTCAACCTTGTCTAAGGACAAAAACAATATTGGCACGCTGCATGGTGTACTATTATCCTTCATCATCTAATCTTACATAAGTCAGTCAATCCTCTTTCCATAAACCCATGCTGCACAAAGCCAAAATAACGTAAAATTTAAACATTAATAATTACATTTGAGACTAAACTAAGCACAGCGCCGATCGGCATACTCGACAACGCATCCAGTAATTCTATACCACTCATCAATTCGACTTCCGACTTCAATGCGTATTAATAAAAAAACAAAGACGCAGACTTATCGATTCGTCACTTTGGAAAAGATAATTAAACAACTAAAAATTTAAAACTATATTCGAGGAGGGTCAGGAGTGCTCGCTAAGCGAAAGCAAATTTACGAGCTTAAAGTCCTAAACACGTTAAACGCGATCACGAATGCTTAACTACGATAACGCCCGGTCTGGGAGGCGGCGGATTTTCCGCCTTTTTGGTGAGCGCCAGAGGCGCATCACCTGCCTCTTCACGGAACAAGTGATCCCCCTCGAGGTGACGGATGGCCTCAACAATTGTTTCCAGGTTCTGTCGACTAGTGCTTGCAAGATACAAGCGTGATGGTGCATCATGTGTCGCGTCAGGAAGCACCTCCACTTCAACACGAGGCTCCGCTTTGATGGCAGCTTCCAGTAGTGGGGCAGCAACTACAGTAGGTTCTACTGGTGGCGCTTCTACTTCCTCACTCTCAAGCTTACACTCAGCGACATCAGTCTGGTCAAAATGTATAACTGGGCGAGCTAGTTCATGGGCATTGTTTGGGTAAATCTGTGCTTCCAGCGAATGAAGACGCTCTTCTAAATGTCGTCGCAGTCTCCGTTCACGATCTAATTGAACACGTAATTCACTGCTTTCAGACTCCTTTTTCTGTGATACGCTAGTCACAGATATAACAGCTACTGGCTCAGGTGATCTAGAGTTGGTGATGGTATCCTCAGTGGAATCAGGAATGATAGCTGGAACATGGGTTAGAATTTCACCTTTTCTTTTCTTCAGAGGTATTTCACCACCTTCATGCTGGTTGAGTAATCTCTTGAGCTGGCAATTCTGGGATAGAAGTCTTGTTTTTTCTTGTTCTAAGTTGTAGATATATTCAGCTGTCTGCTGAAGTATGGCTGCCTGAAAAGTAAGAAATATATATAATTAATTTTTAAACTTAATTCTCAGGAATAAGTAGGCTTTCACTGAACATTATAAATTATAACATTGTGATGAAATATCTTTTAAGACCACAACACTCTGTAATGCTTAAAGAAAATTAAATAATATATGATGATGGACATATTAGTATAATGCACACGCATTTGCGCAGATACAGATGCACTCACTATCCCTTCACTCTCATAGCCAGATGGGATGGCACAACCGGAAAGAGATCAGGGGCAGGACCGACATTTACGTGCTCTCCAATGTATGGGTGTATCAAACACCAAACTTCCAGGCTCTGGGCTGCTTCATAAAAGTTTCTAAAACACACAAAGCGATTTCGGCCCGTCCCGGGAATCGAACCCGAGACCTCGTGCTCAGCAGCCGCGCTTGTGACAGCTAGACCAACAAGGCAGCTAAAAATAATATACATATATACATATTTGGAATCCAAATATTTAGAAGTCTTTGCTTTGTGTTTTATCCTTTTTTTAAAAGAAATACATATAGCTTCAATGCTTTGTAAATTAAGTGGATTTTTATGTACTTATGAAAATTATAGCTGTTTCCTCCAATTTGCCCACAATCTAAGGAAACTTTACCCATGGATATAAACTGTGCACTAAGTAGTGTAAAGAAGAAAGCATTGGAAACATCATATAATGTAATTTATTTAATTTTTCAATGTCCCACGCAATACATAGATAAATAATAACATGTTATTATTTATTTAACATGATATGAGCTTCTGCAAAGGGTTTCAGTCAACCCAGGGGCAATCCCAGGACAATCTAGATACAAGTAGTAAATCATTATTTAAACATACTTTGCTTAGCTTTTCTCCCTCATGTCGAGGTAAAAGAGTGCGCAATGCTTGAAAACCAGCATTGATACTCTGCATTCGTCTACGCTCATTGCTGTTAGCAATTTCTCTTCGAATCCTTTTCTCTGCCTCCATCGTTTTTCTTCCGGAACTTGGATTTTTGTCACTGTGGAAACCAAAATGATTAAGTTACAATCTTCATTATATTCAACACAAAAAATAATCAATATTTGTCAAGCCTATTACATGTTTTAATATTTGAATCAATGTTTTTCCCTAAAATAAATAAATAAATAATTTATTTCAGACATACATCCATAATTTTGTTAGTAACATTATATCTTAAAACCTAATGTTAGTTTTGACAACACTAAATGGAAGTATTTCTGTATCCTAGCTAAGATGACTGATAAAGATGCATAGGCCAACTATGTTTGAGTTAAATTTTGATGTTAACTATTACTTCTGTAAAATTAGTTAAAAATGCTCTACAATTGAGAAATACATAGCAATTCACTTTATTATTAATTTATATTTAGGAATCAAAAGCAGATACTATTTATTACAGTGCTATGTTTATTAAAATATACATATAAACAATATTTTATAATTTTATAAGGTGTTTTATATTGATGCACAGTAATGATTCATGATACATACATTCATTCATATAGCACATAACGAAAGACTGATATTTTATAAATATTATTCAGAAAAATTCTATTTAAAAAACATGAATGACTATTTACGCTACATTAGTTTCATAGTAGTACATTTGCGATATGTAGAGGCGCCTACTACGCCTATTCGATTTGACCAAACATGGCGGACCAACAGCTGACTACAGGCCGGCACGGGGCGTGAGCGTCATCATATGGGCCCGCGCATCCACTTAATATAGTGTTTAGTACCAGGATGACAAAAATTTTCTATTAAAATGGTTTTATATATCAGTAGGTAACATGAGTACGACTAAACTATAAAGATTTCGGCGACCACGCCGGTTATCCATACCTGGCTAAAGCGTGATCAGATGCCTCCTCTTCGTACAAGTTATAATCTTCCACTTCTAGCAAACAAACGTCATTACCGTGTAATGACATTACTTAGGCGCACTTATTATTTGTTATTCATCTAAATTTTGAGACACACGCACGGAAATTCATATAAATGATGAATTTGCAGTCCACAATGGCGGGAAATGACAATGAGCTCAGTCAGGTGACGCTACACAATTTAAAGGGACACACAAGTTTATTGACCACCAGAATCACTTTCTAATTCACTTATTAGGTAAAAACCAATATCGGGATAAGGATTTTTTTTTAATTTTCATGAAATAACTTTTAAAAACAGTAATTAGATAGAGGGAGTCAAGGGCAACGCGACATCAATGCTTGCTTAGTACACCATAGACTAGATAAATCATTTGAAAAGAAAATGAGCATAGGCTATAAACCATTGGTTTTTAAGACTTTGAGTTCGAGATTTTGTGGGTTGTACAGAATGTTGAATGCTTGAAATTATTTTCATGATAAATAATGTACCCACTGAAATCCGTTGATTATTTTATTTTCATGTGTGTACTTAAAAAGTGAGTACAAGCTCACTTTTCGATGACTGAAATAGAGATATTTTTTTTCTTCAAGTGTAATATCCTCATAGCAGTCCCGGGGTCTGTGGAAGGGTCAAGGGTTTGCTAGATTCTTGCCTGCTGGCCAGTGTTTTCTTCGTAAGCATACCAATGATTGAGGGCACAAATTCTTCTGAATCGTTCTGCCGCACCTCCAGATGATCCTGCAGTCGTCACCCAACGGCCCCAGTACTCTAGTAACTAAAAGACTTTTGCATTTTTTTAGTCGGATGAGAAACTTTTTCATCACAAAATCGAAATATTTCTGATTGCATTTGAACGATAGGAACTCTCGAAGTTAAAGGAGGATATGAAAAATTGCTTTGGGGTATATTATTACCATTAATTAATGTTCTCGGTGACAGCTCCATCAATGAGCCTGCCGGGGCTGCAGGTTGTTCGAAAGAGATACCGCGACCCTGGCACATAAAAGGCCCACGACGGAACACGATGGTTTTTAGTCAGTAAGAATATGACACTCCCTCGCCGCTGCTAATCCACAGCGGGAGAGGTCATTAAAATTTGATGATTTTTGACGTCGCCGTCGTTGAAAAAAAAGCTCCATCAATGAACTTTTTCAAGAATAGACTGGAAAAAACAAATATTTTCAAGCTATTTGAGTCACTCGATGAATTTAGCCGATTGAACGAAACATATTTAATTCATAATATATTTTTTTTAATCGGAACTGCAGTTCCAATCTGTGGAAATTCAGTCAAAAATCATTTATTCAAATTAACAAAGCTTAATAAGTAATATTATGGCAGATATACTGTTTGAATCAGAGCGCATTTTATCTGAAAATCAATAGAAAATCAAACGTTGCTTTTCATGAAAATTACATTCCACCTTGCTATTGGCAAATACGAGTTCTAGAATATCTACTCTTCTTTGTGTTCTTTAGAAAGTATTCATGTTGGTATTACGCATAAACTTAAACTTTCTGAGGTTGGTTGCAGTGAAGCGTCTTGAACGCAGGAACCAATCAGAAGCGATCTAAAATTTTAAATTATTTTCGAGGTGGGGATTTTGTCCCTGCCGCCATATTGTGTTGGGCTGTGAGTGCTGGAAGTGAATATTTTAAGTATTTCAGTGTAAATTCTTTACTAATATCATTCGGATTGACAAGCCTTAAGGTAATCCTAGATTTAATAGTAGTTTTTGTCATGATATGCCTATGTGTTTGTACATTTTTGAAAATTTACATTTAAGACTTCACAAGCCGGTTCCTCTGGAATTGCAGCATCGACAGGGCAAGCAACTAAGCACTATCAGTGCAAGTACTAATTTAGACCCGTTAAAAAGGCTTTACAGCTTTATTTTTGATTGGAACAAAATTGCTTTGAAATGTAATTTTGTAGGTATCTCAATACTTAGGCCTCTTTGAAATTTAAAATCGGATTATGTAGGTATGCAACACAAGGGTGGTATTGTGACCATACGTTGAAATGAATGGACCCACACCTCACAATGTAATTAGTGATAAACAATTAATGTTCATTCAAATTTATCGAATAAAGTACTAACTTTCCTGGTACATATTATGAGTAATTTAAGTTGATTCAACTAAGGTAGGTACCTAACGTATTCCGGTAAATAGGCACGTTCTTTGTGATTAACAACGGAACGATGAATCATCGTTGTGAGTAACTGGGGGAGACAGTTAAAACTAAAAAACTAGGGTGTCCTGCCTGTGTTACGTTGTACTCATGGCTTACAACTTTGGACGACTTATTTTGTTTGAGTATTTTTGTGTAAAGGTACCGCTACACTGATTATTGCATGTTCATTTAAAAATAGTATGTAGACCTGTCGCCTTTGTCTTTTGACCAAAGTATATTTACCTAAATTAAGAAAGTATAATATTCGCAAAGAGTATTTCAGTGTAAAATAGGTGTGGAAATTGCCCTCAAAATACAATTTCTTGTTATCAATTTGGAGTAATAAGTTCGTAATACCTATCACTCTATTTAATCTAAAATATCACGAAACGTTTTCGGTTACCTACTTATGTGACTGTCATTCAGCAATGCGTTGGTTTAGCCAAATGCGCGATCGACAACGACAACCCATCTCGCAAGGGCATGCAATAATAATTCGTTCCCAGATACGGAAGTACGTAACCCTAAAATTCTAGGGTGCCTACTTCCTACTTGTAACATTTTATCCCCTCTGCCTGTCGTCTGTTACAAGTTTACAATTAAACTGCAATGTTGATAGATTAAGCAGCTATTCACCCAAATTAGCGATGTATTAGAGTAAATACCTACCCGAGATTAAGATACAAAAAGTGTTATGATTCTGAATAAAATTCAATCATTTAAAAATGGTAGACAAAGACACATATTATGGTAAATATAAATGTTTATGCTCTTAAAACATTTTAGTAGGTTCATTAATAAAACTGTTGTTATTATATTGCAAGTGTGTATCACTATACTTTTTTACACACCAACATTCCCTACACATTAATGTAAGTACTTTTCCTTTGTGCATTGTGTCATAGTGTAATGCCTTCTTCTTTCTCCTGCCCTGTTCCCAATTTTACTTGGGGTCGGCGCAATATGTCATTTTCTTCCATTTTCCCCTGTCACTCGTCATACTGACACTCACTCCCTTCCTATTCATCATCTTTCAGGCAATCTATCCATCTTTTCTTAGGTCTTCCTCTTCCTCTCCATCCATCTACATTCATACTTAGCACACATTTTGTTGCATGCGTATCATCCCTCCTCATTACATGCCCATACCATGACAATCTTAGTACGAAATTTGTGTGTTCCGGGTGTCGTGAGTTTATAATTCGATAGATGTGAATGGGGATGGATGCCTTTGCAGTACTTACATTTTATTTTAAAGATACATAGTTACAAACACAAAACTCCGATTTAGAACATCGTGTAGCTATTTTTTAATTTTCATTGGTATTTGCCGCGTCTTTAGCATTGATGCTATTTCCAGTTACACACAATTCAAGAAGGATAAGCTGTCTTTGTGCTGACTTCACTGTCAAAGATTTAACTTTTTTGACAGTCAAGTGAAAAAGCCCCGCGAATACGCCGTAGGTATACTCCGTGCATTTTATTTGTAAACGGAGTTTTAAAGTAAAAAGGCATAGGTATTAAGATAATGCTTTAATTACGCGCAATGTCTCAATCGAATAGTAGGTACCTACCTAGTCGTTTATCAGAAACGCATTAGATATTGTATTCGTCTGACTTAAGAGAATAACGAAAGTAAAGATGGAATGCTTAAATATTCTGCCTCTCACGAGCCTTTTCCCAACCATGTTGGGGTCGGCTTCCAATCTAACCGGATTCAGCTGAGTACCAGTGCTTTACAAGGAGCGACTCTCTATCTGACCTCCTCAGCCCAGTTACCCGGGCAATCGGATACCCCTTGGTTAGACCGGCGTCAGACTTACTGACTTCTGACTACCCGTAACGACTGCCAAGGATGTTCAATGACAGCCGGGATCTACAGTTTAACGTGCCATCCGAAACATAATTATATTTTTTACTTAATAAATGAATTCTTATTTTACTCCTTGACTTATCGAAAAATCCTGCAAAACCCAGAATTCCAATTTTATAAAATAAACGACAGACTGCGATTGATGACGTAATCAGCTAACAAAATCAGCCACTGGATTATCCAAACAATATTCATTCGTGGGCACTAAGAAGTCTATGAAGAGTCCTAAATCCCGGAAAATGTGGGGATGTCCTATTTGTTATACTTATTAACTAAACACTATAATTTAACCAGTCAGTTCATCAGATAATTCAATATTAGACGATTTTTTCAATTACGTACTTACCTAAACCTAAATAAAATTACATTTTAGCCAAACCCTAAATAGCGCGTGGTCGAGCATGAAATTACCGTTTTTTCTCTTACAAATAACGACAGGATATGAGGTATATTTGTATATTTTGCATTATCTGAGAAGTCATATTTGATTTCTAACTCAATTTATATTGTATGGCGGGTGCTGTATTACTTGTGGTTTTTATCCACAACCGACCGCTGCTATCGATTTTCTACTCACCGTGCACGTGTTGTGTACCGAGAGTATGCGGTGCAGGGCCGTTTGCACTGCTTGCATCTAATTGCATTATAGGTATTAGTACTTCCTCTTTATTGAGTCATTTTATAAAGGTTTCTCTTATGTTTTATATAAAAAAATGAAAATCTTTTTTATGAAATGGCAAGCACAATAAAAGGGGGTTCTGAAATAAATCAAATCGCAATATTGTAAGTTTAAGCGACTATAGCCGTTTCGGTTAGAGCTTGATCTTTTGGTCTTTCCTTTTACTACTCTTCAGTCTATACAAATGACATCGTGATGGCGAAGAAACTTTTTGCTTCAGTAAAGTTCATGCAGTACATAGCTCAAAGATGACATCGGCTTTTATTCACTTGTGGGACAATCCGAGTTTTGCAAGTTAACGTTCTTGATGCGTTAACGTTCTTGATGCGTTATTATAACTCTACTGAAATAAGGAGTCGAGTAGACCAACGAGAAATTCGATCCCGAAGAAAAATAAAAGGCGTAGTCAGACATGATGTTCAAATGCCATTTGAGGTGAATCTATCCATCTGCCTATTAGAAAAACAATAATTTGAAAAATATTTTGTTCCAAAACCATAAGCATGATTTGGTGCGACGCAGACCACGTACTTTGCATGATAGAGTCTGTGGCAGACAGAATGTTTGTACAGCTGACAAGAGTTCCGTCTTCCCTCATGTTGTCTACAGAATTGTAGGGACATAGACACTCAATTCTCAATAGTGTCTAACAATTTCATAAATGTAGAGATTCTGATGTCCGTTGCTACATTTTAGGAACTGTTACGGTATTCGGTCCGGAAGAAACATAATCATGTTTTGGTAGGGAAAGACCGAATGCTGTTCATCCATCAGTAAGTTTTTAGCAGTACTATCAATCACTGGACTATTTTGATGAGATGGTTATCGATCTCTAGCGCCATACCACAAATATCTCATGCCCTCAGTAATGGGTGTAGATAGGGCTGCCATCCGTCCGGGTTTCCCCGGATTTGTCCTCGTTTGGAGGCCGTCCGGGGGCTGTCCGGGCGGGGTTTCAAGTAGCCGGGGAAAACCCGGACAATTTTCATGTAAGGAAGCACCTCATTGAATTTAAGTATATGGTAATAGTAAATGGATTACAAATTAGGTATTATTTTGTTTAAAAAGAATCGTACTCGATCGGGGGAAAAATGCAATTTACGCCAAATGTCCGGATTTTTTTAATGTTTGTCCGGGTTTAGCGAAATTCGAGATGGCAGCCCTAGGTGTAGACTGTATGCAAAAAGTGTGTCGTCTGCATTATTACCTACGTATTGAATGAAATGTTTGATATTTTTTTTATGTTTTTTTTTTGGGCGACGCGGTGGCGATTTTGCTTTATAGTACGTATAATTAAAAAAAACGGTTCTAGTGGTAGGTAAATAAAACCAGCTTATGAACCTCTCAAAATCATTTGTTTTCAAATCTCTTGAAGACAAATAAAAGACCACGAGACTACACAATGGCTCTTGGGCAGGTCGCATCGGCATCGACATTATTTCGAGATAAAGTTAATACATTTCCGCTTTACCCGCATTGACTGCGGAT
This sequence comes from Helicoverpa armigera, assembly GCF_030705265.1. Classification (NCBI taxonomy): domain Eukaryota; kingdom Metazoa; phylum Arthropoda; class Insecta; order Lepidoptera; family Noctuidae; genus Helicoverpa; species Helicoverpa armigera. The sequence continues at coordinate 4,237,138 of NC_087132.1, read as the reverse complement.
CGGCAACCTTGAACGTAACGTACTCGAGTCAAGGTCGGTAACGACCTGGGTCCTCAAAATTAAAGCAGCCCCACTTTAAAGAGCCTCCTATTGTAGCACAGGCGGATGACAATGATTCGTTTTGGTTGACTGGTTGAGACTAAAAAATTCAATGTTGGAGAGGGGGAAGCATACGCTGGGTCAATAACCTAAATGCGTGATTTGAAATAACTCCCCATCATGATATGACTGACGCTCACCGTTCGCCATACGATCAAGGACAAAGGATATTACAATATGTGTACCTAATTACTAGTTGCTTGTGACTACATAACCTCAATCACGCCGGGGGCCCACTAGAGGTTATTTTTAGTCGGAGTATAGATTGTCCTGCGTGTTATTTTGTCTGTATAATGTAATGAATAACAATACCATAATTTGTTAATGCTAATGCCATTTACCAAGAATGCGTTTAAGAATATCATATTAACGGTATGGGTGCCCGTTCTTTGTTGTTGATATAAATATTTTTGTCTCGAAGTGAATGTTCGTGGAAAGATAAGCTCTATAGTCCTGTCTGCGTGACTAATGACACTGCTATTTATATTTGTATTGAGTGTAACGAGTGGGATAATGAACGATAAAGGCGACGATGTGCTAGGAATTCGGTCCACTGCTAATGATCAATGTGGACAATAACCATACGCGGCTTGTTACTCTCAGTTTCATTTTAAACGCCATCACATTGGTTAGCTACTTGATTGCGTGAGTTTTGGTTCATGTTATATATTTAGTGTGTTTTAAGCTCTGTAGTTAGTTATACCTAATTCACGAACTGATTTTATTCACCATTTTTTAAATCTTAATATTTTTTATTACATAATTATGCAGTGAGTAGATAATTGTGTTGGATGTGATCATAAAAGCAGGTCAACCTTCTATTCCAACTCTTCAAGCGTGCGTTAACAACGACGTCCCTAGTAGTGATGAATGCAACTCGGTGCACTTTCGTTAGTTGACGCTATTTTCGGCGGCAGTTTAGTTTAAATTTATTTTAAGAGTGTTCGCAGCACCGTGACCCACTGCCGTGCTTTGTGTTCCAATTTGGTCCATCCTCATACCTGAATTTATATGTATTTTTATCTTCATGTTATGTTAACATATTAGTAGCATTATTTTTGTTGTATCTGTAAAATTCTGTTGTGTATGTGTTTTGAAAACATCTTTCTCGATAAGAATATATAATTTGCTGCCATCAATTTTTTACCCACGACGGAACGGAGCAGGTATAGGTATGCGTTTAGGGTGAGAGATGTGCGTTTGTGTGTTTTTAGGAGAAACTGCAACGTACTGAAGGGACCCTTGTTGTTTTATTGAACGCGATAATATCATATAGCCTACATTATTCCGGATAAACGAAATAGTTCCTTCAGGATGCGGGCGAAACCGTGGGAGGAAGCTAGTATTGTATAAAGCGCTTAGTAGTGTAGCTGCCTGTTTTCTATTGTAATATTTAAAGAGTAAAGATTTGACTGTTATCATGTTAGTATAAATTACACAGTACTCTACAAACTTGCCCATTTGTTATTTTTCCTAAGGTTCGTCCTTCTGGGACAAGGATATTCAAATGTAACGAAAAAAAAAAAAAAGCAATTTTTTATGAAGACTTTTCCTCACAGGCCATCGATAAGCATGGGTGCTAAGCAGAGCAAGCGCTCGGTCGACATAAGCGGCAAGGAGGCTGAGAGTGCAGGCGAGGTCGCTGCTGCGGGCGCCGGGGGCGAAGGCCGAGTCGAGCAGCTCGCGGACGCCGATGCGCTTAAACCACAGCTGAATGGTGACGCGCACATACACGAACCAACGGTAATTTCATTCAACCTTGTTGTTTTTAACAAGACAAGAGATATTCTTGACAACTAACCGTTTCCCAAACACGAAGAAACATAACATTTTCATCTATTTCATCATGTTCGGTCGATGTATTCTTGAAAGCGTGGCAAACGACTCACACTCGCATTTATAATTGTTAGGATTAATCACCCAACACTCAACAGGCATGGTTTAAATGGGGTTCTTAAAATCGAAACAATTACAATAATGGAGGCGACGGAAATTACTGTTGTTCCAGTGCGTGCTCCGGTTTTCCGGTCATGGCATATTGGCAGTATTAAATATATCCTTACTATTTACGGGCATTCAACCTGTGATAGAAAATGTAAACTTGTTTGTTGGCATAGTTCTGTTATGTACTTGCTTAACTACGAACAATATGTTAAACAAAGTCACGGGAAGGCTATTTCCTAAACTCTCCTATTTACTAGTGCAACTACTGTATGTAACGAAATAACAAGAATCTTGTTGTATGTTATTATAGGAAAAACAAAAGGACATCGACAGTGGTACTCCCGAAAATGAAAAAGATGCTACTACAGAAAAAGAAGCTAAATCAAATGAGGAGGAAAAAGAGGCGGCGCCTCTAACAAACGGAGAGAGTGAACAAAAGCTAGAGAACGGAGAGTCAACTCCTACGCCTGAAGACGGGAAGAAACCCAAGAAGGAAAAGGTAGTTATGCTGAAGATTTTTTTTATTAGTTGGTTACCAATACCTAACTAGTGTTCAGTTTGTTTGCACGTGTTTGCCAATTGACTATTTATATTAACAAAGCATGTCATGAACAGGTCAAGAAGAAATGGTCGCTCAGATCAATCAGTTTCAGCAGAAAAGACAAACCTAAACAAGAAAAGAAGCAAAAAGAAGAAGAACCCAAAACAAATGGTGAATCCGAGAAAGTGCCAGAGGAGGTACGTAACTTGTGCTCTTAAATATATTTTTTTTAGTATCTCAATTTATTTAAAGGATTAATGTTGTTGAATTTCCTTAACCTAATTAGTCTCCGCTAAATTACAGAACCCAATCTTTTCTTAAAAAGTCATAGACACGATAAAATTTCTCTCTCTCTCGGTAAAATTCTTAATCTGACTGCCACAACGCAAAGGGCCGATTTTAACTATGTTTTACCTATAGATATATGTACAATAAAAATATTCAATTTGTTTTAAATAAATGACCATGCTGAAAAGTCACCCCAGTCAGATATGAAACACCCGGACACACGGATAAGTTAAAAATAAAAAAGTTCCGATAGACGTAGTCGTTGGAAGCAGCAAAACAACGGCATTATTGATTAAATATAATAATACGTTGGATTAAAATTCTTTAAAGAAAATGCTTTATACAGAGAAGTGAGCGTGTTTTTAAGAAGTTCAGTTTTTTTTTACTGTTGAATTTGGTCACCAGTATCTTAAAAACGATAAAAAAATATTATATGTTTAATTCAGGCAGTGTTCGGATTTTAAATGTAGTAATGTGTTATAATTCAGATGTAATCATCTATTTAGACTAATTTAGAGAAACGAAAAAAATATTCTTATACCTAATATTATTTTGCAGGATTTATTATCAATTTTCTTATAAACCTAAAGATTCTGCACATACAATTGTTTTTGCAGTGCGACCTTGTGGTCAAGTTTATTAGAAACTAACGATTTCTATGACAAGTAACTATTGCGACGTAGTGCATTGCACCCAAACTGGCGCAGCGCGAGGAACAATGCACATTATAATTCAAAGTGTAGCTATATCCGTGCTCACCAAACGTGAGCCGCCATTGTCGTCGGGGATATCGCTCTTATTAGTGAATGATGGCTTGACGATGAAGTGTGTGACGTCAAGTCTCACTATTTGTGACCACTTTAACAATAAGATGCAACCTTATTTTAATTTTTAGTCAATCATTAGTAAATTTCGTCTAATTTTGTCGTCGACACATTTGTATGCCGCATAGATAACTTCCTTGGTGTAGATAGACTGACGCCAAACATTGCGGTAATAGTAACTAATATAGTTTTATTTTACAAACCACAAGAGTCACGTTTATGAATATGGAATTCTAAACTAAAGTCAAAGCTAAACGGTATTGCTCTAAACTTTTATTATTTTGTGAGGCATTAACGAACGTGGGAACTGGTGGGGAGTGGTATTCCAATTTCTCCAGCATTCTAAAGTCATAAAGTACAAATGAACCTTGTCCATGCCCATATTCCACTCGATCCATACTCTCAGGGACATCCTGTATAATCTAATCATTATATTCTATTTTAATGATAGTATTCTTTTGTTGTGTTAAACATGTGATTACAATCTTTACACTGAGTGAAGTTCAACTACAGTTTGACCTGAAGCGGATGCTTACTAATGCGGGCGCTGTGTTACAGTAAATGACCACAATAAAGAAACAACGGTTGCTCACCCGAAACCCTCTACAATATTACTTTTCGTGACCCTACTTGCTTATTATAATAAAAAAAAAAACAGTTAGCAATAGACAGATAGACCGATAACTTTGCTCTAAAGCTTAAAATGCGAAAAAATTGGTTATAGATTTCGAGAATGACAGATTCAAGAGAAAGTTCACAAATTAACAGGTACATAATAAAATTGAAAACAGGTATTTTTATGGAAATAGATGAAATTTATTTCAATAGTACACTTATTATATTACATAGCATTATGTTGATATGTTTAGTAATCATTTAATATATGTATATCTTGATCCTTTTTACATAGAAGTTGGAGGGTTTCCGTATCATATCGTATAAAATGTATTACTAAGTCTTATCACATTTTTTCACACAATAGCGGTACAATAGAGGAAACTGAGCCCTCTCTTGTTATGTCAATGCTCTATTCAGTCGTCGTATTATGAAAATACAACGGATGGGCAGCTCGGCCGCGTCGCGTACAAGTCTCCGCCGACGTCGCCAACGCCATTCAATAAACATGCAATCTGAGCTCTATCAGTTCATTATATATCCTTAACCAGTAGTCAGTTTTGCAGCACACACGGGTGCTATGCATTGTTCACGCTATGTAGCATCGTGTTACGAATCTACCACATGATTAACTGACACAATATGCAACAAATGGAAACTAAGTATCTGTAAACACCAAAAACTCGTTACTTTACCAAACCTGCTGATCCTAATTATTTATTACCTTCTATATCTATACATATAATAAAATGATAGGAAAGTCAAAACTGTACATTGAATATTTTTTTAAAAGAATACTTGGGGGGTGATCCATAATCGATTCTGAACCCAAATATGTAGTTTTTAGAATTTTTGTCTGTATGTCTGTTTATCTGTTTGTCTGTATGTTTGTCCCGGGTAAACTCAAAAAGTACTGCATGGATTTAAATCTAATTTTGCATGACTATTACCTGGGGGCCGGTTCAACACATAGGCTATATATTATCACGCTATCACCTACGGGGGCTGAGCAATGAATGATTAAATAAACGAAATTGGAAATTCTATATTGCTGACGCAGACGAAGTCGCGGGCAACAGCTAGTATGATATAAACTACTGGTACTCAGCTGCATCCGGTTTAAGTAGAAGTCGACCCCTAAAATTGCTGGGAAAGGGCTAGGCAGAAGAATTATTTAGTTATTTAGGTAATTAGGGAATATACTAAACAGACTTAGGCAACTATTTCTCAAGTAAAGTATTAACACTGATAATTTTTAGCCATTCCATTGTTTTATCAATGCTATTCTCTAACAAAAATCTGTGCAAGAGATCCGTAACATGAATTCACGTGCCTGAATGTCTGATAAAAATAAACACCTAAAGCAAGTAGGTAAGTAGAAGGAAAAGCTGTTTGCCAACCTCCTACGATTCGGTCTTGCAACCCGTCCGGACTCCGGACCAACCCGCCCACGTGTAGCGTCGCAAAACCTGTCCAGGACAGCTAATTTTATTTTGCACTTGCAAACTTAACAAACTTGTTTTCTATTGCCCCGGCCTTGCGTCATCATCGCCGATCGTTGCTAGTGGGTACCAAAATTATCCTTCGATGAATTTGCAAATCAGGATTTGTAGCATGCACAGTTTTTTTAAATTACCTATTTATTTAAGGGGTTGATTTGTGTTTATTTTTCATATAGAATAGAAAAACTAGATTGAGTCATTTTCGTGGACCGTTTGGGTTATTCCTATTAGCTAAACACAACACTTGTTTCTCCTGTTGATCTGAGATTTGACTGGTCAGCAAGAATACTGGTTCCAATGCTGTTTACATTAGTAGATTCATTGCAAAAACAACATGCATCTTATTAGGACCTATTACGGTAGGTAAGCTTACTCTGCAAACAGTCTTAAAGTATTCTAACCTAACCACTATCGATTTATATTATTCAGGATTTAGAAACTGATTTGCAGAAATAAATACCTATCTCGCAAATGTTATTGGTTTTTATAAAATATAACCAGTGCAGTATACCTACTTGAAACTTACAATCGGTGCCAAGAAAGGGCATTCAACCTGTGATAGCAACTGCGTCTGATGCTTTATTATATGAGGCTAGTAGTGCATTTGTACAGTCTGCGGTGCTATCTTCTCCGTTATTTATTGTCATGCAAATTACTCTCGTCCGCTACCACTCCGGTCACACAATTACTACTTGGAGATCTCATGTGAATTATACATCGACGTCGCCAGGGATAGTTGCTATTTCGGCACCAACTGAGCTCGGAATTGGTTTTTAGAGCACCATACTGTACCTGTATACCGGTCTGAAGCGAGTTTACAAGGCAGACCTTTTGTTGTTGTTGATTAACATCTAGCATCTGATGGAGGAGAAAAAGCAATGAAGATGACGCCTCGTAGTGAGCTTGTGGAAGATTATTATAAAATGCACAGTAACCGCATTACTTTTATAGTAGTCTGTCTAGCTAGGTGACTGGGTTTCATAAAATTATATTTAGGGTTTTATTAATAACTAGCTTCCGCCCGCGGTTTCACCCGCGATAACTGCTTCCCGTACCCGAATGGTGACAAAAACTGTGTGTACTTCTCCTGGCTCTAAACTACCTCCCTGCCAATTTTCAGCTAAATCGGTTCAGCCGTTCTTGAGTTATAAGTGGAGTAATTAACACGACATAAATGACGATAATTATAAATTCTTAAAAATATTAACGGGTTTCGCGATTAGCTGTCGATAAAGAGATTCGAAGTTTGTAAACACGAGATAGATTGACTGGATATTTTATTAGGTAGTAAAATTAACGTTTAATTTTCTTGTTTATCGCTAGTTGAACGAAAAGTGACCTATGTTTGAGTAGGTGCTTAACTAAAGGTAAACAATCTTGATAGAACTTATTACAAAAATACATATTAGACTAATGAGCTACTGCTTAAAATAATACATTAATTCGGTAATGGTGATCATTGCATTTACATTGATTTTTAGTCGCAATTTATTTTAAAATGAGGTAAAAAAAAGTCATAGTCAAAATTGTTTATCTTTAGCTAAGTGGCTACTCAAACGGAGTACGGGGCTCGATTCTGCTAATTTTACTTAAGCGACATACGATTCACATCCGACTCAAGTCTTATCACAACTCAATTACGATTGAAGCATATCTGGCATTCTTCTATTTTTTCTTTTAAATTAACGATTTTATCCTTTTCTGTGAGTCAATAATTAATCATATTGTTTGCAAATGATTTACGATTGCAATATGATTGTAGAACAAACTACCGTATAGACCAAATGACATACCAATCGCAAACCAATGAAATGTCAATCAAATACGATTATTCTTATATTAGTAGCAGAATGCCCGCTAAGCGCTGCTATTGCGATTCAATTTTTATTTCAATTTTGACACTATTAACTTAGCAGAATCGGGCCCCGAAGCTCTTTCTGTGCTGATGGTTTTGTAGCGAACCAGTCTTTTGTGACTCACTGTTATCGTCGCAAAGTTTACCGTTACGTCGAATAAAGCGATACCTATGCCTGCATAAAAACGCTGTGACTGGATAAAGGTACTCACTACAATGAATATACATCCGCTGAGGAATCTATTGTTGGGGCCTCTTATTCTGTTTGTTTAAAACGTTGACGGCTTTGTATATTTTAAATTTGTTACTATCGGCATAACACTATATCGAAATAACTGGATCTCATGAACCATGAAAATGTACGGAACCTGAGCGAGTCCGACTCGGCACTTCACTTATTGTAAAAGATGTAAAAGTAGGCAGCTCTTGTGGTTTTGAGATACATTCTAAACAATGTGGTTGGGGTAGAAAATAAGCAAACGTGAAGATAATTCCTTTTCATTCATGTCAAACTTAAGTATCTCGTCAAACACAGTAGGTAGTGCGTCAGCTCACTAGAGTAAATGTTATAGTGTATACTCGACTTATGTCTTTCTACATCAGTAAGCAAAGATGGCCTTGCGTACCAGTATCGTTTTATTATTTGCCACAGCCCTGTGGTTGAATATTGTTGCAAATGAAATTAAATATAAGTTAATAATAGCAGCCGTGTCATTATACTGAGTACAAGTAAAACATACATAATGTTTTAATCAGTTCCCTTTGTTCTTGAATACTATTGGCGACAGAATCTGTTCATATAAAAACAATTTGAAACATCAGTTTTTGAGCTTTATCGTATAAGAATAAATAAATAATTGAAATAAAATAATTGCTGAAGAAAAACCTGATTACAGTTTTTTTTATTCGGATATAATATGATTTACTGAATAAAATATTTGATACTTTGTAAGCTGGGACAGCCCTAGTTGTCTGCAACATAATATGCTTATGATCATGAGCAATGAAGGGTAAATATTTATTTAAAAATGAGCTCCAATCTTCCGTTACGAATACAATACTATAAATAATATCGCACTTATAAGTCTCCCTTCAGTCTCAGTACAGATTCCGTGGACTAAAGTAGTAGTCGTAACCATGGCCGATGACAAGGTACTGGTAATTCAGTTCTTGTTATTGTGTGTAAAGTAATAACCGCAACTCTAATTACGTGCAAATGATATTTAGTTAAGGTTGTTAATAGTGTTTTTTATTTTGCATTTTGTAGGCGGCCGAAGTCGCACCCGAGCCAGCTGTTGCTGAAACAGCTGAAGAAGTTAAGACTGAAAGCGAAGTTAAAGAAGAGAAAGCTCCAGAGACACCCGTGACGGAACTGATCACCAACGGAAGCACCACGCCTGAATCTCCAAAAGACGAAATCCCTGTTGAAGTAGAAGACCCAGCTGCTGCTAGCCCTGAGATTGACAGGCCGGAGCCTCAACCAGAGACGCAACCCGAGCAGTTGCCTGTCAATGGGCTTTCATTAGAAGAACCTGCTAAAGAAACCGTCAAAGTTGAAACCAATGTCGAGAGCAAAGAAGAACCCACCGCTGATTCGACAGAAATTGTACCTGAAATTTCCGTCAAAAAAGAGGTTTGTGTTGAACAAATGCCTTTGATAGATTCCACGCCTCCACCACTTCCCGCGAATCCCCCTCCTTCTTCTGTGGCATCCTTTGCTGCCACCACCATGGCACCAGAATCAACAGACGCTTCGCTAGCTAACACCGCTGATAACGCAATTTCATCACCAACTTCTGATCCAATTACAAAAGATAAACTAGACGATCTCTCCCCTTTGCCCGAAAACGAATTATCCGTTACCCAAAAGGTTAGTAATGAGCTTCCTATTCCCGTTGAAGAAGATAGCGAGAAAAAATCGGTTCCTTTAGCTGAAATCGAAACTGAAATTGAAACTGAAAACGAATTACACAATGCTGTTACGACCGAGGGTACTATTGAAGTCGTAAATGTTAAAACTGAAAGCATAATGAATGAAGAGCAAATTGACAATAAAACGGAAGTAGAAAATACCGATGCTTTACAAACAATCGATGCTGTGGTACCTGCACCTCCCTCCGAAGACTTACAGAACGTACCCATAGAAAAGAATGAATTAACGAATGCTGGTGAAGATTTACCATCCCCTCCGTCTCCAATATCCGATGAAATTGAAACTGATAAAATGGTCAACGATAACGACGAAAGTACCCAAGTTACGATTCACGAAATCAAAGAGGTTGAAGTGATTTCAAATCACATTTCGGATTCCGATAAAATAATTCTTCCCGAAAACCAGGTTGAAAATGGGGACGATGAATTTGACGTTAAAGCTAAATCTAAAGGCTCTCCGGATAACTTACTCGAAACAATAGAGTGTAACGGCAATTCTGAGGAAGAAAAGCTAACTTCGAATAAGGAAGTTTTAGAAATTGTACCAGCGAACGATCCCAAGGAAATGAAGACCGTAGAATGTGTGAGGACGACGACGACACCCGATGACTCGATGCCGCCGTCGCTGTCGGAGGCGAACGAGTCGGGTCCGGCGGCGGGCGCCACCGACGAGTCGGAGTCGTTCCCGCTGCCGCCCAGCGAGCTGTGCCGCTCCGAGTCCGTCTCGCCGGAGCACGACGCGCCCGCACAGGTGAATACCGATCGGAAACTCTTGTTTTGTAGTGGAATTAGTACTGTAATATAAAGAACAGTTTGAGTCATCCCGTAACAGACCTCGTATTTAGTTTATGTGCATTTCTTTACCAGCATGTGTGAATCGTTAATAACCAGAAGAATACTAAGTGTGGTTAATCTGACATAGTCGAGAAGTCCCGTCCTCATCCCTTCTTAACAGCTTGAAACTGGGGAAACATCTCTTACGCTAGCATGTAGTATCTCGAAAGTATGCTTTAGTGCTAAAACACACATTTTCACTTACAAAGACTATCAAATGTTTGTCACTGATAACCAAATAATAATCTTATAAAATGATTATGATGTGATGAAATGATGATCTATGTGGTCATAAAACAAAATGGCACGATATAGTTTTCACATTTTGAAAAATAGTTTTGTCGTTTATCTAACTAATCATCGCAATAAACATTAACACTGTGCAGTCTTGTGCAGTTGCAGCTTTTTAGTCTGGTCACTATAAAATTGAGAACACCATTGCATGGCATGTATTGCATCATCTGCCTAGCCTTTTCCCAACTATGTTGGGGCTGGCTTACAGTCAACTAAACTAGATACCATTGTTTATATGGAGTGACTGCCTATCTGATCGCCTCGACCCAGTTTTCTGGGCAACCCAACCGTTGGTAAGCCTGGTTATCCCACAGATCTTCTTTTTGTATTTTTTACTATAGGATGTTATGAAAGAACATGAAAAATTTAAAATATATTAGGGATCTTAATATTTTTGTGCAGTTAAATAAATTAAGTCCCTTTATCAATTTTAATATACTTAAATTATGAATCGTAACTTGTTTTTTGTGGAAAATGATGGTGACAGGAATGATAGGTACTTGACGTCTAACATTTATAATTGAAAAACAGGTCACGAAACTTATATTAGCTTCAGCTCGTGGTTTCACCCACGTCCCGAGAAAACTTCTTCCCGTAGCCGGATAGTGGCAAAAAGGTCCTTCTCCTGGGTTTCAGCCATCTCCCCTCTGATTTTCAGCGTTAACGGTCCAGCCATTCTTGAGTTTTAAGTAATTTAACTAATACGCCTTTTTCATTTATAATTAAAAGATAAATTTTACGATATTAGATTCATGGTGTTCTTAATTTTTCGGTGTACAGTTCTGTAAAAGGGTGACATGGATGATAGATGTTTAAACAGAGTTATCAATTTTCTTATGATTTGGACATAAGTTGGTTAAAAAAATATCTTGAGGTAAAAACCTGTTCAAAATTACTGTTACCCACTTATTTATCTATTTCATATACAGTTTTTCAACAATGCCTTGCCCACAATATGAATTGCATCTACGAATACAAACAAACTAACTATAGAGTGCACAGCTTTTTGTCTTTGGGCAACTCTTGATAATAAATGGTCTTCTATATAGGAAAAAATGTATTTCTATAACATTGTTACTAAAAAAAAAATAAGACCGACAAACTTCAGAGTCTGTACGAGAGACGTCTGTACTTTTCCAATTAGCTGCGCAGTAGATGATTTCATTTGTAAGCCTGGGCAGTTAGATAGCTTATTTAGTTTCGCCTAGATCCGGCTTCACAGTAGACTTTTAAGAATGTAATTGGTTAATGCGCAGCTAGTCGGCTAACTTCAGACTCGCGAAGCTATGTCGGCGGTAGTGAGATCAGTCTAAGCCTTTCCGTTGTTTATATTATTGGGATAACTAATCGTAACAATTTATCTGGTAAACTGCACACATAATAATATAAGTGTTATTTCAGTCATATGTTTGTTGAAAGCACAAAGTAAGCTAGCAATTATGTAATCCAATGTATCGGAAGGTGTAATATTAATGCTAAGATTAGTATTCCTAATTTGTAAGTAGTTTCCTAGACCAGTAGATTACCAAAATAAGAGTAGGTTTAGAAACTATTATGTGAAAGTAATGGAGGGTTGCACCATTTAATTATAACGGTAACTGAACTATTTTCAGTTGCCAAATCGCCGATTTGAGCAATGGGTGACGAGAATATGTCTGGTTACGGTTTCTTTATCGTTATAGTTATATGGTTCAACTCATCCTGATTTTATTTCTTTAAAATACGTGTGCATAAAGTGGGGAAAAGGTGAATTTCCATAGACTCGCCTCAAGAGTTCATTATTTCAATTTTTTGTATGCCACATCCAGTAGATATTTATTGTATTGAATAATCCAATCTTGTAAAAAAGTCAAAGCAGGCTGTGAAAAAGTTGGTAAAGTTGTAATTAGTAATGTAGAATTTAAAATTAACGGCTTGAATTCAGGTTTAAATATGAGTATCGTAATGCTACTTGTAGCTAAACTCCATCACTATAATTATTTGTATAACTTCATTCATACACTGTAACGTACAGACCATTGAAACACTCAAAATTACAAAATACCTGAACAGTAAAATCTCTAAAATGTAAATGCTGTATTTTGCGACTTGAGTTATACTCTGACGTCCATGTGAATTAGGTCTGTAGTTGTGACAGTTAGGGAGATTTTAGTGTTTTATTTTGTCATTTTGACTGTGTTGACCTTTATTTCTCACCGTTTTATTTAAACCTATTGGTATTTGTTTCCTATTTCCAGCTAGTAACATTAAACAAAAACAGATCTTACCAGATATTATGCGTTGTGTGTTTATTGTTTTTAACTATGGGCATATAGCTATTTAATGTAATGTTTTAATGATTGTACTTGTTAATAGAACATTTTGTTCGGGAGTCACTAACTACAAATTATTATTACAGGAGCCCCTCCCAGTGAGTGACAAATTGGCAGACTTGATCCCAGAGGTCCCAGACGTGCCAGAACTCAAAACGGAAATGGTATGTGAAAATGTTAATAAACCATAGTTGTTTTCATATATTTTTGACTTGTACTTAAATAACGTTTTGGCGGTTGGTTGCAGGAGACGTCGAGCGACGTGGCGGTGGCCAACTAAAATCATCACAGAAGCAACACCCCATCGTCCGCGACACGTAACTGTGTCTAAAATGAGCCTTTAATTTATTTCGATTTAGTGGTGTATTGTCGAACTAAGTTCGTTCAATAGTTTACATCGTCAAAATGTGGTTTTCAGTTCAGATGTGACGTTTCATATAGAATGATTATACTATAAGTTTAGCGTGCTTTGCTTCTATAAAATTAAGATTTTATACATTTTATTCGCTAGAATCGAGTTTTTATAATTATATTACATTAACAAAGTTATATCTAGACAGTATACGGTGCGATAAGTTGGTGCCATTATTACAGGGGTATTAGTTTGACGTTGTCACGTGTCGCTCTTATATTAGCTCTCCCATGTCTCTATTACTTTTAGACACATTCGGGTATAACGCGCAGATTATTTCGCAACCATCACTCAATATTATAAACAAGGTTTCAAAAATAACAAACAAATAAAGTTACACAAACAGCGTCATCCTTAATTCGGCTGGGAAAACAAAAAAAAATCTTATGCATTGTGTACAACCACTGTACTTGTATCAGAAGATGTTTGAAACACGGAATGTTTATTTTTTCTTATTATGTACGATACGTAGACCCGTCAATGATGATCAGTGTCATCAGTTTAGTAAATAATTTGAAACATTATTTTATTATGTATATATGAACACCGATTTCATTTACTCTTAAAACACAAATATTATGTTAATTATCAAATTGAAGTTTGAAGTAACTTGTAAATTGTTAAGTATGAGGGAATATTGAAATCTCATTAGTTTATGCTATATTCATTGTGTTTTAATTCTAGTTTATATTAAGTTGTATAAATTTAGTCTGTCAGCAGCTCTCTGTAATGCAAACTGATAAAATTTTATTCATTTAGTAAATGACGGAATGTTGCTCCTATGTGTAATGAGATATACTATAAGAAGGCATTTTTGGTAAAGTAGAGTGTGATTGTTGAATCTAAATTTAATGGATGTGGATGGATTTATTGTTTCAAATTGATATTTAGTGGCCAAGTTTGTGATTACTATACAATTTATGAACTTATACAGACATAATTATATTGTACTATTTAGAATTGTAGTATGTGTAACGAGTTAGTAAAGGCGGTATGGTTATTATCAACCGCTAATAGTATATTGGTTTCAACCTCATTCTTACAAATACAATTAAATGACTTATAAGGTTTGATATTACTATACAATATTAAGGTCATTTTCTATTTAACTATAACTATGTGTCCAATAATCGTATGGTTTCAAGATCATTTTTGTAATTTTATACATTTTTTATGAAATTTAAATGTGACACACTGCACGATTGGGAGAAGTACTCCAGGTATATAAACAGTAAACATGAGTGAGACATTCCATATCAAGTGCAAACTAGATTGTCTAAAATTCTGTAATATTGCATACAATGTACTCGAATTACTTCGTAAACTGTCGAGACGATCTCATGGTAAGAAAGTGAGTCGTTTTACATATACACTCAAATTAGTAACACTACGGTTTTGCTAGTGGTGTCTTATCGTATATCAGTCTTGTAGTAATGTATAAGTATCCATAGCCCTTGCGAACGAATATCAACGTGACCTCGATATTGTCGTTCAATTAGGGCCCCATTTGATGTTTAGGCAAATTAAAATTAGCAGAATTTGATATCATGTACCAATCCTGTTATATTAAATTAGGATTGTTTCCCAACGTATTCCATTCCCAGTAGTTATAATGATTATTTTAAGAATTTTATTGCTAGCAAATGGTAACCCAAAATTGACTGAGTTTATGTAATTCAAGGAAATGTAACTTTTTGCTCACTATGCAATGTGGAATTTGTATGATAATTAATTATAATAGGAAATTATGTTAATCCAATTACTTATTGAAACTTAATGTTGATGTGTGAATGTCTCTAATCAATAAATCTTAAAAAAAAACTATCTCTTTTTATTCTCTTCCTCTTTAACATTTCGTGCATCATTATTAAAGCATCTAACTTATCACTTATTTTAATCGAAATAAAATAATTCATGTTACATCAAAAAATGTCACAATTAGGCCCATTTTCACCGGCCTTGGCAGAAGTTGAACCCAAAAATACACTGGGCCCCGATTCTCCTAAATTAATAATGTCAAAATCGAATAGAAATCGAATCGCAATATGATTGTAATAGCAGTTTTAACCATATCGGGCATTCTGCTACTAATAAAAGACCAATCGTATTCGATTGACATTTGATTGGTGTGCGATTGGTCTGCTATTTTGATGATTTTGGTATATACGGTAGTTTGCTGTACAATCATTTTGCAATCTTAAATCATTTGCAGACAAAATGATTCATTATTGAATGACAGAAAAGGATAAAAACGTTTATTTCGAAGACAATCAAATGCTAAAAACTAATTATGTAATACCGTTTAAACAATACCTATATTAAAATACACTACAATATGTGTTCGTAATCGATAGTTAAATAAACAGAAACTTATTTTGAATACAAATTTACTGAATATAATTTATAAATATTGATGGAAAGCATCGCAGGCGGGGACCACCTTGACCGCCACCAACGGATGTAAAAATCTACAGCTCTCTACGTAAGCGCTTTATATGAAAACTAGCTAATAGCCAAACGTTCGCGTAGCGGAAACTTGAATTTCTCCGAAGTTTATGCATGCACTGATTTCATTCATACATAATCAATTATACACAAATACACACTAATTTTCGGACACATCTCTTTTCTTCTAAAGTCTATGGATTAAAAAAAGTTCCGCCAGGACAACGTTCGCCAACGTTCGCCCAGCGGAATCTGTTTTTGGTGAATTTCTCCACAATGGCTGCATACACAAATTTTTATTTACCATACACAATTATAGGACGTCTTACACTAATTATCTGCATAATTAAAATCTTTTAATTCAACAACATTCCGCTGCGCGAACGCACACGGAAACCATTGGCAATCACCCAGTGAAATCAAAAATGTTAACCGAAAACAAAAAAAAATGAAAAATTGTTTTTGTTCAGTAGTGAATGGTTCCTCCCCTTGCTCGAATAGCTGCTAGCATCCTTGTATTGATATCCCCAACAGGACTGACGATGAATTCTTGTGGAATTGCGTCCCACCCCTCTTCAATAGCGATTTTCAGCTCTAGAAGCCTTATTGGAGCAGGTACCCATGCTCGAACCCGACGTTTCAGTTCATCCCATAAGTGCTCTACCGGATTCAAGTCCGTGCTACAAGCTGGCCACACCATTGTACGAATTCCGACGTCGTGTAGATACTGGGTTACCTACCACATGAGCAACATAAGGCCGTGCATTATCACGCATTAACTGCATATCCAGACCGATATAACCTGAGTAAGGTACCACATGGTTTGCGAGGACTCCAGGAATGTAGCGATGAGAATTCAATCCACGTGTACGGCCCGTCGGTTCGCTGAAAACTAACACTGTATGTGTGGGTAATGATATGCCGCCAGAGACCATTACAAATCCCCCTCCGTAAGCAAGTTTCCTCGATGCGACAGTAACATTCTACAGGGCAACGATATACTCTCTCGACGTCGATCACTTCCATGCAGACTCACCCCGGGCTTATCGGTGAAGAGTACGTCGGCCTACAGTTCTAATGTCCAATCCCTATGTTCTCGAGCATATTCAAGTCGTGTTCTACGGTGAGCTACTGTTAATACGGGGCTTGTTGCAGCTGTCCTTGGAATCAGGTTCTGTTCAGCAAGTCTCCTTCTGACGGTATCTGAACTTATGACGACTTGGCGTTCATCACGCAGACTTTCTTGGACTTAAACTGCATTGAGGCGACGATTTCATACAACAGAAAATTGGATAAAACGATCATCTGCTGCTGATGTAGCCCTAGGTCTGCCCATACATGGGCTGCAATCGAATGCTCCAGTCTCCAAGTATCGTCTGTAAACTCATTGCACCGAAGATCTGCTGATTGGAAGTCGTCAAGCGACTTCACGTTGCCCAAGGTCTGCTTGAAGTAGTGTTACAGCTTGAGCTTGAGCTGAGCCTGAGTGGTCGTATCCATTATTTAACAATAAATGAGCACAAAAATACACGCGTCCAAGCAAACGACGGATAAAAACTAAAGAAATGTGAAGAAATATGGAATTTCCTTCACTATAGAATAAAATAACGCTAAGCGCAAACTCTAATCAAAACAGAGAAACTTGATAACATTGTGAATTGACGGTCCTTTTAATTAAATTTATAGTCATTTTAATCCTTAAGAAATGCTCTTTCTATAGGTATATTTTTGATATTTGTAAGTTTTATACTTTTTGAGAAAATCGGATTAGAGTTCCAAAGTTGCGGGTGGCTCGGTTTATTTGCTGTCCAGTGTAGTAGTGAAGACACGTACCTGAGAGGTTGGTACACACACAGAGTATGGAAATATGAGCGGAGAAGCCATAAGGCAGGTAGGTCAGGCAGTGGCGTAGGCACACCTAGAACTTCTAGGTCAAATACGTACGATGGGCATGACAAGGGAGGGTTCTTTGAGACATCTATCAACGATTTTTGGTATTACAGCAAATGATCGTGTCCAAAGACATAATTTACATTCATTGAAGCGCAACCAAGGTCCATCCTTTTATTATTCATTTCTTGTGCCCAGAACGCACCTTAACAATTATTGAAGAAAAATAACAATTTAGTGTAATCGCTTTATTTTATAGATTCTAAAGCATGAATCATTTTTAATAAAATATCTTTTTGAATGTCGTAAATAATATTATTTTGTTTCCCATTTTTATGTAATGTAGACAATACCAATTGTAGCAGTGGATATTTTAAAGTTTTTAAGTCACTTGTACCAAGAATGAATTTGACTAGCCAGTCAAAATTTACTACTGTTTCACAGTAACTGCTATTGTACTGATTCAAAGCTGCATTTAATAAATCAGACTTGTATTTATCTATTAATCCATGTAAGCATTGAACTTTTTCTTCTGGCCATCCCTTGCCATTAAATACATCTTTAACTGATTGTAGATCAAAATTGCAATCAGAAATTATTGAGATCAAATTTTGTTTTGCAGCTGTAATCACATCTCCTTCAATGTTGGATTTTAGAGAAGAAGATCCTGAATAATACAAATCTGTTAAGATTTTTTCTGATACCTGAAACAGATTAATGAAAAATGTTGTCATGATGAATAATAGTAATGCTGGACCAAAACATTGACAAAGTCATCATTAAGGTAGAGTGGAAGATTAACTGGGTAACGGTTTCAAGTGGCCGCAGCACCCAAATCAATGTATTTGAAGTATGTCATAAAGATCAAAAATTAATAATAACACTGGTTTACAGCATTTTTGGTCCTAAGGTAAAATATATAATTTCTTGTAGAATATTTGATACATAACCAACGTAAAGAAAATAAGGTTGCAATAGCATGTCTGTGTATCATCATCTTAGAATGAAAACCTCGGAAAAGCCTTTTTTATCAAATTTATTGCGTTTCTTGGAAGATAATCGCAAAAACATCCTATTCTGATATTTATCCTGATAAGTTGTCTCTTACACTAACAAGGTTTTCACTCTAAGGCATCGGTATGGAGATGTACCTATGGTGCTGAAACTTTACAATATTTGACGTACTTTTTAATAACAAATTTGCTAAAGCACCCTGTAGTAGTACTGATCCAGATTCAAAAACATTTTAATTTTGAACACAAAGAGTTTTCATTTTCATAATATAATGTTTTCAGCTACGGTAGTTCGATGCTGTAGTTAGAAATTAACAGAAAATTTTGGTGTCTTCAAAAAATAAATGAAATATTATTAAAAATCACGTTTTTAGTGCTTAAGAGGGATATAGCTTTAAATTCCGACGTGCTAGAGCAACTTTGTGATATAGATTTCAAAGAAATAAGTGTCAAATAATCTACAAGAAAATTATATTATGTTTCACCTTCGAGAAAAAAAAAATTAAAACTAGTGAACTCCGCCTCTAAGACGACCCACTGACCAATGTTTTTATTTAATAAAAAGTAAAAGATTTTGATGAATGCAACGACATGCCAGGTGCAAACCTCGCATGTCGTTCGTGCACATAGTATTCCCAGTTAAGTGTTTGTGGTAGCTAATGGTTTATACTGTTATTTGGACTGGGTAGGTTCTACTTACATTTTGGAATGTTTCTAGTGATTCAATTTGAAATATTTTATCCATTTAAATAGAGTTACACAGTTTTAGAGAAAACTTCAAATCAAATAGTTAAATCCAATATTTCAAATATAGGTAACACACGAAATTGATTAAACTATGGTTGAATTCTGTATTAAATAAATGAAAAATTGTATTCAGCAAAATTGTTACCTATTATTTTTATTTCTAATCCAGCCCTGACAGTGACAAATAAATATGACAATGACAACTGACAAGTTGGAAACTGCCTGATGTTTCAAATTTCTGAGGAGAGGTATTAATATTACATCTATGGGTGTTAATGAGAGGTTTTCATATTGAGAATTAAAAAACATACTTTTTCCGTCAGGCCTGGGGCACGATCAGGCACGATTCAATAAATTAACAGATTTCTGCACATAATGATTTCAAAATTTCTCGGGATAGGTATTCGGATAAAAATCTGAACGACTTCTTTTCTCCTATTCCGTCACTTTCTTGGAAAGTACTTTCTTTTTAATTCTCAAAAAGAAAATCTCAAATTTGTAGAAAGATCATATAAAGTGAATCCAAGACAAACTGGTTTTGTACGACTTCAAAATTAGATTACACTAGCTGGTGCCCGCGACTTCGTCTGCGCAGGTTTAGTATTTCGAACAATATGTTTACAAATTGTAGCCTATGTGTTATTCTGATGTATAAGCTATATTATTGTAAAGTTTCATTAAAATCCATTCAGTAGTTTTTGCGTGAAAGAGTAACAAACATCCATACATACAAACTTTCGCGTTTATAATATTAGTAGGATAGATAATGACGCTTCGTTCCTTGCAGTACCAAGATCAGCGCCATCTAGCCATCATACAGAAAAATAATTAAAAATACACTCAAGGGTCGATACGAATTAATCTCAATTTTATGGCGCTATCGACTATAAAATATGCAATTTCTTTGATATTATTTGAGTTTGTTCTACAATTGTCGCGGTGCAGCACCCATATTTGAATTCGCTTCGCGATCCGTATTTGCGTTCATTAAAGAATTTATTACAAACTGGCCAATTTAAAGAACTTAAATTTTTCTTCGCTATGTCCCGAGCTCTTTGCACACCCTTTGCTGAATTGTGACCCACATCTATAACGCAGCCATAGGCTTACTTTATACTGGCCAACTCTTTTTCTGATTTATGGATCACCTTTGATAGGGATGAAAAAAAAAACGTTTATGTCTATCCTGGTAAAATTTCTTTAATTTAATACACATTGAAACAAATAATCTTTAATTATTCAATAGGCACAAAAGTGAAGACTAATCTACTTATATCCTAAAACCTGCCTTGCTTGAAACTGGGCAACTTTTTACAAATTGTACATATTATGTACATAGGTACTTTATTCACAGATGTACAGTTATTGTAGACCTTATTGACATTACAAAAATGGAATAGTCAAAATTCGCGGTCGAATTTAACCCAACTGCCTCCAATTTAAATGCAAGTTGGTGAATTATGACGGTGTTGTCACCGTAATTAATTCAACAGACGTTACGAAGTAAGGTTGACCAAAAGAAGCACAAGTATTTTTAAGTTTGTGTTTTTTCCTTTTTAATTCAACTTGGAAATTGAATGAGCCATAAAAATATTTTTAAAACAAAATTTATTTACTCTTTATGTATAAACCTTATTATCATCACACATGACAAAAAATCGCATGTGGTATTTTTAGTAAACACGGCAGCTTTAATTTAAAGTATGTTTTCCTTAAACATAGTTTTTTACAGATAATATTATTTCAACACTTAAACTGAGGTTATCAGTGGCCATTATATTTGCCGGCAACACTTCGTTTGGCAGCACCCTTCTATGGTTATGTAAGTTTTTATGTAAGTACTAGTATAAAGTTTTTACATATTTTTTCAGCACAATGAAACCAAGCACTGACAATACAAATGATGGACCGTTGCGTGAGTCATAGCATATAAAATCATACTTAAACAAAACTAGTTTATTCATACATATCTACATAAATAAAGGAATACAAACATTGTTAACATTGATCAGGCAGCTGGTCCGTGGTAACTCATTGAGCTAAAGGTAAAATAATAATAACTCAAACAATATATTGAACATGCAAAACCATTAAATAGCTTGACAATTAAGTAAATTTTAATGTAAATTAAGTATCAGAATTAAGTTAACAAAATAATAATTCACAAACATTATACAATAATCAGGAGTATTTAAATAATTCTAGTTTAATTTTATAAACTATACAGCATATATGCATATGCCGTTTAGGACATAAAAAATGTGTAACAATGTACATATATATTAAAAGAAAAGGAGATACTTAAAAGAAGGTACTTGGCAGGGATGAGTTTAATTTGTAGCAAATGCTTAATAAAACTTATATAATGTGCTTATGATCAGATTATTATTATTAATCTCTTACATGAATTGATATGATTAACCTAGAAACAATGAAACATAAGTCATTTTGTAAGTACGTGAACACATTGCGAAATATAGTTTATTCCAATGGAAGAAATTGCTTTTTGGCCTTAAGCACGCTTAGGTACTTGTGCCGGAGAAACTACGGGTACAAGCAACCTACACTTGTTCTATTATTGGTTTTTGACATTTATAAGAGCATGTGACGTAAGTTAAATAAAAAAGATTTGAAGTTAATTAGGAGTTCGCACAATTCTGATGTAGATCTGATCTGACGAGAAGGCTTCCGCTAACTGATCTGTCAAAAAGATGGTAAGCGAAAGGCATCTCTTACTGCACCACATCTCACAGACATTTAATGTTATTTTTTTCTTAGATGTTCATTTTACATTTATTAAAGACGCAAGTTTTCTTCTCAAATTGAAATCATCCTTATGTCTTTTCTCGTGGCATGATTTGAGCTTACCTTAATGATATATCATAATTATATTACCTATAGCAGAAACTCATAAAAAATCTCACCCTGTCATTATACTTAAGTACTATTTTGACATTAAGTCACTATTATCCATTTATTTGTAACTGTGATGAGTTGTAAATGCTTCAGTTTTCTTAGTTTCCTACACACTAAAACTTAACATGGGGAGGTAAAATAGATTAACTTTCTATTTATCATTATGACTATTGTCAAATAACTTAGTGGCAGCAAGAGTTTTTTATTTGTGTAGAGCGCAAATACAGTTAAGTAATAGACAACAACCACTCGATACCATGTACCGACAATGCAGACACGTCGTTTACTAACAACGTAGGTATGTACAATTTTTTCATTAGCATTTTTTTTATGCATTAGTAAGGCCAACTACTACGAGCTTAGCGTGCCTGTATTGATATCGTCTATCACACTAAGATGAGCTCAATACAATAAATTCACTATGTGGAATGGATGAGATAGTGAATATGATAAAAATATTTAATTAACCAGTCCGGCGTCCTTGGCCATACTGTAGAATACGGAGTTCTTGTCCTGAAGAAGCTGGTCGGGCGGCGCGTACTCGACAAGTTGGCCCTTGTCCAGCACCATGACCTTCGTGGAGTCCATGATGGTGTTGAGCCGGTGCGCGATGGTCAGCACCGTGCACGACGCGAACTCCGACCGGATGGTCTTCTGCAATGCGACAAGAGACGCGATAGTGTTGTGTATGCATGTACACGCGTGTACAGTGGGTACACACTCGACTCACCTGGATGAGCTCGTCAGTCTCGAGGTCGACGGCGGCGGTGGCCTCGTCCAGCACGAGCAGCGGCGTCTTGCGCAGCAGCGCGCGAGCCAGGCACACGAGCTGCCGCTGTCCCACCGACAGGTTCTCGCCGCCCTCCGCCACCTCGTGGCGCAGCCCGGCCGGCAGCCCTGCACAAGCACATCAGCGTCAGCGCCGCTCTGCTGCCGCTCGACTGCAGCGACGCGGGCGACACTCACCTTGCACGAACGGCTTGAGGTGCGCGTACTCGAGCGCCCGCCAGATGTCCTCGTCCGAGAAGGTCTCGAAGGGGTCCAGGTTCATGCGCAGCGTGCCGGAGAAGAGCACCGGGTCCTGCGGGATGATGGTGATGCGCGAGCGCAGCTGGTGCAGGCCCATGGTGGCGATGTCCAGGCCGTCGATGAGGATGCGGCCGCCGACGGCCTCGACGATGCGGAACAGGCCGAGCGTGAGCGTGGACTTGCCGGCGCCGGTGCGGCCGACGATGCCGAGCTTGTCGCGCGGCGCCACGGCGCACGTGACGTCCCGCAGCGCGGGCTCGGCGCCGGCGCGGTACGCCAGCGTCAGCCGCTCCAGCTGCAGCGCGCCCGTCTCCGGCCACGTGGCCGGCGGGCCCGCGCCTATCGCCCACGGCGCCTCCTGACACACACCCATTCATTATGTAACACTCACACACATACCCATAGTTGAAAGGATACTAAAATTCAAACTATTTTAATTAAAACGGAATGATATATATTAGACTAGCGAGAGCAGCCCTGACGACCTTATAAAGGTCGCCAGAAGACGGTATCTGTGGAGATCTAAGGGGAGGCCTATGTTCAGCAGTGGACAGTCCTATGGCTGACATGATGGTGATGACGATATATAGTACTTAAAATGAATATTTATTTAAGTTAATGCATCAGGCACGTAAAACATTTGTCAAGGTCTGATTTGAGCAAAAAAGTTAGGCTTAGATAATAATAATTTAAAGAATTCAGATTTAACTATTTTGTCATGAATGCTTTATGTTGACTTGCCTGTTCTGTCTCTGCGTATTCTTTAATTCTCTCGACTGCTACAATGTTTGTTTCTACTTCTGATGTCATGCGTACCAACCAGTTCAAAGTTTGTGTAATCTGAAAACCAAACATCGTGATTAACAATATGAATCGTATTTCTTGTTACGTTATTGCGTTCTGATCATCGTGTTACGTTACATACCTGTAAGGCGTAGCTGACGGAGAGTCCTACAAGACCGGCGCTAATGGTGTCCCTGTTGAGGACTGCAAACATTGCCGAGAAGAAAATGATCAGGTTTCCGATCATTTCCAGCCTGATCGCCAGCCATCTGTTAGCGATGCAGCTTGGGTAATAGCAAGACTGGTTGTGATCAACTCCACGCTCTGATTCTTCGATAAACCTGATGATTTAACAACATGGTCGATAAAGAAATACGAATAATATTTAACATGCGATCTGTGAGACGAATTAAATAGACATAAATAAAGTTTACCTTTCCGAGACGCCGTAAGCACGTATCGTACTAGAGCCAGTTATACTCTCGCCGAAGTGCGAGTAGATAGGCGATCGCGACACAGACTCCAGTCGCTTCAGTTGTCGCGACGTGGCCACGTAGAACCGCTGGATCACGTAGTAGATAAACCCAATCGGAAGGATCACGGCCATGAATATCGGCGTCGAGAAACTTATCACGAAGAGGGTGCCCAGTACCTACAGACATTTACGTTCAATTATTTTTGGGAAAATGTACAACAATCCCAAGTTATATGTTACATGGAAATGTAGTAAACCAAGAGTCTCAATTATGCTAATATAAATTAAACAAGTTAATTTAATTTAATGAGCACAAATTTGTGTACTGAGAAAATCCAATGTCAGTTAAATGGTATTTAGATTAGCATAACTATGACCCAGGCCCAATATAACACGTACAGACAACAATATGTCAGCCACAAAGTAAAGGTCCGTATCACAGAAGTTTAATACCCAAGCAGTCATATGCGTAGCCTTATCCTAACTATGTTGAAGTCGGAAGAACCGAAATTGTTTACCGCCAATATGCTGACGTCAGGCTCGCCAAGTTATTTGGAACATAGTAAAAGCTCGAGTATTCTTCTGTAATACGGACCTGAATGTCTTTTGATTGAAATGACAGTGCTGACAAGATACCTTAAGGCCCGGTCTCCAACAAAGCGGAGAATAGATGTGTTTTTTACCATATTTCTTTTTTGTTTAGGTTAGCTTTGGTATATCTCATTTTTCTAAAGCATCACTCCTCCGTTAAGGTGGAAATAACCAGTCAGCTTTGCAGCATTTATCCTCTCGTCTCTTTTTCTATCAGCTTTGGTGGAAATGGGGCCTTAGAGATACGGCTACAAATAGGTGCTTCAGTCTTTAAAACAGTTGAATTCGTTAATACAAGAAAAAAATGCTATGCAATGGAAGCAACTACTTGTAATCATTTAAGTAGATAATGATAAAAGCAATAGGCACTATCAATAATATCATTTGGGATCAGTTTACAAGCTTGATTTACATTTTCTAGGTGATTTTGGTCTGATAAAATGAACTAAATTCTACTTTTATATCAATTTTCTGTTGACCAACCTAAACAGAACACATTTAAATTAAACTATTTTCACTTTTCATTAAACAAAATTGACATACTACGCCATGATGAAAATAATGTTTAAATATTTAGTTACCGATGTCATGTGATTCTACCTGATTCCCCCGCCATGCATTGCACGCGAGGTGCTGTCGGCGCTAGCGATCCCACATGGTAACATTCTGTTGCACTAACACTTTCACAAATAACGCGCACATCATTATACACAAACACCGACAAATATTAAAACTACAAAAATACCCACCAACATAACTGAATGAGCCATGAAATATTATGAAGTAATGAATTTTAGACTGGTGTGATTACCTCAAATGTGCACCACATCAAGTCGGAGATCTGCGAAGGAAGGGATGTGTCCAAAATATCCATGTCTTTAGAAAATCTAGAGAGTATCCTGCCAAGTGGCGTCACTTCGAAGAATTGCAACGGTGCTTTTAACACATGGTCCAACAATAGTTCATGGAGAATTCTTGCCGCCCTCCAACACGCCAGAAATGGCATAAGGTCAGCGAAAATTGATGCTAATGCTGCAACAACACATCCATGGACACCATTTTAGTACCTAAGTGAACACCACGCATGGACGCTCGACAACTGGTGACAGTCCTAATAATAATGAATACATTTTTTACGACGGAAATCACCCAAAATCTACCGGGTAAAAGGGCTATACGACGCTAAGTTGGTGGATATTGAAAGTGCACTATGCGCAACATAAAACAACGAGCTAATTAGCGAAAAACGAAAAAACCACAACGCATGACGACTTTCCTTCTCAAACTGCAATCATTATTATTATTTATTGTAATTCTTTAAATATTCGGTGACCACAACACGTTTTATAATTTGTTTGAGCTATTTCCTATTTCATTCTTATTGAGCAAAATTCATAATTTTATGCCATGTGAATGCATTTTTGAACTCTTGAATGAAAGAATTTATAAGTGCCCAGTTTTAGGTATTTTTAGCATTGCATGAATAATGCATATAGCGCAATATTGAAGTGCTTAACAGTATATATTGTTAAGAGGGGGACAAATTCGTCAAAAAAAAAAGAGATATCTCAATCGAGTGTTGTCGAAGCGTGGGGCTCTTTTAACTATCCCTTGGTGTTGTCGGCAAAATCTAATTGGTTCAGACGAAACCTCGAGTTTCTCGAAGCGCCTCAAGAATACGATTACTAGGAAATATACAACCATTTGATTGCAGCATTCTGAAGTTTCACCGTTACAAAAGCGTTGTGGTCAAATATCAAAAGAACCCAGACAAAGATCCATTCCTTTCTCAATTTTATCAAGAAGGTGCATAACCTTTTTTACAAATACTTGAATTTAGGGTTAAAGA
This sequence comes from Helicoverpa armigera, assembly GCF_030705265.1. Lineage (NCBI taxonomy): Eukaryota > Metazoa > Arthropoda > Insecta > Lepidoptera > Noctuidae > Helicoverpa > Helicoverpa armigera. The sequence continues at coordinate 4,209,948 of NC_087132.1, read as the reverse complement.
TATTTACTATAATCAATATGCGTCGTGGTAAATTGATTAATTACATGTCTAGCTAGGTTCATTTTAAGCTTTACTGCTATACTAGGTTAATACATGCAAGCTTATCTAAGCAAACATTTCTACATAGTAATTAGGTTAAAACAAAAGTTAGCAAGGAACGTACGAGAGCAAATCTATATAAGAACCTCAAACAAAAAAATACCTTACATCTTATTAATAAACTGATCCCATGTTAATGTACACGTATACGTTTTATAATTTCTACATAAATATAGTTTATTCTACATTACACGATTTGCGTAACACATTGCAGTATAAAGTGCAACACTTGGTGGACTCCACTAGTATAATATATTCATTGGTGTACCAATTTTGTTTTTTTTTCTTTCGATTCTATGACTTTGTTATGTTATTATTTGCCTTTAAAACGCTTTTTTTGTGTAACAACGAGACATTTACCATCTACACCAGTTAACTACATTTCATCTAAAATCAGCCATTTGATGCCTCGACGTTTTATTCGGACATTTTGACTATTGTGCAGTCACTATAGTTCGGCCGCTCAGAGAATGCGTTTCTGACACATCGCGATTGAACTGACGACGTAACTTTGTAATGGCGTTGCAGTACGATAAAAATATTTTTGCTGGTTATTTATCGTTTTAACAATTGTTGAGCATTAAAACAACATTATTATATCAATAATAATCAATGAATGTTGTAATTTTGTGCCAAATTGAGTGTCAAATAACTTGGTAAACAATATTTTTCTAAATCTATACTGCGCTATTACAAGGTTATGTCAGCGCTTTATATTTGTAGTGCTGTGCTAAAAATAACAGGCAAGTATCGTAATCTGTTCTGGTTGATGGTTCTTATACAGTTATACTTATAATATAAAATAATACGTTTTGTTTTTCTTTTTAAGAATTTGAAAATAATGGACTATAGGATAACTTTTATGAAATATAAAAATAAAACTATGATCAAACTGAACGCGCGATTTTGTGACGCTAAATAGTCATTTGTTGTCGTTTCGTGCGCTAAAACTAAGTGCCCTGCCTCATTAGGACGCCAATGGCGACGTCGCCGGCTACGTATCCAAGCAGTTAGTATTGAAATGTATGGAACCTAACTCACTTGGCGACGGTTTGGTAACGTCGCCAAATTGGAGGCGTGGCCACGAGCTACAGTTCCCTATGTGGCTTCTGGCTACCGTGGCAACTTGGCGACGTGGCCACAGTAGCCACTATAATGTACACGGTAAAGCGCACCTCCCTCACACAGTCGCCAATGTGGTCGCCAGTCAGCTTGCAATTTCTTGAGCGACGACGTAAACAATTGACTGTCGAGACGCCATGGCCACTCGACTTGGCGACATTTGGATGCCAGAAGTAGCCAGACCTGTGCCGCTGGCGACGTCGCCATGGCGTCCCAGTGAGGTAGAGCTCTAAAAACCTGATTTTGGAAGATTTTGACCGAGATATCAGGATTGATTCTGTTATTGATAATACCTAATATACACGTAATATACACGTAGGCGAAGATGATGATGAAGACACCACCTCCTCAAGCGAATCGGAGTCTGATTAACATTCTGTACGCACATTCAATTCAATGTACTTACTTTATTGCATAGAAATACAGATTGTAACTTTGTAACAAAGAATAAATAAAACGATTTTATTATATGAATATTACCTTTTTTTGGTTTCCACTTAAATAACTAAAATATAAATTTTAAATGATTCCGCCAATTTAAAACGAAAATAATCTTAAAATAATGCGGCGGTTTATTTTGGGGGAACGGTAACGAACTCAGTGTTATGTTGTGCCCATCACTAGTCCTGACTAACTGATAGGTGTCAGGAACGCATTCTCTGAACGGCCGAACTATAGTAGTGTAATTTCGGAGGGTTTAAATTTTATTTGAAGTCAGCTGTTCATCCCGATATTTGAATTAGCGGGTACAGAATGTTCGACAGTCGGTCAGTTTGCCTATGTAGGAGTAGCACCAGTGTTACACTCCACACCGGGCTCGGCGTGGCATACCGCAAAGAAGCAGGAGGTCCAGCCCCTGAGCGTCATGGGCAAGACATTGTCGAGCACGTCGACGTCCTTGCTGAAGCGGTTGAGCACGCGGCCGACGGGCGTGCAGTCGAAGAAGCCGATGGAGGGCGCGTGCAGCACGCCGGCCAGCAGCGCCGCGTGCAGCGCGCGCGCCGCCGCCAGCGTGCCCAGGTACAGCGCCAGCGACGACACCGACACCGACACCACTGCCACACAGCAACGTCACTGCCGCGTCTCACACACTTGTCGACCCACGCCCTACTGCTAGCTTGAAAGCTTCACCGCAATCACACTAATGCGCCACATACTATTGCCAAAAAGGCGACGCTTTCCCGGACTAGCCGATTTCCCGCGGTTTCACCCGCGTCCTGTAGGACCTATGTTACTCGGAAAGAGTGTACATTTCTAACAGTGAACGTAGTTTTCAAAACGATTCCGTATTTTCAGAGCATATAGGGTAGATACAAATATTTCCTCTCTATTATATTAGTATTGATTACATATTGATTTTATTCACGTCAGTATGAAGTTAACTTCACTCATACCGAAATCGATTTAACAGATTCTATGATTTGGTATAGAATTGCTTTCATTGACGAATATCTATATTACAAACGGAAAAATTACTCATAGAAATCAATGATAAAGATAATTAAACTTTGTTTGGTAGTGAGAAACGTGGTATCAGCTTTCAAGTCCAGCTGTTAGAGTCGACAAATGTGGGAAGATGCTTCTTGTCTAGGCCGTCAAACCACTCAATTACAAAAATTCACACCGTACACCAGCGGATTGAAAAAAAGAATACGTAATTTATAAAATATACTGTTTTTAGTAAGAAACAACACCGTTTGGTGACTTAAATTATTGACAACAACCAACATTTTTCATTCCCTAGGTGTAAAGACGTGATTTTTTTGTGGTTCTAACAATCTTACTAAACTGAGTAGTTTATTACTACTCACTGATTAACTACTTTTAACTGATTTTGAAACTGTGTGGCGACTATTCCATAGCCTTTCAGAAATCCTATTAAAAAGCCTGCTCCACCTAACCCGATTTTTTCAGTTGAACCATTGAATTGCGTGTTGTGTTGTTATTTAGTTATTTTGAAAGTTGAGTTACACACACAAACATACATATACCTAGTATTTTTACAACAGAGTACAAGTCATTCAATAAATGTTATTTATTTTATTCCACTCCCATGAATAACAAAAAAAACCCTGCGAAAAGTAAATTAGTCACGATATGCACATTCGCGTTTAAACGGTACTTCACTAACTGTAATATTCAAATATCTAAAAAGGAGGAGAAACACGTTGCATGCATTTCCTAAAAAATATAGTAAAAAGTTCTAATTTAACATACAAAAGTCATTGTATTGTGTTAGTATCACATATATAGAACATCAAATAGATACATGATTATGTGTTAAATATAAGACTCTTTGTTATTATGTTAAAATAAAGATTGTTAGTATTTGACAATAATGGTTAGACGAGTGACTCTTGTACGTTACATCTACTAAAATAAATCCTTTGTTGCAAAAACTTTCATGCAAATTAGTTTTAAAGTTGATAAATACATCATGCATCAATAACTTCTTTTTCAAATGTAAAATGTGTAATTGGTATTAAAAATAAATCCATATCCTTAAAAAATACATAAATACGATAATTTAAACATAAAGTAAATAATGTATTCATTATTAAAAGTTTCAATTTTTTTACCATATCCCATATAAATGTATATTTTTTGATATTCGTAACGAATAAAAAGAGACCATATATACCTTACTTCTTGCGCATATTAAATAGTAATTATGTTTCAAAAGATTCCGACCATAACATAATATTATGTATGATGTAAAGCTAACTTTCAGAGGAAGCCTAGCTTTATTTACAAATTTACAGTATTGCCAGGATGAATTATGTATTTATTACTGGTACTAGTTTTCGGGTACAATTAGGTGCTCTCTTTTTTCATAAAACATCATAATATTATGTAGTTACATAAAATGCTTATTCCTTGAGAATTAACCAGATTTAAACAAAAGTGGTATCATATCACTCAATATTTTTTTCATCTCTATCGCATTTGAATTTTAGGTGCGATTTAATACTAAGTCAAGAGAATAAACAATATCTCAATATCAATATCTTCTGTGTTTTCTAACACCATTATTTTTAGTGGGAATGTATTAATCGATGTATTGTCATCTTATAAATGGGACGTATTTGTTTTCATGTACTTAGTCCTTACAGTTACTCAACGCGATTTTTGACTTTGTTAAAAATTCAAATTAAAAACGAAATGATATACGAGCATTCAACTCACTGCGTTGAACAACTATAAGATCTAAGGCACAGTGTAAAATGTCTTGTCACCATAGTAAGAAGAGACGTTAGTTATATTTTAAGTCTGTGTTACCTTGTCCGATACCGAGGCCGCCGTACACGCCCAGGTACATGTCACGACGTTTCGTGTCCACAGTTCCGTTCACCAACTGTTGACAAACAAATCGTATTAGAATTTGAAGAAAAATAATTTTATATAAGCGGCGTGACCAAAACAATAAGTTATAATTGAATTAACGAGGCGTTCGGGTTTCTTGAGACATCTCTCAATGATTGGTCTTGATTGGTTGTAAAAATAATGGGTTCCACGTCCCCTTAACGCTCGCATTTTGGGGATGCAACTTTTTAGATGATTTTTTTTATGACGTCTCCGCTATGATTCCTATCCTCTAAGTTTGATGTAGAGTACTTTATTTTTTAAGAGACAATAAAGATAAAAAATAATAATATAAGAACGTACCATTTTATCATCATTGGCCCACTCGGTCAGCCAGTAGTTGGAGCCAACTTGGAATACTTGCAGAATGAGATTCATGAGTACCGTGATCACGGACGAGAGGATTCCGACGCTCATCAAATAGTGTTTGTATACTCCCCATTTTACCTGCGCATAAATAAAAAACACATAAATTCATGTAGGCCAAGTTATTCTCTAGAAAAACTTAGCTTTTTTCTTTAAACAACTTATGTAAACTATGTGGTACTTACACTTCCAGTCTCGGTTTTCTCAGCTTCGATGAGTTTGTTCTTCTCTTTCAATTCATTCGGCGTTGCTTCTGGAGTCTTTCTTTTCACGCTGCCGGCGCGGTCACCTTGAGGGAATTACATTTCGGGCAATTATATAATAATTTTAATGGGGCTGGTAGAATATTTTCAGTATGTATTTTTGTTTCTCTTTACCTGCTGCTGCCTGTTCTGATTCGGAGGCACTTTCAGAAAGAGAGCGAGCTCGTTGTAACTTGTGCTGGAACTCAGTTCCAAGTTTACTCTCGAGGTCCTGTTTGATCTTGTCCAATTCTGAAATTGTGATTAAGGTGTTATTTAGAGAATGTGATCAAGACGTATAGACGTATGTAAAGGCTCTCTGTTCCCGTGCGTGAAGGTAGAGGTAATTATAATCAACATCTCCACGCTGTAAATAAACAAGGATTTTCAGTTTTACGAAACCGTAAATCATTATTCAGTGGATCCGCGCAAGTTGAAGTAAGTTAAGATATATTGCTGTCATACAAATGACATCATGTGAAAGTCCCAACAACCGCGAGGTGATGATAAAATATGAACATGAGTTTATTAATTTCTTTACATTTTGAAGTTTAAAGAATAGTTATAGATAGTTTATTACCTTCAGGGGAGGTTCTCTCGGCGTCGCTAAGATGGTGCAGCAGGAAGTCTGCGAAGGCGCCTTTCTTCTCGAGCAGCTGCTGGTAGGAGCCGGCCTCGGAGACCTCTCCGTCGCGCAGCACCACCACCAGGTCCGTGTGCATCAGGTACGACACGTTGTGCGTGACCCACACGCGCGTCTTGTGCTTCAGCAGCCCGGCCGGGCCCAGCACCTGCACAGCACTCGTCACTACTCGCTCTACTCGCGCTCGCGCTCGCACTCGCACTCGCACTCGCTCGCACTCGCACTCGCACTTGCACTCGCAATCGCACTCACCTTGTCGAAGATGTGCTTGCCCACGTGCGAGTCCACGGCGCTCAGCGGGTCGTCCAGGAAGTAGTTGTCCGCGTCGCAGTACACCGCCCGCGCCAGCGACACGCGCTGCTTCTGTCCGCCCGACAGGTTTATTCCTAAGCACACACTCTATGTTAATAAACAAATTCAGTTTGGTCGGGACAATGTAGTAAGGAAAGACGGGCGAAGATGCCATAAGACAGGTAGGTCGAATACATACGGTGGGCGTGGCCAAAAAGATCAGTTACAAATTAGCTAACGAGACTTTCCGGTTCTTTTAAGACATCTGTCAATGATTTTCAGTATTACAAAAAATCGTCGGGTTCCAAAAAAGGCGTATAAGGGCGAAGATAGTAACATTCCTCGTCCCCCACACATCCGCATTTTCGAGCGCTACTTTCCTAGGGGATTTTGCGTTATGGCATCTCCGATATTTTGTTCTCCATGGTCGGGAAATATGACAGATAAAACATTACCCTTTTCTCCGATTTCAGTTTGGTCTCCACCAGGCAGTACTTCGAAGTCAGGTTTGAGAGCGCACATATCGATGACATTGTTGTACTTTTGCTTGTCGAGAGGTTTGCCGAACAGAATGTTGTCTTGAAGTGTTGCGTTTTGGATCCACGCTTGCTGAGGTACATACGCGATAGTACCTGTGGTATAAATGAAAATTGTTTTGATGCTTCGATATTAATTTGTCGCTTATGTATAGAATAATATAAGAAATAACCAAACCCTGACAAAAATAAATGTAGCTCAATTATAATAACCTTCGAACCAGAAAGTATGTTATTTGGTTGAAATGACAATCTGTGTGACAGTCTAAATAAGGCATCACAGCATTTTGCTTATGCTTATTTTTAACGGTAAGTTCGTATCATACCGGTAGTATTAACTCGTCCGGACAGCTTGTTCATCTCTCCAAGAAGTGCAGCTAACAAGGAACTCTTGCCGGAGCCGACGGCGCCTACAACGGCGATGAGGGAACCACGAGGAACGTGTAATGTTATGTTCTTGAGGAACGGCTCCGAATCCTGTTCGCCCCATGTAAAGTGACCGTTTTCGATTGAAATTGGGTTCGCTGAAACAGAATAGATGTATTTGTAACAGGTTTTTAGACAAGCAAAAAATTTTTATCGTTTTAAATATATGATAACTATGTTTTGGAGGATTGACTGGAGAATAGACGTACTGTTTTATTTAAGAATAATATGAACAAATATACTTACGGTCTTTAGGATCGTGTTCAACTGACGTGACATCGAGTTCATCACAATTCATGAATTTGTTCAATCTCTTGATACCGACGGAGGTCTAAAAACGCAGAATCAAGTTAGTTGTAATAAAAAAAGTTGTTATCAGGAAGAAAATAATAACTCAAGCAATGACCTCCACCACATTAAGCTTTGCTATTTTAAATAGAGTAACCAATCCTTATCATAAATTTAATCAATAAGTAGGTATTATAGAAGCCAGTGAAATCATTATAATTAGTTGCCTGATCAAAGATGTTGAAGGAAATTCAAAATGAGTCGATCCATGGATTGTGTAGTACCACTACCTCAATAACGACAAATTATCCCAGATTGTTAGATATTAAGATTTAGGAAGCATATTACATATTTTGATTAATCACTGATGCCAATCACTATACATTGCGGCCAAATATTTGTAATTCAATTTCTATGGGACTCCGTAAAGCTCGACATGGCACACAGACAAAATAATCTAATATGATAAACTTACTTGTACAACATTCGATATAACGTTAGGCAGCATTGACAGTGGGAAACGCAGAATGTTGAATAGAGACAACGCTACGAAAGCTCTCTTAGAGTCCAGTACTTCAGTATCGTTTACCAGTACAAAGCACCCGAACGACATCAGCGACACCTACGACACCAGTCCAGGAGTTACAAGAGGTGACCATGCAAGCGGCACGACCGAAGCCTACACAGCTCAAGTTGTGTTGTGCTACCAGCCTTTGTACGTTCACTTGCTTTGGGTTCTTGGGCCGCGAGTCAATGTACAAAAACTTGTGTACTAGGTAGCAAAACACAACGTAAACTGATTTGTGCATTGTCGCTTTTTCAGTTAAAATATATTAAGTAGTAGATATATGCGTGTTAGTGTGTCTGTATGAAAGAACCATAGCCTCATGCGTAGATATCTAGAGGTGTGAACGCGTGGTGGCACTACCTCGATCGCTGATACCACGATGAGTGGCAGTAAACCTAGGGGCAAGTGCATTGTGTAAAACAGAGACATCGACACGAATATATTTTCAGCTGTCAGGATATTTTTCTCAGGGTCGCTTATCAGAAACGTGAAGAAGGTTAGGAAGGTTACCTTGAAAACAAACAAAATGATTTAATACCTTTGGATCTTAATAATATTTAATGTATCACTAGACGTAAAACTTTTTATTAGGAAAATGTATTATGAAAGTCTTGGAGAGGCCTATGTCCAGCAGTGGACTGCGATAGGCTGATGACGATGATTATGAAAGTACTATTTGTTATTACTTTTAATTTGTTTTATTTTGGTTTCTAGTTTATGTATTTCTGAATTGTTTAACATTATTACTTTTAAACTTCACGTGGAAGTTCTTTTATCTGTACAAGTAATACTTCTTTTTAAAAATACAAAGAAATGGTTCACTTTCGTTTGCAACTTTCTGGGAAGTCATTGACCTAATTGAACGTTTAGCATAACTTCTGTTTATCAAATGCTGTTTTTCCCATCATCAGTAAACTTCCACTGAGGAATAAATATAGCGTTAGACATATTTTCGCTAATACGTCAACCATATTCTTCAGATAAAACTTATCTGGCGATTGAAAAATCGGCCCTAAGTAAAAAAGCTTAATCAGTGCATACTATCAGTAGTTATTTCATATTAGTAGAACGATAAGCGATCATTAACGCTCATCAATAACAATATAACGGCATTAAACATTGATAACATTGGTATTTAAGCGTGTAATCTGGCCTATATCATTGTAAATCAACAAATCTGTGACATTTATAACATCGTTTGATTATTATCCGTGATTGAGAATTAGTTTTATCAGGGTAATAAAAATTTAATAGGCTTACATGACATGCCAGCTGCAGTTTTTTTAATATTTTATTATCTGCCGAGTACCTAAGACCATACTCATCGTATGGAAAATATTGATTTCTCCTAAACAATAAGGTCGCAATATACTTCTTTTACCGTGTTCATACGTTATAGTGTCCAGCCAGATCACGGCGACTATTGTGTCTATGGATCAGTCAGTTGCGCAAATGCTTGTCTATATATTATTATTATAATCCACTATAATATGTTTACAGTTCACAAGCATTTGCGTGGATACAGGTGTAATCTCTATTCCCTCAACGTCGTAGTCCGATGGGTGATGGGACGACCCGGGAATCGAACCCGAAATCTCGTGCACCGTACTCTCGGCAACCACTAAACCAATTCATACAGAATAGTTTGTGATAGCCATAACAAAGTATGAGTCTAGTCTCCTTGATATTTTCTAAACAGTACAGATAACACATAGCAAATTACCCGTGCTTACAAAGGGGTATAAAAACTTGTACGGTGTTCTTATCATTGAAGATAAGAGTACCATCTGTAAATATGCTCTGTTACAGTTAAATTAACTTCTGTATTTTCTTTATGGTGCAATCAAAATCAGCATGACTTGAACATTTTGTAATTACTAATGTTATTTGACTTTAATGTTTTATTTATTCATTTGTTTACCCTGCAAATCAGGGTGTTGGCTAGATAAGAAAGAGTAGCTTACCAGGAAAGGTGCGCAAGACCATATAAATGAGGTAGCAGAGTTGAGATAAGCTGTTTGTTTTAACACATTCATTTCTTTGTTTCTTATTTTAAGAATTTGATCTTCGAAACTCGGCTCCCAGGCGTACATTTTTAGGACCTGAAAAAATATCATACTATTTTAAAAAGTACCAGAAGTAGAACTGTAGAGTACCAGATTTCTGATACCCACATATTCGAAAGTTCTGTGGACCTGCATAAGAAGATACTTGTGCAACTAAGATAAATTGTGCACTTACGCTAACATACGACATTACATAAATAACGTTACGTACGATTACAGTTATAAGTAATGATATTCTGATTGTCAACCTATCAGTTGATTTACTTTCTATATTTCATTTGGTTAAGTATTTAACTAATGATAAACCTTGATATGATTTTATTTAAAAAGTAGTTTAACAGTAAAATGCTGCTAAAAATCAATGTCAATAGAATAATAATAAATTCTTAATCTATTAAACTATTATTAGTAGTAGTTTTATTGTTTAATATGTAAATACCTATGTATTTGTGTAAAAGGTCCTATTATATATTTAATAAGGATTTTTTTATTTTTTTTAACTATTTATGTTCAGTTCTTGTAAAACTCGATAGATGATAAATTCCGAAAATAAGTAGGTACACGTATATCGCCATAACCCTTCCCAGCTGATACCAAAGATTGATTTCTGCGATTATTACAATCTTCCGTCATGACAAAAAAAATTGGCAAAAAGTACACTATAACGGGTATATTTTTTATGTGTTCCTATACATTTTGCCATGATTTTGATCAACATTTGGTGGAATATAGAGTTTACTTGTAATAATTATGCACATGACATACATTTAACAGGAAAAAATACAGGTGTTATGTTATTTTGTTTTTGGATATCACAGTTAATCGTATGCTTAATACATTTCAACATCCCGAAGACCAGTATTATAACTGGGACATTACTGAACTCAAAATTGACCACAATAGTCAAAACTCAACATTTTAAAGAAAATCAATTATTTTTATTTTTAAACTAAGATCTATGTTTTAATGTCTCTAGACTCTGAAGTCTCTCAATGGTAAAAAAGAGTTTTTCGTAATATTACGCAATTTTTACATAATTCAATTCATAATACGATTTCGTCATTTTTCACAACATTTGTGCGAGATAAGCATTTTCAGCCGCTTTGATAGCAGACAAAATATCTGATTGGAATGTCCCGCTTTCACAATATATCTTCAAAATATTCCTCTGTAATGTACCGATATCTATCTGTACCTACAAGTGCAGATGTATATCAGTACATTGAATTAAATTTTATCTTTCTAGTTCTAAGGTTCGTGATATGCTTATCAAAGTAGGAATATATGTCAGTAGCGAGTCGCCCCAGCTTCGCACGTTGATAAATGATAAGTACCTGAACATTTCTCAATATTCTGCAGTAAAAAAAAATGTCTTCTGCGAGGTCAACCAGCCAGTAAAATTATCTCATTCAAAAGCTTTCAAAGTTAGTTGGGAATGCCTTAGATAACTTTTCTTAGGACTTAAATGTTCTAAAGCATTCATTTTGGAAAATGTCAGGAGAATAAAATCTTTTCAGGATGAATAAATTTTTAAATAAAATCAATAGCTTAGTGAAGTCAATATCTCGAAAACGACTGACCATGATAAAATTGCGGACCGTACACATGATAATAGATTTAGTGGCAAGCCGTCACCTTTTAGACTATCCTGTATAATTTGGTATCCTAAGGGAAAGACCTATTAACTATGAAACTTAAACTTGCTGATGTAAAAAAAAAAATGAATTTTCACGAAAAGTTACATCACGAGGAAAATCCGACAGGTTGTTACAAGACTTCCTGTTCGTTAAAATTGAAAGTCATTATTTCATATCATATATTTTTACATGTGGGGAAAAAGATACCGATAAGCAGATACCGGAGCTAGATACTGATGTAATAATAATGATTTATTGTGGATTTGCGAACCTAATGTTATCGGGAGAATCAAAAAGATATGTCATGTGGTATGCAATGATATCGCAGCGGCCGCGAATACTTATCTCGCAAATCGTTGTAAAATGTGAAGAAATCGCAAGAATATTTGTATAAGCTTCCATCAAAAGTTGCACCATATTATGAAAAGCTAAGTGCCAATCAATTTGATATTAGGATACGTCTAAAATGCATCCGAGGATCTTTGATTTTTCATCATCATTATCGACCCAGCCTTTTCTTAATTAATAATGCGATACGTAATATAATCATATTTTTTTACCTTTATTCCATTAAGTACTTCATTCATAAGTTTGACCCTCTCGTCCTTGTACTTCATAAGCCTTATTTGGAGGGTTTTCACTCTGTTGGCGATGAGGCCGTTCACGGGGATGAGTATGATCATGACTGCCAATCCGGCAAGCACGGAGGGACCAAGAATTCCCCACAAGAAGTATAGGGCAAGAGCTATTTGTAGCGGCGCAGACCATATCATATTCAAATACGCTGTTAATTCCACGAATCTGCAAAAGTAAAATTACTAATGGTAATGAATTTTTCAGTAGTTTTTAAAGGCGTAATTAGATTTTAACTAGTTATCGTGCATTTGCGGCACCTCCTACTTTATGTAACCTTATGAATCAAATGATATCGTTAGTGCCACTTTTTATATGACCCGTAATTTATTAAAATGTGATAAAGATTTTTTTGTTAGAAGCCTAGAGGTTCCAAAACTACTGATTCGATTAGATTTTTTTTTTCATTTTTGGGAAGCTAAACTAAGGCTATGAGTGGCATATTTGACATAGGCTATATTTTATCTGAGTACACGAAGAATTACCGCCCTGGACGCGGGTGAAACCGCGGGGAATAGCTAGTATTCAATAATTTGATCCTTCATAATATTTATATTAATAACTTTGTTGTATCATCAATTTGATTAATTGGTCTGATACATATAGGTAAAAAGAAAATGAATTGTAAAAAAAGTAGGTTATAACCGTGAATTCAACAAAATTGTCTCATGATAAGATTACATTATGTATTTAAAAATAATTTGAAGAAGTTTGTTCGGTATTTTTTTATCAGAATTCAGAGCCTTCCTGTTATTTTGATTAGTAGGTGAGTGATAAAACGATATCATTTCTGTTACATCTAGTATTTACACACACAACTTGTTTATCTGAATGTCAGGTCTTTATATCAGTTCACTTTGACGCTGTTGCTATTCTTGACTGAATAACAGAATGAATTTGCAAAAAAACTGTGTGCAATTTTCAGACTGTAACTTCCTTCTGTTACCGTAGGTAATGATTATTTGCAGTTTCTAAAAGCATGTATCATAACGATAAAGGGATAAGGAAAATGAGGAAAAAAAATCAGTTGACATTACCTTTGAGCATCAACGGACATGAGGTTAACGATTTCTCCTACGGTGGACTCCTTCCTGGCGGAGTTGGACATGCGCAGTGACTTCCTGTAGATGGCGCTGGTGAGGGCGGTGCGAATGCGCATGCCCACCAGGTACATCCTGGTGAAGTAGTGCGCCAGCAGCATGGTTTGCACCGTGGCGCAGGCAAGAAGCGCAACTGCATAAACGTAACCTTTCCATATCGGCTCTTTACCTTGCACGAAACCTATTAGGAGTCTAAAAATTGTGTTTATGAGTTGTCATATTGGAGGAAGTCGTTTTTATTTTGAATATACAGGGGTCAAAATTGGTATCTTTAGTAGGTACTATTGTATCAATCGCTCTATGAATGGACAATTTATTCTTTATTAATAGATTTGGTGTGATGTCACCGAGCGTTGCTATCGACTGTTCGAATGCGTGAATCAGCAAAATATAGAGATACTTTAATCGCTGAGATATTATGTAAATATGTTATGACTGTTGTTCCTCACGTGATTTGGCTTAAGAATTAAAAAGGGAATATTATCGTGAATTGATAAGTGTCAAATCTTTGTGTACTTACTTGAGTAGCTGTGGCGACAAGAACATCAGTACGTCGTTGAAGAGTTTGAGCATAGATCCGAACAGGAACTGACCGCCGAACGCGAGGCATAGTGCTGGTAGTATGGAGGCAGGCTTCTTCTCAGATTCAGGCTTGAAGTTCACGCTGGCCGATGTCTTACGATATGTCGCTTTTGTGGCGTTGGAGCTGGACAATTTTAAAGGTATAAAATGGTTAAATGAATTGTTTGGACTGGAAGTTTATAAAATTGTATTGCTAAAGATGAACTGCAAGTCGTGGGAAAAGAGTTATTCAATTGTTCGGCAAAATATATGAGAGGTAGCATGTAGATAAATAAAACATTTAGAATTTTAGATAGTCGCATAACGAAAACCTTAAAGGAACAACATCAGAATATTTTTACCTTGAAACGTCAAAATTGATTAAAGAGGTAGATTTTGAGATAAAATATAGGTTTTTTTCTAAATAAAGTGTTATGTTTAATAATTGTAATTGTGGCGTCATGCTTACATTTCTCGTTTTCTCAAAGACTTTTCCCAAAATTTATCGAACTTTGGCACAACTTCTGTGGACGAGTCCTGAGGGTTTAATGCCCACAAGTCTTCTTCAGTTAAACTTCTACGGAACCCTGTTAAAGCAAGGGGATCGAACCAGCTGTATGTGAGTCGACTGGGGAATCCCGACGCGTTTTCTGGGCACTGGTTCTAAAATATAAAATGATTACAATATAATATAATTTATAAAAACGACAAGGCCAAAATTTTTAAATAAAAACATACTAAAAACTACGTACTATAAGACTAAGTATTTACGCTTACGTAATTCAACATTCTTGTGGTCAAAATGTGTTTTTTCTATAGCACATAAGGTAACAAAAAGTCGATTAAATAATAATACTATATGATTCTTGATTCCAAATAATAAAGAAGATGAAAACCAGTTTTACCAAAGCGGTATTGGCATTTAATATGGTCCGTTTTATTTTAGTAGATACTTATAGCTAATTTCATTAAGAATAAAATATTAATTAAAGAGAGCTTACCTTTTCATATTTATAAGGCGTATCTTTCGGAGGCAAATCGGCAAAACAGTTCAATAAAAACATGAGGATTATCAGGGGATAATAGACCATGTAACTAACGAAGTTATATTGAACATTTTCATCGTCGCTGAGGTTGTAATGCGCTTTGACCTCAGACTGTAGCTGCGGCAAGCCCGCCAGTATCAACAATAACCAAAAGAAGAACAGAACTCCTGATGCTCTCATACCATACTTTCGATTGTAGTATAATAATGTTGCTGATAAACACTGCGGAAGAAATATGCACTTGTTAAGCTCGTAGCATTAAAACTGTTACTATTTTATAACATTTTCATACGGTTTTAAGTAAACTACTGTTTACACGAATACAGATACAGTCTTTAACATTAAAGAATACTAATTTTAAATTATTAAAAAGAAATACTCCAACTCATTAGAAATATTTGAAACGGAATAATAAAAACGAAACCGAAATTGAATCGATTCTTGTGGTTTAATAACAAACCACCAATGAACCCAGAATCCCATTTTACCAGGTCTTTCTTCTACTTTGTAAAACTTACATCAAGTTCAGTCATTTGTCCTAGTTTTCATGAGAGGAGGGTCACTTATTAATAAAACACAGCCGCGCTACGCTGAAAGAAATAAGGGTAGCTAACCCATACTTTTAATCGAGGACACTCAAGGTGTTTTATTGATTAGTAGTAAATAAATGGTATCGTTACACCATTTATTTATATTATACATTGCTTCACGTATAACATTTTTACTTACACATAAAAAATAACTAGGTATGTAGGTACAGTAAAAACTGCAAATCATTGATCACATGACTAAATAAATCGATGCTGTTTGTCATCTCTGAATCTTTGGACAAGAATTACAAGATTGATAAGAGGCAATGAGTAAAATTATTATCGAGTAGCCAGCAAAAACAGCTGTTTCATAAAAAGAATGATTTGGAAAGTTTTCCTAAAAGATAACATCATCATCGTTTTATACTTAGCTAGATTAATAATAATTATCGTTTATCTTCCGCAAACACGATAAATCAATATGATAATGGTGTCGTTTTATTATTTCAAATATTTTGCTGGAATTCCGTTTAGAATTTGTTAAATAAATTATCTGTTTTACAATTTTAAAATATCGATAATAAAGTTAAGATATTATTTCGTCACTATGTATACTTACTTTTATTTTCAAGGCAAGGTTTGGTAATGAAATGTGGGCGGACAGCGAATATAGATTGTGGTTTTAACAAACTAACATAGGTGGGAAAAACATATTATAGTGAATTACGATTGCCAAAGCATTAAAAAATTTTACATTTCTATTTTTATAGTCAGCTAGAAACTACTATTTTAAGAACCATACAACTTACTTGTCATTAATACGAGAACTATAAAAAAAATTCTTATTGCATATTCAATAATCAAAATTGTCTTAATTCAAAGTGGTCACGGTCATGGGATCGGTTATTGAATGATTCTACTCTACGGCGTTATATTGCACAATGGTACCATACATTTAAACCGCTGTCGCATTAAGTTGGTCGAAGTCCATTTTATGTCATATTCAAGTTTTTATGAAGATCTACCAGTGACTGTGATTATATCACAGCGAAGGTCAATAGTTTGAAGATCCGTTTCGTAGTAACTACAGAGTTCCGCGGTACGATGAGTGCGGCCGTCGTCCGTCCGCTAGTCGACACTCGGCATTTGTGCCGGCACAATATAATAGTGTAATAGGTTACGGGTGATGTAATATTTTTTTTGTCGACATTTTGTGTAGTTAACTAATTGTCCAAGGTTAACGAACGCAGTACCCAGCCAAAGGGCTTAATGATGACGGCGCGGTGCTGCAATTTGGAGACCTTGGTATTTGAAATACATAAGTAGTAGAAGGAATTTAATTGTAAGTTGGTAAATTATATGAAGGTAAAAATAATTTTCTGACAACCGTGTTTAAAGCTTTAAGTATGATATCATAGATTACAATAATAATGCATGTACAAGACTAATTTCAAAAGTAATTATCATATGACCATCATAACTGAATAAAATGGATCTGTAAATTAAAAGACATTAATTAGCCATGGCTTGCCTTCATGGATATGTCGTTCGATTTAAGAATAAGGCCAATTATTGGCAATCAAATGCAAACCTCAATCACTATGCTTGCCTACTTATTAGTTTAATATAAAAACAAACAGATACTTGTGTGACCTACTTTTCGAAATAAAACGATATATGTATTAAAAACTCGATTGTTTCTGCGAATGCCCTACCAAAGATAACAATGTTTAATTTTTTATGTTTACGGAAGATTATATTATTATCAACGAAGGATATGAATGAATAGCTAGCAAAGTGTTTTTAATCAGATTGCCGAAGCACTGAAGCATGTCTTTCTTTTGCGTTTACTAAAACTGTCAGGACATATTTTTAAATAGCAAATAGCTGATTTTTATTCAGAATATGTACATATGTATTACTATTACCATGAGCTTTGCTGATGACTCACTCAATAGATAGTTATCAGTCCACTAAACCTCTCCCAATTAATCCGATTCCATGATAACGAACCGAATCGATTTTTGTAGTAAGGTTAGGCAATGATTTGCAGTTTTTACTATATAACATCATAGTTATTTTCATACGAATTATACATAGAATAATATTACTGTAGTGGTAAACAGTAAAAACACATCGACAGGATAATCGTGTTAACCAATTTATAAATGGTATCGTTAAGTAACCAATCAATAAAACTCCTCGAGTGTCGTCGGAATAAGTATGGTTAAAGCAGTCTTGATGTAGCTTAACTCATTTGTTTTATTAATAGGTGACCCTTCTCAAATGGAAACTCGGACAAATGGCTGAACGAATGGTCGTTGTTTTAGTTAGAAGAAAAAATTTAAAGGACGCAGTTCTCAGACTTCATGCCTAAGCAAAATTAATAAGTATGTTGTAACAAAGCAGAATCATTATTGAAAATTATTATTTTAGCCAGCTCATGACATCTTCGTGATTCATGATTATGTTCATGGAATACAAACTTTTTTCCAGTTCAACTAATTTATTATTAGAATAGTAAAATGATGTCATACTTACAAATGTTAAAATCTTGATAATGGGACTATAATAATCGGCATTAAACACTTCCTTCTCTCCTTGAGATGAGGTGTGCACAGTGACGCCCAGATCCACAAACTTTAACACTATCAGAAGGCAAGTTATGAGCAGTTTGCTGATGTTTAATATGTTCCATGGTATGTTCCTTTCTTTACTGTTTAATATATAGTAGGTGTCAAGGAACGCCGCGGCCCATAAGTACAAACATGGTGTCCACACGAGGACTGTTTTCTGAAAGCATGGCGTTAGCTCTGGGCTGTCGGTGTACCACGTGAGACTGCTATTCTAGAAGAAAGAAGAAAAACATGTGATTAGCCAAAGTACAGTAGGAAACTATGAGATTTGAATACGATTAACAATTTATTATGACATCTCTATGTGTAACAAGAATTTGTTTTGAGAAAATCCATGATGTGTGGGTATGTTGAGGGCAACGATAAGAGAATTGACTAAATTAGAACAGAAGCATACCAGCGCTCGCAGTCATTCGGAACCCTATAATATTATGAGCAACGTCAGAAATTGTCACTGCATAGCATTGTAATCAAATGACATGATATCGCGAGACCAAGGTCATTAGAATTGGTATAATATTCCGTTACTTCGTTCAAGCTTTGATCCCGTTAGACGGGCCGGGGCCGTGATGCCATCAGTCTCTGATAGTAAAATCATATCGTTAGATTTGACAATATCAGCGCGGGTGCCTATAAACGATACGGTATCTTTTAGTTCATGTAAAATATAGTGTTGCTGAGCAGATTTGTAGCTGTTGGAGCTATTTTAATTATTTTCTACGTTCGTATCCTGCGATAGTATTAGACTCCAAACCGATAGGTACTCAGCGGGATGGGATGCGAGTTTCTCAATCTAGATTATATCCATTGGCATACACGTGTCTATTACGTAACGAAACATACCACCCGCATGAGCTGAGTAAATTTTGTGTTTATAAAATTGAGATTGCAACGGTATAGCTCTAAAAACATTCATGTACCTACATAGCTACATCTACATACATACACAGATAAACGATAGATCTGGTTCCTTGTTACATTGCTTTTCTCTGAGAGAACTACTTCATATTACCTATGTATCTTCATATCTCACGCAAATAGGTTCAGCCATTTTACAGTGAAAGCGTAACCAACAAACCTAACTTCGCATTTTATAATAATGGGATAGGAATGTCGGATTATTTTAAGAGTTTTACTATGTTACACAGTGATCTGCTTGTGGGTAGATAAGGCGCCAAACAAAATGCCGAGTCATCGTGATTCGTGTGGCAACAAATTGATGTGTTATACGACGAGTCTTCCTATACTACTCCCGTTGAACATGACGCACATCTGTGTTATTTTATACTGACGCCTTACATGAATTATGACTGCATGACAATGTGATAGTGTCCTAAGCTCATTGTTTAGTTTTTCACGGAACCCTTTCAAGGTAATGCTTTATATTTTGGGGTGTAACTTTAGCTATCGTAATTTCATGTGGCTTCGTGTTGAGTTTCTTGATTACTCTGTACAGAACCTAATTCTTTCTTATCCATGTACCTATTCCATGATTATGTGTATGTCAATATAATCTTATGGTTGTGGCGATATTGTTAGTAGCATCATCCGGTACTGGGGGGTGATTCACTAAGGCAAAACATCTTTACAACCAAGAAATCATCGTTGAAACATCAGATGAAAGCTCGGCGGTATTCATTAGTTAAAATTGCGCGATCGCAGCGCTTCAACGATGTTGACGGCGCGTCATAGAACTAACATTTGGTGCCAAATGTATGGAATACGGTATTCAGCAACACGAAACATCCTCGCCTGCAACGACAACCTCGCCTTCGCCTTCGATTTTATCTGTCAAACCTAAAAGCTTGTAAATTGTGGATGTTCTCTTGGTTGTAGGCGATAAAAATGTAAGTAAAATAAGTTATTTATTAAATTGGAACGCCTAAAATTGTTTTAGAATGTACTTTAATTCCCGAAATGGTTAATGTAGCGTTTATGACTATTTTTTCATGTTTTAGATGGCAGTTCGTGTTTCTTGTATGATGTTTTTGTTGGAAGAAGCCAAGCATCGAGACGATTTAAAAAAAAGACGCCAAGCCTCTGCAATACGCAATATGGATTTGTTAACAACTGATAGAAACTATATTAAGGTATACAGGTTGACTGAAGAACTCATTGCACAATTAGAACAAGAAATTTCCCCATTTTTAACAAAGGCAAAACGTCGAGGAGGAATTAGCAACCGAACTAAGGTACCTATTACACTGAATTAATAAGTATTGCAGCAATGGTAATTTAAATCACCACATACCTAATTTACAAATATCTAAAACTTGCTATTTTTTCAGATTTTATACACGCTTGAATTTCTTGCTAGTGGGAGTTACCAAAAAGTGATATGCGAGAATACCAAGACATACATCTCGCAAGCATCTGCCTCGAGGGCTATAAGACACGTTATAGATGCCATCAACCATCCAGATATGGTTAACAAATACATAAGATTCCCTCAAAATACAAATGAAAGGCAAGCTCTCAAAGAGAAGTATGTGTTTAGTTACCTAGTTTATTTTTATTTTTTTACTAACTTTTATTTATTTTATGTTGCATAAGTGCTTCAATTACATTTTGAAATTGTCTTTTAATCAGATTTTACGAAAAGTTCAAAATGCCTGGAACCATTGGTTGTATTGATGGAACCTTGGTATCAATGGTTCGGCCCAAAGAACATGAGGAAAGGTATTATTGTAGAAAGGGATATCATGCTCGAAATGCTGTTATTGTAAGTGTATTTTTCTTTTAATTAAAATTATTGTAGGAACATATCCATTTTAAGCATATTTTAATGTTTCATTTCGCTTTTTCAGATAAATGATCCAGATTTAAATATAATGCATGTGGATGTAACATTTGGAGGTGCAACACATGACAGCTTTGTGTTTAACAACTCTGTCATAAAAACGCATTTGGAGCAGCTCAATAGTGCAGGAGAGACAGTGTATTTGCTTGGTACCTATGCATTTAATAATTTTTCTTTACTTCAACCATTATAATTATACCTATTTCCAAGTGTATTGAAATATTAATAATAAAGTCAGTTATTCTTGTTATTGTCAAATCACATTAAGTTCCTATTTATTTCAGGGGACTCTGGGTTCGCTCTAAGGCCATACATGATGGTTCCCTGTAGCAACCCTGAGCCTGGATCAAGGGAAGAACTTTACAACAACCTGCATGCCACTGCGAGAAATACAGCAGAACGAACCATAGGCATACTTAAAGGCCGTTTTAGGTGCTTATTGGTTCATCGTGTTCTTCACTATGATCCAGAGATGGTGGGAAAAATTATTAAAGCCTGTTGTGTATTACATAACATATGTAATCGAGCTGGTGTTCCTCCAGTAGAATTACCAGCTCATTTACATAGACAAGAAGTGACATTGACACGGACAATACAACGAGGAAACCAGAACTCTCTCAGTGATTTAGATAGTGGACGTGTGGCTAGAGGTAGTTTAATTAATAGACTGTGGCGGGGACAAAATAATTAATAAGTGATACTAACAATAGATTTAAAACATTACTAATTTGTGTATAACATACTTTAATTCGATTTAAGCTGTAAGCCAGTGTTAAAAATATACTTCATGTCATTATTATTATTGTTTTTTTTTTGCTTTATATAACTTGGTTTGTTAAATTTATTAACTTCGTAAAATTAGTTTGTATAATAATTTTCTCATAGAATTCCTAGTCCAACTTGCATTGTATACCTTTCCCAGAGTCAACCCTTAAAATGTTGTAAGCACTTCTTTTTCTTATGTATCAATACATACCAAAGGTAATACCTATCAATTATGTTTTAAAAAGAGTAACCATGGAGTTTCTTGCCCGTTCTTCTCTATAGGAAGCTACTTTTGGAATGGGCAACTAGAATCAACCTTATTTATAATTTTTGACAGTGCTTGTAAAGGCCTAAATTAAATAAATGATTTGATCTGTATTAAACTTCTACGGTCTTACCACAAAAACTTTTAAACGTTAGTTTAAGACTTGTTTAAAAAAAATCAGATTATGTTGTTGACATATGGTTCATTTTGCAGCCACAATTTTTTTAGACAAGTGTAAAACAGACGTTTCAGTTTTTGTAGTAAGGCCATTAATCTTGATGTACCTAAACAAAATAGTATACACCTAGGAAAAGTCATTGTATTATAATCATTATGTAATTAATAAATAAAACAATATTTTAGCTAAACATTTATTAAGATTATTAAAATATATTAAAATTAGAATTTTCAAAATTGTGTTTTTCAATTAAACATAATAGGTATTTTATTTATTTATAAAATCTATTATGGCACTACCAACTCTATCTAGAGCCTGAGCCATAGCCTGTTGGCCGTCTACTTGCCGGCTTATTGCTTGTGCAATCAGGAGCTCTGCATTTGCTCTACGTTCTTCGATGGCTAGGAATCGCTCTGTGAGGCTAACCATTTCAGAGCGGCGTTGTGACGGAGGCGACCTTCTCAGCAGTCGCCGGCGCGCTGCAGATTGACGCGGAGAAAACTGAACAGTGCGTCGGCGACTGCGTAACGTCTCTCTATGTACACGCTGAGTAGGAGCTGCAATTAACAATGTATTTATTATAGTTATTCATATCTTATTGGGCTACATATTTGTAGCCCATCAAGAACTATGGTATCCTATTACACAGTTAAAATGCAATGCAACTGTTATGTTTAGAGAATGCAACTTACTTTCATTGCCTGTCTCCAAAACATCAGTTTGTTGTGATGCAGGTCTTATTGGCTCAGTAAACAAAACCTGAAAACATAGCATATAAGTTGCTGTTTGTTTCTTTAAAATAGTTTCAATAATAATTTTCCAATACCATACCCTATTTTGTACAGCTTCTGGACTTTGAGCATCCGGTGCTGGTTCAATTGCATCTCTACTGCAACTAGGTACCTGTGCCAGATTGTCTCGCACACTATCACCATCAACAGCAACAAAATTAGACTGGACAAATGCAATATTTTGTTAGGTTCTTTTTCAATATTCGAGATAACAAGTATTTATAAATTCTATCAATAAAAGAATAAACAAATATTACCCATTGCATTTCATGGCCTGACTCACTAACAAGAACCTCACTTAGATCAGCCGGCTGCTCATTTGGAGGGGCAATATTCTGAAAATAGAATGTTTATATATAATTTGTAGTTAAAATAGGTGCACTCATTAAACTGATAAAACAAACTTACACATAAAATGCTGGGAGACTCTTCACTGTCCACTGCCCTATTAATTGGCTCTTCCTAAAAATTTCAAAGTATTGTATTACTTATTAAATTAAATAGAAAAAAAGAAAAATAGTTTTGAAAATTGTAAACCTGAAAAGGATTTATTTCCAAAATCTGATCTCCACTGCCAAAACTTTCCCCTCCCATAATGGATTGGATTTTCAACTCTAATTCATTAAGTTCTGGCAAATCCTCTATGCCACCACCAGTGCGCCGCCTCGCTGCTGCAATTATGCTGGACTTTCTTTTGACCGCTCCTTTTTTGTCCTTCCAGTACTGCAACATAATTAATACATCACATTATATAATTTTTACTTATCTAGATAGAACTACTTGCCTTATTTTTTAAATATCCGTTGCAATTGACAAAGTTTTTATATATACATGCCTGTAGTTAATACTAATTTGGTAATGGAGCAGTCCATGTAAAAGTATAGGTACAGTGGAAGGCTACTTAATTTGCATTGATTAGGTAGCCTTCTTTTACAACATATATACACAATAAGTACATAATTATAATGACCAACCTTACACCATTGTTCCGATGTCTTAGTACACCCACTACCATCACTGTTCAGGGCTGTCGTTATTTCGGACCATGCCTGACGACTGCGAATGCGAGCATTCGCAGTTCGGGCATGACCCATAGCCAACCACGGTTTTTCTTCTAAAAAGCTTACTAGCTTTTCTAGCTGATTCAGTGAAGGCATTGCATTGCGAGACACTAAAAGATAAATACATTTGTTGGTTACATAGACAGTAATTCCAAAAACTATGTTGTATATTGAAATAGAAATGTTACTGTGTACTTACTTTCGATAGATTGGACACCAAACTAAAACAAAGAACAAGTAGAACGCCATTCTGCTAGGGTGGAGCTTTTCTAAAGTACACTTAGACACTTAAAACCACTTGGAGCTTTGAAATTTCATGTTTTGATAACAAAACTCTTATCAAGCTGAGACCAAGTCGTTTGTTTTGCATATTTGAAATAACACTGAGCACAGCACAGACTATATAACCTACAATTACAAATGTCAAAATCAGAATCATTATTTTCCAAATCGAAAATGACTTAATTAATTAATAATTTGATGCATAATTGATGTAAAATATTACGTACATACGTCTTGTGCATTAATATTGTTTTAAGAAGTCGAAATCACTTCAAAATACGTTAGTCGAGATTTTCTCGATTATACTTTAAATGGAATTTTGGCAACACTGTAAACATCCTAGCCTTCATCGTTGTTCGTCGGATCGTCGACGAGATTTTTTGCTAAGCGAATACGGTTTTTATCAACGTTGTTTTTAAAAGCGATGTCTACGATGCGACATCTGTGAACTCGTCGTTGTTAGCATCGATGATGTGTTTGTTACAGAATCGCATGGCTGTATCAAAGTGTTGCCGTAGTTACCGATGTTTTCAATTTGCGTCGATAATTCCGGGAACAAAACTTGTGGCATGAATGTGGACTGTGTAGGTATGTAGTACCTACTTTTACTAAGTTAATATTTCATATGCGTACATCCCGGGTTATAAACAGTAATAAAAACAATATCTCTTTTAATATATGATTACAACTTAACATACATTGTAGAGGTACACAATAAAGTACTTCATACCTACTTAAAATATCTGGGGCAAGTAAGAATGATAGGGTAATTACCCAATTTTTTTTGCTGTTCCTTACTATATTAAATGGGGTAAATACGCCAAATGTCGGCCCCCTTAGCGATTTTCTGATTGCGGTTCGCTATAGCACCGTCAGTTTCCAACGAAAGATAGTTTCTGATGCGGTTTTGGATAGTTTGATTAATCTATGTAATGTTTATAGGCATAAGATTGATATTTCTACGAAAAGAAAAAAGTAATAAGGCTTAGATGCGTCGAGAACAGAAAAACCCTAAAGTCGGCCAATCACGGCCCAAGGTCGGTCGCGTTTTTTCCAAATGTCGGCCGGGTATAGGCTGTTTTAAATTAAGGCAGTGACAAATATTATTAACATGATTTATTTTAGCAGAATTATAATATAATACTAAGCATACATTTGTAATTGTATTTGTTTAATTTATAGTAAAATATTTTTTTGTTTCCCCTAAACAAAAAAAGTCGTTTTCACGACCAACCATTTATATTTTTTAAGCTAATAAGAACGGTTTAATAGATAGCAAGTCCCAAACTATAAAGCTACCATAAACATGCCTACAAAACTGTCAACTCCTACATTTAAACTTAACTCTTACGATATAATGAATTATAATAAATAAATTATTTCATTCTGAGAAAATGAAAAAATATAAAAGTATTTTTTCATCAGCCTGTATAGTGGCGCTTGAATATAGAGGCTGGTCGACATTACGATTATTTACGATTCTAATGTCGGCCCCTATTTCTTGTACCTTATTTCTCGAGATTAAACTAATATCACCCCTGCCGTTATTTGGCTATTAAACGTAAAATAGATCTATTTTCCTATAAGCTTTGCAAATTCTCTTGTTAAGCCAATAGAATTAGTACAATAGGAATTTATAAAATAGACTGCATTTGCTTTAAGTCGGCCACGGCCGAGACTCGGGTTTTAAGTCAAAACTGTTGTCCTAATGGCGGCCTCCATTTTTCCTTGAAAAATATACGCAAAACGCTGAAAAAACTATCTTAAAATATAGTAAAAATAACCCATTAGTAATAATCAAGCTTAAAAGAAAAATAAATAAATGTTTTATCGTTCTAATATCAATCCCCAAAATGTGAGTATTCACTTCGAGTAAGCTACTTTACGTGTGAATTTGATGTTTCAACGGCGCAATCGCTACTGACGCTCAGTATGAGAAGAGTAAGTGACAGAATCGGATAGTAACGATTTGTACGTATAGAGTATAAACCAAGGTTGCAATTCGAGGAGCAAAACTAACACTTAATTACCTTTTGAATAAATGCAAGCTGAAAATGTACAGACGGCCGAAGTTTGGGGGGAGGCCGACATTTGGCATATTTACCCTGTATACTACGCCAAGTAAGGAATTTAGCAATTACCGGGAATCTCCTTAGCAACAAACAATCAATCATACATCAAATTTTAATAGTAGAAGCTTGGGTATTGATATTGGAATCAAAGACTAGTTATTGTAAACAAATAGAAATTTTTTAGGTATAATTTTAAGTCATTAAAGGCTTTTAAATTCTGGGAAATATATTGACAGAGAGATAGGGGCACACAGAATAAGTTTATTGTTGTAATGAAAGTCAGATTATTTACATTGTTTAACACAAATGTCTAGATATAACTGTTTAAATGGCGACCAAAACTACCTACATTAGTAGATATCAATGCAATTATAGATAGGAACAGTCAACAAGATATTTTTTTTAGTTAGAATGAGTTTTCATAATGTTGAGCAATACACTATTGACACATATATTTTTAGTTTAATTTTTAAAACCTGACCGTTTTTACCAAGTCTTGAAAATTACACTCATTTTGAACCCACTTATAGAAAAAATTCACAATACTAATGTTGTTATTTTTTAACTAGATTTTACTATCCTGTTTCATAAAATTGCCTATTCTGGATTAAAATCTATTCAGTCCTTATAAACCTATAGTATTGTTGCCAAGCAGACATAGTTGTCTTATACTATACTATTATAAGTATATTATTATATTATGTACCATGTAGCTTGGACTTTGGCTATTTGTCATGGAGATGAAGTATCAACATTAATAGTGTATTTAACATACCTACCATGATTCATCATAAAAAAATAGAAATGGGTCAAATACATTTTTTTTTTATATCTAGTATGAAAATACTGGAGATTTTAATCAATAGCATTACTATTTTTTAGTACTGAACATACAAATATAAGAAATCTCTTTATTAACCTGTAACCCATCTGTAGTACCCATAACGTGAGCAATAAAAAAATCTCTGGATAACAAGCCTTTTCCCCCTTTAAAATTGGACCTGACCAGTATCCCAATACCCACTGAACAAAAGTAAGCATGTACATATCTATTTAAACTATAGATTATTTTTCCTGTTTTTTAATGTAGTTGTTATGGCAACACAATAGTTTGTGTTAATCAAATAAAGTTACAAGCATTTAATTGACTATGAGTAGCGTAGTTATTACATGCTTGTACTAAATCATGTTACCTTTAGAAGACAATTATTTATTAATGACAGTTATATGAAGAATAATTTTTAAGTCTTGTGCAATGTGAATGACTTGCTGTTTTACTGACATACGGACATAACGATTATTAAAGTACCTATGAGCATACTTTAGTCATGTCCCTTAGTTTTACATGTTCATGGTGAATATACAGAGCTTAAAATATTACACAAATATGTTTGATCATTCATTTGAATAATTAATCACACCTACTCTGCCACTTATATCAATGTTTTAATTACTTAAAAACAAAACTGTTTCCTGTGGTTTAACTCGCATTCCTGAACTGTGAGACCGGATAAAATTCATATACCTACTTTATTCCTGTAGATTTATCAAATTTGTTTTAGGTACTTTTCAATAGATTTCATAACAAGGAGATTCTCAAATTTAAATTTTGTATGTTTATTTCTTCATGCAAACATTAAGAAACTTTATGATTTACAATATTAGTTAGGATTTATATGCCACACTAACTAATACAAGTTAGTTTACCATGAGAAGTATTTTGAAACCAACAAAATGATAAGGCAGAATATAGAAACAGCTATAGTAAGTATCACAAAACAGGTTTTATTCATAGACATGATGTTATTATAGAAAATGGCTTGGGTCATGGTCATGTGGTTATACAGGGAATGTTTTATTAATGAGTTTTCTTGATTATTTCTTATTATTAAATATTGTAAATTATTCATACTGGCCAAATCTATAACGATTTTATAATTTCACATTTGAAATACATGTTAATACAGATAAAAAAGTCATAAATACAATATTAATTTAACAAAATAATAAAGGTAAGGTTATTGCACCTAATGATGTTATAGCAAATGTTCTAATAAGATACTATGTGCATCCAGTTGGAAAATAAAACACATTTAAATCCCACTAAATATTTCTAATAGGAATTACTTCAAACAAAATGCTAGGGTGTTTAAAATCAGATATCCAATACTAAGAACATACCTAATGTAAAGATAAAATAAGTAGGTAGGTGCCTACCATAAGGACCACTGAACTAAATTTGGGTCAAGTGTTTAAAAGAGATTCAGCTCGGACAACAATAATTGTATTACTTAATCATGTTTACCTAATATAAATTAAAGATCATTAGAAAAAGCCTCAGGATTATACATACTAACTTCAAAAACCTACCTAGTTTAAAAAATATACACAACATGAATAAATATGTTTTTTCCTTTTTTGTGAGAAGTATTAATACAACAAACTTTTTTAGGGGAATCAGACACTACCTGGGCAAATTTATTGGTAACGAGAATTAGACATTCACTTTTTTTTTTCAATAAGTACCTAAATGAAAAAAAAAATTACATCAACTTTTTCGTAGCAAACTGACCTTTCATTAGCGTGCCACACAATCGTAGATGCTGCGAAACTGGTTAATCTAATGTGTAGAAGAAATTCAACATTTCACATTATAAAGTTGCCCTCAGCAGGTAGGTAGTTTTGCATAACCCAATGTGTTCACTAACCAAAATGATTTTTGATAAAAGTATTGCAGCAGACCTACTTACCCAAAATTGAGATCCGCAGAAGCTATCAAGCGTAGAATTGTAAGACATTGTCACAATTTTGTGAATATTAGTTACTTTTAACTGCCATAAATTTTATGTTGTTTTACGACACTCCCGATACATATATTTTTAATAACTGAATTAATAGAGTGGTGTTAAACAGATATATACGATTAAATGTTATTTATTCACTGAGAGATTTTTTACTGAGATATAAAAAATTGAATAAAATCTTCGACATCACACACCACATCACACCGCACCGCACCGCGCACCACAGATAGTTTACGAATAGTTTATTCTGGGTTTGCGTCACAGATTAATATATGTCGCAAGCTAGTTTGCGTTCGGTTCAGTCAGTGTCATGGACGTAATATACAAACAGGACTGATAACTTACAGCCAAAAAACGAGCGGAGTGAAGTAGGTTGTAAGGAGGCCGTCTGTCGCTTTCTAATAGGGTGACTACAAGATTAGTTATGTGAGACAAATTCGAATTCGCTAAGATTATATAAAAAATCTTCTTTATTTCATTATTGTAAATGTAGACTATACTAATAATAAAATTATTACCTTTAAAAAACATGTATGTACGTATAAAAAAGTTGAGTCGTGGTGGCCTAGTGGGTAAAGAGCCAACCTCTCGAGTATGAGGGTGTGGGTTCGATTCCAGGTCAGGCAAGTACCTATGCAACTTTTCTAAGTTTGTATGTACTTTCTATGTAAATCTTGGACACCAATGACTGTGTTTTAGATGGCACGTTAAACTGTAGGTCCCAGCTGTCATTAAACATCCATTCACAGTCGTTATGGGTCGTCAGAAGCCAGTAAGTCTGAGGCCAGTTTAACCAAGGGGTATCGGGTTGCCCGGGTAGCTGGGTTGAGGAGGTCAGATAGGCAGTCGCTTCTTGTAAAGCACTGGTACTCAGCTGCATCCGGTTAGACTGGAAGCCGACCCCAACATAGTTGGGAAAAAGGCTCGGACGATGACTCAATGATCAATCTTGTTCGGATACTACATCAATGGTCAGAGTCCACAGAGCCATAAAGAAATAGAGTTGCGCAGAGACAATTATTTGTCGTCGTTGAATGAATATTTTGATACTTGGATTTTTATTTGCAACAACACAGGTAAGATGGCGTCACGTCAGAGTTTTGACTGACGTTGTTTGAAAAAGGGCGCGTGTTATCAACTGCCTCAACTGGCTAACTCCCGGAAAACTTTCGTCGCTCATCTGTGCAAGGTACGTTTCCTGCTTACGACACGTCTATAATAATTCGAGTAATAAAAGAGATCTATATATCGGCTTTGACCGTATACGTGATAGTGATAGACAACGCCCAAAAGTTGGTGAAATAACGTGCAAAAAGTAGTCTTCCTCGTTAAATTGGCGTAGAATAGAAAGCAATAGCTTACTGTATTCAATATTTTTAATTTTACTGTATTTTAAATATCTAAGAGGAGATTGTGGTGGTCTAGCGGGTAAAGAACTCTCAATTATTAGCGTGGGTTCGATTCCAGGTTAGGCAAGTAGTACCAAGTACCAATGCAACTTTTCTATGTTTGTATGTATTTTCTACTTCTATATCTTGGACACCAATGACCGTGTTTCGGAGTGTAGGTAGGTACGTTAAACTGTAGGTCCCGGCTGTTTTGAACATCTTTGGCAGTAATCAGAATCTCATAACCAGAAACCAGTCTTACCCAGGGGTATTGGGTTGAGGAGGTCAGATAGGCGGTTGCTCCTTGTAAAACACTGGTACTCAGCTGCATCCGATTAGACTGTAAGCCGACTCCAACATAGTTGGGATTAGTCTAGGCAGATGATGGCGTAAGAGGAGCGTTACTGGTAATCTGAATCTCGGGTGTTACTCCTTTTTTCGGTGGGACATGTTGTCTGAATTTTACTGGCTAAAGCCTTCGGAACCTTTATTTATGGTACAAACAAACAAAAACTGTTTCCGTTTAGATGTGTTTAGATTTAGACCCATTGGCAGGTTTTTAACCTTTTGAACGCCAATGTCGGCTATAGCCGACATGAGCAAGCGTGTCCTGTGCGCCAACGACGGCTATACTCGACAAAAAACAGGTCGCAGAAAAATACAAAATAAACCTATTAAATCATTACTTTTATGTATTTTTTAGTAGATATTTAATTAAGATTTTCGGGCTTGGCGTACAGGGCATAGGAATACCGATATGGCGTGGCGGTGAAAAGGTTAAGGATCGTTGAAGGCTTCACATAGTAAATAATAAAAAACATTGTAATTCTTAAATGTTCTTTTAATACTTTCCAAATACAAATCTACGAAGATTCTTTTATAAGGCACGACATTGCACGAAATATCAGAACATGATTCTTAGGTATTTAAATATAAAAATTATACTTAATAATACGTTTTTTTTTTCAATTAGGAACATATTTTAACGTTTTTATGTTTACCAATTTATTCGAAGAAAATTACGTATTAAATTACGTATACGATGAAAAGTAGGAGATTGCAATGGTACCTACAAAAGTATGAAGGTCAGCTTGAGATCGGCTTTTTCCATGTTCCAAGCTATAAGGTGCCGATGTTTCAGCAGGTACTACTATATGTACCTAAGTAGCCCAAGCTAGGTGCCCAAGCTGTCTAGTGATTTCTCATCTACCTTTGTAGGCCCTGAATATACCATATTAAGCATACTATTTACTAGTTTTGCCTCTCTGTTCTACTTATACCATACTGTTACTATAAGTACACAGCAGAACAGGGTGCTTAAGTAGGTTATCCGATTTGCTAGTAAATTCCAAGTTTTTAACTAAAACTAATATATAAAATAAATAATTTAAGTAACAACATACTTCAGCACCATTGGTTAAAGCTAGTATAAAATTACCGTGCAGCTATATTCCTATAGCCTGACACGTTATTCGAATATCAGGCTAGCACCAAACACATTATTAATTGACGCCTTATGAGACTCTTCCCTGACTCGGCACTGATTGTGTGGCATTGTATCAGTGAACCAGCCCGGCGTCCTTGGCCATGCTGTAGAAGACGGAGTTCTTGTCCTGAAGCAGCTGGTCGGGCGGCGCGTACTCGACAAGTTGGCCCTTGTCCAGCACCATGACCTTCGTGGAGTCCATGATGGTGTTGAGCCGGTGCGCGATGGTCAGCACCGTGCACGACGCGAACTCCGATCGGATGGTCTTCTGCAATGCGACAAGAGACGCGATAGTGTTGTGTGTGTATGTACACGCGTGTACAGTGGGTACACACTCGACTCACCTGGATGAGCTCGTCCGTCTCGAGGTCGACGGCGGCGGTGGCCTCGTCCAGCACGAGCAGCGGCGTCTTGCGCAGCAGCGCGCGAGCCAGGCACACGAGCTGCCGCTGTCCCACCGACAGGTTCTCGCCGCCCTCCGCCACCTCGTGGCGCAGCCCGGCCGGCAGCCCTGCACAAGCACATCAGCGTCAGCGCCGCTCTGCTGCCGCTCGACTGCAGCGACGCGGGCGACACTCACCTTGCACGAACGGCTTGAGGTGCGCGTACTCGAGCGCCCGCCAGATGTCCTCGTCCGAGAAGGTCTCGAAGGGGTCCAGGTTCATGCGCAGCGTGCCGGAGAAGAGCACCGGGTCCTGCGGGATGATGGTGATGCGCGAGCGCAGCTGGTGCAGGCCCATGGTGGCGATGTCCAGGCCGTCGATGAGGATGCGGCCGCCGACGGCCTCGACGATGCGGAACAGGCCGAGCGTGAGCGTGGACTTGCCGGCGCCGGTGCGGCCGACGATGCCGAGCTTGTCGCGCGGCGCCACGGCGCACGTGACGTCCCGCAGCGCGGGCTCGGCGCCGGCGCGGTACGCCAGCGTCAGCCGCTCCAGCTGCAGCGCGCCCGTCTCCGGCCACGTGGCCGGCGGGCCCGCGTCCACCGACCATGCCGCTTCCTGAAACACACATTCCCATTTTTTGTTATACTGGTAATTTCCACTGGCTCAACATGTATTGTATGTATCTTAACTGTATTCACCTGCTTCGTCTCCGCATACTCCTTCATACGCTCTACTGCTACGATGTCTGTTTCTACAGAAGACGCTGATTGAACTAACCAACTTAAGGTTTGTGTTATCTACAAAAAAAGTACCAGAAGAACCATGTTAGTAACAAATTCATAAAGAACAATATATTTGTTTATGTAGGTACTTGCAATAATCATAACTATGGTGTAGGTACCTACCTCTAAAGTATAGCTGACGGAGAGACCAGCAAGGCCAGGAGTAATACTATCTCTTCCAATTACTGCGAATAATGCAGCAAAAAATATTATGAGACCGCCAACTGACTCGAGGCGGACTGAAAGCCATCTATCCGCAACCGTTGACATAAAAGAGATAGATTCATAATGATCCACTTTAAATTGAGATTCCTTTATAAATCTGAAATAAAACGATATGCAATTTATAGGACTGTCGTTGCCTATTGCTGGATACATAGAATGGTACAATATGTACCTAATATAGGTACAATTTACCTGTCTGCGACTCCAAAAGCACGGATACTAGTTGCACCCAAAATACTTTCATTGAAATGTGAGAACACAGGCGAGCGAGCTACTGACTCGATTCTCATAAGCTGTCTTGACGTCGGCACATAGAATCTTTGGATGAGGTAGTACATGGCTCCGATTGGCAGGATCACAGTCATAAACATTGGCGTAGAAACACTTATCACAATTATGGTTCCTATTAGCTGTAGGAAAAGATTAGAAAAAAGGGTTGTTTTAAAAAGTTACCCGTAGGAGCTGTAATCGCATGTAATTTCTGAATGTTAAATAATTATCACCACTTAATATCTATATAATTAGTATTGTTACATAGTGATACAAATAAAGAAACACTATCGTACACCCTAAATAACCTTGACCTTCCTCAGGTTCACCGTACCTTGAAGCTGACACGCAGAATTGTATTTGGATCGATTGGAGGTTATGGGGTATAGAGTTTTATAAATACTTAGATGATTTGGTGTTTTATATGGATGATGGTTAACTGACTATTCAGCTATGGCGCTTTCAACTTTTAACATTTAATATAGGCAGGTTGGCATAGGAAGTGATTACTGATTATGAGCACCATTACCTAATGTGGAATTCTCGATCTTTGGATTGCAATAAAAGTCAGAACATTCGTTTATCCAAGATAATTTGACGACTGTGAACGGTGTGATCGCCTTAATTCGTCAAAAAGATGAAATGAATGTACTTATGTTTGAATTACCTAGTAGTATTTTTTTTTAAAGCAATAACATTCGTGTGGGATGTCGACGAGTAAAAAAGTTTACCTCAAAAGACCCGTTAAGAACACTGGAGATTTCCCAACAAAGTGAAGTATCCACTACGTTGACATCTTTGGAAAATCTAGACAGGATTCTTCCAACAGGTGTCACTTCGAAGAATTGCAAGGGAGATTTGAAGACATTGTCCAACATGATTGCGTGAAGTATCTTCGCTGCTTTCCAGCAAGCCAAGAACGGCATTAGGTCGACAAACAGTGATACCAATGCTGTAATAACGAAAATATCGTCGTTACTTAGGATCACTTTTACAACACTGAAATTGAGGATTGGGTGCTTTACAAATGGTTTTATGAATTACAATAATATTACCTTGACAAAATCCTAGACCGCCATATACACCGAGGTACATGTTTCGGCGTTGGGTATCCACTGTACCGTTTACGAGCTAGAAAAACAAAAGAAAATATTTATTTTAAGTATTGATTAGATTAGAAGGAGAGGCAAAGAAACCATTAGATTTTTAGAGATCCATAAATTCAAAGTTATGCGTTGAACACTACCTCATGGGTAAGGACGCATAGCGCCAGTATTCAACTATGATGATGTAGTGAACGGCAGGTATATTACCGCATGTTAATTCTGTATTTTCAACCGCAGACGGTAAAGAATACCGGTTGGGTCTGAAAAGGCCTTTGTCAGAATTCGACAGACATACATCTCAAATAATTTTACAAATGTATGGGATTACTTTCAAAGTTTTCTTCATGCTACTATTTTTGTCCCTTATCTTATCTCCCTCTGTTGACCAAGTATTTACGAAGCAAAGAAAAATCTTGTAGATATAACTAGGTTATCGAGTCGAAGTATGTAGGTTCCAACAGACGAATATTTTCTTTTGTAAGTATAAAATTTTATGAATAGGTACTGGAGAAAACCAACCATTTTGTCATCACTGGACCATATCGCGAGCCAAAAGTTGACGCTTATTTGCAAGGAGTGTAGCAAGATGTACATTACTAACGTTGTTATGGCCGCCTTCACGCCGATTTTTGATAGATAGTGCATGTATACTTCAATTTTTACCTAAACAAGAAAGATAATCATTTTAGACGACATGATAACAAATGAAAGTTTTGAGACAATCTATTATATAGAAATTGTTTCCGAAAACAGAATTTTGGATAAAGATGACTCTATCATCCATGCCAAATTTGGCTCATTACTTACTTTTCCTGTTTCAGTTTTCTCAGTCTCAATAAGTTGGTCGAATTCTGGGTCTTCTTCAATAGGTGTATTTTCTAACTTTTCCTTATTTGCAACGTTGGCACGATCACCTAATAGTACATTTTTAAGGAATAAGTATAGAATATTCTAAAAACGTAGGTTAAGTAGTAATATTTCGTATAAGTAGTTACCAGCATTCGTTGGCTCTTTTTCTGAAGCACTCGTCGAAATCGATCGAGCCCATTGTAACTTACGATGGAACTCTGGTCCCAGTTTATTCTCTAAATCGTTTTTAATGTCTTCCAAATCTGCGGGAATTCACAGTAAATGGTCAATTACGTTCCTATTGAGGTAGATACGTGATTATAACACATTGTGGCCTTCACGCGTGACAGCCGTTCCACAATTACATTCTTTGGTTGGTTACAATTCATTCAAACTATGGGGAAAAATGACAATGAATTTCTGATTGAATCACTGTGCTGAGATTCCTGTATCTAATCGGGTAGATAACGTGATAATTTGCAGTAGTTAGGTCCAAGGACATTAAAGGCTTCCTTAGATGTTTTTATATACTAAGTAGGTAGGTATACAATAGTATACATGTATTTGAAATCTTAGCAAGAAAGATAGAACAATAAAATTCATCATTCATTTGTTTAGAAAATGAGATTGCTAACACTATGGGTCCATTACCTTCTAACGAAGAGGAGCGCTCGGCGTCACTAAGATGGTGCAGCAGAAAGTCTGCGAAGGCGCCTTTCTTCTCGAGCAGCTGCTGGTAGGAGCCGGCCTCGGAGACCTCTCCGTCGCGCAGCACCACCACCAGGTCCGTGTGCATCAGGTACGACACGTTGTGCGTGACCCACACGCGCGTCTTGTGCTTCAGCAGCCCGGCCGGGCCCAGCACCTGCACAGCACTCGTCACTACTCGCTCTACTCGCACTCGCACTCGCACTCGCACTCGCCCGCACTCACCTTGTCGAAGATGTGCTTGCCCACGTGCGAGTCCACGGCGCTCAGCGGGTCGTCCAGGAAGTAGTTGTCCGCGTCGCAGTACACCGCCCGCGCCAGCGACACGCGCTGCTTCTGCCCGCCCGACAGGTTTATTCCTAAGCACATCCTCACTTGTTTATACAAACACCTTCACTTTGATCTGGATATAGGTATGAAAAAGAAGACTACCTTTTTCACCGATTTCCGTTTGGTCACCCCCTGGCAGAATTCCCAAGTCCGCTGCAAGAGCACACGCCTGTACGATATCATTATATTTTTTTCTGTCGAGTGGCAACCCAAACAAAATATTGTTTTGTAAAGTAGCATTTTGAATCCAAGCCTGCTGGGATACGTATGCAATATTTCCTGTAATTTTAATTGTATAAATTAGAATAGGTATATATGTAGGTATACTTAATTCAAACCCATCGGTATAGGTTTTTCGAACGAGTCCTACCTTTAATATTAACGCGTCCAGAAATCTTGTCCATGTCTCCGAGTAGTGCAGACAGCAGGGAAGTCTTGCCTGAGCCGACGCTGCCTACAACGGCGACGAGTGAACCACGAGGTATGCGTAAGTTTAAGTTCTTTAGAACTGGATCTGAATCCTGGTCGCCCCACGTGAAGTGAGCTTTCTCCATCACGATTTGGTCTTCTAAAATTATTAAACTTTACATTTTCAGAGATTCCAATTCTAATCAAAACATCGATACCTCTAAAGATATGTAGGTTAGTATAGTACTTACTCTCGTTAGGGCTATGTTCTATCGCGTTGGTATCCAATTCATCAGAATTTAAGAATTTGTTAAGCCTCTTAATACTCACTGCAGTCTAAAAGAAGAAAATTCAAATGAATGCGTCAAATTAATACCGACGTAAGAGAAGTTGGAATTAGAAAAGTACAAACCTGTATGATATCCGATATAACATTAGGCAGCATGAACATCGGGAATCGAAGTATGTTGAAAAGGGACAATGCTACGAATGCCTTTTTGGAGTCCAGCACTTCCGTATCATTCACCAACACGTAGCATGTGAACGACATCAGCGACACCTAAATTAATTTTAAAATGTAATATAGGTTTTACATTGAATAGGACTATAACTTTTTAATGTTAAATAGGCGCTTACCAAGAAAGGTGTACAAATCCATATAAACGCCATTCCTGAATTTAAATATGCCAACTTTTTTAGAACTCCCAATTCCTTATTTCTTATACCTGTAATATGATCTCGGAAGCTTGGTTCCCACGCATACATTTTGAGAACCTGACACAAGAAAATATGTTAGGTAAACAATAATAATTTTACCGAAACTGATTTAAAAATGTTTAAGCATATTACCTTCATTCCATTAAGTACTTCACTCATAAGTTTAATTCTTTGGTCTTTGTGTTTCATCAACTTGGACTGCAGTTTCTCTTGGTATCTTGCCATCAGACCATTGAAGGGCATGAGAACAATGATGACGGCTAAGCCAGCCATCACAGAAGGCCCCAACACGCCCCATAGGAAATATAGAGCTAAAGATATTTGCAACGGTGCAGACCATACCAAGTTTATGAAGGTCAAACTGCCGAACCTGAAATGTTTATTACATTTTTGAGAAGAATTTTGAATATTTTGCAATAACGGTTGTTAAACAGTTATGTCTAGAGATGACAGGTTTCTTTAATAGTTAGAATACACACAAAGTATCACACAATTTGACAATTAAACAGAAAAAATACTTACCTATCGATATCGGTGGACATTAAGTTAATTATTTCTCCAACTGTACGCTCTTTGCGAGCGGCATTGGACAAGCAGAGTGCTTTCTTATAGACAACACTACAAAGAGAATTTTTGATTTGTATTCCAACCATGTTTATTTTCATGAAATATTGCCCCAGGAACAGACTTTGTATGATAACACATACAAGCATACTGACCGCGTAGAGGTAGCCTTTCCATACAGGCTCATTGCTCTCGATAAATCCAATCAGATGCCTAAAATAGAAGAATGACAGAAAATGTAGAACATATTAACTATTTTATCAACAAAATCTCAAGGGAAAATTAAATACTTAAGTAATTCCGGCGAAGCGAAAATGAGCAGGTCGTGGATCACTTTGAGAAATACTCCGAACATGAACTGTCCACCGAAAGCTAAACAAACCACTGGCAATATCGATACTGGTTTCTTTTTCTGTTTTGCAGTCGTAGGGGATGTAGGATCACTCGTTGATTCATTTGACTTCCTGAAATTCAATGATGAAGAATAAAATTTAAAGTTCATTCCGCATCCCGGTGACGTACGTAGTAGGTACATCCTACATGAGCCTATATTAGGTACATTATACAGGCAAGTTCTTTGGTAGTATCCAAAAAACGGTAATTTTTCTGGGGAACTGTTGAACATAACTTTCAGTGTTAGGCAAGAGTCATTTCATTCTGCGGCTACAAACATTGCATAATGTAGGTAAATAATTTCATGATCAAGGTTATAAATAGACAGATAGGTAGGTACCTATCAAAGTAATTAAAACAAATTGCTCGAGTACTTATTGCCAATCTCGATAAAATTATTGACCTACTAAGATCATACGACTGAAATATAGCTGCCTGAGTAGGTACTTAAGGAGCTCGTGGCTAAGTAATAGCCGCACGGGTTTTTCGATTGCGGGGTGTTGTCGACCCGTAAGATGGTTGACCATCTTGTCATGGTAAACTCCTCCGTGTAAGTAGGTACCTATGTAAAACACACGTACTCATCTACATTCGGTTTAAAGCGCTTGGAAGCCGACTCCCATGTACTTAGTCGGGTAAAAGCAGTGCTTTAACTCTACTAGCGCACTGGGCGATATTTCTACGGCGCCCCCAACAGCAATTCAAACCCATACGAAAAACAGAGACATATTATGTAGTTACCGAATGCGCGAGCGAAGCGAGCGCGAATTTTTTTTATACTACAGTTAACAAGTCAAAGCAAAAATTACCTAAAATGTAGCCCAATCGTACATAAGTTATTGCTGGTTGGTGGAACACGGGATCACGAAATTTTTTGTTATATTTTAGAACTCAAAACAAAAATTACTTAAAATGTAGCCCAAACGTAGATAACTCTTTGTTGGTGTTGGCGCCTATGAATTAAAATTTTGGGACTTAAAGTAGTACCATAAATAGAAACTATGACTAAAAATGAGATTGACTTCATCATGACGAACAAGAAGCACATATTCAGAGATGTCTCCGTGATCAATAGGTTTAATACCGGTAGCGATCACCGACTTGTCCGAGGCTCTCTGAATATCAACTTCAAGGCCGAACGTTTCCGTCTGATGAAGGCCAGGCTCCGACCAACACTGCTCCAAACCATGACAGGATCTGAAACGTTCCAGTCAAATTTGGAGAACCGATTTGCCGCCGTGGAAACCACAACAGACGTTAACCAGAACCACGAATATGTGGTTCGGATCCTCAGGGAGGAAGGTTCGAGATTCTGTAACATGCAGCGTAAGGGCAAGAAATCAAAGCTTTCGGAAGAGACATTAGGGCTTATGAAGAAACGACGTGAAAACCCGCCTGTCACTTCGTCAGCTAAGCGGGCTCTAAACCAAGAGATCAACAAGCACGTACGACGCGACCTCCGGTGCTCCAATACTCTTGACATTGAAAGAGCAATTGAGCTAAATCGGGGGTCAAAGGTGTTCGTACAATCTCTTGGAAGAAGCCACTTGACGAAGTTGACCACAACAAGTGGAGAAGTCGTTTCTTCGGTGCCGGCAGTCCTTTCGGAAGTGGAAAATTTCTATGGCCGGTTATACGCATCGCATGCCTCTCGACCTGATCCCGGAAATGAGGATTCTAGAGCCACATTAACACGC
Organism: Helicoverpa armigera; assembly: GCF_030705265.1. NCBI lineage: Eukaryota > Metazoa > Arthropoda > Insecta > Lepidoptera > Noctuidae > Helicoverpa > Helicoverpa armigera. The sequence goes on along the minus strand of NC_087132.1, from coordinate 4,169,468 downwards.
CATTTCACCGAAGACCTGCCAGAAGTCAGCAGTAGCGAAATCGAGATCGCTCTGAGACAGCTCAAAAATGGAAAAGCCCCTGGCGAGGATGGCATTACAACAGAGCTTTTAAAAGCAGGAGGAAAGCCCGTACTGGGGGAGCGCCAGAAGCTTTTTAATGCCGTCCTGTTTGAAGGGAGAACTCCAGAGGCGTGGAGTAGGAGTGTTGTCGTCCTGTTCTTCAAAAAGGGAGACAAAACCCAGCTGAAGAACTATCGACCCATTTCCCTCCTAAGCCACGTCTATAAGCTGTTCTCAAGAGTGATCACGAACCGACTTGCGCGGAGACTCGACGAATTCCAACCACCGGAGCAGGCTGGGTTTCGGAGCGGATACGGCACCATAGACCACATCCACACAGTGCGGCAGATTATACAGAAGACCGAAGAGTATAATCAGCCCCTGTGTCTAGCATTTGTGGACTATGAGAAGGCCTTTGACTCGGTTGAAATCTGGTCTGTTCTGGAGTCCCTGCAGCGTTGTCAAGTAGATTGGCGATACATCCAAGTGATGAGATGTCTCTACGAAGCCGCTACAATGTCCGTCCAACTACAGAATCAGCAAACAAGGCCCATACCGTTGCATCGAGGAGTGAGACAAGGGGATGTTATTTCCCCGAAACTGTTCACTAATGCAATAGAGGATATGTTCAAGACGCTGAACTGGAAAGGACGAGGCATCAACATCAATGGCGAACACATCTCTCACTTGCGATTTGCTGACGATATCGTCATCATGGCGGAAACGCTGCAGGACCTACAACAGATGCTGAACGACCTGGCTGAATCTTCTCTACGCATCGGCCTACGGATGAACTTGGACAAAACCAAGGTCATGTTCAATGAACATGTTCTACCGGAACCGATTGCGATACACGGCGCCGTTCTCGAAGTTGTTCGGAAATATGTATACCTCGGGCAGACATTGCAGTTAGGTAGAAACAACTTTGAGGACGAGGTGAATAGGAGAATTCAGTTGGGTTGGGCTGCATTTGGGAAGCTGCGTCGAGTCCTAACATCGTCGATCCCACAGTGCCTAAAGACAAAAGTCTTCAATCAGTGCGTCCTACCTGTCATGACTTACGGAGCCGAAACGTGGACACTGACGGTACGGCTGGTCCACAAGTTTAAAGTCGCTCAGCGGGCTATGGAAAGGGCTATGCTCGGCATTTCTCTGAGGGATCGCATCAGAAATGAGGTAATCCGTCAGAGAACCAAGGTCATCGACATAGCCCACCGAATCAGCAAGCTGAAGTGGCAGTGGGCTGGCCATATTAGCCGAAGAACCGATAACCGTTGGGGTAAACGAGTTCTAGAGTGGAGACCGCGCCTCGGCAAACGTAGTGTAGGACGTCCTCAGGCACGGTGGAGTGATGACTTGCGCAAGACGGCTGGCAGGAGCTGGATGCGAGAAGCCGAAAATCGATCTCAGTGGCGTGCACTTGGAGAGGCCTATGTCCAGCAGTGGACTGCGATAGGCTGATGATGATGAAATAGAAACTAGAAGTTACTTTCTTATTAATAAAAGGACTTATATCCTTACGAATAACTACCGGAGATATATCGTGAAAGACGGGACGGTTGACATATGTCGGGCATGTCACCATCCGGGTGAGTCTATCAGACATATTATATCTGGTTGTTCTCGTTTGGCTAATGGTGAATATTTGCACAGACATAACCAAGTGGCCAAGATTATCCACCAGCAGCTTGCCCTGCAATACAACCTTGTAGACCTTGAGGTACCGTACTACAGGTATGCGCCCGACCCAGTTCTCGAAAAGGACCATATCACGTTGTACTGGGATCGATCTATCATCACTGACAGGACTATTGTAGCCAATAAGCCTGATATTGTGGTGATAGATCGATTAGCGCGCCGCGCGATGATAGTCGATGTCGCCGTTCCGCATGACGAGAACCTTGTGAAAGCTGAGAAAGAGAAACAAATAAAGTATCTCGACTTAGCGCACGAGGTTGTCGCCATGTGGAGTGTCGACACGGCTGTTGTTGTGCCGATTGTCGTTACGGCCAATGGTTTAATAGCCAAGAGCCTCGACGAACACCTCAGGAGGCTCTCGTTGGGCGGCTGGATCAAGGGACTGATTCAGAAGGCAGTACTCCTTGATACGGCACGTATTGTGAGGAGGTTTCTGTCTCTGGGACCCTAACCACCGGTACCTTGGACCCTGTGCCCGATATCGGTGGCAACCTATTTTTTATATTTTTAAATGTTTTTTATTTTTATATTTAATATTTAAAAATGTAAATCATATGTTAGAAAATAAATAAATGATAAGAAAAAAGGACTTAAAAATGACGCTACCTTTTTGCTAGGGTAGACAAACAAAATTTGAAAAATAAAAACAACTATAAAGTGAAGCAAGCAAGCCCGAAAAAGCTTTTTTGAGATTTGGATCACTAAAAGTCCTTAACGTATATAATAAAAGGCGACTGTGAAGTGAAGAAGCCGCGAGCGAAAGGAGCGCGATTTTTTTTGAATATTGGGACATTAAATTAAAAGTAGCTATATGTGAAAAAAAATGCAAGCGTAAAGTAAAGAAACCGCGAGCGAAGCGAGCGCGAAAATTTTTGAGTTTTGGGACATAAAAGTAGTGTATCTAACGCGCCCGGCATTGTATGACAATACATTAATTTAATTGAAATTTCTTGGTCCAGGTGCGTACCGCGGCGCCCGGGTTATTCGCACACCCTGCACCATAGGTTAAGGCGGCCCTGATGCTATCCATACATTTGGATACAGTTCTTGTAAGCTTCGATCTTTGATGAAATTTAAAACAAAAATAGGAGTAAAATTCTGATCAAGGATTGGTTGGGGGCGCCTGCGGTGCCCCTTATGTCCGGCGCCCTGGGCCGTCGCCCAACCGCGCCCTAACCTAAAGCCGCTACTGGGTAAAAGGCAAGGTAGATGATGAGTAGTTCTTTACCTAACTCGGTTGTTGAACATAGTTCGACAGATTATTTATCAACTCATGATTTGTTTAGCTGCCGCTACCGGCTATAGCATAATGTATTATTTATTGCACACCTGAGCAAGCTTCGCACTTTCCCATAATTACTTAATTGTGGTTATTCTTGAAATTAATCAAATTATTTACTCTAATTAAAATTAAAAGCAGGTGCCTACATTACATCAGATAAATATTAGGCAGGTATACCCATACCTACCTACTCTTAAGTACCCAACAAGTCCAAAAAGACCTAGAAATGAAAACGAAAGCGAGGCGAGGCCACTAAGTAACAAGTTGTTTTACTTTCATTGTGATTGTAAAATCAACCGTTCCACTCAAATGTTTTCAACGGTGTGGTTGACGACGACAGAATGCGTTGTTCAAATGATTAGGTGGACAACAAGAGGAAGGTGAAATAGATAATAAATCTTCTACTGCGAAAGAAATTGCAGATAAGAGAAAAACAGCATTTTAGGGTTAAATAGAAAAATACTTAATTCAGAACTAGATACCTATAGTTTCATCATGCGCGCTTCTAATGACCGAGACATGCTAAGTGTCATTGACATTATAGGTGCATAACCTTTTCAAAAGCTCTGGCAATTCCAAGTTATGCGCGGATATCTTTTTTTATTTATCTTTCGTGGAACCTTCAAAAGCATTCATTTTGCAAAACAGGAAACTATCATAACATAATGAAATAATTTTTAGGGTTCCGTACTCAAAGAGGTTAAATGGTTACCTATTACCTATACGTGTCTCTCTTCCAAATAACTGTTTCAGGGTGCAGTAGCAACTGTCTATAAGGAAAACTATCTCGTCTCAGTTACAGGTTCTAAGTTGTAGTTGATAAACCAAAGCGTATACTGCGCGTGCGCCTTTTATTAAATACCTCAGGATTCAAGAAAATATTTATTACAGAAACAGTTTTAATAAGGAAAAGGCCAAGTAAAATACTTTAATACTAGGTACATTCCCGCTGCAAAGCCAGCTTGAATATAAACGTAGGACTGCGTAAAACCAATTCAAGCCTAAGTCTAAATCTGTCTGTCGAAAGGAGATACAGAGCTTGTATATTGATTAGAACGAAGACACGCGTGAGTCAGAAGTTTATCATTTTCGAAACGCAATATTTGTAATTGATTTCAAAGCGGAATAATATGTATGTAACCGAAGTAAGGTGCGGAAGCATTTGATAAGATTTAAAAAGTTATCGCGAAAAAGTTAAAAAGACGTGTATATCAAAGAAAAAATATATAATTATTTTCCTTAAACACATTTCTTTTTTTTTTGCAATAATCCTGTTGATTTAAAATTGATCTGTATATCTCGAATACTCACGCGTCTCGTTTATTCGAAGCTCTCTGCCAAAATTTCTCAAACCTAGGAACAGCCTCTTTGGATGTAAGTTGTGGGTGTAGAGGCCATATATCTTCTTCAGTAAGACTTCTTCGGAAGCCCGTCAGAGCGAGTGGGTCGAACCAACTAAAAGTTAGGCGACTTGGAACCCCTGCACTGTTCTCGGGGGACTGAACCTGTATACAGTGATGATAGTAAGCATTTACAAAGAAAATAAATGGAACTACTACCAAGAACGTAATTAATACTTTTATTTTACCTTTTCATAAGTGTAAGGGGTGTCTAAAGGTGGCAAGTCAGCGAAACAATTCAACAAAAACATAATGACAATAAGCATATAGTACACGATATAACTAGCAAAATTATATCGGACATACGCGTCGTCTTTTGCTTTGTACTGCACGATCTCGGACCTGAGTTGCGGTAGTCCAGCCAGGATGAGGAGCAACCAGAATATAAACAGCACCCCTGACGTCTTTATACCATATTTCCTGTTGTAGCACAGTAGTGTTACTGACAACATCTGAGGAAAATAAATCGAGGTTTAGTAACATCAAAAAGGCCCATAGATACATATTTGTATATTTTCTGTAAGAATGTTGGTTTCTAAAATTAATAACAGAGTGAAGATATTTTGATTTCGATTCGTATCAGAAAACAGGTAGGGTTTTCCGTAATATTTACAAAATTAAAATAAATACTTTAGGGGGGCAAACGGCGAATGCTGCAAACGTGTTTTTTTTGCCGTTTTATAAGATCTATAACGGGGCGGAACCGCGGAACCCATCGTGTGCGAGTGCGTCTCACACTTTGCCCGGTATTTTATATAGTTTTTTATAAATATGTTATGTTGGTATTGTATGGTATCTATGTATTTGGTCCTAACTTATATTTCATGAAGAATCAATCTAATTTAATCGAATATTTTAAACCTACCCAGGTAGGTAGGTACTTATATCCACTTACTGAGTCTGTATTTTTTTAAACAAGAAGTTATCTATTCTTATTAGTTTGTAGTGTTATTAGTTAGTTTGTGTATGTTTCCCTTCACTTTTCACAAAGCTTCATTACCCAGGTACCTACTTACATTTATTATGTAATATATAATACAGATACAATGTTTAAAACCAATCTTAATGTTTAAAACCAGTTTAAAATCTTGTTTAAAATCTTAATGTTTAAAACCAGATACAATGTTTAAAACCAATCTTAAAAGGTATTTAATAAATAAGTGCTACTATAGCATACAAGAATTTTTAAGTGAGTGATACACACATATTTTATATTTTAAATTCTCTTTAGTGATTGTTTTTATTTTGAGTCTTTTCTTTAATTACTTACATATTTTAATACTGTTTTTTTTTTTTTATATAGAGTCAATTTTAATATCTTAAGACTGCGCCGAGCGAACACAGCGCGCGGAAAATAGGTATTTACTGCGGCGCGCTAGTTGTGTGCGTCGTTACGCACACAACGACAAGTTCGCTCGGTGGCCGCTTGCGTTGCATGGCAGAAGTGAGTAAGTCAGGATTTTTAGAATTTGAGTGACTGAGTGTAACTTAGAGTTTTTAAATTTTGAGTGTATTGAGTGAATTGAAAAGACGAATAATGAATATTTTGACGGTTCTGTGTAGGTACATAAATCCGATTAATAAAACTAATCCTGTTAATATTATGAACGTGAAAGTTTGTTTGGATGAATTTTTGTTACTCTTTCACACGAAAACTACTGAACGGATTTGAATGATATGATGAAAAAAAGACGAAGTTTTTGGATTTTTCGAAAATCACCTCCCAAGTTACTGTAATAGGATACAGTTATCGGCACGGATATTGGGCTATGACCTTCACCTGCGCAGAAGCTATTTATTGGTTTATTGCCTTATGTGTACAGTGCGCAAAGCGATCCCCACTCTTCCGCCGAGAACCGTGCCGTGCCGATAACTATATTCAAGTTTAAAAGGGTAGATCTTTAACCGCTGAACGTACGAACGAACGGTTTGGTAGGTGAGTAAGTAGGTAAGATATATGGGTAGGTTGTTGTAATAAAACCAATCTGTAATAAAAAAATCTTTAATTTAACCTGACGTAAAACAACTTGATAAGAATTTTACAAAAACATACTTAAAGCGCAGAAACGTGGTTAATTTATTATACAGGTTGTACCGAAGAGTTGTAGTTTTTTTTTAATAAAAATTGAGAAATCAAAGGCATTAATAAATTTCAGAAAAAATAATGTTGATTTTCCAAATTTGTCATCAGCTGACCAAAATTTGTGTGAGAATACATAAAAAGAAACTGTAAAAGACACAAGAATGTATCAACCTCATTCAAAAAATATAATAGTTATTTCCAACCACAAAGATAGGTTATACAAAAAAAATGCACATTTGCATCTCGGACTGAAGACTGAACTTAACTTACGAATGTTGGTGCATAATTTAAAAATGTGTTCATGTGATTTATGACGATAATTTTCGTTTATCCTTTTGATTGATTGCATCAAGAATATATTTAGGTTCCCTGATATCCATTTGCCTATCTAACCGAGAATCAAGAATTTCAGGCAGTAAGCAATCAAAATAAAAAGTTTTCAATTTCTCTTCCATTTTACACCAAAATTCTTTATCTTCCTCAATTAGTTCAACCTTCATGTCTACTTCAGTCCAAACGGCAAATATACATACATGTTTTTCTTTGTGTAATGTGAAGTTGTCCTTGTGTTTGGAAGTACCTACCAATCATGATTTTTATTTAGATTGATATTACCTTCCTTGTCTCTTTTCCAAAAAATAATTTTCTTTTCTCTTATGCCATCGTCAACACTCATGTCTCTGGCTGAATAAGGACAGTTAATTTCCACAAATTTGTCCTCTTCTACAATACCATCCGGACTTGCTCCTAAAAATGGTAAAAGATTTTAAAACTTATGTCAGATTCGCAATCGCGACCCCCAAAAACCTATGACGTGATACCCATATCGAATGTTTGACAAAAACTAGCATCCGCCATCTTGAATTTTAAAATTAATGTCAGATTTGCAATCGCCGCCCCCAAAAACCTATTACACGATACCCATATCGAATATTTGACAAAAACTACCATCCGCCATCTTGAATTTTAAAATTAATATCAGATTCGCAATCACCGCCCCCAAGAACCTATTACATGATACCCATATCGAATATTTGACAAAAACTAGCATCCGCCATCTTGAATTTTAAAATTGATGTCAGATTTGCAATCGCCGCCCCCAAGAACCTATTACACGATACCCATATCGAATATTTGACAAAAACTAGCATCCGCCATCTTGAATTTTAAAATTAATATCAGATTCGCAATCACCGCCCCCAAGAACCTATTACATGATACCCATATCGAATATTTGACAAAAACTAGCATCCGCCATCTTGAATTTTAAAATTGATGTCAGATTTGCAATCGCCGCCCCCAAGAACCTATTACACGATACCCATATCGAATATTTGACAAAAACTAGCATCCGCCATCTTGAATTTTAAAATTGATGTCAGATTTGCAATTGCCACCCCCAAGAACCTATTACACGATACCCATATCGAATATTTGACAAAAACTAGCATCCGCCATCTTGAATTTTAAAATTGATGTCAGATTTGCAATCGCCGCCCCCAAGAACCTATTACACGATACCCATATCGAATATTTGACAAAAACTAGCATCCGCCATCTTGAATTTTAAAATTGATGTCAGATTTGCAATCGCCACCCCCAAAAACCTATTACACGATACCCATATCGAATATTTGACAAAAATTGAAGAAAAGATTATATCCGTTATAAAAAAAAAGAAATACGTACTTTTTCCGAGAACATTTTTTTTTTCGTAAATTAGCGCCAACTTTCTTCTTATAATTTTTTTCCTTAAGCTTTCCCATTTTACTAAAACAACATTTTAAAAAATGTTACAAAAATATGCTTTGAATAGTATAAATAAAACATAGATATGCACAATATAATAACAACTCAAAAAACAAAAAATATGACTTACCTTATTCAACAGTTTGCGTTTGCGTTTGGCAAGGTATAAGTACACAATAGATCGCGAAGTATCGTTATCGGCGCGTCGCTTCCCGATGAGACGTGACCACTCTCCGAGCTCTCGTGGACGACTGAACTTTCGGCCGGTGTACGTTGCGTATGATTCAAAACAGGGCGCGCAGCGGCCCAATTTTAAACAAAATAATGTCTAAAATAACCAAGCTACATTTTCGAAAATTTTAAAACGACAAATTGTAGTATGATTATTATAGATTGATATGCATTAAAGTTTGTGAAAAAATGTAACAGTTTACTATCAAAATTCAACTAAATACGAACGTGCTATTTTAAGATTTTTGTCCATGTTTACACATTTTTGTTATTTTAACTAGACAATAATTATAATTTTTGCCAACGATGAATTGTAAACACAGTCATTGTGGTGCTCAATACATATTTTTTATGGTAATTTTGATAATAGTATTGGTGATATCCCTTTAACTGTGACGGCCGTTTTGTATTATTTTGCACGACGCAGTCTTAAGCTAGCTTAAGAACCATTTGAAATTTTGTACGCCATCATAAGGCAAAACATGAGTTGAAACTACTTATAACACCTATGCTTTGTACCATGTTTTACAAAATAAAGTATCTTTATCTCTTTATCTTTAGGTACGTAGGTTTACCTAGGTACTTGCTATATATTCTATGAAATATAAAATACTTACCAAAGTAAAAATTTTAACAACAGGATCATAAAAATCTGCATCATTAATTTGATTGTCTTCTCTAGACGATTCATAAGTAACTAGCACAAGGTTAAGTATTTGCAACAATACTAAGAGACTGGTTATGACCAGCTTGCTTATATTGAGTTTGTTCCATGGTATATTGCTTTCCCTACTGGTCAATATATGGTAAACATCTATGAGGGCTGCCAGCCAGAGGAACAGACATGGAACCCACACAAGGACAGTCTTCTGGAAACATCGGGTAAAGTCCGGGTCGTCTGTATACCATGTGAAGTTGCTGTCCTACAAATTGTATAAGATAAATTAATAATATTAGGGTAAGTAAGTACTAAACCTAGTCATACAATATATTGCATAGTTTGTCTTTTGTATTCTTAATCCATTAAAACATATTGTACAAATCTTAAATATTTTTTTCTATTTTTGTTTATTTATTAGGTTCCTACTCAATGAAAATAATAGGTAATTTAAATTAAGATATTTCAGTTATTTTTTAAGTCTAACTTATAAAAAGTTTTATTTTTAAAATAACACTAGAATGTTAGTTGAACTTATCATTATATGTACATACCTACATAATATTTTTATATATTATGTCAATATGGTGAGATGACAAACAATTGCACAACATTAGTCATAGCAACTTGGTCCTTACACCATAATTAGAAACTAAGAACATTATTTCATAACAATATTATAATTTTGAGAAATGATAATCTTTTCTCAATAAATACAAGAATATAAAAATATATAAAACAGAATAAATTACTATTTTCTCTTTTTGACTGACAATAATTGCAAAAAATAGTTCAAATCTGATACAAACCCAAAACGTGGAGCTACAAAAATAATCCAATGACGAATTGGAGGTCATTATGAATTAAAAAAAAAACTTATAACTTTTTTCAGTTCAAATTTACCGCACTCACTGGTACCCGGACTAAAGTTTTTGGCCATGTAAAGTGCACAGACCTCTTGCCTTGACTGACAGACATAGCTAGCTAGTGAGCGAGTGACCGAGTGTGTATGAGTCAGAGCCGGAATGAGCATGAATGAATGCCATTAATTTCATTCATGCTCTCATTATTTTCTCAGCTCAGATTAATGAAAAACAATGACATTAAATTATTTTCTAACGGTCGTTTCCAATAATCCATTATATAGATTTTGCTAACATTCGGATCGGAAGTTGACATTTCATTACGGGGACATGTCAAATTTTTATCTGTAGTTGTTGTACAGATAGGTTGAATATTGGAAACGGGCTTATGTAACCCTAAAAGCTTAATTTATGATTGGAGGTGAAGTCGAGTCTATAATAGTGGTGAAGTTCAGGGCGACAACGAAAAAAAGGAGGTTATTATTGTAAAGGGCAGCCCACACGATTAATTATTATTTACGGACACCATAGACGAAAGCATAATCGGGTACTCGTAATCATTCGGTCACTTGATTCGATCCATTCACTCATGGCTTGTGGTTTGTGATGGTGGAGCTTTCTAGCTGGTGTAAAACTGAATTGAGTTGTTAATTTTACCCATATTGATTGTGTTATTTAATAAACATTAGGTTTTAGTGATTTTAAGAACAAAAGAACTGTTTCTGGTGTGCTCGCATAAGTAAATTGTGACGAGGAGGGGACCGTGTTGGTCGTTGTATCAGGATGGCCGAATATTTAGCTGCTATTTTTGGTACAGAAAAAGATAAGTAAGTATCACCTGAGTTTTACTTTAAATTGGTCTGAAAACTGCAAAAGTAATTAAAGTGCACAGAAAGTATTTTTATGTTCATAAAATATTTGCAGTATTTAGAGGTTATTTTTCGGATTACCAACAATATAAGAAATCTACACGTTTACACTAATTTATGAGGTAATACCTACCGCTAGATCGATGTGAGTGGGGTACGACCGTGTTTAGGTTTCTAACAAAGCTTTAGTTGATCTCTGTGGGCAGAGCTAGTTATCCAAGATACTTACTACAAGCAGGTACAAATTGTTTGGAATCTTAGAAACTAATAGTGCTAGTACTTTTTAATGTGTAAGCAGAGTTAATGTTTGGGTTAAACGCCGCCCCTAAGACAACCCACTGACCTAATGTTTTGTTTCAATTTCTTTCAGAGTAAACTGTTCGTTCTACTTTAAAATTGGGGCCTGCCGACATGGTGATCGCTGTTCACGTATTCACAACAAGCCAACTTTTTCACAGACAGTGCTTTTACAAAATCTGTATGTGAACCCTCAGAATTCAGCCAAATCTGCTGATGGCAGTCATTGTAAGTATTAGTTTGAAAACCTAAAACCCAGTTGCACCATATAACTATAACAATAAGCAAACCACAAACAGCCATGTACTTCCCGCTCATTAATCAATTTGGTCAGTTGACTACTAAAATGGTTCTGATATTGTTACTTAAACAGGTGCATCTTACCAGTTATGTTAACAACAGATTATTATTTTGTTTGTAATATATTGGTATTCAAACTCCTTTAAATATTTTGTACAATAAGCATTTCTAGGCAAATTCATACACCCAGTATTTATATTGATTCCAATAGAGTAGCTAATTTTCTAAATTGCTCTAAAATAATATATAATATTGTTTGTTTTCAGTGGTTGTGGCCAATGTATCTGACGAGGAGATGCAGGAGCATTACGATAACTTCTTTGAAGATGTATTTGTTGAATGTGAAGACAAATATGGAGAAATTGAGGAAATGAATGTATGTGACAATTTGGGAGACCACTTGGTTGGCAATGTTTATATTAAGGTAAGTTCAAGAAAATATTTTATTGTAAAAAATAATAATTGTATACTTTCGCCGATGGTTGCTATCCCACTGGCGTTTTCCGCTGGTTTACTTTAGAGACTGGCTTTTGGCTGAATGCTGGCAGGATAGGCCTAGAAAATTTTAGTACAGATCTGTCAGAATAATTGAAATTACCTTGCAATATTTTCAAAATGCATTTGATACAAATGGCAAAATTATATTTTCAATGTATTTCAGTTCCGTCGCGAGGAAGACGCAGAGAAGGCTGTGAATGACCTAAACAACCGTTGGTTTGGCGGTCGACCCGTGTACGCCGAGCTGTCTCCCGTGACGGACTTCCGTGAGGCTTGCTGCCGTCAGTATGAGATGGGTGAATGCACCCGCAGTGGCTTCTGCAACTTCATGCACTTGAAGCCCATATCGAGAGAGTTGAGGAGGTTAGTACTAGCTTTTAGCTTATTGCTGTAAGTTTTATACATATTTTTGAGCGGCCATAGAAGTAAAGATCAATGATAACAATTTCGAAGAAATAACAAATCTGCATAGAGAACAGAACTTTATGTTGTGTTAGTATGACAAACAGCAATTATGATTTTATCAATATGTTCTATGCTTTGACTTAATATAATGATTTCTAAGGCATAGACAACTGATATGCTGTTATTACTGCAAATATTTAATTAGTTATTGTTAGTGCTGACCCACTTTGACTAAGTATATTTACTTTTCTTGTTGTTGTTATCAAGTTAGAGAAATCTAAGAAAACTCTTACCATTATATCATGGCAGCAAACGCAGACTTTACATTCAGATCTAAGAATAAGTTTATAACTATAAATATTTAATGACCCTGATTTGAATGTGCAAATTCCAGGTACCTTTACTCCCGTCGCAAGGGTTCCCGTCGCTCCCGCTCCCGGTCCCGCGAGCGCCGGCGCCGCTCGCGCTCGCGTGGGGAGAACCGCCGCCGCGAGCCGCCGCGCAACTCGCGCTCGGGACGATATTGACCGTGACCACGCCACCACTGTCCACCACGGGGTACACTCAGCTCCCGTGGGGACCTGCGATTTCGACCGTGACGAGACTACTGTCCACCACGGCGAACAGTCACTTCCCATAGGGACCTATTCTATCTTACATTGGTTTAAAATAAACAAGGATTTCAGAGACCATAAGTGACTTTCTATACACAATGATTTCTTAACATAAGTTGTATGATAGATTTTTAAATCTGGGTGTGCTAGTATTCATGATTAAGTACATATTTGTATGATCCTTTGAAATATTAATTTTACAACACTGTTTTACAGCATTGCTAATTCATATAATAGCCCAACTGTCTAGTGTATAATTGAACGCAATTGGTAAACATAGATTTTGAATAAAATGTATATTCCATGCATGACTGATAGTAATGTATTTCTTGTATTGCTAACATGTTAGTTTGATAGTTTTTAACCCCCGACGCAAAAACGACGGGGTGTTATAAGTTTGACGTGTCTGTGTGTGTGTGTGTGTGTGTGTGTGTGTGTATGTGGCATCGTAGCTCCCAAACGGATGATCCGATTGTAATGCGGTTTTTTTTGTTTAAAAGGTATGTCAGTCGGGAGTGTTCTTAGCTATGTTTGGTGGAAATCGGTTCAGGTCTTCAAGGTCATCAGCTCGTTTGCTAGATGTGATAGGAATGTTACACGCTCAGTTGCAAGTGCAAGTGTACGTGGGATCTGAAATTTGAAACACTAATGTCTTTTGGAACCACTGAGCTGGTCTGCTGTTAGGGCACGAAGGTAGGAGACGTAACCCTAAACTGCCTTTTAGTAAACCCATCGAGTTTGGGCTCGTTGAATTTGTCTTGACGAGTTCTCTTCATGTTTCTGATTGACGAGAACCTGATGCTGGAAATGGGATGTGGCGGATGAAACCCTGGAATACCGGAATGAAACGGATAAACCGATTTATATTTTTGCTGAAAATCTAGAATGTCCAAAGGTTAATCTTTATTGTTTCTCAATCTGTGCAATTCTCCCAGAGCCAGTTTGTCATGAGGATTGTTAAACAGCTTCCTTTGGCTGAGATCGCATATAGCGACCCCATCTTAAGATAAAATAAATTAAATGAAAGAAGGAAAAATTAAGGAGCTCCTTTTAAAAGCATGAAATAAAATTAAATTATAAATTAAAAAAAACCCCCGACCCAAAAAAAGTATGCAATAATTATGACAAAAGGTTAAAAACGCTAAACCCTATAAAAAGCAAAAAATAACTTTTAACACTACGTAAACTAAATTTTGACGTGTCGGGGGACCGCTTTTTACCTTCATAAATACTTACATAAATCAAATGATACCTACCTAATTATAACAATCGTTTAAAAAAAAACACGTATCTGAAGTAATGAATTAGAGCGGTCCCCCGACACGACAAAATTTAGTTTACGTAGTGTTAAAAGTTATTTTTTGCTTTTTATAGGGTTTAGCGTTTTTAACCTTTTGTCATAATTATTGCATACTTTTTTTGGGTCGGGGGTTTTTTTAAATTTATAATTTAATGTAGTCCAAGTTATAAATAAGCAGTAATGAATGAGGTTTTCAGACACTATCATGACGTATGATGTTTTAAGTTCAATTTAGTATCTGTGTTTTACTTTAATATGTTTCTCAGCTATTTCCTTCATTGTCGCATTTATTAAGCTGTGAGATATCACGATATCCATCTTGGACAGTAATATTTGTAAGAAATGTGGGAAAATCAATATAAGTTTAATTTCTTTAATACTGCTCTTTATTTACCTTTAAACGTTTATTGAAGTGTGCCCAATGCACATAGAGACAGATCTTGCCATATCATATTAATTCATTGGTATTATTTTGACTTGTAAAACAAAGTATCCTATAATTATTTGTTGGTAATTTTTAATTGTGACTCGTCATAAATATCTTCCCAGAAAGCCATGTTTTCTTTGTTAGGGTCACGCTTGCATTCCAGTTGTTTTCCTATGATGTAGTAATTTCGCTCAGAATCTTTGAATGGTTTCCATTTCATAGTTTCGTTTGATGAAGGGTTACTGGAATGAGAAATAATAATTATTAACAATGTGCCCTTCAATATCTGATTATAATCGTTAAGCACGTATTAAGACACTATTATGCTTACCCAGTTCTAGCAAAATTCACCCATAGGCGTACGAATTGCTTTATAATGTCCCTAGACTCATCTGTTAGCGGTATATCTAAGCAAGTTACGTTGAATAGATAAGCCAACTCATCAGAATGACATACTCCTTTTAGGGAATCCATATTATATGCCTTTTTCGTGAAATTCCTTTCAGTTTCTGCTACAAATTCGTAGAAGTACACAGGTGCCGATGTAACTTGTACGTGATACCGTGCGTATCTCATGATATTGTACAAAAACGCTCTATCCGTTTCAAAGTCCGTATATTCTTGTATCAGCTCCATCGATATCGGTTGATCATTAAAATAATGTTTTCGTATCCTGCCATCAGCTTTCTGCACTCTTTCTGGTTCCCATTTAAGTTTTAATTCCCTTGGTACTATTGTGCTAGGAATAGACAAGAAGCCAGCTGTAAGTGGCAGTTTTCTTCCTATTTCTATACCGTCTCCTGAAGTGTAGCCTAATATTACAGGCACTTTTGCCATTTGTCCTTTTTTCACTAATTCTATTGGTAAATCCGATAGAAATTTATTTTCTTCTAGACCGGCTTTTTCTACTACTGGGCCAAATAGAATACTGTCTAATAAGTCATTGTATTGTAATTCTAAAATTGGTAACTGTATGTTTACTAACGAGGACGCTGGTACTGTTCTTAGAAATTCTAACAGCTCGGTTGGATTGTCAGTTTCTTTTCCCAGCAGTTTTCCTAGTTGAAAAGCTCTTTGACGGGCGTATATATTGTAGCTCCACTCGTTTAGACAAACACCACTTTGGCATATAGCTTTATTAAATAAATTCGCACTCATTTTTGATACCAGGTGACAAGACACTGACGCGGAGCCAGCGCTGCATCCGAATATAGTTATGTTGTTGGGGTCGCCTCCAAAAGCTGCTATATTCTGCTTCACCCATTTCAAGGCAAGCACTTGGTCTTTCAAGCCAGCATTACCTGGAACTTCTTCGGTATCTAAACACAAAAAGCCTAAGACTTCAAGTCTGTAGTTAATTGTTACTAATATAACGTCGTGTGCCATGAAGAATTCTGGTCCATAAAAATCGGAGTCTCCAGATCCCGTATAGAAGCCGCCGCCATGAATCCAGACCATCACGGGGAGAGGTTTTGGTGGCGTAAGTGTTTTGGTGTATACGTTAAGGTAGAGACAGTCCTCGCTGCCTGCTTCCACACGGTTCATGCGTTCGTTGAACTGCGGACACACGGGGCCGTGCTGCGACGCGTCACGAACTCCCTGCCATGGCTCGGGAGGCTCCGGCGCCTGAAACAAATACAATTTATTCATGGTACTAGCTTCTGCCCGCGACTTCGTACGCGGATCCTGTCCCTTATGCCAGCGACTACGGGGTCAGCAAAATCAAAGATCTTAATCGTCTGATATTGAATTTTAAGAATGAATTGTTGACTTGAAAACAACGGAATACGCATTAGAAACGTTCCAATTATTTATTTTTTTTACTTCAACGGCAAAAGCACAGCAGACTAAACAAAACGCTGAGAACTGAACCGCAATAGACGCGACCATAGGGATAAAAGTAGTGATTCTAATTAGTCCGCATTTAAGTTGTGTGTGGCAAAAATATTACACGTATTATTACGTAAAAAACATTAAATAGATGACAAAGTCGTGGTGACTTAGTGGAAGTCGTGGTGGTTTAGTGGGTAGAGAACCAATCTCTCAAGTATGAGCGTACGTCTTTGATTCCAGGTCTGGCAAGTACCTGCCAATGCAACTTTTCCAAGTTCGTATGTAGGTACTTTCTACGTATATTTTGGATACCAATGACCGTTATTTGGAAGGCATGTTAAACTGTAGGTTCCGGCTGTCATTGAACATTCTTGGCAGTCGTTATGGGTAGTCAGACCAGTAAGTCTGACCAGTTTTACCAAGGGGTGTTGGGTTGAGCGGGTAACCGGGTTGTGGAGGTCAGATAGGCAGTCGCTCCTTGTAAAACACTGGTACTCAGTTGCATCGTGACTGGAAGTCGACTTTAACATAATTGGGACCTGGTCCCTGTTGCCCTCTTGTTGCCATTCAGTAACTGATTCCCGGGGGCCCAGTAAGTGAGCTGGCAAAGTATCTAATACATTGTCATCGGCAGGTGCCATAGTTCCCGTAGTTTCCCCATTCCTAGTCCATTAGCATCCCATCACAATAGCCCAAGTAGTTTTCATCCACAGTTAGCAATGGTATAGCACAGAACCGGGGATTGTCTTTTTTTTAACGACGTCCACCGGGGATTGTCCTAGAGTTCATATTTCTATAGTGTATAAAGGGATAATCGTCGGTTTTGTGTCACCATACCTATTTCATAACATTCGTTTCTATACATTTCAAGTGTAGTATTGCTCTTGAAGTTCCACATCAGGTGTTCCAGATCTTTGATGTATATACGTCAATAGAGAGTGCTTATTAGATTGAACCACTTTTGCAAAAACGTCATATCTT
Source organism: Helicoverpa armigera (assembly GCF_030705265.1). Lineage (NCBI taxonomy): Eukaryota > Metazoa > Arthropoda > Insecta > Lepidoptera > Noctuidae > Helicoverpa > Helicoverpa armigera. The sequence continues at coordinate 4,151,920 of NC_087132.1, read as the reverse complement.
TATATGCTATAGTCTAGCTGGGCTCCTGGGGTTCCACATCAGGTGTTTTACTTCTTCAATTTTTATAAGTCAACAGAGAGAGCTTATCAGATTGAACAACTTTTGCTAAAACGTCACACCTCTATATGCTATAGTCTAGCTGGGCCCCTGGAGTTCCACATCAGGTGTTTTAGATCTTCAATTTGTATAAGTCAATAGAAAGTGCTTATTAAGTTGAACAACTTTTGCTAAAACGTCATACCTGTATATGGTACAGAGAAGCTGGGCTCTTGGGGTTCCACGTCAGGTGTTCCAGATCTTAAAATTTATTATCTCAGCTGAAAATGCTCATCACATGAAACAATTTTTGCTATGGCACCATTTTGGTATCTCTTATAGTTTTGTTGGTCTGTTGGTGTTCTGCATCAGGTCTTCAAGTTTCGAAGATAAATTATAGCCTATATGTTGACCCGGCTTAATATTGATACAACAAAGAAAAAATCATTGAAATCCGTCTAGTAGTTCCGAAGATTAGCGTGTACAAACAAACAGACATACAGACATACAGACAGAATTTTTTTTTTGGATTTGTGCTCCATTACTGTTTCTAAACCCCACCCAATTATTATTTTTTTAATATATTCAATGTACAGACACAGTTTTTTTACAGATTATTATATGTATAGATTTATTATATGTATAGATTACTATCGTATATACTCCACATTACCACTATGATTCAAATGAAGTAACACGTATCGGCTCCTGGAACGTTTATGTTTGAATAACATGTATTTCGCTCGATCAATCAAAGCCCTAGTTCGCTTGTATTCAAGACAAGGCATCTAAAGTAATTGGACCACACAGTTCACAAGACAAACATTCGAATTATCGGTGCAGTGACTATCATCAGTAATTTAAGGCAATCTGATGTAATGTAGTTAATGATTTTAGTACTCGGCTTTAGTAGATATGTATTATAAACATTATTTTATGAAAGTGTTTGCCAAGTAGATAAGTAACAAGGTAGGTACATACTTGATATGGTAATATAATTTGCAATGTAATACACATAAGTACATGTATACTTACCTGAATAAAAATTTCATTAGATGTGACTACTACGCGAATACCATCATAATGTGCTCATAGTCTCCAAGTGAATACTAATGTGCATGCGTAAGTATGCTTTCGTCTTAAGTAGAAAAAAACTTTACAATCTATATGGGTAGGTATGTGTTCACTTACTACTCACCTTGAATCTTAATTCACCAAGTGGCGGCTTTGCATATGGTATGCCTTTGAACGCCACGTAATTCTCGACATCGCTGCAGAAGACTCCTTTCAACTCGCCCTGCGCTGTCTTCACTAAAGGCATGTTGCGGCTTACTCTGTCAATTGCAATAGTTTAATATTTAATAAATAAAACCCTTTTTGGAAAACTAGTCATGTTGAAACGCTAAGCTGCGGCTGAATGAAACATTGTACATTTTAATATACCGCGCGCAATTGACGATTGGTTTATTGCCAAAATCGGAAGCAATAGCTACCTAGCTACTTGTAACCTTGGCTACAGAATGCCCTGTGTGATGCATAGTGACAAGATAAATTAAATTAAAGCTACACCTACATATGTAGGTACAAGCATGGAAATTTAAGTAGTTTTATTTCACGACTAAGTAAATATGGTATATCTAGACACACGGCAGTGTGTCCGCCAAGTTCGAGCAAAAAAAAGCGACACACCGGCCGTGGGTTATATTACACGAACCATTTCGGGCCAAATTTGACCCCCCTGTAACTCAAAACCTATTTTATTTACGCATACCAAATTTTTAGTATCTGTTGAGACCCCCTCACTTATCTAAAATACAAAATTTCATTAATATACCTATTGTAGGTCTTGAGATATTGACGTCAGAAAATCGCTATTTTTACTATACACTCACTGACTGACTGACTCACTCATCAAAAACCTAGACCACTTCCAATGGTCGTATTGACTTGAAATTTGGCATGAAGGTAGGTCTTTATGTCAAGGTAAAGGAAAAAATCTGAAAATGGCCAAGTGTGAGTCAGTTTCAAAATAATGAAGGTATACCCGGTGTAAATTTATACCCCTAAGGAAGTAAAACGAACTAAATTTATCTAAATTAATATAATATATCTTCGAATGGTTGTACCGATCTGAAATTCGTTACAAAGGTTTGTATTTAGTCAAAGTAAAGTAAACATCTGAAAACGGCCAAGTGTGAGTCACTTTCGAAAATAACGAATGTGTAACTTTGATCCACGAAAATAATATATGATAACATGTCATGTCGGTCAGTTGGTAAATCTAGTCCATTTAGTTAATCTAGTTCATTTCTTTGTAAGAAGCATAGTACATATTCAAAAATCTGAAAGATAGTATAAATGAGACATTTCCTGAACTAACTCAATCATAAGAAAAAAATAAAATAAACAACCTTACAAAAATAAATCTCACTTCTTTTAAAGGCGAAGCATTCCCATATTATCGAACTTGGCACCCTTTCACATTTTTGTTTTGGGTGGGATTCAATATACATGAACGGCTAGATTTTTTTTATATTTGCACATTATAAAGACGCAAATATGAAGGTACTAGCTGGTGCCCGCGACTTCGTCTGCGCAGGTTTAGTATTTCGAACAATATGTTTACAAATTGTAGCCTATGTGTTATTCTGATGTATAAGCTATATTATTGTAAAGTTTCATTAAAATCCATTCAGTAGTTTTTGCGTGAAAGAGTAACAAACATCCATACATCCATACATACAAACTTTCGCGTTTATAATATTAGTAGGATAATTAAATATACATATAGCTATATGTAGCTGTTGCACCATTCATTGTATGATGCATATTGTTGCACTTAGCTTAACTAGATAGGTATTATTGAGAGTTCTACGATCATATTGAGGTGAATACTAAATCTATTTACTTAGGTAGGTACTTAACTGTAGTTAGGTACCAATATGCACCTATATCAGTAAGTACATAATAGCTAGTTAATGGTTAAAGCAGGGTTAAAGCCTGATCTGTCGGCCAGTAGCACACATTGTCTATCTGTGACGTAGGTACCTATATAGGTAAGCGTCGTCACTATAGTCGCGAAACACAAACGCAACGTCTCGTTCGTTATCTGCACATTGTACTTTGTAATACTCCGTAGATAAATAATGTCTGTAGATTGTAGAAATGTTTGGCTGTATGCCGCCGTCTATGTCTTATTACAATGAAGACTTTGAACCACCAAATATTGTGGGAATTTATGACGCGTTGAAAGAGTGGTTTTTTCACCACCTTAAAATAGGCACACTTATCAATTACTTAGTTAGTTATCACTTACGCAATGACTTGTGTATTAGATAGTAAATAAATTCACTAAATAGGTATGTACCTAAATATGTAGGTATAAACTCATCGAGAATATCTATTATTTTATTAACTACTAGCTTCTGCCCGCGACTTCGTACGCGGATCCTGTCCCTTATGCCAGCGACTACGGGGTCAGCAAAATCAAAGATCTTAATCGTCTGATATTGAATTTTAAGAATGAATTGTTGACTTGAAAACAACGGAATACGCATTAGAAACGTTCCAATTATTTATTTTTTTTACTTCAACGGCAAAAGCACAGCAGACTAAACAAAACGCTGAGAACTGAACCGCAATAGACGCGACCATAGGGATAAAAGTAGTGATTCTAATTAGTCCGCATTTAAGTTGTGTGTGGCAAAAATATTACACGTATTATTACGTAAAAAACATTAAATAGATGACAAAGTCGTGGTGACTTAGTGGAAGTCGTGGTGGTTTAGTGGGTAGAGAACCAATCTCTCAAGTATGAGCGTACGTCTTTGATTCCAGGTCTGGCAAGTACCTGCCAATGCAACTTTTCCAAGTTCGTATGTAGGTACTTTCTACGTATATTTTGGATACCAATGACCGTTATTTGGAAGGCATGTTAAACTGTAGGTTCCGGCTGTCATTGAACATTCTTGGCAGTCGTTATGGGTAGTCAGACCAGTAAGTCTGACCAGTTTTACCAAGGGTGTTGGGTTGAGCGGGTAACCGGGTTGTGGAGGTCAGATAGGCAGTCGCTCCTTGTAAAACACTGGTACTCAGTTGCATCGTGACTGGAAGTCGACTTTAACATAATTGGGACCTGGTCCCTGTTGCCCTCTTGTTGCCATTCAGTAACTGATTCCCGGGGGCCCAGTAAGTGAGCTGGCAAAGTATCTAATACATTGTCATCGGCAGGTGCCATAGTTCCCGTAGTTTCCCCATTCCTAGTCCATTAGCATCCCATCACAATAGCCCAAGTAGTTTTCATCCACAGTTAGCAATGGTATAGCACAGAACCGGGGATTGTCTTTTTTTTAACGACGTCCACCGGGGATTGTCCTAGAGTTCATATTTCTATAGTGTATAAAGGGATAATCGTCGGTTTTGTGTCACCATACCTATTTCATAACATTCGTTTCTATACATTTCAAGTGTAGTATTGCTCTTGAAGTTCCACATCAGGTGTTCCAGATCTTTGATGTATATACGTCAATAGAGAGTGCTTATTAGATTGAACCACTTTTGCAAAAACGTCATATCTTTATATGCTATAGTCTAGCTGGGCTCCTGGGGTTCCACATCAGGTGTTTTACTTCTTCAATTTTTATAAGTCAACAGAGAGAGCTTATCAGATTGAACAACTTTTGCTAAAACGTCACACCTCTATATGCTATAGTCTAGCTGGGCCCCTGGAGTTCCACATCAGGTGTTTTAGATCTTCAATTTGTATAAGTCAATAGAAAGTGCTTATTAAGTTGAACAACTTTTGCTAAAACGTCATACCTGTATATGGTACAGAGAAGCTGGGCTCTTGGGGTTCCACGTCAGGTGTTCCAGATCTTAAAATTTATTATCTCAGCTGAAAATGCTCATCACATGAAACAATTTTTGCTATGGCACCATTTTGGTATCTCTTATAGTTTTGTTGGTCTGTTGGTGTTCTGCATCAGGTCTTCAAGTTTCGAAGATAAATTATAGCCTATATGTTGACCCGGCTTAATATTGATACAACAAAGAAAAAATCATTGAAATCCGTCTAGTAGTTCCGAAGATTAGCGTGTACAAACAAACAGACATACAGACATACAGACATACAGACAGAATTTTTTTTTTGGATTTGTGCTCCATTACTGTTTCTAAACCCCACCCAATTATTATTTTTTTAATATATTCAATGTACAGACACAGTTTTTTTACAGATTTATTATATGTATAGATGTATAGATGATGATTCTTTTTTTGTTTGATAGCGTATACTTTCGAGGTGGTCCCATTATCATCAGGTCAGGATCTGATGATGAAACCTTGAGAAATTGAGGGCGACTTTCGAAAGTTGCAGAAAGACATAGGTTGAAATCTTATCACTCAGGTGTTTGCCTGGTAGCACTATTCAACAGTGAAGGCTTTGAGCTGACCTGATGATGGACACCAGTGAAGGTCGAGGGAACTCGACAACTGAATATTTAAACTTTCTCGTGTTTGTGCTTATATTATTCGTATTTACGAGGCCTCTGCAACAGTGAAGGAGATGGAGACGAGAGAAGTTCGGTTGTCGAGTTACCTCGACCTTCTCTGGTCTCCATCATCAGGTCAGCTCCAAACCTTTACTGTTTCATAGTGTTATCAGACATACATCTAAGTGTCAAGTTATAACCTTATTCTATGCTTACAATTTTCGAGAGTTGCCCTCGATTTCTCAAGGTTTCCATCATCAGATCCTGGACCTAATAACAAATATGGGGAATATACCCTTTCGACCAAAAACAAACATCCAAATTGAGAACCACCTCCTTTTTGGGATTCAGTAAAAAATATTTGGTGACTTTAAAATCAATCAATTATTATTATTGTTTCTCATCATCAAATAAGTACATTACTTTGGTAGTTACAAATTGCATTATATTTCAGAACACCAGGCTTACCCTCCGCCGAAACAAAAATCTTAGAATTGTTGAGAAATAATATAAGAATAAATTAAAATTCCGTAATAGGTAATAAAAATTCAATTAAAGTTAAAAATTATTACGAATGACGCAACACCAAAATAAATAATACATATAAAAAGGAGATTGGGCAAGAATGTATGAAGTCTGGTCCAAATATCCACCACGAACGACACCTATATAATTAAATAGTCCACTTAATTTAGAGTAACTTTTACTAAGAAAGTAAAAAAAAAAACAATGCCAAAAAAAAGTTATAGCCAAAAATGTATTCTTAATTTTCGGTACTTTGTGTATGTTATCATTATAATTTTTTATTTTATTCCACTTCCATTTCCGCACTTTATCTAAAAATAAGATGAGTAAGACACATTTGCATATAAACAGCCCATATTTTTGCCAGATGGATGTACGAATCACTAACCAATTGAGGCGCCAGAAGTGCTTGAATATACTCAGCGGTTCCTGGTTCCAGCAGTAACTGGTGGTGTCTTCTCTCTAATAATGAACAATTCTATTTTGTCAGAAGTTACAGAAAGTACGAAAATCGAACATCACGAAAAGTAATTGAAAAAATCTGTAAAATGTTGTATTTGATTTTGCTATAACTTTTTTCTGGCATTATATTTTTTTTTACTCTCATAACAAAAAATGTTCTACATTTAACGGGCTATCTAGCCATATAGGACTCGTTTGTGGTGGACATTTGGACCGGAATCGCCCATTGTCCTTTAATGCTAAAAACTTTCATAAAACTTAAATATCTCTTTTCTTAACAACAAAAACAAATTGAACCTATAATTTAAAATTAATAAATAAAATTGAAATAAGTTGCTATTAAAAAATAGGTATATATAAAATTGGTATTCGATTATTTATAATAAATATCCGATTTAGGTATCGAATGCACACCGCTGACTGAAAAAAAAAAATAAATACTCCATTCCAAACTCTACTTCTTGTTGATCTTGTAAATTGTTCATTTTTAGGGTTCCGTAGCCAAAATGGCAAAAACGGAACCCTTATAGTTTCTTCATGTCCGTCTGTCCGTCTGTCCGTCTGTCCGTCTGTCACAGCCGATTTACTCGGAAACTATAAGTACTACAGTGATGAAATTTGATGGGAATATGTGTTGTATGAACCGCTACAAAAATATGACACTAAATAGTAAAAAAAAGAATTGGGGGTGGGGCCCCCCATACATGTAACTGAGGGATGAAATTTTTTTTTTCGATGTACATACCCGTGTGGGGTATCAATGGAAAGGTCTTTTAAAATGATATAACGTTTTCTAAAAAACATTTTTCTTAAAGTGAACGGTTTTTGAGATATCAGCTCTCAAAGTCGTAAAAAGTATGTCCCCCCCCTCTATTTTTATAACTACGGGGTATAAAATTCTAAAAAAAATAGAGGTGATGCATGCTAATTAACTCTTTCAACGATTTTTGGTTTGATCAAAGTATCTCTTATAGTTTTTGAGATAGGTTGATTTAACTGTAATTTACGGAACCCTTCGTGCACGAGTCCGACTCGCACTTGGCCGGTTTTTTTTTATTGTGTATTTTATGTGCTGATTTTTTAGTTATTGAACATAAATAAGTGCACGAAATGTATTGCAACGGATTGAAAATGTTATAAATATGACGTTTGTGTTGTGTTTGAGAAAGTGATGCGATTATTTATTGGTAAGTTTTCACCAAATTTGAAATGCCTAACTTTTCGATAGACTTAAAAACACCGTAATTATTATCTTTTTCTGAATTAACTGACCCCATTTGACCTTTGCACGTTGTTGTCAAATAAGTGAGCTCTAAAGTTATAGTTAAAATACTTCTGATCAGGCATTACGGACTTAGAATTCATGTGTTGAAAGTTAGTACAAATTTTTGACTTCCATGTCGCGATTCAAAATTCCCGCCGAATCAACGGTAAAGTAATATGTCAAAATCTTGTCGAGCAGAGGGGTTAAGAGTCTGTTCCGTTAGTTCTAAGGAATCGACATCTTACTTATTTTGGGGAACATTGTTGGATTGAGACATTAACAAAACCGAACTTTTGTTAAATTTACGCTCATCTATCGAAGTTGTTACCCTCGAATACCTAGGTACAATGTAAATAAAAGTATTACTTCATTATGACGTAGGTATATAGTATTTCAGTTGTAATGTAATAACCAAATGATGATAATCTGATATGAGCACAGATAATCTGCCCATATTTTACAATGAGCGCGAGCGGAACTAACGCAACCATAATTTGGATTACAGTATCAGTTTTATCGTTTGCAAATTGGGTGTTGGAAACCGTTGTATTTGATAACTCCTTATGAAGTAATTACTTCTGCCTGCTCTAGTCTTGGCTGGAGTTAATAGCAACACCTAAGCGGCTTCGTTTCTTCAGTTCGGCCTATAGAATGATGGCAGAAGGCAGACGTGTGCGGAGTGCGTTGAGTCTGTGAATAATCCGCAACGGACTTTATGTCTGCCATACAGACATTTGTTTGCCACACACTGTATCCCACAAAAAGCGAGTTGTCTGCGTCACACCTTATATTGGTTTGTTAAATAAATTAGCAGAACTTTACTTCTTTAAATGCATTTATCGCGTTATTAAATATTTAAAGTGCTAGGTTACCCACTGAATTCAATAAATGATATTATACTTTTATAATAACAAGTTGTTTTTATTGACGATTCTAGCTATATATAGCTAGGAGTGTATCTATTTCATGTTGCTGAGATAAAAATTAGCTCCTTGGCCTTAAGTCAAATAGGTGAGGACCTTTTTACAAAGCCTCGATCATAATGACTAAATACCTCTCTGAGGAAAACTAGAAGTAAATAGATCTAATGACTAAATAGGCATTATAATTTACGGCGAGTTGTTTATAACAAACATGTCGCGTTCAACACATTACCTACATAAATTGGCGTATTATCCAATACTAGTTTCTTTTTCTTTTAACCGTTTCCGCGTTTGACACTTATCACGATGAATAAATCATAATAACAAGATAGTTTAACTATTATGCAGAGGTACCTAATTTACAAGATAAAAGGCTTAGGGAATCAAATAAAGTGACACTTGAACAGATAAGATTTTTCGTATCCGTAAAAAATATAGGTAGCTAAAAGGTAATCCAAAGTGCCTACAAGTTTAGAACTTCCACCATGCCATAGCTGAAATATTAACAAACTTTGTTGCATAAAAAAGTACTTACATGCTAATTGTTTTAGCAGTCTCTCCACGCGACGAACAAAAATAACAGCATATCGACCGCCAATGCATTATTGAACCTGTATCGTAAAAAATGTATGTTAGGTACACTTGCAGATCCTATATTTAACACTAGACGAGAAGCAACTGCTTGGTGAAACGCGCCGTTGAAATACACGTCGGCTATGTACGATAGCCAGAATGCATGTTAAGTTTGTTATCCATTTTATCTGTTACTACACAATCTACGTTATCTAGCACTTAATCGTTCTTCTGAATCATTATGACTGACTTATATTTAAATTGATCAAACGTAATCTTATGCGTGTACTTTGGAACTAATAAATAAAAAAATAAATAAATAAATAAATAAACTATTATGATGCTCTGTCTGAGGCGATAAAGATAATTTAGGTACACAGGGTTCTCAAACAAAAGGAAATGAAATGTATTTTTACTTATTTTTGCGATAAAATAGTCAAAGTTCGGGTTTATGGTATCAAAATATTATTATTTTCCTGTTCACGAACTTAGACTCAACAATGGGAAATAATAAAGAAACTAGAAAGTTTTCTGTTTATAGCATCACAAGACCATGGCTCCATTAGAATTTCAAAGAAAGGATGAAATATTAAGATATCAATGTTTCGCGTCCCTTGAAAACGAGAGTTCGTTAATTCGGTTTGACACTTCGCCTGTCGTCAGTAAGTACAACGATGTCTATTCATTTATTCAATAACTCAGTTAAATATTACGTGGCTTTTAGAGCATTATTTGAACATTTTCAACTAAGGACTTTAATGTCATTTAATTCATCAGAAAAGAGAATATTATTTATGGCCAGTTTCACCGATAGGTACTGATAACGTTTCTATAGCCGATCAGTAACTATCTGAGGTAACATCATCCTATTAAACGTATTCAAAATGATAACCAGACTGCATTTTTGATTCCTTTTATTACTACCGAGCTCCAATCAGTAAACCCGTGGCGCTCTTCGATATCATTAAAAAGTTACCATAACAAAGTTACAGAGCATTGTATTGCCGACTAAATACTGATTTTCAGTTAAAAGTTACAAAATCCAAACCGAGCCGCTCTCAAAGAAACTTTGATTTACAAAAAAATATTTCTTGGTGAGTAGGTACAAATAGTTAAAAAATAATATTCTGGCTTTTGTCTTGAAAAGTATCAAGTCACTTTTAGGTAGATATTAGGTCCATTAATTTCACTACCGTAATCTACCTTCTAGGACCTTCTTACATTTCTCTAGTTATTATTTGCTTTCTTTCAAGTGACATTTGGACTCAAATTCCTTTTTATTTCAAACAATCTAACGTAATTTATGATTCGCTATTTTTAATAAACAGCTGTAAAGTATATGCAAATAAATGGAGGGAAAATTTATGAAATTCCTTTCATAAATTTTAATAAATCAAATGAAATGGTAATATAATTTAATATAAGGGTCATTTTCTAAGCTGACATTTTAGCTGTTTTAATCATTGCGGATTCGTAGAAACCATCATTTTCATTTTTCAAATTACATCTGATGACTTTTTTGTGGTACTGGTTATAAGTACCTATTTATTAATTAGGTCTTGAAAATATTTTTTCACACGATTCCTTGATGATTGGGTTGGTTTGACGATTGTATGTAATAAATTCTCTATTTGGTGGCAGTGGGTACGTTGAGACAGGTACCTACATCTGTAATAACAATATTAGTGTGGATCGTTCAATAGTAGGATTAACTGGCATTGCCATTTGAAGGCGTGGGCGTCGACTCTGGTGCGGAGAGATACTAAACTGCCACAAAACCTTGTTATTCTTTCATTTCTAGACAGATCAGGACAGCGGACGGACTAGATCTTTATCAAAGTCTAGCTTAAAGTATATTTTACTTTCGTTTCTTTAGGAAACGTTTCAACTCTCGTTAACTAAATAAAATATTTACTTACATTTAAAATGTCAATAGACGCTTCTGTTAAGTCTCGCAAATTACTTAAGTTAGTAATTAATTTAAGTTTCCTCGCTCTTTTTATGGAATTATTTAGTCGTTTACAACTATGTAAGTACATTTCAATGAAATAGTTACCTCTCCTAGATACATACTTAATATGTACTTAGGTTGAAATGTTTTGTTGCTGAATATTTGAGCAGCTTATTTCGTTCGCAAGCGTTAAGAAGGTTGAAGGTCCTTCCACCTTTTATTGCTGCTATTTAAAATTATATTCAGATAAGGCAAATACAAACTACTTGCTTCAGCATAATTTTGTCCTGTAAAGTACAGTCGAAGTTATAAATATGTGACGATAAGGACAACGGCCGTAAGGTGTGCGGCGTCGGCATTTCCCCAGTTCGTGTCAGCTTTATAGATAAGGTTAGATTATGATTGTGTTATGTTGACATGACCCTCGAGGTGCCGACTCTGCACCTATTGGAATTTATTCGGAACATGAAATACACTCTGAAAAACAATGTCGCAAACTCGCAAACAAATAACGTTCGAAAAACGGCTACGGTAACGGTATTTTTTGGATAGCTTTTTCTCGCTACTGTTTTTATTTTTACTCCGAAAAGTAGTACAAAAATAAGAATGGTATGGCGATATAATTATGGGGAGTAATTTAAAGTTTTTGCCATGTCAAATTTCAAACTCCGTTTTGAAATGAAGGCTATTGTTGAGAGTTGTCGAGAGACTTTTGGGATTTATCTGTAAGCGGAATTCTGGCTTTACGTGCGTCTATTTATACAGGAACAATGGAAAGGTGCGGTTTCCATAGATAACATAACATTACATATAGCTAATGTGTATGAAGCATGAAATATTTATAATTTTCGGAAGGCTACGAGGCGGGCGTGCGGCGATGGCAGAATGTGGCGTGTAACTGGCTGTGATAACAATTAAGCACGGCCAGTTACTATCGGTAATACTTATTCTGAATGTTAATTACGTTGATTGGACTTAAATAAATTATTTTAGTTGTACCTCGGGGCGTTGGTAATTATTAAAAGGTGGGAAATATTGTCAGGTTAATAGTTTTGCGCGTAGGTAGGTACATACGTTTCAGACTGTTTTGCATGATTTTATAATTAAAATAATTTATTTTAAAACAAGTAGTTATTAAATAAGTATGTTAAATTACTATATATATAAAGATAAGAAGTAAGATTACGCGATCTTGTTTTAGAGTTTCTCTGTCGGAAAGCATTTGGCAGGTTTTACAGGAAAAAGCTAAAAATTTCAATTTTCTTTGTACTTGTAAATAAATGATATTCTACCACTGCCAAAGACAAAAAGCCGCGTAAAATATTCAACAGCTATATCTATCTATCAAGGGTAACGTTTAAATTATTCGCGGGGCCTTTCACACGCTTTTAACTGAATCATTCTATTTACTGAATGTAAGTTCCGTTATATTGAAAATTGAATTTTAAATGTAGCCCCTAGCTACGCGGAATGGGCATATTTTTTTTAATTGGTTATGTTTTGCTTTGTACGTACATTCCTCCATCGGCCGCAGTCACTAAACATTGTAAAAGAGAACATTTTCCTGGAACGTCTGTGTTTAATCTCTTGCCTGCTATTGAGTGGATGGAGATTAATTACTTCTATCTACTAGGCTATTCTTCACAAAAAACTCACAGACTTCAGCCATTCGACAACGGAGTAAGTATAAAAGCGGCCATTTCGGTTGGTGAACTTAATTACTTAATATAGGTAGGGTACATGCTCACTACTTACAATGGTTTTTTCGCTTTTCTGTCTCTTATTAGAGACCAACTAACAAGAGGATTCTATTATTTATAGAGACTTTGTAAAAGTGTAGGTCCCTACGTATATACGCCGATAAGAACATAAAGGAAAACTCAAGAGTCCGTTTATAAGTCTTTTTTATATTTAATTTGTATTTTACATTCAAATAGGTGTCATAAACGTGACACTTCAAATTATTTAATTCAAATCGACGCGTCCACGAAGCATAAATAAGTGTTCCCAAAAATATATTATTATAACCGCGTACTTGAAAAAAATAAATTATATTATTATTGCGTGTCACATGCGATGATTATTACAGGTTTTTCTTATGATTTTACACTTGTTACACCTAGATCTGATAAAAAGGTTTCGAGAAGCACAGAAGTAAGTAGTTTTAATATAGGAGCAGCACAGTTGGAGGGCGTCGCACAAAAGCCTGCACCGATCTAAACGAGCCGTCAATATTGTAAGTGGTATCGGTCGTTATGCCACCTCAACGCTCTCTGAAAATCTTGAAAGTGGGAAAATATGGCGAGCGCCGACCAACACAACCGCACACGAGAATTCTTTGTTGACGACGCGGGAACTTGTAAATAGCTCAAACGGGACTAAAGGACTAACAATAACAATGTACGTTCCTATTTATTCGCTTTTACTGAGGAAATGTGCGCTCTTTTGTTATTTCGAGGTATTCAAGAAAGTATTTTCAATAAATCACTTCTCGTTGTATTGATTAAAAAGATCTGAAGTAAGATTGTTTTTTTTTTATGGATACTCATGGTTTAGGTGTAATGCAAAACAATCATCTGCTAATCGCTTTATCATCAGTGTTATGTGAACTCATTGACACCAGCTCTCATCACAGTTGGCGGCCCTCCAAGTAATCACTGTAGAAAAATAACAAGTAGGTAACAGAAGGAGATCTAAATCCAGCTTCTCAATTTAATATTACTTATTTTTGATTATTGAAGCGTGTCTATTGAACAATCTTTTTCTCCTTATTCACAATATCACCCCTTAAATGTTACACAAGCACACAAATGTATATCAGCCTACACCTGGCTAATTTATATGCTTCGCTCGAATAATCAGCATTTGTTGTCGGCATTTTTGTTTCTTCCATTTCTTAGCTCACCCCCATTCAGGAAGATTTGACACCTCATTTCTCAACAATTGGACCAACCGTTATGGCGTTAATACTTGGCTGAATTTCACGGTTTGAAACAGTCGCGGAGAAAAATGAGTTTCAGTTTTTCTTCTGAATGATTTTACAGAAGTGTAACTTAATATTCAGCTGCGTTATGAAGTGGAGATATGGTTTTGAATGAATTTATCTTTACAAATGAGATTTGCAATTGCTGGATGGCAACGACGCTGACGTCATTTGATGGTCTACTATCAGCCTGACTGTCATTGGTATGCAATCAATGTAAGTATAACAGGCATCGCTAACTACAATGGGTTTGGTATATAGCTACTAACCTAATTATTAAGTAGAATAATTACAGTAAAATGTCACCTAAACTGACCTTACTTTGTTTATTTACAAGAAAACAATGTAGTGCTACAATAAATAAGCATCTTTATTGTGACACACCACATTTTCTAAATTAATATCTTCAATAATCTCATTTTCACGTGCTTTCGTTTTATTTCCCGCGAGGCTGGCCGTCAATTCGCGTGAAACGTTTAAAACAATTCCAAAGCGACCTTTTTATAGTTCAGCTTTTTCTGTAGAAGTGTTTAGTCAATGCGAACCGAGGGAAAATAGAGAGCTGTGACAGGCCATTGACTTGCTCTCAATGATTAGCTGAGCAAAGCATTTACTAATAAAGTTTTTCACATCAAGTAGTTTTTGCTAAACTTAGAAGGTTCTTACTTCTATTCATGCCCGCGATTGCGGCTCATAATTAGCCGTCTGTGGGATTATTTAATTTTCTATTCTTACTACTGCTATTGAGTAACCATGGTGACTAATTGTGGCCCATAGCCAATTGAAGTCAATTAAAAGCTTGATAGCAGAGTGTTTGTCAACACAATAACATCGCTATTATTTAAGAAGCATCAACAGTTTGCTGTCCCTTGGTGATGATATTTTATAAAACATCTCTAAACAACTGTGAATTATTAGAGTCTTTCTTAGCTCCGTTTATTGCTCTCTTCGTCAGTACATCAGAACATTTATTTATTGAGAGCTTTCTGCATTTCAACGCCAAGTTTTCCGTCTTCCAATTTTCGTGATTTATTAAGTCCGTTATTACTTCATTTGCATTAAAATGTTGCACGTGGCCTAAAATCAAACAGAACCGAAAAACTTTATGACGATCCCCTTTAAACTTTTCTTGAGGGATTCGTAGAATGTTTAATATACGTACCTAATATATGCATCATATATATTTTGGAAGGTATTCTGTTTTCTAAAAGTTTTGAAGAGAACATAAATTGTTCATCTTCAGAAGTACAATAACCCCGTTAACTTCAGTTTATTTACTTAGGAAAACTTGTAGGTACTTGTATTATGGTAATATTTTTGAATTCGTTCTAAGAAAAAAAGATGTAATGATCAATAGACACCGTCGTTGCCAAGGTAATCTACTTTCCCCATAATTTTTGAAGGGATTTTTCATTTTATTAATGATGCGTTTTGTAATCAAGAACAGAAACGAGATTAGTCAAGTATTAATGTACAAAGTGGATTAAGGATATTTCCAGTAATTCGTTATCATTAAAACACACATTAAAATGAATATATGAATAATATGCTCGGATAGGATTCACAGATTCAGAAAGTAAATATGCTTATGATATACTTTTTGTGAAAAAAAGTGTAGCTTGTTTTGTGTGTGGAACATATTGAAAGTATTTTGATGAGGTTTTTAATAATGTTGTTTAAAAAAATATAGGAAACATGTCTATTCTAAACTGCCTAGCTAGGATTTGTAGCTTTGAGTAAATTGACAGCACGCCAATGCATAATTAAATTATAAATGAACTATAATTATAAATGTACTTAGCTACTGAATTAATAACATGAAATTAATAATATGGAATAGCTGTTAGCTTATGGTCAGAGTAATAACGTAAATTGTATCGGATAAATAGGCGTGTGACCGACGATTACCTAACCATTATTGTTGAAAGCTATGATTTTAGCATAGAGGAACGTTAGTTAGTAGGTTCTATTCATAGATACCTACTATATAGTGCTAATTACAAAAATTGTTTCATCAATTAACAGTGATGTTACTCTATTCAAGAATATTAACAAGATCCGTAGAAGTAAGGGTTACAAAAATATAAAAATATTGTAGTGTCAAGTATAAGAAAAGTGTGGTAGATTATTTTATTACATACACGTCAATACTAATGTTGTAAAACTAAAGGGTTGAGCCGTTGCTTGAGCGGGCCAATCTCAAGAACTGTGGAACCGTTTTGAAAATCCTGTTGTAAAATAACTCCTTTACTAAGGAAGGCTACTTTAAAATTAATATTATAAATGCTTATTTGCGTTTGTTGCAGTAAAACAGCTTACGCGATCGAAGAAAAACTTGGAATGGGGATGGGTATTGCCATCAAGGATCACATTTATTCGGGTGTTTGACATGTTCGCTTAGGACGAGGATGAAACCGTGGGAAACAAAATATATAAAATAATTAAGGCTATTTAAAAAGTAGGTAAACTCCTTGATATAACAACTACTTGATATAACATAACAACTATACAATTTGTATTTTAAATGGAAAGTTGCAGTGATACGCGGCATGACTATCGGTTCTAGCCCCATAGTTTTCTGTAAGGGAACATTCCCCTACACTCATAGAAAATGTTTATTATTTACATAATACCCACAAGTACCCCTGCTGCGAAGAACCACATACATCAGATACGTATATTTTACACGTGTAAATGTATTTACGCATAAATGAGTACAATAGTCCGTAGGGACAGTTACCTACTTATTCCAAGCGATATAACCTATGGCTGTTTTCCTTTACCTACTTATTGTATGCGTAAGATAAACGCAGCTTTCGGCTCTGACCTCTTAGAAACTAATACGTGATTAACATATAAACTTCCCCGACATTTGCATAAATGTCAACAAAGCTTATTTGGAATTAACATAATCCGTCTTCGTTTTGATACGTAATCTGTAGAACGGATTAAAGTACAATAAAACCGTGTAAATATGCGTGTTAGCAAAATGTTTCCTCATAACACGAAGATTATTTAGTATGGAAAACGTTTCTGGAAAAGCCGTTTATGGTAAAATTGTTTTGGCCTTGTAATGAAAAGGAAACCCGGTTACTTATTTTTAGGATTTCATTACTTTTCTATAATTTTAATCCAATCATAGGAATTCAAAAGTAGTTAACTACTGAATGAATTACTGGGTATCATTATATAGTTACGATAATAATAAATTGGAATTGGAAATCTCCGTGTTTTGGTTATTTGTCTGTCATTTTTGATGTGGAACCTATTTCTAAAGTAGGTGTACATACCGAATTTTAATAATACGGATGTGTTTTCCTTCCTTTGTACCTATATTACATTTTTTTATACATCTCTCAAAATACTCTTATTGCTATTCAAAAGGCACTAAACAGCTCCGACAGAGAGTAAAACGTTAGAAAAAATATAATATTTGTATTTATTATTTGGGTATAATAAAAATCAAGTCTTTTCAAAGTGGAATGTTTTACTTCTGTATTGACCTATTTTCGTGAAGTAATTCAATTCAGTATTTTTGGAAGAAAAGAAATATTTATAAAGAAAGCTGAAGTTTTAATGGGCATCGTCCGAGGCGTTCTGAGGAGGAAGATCAGAATGTAAATGTTGGTACTGGCCGAGTCACAAGTTGCTCTGTGTTTGACAACTTGTTACTTGAACAGCCACAGTAACTTAGTTGCGATGCTTTAATTAAACTTATTGATTATTTACACTTTATTCGCTGTTTCTGATAAGTAAATAGTGTTCTATTTAGTTAAAGTATTAAACTATTTTCTGTTTGTGAGAAATTATTTAACATTTTCTGATTTCGTGGAATTAAATGTTTGTTGGTATGAAACATACGCTTTACGGCATAACATGATTTCAGCGTATAAATTGAAAACTTATTACCTCGTTTGGCTAGCTTTTTTGCCAAACGTTGTTGGTGTTGGCTCAGGGTTAACTAGCTGTAGCTGAGTATCTAAGTACATGTATTTTTTATGGGGCGACTGCCTTTTTGATCTCCTCAACCCAGTTATCCCCGCTACCGGATAGCCATTGGTACGACTGATTGTCAGATTTTCTGGCTTCGGAATACCCAAAGATGTTCAAATTACATGCGAAACCCACCAATTAAGCGTGCATGTAAATACGAAGGAACTCGTCACCCATCCGCTGACCGCCCGCGTCAAGCGTTGCTTTGCTTAATCGATCGCCCCGTGCGGCCTGTAATTTAGCAGTCTTTGTTTTGTATCTTCTGTAAAGTATAGTTATCGGCACGGATATTGAGCCCTGAGCTTCACCTGCGCTGAAGCGATTTATTGGTATATTGCCTTATGTGTACAGTGCGTAAAAGCGATCCCACTCTTCCGCCGAGAGCTCAATATCCGTGCCGGTAACTATACAAGATTAAATGCTGCACAGTGTATGTTTTTCTGCATAACTGCACTAAAATTTTATTATACTTCAAATAAGCCCCAAAATTGATAGAAACGCACATATATATATCAAAATTCTTACAAATCTCTGAAATCGTAATAAAACCGAGTTGTGGTTTCTGACAGATGGTATAACATTTCGGTCTCCTAGTTAGCAAACGAGCAATAAAACACGTTTCGTCACGTCAAAGCAATTTGTGTAGCTAAGATAATGCATATATTATGTATGGGGCGGCGACCACGTAATGCCGAGAGCCACCCTTCAATGTAGCTGATTCCACCCTCGGGACAGCCGAGAGGGCCTTTTGTGCTCAGAAGTAAAATGTCGGGAAGCGTCATTATAGTTCCCAACTTCCCATACTCATACTACATTTCACATAAATTGCTAGTACTGATCTATAGGCGAACATAACAATTTTCTGCTTTTAAACATACAATCAAGTTCTAGAGTAAAAGTATTGGAAGCGACGGACCTTACAATATCGGCGTTTTATTCGAAACAGAAGTTTGGATACCAGAATTTTTGTCAATTTATACCTAGCAATAAGTGTAAGTGCATCGAAATTGTTGGAAGAACAGAAACTTATTCCGTTGTATTGCAAGCGTATCTAATTTTAAACAAAGCTTGAATGTTCCAGAGTTTTCCTTGTTATAGAAACTTGAACAAAATAATCCAATTAAAATAAATAAGTAGGTACCTATGTACGTCTGTTTATGAGTAATGGAAACATCGGACTCAAATTACTAATGTTAATTATGTTTACATTTTTTTATATAATGAGAAATATTTAAGCAACATTGAACATTTTTTTCGAAGCTAACTTTACCTTATTATTTCAAAAGGTTTCTTGTCGTGAATGTATTTTTTTAAAAGATTCCGTCATAATATTGATGAAAGATGAGGATCCAAAGGCTCAACTTGACTGCTTCTACTCATACTTACTTAGATACAATGCGTATATATTGTTTGTAATAATGACGCATACACTGATACACAGAATACCTAGGTGTGCAGATATAGAGTATAGACGTAGTGCAGTAGGCTGTGTTGTGACAGGGCGTCGCGTCGGTCGTCGGCTGTCGCCATCCCTGCCCGTCCGGTCGCATGCCGCACTTCTAGTTCGGTATTTATATCCACGTTGTTTGGCTCTCAAGACGTCCTACTTTAACCTCATTAATTTTTCATCTTTTTCACGCGACTCGATACGAGGAAAGATGGAAAAATATCCTTTGAACTTTTTAGCTTGTGAGCGAACTAGAAAATAGGCGGATAGCAACCTTATGATATTCTTTAGAATATCAGGATATACAGATTTCTATTCTTGCCTATCGAGCCATCGAATAAACTTCTACGAGCTAAATCTACATTTTATTTCATGCTGTATTTTAAACAGACTTTTCATATGTATTTATTCCCTTCGATAAAATATTAGATTCTTTGATGGTTCTAATAACAATACGTTTTACGAGGTTGCATAGCGGGGTTCGGTCCCCTCTCACCCCCGGCATTATTAGTTACTGCAGATACTATTTGAAATTCCTTAGGGATCAGAGGGGCGTCGGTGAAATGAAAACTGGTCATGTGAAAATGCTTTCATTGCTTTTTACGCGTCGCCAGAGGCAATTTAGACGTTGCGGTGTTTTGTAGAGAACAGAGCCCAGGCTCTGGGGACTGCGAGGTGATTCTATTGCTCACGCTCTGCGGGACGCCAGGCCAATGTATTTGCTTTATTGATTTCACAGCAAATAGCCGCTTCATATTGGTCATTACGAGAAATAAAGAGAAGGAGGTGGATCGATACAAGCACAGTATATTTAGGTTAACCTTTAGTAGGTATGGATTACACTGGTGAATTGATAAAGTTTTGTAGGGACTAATGGAGCCGGGTACATCCTACACTTAAGATTTACCTAACATACATCTCGCCTGACTTGATTTAATCTAAAACTACGAGTCATTCCATCAATCACATTTCCACAAATTGAGATAAACCTAGAACCTCAACGTTGGAAATGATAATACATCGTGTAATGAGCAAACGGCTGAGAAAGAATACGGAAAATGGCCAGTTTCTTACAACAAAGCGAACAATGGTAGTCCGGGAAAACGTAACGATAAAAAAAGATAATTCGTGAGGTAGGTAAGTAAAGCCAGTCAAACGCCGGATAATATCGTCGGAAGGCGCTCATGTATTTACGTGGTGTCGGTAGTTGTAGCCCAACTGGGACAGGTGCTATCTATCGCTGCTCCCGGGGCATTACACACTCCTTTAGAATTTATGATTATCGTGTGGATTCCTCACGATATTTTCCTCGCCGTTCAAGCTGGTCATAAATTTATAGAATGCGAATATACCATATTATACGATCCTCATACGTGTATCTGCATAATAGTCTATCTACACTAAGTAATATATGAACCAAATGTCTGAGCTTGTTATTAAAATAATTTTGATGAAAAAAATTAGTATCTCGTAAAAGCAAATTTTACGTAAGTATTACAATAGCAACTGATGAGTCAGCAAGTAACTTAAGGCGTAACCGACACCACGCAAATATAATGCAAATATAATTTACAATGAATGTTCAGTATCAATAATTCGTAAAACGAAAACGATGCGAATTTATATGGGAAAGTTTGCGAGCGTTTGAATAATTGCGAGCAACTCCTGAAAGGATACGGGTGAGTGTTGACGCATTGCGTGATTGTAATAGACGAAATGTGTCACGATTTTCATTACCTACACGTTGAGTGTTTCATTCTTGAAAGTTAAATGTAATTAATCACTTATTTTCGAAGCTGGCTGACTGATTAAATTTCGCAAGTAAGCTATACTTGAAGCGCAGTGGGCGTTATTACACGTCAAATAGATATAAGTTTGGTAAAGATCAAAAGTCATGTTGTTCAGTCTTGCATCCCAGGGGAACTGAGGTCGATTCACGTGGGTTCCGTAAGAAGCGATTAAAGGATAATATTTAAGGATTGCCAGGGGAGAGACTAGTCCCTATTCAATCGTAGTCAGTGTCGAAAAGGGTATAGGATTAACTCAAGTGAAGTTGACCGGTAGCAATAATACGAATAATTATACTGGGCAAAGGTACTAACATTGGGATGATATAATGTTTCAAAATAACTATTACTAAAAATGAGAATATGTAAGTTATTTATGACAATAATTAAAGTCAAGCACTCTATTTATTGGCATGTTTTGATCGTTGAGACCTACAAACTTCTACTCTATCGCCTCGCATTATGTTTAGTTCCAATGAAAGGGTCTCTTAGACAAATCTATTAACAGTAGAGTAGAGCGTTTAAGAGGCCAATAATAGTTAAAGTAACAGTTATTTGGGAGGGACAGATTAGATCTACCCAGCTATCAGACTGTAAATAGTAAGTGTAATCTAAACACATCAACGCTTCACAAATAGGGGTTCCTTCCCGCTGCAATATCTTACGTCCGAGGTTACAGACTATACCTACACATGTGTATCACTATATACGCAACATCAAGTGTAAAAAAACAATTTCAGAGATCGCTCCAAAATAAACAATGGGTTCAAAAGAACCCCAGAGCAAATCATTAGGGTGAAAATACTTGGGGGACCCCAAACCCGCGTTTGCACGAACAAGATGAGCAGCCAAAATTTTATTTCATCCCCTTTTGATAAACAATACACTTACGCAAATATCGTGTGTGTTCCCGATATTGTTTTAGGGTTGTCTTATTGGTTACGTATAAGGAACCATTGAGTTTTCCACCATTTTAAGAATATGAGGTAAAATCAAAAATGTTTTTTTCACAAATAACATATTCTTTACAAGTTAACAAAGGTATAGCCACAGATTATATAAAAGTTACTACGTGTATAGCTTTAATAAACAATACGGAACACTGGGGCATAATTGGTTACTTGATTGTATTCTCGACAGAGAAGTACCAATTGGAAAACATGTAAGCCAATAAACACATACGGGTTGGGATCACAACCGCCGCGTCTAGATCCGCGGATACGGATCGCAAATCTTGATTTCATTGCTACAAACTATATTCTGTTATAGAAAAAATAACCGGAGTCAAATTCCTGCTAGCTTATTTATGTTAGTAATGCTTCTTTATACCAAAAATAAATAAACACGCAATAAAAAAGTCAGACAATTTCTTCACTTAGAAAGGAATTTTTCTTTATTACTGATATCGAGTCGTAATTGAAATATTTTTGACGACGATCTTTTTTTTTTGTATCTAGAAAAACTATCTTGCTTTTAATAAACATCCGGGAAAATATTGACGGGTGAATAAAATTGGGGTCCTTATTATAGTATCACTGAACGCGGATAATTCTATAAAGTCACTAAAGTCAGTAAAAATTGTTTCGCGCTTATCTGAGTATGAAATAATAACTGATACCATGTTATGTCAGTTGGTTATATTCCCGCGTATATTTCATAAAGTCGACTGACCGAAACGATGACATGACATTCCAACATTTTCGGGAAAAAACGTGTGTGTAGTGAAAGTTCATAAATAGATAGATTAACCTTAAAATAACCAATAAGAAAATGGTATATACCTAACTATTGTTATAGGAAATCTGTAGGTACTATTGTTTTCATCAACAAAATAATGTAGTATTGAAGTCAGAAGGTAATCGAATGTCTTTGTCTCCGGGATTCAGGGCGTATTGCTACATAGTTACCTCTTTTGAGATTCAGTCATCTGATCTGTCTTAAAGATTTCATTTAAATCTAGCTAAGTTTCATTCTATTTAACGCTCAAAGAAGAATTCATAATATTGAATAAGTAAACAATACTTCGTAGGTACATAACACAAGTAAAAAATATGATTATGTAGGTGCTTAACGGGCTTCGTAAAAGGGTGTCAAGATGTGCACGCACTTATGAAAATGTGTAATAAAAGTCCATTACTATTATTAGATAATATTTACCAGCACCCTCCAAAGCTGCCCTACACGTGGGTGTGAAATATTATTATATTATTGATAAATAGTACAACGAAAGTGAACACCCGCTATGAGATCACAATGAGCATAACGTTCCTAAAAGTCTTTTTATGTGAATTCCTGGCTACCAAACAAACAGAAGTTTTCTTTTCATAAAATACTTTAGTTTGTTATTTTACTTCAGAATATTTTTCAAGGTTTCACTCAGTTTTTTATGAAAAGAATAACTTGAGCACCTTCTTCCATCTTGTTATTTTTTGTTGTTGTTTTGGTAGTCAAGAATTATTAACAAAAGACTTTATCTAGCTGCTTAATTACGGTTATCATCATATTGAAATTATAATCTTACAAAATCCCTTAACCAGCTCATTATTACACCCTTAATCAAAGTGAATATTATATTCTGAGTGCGAGGGGTGCGCAATCCGAAAGTGGTATCTAACTGCCCAAAATGATGACAGTTACTCCGACTCCAAAGTTTGCTTTATCTGCACTAATACATTATTCAGATGCAATCCCCTCTCAATTATGACATTTGATGCGTAGGGTTGGCTGGAGGAACAGCAGTTGCATAAATTTAGTCAATTTGACACGGATTGGTAGGAGACGAGAGCGGAGGGCTGCGAAATACGCTGCGTAGTTCGTTTCCAAAGGTATGGGGCTATATGCAACAGAGAGCAATTTATTAAAAACGCTAATTGGACCCGGAGCACGGGTCGGCGCGTTCAATTGACACTGACAGACAAGTATGTAATGAAATGAGAACGTGTTGGATAAAAGTGTTGAGTATGTTGACGTATGACACTATTTGGGAACTTCACGTGTTCAGTATAACCGCCGACATGTTATCGTTACTGGAATTCACACACTTCCAAATATGTAACTTTATCGTTTCGTTGAAAAACGTTGAATAACACTGCAAACTGGTTTAACATTTCACAAAAGCACACGAGGCTTGCCATTTTTAAGAAATGGAACAATACCTTCGTGAAAAAACATATATTTATTAAAGCTAAGATTCCTCACGATCGATTCCCAACGCAAAAAAAAATTACCTACAACCTGAAAGTAACCAATTGTTCTAGGGGTTACATAGTTGTAGTAGCAAGTTACATAAGCCTACATTGGTACCTAGATTAAAAGAGGACTTAAAATAAAATACTGATCTAAAGTTAGGTAAAACCGATAGTTAAGTACCCATCGGAATAAAATTGCTGCCAGTACAATAGTAAACAAATACGAGTTCATTGTGTGGACATGATTATTGTGTGTTCCGGGTGACATCCGACTGCGGCACTCGATTAGGAAGAGGGCACATGAACGGAATTATAGTGGTTCCGCACTACAGACCCGCACCGCTGACTCACAGCTTTTTCACTTGACCGTACATAATGCAATACCGAAAACTTCCAAAATAACTTCGACAGAAGAAGAAGAAAGCTATATTCATTCACTGCAGATAATAATAAGGTTTCGTATTCCATTTAGAATAAACTTTCCGTAATCCTAAAGTTCTCTATTATAGACTTCGTATTATAAAGTTCGGAAGTTATCTTGCTTGAATTCCCGACGATAGCATTGTCGCGGAAACCCCACTGGACACCGATAGATAAATTGAGGCGACTTCCAATAATCGATTAAAGAAGAAAGTTGTAGCGCTCCAAATGTTCACAGATTAATTCGTAAGTTATCTTGCGAGGGAAAGGATAGTGGAGCTAAAAAGCCGAGTACCGAGTAGCACCCTCTATCAGACACGATTATGAGGCGGAAAAGGCCGCGCAAGTGGAATTGTAGTGTTTCCGCACTAGAGGCTCGTTTCGAGCTGATCCAAGATCACTTGACCCATCATTGTGTGCCACACTCTGTATCAATCGAGGATCTCGTCGATAGATGTAACGGGGCTCATTAGCCTCATCATATTACGCAGTCGGGCCGCGGAATTGCAGAGCTTTGCATAAAGTACTCCTGGTTAAGCGAAATCCTTGTTTGTGTAAGAGCGCGCCCGAGATGGAGGAACACTCGGAAAAGTATTATGAGTAAACTAGCTTTAATGCCAATCTGGCATATTTGCAGTACAAACGTTACGGTACTTAATGGTTTAATGAAATTGCTTCACTTTTCATTGTGTTATAGCTTAGAAGGGTGGTATCAAACAGAATTTTAAATATATTTTATAGGTTTTGTGGAATACATATTTTAAAATGAAAGATTGCATTTTCAAAGTGAATAGTGATATAAAAATCATACAGATAGTGTCCCATTTCATTGACTGACTGGTAAAACGTCACTTGTTTGACACGGTCTGTAAAAAATACAATACGGAACCAAAACCCATATCGATCGGTACCGAACTTTGTATACGTACATCAATGGCATACGGAGCACAAAGGCCGCAATTGTGACAGATTGCTACTCGTTCCAATTACCAGCCCTGTCCAAGGTTTTATTTAATTCCCAGATCATGTCGTGGCAACTTGATACACGTATCAGCGGGCGCATTACGAAGTAACGTAAGAATATCATTTGATCACGATATTATATTGGCGTTGATGTATTCACACGATAGCGAACAAATCACGGATGAATATGGAAATAAGTAGTTAACGCATTAACATGTTGGGACATTACTATGATGCATATCGCAGGATGCTCCTGGTCGCGATCATATCCGCAACTCATTTGCAATGCATTACCATCCATTGAACTCGAGAGTAATGGCTTTTCAAACATCGAATATTGGTTTATTTCTCTTGTTAAAACTTATTAAAAAATGTCTTTTAGATTTTTTTCAAATTCATAAATGTTTATTATCCTCCAATCCCTTAATCTGTAGGTGCACATCTTGGACAATTTAAAATTTGCTAAAAGCCAAACTCACCACAATCCTTTTCAGTTATGCCACAGTTGGGCAAATAACGTCCCCTGTAATCGTCGTAATTGCGCAACCAAGCAGCCACCCTCCCTCGAAATATAACTATTACGCTTTTATTAAGCTCACGGACCCACCAAAGGGATACTCATAATTTAATTACGACCCTCAAAATAAGTTATTTCAAGTCTGCAGGAATTGCCTCGCTGGTTATTTGGGTGTAGAGGAGTCGGAAGTCGTTGCCTTTGTTAGAAAACTATTTTTGTAATTAGTGTGCCAACCCAATTAGTTTCACCATAACGTTTTTGGAATTCGTTTCGAAGCAGTAACTTGAAACTTTGAACGTAGATCTAAACTTAAGTTAAATAGCGCGGGTCACTGTTCGACTTTAAAGCTTTCACCATAATCATAATAGTTTCGGAAATGTGTTGTTTTAATAACGTCTATTGGATTGCTGGAAGCCGCATCGCGAACTGAAATTAAAACTTGCCAACTGTTTTAAACTTCTACTTTAACTTTCCCTAAAGAAAAAACAGCATTTAGCGACTTCGTCCGCATTAAGTAGTTTATTCAACTGCTTAATTGTAAAACTTTATAAATTGCAATTTGTGTCAAGAAGGATGAATTTTAATAAAATATTTAAATAGCTGTAAACGAATAAGACGTTTTGATTGAAATAACACATTATTTGTTATCCATGTACTTAAAAGCATTACACGGATCTATAATGTATGAACAGCAATATTTAATGAAAGCAAATGGGTTACTGGCGAGCCCAAGTGGACTGGCCACCGGCGGCGAATGGCGTGAATAACGGTCCCCGAGGGAATACCGTCGCGTTGCTGACCTTGTTAAATTGATCAGGTTGCCCACAAAATGCCGGAACTCGTCAACGCCTTCGCACCTAAGTATTTAGTGACAAATTTCCATGTAAATCACGCAGTCACTCCGCATTTTGAATATTTTGTGAACAATACCATTCTGTCATAATTGACTTATTAAATCCTATGAACCTTGCTGGTAAGTGTACCTTGATGGTAATTTACTTCTGACATTTGGTAACCAGCTCTACGCAACCCTATTACAACATCCTTGAAAACTTTTTTGAAGGGACGACCTACAAATTGTTTCAAAGAAAAATAGCACTTTTTTACTCTTAAACGGTAAGCAAAATTTATTTTTAGTTTTTCTTTTTAATGACCCTGGACCAAAGCTTTTCTTACATTTTTAGCCACAGTAAGAATTCGTTGGAAACAGTAACTCACACTTAACCGGTTTTTATATTTCGCCGAGATCCCCGCCTCTTCTGGTTGGCGCGGCAAGAGCTCGACTCATTAAAAACCGAGTACCCAATTTATTTTATTTTTAGTAAGAATTTTCACATATTTCTACTTTGGTTATATTTATGGCGCAGACATTTACCGGTATATTTTCCTCGTAAATATTTAACATTCTCACTGAACGATCAAATAAAGCAATTTTCAGTTAATCCGACTAGCATAACGAATTCCGAAAAAAAAAACAAAAGAATAGCAAGACATGAAAGAAGCATTTTGAAATTGTTATAGCAAGTCAAAAAAGATTTCATTGTATATTCAACAGAAGCGACATGTTGACGCACAAACAAACCGGCTTATTTTCATATAGCGGACTACTAGGTAAAGGGAAATGTTATTAGGGATAATAGGAGTCCGGCGAGACCCTTTAGACGGGATAGACAATAACCGTTTCCTCTTCAATATTGCTCTATCTATAGCAACCTGGCCGCCTCACCGACCTGACAGGGATTAACAGCCAGAAACTGCTCCCGCCCGTTATCGCCTGTAAATATCATTACGACTCACTAACTAATGTAGACGTCTTAGTTCAAATATCCAACTATTGCTTAATTACTTTTCATTTAAGAAAGGTCTGTTCGGTAAACACACAGCTCCCCTATCTTCCCATGTTGTAGTTTCGAGAAGGGAGTTTCAGGGCCCTCACGTCTTACTCACGTCTCTAAACAGTAAACGTTAATGAGTATGTAAACTATTCTTTGTATCATCTCCATTTGAAATAAACATCTATCAAGTCTCACCAACATTTACATTTACAATAAGTGCTAGTGGAATTCCCACACCCATAGTGCTATACCGACAGTAAAAATGAGCTTAAAAGCCATTTATTTAAGTTACGATCCCCCATCAGAGCAACTTTTTACTACGAAGTGACTCTCCAGACTCAGATTTAAAAATAATATTTGTTTATATCTGTTCAGTAGATTGCTTTCCAGACAGTTTTAATTTAATATTAATTTACTTAGCTTTATTAAAAAGTTTTTCGACGTCTTGTATAAAACAACTCAAATTGGTAGTTTCCAATAGAGAAAGTAAATCGTTTTCTTAGTACGAATTTTGAATTGGTTAGCTGATAAAATAAAATATAATTTGGGAGTATTTTATCTGCAGTTACTTTCTACAAGTTGTCGAAGGTTTGTAGCACGGTATAATGGAGCGGGAGAATTCTATCGAGATATTCGCATTATAGATAAGTTGCATTTTGTGTAGACCGCTAGCCCGCGGCACCGCCAGCCGCCGCACCGCGCCTGTCGCCAAAACGCATTTCACTTTTCCACCCCTTTGGAGTTGAGTTTCAAAAATTGTTTCTTAATTGTTGCTTACATTACGAAAAGGGTGTATGAGAATGTTGTTTCAAACGTAGGGTTGTTTGTTCGAGCTTCAAAGATATACATTATACATACGATGCGATGGTACGGACGAGTTGAATGTTTCTCACTCGAAGAACAACTGAAGTCACAAAAGTTATTACTGCTTCTTCTTAGTGGATCGATGAGGAGGCCCGATGGTTAATTTGAATATTTCAATTTACAGAACATTTTGAATTAGGAACATATTTTCTGCAGGAGACATGTTAGATTTGAATACATTATTGGATTTCACTAATTTCCTTGTTTGTCAGTAAGCAGATGCAGCTAATCTATATTGACATGGCGACTGTCCTCAACAATTAATACCTACGTATGCTCCTGGACAACCTTAGATTAGTCATAGTTACAGTGTCAGCTATTAGCTTTATTAGCTTTAGCCTTGTCCGTAGAGAGTGTATGTGTCCGCGAGACTATTATTGCTACAAGGACTTATTGCGATCACGAATCACATAGTTATGGACATTGCTGTGGATAAGATAGGTGAATCCTTTTTTATTTCGCTTTTGTTATTTTCCTTTGCATTCCTTTGCAGCTTAATGAGATCTAGCATTACTATTTAACACAGCAAGTAGGTATGTAGCTTTAAGTTAAAACCCTTAATTCTTCTTGCTGGTAGGACCCATTGAAAAAAATACAATTGTATCATGGATAAATCATAAAGAAACCTGTAATTGGCATTCAAGTGAAGTGTTCAAAGAAACTCTCGAAATAAAGGCAAAGAAAACCGATAAATCAATAAATAAATGCACATTTTTCACCTACAAAGACTCGGTAGTTGTGTGCCGTGAATTGCTACGTACTTTCAAAGTGAAATAAACAAAGGATGTACTTTACTTCCAAGACTTTTATTAGATGTGCAAACTATCTATAGGAAGTGTACCTATTGCATATTGAGTTGCACGATAAATGTTCCAATATTTTGAAATATAAACAATAAATAATCTATTTGTACGTTAAAGCATTAGTTATTCAATGCTGGTTATGTTAATGGGTTGGCTGTTAAATATATGTACATACATTTATGCCTTATAATTAAATTGCAATTATATAAGTTCAAATTGGACTTTTATATTCGTAATTTGCTAATAGAACCTTTCGTTTGTATAATTAAATATGTTAACATATGTATCTGTAGTTAACGTATAGGTACCTATAGTACACGCATATGAGTTATGATCACGAGTATGTATAGATCTCTTACAACGGTATTTATCATTTGTATTAGGTATATGTAACTCTAATTGAGTAAGTATTGGTTTCTTGTTAGAATTTAAAAATAATCTTTAAATCATATTGTAGTACCTGTGGTTGCCGAAGTTTTAACGACCCCTGTTTAGCCTAACATGATATAATATAAAAAAATATATAAAAATAAGACGTTCTCTGGGGTCACAGCTAATACGTTCATAAATATTAATCATGCAGCCGACTGGAGAGCGAATTCAAAATTATCAAATGCATTTATCGGCTCATCGATAAACGAATTTGCGAATGTGTCATTATCAAAATTGTATTTATTCTCTCTACGCTACATTACAGATGAAATTCAGAATATAAAAATGTTTTTCAACACAAAATGTTGCATATATGGAAAGCTGAACCTTTTGTCAGCTAACGATAGGAAACGGAAGTCGTCTACAGACAGATAAATAATTTACGTAATATATCATTCATCGTGTTGGCTTTGAGGGGAATATATTCATATGTGGGGACACGGTTTTTATGATAGCTCGTCCCTACTTTTATGAAGCACAATATTTAGTTGATTGTCCGTGGTTTATGGCCGTGCCAATGACGTCACGGGAAATCAGGGAATTGTAACGAGGGATACGTTGGTTTTGTTCAGTTTCCCTACAGGTCAAACATAGCCGTCTTTTGTTTTGGATAATTTAGTATTACCTAACCTACAAGGATTGCTTATAGATTTATTGTTACATAAAAGCACTATAAGGGATGAAAACTTGCACCATAAACGTAAAACCGAATAGCAGTATTTGTTTAGAATATAAAGCCGGATATACAATATTCAGTCATGCCGACGTTAGATTATGTTACATGAAAAGCTAAGTCGTCAGCAACAGCCGTCACAACCTCGCAACTGAAATAGTTAACACGATATAGTTTATTTAAATCCTTTCTGACAATAACGGATCCCAAAAAGCATAAAATATTAACATTTCTATTTTGCACTACGCTTTGTACGATTGTTTCACTAAGCCGAGATTTTCTCTCTATCAACACTGGACTGAAAATGTTGTCAATGGTCATGAAAGAATCAGCATAAATATCTGAACCGTACCCTGTTATTCAAAATATTGGTAATGATAACGTCAAAATAAAGTTATCTTATATAATAAAAATCTCAGTTTGTTAGAGAAAAAATTGCGTAAGAAGACTTTTGAAGTGAAAATAGTTCACCCCATGTTTTATGTATTCGTCTACTGTTTATACTTTCAAACAAGTGAAATAAATAGCTTAGGTGTGTCTGGGAAGGCCAGGCAGCCAGGCTAAAATTGGGAACTGGAATATACTCGTAACATCGTAACTAAATATACTTAGGTAGTTACGATTTTCCTAAGGGTGCCAAGCGAAAAACAAGAAGAAAAATAGGTTTTATTATGAAATTCATCGCTATTTAAATGTATTTTCGAGACGTATATTTTAAATAACTTGGCTGATAACTTCACACCGTTTTGGATATTTCGGCCTTAACTACCCATCGAAATTATTTGCTCAACTTAACAGCGCTGACTTCTATTGAATTATTGATGAGACGGCACCGAAGTGTTCATCTTTTTTTCAATTGCTTTAGGTGCCTACGAAAATAAAAGTACAAAAAATCATAAAATTTTTACGCCATTTAGTGACCGAACAAAATCTATAATTACTATTATTAATCTGAAGAGTTTGCTTGAACGCTCTTGTCACACGAACTACCGATATCAGGATCGATTATAAAAAAAACTTTCATTGTTAGATAGCCCATATACTGAAGAAGGCTACACGCTTTTTATCCAGGTGCGTTCAAAAGTTAATACAGGTAAAAGCGCTGGTAGAAGCTACTTAATAAATAAAAATGCGAGCGATTCGACTTTGCCTTCTGCTCAAGCGTACACAACATACAATATTAGTGATATTACAAAGTGCAGTGACCTGCGACATCTTGCGAATATAATTGATACGAAGCGAGTAGCATGCGTGACGTCTGCCTAACATAACATTATCGTACGGAACCCGAAACGCATGGAACCGTTGTAGAACTAATTAACTAATTACACAACTAACGTACCTGCGTATTACGGTACTGTGGTAATTGCTGTACTAAACTAAACTTTGTCAACCAGGTGCTATATTGGTTTATTAATCAAATAGGGGTAAAAACTATGGGTTTCCTTGAAGTAGTCACAAGAGCGTTAATTGAGAAAATGTACATATTTCTTTCGGTAAATGAATTCTTCAGTAAATGGTATTATGTTACCCGAAATTTCATTTACATACCTACATGTATGTTAATGGCAAAAGGCACTAATGGATGTATTGGTAATATCAACATATCTATCTATTTATATACAACAACCAGCTACTAATCTTTTCACTTTGAGACCTACGAGATAACAAAACCTTTTACTCATTCCACCCAAAAAATAAACAAAGGTAAGTTAGGTTCCACCGTAAACACTATCACTATATGTATATAGTTTGTAACCCACATAAACAAGTTCATTCATAAAAATTCACCTTACAACAGTGCTCGAAAGAATACATAAGTGTATTTTCCCCAATGCCACATTTAAGACCTTTTCTCCTTTGATATGTATCTCAAAGAATTAATCAGCGTAACCCGTGAAGGAAGCCTCGGGACTATTTTTTCCTCTATTCCTAGCAAATATCGTTATTGTATGTAAAGAGGCCGATTCTTACTCACAATATATATCAATGTCTTATACGCTTACACCTACCTCGAAAATCTTATAACAAAAGATGAAAATATTATAATATTGAAAAGAAAAATGTTTTTCTTTTCTTTGAAAATGTTAAGGCAGATGTGTGTCGGATATTGTATTAACACTTTGTAAGCTACACAATAACGGTTGTCGACCCGTTAAGCGCTTGATAACCTCCTTGCTTTGCTAATTGTGCTTCTGTGTGCTTGGATGCTTGATTTGATTTCCATGAAACAAGTAATTGATTCCCGACGTTCATCTTGCTTTCCGGGTAAATGATAATTATATTTAAAAAAATTGGCATCCGATACTGCCTATACAAGTTATCTAGTTATCTTCATAATATTATATTTCATCAACTCGGTTGAACGGTTAAACCGTGAAAGCGGAACAGTTGGATTCAGCACTTACAATTTCTAATCAAATCAATAACATAAAATAGCTCTCACTGCAGTATCTAGAGCTAGAACTAACCAGGTACATGTACTCATAGTTCGATCGCATCTCATTATAATAGTACAACTTTGTGGGCCACGATTGAAACATCCAGCTAAACGATTTGGAACAATGCGCCGGTAAAATATACAAGCCTGCGTTCCATAGCCGAGAAAATATATAATTTGTATGCAAAGTGGCCGATGGGCTGTTTAGACAGAATACAATGTAAAAAAAATGGTGACCGTGACCGTTTACATGTATTAGCAATATATTCGAGTGGTTCGGCTGGCAAGTACTGAAAATATAGTGGTGTAAATAGTCACAAGTACATGTTTACTGGCCGCAATAACGTGTATCGATTTAATACTTATATGTTTTATTTATGGAAAAGTTGGAAAAGCATAACACAGCGCAAAAATCTGTTTAAAAATGGACTACGGAACTCGTTAAAAGTAGAAACAGGGATACGGTCAGTGGGATAATAGGGTCGACGTGTACCGAAAGAATATGTCCTGCGAGCGTTTCGCACATCATAGCAGTTAGTGGCTAAGGAAGAAATACAAACGCAGGACGATGCGGGTTCACAAAATCCACAGAGAAAGAGCGGATGGTCTTTACTCCGCCCGGTGAAGGTAAACAAAACCCATTATAATTAAGTTAAAGGATTGCGTTTGCAGTGTCGTACCTACTCCTTTTACGCGTAATTCAAGGAAACGAGCTAACGAGACAGTTCTGTTAAAAAATACCTACAGAACATAAGAACTAAAAAAATCGGCGCACAACCAAAGTTTATTAAAAATACTAGGAAATAACAGCAGAGTTGAAAAATATAAAATAATCTAGACATTTATGAAGGAAAGTTTTGTAGTTGTGTACTATTGTACACTGTTTTAGCGGAAATTGATTGCAGTTTCCAGGAAAATATGCTAGGAGACGAATATAATAGAATTAAAGAAACAATGAATAGCTGACCATCCTATTTCTTAACCTAATTGGTTTAGTAATATCTTTTATGTTTTTTAGAAACTGAAACTATTTAAAATATTTTTTAATTGCTAAGATATTGCAGTGAAACTTCGAAATATACGCCAAGTCACGATCTTCGACGAAATGGAAATGAGGTGTTAGTAGGCGTGCATTGATACTGATATTATGTTCGCAACTTCTTCCACTCGGTAACGAAACCCCTAGCCTAAAGTTATCAATAGAATGTGACATTCTTACGAGTCTCGAGCCCCCTTCTAAGCGAATTATGATTTAGTACTTCTTGACTGTCTTGATTCACTTCTTTACTGTGTGTCACACTGCGTCCTTAATGAGGGAAATGAAAATGTTATAACTTACTTTTAGTACCAAGGCAATTAAAAATATGATCGTCAGTTATCACATGTGCACTCGCGGTGTGATATTGTAACTCCTAATATGAGCAGGTTTATTGGCTATAAACGGCAGGCTTGCACGTCGCATTGCTGTATCTCACGACACCGCCACGTGAAATATGTAACTACACAACTCTCTGACACATTTCCGCAACTTTCAAGTCAAAGAACGAAAGTTGTTTATCCAACTCAAATATTTCCACGCAAAAATATTCAAATAATAAATTACTTAGGCTTGGAGACATTTGTATTTTCCTGGCAGGAATAGACTTTTCAACAGAACTGAAAAAACATGAAGTACACGGTAACAGAAAACTGTCTCCGCCTCTCAGTACCTAAAGTTTTGCGTGTAATGGAGTATGGAAGAATTATTATAATAATTTCTATAGAAAAACGATAGGAATTGTGGGAGCCACAATACATTACGTGATTTATTCGCCACACGAATTGCAACAAAAGCACGATTCTTGCGAAATAAATACGAATCGATGGAATTCATTCAGAATTTTACGTTATAAACAAAAAAGTATTTCGCTGATCTGAGTGAACTGTATGTATTTTTAACTTGGACGTTTTACAATAGGGAGTTAAAACAGATAAAAGGGTATAAAATTAAATGATTGTTCGAAAATTCTACATATAAGTAAGCACAATATTAACACATTATAATTTTTTTTTTTACTTTACTTATAATTTTTTTCTGATTTTACTTCTGATTCTTACCAGTGTCGATGGTTCTACTTCTTACTAACAATACCTTCAACAAAACTAATACATACATATGTACGTGTTAATCCTGTAGTATTTTTGATTATGTGCTACGTTCAGACAGAGGCTTTCCAAATTACGACTGATGAATCTCGACAAAAAAGATCAGTTCAGATTGAGTCTGTCTAGACATAAATAGAGGCGCCATATTTTACGGCCTTAGCTGTAAAGAATAAATACGAATGGTGTATTTTTGTTTCTTTTGTTGATAACTTTCTTTACTTCACTATATTTTATTCAGGTTTTTCTTTGTCGGTACGTACATAATTCGGAATATTCTACAGTTTATTATGAATATTGTTTTTACAAGAAACATCAACTGAACTCTTAAAATAATTAATCTGTAATAAACTTGACAATAATCAAGAGATGGAAAACGGCAATATTTTCCTAGTCAACAGAAGGATTTATTCAGTAAATCGGCTTATTGTACTATATTGAAACCTCTCGCAGCTAATGATTATGAAAAACTATTGTTTCTACTTTATTACCATAATAGCTTATTGTTTTTACTACAAACTCAACAGCTGGTAGATAATCCTGAAATTATTTTTCAATTTTATGAGAATTTCTGTTCTCGGAACTATGCTTTTAATCTGGTGTTCAGCTAAATGAATTGTAAAGTTCTAAGAGATGGACTGAGTCACTGAGTACCTGGTGTATAAGATAATAAATTGTTTTATGGGCACTACTTTAAAACAATAGTTTTATTTTAAAAGTTTGTTTCGTCAGAATCCGTGGAAAACTCGGCAGATGATAAAAATGTCGATCCGTCTTCATGAGTCTAATTCCCATAGTATGCCCTTGGCACAGATTCCCTTGGCATGTCTAAAATTCGTAGATAATAAAGAAGCAAATACTACACAATGTTTTGGGATTTATGCGTAAACATGTACCTATGTATGTTTGTGTTTATATTTGTTATAGCTGTGTGAGTGCCTGTCAACACTCCATATGGTAAGTGGTCAGGGCCTATGAACATCTACAATAACAAAGACATTGCACATACGTTGTCGCAGGGATATAGCTTATATGGTTTATGTGCTTCTTGTCATGGCTACCTATCCATAACCGGTCTTAAATGCTTTTGAAATTGTCCCATTTCTCAATGTTTGATTACAACTCTAATTAGTAAATCTGTAGACTCTAGTGTTGTAGATACACTGTATGAGCGATGTGGATCACTTTCGCACATACCTAGATCAAATTCTTATGACTTTCCAAAATCTAAATAAAGCTACATGTACAAAATTCTTCAGGGTTTCATAAATCGATATTCAATTTAAAAGCCTACTCCGACAGGTCAAATAATTAACGTTTAAATACTTTTAACGGTGTGCGAAGTGTCTCAAGCATTCAAAGACCTAAATCTTGAATACTATTTATTCTGTCAACATCAAACAGTGAAGCTTTTAGACTGCCACGCTTCTAAGTGTGGGCCCGTAAAGTACCCTATATTTTATAAATAATATCAAAAGTACCTTCCACTTAACCGACCATCTTAGTCTAAGATTTCTTGAATCATTTAGTACACTTGGTGCTCCGGAATTTATTCCCCACGCTAAGCTGACGTAGTTAAAGAGATTTCCCATACCATTCGCTGATCCTTACCATCTTTTTAGGAAAACTTGTTTTTCTCCTACCTAGGAAGAATTCCGGCTTAGTGCCAGGATTCATTATGTGGCTTACCCTGCTTCTAGGATTTTCCGAAATAACCACGATCTTATTTGGTTTGCGAAAAACATTTCTTGATTCGTTAGGTCTAATGTGTCTTTTTGTATTAGTAAGTAGATAGATTGGATCACGTTAAACTGCAATCTTTACTGATAGTAAAGTGCTGTAGGTGTTAGACTTAATATTTTTTTCACGAAGTAGACGCGTCCTCCCGGGAACAAAATTGAACAATTTTGCTTGAATGATGACCTGTCGAGAACGTTTTAAAACAAAGGTCTGGAAGTATACTTAACGGAAACCTTTTAAAGTGATTATTTTATGGATAAAATTAATTATTTAAATTGGTCGCATTAAAGGAGGCCTTTGCTCGGCTGTAAGACAGAAAATGGTCCGATGGTGATGATAAATTCCAGATATACTTAGTTGAAATTATTTAAGAAGTGTAATTTGATCTGAGTGTAATATACCCGATATATATATGTCCATAAACCTGGTATATACCCGATATTGATTTAGATGCTTGAACCATTTTTCTTCAAGTCGATGGTTTTAACCTAGCAATTAAGCTGGTATTTTTTAAGATCGCCTTTTGTAATGAGGTGGATAAAGTTCTTATTTAGTCTCGAAATTATTGAAAAACTAATTTAGATATATTGGGCTGATCTCTTAATAACTTGAATTAGGTTAAAGAATAAAGAATTTTGTTACGATAAAACGTTCTATTTTCTGCTATAATCACAGATTTTTCTGGATAACAGCCTCAAGGTATGTTTTTTCTCACCAAGTAATTTAATAAAAGTAGACAAACAAAGATTATTTTATTCGCGACCCACAATATATTATAATAATTTTCGGGAAGAGCTCAATTTCGTGAACTAATTGCATAATATGTTAATGATGATAAAATTACAGACAATGGGTGAGATATGCATCGTAATTACGCATTAATACGCTACTAATACTAATTAATTAGCCTAAAACCGACAACTTGGTTGATATTAGATAGGCTGTGATAAACATTTTATTAGTTCAATCTTCTTCTAACCCTTTGGGTCCTGGGTTTCATTATTCTGACATTGAAGAATCGTCTCTATGGAGATTAGGTCGTGGTTATCATTCAACCCTCAAAAACGGAACTTCTAAGAATTATTGAAATTCCGCAATAAGAAAATCCTAGCAGATCAATCAAGTTTGCAACTATAGCTACTATAAGTTTCATGCTACTAACATGCTGAAATAATGCTGCAGACAAACAGTTTAAAATTGTAACTATAAATTGTTGTATACAGATTCAAAGAAACGTGTATTGTTTTATGTTTCCTGTTTTCCAAAAGAGAGATAAAACACAGGACTTTATTGTTAGTGCCATTTCTGCTAAACTAAAATACTTTTCATCTTTTTAGTTTACTACTGCTTTACAATTTACATATGAAATTTCCTTGAAGGGCTCTGATAATGAAAGCTCCTAAAATGTTTACGATATAAGGGGTGGATGCTTAGGGTCTATCTACTTATAGCATGCATATTAGACCTTATTCCTCCGTTCGAGGATGGAGGTTGAGTTTTAATAAATATTGGAAAAGCTTGGCTGCAACTGCAGTGTATTCGGTATCTAAGCGAGTGTCAGCAACGGAGACGACACTCGCGAAAGATAGTCGCAAATATTTTATAGTTTTGGAAACGAGTCAGATGCAATGTTTCTGATTAAATGGAATGTATAAAATAAGTATGCCCGTTTATTTCCCCAGAATAGTTTTCATGAAGTTTCAACCTTCGTTAAAATATTTTTTACTCTTACTTGCAATAAATAAAACTCCGTTACATACTACAGCTTACCCAACACAGAATTCAAAGTAGAAAAAAGTGAAACTGAACAATGTAAACAGTTTAAAACGGTACCGAAGCTCGACGTAGTTTTTATTTGTTAGTATTGTTATCAGAAGTCATAAGTTTAAACTATAGTTTGCTATAAAACTCGGAAATTCTTTTAATTGCTATAAAGTTTATAGCTCACCCCCAGCTGTAAGTAAGGGCTAATATTAATGATACTTGTATTCGTAGGCACGGGGACGAAAGTGCCTTGGATTTTCATAAAGCCAGCGGAAACTTATAGTTTACGATAATCCCGTGCGGCTGTGCGGTTGTAAAAACTTTATATGCTTCTTGAATATCTAAATTAAATGTTAAGACCGTGTCAAGCATAAATTTAATTAAGTCACAGCCGTTTGTTCGGCGGCGGTTGGAGGGTTTAGTATTCCTGTGGAGGTGCGGCATCGCGGCACTACCAGGGCGCCTGACAGCGGCCTACGTCAAAATTCTAATTAATTTACACAGTTCAGGAGGCCATTGACGGTCAATAAATTAAATCTGCGTCTATTTGGAACTTCAATCAGGATTATAGCATAATCCTTTAAGATAGACGTGCCAGGTTTCAATAAAATGAGCGGGTTACGCGTTCGAGAACAGTCTTATTCATTTTCACGTAGTTGGCCGACTTTGTGTCTGACTACACGTAAAAACTTGTAATAGGTTAGAGCATAATGTTGGTCAGCGTTGTTTGAAACCAAACAACAGTAACATGTTGGATTTATGTTTGGGGACATTTGTAAGTAAAGGCAGTTTGTTAGGTGATCGCGCATTCGCGGGGGATGACAAATAGCCAACATCTCGCACAGATGAAACAGCTGCTGTGACTACTAGTGGTATTTCTTTGAGCTCCACCGATGTATCGCGTGCAACTTTTGTGTATGCTACGAAATGTAAAGTTCTATATCGTAATTCATTAAGCTGTACTTAGCATCACGATAAGTACGGTCTAAAATTAGTGACGTTATAAATGTAACCAACGCAAATTAGATATTAAACGTTCGAAATAAAATCTGGCCTCACAAACACTTCACAAATGGGTTAAAACAGCTAATTAAAACCTTCAGCCACCTTGAACAAAAATATATTAAAATTGAACGTGAAAAATTATAATTAAATATTCACGGAATGACGGCTATTTTTATCTGGATTACAGGTGCTTAACTGTTTTTGTTCTAAAAATAGCTGTTTTGTTATTGATTGATAGAGTGGGGATAAACATAGAATACAGGATAAACATATTACTGGAAAACGACCACTTTGAAGGCCGTAAATTACTATTATCTATATCCACTTGAACACACTGACAAAGTCAAATTATTGGGCACTTGGCGGCCCCAAGTGGCCACTAACGGAACATTCTCTAGGGGAAATGACGTCATAGTGTTATCCACAATGACAAAACGGGCCGGATAAGTAGTTCTTGTATTTGAGTGTAAGTTTCCCACCACGGGAAATAAAACAAACAAACTTACCTAGGACTTCTTCAACTGCCCCAGGCGTTGGCGAAAAACTTATGTGTACGAGGATAAAAACTTGGAAACCGATACATTTAATTCCTAAACTCCTAATCAGTTGGTTCAAATGTTGCCGTAACTGTACGAGGAGCTACGAACTACAATGCACCTTTTGTGAGTCAAAGAGAAAGTCTAACGAAACTGATCCGAGAGTTAGAGATGTTAATTGAAACACATTTCACTTTTATATTTGATAAGATTTCATAATTGCCACGAAACATTGTTACCTGGCATTTCGTGATTTCGTGGATTTCAATTCGGGGAAGTCACTTGATATTTCTGAATACAATAACAAGCTTTTGGGATATAAAGACTACTTCAGTTTGCTTTTTGGGATTTATTTATTTAATACGGCTTTTTGAAGTGGGCGAAGCTCCAAGTTTAAAACCTTAATCATAATTTTAAACTTGAAAATGTCAAAAAGTAGTAGGCATTTAAATTTAAATGGTCTTAAAATATTCGTGGTTTTTTAATATCGTTGGTTGAAACAACCGTTCGCTTGCATTGCTTGAAGTTTTTTATTGCACCCAGCTGTGTTGTGTGTACATTGACGGATTTACACAACTTTTCGCCCTTAATTAAAAATGTTCGAGCGGCTTAAATAATTTTGTTTGGGTAGGAGATGTGATGGAAATGTCTGGGCTGTGTTAATTTAGAAAAGGAAGACAATTTGGAACCATGTGTTTTCTAGAAAAATGACCCACTTTCTGGGAAATAATCGAATAGCACCTAGCTAATTACTAACTTTTTAACCGTTTCATTCGCGCCCTGAAAGAAATATGTGCCTATTTCACGCACACAAATAAATAAACCTTAATCTACGATAAAGCACAACAAACAAACTCACGTAATAATATGTTTTAGTGAGGATTACGTGGGTCATATAAAATTTACTGTGGCTAATTGCTCTGATTTTACAGACTAGAAATAAACAATTAGGTATATGTATGTACCTAGTGACGTTGTAATGCAGAAGGATTATAGGATATTGTTATTATTTTGTAATATTGGTAAAACAACTAAGTACCATATAATGTACCTACGTGCTTTTGTTTGTTTATGTAAAAAGACAACTTTGAAAATGCTATACTTGAAAAAATTATCGATTTTTCGATATTTAACGAATATTTTTATTCACTATTCAAGAGAATGCACATTAAGTACTAATAACTCGATAATCGAAGTCACTAATTAAAGCTGAAATAATTTTCTACAATGAAACAACATTATCATCTTAACGTATAGGATTACGTCACTCGGATGCCTCCGTATCTAACCATGATCCTAATTCTTGTGACTGGCAATACCGTGAGCTCAATTTATACTCAGTAAGTATACATTATAAAAGTTACTTAAGAAGTTTGTTTGTATGTATTTTTGTAGTAGTCTAGGGCTTGTTACTTATGATGGTAGGTAATAAGTTCACCCCCTATCATTGTGGGAATAACATATAACCAGCTGTATGTGAGTATTCTTTATAAAGAATAGATTCACAACTTTAGCCTAACCTTTCAATGATAGAGTAATTTTATGGAACGCTAAAGTTTCTTCAACGTGTATTATGAAACATGAGTAAAGCTGCGGGCATGAGCTTACTGTATACAACAAATAAAGGTAACAATACACTATCGACTAAGTACATAACTAATACCTAATGCTGAATATCGATGTGTGTGCGATAGTACATACTAATATACATATACATATACGTACTGTAGTAGTATACGAACAAACAGACCGACGTAGACATTGTTCAGTAGTCATTAGTTTCAGAACTAATATTAGTTTGCCTATGTACGTATAATAATATGTACCTGAGTATACGCCTATTTGGCTGACATGTGACGTCACTATGGTCATTGGACTACGGGTTCTCAAACATAACATGTAAAGTCACTTATCAGCTTTCAAACCCGTGAAATCTAAGTTTCCAGTCTACGTATACATTTTTCTGTTAATAAGCTCGGCAAAGTTTCACAAAAATCGCTTTAATACAACTTTCGCGTTTATAATAATATTATTAATGTGGTAATATATTTTGTTATTAATATTTACAATACATATTTACAATAAAAATCAAAAACTATCCTAGTAAAACAAACAACTAAAAAGCGTCAAAAAATTCGTCCCCATCGCTGTCAACTGGGAGCGTGCCCAAGAGGCTGGCAGCATTACCTCGTTGGATCGCCATGCTGATTCTTTGTCCGAGGTAATAGCCAGCCTTCTGGTCACGAGAAGCGTCAACCAGCCGCCTAGAAAGATCTTTAAATAGAATGTGGGCATTCGGACCCCACGACCCGAGGGTTTCAACCCCAAACGGTTCGAAAATATAGTTTCCGACAAGGCCACTATATTTCCGCCGCTTGAGGTTCTCCGCAGCCGCAGCGGCAGCAGCAGCACAGCACGCAGAACTTGGAAGGTGTGATGGCGCAAGAGTATCGACA
Organism: Helicoverpa armigera; assembly: GCF_030705265.1. Lineage (NCBI taxonomy): Eukaryota > Metazoa > Arthropoda > Insecta > Lepidoptera > Noctuidae > Helicoverpa > Helicoverpa armigera. The sequence goes on along the minus strand of NC_087132.1, from coordinate 4,108,709 downwards.
CAGGTTGCGTCCCATACTAAAGGCCTACCCATCTTCCAAGGGAATAACGACATGCCGTCTGGTCTCTTACCGTCGTCGCGTGCCAGGCCGTTTGGTTCTAATACAGCTGGTACCCCGACGGCAACAAGAGCTCGACGGATAATGTCATTTATGTTTGCATGCCGCGCAATACGGCCCGCACTGCGGCTGCACGACAGGCCGTGGTGTCCGAGGCTGGTGACAGCCTCACCACAGTGGCAGCGATGAGGGGAGCAGCACGGTGCTCCTATACGTAAACAAGTAGCGAGGCGGAAAGTTGTATCGTCAAACATGGTGCCAATGTTTGACGACGGTAGTGCCTGAAGCCAAAGCCCCGACTCCCATCTACCCACAGCCAGTAGGCGCGCTCGCTCAGCAGGAGTAATTGCCGTTTCTATCAAACTATTCCGGGTTACTCTGCAGAGCGGCTCATCCCACTGTCTTTGGGAAGACGGGTTGCTGGGTAAATTTTCGTTCGGGCAAGTAATTTTCCATGCATCCATAGCCTCGGCTAAATACGGCACCTCGAAATCAGCCAGTGTTGGAGTAAGAATATTCCTGGTTAATTTCTCGGTGCCGTGAACCGAGGATATGAATGCCGGTAAACTAATACTGGTAATTTTGCGGACGCCGAGACCTCCCATCCGGATGGGCAATGTGGCTTGTTGCCAGGCTCGGTCGTCCAGGGCCACATTGAGAATGGAGCTGAGGGTATGGCGGATAATTTTATCGATTGGGTCTAAAAGGTGGCTATGTTTAAAGAGATGAGAAGAACGGAGGTAATGTGTAAATTTAGGACCAAAACAGCAGTGTCGAATAATTGTGATGGCCGAATGCATTGATATTTTCTGTAGGCGTTCCGAAATATCGTTGAAATTATCAATTTTTTCCGAAATAAATGTAGAAAAAGATTGGTCTAGGATGGGAGCCCCAAGGAGGCGGAGAGACTGTTTATCTGTAATTTTAATCTGTGGTGCTAATGATTGAAATTTGGATATTGTCATTTGTCTGTCAGTCGTGTCAGTAATAAATAATTCACATTTTGTACAATTTAGTTCTAAACCAATGGAATGAAATTTATGTTTTAAATGAATGAAATCCTGAAATACGGTCTCTACATCGCCTCCCAGGGTCCCATCATCTAGATACCAAACGTTGAATTTGGAATTTAGCTCTCGAATGATCGGGTGAATGGCTAGGCTGAAAATTACTGGCCCGAGGGGATCACCTTGTTGGCATCCGACTGCAGATTCTAATAGGTTGTCCTTATAAAGTAATTTTGATGGGTGCCTGTAACACTGATAGAGAAAACTATAAATTTTTGGTACATTTTTTTGTGCTTCAGCCAACAGGGTGTCCCGGTTTACGGAATTGAAAGCGTTTTTGATGTCAACCTTCAGGATGACCTCTCCTTTGCCACAATTTAGGTAGGCCGACAAAGCGTGTACGGCAGCCTCGCAGCCCCCTTTGGAACCGTATCCCAACTGTAGGGGCTGGAATTTTTCCGAAAGTTCCTCACTGTAAAATTTGCAACCGATTTTGGCTGCTATACGACGATATGTTGTTCCCACGGCAATGGGACGAATACCGCCGTCCTTTTTCTTAAGGGCGCACAAATTAGCGCCATACAAGACGTCGAGGACAGCATCGTGCACACTGCCGGAGAGCATCACATTGGTTAGGGCTGTAAGCTCCTTAAGAAGCTCCGCACCGGCGTCCCCGGCGCCCGAGCTCGTTAAATCTTTAATATGTTGCGGAGTCAGGCCGTCGAGGCCACCGGCGGTTCCGCTTCGAAAAGAATTTACAGCCTCAACCACTTGTCGACCTGTAACTGTGAGGGTGTTTGTATCAGGAAGGGGAGGGTCGGGAAAGGAAAGACCATCAGCGGGGGCCGGGTGTTTGCTCTCCAGGGCTGTAAGAGTATCCGGAGAGCATGGCGCCACAACATCACTGCTGAAGAGTATTCTGGCTGCACCTCTGATATCACCTTCGCCTAGCTTTGTTTCAATTAATTTGCTTATACACCTTGGGGATGTAAAACATTGTGCTGGTAATTTAGAGTCAAAATTTTGAGTCGAAATATTACAATTTTCTTTTACTTTTGATGTCAAAGATTTTTTGCTAGCAAAATTTTTTTGGATATGGAGAATTCTGTAGGGGAAGGTGAGTAACAGTTCCCAGGCACGTGGCGAGTTCTCTCGTACTGCGAGGCGCATGCACTGCGCTAAGGATTGCGCTACTAATGGCCTCGCACCACGGGGAACCCGCTTTAAAATAGGAACAGAGTTTTTTAATTTCGAAAGCTTTTGCCAAATGGGAACATCATTGGGTACTGTGTGTGGGCCAGGTTGGGGGGTGTTGACATTTGGAGGTACTGAAAAACTTTGGGGTCTGTGTATTTTTCCAATGTGGATATTCAGACCCCGCTTACCTTTAAAGTACCGTGCCTGGGTACAGTGCGGGCATCGTTCCGGAATACCTAGCGATGCAGAAGGTTGACTTGCACTTCTCGCCGCATCGCTACTGTTCATTTCACTTACAACTAACAATACAAATATAAATACAAAAAATTAATATATACACAACACAGTAAACACTGAGTGACAGACGTCACTGGGGTGGCACTCAGAAGCGCAGCGCCGCGCGCCGCCGCCGTCACCGCAGCGCCCTGTCAGCGCAGCCTCCGGCCATGGCAACCGTTGCCGGAGAGACCGCTGCAGGGCGTCGCGTCACGTCACCACGTCACCAAATTGCTTCAATCGTAAATGAGTCGGAATTGGATCTCAGTCGAAGTAAAATTAGGAGAGTCGGGCCCTTGTTGCGTCCGAGTTAACTTCTGTGTTGCCCCAGAGTCTAGAAGAATTTTTTTTTGCGTTTATTTTATTTACTCAGTTTTGCTGATATTATTTTTAGAATTCCAGATTTCATTTCATTTCATTTCCATTTCAGAAAATCATCCTTTTTATTTAAATTTAAAATTTAAATTTTATTTAAAATATCGTGATGACATGTCATGTCACTCATCATATTGTTATTAAATATTATTAATTAATAATAGCATTAGTAGTAGGTACCTATATCTTGTAACTTAATCGATACTTGTTTCTAATGTAATGACTAATTATTTAAAATTGCGTCGAAAACGAATTCTATGTAACTTTGAGTCATAGCTACTTAATGTTATCCTAGTTTAACAAAATATATTTCAAAGTAGTCCCTGCTGTCTCAAGTTACAATACAAACAGATTAACTAAACAATTAATCAATTAACTGTTATCCATATTTCCTTTTCACAAAGCGGATTTGCTTTTCGAACAATACTTCCATTATGGACAAACCAACAAATCAACTTAATCTAGACTTTTGTATTGTTTCAAAAGAACTTTCTCCAGCTACTTATATAGGTAAGGTCTACTGGAAGAATTTAGCCGAAATAGAAAAAATCATTTAGGCAATGTTTCTAGAGGAATTCAGTAATTGGATTTCTCGTTATAACTTCGCGTTATGAACAATGATTTTTCATTAATAAATATTAAAAGGTGATGTTAGTCCATTGTTCAAACTAGGCAGGCATACAAAGAGTATTCACAATGGCGCACTAAACTGTTATATGTGAATCAATCAATTCCTTTGTTTGTACTACGCAGGCAACGCAGGTTAATATTTCTAAAGGTTTGTACAAATCGAATGCGCACTGTGTTTTATCACTCACTGTGTAAACACAAATTCGTAAATAAAATATTTTACACAAATATTCATAAAACGAAAATTACTCTTTTCAAAGAGGCCGGAGGCGAACCATGACGTGCTTTTGCCATCACTGTTCTGGACAGAGACAGAACTAGGTGTAATATTACAACTGCTGTTGATGTCGGCTTTTCACAAAATATGTGTATATCTTGGCGACTTCTGCCATTTATTTACATAGATATTTACATATTCCCAATACATATAAAAACTACACTAGTAAAAAAAGAAACTTAAACTAAAAAGGGTTAAAAAAATTGGCGACTGATCAATTGAATGACCAAGGCATCATTAGCTAATTGAATTTGTGATTGAATTACACCACATGTCAGTTGTGACATCTTCTCATAATATGATTACCTGTTACATACGATTTAATCATTTGTTACAGTTTTTATACGTGCTTGGGCCTTTAAAGTAAACCAATCGCTCGCCAAATGATCGTAACTTTCTTCCTTCAGGTTTCTGATATAGTTGGAAGGTGGAAAACACTGTTAGTATTAGAGAAGGACAGGACTTCGAAATGTCATTTTACTTAGGTAAATTATCATTGATACCCTAATGAAGTAACCCGTTACTGAAAGTGCTGAAAGTAATAAAATATCATCTCTTTAGTTAGTTTCTGCCTATTTGAATTACAGGTAAATTAGAGAAGAGTAATTTGCGATGAGCAACTGTTTAGAACGGGCGCGTTAAATAAATATAAGCTTTCAGCCAGCTCTTTGATAGATAGACTCAATTTGGTTCACTATCCGCCTCTGTTTAATTATGTAAGTACTCACAAAATATTGTCAAAGACTTTTATTTAAAACCTGAAAAACTAAAATGAGAATTAGCTGTTTGATTTGCAAATTCATAAAATAGGAAAGTTTGGCGTTCATAAAATATTTCAAGGAATTATGAAATAGACAAAAAGGAAATGTGGTGTAAATATATTAGATCCTGTACCTGATATTATTATAAAACTCACAACGTTGCTAAGGTAAGTTTGGCGTAAAAGGAAAGAATTAAGTAAGTAATATTTTGCGTTGCTAATATTCAAACTGCATAAGAAGAGGCTTCTATATTGGGATAGTTTCAAACTGATAAAAAACTTCAACTAAGTACGAAGACGTAAAACTTAAAATTAGTTGGCAAAGCTTTACGTACGATGTCTGTATCAATACCCTAATAGGATGATACGTTTAAACTTTGAATTGAGGAGATATAATGAGTATGTATAGGTACTCGTGAATGTCTTTTGCATATTAGGAACATGACTATGAATGAATCAGACTTATCTTGCACATATTATTAAAGCTTCATTGGAGATCCCTAACTGTAACCTAAGGTTCACACTCCTATATTAACAAGCACACTATTTACTTCAGCGACCCGGGTCACGCAAAATGTACCGAAACAAATATTATTTTTAAATTAATCGTAGAGTGTGCTAATTTATGAGTTACAAAATTGAACGAAAAGTACACAAATAAGTATGTAAGTGTACGTAACGTGAGCCAGGTATTTTCGTAAGCCACATAAAGTTTGTTAACTAAATATGTGTGGATAGGTTCGCTGGTAAAGCCTTTGATGCTGGCAGATTTCAGCAAACATTACTGGTTTGGTTCGAGCTCAGTTTATAAAAATATTTAGACTTGTCTGCGCTTTAATAAGGTCAAAGTTATTGTTTTAATTGGAATTTGGGAATTATTTATCGACGGTTGTTAAGTGGTTGTAAAAAGTTTTAATGAAAAATATCAAGCTTAGTTTATCATTATGCTATTAAGCACTGATAAACAATAGATAAGTAGACACGTACCCACAGCAGTAACTACAAGCTTTAGCTTTAGATTACCGCTGGGGCGACAATGCAATACAATTGCCATCGCAAACCAATCTAATGACTATTACGAGAATGTATGGCTAATCATTGGTCAGCTCCACATTTCCTTTGGGTTCCACATTCATATCACGGCAGAGGGGACTATAGTTGTTTGATAACTTGTGATTGCTATTTTATTGCTCTACGAATTGCCTTATTTTCTTCTGAAGTTTGACGTTGATCGCTCACAGTTGTTTTGCTGCGTTGCACAAAAGTTTTCACATATGTATGTCGCAGTGAAAAAGTTTTTTGTAAATGAGTCTCACTCAGTTTCCATAATTCTTCGCTAGGGCGGTTTTGGTGTGCGAAATTAGATCCAACCAATCAATTGGTCCAAAATCTGTGCTTAGACAAGATATAAGCTTGAGTATTGTTCTAGGCTAGGCAGATTATCGGCTTTAGTCTTGATTGTACGCCTCCTTGTTAACATAAGGTATCGGGGACTTGATACTAAGGACACAATAGTGATTTCAAAAGTTCCCCTGATTATTTGAAATGGTTATTAATGTTACTTATTACATCAATATTTTTGGCAATATGGCTAAGATTAATACGAATGCTAGAAGCGGCTGTCACACACCAGTGCAAATACAAACAAAAATGAACAGTGTAAACTTGGTCATCGCAAAAATATCGTAAAAATAAGAAGGTTGTAACACCAAGATCAAAGCTTTTTAAAACGAGAGGGAGGAAGGATATTGCAAGTGTTTATTAAAAATGAAGGAAACTTGAGAGGCTTTGAATGATCACAAGAGAGTGTACTTTATCTTGACCTGGCTCGGTGTGAAGAATTGAACAAAATATCGAGTGCGTTAAAAGCAACCCTCTTGTCGCTCTTGCTTTTTGCACAAACTGGTCAAACGGAACGTAAATTATTTTGTGAAAAAAATCACGCTCTTTGGCTTACCACTTAAAAGGTTACAGTGGGAGGTCAATTTCTAATGAGGTTATGTTATTCTATATGCAATGGTATTAATCGATTTCAAAATGCATAGGTAGGTACTTATATTCTTATTTGTAACCGGAATCGTTAAGTTTCCTCCAATTCATAAATGTGTGATTTTTCAGTCATTTGTTATAGAAGAAGAAATCAGTAGTATTAATTTTACTTCATTTGTTTTAATGAGCTCCAGTTTTGTGTATTAATGTAAATTTATGTAAACTGTGTCAATATCGAATACAGTTTCATGAACTTATGTTAATAATGAACATTTTCATGAGTTGTCTAAAATCTATTTAGTTTTTGGGTAAAAAAGCCACATTGTTACGGAAGACGATATAGTTACCTGGTTATGAAAGACATAAAGTTATTGTTTTTTAACAAAAAATAACAAACAATAACTGTATGTAAGACTTCTTACATAGGAAACTGTTGTTGTACATGAAAGAAAAACGTGGTACTTTAGTTTCTTTGAAAAAAACAAAAGTGTACAAAATTAATATCTAGCATTATGTTCGTGGTAGAGCAGCGCCAAGTTCTTTAGGAATTAATAAAATAAATATTTAAAATCAAAATGTTTTATTGTGTTACCAAATGCTGGGTTACAGGTTACCCCGATAACCAATAAAAATATTTTTACTATATACTTTCGCATGAAATGAAAAGATTCGTACAGAAAACTACGACTAACTTCAAGAACAACAACAGTGTATTAAAATCAAAGCAAGTAAGTTTTATGTAGGTATGTAACACAAGAAAGTACTTACATAGTTTTTCTAAGAAGCTGCACTGCCATCTAGTGAAAAACTCGCAAGGCGACATTAAAAACGGCGCGTTGTTGCCACTTCATTCCCGGACAAGACAAGGCAAACTTTATTATCTGTCCGTTTCACTCTGTTCGTGGTGCCGTCTCTCTCTCGCGCGCCGCTTTGTGATTTGAAATTTATTCAGCCTTGGGCTAACCGTCGCCCGCGTACAACGTGTCCTACATGTTCGCCCCGAACGGAAATTTCGCGCCAAAGTTTACATTCAGGATTGGAAAATGAGATTATGTTTTGAAGTGCATCAAGTTTGAAAGTGTGGAAACTGCTCGTTCTAGTCAATTAAACTGATTAAAGTGTATCGGCCTACAGAAGTGTAAACGTTTACTTTGTGTGTGCGATGCATAACAGTTAAGTTGGAGTTAAGCACTTATTAAAACTGTGCATGATGGGCGCATAAGATTTGTTTCCCAGTGTATAATTGATAGAAAGTATTCGGACTGCCAACATGGGGACCAATCGGCTGCTTTCACCATTTACTTTGCTGCTGATTTGTACAGGTAAGCGGAGCTACCTACTTACTTTCTGAGTCACCTTAGCCGAGCACGCCAGCGCTGCGTCGCTGTATCAACAAGCAAGCGAGGCCTGTGTGCTAAGGTGTAACTATAAGCAGCACAGCTACACATGTGTGCGTTTGTTGACTCTTTAAACCGTATGCTGGGGAGGCTGCTATACCTATGTGAATAGGGTAAGAGATAAACTATTGTACGCGCTCGGGCCCCATACACCGCAACAACTGCTTAGATTTATGTTTTAAGAACACGTTTTACATTTTCGGAGGAGGTTTACTTTGCTGTTTAATTAGAAAACATATTTACTAATACCTATTCACTTTATACAAAATCCTATCTGTTTCAACAGACCGCAGAAGCTTAGTATTATTTTGCTTTGACGGACTAGTTAATTTTGCAAACCGTAATTCTTTATAAAATTGGTACGCGCAATGCGGTATACTTCCGTAAACGTGCTAACCTTTGAACAATGCATTTAAACTGTTAGAACGCTGGTTAGTATAAACTTTGCAATTTATTTTAATTGCACGTTGTATATTAGGTCATGTATAATTTTGTAAAAGAAGTTTGTCCTTTAGCGAAAAGGAACGATAGAAAACTTGCTAATCTCAAACCCCGAAAGGAGATCCAGTTCTGAGGCCAGTTTTAAAATTTGGCATTTTCGCCCAGAAACCGGTTAGTTAGGGTTTTGAAGTAATTACTAATTTACAAATAAATCATTGCACAGTCAAAGATCACAGACATAATTCCTAATGGAGTCCAGGTGCACAAATTCCATTTTTCGTCGTTAGTTAATGGCAAGAATTAGTCAATGACTTGCTCAGATAATGGGTATCGCATTGCTTATTGTATACCTGAGAATGATGTTCGACATCAATTAGGAATGCCAAAAGATATTTAAAAGGAAGCCATGACTGATGGACACAATAATGAATAATATTTCAATTATAGCCTGAACAGTGTGACTGTATCTTCACATAAGCAGGTGGTCAGTTAAGATTTTGGCAAACTACGGTGTATTTTTTGAGGAAAACTGTGATTATTTAATAATAAGGGCTTGTTATGAAAACCGCAGTTTTCTGCGAGAAGAGAAAGAAATATTTGTAGTCGCTCGCTTGAATGCGTAAATTAGGCAACGCCACTGGTGCTGAGAGAGTGAAATCATGTTTATAGAAACCGGTTTTGATGCAGGTGTGCGCCGCTCGAGGTAGAGTAGGTCCACTAGTGGTCTTACCAAGTTATTTTAGTAGATCTTTTAATATTATTTGTTTCCAGCTATGCGTACCAATTAATCCACTTTTTACTAAAGCATGTGCGGGTACCTGGCGCTCCAAGTTACATGTACCAATTCCACGGAGTAAAGCTGATGAGTGCACTTAAAATAAATGGTTTATATTACTATCAAAAACGCTGGTTTCGTTGAATATGTCAAATAAAAGATTACAATATTAACCGCTCATATCGATGTGGTCAGTTTAATATCCTGCATTCATTTAAAATATTTTAATTTACCAATTTTGTTGGAACGTTGGCGTGTAAATAACAAGTAAAATATTCGAGCTTCTTATTACTCGTATCGCATTTTCATCACTCTGTATAAAATGATAAATATGCTGTTATGGATTTACAATTAATAGCTATCATAGCTTCTGTCTTCGACATTCCTCCTGCAGAAGCTGCTCGGTATGTTCATGGTTAAAAAAAATGCATGCAAAATGGAAAGCAAAACGAGACAGATTCATTTAATAAAAAAATGGATGAAGTAGAAATAAATCTTACGTAGGAAGTGCTTAGAGCGATCATATTTTCCCGCAGGTCTTTCTCCGGCTTCCTGCTTAATTATATTTATAGAAGCTGCAGACAGTGCCGCATAGTCCAACAGCTTTAAATTGTTCTGGCGAACACGAAATTTCCTCACGATTGAAGTAAACTTTTACGGTTCAATGCATATAAGTCATCCATCTTTCCTAGGTTCGGTAAACATGCCAGACGCACTGCAAAATCGTGGCAGTCTCGAGTGCCCTGAACACATTATTATATTGAACCCGCAGGCCATCGTACAATCCTTGAGTATATTAAACCCACAAGCTGCTTGGCTGCTTCTGTAGAATGTTTCGTATTGGACATCTTAAATTCAGCTGAGCGACGAGTAAATGCTTCAGATAGCAATTGCTCTGCATCTTGCTTCTACGTCGGCATCCAGTTACATTATTATTCCAAGTGGACTGAAGACTGAAGTACCTACTTACATTTAAGATTTGTCTTTGAAATCAGAACTAAGCAATGCTCTCGAATAGACCTTCGACTTTGATTAACAGCCAATATCTGAAATGAGTTGCTTAATGCACTACATGCTATTGTCATTACCAATGGCAACATTGAAGCGTATCTCGTCATCACATTAGAGATGAGCTTGTATTGTCGCACCCCGCACTCAAGATTATTATTTTTAGAATCGCTTAGGGATCCCGCTACCTGAATGTGATACTATTGATGTGGGAGCTACAATCCCTCAATAAGCTCGTCTCAGTTTATCATTCTGAACATAAATCGAGGCATGCGACATGAAGATGTATTAGTTGACTTAGCTGAGAATCAAGCATGCCAACAAGGCAGCCTTGTTTCCTAGTTCTCTAACATTTTAAAACTCAATCAGTACTTCAGTTTTGGCATTCGTGACTTCATACTGCAAAATCAAATGTGATGATAACCGATATAGATAGGTGATGTCCCATATTTAAATAACATCTATTTTTACCATTGCAAAATTAATGTCACCTCGACAGTCGATGTCTGTTCACCACCCCAAGCACTCAACTTTATTTGCACTTATAGGTACTTAGTTGTGACATTTCTGTTTTTCTACATCACAAGCTTGTAACTTGCTTATACATTAAATATTGTTCCTGGATATTCTGGATTCGCGAGAAATCAGTTTTTCGAAAGTCGTGAAAGCTTTGAAAAGATTCATTGTTGCGTAAATGAATGCGTAGACATTCAGACTTACAGGAACATAAAAGAAGGAAGGCGACGCGAGGCGTGTCAACAAACTTTTCAAATTGTCCCAAAACTGTAGCCAAACAATTTACTGTGTTCGCAAAAATACTACCACTTGACTTCTTAGATTATTAAAGGAGCTACTTACGTGCTGTGCAAAAACAAATAACTTTTATTGCTTAACTTTCTCACTCAGCAATCGCAGTTACAGTTCGTTTCAAAACTCCTTTAACTACCTTGGATTTTAATGAAGTAAACCAAAATAGCGAAGATATTTTTCTCCTTTTCATCTGGAATTCAATACTTAAACTAGCTCTGCGTCCAATTCCATTTAACATGGCATAATACAGTGCATACGTATAGCAAGTTAGTGTACTTGAGACACGCGGCGCATATTGCCATTCTATTTTTGTACTTAATATCCTTTCTGTCTCTATTCTCAGCGGCTCGGATCCGTACAAAATTATTCTTAAGTCTGATACTTCCAGTACCTAACTCAATAAACTGTTCACTGTCAAGTCCGTTTCTATTTCTCTTGGGATTTAAATCTTGTAATCTTATGGCCGTCAATAAATGACTTTATGACAGCAATGACCTCGTGAGTTAGTAAGTTCTAAATTCCGGGAACTCTTTTTGTAGCTTGTCTGTTAACAAATAAGTCTTATTAGTATGAAATTTTAATTCAACAACAATAAGTATTTCATTCCCAACGGTTCGTTTGGCCGTCGTGGTTCAGTTCACAAGAAGCTCGTTTTCTTTTATTAGAGCCTCACAGGCGAACGAGGGCTTCCGTTTGCATGGGACTGATTGTCTACCGGTCCTTATTCGCCATTGACTGACCCCGTCATGTCACTCTTCATGCGTGAAATAAACGCTCCGCATCAAATAACCCATACTTACCTGCTCCAGTAATTGCATTTACCTGATAAGCTCACGAGGTAAAGAAAATGCACTACACGACCGATGATGGAAAATAATAATTGATAAAGTTATTTGGCACTTCAATTTAAACGTAATCTGGCACCTAGCTTCTAACTTTAGTAACTCCAACACGTACCTTATTGTGTTAAATAATTATTTCCTTTCCAAATAAGTCAAAGCAATTTTCCTAAACTTCTGTAAATTGGAGTATTACATTTAGTTTGCTAAATACATTACCGCGGCAGTCCTCGTAAAACTGTTCGCTTATAATTATTGTGTTAGGGTTCTAGGCATTTACTTGATGAAAATATTTCCCCTTGTTTGTACTCCAACGATTTTGGCTCGAACTGTATCGTCAAAGGAGTTGGTGTTTCTTTTGATTTTCAAATCACAAGTTCATATAATTTGTATCGGTATAACGATTAACTTAATGGATTTTTATATTGCCTTAGTAATTGACGAGCTACGAGAACTTGATATAAATTCTTCACTTTAATGAATTGGATATCGACTCGAGACTTTTTAAATAGAATTGAATAAAGAACTTCAGTACGTTATTTGTTTCATTCTTTATTTAATCAAAATAAAAAAAATGCTTAAAGTCGATTGCTTTTTTATGGTTTATCCGTAGCCAACCAAGAGCCCCAACAGTATGTAACTATTGTATTGTAAGCAAGAGGGCTTACTTATATTTACAACATAATACCCTTCGAGCAAAATTAATTGTGTTCGAATATGTAACGAAGAGTTCGATCGTTTATCAGGCGGAATCGTTTTTGGATTCATTTGTATCTGTCCTCCTTACTTGAACCTTTCTTACTTTCCCATAAGTTAATTCTTTTAATTATCTCTCTCCAACTGTACAGAACATGTTTATTGTATCAGCTAAATAAACTATCTCTTGCATAATCCAATAAATCGAGCGAAATGATAACACAATATGTCGGCAGTGAAGTTGGTTACAGTGCTCCTATTATTTTACGAGACAACAGTAGCGCACATAATAAGCTCACTATGCCCCTAGCGGTACAAGACCTGCTGTCTAATGACTTACTCGGTATATACACGTACCAAGATTTTTGTTCACATACATTCTTACATTCTCTTTATTTTTAGCACATGATACGACACGTAATCCTCCGATCCAATTGGGTTTCCCTATAAATGTTATTCGGTTAACGAATTGATCAAATATCGCGAAGATACAATTTGAACCTTCAGCTCTCGACGGTGCTGACTCACAATTTGTACATCTTATCGAAACTTAGTTAAGTCGATTTTAATCTCGTTCCACGTTTTCATGATGTTTCGAAAACTAAACGAAAACATAGCGCCGGGCTTATCTTATTGCCCTGAAAGTTGTTTTAGCTTAGGAAAAGGTTGCTATTGTTGTTTTGCGGAGGTGAAGGAAAACTAGCCATAGTCCCCTTTGGTTTTCCGCACTATATTGTAATCTGTTAAGTCCATACCAGCAAAGTAGTGCGGCATTATCAACTAAGCTTACCTTTAACGTGATAAATACAATCAGTATGTCATAATGAATAAAACATCAATGATATAGGAAGTCGTTGTTACTTTAAAGTTATATAAATGGAAGCAATTTTTCCGTAATTATGGACATGACAGTCTATTTTTAAGTGCTTAAAATCTGTATTAAATTGGTACCATTAATTAACTTGGTTAACACCCACCTCGTATTGTAAATGACAGTTTCATTGATACGTTCAAACAAATAAATTTTCGTATTGAGAACGACTTTCCTGAACTTAAAATTGAATCAACGTGATAAATAAACTTTTAGCGGAATATTGCAACTTTTTAAATTTGAAATTAAAAGTATTGCAGTTACAGAACAGTTTCCCTCGTTAAACTTTCCATGAGAAAGCTAACAAATAACTCCAAACTAGTTTCGACGTTCAATGAGAATAAAAGTTCATCATTCATTAATACTTTGATGTTATTTGATTGATACAAGGTAAACAGAATTTATGAGTATAATTAGGATAAATACCTACAGTGATTATTCATTCAACATAAAACAGCATCGTAATACATTATGTATTGTATTTCTAATACCTACAAGCAATTTAATGAAGAAAGAAGATTTTTTAGACCACAAATTCTGATCATGTTCTCAAACTTAGATCCACAGGAATCTAAAAACGTTATTACCATCTCTCTTGTACTCCATCAAGGTTATAGGATATAAGGAGGAATTTCTATTGGCTAATTAACTTAACATTAAGCCTGTAGTGGCAACGGTCACAATAAGCCAATTAATCCGGCGATACGTGTCCAGTGTCCAACTGTAACATTCCATTGTGCAACAATTCATTGACAATAGTGACACGAATCAGTTTCTGATCTGCTGTGTACAACGGGACAGAAAGGCGGCGTGCGTCACAATCGTGACAGTCAAGTTTTGAAATTAAAAACGTAAACAAAAGAACGTCGATATTGCAATTTCGGTTTTGAACGTAGAATTTTCCTTTTAGACCACCGAGTTCACCGGACTATCTTGATGGTTACGAAATAACCTGGTAACCCCGATCACGACTGTAAACTGCTTCAACTCATTTCAAGAATAATTAATACTAACCGGCGGTTTAGGGTTAACGAGAGTGATCATTATTAGCTCAGTTATTGACAATTTGACGCGCACGTATCATATGAGCAGTCTGCATTTGATATCGAATTTAATAAGGTAATTGGTGGTTTTCATTTCATATTAAACATATAGCTATAATTAATTCAAAACTTGTAATAGGTACATGGATCTAACTAAATATATAATATTAGGTAAAAGGATTTTACTCGGATATATTGAACTAACCCCGGGAGATATGTAAGATGCGGAAATATCGCTAATTGGCTGATAAGCTAACATTAGCTTAATTTATGGGTTTAATATTATGATGATCAGACATATTCATGCGCTTACACCGCATAGTCATAATTACATTGATGTGACTTGACCTTATTTTTATAAAAGAAAATATGTCTATGATGAAATGATTATGATAACATGCGTCAGTAATTATCATAATAACGATAATGGAAGCCGTTGCTGTAAACAAAAAATAACTGCTTTCTATTTTATATCAGGCATGAGTTACCTCCACGAAACAGTTTACTTGGTAAATTAGTAGGCCTGTTTAAAATCGCGCTACTTAAATCTAGATCTACGAAGCCGGTTTTAACGATTATTTTCCTAAACTTACTGGGCCATATCATGTAATTATATTGTATCACGCTAGCGTCGCGCGGCCAGTCGCCGTGCTGCTAAATATATGTACCAATGTACTCAAGATAGGATCCTGGGACTGTAATACCGCTACCCCATTTGTGTAGAGAGCTTGATAAGTAGTTGGGTTATGGACCAACAGCCGTCTTGTCAACTAAACTAATGTCAGTAAGGATTTTGTAACGGAACAAAGGCGGTCGTAAGCGGGGCCTTCATAACTTGCACAATTTCCGTTTCTTACGTCGAGGAATTACTGCCGCATCACTTTGTTTTAATTAGAAATTATTTGTGTTCCAATCATTTTAATAATATTTTACCTTCTTCTAAGTTACCTAGAACAATAAATTAGCTGGTATTTTAATGACAAAGTAACGGTGAAACGGTCTTAATGTGTTTGTAATAATTACAACAGTAATGTTGATTGTCTTCAAGAAATATGTAGATACGAGCACTTTTGTTGATTAATGGAAAAGGCAATCAATCATCGTTAATATATCGGATGGTATTCACCGAAACTTTTAATGGTATTTTATCATATTTTATTTACCCACAACTTTCTTCTACAATGGCTATTTAATCTTATGTTTTATCTGTACTTTGATCATACTTCGACTAAGGTCGACGAGCGCAAACCACTCTTTTCATAAAAACAGGTTCTCTTTTCTGTTTGTAATAGCAGGCAGTCCCTTTGCACCAATGTGGATGTTGGTACGAAACTCAAGGAAAATGCCAAGATGGAAGTGACGTGATACATGTGTGTATGTCGGTGCTCCCTTTTAATCCCACCGCAATGGCTTTCCATATTAACTTCTTGCAACTGCGAACTCGAATTAAAGCATCATCGCAACAGCTACCGGAAAGTTAACAAATCAATATTATAATATAGAATAACAGCGTATATACTGTCTACTTCACAAAGGTATATCAGCGTTCTGTCAATATACTGAAATATTCAGTCGCAATATTATGAACGTTTCATGTGCGTGTCATAATACAGGTTATCTGATAAAAAAATAATTTCCTGCGGTGCTCGCTTCAGTGTACGGTGTTTGATCTTCTGTAAACAATTGAACATAATAACTGTACGGCGGGGTCATTATTTCGACAAACAACAAAATTACTTCGCTCCACGTATATCGTATGTAGGACGAAGAAAAATGTAGGGAACACCAGGGTCTACTTAAAAGAACGTCAATCATGGTAGTGAATACTTGACAGTTAACTTATCTATGTATATTGCGCCTGTAATTCAAGCTCTCTGACAGGTGACGCTTTCCACCACCCTTCTTAAAGCTTTATGGCAAGTTTCCCCATGTTTTTCCTTCACTATTCGAGTTTAAGCGATAAATCATGTTGAAACCTCCAAAAACATATTATGATAAATAAACTAAAGAACGTTTTTCTAAAATTACTTCGCTAACAATAGACTTAATGGCGGCGATAAATTCGGTTTTGTTTTTGTTTTACATTAAATATAACTGACAAACGACCTAATCGCGACGTATTAATTAAACATTTTGAATACTGAATTGCGGTTTTAGTTACTCTGTATCATAAATAGTGAATAATGAAATATTTTAGGTCCATATTAATACAGTGCTTTTGAAAACGTTTTGCTTTTACTGTGTTGCAAAGATTGTTGGAATGGAGCGCGGGATTTGATCATCAGTTCGAGCACTATTATTAAATGTATTATAAAATTCCATAAACATAACAAAATGTTTCACTTTCTTGGTAAATTAATAAGGCAAGCTTTTTATCTAATACAGACTGACTCTGCTTTTTTAACTAAGTCCAATACTTAAGGATTAATCTTCATGAGTACCCACGTAAGGTACCTAAGTAAAGTCCTTTTCATATTCCAACGAATTCTAGTTTACCTAAATCTGGTAGTCTCCCTACCTACTTAAGCTTCAGATTATTATCGAAATGGAACAAAATCTTTATCTATTTTTGCGAAACACTCATAATACCTGCTTAACTATGACCAGATAATGATTTGTTTAAATCTCTCATTATTCCACAGACCGTAGACAAAAGAACGAATAAATCCTCAAGGGTAATAAAATTGAAGTTTATCCGAAGTAAAAACGTAAAGAATAAACAGTTAGAATTGAACCCGTGCAATTAATACGCCGGTGGAGAGTTTGAGGCTGTTTATTTAACACTTTAAATACTAAAGAGCTGGCAACAAGGTCCCATAACCCGGCGGTTGTTTGCGTAGCTCTCCTACATGAAACGTTACGTTTTACGTGCGATTGTTTGTAATCCTAAACGACATGACGTATGGGAAGGTCAGATCCATCAACTGGGTATTAACGTGCTTTAAGCCGCCTTCGCTCCTTAACGAAAGCTTAGTGCTGCCTTAAACTTAGTGCACGAACATATTGCTTATTAAAATTTGAACTAAGTACCTAATAGCAGATTAAATTCTATATGTGTAATATTGTACTTAATAGGGTACTTAGAAAGTATTTATTTACCAAAAGTGCACACAAATTGAGAATGCATAGTAAAAAACAGCAATTTAGCAACACAAAGGGCAAACTAGTTTAGAAACCATCTTCCGCATGAAAACCCGGACGAACGAGTGGGCAAAAGCTTGTTTCTTAAAAAAAAAAATGGTTCGAAGTATACATGTAAAAAGTTGCCGTTTGTCAGTCCGTACCATACAATTCATAAGCACGCCCAAGCGTGGCTCTTATAAATATAAAATAAGCGCTTCACTGAATGTATTTAATCAATCAATTCAGGCTTTGCGGGTACTGCTTCACGTAAAGCCCTTTCAAACATCTCGGCCTCAATACTAGGTTAGTGTTTTCTCTTCAACAAAAGTATTTTTTCTCACGTATTATTATTATAGAAACACTCTGGCCACGCATTTTAGAGGAAGTTGTCTGGTTTTCGCCTCGGGCCGAGCTCTCTTAAAGATTGGATGTAGCAAAAGATGAACAACTTTCTTATCCCCATAGTACATAAGCGATGTTACGTATTTTGTAGTTAATAATAAAGTTCCACTCAGGTAGGTCATATTTATGAATACGTAAGTTCAAAATGGAAATTAAAAGCTTTTTTTTTCAAAGTAAATATGAACAGAAAAATCATAACTTTATTTTCAGTAAAACAAAGCTGAAAGCGATTTATGCAAATTCCATTTTTTTTTCAATATAAGTCATACAGTCAGCTCGGTGAAGGGGGTCAAGTGACCGGAACGTATTGCAATCTTCCAGGCGCTGAATAAATAAATTCAATACAAGCTAAATAAATCCGCACCCTGCCCAATACAGTGGTGGCGTACCTGTATAAAGATTGGTTCTGCTTTACGCATAACAGAGAAAAGTGCGACGTAGGCCCAATACATAAACTACCCAAATATATCTTAAAGAACGAAGAGCACGAAAGTAAAACAATATGGCCGCCAAAAGAAGTATCTGATACTAATTAAAATGTTTAACACGAGGGAATTTGTACAGTTCCCGATACGGAGGGGTCACGTCTATGAAGTCTGATATCTTTATTAACTGAAATAGCTTTGGCTTTGTAGTTTCATAATTTTGTCGCAGGAATGGAAGACGAGAATTGTGAAGGAAAGTTGAAATATATTTTGTACTATGTATTTTCTTTCAAGTAAAGTCATTTTCGTGGGTCCCACAGCGTAACCATAATCCGTGGTGTTTCGTGGTCCCCTATTTCAACTCCGATTTCATTTTCGGGGAAGGGTTTCAGAGAAAAAAAATGATGGTTAAACGGGGGCAGGCTTATATAGTTTTTAAAGCACAATGTACATTAGGTTCCGTTGGAGATTTATAGCAGACGATATTTGACGACTTGGCTTATGCGGTGAATTCATTTAAACTGAGTTATGTTTCCATTGCATGACGCACGATAACTTATTTTGTAACCGTTCCAAGTCATGGAATAACAACTATTATAAAATCGATTACTTAGGCATTTTGTTACCTGTTGATTACGCGAAACGCTCGCAAACGTTTACTCTATTCAAATAAGCAAGTTAATTTTGAATCCTCGGTACTAAATCGTGGTCCCTGTTATTCATGATGCTCGTTCATTGTACAAGCAGCCACAAAGTGAAGTATACGTGTGTGATCCACATTATTCCATACCATTTTCTAGTAACTGCATCAACGTTACATATGTAAGTGGGTACTTCTGTGTGTGTATTGTTCGTCGTCTGCAAAACAATAGTCGCGCGGTTATTTGCACGCCAGTGTTCGACCTGATACAATGGGTGTTTGTGTCTTATCTTTTCGTTCCCACTATCCCATTCGCACAAAATTTTCTCATTACACTTTATTTCTTTTTATAACGGAATAAGGTCAATGTGCGTAAGAAAATGTCTTTAAACTTACATTACTATTCATTGTTCATTAGAATCAACATAAACAGTTTATTGCTACCAACCGGAGAAGTTGAGATAACTAAGGTCATTATATATCTATGGCCATCTGTTGGCTTACCGATTCATATCAATATTTACTCAAGTTATATTCCATTTCGAAATAATAAAAGGAAATCACTTTTTCATTGGTTTTGAGAACAACGTCATAAACTGAACGTTTTCCAGCATTTATTTTAAAAGGCGCTGGTGAAGTTATCTACAAAATTTGTTAAGTGGAATAACTTCCAGTTTATTTCAGCTAGAAAGTTGTGGAATGTCGCTTTCGGGAATTGTTTAAGAGCCAAACTTGAACACAATTAAGAAACACTTAGAAGAACTACGGCTGTAGAAAGTTGAAGAAAAGTATGAGTGGTAAGAAATCCTGTCGTAAAACAAGATCGTATTCTGCAGAAAGGTTTTTGGGGTCAAAATATTCCAGAAAATTCTAGTCTCGTCCAACGTTGTCAAAAATATGATATTCAAGTGGATACTTGTCTCTGTAGTTAGGGAGAAAACCTCAAAAAAACCAAAGTTATAACAATATAAGTCCTTACATAAAAGCTAATGACGCCTGTAGGATGACGGATGGGGCAGAGGATGCGGGGTAGTCGCCTGGCATAAGAAAAAATAATACAAAGCATTATTGTAATTATCTTAAAAGTTTTTGTCCCGCTCGTCATCAGAGTTTGGAAGTGGGGGTCTTGTGTACATTGCGTTCCGCGTCACGTGTGAGGCGTCCGTTAACTAAACTGCCTCACACTCAAGATACGAGCGCGCATTACGTATTCGTGGCGTTGCGCGAGTACCGGCGACAGAGGCTTCTAAGGTCGTGGTATTTGTCCTACGAACAGGCACGTGTGAGCTTGGCCAACGTGTGCTGGAAAAAGATACTGGTTTTTGTGCTGCCGCCGGATTTAGTATCTTAATGACGTAACGCCCCCAAGACGAAGTCTTATCACAAATATTGATCGTACACCCCAATTTTTTTCTATTGTCTTTGACGGGAATATTTATCGCACCTCTTTTAGGAAGACACGTTCAAGTATACTCGAATTCATTTAAACTGACATAACTGAGTTGTCAACTCATATTGAAGCAGCCAAATTGATCAAGTATTTATTTGCCTTTTATTAAATTATCGTTGAGGTACGAGTACGTTACTACATATTTTATTAACGATGAAGACGAATTTCATTACAAATACAACACGATACAGTGTTCTGTGAAGTTTAACCACAGTACCTTTCCAAAGAGAAGAAAAGGAACCAAAAATAGATTGAAATACGGAATTCGGTTTTAAGCAACAAAGACAAAATTAGAAGAAAAGTGGCCCATTTATTTTATTGCCGATAAGCCTGAAATAATTGATTGATCGGAGGCTAAAGTACGACCAAAAGTCTTAGAAGTGTACGTCAGCTTATTTCCGATTGTATTATCGTCTAACATGTACTTACTGAGTGTGCTGAGATTTTTCTCAGACATTTCCTTTTAACTGCGTATTGTAATGAAGGTAGTGCAGAATTTGATTACGCGTACGTCAGATGCAATGACAATGGTCGACGTTCGTTGCGGAATGTGGGGCGGATACCTATCTTGATGGCAAACGTAGAAATTATCAAAGGCTCTGCTTCCTTGTGACTCAAATGACACTGTAATTTTTATAATTTAATGAATGTACTAACAGGTACTGAACAGAAATAAATACTGAAGTTGAGGGAGGGCAAAGATCGCAAAGCTTCTTGACAAAAGTAACCATTTTCCAGAAATAATGTTTAGATGGTAAGCATTAAAGAGCCGGATGGTTAAACATAAGCTGGTAATTAGGGTTCTAAGGCGAGGAGTCTGCGCGAGGTCCTTAATCCAAAATTTCGGTCGACGCTCTTCGTGCTCAGCCGTTTACTGGCGGCCATCGGGATTTCCTACGTTGGGAGCGTATTTTTTTCAGCATTAAGTAGATAACATTATACGTTACTTAGGTTTTCCCTTGTAGGGGCCTGAAATTATATTACGTGCTGTTCTATCAAATAATTTAATATCAGGGATCGGCACTAGTCTTTGGTAGGCAATTTTACTTTGAGCTCACCATCCCAACTGATGTTTAATAAAAACTAACCTTCGTTTTGTAGACGTTCCGGCGGCGCGGCGTCTCTTCTTGACAGATTTCAACTTAAAATAAACCGTTATAAATGGTAGTCACAAGATTAATAGTTTATAAAATATGAATATACACTGTAATTAATTTATTATATGAAGTGGAATGAAACCGCCAACGAGGAAATTTGTCAACGAGGGAACTAAATATTACACAAGGCTATGCCGCGCGTTAAAATGTACAGTTGGAGTCATTAAAACAGCCCAAACTCTGAATTCTCGACTCCGAAACGTCATAAGCTGTATCGGAGTGATAACTGTGAGAGTTAATTAAATTAGAGCAGATTGGAGAGCAAAACGCTGCACATCATTAGCACGTTCCTGTGTAATCGAGTTTAATTTCGAGTTGTAATTGAGGCCACACAAACCTATGGTAAGTAACAAACAAGGGAGGTTAACCTCCCCGCCGTGTGCCAAAGCGTTGCGGTGCCGACCAATTGAATTGCTCCGCTTTTCTTGCTTTACCGAGGCCCGAGCTTTTTGATTAAAACTTTAATAAAACTGAGCTAAGTGGAATATTAACTGGTATGCAACGTTTAATTATCAAAATAAAACTGATTTTCTCTACGGAAATAAGATTATTTATTCATATTTCTTCTTAATGGATTAAAGCTCTTCATCTTTAGCTCGGTCAATTAAAGCTTTACTTAATTTTACCTATTTGTCAATGAAAAAATATTTTTGGCACCTCTTCTTGATAATGCACATAAAATCGTTTCCAAAATTCCATCATATTAATAGAATAGCTATAGCAGAAGAATTTGCGAACAAAGATTAAATCAGTTTTAAGGCCACGCGGCCCACGCAACGTGTTTTAAAGTTGAGTAGGTTCTATATAGATAAGTTCGAACGTTTTATAAAACGTATACCTACCTGAGTGGTGAACAGACGGCCGATGCATCTGGCTTCGTGATTTCGGTGTACGCAGTGTGGCGCCCGCGCCGGCTTACCTGCCCAGCCAGTCTTTGCTGTCCCTTTCATTCCCTCAGCAAAGCACACCGCTGTCTCTCTCGCACGTGAATGTAGCCATGCAACATCGCTTCTACGAATAAACAGTGCTGCCAACGGTATAAGTCGAATTGAGATGTAGGTTGTAACTTTCTTTCCTTCGTTTACAGTGAAAACATCGCTGATTACATTACAATAATATTTTGCAATATCTATTTCAAATCTATTATTAACCTTAATTGAGTTTAACCACACTTCTTTTTGTTGTACTACATAAGTGTGGGTACTTACTTGCATTCATTTCAAATAAGGTCAGTTCTATTGTAACTGGTTTCTGAAAATACAGTAATAAACAACCTTGAATTATACGGCGAACTTTTACTAATTTGGTCGAATTCCTACTCATAACCTTTACATAAAACTCTCTTGGCCAAATAAGTTTCAAATAGTTTAGCTCTATCTATTTAATAATAAAATGTATAGTTGGTTTTAGATATTGGCAGCACTGCGTGCCACTCAAGCTGTAGGGACTCACGAGCGCATGCGGCCGGCGCAGACGCAGCCGCTCCGAAACGTGATCGTTTTACTTACCTGACGGCCGCAGTCTATGCATAATGCCTCCTCTATAGTGTGGATGGGCACAACGAGTCGCCAAACCGCGTCATCTTGCCGTGCCATATGCTCCACTCGTTTGTCAAGGTTTTGATAGATAATCTTGTTTTGTTGGCATTTGATAGTGCATTCACGCTGCGTTCATTTCAAACGGAATCTCAATAATTACCCCTCTCGATAGAACCCAAGCTATTTGTTTGTACTCAATCCGAGGTTTATGTTGTAGATTAGGAGCACGATAGTTAATGTGATTTGGAAGTAAGCACTAACCATTTGCCAATATGTTCGGCGCTAACGTACTCGCAGCTATTTGGCAATGAGCGAGGCGAATCGTAACGGTATCACAGATATGACGCCTGAATACAAAAACAAAGCTCGGTGAAATGGCCTTATCTTCCAGTCACGTATACGTGAAAAGAGCTTTAAACATAAGATAAGGCTTAAAAATTAAACTTAATCCGGATTGAACCCTGCCCACAGAATCAGATCAGCCAGAGCGAGCAAAAGCTCGACGTGGCTCGACACTTTAAACGTACCAAATTAATAGTGAGGTACTTACCGTAATATTCTTAACTAATAAATCAATATTATGCAACGTTTTATCCCGAAATTCATAAATCTGAAACTAACATCCCTGTTGAATAAGATGAAACGAGTAATAAACCAAGAGACAGACAGTGTTAGCTAAGCTTGAAATATTATAAATATTCATCAGTCATCTTGTCTTCAGTGCGTTTCATTATTCGCCTTTTTGTTTGTGTATTGTTGATGAGTTCACAGTGCTTTCTGACCTAGCCGGTGCTATTTTTTATATTTAAACAATCGCCGTTTTGAATATTTCATAAGTTGAAACAAATATTTTGTTGATTAATGAAGTACTCACTTAAAGCTCTAATAGAAAAGATAAGGTGTTTGTTTGAACGTAGTAATGATTGGTTAGCGAGGATGGAGTGGGGTCGGGTGTAGCGGATTCTGTCCCGGATGTGTCGTCGCCGCGTGAGGAGAACGCGCCACATGTTAGCTTTTTACCAAGCGTCGCCCTTCGTTCCGTGCACATGTCGGCCCTGCTAAGCAAAAAAACGTTCATAAATATCGCACCCATGGCGACGTTAATAGTTCCTGTCTAATGACACTTTGAACTTGTTATCTAAACCATCACTTTTGAAGTGGGCCAATGTGTGGACCAAAACTTTCTTTACAGATTGATAGCTTTCTTGTGTTTTACACTATGCCTTCACTACTTTCCAAACTTACTCAATTGTCTAGAGCTGTGTTAAATAAAGTTAAACTGCCTTTAAAACATCGTCAATTTTCAATTAACAAATTGCTCTACTAGTTTATTTTTGTAATAAAATTTCATTTCAAAGTTATTTAACTGATACTCAAGCTACCCTAAATTTTGATGTTCCCAGTGAGGGGGCTGTTATTTATAATGTCAATAGTTCTGTTATTCTTATAATAGAGCTTATTTAATTTTCATTGACCGAATTTCGAAACACAGCCTTCTGTGGGTTCATAAACACCTATACAAGATATTAAATTATATTCGTATTAACGCAATCCGGTGAGGTTATCAGCAGCTTCCAATTTATTCATGTACTTGGCCGATAATGACAGGAGCAGCAAGTCGAGTGGCAATCCAATCTAGCTAATGACAAAACTTGCTCCTAGGAAATTTGCTGTACGCCATGCCAATATTAGCAACACTAATTAAAATTGGATAACAACTTTCGGCAGTTTTAAAGTTTCATTCTGTTGATGTGTGTTGTGTAGGCAGTGTCGGCAACTGTCTGGAATTCTAACTCATATGTATGAGTATGTTGATTGAGATTGCTCGTTCGCACGCGATATATTTTGTTGATAGCCTTTTCTTAAACTTTGATGGAGTGGACTCTTATAAATAAAGATGATACTTCCGGGGATATTCGGGAAATGTCGCGATGTTATTTTTGGGTTGGGTACTGTTCATAAATATTCTTTTATTATTAGATTTTGGTGTATATTTGGAGCGCGTTGAGCTTTAGAGTAGACAATAATTCGGTAGCTACTAGCATTGTGCTCGGTGTACCAACGCGGTTCCATCACAGTAAACGCGTACTGTAGCTTGTTAAATGTACACTGAATGCATTTTCAGCGTTTGCATTGTAAGCGATCATAGTGATTTAATGTCGTATCATGAGTCTCATGCATTAGTTGCTTCTCGCTTGTTTACGGAACTGCTACGCAAATACACCAAACCACAGGTGTATATATTATAGAGTACCCGTATAGCTAAGGAGTATCAGTCAACAAATACTTACTTGATTTATTGCAGCCCTCTTTCAATTTGCTGTGGAAGCTTTAAACTATTTTTAAATAATAGATGTTCCATGTTTAAGCTACCTGAGAGCATACGATCGGTTTTGACTTGGAATGCATCTGCACTCTGGTGACTATTCGATATTTGAAAATATCGTGTCAATTTACAATACCGTGTCAATATACAATTTTGCCAAGTGTATACTCCTATACAATGTCGTCTCGAGTTTCTATGAGGCCCTATTTGCGAGCAGGTAGGCAAGTAACGACAAAAGGACTTGGGTTGTTCCTGAATACAACAAAGAAAGTAAGGTGTACCTTCTTACCTGAGGCAAACTCAAATACGTATAAATAATATTTCAGATGGGTCTACTTAAATATAATTTAGAATGAGTTCCACATTTTAGATGTGGATATTATTATCATTTTAAATGTGCAGGATGAGGGTTCGAGGCTTAAAACCTCATTTTGCACAACTTTAAGCACGGAGGTTTAGTTAATACAACGCGAGACGAGATTTATAATAGGTACACCGTTATCCCGACACAAATGTCCGCGTCAATTTATTATGTAAATAACACAAAGATACATTCAGCTTCAGCGAAACATTTTTGTAAAACATAATCTTTATCGCCCAAGTTCCACAACCACGCGGCTTTGGCCCTCTGGGGGAAATCAAAAATGTATTTGTTTCAAATGTCGCTTGCAGGTTTTGGCATAATAATAATAATAAAGTAAGCAATCTTAGCGAAAGGAGACAAAGCGTTAAATATTAAAAGCTTCTGAATAATAAGTCTATTTCAATCTTTATAAATAAATAAGTTTTCATGAATAATTGATGTGCATTAAAACAGGTACAGACTTTTGAGTTGCCGTTTTAACAATTTCGGATTAACCAATTAAATAAAGCTCTGTATTTTTAATCTGCCTTAGTATTCTAGACTCGCGTTTTCTAAAGAAAAACCTTATCTTGTGACTGCACTCTCTGGATAGACTGTATTTGTACGAATATCATTTACTTATTAATGATTCCAAGGTTCCATTGGAATTTGTAATGCATAAACCGGTCAAGCTCGTGCCGGGCACGGTTAAAAGGCCAAGCTGTGCTAAATACTGGCTTATAAATATTGTAAAATATCATGCTACCGCTACACAACAGCCCATAGAAACCAAGCAAAGTGACAGCTACCAAAAATATTTTTCTAACGGTACCGGCAAGGTGTGTTCTAAACCTTAATTCGAAAATTAGGCTGAGTGACGTTTCCGAGACGTGAAATTGTAAACTTGTCTTTAAATTAAAGGCCACTTTAATGTACTTTACGCCATTTATCTGTCGGTTTACTTCGGGGAATTCTGGAAAACTTCAGATTACAGCTCTTTACAAGGGCGTGAACCCTACACAGAACTGCTTTATGAGAGTTTCTTCAGGTGATAGTCGTTTCAATTTTGGCCACAATGACTGACTGCTAAGTAGTGCTGAGTCTACATTCTTGAGTTAATAACTCGATAGCGCCAATACTTGATATTCTTTGATGTCCTTTTTGCTTTCGCGGGATTTTCGTCATTCTTCAACCGTATTATGAGAGGCGTTATTGTAGTGATCCAGATTTGGACAGAAGGGATGATGATATTATTATTTGTTCTTTATTGCTGCTCTTTTCTGAGCGCATACAGTTCGGGTTATATCAAAGCGACTATTATTATTGTCTACTGTTTTCTTTTAAAGGCGTAATTCAGGGCATTTTTTACAATTCTTTTTCATTGCAATACAATTAATCTAAAGGCATATCTTTTTAAAATACATATAACCTATGAATCTAGATTTAAATCTTACTTACCTAATATCTCTTCAAATGATGAGTGTCGCTTAAACAAATGAAGTGAGGGGTTTTCAATCTTGTTTTGCGGTATACTAAACTGCGAGCGATACATCATCTGCATAAAGGCTTTGGGTTCATCCCTGGTAATTTATGAAACGCACCAGTTTCTCAACTTTCTCTTCAAGTACGTCAATGTTTACTTTTTAATTATTTTTTAAATGTTTTACATGTTCTATGAATTCTTTGCTTCGTTAATTCATTTTACACTATTTTAATGCTTTCGTAGAAAAATCCATTATTTCTACTTTTCAAGTAATTGAATTCACTGTCCGTAGTGTCATCGACGTAGAAGCGAAAAAACTCCCAATTGGAATTTTTATAACATACACACTGTTAAGCACTCATAGTTTTCAATTCAAATATTTTTATTGAATCGAGTGTTTTTATATAAGTTGTAAAGTTCACTCACAATACGCTGAACGAAAAAAAGGCCATCGTAAAAAAGGGTAGGAAAATATTTTACTAAAACACTCAAAGTCGAATCAACCAATATTTATTCAATGGCAAAAAATACAAACTTAATCAAGGACCCTGGCTTCTAAAACAATTTGTTTTCTTTGAGCTCTTGCTGAGTTGCTTATTATTTTGAGATTGATATTGCATTTTTATTTTGATTAGGTCATCAAATATTTTTATCAACATCTCGTCCTCCATCAGATACCTATTTGAATACATACAATAGGAATCTTCCATAATACTGTAAACCCTGTCCTGAAAACGACAGCCGCGTAGGTATGTATACCTACATCCAAATTAATTCCCCTATTCTATAAATAAATAATCTTTTCGAGGAAAAGCAAGTTACAAAACACGGCTTCATAAAATTACCCTTAACAAATTAAGTTAGGAATGGGACCGAATGATCGCGATAGTACACGTGTTTACGGTCTAATCTATGTAATACATGCTACCCCCTCACAAAATACTGCTGGAATATTATGTAATTCCGCTAACTTTATATAACAATAATATCTCGTAAATAAAACATGGATGAAAATGTTATCTATTACGAAATATAATGCCGTTGCTACATTTTACTGTATTTTTTTTTTGTAATTAACTTTATTTTAAAAGTCGAATTTTCTAATGTTTCCATTTGGCCATCCGAAAATGTGCGTTGTAAATAAATACGCTTTTATTGGAAAGGGCATTTTTGAACAGAATAAAAAATATTTTTATTATTCTATCTATTGGATGGACAATATATTAGAACCGATTGCAAATAAAAATATCTATTGCAATATTTTGTGGAACAAATAAAGGAGTAAATAGAAAAATGGTTTGAAAACTCCTTTGTGTTTTTTCATGCTCGATGACTGAAAATATTTTGGATATTCTTATTGTGTGTAGTTTTAAGAAACTGAAATCAGTTTATGCGCGTTGGGTGAATCTTTTTGTGTTCGACATTGGTTGTAGGTTCGGTTCGACGTTTTGCCGATTCGCAGTTTGCCCGTTTCACGCGCGTGGCAGCTCAACGCCCACGAGACGTAAGCAGGAACGGCCTCCATGCTTGAATGACGAATAACGCCTTTGGGCTTTCCGGCGTCTGAAATACTCTCCGGTATTACTGCAATAGATTTTTAATTTCTAATATATTATTTCACACCTTACTCAGAGATTCAAATGCTGTGTAATTGGGTCACATATCACACTCAAGCTTTGGTGAGCTCTTATTGAGGTGAACTCGGCATAAGCCGATGATGGGAGGCTGAACTGTCACAACGGTTCTCGGATTTGCCTAGTTTTTGGAGCACCTGTGTACATAAATGTACAGCAAATAGGACATGATTTTGGCATCACCTAGATTGAGGTTGTAAGATTTAAAATTCTAAATATGATAATCTAATGTTTGAGGTAGCAAATGTTCCAAAACAAAAGTATTTGTACTGAAGTTTTTCCTCCACAGAAGACTGAAAAAGCGTGAAATTAAAGCTCATTGAAGCACGACACGATAATTAAAAATGTTAAGCTGACTTTATTTTGTAAACATGAAAATAATGAATACAGTAATCTCATTACCTGACCTGAGATAAGATTTTCAGGCTTAAATATAAAGTTAAGAGCATTCAAGTCGTTGAATTAGCAAAAAATGTAAGGATTGTGTAAGTTTCCTTAGCCTCCATTTTTTGTTAATTTTGGTTTACCGACCTATTATCTTCCCTA
This sequence comes from Helicoverpa armigera, assembly GCF_030705265.1. Classification (NCBI taxonomy): domain Eukaryota; kingdom Metazoa; phylum Arthropoda; class Insecta; order Lepidoptera; family Noctuidae; genus Helicoverpa; species Helicoverpa armigera. The sequence continues at coordinate 4,079,194 of NC_087132.1, read as the reverse complement.
GCAGACTAAAGCTAGTAGACTTTAGATAAAACCGTTGTAATCTATAAGAGTAGCATATCAGTAAGATTAAGAGTGCGAGTATTAAAGGCAGCGAGAAAATTGAACATCGGCTGCCATATGACATAACTTATTCTAGGAAAATCGACCAAAAGGCCAAAGCACTCTAGTGACAGTTAAATTATTCTTCCTGTACCTAACTTATCGTTGCATAAACCACTCACATGCAGCAAATATGCCCGTGTCATGGCATCAGAAAACTCATATTTTCTATGAGAATATTGCACATGTTAACTATTCGCTTTGCGCAAAAATGTTGTGTGAGCACAATGTCTAATTTCATAGACATGTATTTCGGGGAGCGGCAGTTGGAGACGTTTCCAGAATACCAAACAGAAAGCGTACGTAGGTTTAATTAAAATCGCTCTAGTAGTTTTAAACAAGTAAAACTAGATACTTCGTACTGTATAGTGAATGCTGGCTACAAATAAAATCGCATTTTACGATACTTTGTTTACTCGCACGTACAATACACACATCGGATTAATACCAACACAATGTTATTATATTCCAGTTGAAATTAATAACATTTAACGTATTGTTAATGATATAAACAATTTTAATATTGAAACAAGCACACTGTAACTCGGATTAAATTTTAGTTGCAATTTCTAATGAAGTAATGAATCGACAATTGGATATCGTGCGATTAAACAAAGCATTTTACTGTGAAATCGTAAATGAAGGACGTGATAATAGATTCTTTCTATTGTATTGTTCTATTAATTAGGTTATTGAACTGTTATTTTTGAGAGATACATTTTACAGTCTTCATTATAAGTGATATGCATCAATAACCGCGTAGTTGATACAAGAAAAAAGAAAAGAAGAACATACTTTTTTATTAAAAAAGGGAGCTCTGTGAAAAAAATATTCTCTCAAATATAGAATCAATTATCGGAAAAGTGTTAACATTCACATGAAGTACTTAAATCGCGGCGGCCATCTTTGCTGGTGCTATATTTTCCGAACGAACGGTATTGGTGGTACACAGTACACAGTAGTCACCTAGTGCGTCAAGCGAACTGTCACGACCGTTACCTACACGGAACTGTTTGTCCCCAAGACCTAGCACTTAGCACGGCTTGTGGCCAACTTGCTGTTTATCCAGCTATAAATACCTTATCAAGCAACTTTGTAATACATCTGCTTTTTCTCCCAGCAGTTTACAGTCCTATTATGAATTTTCTGATGGTTTTCTGAGTCTTTATATAGTCACCATAAAACCGGCACCTGCTTACGAGTATAGGTATTTAAACTAAAAAGTCTTTAATTAAAAAAGCTCAGTATTCACGGCTTTAAACTTAAGTAGCTTAGATCTACACAAATAGTACTCATCGGCATTAAAGGCTCGAGCAGACCGGATGCGTATGCGTAACCACGCGCGTAGTCACGCGTAACCATGAGTAACCATGAGTTAATGTATGAGACAGGCCACACCGCTTGCGTAACGTAGACACGCGCGTAGTTACGCAAGCGGTGTGGCCTGTCTCATACATTTCCATACATTACAACTCATGGTTACGCATACGCATCCGGTCTGCTCGAGCCTTTAATCGTGTTCAACTAAATTATAATTCTGACGCCTTCGCGCTTCGGTGTAGTTGATAGTTGAAACTGTTTAGCGAGCACAAAGTTTTAACAAGCCACGTACTTACTTAGTATGAATTCATGTGTAACAATACTCAACATATTAAATGTTAAATACTTTTCGGAATACTCTAGGAACTACATACAATGTTTTACCTTTGCCATTAGATTATGAACGATTAAAAAACTTCTTTATTTTTCGTTACCACACGACCCCATCGCAATAAAGATTAAACCGTTTCACTATTCGTTTTAATTTTATTAGCCGTATATAAATGACTGCTTTAATTTTAAATCCAGTAATGGATAACTATCAGTATAGTTTATACATATACCTATATTTTATTAAGGCTCTTAGCTTTATTATGGAGCTTTAGTTTCCGCGCTTCACAGAAAGAATCCTTAATACCACTAATGTCTTTTTTCTTTCTTTAAACAAATGCCAATTAAAAGCACTGCAATCGGGTCAAAAGAGTTGATATTTCAAAAAGCGATTACTCCGAATAGCATTGATTAGCACTTAACACACTTTCGGATTCCAAACACCACAACATACTCACATGTGACGCAAAAAGTGAATGTTCGCTGATTCATATAAAATTTAATTTATGCTCAAAAGTTGGACATTCAATAACACTACTCCAGATGTGTTCCAGTGATGTGTTTATTTATACGAAGTGGTCCTCGCCGGAACAGGAGCATGTTATGTACATTGTTTGTTTGCAAAGGGATGGATGCGATGAAATTATTAGATTGCCGCTTGCGTGCCTGTAAGGGATTTATCTAGGACTTGAATTTCATTTCAAAAACTCATTTGGCTGATCAAATAAGGGATGAAGTATGATACCGCCTGGTATCTGAATTCGAAAAACAAGTATTCATTTCGTAAAGTTTTTCGAGGGTCGAGCGAAATAACCGAAGCCTGTTCTCTGAGAGCATATCTCTATTTATACGAGGTATTGTTTTGAGCTTTTCATTCGCCGTTTGGTAAAGATAGAGTTTTGAGAACAAGTGATTGTAGAATATATCGGTAATGAGATTGCGAGAGTGGTGGTAGCAACCCGAGCCGCGGCGTGGTGGAGCCGACCCGTATGCTCCCACGGTCTCGTCTTACGCTGCGTGCGCCTTCCCACCGCGCTCGCCACTTGATCAGACAACTTGGTCGCGCCATTAACAATGCGGAACACGTGTGTCCAAGTGCCATGTATATTAAACTAGAACAAAGACTCTCTTCGTACGACGATACACTCGTTCAAAATAAATACAGAGCAGCTTTACACTGTCGACTAAACTGTCGTGTAATGGTGGAACAACCCAGTAATTACATTCGTAATCCGCTTGTAATTCAATACGAGAAAATTCTAATGATAGTAGAAAATATTTAAGCTGCCACACAATATACTAGGTACCTACACAAGATAATATCGTGCCTTCCAAAACCAAAATATTGTTCCCAAATAGTTAGCCAATTATAAGTTGTGTTTTACAACAGTATGAAAATGTTATAGCTTCAGGTGTAAGTGTGTTGTTAATTAGCTAAACAAAACTCAATATTATTTGATAGCTAATACAAGCACAGCTAAAGATAACATAAGCTAATGTAAACAAACTCGCTGGTCTGAAAACCAACCTCGGTGCAAATATTCTCTCGTTAACAGTTTCTCATTAACATGTGAAGTGAAGCAGTCGTAAATATGTTGTGAATCATAACAATATATCTATCAATAATGTAGGTAGTATTAGAACCATATGTGGCAACTATGATCCCATGAACTGTATCACACGCGAGTTCACACGACGCATGAGACGAAACGAAGTGATTAATACGAAACAATAGCAGCGAAAATAGAACACGTTTTATCGGCGAATAAAAAAAATCTATGGTCGCCAAAGTCCTTTTTTCAATTTATATTATCAATAAAATTCTTTCACAAAATGGGTGTCATTTGTTAGTGGCCGGGAGCGGCGCGCCGCAACCGCTGTCGCCGTTGACATTCAATGTTGATTCAAATGCGTACACGTTCCGACAATCGCGAACCGTACTTATCTACACGCAATTTATTCTAATACGTCTAAAGTTTTATTAAAAATGTCCCCTTTTATATGTGCATATCTTATTAAGACACTCAAGCGACGCGACGGTAAAACGTTCTTTTTATTTCTGGCTACATCTTTCAAAAAGTTGGAAATTCTTACAGTGTTTTGAATGGAAGCTTCAATTTATAAATAGAAATAATATGAAAATGATGGATTGATCCACCGTCCCACGGATACTGCGGATCGCGGGGTAGATTGAAACACTCCCGCATTTAGTTTACATTCAATGAAAAATTATGATTGAAACGTTGAGTTTAAAGCTTCTTTGTTTCTTTGAGACAACTCCACTGAAGGATTGTTTATGAATTGCTTTGAAATTTTCTTTTAATAATTTTCAATCACTGTCAAAGGCGAAGTAGATCAAACGGTATCAATTTCCATCGTTGGTCGATTATACAACACTGAGTATTTATTTTCCCATTATTCATGAAACTATTTGTGGGCTTGACAGTGGGACGTATTTTCAAGATGTTTGAAAATAATTGGAAAGTAAGGTACACGCACTTGACATGTCGTTTTCGGTAATTGCTGCCTATATTTATGACAAATGGATAGAACGGGGACATATTAAATTGTGTACAACGAAATAATTATTTTAAAACTGTAAATAATGCCTGAGGAAAATAAGTATAACGAATGATACCTACTCAAATATGTTTTGTTTTCCTTTTTTATTAGTCAATAATTCTACTGCACATAATTGAACAATCTGTAATGTGAAATTTCTCTCGAGACGGTCGGAGTCAGGCGTACCTATATCACATGGGTCACAATGATAAGATCATGGGACACGCACACGTTCCCTTTAGCTATAATTTATATTGACAGAAGTAATGATAAAGCCGACCTATTTAGTAATTATCATAAAAAGCTTTCGGTTTGTCAACAGAAGACGATAACTTGGTGCCCCAAGAGTCATCGAACTTAATTGTGCTATTAAAAGTCCTTGGCAAAATCGATACGCATTAATATAATAAATTAGGCAGACAAGTATAAGAATTTGGTGAAGTATTCTTGTACTTGAAGAGGTATGCGTATCGCTGAGTTCACGAAGGCTGCTCCATAAATCATAAGTAAAAACATAGCAGCTTACACACGTAAGGCATTACACGTACGGATTTGTTGACCCAGTTCTACTTACGTATGATTGCATTACTTTGTAATTTGTATATAAAAATACTAATATTAAACCGAATATTTGTTTGTACGCCGGTGCAGATGCTCGGCTAATTTAAATAAACTTACTGCAACGTGTTTGTTGATATAAGGAAATGATGAAACTCCGGACGGCCAGTGGCGAGTTACGAACTAATAAACATAGGCATGCCGATGCTACTTTGCAATATTTTCACTTTTCACCGCTCACGAGGAAGCCGACTGAAAGGCTTGCTGCGTGTGATGTAACTGAATGTGCTAATGTTGTGATTGCTTCACAAACACCTGAAAGATTTATTCAAGCGCCAGCACCGACTGAGCAAAACAACTTACAAACAAAAACCTATCGAGAACTTTGATTTATTTTTGTCATCGACTTTCGAAACAATTCGTAATAAATATGGAACCATTCAGCAGACTTATTTTTGACGTCATTGATGGCCTTTTGGTTTCAGGGAGCAGAAGTGCGTTAATTAAGCCCTTTTGTTTTTTTGTGTGGCTATAATTAGCATGTCAATTATTTTGTTTCTGTACCTACTTTTACTTGATTAGGCAATAGATTATTGCTTTCTCGAATGTGTAGGAGTCATTGATCTAACAATATGTTTTTTCTTCACATAAAAAGTAAGTTTCGTATTAGTTTGAATTCTTTACAAGCTTTCTCCACAACCTTTCCCCAAGTAATAAAAATAAAATCACAAATCAACAGTTTCTAAGAAATCGGCATACGTGTATTTTTAAGCTACTTACTACATGAAAACCTTACTGAATTAATGTATATTTTTTTGAAATTGAAAATAAATATATAAGAGTATTTTCTTTTCAGTCTAGGTAGACAAATGTTTATTATTGAGAAAAAGACATATAAAAACGAAAAATCTTTTTCTAGATCTTTAGGCAGAGATCGATCTGTCTCTCTTTTACGGAGATCAGCGATAATGTGACAAAGTAGGGTAGGTAGGTACTACATCACGTGCTAATGTATAGACATGACCTTGCAAATATTGTTACCATTACGTAGTGTCTGAGTAGAAGGTACGCCCTTCCAGCCTTTTACTATTGCGACACTTCGCTACTCACACTGATTTGTATTTGCACTACGTGATCAAATCTCCGACACGATCCAATGATCGAACAACAGAATGTCGTAAATAATAAATGTGTTCACGTAAATGTTTGTTTCAGTAAAAAGTTTCACGTCTAATCTCCATGTAATGGAAGTGGCGAGCCGTTCATAAAAATCTTCATGCATTGCTAAAGCGTGGAAAGAGCTTCACAAACGTAGCGAGATTACTCAACGTATTTTTTAAAATGGCAAATTTTAACTTATCCAAAATATATTTCGAGAATAAATTTCCATGCTGATGAGAATCATATGAAATAATCCATAAAACAAAGTAGCCTTTGTGCCAAAAGTGGTTTGAAGGTAAAGAGGTTTACCTAGTATTTGTTTTGGAGGATGACGTCATCGGAACCCTTTTACAACAGAGATCCTTTTATTAGTTCCCGTATCTACATGTATAGAAGGATAAAAAGTTTCATGGAAAATATTAATAAGATGTACTTTCTGTATACTCTACGCTTCAACCGGGCAAGTAGCTACGTAACAATGGCTTTTTAATATGCTGTTATTGTGAGATAACATATTTACTAATAAGATATTAATAATTTAATGGAGTCGTTTGAATACAACCACAGCTATGAAGCGGCAATAAAGTATTCATAAATATACATAAGTATATGTTTGAATATTTTAGTAATACATGGATGGATATAAAATGAGTAACTTTCGTTCGATTACATTAATACAATTTGTTTCTGATGTATTTATATACCAGATATATACTCCGTTTTTAATTAAAGGAAAACTCAAAGGACGTTTTACCCGTGTGCAAACTTTTACCTTCTGGATACGAACGAAACGACAAACGACAAGCAAAGGACGGTATCTATGAGATATTCTCTTCGGGATAGTCCAACATTTTAGTTAAAGCCAAAACTCCAGCTTCCGCGAAACGTAAAAAATGTAGTTTGTGCTGCATTGATATTTGAGTTCTCTAGCTCTATCGGTAGAAAAGCTGACTAAACTCTAGTTACGTTTCAAACTAGTTGGACAGCGCTAAATCGTCACAGTTAAAAAAGAACGCTTTGGTGCAGTCGGTGCTCGACAGATTCAGCGCCATTTTATAGCGCACGACAGAAGAGCTCCGCATGAATATAAAATAATATGAGCCTGTATGATTTTAATGTTGGATAAACATCGTAGAGACGACGCAATTTTGCATTGCGCTCCTCCAAAGCAAAGCCTGGGACGCGCCACAAAAGCACACAAAAGGTTAAACACATCGGGGACAGAGCACTTGCCTAGGGCAAGCACATTTTTTTAATGTACTTTTGGGACCACTTTAGCAAAGACGGCAAAGTAAAATTATTATAATCGATAAAATTCGAAATGAATTTTCACTTCTGGCCACAAGTTGCCAATACACGAAAAAATATTTCGTAAAAATTCTCGGATGAAATGTAATACTTGATGAGATTAAAACAAATTAAAATAGGCAGTGTACGCATTGCAGTGACGAATTTGCGATTAATGTTCATATTGTTTCAAGTGTGGGAAATGCAAGTGTGTCTGCAGTACTCTGGTTCAATATTCCAGACCATTTCATATTACTCCCATCATAATTATGTGCTGTGCCCGCAAACTTTATTAAACACAGCCTTGAAAATTGTACGAATTATTTTAAAGAATGCGTTGTTCAACTACTTTTTTTCGTCTGATAGCACTTTTACCAAGCCATAAAATGTAAAAGCGTGTCAATAAAAATGACATATCATTTTACTTATTGTCAGGCACGCATGTGTTTACTGCTTCGTTGCTTCATAAATTGGCCGAAACCGTGACTGTTGCCGCGTTAACTGTTGATGTTTGGAAGAATTTCTCAGCTAGAAACAGCCAATAGATTTTATTCCTGCGGCCCGCGTTTCATCTAGGGTGGCTTTGCCCGGTGAAATACCAACACGTCCCTCAATGTCTTCCTGGAAGTCCATGAGGATTTCTCCGCCAAAAGTGTGTTAGCGTTGTATTGTGTGTATGTGAAAGTATGTACCTACATGCAGAAAATGGGAAAATACATACAATGACGTTGCATTTTATTAGCAGCGGATGGAGGAAAATTGTTATATTTCGGAACCATACATCACTGATGAAGGAGCGCACAAATTAAACGCGCGCGGGTCGTCGGGGAGGGTGAAAGGGCTCCATGCCAGACCCTGCCCCATCTTCAGCTACCACTCAAACGAGCACCTTTAATTGGGGTGAAAATAATTATACCAATCATAAACATTAATCATGTTTAAATTACCTACTACCTCGTTCATACTACAAAGAAACTTGGCCATTATGTCGTAGCATCAAAGATGATATTAGTTTGAGAAAAAAACTCGTTATTTTTGCTCATTAAGATTTTTTTGTTCCTTTAAAAAATAAAGGCTCGTTTCGTGTTTGCAAATGTTTTCTTTTCTTGCAAGGAATTGTTATTTCGTATGAGAAAATAATATCAGGAGCACTGGGTCATTTTAACATCTAGGTAAAAGCTATTAATTACATAAATTGCGATTGCAATAAACTTGTGTAATTATTTCACGATTTGTTCCCATATATCATACATTGTTCAACAGCGGAAAGAATTGCTGTGAATAATTTCTTTAGCGCAATAGTAGTTAGGTATTGTAATTTGGTTTGGGTATGTAAATATTATGCAAGATGTGTTACATATGAATAGCTGTTATGTGTTCAACGTATCAATATTTATAAAATGATAAAAAACATATCATGATTTTATCATTCTAAGAGTTAAAAAATAATTATTATTGGTGTTCGCGAATAATAAGCAAAGCGCATCGCGTTGGGACAAAGGGCTCTAGCAATAATTAATAATAAACAAGGTTCGTTAATACCTATTTAATTTTGTGTCGGGAGCTACCTGAAGGGTCCGATGAAATACGCCATGTATTACTTGCCGGCTTCTTGGCACACCAAGTGAATTAAAACTAGGCCCCGCTTTAATGAAAACTCAATTAAGGAAAGGGTCAAGTAGGAAACCAAGGTTTTTCACGAAACATTAATACGTGAACATTCTCTTTGTGTGAGTACGACTAAACATTGCGAGCTCGTGAATTGTAGAGACCGAAGCTCGTAATTTCAAACTTTGGCAATTTTAAATCAAAGTGTCAAAATTAGGGAGGTACTTGCTGAAATTAAGTAATAAAATGCTAATCAGTTTCTATTGCTTGAACCTAAGAAATAAAAATAGGAATGAAGTCTTACCTTAGAATAAAAATACCAGTCTTTTGTTTGTTACAATTTTTACTCCTTATAATATTCCCAAGAGATTGTAAAGCAAAATGAGGTATGTTTTTATTATTTTCAATACTGCATTAGTAACGCGAATAGGCGTTAATTTTTCCCGCTACCGAAGACGCCTCCAAGATACATAATATAATAATACCTAATAATGTTATAACGAACTTGTTGCTTTGAGCAAGGATGAATAACATTGTATCTTTTACTCGCAAATCCTATTTGCTCATAATACGGCTAATACATGTATATTAGCCGTTTAGCCAACACATTTTATCTGGCTTTTATATTTTATTTTCACGTTCATTTATTCACCATGTAATGTAATCATGATGTTACGCAACGTATGAGGTTGCTAAACATTGTGTTTGAAGGGGACCCCTCATCATTTCATCTTTTCCTTGGGTGCAATAGACGCGCTGCGTACAACGTCGAGATCTATTTTCGTAATTAGTTTACAGTTGTCCGAGTAAGCTATGTTAATTATAAGTTAACGTTTACGTTGTAGTAACATGGAGGTGATAATGTGGGTGTTGTGGAGCGCGTGTTAGGGTCTAGTGGCTCCGGCTCGAAGCTCCGGTAGCCGGCGGCAGGCTGCGCACGCGACCTCGTGTCATTGACCGCCCCGCCAGCGCCGCCGTTGCGCCCGCGCCTCTGCCGTTGCTGCTTCTACGAATGGGTGTCGGACTAAGGATGCCAAAATACTCACCTGACATAATCGTTTCTAAGAAAACACGAAGCGGAAAATACGAGTCATTACCAATAAGCTACGAAAGTTTCCCTTTACTTAGAAAAGCTCTTTTTGACCTGGTTTTTTTATTATCATAAACAAAACAGAATATTTTATTTTTTTAGAACGCAGACCATTTATTTTAAGCTAAGCTGAAGTTCACTTATCGACGTTGAAATATCAGTCATCAATTTTATTTACCCGACTGCCAAAGAAGGAGGGTAATGTTTTTCGAGTGTATGTAAGTATGTATGTATGTATGTATGTCTGTTCCTTTGTGACCTCCTGTAGCCTAAACGGCTTGATGGATTTTGATGTATGAGGTATCGTTAGATTTGTCTTGATTACGGGAGTGTCATAGGATACATTTTATCCTAAAAGTCCCACGGGATATTTTTTCTAAATTTCCCTTTAAAAAAATATGTATGCGGTATCATTAGATTCATTTCAATCACGGGAGTAATAATTAATATAGGATACGTTTTTTCTCAAAATTCCCACGGGAACATGTTAATTCTGCGTCAACGCAAAGCAACTCATGCGTTAGCAAGCAAAAAGATAGGGCGTGGCCTGGCATGCGGCGCGCGGCGCGGTGCGGAGGGGGATATGCTCGAGTATACAGCCCGAATGCGGGCACACGCATAAGGGCACACGTCGTTGACGGTCTTCAGCAGTAATGACTCACCTAATTCTTTTTCTTCTTCACTACCAACAGTCCAGATTGGCGGTAAATTTATGTTGCGGAGTAACATCACTCGTAATCTAAAGCCAAATGTCGTCGAAATAATTTAAAATGGTACTTACATATACATAGTCTTCTACATCTACAACATTTTCGTTAAATAAAAACAGCTAAAAAGTTATAAATAAAAGAATTATTATTAAAAAAAACAAAATACCCGACTGCACACTAAAAAAAGAGTAAAACAAGCCCCACAATAATATTTAATTTATAAATATTGATGGAAAGCATCGCAGGCGGGGACCACCTTGACCGCCACCAACGAAAATTCTGCTAAATGGTGCACAACCGAAATGACTATAAATAAGCCTCTGTTGGTCCCCACCTGCGATGCTTTCCATCAATATTTATAAATTAAATATTATTGTGGGGCTTGTTTTACTCTTTTTTTAGTGTGCAGTCGGGTATTTTGTTTTTTTTAATAATAATTTGGACATGAATTTGTGAAAATATTTTAGACAACCCTAACTAAAACCGTTTAGATGTACGAGTGAAAAAGACGGCAAATCAAGGTGTTATAAGAGTGAGTGAGATAGCATCAATCCTGTTGTGGTGATAGAAAAAGAGAAACCAGTGTGAGAAAAAAATACGTTAAGTCATTGTAATTTTCGAAATATGTGCGTGTATTTTATAGCGGATTACGAATGGTGACAAGATTTTATGGTACAGAAAAAATATATTTTAGGGCTTAAAAAAGAATGGCGTAAATGATATTGCTTAAAATCGAACATGTGAGAATAACGTTGAAGTCACCTCTGACATTTACTTAGTTCATTCATACTGAGAATCATAGATTAGAATGTATTTCCGAGAACTGGATTCGAGTACGAGATGAGTAACTCTATATGCGTAATAGTAAAAAAAACGTGGCGAAACTGTTCATTATATCGACTATCAATTCTTTTATTGAAATCTGTTTACTACTTCAGACAAAAGTTTTGATAGTGAATAAATCAAAGTCAATAAGTTGTTCTATTTTTACTACTTCATCCCAAGTTTCTTTTGAAACTTACTTTACCGTACCATGTTTTTTATTACTTTTTCATTCAGTACTATTTTGACAGATACCTACTATTCAACTATTTTTGAGAGGGAGATCTTTTACCTTTGAATATAAACTATCTGGGAGTAGTTTCTGAAGAAAAATATTGCAAAATAAAATAGGTAAAACAAATTATTCTTGGTTATTCTAACATCTACAGTCAGATGTGGGTCCGAAGTTTTGAACCATCTGAACTAACTTGAGTTTCTAGAGGTTTAATTTATTGTTTTCAATTTCTATTAAAGTTGTACGTGGTATTCCTGAAACGTTTTCTGAATTTGCTGTGTTCACCGCTAGAAATAATTGGTTTACTGAATAATTGAGAGACGGGACGCAGGCCACGGTACAAAGAGACCTGACTACGAAGACAATTAACTCTCAAAAATATTGTAGCTCATGTTTCGTACATTTATCTACTTTTCAACTTTTAAATCTGGGTCTATGTCCTAGCTATATGTTGATATGATTACTAGAGTAATGTCAAATTCCTATATAGGGTGGGTAAAACAACAGATGGAATATTGGGAATGGCTTCTAGTCTGAACTCAGGAACCTGCACCCTTGGTCACCCATATATATTTTTGTCTCAGCATAAACTATTCTAATTCAAAGCCGTTATAATATGTGATGTTGTGATATTTTATATTTTCACGCTAATACTTTCCGTCGCGGATAAGAAAATGACATCACACAAAAGTTGGACAGTTTTCCAAGTCATATTATTATGCATTCTGTTGGAAGATTACATTCTCGTAGCCTTTAATATAAACAGGGTATTTACGTGCAAATTTTGGAACCTCTTACTTTTGATTTGTATGAATGATCATTCTTGCTCGGTCTTGGTTGAGCTTCCAAGAAGCCGAAAGAGATACCTCAAAACCTATTGAGATGCAACACTTATTATCATTACTTAGAAAACTAACACATTCTCAAAACCTTCATTTATTTTCCAAGGCCTTTTGTTTCATCTTAATGACGCTATATTATGTTAAGGTCCTATGCATAATGATCGTTTAGATAAGGCCTAATGTGTTATAAAATGTAAAGCGTTTGAAAGTTTTCTCAGGTGCTCCGTAGCCGGTGTGTCGACTTTCATGCGTCGCTTTTATTTTAAAACATTTTAAATTTTCTTATATGAAAGATAGCAAGGCGGCTTATGCTATCTTTCCAGACCGACGAACAGTAAATTTAAAAAGACGACACAAGATTGCAGACTTTAAAAAATGTCACAGAGATACGCAGTCATACGTTTCTTGTGGAGTGTTTCGTGAATAAATGACGATTGATTTCTTACATTATTTTGTTGTTATTTCAGCGTGGTGCTCGGTGCGGGCTGAAGATGAGCAGCACGACGCTCGGGAAGGCGATGACGTCACGATGCAGTGCCGCTTCGCCCTGGAGCCGCTCGCCGGCGAGTCCCTCACCTACTACTGGGTGAGGAGCACCGCCAGCGGCCACGACAACGTCGCCATCGGCAACATACCGCTCGAGACTAATTACCAGTAAGTTCAACTACCTTCCGAAAATTATCCTTAACATTTTTTACAGTCTTCACAAACAATAAGAAATTCAATTTTCTTCACGCTAAAACAAACCGTATCTTACTGTATTCCAAACACACATTGTTTGGGTTTGTATACTCAACATTACGTACCTCAAAAGTAAACGGCTTTGGCAGATTTTTGTATATCCAGGCCCCGGCCGGAGGTTAAATGTGTCAAGATGCAAATCTTAGTTAGGTGCTAGTAGATACTTATGATGTTACGAGCTCCCCTGGACATGTCATGCTCCTTCGAAAGGCTTTTTATTTTCTACACGAACAAGATATTCAAATAAGCACCGATCTCTCGGGTAAATATCGGACATCTGCCAACCCTTATAAAATAATTAATATTCATGAAAAAGTACAAAGAGTTTGCGTGCTAAACACGCAGTTGGGTCGAAATAATGCCGCCATAACTTTACTAAATAAGTAAATTATTGGGGATTAAAACTTATCTAACAAGTATTATAACTTTTATTATATGATCGTGCCGTAACTTAGCAGGTAGAAAATATTTAAAACCTCCTTCCAACTCATTAAATTAATTTATTTATGTAACGAATCAAGTTTAGGTGAAATTTATAGTTGTGATAAAATAAAAGTGAGAGATCTGAAACCAAAATAAGAGAAATACATTTACGTAATTTCATGCACGAGTGGAGACATTGAATACGATGCGACATCGCCTAAAACGAAGAAGATAAATTCAACGTCCAAATATCTTTCTTTTCGAGTGTACATGATGGCAGGCGACAACCTTTAAACTGTACATTGGGAAGATCCCACGAGCATTAAAACATATCTACATGTATATTAAGTTGACTCGGGAGAATACATAGCTACATACAATTTTACGAAGAATAAAAAAACAGCTATGGCAATTCAGACAGAATAAATGAAACTGTATGTCCTTAGGTTTTTCAGCGTGAAAGGGAATTCAGGCATAATGTCTAAGCTGCCAACACTGAAAAATACACAAATCAGTTTCTAGTTTTGTACCAGTATGCTTCTCATATTGTTTATTTCTTTTTCGATACAACGCTCTTATCATTTCTGAAGAAACATAGCAGCTGAAATCAAATTCAGGATCTAAATAATTATTACTCTTTGTTGTTCACTATAAAAATACACAAGCATAAAACTATAGCGAACAAATTGTAAGGCTCTAATCTTAATCTAAATCTTTAAAGTTTGCCTTTTCATTTCAGTCAGGCGGTGTAATGTGCCAAATATGGTAGGTACGACTTGAGACTAAAACATTTCAAATGAAAATGTTTTTCATTCCGCCGAAATCAAAGCTAGCTTGTCATATTCGGGACAGAGTAATTATAACAATAACTAGCATATGACTGTAATAAGATCCAAAGGTTTAAATCAAATTAAAATAAAAAGTACACACGTCCAGTTTTCATTTTCGGATGGTCTTTGTCACATATGAAGTTGGCGTCATTATTGAATTAATGTGGTTAATGGTTAACAAGGGAAACAATATGAATTTAAAACCGCGTCCATTACTCCTTAAATACAAAAATAAAATATCAAAGCCGCATATATTGCTTTACATCATTAATTTCATCCTCTTTTGCATTTAATAAAGGTGGATTATCATCTGATTTTATATGTATAACATCATCTGCGTTAATGCTTCTTTACTTACCACTCGAATTCATTAAACAGTTTGCAAAGCCGTTGGCTATAAGAAACCGATGACATTTATAATTTGGGGAAATCGTTATCTCCTGTCCTAACATCACAAGTTTCGAACAAAAGCAATTTTCATTAAAAGCTCATCCTTTTTATGGATTGCCTACTTTATTTCTTATTGATGAACTTGCTTCCGAATCCACGGAATATAACTTTATGAGCTTTTCTTCGACAAAAATATGATTTATGGCACTGTAATCGCTGTGTGGTTTGTCTTTGCTACTTATAAGAAAATGAGCAAGCTTATTCGATAGAAAAACAAGGATTATGTATTTGTGTTTACGTTACAATCGTATGCTGGACGTTGGTTCAATAGTATTTATTATGCAAGGTAATTAGGGCTCTTCGCGCTATTTATGCTACGGTAATGGTATACATTAGCGTTTGCTACGTCACTATTTTATACAGCCATTTGTTATCAATATAAATATACTTTCGTAACGGCCTTAAAAATACAACGTTCTCTTTTTAAATACCTGAATAAACTGAGTGCCCTCTAAAATATTGAGTTAGATGCGGTATTGTATGAATTATGAAAAGAGCTAGCTTAAGAAAAATGCCTTTTGAACAAAGCAAAATGGGCGCTAGCAAAATTATCATTCGTAATACGTACTAATAATGCAAATGGAATATAGTTGTCAACGTTGTCATCTCATAATAAGGCAAAACAGGAAATCTTTCTGAACGCCCCGACACCAACCACAATAATATTAAGGTTGTAGGTACGCGCCGGGCCTTGTCACCACTAAGAGGGAATTACTTAAAATGCCTTTGTGTCATTTCTGTACCAAGATACACACATACACAAGATTAGCATTTAGCATCCTTTCAAACGTTGTATGTCACGGGCTTTGGACTTAAAACAGCTTTTGTTTATGAAAACATTTTTAAATTCAACCACAAACTACAAACAAAACGGAAGATTAAATATCGTTGGGACCTACAAACACAGCTGTACATATTCAAATGTAGTTACAGTGAATGTGTGTCTATTCAGGAACGGCTTACAAATATTCTGCAAGCAGTCTGAAGGATGACGTACTCGTTGCTTGAACGTAAAGATCTCAGGGGAGCATTGATACAGCCTATTGTTTTCAGTACGATCGTGCCGGAATATGTTAGAGTAATGAGCAAATCCATTAGAGGAATATGATCTTCGGATTAAAGGGTGTATGTTTTGTTGCAGGATCTCGTACGCGCCGACGGAGGGTCGCTTCGACCTGATGGTGTCGAATGTATCGTACGAGCGGGACAACGGGCGGTTCGAGTGCCGGGTGAAGGCGGGAGGGTCGGGGCGCACGCTGCACGCGCAGGGCCACGCGCTCACCGTGCTGACGAGCCCGCGCGCGCCCGTGCTCTCCCCGGGCTCGCACGCGCAGTCGCAGGAGGGCAGGGAACTCAACCTCTCCTGCTCGTCCTCTGGAGGCTCGCCCGAACCCACCATCAAGTAAGATTACCTTTGCAAATGTCTCGTTATGCCACTCACGTTTAGAGCATAACTTGTATCATATCTCGCACACCTAGGTACGCGCTCCGACACATGACACAATTACACTGTTATGTTTAATAGGGTTTCGAAAATAAAATGAGCTTGCTTGTTATGTTACTAACGGGAATAAGGTGTGTAAAATGATTTCAAAAATTTCGCGGAGACGGATTCTAAGATTTTCCCTTATGGTGATAAGATAACTTTACGGTATGTTAACAACTTCTGTGAGTTTTTTATCAACTTTTCGTTAACTCCGGTGATAAATGAAGGCTCTACGTAAAACATTTCGCCAAAACCAATTCATATTTAACTTCGAAAACCTTCGAAATTACTTTTCTACAGGATTATAACATGTAAGTAAGTAATAATTTTGAAAAACAACATAAGTTAAATGAACTGTGTGCCTGAGTCTGTCTGAAGCTCCTGTTGATATGTAGGTGTGGCAGTTTTAAAACTTTGCTGTGATGTAAGCGTAAAGTTACAAATTAAACATCTAATTATAATTAGCAGTTCACATGTGTGTGTAAGTAGAATTGTTCAAAGTTGAGCCTTAGGCAAATATTTGATGTATCTTTAAATAAGTCTTAAGTTTAGTACTCTGAGATAAGCTAGAGCCACACAATTTAATTCCAGCAAATGCTACTATGAACGCTATCCGAGGGAACAGCTAAGTTCATTACAGCCGGCTTCACACGTAATGTACCCACGTCTAGCTTTAATTATGAATACGTTCGGGAGACATCGAAAGCCGTTCACGGAATGAAATAATTAATTTGACATACAGCTAAACCCTCAGAGAAATAAAAACAATTAATGGTAGTTCCGTAATAACGTACTGTTGTTATGTAGGTTAATTATTGTTCTCCGAGTTTTCATTATTTAAACTTATATTTGGCATCGTGAAAACCATGAAAACGTGCCCCTCGTAGCTGAGTTTATTCTCAGTAATTTAACACGAGTATCGTGTTTCAAGACAGCACTCTTGCGTCTGATTTGTACAAACCGTCGAAAACTTGAGCCAGCTCTGTACAAGTGGTCGTCGGTACTAATCCTCCACTCCACTTTGTACGTTTTCGTACCAAACCGTAATTGGCTTTTACCTAACGCATTAAGAACGGCGTACGGGGAAGATAAAAAGCTGATAAATGTGGTGATAAATTTCATGTAGGCAGTGACTCGGATTCAATTAGAGTCGGGAGGAAAGGCAGGGTACGGGACCGACCAGCCGGTTGTCCAAATGACCGTTGCTGCCACACATATTACGCCCGGTACAAATAATGAAATGAAAGCGTTGCACTGAGCTAGGGTTTACGGGGATATTCGAAAATGATGTCATATGAGGCCGCTACGTCGTTGTCGCCGAGCCGGCACTATAGTTTGCATAAAAAGGTCGGCATCTCGGCCGGATGAAACTAGGTGTTCTGGATACACGTCACAAAAACTCAGTATACGAGGTACTACGTTTAACCGGATATGTGTCCCGGATACATGAACTATGAGCCGCTGCCAGTGCCGGATAACTTTCAGTGCTATCATTGCTTTGTGGCGGATATTTTTACTTTTAAATTCGTGTTATTGGAGGTAGATTAAAAACAGTAGGTAATGAATCGAAATAAAATGAACTGCTAATAAAACTCTCGAAAATACATATTTACTATACATAAAATAAAATATTATATCCCCCTAGTCATGCTCTCTTTGACATCGAAAATTGCGCACATAAGTATTTGTGCATAGTGACTAAAATAAAAATGAATTATTTACATACTAACCATTTACTGAATGACACAAATGTTTACTTATATCTACTATTTATCTTCATATCTAAACATCCAAGTTATGAAAAGTTTACTCAACAAGTGAATAAATAATATTAATCAAACTAAAAAGGTCCGTTTACCCGCTATAATATTAATTAATTTCTAAACATGGAAACCTTCTTCAACTTATTACCTGTTGCCTGATAAAGCTCGCTTCCACGTGTACGAGCAAAAAGTGGCGCAAGTTTTATTTTAATTAAAATCTAATCAGGAATTTTGGGGTAACCGCTCAAAGTTCATGGCGTGCACCTGTGCGGTACCCATTCTTGTCCTAACTCACCAAAAAGTTGTGGCTTTGTTACGGACTCCCGACCATCCCTGTCGTGCCACCGACGACCGAAATCACTACCAGAGTACGATCAACTAGAAAACTTTCATCATCTCTTACAATAAAGTGTGAACTACTACCTTACAAATCTGTTATTTTATACAGAAATCACAATCAAAAGAACCGCGTACACACTAAATTATACGTTGGTAAGGTTTGTGGAACACGAAACTTAGGCACCTTCCTGTTTAAATTTTAAATTCTATTCTGAGTGGGATCTAAATTCTAAAATAAACATGTGTGGTTTTGTACGTGTGTACTTACCACTCTCACCGATGTGAATGTGTAATTGTAGAACAATTACGTATTTTTGAATTCCACTTTCTATAAATAAAATCAAAATGCGAAATTAATTTACACAATACTCAATGAAAATGTAATTTAATATCAAACACTGATACACTTTAGGCTCTCATTAACTGCTTTTTGATTAGTTTCAAAACGTAATAAGGACGTAGTAAATTGTTTTGCTAATGGGAATTATTGTAATCTTAGATTTATAATGGAATATTTTATCACACTCTCGCAACAAAGAGAAGAATTTTGTTAATCGCTCTTTGAGAAACCACAACCCTAAGGCTCAGTGGTTCAAACAGAAAATAGATTACTGCTGTGTTTCAATGGGAAAAGCAATAAACATTATTTTACCGAATACCGAAGGGTTCGCGACTAATGTAAATTCACTCACACTCTAGATTCAGCAATAAAGTATCCTAGGCAATCAACATTGCATGCGTTCACAATAACAAATCTAGTTATTTGGCAAAGACATAAAAACATGCCTATGTTAACCTCACATGTTCTACATACTTACCTGTTCTATGAAATTTTTTTAGTCTTTAAAATACACGTTCCTATACTAATGGATTCACTCTTTAGGTGGTACCGTGAGGGTTCGACCTACCCCTTGGATGCGACGATAGCGCACGCCAAGACCCGGTCAGAGCCGACCGTGGCGACGCTGACGCTGATGCCGACCAGGGAAGATGACGGCGCCGTATTCCGCTGTGTGGTGTGGAACCGCGCCATGTCCGAAGGCCAACAGCTCGATGCCTCCGTCGATCTCAGCGTCAATTGTAAGTACATGTACATAAGACTTTTTGACCCTACAGCCGTTGTTGCCAAATTTCAATTTTGTTTGCAAAGAAAACCCTATAAAAAAGCGTTTTCATTCGTCCCAAATTATCCTATTTAAGGCGCGACCTTTCTAAATTTTCTTTCCTTTAAAAACCTTCTTCTGACTATTACGAACGTTTTAAAAGAAAAATTGTCGATTTGAATCAGCCTCGCTCAAGTAAAAACTAAAGTTCAATAACGAACAATGATTAATTTTATTTATTTATATACACGTTTCGTTGTAGTTTATCCTCTTAGTAATCATTAGTCATGTAATCATGTCAACATTAGTTTCTTTCGAAGAAAACTGTTTTTATTATGATTCGTTTTGAAATGATAGAGAAATTGCGACGTTGGTATACAGAAAAATGTTTGTATCTAAGCACTAAATAATTAACTTCCGAGAACGGTGCAATATGAACACATCAACAATTACCAGGATGTCGTTTGCTGTTGAAATGAAAGGTAAACGTTGTTTGTCTATCAGCTGCATTAATTCTCACGCGAATTGTAAAAGTCAACCCGGGAAGGAGCAGTGCTGGACGGTGGAACGCGAAGCCACTGAATTATATCAGTGCATTATGACATTCTTAAACCCAACACTCACTATATCATTTTAACGCTCTTCTCCCTTAAGTCGTTTAAAGCAATTTAGAGGTCTTTTATCATCGGAATTTACAGGAAATGAAGCTTTTTAAATCAACCATTCATTACAGAGAAAGACACGAATATTCGTGATATTCCTATGCTAAGCCAAAGCTAGTAGCGAGCGTCATGAAGACATCACAGTACAGACTGAAATCAATATCGATGCAATTTATCACGTTCGGAATCCGCACTGCGAGCGTCTGTCCCCGGTGTGTGATTGGGCACATCCATAGTGGTCACCCGTTACTTGAATAACCGGTTACATTACCACTACTTTACGTTGAAATATAGCCCTAAAGGATTATACTAAATTATTCTCTAACCAAGCTTTGAATAATAAGCACGTTGTATGACAGTATGGTCCAAAGTCTTAACTTACTGAAAATGTGAACGTGAAAGCAACTTTATAGTAACGAAAGTAATAATAGAGCTCTTTGTGAAAGCTAGTTTAGGAAAGTGCTACCACCATGTACCCATTTCTGCAACAATTACTATGTTATGGTACTGGCACATAGGACATTTCGAGTTAGTCTCCAGGGCGAGAACGCACCTGCATAGCTTGGGTAGTAATTATAAATGTAGCAGCCTGCGACCACCAACCAGTGGGCGATATGGCATGTTTGTTTGCTCTGCTATTACATAAAAACAATATTAGGAATGTATCCCCCTCATACATAATTGTGGATTCTGACCACAAAATGTAAACAACAACTTCATTCATCACGTGTACGCACGTAGATTTAGTTATTTGTTCGTTTATATGTAGTGTTATATTTAAGCCAGTTACGTCATCCAATTCTTTTCACGCTCCGAGTAAACCTATTCAGGAATTTGGCTAAGGGTGTCTCGGATTTGCAAAACAAGTGACAAACAATAACTTGTTTGTATTTACATCCAGTGAATATTTTCCAAAGGTTGTATTTGTGTAGGTATCATTTTATTTATAAGAAGGTTTTCTTTCGATGAAAAAGAAGAAACAACAATGCATAAAAACGAAATAAGTTTTTTTTTTGTAATATAATAATCCCGTCAGATATCTTCGAACTCGTACTGTAGAGCCAGTTATCAAATACGAAGATGTATTTACGGTTTCAATTTGTTTTTTTTTTTAACCATTTTTACAGAAAACGGCTTTAACTTGCAAGGAGCTGACTCGTATAAAACTTCTGTATATACAATAATGAATCTCTATCGTCCAATTTCAATTAATGCATTGCGTTTTATATCCCCGAAGTGGCTTCCTTCGTAGTAAAATCTTATTTTCGTACAATAAATCTTTGATGATTTGCTGGTCGTAAAACTTTGATGTTTTCTTCAAGTCGACCAACATCTTTCATGAAATTCCTTTGTGTTTGTAATAGATACAGAGCCTAATTTATTTTAATAGCTTGTTTTTTTTTGCACAATAACTTTTTATTACCCAGACCTGAGACTAAGTAGAGCACTACTTAACAGGTCTTTAAAAAGTCTGTTATCCAGAGTGGAATGGCTAACTTTAGCTAGGATTTAATAGCCGGTCGGTAGTTTTAAAAGTGCTACATAAAAGTCGTACGTCGAATGTAAAGAACCACCGGCAGATAGTGTTTGTACGAACTCCTTTCGCGTGTTCAAATGTAGACATCTCGGGCATACGAATCCCTGAGCGGAGCCAGCGGCCATCAAGGAAACGCAAAAGCTCTCGGCAAATAACCCCAATGACCTAAACTTGCTCCCACTACCTCGGGAATGGAATCCTGTGCGCTACTATTTACATGGCCTTCTAGAAATACCTTTGATGTTTTTGATGCCTTGGTTTGAACCTCATGTGTTCATTGAAGGTGACAAATTTGTGTAAGGAGTAATCATTACTCGATGGTACATTTCGCCTTTTTTCATAGCTGGTTTAAAATTTGTCGACATAGATGAGTAAATTCTGTTTAGAAATAACAAAGAAATTCCAAATTTCAAAAAGAAATTCAAAAAGGAATTCTTGAGTTATACCCTACCGTACTATAAGCTCACTTGATTCTCTATTTATTCAGTGAATAGAAGGAAAACTTCAGCTTTAGTTCGTAGTTTTTTGTTAAAGTGTAACTTTGTTCCAATAGAAGCTTCCCTCATAACTACAAAATCATTATGTACTAGTTGTTTTGAACCTTTATGTTTGTTACGGCTTTGACCGTAGTCGAAACCTTTTATTTTGCTTTCGTTTGGCCAAATTGCTTACAAAAACGTTCATGAAAAATATACGGACTTTTGTTGGACTAATTCCGAGTGTATTTTATCTAGTTGTGTGATAGCTATGTCCGAACAACTTGCATGGGTAGTTGTTCCAGTTGGTTTAGGCGAGCCCACACTTTAAGACAAATCCCGCAATCGAAAGTTTGCCACGTGAACTTGTCCAGCGAACAAAAACTTTGTTTCAGTTGTGCTAGCTCAACAATTATTTAAAAGGGATTATACTAATGGTATAGTACGTAGATACTAAAAGGTAAATGTTTACTTCCACAAAATAAGGAAAGAAATGGGGACATTAGTCGGTCGTAACTAGTTGTAATAACCATTGAATATACAGCAAAAAGGTTTTATAATTACCTCGCATTTCATTCAACACGGTTTAAGTCACACTTTTTATACAGAAATGTTATAACTGTAAAAAACAGCGCTTTGTCTCTTGTCGACTCGAAGGATTTCAAAAAGAAGCTTCTAGTCTTATCTCATTAAAATTCCTGTATTTCCTGTGCTTAGCATTCAACGCTGATAAAACCGTCGCTACAAAAACTGTATTTATTTTTAAAGTTTATAAATGCTATCCGGGGATTGGAAGTGCAAATAAATCTAAATTGTAAAGAGTAAAGCCGACCGAGTTCACTGATATTATTAGGAACCGTGATGGACATTGTATCGAACCTAATAACGAGATGGGTTGGAAACGGAACAGGCCTACAGTTATTTGCCGGGCACAATTCCAATACCGGGCATGACATAATTGTTGTGATCTTTAAAGCCAAAATGTTACTGTTTCATTGACCTCGCGCTGCAATTTTATTGACTCGGTATTTTAAGATGTATCTGTAACCACATGTCTGCGATCAATGGTCGAGAATTGGGTTAGGTAATTGAAATAAAAAGTTGAGAAGGAACGATAAATGATAAGATCGTTTTGATGCACGCATCTCGCATAAGCATCGGCATCTGGATTCTGTTTATTATGAAGTGACCTGAATAAGCAACATCTTTCACCAGACGAAGCACACGCATCGTGTATGCGCACCAGTGCATGTTTTAATTCCGACAGATTCTGTAAACAAATTTATTATTGGTATGCTTCGAATAGCTAATCGGACCAGCACATCCGCTTCCTTTGTACAATGTTGAGTTTTTATACAGGCGGCGGCAATACACACAACAAGTGAGATGAAAATATTCATTCCGGTCTTGTTCGGTTAGCAATTGAGAAATGTTGCGAATATTTGTTATGTTGTAGTTCGGTTTAACAATTTTTATTATCATTGTTTTAGATTTTCCTCGGGTGGAAGTTGCTCCTGAAAATCCTTTGCGAGTAGAAATAGACGGAGTTGCGACCATGGAATGCAAAGTAGATGCGAAGCCTAAAGTGAGCACTGTAAGATGGACTCGAGACGGCAAATACATTTCAAATTCTTTCACACACACAATTCAAGGAGTTACAGTACAGGACGCGGGGAAATATACGTGCAGTGCTGACAACGGCTTGGGCCGGCCTGGAGAGAAAGAAATGTACCTAGATGTACTTTTCCCTCCTAGTGTTACAGTTGAGTCCAAGACTTATGAAGCAGAGGAAGGTGGAAATGTTGAAATTAGATGTGAAGTCTCTGCTAACCCTGAACCAACGTCTATTGAATGGACGATGGAAGGGAAACCTGAGTTCCATCAGAGTGGTAACACTCTCACTTTATCGAGAGTAAATGCCGATATGGCTGGAACTTATGTTTGCAAAGCTGTAAATGTCATATCATCCACTAATGGAAAACGTACTGAGCGCTCGAACAGTGCATCTGTGGCTGTGCTTGTGCGACACAAGCCCGGTCGTGCGTACATAAGCCCTGACAGGCCAGTCGCCCAAGAAGGTGCCGGAGTCACTCTTACCTGCAGCGCGAAGCCACCTGGCTGGCCCGCGCCGCAATACAGGTGGTTCCGAGACATGGACACAAGTCCGGATGTAAAGCCTGCAGTGCTAGCGACAGGGAATCAATATTCTATACCTAGTGCACACCTTGGAAGTGAAGGTGTTTACCATTGTCAGGCTACAAACGAATTAGGTCACGGCGAGCTCGCTTCTGTCACACTAGAAGTTCATCAGCCGCCTCGTTTCCAAACCAAATTGCAAACACACATGACGAAACGCTCGGGAGAGCAAGACTTCACGGTCACTTGCAGCGCACTCGGCAAACCGCGACCGAATGTTAAATGGTTCAAAGACAATACGGAGATTAAAGCTGATACTAATTTGTACGAAGTCAAAACTGATATAACCGAGAGCAGAAATGCCGTTTACACTGTTCAAAGCACCCTTAAATTTAACGGCAAGGCGAGGCCGAATACTAATGACCTGTTGCCCGACGATAGAGGTATTTATTCCTGCGCTTTCGAGAACGAGGTCAAAAAAGTCGAGTCTACGATGCATCTTCGAATAGAACGTAAGTATAAAATAACTTTTGTATATAAATGCCTAAGTCTTACCTACAACATTAATTAGTAAAATATTAAAAAAGAAAGCATGTTATTCAAAAGAGCTAATTAAAATATTTTCTTTACCTCTTAAGTTCTATTAGCGGTATAAAGAAATACCTTTGTGTAAAGAAATGTATAGAAAGAAAATGTTATGTATTTTATTTCATCGCTATATATTTAATTCTAAAAAACTTTTTTATTTTCAGACGAACCCATATCTATTCGGCAACATAATAAAGTCGCCTACGATGTTATGGAAACTGCTGAAATATTATGTATAGTCCAAGCCTACCCCAAACCAGAGTTCCAATGGTTTTATGGGTCGAACACTGCCCCACTGCAGATGTCTTCAGACGGCCACTACGAAATAAATACAACAACAGACAACAACGACTCATACCGCAGCGTTCTTAAAATAAAGACCGTAAAGCCTCAAGACTACGGGGAATATTACTGTAAAGTGAAGAACTCGCTAGGGAGCATACGCCCTCAGATAAAGTTACAGCCGAAAGGCGCTCCGGAGTCGCCTCGTTTGTTAGAGAGTCAGAAAGTGGGTCCGACGTACGTGACATTGAAATGGGAGTCTGGGTTTGACGGTGGGCTGTCGAGCACGAAGTACTTCGTGCGTTACCGGCGCGTGTCGCTGCGCGGGCCCGGCTCGTCGGCCAGCGCCGAGCACTGCGCCTCGGACCGCACCTCCGAGTTCGACTGGATGGAGTACGACTGCGGCCGCATCAACCCCTGCAACGTCACCCGCCTCGACCAGCACAACACATACTCCTTCAAGGTAATATTTTACTCCAGACACACTACTCATTTGTAACTTAATCTTCTCTTTTGTATACAACAGGAAGTCATAATTTATTCTATAACTGAATGATAGTAGGTTACCCAATTACGTGTTTGTTTGCCAACAATGAATAAGGCAATAATTTGGGGCAATAATATTCTGGTTACTAGGTATTATGCCTATTAACACTTTAGAGGGTTTTTATAGGTTAATAGAATTTCCATTTTCAATTTTGTACACATTCTCATTTCATAACATACTTACAGAAATAATATAGAATGAAAAGATCACATTAATGTCATGTTAGAATACTTATTAGTTGTATTGGTTAGATGTTTATCCCGAATGCGGTATTAACTTACATTTTTGTTTTTCATTGTTATCGCTACCGACAGCAACTCACATTTGTTTTCAAGGTAAATCATCCGGCGCGTGCCGTTAGTTATTAAGTTTACAATGTTCTCTTTACGTTTTGTGCCGTCGCTATGGTTTTCGACACGCTTTAGAATGCTCACAATCGAGTCGTTCGCCTCTTCCAAGTTCTAAATTGAATTTTCAACTGCAGGTGAAAGCGGTGAATACAAAGGGGCAGAGTAATTACTCGAATGAGATCACGGTGACGACGAAGGTGGATAAGATCAACCCGCCGGAGCAGGTGACGTACGACCCGAGCTCGCAGGCCATCGCCTTCACCGTCACTCCCACGTGTCTGTCCCTGGTCGGCGTCGTCGAGGGACTCGCCACTATGGGAAGTACATCGGGATGGCAGGTAATTGGTCCACTTACTTATTTTATACTGTATTATGGTCTTCTGTCTTTCTGTAAATATTTCAAATACCCAGCACATCACACCCTCACTGTTATTTGATATTAGCTCACATTTACAGCTTTTATTGTAAGCTTTGGGTATACTGAAAATACCTTGTTTAATTTGCATTTTAATATAATTGGTATTTTGATATGGTGGTTAAAAATACAGGTGATGTTAAAAACCCATTTGGCATCATGTTCAGAGTTCTATGGAAATACAATTATCTATTTATCAATTTCAGATTGGTCACTAACCCTATCAGTAATATGAAATTCTATACATCATAATTAATATCACGAGTACATAATACACTGAATAAACGTAAATTCCTGAATGGATAATTGTAATGACCATAATTCGTGTAAAGCTTAATACAATGAAATATCTAAATATTGTATGGAAATTAAGTGAATCCTTCAACTATTAACGTTTCTTTGAAAAGCCGAAGTTCGATGCTTACGAACTGAAAACATAAATTACGTAAGATTAACTTCATATAAAGAAAAATAGACTATAAAATACATGTATGTAATACCTACTTATAGGTAAAGTACATTTAATATTTTTAAAGCAAACAAAATCTTTGCCAATTTATAAACCCCGTACGTTTATTTCTCAGAACAATAAACGTTTATCGGTTCATGAATAGATATTAAACGTTAGCTTCTTTTCTAGAAAAACCTTACAACATAGGTACATTTATAAAATAAAAACAGTTTTATAGTTTTTACTTAGAGTCAATATTCACTTAGAAACCAGTAGGTAGTCTACGTAATTCGTCTTCATTTAGAAATTATATTTATCTGTTCCGAAATATCCTGTGTAGGAATGTGTTCGCCATTAGATTCGACCGGTCGGATACTAAATGCCGGACATTCTCCCTAAGAAATAATTGTTCCCAAAAGGAGAATGGGAATGAAAATACAAGCTACATTGGAGTTTATAACAGTGTGTTAAGTTTGGGGGCAACTAAGTTTAAAACGATTATATTTGTGCGACTGCCAAGCGTAACGATTTTGGCGATATTCCCCTAGCTTAGTTTTGGCTGGTTGCGGAATAACCCTGCAGTGCTAAGTTGTGATTAACGAGGTCCTAATAATCAGCTTATACGTCGCTGTTCAGATATGCAATTATCATGAAAACAATAAATTTTCCGGCAACTTTTGGCTATGTTCCTATCAGCCATAACATATATTACCTCTGTGAAAAACATTCATATTTATGTCATGTTGGATGGGTATTTATATAACAATGTCATGAAACTGATGCTTTATGACTTTTTGCGTGTTAGGTGGTAGATACGGTGACGCTTCATCTGTCTGGGGCCGTGGCTACGGTACAAGAGGCCACTGTGGAACTGCCCAGCAAGACTCGCACATCGACCCGCCACGTGACGGACCAACCACTGGACGACTTCAACCCTCGCATACGCCTCAAGCTTTGCCTTCAAGTCAATCAAGACGTTTGCAGCGAATACACCGAAGCCGAGAGTAAGTAATCACTTGCAGGTTCCGCAGAAATCTTAGAATTTGTTCCTGTTCAATATACTGAGGTTGAAATATAAATTGAATGCGTCACAGTAATAATTTAATAATCTGCAAAACATATCTGTTAAAGAAAAAATAAAGATAATTCAGTGGCAAACATAAACATTATGTCAGTTGTACCGCAGCGTGTTTTGAAATATGAAATTAAATTTGCTGCGTTATATTTAGTGTTATTTCGTTTTCAAAACTAGGCGCATTATTTATTTAAAGCAATAAGTGCGTGCGTATAAGTAAAATAATAAATAATTCACATTGTGTAAATAAACGCAGCCAAATAAACATAACATTATTTGCTGCTATCACAATATTAGTGCAAATATATCATTCTTATAGATATATTTATTTCAAACAGTTGGAACATCATATATCAAAGAGACATCAGCTCGCACCACGGCCGCCATTGTGGGAATATTCGTCACTACTGTAGTAGTCCTGCTGTTTGTCG
Source organism: Helicoverpa armigera (assembly GCF_030705265.1). Lineage (NCBI taxonomy): Eukaryota > Metazoa > Arthropoda > Insecta > Lepidoptera > Noctuidae > Helicoverpa > Helicoverpa armigera. Next base: position 4,050,485 of record NC_087132.1, on the reverse strand, counting down.
GACTATTGCTACTCATCTACCAGTGCAGACGCAGGCCCAACAAGAAAGACAGATCCAAAGACTACGAAATGGACTCGATGCGACCAGCTAAGGTGACGCCACAGAACCAAGCGCCGCCGCCTTATTACCCTAGCTCGGGCATGGAGAACAAAGCTCTCGAACATTCCATGGATATGGCGCTATCTATGGATGACTCCAAAACTGCGGTGTACGCAACACAAGGAGGCTACTCGTATCACGTGCCTCCACACACGCAACCTCATCCCGGACAACCGATGCCGAATTCCGATTGTAAGTACATTTTGTACTCACATCTGTGTAATCACTCTCATACATTTTCTTTTGACGCGAAAAGTAATTATCATATAATTTGACGTTTCGTAGTTATGTCGTAGCACAAGTTGTATAATTTCATTTTAATTTCAACTCTATTATGTTGATTTATTTTTCTCATTATGCCATCACTAAGGACTAACTTCAGACAACGTTGAAGGTAAAAAATGGAAATATCTGGAGAGCACGCTTTGCATGTTGCGTTCGTTCATACAGGTATTATAAAATTCGGGATTAAAGGAAGGTATTGTTCGCAGGGGTAAACATGGGCTTCATAGAGAACAGCTACACGAACAGTAACAACGGGGGCAGCGTGAACTCGCAGGACTCGTTGTGGCAGATGAAGATGGCGGCGGCGAACAACGCGGCGACTCTGCCCGCGCACCAGGTGCTGGACCGGCAGAGCAACTACGACTACGACCCGATCTCACACGCGGGCTACCGCAACATCGACGACTACGCGCACTACTCGCACCTGCCGCACGCCAGCCAGCCGGCCGCGCCCAGCGACTACGACATGCGAGCCGCGCAGAACCCCTCCCGCCAGGAGTACTGCTCCGATCCCTACGCCTCCGTGCACAAACCCAAGAAACGCATGGATCAACATATCGGTAAGTCTTACCCCCTATACTTCGATTAATAGCAACACTTTGTTGCTCGCAACCAGTTTTTCTCGAGCTACGAAAACTAGATCATAAATTACTACGATAAATTTCGTAGAGTGTAGCCGCTCTGTAATGATCTAACGCCCACACATTTTACAAATACTTGTACTAGTTTATACTAGTAGCTAAACAGATGCGAATTTCATTTTAATGCCTTTCAGAGGCTAATGAATCACATAGATTTAGGAACACGAAAAGTTCAATTTTTTAAATTTCCAATGTGAGACCCAAGAGGGGACACGTCATATCCTAGCTGCAGTACAAATGTGTTTTCGTCCATCAGAGTCGCCGTACCATGAGGTGAGCGGTCTGCCGGAGTACGGCATGCGCGGCGGCGCGGAGGAGGGCGGCGCGGAGGAGAAGCCGCTGCACATGTCGCTGGGCTACGACGAGTCGCTGGAGTCGGGCTACTCCACGCCCAACTCGCGCGCGCGCCGCGTCATCCGCGAGATCATCGTATGAACACGGCTGTAAGCTGGCCGCGCGCCGCCCGGCCGCGCTCGGCCGCGCTCGTGTCGCGTCGCGCCCCGAGTCCGCCCCTGACTTCCCTTCACTTGTTGCCCCCATCTGCAGGCTCAACATAAACTCTCATTGCCAGTCAGTTCGAGAGCTGTTACTGCGTGAAACTCGTATTGTATGTGAAGTTGGCGGTCATGCATCGGAATGGATTTTGCACAGCTGGTGCCCTACAAATGATAACAAGATAAGTGTAGCTAGTGCGTGAGAACAGTAATTCTGTTGTGATAAGTCGAGTAAAATATTTTTATACAGGGAAGGAAAATTGAACTAGATTAAGCCAGCCAGTGTGACGGACTTACAAACTTCGCGAGTGCCGTGAAACTAAAAGTGTTATTATTATATCGTAAAACGGAAATCAAATTACGTTTTCACAGGTGATTAACTGAATCTTTTTTTTTAGATTTAATTGTCATCATAAACGATAGACAATAAATCTTGAAGTCGATATAAAGCTATGATTCCTTTTGGGGCATTTATGTTATCTATATGCAATCCGGTATAAAATGAAACCCCAGATGGTTATATTCCATTTTTTTTCTCAAATATTATAATGAGAAAGAATTGGATTTACTATTCTTGTATATCTTTTTTATAAGTTTCATCAAGAGGTACTGTTAAATAATACAAAGGTATTTAAGATAAGGAAGTTGCCATAAAATCGCTTAGTTCTTAAATTAAAATACCTTTCTATCGCGAAGAACTGGTACAAAAGCGATAGAACGTATTAAGTAAGCTCTTTTTCTTATATAAGTAAAATCTATTTTGCCTTCGTCCTTCATATAAATTTCGAAACTATAAAGGTTTCGTACGATAACGAATGATATGTGATCTCCATAGCTCATATTTTGTAAATGTGGTTTATAATTGACTTATGCAAGTATGGTGCGAGTGGTGTAAATAAATCATCGAAGTGTAGAAGTATAGTGATCATTATCGACATTGTCAATTGTGATGCTAGAGTGTATGGAACGTTCGTAGAGTTTACGAGCACTGAAGTAATGGAGCCTTCATTTGGCCTGACAGAGATCGCGCTCGCTATTCATTTGTTCCGGAACATTCCCATTCTGATTTTGTCAATGACCCCGCCGTTCATTTCAATTTCGACGAATTTGGAACCACTAACATTTGTGCTATACATCCAGCTCTATTCGAATAAAATTAATAACGGAATAAGCTATACAAATCCACAGTATTAATATACCAACAACATTTTAAGAGAACTCATTATTGGACAAGAAATTATGTGCTGATTTAAATCTCCAAGCAATATTCTGAGCCAAATAATCTTGTCGATGTCCCGAAATTCCTGGTAACGCGGCCTTAAGACGTGATCTGGTAATGGCGTAAATTCTGTATGAATTGCAATGATGGCACAAGATTACGGCTCCCCCGGAACATTGTTTAGCAACGGCAGTAATTACATTTTATTCTATATTAAAATGTGTTTGCAGAAAAATAATTAAGTTTTCCATCGCAGTTTCATTCAAAGTAAGTTAGAACGTTGAAGCACACAAAACAAATTATAACCGTAGGATCTTTTGCAGACACACGAGTCAAATCATTTTGCGCAAATATTAGTTTGCCATTACGCTTTTGTTGCGTGATCTTATGTCATGTCACTTGGTAATTTCTAGTCTCTTAAACTCTATTATGTTTGAAAGGAATTCAAACGGCATTCATCACAATGCATTATTGGAATATTGAGGAGTTCAGATCTTTAATAGAATAAGATTAATTATGAGAATGATGTTATTGGTTTCACAAATATTATGATAAGATAAATATTGGTTAACTGTAAATATACACCCGTGTTATGTCAATGTTTGTTCTGGGATGATACTCTTGATATTATTTTCTGATAGTGATGGGTTCTTAGGGTTTGTTTAAGGGCTCAGATCTACGCGTAATGATCTAGATGTATGGAATAACAACATGTTTTGGCTGCAGCCAGGGGCGTAGTGAGGGTTTCGTTCAGACAATGCACTGCGGTGTATTGATTTCTATCACAAGTGTCTTCGGGTTGCCTAGGGTTGAGGACCTCGAAGCCAAATCTCCTCATTCCTAGATAACCTCTTTGTGCGCCATGCCCGTGGTTACAGCCCTCGACAAAAGACTGTCAAACTAGAATTCGGGGACATGTCTGTGTAATATTTCACATAGTATGTACGTGGCACATTTATGTCCTTTAATGTATTACCTGATTCAAAGTATACATTGCAGGACGTGAATTTTAATGTCGCATTCGCATTCTTTTACAAGCATACTTATTTTTTGTACATCTTTAGTAAACGGTGTTTTTTTAAGAAATATGACAGACTTTGACGACGTTGAAAGTCCCCTAAATATTATTTTTAATTACTAGTTTCAGTTACGGCTAACTGTGACATGAATTTACTAAGCACTGCCTTTGTGGTACTATTCATAAATGTTCATTGCGAAAGTGTTAAGAATGTCTATAAAGTGCTAATTTCACGAATTTATCAAGTGCTTCTTTTCACGTGTAAAGCACTATAATTTATAGGCATCTAATATACACATTTTAATCTAAAATTCTAGCTAGATGCAGTATGTCTTTTTTTGTAACTAGAAACTTATGTGGTTAAGCATCTATAGATTTTTTAGACTGTGACGGTCAGTCTAAGGTGCCTACGACATACAATTCATCAGATATTTTTAAGTAGATATATATTATCTACACTGAAATGACGTATATTTAGATACTTAATACAATGCAACTGAAGTTTTTACTTAATTCCAAAATCTACTTAAAACATAAAACAACGCTTTTCAGAAACTTATTTTAGATTTATATCTGCGAAAGTAGGTAAATTAATTGTGACGGTTTCAGGAGTTTCCCAAGCTATGTTTTAGTGCCAATCTACTGTAAACGTTATTATGAACGACTACTTAAATAAGAAACACGAGATTTTGAGTTTCGTTTATTTCATTCATTTGTAAATTATATTATGTTTATAGTCTGTGTTTAATTACACTTTGCGTAATTTGGTAATTAGCGGCACTAGAAGCTTGATTATTAGGCACGTCTTTTAGATAACAATTATACTATTATTTCCGAATTTTATTAAAGTACAGAATCATCTCTAATTATTCCTACCATCAATCCATTTTGTTTTGCATAAGTTGTAGCTTAAAATTACGAAATTGCCCACCTTAAAAAGAATCTTCAATTTTGTTTTCTCATTATTTTAATAAAATTATAAATTTTAGAAATTAGAGTATTTAATATTTTTTTAATTGACATTTTTATTTATTGTTTATGTACTTTGTCCACTGACCTCTATATTTACCACTGGACAGGCTGTTGTCAACGTGCTTTTGTGCCCGTTTGATAATCGCCATTTTGGCGCTGTTAGACGTAGCGAGTGTCCGTGGTACTAAAATTATTTTACAGTGAACCAATGAACAAACACTTCTCTCACAGCCAATTCAAATTATACGTCAAAATTAGTTCTGTGGACACTCGCTTAGACGATATTGGCGCTTCAAATGGGCACAAAAAAATTGCTGTCAAACGTACGGAACAGCCGGTCCAGTGTGTAAATATAGAGGTCAGTGACTTTGTCCAACGGTCAATGTGATGGCAGATGTTAAATTAAGTGGGTGTTACATTATACTTGTCACTTGTCAATTATTCTCGTAGAGTAAGGACGTGGAAGGTTCAAATCTCATTTAAAAGTTTTCCGTATCGCAAATAGATATTAAAATGTACGCGTAAAATGTATCTCAACTGTTTAGACTTTATATTATAGGGAGAAAGTCTATTGATCTCTTATTTCAAATACACATGTGTGTAAACGTTCCGACAATCAATGATGATTACAAACGAGGGAAAGTATTTGACACGCCACCGTTCATATCGACTTCCATTCGAGGAAATTAATAAATGATTTTCCGATTCACTTTGTACTGTTTATCACCTATTACGTCGTACATAATATTTATTGCACTTTGTGAAAATATGTTTTCACGTTTCGGTCTTTTCTCACAGTGCTTCTGACAGGTTTATTTTAACACTGCCAAGGTATAATAAGCTGATTATTTTTGAATTATTGTAATTCACGTTGATTGCAGTTCGCGACAAATAGCTTTGTGTTACTGAAGCTAGTTATTTCACGTCTCACACTAGTAGTGTTTTGTTTGTTTATTTTTGTATTGTGAAGTCAATAGTAATAGCCAACTACGGACAAGCAAAACTTCTCGAGAAGATCTGTAGGAACGAACAAAAATGCACAATGAGTCAAATGTCTAACTTCAGAAACGCAAAGTTATTTATTGCGAACTTTACTGCTAAATGCTCAACAATTATACTCACATATGTACGCATTATGAACACTGCCTATATATATTTGCTTATTTATATGTATAAGAAAACGCAACACACATAATTTTATATTATTTCATATTAAAATGAAATTTAAAGGTGACCATCGATATTTGTAAATAGGTAGGTACTTTTTTACAATAACATTGTAATTTACAATAAATAAGTACTTAAGTGAACATATAAATATATGCCATATGGATATTTGATAGGTTTTAATCAATGTCTATCCACGTTTCCACGTTCTTGGCCATTGAGTTCACTTCGACAAGTTTAATTATAGTCGAATTATAGATTAAGCAATGTACTCGGAACGTATGTTGCAGAAATTAAACGCAATACTCAAGGAAGTGAAAATGAGGATTAAAATTTCCAACAAAGGATATCAAATTCATTGTTTATTATAGATAAGAATTACAATTAATGTTACGATTTGTATATAGTACTTTAAACCACAAGTAAGACTTATTAAATAAATTTTGTCCATAATAACTGAGTGTATTTTTTTCTTTTCACATGTCTTTATAATTTATTACGCCTGCATATTTCAATAATAATAGAAGTGAGTTCACAACGCGATGTGTTCAATTTTAGTTCTCAACATATTAAAGCGTATTTATAAGGAAACTTTTTAAAGTACAACTTATTTATGTCTTGATACTAACGGTTCCAGAATTCAAGATATATAAGCAACTTGAAATTTCTTTAACGTGAAATTACAAAACTTCTCTGAAATAAAGGCAATTCCAGACTTATTTCTGCTTAGATATCTGTCAATTCACTACTCGGAATTCCGCGTCAAACTTATTAGATTAACTGTTCTCTAGTTCGTAGCAATCGTGCAAATAGTCAGAAATGCTTTGTTCCTAAGAGACGACAGCCTATCTGATAGTTAGGGAGATTAACTAAGCAATAAATCTTAAAATTTTGAAGCATATAATACTATAGAATAACGCTCGCACTATATCCCAGACAAAGATTCTCGTTCGATTAATACGTGTTGCTGGCGACATATATTAAACACGGTCATACCTGTTTATATATCCATACAATAGAAATAAATAAAATATTTTGTTTTTTTATGTGGCTAAAAAGCCTCATTTTGAGACGGTAACCCAGTGTCTTGTAATTTAAATAGAATAGAATAAGTACCTGCCAATAATGAAGATTCAGCCTCTCATAAGGAGATTATAAACTAATCCAAGGTTCCATTAAAACATTTAAATAAACGCTACACTACGTAAGCAGTTCATACAAAGGATAAGCTTTACTTTATAAAAGACGTTGATCACACAAAAATATGTAGTAACGCTCTGCCTTTGCACGCCTGACTTATTTCTTATCCTCCTACAGACCCAGATAACGTGACTTATGACTAAACACACCCAACAAGACATCTAGGGAGAACAATAAATCAGATTAAGCAAATAATAAAATACTATACGCCTTAAAATAAAGGTAGAACATTATTTAACCTAGTAAACTTGAAAGGGACAACCTAGTTTAATTTATAGTGTGAAATAAATATAAAGAGCAAGGCCATGGGCACACCCAAGTTTCTTCTGTTCCGTTTCTTCAGGGCTGCGTTAGGATAGGATTCCCCGAATACTCGTAAGCATCTAGTTCTTTCTGGATAGTCCAGGAGCCCCGTTTGAAGAATAAATTGAATTTCAGAGTAGAGTCCTTCTGTCAAAAAGGAGCCTAAGCATCATAAAGGTACGCACACTTGTTTTGTAAAAGCACTGCAGTTTTATTAAAATACAGTCTACAAAATTCCTTACGATTACTTTAAAAATATAATATTTACTTTTTTAAGTGTCGGAACTCAGAGAAAGTCAATTTCCCCAAAATGTACGCGGTTTTGAAGTTTTTTCTCTGCCATTAATAATTTAGGCGTTGGCAGCCCTATTTTAGGGTGACACGCTCCATAACTTTTGGTATAGAAACTATAAATAGAAACAATTTTTATCGTCACCTACACAGAAAATATTCGCCGAATTCTTTTATCAAAGTTTCGATACTTTTTTATAGAAAAAAGTCCAATATTGCGTCACTTTCAGAACCAGTTGAACATAAATTAAGAAATTCCTATGTACTTACTGCACAAAAACCTGTTTGATGGTGCTAGTCACATGATGTCATTTTTAATACACACTGGATGTTATATTTCTACAAGGTGTTTATTTTACATTACTTTGTGTTATGAATTCTTCAAACGAAGGAGGATTGAGGAAATTAATAGGTAACACGATACATGAAAAAATGTGATTTACAATTTATATAAACATCAGAAAAAATAATTATGACTTTCAGACCGATTGTCGTTCAGAGCGGCAAGCTCGAAAGCAAGGCAGCTATGAAAGACATTCTTATAGAGGTGGACAAATGCTATGACAATGGTAGACGTTGGGACAGGTGCACTATCTAACAAATCTTTGGGTCTCATTGTCTGACCGGCAATTGATGGCAATCCGAAACGACCGGAGGAAGATCAGGCCTAAGACCGACAGCTTAACGTGTTCACTGAGGTGCACGTGTATCTAAGAACTATCGGATTAAGGAACGAAAGTTTCTTAAAACCTTCAAGGACATTTAGGACCAACACGGAAAATAAACCAGCAATCGAAATCGGTAACAGGTTTTCATTTTCTTTATCTCTAATTAAGCCCTTTTACGTGGAAATTACTTTATTTTATTTTATTTTATTTATTGGGGACAAAAAACAATGATACGGAGATATTCAGGTATACACTTAGTACACAGACTTAGAATCGTATTCCCTAGAATTACCATCCACTTGCAGCTAAAATAACAGCAGGGTTCTCGGAATACTTACCTACTTGCGGATACTGAATCAATTTTGGTTTGTGTTCACAAATCCCGGTCCGTGTCACTATTGACTAACGAATATAATTCCTTGAAATGAACTTTACGTTGAGAACGTACCTTAGTCAGAAGTAAGTTTTTGTTTATGAAGAAGTAAATCGAAAGCTCATAAATAACAAAAGTATACTATTATAATCCATTACCCCTCATTCGACAGCTACAACTTGTGGCAATGCCTGAAATAAAATATCACTGAACAATATTGTGAAACATTCGTGAATGTGTAACTGTTATACAATGGCGTACTTTCAAGGATCATTGCCAATTTTGTTAAAGCATGTCTTATATTACCCATGAAATATTATATCTAGAGAGGAAAAACGTGCAGAAATAAGTTACGCTTTTAAAAAGACACAATATTTTCCGGTTTCAAAAAGTAGGTAAAGACTCTTCTTTAAAAAATACGCAAGGGTGCTAAAATTAAGAACACGGGGGAAAATACGTTTAATATTACTTTCAATTAGGGAACACGTGCATGTAAAATGACCGTGGAAATTATGCATGAAATAAAACATAAAAATTCTAATTTGTTATTTTCAGAGTGGCCACTTCAATAGATTATGTTTCAATAGCAGCACTCGGCTATCGATGGTGTTTACATTCATCTCGATGCTCGCTGTGTAAGCACGAATTCGCCAATTTTTTAGAGAGCTTGCAATTCGACCACGTTAATTTATCTTTCATGCGCTTTCTGACATCCTGGTAGCAGTGAGATCAGCAAGAGTTACTTATTGCCAGCACGCCGTTAGCTTTACGTACAACTCGCCGGCGAAAAGCTCGCAGAATGCACCATATATTTCCCTATTTTATTTCCTGAAAGTACACGAAACCAGTGTTAGTTCTGTATCTTCGGACAGTATATCAGACATGAAACATTACATAACTATATGCCGTGGCAACATTACTTTGTTTATTACAAGCCACGGAGACACACAGTTACCGTGTTATTTAAAACTCCATTAAGAATGGCTAGCGCAGCTGAAGCGATTAAAGCCCAACTGTACGTACGCTCCACCTCACCCAGTCTAAATTATGGACCTTTTGAATACGCCAGGGCTAAGCGAGCTCACTTACCTGGATGTATTTCCACCATAGTCGGGAAAAATGTTGGTGGAAGTGACGTTTCTAAAAATTGCAAAGCTATTTATAACATTGCGAACATGTCGATATTATTGCTCCACGTTATTACTCTTTTACCCGAAATAGCTTTTTGTTGTACATTTTTCTTCACGGATAAAGAACATTTTAATTCTGATAGGTAACAGTGTGATGCATATGAGTAGATATCATACACATCTTATGTTAATCATGTATCTGTCAGCTGCGTAGCTCGAAGATTAATTAAGTGAATGAAGTGCAATAAATCGTCATGTTTGTCGTACATAAGCTCCTTATCCATTAACAAGCTTACCACTACGGTTCTGCAGGTCACTCTATCTATTAGCAAAAATCGCACGAACATCCCTTCAGCTGTTTCCCAATTTATCGCGAACAGACAGACTGTTAAACAGCTGAGAAAGACTTACTTTAATAATCACTTAGAAGAGTTTTTTGTACACTTTTACGGTTTAACAGAATTTTTATATTAGCCGCTTCTAATTCCATACATTACAAACGCGGCTGGAACCGCGTGAAATTCCTAGTGCCTCCTACATAAAGGTGTATATGGTACACTACCCCGCGTCCACGTGAATGTTCAGCTCAATCCCGTTCTGTCTGCCGGTGGCATTGTGATCGGGAGCTTTCATTGGTTGCAATTTATTTTTACTATCGTTAAACAATACTGGATGGAAATAAAACTGGAAATAACTTGCCGTGTGTTCTAGTAATTACGTAAACAAGTTCCACTGTTCCCAGTGTTTTGTGTGCATCCTGGCTTAAAATTGGTATTCTTTCAGGTGGTTTAGTCTCAAAATATTTTTACGTTTGATTGAAGATTTACAGTTACATGGGCAATCTATTAAGGGGCAATAAATAAAATCTGTTTCTTGTGTAAGTAATTTAAACGATTATTTTTCTATTGCCTTTCTTAATAAGAATAAAACCACGGGATGGAGTTTTGGATAAATAAAGAATTATATATCTTCTAACACAAATATTGAACGCACGAGTCCTTCTCGTTCCCAATAATAATGTAATTGAGGATACTACACGTTGTACATGTTCTGTTATTTCGTGTTTGTTAGTACAGAACATAACCCCTCTTTATCAATTATTAAGGTAATATTCATTACAACTACGTTTATACGCAGTTACCTACATAAAATAAACCTTTAGCCGTACCAAAATATTATGCTAAGGAATAGAATATACCTGATAATTTGGGTACATTTCATAATTCTAATAAATAAATATATTGCTTCAGTGATGTTTTAAATGTTATTTTTATCTTTACCATCAATTGAAATTGTATAAACTTGTGAATTCGTGGAAGCGTTATAAGCTAGTAAAATCTCCCGCCTACAATATGAATAAAATGGGTTACGTATGATAAATACATAAGACCTTTCAAAAAACAGATATCCGGATTCCGAAAAGCTCAATTTAATAAAAAATGTGGCATTTAGCAGTTATTGAAATAAAAATAAAAAAAGTTTATTTTAAAAATTTAAATGAAAAGTTGGATAATCCCGAGTGGCTTCAATACAATTTAATCAATATTTCGTAGAAAATATCGGCACGCCATTTTTAAACCTGTAACATGATTCGATAACTTTCATTCATTTAACCAAGTTTTAAGGCCGAAAAAATGTTTATATAAATTAGGCAATGACTGATTTAAAACCTTAACGTTTGAGTAAAAAGAATTCACCGAAAAACATAATAATTTTTTCAGTAAATTATTTTATTTATTGCGTTTTAATTACGGATTTTCAACAGCTTTATTAAAAGCATTTGAAACAAAACCAGCAAAAAATTAATAGTGGAGAGGCGTCAGATTCGTTTAAATCCAGTCCTTCCTGCAGATTGCAGGACCAGTAATTCTTAACAACAATCTTGCAATTTTGACAAGACCTCTGTTTAATCTTCAGGGAAAACAGCATCTGCGAACGGTAAAAGTTCTTTCACTTATAAATGTTTTCGACATTATGAGATTCCCAGTAGTTAATGTAATACTTATTTATTCCGGGAAACGTAATTCCTCTTTTTCCTCCTTGTTTTACAACGAGCTAGTCGAGAAAAATTGCCCCTGACGTACCAGCAAGTTAGTAGGTGTTGGGTGCCATTACTTGTTGAGGCTATTTTATTGCCCCGATAACACCGATCGCTACCCTGAAATGAAATAAAATAAATACCTACAATCAAATAAGTCTAATAATATCACACAATCAATCAAACTTTTATGTAAATATATCTAGTGCTTCGGAAAAATGGCTCACAATATTACATTTAAGTTGCCACGACGCCTACGAGGCGTAGGCGTTCTCGTACAATGTACTGTGTAGGCACAGCCAAAATAGGGACAAATGATTTTTGCTTGGTTTTCCTTAATCTTGGCAGAATGAAGATACCACAGGCAAACACAAAATAATTATATTAATTCAAACAAATTACTTTCTCTGCGCAAGTTTCCACTCAAGATATTCGCCGAGATCGTCGCGTTTCATAACATATACGGCAATTAATTTGTCTTAAATACCACTGACGTGCGGTCACGGAATACTTCGCTGAAAATTCTAGCAGCGCGACAGCCTAACAACGTTCATTATTTTTATATATAAACCCGCTATACAGTAATTATAAAATCACAATATGAAATTAAACCATCAATTCGCGTATAACAAGGCCATTAATTACATTATAGCACGTGTTAACGACATCTGTTGTTTCAAATTAGAGAACAATTGTAATATTTTGGTAACATCTATTCGTTAGTATAATAGAGCAATTTTTTTTATAATTCTATTGATGTTTGTAGAATAATATTGACACAGCAGTGATATTGACGGCAGTTCCCCGCTGAGGCTGCTCTGCTGAATCGGTTGCATTTTTCCCGGCCGAACGTTCCCTTGGGGTGCAAGCATTGTCAGACGAAACGTGAACGGCCTTTAGTATCCTCTGACACAAAAAAGGAAGGCACAAAGGAACTTTTGGTAACAAACATTCGTATATTAACGCGATATTAAAGCAGAAGTTCCTAGGAGTATATCCCTATTGTCATTTAAACAATGATAGCCCGAAACCTCTCGGTAACACACGTAAAAGTTAGATACTTTATTTTGTATGATTTTTATTAAAAACTAGATCCTGACCACGGTCCTGGTCTCGGCCATATTGTATACAGATAAAAAAAAGAAATAGCACTTCGAGAAAATGAAGCTTTTTAAAATGAAAGAATTTTTTAAATTAATCTGCCGCTACATGTATGCAGGAAATATCACCTTTACTATGAGTGGGTGAAGATGAAATATGATAGTGTAGTACATAGGTACATATTTCCAAATATAACATTAAGGTCAACTATTATGTAATCCCCGAAGACTCGGTAGGACAAAGACTTATGTACGTTTGAAAGGACAACATACTTTACTGTATTCTTACGACTTTTAGTCTCCTTATTCGAGGAACTTACAAAGCCGTCTATTGCTGATTTTGTAATACTTACGTAATTCTTGGTATTCTGTTTTCATGATTGTGTGAAGTGGAAAAAAGTAACCTATATGTTATTCTGGCATATATGCTATATTACTGCCAAGTATCATCAAAATCCATTCTGTTACGTTTACGTGGAAGAGTAACAAATATATATGTCGTAGCCATATCGTAGAATTGACCACTTCATGAAAAGTTTGAGCATTTCATGAAATGGTTGCGTTTCATGAAATGTTCATGTTAATTTGACCAGATCGTTAAATCGTCAACATTTCTCGATTTTGTCATCCACGTCTGGCCGTATGGTAAAATAGGGTATCCATAACATATTTAATATAAATCCACAATATTTTGGGTCGACCCATTGGAGTTTAATTTCATAAAATCTGGTAGTTGTGAAATTTTTCACAGCTCAAAATTGTCAGGAGGCAAAAAAACTTAGGTTTTTTTCATAACTTCAATTGCAAATATTAAGAGTAAGAACTTGTTCATTGTCCTTTAAGTCCGACATACATAATAATTTAAATAAAATAGGAACTTTAGTAACATTTTAGGAATCTTAAAATAGAACACACGTAATCTAAAATGACGTAACCTGTAGGTTCACTGCCTCGTTGGTCTAGCTGTCGCAAGCGCAGCTGTCGCGCACGAGGTCTCGGGTTTGATTCCCGGGTCGAGCCGAAATCGCTTTGTGGGTTTTAGAGACTTACACGAAGCAGCCCGCAGCCTGGAAGTTGGTATTTGTGCATCGGAGAGCACGTAAATGTCGGTCCTGCGCCTGATCTCTCTCCGGTCGTGTTGGATTGTCGTCCCATCGGGCTATGGAAGTAAAGGAATAGTGAGTGCACCTGTGTCTGTGTGTCACCTCGCAAATGCTCGTGCACTATAATATGTCCTGCGCAGTTGGCTAATCTCCTTACATGAGAACAGCCGCCGTAGCCAATAATTGTCTAAGAGGACATTATTGTTGCATACTATGTTGCAGACTATAGGGGTAGGTGAAAACTCATCTACCCCTATAGTCTGCAACATAGTATTTAGAAACGTCGTGGGGAAACCCCCACCTTACCTAGGTCTGCACTCATCTGGCTCGTTTGGGATGCGTTCTGAGAGCGGTGGGTTCTTGTATCTGGTGGATGTTACACTCGCTACTACTCGCAAGAGGTTATAAGGGTTACATCGCTGGTAAATAATTCCATGGGGTTTGGAGTAAGCAAATTAAACAGCAAGTTCCTGTCATATTATTATTAATAACACAATAATAGTCAATAAATACCTCAATGGGTTTCTTTGGGATATAAACCTATTTTTAATGTATTGAATCATTTTTAGTCGTCGACCTTGACCATCAGTTTTATGAACTTCCTTTAATATTTAAAAATACTTCTCCATAGAAATTATACGGATAGTAGGATCGTCGACGCATTTTTTCTTAAATATAAGATATTCCTCATCTGCAGTTTCCATAACATCATTTTTTGACAGCCAGTAATAGTCCGTGGACTTCTTTGGCATGGTCACCCTACTGTTCTTGATTTGTTTTATAACCTTATAATTAAAAAACGTTGTTATAATTCACCAACGTAGAATTATTTTATATTATTATTATTTTCGTCGTACAGTATTTTGTGACTTTCTGACTCAAACGAATTATTCAATTTTTCGCTGAGAGAATTTTCAATGCAGTCAACGGCCGCCATCTTCAAACGTAAATAAAGCGCTGGCAGCGCCCCTAGGGGCAATTTACATAACTATTTTACGATGTGATCAATTAATTTTGATCATTTCATGAAGAAGCCGAGCTTTCAGTTGCACATATCGAGAAACGATTTCTCATCATTGATTTGTCCAAGTCACATCATGATGTGGCCAATAGACAGTGACACATTTCATGAAACGGGACCATTTCATGAAATGGTCGAGTCATTTCATGAAGTGGTCAAGTCTACGATAAGGCCACCACATATACATTCTTTTATTCGCATTTCTTCTATAAGTAGGGTATGTATTTCTTAGTATTCTCCTTGTTTCATGTCCATGTGAAGCCCTTAACGATGGCTGCCTAGCGCGACGATAGTGAACCGTATAATTTTATTAGACACATGTGTTGTCACACGGTTGCACTACTCGCATGTAATTACATGACACGCCAAGCTGATGCGGCGCCGAGACGGCTGATAACTTCATTGACAAGGTAATATTTAAATGTTAAATTAATATTCACCCTACGTGAGGTTGCAGAACTATTCGAGTTACCGGGATATATGAGTTGAGTCAGTGAAATGAAATTACTTGAAATGTGTGAGAGAAGGTGTATATCAAGGTGTGACGGTCACATTTTCGTTGTTTTCTTATCGTGTGAGCTATTTTCTTCATCAGCCTTTTGTCGTCCCACCGCTGTGCTGGGCACAGGCCAACTCTCACACAGAGAAGGATTGAGCTCACCATAATAAGATCTCAATTTAGAGTTTTCTTAGATCTGATCTAAATTCTGACAAACAGAACAGTAGTCAATGTCTTGTGCCTACCACTCCTTTAGACAGATTTTAGAAAATGCTTAAAAGGAGATTTCGGAGTATGATGGCAAGCAACCCTCACATTTTAGCGCTTAAGCGACATTCGTGTTAAATTTTGGCTGGCATGAAAAAAGAGAACACCGAGTAGCTGGTAGCTGGTAAATCACAGGACATTAGGAATTTAGCAGCGCCTGAATATATCAGTCTTATAATTGGTATTGGGGTGACGTATACCCGTAATTACCCAGATCGGCCCGCATCTCGTGTTTACTCAGTTAGCCACTGTCATTGAACCGAGCTGCAGTAATTGCTAACAATAGCTTAAGGTGCTAGTTTACCGGAACCTGTAACCGTACACGTAACTGCTACTGAAACCGTTATTGTCATACATAGTCATAAAGGAAGAATAACGTTTTTATTACTTTTGTTTACATGGTAAATCACCAAATAGGAGTCATTTGGTGATTTGCCATATAAAATCCCTTGCTCTGTGAGGACAGCGGAAGCGTCAGACTTTTACTCACTGACACCCTTTGTGTACCACAGGGCAGCGATAACTCTTTACTTCTACGATTTTCCAAAATGTAGGTGTGTAAACTAGAGTATAAGCACATAAGTGTGGCAATTTATACCAATATACTTTGGTAATAAATCTTAATATTATGCAAATAGAAATGCTACGTAAAGCATTTCTCACCGAATTTCTATGACCGTGTAGCGACCACTAATAGTGCTACGGAGCTACGAAGCTACGTGCTACGTAACCTATTTCGTAGTAAAATTATATTTTCGTAGCGTGTAACGAGATCATACTCTTTGGTCTATGTTTGTATCCTGCAACCTGTTTACATGTCCATTTTATGAAATATTTGCGAAATGTTTTATCTATTTAAAAATCGGTCTTCGTTATCATCGTCATCTGCCTTGACCTTTCACGACTTTGTTGAGGTTAGATTCTAGTTTAATCTGTTGCAGCTGAATATTATAATACGGAGCGTTTCCTTACCTGACTTTCTCACCCCAGTTAACTGGGCAACATATTTACCTGATAAGGCTCGTGGGAAAACTTTCTGACTTCTGCCAAAGACGTACAAATGACAGCCAGGACTCACCGATTGCTGCGGGTTGTTCGAAAGAGGTACCGCGGCCCTAGCACATAAGAAGGCCTACGACGGAACACGACGGCTTTTAGTCAGTAAGAGTCTGACACTCCCTCACCGCTGCTAACCCACAGCGGGAGGGGTCATTTGATGATTTTTTACGTGGCTAAAAAAAAAAAAAGGACTCACCGATTGAACGTGCCTTACGAATCACGAAGAAAATCGTAATGGCATAGATTGTCATATATCGACATGGCGACACACATTTAAAAATTGATCAACATTAGTGATAAAGAAAATACCTACATAATATTTTGAAAATGATGTCAAACGGTGATATGAATACAAAAGGCTTTTCATCAAATATGTCCCAAAATCAAAGTACATACTTTTATTTACTTTTTTTCGAACAGTTCTAGGAATTGGCAAATGAATTAGACATCCAATATTACTACTGGAATTTATAGTCATGTATCTCGCGATTGTATTTGTTGTAGGTACTTAATACAACATAATATTCCTTTGTCTGCGATAACACGTGTTAGCCTGCTAAACTCTAATATATTTTTGCCTCCCTTTGATCATATCTGGCTGGTTTGTAATAAAAATCCCCACGTATTGTGTAATGCTAATTTGATTTTATATTAAAATGAGGAAGAAAAATGTGTAAAATCTTTCATATGGAATTAAAAAACTTCATTGGACAATTTTTCCATTCATTAAAAATGGCTTCTATATCGATATCAATTACAAATAAAAAACAACAAAAACAGTTCATTCCGCACTAAAAGCATTAGCCGAACAAATATTTGGCCTACATCGTCCGATTCGCGTGCTATATAAAGCTAAAACTAAAATAAAATAATAAATGCACAGTTCGAGGCAAACCCAACAGTGAGACCATTTTCTTCACGTCCCCAAAAGTAGGTTATAACTCAAACTAAGTGAGATGTCCAAGTTTAAATGAAGTAGCACTGCACTTTAACATACATAAGAAAAGTCCAATTTTCGTTTGCAAATGTAATTACGTAAAGGCGTTCTTTGATGTGGAAGTTTTACTTATGATTGCCTCTTTCGTTGAAGCTCGAATTATATGAAATAACTTGTGTCAAAGTGAAAATGTGGGTGAATGCGTGAGTGAGCATTGTGGGCGGAATAATCTATGGTAAGGCAAAAGTGCGGCCATTTTTAAACTATTGGATTGTGAAATAAATTGACGCTGAATACGTGAGGATGCACATTTAATCAGCTTGTCTGACCTTTTAAAGTTTAAATTGCAGCAAGAACAAAGTATTATACTTTCCGGAGTCGGAACTAGATAACAAAGCTACGAACGAATCTCCTAGACATTGACCAACTATAATGATATTTGTCCTTTAATGCACTTATCGCCAAATTTTACTATAGCTATGTTGTAGTTGCAACTAGGAGATCATCTAAAGTTAGCTAAAACTCCTCAAAAACTGCTTATATTTAGCAATATTTTCATCCGGTAACAGAATTTCTTGATCAAGTATCAGTCTGGGTTGAGCACTCGATACATCTCGTCACGACGATGCTGTCGTGAATAAATTAATTTACTAGATCCTATGATGCACTATTAGATATAGTACGTTAGCGAAATATGATGTTAAACTACGGATATCCGTATTAATATATCACGTGTAACTCAGACATGTCTGCAGTATTTTACGATAAAGTTTGATGTCTTAGTTTAAAGTAATTTTTATGTTCAGAACGTTTTATACCATTAACATTATGGCAATTTTCTGTCGATTTAATGTTCGTACATTATATAGCACTCATGATAATTTCAAATCGACAGCGCTTGTGTTAATTTTAAGTCAACAAAGAGGTTTTCAAATGGGTTCAAGAGATTATTCACGACATCCAAAGTCTTTACATCTTAACAGATTTACACGGTGAGTAGACAGGCTCTCTTCCGGGAAGGTATTGACTAGATGTCATTAATGTATTTTTAATCACAATAGATGTAATATCAAGGATTATAATAGCGCTAGTGATTAGTTCTGGCTCTGTCCCATTTCTTTGATGCAGACACATCAAGATGATCGGACAATGATTGATGACTCCCAGTCGTCCCACAGATTGCCTCGCGCTTCCCAAATACATTTTTGCTTGTTAGTTAATTTGAACAATTGGCGTGTCAGCTTCGGCCAAACATTTCATTTATTATGTAAAATCGACAATGTTTGCGTTACATTTTAACAATTAATAGATTTTGCGAATGAGCATAACATTATTTATAGGACCATCTATTTTAGATAGATATATGAAAATTGAAAAAAAAAATACATGTAAATAAATATCAACATTGTTAATATCGTTGGCAATGTTTAATTTAATATTTGGATGTACTATTTACATTGCATCGATCAGTAAAAAAGTATCAACCTCTCGGTTTGACGTATAAAAATAGATGATAACAGATAAAAGCGTAATAAAATTATTTATATTATTCTCATTGGACGCTTGACAAATAAAATCCTCGGTCCCAAGGGCAAATCCGACTATTTGGTGCTAAGTTATTGGCCAATATCTTTTCATATATTCACCGTCCCTATATTGCGTTACAGCTTTGTTCCTTATAACTGTAGGTAATGTCAATAAAGTGTCTCGTTTGCGAATATTTTCGTGCGGATTATTCCGGCCGACACCTTCTACAGTGTGCACGACAGTGGACGTCAATGAAATTCTCTACCGACATGTTCGTATCTCTGCTAGTCACGACACACAGACGTAAAATATAATAATCTCATTTTGGTTCAGATCTTAGTTTAATATTGGTAAGTGTTCCTGCAGACACCTATAATGGAATCCTGATTTATCTACACGCTCGTTTTCTGCAAGGCTTTGGTAAAAATCCTATCTGGATCCGCATTTAGGTGCATCAGCAACGGCGGAATTACGACGAGAAATGTCTGCCAACATTTAAGAAGCAAAGCTCACGTAAGTTTTGAAAAACATTTTCCTATTCTTCGAGTTTATTGTAAGTTCGAATACTACGTAGGTGCTAACCAAAGATTTGAATTCAAAACTTCAGCAGACGCACACGTTCTTAGGAAAGTTGGAAAGTTGCTTCATACAAAGTAGTACCGGCCCACTTGCAAACTTTACTTACTGCTAACTGGTTTATATGTTGGCGTTTGTCTCGACGGAATTATTCATCCGCGCCCATTTTGTCGGATGAATTATTTTATTGAATTTACCAGTCACGTGTAACTAAAATCGAAAAGCTATTATCTTCTAAAGCACTAACTGCTGGTATACAGTAACAGTTAACAGGTACCTACGAGCTGTTTTAATACTTTAATCCAATATTTAAAAGCGGATAAAAATCTGGTAATAAACACCCAACAGGAGTTAAAACTCGGTTGCTCGTGTACTTCATTATTCATGTGAACTTTGTTAAGTAGAATCAGTAGACACGTCAACGCTAGTTAAATACTTTCATGATACCTTATACTTAGCTCACGTTTTCTTTTTTCCCGCATTCATAATAACTAGGCGACTGCATGCGGCTGTAATTATAAAGGCAAATAAAAGAAAATAATTTCGACACATGCAACTTTTAAACAAGGACTTCGAAAAATATTGTTGCTAAGAAATAGTTGTAAAGGCAAGAAAGTTTTTCTATTGTATAATAGCTCTGACCAAACCAGGACTTGTTTTCTAGAATGTTTTATAATAGTAGTCCTTGGAACTTTCCTTGTTACCTCATGAAAAGTTCTGTATTATAACACCCAAGTAAAATCTAAAAATATATCTGCGTATTATTTCTAGGTACATATTACTTATTAGAGTCACGAAAAAAGCGTCAATCGCCTTTTGTGAGGCGATAAACTGAAAAGTTCGTAGTTATAATGTCGACCAAATGCGTCTCCACAGGCGCCCAAATGGATTTTAGATTCTAAAATAAAATTGGATGGCCTCTGAAGAGCGGTCTACATATCTTCACCTTGGTCAGAATTATAATAACAAACATAAAGCCTTTGTATAGATACCCACTACCCAGTTATCCTTCCTCAAAAGATTCCTTTGACGGTCATTTAATTTGCGGAAATCACGCCACCCGATATTCCTGTCTTAGATGAGATGTACCTGGAACCTTCGTTGATAAATTAGATGACTAAGCTTCAATTTCCCGCCGCCCATATCACGAAGGACTTCGATAGTTATGCATACTTCTACATTACATAAAGTCAGGAATCTGAAAGGATTGAACTTGCCCACCCTTATAAGCCCATGTTCATAGGGGTGTGCTGTTGTCTTTTATGACGTCAAAGTCGCCCATACAATTAATATTTAATTGAAACTATTTTTAGACGGTAACAAATAGCTACGACCAGAACATTATTGATTTAACGAACTTCATAAACTCTATTTAGAAAGTTTCTCTGACCAATAAATTAGACTTAACCCGACTAGTGTGCCTCAGGTAGTTTCATTAAAATTCTTATCGTAACCCGAATTCTCATCCTAACTAGTAACTTGGGGTATAAATTAGTGTGTGTAACCGGGCAGTATGGGTACATATCTCGCCTGGAGTTGGCTGCAGATACGCCACTAACATCAAATTAACGCTTCGTCGCGCGTACTTCAGCATTTTAGTCATAAACCCATTACTAACCCGAAGCTGGATTTTCTCAGGGCCGCTTTCAGTCACGGTTCGAACCGTACGTAGATATACCCATAGATCTGCCAATAGAACCCCACTCACCGCCTGATCCACTACCATAGATTAACTTAAGGGAATTGGATGTTGATGGATTTCACCCTTGGGCAGCGGTTAATTTCATTATCAAAATATTTTTGGCTACGTCGAACTGTGATTTGAAAACCTTGAGGTATCGAATATCCATGAAAGTTCGGTGAAAAGTTTTTCTAATAAAGTAAAATATTAGGTATGCTAATTTATAGAAATGAAACGATTAAAACAACAAAATTTTAAAGCCAATTTAAGAGAATTTCATAACTGTAATAAGTAGACTTATTTAAAGGTCATTCACGGTTCATTCTAGGGGAAACTTTGGCAAAATTAATTCTGTTCCTGATTTTAACTTCACATCGTTTTAGGAGCTTAAAATTTGAATTTGTTGGAGAGTTTTCATTATTGAAGTATAAATGTAACGTTATCCTTGAATGAACGTGTTTAACAAACAATTTCGTGAGTCGAGAGAGGAGTCTCCAGACAGATGTATTCTCGGATGATACGAGCATAAACCACCAAAACCGGGATAACATTGTGTAGTTTATTTCAAAGTGCATAAAATCTTGGTGCACCGCTATAAAATTAAATAACTTATAAGAATATGGCAAGCACGTAGATGCTACGTCATATAGTATGTGAATCATGTTCAGTGCTATTAGGAACACGTGCAACTTACATATAACTTGACCCTTACTTAGTGACAGTATTTATGAGCACTTGACAACAGGAGGCTGCTTGAAATGTGACCGATGCGGCGACTGGCCTAATGTACAAGTTACTTTACATCATGTCCTATATGCCGAGCATACGCAATATTCCGTGCATAACGGAAATATAAGTGTATGACGGCGGTGTAAACAGAATTTTATAGACATACCTTTCTGGTCAAAAAAATGTTAGGTCCATGTCACTTGGTCCTTCTTGTTAGCGTGAAAGGTAGGCTGTACTTGCGTGGTTGCTGATTCGCACTCGTCCCAACTAGTGTAACGGCCATTGTGTGGAGGGTCAGTTTGTTACCAACCCGCTTCATTGTATAAAATTTCGTCGCGAAAATCTTCAATGACCCTATCCACTTCTAAGTATTTTTTTCATATATCATCTCTCAAAATTGAATTTCAGTAAACAAGTGTGTGTTTTAGACATAATTTAGGTTAGCTCGGAATATTTAATTAACTTGTTTATTTATAATCAGAAATTTTCCGTAATTTGAAGAAAATTTTAATCACGAGTATTGAGCCTACACTATTTAGGTTCCTCTCGATATACCTCTACGTAAATAATTCCTTAGTTACGTGTAAACACTTATCGATGAGATACGCAAATAAGTTTACCTATAATATAGAGGATGAGTTCGGAAAATAAAATCAAGCTCTTCATGATTAAAAAGTCAAATCAGTTCCAAGAAAATAATAATCACGAGTGTTCCACACTATTTTGGGTCCGATCGATATATAAATAATACATACATACAGCCTAGTACTTGCTACAAGGGTATGCATATGAATGCTCATGAAACTCATTAGAGCCTCCCTCAAATTATGTTGACTAAGCAAACCCTCAGCCTCTCGCATTCAGAATATAAACTGAGAATGAAAGAAAAATAAAGTTTGCAAAGCTTATATTCTGTCTTCTTTACTCTTAAGTTTAAAGTCCTTTGTTAGAGTCCGTGGAAAGATAAAGATTTAGATCAAGCCTGTTAAGAAATGTATCACAAAAGCGTTGGAACTACAACGCTTTTATTTTATGCAATGGCTAGTAATAAGGTTAAGTGGATTTTATATTCTAATGACCCAATTATCATAATATATTCAGTGTTTAATTCGCTTGTGTCGCAATATTTATGATAATACTGAGACTTTGTACACTTCGCAATACTATCATTATCAATAAAAAGTTATCGTAATATTCATGGGTTGAGATGGAAATTGGTCTGCATCATGGCTAACCAAACCAAATCCTGGGTTACTCCGTGCAGTACGTCTATAAATTATTAACCACCGTACTCTACCATCACTCACATACAACACTTTCATTTTGCCAGCACGGAGCCAGGTTTGGGTAACACAAAGTTATTACTGTGACTTTCAAAGTAAACTTTATCCATTCACCTAATAAATATTTACAGTATCTACTTTAGTCGTCGCTGACGATAAAATAACACACACTCAAAAAAACATGGCCAATTGTGCATCGAACTCGCTTACTGTGAGAAAAAGCAACCAAAAACATCGATTTGTCAGGCTTTTTGACAGCATGTTATTGAATATTTTTGTAATTAATTATCAAAAATGTCACATATCCACATTATTTTTTCTTTTGAAAATAGTTGCAAAGCTAACAACTTAATCTAACGTTTCACTTTGCAAATCAAAACAAATATAGCAGAAAGTTCTCCTTGACTATGATTTTTTTGGAACACTTCGTAACCAACTAAGTATTTACAATTTACTACGTTTCTTCACAGCAAACAAAATACTTATTTCGTAACCGCATCATGCGAGGACAACCAAGCTAGAAAAATATTTGCTATTGTTTTTGCGGTCGTAATTTTCCGAATAAGCTTTTAAGGAAACGCTACATTGGAAAAATTGCTTCCAAAAATTGAAGTTCTTTGAAACAATGACAGTGGATTTTTGTCGGTTTTATGCTATGAAATTTAAATGAGGTTAGGACAACCATTTCTCTCTATGCATGAGGGAATTTAGTCTTTTAAACTTTTTTTCCGAAGTTTTAGTTTTAATAATTGCTAAAACAGCATCATAATCAGCAGCTAGAATAACTTAATTAACAAGCCTGTCAAACCTATTTACTGAAAAGAGCGTATTATATTTAAATTCAGTTTGGTACATCAAATCATATTTCTACTTCATTTCATTTGCAGTGATAGTAGATAAGTTTTTGACAGTTCTACACAAAATTCAGTTGGGTAAAAAGTTGGTAATGTACTTATCTAATAAATTTATTATTTTTGTACAACGTCAGAATGATTGATGTAGTTTTGGAATTAAATTGAAAACGGAGACAATTACTTGTTAATGAATTAACGGTAACCGAATAACGTAATGACTATTATATTAGGCGCACGTGAATCTGCCTGGCGAATTGGTTCATTTATCACTCCACGTTAGATAAGATACGGGAGAAGGTACGTATTTACCTTCCTGGAAACGTATTAGGGGCGGGAACTTTACTAGCTTGGGGTTAAAACGTCAAACGAAATGTCCAAGTACTTGGTATTTTAATGGTTTCTCTTGGCAAGCTAAACTAGTTTAATTTAAAACAAATGATATAGGTACATCGATGCCAAAATTTATCGTGGGCGTAGCGTTCCGGGCCATAAATTCTAATTACACTCTGTAGTCACAGTCAATTTTTACTATGTTCTGTTTATCTAAAGATAAATAGAACAATTCAGTACCTAGTAGAGAGGAGACAAACGAATCTTTGTTCTGGTGCCGACAGACCGTTTTTCCTCGTTAGCCACGCATTTGGGTTGGATGCCTAGCTCAACGTTTAAAGCAAAAGAGTCTGACTGAAACGTATAACAAAAAAGAAAAGAAAATAATGTTTCGACTGACTTCTGACTATTTCGACGTAGTCATTTGTTCGCAGGGAGCAAGATTTAAAAAATGTTGCACGTAGCTGCTACGGAAAAGTGGCTGCGAACCTCTAAGAGCTATTGGACCTTGAAGAACTAATGAAAGGCCCATTGAGATTAAAGCGGAAGCTTGTTGAGTGTATTTACTCTGTGTTACCGATGCCGACGTAGATATAGACGCGTTTGCTAATAACAAGAAATTGTGATTACAGTCTGTCTGTGGCGTAGATTAGGATAGCAATACGCAGCAACCGATATAATTGATCCAGCCAGATGTGCCACCGCGTTAATCAGAATGCTAACAGTTATTAGCATGAAAGCATAATGTGTTTCCATCATTGTACCTTATATTAATTTACCCGGAAATCATTTAAGTAAATATAATTTTAAAAATATAAGCATATTAGTATTACATTTAAATATCAGACGATAACAATAGATTCTATCGAGACAGCGGTTTAGTATCGAAATACAGACGAAATTCATATTAAGTCGACGAGTACCGTCGCGTCGGCCCTTTGAATTAAGAGCCCTAAAGCCTCCTATTGGTACCAAAAAGAGCGAAAGTTAAATTGAGGATTATAATTTATGAAAAGAGGGGAAGATAAAGAAAGATAAGAACTGATAAAGTGAACTTAATTTGTCGCTTAATCAGTAGTATCAATCAGTTGATGGCACTCGGACTGATTCTACGAAACGAAGTACGCGACGTAGTTAACGCGTCTCAACAGACCACGCGACTTGATTTTAAGAGTGTGTTTGAACCAAACGAACAAAGAACTAGAGCTATAATATGAGAATACTTCACAACATTTATTTTAGTATTATTTTCCAAAGTTATCTAAATTTTCGCAGAATTTTGTTGTTCTCTCTAAAATTCGATAGATGACGAAATAATAATCGTGAAGTTTAAAATCAGCCTACGATTCACTGGATCATGTTCAATGGACTATAAGCTATTGGGAGAATGACTACATAGCTTCTAGCACCCCATATTAATTCTTATCTATAATTCTGGGTTGGCACAGACCAATTACACGAATCTCATAATGGTGCTCCCACATTGCCGTTAGAAAATGTTTAATAACGTTAGTAAACATTTGTTAGCAAACATTTAATCACAAATAAATTTTCATGTTAGAAAATGTTTAGTAATGTTAGTAAACATTTTATAACAAAACAAATTATAACAAAATAAAACATGTGTTATCTTTTGTTTGTAAACATTGTATAAGGGGTGATGGCGGGATAGGCGGTGCGGTGCGGTGGGGGTTAGAGTACGCAGGTCGCTGCGAGCCAATACTAGATGTTATAAAATGTTTAAACATTTTCCATCAATGTAGGAGCACTTATAACATGTAACAGTTTCTAACAAAGTGCATCAATTGTTAACATTTGTTAGTAAATGTTTTGGTGTTATAAAATGTTTACAAACATTTTATAACGGCAATGTGGGAGCACCATAACTGTCCAATAGATTTCATTAATTCATCTGAACGGCCCAGATGTTACTGATTGGGGAATCGCACACTAATTTCTCGGTTTAGAAAAACACAATTTTTGTGTCTCTGCCGAATATTAAAGACAAAACAAAACAAAACCATTTTATGTAGATTTAAACACATTTATTCAAATTAATCTGAGAATTAGCACTTTTGAACTTCAGAAGTTTGACGCAACGCCCTCTTTTCGTCACTTCCTAGTATTTAAAAGGAAAGAGACATCAGGCAAAGAACTTTTCAGAAACAAGTAAAGTCTCCGCCGTTCTTATTATCTTTGACAATTTCAGATGAATTATAAAACAAGAGTATGTAAGGATCCAAACATTAATGGAGTTGTGAAGCTTAGCTAAACTTTATCTCTGTAAAAACGAGGAAAAACAGGCATTAATCATGACACCATGAATAAGATGTTCCACGTGTGGGCACATGTCATGGTGTTGCCATGGAGATGTTTATAATGATCAATCACCATGACAAAACTCGGAGGATAAGTGATTTCTGAAATATGCAATGATTTGAAAGCTTGTTACAAAAGCTGTTGATCTTGCACTACGCCTTTTCTGACTATATCGATTTATCTACATTATGAAACGAGTGTGGGTACAGGTAGAGTGCACTTGTATTTGGCATACTTGTCCATTTATTATAACTCATTTAGTATGTCTAAACAGAAATATTTATAAACCAATTCAACTTGCAACTAACAAAACATTTGAAACCACAAATAATAAGAAAAACACGCTTACGAACTGTAACAGGCTGCGTTCGACATATGAAGGAAACTTGTCCATTGTCGTCATGAAAACGAGGCATTGACAATAGGCTCACGACTCGAGTGTCATGGGTACTAAAAAGGTCTACCGGATTCAAATCCAATAATGGATATGGAAAAATAACAAACTGACGGACGTGAGGTTTGTTGATAGACAACATGAAACGGATAGATCTTCTTAAGATTATTTTCTTTTCTTATTAGGGTGGGAGTGTTACGATTTCTGAGAGTAGGCTGCGTACTAGACGTTGGAACGTTCAGAGTTGGTCTAGTCAAGTACATGCCGTGGTGAGGTAAGTACTAAGTTTGTTTAGATTGTTTTTTCAGCCGATCCTTACTATCAGGCAGAATATTCTTTTGAAAAATATTCCTGTCATTCGTTAATATTCGCACATTTGAACTATAAAATAAATATTATGTAATAGAAATATCATAGTCGTAGATGATCGTCCTTTTAATGTATTCTACCCTAGTGATATTTGAGCAAAGGGTTTATGACCAGTAACACCTGGCTACTGTAGTACTACTTGGCGTTATTAATAGCCGTGTTTGAGGTCTTTGTACAAAGTTACTAAACACCATTAATAACAATCACGTAATGCCAACAAAGCAATACAAATACAATAGACCGTTTGACGGTACATTATCTAGACACACGGCAGTGTGTCCGCCAAGTTCGAGCAAAAAAAGCGACACACCGGCCGTGGGTTATATTACACGAACCATTTCGGGCCAAATTCGACCCCCCTGTAACTCAAAATCTATTTTATTTACGCATATCAAATTTCTAGTATCTGTTGAGACCCCCTCACTTATCTTAAATACAAAATTTCACTAATATACCTATTGTAGGTCTTGAGATATTGACGTCAGAAAATCGCTATTTTTACTATACACTCACTGATTGACTGACTGACTGACTGACTCACTCATCAAAAACCTAGACCACTTCCAATGGTCGTATTGACTTGAAATTTGGCATGGAGGTAGGTCTTTATGTCAAGGTAAAGGGAAAAATCTGAAAATGGCCAAGTGTGAGTCGGTTTCAAAATAATGAAGGTGTTTTATACCCGGTGTAAATTTATACCACTAAGGAACTAAAACGAACTAAATTTATCTATATTTATATAATATATCTTCGAATGGTACAAAGGTTTGTATTTAGTCAAAGTAAAGTAAAAATCTGAAAACGGCCAAGTGTGAATCTCTTTCGAAAATAACGAATGTGTAACTTTGATCCACGAACATAATAGGTATGTGATAACATGTCATGTCAGTCAGTTGGTAAATCTAGTCCATTTAGTTAATCTACTTCATTTCTTTGTAAGAAACATAGTGCATATTAAAAAATCTAAAAGATAGTATAAATGAGACATTTCTTTAACTTTATCATAAGAAAAAAAAAATAAACAACCTTACAAAAATAAATGAAATCCCACCCAAAACAAAAATGTGAAAGACTGCCAAGTTCGATAATATGGGAATGCTTCGCCTATAAAAGAAGTGAAATCTGAATAAGTACCAAGTTCCATACACATACCTCAGTTAAAAATAGTTACTTTTTAATGATGTTACTTGGCAAGTTTTAATAGAAAATTAAATACTTGATTCATTGGGTTTAGTAGGTTTATAACAAGATGTATGAAAACTTGCCATGTAACATCATTAAAAAGTAACTATTTTTAACTGAGGTATGTGTATGGAACTTGGTACTTATTCAGATTTCACTTCTTTTATAGGCGAAGCATTCCCATATTATCGAACTTGGCAGTCTTTCACATTTTTGTTTTGGGTGGGATATTAATTATGTGTAAGTGGTCCGGCCAATGAAGCGGGTATTTAACTTGTACCAATCGATAAGCGATGAGTTACTGAAGCTTTTCTAGTAACAACCTATTTACTTATTACATTGGTAATTTTATATTTATTGAAATTAAAATCTATAAAACTTTTTGCTAACGCTACGATATTTAGATTTTCGAATATCGAATTGTTTGAGTGATCTGTTTTACCTGCTATTTTATTACAACTATTGTTTATTTTAACGTTAGTAATATTATTATTTTACCTATTGAAAGCCAACATAGCAAGCTTTTTGTTCTCGTCAAAATTTAAATATTAATGGTTGTAATAAAATGCTCCACATTTACAACTGCGTCGTGTTATTGTCGCATTGCTCTGTACCCGATTAGCATAGTACGTAAATGACAAAAATATTTCGAATAACACTGGCGGCCGAAACAACTAAGCGCCTTAGTTCACAAGCAATTAACTGTTCCACACACAAATTAGAATTAATTATCCTGTCGCAAAGAATAGTTGACACGGTAGGTAAACTCCACTTTTACATACCCGTCACGGTTGCAAAGGTCCAAATGAGATTTCCGAAGGTCCACGGTTCATTTATTGAAAATGTAAACGAGGGAAGGACATTTATTACACATGACAGGTATTTGACAAGCACCCTTCCAAATAAAATAGATATTTCAAATCGTGTTACTCAAATTGTTTCAGTTTGTGTCACAGTGACTTTTCATAATATTGACATATCATTTAGGTGCTCGCTATTTTTCTTCGCAAACATTTCCGTCTGGAACTAAGAACTTATGTAAAATTCTCACAAATGAGGCAAGGATTTTGTTTGTTTTTCTTGAAGCGACGTTGAAAGTTTTATTAAAGTATAAAATAATTGTGTGGCTATATTATATTATGTTGAAATGAGCACACAGCGGGACCTATCGACCTGTTGACAAGCTGACAGGCTTACTCAATCACTGTCGCATAATTATACGCACATTATCTGTCGATCGCTAAGAACCAGTAGCTGACATGAAAGAGCTTTGTTCGTTCACGTAATTGGAAAACTCTTTAATGTCCCGCCATTTAAATTTTATACCATTCCCGCGTAACCCCGAATAATTTCGCCATTCTATATATTGCACTGTAAATCATTGTTTCCGTACTTAACTAGTGTTATCAAAAGTTGTGCATTGTATAAGCTTTTAGCCAACGGCTCTTATTCTACTAATGTATCAAAATGTAACAGAATTAGCATATTTTAGGTCAATTACACTAAATGTTGGAATTCAAGTATACGAAAAACTATTTAATGAAAACAGGAGTTCTGTCTCGTTAAACAAAGGACATTGTGCAATTTTGGCCTAAGAACCGATGTGAATATAAATTATACTATAATTTTCATTTATTTTTTTGTTGTTTGAAGCATATTTTAGTTTTCCACGGACACTTCAAATAAATAAATTCCAAATAAAAAGTTGGGTCACAATTATTGATGCCTTATAAAATGTTTCCGTCAGCCAGTGCTGCCAGTTTCGGAAGTTTTCGCGATTTCGGTAAATACGGACCGAATTGTGAACCTAATTTCCGAAGTCGGTTATTAAAATTAGTTGCTAACACTTTATTCATTTGTATACCTAAATTGACTAGCTAGAAAAAAACTAGTATTCTATATGTTTTAAGCGAAATCGCGAATTTCTAGCTTGGCATTCGAGTAGGATTATAGTTTTCGTAATTGGCAACACTGGTGTGCTTCAGTCAGTTTGCTAGAAGTCAGTTTGATTAGAATAAATGTCAACGGTTTGATTGCTTTACGACTATCGTTTCTTTTGTGATTTTCTATGCGTTTCATGGTTTTATTCTAACAACTTTGGCTTGATTACGGACTCCGATTAGATTGCGTACTTGGTAGACTCGGCTTTGTGTAAAGGACTGGATTTTCCTGGCATTTTCGGATATTGCTCTGTCTGTGATCGAATTTAGTTGTATTATAATTACAACAATGGATGCAGAATATAGTATATTGTATAAATTGTGGATCTGCTGGAGGTTCTTTGGTATTAGAAAACGAAGATATACTTCGTTGCATACAACAATGGACTGTTCCCCGTATGGTAAGTGGTCTACGAAAGTGTTTTTCTAATTTTGATAAGAATGTTACTACCTAGGTACTTATGTTTTCATAAGCACACAATTTCTCGGTTTTCAAATTAATTGCCACAATTGCAAGTTACTTGACATTTACTAATGTTTTATTGTATTTATTTATTACAGGTTGAAGCTCATGCCCTTATATGTACGACGTGTTGGTCTGAAGCAGTCGAGCATAATAAGATGCAATGCACTGTTGGACGCAATTGTGTACTTTGTAAGAAGCTCCTACCATCAGGCATTACTGCTGCAATTGTATCGTTGGGCGTAGAACAGTGGGCTGTTGTGCCCACATAATGACTATAATTTGGTATTTAAGCTGGGCGAGATACCAAAATTCAATTGAACCCCCTGCTCAGTTCTTAGATAATATATCTATTATTGAGAAATATTGATGATTAAAAACCTTTAATTGAATATAAATATTGTTTTTATTGCACATCCTCGAAAACCTCTTTCATTGTTATTGGTAAACCTTACTTTAACTGTTAAATTATTTTGTGTGGTAATGACATTTTTAGTATGGTCTGTGCCTTCTTGGTAATAGACCGCGGGTTCGATTCCCGCCCTATGGCATGTAGATAGCTAGGTAACTGTCTAATATAAAAGTAGTAAAAATCATTTAAATAAATAATTCTCCATCGTAATAACATCGATATTTTATGAATTATGGTGAATGGAACTCTTCCATTTTGGATACTTATGCGTTTTATCACAAATCCAAAGTGGATTCACTATATATTAAGAAACGTAACGTTGAAAGCAAAAGCGTTTAGGTAGTTGTTTTTCATACAAATTCTAAGCATTTATGAAAACTAGTCACACGCCCCGTCTTCGCACGGTGGCAATGTAAAACCTTGGTGTAAACCTTCCTCTTGACCTACTCTATCTATTAAAAAAAATCGCACCCAAATCCATTGCGTAGTTTTAAAGATCTAAAGCATTCATAGGGACAGACAGAAAATGCAACTTTATAAAATTATCATTGTCAAAGAATTATCTTAAACTTGACTAGGTACTATCTCTTTTCATAGTATCTAGAAGAGAACATATAGAGCTGTACATAGTGTTGTTGATATTTTGTATAGTGTAGTTTGATTTTTAATTAATACTACTCTGATATTTCACGCAAGCTTGGTTATTTTTTATTTATAACCTCAAAATATTAACTTTTTTCGTAATTATTTTAGTTTCCTGAAGTGTCCGTTCGTGAAAACTTATTTCATAGGATTCCATATAATTTAAAGAGTTTATAGAAATCACTTTCCATTCGAACGGTTCTTAGGCAGAACATGTATGGAGCCGGAACAATGTCCTTTTCAATCTTCATTTGGACTACTTTTTCGTTTCGATGGTAACTATCCTTGGGAACGGATAAGCACTGGTGCTTATAACTGAAAGGATTTGATCAAGTGCTTCGCAAATAATCCGGATTAAAATGCTTTTAATCTAAATTGAAAAGAAACATGACCTACCAATCAATTTAAGAATATTCGAGAAGTATCCTTGCGACTGTCAATCGAAACGGATTGTGAATTATTAATCTTCGCGATGAACGTCTATTGGCGAACGTCTATATTATTATTATTATAGGTGCAATCGAGTAAAATATTCAAAAAATGGAACCTACTGAACAATATTTCTTTACTGTTTACAGAAGAACTTAAATATTTTTTATGTTTCGCAGTTATTTTATTATTGCTTCATACTTCACCGAATTTTCAACATTAAAACAACAAAATGTTGTTTAATATCCTGAATCACCTCATATTTTATACTCGTAGGCTTAAACAAAACTGCTTTACGTTTACCAAAAGTATTTTTAAAACGTGACCAGAAATAAAATAAATATTTAAATGTTTCAAAACCTATTTAAAGTCCTAATTAAGTATGTTTTGAGGCTAGCCCATGCCGAAGTCAATTAGACGTCTGATTGATAGTATGTCGGATAGCGAATGCGTATCTTTATTTCGGGTTAACAGATTCACCGACCTCCGCTCCCAAGTTTGACAGGTTTTATTTCTACATTTACTCATACATTTTCTAGATTGCATGGTTATTATGTGAATTTTTGTGTAATATGAGTATCGTATCTTATGCCTCCTCGGTATGAAAAAGCTTTTCGAGGAGAAAATTGTTTTCAATTGTTTTCTTTTATAGCTCCCAGAGGTGAAGCTGTGAGGAGCGCGAAGGAGTAAAATACGTCGGCAAAATTTCATCTCAAGCTTTTTTTATGTCTCGCTTGTTATTATAAGGTAAACGTGATAAATTTTCGGCGAAATTAGCCAAAAAGTAGTCATGAATTATGTCACATATGCAAGCTTTTCAATGGTTTTTACGACCGCGAATATTATTTATACACTTTATTCTAGGTATTCTCTTTTTCAGTAAAACGTTTGTGTAGCTACATATATTTCGTACAATGGCCAAAATAGTTTACATTCATAGAACACAATATACAACATAACATTGCTTTAGGGGCTAAATTAAAATAGTATTTCAAAATAGCTACAGAACACTGAGATCAAATCAATTTACGAAATTGGTAGCCCAATTACAGGCGAGATAGCAGATACTAGTATTTTGTTGTTCAATTCCGAAGCACAAACCCATTGTGTGGACTCGCTTGAATTCTACAGCGCTATGTTGTTTGATATTTATGTGAATAGGTGTACATCTGCAGCGGCAGATAAAAGTGTTTACTTTCTAAATATGTATGACAGAACTAAAGTAGCTTGGTCTGTTGGAGGGAAGTCGGTGAAGCGAGTCTAAATAATGTTTATTCTTTTAGGATTAATTCTGCTAGAAATATTTCACTTTTAAAAACGCAGTGATGAAAGTGGATCTAATCGTATAATATACAACTATACTTACCCATCTAGTTATGTACATAGATCAGGCTTGGCGAGTGCCAATTCTTGCTGATTATACTCCAGCACATCTCAGGTGCCAAAACCACCACCTGGCTGATCGGCTAATATTTTATTAGGTAATGTCAATTACGCTTTCCAAAAATTTTCATTAGTATGACATCGGTCAACACTTTTATACTTAATCCTTTATCTGCATTCTGGTACAGTTATGGTAAAATATCAGTGACAAATTTAATGCACTAGCTAGATTTTTTCAAACGAAAAGCGTTCGACTGTACTGAACAGCGCGGTAAGTGTTATCGACAACTTAAATTACTGATTTACCTACGTAAGTCTATTAAGTGTCGCCCAATTTCAATATCGAAGCCATCGAAGCGTGTTCATACTCGTAACTTTTCCTCGAATATCCTTTAAGCTTAGGTGAGAGGTGTAGCCTGAATTTCAGCGACCTTTCCGAACTAACTTTAATTTAATATGTGACATAATCCTTTTAAACTTTTAAAACGGGAATCAATAGCTTTTTGGGTATTAAAATTGCGATAGTGTATAAAATAGGTTTAGAATATTTTAGAACTAAAAGTGTGTAAATATTTGACTTTTATTATTCAGCAAACAATTTATTATTTAACAAAGTCGACTAACATTTCCAGAGCTCCTAAAAACAATATAGCACGAAGGTTATTAATCAAAAACTGACCGTGAACTGGCACTTTTGTTGTCGACTGTACCCGTGCAGTTTTAATTAGGTATACGTCAGTTTCACCATCAACAAGTCTCATAATGCTTGAAAACCTCGAGATATTATATCCGAGTTTCTTAAGACGACCGTTACTATTTCTTAACAAAAGCTGGGTGGAAAAACTGCTTTAATTTTAATATAAGTTTGCTTTGGTCTTGTGGAGTGAAGATCAACGAGGCTTTGTCCAGACCGTGATGGAGAGAGCCTGACCTCCATCAACGTCCTTTTTACACAGTAATGAGGCACTACAGCTGATTTTCGTACAGAAGCAATATAAAACTAATGAACAGCACTATGCAAAAGCGTTCCTTCACTCTTAAACCTATTTTAAACGACTAGGTATAAGCTGAATCAAGTTTCAATAGCCATTAAATGCCATTAGGGATTAAGGCTTTTATTTTCCAATTAGAGCGTCTTTTCGGTACATATCACTTAGCAGATTTTTCACTTTAATCTTTTTTCGCCTTGTGAGCATAAGTACCGCTTCACTTTGCAATATTTAAAATAAATTCTAGAGATACATTTAGTTTACCTATAGATTTACCTCATTTATTGCCATTTCAGGCACTTCACGAGACTACCGCAACCAACTGTCCCGAGGCGACGAACAAAATCTGGCTCCATTCTTTATCCACGTTCTTAAGGAAACATCAACTTTTACATTTTACTTCGAAAGTGCACTTAGCGACAAAATTCGTATGATAAAACTGTTCAACGCGATCTGCCAGAAAATTGTGTAAACTTCTTGTAAAAGAAAGCCTGAAAAATAAAATCTTAGTATCGCAACAGTAGGTAATCAGCATTTCTTTGATGAATATTAAAAAAGTGAAAGGCCTTTTATGAATTTCTTCTAAGAAAAATGTAGTTCCTCGTGGCTGTCTACTAATTAATTTGTTCGTTAGATCATTTGTAAAAAAAGCTAAGTAGCATACCTTCCAACAACACTTTTATCTAGGACTTAGTTTTTTGAAAAAATCTGATATAGCGTACACGGACTCGGTTGGCTAAATTCACGTTACTTTTCAGCAATAAAGAAGCGCTGACTTGACAGCTAAACGACGTTCGTATTCCTCTAGCTTCACGGAGGTAAGTCTTGTATACTACTAAATATTGTCTATGGTTCTGGACGCATGCACTGAGGGTTTTTGAAATTTTTTCTGCCACCGGGTGGCGCCACGTATGCGTCTGGTCCAAACAGCTGTCAAATAGTATGGAATTGTAGGTGCCGAACTTATTGTTTATTGAAATTCTGTTATATTGGAAGTGTTATTGATTTTATTATGGACTACGGTCAGAATAAGGTTTCCGAACTAAAAATTGAGCTAAGAGAGAAGGTGCAAAAGTCACTGGTACTAAGGAAAAGCTTGTTGAAAAATTTGTTAACACAATATGATTTAGTTTTTTTTATTTACTCAACCGCAATAGTAAAACAATAATGCAGTGCTTTAATTATAAAATAAAAAAAACACTAAAATCGTTCACTATTCATAGTAAAGATAAGCACTTTGACAGTTATTGGACCTGACGACTCGGTGCTGCCACCTCGTGGATTGCCATTTTAGAAAACCCTCCTTGAACCATCGACTTGAACGAAAGCGTCGCCTTCAAAAAGTTTTATCGATATTGGTTAGACTCATTTGAGACTTCCAAACAAATGAGACATTTCTTTCAGAACATTAAGCTGGCAATCATCTTTGTTTTCGTTATAAGCCGATTGTTCCAGCGAGTGCAGTTGAAAAGTTTTAATTCTAAGTAATTCAGTTCCATTCGGTTTCATATCTTGTTTCATTTTAAAGTAAAATACATTAAAAGTTTCTTTGAATTCACGAAGAAATTATGTCTTTTGTCACATTACAATGTAGAAAGAATTCTTTTTGAAATTCTGGAGTAGGTAAATACCTAGACTTTAAAATGGAAAAATGTTTTTAACGTAAATATAGAAATGGGTTTTAGTATCCATTACATAACCGGTGAAGTTATGTTTGAGCCCAGCTTACAAACTATCTACAAGTCAAAACGACTTCAATAATATATGTACTTACGTAAAATCTTCTCCTTATACTACACTGAAAACTGCATCAAAATCGGTTCAGCCAAACATGAGATAATCACGCGCAAACATACAGGTAAAATTGTAAGTCGGTTAAAAATGCAGAACCTGAAATATCCTATGACAAAAAATCGGTATATTTTGAAGTCCGAGACAAAAACATTTCTGGAAGATTAAATCAAGATTAAACATCAGGTATGTAGATTCCCTAGTCAAATAATAAAGGAAGATATTACATGGAATAAAGTTATTCAGTATCCCAGATTTCCACATATTGTTATGCAAAAAATCTAATAAAAATATCAAGGAAAAGAGATCTCAGTTTTATGACAAAATGTATCATACTTTTTATCTATGACTAGCTTCCGCCAGCAGCTTTACCCATGTTGAATAAGAACTAATCGCACAAACGAGGAAAAAATTACTAACACTGAAATATTTTTTTAAATAGAACCTATATGTATATGGTGCCTAAGATTAGCGTTTTCAAGAAGACAAACAAACAAACTCGTCAGGTTTAAATTTATCTATACTCAATGGTATTGTTTGTTTGTTCCTACTGAAATGATTTGAATAATTCTTTCATTTTTAGAAGCTACACATACTGTAAGTAATCAAAGTACTTTATAAACTTCTGAAATAGGCATAGTAAAGCTATATTAAGAAATTCTTGGTTTTTCTATTTAGATTATTTAGAATCTTTTCCCCGAGCTAAGATTGTACGAAATAAGAACTAAATGCTCCGAATTCTTGAAGTCGTATATAACCGACCCAAAGTCGGGTACACGACAGCGACGCGGCGTGTGTACATTATATATCTTCTAACATACTCTGCATACAAAGCGAACTTCATGGTTATTAACTAATGATCTTTGTTGTGGCAGTAAGTTTGTTTATCACGAAATGTGCAACCTTTGTACTCGTACCTGCCTTTTGATGTTCATCTTTTTTGTTACTAAGGTCTATGCGCGGTATTGTTTGGCATAAATCCGCCAGGATTTGGAAGATTCTTTGTTGTTCGAAAGAGGTTTTTACTGTAATAGTCGATTGAATTCATAAACATGCTCAGTCATTATAGGTGAAAGGGTCGGTTTTTTTCAGAAATTAAAGTGTTATACCGTTACCGCTCATTTTGTAAATACCTGCGGTTAATTGATGCATGTACTTCCATACATGTATTCTAAATTCAATGTAAGGTACCTGTATCGTTTTGTTCAAATGATTTCGGCATAGTCTATTGCCTTAATGAAAATGCATAGATAAATATAACACATAACAGAAAAGAAAATATATGTGAACAAGAACACAGTGCAGAATGGCACACAGGTAGATATGCGGAAAATGGCCAGTAGCGAAACTCAAATCCTTTCAAATTATGATTTTAAAACTCTGA
Source organism: Helicoverpa armigera (assembly GCF_030705265.1). Classification (NCBI taxonomy): domain Eukaryota; kingdom Metazoa; phylum Arthropoda; class Insecta; order Lepidoptera; family Noctuidae; genus Helicoverpa; species Helicoverpa armigera. The sequence continues at coordinate 4,011,924 of NC_087132.1, read as the reverse complement.
CTTGTTTATTTCCAGCCACAGTTCCAAGCTTTTGTTTGAGTATTTACTCAGAATAAATGTTTAGCGATACAGTTTCCCACAGCGGTAGATTTCACATTGCTACGTAGGTACCTCGCCGGTAGCACTGCAGAAACTTGTTGCCAGAGTATTTTACATAGGTACACATCTGTACCTAGAGGGAGCCGAAACTGTAGTCTAGGTTGCAACCGTTTTCATGTACCTACTTAATAACGAGCTACCACTAACTGTCACAAAGAGACTGCTATCGGAAACTGCGTTGTGAACTGGTTTGAGATGCGAACGAGAAACCGCACTAAGATATCGCTTTTATACTTTGTTACAATAGATACTCAACTTTACACAGTTCATGTTACTGTTTGACTCCTCTATTCTATCTATGAATTCTTTGTTTTTTGAATAAAATATTTACTTTACTCTGGCTTGGGGTTAAAAACCATTTTGGAGTAATTCGTAGCTCGGAAGCGGCTTACCCAATGTGGCCGCGTTGAACCAACAAGATACCCGTATTTTTACTTTACTGCACTCACCCATAAAAGGTTACTTTTTTAGTAACTTATATATAAAATAAATACACAAACATTTGGCTCGTGTTCGTGAAACTTCCGGCTATCAGTTATCCTGTACAGAATATTCAGTCTTCAATGACATACTTGCTTCTAACTCGATGGAGAGACAAGACGTTACCAACTATTTCTCGAAGTTCCTAAACTCCCTGAAAGCATTAGTTCTCCCGCGCATTAATTACACAGCGGTACAATTATGCCATAGATTATACAACAGAATATTTCACGCCAAAGACTTGGTAAAAGTTTGACAGCTGCACCTAGAGTTCGGAGACTAGACTTTCGTAAAGGGCGAACGTGGGGCGAACTCATGAAACAAAAGAAAATGCTTTTAGCATGAGTACTTAACAACAATTTACACCAGTTAACTTAAAGGCAATTTCAATTCAATTTTTTACTTGAATTACATTGTTAATCTAAAAAAAATATAGCTGTAAGATTTTTTTCGTCAGCATGAACAGAATACCGTTAGATACCTAGGTATATAACTGCTTTATTTCAGCATCAAATATCTTCATATGTACGTATACTACTAAAACATAAAAGACTCTTACCTATACAAAATTTGTACCAATGTAGTAATATCTTAGGCACCCAAAGACAGTAACATGAAATGGAAGCTGCAGTTCTGAACCACCGCGTCTTCCCGACATGTAGTTTGTTCCTAAGTCCCCGAGGTTATAGGCTGAAATCCATACATAGGCGGACGATATACTTACCTACTATTTCTCAATATAGCAACTTCGCAAGTTTTGAACTATCAGTTTCTAGGACGACGTGTGTGATTCCGTCTTCTTACAATTTATAAATACTTAATTGATGTAAGAAAGATAGACTCTTAAACTTTAGTAGTGTCGAAAAAGTATTAAACATTTTGGCAATAGAAAATTAGATTAAATAGAAAATTACAGAATAGCCAAGTTACAATTCGTTCTTTTCTACTAAGTACTTAGGTACTACAGAAACATTAAAGAATTAGGTTAAACAGTTTTACAGCAAAATAATTTTTATTTAGGTCTTACTCATATTTGCTTGCTCTCATAGTTTCCCGAAATCGTGCTGCCTAGCATTTTCATACCAATTTTGCATAAAAATGTTCTTACTTTAAACTGGCTTCAGCATTTCAAGCAGCTATTTCTACAATACGCTACATTTAAATAAGTCGCATTTAGTCAGGGGATATAATGTTTGGATAACGTACGACTAAGCTTGCATCTGTTCGCCGATACATTGGGACTTTGCGATAAGACCGACGGACTGTAAAGGGTGGTTCCCTTTTACTGATAATTTTAAGGGGTAAACCTCCGCCCCTTGCCCCATAGAACTGGCGGGTACAGTATTGTTCCACATGATATGCGAATAAAATCCACCAGGCTTTGTACTTGATAAGAACGTATATCGTCTAGTATAACAACAGCTATAAAATAATTTGTTCAATCTCATTTTCGTTGCAAACAGGGGCGCGCGAGTTTCCGTGAGGCCTAAACAGAGGTGTCGTTTGTTGAATATGATATTACGAAACGGCCATGCGAATTTCACTTGGATATCCGACATGCTTTTTTATTTTCAGGACAGTTATGCCATGTTTATTCATTTTTAAAGGCAAAATATGCGAGATTAAATTGTTAAGCACTTCAGTAAATATGTTAACTAGTCACAAGTATGTAAGATGAAATTACAAATTGATTTTACAGGCTATCAGCCCATAATACACAAACAACACAAAAAATATGCAACAGCACTCACTTTATAAAGTTCGATCGAGAGTTTGAACAGTATGGCACCGCTTGCCATTAAAGTTTGTTTACATAAAACCTACCTTAATAGGTATTCAGAAAAATATTTTCTGAGTGCTTGACCCGTTTTTAAACAGTTTTGAACTATTTAAAGAATTTGAAAGTATTTAAGATGAAAGGGTTAAATGTTAACGTTGTTACAAATGATAAATATAACAAGAAACTGAAAAGTCAACAACGTCTTCGTTTAACTACATATTTTTGTCTAAAAGGCCGCAAAGTGAGCAAAGGCTATAACTAGGTGTCTACTTCGGTCTCGGATAAAATGTGAAAAGAAATCCAGTTTAAGTACCTCGCCAATCGTTTACCTATTTCCTAAGGGGGAATCGCTTCGACCCTTCAATATTATTATTTTCAATAAGTAATCCTTTTTTAAAGTATTTTCATATTGGCGTTCCCCGCGCGTAATAAACGAAGTCAATTGATTAGAAAATTAAAGTGTTTCGTGCCCTTGACGTGAAACGGTCACTTTCATTATTTTGGCTGTTATAAAGCTGGTGATTTTAATAGATTTATTTTATGAAATCGGTATTATAATCGCCAGTCGGTACTGTATTTATTTATGACCCGACTATAGCGAGAGCCGGCGCGGGGCGTTGACAGGAAATCACTCGAAATATACGTGCGACGCGATAAAAGCCGGTATGTGTGACAAAAATATTTCCTAGTTTTACTACCCCGCTTCCGATGATCTGGTTGTGAAAGGGACCTTAATGTTTAGGAACTAAGGTCTTCCTGCAGATTATAATCAAATGCTACATTATACGGAGGATGCCGAACATGAGAGGTCTTGACATATTGAGGAAAACCGATACCTCAAGCTGATGACTCCTTGAAACTGCAAGTCCTCGACCATTGCATGTGATACTCCCGGGTACTCCAAAGACTCGTGAAATTCAGCAGGGTAAGTATAATACGCAATGCAGTAAGGTAAACGCGGGTGAAGTCGTCATGCCCCAATAGTCGTCAATTAATCTAAAAACATTTATTATTTATTTTTACTGAACTTAAAATGGGCCGGTTTATATGTCAACATATTGTTTATAATATATTGCACAATTGAAATGACAATACGGGGTTTTAACAGTCATGGCGTCTAAGATATGTTATTCGAAACGTGTGTGCCCTAACAAAAAAGTTTTTTCGTGAGGTTCAGCTGTCAAAAGTGAAACTCAGCACGTGGTTTTGTGTTTTGATTTACATAACTCCAGTGGGGTCTGTGGTATGTTTCTTTGTTTAATTAGATAGTTAAGTTTATTTGCTATCGATGTAATATGCAATTTAGAATACTTTTAACATAGAATATATATTTTTTTTATGTGACATCTATTGGTACTTTAAAACTCCCATTTGACCCAAAACCCGTCAAATTTAGAATTATTATGACGACTACTGGGACATGCTCAAAAGTTGCACCTAAACTCGTCATAATGAGGATATTTTGTGATTTACAGTACAAAATGCGAATAAATAGCTAATATCGGGACTTTTACAAAATGGTTAACTCTCTAGAACAAACATATTTAAGGTTTAGACTACATTTGTTGATAAGACTGCGTTTCTTTTAAGCTTTTTCTTAGGGGTGAATTTTACTCTGCTGGTTCTAGATGCACGTACACAGTCATGTTATTCGATTCAATTAATATGTTTCTTAATGGCATACCCTGTTTTCTATAAGTATGCACTTTCTACGAGTGTTTTTTTTAGGTATATATTGGCCGCCGCTGTAGGCCTCCGCCATTCGATTAAGGACACGCGATACATATCTACCGCTTTGGGTACAACTACCACTAGCCTTTGTTTCTACTACGCTTGGATTACAATTTGTGACAAGCAAAAATTAACTTTTCTTACTTTGCTTTTTGTTCGAAATAGCTGCATGTCGTCACGCGTATTGTACCGCGTCTCCCTAACGTGCCTTAATAGCGCCGGTATAAAAATTATGTCATTCAACTACATAGTTTTTACGCAAAAATATTATAATCAGTTTTAAACGTAAGATGCCATAGCTTGCTGCGGGTTGTTCGAAAGAGATACCGCGGTTCTGGTACATAAAAGGCCCACGACGGAACACGACGGTTTTTAGTCAGTAAGAGTCTGACACTCCCTCACCGCTAAAAATGCCATAGCTTCCATCCCTGTAACCTCTTCGCTTGTCATATGATGGGTAAAGAGTAATTTTAAGTAAGATTTTTTTTATTTAAAACAAGAGTTACCCACACATAAGGCCGCGCGCAAGACTGAGTTGAACTTACTATACCTTGTTTTAAACGACACACAGCGCCATCTACAATCCATCCATCAAGCAAACAATATTTTTGTTTTCCCTCGGGAATATCTATTTTTTTCGGGATAAAAAGTACCCTATTATTTAATCCGGACTTCTAACTTTACGTCTGCAAAATTTCAAAGCAATCGGTTCAGTAGTTACGGCGTGAAAGCGGAACAAACAAACAAACAAACAAACTCGCTTTCCGATTTATAATATTAGTAAGGAAGTAAGGATTGTATGTACCTAGTGATTTCATGATCGTAATTTTAATAGCAGATCATGACTGAAAGACACTACAAGCAAGAGGGCCTTTTAAAAGTCATTGAAGCTGTAAATCAAGGGGCCACACGGAAAAATTAAAACGCCCTTTTGAGACCACTTTAATGAAAGGGTGAACAAAACACACAAAACCGACGATTATCCCTGTATACATATACTATAGAAATGAACCCAAGGACAATCCCCGGTTCTGTACTAAACTATTGCTAACTATGGAGGAAAACTACTTGCGCTATTGCGTTGGAATGTTAGTGGATTAGGATATAGGAAACCATAGGAACTATGGCACCTGCCGATGACAACGTATAAAATACATGCTAAAAGGCAGATGCAGGCTCGCCAGCTCACTTACTGGGCCCCCGGGAATCAGTCACTGAATAGCAACAACAGGGCAATGACATGAGCGGCTGAAGGGTGGCGGACTTTAAACGCAGATCACGCGCTCCCTGCGTGTCCAGCATCACCGGCCCAATCGTCACTTACCACGAGGCACCTACCCTCCGAGCCAGGCTACTAACCCTGCTCTAGCGACTCCACTCTGGACGTCCAATGAAGGCAAGCCAGAGGCGGGAGACCTATCCCCCGTCATGCTTCACTCCGGCCAGCCGGAGTACAGGGACAGTATACTCTCCCTGGAGTACTCGGTATATATAGCCCCGCGGGGTCGCTACTAGATTTTTTTGAACTGTCTATAGAGATTTTTGCAAATCGTACTTAGCATGCGCTAAGCAGTTCATAAGTTTTGATAAATGACAACCTTACCTACATATTTATGAATGCTAGTAATTATTTCGTGGAAAGCTATATAAATGAATGTGGCTTTTATTTTTTGTGAAAACTAATTATTTTATTTTACAATTTAAATATTTACACCATACCATAATATAATGTTTCAAAGGCATAAGTATGACTAACAAATTCAAGCACAAAAAAATGTACATAACTTGAACTTTATGTTCAAGAGCAGAGAGTTTAAATTAGCATTAAAAGTTGACGAGTACTGGGAATATTTGACGAGTATCCGTACAAATCAGACGACTATTGGTACAAATCGCCCTTTTTTTACTTTTGCCTTAATAAGTACATAAACCCACGAAAATGATTAAAAAAACATTAGTTACTTAGAATAACGAATAAATACTCTATCACGTCATGCAAAAATTTTCATTTTCTATTGAATATTTAACACACAGTAGCGCTTCAAAGTCAGTGATTTCCGAAATCCGACGAGTATTGGTACGTTTACCTTAGCTGCCTGCAATGGAAGTCTGACGGGTATTTACTTAGACTTTGATTGACTCATACATTCCTACTTACCTGCGGATTTCCACTCGCTCCTATCTTCTAGGATATAATAACCTTTTTTTTTATTTCCATAGAGATAGAGATTTTATTTTCATATGACTAAAATCAAATCATTACTCCGGTCTCTGATTATTTCTAAAATCTGTTTAACTGTCGAAATTGCATCAACCAATTTGATAGTGTTGAGCGAGAGCTTTGAAACGCTGCCCGGCCGGCTTTAATCTCTTCCTATAAAAAGAAAAAGCGCATGAAAAAATCAGACATTTAAGCGTCCTAACTCTTGGAAACGCGACGTGAAGTGCTAAACAAAGCTGTCTAAATAGATTTACATAAGACCCACAGCTCGCTTGACGAAATTTTCGCTCCATATCCCTGTGATCCCGACTCGCGTCAGGACGGACATATATTTTTCGTTAACGTTCGTCGTAATGAAAAACATATTGGATCTGTAAAATATTATGTGTACATTTCATTATATATTTTGTGATTTGAGGTATACATTGCCTTTTGTAATGATAAATATATTCGAATATTTGTGAAATCATAAAAATCGAATACTTCAAAGGGCCTTTTCAAAAGTAGCTACACTTTTGGTGACTTAATGGCAACCATGCGTCGTTCAATCCAACGCAAATGACGCGTGTCGCAGACCTCTGCGTACAGCATAGAGATTTATCAGAGCAGCAAACATTACACCCGGAAGGTTAACGTATTATTGGTAATATCCACCAAAAATGACCCTCTTTTCAGTGAGTTGGGTCGTAAGCGTCTGTCACGGAATTGCTTGACGTGACTGACTATATGGAATGAAATTAAAATGTCTTAGTTCTTAAGGACCGCCAAAATCTACATAATATTTAAATATGGTGCTAATTCAAGGGCAGCATAAATTCTAGGACTCGTAAGAATGAAACAGAATGATAATGAGGTATGAGTACCTACTATCTAAATAATTTAAAGAATCTGGGACGTGACCTTAACAATTCTTAAGAGAAAACAAAACATCACAACTGTTTCCACCGAAAAGTAGAACCCCTGTCTTAAGTCTCACGTAAGACTTTGACTTTGACTATTATCATAAATAGAGAAAAGCCGGCTAATAACGGATAAAGGAACGATGGAATGGAAAACGTAATGCGCATTTTCCAAACTGAATACCCAAAGACCTCAGTTGCACACACACGTCACCAACGGAATAAAATCCCAGCTTTACGATTTAATCTTGAATGACATATTAATAAAAACAATCCGTACACTACCTATGCAGATGATGGTAGGCAATAGGCCCAGTTAATATCAAATACTAAAAATAGCAATCTAATCTGCCTTCAGTCACATGTGTGTTTGTCAATGAAACATACGACTGCCTACATAGCCCTAGAACTTTGAAAAGCAGCTGTCGAGTAGTAGGTAGTTTCTGAAAACTTCTGTTTATTTGGTTCGTTGGCTACTCGTCCCGCCATCTACCAGCATAACAAAGAATCAAGTATCGTCCTATCGGCTCTACCGAGCTGATACTAGGCGTGAATATGCTGATTATTTTTTTCAAATTTTTTATTCGACACCAAGATTTTTTTGTCAATGCAATTATTTCTAATAGTAAAAAAATATCACCATGAAATTAAAGTTAAGAAAAATGAGTGGATAGTAAATTGTTTAAATCTGTACGCAACGAAAATATTGATCTTAATTGCCTGAACTGCGCATGCTCGGGGATGAATACGGATGAGGGTGGACTTCTACTAAGGGCTGTGAGACTGCTTCAAGTTAGATTTTTATATTTTGCTCTCTATAATACTAACTAGAGATTATTAAATTTCATTAAATGAAAGTTATTGACTCTATTCAACCATGGGGAACATACAAACCAACGAAAAACAATCCAAAACCGGAAAATCCCCTGCTAAGGGTAAACATTTTATGCGGAACTTGAACAGGAAATCACCAGGAAGAGACAGCAAAAAACATGGAAGGAAAAAAAGTGATGCCAAACGTGACGCCATCGACAGGGAGTTGGATAAAACGCCAGATTCTGATATCAACGAGCCGATCGAAATATCTGATAACGATACGGTCGAGTGCGTGTTCAAAACATTACGGCAAGGGGAGGGCGCAGAGTCGGCGAGCGTGCAGTCGGAGGTAACGGTGACCAGGTGCGAGCCGCGGCCGCGGTCACCGACCCGCGACCAGTTGCCCGCCGCCGCTCCGCCGCCGGCGCTCTCGCCCGCCAACGACTCCACCTCCGAGTCAGTGTTTACGGACCCGCTCACGCCGCTCGCCGTCGAGCTCAACCAGTGCTACTACTCCGCCGAGAGCGACAGCGCGCCCGACGACCTGCCGCGCACCCTCACGCCGAGCCTGGCAGCCGCGCGGCCCGCGAGTGTCGCCATGACCATAGACATGCCGCACGACGATGCCGCCTGTTCGCTCTCCACTGATGACATGGAAAAAGAAGAAAAAAATGACGTATTCGACGACAGCGGTGACAAAAGCGAGAATGAAAAGGTTATGGGATCTGCATTTTCGGGGTTGTGTGGCGACCACAGGGCCGAACGGAATCTAGAAAGAATCTCCCACGAGTGCGACCACGATTTCCTTGACAACCGGGTGAAGGCTTGCCCCGGGCAGACCTCGTTCACGGTGTCGAAGCACAGGAAGGTGGAGCTTCCACCAGTGGCCTGCGAACCACTCGCTTTGCTAGATACCGGTCAGTTTCATTGCAATACAATCATTAGCACTCTATCTTCTTTCAGCATCTCTGTCTTCTTTGTAACGTAGAAAAACCGAATGTTTTTTCCAATACAGAAAGTAGTCACAATTAAAATGAGTTGCGAAACGATGCATGCAATAAGTATTTAGTAGGTATCACATCATCTGCTATTTACCGAGAGTAAACAGATAAAGTTTATCCACGTTAGTTATCTATTTACTGAGTACCTTATCACAAATCCTCACTCCAATCAATCAATGCTATACAATGGCTCTTCACCTACATAACTAGTTGCTATTCGTATGGAATACTCTATTCTCTTGGGTACCTGTTGCTGACATACAATGCTTACTTTTCACAATGGCCGAACAAACCTGTTTGTTGATGTTTTTACGCACCGGGTCCGAAACAAACTGATACTCGATACAATCAATTTTCAGCTCTATTTCAGGGATATAAGGTTGCTAAATGGAATGAACACGAATGTCTTCACAAAATGTACTTAGTACGTAGGTACTTATATAAGACAGTTTCCCGCACTCGTAATGAAACTTGATTACCTTTGGAGCTAAGTACATGACGTACTTCGATATCATCAAGTTGGTTATTCCCGTTTTTTTGGTCTTTTGCTCGACGAGGCTTCGAGCATGAGAGTGCAATTATGATGAATTGCTTACAAAAACCTTCGCCTACTATGTTTGAGTTACTTACGATGTTAGATACTAAAATAAATACGTATCTAGTCTCATAATATATGTTAATAACAACATTAACATTATTCGGTCAGTGGCAACTAGCGTTGGTTCTGATAAGGGGATTTTTTATTTCTTTCCATTTATGAACATTGAAATATAGACAGGTAGGATATCAATGAATATAGAAAAGCCTAGGGCTGTTTTAAATTCCTGGAGAGAAAAGCTAGGATTTTTCACATTCCTCATCCCACGTTCGTGTCAGTTTTCAGCACAAAACCGTCTCTTAATCCAGTCCATCTAGTTCTCCTTCATTCGTAGTTACTCGTAGTTCTTTGGCAGTCCCTATTGTTTTGTAATGGCAGCCATCACTTTGATACGATCAGCCCTATCGGCTTTTACAACGGCATCAACGTTTTTTCTTTGGGAACCCAAGTTCCAAGCTAACAAAAGGTGAACTGCTGTAGTACCGTTGTAAGAATCTAATTGTGGTATTAACGAAGCATTGATTGACATTTTCACACTCATCTTGTCTTCGAGATATGTATTTATCGGTACCCTCCCAAGCCTAGACATCTATGCTGCGGTAAAGAATGACAGAAATTCATTAAAATTAGACTAGATACCTTACCCTTGGAATAAGCGGTTGTAGCTGCTCTTATGAAAAAATTTAGGGCTTTTAATGTATCATTATAAAACCGCTACGCCAAAATAGCTAGGCACATCATCATCCTCCTGCTATCAGCACAATTTTATTTGGGATCGGCGCAGCATGTTTAGGTCTTCCATACTCTACTACATCATCACGTCATCGACGTTAGCCAGAGATTACTTAATAGCTACTACGTAACTTTCGCACAATTCATCCATCGTTTCTTTGTTCGTCTGATGGTCGTCCCCTACCCTATGTCCATTCACGTTCGTGGTCAAAACTTTTCTCAATTCAAAATTCTTATCCTCATTTCTCTTACCATACTATAGCAAGTACCTAACGTAAATGATGATTACAGGAACATAGAAAATCATAACTTATCTCATAACACTAAACCAATAACGTCAATCACTATAGTGTTTTCTCTTTCACATAGACAATATAAAATACTCATGCCTAAATTATTTTAATTTCAGTGGTGTCAGACAAGGATCGGCGGCATTCGAGTGTTAGTGACGTGCCAATGTCCGATTCGAATGTCCTGAGGAAGGTGGCATCTCTCACTCTCGACAAGCTCACCGAGTCCCGGGTGGTGCGCCCGAAGTTCGTCCCCGACAAAGTCGACTTCAAGCAGTATGAAAAGTTTGAAGGTAAATATGAACACGTCGCTTATGCGTATCGAACCTAGGTGCTTTAAAAGTTAAAACACACCGACTGAGGTAAATAAAGCACCTACCTCTGTGCATAAAAATATCAATGATACGAGCACGTTTACAATGATTGAGTCCATATGTTCGATTAAGTAAGTACTTAAATGTAACGTACTTGAAAGCACGTAATTTTAAAGAAAGTGTACATACATCTCTACATACATCATCTGATGAGGAACCTATATGTATTTACCCACGGCGCCATCAGGTGAATGAACATCGAGATAAGAATGTTATCTTTTATTAACAAATAGCCCATAATTTCTTATCGCCGTTAATCATTAGCCATAAGAGATACTGGCCATTAGTAACTAGTGTGCATACGTGACAAGAGCGCTGGCTATTATCTTTAATTAAAAGCTATGCAACTGTCAACAAATCGTGTGAATTTCACTAACTCGTCGGTAGCACAGTTCAATTATGTTACGTTCTTTAGTCAGTTTCGGTCGAGAAGAAAGGGTGTTCAAGACATCGGCAATGTTCTACGTTTGCATAACGATGATTTTGCGTTGTTCAGGGCGGAAATTACAGCTAAAACTAAATTACTTCGTGCCGTATCTAAGTGCTTGAGACATAATCGTGCGCTGGTATTGTACGTTCCACAGAAAAAGTTGACTATGAAAGTGCCAAAGACTTTACAGTGGTTCCGTTTTCAAATGTTTGTTTTTAATAGAGAGAATTATAAAGTTAGTATAGAGTGCGATTTGAAGATGACCAATATTGTGATACAAGTTTATGTTCAGAGTGACACAACAGTGCTGTGTTCAGTCGACATTTCAAAGGACCGCCTTACAGCAGGAGAAATGTTACACATCCACTTTTGTACGTTTCTTTAATATAAATAACCTATTCTCTGTTAAGTACCTATATAATTAAGAATTATGCAAATTATATAAGTTACGTAAAGGTTAAAATCCGGTCAGTGATGGAAGATGTTAAGTATGTAGAACAGTTATCTATTTGACGTCATCTCCTGAGTACCTACTTACTTAAAATAAACATAGAATGCATAGACAGGGCAGAGTTCTTCAAATAAATAATTTCCCATACTCAATAAAAAAATGAATTCTATTGTTAGTTATTATACATAGGTACCTACATTTATCTCAAAGGGCATGATCATGAAGAATAAAATGACTCATCTTTCCTTAGTCTGTATGGATACGATTTATCCCTTGGTACATAATTTTAAAAGCGATCGCTTTTTGCCTCTGGGATTATTAAGACATCTAAAAAAATCTCCAAAGACATCTAAGTACCTACATTTTATCTAAATTGAGTCGACTAGCTATCGACACATGCATAGAAAATCACATAATATTAGTTAGGACGCCAGTAATTTCATACATAACATGTCGAGATATTGCCCATACGTGCTAGTGTGTAATTTATTATGACATTTATTATATCTCTACCATTAGATACTGTAATTTATTAATATGACTGTAATCGTTTCGTACATATGAAAGCATTTAGTACCTCCCTAGCTAAGAAATAAAAGCCTTTAGGTTCTTACTAGGAATTGCTGCGCTTCTACATCAGTTTAATAAAAATAAAATTGTATTTAATTTGATTCAAAGGATCATAGTTTTTATGTGATGCCAAATACACTGTACTGACAGTGAGAAAAATCCATATGGTCATTTAGTTTACTCTAATTAACTCAATAACTAGAATTTGATCCAAATTAGTCATTCAGCACGCATTTCATTTCATCGATACGTCATAACGCTGCACGTCACTAAAATCTCATCTCTCATCTCATTTACATCAGCTGTCAAATTATAAATGTCAAACTTTACGGCAATGGTTAGTGACCAGTCTTGTTTATGTTCGAAAACTATTTATAAAGACTCATACGCAGGTCTAAAAACAAAACTATTGTGTTGATTCCAGGTCAGATGCTCCTGAACTGGTTCGTATCATCAATAACGGAGAACAACCACTTGAAATCCTTGTTAAGTATTCAAGATCAGAGAAACCTTGGGATTCAGTACTGTACCGATCTTTTGGCCGCTGGTGTCCTTAGGCAGATATCAGACAAGGATGCGCCCACTGAGAATATATTCAAGGTAAATAACTTTCATAATTTAGCTAAGAGAATACCATTTTTGTGTGTCGTGTAAACAATTAATTCCTAACCAAACAATTCATTCTGTTTTCGATTCCATTTGCTGCTAATTATTCCGTTTTACATTTTTTGTAGTCAATGTTGAATCATTGCGTCATTATATTGAATAATATTAAACTACTTAAAATATTACTGTTTTGCATAAATAAGCTGTCTAATGTCAGTTTTAGATGTGAATCAAATATAGTAATAGTTATAAACAGTATACCCAAATATTGTCTGATGGCGTTGTACCTATTTATATTTTGTTGTTTTAAATTCTTAAGATCTCTTTGCAGAGGGATATCTTTCACTGGACTATATATATAAACAACCACTCTATGAATGCCATAATAAATAGGATTTTTAATAGCATTTATTCATAATTTAATTAATTGTTAATTCCAGCCAAATTTGATGTACTACTGGGCTCATATGGAGGCACCGGCACTACAACCAGTGACCCCGGGCAGACTGCACACGTCCGTGTGGCCGCCTGACAAAGACTCCTTTAACTTCACACAAGACAACAACCAAAGGGATCTTGAAAACAACAAGTTTTTCAGCCAAAACAATAATGAAGAAATTAGTGACATTGATGAGGCAAAAGTAGTAATATCTCAGTTAAAGAAGAAACTCCAAGAATTAGAATTTCAATTAGAAAAATATAGAATAACCACACAAATTGAATCACTCAATAAGAACTTAGACAAACGTCTAGATTCCATCAATGAATATAACTTATTGAAATTCAAGACAGAATTAATTAGCAAAGAAGTACAGACTTCAAATTTTGCCAATGAACTTACTAAGCTATCAAATAAACCTGTGATAAACATACCTGAATATGACACTCTAAGAACAAATGTAAATATTGATAAAACTATAGATTTAAGTAGTTTAGAACATAAAAGTGAGATGGCTATTTCTAGTAAACCTGATGTCAGATCTGAAAAAATAGTAAATTATTGTAAGTTGAATAAAAGTAGAGATTGTAATAAAAGTTATCGTAAAGATGATCTATCAGAGCTTAGCAATACTGAAGAAGTAAAGAAAAACACAGACCAAACCAGTGCTTGCTCATCAGATGCCTCATTTCTCAGTACATATACATCCACTGAATTAATTACATATAGTGCAAAAAGCTCCACAGACTTAGAAAAATATGAAGAACCCACTGTTGTATTAGGGACAACTGCAAACACCTTTAATATTCCACCCACCCAAGTTTTGTATACAACGGTTGATATAAAGCAAAAAGTATCAAATAGTCAGTCATCACTGGATCAGTCAAGTAATGTCTCATTGGATCAGGAAAATATTAGCAGTTCAGCTGAATCAGATGATAAAACTCATTTACCAACAGCTGACCAGTCCCCAGAGCTAGCCATGTCGGTTGAGTCTGTGCCAAATACAGAACTTTCTGTGGTAACTCAACTCACGCCAATAGGAGCCAAACTAACTAGTCAAATTGAGCCATTTCACCCTCCACCTTTACCTGGCATGCCTCCTCCCCCACCTCCAATGCCAGGGACACCTGTGTCGCCAGGGTTGGACTCACCCCACTCTCAAACTTCCGAAAAATATCCATCATTGACTATAAGACCAGATGATACTACTTCACCAAGTACAGTTCCAGAGGTAGCCAGGCAACCACTTACACCTGAAATAAGCACTGCTCCACCTCCTCCGTCAATGCCGGATGTAAGCCCGGAACCACAAACGCCATCTATGGGTCCTCCGCCGCCCCCCATTCCCGAAATGGTTCAGCCAACCCCACCTTCATCGGACATGGCTCCACCACCTCCACCTATGCCGGGGACTGGGTCTTCCCTACCGCACGTGCATGGCATTGCCCCTCCACCTCCCATGCCTGGTACCGGTCCACCACCGCCACCAATGCCCGGCATGGGCCCTCCTCCACCACCAATGCCTGACATGGGCCCACCGCCGCCACCGATGCCTGGCATGGGCCCTCCCCCACCACCTATGCCTGGAATGGGTCCACCTCCGCCACCAATGCCTGGTATGGGCGGCCCACCACCACCACCAATGCCTGGCATGGGCCCACCTCCACCGCCTTTACCTGGTCCTTTTCCACCGCCTTTACCAGGCATGGGCGACACAATATCTCCCGGTATACCGGGCGTCCCGCCTCCCCCTCCACCGGCTATGTCTAGTGGGCCTGTGCCTTTCCCAGCACCTCCAGTGGGAGGATGGAATGTTCAAAGAGCAAGTAAGTAAGCAGTTTCTTTCAAAGATGCTTGAAGAGAAACCCCTTATTCATAAACGTCTTATTACTACAATGGATTATAGGCTACTTTTCACTCACTTCACTGACATACGACGCCGAAAAATGTAGTCATTATTTAAGTAGCGTTCATAAGTAGTAAGTTTTTATGAATATGGGGTGAGAATCTATCAAGATTCTGACCAATGATTGTTGTTGCAGCTTTAAGAAAAACCCCAGTAAAGCCGGCTGCACCCATGAAACCACTGTATTGGACACGCATTCTAGCGGTACCGCCAGCTCCCGTCGCCCAGCCAGAGCATTCTGGCAACTTCAAACCCTTATGGTTGGAAATTGAAGAAACCAAGCTAGATAATATTGACGAATTTACTGATCTGTTCTCGAGACAAGTCGTAAAAGCGCCTGTCAAGAAAAAAGTCGAAGTCAAGACTAAGATTCAGCCGATAAAGATATTGGACAGCAAAAGATCGCAGAATGTTGGCATTCTTGCACAAAGTTTACACGTTGAATTCTCAGAGATTGAGAACGCTATTTACAATTTCGATACGTCGGTAGTTAGTTTAGAAGCATTGCATCAGATTTGCGAATTGGTAAGACCTAACATTAATTTAATGAAAAAAGACATATCGATCATATCCACATTATTCAGTGCCTTTTTCTACAATTATTTTTGTAAATTTCAGAGAGCCACGGAAGAAGAGTTAGCACTAATTAAAGATCACCTGAAAAACAAACCTGAGATACCACTAGACAGACCTGAAGCTTTCCTACAAGATTTATCCGGTATACCGAACTTCGCAGAAAGAATATCCTGCTTTATGTTCCAAGCAGAATTCGAAGATGCAGCTAGCACAACTATGCACAAACTAGATAATTTGAAACATACCTGTGAGGTGAGCTAAAAATATTCACTCTCTGTGTTCCGTTTCTAATACCATGTAAATGGGACATTTATATAATTTATATAAGTTAATAAGTTGGGATCCTTTCTTATACATACCTAACTTTTTTTAACTAACTTAACTTTTTTTTCAGTTTCTAATGACTAGTGAGCCTTTAAAGAAATTATTTGCAATAATCCTGACTCTTGGCAACTACATGAACGGTGGAAATGGTCAGAGAGGGCAAGCTGATGGATTTGGCCTTGAGATTCTATCTAAACTCAAAGATGTCAAGGTAAGAATTTTTATTCTTCTTTTGGAGCCTTCCTACTTCTTATGAATTTTCTTTACAGACCATCGAATAGCTTAAAGTAGCTCTGTACTAAAGGTAGGTAGGTCCTAAACTACAATCCCCAATTTTCCGGCGTTCTTTCGTCTGGTTTCAATCAAGCCCACCCTCAAGAATATGGCTATCCAAAACTTGCACTATAGTACAAACTATACTATGATATGACAGTTTTTGCCCACGACTTTTTAGACGTTTACAGGTACCTTTTTAGGTACACTAGAGCTGCACTAGATTTTGTACGCATTATATCCCCCACCCTCCTGGTTTTTTTATTTTTGGAAGACTTTTCTTATTGATTTCTGACACTTACGCGAATATTAGACATTCAAATAAAACTACTTTTAGGGATTTTATCGCGGTTATAATATTACTTAATCCCGACGTTTCGGATTCTTTACAGCATCCATGGTCTTTTCCTAATTATTTATTATATTCTTTGATTCCTCCTCAGTCGAAGCAATCGAACGTGACGCTCCTTCACTTCATAGTGCGCACGTACATGCGCGCGTGCGGCGGCGCGCTGAGCGAGGGCTGCGCGCTGCCGGTGCCCGAGCCCGGGGACGTCACGCGCGCCGCCACGCTGGACTTCGCTGATGTCGCCGACAACCTTAATGCGCTTAGGAAGCAGTTGGATGGTGAGATTGCTTTTGAATTTTCGGAGTTTCATGGGATGTTAACGGTGTGTCCTATGTGGATGCACCCTATATTTGAAAAGTGCCTGCCTGACCTAAGTGACCCTGGTTGCTGGCACTACATAAATGCTAAAATTAGACGAATTAAGGCAAATTGCCTATCTGTACTCTAGTAGATGCCTAAGTTCGGTCAACTTACGAGTAGTGTAGATGTAACAATAATGTTTTTATTTAAATTCCAGGATGCAAAGATAAAATGAAGAAAGTAATAGACACCGACGTTCGTAATCTTAACGAGGACTCTCCTAATGACGAAGCGAAGAAACGTCTGGAGGTGTTCCAAGACAAGATGACCACATTCCTGAACGCTGCCGAAGAGAAACTAAAGACTGAAAACGAAAACTTAGACGAATGCCGCGCGAAATTCATAGCGACTGTTAAGTTTTATCAGTACACTCCTAAACGCGGAAAACTGGAAGACTGCGAACCGAAAGAATTTTTCTCACTGTGGACCTCATTTTGTAGCGATTTCAAAGATATTTATAAGAAAGAAGAACAAATTGCAATTAAAGAAAAGTACGTATTTTGATGTTACTCCCATTATTGTCTTTGTGAATTCTGAGAATGTCATCCTACTTGATATTTGCTACTACAATTATATATTTTTTTAATTTCTTCAATATTGCATGATATTTAATTATATATTTCCATTGTTACAGGTTAAAAGAAGCCAAAAAACTTCAAGAAGAAAGGAAACCTATGACTCAGCCTAAGAAGGAAGGTGGCTTGAAGGCGCGCTTACAGAAGCTGTCCAGAAAATAATACTTGATAACAGCAACAAAAATTGAATTAATTTGTTTAAAAGCACAAAGGATGTGTCTACTTGCTTTTGCATTCCAATTAGAACATTCCGATTCAAAATAACTAACCAAACAGTAAACAGGCATGTAGCCTTCTTGATGTAAAATTGTAATTCCGTAAGTTTATATGAATTCCGTCGAATATAAAATATAAATTGTCCGAAAGTTAGAAGTGCGCATTTTGACGATCCTAGTAGTCAGACTTCGACAGTTTATAATTTCTCGATTTTGTTACAGACTTCATTAATTTACAGACTTAATATTTTTTTTTTTTTTTGAAGAAGGGCCTAATTATTATCAAATCAATATTATTTCTGGAAGAACTATAATAATGTTTTCTTTAAAGATCTTAACACATCCAGTAAGGCCTATATTGCTAATATATTTACACTAATGAAGTTGTATCTGCTTCAAGCTTACTAAGCCACGCTAAGAATAGTTTTTAAAAAGATTGCAGGTATGAGAAATAATAAAACAGGTTAAAATAAACATGTACAAAAAGAATGTAACTACTCAAGTATTTCCGTCTGGTTCTTGTGAGAAATTCAGGCATAATTTTGTATAAATTGAACATCAGTTACTAAAGGAACTACATTCATATTGGTTAACAGGTTCCCCATTTGTGATTATAATGGTACTTTAAATTTGTATCATACAGAATATCAGTTGGTATTCCTGCACATATGTAATTGTACCTGATATACTGTTTTTAATGCATTATGTTAATTTAAATGCCCAATTATGAGCATAGTTATTCATCTAAAAATGGTGCTGTAACAATTGTTGTATTTGTAAATATTATTATTTAAACATTATAAAACTCAAATATTATTAATAAAAGCTTTTATTATATATAATCTAAACATTTTTGTTTCCATATCTTTTGGAATTTCTTGTCTATTTTCCTGTTGGGAGCTGTGTCACATAGTTTGGTCAAAGCATTCTTGAGAGCATGCCATTGCATGAGGCTCAAGTGGCCGGTCAGAGATTTGCTATCTGATTCATTTCTGAACTTTTCTTCTGTGTCAATAAATTTCTTTAGAGACATAGTATTGGTTATTTTTTCATGAGAATGTACCTGTTGTTCTTTCACAACAGGAGGTGTACTTTTCTCAGGTGCAGTATTGTTACTGGAGTTTAGAAGTAATTTGAAACTTTCTCTTGATAATGCAACACCATGGTCTATTTTTGTCACAGGTAACACTGGTTGAATTTCCTGCAACACAGGTTTAATATCTTGCAGCGATGGTTTAGTTTCCTCTGTTTTCTCATCAATGTCCATATTATCTTCATCAAATTGATTTATATAGCCCATTATATTATCTATGAGGTCATTGTCATCCCCATCAATTAAGGTGTTATCAATCTCAATGTGTTTCTTTTGGGCCCAATCAAATCTACCAATCTCATCAACATGTTTCAAGTCCAACCATTCTTCAAAGTCTTTTGGTAATTCATAGTTGTCTGGTAGAAAATTCAAGCCTTTTAATTCAAGTTTATTTAAATAGTGATACAGGTTGGGGTACCAGGATGCTGAATGTTGCAGGAGTACCATACTCATTGACCACAGTCTACACAAGAGCGCATATGGCAATACGCTCATCCAGTGACTCTCACCTCTCTTTATCCTGTCCAAATAGAACACTGCAGCTTGTTTAGAGCAAACACAAATCCTCAACATTATTTTTGCAAATGCCATCACTCTTAATATAACATATTGTAGCATCTGTCTTGTAGGCAAATATAGATCATCATCTTTCTCTGTTGGTATAGCTAGTGAAAAGTTTTCTACATCCTTCAATAGATTTAGTGCCAAATACTTCTTGAGAGCTGTGTTTACTTTCCTCAAATTCCGGTAACCTATATCATTGCGGAATTTCTTATCATATTTGTATAAAAATCTTGAGCAAATAGCACTTTCTTGGTGCAGTGGCGACTGTTTCGATAACACCTTTGTGATGTTATTGAATACGTGTTTTAAGGCTGAGACATCTAGAACAAAAGAAGGGAATTTTATAATTACCATCATCACATCATAAGTTTATTTCAATCTAATTAGAGGTTTGACATTGAATTTGATAAGGTAATGAAATTATAACAGCAGTACAAAGAGCCATATTTCCTAGCAGTAAAGCCATACTATATTGTTGTGCAGGTATAAAAGTTAATTTACTCTCCCATGCTTTTAACAGGTCTGTTTGGAAATATCTTCCATAAATCTTACCAAATTTTGATGTACACAGAAACATATTTACTGGTGGTGGTAATAGAGTTGAACTGTTCCATGGTTCCGGCATTATAAATTACCATACGTACTTATGAATACAAATAATAGCGTTATATACAAATTGTTTTTACAATATTTCCTAACCTACATTTCATAAACAACAAATACACAACAATTTAGCAGTTTGACATTTGTTAAGTAGGGCTGTCCAGTCACCGAGAGGGATTGTTACCGTACATATTTTAAACTGTGTTTGATAAAAGAATCCTCAAATAGTATCAAATTCTCTAAAACATTTAATTTAATTGTACATGTAACCACATCCTGTAATATACCTTAATATTCTCCTTAGAATGAATGCAAATATATGCAAATAATTTTTACACATCAATAAATTCTTGCAACCCATTCCTGGCTGTCTGACTGACACTGACTTCTAACTTGACATTGACATTAATTACTTCTCTCTCTTTCTTGTTGAATGTTTTTTTAGATTTGCCGGCAGTAAGTAAGCAAAATATTATACTAACTAAACATTATTATAGCCTTAAGGAAAATCCTTGGTTTGTAGATAAATGTTAGTACTATATATGTGTGTTATTATATTTCAGGATTCGTGGCTTATATATTTATCACCACAATATTTTTTAACTGTTCTAGATAACCTGTTTCAAACTACAAAATGCCCAAACATAAGAAGCAAGCGAGCTCCAGCAGTTCCGACAGCGATGATGGGCCAGTGGATGTAAGTTTTCATTTACTTTTTAGGTACTTAAATAGATAATAGCTAAGGTTCCTATTGGAAAGCTGTAAAGTAGATCTTTCGTCCATATTTTTAACACGTGTAAATGCAAAATGGCTAACATTTTCTTTTTAAACCTAGAGTGCAATATGTTGCCTTTACGCTATATTCCCTCAATGCCGACAGTATGCCTCATATGTATAATCACAGACCAAATGTCTGTTTTATTATCATCTGTTAATAAACCCAAAATAAAGAGATCAAGATTTTAATGGCACACATGGAAGAGAACAACTTGATGATGGTAGTTTATAGCAATGTTATGTTAATGAAAAAAATGATTGTTCCAGAGAAACCCACCTGCAGAAAAGAAAGCCAAAATGGGTAGCAGGACAAATGATAAAGAGCCTACCTGGGTTTTAGAAGGGAAGAAATTAGTAAAGATCAGGGAGTTCAAAGGCAAGGTATACATAGACATAAGAGAATTCTATGAGAAGAATGGTGAACTGTTACCAGGAAAGAAGGGTATAAGTATGACACCAGAACAGTGGAGAAAACTGTTGTCACTGGGTGATGAAGTAAATGAAACACTAAGAACCTCATGCTGAGATATATTTATTGTTGTTCCTTGTAATAAAACTGTGAGTTATCCTTAAATAATTGCTTGTTTAATTTAGGCAGTATTGCCTGTTATTTGTGGTATCAGCACATGGATGTCTATTCAAGTGAATTGAGCATTTGATGCATGTTGAAGTAATTTACAAGTACAATGATAATGTTCATTGTTTCAAGTAGTTTTGAATTGTAGGTAATTTTGTGGCTTTTGATGTCAATAAGTTTTGAATAGCATGATACTTTGAAATACGAGGCCTTTTCATGGAACTAGAATATTGTTATGATGTAAAAACAATATATTTTTAATAATATAGTAGTACATATTCAGTGTTATTTATTGTCTGCCTTATCAAAAACTGCAACAGGAAAATACAGACAAATAGTACTTCCCAAGAGTTAATTGTAGTCATAATAAAAGGACTATGAGCGTTGACTTTTGGTCTACCCTTCCTCTAGCATTAAGTGATACATCAATAGAAAGTTTATTTCATGTATTTTCTTGTATGGCAGCTACTGTCATTTGTTGTCATTAAGGGAGTTATAATGTGTTTAATGAAATAATAACTATGTCTAAAATCTGCTCTAAGTTGTATAGTATTGACAATCAGTGGGTGTTATATTACTAAGAAATGTTGCATTTGGAAAGTCCTTTCGAATGATATGACTCATTACTACAGAAGGGATTTATTCACTTGAAAACGTAATCTTGAAAACATAGCGAAAATATAATCAAGTTCTAGCTTCTAAAATACTTACAATTCGTCAAAGGTTTATGAATATGAAATATTGCATTTAAGTTGGCCTTTTGAATGATAAAACTAATAAATAGAGGGACAGTAGACCAACATCTGAACACTTCGCCCATTCTCCTTTGTATTGAATAATATGATTTTAATTTAATGATTGTGATCCATGAAGAGGGTTTCTTGCAGGAAAATTCAAGAAAAGAAGGGCTTCAAGAAATGCTATAAATTATAAGTACCACAACACACTAGTTTGTCATAAATAAAACCAAATTTTTTAATTTAAGTCCTTTATTGACAATACAAGACTTGAAATGTAGATGAGGCAGAGTCGCTTTACAGTTCCTACCCTCCAGTTCAAAACCTTTAGGCGTACAATAAAACTATTAAAATAAAACAGGTACAATATTGAGCAACCCTCTCTTTAAATACCATAGATGACTTAGGGCAAAAACATTAGCATACAGTAATATTCACTTGGTAATTTTAGTTGTACTTTTTCTTTTCAATAAAGAAAAAAATTCTGGATGTTTGCAGACAGAAGGTTTGGAAAACTCTTCATATTATTATCAGCCTATTGCCACCGACTGATGGAAGCACTGCAAGAAATAAGCCCCAATCGCACTGATCTTGGGCATATAACATTTGTTTAGGGTAGTTGAAAGTGAAACTGTCAGATAATAATGTGGTTGCCCTAAAAAGACAAGATTTACGTACACAGCTGTACTGAGTGAAAATTATAAATTATCTAGTAGTAACTAGCGAGAATACAACTATACATGCTAGATCCATCACAAAACATTGGAAAATACTCACACCTTGTCCCACAAATAAAAACTAATAATTTTCTATGTATATAAAGGAGGAACGCGTATATCAACCTGAGATTTGGATTTCAGATCATTATCAAGTTTAGCTAACAATATAACATTACATGCTATCTATAACATTGAGTTACGACAAGAAGATCAGTATATAAAAATACATGTACACTAGACACCTACTAAATAGAAAGTATATAATTTGATAAAATTGACTAAATTTTTATCTAAATGGAAACATTTGGCATGATATTACACATCTATTGTATGACATATTATATGGCATGAGTAACAATTTATTATCTAATAAACATGACTAGCGTTACTAGTAACGTTTTAATTTAGTCTTAATCTATGAGGACTAAAAGTTCTTAAATTAATGTTCAATAAATGCCCGCCCAATATTATTACAAACATAGTAACATAATTACGAAACTTTACCCTGGACTAAAAGTTATATTTACAAGACTTAAAAAATTAGAGCAATTAAATCCATAGTTGTTTAATGCATCCTTAAAATCAGTTGATTTTGTTTGTTGGTCCTCAGTTTATAGAACTAATATATCTGAAATATCACTCAGAAAATAGAATTGGATAAATTATTATATTAAGATAAATGCTTGCTCCAAACGGCAGGTTTGATTTCTAAAATCAAAAGTATACGGTTGTTTAAAAGGGCCTTAAACTGTGCTAGTCTACTCACTAAACAGCTGCAAGTACTTAACGGTAGTGTTCAATAAAGGTACGCGTCCATTTCACAGTAATTCATTCAAATGTAGAATATATGAAAATACGTATTTACAATCCACATCATATTTCATTTGGGTAACGAGAAACAAAAAAAAAGTAACAACAGTATAAAAAGTAAATAAAAATCTGCTCCATTTCCACTGGCAAAATTGGCATAACACATCTTGTTGACTTCCGTAAATATGAAAGTGGAAGGTACATGATCGCATACCTTTATGTCTAAATACAACCACAATACAAGAGTATTAGGGACATATAAGTTATGTTTACACCATTAATTCACAACTTCCAATTGGAATCTATTATAAATAACTTATTTTATCTTTGGTTTGATATGGAAACATTCGATGTTGAAGTGATCACACATTTCTTGTACCTGGAAAGAAACGTAATTCAGGATTTAGTCACACATACAATTATTTACTATTTACCAATTCAAAAATCTTTTTTATAGTAATTTTCTCATATTATAGGTACTTTATTTTATTTAACAAAAAAAAAATAATTATATTCCAAGAGGCACTGCACCTTTATCAAATTCGACATTTTAGAAAAAAATTTTGCTTACCACTTTGGTACCGTAGTAGATATGCGCGATAGAGCTGGCAACACACAGCGCAGAGAGCAACAAGAGCTCGGTGTTGGGCGACACGGCGCAGCCGAACACCACCGCCATCACTGCCGCGTACGGGATCAGCAGACCGTTGAACACCTCGCAACGAGTGTCGCTCATTTGTGACACTATTAGCCGACACTGGGAATAAAACATGTAGTTAGAAAACTCGGCTATCCTCCTCCGAGCCTTTTTCCCAAACTATGTTGGGGTCGGCTTCCAGTCTAACCGGATTCAGCTGAAAACTCGGCTAGTAGAATGCATTTTAATGTAAGTAAATACCTAGGTTTGTAGAATACACTTTATTGTATGTAGTTAGATTTATCGGCTTTTCCATTGATTGGCTTTGTTCAATTCGTTGCAATTCACGTAGATTTTATCGATATCTTGGGTTAGTAAAATGTTGTGTCTGTGTAGTGCTTACTTCAAAACAAAGACTTTACTATAAAATATTTGTATCGGATTGAAGATATACTCGTACACTTTACATGAATAAAAGTAAATAAACAAAAACCGTGTTTTATTTATTTCATTTGAAGTCCTTTTCTCAGCGAGTCACAGTTAAGTACACAAAACCCAACTACATAGAAATAGATAGAGAGAAGTTGAACAATCGCAGTTAGGGTTCCCTTTATTCAACAATATTTTTAATGGCAATCAATACTTACGTTAATATTAGAGAATATAGTTCCTGTGAGTATGTAGAAGATCCTCGGCGCTCTGTTGATGATGTCGGTGGGCGAGTAGATGGCCCACGCCGAGCTCAGCGCGAAGAATATGAACAGCGGCACCAGGGGACGCACTGCTTCTCCAAACGAACGCATCTTGCCGGTACCGTCACGATAAGATCTGGAAATGGCAATAAATTATTTGTATGAAGAACTATTTCTAATTTACTAAGATAAGATAAGTTTAGTTTAAGTTTGGTTCCTTTTCTGTTTGTATTAGTTTAAGTTAAATTTTTGCTTTGTTTGTTTAATTTAGATTCAGTACAAAAAACACTTTCTTGTAACCTGTATCTTGAAACATTGTACATATAAAAAGTATTAGCCTACAGTCCTAGTATATATATATATCATGTGGTGCTTATCTGTAAGAAATTGTGACACTAGATTAAGTTATGTATACACAAGATTTTCCTGTAATTGTATAAGTGTTAACAATTGTTGATAAGCCAATTAAATAAAAATAAAATAAAAACTATTTAATTGTGATATTTCAGACTAGGGCGAAAAACGTTGTAAATATAATGCATGCATATTTAAAACCACGCGCATTCGCTTATGTGACTCACAACCGCCAATTTAATTAGTTAAAATATGTGCACTTCACACTGATATAATAAAGTGTGTGTATGTTTGTTAATTCTTAATGTGCAAACAGCAGAACGGATTTTGATGAAACTTATCAGTACCTAATAATGGTATCCAAGGAATGGTAAACGGTGGAATGTAGATAAAAAATAATGGCAATTTTTGAGATCTGAAAGGCTCTTGTAACCCCAGAATGTAATTAACTCTACTATGCTGTCTACTTAAGGTTGGTATAAAAACTAACCAGTACCAGAGTAACTTTGTGACTTACTTGTAAATATTCCACAATATGACCGTCTGGCTGGTGAGCATAGCGGAGAAATAGAGAACGAACTCGAACACGACGCCCGGCGTGATGCCACCGGGTAAGGGAATGTGCCACGCCTCAGGACCGAACACTGATGTCACTAGTAGCAGGATGCAGGAACCCTGGCAGACAAGCATTAAATAATAAATCCTAACTAATATTATAAATGTGAAAGTAACTCTGTCTGTCTGTCTTTTCTTCACGCCTAAACTACTGAACCGATTTGTGTGAAATTTGGTACAGACATAGTTTGGAACTTGAGAAAGGACATAGGATAGTTTTTATTTCAAAAATAAAAATAAAATTTATTCCGGACATATAGCGCCATCTATTGGTCAAACCAAAAATATGCCGGAAGTCACTATATCATGCGAACGAAGTCGCGGGCAAAGGCTAGTAATATACATAATAGAACCTCCTATCATTCTAAAATTTATTTTCTTTCTTTCTTTCTATCAAGGACGAAAACCACGAAAGTAACTTAATGATTCCATTTTCAGAATTCCCACTTTATAAAAACTGCCACTTTAGATCATAATTAAAGCTGCTATCTTAATCAAAAAATACACTAGATGAGTTATGTCTTAAATTAAAAGCAAATATGTAGATCTCGTGAGAGGTCTAATAAGCTGTACAATAAAAATCCTCTTTTGATTGAACTCTTTGAAACAAAATTTATGAAACACCCTATATGACTGAAAACGTTGACATCAAGTTTCGCCAACTTACCAACGAGAACCCCCTTTTGATCGTTTTCTATGATATGAATCCAAAGTAGGTACATATTATACTCACAATCATGGTGAAGTCGTATCCCCACGGCAGGAACATGACGCCAGTGTTGTACTTCTCCCAGTGCGTCAGGTAGAAGTTGAAGAAGATGTTCCATATGAGAAACAGAAACCTTAGCGTGCTCACTTCATCTCTGAAAGTGAAAGGAACCTTTTATTTAATTTAGGCAGTTTTTTTTTTATTGAACTGTGAACCACTTAAAATATCGGATAAAATTCTGTAGGTAACATTTATTTTCTTATACATAAACATATTAAAATCCTAATTATGGTCCTTTTTAGAGCGACATTTTTAGTTCCATTTATTCTGATACCTAATACTGATACCGAATCTACTTTGCGCACATGGGTAAACACCTAGGTATGTGTTTTACTCTGAATACCAAATTTCACTAAAATCGGTAAAAAGTATTAGTAATGATGATTTGGAAATGATGTAATTTTACGCAATATTTACTCAAGTAAGTACTTTAGGTAAAATCATATTACCTTTTGTTTTACCCTTAATACGCATTGACAAAAGTTATGACAGTCATCATTTGAAGCATAATTTTATTTTACTATCAGATAAAATTAGGAAGTTCCGTGTTGATGAGAACAAAATATTACGACATGTATCAGAAATAGTAGTAAGTCGTGGTGGCCTAGTGGGTAAAGGACCAACCTCTCAAGTATGAGGGCGCGGGTTCGATCCCAGGTCAGGCAAGTACCAATGCAACTTTTCTAAGTTTGTATGTACTTTCTAAGTATATCTTAGACACCATTGCCTGTGTTTCGGATGGCACGTTAAACTGTAGGTCCCGGCTGTCATAGAACATCCTTGGCAGTCGTTACGGGTAGTCAGAAGCCAGTAAGTCTGACACCAGTCTAACTAAGGGGTATCGGGTTGCCCGGGCAACTGGGTTGAGGAGGTCAGATAGGCAGTCGCTTCTTGTAAAGCACTGGTACTCAGCTGAATCCGGTTAGACTGGAAGCCGACCCCAACATGATTGGGAAAAGGCTCGGAGGAGGGAGGAGGAGGGGTATCAGAAATAGAATTTATCTACGTACAAACACGTGTCACGCATGATTCGATTTGATAACAATATAATGTACCTAATTAGCGTCAAACAAAACTTGGATATTGGTTAGAATCTAGACAAGATAGTGCACCCTAAGCCTGGATTTCTGAAATTAAGTAATGTAAAAAAAAAAAATTTATTGGTGTATTTCACTTTCACTTAGTTTAGTAACTGGTATAGGATATCTTTGTCCTAATCAAAAACGTCATCAATTATTTAATTATTTAACTACCAAGCAAGGCTCTTTAAATGTAATAGTTTCATTGCATTATGACAATCACTATCAATTTATGAAATTGCTCAAAAAGAAAGGCCCTGTAGATAGAGTCCCGGTCCCTAGCGATAAGCCTATCAAGCTGAGTGCAGGATATTCAATCTAACGGCTCTGGCACTTTTACGATACCCTATCTAAATTGTCACTCACGCTGATAGGCGAAACTTTTCAGTATCCATTAAAACTATTAACCTGTCGAGTTCGTCATAAACAACAGAAAAAAAACATTGTTCCTAAATTAGCTTTCAAATATAGTCACATTGAAAATGTCGTAAATATGCTCAATGTAAATTTGCAGGAAATTAGAAACATTTTATGGGAAAATACTTTACAGTAGCGAAAATTTTTGAGTTTTGGGACATAAAAGTACTCTAATCAAGTTAAAAGGAAAGTTACTGCCAAGTGAACAGCCGCGAGCGAAGCGAGCACAAAAATTTTTGAGTTTTGGGACATAAAAGTACTCTAATCAAGTTAGAAGGAAAGGTACTGTCAAGTGAACAGCCGCGAGCGTAGCGAGCGCGAATTTTTTAAAATTCTTTGTTTAAGGACTTTCAAATTAAACTTGGAATTAAGGCGAGGAAGTGGTCAACAATAATTCCATAACCGGCACGCGCATCTAAGGCGCCAAAAGGGGTCGGAGCGTCTGAGCGGGGCGAGGATAACAATACGCGCGCTAGCTTATAACTAAAAGTCGTAAGCGACAAAATGGTTTTGTAATTTTATTATTTAGAAATGATAATTTGATAAAAATTCCTTCTACAATTTTAAAGAGTATGTATATACTCAACTACTAAAAAAGTTAAGAGGCTTAAATCGGTCCCGTATGCCCATAATATGTGAATCTCTTTTTAAAAAGAGGTATGTTTGATATATTTTTCTCTGTTATAAAAGTTACCTAATCATGTTTCTACAACAAACAAAATAAGGTTTATATCGTGAACTTTCAGATAACCAAGTTGTATTTTGATCCGTTTTGTATTTACTGAGAAAAATTGAAATCCTTGGGCCAAAAATTCCAATTCGTCCTCTTAAGCACAAATAAAAAGAATCCGTGACTGGATCGAGAGCCAGTTGTTTTTGTTACTTTGGTGTTCCAACTTTTTGTTAAATTGAGGACTCAAAAAGTAAACGCAGAATGAATTAGAAATAAATAAAAAAATGCACATTTTTTTATTTATAGATCTTGAAACGGGTTAACTTTTGCCCAGTGTATCCCATGGTCGAATTTGTCCGTATTGACCTATACTATCACCTCATGAAAGGATGCGGTCTACGTACCAGTAACCCTGTATAGTTTTTAATTATATTTTTTTTATATTAGCGTGGGTTGTAGCGCGAGGCCCCCCCAAGCGCGAGGCCCTGTGCGATGGCACAGTTCGCACACCCCTAGGGCCGCCACTGTTCCTATGCACCGCATTCTGTATGATATGGTTGCATGCTGCGTATCAGAACAATCCCTTTATCGGCAACACGATATTATCTGCATTAAAGAGTTCTTTCTTAGTAAGAGCGCTCTACTATTGTGAGTTTGTGGTTGTGTGAAAGGATTTATAGTAGGTACATATCTGTTATATGTAATTTATGCAAATCCTTCATTGTAACAATTAGTCAATATTAATGACCTACATTTTGTTGACTTCTTGACTTCCATTGTTTATTAACAAATACCTATAAATGGAAATCAGGTACCTAAACGAAACCAATACCTATGTAATTTTACATGAGTTTGCTTGCACCTATACAACATTAACCTATTGTAATGGATGTCACGTCTTACATTATCTTGTTTTTTTTCCGCACATAATTATATTCTTTGCAAGTACACAGCTATTGGGTTCAAAAAGTCAACGGTCAAGGACGGCCATTACCGTCAGCAATCGCTGCTCAATTTGCTAACCATAGCAATTTACTTATTGCTTTTTCTTTAACTCAGGTAGGTATACATACCTATTTACTGCACATATTCTTAACCTGAACAGTCAAGTCTCCAGCAATACAATAATATCGACGCCTCTTTTCTTTGCAGAAGGGGTAGGTACGGTAGGAGAACTCATTAAAACACCAACATTCCTATTAGGTAAGTCTAAAGAATTCTACGTATCTTGAGGATCGCGTGACAAATTTTTCGTGTATCGCAACCATGACGTGTCACCCAAAAAAAAATCGGTAAAAAAACTTTTAAGTCAAACGGTTTTATCTTATGTGCACTGAAAACTAGAAAATAAAAAAAAATAGTTACTTACCTGTCACCCTACGTAGGTGATCTTGGTCATATTAGACTAAAATAAAAACGTGGGGCCCCTTAACTGTTGCTGTAGTACTTTCTTCTAGAGGTATAATAGGTGTGGATTGCATCGACTTACTATAATCGTAACTGGAGATTTTGACAATCAATAATCAGCCGTAGCGGCTTCACCAGCGAACGCCGAGCTCATGATCTACCAAAGTATAAAGATATGCTTTGCCATAGGTAGGATTTTAGAGGGGCCCCACGTTTTTATTTTAGTCTAATATGACCAAGATCACCTACGTAGGGTGACAGGTAAGTAACTATTTTTTTTTATTTTCTAGTTTTCAGTGCACATAAGATAAAACCGTTTGACTTAAAAGTTTTTTTACCGATTTTTTATTTTCTAGTTTTTAGTATTTAATGAAAATGCCTACCGAATATTCCTCATTCTATCTAATTCATTTAGTGCATCATTATTACACGGTCTCTTACCTGATAATTTATTACAATCTAATTAAAAAAAAAAGACATTTTTTTTAACGACGCCAAAAATCATCAAGTGACCCCTCCTGGGTCAGCAGCGGTAAGGGAGTGCCAGACTCTTACTGACTAAAAATAGTTATGTTTCGTCGTAGGCCTTTTATGTACCAGGGCCACGGTAACTCTTCCGAACAATCCCGCAGCCCAGGCAGGCCTTGGCCCTGTTGGGCCCCGCTGGGGTTGCTGACAGTATTCTACTTGTGTAGCCCTTTCATTTGATACCCATATTGAGGGGTTGTGGAAAAATATGTAATCCGCCATTTTGTACCGGCGGCCATATTAGATTTACAATGTGATTGATATTACTATATTGTATTGTCATCGGAATAAAAGGTGAATACAAAATTTCAGATTAATCGGTTGACAGGAAGAGGGTGAAATTTGAATTACTAAATTTGACCCAAGAATAAAACAAACGGGATGAGCTAAATAAAACCGTTTAAAAATTGTTATCAGCCATTTGGTAGCGGCGGCCATCTTAGATTTCAATTTTGCATAGTAAATTGTATTCTACTTGTTGAGACCTTTCATTTGATACACATGTTGATGGGATTGATAAAACCTAAGTTATCCGCCATTTTGTAGAGGCCGCCATCTTGGATTTGCAATGTTATTGATATTATTATATTGTATTGTCATCGGCAATAAAGGTGTGTACCAAATTTCAGATCAATCTGACAACAGGAAGGTTCTGAAATTTCAATTTCTAAATTTGACCCAAGAATGAATAAATAATAAATAAAACAAACAGGGTGAGCTAAATAAAACCGTTTAAAAACAAATGCATGCTCAACAAAGTCCACATTACTGTTTAGGAACTAGGTAGGTATGTAGAATTGCGTGCAACCCTCTTGCGACTTATTTAGCCAAATTATTGAAAAATTATACATCTAGTCATTATACCTACGTCCATTTGGACGTCATACTTCTAATTTGCATTGTTAATGCGATGATAGCATTTTTAAGATAACTACCTATATTTTTTAATGAGTGTCAAAAATTAATGCATAAGGATAAATTGGCGAAAAACTATAGTCCAACTTAGTGTTAGGTGTAACAAGAAGTTCATTTGGACGTCATACATAAGCAACTAATTTGCATCGTTAATGTGATACTAGCATTTTTAAGATACTACCTATATTTTATAATGAGTGTCAAAAATTAATGCATAAGGATAAATTGGCGAAAAACTATAGTCCAACTTATTGTTAGATGAAACGACTTTTTGGTTAGACTAAGAAAATTAAACATTGTGCTCTTATTGACTAAAGCGACGGTGTTTCTGCATTCGACCTTTGCCTTCAAGGCAGTGGAAACTCCTCTAAGAATACTGCAGCCCTGATTATAAATAAGTCAGTTGCTTGATTGCAATTCAGATTTTATACTTTGCAGCTGTGAGGTAGACCTTAATCTTACTATTTTATAAGAAGTTATTGATATACCTGCCAAATATACTGTAGAGGAAGGTTGGTATGAGGACGGCAGAATAGGAGTCCAGTCCATGATCAAACAGCTCCCCCAGTGGTCCACTAGTGCCGGTCCGGCGAGCTTGCTTGCCGTCGATGCCATCTGAAATAATACACGGCTGATTTGTAAGACCTATAACTATAAGTACTAGAGTTCCTTTATAAGGCTAAGCAAGGTGGCGAATCCAAGAAGTCCGGTCTAATTCTACTAGGATGTAATTTCCATGTTAATTTATTTCAATTGGCTTGTTATCCTCTTTTAGTTTTGTGTTCTTTGACATTCAACTTTTTTCGAAATGCAACTTGCATAAGTTATCTGAACCAGGAAGTAAAAGGAACGAATTTAAATTCGTGTTATTTTTAAAACGTTAATAATGATGCTCCGATTGCGATTTGCAAAACAATTATAGATAAACCACGTATCATCATCGAGCACGCTGATTTGTGTAGGTAAACATTTTCCTAAAAGTAAGGTTAACGTCTGTGATCACGGTTAAGAGTGTCGATGTAAATGTGACACTGTGTTTGATGTCAGGCACACCGGTGCGGTGCGCGAGCGCAGCCGAACATACAACCACGTGTGTAGCACGCCCACCGCCGATAAATCTTTTGTACTTTTGAACTCATCGCGCCACTTTCCATTCAGGATTTACTGATTGAATGAACGCCCAGATATACTCGGAATATAATCATATCTACATACATACCTACTCTTATTATACCAAATAACAATAGGTTTGCAAAACTCGTCACAATGAAGGATATTAAAATTGTAATATTAACCTTTTTTCAAAAAACCGGTTGTCAAGGTGAGCCTACAGAAATAAATTACCAGACTGGATTTTCGTTTCTGCGTTCAACGATTTAGTACTTAATTTGGTCTGTTTATGCAAGTAATTAACGTCAACGTGCGAAAATGCCTAGTAATTGTTATTCTGAACAATTTACTGATTGGGATCACTCGAAAATAAAATCCGAGTTCTATTATCTACCTGGAAAACAAGTAGTTGTTTGAAGCGACTATTTAGATTTTTAGGTAGGTATTTCAAAAAATAATAAATGAAAGGAAAATGTTAAATGAGTTTTTTGATAATAAGCAATAAGTAGAGTAAAAAAACTGCCAAGCAGTGTAGTCTGGCGTCAGTTTCTGAATTACTTATGCAGCATAATATTTTTGCGAGTAGGACTTCGACAGTTTCGACAGTTGCAGATTTAGAAGATGATGAATCAAAGTGGTTAGAATTTTAAGACTCGGCGTAATTTTGTCAGGAGTAGAATACCTTAGAGAAAAACGTGCTCAAACCAACATAAACCCAAAAATCTTTGGTCAAAACACAGTCGTTTTTGGATCCAAAATGACCGCCGAGTGTTTGACCTTCAGAATTTAGCAGATAGTATTATTAGTATGATCTAAAAGTTTTCGCTAATGAGGCCAAGAGCGTGAAGATAACAGAACTTATTAATATTCGTAGTGATACGTTCGTGTAAGTGCTAATTATTTACTTACATAACAATCAAATAATCTACGAGTGGGTTTTTAAAATAGCACAAACTATTAATGACATATGTGATAGTTTTTTGAGCTTACATAAAAATTAATACTGTTAAGTTCAGGCTCTCTATCAACCCCTAATTAAGAAGTGCCATTTTATAACTAAATTCAAACTAGGAAATTATCAAATGACGTTAAAACCCAGACTATATCAAAGTCGTCCTGTATTAAACATGGACCATATTAAAACTTTTTTTACATCCAACTTATCATAAAATGTTCAACACTTGTCTCATTAATTATCTACTCATTAAAACCTGACAACGAGACACAAATACAAATATTTGTAACGATTTATCTATAAATACAAACAAATAATGCATATTTGAGTTTGAACTTTAGTAAAGCAACGAGGATGTGATGAAACGTCTAGTTTTATCAGTCGACACATTAAATTTAACATTAGATAACAAAGGGCAACAATAAGAATGAGAGATCAGTCGGCGACCAACACAATCGCACATAGTTACTGTGTTTAGATTTTGATTTCTTTCATGAAACACGTTCACGACTGTTTTCTTAGAAGGGGTAACCAGATATGTGTGTAGTTTCACGCTAATTTACTGGCGGGAGGTGAGGTTTTATAAATGGCACCTTACATGTCCGTCACATCATATTACACTACCAAATATGAACATAGATCCTACATATGGAATAGACGAATAAACAAGCGGTAGCACAGCTCAGAATTTTTAAAACTTGGTGGAAGATTTTGGCCAAGTCACCCCGCTAGGGGACAGAAATAATAATAATTTGTTGGATTTCTGTTAGTTACTAATACATAGCTGAACTGTTTTCCAAAAACACTACTTATATTTTATCGTAAACAAGCCAAGTTGAAATAAAAATATTAAAGTAATGAAGTACTCGTAATATCAAAGTGCAACACTTGTTGCAGTTTAATGGTAGGTATACAAGCATTGTTTATTCCATGATAATTATATTATTATCTATTATCCTGTAGCACGCTGGCCATTTTTTTTTTCAATATATTCAGTGTATAAAAATAATTTCTCTGCAGATTTATTATATGTAGGTACAGATTTATAATTGCATCTACGATAAAATAATATTGCAGTTTTATAAAACGGATAATACTTAAAAATACCATTGTTGTTTACTGCGTTACGTTTTACGATTTTCTCCGGTTTTTATTACCTACCATTTTTACTTACAACTCAATAAAATTATTGTAAGTAATCCACACAAGATCTTATTGTAGAAAAATAATTTTCTGTTGAAGTGATTTATTTAAATAATGGTGGTTTCTTTGATCTACATTTGGTATTTAAAAGTTGACTGAAGGACAGAGAAATGGATGGATATAGGCAGTTTTTTTGAAGTCCTGGATCACTTTAATACCGTATTACCATTACAGAAGCAGGATATGTTTATTTATTGTCGAATGTATGTTGTTGTTTCTATGAAACTACAGTACGCATAATTCCACCACAGAACAATAAAACCGCTAATTTTACACGGATTTCGGTATATTTAGCACGTACCGCGTCATACGCTTTGGCGCCTATTTGCAAAGCGTTGGTTAAAATGACGTCAGAATTTTTACATTCCGATTATGCGCGAGCGCTGCCTATATTTTATGAGTCTATAAATTGAGTGTGTTTTATATGAAAATGCGTAAAGTGGAAACAGTCCAATACTCAATATTTTTTTCTAAATTTATTTTATTATCGAATTGATTGATTGAAACACGTCAATCATGCAATAAAAAAACTGCGTTACTTATGTCTTACATCTACACGAAAAAAGATTGCAGAAGAAGCAGAAAAAACTCACGATAGATACCTATATCGAGTATGGAATCTGCGCAATTCATACAACCTCTTAATTGGTAACGTCCAATAACCCTGAAAGATTCGGGGAACATTATCCATATACTAATTTAATCTCTTTGGTTTTGCAGGCTGAACGAACCTACAAATAGTGGTTATTTGGTACCTATTGCTTGAAGACACTAACTGTAGATTGCAATTGCTTATCTATCCGTGGATTTTCTAATTAAATATATAATTTAGACGTGAGCCAAAATACGAGTTATGTCATATTCCTATAAAGCAAATCAGATTTTGCTTATATTATTATGGAGGTTATTGAAATCACAAATAGATAAACAACACATGTGTAATATTTTGTAGGTATAATTAGTAATTAGACAGATAAAACATCTATTTATTTTACGCAATAGCTATTATGCGTACGTCCACGTACGGCAAATTTATTTCCAATAATGTTAAAGGTCAACTAAGTAAGTTAGTTAGTAGAGTAGGATAACGATGTAGCGGCTTCATAATCTTTTAAATGCATTATTTTTACACGACTGCGTGAGTCCTCATGGCTTTATTCAATGTTGCTAATACGAGGTCGCTTTGCATTTGTTTGGAACAGCTGACAATAATACCTAATTAGTCATTAACATTCATTATAATTACTTTTATTAATAACCTAACATTGATGATGGCAATAAGCGAGATCATAACGGGTGATTTTTTAAGAGGTATAGGATTTGATTTTCAAGAAAAACACAAAAAATTTGAAAAATTTGATGAAATCTTTATTGGAGTCAATAGAACGATCAATATAATTTAATGTTTGAAGATGATTACATGTAAATGCTGGCCGCGGCTCCGGTTTAGATGGCCCATTCGCAAGGCCCAATTTCGGCACTCTCTCCAACATATCAGCCGGTATATTACGAATAAATGCTTCAATATTGGCTCCCAGTGCGTCAATCGTTGCTGGCTCCACAAGAAATAGTCCAACGGCGTTAGATAACACGATCTAGGCGGCCAATTGACGGGCCCAAAACGTGAGATAAACTGTTCACCGAAGCCTGCTCTCAATTAGGCCATTGTTTCGCGTGCCGTGTGGCATGTGGCACCGTCTTATTGATACCACATGTCAGGCATGTCCAATTCTTCCATTTTGGGCAAAAAAAAATCGCCAATCATTCGCAATTCACAGTAACGTTTCGGCCATTGTCGTCTTTGATAGTAAAATTCAATAATTTGCAAGCGTTGTTCGTTCATAAGTCAATTCATGGTTAAATTATAGACCATACTGAACAAGTTTGACAATGACACAAGACACGATTCACGCGAGATCTGCCAAAAACAGTGTTGCCAAAAAGATACCAGCAAAAAAATCACCCATTATTAATTTCACACAAGTAGGAAAATATGATCGTGTATGTTTTTTGCCCTATGGAGATAAATAAAGTCATAGTTTGGGAGATCGAAATAATAATTTGTTGCGTTTTATTTGAGTTATGCCCAATTCGTCATTTTAGTGATTTGGCATCCATAAAAAACGTGTCCCAGTTTGTCATTCTTTTCTCTTTGAGCAGTAAGCAACATCAACTCTAATGGCCAACTGGCCATTAGAGTTGATGTTGCTTACTGCGGCTGAGGCTGCTTAGTTTATGTGCTCAATTCCAACTTACAATCACAAACACCATGTTTCGCCTTGCTGCTAAGCACAAAACTACGTGGATGCATCCACGATCTAAGCACTGGCACCTCATTGACTATGCCATCACGAGGCAGCGAGACATCTCTCAGGTCCTAGTCACTCGTGTTATGCGCGGTGCTCATTGCTGGACGGACCATAGACTAATTGTCACCAAACTGCGTCTTTGCCTTCGGCGACCATTCAGGGCTAGCAGGAAAAAGCCTCAGAACATAAACATTGAGAAACTCAAACATCCGGGACCCCGAAGCAAATACGCTGAAACGCTGGCATGTGATATACACTCTCATCAAAATACCGGTGATATTGATGCAGACTGGAACGCTTTATCGTCGTCCATTCTTGACGTAGCCATTAACACCATAGGTCTAAAAAATAATCGCAAGCAAGACTGGTTTGATGAGAACGACGAAGTTCTTTCTAAAGCTATCAGTGGCGAAGGGTGGTTTAATGAAATAGGGAAGCCGCAGCAAAAAAAAACTGGGGGGGGAGTACTCAGGGATGGGGGGGAGAGGTAATGGAGGTAATTTCTCAGTCCACCTTTTAGCACTGACTGAGAGACTGATAGTTTGAACATGTTTTCTCGAGGAATTCGGCAGATTATTAATATCTATAAAACTTTATTATCTTTAGTTAGGTATATTAACTACTAGAATCTGAGAAAAGTTGGCACTAGAAACAATACCTTTTAAGTATTTAATTTACAACGGCCTGTTAGCCATTGATATTTATCGTAGGTATGTGTTTCATAAATCCGTCAGGACGTTAGAAATTTTAATATTGACGTATTATTGGTAGGTAATTCACCCGAGCGGCGTGCCCGAGTTTTATAACGTTTTTATTCTCAAAATTTAACCTTGAAAAATAAGTTCCTTCCTAAAGTAAATAATCTGTCGGAAAACCGTCTTATGCGATAAATGCTATCCTAGTTAAGTTTTAAAAGTAGGTACACTAAAAAGAAACCTGATGCAAACTGTCTGCGTATCAAAATAGCTCATTTTAACGTAGGTCCCTCTATTTTTTTCACTACACACACTGTACTTGTACTGAGTACCAGGTCACAGTGCGATTGCGCGGGGATTAGTAGGGAGTAATGATACTGACTGCCAACTACTTAATCAATCAAAGTTATGTACTTGGTGAACACAAAAATTATCAATTCCCAAGTAGGGTCATTAAATCGCGGAGAATCTTAACACCGCGATTCAGGATTTGCATAAAAATGCACAACGCCATCTATGTTGATATAATGTAACTAAAACACTTTAACATAAAATATTGTACACACACGAACTATGTTATTTCTAAATGATACACACACTAATAAATTCAATTAAGTAGTACAAAGAACAAATTGTTAATGGTATTATCTAAAACAAAATAAGAAGAATGAGAGTGAATTTGTCTGATTTGTTTGTTTACATATTTAAGAGAGCTCTAAGCGCTGTCACTCGCGCGTAGACAGATATAGCTACTCTACTCTTGACGCGTTCTTTCTCGTTCACTCGCGAGTTTTGATTGGCTGGAACCCGCTCCGTGAGCCGGCTTACCGCTCGCCCATATGCCGCGAACATCGCGCGGCGCGGCGTGGATGACGTCACGCAAGCGTAGTTTTGTATGGAGAAGGAAGCCGCGGCTTGTTTAGTAAGAGCAAAATGTTTCAAGTAATTTATAGACAATTTTTTTACGGTGGTAGGCGTTTTGTTATACCTACATATTTAAATTGTGTGGTTTAAATGATTATATTAATTATACCTATACCTATATTATAATTTATACCTATGCTTCTTTCTTGAAATTCGAAAGGGAAGCCGATGGGAATCGGCTTATAAAGACGCCTCGCCACTGAAAGCTATTGCCAAACACCGAGAACTTCTCAAGCGCAGTAATAACAGCGCACTTATAAGAGAGAGTGACCGTGAGTTGCGTAAACTCACGAGACACACTAAAGATAAATGGTGGCAAGACAAGGCTCAATACATCCAGTGGCTTGCTGATAGTAATCAGCTCAGTGATTTCTATAGCGAAATTCGCAATCTCCTGGGTCCCACCAACTTCATAAAGGTACCACTGAAGTCGCTGGATGGTAAAAGTCTGCTGAAAAGCAAAAATGAAGTGTTAGATCGTTGGGCAGAACACTTCAATAAGCTACTTAATCTAGACACACGGCAGTGTGTCCGCCAAGTTCGAGCAAAAAAGGCGACACACCGGCCGTGGGTTATATTACACGAACCATTTCGGGCCAAATTCGACCCCCCTGTAACTCAAAATCTATTTTATTTACGCATATCAAATTTCTAGTATCTGTTGAGACCCCCTCACTTATCTAGAATACAAAATTTCATTAATATACCTATTGTAGGTCTTGAGATATTGACGTCAGAAAATCGCTATTTTTACTATACACTCACTGACTGATTCACTTATTCACTGATTCACTGACTCACTCATCAAAAACCTAGACCACTTCCAATGGTCGTATTGACTTGAAATTTGGCATGGAGGTAGGTCTTTATGTCAAGGTAAAGGGAAAAATCTGAAAATGGCCAAGTGTGAGTCGGTTTCAAAATAATGAAGGTGTTTTATACCCCTAAGGAACTAAAACGAACCAAATTTATCTATATTTATATAATATATCTTCGAATGGTACAAAGGTTTGTATTTAGTCAAAGTAAAGTAAAAATCTGAAAACGGCCAAGTGTGAATCACTTTCGAAAATAACGAATGTGTAACTTTGATCCACGAACATAATATATGATAACATGTCATGTCAGTCAGTTGGTAAATCTAGTCATAGTTAATCTAGTTCATTTCTTTGTAAGAAACATAGTGCATATTAAAAAATCCAAAAGATAGTATAAATGAGACATTTCTTTAACTAACTTCATCATAAGAAAAAATAAAATAAACAACCTTACAAAATAAATGAAATCCCACCCAAAAATGTGAAAGACTGCCAAGTTCGATAATATGGGATGCTTCGCCTATAAAGAAGTGAGATCTGAATAAGTACCAAGTTCCATACACATACCTCAGTTAAAAATAGTTACTTTTTAATGATGATTACTTGGCAAGTTTTAATAGAAAATTAAATACTTGATTCATTGCGTTTAGTAGGTTTATAACAAGGTGTATGAAAACTTGCCAAGTAACATCATTAAAAAGTAACTATTTTTAACTGAGGTATGTGTATGGAACTTGGTACTTATTCAGATCTCACTTCTTTTATAGGCGAAGCATTCCCATATTATCGAACTTGGCAGTCTTTCACATTTTTGTTTTGGGTGGGATGTAGATCGAACAGCCGATCTACACTACATAGACAGTTTGCCTCAACTTCAAATAGCAGAAGAATTGGATGATGCCTTGTCTAAACATGAGGTGCTTTGTGCCATCAAACAACAGCAAAATCAGCGTGCGGTTGGCCTAGACCTTATACCAGGTGAACTTCTGAAGTACGGCGGCGAGGAACTGCATTCGCGCGTCTGGGAAATGTTTGTGCTTATGCATGTCCGCAGTGTGCGCGGACTTTCACGCACAAAATTGGATACTCCAGCCACATGAGAGCACACGCACGCCATTAGGGTCGAAGTGGTCGCCGTTGCCGAAATCGGCGTGGAAGATTATTATAATGACAAATTGGGAATAACTCTTTTATTTTCTCACGAGTAATCGCGAGTGTCGGTGACACTCATTATCGTGAACAGTGTTTAAGTTATTTAACAGATTTATTATCTTCGGAACAAATTCTGCCTATCTTTTTACATCCGCGTGGCAATATATTATTGTCAAAATCAATTAAAATTGCATGTTGCAACCCCTGTGGTTCCATCCGCGTCCCGAGGGAAATCAGTTCAGTAATTTTTGCGTGAAATTCGACAGGCAGACAGAGTTATTTTCGCATTTCTAATAGGTACAATTGATGAAGGATAATATACAAAAATAACTTACTACAGTAAATTGTTTTTTTATTTATATTTATGATTATACAGTGACCTACAGTTATCGGCACGGATATTGAGCCCTGACCTTCACCTGCGCAGAAGCGATTTACTGCCTTATTGCCTTATGCGTACAGGTGCGCAAAGCGATCCCCACTCTTCCGCCGAGAGCTCAATATCCGTGCCGGTAATTATACCTATTATACTCTAAACAAATTTAGTTTAGCACCTCCTTTATATACAATAGATAATAATAAAATTATTTTATTTAATTTACCTCAGATTAACAGATATTCATGATTATGAAGATTCACACGATATATTTATATCAAAGTTTACCTATGACGTTAGTACCTATTCTGTTTTCATACCTACATCTCAAATGTCGTACCTTTATTAGATAAAATGCCGAGGTTTAAATAATTAATTATAAAAATTTAAATAATTAATAGTGATGAAAGCATCTAATGGATAATAATATTGAAAATCATTATACCTAATTTCAAAATGTCATCAATTTAATACACCGAAAGCCGGCAATACACGGACTGCTTGAAGCAGCCAGCTTGAAGCTGTTGCCCGAATCTACTCAACTACTCAAGTGGTTTGTGTATGTGCATCCATAGAACATAGATTGAAGCTTTTGTCCCTGACTGCTTCAAGCGGTCCGTGTATTGCCAGCCTAAGTTCATTACATGTATGTTAAGAGTACCTAGTTATGTAGACTGCAATCCAGCATTACAGGTGGGATTACCAGAAACATGACATAAGACATGTCCATGAGACATGTTGCCTTATTGGGAAAAATCTTAAGGTATATCAGCCTGCAATTCCAGTAGGTATTTCAAATGTTTTGGCAGGAAAATGTGTAGTTTTCTCATTTCTTTGACTTGTTTAAAAAGAAGACATAAATAATTGCATTATGACATATTTATGGTACTCTGTACTTTCGCTATTCTGATACTTCCTCCACATTTGTTGAAAAAACTCAACATTCAATTCTAGATTCTAAAGTTTCAAAAGATTCAATTGATAACATTTTGAATTTATGAGATTTCCTTTCAACTTTTTCAATACCACAAATTAAGCTCACCCTACAGAGTCTCACTCCCATTGCATACACAATATAAAAAAAAGAACTTACCTAGCGTATATGCCACAAAAAGGTTTACTGCTGAAACGGCCCACACCCATGATGGAATGTAATCCTTGGAGACATTCTCGGCAGTCAAGGCGTAGAAACCGTAGTCATAATATGAGAAGACAAAGAAGTTGAGCACTGTGAGTAGGAAGCCCGTGAAAGTCAGCAGGTTGGGAGCCACCCATACTGGACAAAACTGTAAAAACAAGGACTTTTTTATTGTTGTGTTCCACTGGAATTGTGAAATCAATACACAATAAAAGGTGTTTTTAAGAATGTGAAAACAAAAATGCAGGGATATATAAACGGTATCCCATAAAACTCCAAACAATTTGTACTTGAGTCAAGAAAATATATTTTTCAGTAAGAACAAGCATTGACATAAGCTAGTGCAGTTTTCGAAATAAATCAAGTTAGAATATTTCTGCAGACAAAATAACTCGATACAAATATATTTTGATTTCTTATTGGTATGGTTGCTGGTATCATGTTAGATTATTGAACAAAATATAATAAATTCTGAGTGGAAACTTACCTGGACACACCAGTTCCAAAATGGGTGCATAACATAATTGCTCAGGACGCTAGTATCCACTGAGTTATACTGAAACAAAAGTATATTTCAAATTTACAAAACACCGCAAAAAAATATTATGCCGGAAATGTGTGCAGTTAAATTACATATTATTCTATAACTTAACAATCACTACTGTTTTTTATTTTTATCCTAAATTCATGTATGTTACGGTGTGAATATACAAAGGAGCACTTACTTTGTATTTTTCGAAACCTTTTAATTTATCCTCCGACAGGAAGCGAGCCATGACGAACGTTGTTAAATAATATTTTGTTATTTGAAAGCAATGTAAATTAAATACATTCTACCACGATCTCATATTTTCAATTTATGAAGTATCGAGCGGATACTTTGTTAATGCATCTATAATACGCTGTACAATTTTATTTTAACAGCGTAATTTCAATTTAAATCACAAGCGACACCACACTCCCACAATTCAAAATGACAACTAAAAAATATTTTTGACGTTGTTGACGTTTTGTGCAGCTGTGTTGCCTTTATCGCCGGCGTAGAGGTGAAACATGGCGCCCAATTCTGACCCGTGGCGTTTCCTTTAAATGTTATTGTGGGTAGAAGATAAGGCGTGTAAACGATTAAATAAAAGCCCACTTTCATATGCCATTTGAATTTTGCAGTGCTTAGTGTTATTCTTTTATTTAATAATGAATACTTACGAGCATCTTACGAGTACGATACAGAAAGTCACATTTTTAGCAAGTTACCAAATAGCAAAACAAAAGGAAAAACATTTTTTAATCCTTGCAAAAATTAAGTAGGTATTACGAATTGTGCAAAATTAACTGTGTAGGGTTAATATCGGCACTATCTTCAACTTCAATATTAACTCTACGCTGTTAATTTTGCATATTAATTGATTGTCTAGGAAGCGCCTTACAGATGAACACTTGAACAAATATGTGTTTATTTTCCATGATGCAAAGCTAAATTGGACAAAATTTTAATATGGGACATTCAAATTCATTCAAAAATTCTGACCAATTTAGCATCTATCTACCTATAGACCTACCTATTTCTTTTCATAACTAACATGTTCTGTTTGATGCAACCACCGAGGAAATTCTTAATGGAAGCAATATTTCTAAAATTATTGCGGATATTAAAATACCAGGTGCTTGATTCTGCTAACTTAATAACGCTACAATTGAACCTCAATAGCAGTTTTAACCTTAGCGGGCATTCTGCTATTAAAATGACATTTCATGGCCATTAGCCTGCCATTTCTCTGCTATATGGTCTTTAGGGTAATGGGGTAGTGGGGCAATCGTATATCATTTTGCAGGCGGACGACGAAATTCAAAAGAAAAAATAGTGGAATGCCACATAACTACGCTTCAATCGTATCTAATTGAATCGTGATTGAATCTTAGTTGGATATCAATCGTATGTGGCTTAAATTAGAAAAATCAAGCCCAGGTGGAGGGGATTGGATACCTCGAAAAGGTTTGCAATCATCAAT
Organism: Helicoverpa armigera; assembly: GCF_030705265.1. Taxonomy (NCBI): domain Eukaryota; kingdom Metazoa; phylum Arthropoda; class Insecta; order Lepidoptera; family Noctuidae; genus Helicoverpa; species Helicoverpa armigera. The sequence goes on along the minus strand of NC_087132.1, from coordinate 3,967,171 downwards.
ATTATAGGATCGCAGCCTCAGCCAGCAGTCCTTTGTCTTTGGTAACAGAATTAGAGAAACATGGACTGTGGCGGGAACCCGAAATTTTATGAAATGTGATTGGCCTTTATGAAGATTCATTATTTACGTTCCTTTTAGGGAAAACAGGTGTTATAACAAGGTAATTATGTTTTATAAATGCTACGCTCGGTTTCCTCTACGCTATTGATTACACACCAAAACATCTTGCTATTACAATTTCACTAGGCTTCAACTTAGCTTTAAGACTTGATCAACCTAAAAAAAAACTAATTATATATACCTACAAATGTATAATTAATTTAGATGACTGAAAACTTAATCGCAGTTCGGTAGGGTACCTACGTACTGCTTCTATAGTTTTACCAATGAAAAATTAATTAACGATAGAGACATCAACACCAATGATATTAAGTAGGATGAGCTATGTTCATAAAATACAGGATATATTCAACGTCAATCATTATATTATATTACGTTCATCGTTTTACTGTTAGTCGGTAATTTATTTCAAGAGGTACCAAAACTCGCAAAAAAATTCAACGTGAAAGTAAAGAGCGACGGCTAAAAACTGATAAGCATTACCTACTCATGAATTTTCAAATTGACAAAAAAAATTAAAGACATAGGAAATTTCTTTTATTTAAAATCGAACGAATCGTGGCTCCAACACGAGTAGCAATCAAAAAACAAATGTGGTAAGTATCACTATCACTGGCGATAAAACGTCATGCCGATTGTAATGTTTTCTCAAAGGAGCTCCGTTATTTAGTTCCAAGTAAATAGATGCCCGACACGCCTCGTAAGATACAGAACGCTTTTATTGTGTACAGTTATCAATTTTATTTTTTAATTAATTAAATTAAGTAAACTTTTGTTGTTTGTGATATTTTAATTAATATGTTGCACAAATCTGCGGCTCTTCGAACGAAGAGTCTGTATTTGAAGCATGTTGTTTACTTTTCTTCCGCTAAGGTAAGTCTTTTGGTCTTTTCCGGTCCACTTTTACGAGGAAAATATTTCAAATGGTCAAGTGAAAAAAACGGATTTAGTTGAATAAGGAACTGTTTAAATTAAATATGTGATTTAAGAAAACAATGAAATCTTCAGTCGTTTATGTCAAATGTTTTTCATGACATCGTAGCTACGGTCTACGCCGTAGCAAAAAATACTTTTTTCTAATGATTTTTAAACATAAGATTACTATGCAAACATATGACTAATTGATATATTTTTACGTAGTTTTTTTTTCACCATTATGCAGAGTAGTGGCGTGAATTTGTTAAAGTTATTAAATATATGGTACCTAGGCAGCTGCTAGTTAAGGGTCTGTCATCATTCCCTAGATTTATACAATCTTCAGTTATAGACACGGAGAACAGGATTTTTTTTAAGACAAACCGACTTTGATAATATATGGTGCATGACCCAGTAACCGAACTTCAAAATTACGCACTCTTACTTCCTCCAGTTTTGAACTGGAACTACATGTTTTATTACTCTAGTTATCAAGTAAGCAAAGAAATATTATTAGTGGGCAGATGATATCGCACTACAAGTTTCCCGTTTGGTAAATACCTACATTAAATATGTACCTACATACATATTTAGGTACCTAGAATTTTAGCTCTCATGCAACTTGGTAGGTAGGTATATCACAAATTATTTGTAGTTCAGGGTCGAGGTAGTTTCGTCCCAGGTCGAAATTGCCAAAATTGTCGAAATTTTCAAAATTAAATGTATAAATAACCTACTTAGAAGAAGAGACGTTTATAAATAAAGCCTGCGGAAATAACACGATGACTAAAAAAATCCTTTAAATCTAATAAAACAAAATAATAGCGAAGTGTCAAATAATAAGGAAAGTAACATTGAAACAAGGTTAATATTTATTTAATTTTGCTATTTGTCATAGGCCTGACATACTGAGTTATTTTAATTCGCAGGTAGCAACTGATAACAACGGTTAATGTTATGATGCCCGATACACGTAGGTAGTTTCATTGAACATACAATAATTATAAGATAACTTATCTACATTAAAATACCCCAGCGGGCCTAGCATGACCGCCATAGAAACAGCTTTTGTCTACCGGAGAATCGACAAAATGACAGATTGAAGAAAGATTTCTATCGACCCGAGCATGGCGATGTTTGACATCGAGAAAAGAAATGTTTCTTTTCTTCGTCGACATGTGTCTATCGCGTCGAGCATGACGACTATATTTTCTCTACTTTTGACATTTGGGAGTAGATATAACTTTCTAGTTTGATGAATTTTATCAAAACCGATTCGATTATTTTGCTATTGTAGTTGAAAGTTGCTGATGTTTAATTACAATATTTACGCCATTACTTGTTGCTAATTAAATTGCAGTCAAATTACGAGCCTTGCGCTGAAGGATAGAGCACTACAAATATGCGTGTAAAGTCTAACATTCATCTTGGGTTCTCTCGGCGTCATTAAATCAATGTTTCAGTTTGTTTTCTTGTTTACTTTTTATTTACATGAAAATAAGTCCATGTATGCTATCTTTAATTAAGTAAAACCCAATTTAACAAATATCAATGTCGTCTGTAGGAAAGTTCCACTAATAAGCAAATTAATAGAACGCCCAGTCACTGCCTAATACCTAGTCAGATAAAAATTTCCTTATTATGGAATATTTTTACTATTACATGATGACTATCAGTCATTTGTTCTTATTATCGTTGTTTGTTACCTTAAACTTGTTGACATCCACTATCTTTAGGGTGTGTCAAGAACTCTCGATTTATTTAGAATTTATACATAAGTTGTAATAACATAAGTTCTATAAATATTTATACGAGGTTTAGCAAATCTTATGATAATGATATTTACGTGCGCATGGTATCTAGGTAAATCTTTCAGCTCTGTGAATGTAGCATGACACGTATTTTCCGTGATGTAAAAATAAGTCGTGTCTTATAAAGCTGACATAACAGTTACTGGTAACTCTACCTACTTTCTTATTCTGTCTTATAGGTTTCTGACAATAAAACTGAATTGCAGAATTCAGAATACAGTAACTTTTAAAAAAGTGGTTGTTTCGAACCCTTGAAGTCAGCTGAAAAATAAAACATGTCCACCACAAAATCGTCGCCATTTGTTTCTCATACAACATTATACTTCGGCCGTTCAGAGAATGCGTTCCTGACACCTATCAGTTAGTCACGACTAGTGATGGGCACAACATAACACTGAGTTCGTTACCGTTCCTTCAAAATGAACCGCCGCATTATTTTAAGATTATTTTCGTTTTAAATTGGCGGAATCATTTGTTTTATATTTTAGTTATTTAAGTGGAAACCAAAAAGAGGTAATATTCATATAATAAAATTGTTTTATTTATTCTTTGTTACAAGTACATTGAATTGAATGTGCGAACAGAATATTAATCAGACTCCGATTTGCTTGAGGAGGTGGTGTCTTCATCATCATCTTCGCCTACATGTATAATTATATTATTATCAATAACAGAATCAATCCTGATATCTCGGTCTAACAAAAGCCGGGTAATCAAATAAAAACAGATCGAAAACACTTGAAAAACGTGGTCTATGCGCACGAAACGACAACGGACGACTGATTTAGCGTCACAAAATGGCGGCCCATAACGCCATTTGGGGTTACCATTTTTAATCTAAGTATAAAAATGCGGTTTGGTCATAGTTTTATTTTTATATTTCATAAAAGTTATAATTAAGTCTTATAGTCCATTATTTTCCAATTCTTAAAAAGAAAATCAAAACGTATTATTTTATATTATAACTGTATAAGAACAGATTACGATACTTGCCTGTTATTTTTAGCACAGCACTACAAAATATAAACCGCTGACATAACCTTGTAATAGCGCAGTATAGATTTAGAAAAATATTGTTTACCAAGTTATTTGACACTCAGTTTGGCACAAAATTATAACATTCATTGATTATTGATATAATAATGTTGTTTTAATGCTCCTCAATTGTTAAAACGGTAAACAACCAGCAAAAATATTTTTATCGTAACTGCAACGCCATTGCAAAGTTACGTCGTCAGTTCAATCGCGACGTGTCAGGAACGCATTCTCTGAATGGCCGAACTATAGTCCACTTCGCTGACGTTTTGACATCATTAGTAACCATTTCGTATTCTAAAGTTTAGATAAATAAACAACGCACACTTTGACCCCTTTCTATATTTAGCTGACATGATATTGTAGAGTTTCCGCATAATAAACAGAGATTTGCGTATGATCCGAGTGCGTTGTACTGCAAACGCTTGATAACTCGTGCCTAATTTAGGAAGAATGACATGTTTTCCTCCCCTATACCTTACTGATAATATAAATTCAGTTACTTTTTCTTTTGCTAATATCCAATTCTATGGGTGAAACGATGCCAAAAAAGCCAGGCAAACCTTTATAATGCCTCCTAAGGAGTTCCAAAACATTGGCTTCGTAATCAACACTCCGCAATCATGACGAAAATATTTCCTTACAGAGCGGGCGCACAATAGCAATACGCAGAGAAGACCAGTCAGTATGGGAGAGAAGAGCCCCGTTTTCGCCCACAAATGTCAACCGATTGGTTCGACAGGGCGTCAGGGTCATAGTGCAGCCTTCCAATCGACGAGCTTACCCGATGCAGGTAAGGATTATTATGACTGCAGAACTTAAGCCATGTATTGTCAAAGCGGCTTTAATTTTGGACAAGAAGATCGTACATGGATAATAATTTTAAAGAATTTTGGTAAAATAAATCTAAGCTCTTTTCTGAAGTCAGCCTCCTGACCTTATCCCAGTTTTATTTAGGTTCAGTAGTAGTACGTTATATTCTTTAATTTTATGGAATTAATTTTATTAACACAGTGGTACTACGAATGACTCTGGGGTACCTAGTTAACGCTGACAGAAGTGAATGACTTAAAGTATTTCTCTCCATACAATTCAATCATATAGAAAAGCTGAAGAAGGTATAGTAAAAGTCAAAGTCAGAGTCACGTTCACAAGTTGAATTTTATTTTCAGTCATACATAAACGCAGGAGCGATAGTCCGGGAGGACATCAGCGAAGCGAGCGTGATATTCGGCGTGAAACAAACGCCCATCGATCTCCTCATTCCGAACAAGACTTACTGTTTCTTCTCACACACCATCAAAGCACAGGAGGCTAACATGCCTATGTTGGATGCTATCTTGAAAAAGGTATGATATTCAGGATCATTAAGGTACATCAGTCTATGAAGCTCCAAAAAACAGAACAGATACCCTTGGTTCTGAATTTTTTGAATACTTTTAGAAACATATTTACTTGAATGTCGTCATACATTTGTATCATCCAGTTCCTGTAAACATTAAGTAGGTACCTACTGTTTTCTGCCACTGCTTGAGGTACCTATTGAGTATTCGTGAATTTTCAGAAAAGGCTAAAATTGAGTGACCCAGTTCTAACTTCATCTTGCGAATTCTATTATTGATATCGAATTCCAAATAGAGCTTGAAAATCTTACTTCATTTCTTCTTGCAGAACATCCGTTTAATAGATTACGAGAAGCTTATGGATGACTCCGGAAACCGCGTGGTTGCGTTCGGCAAATACGCCGGAGTTGCTGGCATGATCAACATACTACACGGCATTGGACTCAGGCTGCTCGCCCTTGGACATCACACACCATTCATGGTAAGTGAATAAAAACAGAATAACTCAAAGAGGTCTTCGTTAGGCAAATGAAGAAAATACGGTTTGCGAGTCTATCCAAGACGATATTATAAAGACTGTTAGACCTTGCAAATCCAAAGACTAGGGATGTATCTGTATCTGGGTCAAAGAATTGTCATCGAACTTGGTTTACCAAAGTTGCTAGTCCCTTAATTTACCCAACAACATTTTCAGATGCTAAAAAAGAAGTAGAAACGAGTTCCTTAACTTCTAACTTTAATGCTTTGTGAAAGATCCCTCGTACAAAATTTTCGCCTTAATCACACAAAAACAAACATCTATTACAAAAACCAATTTAAAAACGACGAAGTTTGGGTAAAACCTTGGAAAACGCGGAAAATTTGTTAGGTATACCTACGTAGTTATCTTATAAGTAATTGTGATTATAAAAAATATCTATCGGCGTATTATTTACTTAAGTTTTATCAGATATAGTGGATAGTAACGAGATATCGCTGAAGTGCACCTACTTATTTCGTTAATTTATACTTCAGGTGGGGTCGACAAGGATTTATGATTGTTTGTTGCAATTCACCTTCAACAATTGATAAAATTTTTAGGTTTTACGCGTTTTAGATTTTATTGCAAAAACGTACTATTTTCGTATGAGAAAACGAAAAATACCAAATCTTCTGACTAATTTCATATCCGCTACAAAAAATATTTGTTAGAGGATATTTGTTACCTTTTCGCGTGTAGAATAAAGCCAAGCCGTTCTTTAATTCATTAATTAAAGAAGATAAAGAGGCATATTATTCATTACTAGCTGGTGCCCGCGACTTCGTCTGCGCAGGTTTAGTATTTCGAACAATATGTTTACAAATTGTAGCCTATGTGTTATTCTGATGTATAAGCTATATTATTTTAAAGTTTCATTAAAATCGATTCAGTAGTTTTTGCGTGAAAGAGTAACAAACATCCATACATCCATACATCCATACATCCATACATACAAACTTTCGCGTTTATAATATTAGTAGGATGTAAAATGTTAAAAAGTACTTTCAAAAAAAAAAAAAAACAAATTACTTTATTTTACCAATGTTCTTCTCCGAATTCAGGAACATGGTTGCTTTATTAAAAAGGGGCCTTACATTAATGTTGGAGTCCTTAGTTAGCCAATATTTTAGAGAGATAAGAGAGCATAAGTTTTTGGTAAAATGGTTACCAAAAATGTCAGACTATTATATTATATTCCTTAAATACTGCTGAACTTATGGAGAATTGCCTATAAACTAATTGCTTCGGTTCAGCACATAGGACCGTCTCACAACTACCGCAACTCGAGCATGGCGCGTCAGGCCATCAGAGACGCGGGCTACGAGGTGGCGCTCGGCATGATGCCTAAGTCGCTGGGACCTCTCACCTTCGTCTTCACTGGATCTGGAAATGTTTCTCAGGTAAATACAAAAGAAATGACTTATTGCATTGAGGCCTTTACAAAAACCCTTATGAAAGTCAAGAAAATATAGTAAATGAAGGTGGTTGATTTGAGTAAGATAATTTTGGATGAGTTCAATAGTCATTATAATTTTATACCCAAATCCAATCCCATAAATGATTCATTTATGGGATTGAAATTTGCACTTGCATTTTTAAAAGGCACAGTCGAAGAAAAATAATTGAACACAATTTTCTTATTCTAGGGAAGTCAAGAAATTTTCCAGGAGTTGCCCCATGAATATGTTCCACCAGAGATGTTGAAGAAAGTGGCTGAACATGGAAGTAAGTATTCCTCAACTATATTGTACCCAAATGATGAACTTGCAATGAATAATCTCATTTCAAAACAATGTTTAATTCTCAGGTCCAAACAAAATCTACGGTTGCGAAGTCCGCCGAAGACATCACCTGGAAAGGAAAAATGGAGGAGGTTACGATGCGCAAGAGTATGACGAACATCCCGAACGATACATTTCCACATTCGCACAAAAGGTAAACACTATTACGTATGTACCATAATCTAATTTCTTTACAACTGTAAACATGATTATTTTAAGTACATAAGCAACTATTGTTATCCCAATTTTTATTGCCAAGAGCTTGTTATGATAAAACGTGTTACGTAGCGACAATTAGGTGCTAATCTATGAATTATTAAGGAGGTATATCGTAGGTAAAGTACCTACTACAAGAATAATCTGTTTAGATTACTACCAAAGTACGTATTTTGTCAGATATACTTATTTAAATTGATAAATACGAGCAAAACAGTGGGTTAACAATATAGGACATAAGGCATACGTTTAGTCCAGTAGTTCCCAAACTTATTTTTCTCGTGGACCACTTTCAAAATTTTACTGGTTTCGGTGGACCCCTTGCTGCATTTATTAAAAGAATAGAAGAAGACAATAAAAAAATATTAAGGTAATAAGTATAGGTTCAGGTCATAATTTTAATTAATGGGAAGGATGTATCTGATGGAGTGTCAGCAAACGATCAATGTTTGGCTTTATTTTTGTGAGCAATAACCGTAAATCCCCCCGCTCTGTGATGTTTAATTTGCTCCTTTTTTTTGTTAAGAGGTTTGTAACGGCACTAAAACTCCTTTCGACAAGGTATGACGAGGGAAAAGCTATTAAAAATTTCCTTGCGATTTCCCACAGTCCAGGATATTTTTCGGGTATTTCTGCTTGCAGCCAAAATGTTGGGTAGCCTTTTCTAAATTTCACCTTCAGCTCCTCATTAGTGCTTAGCTTGAGCAGCTCCTCTTGTAATACAACATTGGCCACTTCCGTTTCATCAAATGGATTTATGATCCATGGTGGTATATCCATCGTCAGTATATCTTCAAACCTGGTTTGAAATTGTACGTAATATCGAATACGCAAGTTTGGACAAGTAACAGTCGCTTGCCTTATTAAAATATTATCTGCTTAGATAGGTACTTAAAACAATGTAGGTAGGCCCTTATAAAAACTATGCTTACATTTTTGCTCTTTACTATCAAAAGCAGAAAAATTTTCGTGGACCCCCATTAACATCTTATGGACCCCCATTTTTTGTTCACGCCTACGTAGACCCCCAGCAAGTCTCCCGTGGACCCCTGGGGGTCCACCTGGACCACTTTGGGAATCACTGACTAAACTTTAGTCACATTTGAATGATAATGATATCTTAATATCTCATATCATTCATGTGTATAGCATACGTATTACGTACGTAGTTGACAATAAATAATGCGTTTAATTAACATGACCTGAAAGAAAATGCGATTTGCTTTTTCATAATCTTATCAATGAAAAGAAAACCTATGATAGATTGAAAATCAATCATTAATCGGTCAAAATAAAAGTCGTTATACTCCCGTTACATTATATTTTCTTTTGTAAAGCTGTGACAAAAAAAATCGAAATAGTAATTCTAGCCAATTTCATATTGATTTTCAAGCATGAAAAACTAAATGACCTCATGACTATGTCATCAATAAGTATTAAATAAAAAACAGATGGGTAACTAAAACCGGATATTTTCAAAATAATCTAATTAGGTAATCGTTGGGATTTTTTACAAACAAGTCAACACTAAACTTATCTGTCCATGGATCTTATTACCTCAGAATAATGTCTATTGCCTTTTCTTGCCAAATGTTGTATATGTAGGTATATAAGTCAAGTAAGGTATATAAGTAAGTCCGTGTAGGAATAACTGTTAATGGTATCTACTTTCTTAGACAAAGTTAACGGATTCTCCTGACTAACAGCCAGTTTCTTCATCAAAAGTTAAAGACAAAGTAAAAGTCAAAGTAATGTCTGAAGTAAAAGTAACGGTTAAATTCAATTTTTCTATGAATTTTGCTGTCACTTTAGCCTTGAAAAAACGAATTTGACCGTTACTTTAACTTTAGACATTACTTTAACTTTAACTTTTGATGAAGAAACTGGCCGTTAATAATGAATTCACCCGGCGCTAAATACGGTGTACCTAATTAAGCTTTATTGTTTTTAGTGAGCTGTAAGGGCGATGCGACGTTTGACCTTTCTCTTCTTTATAAAATGGTACAATTCCAAAAAATTTATATTTTTTGTTCCCAGATAGCACCTTACACATCAGTCCTAGTGAACTGCATCTACTGGGCAGTGGGCAGTCCCAAACTGCTGACCATCCCAGACGCAAAGCATTTGTTGTTGCCATCTCATACGCCGTGGCTGCCGAAAAGTATCGGAGCACCGGCGTTACCACATAGGTAAGTAAATTGAAAATGTGTGGTTCTGAGAATTATGAAATGGTACATTAATTAGGTACTTAGTTATGTATTATTTTTTTACATACATATTTATTTAATTCGTTGGTTAACTTTCTCTTAACTATATTTTTAATCAGATAGATTTAGATGTACCTAGTCTAGAGACTGTTAAGAAGGTATTGTGACTTCCTTAGTAATTTTAACAAGTAAGCATTGTTGCCTCTGGCCTTGTGGTGTCATAAACTCTCCAAATTTTTTTATAGGCGTTTCTGCTCTAACGATTACTATCTTTACAGAATGCTAGCCATCTGTGACATATCGGCGGATCCCGGTGGTTCTATCGAATTCATGAACGAATGCACCACTATCGATACGCCTTTCTGTCTCTACGACGCTGATAGAAACAAGGATACAAAGAGGTAAGTAACTTATGCCAATTTTCACCAACAAATACCTAATTAAGAGAATTTAGGAAACACTTAAAACGAATTTCGTTTTCACCATAGTTTAAGTGTCCCTTAACTTAGATAGGGAAACTTTAAGAGATTGTTGGTGAAAACGGGCATTACCGTCACATACAAAAAGTTTGAACATATTTTTCGTCGGTCCGAATTTAATAGTGAATGAATTGGAGTTAAAAACTATCTTTTGTTTTAAATTACTAAAAAGAAGAAAAAAAAACATTATTTACTTTTGAACCAAAAACGGTTTTCCCGTACCGGGAATCGAACCCGAGCCTCCTGGGTGAAAGCCAGGTATCCTAGCCACTAGACCATACGGGAGATGCTGACCATTTCGAAATTTCTGTTTAGTTTCAAAGGACCGGGCGTACTAGTGTGCTCTATAGACAACATGCCGACACAACTGCCGAGAGAGTCCACAGACTTCTTTGGAGATTTACTTTACCCATATGCGGAGGATATCATGAAGTCTGATGCTACCAAACCTTTGGAAGAACACAACTTTTCACCTGTTGTTCAAGGGGTGAGTTATTAATTTTTAATTCTAAACACTTTATTAATTATTTATTTGTAACATATTTTTAAGTAATATAAAAAAGTTTTAAGACTACAAACAATAGTTTCTGATATGTTTGCTTTATTATCATAACATCGTATGACAGGAACACTGCGTAAATATAATAAGATAGCTTGTTTTATCAGTAAATGAACAATGATAATAAGTCAAAGGCACAATAAACTTTACTGTAAGTGCTCGCTTGCAAATAAATATTTTGAGTTTGTGCTTAATTCGGTACTATTTGTGGTTAACAGACAAGAAATTTTGAAACCTCAGGGACTTTTCTCTCAATTAGATATTAGGTAGGCAAATTATCTTGAAGTGGCATTAACCTTTTCATTCATCTGAAACTTTTTAATGATACTTGGTTTTATTTTTATTATTTATGTTTTATCTACAACATTACTATTTTTCATGCTTGCAGGCAATCATCACAAGCAATGGCAGATTGACGCCTCCTTTCGAATACATTAACGATCTGAGAATGGCTAACACGTAAGTACGATACCTATATTCTATAGCGGTCTTGTACCATACAAAATCAACATTGAACGGGTTTCGTATGTACCTACATCCCTCCCCCCTCCCTTATGTATTCCGTGTAGTGTTTCTATGTATTAAGGGACCACTTAAGGAAGCAAATACATATGCATATAAGGAGAGTACATAAGGGAGTAAATAACACAGTTCCTAAACAGAATAAGTGTGACGTCATAAATAAAATTTTATAGCCTCTCAGCAATGAAAGAATTTTTAAAAGCGATTCTGTAGTTACGGTTACAAAAAAATGTTAGGGCACATTACATATATGGATGACAAAACTTTATTTTTATATTCTCTTCCAGACGATCTCGCCACAAGGTGGAAGGCAATGAACAACAGACCCCGGTGCTTATCCTCGGCAGTGGCCTGGTGTCAGCTCCCGTAGTCGAATACTTGTCCAGAGACAAGAATATTGCTGTTACCATAGGTTTGTTAACACTATTATTAACTACTTCGTTGGTCTAGAAGTCGCATGGCGCGACTACTGTTCACAGTTTCAATACCTGGGTCACAGGGATTTTAAGAACATCCGTGAAGCAGCCTGGAGTATGAAACTGGTAGTGTGTTACATTCAGTGTTTCGGAGGCCACGTAAATGTCGGTCATGTGCGTGATGGCTCTCCGGTCGTGTCCGAATGCCGTCTCGTCAGACTAGCAGAGTGTATCTGTAGTCTATGGAGATACGCTTTTGCATGTCCTGCGCAGAGAGTGGATCGTTTGTGAACCTTTAATAACAATAACGGCGCCGTGGACGTCATTATTGTAATTAATGGTAAAGAATTAAAATATACCATATTGGTATTCCAGCATCAGCAGTAAAAGAAGAAGCGGACGCCCTAGCGGAACGTTACGGAGTATCTTCAGAATACTTGGACGCTAAGAACGAGTCTGCTCTCCGTTCCCTCGCGTCCCGAGCCCGCGTGGTAGTGTCCCTATTACCGTATGACCTGCACGGAGACGTGGCGAAGGCCTGCCTCAGTGCCGGCGCTCATATGGTCACGGCTTCCTATGTGAGGCCTAAAGTACAGGAGCTGCATCAAGCGTAAGTTTCCTCTAGCAATTTTATTTTTGTGGTCAAGGGTATACTTAACTAGGTGTTCGCAGCTGAAAGGAAAGGACAAGATGAAAATATCTATTTAGAATTGGTTAATAATAAGAACGAATCGTCTCACACTGATATACCTAATTTACGATGTGGTCATGTTTGGGAAAGAACTCCCTGTAAGAGACAATAGATGAAAACAAAACATTAGCTATTTAGTTGAATAAGGAAATAATTGATGTAGGTCATGAGAAAACAACTTTCCATATCCATGATGGTTTGCTCACTAACTATTTTCTTATCACAGGGCGAAAGACGCTGGCATAACGTTCCTCAACGAAGTCGGCTTGGACCCCGGCATCGACCATTTGCTCGCTCTCGAATGTATTCACGACATACAGAACCACGGAGGAAGGATCGACTCATTTGTTTCTTACTGCGGAGGTAAGAGAATTCTGATATTAACTAGTACGTATAAGAACAATTATTTTTAAAGGAAGATTTCTTGAAGTATTTTTTGTTCTCTTCTAGGTTTGCCCGCACCTGAGTTCAGTGACAATGCCCTTAGGTATAAGTTCTCATGGAATCCTAGAGGAGTGCTACTCAACACTATTTCTGCTGCTAAATATCTGAGCAAAGGACAGGTAAACACTCAATTACAATTACTTAACCAAGAAGACGTCTGTGTCATTGAAGAAATCACTTCACATATTTGTCCTTAGTTCTACAAAATCTTGGATATGTCTGTTTTCTTTTCACCCCACGAGTAAATTGTTTCATCTATTTTGTCATTTTCTAATGGTAGCAAACCCTTGCTATCAGACACTTAACTTGCTGCTTGCTAGCTTGTGCTAAACATGTGTCCTTGTTTAATTTGTCCCTCAGATAGTAGAAGTATTAAGTGGAGGAGAACTGATGTCAGTGGCTCGTGAGCTGAACTTCCTGCCAGGCTTCGCGTTCGAAGGCTTCCCCAACAGAGACAGCACCATCTACTCCAAGCTGTACGGCATTGAAGACGCACATACTATGTTCAGAGGAACTATCAGATACAAAGGTAAGTTCAACAAGACTTAGGACTCCCCTAATCGCAGACAAAGTCATATATGGACGCCGAAGTTTATAACTTGTCTCGAATTTTTTTCTTTTCATTATCCTGATGAAAAAGCATTTTTTTTGTTTCCACTTAAATTAGGACTTTGAATATGTTTAAGTTCATTGATATCCAAATTAAACCAGTTATTATTTTTCATCAGGTTTTGCTGAAAATATGATAGCAATGCAGCTGTTTGGACTGGTCGATCCCAATCCTCACACATCTCTACATCCTGATGGACCTAAAATCACATGGGTAAGAAAGACTATAAACGTCACTTTACTTCTTCCAACATTTCATTTATGTGATTTGATAAAATTTATAATATTATTTCTTTATTTGCAGCGTCAATTCGCCTGTGAATTATTAGGTCTGGTGGACTCGTCAATCTTCTTCGAGAACTTGAGATCAAAATTAGCAGAACGCATCGGTCCGGCGGGGGCGCAGTCCTTGGAGTCTTTGGGACTGTTGGATGATGTTGAGATCGTCAAGTGTGGAACTCCTCTAGATACAGTCAGCCATTATCTTAGCAAGCGATTACAATTACGTGAGTATTTCATAACCCATATTATTTCATTGTGTCCTTTTTTCCGTCCGTTACTTTTTTGTCATTCATGTCCGGTTACTTTTTTGTCACCGTGATCACTCCTCGATATTTCTTCCTCATAAATGACGTAGGACAGCAATAAGATATATTTTGCAATATATTGCTGTTTTTATTCCTTGGTCGCTGCTATACCTACAGCTAGCAGCTGAAATGTTTAGCCGACTCTGCAGGCAAAGTACCAAAGGCAAAGTAATCATTCAAAGCTGCAAATATCTTTGCAATTTTTTTGATGAAATCTTCACATATTTTTTTCAATTTATAGAAAAAGACGAAACAGACCTAGTAGTGCTTCGTCACGAGTTAGGCGTGACGTGGAGCGACGGCAAGCGCGAGCGGCGCGAGGTCACCATGGCCGTGCGCGGGGACCCCGCCAAGCACACCGCCATGGCGTGGACTGTGGGGCTGCCCACTGGCATCGCTGCCAAGATGGTCTTGGATGGTAAGCATGTTGTACTTTATTAGAATTTCATCATCTAACTACATTTTTTGCGAAAACTATGTTAATGTTAGCTTCCAGTCTAATCGGACATGGAGCGACTGCCTAGCTGATATCCTTACTCAGTTGTCAGATTCTCTGGCTTCTGACTATTCTTAATGACTATCAAAGTTGTTTTATCATAATGGACTTAAAAGACAAGACTCTATTTATACTTTTTGTCTCATGATATAAGACAACACTTTTCTTCTGGTTTGTCATCCTATAGGTACAGAAAGCCCAAAGTTATCAGCAGACAGCGTCTGAAAATACAGCGATTCGGTCTAACATGGAATTAACTTATAATATTTTTTTTGTTTCCAGGTGAAATTCAAGAGCGTGGCGTAGTTCTACCTTTCGCTCCCGTAGTATACAAGTCGTTACTATCCCGCCTGAGAGCCGACGGCATACACGCGAAGGAGACCACCACTCCTCTCAACTGAACCTCATTACATTAAGTTGTTCAACTCAAGGACTTTCGTTTTGTACTGTAAAATATATTCCACTTCGAATAATGTATCCCCTTTGAAGTCAGCCATTTGATGTCATTTTCACCAAGTTCAGGGGACCAAAGTTATTTGATGTGAACATGCAGTGGAGTCAAACTAAATGTGTTCAACCTAGTCCTGTAATGCAATTTATTATTCTGTAAATAAATCCCTAATTTTAAGATTAAAAATCATAAATAATGTAGTTAAGTGCTAATTTGATAAAATCCTGCTAATGTTATGTCGTGTGAAGCTATGAATGTGACAGCATTGTGAGAGAATTTTAATCCTAATAAAAACAAAATATTTCAATTTGTTTCTTTTTCATTGACTTACAAATAAGTTACAAACGTTAATAACCTCAAACTCTACGACTTCATGAATAACGCGGACGCCTTTATGTACTGAAAAAGTAACATTATAAACGTTTTTGATTTCAGCAAGACAACCGCTGAAAATGAAAATACTATTGTCCAGTAATGTCATCTGGAAAAAAAAGGTGTGACATGATTGTCATTCTTATATCATTTTTTTGCTAACCTAAAATGTTTTATCAAATGACTTGATTCTGCTATTTCGAGTTATTTTTTACGGTTATTTTTATAAATTTATTGAGCTAAATCTCGATTGTGTCGTGACACGTCCATTTTGCACTTAAGATTTTTTTAATGCGTGACAATTTAATAATGATGACTTTGCGTTAAAGTCATACTGAAATGGAAAACGACCCGAATAACACAGTAAGTACTGACGTAGTAGAGGTGGAGGAGCACAGCCGACCGCCTGCTGCCGCAAGTACGGCCACCAATGGCGTCTGCGCTATCGGTGATCCTCCTCCCAGCCCCATAAACATCAACGCACGTGCAAGCGTGCCCGTAAATATAGGACCGCTCTAAAATTATGCAATGGACAATGAAATCCTAAACTATTCTCAAATTCTAGGCTCGACAACGTACCTGACCAATGTGCGAAATAAGACCGCGAACAAAACAGGTCTTCAGCCAAAATGGATGTATATTACCTTTGGTAGTTTTAAATAGGGAAGAAACAAAGATTATTCATAAGCACAATACCAAACACCATAGCGAAAATTGTTTTAACTATACGTTTTAATACGGGATCATATAATCACATGACACACACGTCTATTTCTAGACTTTAAGAGAACGCCTTAAGTGTTGATGAGACCATGTATTATGTAGGACCTCTTGTATGCCGATGCACGGATCCACGCGAGACACAATTGATTAGCGGCATTCAAGAGGTTGATATTCTTTTCCAAGTGTAAGGAATAGGGAGTGCACCTGTGTCTGCGCAAATGCTCGTGCACTATAATATGTCCTGCGCAGCTGGCTGATCTCTTTAAATGAGACCAGCCGCCGTGGCCGAAATCGGCCGTGGACGCCATTATTATAAATGTATGTCTCTTCCAGACCTCGGGACTATAGAGTCCCGGATTTTTGGGAGGCGAACGTGGGGCCGAAGCCAACACGCTGAAGCCCTTTTGGGACATCTTTAATGAAATGGTGACACAAATTATTATTACATGTTTGACGTGGTATTGGGTTGAGCAGACGGCGGGTCGCGAGACTGGACGGTGCATGTCGGTGGCGGCGATGCAGGCGCTACACCGGCTGCGCGAGTGCCGGCTGCTCTGCGACGCTATAGTGCGCGCGGACGACGGCGCCGCCTTTCCCGTGCACCGTGCCATCCTCTCTGCCTGCAGCCCATACTTCCTGTAAATACAACTTTATTCTACATAGACTTTTAGGAGTTAAAGCGCCAAATGCTACCGTCACCAAGTAATTGGAGATAATTTGAAGGTGCGATGAAGAGGTTACAATGGGTCTGCGACATATGGACCTCGAATGTGCTAAAGTAAAAATTGTACTGGTGTTAAACCATTGCAACAGGCATGACTCTGGTGGTCAGTACAGGTTTGCATGACAAACATACGTGGGGAGACCTTATAGACAGCTGGTATTTACGAAGTAGCTAGTTCATATTTGCGATATTTTGTATCAAATATAAGTTACTGTCGATCAACAGGGCACTATTTACAACAACATTGCACTCTCGCGAACAAAGCGACGTGCTGATATCGGGCGTGCGCTCGGAGATCCTGTTGCTGCTGATCGAGTACGCGTACCTGCGCCGCATCGAGGTCACCGACGCGAATGTCCACGAGCTGCTCATGACTGCCGACTACCTCGCCTTCCTGGGCGTGCTGCAGCTGTGCTGCGACCATCTCAGAGCCTCCCTTAATCCCAAGAATTGTCTCGGTATTATGATGTTTGCGAGGTTAGTGGATATTGAAGAAAGTTTTAGGGCTATTCGCCTGATTACACTTGACTCCTATATGATAAGTCATACGAATACGTCGATGGATGGAATAACTCTAGCGTTTTAAAGCATTGCAGTTTTGTTTTCAGACGCGTATTTTGTTACAAGCTCGAAGCGGACGCTAGACGTTACCTGTTGCGTTATTTCGTGACTGTAGCGACACAAAGCGATGAATTCCTCCACCTGCCTCTCGAGGAACTCAACTCTATTATACTGGAAGACGAACTGAACGTGAAAAGTGAAGAAGTGGTCTGGGAAGCGGTGCTGCGCTGGGTCAACTATGATCCAGACAGCCGCTGGCAGCATACCGTCAAACTGATGGGCAGCATACGACTCGGACTACTTGACACACAAGTAACTTGATAATTATGATCATAAGAATATTGTTACTATGTAGTAAGATGTAAAAGAGAAGCCTGAAAGCACCCTTGATATTTCTCTCATCTTCCACTTTATGTAATTTGTTTATGTATTTCAGTTTTTCTTAGAAAACGTAAAAGACCATCCGTACGTTACCGGCAACGAAGGTTCACGACCCATTATTATTGAAACCCTGAAGTTCCTGTACGACTTGGAGATGATCGCTCAGAGAGACGGTGAAGTCGCCACGCCGGAGATAGCCCGCCCCAGAGTTCCACACGAAGTAATGCTATACTACTATTTTCATTTGATGGTCTGTTTAGGTAGTTAATCAAAGGATTTTAGTTCTATAAACTATATGCAGCTAACGGAGATCGCCCTTACAGTTTTTGTTACGCCTTGCCTTAAGGCAAGGGAAAGTGATTGTCTTCTTCTTCAAGCAATTAAGTCCACGGAAAGACCCTTATATAACTTTGCAATCAAATATATTCGGCTAAAATTGCTATAAACTATTAAGAAGGACCGAAGGCCTTCTGTTGAACCCAGTCTTAAATTCATAAAATGTAAAAGAACTGATTGCCGTTTTATTAACTTTTTAGGTTCTTTTCGCAATTGGAGGATGGAGCGGCGGTTCACCGACGGCATTCATTGAAACTTATGACACAAGAGCAGATCGATGGATAAAGGTAACATAACTTGTTATTTTACTACCAAAAATATGATGAAAACGTGGTTAGGTGTACTTTTGGCCATCCAACATCTGAAAGCTTGCCAGACGATCCCACGAAAATCGCGATCCCACTTACCGTTTCCTTTAAATTTTCCTGAGCTTCAACTCTTCAGTTTGAGTTTCTTCCCCCAGGTGGAGGAAGTGGACCCAGCAGGTCCTCGAGCATATCACGGCACAGCTGTCTTAGGATACTGCATCTACGTGATCGGTGGCTTCGATGGCATGGATTATTTCAACTCGTGTCGCTGTTTCGACGCCGTTTCAAAGTCATGGCGTGAGGTAACATTCACCGTTGACTATTTGTCCGCTATCATTTAACTTGGTAAAGGTCTGTAACCTAGAAAATGTTTATAAATATGAACATGACTTGCTAAGTTATCAAGAAGATAAAGCGACGTCGGGCGCCAAATTCTGCTAATTTTGTTTATTATTATTAAAATGTTTTCAGTTGGACAAGCGTTTTATGTTAGATATGAAATCGTTAATGTAGACTGAGTGAGAGTTTTAAAAATTATAGAATCAGCATATGCTCAAAAATGTGTCATGTATAATATCTTTTAAATTATATTATTTAGACAAAGATGAAGTATATTATTTAGATGAAGAAGACATTCCTGATTCCTTAGACAATATGCGTTGTGCTCGATATTATTTTCTTACAATTTTGGCCTGAATAAAGCCAGAGAACCCACCTACCTAGTACATAAAATATCGGATTGAATGGCCAAACCCGAGAGACTTTCTTTTATCTCTTTAGAGGTTTCTGATTCGAAGTATTTCTTCAGGTGGCACCAATGAACGCTCGACGCTGCTACGTGTCGGTAGCAGTCCTGGGGGAGACGATATACGCGATGGGCGGCTACGACGGCCACCACAGACAGAACACGGCGGAGCGGTTCAATCACCGCACCAACCAGTGGTCCCTGGTCGCGCCCATGAACGCGCAACGGTCTGACGCGAGCGCTGCTGCGCTGGATAGTAAGAAATACTCCCTATTGTCAGGCTTACAGGTAGACGAAATA
Source organism: Helicoverpa armigera (assembly GCF_030705265.1). Lineage (NCBI taxonomy): Eukaryota > Metazoa > Arthropoda > Insecta > Lepidoptera > Noctuidae > Helicoverpa > Helicoverpa armigera. The sequence continues at coordinate 3,947,519 of NC_087132.1, read as the reverse complement.
AGAATTACTAAAAAGAGAAAGGGTAAAGATTTGTCCTCTTCTGATATCTGCCTTCAATGACGAAATTGCAAAAGAACGTAGAACACCATCGAGTTTCAGTACTCATCGTCTAAGGCGTTCTTCTTCTTTTTAACGGGTAGGATTGGTTTTCCACACTCCAGTTTTTTGGATCCAAAGATCCAATGTTGAGAACTAACTGCAAGAATCTTCGAAATAGTTACTAATTTATTGTTTCAACTTATTCTGAACACAGGAGTATTCATCATCAAGTAGGATCTACCGGATTTTACGATGCTTGTCACAATTTGAATCAATATTCTAACAAATAAATAAAGTGTTCCGATAATGATTTTTCACTAACAAATCTTAATTGATTTGAACTTTGTTTGTCACAGATAAGATATACATAACGGGTGGTTTCAACGGCCAGGAGTGCATGAACAGCGTGGAGGTGTACGACCCTGACACGAACCAATGGACGAACTTGGCGCCCATGCGCTCGCGCCGCTCCGGCGTCTCGTGCATCGCTTACCACAACAAGGTATTTAGGTATTATTGCTTGTAATCTTATTGTTTTAGACGTGACAATTACAGTTTGTTCGTTGGATGTTTTACCTATTTAAAGTCGATAATTTTTGCGATTTGTCAAACCTCTTAATTTTGCCGAATATCAGTTTTTTAAACAAAACAAGTCTCAATATTACATTCAATCGTTTAAAATTACATAAGTCTGGAAGAACAATTATATTAATCACTTTTGAGCTAATTAACTGAATCTGAGCTCAAATTGGAAGATGTTATCGTTTCAGGATTAACAGAGGTCATAATATTACGCCGCATTGTGATATGTTCAATGAACAAAAAAAGAGAAAAGTTATCATAGAAAATTCAAGAATATGACACTGCACAACATCAAATATCAGAACCCGGAAACTTTGCAATCTAGAATGTCGTCTTCATCTAATTATCATATACCCAACCAAGACGATGATCATTTTAGACGCCCTAGTAGCATATAAATCTAAAAAGTAGTGCTCAACAATCGAATGTCCCTTGGCAATTTTTGCTTATGTATCGATTCTTCAGCTGCTCCAATTATCTTTTCATTTTTTTTATAATTCTTCTAAACTTCCTTGTATATTTCACAGATCTACGTGATCGGTGGTTTCAACGGCATATCTCGAATGTGTAGCGGCGAGGTGTACGACCCCGCCGCGAACACGTGGGCCCCCGTGCCCGACATGTACAACCCTCGCAGCAACTTCGCCATTGAAGTCATCGATGACATGATATTCGCGATCGGGGGCTTTAACGGCGTCACCACTATATACCACGTCGAGTGCTACGATGAGAGGACCAATGAGTGGTAAGTCATGCGACAGAATTTACGATTTCGCAGACTTAGAATGTAGTTTGAAACTATTGAATTTTTCAAATTGGTATTGGTGTTAAGTTACCATTCCATATTTTTTATATATATAGAGACCGCAGATGACGGTGATCTATTGGTTTTTGTAGGAGGATGTTACTTAATCTTTAGAGAACCAATGTCTCGTGATCGAACTGATCTTATACAGTCATTTGAAATCAGCTTTATCTTAAACTGGTTATTAACGGTACTAAGTGACTACTTAATCACGTTATTCACAACACTTTATATAACTTATATTATGAAGCATAATAATATCTTAAACGAAGGCACGTGGCATTTGCTCTTGATAGCCCCGATCGGCTGGGTTTTCTTAGTAATGACAAAAGGGGCTCGTCAAGATTATTTCCTATTATCGAATGGTATCGAAGCATTAGGAATTGTTTAAATGAGATTATAAGAGGAGCAATGATAACCCATGCCGCAACTGTCTTGAGCACCAAGTTAATTGATTTGATCAAGACACCATTGTTAGAAGGTTGGCTATCATACTAGAGTGTAAGAATGATTTTCATATTTCAGGCATCATTGGCAATATGTGGTACCTGGTCCTAAGTTACACTCATACCCCGACTACATTGTAACATTGTAATTACGTTTCTATTTATAGGTATAATTGCGTGAGTGTTGAGATAATAAATGGGTCTGCTAGTTGCCTTGCAGTCGCAGCAAACCTGTTTGTTCCAGCAATTTCTCCTACTTTAGTAGCTTTATCAGTAGTCCATATTTTATGTCCTTCGGTAACTAATGTACATGTTTATGAAAACAATAATATGGAATACTTTACTATGTAATATGTTCTGCATAGACTTGTTGTTTGTTTGCCAGTTTAATCCTTGATCTCTGAATGCTAAGTTGTTATGTCATTCTAAGAGACCGAGTTAATCCTTCCAATATATTCTGGAATATGAAAACTGACAACAGCTACTATATACCTTCAAACAAGTTTAAGCTTACAATTACCTTCAAACTAATTTAAGTAAAACAACACAGCACGAGAGCGATACATGTGCTATTGATCCAATACCCTTTCTTATATTAGAAGTTATACTTATTTATAATTATTGAAATGACACAACGTCAGACAGACCGCATGCACACTGCACTTAGTTTCACACTTCTAATCTTTAAGCGTTGCCCTAGGCACGACTTTATCATACAGATTTATCATAATACATTTAAAGTCTTTGACAACTGCAAATTACGCTCGCCTTGCATTCCAATCGTGTGCTCGGGCCTTTAGTAAAAATGTATCGTATGATGAAATGTCTTCACATCCATCACAAGTTAATGAGGGATCAGTACGTGGGTTATCTATAATACTGTCATCGTGATGGCTGCGTGAACATGTTTTTCTGAACGGGTACTTATTCATAGAAAATTTTATAAGCTTTGCATCCGGCAACATTCGTATTCGTAGTGCTGCACCACGCATTGACCGCTTTTGATACAGAGCAATGTTATTAATTTATACTGCCTCGCTGCAGTTAGGCACTGTTCACTACACCGATTCAAACAATTATTCAATAATACAAAAACCGAGGGGCTCGTAGTTTGATCCCATCCATCGACCGATCAAAACTCCTCAAAACTTAGGAGAGCTGATAATACTGCCTCTGCTGATTCGGAGTCTTGAATTTTCGATATATATTGGACTATGGCTCACTGCCAGGTCACTCCAGAGAATGCACCTGTGATCTTTTATCTATTAGGATAGTCTAATTAGTGATTCAATCCGCAGAGTAGGTAATTCGTGTAGTTAAAAAGAGATAGGAGATGGTAACAAAAACTTAGGCAATACCGGATACAAAATAACTTCAAAAACAAAGCTCGATAACAAACAGACAGAATCGCGCGATGTTACACTACATAGATTTGAATGAATGCGTGATTGATAGGTCCTATTTGTTTTGTTCAATGTTTTGATATGAGCATATTCATTATAGATCAAAGAAGTTTTTTTTACTTTAGCCGTTAACGTATTTTATGAGAGAAAAAATATTAGATAATTTGTAGATAAGGAGTTTTATTACAACTGCACGAGAGCATAACCTGGATGCTATTCATTATACTATTTAGGCTCACCCTATTAGATATTCTGACTGCAAGCATGGCGATTTTCTGACTTGATCTTACAATCAGCCACAGTTTAACGTGTCTTCCTAAACGCAGAGAACCTCTTCAATCACTACTGAACCGACCGTTCGAGGTTTTGCTGAATCTTTGACCGATCAGCACACAGATTTGATCCTACTATTTTATTTCCAAACTGTCAACTCCCTAAAAGTCCCTAACAAAATTCCTCTGTCCCAGGTACGAGGCCACAGACATGAACATCTACCGGTCGGCGCTATCAGCGTGCGTGATCATGGGCCTGCCGAACGTGTACGACTACATTCACAAACACCGGGAGCGGCTGATGGAAGAAAAACGACAGAAGATCCTGCTGTCGGAGACGGCGCGCCATGGACAGCATCGCACGGCTTTGCCAGATGTTAGGATAAGTTTCTGTTGATTTACTTTCAAATCTGTTTAGATTTTTTATACAACAGGGGCTTGGTATCCAGTAACTGAAGCCAGTTCGAGGAAGACTAGTGTTTTAAATCCCTTCTTAACTGACTTATTGTGAAGGGGAACCTGGCACCCCTTAATAGATCTTGATGGCAAATTTCGTGACTTCTTTGGCGTTAACGACAGCTTTCTGATTTCTTGGAGTAGCGGAGTAGCGTAGTCTCTCTATACATAGATGGTCTTCCATCCATGCATCATCCTCGGTCTTAGTTTGCTTTCACCGCATGCAGTGCTTCTTTATTTTTTTTGTCATGTAGTCGCAAATGCATACATACTTCGGGTATGAGTTGTTCAAGGATCTGGACTAGATATAGCCGGCGAACTCTTTCAACCTATCGGTAACCTGTCTCTCTCCATGTTTCAATTATTCCGCTCTGACGTCATTCGCGTATTGTAGAGGTCAATGAGCCTTTTACGCTTATTTTTTATTATTTAAACAATTGGAATGTTCGTCAGCATAACATTAGTTTGATGACGTCTTCATAAAAAAAAACGATTTTGTTTTAATAATAACTTTGGCAGATGCGCAGTATTTATAGAACTACGCGCTTATCAATTGTTACCTTATTATTAAGTCCTAAGCAAATTACTATAAATTTTGTTCCTTCAGCTGAAAATGTAAAAATTTTAAAAGAAAGTTAGGTACAATACGATCGCGATAAACGACGGTTTATCGCGTGGGTCACAAGTTAAAATACCAACACAAAATCAAGACATGAATCAACTTTTAATTTAACCTCGACCATGATTTGTGAATGAAATGACATAATAAATAATCTTCTATAGTAGGTATATTCCCATACATTTTTATTTGCTTTGATTTAAGGTTTATTATTGCGCAACTTAAAATGAAAAGTAAGGCGCACCTCTTTTTTGCGTAAGTTTTTTATCTATCGACAAATGATGTTTTAATAACGTCATTGTTAAGAAGATATTATCGATTATTTCGTTTTTTATTAACTTTCTACGTAGTTACATCTTTCAAGCTACTTAATAATTTGGATGTGATCTTTATTTTATCTCTGTTTTATCACTACTTGCTCAGTTAAGAGTTTATTTTTAGTTCAGAGTTTTTTTTTATGTCGCTGGGAAAAAATGCATGCCCTTCGGGGGACGGGAGAGGGGTACGTGGGACTCCCCGGTACAGACGTTCTCTGTATACCCGCTAAAAAGACCCAGCGGCAGTCTGACCTCCCTGAGTGGAGGGTGGTCTGGAAGTCTATGGCATCCAGTCTCCCACCAGCGAGTCCCGGCCCGCCTTACGGCATGCCACTCAGTTTAGACCCTACCATTTCGACAAGCCTCGACGTTTTTCCGTCTCGGATATTAAAATGTTTCTTTGCAGAGTAACCGGCCGTGGTTGGTGCAGGTGCACCTGATGGAAGACAACGACGACATGCTGGAACAGCTGGGTCTCATGGAGAACCAGGCTGCGAACAACGATGCGCCCGCGCCGCCCCCGCCGCCGCCGCCGCCACCCCTCCCTCCGCAGCCTATGGAGCAGGATTAGCGCACTCCAAGGTGAATGCTGAACGATAGTCCTTATAATATACAGTACCTGAATAGAGCTGTTTCAGTTAGTAGGTGAGTCACGAGGCCATCTGCCATGTCTTTAGGCAATTCCGCAGCAAGCAGAAATGACATTACAGCATAAGTAACAAACATTTTTCACATATTCATCCCATCATCATGGTCATTTCTGCTTGCTGCGGAATTGCCTTCTAAAAGTTAGCGCCACTCAGTGACTCATGGGCAATTGCAACCTTTTTAATTTTATCTATATCTGAACAGGGTTGTGCAAACATCTCAACAAGGTACTGTACCATTCGGTTGTTTCAGGTCTCACTGTTATTCGAAAAGCCTACCCGACGATAGTAAACTAACTACCTAATCAATAAGATGAAGAAATAAAAGTCTTAGGAAAAAGTATAGTGAAGTTAATATTATGTAAAATTATTATGTAACCGTCCTTTATTTTTAAAAATATTTACATTTATTATAGCAATTTTGGCATATTTATAATGTTGTGATATTTTCATAATGTGAATCATTCCTGTATTTTTGGAATATTTTTGAAAATTGTATGAAATTTTTCAGACAAGTATATGATACTTAATAAGAAAGAATTATTGGTGTTTCATTTCATTTATTGTACTGTATAATTGTTCACTTTGTTTTTCTTTTGTACCGTGTTGCTTACACAGGTATGAGGTAGTCGCTAAGTCGATCCGCCATTTCGTAGCGGGCGTAGCACTCTCGTAGCCGCGTAGCATTCTTGACATTATTATTTCTTTTGACATAAAATAGTTTATGATGGCAGCAAAACTTTGTGGTATATATCTTAAAACTATGTATAGTTCCACACGCAGATATGTATTAGGAATAATAAACACTTGATAACTTTATGCCCGCTATCATATTATTATTATGTTTCTGATAATTAAAGTCCCTAGTTAACAGACTTACGTATGCTTAAAATATAGCAACTGAAAAATACAGAAAAGTAAGCGAGAAAAAAACAACAAGTACAAAATAATCAACTTTTTATCTCCGTCTTCCACGGGTCATAAACAAAATCTTTCTTATTATCATTAAAAAGTCCACAGTTTATCAATTTGGACCTTGTTCAAACGTCGTATTGTCGGTCGTTGTTCTCACACACCGCTTCACTGATGGTGTTGGTTTGCGCGTAGTGGACGTTGGTGACTCCGGAGTCATCAGCCATGCGCTGCCACACGCGCTCCGTCCACGCCACGGCTGTGAAGCACGCGCCGTTGCTGATGAAGGCCCGCAGAGTGACCGCGCCCACACCACGCCCCATACTCCTCCAGCCGTCAGTCCTCACAGACTGCACGAAGCAGTCCCATGCACCCGCGTACCTCCCCACAACGTCACCTTGTATCCTCGATTTCACCACGTCAATAGGATATAATACCACCCACGATAAAGCTCCTGCCGCTCCTCCCGCCATAAACACTTTCATCACAGATTGATCTCCTCGAGTCATCGCCTCGTAAGAGGTAAAGTATATCGCGAACGCAGGGCAGTCGCGAGCCATCGTCACACAAAGTCCCCGGAATAGTGCCTTGAAACCTCCAGTTCGAATAATGTGGCGGGCTCCGGCCCACGCTCCTGAAGGCATGCCATCTCCAGGTTTCGATAGTTGCTGCCGTGTTTTGACTAACTCCACGGGAGCACATGCGAAGCTTTGCATTAATCCTGCAGCCGCTCCGGCAGTCGCATGCGTGCTCAGAGCCTGCGGATTGGGCAAGGCCCTTCTCGTGTTTCCATATGCACCAAAAACTATAGCATTAACAGCCGCTATACCGCCCAGTGGAGCTCCAACTCCACGGTACGCGGTAGACAACGTTCCTCCTTTCAAAAGAGCCTTCGTGCATTGAAGCGCACTACCTCTGCCTGACTGTATGTGCACTTTCAATGTATCCAAAGGATGACCAGCAATGATTCCTGCACAACCTGCAAACCAAAATATTTTATAAGTACCTATATGAATAACATACATACAATGATATTTAATATTAGTGTTTTATACGTTTATCTTACCCCCAATACATCCAGCTACGAAATCTAGCGCCATATTTGCAAGCGTACAAAATTTCTCTCACTAGATGTGCCTGAAAAAACGAGTACATGTTAAGAGGCTATTCGGTGTCCATTACAATCATGGATTAAAAATGTAGGGATCTACCTAAGATGGGAAAGCTGAGATATTATTAACAAGATCACATTGATTTTAAATCATGCTATAATTGGATGATAGTCTTCGCCGGGGGCAGTAAGAATATGAGCATCTATCTTGTTGGAGATTGTACGCCAGTCTATCGGTAATCACTTATTTACATAAACTTTTGGGGTGACCTTAAGTAAGTTCATGATCTTAAAAGTAAGTTGAGGTGCTTACCTCCGGCGTTCAAATCAGGTAATCGTAATGTGAATTCACGTTGTCTCCACTTGAGGTGACGCCAATGAACATATTGGTGGAGACTAGAACAGTAGAGAGAGCTTGTACTGCGGTCCAGCCTCTCGGGTGAGTAGCTCGGGTATGCGGTGCGCGCGCGCTGGTATCGCGGTACCGGCCGCTTGCGATACTTCCACACACATTATCTTCTCCTTTAGGTCACTGCGATAAACGCAAGGGTCAAAATACGTCTTTGAAACAAAATAATTACACCTACGCCAATAATTTTATTCATACTGCAAATTTTTCCATCTACTTGGGACAGTTAATGCCTTACTGCAACAACAATACCAGCCATTGTCCAGAAAAAAAGCCTTTAACAGAGGTAGCATCTTCGTGCCTGTTGGTGGTTTGTCAAGCTTTTTTAGCTTATTGTGTAGGTACAGCCCATTCTATGCTTATCACATAAATTGAGTCCAATGTGAGTTGACCTCCTGATATCAAAAATTGTTCTTATATTTATACTTGCTTTAAACCTGAAAAAAGTAGATATAGTTACTCAGTAACGTATGTTTTAAATTCCCTCCCTTTTACGAAACACTTTGATACTTCGTTTTTTCTAAACACAAAAAAGCTAGGACTAGGTCTTATCTCTTTTATTTTAATAAAAAATATGAGACGAAATATTATTGTTTAAGTAGGTGGATTGGGTATAGTAAGTCAAATACCTTCTGTTTGTTGGTAATAAAGCTGAATGAAACCCACCAAATGTGACTCACTCTGGCACATTGGAGTTCGAAATTCAGTAGAGCATATTGTATGTCTTTATGTATGAATATGAAAGGGTACGCTTTCGAGGAAGTTCCGTTGCCAACATGTTAGGGTTTGGTGATGGAAACCATGAGAAAAAGAAGGAAACTTGAAAATTGGAAACACGAATTAGATAAAACTCGACAGTTTAGAGATGACTTGATAAAGGCAATGGAGAGTCAAGGGAACTTCTCAACCCTATGTAGCAACTACCTCGTGTTTGGGTTTATTTCATTCGTTTTAACAAGAACTGTACACCGAGATTGAATTATAACTGCCACATCAGGGTCGATGGTGAAGGGCGGGCGTTTTGGGGGCTGTCTTTTGTTTTGACGTTCGAAAAGTGCTGATTTTCAGCCTACTTTGAATAAATGACTTTTGATTTTGATTTTGATAGTGAAGGTCGTGAAGGTAAAATAAATAGTTGATAGCAGCTACTTACCTCATGTTTGGTAAGTGCTTTAGCACAATAAGCTTTTGCTGCAATAACAAAAAAAACGTAGTTCAAAAATCACTGAAAGGGAAAAAACGCTTTTGAGATGGTGGCTCTAGAAGTCGATGGCAACATAAACAGCAGACGCACTCGAACTTCTAGAGACTTAAAAGTTTTATTTTTTTCCCCTCTAAGCGATTTCTGAAGCCGCTTTTAATTTGACCAGCTTGTCGTACCTACTTAAATGTGCAAGAATATTATTCTTTTATCTTCTAGGATAGGCAAGACCTTTCACCCCCCAATGAGATGTTGTTGACCGCATCGAATAACAACGCTGATCGATTAATATAATATCAAATAAAAGACATGTATGAAAAATATCGTTAACTAGCTATTGCCCGCCACGTCGCCTGAATTTTATTCTTAAAAATGTTATTAGTATATTTTCACTACTTTCACGTCAGAGCCGTTACAAAGATTTCGAGATTCCGGAAAACAAAGAGATATTGTAGGTAATCTAGATAAAAGTAATATTATTAGCCGTAAGTTTACCTTTAGGTATTATTTACCTATCCAGCTTTAACCTAAGCTTTTTCAGGAACTACTTAATGCATAAGATGGTGAAAACCAGACGAAATAATAATAAAATAAAGAGACAATTTAAACTTCTCGAAACATCTAATATGTTATGTATAATCTAGCATTTGAGATATAGCAAGTTCACGTGATGATGATAACATGACTCGACACTTTTATATGACGACAGTTAGACAGCTACTTATTAAAGTTATAGATAATTATTTTTAGGGCCATCTGACTATTAATGCCAAAAATATAGAAGAGTGCAAGGCAAGGGGTAAAACTAACAAAACAGTATTCTGTCCACGCAATTATTATGTAACAAAGATTATCGTTTTGATATCGAGAACTATGATGGACACAAACCGCCAAAGACTAACATTGATTTGTTCTACTATAATGGATTGCACCAGTTTTTTTATTATATACTTATCATTAAATTTGTTGCCGAAACAGTTATGTATTAACCGCATGCTCTTAAAATTTAGGAAGGTTCTTAGCTACCCATGTTATGGTAGCTTAAGTTTCTTCGTTATTGAAAATAGCGAAAGATATATTTTAGTTGCGAATATTGAGCGACATTGTCGCGCTCTCATCGATAGCGACACATACAATCTAAAGACACATACACATACAAGCTTCGCGTGTCCAGATAAATCAGTCGAGTAAATAAACACTATTCTGGATTCAACCGGCATCGGTGTTATGTAAATATCTGCCTCCAACAAGTGCACGATGTAGATGAGGAATTTACTGTACCTACTCTATTTTGAATGCAGTGTTCTCGATGGTTAATTCCCAGAAGGTACCTAAGTAAGTATCTGATTTAAAGTCTGGTTTGCCGAAACTCCATAGCATAGACCTGCCTATAACGTACCTTCCACAATTTCGAACAGCGGTCGATCGGGCATCCATTTATCCAAACGTCATTGCAACGATTGATGGGCCATGTGAATGGAAACTCAAGCACAACGGAATTTCAGTAAAGCTGAAGAGTTTGTTTAATGTTTTAACGCGCTCATCTTTAAAACATTCTTTTAGTGTTTGACTGTCTACTTATTTATGTAGGTATCAAGCAAGGCTATAGGCTAGGTAGCTATAGCTATAGGCTAGTTTGCTTGCGAGTGCGCGGAGTAGTTGCCACGGGACGCGAGTGATACCGCTGGCGGATGCTGTAAATATATATGACAGTTGCGACCTTCGACTCCAACTGTTTTAGTGGAATATTTATTGAAGATCAATAAACAGACGTTTATGGGCTTGTTGGAGCAGAACAAACTATAACAACAGGCAGTCATTAGATTGATCGACTGGGTATTGTTAACCGATTGGCTAATCAGTACACGAATGAAACAAACATCGTTCTGTTCAGAGATAGACAAGATAGCTTGTATTATTAGCGGACGTAACTTTGGAAATAGAACAAGTAAGATAAGATTGTAGAAATGCCTATAGCGGGCACCTACCTACTTCTCCTTAGCTTAGCAACGGGGCTGGGGGTGTTTCGAAAGAGTTACCGCACAAGTGGCTCTAGAAGGAATTGGAGATATGGACATGGTGGTAGAAATTTTAGTCAGTAAGAGTCTGACACTTCCTCCGGCAGAAATCCTCCTTAAAGCTATGCCCTGTAGAGTCCATAAAATAAATCTGTATAACATATGGAATGCTATTATAGTAGTTATATACCTATACATATTTAAAGTTTTCTAAACAGTCAGTGTCAGTTTCTTTGTACTAAAACACCTAAATACTAATTCCGAATTCTAATTATATAAAGCAAATGCACGAGCAGCTGTAAATATATCTATTTTTTGTTTTTAAAGATACAGATTAGTGTTTTAGTATTATTTTCAAAATTTCGAAACGAAACTTTGTAAGTAAGCGTCAAAGTCAATGTCAACTTGCCAGTTGTCTGTCAATGTTTACGATTCTCATCTCGTCGCATCACAATCAATATTTTTATAAATATTTTGCATGTTATGCTATGTGTGATACTAATTAAATTGGCGGTTAAAAAATGCAGTGAACACCGAAGAAACATTTACTCTAAATAGTTTAAAATAGCCTGTACTAACAGCTTTTTAGTACTAAAATGGATGCGCAAAGTGCATTGGAAGACATCGGGAAAGGAAACGACGATGAACGTTTACCCAAGGAAGACTATATTGAGATAGAGATACCATACGATTTCTACCAATATCTTAGTTCGGAGCAGTGCAACATACAGAACATGTGTCGAATATGTCTCGCTACGGACAACGAAGTGTTGTACCCTCTAGTTGCTACCAAAGAAAACAATATTCTAGCTCAAATGTTTACCACATTGACTTCTCTACAAGTATGTACAACTAAGCAAGCCCCAGTTTCTTAATAAAATTCCGAATTTGTCATAATATCCTCACATACTTGTTTCTGAATCTCATAATTTAATGTGAACTTACGGTAATTTATCCGAGATATCTATTGAGCAAATCTTATTCCTATCAATCCAAAAGTGTTCCTAATATAAACAGTTACTAAGAACACTCACATCAATATCATCTATGTATAAAAATTCATTTTAATTGCCTTCCCCTCTGTACATTAATATAAGAAACATGTCCGTTCAGTTGTTCCCAGGAGATGGTTTGCCATCAAGCATCTGTGAGCCGTGTCAGGCTCAAGTGATGCACTGCTATGAGTTCAAGCTAAAGTGTGAGAAGTCTGACTGCATGCTCAAGTCCATACTCAAAGGAGAATTCATTGCCAAAGAGGAACTATCTGATCATAGCATGTTGGTATATGTTGTCCTTAACTTGTCTATTGATTGTTTTGTGCTAATATGAACCTTTTTATGTACCTAGATAAATAATGTGCCTATTCATATAAAAATCATGAAAAAAATATTATTTCAGAAAATTGCTATTGCTTTAATCAACTGTTAAATTATGAAAATAAAATATGAATTGTTTATGTATATTTTAATGCAATTGCAATTTAATTTCAGGGCTGTAAAACAAGAATTAGATAAAGAAAATATGGATAGAAATGATATTAGTAACTTAGGCATAGATGATAATGTATTTTTAAATGATAATATTGAAGTTAAACAAGAACAAGAACTATTGGAAGGTAACTTGCATATTTTTTCATAGATAAGTTTTACTTTTACAAAGCACATAATTAAAAAACCTGGACCGTATACATTTATAGTTTTCACAGTATTCATGCATTTTTGCAAATACTGAAAACCAGAATAAAATAAATATTTTGGCAGCACCCATACAGCAAATGTGTCAATTTTGGCCTATGCATATATAATAATCATAATCATGGTATGGAACCGTCATTATGTAAACTAAAATAAAACTGGCTTGCATTTGGCTGGTGTTTAGAATTTCTGTTTCTATTTCCAGATGTGCAATATTTAGAAGATCTCAGTGACAACAGTGATAACCTGACTATAGTACAAAGTACCAGGAAGAAGAAGAGGTGAATTTAATTGCATTTATGTATTTTCGTTTACATTATGACTCCATAGTTTCTGTAAATTACTCATTTGTGTTTTATTTATTTCAGAAAAAAAGTAGCTGATGTTAATGGTGGTATGTAAAACAGTATAAAATACATTGAATTTTTTGTTAATTTAATATATTTTTTTAATCAAATTAAAGTGATTTCTAAAATGTATTTCAGATTATAAAATTCACAGAAACGCTTCAGTAAGAAGTAAACATGGGAATAAAGGGAACTCATTTAGATGCAAGATTTGCTCTAAGGTAAGTAGATTTATTTTACACTAGCTTCCGCCAGCGACTTCGCCTGCGTGGTGTGTTGATAAAAAGTAGCCTTTATGTTAATCCACTACATACCAAAGGACATTGTTCCGGCTCCATACATGTTCTGCCTAAGAACCGTTCGAATGGAAAGTGACTTCTATGAACTCTTTAAATTATATGGAATCCTATGAAATAAGTTTTCACGAACGGACACTTCAGGAAACTAAAATAATTACGAAAAAAGTTAATATTTTGAGGTTATAAATAAAAAATAACCAAGCTTGTGTGAAATATCAGAGTAGTATTAATTAAAAATCAAACTACACTATACAAGATAACAACAACACTATGTACAGCTCTATATGTTCTCTTCTAGATCTAGGGAAAGACTACTCTACTAGATACTAGGAAAAGAGATGAAATGAAATGAAATGAAATGAAATCGTTTATTTTGCAAGTTGGACATTACATCACTTTTACACGTCATTTTTAAGAACGCTGAGGTCGGCATTTCCTAATGACTGATTCCTGAGAAGAAATGCCGAAACAAACTCAAGGGTCATAGTCTCCTTTAAAGTCCAAACATGTTGTAAATCAAAATAATATTACGTGTGAGTGTCACCATGTACGCGGTCTGGAATGACCTTTTGAGGAAAGAGCCACATCAGGCTGGAGCTGACCAGTCCCAACAGACGGCACGCATGCATCAGTCGTCGTGTAGCTCAACCATATCTTAGGGAGCTCAACGACACGACGATACCAGATCTGCAGAACATTTGCGTAGGCCATTCAAAAATACTCAAACCCGCCAGACTGTATTTATGTTATAAGAATATATAATGTTGCTCGCATACACGATACTCACATTCACAATAATAATAATTAAAAAAAATAATACAATTATAATATATAAATGTAAAAAAAAAAATGTCATTAATAAAAAGATAGTACCTAGTCAAGTTTAAGATAATTCTTTGACAATGATCATTTTATAAAGTTGCATTTTCTGTCTGTCCCTATGAATGCTTTAGATCTTTAAAACTACGCAATGGATTTAGGTGCGATTTTTTTAATAGATAGAGTAGGTCAAGAGGAAGGTTTACACCAAGGTTTTACATTGCCACCGTCCGAAGACGGGGCGTGTGACTAGTTTTCATAAATGCTTAGGATTTGTATGAAAAACAACTACCTAAACGCTTTTGCTTTCAACGTTACGTTTCTTAATATATAGTGAATCCACTTTAGATTTGTGATAAAACGCATAAGTATCCAAAATGGAAGAGTTCCTTTCACCACAATTCATAAAATATTGATGTTATTACGATGGAGAATTATTTATTTAAATGATTGTTACTACTTTTATATTAGACAGTTACCTAGCTATATACATGCCATAAGGCGGGAATCGAACCCGCGGTCTATTACCAAGAAGGCACAGACCATACTAAAAATGTCATTACCACACAAAATAATTTAACAGTTAAAGTAAGTTTTACCAATAACAATGAAAGAGGTTTTCGAGGATGTGCAATAAAAACAATATTTATATTCAATTAAAGGTTTTTAATCATCAATATTTCTCAATAATATATTATCTAAGAACTGAGCAGGGGGTTCAATTGAATTTTGGTATCTCGCCCAGCTTAAATACCAAATTATAGTCATTATGCGGGCACAACAGCCCACTGTTCTACGCCCAACGATACAATTGCAACAGTAATGCCTGATGGTAGGAGCTTCTTACAAAGTACACAATTGCGTCCAACAGTGCATTGCATTTTATTATGCTCGACTGCTTCAGACCAACACGTCGTACATATAAGGTCATGAGCTTCAATCTGTAATAAATAAATACAATAAAACATTAGTAAATGTCAAGTAACTTGCAATTGTGGCAATTAATTTGGAAACCGAGAAATTGTGTGCTTATGAAAACATAAGTAGGTAGTAACATTCATAACAAAATTAGAAAAACACTTTCGTAGACCACTTACCATACGGGGAACAGTCCATTGTTGTATGCAACGAAGTATATCTTCGTTTTCTAATACCAAAGAACCTCCAGCAGATCCACAATTTATACAATATACTATATTCTGCATCCATTGTTGTAATTATACTACAACTAAATTCGATCACAGACAGAGCGATATCCGAAAATACCAGGAAAATCCAGTCCTTTACACAGCCGAGTCTACCAAGTACGCAATCTAATCGGAGTCCGTAATCAAGCCAAAGTTGTTAGAATAAAACCATGAAACGCATAAAAAATCACAAAAGAAACGATAGTCGCAAAGCAATCAAACTGACTGAAGTACACCAGTGTTGCCAATTACGAAAACTATAATCCTACTCGAATGCCAAGCTAGAAATTCGCGATTTCGCTTAAAACATATAGAATACTAGTTTTTTTCTAGCTAGTCAATTTAGGTATTCAAATGAATAAAGTGTTAGCCACTAATTTTAATAACCGACTTCGGAAAGGAGGTTCTCAATTCGGTCCGTATTTACCGAAATCGCGAAAATTTCCGAAACTGGCAGCACTGGCTGACGGAAACATTTTATAAGGCATCAATAATTGTGACCCAACTTTTTATTTGGAATTTATTTATTTGAAGTGTCCGTGGAAAACTAAAATATGTTTCAAACAATAAAAAATTAAATGAAAATTATAGTATAATTTATATTCACATCGGTTCTTAGGCCAAAATTGAACAATGTCCTTTCAATCAAATCGGTCCAGCCGTTTTTGCTTGATTGAATAACAAACATACATCCATACATTCTCACAAACTTTCCCATTTATAATATAAGTAGGATTTTCATTCCCAGAGTAAGTACCTAAATATCTTAATTTTACTATTGACAGCTGTGTTGCTGGGAAGCTTCCCAACCATAACACTAGGAAGCGGTGAAAGGTTTTTGGGAGTATTTCCCAATGTAAATAACTAGAAAAAGTGTTAATTAGCCTAATTTAATTTTTTTTTTTACTTTGTGTGTATATTTAAACCTTACTTCAAACTAGTAACATAATGTACCAGGTAATGTTACATTGAATACACGTAACCATTTAAACATGTATTTTCTAAGTGTATTCATTTTTATAATTGAAATATTATTTCAGGTATTCCACAATTTGAAAACATTCCACGCGCACGTTAGGAGCAAGCACCCAAGTAATCAACATCAGCATATGTGCAACCAATGCACTGAGTCTTTTGAGTCGGAACACGATCTTAAAGTGCATTCAGCTATTCACGTTAAGCATGGAAACATTTGGAAGTGTAACCAGTGTCCTAAGGAGTTTAGTAGTAAGTTACATAATCCTTAGAATTTATATTCTGTCGTTGACCTGGCTCGAATGTTGCACCAAGCATATTTCTTCCAATATTGGTACCATATACATACATATATGTCATTAAAGAACCTTGTACTAATAGGACTCAATTTCTATGTCATACTATACTTACAATATTTGTAACATTTAGGCAAAATGCACTTTACGCTACTATGAATAAGATTCACTTTTCATAGACAGAGCACTTAGTATATTTTGACCAATATCTACACCTAACATTTCTATAGTACAAATTCAACCTTATACCACTATTAATAAGCTTCAATTTCTAACAGCGCGCACAATGATCCGCCGCCACATATTTCGTCACATGGAGTCCAAGCGTCACTCGTGCGATGTGTGCGGCAAGTCGTTCACGGAGCTGTACGCTCTGCGCCGGCACGAGCGCGTCCACACCGGTGAACTTGTGGAGAAGAAGCACAAGTGTACTATGTGTGATAAACGGTAGGTGGATTTTGTGTCTTATTGTTTAAGTAACATGGGTTATTTTCGCTTGAATTGTGCAATGATCGGGCGCCACATATTCCTTCACTCGTGCGATGTGTGCGGCAAGTCGTTCACGGAGCTGTACGCTCTGCGCCGGCACGAGCGCGTCCACACCGGTGAACTTGTGGAGAAGAAGCACAAGTGTACTATGTGTGATAAACGGTAGGTGGATTTTGTGTCTTATTGTTTAAGTAACATGGGTTATTTTCGCTTGAATTGTGCAATGACCCGCCGTCACATGGAGTCCAAGCGTCACTCGTGCGATGTATGCGGCAAGTCGTTCACGGAGCTGTACGCTCTGCGCCGGCACGAGCGCGTCCACACCGGTGAACTTGTGGAGAAGAAGCACAAGTGCACTATGTGTGATAAACGGTACGTGGATTTTGTGTCTTATTGTTTAATGTACATGGATTATTTTCGCTTGAATTGTGCAATGACCCGCCGTCACATGGAGTCCAAGCGTCACTCGTGCGATGTATGCGGCAAGTCGTTCACGGAGCTGTACGCTCTGCGCCGGCACGAGCGCGTCCACACCGGTGAACTTGTGGAGAAGAAGCACAAGTGTACCATGTGTGATAAACGGTAAGTTGGATTTTGTGTCTTATTGTGTAAGGTAAATGGGTTATTTTCGCTTGAATTGTTGTTATGTTAGTACAGGTGTTTTTGGAGTAGGTACCTAACTTATAATAATTTCGGTATCAAGATCTAATGGTACCTACTAGCTGTTCTGGGAAACCACCAACCATAAAAATCGAATTATTCAGAAATAGCTTTTCAGAAAACTGTTACGAATGCCTTAATTAGCTAGAATTACATTAAGTGTATCTTATCTCCCAACCTGTGATTAATATTAGGGGCTAAAGTATGAAATTGCCGTTTTATTCTAGTAGGTTTTTGAATTGCCATAGAGTCTTCATGGTTTGAGGTTTTCGAATGAAACTTTTTTCACGTGGTTTCTGTGATGTTCTTCTTTTTAAAAATGTGAAACATTTGATTATCGATGTTCAATTGTTTTTGTTATTCAACTTAAACAAGAAAGATGGACACTGCGAAAATTTGAGTAATTTTTGAATATGAATTCCGACGCGGAAGTAAACGGCAGAAACAGCCCGCAATATCAATGCTGCATTTGAAGAGGTGTCTGCTAATGAACGCACCGTGCGATTTTGGATTAAACGCTTTCGTGGTGGAAACTTCGACTTGAAGAACGAGCCATGAAAAAGACCGCCTGACAGGTGATTAACGAGAAATTAAGAGAGACGGTGAACGCCGATCCTAGTCAAACTACCCAGATACCCAGCCGAAGACGAATAATGTTGAAAAAATTAGCAGTAAAACAGCCACGACTCATGAATCGACCTTCACCGTTATTGCTCCATGACAACGCGAGGCCTCATACAGCAAAAGAAACCGTTTTAACTCTTCAGGAACTGCAGTTGGAAACTATTCGTCTTCCTCCATATTCGCCAGACCTTGCTCTAACGGACGACCATTTTTTTTTGTGATTTGGACAATTATCTGCGTCACAAGAAGTTTCTTTCCAGGAGGCAGATCAAAATTCTTTCACACAGTTTGTGCAGTCTAGATCCTCAGAGTTCTATCGTAACGGCATAAATGACCTTCTTATTAGATGGCCGCAATGTATAGATAATAATGGCAACTATTTTGATTAAATAAGTTTGTTAAAAATTAAAAAAAAATTCAATTTAGATTTTCAGTACAAATCGGCAATTTCATACTTTAACCCCTATTATTATTTTTCCAGTTAAGTTTGATATGATTTCTCTTAGTGAATAGACAAACAAACATACAATCTCCTCAGGTACAGTAACAGCAGTCTACTAGCGACTCACATGTCGCGCCACATAGGGCTTCGCCCCTTCGAGTGCAGCGTCTGCGGGAAGCGCTTCACGACCAACCGACTGCTGTCTTCGCATCGACTAGTACATTCTGAGAGCAAGCCCTATGCCTGCCAGTATTGTGAAAAACGGTAAATAGTTGTACCACAGAATAAGTTGTCTCTTTACTTATATGTTTTTATAGTTTGAATCGAAATCTGATTAAAATTTTTGTACTACATGCTTCCAGCGCTAAATCTAGTATGTCTACAACAGCTACTTAAACTTTGTAAAATGTATAAATAGCCCCTTTAAAAAAATCATTAGACACTTGTTAATACTGATCGGAAGGATTTATTCAGATTCTCGACATTTGTATTTACTTTTCAACCTGTTAAACTGGAAGCTACCCCTTATTGATACTAGGGCTCAGAGAGACTCAGGGATTCTATTAAAGTGGACGGAGACAGGAAGTTTGAATAATTTCTGGTTTTCTAGGTTCTTAGATTCATAATTATATAATAGTTACATATCTGATAATATGTTTTCCCTACAGTTTCCGTCACGAGTCGACGCGCAACACGCACCACCGCACGCACACGGGCGAGAAGCCCTACGTCTGCGCCGTCTGCGGGAAGAGCTTCATACAGAACTCCAACCACACGCAGCACATGCGGACACATACCGGTACTGTGATGTTCTACTTATTTACAGCATTTTCTTATTATAAAGTGTCATGCTTGCATCTATTAAACTCTAGAATTGAAAATTCCTCAAATGACCCCTCTCGCTGTGGATGCAGCGTGAGAGCTCTTACTGAATATAACCATCCTTCTTGAGCCCTTCAAGTACTAGGGCCGTGGTAACCCTTTCAAACAATTCTGCAGCCCGACAGGAGCCTATTCCTGACTGCGTTTCAGACTGTATTTGGAAATAATGACAGACAAATACAGCAACATTAAACCTCAAATCCTCAGTTATTTTTCAATTCCACATTGACTATATCCATTGTTGCAAATTATTTGCAAAATATTAAATTCGGCACTTCTAACAGTTCTTATTTCTTAAGTCATTACATTTTTCAGGTGAACGCCCATACTCATGTTCGATATGCGATCGCAAGTTCTCATCGGGGTCTTCACTGAAGAGTCACGAACGAATACATTCAGGAGAAAGACCATACAGCTGTGATGTTTGTGGAAAAGGGTAAATAATTACTTTTATCATTTCAATTGTCTGTTTTTGGCAGAGTACATATTTTGCTAGAATCTTGATTGAAGTGATGAACTCCCACTAGTACTTACTGGAATACGAAACATTTTGTAAATAAACAAGCGAATGAGTCACACCAAATACATCCTTATCCTTGATAATCATCTGAAACTCAATAATTACGTTTATTATTGTAGAAGAGCGTTCGTATATTCTAAAGCCCTTCTTCAATATTAACACTTATTTACATAACAATAAGATACAATTTACAACCCACAGGTTCACCCGCAAGAACTTAATAGCGCACATGCGCCAGCACACGGGTGAGCGTCCGTACGAGTGTAGTCTGTGCAACAAGAAGTTTCCGAATTCCACCAGACTCAGGGATCATCATAGAGTGCATACTGGTTAGTATACTGTATCTGCTGTATATTCTTCTCTTAAGTACAGAGTAGTAGAAGAGAGGAAAAAGAAAATAAAATCTGTAGTCTATCTGAATTCATACTGTATTTTATCGAACAAATTTTTCTATTACCAACACCCTGACACGCTAATACAATTCCCATTAAACTGTTTTCAAAAAACATAGGAAGCGAAATACTGGTGCTTACCCAAATTGTATCCAATTGCTTATTCTGTTTCCAGGTGAAAAGCCGTTTGAATGCACAATCTGCCCTCAAAAATTTGCAACGAAATCTCAACTGTTGAAACATTGTAAAACCCACCAAAAGAAGAAGAGGCGAACTGAAACCCGTGGTCTAGTCATATTGCAACAAGTCGAACCCGTTCCCATGGTTACCGATAGACTAATATTCAATAAGGAGCACGGCCAATTAATTGCAGTTACTGAAAATATTGAGAACAAGACGCTTGAAAACACACCCAAAGAAATGACTTTGAACATGGTGCAAGAAATGCCCTTAGAAGTTACAGAAGAATTAGTGTTACAAGATGATAGTAATATGAAGGGAAACCTTTTAGTTGTCGATAGTAGCCCAAATAATAACTATGAAGCTGGCAACATTTGCTTGAACACAAGCAATGTCAATATTATTGATGATGTTAACTATGATGGTGAAAACCTGGTAACACTGAATGGAGGCGGAGTCAGTATTTCTACAGCTAACCTCGAAGGTACTACAGTGAAACTGTACCAGTTAGACCAAAGTTTAGTACAAATACATAGTTCTGGTGGGCAAGTCACTATTAGTAAGATTAGTAGCAAAATGACTGCCAACTTTTAGTTTTTAGTATAAGAACAAATTAAGTAAGATGGCAAACATTGAGGTATTACAATAGTATTTATTGTTATTTTTAATATATCCTTGTATTTTAAACTTCTTTCCTTCTAAAGTAAGAAGCACAATAATAGAAAAAATTGTTTTATGTGAATAAACAGTTAATGAAGGTTTTTCCAAAGATGGTCATATTCACATTTATTGTTTTGTATTCATTTGAAATGTTCAATAATTTTAAACCTATTTAATTGTGTCGTTAAATAATTTCAGTCACAGTACCTATTGCCAGAAAGAGTATTTTAAGTAAAAATTTGAAATAAAAAAACTTAATAAGTAACAATAGTTTTATTTCACTTAAATAAAAATACTTTGGATCTATATTCTACTTTTCTACATAAATGCAAATTAAAACCAACCGCTTTTCTTGGAATCTTCGTATTTCTTGATGTTGACGAGCATTGAACTGTGGATCTCTTGAGCGTTCCTGTTCTGGCCGTAGTAGTCAACAAACTCACCATCAGGGTTGACAAGATAAATAATAATCGTGTGGTCCACCTGTAGATAAATATATTCACTTTATGGCATGTGAAGGAAGAATACCTTTATTGTTATACATGTATTCATCATTTGTCTTGTATGCTGATAATTATTGCAAAAATTAATTCAGAAGTTGTAATTTTGTAAGGACAAAGAAAGTAATATAAACATTATATAACTTCTGATGAAAAAATAATATAGTGTAAACTCTGTATAACAAGAATGAAAGGACTGTGCATTTTATAGCATTATAAAGAGTTGGCGTTAAATGGAGAGAGTGTATCAGTGTATGGAAAACAAGCTAACCCAGGAAACCCAATTGATTTCAACGCTTTAGGGAGTTTGTGTTAAATCGAGAGACAGATTAGTAATATATAACCTTCTTTACTTACAATGTAATCATTATCAACATCCTGTGGTCCCGCACTGAAGTAGACGCGATATGACTTGCATGCTTGCTGAACCTGGTCTTTACTGCCTGTCAAGCCCAGGAAGCGTGGAGAAAACTCCTTGCAGTACCTGTTTGAAAATTACTCTTTTAATTATGAAGAACTGGCTGTTTGTGATAAGTCTTATATAATTGTCCAGCGCTTATATTAGCAAAACTCATCAAAATAAGATTAGCTTTTTCAATTAATTATAATTGTGCACTATCATCCTTGGCCTTCAAGTTTTTTTATAGTTTTGTAAAAAAGTTGAGACATCTAAATTTTATACAAAAAATCCATTGCATAGTAATGATCAGTGTAAAACTTACTTTCCAACAATTTCTGGTGTATCTCTCTGAGGGTCTACAGAAATGAAGATAGGCTGTACTGGTGGCAGCTTTGGATTACTATCTGAAAGATACGGAAAATGTTTCATGAAAAAGTATTCAATAAGAACAAGCACAGACCTCATTTACAAATTATAAGCTTGATATGATTTAAAAAAATATTATAGATACATACCATGCATATTAACAACTTCAGCTAACTTTTCCAACTCATCGGGGCAAACATCAGGACAGTGGGTGAATCCAAAATAAATTAACAGCCATTTTCCTAGGAAATCTGTGCTTTTCACTAGTTTACCCTGAAAAAACACATAGATATTGTTTTTAAAATGGAGACTGTTCCAGAATAGATAGCTTGCAATATTATCAGTGGCTAAACAAGCTGTAGGTATAAGAAGACACACGTATCCATTCATTCAGGAGTCATAAGATATAAGAACGGAATAAATCATCTCACCTCTGTGTTAACCAACTCAAATGTGCCTCCAATCTTAGCCTTCCCAAGTTGTCGCTTTCTTTCACGATCCAAGGCTTCTTGTTTCTCATGTCTGACGTACATCATGAAAGCAGTCAATCCTCCGCCTATGAGAGCGGTTGCTGTCATGGATTTCCATGTTATAGCTGAGGTGATACGATACGGTTTCTTGGGTGGTACCGGGGGCACGGCACATTTTTTCACAACAGAAGTACTGAAAGCACGACACAACGCACCACACCTATTTCTCAATACAGAGTTCATTTTCAAAGGCTAATATTTATGTAACAATTTTATTCAGAAATCAGGGGCTATGTTATCAATTTCATAATAATTATCTCAGAGCACAATTCGGCGTGTTCACTTTTCCTCTTTCAGCTGAAGAACTGTCAAACATCTGTCTGGTTGACACTGACACTTGACAGGTAAATGCGGGTTATAGGTAGACTCAGAGAAACGGAATGTTAATTTATATATTTTATGTTAATTTATAGATTTAGATATTGAATATTATTTAAAGAACTATTTATTTTAACTTCTAAACTTTCTAAGAAATGTTGGACGGTAACGCACTGTTACTGTTGGTACGACATTCCAAACTTACGGACCCACGAACCTCCCAAAGCTCGTAATCAACCTCTAGGTAACACTTAACTACTTCGACGACATTGGGATATTCTTGTCTTGTTCAAGTCACAAATAATATCAATACATTTTAAGATACACATCATCATAAATATTATAACTAAAAAGTATTTTACTTAGGTACCTACCACGAAGAGAAATTAACTGAACAGCTTAGGTATCTAACGCGAATGATATACATTGCAGAAATAACGTACCTACTAGATACTCTATCTATCTATATGATAAAAGACCTAGAATTTTATTTAGAAATAATCTTAATAATTGTTCTGAGGAAACCGGCATTTCATCTGTGGTACGTGGTAGGTACTTAGGTGTTAGTGTTTATGAACCTACTTATAGGTAGGTACTCGGTGGTTACTTAAATACAACTTTGTAGGTGGTGTAGGTCACAACCGCGACTGAACCCATTACCGGCGTGAACTAAGTCATTTAAATTCATTTCGAAATTTTCGTAGTTCGTGCATCCTGCTAATGAAAAAATGCCAGGGGCGGAGCTGCCACAACCGCAGCCCTGTGGGTTTATAAACATCGGACTTTTGCTTGAATCGCCCAAAACCACCCAGTGCCCTCCGATAGAAGGAACACGAGATTTTCAAAATGTGGCGAATTATTTGTGTAAGTCCTTTGGTACCGAGATTGTTGTGATATCTTTAGTAATGTTTTGGTTTACAAACACAATTTTTAAAACCACTAACATAATTTTCAGGTAACTTTATTGGTGTCGCTATGGTCCAACGCATATGCTCAAGAATACTTACCACCTAAAATCGGAGGGGGTGGTGGTGGTGGTCCTAAGAAACCGATACAAGAACCATCGGTAAGTTTGCGTCACACAAAGATCAAATATTAATTTAATCATTTCACTCGAACCCTCAGGTTTTAGTGATTTGTCTGCAACATTTTGGATAGGTAAGAGCAACTAAGCGAACAGGGTTGGACTTTATCAGCAACAATCTGTCGAACATTTCCTCAAACAGAGCTTTATGGTACATATTTTCATTTAAAAGGTGTTTTTTTTTTCAGTTGCCAGCCAACTATGACTTCTCATACGACGTGCAAGACAACGGCGTGAGCCTGGACTTCGGGCACAACGAGAAGAGGAAAGAGGACCACGCGACCGGCTCCTACCACGTGCTGCTGCCTGATGGCCGGATGCAGCTCGTCGAGTATGAAGCCGGGCCCGATGGGTATAAGCCTCAGGTAAGGGAGCTAATGGAATAATTAATTTGCTTTGGCGTGTGTAATTATGTATTATATAATTTAATTTTATCTTAAGGATCAATAAATTATTGTACATGTCTTGTAAAGTATTATTGCATGGCTGTCGAAAAAGGAGATAAAGTTGTATGTATTTCCCGACAATATTCCTAAGTACACTAACCAGAACGCGGCGAGTTTCAAAATGCATCGATATAATCGTTCACATTCAAACCAGATATGCTTAGATCAGTGTAGGTATTGTTGATTGAAGGGCAAAGGCAGCCCAAGCACCCTATCCTTCCTTCTTCCTTCCTCCGGTCCTTTATAACTCTCCAAAGTACGATTAATTTGGATGAGGCTGAGGCCGTATTTTCTGGATTTGTCTTTGAAAGCGTCGCGTTACCTCAGTAAGAAGCTCCCAGATACCTACTGGCTCAACAGCAGACCCCAATAATTCAGAACCTGTAGATTAACAAACATGTTCCTATTTCCAGGTGATGTACATGGGCACAGCGACGTTCCCTCCCGCAGGCGGTACTTCGGACAAGTTCGACGGCTACCACTACAACGCGGCATCAAACAGACAGAGTGTAAGACAAGCGGCGCCTCGCGGCGGGGCTCGCCAGCCCGCGGCGCCCGCGCCTCAGTCCGCACCGCCGCCGCACACATCGCCACCTAACGCCACCCAGTGAATACGTCACATGGTTAACCCGATTAGACCAATAGCGAACAAATGAATCTTCCGAACCTTTTCCCAACTATGTTGGGGTCGGCGACCAGTCTAACCGACGAACAAATGAACTTAGATGACAGATTTAATTTTGGAACACTACTAGAAAAATTGTAATTCTTAGCACTCTTTCGGTCGTTATGGGCTTTGAAATGTTTATATTTTAATGTAATTATTTACTCGGGTCCTTTCGTCAACAAAAATATTTTCACCGCTGTAACTGGGTCTAAGTTAGCCAGGTAATGGTAACAAAATAGACTGTCGGAAAAGTTTCGATGAAAAATGAAAAAATAATTCTCAAGTGTAAATAAAGAGTTTACGATCTTTTAATATTTAGTCTTTCAAAAACCTTCCTACACCCATAAATACATTTTCATAGGTACGTGTTATTTTAAGGCATGCAAAACAAAGGTTGTACGTGTGACGACGTAAATATCATCGACATAGGCTTAGAAATAAAAACCGAGATTCAAAAAATAGTAATATATTTACACCTCTACAAAACATTGGCATACTGTTTGGTACAAACTACTATTAAAGCTATTTACATCAAATTTAACACACAATTTAACAAAAAAAGTAGACCGAAGTCTACAATAATAGAATTATAAATTATTGCTATGACCTTTTTGCACCATTTACAAGAACGGTATAGGAAAGCTATTTATACCATAGAAATCGTTCTCTATAATATTCAAATTAAGAATCATACATAGATTTCTGTATAAATCCGTCTATGGTCTTCTTATCAATAAGACAAAAAAGGTTGCAAGCTACTCCAATCTGTATTTTTTTCCAAGCAACATCAATCTTTATACTATAGAGATACAGTTGAAAATCAATTAAAGAAGTTTGACAGATCGAAGTAGCTCAATGTGCTAGCGTCTGTACATATAGTATTTTAATTACATGTGAAATTACCTTCGATCAGAAATGTCCAATGTCAAGATAAAGACGGCGAGCAGCCGAAAATCGATCTCAGTGGCGTGCACTTGGAGAGGCCTATGTCCAGCAGTGGACTGCGATAGGCTGATGATGATGATGAAGATAAAGACACTGGTCAAAACTTACACATATGGAAGTTAGAACGTGCTTAGGAATATTTTCGACTCTGTGCATATACTAGACTTATAGACTAGTGTTGTCTCTAAGTGGTATGTATTATATCGATATTTTGATCCGGCCAGTGGACGCGCCGGTGTGACGATACAGTTTCAAAACCCACGTTATCGAATGACGTGTATTCTTTCTGCATATTCATTTCTGCCAAGTTTCGATACCTGAGAAAATAGTAATTTGCTAAATAATTGATAATATAAGTTTAGGTTCAAGGGCCATGTTTAAAATTCGTGTACATTGAACATCCCTGGCATTCGTTACGGATAGTCAGAAGGGGTATTGGGTTGCCCGGGTAACTGGGTTGAGGAGGTCATTCAGGCAGTCGCTCCTTGTAAAACACTACTGGTACACAGCCGCATCCGGTTAGACTGGAACCCGACCCCAACATAGTTCGGAAAAAGGGTCGGGAAATGATGATAATATAATACATTTGTTAATAAAGTTTTACCTTTTAACAAGTACACAGCAGCCGAGCAGTAATATAATTTGCACGG
Source organism: Helicoverpa armigera (assembly GCF_030705265.1). Lineage (NCBI taxonomy): Eukaryota > Metazoa > Arthropoda > Insecta > Lepidoptera > Noctuidae > Helicoverpa > Helicoverpa armigera. Next base: position 3,919,910 of record NC_087132.1, on the reverse strand, counting down.
CGAGCCAGGCTAGCGCCAGTGACACTAGAAGCAGCTCGTGAACGCATATCAAGGAACTATCGGCAATATTGCTCTCCTCAGCTGTTGACAAAGAAATACTTACATAAACTATAACTTATGGTTTCACAAGGATTGATAGTAATATTTGACAGAAATTACCTATAAGCAGCTTTATCTAGCAGATACTATTAACTAAGCGATAAGGATAACTAAGCGATACTTTATCGGTAACCAGTAGTTCAAACCAGTGGCGGATACCCCTATGTACTTCCGCTATGCTACTTTATGTACTTCCCTTAATATGTACAAACTTAGATAGGCACTCTCATATTTACTCCCTTTTTGGACTACCCCAGACATGTAAGCAGTCCTAGTGATATTTACAATGATATACAACAAACCATAAATTATATTCAAAGCAAATAGAGCGCAAAATGATTACGGAGGGTGTTATAATCAAAGACACTTAAAAGTCAGCGGGGAAACATTATGTGCGCGCACGAGTGTAACATTATTCATTAGTGATCATCAATAGTCATCGATTTACTAATTCAGTAGTCAACTGTCTATATATCGACAAAGATGTTGGAAGAATAATTTGTTTGGTAAGGATTTATTTATATACCAAGAGCTACATAGATGGAATGGAAGACGGATCTATGCTACTATTATCATGCTGAAGAGGCTTGTTTGAACTTCCTAGGAAATCTATTTAAAATTATTTCAGAGCTGTCGAAGAGTGTGAACTTGACGAAAATTGAATGTGACATAAAAATTAAATACAACTTACGGATATTAGACCGGTGATCAGCTCGAACTAGTGTATCAGTAGACAGAATGTCTTTAGAATCGACGAGTAAGTCCAGTTCTAGCTCGACAGCGTCTTCTGCGAGCTGGCCGCAAGCCGCCTTGCTACCGAGTGCCACCACGCCGGGCCTCATCCGCTCCTGCACGCGGATGCCCGGACCTTCCGCGCCGTCGCCCGGCCCCTCGGCGCGGACGGACGCGGGCGTCTCGTCACCCCACTCGTAGAACGTAGAGTTTGTTTGTCGAGCGCTACGGTTGCCTGACGGTCTTTTGGGTTTGCATTTCACCTGGTCAAAAAATATAAGTTTATACCCACGGCCAAACATTGCAGTCAATTTGAGGGCCAGCCTAAATCTTTGCAAAAATAATAAATATTTCATTCGCAGGCAACTACTGGGGCGTATAACTCGAAGCATTTCATTTAATCTTTTTAATTGAATTTTATTTCCCATAAAAAAAGCTGGGGTATCCTTAGCTTAGATATATTTTAGCTTCGGAAATGCTGCTGCTCTCCATCGAGGCATTTAACGTCCCAATGAGTGTTTCGTGGTAGTTGTACCGCCACCAGTCGGACGCCAGAGCGTTGTTCGTTTTCCGCCACGATTGTTGGTTGCCCTGAAGATGACGTAGCCATGATAAAAAACTCACCGGAATACAAGTGTCGTCACAAAACCGGACCATGACAGCGAACCGGACGACGTGTGACGTGGGGAAGCGGAACGCCTTGAACCGCGCGGACAGACGCTGTGTACCGCCCACTGATGTACGAGTGAATGGCGGGAAGTCCACCTGTTTAGAGAACTTTGTCATCAATTGTTCACATATATTTACCTACATGGTGCAGTGCTAACTGAAGCCCAGAAAATTCTGATACTATATCTAATCTAGGGACGGAGCCAGTTCTTAAAAAGATTGTGCTTTGGTTGTGAAATAGCCAAAAATTCACGAGTATAGAGAGTACATGAGGGGTAGGATATGAGGGAGTACATAAGGATCAAGATTAGGGAGTAGATAAGAGAGTATATGTATAGAGGAGTACAAAGTGAGAGCACCTAAAAAGCAATATGCTATCTTAGTATTTTCTTAGGGCTTTTGTAGCCCTAAGCACAGCTACTCCCTCAAACGTCAATATAGTAAAACTATCCACTTACCTGTCCTGTGGGACATCCTTTACCATCCAGCAACAATACCGAACTGTCTCCAAGTCTGGAAGAAGCAACCAGATGATACGCCTTAATCTCCGAGGCATCTGTAATCAACCGAGACCACTGTTAAACAACATTATAATGAGACATGAAATTGCTGTGATTATTTTTCCGACCCAAATATCGACCAATAGAATTGCACCATTCGACGTCACGTGGTACAACCTACATGGTATTATACTGATAATTTTTTTTGAATATTTTCTCTGGTCGTTGCTACGTCAAACTGACAGGTTGTGGCCGACATTTGGGACGGAAAAATAATCCCCCGAATACCACACGAGCTTCAAAATTATCTGGCATTTCCCTCAAGGTTCCCTGCAAACAAATAAAGTCGTCAAGTTTTTCAGGAAAAATCACTCGCGCTTCGCGCTCGTTATTTTTTAACCTGAAAAACTTGACTCCTTCATTTGTTTGCAACGAACCTATCGGAAAATACCCGATAATTTTGAAGCTCTTGTGGTATTATAAGTGAAAAATCATAGTATTGTTTGTTGAGTAGCTCAAGCATGACACTGATCAATTACTAGAACATCATTATGTAAATCGTGGTAAGTTTTTTTTTTTCATTCATTGAGTGGTAGTCGTCTTATTTATTGCATTGAAAACAACTGCTAGACTTTGATATTAATAGGAAAAAAAAAACTATAAATAAACGATTAAACATACAGTTTTGACATGATCGGTAATGAATTACAACTATCGTGGAATCGTTCTATGAGGCAAAATTATCAACAACGAGGTTAAACCTAAACCCTTTCCAAGTATAAATCATCCGAAAATATTCAATAACATACATGTACCAAATTCTCTACCTTATACTTAACTCCAATGGTTCCTAGCTAGCAATACCAAATTATAATCCATCCGTTCCGCTCGTGGCGTTAGCGGAAAGACGTCTACTGCTGAGTAAAGGCCTCCCCCAAAGTTTGCCACTTTTTACTCGATCTTCAGCAACCTGCATCCACTACTTCCCAGCGACCTTATTCCACTTACGGTCTCACTTCATTGTGTCGGATAACTGTACCTACCCACTGGAAATGAAATAATATTCCAACTCCTTACCAGGGGTCTCAATCCTCAGTTCAAGAGGTTCTCCAAGCGAGACTGCGCCAGCCCCACTGTCGTCGACCACTCGCACCACGTACATGGAGACAGGAGTGGTGCTGATGCCGTACACCGCGCTCGCTGCTGCTGGTGACACCAGGTTAGGGGACTCCGTCTCACTTGATTGTGTCGGCTTTTTGTACCCACTGAAAAAAAGGATAAAAATACCTTAAGTAGCTTGATAAATATAGCTTATGTTTACAAACAACGTTCCATCAACACGTTATCAACAGAGTCAGACAAAAATTTACCATGAATATGGGGAACTTAGATAGACATAAAGAACAATGATAACTTCATTCAAAACTTTTTCCAGCGAGAGAAAAAGGAATAAACTAAGTCTCCATAGAAATAACATTAGGGTTTACCTTAAACTTATTCGAAAGAAGGATTTGACGATATTTTAAACTAGCTTCAGCTTCAGCCAACGGCTTCGCCCGCGTGGTGTGTTGATAATAAGTAGCCTATGTGTTAATCCAGGGTATCACCTATCTACATACCAAATTTCAATCAAATCGGTCCAGCTGTTTTTGCTTGATTGAATAACCAACATACATCCATACATTCTCACAAACTTTCTTCAGATTTATAGTATAAGTAGGAAGTAGGATTAGAAAGTTAGAAAAACTCTTTTCTAAGAAGGCATAAAACATGTGTTTTCTTCCTATTATGTTACTGGGGAGTTTTCGCTATTAGCTACTATCATGTTCTGAAAAAAAAAAACTCTAATATTTACCCGATATCGCTGACAGCGACGGTGGCATCAACATGTTTAGCGTCTCTCGCTTCGGGCGAGCATCCCACGCGCACCCAGCGGTCCCCAGCCGTCTGTATGATCGGGTTGTTTTGTATCATCACCATCACGTACGCCATTGTCCTATAGAAAACAACAAGAATAATAAGAGAGACCATTGTATGGCGCATACTAGGAAGAATGTGTTGAACAAGGAAAAAAATGTGCATAAAATAGCAATGAATCTTGCACAATGCAGATAAAGACGCTTGATAACACGGTAAAAAATTGTGTTTATAAGTACTTACACTTAAGTAAGAAATGATGGGTAGATTTTTTTTTAAATATTAGTCGTCATTTATTTTCTAGCGTTCTTAGGTACCGGTTGTTTCTTGCCGGTTCTTTTCCATAAGACCGACTCTTTGGAACCATTTGAAAGTTTCGAAACAGCTTTCATAGGCCTATTTTAAATTAAAAAAAAAATGACTGACTTATCATAAGAAAAATGTATCAAACCTATTTATAACTCCGTCAGGTCCATTAGAAATGCCGTAAGCGAAGTTGACGTCACAATCTCCGTGCATAGGCAGCGTCAAGCGCACGGTGGAGCCGGTCCCCCGCGCGGCGCACTGCTCTCCGCGCCCCGGCACGTACACGCGCCCGCGGAACATTCCGCGCGGAGAATACGTCACTAGCATCTGATCTTCCTCGCATTCCACTGTGACTGGAGAAGCATTGCAATTTGATTTAAAAGTGCTTAAGTATTTTTATTTATGACACTTATGCGAATATTAGACATTTAAATAAAACTACTTTTATTAATATAACCGCGAAAAAATGCGTAAAAGTAGTTTTATTTAAAAGTTCTTACTGTTTCTCATGGCTTCACCCGCATCGCGGGAAACTTCTTCTCGTATGCTATAAAGTGGTATGATAACCAATGTCAACCGGGGACAGTATAGTTGTAGCTAGGTAATTATCAACATTGAAGAATTATTCAAATCGGACCCGTAATTTCGATGCAAACCAAACAAACAAAAATATTAGGTTACATAGATTAACCGCAATCAATGCCTAAACTCCAATACCTATCTATGGCAAATAAGCGTCCAAAAAAAATATTGATGACATCATTCAAAAGACAAGAGTACGTACCTATTCATATCTGACACTTACTGTTAAGACAAACGACTCTCCTATAGTAAGTGGCAGCAGAGATCCTCCTGAGCAGCCAGGAGCCGGTCGTGATGAGGTCTTCACTATGCAGGTCGCATAGCCCGCGCCCCCCGCCACTGTTCACATACTCCTCCGATATCCACGTAAACCCACGGCAGATGAAACTTTCCGCTTGCTCGCATAACGTTTTACACTGAAGATTAAACAAGACTATTAGATAGATATAGACTATTAGAGTATAGACTATTAGATATAATATTAGATATAGATATAGACTATTAGATATAAATACGACAACTGAACGAACCCGGGACCCGCTGAAGCTCTCTGTGACGGAGATTGTGACGTCAACTTCGCCTACGGCATTTCTAATGGACTCTTGCAACAACTAAGATGCAATTTTAACATACTTAGCATGCATTTTACATGCTTAGTAACATCACACATGGGTGGTATGACTTCCATACAAAATTTTTGTGACAAAACATTAGTAAAAAATGTTGTCTAAGGTCATCATAATTCACTCAGCAGATCCGATTCCGGTTAGTTATGTATATTATCGCATGACGAAGACATCCTTTATTTTCCTCGAAAAAAAGTTCTTCCAGTAAAAAGCTACAGTCGGTATCTCAACCAACCAAAGTGAATTCAATAGAAGGCCATCAAACAAATTCTTTGTACTGATTAATAGTTTTTATTATAGCGAAGTAATTATTCGCACGACATTCGCTATAAGTACCCACTGTTAAACCGAACCCAAGTTACATCAACCAATTGGCTATTTAAAGTCATAAAAAATGTGAGTCACTTGAAATCTACATATCCCAGCAATGACTACATTTCTATTATTACAGCCTATTTCATAAACATACGAAAATACTTTACGGTAGGTAACAGATAACAAACGTACCTACACAAAAAACCTTAAGTTGAATATACGATTAGAGGTCTATCTATATATGTAGCAATAGGTACGTTTAAATTTGTAAATCATGCCCAACAAGTTTATATTTTCATTTTGATTCGCGCTCATAATTATAAAAAAAAAAAAACCGTTAACAAAAAACAAACGTTTACATTTGTTGTCACAAAAAATGCAACAGTTGTACGTTATTATTAATAATCCTGACCTAGCTACGACCCCTTCAGTATGGAGCCCTACACTACAGCCTAGGTACTTACTTCGTCTTTTGTGTAGTTTTTGATAGTAAATTCCACATGTCTCAGCGTTTGGTTGTAGTACTCTTCATAAGAACATCGATCTATCTTCTTTGGATCTGAAAATAAGAAAATAATTTATGTGTTGCATTTGGGCAGCAAAAGACGTGAGGGCAAACTGCAATTAGATGCATCCTGGTTAGCACACGAAGATACCTCATGTTACCTACGTCACTAGCCGTTTTCCCGCGGTAAAACACAGCCAGTTCACGTAACCCTAAAATATGCTCGTGCATTGAACACGGAGATTTACTGCAGTTTGGGTTATCCACTGGCAAATTATGATGGGTTAATCCATTATGCAACCAAACTTGATCGCAAATCATGACACGCTTCAAGGCCCTTTCTATATTACGTGTTCGCAACAAAAGGATATTATTATCTGATAACAGAGAACTGAACATAAGGTTAGTCAGTAATTAAAAGAACGTAGGTATAGCTGGGCCCCGATTCTCCTAAGTTAATAATGACAAAATCGAATAGAAATCGAATCGCAATATGATCGTAATAGCAGTTTTAACCATATCGGGCATTCTGCTACTAATAAAAGTCCAATCGTATTCGATTGACATTTGATTGATGTGCGATTGGTCTGCTATTTTGATGATTTTGGTCTATACGGTAGTTTGCTGTACAATCATTTTGCAATCGTAAATCATTTGCAGACAAAATGATTCATTATTGAATGACAGAAAAGGATAAAAAGGTTTATTTCAAAGAAAAAATAGCGGAATGCCACATACGCTTCAATCGTAATCGAGTCGGGATTGGATCTCAGTCGAATCGAGTCGAACGTCAATCGAATGGCCCTTAAGTAAAATTAGGAGAATCGGGCCCCTGAGTTGCATAGGAAACTGGAGGTATGTGGATGGAAGTGCTCGAGTAGTACCTACCTACCATTGCTTATGAGATAGATATGTACCAAAAGAGACTTTGTACCAACACATAAGAAAACTCTTCGAACATTCAAAATATGACCAGTCTTAGGTCGGTCATGCAAAAGCAAATTGATGTAGTGTAGTCGGAACTTATTGAGTTTTTAAACCCGGATACATATTTCGATGCCTTGTGTATGGGACGCGAATATCTCGATGTTATGGAATGCTGTCGGGGAATACCTGGAAAAAATACCTGCAGGTACTGGTAGAAAAAGGAATCTATTACCATAGTGAAACTTATAAATATTAATGAATAATATAGGTAAGCCTCGCATAGTTACGGAATCCATCGCCTATACATGCGGGACAATGCAATATGATAATAGAAACGAGTGTTAAGTAATAAGTAGGTAGATAACCAATGCGAAGGTACTATTGGCGTGCAAAAATATTGTAATGGTAGTTTTCAGGTAAGTGCTACGTGACTTAGGTAAGTACGAGCTAATAGTTACAAGATTATATGACTAGATGATAGATGACAATACAATATAGAAACCGAATTATTATATGTACCGAAAATGAACTTTTGCAAAAAGATTAAGCACGATACTGACATAAACCGGACTATCGCATACTTATTATTAATTATTTGATGTAATTGAAAGGTAGAGCAACAATATTATGACTTTTGGAGAAGTAGGTAACATGAAATCAGTTTTATAATTTAAATCATCGCAATTAAGTAGGTAATAGTTCTCTAAACAACATCTTTACCGATAATTATTTTATCGATTTGTCCTGTTTACCAAAATTCTTTGCTACTTAATAAAATACAAACTTTTTGGAAATGGCTCATAATATGAATCATTACATCACCTATTATTAGTATTGTATGTTACATAAAATTATAATTTTTATATAATACGTTTTAGATGATTATAACATACGTAAGTTCACGGTTCACAGAATTGAATCTCAACATTATCGTTTCCAATGACCTCCAGAAATTGTATCAATAACTGGTTTATAGTTACAATTATGTATGTTTCATAGAAATCGGAATTGATTGTCATTTTTTTCTAGTGGAGTGTGATTACTGATAAAATGTTATGTTTTCGTTTTTAAATAAGATTTTTCTTCTTTTTAACTAACTTATTAAAATCCCAATACACCTACATAGAGATTTACTATACTTACAGTCATGAAAACACTGGTTTTCTATATAAACGGTGTAGTAGTTGGACACTCGATAAGACTCCGGCTCAGTGAATCTATTCTCTCTGTTCAAAAGACAGTTGCCAATCATGGAGTCTGCAGTGTACATCAGGTCGGGATCGAAGTCGCTCTGAGGTACGACCCATTGTGCAGACCTGTAAACAATGCGAGGAATGTTAATAAAACATTCTCATAGTATGATAGGTATCCTTAGTAATCTATGTTTTGAATAAAATATTGTTCCATAAGGACCGATCAGAGCGACGACGCTATTTGAGAATCACTTGATTTGAGAACGGGACTGCGTGGTCAGGACTTTGATTTCCCCGTCCACAGTAGAGGCACCAGACGTAAAAAGAAGGCAGACGACCACCTGTACCTTAAAATCTCAATTAAGGACTAGAATTTTAGAAAGAGGGTTCTCCCGACTGTCTCTGAAAGGGACGAGGAGGGAGGTCCCCTGTGCCATACCTCAGAGGCAGGATAAGGAGACAACTAGGGACATTGTTATGAACATTATGTCCATTACTCTAGATATCTTTCTTGCGCTAGCAGAACAAATCAAATCTACTAACTTTATTTAGTGTCTGGGTAACCAAGATACAGGCTGTGCTTGCTCTGGGACCCGCTGTTAAGCTTGTAAGTTTCCTGTTACTTCTAACTTAATAATGTACGTAATATGTTAACGAACAAAGCGAAAGCTATTAATGAATTTGAATAGAGAAATTGTTGTTAAAGGTACTTGATTAAGCAGCGTAAAAACATTAAGGTAGGTCATAGGAGGCGAATAGCGGTGCAAATAGCGACGCAAAAAAACGACTATGAGACTCAGGGACTTAGACACGACCCGCAATGAAAGATGCGGCCTACGTCAGCACATGAATCATGTCGCGCTCAGACGATTTTCTGCTTTGGTTGTTGTAGGTATCTTCAGTATAGGGAAAACAATTTCCAATCTAACTAACACCCAAAATAACTGCAAATGTAATCATTTGTGCGTTTGGAATTCCTGAAATTCCATTCTGTCGCGTAATCAATATGATATTTAAATTCATCAGACATCCGAAAAATATGACAGAGGTAAAGTACCTAAGTATGTGTTTTATTGCCGACATACACTTGTATGTCTGTAGGTAAGTTATGAGAGTCAATCATGAAGTGATTCATTCCTAAACCATTTCTTATTGAATCTGAAAGTGATTCAGGCTCGATCGTGGACAAATACAAAATGTAGGTATATTGCAGACGCTTCCCTCAAAATGAAAATAAAGCTAGTACTTAGGTACTAGCTTTATTTTAGTAAAGTCCAAAATGTTTGCCGGACGAATTCCTAGAAGGTAATTAATTATGAATACAGAATAAACGTGCGAACCTATAAAAAATCCGATCAATGGCTCATAAATGCTTTTATTGCAGCCGTATGCAAACCAGTTATGTATGGATATTACAGATGCATTGATCTAGACGGCAAAAAACAAACAATGTTATTCGTCTTCACTTTTAACTGTTTTTGTCTTATAATCGAAAGTTTGATTGAAACGAATTTGTTCTTACTACCTATTTACCTACTGCTTATAATAGAGGTTGATATATACGTGCATATATAAATGTATTAGTATGTAGGTTTTTTATGTTATAGTTCCTCTCCTTCCTCTAGCTCTAAACAATGATTATGACTCGACTAGAAATGAGTAAACACTAGATGCTTAGGTACTTACGTTTGATAAAGGTAACAACATATATAAGTGATATTTAAAAGATAATTTTACACACCAACAATGCCTACGACTTGCAGCGGATGTGGTTCCAATATTAAAATGGGCAACAGTATTCAAGACAACTATGTGACTGGTTACAAAAATAATAAAAGTCGAATGATGATAATGCGTAACTATGGGTTTTCCAGTTTTCAAAACTGGTCCTTCTGCTACACGGGAATACTCGTCCATATCTCCTCTCTGGGAAAATACAAACTACGAATCTTCAAATGTCAAATAAATCAATCAGCATCCAGTTTTATGTGGAATTTGCTATTAAGTAATATGATTTTGTAAATTTCAAGTCTCAGACCAGAAGCTTTATTACTACTAATATTTAGATAATTCTTCATCCAGACTTTGAATTTATTTACCGCATACTTATTGTTTGGTGACGTGTCATGGTAATGACGTCGGTGTCAGAGGAAGTACTTACGTTATTCTGTTACGCACATTGTTTTTGGGCAGACTACATATTACTAAATTATGGCAGCGGCATCCGTTACTAGGGCTGCCATCCGTCCGGGTTTCCCCAGATTTGTCCTAGTTTAGATCCGGTCCGGGGGCCGTCCGGGCGGGATTTGAAGAAGTGTCCAAGAAAAACCCGGACACTTTTCATGTAAGCAAGCACCTATTTTTCGGCATATGTGTACAAGTAGTTAAAAACATTACAAATAATACAAAACGTTAGCTTCACTCAGTGTGTCAAGGGAAATGCTCTGCATTTAGCTTCGCTAAGAACAAAGTCACCGGCTGCAATGTTATGTCTATGACGTTAGAAATCGCACAAAACCTCTGATTTTACCTATATTAATGAAAATTGAACATAAGGTTATCTTACCGAAACGTTTCATCCCTTAAGAACACAGCATCGTAGCACTCGTAAATGGTGGTGTTGTAAACGACCCTTAGATTGGACCCTTCGGAATTCATATGGTAGCCAGGCGTGTTTTCCAGCGCCCACCAACGTCCATTGCAGTCTTCTGGCACTATAAAAATAGGTACTATTACAACAAAGTTCACGTTACCTGTTATGTGACGCGTGCTATGTTACGCGAAATAAAATAGCTTAGTTTTCAAAAAAAATTGTTTACACAAAAAAGCCAAAAAATATGAGTCATCCGCCTTTGAGGATTAATGAGAATAAAAAAGTTGAGGAAAAGCCGTGTTTACGAGTCTATCACATATCTTACCACAACACATAAATATCAGGAGTCAACATCTAATTAATCTCTCTCTCAACCACATAAGTACATGAAAAAACAAAAACTAACTGCAACAATTAGAATGTTGACAAGTCAAATTATAGGCTGTTTCAGTGGCAAGTAAAACTAACTTACGTGACAAGCAAACTTTCTTGAACATTGCGACATCATTGTCCGTCTTAAGTCTTGCTGAGGATTCACCTGCTACGCCCTGGCAGTTGCCCCTATCATAGGCAACAATGACAGCCCCACAGTCCTGCAATTCACGACATCTTGCTAGGCAGGCACCTGCTAGTGACTCTTCATCACCACTCGCCGAGTACACAAATACTGGAGTAGCGCTCTCCGGAGCCACCCCCGCCCACCGGGTGAACGTTACCGTTTGATCAACCCCACATTGTGCTCTGGATGCTAACGAGAAACAAAAATATTTGTTAGTAAACAAGTAAACGAAGCTTTTGCTTAGGAGTACGCTTACATACGGTTGAGTATGTCCTTGAACCTCGATCAACTAAGTAAGATATCAAGTAAGTAAGATTAAGTTATAGAATTTACATTATAGGTATAAGTAATGAAAACATCTAGGAAAAACAATGGAAAACTATTAATAAATCCTCTAAATCTTTCAAATCTTCGAAGTACAAAAAGAAAGATGATGCTTTTAATGAGAAAAGCAGATGATGAGATGTAAAAAGGCTAGCTGAAGATAATCCAATGTTAGGGTCGGCTTAATGTCCAACCAGTTGCAGCTGCACACCAGTATTTTACTCGGAGCGACTGCCAATCTGACCTCCTCAATCAAATTAGCCGGCCAACCTGATACCCCTTGAGTAAGACCGGTTGACAGACTTTCTGGCTTCTTTATGGCTGACAGCCACCCTCCAAATCAAATTAACGTGGAACTTTAAATTGAAATACTTCCTAAACACAGGATTTCCTAGAGGAATAAAAACTATTAAGTGATGGCCAAATGCGCATGAAAGTCAACGTTCGAAAAGTAGAAATAGAAGTGAAAAGAGTCGCGACCAAAGCGCTAGCCACGTACGTACATAATAATGTGTCTATTGAATGAAAAAGTAAAGAAATCGACCATACACATCTAATAATTTTCCTAAGGTGTCACGACCTTCACACTTACACTTTTCAGACACTGACCTACAGAGTTCATCCACAGAGAACCAACGCTTACGTCATGATCGATCGAACCATCAATGGAGTCAGTGGTATACTCACTCAAGTTCCAAAACATTGAGCGGTAGCGTCACTAAATGCATAGGTATATAAGGAGTTATATTTGCCGCCCAAACTATAAAGCGTCAAGTCAACTAGCCCGACAGTACAGCTTTTGTTCCCCACCCAAGAGAACCTACTTGTGAAATTCTCTTTAAAATCGGATATATCAGTTGCAAGGTTAGTCTTTTTTATTTATATTCATTAATTAGTCTTCTTTTTTATTTAAACCGGTAAAATACAAACAGATTATGGAAATGGCAAAAAAATCGAAGTAAAATAAATTAATTAAAATAATTCATATTTAGGAATAAAGCGACCGTAAATAACAACAAGTATAACTTTTAAAGGGCATAAATTCTTAGCTAACGACTGTAGGCTATTTTTAACTAGGCTTTCTGATTTCTTTCTAATTTAGTTCCTGGGTACCCCGATCCTCTAGTGGACCGTTTTATTTTATATTGATAAACTTAAAAATCGTGGACTAACCTCGCATGTATGAGTGTCGGATCCATTCCTATATCGAATAAATAATGAATTACTGATTTAAAATGTGAAACAAATAAGCTTACCACATAGTTGTTTTTTATGCATCATTATCAATGTTTGGTACACCTACATTTTATTTATTTGAACCGCTTCTTAAAGCATGATCCATGACATGCTCTATTTTCACTATAAGTAGGTACCTAGTTAATAAACTTATTCCAGTTAGTAAACTTCCAGTTAGTACTTACTGGTATGAATATAAAATAAATAAATCATCTTATTTAACTCATCATCAATTGACGATACTTTACTTTAGAGCTTAACTGAATAGTAATAGGTATGTATATTCAAACGGGACCCTTGTGAACGCGTCACTCGAGAGTCGAGGCCCTCAGAAACTGATTTTAAGAAGGTCCTACGTGTAGATAAAATAGGTCAAAATAAAATGCTTTGCAAAAAGTGCAAAAAAAGAAACCTTGATATTTGATTTGATTGGTGTTATGTATGGGCCAAAACGTTTTAATGACTGTAATCATTGTGTTAATTATATATAAAGATCAAAATAGCCAAGCATCCGTTAGAGTTGACGAATTTTATTAAAAGCGCTAATCTCAGTAACTGCTGGTTCGTTTTTAAAATCAGTGATTTTTTTGTCTGAAATCGGAAATCACACGTGTTAAAGTAATTATTTAACTAGATAATTATGTACTTGCACTGTTAGTGCAGCTAATACTTACATACCACGGTTAACTTACCTATATTACCTAAATATCGCTGTAACATACCGCACAATTAAAGATTTGATGGGAAAGTAGAGATAATTATTTTGATTTATACCTATATGTATTATAGTTTATTAAATATGTGTATGTATAATAAGTCTATAAGTGTAAATATATTTTCGTTACGTTTTTTTCAGCACATGAGCACGTGCTATGAAAACATTGTTTTCTTATTTTGTAAAATATGTACAAAAAATATAATAAATAAATAATATTACCCACTTAGATTTATTTCACTGACAACATCTTTAGTAAAATGTTTCCGTAAATAGTGCTTTTTGTTGCCCTTTTATGCGGCGGCGCGGCGGCGTAAACAAGTCCAGCTACTTATAAATATAGTTCAGACAGTGATGATGCAATTATAATAAAGACAACCTGCATACCTGAAATGACTTCAAGATTATAACAACTAAAAAAAATGCATTGACTTATGATAATAACTGTACTGCTTAACAAACTTTTTTGTTACATAAGTACCTATGTTTCGATACCTGATTATTTTTTAAAGATTAGTAATAATGGAAACAATATAAGACTGATAATTTGTGATTACAATAATGACTTTTCCTTAAGTGACACCCAATTCCCCCATCTCCCCTAATAACTTTTTTGTGTAATGTGCAACGAGCACCAATCCAATAATGTGTTTATGCGTATGACAGGCTAAAGTTCAAAATGTTTTCACTATAGAAATTATTGTAAAAGCGATACGTATGAAGAGTTAAAATTCACATTGATTTAAGAGTGCCTACAGAAAATATAAGTACTTAGGTACTATGTTTATTTCAAGGGACATGTTACTTATTTACATTTACTCATCTTTTACTTTTTTGGTGCGACACAGTAAATTGACTTTCAATTAACAAAATATAATGGATGTCATAAATTTATATACCCATGGATAAAACGTAGCCTATGCTACTCGGAAAGAGTGTAGCTGACCAACAGTAAAAGATCTTTTCAAATCGATTTTGGAGCTTTAAGTTTACAAACGTGTTCTCTTTATTGTATCAGTTTAGATGAGAAGTATCGAAAAGAAAGATGGTGCGACCCTAAAATGGACCCTAAGTAGAATTAAAATCAAGACATTATGATGACAACATTTATTATTTATTTCTCTTTGTGATTTTTTTTTTCAGATGGTCCTACAAGGAAAAATAAGCTGGTGTATAGTGGCCTTGCTGGCAATACTCCTGACCATTATGCCTGCACAAACAAGATATGTGCATGTGCACTGCCCAATCGGAAAGAGGCGAATTACCATAGACAACAAACATTCCGCTTTGCACAGACACACAGTCTGTGTACCAGAAGAATTCGTCCAATCAATTTATGACGAATCATACGATTATACTTTTTAGCTAACTGTATGTGTGTAGTATGTATCTACATTCAGTAGTATGTAACCCACCTATTTATAATCCACTGTTTTTACCTATCTTATTTATCTAGATTAGTCATCAATTAAAAATCCTAGTATATCGTGGCCATACTTTCTTTTCCCATCATATAAGATCTAGGCAAACAAGAGAGAACCTATAACATCTATAGCTAGGGAAAAAGAAAATATGCCTACTAAAAAGTAGGATTTGTTAATTGATGGGTTTTATTAAATTAAAAGCATATTCTTTTTTTCTTGACCAGAAGTATTTAATAAGTTAATTTATTTTTTTTATTTGGAAAATTGAAAATGTATAAACTATAGCTTCTAATTCTGGAGCTAATGCCAGTGCAGTCAATGTGCATCCAATGTGCATCCAATTAAATTCCTGAAATATGTATGCTGCATAGCATGAATTCTGTAAAGTCAATGTAACTTCACCAGACACAGTTAGGACTCATAAGAAGACAGTTTATCATCAAAGAAGGCCTACACACTCCACCTAGTGTAAGAGTCCTCGATGAGGAATGACGAAGCCAAAATGCTTTATCAGAAGACTGACTGCTTGGGAGCACAGTTTAGCTCGAATATCAAAGATTTCGAATTAAGTTTGTAGGTCGCTTTTGAAAAATCTTTATAGAAGTCACACAATATAGTTTGTAAAAATAAGATCTCAATTGTTTTATTTGTTGTAAAATCTCCCTTACATTTTCCTAACTACATATGTTGAGGTTGGCTTTCCAGTATAACCAGATGCAGCTGACATAACTTAGATGACTGTTTTTTTACATGGAGCGGACTGCTCGTCTGACCTGAATCCCGTTGCAACCCGATAACCCTTGTTAAGACATAAACTTGGTTCGCAGACTTCGACTGATTGTCAGAAAATATATCAGTGTAACCATTACTTGAACAATGCCCTACAATTCCTGGATTGCTTTTTATCAAGTAAATTTATATAGTTTATTATATAGACATACTACTTATCACTACTACATAATAATGTATACCTAAAGTTAAGGTCGTCTGATACGTAATCGCAAGCTATGACTATTAAAGACAAGGAAAATAAGCAGGAAAGTACACAGGCCAATATCTACCTAAATAGGAAATTACGAAGATGATGATGATAGTAGGTAATATTATGCTCTATCTAAAATACTAAAAAAAATATATTTTACGATGAATCACTTACTATTGAAGAACATGAGCGACACCAGGACAATAACAAATCCATATGGCTTCATAATATTTGATTGTGATCACGTTTAACCGCACTTATGAGTCATAAAATTATCATAAAGATGTACACAACTGTTAAATAATGTTAAAACGTCACGACGCTATAGGAAACTTCGCCGACATACAATGTTGCTGATAAGCATTGTCAGACGTTACGTTCGAACTGGTGATATTATGTACGCAGCCGCGAGTGACCAAGGCAAGTCCACCACTGCACTAGAGTATGAAGCAGCTCCGTCCAGGGTGATGAACCAATTGTGCAATTAGATACAGATCGCTCTACACCAAGTCTGGGCACACCTGAACAAATATACTACACCCCTTTTGATCGGAACAATTTTTTTTAAGTTGGAAATTTTTGGTCCAAATTAAGCATATAATTCGTATTTGACACAGCACTTGGTGTTTTAACTTATAATGTTCAGAGTGGAATATAAGATCGGGATATCGATCGGCTATGCGAGCTGGTGCGCAAGAAGTGCAAGCGCAGGAGGCGGTCGTCAGTCACACCGCGGTTACTGAAACTGTGTGAAGTACAGGCGTCATGTGCGCCGGCCCCCACTGCCAGGTATCCGTCGTCGGCGCGACCTTGCCAGTATTATTATAGGTTTACAGACTACAATTTACAATAGAGTGACGAGTCAACCTCAAACGATAGTGAAAACGATAATAATGACGTTAGGCGCCCAGAACGCCGTGTTTAGTAACGGCTGTCTACTCGGGCTGGGTCCAACGACATACTGAGGTTAACATATATGCTATTTCCGTGTGCAATATCTAATTTTCGTAAATTGAAGGAAATTTCACAATCATTCGACGAAGGATGACTTCTTAATACTCGGACAGTGTTTGCATAGCTCCTCCCAAACATCCTCCGACATATGCCTTCATGATTATAGATACCACCGGAATTTGACTCTTGCGACATAGTTGCCTACTTCATCCTGCACATGGTATCCAAAATCTATAATCGTGATGCAGAAGCCCTAACGTCAGCGACGAACTAATTGGTTTTGTACGATATTCATGAACATTTCCTACTCAGTACCTGCGTGACACGAAAAACGTCAAAAGCTAAAAAAGTCAAGTGGGACTGTCGCATCCCGACCTAGAAAGGCAATCTGTTATGTTAATTCAGTAGCATTCATTCTATTGTTATGTTAATGTTGTTTGGACGAGTCACGGTATCGAGGCAACTTGATAATACGCCAAATACAACGTGCACATAATGCATCGACCACCATTATGTAGGTACCTACCTTCTATACAGTGGCCCTTGCAAGACAATTTTCAATGACTACGATTATATCAACAATCGTTTGCATTCTTTGAATTACTCTTTGTAATATTTTCTTGAAGCGCTATGCAATTTTTGCAGGCATAAGTAAATACTTAATGGTTTAAAAATGAGCTGCGATTACGTGATGTGAAAAGTGATGCTAGTAGCTAGCTATGCATGTCTATCGGATTTACTTTAACCTTCTGTGTCAAAACTATCCCGAAAATAAACTATGTCCCTATTTTTCATGGGAGTCATCTGTACAACACAGGGAGTCTTCTGGGTAACAAATACATCATTTAGGCAGAGGCAGAGAAAATTAATATTTTTAACCATTACTCAAACAACTTACGTCACTATCACGCAATCGTTATATGTATCACAAAAAAATAAGTATCTAAGGATGAACTGAAACGCACCTTAATTAATAGACCGTGGGTCAGCAACAGATTTCCATGAGCGATTTCCTCTTGAGGGCTGACTGGAAGGCTGCTTATGCGGATTTTTCATTGATCTCGTGAACGCCAGTGGTTCGAATCAGTAGTGGTAACCTCCTAAACTTGTAAAAAATAGTTTTTAAATCAGTCAGACTATAATTATAGTAATATACCTATGACCAAAATAAGTCAGTTAAAGATCAGCAGACGATTTTTAGAGACTGCCAGTTGAATTTTTTTCAAAACTATATTGGGTTAAGTTATAATTACACTGAGATTCGAGCCAGGAGAAATGACTAATTAAAAAAAAACCGAATAAACAACTGACCTTTCCCCAAGGCAAGAAAGCTGACTTATTTTTCTTGGTAACTTTGAAACCATCTCACACTTTTAATTGTATTTTTTGTAGCAAAGACATGATTGCTATGTCATCTTCATCTAAGTTATACCTTTTTGTGCCAAGTTAATTACGCATTATGACAACAGCATGATAAATTATAACGTGCTCTAAGTCACACGAGTAATTATTTATACATTTTATTCTACATACTTGTAGATATATTCAACAAAGACTAAACTTGTCTACCGTGATCTACTATTTGGATGACAAAGTAAATGATTTTCAACTTTATGCTATTACGTTAAGGCTGTATATTTATTAACTTTGGTGTGCGAACAATTGACACATGCAATTCACACTTATATGTTTTCTTCCTAGGTACAGTCGACCATGTAGTTTTATTTATCTAACCGTAATATGTAGATCACAACAAATAGTAGGCAATTGATACTGTTACGTATGGGTATGTTACGTTATAGTGACATTCTTACCGACTAAAGGAAGAACAAACACATAAGCAATACTTTTAAAGCATATATTTCATATTCACGCGATATGCTCATAGATTTCCATTTTTATAATATTGTGCTCATAAATTTTCAACAAACTTGTGCATTTCTTTGTTTTAGGTATATTAATAATACTTTTGCGCACTCAAGCCGCCAACGTAAAAGGCTGTCGGCGACGATGAATAAGTGTAAAAGTGATAACAAAAAGTGTAAAAGTGATAACTAAATGATAAAAGCAGTGATAATTAATGTTTAAGTTTTTTAAGGTTTTATGATAGTTAGTATGTCTGTTGTTAATTAAAAGCTATTTTCTGTTGTTGTTTTTAATTCCTTTAAAGTTTAAGAGTAAAATTGTAACATAGTTAAGCGTATCTAAGTACTAATTTTAAGTGTAACTTGTATGCCCTAGTTTAAGGATTAACGTTTTCAATAAAAAACAGATATTGCTATTGTTTTAATTATAAAGATAGAATACTAAGGTTGCAAATAAGGTTGTTAAGTACTAAGTTTTGTATTTGTAAATAAATATAAGTGGGATGCCTATCTTATGCAACCTAGAAACCCTAAAAATAGATTCAAATAGTAAGTCTAGGGTATTGGTACTTTTCCATTGTTGAATTCTAGTTTTCTTTTTGGCCACGAGCGGCGCTAGTAGGATGATCGACAAATTAAACCGAATGTTATCGAAACCTTACCTTAACGAGAGCCGTTTGAGTTTTTAAAGTTTTCTAATTAAAAAGGGATGTTTTTAAGGGTGAATTTTTTGTATAATATAAGGGAAATCGGGTTGCATAGGATAGGCATAGCTGGAACGTTATAAGTATGCCAAATCACCTGAAAACTGCCCCAGAAAGATTCCCATACATAGGGCACGGGAACGCCCCTCGCTCCTATTGGCTGTCGCATCGGCCATATTGTGAACGACTTACCCGCGCTCTAGCGTATATAATGAGGGCATATTTTGGTGATCGGGCAGTCCGAATCCAGCAGCGCTCCAGTTAACAAGAAGAATAAAGGAAGAATTAACCCTGAATAGTGTTATTGTCTGCACCCTGCCTTGTTGAAGAGCGTCCCCGCCAGCAGCCCTATTCGGCACCACACCAATTATACAGTCCACATCCTTCAGCTGGTCCTTCGAGCCGGATAGGGTGAAGATCAAGATGCCTTCGACAAGATCAAGTTCTGCGCAGTCCAAGACCACCGGGGAAAGTTCTACGTCAACAGACTGGAGCATGAATACGCCAAGTGAAACCGCAAGTTCGTCGATAGCAAGTAGATCGACGCTTACAAAGAGGACGCCGTCGCCGCACAAACGAACGCCGTTACCTCAAGCAAAGGGTGTTGTTGGAAAGGATTCATCAGCGGGGGAAGGGAGCCGCCCCCCTCCGCCATCAAGGATAAGCGAAGAATCGGATCCCGTACACGAAGTAGGAAGCCACCCCACGTCCCAGAACCCGGAGAGAAGCGTCGCAGTGAAGGCTCGTCCACAAGCTTCAAGCATTCCGCCGTCTAGTGTCAGCGCGTCAGTTGAAGGAAACCCGCAAGCTAAGAAGCCGACCCGCGATGTAGACACGACGTCCAGCCGCTCGTCTCAAAGAAAGAAGGCAGAAGCACAAGCAAGGATGGCGGTGGCACTACGGGAATTAGAAGTAGCTGAAGCCCGCGCAAGGGTAGCTCGAGCCGAGCTGGACATCGCCGTCGCCGAGTCCGACGAGGAAGATGGAGCTGGTGAAGAGTTGTACGAGCAAACCCATGAAGTGGAGAATTGGTTCATCGAGACCAGCGCCGGGCCCAGCAAGAAGAAGAGACCGACCGATTCTAAAGAAGAAAGAAGCGATATCCACCAACTGGCTGAAGCAATACGCAAGCTGTCTGAAAACTCACGTGACGTCACCGCGCCGAAGTACATCGAACTCCCTCACTTCAACGGATCCTGTGAAGAGTGGTTGGCATTCAGAAGATCATTCGAAGATACAGCCGCCTCATTCAGCAACGCACAGAACTTAGCGCGCCTAAGAAGAGCTATACAAGGGAAAGCGAAAGAAGCTGTTCAGAGCCTGCTATTCACCGCTGAAAATCCACGCGAAGTAATTAAGGGATTGGAGTCAAGATTTGGAAGACCTGGAGCGCTAGCATTATCAGAGCTGGAGAAGCTGAAGAATATGTCAAGAGTGAGCGAAAACCCAAGTGATATCTGCGTGTTTGCAAGTCGCGTGAAGAACGCTATAGAAACAATCAAGGCGTTGAAGAAACCGCAGTACCTCAGCTCGCCTGAAACATTGAAAGCCATAGTGGAGAAGATGCCGCCTTCTATGAAGTTTCGCTGGTTTGCCTATCACAGAAGCAGAAGAGATGAAGACCTTCAAGAACTATTACTTGTTGAAGCGTTCCTGGAAATTGAAGCAGACATGTGTGGGGACTTCGCTCCGCCTGAAGCGTTAACAGAATACAAGAAGGGTTTCAGAAGGCCGGTGAATGTGACACAAGACACGTCGCAAGACAAATATAAGAAGTCGTGTCCAGCTTGTGAGGGTGAACACTATGCAACAGAATGCAAGAAGTTCAAAGAAGCGGATATAAATGAGAAATGGGACATCATCAAGAAAGCAAGAATCTGTTTTAAGTGTTTACGATTCAAGCACTCAAGAATCAACTGCAAGGCGCCTGTGTGTAAGCAGTGCGGAAGATGGCATCATACTCTCCTGCACTCGGACGAGCCGCCTGTACCAGTACAGAAATCAAGTGACGAAAACAAAGGGAAACAAACATATGAAGAGAAGGTTTCTTCAGTAAACAGTACCAAGTCAGAAGAGAGAGCATATTTGAAGATTGTTCCGGTGCATCTCTACGGGCCTAAAGGACAAATACGTGTACTGGCGTTACTGGATGAAGGATCAACTGTCACGCTCCTGGACGAGGCAATAGCAGAGACGATTGGAGCTGAAGGAAGTCGCGAAGCCCTGTCTATTGAAACAGTGGGCGGAAGAGTTATAAGGAAAGATAGTTCTCAGAAGATTCAACTGAAGATAAGAGGAGCCCACAGAAGAGATAAGAAGTCCATCACAGTTAGAACAATTGACGACTTGAGGCTGTGTGAACAAGGAATCAGTAAGAGCACCGTGGAGAGCTGCCCGCATCTGAAGGCAATCGAAGAGCAGTTACTCTACACGGCAGAGCGGCCAAGGTTGTTGATTGGGCAAGACAATTGGGCACTTATCGTCACAAGAAGATTGAAGAAGGGCAAGCCAGCTGAACCCGTGGCCTCTCTCACTGACTTAGGGTGGGTGCTGCACGGCTGTGAAACTGGCACGAACACTGTAGTCAACTTCGTACATTATGGAAGAGCGACGACAGAATCAGAAGACATAGAAGAAGTAGTAAGGCAACATTTCCAGCTAGAATCGCTGGGTATCCAGAACCGACTGCCATCAAACGACAGCGACAGAAGAGCCTTAGAAACTTTAGAAAAAACGACGAAACGTTTAGCAAGCGGGCAATTCGAAACAGGCCTCTTGTGGAAGAAAGAAGACGAGCGCCTGCCTAACAACTACAAGCAAGCCTTTCGTCGTCTAATCAGCATTGAAAGGAAGCTGGACAAAGATAAGGAAGTCAAAGAGTATTACGAGAAGCAAATACAGAGCATGGTTGAAAATGGATACGCGGAGAAAGCGCCAGAGACGTCAACTGAAGGAAGAACTTTCTACTTGCCCCACTTCGCAGTTGTGCACCCTGTCAAGCGGAAGCCAAGAATAGTGTTTGACGCGGCAGCCAAGTACGAAGGGAAAAGCCTCAACGACGCCTTGCTAGCAGGCCCGGATCTACTTCAATCACTGTTCGGAGTGCTGCTACGCTTCAGAGAAGGCCCAGTGGCTGTCATGGCCGACATCCAAGACATGTTTCTTCGAGTCAAAGTGAGGGAAGGCGACCGAGACAGTCTAAGGTTCCTGTGGCGAGGAAGCCGAAGAACAAGCAAACCCGACGAGTACAGAATGTCGTCGATTATATTCGGGGCAGCGTCATCGCCCGCAACTGCGATATATGTGATGAACAAAAACGCGGAAGACTTCAAGGCAACTTACCCAGAAGCTGTGAAAGCTATAAGCAGGAATCACTATATGGATGATTACCTACAGAGCTTCGCGTCGATTGAAGAAGCTAAGAAGATATCAAGAGAAGTTAAAGAGATACATTCTCGAGCGAGTTTTCACTTAAAAGGCTGGGCGAGCAACGACATAAGGGTATTATCAGAAATTGAAGACACGAACAAAGGAGAATCACTGCTGCTTACAAAGGAAGAAAAAACTCTGGGACTGAGGTGGCTTGTGAAAGAAGATAAGTTGGCGTTCAACGTTGGTCTGCGCAACACACCGAAGGAATTATTAGAAAATACAAGAGCGCCTACGAAGCGTGAAGTCACAAGTGCCGTGATGTCAACATTCGATCCGCTAGGCTTCGCGGCGCCTGTGCTAATACAAGGAAAGAAATTAATTCAAGACATATGGAGAACGAAGGTTGACTGGGACGAGAAGATTAACGAAAAACAAAGAAAAATGTGGTCGAGGTACTTAGAAGAGGTGCTGGCATTAACAGGACTTGAGATACCGAGATGTATCTCGCCACGCTGCGGTGAAGGGCAGCTACACACGTTCACGGACGCTAGCGAAGAGGCTTACGCGGCGGTTGCTTACTGGAGGACAGTTGAACCCTGCGGGAAAGTGCACGTCTCCATGGTCGCAGGCAAAGCAAGAGTATCGCCAACAAAACCAGTGTCGATTCCACGATTAGAGTTGCAAGCCGCCCTGCTTGGCAGTAGATTAGCAGCTAGTGTCGAGGAAGAAATGAGCCTGCAAGTATCAAGAAAATTCTACTGGACTGACTCTAGCACCGTGTTACTGTGGATCAAGGCGGAGCCAAGGAAATTTAAAACCTTCGTGGCTAACCGGCTCGCAGAAATCGAAGAAAACACTAAGCCGGAGGACTGGAGATGGGTGCCCACTAAAGAGAACCCGGCGGACGACGCTACAAGGGGAACGCCGGCCGAGTTCAGTCACAAATCAAGATGGTTCCAAGGCCCCGCGTTTCTTCGACAAACAGAACAAGAGTGGCCTCTACACGATTTCAAGTCTGCGGGCAAATTACCGGAGGAAAAAAGCAAGGAGCAAGTGGTGGCTGCAGCAACAGAAGGGAAGGCCTTAATTGATTTACAAAGGTTTTCAAGCTGGGAGCGACTACTGCGCGTCACGGCCAGAGTGGTCACCTTCGCATACCTCTTATTGAAGAAGACCCGTAAAGCAGCCACTACTGCCGTGCGCAAAGAAGACGAGCCTTGGCGACCGCAGAGAAGAGCACAGAAGGACAAGAAGCGAACCCCCAATCAACCAGCCATCACCAAGTCTAAGAAACCTCTACACGCACCTATAGAGCAACAACACATAAGGAAGGCCGAAGAGATTCTAATAAGGATAAGTCAAGTTGATAGTTTTGCAACAGAAATAAGAAGTTTGGAAAAAGAAAAACCCCTCGAAAATGCAAGTAAACTTAAGAAAATCGACGTGTACATCGATGATGACGATATCATTAAGTTAAGAAGCAGGACGATGAAGTTTCGCGGCGAAGAGCGAAGGAAAATGAACCCTATTATATTAGACGGAAAACACAGAATTGCGCAGCTCATCATTCAACATTATCATAAGAAGTTTCTTCACGGCAACACTGCTACAGTCATGAACGAAGTGCGACAAAAGTATTGGATCTTCGGTTTAAGGGCCGCAGTAAAGGCAGTGTCACATGGCTGCCAGTGGTGCAGAACAAGGAAGAGTGTCCCCGCGATACCTCCGACGGGCGACCTACCGAGCGAGCGACTACAACACCATCAGTTCCCGTTCACTTGCACTGCAGTCGATTACTTCGGCCCCATGCAAGTCACCGTTGGCAGAAGGGTTGAGAAGCGGTGGGGGGCATTGTTTACATGCCTTACCACGCGAGCCGTTCACCTGGAGCTGGCCCCCTCTCTAAGTGCCAGCTCTATGATAATGGCGTTGCGACGGATGACCGCGAGAAGAGGAACACCGAGTACGATATTTAGTGACAACGGTACTAACTTCGTTGGCGCGAACAAAGAGCTAGAGGCGGCCGCACAAGAAAAAGGAATCAAGTGGAAATTTATCCCCCCCGGCAGCCCAAACATGGGGGGCGCCTGGGAGAGACTCGTGCGGTCAGTGAAGACGGCCCTGGCTGTAGTACTCAATGAAAGAAGCCCGCCTGAAGAAGTGCTTCACACATTAATAACAGAAGTCGAACACATCGTCAACTCAAGACCCCTCACCCCCGTCAGTATGGATCCCGACGACGAAGAGAGTCTGACCCCCAACCATTTCCTGCTTGGAAGATCGTGCGGAGCGATGGCGCCGGGAGAATTCGACGACACAGACTTAATCGGGAAGGCAAACTGGAAAACAGCGCAGAGGCTCGCCGACCATTTCTGGCAGCGGTGGGTGAAAGAGTACCTGCCCCTCATCATGCCACGACGGATAGAGGGTCGCGCCACTAACGACCCTCGAGAAGGCGACATCGTGCTCATAGTCGACTCCACGTTACCTCGCAATACGTGGCCCCGCGGTGAAGTCATTAAAACCTACCCCGGGCCAGACGGCAGAACCCGAGTGATGGACGTAAGGACTACGGGAGGAGTGCTGCGCCGGCCAACGCGTAGAATCATCGTCCTGGTTCCCGCCGCATCGTCGCGCTCCGAGGATGGCGTGCTACGCACCGTGGGGGAGAATGTCGGCGACGATGAATAAGTGTAAAAGTGATAACAAAAAGTGTAAAAGTGATAACTAAATGATAAAAGCAGTGATAATTAATGTTTAAGTTTTTTAAGGTTTTATGATAGTTAGTATGTCTGTTGTTAATTAAAAGCTATTTTCTGTTGTTGTTTTTAATTCCTTTAAAGTTTAAGAGTAAAATTGTAACATAGTTAAGCGTATCTAAGTACTAATTTTAAGTGTAACTTGTATGCCCTAGTTTAAGGATTAACGTTTTCAATAAAAAACAGATATTGCTATTGTTTTAATTATAAAGATAGAATACTAAGGTTGCAAATAAGGTTGTTAAGTACTAAGTTTTGTATTTGTAAATAAATATAAGTGGGATGCCTATCTTATGCAACCTAGAAACCCTAAAAATAGATTCAAATAGTAAGTCTAGGGTATTGGTACTTTTCCATTGTTGAATTCTAGTTTTCTTTTTGGCCACGAGCGGCGCTAGTAGGATGATCGACAAATTAAACCGAATGTTATCGAAACCTTACCTTAACGAGAGCCGTTTGAGTTTTTAAAGTTTTCTAATTAAAAAGGGATGTTTTTAAGGGTGAATTTTTTGTATAATATAAGGGAAATCGGGTTGCATAGGATAGGCATAGCTGGAACGTTATAAGTATGCCAAATCACCTGAAAACTGCCCCAGAAAGATTCCCATACATAGGGCACGGGAACGCCCCTCGCTCCTATTGGCTGTCGCATCGGCCATATTGTGAACGACTTACCCGCGCTCTAGCGTATATAATGAGGGCATATTTTGGTGATCGGGCAGTCCGAATCCAGCAGCGCTCCAGTTAACAAGAAGAATAAAGGAAGAATTAACCCTGAATAGTGTTATTGTCTGCACCCTGCCTTGTTGAAGAGCGTCCCCGCCAGCAGCCCTATTCGGCACCACACCAATTATACAGTCCACATCCTTCAAAGGCTGTGTATATTATATAAAATAAACTTCAGGTACTTGGAGCAATACTTTGGTTGAATTTCAAACAACGTGTAAGTAGGTAGTTAGAACACCTAATTTAAAACTGCTGAATATATGGATTAACACTGTTAGCTTAACATTGTAATTGATAATTTTCTATTCTAGGCTTAATTTATGAACATCATTTATTTCTGGATCAAAAACGGTGGATATTATAAGATAATAAATATTACAGCCTGTGGTCAACATTTGCCTCTGCATTTGCAACGTTGCATAACATTCAAACAATGTGTCCAAAAATATAAATGATTTCCTCACATTTGGCAAATAACATTCATATTGAGTAAGTATATATTTACTATGCAGTAACCAATTGTAAATACTCGTCGTTACTTATCATTAATTTCTTGATATTTTATGACATACTGAATATCTCACAACCCATAGTCTCTAATGTTAGTCAAAGATGTCAATAAAAACTATGTTAGCAACATAATTTAATAACAATTGCATTTAAATCAACAGCAAAAATATAATTAAAAAAAGAATAACGAAAGGCTTTAACAACAGTATTGAAAAAAGCAATAAAGATTTACCGTAATCAGGTACGCGAAAAAAAAAAGAAAATATTTGGCTTTTATAAGCTGACTGCGTTTTGTTTTGTATGGCAACACTGATGACTTTAACGTCTTACAGAAAGATTGTGTAAGTTCGCAAAGGATCATGTTTCAAAAGATCAATGTGAAAAAATGAGAATACTTTAAAATCGTCTACAAGTATTACTGAAAATTTTCATAAAACGACTTCATAATCTTTTTTATAGTTTTGGTTTAAATTCAAAGCTTTCTTTACTAAAGACAAACATTCAGATTTTGAAACATTTATTCAAACTTTAATTCCTAATATTTAATTTTGGTATCATTTAGCCTCATATCGACGCGAACTTGCACAAAGTTCCAATATGTACGCTTTTCGGTGTGGCCACAAAATCGACTAAAACTAGTTGGTGGGTATTCTGTCTCTTAGGTAAGAGAGTACGGACGCAGTTCCCTTAGCGAGTATGGCGTGCCGAGGCTGACGGAAAACGTTCCCCATTAGCTCCAAGCTCCTGGAACAATGGGATTTTTCTAAACTATTGTATCGTTGACACACGCCACTTATCAATGGATAATGGGAATAAAAACTTCTCTATCATAACATATCTCGTTGTATTTTCGTTTTATATCCGATGCGTGGTGTTTAACAAACATTCCGTATCACAATAATAACTGTCTACGCTCAAAAATTTGAAATGCGTGGTCTCGTAAATATTTTTAATAAATAAACATGTTCTATTTTAATTTGGAGTCACGTCATCCAATTATTATTTGAGTGATTCACCTGAACCCAGCATGTGTTACTAACACAACTGACTTAAGATTTCTAACCCGATTACCCGAAGTAGATAACTATAATGAGCAGGGTGTCCCTCGAAGTATGGATCAAATGGAACAAGTCAAACATGGGCATTTACAAAGTTTTTGACTTCAGAACGTTTTTGAAATTTTTACCCTATTCATATATCTGATAACTTGAAATTTTCATCAATTTTAGGAAGTGCTCGAACAAAAATTAATTTATAAACAGCTGTGAAGGCAAAGTGGTGTAATTTTTTTTCAACTCAAGTCTCGAGCCTAGTGAGTTACTATATGCTTTACGATTTGAGTAAATCTGAAAAGATATTTCTACTTATTTTGTTCACTAACCTGAGATGTGTGAAGTTGCCCAGCTCCGGCGGTACAGTCAAGATGCTATTGTTGCTCAGGTCCAAGACTGCCAGTTTCTTCAGCTTAGCTAAAGCGTCGGAAGACACGTTGATCTCGTCTATCTTATTCTCGGCAGCCAACAGTATTTCTAAGTTCTCTAGGTCGTACACACATCTCGGTATCTTCGTGAATCTGTATAGAAGGTGACATAGAAGTTAATTTTGATATTTTTCATTATTCTAGCAGGATTTTTTTTGTTCTACAAGGTACATTTTAAGTTTTATGACATACATAGCGTACAACAAAACTATACACATGTTTGTCAGTTGGATCAAAAACATTTTTCTTACTTATTATCTGATGAACTAATTTTATACTTTCATGTAGTATTTATAGTGTATTTTTATTAATTGTGTTAAAAGCTTTAGTAATACAATAAAAAAACTTTATTTTATTTGATTGTTTGTACTCTAAGTAAAGGGTCCGGAAAACTGTTGGAAAGCTAGACTATCCCCAAGTCGCATAGGCTATATTTTGTTCGGCTTCGGGAAGAAGAAGGTGTAAGGAGAGCCCACCAAATAGACGGACGAAAATCGACAATATAAAACCACTTACTTATTATTAGAAATGACTAGTTCTCTCAAGTTCTTCAAGTC
Organism: Helicoverpa armigera; assembly: GCF_030705265.1. Classification (NCBI taxonomy): domain Eukaryota; kingdom Metazoa; phylum Arthropoda; class Insecta; order Lepidoptera; family Noctuidae; genus Helicoverpa; species Helicoverpa armigera. The sequence goes on along the minus strand of NC_087132.1, from coordinate 3,890,779 downwards.
TCCTAGCTCCGGCGGCAGATCCATGAGCAGGTTCTTGCCCAAGTCCAAGTACTGCAGATGTCGACAGCGGTTGATTTCGCCAGGCACGTTCATCAGGTTGTTTGATGTTAGCACTAGCGATGTTAGAGTGTCGCTCACTTGAACGATGCTGGGAAGGAATAATATTGTTGTAATGTTTTGAAAATATAAGAGGAAGACATATTTCGGGTAACATGTTTAAAAAAAATTATGAAAGCTGCAATTGATAAAGACTGCCAACTATTCCGGTTCTGATGTCACTTGCAGGCAAAAAGCTTCAATTTTCACTAAGTAGGTTACCTATATGTTTACCTACATATTTGTTTAGAAGGCAGAAAGATAACTGGTAGCCTGTAGTTGTTTTTATATTTATTCGGGTCTCATACCACGGGTAAAACGCGGGAAAGCTGGGAATACTGCCTAAACTAGGTAGGCAGCTGTAATTATTCCACGATGTCAAACTCGAGAATTATAAGCATCAATTTAATTCAGATATAATTCCATATAGAAATACGTGTTAGTTACGCTACCTACTACCTATAACTTGAGAATGGTTAAACCATTTAAGCTGAAAATCAGAGAGTAGCTTAGACCCGGGATGAAAACGTAGTTTTTTAATTAACCCGGAACGCGTAAGAAACTAGAGGAAACAGCTAGATTTGTAACAAAACTCACCCCGAAGGTATAGAATTGAGCTTGTTCTTAGAGAAGTCGACGACATGCACTTCTGCATCAGCGGCCGCCGCGAACACGTGGTCGGGTACCGCGGTCAGATCGCGTCCCGGGACCATTAGCGCTTGACTTTTCTTTAACGTGTACCTGGGAAGTTAAAATATGCTTTAGTATGATAAAATAATGGTCAATTTCCATTGCGACTCTCGCAGGACAAAAATATCCAGCGTACAATCTTCTGTTTTGGGATGATGTCCTTTGACGCACCGCCTCTTTGCGTGATCTTTTTTAAATAAAAATTAGGTCTTCTGATTTAGGGCTTAGGGAATTGTGCCCCGCAATAAGGACTCACTATCTATATCGTATTACTGGAAAACTCGTGAAAACATAATTTGTCAATATAATTTTATACTTATTGGTAGGTAGGGTGTTGGGTAGTAGATATAGTACAGTGGTTAATAATAATGAGTTATGCCCGATTCGTCATTTTAGTGATTTGGCATCCATAAAAAACGTGTCCCAGTTGGTCATTCAATAAAATATTTTATTTTGCTTAGTCCCAATTGGTCATCCGTACTTTATTTTGTAAAAAGTACTGTCAACAAGATAAGCTTTACAATATTGTAATATGTTTTTTTTTTATTTATTTTGGTTATGTTTTTTCCGAACATGGCAAGACGCTATTAATAAAATCGCGATTTCAACTGCGTCACACACCGCACGGCCAAAACCAAAATACCAGGATCGCATAAATCAGATGAGTAATATACCAATCAACGAGTGTCCATGGAACTGCCCACCGTGTACTAGGACCGCATAACTTACAAGAGTATAGCAGTCAAGAGTGTCAGGATTTTACGTTTTTTTCCTTATTGTAGATAAACATACCAATTTACACCATCATTCATCATTTTTATGTACACAATCTCTTTTCTAGTTATGGGCCCCTGGTACTTTTATTACCGGCACAAAAAGTATCGAGTCACATTTTCGGGTTTATAAAATGCCCATGTTGTCTGCACCTGTGTTTTAATGTAAATTTTATTATATTTATATGAGAGCTATACCTTTACCTACATCGAAGTTTTTCATTTAAAATTTCTTCTAACACTTTTATTTCTGACGGTACTCTGATACGTGAAATTTTATGCGGGTGACGAATCGGAACTCAAAATTTAAATATTAAATTATTTATTTTGCTCGAATGACCAATTGGGATTTGATGTATGGAAAAAATAGTTGGTGACCAATCGGTACTAATGACAAATTGGGAATAACTCATAATAATCCCTTTTATTGTTTAAAACTGAACAAGGCAGGAACATCAACACAGAAAGCATGAAATCTTTTTTTTTATATATCAGTGGTAAATACCTTAATAACTCAGCCACCAATCAAAAAATAGGTCTCGCCAAACTTAATGACGGCTCTGAGAGGAACCCTAGGTTTCTTTAAAACACCGCGTATTATATATATAACTTACTTGTCAGGCCACTCGTCAGTAGTAAGCCTGGTCTCGTTGACCACCTCCTCAGTGATGCGGTCGCGGAGGAACTTCATGACGCGGTCGGTGCCTCCTCTGATCACATCCTGGCGGACGAACGACAGCTTGTTGCCTTCCATGTTGATGCTCTGCAGCTGGGATAGGAGCCCTAGGTTTCGCGGTAACCTGAGAAAAAACGAAAAAATCGTCAATTATGACAAGGTTTTGGTAACTAAGTACTTAGTAAAAAGTAGCTGACCGTGCTCCTTATGTACTTTTCTCCGACATTTTCGTAACTATTCTGCTACTTAGGAAAGATATGCAACCAAACCAACTAATTATATTACTGTCACATATTCTTCTACACGTTTACTCAAAATAAACTACCGCGATAAACTAAAAAATTACCGAACTGAGATTTTCATGCTTTTTATGTACAAAAATGCTGTTTATGTTTTTTTTCTGTTTTTACAAACGATTAACGATTTTTACGGAAAAATGGACTGGACCAAACTTACTGAATAGATTCTATTGATACTTGGCAGTAGGTAACAAAGTAAGTTCATATATGAGAATAACATGTCTAGGCTATTTCATATGTGTGCTAGAAATAGTTCCCTTAGGCGTAAAGGATATCTTACTTATTCAAATTGTTGTTAGTAAGATCCAGCCGCTTGAGTTTCTGTAATAGCGATATGTTCTCGGGCAGCACTTCTAGCTTATTGTCTCTGATGTTCAATACGTTCAAGTGCTGCATCTGGTCGCAAAACTCGTCCGTGATTATCTGAAACAAAAAAAAACTACATAATGTAACACACAACAAGGGCAATTTCCTTAGTGTTGTTTTTACAAATAATCTAAACAATCTTTTCCTCGCAGTTCCACTCGCGTCTCGTGGAATTACTGACTCGTTATGACATAATAGTCACCAATTCACAAATACTAATAATAAATGCGAAAGTAGCTCTTTCAGACTGCCTGAGGAGTGAGGTGCATAGATATTATAGAGCCTGAGAAGGGACATAGACTTCTTTTTATCCAGATGAAACGGCGGCAGAAGCTATTTAAATGTTATCAAGAGTAATTATGATTACCTTGATGAAATTGTTAGCCATGTATATTTCTTTTAGGGCATTACAGCCATAAAAGTCGGGTAGTTCTTCAATGTCGTTATGATTCGCGTCCAATATTTCCATTTTTCGTAGCTCTCCTAATGGCGGTAATTTCTTTAGGCTATTGTTGCTGATGTTTAGTTTCTTCAAATCTGGAAAAAGGTAAATTTTATTGAAATCTTATGAACCTGCATTATGCAAATATACAATGTTCCACTATTGAGAAATTTGACCGGGCTCAATGTATTTTTCTTCTTTTGTGTTTTAAGATAACAATAAAGCAACCACATGGGACAAAAAAAATAGACATTGAACTTTATGTCATGGGTCTTCTTTTACAACAAAAAATGAAAAATTTGCTGCATAACCAGTTTTAATGCAGTGACCCACACAGTGTGGGCCAAACAAGCTATTAATATATTATGTATGCATATATATTATTCTGCATTGTTATATCACATAATGATAACATTTTATACAGTAACACTTTCCCTTATTATTCAACCAACTTATCAGTGCATATTTATAGTTGTAAGATAAGATCAGATATTATGTAATGCTACATTAAATGCAAGTAAATATTGAAATAAACTCTTTTGCAAAAAAAGCGGGCACCTATGCGAAATCTTAGTTTTAAGGACTTTACGTGTATTTCAAAGGGTTTTAATGATTGTAGTATATTTCTAGCATCAAAAGGGTTAGCCAAGCATGCGTGAGAGTGTATTCTAAATTTGAATTGTGTACAATTGCTAAGAAATTGGTTAAACCTTGTTTTGGACTAATTGCTGGCACAAAGTTCGTCGGTGTTTTGAAAAGTTTTTGAAGTGATTTTCAGAAAAATGATATTGCAGTTTTAATTAATGATTAATGTACTTTTTTGTTAGATCAAAACATTTTTGAAAAACTATGCGTATTTGATAAAAATTTTCACCTGCTCTAAATGGGCTATACTGATGATTGATGGCAATGTTAAGAGTTTCGGTATTTTAGTGTAGACCGTTCTATTGTTTTGATATTGTACCCACGTGTTTTAAAATATCGCTTTTTCATAATTAAACACTTTTAGAGGAGTATCAGTACCTTGGGCTGCGACAAAACCAATTTAAAGTAAGCAGTGCCGTTCACAAGTCGGCTCCTATCAGACTTTGACATTTTGAAAAATCTTGAAATTCTACAAAATACAGAAAATAACGCATAGACTGTGAGCACGAGGTCTTAAGGTCTCGTAATCACAGATTTTTAAATAACCTCGCCTCTTGGGAAACCCCGTAGACCTCTAAAGATCTATGAGTCTGAACGTTCAAATAGCGGGTTTTCATCCCACGGACATTTTATTAAAGAAACCTGTCTACTCCGAGGTTTTCTGGTATCCACGGCAATTTCTTGCTTAAATCATAACAATAATTGGCTAACTGATCATTTTTTAAAAAAACATACGGTTGGCCAATAATTTTGAAGTCATTACTCCCCTTCAGCTAAATCATCGTTGAGTAACCCGACACCTATGGAGTTATCGAGAGCTCCAACTCAGCAATAATTTGACTTTTAGGATAGTTTTAACCCTTCTCTTTATTTTTCATATGGTTATTTTTGCATTTATCACCAAATTTGGTATTTTTTTAATGTCAAAGTGTGATAGGAGACGAGTTGTGATCTGGTTCTGCTAACATTAAATTTGTTTTGTCGCAGCCCAAAGTACTGATACTCCTCTAAGTTGTATTTATTTATGAGAAAAGGTTATTTTAAACCGCGTGGGCACAATATCTAAACAACAGAACGCTTTACGCAAAAATACCGAAACTCTTAACATTGCCATCAATCATCAGCATAGACCATCTAGAGCAGGTGAAAATTTTATCAAATACGCATTGTTCTTCAAAAATGTTTTGATTTAACAGAAAGGTACATTAATCATCAATTAAAACTGCATTTTCAGTTTTCTAAAAATCACGTCAAAAACTTTTCAAAACGCCCATGAACTTTCTACCAGGAATTAGTCCAAAACAAGGTCTAACCAGTTTCTTAGCAAATCTACAAAATTCAAATTTAGAATACACTCTCACGCATGCTTGGCTAACCCTTTTGATGCTAGTAACATCCTACAGTCATTAAAAACCTTTGAAATACACGTGAAGTCCTTAAAACCAAGATTTCGCATAGGTGCCCGCTTTTTTTGCAAAAGAGTGTATAATCACCTCGAAGATTAACAATATCAGGTGGTAATTCCTGTAGTTCATTGTGCGATAGATTTAGTTCCACTAAGCGTACTAAATACCCCATTCCTGGAGGTAACACTGTCAATTTGTTGTGCGATAAGTCCTGTAAAGTTAATAAAAATATTTTCATAAGCAAATTGATAGCAAGAGAACTCACATCTCATTCTGATGACATTTGAAAGGCATTTTTTTTTGTATGTTCTGAAATAAAACCTCATACTACTTACCAAAAAGTTCAGCATAACTAAATCTCCAAAGTCGGGTTCTATTTTTGAAAGTTGATTGTGTGCTATGCTCAGACAGCGCAACTCCGTCAACTTATAGAATTCCTTGGGCAGTGTTGCTAGTCTATTGTGAGAGAGAGTCAGGTTCATAAGACCCTTTAGTTCACCAAATTCCGGTGGGAGGCTTGAGATAGCATTATCATGTAGCTGGAATTAAATTCATACAAACATATTTTTATTTCCAGTCAAAAAATGAGCTGTCTTAAAACTGCAGATCTAGTGATACGGAAAAAATCTGGTTTTAAATGCATATAAAAAGTGCTTCACAACCTGTTATCGTTCAAGGTTTATAGTTTCAATTTATTGCAGTAACAGGTAATATTTATTGAGCATGTATTGCTACATGGTTTTATTATTATTCTTTATTGCACACATAAATACAGACAGACACACTGAATGCAGAGAGATAATGTACAAAGGCGAGCTTAACCCAGTGTTGGGTTCTCTTCCAGCCAACCTTAGAGTGAAAGAGTGATTTGATGGGGTAGGGCAAATGTGCAAATTTATACTAATAAAAAAGAATCTATATGAATAATTCCTTATAATAAATTAAATATATACCTTTTATAATTACATGAAATATATACAATATAATATATGCAATATAATATATACAAATATATACACAAATATACAAAGGTCATGTTGATAAATAATGTTCCTTAACTCGTCTCTTAAACATATCCAATGATGAGCTCTCGCGTATAGAATGCGGAAGGGTATTCCACAGCCTAACAGCACGAACAGTGAATGATCCATCATAGCGACTTGAAGTGTGGGATGGGATACGAAGCAGAAGAGATGAGGAAGAGCGACAAGGTTTGCCTCTGGGAACGAGGAACTCAAAGCGTTCACGAAGGTAACTTGGAGCGAGAGGATTGTAAAGAACAGAGTAAAGAAAAGAAAGAACGTGAGCATCTCTACGCCGCCGAATAGGCAGCCACTTCAACTGGCTCCGAAATTCCGACACATGATCGTACTTTCGGAGGCCGAAAATGAAGCGGATGCATAAATTCTGCAGACGTTCGAGTTTATCAAGTAGCTCCTCAGTCGCATCAAGGAAACAGACATCAGCATAGTCTAACAAAGGAAGGAGGAGCGACTGAGCGAGAGTAATCTTTGTTGGAAAAGGCAGGAACTTCTGGAGACGCTTGAGTGATTGAAACGAGCAATATACCCTCCTGCTTACTTCTGCAATGTGTTTAGCCCAAGATAAGTTGCAGTCCATGAAAACACCAAGTTTTAACATGCGATGAGTAGGCTATTACTACATCGTCATACAGAAGTGAGGGGAGTTTGCAGCCTATTTATGAAATATCTGCCACCAATAATGAGAGCTTGAGATTTGTTTGGGTTAACTAGAAGTCCAAAATTTTTAGCCCATTGACTTATATTTTCAAGATCATTATTGATGGCGCCAATAACCCTAGAGAGCTCTTCGGGTTGACAATGCTGATAAAGCTGCAAGTCGTCTGCATAAAGATGATAATGCGAAACAAGTGACTTTGTGATGGCGTTAATAAAAACGGAGAAAAGTAGAGGAGAGAGAACACCACCCTGGGGTACACCCGCAGCCAGATCACACCACTCAGAGGAAACCTCATGAGTGCGGACCGACTGTGAGCGACCCCGAAGATAAGAACTGAACCACGCAACTACAGAAGAAGATATATTAAGTGACGATAGGATGGCTAAGAGGATGTCAAAATCAACTGAATTGAAAGCACTGCTGAAATCCAGTAACACCAACACTGTCAACCGCCTGTTCTCCATAGCTAGCCGAATGTCGTCAGTTATTTTAACTAGAGCCGACACTGTGCTATGGCCAGGGCGGAAGCCAGATTGGTACGGGCTCAGCAGGCTGTTAGAGGAGAGGTGACGAGACAATTGATTATTGACAACACTCTCAAGGACTTTTGATAGGATTGGGAGGATGGATATTGGCCGGAACTGAGAGACTGAGGAAGGATTAGACACTTTGGGTAAAGGCAGTACATGGGCTCTTTTCCATGCTGAGGGAAAGGAGTTGGTAAAGAGGGAGTAGTTGATGAGATGCAAAACTAAAGGAATCATTTCATCAAGGATAAGGAGAAGCATTTGGAGATGAATACCATCATCTCCTACCGCCTTTGAGGAAATGGATAGGATTGCACGTTTAATATCTCCCTCCGTAGCTGGATGGAATGAAAACGCAGTACAATTTGGCCGAGGAGCATTAGAGAGATAATGTAGAGTAGAAGATTTTACGTCATCATCCAGCGTTACTGGTGACATTGAAAAATGAGCATTAATTGTGTTAGGGTCCATATCGGTGGTGCTGTCATTGACAGTCTTGCCAATACCGAGGGACTTAAGAAATTGCCATACTTGCGCGTTGTTAAGGTTTTTAATAGAGTTATGAATGTGGCGTCTCTTAGCATCTCTGCACAGACGACTGCAGCGATTCCGTAGCATCTTGTATGAGGTCCAGTTCTCCTCACTGGGATCACTTCTGTATGTTACTCTTTAAAGATTTTTAGGAAATCTATACTCAAGCAATTAATTAAATTATGCACTTAATTTTAAATTATAATTAAAAAGAACTGCAAAAATACTAAGTAGTCCTGCTCACCTTGAGATTGATGAGGTGTTGCAAAAACTTGACATTGCCTGGTATCACCTTTATAACGTTGGAACTAAGGTCAAGGGTCTTCAGGGGCTCAGCATTCCACCACATGCTATTATCATTCCTTGTGAAGTCAACCTCCTTGGTCTCTTCCAATACCAGCTCATCAATTTTCCACACATTGTCAGGCACTATATGTGGAAATAATAAAAAAATGGATGGTTGTCAAGCAATTTTGCTACTGCAGAATTTTAGCTGTACTTTCTAAATATTTGTTCAGTCAGTAAACTACTGTTTTCTATTTTATTGTAAACTAAAAATATATTGTTTGTAAATAAATGAGAAGATTTGGTTACAGCTTGTGTACCTACCTTCTCAAAAACCAAGCGTTAACAACACTCATTTCCATATAACACTATATGTATGTATAATAAATAATTGTGTCTCACCTGTCCCCAGTCCCCTGTTGCATAAACTGAGTTGTCCGGTCCTCTTCGCGGATTTAATCAAACCAATTGATAACTCATTCTCATCAGCTTTCTTGTCTTGGAGATGAAACACAGATTTATTACATACTCTAATACGGGATTTAGATTGAGGTCTATTGGACATTTTAGTGGGTAAATATAGGAGTGCGCTGTATTTTGTTGCTGAACTACTGAAGCGAGATCACATCATTGTTTTTGTTGAAGTCGTAATAAACTGGTGTGCACATGAACGAAAATATTTGTTTATGTTTTTTGACGGAAACATTGCATCTATTTTGTGAATAAAAACAGCATTAAATTAGCTTAGAATTACAAACTGAAACGTATTATTTAGTAGTAACTGAAAAAATATATTGCATAAGCAAGAAAATTAAATCATTTGTTGCTTTTATGATATTTATTTTAATTATTAGAGATACAATGTACACACACCTTTGTATTAAAATAATAAAGGTGACATTTCGGAGTACAGATTAAAAATCTAAATACAGATTGTAGAATACTATAGTATTTTAGAAATAAACAAAACTACTGCATAAGTATCTAAAATATTGCTAAAATATGTTGTTTAATTTCATTTCTAATCTAAAATTAATAATAACTATGTGCTTCTGACAACTTAACAATATAATAACCTATTTCCGTATTACGGAGCGTACATTATAAAAAGTCCGGGAAAATTGAACCGAAAATATGGAGAACCTACCGATCGATGGAGAAAATTGCATTACAACATTTTTCCACAGTTGAATAATAGAATTGTATATTCCTATTATGTTTGAAAGCCGATGCCTATATCTGAATCAGGAAAGTAACAATGAAATACAGAGTCAATTTTCGTTTCTCATAATCTATTCAAATAATAAAACTAATCAATATCCACATCATATTTTTTTTTCTAATTAATAGCCAAGGGTACTTACATGATTTAACATGGCTAGAGTAATTTTATAAGGCACTACTTACCATTAAAGGATTTCGAGAGTGGAGTCGGCGGCCCCTTTGTATTAAATTTGTTTTGGTTTGTACAGATATTTTCAACATTGCACATTTTGTCTGACCTACTTAAAAGTGGCATTAAGTTTAGTTCTGCTCCCCCAGTTTTTCATGAGTGAAACTACTATTACATATTTTGAATACACTGAAATTATAGATTCATTGATTTTATCCTATTTTTATTATCTATTTATTGACTAACACTAACGCTGTCATAAAATAATGAATCGTCATTTCTTTATTTTTTTTCATAATTACCAGCCAGTTCTTTTTTTATTTCCACTTGAGACCACTGACCTCTATATTTAAATATAGAGGTCAGTGACTTGAGACACTACTTGAGAGCATCTTGAGATGTAATTAATAAACTTCTTGGTTCATTATTTGATTGTTTTAGTATTTTTACCTTTATAATCGTTTCGGTCCACTGTAGGATTAACTCGTGCGTGAGTATATACCTACGTATAGCAAAGTTTTAGGTACCTAACAGTGTCCGGCAAGTCTAAGTAGCTATCGTTGCACCACACTGACACCGAAGTGACTAAAATTAGCAGGTTAAAATAGTAGTAGTTCTGGGGTCTCTATGGTATAAACAAACAAACGAAAAAAAAAATTCCTCTTTATTAAATTAGTACCGAACCTACCTATATCTTTATTTAAATCTAACAGACCTTCACACAGGAATGCACTAAAAGCAAAATAATAATAAGTATAGAGGAACTAGTGAGTAAGCTTGCTGTATTAGATTGAATATGTTGGGCTCTCGTGTTTCTTTTTGGTTCAAATGATGTCAATGTATGGTGGATCTTCACTTTGTCAAACAGGGCACTTCCTTCGTTACTTCGCCAGTACAGATCCGCGAGTGTTGCTAGGCACTGCAAGGAAACGTACTTTTGCAATACATATACACATTGTATTCATCTACCACAGTATACCTATCAAGTGATTCCTGGTCTTACTTTGACTTTGAATCCACTCTGCTTAAAATGCAACTCGGTGAGCATAAAATCTAGCTGCAGGGTTATAGTTTCCATCCCATCTTCATATACATTGTGGATAGTAGGTAACATAGCTGATGTGAGTGCTAGCTCGCTGTTGATGTACCACGATAGTTGGCAGGATGGACGGGAGCGCCCTGAAGTACAGTTCACCTGCACGCGGTCTCCCAGACGATACCGTGATCTTAGCCCTGTTAGGACAGGACCTTCCTCGGGTAGTACTAGAAATGCAGAAAAAATACTGCAATCGTTTGCAGAAGTTAATATAAATAAAAATAATGAACAAAGTACAGCCTACTTTGTTAATTATTTATCTTACCAACGACATCCATGTCTGAATGTCTGGACACCGTGGGGAATAGCGGCCGTTCTCCGGAAACCTCACAGCGATAACGGCCTCCAGTCTCCAACACTGCTGCTGACAACACAAGACTAGTACCCGAGGGATCCGCTTCCTGCGTCCATCAAACAAAAATAGAAACGTTTTATATAAAAAATCCTACAAAGACAAGTAGGTACCTACAATAGTATTTAAACCCATGTCTTAACTTTTTAATCGAACAAAAGATGGTGCATAGGTACCTCAACATATCGACTCCAGGCAGCGGGAACTTCCTCCTGGGCTCGTGGTCGCGCGGCACGTGTCGGAAGAACTCCTTGCCGTCCTTGTACCACTTGACGGAGTAGAGCACGTCGGCCGGGCCCAGCGCCCAGCGGCACGACAGCGACGCGCGCGTGCCCAGCGCCACGTGCGCCGGCACGCGTAGCTCTAGCAGCTCCAATGATGTTATGCCATCTAGATTATTTTTAATAAAAATACATAGCTAAATCTAAATAATATAAAACGGGAATTTCAAATAGAAACTACCTCACAAGCCCTAATATCCAGTTTCTTGGCTCCATTACGTATAGTCTATGTATAATCTCCATTCATACAATGACATACCTATCTGAAATATTTTACTCACCAATAAAAATCAAGTCAATGAAGACTATCCACAAAAAATGTACACAACAGCTGGTCACCATCGCATCTCATGAAACCATCACATCGAGAAAAAATCTTTTGGCTTTATTTTTCGCATTATGCAGTAAAATTAAGAATTATCAAATTATAGCTGGGTAGGTATTTCTGGTATTCGAATTTCAGTGCAGTGGGTCATCTGAAATGCAGAACATGATTTTCAACTTTTGCGATTGTTGTTTGTTTTTGCCCATTGGCCGTGCTCACGCATTGTTCCGTCAATTTAGTGGCCTCACTAAAAGATTGTGTTACCAAGTTCTCCAAGAAATAAAAAAGGTCGTCCGAAAGGACTTCTTACTTCGTTGTTTATTTTTTTAATTTTTAATGAGATAATTACAAGGATGAATATGAAAAAAACAATACTTATAGGTACACACCTACCTATCTACATACCTACCTATCTAACTTAAATTGGTTTCCTGGGTAATAACGACTTTGCGTACACGAGTACCTCGTTAAAAAAACTTTAAGATTTCACAAGTTTCATAAAGTTTTAAATTGTTCACTTAATTAGGTCTTTCCTATTTTGAATACCTATGTAGGTTCCGGCACATAAAAGCACACACAATTTTCAGTATGTTACTAAACCAAGAACTTTCACGAGTATAATTTAACGGCACTTAACTTGCGTGTATCTTAACCGAACGATAACATTCAAGTAACGAAAACGTTGACACATTGGAAACCGCCACTTCCAAACACAGCATACAAACTTATAGCTACGAGTTTGGAAAAACGACTAAAAAGCTACAGCATTTTAGGGTTCTGTCGTTCAATTCGGGTAATGAAGAAATGTGCATGGTTAACTCTCGTCGTGTAAAACGAAGTCTTAGTGAAGTTTCAGTTTCAGTTTAGTATTCAAATGCTTGCTTATATGCTTTATCTTCTTGGCAAAATTACGTAGGTACATAACGATGAATCTCTACTTAGCCTTCAATGAAAAAAAAGATTAGTGTTTTGTGACCTAAAATCATAAAATGAGTTCCCTAATATTTGCTACGGAACCCTACGATGTTAAATAACATCATTATAATTTTTGTCAACCCGGTCAAAGCCCAAAGGTTAGTAGGCTCAGCTACCATCCAAGGTGCCATCTCAGATGCTAAATAAATAATTTACCTATGCGGTTACCATGAGACAGAACTTCATTTACACTACAAAATGTAGCTGTAGGTAAATCATGAAAATACATAATATAAAACCATTGTCGCAACATAAATGACATAGCTATTAACTCCACAGACAAATAGTTAATCGATTATGGTGTCCAGCGAGTAGCTATCTCGATTAGGCCCTCTGAATCACCGCACTATAATGTCATCGAGATCTTTGGCGATATAACTTGACGATTGTTAGCCGTTGCGCTATACCTACTTGGTGGTGCAGGGAGCGGCGCTCGCGCAGCCTGTAATCATACCTTACCATAACGGTGTTAGCTGCAAATTGAACGGCTGTAACATGAATGCTGGACCGGACTTTATATCGAGGTATTTCTTAAAGATTTTAACTGCTATTTAAAATTGACGGCCACGACTTCTCGGATGAAATAATGGTCACCCTTCATCCAAAGACATCGCATTTGCAAGAGTTTGATTACCTTTACCTAATTAAGAATACCTAGGTACACTTAATTATGTATTAACGTGCTCTCCGAGGATCGGGCTTTCCATAAAATAAAGTCATAAAATTAGAAACCTTTGTATTCCTTAAATCAATGCTTAATAAAACCCACAATTACGAGAATTTGCCCGGGATTTGAATTCGAGATTCGAGATCCAGTGCCCAGCAAACGCACTTTGCGGCTAGTAGAACAGCGGACCAGCTGCAATTTAGTGATGTTGCTAATTTTATTTTGTTTCGTCGATTTTCATTTCTTTAGTACCTTTCGATTTCTCCAGAATAGGTATCTGTATCGCGCTTTCCTGTCAACGATAAGTTCACTTTGCACAAGAGCCTGTAAGGGCACAGCGAATACGGCCAACCAAACACAATGCCTGCAAATTGCACCAAAATGACGAATGTGCAACGGGTTGTTTAGCTCCGAGCTTAACCACATTTTAAGTCTCCTAACGAGTGTGATTCATCTAAATATATAAAACTCAAAGGTGACTGACTGACATAGTGATCTATCAACGCACAGCTGAAACCACTGGACGGATCGGGCTGAAATTTGGCATGCAGGTAGATGTTATGACGTAGGCATCCGCTAAGAAAGGATTTTGATCAATTCTACCCCCAAGGGGATAAAATAGGGGATGAAAGTTTGTATGAAACTTTGTCAATTTTAAACCGATCGGACTGAGACTTTGCATGCATAAAGCTACTATGGCGTAGGCAACTCTTAAGAAAGGATTTTGATAAATTCCATCCCTAAGGGGATAAAATAGGGGATGAAAGTTTGTATACATCTTCTTAGATTTGTACACGCTAATCTTCTGAACTACTGAACGGATTTCAATGATTTTTTCTTTGTTGTATCAGTATTAAGCCTGGTCAACATATAGGCTATAATTTATCTTCGAAACTTGAAGACCTGATGCAGAACTCCAACAGACCAACAAAACTATAAGAGATACAAAAATGGTGCCATGGCAAAAATTGTTTCATGTGATGAGCATTTTCAGCTGAGATAATAAATTTTAAGATCTGGAACACCTGATGTGGAACCCCAAGAGCCCAGCTTCTCTATACCATATACAGATATGACGTTTTAGCAAAAGTTGTTCAATTTGATAAGCACTTTCTATTGACTTACACAAATTGAAGATCTAAAACACCTGATGTGGAACTCCAGGGGCCCAGCTAGACTATAGCATATAGAGGTATGACGTTTTAGAAAAAGTTGTTCAATCTGATAAGCACTCTCTGTTGACTTATAAAAATTTAACCACACCTACACCTGATGTGGAACTCCAGGAGCCCAGCTAGAACCATGACGGGGGTAGGTCTCACGCCTCTGGTTTGGCTTGGCCGTCCAGAGTGGAGTCGCTAGAGCAGGATTAGTAGCCCTGCTCGGAGGGTAGGTGCCTCATGGTAAGCACAGGGAGCGCGTAATCTGCGTTTAAAGTCCACCGAGGTATCCTCACCCTTCAGCTCATACTTGAGAGATTGGTTCTCTACCCACTAAACCACCACGACTTCCACTAAGTCACCACGACTTTGTCATCTATTTAATGTTTTTTTACGTAATAATACTTGTGTAATATTTTTGCCACACACAAATGCGGACTAATTAGAATCACTACTTTTATCCCTATGGTCACGTCTATTGCGGTTCAGTTCTCAGCGTTTTGTTTAATCTGCTGTGCTTTTGCTGTTAAAGTACAAAAATTAAGTATATAGAACGTTTCTCTTCGGTCCCTTAAAATTCAATATCAGACTATTCAGATCTTTGATTTTGCTGACCCCGTAGTCGCTGGCATAAGGGACAGGATCCGCGTACGAAGTCGCGGGCAGAAGCTAGTGCTAAATAAAGTTATTATATCGACGAGTTTTTTGTAAGGGGGCAAGGGGCACTATAAAAAAATATTAAATAACATTCATATGTGTAGGGAGCGCATGTATAGGTCTAATTAGTAAAAACAAGTTTTATGAGAAATCTTTGAAGTCTGGGAGCCTAGGCCTACAATTCTGTCCGATTTCATGATTCTTTATTTACTCGGAGGCTGAGGCAAGGGCGGTGACATACTGAGATTTATAATTATACGGACATAAGGTATGAGGATCGCGATGCAATTAGTTAGAACTTTGAATTTGGTCATACCGCTGCCATACAGATGGCGGGACGCGACTGAAGGAACCTCGCACAAATGAGCCAATTTGTTCTGCGCCACCGCTTTTAATGACTTTTTTGGGTCGACCCGAAATCTCGTTATTTAGTAAGCTCTGCTTGTTTATTTATTAGCCTTATTTTTATCTTGTTAGCGTTTTTAATCTCCGTTAAAAGTGCATCATTCACACTTTGCTATCGGAACGGAAGTGTGTGGGATTCAGTGGGATTACACAAGATATAAAGTAAACACCTACGTTTGGAGATCTAACTAGTACTTACATAAAATAGTAATCTTTTGGAGATGTGAGTTATGAGTAGTCCAGATGACGAAAGCAGCTGAGCTTGTAGTAGGTAGGTACCTACGTTAACGTCTTAGATACCTATATACATAGTCTTTCTGAGAACGCACAAAATTAATCATGCAAATTTTATGTAAGCAATCTAAAAGACGATTCTCTATTTTTATTCAGTTTAACGGCGCAATCCCTTGGCTAATGGCTTGTGCGCCATTGTCGTGTGAAGCCAAGTGAGAGAAATGCCGTGACGTCTACTTTGCTCCTTTATAAAAACGTTTCGCAATGGAGATTCGACACACAGTTCAACAGCAAGCTTTTGACAAGGTTTGGGAATCAGTGTCTTCATCCAGTCACCATTTAAACAGTCTTTTCTGTATTTAAATTCTTATCCGCATGTAAATCAATTTTAAAAGTTTCCTCATTTTTAATACCTACTGTTGCTTTGAAGGTTCTTTAGGATCTCCTAAGATCTAAATGAAAAAATAATTTCAGTGTTCAAAATGTCGGGACTCATCAAGAATGTGAGTGCCACAACCCTAACGTTGCTGTTCTGCTGGGCGCTGGTCTGCGCGGGCGCCTCTCTTACTGGACGCTGCAAAGTCAAACGACATACACACAAGGCGATGCAAACTGACCTCAATGGGAGAAGGTGCTGGGATGACGTCAAGATCATGGGCTGCGGAGGATATTGTCTTTCTTATGAGGTACCTATGACTGAATCAATTTTTCGGATAGAGGGAATTAAAAAACTGCAGGGTGTTTTATAAGGAGATATAGGGTATAGTTGAGGTATATACCCTGAGGTATATAGCTATCCTACTTACATAATATTAGGAAACCACACCCAATGGCACTTGTCTTTTCTTTCTAGTAGCATGAATATCTACCTACATATTTTGGTTACTTTCAGATTTCTGACTGGCAGTTCCCATACAAACAATCGCACCACCCTGTGTGCGTGCATGGAGACCGTAAGCATGCGTCGGTGAAGCTGCGTAACTGTGACCCTGGCGTGCAACCTGGCACCGACATTTACCATTATGTTGAAGCCACCTCCTGCAGGTGTCAGGTCAGTCAGAGGCAATTTTCAAACTTAGAACTTAAGTGATGGACCTTCATATTTATAACAGGGATACCTAAATGAGTGTAAGTGTAGAAACATAGATGCTACACACGTACCTACGTAAGTGGACCTATATAGGTGTAGAAAGCTTTATTCTGACATTCAGAGGCGTGGTGCCAGAGTCTAAAGTTAACAACACGAAGCTAAGTACCTACATAGTAGGTAAACTAAAATCCATTGTTGGTATCGAACATGTCGTCTATTTATTAGAAAGTTTGCTATTAGAAACTTAACTTAGGAACAAAGTGAAAGCTACGGTAAAGAATTAGGTATGTGGCTAATGAGTAGGGTATGTTTTATGTAGGTACCTAGTTAAGAAGGTAGGCACACAAAATTTAATTATTCTAGCTACAATTTATTGATCAATTTATCATTCTTCTCTTTAGGCATGTTCATCAGAGGACACCAGCTGTGAGTGGCTTCCTCCCGACTCCTCTCTCCTTGGTGGACTGGTTCTAAGAGAAGAAATAGAAGAAGAGCTGGAACAAAATAGCCTATAGAGTTTTCTACTGAATGTTTAATAGCAAACGTGCGAATGGACTTAGTTATAATGAAATAATGTTGCAAGTTATTTTTTATGAATAGGTATTGAATAAAAAGTACTATTTACATTAAGATTATTATTCACAGAACCTATAATTAGGGCTGCCATTTCGAATTTCGCGAAACCCGGACAAATATTAAAATACCCGGACATTTGGCGTAAATCGCATTTTTACCCCGGACGAGTCCGAATTTTTTTTTAACAAAACAAGACCTAGTTTTTAATATTACTATTACTACTATATTATACTTAAATTCAATGAGGTGCTTCCTTACATGTAACGTCAGGGCCATATCTAGCTCAAGTAGTAGGTACCTAGTATTGAAAGATTATGACTTAATATTTCGAAGGTCATAAATAAGAAAGCTCATATGGAAACTAGGAGTTAGCTTCTTGTTAGTAATAGGAGTTATAGGAAAACGGCGCTACCTTTTTGATAGGTTACTTGATGGTGATTAGGCACTAAAGCACCTAAAGTTGTATAATAAAAAAAACCCGCAAAGTGTCCGGGTTTTCCCCGGACATTTCTTGAAACCCCGCCCGGACGTCCCCCGGACGGCCTCCAAACGAGGACAAATCCGGGGAAACCCGGACGGATGGCAGCCCTACCCCTACCTATAATAAAAGATTGACTGTCAGTACGTTATACCTTTGATATTCTAATATAATAATGACATCTACATATTATGTTAACAAGAGTTTTACGAGCAGTCTGGCTTTTTCTTGAACTAATCAAAATAATTATTTTCATAGCTGCTTTATCAGCGTAAGTATCCCTCACGGTTAATCCAAAAGGCGAAAACAAAAGTTCTCCGTAAAATTCATTTTTTTCTAATATGGCAATTATTTTACATGATGTGATTAATAACTTCTCTGGCTATGGCAACCCAGTTTGTCAATGATATTGGTTGGTGTTATTTCGCTGTCATTAGCAATTTTTATTAATTTTAAAATATTAGGAAAGACCTTGTAGTAAAAAACAATCAATTAAACAAACACTCTCTCGTGCCGTTCGAACGAAAACTTCGTGTTATAAGTTACAAGCGCTCGATAAATAACTGTGATAGGCATCGGTGTTATGGGAAGTGTTAGTCATGAAACACTGGCGTGTATTTATTGTTTTGTGCTTCTATTTGTGTGTTATTAAACCTTCAAGCTCCGATAGACCCGAATCCATCCCGCTGCTGAAGTCCAACTCAACATCGGAACAAAAAGTATGGAACATAAAACTTGATATTTTCTTTTCTAAAACATTACCTGCCGTTATCACCAGAGCCCCTAAAAGTGATGTCCGTTTCAAATGCGAGGCGATAATGAATTATACGAAGGTTGAAAAATATACGAAGAGTAAGGAAGGCACTGCAACCTTGTTAAAAGAAGCACCCCCTGATCATATACAGCAGAAACTGTTAGAAAATGTAAAAGTGTACTGGTTAAAAGACAATAGAATAATAGATGATAATTCAACACTCAGGATGAAAATAACTACTAAAATCGATAAGACTAATGGCACCATAGGTACAAATCTGAGAATTAAGGACCTAGCTTTATCTGATAAAGGTAACTACACTTGTGTGATCAAACAGAATTATGAAAAGAAACAAACATCACAATTAAAAGTTGAACAAGGTATTGAGAACTATGAGATTCCCACATATGCATCACTGTTCCCTAATACAGATATCTACAGCCAACTGGATATTAATGTTCAGTCTACACCTGGCTTGTTATCAGAAAATATACAGACACTGAATACAAATGTAACTAATTCTACTGAACCACAAAAATTAGAGCCAATATGTCAGGAATACTTGGGCAGGGTTTGTGCTGAGCATCTAAAAGGACAGTTTGTTTACATACCTTATAATACAAGTCAGGCAGCTCTTGAAGACAAATTATTGAAAGCTTTCCAAGTAACTAAGTACTCCAATGATATAAGTCCTCGCTGTGAAGGGTATGCTGTTCCTAGTCTCTGTTATTCAACGTTTCCTATTTGCAGAGATCCTTTTATAACAAACAGAAAATTCTACAGAGAGACCAAAAAGCTCTTCTCTATCCAGACAGATTCTTCCATTAAAGATAATGAGGATGACTTACCAGAAATAGTTTTTGAGAACTTGCCTTTGGGTAAATTGCCCAGCATGTACACAGATTCAAACAGTTCATTTGCAGCAATGTTTAATTTCCGATATAATTCAACTGTGCTGAGACGTGTCTGCAAACAAGACTGTGAGATATTGGAGAATGAACTGTGCCAGAAAGAGTATGCCATAGCTAAAAGACATCCTCATATAGGACAGCAGTTAACCCTTGAAGAGTGTCAGGATTTGCCAGAAGATGACCCTGACTGTCTAAGGATTAGCATTGGTGCAGTAATGGTATCTGACGATGAATGCTACTGGGAAAATGGCAGTGGATACCTAGGCAGGGTTAATGTAGCAGACAATGGGATGCCTTGTATTGAATGGTCTAAACAGTTACATGTCACATTGTCAGACTTCCCTGAACTCGCTGGAACACACAGTTACTGTAGAAACCCTGGAGGAGTTAGGGAGCAGCCCTGGTGCATCATAGAAAAAGATGGCAAAACAGATAAACATCTTTGTGACATTCCAAAATGTGCTCACAAAATCTGGATTTACATTGTTATAGTTTTTCTTGTCTTGACTCTGACAATTATTGCATTTATTATTTGCTTATGTTATAGACACAAAAATAAAAATAATGCTGCCACAATTAGGGATATAAATTTACCGAACGCTGATAAGAACATCTATGGCAATTCTAGACTGAATTCACCAATAGAAATGAGTGAATTGTTGACAAATAATATTGCTAATCAGCCTCATCTGACAAGAAACACTCGAGGCAATGGTGTGCTCCGCATTCCACAATACTCACTCTCTCAAATAAAGTTCTTAGAAGAATTGGGTGAAGGGGCCTTTGGCAAAGTGTATAAGGGCGCTCTGAAAAAGAATGGTGAAACACAATTTGTGGCAGTGAAGGCATTGAAAGAGAACGCTTCAGCTAAAACACAGGCAGACTTCAGAAGAGAAATAGATTTGATTTCTGAGTTAACCCATGACAACATAGTTTGTATTGTTGGTGTAGCATTGAGTGAAGAACCCTTATGCATGTTGTTTGAGTTTATGGCTCGCGGAGATCTTCACGAGTTCCTGATGGGCCGGGCGCCGCCTTCAGGAAAGGGTTTACCTCCGATGAGATTATTAAATATTGCGAATAACATTGCATCTGGCATGCAATATCTTGCTTCACATCATTATGTTCACAGAGATCTGGCGGCTAGGAACTGTTTGGTTTCTGACGATTTTATAGTGAAAATATCAGATTTTGGACTGTCCAGAGATATCTACAGTTCGGATTATTATAGAGTAAGTATTTTCTGAAAATTCAAAAGAAACTGCATGACTTTATCTCTTGAAAAACTTGCAACACCGTATCTCTATTGAAGCGTATTATATGCATGAGTAAAAAATGTAATGAATGGTTACTGATGGCCGTGAATGCTTGGCATGCAATATTACAAAGTCGCGCGAGTGTATCTATCATGCTATCTATCGAAGATCTCAAGGCATCACGCGCGTTGGAATTTCAATGCTCAAGCGGTGTAGATTTCCCATAGTTTTCACTTATTAAATGAAAGTGGGGTATATTTTATGCTTCTAGCTTCTATTCTAGCTTATTACTACAGATCACTAATTCTCTTATACACTATGTTACAGGTACAATCAAAAAGTTTGCTGCCCGTGAGGTGGATGCCGCCGGAATCCATACTCTACGGTAAATTCACCACCGAGAGCGACATCTGGTCCTATGGAGTTGTGCTGTGGGAAATATACAGCTATGGGCTTCAGCCGTATTATGGGTAAGAAGTCTTACCCATTACCAATTATCATTTAGTAACACATGCTTTCTAGTAAGTCCTCTTTGCTAATAATATTTTTTTTCTCGATGATAGGTATAGTAATCAAGAGGTAATATCGATGGTCCGTGGTGGTGAGCTACTAGCAGCGCCGGCGAGTTGTCCCCCTCCTATGTATGCTCTCATGAGGGATTGTTGGAAGCACACGCCGCAAAGGAGACCTAATTTCGAGGAAATTGTTAATAGGTATGTACCAGTCGTCATGACAACATTTTCGCCCCAAATATGGCGGTGAAGTTTAGATTTGCTGAAGTTTAGAAAATTCAATTGATTTAAAGGTGTCCTGAACGAACTTCTTGGCATAACGAATACATTTTCGAATCGTTCCAGAATCCAAGAATGGATAAACATTGGCGGGTGTCCAGAAACAGCAGTTTCCGAGGCAGGAAGCAGCGGTTTCAGTCACCGGCCATCCGGGTCCAGCCGCGACTTACAAGAGAGAGTGCCGTTGCTCCCTCCTCACTGCTCCTCTTCCAACGGATCCCTCGCAACTGGCAGCCTCAAGAAATTCACCACTGCAGGTTCAAGCTCGAAAGTCACCGAGGATAACTGTTCCACTTGCAGTGAAGTACCACCCCTTGGTCCCAAAACAAAAAAACATAGCTCCGGATCGCTTATAGACACAGACAAAATAGGTACGAAAGACACAGTTGTTAGGATACTACCCAACTCACAGTTCGGAAACGAAATTTAAGGATGGTACAAATCACGGAGTAGTTAGCTAATGGAGTTATAACTTTCTCACTTTATTTATCAAAGTTGCACCATCGCCTGTCTGCACTTATACCTATCCTTGTGGCCGATTTTATAGATGTGCGTTTTTAAACTCCATTTGTACACGACTCCTTGGTAGAATAGATAGCCAAAATTCGACATGTTTTGCTTTATGCATTTTACACTTGAAAATAAGTATTCTAGTTTAAGATAGGTTTGTAAAAAGATGTAGTTTTTGTAACACTTTAGTCTTCATATGTTGTTTATGTACCTAATTGCGTCGTTCTCCTACCTTAGGCCATCTTAGGCATATTGAGCGAATAGCCTGTTGAAAGATTACTTCCAAATTTTCAATACTATGTTTCATTATCACAGTTTCAGTTAATAGGTATCTTGCCTTTCCTGTATGTTAACATGACAATACATATACTGCCGAGTTCGATTAATTCATAAGATTTCAGTTATTTCCATTAGTTCCTTTATATTAACATCGTAAGTGTAGGTTAATAACGGTTGTGTACTATAGTGTAAATGAGTACGTAATTATTTTGGCAAACCAATGTATATTAAGTACATCTAATTGGCTTTACTTATCTGTTTATTTAGTTATTAGTCCAAATAAGACCATAATGAGTTTATTATTTCGTTGTCAATTATTTATTTTAGATAATTTATATATTTAGGTGTAAGTAAACAATATAGCAAGGAATGCTTTTGAAAGTACATATTTTTTTTGTTGCATATGTATCAACCAACTAGTTAATTACTTAAGTTTTGAATACGTACACAATATTGGTTACATTAATAGTATTAATTCCAGAAACCCTTATGGTCTGTGGTTCTTGCATAACTTTCAAATGCAGTACTTATTTATTCAACAAAAATATTTTAAAGGTGTTTCAAATCCGGGAGAGTTTATGTAAACAGTGCACTCCACCAACCTCCAACCTCCAAAAAATTTGATAAATTGCTTTGGTGCATAATTAGTTGTAATAATTTAATATTTATCAATTATTTTTGTCGATTTTCAAATGGTGTTTCAAGTGCATACTCTTGTGTTTTCCAACCAAACAGACCCAACTTATAGTGAATGGATGATTGAAAGTTTTTTTAATTACTTTTAATTTTTTTGGAATGGCGTACAAATACCTGGCCAGGGCTCCATACATTTTGAAACATCTTTCATGCATTTCTTTAAATCTAGATATTAGTACTTCTGTTGCATAGATATAATATTAAAAGATACATATAATATTATGCGAAAAGTGTGTGTTCCAACTAAATAGATGGTTCAAAAATTCAGATGTATTAGCTTATAAGACTGACTGAAAATATCAAAACTACATAATTGTCAATAATGTACTTACATTAGCGTTAAATCTTCACACAATGCGGACTGGAATTTTTGACCGGCTTTAAGATTTATATCATACATATTGGTTACATTGGGAGCTATATCAATACAATCTCACTAAATACACGGTATGTGTTATATTTACTACAGCGTTACCGACTCATCAAAAGTTGATCTCTCTTTGACTCCATGAGTCTGCTCAAAAACATAAACAGGTTTTTTGAGATGTTATTCAGTTCTGCTTGATTCCCATATAAATGAGTGATTGTTATAATTCAGTGTTCCCACCAGACAACATCAGCAGTATCTAAATCTTCCGAACATTAAGATTGTACATTAACGGTGAGTTGCACCATTTAACTATAACGATAACGAAATCAAGCAAGTACACGGCCGGTTAAGGTTTGATTATATTATTATCGTTATAGTTAAATGGTGCAGCTCAACCTAAGTGTGGCCCAGCTTATTTCCTTTTGTTTTTTCAACTGTGTGATGTAAGTTGGTGGCATATGTATGCTTGCCTGTTAGTACCTAATCATAATTTAAGTATAAAGTAAGACTTGATATTTTCCCGAACTAATGCGATGTCTTGTTTTTTGTAAAATTTTACTGGTTATCCATTTTTTGTACTTTTTTTATAAACATTTATATTTAGTACTTTCCGTACTCGCCAAAGACTTTTTTTTTTGTATGTGATACACTTAGTTTCTTACTTAGATGTAAATTGTATTTCTATAATAAATAATTTTTAAAAGTTTTCTAAAAAGTTATTTATTTTTAGTTTACGAAAATAATACAATTATAATTGAATAACAAATATAAATGTTTGCAACAACCCAACTGCCCTCATTTGGCAACATTAAATAAATCTTCTTGTTTAACACTATCCCTTTTAACAACCAAGTATTCTCCGTGGACCTTCATGTGAACTTTGAGATTGTGATTTCCTGTAAATGCTTTGTTACAAATCTTGCACACATATGGTTTTTCACCTGAAATAAAGTCATTTGGGTTATGAAAGGCAGTGGTGGTGTCTTAATTATACAGAATTTAAATTCGAGATAGATTACGAATATCATAAAGCTGGAAAGTTTGTTTGTATGAAAAAGCTAATTTCAAGATCCGGTTAAAAAATATTTCAGTGTTAGATCCATTTAATGGGAAAGATACAAGCTACTCTTTATCCGGATGCGTGAAGTAGTTCTCATAAGGGCGCGGGCGAAACTGCCAGCAGAACCTAATGTTTTGGATATATCAATAAATTCATTCAGTAATGTTCACCTGTATGTATTCGACGGTGCTTGATTAATACTGACGCTGTGAAGAATTTAGCGGGACAGTATTCGCACTGTTTGGTGCGATTGTCGTCGTGTCTGTCCATATGGGCGATGAGCGCTGCTTTCGACTTGTACTTCGCCGGACATCGGGTACACTCGTATTTCTGAACGTCACTATGTACTGCCATATGACGAGATAGCTGAAAATTACAGTTGTAATAAGTACTTCGAATTTCTTAGAAGGACATCACAATGCGGTAACATTTATTAGGGTCCGACAAGTCTATACTAATATTATAAAGAGGAAAACTTTTTTTGTTGTAATGGATAAACTCAAAAACGACTGGACTTATCCCGTTACGGGCAGTAGTTCCCACTTCGCGAGACGCGGGTGAAACCGCGGGAAAACGGCTAGTATTTTATATGTATAAAAAGTACTTGTTCTTAGAACTAAGGGTAGATTAGGTAAGGAATAAGTAGATGTTACCCTTACCCTATTACTTTCTCTGATTTCTTTACCGCATATTGGACATATGGCCGCCACCTTACGACACTTGTGGTTATCATAGTTCAACTGATTCGGGAATGGTCTCTTGCATTGTTTACAGTAAACCCTCTGAGGCGTATGTTTTCTTATTTTATGGTCCTGTAATATACAAAACTCCTTTGTTTAATTAAAGAACTGGCGATCCTCGATAGATTATCTAATAAAAAGTTTTATGTTTAAATAAATAGAAGCCTTTGGAACGCAAACATACTTATTTACACTCTTAATTTTCTGTAATGTTTTTTGGAATAACTTTTAGTATATTTTTGGAATAATTGATTGTAGGTAAGTGACGGTGGAATGTTAGTGCAGAACAATCAAAGGGAACCAGGATATTATACATACTTACATATAATCCATTTCTTTGTTTACAAGAAAATCCGCACAAATCACAGACAAAACTTTTATTAGTATTATGACTCTGTATATGCGACTTAAGATTTGATTTGCATCTGAAACTGAAAACAAAAATACAGATGAGCAACTTAAGTGGAGGTATTAGGTCCTTTCCACAGGTTTGTTTGAGTACTTGTCACCTAATTAAAAGTTAACAATCATAATAGGACTTTTGTGTATAGAAATATTAGACTGTCTTACCCTTTAGAGCACGTGTCGCAAAAGTATTTCATAATTTGAGAATGCACGTGTTTCATATGATCGGTGAATTTCTTTGGAGAGGGACATACTTGTGGACACTGGTTACAGTAAAGCTTTTTATCCTGAAAGAATTAAATAAAATATAGGTCTTCAGTAACAGTAACAGTAGTCAAATGTCAGTGCAAAAAAGTAATATTGGATGAAGGCCCATTTATCTTATGCTGCATAGGCTTACCAATATTTAGCTTTTCTATGAAATGTCCATTGATGGATACAGTGTTTCATAGAATGGTTTTTTTTTTAGTTTTTACTTAGTTACTTAGAACATGTCAGGACTTACATCTTCTTCAATGTGCAAATTCCTATAGTGGAATTCTAGATAAATAGAAGACTTGAACTTTTTATCACAAATGAGACATATATTTTGACTCTGTGGTATGTGTGTCACTCTATGTGCAAGGAGTTGGGACAAGCTGTTCACCTGCTCCCCACAGATCACACATGTTCTAGTGTTTTTATGAACATCTATATGTTTTTTCAGTTCATTTTTATCCTCAAATTTCTTTGGACATATACCTGTAAATTAGAATACAAAAAATTCTATGAAGGTCACAATATGTCAAATGTATATGCTTTTTATAGGTTAAGAATACTTTTTAAATTTTTCCTTTTTACAAACAAAATGTTTTATGGTGAAAAAAGAAAACCATTGTAGCTTCTATTGTAACAGAGAGATTAAGAAATTATTGCTTACCACACATCTTTTCATTATTCATATCAATTTTAAGTTTTTCTTTTAATTTAGGTTTTTCATCTTTTTGTGTTTTTCTAATACTTTTTGTTTGTTTTTTAACAGCTAGTGTTTTTCTAGGTTTTGTAGCTGTTAGCCTTTTTCTTCTCTTTTTTGTAGGTACTTCTG
This sequence comes from Helicoverpa armigera, assembly GCF_030705265.1. NCBI lineage: Eukaryota > Metazoa > Arthropoda > Insecta > Lepidoptera > Noctuidae > Helicoverpa > Helicoverpa armigera. The sequence continues at coordinate 3,863,797 of NC_087132.1, read as the reverse complement.
TAAAAAGCAGAAGCATTGATAAACATGAAATATACAGCACTGACCTTTTTTTGAAGCAGGTTAAATAGGTTAACTACAGGATGGATAATTATTATTTCATTAATTTGTTATGCCTACTGTATTGGGATAATTTTTACATTGCAAAAAGGTGTGTCCAAAAGGCAGTACCATATTCATCTTCATCCTTTTTAACAATTAAATCTTCAACATTCTCTACATATTCAGAGTAAAAATCATCCATAGAGTCATATGCTTCCTCTTTTATCTCAGACTTTACGGGTGGATCATACTTATCTCCATTAGTAGTAGAGTTTTCTCTGTCTTCAAGACTTGGTTTATTTTCTGACTTAACTTTCTGAAAAATATGAACAACTGATGAATACTCTTGTATTGTTATATTTAAAGAAAGGAAAGTACATAAATAGAGACTATGTCATATTTTAGTATTGTTCTTTATTACTCATCTATCATCTTTGAATAAGCACTTAACAATAGGTTAACAATTTTCATAGTATTTTTTAATCAAATATGTATAAAGCAAATAAACTTTTGCCTTAAATGGTTCAATTCATTAGGTAATTCTTATAGCTTATCTAAAGTTAGTGCCTACTCAAAGAATGTGTAGAATTCGAATATAATTTATACTTACATTCAAAACTAACTCTCTTAGAGTTTCTTCTGCCGAAATAGACTTTTCCCTAAATTCTATGTAACACTTTACTGTGTCTAAACATGTTCGACATGAGTTTTGTGGCATCCCATCTAGGAGAGTTATCTGAAACATCATAATCACAATGAAAATACTGTTATAATACAATAATAATGAAAAAAAAATACATAGAGTGATGATATAAATACTTACATTCAAATTGGTTAGTAAATTATAGTTGTTAATAAAAGTTTCATCCAGGGGAAGCAAATTTTGTTCCTCTGTTGATAAACATACTCGACACACCAGTATACTCATGATGTTTCTTTTTTTAACGGCACCAAAGTTCGCCAACAATTGTGATGATATTTAAAGTTCACTTAACGCTTATTCTTTACAACATAATGCATTCGTTACAAACAAAATTGAAATAATACTCTGATATTTATTATGTTAAGGATTTAATCACGAAAATAGCTGACATAGCTGTCATGTCAGTCGGTACGTCACTGCCATTTCAAACTCGAATCTGTGTCAACTTTGGGATGCAATTTTTTTTGTAAATAAAAAATAAATTAAGTAATCCCTTTTACCTATGCTTTTACCTGGTTTTACCCTATTAATATTTTTTTATTATTGCCTAAGTTCTTCACTTATTCATGTAATAATAATAAAAAAACTAGAGAAGCTAGATTTAGCCCTTCGAGCCTTCTCATGTGTTGCTCGAAGATTTAGCCTGATTTAGCCTTAAATAAATGAGGGTTTTTGAATTTTTTTCTGCCACCGGGTGGCGCCACGTATGCGTCTGGTCCAAACAGCTGTCAAATAGTATGGAATTGTAGGTGCCGAACTTATTGTTTATTGAAATTCTGTTATATTGGAAGTGTTATTGATTTTATTATGGACTACGGTCAGAATAAGGTTTCCGAACTAAAAATTGAGCTAAGAGAGAAGGTGCAAAAGTCACTGGTACTAAGGAAAAGCTTGTTGAAAAATTTGTTAACACAATATGATTTAGTTTTTTTTATTTACTCAACCGCAATAGTAAAACAATAATGCAGTGCTTTAATTATAAAATAAAAAAACACTAAAATCGTTCACTATTCATAGTAAAGATAAGCACTTTGACAGTTATTGGACCTGACGACACGGTGCTGCCACCTCGTGGATTGCCATTTTAGAAAACCCAAAGAAATAGAATTTCTTTGTTGAGGCTTCAGTGAAGAGAATGGAGAATTTCGAAATAAGTCTGAAATTAAATAGAACGATAAATGTATTGGGTAAAAGTAATTCACAATAATTCACACAGACAAGAGGAGCAGGAAATCTCAGATTCAGAAAACATACAAGAGTGGAAAAGTATTGCCAGTGTAGAAGACTTGTTTTGGAAGGCAAAAGAAGAAAATAAATTCACAGAGTTGAGTGCTTACTAGTAACTTCCAGTTGTAGAGCATATTTCTCAGCAACTTCTTAAAATTAGGTACTTTTTTACATTTGATAACGAACGGTAGCAAAGTACCTGTCTAAAAAAGGGAGGCAACTAAAAAACAATTATTATCTGTGACTTACGCGACAGGGGCGTACAAAACGTCAAATTTGTATAGGTACCTATCGATTGTGCAATAAATTCGTATTTTACCATGTTAATTTAATAAACTGCGTTATTTTACGTAGGAATAAGTAGTAAATGTCTTAACCGTAATAAAATGAATTGAGACAAATATTGGTTGACAAAAATACTGTGAATGTCTTGATCAAAGTCTCATTTATCATCACATTTTTTCTTGTTGTTTGTTGTGAAAACAAGAGGAATTATGGTGGAGAACGGAGCTTCTAGTGGAGGCAGTGATAGCCCCAGTGCGACCTGCACACGTTCCGGTTTACTAGAGACCTTGGTCCGTGGCGTGTGGTATCGTGTTCATTGTACGCTAGAAGAGGATTACTTAAGTGTGTGTCTGGATGATGGCTACGACGCGACCACCACACTGAACGGTACCCTGAACAACAACAATGTCGAGACTCCCAACAGCGACTTCACAGAAGTACCAGAAGCGATTGCGAATCAAAAACGGCTAGTACAAGTGGTGAAGTCTGACAATAATGGGTTGGGAATTTCAATAAAGGGTGGGATAGAAAATAATATGCCTATATTGATATCGAAAATATTCAAGGGCATGGCAGCTGATCTTACGGAACAGTTGTATGTTGGTGATGCCATACTGTCTGTGAATGGGGAAGACTTAAAGGATGCAACACATGAGGAAGCTGTGAAAGCATTGAAAAGAGCTGGGAAAATGGTTCAGTTGGAAGGCAAGTCATACATAAGACCAACACTGTAGATGTAATGTTTATGCATAGCTATAGGGCACAGGCTAACTAAATTGACCTTAATTACTACAACTCAGCAGAGCCGAGTTGCTAATTGAGCTATTCACAGCTAGACTATGTATGCCTCATGTATACATACAGTGAGAATTACATAGGTTTCATCAGTAACATAGTTATGCCTTCATGACTTAAATAGTACTTGTTTTGAAAAGTACAGAAGTTATGTAAAGATTATATAAATAATAGATTTTTGTTATTGACCGATTTTGTAAAAAATTTAACAATTTATAGATTTTGCACTTATCCCTGAAAGGGGCTACCAAGAATTACTAGAAATTTTTGCTTATTCCTTAAATCATTACCATTAACATATTATACATTGATATTGTCGCATGATAGATAAATAAAGTTCTCTGCAACTAAAGGTCTTATTGAAGGAAGGCAAAGTTCTGTTAAGGCTGCCATAACAGTACCAAGACTACTATTTTAATTAAACCAGGCATTAAATTAAGGCTTGCAGCACTATATTTTTAAAACTTCTATTCCCGTTCACAGTGAAGTACCTCAGAGAGGTGACTCCATACTTCCGCAAGGCATCTATCATCAGTGAGGTGGGATGGGAGCTGCAACGAGGGTTCATGGCAGACGTTCCACCTTCGCCCCCCTCCCCACGGCGACGCAGGGCTGATACGCGATATGTGCCGTTGCTGATGGCATGTATTGCTAAGAATTTGCGCCATCGTGATCCAGGTAAAGAAGCCTTTTAAATCAGCTTTATAATACTGGTATAGTTTTTCTTCAGGCTCTATTGTAAAGGATAAAATTCAAAATTCTGCATATAGTAAGAACTTTTCTAGAGATTTATGTCTGAAAATCATCCTGTAGTTGCCTGAATAGTAAAACCTTCAATGACATGTTTTTGTATGCTTCTGCAAATTATAGAAGAGAGAACAATTGAGATCTACTCTCCGGACGGCGTGCACGCATTGGCGCTTCGAGCTAGCAGTGCTCAAGGCGCGACGGGCTGGCACCGCGCGCTGCACGCGGCGGTCCGGCGCGCGGCACGTGCGGCGCTGGCGCGAGCTCGCCCGCGACTGCGCCCCTTGCTGGGAGACGTACGATATGCTGGCTGGCTGGCGAGGCGGCCTCCTCAGGATCATGTGAGATTTTGTTTGTCTATGCAGGAGTGAATTACAGTGTTGCAATCTTTAGACCCGAGTACACCGGAATGGCATCGGCCGGCAGTGACGCGGCGAGCACTTTCAGTGTAAAATAATTTTACAACTTTAACTACATACTTAAAAAACCAGTATCCCTTGAAAAGCTTTAAAAGTTCGCTGCCGGCAGCTGCCATTCCAGTGTGACTCGGGCCTTACCGAAACTTATCTTTGAATTCCAGATTGCCAAACAATGTTCTCAATTGTTTTCTGTACCTTCTTATGGAGGACACGGAATCTTGGCAGGCCCATTAGATATTTTTATGTGGTGGAAAGTGCCCTATGGCATTAAGTTTCCCCTGTGTTATAATTGTATATGACCTTTAAACACATAAATTGATCTTGCTAACTAACTCTGGTTTCTTACAGTTGAGTGCATCTGGTGGATCTGATAGTTCTGATGAGGCTGATGGTTGGCAGCCCACCTTTGTTGCGATCACTGATCGAGAAATTAGGTAAGCAAACTTACATGTGATATAGTTTGATGTTTTGTTGCTTTGCAATTGGGCTGGTTGTTCCTACTCATTATTGATGGATCTAACCATAACTCATCTGATGGTACCAAGCGCTTAACCAAGTTTTGAGTAATATAGCCACAGCTGTACCATCTTTTTCTTGAAGCGGTCAGCGGCTCTTCCGTATATCTTCGGTGTGAACAAAGCTTAGGGTACAAATTTTCAAATTCGGCGATCAAGAGTTAGCATTAGAATAACTTTATCCTCAAAATTAAATGATATTTGCATTAATATTTTAGGAGTTACAGTTGATCAAACTTACGCAATTTTGTCACTCATTAAATTTTCTGTAACCTCCCGTTAGACTATACGAGGCAGCCCCTTGGTCTGGCGAGGCATGGTGCGCGCCCACGGAGTGCTTCAGCCTGGCGGCGACGCGGCTGGCGTGGTGGCGGCGCGGCGGCGGCGGCGCGGCGCTGGGCGTGCGCGCGGGCACGCCGGCGGGGCTGGCCGTGCGCGCGCTGCGCCCCGACACGCCGCATGACCTCGCTGCCGTGGCTGGTGCGCTGGTGGACGGCGCTCATCACGCTGTTAGAGCGCAGCCTGAGTTCACTTTCCGTGAGTAACCGGTCAATAATCGCTGCAGCGTCAACCACTGAGTGTGGAAAGATGAGCGAAGATGCCATAATGCAGGTAGGTCAGGCGCCTTCTTCTAGATTAAATACATGTGGTGGTCACGACCAATACGATCAGTTACAAATGAACTAACGAAGAGTTCGGGTCCTTTGAGACATCTGTCGATTTTTGGTTTTACAACCATTTCAATGAACGGTCTGAAGACGGCGTATAAAGGCGGAGACAGTAAAGTTCCTTGTCCCCCGCACATCCCCCGTGCATCTTGGCGTGCTTCTTTCTTGGGAGATTTTCCATTATGGCATCTCCGCTAGTCATGTTCTCCGTGGTCCTTACGCTTCGACTAATGGTATACGTTTGTCCCAGGCTGTCGTTTCCGCGGCGCGTGCGCGCGGCTGTCGCTGGGCGCGGGCGGCGTGGTGGTGTGGGAGGCGGCGGGCTCGCTGGGCCGCGGCGGGGCCCGCGCGCTGTACCGCCGCCCGCTGCACGCGCTGCGCGCCTCCGCCGACGACGACCACACCGCGCTCTGGCTGCACTTCGCTGATGATGACACTATTGTAAGTACAACTTAAACTCTTCTTCCTCTCTCCTTTTGTATGTGTGTGTTAACTGTCTCGTTGGTCTAGCTGTCGCGAGCGCAGCTGCTGAGCCCGAGGTCGCGGGTTCGATTCCCGGGACGGGCCAAATCGCTTTGTAGGTTTTCGAAACTTTCACAAAGCAGCTCGGCCTGGAGGTTGGTGATTGATACACCCGTGCATCGGAGAGCACGTTAATGTTGGTCCTGCGCCTGATCTCTCCGGTCGTGTCGGATTGCCGTCTCATCGGGATATGAGAGTGAAGGAATAGTGAGTGCACCTGTGTTTGCGCAAATGCTTGTGCACTATAATATGTCCTGCGCAGTTGGCTACGCCATATATAAATAAGGCCTTCATTCATCAGGAACTGGATATGGAAGGCAGCCCGAAGCCAGCAGTGTTCATCCTCCACAACTTGCTGTCGGCCCGCGTGCACTCGCTGCCGGGCGAGGGCACTCCGCCGCTATAGCCCGACGCCGACGGCCCTCCGGAATACACGGCCTAACGTACCAGAACATTCCAGAACATTCCGGTACATTCCAGTACATTCCACGATGGCGGGACTGTGACGTGACTCCTTTACATGTTGTGCCCGAGTTGGTCACATGAACTAGTGATCGGATTGTGAGTAGTCCTTTGGAATATTTACTGTAATCTTAACCACATTAGTCAATATGTTTACAACACTATAGCTCCTTTTTTTTGTAACAGTGTTATCATCGAATCTCTTGTAACTGACGTATCTGTGATGTTTAACAATTTATCATGATCCCTTCATATCTGACCTGTATCGATATCAATAGAAATATTTTGTAAACTTATTTAGTGACTGATGTAGTTCATAGAACTATTTTCCTGTGGAAGTCGATGATGATTACATATTTAAAGCACCCTTTATCTTATTGGTAACTAAATTATTGGTAGTGGGGATATCCAGTAAATTAAAAGAATTTCTGAATTCCATTTTGTAACACTAGTGAACTATAAATTCAGTAATATTTTGTTGTGTGTACTGTACATCCTATATGTAAACTAGTATTGCCAAAGAGTTAAAATATAATTGACAATACATTTCTCTGTATAGTGGTCATAGTTGTCTGTATGGGATGATATTGCTGAATTATAAACATTCCACATGTAGCCGCGAGTGCTCGCTTCGGCGCCCGGCTTCGCTTGTGTGTGGCTGTCATTGTTCTTCCAAAGATATCAATTTTTGAATTTTTGTTTTGTTTGACATTGTAGCTTAATGTAGCGTAGAGAATGTAATTATCGTTTGAATTGATCATAACGACGTATTTTTATAATTTCCATTGTAAATAAATAGGTAAACTGTTTTATAAATTATAGTACATTCCCAGAATGTAGACGATTACATTTGCTTTAATATTTGTAGCTTTTATCTCAAGTAAGGTTAAGGTACAGTTTCAATAATGTATGATGTATATTGTGTAGTCAAATGTAACTTGTAAGGAAGGCAATATACGAGGTGATATCTAACATATTGATATTATTTATTTTGATATTGAATCGTACAGCCTGCGTTGTTATTGGAGATGCCTCCAATTTTATTTGTGTACCGCTTTATGAGATACACTTATATTTATAATCTCAAAATGTTACCTCAACATCATTTACTGTGTATAATCTCATTAACATTTCTTATCGTGATTACTTTTACATTCTTAAAAATAAACATAAAAGTATGCTTACTCGATTTTTTATAAATAAGTACTCTAAAACTAATTTGTATTTCACTAAATTACTAAAACGAACACTTACTGTAACTTGGAAACGAATGTATTTACTAAATGAATTGTATTTGTTGTTTATATTATCAGATGTTAGGTTTTAAGCTGAGGGAGGGTTAAAGTTAATGACTTTACGGAAAAATGTGGTTCGTTTTCTTTGAACATATAAATCAGTAATTTTCAAAATGGTTCAGCAAGCTAATAAACCTGAAAAGTCCGTAAAGTTTTTAACGGAAAGACGCAGCGTTCTGATATACAGCTAAGTTTTATAAAGACAACTCATATAACATAGTTACCATGATTTTAACTTATTTAGGAACTGTCGGGAATCTCTGCTAGTTTCCACATCCGTATAATAAATTTACGCTAAGATACTAATCTTGTAATCTCTTAGAATTTCTACTGGTGACATTTCTTCATACTATGGTATTACACTGCGGGCGCATAAAGCCGACGCATTCTATAGATCGTATAGAAGTAACATTGTACACTGTATTGCATTAAAATTTAGCTAATTTTTATTATTATTTATCTAACATTCCAACATGTGTTTTTACCATTTTGTTATTTATTAAATGTTTATTGAATCCAGTTATTATACTTAGTTTTGCAAGACGTTATTAGTTATATGTATTAACCCTAGTCTTGCACCATAAGACTGACTTTTATTTTCTCAAATTTTACTTATTTTGTTGAATCAGTGACATAGGTATTTCTACACTGTCTATGCAAAACGCTAGATTACGAGTCATAATAAATTCATAAATAATTAGGTAACTGTATTCTGTTATGTGTAAGGCAATTGTTACATACCTACATTCCTTTCGGATACACCTACGAATCACTGCTGGGTATATAATTTTTTTTTTATCTTTTCAGATATTATTGCTCTATCAATGAAGGCTAATGTTGAAATCGCTGTGAGTTTGTGATACATACCTGTAGATCGACATTTAATGTTTGACAGATTTTATGCTGAATACTTAGAAATCTAGTCACCGAAGTCACAATTTTTAACGGTTTTCAACCCTATGTTTTATACAGATTTACTTCTACAGCAAAAGAGTTTGTTGGGTTGCTTGAACAACTTCATCTCAAGAACTTCTGGTCCGATTAGAAAAAAATATATCTGAGCTTATTATAATTATCGAGAATGACGACACGGGTGAAACTGCCGGCAGAAGCTCGAAGCACAACACTGGTTTTATCTTGTTCTAGTAGTCCATATAAACACACACACACAGCAAAAAACACAAAAATTGTTACACAAAAGGGTATTTCGTAGAAAGAGCAATTTAATTTTCATCCAACAGTGATTCGTATATGTTTCATCAGAGGCGTTATATGCACGGGTGAGTGTGCTCTGGCAATACTATTGTCATATCAAATATATCCCTATCTGCATAGTATGTAGGGATTACATAGCTTTTATTTTTGGCAGTATAGCTATCAAATTCAATTCAATATGAATTGCAGTTTTATCTCATCGGCTTTTGGAAAAATGTTTAGGTTTTATACATATAGTAAAATATGTTTTGAAGCCCCTACAATGTGGGAATCGCAGTGGACATTTGTACATCTTTGGCAGTCATCACGGGTAGTTAGAAGCCAGAAAGTAAGTTTACAAACTAGTTTTACCAAAGGGTATTGGGTTGCCAAGATCTGGGTTGAGGAGGTCTGATAAGCCGTCACTTCATATAAAACACTGGTATTCCGCTGCATCCGATTAGACTGGAAGCCGACTTCGACATAGATAAAAGACTAGTCTGCCTTAGAGAGCATATCACGGTATTCCTTGGTCACACTCGCTCTTGTACATAACGCCTTATCTCGCAACGCTATAGTTGACTTATATCGGGTGTGTCGTTCATAATCACATTAAATGAAATGCGTTAATATACTGGTTAATATATGTCGATTAACACAAAGAAAAAAGAAAAATACGTAAAAATTAAAAAATGCATTTTTCAAACAAATTAAATAGAATAAAAATGTGCGAAAATTAGAACACCATATAGAAGTCAGTCATCACAAACAGCTGAAATTCTCCCTTGAAAACTGACAGCTGTCAACTAATCAAAACATTCGATACTCCTAACTTTATCTCTGCTTTACACATGATGTTGTAAATTATGAAAACGAAAAATGAGTCCTGTGGCTAAACCACTGAATGGATTATGTTATTTTTTTTTACAATTCGCTATAGAATATCATGAAGTACATGGGATAGAATTTAATGTGATTATGAACGACACACCCGATATAATTTCCAACTTTACTATAAGGTTTTCTAAAATGTGTTTACAATGCTAGTTGACTTGTTTCATATTACGACCCATTGGTAGCTGTCATAGAGTCATGATCATCTGTAGTCGATCTGTCATTCTGTCATGCATTAAAAACAACGAAGAAAATGTATTTGTGTTTCTTTTAACCCTTACCAGAGGGGAGTCCGCGAGGCAGCTATACAAGTATTTTCTCCAATATGTGCTCCTGCCTTTATTAGATACTCGTTTACCTGAAAATACTGTAAAAAATATGAATATGTAAAGCTGTTACTACGCATCAGAATGATTCATTCCGAACGAGAATGCATTCCAAAAATAAAATACAATCAAAATCTTGAAGAAGCCGTCGTTTTTCTCGTCGAGGCGACAAAGTGTGAGCGAATCGTGTTGTTCCGATGGAGTCTACGTTTCATTAGGTCGAGGGGCTGAGCAGGGCGCTGGCCGGCGGAGAGCCCTCGCAGCCTACTTCAATACCCGGCTTATTACTATCTATACAATAGCTGTTCCTTCACCAAACTATTCTGCAATCTCAACCCTATTGTTAACACAATAAGATTGAATGTGCAACACCATACGAGCGTCAGTATGAATAGTCTTGTCTGCGCTATTGTCTCGCCTTTCTATTGGAAAGCTGACAAAGAAATTAGCTTGTCTGTGTTTAGTACGTAAAATGTATGATTGTTTCACTGAAATCTAGATTTTCGGTTTAGGCTGGTGCAACAAACTTTATCTGGTCTAAGTAGCGTTATGTAGGTAACTAGGTAAACTAGGTAGCGGAAATACCAGAAAAGTTCTGCCCTTCCTATTTGCGTTACCTAATATAAATGACGTGAACTTTTTCCTAATAAGACGGACAATCAAGATAACTTTTGTTTGAAACTTTTAATCTAATCGCCAGTCAAAGGCTTCCTCTAATTTATATCAGGTATCTATTCTCCTCATTGCGTGCCAGGTACAAATGCTCCACGTGTAATCTAGCTACTTTCTTACGTCATTCATTCAAGTAGATATTACAGAGTTTTCACACCAGCGGATTTTCCGCTTGGTTTTTCTGTACAACAGCCTTCAGTGCGCGCGACAGCAAACAGTTGGACGACTATCGATGCAATACTAAGGTATTTTTGCCGCTCGGTTTTGCTACGAGGGACAACAATTCACTTGTGTGAAAACGCTGTTAGACTACTTTGCTGAATTATGTAGAATATTATATTAATCCGAAAAATCAACAAAAGGATGCAATTGGTCCAAATTCTTACAAGAAATTATATTCCACTCTTGTTCATTCCCTTGTAAGCGGATTACCAAGCTCGGTACACTGACCCCATTGTGTCTAGGTATCAGGTTTGTAAATAATTAAACAAGTTTGAAAATATAGTGTATTTAATAGATGCATTTAAATGTAGCGAGTTGCGAAACTATCAGACAATGGCGGGCACGCAAAGTCAAGCCATTCTCCTGACACCCATCTTGCACCGAACCATTGACTGTATATCAGGACAGACACCCTCGAGTACGTACACAGACTATAGGACTCGGTGTAACGGTCCATCTATTGTTAAAGTTGAACACTTACAACGCTATCTTATATCAGCAATAGGCACTTAAGATGCTAGAAATAAAAGATGCTCTCCATCGTTGTCTAAAAGGTTCACGATTTTCAATTTTCATTTTTCTGACGGTTTAGTGTCCCGTGATTAATTTGTCCATATTATTTTGAAATGTTAAGTATCATTTCGACTTTCATCAAATATTTTCAAGTACATTTCCAAAAACCCTTACATCTCGAAAACGTTCAAAGAAATGAAAAGCACAAAGGCGTATTTTACAGAGTGTGAAAGTAGAAGTGTCTTTACAACCGCCTATCTCATAGGGACTGAAATAAAACAGGAAATTCGTATAACTGCGAAATCTAAGTTAAATAACATCAACACGACGCTGTGCCATGAATAATTTTCAGGAGATTTGAAGCTGTGATGCCGACGTATCTCGAGTCGCTTTTGCCAAAATGTTGCTCTATATTTTGTTGTAGCTATTCTCTGGAGGACGACAACGTTGCTGGTCAGCCCGCGTATCTCATAAAGTGGATTTATCTGCTTTTAATCTTTTTTTAAACGTATTTGCTTCTGTAAGTAGCACTTAATGTGTTTTGTAAATTCGTTTTGTATGAATGGAATTGTCAATCTTCTGCAATAACAAACTACGGTTTTTAGCAAATGCATGGCGTTTTAAAGATAAGAACTCTTTTAGTGTGAATATTTAAATTAAATTAAGAGCGAAAAAATAACCAAATATTCTAGCCAACGCGTGGCTAGATAACAGCTGTCACTTGGCTCGCCAATTTATTAATGAAGTATATTTCGTAGGTTCGCCGGCTCTCCACTGCGATTCATTTCATCGCTATAAATTTAGTTTAAACGTCGTGTACCCTCCTTCCGCATGATTAGCGGATGTCTGTCGGCGACGTTTTCAATTGTGCTGGAATTATCGCACTTTGATGTCTATTAAAGTAAGGACGGTTATTTCAGTTATTGGATGAACCTGATGGGTAAAGGATGTGTAAGACGTCATAAGACGTCTCGGTTAAGGAGTGACTGACTCTGTGTTAAATTCTGACATTTAGATTCGATGTTGTTTCTAACATCACTTTTATTTCACGCTTTTATGCTTTGTGCTTTTGAGCTTTTAAAATGTTCCATCTAGATTAGGCTACTGCCGCCAACCAGTCATCTTAAAAGCCAAGCTTATGCCGTCGACAATTTGGCTTTCGTAGAAACGAGGCCAGACCCTGAACACGGAACATGCGCTCTTAATGTAGGAGTGAAAGCTACCTGGAATGCAATTATATAATTCGTGTATTGTTGACGAGATCCGTAAAGCGTCACCCACGCCACAACTGCGCCACTCCCACGCCTCTGACGGTACTAGGAAGAATGGATGTATGGAATAGCGCATTACCTAGTAATGAAAAAGGGGGTATTTTTAGAATTACTCAAGGATTGGAGAATGGGGCTCGAGGTCATATATGACTGCTGCTCGTTTTTGGTATAATTACGGAAAGGTCATGATGGTGAACTTAATCATTCACATCATTCATGAAATCTAAAGGTCATCCATGAAAGAAAATTTTAGGCTACTCTGTGTAAGGCCCGACGGTCATGTACATTGGTACCTTTTAAGCACGGTCCGAGATACTTACCTAGAGTCAAGCCGAACATATTCGTGAACGGAGGTTAAGAATGGCTTTTTTAACATCCATAGAAGACCTTCAACTGTTTCCAATTACAACATGGTCGTTTCCATCTTCTCACAACATTGTTCTCTAATAGTAATAGATACCTATTTATTATATTATACGTATGGTTCCCACTTCCTACCATACAATTACTTACAGCTCGAACTTTGGCAAACAACGGTGCAAGTTTAATGAGACCGTTTGGGGAATAATTAGATAAGATGCATACAGACTTGCTGCTTCTGGTTTGGTAACATATGCGAGCTAAATAATAAGTAAACTCTCATTAGTTACTTGGGAATAGTTCATTTTCAAACATTTAGATAAATTGCCAGTCTATTCTTATACAGATGACTTTTTTCAATCATAACAGACAGACACGATAGACTGAAGAGTCGGTCTGGCAAATCATTTTCGGAATTCTATAATATAACCAGAAGTATAATAGTAATGGAAAAAATATCACATAACATAAATACATGGTAAAATATACAAAGTTGTATTTATGTAAGTAAATAGGCGTTCAATGTCCCGAAACTTATTCCATACATTTGGAGAACTCTCAAGTGTTTCCCAAACTAAGAGTACCTCGCATTTCTTACTCGTACATGTATACACAGTATCTGTAATATTGTTTCATAACATCGCAGCAGTTCAATGAACCGTAGAGTAATATTTGTAGAATTTACGGCGGGCGCTACGCTACGGACCGCTACGCCGTAGCACATACCGTAGCAGGCAATTAATACCGCATAGTGTTGGAATTACGTTTCAAATACGTGGCAATAGTTTGATGTTGGCATTCTAGAATTGTTTTAGGTTGGACATATGATTTATATGGCTTAAAGCCACATTCTAAGATTAAAAAATAAAACAATAATTTAAAGGTACCTAAAGTAAAAGAGGCGGGTATTGCCCTCTAAACTGTAAGATAACTTGTATCTAACTTATCATAACATAACAAATTCCAATGTTGTTGTAATGTATAAATAAAGGATAAAACCCGTATTTCCCGGCGGAGCTAGATATGGATGTACTCTAGAACTTACATAAACGCCACCTGCATTGTCTACTACGTATCTACTTTTTATTCTTGTGTCTTCAAATTCCCTTTCTATTGTGTCATTCAATAACTGTTGCATTTTCAGAAGCATTCATTTTATTTTCACTGATATGACTTTGGCTTTACAAAAATAGTTTGAAGCCATAAAAAAACATGACATATTCTCTCTTCACAAAAAAAAAGTTAAAGTAACTTTGAGTACACATCAGCGGAGTCACGATAACTAACTAATATACAGCCAACGGAACGCACTTCCACTTGTGCACTGCCTCTTAAATAAAAGTTTCACGAGCGCGCACTGTAAATCATAATTTCGTGATGTACTGCAGCTAGATGCAACGCAACGAACTCGCTGTAAAAGTAATTTAATATGTAGGCAGTATAAATACTGTACCGAGCTGTGCATCACGGCGTAACTGAACACGTAAGCAACTTTAAATGAATGCTTGTAACTACATTATCTAACGCACCTATGTAATTTATCTTTTGTTTTGTTTAGGGCACATTCGAAATTAACAATATGGTGGTAAACTGGTAACAACGTTTGAAGCTTGAAAAAATATATTGAAGTTGCAGTTGCCCCTTTTGATATTTTGAGGTTTTGATAATATAGTGATATTATATTACTTTACTGAGAGACATTTAAGTGATGGAAATGTGAATGAAATTCGTTTCCGAAAGCAATGTTCAAACGAAGGTTGCTTTCAAGGAAACATTACAATATTTCAATGAGTCATACGTACATATTAGTAAGGAAAGTTTTATGAGATAGTCTCGAGGTCACCCAGTCCACTAGAGACGTATAAGGAGCCAGAGTTGCCGTCAAATAAATTGAAATATGTTCACCTGCACCTGCAAGTAATTTAACGAACTTACTTGTTTGCGGACGCTAACTGTATAAAACTTACAGCAATATCATGTCATGCCTTTTTATACTGAGGATTTTTCGGAAAACTGATCCTATAGAACATTTAATTTTTATTCGGACTTCGAGTGGCTCTGTCCTACATATATATTGTAAAAGTTCATATAAAAAAAAATAGTAGTTTTATGCATGGCACGGATTACGAATCCAGAATATCACACATAACAAGTAAGTGATGAAAGTCAGTTAAATATAATGTCACTAATTTAATTACATGCCTACAACATAAATATGTAAGAACTCAACACGATTGACCCATTACAAGTCTAGGGCATGACGATTATCTACCACAATCGCCTTCCTACGATAGCATCAGTATTAATAAATAATAGCATTAGTCGTCAATCCAGTAACCGTCGAGGCGGAATCGTAAGGGACTTAGTTCGAATTTAATTTCGTACTTACGATTGATTTGGACCAACTTAAACGTCGAGAGCTCGCGATGTCAAATTGGAGTGACACTCGAACGAGCGCCGATACTTATCCTGGGTTTATGTGATTATATATAAATAAAAAAATAGTAGCTTATTTCACTTAGAAATATTATGTCTTTATTCTGTTTGTGTATCTATGGTGAGTATTAGACTTGAAAGATCGAATGATGTTTGAAAAGGATAGTTTAACATCTTAATAGCTCATTATGTTTTGTTTAAAAAGTGTGTGACATGTGTTACATTTTGATTGTAAGATGTAACGAATAGAGGCGTTCACCCTAATAAAGACGAAGTATAATAAACATAATTACTTTATTCTCGTCGCATATTTTGAAAACAATGTGAGAAGCATCGGCTGTTGGGTAATTTCATCCGCATTTTAATCAAAGGTGCGGCTATAAACAATGTGATAACACATTTAACGTATATTGTGAAAGGAACGTGTAAATTGAAATTTGGGTAATGTATTGTTGCCGACTTAAGATTTATAAAACCTTGACTTTGGAATTTAATTGACGGGGGATAATGTAGCTTCTATAGCTTCATATTACGAAAAGACTGCAACAATCAAAAAGGATCAATTGTAAACACTCTCGTTTGCATAATGGAGAGTTAATCCATGTTTGATTCTTAATCGTGCGGTAAATATTTTAATGTTATGGTAATTACAAATAACACATTTGTTTAATACCAACGTGACCTTAATCTTTAACGTTAATTCAGGTAATTACATGTTATAATTAATACTGGTGGCTGGTAATATCAAAGAGGCGTAAGCCCAGATAGACATCGCGGTGTACTGGGTACGCTAGTTTGCAATTTTCCGCCCGGCTGGGCCCGACTTGAGGCAGCGGCACAACCCTGCATCTATATGACGCATACAAAGATTTATTAGTATTACGTTTTGCATGTAAAAATGCTTTGGAAGCTAGGCTTGTTGTACTCTAGATTTTGCCCCACTTTGCCCCACATTTGCCCCGTTCTGCCCCGGGCAAGTAGGTTGTTGCTTTTTATAATGTAATACCGACACTCGGCGGAATTCGTTCGTGATATTTACGTGACGCGAGTACGAACGTTGATGGATAAAGTAAAACGGTAGATAATTTTTACAAGCTTTTAGGGTTTTTTTAGGGTGCGGCTGCGATGCGGTAACGGTGCGTTTGTCATCCGTCACTGACGTTCACTTGTTTTCGCACAAGAAGCACGGTACGGCAACCGTGCGGCTTGTCGAGCGTTTGTGTTACCGATGTCGCACGGCAGCCACACCCACACAAAACGTCCAATTTGAAAGAACCCTTATTCTTTGTCTTTGATGCTGCGATTAAATAATTCCGCTCGAAATATTAACGTTGTTTTGTCCCAATTTTTTTTTGAATTTATCAGACTGAGGTTTTTTTAGATATCGGTACCTACTGTGTTGTTAGGTTCTGAGCTGAGCGACATTTGATTGAATAAAAGAACAGAATAGACAATAGTTGTCATCCAGGGAAACGTCAAACAGCTTATTATGTTTTAGATACATTTTATAGTATTAAATAAGAGAGAACAAATGATAGGTACCGTAAATACCTATCTCTGCAATTGATTAGTTACCAGGAAGCCTTTGAGCGTGCTAACAAACAAGTCAATGCTGTTGATTCAATGGATTCCTCTTGTTTAACATTACAATCGGAGACAGCTGGCTTCTCAGAACACTCGGCGTATAAAATGTCTATTGAATATTAGTAACATGAAACGTTGCACGAACGCGACGAGCATTGTATGTTCCTGCAGTTGTCGACAAAGTGACGTTTATCGACGCCGACTAAACGTTAATGTCGCTCATTAGCACATCAAACTGGCTGACTATACGCCCCTACAGCGCGCTGCACACTGCACACATTGACAGCACACGCCGCGGCACAAAGCTAACTTTTGTTAGTTAACGAGCCTCGGAAAAACTGCGACTGTACGCTGATGTTCTAATTTGTGTTGCTATAACGTGAACATTACTTTTTTAATTACACTATCATGTTGATTTTTAACTACCTAGATATTTACAAACTGTATTTAAACAGGTAAAGTTTGCTTGCAAAAATATGAAACTGAAAATTGGCAAAAAAAATCTTTTGAAATATCCATGCACCTATCTATTCAGAGAGATTGATTGTGATGTTCAAAAACTGAAACAAATTCATAAATATTTTTCCACCTGATTGTTACGTTACAGTTTGCAGTATCAAGTATCTTTGTTCATCCACAGTTTTAGAAAAAAATATAGGGTGCAATGTTAGTGTTCATATAACAGGTAGGTTAGATTCCCAAGCAGGACAGGAGACTAGACAATAGGTTCAGTTTATGGTTGTTTATTTATCAGAAGATACTTGGTCGCGCTATGTTGACGGGGCTGTTGAAACGCACAGCTTACAATTGAGTTTAGAGATCAATCGTGTTTGTTGGCTTGCTGAGCTTCTGCACGAACTGATACGAATAAGATACTAAAGCTTTCTAATACGTGATTTTAAAGTCATTAAAAGTATTTACTTAGGTTGATGTTTAAGGCTGAGTTTTCAAAATGATCATAGGTACCTATATGGATGGATAGCTCTAGTATTTTATGACTACCTTAAAATTAAGCATTTTGATTTATTAGAAGCATTAAGTAGTTTCTTGGCCTAATTCTAACGCTAGATATACTGTGTGCTCTGTATGTATTCATGACTTAACTAGGTGAATATGGACGGAGCAAAAGAATGCAAAATGTTGACTAAACTGAAATATGGAGTGAATTTTAACATAATTTAGACTGCTTTAAGCGTATGGGCCAGGCCACAACAGTGCGTTGCGGCGTCGCATCGCAAAAATCAACGACGCATATCATATTAATCGCCTAGCTGTGCAATGTTGTTTTTGCGATGCGACGCCGCAACGCACTGTTGTGGCCTGGCCCTATAGTTTTAGCTTTAGATATGTGAGACTCGCTCACCGAGTGTTCCGTACATAGGATCATTTTAAACAGTTAATGAATCGATTTTTTTGTATATCGTGGTTTTTTGATATATTGGATTATAAAACAAAGCGATCTAATGAGGGTACTGTTTTTAAGACATTGCTAAAAAGGACAAACGAACTGCTGTTCACATTAATAATATTAGTTAGAATTTCTGAAGAAGTAAAAGGTATCTTTTATAGTTGTATTTGTAGAAATAATGCCAGACTAAAGAGTTTGGTGGTTACATTGAGGCGAGTTCAAAGTTGCGGTTTCTTTCTAGGAAAATACTTAAAGCCCGTTGTGCTATCAAATACATGTGTGGCTAACATTTTAATGGATTTATAAGGCTGTTTGAACAGCTAAATGCACGTATTTTTCAGTTTAACATTAGTATTATTGAATCTTGCTTTTATAAGGCTGAAGAGTATTTTTAATACCTTTGCCGAAATGCTTGTTTTTCTGTACGCGCTAATCTACGAAAGAATTCTTTAGGTTTTATATGGTCAATCCTTGGAGGAAAGATATTAGCTCCTTTTTATTCGGACGCGAAGTAGTTTCAGCGGGTGAAGCCGCTGGCGTAAGCTAGTGCTGTGAATAAAGCTCGATTTTGGTACCAACCCATACACTAGCCATAGATATGTCTGTAGGCTTCAGTACAATCGGGTCCACAGGCCAGTCTGCATGTGTGTTTGGTGACAACGCCGCATTCTCGCTGTTTGTACTTCCTGCCTTCGTTAGACGCACAATTGATCATAGCCGCTTTGAAATCGCGATTGTACCCACGCTACCCAATTAACTAATGGCGCTTCTAAACATAGCCTTACTTCGAATACCACGTGGCATATGACTGTTCTTGTAAGACACCTAGTTATACATTCGTAATGCGATTAATTAACCAAATATAGTTTCTGTGGTAGTCTCGCTCTTTTGTTACACAATCGCAGACGTCTCGCTACAAGTTATGTGAATACAAACCAAGGAGCATATGAAAGTCACTTGAAAAATATCCATTAATTAGCTCTGTAGTCAACTTAGGCACGTAATAATGAACTGGATAAGTACAGGTCTTAAATACTCAAACGGCTACTTAGCAAAGCAATTTCGTTTCAGGAACATTAATTAATCTGTTTCGTAAATACATTCGTCATCACACTTTGCGAAATTGAAAGCTTGTCTTTTCAATTATTCATGACAACTCAATTAAAATTAAAATCTATATCTACAAATTGCCTGTTTTTCTCTAATTAGAATTGAAGCTTAACTGGATTCGGCCTATTTGCAAAATAAATATTTGAACAGGGGATAGCGGAAGATTGTTACTGCTATATTTATTACATGGAGGCTATTTCAAGCACTCATTGATTGCCTTTGTTTCAGTTTTGATAAATAAATAATGTTCTAAAAACGCTCATAAAAGAGTATCAAACGTTTGGGATAATTTCATCTGCAAAATCGTAAAATGTATTTCAAAAATTGCTGTGTTGTGCAATGAATAGTTATTGCGCACAATATTCGTGTATTGTACGTATTATATATTATAACGAGCAATGTTCTTGTAGATTATAGCTTCCTGGAATATTTATAATATTAAATCTAGCGAAACAACGTTTGTGTCGCAATTTGTCAGACAGTTTTGCCGGTAGCGTTTCATGCGATGTGTGTACCTATGTATTATTGCTCCGTTAGTTTCTACTTGTAGAACAGAGATTCCGGCTTCCGATCCGGTATCCGGTTGGACGTTCACCAATTTCAAGTACTTATCTACTATGTATTTAGATACAATATTTTGACTGGTAATACATTTTTGCAATGTTATTTAGAAAACTTAACTTTTATTTACGACAGATACCAATAAGTACATTGTGGGTGTAAGACATTTAATATTCTTCAAATGTTTTGATTTTGAATAAATAAAATAATACTGTTAACTTTCAAAAGTAATTGAAATTCATAGATTTATTTCAAGACACCTGAAGGCGGAGCTTACAGTTAAAAGCAATGATTTGAAAATTTATTATTTACAATCAAAGTTCCAATTCAAGTGAGTACAGAGGCACATCGAAAGAGCTAACAAAGGTGACCGAAGCGAAGTCAATTACTTAAAAAAATAACACCATTCATTTGACATTGTCCTGGATTGGTGACACAGCGTGGTGACGGCTACGTCGTGTTTAGGGAGTTCGTTTGCGACGTGCTCAAGTGAGGTCGTTAGCAATCCGGCTCGAGAGCAAGGAGTTTTGAATTAATGCTTTTTCGATCGTGATTACCTGGGCCAAGGAATCGGGCCAACAGCCACTGTGACGTTCGTGACTTAATTAAAGCGAACAAAAATCGCTCAGCATTTTGATCGTCGAGTGTATCTCGGCTGGAGTGGACGGAATTAGAACAATATCGGCTCTGATGATTCCGTGACCGTTGTTTGGATTCGTTTTTAATGGGCGGGGAAACTTTGATGTTTGATTGGGTTGTAGCTACTTACTTTTTACATTCTATTGTTGTGTCGTAGTTGACTTTAGAATTGGATTAAGTAACGGCTTTGCTGATAATATGGAATCATGTATTTCATTTCGAATCGATTTTCTGTTCGGGAGAATCTGACATGTTTTATTCTGTTCAGAGTTGATTTCTTATTGTTTTATGAAGTCTACCTTATTCTTACTATGACCTTTACAATGTTTCGATGATAAAGAGGAAAGAAATAAATGTAGGCAACCTTTAAAAATCTCATAAAGCTGCCTTAACTTGCCTGAATAAATAGTATTTATGAGCTGCTATATTTTTCACAAAATGTTTGCCTGCCTATGAAATTATTATTGTTTCGTATGGAGCTGCGGTTATCAGCTACAATTAAATAAATTTTACTTTAATCTTGATGTACATTTCACCGATAACGGCCTTTGGAATTCTTGATGTTTCATTTAATGTTTTCGTTTGAATTAAAAATTTTGTAAAGTAAATCCTACTAATATTATAAACGCGAAAGTTTGTATGTATGGATGTATGGATGTTTGGTACTCTTTCACGCAAAAACTACTGAATGGATTTTAATGAAACTTTACAATAATATAGCTTATACATCAGAATAACACATAGGCTACAATTTGTAAACATATTGTTCGAAATACTAAACCTGCGCAGACGAAGTCGCGGGCACCAGCTAGTAACGAAATAAATAGCATTGTATTGAACGTAGATATTTAAATTCTTTTTGTAAGGGTTGTGAGTAATTCGGGCTAATCTTTGACTTCACAGAATTACCAATGAACCAATTCCGAAAATTCTTTTACAGGTAGGAAGAGCTTTTTTGTTAACGAATGAGAACGTTTGATTTTGATCCCAGTGGAATAAATCTAGCGAGAAGCTGCCTGACAGTCGTCAACACAATTATCTTTAAAAACTTTTCTGAAATTACTATTATTAGATTTTTTTAGTCTTCATTTAGTTATATACCTGTACATACACGTAGTACTGTAATTTTGTTTAAATTATATTTCATCCTATGCATTTAAAATTCCACGTAGGCTAGAAGTTAATGCATGAAACTCTTTAACGAGTCATCTAGCATATCATCATATTTCATATTCGTAACCTTAAGTAGAAAGTTTTCTTTAAAATTATTGCACTTTCAAGTATTCAGTTGAAGTACTAAAACTTGGTGATAGTGTTGAATTGAGTCATTTAGACTCAAGGGGCTAGGCGCTGTTATTGAGTGGGTGTCGAAAGTACTCACTAGTGACATACCATATGACGTCATAGTGTATTGATTACGTTTGTGTAGGTGGGTAATGTGCGAAACTAACTTTTAAGCTAATTAATAACATGGATCCATACCATGAAATACTTGGGCGTCCCAGCGGAGATATAGTGAGTTCCCTTTTCTGCTTACCTATGGGAAAAGGCATGATATTATGAATATATTAATATTGGTTTCCATAGAATTTTTTATAAATAAGTAGGTATAGGTACGCATGACGACGGTTAGTCTTTCCAGCACTTCCAAGTTTCTGAATTCCGGAGATTCGTTACAAGCACCTACATCCAGTTTCCGATCCAAATGTGAAGATCAACAATATGTATCCATTAGTACCAATATCTTACTGAAACTAGAATATCTGAACAGACCTCAAAACTGGTATGTTTGGTTGTCAGAACCCAGCGTACCGGAGTAGTTGGGCAGAGGTCAGATGGTTGTGGCTTTACGTAAATATTAATATTCAAGCGATTCTACTTCATACTGGAATGACCTCAAATAACCTTAATGCCTAGATATTTATTTGACCTACAACTACCCACTAGTTATTATAATCATGTCTTGATATACTATCTTGACACACATTTTTACGAATAAAAGGTAATGCAAGACCTGTAATTTTGTTATTAAAGTATCGCTGCCAATTGGTCCATTTTACCTTGGTATAAAGACGTTACCAAAAACTAGATTTTATTTTCAAATTTTCTGTTAAAACTTGTGAAAATCGCTATTACACTATAATAATGTAGCGAATTGCAGCCGTGACACTTAACTGAGTACACCGACAGTTTGAAAAGGAAAGCCAATTGATTAATTCAAAAAAGCCACAGACGCAAGTTATTAATATGAAACAAAAGCATAACAATTCATGAATGTCACACATAGTCTTGCTATGCAGAACGGAAAACCTTCTTCAACTGGGTAAAGAAGCGCTGTAAGTTTAATTTCCTAGCTAACTTGTATGACTCATGTTATTTGTCTTTCTTGAAGGTATAAACGTTATCTCAAATTCCTTTGTACAGTTTCCTTTGTTTATACAGGAAGTCTCGACGTAATTCTCCCGAGAAATTTCTTCGATTTTTTATTACGTCTAATAGATTCTCTTAGCGAAAAAAGGATAACTTTTATTAAATAAAAACTCGCTATCACTTCATTCAATCAGTCTGTACAAACATTTCAGTGATTTCGTAATGGAAATTGTTTTTCTTTATGTGATGACGTAAGACATTGAACAATAATACGCTGTTGTTATTAATTTCGGTAATTTTGTACTGTATTTTGTACTGTGGTAGTGACGAATTCATTGCGTAAATGTAATGTTCTCTGAAATTCAGTGGTTGATGAAATGTAGTAGAGCTATCGAGAACAATTCTGGGAAATGATTTCACAGGTAAATAGTAATGAGCTGTATTTATCAATCCTTCTGGCAATACTACGGTTCAAATTAAAGACTAAAATCATCGATTCCTATTGTTTATATTTATGTTTATTAAAATAAAGCTCGAGCGCTATAGAAAGATGAGACAGAGAGTCTTTATATTTTATTGTGGAAAGCTTGTCACATTTGCTAAGTCCTCCATTGCATGCTCCCTCAAGCAAGGCCCTTGACTGGCGACCAACTAGAAAAGCAATAAAGTATATGTATATAACGGCTTATAATTCTATACATTTAAACATACTTCAGTCTTTTCAAATAAAGCCCTTTTTGTATAAAGACATTGTGAAAATAAAACAGCTCGTACATTATTATTTGGAACGTATAAAATTACAGGTTGCTTATATTTGCCAGCAACTTAGTGTAAACATCATTTGCTTAGTTTAGGTTAGTTATTAACATAACATTGTAACTTTGTGATCGCGATCCTTTTACTTTGTTCTACGTACGTATATAATTTTAACTTTTGAATAAATACCGTGGACGTTAGAAAAATATTTCTGTTTGTTTGTATTATTGCCTTTGTTTAACGGGTTCATAATTGTGCATATTGTTCTACGGCTGGCTTTCAATAAAATGGTTTGCGTATTGATGGCACAAAATCAGTGCTTTGTTGGTAATTTATTAAGTTATGAGAATTATTAATTAAATCGGTATGTATGGATTAGTGAATCAGTTCTCGTGTCAGCGATCCTCAATATGAATAACGTAATATAATAAAACAAAAGTTTATAAATACTTTTAGTAAGAAGTTCAAAAATCAGAAGCTATGGTTTACCTACCTTCATAAGTAGGTACAATAAATAAATCGATATCTATTCTAGCTTCATTCTGGTACGACCTTAAAGTCTAGAAAATATGCTAATACGACTTTAAACCCAGTTTTCTACAAGTAAAACACGTGTAACATAAACGTTACATTAATTTTTGCGGTGAATACAATACTTAAATGTCGGTACGAACAGAAGTGTAATGAAAACAAGTGCCTTATTTAAATGTCTGCCCCCTTATTTGAGTTAGGGCGATCTCGCACCTGAGCACAGGGGCTTAAGGAAAGGATGCTAAATAAATATTTTCTAAATGGAAAGGATAAAGGGCCACGGTTCAGCGATAACTTTCTCGAGGTAACGTGAACAAGCAAGCCCGTTTGCGTAGGTTCCGACAACATTTCTAATTAAGCGATTCCTTGTTATACCGTATCGTATATTACTTTGCACAGGTCTGCGCACCTAATTGTGTGTGCCCTGATTTTGTGCACAGTTTCAAGACAGTTCGAGTCAAGTTTTTACGGGGAAGTTTTGCGATTATTGTTTCATCGATCCGAGTTTTGGAGTTGGTCATGTTTTGTTTGTAACTTCTGAAGTAAGTCATGATCATTATCAAAAACAATTTTAATAGTAGCTGTTTTTTTGTAGTTTCGCCCGTATTCAGAGAAAACTACATCCTGCAGTCGGATAATAAGTATATAGCTTATGTTCTTGTTTAGCCTGTAGACTACATACCTATCTGTTTCTTTTTCATTTCAGTCGCTTCGGTAATTAAGTGCAACAGATAGACAGAGGTACTTTCGCATTTGCATATTTTTTTCTATACTTACATTCGAAAGATCTTGGAGGCACAGATATATTATGAATTAAAATATAATTTAAATCCAGAAGTTCTCTTCTAAGTTTATGTATAGCATCTGGCTTCGAGTTATAGGTAGAAAGAAATTGTTCCGCTCTTTATCCGTTTCAACTAATTACAAGTTTCTGTGGCGCGCCGAGGAATGTGCTACAGCGAAACTAAATTAATTCACTTTATTGTTATTTCTTTGCATATTATTTTATTTTAATTTTATTCCATTAATGTTAAGTTTTCTTGCAACCTACTTGGTGGTGTTACAACACAAAGCGGTCTACGTTCTATATTCGAAACTTAAAAAAAAACAAATATCGTTCATACTTTTTCTATTTTCGGTATAAAAAGTAATAAGTAGAAGCTCATTACTAACTTTTTTCACAGCTTAACTCAGTCTAAGGATTTTATCCGATTTATCCGAAGGCGCGGAAAAACATTCTACCTTACCTGGCCTGTTTTAATAAGAAGTTAAATAAGGAGTCCTAAGCTAACAATTTATTTTGATCCAAAACCATCCTTTCGTACTAGGCCGACGTGGAAGTTATGAAGTGTAGGGATCGAGGGCTTGATGAGATTTTCCTGTTGGCTGTGAAAAATTGTGACGAATAAAATTGAAAGTGGGAGAGTAATTTATTTCACTTTTAAACCTCGGAATTAGTAAACAAAATATTTAAATAAATTCTTATTTTTCTTCTACATTGTCCAAAAATAAATTTTTACTGTTGAGTTTGTCGGACAACCCTAGCTCGGTAATCCTGGGCCGGCGTTATCTGTCTCCGTTCATCTTGTAAGCAATAATTTAATGCTGAGATTATTTTTCACTCCTGACAGCAAGTTTTAATGTCTTTTGAAATGAAATTCAGTCACACTTACCGCTTTCATTTCATTCATTAGCGTGATTGCTGGTAAAAGGCAAAAGCACTTACAATGCAATTGAAGTTTTAATAAGATTTTATTGTGAAACTTTGATTGATGGCATTAAGCTTTTTATTAGACTGCTTTGCATGATACTTATAACGATGTTGTTGTATTAGAAACTTTTATGTGTCATATATTTTTAAAAGCCTACGTACCTACTGTTTTTTTTCTATCTCATGATAGTTCTGTCTTTTTTAATGACAAGACTTTTAAAGTCTCCTTTTCAGTGTCTATTAGGAATGTAAGCAATGCCTGTGATTTGTACCATCACAAATACCTTCGTTTACGTATCTAGGAACCAATCAAAGCGGTAGTAAGTAATTTTGCATTGTATTTGTTGATTAAGAACTATTTCACATTCAATAATTTATTATAAAAAGTATTTATTTAAATAAAAGTTGTAAAATTGCCTTATTCTATTTCAAGGAAATTGAGAAGTGTATTATCAAAAAATCAATTCCTAAGTAATGGTATACCTTCGATACGTTTTTTCGTTTGGATAAAGTGATCGGAGGAAAAAGGACTGATGCCTACATCCGCAGGGAAAGGCCCTACGCGGCAAAAAACTTTGCAAAGAAAATACTTTCGCAAGAGAAGAGCATATCAAACTTAAATCACCAGAACTAGATGAATATTGACTTATTCTCAATTTTATATAAATTTTTGTATATTTGGAATCTGTCTGGATTGTATAGGTAGATTTGATTGAGCTTTTTCTATGTACTTAAAGGTTAAACTAACTTTAACCTTTAATCAACACCTTTATGACCAATGAGTAAAGGGAAATCAAGAATGTAATATCTTGATTTATACTTATAGCTTTTTAAATGGGCAATATTTTATATCAGTAACATATCAACTGTCCTAACTGTTTAACCCTATCAGAGAGTCTAATTCGACAGCAGCAGACTGAGGTTATGAAATGGTCGAGTTGAAACATGACCTGTAAATTGAACTTTGACTTTTAGTAATATTTTAATATTCGTTTTCATTTAATGGTTTAGTTATTTGTAAAGATAGCCTTATAATTTTATTTGTATTGAATGGACTTTGTATACGCCGATGGATTCATTTTAATCATATGTGCCTTTTCTTGCTCCGTGCAAATTTCCTCATAACTTTATCGTTAATTTATTTATTTTCCTAATTTATCATTAGACATCAACCTTAACTCTGTGACGTAAAATCTGGATTGTGACAGAGTAAGACGAGTTTGTGTTTGCGTAGGCTCTGACTGATATAAATGGTAAGTACGTCATGTCGGATAACTCCTCTGAATAGTTGTTTAGCCACACTTTTAAACTATTTTTTGTTCCACAAGAACTTGTGAAAACTTCAAAGCAACTTTTGAATCAAAAGGTTCCCTTGTTTATTTTGTGTTGATAGACATGAAATTGCAAAAAGCTACAATTCCTTTTTGCTGAAAATATGTACGTAGTGTGTGTCCGTAGGCAAGCAAAGCTCAGGCTACGACGGCGAACAAACACAAGCTCGGACAATACATGTGAACTCAAACATTTTGGCGCTCGGGCAAACAGCTAGGTATTTACAGCTCCGCAGGGGTTTGTCAAATTATCGAAATACACTTTTTATTACCTGCCATGATTTATAAAGCGAAGGGCCGAATTTATATTGCAAACCTTTTAACTGGTGATTCATACACTTTCGGGAACATTAATAATTTTGGTTTTATGACGAATGAAACGCCTCGTTCGCGACGAATAAAATGACCGCTTCACTTTATCATAAAGTTAAGCCTGCCCCGGCTCTCAGAGGTCCTATTTTTTCTAGGAGTTGTAAGATACAATAAGAAAATATGGTAAAAGGTTGGGTTATATGGCTCACAGGTGATTCGTGAATGTTTTGTTGTATCATAAAATATGTTTCGTAGTTTAAATAATGTTGTATCATCCTTTGCGGCGTGGTTTCTTTGCATCTTTAATGCACACAATACAATAGTGTATCAATGTTTACAGCGTGTTTACGAGTGTGTGGAATACATCAAAAATTACATTCACGTCAACGTCGTCGTGACGTCACTCCCGCCTAAACAGACCTTTTACAGCAACACGGTTGTTCCATAAAACTTTGATAGAACGCGGTTAGCCGGCACCACAGACAATCCTATCAAAAATTACAAACTCGAATGAACGTTTTCTGGGAATAAAATGACAAGTAATTATTTTGAAGGCGGCCGTGTCGCCGTGTTAATGTAAAGGAAGAAGTGGTTCAATTAATGGGGTCCCATGTTCGACAGAGTCTGGTCCGTGACCCAATTAGTGTGGCTCGTTTCTTATATTGTTACGATTTGGCTGACTCCGTGCCCGGTGGAAGTTCGTCAACGATTAATTAGATATTCCGGTGTCAATTTTGCTGATTTTCTTGTTATGCCTGTTGCATCGTTTGGTTGTTATTTTGCTTCGTCTTGGCCTTATCTTAGCTAATGATAGCTACCTTATTTCCCTTGTTTCCATGACTATGCATTAATCAGTGTTGGTTATTAGGTATACGCACCCGATTGTTGAGTCATTAGGAATAGTTCAAGCAAAAGGACATAACTGAAGAATAGAAATGATATGATTACTTATAGACTGATGTGACATTTATTTTAGGTAACGTGAGATTTATTTGATGAGTGGTTTATTAAAATGTAATGATTACTGATTTGTCTGTATGAATTCTATTGTAAGCTCCGGTCAATGACTCAAAGACGAAAGCTCTAAAAATTTATTAAACTTTCCGTTAATCAATATTTTACTAACTTAACTACTTACTTCATTTAATGACACGTTTTGCAACAACATTGGATGGATTATACTCAATAAAGGCTAACATGGCAATATAAAGTACATACCTACATAAATTATTACTCGAATAAAGATTTTTAATTTGTTTGTACAAAAAAGTTTGAACCCTTATTTGCGAATTCGCCTGTACGGGCGAGACACGGAAGAAAGTATCTATGCATATCACAATAGTTTACAAAACCAGCCATAGTTATAAATCATTTCTTGACAGCTGTGCACCAATTTGTCCGCCAACGATGACCATAAGACAGTTGTGCTGTTCCCCGAACCAATGATCTTGTTTGATGGCAACCCTAAGGGTCGGGGTCAGGCCGTTGGGCGTCACATTTGGATATATGATGGACAAATGAAGCGCACGACTGGCTCCGGACGATAGGTCTCAATAAAAATAATCTTATAAAAGTTGGAGAAGAAAATAGTGTGGTAAGGAGATTGTTTTTGTAGTTTTAGGTTCTAGCCACTTTATTTAATAGCTGTGAAATATATGCTATTATGTGCATACCAGCTAAACTCTTCATAGGTAAAATAAAATTTACTCTTTACAGAAATACTTCACACAAGCATCATTACGGGGCAAATGACTTTACAAAAATATTTAAAAATCCCAACCAAACAATATCGCTAACAATTCTTATTCATTATTATCCGCGCCAAATTCGTGTATTTATTTATGTACTTAAAAGCTTAAACATCGATTACCCGTTTGAAGATTACCACCATTGTACAAAATGTACGAAAATATCTTTTTCATTTTAAAAACTCCGGTTCGGAAGCAATTTTTCCAGTGCTGTATTACATAATCCCTTGTTTTGACCACCGCTGGGACAGATTCATTACCGTACGCGAAAACAATGGATAATCACGATGATTTATTGTTTAACGCGAATCTGATGAGGTGACATTGGCTGAAAATGAAATAACTCACTTTGACGTTAACATAAATTTAAATAATATACATTAATGTTATTAAAATTTACATAGAACTATCGCAGCTGGGTGAATACACAATGAGGACACGAGAAATGGCCGCCGCAAAATGTCATCGATAAGATGAAGGGCAACCTTCGAGACGAACGTGTGACTGATGCCGGATTGACGGCACTGATACAATACAGTACAATACAATACAGAACAAAGAAAATGAATGGAGAACTCAGGATTAGAAACATGTCGTCCAACTCTAATTAGAAGTTACGAGTGACGTGTTTGTTAATGGGCTAATAAATCTGTTATTAACGAACCGTTGCATTTTAAATGGTGGATAGCAAGCCAATAACTTGAAGCAGTGTTAATTAGTCAAAGCGCGCAATTCATACGAGGAGAGCAATGTATCTTACAATATGTACGTAGTACGTAATCTATACAGCAAAATTGGCTTGATCTTGTCTATCCGACAATTAAGTGTATCCATTAACGTGGTGTGTTGCGAGGCTGATTCGCTTGACTGTTGAGAATATTTCCACGCTTGGCGGCAATGATATCGCACGTACGTTGTTTTCCGGTGACAGGAGGGTTTATGGTACAAATCTCGGCGGTTTTCCTCATCTTAGGCGGGGCGTCTCGCAGCGAAGGGAGATCCGACAGGGGAATATTTATTAGGCCCTATGTTTCAGAGCGGTCGGGAAATCTGAAACGGAGCATTTGCTATAAAGGTTTTTTAGTTCTATTTTAGTAGTGGGATCGGTAATAAATACCTATGTTTCCCATTTTTCTTGCCATTGAGTAGCTGAGCTCTGAATAAATGGTGCTGATTCTGTATCGGTTGTGTAAACATTTGTATTGTTTATTTTTGGAGTATAAGACAAAAGACCATGGGAAAAAAAGATTTTAGTATTCATAGTGTTAACTATAGTACTCAATTATATCAAAAGTACCAATTTATTTAAATATCTCTCTTAAAATTGCTTTTGTATTCAGAATTAAATAGCCAAATTAATAAACAATCACGATCGGGCACCGAGACCAAAGATGACTTTTAAAACCACCTGCGCGTTATATTGTGAGTCACGTAAGAGTATTGGAATTCATCAAGTAGTTTGGGTGTTTGGATCCCCAAATGGAGTAGATATTTCACTTAAAGTACGCTAGCCAGAATAGTACATTGAAATTTATGAGTGACCCCGGCGGACAACGTATGGAAGTGGGTTTACTCTTGAATACGAGCACTGCTTTCAGATATATAAAACGCATTGGGAACATTTAGTTGAGGAGTTACGGCGCGGCGATAATGTGCCGCCTACCAACATAATTACTTCATATTCAGGAGCGCTCAGATATATAATTACCTGCTGTGTACCGCGAAATGTACCGCTGGAAGTCCAATTTCACAGTTCTTACGTTAAGGCGATGAGATTTAGCGAGCTTGTTACATTCTATTATTTTAAAGCTCTTTTCTCCTCTGAGGCGCTCATAGAGCTTCGACCGCGCAATAACACAAACAACTATGACAATGGAGTGTCCATCTATTTGTAATTCTCACAAAAACAAATGACTGTAAAATAATTTTATAATTTTGCGAATTTCGAAGAAAGTAACTTCAATGCCGTCAAAGAAATTGATCATTAGTATTCAGATAACAGAGCGAGTAACTTAGTTATGAAGTCATCTTCGTTATATAGAATCAGGCTACGTGGTCAACGTTTAAAATATCTGTGACATTCAAATTAACGATTTGCAGTATCTACAAATTAAGTCAATTTATATTAAGTTCTGTTTCTTCAATTCAATTGACGAATAATTAATTGTTTGGAATATTGACACGCCTCTAAATTATCAGTGGCAGCTTAAGCAACAAGTTGGTAAACGTTATAAGTCATGCTTTGATGAACTCTGAGTGATAGAATAAAATGAAGGTTACAAATTACTTAAGTTGAAAGGTTACCATGCTCAAGTTGGCCCTCCCCGAGGTGATTTAATAAAAGGAGATTAAAAATAAAAGTTTTTGTTGGCGACATCGCTCGGCGCCGCGTAACATTATGATTGTAACCGAATTCTCAGAGATTGAGAAGGGTAAGCGTCCCCAGCCGCGTCGTCGCCGCGACACCGAGTTTGTTAGCACACACTTGCGAATGAAGAAAAATGTCTTGGCTTAAGCCTTTCCACTCGCCGAGCGCGGAATTGTAAATAGAGATTTATTAAAACGGGACATTGCGAAATTCGCGCAGTTATGTACACCCTTTTGCGAAAATGTACAGAATGTGGCAGCAAAAGTTTCGCATTTAGGTGTCTATTATAAAACGAAGTTTTTCGTAAAAAGACCTAAAGAGCGTGGTTAAGTAGGACATATTATATCTTTTGATCTCTGTGTATTGAAAGTTAGAGAGGTATAGGAGTGAAATTAAAATATCGTTTGGTGTTCCAGAAAGCGGGATTAGGTAAGCAGTTATGGGCAATGCAATGTGATACCTGTTTCATGTAAATTACGTAGTGTAACGAGGGCGGAGACTGCCGCGCTCTTAGATAAATAAGCTGTTATATCATAGAAGCCAGAGCACCTGAGTACTTTAATATTATTATTATAACCTTGTTTAACTATGGTACTAAGGAATGAGTGGAATCAGATCCGAATCATGGCGGTTATTAATTGCTGTGAATCAGTTACGATTTTTCTTTACTTGTAAGGGTAAGGTGGAATATTCATAGTTTCATGTAGGTTTAGATATAGGTTTTAAAAAAAAATGTTATTATAAATAGAGAAACATTATCTTCTACAAGTTAGAATAACATCCGCCGGCTTAAAACGTTTCAAGTACAATGCTACTGAAAATTCATCCTTTACATACCGACTTACAAACTCCACATCTGATAATATTAGTATAGATTTATCTTAGCATACTCAACGCTGGTTTAAGTTGGCTGTTAAAATAGCGCACCCGGTATGGAGCTGAGGCATGTCAAAAGTTTCTATCTTACCTCCACAGAACGTTGCAAAACAAGAGTTCCGGCAATTGTACTACTTCCCGGAATAATGTATAAGTATTTGAACGTACAGGTGAAGATGGCGCCGCGAAAATTATTATTATAAGTTCAGGCAAGATTTCATCTCGATTTTTACCAAATCTTTTATTTTTTATGGTAGGTTTTTCAGTTATATTGCACTTAAAATGCCCGAATTAAAAGCTTTTTGCATTCTTTAGAGCTTGTGAATTGTGGATGCGAAAACAATGCTTTTTGTAATTAAGTATTTAAAAGATCTTTGTATGTTAATGTTGATAGACTCTAGATACGATGGGTACTAATTATTGTATAGTTTTGAAGTGTGTTTAACATGCCCTGGTTTTCCAGGGTTGAAATCAGGATATTAGTTTTTGTGTTTCTTTTTACCAATTATTTAAGAAGTTAGAAAGATTGAATGACATAAAAACAAACATGAATCAGATATCATAGTTTCAAGTGATACCTTTTGTCTCCGGAACATAAAAAGTCGCTTTGATGTCACTAGATTCACAAATATTCATATCTGTGTATGAGTAAACGATTATTAGATTATTTTTTAAGCTATGCTTATAGTTCTCGGATTGTTATATATAATTGAAGCTTTTCTTCTGTTCGTATTTTTCCAAGACAAATCTGTAGTACGTAAAAATACAAGTTGCAGTATATTTTCAGTCAGCAGGCGTTCTTACGATTTATTTACGTGCGAACAACCTATAAACTACGCTATTGGAGTTCGCGATGGACATATCGCTATGTTTTTGTTTATTTTGCTTTGCTCTTAAAAATGGACAAGAATTAGATAAGACATCTATACATATAATAAAATGATAGGAAAGTCAAAACTGTACATTGAATATTTTTTTTAAAGAATACTTGGGGGGTGATCTATTATCGATTCTGAACCCAAATATATAGTCTTTAGAATTTTTGTCTGTTTGTCTGTATGTCTGTTTGTCTGTTTGTCTGTATGTTTGGTCTCACTGAACTCGAAAAGTACTGCATAGATTTAAATAAAATTTTGCATGAATATTACCTAGGGGCCGGTTCAACATATAGGATATATATTATCACGCTATCACCTACGGGGGACGAGCAATGAACGATAATTTCTGTTAACGTTTCTGGAACAGCGGGTGCAACAATGACACATATTTGAATGTTGAACTTTGTAAGTTTATCGGCCTATTATCAATCTTTACATAGAAAATAACGCTTTTATAAGTAACTTGAGCAAAAAACTGAATTTAAAGAAATGAAATCCCAAAATTATAGATGAAGAAAATCATGCAGAAACAGATGTGCCATAAAACTGGTAGTAGGTAAAATATCAATAAAAACAGACTTCACTTTGTCATGGTATGTTCTTACTTTCAAGAATAAAATATATGACAACGTGTGTATTTCGCTACTATAAAAACACTACAAGAAATATCAGCGCATCATCAGGGAGATTTTTATAATTCTTTCACCATTAGAAAGCTACATTATCTGCGAGTAACATAGGGTATATTTTATCCCGGTGCGGGCAGTGGTTCCCATGGGAAGCGGCACCCACATCCCGAAGAAATTATGAACTTCCCCACATTCTTAAAAACTCTACATATGTTGTTCTGACATAATATAAGCTATACCTCTCATAAACATGAATATCCATTCATTTCATCCAATAACAAACATGCATCACACTGAAAGTGCATTGCGAGTCTAAGATTTTATTATTATAAAAAAACATTGTAATTAATATTCAAACATCCTTAAAAATAAGTTCCTGGTTTTAATACACTTTTTGAGTAATGAAGAATGTAGGCAAAATACGACCGACAACATTGTGTCACTTCTAAAATTAACATCAATGGTTATAACTACCTGTCACAATACGTCAACAAGATGTCAACAGAAGACAAGAGTTCGTTCTGAAAACGTACAAATTACGCGTCGCAGGCCAGAGACATACTTGCTTTCAACTTCTGATCACAAATCATCGAGCTAAGAATTATATCACAAAAACACCATTCACAATTACGAACAGTCACAGTCACACGTTTATATCATTTATATTATTCAGACAGAATTACTATCAAACGTGTTTTCGCTAAATGTTCTATTAGTTTTTGCAAACATACATTCCCAACTCTGATCTCATGGAGGTGGCGCCCGGGTGTCACCACTGTGCGGACTGTGCGACCTATCGCACCCGGCCCCGGTTTAAATCATGATCTGGAGCGAGAAGAAATGGGTTGACAAAGAATGAGGCGGCGGAGCGACTGAAAATTGCCAACTCTCATCCCAGCCACTGCGGTAAGACACCACGAAAGCCGGATGTCGAGAGACGACTCCCGGCCACCGTAGGCGTGAGCGATTAGTTTTGAGTGGGTCATCGACCTTCCGGCTTCTGGGAGATCCGTTATTTCACGCGCCCCTCAAGGAGATTCAGCAAACTCCTGTGAGGCCCACTAGGGCCAAAGCCTGACAGTCCCTCACGCTGCTCAAACTGATGGCTGAGAATTACGTAACTTTCCAGGATGCCATGCAACGTGTTGCAAATGCCCAGGCCTTTGGGAGCTTGGTAATCCTTTTCTCCACCTTAACTTGAGTTTTGTGGTACATGAACAAATTAGAATAGTAATGAATTAGGTCATCTTCATCACGTATTTACCAACTCTTAATGTTCATCATGCACACCCGCTTCTCTAACTTTATTGAAGGATCACTAAAATTGTTTCAGTTAGTTTAACTACGCTACTATAGCCCGTTGTCAAACCTTTTAATATCAATTCTGTAGAAGTGTGAATATCGAATGTGTAATATATCGAATTTCAGTTTGTGCATTGCACAAAAACCAACGTTATGATTTTCGAGAAGTCAAAAGAGTCGGCCTGCTAAGAATTATATTCATCGTTGGTTAATTGAATACATTTTCAGAAACCACAATAACAGTAGGAACCAAAGCGAATGATCGCTTCATAGAGCTCTGATTATCTCGAGGCGATCAAGTCAGTTCTGGTCTGTTCGCTCATCAGATCTTTGAAAGCGGTTCGATGATAATATACTGTTGTCCTGTTTACCTACGTGTGACACATAATATGGTATTTAAACGTCCTCCGCAAGAGAGCGAACGTTTGTGCTATTTATAAAGACGAAATTTTACCGTTGTGCAGTAGTGACGCACAGTATACACAACACTTATGTTTCTTCTGATCTGCTGGCTCCACCAAGAAATGACAAATTGCGAGCGTACATTTTGAAAATCTTGGAAGAACTGCAGGCTTCAAGTGCCAACACACGAATTGGACTTACTCTTCTTCTCGGACGTAT
Organism: Helicoverpa armigera; assembly: GCF_030705265.1. NCBI lineage: Eukaryota > Metazoa > Arthropoda > Insecta > Lepidoptera > Noctuidae > Helicoverpa > Helicoverpa armigera. The sequence continues at coordinate 3,827,497 of NC_087132.1, read as the reverse complement.
ACTTTACCTGATCGTGAACTAATGCAAACATTTCGGTGGAATTCCAACATAACATAATGAGTGAGTGCACAGAAAATCCCCGAAATACAAGTAGTGAAACTATGCGCTTGCCTGATGACTCAGTCATCATCCACCCAGCTATTCCTCAATTATGTGGGTGTTGGCTTCCAGTCAAACCGAATCTTTTTGAGTACCAATGTTTACTTGCAGTGCCTATCTGATCTCTTCAACCCAGTGAACTAGACACCCCGTTATCCATGGTAAGTAAAACTGTTTGACAGACTTTCTGGCTCCTGATTTGTCGCAGCTGCTGCAGAAAATGTACAAATGACAACTTTGTCAGACCTTTGTTTTCTGTGAGAATTACGTAATAATTTTCCAAATCGGTTGACTAGATCCAGAGATTTCCACAACGTCACAAACTTTACTTCTTTTGTTTAGATAAATAGTCGTGACGACCTTGACGCCTATTGTCGAGACTGGTGGGCTCGGTCGAAAGATCGAGAAGTGTGGAAGCAAGATGGGGAGGCCTTTGCCCAGCAGTGGGACAGTACCTATGGGCTAAAAATAAATAAAAATAAATAAAAAATAGTCACAAATCGTCGACACCACCTTGATTGATCAACCCGTGCTGCTGCTAAGTGGTAATCCTAATTATACTGTTATGTAAAAGAATACACCTACGCTACGGCACAAGTAGTATTTTGACAATTCCAAATTGCCCACGCAGACGAAGTCGCGGGCAACAGCTAGTAAGAAAATAATTTTATTTATCTAGTACTTACTTATAGATTTATTTATATCTTCTATCGTGGTCGAAGACACGTGTAACAAAGTTCCTTTCAGGCATTAACCTAAACATATTTATACAGATTTCGCTATGGACGGATTTATCCATCATTTATGGCAGAAATAAGGACATATACCTATAACACTAATATTGTTAAGGCGAAGGTTTGTGAGTGTCTGTATGTGTGTGTGATGTTTGTTAGTTACTGCTGCACGTGCAAATCTGTGAACTTAGTAGTTACCTCGAGAAGTTAATGAAACCAATATTAGCTAGGTAGTCAGTGAATAAATTATTAATTCTTCCTAAACCACGAATGTTCTTTATAAACTCTTGATTTTTTTCAAATTCTCAGTAGGTTAACTCTGCAGCAAACTTTTTAGTTTCAGTTTAACAGACAGTACTTATTATAGTTTACTTCGTAGTAGAGTGCAATGTAATACAAGGCGTCTTGTGTCTTGTCCCGTGGGTGCACCTACGTCACGTACACAGAGCATTCAGATGCACGCAAAAACAACAAGAATTTACGACTAGCTTTACCATTTGCCTAGCCTTTTGATAACATCATAAAGTTACTTAAACCATATGTCACTGAATCTACACTTAATACTATACAACTGAAGAGTCATCATCCTCCGAGCCTTTTTCCCAACTATGTTGGTGTCGGCTTCCAGTCTAACCGGATTCAGCTGAGTACCAGTGCTTTACAAGAAGCGACTACAATTATATAACTATACAACTGTTGAGTACTTTGTGCCGTGAAACGAATTAAATTCAGAAATAATGTATCCAATGTAGATGAGGGTCTAATTAGGTATATGGTAGACATTAGGGCAAGGTTAAGTCCGGTAATTTATATAGTCTGGTGATGATGAACATTGAGTAATACATACTCTTTTAAAGTACACTCTTTTGCAAAAAAAACGGGCACCTATGCGAAATCTTAGTTTTAAGGACTTTGCGTGTATTTCAAAGGGTTTTAATGATTGTAGTATGTTTCTAGCATCAAAAGAGTTAGCCGAGCATACGTGAGAGTGTATTCTAAATTTGAATTTTGTACAATTGCTAAGAAATTGGTTAAATCTTGTTTTGGACTAATTGCTGGCAGAAAGTTCGTCGGTGTTTTGAAAAGTTTTTGAAGTGATTTTCAGGAAAATGATAATGCAGTTTTAATTAATGATTAATGTACTTTTTTGTTAGATCAAAACATTTTTGAAAAACTATGCGCATTTGATGTAATTTTCACCTGCTCTAAATGGGCTATACTGATGATTGATGGGAATGTTAAGAGTTTCGGTATTTCAGTGTAAAGCGTTCTATTGTTTAGATATTGTACCCACGTGTTTTAAAATATCGCTTTTTCATAAATAAACACTATTTAGAAGAGTATCAGTACCTTTGCCTGCGATAAAACCAACTTAAAGTAAGCAGTGCCCATCACAACTCGTCTCCTGTAGGACTTTGACATTTCTAAAAGTCTTGAAATTCTACAAAATACAGAAAATAGCGCATAGACTGTGAGCACGAAGTCTTAAGGTCTCGTAATTACTGATTTTTAAACAACCTCGCCTCTTGGGAAACTCCGTAGACCTCTGAAGATCTATGAGTCTGAGCGTTCAAATAGCGTGTTTTAATCCCACGGATATTTTATTAAACAAACTTGCCTACACCGAGATTTTCTGGCATCTGCAGCACTTTCCTGCTTAAATCATATCAATAATTGGCTAGCTGCTCATTTCTTAAGGAACATACGTTTGGCCAATAATTTTGAATTCTTGACTCCCTTTCAGCTAAATCGTCGTTTAGTAACCCGATAACTATGGAGTTATCGAGAGCTTCAACGAGGCAATAATTTGACTTTTTAGATAGCTTTAACCCTCCTCATTATTTTTCATGTGGTTAATTTTAACATTTATCACAAAATTTGGTATTTTTTAAATGTCAAAGTGCGATAGGAGACGGGTTGTGATCGGCACTGCTTACTTTCAATTTGTTTTGTCACAGCCCAAAGTACTGATACTCTTCTAAATAGTGTTTATTTATGAAAAAGCGATATTTTAAAACACGTGGGTACAATATCTAAACAATAGAACGCTTTACACTGAAATACCGAAACTCTTAACATTCCCATCAATCATCAGTATAGCCCATTTAGAGCAGGTGAAAATTACATCAAATGCGCATAGTTTTTCAAAAATGTTTTGATCTAACAAAAAAGTACATTAATCATTAATTAAAACTGCATTATCATTTTCCTGAAAATCACTTCAAAAACTTTTCAAAACACCGACGAACTTTTTGCCAGCAATTAGTCCAAAACAAGGTTTAACCAATTTCTTAGCAATTGTACAAAATTCAAATTTAGAATACACTCTCACACATGCTCGATTAACTCTTTTGATGCTAGAAACATACTACAATCATTAAAACCCTTTTAAATACACGTAAAGTCCTTAAAACTAAGATTTCGCATAGGTGCCCGTTTTTTTTGCAAAAGAGTTTAATATTACTCACTAAGGAATTTTAATCATTTTCCGGGAAGATATTTTCGCAACTGTTATTGATCACGAGCCTCTTACATCACTCCTCCATGCATTTTCGTATAATTATACCGGGTTTTAAAGAAGCTTTATTAACGTTAAATCAATAGTAAACAACCTATAAGATCAGGTTATGACTACCGTATTTGGACATTCAGTGAAAAATATCGAGGAATATTTATTTTCCAATGAAATTGGTTCATTTGTTTCGCCTTTATTGATTTATTAACGGGAATCCGTCAGAATGTTTCGTTTTTAATTGAACTTTTCCTGGTTGAATGAGTGTAATAAAATGAAGCAACATTATTTAGGTACGTTCGTTTGTGTGCCGCGTGTCGTTTTCAGGTGTCATTTGTTCTTAACGATGATAGTTTAAAATAGAGCCCTTTTTGTTCGTGAAAATAAGTATTTTTATACGTACCTACTTTCTAGTAACTAATGGGCAGCACTTAAACATACACTTTTTTGCTAGCAAAAATCAAATACATATCTGCATACATAGCCATAATGTTAGCTTTTATAGTTTTTTTTTTAATCCTCACGATGTCGTATGATATTACATCTAATTAAAGTTATTCATCTGTGGTGCTATATATTATTTACTGTGTGAGATTACTGGATAAAATAGTATTCAAACAAATGTAGCATGTAAACATACAGATTATGATATAAGTTGTGCGTGCGTTGCTGTCGTGTTGGCAACATGTGTACAACGTGTGGACATGTCCGATCGTTGTCTCGGGCGACACCTACCTACGTGCCACACACTATTATTATTTTACTACTAAGTTTTAGTACTGGAGTTCAAATAGTCAAATTAATAACTAACAAGACTTCTAAATTGAGGTTAAACGTGAAACTGAATTAGAAAAAAATATCCTATGACAAAGAGCAAATTGATTTAAAAAAAACTCAATTTTTTAAGAGAAGCAAACCATCCTTACCTGCCATAACCATATATGCGAAAACAGACTAAAAAGCGTAAAAATAATAACAATTAAATTATACGTCTGTCGTACCTAAAGCGGAAACAAGCTGAAAATTTGTACAAAAAGAATTAAATAATTAAAAATCCCTCTCCTTATTAAAAAAGGTACACCAATTTAGCTCGGTACGGTAGGTACCAGTATTTTTACTGTAAATTGTGTGAATTTTGTGGGATATTTAGGTTGGCTAGGGAATACCCGCGGATATGTTAATTCACGACAACATAATGTAAATAGGCAGTGGCAATTTATGTCGCTAAAACACTCTGCGGGATACCTCGGGACGGCGCGGGATGCGGACCCGGCCCGCTGTGTATCGGCACGCTTCACTTCAATAGTTGCCGATAGCTGTGAATCCAAAACTGATTATTCAGTCATCCTCACTATACAATATAATATAGAAGTGTTTAGGATCATACCACACGCCACGATTCGGGAGCATTTGAAATTCTCTATCATCCCCTTACAGCGGTTGGAAGCAATTGATAATTTTATGGAAATGGGGCTAAGTGTTATAATAAATGCTAGCGATTCACGTTATTACACTCGTGATATTCGGATGCTTTAAAAAAGCGAGCACATAACGTGAAGAATTTTATTTATCTGAAAATCAGATTCCAGTTGATTGAATACGCCGTCATTTTGCCTCCTGAATGATAAAATCATTTCAAAATTCATTGCTGTGATGTCGTCTTTTGTAATCATACGGGCGCAGGATAATGGACTCTTTAAATAAACAGTTTACAAAGTTATGTGATTTTAATTGCTTTAACGTATTTTTTGTATGAGTTTTTAAAGTAGCTATTTGTCAATATGTATGTAATTATGTAAGGACTAGGATGAAAGAAGGCTTCGAAATGTTCAATTGATGACGAAAGAACATCAACTTAATATAGACGGGAACCATTATTCATTTAACATATTCAAGGACTACCAACCAATTTGCTGTCGAAGATTTGACATGCTATCAATTGGTAATACATACAGATGTACATATTATTATGAATTGATATTCTGCGTGGGTACTGTACCTATAAAGTAGTAAGATAAAATAATATGGACATATTTATTTCTGCGTAAAAGACAGGCGTAGGATGAATTTGATTGGAGAGAATACTATACTTACATACATTCCATGTTTGTGTAAAGGGGTATTTTAAAGGGATATTTTGGAGAATATCTGCACATTTCGATATCTCAGCTAAGCTGTTTTTTCATTCCCCTTTTAACTTTTGGAGATTTAGTGAATTCTGCGAATATCATTACTCTTTGGATTTTAAACGAATGTTCGTTTCTATTTGCGTTTCGTGAGATTTATTTTCTTGGATTGGTACCTAATTAAGTCATTAATACATGCCCTCGTTATTTTAATTATTTAATTATGAAATCGCAATAACTGTCAGCCAAAATCCTATAAGTCCTATAAATTCATTGTTGGTAACCAAAATATTTTTATGGTCGTAACACTATAAATCGTAACATGATAAACCATTTATAAATAAATGTAATAACTGTTGAATCTATACTCAAAACAAATACACCTGCACTACTCGGCGCACCTTTCTATGGACGATGTTCCGATGGCCGACAGATGGCAGAATGGCTATTCAATTCGTCTGAGCTTCTAAGTATTTTACAAATATCACTTATTCTTTAAGCTTGATGAATGATGCTTATGGCTAATTAACAGCCACAAAATTTGATTATGATTTGATCGAGTAACGCTTGGAGTGGATGGTTTACTACCTTTGTCATATTGGGTTTTTGAGTGTTTTAGAACTCAAGGAGGCAGTGGTTGCAGGTAGTTAGTAAGACGCTAAAAAGTCGGATAACTTATCATGCCATGAGGTATCGGGTTGCCGGATTTCATGATGATCAGGTACAGACAAGGGGATTAATAAGATTACAATATTTCTGAGCATGCGAGTTTTCTAGGGGAACTATGTAATCGTTATGATCATCATTGACTTGGTTATTGGCGTAGTTTCAGTTTCTTATTACCACAAATTATCATATCTAAAGAAATGTCTATGAAAAGTCTTTGAATAAGGCATATTTAACAAACAGTATTCTTTCTTCTTATATCATTTTGAGTATTATTTTGTCTTTGATAACGTTGGTATGTTATAAATAGATTCCTTACAAAGTGCTCTTATTTTATTCATATTTTATCTCGAAGCTATTATTGTGCGAACACTGAAACGGTATTTTTCATACAACTATTGTGAAAAAAATATTTTACTATAAAGAGTTAGGTTTTTATAAGGCTTGCCCTTTTATTGGACCCGGCCACTTTCTCTAGCAGCTGTAGCTGAAAGCTGAAACATTTCGCAACTCGGGAATCGAATACCAATATACTTAGTGGTTACAATAGGGCTACTAAGCCGACGAAACTCTTTGTTTTTAGTGTTGTTAGGCGCGTTTGACCACTTTCTCACCTAATTAGGTAAGCGACTATATGGTCGAAGATGGAGCATACCTACTTGGCTAGAAGTATCCTATTCACTCTTGACTTGAAGGCTGTAGTAGTAGGGAAACACATAGGTACTAGTATAATATATTACATTCTGAAAATGTTTTCTACCATGAAGACCTCAACAAAATGTTAGTTTAAAGTAAAGTACCTACATAGCGGTCCAAAGTGACATTTCATTACAAGACGTTTCGCCAAGGTACACAGATATTAGTATGTCTTCGGTCGACAAAGGTGTAACGTTAGAGCAAAGCTCATACAGGCTGCAAACGTATATCGATTTGTAAGCAATCAGGGAGTCAAAGTGGATTCAATATGCGCCTTCGAAATAAATACATAAAGCTATATCTACAGATTCAATTACGTACCTATGTATTTCCTTTTCTATAGCTAAATGAGAAACGACTAATTTTGCCTTCGGACGATATTTTCTATACATATGATACAATAGACATTCATGAAACTAACCGTCCATAAGTAAGTCTGGAAGTTTAGTCAGTATGATACAAAGTTAAGTATACCAAGGTATGTCAGTATTTGTTGGGTGCCTTAGTAAGTTTACTAGAGAAATGCATTGGTTTAGATACCAATAAGGATAGTGCTTACGTATGACCTATAGGTTTCTCAATCCCGTTTCGCTCACTTCGAATTTGTATCACTTTGTTTGTCTCCTTTATGCAAAGTCTTCTTATTTATTCAATGAAATAGATCCATTCTATGACCGCGCGTAAATTCAAAAACTTTCATTATTGGCAGTTTTATGTTTTTGTCATTGTTTTATATTGATAAAATTGTGGTATTTTACAGGTGCTATTGTTTGGCGCTGATACTGGCATCAAAAGCGAGCAGGCAACACAATACAACATATTGTCCTGCGCCTGATGAAGCGACACGCTAATGGTATTTGAAAGGGAAGCGCCGCCGACCACGCCACCTCGCCAACTATTGCAATATTCACTTCCACGTAATCTGCAAATGCCTGTATTATATTATATCGCCTGCTCTCAGTAATACCACACTACACTTTAAAATATAATTTCCCTCCAGGATGTTTAACCTCGCCATTTTTAACCCGGTAAAATAGTAATTAGTAGACAAACACGCAGAGAATTTCGGATGTAGACTCATGAAATACCGGCTGAAGTTTGTTACATTTTATGAATAGTGGCCATTTCAAATGAAACATTTCGTACCTGACGCGAGTGTGGTTAAATTTAAATATGTACCGACGGAGTCCGCATGTTATGTTTATTTAATGTAGCTAGTGCGAGATTTGGAACAAAAGAAGTTTAAATAGCTTATTAGTGAGGTAGTAGGACCGTAATAGATACTTATAGCTGCGCCTTTTACGTGATTTAAACATCAAAGTTAAGTAAATCTTTTGAGTAAAAGGATTCACCTCTTAAGCTATTTGAAGGTTTTTGTGCGTAGGAACGTCTGAAAGTTAATAAGCGTCGGGGTAGGCGCCGCGGTGCGTGTGGAGGATTAGCTCGGCACAGGTGCGGCGCGGCGCGCGGCCGGCTCGGTACACAGCGTGACGTCGCCGAGCGTTGCGCTGCAGCTTTTCTTGTCATCAACTCGTTAAAACGGTGTTTATTAGGATGTTTCTTCCGCGGATTATCCGCGGACGTGTCTTTTCAGGATTTAATCGTTGCTCTGTTAGCATCTATTATTATTCATGACATAAATTTTCTTGGCAAGGAAGGCATTAGACGAAAACTCATTAAAACCGAGACGCGGTCTGACTTTTCAAACTAGACACGTTAAGTCCACGCGTGACGCAAGACGGAACTAATTGCTATTCGCAACAAGTAAACTCGTTGCTTATTAAAACTCGCTGTCGTTAACACTAATTTACAAACTTTCACTGTTTACTTACTTCTGCTTTATTAAGAACACACTGAGTACGAATAAAGCGCTGAAAGATAAAGCTTTCCAAACTCCGTCATCGTAGCTCTGCCTGCACTGGGAGTTAAATCGTTCAGCCATTTATATGAAGTCATATTTCGAAGTTCATGCAAGTGAAATTAAATGACAAAATAACATGTTCCTCATATGAAGAAATACCAGGTATTGTAATGATTGTAGGGCTGCGTTGTATTGTAATTGTACCCGTTTAAATATGTATTGCATGCCAGTTTTTTGGTTAGGTTAAGCAATTGAGTCGGTTATGGAAACATGTAACCAATTTAATTTAGTATTCGATAACCTTAGAGGCAATTTGGACAGCTTGTTTGTGCGGCAGATTAGATGTTTACCCTCGAGCCGCGATGTCCCGGCCGATAGCGCGAGGGTCGGCCGAGACGTGCCGACCGGGACCCAATATGTGAAATCGTTACATTGACGACTCCATTGCTGCATACCTTATCTTTTTTACAGTCCAATTCCAGATAACTGGCAGCGTGTAATATCTGCGGTATACATCTGTAATATTAAAGTGTTAATTTTAGCTTTTTATTAGCAGTTACTAGAAGGAATCTAACGGTTATTGCTCTAAGTAAACTTGTATTGCACAAACACGTTTGTTTTTTACGAGTCGGGCTCTTACTTTATTTAAACATGGAATCAGGTCGGATGGGGCGGCGCGCTCTTTTATATAAACAAGTTCGCTATTCCGTAGTTGTCCGCTAATGATTGCGTGAAGTCGTGCGAGCTCCCGCTGATACATTAGTGAAGAGATCGTCGTCAGCCGCGGCTGCTGCCGCTGATGTGAAGAGTGCTCTGTCACCGTGTCCTCGTGTTCCGGTAATTTAGATTGACTTGTTTCGTGTCGGCGAAATTGTTTTCACGACGAAGTATACACAAAACAACCACCGTGGCACATTGTTGAAGTACGCAATTTATTATTCACAAATAGACTACGGAAATTGAGTTTTAACGAAGACAAATTGAACTAAAGCGGAATCAATTACGGGAGATTTATTTTCACTGAGAGAAAGAATTAAGTAACTGCGAGGCAAAGAGATGTAAATTGAATTTTTGTCGTAGCCCCGAAAAGAAAGGAGTTCGGGGGAACAAATAGAATGTCGCGATACATTAAAAAGTTTGTCGGTGCCGTATTTTGTAATTTTTTGAAAGCAAATAATGCGGGAACAATGGCACCACGTCTCCCGCCCAATTAAGTGAGTTCCAGTCTATCAATATTGGATAGACGTATGCCTTTATTAGTGAAGTTTCGTGTATAATTTATTCAGACGACATTTAATATCCTTTCGTGGTACCTATCGATGTGCTTAGCATTTCCGTTCGCTGTGACAGAATGTGACGCGCGGTGTCTACCGGAGGGTGTCACTTGATACCTCAGCCATCGCACGGTCATTTGGACCGAGTAATTTCTTACTTACCAATAAATAACTAGAAGAGCCATTAAATCGTATTTAAATTGTGATGATAAGTCAACCCTTTCGGTCATCGTCGGTTGACACAGATGTAGATTATGAAGCGTGGTGCCGCTATCTACAGGGTGCGTGTTTATTGTTGACACCTAGTCTGAGTACAGACTACCGTGCTTCAAAGCTCGTTGACACGCGATTTTGTGTGAGTGTGACGGGAATGGATCGCAGAATTAGGATGACGCAATTAACTCTTTATTGTAAGGTGTAATTTAATAGGGAAGAGTTTAAAGTGACTGCATTAAATTAGAGCTACGTTTAATAGAGTTTACAAGAAAGAACAAAAGTCGCAATTGCAAAAATCATGTCATTTATAGTTAATCCGGGATTACTATAATTAAGGATTGTTTGCAAATATCAATCATTATAATACTTAGAATGAAGTTCATGTAACTTTTATACTTTTATGTATTTAAAAAAAGTACAATTTAAAAGTCAATAACAATAAATCACAACAATTGCACATTTTACCGCTAACAAAACATACTCAACCTTTCTTCAATACCAATACTATCTGAGTCATAAAACGGGTAGTTCCAGCTACACTAATCAATGTACGTCTGTCGTGGTCGGCAGATGTTCTCGTTCTCACCTGGCGGTGTGCGCGCCTGCCCACCGCGCATGCGCCCGCACGCGACGCCCGCGCACCTACGAGTATTATTAATATCACTGTATCGATCACTCACCCTCGCTAAGCCGAATTTAATTTATGTCTTATCATTACACGCTACATTGACACGCAACTTTATTCTTATTTATGTGATTTTGTTTGGTAAATTTTGAATTTGGAACACGTCACTTTTTCGCCCCCTGTGTGCGCAGTTGGTCTTCCCACGACTTTTTTTTTAGGGATAGGTTCAACTTTAATATTAAGTAAATATTTTTAAAGAAGTATGACTAATTCGAGATTTGCTTTTGCGTAGTTGAATATGAATTTGTGGGCGTCCCAATTTTTAGTTTTATTCGCAAATCGCTCTAAGCAAACACAGCTGCCGCCTTAGACCTAGATTTGAAAACAGAATATTTGATTCATAACTTTAAGAATCGTTGTAACAAGCGATAAGACCTAAGCTTAATGTTAGTAAGTAACGTGAAATTCATTGATTATAGAAGAAGTGGGTGCTTGTATTGTACCTAAGACTTTTTTAGTTTAACATATCTCCCATTTCGTGAAGCTAATTTAAGTATATGTCGGCGCGGCCCACAGCGCGGCCCAATATTGCTGGCTGGTTCCTTGTTTGTGGTCGTCATGGTGACGTGAGGTGCCAATGTCAATAGAAATAATCTTAAATGGAATCTCGAAGAGAAACCAAGTTCCGGCTATGTGGTCTTGGAAATGTATCCGATTTATTGTAACCAATGTGATTATTGAAGTACTGAACGATAATAGACGATGTGAACGACTACTGTGGTATTATTTCATATCCTGACAAGATGCAAGTGTATCAAAAGATTCTAACCACTTCTGGTGCTCCGACATGTATAAGAATCGTACTTATTCTGCAAATTAATAAAATGATCTAAGTACCTAAGTGTAAGCTAATTTTTCAGATTTATATATGTGATTTAACTCGTTCCCGGTAATGCTTTACAGTTTTATACAAACCATAACTATAACTGATTTTCCAATTCATCAAACAATCAATAAATGAGTTTGAAGTGACTTTTACTGCGAGGTGGCAAAAATAATTAATTATGAAATTGAATCATATAAATTGAGCACAGTTTAATACAGTGAAATACTATTATTGCTTGTAATGGTCAATCATTTCATTGATGGAAGCCATTAAAATGGAGTCAGTACTCACAGAATTTAGAAAAATACAACCTTTTATCCTACTAATATTATAAACGCGAAAGTTTGTATGTATGGATGTATGGATGTATGGATGTATGGATGTATGGATGTATGGATGTTTGTTACTCTTTCACGCAAAAACTACGGAATGGATTTTAATGAAACTTTACAATAATATAGCTTATACATCAGAATAACACATAGGCTACAATTTGTAAACATATTGTTCGAAATACTAAACCTGCGCAGACGAAGTCGCGGGCACCAGCTAGTAAAAAATATTTGTATTTATTTAAGCAACCGACAAGATCAAAGTTTGTGTATGAAAGAACCACCAATGAAATTTTTAAACTTAATGAATTTTTAAATTAAAACATAATAATAAATTATTATAAAAGATAACCTAAAAAGAAATTAAATTTTGAGCAGATTACGAGGCCCAAAAGCTTTAAGGACAAAAGCTTGTTTACAGGAAATTGTCTTTTAATGATTGGTAGCACGGTTGAGTGTGCATCATATGAGCGTTGTTTCGTGTCGTATATTGCGCTGACATCACGCAGTTTTAAACTGTTCGGCAGCCATATAGCGCTTGTTTGTGGAGTGGGTAGTGCATACAGCTTCACGCTTCAAGCCCCAAATTCGTGCATTTTGATGGAAATTGCCTTTGTGATGATAAAAATTGTGCTCGGCCGGACGAGAGGGCCGCCGCTCTGTTCGGAAATGAGTTCATACATTTTATTTCACAATCGATTTTGTTTGATTTAATTTTATTGCTCAATATAGTTGGTACAAGTAAATGAGAAAATGTAAATGCATTGGTACTCTCCAATACGTATTTATTTTACAAGTATTTTAGTCTAGATGAGAAAAAAATTAAAAGTGAATTACAATGATTGTTTAGAAGAAAAGCAATCGGGAAATGTTAGTTTCACTTCGTAAGGTACATAAATATATTTTTTATTGCAGTTTAAAGTTTTTAGGTTTTTTTATCTGTCTTTGAACACTACGAAATGTCGCCGCCATGCTAATGACGTCATTACGGTAGTGTCAGTTAAAATTTTCAATACATAGGGTCATTTCGCCTGTTCGCGTCCATAGCCCAGTTCGCGTCCATTTTGCCGATCTCCTTTTAAAAATCCTCGAAAACAAGTCAATTAACACACTAATCAAACGAAAAGTCATTACCGCTAATACGTTAATGTATAAGAGGCACGCACAGATAGACAAACGTTCTGTGCGTCCAACCAATCCTTTTAGAAAAAATAATTAGTCTAGGCTCTTCAACAAGAAAGCGAAAACACGCAGAATTTTAGATAAAATTAGTGTGCAGCGGCGTGTTTGATGGTAAGTTTTATATTGTTTTATGTGAATTTTAGGATAGATAGCTATTTCTACAGTTTAATGATGAATAAAAGTATAATGTTTATTATGAATTTGGTAATGTTTTTTTATATTTAACGAGTAAAATAAGGTGGACGCGAATTACTACATCGAATTTTACGAAACTTCCACTTTGCGTCCACAATGGACGCGAACTAAAACTATCCTCTATAATAATAAACCAAATTGCGTCCACTGTTTTCGTTAAATACTTGCTTATAAAAAATAATTAAAACATACTGTTTAATATTAATATATTAAACAGTACATTTTTTTATTAAGATATATACGTGGTTATAATTAAATTATCAACTGATATAAGTAATTTCATTTAAGATAAGTTCTTCCGATACAGGAAAAAAGAAGGAAAAGACAACATACACAGAAGAAGATTTAAATAAAGCGTTAAATGTTATTCGAGAGAAGAATAAATCGATAAAAATATGCAAAGAATATGCTACCTTGTCTGATAATTTATTGACTCAACAATTCTTTTAGTTGTATGTTTACACAAAATTATTAAATTGTTTTGTTAATTTAATATGAAAGGAAATCGATCTACGGATCGAAAACGCCTGGAAGAGCTACTGGTCCATGAAGGGAGAACTCCCTTTATGTCTGAAGCGGAAACTAGTCATGTGTATTCTGCCCATCCTAACCTACGGCGCTCAGACTTGGTCTTTGACAGAATCTCAAAAGTCCAGGCTAAAAGTATGCCAAAGGAGCATGGAGCGTAGCCTGCTAAGCATACGGCTTAGTGACCGGATACCTACGCAACACCATTATCCGGTCCAAGATCCGGGCATAGTAGATTTGGGCAATAAGTCTGCAAAGTTGAAGTCGAATGCACCCGGACAAGTGGGCCAACATCACCACACACTGGATCCCTGAGGATGGAAGGTGACCGAGAGGGAGACTAAGAAAACGCTGGAGAGAAGACTTGGACAGCTTCCTCTCGGACTGGCCACAAATAGCGATGGACAGAGAAAAATGGAAGGCTATGGGGGAGGCCTTTGCCCAGCAGTGGGACAGCATAGGCTAATAAAAAAAAAAATATGGCTAAAAACTTAGTATAATCAAGGCGGATCTTAAGCATTCCCTGTGATTTAGAGTAAAATTAACAGAATTGATTACTGTTTATTCTTCAAGTTTCAAAATTAATTGCCTAATTTTAAGTTACTTAAACCAATGTTGAGAAGAATTATTTTTATTTTGTAAAGTGAATTTTAAATGATGATAATGTTGATTTTTAATAATTAAGTGTATTGTTAAATAAAGAAATTGTTCAAATACAATCTTTCTTTATTAATTCTTAACAATTTCACCCCTATATTCCTTTTCAAAGCCGCTGGACGCGAACTGGACCATGGGTGGACGCGAATTGGATTTTGTGGACGCAAACTGGGTAAAACGCCTAATTCTGAGGTTTATCGATTTAAATAGAAAACGTAAGATATTTCTTATACAACTGAAAGTTAATCTTAAAATAGAGTATATAAGGAATACATTACACAAATTTGACATGGAAATGAGTGCTGGAGCATTTTTATTATCGCCGTCAAACTTGCCAACTGCACTAAATGGTCGCCAACAGGCGAAATGACCCTATCAAAATATTTATTACTGACAGCTGTAGTAGCGTAATGACGTCATGACCAAAAAACAATCATGGCGTCCGTTGTGTGCCGCGTTTTCGCGAAATACGCGCGAAATTTGAAATTATGATAAAACAATTAATTTATATTCGTACATAACGTGAGAAAAAAAAATATTTTTAATTTTTTAGAGATATATCAAGACTAAAGAATTTATTTAAGATATATTTCAAAAATGCATGTAATACCCTATTATGAAATCGTTTGCAACATGAATGTAAAGTTGGGATTAACTAGTATTGGGGCGTGCTTACTTATTTATATCCCTATACGTTTGCCAATCTAAAAATAAATGTAAAACCGATATTTTGTAATGATTGTGATATTATATAACCCATAACACGCCCTGGGTTATTGATTGCCAAAAAACGTAGCTATGTTGTGAGCATCAATCTATGAACAGACGCATTTGACATCCAACAATGTGTGCACATGCATTTTTTATGAACCTTTATTGATTACCTTCATTCAATTTTAGTTACACATGTACATTTAAAATAATGTACATTATTCCAAGCATACATTGAACTAAATAAACACAAATATGTAAATACAATTAATTATTACTACTACACATTAAACAAAAGAAGTAACTAATTGCTATAATGTTTCAAAACCCACGCTTTTACTAAACAAATTGGATGAATAATACTTGCTTAGTTGTTTGTACGGTGGCTATAATAGAATGTATAAATAATGTGAATTTAGGAGCGATTTGGTTATGTAAATGCCATAACAAATATCAATTTTTCGCTTGGCTAGGCTCAGATAATGTAGAGGGCGGTATCGCACGTTACGACTCGCCGTAGGTCCTACTAAAGTATAAGGGCATCGTTACATATCCTTCACCAGATAGCACACATACTACTTTATAACATTCATTAAACAGTTATTGATTTGCCCTAATAAATACAATAGAATATTTTTTCATCTAACAATGAGAGCTTTAGGTTCTATCGCTAAATTCATTTTTGAAAATGAATCACTAAACTGCTGACAAAGGTTTTCAGATACCAGCCATTTATATAACAGATATATCTCATATCCACCTGACGGACCCTAACATGGAATGTGGCTGAGGTACATAGTATGTACATGTATGGTTTCTTTCTGAAAACGGTCTGAAACAGGAATTGAACCTAATCTCCCATGCACCGCAGTCAGTCCACGAGACAGTTGCAAAGAATACATTATTAGCCCTATATTCGAGAGAAATTCACCACATGTCCAGGGTGATTTGCAACTTTTATGGTTCGGAATAGCTTTAACATTAGCGGTCTGCAGCTGCTTTAAAATTGCCCATTAGCGATCATATATGAAGGTAGGTAGGTAGGTACTCTAGTTACTACCCACGATATTACAAAAAGTACGATTGTAATACACTGTATTCCAGATTTTGTTTTTTATTTTGTGTATACGCTTTAACTTAATATTATTAAAATATTAATAGCAACGCAAGCTTTTAAAAAATATTTTAATATAAAGTAAAACAGAAAATATTATTCTGGTCTGCAATACTTTTCCCTGAGGTGGTAAGATATTCCAAAAAACCTAAAATGCTAATATTTTTAAGAATAATAAATATTTAAAAATGCTCTCATTTGTAGGCAATGGTAATGTAAGTATGCTGCTCCCGCGAGGCGCATGTAAAACATACTTAATACATAAATTCCATATTAGTAGTGGATTTCAAATTGAATTTAAAAACAAAATAAAATGTATATCGACTCAAAAATTAATAATGTATAGGCTAACGAAATGAGAAACTCTAAGATAATAAACTTGCTATTGCTACTTATATAACAAAAAGGTACCAAGACTTTCAGTGAAATAAGGACTAAAAGAGATAAACGCTCTACATTTTTTCTATAAAATAATGAAAGTAGTTCACTTTGCAAGACAGAACAGAAAGGTTTTTGTAGTGACCACTTAACAAAATGAAGGCAAACTTACCATTCGTTCACATAAACATCAATAACAACCTTTTGTTAACCGATGTTGATACTTTCCTTGATACTGAACGCACCTAATCGAAAGGGCTCAACACTTCCTTAAACATTAACAAATGCCGAATGCGTAATGAGTGTAAATCGATTAACACGATTCGATAAAGTTCTCGATTCTGATTGTTCACTGTCAGCGAAGTAAATTGACCTGAAGCCGTCACTCCAACAATTAATAGTTATGTTACGTTGATACACGTGACTCGTATACTCGCGGGTACATCACTAGTCTCGTCTTGTCTTTGGGTACGAGCTCATTAATTTGTTAATGTTCTAATTAAGGCATATCATGTTGGATTCGGTTTCATTGTGTCGGATTTTGAAAGGTTGTTATCAAAGTGATACTTAACATACTGAATACTAATAACAGTTTTCGAAATCTATGATTATTTATTATTATTTTAAGTAAACAAGTGATTGGCGCAGTTATGTAACTAGACATATCGATATCGATAAAGTATATAAAAAAATAAAAGCTTTACTGAAAGAGAAAACCATACAAATTAATTCCTATTGTCCAGTAAAAAATATTTTTACCACCAATTTAAATGAAAATGCTAACTTCCATCAATGTTTCAAATCAGACTAGCTGAATTGAAACATTCATGCGTGCAGTCGACTCTGAACTACAAAATGCAATGGCATCGGAATTTGAGAGCTACTGCAGATAACAGATGCTTGCTTAGAATCGACTTAGTAAGTAAATAAGTAAAGTCTCTTTGAATATATCTAGAGACTTCTATGGTCGAATTCAAAGTAGTGAAATAAAACTTCTTAAAAGGTTATTTTCTTTAAACACGTTTTCTTCTATTAATCATACATTTAGGTCTCCTACAGGATTCTTCAAAGATTAATAGAGATCTTTTAAATAACTTACGAAAGTGTAAAAGAACCGTCACTTATAAGCTACAGATAAACTCATACAGAAGAATTAGGTCTGCCATTAAGACTATTTAAAGACGTGGTTTACCATCATAAGTTACTTGTAAGAATTAAATTAGGCCCACATGTTGCGCGTCTTTTAAGAAAACCGCAAAACAGACTTCAGGAGTAATTACTAATTAGAGCGGGTAATTACCGTCTAGGGTGGAGTTACAAATCTGTTGCGAATCCTAGTTTCCCCTTTTAGAATTCTGTTATCATGAAAAAGAAAACATAAACCGTCTTACAACAAAAACTTTTAAACGTCAGTTTAACACTCGTCAAAAAAAATGACAGATTATGACGTTGAAATAAGGTCCATTTTGCAGCCACACTTTTTTTAGACAAGTGTTTGACACATGTTTAAGTTTTTGTAGTAAGACCATAAACGACTTTATCTTTTAGTGGTGAAAATACTTACAAGAACTTGAATGTAATTAAAGGTAACTTAGTGACGTAGATTTGGAGCCGAAACCGAAACAGAATTTCGGCATTTATTTTAGCTGCTGCCGAAACCGTAAGCTAAGGTAAGGGCGGTTACTAGTAACTTTAATTAGTAATTAGCCCACACAATACTTTGAAGATTTTCGAAAGCTTCTAATAATAACGAAAGTGGTAACTTTCTCGATAAAGCTAATTATGCTATTTAATAACAGGTTGATGATGAATTCATAGAATCGGTGGCGACGGAAACGGGTAAAAATCGAAACTTCTTCCAATCATTAAGAGTTCAATATCACCAAAGATTGAGCACATTATTATACCTGAGTGGTTCGCAATGTCTCCATTTTAACTATTATGGAATGCAAGTATTTTTCTGGAATAAATGTGAATCCTTACAATTCTATTTCTCTGAATAGGAAAGTAAGTGAGTGTGATCGATGGTCGATGGCGTTAAAATGCTTGAAATGTTCCGCCGGTGACGGGTGGCGTGCTCGCTCACGGCGCGGCGCCATACGTTTGCGCCCCGCGACAGTTGGCCCCTGTTGATTCGGCACGAAGCCAATTATGTCTAGCTAATATTTCAGACTCCACGGTGCACTCACGTTATTTACGAACAAAAACGCAACATTTCTTCCTAATCTAACTTACATTTTTACATTATTCCTTACATTTGGAGAACATTGAAGAATCTCTACAACCATTCTGACTGAATACAATCTCATCTGCATAACCATGCATAAAATCTTATTTTGTGAACAACAATAATTTACTACAGCTTCGCTGTTAGCTGGACTTTATGTAGATGATACGAGTGCAACAATATGAAAATTAACCTGTCTGCGAGTCGGAGATATGCGGCTGCTTCACTTTTATTTACCGCGAATATATGAAAATGTGGTTGGACTTTTTAATTACAGAAATTTTCATGAAAGTTCGTAGGGACAGGTTGTAGCACATTTTTATTAACAGATCATTGAATTGAGTAGTGGGTTTGCGAGTGAAATATGAACAAGCTGGTGGCGAGGCAACAGGAGGGTGGAACTGAGGCGTATGGGCGGTAACGGATGACCGAGTGATAGCTAAAGCTGGCGCTCGTGCCGGCAGCAGGCGTCAGGCGCTCACTCGCGCGCTGTCGGCCGTCGGCCCCGCACGTCGCACGCTGCACGTCACACTACGTACGAACACGTAAACTTTGCCGAACTTCCCAACTGAGGAAAAGTGCGCAGTGCCCCCGGACCTGATTGGATGCAATTTTGTGCAATTTATTTCATAGTGTGCTGTGACGTAGAATAAATTCTGTGAATTCACAAAGTTTGAGGAAACTGTTTTATGCTGAATAGTTGGATTTATGCGTAACTTTACTTGGTAATGGATGATTTTTGAGTATTTTATGGGTGAGTTGATAGATGGAAAAGTTGTATTAATTAAGAAAACACATATGACTTAAACCTAAGTAATCAATTTAAGATTGGGCACAATATCTTTTTATACATAAAAAAAAACTAGATTAATAACTAATTGAAAGCCTAATTGTTTAAAGTTATTTTAGACGTCATTGTACCAATAGCATTGAATAAATTGATTACTTGAGGTAAAAAATAAATAATTAAAACAGATACCTTTACAGAAAGTTAATTAATTAATGTTAGTAAAGGGTGAGGCGCGATGCAAAATAGAAATGTATGCATATGCCGTGCATGCATCATATTTTATGAATAATGGATTACATTACATAGAATACATAATAAGCTTCCGCAGTAGAATTAACTTTAAAACTATTTCTATCATATTATTTTATTTTAATTACCATTTCTGTTTATCTTTATGGATTGCGTACAGCTTTACCACTGATAAATAATTAAATACTAAAATTTACATTTTGAAAGGTACAGCTTAAAAATAAAGTAGGGTAAATACGCCAAATGTCGGCCTCCCCCCAAACTTCGGCCGTCTGTACATTTTCAGCTTGCATTCATTCAAAAGGTAATTAAGTGTTAGTTTTGCTCCTCGAATTGCAACCTTGGTTTATACTCTATACGTACAAATCGTTACTATCCGATTCTGTCACTTACTCTTCTCATACTGAGCGTCAGTAGCGATTGCGCCGTTGAAACATCAAATTCGCACGTAAAGTAGCTTACTCGAAGTGAATACTCACATTTTGGGGATTGATATTAGAACGATAAAACATTTATTTATTTTTGTTTTAAGCTTGATTATCACTAATGGGTTATTTTTACTATATTTTAAGATAGTTTTTTCAGCGTTTTGCGTATATTTTTCAAGGAAAAATAGGAGGCCGCTATTAGGACAACAGTTTTGACTTAAAACCGGAGTCTCGGCCGTGGCCGACTTAAAGCAAATGCAGTCTATTTTATAAATTCCTATTGTACTAATTCCGTTGGCTTAACAAGAGAATTTGCAAAGCTTATAGGAAAATAGATCTATTTTACGTTTAATAGCCAAATAACGGCCGGGGTGATATTAGTTGAATCTCGAGAAATAAGGTACAAGAAATAGGGGCCGACATTAGAATCGTAAATAATCGTAATGTCGACCAGCCTCGAACTCAAGCGCCACTATACAGGCTGATGAAAAAATACTTTTATATTTTTTCATTTTCTCAAAATGAAATATATCGTAAAGGAGTTAAGTTTAAATGTAGGAGTTGACAGTTTTGTAGGCATGTTTATGGTAGCTTTATAGTTTGGGACTTGCTATCTATTAAACCGTTCTTATTAGCTTAAAAAATATAAATGGTTGGTCGTGAAAACGACTTTTTTTTTAGGGGAAACAAAAAAATATTTTACTATAAATTAAACAAATACAATTACAAATGTATACTTAGTATTACATTATAATTCTGCTAAAATAAATCATGTTAATAATATTTGTCACTGCCTTAATTTAAAACAGCCTATACTCGGCCGACATTTGGAAAAAACGCGACCGACCTTGGGCCGTGAATGGCCGACTTTAGGGTTTTTCTGTTCTCGAGGCATCTAAGCCTTATTATTTTTTTCTTTTCGTAGAAATATCAATCTTATGCCTATAAACATGACATAGATTAATCAAACTATCCAAAACCGCATCAGAAACTATCTTTCGTTGGAAACTGACGGTGCTATAGCGAACCGCAATCAGAAAATCGCTAAGGGGGCCGACATTTGGCGTATTTACCCTAACTTCCTATACGTAGAGAGTTATTCAACCACAAAATCAATACCTAAGTATTTTTTTACAATAATAGAAACTTGAGGACTCTTTTACTGACATTTAAAAGTAGAGTTTCAGTTACACATGGACAGGGCTTATTTAGATACAGTAAAAGGTTATCGCACTTAGAGTAGCCATTTTTTCCGTAGGTGTTACGCAAAAAACATAATGGCATGCAAAATTAATTGCCACCCACATGGGAGCAACCCCTCGAGGAATTGAATGTGTCTCGACCATTATCTATGTAGCTCTAGACGATTAAAACCAAGGTTTCGGAGTTCCTCAAAGCCACCTTAAAACCCCAGTACATGAAGACTAATAGTAAACCTACACGTGCTAAGCTCCGTATAATCCATACTGTTAGTGCTTTAAGATTTCCTTTTACAGTGGAACGTGAAGATCCCCCTTATACCTTAAGCTGCACTAAACGTTTCGCTGCAGCGCTATATGCACTTAAAGAATCAAGTCACGTGTGCAAACACCTAGATTTGGAACAAATATTTGATAGTTGAAATATTTTAGCATAGCGCGCACTCAAACATGTGGTTAGTGCAATGGCGGTTGCAACTATTAGGTCACTTACCTGCGGATTTTGGTCTTTTCGTACGAATGAAAAATAGAACTGGTCCTCCGAGGCTTGGTTTATTAAAGTTAAAAGAGTTGGATAATTTTTGGTAGGTAATTCATATACCTGCCTAGGGGATATTTGTTTTAACGAAATTGGATCACATTTAGGTTTTAGTCTCATTTTATTCATACATAAGCCCACAGTATTTTAAATAGGTTTTTGCTCCGGAAACCCTATTCACGTATGATGATACGTAACATCTTCTGTAGCCGCATATCAGTCGACTTCATTCAAATTGCTTAATACCCATAGGATTGCTCCCCTTACCCTTTAAATTCTTAGCAATGTTGGAAATATTTCGAATATGGTTTATCCTTTGGCGGGTCCCAGACCGGACGTCCCGGGATCCGTCGCTGAGCAGTTTGGGTCACAGTGAGCTATTAAAAATGGCCTCTGTACACAAGAGGGCATTTTAGAGGCACTTAAACGTCTATTGACAAATTACTGGCTACAAACTTTGATGGGCTCTTACAATTGTCGTCTTATAAGTTTGTGTTTAGATGCAGCTTGTTTGTAGCTGTTAGTGATATGTTAGTAGGAAAATAAGGCAGATAGGATGTTGTTTCTTCTTTATATATGCACGTGGTTTACCAATATCTTACTGGACTGTAATAAGAGATGTAGATACCTATTTTTATTTAAACATTTATTTCGAGCACCAGGACTCATAATGCTATGCTTGTTTAGAAGTACTTTACTTATTCTTATTCAGGCTTTCATTTACTTATTCACGCTCTAAACTTTAATTTCACCATATGTCATAGTTATCTTCTTTATCTTCAGAAATCTTTGTTTTTAAATCTTAAGTAGACTCTAAGCTCTGCTAAGAATACGTGACATTCTTAACTGAGCTAATCAGGTATTTTCCTTATTGGCAGTCTTACTTTTCTTGAAGTTCCTTTATCGCCTTAAAGTAGTTTTCGTGGAAAACGGAAAACGTTCAAGTGTACAAAAACAACCAACGTACAGCAGATAAATTAATCTGTTTCGAAAACAGGAGTCTGGCGAATAAAAATATATAAAAATACAAACCTATTTTCCTCACTATTAAGTAATCAATTTCAGCACTGAATTTTATTAAAAAGAATGATAAAATGGAGCAGTTGTTTTTAGAGTCTGCCAATATCCATTTCCAAACAAATTGATGTTAAAATCAATAATAATTGGTACTATTATTTGAGTCGGTGTATTGGTTGAGTCGTGGTGGCCTAGTGGGTAAAGGACCGACCTCAAGTACGAGGGCGCGGGTTCGATCCCAGGTCAGGCAAGTACCAATGCAACTTTTCTAAGTTTGTATGTACTTTCTAAGTATATCTTAGACACCATTGGCTGTGTTTCGGATGGCACGTTAAACTGTAGGTCCCGGCTGTCATTGAACATCCTTGGCAGTCGTTACGGGTAGTCAGAAGCCAGTAAGTCTGACACCAGTCTAACCAAGGGGTATCGGGTTGCCCGGGTTACTGGGTTGAGGAGGTCAGATAGGCAGTCGCTTCTTGTAAAGCACTGGTACTCAGCTGAATCCGGTTAGACTGGAAGCCGACCCCAACATGATTGGGAAAAGGCTCGGAGGATGATTTGAGTCGGTGTCTGGAAGCTTTTAGTTTTATTTTTACTGTTCTTTGTAAGAACATATCGTAGCTTGGGATCCGATAAGACAATATCTCCATCTCTTAAGTTAACAATAAGGTATTTGCCATCTGCGTAACGTCCCACTTTCCTAAATAGTAATGCAAGTAAGAGGACGGAGTAAACAAACCTAAAGTTAAGAACGTAATGAAACTACATTGTCCCTATAAGGTATGCCCTTTTCTTTGTTCACCCACTTCGAAAGCAACTACCTAAGGGCACTCCCTAATTTGTAGGTATCCATTTCTAATTATAAATGTAAAAGATAATTTGTTTTATTAATGAGACCAAAATTATGTGGTGAAAGGTCAGGAAGTCAGTGTTTTATGAGTGCCGTAGTGACCTTTTAATAAGAGAACGTTTAGCTACTTTTCTGTGGGTGAATTTCTATTTGAAAATGATCTTATTACTTGTCAAAATATTAGTGAAACATGCATTGACGAGGAACGTTATTTTTTGTAAATTAAGGTTATTAAGTTACAGAGTTTAAAAATACTGACTTCAGCTTTTCTGAAACTAAAGATTATAGAGTTAAATAGCAGTTAACTTAGTTACGTATCTGTCTTCTCAAAGTGCAGAAATATGCAAAGAAAAGAAAGAGTACCCAAAAACAAATGCCTACCTTTTAAACTTGGCTCCACACTAGATAAGATTGAATCTACCAAATTAGCTTGATAAAAATCCCTTTGTTGGTTCTAAGTGTAAAACTTTATCATTCTATTTATACTTTACTTTATATTATAATAGACAGACTGAGTACCTGTAGAGTGCTTAACTTCTAAAAGCTTTATTCAATGAATTGGATTATTCATTATATCCTGCTAAAAGTATAATTTGGTACTTTTAATAAAAAAATATCACCGAAATCCAAGCCGAGCTGAGTACATGATTTTTTCGCGTTCCTATATTTAGCGAGTCGCATGGTAAAATGAATGAAGAATGAAGCCTAAAATTCTATGGAATTGATATTTTTTTTTGTGTTTAAAAGATACCAGAAAAAAACTATGAATAAAAATATACAGCGATGGCTCAAAATATGACCATAGTATAAATTTGAACTATGTTGGTATTCATTGAAGAACATGTAATTTAATAATTCCCCAAGCTCTTCCAATTTGGTTGAATTGTATCCACTAAAAGAAGATTTATCACATCTGATGAGCTTCTTACCAATCAATTGTTTAGTTTTGTGGCGGCTCCGGGACTCAAGCTATAAAGCGCCCAGAGAATTCACAATAGATATTTATAGCACACAGTGGGCAAGGCAAGGGAATCCCTTGGACCTTGCCTTTGCTCATAAAAAATACGGACTTTTAATGGCCTGCTATTCGAGATCTGCTTTCATTGCAGCGTAATGACCGAATAGACTTCATCGCTTAATAAACTGCAATTTAAATGTTGAATGGGTTTGCAACTTGTTACATCCAATTCACGTTTATGCTGATAATACAAAAGACGAGAAGCTAGGTGCTTTTAGTTTGCCAAATATAGCGTTAAACCAGTCAGAACTGAAGCTAGTGAGGTTTTAAATATTGAGCATAAATTATTCATACAATGTTTTATTAATGATCCCAAAATCGTTATAAAGTGATTTATCTTCGATAGGTCACGGGACTAATTTGATTTACATCAAATTAATAATATATTAGGTAGATTTATCGAGCGAGTTATCTTTCAGTTGAAACTTTTTAGATTCACACACCTTCAAGATTTATAGTCTACTGAATCAGTTTAAAGATAAAATCAACAGAGCATTTAAATGATGTGTTGCCATTTTAATAGTTGTTAATAAGCTGTTTTTAATATTAAACTTTCATATTTCAATATGAAAGCTTTGACTAGTTGTTTTTCTTAAGATACTTATATTTGAAGGAATTTACAGTATTTACACATTTATTTAAATTTTGCTGTAGTCTATGTGCTTTCTGAATAAAATCCATCACATTGAAGATGACGTAAAGCCTTCACGTCACAAATGAGATTTCTACATGCGATTTTGTCACTTTACGACCGCCACCGAGATACTTACTAAGCGTAATTTGTTCTCAGAAAATATATAGGCGCAGTTATAAAGTACCGAATAAT
Organism: Helicoverpa armigera; assembly: GCF_030705265.1. Classification (NCBI taxonomy): domain Eukaryota; kingdom Metazoa; phylum Arthropoda; class Insecta; order Lepidoptera; family Noctuidae; genus Helicoverpa; species Helicoverpa armigera. The sequence goes on along the minus strand of NC_087132.1, from coordinate 3,801,563 downwards.
CTAGATTTTGAATTATCGGCATGTAAAGTTAAAGTAAAAGTAAATACCCAAATGTTGAGTCCGATTCCCAGTTCAATCTGAAGAGTAATTGCTTTTTTGTGCTACTAAAAAGTAATTTCAAAGTTTAAAAAATGGTATTACCTTTTTGGAGTACACGTGTGATTTTGGAGTACAGTTCAATTCGGTGGATGTCAGTCGATAGTTTATCACTTTCTTTAACATAAAAAAACTTTAGGCAAATATGTACCAGTGAAACGCCTCTAGATCTTACATACTCTATGCTGTAGCTACTGAGCAACGATGTTATGCGGTCATACAAACATTGTAAAATGATTTCTATCATTGTGAGGGAACAACAGCAAGCCCACTATTTTGTTTAATTAACATAGTAGCATAATCTACAAAGTTAAACATCACAGCATAAGCTTTTGAATTAACCCTATCTGAATTTAAATTCAAAAACCGTAGTAAGTTATGTAGACTTTTCAGAGTTCTGTGGTATTATTTTACGTGGTTAGAAGCGAGTAAACTTTTCATTCTGTAAATGCGGTTTATTTGATTTAAGCGAGTACGAGTGAGTATGCAGGTACAGAGCCACATAATTGAAATCACGCAACTATAATGTTAAGTGAAATTGCGGCGGGAACTTATGTAAATACCGCCGAACAAAAATATTTTAAGAGGTCATTCAAAGCTTATAAAATAAGCATTTTCTAGAATGCTTCCTTCATAAAAATTCCGAGTAATTTATAGAAATAACATCAAGCAAACTACTTTAATTTCATAATGAAGCTAATTATTCAGTTAGTGCTAACGCTTTATAATGAAAACAGTGCCTCTTAATGAGAACAAGACCAAAGAACAAGTAATTAAACAAAATCTGAGACTTATGAAGGTAAGATTTATTCTTCTCTTCATAAGCCGCACATTGAGTCAATTTAAAATAATACAAATACTTAAATATAGCAATGTTATGTTATTATTCGAAAGAGTTCAAAGCCTCAATGAAAAACAAGATATAAGTTAAATATGTAAGTATATAATTTCAGAATAAAGTGGTACAAAAACAGTAGATGGATAGGTAATGATGCGGAAACCAGATAGCAGTCGCTTCGTGAAAAAATAAACTTATTCAGCGTCTGGGTTAAAGTGGCGGGCGATGGTAAAGGAATTGGTTGACACACAAACAGTATAGAGCCGGTTGCTAAGCAGTAGTTTGACGAGTAAAGTCTGCATAAAGCTCTGTTATAGTCCATTTTATGGCTGAGTAACATTTTAAAATATTAGTATGTACTCTGATTTCGGTATTAAGTATAGGCAGCATCGTTAGCAAGTTCTAAATCAAAATTCTGAAAAACATTATTACTGAAAATAGGTACCTTCTCGCAAAATATTCAAGCCATTTATTATTTCCATCCATGAAATTCAAATACCTAAAAGGAAAGTTCACCCTGAAAATGTAATTTCTTTAATTTCGAAAATAGCCAAGTGATTCTCTATAAGTTACAGAGGCTAGAGCTCGCTGCACTATTATAATAAGTCCTCCCGTCTGTCCTGACAAACTTTCGTTGTTTGCGGCACCTGCATTTCTCCCACTCCGAGACAGTAATAACCTACTTTAGAATTATTACTCCATAACCGACTCAACCGTTCTGATTGTAAACATCTTTTAATTAAAATTACCTCTAATTAGAATAATCCAAACATCAATTTACACGTAGTAATTGGAGGCACATTATATTATAAAACTATGAGCTTACTGGAGATTAAGCGTCTTTGCGTTGTAAGTAGGTTTCATGGTGGTTTCATGTAGCTATGAGGTACATAATGTCTGAGTAAATGTTAATTAATGGCACCCTTACGAGCGTGGTACTGAAGTGGCTCTGGTTCGATACTAGTTAGCGCGCCGGAACGGAGCCTGGATTAACAATGACTCCAGAAATAGTTGAATCAATTGACGGGAGAATGTGTCTGGGAGTGATATTGATCAGCTAACGGAGGATAAGTACTTCAAGTGTGAACGCATGCGACAATAAGTTTTATAGAAGAAATGTTATTTGTCTATTTGCCTCAGCCAGTGCTTTGTGCATTATATTCCCTGTTTTCTTAAAGTCAAAAACTTCAGCTAGAGATTTTCTCTCTGGACCATTTATCTGCAGTGGAGGAGAAGATGTCTTGAATTTAGATGTGATCTTAGATTCACTTCTGACATGAAATAAGACGTGACTTCTACTTGATCAGTCTTTCGAGATTACTCGGTAATTTAGGCGCGGGCTGTTGATATTACAAGCAAGTTTTATCTGTTCCGTTAAACTGTGGCGATGGTCCGCCCGATGTTGCAGTAAACTCGTGTTTTGTTTTCATAGTTTTACAGCAACAATGTTTTAAAGCGTGTTCCGTAGTGAGGTCAAGTTATTAAAGTTTATCGACTTCATACGACCACTATATCCATTGCGTTTAATGTGATGATGATGGCATAAACGTTTCGTATAATTTTGGTAACACAGTGTTTGTATAGGCATATTGGTAGGGCTTCGGCATCTATTCTTAGCCTAAATGGAATAAAAGGATAAGTCTATTCGTTGTGGAACGCGGGAACGGGAAAATGAAATCAATAGGCTTTTCACGACCTACATGTACCTGATCCTAACGAGGCCGCAGCTGTTAGCTATTTATGATATTTACAAAAGGTACTCATGAAAGATAGACCAATTCGAATGTAACTCCAGTTTCATTGAATTTGGTAAATCAATTGGACAATACTAAGTTGAAATGGGTAAAATATTGGCTGCAGCACAAACTAGTTTCCCCAGTATATGGATTACTAGTCTTGACTTGGATAATTAATGAAAGTTTCACCAAGTTCAGCCAAGCGTTTGGCTAGTGAAAGCTCGGAACAACAGCAATGCAATCAGAAGCAGTGCAAATATTTTGAATAGCACGTTTTAAATACGGGCCGTCTTTTATTTTAGCGCTCCGTTGTTCGGAAATATAAATTAAGCTTATTCCTCTTAAGTCGGTATTGGGTTAATGTCCCTCTGCTGATCAGTAGTAATACCGCAGTGTACTTTGTGGAGCCAACACAAACTGAACTCGACTGATGGCTTCGTTAGCGCTCTCCACAACTCGGAACCAGCACTACTATTAGAATTTAATAGCAGTAGCGGAGACATGTCAACGGATTCGCTCAAACATGTTGTTTGACTCGAGGATTTATTGACCCGGAGCAGTTTACTAATAAATAAGCGAGTAGCGTCCGCAGGGGCGGGACGGTTTCTCAAGCGGTCAATTGATTAAACGAAGCAATTAAACAATCAGCCCTCAATGGCAGCGGCGATTGTCGCAAATGAGTGCGGGTTCGACATCTGCGTGCTACACGACGTTTGTTCGTATCACGCCATAAACATTCTATTTGTATCCTCGCGCACGTCTTACAATTTGTACCCAAACTCATAAAAAACGCCAATTAATGTCGCATCCTAACTTACTAGTTTGTTGACTCACGGTATTTCTAACGTACCTAGCTATTTAATTAATTCCACAGCATGTGTCTATACGAAAATTAATTTGTTGCGAAAGAGTATTTCTTGTTTGAATCCAGACTCTTGTTTGTTTTTTGATGTTTATATTACAGAGTTTATTCTATAAAATACAACAACATGGTAATGTTTTCTTATCATCCTCAAGTAAAACACGAACAAACCCCACTGATGTTTTACAAACATAACTTGCCTGCCTAATTCGGTGTTTATAAAATAGGCAATATTTGTTAACTCCTCAACAAAGGAACTATCAAAATAAAGAAGTTATATTATAGCCCGCGATCACGATATGACATAGTTCCTCTATGTAAAAATGGTTCATTTTATTCAGCCCCTTTCCGGGCTTGTGACACGTAACATTTGTATTGCAATAAACAAGTCGCGCTTCATAGAGCTATGAATCGTGGTTCTCTGGGTAGCTGTTGCGAATTATTCTAAAATTAAACAGTATTTATTGGAGGACAGTTTGGCGAAACAGTTTGAAACGACTGTGACATCCGGGCCGATCAAAGTGATCGAGAACGAGCGTCGAGTCGGCGTTTTATTGCGCGCGGGACGCGAGCGCGCGATTGTCGGCCCTCCGCGCGCGCGCCATGTCGGATAATTGAGTCCGCGCACCCAGCCATATGAATGGTAATGCCAAATTTAGGTGCAATCCCCGCCATCGCGTGCTGTTCTACGTAAATTGGACCAACAAAGTTGACGATCGTAATATAAATTCAAAAATGTTAAACTTGTTGTAAATATTGTAGTAGTTAATGCAAACAAGCTGTGTTGGGGTTAAAGATGGCTATTATGCATAAATTGTGGCGTGGCTTGTTAGCATCCTTTCGCTACTTATTCACAAAGGCCGTGCTAAGAGCATGTAGTTGTTGCTTGCATAATTTTACATTCAGTTTTTGTAACGTTATCGATGAATAAAACAGGAAAAAAAATCTAAAGGTAAGCATGTAAACCTACCTTACTTAAATGTTGCTGACACATGTGCTCGTATCATGCCTAAAAAATTATGTTGACACAAAGTGGTATATTACAAAACAAAATAAGCGTTCCACTTTTATATTTAGGACTGAATTCATGAAATTAATTCCTTATAAATATTTAAAAATTCAAATTAGGCTGAAAGTCCTTACGGGATTTTATTCGGAAAAGTTTTTGTTAGTTCATTACAATAACCATAAATTAACGGGGTTGTCAGTGACGAGCATGTCTGTACAGTAGAGTGTGCGGAGGTCACGTTACGTCGGGACAAGTTTTCCATATGTTGGGGCCGATGTTATAACAGTTAATCGGCCTCCGCCGGCGGCCACATGTCACCGGCCCATTAAACGCGACACCCTAACAAAAAATAATTACTTCACCATACAGCCACGGTCACAACTCGTTCAATTTGTGTTTAATCTCCTTAAAGCGTACGACGTAATGAAATTAAAAAGTCACAAATTAACGAACTAAACAACCCCTATGGGATGTTTGTATGTCTGTATTTTCTATGTGACTCGATCGGAGATAACCAGGAGTGTTGTGTGTAATCATGCGCGAGAGAGGGGCAATTACTGTTCTCATGTTATTAGGCGATTAGTTTAAGTAAAACAAATTGTTGATAATGAATAAGTACTTAGAATTATTTCATGAGAAAGGGTCAGCATAAAAAAAGGAATTGAGTATAATTTCTATGAAATATTTTAACCAGTTTTAAACTTTATTTTAGTTTATTATACTTCTACCTTTTTAAATATTACAATTTCATTTACATTACCAACCTATATCATGATTAATAAAACGATTACGTATTTATCAACTTATTGATAAAGAATAATGTAATGGAACAATGATTTCCTAAAAGATTTATACCACAAGATATCTTTGTTTTATATTGCGAATTCTCCAAGCTTCTGTTCCTAGCATTCCTAGAGAAGTGCAGAATTTTAGACTACTTAGCATGCAAGGGGAGTGCTCTCAAATTTATGCTCTATACAAACTTACTGAGCACCCGGGGAGATCAAACTATCACATTTCTGTATTCTGCAACATTCCATACTTTACACAACATCTTTCTTAGAATTACGAGAGCATATTAAAGTGAAGTGTTGAAAATTGTCTTCAGATTTCCTTGTTATGTCTAAGATTAGCTCGGAATCCGTTCTCGACAGCTCGGGGAGCCTCGCCAGAAAAGCTTTAACGACCTCTCGGCATGTAAGGAGGCCGGTATCACATGTTAACTGGCTGCATCTAGTAATTGGTCGTTCCACATGTGCAAGTATAAACTACATCGTTACTCCTAGGTCCTTAACACAAGTACCAGGTGTCATACTGCCTACTAAACACATCCGCCTTGGTCATTAGACTTTTATATCCTTCGAAGTAACAAGTGACTACTCAGGCATGTTCAATACTAATTAAGCAATCTAAATACTATTAACACAATTAAACTAAGGACAATAAAACAACAGCAAACAAGTCCAAGGTATTTAATTATTCGTGGCGACATTAGCGTATTGAGTGAAAACCGAACTATACGTAGATAAGATTGTACACTATTGTCGATTATACCCACATCCCTCTTGGGAAACGTTATGAAAGTTTAATAGAGTCAGCATTGAGTTCATGTCCTTTGCACAAGTCCTCTTTATATACCTTATGTTAGTTTACAGAGCGAAATTTCCATTACCTATAGATATTTTGTGAAAAGGAAGCACCCGCGTTTCGTGTTTGGGCAAAATATTTTCGCCAACCAACCGTGAAATGGTTGCGGGCACAGTTTTTATCACATTTACTTTAATTTAAAGTAATAATATTGGACGTATTTTTGGGGTTTAACGGCGGTCAAGTGTTTGCTGAAAACCTTAAAATAAAATCACTAGTTTATTTTTATGTACATAATTACCAAAAGGGCGCTGATGGTCCTAATTGTTGAAAGCGGTCGACTGCCCGTGCAAATATACAATTTTAAAGAGAGCAAAAATAAATTCGAGAAAATATTGTGTCCAAAATTTTAAAATTATAAATCCAAATCATATTATTATTTTAATTAAAATGTATAGATGCTACAATTCAGTGGATACTCCACTACTGGAGAATAGTGACTTCAAAGGAGATTATTAATTATAACATCTGGTCGCCGGCTCTCGGAAGTCTTGAGGCGGTTGCGGCAAGGGTAGTTGTAGAATACCGCCGCTCCCTCTCGCCTATACACCGCCTTATTTTAATGATGACACCCTATTCAATAAATATAGCCGATGAATATTCTTTGCAGTGAAATATCGGAAGATTGTGTCTCGGTATAAAAAAGCACCAATTAGCATTTGATCCACTGAATTGTGGGTTTGTAATGTCATCGAAATCTAAACTAGGTCCTCGTTTGTCGAAACTGAAAACTGAAATCTCTGGTTTAATTGAAGTGCAGTACTTATGTTAAAGCTGTAGAGAGAAATATTAAATTCAGTATGCGCTGAAAAGTCATTGAATAGAATATGAAACTAGTTGGGTGGGGTGCAGTCGGCGTGGGCTATTCCGGCTGGTGGTAGCGGCAGGAGCCAACTGTCGCTGTGAGGCGCGCGCGCTGCGGTCGCACAACCCGCCCGTTTGCCTTGAATTCCTAACTCGGGGGAACGAACAAAAATAACATAACGAGTCGAGCTTGTAATAACATTTGTCCTAATATATTACTATTGTGACGGCTCACAGCGTGCCGGATTTATATACTACCGTGCGAACCGTCACCTTATTATTTATTAATATTAATGCCGGCTGTCTGCACCCAAATTATTTTTCATTAGATATGCGAGCGAGACTTTCCTCGTGTTTAACACGTTAATATTGTGTGTAAGCAAATCTTTTGATGCGCGGATTTTTCTTCGTTAATTTGCTTGATGTTTTGTGTCCCGATTTGTGTGGATTGTGCCTCGAGGTGACGCGTGGGCATGTGTTTTAATATAACAGAAAATAAAGTCACGCAACACGTTATTGTCTACGATCATACGACTGTAGAGAAATGACTGCCTCATGAAAATATTTCTACAGTGACATTTGAGGGAATTCATGAGATCTTTCAACATACAAATGCAATGTTTCAACAGTGACTAGTTATAACAACGACTAGATTTAAAAGACCAGTTTGATCCAAGTACCTTTTCTCGTATATAATAAAAGTACAACTGCCTATCATCCCTTCAGATACAAGCGTGATGATAACAAAAAAGCAACGTCAGCAATTCTGTCACAAAATGGCTTCCACTATTTAACAAAGTGACACGTTCTTTACGCACTATAAATATAAAATGCGCGGATAATCTAGCCGTTACATTTTGCGGTTACCGCTCACAGCTTTATTTTTGCCAACTTTTAGTTTATTGGGCATATAACTTGTGCTGGACATGACATTCTGTGTACATGTAAATTGGAAAATGCATTTACCTGCCTATAGCTTTTGGGAGCTCGTATAGGTAATAGAAAAGGGTAACTGAATTGTATAGGTGTAATAGATTTAGTTTTTTAGGCTGCTTGTTTATGTCGCTATGAAAAACAAAAAGATCTATAGGTAATTATAACGACAGAGATATCATGTACAAATGTAGTGTCGAATATTGTGGGAAGCTAAAACGGAACTGCCCGAATAGGAAAGTACTCAAATATTGCTCACACTTACGACTTTGGCTTACATTGAAGCTGGATTATGAATTAATATTATGAAATTTTCCTAATTACGTCCGCGGTTTGGCAACGTAACAATTGATATTAAATTATAATAATTAATCTATTAATAATAACGTGTGTCGAACATAGGTAATTAATTATCCTGTTGCATAGGTAACAGATGTTTTGTTGTTTACATCAATTCACATCGTTGGAATTTAATACCTCTATCTTCTATGAAATACATTTTGACGCATCATTTTATTGAACCGAACATTGTCTATGATTAGCTTTAAATTCCACGAAAAGGGATATTCATTTCACTCGTCTATACGGTTATAATAAAAAGGTACAGTTTGTAAGGTTTTATGGGGTAGATTATAGGATATCTATGGACCTACTGAAGCTGTTTTAAAAATTCTCTACTGTTGTTATATAGGGTATGTTTTATCCGCGAACCCGGATGAAAACCACTGAAAACAGCGACAAGTAGTCGCGCAATTCAAGAAAACGCGTTTTATAAAATAAGGTTTAGTTAGAATAAGAAAGCAAATCACAGGCTGATAGAAATACCCAGTGTCACAATTCCTCTACGTACCTCAAATAGATTAGTTATTTTTGGATTCATCTATACTTAATACATTTTGCTTCAATACTCAATATTTCAACATCATTAGGCTTTTCAAGTCTGGGCATGTCTCTGAATTGATTAGTTTGATAAGGAAGGAACAAATCCTTAAACAAATCATGATTTTGTTAGGATTCCATATTTTACTACTTGGTTATTAATTTCATATTTACGTAGGTTTTATTATCCGAAAACAGATTAATTTCATCCAAATGATCAACTAATTGATTGCCTTTTTATCTAAAGAAATATCAAGGATACCGAAAATTATTGAACAAATCTCTATAAATAACTTATTTATAAAATAGTATTTATATAATGAACATCGGTAAGTTTGTCTTGTCGTGTTTAACTTGGCTTCTAATTTTTATCCTATTACTCGTGTGAAACCAGAACTCCTGTACAAAACTAATGTATTATGTAACACGCGGGAATCAATAACCAAAGAAAATTCGAAAACAATATTGATTTCGCATGAGTGTAAAATAAAAATGGCATCTTTCTTTAAGTCGTGAGCGATTTATAAGAGTCAAACGGGAGAATGGATTACGTTGCAGGCGCTTTGTTGCCATTTGCGTACCTTTCACAGCCAACGCGTATGAACAAAGCGTGGTGTTACTACATAGTTTGTCCTATAAGTTACTAACTTACTTGTGACAAACTCTATTGAGTTGTCAATTGTTCTGTACCTAAACTTATGATAAAAAAGGTTTAATATACCTCTACATGAGATTTCTTGATAGATTGAGTTCTTTTTTTAAATCAACATTGTCTATTCAAATATGAGTTCGAAGTTTAAAAAGCAATCAGAAACTGACAGGGGATTGCGCAAAGGGGGAGTGAATGATAGAATGACGGTTGACAGAGAGGAATGGGAGAAAAAAACATATTCCGCTGACCCCAAATGTCATGGGATCACGTAGGATGAAGAACATTCAGTGTTGAATGGTCACCACAAATCATAAGTAGGAAAAATTGCATATAATGACCCAAGTTGACCTACATACTTTCTAAAGAAAAGCTTCAAGTTAGTTGCGACATGTTTTATTAACAATGCTTTTAAATTAGGTAGGTATACGAAATACTGTTAAACAATGTTTCTGTAAATCAAAATACAGGTTGAATAAAACTGGAGTTGATACAATATTTTAATGATAAAATTAGAAATTACAATATTCGTCCACGTCAAAACAATCATGGTACATTCTGTCGTGCCTGTAAAGATAGATAATAAATTAAAAGCCTGACTGGCCGATGAGTAATGAGCCCTGCTGAACATAAATTCGTGTTGTCGTTACTTATTTGATCGCGCTAACATTTTGACAACAAAATCCCCCATTTAGTAAATTGGCAATAGCTATAAACATTGCTGTTGCTAGTTCATTGCATAGAGTTTATGAATGAACGGCCAGATTGAGAATTACCAAGCATTAACACCTATAACTGATTTGAGGATTAAAATATTTTTTAAAGATTAAAAATAGTGGTATGGCAATTAGTTTTTGCGTGAATTTTATAGGTGGGTCATGTTTTTAATGGACGGATTATTATGTAAAAGCTGATGTGGCTATTAGATAGGTCTGTTTTTGTAGGTTATTAGCCCAAAAAGGGATGTGTTAAATTGTTAGAATGCATGACCACTGTGGGTTATGTGTGTGTTTTTCTGTGGCTCTAAAACTGATGAATTGATTTAAATAAAATGTGTAAATTAAATTATTTTTAAAAAGCCAGCGTCGCCATTGGTTTTGATTTGAATTTTCTTATGATGATCATTTTTGTTTGGCATCATATTTTGCCCCGGATAACCCTATCAGGGATTAACCATGCATAATGAGGTAAGGCATTTCTAATTGGTACCTACGTGTAATTATATAATATGCCAGATTATATGTATTGAATTACGGAAGCTTTAATCATACGCTGAGTTTCCTGGTTGAGTAAATTCTAATTAATGGAAAGCTCTTGAAACAAATAAGTATGTGCCTATGAGACAATCACCTACTATACTCTGGGTAAAACCAATACAATTTATTTGGTAACAGCAAAATAAGTGGCTAACTTAATTTTTACCACAGCTTTAAAAATTACATAAAAATAATATATATATTTTTAATTAAAAGCTCATTCATAATTTAACTATTATAAATTGAAATACTTTTATTCTAAGCGAATGCGTTTATTTATACATGAAAATGAATATAATTTTTGAAACGCTAACTTTTTTTGCAGTAATTAATCACTAAAGTTGGCCTGTAGAGATTAATAGGTACTTATAATTTAAGTTTGAAAGTAATTCATCTGACATTTAAGGAACCTCAGGTGATATTTAAATAATTCTTGTAACAAATGTAAGTAGGTATTATACCTACATTTCATGTCAGAGGAAATGAATCGTCATAAATTCTGCAACGCATAGGAAATTGCAGCATATCGACAAATAGTATTTAAATCATCTTACAATATAGGAAAAACTGATTGATTTCTTTAAGCTGTATTTACATGTATATAGCTAACGAGCCCGCCCCGGATAGGCTTGGAGTATGTTTATACATATAATAATATGACGTTACTACAAAAACTTAAACGTCTGTTTTACACTTGTCTAATAAAATTGTGGTTGCAAAATGAACCATATGTCAACGTCATAATTTGTCATTTTTTTAGACAAGCCTTTTTTTTAACGACGTCAAAAATCATCAAATGACCCCTTCCGCTGTGGGTTAGCAGCGTAGAGGGAATGTCAGACTCTTACTGACTAAAAACCGTCGTGTTCCGTCATAGGCCTTTTATGTACCAGGGCCGCGGTATCTCTTTCGAACAACCCACAGTCTTTCGAAAAACCCGCAGTTTTAGACAAGCCTTTAACTGACGTTTAAAAGTTTTTGTGGTAAGACGGATAGTATTTATGTATATCGTAACCTTCTTTATAAACAATTCCTATTGGTGAATTTAAAGCGTCTTTGTTTTATATGATGTATGTTATTTTTTCAGGACACTTGGCCTAATAATTCAGGTTATTTACCCGTTGTATCTGATATCGTCGGAAGTCATACGGATGCCATGTTTATTTCAGTGACCGCAACGACACGTTAACTGCGCGCGCGCACGCCTATGTTATTATTATTTATTTTTAACACGTATGTATGTTCGTGCGCAGATTTCTTTTGAAGACCACCCGAAAGTGTTCTCTTTATTCGTTTTCGTTTAAACTCATGCTTAGATTTAAATGTTTTGTTGAAAAACGATGGATGGATTGTGTGAAAGATGAAAATGCCTGGAAATAATGTTACTTGTGAGATAGAAGAGTATGAAAGAAGACATGCTGTACCGACTCAAAAAAAGGATAAAAGGGCAAGAGCACTTATGAAAAATTATTCTAATTCTGATTTTAAGGCTTCTAGCTTCAATACCAATGTTGACCGATGAGTCTATAATGGTTTTTACTTTATGTTTTAATCATTAGTCTCATATCCTAGCAAATATACGTAGGTAAACATAAATAGTTGACTAATGATACGCTTACTAAGTTAATGTATTTAATGTTTAGCTACTAAATAGCACTGTTGTAGCACCCACAGCCTAACCTTTAGGAGGAAGCAGGCATAATACTATCTACTGTATAGCTATTTTTTATCCATCTGCGGAAACAAGATCCCACGGTAGTTGGAGATGAAACCACGGATGGAAGCCAGTTATAAATAAACACATTTGAGAGAAATATCAGGAATCTATTAAAACAATACGCAGCAAAATTAATAGGTACGATTCCTGGAACGGACTTGTTCAATTCAGTTACAGCGATTTCAAATATTCGAAACACGATTGAAATACTCAATTAGTTTATTTTTAAAACGTTAACCACAAAATGAATATCTGAAAATAAAAGCTAAGGTTAAGTACAAAGTAATATGATTTCATTTAATGTCATGCCCTTAAAAATTCTTGTAAAATATTAAAATGGTTTCTAAGAATTTATAAATAGCTGAGCTATTGTTTTAACAATTCAAAATTTTAATTGTGTTGTCTAGAGTCTCTAAATAGATATGTATTAAAGTTTAAGTCTACTCAAGTGTGCAATTTAAAATGGTCTGGATGAACCAGAGTTAGGGGCTAGTTCTAAATACTTACCTATATTATTTTCACAATTGGTAGACGAGGTTCTAACGAGTTCTATACCCAAACTATTTACATTCATATCAATTTTATAACACATTGTTTTTTTTTAACTGCTCGATTTCGATAATTATAAAACAAAAGAAAATCAATTGTGTCTCGCGTATATCTGCGCTTCGGGTTAAACCCACGGGTTAAACCATAGTGAAATTGAGAGAGACCTACGACATCATGTGTCCATATAATACATACTGACTTCAATAACCACAGATTGACCTATACAATCATCACGGTATAAGCCACAAGCCCCTCTGTTGAACTTGCACCCGATAGCAGTAAACTATTATATTTGCAGCTGCCTTAATATACAGTTTCCGCCATTGAAGTTTCATAGCAACAGTTTCCTTGCCAAATAAACTTGGCGAAACCGATATACTGCGGAAACAAACACCCAACTTACGGTATATTTTACTTATGATTAATTAAAATGGCTCTATCACTAATAAATTCTTGGCAATATTTTGTAAATAATTGCAGCTAGCTTCTTTGGTTTATTATCTTGTTATTGCAGATTTCAATAAAAGATCCTTTGGTTTTCGATTAGAGATTGAAATGTATATGATGCTAATTTCAAAATTCAATTATGGAAGACAAAATATTATGTATTTTAATATAGGTTAACTATTGCTGTACGAATGTTAATTCATGACTCACTGGACAGGGAAGTGATCAAAATCCTATGACTGTTCTATTAGCAAACTATGACGCGTCATAGTCACGAGAATGTGCGAACAGCTGCTAATTTATAAAATCCTTTTTGTAAATAAAGATTTAAAAGAGAAAAATATATTTTAACACTTAAAAAAAATAAAAAATCTCTTTTCAAAATGAAAGTACAACAATATTGATTTATAAGCTTAAAATGCGAGTATTTGATTGCAAAAATACGACAGGCAATGTTTTTGTAATTAAAAATGCTTTCTGACGAATTTGTAAATGACCCGGTTGGAAATGGCCGGCTATGACTAGGTACATTTTACGTTTAAACCAGTCTACACACAGCTGTAATAGACTTAGGTCCATTTTAGTCGATGACATCAGTTCAATTTCTAGCTCGTGTGTCGCTTTGATTCCAGCATGTATGTACCTAAATCCATAAGTACGTTCAGGAAATTCTGAGAACTCACCGAGTTTAAATTACTCCGGTGTATGTAATGGCAATAGGCTCACTCTATTAATGCCGCTATATAGACACCATGTTCATTATAATATATATGTACTTAAAATACATAACGTTTAACATGCTCCACTCTCTCATTCACATGTTTTGACTGTAAACAGAATACAGTCGGTTTTAAATTACTTCAAAACATGACCCTCTTCGAATAGATTAACACTTCAATTCCAATTATTTCCCTAATCTCGTTAAAATACAGTGTTCGTTAAGTTGCCACCAAAATATTTACTGTACAAACATTAGTTCTGGCAAAAAATGTCTTTGTATGTTCATAAATAGCGAGTTAATTGAAACCCCTCGTTAATCGTACCGAGTCGCTCGTAGATTACAAACGGGAGCGCGCATTAACATTTTTACATTTGCTATGTATCTCTTCCGACGTAAACCAAAAAAGGAATCGTTCCAAACTGTAATACTTTCCGGCACATTGACTCGAGAGTAATTAAATAGCTGAGAGCGAACTCCAACTGTACATTGAAAAATTGAGGAAAAATTTGTCACCCTCAAAGATTGTTCGTTCGTATTGAGTTGCTAAAGTTCACGATGGAGCACTGCAAACTTTTTGCCGACTCAGAGTGGACTTTCTTGAACGATCTTCAATAACTTCGATGAGGGAGATATTATCGGGGATTTATTAATGTTACGGTTATTTATTGGGACTTACAGAGTAACAGTATCGGATTATAATCCGTTCATCATTAGCGCAAACCCACTGACTCACAATCAATTAAGTTTATTAAGCGAGTTTACTCCAATGCTAACGGAAGCGATTTTTATTGATATCGCTGAGAATCATAAAAAGTTTAATAACGAACAAACAACTGACATAAATAACAACTCAGTACTTTAGAAAAATATTTTTTGGGGATTTAAAATCATGCCAAAAATTTACAAAACTGGTTACTGCCATTGAAATGACTGAGTAAACGTTGAGAAGTATAGTTAAGTAGCCAAGTTTGTAAGTGGCCAAATCCTTGGGTGATGAATGCATCCCGCCCCGCGACCCCGCGGACGCCGATCATCCGTCACGCGGCTATCGCCCGTCCCGGCCGACGTAAAAATGCTCCCCCTACCAACACTTGATTAATGTTTCAAAAAAACCCTTAATTGGCCTGCACCCGAACATTTCATTTAACTTCGCCCGTAAAACAGCTGGTTAGGGGGATCTTCCGATTTTTACCTCATTATTACAGGTTAAGTCTTAATTTTAGGGTTGAGCTTTGTCGTTACTGAGTTTTATGTTTATTTGAAATTTTATGGAATATTTTGGGGTATTTGAATCTTCTGGTGTTACGCACGAATCAATTATTATTGCTATCTATAATATTTTTAATGAAAACTGAAACAAAGTATGATAAATTACAATTTGAAATAAAAAAAAACGTAACGTAAATCGTGAAAGGAAATAGATGGGTTTTAACTTTTGCTGTAAAATGTGTAACCCACTCAAATCGCTATTTTTGTAATGTCATCATTGTTATATATGTACCTATACGCTTATGTATGTAATATTTTATTATATGCTGTACGTATATTGTTTTGTTGAGAAAGCGGTAAAAAATGTAAACTTTTTTTAATGAACATTTACATAAATTAATACTATTTATAACGTTGCAAATTCTCACCAAATGAAGTATTCCAAGACATTTACAATATTTATCATGAAAGCCAAGCCTTTGTTACACCACTAAGTCTGAGATTTGATGTAATAATATGATTTCAAAGAAACTCCGGGAATCGTTAAATTAGTACTGAAATACGTTTTGGCTCCCTAATATTGTGTTTTTCATTAAATATTTCCCACAAATTCGTAAAATTGTGAGGACGTTGGCGTGGCTGACGTTCAAATGAGGTTGTTTGTAGGCCTTAGCCGTCTAAAATGGATCCTCGGCTAATCGCAGTAAATGGTAAATAAACAGGTTGGGGTTTTTCCGAGCTTTGTCCTAATAATTGTGGGGGTGGTATAAACCTCAAATAATTAGTTTATTTGTAACCTTTTGTTACGCTTAGTTCCTATCAGATAGAGGTAAAAATAGTATTCTAATTAGGGAAAACTATCAATAGCCAAATCAAGCGTGACTTGATAAATTTTGTTTGTGTATCAAGTTTATCTATCTCCCCTTTCCTGAGAATTTTTATTGCATGTGTAATATGCCTAATAGGGGGTACGCCCCCTAATATTTTTGGCGATATTTCATGGGTGAACTTGTTACCCCTTAATAACTCTGTTGAAGGTACCCTCTGATCGTGACCTGTAGCTATGGTTAGTGGAAGAGGCGTATCTGCCATAGAAATTTTACTAAATGCAGGAAATAAAATGAATGAAGTAGTACGGATGTTATCTATTTGACGTCTACTTATTAAGGCGAGTGTTGTATGAATAGGTAAATCCTTGTTTTGTAGTATTACAATCTTGAACACAAACGGCCCTGTATGGGACACTAACCAAAAAACGAATTTGTTTTTGCTTTAAGTAATATGAATAGATAATCGGAAATAAATACGTATAATTGCTACAAAACATATCCTACATTTTTGTTGCGATCTAATTATAGAAGGAATGTGATGGGATGTGTCATGTGGGTAGACTGACATACACATGTGAAATTATTAGCTCTGTATATTTAAATTATATAAAATAGTAATCTTGTATTTTTTAATACATTTATGTGTTAGTCATCTAGTAGACCTACCGTTGCATTGAATTTTCCTATAAATTCTATCACAATCCAACAAGTTCACTGAATCAACACAACCAAGATGGACAACAAACTGATTAAAAGTCTTGAAGAGCTGGAGAGATTTTTTAGTTCCCGGATGAGTGAGTATGAGGATAAGCTGCTCCAAGCCTCATCAGTACCAGATCTTGCTCATTCCGACATCAGTGCTCTTTCCCGGGACTTCTCAGATTTTAAAGTCTTTGTCTGCAAAACACTGTGTCACTTAAAAACACAGATAGAGCTGCTATCCTTGGGACTTGATAGTCATGAAACAGTAATGAGAAGGAAGATTTTGCTGTTTCATGGTATTGCTGAGACACCGCACGAGAAATTGAATGGCACCATACTGAACATTTTCTCCAAGCATCTCAAGTTAGATGATATTCATGCCGATCACCTGGATGTGTGCCATAGGCTTGGATCATCTCAAGGCAAATCGAGACCTGTGCTGGTGCGGTTCAGCAATATGGAGCAGCGTCGTTTAGCTTGGGATAGTAAAACCGCACTTAAAGGGACTGGTATAACTATTTCCGAGTTCTTAACGAAGACGCGGCATCAAGTCTTTATGGCCGGCCGCAAGCACTTCGGCGTCAACAACTGCTGGTCTGCTGAGGGAAAGATTGTGGTATTGACGCCTGATAAGTCGCGCCGTAAGATTTCGACCATGGGTGAGCTTGAAAATCTAATATCATTATATCCTGCGTGCTCATCGATGCCCGAGAATTCTGCTGCTACTGCCAGTACATCCACCGCTAAAGCTACTGGTCCTTCTCCGAAAGCAGCGCCCCAGAAAGCTAAAGTTTCCAGGAGGGGTCGTCGTTGATTCGCGCTACTCGACTTTAGCTAGTTTTTACTTTTCTTTTGCGCCTACCTCCTATGATTTGTAGAACTATTAATATTCTCTTAAACTGTCATTATTTTCTATAAAATTATGGGCCGGTAGATGTTTATTATTATTGTGCATTTTTCACTTCAGACTTCACTTTGTCAGCTGTCATATAGATAACGCAAATAAGCAACTGTCATCTTTTTTTTTTTTGGCACCTGGCATTTTAATCTTATTTTATTTGGTGTTGTAGTGACTGGATGTTCTTATTAATTTTACTTTATTTTTATTTTGTATTATTGTTTCACTTTTATTTTCCACTTCTTTATAATAGATTGTTATAAATCTCTCCCAGCTGCAGCGTAAGGTCTATTGGGTAACGTTGCGTAAGTTTTAAATCGTACTCTTTTTTTTATCTTCTCTTTTTGTGTTATTATTACATTTTAAATACTTTTACATTTAATATTTTATTATATATATATATTTATTTAGAACTATGAATGATGTTATTCCTGACGATGAATATTTCTCTTGTTCTTCTTCATCCAGCAGTTTTCACAGTGTGGAGAGTGATTCTTCACCTCCATTGACACTTGGCGATCAAATCTCCTCCCTTCTTGAACATTTTCCTAAAAACCTTAATATAGCACACATTAATGCTCAAAGTGTTCCTGCTCATTATTCTGATCTTCTGGCTTCCATCAACAGTGCCCATCTGGATGCTTTGCTGATCTCGGAGGCTTTTCTAAAACCGTCGTTGTTATCGGTTCACTACGCCCTTCCAGGATTTGTTTTGATCCGTAACGACCGAACGGGAAAGGGAGGTGGCGGTGTTGCAATTTATCTACGTGCTGATATTTCCTTTAGGGTAATTAGTGCATCACCATCCTCTTATTCGGGTTCAGCTGAGCATCTTTTTATTGAAATCTCCCTGTGTCACACAAAAATGCTCCTGGGTGTGATGTATAGCCCGAACCTTGGTGTGGACTATTTTGACGGACTTGATTCGCTTTTATGTGCCTTTCGCCCTGTCTATGATCGCGTAGTCTTGATGGGCGATTTTAATACTTGTATACTCAAGGATGACTGCCGTAGTCGCAAACTTCTTTCCCTCTTAACTTCTTATGATCTTAGTATCCTCCCGCTATCTGCTACGCACCATTTCCCTAATTGCACCCCTTCTCTTCTGGACCTTATTATTGTTTCTAAGACTAATCATGTTTCTCTTCACGGTCAACTAACTGCTCCTTTTTCCTATCATGACTTAATTTTCATTTCCAATAAGGTCCGTCCGCCAAAACGAAGGCCAAAATATATTCCCCTTCGGAACTTTAAGGGTATGGATCTGGAGGCATTGGGGCGTGATGCTGATTGTATCGATTGGAATCCTGTCTTCGAGTGCACACATATCAACGACAAAGTCGATGTTTTCAATAGGGAATTAATCAGTCTCTACGATCGTCATGCTCCTATTCGTCAGGTTAAAATCAGACATATTCCCGCTCCTTGGCTCACGCCTGCTATTAAGGATTTGATGGCCACCAGGGATAGAGCCAAGCGGAGGCTAAAGCGCTGTCCTTCAGACCGCAACCTCTCTGCGTATAAAGAGCTCCGTAATCGCTGCAGTCGTATGTGTAGAGATGCAAAGAGACGCTACTTTCATAATTCTCTTGACAACCGTAACCCGTCTGAAGTCTGGAAATTCCTCAAATCTGTCGGCATTGGCAAGTCTCATGCTGTTTCTAGTGGTGTTTTTGACGTGTGTGCCCTAAACACTTATTTCTCACAACCCCCTATTATTTTGGATCCGCACGTCAAATCCTCTACTTTGAATAGGCTTGACTGCTTGCCGAAGCCGCTGTGCTCACCTTTTGAGTTTGATGCAGTAAGTGAGGAGGGTGTTAAGAAAGCTATTCTTGCTATCTCCTCCACTGCTGCAGGTAATGATAATTTATGCTCAAGAATGATTCATCCAATCCTATCTTCTGTCCTTCCAGTCTTGACTCACATTTTTAACTTTTCATTATTTTCTTGTACTTTCCCTGATGCCTGGAAATCAGCTAACATTATCCCCCTACCTAAAATACAGAATCCTGAATCATTGACCGATTTCAGACCCATTTCTATCCTTCCGTATCTTTCCAAGGTTCTTGAGCATATTGTTCATTGCCAACTTTCTAGCTTTCTTTGTAAAATTGATCTTCTTAGCCCTTTTCAGTCCGGTTTCCGACCTGGTCATAGCACTTCTACAGCACTGTTGAAAGTAACTGACGATATTCGCCAGGCTATGGACCATAAATCCCTTACCATACTTGTCCTACTAGACTTCAGCAGCGCCTTTAATTCTGTTGACTTCGATATTCTGCTTGGAATCCTCAGATCTTCAAATTTATCCTCTGCTTCTTTAGACTGGTTCGAGTCTTATCTCAAGGGGCGCTCGCAGCGGGTTCGTCTTGATGATTCTTTCTCTGATTGGTGCTCACTTGTCACGGGTGTGCCTCAGGGTGGCGTTCTCTCTCCTCTTCTCTTTTCTATTTTTATTAATACAGTCACCACTGTCATCTCCTGTAACTTCCATCTCTATGCCGACGACTTACAGCTTTATCGTCACTTTGTGCCGCTTGACGCGGAAGTTGCCTTGTCGGCCATGAATCATGACTTGGAATTAGTTGATCAGTGGGCGCGTTCGTTTGGACTACTGATCAACCCTAGAAAATCCAAGGCCTTGATCATCGGTGGCAGAAATATGCGGAGTAGGCTAGATTTTAATGTTTTAACCCCGCTCTGCCTTAATGGAGTTAAAATTGATTTTAGTGCTACGGCTAAAGACCTTGGTGTGATCATCGACTCCAACTTATCCTGGACAGCTCAAGTCGCTGAAGTCAGTCGGAAGGTATATTATACATTCCACTCGCTCAGGTGCCTCCAGAACTTCTTACCCTTGGAGACCAAAATCTCTTTAGCCCAAACCTTAATCCAGCCCATTATTGACTACGCTGATGCCTGTTATTTGGATGCCACCGAGGAGCTCTTAAACAAGCTTGAGCGTCTGCAAAATATCTGTATACGTTTTATCTTTAATCTTAAAAAATATGATCACGTCTCTAGCTTTCGCAGCACTCTCAAGTGGCTCCCAATTCGACTTCGCCGGAACACTCGCATTTTGTGTTTATTATTCAACATCCTCTATAACCCTAAATTTCCTTCGTACCTTCGAGAGCGGTTTTCCTTCATCCGTCCTAATGATGCGCCTTGCAGGTCACATCTTAGAACAATTCTTAAATTTCCTTCCCATTCCACCGACTTCTATTCCTATTCCTTTACCGTTCACGCTGTTCGGTTATGGAATTCCCTTCCCCATGAGATTAGAGATTGCCAAACTGTTGGACTTTTTAAGAGAAAGGTTAAAGAACATTATCTGTCCATTGCATCATAGTTATTTTATTTATTTATATATATATCTAGGTATATATTATTTTATTTTTGGGTATATATTATTTAGTAGGTATATATTCATTATTTACGTATTGTTTATGTAGGTATTATACAATATACAGTTGTTTTCTTCCATTTTAATTTCTGTTTCCTTTGCTTTTTTTACACACTGTCTACATCTCTTTTATTCTCTTTTTCCTTTCGCAGGTATGCTGGAAGAGATTTCTTAAGAAATAAGCATTACCTTTGTAAATTCTTTCCTGTAATCTTTCTCTATTATGTGTGTGTACAAAAATTTGTAAATAAATAAATAAATAAATAAATAAATAAGGAAGTAACTACTTAAAGTTATTTAAAAAGCGGACCAGCAGTGCTACGCCAGAAGTTACGTTTTAGCGCGTTTTATTTTTGTTCAAACTTTCACACCGATTTAGCTCTAAAATAAGCACAGAGCATTAGCAAAAAAAACTACCTTTTTGAATGCGATATATGTGATCCCTTTGTCCGACACACTGTTGGTTTAAATAGATTTTCAATATTTTTTTGTTTTATTCCTGCTTCTGATCCTGGTATAAAGTTGGGCACACACTTCTTTTTTCTAAATTGTAACACTTTTTGTAGCGAAAGTCATCGGATAGCCATGAAAGCTATATTACCGTGCACAGGAATCAAACCGCATAGCCAATGAAGGCAGGAACTGGGTTACGTTTAAACAGACAAAAAATAAACAACGTTTTTGGCCTTTTAGAAATAGTGCGAGTGCCGAAGGGTTGATGAGTTTCAAAATAGAAATAAGTATGAAAGGGTTCATCATAGATTTGAAATAGACGGTAATCCCTAGGTATATTGGGATAAGTGATTTAATTCGATGAAAAAACGTAATCAGTGAAAAGAAATAAGAGAACGTATCGTCAATGAGTATTATCCATGTATGAATAGACGAATATTCGATGGTGGTATCCGCTAGGTCACAGACCCTTACGGCATATCATTTAATAGGGTACTTAATAGTTTCAAGATAAGAAAAATATTGGCTACTTTTGATTTCATGGATATACACAAAATTCGTCTTTAAAAACAAACGATCACATTCATTTCAAATCAACACATGTACCTAAGTAAAAAAAAATCCTATTCATTATAGGTGGTCTTATACCGAAGAAAGTCCTGCACTAACTAACCAGACTTCTAATTCCAGGGTGCACACGATGATGGCGGCGGGTGTCGCCGGCTGCGCTCGCGACTGTTCGCTGCAGTGACGTAGACGGCCGCACCATGACATCGGCGCGCGCGCACCTTAGCTTGCTGCTCTATGTGGCCATGCTGCTGGCTAGAGGTCAGTTTGTTTAAGATGATTGGTTTATAAGGTTCACTTTAGTTTTATTTTTGCTACAGTGAGCGATACATGCAAAATCATTTATTTATTTCATCAATATTTTTCAAGGAATACAACAAAGGTTTAACGCTGTAGTTTTGCAGAATTGTGTAGGACTCCTGCATCCTACCTAATATCTCACGTGTCAAACATTATAGGTTCGATTCGATGGTACGAATCTAACTTGGTATTTAAAATTAAAAACTTAGTCATATGCACTTTTACATTTTTTAACCATATTATTGACATCCTGTAGCATCAAATAATTCAATACCTAGATGTTTACAAACAGCTTCCCTATCGATCATAGCTGCGCTAAGCTTTATAACCCCCTTTGTCGCGTAGAGCAGATTAAACAGTCAGCTCCCGTTGTCACCCTTCTATAACAATAGTTGGGAGCAAGCTCGAAAGTTCGGCTGCTCCAAGTTTACAATACTAGGCATTACGGTTATCCAGTGATTGGTTTTGCAGGTCAAAACAATTGACAACCACTTTATGCACAGCTAAATATCTATTCGAAAATAATTCGGGAAATGTACGTGATGTTTTCCAATTAATATTATGATTTATTTTCACAATTTCCCACAAAAATAGCACCGCCATTAGAATTCGTGCCATAACTGACAAGTTTTCAATTGTTGGATGTCTAACCGGGAACTAATGGCTGATGACAGACAGCCTGACATTTGTAGCTCATTGAATATTCAAACAGCAAGTTCAATTTTAGTGGGAGGAGTAGTGTACCTACTTAATTAAATAGCCACCTACTTACTAGAGGGCACGTAGCTAGATAGTCACGCTACCGAGTAACAGTATGTAAATATACACAAATTAGTTTACCTAATAGCGCGCACTGATCGCTTTCTACGTTGATTCCGCTGCAGCTAATTTTCTAAGCAAGTTCCTTAAGGCTTTCGATTCATTCAACACACAAATGAAGGTAGCAGGTAAGTAGTTGTTTTGTATTAATTTAAAGGAACAAGGGCGTAAGCCGTTTTCTTTTCTTCCATATATTTTTTTTCTTGTTTAATATGTACAAACTATGATGTAATACCGTAATACGAGAACGTAAGTACACACAAGGATATGACTTAAAATCTTTTGTGAAATCGTTTTCGTGAAATACCAAAACAAGAAGAAAACAACATGGATTATAATGAAAATATTATTTTATTGAAGTAATACAAAGAGGAGAGTTTTCATAAGTTTCTTGGTAGGTATAAGTGAAGCCTTAATATGCTCGATATAGACAAACACACACACACATATGTACAAATTGTTGTAGACTATGAGTACACTGCTGAGATTACATGCTCAGTGTGACGGGTACATATAGAATGGAAAATGGAATATTACTGTACACATGTAATTATTCAGGGAGGTACGTCGGTAACTAATTGCCGACTTAAAAG
Organism: Helicoverpa armigera; assembly: GCF_030705265.1. Lineage (NCBI taxonomy): Eukaryota > Metazoa > Arthropoda > Insecta > Lepidoptera > Noctuidae > Helicoverpa > Helicoverpa armigera. The sequence goes on along the minus strand of NC_087132.1, from coordinate 3,777,640 downwards.
TGTTTGCAGATTAAATGAAACAGTGTGTTTAGTTGTGCTACGTGGGAAGCGGTAGTGTAGTTTGTTACATACAAGTAATTAGCGTTTGTTCCCTTACGTTGATCGCTTATAATATAATTATCGCGATAGCAGGGAGGACACAGAAGTGCACTTTGCGCCGCCACTCTGCAATAAGAAGTCAAGCCGCTATGTATATTTTTTCTCATTTTTCCTTTCCCACAGACAAAATATCTACTGACTTTGCTTTTATTGAAATTACCCTCTTCGTCGCGGGAAGAACGAATTAAAATCGCATTAGGAAATCCCGTTTCCGCCTAACTTTTCCAGTCTGTGCACAGACTCCCGGTGTATCGGAATAAATGGCCCAAACTTCGTTTATTTATATAGTCTTGCTGAATATTTATGTTTTCGTTCCTAATTTTGCATTCCCGTCACTTCAAATAGAAGTTTACCGAGTTGAGAAAAACTCGGCTTTGTATTTCAAGAAAAATATTCTTTCAAAGTTTATTTGAATATTGTTTATGTCAGCATTAACTGTATTACAATTAAGGAAGAGCCGAACAATGTTTAATGGTTTCTGAGATACGAACAAAATTATGAAAATCTGAAGATTTGAGGTTTTGAAACTCAACAGTATCTAGTGTAGATACCTCGAGTTATGAAAATTTTACAAACATAATGCTGAAAAACTACCGTACAGCAAGCGGTTCTCAGTAAAATCCCAGCAGTGTATGATATGTCATGTCACAGAATGATAAATATTATACTGATTGGACAAAATACTGTTAAATGGCATTATGGAATTCTCAGTAACGGTTCTGAATTCTGCTTGAACTATTTGTAACTTTAATATTTATTTGTCATCCATATGATGATGAGTAAGTAAGTACCCCAGCTATAAGTACTTCTATCTGGGTCCGTATAACACAGGTGCAATTTTTTATGTAAAACTTTATAGTATACAATGTTTCTGCACCGCAGACCGAATTCCTCCATTCCATAAATGCAAAACCAAGCGAAACGTGAATTCGAACGTTCTAGTTCGTGTGAAATATTCCCGAAACTGGTATATAAAGTGATAAATACCGGCGACACCATCGCCTGACGTGTAACGACGTCGACAACTAGACGTCGCTCCGCTCGCTCCAAGTTGTAAAAAACTGTTACTGTGCTAGCAAACCTACTCGTAAGAATCCTTATAGTTCAGCTTTAGTGCGAGCTAATGTGTCCCGAGCAGGTTAATATGAAAAATGCGAACGAAGTCACGCCTGTTCGTTGTTGCGCACCCAAATAGGATAATCGTGTTGTTATTGCCCATGTCGGAATAGACACTAGCCACGCCAACCGCTCGTTTATTTACATGCTATAATCCATGCCATAATTCTGTTATGTGGAAATGTCTTACTGTGGCGGCGACGGCTCGTGATCGATGCTCGCGGCTATATTCAATGATTGCCTTTCATAACGAATGCCAAACACATTATTCACCTTCAGCTATATCTGTGCGCGATTGTACACTAACTCCTGCTATCGACATTTGTTATTATGTTATGAATTCTACGATAAGATTTTCCTTAGTGACGTTAATGTTACCGAAATTATGGACTGTGCCAAAGAATGAATTAAGGTGTAAAATTGGCTAAGGGAGGGTTTTGAAGGCTGTCGATGTGGTGATTTTCATCCTAATTTGAATAAATGATTAGATTACTGACTCCTTTTGATTAGTTTGTATTTATTAAGGATACTTCGTAGTTTTGGTGATATTAAAATTAAGTAACTGAACCGAATTCGGAGGCGTGTATTATTTCAATGTTAGCCAAGGACTTGTTAAACACAACATCCCAAGTTTGTGTAACGGCGGAGATCTGTAATATCAATGCTGTTACATCTCAGATTTTTCGTCGTGATATTTCGTAATGGCACTTTCCTTATTCTCGGCCATTAGCACAGATATATGATAATTGGTGCAATCATCGCGAGCGTGTAATTAATTAGGAATGGTGCCGTAGACAGAATATGAAAAAAGTTTTTGTTCCTCAGTATTCGAGATACGGACGCCAATTATTCTCTTGAAGAAAAATATTCGTATTCGTTCCGCTCCAGTAGTCTCAATATTTTAGCTGTCATAAAATAACAATGTTAAATAAGAAAATACCTGTCTGAAAGTATAATTTTAGGTCAACTTAACTATATTTTTGACACATTACAAGAAGAGAATTAGGGTCATTGGCTTTTTTATGGCGTTATTTGCATTTTATATTTTTCTTGTGAAGGGCGACATTTCATCAGGGATGCGCCAGATGGCGTGAAGGTCTAATATTTCACGGTGACTATGGCTCAGTTGTTGAGTCGCGAGGCCAAGTGCCCATAACATGCACACGCAATGCCAACGATATTCATAAGAGAAGCCGTGTGCGCTCGAAGCCTGCTGATTATTACAGTATGAAGAAGGAGGATAATCATAAAGGCACACTTTACCCTACATGTTTATCAAATGCTTACTATCATGATGTCACCAGGTAAAATAGGCTGCAAGGGATGAAATCATCAAAAGGGATGAAATTAAAACAACGTTTTTTTTTTAAGAACTAATGAGTAACCGAAACTCTAATTCCAGTATCAGTTTATTATTAAAATCATATACCTACCAGCACCATCTCCCAGGCGCTATTATAAAGTACAAGTTAATCAAACAGCTAGACCGGCAAGGATATAGTTAGTTAGCAAGTGAAGTAAGTCAGTTATAGCGCGTGTAACAAGCCACTACTAGGCAAATTTCCAGCCATGTCTAGATCTAACTAGATGTTCGAGATTGCTCAGCAAATGAATCAATATAAATGCATGACCCATGCCTGAATAGAATACCGCATTTACAAACTTTTTTGAAATCGCTACAATATTTTCAGATTGAAAATATCTTTCGAAGAATTCTTATTGAGAGGTCAAACGATAAGTGCCTTTGTTTTAAGCGATGGTAAAAGTTATTGCTGTAATCAAAACTTTAATTTCCCGATCATTAAGTATTGATGAGTTTTATGGACTTTAAATACAAATTATTTATTGATTCCATTGTTTCTGTGTATCGGAAATAACTTGTCGATGAGTCGCCGCGATTGCTGCTTTGTTTGATTTATTTCTAGGATTTTTGTTTATCTTTGATATTATGAATTAAAAATTGAATTTTAAAATTTATGTTTTCATTATGTAGTTCGAATGTCTTTGTTTTAAATAAAGACTTGAAAGCACTTCTAAACATTGACCAGTCTGTTTAACACTCAACAGTTTCGTACTTAAAACATTTCCTTTCTCCCAACAATTACACGTGGTAACGATCCGTTTTACAAATAAATAAAGCAGAATCACAAACGTACGAAAGCGCACTTAAATAAGCACAACAGATATGTTAGCGTTGCTCATACACTACGCAGATTACGGTGGCATGCTCGGTCCTAAGAACAAATAACTGAAGTCGTTACCATAAAAATGTACAACGATATTTTAGAGGGTCGTGTATTCCGCATCGGAGCTGTATCTCCATACTTTTCACATTACTTATGCATAGAGTACAGATTGAAACGAGTCGCGTAGTTGCGCCGTCATCGGTATTCAAAGCCAACCCCGGACGGCTTAACCGCAACCTGTCTTCAGCCCTGATTGTCTACAACAGTGGTTCTTAACCGGTGGTCCGCGGACCACTGATGGTCCCTGGACGCATTCCAAGTGGTCCGCGAAGCTTTGCTTCGCGACGTTGCTATACGTTATCTAACTTTATTTCTATCGACTTATAATTGCGAGCGGGGGTTTAGTCCCCCCATTCATGAAAATGTATGTTTGGGCTACATTTTACGTAATTTTGGTTTTGAGTCATAAAAAATAATTAAAATTTCGCGCTCGCTTCGCTCGCGTATTCAGAAACTGTATACCCTTCTTTTGGCATTTATCAACAAACAAAAAGTTATTCAGAAACTATATTATGGCCCTTATTTTTGCATTTGTCAACAAACAAAACATTAAGTACGTTTGGGATACATTTTACGTAATTTTTGTTTTAAGTCCGATAAAAATTTCGCGCTCGCTTCGCTCGCGTATACAGAAACTGTATGCACTTATTTTTGCATTTGTCAACAAACAAAAAGTTAAGTACGTTTGGGCTAAATTTTACGTAATATTTGGTTTAAGTCCGATAAAAATTTCGCGCTCGCTTCGCTCGCGCATTTGAAAACTACACAGGCAAGTTTTTCTTTGTTTGCATTTGCTTACCTACACAATTGCCGACATGCGTTTAGCTTTGAGTAGTACTGACCCAAAAAAATTTGTGCTAATTTAGGTAAACCGATGAGGTGGTCCCTGGCAAGACAAACTTTAGTTAAAGTGGTCCCTCATGCCAAAAAGGTTAAGAACCACTGGTCTACAAACAAAGAATAACAAAAATACATAGCTCATATCCTGAGCTAACCTAGTTCTAATGCAATCGCCGATTGATTTGATTGTTAGCTGCACACAAAACCTTTTTGAATAACGCCTCACAATTGGCTGTATGAAACCTTGGAAAGTGAAATTATTGGTTGACTTAGCAATTTGAATATCGAACGCGAATTTAATTACGGTTGATGTTCTAGAATTGAAAGCATTCAAATTGTTTGTGGATCTATTTTATGTAAACTAGAATTTGGTATTTTTTATCTATTGTTGGCAGGTAAATAATTTATTTTATAAATACAAATAAAATTGCAGATGCTTTATTAAAACACCATTTTACAGATTGTTTTAGGAAAAACATCGGCTTATATTATAACAGAAAATATAAAGTTTTCGGTATAAAAGCACATAAAATTCAAATTACACAGCTAAGTCACAAGGTTTTTCATGTACCTATAATTACTGACTAAGTCCATATCCTGGATTACTATAGCATATATATTGTCAAAGCCTAACATTTATAACATTGTTATTACCGGTATTACCAAAAGAATTTGATATGTCAGTCAAGTTTATCTGACGATGCGAGTTTCAGTGCACGGAGGACGTGTCACGTCACGTCGTTGTCACCAATCCTCTTTTCTTAGTCGCGAGAAACGATTTATTATTTCGTGATCCCCAAACCAAATTACTGTGACATTATCTAAATAATATTATGATTCCTTTCTAACAAGCGAATGAGTCCTGCATAGTTTATGAGCTCCAAAACTGTATTAAATGTCGCTGAAAGTCAGATGAATAATTTTATTTTAAAACGTTTTTTAAACGGTTTTATTTAGCTCACCCTGTTTGTTTTATTTATTATTTATTCTTTCTTGGGTCAAATTTAGTAATTCAAATTTAAGTATCTTCCTGTTGTCAGATTGATCTGAAATTTGGTACACACCTTGGATTCCGATGACAATACAATATAGTAATATCAATAACATTGTAAATCCAAGATGGCCGCCGGTACAAAATGGCGGATTACATATTTTTCCACAACCCCCTCAATATGGGTATCAAATGAAAGGGCTAGTCAAGTAGAATACTGTCAGCAACCCCGGCGGGGCCCAACAAGGCCAAGGCCTGCCTGGGCTGGGGGATTGTTCGAAAGAGTTACCGTGGTCTTGGTATATAAAAGGCCTACGACAAAACACAACGGTTTTTTAGTCAGTAAGACTTAAGTAAGGCACTCCCTCACCGCTGCTGACCCATATATAGAATGAGTAATATTCGGTATTTTCATTAAATACTAAAAACTAGAAAATAAAAAATCGGTAAAAAAACTTTTAAGTTAAACGGTTTTATCTTATGTGCACTGAAAACTAGAAAATAAAAAAAAACTGTTACTTACCTTAAACCTACGTAGGTGGTCCCGGTCATATTAGACTAAAATAAAAACGTGGGGCCCTCTGAAATCCTACCTATGGCAAAGCATATCTTTATACTTTGGTAGATCATGAGCTCGGCGTTCCCTGGTGAAGCCGCTACGGCTGATTATTGATTGTCAAAATCTCCAGTTACGATTATAGTAAGTCGATGCAATCCACACCTATTATACCTCTAGAAGAAAGTATTACAGCAATAGTTAGGTAATAGGCCCCACGTTTTCATTTTAGTCTAATATGACCGGGACCACCTACGTAGGTTTAAGGTAAGTAACAGTTTTTTTTTATTTTCTAGTTTTCAGTGCACATAAGATAAAACCGTTTAACTTAAAAGTTTTTTTACCGATTTTTTATTATTTATTTGGTTTTACATTATACCTTTGCTGTAAACCTGGGGTCGTGTAAGGTAAAAATAAATAAGCTAATATTTTTCTTTAATTTTTATACAAGGTTTATTCGAATAATATGATACAGGTAAAATGAATTTTAAAAGTGTGGCTGTGTGTAAACCACAAAACTTCCCCAATAAATTGACAATACACACCCACCCACACAGCCAACCTCCAAAAAACAATAGGATAGTTGGGTTATCCAATCAATTTTAAATTTCCAACACGATGTACAGTCGATAACTATAGCGAAAGTAATAACGCGAGTTATAAATAGAGCGCAGAGGGAATATTGGCCCATAGGTTGTACAGTCGCACTCACAAGTGCGTGTCCCTTGTTATCTCGCCCTTATTGGCGGGTAGTCGCAGCCTCAAATAATTTATGAAATATGACATAATAGCCTTTGTAATAAAGGTTAGAGCGGTGCCGCCATGCGGATAAAACACTTGACGTTTATATTGTTATCGATGGTTATCTTAAATACAATAAGCAAGAATTCGTTAAACACGAGTATCGGGTTCGTAGCGAACATGTAAGGAATTTTGTCTTTGCTATTATTGTTTCTTATAACCTGGGTCCAGGGTCAGATCCAGGTAAACAAGACGACCCTACTTATTATTGTGATCAGGTATTTGGAGACCTACATCTGCCTTCTATTTGCGTACAATAGAAAGTATTGAATTTTTACTATAGTAGTTGTTATGCTAAAAGCTTATTCAACGTATAACGTAAATGTTTGTTTGTATAGAGTACTTACAGCAATTAATATAGAGAGACGATAAATTAATGATTCAAAGAGGTCGGGGTCTGCCTATCTGTCTAATACAGAGCAAGATGCGTATTCAATAATAATATCACGTATCAAATCTGTAATCACTAATCTAAATACGGGAAATCTACAAACTAAATCGAGTCGTAGGCGATCGGTTTCTTGAAGCAATTCAATCGACTCAGACCGGAGTCTGACTTTATGTAGGCGAGTGTGCAAGCGTGGTGCTCCGAGATAATCATTCGCTCGTTACCTAGTCGGTAATGCGCCCCAAATTCCTAATGCTCGACAATAATTCGATATTTTTGCTCGAGTGCTCGACGATGCCGCTACGTTCCCGCGCACTCGAATATGTGAAACAATTTTCTCCTTATGAATAAAATTTTAAGGTGCGTATGTAAATTTCCATTACGGAGGGCTGTCTTCTGTAATGGTGTCATATGGGATGTTATTTTCTTTTCATATAGACTACGTAAAAGCGGCGTTTAATACAGTCACTGTAAGTCTTGTTGCCGGCTTCAACTTCTTAACATTGTCATTCTCTAATGTTTATGTACTCCTGGTAGGTACGTTAATAATGTCTAGCTTTAATGAAAGCGAGGATTTTTAAAGGTTGGTATTTATGATCATATTTGAGCTATTGCAAACCTTGAAATCCCGTGAATCTATAACCTAATAAGGCGGGCAAAGAATGTCTGAAGACTGAATTTATGTCTTAATGTCCGGTGAATGACAATAGGGTCGCCCTCTATAAAATAAGTCTCAACTTTTTTCGCAATCATAATAATTTGGTGGCTTATTATGTCAAATATTACATTGTAGGTACGCAATGAGGTAATATGTATTATTTACCGCAATATAAGTTGATAGCAATAAGATACATAGACGATTGACGAACGAGACCGCGGGCCGCCGCGGTCCTCTAGGGCGATAGCGGATTTCTTCAGAAGTACCAATGCAAAATGCAACTTTCTTAAGTTTATATGTACCCTCTAACCAATGTATCTTGGACACCAATGACCAAAGATGAATCTCGTGGAAACCTGGCCTATAAAATCTCACCAACCCACAATGAGCAAGCATGGTGATCAACGCTCCATCCTTCTCCGTATGAGAGGAGGCCTGTGCCCAGCAGTGGGACGATAAAGGCTGATGACTACGAGAATAACATAAGCTCCGCATCACCGCCAACCGCGTCGGAGCGCGGTGTCGTGTGTGAATCGCCTTAGTTTATGATATAGGCTTGTGGGTGGTTTTCCTGGAATCGTCACATATTAGACTGATTCATCCTTGGGGAAAGAAGTTTGCCTCATATAGCGTAGTTATGAAATATTACATTAGAACATATGTATTACGGATACCTTCGCTTATATGGAGTATGTACATTTAGTACGTGGTTGGCTTTCCAGTGCAAGTAAAAACATCTTAATTCCAGTCAGATTGTTTTAAATATTTTCCATTTATCCGTATGTGTATATTCAACTTCCAAAAACACCTAGTGGGTTTTTAAATCGTTTCACGATATACATTGATTATAAAAGAAGAAAAGTAAAAAAAAAACCTGTATTTAAACTTCCTATGAAATATTTGGTTTCGGGGTCCGGTTTTGCCGCGCGCCGCCGGAGCGCAAACTTGCAAAGTAAACTGTGTAGCGTATAAAACACACAACATTACTCCTCTTTTTTTAGACTCCGGTCAAAAACCTTCCAGGCCTCGCAATTACGTCGTCAAAATGTTCCTACAATATTATCTTAGGACTATATTAATTAAACTTTTAAATGGGTTAACCACCTAATAGAGATAAGTGCGTACAAGCCCTTAACGTTTATTAATACACTCCACTGTTCAATTACCATTATGTGAATAAAATATTCAGTGTTTTGTAATTAGCGTTATTACGGGCATGAGCCCAAATAGTCAATGTCAACGTTAATCCCTTTTTTGTGTGCGTAGGTTAATGGCAATTGATGTAAGTCATTTATTTTGTAAAACGTGGGTGAGCGACGGTAACCTATACATTCATAGTGGAATTTATTTTTTCAATGATTCGGGAAACTTGTTTAATGTTAATTCTTGGAACGATGAAAAGTAACAAATCTCCGCAAATAAATAAGGAAAAAATTCTAATAACACAAAGTGAGAACTTGTACAGCATTTTCGTTACAGAAGCTATAAATGTCTATCTGTTCTGAGCTATCATAAAGTTTGTGGAAACCACATCAAAGTTAGTTTAATTGTAGTGAAGAAAAACTCTGGGAGTACACGAATTCTTTATTTGTTTGTAGAAGCTACTATTTATATGTACCGCTTCTTCCTTTGTTAGGTGATGTGTGTTTAATAAAAAAGGGGTTTGAATATCTTTGGTGGAAAAAGGATCTTTAAAATATCGATTTAACAACCAGTTCGTTAATTAAAGTTTCATAATTTCCATCGTAAAAATAAACCAGAGATTTTACGAGAATAAATAGCTCGTTTCATTCATAACATTAATATTGATCGGAATTTTGTCGCACCTGTTTATTTTGTTCGATTGGCGACAAAAGTATCCTATTATCGTTATTCCCGGGCTCTCGTACTCCTCATTCATTCGGAAAACAGAGCCAGTCAGCACTAATTGATACTGTCACGGCATTAACTCAATGCCGACAAAACAAATATAAACGTTCCCGATTAAAAACAGTCAAAATATTTTCGCTTAACGATGATCATTTTGATCCAGATTCGATACACTAACGAGACTGTTATAGGTACGTATTAGTTGATCCATTAATAAATGTTTTCTTATTTACTTGCCTATTCTTTTTTTCTTGTCATTCCGTGTATAATTGAAACTGAATAAGTATAAATCATTGTGTTAAAAATATCGGCCTGTCAGTAAAATTATAGTGTGGTGATTAGTTTGATTATTGCCAGACTAGAAGGCTTTCTTTTTGTAATAATAAGAATTATTGGAAATATAACATGTAGTAGGTGGTCCTACTTCATTTGTAGATGTGTAATGGTGTTTCTTATAATGTTATTTATTCAAAGAATCTCTTTTAGTGTTTATTTACTTTTAGTTCTAATCAAATGATAGCAATGTTAGTCGGATTGCGGATTGTTTTAATTTAAGGGTTTAACCACTATTGGAATTGTGAATTCCAGATTGTGTCAGTTGCACGGTGTAAAATATTGATATTCAGCAACTGCATAGTTACGGTGGAAGCTGACCCCAACCCAGTTAGGTGAATACTGTAGGCGAATGACGGGTAACCACCTACGCGTTTTTCACGTTTTCCATTTTTCATATAGGGTAAATATGCCAAATGTCGGCCTCCCCCCAAACTTCGGCCGTCTGTACATTTTCAGCTTGCATTCATTCAAAAGGTAATTAAGTGTTAGTTTTGCTCCTCGAATTGCAACCTTGGTTTATACTCTATACGTACAAATCGTTACTATCCGATTCTGTCACTTACTCTTCTCATACTGAGCGTCAGTAGCGATTGCGCCGTTGAAACATCAAATTCGCACGTAAAGTAGCTTACTCGAAGTGAATACTCACATTTTGGGGATTGATATTAGAACGATAAAACATTTATTTATTTTTGTTTTAAGCTTGATTATCACTAATGGGTTATTTTTACTATATTTTAAGATAGTTTTTTCAGCGTTTTGCGTATATTTTTCAAGGAAAAATAGGAGGCCGCCATTAGGACAACAGTTTTGACTTAAAACCGGAGTCTCGGCCGTGGCCGACTTAAAGCAAATGCAGTCTATTTTATAAATTCCTATTGTACTAATGTCGTTGGCTTAACAAGAGAATTTGCAAAGTTTATAGGAAAATAGATCTATTTCACGTTTAATAGCCAAATAACGGCCGGGGTGATATTAGTTGAATCTCGAGAAATAAGGTACAAGAAATAGGGGCCGACATTAGAATCGTAAATAATCGTAATGTCGACCAGCCTCGAACTCAAGCGCCACTATACAGGCTGATGAAAAAATACTTTTATATTTTTTCATTTTCTCAAAATGAAATAATTTATTTATTATAATTCATTATATCGTAAAGGAGTTAAGTTTAAATGTAGGAGTTGACAGTTTTGTAGGCATGTTTATGGTAGCTTTATAGTTTGGGACTTGCTATCTATTAAACCGTTCTTATTAGCTTAAAAAATATAAATGGTTGGTCGTGAAAACGACTTTTTTTGTTTAGGGGAAACAAAAAATATTTTACTATAAATTAAACAAATACAATTACAAATGTATACTTAGTATTATATTATAATTCTGCTAAAATAAATCATGTTGATAATATTTGTCACTGCCTTAATTTAAAACAGCCTGTACCCGGCCGACATTTGGAAAAAACGCGACCGAAATTGGGCCGTGAATGGCCGACTTTAGGGTTTTTCTGTTCTCGACGCATCTAAGCCTTATAACTTTTTTCTTTTCGTAGAAATAACAATCTTATGCCTATAAACATGACATAGATTAATCAAACTATCCAAAACCGCATCAGAAACTATCTTTCGTTGGAAACTGACGGTGCTATAGCGAACCGCAATCAGAAAATCGCTAAGGGGGCCGACATTTGGCGTATTTACCCTACTTTCATTGTTTTAACACATTTTGGCATCGTGGCCAAATGAAAAACAATGGATAGAGTATTAGAATTGAAAAGGTATTGTTACATTTATTTAAGCTGCTGTGTTGCCATGATTCAAAGATACCAAACTCCTTGAAAAAAGATTCCATAAGAATTCTTTCCACATCCACTGTCTTCAATGTTGTAAACTTAGTTTTTGAGAAAAGTATTCTAGAACAATCCACGTATAGATATCGCACAATTGAAAAATACTACTGAAATATCGAGTACGTAATACTAAGATAAATATTTTGTTAGTACAAGTTGCCACTCAATATTCTGTATTCTATGTAGGAATGTTAAATTGCCTTGTCAGCACCAGTTTGTTTCTGTATATTCCTTTGGTAAAGTTGAAATGTTTTGAATAATGGACTCCGCAAAGATATTCGCCACGTTTTCTAACAAATTACCGTAAATTGGAATAGAAACTATTCTTTTACGTTTATTAAAATGTTTTAGGAAAGATTTATTTTGGATCCAATAAAGTAAATAATCGTGAAAGATTAAATAAATGATGGAACAATAGAGAAACATTTTGAGGAAACAAATTGTCTATGTCATTGTTACACATGTAACCATTCTTAACATGACGAACAAAACATTTTACCTGTAGGTAACTTTATCCTAATAGATATTATATTTCGCCAAAAAATACAGTTTTCATAGCCAATACATGGCTTCTCGTTGCAATATTTTTTGAGTTATTCCCAATTTGTCATTAGTACCGATTGGTCACCAACTATTTTTTCCATACACCAAATCCCAATTGGTCATTCGAGCAAAATAAATAATTAAATATTTAAATTTTGAGTACCGATTCGTCACCCGCATAAAATTTCACGTATCAGAGTAACGTCAGAAATAAAAGTGTTAGAAGAAATTTTAAATGAAAAACTTCGATGTAGGTAAAGGTATAGCTCTCATATAAATATAATAAAATTTACATTAAAACACAGGTGAAGACAACATGGGCATTTTATAAACCCGAAAATGTGACTCGATACTTTTTGTGCCGGTAACAAAAGTACCAGGGGCCCATAACTAGCAAAGAGATTGTATACATAGAAATGATGAATGATGGTGTAAATTGGTATGTTTATCTACAATTAGGAAAAAAACGTAAAATCCTGACACTCTTGACTGCTATACTCCTGTAAGTTATGCGGTCCTAGTACACGGTGGGCAGTTCCATGGACACTCGTTGATTGGTATATTACTCATCTGATTTATGCGATCCTGGTATTTTGGTTTTGACCGTGCGGTGTGTGACGCCGTCGAAATCGCGATTTTATTAATAGCGTCTTGCCATATTCGGAAAAAACATAACCAAAATAAATAAATAAAAAAAAAACATATTACAATATTGTAAAGCTTATCTTGTTGACAGTACTTTTTACAAAATAAAGTACGGATGACCAATTGGGACTAAGCAAAATAAAATATTTTATTGAATGACCAACTGGGACACGTTTTTTATGGATGCCAAATCACTAAAATGACGAATCGGGCATAACTCTATTTTTTTAGTAAAGCTTTGGACATAGTGATACCCGAATTCCTGTTTTAGATTCATTTCTATTTTATTCAGCCTAAACAGGTTTCAATGGTAGGATTATTCATAAAACCTCTTTTGTGCTCTTTGACAAACGTGCATCAGATTTTTTTGGATAGATTCTTTGAATGGCTTGTTTTGCAATACTTTGAATTTTTCAGAATTTAATTATAGAAGCTGTACAAATATTTATTATATTTATAATTCGTAGCCCGAAAACTATTTGTGCTAATCATAAAGTATTTTATCAAAGCTTCGTTCAAAGATAGGAAGTATGCAATTCTAAGGATCCACATTTTCCACTAGATATAAACTCGCAGTGGCCTTATATATAAATATACTTATAGAAAGCAAATAAATGTAAGACCGCGTGTGAGTAACGAACAATTTTCCAAGAAAACCTACATACAGCAGCCATCTATTTAACTAGCGTATCACAGCGAAATATACCTGCGCTTATTAATATTTCAAACTTCAATTTACGTTTTTAGAATACATTCACATTCGTTCCTAGAAGTATACTTATATTATATTGACATTCGTTAGTTTGTGTACTTAACAATGGAGGATTCGTTCGGCAGTGGGTCCTGTGACGGCGGTGTCAATATTTATAGTTCACTTGACTCTAGGTTCCATATTTTCTTCATTACTTATGCATAGAACACAGATTGGCTGGAGTGAAGCAGTGTCATCAATATTCAGCCAGCGAGTGCAAGTAGGCCGCCGTTACATCAACCTTTTGATATCTTTATAATTGCTTTGCCAACTTTGTGGGGGTATTGTGTGAATTGCAAATTGCGATTGCCCTTTGTAACCATATGAACGGTCTACGAGGAAACTTTATTTGTAGACTTTTCGTGCGGAAATCGGTCCGCGTTCGGATCATGCGTGTTTTTGTTTAAATATCGCCGGTTCATGTATTCAAATGATTCTGTGTATGTAAACCCTTTTGATAAATTATGTATGTACATTTCATATTATTTATTAACTACAACATATCTTTGGAACAATTTTTATTGATTACATTGGATAACAAGTTTTCGATAGAAGGTTTCCAGCTAAAAAAATAAATAGTTTTCTTTATCAAATGAGAAATCAGGGCACTTACTATCGCTCCCTCTTTATAAAGTCATTCAATATTCATAACTATGTATAACAAACCTTTTAGTGGAACTTTCCACATGTTCAACAATCACGTATACTTACGAGAAAAACATGCTGTGGGCGTACTTATGGAGGTACCAAGCTTTATCTGTAATACAATCGCATCTAATAAGAACTCTTGATGTGGGTTCGATGTCTATCGAGTGTCTGTTCTTATTAGCATAGTAATTTGCATCCGATGATACGGGTTCATTACACAAATACATGTCTTTGGAGCGAAGAGATTTTTAATAAAGTCTTTTTCTTCGGGTTATGTTAATATTTTTGCTTAGGTAGATAGAGGAAAATACAATTGAACAGTGACTTGAATTTTGTTAAATAATGTAAGATTTTACAGTATGGAGCTGGTTGCCATTGTGGGTACTGGAACGTGACGATCAACCACTACATCTATTGAAAAACCAAAACCTTACGAATCTACTCGTATAGTATTGTGAATAATAAGTTATATAAGGTAAACGTACCAATACTCGTCGGATTTCGGAAATCACTGACTTTGAAGCGCTACTGTGTGTTAAATATTCAATAGAAAATGAAAATTTTTGCATGACGTGATAGAGTGTTTATTCGTTATTCTAAGTAACTAATGTTTTTTTAATCATTTTGATGGGTTTATGTACTTATTAAGGCAAAAGTAAAAAAAGGGCGATTTGTACCAATAGTCGTCTGATTTGTACGGATACTCGTCAAATATTCCCAGTACTCGTCAACTTTTAATGCTAATGTGAACTCTCTGCTCTTGAACATAAGGTTCAAGTTATGTACATTTTTTTGTGCTTGAATTTGTTTAGCATACTTGTGCCTTTGAAACATTAGGTAGATAGAAAACCAAATCCCTATTTAGAATAGCAGGTCATAATCTGTTAGAAGAGCAGGTATTCAATAAAACAGATACATAGTTGCATTTTAATTTATATTTCTATCTATCAAACGCTTGGAATCACAAAATCAGTCTATTAAATATATGTTTTATTTCTTAATCATAATAACCATGCAGTCATGTGCATATGTAGCACGGGTAAAATTATTGCAAGTAATATGATGATACCGATTTTGAATTCAAGTTCAAAATCTGTTTTAAAGGTATCAAAAAACAATTGACTACAACTAAGCATCCAAAACCAATAATAATAATAGCTAAGCCCCGCAGGGCATCTGAGGCGGATGACGGGGAGTAGCGACCCCACGGAGTTATATATCCGAGTGCTCCAGGGAGAGTATACTGTCCCCCACCTCCGGCCTGCCGGAGTGAAGCATGACGGGGGATAGGTCTCCCGCCTCTTTGCTTGCCTTCAATTGCCGACCAGAGTGGAGTCGCTAGAGCAGGGTTAGCAGCCCTGCTCGGAGGGTAGGTGCCTCGTGGTAAGTGGCGAGTGGGCCGGTGATGCTGGACCCACAGGGAGCGCGTGATCTGCGTTTAATGTCCTGAATGTTTAATGCGCTCATGTCCCCATTGCCCTCTTGTTGCTATTCAGTGACTGATTCCCGGGGCCCCAGTAAGTGAGCTGGCGAGCCCCACATGCCATTTTAACATGTATTTTATACATTGTCATCGGTAGGTGCCATAGTTCCCCATCATCATCATCCTCCGAGCCTTTTTCCTCAACTATGTTGGGATAGGCTTCCAGTCTAACCGGATTCAGCTGAGTACCAGTGTTTTTCGTGGTGGCCTAGTGGGCAAAAAACCAACCTCTCAAGTATGAAGGCGCGGTTTCGATTCCAGGTCAGGCAAGTACCAATGCAACTTTTCTAAGTTTATATGCACTTTCTAAGTATATCTTAGACACCAATGACTGTGTTTCGGATGGCACATTAAACTGTAGGTCCCGGCTGTCATTGAACATCCTTGGCAGTCGTTACGGGTAGTCAGAGGTCAGTATGTCTGACACCAGTCTAACCAAGGGGTATTGAGTTGCCCGGGTAACTGGGTTGAGGAGGTCAGGCAGGCTTTTTGTAAAGCATTGGTACTCAGCTACATCCAGTTAGACTGGAAGCCGACCAAACATAGTTGGGAAAAAGGTTCGGAGGATGAGGATGAAGATGATTAAGATTACTCTTTACCCATCAATATCGAATACGACTAGCAAAGAAGTGACAGCGATGGAAGCTATGCCATCCTAGTTTTAAAACAGTTCTTAATATTATCACGTGTCCTTAATCGAATGGCGGAGGCCTACAGCGGCCAATATACACCTAAAAAAAAACACTTGTGGAAAGTGCATACTTATAGAAAACAGGGGATTTAACCATTAAGAAACATATATGAATTGAATCGAATAACATGACTGTGTACGTGCATCTAGAACCAGCAGAGTAAAATTTACCCCTAAGAAAAAGTTTAAAAGAAACGCAGTTTTATCAACAAATTTAGTCTAAACCTTAAATATGTTTGTTCTAGAGAGTTAACAATTTTGTAAAAGACCCGATATTTGCTATTTATTCGCATTTTGTACTGTAAAACACAAAATATAATCATTATGACGAGTTTAGGTGCAACTTTTAAGCATGTCCCAGTAGTCGTCATAATAATTCTAAAATTGACGGGTTTTGGGTCAAATGGGAGTTTTAAAGTACCAATAGATGTCACATTAAAAAAATATATCTTCTATGTTAAAAGTATTCCAAATTGCATATTACATCGATAGCAAATAAACTTAACTATCTAATTAAACAAAGAAACATACCACAGACCCCACTGGAGTCATGTAAATTAAAACACAAAACCACGTGCTGACTTTCACTTTTGATAGCTGAACTTCAGGAAAAAATGATTTTGTTAGGGCACACACGTTTCGAATAACATATCTTAGAAGCCATGGCTGTTAAAACCCCGTATTGTCATTTCGATTGTGCAATATATTATCAACAATATGTTGACATATAAACCGGCCCATTTTAAGTTCAGTAGAAAGAATAAATAAAAGTTTTTCGATTAATTGACGACTACTGGGGCATGACGACTTCACCCACGTTTACCTTAAGTACTTAGACTATTTGTTTAGGATATAACTTACTTACTGATGGACAGATTTTTATGGCTCATGTATATAAATCGCTTTTTTCCTTATTATAATGCCATGTTGTACCCGGATAATATACTTATAGGTTTAATCAAAATCCAAATCCTGAGAAGGAACAAAAAACCTCAGTTACAACAGTAAGTAAGGAATTAAAAAATTATGCTACCTCACTGAAAGGCACTTACATTTTTAATTTGATCGATAATGAACGGCTAATGACAAACAGTATGTCCGAACTGTATTACCGCACGTATTTGCGCTTCATTCCCTCATTACAATCCGATGACTGATGAATAGCTACATGATAATCCCACACAACTGTTTAATCTATACTTATATCATACAGAGGACATTTGTTTGTTTGTAACATGAAGCTTCAAAACTACCGAACCGATTCACGGTTTAAAAATATATATTTTACAGTTGAAAAGCTGCACTCTTATACTCGGAGACTTCAGGGTACAATCAAACAAATAAAAAAATATGATAAGTTTGTTTAGCAAGCCTGTTATCTTGTATGTGCTAACGATTATAGCGAAATATCTCGTACCCTTCCCCCAAATTATAGATAAATACAACAGATAGGCAAAACTACTTTCACACACTTCCAAGCTATAACGTGTTATGTCTTACTGATAAAGGATTACGTCATACCTCTTTTATAGTCTTCTTTTCAAATATTCTATTCGTTGAACAGAAGGTTTGTATCTGAAATTTCTACTCGAAACCCAGACTTGTTTTCGGAAAGTCCAGCACTCACGTGCCCATTTCTTGGTACCAAATTCCGCCCTGCTAAAACCTAGACATATTTTACTAACGACTGTCACATGGAAATACAGAAATTCAATAAAATCTTTCCGTCGTACCACAAAAACTTTTGAACGTCTGTTGAACACTTGCCTAAAAAAATCAGATTATGACGTTGAAATAAGGTCCATTTTACAGCCACACTTTTTTTTGACAAGTGTTGAACAGATGTTTAAGTTTTTGTAGAAAATCTATCTACCTTCTTGTTTTTCAACAGAATCTGGGACATGTAGTCTGGACCTTGTTTTACGGCGTACCTTTTCTGATTTTTTTTGCCCGTATCTGCGGAGTAATTAGACGCTCCCATATGCCACTTAAGGATTTATTATTAGTACAAACAAAACGAATGGTTTGTTTTTACATAAAATGGTAATAGCTGTACGTCTCGTCTGCCATACATATTAACGTAACAATGTAACTACAAAGATAACTTTTAATTAATTTAATTAAAACTTCCCATCGCCGTTGTAAGAGCAAAAATGATAACAAGAAAAATAATTTTCCATTTGTTGTGTTATGTTTTGGTCGATTCAAATCATTTCGTTTTCTTTGTAAAGTACTCGCTTCACTTAAATCAATATTTAGAAGTATTCACCGCTATTTTTACAAGTTTATTTACATTATATTTTTAGTAGGTATTTCAAATACATATTCAATGAGAATGAAAATAAAATTCTGTCTCTATTTTGTAACACACATTACTAGGATTTTACAATATTTTTAGTTCCAAATGGATTTATTGAGTTAATACTTATGGATAATGAAGTTTCGACTCTTGTATTTCAGGTAATATTTTACGTGTATTATCTACTATTATAATTGCAATCAGACAGATTTTACGTCCGTCAGTCACGATGAAATGTTCAGCTAATAATTATTTCAGTCAGATTCAATTTCGATATCACAAAATGAATATTTAACTCTGCTACGCTACCTACTTACTTAGTAACTATTTATTATGAACGGTGGTATAATCAAAACAATTGTTTTCAACGGTAATTGATTTGATTGTTAGGCGTTCACAGTGCAATCAGTATATATTATGTGCAGAATTATGAAGCGCGAACCGACAGTGTTTTGTTTTACTGCAGTATGATATGCGTTTTTTATGCCAATTGATTTAATAGTATGGGTAATATGGTTTAGGTATAATTGATATAAAATCGATTCGACACTATTGTTAGGTGTGCTTTAGGTAATTATGGCTATATATAACATATACGTGTTGGTAAGAAAAAAGTTTTAAATAAAAAAATAAATTTAAAAAATGAATTTAGGAGTGAAGACACTTTTCTACGAAGTTATGATTTTGTTTAAACATATGACATTGCTTTAGATTGCATTCATTAACATTAATTCAGAATTTTGCACTACTTATTTATTACAAGTTTAAAACTACATCTTAATAATGAAATAGGAACCTATATTTGATCTCCTTTAACGGAATCAATCCTATCATAATCAATTGTGGAGAGCTTTCATTCTACTCCTGAGGTCTTCCTTCTATTGTGACAAGCATAAATAATGAATGAAATAAGAGGAAACCACAAACGAACTACAACAGTGATTGTTATTGATAGCTAGGTACTGTTTGCACTAACTTTAGATTTATGACCTCCTAACACGTTAAGGACATTATTTCCCTGTTCTTTTAAAAAACGATTTCATTGGCGCAGTGGCTGAGAAATTGGCTACTGAGCAACGTGCTTTAAATTCGATTCTCGAGCGGGACAAATAAATTGTACCGAGTCTCGGAGTTAGTGCATTTGTTATGTTTGTATTTACAATATAGGATTAATTTAAAGTAAGCACCTATAACTACTTTTACGGGGTTACTTTCTTTACATTATCAAGTGAGATTCCGCTATTGTGCGGCACTGTTTCTTCTGGTCTACTCACTCTAGCAAACAGTAACAAATTGCGTGCGAACATATCTAAAATATCCACGAAATTGCAAACTTTGTGCGCACAAATACATACTAGCAGTGTTGCACCGACTCGTATTTAGTTTTTATTCGCGAACAAAATAAATGTGCACCAACAGTTTTAGTGCAATCTCGCCACGATGTCTTCCAGATGTTACGAATACAAGACAAACATTATAGAAATGCAGTGACTAATAATATGTATAGGGCGATCAGGCGTACTCTCTATTCACTTAAGCTCATGGTTGGTTGGCGACTGTACATGACCTGGAAGAGATTTATTCAACGTAGGAAATGGTTACCTACAGGACACGTTAAGAAAACGTCCACTCTCTGACTGAACTTAAACGGTACTAATCTATCACTTCCCGTTAAACTTAGCGAAAAACTCAAAAAAGTGTTGATTAGGCTGCATTTTAAACATTTCAAACTTTGACTTATTTTGCGAATGACGTAGTCTCATGGGTAACCTAAGTTATGTCCTATCGAAAATTCTCTAATTAAAAACCCAACGATCCTTCGGCTTCAATTGAAATTTTTTCAGAACTTGCCTGGGTGAGCATAGTCTGCATGTGAGACCGGGAAAAATAAAATGCTGGGAACTGTTGATGACTTCAAGTACTTGAAAATGTACTCATCAAGACCTAATTAGTGATTATTGCTTATGTTATTTGTTATCAAATTAAGTATTACGTATATTTTCAACCATAAAAACTTCTACTGGTAGAAAGATTGAAGATAAAATACATATAAGTGCGTACAATAGATTTGGTGCTTCGTAACATTCGTGCTGAGTTGTCAATCTTTTCAAATACGCCCACATAATATGTATCATGTACCAAGCTTATAGTACCAATACCTACTACTTTATAAGCCCCAGCTTTCGTACCTCGTGGACTCTCAAAGTATAATCTTGTTTGCAAACGCAAAGATACGCGGCGAACTGACATGGGCTATAATATGTTAATTTGGGCCACTACGCCGCGGCTGTGCCAACTCGACCCTACATTGAATATTTTGCTTTCACTGTATAATTTAACAAAATTAACTTGTAACCTAAGTAATTTGAATTGTATCATTCGATGTTATTACTTGTTCTTTATTTCATATTTTTCTTTAATTTTTGGAATTGTATGCTAAAGGTCAGTTTGTTATTTTAAACTTACAACGAAAAGTAAGAAAATATTTATCAGCAACTGAAGAAATATTTATCTTTACTTCATAATTATAAATGCGAAAGTATCTGTATCTGTTTATCCAGCTTTTACACTTAAACCACTGAACCAATTTAAATGAACGGTACACGGTGTATTGAAAAAGGACATCGACTACATTTTATCCGGGTGCTAGAAGTAGTTCCGTACTGAGGGAACCACAGTGATCAAAACTCTGTAATTGTGTGAAAAATGTAAAACATTACTTAGTACAATAAGACCCTAATAAGGGGTAATTTTCCCCCCATCCATCACACGTTTAGTGTAAACAAAAACTGAGCATTAACATACAGTAGATATAGATCGCGATATAGATATGATTAATTATTACATACTTATCTACGAATATTAACGCTATCTTTACGGTTTGATTCCTTGGAGGGTAGGACACGTGGCTAGAGCGTTGACCTTATCATTATGAACGAACCTAATATTACCGTTTAAATATATTATCTTTCATATGTCCTTAATATTCGAGTTTCAATTCATTCAAAGGATTTTTCCTGTCCAGTTCCCATTTTAACCTTTAAGCTTATTTAACAAGGAAAATTATGGCTCATTCGCATAATTGTTCAGGATACTGAATGGCTCATCTTTCTGTCATGTTTGGCTTATACAAGTAACTCCGATTATTACAAGGCGTAACATAGATAAATTGCTTCATGAAAATTACCTACTTCGTAGACTCGGATAAGCTCTTAGCTCTTAGCAACATGCATTCTTTACCTATTCTTGATAAATAACTGGAGACTTTTTCAAATCGGCCCAGTATATAAAACAAACAAAATCTTCAACTTTATATAGTATTAGTATAGTTATAATTATGTTATTTTATAATGAACGAATACAAAAAGCGCTGACGTCCAGATCACTGGTGATGATTGACGCCAGTCTTCGCTAGTAAGGTTCTGACACGTCACCCGCTGCCGCTTGTGGTCGTAACCGTCCGTTGTGTGGAAGAGCTTGTCAAATGCACAGTAAGTAATAGCAGCGCAGTAGTGCAAGTTAAATGTTCTTCTTTTGATTTTATGTAGGAAGGTGTTATAGCGAGATTCCCCAAACTTCGTGTATGAGTAAAAGCGAGTCCAGCTAGGATTAGCTCGCCCCGAAGGTTGCAATTTTGCTAACGGACATAAGTGTTGCTAGAGCGAGTAGACCAGAAGAAACATTTGTATGCACCCACCGGTGTAATCTCACTATAACGATTTGACTATAAAATGTATAGTTTGCGCAAAGTAACTCTGATGAATGATCAATGATTTCAGAAGTTAGCCATTTGACGTCTCGCGCATAATGTGCAGCAGTGTTTTGTTCATAGATTCATGTTTTCAAGTCAATAGTAGACTACTTCAGACAAGGAAATCTTCTCGACATCATCTGTACAATACATACCTACAACATAAATGCGTAAGAAGGTCAAAGTCTAACTTTAAAAATGTAAATTATTTGACGCGAGCCTTTTGGTAAATGCTCATAATTTTGATATTAAAACGAAAGGATAAGCTTAGCCATGAGCCACTCCCGAATTCACTCCCGAACCCGTAGTTTCAGTTAGTCTCATCAAAGAAACATAATATACCTACAAATGGATTACCAGTATTTCGTACTGTATTTCATGCATCCAATCCCAAATGGTAGCGTTAGGATTACGTCAGCTAAGGCTAAAACAGCAACGCATCAATACAAATTTCATACGAACATAATGAGTATTGAGCTAAAGCCTGATTTATGTAAAGTCACAAAGCGAACTATTTCCAATATGGAGCTAACTACATTAATTAATTCGAAATAACTTTATGTGAATGTTATAGGCGATGAAACATTCATATTAGTCGTAAGCGTAACATTATGGCATTATTACCGTGTTATGGGTAACACTTGGGCCGGTTGGCGTGATGTCACGCCGTCCGACGTACCGACGGACCGTCGACGACAATACGACTTTGATTGATCAACACATTAATAAAACACTTCGTTTGCTCATTTTGTTTATGGACTGTTATAACTCTTTGAGGCTTGAACCAGTTATCTTTTTGACCGGGACTTTTTTTTAATTATACCGATTTAACGTTTAACTACTATCAAAAGATGGCTGAAAAATACGAAAAGCTTTTGTAAAAAGCTGACCCTACCTTCTGGGAAAAGGCAGATGCAAGGAAAGAATTTAACTTTCACTTCAACTAATAATCACGGCAAATTGAACCCCCTCGAACAAATGCTATAATTTACAGACAATACAATATTCAGTGGAAGAGCTCATCTTTTTGTAAAACTTTAAGTACTCTATCAATGTTGAGGTTTGTGGCAGGGAAATGGAGAAAATCAATGGCTTACCTTTTTCAGAAAGTTTCTACTCGCGTCCTTATAACTGAACGATAGTTCTCAAGTACAGATGCTATCTTGATCATAGAGTTAGTTTTAACTGAGACCCCTTTTTTGTTTTTTTGTCAATAGGAAATGATCCAATTCCTTAAACTGTGGGCGGGAAATATAATAAGGTCACTCACAGATAAGGTCAATCCAACTGACCCTATCTGTGTTCCATTTTTAGTGGGTGAGAAATCATCACATAATCCTGCTGTGGGTGCAGCTGAAGAATGTCAAACTCTTACTGACTAAAATCAGCTATGTTCCTTCTTGAGCCCTTGGCGGGAGGACTGCAGTAATCCTTACAAACAATCCTACTGCCTCAACAGTCTTCCTTGTATCTCTGACGACTTTTGACGGCCTAGGGCTCCGACGATATCTGTTTGAAAGCTGTATTAGAGTGCAACAAAGACCATCACCATTAATCTTATACAGGAAGTGTTAAATAAAACATAAAATAAAGTTGTCATAATCAACGGAGCGGGACACATTACGGCCGTATTCATGGGCGACGGACCAGTAAACTGTTACTGGCTCTCCCGGGATCATTACACATTACAGTGTTGCGGTCACTAAGCCCTGTCTAAACGGGGCTCATGCATCACCCAACTACTCCAGCCCCTTCGTGTTTTCATGGAAGATTATACACCGCTGTTGACAGAGAAACGAATTTATGACCATTCTGTCAGGTTTATCTCTGTTTTGTTGTAATTGTTTTATTTTGTTTAGATCCTGTTTGTGGTATTTGTGGGAAATTAAGTGTTTATTGGGTGTTTGTGTATGATGTGGGTATGTTTGTAGCACCCACGAAACCTACAGGTAATTTTTAGTGGAAGAAAAATATTTGAAAACTCACCCCATGTGTGGCCGCTTGTAAATATTGTTACATCCCACAACCGCTGAACATAATTATACGAAACCTTTTTTAGATCATCCTACTTACCTCTACTTAACTAGGATATTTTAATTGGACAGGGGTCCATGCATGCTATTCCATTTTATCCATATTTTGAAAGACACCCTGTATTTATTACAAATTCCGCGTATTTTATGTATATTCTGCGAATTTTATGTTTCATTTTACTTACTGTAACATTGCAAACATTTCACATAAATAGCTGAAAATGTTGTCTAATTAAGCAATTGAATTATGCTATTGAGCAAGTTCACAGAAGAGTATTGATTGGTATATTAATTAAAACGAAACGGGTCCTTTTATTTGCTTTCAATGTATATAATGTAAACTATAATTTGAAGTATATTAATTAAGGGAACTTTTGAATAAAATTACTGTACATAGTAAAGAACAAAGTCGCTTCCTGCTATAGGTATGTCTGATATTCTTACGTATTGACGACGTCGCGGACATACTACATAGAGGTACTATGAGAGATTTCTGTGGGCGAAAATAAAATGAAAAATGGAGTAGAAAAACTAAATTACCCTGTGCAAAGCCGAAGCGGGCAACTAGTTTACCTATTTAGTGACCACTAATTACCAATGCATATTTATTTTGGCAAACAAACATATTATTGTTAAACTTGTTTTAATTATTAATATGTATTGTGTTATCTAAACGTGTCGATCAATTAATTATTTGAATAAATAAACAAAGTGAGGGCTTACACCTTTTATCCCTCAACAATAAACGATTAGTGCATATTTGATTGATATTTCCAGGTAATATTTTTGTTTATAATGATTTAAACTTTAATGATTTAGCAAAAACATATTGTGTTATTATATAGGTAAGTATTAAAAACAAGGTTTTCTTTTGCGAATTATTTACTTTTTTTAATTGATTCTCGTTCGTCTGGTCTTTATATGTGCTAATTCTCGAGTCCCGGTTTCTTGTAATCAGCTTGTTCTTTATTGTCACTAAATACTTAGGTATATGTCTGTTTCATGCAGTTTCAAAACCTTAATTGTTCTTGATTGATACCTGACTTCAACAGTTTTCTAGTCAATAGATACTCCTAAGTATAGATCTCTGAATGTTACAGAGACAAGCATCAGTTTCAGACCTATCATGAACTTACAAACTTTAGTATTTATTAAGTCTATTTTAGTCTACCTGCGGCGTAATATAAACTTATCTTTGTTCTCTTCAATAACAAGTACAATAAACGTTGCTTTGACTTTGTAAACGTTATTTTTAGAAATGTTTACACCGTTATCATTTAGTCCGCATAACCTTTTGTAAGTGATTTCAAAGTTCGCTTCAGGCCTAACCAGATGTGTTTGGAACATCGATATTTCAAGGAGTGACCGCTTTCTGACGAATTACAAGCCTTTTGAGGATGCCGACCGCTGTTTAAGAGGACGAATTGGAATTTTTGGCGCCAAGGATGTCAATTTTTCTCAGTAAATACAAAACGGATCAAAATACAACTTGGTTACCTGAAAGTTCATGATATAAGCCTTATTTTGTTAGTTGTAGAAACATGATTAGGTAACTTTTATAACAGAGAAAAATATATCAAACATACCTCTTTTTAAAAAGAGATTCACATATTATGGGCAAACGGGACCGATTTAAGCCTCTTAACTTTTTTAGTAGTTGAGTATATACATACTCTTTAAAATGGTAGTAGGAATTTTTATTAAATTATCATTTCTAAATATTAAAATTACAAAACCATTTTGTCGCTTACGACTTTTAGTTATAAGCTAGCGCGCGTATTGTTATCCTCGCCCCGCTCAGACGCTCCGACCCCTTTTGGCGCCTTAGATGCGCGTGCCGGTTATGAAATTATTGTTGACCACTTCCTCGCCTTAACACGCCGTCGAACGAAAGGGTTTCAATGAGTTAAAAATGGTCACCCATCCATTTCCAAACCGAAGCAATAGAAGACACGCAGATCAATGAACCAGCATTGTTATTTCTCCTAAACCCTAGAATATTTTATGGGCAGTCTGTAAAAAGTTGTATTTACGACTAAAAGTTAGCAATAAACAACAATATACTGTCTGTACTGTGACAAATAACGCGATAAATTCCAATTTCAAGATGAGCATGAAAATTAACAGTGCGTAAGATGTGTATGAGAGAGAGTATCCTTTATCTAGAACTCGGCGAATTAATAGGCTATTAGAGTGAGTCATTATTTATGTAGTGAGGCGCAACCATATCGCACGATACGGCTCCATCTGCCGCCTGAAATATGACAGCGATACATTTGCCGATACTTCCCACGAATACTCCCACATATGTTTTTTTGCAAATAGCGGGACATAGGAGATAAGCGGATCAGCAGGAGAAAATATTGGAAGGCTGGTCTCACGCTTTGTGAATCGATGACTGATATTTTGATTTAAACTTTAATCAATTCGACATCTTATACCTTGAGTTCAGTTCTATGACGAGTTTAGTTTTGGGATATTTCCAGAAAGTGGGACAGCACTATTTTCACTGGTTGTGACAACAAGTTACTGGTAATTTTCGTCATTAGCCATCCATGAAAATGTACCAACAAGTTAACAGCACTGAACAAATAATACCAAAAGATTATTTGTTTAATTATACAAATGCGTTTAACTTCGTATTTGATGGTATAGAAGTCTACAAACGTTTGTTAATTAAGCTGAATATTAAATTGTGGTTTTGTATAATAGTTCTGTTATATATTATTTGTTGTAATAATATTATAGGAGATATTTCAGTACTTATAACTATTGAGGTTTTTTCCGAAGCCAATATATTTATTAAATATTTATGTTTAGTATTTACTGTGAGATGTTTTACTACATGTCACAGAGGAGGATTCATGTCTGAATTTCCAAAGGCATATGTAATGAAAATGTTTCCTAGAATCGAGTTGAAGCCGGCATTCAGTGCGCTGGTGGTTCTCTCAGGCAATCTAATCAAATTATTTCACGTGTATTGCTCCCTTGTAATTGCAAGTTAATTATGATTAAATGTGTTTAAAAAAATTAAGGTCTTCAACGAAAAATCGACATCTCAAAGTATAAAACCGAATGTCCAAAGCACCGTTCAAACGATTTGATATCAAAACTTTTCATCAATATAGGGGACGGTACAGCGCTTAGAAAAACGGTTGACATAACCTGAGTGTGTACTAGCCCGATAGAGGTCGTATCTGCGAGGACGTTTTGTGCCTAAACAAGAGGATTCGTTAAAAGGAATCCGCTGCACTACGTCCGATACCGTAATACTGAAAGGGTTAGGTTTGTACGGCGTACGGCAGTTACGGTAATGGTCAAAGATATGTACATATTTTGATCTGCACGATAGAGGCGAACCCTATAGAAGGAGCGAATTCCGCTGCAGTTTATTTTGGAACGGATTCTAGTGGAAAGTAAAGGCTGTTTTTATTTCGAGAAAATTGACGGCTAATTATAAAATGTTTGAAAAGACTCTCGTAGTGCTTTTTCCTGTATTCAGGTCTTTTAAATAAGTTCTTTTGTTGGAAATAGTGGTTCGATGCGTAGATCATGTAGTTCAGTAAAAATCATTTAGGAAGACAATTTCGTTTTATTTACATATTAATTTCTTTGATATTATACATCTCTGTTAATTTAAGGGGTAAAATTAATAGTGTCCAAAAAAGTAAGCACCATCCAAAGTACATACACCAGGTCTTTCGACGTAAAAACAGTCAAGGAAGGTTTTATCGTTTACCACTTTGTTAATGGATGCAGATCCTTAAACTATGAATGTTAAAAATACAGTACGGATGAACACATCAGGATTTGATCAGGTATATTCAAACGAAACAGACAGATAAGCTTTCCGATAAAAACACGTATCGGCTGCTGTCTTTGTATTTTTCGACTTTCAAAAAGCTGATTTTCAGCCTAGTTTGATTAAATGACTTGGATTCAGCTTATACAAGCGGAGTTTGTGTTCCAATAAGCCCAATCTGATTGGTTAACAAGAACGGACTCCGCAGAAGTATTAATGCGTGCGCAGAACTCAAAGCTAATTTGACCGCAACACAGTGGGCAGTGAGTGGACAATATAGACTACATGATTGGAATCTCTCTATGCTTTTTATTTGGACGTACGTCATTTTGAAAGCTATTTTGTAGAATGTTCCATTGGTCCATTGTAGCTGTATTTATAAGTCTGATTTCTGACAATTTGTGCGGTGAGTCCCAGAATAATTGTCAAAATTAATTGTTGTATTTATAGTGAATTCATTCATTTATGTTTGTTAGCCAGAAAACAGTTGACTGGTCACTCAACACACGGCTGAATAACTGTTATAAACAGTTTTTTTTCCGGAAAATTTCAAGAATTCCGGTAGAACGGCTGGCATCATAGGCACTACACTGCTCTGCCACTTTTAAGTTTTCTTGGAAAGTGGCAATTAAATAATGAGATACATTTTTCTTAAACGCAATTTTTTTATGTGGTGCAAAATATTAAGTGACATCAGCATATTTCGCTGGGTGTCATCATCCTCTGCATTTACGAGTACAAATATAAAGCAGTATGTTTCGTGTTAATTTTTGAAATACGACATGTTATTGCATTTGTGTTACTTTATTTCTTTCTTTCTTGTCGCGACGTTGACGCCTATTAAAACGCCTCTGACTTCATCCTACACGAAAATGAAATTATATAAAACGAACGCGAATATTTTTAAACAAAGATAATATGTCAGGGTAACAGATTTAAACTATAATTGTGTGGGAATATTTCTTCAGTATACATAAGAAGACCCACGATACATTTTTTATTATTTTCATCAAATGTCTAAGGCCCATAGAGAATACTACCTATAAATAAAATCATCAGGATTATTTATCCCACGCATACAAGGAATTAATCAGAACAAAAACATACAATGTTTTTCTATACGAATGTAAAAGCTAAATCCTATCAAAACACCCTCGGAAGCAATTTGGAAAAAATATATTGCTGCTATTCAAAGAGTTTTAACACAATTCAGGGGTCGTAGACCGTAACATTACCCCGAGTTGAGCATCCCTGACCAAGAGTAGCCAGAGGTACACATCCCTGGAAATTCTTTCTTATCTATTTCAGGAGGTATTTAGGTATTCGGTTTTGTATCTAAAAATATCTAATGTATAACGTAACCTACCTGTAATAGTTACCTATAAATTGGAAATCTATTTCGGGTGCCAAGCATAAATAATTATTATCTTAGGACGCTTATTAGATTATATAGTTATTTTAATTAAAGCACACGTTTTTAAACGCATACGTGCTTAAAGCCATATCATTTTATTTAAATCATATTTTGATCGATATTATTGAAGGAAGACTTAATATTTATTTTATTCTGAACTCAATTTCAGGTTTTCGTAAAATGTTTTGGTTCGAATCAGGATTTTCTCAGAATCTGCAGTAAAGTGCTCGTTTATATTTAAGTATAGAATTTCACATAACTGGTAAAACTTGGAATCAGTACCTACTTACTTATATTAAATTCAGATATTAAAAGGTTTAGCGATTTACAGCACTGTAAAAGCACTAAAAATATTAAAACTAAAATACACTTTTGCAAAATACAGCGTAGATTTATAATAGAGCTTTACAATTACATTATATCGTGTCGTGCACTTTTATTGTGAGCGCGACAGTTCTCCTAGCGAGTCCTAATAAAGTCTAGCAGGCCACTCGACATTGTTCCGAGAAGCGCGCCGTATATCACGCACACACTGTCTAAACAACACGCTTAAAATTGTTCTCCGACACCAACATCTGACAAAAACAACTTATTAAATAACCATCTCCCATCCCAAAACATATTCACGAGATTTACCTACCATGACACTGTTATTTTTCCAACGCCAGAGTAATGATCCCATTTTTTTATAAAATCCCCAGCCAAAACAAACAATGTCTTAACAAAAACAAAGATTCCTACTATTTATCGTTTCCGAGAATCAAGGAGGGTTAATATTTAAAAAATCCTCGTCCGCTATCTAAGACAAGAGAAATACAAGCAATTTTTATAATTTACTTCGTTACTCCGTTGAGTTGACATTTTGTATTTACGCCGTCTTCTGTTTATTGTATAGTGGATGTTAAATTGCCGTAAAATCCATTTAACCTATTTCGCTTGCTCTCAGTGATCTAATTTAGCGTCATTGGACTTTAAGACCGTAACAGTAGTTCTAAAGCGTCCAATAATTTGCGTTTAAGGAGATTTTCGATTTTTCGAATCAAGTAGATAAGCTCGTGGTGGCAATATCATTAATCTTGATAAAAAGATTGTTAAGACAAGGAATATTTATTATACAAATTTCTTAATATGATAAATCAGTTGTCTAATCCCTTCTGGCACATAATACGCTCGTTCTGACAGCTAGTGTATCATAAAATAAAGGATGCTCTCTCCACAATTGCACATGAACGAAGCTTAATACGATGTAGTGCTCACATAAGTCAGCAGCGTATCGCAAGCGCGTCTGTTACACTGTAGTGCAGGATTAACCATTTTGTGGGGTTTCTCATCAGAGTCAGCGGAGTTCGACAAACAGGCGCGCACCCGCCGCATCAAACAATGCGTGCAGTAATTGAAATGTTCAGACCGTGTCCGTCGCGTCGTCGTCACGTCGTCGCCCACTAAACAATAATCCCATTACGATTTTTATAATCCTACAGCAATTTGGAGACAATGGCCTTTATGACTCAGTTGTCTCCCAGTGTTACTTCTTTGTTCTCTTAAGTACATGGTCGTGTTTCATTTCGCCCGCTATGGTAAGAGATTGTGGTTTAGGAGCTAATAAAATGACGTCAGCTTTATATTTATAACCATTTATGTTTAACCGTGGTTTAAAACTTGACAATGGTGTAGCTATTGCAAGATTTAAGTGCAGCTAATTTCATTCAAAGGAAGTTTTGGACAGCCAAGATAATTATCCAATTGAAAATGTATCTTGACATCTCATACAAGTTGTGGCATAAAGGCGATCGTTTAGCCGAGCGGGGGCAGAATAAGGTCTCAGTAACCATAAGGGTTCCATTGTACCATTTTGTTACGGAATCAAAAAAGCCCACACGCACCACACAACTGTAAAGTATCCATTTATTCATAAGTAGAGACCCCTATCCGTCCTGCGAATGCAAAACGTAGGCGTTTTTCAAACTACATACAAATACTTTGTGAAAAATCTAATCGTTGCGATGTCATTTTATTTGTTCTGGGGAACTCTTAAATTGCAAGCTTACAAGTTCAAATACATTTTAAGTTTTGGTAGACATCAAAAAACTTCAGCCGATTGGTAGTACCTAAGCTTAATTTTCGAATCGGGCTCCTTAGGTGAGCAGCTTTTTTTAATAGGATCATTTTAGAACTTTTCAAGTTATTTTCGGGTATCGAACAAAATCTGTAGTAGGTACCCAGGCCCTTAATAGTATCGAGTTATTGAATTTAAAATATGTATTAATTAAAATAAAATTGATTGTGATGTAGAAACTTTGTTATTAGTCTCGTTTATTGAAGACGATTTTAAATTAGTTTTATTAAGAGGTTACTTTGTGCGTTCGTGACCTTGTTGGTTGAAATAAAACATTTAGGTCTGGTAGGGAGTCGTGAAGATAGACATCTGAGCCGTCAGTGTCACCTGATGAAACGTTTGTTATCGCGTAGCGGCAGCGGCGGTAAAGCGTACTAGACTTTACAAGGTTACGGGAAAATACTTTCGTAATGTCTACAAAAATTTTTCCACGTAAATTGTAGCCTATCATTTGGGTCGATTCGCCAATGGCTAGAATTTGCTTAAAAGTACCCATTTGTTTGGTTTTAAATATTTGATTAGAGACGTCAATTTAAAAATAACAATAATTACTAGACTTTCGAATAAGAATTTACAAAATATTTTGCTTATAATAATTGAAGTACTCATTTACAAAATAGATCAATTAAAATTCATTAAATGCGATACCAATTACTATACAAGAAAAATTATCTTGGCAGCAAAGTTTAAATACATAGCCATTCAAAATACCCTGTATGGCCAGATAAAAAACCTGCTCATGACATAAAATTAAGGAACCGTACGTACAAATGTGTGGAACAGTGATGTATCACCGAAATATGAGCGACACGTCACCGGCTAACTAAGAATGATCAGGGAGACTGAATCAAGGTGATATTATTGCGAAAATTCTCTTTCCTTTCTTTCTTGTTTTAATGATATTTTTCAAGTAATTTATTCTGGAGTTTTTTGAACTTAACCTTTTTTATTTATTTTTTCTGGATAAGGAGGAGCCTATGCCCTTACTCCATAACACTAAAATAATTTCAAGCGTACAGTCCTGTACTTCTTAAAAGTAACATGTAAAAGCAAACAAACAACTCATCAGAATAAAAAAATATATCTTAGTTTTTTCTGTAGTCTTACTTTTTTAGAGGAAACTTTAGCTTTAGGAAAGTAAAATATTTATGTACCAAAACAAACAAATAAATATTTGTACATATAGATACTACACTGGAGTATACTTATCAAGAACTTTACTATTACTTTTCCAGGATTTTTTTCCAAGTCATTAAGTGTAGGCCTAGCTTAATTATATGACTTTACCTATCGCAGGAGCATCGTAACTAAAACTTCTAGCGCGATACTCGATACCTGTGAGAATTATAAGTTTTGCCTTAGTTCCGCACACTTATTCATTAGGTTTTCAAACTTACGCTGCATTTGTTATCAAGCTTATCTTACCTACAAGTCATGTGAAGGTAGAACTTATTTCTTTTTCAATTTTAAAGTTATTATTTTTTAATCAACTAGATTTTTTACAGATTAATAAAAATAAAGTAGAATTTATCAAAGTTGTTAGGTAAGTCTGAAAATTAATACATTTTCTTCGATTATTCGCACATGTCTTTTAAAGCATAAATGAGATGATAACTAAATATTTGCGTAATTCGTTAATTTATAACCGTTAATATTTTATAAATTTCGTATGACATGTCTAAGTCTATTTTGATAAGTTATTTTATTTATTCATGCACAAGTTTCATAACATACTACAAAATTATGTTAAACTATGACCTTATCAAACGAAATTATGAATATATTATGCTAAGAGAGTTTTACTATCAATGTGATAAAATAACAAATGGAACCCGTCTACCGTAAAAAATAGACAGATGGTTAGACTCCTAAAAAGCGGCCGAGGTTCTCTAGGACTATACATAATTTATTAGGTGAGTGGAACAAAATATATATTGTTCCATCCCAGGCTCGCTGATGTACCTAGTAAATAAATTGTGGTGTACATTAAACAAACAGCTATCGTTCAGCTTAGTAGATAGATTGTCTATTATTTTAGGCCTCAGGCTTTAAGCCTAAAATTGTTGGTAAATCAAGTCTGGGGTATTCAAGACTAGGGATTGTTCTAGAGAGACATTAATCTTCCTGAATACCTGGGTAATTGATTGCTAAATGTCACACGTTATCAAATTCGATGAATCACCTTAAATCTGTGTTTGCTCAGAAGATGGGCACAAGGAGTGTGGAGACAAATCAAACCGTGTCTCTCAATTTGACACTGTCAAAGCGTCCGCCCGATGCCGCGTTGTCCGTGGACCATAAACTTGGCACCAGTCCATAAAACTTGCAAAAAAACTAGCGAACAAATAAATGTCCGTCGTCTGTTTTGTCAAATCTGTGCAGTACGTGCGCTCTCTGGCGAGGAGAGAGCACAGCGCGAACTGATTTTATAGCGCCATAAAATCTCGTGAAACGCGCCCTTAAATCACAACGCTGCGTCGTATTTCATCGTTTTGGTTGTCAATGTTTATTTTATATCATATTTTACAGATCCCTCCTGTATAAATCACGCTGGGATTGATATACATGAAGGTCACGTACTTTTGGCACAAACGCTTAGTTTGAGCGCCCCACGAAGCGTCGCTCGCCGCGATGCGTTGACAAGTGGTCGGCGCGCTCCGCTGATCTATCGTGGATTGTTTCGTTGTCCCGCGATAACTGGGAAATATGGCGCGATGCACTTCCGGAATATACGATCGCTGCCGAGGAAAATCACGATAAATACATTTATCAGCTATATCTTCTTTGATGATAAAATATTATTGGGAACTGAATAGACATCAAGTGGTCTCAGCACACATTAAGAATCGGGAAATGTTCAACAATAATAGGGTTAAGTAGTGGTCAACAGTGAGTACGTCATTTGAAGGGGAGGATTGTGAGAAAGGCCCTTAATGTGACGTAATCTTGGCAGAGATTGGCCACTTTAGTGAGAGTCGGGAAGCTATTCATTGAATTCCGTCCCCATTCAGGGGCCCGTCAGCCGAGTCAGAACTAATCTCGCCAACATTTTTAATTTGTCACTAAGGAAGCCTTGTCTTCTGTGTCCTTTATTAAATCCGTTAACAATTTTATAGGAATGCTATTTTAATAGGAACGCTTTGAATTCGAAAAGTCGTGGTGGCCTAGTGGGTAAAGGACCAACCTCAAGTACGAGGGCGCGGGTTCGATCCCAGGTCAGGCAAGTACCAATGCAACTTTTCTAAGTTTGTATGTACTTTCTAAGTATATCTTAGACACCATTGGCTGTGTTTCGGATGGCACGTTAAACTGTAGGTCCCGGCTGTCATTGAACATCCTTGGCAGTCGTTACGGGTAGTCAGAAGCCAGTAAGTCTGACACCAGTCTAACCAAGGGGTATCGGGTTGCCCGGGTTACTGGGTTGAGGAGGTCAGATAGGCAGTCGCTTCTTGTAAAGCACTGGTACTCAGCTGAATCCGGTTAGACTGGAAGCCGACCCCAACATGATTGGGAAAAGGCTCGGAGGATGATGCTTTGAATTAAATACCTTTTAAGGACTGAAACCAAAAGGTTAGTAGGCGAGTACGTTTAAATAATCGATACTTCAAAAAGTGAAAGTCACTAGGCTCGGTGAGACTTTGAAACAATGGCGATAAAAGCAGGGGGATAATACCGCGTACATTATCTGTGTCTGTACTTTGCTCCGCAGTAAGAGCAACACTTCCAGATTTATCAGCAATAACTATCTCCTTAATTTAAAACTTTGCTGAGGCGGGAGCGGAACAACAATGGGAATAAATAAACTAAGCTTGGTATCCTCAAGTCGCCGCATTCTTTACTGACTGAGGCGTGGTTACAGCCAGCTGTGCCAGCCGTCTTCAAAACAGAAGCAATTTTGAAATTTAATTTTGCTGCTAGACATGCTTGCGTATATTATAAAAATATGTTTAGCGTAGATAACAATTTATATTTGCAACAAAAAGTTCTTCTGAAAAATCTTTATGCAGATTTGCATTAATTAGTTAAAGTTGCTGAAGAGTTATCTAATTATTTTTTGTCGAAGTCTGCTGTTCCACGAATCACGACACGTGTAAGTAAGCTCATTTATTATATAAATGCCATCACAAACATCAGCACAAGCACAGCAGAATCAACAAGAAAAGTAACATAAACACTGCGTCGTCAGTTCAATACAGTAAACACTCGATTACGACCGGCCCGTAATCATCGGAGACAAAACAAAGCGCTGAAAAGGATCAGCGATTATCGCTGAGCCTCGCCTGAGACGGAAACTATTGAATAAACAAGCGAGTGGCGATCCGTCACTGTGCGCGCTTCTTGACGCGTCACCTTGCACCCCGCGACAGCCAAGTCACAGAAGGTAAAACACGTTAGGTCACTGAACTAACCAAAACAAAATCAAAAACTAAAATACTTTTAAACTACTAAACATCGCGCCGAATACCAATAAAATGTCGGCATCATGAAACCACAATTGGACCGCATCCAACAAAATTTCCAAGGATACAAAATTGGATCAACATCAACCAAAAATTGAAGGCGAAACCGTTATGGCTTGCTACAGTTTAATAAGTGCGTACACATTGTGTCGTTATGAACAACGAGCCACGAGTGAGCAAACGATATTGCGATCGACAAACTCGTTTTCATAGCTAAGCGACATTCATTTCATGCGGTTTCATATCGTTGGCTGCGTACTGTTGTGCCGCGTGTAAGCAATGGAGACAATTTAAACGCGTGACACAACACACGACTAAATAATAGCATTGCCATAATATTGTACCAGTTTAACATTATCACAATATTGTCTAATCCCATTAATTTTGAATGTTCTTGTTGGTAAGCTACATGAATGTCAAAGTCGAAGTCTCGAGCTCGTTTCTTTTTATGGAGCTGAACTACTGCGTGATGATTGTGCTGCGCCGCGTTACTGCGGGCCGCGAGTAATCCACTTAGGATTAGCCATAAACAAGAAGGGCCATTGTCGCGACACGAGCGATCTGTTAGCGTCTAAGTGTAACTGATAAAGGGCGTCGACGGTATTGTTCGCAGCGGCATTAGGCTTTAATCCGGTGTCGCGAGCGCGCCTCGTTAGCTTGATTGTTCGGTGTCGCCGGCAGATGGCCAACGTAATCCGAGCCGGCACACGCCGCTGCCCTCCGTCCCTCCCCACCCCGCCCTCCTCCGCGAAAATATAGCCTCTTTGTGTTTGTTGCATCTGCAGGTAAATTGTGCGCCAAAATTGGACCGTACGTTACTGTACGTGCCCCGTTTTGAATGCAACCGGTATGAATTATATTATTCTTGAAAACTTATTGTTATCAGAGCAGCTGAATGCATTGTTTATGCGAGCATATTGCATCTGGTCATTTGCTAAACATGAATGCTAAAATGTTCATGTATATGCGAAATGGTTATAGACCAGGCTTATTTATAAAATGGCTAATAAAAGATGAATGAGCTATGAGGGTCCCATTTTGTAATATGAAGAATATACCAGTCCACATTGTGCAAAAATTGCATTTCTATAATTAGCGATTTGCCGATTCACACAAGTGCAGAAGTGTTTTGTTAATACATTTTAACTATTGTATAGCTATAAATAATCTAATCTATGGTAGCCACCATCTGACAAGCAAAGCTTCTCTACAGATTTGGTATCTGTACAAACAAAGGCGGAAGGAACCAAATGGCTAACTAATTAATAAACTAAAGAAAGGAAAATAAAAACATGCATTTCAGAATACTTACTTAACTTAATCACGCTCCATTCATAACTTAAAACATAACAAACAAACAATTTATTTTTCCGTAAAAGTCGTCACGAACGCCGTTTAACAAGCAATAAAGTGGTCTAACTTTAATAATTGATATTAATAGCTTAAACAGTGTGAACAAATAATAATAAAAATGGAAACAATAGTAATGTATTACTTCCTGCTACCATTAGAAAGCGTGTAAGCAATGAGAACGAGCAAACAAGCCAGGGAGGCTGCAAGCATGTTCTTAGTCAACCATTATTAGAGTAAACATAACTGCACTGTATAATTTACTCAGCGGAATAACATGTGTACGAGAACTTTATATGTAATTTGAATACCAATTGATTGTACCTGTTTGTTATTCCTTGGAATCTGGAACTGTAGCGGCTACAGAATTGTATTATCTATGTATGTATAAATATTTATTCTTGCACTCGCGTTGTGTGGGTAATCCATTTTGAGTTAAATTTAGTGAATATAGAACACGTGCTTGCCTATATTTTCATTGTAAATAATTCGAAATCAATTGTCTTTCCGCATGTATTGTTTGTACATAATTTTTCCTTAATTGTTTTTTTGAAAGTATAAAGCTTCTGCAGTATACCCATTCGAGTTAAGCCTCTTCGTATTTATTTACGTAAACAATACCTACTCTGCATTTCGGGGAGCTTTTTGTTAAAGTAGTTTCCAGTACCTATATTGATTATAATAATATGCAGCCATTATTTTCATTAACCAATTATGCAAAATTATAACATAACGGCATCACTTTTGTTACCGTGTTTCTTGGTAAGTATTGTAACATACCTATCCGAATTCTAGAACCTAATTATAAGACTGTTTGTAAGGCCTTTGACCATCCATTATGACTGCCGAAGATGTTCAAATGACATCCAGGACCTACCAATTTAACGTGCCTTTTAAAATACGGAGGTAAACTGGCTAACTGGCAAAACTGTGACGTTAAAAATCAACGATATTACGAGTTAAAAACAATTTACGTCGGAAAATTCAGTGGAACTGATTGGATACCGGTAAAATGTGGTAGGCCGCGTCACCGCTATTAATTTTTCCTATCGAAAAACCGCGGCGTCAATGAAACAATAAATATAGTTACCGCGAACCATTTATATATTCATAAACGATCCAATCGCTTGCACTCCATACATATTTCAATTCATATATTTTCAATGAGTATAAATCAGTGTTGGAAACATCGATTCCCCGTTCTATTAGATCATATTTTGGGCGGAATGGAAACAGCATTTTGCCACTTCGACACCCCGGGCAAATTTGATTTAAAGAAAAATATGGAATACCCACGTAACGTAAGTTGTTTATTTATGGTTCATCCCTTTTTACCCGGCGTTATCTCGGCTTAGTGGAACCCGCTTTTAGAATGTATCCTACAACCTCAAAATCACATTGTCAGTTGACACTTTCAGATAAAAATAAAACTACTTAGGTACGGAATTGTTTCAGGATAACATGTAACATGAAACATGTTATCCTGAAACAATTCAACGCTTTGTTTCTCTACAAGATAAAATATTCAAAATCCAAAACGTATTTAACTATTGTCTAACTACTAAACTAAAAAAACTATTTTGATAATGAATAAAGCGGATAGAAATGATTGCTGAAATAAAGTGACAAAGTAACATATAGAAGTAGATTAAATGGTTGTTTTGTATCGGCTTTGTAGCGGCAGCAGGCTGGTTCGCTAGTTGATGTCACCACCAACTTGATCCGCACTATGTGACCTATGGAATACATAGCTGATAACAATGGCTTTACAGCGCTTTCACAATAGATCTTTTTTTAGCGGACAGCAAAGTTGTTTTGCAGTATTGGCGAAACATCGCCGAACCGAGCGATATTACTCGGAAAAACCGACCGGAAAATACACTAGTGTGAAAGCCTTACTAAACAGAGAACTACTATACTTTGAATCAGTATTTTGTTACTTATTAAGAACTTAAAATATTTATTAATTTGGAGATCAAAATACGGCACTGCAATTGCAATAACAAAGTCAACGCGTTAGCTTTCCAGAGACAAGATGAAACCTCTCGCGAGCTTGTAATTACGTAATACACTAGTGTGTATACAAGCTGAAATACAGCAATCCTGCTTGGCGGTAAGAAGAGGTACAATAGGTAGAAGGTACCTAGGTAATGCGCTAGACGTAGAAACACTAGCAAATGGTAGAACTTTAGGAGGGTTTATCTTGAAGAGCTCTAAACCCACTTTAAGTGCGTGTAAGTAACTACCTATACCAGATGAATTAAGGTTAAATAAGATTAAATTTACATGGCCTACAATCCTTTTTAATTTAGAACGTACAACATTCTATGTAAAAATCATAATAACAAAGCATCTCATTTCTTTCTATCCTTCGAACCCCATACTAAGCTTCTTATAACAACGTATAAATAAACACGCAAAATAAACACAAGGTAAACGTCAGCAGATGGATTACTTCTCACTCTTAGCTATCGAACTGGGCATAAACAATCCGTTCTTTGAATAATACCTCCTTACAACCTTTTCAACAATACTATTTATCTTTACCAAGAAAGAACTTTTAAACAGATCTTCAATAAATTGACCAGAAACAGAAACATTTGAATTTTTCAAAGAAACAATTTTATTGTTTTCTCGTATCAAATTTTCTAGCAAATGAATTAAGTTTATTAATTAAACGTTTAATGGTTTCTTACTTATTGGTTTGGAAATCAACTTGGTAACAACTAGATTGATACAATTACAATTATCTGTAACATAACACTGTTCAAGAATAGTTCAGTACCTAGTATTAATAAAGGTAAAAACAAAATGATAAAATTCAAGTATTCTAACTAACCGTGGCCATATAAACGCTACAATCCAATGTACGCTACTGTAGCATTAATTTTTCTTATGGCTAACATAGCAATAAAATTATTATTCAATTAGTATTTTATTTGCACTGATTAAAAATGGTCGCGCTTGCTCACGTGATGACGTTTGCAACACAAATAGAACTCTCAAAAGACATGAGTTTGATTGTAAGTTCATGTTCAATTAAAGCGCCGCTTACTAATTATACGGTGCCTAAATAAGCAATGAATCCGGGTCATATGACCAAAAACTTTCAACTGAAAATGGTTCGATGCCTCCTTATTAGATTCCAAAGTCTAAACGACAACACATAACATCTCTTTTACCTATTAATCACGAAATGGATACCGAATAATTAATAGAAGCTATTTATAAAATCGATTGTGGCGCTTCGGTTATATCGATACAGCCTAATTAGAGCTGAGAGGCGCTCGTTAATGACGTGAAACTTATACCTACTCGCATTCGTAATCCTATTAGCCTGACTTCCCAATAATATTGGAGAATTGTAAACTGTTCGATAGTACCTCAATATACGTTGTTTTTATTATCGGAAAACGATTGTATTTAAGTACCTTCATGATTAAATAAATAAGAATGCTTATAATTGTTCTTTAATCGCTTAGGGTATTTTCCGTTGGGTTAATTTGAAACCCACTGTATGAAACTTTAAAGCACACATATACAATAATCGCAGAATATACAAAAGAACTTTACTTAGATGAGGTTTGCGAGAGCTAGATTGAAAGAGTTGCGGCCTCAGTAGGCTGCAATTGCAGTGAAGTTCAGTGAGCACGGAATTATACATCTCAGGCAGCGGCGTTTGCGGCAGTCGGCCACCAGCGCTACATTCAGCGAACAGCATTGTTTATTCAGAAAGCTTGTGCAAGCTGTGTCTTAGCAAACCACTCGACTGCGCTCCGCTGACCGGACGAGTGTGATGAAAACGGGCGCTCAATGATCCAGTTTAGGCGAACCAGCGCGCCAGTCATTACCATCTCATTACCATACACAAACATTAGTCACACATCGGAAAGGCTTAGAGAGCCCGCTGTGCCAACAAGGCACGGCTCTCCCGGCCACTTCATGCACAATTATTGTACTTAGCTATTGTCTGCACAAACACTGCATGTTTGGAGAACAAACGTAACGGAGCACAGAACGAGATTAGCCCTTGTTTATAGTCTTACTTACTCTCCTTGTGAGTCACGGCCGCATGCCTCTCAGCAAACAACAGAACGTAGCATTCATTAAAAATTCTGCAACAATAATAAAGCAGAGCCTCGGTTCTGTTTACAGGTAATTCCCCTGATTGCTTTATATTATATGAGGTTCAATATTTTCATAATTTTTTACTCGTTTTGCAAACGGTTGTGTTTTTTTTTGTCGAGAAAAATAGCTTATTACTGAAATGAAAAATAATATTGCGTTGAACAGTGGGCGTTTACTGTAGGTGTTGTAACAAGCTGAGCCGTGGATGTGCAGAATGTTTATGTTCTGCTAGGAAACGACCCTGATTCCCCTAAGTCTTGTTCTACATCGTAACGTTTCTGATTAGGTACCCTGTGAGAACAATGAATATAAAGCTATTCCTCAAGCCTTCAACTAAAACTCCTCGAAGTATAAAATTTATCTAGCAACCTGTTTGATGGGAATTTTACGCCAGAACCGTCGTGAATTTGCTGTACCCTGAGGGTAGATATCCTAATTTGGTTGTCATTCGATTTCACGCATAAAAATCTATTGCCCTCTAAAATCCATGTGTAATATTCAGAAGTGGTGAGGACGGGTAAATGATACAGATAAGTATAGAACACATATATACCTAGTTTAAAGTGCGGTTAAAACATAGCTACTATCGGAACTGTGAGTACAATGTGTCGGGGCACAAATTGCTCCTGAGCTCGTGTAACAGCAGAATGGAACCTCAATCAAAGTCAACACAAAGTTTCCATTTGCGTTTTGATATTCAAACTGTAGGATCACGCACACTATCAACGAATAGAATAATTTTACAGATCAAACAATTTTACAAATCATGGAATTTCAGGGCCATAATACAAATAGATTCAGCATAAAGTACAACTGGTGCGAAGCTCCGGGAACAATGTTCAATACAACAAATTCGTGTTGTTATTAACGGCGCGCCCTAAATAATTCATGATATTATTGAAGTTACAAAGTACACAATACGAATTCTGGTTATAATTGAAAACGGACCGAGTTCGGCTTATTCTTTGTGAATTTATCACTAGGGCCGAGGTGCCAGAGCTACGACGACGCGTTGTTCAGATAAAGTTTATTTTATGACTTAAGCGAGAACATTAATATTCATTACTGGCGCGAAATGAACTAACTTTATTATTATAATAAAGATCAAAGAATGAACGCGTTGCACGGGGAGCAGCGAGCCCACCCGGAGGTTGTATTATATTTTTAACCTTCACGCTGCAGCCCAATTTGGTGAGCACTCGTAATCTGCAAAAGCCACTTGCTATGTGTACGTCATATATTTTTTATTCGATCCTTTGATTCCCAGGCGACTGCAAGCGAGGTGGTTTATTTTGCCGGCCGATGTACTAAACTTGTATGTACGCCAGTGACACTGTCGGGCGACAAAATTGATACATCCATAATTAAAATTTTGAACAATTTTTTTTGACTTATTTATTCGTTAAATCATCGAAAACATAAGTTATTCAAAAATATTACTAATCAATTTATGAATAAATTTGCGTTTTTGTGTAATTAAAAGGTTTTTTTTTCTTCATCCTCTTTATAAAAAGTAATATTACATGGTTATATTTTACTACACGAAACAAAGTAAGAACTGAACTTAATCACTAGTTACAGTCCATGACGTTTTCTTTGTTCTAATAATCAAGTATTTATGAGCCGTTTACCTTTCCCATTTATATTACCTAGGTACTTATCTCTCAGTGGAAACAAGAAGCTTAATGTTTTATTATAACGACGAAAACTTTTTCACAGTATTTATCTGTTGAAAGTGATCTTGGACAAGGCTAACGAACTGAAACATTTGTGAGATTTTCTACCTAATGGCCACCATTTTGTCTTACACAGAGAGCAAAATATTTTTAAAGTATGAAAGCAAATAATTTCTATAAAGCTACTGCTACAAAAATATTTCTCGCTCGTTAGTAATCACACAGAATTAACGATATTCGATTAATTAATATGACTGTAATTGAAATGTTCGAATGAAAGATTCGAACATTATTGAATACATAATTTATAACCTGAGCAATATTAGTTCGTAGACGTAGTTTCAAAGTTCAGATTCAGGCGGCGTCAAAATTATGGCGCTTCAGTAAATTATGTAAGAAGCAAATATTGCTAACTAAACATATTATTCTGAAAGATTATTCATATGACTTACCGACTTAAGACAGTGGTAGTGACATAGAATGTCTGCGTGACTCCAAGTTAAAGTCCTCGTGTCATTTCTAGATGTGCAATTCTTCATGCGCCCTATCTAAACGAGCATCGTAACGACACGCTGGTAATCTCACAGTGTTATAGCAACGCCAAAATACCAACCAAACGAAAATAAACCCTATCTTCACAGTGACAGAGCTCAATTTCAAAATTGGAGCACTACAGAAGCCTGAAATGAGTAATACCCTTTGAATAATAACTGCATTTAAAAGTTTAAAATCATTTTTTCAAAGCTACACCTCCTGGAATTGACATGGGGGATTGCAAATGTTATTTTATGTTGGTGTTTTGCTATGAATATAATTTGATTCGTTTGTTTTAACGAAAATTTCTATATGTGAGCATGTATGTGAAATCGGCGAAATATAACTTTGCGTCTTCGAAACAGTTCTTACAGCGTTTTCACAGGAGCGGATTTGAACGCTCGGCTTTTCCACGAACGATGCAAGCGATAAAAATCTGTTACGTGGTTTTATAAAACCAATTCTAGATTTCTTACTAGTTAATTTTATACTAATTCCTGGTCACAATAAGAGTTTTGCTAGCTAACAGTACAACCCCAATCTTATAAAATCGCTTCTATTCAGCAAAGAGCTTCGCAAATGTTAGGTACTTAAGGTTATCATAGTGACAAATGACATATTGAGGTTCCTTATTCAGGTAAAAATAAAGGAACTACATAAAATAAACATGTAGCTTATACGAAACAATAAGTCTCTCAAAATTGTAAGATAAATAGGTTGTCATCTTCCGGATGCTCAATAATTCATATT
This sequence comes from Helicoverpa armigera, assembly GCF_030705265.1. NCBI lineage: Eukaryota > Metazoa > Arthropoda > Insecta > Lepidoptera > Noctuidae > Helicoverpa > Helicoverpa armigera. The sequence goes on along the minus strand of NC_087132.1, from coordinate 3,732,823 downwards.
ATTTACATTTTCAATTTTCAGGAAACCTATTAACGGAAATTGAAGCGACCCTACTACAATATCCACTTAATTGATACTGAAGATGTCAGGCGTTGGTATTGTTCCTTGATTTCCAAATCAAAAATTGATAAACATCGCAGCGTGATGTAATTAGCTTCAAGTCATTTTCAACTGACAAATTCAGTTGAATCACTTGGGCAAAGTAGGGACATTGATAAAATCAATGCTGTGGCCCTTTAAGATAGACGAGGAAGGAGCTATCATCATCTTAATGCCGCAACCTTTACACAGTGTCGGTGAGATGGCGTGAATTATGCTCACTTAGTTACTGTTCTGCGCTTAATTTCACATAATCCATCTGAGTGTCGCGTAACCCACATAATTGCGGTGTGGAATTTTGCTATGCGTCGGTCGGATTTGTGGGAGAGCGGGCGGAGCGACGGGCGCGGGCGAGCGAGCGGGCTCCGTAGGCGCCGCCGCCGTGATCCCGCATCAAGTTGCGAATAATTGAGTGGCACCCTCACCCGGCACCACTCTAAGTGTAACACTTAATTAGACCACGTGAGAAGTGCTTAACGCCACTCACACGAGCTTTGTACACATTGTTGCATTAAGCGTAAACAATCAGCGGTAATTACATTATGTTTGTTAAACATAACATTATGTCGCCCGTCGTTATATGATGCGCGTTATTATTCAGTGTTTGTTTTCTTTATAAAGCACTGCGAGCTTTTATCGTGTTTCATTGTATGGGGTATTGTGCGAGTTTATTTCAACTGGATTCGTTTTAATGGCGCTGTTAGATCAATATTGCTGCGGCTATTAGGAGAAGGGTGACCAATCACGTTCTATCTCATCGTTGGTGTGCATGTGACAACAAGTAAAGTCAGCATTCTCGGCTGATACTTACAGTGACATTAGCCGGCAAGACGGAGGCTTTTAACTCGGTAAAATGTTTGACTCGGCGTAAGAGGAAGTCGGAAAAACTCGGGCAGTAAATAGTCCCGACCCCTAATCTTTTCCTTGTATACGAACATGAGAATGAATCGGCCATTACTTAAGCTGAGTAAGTTTTGTGTAAGCTGTTAATTTGATAACTAGTCGGAGGGTTGCTTGTTGGCTAGTTCATATTACGTTATATTCGCTGACGCATGTTCGAGGCGCTTTCCTATCACGTCGAACTTTGGTGATGCTTCATTTTTCTCTTTTCATTTTAACGACCATAGGCTTTTGTGAAGATATTTTTTCCTTAAAATAAGAATTATAAAAAATAATACGTTAACGTGAGATATATGCAAAATCAATTACTTACTCACCAAAAAAAAAAATTGATGCTCAATTTTCCTTCTTAGTTAAGTTTACCTAATTAAAATTTTGCTATCTTTTAAGGCAACTACTATCTGCTACTAACACTACAAAGCAAGCAGCTTTAAGTGAAATTGTTCTTTTAAATTGGTTGGTTTTTTGTCGAACGTACGTCTGGGCAGTTGTTCAAGTGTATTTCGATCCCGATGTAATTCTATCGTCGGGAAGACCCTCGGTGCGACTGGCGACTGGCTTCACCTTCAGGATTAAGGAATTTGTTCCTTAATTTATGTGCCTACTGCGACTCACGCCTCCAACTCGAACGAGACAGTTTACATCGCACGACATTTTTATGACATATTATGGGAACAATAGAGGCGTATATCCTAGTATATTAGAAACTTTAGCAATTGTACGTGAACCCCTTATGTTTCGCTGAAGCTATTTCAACACAAAGTTTCGACTTTTACGATAATGTCAGCCATTGCCATTCAAACGCGCTAAAACTTTATCAATGTGTGTGAAAGGATAAGCGTTTGGCTCGTATCTTATACATACGTACAGCATAATACTATATCAGCTAGACTCTGAGCAACTTAATATGAACAGACGTTTTATACACAGCTACGTAGGTATATAGGTAGGTATGCAGTTGGTTTCTGCATAGCGTTCCGTTGTCCTAGTCTTAGTATTCAGTGGTTGCAATGCAAGTCGATAATGCAGCCATTCTGATTTCCCGTGAGAACAATAAGTTTTCTCGAAATGTTGCACAATAGTACATGTCCGTTCGGAGCTGGAAATACACCAACAGTGAGAACAGACCGACTTAATGTACGAGCAAATCATCGATGATTGTAGAGTTTGTTGTTTATGGAAGTACCAAGAAAATATTTTCATATCGATCCAGTAATTGAATACCATCGATGCTCAATTTGGAAAGTATCGCGTACCAATGAAAATAAAATATTTATTACAAAAAAAATATCATTACAAAAACTACAATAGTTTTTCTGACAATAGTTTCAAGTATACTTTATAAGCTTAAGCTTTCTAAAAATACATATAACTGTTTTAATAAGTCCTTGATAAAGAAATATTGTCCAGCAATTTCGGCTCTAAAATGAAGATATTGTCCCCTTACCGTAAACGTATGTATGAAATGCTTTTACTCAATAACTCCTTTGGTTGGAACTGGTCCAGAAATTTTAATAAATCAAATCCAAAACGGCCTAGTAACAGATTCAAAAATTTAATTTAACAGTCCAAATCCTAGCAAATCCAACATGGCCCACGTCGACCCTTATATGATTATTTCCCTTAAGTATTAACCTTTGTCAAGGTCTTATTATTACTCGTTACGATATCAAAATGTCCGAGGTCCCTAGGTGAAGACCCCACAAGTTTGGAACTCAAACGGGACCCAACTGGTTCTGTTCTCAATACAGCCACTCCCGCAGTTTGTTTTAACTTTCTATTGCTCATTTTCAACTCTTAAAGTGCTTGTTTTGCGGTGTATCTTGACATTTATATTTATAACTGGACTATCTTTGGATGGCGTGGGATATTCATATTAATACCTTATATGAACTAAAACCGTTTTAAACAGCCATATTTTTTTAATCTATAGGCTATTTTTTAATCTGATCAAAATCAAAATATAGGAAAATCTTCTAGGAAGCTGTTTCCATCAATCGGATAAATAAATATTAATAATGTTGACACCAGACTTTTTCTGAGAAACTAGAAGGAAAACTGAATACCTAGAAATCCTTTGCCAGAACTGAAATTGAACGATATGAGATGATTCTGAAGTTTAATCACAAACGACAAAGAACATTTTATTACTTGACTACCTTTATAGAACAATAATAAAATTAAAAGTAAACCTCTTAGTTTGAAGTAGGTTAACAACTACTTAAGAAAGTACAACCTACATTTTTAATTATTAAAGCTCGTTACAAGTCACCCTCAGTTAAAACAAATTTTAAATTGAACATTTCAAAACGTGATGCGCTGAAGTTCCGAAGTCGAGAGTAGACTTCGAATAACTAGGGAATTTTAAAAGAAAGGCATGTGCCTAAGTACACAAATGTGTATTTCCAATGGGTCCCAGGGGCCAAGCTCGTTAATTACACATAAAATGTACAACTTGCTTGTTTACTACTCCGCGACATTTATCGAGCACTGAACGGGACTTTTATTGACACATTCACTTGACTAGCAGGGTTGCCAGAAAATTAAACATGAATAAAATGGTAAATAAAACTTTTTATGTCGCATGCAAGGAGGACAAGACTTTTTCTTTTTAGCGTTGCTTTAATAGCAAAGAAAACATGTACGTACATAGGTAAGTTGATGTAAGATATAAAACGTTCTGGCTGCCATATAAGTTGTTTTAAATTAGCCATAGACGTGATTATATTAAATTGTAATATCGTCTATGTAAAAAACCTTTCTAAAGCCCTTCACGATACCAGAATCAAATCATGAATTATGTGCTGACATACTTTATACCTTTTCGCATTTATATTCGCATAAGAAATACTTTTATCGGTAACTATCGTTGGCGCGTCACTTCGAAAAGCCCAACTTCAAGTAAGCTATTAGGAACATATGTTACCTACCTACCTAACTACTACCAGGAGCTAGGTTGTACATAGTTAGATAGGCAGCATCTCCGAAACTAGAAAATGTCCCACAGTGCTCACCATCACGCATGAATGTGGTGACTATGGGCAAATCCTTCTGCTTGAGAGACGCTTTTGTTTTTGCCTCATTAATCGTTGCAAAAAAGGTAAATCAATATACAAAATTCTACATAGAATTGTGGAATATAGAGAACTCGTAAAAAAACACTAAATTCAGTAGGGCCAGCCCTACTGATAGCTAGCTGATTTCACAACGAGTCTGCAGTGTTTGTGTTGAAGGTTAGATACTAAGTATGTCCGTACATTACCAACTAGCAATTACTCAGAGATCGTTGCTACTGACGTACAGTTTACATTATGTGTGAACTCTGCATCGGTTGCCTAGCAACGGTTCAATCGAGTTTCTAGCACAACTTTACTCTGTCTTAACTGTTTGGTGTGAATGGGTGTGTAATGGAATGCATTTTCGAAGTCCTTCATTGGTATTTAGGTTTGTTTTAGACGGTTATATTGGCGTCAAACTAGCGGCTAGCCAAGCGTGAATTTGAAATTCTTAATGGAAGTGAGTGATGATTTGTTTTTCGTTATTTCTAGATTTAGGGCCAGTTATCGATGACACTTAAAATGCTGAAAGTTAAACAATCGATTGACACATGCTTGAAAAATGCAATCAGTACAAAAATTATAAACACATGCTAAACTTCAGTAAACCTTTTTCATAATAACACCATTAATGACTGATTACACGTGCAACTTTCATTGGAATTCTTCAACATTTTTCTAACCAGCTATGTTTAGAGTTTAGAGTGAAATGTACCCCACAAAACAGATGTAAACAAACAAACAAACTGGAAGGTTCTGCTTTTAATTAGAGAGTAAACAAAAACAATCAGGTAACTGATACAAGGACCATTTACTTTGTTCCCTGGCTGAACGGAATCCTGATGCTTTTGTATTGGGGAAAATCTAGCTTTTTTCAGCGTATCTAGAATATTCTTGTTCTAGAATAAATGTGACTGAAATTCCATTTTAATTAATGGGTGATATTTCAGCTCATGCGGTTTAAGCAAACACACACATACACAATATGAATACTATAGAATATGAATACACTCATATATACAACGAGATGTGTAATAACGTTAGCATTGTCAAAAATCTCACAAAAAGGTGCTTTAAAAAGACTACACAAAAATGCTGTAGTTTTATCACAAATGGCTCGTATCAGCTCTCACAGTATCGTCTGCCAAAGAAAACTCGACAACTGCCAATAAAATAACAAATGCTAATGCTTCAATTCGAACGAACAACTCTTAAATATTCTGAAACGGCCATCGGCAACTCCATAGGAAAAGATTTATTGATTCAATTTTAAAACTCCATAGAAAAATGTCTCTTGTACGGTATTTTTTTGGAACTATTCGGTTTGCATCAAAATTCAAACAAATAGAATATTCATTGAACACTTCGCATGCAAAAAATACTTTTGCGTTTCATGTTCACCATTCTGATGTTTTTTTTTTATTTATTTTCGCGACATATTTATAATTTTTAATGCTGTTAAAAGATCCATAAAACGTAAAGTTACAAGTGAAAAATATGGAAGTTGCACTTTACTGCCGAATTCATTACATTAATTTTATAGCCCCCGTTGCATGTACATACTTACAAAAGTAATTTATTATTTTACATTTATAATTGTTTTATTTTATTACTGACTGTAATGAACTATGATTAATGATGTCATCTAATATCAAAGCTTTGCTTTAATAATCAAATCGTTCATAAAAACAGGCACTGGGAGCTACATTCCAGACTCCAACCAAAGCGATGATCTCATATCCATAAAAAGTCAAACAACTACTTGGGTTCATTAATAAGCACAAATACTGTTTCATCAGCAACTACATAGATAGGAACTAACACTCAAATCAGTGCTTCAATAAGAGCTGGATTAGCAACATATTGCGAACAACAGCTCCAACAAGCGTAGTCATTACCGCAATTCCGTGAAGGCCTACCATATTTAGCGGCGAATACTGGCGAATACTGAGCTAATTCCCCCTCTAGCGCACTCACCCAGCCCGATAGCCCAAACTATGATAAGTGCCTACACATACAACCCAACATACGACCTAATCAAAAGCACCAAACTCCCCAAAAACATAATTGAGTCAACGTAAAACTCCAGAAAAGAAAGACCTTTCTTTTTCATATTATTTACAAGACCTCTTAATTATTTTATCGTTACGAACAAGAGCTTTTGTTTAATAGAATCTATTTCGGCCTCAGGTAATTTGAACGAGCTACAATAAAATTAGCAAGGGAAAATAACAAACGCTTTCAACTACTAGGTATATCGTTATGGGCCAGGTTATAGGAAGCTAGAATTTTAAAATGCCGCTTAAGAACCCTCCGCGATCGTATAGTACCCACTTAATGTTTTTCGTACTTGGTAAGTGGTTTAATTAAAATGTTTAAACGTTCGCCAAACAGTACAAAACATTATGAAGGAACTCGTATTAAAACGATTAAAAAACAGAAAGTTTCGCTAATTATTTCGTTTTTATTTTGTTGTACATGAAGGAAAACAGCGGGCAACTTGGCTATTAACTACTGAACTTTGAAAACAAGCTTAATTTATTGTTACATAAACGTTTGCCTCATGGCTTATCATGCAATGGTGCACAAAGCGAAAATTGAAATGTCTTAGCTTTTGAAGTCTTTGTTCTATGTGAACCTAAAAATATTACTTATAAATGATAGGTACCTATAAGTAGCTATGTACAGCATAGTCTTCTAGAGTCTAGACTTCTAGTTCAAATGTAATTTGTTGGTAATTAATCATTTTATTACGATACGCAACCTTATCATCTGTCAACTTTTGTCAATTGATATAAGTCATTAGGTATCCTATAATTAACTAGTTAATTTAGTATTTATGAATGCGTTCAAAAACATACAACATATTTTAACCATCTTTAGTGGGATAAAGTATGTATTCCAACTAAAAAAGTGCGTTTTATTTGTGTATTTGTGTGCTCCTAGCCTAGTGGTAATCAATGGAAGTGGGTCGCGATTAAAAGGCACTCAATCCCATGAACATGTGCGAAGTATATCGGCTCCAATGCCACCTCCACTTGTGTTCGACACAAACCAGATGCCACAGCGTTGAATGCAACTTTTTGTAACAATTTTGTTTAAGAACGCATACCGATACCAAATGATACCTACGCGTATTTTACAAACTGTTGAGCATTTATGTCTCAGTTTCGTATTTTATGGGCTTCATTTAAAAAATAATTACGATAATGGTTGTGACGGTTGAAAATGCAACAAAGATTATTCCGTTGACTTCAAAGAATTTATTATTAATTAACACGGGTACTCTTAAACAAAGTAGCGTTAATAACCGCAATGACACAGTTTATTTGAAACTACAAACTGAAATACTGCTAAAACACGGATTCTTATTTTAGCTTTAGCCTGCAAAATAAACTGTCCAATAATATATACCCACTAATCACTTTTAGCAGTCTTAGTTCTGCTGTATCAAGAAGACTATCTCCCTTACGTTTTAATGTCATTGTTATTTAAGGGACAGAATCAGCCTTTCTAAAATCTAAAACTACACAATACACAAGTGTCATGGCTCATCGAGACTGGCACGCTATTACAATTAAATCTTAGATTGTAAAGGAATTGTAAAATTATATCTAAACGACTGACTCAGTTAAAATTGGACATTTAGACATTCTTAACGACATGACGCTTTTTGAATAGTGTACCCAATAATTTGGGTATTAGGCAACAAATAAATGAAGCCTTTGTTCTAAAGATTTTTAAGGACGACTCACTTTTAGTGGTGAAGAATAAAATTCGCAATTAGTGTAGTTTATATTTTGGGGTACCTATAATAGAGAAGCTCTCTTCTACCTAAAAACTGTGACATTTTTAATATTCAATTGGATCACGACAATCACGAAATGCCAATGAAATCAAAACGATGTTACTAAAATTGTGTACCTAACCTACCTAAATAAGATACATTTAATTGGTTCCAATTCACAAGAAAATAATCCCTAACAAATGAAATTGTGATAAAAGCCTTACAAACGAAGTATCTAACATATTCTAGTAAGGATTGTGTTCGTAATTTTAATGACAGCTGCCAATTCATTAGAGTAGGATTATCGCGTGACTCCGAAATACGTCATGTTGGAATACTGAAGGTGTACTACAAGTCAATTGGGCACTCTCGTAAATGTCAGGTGGGCAGTCACGAGTCAAATCTACCTCAGGTTATTATATTTCATAAAGGAAATTGAATTTTTATTTTTGTGCCCATTGAAATAATGTTGTTACATTTGTATGTACATTAATATGTTTAGTGGTGATAGTATGTAATTTTATTAAGTTTGTCAAATCATTTAAAAACCCTACATAAGTACCTGAATGATGGATAATAAAGATAATTTTTGAATAAACTAATGTAATCAAATAATAAATTCCTATACCAAGAAACCAAATTCTATAAGAGAACTAGGTATAGGAAACCCGCCTTAGGTTCCACGAAAAATAAAATAAAAAAAACGTAAGTATTACCTCGATACCTAGCGTCGTATAATAAAAGATGCAAACCGTCGACGTTTGCGAGCCGTTTTTTTGATAACACATATTGAAACCATACATTACTTCGACTGCTGAGTATTACTGTTACACCTGATACCAAGATTGCTTGTTAGTATTCAGGGTATAACGTCCTTTGTTTTACTATCGCACGTTTTAGGTGATTAAAATGCTTATTTACCAAGAATTATGTTGTATTTCCCCACTTGGCTTTTTATTAATGATCATAAGCTTACTCTATGACACTTGGACGGCTAATTGAATCATTTCAACTAAGTAATTAATGACAACATACATTAGTCTACACCTATTTGAAGTTAATGTATGTTTGTGTAATTTTGAATATTTAGCAACAGTATTTTAAAAATAGTCGTGAATTTCTTGCAAACATCACATTTAGTAAGCATGTAATATGCGACACAATAACTCATAAGATATTCTCCTCAATGAGCTATATTTCACACACGCATAAAGGAGCATTTTTACGACATTATAACTTTCGGAGAATAAAATATTCGCCTGAAAAAGAGACGAAATACTACAGTGATATTCGACCCGCTTCGCAACGTCGAAAGTGAAACTATTTGTACAAAATATATTAATTAACTTTGATTCTATAGTGGCATTTTAATTGAAGTTCATTCAATTTATTTTTCAGTGTTGAAGTAAGGCGTTATTAAAAAGTAATAAATGTCGAGTCGGGTGTAATTGACCGGGAAGCACTGAACGATGCTCTTAAAGTGCTTCACCGATGACGCAATTGTTAATTATTTAATTAAACACTTGACATGTGCTATTACAAAAGTTATTACTGTAAGCGGCTAAAGCTTTTTGTGTTATTAGCAAACAGTCTTACTCAACATTGGCGAATGTTTTAAGTGGTAGTTATAGAATAGTGAATCTTACTGTAGGTCTAAATAATACCTATCACATTTAAATAAACAGAGCCCAATATTATCGACAGTACTCGAGTTATTGTAAAGCAGACATTCAGGATTGGGATTTAAATAAGTTTGACAACTTCTGGTTTGTCGATATCTCCGTCTCTTCAGGTATATCAACTAACAAAACTGTTCCATTGAAGTTCACCAACGGGATCAGCGCCAGTAGAATTCAAAACTAAAAGTCTAACTATCTAACTGATCATTATTCACGAAATTGGCTTCATTTTTATTTGTGTTCCATCCAGAATCCACAATAACGAACACAATTATTCAAAAACCAGCTGAAGTATCCATCGATACTTATTCAATTCGATATTTGCTCAGCAGCTAGGCGAGGACATCGTTACATTTATTGAAGCGTACTATTGCCTTCAATTGTTCTGGATAGCGGCTAGACTGGCCAGAGAGGGGCTCTGCTATGCCTACTTCAAATAATGTACACTCAGCCCCACTGTGGCGAGAGCTTATCTGAAATGAAAATCTGTAGTCATGAACACGACGAATTTAAGCTTTTCAATGCATCGTTCGACTGTACCTGATATAAAAATTGTAGTCACCAATAACAAACAGAAAACTGAATTGATGGCTCTTTATAATGACTTCGTGAGTAGCGACGTTGTAAAATCAATCAAAAAATTAAATGATTCTTCTATCAACATCATTATACTGTTTTTCTCTCTCCGTTATTATTTTAACATTCCGAATTTTCTGTCGGTACCGAAAAATACTTGCGCTGCCAAACTGCCAACCATCATTAAAAATATGATGTCTACGTTTACTTTGTGTGTTTGCGAGTGCCTTTTGATCTTTGGATCAAAACCAAACCACAACTTACCTGAACTGAGGTGTACTGAGTACTCGACAGTACACAAAGTGGTTCGTGCACTATCTCCGGCCGCCGGCCCCGCCCGTCTGCTGACGCCACACTTAGCACCATTTCCGTCTTCACTAGAGAGCTCTAGCCCTCTGAATGCGTGCCTAAGATAACTAAATATCACGTGCGGATAACATGCTCTTTTGTGAACGCAAATATTACGTCACCCTAATAAAATGTCTGCACGTAAAAGTTGCCGTTACTCAAAGTCAGCCGAAACCTTAGAGTATTCTTGAGGTTTTCGTCCACGAAGCTTGTGCACATGTTCGATATTGAAGGATCTGTAAATAGCATAATATTGTATATGGATTGCGAATACCTACGCTCAGATCTAAGAACGCAAGGCACGGACATTGCAGCCTTTGTTCAGTGTCAATTAAATACCGATTTTAATCAATACGGAACTTTCACAGCTATACGTATTTACTGTACAGGTATACAAATAAGTAAATACGTACATCTCCATACTTAAACAGGCTTTATATTCAGTAAGTAATTCTAAGGAATTCAAAAATATTTCCTCCGACATTTCCATGCTAGGCAGTTGACTGTGACGAATTGAGGAAAGTAAATCATTTCAAATGAGCGTAAGACATTGGGAAAACGATCGTTCGGAATTTTTATTAGCTGTCAGTTCTGGCGCGGTCTACGAGCTAAATTGTTGTGCTAATATTGGCATGTGCCGTTACTGTTTGCTCGTTGTCTTTATTCACCAATTTACTTACATTTGAGCTCGCCCCGCGGGTCGTAAAGTAATATTATCCACCGTTGGGCGAGGGCAATAGTGCCTCTTTTACGGGCCGCGAGCGAGCGTCACATGGGAAATTATTTGACGTGGCGTTTAATGGATTTTTGCCTTCATAACACGCTACCTACAGCCAAATAAAAATACTTGTAGCTACCTACTTATAGTTACACTTGCATATGTAGAGCAGCTTTTATTGAAAAAGGTTTTGTAAGCACTTTTGGTTGCGGACCGTGTGGCCTGAAAAATGTGTTGTTGTTCATTTATTTTTGCAGCCTTTCAGTTTTCAACAAAGCTCGTCCTTCTTTTGGAATTGAATGTCGTTTTAAATGATCGATTGATATTGATCGTGATTAACAGATTTTCCTGTGGCGCAATGATTTGTCGCTCCCGGTGTGAGCATAACTGTTTTTGCATCAACCTTCGTATAAAGCCATCACTTTCAATTGAGAGTGGAGCGGTTTTACCGTAGAGCTACAAAATACAAAGTAACGTTATCCTACAGAATACGGCGTGACAAGCTTGGAGCTACTGGAGCTACGCGTGCCGGCGCACGTGGCGCTGGGCACGCGCGCGTCGCTGTCGTGCCGCTGGGCGCTGGGCCCGGCCGACGTGCTCTACTCCGTCAAGTGGTACAAGGACGGCAAGGAGTTCTTCCGACACGTGCCGCGCGACCACGAGCCCAGGAGGAAGTTTCCGCTGCCTGGAGTGGATGTTGAGGTCAGTTCAGAACATTTAAGAACCTTTGTTACACTGGTAAATAGCGTGTTATCTTAAATGTTATGGTATGTAAGACCTGTGGACTGAACCAGCTGCTTTAGGACTGTCAGTTTGTATTCACTACGGGTTCATATCCGTGTTTAAATACGTAGCTGGAAAAGACTATGGTCTCAGAAGCTTAGAATTCGTAGAACAGTCGCGAGTGCTGTTAAGCATTTGTCCTCAGTTCAAAGTACGCCAAAATACTAAAATATCCACTGCATACCTATACGTGTTACGACCATAATTTGGCGAATAGTCGCAATAGAAATCCGGGACTAATAACTGTAGTCATGCAATGCCGCCGCGCTTTCAAAACTGATTCAAATGAAACGAATAGAGATCGCATTTACTGAAGACGACTATCGCTTTAAAACGAAAGCACCTCTATGCTCACAAACTTAAAAGAAACTAGGTCTAACAACCAAAATGGCGATATAATTCTATAGTAAATTTATCTTACTAAGTACGAGTCACAAATTACTTACTTAAACAAAAATTAATATAGACGTTCGCGATACAGCGGTAAGTGAGACGCCCGCCAGCATAATAAGTTCCGCTTGCAATCGATATTCAAGTCACACTTTTAATATGTACCGCATGACGTCGACAAGCACACAGTTTCAGGAGATTTCAGTACTGAACCATCTCTCGAAGGCAGCCCGCAATAGGTTTGTTTGCCTCCAAACAGTTGTGTAAATTCGGCGGCCACTCAGATAATACGGATGAACTTTTAGAGTAGATACGTATAATTGGATTAATCCGGTCGTGAGTCGAGTTTGCTTAGGTCTCCCCGAGAGGAAACAATATAAAACTGGACCGGATATTACGCGGTGAAGAGGCGCAGGTGTAAACACACGCGCTCTCGTGTGGGACTCATTTATACTTTCTTTCATTTAGCTTTTTTATATTTATCGAGCAAACAAAACGTAATGAAAACAATATCTCCAAATAAATGTTACATTCACGTGAGTTTTTATGTGGCGAGGTATCCGCTGCTACATTATACACTTGTTTTATGTGATACGGAACTCTATAACTCACTGAGAAGTACAGAAAGAAGTTAGAAAGGAGTTATTGCAAGGGTTAATAACTGCACAGAATTCCTGTAAATCCTTTCAGTAGAAGTATCGTTCAGATATTATCCTAAGACCGCGGTGTTTGCCGACGGTTTTACAAACAGGCAGAAAATAAATTCCCAGCGTGTTGTAACAGAAGCTTGGAAAATTTTATAGCGGGCTTTACGTACGGTAAATAATTTAGATGAGAAAATAGCCTAAGGTTACTTTGAACTTTGGAAGCAATTAAAATCTATGTAATAATATAAGAAGTTAGTGAACTGGGGCTCAGCAGGAAAGTCTATTGACATCATAATTACCGATACCTACTGACAAAAGTTGCTTACTCTTATTTCGTACGCTTCTTCTTTCGTACACGAGTCAACCACAAACTCCACAGATTGGATTAAGATTTTTTTTTTGTAATAAGATTTTTTCTCCCTTGTTTTCATAATTAAATTAAGTTAAATTGAGTTATTCAATTAAGTATGAAGTCAAGAAAGCATTTGCCTTTGTATTTTTTATTCATTTAGAGCAAATCTGCTGTTAATCTAACAACGTAAACAAGGAAGGAGTTTTTAGTACATAGATCAATGTAGCTTTAGATAGTACTGTACTTTTAACATCACTTACTACAAAAAAAAACTTTTTAAATTCCTTGGAAATAAATACAGAGTACTATAAAATGTAACGGTTTTTAAACAATAACACATTTCTGAGTTTCGTAACATATAAAAATATCGTTTGCTTTCTACCACCTGACTGCTATCAATACGAACTACGAAACACCTGGTCGGGTCTAACCGCAAAGCTATCTGTGGCACAAAGAATACCACGTATTTACATAACACAGCAAGTCTAAATAGTTATGAATTTCTAATTAATATTCTAGATACAATTATAAATTGAATAAAGTCTACCACTTTAGAGACGCTAGGTTCTTAGGACCTTCTCTTTGAACAGAATTTTAAGAAAAATATTTTCAGAATAAGGTCTATAATACGACCTCGATACGGATTAAAATGTCTTTGTGGAATCTGCATACCTAGATACCTAGCTATGTTTTGTTTATAATCCATTTTTTGTCTAGCAAAACCACAACAGTCTTTTGTTAACGTTAAAAAGGGCTTATTTTGGGTAACCGGACTGTCTGTATCGAAAACGTAGTTGTGTTCTAAAATTCAGTTCATTAAAAATAATCTAGTCTTTCGTCCAACTTCTGACGGAGATTTTTTTCGTGTACCTGGAATTTCAGTTGCAAATGTAATCTATGCCAGAATTATATCAAAATATGAAGTAGATAATGATAGTAATAGCTCTTTGTACAGACAGCAGCACATTGAGCTACTCCAATCTGTGTAATTTTCGTAATTTTAATCTGAAGAATGTTATTAAGAAAAAATAACTTATACTAATTTATTAATTCATCATCTTTTTGTCTTAGAAATCAAGTCCAAACGGTGCAAATGTGACGCTGTACCCAGCGGTCCTGGAGACGGGAGGGCGGTACCGATGCGAGGTGTCCGGAGAACGGCCTCTCTTCCCCACTGTGTCCGACCATGGAGATATGGTCATTGTTGGTGAGATTTTTACTGTTTATACAAGTTTATGGCTATATTTATACAAGTATATCTCTATGACAGTCGAAATGGCTGTTTGTTGTTGTGTACAAGTATTTCTTATGTGACAGTCGAAATGACTGTATGACTGGAGTTCCTTATAAAAATAATGACGTTTTATAAGATTTTTATTATATAAGTAGGTACAGTAATTTCGTTGATGTGTAAAGATAACTGTCGGACAACAACTAATTAAAAAACTCTGTGTATTATTTTAAAGTAGTGTTATGAAGGACTATTGAACTTTGAAACTAAAAGAGACTTTATAAGCCCTAACTTATTTATCTGTGATTGCCATGAAAATAACTTACATTTTGATGTAATTGTAAATAAAATCTGAACAGTGCACTTTAACGCTCCAATGCTCTATGACCTAAAAAGGTTTTACACCAACCACGAAACAAAAGAATACAGATGTTCCAGATTCAATTTTGGAATGTTAAAAACAAAATGGTTGTCTAGTTGAAGTCTTGTAGTTCGTGTTCACGTTTCACATCATGACGTTTACTCCGAATGTGAATTTCAATTTGGAGATGGAAGTGGAGGGCATTAGTTTATTGCCTCTTGGTGGAATTGCAACACAATTAAGTAATCGCATCTACTAGACATTTTTGTACATTCGTTTAAATAAGTTAGCTGTTAGGTAATGTATTAGTTGTAAATTCCATCGGATAGCTTTGACCTACAAAAGTCCTGCAGAGAAAATCCTGAGATTAAAGGGTATGTTTGTTTTCAGTTTATGATCACTTCAGAAACGTGTGATTACTTTAGTTGACACGAAAATAAATTATTTTTAAATAACCAATTTCTTTGCGAAATTAATGTTACATTTGCAAGCAACTAAACAGTCTCCTAATTCATGAATAGCGGAATCATTTTCTATGCGCTATCCTTTACAAAGTCTAGAACATAAATTGTTGCATGAGATACGTTTTAGAACGAAGCGTGACGAGTATTTTCTAGGTGTAGTGTTTACTTGTTTATTATTCGTAAAGCGTAGAACTTCATATTCCGGGGAAACTTTGCCATCAGGCTGTACAAACTAAAATCAATCATCTGTTCTCAGTTTTGGCACATTATATATTTTCGCAAGATTTCAGCAAGCGCTTTATTTTGATGGTTTTAGTAATAAAATAGTCTTGTAATCCGTATTTGTTAGAGATGATTTATGTATAGAAACGTATGATTAGTAAATGAATGTTCTGATAACCTTTATACGAAATCTGACGCCAAAAGCTATTATTTATAATATCATCTTAACTTTTTTTACTGAATTAGGTATAATGCTTTATGTATCGATAAAATTTGAATAATTTATCGATTATCTCTTTTCCAATGCAGCTCTTCCCGACCACGGCCCCACAATCACGGGCTCCCGTCTTCGATACCAGATCGGGGACCGGGTCCAAGTGAACTGCACTTCAGGTCGTTCACGACCAGCGACCAGACTCAGCTGGTACATAAACGGGGAACCAGCGCCCTCTATCGCACTGGTACCTCCAACTCATGAGAAGCATGAAGATGGGTTGGAGACCACGAGCCAAGCGCTCGACTTTAAAGTCAAGCCCAAGCATTTTAGGAAAGGAGACTTAAAACTTAAGGTATGTGTTACATACTTTTGTTACAAACGGTTTCAAATCAATGTTTATCTAGTTTGTAAAATCGCTTCCCTAAGAGACGACGATTTAGAATAAGGACAGTTACTTTATAAGCAGCTACTTATCTTCATCTCCTTATCTTCGGCCCAATTCTCTATATTTTTAGACCCATTATCATCTTATTGACAGTCGAAAATTCTACCTAAGTATCTCTGTTCTCGCTTCGGTTTGTAACAGAATTAACTAGTCTCAGAAGTTAATTTATATTTTAAGCCGCGTACTGAATAATTCTCACAAAAAGTGGTTTTATGCCTATTAAAAACAGTTTTTGTAATTATATTTTCACTTAAAAATTTTCAGGCTAATCTAGTCTGCTTGACGTCGCTGAAACGTCACTTGAGTTCTAATTAAGTAGCGTTTCAGTATTCCAGTCATTTTAAGGCTTTTATTTACGAACAAATATAGCAGATAAGGACCCATTACGAACTAAAATGTCGAAGAATAAAGTTATCTTTGTCAAGATCCTGGAAAAAATCAGAGCTTTTGAAACAAGTAGTAGTCATTCATTTACAAGGATTGAGTCCACGATTGATATTAGGGGTTAAAGTATGAAATTGCCGTTTTATTCTAGTAGGTTTTTGAATTGCCATAGAGTCTTCATGGTTTGAGGTTTTCGAATGGAACTTTTTTCACGTGGTTTCTGTGATGTTCTTCTTTTAAAAAATGTGAAACATTTGATTATCGATGTTCAATTGTTTTTGTTATTCAACTTAAACAAGAAAGATGGATACTGCGAAAATTTGAGTAATTTTTGAATATGAGTTCCGACGCGGAAGTAAACGGCAGAAACAGCTCGCAATATCAATGCTGCATTTGAAGAGGTGTCTGCTAAAGAACGCGCCGTGCGATTTTGGATTAAACGCTTTCGTGGTGGAAACTTCGACTTGAAGAACGAGCCATGAGAAAGACCGCCTGACAGGTGATTAACGAGAAATTAAGAGAGACGGTGAACGCCGATCCTAGTCAAACTACCCAGATACCCAGCCGAACACCGAATAATGTTGAAAAATTAGCAGTAAAACAGCCACGACTCATGAATCGACCTTCACCGCTATTGCTCCATGACAACGCGAGGCCTCATACAGCAAAATAAACCGTTTTAACTCTTCAGGAACTGCAGTTGGAAACTATTCGTCTTCCTCCATATTCGCCAGACCTTGCTCTAACGGACGACCATTTTTTTTTGTGATTTGGACAATTATCTACGTCACAAGAAGTTTCTTCCCAGGAGGCAGAACAAAATTCTTTCACACTGTTTGTGCAGTCTAGATCCTCAGAGTTCTATCGTAAAGGCATAAATGACCTTCTTATTAGATGACCGCAATGTATAGATAATAATGGCAACTATTTTGATTAAATAAGTTTGTTAAAAATTTAAAAAAAATACAATTTAGGTTTTCAGTACAAATCGGCAATTTCATACTTTAACCCCTATTACAAAATGACTGACATGTGTGTTGTTGTTTCAGTGTCTAGCCACCATAGCGACGGTCTACTGGAGGAGTAACGAGGAGAGCGTGCAGGGCGAGAGGGTGAAGGGCTACTCCCGGTCCAGGGAGCTCACAGAAGGTTCCAGAGCGGACAGGGTGCAAGCTGCGGGCAAACCGGGCAGTTCAGCGCCCGCCATCACACTCGCGCCCTATCTACTCCTGCTTAGTGCACTAATACAAGTGACGCAAACCAAATTGCGCTCGTAAAACTATTAAAAACAAAACAATTAGTGAAAAGTTTGGTAGCTAAATAAAGTGATGAAATGTGCTAAAACTTTTAAAATAAAATGCTTGATTCAATACGACTACGAGACTTAGGCTTATACGAATGTATCCAATTTTGCATGTCTGACTAATGTAAGTAATAAACTTATAGATTTACTTATTTTATAGGACAATTGAAAAACTCTGTTTCGTGATGAAATGTGTGCCATCATTCTAGGGTCATTTCGCCTGTTCGCGACCATCGCCCAGTTCGCGTCCATTTTGCCGATCTCCTTTAAAAAAACTTCGAAAACAAGATAATTAACACACCAATCAAACGAAAGATCATTACCGCTAATACGTTAATGTATAAGAGGCACGCACAGATAGACAAAAGTTCTGTGCGTCCAACCAATCCTTTTAGAAAAAATAATTAGTCTAGGCTCTTCAACAAGAAAGCGCAAACACGTTGAATTTTAGATAAAAATTAGTGTGCAGCGGCGTGTTTGATGGTAAGTTTTATATTGTTTTATGTGAATTTTAGGATAGATAGCTATTTCTACAGTTTAATGATGAATAAAGGTATAATGTTTTTCATGAATTTGGTAATGTTTTTTATATTTAACGAATAAAATAAGGTGGACGCGAATTACTACATCGAATTTTACAAAACTTCCACTTTGCGTCCACAATGGACGCGAACTAAAACTATCCTCTATACTAATAAACCAAATTGCGTCCACTGTTTTCGTTAAATACTTGCTTATAAAAAATAATTAAAACATGGGTACTGTTTAATATATTAAGATTAAACAGTAAATTTTTAAATTTTTTTGTTATTTTAAATTAAAAATCAACATTATCATCATTTAAAATTCACTTTAAAAAAATAAAAATAATTTTTCTCAACATTGGTTTAAGTAACTTAAAATTAGGCAATTAATTTTGCAACTTGAAAAATAAACAGTAATCAGTTCTGTTAATTTTACCCTAAAATCACAGGGAAAGACCCGCGTTGATTATAGTGAGTTTTTGGCCATATTAAATTAACAAAACAATATAACAATTTTGTCTAAACATACAACTAAAAGAATTGTTGAGTCAATAAATTATCGGACAAGGCATATTCTTTGAATATTTTTTTTATCGATTTATTCTTCTCTCGAATATCATTTAATGCTTTCTTTAAGTCTTCTTCTGTGTATGTTGTCTTTTCCTTCTTTTTTCCTGTATCCGAAGAACTTATCTTAAATGAAATTACTTAATATATTAAGATTAAACAGTACATTTTTTTATTAAGATATATACGTGGTTATAATTAAATTATATTTTTTTTATGAAGATATATACGTGGTTCTAATTAAATTATAATTTTTCTATTTTTTTATTAAGATATATGTATAAATATTTAGATTATAATTATAATTAAATATTTAGATTATAATTATAATTTAATTATAACCACGTATATATCTTAATTAAAAAAAATACTGTTTAATCTTATTTTAAGTTACTTAAACCAATGTTGAGAAGAATTATTTTTATTTTTTAAAGTGAATTTTAAATGATGATAATGTTGACTTTTAATAATTAAGTTTATTGTTAAATAAAGAAATTGATCTAATACAATCTTTCTTTATTAATTCTTAAAAAAATCACCCCTATATTCCTTTTCTAAGCTACTGGACGCGAACTGGACCATGGGTGGACGCGAATTGGATTTTGTGGACGCAAACTGGGTAAAACGCCTAATTTTGAGGTTTATCGATTTAAATAGAAAACGTAAGATATTTCTAATACAACTGAAAGTTAATCTTAAAATAGAGTATATAAGGAATACATTACACAAATTTGACATGGAAATGAGTTCTGGAGCATTTTTATTATCGCCGTCAAACTTGCCAACTGCACTAAATGGTCGCCAACAGGCGAAATGACCCTACATGACAATCAGTATTTTAGTTGACACCTCATGCTTTCTCCAAAGATGATTTCGGTAACCAAAGTTAGAGCGTTTAAATGTTTTACATTAACAGTCTACCATTTTATATAATTAATATATTTAAAAACTGCAAACAAGCGCAAGTTTTACAAGTCGTCATTCCAATATAAGGTGATAAACCATTTTATTTGATTGTAAATAATTATAATTAGGTAGGTATATCGTTTTATAATATTAACATATCACAATAATTGAGCCAATTAACGTTGTGTAGTCATGCATTTATTATGTGTACAATGAATAATACTATCTAAATAAGGCCATATGATTTTATGATTAGTTCAAACCAGAGGCCTAAAAATGTTTTTTGGCGACTACACGAGATTCAATCTATAAGCCGTCTGCTCTTACAGCCGTAATCCTATTACGAGACATAATAGAAAAAAAAAACTGAAACTATGAGACTACCTTCTAAAATAAAATTCCTATCCCAAGGACCTTCGATAAGCGCCAACGCGAAAAAAAATCTTTTGGTCAACACAATTCACGTTAGGTACATAAAACCGAGTTGTAACCTTTTTGCGTAAATCGCAGCAATCATCGAGTGCCCCTGACGCACGACTAGTTTATGGCATGAAGGTGACATCCATCGTGAATCGGAACGCATTGCGTTAAACGCCACACAGCGTTTTATTTCGACACTGCGTGCGATTTGCTTGTATAAAGTTATTTATAACATCAAACGCATCAAATTGTTTGATGTGTTCCTCGTGCTAATATATCTCATTCTGTGCTGATTTCTCTCAATTATCTGATTCAGTATTCACCTCTAGACCAAGAAGGTGAATCATTGGTCCAGTATCTACTCATACCCATTTTAGTAAGCTCGTGTCCTTTATTAAACTATAAAGTTGCATAGAATTATTTACCTATATTTAATAGAAGTATGACGTTATTTCTTTTGTCATTTATTTGAAAATAACGTCTGTTTGGGTTAATTTTAAAATATTTATTTACAAATCTATTCCTTTATGACTCTGTACTGAATAAACGCATGAAATGCCTCCCAAGTGATTGGTGCAATGCTCCTTCGAGCTAGGACGCTGAAGTTTCCAACTCGCGATATCGGCCAATACAATATAGTAGCTACAAGGAAAACTTGCTTCTACCCAAGAACACTGGGAAAGACAAACTCACCCACAACACTTTTGTGGCGAAAAGAAGCGATTCTAGTGTTCTTTTATAGTTTCTGTCGAGACTCCTGGCTCTTTGAGCTATCGTTTTTTCTAAATCAACATTAAAACTTTGTTCCCTCGTCATTTTAAAGTTTTACTTACGAATAATAGCTACTTAGTTCTTTTTTCAAAACTTGTCAAAAAACTCTTGAATCGAAATAATCCTTACAGTTTTACAATTATATATGTGCAAAATGGCACAGTGAAATGTTTAATAAGCTTACTTTATTACGTTTCATGTTTTAATTTTCAAATATTCCAGTAATTTGGCATGTAATTGTATTTAAAATTAATCAGCTAGGTGTACAGTTAATAGACCCGAAATATAAAATTGTGTTTTAACACAGATAACTGTTATTTATATTTGAAACTGTCTCGGTATGGTCATACTGTGCCTACATATTATTTTGAATAAGTATATAGCCCTACCTATTTTATTTTATTTTAATTGTTCAATATTATTAGAACATTTATAAGAGATATATGATTAGAATGTATATATTTTGTAAAATAATGATATTTATATTTAGGTAAAGGCTTGTTTTAGAAGTTGATGCGCCACATATCTTTAACATTATATCAATAAATAAATATTAAAAAATATATTATCGGAGCGATTTGTCGCATCAATTTCTAGAATTTGGTCAATTTATATTTTACCTAGTCACCGTATACAAATTAAATGTTGCCGGAGTGACTGTTGTTTTTATGTAAAGAAACTTTAATCGCCGTAGCTTTGATGTATAACTGCTATAAAATATAAGAGGTGATCATTTCAACATTGTATTATCAAGTTAAAATTATCATTAAATGTACAGGTTTACGTGTATAAGAAAAAATAATAAAGAAAAAAGATGGTGAAATTTATATCTATACAAATATCGTTAAAATAAAAATTCAATTCAGAAGAAAATCGTTTTGTTCTGCTTACATAAACGATGGTAGGCTTCATTTCCCTTAAATAATAGACGTGTTTTCCTCAACTAGAGAAAAATCCCCACGTGTATTCAAAGCATATCAATTAATGTAAATAATGGAGATACAAAGAAAATGGCCGACTCTGCCAGAAACCTTATTTTACCGCATTTTACTCGTCCTTACCTGTTTAAACCCCGAATTTTGAAAGCTTTCATTCATCTAACTCATTCTCATTCATTAAACGTGGTTTCGCAAAAGTATTTCGGCCTAGTCTACAGAAATGAATCAAGGATGGTCTCTTTATATCGTGTAGCTACAATATACAAGTCTATGTACACAATTTATGTGGAATATAACATTTAATATCGTCATTACCGGGTTTTCAGATGCATAAAACTGTCTGTAAGACCATGTTATCGTAAAGTGTAAAATTAACATCGAAAACGGCCATTATACATTAATTACGAAATTAAATGTGGCGTACAATGTATATTGTCAATTTATTAGCGTGTGTCGGCTTGGGGTTCCGTACCAATAACAAGTATTATATGGAATTTCCGATATTCATGTAACAAGTCCGAGCAGTTTTAGCCAGCATGTGACTACCTATATAATCTACATGTAATATAATTACTATTAGGTATATGTATAATTTTGTGAACTACGCAGTACGCAGTTATTGTTGCTAATTGTTATTAAATATTTATAGCGTATAAATACGAGTTTGTACATAATGGATATACCGTGTAGCTCAAAGAATTGAATATAAATAAATCATGTGACCTAATAAATGATATTTTTGTTTCCTTACTACGAATTGCGAGGGAAGCTTTGCTGAAGTAAATTAGAAACTTTAGACAATACGTTGAAGTACCCAATTAGGTATATTACAAGGTTTGTGTTATATAAAGTTTTTATATGAGACAGGTGAAGAACATTTCTGCTTATTAGATTTATGTTTTGTATTCAAATAATCATAAAATTAGCAGCTAATTAAAAAGTTATTGCCCCACATTGTTTCTACAGTATGAGTGTTGTATGTACATTTGTATAACTTTACGTATTTATAAAGTAAAATGCAGGTTACAATATCAACTATAACTATTATACGCCTTACTTAATGAAAGCCTCACAATTTCTCAGTAAAAATAGGCCACTTGACATATATTACTAGGTACGAACTATTTATTGCGGTTTACCATAGAAATAATACTTTAGCTCGAATAAAATGCTTATACATTTTATTTTAATAGTTTTTGTTCGCGGTTACGCTGCCGTGAAACTGTAAAGATTTATTGTCCTTCAGGAACCATGTATAATTCAAGTGATTTCTAAAATATTGAGCGGATTTATTTAAAGTCAAGCTGGAAGAGTTTCCGAACGGAGTTTCTGTGGCTGAATTTTAAAATATCCAATATGTTACTAAAGATCAGTATCAGTGTGGGTGAAAAGAAAAATCCGGGAAATTAATCTTTCTGGAAACCGGTTAAAGGTTTTTGTTCAATTTTAATTGTAAAATCATTTACGCATCATAAATTATATATAAAGCTAATTTAACGCATCCACTTGGGGTACCGTTATTTACACGTTGTACCTATTAAACAATAATCTGCAGTTTAATAAAAGTGCTTCACAAAACAAGGGGTAAGTAAGCTCAATACGTGCCGCGGCCATAACTCGGGGGATTAAATAATGTACCTACTGAGTACTCTTACCCCTTACCCCCACAAAACTTGTTAATAACGTAAAATTGTTAAGTATTCGATAAGCGCTCATGTTATACTTGTTTGTAGGTAATTCCTTTTCAACCGTAGATTTATATACTTGTGTATATTTCAAAGACTTTTAGATAGAAGCTTTAGTTAAATAGCTAATACTGTACTACGTATTGTTACTCAAAACAATCAAACGATTTGAGTCATTGATCTAAAAAAACTCACTCGACTTAAGTGTTCAAAATGACTTTATCTTTTTATAGACATTATGTCATGAAGATAAAATCAATCTACAAAATGATAACAATAACATACTTCTAAGATTCACTAAACGAAGATGAATTAACTAAATCAAACGACCTAATTGATAAATAGATAGTATGCAGAAGATTCGTAATGGTAGAGTAATTTGTGACATCGGGTGGTCGATCATTAAACTGGAGCGAATCAATCAGGCTGGACTAACCGCTATTAGGTAGCCAGGCTGATACTCCAATCAGAAACGTCTTGATTAAAAGTTCTATGGCTCGTTCAAACTTGTTCACTTCACAAACTAATGTTGAAGTTTCAATTTAGAAATTGTTTGGGGTACCCCAAATAATATTATTTTGGACAAAAATAGATAATCTCTAGAAGTACTTACCTATTGACTGACCAATGAAAAATCTTATATTGATGATATCTATGACGTAGCCGTGAGACGTAGCCCAAAAAATCTACCCTAATCCTAATCTATGTTAAGTTATCTAAAATATAATAACTACAAAATATAATGAAGAAAACCTTCCTTTAATATCACAAAAACTATCTCTTGTGTCTATCAATGGCATATATCAGTCAAAAATAAACTTTATCCTATTTGAATAAATTGGGTATCCCGCATGTCAATTTTATGTCGAGAACGGGCTTAAGGATACAGATAGAACGACCCGAATCTAGGGCCTTCGCGAACCAAAAAACAATCCTTTGATTTTTTATCTTTCCTTTAAGGATCCAATAGAACTTTATGTATACGAAACTTTAGTAAAAGTATTCTTTTAGTACTAGTTATATTTAGGTACCTGATTATTCAATAGGTGTGTAAAGATAGAGGTATTTGTGAGAGCAGCTTTTCTTCGTAGCAATGTATAAACGTAGCTAGCTACCTATACATAGGTGCCCAGTTTTTTCTTGTAATTTACCGAATTTATTTCAAAGAAAGGCCGGGGTAATTTGCGTTCTACAATTGTGATTTCCGGACCAATACATCAGCATCGGTCTTTGTATCACGACCCTCGCTTTTCCCCTCGAGTACTCTAGCCTTTGTCATCATAATGGCGTACCTACACGTGAATTACTACTTCCTAAAGCTGTCTCTACGCAAGCACGTGTACATTATATAGAATATCCATAAATCTACCAACCCACAACAAGTTTTGACATAAAAATCCCGTTATTTATTTCGTACACAACGCAAGATTATCAAATTACTTCTGAATTCGTTATGAAAACATTTTCTCATTTTATACAAGCCGCGGATTCGTTGCACGAATAACTGATAAATGAATTATTCATCAAAATCTGCGTAAACTGGTTCAAATTAACTAGTTTACTTGCTGACCTGAACGAAATAATTTATGAGTTGATGAAATATATTGAAGTAGTTTGATAACTGTACCGGAATTTTCGACGAATTGTTCATAAATTAAATTATTTATCTAGAACATGCCTTAAGAAATAAACCCGACCTTTATCAAGAAACAATTAAAATCATGAAATATAGTCAAATTAAAATGAAGATATAAATATTCAATTGCCTAATGAATATTGTGGGGAGTATAATTTCTTTTGATTGATCCGCTTGCTTTGTCGTCCCGAAATGAGCGAGTTGCTGCTATTATGTTCACTAACAGGGTTCTGCGGCTGCAAAAAATATGTGAATTAGCCTGTATCGCGTGTCATGCAGCCGTTAGCAGTAGTGCATAATGCGCCGCGCGGATGCAGAGCCGCGCCGGGCCGCCGCGCGTCCCGCACGCCGCCGCACGCACGCCAGCGCCAGCCAATCACATTATCGCAAATAGGGCAAACATATTCATTATTCTTAATTGTTTGTCATGTAGTTTACAAAACTGTATTAAACAATGTGTAATAATATTTTATGATGAATCACGACAATGACGGGTCCATCGGACATTTAATTATCTATCGTTTGTTGTGTGCCTTATTAACGTGGAACAATAAATAATCAATGCTCGCAGTTGAAAATGAAAATTAATAGGTCAGGTTGTAGGTAGCGGGCCCCGCTTACCTTTGCTGCCGACCTTGGGTGGAAAGTTCGCGCCCAAGTAACCCCGTTGTGAGTGGAACACCCAGACCGGCAGATACACTCACTTTATTATATATACGTGAATTATGAACCCGAGCATAATCAAATTGAGATTTATTTCCTCAACTTTTTGTGAGGAATTGCGAGTTTTTGATAAACAATGGAATCTTCCCATTTACATTGGAATTCAATCGAAGTTGAACACGATTCACGTTTAGCTTACTGGAAAAAATAAACTGTAAAATATAATATTTTTATATTCATATTGCACATTACTTAGTGTAGCATTTTTCACGAACTTGCAGTTTCAGCTATTTTCATAAGACTTTTAATATTTATGAAGACATTACATTGCTATGATTTCCTCCAGCATCAATCAAGACACGAGATTCATATCTATGTAAAAACATTATCTTAAATAGAGTGTAAGAGATAGATAGGCGAGATATGACGTAGTTTCCGATACTAATAAGACAGGGACAACATATTTATCAAAGCAAGTTACACAAACAAGTTCCTAGATATAAATAAATGTTATATTCTCGTAGCAATATTTTCGTAGCACGTCGTAGCACTTGCGTAGCGTCTTGCAACTTTGTGCTTGGAAAATCTTGTGATCCATTTTGTAAATGAGGGATAATCTCTGGTACTGCTAAACCGATTACAATTTAACTTTAACCAATAGAAAATCATCATATTGCTATAGGATAGAACTTAGGAGTACAAAATATCGGCTATTAAGTCTAAACATATTCGCAATATTACTTAAAAAATCTTTATAAAGATAACTACAAACTAAGTGGCTTCCACTTCCCAGTACGAATCTAACCAATCTAAATATTGGTGACTGAGGAGTCCCGCGGGACGTCGGCACATCTAGAAATAAGCTTACATTTATAGGCTGGACGGAATTGCACCGTGCAATGTACAGACTTGATGACTATTTCTGGGCCGCCATCATTTATTTAACTGATCATGGAGATCTTTTTAACTTTGTTTTGGGCTTTTGTATTATTTAGTATTTAAAAACACGGAATCATATTTACAGTGCTTAAACAAAGTAAACTATGTATAACTGTTCCCTTTTAAGACCTCTCTTTATTAACTTCACTGCAATTTTTGTAGCGTCTTGAAGTATTTGTTGCAACAATACTCTTTCCTCGAACTTAACAGATATTGGCACTCTATTTTATATATTTTTTTAGTTATTGACTATGTATCATTAGCTTTTAAGAAACCAATTAACTAGTGAATTAGTGAATATTTAAGTTAACCTTAATTGGTAAAGTACTCGTAGTTAGAAGTCACAACTGTGACACAGGGTTATTTTCTTTCATACATAAATTTGGTTCGTTATAAGACATATTTACATATATGTTGAGTCAGTAAACATATTACAATATCTACTATTAGTCAAGCACAATTGATTTTCACTTTGCAAATGTTGATAATACAAAGCTATATTTATTCACAAAAAATAACCAAAACGTAGTTATTTCAGAACAATGTACATATTAATAATTGGTTTTGCAAAATGAATGCTATAGCAATTTAAATGAAACTAAATTGAGTAACGTAATGAAGGCTTTATATATTTTTGTTGACTATGAGTTCTGTGGTAATATCTTTACCAACATTATTTATTTATTTGTTTTATACGCTTTCATGATAAAACAGCTCAACCAATTCGTACGAAACTCGGCTAGAGTATAAGAAGAGCTCAAGGGATGGCTTTTATCCAAGTGATTGTAGCATTTTTTTGCAAAACACAGAAAAGAGACAACAGAAAGAAAAGATAGAACTAAAAGATATTCTTTAGCTTGAGACTTGATGATAAAGGTACATTGATGCAAAAAGCAGCAATACTTATCATAAATCAATATTTATCATTGACAGTAAAAAAACCCCGACCCAAAAAAAGTATGCAATAATTATGACAAAAGGTTAAAAACGCTAAACCCTATAAAAAGCAAAAAATAACTTTTAACACTACGTAAACTAAATTTTGTCGTGTCGGGGGACCGCTCTAATTCATTACTTTAGATACGTGTTTTTTTTTTTAAACGAATGTTGTAATATCATTTTATTTATGTAAGTATTTATGAAGGTAAAAAGCGGTCCCCCGACACGTCAAAATTTAGTTTACGTAGTGTTAAAAGTTATTTTTTGCTTTTTATAGGGTTTAGCGTTTTTAACCTTTTGTCATAATTATTGCATACTTTTTTTGGGTCGGGGTTTTTTTTAAATTTATAATTTTATTTTATTTCATGCTTTTTAAAGGAGCTCCTTAATTTTTCCTTCTTTCATTTAATTTATTTTATCTTAAGATGGGGTCGCTATATGCGATCTCGGCCAAAGGAAGCTGTTTAACAATCCTCATGACAAACTGGCTCTGGGAGAATTGCACAAACTGAAAAACAATAAAGATTAACCTTTGGACATTCTAGATTTTCAGCAAAAATATAAATCGGTTTATCCGTTTCATTTCGGCATTTCAGGGTTTCATCCGCCACATCCCATTTCCAGCATTAGGTTCTCGTCAATCAGAAATATGAAGAGAACTCGTCAAGACAAATTCAACGAGCCCAAACTCGATGGGTTTACTAAAAGACAGTTCAGGGTTACGTCTCCGACCTTCGTGCCCTAACAGCAGACCAGCTCAGTGGTTCCAAAAGACATTAGTGTTTCAAATTTCAGATCCCACATATACTTGCAAGTAAACAGAGCGTGTAACATTCCTATCACATCTAGCAAACGAGCTGATGACCTTGAAGACCTGAACCGATTTCCACCAAACATAGCTAAGAACACTCCCGACTGACATACCTTTTAAACAAAAAAAACCGCATTACAATCGGATCGTCCGTTTGGGAGCTACGATGCCACATACACACACACACACACACACACACACACACACACAGACACGTCAAACTTATAACACCCCGTCGTTTTTGCGTCGGGGGTTAAAAATGAAATGTAATTTGATTAAAGTATGAAATATTGCTATTGAGGAATTTCTTCTTAGAAGAGAACGTTACTCACAAAGCCTTCAATGTATAAATAAAAACCCAAGCGAATACTTGACCTTATAGTCTAGATATTGAGATAATTTAGATATTGAGTCTGTCTCCTTCATTTTCCAAGCCACTGGTTCTATAAAGTCGCATTGTTAAAACATTTTTTACGCCTAAACTAAAAACTAAGTTTGATTAAATTCTGATGAAAAGTTAGTCTCCAAATATCAAAAATTTTGAAAAGAAAAATGTACTTTTCCTATTACTATACTATCTTTACTCAACTATCTCTCTGTGGCTGAACATTTCGCTTCCATAGTTAAAACATCTGAACCGATTGAGAAAAAAGGTATGGATTTGGTTTCAGGACGAGTGTTAAAGAGTTCTTTGTCGGGCCAAGGAAATTGCGGCAACAGCTACTCCCAAGCATGTACCTACATAATTACATAAATTATCACCTACTCACATGGACGATATTATCTGCCAATAAATCATAGAAACATTGGCACAACACCAGCATCGTCTGCACATACAAAGTCTAAAGGAATTTGTTTATCCCCTGTACCCCTGACGTCATCTTGTCATTATTAATAATGCTACCCAAAATCACAATATCCATCAACGTCGTCAACGCAGTTAATCTAATAACAACGATTTGTACACAAAACGTGGAAACAGAAGATTTTACCTCGGATTCTCGATGAAAAATTGCGACATAAATTATTACAGCCAACGATGCTTTACCATACAAAGAAAACTCGATTTTACAACTATGTACCTACCTGATTTAAAAGGATTGTACAGTAGATTTTAAGCGCTAGTTTAAGATACTTTCTGTAATAAGTACCACGCTATCATTACACTACAAAAAACTACCAATAAAATTAAGGATACCACGGCTGTTTGTACAACTGTAGATAACAGACGTTAACAATACATTAACGAACACGGAATACAATTTATTGCACCCCTGGCATTCCGAACGAGTTTTATAATTACACGTTTATCAGTCGTATCAATATTTTAATGATGGCTATCTTCGCAGAAGCATTTCACTTCGGATTCTCGAGTCGATACAATTTAGCATAAAAAGGTAATATTTAGTATCGTTATAGGCGCAGACGTCGTCGTTGGTGGCATGTGAGTCATCAAACAAACCCCTCGTGTAATGCACCCGGCGCGTGTCTCTTCGCGTCGACGCTACCCTCCTGTCGATAAGGAAACCGAGGGAACAAATTTAAATGGGAAATGCCTGGAAATGGCTCACGCTATTGTTGTACGATACCCAAAGGGGAGATATCGGGGCCCAATATCTATCCAACTATTAGCATTGATATTTATTTTGTGTGAGAATTCAAAACAAACTCGCAACGCCCTCCAACAGTAGAGATCAGTCCAGCTGATTGATAAGAATAAACATCGGGCCTGCACCCGATAGATAGTATCGGGGATTTAACAACCATGTCGCCCCTTTCTTAGTTAAAATAACAAGATTTCAAAACATTGTAGCGACAACCTAGAAGTGCGCAACAAGGCATGTACCACATATACTTTGCTGTGAATTAAACTTTTTATGGCGTGCCACATTAAGTCAAAAGAAGTTGCATTTATAATAATTATCATTGAAATATTGTTCTCTTAGTTTAGTGTGAGAAGTTGGCTTGGTTCCGCCGGGCGGCGCTCGCGCTGCTAACTCCCCGGGCGCGAACTGGGAATGCGCGTTAAACTTTTATTAAAACGCAGCGAGAAGTGGCAAGTTTACAATTTGACTTATTACCGTGACGCTAAAATGTAGTTCAAGGGAATTACTTGCGGTTAATTAATTTAAACGAGTATTGAATACAGAGAGTTAATAAGCGCCGACGATTGGCGAGCTGCCGAAACGGCAACTTTTGCTGTAGGATTGTTTCTAATGTACGGGAAGTTAGCACACAAGTTTACAAGCAAAGTTGACCAGGTTCTGTAACGAGATTAATGAATATCTATGACTCTTGTTCGTGCTACTTGGCAAACTTCAATATTGCTCGTCCAACTTTAGAATTGGAAGTTTTGCTAAATACAGTGCACTTTGTGACTTGAAGTACAGTTTTGAATGCAGTTGGTTAACAAAAGTGAAGTTTGTTTTAAAGTAAAGAAACTTATCACAAGTATTTACTTTCCTATTAGGGAAATAATTTTATCGAGACTTCAAAATGGAGCCCTAATTAATAACTGACATTTAGGTATGATGCCTTATTAAGTTTTGGACTCTTATTTCTATTTTTAAATTTTGAGTTCCAAGTTTAATATGTATTTGATTTGGTACTTATCAATAAATACCCACAACATTAACTACTTTACATCCTCCGACCTCAAAATTAACAGGTAAACTAAACTACATTACAATAACTTAATTCGACCAAAAGTCCAACAAAGTCAATTAACCCAAGACTGCATTAATCAACGGAGTTAGTTAGTAAAGCTAATTGGTATAAACAATTATGTGTATTGTCAATTGGGTATTACATTAATTTGATTACATGTCACTTGACAAATGTTGATAATATTCAGGCGATCATTAGCATACAGCGCTGAGGACGTCTTTGATCAGACAGTGTACAGATGTGAAGGCAAATAATGTCTTATTGATACTGATGTGTCAAACAAGCATTGTCAAATTAATCGTACAATAATAGAAGATGTGTTTCTTGTAAATGATGCCGCTACTATGAATTTTCTTGTTTGTTTACTCAAGATACAGTCTAGTTGGGCCCATAACTTAATAAAACACGCACTTTCGGTTAATTACAATGCGGGAAAAATAACTTTATATTTTATTTATTGTTTAAAGGATATCTAATTGACAAAAGGCATTGACGCTTTCATAACAAGACAAGAAACTGATATCTTATTTACCTTTTCATAAAACACGATAAAGCCATTTAGGCCAACTAATCACCAACTAAGATTTAGGTCCTACATTCTCCAGCACTTCACCTAAGAGGTCGTACTGGAACAGTTATTATTATTCATAACAGACTGCTTCACCTTTGTGCTCGCCGCTTTGTAACAGGGCTAACTTGAAATCGTGTCAAAGTACCTAATCGTACACTCAAATTACTTTATAACTAGAACGATGTTGACTAAACGTTCTGTTACTGCACATTACGGTAATATTCGGAGTCTAAACTTGTATGTGGCATGTGCAATGCAAATACATTAGTTTATTCATTCATTTGGTGATAGTTTTAGTGCTTTTAACTAGTTCTGTTTACCGTGCACATAATGTCCAAAGTATTCAAATGTTAACGCTATCAAATACACCTATTGCTACGATTAATTAAAATTAAAACCCTGGACACAATCGTATATTTAACACCATTACAGTCTCCTACCAATACCCTTAACTATAAACATTAACATTCATAAATTAAGAAAACCAAATTTTTCACATCCTATCTGAAAATCAGATCCCACCGTAAGCATAGCGGTCAGCATTTAATATCGCGAAGGCATGTAGCAATAAACAATATTACCTTCATATAAGAAGATAATGGCGTGCAATTCTGATATATTATTATAATAAAACACGTTAGCTAAACAAGGTGTGTTTCAGCACTTTACATGCTGTTAATTTGTGTAATAGTCAGCCACCCTACAGGGTAATTAAAGTGGGCAATAATTCTTTACATTTGCATAAAATGTTATCTTTGCTAAATTGTTCGTTGACTCACACATAATGTCGAATGTGAATGAACAAGAAGTATGACAAATAACAGGTGCTTCGCATATATCTAAGTTAAAGTTTTGAGTAACTCTTATGACTCACGCTGTGCAATAAAAAAGTCAGGGCTGGGAGGTAATAATGAGATTTTTCATAAATTGCAGCTGCAGCCATCTTCTCTGCTTTTATTTATACTCATTTTATGTATAACAGCATTCTAGAGTCACCACCTTTAAAATTAGACTTACAGCGTGCTCACACTGGCGGATTTTTGTCGCGCGTATCAAAATCTATCGCTAGTTTGTAAACGTTGTTTTCAAGGATATTCTTTCACCACGCAATGAAAACAGGCATCAAACCAGATATCAGAGGACATGTCATTTTAAACATCAAGCTTTATTTTCATTTCTTATGTTGAAATAGTGCATAATCCCTTACGTCTCTCCTTGCAGTACTAAAAGGTATTTAAGTACTTTTACAGGTACACGAACTGAGTCGGATAGTTGTCTTGTTTCCAATATAATCCCTTGTGAGTGATGGAGCACTCTATTGGCGCCAGAATCCATCCCACACGGTACTAACAGGTATTTGAATTAATGTTTACTTTTCCGCTTTTGTGAAATAGTTCTAAGGATGCATTTACACGGTGCAAGTAGCTTGCGCATGTTGAGGCACATGCGCAGGTAGGTAACATGCATTTTAAAAACAACAACTCACGCATGTACCAAGCAAAATACTCATCCGTGTGCTCTTGTCATTTGTCATTTGAAGACAAAATCCGTGTTTAGTTACGGGTAAGTAGTGAGAGAGCAGAATACCTCGTAACCATTTGCACCAAGGGTACCGTGTCGCCCAGGTAACTGGGTTGGGTTTAAGAGATACATTGGAATTCAGGCGCATCCAGCTACATTGGAAGGCAAATAATAAATCGATCGAGATTATTTTGTAAAAGATCTGAACAAAGCCTAGAAATATAATTGAAGTGTATGGTATATGTGGTAAGAATATAATTAACATATACCTCTAAAGTCTTTATAACAACAATAAACCACATCTCTAAAACAGGAGCGATGATGCTCTGATGAGCTTGATTACCGTTAAGTAGAATCCAGGAAACTCACAAGAACTATAAATTTTTTTACGACAGCTTAATAAGCTAAAAGTTTCGTAATGACGAGCCAATTTAATTATTTTGTTCACAAAACTCAGGCTACACGTAGTTTCCTAGAATAAGTGGCCAATTAACCTATGTAAATTGAATAATTTTAAAATATTCCCGGTCGGGCCCATGTCAAGGGATAGCCGAGGTGAAAATTCTAACTAGTTTGACCCGGCAGCCACCTCCCGCTATTCTGATTAACAAAACTTTGCGGCCACCGCCCAGTCGACAGTTTCATAAATGTCCTGCATTTAAAGTTTTCAACTTAATAATATACTAGTCAAGTTGCAAAATTTACCTCGGTGACGTTTGTACTGCGCTAAGTTCACGTCAAGTCCAACAACTTTATTACGAGCTCAGTGGCATCGCGCCTAGTCGAACCGAGACCACCTCGCGCTCTTAACAGCGATACTTCACCAGAACAAATTACAACCAGCCATTATGTTCTAACTATTTTATAAGCTCACATTTGTGGCTTTAAAATTCAGTTTTAGTAACCATCATTTTAGGAAATAGTTTGCGATCGTGGTCGTTCGTAGTCCATAAACGGTTTTACGTTCCAAGAAATCGTACTTAGGATTTCAGAGAGCTCTTAGGTGGTATTAATCTGTAAATGCTATAATTTCAGACAGTATCTACATAATTGCTGAAATATGCAAAACTTTTTAAGATAGATGCTATCTTTAAGGACGTCCCGCAAAAAGAGTAATTATAGACCGGTAACGAATTCTCGGCAAGTCGTTTTAAACTTGTTTAAGGCTTCGTCTTCGTTTTCCAGCCTCCTATTCATCCTAATTATGAGCCATCCATTCAAAGAGTACAGCGATACAGGACGCTTAATTGCCGAGATTACTTGTGCGCATACGCCCATAGGTCTTAGTTAATTTTAATGGCACCTAAATGAAATACAGCGCGTGTAAAGTTGTGCGAACAACGCACAAGTAACTCAGCCATTACTCGTCCGTCTCGTTTGTATCAAGCTGAATCTTTTATAAAGACGAGGCGTGTCCCACGGCCGCGGCGGCTTCTCTAATGATGATTTACTCGCGCGAGTTCCCACGGGCGGTGTAATTTTCCCTTAGTAAAGCTAGACTACACACACACACCATCCTGTTGTCCGAACTAAAGTGAAAACAAATGAAGAAACGCCTCCGTTTAATCATTCATTCGTGTGCGCCACGTGAGGCGGCTTTATTGAGATTTATTTTGCCTTTTATCGGTCAAGCGATGGAGGTAGTTACTTATTACATGTCTGTGGCCGCACATACCTACGCACACAGATTTATTTCAGCAGACACCTTTATGAATAAAAAATAATTATTAATTAACATAGTGTACCCAATTAAGATTAGCGCTTCTTGAATTTTTGTGCCTAAAACATTTTCTTTTTGGAGGCCTGAGGCATCTTTGTACACTTATATTCTTTACCTTCAATCAAATTCATTTTGGGCACATTTGCAATTTAGAACCATTTTCAAAAACCAGATTAGATATGCGACCTAAATATTTTAAATATTGACAATAACAGATGAAACGTAGTGTGGTATAAAGCCACAATACGGCAGTATGTTGGTAGCATGTTTTGTTTCTTTTATCGAGTAGAGGGTGATTCGAGGGTGCGAGCATTGGGCATCGGGCATACGGACCCAACCAACCCGGCTTAATTAACGCGGGCCCGAAGCGAATATTAAATGTTCGCAAATAGACGTATTTGTCCATATGTCGGCCGTGGACCGTGCCTTACGTGTACCGCAACTCGACATTAATTGAGATATCCACAGCGCTGTACACCGAATTGTACAAATTCAAGGTTAGTTAGCTGGGCAAACGCTTTAAACTAAATGTTAACTGTTAGTGATATGGTTACAATTCGTTTGTACGCCACTAGGAACACAATTAAGTCCACAGTAGCCGCTTTAAAATAATAATACCTAATTGCGCACGGTATTAAATAAATTGAAACTCGTATGTAAATGAGAGTATTTCATGCAACTTTATTACAGTTTTACATGTGGGGTGTTTGTTTGTCAGTATAAATTTAGATCACCTTGGTAAATTGTGTAAAAGCTCAAACGTTGCACCGTAATTAGACTCTAACTTTCGTTTATAAATACATCGTGGTTGGTGACAGTTTTCGGATGAGTGCAGGCTCATTAGTCCATACTCATAGCATGAATTTCAAACTGGACATAGTTTTGTATGTCAGTTACATTTTCACGAGGTAAAACCGCTGAATCAATTTTAAAGGAATTCAATAATGAGCTGAACATTCAAATGACGTTGAACTGCACTTCATTTCAATTATGCTGATGCTTTTAAATATCTCATCGAATAAACTCTTGAAAGGATGGCAGTAGGTAGTTTGTAATTTAAAATTAGTTTAAATTTAAAAACCTATATTTGTAATTTTTTGACCATGCAATAGTGAAGGAATTAACATTACCGCACTCATATTTTAAGATGGGCAATTTTTACTGTTTTAAAGTAAAGACACAGATATCCTAGAACAAGTAAACAAATAAAATGCAAAAACAAAAATGTATCTAATTTTACTCGTGCAGAAAATTGTGCCCGTGAATGACCAACTCTAAAAGAAAGAATAGAATCCACAGGATGATATTCTCGGAGGAGCGTCCAAGCTAGCTGAATGTATCCTCCCGGGAGGATAGGATTGGGCTCACTACAATAGTTTAAGAGGCGGGATCCCGGACTTACACTACAATCTCAGGCCGTTGGGTGCCATTTCAACCTCTTGAAAGCAAATAAGAATGGCGGTGAAAGCAAATGAAAAACTTTATGTTTAAGAGTTTTTATAACGCGTTAATAAGAAGTTTTTATTTTATAGCTTTCTGATTAGT
Organism: Helicoverpa armigera; assembly: GCF_030705265.1. Taxonomy (NCBI): domain Eukaryota; kingdom Metazoa; phylum Arthropoda; class Insecta; order Lepidoptera; family Noctuidae; genus Helicoverpa; species Helicoverpa armigera. The sequence goes on along the minus strand of NC_087132.1, from coordinate 3,696,038 downwards.
ATTAAGCGATCCAAATGGGTTGTGAACTCAATGATGAAATTACTGAAGTGGAGAGATATTGATAACACAAGGGAACAAAATAAGACTTTTTTTTTGTTGCATGAAATTTTATGACTTTTGTTTACTAATTCGAGGTCGCTGATTTCAAATCTACCCACATTTTTTTTCTAACAGCTTTAGTTTTTGAGATACAGCTATTGACAGTATTTTCGAACTAGTTACACTTAAATTTCATAAAACAGAGCATTTTATTTAAAAAGGTATATAATTTTTTACTATTTCTATTTTGCAAAATAACTGTAAAAATGATACTAACTATTTCTGTAATATTTGTGGTGAATATACATTTAAAGATTGTAGACTATGTGTGTCGGAGTTCTTGAAACGGGTGTACTTTGAGTTCTTTGGATTTTCTTTGGACACCTGCGACAGGTACCTACTGGGTGTCTAAAATGGTATGTAAAACATGCGTCGAGTCTTTAAGGTTATGGAAAAATAAGAAAAGACCCCATTTCAAGTAACAAACACCGATGATCTGGCGAGAACCCTTGAATCATTAGGTAGTTTTTCTGCGTGGTTGATATGAACAGTATTAACAAAAAAAAAACGGGTCAAATTGATTTACCCTAACTTGTTATCTACCACTTTACCTTAATAAAGGTGCTACCACCTTTGCACATCAAACTTTGGCTCATGAAACAATTTGTAGAAGCTCTGAACAAAAATTCTCAATACATATCTAAAAAGTCCCATTATTTGAGTATAGAGAAACTAAAAGCCGGAATTTCTGATGGTCCACAAATAAGGTGATTGATGAAGGATGAGAGAAGTTTCATAATTACATGACCAATATCGAAAAAAATGCCTGAAACGAATTCGTTTGGATTGCACAAAATTTTCTATCAAACAAAAAGGATGAAAGCTTATTCAAAGCACTTTGAACAGATGTTGTCGCATTTCCAACAGCTTGGTTGTAATATGAGCATCACGGTACACTTCCTCCTAAGCCATTTTGACCATTTCCCTGAAAATCTAGGTGATCTCAGTGAAGAACAAGGTGAACGGTTTCATCAAGATATTCGGGCTGTGGAAAAGCGGTCCCAGGGTCACTGGAATGCCAACATGATGGCGAACTACTGTTGCAGCATTAAAGACAGCCCTAGTGAACCGAAACAAGTTAGAAAACCTTATAAAAGAAAGTTTTTTGATGCTTAATTGTTGTTCTTCTGCTGTTTTTTGCTAATAAAATTGTGAAAATCACGTTTTGTTGATATCTCAAAAACTATAGCTGATACAGAAATTCTGAGTTCAGATCTTAAATTAGCAGCCCAAAAATATACAATATTAGTCGTAATATTTCATGCAACCAAAATGTTGTTCCCTTGTGTAATTAAATCAATAGTTTTTAGAAGCGCCAATTATGTTAATATTAATGAGACACATTGTCCCTTTTTAATTTTCTTTATTGAACTTTAATTTAGTTGAGACATGTTAATTGAAAAATAATATATCGCCTCTCTTCCCAAAATGAACTTTAATCGCTATATCAACCTTCCACTTTTCCTGAGCCGCGAGAAAATTCTCAGAAACTTGAAAGTTGTCACAATGCACGTCGAGAATAAGGCAAGGTGCGACATCTAGCTAATAATCTTAGAACTAAGGCGAGTGGCGCGCCGTCACAACGGAAATAACTTCGGCGTCTCTCGCCAGGATGTGTACGGAACCGCGTTTTATTAACTTTGTGCAAAGTGGAAATAAAGCGGTGACGTCATATTATAAGCCGCTTCAGGCTACCACCAAACTTATTTGGGTTTCCGTATTATATTGTAGCAGGTTGCATAATTTATTGCAACATTTTTTTGGCTTTATTTTTTTGTTTGTGACCGCGCGTCACGTACGATCCGTATGACGGAATATTGGCTTGACTGTACTTTTAGTGAATGAGAAACCAAAATAAAGACTGCATTTATGGTAAAGTTAATTTAATTACCTAAATAAAATGTAGTCAAATTCTTCATGTGTTATTGTAACCTTTAATTATGAAACCAAGTCCTCAACCGTGGTAACAGAATTATACACTTTGACAAAAAAAAACTTCGCGCGGATTAAAATATAAGTGCGAAAGAAAAAATTATAAAATAACATAATAAGCGAGAGTGCCGTGTCTTTAGCTTTATCTTAGCCAATGTTTTCATTAGATAATTCGTTACAATAACATTGAAATTACCGAGAGCAGATAACTCCGGATCCTGACCTCTAGCTGAGGTACAATGAAAAAGATAATACCATTAATTCATTTCTTTGATATTCACTTTATGTTAATTCGAATTAGCTGCTTCAAAGGACCGTTATGTTTTTAAAGGACCTTTTGTGTAACTTGTGTTCTAAAATTAACTTAGGCCTTAAAAAATTATGTCAATGGATCGTATCGTAGTACCGCAAAGTCGAAGTTCGATGAACACATTAAAAAAACAATTGATGCAATGCGGCTACAACTTTATTTTATAAAAATGTTGGGTGCCATATCGTAATTTTTTTCTCTTTTCATGACAAAAGGATAGCCTTTGATCCCGCGCACAATAAAAGTCACAACAATACACGCCAACTTCATTCAAATATTTAGCAACCTTTCAATATTTTCTCACTCGACCGCGTGTCATGAACCTTTACAAAATAATAATAATTAATTGTTGTTCAAACAAACTATTAGCTATGTAAAGTCTTTTATCACATTAATTAATGCTGCTGGTTACACTATAATTTACATTACTGCATATATTTGGCCTGAGTCACACGTGTGCAGCCGAATAATTATTTGTTGAACTCACGCCACCCACCCTCACCGCGGGTACGCTCACGGCAAAAAGTGCACGCTTTAAATTAAATAAAAATTGCAAATAATAATCGTCAGCACGCAATCTTTTTGATATTGGCAGTACGCTGTTAGCACGGCGCATGCGCTAGACAGTTCAGTGGCGACCAGTTTTAAATTTAGATTCGTGTCGCCGGAATTTCGCTGGCCTATTTAGACATCGCGAACGGCAGATTTTAAGTGAATTCAAAGGTACAATTGTTATTGATGTTCAGTTAAACTGTTCGAGTCAGTGATTTATCCGTGATGGACGCCAGTGATGTGAAGTGAAGTGATCGGTGTCTGGTTCTGTGCAGTGCGCGCGGGGTTATGTGGACAGACTGCTGAGCACACTACACCAAAATGTTTGGGAGGACGATGCTAGTGTTGTTGTTGTTGTGGACACAAGGTATTGTAGTTCAGTGCACATTATTATACTATACATTAGTTGACATCCCGGTATGTACTCTTGGCCACTATGAGCGTACACATCCACGACGGTTAGACACATAGGTGTGCATAGTAGAGTTCTACTTCTGTAACTGTGAATGAGTCATAGGCAATAATACTCTATGACAGAACTCAGTTAACGTGTAGTCTTGGATAAAACTAAATGGATAAACTTACTTATTTACAATAAGTAATCACTTCGTGTAAGGAAACTACTCTGAGCATTGTCCTGTTCAGGCCATCCTCCGTGAGGGTAGCTCATTGAAAAACGCAGGATATTAATTAAGAATAATAACAGATGAGCCTGCTTTATTTTTCGAATACTATTATAACAGAACGAAAATAATACCACAGTCACGTGTAACGATAAATTTGAACATGATAAAATATTAATACTGGCCTTTACCTTTATCAGTTTATATTTTGTTTTGCAATATTTTATAATTGAATCTCTCTGTGTGCAAACAAATTATATCATTCTACCAACTAATTAAATATAAATTATATTAATATAGTGGTTATTTCTGTCAGACCGTATAATAGGCTAGACAATGTTAACCAGAGGAGACTCGATGTCTACAAAGTTGATGCCGCGATATCGTTGGCCGAAATAAGTAATGCCATTAGGCAATTGAGGATTTGTCTATTACCTAACTATAATCACCGTTTGTATGGCTTCGGATGTGCAGTAGTAAGAAATCTCCAAGTGTGATGTTGAGCTCAATCGATTCATTGGCACATTAAGATCATTTCATGCCTTACAGAGATCATATAGGTGCCAGAACAGTGATGACGATGCTGTCACATTACGCTAATGTCCCTTTATCTTACCTTATGGAGATGAAACAGAAATAGGTAGTCAACCTGCTTTAACCTTAACCAAAAATCGATCTGGAGAAAGTTTAGCCCAATAAGTAGACGCTTAAAATGTAGAAATAAGCTTGCTTGGCATCTTATTAGTGAAACCAGTAAAATGATTTTGATGAAGTTTTATATAGTTAACTTTGGATAAAGATATTTGTGCAATTTGTCCTTTTGTGCCCCATTAAGATTATCAAGATTTAATTTATTACGTTTCAGATGCAGTAAGAAGCTTGCGTCTGGTGGAGCTTCGAGTGCCGACACATGAGCCAGAAGGAGGGATGGCCCTTCTCGGCTGTCAGTACGACATGGAAGGAGACACCCTGTATTCCGTCAAGTGGTACAAAGATGGCCGCGAGTTCTACCGCTTCGTTCCTAAGAATGACCCTCCTGTATATTACTTTCCAACTCCTGGAGTTAGTGTTGAGGTGAGAAATGTAAAACATTAGGTAAATTAAAAGATTATGTACCGACCCTTTCTTTGCAATTAGTCTTTGCAAACAAAGCCACCGATTGTTCCAAAATGTTCGTACATTTATAGCATTATTTACATCTTTTTGGTTGCTTGCGTAGGAGTGTATTATGTCTAGCTGTCAGGGTTCCTTTGATGTGCATTGAGAGGTTTATGGTGAACACACAATCAGAGCCAAAAAACGTAGAGCGCTGAACGAAAAGAATTTAAGAAATATTTTCATGAATGCTTATGAAATCTCGAACACTTGCACGCGTCGAATCATTCGAATCGTCCGAATCTGGTACTCAGAAATGACAGACGAATTCGGATGACTTCTGTTCGTTCGCCGTTCGGTGCGTTCGGCTCGGATCATGTTGATACTACTAAATACTAAAATGATTTTGTCGGATTGATAATGTCACTCTTAACTAATTTAACTTGGTCCACCGTAAAGTCGGACGTTTGTTTGACAATGAAGAACATTTGTAATTTATTTTATTTAACATAATTTTTAACTAGATACCACCCATTGTCTAAACTAAATCATCAGACAGAATAATGCAAAAGGCGAAAAACCATATAACATATAAGTAGTGTAAACGACATAATGGTAAATTTATTTACCCTTATTGTTGTATGTAATATCACCATGATAATGTTTATGTAACATTTAACAATGCAACTGTCTGAGCAGAAACTAGGCGATCACATCAAAATGTCAACACTGTACTAATAAATCATATGATTAATTATTATTCATGAATTCTATATTGCGACGATTCACTGTAACATTCAAAGGGGTAACCTTTTACTTATTTCATTGAAATCTGACGAAGCTTTGTGAAAGTCCCGATAGCCTAGTGGTAAACCACAAACATCTTAAGCGTGATTGTGGGTTCGATACCTGTAGAATAGGATATTGTTTGTCTAGGTACAAAAGTATTTAGTTACACAGAAAACCCATCTTTTTTTGAAGCCATTTTCCAACAATTAAGATACACGTGTGTTTATCGTTTGACGTCGCGTCTCGCATCAATTAAAAATTCTAAAAATATATAACCTATATCTATTCGAATTCATACAATATGCGTGATATAAATATGCTCAATGTCAGCTGTTTACGTAAGTAGAAATGATTTTTATAGAAACAATAACACATGGTAACAATTTAGTACAGTGACGTTACATATTTTATCATTATTTCGTTATAACAGATTACAGAAAATTTTCATCACAATATACAATTTCGGAGTCTGAAATTAATTTATTGAAATTAGGCTATTAGACACGCTAGACAGTAAGACGCTAACGTTTTATTTCGTGCGATGAACAAACATTATACCTACATACATTTGTCTCGTCTCATTAACACAAAATATTAAATAATCATTTGTTAATAATTAAGGGATCATCTTCAAGTATTTCATCGCTAAAAAAGTTACAAAACTATCTCTCGTCTCAGTCATGTCATCGAACATATTCTGTCGATCAAACTTCGGAATCGGCGGCAAGGAAAAAGCTATCTGTAACTCTGTGAGTAACTATTCAAAATATCAGCAATACTTGAAAACAACTTTCAACTCGCTTAGTATTTGCTCTTTTCGCGCAATATAGGTACACTTTCTTCAGCGACGGACGCTTCAAATAACTGTTTTGTATGAATATTTTTATATTAGCCATAAGTAAATCTAAATGTGATCGTGGAAACTCCTAATGATTGTTTGTAACTAACGTAACTTTAGAAAACATTTCTTAGTTTTTAACATTTAGCTTTCAGTTAAACGGTTCACGGGACAAAATGCTTCAAATCACGAAATTGTTTTAATTTTATGAGATGCCCGCCAATTCTAACACCTGTCAAATCGCTCATTTCTTTTTACGTTTTTATAGCATCGCAAGAATGTTACAAACGTTGGTTCTGGCCATTTTATATCATTAGTCAAAGCGATTACATTACGTCGCCGGTAATATGATGTTATTAGTGTGCACTCGGACTTCAGTGTATGGGAAATAGTGGCTTTGTCATAGTGTCACACAGAGTGTAAAATTAAACACACTTCTAAAATGGTTATAGTTGTTTTATAGGTACATTTTACGTCCTTGTAATAACGATGCATTGGAGTGGTGAACAATAAATTAGAAACTAACGCAACTGTTTTGTCCACTACTTTGTTGTAAATAAATCTTATCTGACTGTAATCTGCTGATATACCTACATGTTAGTTATTAAAAATATAACTACAGTTATTTACATTTCCCATTTCTATTTCTTTAACTAAGTACAATATTTTTTTTTGCAGATATCGCGTTCTTCAAACACGGTGGTAGCTCTAGTGAACCTGACACAGGAGTCAGCGGGACACTACCGCTGTGAGGTCTCCGGAGAAGCGCCTAAGTTCACAACTGTCTTTAGACAGAAATATATCAATATACATTGTAAGTCCACTTTATTAAGCTTATCACTGATGCAAAAACAATACAACTAGAGTTGCAGATTTTCTGAGCGAGGAATAGTTACAAAATACAAACTTCGAATCAGATTTATTTTCTTGACGTTCTATTTATTATTATTTACTTTCAGATTTAGTGGAATTTTCCATTTTGTAATTGACTGTAACCTGAATCTTACTTGAAAATATTTTTGTTACCTATTTATTTTCCTCAGATTTTTAAATTCAATTTAGGTTCGCTTATTATTTTTGGAAGCATCCCAGATAACAGATCACATTTGCGACTTCTTTGCATTTGAACTTTTTACGCATAAACCTGCTTCATACTTTATTATTTTTGTTTCAGTACTGCCTAAAGGCCGTCCTCGCGTAACAGGCCTAAAAGAACAATACAACTTCGATGACATGGTAGTGGCGAACTGCTCGCTACCTCCTTCCAGACCTAAAGCCCATCTCAAGTGGCTCGTGAATGATAAGCCAGCACCCTCCTCGTATATCCTGGGACCCTGGTACCGAGTGTCCGCGGAACGGCCTGATGCAGCTGAAACTATATTGCAGCTAAGCTTCTATGCGACTACTTCTGATTTTATTAATGGGGCCATAAAGCTAAAAGTGAGTTTCTAAATTGGTAGTGGCCTTGCATTTTAGTTTTAAGAGCTGTATATTAATGTATTTATATTGATTTTAGTGCCAAGCTACGATAGCACCGCTCTACCAGAGAGAAACGGAGTCAACCCATTACATTGCATTACCTTATTCAATTGGCACGGATGCACCCGAGGCAAAAGAAATCAAAGGTAACAATTAAATTAAAAGAAACTCGGAAATATCTAACATATAAAACAGTTTGCAAACCCCATATCAAGTTTTCGTATATAATCGGCCTTGTTTCATGGGCCAAACAGTCTGTTATCGCAAATGGTAATCATGTTGTTGAACAAACAATATTTTTGTTTGTTCAACAACTCTTTTATTCCATAGCCATAACACATGAAGGAACATGAAGATAACGAGTATTTCCAAAATTATTTTTGGAGAACAATGTCCTGTTTATATTGGACCTCCAAAACTAACTGGAAATTAAACATGGCCAGGCAAAATTAGTAATGTCAAGCTTTTATTTTCAGATGACGCTACAGTGGTGGATGACTCATTAGCATCTTTGCTCATACCAATTATTTTCTTAATATTATTGTAACACCGTGATATTGCAGTCAGCATAGGAGGCCAGAAATGTTCACATTCAAACTTTTATTTTATTTGTTTGACAAAATATTTCACGGTTCAAATTTCGAGTGTTTTGTAGCAAAACGTGGCGAATACACTGTAGACCATTTTAGATACGGTTAAACAATTCTTTGAAAGTTCACAAAACTTGAACATCAGGAAACGTTCGTGTAGGTTAACTGTACATATACTTGTAACTAACTAGGGAACTTGGTCCTACGAAGCAAAGCGTTCGCAATCTTGAATAGTGTCGTTTCGGAACGTAACAATTATACTAGCTACCTTCGTGAACTGTGCTGTGCAGGCAATCGTTCTGCTTACGCTTATTACCTAAGCACTTGAATTGCAGACAAGTTGTATCGTTAAACCAATTGCAAGTTAAACTAATTTATTGAGCAACTAAAAGTTTATTGATCAAATCCTAAAGACCTTCTTAATTAGCAATTAACATGCATATTAAGACCTAAATTCAGTACCCAAGCCAACTTTAAACGAACAAAACAACACACAAAAAGAGTAACACATACATACGTAAAAATAGCCACATAAGCTTTTTCTCAGTTGATGTATGAAGTGCGGGTGTGTCCTGAGAGACAAATTGCGGGCCCGCAGTTTTTTTATTTCTTTTACTGTAAAGCAAAATGTTTTCGTCCTCTTCGCAACGAAGTATTTTTGTGCTATCTAATACTGGCAACTTTTAAAATGTTTTTGATTTCAACTTCTGCAGTCGCACTCGCAAGCAATTATATTTCAGGGAAATATATTGTGTGGCCTAAATTAGTTATGTGATTGTCAATTATCTGGTTTTTACTAAGTATAGCTGTTTAAAAGCAGTTTTTTCTTTAGGTGTGCCTACATAATTGAACTGTTTTTAGAAAAATGGTAATCAAAAGATGTAGTAGCTTCCATAGAAAGGAGTGCTGGTTGGTTCAATAGACTTTCATGATGTTATATGTATTTACATTTTTTTGGTACAATATAAAGATTTTTTGGAAGTATCCCAGGTACATTGCTTCCGAGTTTATTTATAACTTTTAATATTTTGATGGTTTAACTGTGCACATTTTTGGCCACCTTTCAAAACGAATGTAACAAATAAAGACGTAAGTTATTTTTCGACGTAGATTTTAATAATGTACTTAGGTACGTTTTAAGTACATGTATGTATAAAATATTAATACTACCTTTACTTAAGCATAATAATTATTATATGGCTTTAACTTGTAATCATGAGAAATCAAGCTAAGCTTGACTGTGTATAGATTAATAACGATTAAGAAATAATTACAACGACCAAAATGTGTAGGTAATATTTTCGTATCCTGCGGGATTAGGGTGAGATTTGATATACTTATATCTAGATGTAGGGCTGTGCTAAATATTTTCTCTAGCACTTTAATATACAATATTATTATGAGGCACTTTAAGCAGGCGACTTAGTGAGTATTGCGTATCAAGTATCCGACATGCGTGTAGATCTCATCCTTTTCTATTGCGGCTTAGTAAACCTTGTTATTTTATTTATGTTTTTTTCGTGATACTCTGATGCATTCGAATGTAATAATTATTATATTGTTTTCTATGCATTTACACTATTATTTTCTTGAATCATTTTTTGTTATTATATTTTGTGAACGCGATACCATACTAATTAGAAGGGTTGTGATAGCGATATGACTGCTTTGCATGAATACCGATTGTACTTTATAAATAAAGGAAATATAGTGAGTTACAAAAACGGAGACTTTTTTACATAATTTATTTACAAAGCTATATAAATTCATTTAAGTTCGTAAGTGTGAAACTCACGGAAGCGTTTTGTTTTTATCATTAAGGTTCGTCGTGCTGCTTTCGTTGTTTTGTCATCAGTAACCAGAGCCTCGAGGGCCACTGGGTCCACCGCTTGGGTAGCCTTCTTCGCCATTGCTACCACCATTCTGAGATCCGGGGCGTTCTCTTCCTCGACCCTGTCCTCCGGGCCCGCCTCTTCCACCTCCATTCGGTCCGCCACTTGGGTAACCACCACCGTTACCTCCGTTACTACCAGGGAAACCTCCATTATTGCCTCCAGGGCCACCGCTAGGGTACCCGCCATTACCTCCTGCGGAACCACCGCTGGGGTAACCACCGTTACCTTGCGGTCCTCCACTAGGATAACCATTACCACCGCCGTTCAAATCTTCAATTCCCGAACTGCCTTGCGAGCCTTGGTTTGGCCCACGGGATCCCTGACCATTTCTGCCATTACCTCCAGGCCGTCCACTTGGATAGCCCATAAAGCCTTGACTACCAGTATTACCCTGTCCGAAGCCGCCGGCGTCTTGATAGCGTCCTGAGCCGGGCTGGTCTTGACCAGATCCCGGGAAACCACCATCGCCGCCTGGGAAGTTCCCACCAGGACCGCCTTGAGGGTAGCCCTGACTACCTCCTTGTCCACCGCTGCCGCCTGTTAAATAAATATAATATTAACTTAAGTATATTAAATTATAATTTAGGTTAATATTGGGACGTTTTTTCCTATGAAGCTTGAGAGCAGTGATTTACGATATCGAGAGTTCAGACTATTTTGACTGTTAAGAGGACTTTCAAAAGATACTATAAAAAGGATTAATTACCTCGACCAAAACCGTTTCCAGAGCCACCGTTGCCGCCTCCTGATTGAAAAGAAATAAATATCCATTAAACAAACTGAAAACTAATTTAATACAAATTTGAACCAGCAAGTAAATTCCAATTACCAACAGCTTTGTTTAGGTAATGCCGAGATTAGTTCACATTAATTTTACAATGAAATTAGCTAATTTGAAACAACAACAATTTTCCTAATAAAGTGGACGGGTTTATTAGAATTGAAGAGTACTTTAGGGTAAAATAGTTTCAGCTGTTCCTGAATGTTTCAAGTAAGTTATTAGTTTTGGCTGATTGGTTTCAGAAATGCAGTTTGGCACAAAGCTATTCACAGGTGTCGCGTCGCCAACCAAGATAATGAACCAACCCTCGTATCGGATCTGAGGCATGTATCCCTGCAGGCCGGCCTCGTACTCGACAACCTGTCGCCTGCCATCAGGCAGCACTACGTTATACTCCCCAGTGGCCAGGTCGCCATCACGCTGCTCAGAATGACCAAATTTAGTACCTGTCTGAGCGTCGTCCACGTCATAGCTAAACTCGTATTTAGCCGGCTCCTGAAAGACAACATTGGAAAATCAATACCTTAATAGCTAAGAGCGAGGTTATTTTTCCTCTCAACCTTACTACACGTGTCAGCTTATCCAAAATAGCCAGAGCCAAAATAAACAAAGTTGGAATTTGAATGAATACGTAATTACTTTTAAATAAACGTTGTGGTTGATGATTTACTTGTTTAAATGAAAAGTAGAGTTCTGCAAAACGTACATTAGATTGTCCATCATCGTAGCTCGAACCACGACCATTGCCCCTCCCACCCGGACCGCTGCCAGGACCACCACCAAAGCCAGGTGCACCATATGATGATGATGGCTGTCCACCAGGACCGCCGTTGAATCCAGCTCCAGCTTGAGACTGTGCTTGAGAACCACCGCCAGGAGACAAATAACTCGAGTCTGGTGCCGATTGACCGTTGCCTGAAGGCTGGAATCCCCCTGTGGGTGGAGGCCCATACGAGCTATCAGGTCGTTGCCCGAATCCTGGCCCTCCACTATTTCCTGATCCTGTACCTCCTTGTTGATTAGGAGGACCGTAAGACGACTGTGGACGGCCTCTACCACCAGGACCTCCGGGACCTCCAGGGCCTCCAGGACCTCCAGGTCCACCGGGCCCGCCTGGGCCTCCACGACCTCTCCCGTTACCTCGCCCTGGTGGACCGTATTGTGAATCAGGTGCACTGAAACCGCCTTGTCCTTGGGAGCCAAACCCTTGCGATCCTTGTCCGTTACCTCTTCCCGATGGTGGACCATATTGAGTATCTACAGATGGTCCTGTCTGTCCGTTGGAATAAGAATCCTGAGATCCAGAGGGACCTAATCCACCACCTGGTTGAGATCCCCCTCCGGAGCCTCCGTTACTGCCAGGTGGGCCATATTGAGATGATGGTCGACCACCAGAGCCAGAGGGAGGTAGGTAGCTGTTTACAGGAGGCTCACATTTGCTAGCTGGCCACGCAAGTGCGCTTAGCAAGAAAAATAGGAACTGAAAAATATTGAATCATTGTTAGAGTAGAGTAGAAGTTAAAGAAGCATTGAATAATCGACAAATGGATTCTACCAGAGAAAACACCATTTTTCATTCTACTGTTAAAAGTACATATAACTTTTAGCAGATTTTTATGCTTTTTTAACCATTTTCAGCAATGTCGGAAAAAAAATTGTAGAAAAAACTCGATTTAAAAAATTTATCGCTACAAATCGCACTGAATATACTAGCAAAGGACACAGAAAATAATGGTGATCCATCCCTTTTAAATCCTTTATAAACAAACACTTACTAAAATCATCACTGGGGTGCTTTCATGAAACCTTAAAGTTAACTGAGCTTGGAAGATGTGTTACTTTACAAAGTTTTAGCTTTTGAATACATTAAATTTGAATAGTCGCTGTTTATATAGGAAAGTTGGCACTGGTGAGCGTGATACCAATACGATGCAACAGCTCACGCGTGAGTCTACGTCTAGCTTCGTGCATCTGCCGAACGGCCGTCACCGACGCGTCATCCGTGGGACTCCCGGATCGGCGCGAGCGCATGCAACGACAAATAATGACTCCGTTACGTGACGAATACATACAATTAATATCAGCAAAACGCTCCCATTTATTTTGAATAAATGTTTGTCTGTCAGTAGCTCTGTCAAAGCAGAATTGATATCTACAGACTTAATAGGTTTGCATTGTTGCAAATATCAACCGCTCATGGAAATAATTTGTCAAGTTCCAAGATTATAAGCAAAACCCAAACTTTTTACTTGCAATAAAGCATGAGAACCAGAAACACACTTTTTGAACACTCATTTTGTGCTGCCTTTTTCGTAAATTATATTATTAGACGGACGAGTGCGTGTGGTCAAGTTAATAAAAACGTCATATCAAAAAAATCTCACATACCTAATTATAGGTTCAGTAAGACCAACAAGCCCCCACAACAACTGCACGCAAATGATTATTTCAATGAATGTATGATATTATTCATTGTTATACTAAAAACAAACTATGTACCATTCCATCAAGTTACAAGTAGATATTTAGTAAAAATAAAATTTTAACACGAAATTGCATCGTAAATCTTACGTATTTGGCAATAATCGAAATCATGACTATAAATAATTGTAGATCCAGTCACCTAGAGAGGCCTTAGGAATACCCACATTTTTAACAAGCGAAGGCCATGTGAATGACATCGGGACATCGTCAGACAACTAGGCCTCGTCCCATGTATGTGCAACGAATAATGCAGCTGCACACATGATGAATTAGATAGGTATAGACAACATTTTTCAGTTCTGTCAATCTGCGTAGATAATTCATCTGTTTACAATCTCATTCTCTTGAGAGAATGATAACAATCAACTGCTGCACTTGTTTACTTATTTGTCAATTTCTTCCTGTTCAGTTTGAATGAAGATTCGATTTAGTATCGAAAGTATTATATTTTTAAGTATTATAAAGGTAACTCGTGAGTATTCGTGAGGTACCAAATTGGCAGATAATTTGCAATGAGTGCGTGAAAGTCGCCTGAACTTCAAAGAAAAACTTTATGTCACCTTATCCTCCGAGCCTTTTCTCAACTATGTTGGGGTCGGCTTCCAGTCTAACCGGATGTAGCTGAGTACCAGTGTTTTATAAGGAGCGACTGCCCTATCTGACCTCCTCAACTTTATGGTTTTGTCAAAAACAAGTTTATTGATCCAGGCATAGCCAGGCGTTCTTATGTTTATTACTAATATATGCGGTTGTTTATAAATGGAACATTGTATCCGTGATGTCGGGCCGTGCAGTGATCTGTGTCATCCTCGCTAGTTAGCGAGTCGTGAGTGCGCGCGTTGCGACAGAGGCAAGCCGCCCCTTACCTGCGCCCGCGACGCCGCGACGCGTTGATAACGTGCTGCGAAACTTTACACTTATAATGAGGCTTATGACTTCACGATTTTTGGACTCGTTATTATTGTGTCTCGGATCTCATAACATCATATTTATGATCATTACATATGACTCACGCCTATTGGAAATATATAAAGCTTTTCGTTGTTTTGCATTGACTTCAGTGAAGGCTTAGTGTTGGGTGCAGTCTGGTGTAGTTTGACGTTTAAATGTGTAACTGATAGAAGTTTATACTTATTAAAATTTTTAATTTTATTACTTTGTCTAGCTCTTTACCTACCTTTGAACGAAGTTCGTTTACTTACTTGCGATGCAAATAAATCATTATAATGATGTATTTTCTCAATGGCACATCCTATCCTTTCCATATCACGTGTGTAAGTAAGCACCTTTGAATGTGCGTGCAAATAACGAGATTTGAGAGGTTTTGCATAACTCTAATGAGGAAGTTTGTTCTTAAGGGGTTTTCTCCAACTGTCACGTTATTTTACAATTCTACCTTGGCAATTACATATTTTCCATTTGTTTACCGTTTACTAATTGGCACTGTTTTTTCATTACCGTAGACGGTAGTCCAAATCCACAGTTCACCAATATTATAAATAATGTACACAGAATAAGCAACATCCTTTAATAAGCCATCAGAGCGCGATGAACAAATATGGGCATTACCAGCACATTCCCACAAGCAAATCACGCTAGGTCCGATACAATATTTGCTATCGACCCAAATGTATTAAATTTTATACTAAATATTGCTACATATTACATAGATAACTGTCATATTTTATTATAATGTATTTTGGTACATTCCGAATTTAATGATGCCATTCCAGTATGAAAGGTACAATAGAATTCCCGTGGAACCGTGCACTATAGATTTAATTAGTTTCACGAAATCACAAGAGGCGCTTGGGTTCGTAAGCATTGCCCAATAAACAGCCTAATACGATTCGTGAGTTACACACGGACTTACCGAGAATCGATGATCCTCATTGTTCATGATTATCAGCTATTCCTAATGCATAAATCCTACATCGTTATGGTCGAGGCTGGTACAATTGTGTTGCACTCTGTGTCAATACTCGAAAGTGGGTCAGCGAGACAGATTGATGACGTATGCTGGCACATCGCTCCAACCCGACGACCCTTTGTTGTATATGCGTCCCAGCTGTATGTTCACTTAAATAGATTGAATCGTCCTGCCTCTTTAGAATATCTGCTGCAGCGTCAGCAAGTTTGATTTGCTATTAATCTTCTCATTTGTTGATGTCTAAAAGTTAACTGGGTCTTTGTAGATATTGATTCCAAAACAAGCAACTTTTTTAACGTTGTGTTAAAATCCAGATTTAGTTCTGATGAAAAATATAAGCGACAGTAAATACGTTCGCTCTTTTCTATTGTTGTTTATCCCTTTTTTCTGTGAAATATTCCACCTCAAAGTTCTTAGCACTTTTATTTATGACCTAAATGTAAAACGTTCTAAGAAGAAACTCTAGTATTTAATTTAGTAAAGTGTCATTGGAACCTAGTCGCCGACTGTGACGGACACTTTTCTACGGAATATATTACGGTAGAGTTACTCGTAAATACTGGAAGCTAGGACTTACAATCAATCTCAGTCCAAAAGTTTTAACTTTAGGTCTCAATGTAAACATAGGTAAAGGTTTGAAAAATAACTAGGTATTTTATTGTTTTTATTCTTGTTTTATTTATGTCAACTTTTACACAAAATACTCGTAGAAATGTTTGTAACAGAATTGTGTGATATTACTATATATATTTTAATACTGTTTTACTCAGAAGTATGACAGCAGCAGTTTTATTTAAATGCTTTAATTTAATGTTCTAAAAGAATTCTCACTAACAGTGCAAAAAAATTACAAAATCTTATTTTCAAATATTTTCGTTGGGTTTGAAATCATCATGATCTCCAGAGCCTTTTAACAACTATTTTCATTGAGTTTTAAATAGACATAATAACATGAAAAATAAAACAAATAATTAGGTACTAATACTACCTATAACGTCTTACGGTATTAATATCACTATGGTACTATCCTATTGTTACCTCATCTATCACAGTTAAAAAGGTACTATCTACAACTATAATACTTGCTAAAGTTGACGCCAGAATTTCGTTACTTCATAATTTCACAAAGAAATAGAAAAAAAATCATTTTTTTTAAATCGTTATAACAGACAGATCTTTGCAAGTCATAGAAAAATACGAACTCCTGACGTTAACTGTATAAATTTTTTAATACTCTATTTACATTGTGTCAAATTATATATGTCACCGTAAGATTACAAACATCGTTAGATTACAATCTATCTCGAGAGATTGTAAACTGTCGAATTATTGTAAACCGTAACACCTGATTGCAATTTAACGCATTATTTTTCGCTATATTATAATCTATCGATGAGAAATTGTCAAATTGTCAACTGTCCGAAAGCTCTCCCTGATTGGTCAGTCTTTTTGTAAGATCGAGAGCGATGTAGAGCGGTCAAATTGTCAACTGGCGTAGAACGGAATACATCTTGCGCGCTGATTGGTAGAACGTCAAAAAAGACAATGTTCTTTGCAACTCCCGGTGTCACAGCTCTTTGACGTGCAAAAATAAGTGACGGTTTAATTTTTTATAAAATCAAAAATTGTACTTAATTTTTAAGACTCAAATTACACACAATTAAAAATTGTATTAAAAATTGAAGTTAGTGACGAAAACGAATCGCTGCAAAACCGACTCCACGTAGTCTTGTCTGCCCTACCCCTAGAGTGCAATTCAAAACCGCGTAGGCGCGGAGGGGCGAGGCGGCCTGCGAGCTGAGGCGCAGGTAGTTTCAGCGCTCGCCGCCGCGGCTGAGGCTGGCCGGCGGAGCCGGCCAGCAAGCCGAAGCTGCGGTGGTGAGCGTGAAAACCATCTGCGACGATAAGCTCGCATGGGACCGCCGGAGCCCCGCAGCGCCGGAGCCGTGACAGAAGTTATGCTTGCTGCATGTTGCATGCTTACTTCCATGCTGGGTCAATTAATATGGGATGTGTTATATTTTAAACAAAAAACTCAGTAGGTACGAGTTAAAAAATTAGAAGGTAAATAAATATTTTTATGATGTCATTTAATAGTATTTAAGAAGTTTACTGTTAGAATGCATGCTACAAATTTAGATGCAAAAAAATAACCATCATGCTGAGTTGTATTTAGAGTGGAAGATAACTCGTGGCTAAGATAGTATTATTTAGATGCTCGACGCTTTATTAATTGTGGCTGACTTAGTAATTTAGAAGGCAACATACATTTTTCTGGGCGAATAATGATATTAAAAAGAAGCCTGTTTAATTAGCACCCCTTTTATTTTATTTTTAAATATTAGTTTGTATTTGAAGACAAAATACCTAACTGTATTTTTATAAGAGTTATTTTTATATAAATTTAATACTTGAAGAATTGTTGAAGAGCATTTATTTTATTTAACTGACACCTCTATTTCATTCCTAACTCTACGGGAACTCCATGGGAACAGAACGGCTGGTCGTGATTGGTCGATCTTACAAAAAGACTGACCAATCAGAGAGAGCTTTCGGACAGTTGACAATTCGACAATTTCTCATCGATAGATTATAATATAGCGAAAAATAATGCGTTAAATTGCAATCAGATGTTACGGTTCACAATAATTCGACAGTTTACAATCTCTCGAGATAGATTGTAATCTAACGATGTTTGTAATCTTACGGTAACATATACATAATATAGATTTAAATTCTCATAATCCACATTACATAGGTTTCTTTCTGTTCGTTATTTTAATTTTTATTATTTTCTTCATTTTTAACCACGCATTTTGCTATACTTTATTTTCAGAACATCTATTGAATTTGAGAAATACTTATCGCAATAATCATTTTGGCCGTGCCTAGTAAAAAAATATTAGTTGTAAGCAAGAGGCAGCAATGCAGATTGCCTGTGTTTTTTCAAAAGGCACGAGACAAGAGTAAACTTTTCTTTCTTATTGATAGATTTCCCTCTATATACAGAAATCAACTTTATCACCAAACAAATATTGATACTCTTTACCAATTAATACTGTCTCTTTAATATTAAGAACGATCGGAAGATGAGGATTATATTAAGCTACTTACATATAAAATTACTACTATATTCGTTGGAACCTCTAATCTTATAATACAACAAGATTTGTCTATCTCTTTCTAATCTTACTAATAATCACAAGTGGCACTTATAGGGTTTTTTAGATCTAACCAATTTATTTTATTCAGTTAAGAGTGTAAGACGGCATAGAATTTTCAACCCAGATTATGTTTTGTATTTTCGATGTCGTTAGATCTTTTTATTCAGGTATTTTGGTCCTTTTCGAGTGTTGTATTGATGACCTACCTCACATGTAACAATGATCTTTTGACAGAAATTCGATAACATTTTAAAAATTGTATTATTAAAAGTCAAATATTTTTATTTCTGTCGATCACACATTCTTAACTGTATACGAATAATTCGGTTTATAATCATAAAACTACAATACTGTTTGCATGTTAACCTTCTCTGGCTTATCCTTGCCTCCTCTGCGGAAGTGTTGCTCGATCTCCGCGAGAGACTTACCTTTGGTCTCAGGCACCATGAACAGTACGAAGAAAAACGCCACTGCGCAGAAACACGAGTACAACCAAAATGTACCCGCTGATCCCAGTACCGCCTGAAGAAGACAATTAAATCAAACTTTAAATACATATGCCTATAAAAAGTCATTCGAAACATCAAGCTAGTTGCACAGTGAGAGATGGATAACGACCGTCAATAAACTGCGTAGACACTATATTTGAAAAAAAAAAGTGTTTACAATAGTTTTTTATACTAGGTACAAGTTATTTCTGAGAAAGTTGTACAGTCCAAGTGAAGCTTATAATGATGTATTTATAAATTATACAAAACAATTTTAGTACAACATGAGTTAAGTTTCGGCGGTCGGGATTTTGATTAAAAAAATATTTATTTATTACAATTACTTTAATTAATAGAAAAATATACAAGATAGGCTGATGGCTAGAATCGAACTGAACTAATACAATGAATAAAACAATAATATTCATAAAAACAATAGTATCAGGTAAAATGCATGCTTGCACAAAGTGCCTGGTGACGGTGCTGCTAACTCAGCGCGAACGACTGTTACGATGAGTTAACTCCTCCCTCCATAAGATAGAAGCAACTCTTGCTTCTGG
This sequence comes from Helicoverpa armigera, assembly GCF_030705265.1. NCBI lineage: Eukaryota > Metazoa > Arthropoda > Insecta > Lepidoptera > Noctuidae > Helicoverpa > Helicoverpa armigera. Next base: position 3,676,429 of record NC_087132.1, on the reverse strand, counting down.
CGGCGTCCTCGCTGCCTTTGGTGTCCTCTGGGATCTTCTTAGTTTTCCAGGTATACAGCTTCCAAGATGCTGCAGCGATCAATAAGAGATATAAGATGAGTGTGCTCCAGCTAGGCGTGGCTGCTATGATTGGCCAACTATAGTTGTCTGGTATTGAGATGTCGCCGGCTCTGTTGATAAGTTCATGGATGCTGTCTAGGGAGATATCCTCTATATGAAGTTCGAACTGTATTGGTTGTTCTGGGACTTGATGCTGCTCCGGTAATGGGATGACTTCGTTGATTACGATTGTGTCGGTGTGAGATTGCAGTGTCTTGTTCAAGACGTTCATCTGGCAGTCTTCTGTTAGGGTGGCGAGATAGATTCCGGATAACTTCTTGTAGTTTGTCTTCGTATTGCATTGTGTTTTAACTATTTCATCTTCTTTTAGGACGAGTAGCCAGTTGTTGTCCCCGATCTTCTGTACTTTTCCTCTTCTTAAGTTCATCTTAGCGTGGGTGCAATTTGCTCGGCGATGCTGGATGAGGGCTGGTATGCAGTCATCTGTGTCTTCGATTTTTCTGGTGTCCAGGAGTTTGCAGAGTTGGATGTCGTCGGTCAATGGCTGGCAGTCTTCTTCCAGGTAAGCGTACTCATCGTTACCAAGTGCAAGGTATTTGGATTTAGGAATAATAGTAAGGTTATTTTATTGGGGATAGAATAGAGATGAATAAGGTCATAGGTTTTTGGGATAACTGACGGAATTTCGAGAATAAAGTTGACTGAGTGTTCTGTACTGTAAGCTTTAACTTTAATCGACTTTTCTATCTTGTATATGTTATTAAGACTAATGCTAGCTACTGGATTAAAAGTAAACCTATTTTCTAAGTTTCTTAACTCTTCAATTAAATTCTGCGAACTTATAATACTAGGATGCATGGTGCCCAACTGAGCAAATGTCATAGCATCTTCTAACAACATTAACTTATCTATTATTATCTGTAAACTAAAATCTATCTGTACGTAAATATCTAGGAAATGTAAATGATTCGATAAATCATTAGAGTTAGTGGTAATATTTTGCAGCAAACTAGCCAAGTTTTTCTGGTTATTATTCAATTTTGTCAATTGTTTACTAAATTCATTGATTGTGTTATGTGCCAATACTAGTGATTTTCTTTGTGAAACCTCAACGGTTCTAACTCTGTTTCTAATATTTGCTATTTCTTCTTCAAACTTAGTGGCATCTTCGTGGTCAAGATTGCCAGTTATAGACTTAACTATAGTACCTAATCCATCTATAAGACCGCGACGCTTCCTAACTTGGGGCGTTAAGGACTTAATTTTCTTACCTATAATATCTAAACTATATTCTATTTGATTCCTATAAGTTTTATGTAGCTCTCCAGATGCTACATTCTCAGCTGCTTTAGTGCTTGCATATAAAGACATCAGCTGGATAGCTGTTAAGTGCAGATTGCTAATATTATAAACGCAAGCGAGACTAAAGTAGTTGTCCTGTTTAAGGAGTTGACCTTGTTTAAGGAGGAGGATACCGTGATCATTACCTACGTGGTCGATGGTTACGGTTGCTGTTGCGTCGAGCACGACGGCTCCTGCGATGAAGGTCCTGTAACAAGATGAGGTCTTCGTAGCAGCTTGAAATGAACTCTAATAGATTTAGAGTTCGGATGGTTACCTATTATTTCAGCCACATTATTTGGGTGAAGATGTATGATCTTGTAGGGCCCTTTAAAGACTGGTTTCGTCTTGTCACTGCGTGCTGACTTAGCTACCTGCTTATAAACAGTTTCTCCTACCTTGAACTTTATCTCTTCTGCTTCTTGATTGCGTTTGGCAATCACTTGCTCCTTGTTCTTGGACATGTGTGCAGCGATGCACTCTTGAACCGCCTCTGCGTTGGCGCGATGCTTAATAACATAATCTTGGTAGAACTCCTTAGGATAGTATAATTCTAAAGGGTTCCTAGAAGCTGTGTGTCCGAATAATAATTCGTGAGGTGTATAATCTGTTACTGAGTGAATAGCGTTATTATAGGCTATTATAGAGTACTTCATAATTATCTGTATAGGGTCATCTTTGTTGGTCATTCTTTGTATCCTTATTATTTCCGCTAAAGTAGAGTGTAACCGTTCGATGGGGGAGTTAGAGTTAGGGTTGTACGGGGTTGTAAAATGTATGTTAATATTATGAAGTGCGCATATCTCCTTAATAACGTCATTATCGAATTTAGTGTCTGAGTCCGTGGTTATCTTATTGGGCAAGCCTAATACTGAGAACACGCTTAGCAATGCTTCCGCTACGTGAACGCTACTGCATGCTGTTAATGGAACTGCCTGAGCATATTTAGAGAAGTTATCTATTATTGTAAGGAACGTTGCACCTCCTGTTGAGTAAAGATCCATAAATATATGTTCCATTGGTTTACGCGGTGTTTCAGTCAAAGATAAGGGTGGTTTTAAGGGGTTGCGTTCATATTTAGACCTTAAACAAGTGTCGCATTGATTAACAAACCTTTGAATGGTAAGTAGCATATTAGGCCAGTGATAATTTCTATGTAACTGCTTATATGTTTCCTGAATACCGCGGTGAATCGTTTTACCCTCGTGATATTTTTTGATTAATTCTTGTTGTTCCGATTTGTTTTCTACTAGAGTAACGCGTGTAGTACATTTAAATAACTTGGGACCTCTATCATTGAATATGGTTGTGTAAACTTTAGAAAATGCATGATATAACTCTTCATTATGAAAGTAACAGTGGAATACACGATCAGCTATGGTATGTTCTTTAAGAAATCTAACTATTTCTGACTCCGTATTATTAACTGGGATAAAAACATCTTTTACGACTACTTTTGAGTTAGTAGACCTATTATCTACTCTATATGTGGATCCGGGTGTCAACCTAATGTGAAACTGTTTAAGTTGCCTATCAATAGCATCTGAGATAATGGGTATACCTCTGTTTTCGTTGTCAGGCTGGGTATGTCTTGTGGATACTAATTCTGGTTCTACTGATACTATACTCATACTATCAGACTCCGTACCTATCCGAGATTCGGGTACATTTTCCATAGGTGTTGTCTCTGGTTGATTATCGGGCGTCTCTGATTGATTTTCAGCCTGCCTACGTGCATTATCAAATATTCTATTTATAATTTCGTCGTCATCATTATCATCAAAGTTTACAGCCAATGAATCCATACTACCGTGGAAGATCTTTACGCGTGAAAGAGCGTCTGCGTTGGTGTTTTGGCGACCCTTCTTATAGACAACTTTATAGTCGTACTCCGCTAGTTTTAAACGCCATCTAGTTAATTTAGAATTAGGGTCTTTTAGTGACATTAGCCACGTAAGAGGTCTATGGTCTGTGTAGATTGTAAACTTTCGACCGTAGAGATAGGGCCTAAAGTATTTAATTGCCCATACTATGGCAAGTAATTCCTTCTCTATTGTAGAGTATCGCGATTCTGTATCGGATAGAGTCCGGGATGCAAATGCCACTGGTTTGTCTGATCCTACTGTACCCTGTGATAACACTGCACCTAATGCTACATCGGATGCATCAGTAGTGAGAATGAATGGCTCATCAAAATCGGGATACTTCAATATTGGTGCATTGGTTAATATTTGTTTGCACTTATTGAAGGCTTCTAAGAACTCAGGAGAGTGAATGACTCTACTATTTTTCTTGAGACAAAGGGTCATTGGTTTGGTGAGTCTAGCGAAGTCCTGTATGAACTTTCGGTAGTACCCGACTAAACCTAGGAAGGCTTTTATTTCCTTCTGTGATTTAGGTAGAGGGAAATTGAGTACCGCTTTAATTTTATCTTTATTAGGTTTCAAGCCTTCGTCGGTAAGTTCATGTCCTAGGAAGTTAACATGCTTTTGCAAGAACTGAGACTTATCTAACTGGATCTTTAGATTATGTGTTTTAAATCTATCGAATACTTGTTTTAATTTTTCAATGTGTTGTTGTAGTGACGTAGATATTATTATTACGTCATCCAAATATGTATAAACGTTATCTATGCCTCTTAATATGTGATCCATAAGTCTTTGAAATGTACTAGGTGCATTTTGAGTCCGAAGGGCATCCTTAGGAACTCGTAATGTCCTCGTTCTGTGGTAAATGCGGTTTCTCTATATCATTGGGGTGCATTTCCACCTGATGATATCCGCTAGCAAGATCTAATGTGGTGAAGTATTGTGCACGCCCTAATCTATCTAGTATGTCATGGATGTTCGGTAGGGGTACTTGTCCTCGATGATACGGTCATTGAGCCGTCTATAATCGATTACAAGTCTCCATTTGACATTGCCCGCAGAATCGGGTTTTTTTGGTACAATATGTACGGGGCATGACCAAGGGGAAATGCTCTCTCGAACAACACCTTGCTGAAGGAGTTTATCGACCTGTTTCCGAATTTCTTCGCGCTGTTTTGGGGCTTGTCTATAGCTTCGTACAAAAACTGGTGTTTCGTCACTTAGTCTGAGCTCGTGTTTGACAGCATGTGTAAAGGTAAGTGGTATATCTTCCGAGTGGAATATCTCTCTATACTGATAACATAACCGGGTGATTTCGCGCCTCTCTTCGTCGTTCAAATGATCTACGCGGATTCTCTTAAGGTTCTCGGTTAATATGTGATCAATATCTGTTTGGACTTGCGCGGTATTTATAGCTAAGCTGTTAGGTCTATTTGCGTTCGAATATTGTTCTAATTCAATAGACGGGTTAACCGGGATATACTTCTTTTGATCGCTATAATTAATCACCGATGTTTTAAAAGTACCGTTTTCTACGTTGACTATTGCAGCCGGTGACGCCAATCCGTCTGACCAGATAAAATCATCATGAGAGTATTGTCCGTCTAAGTAGTTAGTTTTGACATTAACTATCTTTTCGCACCTAGGTTCAATGCTTATCCTAGGGGGTGGCTTAGTGAAATGTATAGGTATTTTCGCCGTAGATGTTTGTAAAACATTATTGTTTAAATCAATATTACTCTTAAGTTTTTGCAGAAGGTCTATTCCGATTAGGCCTTTATATTTGGGATCGAAATCGAATATAATAAACTTATGTGTTATATCGCTATTAAAAACAGGGGGTAACGGAAGGTACGCTACCTTGTCGTGTAGAGATAAGTTATGTGCGGTTTTAATTTGAAAGAGTTCTCTTTCTACGCAATACTCAAATATAGTACCTGTTATTACGTCGGTAGCAACAGCGGAATGACTCGCGCCTGTATCTATTAAAAACTTACCGTTAAACTCAGGTATCATGATATATGGTAGATATTTTTTAGATTGAAAATTGATCGATATTAAGTCCGGTTGTCTAGACTGGGGTCCTGGGTAAAATCCTGGTCGTGACTTATCTCTTGTTCGTCTATGTTCATGTTGGGCTCGAACGCTAAGTCGTTATTGTCTGTGACGTCATAATACTCACTGTCAACTGGGCCTTGTTGGTCCTGAGTATTCATCTGACTCTGAATATAAAATAACTCCTGTGAAGTAAATGGTTTTTCTGGCTTACCTGCCGTACGCATCGTGACGTCAGACGATACGGGCGTGAGAACCGGTGGCTTCGGAATGTTTGGTTGATTCCTAAAGTTTCCGCTTCTAAAGTTACCTGAACCGTTCTGTCTGAAGTTGCCTGATGCTGGTTTGTTCTTCCAGGGCAACATGGACTGTACCCACTGTTGTCGCTGTTCAGGGGACATGTTATTTTGTTGTGGCACAAAGTTGTTTTGTGGCGTAATAAAAGGGGCAATTGGTTGATTTATGAAGTTAGGCTGTTGTGCTACTGGGTTTCCTGTGTTGCGATGGGGGTTAGTTGATTGTTTAATTAACTCCTTTGGTTTCGCTTGAGACGTAGAAGGATTATTAAAATAAGTAGCTCTATTATATGCAAGCCTAGCCTCTTCTTGCCTAGCCGCTATGATAGCTGCCTCGAACGTATCTGGTTTAGCGATTCGAACGCCTAAAGATACGTGGAAGTCTAACTGGTTCACGTACTGCTCGATAACCATCTTCTCATAGTACGATTTATTTCCGTGCTCACCCACAGAATACAAAGTATCTAGTAGTTCACGGAGACGCTTGCCAAAGCTTTCAGCGTCTTCTGTCTTAGACCTACGCACTCGCGTCAGCTCCTGCATAACCTGTATCTCGTTACGTGGTTCACCAAGGCGTCTTATCAAAGCGCTCTTTATCGAGTCCCATGAATTAAGATAACCTTCATATGCTATTGCATCAACGGCGGGACCACTGAGCCTACTCTTAATTAAACAGAATAATGCTGGGTGTGAGCGATCTACTTCACTTGTTAACTGTAACAAGCTTTCTACTTCCCTTATATAGTAATTAAGTAATTTAGGATTACCATCATATCTTGGCATCAAATCAGCAATAAGTTTATACGGTTTGTAGTTAGCATCATAATCTCTGAGCGACATTGTACTACTTCAATTTACCTGTCTAGTGGCGCTTGTACGCAAGACAATAGAAGTGTGAAATTTAACACTTGGAATTTATTATCAGAATACTTAACGCTATTTATAATAACTTGTGGTTGCCAACTGCGATTTTAGCTTATAGACAGACACACAAATATCAACGTAAAATACACAAATTATAATAAGACAGGAAATAGAGCAAGGACACTTGATAAAACGAAGAGTACTTACCAAAGCAGCCACTGCATCTCCTGTCGAGTCGAGTCTCAGCCAGCGCAGCTTCCTCCAATTCTCCGGAGATCGATCTCGATGATTATAAAGGTGACCGACCGCACGATAGGTTCGTTGCGGATCGCGAAGGAACGATTTGGGAATCGTCACTCTCGATACGAAGAGTTTTATCCGAACTAAGAGCGTCGCGATCCTACCGACTGCGCCAGTTAAGTTTCGGCGGTCGGGATTTTGATTAAAAAAATATTTATTTATTACAATTACTTTAATTAATAGAAAAATATACAAGATAGGCTGATGGCTAGAATCGAACTGAACTAATACAATGAATAAAACAATAATATTCATAAAAACAATAGTATCAGGTAAAATGCATGCTTGCACAAAGTGCCTGGTGACGGTGCTGCTAACTCAGCGCGAACGACTGTTACGATGAGTTAACTCATGTTATAGGTAATGACGTATAGATGTTTTATGTCACGAAAGCGGATGAACCATACTTGTGTAAGTAAATGTACAAACACATTGTCTTTGTACTGACTCGGCGACTCGACCAATACTGAGCGCTCCCGAGCTTACGCATACAAAGACAATGTGCACGTACGTTTACACACACAAGTATGCCTCATCCGCTTTCGTGAGACGAACAATCTATGCATAGTATTAGTTAAGTATTTTTAAGTGCATTTATATTGTTTAAGGTACAATGGGGTTGGCGTATCCTTGTGGATAAAAACCCCCAATTAAAAAATAAAGATTAAAAAAAAAAAAAAAACTATGCATAGGTATTTGTATAGCATGCGCTATATATTGGAGACCAGGTATAGAGGTGGCATGCCCGATTGAGCGCTTCTAATTGGTTCCAGATTGTGAATCTTAACCACCCAGAGTTCTAAATCTAAGCTGCTCTTGTTGTGAGGTTGTATGTGTGGAAATATATATGTAGATACGCGGTTAAAGATATGGTATGTGAAAAATTAATATCTATGTTTTTAATATCACGTCCAGAACGGATTTATTTGATTGACTATGCTACTTGGTACCTAATAATGTTCGTGGAAATCTAAGGATGCTTAAATTTTCCCTATCGCAACAGCGTTTATGAAAACTCCAAAAACGATTCTTATATTTATTGAAATGAAAGCGAAAATGTTTACATTTGGCTTACGGATACTGATGATATGATATATAATGTTAATGTCTACTAAACCAATGTACTGCCTAAAATTAAGTTCCCGATGCTATTCCGAATCAGAACATTAAATACCCAGAAAATTTAATTTTCAATTAATAAACGTAGTACGCATTATTAATGCCAAACAACAAGCCGTGTGCACATAATAGTTAAAATATCCGTATTGTATCGAAACTATACATTATATTATGAGCAGCAATTACGATACAATTATTATTACAAACAGATCCTGCTTTCAGTAAGTAATTATATTCACGCTGATAACGAATGCATACAGAATGCTAATTACAGTTACAAAGTTATATGTTTCAGGTAATTAAAATTAAAAAATAACGTTTCAAATATGTTCAGCATTTCAATGAACTAACTGAATGTATTTGCTAGTCGTTCCATAAAACGGACAAAAAAGTAATAGTGTTCTACGGGACAAGAGTTACCGATTTAGGTGTGCCTTTCAAAAAGACACCATTCAAATCAAACCAAATACAGAATTATCTTTAAATATTCTGGACTCATACAGAGTCTGTTAGGCTATATAGGAACTTTATACCATACATTTTAAACTTCACTATATTGGTGACCCCCTTGTTCGAAACCTAGCTTGCTAAGGTGATCATTAACAAACATGAAGACTACATAATACTCACATCAAGAGCATGGTACGACTTGATGACGGAGAACATAGACAGCAAGTTGACAGCACTGGCCATCGCCGACAGCTGCGAGCGATACTGTGCCGGGAACAGTTCTCCTAGTAACAGGAACGAGAGACCAAAGGGCTAGGCAGATGATACTCACATCAAGGGCATGGTACGACTTGATAACGGAGAACATAGACAGCAAGTTGACAGCACTGGCCATCGCCGACAGCTGCGAGCGATACTGTGCCGGGAACAGTTCTCCTAGTAACAGGAACGAGAGACCAAAGGGCTAGGCAGATGATACTCACATCAAGGGCATGGTACGACTTGATAACGGAGAACATAGACAGCAAGTTGACAGCACTGGCCATCGCCGACAGCTGCGAGCGATACTGTGCCGGGAACAGTTCTCCTAGTAACAGGAACGAGAGACCAAAGGGCTAGGCAGATGATACTCACATCAAGGGCATGGTACGACTTGATAACGGAGAACATAGACAGCAAGTTGACAGCACTGGCCATCGCCGACAGCTGCGAGCGATACTGTGCCGGGAACAGTTCTCCTAGTAACAGGAACGGGAGACCGCCGAAACCGAGGGAGAAACCCAGCATGAATACCACTAGACTCGCTATAGGAAGGTACCTGTAAATAAAAGGCTTTATGAGAATCACGGAGTAAGGAAAGATGAGCTAAGATGCCATAATATGCCTCTAGTACTGGTAGCATGAATAAAACGATCAGTTACGAGTGAACTAAAGAGGCGATCAGGTTCTTTGAGACATCTTTCAACGATTTTTAGTATTAAAAAACCGGCCAAGTGCGAGTCGGACTCGTGCACGAAGGGTTCCGTAAATTACAGTTAAATCAACCTATCTCAAAAACTATAAGAGATACTTTGATCAAACCAAAAATCGTTGAAAGAGTTAATTAGCATGCATCACCTCTATTTTTTTTAGAATTTTATACCCCGTAGTTATAAAAATAGAGGGGGGGGGACATACTTTTTACGACTTTGAGAGCTGATATCTCAAAAACCGTTCACTTTAAGAAAAATGTTTTTTAGAAAACTTTATATCATTTTAAAAGACCTTTCCATTGATACCCCACACGGGTATGTACATCGAAAAAAAAAATTTCATCCCTCAGTTACATGTATGGGGGGCCCCACCCCCAATTCTTTTTTTTACTATTTAGTGTCATATTTTTGTAGCGGTTCATACAACACATATTCCCATCAAATTTCATCACTGTAGTACTTATAGTTTCCGAGTAAATCGGCTGTGACAGACGGACAGACGGACAGACGGACAGACGGACATGACGAAACTATAAGGGTTCCGTTTTTGCCATTTTGGCTACGGAACCCTAAAAATGGGGTCCAAACAATGATTGCACTCAATACTAATGAAAGGATAAAGGCTCGGTTTCACTTGTTACCTATAAAGTGTCAGTTAGTTATCTGATAGTTACTTAATGCTATCCGTCAAATGAAGGATGCTTATATAATTTCAGCCAGATATTGCTATTCGAGAGAGACCTATGAAACCATAACTTATAGTTTATCTACTAGCATTAACTATCAGATAACTTACTGAAACTTATCACTTATTACTTTTTGGTTTCACTTATCGGTAACCAGTGAAACCGGGCCTAAATGTCATGCATTTCCGCAAAGTAACCAAAGATTCTATAATTTAACGAGGTAATGTTCTAAAAATGACTCCTAAACAAATATTCGTTCATTATATCCTAAGTAAGTAATTACTCAATTCTACCTAGCTATTAATTGGCTATTCGAATACTACGAAGAAATATAGGAACGGTGTATTTGAGCCATTTTCCTCAAAATCTGAGATCTCACGTGCGGCCACGGGTGACGCAATAACAAGTGAAATGAGAGTCGCGGTGTTCGGCGGGACGCTCGACGCTAATTAATTGACAAACGTGTCCAGTGACCTATCGCGGCACTTTCCTTGTAAATGCCTGATAAATTGAACCGTTTGAGTTCCTTTATATCGTTATAGTGGTCATTGGCCTTTGTATTAATCCACGGTATAGGTCTATCACCCTTGAAGTAAGGTATGAAAGGAAGTCTTTATTAAGTTTCAGCACGTAGGTACATCTGTGTGCACCTTGATCATAAAGTCATACTTCCCTATATATTTAATTCAATGCAGTTTTAAATAAACGAAATATGAACGTTTTTTACCTTGTTCAAATACAACCACAAAAACCTTTTCCGAAATAAAGTTTTTCTAAGACCTTTAAGTCATTTCATACCTTGAAGTTTTCACATACACATTCAGTCTCTAAAACATTCTATAATAATATTTCAACAAAGTAAGTGCCACATATAAACAAAGATGTGGAAGAAGAAGACGTGTTACGGCGACTTCAAATAATTTTGGATAAGGACAGACAGGTAACGAGGAATGATGATCAAACTTAATTACCCAAGCCACGGAGATTCCTTCAAGTGGAAATAGAAGGCTGCTCCCATGGATGCCATGGAGGCACACATGACAGCTGCAGAGATCAGCAACAATGGTCTGCGGCCAGTTCGGTCTACCAGCAGTGTACTGACTCCATTGCTTAGGAGTTGTACCAATCCTATTATAATGGTTGCTGTCATCGCGTCTAATGTGCTACCTGAAATTGAAGAAGTTATTCCAATTTAAGGGCTAATTTAGAATGCCGTAATATCATGGATCAAAGTATAGTTTACAGCAAGACGGTTTAGGGAGTGATTATCATATTCATGTGTTAGTTCAAAGAGAATATTGTTAACTTCCTTACAATAGGGTTTCACATACATTTATAGGACTCCATCAAAACAGTTTTATCAGTTACTTTCCCCGAAAAAGACAGCATCGCCCACTATACCAGAACAAAATTATAAAACTATCCAAGCCATTCTCTTACAAAATCAAAGCTATAGCTACCATATCCTCAGAAACTCACCAGCATTCCTAAAGATCTCTACAGTGAAGAATATAACGGCATCTATGCCGCTGAACTGCTGGAACAGTAGCAAGGCGAACCCTATGATCATGGGCTTCAGCACCACGGGAGAGAACATCACTTTACGCGTAAACAGGCTCGGTGGTCCTGTTGGGGCTTCGGCTTTCCTGCAAACAATTCAATAAGTGTTAGGACTAAGGGCATTTTTTAAATCTCTCACTCATTTAGTATCTCATGAACATTTAACTCTGAATTAGACAATTAAACTGTCTGAAATACTGATGAATATTTGCAAGCCCTTCAAAATACATAATAGCCACGGAAGACACACGACAAAATACCTTAATCAATATTTTAAACGCATCTGTTTGTCTATAAAACTCATATAAAAGTATGCAATAAACCTTCATTAGAAATCATGTTTATTAATAAAGACAATCTGATCACGAGCTATCATTAATTAGTAATCAACAATTATTTGAATATCATATTGTGGTTGCCAAGCGATGTAAACAGAGATTTCAAAACGGTGCTAGATACAATTGCAAGCTTTTTCATCAAAAGTCCAGTTGGAGCGAAACCGACTACAAATTCCGATCGTGGCAATCAAAGTCGATTTTTGAAAGCTCTTACATATGCAATCGAAGGGTGGAAAATTGCCGAAACACGATAAAGCATTGATGCAATCAAAGTGAATTGCATATGTACCTAAACCCTGTGTGGCTGCATATCATAAAAGCTGAGAAGACTGAGAGCGGAATAATCGAATTAAGGCTATTTTTAGTGGGGTTTTGATTTTTGACACCTAATACAATATTGTTATGAAAGCACTTCAGCATAACCGACGGTAGTGTATATCTGTCTTACGACAAACAATCATTAGGTACCCATACTTATTCTGTTCATACATAGATGTTATACATCTATCGATGTGCGTGTTGTCCTAGAGATCACGCCATCGCTAATTATTTTGGAAGTTGTCGCATCATCCTCATCGATAACTATTATGTTATTGCGATTGACCTCATTATGTAGTACGCCACGTGACCGGTAGCAATTACTAGATGCCCTGCTAACCTCAAGCAAGGTGAAACGGTAACGTCTTTTTATGGAGTCTTGAAGTAGCACTTGTTTAGAGAAATCTAATTTGCTTGTGAAGAAAAGTACTGTCTAAAATCGATCGGTGAATTTGCATTTGAATTGACTGGATATAGATCATACTAGTACGCATATAAAAAGGTTAAGAATTAATCGAGATATAGATAAGTCGTATAAATGATCTCCTGAATTGATTCTTTCGTCGAACCATTTCGATATCCTTTCCTCACAATCAAGTAAAAAATACTGATACAAATTGCGAAACGGTAAATAGAGTAGCAAAAGAAGCAATACCATATCGTAATGACGGTAAAGAGCATAGTAATTAAATACTGCAGCATGCAACATGATGAAGTAAAAAGGAAATCGATACACAAAGTTCACAATAGCAGTAGGTATAAGGAAACAACATTTTAATTGCAGCAGTCTAAAGACCTAGAAGAAGTCACATGTCGTTATTTCGTAGACTAAGAGCCAGAAATTAACTTAGTTACTTCCAAAAGTCTCTCTGAACTTTGTCTGAATGCTGTGACGTCACTATTCAGTAATGTGTGGGAGTGTTCAAAGTTTCATAATTTGTGTACTTATACAAAAGTTTTTAGGTGTCAATCGGTGTGTTGCAATTTGATTTTGGTTAAGAATTGCGGGAAAAGTTTCAATGGGGTATTGGGTTTCCCGGGTTACTGTGTTGGGGTCAGAAATTAGTCGCTACATGGAAACACTGGTACTCAGCTGCAACCGGTTAGACTGGACGCCGCGCCGACCCCAACTTAGATGGGAAAAGGCTAGGCAGATGATGATAGTGGGAAAAGTATCTTACCTAATCTATTGAAAACTACGATATGTATGACTATGTATGATAAGTTTTTGGCTAAGCATGAAAATCTAGTACTTACTCCTGATTATCTTCCTTAACAGTAGCAGTAGCTCTTGCCGACAGATGCAACCACTTGATAGATTCCGACGCATCCAAACCCTTGGACTGCAGCCAAACGGGAGACTCTGGTAGAGGTAGGAGAACCACGAACAACGCCACTGCGGAGAAAAGAAAACAATTTGTATGGATAATTTTAGCCAAGTAATGACTTCGTATTTCAGTGAACTATGCGATTAAGTAGGTATATTTATGCCGACACTGATGCATAAATAGCTCTCTCGTTATTAGTGAAATAACTAATAGATTTGGCTACCGCTGGAAACTCTAGTATTAGAAAGAATAAACACATAGGTAAGTATGTTTTGTTTGTCGCAAATAGATCTTTTTGATGGACGTATCACGTAATATAATATTCATAGTATAAAAAGGTGAATTACCACAAAACACAGCGGACAGGAAGGCGAGGTATCTCCAGTAGAGCCAGTTGCCGGCCACGTATGATATCAGGATCCCCAAAGACATGGACAGGGTCGGCAGTGATCCTAGCCGACCGCGAATCTCAGGGTCGCAGCATTCACTCACCTTTAATACAAATGTAACTTATTACTAGACAAACTAGAACATCTTTCTATATGATAATGATATAATATTTGGAAATCTCATAAGTATGTACATAAAGTACAGCTGCTGCAAAAAAAAAGATAATTTACGATATTCATCGAAATATAAACAAAATATGAAAACCATTGCAATAGTGTTTACAAAGAATTTAATAGAATTCAATGAAACATCACACGGAGTTATCACAATAATGAATAAAAACTACAAAAACAACAAAGCGAAAATGCAGTTATTTTCACCCTTTCAAGAAAATTAATTAACAAGCAAGAGTATATGAAAATATTTACAAAATATCCAACACACTCCTCAGAGCCAAAGAGTATTCTCTTATTCTTTATTAATTAATCCATTTGTTTTGTTTTTTATATGCAACCAATATTTACTTAAAGAATGATCATAAAAAACAAATAATCATTGGTAAGTAATTAATTTATATCTATAAATTATTTATAAGCGTGACATGAGATAACTTTGAAACATAATGAATGATCGTCTATATTAAGAAGTCGGTTAAACAAAGTAAGATATTGTTTTCCAATGCAACGTGGTGAACTAACCCTATACAACAATGATCCAAACACGAGAGGAGGTCAGATCGAGTCATATGACTGTGGATTAAACACGTATTTATTATATTTGCGCAAATTATATCATCTAATGAGTTTAATGCGCCGTGAATACTACATTTCCGCTTGTTTTATGGGCTGGTGAATTCGCGTCAATACTTTATTTGTATTCATGTTTATGTTCAATTGAATATTATATCTAAGCTACAGTTTTGACTTACAAATATGTAGTATGAATCTATGTGTGATTGTTACTCAAGAATTGATTTATTTATATGCACAAGCGAATAGTTTTCATATTTATAAAGTAGTACGCTAAGTAATTCTATCGAGACGTGGGCATACATAGATATTATAGTTATACGAAAAAAATACACGTTACTAAATAATAGATAGCTACTTACATAAACTTGCGCTGTAGCCAATACGAAGCCAACTCCGACTCCTGTGATGATTCTGCCCACCAGCAGCAATGGGTAATACTTGGCAAAACCCAGGATTAGCCACGCAGCCACCCAGATAGGAGATGTGAGCTGCAAAGTGCGCTTGCGACCCAAACGTTGCATTAGAGTTCCGGATATCATGCTGCCTAGGAAAGCGCCCAGTGGTGGAATAGCTCCTGGGGAATTGAAGGCAAAAATTTGTAATTATACTCTTGTAAAAGCAATGACGATATATTTTTCATTAACCTTGTATGCACAAAGGAATATAAATAACTAGAAATAACCTTAAAACAATAACATAAAATGTTTTATCTGCTATTATTGATGATAGGATGACAACCTTTTCATGGAACAAATATAAATTTTCTTTAAACGTTGTCTTTAAACGAGGTGATAATGAATGTTACAATGGTACGATCCCGGAATCTTTCGGCACATGTGATCGCCCATAAAGGTTACCGTTTCGAGGATTCACCTTTAGTAAAAAAATAAAGATATTAGTAACTAATTGCAATCAAATACTTTTCCTTAAAACACCGAATATAACTACAATGAAATGAGGAAGTTTGTCTACCATGCAAATAGCAAGTAGCAACAATGCAAAAATAGATGCTAGGATGTGATTGCTTCTAAAATTAAGGTGTCTGCCCACACATCCAGTCCTTGTGCTCAGCTCAACCAACCGCCGCCTACTCACTGTTTAACTTCCGTAACTAACCAAATTGTCTTAGCAGCAAAATGAAATACACGCAAAGGATTTATTTCTTGACTTTGGGCGGACCTGGAATTTTGCTAATTTTCTTCAGCAGTAGTGTTATCCGAAAATGTATATGTGTATTTACATACTGTAGAAAAATGGACTTGGCAACTATGACCATAACATATCTAGGTACATGTCCGTCGAATGCACTTTAACACAATCTGCATTTGGAGGAATATTTTATTTTATCCGGTTATTTTTAATGCATAAGTCAAGAATAACATAACACATTGTAATCTATAAATACTCATCGTGATTTCTAGTCCTTTAATGAAATTGGTCACAGAACATCTTACACATTTGATTGGTTTTGCGATCTCCTTAGTCCTTACCTATCCATGATTTCTGTTCACTGGTCTGTATGATATCCGGATCGGTGGCCTCGATGGACGGGATCGCGGAGGCGGAGTAACCCCTCACCAATCCTATGATTAGAAATGACAGCGATGCGCCAAACGTCAGCCATAACTGTAACAAGGATGAATATGAATGTCTCCACTTAGACCTAGGTCGTTCCAAGTTCCTGAATTTTGTATCTGGATATTTCTGTTCCTAACTGACTGTCTCTTAGGGTACTTTTATTCATTTCCATCATTTGTATGGATTTCTACATTTTATAGTTTATGTTGGCTTTTGGTACTCAACGATAAATTATTGTGTAGTTAAGTGTTTGCACGGTAAGCACGGACACGAAGTGTAGGTTTACCAAATAATTTATTGGGCATATTATAAGGTACTCGTAATTTTTTTTTTTTATTTTATGATACAAAATCAAATCCTGTAGGAACAATATAACTGTCCACATTTTTTTGGAATTTGGCGTTTCTCTGCATGTTAACCGGATGAGCGTTCAGACTATAGCCAATGTTCGAGATGAAATACAAAGGTGCTTCGAATTTTATTACAGTATATGTCTATTTGTGATAACCCATTTTTGCTACATATTTAAAGGATAGAAAGGAAAAAAAATATAGCTTAAAAAACTTTAACTGGTTCTAAAACTAAGGGGATTAACGTTTTCCCTTTATAAGTATATTTTTTACTGTGATACAAAAAGCTTTTAAAAACCCCCTACAGGCTTTAGTGCTAGAAACCGTATAAAATACTCCATATAGATAGTGGAATTCCTGAAACGTCGAATTCATGATAATCCTCGCATTCCAGGAACAGTGTTTGGCCTAATAAAAACTCGACCCGTAATCAGATCTCGATCAAATAGATAAATTCCCAAAACCCCCTAGGAACTCCACTAATAGATATAATCTTTTAGCTCTTGATCAAACACGAGGTATCTAGTACCTCTAGTATTTTTCCTAAATCACACCCAGCATGATCCAACAATTTAGTCTCGGAAGTCCTCTACCTCTATAACGTTCGTGGGAACCAAAACGTAAGTATATTGCATTGGGTAGGTACTGTAGGTAATTCTTATGCGTCCTCATGAGCCTACGCGATCAGAAACACAATTATTTCTGAAAGAGGTACTAACACACTTCCACAAAGAAGTGTTTTAATTAATTAAAATGCAGTTACACTCATTAGGATATTCTAATGGAAAACTTATACCTAATTCTTCTTGAGTTGTAAATTGTATTATATTCTTGCCGATTAGCAAGACAAGGAACGATAATAAAATTACGATCCGCTGCAGATTGTGTAATGTTTCAACGGTTCATCCCCGCGACGGTCACCAGTCAAAATAATGACCGGCAAATTACATAACTTGTTTAATAAATTGATCCATTTGCCATTCATGTCGCTATTTCAGTATTATATACAATTGGGTGCATCTGTCCGTGGCGTGACCGACGGAAGAGGGATATCACGCCACGTGATCGCGTTTAAAACGATTCACGTGTACTAGCAGCTGTATCATTCGCGTGACAACCTTTCCACACAGATTTAAACTTTATTTTAAATGAACAAGAACCTTTTTATCATTTTGTGAATTACCTATTGGTAAAGGTTTTCACCGTTTGATCAGCATTTAGTTACTGCTATTTATTTGCTAATGTCCGACCGTCTTCTCTCTATCTCATCGATACCAGTTGAACATGACTAATCAAAATTTCAAACAAGTTTATAATATTATGAACAATATCTCGATATATTTTGATGCGCATTTTGATTAGGTATAATAGCATGTCCTTAATATTTCCAAGGTTAGTTACCTTCAATAACAAAAATCGAAGGAAGCCAATGCGTTTCCAAATTTTGGCATTGAGGTTGTGGCACTCTACACACTACGGCTTTTACAAGAATAGATAATATATGTATAGAATATAGTAAAGCTATAGCTAAACCTTCAAAAGCCATAACAATCGTGAGCATTGATTCAAGCACGTAGCAACGCGAGGTTCAAAAGGTGCATCTTAAACTACACGGTGTATTTAGTAATACCATGAGATTTCCAAATACACCATCATGTAAGATTGAAAATTATGCGTGGGTAATAATACAGAGTTCGTAACCTCATTGTAATACACAGGTTATTTAGCCTATTGTGGTCAGTCATATTTTAAGTCAGCTACAGCCTTACAGAATGAAACTAAAGGCTATATTTTAAATGTAGGTACCTAAATGAATCAATATAAATAAATGCCAATTATGAAATGAACATAAATAATTCCATCCTTAAAAAACGTAAACAAGAACAGGTGATGCAGTTAAGATTTATTAGGTATCTGTTTTATTAATTTTAACTTTATTACGCTACGCCACTCCTCTATTGCACCCACGTACACAGGGATAATGTAGCCTTCTTATTGAAAGAACTTGTGTAATTTGTCCAGCGATTCAAGTGTACCCATTACATACAAACTTTACCACTTTGTGATATTAGTGTACTCGTAACTGTTCCTTACGAGGTTAGCTAAATGTTTTACTCACTAAACTCTCATTATTATAATTGGTAATAAAAGACGGGACTTGTTTTTTCAGTCTTAACCTTTTATATCTGTCGTTGTATTTACATAGGTACTTCAAATAACACACGTTAGTTCATGCATCTATCCAAATACTTCCTAGACAATTTGTTAAATGTAGAAAAACTACAATGAGTGATTACATCATTAAGTTGCGGATGTCAGCGTGATAGACATTAGACAAGTACATTGAAATAACTAGATGCTAGCCGCGGTTTCACTCACGCAAGTCCCAGACTGCCTGCAATTGGGTAAAAGTGGCCTAAGTCCTTTTAGAGGCTCTGGACTAATGCTGTACCCATTTAGATCAGTTCGGTCTGATCGTAGAATACTTAATATGCAAAGTTAAAAGCATTACCGTTGAAAGATTCGAAAGTGTAAAATATACGATTGCATGTTTGTAACTTTGCTCGCTATACCTATAGGCTATCTACGTGTACATAAGGCATAGATTGAAATATGAGATAATACGACATCACACAAAAAAAAATTGTGGAACTTTATGAGGTGACTTTCCCAGTTAGTAAAACCTTAGGCAGCAACAGTTATTGTATGATGACTATTAGGTAACCATGGCATTAGGAGTAGTAAGAAAAAACAAAGATTTGTTTGCCAAATATTTCAAAACCGGTTATTCCTCGCGAGATGTTCACTGTTTGCCATTAGAGATCGCGGCACTCAATAAACTAATTAGATTCATACAATACAATACTATGCCGAGAATCGTGATAAAAACAACCGCACCGAAAAAAAATGATTGCCAGAGTCCATTCAATTAGAGGTTTTTTTTAAATTCCTACGTTAAGGAAGCGACTGAATAAAAGTAGGAAATAAGGAATACTTCTTGCCTTTGCATTTCAAAAATCTTAATTTATGAAATTATGTCCTAAAACAATAACGAAAGATCTGATTTTGGGTTACAATGGCATTTACAATGTTTCTTTTCCTTATTAGGTATATTGTAGAGGTAAGTATGTCTTAAAGACTACCATACTTTAATACCGTAACTTAATACCTACCTGTTTTTATTTTATTCTCAGACACATAGGATAAATATAAGAATAAGGAAAAAGTGTTACTCAAAAGACCTTTTTGTTCTCATTTTCATCATCATTGCGCAAAAAACCTGATGTTGCACTAAATAATTTGGGATCAATGCCAATGCCACCTTTCAGTCATTTAATTCCGATATAGCTCAGTTTCTTTGCAGGAAAAAGTTTATAAACAACAACAAAAATCATTTTTTAATTATTTTCAAAACTAAGGAGTAAAAAACGTAAATGTTAGAACCTTTCTTTCTGCCTCAACCACTAACCACTTCGAAACCCTTGTACACGTCTGCTTCTCGTTCTCGTAAATGCCTTGTACAGCGAATGCTCCAAGCTACATAATAATACAAACAAACATTCACTTAATTCCATACAAGCATAACCGCGACACGCAAAAAAGCCACAATCGTACCATTATCAAGCCTCAAACAGTAAAGATCAAGGAATAAATTCTTCATTCCTTTCTAAATAAAACATATGCCTATTTTGAATGGTGTCGGGTAAAAATGTTTTATTGTTTTGTGTATGCGTTGATGAAAGAGAGCAGATAGGTAAGGATGTGCCCGACTATATAATAGTCATTTCCAAATGTTGCACATTAATACTCCTAAAAAATCTTATCATTAAATCTCACGAATCTATTATCTATCGATATATATCGTAAGACATAATCTACACTTGCGATCAATATCAATATTTATAACACCTAATCAAAGTTACGCCCTAGACCACCTTTGATTTGATGTTGATAAAGATGTATATTTGACAGTTAATCAGCAAATCTTCAACTATCGTTTATTTTATTTTATCAATCTCAGATATTGAGAAAATCACATCAACAAATATTTTCCAGCCTCAGTTCTGACTTACATTATGCATTCATAAGTGAGAATTAAAATAACTAAGATTAATAATAAGTAAGTAGTAGTTCTTGCTAAAAATTGTTAGGTAAGTACCGAGTAACTAATTCGTAATTTTATAACATCAAACTACGCATAATATTTGACTGACCAATTAAATACCCAATTGGTACCCAATGTATCGCTATAAGGGCCAGCTTATTTTACCCTCCACAGCATATACATACAGTCTATGGTACTACTAACGCCCCGTTAGAAAAGTTACGGCAACGATGACTTGAAAAATTTGAGTTCCGTGATAAGTTATAAAATAACCAGTTTAGCTATATAAACCGTAAAAAAAAATAACCGGTCCAAGAATTCTTTTTTTAAATTTAATAGGTCAAAATGTGATTGGATGTTTTATTTATTTATTTTTTTAAAACAAACGCGTCATAAATTTTTGAAGTTCAAGGCTACTTTTATTGCGCAATATGCAGCATTTTTTCATTCTTTAAGTACAATTATTTATTCCAGTGTTGTGCAACAGGTTTGGACACCCGGTACTATGTGGCTATTTTATAAATTAGCTAAAGGTTTTTAAATACACTAATTAAACGATGCAGAATAAACTATTTCTTTTTTTTACCAATAATGAAGTGCAATAGTGCGGATGATTTTTTTTGAAATTTAAACTTTAGATCCTATGGAACATAGATATTATTTAACTATAGATCAGGGTATCTTGGTATCAGGGTTATTTTCGAGTCTGACTAAATGGAACCATTGCCTTTTCAACATCCACAGTCTAGTTACCACGTAACATGAGACCCACTTATAAGATAGTCTTACCAAGGTAAGACTGGTTGTCGAAACAACATCAACTTGATTTGTTACATTCGAATTGTAGACTGTGTTTATATGTTTCAAACGGATCACCAATTAAGAGAGGCAACAAAAGCCTACGGGAAGTTGCGAGCATAAAGTCTTATTTTAAAATAAAAACTGAAACGAGAATTCGACCTAAACGCGTCACGATAACGAAACCTGTTATTTTTCGAAAAACATCGAAGGTGCATTCTTTATCAAAGTGTCAGGGACTAAAAACTGATGTTCCTACCACACATACCTACGAGTTTTTTATAGGCAGGGATCCAATTCGAGGGATCCAAATACCTTGTAGAATAACGAGAAATTACTTTATAAATATGTATAAACCAATTAAATAATCATAATTACGATAGGTACTTGATTTAAGGCAGGCACAAAAAAATGTGACGTCAATCTATAAAGGTTCTATTAACACACACACAGACATCCAATTCAAGCTCACACACATCATAATAATGAGCCTAATAATTTGTAGATGGGTACTGCTGACTATTATTACTATCTTCACTCAATGTTTTTAGTACATTGGACATAGCATAGACATAGTATATAATACACTCCATTTACCTAAATTCCTATTCTATGTATAAATATCTCAATCGAAGAAGATACCTATGCCAGACCGATTCATCATAATCATCATCATTGTTTTTCCTTGTACCTTTTTAAGAAATCCCTCTACTGAATACTGCCTTCGATTGCTGCAAGCTTTGCTCGGTACTGCCAATTCACGCAAATCGTAGATAATAACGCAGATAATTTTCAGGTGACCGATAACGTAAGATTTGTGATATTTACAAGTACCTAAGTGAGATTAATCTTAAAATCAGTATTTTGCAACAAACAAGTGAATAACATCATCAACATCACAGCCTTTTTCATTATCAGACTCCTAAGCACATGCCTCCTCTCACACAGTGAAGAATCGAGCGTTAATCTCCACGCTTGCTCATTGCGGATTGGTTATTTCAGACTTTATAGTCCAGATTTCCTCGTTAGTGTCCAAGATATACTTGGGAAGACATACAAACTTTAAAAAGTTGCATTGGTATATGCCTGACCTGCAATGTAACCCACACCACTAGGCCACCACGACCGAAACAAGCGACAGTACGTCAGTAACATTGGTGCAGATATTAGCATACGTGAAAGTAGCCATTGCAAATATCCTTTTGTTATCAGTCATACACTTTACGTAATATGTTTGAGCTGTCCACTATGGTTACTCAAACTAGTATGACCGGGTTAGCCAGACCTGTTACAGTCTTTTTTTTGCATCGGCTATTTGTATACATTGATTGTTATATTACAATATATTATTGTGACTTCTATAGGCGTATTGACATGAGGTCTGATCTTCTGTAGGGATAAGTAAATGCTTTGTTGTTAAATCACACGTATTTAAATGACAACATATGAACGTGCTTTGAAACATCTCTGTCTCAACCTACCGTGGAAAGCCAGCCTAATGTTACCTACAGGTTGGTTTTTATAGCAGTATTCCACCAAAGATAAAAACATTTCTACGCTTTCAGCGCGGGTACAATTTAGCGAACATTAAAAAAAAATGCGCACGGTTTGTTAGTATCTGCTAGATTGAATAGACCAGAAGAAACTTGTGTGAGTCACTGTACCGCACAATCAAGCATACCGGTAGAATCCTGCCTTTACAACTCATTGTGATTTTGTCAATACTGATACAATGCCAGCAAAGGGAAATGAAATGTAATCCTACACCGCGTAACGACCGACTCTGCTTCCAATTAGTTTAACAGTTTCACGGTTCACTGATTAATCGCTAAAAACGTTTAAGTAACATTTTTATTTAATTATAATATAAAAATAAAAGTTTTAAGGATCCGTACTAAATTAGCGGCATTTTTAACTCAATTTACACAGGCTTGATGACATAAAATTGGGAGGTTTTTAATTCAAATATTCTAGATTTTAAGAAAATTATTTTTCTCTGAACATACCTACTTAAGTGAAGATATCCTATCGATTCGGAAAACTGAAAGCAAACCATCTAGTTTCATTGCTAAACCTGTTTTGACCTTGTGAATGAAAGAAGGAATCGATCTGGCTTGAACTTGTCCTACTTTCCAAAGAAAGTTGCACTTACCAGCAATGCAAATAAACGAAACCGATTTTTAAGCAAGTGAACTTTGTTGTGGATAATAAATTAACAAATTAGTTATTTTATTTACTGATTGAAATAAAATTTGTAAAAAGTACTCTTTACTAAACTTACTCAATTTTTCGGGGATTAACAATGACAGTGTACACTTTTTTCTTATTAAACTAGTCACTAGGTAAGTAACACTTGGTATTCAAAATAGACATCAAATCCATCACTCATAATATTCGATCAACCGTTATGTTTAAATCACAATGCTGTCGAAATGTTTCCGATCTACACACCAGCGGCAATACTAATTGATTTCGTTATCTCAACGCTCATTCAAAAATAAACGACAATTCATAACACTGCACTAAAACTGCACACGGAAATCGACTTACCTGTTTCAATAATGCTGGCGATATTTTAGTCATGCTGAGCTACAGCAGTGCTGCTTAAAAAACTGCTGATTATAACAATACACCTACTATCAAATTATTAGCACTGTTATTGTGGGGCTCATAAGAACGTATGTATATCGTACATGTAGTTCGGAACAACCGACGACCGATTCCTCTTGGCCGTCAAGAATGACTGTACAGATACTAGTCTCCTACCACCTGTTTTGATTACAATCTGCGCAAACGCCTGATCATGTGAGATGATCCTCCATCAGCGGCCTGATAGCCTTGGTGCAACAACCTCGACAATTGATTCTAACTAAAAAGAACCGGTTCAAAAAATGTGACATTATGTATATCAATACAATAAACATAAACAATTGGTAACGCGAATTAGTTTAATTCCTTACGCGGCATTTAAGCTAAAATAATTCATCTACCTAGCTAACATATATAAAGTAAATATCATCTTCGCAGTGACTCATCAATATATTATATTTACATTTTTAGGATAATTTTATTGCATAACTTTCAGAACAAGATATAAATATGGAAATTAGTTAATAATTATGCAAATATTCACCAGCAAGAATATTTATCACTATTTTATCACTACGTGGGCTTCCAAACACTACGTGCCTTTGGTCTGGTGAACGCAAGCGCATCTGCTGAGCATGCGAGTTTGGATTCAATTTCTGATTTAATTAGGCAGTTTGTGGCAACATATTTCTCGCATAGCTTAAACGTGAGATAATTTTCTGAACATTGTTATTTAATAACCATACATTATTATCTATAATAACAACAATGCGTTGAAATTGCTTAACAATTGATAACGAGTGGTGCAACTAGGGAGACGCCTATGAGTATTGCAATGTGATAAGCTGTATTGATATTTCATAGCATACTATCTTTACTTCTAATAAATATACGGATATGGAGCTGTCAAGAATTTTAATGTCGCTTAAAACCAAAATTAGCAATAAGAATATTTTTTGTCTCCCCCAACAAATGAAAGTCTAGACAAGATATGACTATTATCTCCAATGTCCACTACGTTATTGACATATTTAGGATAACATTTGATGGTATACCCATATATTAGTTTAAAATAAAGCTGATTGATTACTCATAACAAATATTAAATGAAAAGCTCGTCAGTCACGTGAGGTGACCTCTGTTTTATTTACATTACTCTTGTGTAATCCGAAGTTACCACAAAATGCGGCAGTAGTGTTCACAAGCGATGAAGCCGGTATTAAAGTAAATACACATTAAGCTAATAAAGATAATTCTTAAATCATTTCCTGAGTAAGACGACAAAATTAAGATATTGAACAAAATTAAGATGTTTGAATACGACGTATGTTTATCCAAAATGTAATCAACACATGAAAAATAGTTATGACGGACAGAAAAAATGCCTAACAAAATGTTACAAAATATACCACATTTAATCGTAAGTATTGTGGTTTCTGTCTACATAATTATATCTCCGAAAGCGCCTACATTTTGCATATTTATTCTAATGAGTCATTTCAGGCGCCTTGCTTAACATCTGGGCAGGAATATAACAGACTCGAGCGCCATTAGCTGTGTAAGTAATGTGTTTAATTTAGGATAATAAATACTCAAATCACACATATTTGATAACCTATAAGATATAGTATTGATCCTTTAATCCCGATCTTAATGGGAAAATACTTTACTTGGCCACTCTCAGGGCACGTGGTTTTTAGTACGCGGAAAGAAAACTTATCGTCTTAAAGTTTTTACACAGTTAACATAGGTGCCTTCTTATGTATAACAAGTTTCTCAGTTGTATAAAGTTTAGTATCAGTTACCAGATCACTTAAACATATTTTATAGAGTCCGAGATTATTGAAAGACAAGAAGTAGGTATGTGTTTCGACAAAAAGAATTAATTGTATTTTATTTTTTATGACAGTGTAGGTTTCCTCACGATGTTTGCCTTCACCGTTAGTCGGTGGCATCTGAGATTAACTTACAAAGACTTTTAAAGGTCACCTCAGTGTACCCGGCAGACTGATGTTGAAATAGCACATTCGCGCTCTAGAAGAGGGCGTAACCTCCTCAACGTATATTCCTCACTATCTGATCATTTCAGATACAATAGCACATTTTAGACCTCTTAGAGATGCATTTAATAGGTACTTAGGTTCTATGCATAAGTGCTCAATATTAAAATTAAAATTCGATACTTTTGCCTCAATCAAGTTGGTTTAGTTATTGGTAGTAGTTGGCATTCAAAAATTAAAATATTTTCATTATTTAATACCATACCAAGCTCGTGTCACTATCGTCATGGAAACTCCATGTGATCTCCGAACATTGGCTCAAGTCACTATATTTAGGTAAGTAGTTGAACTGCCATTGATCGCAGAGTATTGTAGCGGACACTTCGGCAATTTAATCTTACAAAGAACATCCAGGTCACTGACATAATTCAGTTCAATATACCTGTATTATGCATGTCACATGACAAGAGGTCTTACTATCGATTAGCTACTAATTCTGTTTGTTTCCACAAATACTTAAAGACTTTATAGTTTATCTTTTAATTCTAGGAATATGCTTTTTCTTCTATCTTCCTGGAGCTGTTCGTCAGGTTTCAGGTCTAAATGTACGGGTCTGACAAAGTATAATAGGGATTACCCATGGGATTTGGGATTTCTCAGTACCAGGTTGTCCGTATTTGTCTCTACATACAAGCTAAAGGTGGCTACCGAGAAAACTAGATCCACATAAATGTTACAGCGAATATCTCAGTTTCTATGTACCACGTCTTAAGCTAACGTTTTCAGCTGTTATTATGCAAGTGTGATTAATTTACTGAAATTATGTGTAAGAGTACTTTTAGAATAAAGCTAAAATACCGCTGTTTGATCAAAATAATAGAACACCTCAGCATATCAGTGTGATAATTTGACGTCGGTAAGCCACGTCTTACAATGAATGACAGACAATAGGTATCAAGTTTTCATCCCGGGACTGTTTTAATCAAACCCTTTCGCGATTGATATCTGACGTCATGACCTCAGACAAGACATAAATTCAAAATGTAGGTAACGTCCAAATCTAAACATCCTTTGTGTTTTCTTCTAGTAAAATACTGGACTTATTTATTTAAACAGAATAAGGCAAGTCTTAAAATTATGTGTTGTGAGAATTGTTCTAAAAATACAAATCACGCTTCTTATGGGTAATCTTTGCATATTATCTCAGTCATATGGTTTAGAAGATTATTCTCAAGTATCCACTTGCATTTTGACTGATTATGACATCGATAAAGTTGCTGCAATAGTCTAACATTATGTAAATGAGATGTACGTAAAAATATATTTAACGCTTAATAAATGCACTACATAAAGTTATAGAGATGACTTATAAACATTATAAGAGTGAAGATGGAAAATGTACCTACCTACTTCAGAAAGTGCCTAATAGATTATTATTTAGGTACCTAATTGTAAAAGCTAAATAATTATTTCGATGTTTACCGAGCATTAACATTAGCAGTACTTAGGTACAATCGGAATTATTTTTATCTTTTTAAACGATGCATAAATTAGTAGCTCATACACCGAATATGCCTAGGATAGATAAGCTGTATCACTAATTGATAAAATATTGGTCCACTTTCAGTACTGTATTTACTTGGTTATCAGAATGTGGTTTTACACTATTTTTATTCTAATCTTTTCAAGCCAATATGTTGTCGGTGAGTTTAAGTTTTTATATTTAACTTCAGGATAATTTTAAAAATAAAGATTGGGTAAAGCTTGCGTCTAATTTAGACAACAGTCTTTCTTTACTTTACTTTAATATAAATCCTTAAAACGAAGACAACACACTACAAGATTTTCGATTTACATGGTTTATCAAGTAGGTGCTCAAAATCTTGAATGCACGGCATTGCCACAACATGGTCACAGGATCTTGGCACCAGGAGTTATTTTCATAAATAATCTCATTAAACATCAGAACCTCTATTATCTGATAATCATTGTTGTAGGCCAATTTGGATCGTTCAAACAAGACTTTGGATATGTGACTGTAAGAGAAGGCGCCCATATGTTCTACTGGTTGTTTTACACCACTGCTGATGTACCAAATTACACCGATAGACCCCTAGTCGTATGGCTACAAGGGGGCCCAGGCGGGTCCTCTACGGGCATAGGTAATTTCGAAATATTAGGTCCATTGGACCTATCGTTGCAGGAAAGAAATTATACTTGGGTAAGTGCCGTCATGGGAAAGAGTGCCTTTCACACAATTTAGCAAGTAGGTAGGTATATGAAATGAATTATATCCTTCATATTACTTTTGCAGGTCAAAAACTTCAATGTTCTCTTTGTTGACAATCCTGTAGGCACTGGTTTTAGTTATGTCGATGACTTTCAACATCTAACTACTACTAACGATGAAATAGGTAAGTATATAAAATATTGTTTATTGTTGTTTATAAAACTCATTAATTGGGAATTTATTTCTACAGCTCTAGACTTTGTGAACCTTATGCGTGGATTCTACAACGATCAACCGGAATTCCGAGGAGTACCACTTTATATTTACGGCCAATCGTACGGAGGAAAAATGGCGATTGATATGGGCATACGTATGCATGAGGTAAGCTTGCCCAACATCCATGTTTGTAAACTATATTCCGTCTCTTACGGAACTCATGTGACATGGGATATCAGTGTTAATTTAGAAGTCACTTGACCAGAAGCATGTGATATTGTGTAAAACAAAAATAAGGTGACAGTGCTAAAAACACAAATTAGGCATTATGTACCACATTAGGTAACTGTTGTATCTTTTAGGCGGAGCAAGCTGGTACGATTGGTTCTAACTTGAAGGGAATTGCGATGGGCAATGCGTGGATATCCCCAGTAGACGCTACTCTCACATGGGGCCCTCTGCTTCTAGCAGCTGGTCTTGTCGACCAAGACGGGCATGATGAAATTCAGACTCAAGCCAGGGAGGCTGAGCGTCTGTTCAATGAAGGATTATACGTACAATCTACTGCGCAATGGGCAGCAACACAACAAGCAGTATTTAGGGGCACCACCAGTGTAGATTTTTATAATATACTCACAAAAATGCCTGTTTCTAATTCTATACCAGATACAAGTGATGGAGCTTATGGTGAGTTCAAATAACAAGCTATTTAAAGGCTTTAGATTCAGTTTTCAATATGCTTATCCTAAATGTTTTCAGAATTCGCAAAGAATATGATGATCCGAAATGGTATTTCGGAACCTTCCTCGGAGACAAGACAAGAAGAGTACAATCTCAGTGTTTTAATGAACACTTTAGTTAAAGAAGCATTAAATATCCCAGAGCATGTGATCTGGGGCAGGCAATCTGGTGCAGTCTTCGATTATTTAAGAGGAGACTTTATGAAACCTGTTACCGCTGGGAGTCAGTATTAACAACAATTAATTTTATTATTATTAGATATCATACTTGGAGCCCTTAGTTCCTTAGTTTATACGAAATATGTATAATGAAAACTCATTGAAATATTTGTTTTCAATTAAAAAGTTTTAAATAACATTTCAGTTGAGAAGTTGCTGACCGAAACGGATATTATTTTGACGAAATATAATGGAAATCTTGACTTGATTTGCGATACTCCAGGTAAAATATTTCATTACTTCAATACCTACCTTTCAATCCTTCAGGTTTCTTTATTTATATTAAATAAATTCCTTATTCTATTCAGAGGAATTGGAAAATAAATTGTAGGTATCATTATTTTTTTAATATTTATATAGTTGTACCTAATACATTTCAGGGCAAATACTTTGGGTAGATCGCCTTCAATGGCCTGGGGCTGAGGGCTACAAGAATGCACCACGTCTGCCTATTTGGGAAAACGATAAGCTGGAAGGTTACTACAAGTCTTACGGAAACTTTAGATTCTTCTGGATAAATGTCGCTGGTCACAGTGTAAGTTCTGAGAACAAGAGATTTCCCGATCGTGTTAGTAGCTTTGTAGAATTCAAGTAATTTGGCAATTATATTTTACAGGTACCGAGAGATAATCCAGCTGGAACCAACGCGTTCCTTCGCGACATGACCTCGTTTGGATAAGGACTATACAATGTAAATTAATGAATTTCTAAATAAGTTTGTAAAAAATAATATACTTATTCTCATAATAAATATCTTATTTTCTTCCCTGTTTTAAAACGCAATATCCTGGTCCGTGATTATTAAAAATCATGCATGTATGCAATATAAACGTTGACGTTTATAAGCATTCTTTATAAGGCGGATTACGTAGGTATGTAAAGAACAATAAAGATAATGCGAATTTTAAAATGCTTTTCAATAAAATGAATTTATTACCTACAACTTTAAGACAAGTTAATTCTCTTGTAAAGTACCTAATTCAAAGTAAGTACCAATTTGGTACCTAAATCCCACTGCATACGCTTATCTAAAAAAGAGTAGGTAGGTAATTAGTGTTTGTAATTCATCCTGAAATCACAAAAGAAATGTATGCAAATCAGGTGCAGCTTATCATTTTTATATCTTATCTAAGTAATGCGTCAATGCTTGGACTAAATAGCTCTTTCAAAAGATGAGGAAATTTTCAGGAACTTTAAATCTTCTTGATTATGTTAATTTTCAAAGAGTGGGTACAAGCATGCAAAAATCGCACTAGCGCTTTTATAAATAGGTAAATATAATAAGCACTATTTAAAAACCTGTATTGTAAAAAGTTTGTATTAATAATGAATTCAGGGTTACAAATAAAACCTCAGCGATTTTAATTGATCATATATATAAAAATGAATTGCTGTTCGTTATTCTTACTAAAACTCGAGAATGGCTGGACCGATTTGACTTTTTTTGGTTTTAAAATGTATGTAAAGTAAAGATTTACAATTTTACATTCCGTTGCAAAACCCTCAAAACTTTGTCTTTCTTTGTGGACGCAATTTAGATATCTAATATCATCAAATCGTTTGCACAATCGAAATAGATTAATAGGTAAATACGAGTAGGTATGTTGTAAATCGATATTATCTTAGCAAAGCCGGTTTTCGTTATCAACTGATAGGCTTTATTGATTGAAGACCACATTAAAATTCATTTACATATTTAATTTAAGCCTTAAGTAGCTAGACGGATGTTTAAAAATGGTAAAGAAAAGTGTGATAATAGGCTTAAGTGTGGCAGCCACTGTAGTGGTTCTTACAGGAGTAGGAGTCCTTACGTGGTGGTTGGTTACTCGAGATAATGAGGTTGAGGAGCCAGATGTAGACACGACGACCACGACCACGACAACCACGACAACGACAACCACAACTACCACTGAGGCAACCCCAGAACCTGACTTCATTGTTGATCGTGAGTATTTTTAAATAAACCTACGTACCCAATACTGACCTCAACTACTTTCTTCAAGTTACAATCTATACGAGCTGTTTCATCATCATCATCATCATCATCAGCCTATCGCAGTCCACTGCTGGACATAGGCCTCTCCAAGGGCACGAGCTGTTTATTAAAATTTATTTTTGGTTAATATATTTTTTTATAAATGAATATTTTGTTATGAGCATAACGAAATGTTATTCGGAAATACTGGTGCGAAACAGCTTTATTTTATTTAAGTTACTTGTAAACAGAATTACCAATTAGCTATCCAACTCAATACAAAAACTAAGTACCCATGTACCTACCTTCGTCGCAAAATAACACCATAATAAAGCCTAGGTGGGTGTAAAAAGTTATAATTCCCTGTCCCATTGTTATGTTTACAATTATATTGTTCCAATGTTGATTACCGTCATCCGCATCATTATCATCAGATATCAAATTATACAGCTATTTATTTTCTACACACATCTTTATTTTAATCACTTAGGTATATCTAGTGGCTGCCTGTTTTTATTTCGAATCGTATACTAAAAAATAACATTTAATTTTTTCAGAATTGGAAGGTGAAGGAGGCTTTGGTGATGCTCAATATACCGCAGCTTTTACTAAGATACGGGATGTTGGAGACATATTCTGGTGGTTCTATCCAACAACTGCAGCCGGGGTTGGCACCGAGAAGCCGTTAATCCTATGGCTGGACGGTGTGACAGGCATCCCTCCAAGCTTACTGGCCAATTTAGGAATGATTGGCCCTTATGACATCAATTCTAATAAAAGAGAAAACTCTTGGGTAATAAATGTTCCTTACAAATAATTTACGATATCAGTAGTAAACAAAGCAAGTCACCATTATAAAGTCTTGATCACCACCAGGTGAATCGACGTGCATAACTTATTAATCACGACGGTTTTCCCCAAGGATCATGCAGTAAAAGGAATTTTGTAATTTGTAGACCTCAGTAACACATTTAAGGCTTAGGCCTAAGACTCTCCGCTATTTATCACCAACCTTAATACATTCGATAAAATAGTACTAAAAATGAACTATCTACTTAACGAACCTATTTTTTTTTTCAAATGACATTGTCCTTTACTAAATATTTTTAATTATTTCAGGTTGATCGATACAATTTGCTATTCATTGATGCACCTTTGGGTACTGGTTTCAGTATTCCTTTAAACAATGATCAAATACCGACCAACGTTGATGAAAATGGTAAGAATCAAAGCACTGCAGCTGTCTCGCGATAGTTAGTCAAATATGTACTTTAATTAACGAAGAAATAAGAATATATCTACATTTTATCCTTTCATTTTCAGCTGAACACTTAGCAATAACTTTGGAATCTTTCTATACCGTACATGAGAGCTACAGAAATGCTCCCTTGTACATTCTCGGTCAAGCACATGGAGCACAATTAGCGTTAGCACTTGCAATTAAACTACATCAAGTAAGTTATCTTTTTGCAATTCAATTTTTATCTTTGATTTAAAGCCCGAGTTCACCGATAACATTAAACAACATTAAACTTCAGCTTTCTTTTCTTTAAGACTTTAATTTTTTACCTTCAATTTTGAAACTAAACAGTTGTTTTAAGAAAACCTATCGTTTTTATATTTGAAAATTGTTTCTGAGAATATCATGCCTTTCAGTCATCAATGCCTTTGAGTGTTGCAGAGTGAAGCTGCTTCAAACCTTCGTGGTGTAGTATTAGGCAATGGTATAATTTCGCCAGCCCTAGCTATGACGAAACTTGGCTTTTACCTCGAAGAACTCGGTTACATTGATGGCAATGGCCGCGCGGCTATAGAAAGTTTATCTCAAGAGACGACGGCAGCGGTAAACCTTGGAAATTTGGGAAATGCATTTGATAACTTCATTTCTTTGGGCCAATTTGTTAACGATAATGCTGGTGCCATAGCTGTTAACCTTGGTCACATCGTTGAGAAGTTAACTAGACAGTCTTCAGTTACGGGTAATTTAATTATGATATTATTGAGTTTTAAATAAAATTATGTCCACATTAAAGGGCTATGCGTCGTTAACTTTCATAAACGCTCCGGTTATGTATGTATCAAATTACTACCTTGATTTTAAACTACATAAGATCACTAAAATATGATGAAAATCTCTTCATAAAAACTAATCTATAAATCATAATTCTTTCCAGATTACTTCGGCCAGCGTCAATACTTGAGAAGCGTATTAAAAAACATAGACTTTGATATAATGGACAACGTGGTAGGTCCCGCTTTGGGTATTCCAGCTACAGTAAAATACGACTCAGGACGGGAATACGTGATTGATGCGTTTAGGAGCACTTTCATGACCCCAGCTACGGACAAAGGTATTTTGCAGTTTTATTTAGGTTGTAGGCAATAACTGTTCCCTGTAACTCATATACGAATGATAGATTTTTTGAACGGAATAGGTAACAGAGCCGAAAAAAGTCAAATGAAGTTTATCTGTGATCCATGTGTTTTAGCCATTTAGGAACCATGTTTCTTTAATGTGCTATCTACGACATTTTTTTAAGTAGGAAATCTACAAAACTAAGAGGACAGGAACTACACGTCCTCATTTTTCAAAAATTTTAATAGAAATTTATTTTATATGCGAAAGTTTGTAAGGATGTATGGATGCAGCTTATGTGTGGTAAGTGAAATTTAACTTGTCAGTAGGTACCTACCCAATATAGCTAGGTAATATCAGAATATGGATTTAATATGACTGGACTGTTTTTTATCGATGAACGAGAAGTAAAACCGTAAACCGCGGCGTAAGCTAGTACGAACATAATATATAATTCTTATTAACTTTTACTTACCTTCAACGTAGTCTTATTTCCTTATCCAGAAATTATCATGTGTTATTGCAGTTGAATACATTCTTCAAAACACGGAACTCACCGTTTCTATCTACAATGGCAATTTGGACGCTGTATCAAACACACCAGGTATATAACTATTACGTCTATTACCAAACTTTAATTACATAATAAACTAGTACTTGACCAGGAAATGAACAAATTATTAGAAATTAATATTTTTTTTTTTTTTATTGCCGCTATTTTTCAAAAAGGGAATGTGGTTGGCATTGATCATAGATTAATATTTGTTTTAGTAAGAGCTTTTCGACCAGATTTATTTAATTTAAAAAGCGGTTGATGTTTTAATTAATTTGATGGAGACTGCTTTTAGGCTGCAGTATTACCTACTTCCAATCTAAGGGTACCTATGATGATGACCTATTTAATGCCACCCTCAAAAATAGAAGGATGTTCTCAACTGATTTTATTATTTCCAGGTCAATTGGAATGGGTTGACAACCTTCAATGGCCCGGACAAGCTGAGTTCAAAGCTGGGCCCAGACGAACTTTGGTAGTTAATAGATTGGTTGAAGGTTACTTCCGGAATTCAACCAGACTTCAATTCTACTGGGTTAATGCTGCTGGACAGTCAGTAAGTGGCTCTCGTTTTAGTGATTATCTCTAAATTATTTTCGTCTTTCTCTCTCTATCTAACGTTTGTGCAAAGGTAAATTAAATAGGTACTTAATTATGTAAATTTTGAAGTCTTTTTTGTTATTTTGCAGGCTCCACTGGACAACCCTGCTGCTATGAGCATTATGCTGCCGAGAATTTTACGAGTTTAGCTTTGTTAATAAATTAATATTTATTCATTATACCAATTAATTATTCTTTGTGTTTGATCTTTTTTCATTATTCTCATCATAATCATCTGAATCATCTGGAAAATTATAGCACCTAAGCAAACGTGTATTAGATAGGTATACGTAAAACCTTATTCATTTAAATACGTATTTAAGGCGATACCTCGAAATCAATCAATTTTTTTACGTTAATTTTAATTTAAGAATACTTATTTGAATAATTATGATTTTTTTATTTGTGTTTGTTGACTATATTACCTAGATTAATCCGAAGACAAAAACATAAAACAAGTAACTTTTCTCGATAGAAAAAAAATCAGAACTTACCTCTAAAAATAACATTTTATGAATTTTATGTCGTAGTCATGTACTTTCTGTCACATTAAAATAATGAAGAATGTAGATAATATCTTATTAAACATTAATCAGAAATCAGTTTTTAAAGAAACATAAAATTGAATTTTTAATACATTTTTATTTATATTTAGTATTTAGTATGGCGCTTACGTTATTTTTTTTCGAGCAGGTTGCATGTTTCCTCTCTCTATCTATTTACGTTACTATCGCATAGTTCTATCCCTCTCAACCATTTACCCAGTTCGCCCGTGAACTTCGCAACGAGGTATCGTCTTAAGTTGAAATCCTTAGTGAAAAATAAATAGGTAGCAAAATAAACAGCATCCAAACTGTAGGTTCCTGTCCTACTTCAAGCCTTTTTTCAGTGCAACAATGACCAACCTAATTTAGGAGTAACAAATGAACAATGATCCAGAACCAAAATAATATTACTCGTCTTGGCGGGGGCACTACTGTGCCCTCAGATTCTATACGACGGAGTTTACTCAGGATGCGATTGAAGCAGTTTTTCAAACCAAGCCAAACGAAAGATCTGGGTTGCAGATAAAAATTAATTAAATAGTTAAATTATCGTCGAGTATATTCTGATTTTTGAAAGTGATTTTTTTTAGAGCAACCTTAAGACCATAAACAAGAGATTAAATGAATGAAAAATACAATAACCATAGTCAATTTACTGTCACTAGTGTAAGACTGTCAAAGTGTCAACTGTCAGTGTCAACTAAATTGTTTAGCATTTGCTTGCCTAGCTGAGCTATCTAGCAAATTATTAAAAAATATATTACTTGAATGTGAATTTAACCATATCTTTCAGCAAATTACTAAAGCAGTTCCGTTCTTGTGTAAAATATTTACTTTAGTAGACTTGTGTAGCGAGAGCTGTTACTACAAGAGTAATATTTGGAAGTGACGCCCAAGCTTTATTTTTTGTGCCAAAAGTAGACAAATTGAATAACAGTGATTAAGATAATTAATTAAGCAAAATGGCTGATATACTTGATATATTAGAGCTTGAGCAGCCTACCGCTGAGATCAGTAGAGATAGTATAATCCATGGAGACAAAGTGAAAAAGAAGTATGTGACGACCAAGGCTGTAAAGAGGCCTGAGGGAATGCACAGAGAAGTGTTTGCATTACTTTATAATGACAACAAGGACCTGCCACCTCTATTACCCACTGATACAGGTGAGATCTTCTATTTATTCAAAACATGCCTAACAAAATGTACAACCAAAACCATTAGTCCATCCAACAACAACAAAGCATTCAAAAACCCTCAGCCCTGATAACTAATAAGGATAATGTATCGAAACGAAAATATATTAATAAATTAAGAAAGTATTTACTAAATAATTTAGGATGAACACTGTAATGTTGCTTGCATAATTTACTTTTGTGATAAAACAAGCTAAATCTGCCAACAAACTGCTATGCAATTTGGCAGACTTATAATTTAAGAATTTAAGAGTGATGTGTTTCTGAATAAATGCTTTTCTTCTTTTCTTTCTTTTTTCTTTCAAAAAATATCCTAGGACTCAAGTACTCCTGTCTGCTTCAAGGATTTATATTGTACAGGAATAATAATAATGAATCCAACATATTATCATGCTATGTTTATTTTATCAGGAAAAGCATACAAGCAAACAAAAGCCAAGCTTGGTATGAGAAAAGTAAGGAAGTGGGTTTGGGCACCGTTTACGAATCCAGCTCGCACTGATAATGCTGTTTTCCACCACTGGAAGCGAGCATCTGATGAAGCTAAGGAGTATCCATT
This sequence comes from Helicoverpa armigera, assembly GCF_030705265.1. Taxonomy (NCBI): domain Eukaryota; kingdom Metazoa; phylum Arthropoda; class Insecta; order Lepidoptera; family Noctuidae; genus Helicoverpa; species Helicoverpa armigera. Next base: position 3,639,126 of record NC_087132.1, on the reverse strand, counting down.
TGCACAGTTTAATAAGGTAACTTATTCGCTTTTCAAGTATTTTTGTAACATATGAAAATTATGTTAGACCTACAATAACAATTATGTATCTACACCACTTTTGCATTTTACTAATATTGTAGAGGGTAAAAATGATAACTATTTGAAATATAATGATTTGAAAAATCTACACAATATTTGAAAGATAATTGTAAAACCTTTACTTCAAGCTGTCTGTAAATGTCTATGTAAATATCAATTATAATCTTAAAATGTTTTTCCAGCAAGTCTCAATACCGTCCTACACTGAATCAGAGTACAATCAGTATTTAAAATCAGAAGACTGGAGTCAGTCTGAAACTGATCATCTTATGGACTTGTGCCAAAGATTTGATCTGCGCTTCATTGTCATACATGACCGATGGGACAGGGCAGCTTTCAGAGACCGTAGTGTGGAGGACTTGAAAGAACGGTACTACGGAATCTGTACCACATTGAGCAAAGTATGTAGTATCTTTATACTAACAACAGCATGTTGATCTTATTTCATAATACATAAATTTAAATACTTAATCTTGCAGGTCAAAACAAATCTTTGGTCTAATACTGTAACAATGGTGAATGGAGAGAAAAGGATTTATCACTATGATGCTGAACATGAGAGGAAGAGGAAGGAACAGCTCAGGAGACTGTTTGATAGAACACAAGATCAGGTACATATTATAATTCTTAAGACACGTCTCGTAATGCAAAATTTGAGAACAAAATTTAAATGTCGATCATAAAATCTTAATATTGTCAATTAAAAGTCAGAAAAGCGTATAAAAGACGCTTACTCTAACACTTCTCCATTTGTGTAATAATCGCTTTAAAGAGATGATGAAAAGGGACCATGAATGCAAGCCCAGACACTACTTTAATGTCCATTCACTATACCTTCAATGCTTTCAGATTGATGAGGAACAAATGCTCTTAACTGAGTTGAAGAAGATTGAGGCCAGAAAACGCGAGAGAGAAAGAAAGACTCAAGATTTACAAAAGTTGATATCTAGAGCTGATAGTGGGAATGTCCCGCCCGTAGCTCAAGTGAACAATAACAATGAGGGTACCAGTACACCTTCTAATACTGCGTCCAGTATTGCCAGGCGTCATGACAGGAAATTACATAAGAAGAAACTGACTGCTCAGCAAAGACCTGTGAGAACAGTGGAAAGTGTTGTAAGTATTATAAAAATATATTATGTTGGCTGGACAGCAGTCTTAGGCCAAGCGCAGACCTAGAGGAGCGCAGCAATGAGGATTTTTATAAGACACTAGACAATCGACTTTGATGATATAGAAATAGTGTCAATGTATGCTCCAATCGGACAAAATGATCGCGCATCCTGGCACATAAGAACGGCTTATGTTTAACTGATCACCAGATATAGTAACAAATAGCAGACAAAAATAGTAAATGATCACCAAAATGAAACTCGCATTTTAATGTAAAACTATAACCAAAGTTTTAACACTTTGCTATCCTATTTAAGTGAAATTACTCCAAAATAAATCATGCGTAAGCCAAAAATAGTAAATGATCACCAAAATTGAACCACCATTTTAAAGTAAGATTATAACCAAAGTTTTTAAATTCTGCTATCCTATTTAAGTAAAATGAGTCCAAATAAATCATTGTTATCCCAAAAGTAGTAAATGATCATCAAAATTATACCAGTGTTTTAATATAAAATGATAATCAAAGTTTTTACATCTTGCTATCCTGTTTAAATAAACTGACTCCAAAAAAATAAGTTCGGCCTGATACAATAAATGTAACAACATTATGGGGACCCTTTTCCTGCACTAGGGTGGAAAATTGTCTATTGCATGCCTCTTAACAGAGCGATAAGAGTGTGTTTTCGAGGGAGTGTATTGAGAAACACATTCTTCTTCTTCTTTCTCCTGCCCTGTTCCCAATTTTACTTGGGGTCGGCACAATATGTCATTTTCTTCCATTTTCCCCTGTCACTCGTCATACTGACACTCACGCATGCATTGCAAGCCGGACACATAACTTAATATGGCATTATAATACTTTATTTGTTAATAAGCCTACATTTTATGGCAATCACAGTGACTTATTTAGGCAAAAATAATACATTAATTTGGTTGTCAAGAGTTGGTGATCATTTACTAAATTTGGTGGTCGAATACAATTTAAAGTGAAGTCGTGACTAAAATAGCTGGTACTATTACATTTTTAGACTTTATTTTTCTGGTGTTCAGTAGATATTTCTGGTTACAAAACTAAGGGTATCAAAGCATTTTATGGTGGTCATTATATTTGTTCCCCATAAGAACAATGCCCCGCCCCAGCTTTTATTTTAATAAAGTTGGAGGTGATTTTTCAGTGCCTTTTTCACGCTCTTCTTGGTCAGCATAAGAAGTTCCTCCATGCACTGTTTTGTATACTACATTCTACTTTTGCAGACTGTGGAATGGTCAGGTATCAAGTTCCCTGAAGCGCGCGGTACTGGCGTTTGGTTGCGTTCACAACGCATGAAGCTCCCCCCTGGTGTTGGACAAAGGAAGACTAAAGCTATCGAGCAGGAACTCAGACTTATGAATATTGGTGTGTTACTTCGCTATCCACATACCTAGTACTATTTTAAATATCAAAAGAAATCCTGAAATTGAAATTAAAACTAACCCTGAATCCATTATCCTATTATTTTTTACAGATATTGCTCCAACACCTACTGAGGCTATTTGCAAGCATTTCAACGAGCTGCGGTCAGATCTTGCTCTTGCTCTGGACTTGAAGAACGCACTAGCTTCATGTGAATTTGAATTGCAAGCTTTGAGACATCAGTATGAAGCTCTCAATCCAGGAAAGGTAAGGTTCTGCCTCAAATATTTGATTTATTTATCTTCAGATTCTTATAAAGCCTTCCAAGTTCAATTACGAGCTCATCACCCTGCAGTAAAACTATTACTCAATACTCTTTCTCTTGTTACACAGTTCTTAAACTTTGAAAGAACTGTATTTCTGCATCTTCCAAGGAAAATAGGCTTTGTGAATGTGAAAGTTTGTTTGTAAATTGTAAAATATGGATATACATTACTCTTTCACACAAAGATTAGAAAATTGCAGAAGCTAGGTTATATATGTAATAAATATTGAACATATCAATCTTTGTTTCAGACACTAACAATCCCAGCATCTATATGCAACATAGTGGCTGACAATGAAACTAAACCAGTTGGTGAAATTATTGACGTTGTTGGGTCACCTAGTGCAATGAACACAACCATCTAGTATTATATTCTTAGTTCCAAGGATGGACCTATACTCTGTTTGAGCAGACTTAACTAAAGGGAAACAACCTTGATAGAACTATATAAATAAATACATTTTAAACAACTACTGCAAAATAATGTTAAATATGAATTGATTAAGTAGCGGGTACTATTGTATTCACATTGATATTTAGTACCAAAATTTCATTAACCTTTTGAACGCCAATGTCGGCTATAGCCGACATGAGCAAGCGTGCCCTGTGCGCCAACGACGGCTATACTCGACAAAAAACAGGTCGCAGAAAAATACAAAATAAACCTATTAAATCATTACTTTTATGTATTTTTTAGTAGATATTTAATTAAGATTTTCGGGCTTGGCGTACAGGGCATAGGAATACCGATATGGCGTGGCGGTGAAAAGGTTAAATATAATTTTAATTAAGTAATATCACAATTGTTTATCTTTAGTTAAGTGTCTACCCAACTGCATGTAGCAAGTAATGCTTCTCTTTAGTATGTAAATATGAATTTCTTACAATGACATGATTTTAATCTGAAGTACATACACATTTAGCTACAATAACAAACCACATTTAGCTGATTTTTACATTTAGGGCATCTTACCAAAGGGGGTGTTTATTAGCCACTATACAATAAAATAAAGTGTACCTCTCAAAATGTATCAAAATCTTGTGTAATAGGATAGGTTTGAACAAGTAGATATGTATTTGTATCTGTTTACTACAAATAAAACTATGATTTTTTTTAAACAAAATGTTTATTTTAATTTAATATTACATAATTATTACCTTAATACTAAATAGCTCCTTTGGGAGCTCCATATGCATCTGGCATTCTCTCGATAGTGTATTTATGTTCAGCAACATACATAATTGGCACACCTGGTATTTTTCTTATTCTTCTTTTCAAATCTTTGTCATTTGTAGCCACTATATAACATTTATGTTGTGTCACCCTTTGTACAATACAGTCATCAGCATAAGTTCCTTTATGTAAACAAGTGATCCTTTCAAACCTTGGGTCTTTAATTATTCTTAATGCTACACGATATTTTCGGCCCAGTTTCTCTAACTCAGCTAATACACAGTCAGTTATGTATGGGATACATTTGGCATATAGACAATCCATCATGCTCTGTACTATGTCTAATTTGTTTTTTATAGAGAAATTAATGAAGTTAGTATCAATGAGTATATGGTAAGGCGGTCCTAGCTGAGTGTTGTACTGGAAGAACAACGCTGAGCTCGCTTGTGGTGCTTCGCGTATTTTCAACTCGTGTGGATCAATTTTTTTCTTCTTTGGCTCAACTCGTTCCGTAGGTTTTATCCTGTTATCACTAAGACTTATAAGCTTCTTCATTTTAGCAAACTTACGTTCAACAATTTTTCTGGTTTTCCGTTGTTTACCCTAAAATGTAAGTAATTAATGGTTTTTAAATAGATTGTATTGTATTTACAAAAATAGAACTGCAGTCACAAGATAACACTTACCATTTTCAGATACTTATATTAATATTTTTTCGTTTACGTTAAATAAATTAAAAACTCAAAATACTGTACAGTAAACAAAATAACCTCCAACAACACGACAACATGAGATTGAGGTTATGTTTTTTGACACTTGACAGAACTATATATCATCACAGCACAGATAAAGTAGATATGGTAAGAAAGAATGTTACTTGTGAGATGACGGTAGATAGAAGCGTATGGAAGAAGAAAACATGCTGCGCCGACCCCAAATAAAATTGGGATAAGGGCAGGAGGATGATGATGATGATGAGCACAGATAAAGGCAATGATCTCAGATAGATACACATACAAACCTACCTATACGCTACGACGCTACGACATGCGACACCCGCACCGTAGACAGGATAAACTTTTTAGTTTTCTCTGTCTACGTACGACACAAACAATGCATAGAATACAAAAGCAAACTCAAAATTCTTTGGAATAAAGTATGAAAACATATTTTAATATAATATCCATACCATACTAAAGTATTAGATGATTTACAGCAACCTCATCGATTTTTAGTAGTTAGTCGATTAATAGACAAAAGTAGCCAGGTCAAATAATTTCTGCCAAACAATGAATTTTGACATATTTCATTCATGACATTTTGTTCTTCTGACTGACATTTTCATACTGCTGTCTGCAGTTCAGATTGTGGTACAATTTGCGATTTCCTAAAAACATGGCCGTACCCGACTCACACTTATCAGCCATAGAACTGCTCCACAAAGGGGAGGATGGCCGGGAGATACCCGCACTAAATAAAGTCTGGCCCGAGGTTTTAGGAGCTACTTTCGGAATATGTATGGGAGCATTCCTCAACCACCAAACTAGACGTCCTGCTTTCAGTGGTAAGTTCTAAATTACATAACAATAACAATAAAATTTTACATCGTGTTAGTTATTATAAATCTTGAATGGAAAGCGACTTACTAATACGACTTACCAATAATACTGAATCGATAAATCTTTACTGATCTTACGATAGAATATATTTTTGTTTGTTTGGGGTTATAAAATTTGTAAACATGGACTATTTAGAATTTATTACAGTGACTCCTACTGTATTGACTAATATGTGTATCTTTTTTCAGGAATCCAGAAACATATACTTTTGACGGCTGGATTCATAGGTCTATTCACTTTTGCCCAAAAAACACGTAATTCTTACTTAGCTGAGAAGGATGCTGTTTACAAACATTACATTTCGTTGCACCCTGAAGACTTCCCGGAACCGCGTAAGTTTGCTATAGCAATTTAACTGTACTTTTAAATAACTATATGGTTTGTTTTTGTTCTACAGACTTGCTTTATAAATTGAAGACATGGTTTCGAACACTTTTTGATATTACTTTTCCTTCTTTCTTCCAGCACGCAAGAAGATTGCTGATATCATAGAACCATGGGTCCCTGTTCGTTAAATATTATATATGTTGTTTATTTAGACCAGTAATTAGATTATGTGAATGAAAAGAAAAACCTTTCATTGAATAAATAATTATTTATTGCTGAATAACTTGTTGTTCAATAGTTTCAGTTGTACAATATGGCTTGGGAAACGTGTCAAGGTTAATAAATAGCTTTTATTTAGTTCCGTGTTGATGTTTGAACTATTCTGTCCTAAATTCCTTGCTATTCCTTCAGAGATTATACTGATATAATAGGAGAGCTCTTATTGGGTTAAACCATAACCTTTGGACTGAACATATTCATGGTCCTTGTGGCGATGCAGATAGTGTTGTGCTAAAGCAGTGACATAGTCAAATCCCTCTCCACAAATAGCACAGCTATGGGCTTCAAATACTTTATTAGGATACTGGTGAAACATCTCTTTTACACCTTTCTGTTCAAAGGGCAGTATAGACTGATTGCTTTCAGGAATCACTGGCAGGCTTTGCTGAGGTTTCTCATTAATCAAATGAGGTATTAAATGACTGACATCCTTCATTGGCATTGGGGGATCTTTGCCAACATCTATGCCTATAATGTCTATGTTTCCACTATTGTTATAGCCTTCGTTTGCACACTGAACTTTAGGATTCTGTGGAACTATTTGATGCTTTTTGAGTTTGTGCAGTTTCTGAAAAGAAAACAAATAATGTAATTATATTAAATAACATCTTGACATTGGAAGGTTATAAAATGATAGGATCTTCTGATAGAATATTTTGAATTCTTATATAGATGGAAGCAATATTACGTATGGGAATCTGCAATGACAATATAGAGTAGGTAGGTATTAGACATAAGTCCACTTACAAGATCCCTGGAGTGTACATAGGCTGCTCCACATAAATCACATTTGAAGTTTTTGATACCCCTGTGCTTACTCATGTGACGAGTTAGCTCACTTGAAGTAATGAATGTCTTGTTACAAATTGAACATACCTGAAATAGGAAAGAAGTATTGTAGAAGGTAATTTTTACATATTGGTGGATATATTCTTTATTATGTACACCAATTTAAAATTACAAAAAACACAAAATATTAAAAAGTTTTGGTAACACAATGGGCTATCTTATCACTCAAAGCTGTCTTTTACAGCTGAAAAAGGAGCAAAGAATATTGAGTTGTTAAATGTATGTTTTGATTTGATTTATTACATACTTACATGATCCCTTTGCCCAGTATGGATTTTCAAGTGTGCATGTAGATTACCTTGCGCTGAGAACCTTTTACTGTAATTTTTAAGACAAGAAATTAATAAAATTAATTTATTTACATGACACACATCATATACATGGTTGAATTGAGAACCTTCTTTTTGAAAAGTCAGAAAAATTACTAAACTAATTACAGCATTATCTCAATTAAATACACCAACCAATGGAATGTTACAATTTTACTACAGTCTATCTAAATGCTATATTAAACTTACCATAATTATAATATTACCTGCATACTTCACATTGAAATGGTTTCTCTCCAGTATGAATTCTGAGATGTATAGTAAGATTATGTTTCTGAGTGAATCTTCGAGGGCAGTACATGCACACAAAAGGTTTGTCTCCAGTATGAGTTCTGAAAAATTGGTAAGTATGGCCATTAGAAAAATGGAAAACAAGGTTTATTTCTTGTTATTAAATTAATAACAACAATATCTATCAGTAAATGACTAGCAGTAGATTTCTGAAGTATGCTGGTATTAGTTGGTAATACACTCTTTTGCAAAAAAAACGGGCACCTATGCGAAATCTTAGTTTTAAGGACTTAACGTCTGTTTCAAAGGGTTTTAATGATTGTAGTATGTTTCTAGCATCAAAAGAGTTAGTCGAGCATGCGTGAGAGTGTATTCTAAATTTGAATTTTGTACAATTGCTAAGAAATTGGTTAAACCTTGTTTTGGACTAATTGCTAGCAGAAAGTTCGTCGGTGTTTTGAAAAGTTTTCGAAGTGATTTTCAGGAAAACGATAATGCAGTTTTAATTAATGATTAATGTAATTCTTTGTTAGATCAAAACATTTTTGGAAAACTATGCGTGTTTGATAAAAATTTCACCTGCTCTGAATGGGCTATACTGATGATTGATGGCAATGTTAAGAGTTTCGGTATTTTAGTGTAAAGCGATCTATTGTTTAGATATTGTACCCACGTATTTTAAAATATCGCTTTTTCATAAATAAATACTATTTAGAAGAGTATCAGTACCTTTGGCTGCGACAAAACCAATTTAAAGTAAGCAGTGCCGATTACAACTCGTCTCCTATTGGACTTTGACATTTAAGGAATACCAAATTTTGTGATAAATGTTAAAATTTACCATATAAAAAATGATGAGTTATGCCCGATTCGTCATTTTAGTGATTTGGCATCCATAAAAAACGTGTCCCGATTTGTCATTAAATAAAATATTTTATTTTACTTAGTCCCAATTGGTCATCCGTACTTTATTTTGTAAAAAGTACTGTCAACAAGATAAGCTTTACAATATTGTAATATGTTTTTTTTTATTTATGTTGGTTATGTTTTTTCCGAATATGGCAAGACGCTATTAATAAAATCGCGATTTCAACGGCGTCACACACCGCACGGCCAAAATCAAAATACCAGGATCGCATAAATCAGATGAGTAATATACCAATCAACGAGTGTCCATGGAACTGCCCACCATGCACTAGGACCGCATAACTTACAGGAGAATAGCAGTCAAGAGTGTCAGGATTTTACGTTTTTTTCCTAATTGTAGATAAACATACCAATTTACACCATCATTCATCATTTTTATGTATACAATCTCTTTGCTAGTTATGGGCCCCTGGTACTTTTGTTACCGGCACAAAAAGTAGCGAGTCACATTTTCGGGTTTATAAAATGCCCATGTTGTCTTCACCTGTGTTTTAATGTCAATTTTATTATATTTATATGAGAGCTATACCTTTACCTACATCGAAGTTTTTCATTTAAAATTTCTTCTAAAACTTTTATTTCTGACGGTACTCTGATACGTGAAATTTTATGCGGGGGACGAATCGGGACTCAAAATTTAAATATTAAATTATTTATTTTGCTCGAATGACCAATCGGGATTTGGTGTATGGAAAAAATAGTTGGTGACCAATCGGTACTAATGACAAATTGGGAATAACTCAAAATGATGAGGAGGGTTAAAGTTATCTAAAAAGTCAAATTATTGCCGCATTGAAGCTCTCGATAACTCCATAGGTATCGGGTTACTAAACGGCGATTTAGCTGAAAGGGAGTCCAGCATTCAAAATTATTGGCCAAACGTATGTTTCTTAAGAAATGAGCAGATAGCCGATTATTGTTATGATTTAAGCAGGAAAGTGCTGTAGATGCCAGAAAATGTCATTGTAGGCAAGTTTATTTAATAAAATGTCCGTGGGATGAAAACACGCTATTTGAACGCTCAGACTCAGATCTTCAGAGGTCTACGGAGTTTCCCAAGAGACGAGGTTGTTTAAAAATCAGTGATTACGAGACCTTAAGACCTCGTGCTCACAGTCTATGCGCTATTTTCTGTATTTTGTAGAATTTCAAGACTTTTAAAAATGTTAAAGTCTGATAGGGGACGAGTTGTGATCGGCACTGCTTACTTTAAATTGGTTCTGTCGCAGCTCAAAGTACTGATACTCTTCTAAATAGTGTTTAATTATGAAAAAGCGATATTTTAAAACACGTGGGTACAATATCTAAACAATAGAACGCGTTACACTAAAATACCGAAACTCTTAACATTGCCATCAATCATCAGTATAGCCCATTTAGAGCAGGTGAAAATTTTATCAAATGTGCATAGTTTTTCAAAAATGTTTTGATCTAACATAAAAGTACATTAATCATTAATTAAAACTGCATTATCATTTTCCTGAAAATCACTTCGAAAACTCTTCAAAACACCGACGAACTTTCTGCTAGCAATTAGTCCAAAACAAGGTTTAACCAATTTCTTAGGAATTGTACAAAATTCAAATTTAGAATACACTCTCACGCATGCTCGACTAATTCTTTTGATGCTAGAAACATACTACAATCATTAAAACCCTTTGAAATACACGTAAAGTCCTTAAAACTAAGATTTCGCATAGGTGCCCGTTTTTTTTGCAAAAGAGTTTATTTAATTTTGCCTTTAGTTTGGCCCCAAAGAACTTTTCGTATTTTAGTGAAGTTAATGGCTCTCAATGCAGGTATGATTGCCATAGGAAAAAGATAATTCCTTGTCTTAAGATGGACTAAGCTTAGGGCTGCCATCCGTCCGGGTTTCCCCGGATTTGTCCTCGTTTGGAGGCCGTCCGGGGGCCGTCCGGGCGGGGTTTCAAGAAGTGTCCGGGGAAAACCCGGACATTTTTCATAGGGCCATCTTAACCTATGGTGCCTGGGTATGCGAATAACCCGGGCGCCTAATAATGCAGAAGTCGAAGTGTCCCAAAACTCCAAATTTTCGCGTTCGCTTCGCTCGCGGCTTCTTTTCTTAACACATCTTTTTTTACGTTTAGCTACTTTAATATCCCAATATTCAAAAAATTTTGCGCTCTCTTCGCTTGCGGCTTCTTCACTTTGCGGATTTTATACAAGTTTAGGTGCTTTAGTGTCCCAAAACTCCAAAATTTTCGCGCTCGCTGCGCTCGCGTCGCGGCGACTTCAATCTACAGTTGTTTGTATTTTTCAACATTTTTTTGTCTAACCTATCAAGAAGGTAACTCCTAGTTTCCATATGAGCTTTCTTAATTATGACCTTCGAAATACATTAAGTCACAATCTTTCAATACTAGGTACTACATGAGCTAGAGACGGCCCTGACTTTTCATGTAAGGAAGGACCTCATTGAATTTAAGTAATATGGTAGTAATATTAAAAATTAGGTCTTGTTTTGTTAAACAAAAAAAAAACGGACTCGTCCGGGGAAAAAATGCGATTTACGCCAAATGTCCGGGTTTTTTAAAATATTTGTCCGGGTTTGGCGAAATTCGAAATGGCAGCCCTAACTAAGCTTAACTTATGGCTCAAACTTTACTCACTATAAAACTTTATTGTTAGTAAAGCTTACAAAGAACTTTCTTTTGTTTTGAGTGTGTGAGGCAATTTTCTTGTTAATTATGTGGTGATACCTCATATTCAGTAGTAAATACTTACCTAACATGCATTTCCAATTGAGCCTGACATCTGAACTGCTTATCACACTGATAACAAGTGTGATCTTGTTTAGGCTTGGGCTTTGGACCTCGTTTCAATTTCTCTGATTCAGATTTCTTTTTATAGTTTGTATGTCTTTTTGGTTCAGGCTGCTTACATTTGCTGAAATATACTGATAAGTTAATATGGGAGGCCTATGTCCTGTAGAGGACTATAAATATTAAGTTAGGCTATTAACAATGTTCAACAGATTTTTTGCTGTTGCTTCATACTTCATGTCATTCTATTGACACAAGCATAGATGTCTCCTTAAAAGCACTAACTGTTGTCGTGTTATGCAGGTGGTACTTATTACTTACCATTTTTTAATTATAGTTGCATGTGTAGGCACCTGAAAATTGTATATATAGGTGATTAGATATTACTTCTGATAACAATGGTAATCAATCATTACAATTATTAACTTCTTCAAAAGGTAGAATTTGTTATGCCAAAGCATTTTTAAGATAATATGAATTAAAATGAGAACATAATTAAATTAATTTAACAATACTACTCACATATGGATCTGTAGCTACACAGGCATCATTGTATCTGTAAAAAATATTGAATAATGATCCTTTCCTTAATAATTCATCACAAAATATAAACATACTTCTTGCTTTCAAATAAACGTTCCTTAAAATCAATTATTTTTGTATAGTGTTGATGTAACTAAGAAATTAGACTTACTTGCTAGGTATTCTTAACCCTAAGTATTGTCTCAGTCTTATATCTGCGCTTTCACAAGTTTGTTTGAAGTGGTAAGCTATCCCCAGCTTATAAATACAATTGCTACACATTTGTTCTGGTAAACCGTCATCTTTACTTATCTGTAAGTTATTTAGAACATTACTGATTAATTATTGACTAATTTCATTAAGAAAACTATAATTTAGCCGTTAAAAGCTTTGTTACCGCATTTATTTACCTTTATATTGCAGCAGTATTCTACCATATCACATAATGAAATGTTATAGTTTTTTGTGAAAACAGATGAGAGTACGCCTTCTTCTAAACATATTCGGCAAATCTTATTCATATTATTGTTTCAGTAAAATCAGAAGCTATCGCTTCGCTTTTTCGCGGTTTGCGAATCGTTTTCAGAAGTGTTTTTAAGATCGTCAATAGACAAACAACAAAACAAACGTCAAAATCGTCAAACCAAGAAACTTGTCTTTGTCAAATAGACCGATATCCCAAACCCTGCAATGCAGGCGTGGGATTGAATACTGAATGAAACATTCACTCATTCGGTCCCTATTCCTAAGTTTCAAAATAATAGTTTAGGTAACTTTTTTGTTGGGAGTAGACAATGAAGAAAGGCCGAATAAAAATAATGCAGTTATTGTATAGTCAAACTTTAATATTAACGTTTAATAAAGATTGCAATAAAATTTAATAACAAAAAATATAGAATATAATTGAATATAAAAGAAATCATTAATGAGTATAACACCGAAATCAAAATACAATCATTGATTAGCTACGCTTATTGTATTATAAAGCAAATTATATAAAAACAAGAGCCATAGTAGTGTAAAAAAAACAATAGGCAGTCTAAACAATCATAGTGGATAATAATGTTAATGGTAATGATTTATACATTTAAATATTTACATTTACCTAATTAGTTCACTTACGATCATTTTTACTGCACTTACAAATTTTATTTTAAGTTATGTTTACGACTGAGAATAAATTACGTTAAAACGAAGATTGATTTTACAAAGGCACAGATGGTAGATCGCTAAATATAGTACAATATTCAATAGACTTTTAATATCAGCATGGAAGGAAGATTAATTATTATTTAATTATATGAAAATAATATTGCAGATTTATAGTATAGCACAGCCATTTAAACGTTAGCAACAGAAGTAATAAGATCAACGTAAATATCAATGCCTTTCAAAAATATGTCAGCACTAAGATATTCATCATGATCGTGCAAAAGAACGGGCGTGTTGTTCATCGGAGAGAATCCCAGCGCTGGTATTCCGACATCACGCACGTACCTGCTGTCAGTACCACCGGGGAAAATTCTGCAATCCAGCTTTAATTTCCTGGGGAAAAATATAGTAAATGTAAATCGAAATTGTAATAATAATCGAATAGTTGCTCTGAGTACTTTTCATTCCTATATAGAAAAAGGCTGAAAAACTATTAAATAAAAGAGTAATAAAAAAGTAAAATATTAAATAATAGGAGTATGAGCCGGGATCGAGAGCATGAAAGGGCGCAGATGAGGTACCGTAAGAGAGCTAAATATTTATTTAAAGGTGAGAAGTCTGTAATAAACAACGTAAGGAGCTTACAATTTATCAGCAGCAGATTTAAACGCTACCCAGAATGGATTGGACGCGTCCAGCTTTGTCACTTCTACATACGGATTCTTTTGTTCAAACTCGAAAGTTACTCCGTCACCTGCTTCTTTGCACCATTTATTAATCTAAAATAAAAAAAAAACAAGATGAATAGAGAGTAATAGGAAGCAGTAGGGTCGGTAGGTTATCACAATATTTTTATAAGAAAGTAGGACAAAAAAACAATTCCACTGTTCTTTAATGACTGTGTTTTTATTACAAATGCCAATACTGCAAACAAATAAATCTACTTATCACAGAAAAGAGAACTAATTAAGTACGGAACAAATTAAATTCAATAAGATTGACAAAATTGTATCTTACCATAGCCTCGAATTCCACGTGGTTAACGGTTACAGACAAACGAATGTCAAATACAGCAGTCAATTTTTCGGGAACAACATTTGATTGTACTCCACCCTGAAAATTATTTTCATTAGACACCAAAAAAAAACATTTCAAGTAAAATGAGTGGTCGGAAAAGTAACGTCCATAAAAAGTAGAGTCTTAGCTTAGAATGAGATAGTAGGTAGGTGAATCATTCCTGAAGTGCTCTTGGTAAGACTAGAATAGTTATTTGTTATACCTACAAGAGTGCAAAGTTGCTTTTTAACCGCGGGCTCAATTTTGATGACCGAGCAAGCGAATGATTCTAAAATTGAATCCTGAGCGATAGCGAGGGAATCAAAAGAGCACAAGGTGAAAAATCTTTGCACTCAAGTGCAACTCGTAACTTTCATCCCATTTCATCGAGGAAGTTACTAAATGCAAAAAAATAAAATGGCGCGCACATATGAGTATCAAATTAAAAAGAAGTACCTATTAAAGTTCATTTATTTGAAAACTCAGTTTAAAAATGAAACGAGGTTAAAAATCTATGTAAAAACAATAATAAAAATTACTTAATTAATTGAATTATTATTTTAAGCAATATTTTATTTGTTTAATATGTATTTGTTTGAAAAGTCTTATCAAGATTGTCACAAATGGAGTATTGCACACGATGTTCTAAATTCAAATCACTTTGCCGCTCTAGAGGAGAAAAATTTTGCGCTCAGATATCAAAGGGTAAAACTACCTATTCTTTCCGAGATGGTGGGATGAAAATGTATTTTGGTTGCTCGCACTGCACTTAAATACTAAAAATAACGACTACATAGTACACGTAGCTTACTACCTACATTAATTTCCCACTCTCAACTTACCATACATTATCATATTTGGCGGAAAGCTTGAAAATAAAATAAGGCTTATATATTAAAAACAAATAAGAGAAAATATTGTAAATTAAATGAAAAAAGAACAATAATTTGGACGTTTAACATAGTCAAAAAATATTATATTCACTGGGTAAAAAAATAATCCCACAACATCTAGGTACACTTAAGATATTTTTGCTGCAGACTTACGTATACTTGAGTCAAATTGATAGTTGTGACGTCTCCAATTGTCAGCTTAGGATTGCTCTCTAATATACGCTTTTGCTCTGCTCGCATGTCCATGAATTTGTCAATTATAAACCTCAGCTGAAATATAAAAATAATGCTTTAGCTCCGCTCTTAATTTTGTATCATCATTTGTTTGTCTGATGCTTATTTCTTACAATAATGATAAGAATATTGACAGAGTCTACCAGATCCAAGCAGATAAGTACAATAAACATTATATAACTCACAACCAACAACATTGATTACAACAGAAGGGCCTGTTGCATAGTTCGCGCAGTGAAAGTTGACTTTATTTTAGAAATCAAATGGGCCGATTAGTGGTTAGATTAGATTA
This sequence comes from Helicoverpa armigera, assembly GCF_030705265.1. Lineage (NCBI taxonomy): Eukaryota > Metazoa > Arthropoda > Insecta > Lepidoptera > Noctuidae > Helicoverpa > Helicoverpa armigera. The sequence goes on along the minus strand of NC_087132.1, from coordinate 3,623,544 downwards.
GATGGTCTTATGGCACTACCATTCCTCTTTTTAAAAACATCGGAGTTGATATTGCAACCAAATTCTAATACAAAAGTAGCCAGAAGGTGACATCGATAGGTACTTACCTTTTCTCCAGCCGTGTTTGGAAGCAGTAAGGATCCATGACCGGGCTGGCCGGTACAGTGTACATGAATTTCTGAAAGGATGTACATTTAAATGAAAACTCAAATAAATTATACAACTGTGCATGTGTTTAAATGGTTTCCATTTAGGTGCACTTACGCCAAATGCTCCTTTCGCCATTGAATAAAACAAAGTCCTGATTTGGACTAGCCATTCCTTCATCTAATGCAAATGCCACATTAAGATCCTTAAAATCTTTGGTGTGGACAAACTTTTCCATACCATCATGACCTCCAATTTCTTCATCTGAAACATTAATAAGTTTGTAAAGTATTCTTTCCTACTGAAGTGCATCGTACTTCATATGATGTCAAATAATGAAAATATGTATATTACCAGGTACAAAGCAAACATGTAGAGTTCTTTTTAATTGCACCCCAGCGGCCTTCATTTTCCGTATAGCTTCCAGGTATTGGATGCCAACACATTTCATGTCTTGCGAGCCGCGAGCAAAGATCTTTCCATCGTTATCTATGTGTCCGCTAAACGGTGGATGTGTCCAACTGTTCTGTAATTTTAGACATTCTGGTTAGAATTGACGCAATACATTAAAATACACATAAAGAAACATAGTACTATTGGAAATATACGCCATTGAATCTACATTAGCCAGTACATTTTTATAAAACCAACCAATGAGAGTGCGCTTAATGCCCTCGACCTGGAGTCCCACTTTGTAACCGTCATTACCGTTTATTAGTAACCAGCGGTCCCTTTTGATACAGTGTGCATGGCATCACCTTCACCTATAATAACAGTGGCTAATCCGAAAATCGATCCCAAGACTCCATGTTCATTACCGATGGGTAGGTAAAGATCTAACTAACTAATCAGGTTGCTCGGAGCTTAAAAAAGCTAACATGTGAAGAAGGCATTTGTTACTAATGCAACCATTAAAATATCTAGCAATGAAGCTATAAATATGCCAATAAAACGACAATCTTAAATTGAACTCGAGACTATAAAAATTACTTCTAATTTATGTTATTGAAAACCTAGACTCGTCTGTAGCTAATAGGAAACATCTGTCGAACAATCAATGTTTGAACAATCGTCACCTTCTTGGTAGGTACTTATGTTTTATACGGAGATGTTCATCTGTAGCCTATTTTTCAGAAGATATTTATCTAGACATGATATTCTACATATCTTTATGATATGATATCTTTAGTATTTATTCTCACTGTTTTATCATTCGTCAAAGAACTTACTTCAAATACAGGCACGACGTCCATGTGAGAATTCAGCAAGATCGAACCAAGCGATTCATCTTTTCCAGGCCAAGTTATAATCACTATAGGCTTGCGTGGCACGATTTCATATACTTTCACGGCAAGGCTAAGTCCATTAGCTTGTTTTTTTAGGAATGCTACACAATCGTCTGAAATGTTAACAAAGCCTTAGTTATTATATGGCGATTTTAAAGTAAAGCTAAAGTTCAACCAATATCCTTGACATTTTCACGAATACCTAATAGGTGCCGTGAAAACTGAACATCGCATCGTAGGGACTGTTTTGTTATCTTTATCAACACATGCTTGAATGTGCATGCTAAAATTAAGTATATACCAAAAGTTACTAGGTATGTCCTGATATATCTCAAAATTTCCATAGAATTGATCATTATTTTTTCAGTGAAGATTACCAAGGGGACCAATGTAACTTTCAAACCTATGTCAACATATTATAAGTCTACGACAGTTCCCCACCGGCAGTCATCCATTTCGCATTTGGGTAGTTAGTCCGAGGTTTCATATTATCCAATTCTACCGCCTAGGGTAGAGTCAATTGAGAGCTCCAGATACGTCAATGATACAATCTAAAGTATCCTGATTAGGTACCTAAGTATAAGTTCTGTTTGCGCAGTGGATGAGTTGACAAAGGTACTTAGTACAGTTGTCTCGATTTTTTACCGATGCTTTAATGTAAGTATTGTGGCTGATCTCAATCAATCTAAATAGCAAATTTCTTCAGAAATAGCTTCAGTGGTTAGAGAGAATTGCGAGAATATTTCCTGCACTTTACAAATAGACTCTCTCAAATCTGAAGAAGAACACATCAAATATTTATCAAACTTATCATTTACGAAGCTTTGCTCTATCACATAATTATAGACATAAATTGCTTATCTGATATGGTGGCAGAAAACAACGACTAGATCGACCGACCGACTCGAAATAAAAACAATCCAATTTAAATTTACACACAGTTCTTTTAAATATTTCAGAGAAAACCATCAAATGTCAGGAGCCTGAAGGTTATAGGCGCATAGTAGATACTGTTGAATGTACAACAAACGGCGTAGACATTGTAAATAAATAAAAGGTAGAGCCAACAAAAAAATAGTACCCATGCCACTCAAATGCAGAAACAATGTAACTAAACCACGTAATAAAATCAAGTAAAAAATAAAAATTTGAAAATAAATAGTAATTATGTGTATTTTTTATTATTAATTACTACATTGTTGTACTTACCATAGTTGATATTTGGCTGCACACTTGGTATTTTTAAATACTCGACAAAATTCGCTACGGCGGGATTATTTTTGTAGTTATCGGCCATGGTATGAACGTTTCGCAGCAAACACTACAGTGGTAATGATCGCTTACATCGGACGGTGAGCGTAGCCGTGTTCCGTATGATAACAGGCTTCTAGCAAATAGTAAATTGAACCTACAAATTGCAAATATTACATTAGTGCTAATGAATTACTATCAGTTAAGAAGTAATGGTCTGTACTTAATTTTTCAATACGAACAAACGTTATCATGTTTTGTTTCTAAAATTAAAGAAAAAACTCTAGTCATAAAATAAAATATTTTTTTTAATCTCAAACAAATATCTTTGAAAAAAGAATTATACTTTTTTCAAAGATATTTGTAGCAGGCTGGCGAAAATAATCGCAAATTAAAATTACAATACGTAGGTACCTACTTAATTGTAGGTATAATATAACGTGCAGCAACATTTTTAAACGACTTCAGACAGAGAGAGTAGATTGATTACGTTGTCTAAAATATTAAGTAATCAATAGGAATTATGCGCTTAGTTTAATTAAAACTGGTGTGATTACAATATCTACTTAAAGCTACATATTTTAACCTTGTAAGTAATAATAATTAGAGAAAACCAACAAAATATTAAAAGCATTTTGGAGTATCTCGAAGTCGGTTCTAAATTGCATCGTTTCGCATAATTATAACCCTCGGGCGTAGCAACAACTTTCGCCCTTTCGATTTCCCGCCTAAATATAAACATGACCTTGAACTCGATCATTCATTCAATTTTAACGCGGCAGTCATTGGGTTATGTATGTTCTTTATTCATATTGAGAACGAATGATGTTTACTTACGGGGTACCTATGCCTATGTAGAGCTATAGGCTAGGTAGAGCCATAATACCTTAACAAAATTATAGATAGAAGTGACAAACAGAGTGTTGTTCACATGGACCCAAACATTATTGTGATTCAATGCCTATAACAATTAGATAGCAGAATTTTATTATTGACTTTCAGGTGTTTTTGTGGAATAGTAAAACCTATTGGTATATTAAATTCTTATTGTGTAAATAAATTCTTAAATAAGATTTTTAATGTTCGCTTTAGGTCATACAAAACCTTTTCCCATTCATCAGTGCCAGTTCAAACTGTAGAGTAGTCTGAGTAACAAGTTTAATGCTTAAATGTAAATATGTATGTGTTAGGTTAAAGGTTTTGCGTGACTGTACTTAGGTATTTACCACAATTTTTATCACAGATTTTAGAAATTGACGTGAACGTGTTATATCCGTGAACTATTAACTAAATCAACTGAACATTTTGTAATTTATGTTACATTCGGTGAATTGAGTGATAATAATTTTATTTATGTGCTGTTTTTATCACACACACTCAGCTGACACAGCATAATAACCAAAGAGAGGCGTTGCAGGGTTACGGATCTTCAGATCAGCTGATGTGTCAAAGTCACAGCAATCGATTGATTAAGGTTATGATGATTCTTCAGAAACAATATATTTTCTTTGATATATGCCACTACCATAATTATTATTTTCATATTTCCTTGATTCTTTATTTATCTTTGTGTATATATTTTTGTACGTTTGTCCTTGATTCTGAAAACGATGTTTTAGTCGATTCACGACTACATCACTAAGAATTGTTTGTGGTCAAGCTAGAGTGGTGAATGAATGAATGAGCGGTCGAAAAAAATGTTCACTTATTTTACGTCACGATATTGCGTCAACAAAAGAAAAATAAAGCCTTGAAGTGAAAGAGACGTTACAGGAGAGTTTTAAAACTTTTGAAGCTTTTAATTTCAAAGTAAATCTAGATGGTTGTTGTATAATACACGTTTTGAAAATGGATGATCGGTATTACGAAGTTACTGCTGAACTGGATCCTAGAGAGATATTAAGGTATCTCAATAATTTGGGCATTCACAATATAAGTGGCGAGGTCCTCAAGTATTTCATTACAGGTTTGTAGTTTAATATACCTTACAATATTTATATTGCACGTCCGTAATTAATTTCAAATCCATAAACTACGGCGTTAAGCACAATATATCCCGATCATGTGGTATTTTATGAAGATTTACGTTTATTGTTTTCGAGGCTTGTCATTGTAAACAATTGAACTTTGAAACTCACCCATAATAAAACTGATTATAACAATATATAACATTTTCAGATTTAAAGAAGCTAATAAAATATGATCTTCAACAACAACAACAAAAAAACTTAAGTAGCCAAGATAAGTATGAAATACCAGGACCTGAGCGGCTTCACAGTGCCAGTACGTTTTGCTCGCGTCTCAGATCAAAGGGGCAGGATACTACCTCTATGAAGTGTACAAGAGAATGTCCAAATACCCAAAGGAAAGTGACTCATGTCAGGAATGTTCATTCCGCACCCAACTTGGGGCCACAGAAAACTGATGAAAAGCCTCTTCGAAGGGCTTGTTCTTGTGTGAGAGTTGAAAAAAAGCCAGAAGTAGTAAAAGAAAGAAGTACACCTTGTTCTACCAGTAATAATTGTAAGTATTATTTAGTACCTACTTAGGATTTGCAAAATTTAAGCTAAACAAAAAATTAAAATGTAGATGTGTTAAGTTATTCTTTCTCATAACTATTGTACCCTTATTCTTTTTGTAACAAACCTTATAAACTATTTCTGAAATTAACCATAACTATCACCCTCTCACCAATAAATGCTTAACTTAAAAGCTACTACTAATTTTAACAAGAAATGTGTTATTATTTCAGTAATAAAAGTTCCTATACAACCAACAAAGAAAAAATGTGACCCGGTCACATTGTACCACTATTATACCACTCTATGGAATAAATATAAAGCCAATGTCCCCGGTGAGAATGACTGGTCTGACATCAGGTGGAGCATCAGACAGAAAATGGCTGGAAATGTTGCTAAACAGACTTCAGTTAATAAGGTGAGCAATCTTCTGTAGCTTGGTCAAATAAGCACTGATACCCAATATCAAGTAACAGCTGTCATTAAACATCCTTGGCAGTCAGTAAAGGTAGTCAGCCGCCAGTCTTACCAAGGGGTATAGGGTTGCCCCTCGTAAAACTGGTACTCAGCTGCATCCGGTTAGACTGGAAGCCAACCCCAACATAGTTGGGAAAAGTCTATGCAGATGATGATGGCTTAATATCAAATAATAAAGAAGATATTTATGAAATACTTATCATTTCCTTTCTTTTTACAGGTTCCCGTATCTCAAAGAGACAAGGAACGGGGCAAAACAAAATCCTGACATCCTTAAATAAGGAATCTGTATTATTTTGCTTTTGCCAATCAACTTTGTTTTTAATTTGTATAGATAACTATAAATAAAATAAGTATTTTTCACAACTATTTTTTATTTTTACTACTAGATTAGTTTATACATTATCTTAAGTTCTTAAAACAACAAACAAATTCAAATGTCTTTATGAATTGAATGGTACATAGGTTTTTTGTGAACATTAAATAAGAAAACTCTTGATGTGGAATTCCACAATAATTGATTGTGTACAATTTGTTCTCATATAAAGAAATTATATATGTGGAATCTCACTGTTATAAATGCTTGTGCTTATAAACTCTTTTGCAAAAAAAGCGGGCACCTATGCGAAATCTTAGTTTTAAGGACTTTACGTGTATTTCAAAGGGTTTTAATGATTGTAGTATGTTTCTAGCATCAAAAGAGTTAGCTAAGCATGCGTGAGAGTGTATTCTAAATTTGAATTTTGTACAATTGCTAAGAAATTGGTTAAACCTTGTTTTGAACTAATTGCTGGCAGAAAGTTCGTCGGTGTTTTGAAAAGTTTTTGAATTGATTTTCAGAAAAATGATAATGCAGTTTTAATTAATGATTAATGTACTTTTTTGTTAGATCAAAACATTTTTGAAAAACTATGCGTATTTGATAAAATTTTCACTTGCTCTAAATGGGCTATACTGGTGGTTGATGGCAATGCTAAGAGTTTCGGTATTTTAGTGTAAAGCGTTCTATTGTTTAGATATTGAACACACGTGTTTTAAAATATCGCTTTTTCATAAATAAACACTATTTAGAAAAGTATCAGTACTTTGAGCTGCGACAAGTCCAATTTAAAGTAAGCAGTGCCGTTCACAACTCGTCTCCTATCAGACTTTGACATTTTCAAAAGTCTTGAAATTCTACAAAATACAGAAAATAGCGCATAGACTGTGAGCACGAGGTCTTAAGGACTAATCACTGATTTTTAAACAACCTCGTCTCTTGGGAAACTCTGTAGACCTCTGAAGATCTATGAGTCTGAGCGTTCAAATAGCGTGTTTTCATCCCACGGACATTTTATTAAATAAACTTGCCTACAATGAGATTTTCTGGCATCTACAGCACTTTCCTGCTTAAATCATAACAACAATTGGCTATCTGCTCATTTCTTAAGAACCATACGTTTGGCCAATAATTTTGAATTCTTGACTCCCTTTCAGCTAAATCGTCGTTTAGTAACCCGATACCTATGGAGTTATCGAGAGCTTCAACGCGGCAATAACTTGACTTTTTAGATAGCTTTAACCCTCCTCATAATTTTTCATGTGGTTAATTTTAACATTTATCACAAAATTTGGTATTTTTAAAATGTCAAAGTCCGATAGGAGACGATTTGTGGTCGGCACTGCTTACTTTAAATTGGTTTTGTCGCAGCCAAAGGTACTGATACTCTTCTAAATAGTGTTTACTTATGAAAAACCGATATTTTAAAACACGTGAGTACAATATCTAAACAATAGAAAGCTTTACACTAAAATACCGAAACTCTTAACATTGTCATCAATCATCAGTATAGCCCATTTAGAGCAAGTGAAAATTTTATCAAATACGCATAGTTTTTCAAAAATGTTTTGATCTAACAAAAAAGTACATTAATCATTAATTAAAACTGCATTATCATTTTCCTGAAAATCACTTCAAAAATTTTTCAAAACACCGACGAACTTTCTGCTAGCAATTAGTCCAAAACAAGGTTTTACCAATTTCTTAGCAATTGTACAAAATTCAAATTTAGAATACACTCATACGCATGTTCAGCTAACTCTTTTGATGCTAGAAACAGACTACAATCATTAAAACCCTTTAAAATACACGTAAAGTCCTTAAAACCAAGATTTTGCATAGGTGCCCGTTTTTTTTGCAAAAGAGTGTATAAAGTTACTTCAAGAATTACAGTTACTGTCTGTTCTATTGTAAGTATAATTCATAATTTTCATTTCTGGGTGAAAAGATGTATCAAACCCTACTACAAAGTAGCAGTCTACTTTGTGCTTTTAAAACTGCTATTGTAGTTATTAGCAAGGCAAGTTCAAAATACTTTTACACTTGATTTAACTTGAATTCTTGTTGCTCTTTTCTTGTATCGGTATGTAGCCAATGTAATATTCTGGACTCGATTTTCTCAGCGGCAGATAATGTTAGAACTAAGGTATCATGTTTCAGCATGGAGTATACATTAAGACCATACACGGGCATAATGTTCACATGACCTAAAGTGTCTACGGCAGCTGTTATGTTCCTTGGTGCGTAGTCAGTACTGGAAAATGAAAAATGAGTATTTTAGAAATTGTAGTATGTATTACTATATCAGATCATATTGGAGGACATAATAGTTTTGTTAAGAGTTGAATAGTTAGAGCAAAAGATTTAATAATGAATGTGTTCCAAAAATGCATTGCATTAATCCAATTGAGAAGCATAAATTACAACATACCTTATGAAAGATTTACAATAATTAAATGCAAGAAAGAGTAGTCATGTGACTTGAAAACTTACTCATCAACAAGCAACACTGAGGGTCCCCAGTTCCTCTTTTCTATCAGTTCAGTTAAATATTCAGGTTCGTCTGTAGGCAGTTCCAAATCCTTGACAATGTGTAGGTCATCTTGTGCAAGTTTAGCTGATAACGTTGTTGTCAGCCCATGTATGCGGACGTGGAAGGGAAGCATGAAGAAGTGAGATTTGCCGGAGCGCGGCCCGTGAGCGACGCCACCTCCCCGCCACAACGGGGAACGAATCGATCCGTGGCGAGCGCGGCCCAAACCCTTCTGCGGCCACGGTTTCCTACCTCCACCTCGTACTTCAGCCCTAGTCTTCGTATGAGCCCATGACACGAACCTTATCTTCCTCTGCCAGACAACATTTTGATGAATTATATCAACCCGCGGTGGTGCTGCGTAAACTGACGGATGCAACTCAAATAAACCCAATTTTTGCTCCTCTATTGTGTCTAAATTTTCAATCCATACTTCACGAGGTTTGATGTATTGAGGTTGGAAGGCCCAGTCCTTTTTGGTGATAATCAAATTACTGTTCGAATTTGTGGGAGCGACGGCACTAACGCTTGAAGAAAACACCCTAATTTGTGGAGTCACGGCAATGTGCAGCTTTTTGATAGCACTTATTAACGCAGAAGTCATGTTTACGCAATATTTTAATACAGTATTACATAGAAATATATGCAAAAATGTAATTTTAATATAACCTATTACAGAATCAAAACATCTGTATTGTCAGTTTTTTAGGTTAGATCATTAGATTTATCAAATTCGACTTGACATTTAGTTTGATGACAGTTTTGACACTTGCTTTTTTCAAGTTCTCTTTGAACTCTGGTAATTTGGCCTTTCCTTAAAGTTAAGATTTAAGTTGTAATCTAATTAAAATAGTAGGCAAGCAATCAAGGTAGGTAAATCCTTATTATCTTAGATATAAGCAGTTTAATGATATCTACGTTTTTATGCAGAAAGATACAATTTACTATTTGATGATAATAGACACACATGGCCGAAACATGCATGACAATAGAAAAGCTGTTGCTTTTCTTCTGTAGGAGTTCAATTTGACCAAAGCCTTTATTTAAATCGTAAGATATAGACACAGTTACCCAAGAGAATTACCGCGGCCCTGGTACATAAAAGGTCTACGACGGAACACGACGACTTTATATGGCGTCGTTTTAAAAAAAAGGTATAGACACAGGAGCAAATACTTACCTACTTACCTCAAATTGACCGCTTCGCTCGGATCGGAGCACTTAACAAAATTCTACCAAATGATGTTCATTTTTGATAATTTCAGGGGGCTTGGCGAGGTTCCGTGGGCGTCCGTCCATTTCACCCACGCTTAGATACACCATTTACTGCTTATTCATGTAAGTATCTAACTGATTCTTTATATAGATCCCATAGTACTAATTCTGATATCTACATCAAGATATAGGTAGGTACCTACTGTGTGAGTGCTTAAGCGTTCGTGAATTTGTGTTCACTGTAATTAATCACCGATTATGAAAAACTTAATAAAGCATCCCTAAAATAACGTGAAATTAAATTTTGCATCAATTACGACTGAACTCACCCCGTTACCAAATATTACTTAGCTACATAAGCAATGGCACAAATTGGAAGTGCAGATTTGTGGCAATTTTCTGTCGGCGGGGTATTAATTACGCTACAGAGCCGCCGAGAGCAAGGAGCTCGTTCGGATCACTATATAGAACCATTACACAGCCCAATCTCAATTTCAATTTCATCTCGCCGATTTGGCTCTGAATTAGAGGCGATTTATTTTCATTCGTAATATTCTCTCGCGCCGTCGTGGAAGGTAAATGTTAAGGCTTGCACAGATTTATTACCTTTCATGTGAAACTTGACAGCTTCATTGTTACAATAGACAGGGGTATTACTCTTTCAAACTAGAGTTGTAATCTCGCTGCGCTTCGCCTTTGAATTTTTAACGGTCCCTGAAGTCGTGTCGAAAAAACCTGCGCTAGATACACCCGCTCCGTATGAACGAAGCTTAGCCATTAACTCGTTTCGACGGACGGGGCTCTGGGAGTTTCTGGCATACAGTTTCAGTTAATAGGACATTACTACTTTAGTACCTACTGTAAATATTAGTAGTCTGCAAAAGTGCTGACGTAGGTGTGCCAACTGCAAGTCAAAACTCAAATGCATAATGTATTCAGTGTAGTTTTGCAATATGGTTGGTTTATTCAAGAAGCTATCCCTAGACGCGTGTATGTCCGGAATTCGTTCGAATCACTCACTGCCAAACGTCTCCTTGTGAATGATGACAGGTTACCCGCTCGTCCAGTTCGCTCGGGCCCGAATATCCGTCGCTACGAGAATAACTCGATACATCGGTAATCAGATCGATGCTGCGCTGACAACGTAACAAGATAGGAGTTGGATGACGATGACGTAGGTAAATTATGCAAACAAATAAAGTAATTAAGTACCTTTAATAATAGATTAAAAACTTAAGGAATAATTCAATCTTTCATTACTTAAAGCAAAGTTTTGAAATAATATCAGCTACGTAAAAACAGCACGAGCTCATACCAGGAAGTAAATATTCTATGAATAAAAAAGCGGTTTTCTTTAATTACACCCAAATCTTGCCTGCCTACTCCGAAGTTTAATTAAAGGCCTGAAGGCATTCTGTTAAATTCATTGTTCTCCCTTGTTTTAGCCATACTTATTGTGTTTTGTTTCCATCGAGTGTGTTGATTTTCACTGATCATTGATCAGGAAGCATTGATCAATTTGGCGGCAAAGGTTTTGCAAAACACTAGCTCACACCAGTGGTTTTACCCGCATCCCGTAGGAGATACTTCGGGCACTCGGATAAACAGTCACTTTCTCCATAAATGGGCTATCTAAATCTGGAATATTTCTTTAAATCGGTCAAGTAGGTAGTTACTTACTGAGATTATCGCGTCTAAATAAACTCTTCAGCTTTATAATATTAGTTTAGATAAGAACTTACCTCTTTGACGAAGTCTTTAACTGTAGAAATAATTACGTTTACGCAAGCTTCTAAGCTGTAGTTATCCAAACAAGGAGTAATTTTACACTACACTCGACCCTCCTTAAATGACACTTTGCGAAGTCATAAAAACTTTATTCAGGGGAAAAAAGTGTCACCCTTTACAACAACAAGCCTGGTAGTCAGACATTGGTAGATAAACATCGCATATAGGTACACAACCATTTATTAAAAATGCGTATTAAAAATATAACGATACAGAAAAGGCAACAAGAGCCTTTAAAATAAACTGGCATGTAACATAACAAATCCACGAGCGCTAATGGCTAGAAGAAAAAAAATACTGCAGTATATTTTTAAATCAATAGATACGCTGAAAAAGTTTCATGAAACCAGTGTTTTGCGAGTCAATATGTCATACTCCGATGTACCTACATCCGCTGGGAAACCTAACAATTTCCAATCTTTCGCTAGCGCCTATCGATATCAAAAAGAGAGGAATAAAATTCTGTTTCATCCGTTTTCTTTTCCAATCTGATTTTATCTGATATTCAAATGGTTTTTATTTGCATTTTAATACATAGTGGATGGGCTTTATCGTTGTTTTCAAAAAATGTCTAAAGTGACTTTGGACTATCTAGATCGGTTTCTTTCTGTTGGATTTTTGTAGCACCTTTAATGTCATTTCTATCACCTGATGATTATCTATCAATTCGAACGATTGCTCAATGTATCTTAGAAATAAAGTAAAGGAACCGTGGAGGGAATTTCGCAGTAAACACTTCTTTATGTAGGTGTTAAGTCGAAAACATGCTTTGCATAGCTTAGTATTATTTTTCTTTATCGCAACGCAGCTCAGAGATAAGTAGCTAACATTTTTTACCTTATTTTCTTCCTCGCAGAACAGAAGCGCAAAAGAAATCGTTAATAATAATAATAATAAGCCCCGCAGGGCATCTGAGGCGGATGACGGGGAGTAGCGACCCCGCGGGGCTATATATATCCGAGTGCTCCAGGGAGAGTATACTGTCCCCCATCTCCGGCTTGCCGGAGTGAAGCATGACGGGGGATAGGTCTCCCGCCTCTTGGCTTGCCTTCACCGGCCGGTCAGAGTGGAGTCGCTAGAGCAATGCTCGGAGGGTAGGTGCCTCGTGGTAAGTGGCGAGTGGGCCGGTGATGCTGGACCCACAGGGAGCGCGTGATCTGCGTTTAAAGTCCGCCGAGGTATCCTCACCCTTCTCAGCCGCTCATGTACCTGTTGCCCCCTTGTTGCGATTTAGCGACTGATTCCCGGGGGCCCAGTAAGTGAGTTGGCGAGTCTCCACCTGCCATTTTTACGTGTATTTATTACATTGTTATCGGCAGGTGCCATAGTTCCCGTAGTTTCCCCATTCCTAGTCCACTAGCATCCCATCACAATAGCCCAAGTAGTTTTCATCCATAGTTAGCAATAGTTTAGCACAGAACCGGGGATTGTCCTTGGGTACATTTCTATAGTGTATACGGGGATTATCGTCGGTTTTGTGTCACCATTTCATTAAAGTTGTCTCAAAAGGGCTTCAGCGTGTTGGCTTCGGCCCCACGTTCGCCTCCCAAAAATCCGGGACTCTGTAGTCCCGAGGTCTGGTAGAGACATACAAAATAATAATAATATAATCTTTATTTCAGACCAATGTCCATACATAAAAACATACAAAAACCAGTTTACAAAATTTGAGCACGTATAAATGCTTTCAGGACGTTTGAGTCTTGCTTTTCCGCAATAACCTGTAGGATGCTGTTGGTGCTGCTCCTGACTCTGCTCAGTAATGATGCGAGCCGCTTGCGTATTATAGCATGGAAGCCGTCTACCCTGGCTTCCGCAAACATACCGGAGGCACTGCAGAAACGGGGCAACCCCAACAACATCCTAAATCCGTTATTATATTGGACACGTAGGGCATTGAGCGTTCTCTGTGTATATCTGAACCACAGGCTGCACGTGTAGAAAGTCTGGCAGTAGGCTTTAAAAAGTGTGACTTTAACTTGTTCACTACAACGCACAAACCTGCGGGCCAGCATGTTACTTCGAACCGCCAATGCTCTACGTTCCCTTTCCATGTCAACTTTGTCCTCAAGGTCCTCAGTAACGTAATGTCCGAGATATTTGAACTTGTCAACCCGCTTTAGTTCAATGCCATTTAGCTTTATTGCGGGCACATTTAGTGTACATTTACCGGGGGCCTTGAAGACCATGTACTCGCTCTTCTTAGCATTGTACATCAAACCATGTTGAATGCTATATGCTTCACATATTGCGAGCAACTGCCTCATTGCACTTACAGTTGGGGTCAGCAGCACCATGTCATCCGCGTAACTAAAGTTGTTCATACAAATGTTGTCAATCCAGCATCCTACTCGAGTGCTGCTGAGCCCAACTATAAGCTCATTAACGTACAGGTTGAAGAGCTTGGGAGAACTTAAACCACCTTGCCTCACCCCACACTCCAACCTGTACGTGTCTGAGAAGGTGTTTGCCCATCTTACAAAATTATTCTGGTTTTGGTACCAGAAGTGAAAAATTCTTTGCACCTGTGTAGGCACGCCAGTTTTCTTGAGTTTCTCCCGCTTACTTTTTGTTTTTAAGTAAGGCATCCATACTTTTTGGTGATTAGTTACAATGTTCTATTGAAACAAAATCCAATAAAACACAAAATTAATCCTAAGAATAAGAAATTGTAAATCCTAAAAATAGTTTTCTGAGCTTAACTGGTTGTTTTGCCATCTTTAATTAACTTAAAGTCGTTCCTAATCTAAATTGTCTTGTCTTATGTAATCTTGGGTTATTGTAAAGGGACGTACAACATAAGTTTAAGTATGGAACAATTCCCATTGTCTTATAACCCGAAAGGGGTTCAGATAAACTTCGGTAGTTTATTCAGAGACACCAACCAATGAACTTGCGCGAGACTTATTTTTCGATCAACCACCGGAAAGATAGAGTATTATACTTACTATACATAATAAATGTGAGGTGAGGGAGAAAGAAAATGCATGTATGTTGTAGGGTAACCATATATCTATGAATAAAATATCAGATACCTTCGATAGATGAATTAAGGTTGACTGGTGGAAAATATGTTCGGCATTTTTATTTGTTGATACAAGACACTGAGAAATAGAGGACATTAAAGTTGTTTATTTTAATAAGTGTTATTTGCTCTACAAGAATTGTTCAGTAATTGTGACTAGGGTAGCAATGTAGCATTAATCTATCAAGACGAGTGAGCACGACCGCAAGCCTTCCTCGTGCGCTTTCCATTCATCTTTGTACTTTCTCAGAAAATAGTCAAATTCAATGGTTTCTATATGAAGATAAATTACAGATCCGCTTTAGGTATTTAAACGTGGAGACTCTACATACAAGGCGAAGCCCAAAATGAAACTTCCACTTGACCACTTAACTGGGCTTTTTGACACTATAGTGTCTTTCTAGAGCTATGAGCTAAAGCATTCTTTCACTCGACTATATGTAAAACCTTACATAAAATAGATATCAAGAAAGTAATCCTAATGCCATCATCCTTAAGTCACCATTATCAAAGGCAAACACCACCCCAAATGTGTATTATTGTTCCTAATTTAAACATTATTTCCCGTCCAAAATCTCATTAAAATTCCACAAACACAACACAACATTAAACTTAAAGGAACCGCATCAACATGCAGCAACAAAAACACAATTTCCACAGCAAAAAGAAAGAAAGGGCCCCAGTGAGCCGCACTGGAGAGTTCGTTGAAAGGGCCTTGCGAGTCCCCAGGCCCAAGTCCCGCCATGTTGCTTATTTACGACTCACGGCGACTCATGACTATGTTTTGTTTATGTGAAAACTTTTCCAGATGCATTGTACTCTCCCAATAGGGATAAAGCTACGATTTCGGGGGAATATGGAAATATTTGACGCGGCGACACGTTCAAATGTACGGCTGTTTTATTTGTTTTCTAAAGTTTTTGAAGGTGGATAAATATGAAGGTACTCGTTGCTTTTGTTTCGTGAAGTGCTTGCTTGAGAAATAACAAGTACTTCTTAAAGATTATGTCGGGTTCGTGGTCAGGTGCTGTGCGTAATTAGTAGGTACATAGTCTCAATCGAAACCATAAGGAAAATCTTGACCCGGCCTATCATTGGAGACCAAAATATGTATGGCAGTTTAGAAGATTTGCATGTATTGATATCAAAAATTCATGTATTTTGAGCCCGAAACGTGCCAGATTCTGCACTGGTGTGCAATCAATATAGTGTAAAGATCATTTGTCAGTGTTCGGACGAATGTAACATCATTTTTAACAGTCGGCTGACGAAACATTTAATTCGTTTCAGTGGATTAAACTAAACCATTTTGATACATGGAGATTGATAGACAGTACGTTTTACAAAGCTCCGAATTAGATCTATTTTTTTACTCTTTGTCAGAGCAAAACTACATATTTGTTTTTCAATAAAAATGGTTTCAGTTTTTCAGCAGCCCATTTCTACTACTCAGGTTATCATTGGGTATAAGCCATGTATTATTAAATATAAGTGTATTACTTAGGATCATTTGATAAAATAGTCCTTTTATGCATTTTATTGACGTCTAAAAGCTCTTATGAAAGTTATTTTCCATGCACATTTCCTATTCCTTTGTCTGAGTAAAATGTAATTATTAGTATGCGCTGTTTCATTCAAGGGTTTATAAATCTTTGTGTCCCCAAGCGAAATGAACAATGGATGCATTCTGTAGTCGGCACTCTTCTGAAGAAAACAAAATATAAAAGTAGTTTTAATTATCACTATTTCTATGCCACATTTTTTACTCCTTAAAAATACCTACTTACTTATTCTAAATGCCAAAGTAACTCTTGCCTGTTTGTCAGTTGCGCTGTCAGGATAAAACTGCTGGACCGATTTAAGTGAAACGGACATAGGTGAGAAAGGATGCTGGCATATTTTTATCCTGGAGCGGAAAGTAGTTCGTTCAGGACGTATTTGAAACCGTAGGGAAAAAGTAGTAGGTACACAAAAAAATGTATTACATTTTTCTCAAAGCAGGTGTAAAGCAACACTTCCTCTTTTTCATAAAATATTGCAATGCAAAATATGAAATAAACTTATTTACCGTTTGCATTCTCAGTAACGTCTAGTTTGAGATAAAAATGTTATTGTAGCATAAACCCACGCAAGTTTAAAAGGTCAGTTTACAGAACTATGCACTCTGTTCATTGTAAAATGAAATTCGACGAAGAAGGTATCATTTTTATTCCATTCTTACTTTGACTTCAATGTTTTACTCGAAATGAGTCTGATATATGAAAAAATAAAATATACGTAGATTTATCAGTACACACGGTTCCTTTGTACAGGAAGTTTATTGGCTTCTGAATATAGGTAGGTAGTGTACGGACAAAAGTTGAAAGTAACTTTATTTTTATTATAAGTATTTATTTTTGGGTATGTGTTTTTGATTGTTTGGGTGAACCTAATAAGGGGGAAAAGTGTTATATAATTTGGTATACTTTTGGTGCCTAACCTCGAAATACTTATAAGTACATTACTTGACTTACTTACTTAGGTACATAAATTACCGACAGCTTATAGTAAAATCTGTGGCACATAGTACAGTAGACCGCACATCAGTGGTAACTGTCATGCACCTTAACTCAATAGTAATAAGTACGATTTTCCTATAAAACTGTTACCACTGACCTGAAGTTGACTGTACTCATAGGTACTTGTAAAGGTGAGTACTTAATTTATTTATTTTAACAGATCTTTATTAGGTACTTTTATCTGGTTTGTACATTAAAAAAGAATCACAATGATGATCATTTAAATTCTAAGCGGTTTTTCCACCCTGCAGAATGCATATTAAAATATAAAAGGGTGTAAATTGGATCAAACTCGGGTCATTTTGCGTTGAAATATTTTATTCGTAAATTACATTTAGGTGAAGCAATTTTAATTCAATCTTCGTGCCATTTTGGGGGTACGTAAGGGGAGGAAATTAGGGAATACTTACAATGTTATTGATGTATATCTCAGCGAGTGTGAAATCAATTACGACCCTGTTCCGATGGTAATATTTCATGAAAATCTTAATTAAGTTCGTGTTACGTCACTATACATCTTCCGTGTATATCGTAAGTGGGTGTCATATGTTATATTATAACACTTGGCTGTAATATAATTTTGTAACATTATCAACAAAGGAACGGGCGGAATTGACTCGTAGGAACATTTCTGACACATGGAAGGGCGTATTAAATTTCGAGAACATTTTGACTTTTGGATGACGACACAATTAATAATGTTGTTATGTGATTTATCAGTTACATACTGTTGCCCACGATTCTACCCGCCTTCCCACGCCACTATTTCCCGCACCGCGATTCAGTAGCTTTGGCGTGAAAGCGCGACAGACAGAGTTACTTTCGCATTTATAATATTAGGAAGGACTTGATATATACAAATCTTACACGTGCATAAAGGGTTAAAGGTGAAAGGTGAGCACTTCTCGAAATAATTTTCCCCTTTTCCATATTGACACAACATCTGCGCTTTGTCGACGTCTTGCGTATGTAGGTTCATATCTGTTATTGAGATCGCTTTAAAAAAAAAACGTTTAAAAAAAGAGGGCTGGTCATTTCAATATTTATCAAATAACCTCTTGAAAGACACTTCATAAAGAAAGTTCAACGACCTCACGTAGTCATGACATTACATTTCTAGAAACGACTCTAGAAACAACAGCTGCTCACCAAATATGTTGTCTGTTTAAGTTGTGCTGACTCCCAAAGAAAGTTTGATAAGCACTCAGTAATCCGACTTAACGTGTCTAAGAAACAACTTAGTCGGAGTTTTGATAAATTGTACAATTCAGTTATAAACACTGTTTGTGACCCCTGCGGTGTGTGTCTTAATCTACAAGTCTATTTGTTACCAAAGAAGATTTGTTTGTTTATATTAAAAATGATAGTTCTTTCACTAGATTTGCGACAGCCTTTGAAGAGTCGGTAGCGTTCCAAGAAGTGCCGATTTATAATTTTAGGTAGTTCCCTGCATAAAAGAAAGATTAAGATTGTGACAAGCAGAATTTTCAGCATCTATATTTAGAATTTATTTATTAGGGGTTCATAAATTCTTAGAACTTAGCTAGTCTCAAATAAAACGCTCAGTTTTTATTACTCTTCAAAAGCGAGACGCTTTAATAAAGGGGTAGTTAGATATTGCCCAGTAAGAGATCGTGTGGCCTTTTGACTTTTAATTAAGTATGAAAGAAATAAGACTGATATTTATTTCATCATACTTTGATACCCTGCGATATTGAAGAATTAATAATAAGTAAGTACCTACTCTCCCATCTTAAAAGAGGTAGATGTTCGCCTTTGCCAAAAACTTGCGTACCTATACTTACGTTACAATCAGTAATTTTGTGATCATGACGGGAATAACAAATCATCAGTAGGTTATGGAAGCATTACATTTTACCCTTGTTTCTTAGAAGCCGCATTCACATAGAACATGATACACTACCGTCACGGGACTTCCACTGCTGAAAATTTGTCATCCCCCATAAAGCAAAGATCCAGTTAGAACCAGCTTACACCTATCTTTATCATATCATCATCATCATCAGCTTATCGCAGTCCACTGCTGGACATAGGCCTCTCCAATTGCACTCTTTATCATATCAACATTTTTTTTGAATTGTCTCTAATCATAAAACCACAACATTCTAATACATAGTAAATGTGTCCATGTACTCGTACTCATTCAGGTGCCATGAGCGTCACTTGACCTAGCTGGCTTCAATAGGCTGAATGCGATAGGTAGAGGAGTACTGCTGTTAATCTGTGCTCGCCTTTTGTTGGCTCACGGGTTAGTTTAGCGTAAGGCCTTGCGTTACTGATTAGTGGGTAGTTACTGTATCCAGTTTGGGAGGTATTGGTCAATATGCGTTGATACAAGTCTTCTCATATTTGTCTGTTCAATATGGCGGAAAGATTGAAAAATTGGTGCCCAAGTCTATCTTGGTTTCGAATCACTGAATAAGATGAAGGAAAACATCTTTTGGGAACCGGGATTTCAAAATCTGCAATCGTCAATCGTCACCACGAAGCAATAAGCGTTAATCACCATTAATGCTCTTTCCTTGTCTATACGAGAAAAGTCCCATGCCTCCCAGCATAATCATACTTAAAACTCAAAGCCAGCCAACCTCCAACAAACAAAAACATCCCCTCTTTCATTTCACATCATCAAACGAGAGAACGTATTGAATTTCAAGTCAAAAGTTGAAGCATTCTTCGTAAAGCAATATCGTTTCGCAGAACAAGTAAACACATAGAATACGTTCAGCCTTGCCGCAGTGAACGACATAGTTATAAAAGTCCTACTAAAAGAAATGGGTCGCCACACTAGGCAAATTCAGTTTCTATCTTTCTGTCGGCTTGCGAAGTCGCAGTTTTCAAATCGCATTGCTTTAGCTTCGAGATTAGGTTTGAAATGAATAATGTTTCTTCAATTTGGTATCCTGAATAATGCCACTATTTTTCTTTTCTGGACAGTATTACCTTTATACTGCAGCTAACACTTATCTGGCTGCCAATCAATTCAGGTTCCAAAATTTTCAAAGAACAATTTAAGCCTCACATACCTAGACTCAATGCTAGAGTTCCCCATTTTATTGTTTCTTTTTTAAGAGGAATTTTGCGCATCTTTTGAATAATAGCTATGTTCTGCCGTTATAAAAAAACTGCTCACGATATTATGACATAATATTTCGGAGACATCATCAATTTACCAAATACCAGTCCATCTCCAAGTAATAACCTAAAAAGAATGAGGCGTTCAATAAAACATCACACACAGCGATGAAGAGGAGCATTCCACAGATGCCTGCAATATTCCGAGACGTCCCGACCACAATTTATGAACATTTCTGATCAAATACCAAAGCAGAGGCGGCAGACTTTTCTCAATCAATAATGCATTAAGTTAGATATAGGCTGGCTTATGTACGCAGGACTGTCGTGAATGCGACCTCTGGAATCGAATGACATCTCAGATAATTTAAACGCAGGTCTCGACTTGCGGTTTTCCTGTTTCGTTGACTGTTGGGGATGATGTTGGTTTTGGATCTAATAGTGTTTCGAGGTTTGAGAATGTTTGCATTGATGGTAGTAGTGACATGGACCTTGAGCATACATAAAACAGCGAAAAAAAGGTGGCTTCTGCGTACCTACAGGCAAGGGGACCGTAGCAATTGCTACTATACTATTCTATGGTAAAGCCGGTCTGAGAAAACTTCTATGTGACATACTTCCATCTTCATTTTAGTTTAATAAAGTCGCAGCGTCACGTTATTTTCCTGTTTTATTCCATTCAAAGCACACGTGAAGAGAAGACATCTCCCCACACACAGCTTTAGGCATTTGGAATTCACTGCAGGTAGCACAATGTTGCTATTTTAAGCCGTATTCAGTTGAGGCTCGACTCCGTACAGACTGCATTCATTAATTATCAAGTTCTTTTAGATAGGCTGTTTTATTTATGACTGGCTATCATTTTTTGTAACCATCAGAATGTAGTATTTTTATAGAAACTGATGAGGATCTATTTTTGATGTCAATAAAAAAGGTTTTGATTAGAATATTTTTGGTGTGTTTATTTAGATGACACAGTGAGTGGGAAATCTATGCTAAAACAATAAAGAGGAAACTTCTTTAGCTTTTTGTGGTACATTAAGGCTATGCTAGGCTCCGAAACTACTTAACTGCTTTGAAAAATTCTTTCACTGTTGCAAAACTAGACTATCCTCGAGTAACATATATTTTGTCTGGGTACCTACGAGAAAAAGTTCCACGGAACTACACTTAAATTTTAAATTCCGTATGCTTACCATCATCACAATCCTTTTGCTTAAGTAGCTGGTTAGTTTTATTTCCTAATTCAAAGATGTCACTGGGAACACAAAAACAAAACACAATGGCAGTCAATTAATTGATATACAACCTCTATGCTAACATTTACCTGCCTATAATTTAGAATTTTTGTAACTGTTCCGGCATGATTGCTCCCAAGTGTACGATTTGTGTTTTGTATGGTTACCTCCGTTGTCACAAATGCGGAAACCACGTAATACAACTGCAGAGAAAACAGTCATAACATCTTTCTTTATTAAGCAAAATGTGAATTTTCTCTCTTCCGATAACTCAATGACAATTTTATTTTCGAAAAGCAATCCAATTTTGTTGAACAAAAATATACAGATTAATCTTTTTATTCCTACGCCTAGGAACCTGGAGACATCACTTTGAATAACATCGCGATTAGTACAATAAAATAACAAGAATTTCAAATACCTCTCAGTTACATCTCAAGGAATAATTAAAATAAAACTGACATTAACAGATCGTGCTCTCTAACTATTACAAATAGAAGCATTCCAAATGTCACCAGCTCCTAGCCTAAGCTATTTGTTTAGCGAAACTCGTGGAGGTAGGAAATAGGTCATTGTGATGCACGTACCTATGCGTTATTTATAGCTTCGACTCCGATGCACTTAGCATGTTTACAAACGGAACTTTATGTTCAAAAACCGAGAATTATTACACGAATGCTTTTCAAGCAAGCTTTTTGTGATCACACATTTACAATTTATGAGAAACAGTGAGATTTTATTTGCGTGGACATAAATATGTAAAGCACTTTCCTCATATTTTCCCAAGTATTTTTTTGTATGAAAATGTAATAAAGTAAACAGTGCCTTTGTTGTAACAACAGAAATAATGTGGCGCTTGCATCCATGTTTTTCTCAACTAATTAACTAGCTTGAACACAGATAATGTAATTTAATATATCTGGAACCCGAGCGGGTGGGTAAAAATTTCCGTACATCCCTCTTGGCCGCCCATCCTTTGTTCTGGTCCATAGACAAATAAATCACAATAGGACCAGCTTACACTCATTTTCCCATGAATACAGACGTAATAAATGAAAACGGCTAAGGGTACGCCGGCCGCCATTTTCTATTTCTATGACAAAGGACATGTGAGGGAAATTGCTTGTACCGTGAACCTTAATAATGCTTCGGATTTATAAAGAAGAAGACTATTTAATGCTATTGTTGTGTTTGATTTGGTTTGTTTGGTGTATGTGTGAACCTATGGCGTTGCGTTACTCGCGTTCTGAGAAACAATATTATTACAACTACTAGGTGATCGCTCGGAGACGTTAAAAGTAACACAATTTCAGTTGGAAGGGTGTGGGTGTTGATGCCTTGTAGAGAAACATCAACTTTGTCATTACTATCGTAGTTATATTCAATCCTACAAAGAAAACGCCTATGCAGAATTCCCATGGTATTTCTCACTCATTCTGACCTTTCAGCAGAGCGTTACCCATATTACCTATATCCATTCAATCAATTGAATTTCGTGATAGCTACATAACAAGTCCATTAATGGGCTTTCATAAGTCCATAAGTTCCATAAGTGAAGTTTGAAGCCCATAAGTGTACTTATTTCTACATCAATTACAAGGTGTGTGACATCACATTATGCATACATAATGAATGGACATTTTTTTTCATATTTTTCATGTAAATATATCAAAGATGAACGTCGTTATCTGGTCATATAAAACATACTTGTGCTACCGTACTCCCAAGACGGCCTTCACGGTATTCAGAAGAAGGGATCAACAATTTCTGGGGACAACAAGTTTGTATAATATTCCTCATAAAATAAACCTTTTATAAAAGTGACTGTTTTAATAAAAAAATCTTTGTTATTTACTCTTCCTTTGATCCTCATAATGAGATCGGAACGAAAATTTCAGAGGGATATTGTAAAATTGTAATTCTGCACGAATTTTTATATGAATGCACAGATATTTGTAGTTCATTCAGGAAATGATTTACTAATTAAATGTTTATATTGTTCTTCTTCTAATCTTTGGAGGAGGCCTTTACCCGAAATGGGGTTCTTACTTTACTAGACGATTTAAAATTATTTAGGTTACATAGTTATAAATAAATAAGCATAGTAAGTTAATTGTAAAATAAAGTAGATAAATAGAGTACTGTTATCAGAATTAAGTAAAGAAATAAAAGGCTTTTTTATTTATTTTTTATTGTTCTTCTTCACTCCCTCTTGTTCTCCCTTATTTTCTCCCTTACGTTCCCCCTTTATTTATTCCCTTATAATATACTCCCTTATGTACTCCCTTATACATATACTCCCTTATGTAATCTCTCATTATATCCCTTACGTATTCCCTCATTTTCTGCCTTATGTACTCCTTTATTTACTCCCTCATGTACTCCCTCATGTTCTTCCTTATGTACATATTTATGTTTTCCGTTATGTATTCCCTAAAGACTAACGTATTAAATCATAGGTACTTAGGTACGTGGAAAATTGTTTAGCAGCACTTACGATGTCATTAGTTGCCGTTTGCAAAATATCGTTTATTTACGTCAGGAAAGCCTCAAGAAAGCTGTTAAGTCCGTACTCAAAAGTAAACAATTTATATTGTCTTCGGTTTCCAGACAGTACAATATATTTTTTCTTTGAAGTTCATTTACAAGCCGCAAGAACTTCCGAAGAAGTTTCTTTACCTCATTAATTCGATTTCATACGAATTTTGGCAAAAGTTGTCGAGTTTCGTAGTTGGTAGAATATTTTCTATTGAAAACCTGGTGAGAAATACTTAAAGTTAAATTACTTAAGGTTTCCTTTTAACTTATTCGTGTCAACCTTTTTCGAGAACGTTCCATTATAAATGATTTCTTTTTCTGTTATTATAAAAGTTGTTTTGTAGGTTAGTAATATCTCAAAGTTGTTTGTGAAAACATTATTGAAATGGTTTATTTGGTTACCAAAAATACATCATATTTTATTCGCATATTTTCATCTAGTTTTCACTTAAAAATACCTAATTAGAATTGTAAAACATACATATTCATACATAGGTAGGTAGGTGATTTTCATGACATATGTGTTTTTTGTAAAAATATATACCTATTTATAGCAAAATCGTCCACTAAGAAATATCTGCTAACAATGCCCACACGTTTAACGGATAAAGGAAACTAGGCCAGATTCTATTTTAGCAAACATTTGAACAAGCAATCAGGTATCGTGTCAAGCTATTCTATTTACTTCAAAGCTTTTGTTAAACCTTTGATAGCATAAATACTGAGAATTGCTTCTGTCAACAGAATATATAAAATGTTTTATGATATTTTTTGCACCGTCACACGTGGGTATTTCTCTGAAGTAACACAGACAGGTGTTCCTATAGACCTATACACTCGTATTTTGTACGTTATGTTCAGGTCCTATTCAATAAACGAGGTGAGCCTCTCGCCTTTACTGGAAAAAACTAGATACTGTTACTAGGTGGCTTTGTTGAAAGAATTTATGGTTTTTGAGCTTAATGCTTATAAACTTTGTAGTATGTTGATGTCTTCCTAGCTGATTGTCGGATTCAGCCATCGTTTTCCAATGCACAGGTTTCTCAATCACTAACTTCCAGGCTCCGGGTTGCTTTTGTGAAAGTTTCTAAAACCTACAAAACTATTTCGGTTCCTCCCGGCAATCGAACCCGAGAAAGCGGGTACAGCAGCCGCGCTATTCGACACCTAGACCAACGATCACAACCCTAACGAAATACCACATCTAACCTTACTCTCACTATTTATCCGATACACGCGCCTGTGTTATAACTACGACCTCTTCTATTACATATTTACTTGAATTATATAAAGCAGCGTAAATAATACTCGTACACAAATTCAACGTAACATTTTAGGCAGAATATTCTGCTAATAATTATCATGTGTTCACATATAATCTGAGCAGATTCGGTGGCGGTTTACCACAGACACAGTTGATCAATAAATTCCTCCGACCATATCGTTTACTTCGCGTTTCTTGCGTTCCCTCTTGAACCTCTAAATTCCTTCTATTAATTTAGCGTTGGAACCACGGAGTAAGGAAAACTCAGCAGAGATACCATATCGCGTAGCACGTGCGCGGATAGGTCAGGCGCCTTCTTGTAGGTCAATTATAAAAACTATCAATTGCGAGTGAACTAACGAGGCGTTTCGGTTCTTGGAGGTAAAATGGGCAGGTCCCAAAAAAGGCTCATAACGGTGGAGAAAGTAACGTTGTTCGTCCCCCATATCCGCATATTGGCGCTCTATTTTCTTAGGAGATTTTCTGTTATGGCACCTCTGCTCGTAATTTTGTTCTCCATGGTTGGAACGTTATCATTATATATTCCTGCCTCGATTTCCTACCAGCAAAATACATTTCAGTGATTTCGTAATGAATTTTAGGATACAAATTAAAGTGTTGCTGTGTCATATTTTTGTTCAAACGTACAAATGTTATTTTTGTTTTTCGTTATTATTGATATTTGAATTAATTATTAATTTTCGTGTTCATAGAATCGGCTTTGTATTGGTCATTAATTATTAACGGGTCATTTGAAACGGGTCTGTTTTTAATGTCATCAGTATCGCATATCATGATTATAATATTTATGAAATTAAATGCGTAGATACACAAAGTACTTACTTTTTAATTGTGTACTTTTGAACCAAAAACATTTTCCTAGAAAAGGGCTATTCGTTGGTTTTTGTTCTAGCGCATTTATGCCAGAAGTTGTTGATATCTTAAATATTCCTGTGCAGCAAAATTGTCCATCCATATTTCACCTGTTTTAGTTACTCATTTTAACTTACAATACTAGAGTTCGCTAAAACTTCGAATATTCTTTCACGCGATCAAATATATTAACATTATTGAAGTTATTGCGACAAGTTACTATTAAAGAAATACAACTGCAAAAATATCCTAGTTTCCGTTTTTCAGCAAGTTTTTACGAAGAAAGTTTAATATAGTAACTTGTGAACTCAATTCCGAGCGCTATTTTTTCGCAAAAAACTAAGAATACCTACTGCAGCGGTATGAAAAATATAATGTTTCTGTTGTAGGGGAAAAAATGTTATACAATTTTTTTTGGAAATATAAATTCTACATTTTTAAAGTTGGATTATCAAAACCCACCTTTGTTCCTTTGTGTATCAAAGTCACGGCAATTTCTTAGCATACTAAGCCGTGACTAAAAATGTCTGATTTTGATTTCACAATTCACAACACATATATTTTTTCACACACAATTGGTTACCAAGTAGGTATGATAGTAAACAAACATTGAAACAAATAGTACGCATTCCTCTACAATTTACGCTTTCTGACTTCCTTCTCATCTCCGGAATCCTTAATTTAAAATTAATATTACTACAGACGCATTCTTCTACAATTTACGCTCTCTTCCTAAATCCTTAAGTTAAAATTAATATTACAAGATTCCGAGTATACTATCTGCATAACTTCTGAGTATGTGACTCCGGAGTCGCGGTAACATATCTGCGACAAATTCCTTGACCCACTTGCTAGGGTGACGGTTTACTTCGTGATCGCGAAGTAATGCGAAGTCACCATCGTAAACAAGTTTGCAAGCTTCATAAACATGGAGCCAGCGGCTTTAATCTGTCACTTCGTTGTTTCGGAATGAACAAACACAATTTTGATAATTATCGCGTTTAATCTCATCCTGGGGCTAAGAAATTATGTTTTTTGTTGAATGACAGGCGAGATTAGGCATTACGTCTGTTTTGTATCTTAGCTGGCGTTGCCTTAACTGTACTAATATTAAAAAGCTGAAGGTTTGTTTATTTGTTTGAACGCGCTAATCTCAGGAACTACTGGTCCGATTTGAAAAACTATTTCAGTGTTAGATAGCCCCTTATTTTAACTACCTCAAAAATCGTCAAATGCCCCCCGCCCGCTGTGGGTTAGCAGCGGTGAGGTCAGACACTTACTGACTAAAAACTCTTTCGAACACTCCCGCAGCCCCGGCAGGCCTTGGCCCTGCTGGGCCCTGCTGGGCCCCGCTGGGATTTTAGATAGCCTATCGAAGAAGGCTATAGAAGTCCTCTTTTAGAAGGGAGGGTCTTAAAATTTGGCAGCCCGCTTACGATAAAATAATATTGTACGCGAGTGAAGTCGCGGGCGACCGCTAGTTTAAAAAATAAACTTGTTTGAGCCCATAAATATAATTGTTTTGGTCATTTTTCTGGTAACATAAGCCAAAGGAGATAATTGTAAAGAAATAATTGAGATCAACGAACGTTAAACTTGAGATATCAGATTTAGTAAAAAAAATATATAATTGATTCGAACATCATTTTTGACGGATTGTCAAACAGGAGTGATAGCACAATGTTACCAAAATGACTCAAGCGAGGCTATTGGTAAAGCCTTTTTTTAACGACGTCAAAAATCATCAAATGACCCCTCTCGCTGTGGGTTAGCAGCGGTGAAGGAGTGTCAGACTCTTACTGACTAAAAACCGTCGTGTTCCGTCGTAGACCTTTTATGTACCTACCAGGGCCGCGGTAACTCTTTCGAACAATCCCGCAGATTGGTGAAGTAAAGCCTCATGTAAGAATAGATTTTTACATATTCCACCAAAAAATAAAGTAACATTCGTATTAACTATACTAGGTGTCTATAGGTACCTATCTATCTAAATTAATAACACTTCAGTGAGGTTGGGGCCGTTTTCGTTATTATAGCTCAATTCATTTGTCTAGGCGGCTTAAACCAGTTTAGACTAGTTTTAGTTAATTCGTCTTTAGTAATTTAGGCTTTATTGTTAGAGAGGCGACCATAGATTTAAAGGCTTTCGTAAATTCTTAGGCATTATTCCAGAACTTTTATAGGCATGTATACACTCTCTTGGTTCGGTAAAAACCTAGCATTTGGCGGTGAAAATTGTCTTTGGTAAAAAGTTTCAGGTGATAAGTTTTTGTTCCAGTAATAGTATTTCACGACTAATTACGAAAGAGATACTTTAGCAAAGAAATAAAATAGGCACGTCCGCATTTAAAAGGAAACCAAACTTTACATTGTTGTTTTTGAATTTTCACTTTAAAACAAAAATAAATAACATAGACACAATTTATCCAATAAAACATTGTCGACCGTAGTTAAATTGAGTTTGACTGCCAGTAGTTTACCAAAGGGCCGTCGTCGCCTAATTTGTAATCATTCGGCGAACAGAAAAACAATATGGTTCGTTAAGATCCCTGTGGGCTAACTGAAATCACAGCAGCTATGCCGATTGGACGAAATATTGTTAACACAATTTGGTTTATAATCTGATAAGCTCGTTATTCGGAATTTCATCAGATTAGAATATAATTGCTTCATAAAAAATCCTTTTAAAAGTGATTACCTTACGTTATTAAATAAAAAAAATAATAGAAAAAAAGGATTATATTTACTAAAAACAATACAGGCCGCTAATAATTATGTAGTAGCACATAGAAACAGAAGCCATAAAAAAGCTGCCACAATATCCATTTTTTTTTTAAATATAAAATTTTGCCAGCCATTATGCCTTTCGAACTCATTGTTCTATTTTCAAAATACTCTCGTTTGAAGGCAAGGCAGGCGGCCAGTCATTCTGTCACATTAGTCGACGTGTGCTGGTCGCATGCTCTACAAAGTTACGGAGGATACTTTGTTTTAATTACGGATACTAATTTTAAATAATTAAGAAGGATACATTGGAAATTAAATATTGAAAATATATATTTGTAAATAAACTCACTATCTTTATAAAAAATGGTTTGTTTTAATTTATTGTTTTGCATTTTATATGTATAATAATCGAAGCATTCAACAAATCTTGTATGTTCGATGGGTGGCATATCCTGGAGATGACATGCAACAAAATGTTCAGTTGTTCAGTACTTATGTTTCAAAGACTTTTCTGACGTCATTAGCTATGACGACGCATGGAGAAACCTACTTATTTGATGTGAAATTGAGGATTTCAATTATAAGTTATTTAAATATAATACAAAGGGATTGCTAACAGTCTTTATTTATAAAAGGCAACTTTATATATCTACTAGCTTTTGCCCGCAACTTCGTTCGCGTGGAATAGTGACTACCAGCAGATTTTTGATTTGACCAATAGATGGCGCTATATGTCCGGAATAATTTTATTTTTATTTTTTTTTGTAATAAAAACTATCCTATGTCCTTTCTCAAGTTTCAAACTATGTCTGTACCAAATTTCACACAAATCGGTTCAGTAGTTTAGGCGTGAAGAAAAGACAGACAGACAGACGGACAGACAGACAGACAGACAGACAGACAGACAGACAGAGTTACTTTCGCATTTATAATATTAGTTTGGAAGAAAATTATTAACAATCGTTTAATAAGTAATTTTCTCTCATTTCTGCGAAAAGGATTTCCAAATTACTTCCTGATTTTTGATATATTATTCAAACGGAGTAGTCAATAAATTAATTATTAATGTAGCGTATTTATTGGATGGCTTGGCCTTCCTATTAGTCGTATAAATAAATGTAGGCAATTAAATGTGCGATGAAAGTTCATTGACCTGTCCAAGGCTAGCAGAGGGTCCCATCAAAAGTTCCCAAACATTCATTATCTTTTTATATAAGGCTTTGTAACGTTTCCGTCTATGAACATTGCGGTAATTCGCTTTTCATGTGTACCCAACAACATGCATGGGAAGATTAATTGTTACCATATGAATAAAAATAGCGAATGACCTTAGTCATAAACTTGACAAATAAAAGGAAATGATGTATCAGTTTTTGATAAGTAAACGTATTCACTGATATTAAAAAGGCGAAAGTTTGTGTTTGTATGTTTGTAACTTCTTATCGCGCAAAAAACTGATCGGAGCTCAATGAAACTTAGCCATAATACATCAAAATAAATAATTATAGGCTTTATCCCTGTCTAGGAAGTAGTGTCCTTAAAAAGTGGTTGAAACCGCTTGCAGCGCCTAGTGTTGATAAAAGATAATGTAGTAGGTATGCTAGTGAAATAGGTTACTTCTAAAGGTCTAAGAGTCTCAGACAAAAACACAAAGTAACGAAAATAATCTTTCTGATGCAAATACATTCTGCAGGTTTACGGTACCTGACCATATTCAAAGAGCAAATCTTCAGTAAATACCGCAAGATTGTATAGAGAGTAAACTATTGCACGAGGACCGCTATGCATGTTAATATCACTTAGTCGATAGAATATTGAAGCTCAGACTATCAGCTTTGCTATGAAGTATCAATGCACCAATTATTCGTAGATAGATAGGTATATGTAGTTTGTTTCTATCTCACTTCAAAGCTTTCACACTGGCGGATTTGCGTATAATCATCGGCACGAATCTTGAGCGCTGACCTTCACTTGCGCAGAAGTAATTTATTGCGTCCCTTTTGTGGTATGAAGTCAGGCGCGGGGGCGGGATAAAGTGGTGATTGACCCGCAGCGCATCGCGTCATAGCCGTCACTCGAGATTGGTTCTTTGCTAATAAATCACTTCTGCGCAGATGAAGGTCAGCGCTCAAGATTCGTGCCGATAACTATACCAAGGGGCGACAAAAATCTGTCGTTCGCTTTCAAACGTTATATTTCATACCTATAGCTACCAACTCTTCGCTGTTTTTCGTATACCTTCGCACGACACCACCCGTATACTGATCAGGCGATGTCACTCTGAAAGTCCGCTGGTGTGAATACGCCGTTCTAGGAAGACATAGAAATATATTGTGATAGATAGTAGATACATATAGGTAGCAACATAACAATGTGGGGCTGGTAGTCGAATTCATAGTCAGTCTAATTCTAGATATCTATCTATAGTTTGATGGATGAGAGCGGTGAAATGTATTCTGATGAATGACACACTGTACTAGGTTTTGAGGGAATACTATCTGCCGATAGGTTTTCCAGTATTGTGCAAATCTATCTATCATGTTTTGACTTTATATAACATACTGTACTGAACAATTGGATATCAATGGGTAATTCATTCTATACGTATCTAAGTAATTTGTATATTTGCTTCGAGTTACTATTAATGCTGAAACAACTTTTAGCTTAATGTTTATTAGCATAAGTCACCTTCTTATAATGATCATAATCACAGTCTCACTCCATATAAAAAAAAGCTTCCTTTAAACCCAATTTCTTAAAACTGTTTTCAATTTACGATACACATTGAACGTAAATTAATTAATCTACACGTAAACTTTAAGAAAATAAAACAAACAGTAAAAAAAGATTAAAGTAGAGCCTCGAGCTTTAAACCGTTGTTTTCCTACATAAAGTTTAATTCCACTTAGCCGTACGTAGAAATTGAGCTGAACGTAGCTGCCTTGCCTAAGTTTCTAGAACATAATACTAAATCTAATTAGTTTGTACCTTGGTGTTAATAAAAACACTGGCAACATTTTGTCGTGCCTAGTAACTGAAGGTAAAAAGAAAAAAAAGGAAAAACGGCCAAGTGCGAGTCGGACTCGCGCACGGGTTCCATACCAGAGCATAAATGAGCAAAAACATCACGTTTGTTGTATGGGAGCCCCCAAAATATTTATTGTATTCTAGTTTTCAGTATTTGTTGTTATAGCGGCAACAGAAATACATCATAGATCTGTGAAAATTTTAACTGTTTCAGCTCTCTGACTATCACGGTTCATGAGATACAGCCTGGTGACAGACGGACGGACGGACGGAGGAGCAAAAACAATAGGGTCCCGTTTTACCCTTTGGGTAAGGAACCCTAAAAAGGTAAAACGGCGTAGTTTTTATTTAGCGGGGCTTTGATTAACCAATGTTCTTTGTGGCCCGCCCGGACAAATGTCGGCTGGTCATGAAAAACTATTGTTTCCTTAGAACGGGAATGGCCGCTAATTGTATATTAGTTCATGTTCTTAAAGTTTTGCTGCGTAATTCATTGTTCTATGGCTTTTATGTTATTGTGTTTTCAAGGTGTTGGGGTTTTGTTTTATGAAGTAAGTGTTAATTAATGCTGTTACCTCATGACTCGAAATGGATGAGGTCACTCTCTACCTACGACCAAATTATCATATTTTTTATAAATGTAGATAACTATAGTGATTTTCTTTAAAAAATATGAATTAAAACCATCTGGCAGAGACTTATGTTCATATTAAAATTCTCCATAATACTTCCCATACAGAGTAGATGCTCGTATTTTGACAATAAGAGTAGCCAATTAAGCGAAATTAAAATCTTCTTTTGCCTCTAACAAACGCCTTCTTTCAAAGGATATCGGCTTCATGCTAGGCTCTTTAAATTAAATAACATAAACAACATGTAACGTAATTAACGCACACCCTCAAACACCCCAATTAGAATATTATGTTATAATCACAATACATACACTGAATTTTTAATTTAACAATTATATGCATTGTTATTTACTAAATTAGTTATACCAATTCTTGGAGAACTTTTTGGTCATACTACTACGCACGCAAATATCGCGCCGCACGCCGCTCGACTCGACACAACATAACGAAACTACGGAAAAAGCCGACAATACACGAAGTCTTATTGCTTTGAGTTACGGTCTATTTGAATTTGTTTTGACTGTATAGGGTTAATCCTACATCCTACATCCTACATCCTACATCCTACATCCTACATCCTACATCCTACATCCTACATATATCCTACATCCTACATCCTACATCCTACATCCTACATCCTACATATATTATAAACGTGAATGTTTGTGAGAATGTATGGATGTATGTTTGTTATTCTTTCACGCAAAAACGGCTGGACCGATTGGGTTGAAATTTGGTATGTAGATAGGTTATACCCTGGATTAACACATAGGCTACTTTTTATCCCGGTTAACAGGGATAAACCGTATTTTTATTAATATTTTGTTAAATTAGTATAGACGGCCTCTTTTGAGTTTTGCTGTTTCTTTTTCTGAATCCTGTATTTTTTTTGTTTTTAGGGTTCCGTACCCAAAGGATAAAACGGGACTCTATTGTTTTCGCTCCTCTGTCTGTCCCTCCGTCCGTCCGTCCGTCTGTCACCAGGCTGCATCTAAGGAACCGTGATAGTTAGAGAGCTAAAATTTTCACAGATGATGTATTTTTATTGCCGCTATAACAACAAATACTGAAATACTGAAAACTAGAATGTAATAAATATTTTGGGGGGCTCCGATACAACAAACATGATTTTTTTGTACGATTTATAAATAATGGTACGGAACCCTTCGTGCGCGAGTCTGACTCGCACTTGGCCGGTTTTTTTTATTAGTACGCAGATGTCAATCTTTTTATCATGGATGCTGTCATAGATTTAGAAACCCACTACCGTTTGATAGATAGGCAATAGGTGACATATAATTTTATGCGATAAGAGTTCAAAACCTGACCACTGTAGAGGCATGTAGCTGGCCCTACTGGCTGGAACTAGAATGTGTTAAAGACAAATTTTAGTAACAAAACAAGCGATACTTTAAAAAATGTTTAACATTTTTAATGAATTGATTCCAAAAATTAAGAAACGCTATAAATACTAATACGTAACTCTAAATACTATAACCTCTACATAAAAAAGTGTGTTTCGTTTTTGGCTTCACCAGAAATCACATAATGGTCGATCTATCTACTGTTATCTATATCTATTGACAAATATGGCTATCATACTGCGCTTTGTCTGTCAGGACCATTGGAATTTAACGAAATTCTCCATAATCCGAATTTTGCGGATATATGTTGTCGATTCAAAATCAATATTTCTTTATGTTTTGTTATTCATACCTATAAGGTTTCGATCGAGTCTACCGTACTCCTTGACAAAATCATTAATATACATAGATTTGACAATTGGATAGCACCAGAAATGAAAAATGTATTGTTGTAATTTTTATTAATTTAATGCAATATAATAAGAAGTATGCCGGGAAAGCGTAAGTCAAATCTTTCCCAAAGCAATCAAGCTAGACTTAGAAAAATAGCTAGAGTTAACGAGACGTTACAAGCAGAACTGCGAAGGCTTGAACAGGCGGTACGTGAGGCATCTCACAGAGCTGCTGAGACATCGGGGCAGTCTCAAGCTCGGCGACAACAAAACGCTGAGTATGTGGCAACTCAACGGGCAGCTGAAACACGTACCAGAACAGTCTCAAGATAGGCGTCGACAACATGCGGAGTATCTGGCATCTCAACGTGCTTCTGAGACGCCAGATCAGTCGCGAGATCGGTGTCGACAGAATGCTGAGTATCTGGCGTCTCAACGAGTTAATGAGACACCAGTTCAGTCACAAGTCCGCCGACAACAGAACGCTGACTATCTGGCATCCCAGCGCAGTTTATGAAACACCCGAACAGACCCTAGCTCGGCGCCAACAGCAGGCTACTCGCATGGCATCCCAAAGAGCAGCAGAAACTATTGAAGCAGCTGAATCTCGCAGACGCGCTGTTGCTGAAAGGGCACAACAGCGACGTCTCATATTCTCGAGAAATACATGGGGGGTATTCGACAAAGCTGCATTTGATTACGACGAGTCTCTTTATTATGAAACCCACAACCTTATTACAATAGAAATGATGAATAAGGTAGATTTTGCGATGCTCTCAAATGGAAAGAGGAAGCTGCAGGCATGTGTTGCTCGGGTAGTTGTAGAGTTGCTTAAAGAACTGTTCTCCAATGATACGGACGAGTCTACGAGAAGCTAAGGGACACAATGTACTTATACCACGTATCCCTATCATACCCAAAAACTTGCCATTTAATTTTAAACGGCTGCAGTTTCCGTTAAAAGTTGCATTTTCCACAACAACACTTTTTTTTTGACAACCCTTAAAGGTAGCAGGGTTACATTTGGGCTCGCCATATTTTTCCCATGGTCAGCTCTATGTGGCTTGCTCACGTGTTTCTAAATCGCAAACTCTACATGTTTATGCTGACCGAAATAAATCGTTTAATATAGTTTACAGGAGTATATTGCAGTAGCTACCTATAACTTTTAACTAAATTCAAAATCCTTATTTGTGAACGTATCATAATCATCATCTCCCGAGCTTTTTCCCAACTATGTTGGGGTCGGCTTCCAGTCTAACCGGATTCACCTGAGTACCAGCACTTTACAAGAAGCGACTGCCTATCTGACCTCCTCAACCCAGCTACCCGGGCAGGCCAATACCCCTTAGTTAGACTGGTGTTCAACTTACTGGCTTCTGACTACCCGTAACGACTGCTAAGGATGTTCAATGACAGCCGGGACCTACAGTTTAACGTGCCATCCGAAACACAGTCATTGGTTCCAACTTATGCGTTAATTCCAACTTATGCGTTGGGAAAGTGTTGTTTTGCAGCCAAGTTTAAATAAATGAGTTTTGATTTTGATTTTTGGTGTCTAAGATGTACTCAGAAAGTACATACAAACTTTGAAAAGTTGCGTTGGTACTTGCCTGACCTGGTATCGAACACACGCTCTCATACTTGAGAGGTTGGTTCTTTACCCACTAAGCCATCACGACTTGAATGTATTATAATAAGATCGAAGAAGATATATCCTTACTAATATTATAAATCGGAAAGTGAGTTTGTTTGTTTGTTTGTTTGTTTGTTTGTTTGTTCCGCTTTCACGCCGTAACTACTGAACCGATTGCTTTCAAATTTTGCAGACGTAAAGTTAGAAGTCCGGATTAAATAATAGGGTACTTTTTATCCCGAAAAAAATAGATATTCCCGAGGGAAAACAAAAATATTGTTTGCTTGATGGATGGATTGTAGATGGCGCTGTGTGTCGTTTAAAACAAGGTAATACATTGCAAACGAATATAAACATGTAAATTTAGAAGCTAAATGATACGATAATGAATCCCCGAAAATGAGGAATTCCCGAGGGATGATGTACAATTTGTTTAATCGTCTAAACTGTTTTTTTTTTTACATCTACTTATATATTGCAAACGAATATGAACATATAAATTTAGAAGCTAAATGATACGATAATGAATCCTCGAAAATTAAGAATTCCCGAGGGATGACGTACAATCTACTTATCCTGAAATAACTATAATTCAACGAATTACTAATGGTATAAGTATTAGTTAAGTTATTTAGTTCTTGAGGTATGCGATAGATGGCGCTGGGTGTTTTTAAAACGTGGTAACGATTTGTTTTTAAAATACGTAAGAAGTGGAATGATAGCTTTTTAAAACGTGGTGACGTTGTTTTTTTTAAGATACGTAAGAAGTGCAATGATATCTCGCGCTTTCACCTGTAGCTCATTGTTCAATCGCGAGCTTCCCGATAGCTCGATAGATGGCGTTGTTGTGATTTATACCGCAATATAACCGAATTCCACGCGGGCGAAGCCGCGGGCGGAAAGCTAGTTATTAAATAAGATCTACTTATGTAATTACATAAAATAAACAAAACATACGTTTTATGAAGTTTTTATAATCTTACCTATTAGTTAGATCCTGATCACTACGTATGGACGGACGGACAGTGGAGACTTAGTAATAGGGTTTTTACCCATTGGGGACTGAACCTTAAAAATAAAACGTACCTTTTATTCATATCGAAGTATGAATGAAGTTTTGTTATTTTCGCTACAGGCTGTTTTTATTAATACAACACGCGGGCGAAGCCGCGGGCGGAAGCTAGTATGACAATAATTTCCGTAGTTTTAATTATTTTTGGGATAAAAAATTACCTATATTAAAAATGATATATATCGATTCAGTAAACGATTTTGAACAATCTAATTTCAGGATGTGCGTTAATTAAGTTACATGTTGTATATGTCACCGGAAAATAACAAGATCCGTAAGTTTATCAATTTACTAGGAAGTTTATACACTTTAGTAAGATTCTAAACGGGAGATAAATTGTAATATTTTACGTCCACATTTTCGTAAATTGATAAACTTACTGAACTCACTCGTAAAATAATAAGTAAGCAGTAACCTAACGCTACGCGCGATCTGATTGGTTGGCTGTCACGTGTCACTTCTCCTTCCTCGCGGCCGCCATTGCTGGCCACGGAACATAAACAAAAACCGGTTTGTTTGTGTGGACGTAAAATATTACAATTTACCTCTCGTTTAGAATCTTACGAAAATTTATAAACTTCCTAGTAAATTGATAAACTTACGGATCTTTTTATTTTCCGGTGACATATACACATCACTTGCGAACCTAATTGATATCCTATAACCTGACATCGACTTTAAAGTTGTAAGAGTAAGGCTTAATTTAGAAGATTAGAAAGGATGTCTTCGGAAGGGTTAGTTGTCTGTTGCGAAGTTTGCATTTCAGAGGTAATATAGGCAACTTCAATGTCATTAAGGGCTTAAAATCTTAGTCGGTATTACAGAAATGTAAGCCCAGATTAGGTGGGTCACTGATAAGACTGTTACCTGTCGCTCTCCTGTTTATTTTCTCCATCATTAAGCTTATTTTGATAAACTGTAATACCGTAATAGGTATTACGAATATTTGGATTAGTTATAGAAAATAGTGTAGGTTAAAAACTAAGATTTCTGTAGCCTAAAAAGTCTTTCTTAACCTTGCAAAAATCATAAATCAATTTCAAAAGACACGGAACGGTTTTGAGTGACGGAATCCCGAAAAATAATGATAAGCAATTTATTTGATGAAATACGCAAATTATAATGGAAATTCGATCCGAACTTACAAATTGTCAGTCGGGTAGCAGCGACGTAACCAATTCTCTTTGTTGACTTTAAGAATTTTGGATGCCAAGCTCGTTTTGAGTTATAACATTATGTTTTTCTTTGATGCTTCTCAATGAGAGGTAGAGAATAATAAGTTGGAACTTAGTTATGTTGTTTGTGCTACTTTAGGCATGACAATAATTTATGTAAGTATTGACATAGCAGCTACGGACTTGTCGACGTCTCAGTTTTTTTGTAGAAGGGATCTTTTGTAAATTAATAAAGTGGTGTAATTGGTGTTAAATGACTGGCTAGCTTCAGAGATGCAAAGTTATTTGGAGCGAACTATACAACATTTAGTTATAATTTAGCGTTAAACCATTTATTTACTAAACGGCTTAACAGTAATTAATAATGTAGTAAAACCACTTTTTCTTTATTCATAACTTTCAACACAAACTCTATACTTAACCGGAATTCGAGCACACTGATTTTACAGCAGTGTTAACATCTACAACTACCTAAGTACTAAATAAACACGTCAAACCAAACTTTGAGAAGTTGCAAACAATACGTAACACGTATTTACTAACAGTTCCTATACCTAGGTATAGCGGCTTGAGCCACAGCACTGTGGTTATACAGAAATACTACTTCACGCAAGTTTAAAAATATCGATCTTTTCTTTTAAAGGTAACAATTATTTTGTGGCCTCAGTATAAAGCGGACAACACGTGTATAACACTGGGTGGGGCCACTATAATTTGTCACTACAATTACAAAGGATAAATTATCCACTATTAGTTTAGTAACAAATTGGAGAAAATTGTGGAAGCTCGTTCAAGTTACGCGTAATTACGGTTTTAAATTCCAGAATTTTCGTTCAAACTAAGAAGATTAATACCTATCAGTTTCTGTGTGAATTTAAATTAAATATCATAGGTTGTCTTAAATTAGGCGTTGTCCCAATATTGCTCTTGAAGAAACGATAGTCCCGATAGCGGAATTAATAATTTAATGTACTTACACTATGCATAACAGCACGTACATTATTTACGAAGAGCATTAACATAATCTTCGTTAATTGCTACCATCAACACATTTCATCAATAGTCATGTCATAATGGATTGCATAGTGGTCCTACTGCATGTCTATACACTGTGGTAACAAGGAATACAGTGAAGCCGGTAATCGATTCCCTGTTGACCATTTCTCAAAAATGTCTTCGAAAAATGAGTGTCACTCTAGTACAGGATATTACATTGATGGTTCTATCAACCGAACGCCCCATTCAATGGCGGATATATTCATACTGTAGTTTGGAATTCGAAATTCTGTCTATTTTCTACCAAGCGTAACAACGGTACGTATAAATCTGAATGTATTTTCTAGGTTTTTACATGTTGTATAAAAACAGACATCCGCTAGACAGGAGTATAAATAATATTTACATTTATACATAATATAAGACACGTTTTTGTTGCTTGATGTCCTTATCAAGAATTCAGACTATATGTTTGTTTCAAGGGAAACTACAACTGTGAAATCTTTTTCGTATCTAAGTAGTGAATTATTTATATAGGCCAAAACAATATAAAAATATTAATGGATTCTATCTAATACGTATCATTTTTGGTTCCTTTATATAAATTGTATAAATGATCACATCCAAAATTAGGTCAACTAAAGGTGGTACTCGTTCTGGGTCACTCAAAACTTAAGAATTACGAAAACTGAACGGATTAGAAACTTTCGCTCACTGCAACATTACGCGTTCTTATCAACACGAAATCAGATAAACAATAGCGTAAGACAAAGCCTCAAAAACACTTCAGCAGCAGCACTTATTCCATTCAATCAAACTTGGCTAATTGCTGGCCGGCGGTCATTTTCCTCCGACGGCCATCGGGCCAACACGCGATCGCATGATTAGAACCTTTGAACAATATATTACTTAAGTAAAAAAACCTCGGAGCTAATGGAGCTAATAGATTTAGAACAAAATGTTGTAGATACGCATCTACGAGCATATAGAACCAATTACGCAGTATGTATGAATTGTTTTGTCGTGTTTTGATTTTTATGGGTTAAGGGAATCGGTCGGTTAGGTGACAGACTGTCGCTACGGGTAATGAAAAGCTTGTGAAAAGTCTGGTAATCAGTCGTAATTTTTTGAGGTACCTAACACTTAATTGAAGTGATAGTCGCTCCATGACACATCAGTCATCCAAAAGACTGGTTAAACTAGGTTTGTGAAATGAACAAGACTGCCTGATGTTCCTTTTCCAAGTAGGTTTTACTAGATATCTAACAAATTCACAATGGCTCTCAAAAAATTCATCTAACCAATCATTATCTGCTTAGCCTTTTCTTAATTGAGTTGGGCTGGTCCCTGATTTAATCGGTAGCTCTTGCATTTGAGAACGAGTATGTATCTGTTCTGTCATTTAATTATAATTGTCACTAACATTACCCGGCTATACTTATTATAGCCGGTCATAAACTGTCTCAATTACCCGGATGTAATCAACGCCGTAGCATAAACATAAATTAGCTTCGACTAATGTTAAATTATATGCTCGCATAATGAGCTAGGAAACAAGTACAATGTTCGTGCTTCGCGAATTAATGTCAACGTTTTATACATGTCGGATTATGTAATCTGTGTTATGAACTTTATAATGTTAAGTGGATGTAGGAAACTTGTTATCCTCATATTAAAGTTAAATATTGGTAATTAAAAACAGCCAGACGCACGATCAATAAAAAAATGGCATTTCTTCAAAATGATATCCCAAAATGTTGGATGAATTTAAGAATGGACTAAATAGTGGAAGTATGTAAACTATACATGATGTTTAAAATGTAGATTTATGCATCTCAGTTGCAAAATACTTTCAGGATTCAGGAACCAGACATGTGTGATATCTATAAGGTGCTTTAATATTACCTGAAAGGACTGGAATTGCGTTTATAGATTACAATAGTAAAGAAAGGTCGATTTGAGTATAAAATTAAACCTATTAGCAGTAACCAGTCACCATCAAACAAGCGCAAATTTCTGAGACGCTAAGCACGTTGTCCCAACATTTCCCCAAAGATCATTCGTAACACCAATTACTATGCCTGTATTTAGCTCACTTCACGCCGACCCGTCAAAGTTGGAATATTAATGAGCCAGTGTCACATCTAGCTAGAGTTTGTGAACAATATGCCGCTGGATAAACTAACTATCGATGTTTGTAGCGACACACGTTTCTAACTGGAACTATCAATTTGTAATCACCGGGATATGTCCTGGGATGATCATTAGGAAAATTGGTACTGACAACGTTGTAGGTAATCAGGGAGTTCAGTTTGTAGTCATTATTGGTCTTTTTGCCAATCTATTTGTAGGTAATTAATGATCAATTACGTTCTAAAGGTTTCCGTAACATGGCTAATGAGAAGCGGGAACTGATATTTATAATGATGTAATAAAGGAATACATATAAATGCATACGTACGATAGAACATTATGATGAAAACGCGTCAAAAAGGTACTGGATGTCAAGGAACACCTGTCTTCATAAAGTGGGCAATACTTTAGTAGATTCAAGCCTGAACAGAAACCCATTGCGATGCTGCGACTTACGTAGGTAATTTATGTAAGAAATGATTATTACCACAGATCTTTGACATAATTTCTACCGTGAAGCATTGATGGTGGGCCATATATTTAGGGTATTCAGAACCGCACATTCCTAGTGTGAAATGGTTCGTTAATAATCCTCGTCTATCACGTTCAGAGGCAGTCAGGCAGCTTTTTGTATCAGCCTAGACTGAAAACGTTAATCCCGAATAGAGCACGTAGTTTTAAGAGGCCTCATAGGGCTTAAGTTCCCTATGCCTGTGGGGATAGACTTTATATTCAGTAGATGGTGCCTATGCCATTTTGTCTAGTTTTGCTCATGACGTTGCCAGCTTTTTTCAGTTCATCATTATCAACAGCCTTTATCGTCCCACTATAGCATAAGCTTCTTCTTTTTTCAAGAATAAAATCAGTGAAAGTTGTTCTTTTGTTTTTCAGGATCCAAAATGGGCAACTTTCAAAAGATGCCATTGCATATACTTAATACATAAAAAAATAACCTTAAGTTAAGAAACAGAAGTGTGAAAAAAAAAACAATCTACCACTATATGTATCTACCACTATATGTATCTTCTAGATACATGTATTAACAAAGACTTTAGTACAGTATACTTCGTAATGCACTCGGTGCAACCCACAGACACCTTTGACCATTCAACCTAAGAATATTAAGATGTCGCGCGGGGAAGTGTTGACCTATATTTCGTCGATGAAAATGCGAAATGCATGTGTCTCGGAAATATTGAAATAAGGATGAGTTATGTAATACGATATAAACTATGTATTCCGTGACTCCTGAATGCAGTTTGCATGTTTGTTATACATATTGAATCGATTTATTTGTTAAACTTTCAAGCTGAATTCAGTGTCTTACAGAATATAGGTGATACTTAGTTTCGAATTACTGAAATTTTTGTATTGGATATATAATATCTGTTGTGGCCTGCAACTTTTTGCAAATGCGTGTTTGTTCATGCCGACAACGTACTAATAGCCTAGCATATTACTTATTGAGGATTCGTTCTTTTTCGTTGTTTTTGCGACACGACATACCTACATATAAGAACTCTTTCAACTCAATGGGATCGCCTCGATTCGCTTCTATTTAGCAAATAAATGGAACATTTCAGAACAGGTTTGGGAATAATTCGATAGCCTTTAATCTGTATTAGTATAGTACCCAGTAAATGTAGCTTCGTTTTTGGTATTGCAAACGTAGGTTATATAAGGCACACAGCTCTAGTCATCTAGCAAAGCGAGCAGAGCATCCACATTAATGAAAACAACATCAAAGCAACATTCAGGTATGTCATCCCGAAATTCACAAGACTTATTCCAAAGGCATCTCGTTTATCACACAAATATTTGACGAGATAATATTCGAAATAGTACCAGATTGCCAACATTTGCTTTCGTAATAAACTGAGAAGCAATAAGAATTTTCAATTTTGAAGTCGATGTTTGATTCATGCAAAAGGGTGTCAAACTGCCTCTTGAAATATGAAAATTTTGGAGTCAATAATGAACAAAGTAACGGCACTAAAGTATCAACGTCATTATCATTAAGAAGTCAGGAGGGTCGACAAAGAAGAATGAAAGCTTTGACACGGTCACAGAGCACTTGGCTTTGATTTCAAACGTCGGCTCGCAGTGAGATCACTCTGGTCTCGCCCAATATATCAACGTATATTATATAGCCTTTCTTACACTCCATAAAATCGGCCGAGAGTTACATGAATCTTATTGAAACTATGAGCAGAAGTTCAACTGTATAGTCATTCAATTGTAATAAAATGCATTTTTTTTGTGTCCTGCATCGATATAATGTTTAGCTGAGAAAATATCTTCAATATTACAGCAGCAGGGACAACAAAAAATTGTAATTTGCAATCGATCTTGACAGTTATGAAGCCATTATTATAGGCCTTCAGTGGTCCATCGGTCATAATATCATTGACATATCAGTATAGCGGTATATTTTTCACTTCCCGGTCAATGTTCACCTTCTGCCATTTTTCTACTTCTAGGAAAAGTTCCTTTTAGTACACTTTATTACCTTTACCTTTTGTTTTTACTTTTACATGTTCACGTAAATGTTAAGAATTCTGTAGTTAAGTAACATATGGAGCAATTAGGGTTTAGCTTTAGTTAAGGAGCGTTATAATGGATACTATGGAAAGAGCTAAAAAACAAAACGGTTTGAAAATAAAATTTCAAAGGGAACCAAATTCTATAAATGATGTCATATCAAAAAAGGGTTAATAACACCAAAGACTGATAATATCAAAACTGAAAGCTAAAACCGATATATCACAATAAAACCACAGACCTTTTGAAAAACCCACGTATACCTACATACATGACATTCAAAAGCTTTCAGTATAAATTAAACTATTTCAATACACAAACTGTGTTGTAAGAGTACACGAATATTTTCATACGGATGTAGAGGAATACAATACCACGGACTGGTATCTGTGTGTTTCCACATGAGCTGGTCTTTGGGCCAAAGGGCACAATGGAACTAGGCAGCTGAATGCTTCAAGTGAGCGTGTATTACATTTTCTAATGAAAGGAGTTATTGTTCGAGGTGTTAATATATTGTTTTGTTTTAACAAATGGAAGGTTAAAAGGTATTCGCTGGTAAGTTGTTAAAGGAAAGGGGTGAATTGATTTGACTTTATAATACAAGGTTGTTGTAAATGCGGTAGGTAAGGTTTAAAATTAGATCGGTTTCGCTCACGTGAAGAACCACTTATTGCAACCGGGTAAAAAGTAGCCCTTTCTCAGGTTCTAGACTTTCTGTGTACCTTCATTTAAATCGGTTAGTTAGTTTTGACTCGAAAGTACGAAAGACAGAGTAATTTTCGCAGCGGTGTATGTATGTATGTATATGTATATTAGTATGGATCACAAATAGTATTTAGATTTCTATGGAATATATATGTTATGGACCATGTGATTAATTCGGGCAATTAGTAATTTTGTGGCTAGACTTATAATGTCCCATTAAAATATAACATAT
Organism: Helicoverpa armigera; assembly: GCF_030705265.1. Taxonomy (NCBI): domain Eukaryota; kingdom Metazoa; phylum Arthropoda; class Insecta; order Lepidoptera; family Noctuidae; genus Helicoverpa; species Helicoverpa armigera. The sequence continues at coordinate 3,578,785 of NC_087132.1, read as the reverse complement.
AATTTAAAACAATAATCATAAAATATGTAGCAAGTAACAGGATTTATTTATTAGAACAACTGCCACCCTCGCACCGCATAAAATATAGCTTTATTATCAAATTGCCCAACTATCATGTAGCAATATAATAATGCCCGTGCAATGTGATAAATAATGAAGTTAAGATAGTTATTAATCACTTGGCCCGATAAAGCTGGACATTATTCATAATGCTCGGGCATTATGTATACTGCCCAATTTATCACTTGGTCCATAACATATACACAGATTGATAATGTAAAGACTGCATTAATTCTGTGTAAAAGAGATCATAAAAAGAAAAAAATAACATCTGTGATATCATGTAAAGAAAATAATAAATATCTATTCTTACCTACCTGTAGATTAACTGTAGTATAATACTCGAGAACATATTCAAGTTAATTTTTTTAATTAAATCACTATCATAATATTGTAAATGAAAGAGCATATACAATGAGTTTCCTAGAATTGATTTTAATATAACAGCCTTTGTTAGTTATAAGGTCATGTCAAATAGGTTTTCTCATTATACTTAATATCCTGTTATTAAAAAGGTTGGCGAATATAATTGGAATATAAAAACAGGGCATTAGTGTTGTACGTTCGTTGTTCTAAATTCTAAATGCCTAAATAACGTTTTTATAAAAAAAAATGATTCGACTAAGACACTGTAAACTTTTGGTCGGGTTATACTATAATCGAGCACAAAACGCATTATAATGACGAATAGTAGTGCACACATTACACCGCGAACAACTAGGTATTTATTAAGTATCAGACCAACTAAAAAGTTTGATTGGATTCAGGATTTCCTTCAAAATAAACTGCATACGGTTGCAACTGGGATCTGCAATGAAAACAAACCTCTACGTACCTTCTACAAGTTGTTGGAGGTTAAATCAGAAATCCAAGGTTCAAATAATAATTGCTGTAGGTATTTCGAAATATCCAAAACCACAGATTTACGTGGTTAGCCCGTCAATTAGTGATGATGATCGTATGTAATGCGGTTAGATATTATTATTGTAATTATGTGTGGTAGCGCAGTTTAAACTTGCCTACACTAAATGCGGTTGTAAAAAATGCACGAACTGATTATAATGATAATGATGTTTGACTTGCTTTGGAATAGAAGCTAAAAGCCAATTTTTATTTTCCCTTAGAAATTAATAAATAAACTTATAAGACTGATAATTTAATTCAAAGGAGACTGCAGCACTTCTTGAAGTTCAATTTACAAAAGACAGACCCTTAAACCACAACTTCCCACGTGTTTTCACTAGAAATAAGAAACTAAGGTGCTCAGACACTGGCCAAAATGTCCCCAAATAAATAGTTATTCAGTCTTAATATACGTTGTACGAACTGTTTAAAATATCCATGCCTTATTTATAAAATAACAAAAGACTTCATTCAAAAAGCAGCCCACCACTGACATGTGTATCATAAAAGCCTCTTAAGATTGAAAGCGAGCTTTTGCTAAAATTAGGAAGAACATAACAAAGGAAATTAAATCAACGTGGGTGTTAATTTATTGAGTCTAACTAAGCAGAACGTAATCTACCCTCAAGCATGATACTTTCACAGTCATTAGTGTAATATATACGATGATTATATGTAATTGGGCTCTGTAGGAAGGTAATCATTTCGTTTCGTTTCAGACGTACCTACTAAGACCGTAGTAAAATTATTTCCAAAATATGTTTTTCTAGCTGATACACAGTAAATCCTCTAAAAACATAAAAATAATTATTCATTGGAAGTTTAGAAAGCTTTGACACCCTGCAACGTCGGCACGTTTGCTTAGTAAACATGTCCAAATGGACGCGCTATCGACAGCGCTTAGGGAATCAGCGATCAAGTGATTTTCATAGGCAATGGGGCTAGAAGCCTCTATTAAAACATGTATTTAAAAATCAATAAAAACCCCAGCTTTCTCAAAAATCCCACACAGAGAAGATACATTTTAATTATTAAAATAGTCTCCCGAAATTCGTGAGAAATGCAAGAAAATTAATATACCACAAAATCAAAGTCAAATGTTTTTATTTCAAACGGGAATAGAGTCTCCCATACAGATAATAATATTAATTTGTGTATATCATGTACGTAATTGAATTCATTTAACTTTTAAGGTTCAATGGAGTGTGTCTTGAAATACGAGACCAAAAGTTGTAATAATAAATACGTGCCGTGGGTAGACCTTGTTAGCTCAAATACGAAACTGAAACCATACACACTATTAGTAATAAGAAACATCCGGCAAAAACTGCCTGATAAATACGACTGTGGCAAACAAACCTCATCAAAACTGGTATTCAGCTTTTCCCAACTTGCTAATCCTATTTCGCGTACTCCAATCATTGATTACTAGGAGGGGGAACTCGCTCAGCTGTGAAACGCTCGCTTCTTTGTTTTGCTTCAGCATTACACCAGTTTCATATCTCGAACTAGTAGTAACACTTTCGTACTAGCGGATTTTAGGTCGCGCGACAATCTACGCGACACACTGCAAACTTTTAGAATAGAATAGAATAGAATAGAATAGAATAGGTCTTTATTTGCTTAGAATGTAGGTACATATAAAATAGGATGGTAAATAATACAATAGAATCCGTGTACATTCTGCCTTGTTGGCATGCAAATGCAATAATTATTATACAAAATTGTTTAAGGCAAATAGATTGTTGAATTGTATCATCTAGGAAGTCTTGAACAGAATAATAACATTTATCTACAAGAAACTTTGTGAAGCATTTTTTAAATTTCATCAATGGCAGGGTTTTCATTTGATGAGGAATTTTATTAAAGATAACAGGAGCCATACAGATAACACTTTTTTTTAATAAGCTAGTTTTAAATTTGCCTGTGGATAGTAAGTGCTGATATTGAGATCTTAATGATGTATTTCGTTTTCTAGATTCTAAAAGTGTTGTAAATAAATTTCGGTTCGCCATAACAAATAATGATAATTCTAGGATATAGAGTGATGGGAAAGTTAATAGTTTCTGAGACTTAAATATAGGCACACAACTGTCGGTAACTTTGAGACCAAATATAGCTCTCAAACAGCGCTTTTGAGCTTTAAAAATGCTTTCTCGTTCGCTACAATAGCCCCAAAATATTACACCAAATCTCAAGGTAGAAATTACAAGACCATGGTAGGCCACCAATATTGTTGACAAAGGACCATGGGCAAAAATGTATGAAGCCTGGGCTCACCCACCAACAGAGATGAGACCACTTTGAATATACTTGTAAAGCACTAAATATAAAGATTTAAACTCATTTTTGCGAAGAATCCATTGGGTTATTTTGCTATAAATATTTTTCTCCAACCATAAATGAACTAATATTCTGCAAAAAGTAATGCTGTTATGGCATTGTAGGTTTTGTTATTGAACACCTTTAACTAGTTTTAATTCCAGGTTTAATGTATACATAAAAAATAAAACAACTGCTAACAGTTAAAATTATTTTTGTTAACATTTCAATCAATACCAATAATAATGTCGTCTAAATATCCTGCCGGTGGATTAAATTGTGTGTGCCTTAGTTTCGTTATATAGATACCGAGGACAGTCCGTGGACGATTTCTTCTTTGTGCTAGAGATGGAGTCTCCTGATGTCTCCTATGGATGTTCCTGAGTTTATACGCCACCGACTTCTATGCCGATGCACCTAAGATTAGTTTTTTTTTGCTTTTCAGTGTTTTTGGGAGTCGGTTTTATTTTTTTGAAAAAGTTTTTTATTTTTGGCTTTTCAGTGACAAGCATAGTTGTCACTATCCGCATTTGTGGAAAGTTCTCATCAATACGAATAATATAAGCCCAAACACGGGGTAGTTTACATATTCAGTTGTCGAGTTCCCTCGACCTTCTCCGGTCTCCATCATCAGGTCAGCTCCAAACCTTCACTGTTGCATAGTGTTATCAAACGTACACCTCATTGTCAAGTTTTTAACCTATGCACGCCTACAATTTTCGAAAGTTGCCCTCGATTTCTCAGGGTTTCCATCATCAGACCCTGACCTGGTGATGAAGGTGGTCCCATAATCCTAGCATAATCAAATCCTGCGAATTAGGTTTTATGTCATGAACAACCAAGCGCACTACGAATCTTAACAATTCTTTTTCTACAAAACCTGTTAAGGTGCATATCTTTTTTTTGCCATGGAATTGAAGGTAGTGCCCATAGTAAAATTTTTAGTACAAACAAAAACCTTCACAACGGCATATGCTATAACTCTGTTGGACAATGAGCCCAATTTGACTCATGGTCCTTTACTTTTTTGGATAGATTAAATAACATAAACGCGGCTGTACTTAAACGTTTACAGATATCTTCTGCTTGCGGCTTCCAAGTTAACTGGCTATCAATAAGAATTCCTAAAAATTTTGTGATATTCACTTTGTCGATATTTTGACCACTGTAGTTGATATCCATGTCACCTGCATATATTCGTTGGTGAAAATGCATAGTTTTAGTTTTTTGTAGATTGATAGCTAGGTTATTATTGTCAAGCCATTTTATTAAACTGCTGATTGAATTGTTGATATCAGTTACGTACGAGTCTTTATTGATACATGAAACTATTGAAGTGCTGTCGTCTGCAAATAAAACCATTGGATTAGATATATGACGTGGCAGGTCATTAATATATAATAAAAATAGTAAAGGACCGAGGACACTTCCCTGCGGGACTCCATATTTTATTTCTTTAAAAGACGATAAATATTTTAGTTCATTTCTAGATTTTAAACACAGGCTTGATATCTCTGTACATTGTCTGCGGCCTTTAAGGTACGTTTTTATTAGATTAAGAACATTACCACGAATACCGTATGCATGAAGTTTGGTTAAGAGAATATCGTGGTCCACGCGGTCAAAAGCTTTCGACATATCCGCGTATATTGCACATACCGGTATTTTGGAATCTACTTTAGGCATTATTTCCTGGAGAAAATCAAAGATGGCCATGTTTATATTTTTGTTTTTTCTGAAGCCCTTTTGTTCGTTACATAGTATGTGGTATTTTATTAGGAAGTTCTCGAGAGATTCATAGATGATTTTCTCTATGATCTTTGAAAATATGGAAATAAGAGCAATTGGCCTATAGTTTACCATTTCTTCTTTATCGTTTTTTTTATATACTGGTATGACTTTTACGGTTTTAAGACTTTCTGGAAAAACGCCAGACTGTATGCTTGCATTAATAATATGTGAAAGGGGTTCTGCAATACAATGTGAAACAAATTTGACAACTGTTGTGGAAATGCCATCGAGGCCAGAGCTCTTTTTATTTTTTAGAGTTTTTATTATTCGCATTACATCTTGAGGTATAACTGGGGCCATAAATATTGTATGTGGGTTGATATTTATGTTAATTGTATCACGTAACGTATGCTTAGGTATATAATTTTGTTATTATTAACCCTAGAACCCTACCTGGGGTGCTGGAGAACCCCACGGAACTTTATTTTGGATTTTTCACTTATTAATTATATTCACACAATTTTGCGTTTCAGTGTATTTTATCCTAGTGGTACCCACTCTAGATCTATCAGTCGCGCGGAGTTCGCCGATGCGTGTAGACGTATGTATTTGTGCTGTGGGGTGCCTGGTCACCCCAGTGTAGGGAAATCGATATTTTTATTTGAACATTTATTTAATTTAATAATAGTATTTTTGGAGTAATTTATGCAATCTATGTAACCAGCCCCCTAGCCAAATGCCATTTTAGGGTTTAGCGACAAGTTCACAAATTCCGACGAACTTTTCTCGAAGAATTGGGACTTGGGCTAATATGTGAGCACTTGGAAAAAATCGTTTACAAACCCCAAGTTTGAGGAGGGATGTAAAGGAGGACATTGCAGGTATCCTGAAAAAAGATGTGCCAGCAGCAAGGGCCATGCCTGACCATCAAAAACAAGGACGATGTGGAATGTGCCCCAGGAATACAGACCGGAAATGCAAGACCAGGTGCAATAAGTGCCAAATCCCTATTTGCTTGGAGCACCAAATAAAAGTGTGCCAAAAATGTTCTTGTTAATAAATGTTATTAATTTTATATGTTGATTTGTCATCTCAATTGCCTAAGAAATAAATATGATTATAAAACATTTCAACCGTATGTTATTTTACAAAAATAATCACATTTTTACTTTGGGGTACTCGAGCACCCCCTGTAGGAAAATAGGATGGTAAAATAGGTGTAGGGCTTAAGGGTTAATAATTTGCCAGGCCGTTTTGGATTTGTTTTTTGAGTTATTTATTAAGTGGTTATTTTGAGCTTTTTGTGTAAGTTTGATAATTTTTTTAAACCTCTTTGAGTAAATCTTAAATTTATTTTTGTTTTCACTAGTAGGTTTTAGTCTCTGTTGCCATAACAGTTGCCGTTGTTTTTTGCTACATATGCGTATCCCTCGAGATACCCATTTAATTTTTTTCTCAGATTTCACAGTAACTAATTTGCATGGAAAACACAGGTCGTGTAACAGTAGGAAAATATCAAGAAAGTTATCGTAGGCTTTGTTAGCATCCTCTATATTATATACATCAGAAAATGAAAGGCTTTCGAGGTGCGATCGAAATTTAATAAGGTTCTCTTGATTTACATCTCGTTTTAATGTTTTCCATGATTTTATTTGACTAGTTTTATTGACTTTTATCTTCATCATTTGAGCAGTGTGGTCAGATAATCCAAAATCAGTTACTTCATGTTGGCAGTTCTGCTTAAGATTATGTGCAAAATTGTCTAAACAAGTATTACTGATAAATCTAGTTGGCTGATTAATTTCTAATTTAAGGTTGAAGCTCCTGAGAAAGCATTCAAATTCTGAGGTGATTCTATTTCTGTTCAACACATCTATATTGAAGTCTCCACATAAAATTACTTTTGGAAAGGGTTTTTTACACACATTTTTTAATATAAGATCTAAATTTTCATAAAACTTACTTAGATTACATAGTTTAGGAGGTCTATATACACAAATAATTATAATTTTTTGAGAAGGAAATTCTACAGCACAACATTCTATAATTCCTGATATCGAGTATTTCATTACGTCAGGTCGTTCTTTATACTCATGTCCAACTCTTACTAGGATACAGGCACCGCCACGTTTTTTATTCTGTCTAGCAAAACATGCCGCCAGCTTGTAATTAGGAATATATAATAATTTTTCTTGGCCTGACATTATAAAGTGCTCGGTTATACATATAACGTCAACTACTTTTTGCTGACTCAACAATTCCTGAATATAAATATTTAAGAGGTCTGATTTATTTATAAGTCCAGCAATGTTTTGGTGAAAAATATACATAGAATCAAAGAAAAAACTCACGACTTGGAGATGCGTCGACGTTGTTATCATTTTCGTTAATTAAGGTATCACCTTTTGTTGAATTCTCAGATATAGTTAGCAGTAAGTTATTAAAGATATTGCGCATTCCACGATCGTTTATCCTTCTGTTGATTTTTGAGAACATAGAAAAATCATACGATAAATCGAAGTTAGAGTCAAATGCAGTCGCGTAACCATAAGTTTGAAGATCAAGATGCAGTAAATTATTAAAAGTCTCGATTCGCCAATTAAACATAGTTGAGAAATTACTTAATTTAAAGGTAGGAACACATAAAATTACATTTGTATGCTGAATTTTAAGCAAGGATTCTCTTAATTCTATAATTATATTTACATAGTTTTCTGTTTGCTGAAAGTCTTTTTCACCAATCAAGATAACGCAATAGTCGGACATTGAAAAGTCCGATATTTTCTTATCTAAATTATGAATAAGTTGAGATATACCACAATTTGGCAAAATATAGTGACATATTTGAGAGTTTTTAAACGTTTCTTCAGCTATTGATGTAATTTTATTAACTTTATTAGCACTTACAACACATAATTTATTCTTTACTGGTTTGTTTACAATTTCTGTTATTTGGTTCACATGGTTTCTGGGTATAATAACTGAAGTCTTGCTAGAGTCTAGGTTTTCATTGGAGGGGAGTTTATTACAATGCTTTTTCTTGTTTCTCCCTTGAGAGTTAGAACGTGGAGTTGATGAGGTAGGTATATTCTTGCTTTTGCCAGGAGTGCCTACTTCACTGGTTAATGTTATGGCAGCTTTTTTTAAAATATCACATTTAGATGTCAGTTCAAGGACGGTCTTCTTTAGTGAAGTGTTTTCGAGATTTAGGTTCTGAATCTCCTCGTGTGCCGAATTTAGTTGCAAATTGAGCTGTTGTATTTGGCTTTGAAGCTGTTGAACTTGCACATCATTTTCATCGGTGGATATATTTGGTAAGCTGCAGCTACTGCCATCTATCTTAGAATTGTTAGGACTAGTTTCTACCGAATTAGTCTGTGACAATGAACGATGCTTAGTATTTGATTTTCTGAACGTGATATTCTCGAAGAAATTCATTATTGAAATCAAATAATATTAACCTCAAACATTCACAAAAAGTCAATCCAGATGCGGGGATCGAACTCAGACCACAGAAGTTACTTCTGGTGAGGTCGGTAGTCAGAACGCTAGGCCAGCGCGACGTTTTCTCGAATTGATGAAATTGTTAATCTGTAGACTCTTTGGAGCGGAAAGATTATTGTTTACCCGTCAAGTTAGAAAAATATTAATGTTTGCTTTTACCCACTGTCTAAGTATCACTTTTATAAAATTTAGTTTTTAAGCTCTATTACGTTTTGTTTTTATTGTTTATAAAACTCACAGTGTTATTTGCCAAGTAACTAGTTTTGTTTGTCCAAAATAAGTGGTTATTGTCACTCAACAAAGCTATTATAGTCACAAAGTTTATTTCACTTATTAAAGTTGTGTTTATGCAGTTTACGTTGAATAAATCGTTTAGATAACACTTCCACACACGTATTGCACTATTTTCTTCACTTTTGTAATTAGATTTCAGTAGCTACAGGTAATTAACAATTTTTAAACAAATTTAATACGGGAGCATAATGTATACGGCTGACAGCAATGACAGCAATTTTAGTCAGCCGACAGTTTGTTTGGAGTTATAAATCAGTACGGAAGTGAATGGTGGTACGCACAAAACACCGATAAGGTGTTTGGTTGGTATTAGACTGACTAAAAACTTTGATTGAATTCACCATTTTCTTTAAAAATATTGTTTTCTAATCATCTGGCCATATGTCGGCCGAATGTTTAGTTTTAGTTTAGATATGCACCGGTTGTTGCCACGCACACTTGTATTACCGAATTTTATCGCTCGGAAAAATCTAGCGGAAGATCCACTGGTGTGAAACCGATGTAGGGTATAGAAATAATAGTCTTGGAAACCTGATACAAAGTTTTTGGGGGTACTGAAGTGTGATAGGTCTGAGGAAGTGTTGCCAGTATTCCAGAATTAAACTTTCATCTTTCTTGTAGTCGTCCTTGTTAATTAGATTGAAATCTTGAGCTCCTTTTAGTTTTGTGGACAGGTTTCAGTAATTCCGTTTAAACTACGTTTGCTCTTTATTTTCAGTCTTGAATTGTAAATAAAGAATGTTTATAATATAATGATTATGAAAATAAGAGAAATATAATTTTAGAATGAAATGAGCTACCAAACGAATTTCTTTTTAATTCATAATAACTTTTATCACCTCATCCCTTCAGGAATTCATTGGCTTTTTCAATTTACCAAAGAAAATACTCGGCTAACTTTAAGTACATTTATCTCTTATGCATCAAAGAGCTCGTTAAGCTGTCCATCCAAAGTTAAGACACAGTTGATCGATTGCGAGCCAGTGGCCCAAAAATAGGGAATCCGCCATTTAAGTCCGTAAAACTCACAGCTACCCGTCTTGCCAAAATTGCTGGACAAAAAAGTGGCTGGCTAGCGGCCAAGTCTGCAGAGTGGAAAAACTTTTAGTGTTCATATTAACATCATTATAGCAATTACTGTTTCACGTTCACTGCTCTAAAACGTTAGTTACGTAGAAACTTCAGTTATGTACAAATGCATTTAGAATTTACTAAACGAATGCACATAGAAATTCTTATGCTATGCGAGTAGGGAATGCAATCCCGATCCCGCGGGATCCCGATCTCGCGAGATCTCGTGTAATTTTTCGGGATCAATCCCGACGCATCATGTGACGAGATCCCGTTCGAGATTGACGGGATTGGGCGGCAGTGGTCAGCGTCGCACCACACGTCCACGAGCTTAGACAAATTAGAATCTACCATTAAAAAAGAAATGGATTTGTTTGAGTGTGGAGGAACAAGGGGGCGATTTTTGCAGTTTGCATATAATTGCTTCGCCACGCTGTTGCCAACCAGCGCTGAGTCGGAGAGGGCATTCTCAGCAGCGGGGTACATTGCAACGGACATTAGATGCCGTTTAGCAGATGAAACTATTAATACCCTTTGTTTTTTAAGGAGTCATTTTCAAAATCACTCTTCTTCTTAATTCCCTTGAAATAAGCTTATTGTTTTGATTACCTAATTTACCTACGTTAATTTCCTTACAACCTGATTATTATTTAGTTGATAAGATTAAAGAATAAAGGTTTTTATTTTCTTTCGAGTAATATTTTATTTTAATTAACCTCACTATCACAAACAAGCAGTTATTAGCTTTTTCAGTCATCTGAATTCATTTTTTTTTTAAATTAGACGGGATCCCGAAAATTCCGGGATCCCGAATTTGCAATCTCGAGTCGGGATTGCATTCCCTATATGCGAGCAAAATACCGTGTAATAGCTGGCTTTTATGAAATTGTAATAATGCTTTCCAATAAAAGCTTACCTACATAGTAATTTTATAATATTGATTTACTTGCTCTAGGAACGTAAAACTAGGTAAACGGCAGGAGAACTAACGGGCTACGCTGAAAGTACAAACTGACCCGAAAAGTTTGGAACAAAATCTAAACACTGGCCCAAGTTGGACTTGTCGTCTGCACAAAATTAACGAACGTAGTTCATGAATTAATACCATAACAATTTGCAAATTCTAACAAACTGACCAGTGAAATTTACATTTTATAAAGTGAAAGTCATTTCAATTAATGAAAAAGTCGAAAGGACTTGTGTGCTCGTTATTTCTACACTATTATTTGTATAGTTCGCAATAAAGGAACCTCTTTTGGTTGTTAAATACAATAGCGGTAATTGGCTTAATTGCTAGGCCAGCCCCCATTGTGCCGTTTCGAGAGTCGAATCATGTCGAAATAAATTCACCTAATTTCTTTTTGCCTGCTGAACCCTTTTTTCATTTCGCCATGGGATGAATGATTGAAAAGGCTAATTATTGTTATGGTAATGAGTATATTTCGATGTTTCCTTTTATCTTTTGTTAAGAGTATCGTAGTAATCCACGAGTAGGAACTTTGTATACATTTCTGTTTTTGACGCGTAAAACACTGAGTGATTCTAGGAAAACGTTGTTGCTGTTACTTTATACAGAAATTCATAAATATTCATCTACAATTTTTTTTTACTTCCACTTTTCATGTGCTTGTTTTATAGATTACAACTGGACCTATTATCATGTAATTTATTTTGCTCTTCCAGAAACTAAATTCGTGTTCGTTTTGCTGTCGTCTACTTTAAAAAATATTGAGATTTTCTTATTAAAATTGGAATAAGGACCAAAAATTACATTGCGATTCATCATCTCCCGAGCCTTTTTTCCCAACTATGTTGGGGTCGGCTTAAACATGATATTGCAATTGTATTGATAAGGTATACTTACGAACTTACACGGTTACACCATGAACACTACAGGACTAGAAAGAAAAATGATCCGTTTCTGCGCTAAATTAAAGTTTAGTTTCACGCGTGCGACAATTAATTGCGTAACACAACATTAATTAAAAAGCACGTTTTTTCCTTGGAAGCCTTTTGCAAGAAAAAATTCTTTCTTTTGCAAGAGAAATCATCTATAGCTACAGTATTGTTTTCATCTTGACATGACAACTCATTACGCAACGATGTTTTTCCCATGGACGTGTGTGTAGACTTTTGAGCTGCACATACTCTGGTACATCTCACATACTGGTGAAGTTTGTATGATGAGATTTAGCGACATGCGAAGTACAAGGGGAGTATATGTCTATTAACAGATAAATAAAAGGTTATGATCACCATAGAGGAAAACATTTTTTTCACTTTCGAATTAAAAACAGAAATATTATACATGTATTCGATAAAAAAATTGGATTTATTATTTAAACTGGAAAAACTGCTTTTACTATTTTGATGTTGCGTAGGTCAAATTATTTTCGAGGAACATAGTTTGAATGCCCATTCCAGCTTAATATTTATCTACCAATATGTCACAGAAGTTGCGTGCTTAGACCCATTTAAGATTATCCGAGTTCGCTCGCTTCGCTTCTTACATTTCCAGATTGATCTGATGCTGAATTGTGTGTTTCCGTACAAGCAGGATTCTGTTTTCTTTGTCTTTATAGGTAACATAGCGAAGATTAATCATCTTTTTGATTATAGGTTCTACTTTATTTACCGTTAGTAGGGTATCGTATAGTTACATGATGGACACTAAACATAATATTTTGTAGGAAATCAGTTTTTGACCGACTTCCCAAAAAGGAGGAGGTTTATGTATGTTCACCGATTATTCGAAGACGCCTAGACCGATTTGCAAATTTTTTTTGTTTGATAGGGTATTTATCAAGTAAATTCTTCTATACAGTTTGATCATAGTTTATGAATAACAGCAATAAAATATTTAGTAATATTCTCCTTTAATAAAATGCTCGTGAGAAAAAAAAAGAAACCCGATTTAAAAAAACATTTTAAAATTACCTAATAACCTAAGTCATCCTTTAATTTTAGTAACTCTAGAACGTGTGAAAGAACACTAAGCAGCAAAAAAATCTTATTTTTCTTTTTATAAAAGCAGTCATGCTTTGGAATTTGACTCCTCTTGTCTATGGTGTATTAGTATTCCGTCGCCGTTTGCTCTGAAACTTATTTTGTGTGATTGTTTTAATAAAAATGCGAATTCTGTACGCGCCACGAATGTTGCCTGTTGACAAATTCTCCGTGTATTGGACCGCTTACTAATATGTCACGGTATAATTGAAAAAATATTTTGTTTTCACGCACATTTACCAACGTAAAAAATATTTACTTTGTCAAAAATGGGTTTATTTTTTCAGTTGTTTCTGTGTACGTGTCTATGCTATAGATATGATGTGGCAGAATGATATTGATGTTCGACGGCAGTCCGACATGATCAGACAGAGATCAGCGTAGGACCGCCATTTACACTTTCAGATGCCCCGTGTATCATTCACCAACTCCCAGGCTCCGGGCTGCTTTGTGAAATTTTCTAAAACCCACAAAACATTTCCACCCGACCCGGGAATCGAAGCCGAGACCTCTTGCAGGCCGACCGCACTAGCGACGACTGGTAGTACAATATGGCATTGACCCAGGTGGCTGTAACATCTATACTAATATTATAAAGAGGAAAACTTTGTTTGTTTGTTTGGTTGTAACGAATAGGCTCATAAACTACTGGACCATTTTTTAAAATTCTTTCACCATTCGAAAGCTACATTCTCCACGAGTAACGTAGGCTATATTTTATCCCGGTACGGGCTGTAATTACCACGGGACGCGGGTAAAACCGCGTGAAAACGGCTAGTAATATATATTTATACATTATATTACTGAACCCTTTATTATCAACCTCGTTATAAAATGAAATTCTATTTCATAGATCATGAATGTATTTTTAATTTTAAATTGAGTATCGATTGCAAAAGCTGACAGGTCGACGCAAGCCCCTCCAATTTGTATCGGATAATAGGTGACAATTTCCATATAGGTTGCGTTGATGATTTCACCTCGCTTCGGATCTATTCTCATACAAATTAGGACCGTAGAACCGACATTGTAGACTCGTTACTATGTCGCTAATGCTATGGAATTGGATGTCATTGATATTGTAGTTATTTTTAGTTGGTAATTGACATGGAGTATATTATAGATATGGTTTTGTGTCTAAAAGTAACATATTTTTCATGTGTACATTTTGAATACCATCATAATATTTCAATATTAGTAGGTAATATCTGCTTTGCAAAGCTAGCTTCTTACATAATAAATAACTTACAAACTTACCTATATTAGTAACACATCATCTTCAAACACTTTCCAAAGTCTTAATCCAAAACCGTGATGCATCAAAATTGAACTCAACGTAATTACGTCATAGAGTAAATAATTGCTAATCAGGCTTTACGCTAAGTGAGAAATTCGATGCCTTTGTGTGAGCTAAACACACGCAACGGGGGAAATTAACTAACATTAATTATATTTGATATCTACTGTTTCGAGGTAATAATAATTAGATGAGCCAAGTCTTGTACATCGCAGGCTCTGAGCTAATTATTTAGGATTTCAAAGACTAACTTAGCAGTCTTTGATGAAAAGTCCGCACTAACGCGATGTTACCTCAAACCTGTGTTCCAGAAGGGTGAGGGTAAGGGTAGGAAAGTAAAAGTGGTACCTTTAATAAGTGACTCTATTGTTAGATAATTAAAGTTTATTTTTGTTTCTGAGTGTCTAACCTACTTTTTTTAGTTTTCCAAGCAGTAGAAGTGTATGTTATCATTATAACAACTATTGTTATAGTAGAAGAAATTTGCTACATTGATAGTCAATAACATAAGCATTAAAATAATTCATAAATCCATAGGATTTTTTGTTGAAAACTTTAGCAATTTTGATGCTAACGTTACGGATTTATAACAGATACGACATTATAATCTGGTGTTTACAATAGTTTTACGAAGCAATTGATCCTACATACGAGCATATTGTTAGGTTGAGTGCCTCTTAGTGCTAAAAGAGGTCAAAATAATAATCTCACGGCTTAAAGAAAATAAATGTCTTCCCTACTAAGATCATCGCTTTATTTGGACTACTTTTCCTCCTATATTTATTTAGAATGGTGTACACAAGTCGGAGTTTGGCCATATTTGCTAACCCGTATGTTAGTTAGTTCTTTTTACCGCGAGTCGCTTCTTCGGTAAGCCGGTAATCCAATGTTTTGAAAGGTTCCCTTCGAACCGCGATTAGTGACTCCCGAAAGTTAATACCAGTTACAGGACTAAAAGTTCTCAACTCTTGAGTGTAATAAATCAAGTTTTTGGCCTTAATTCTCAACATCAATTAAGACTGTCAACTAAGAAGGAAAGAAAACCTAATTACGTAAACTACCCTTTAAGTAAAAAGTACTAGAGATGTTAGTTAAATAAACAATCTAAAGTATCTAGTTTCGTAGCTCGTGAGGGAAACACGTGTAACGAGGTGAAACTTGGAAATGTTTCTTTTTCAACCCCATTGAACAACTTGGTCGGTCTTAGAAAAATATATATCTTATCCTAGCGATGTCATTTCTCTTGAAGCAAGGATGGTGCTTTAGAATCGGGAAACGACTCGCTCTGTCGAATGTAGGACTGAATAGAGAATGGTCAGGTAAGATTTCTCAAGTCTTAGGCTTGTGTTACACTTATGAAATGTGTTGGCCCTGTGTAAAAATTTCATATGTGATAATGTGAAAAACTTGTTTGTATGTATTTGTGGGGTAATCTCAGGTTTCAGGTAACAACATTATCTCTCAGCGTTGCTTCTTTTGTCTATATATAAGAAGATCTATCAAAGTATTTAGATCATTTTTTTGTTGATCTCTTGCATATTACAAAACTTATAAAACCTCTTCAATAGTATCATTCACAGCTGTCATATCTACAAAGCATGTACAAGTCAGTAAATAAGAACTAATTAACAAAACACTACTTACCATAACTCCAATAATCCTTGGAAATCATAGCATCGATAGACGTGCCATAATCTCCAGTGTACTCAGCAAATGTTCGGTACTTCTCAGAATTAGGCGAGCTTTAGAACACAGCCTGCCGTGCTAATCCCATCACGTAACCTCTAAGCTAGGGTCGTCTTGTTAAACTATATCAACCTCTATAGGCATATAACCTGCATGGTGGTAGACCTGTGTATTCAACCTGCATGGCCGAGGTTAAATATGGAAATTGATAGATTCGTGGTGCTGTGATGGAATTTCCTATTGTTCTCTACTGTTATTATTGTCTAGGTTATTAGTATTTTAAGTGGAATTCAAGTCATGTTAAGTTAGATTTGCACTTGAGTAGTGCCTATCTAGTTGAGCTCTTAATTAAGTAATCAGGTGACACGATGTTCCAATATTGGTTAATTTTAAGTCACCTGAGTAACCTCTAAGTTTGGATCGTCTTGTTAAACTATATCAACCTCTGTAGGTATACAACCTGCATGGTGAGGTTAGATACTCCTTCGCCTTCTATGAAAATTGATTGCTGTGATGGCACTGTGAAGGCATTTGTTATTGTTTTCTGCTTTTGTGTAGACTTGATGAGTAACCTCTAAGCTAGGGTCGTCTTGTTAAACTATATCAACCTCTGTAGGTATACAACCTGCATGGTGGTAGACCTGTGTATTCAACCTGTATGGCCGAGGTTAGATACTCCTTCGTCTTCTGATGGAATTTGCTATTGATTCTGCCGTTAGTTTTGTCTATGCTTCATTCTGACTCACAAGCTGAGTAGGGAATCTGGGCCCTTAATTAAGTAACCGATTGACATGATGATTTTTTAAGAGCGGTTAGTTTTAAGTTAAAACATAATTAGCTGTGTTATCTCTAATTTAGGATCGTCTTGTTAAACTATATCAACCTCTGTAGGTATACAACCTGCATTTTGACGTTAGATACTTCTTCGTCTTCTATGATAAATTGATTGCTGTGATGGCACTGTGAAGGCATTTGTTATTGTTTTCTGCTTTTGTGTAGACTTGATGAGTAACCTCTAAGCTAGGATCGTCTTGCTAAACTATATCAACCTCTATAGGTATATAACCTTCATGGTGGTAGACCTGTGTATTCAACCTGCATGGCCGAGGTTAAATATGGAAATTGATAGTTGCGTGGTGCTGTGATAGAATTTCCTATTGTTCTCTGCTGTTATTATTGTATACGTTATTAGTATTTTAAGTTGGATTCAAGTCGTGTTAAGTTAGATTTGCCCGTGTGAAGTTGAGTACCTAGTGTCTGTCTGCTTGAGCTCATAGTTAAGTAACCAATTGACATGATGTTCCAAGATTGTTTCATTTTAAGTCACCGGAGTAACCTCTCAGTTTGGATCGTCTTGTTAAACTATATCATCCTCTGTAGGTATACAACCTGCATGGTGAGGTTAGATACTCCTTCGTCTTCTATGAAAATTGATTGCTGTGATGGCACTGTGAAGGCATTTGCTATTGTTTTCTGCAGTAATTTTTGTTTAGACGTTAGGTTGCCTGAGCTCGTAATTAAATAACCAGGTGACAAGATGTTTTAAGATCATAAGGCACCTAAGGTAGGTAAGGTAGCCGAGTAACCTCTAAGCCAGGATCGTCTTACCATACATAGACCTGTGTAGGTATACAACCTGCATGGCCGAGGGTAAATACTCTATGGAAATAGTCAGTTACGTGGTGCTGTGATGGAATTTGCTATTGTTTTCTGCTGTTGTTGTTGTTGCCTTGAAGTTGGGTTTGACCGTGTGCAGTTGTGTAGTGGTTTGTCTGCTTTAGCTCTTAATTAAGTAATCAAGTGACACGATGATTTAAGATCGTTTAATGTTGTAGGTGGGTCATATTCAAAAAAATTGTATATTAAAACGTCCAACAGATTTATTCTTTTTTTAAAAATAGCTACTGGCTAATTACTCTTAAAAACAGAATAAACATTTATTTCAGCATTATGAAAAACAAAAAGAACGCTCCATAATCCTCAATGAATGATTAATTTTAAAAGAAAACTACAACGTAGAACATTTGTTTTCATATAAGCAATGCGTGTCCACATTCTTGGCGCGACATTTAATAAAACATTTTATTATTCAATATTAGTATTTTAACTGACAAATAATTTATTTCTTAGCAGAGCATTGTGGAACCTGAAGGAATTTGCTAAAATTATCATGAAATATAGCACGCAGAATTCAGGAATAATTAATTAAAGCATGTCTTGATTTCACTTCATTTCGGTTATTCCTGTCTGTTACGTTAGTAATTTTAATCTTTTTGTAGTAGTTATCAAAATTATTTTACCTAAAACATTAGCAACTGAACTGTCAAAAGAATCGACGAATCAAAAATGTTCGGTAATTTTGTTAAGCGCAACAAGCACGGAATATTGTGGTGCAGTGATTATTCGACAGTTAAAAGTTACTTATTACTGTGAGACTTTTAAAGTATCGGTAAGTACTTTTACTGTTTTATAACTCAGCTTAGAATAAATGTATATTGATACTATCACTGTACTATACAAGTTTCGTATAAAGTAAGAATTAGCATTGAAAAAGAGATTTTTTTAGATTAGACACAAGCAATTTATTCATATCGGTTATCATATCGATTACTTTTTTCTGTGACGTAACAGATATGAACGGTTAAGGTTTGTTCACAGTGTACGTACCGAGATAAAAACGTATTTAATCAAACCTACCACTTTTCTTTTTTTTATAATTTTGTAAAGGTATCTTTACGAAAAGTCGACATGGACAAATTAAATAAAAATCAATCCACAAATAAAATTTAAAACTTGAAAATGTATTCTATCGTTATAAATTTTTACAATTGATATTTGCAGGTAACATCATGTAGATATTATAGTGGGATAAGTTTGAGATAGTTGAGAAAAATAATTTTACCTACGTACTTACTAGGGACGGCTTTAGTTCGGGTATAAGAATTACTGTGGGGTTTGTTGTAAAATATTTACGTATTAAGGTTTTTTTTCTTCACAGGCAATATGCTACTAACACCAACTGAACGACAGCGAAATTATAGAGAACAATTCGAATACTACTACCTACTTATTTTCTTTTAAAATTATGTCGTTGTATACTAACCCTAATAATTCATCACTGTTACTTTTCTGTTATAATAATATAGCTTTCCTCTCTGTTTCATATCCGTTATTTACAATTATTTTGAAAACGACCCAGGTACATGTGTATGTCAATCGTGAAATAACTGTTTATCCCATGCAATCACAATAAATACCTAACATGTTTTTATCTTAGTAGCAATTTCGCTGTAAAAATGTCAACATTAAAAGCAGCTCAATTGGATAATACAGATTCGCTTTCATAAACCCAACGACAGTCGTTATGTAAATAGATTTACGATTTATATAAGGAAGCGAGAAAACTCTAGCGTAGTAAAAAAACATTGAAAAAGAACCGTAAAGGCGGACAAATTGATTTTCTCTTTATATTTATGCGTTTAATTTTGGCGCGAAGACTTGCACTTACAATTGTTTATGAGGTAGGCCTAAGACATTTAGGAGGTCCTTTACTGGAGTCATCTTGATGAGCTGAAGGTCGAACCTAGCAAATACTTATTTCTTATATAATTCTTACTAATATTATGGAAGTTATAAAATAAACTAAAGACCCAAACATAGAAAAATACCTCCCTGTAATAAACAAAATAGATAAAAATTGTAAGTTTGCTGAGAGTAGAGCGGGAATTTTCCATAAAGTAGTTCATAATATAAACGCTTGCTATAACTAAATTCTTACTTCCAATGTTTTCCTACAACTGAGTATAAGGTATTGTCACGATATGGATAGAAAGGAATACAATGGAATATTCTTTATTGCTGACCAACAAATAAAGGGACAACAAATAAAGGGACACATAAACTAGGTAACGTACAGTGAGAGTGTTACAATAGCCGGTCTTATCGCCTCGAGTTTCTCGACACAACCTTTGGAGATACGCTCTTGAATTTCAAATATCAAAGAGGTATGATACTGGCCGTTTAGAAGACTTTCAATGTATTCTGTGGAACTTTCCTAAATAAATACCCGCTTGATTTTTTCTTAGCTTTTGCCAGTGACTTTGCTCATGACCTGGAGGAACTACTTCCCGTATCCGGATAAAATATAACCCGAGTCTCCGGAGCATACATTATAAAAAATCAAATAGGTTAAGTAGTTTCGGAGACTTAAGGGAAAAAATAATAATCCTGTTTCTTAGTTTAGATGATTATTCACTATACCAGCTAAGTATATAAAATTATTGATATGTAAAATAATATCTGTCTAAATGTTTCTTGACACAATATAATCTTTTACACAGATACTTACGTTTGCTGGTCGGCAACTACGTATAAGGAGGCAAAAGTCAACTTTGAAGTGCAATTCAAACATTTACAGTGCAAGACAAACAAGAATACATTCCAACGTACACTAAAAGCATAAAAAAAACAAACCTGAACACCGTCACTGACATAATTGACTTAGCAGCGCGACCCGTACAACGTTATTAACTTTTGTTGCCCAAGATTTTTGACACTTTTTACTGGTTACAAGAGAAACGTAAAGTTCAAAGATGTCGTTATGGCCCCCAAGAGTCTACTTGTATTCAAGTTGCTATAAGTCGCACCTGGTGCTAGATTTACTCCGAATGTTGGTCGGAACTGAAGTTTTTTGGGTATTCGTGTAAGAGCGCGCGCATACTACAAAGATTTAGTCGGAAGATACATGGAAATACACACGTAACAACGATATATTTTCGGTATTTGACCGACTAAAAACTTATATTGAATTAATTCTATTTTTATTAAGCCGACTAACCAAGGGGTATTGGGTTGCCCGGGTAACTGGGTTGAGGAGGTCAGATAGGCAGTCGCTTCTTGTAAAGCACTGGTACTCAGCTGAATCCGGTTAGACTGGAAGCCGACCCCAACATATGTAGTTGGGAAAATGGCTCGGAGGATGACGACCAAGGGCCGTCGATAGTCAGCAGTAGGTATAGTATGCGGGCGCCCTTTACGTTCACAGACTGACTGGAGCATTTTTGGTCCTTTGGCACGCATTACGAAGTTTGGTGCCATGTTTTTTTGTTATAAGTGTAGTTTAGTTAGTGAAATTTAAATTGGGTGTTGTTTATGTATGGTGAAGTGGCTTTGTTATTGTATTTTACTGCCACAACTGTTTTATTTGTGTAAGCGAATCCAAACCAACAAAAATGCAGACATTTTGTCTTTCCACTGCATAGTTCCATCCATATGTTTTATCTCCTCTCAATCACAGACAACAATATTTTGAATTTGATTTTGTATATTCAACACACAGAGAATCATCTACATACATGATAATTTTCAGATTGAATATTTTGAAAGAAACAACGATAAATGTCGTTTAAAAATTATGTAGTCAATGTGCTATTAAACGACACGGGCGGAGTACAAAATTATGTAATTGTAATTATTTAGAATTTATCATACATATGAACCATTCGTTTTCCGGCTACGATAGAATAGGTACATTCTCAAAGACGTCATTTATTAGCTTTTCTTGATAGAACAGTATATGACATGTAGTCTTCTACACACTGGTTCGTAGAAATCCTTACGACCGGTGTGGTAGAAACCAATACATACATATAAGATCTAAGCTATTGAAGGTATCAGCATCAAAACCTATTCGATATTCAATGTTATTCGATCTTGCTGTTTCTATCCATACAATAGTGCTAGGAGTCGGCTTACATCATCAGCCTCCTGTGTTCATACCAATTTTATTATGAGTTTCAGCGCAGCGTTTCTTAAGGTGGACCACACATGAAGGACACGACAACATGCGATTAATTTGTGATTTGATGATATGACCCTTATATTGATTCTCATATAAAACATTTTATAACATCAATATATAAAATACTAGCCGTTTTCCCGCGGTTTCACCCGCGTCCCGTGGTAACTACTGCCCGTACCGGGATAAAATATAGCCTATGTTACTCGTGGATAATGTAGTTTTCGAATGATGAAAGAATTTTTAAAATCGGTCCAGTAGTTTTTGAGCCTATTCATTACAACCAAACAACCAAACAAACAAAGTTTTCCTCTTTATAATATTAGTAAAGATATAAAAAGCCAACAACGGCCGGCGTGGTGACTGCGAGCTACCTAAGAAGAACATAAGTACGTGATACATATGTACGTTTGTTTGAAATCAATGTCTTGGTGTCGCGTGACTGTTCTGAATTGTTTACATAAATCTTTTCTCAAGAGGGACACATTATGTAAAAGTGTATTTTTTTTTATAATTACATAAATTATTCAACCAGTAATAATACCTACTTAAAAAATGTTTTCTATTCACGAAGTGACTGCCTTCAAAACCGTATCACTAACAAGGCATACCACTAAAAATCATTTCTTCCCTTTTTGAATGGCCCCCGGCCATCTGAGACCCAGGATAAGTCGGAAGCTTAGGTCGTTAGGCCGTCAGAATCTTGCAAGGTCGCTGTAACTTGAGAAATGTAGGTACCCTTGGACGTACCTCAGGCCCAAGAGATATATTCGACTTCCTGACTTATATAATCTTGAGATGGAAATACATATAAGTTTTATGTAGTAGTTTTACCAAAACGAGTTGCTGCGAAAACTGTAGTAAAGGTTAACAATAACTTAAGGATAACAAAAAAAAGAATGCATATTTAAAAATGTTTAATTCACTTTTCAAACTAACAAAAGGAAATCAAAATCGGTTCATCCGATCCGGAGCCCCAAGCACACACACACTCACGCTCACAAGTCAAACTTTTAACACCGTTGGTTTGTTATAAATAAAAATGGAATTGTCAAACAAAAGAAGAGCGTTTGTTAATTCATCGATAACAGGCCGCGACTACGCCGAACTGTGTACCATACAAACATACACAGCAAGTGAACAAACATCGATTCAAAATTTATCGATACTAAATTTACTATTGGTGTTCACCACATTTGTTATGCAAACTGCTGTTTAGTTAGTTTCGTCAATACGCTATGATTAATTTGCCTTTCAACCGATATGATTTGGTTTGAACAATCGATTTGGGTTATAATCGTCAATTTGTACGTTTCTGTATTGCCATTTGCATAATTTTGTTTGTTGTTGAAATGTATTCAAATTATAATTGTGCAGATTGACAGGCTTATTCGTTGCTGCTTATTAGAGCTCCCTAGATACATATATTTAAAATTTAATTTTGCCAAATATTTAGGCTAGTCCACGAACAACATTGTAAATTGGTCTAAAATTGAAAATGAAATACGAAATGTTTTGTTGTGGAGCTTCTAATTTCTCTTGCTAAGTGGTTTTCGAGGAAATGTCTCGATTTCGAAAATAGAATGTTCCAGTACATTACCACTAAAGGTAATGTCATGTCCCCGTGGAAATGAAAATCACGTGTAACTTGTAAGTCTGCTGACTTCAGGATAACTTTATATTATTGTATTTTAGGATTCTTTAAGTGTCAATACATATATTGTGAAGTGTTCTCTGAACATCAAAACTGACCCCATATAACCATTTTTGCGAACATAACGTAACCGTTTCGACACTTAGTGTCGACACTGATCTATCTCGAAACATAATCTCGTCGACGTTCCGTGTTAGCGCCGTCGCTGCAACTAAAAATGGGGAAGATCTCGACACAATAAACAAGTAACATTTGGTTTCTAATTTACGTCGCCGTGTCGTAACATTGTTACCATATTTTAACCAGAGTTCGCACTAATCATTCAATCATTCATTCGTTCGATCAATTTCGTTGGCTCGTGCGTGAGTGACACGACGAAATAATACAAAAATACCAAAATGATGGTTGAAGTATGATAATGATAATGAAGTAAACAAAGTTTTAGTTTTCATTAATTAATATGGTTAATAATGCTCAAATCTTATTGGGAAAAAAAGTTTACTGTGTAATTTCTTTGAATATGTTGATATTTCCAACGCGCCACCGTAATATCATGTTTTAATAATTCTGGCGAAAGAAAAACTTTTGTTAAAATAAAATAAAAATATAAAATGATGCACATCGAGTGCTCAAAAGCTTCCCTTTAAATACAATATCAAATATTTTAATCCTAATACAAATTATTTTAGCAAGATTTACTCATAAAATTGCTAAATAATGAACTATGAAAAAACATTTTTGATGTTTGTTATGAAAAATATGCTCGTCGCAACTAGTCACAAAGTTACGATAATGTGTCGACACGTGTCGACATGTTACGGTAACTTGTTACAAAATTACTAGATTTTTAAGATGGTTTCTCTTAACATTTGGTTACAGTGTTTTCCAAAGTTTTTATCAAGATGGCTTTTTGCATTGTTCTAACCAAAGAAGGCTCATCAGAATTAATATCGCTTGTACCGAGTACTTGGGTTAAAGACGAAGACGTCTTGTTTTGGCCGAGAAAAAGAAAAAACAGCGATTTGGAGCTCGAAAGTTGAAACTTTGGCACTAGGGACTATACCAATAAGCTCCTCGGTACGAAATTCCGTACTGTTTTCCTGTAAATGGCCTAGAAAAGAATAAGTTTTGAGTTCAATAAAATGGGTATCCGTCAATTTGCCCTACCAACAATGCAACATCATGAAAAAAATATTATTATAATAAAAAAAAACCTACATGTACTCGTACGAGTACAATATTTTGGGGCGTACTTATTTCTTTAATTCTTCTGTAAAAAGTTGAAGTCCATCGGAATTTACGTAAGGTTTTTGGTTGTTTACTCATTTTAAATTTCATTAAATGGTTGATAACGGCAGAAAACATAGACAGTTTGAGAATAACTGACTCTCGTCATGTTTTTATATATGCAAGTTAGTGTCAAAGTGTTCTGGAACATCGACTACACCATGTTACTACCCAGTTACAACACAACTTGTGTCAACAATGCACACTGGTTACAAACCAAACGCAAAGTTTCTAAAATGTGTGGTTACCAATTAAGCTGTAAAGTATCGACACAGCGACCACACAAAGTTACTGAATCTAGTTTCCGTCACATTTTTACTGAACCGTTACAACACATAAAAGCTAATCCCTACACAGTCACGTTGTGTCGTACCTGTTACGAAACTGTTGCGACTTGTTACATCTTTATCATATCTGCGACCAAAAATGGCTGTATGGGACATTAATGCTATACACGGACTACTAGGTCTTCATAAACGTTTGGCAGTTTATTCACAAGCCGAACTTTGGATGATAGGCAACTGCCACTTCCGAATGCAGCCTATAACACGTAATGCTACGTGCGCTCTCTTTGATAATTGAACTAACTGGATACACCGTTTCCACAGAAGAATGCTGTGCCAAATCAAAGGCAGGAAAGCGCCATTCCAACTGGAAGTGGATGCATTCGTTTTGTAATCTTTCTGGTATTTGTGGTAATTTTCATTTCAGAAATAGCCCATAATTCAAATAAATATGAAACATTGAAATTGAATCGCACACTAAAATAAATAAATAAAATGAAAAAAATATTTTTTACATTTAATTAAATAAATCCAAAAAGAAAACTAAAATTCACAAATGATGTCATCAAAAATACGTGTGGTAACTACAAATAGTATTGATATCAGTAATTGTTACTTTGCCGTCCTAATATCAGCAGATTTTTTTCATTAAGATTTATGCTTCAAGCGGATCCGGTGGGTTAAATGCTCCAAGTTCACGCGTTTAGGCGCCACACTAAATGACTGCAGCCACTGGGCAGTGTGCCAACCGAAATCCCGTCTCTTCAATAACGACCAATAAATAAACAGACGTTTAAACCCCGTTTAGACTTCGCAAATAACTGATTTTGCGCAATCTTTTTTCTTTACCTAATTTAATGTTCGACTTTAGTTGGTTTGGCTAATTAATTATTTGGGGTATTTAGTTCTGAAACGATTTAGTATTTTTTGCTCAGTATATGCTTCCAAGCTGAAAATAATCACTACTACTTCTAGTTGGTTAAAAGCCCAAATTCAGCTTTTGGACTGCAATTACGGAATGATCTGACTGATATATATTTTTTAAAAAGGAAAGCCATTATATTTTTTCCATCTTAGTTAGGGTGAAAATATCAGACGCCTACGTTTTAGCATCGATCAAATGATTGACGAGGAAATAACGCGATAGCACAAGACATATTCGGGAATTTACTTTTAGTGGTGTAAAAAGTAAACATGTATTAACTGCCTAAACATCATCCTCCGAGCCTTTTTCCCAATCATGTTGGGGTCGGCTTCCAGTCTAACCGGATTCAGCTGAGTACCAGTGCTTTACAAGAAGCGACTGCCTATCTGACCTCCTCAACCCAGTAACCCGGGCAACCCGATACCCCTTAGTTAGACTGGTGTCAGACTTACTGGCTTCTGACTACCCGTAACGACTGCCAAGGATGTTCACTGACAGCCGGGACCTACAGTTTAACGTGCCATCCGAAACACAGTCAATGGTGTCTAAGATATACTTAGAAAGTACATACAAACTTAGAAAAGTTGCATTGGTACTTGCCTGACCTGGGATCGAACCCGCGTCCTCATAGTTGAGGTTGGTCCTTTACCCACTAGGCCACCACGACACTTAACTGCCTAAACATAGATAATATAAAAAATTCAACTAATTGTGTCACTCATTCCTAAATCAAAATTGGCTAAGCAGTACTCGGCGGAAATTTTGGCTAAAATATAATTAAGCAAACTGCTACAATTAACCCTAACCCATATCTAAATATGTAGTTGCAGCTTTTCTGTAATGGTACAAAATATTGACATCAAAACTGTATATTGAAATTAGGTCAACATTTTTTTCCACCACATTGTTTCAATATGGCTTAAAATAAAAAGAATGTATGTACTTTAAGTAATAATGTGTACACACGGCAACATATCAAGCTATATAAAACCAATTTTTCTTGGACTCACTTTAAATGATTTTTCTAGAAATTTAATGGTCAGCTTATACTAGTTTTGTATCGCTGTCTGTCATGATAATATGTTTAGACAGTGCTAATATTAGACACAACTTGAAAAATATTTTTAGATCTATTTATAACCGCTTTGTAATTATGTTTGCCCATCTGTCAGCCTATAAATACAAAACCTAAAAAGGAGGAAAATATTACTAATGAGAACGAGCACGTAATAGCGTAACGAAAAATGCTATATTTAGTAGGAACTTTATAAAACATCGTTCATGTTTAGGCCAACGTAGGTTGTGGACCAACGATTTGAAAAAGACTCGGGCAGTGGATGGATGTGGGCTTCCCAAGACTGGGATAGTTGGTGCTTATAGGGAAGTGCGATGCAGTGAATGGAAATTAACTGACATGATTATGAAATACATAATTAGTATTGGTTATGTTGTCACAAGTATCTAAGCTGCATCTGGTCAAGGTTTAAATGCCCTTTGTAAATGGTTGCGTTGTATGTAACTATTTATCTATATTATCTGTGGTTTTAATAGGCTAGGTACGTTTGTTTTAGACAACCCTTATATTTAAGAGAGAATAAATGCGGGTGCAATATGATGTATATACTTGTATACATATACATATGCAGATGATACAATATTGAATATAATTAGATGTTATTTCGGCCATCATTTTACATAATTTCCTCTCTCTATAACATTTTACTGATTGCCCATATTGGGGCCAATCGAATAATATTCACAAGAGCCTATAACATTATGTAAATGAATGATGTAATTATATTTTGCAGCCAGCTTTTACTACTACAGTGGTATTATCAACATTCCGCATTATCCTGTTTGAAACTATTGGTATACGCATTTTGTACAGTTAAATATTGTGTGTACTTTTTATTACACCTATATATTTAAAGTAAGTGGTATATTTAAAGCCTTCCACATCTCTACAACCTACCTATTATATAGTTTGTATTACTACTACTAATTGGTCTCCAAATGACTTGATAACAGGGCAGGAAGAAGATACGAATTTGACACTACTTGCACAAGACTGATGTCAAAATTCTATCTTTAGTAAGCAAATTAATAGATAGATAGAATACAGAAATATTAAATTGAAAATAAACAAATGACAACTTATATGAGCATTGGCACCCGAATAAGTAAGATGCGCGCTGTGTTTTGTATCTTTCAAAATTAGGATACGTTACGAATAAAGCTTGCTAAGATTATTCTGTGCATATATAACAAGGTCTTATTTCTAATACGATTATATCCAGACCAGATGTTACTAGAAGTTTGGAAGCAAGCGATACTGAATTAGTGGTATTTACACAGTGGTTGAGTTCTAGGGGTCAGAGTGCAGTCGCTGCAAGTAAAATATTGACAGTCAGTTACATCCAGTTAGACGGACGGTAATCTACATAATTGAGTAGTCGGTTCTTTCTTTGTTCTGTACTCGAAAGAGTTACTATAATTGATATTGACTGTTCTACGATTCTTGAAAATCAATTGTACTGTAGAATACTGTGTAGCTCTCCCTGTACTTAAAGATTTTTTTTCTTTTAAAGGCTACACGGTTTTTCTAGAAATTGGTTAGACGCCGTTTTACCAAATTAGACTACAGTAAAAGTATGTATGTATGTGTTGTTGTCGCAGGGTCAGTATATTAAAAGATGTTAAAGTACGAATGACATTAGTAGTGACTCGAACACGCTGAAAGATTTGACCAAGAGACACAGTATCTTACTTTGAATTTGAATACACCTTCTATCAACAAATCATCCCAAATGTTGCACGTTTCAACGAAAACTATTTCGCTTATATTTTTCACACAAAGGTAAGTAACATAAAACGCACAATATACCTATACGTCTACTCTCGGTCATAATGAACGTGTCGCAACGAAAAAGAAATATTGAGGCATTCATTTAGCTTGGCCCAAATCTGGTTATTGCAATCATTAACTAACAGAATTAGGCGGGCGTTTTCCTCGAACACGCCTAATATCATGAAATAAAGTGTTTCAAATATATTATAGTGAAGTTACAACGATTACAGTTGCTATTGTTTTATAGGATAGCATAGAAATATGTGGATATGATTGAATGGTTTCTATTGAGTACTTACCGTAACGCTATTTCATAAATTGGAGTTATGGGATACCTTAAGAGTATGAGGACAAAGCAATATAAATAAATATGTATCGAGAATAGTGTGTTTCGAAATTCTTGGAGCTTTCCAAAAATATTTGTTAGAAGGTTTAGAGAAAAAATACCTGAAAAATATTTATCTTCTTGTTTGAGCAATAGCTAGTCATTTGTCTTCTCGGAATCTTTGAAACACAGAATATTTCATAAGCCCGAGCGAACTTTTTCTCGAATTCAATTTATCGAAACTACAAGAATCTCAACTTTTAATAACAAAGAAAGATAGATTGCGTTTCGAAAACAAGAAATCTTTGATGTGGTCGACTGAGATCAAAATAAATACAAAAATGTTGGAGTTGTTAAGTAAATGGTGTCTCATTACGGGCAGAGCTAACACACGGTCGGCACTCGACGCGCGAATGATCACACGCCTCCAATTTAATTTCGTACAGCTATAATGAGATCCGCTCTGAATTAATATAGGTTTTTGAATAAGGTATCTTGCGTACAAACCTCGCTTACCCGCTTGGAGCACGTATTTACTTTCATACTCACACACAATCACGCATTTTATATTAACTGCCATCGGAATGTTGCGTGGCAGCTGAAACCCGGGGTGTTATTTTCCCTCACTCTCGAATCAAACTTTCCAAGTATGTACGTAAATTCAAATAGGAAAATAACTTCGCCAATATAAGTATGTAAATGGTGTATCAAACAATGCCTGAGACGGTTCGGTAAGTGATTATACTTTGAGAGTAAATATTTTTGGCGTTGCGTGTAAATATTCGGCAGTTGTTTTGTTTTTATTACTTAAGATTTTGAATTGATTTCTGCTTTGGAAGTGTGGTTATTTATGTTTTCATATATATTTGCGTACAACTTTAGCTTAGCGTAATGAGCTTTCATAAAAGTCATGTATTCGGTTAAAAACAAAATAATATAAAGCAGTAACTAACGGCACCTAGGAAAATTAAACATATACGCTCGTACCCAAATATAGATAGTTAATATAGTAAGCAAAACTATTTAAATTAATTATTCAATTATAAGAACAACACGTTATGTTAAACTCAATTTGTCTTTGTTATCCAACCTTTTTGGGACTAAAAGAGTCGTGATAATTCCTATTGATTGAAGCGTGGTAATCATCACTCGTGCCTTCTAATATGTGTGCAAAAATAAACCAATTAAATCAGTAATAATACAGCATTTTCACGAGAAAGTCAATTTCAGTATTTGTTTTGAGGTTTCAAGTAGGTAAATTGGGTAAACAATTACGTTTTCACATTTGAATTGAGGACTTCGTCCTTTTTGGGAAGTCGGTTAAAAAAAGAACGAAAAGGTGAGTCGAGCCGTGACAATATTTACATCACAGTTTGTTTATCTATATAGACATTAGTTAATGGTTATTTAAATGAAAGTAATAAATACCTAATTAATACCTATAGATTAATATTTCTTTAGAGCAACAACATAAAATATTTAGTCTATTATTTTCACACTTACAAAAATTACACCTTAAATAACAATTTCACGCGTTATTGAGAACAATCATATTTTAAGGGCGTATAATAATATTTTCAAGAAAAATGTTTTTTGAAAAAACTTTCCGAGGAGAGCACATAAGCGTTTCGTAAATAAATGCTTGTGGTAAACACACAGCTTATCTCTTGAGCCATAATGAGTCATGCGTGGGGTAGGCTCTACATACAAAATATGAAGACTTTTAGGATAATCATATTTATTCGGATCATAGTATGAACTAGCATTTTATCATAAATATTACGAGCTTTTGATGATATTTTTTTGTTGGTGCAATAATGTTTCGGTGACCTAGATAGCTGCAAAGATGAGTTTTTTGAACGGGAAGAATGATGGAGATGAGCTGAAGAAAGTATTTCAGGTATTGTCTACATTGTTACTTGTTTATTAAACATCGTGATTTTGAGAGCTTGAAAGTTTCTTTTATTTAGCGTTGAATTATTCACCATCTGAAATGACTACTTAATTTTTTTTTTATGTCTATATGTGTTATATTCTGTCATGCGATGCCTGTCACAAAACTGCATTTGAATAAGCATACATAATTTTCTCAGTAACATATACATACACTTACCCACTAAAATATTTATCTCCATCAATTATTATGTTACAGGTTTTTGTCAATATACGTATAGTTTTGACCTTTCTATCATTTGGTCGTGGGTTTCATTCCCATGGGAGCTGACCCTATAACCTTATGTTCCGTACACAGAATACCTAATTATTTAATGTATGGCTTTCATATGAGAAAGATTGGTGATTGTAAGGTCTTACAAAAATTCCATTAATGAATTACTTACTGGTGAAGAGAACATAGACTATAGCTTTCTTAAGAATTCATAAAAAAACACCATTAGAATGAATCTCCAGTATTACGGATCTGATTTAAAAAAAAAATGCGTAATGTCTCTAAATGTTACAGACTACTTTTTATTCAACTGCGTAAGATGTGATATAGTACCCTCGGGAACCTGAAACCGCGTGAAACAGCTACCTATTAATATTTTATAGGACCAAGTCTACAATGTAGCAAGCTGCATTATAACCGAAGGCATAAACACTCGGGTCATTGACCCGGTAATGTGCACTAGTGTTCGAGTCACTGACAGCTTATCCGACCACAGCGTCTGACCGAAACACTGGTTTGTGGTCACCTGCCTAATAGTGTGTATTAACTTAATATACTAAACGGCTTATATTATTCTGTATTCGCTTAGAAACTAAATCAGTAATTATAAATTGTTATTATTTCTTCGTTCATCATTATCGAATACATAAGCGGCTAAGGGTAAGTATAGTCATCGGTACTCATTAATGTTTGAGAAGAGTTCGAGATAAAGATTTTTATCAATTTGTAAATAAGAAACTTTTTGGTTCAAGGGACGACCGATGATCAACTAAAGAAGTGCGTGTAAAATCTTAATAAAAAGATTTACGTTACATGCGTCTCTAAAAAAAATAACGTCATGTCCCGAGCCTTTTCCCATTTAAAAATATGTCAATTTAATTTTAATTATAGCTTTACTCGATAGCAGTTCAGAGCAAAAAAATATTAACAGTAGATATTATTACTCAGGATAACAATAATTATCTTTTGAAATGAAAAGCCAGCTTGAGTTCCAGGAAGTTACAAACAGTTGATTCACAAAGGTCTTTAAAAGTAGGTGAGCATTCGGACTCCTCGCCCACTGCCCGAGGCTCAACCTTAAACTTTATAATTGCCTATTAGCCAATTATAAATAAACGTAGCTTATGAATAATTGAAAATAAAATATACACTGATAATTTCCAGAAACGTTGGAATCACTAAAAATAACTGGGGTATTTTTAATGGCAGTTTTTCCTTGCATTTGTCGGCCGGTAAACGGTCTATGAAATTTTGATGTAGCACTAAGTTAGCTTAAAACGAGTTAGGGAGACACTTTTGCGTCCCGGGAATATTAATACTTTTGAAGTAGGACGGTTTCGTTGCTATGGGTCAATAGGAGGTACCTGTGTTACAACTATGTATGCTTAGCATAGTTAGGTACTCGTTATTCATTTGTTTGTTTTTCCACATTTGCTGTGTACAGTCACGAGCAATAATATATATACATTGTCACATTTTCTAAAATATCTCAAATTCCACCATTCAAAAAGTATGTGTTCTATATTTTTTTCTAAATTATCTACATGTAATACTGTATCAAAACTGGGTATACATTGGTTTCATAGTAATATAAACGATACAAAATCACTAAAAAGTTTACACTTAAAATGTAATTTTGAATTATCCATGACAATTTCTATAACATATACACATGAAATGCCAGTTGTATACATATTATAGGAATTGTTATGGATACAATAAAATGATATTGAAAGTGTATACCTACTTTTTTCTGTAATAATTACAGTTTTATAAATAAATAAGGGTTGGTTACTACAATAAAACAAAGGTATACAAAATCAGTCTTGTAATTCGTTACCAAACGGAATGATTATTATTAATTAAGCCAATCAAATACACTTCTGGACACATCTATTGGCCCACCTTAGAGTTTAGGTTTCGATGGCCCCTACCGAAATATGATTGCTAGATTGAACAAAAACTGTTGATGCAGTTTTAAACCTGATACATTTTACCTTCTTTTTCGATCATATTGTTTTAAATTTGAATTCAGAATACCATACGACATGGAGCTACGCCTAACAAGTCGGATATGTGCCTCGTTAAAGGCAATTGATTTTTGAATAAAAAACATGTTTTATCAAATAAAGGTTTAATTTAATAACGTGTGTTGCCTCCATGGGCATCTACCACAGCTCTCATACGATTAGACATAGAGTTTATCAACCGCTCTATGAAGTTTTGAGGGATCATCTCCCATTCCTCTTCTATGGCAGTTTTCAACTCCTGCATCGTCTGGGCAACTGGCTGACGAGCCCTAACACGTCTTTTAAGCTCGTCCCACATGTGCTCAATGGGGTTCATGTCTGGGCTTCTGGCTGGCCAGTCCATAACTGTGATATTCACATTCCGAAGATATTCCCTGACGATGCCGGCCGCATGGGCTCTTGCATTACCATGCATAAAAAAGAAATTTGGGCCCACATAATCCGCGTATGGTATCACGTGAGGTCCTAAGCACTCACGAATGTACCTTTCAGCATTTAATGTTGGCAGCCGTGGTCCTGTAACAACCTCAAGTTGAGTTTTGCCGCTCGCGGATATACCGCCCCAGACAGTCCTTGAGCCACCGCCATAAGCAACCCTCTCTTCAAAGCAGCATTGTGCGAAACGCTCTCCCTTACGTCGGTAGACCTTCTTCCTTCCATCATTGCCATGTAACACAATTTTAGACTCATCAGAAAAGAGTACACGGCTCCAATCTTGCTGTGTCCAATTTAAATGACTGCGGGCGAAATGAAGGCGCGCTGTTCGGTGGGCTCGCGTTAGTTTGGGCCCATTAGCTGGCTTGTGTGGTACCATATCGCGTTCTTTTAACCTTCTTCGAACAGTTCGAGCACTCACAGATACTCCGTGGAAGTCGCGAAGTTGTTTTTGTATCTCAATGGAGGTAAGGTGACGATTTCTCAAACTGGTCGTCACGATGAATCGATCCTGCCTTTCAGTTGTGACCCGACATCGTGGCCTTCCTTGGCGACGAACAAAGCCGCCATTCTCTAGGTACCTCCGATAAACATTTCGGACCGCAGATCGACTTAAATTAAGTTGAGCATTCACGTTTCTTTGGCTGTGTCCGGCCTGAATAAGTGCCACAGCTTGGGCGGCGACTTTAGGTGAAGTATCCATAGATTATTGAGAGAACCTCACCTTAATGTTAAGAATAAGTAATGTTTGTTGCAAAACCAAAGATATCAATCGCTTTTTCAAGAATTAAATCCAAGTAAACCAATAAAACCAAGTTTTTTTAGTAATCGATTGTTTGATATCAACAAGCAGGCTCCAAATTGTCTCTTGTTTCTTTAAATTCTGTATTCGAAATTCAAAAAAAGACTATTGAATGAAATTGTGAATGTGCAAGGTTCAAAACTGCATAAAAACCTTTTGCTCGACCTAATATAAAAATTTAGCTAGGACCAAACGAAACTGAAAATACAAGGTGGGCCAATAGATGTGTCCAGAAGTGTATAATAATATCGTCGTATCGTCGTAGTATCATCGTGTCGGTGAAAATGGGCCTTAAATTAACTAAAATCTTGTGTAGCCCCCTTCAGCGTTTATAACATCTTGCA
Organism: Helicoverpa armigera; assembly: GCF_030705265.1. Classification (NCBI taxonomy): domain Eukaryota; kingdom Metazoa; phylum Arthropoda; class Insecta; order Lepidoptera; family Noctuidae; genus Helicoverpa; species Helicoverpa armigera. Next base: position 3,544,013 of record NC_087132.1, on the reverse strand, counting down.
GCCTTTCCTGCATTGACGAAACCATATTGTAACATACATTATTGCCTCTAAAACTATCTCATATCTCATGGACGTGTCTGACCAAAGCTTCTCTGGTTCTCGCTTGGTTGCTGTCCCACTCTTGGACCATCAGCCCCCACAAATTCTCTATAGGGTTGAGGTCAGGGCTTTTAGGTGGCCACGGCAACGAATTCACGAAATTCCGGTTGCGACTGAACCAGGCTTGAGTGAATCGGGAATTATGGACACCTGAATTATCCTGCACAAAATCAATAGGCATCAGTTCAGGAAAGTAAACGTTCAGACTAGGAAGTAAAACTTCGTCTAAAATACTGGTATATTGCTCGCTATTCATTCGTCCACTAATCTCTGCCAATTCACCAGGTCCACTGGCTGACATCCAGCCCCAAACGCCGAAGCTTATCCGGCCACTTCTTCTAGATGGCAATATGTTCCTTTCTAAATAACGAGTGTTATTAGGCCGCCATAAAGATAAACGTCCATCAGCAGATGAAACAAACACTTTTTCATCAGAAAAAATGGCTCTGCTGAAGTCGTAGTTTAGGTATTCTCGAGCAAATTGTAGTCTCTGTTCCTTGTGTCGTGCAGATAATAGTGGTTTTCGCGCCGGAACTCTGTGACGTAGGCCAGCTGTGCGTAGGCGACGTCGAATTGTCGAAGTTGATACGCAATGCGAAGATGAAATGTCCTGAATTCTCACAAATCCGTTACTGACCACACTGTTGACGATCTGCCTGTCCTGCGCCGCGGAAGTTTTTCGTGGACGACCACTACTTTTAAAACTAACAACGTCGCCGTTATCTTCCCACCGCTTGAGCCACAAATACACGGTTTTTCGCTGAAAAAAAAAGGCATCTAAGTAAATTGTTCTAATGACTGCGCAACGCGTGGCACCCTATACATAGATGTTTAAAACACAACAACAATAAATGCAAACTCACCGTAATTCCCAATTCATTTGCAATGTCTGTTACGGAAAGTCCCTGTTCTTTAAGAACAATAATTTTGTGTTTGTCATATGTAGAAATACGATAAGGCACGTTGTTCATTTTAAATTTATATATTACAATTAATATATCTAGCTCAGCCTCTTTCACACGGAACTCTTTCAAGAGTTATTATGTAAAGGGAAAATTTTATTGAGAGAAATTTGACAAGTCAAGTGACATATGAAAATATTTGAAATATAAAAATAAATACTGTAACAGCCAGTACGATTAGATATTAGAACTCCTTCAACATCGAAGTCACTGGCAAACTGGTTTACTGTAAACATATTATTGAAATTTCCTTGGGTTCATTATTTTGTAACTAAAACTTAATATTTTTTTTAGAAATCTGTTGTTAACGTAAATTTGATAAAAATGTGTAGTTAATTTTGATACAATTTAACGTTTACATATTTTTTGGACACAGTTAGCATACTTATTTTTGCGATTTTATGTCACTACATGAATTTAAATTTTAAGGGCGTTTCCATGTTATTGCTCGTGACTGTACATTAGATGATTCGATTTTGTTTATCTTGTGTTTAAAAGACTTATTGATTGTTTAATGTAAGCCATAACTGCTAAGAGCAGACGGATAAATATGTAGTTTGCTTTAATATACAATCGATAATTGTGTCAAGGGTATTTCAATATCACAATGTAAAAAATATCAAACATTCCTATGTTTTGAGCCACAAATGTCGTCCCATTATTTTATTCATTAACATGGAAAATTGTGTACCACTTTATTATTCAGGAGGAAATTCCCTAGTGTTGGATTCATTACTTTTTCAAGGAAACCTTTCAAAAGAGTTGTGCGACCCAGTATCTCCACGGGGACGTGATAGTAAAGTCACAGGGTTTAATAAATTAGTGATATAGTTGTATACCGACGTAGGCTGACAAAGAGACGAGATATTACCATTCTCGGTTATAAATAGCAGTGTTTGCTATGAGCTTGAGACAAGTCTTGCTAGTACATATTTGTTTAGAATTTTGCAAATTTCTTAAGAAAGGTCAATCGGGTATGAGTTTGTTTTAAAGTTATGCGTGGGACTTCTGATGATGTACAAAGATGGCGAAACGTATTTATGACAATACTAGCTGTTGCCCGCAACTTCGTCTGCGTGGGCAATATAGAATCGTCAAAACTAGCTGTTGCCCGCAACTTCGTCTGCGTGGGCAATATAGAATCGTCAAAATACTACTTATCCCGTAGGTGCATTCTTTCACGTGACAGTATAATTAGGATTAGCACTTAGCAGTCGCATAAATTCATTGATCAAGGTTGTGTTGTGTATGTGACCATTTATCTAAACAAAAGAAGTAAAGTTTGTGACGTTGTGGATATCTCTGGATCTAGTCAGCCAATTTGGAAAATTATTACGTATGGTGCGTAAGTAATTTTCACAGGAAACAGCTAAAATCAAGGTATATATGCTTTGAGTCTGACAAAGCTGTCATTTGTACATGTATATGTATCAAAATCCTTTCTTAAGGGTTGCCTACGCCATAGTAGCTTTATGCATGCAAAGTCTCAGTCCGATCGGTTTAAAATTGACAAAGTTTCATACAAACTTTCATCCCCTATTTTATCCCCTTGGGGGTAGAATTGATCAAAATCCTTTCTTAGCGGATGCCTACGTCATAACATCTACCTGCATGCCAAATTTCAGCCCGATCCGTCCAGTGGTTTCAGCTGTGCGTTGATAGATCACTATGTCAGTCAGTCAGTCAGTCACCTTTGAGTTTTATATATTTAGATGTTCTTGTATTTTTTTTTATTAGCCGAAGTGGTGCTATGGTGACCTCTAGTATTAAAAAATCACTGCAAATTGGGAAAATATAAAAAATTTACTCTTAATTAATGAAATTACGTAATCATCATAAAATATTTTACCAAGTAGATACTATTAGTAATTCTCTTTATAATCTAACCTAAACGGAACTGAAGTAAACGGAAACGTTTGCCCGGAATACAGTAATGAGAGTCAGCCACCTCTAGACGTGTCGCAACCAAATACGTGACACACAGATGAATTATTTCGCCCAATACCTCACGGCGAGGCACGTAAAATGGACGCCGGCATACATTGGAAAACCGTTCAGTTTCTCGTTTAATATTTATCATAGTTCCATACATATATTAGTGGAGAATATTTCGAAAATAGAAGAGGAGAGGCTACGTCGCTAACTAAGCACATGGTTGACGCTGTGTTGGTTGTGGTTGGTCCGTTGCTAGGTTGCCATCAAAGCGTGAGAAACACTGACAGTCAGCTCGAAGTAAAAAAAAAAAAAAACAAAAACATAAAACAATTAAACCAAAAGTTACATGATGATGTTTGAAAAATTGATAGAACCACTTATCTACTTAAACTATCAATTACCTAACCCAGTTTTCCAACGATCTATAAGCCGGAACTGTTATATTTGGCGTAAAATGGAAGCAATAGGCAGGAATCAGAATATTTATGAAGACTAAAATCGCTTCAGCGGGCAGCGACGTAATTAGATTTTCACGGTATATCGAGCTAAGTCTAATAGGAAATCCTATCATCTTATAAAACAATTACGTGGACGGAAAGAAATAATATAGAAGATATTATACGAGTACATATTTTCCGTTGTCGATCAACCTACTTTCTAAATAAAGGACAGTACGGAAAGTAGTATCATAACAATAACTACTGCAATATAAAGTCAGTAAAATGAATAGTCTTGAGTATTTCAGACAAAAATATATGACGGTCGCGTACCAGGGGATCATAGATCATGCGAAAGTTGCCACAGTCCCAGGTAAAGTTGGATATCACTACGAGTCTCCCGTGACGTATCATAATGTGACTTTCCTAAGGAAGTTTTTCGCGTTTTTGTAAGGCGTAATATGATGAACGCAGCTACCATGTCACAGTAATGTTGTTTTGTGATTATATCTGGAACAACACGAAAGTAACAGATATTCCCGTGATCTAATATTTCTTTTTGGTTGGAGTAAAATAGTGAAAGGTATGTGATAAGTTTGTTATGTTTTTTTTCCTTATGTCCGTGATATTCTTCTGGTGTTATACTTATTTTATACCTATACAATACAACATTCGTTAACACTTGAATATTACGATATGATAAAATGAAGTGATTTTTGAGTGCATTAAAGTTATTTCAAAATTGTTTAGTAATTAACGTACTGTTCGTATTTGTTTTAGAACTAAGAGTAATTATTAGATACTGTTGAAAAATTTAAAAGAGCTTTAAGAATTTGAATTGATCTAGAAGAAAATGGTTCCCAAAATGTATATCTTTTGCCTTGCAAGCCTTCCATTTTATATCCTATTCGTTGTAAGTTCTTTCCAGAATAAATAAAGCTACAAACAGTTTCAGGCAACCGTGACTGAGTGTTTATAGTGACAATAATGTAAGGGTAGCGACAGGTATCTTCCCTGAGCACCATTAGGTAAACCGACCCACTGGCACCTGATTCTTATATATTGCATGGGACAACGGCTGACACAAAATAAAATGGTTATATTGCATTGCGGGTTGGTTGTGGGTCAATACTTCGAAGATTACTTTTGCACTTCGAGTACCAGGGTAGCGTAAAGCTGGAGAGTATTTTATAGGTACTTCCCAGATGATCATGACGAGGTATTATTTATTTGTGTGTTGGCTGTGTATGTGTGCATACATTTTTGATTATGGGATATTTTTGTGTCCTCCGTGTATTATTGGAAATGAATTCATAATACAAGGTGTCTTTGATGACATTTTAGCAGAAAGTTCTTTGTAAATTATTTTATTGTAGTTGAATAAATGAAATAGTAGTTTCATGGACATTTTGACAAAGCGATTATTCATCTAGAAAGGGTTTCTTTTTGTAAATAAAAAACGGTTTTAAAAATAAAATATTTTATTATTTAAACATTGGTATACATTTTTTACATATTGTTTGTGGGTAATAATAATTTATGAATTTACCTACTTACATTTATAATGAGTTATTTATAGAGATTGATAATTTTGTACAACATAAGTACTAGCTTCTGCCCGCAATGTCGTGCCTTTATATTGAAACTGAAACTGTTGACATCAAAATAGGTACCGGTTTTAATATCTGTACTTACTATAGTCTTACATATTGTGGCCTTATCTCTCTTTTAAATGGCTATTATTGTTTATTCGTTATATTCTTCCTCCAGATCTTCAAAGTCCATACCGTCTACTCCGTCCATTAGAGTTGAGTTTGGTGGCATCCACTCGCAGCTCGTATATTCAGATGAACATACCTGTCACAGAAATAAATATTCTTTAAACAGTACTTTCAAACCATTGGTTTTTTAATGCGCCACAGATCTATACGACAAAAAAACTATCGCGTTTTATGTTTGGACCGATACTTGTCAATTGTTCATTCGCATAGTTGATCCACTCGGAAAACCCGCTAGTGTGAATAGTCTGTTGGTTTGACAGCTAACAGCACCGAATTGTTGTTGAGTGTCTGCGATTTACTAAAAGGAATATATTGTAATTGGTTTATGCTATAAAATTCGAACTCGAGAAGTCCTACGGTACTCATAAGCGTACCCGCAATGATATTAAAATATTCATAATTTAACAGGAATTTTCTGATTTCGCATTATCATTCTGTTTACAACTGCTGAACTGCAAACGATGCCCTGCTCATTTGCAGAATTCCAAATTCAGTTTTAGGCGGAACACACATTTAACAGCTATGTTCGAAATTGTGCTATTGGTAGACTTGTCTATTCAATAGAACTGAAAGTCAATATCAGTTAGTTATCTGGTATTAAGGTTAAATATTAGCTGAAATCGTTAGTTTGTACCGTGACTGCGGCCGGTCGTTCGGAAATTGTGCTCACTGGCAGACGTCGGAGAATGATTTATTGAACACGGATTTATGGCGGGATGAGTGGATTCTTTTAACTTTTAGCTACGGGTAATTGGATGTATGTAGCGGCAATATTTATAAAGTGTATTTGTTTTAAGTGTGTAATTTTGATTTTTGAGTGAAATGGTATAAAATCATGAGTTATTTTAAATGTAAATATCAAGTGAAAAGCCTCCGAAATACATTTTTGTATATTTCGGTTTCGATTGCATGCCAAATATCGAATTGAAAAAGTTTTAGTTGGGGCTACCAATTATCGTAAATCAGGACAAAAGTGTCATGGACTCCTATGTTAACTCAACATTGACTTGAAGCAAATCTCTCGCAGTAAAAGAGCAACCTCTTCTCTCACAGCATTCAGACTTCACCTACAACTAACAAATCACCAAGAGGAAGCCCAGAAACAATAATGGTCATTCAAAAATAGCCATTATACACAACCGTTTAAAGCCTATTCATGATTTACTGGTCGGTGTACGTTAAACAATGGATGTTTACGAGGCGTCGTGTTTTCCCGCCACAGCTGATCAATATGGCCGCCGCATTCACGCCACAAGCCGTGTTTTACATGACACTCGCCCACACGTTTGAACTTAGAACATAAATACTAGTGCTATTTGGCTGGGGTAATAAGTTCGTATCTGTTTTTTGGTTGGTCTAGAAGTCTTGATTCTAAAGTCTAGAAGGATCAATGTGGCTGTAAATTTTCTACTCGTAGAAGTAGATTGATTTACAAGTCAGTTTTTGTTTCTCAATCCTCATTTATTGGGGCAGAATTAATAATTAAGTAAAACCGGTAGATACAATAATAAATAATAATGAACATTCTAAAATTGAAGTAGTGTGAAGTGACTAACCGTTTTCCCGTGGTTTCTAATTACTGCCCGTACTGGGATAAAATATAGCCTCCCCTTCTTGCGACGAGTGTAGCTTTCTAACAGTGAAAGATTTTTTAATCGATTTAGTAGTTTCGAAGCTTTTGGGGTACAAACAAACAAAATCTTCTTTTTTCTCAATGTATTAGCATTTTAATCCAGTACAGAAAAACAGTGTAAAAAACTGATAACATAACATTCTAGTAAAGTGGCGTTACAGCAAAATTCCCAGTCTGGTCGTCTATAAGGAACAAAGTCGGAAACATGTAACTTTGCCAACTAAAATATTTTGAACATGTCTGGTTTACTGCACTTGTACTTTATAAGGAAGATGTTACGGGATATAAAATACTTAGTTTCATATTTTAAGTTAACGAGGTTGTAGAATACATAAGCAAAATTTTTTTGTGAATAATTTAAGCTCTATTATAACTTTGGAAATAGATATACTTAATTTTCATCACGGCTGAAGTTGTTGAACCCAATTCATCTGTAATTGTGATAGTGAAGATAAAGAATTTATTCCTAGGAGGATACTAATAATTCTTCTAAAAGTTAACATAAAAAAATTATGCTCAGCCAGAAGTAATAAACTAGTAAAGTATTTTCACTATAATTCTAGTCCTTTGATAGTCAAAGAGTTCTGCAACGGTATTTTTAATACTCTATAACAATAAGAAGGATTACCTTCTGTGTTTCTGCGTTCTTTAAAAAGAAAACACCGTGAAAATATTAGAGTACCCACTTTTGTTATGTCGCAAGTCAAAGCTCCTTTTTGACATAGAAACAGCCATTTATGAAATTTATTTTAAGAGGACTTGTCTTATTTATGAAGAGCTGAATTTTTATTTACCTTTCAGAATTATACTAAAAACGAAAATAATGAATATTTTTGTGAAATATGTTCTTTAACCTGATTTAAGATTGATGTTTCCGTGTAAATGTTTAGTGAAAATAAGAAAATTGTCCAATGAAACGATTTCGTTTTCCTTGTTTCCCAAATTAACAAACACGTAGTGCACGTATGTGTGTGTGTGACATGAAACTACATGAAACTTTTCGCATAGATAAGACATTATTTAAATAGTCATGCAGAAGAATACTATTTTTCAAACAACTTAACTCTGTAGCATGGTACACGGTAAGGTCAATTATAAATCGTTCTAGAAACGTCTACAAGTAATACTTCAATTTAATATGTACTACATAAAGTTTGTATTCTCGACCCCGTGATCCGGGAGCTTTTCCCAATTACTACGCGATCGGCTTCGGTCTAACTCAATACAGAATATCAATATTTAACCTGGAGCTACTGTCATCTTACAGGTTGTACCCAATTATCGGGAAATACTGGTATTCTTAGGTAGGATCAGGAGTCGGCACGTAATGATGGATAGACTTATCTTTGTAGTACATGTGTGATCAATTTCGTAGTTTGATATTTGCGTGTATATCGCGTAAGGATAAAAAAATAATGTATTAGCAAAATGAGGTATGTAAATGTTTGAACGTCGAATTATGGACGGATCAAAATGAGAGGAATAAGAAGTACAGTTTGTAGCACCTGAGGACCAGTTTAACAGTAAAATATTTTTCTTTGTACCCTACCAAAATCCACTGTTCTTAAAAAAAATAGCCAGTTGTTAATTAATCATAGTTACTGTAACAAGTTTACTGAAATATTACAACTTTTTAACATCTCATAATCACCTACGGGCAATCACACACTGCCAGACTTGGAAACATAGACACGGCTACCCTTTTGAAGCATACTAAGTAAGCGAACATTTAAGCATTTTCCCGTGTGGAGGTACATTAAAAAACCTTTCTATTCGTTGAACGAGCGACATTTATTCCGTCCAGCATTGCCAAACGAGGTACGGACGTACGGTATGTAGATTTTGTCGGAAACTGCAAGAATTACGAACAGGCGGCTGCATTTATAGTACCTGCAGACTGCACACTAAACTGTCGGCCAACAGTTGACCGATGGTTGGCAAAAAAATATTTGGTAACTAGCTTCTGCCAGCGGTTTCACCCGCATCCCGTGGAAACCTCTACCCGAACCCGGATAAAAAGTTTATAATATTAGTATAGATAAAACCTTGATTCTAATCAAATTGTTCAATCGGTCCGATACTGGCTACATGCCTGATCTCTGTAATGTGCGTACTACCGTTCATCTTCATACTGATATGAGCCCAAACGAACTATCGGCCGACTAAAAGTTTGCAGTGTGCGACTACTCTTACTAATCACATACCCAGCTTTTATAGACCATAAACTGGCTACTTATAGCAAAGGATTTTTAAAATTAAGCTCATGTCAACGAAATGAAGTTGTAAAATATTTTCACTTATAATACCACAAGAGCTTCAAAATTATCGGGTATTTTCCGATAGGTTCGTTGCAAACAAATGAAGGAGTCAAGTTTTTCAGGTTAAAAAATAACGAGCGCGAAGCGCGAGTGATTTTTCCTGAAAAACTTGACGACTTTATTTGTTTGCAGGGAACCTTGAGGGAAATGCCAGATAATTATGAAGCTCGTGTGGTATTCGGGAGATTATTTTTCCGTCCCAAATGTCGGCCACAACCTGTCAGTTTGACGTAGCAACGACCAGAGAAAATATTCAAAAAATTTTCAGTATAATACCATGTAGGTTGTACCACGTGACGTCGAATGGTGCAATTCTATTGGTCGATATTTGGGTCGGAAAAATAATCAGTATAATACCATGTAGGTTGTACCACGTGACGTCGAATGGTGCAATTCTATTGGTCGATATTTGGGTCGGAAAAATAATCAATAGAATTCGGAATTTTATGATAGGTATTCATATAAATATTTTTATGGTTTGGCTAGCTGTATTATAGTGAAATATAAAATTCCTAGTTATAGAATAAACAGTTTGTGGTTAGATTCTGGAATTGGCTTTGTTATAAAAAATATTTGATTGTTTCAAATTCACTTTAATTTTATTAAAAAGAGTTCTTGAAACTCTAGCAGGTATTCAATGACAAAGATACATTTACTGACGATGTTCCATATTTAATATATGATAGTATATCTAGTTCCTGATCTTGACTCTAAGCCAAGGGAGCAGTGTCATTTCAATTATGGAGATCAAAGTGCAGAGCCATTTAGAAGCTCAACACATCTAGTAGCTGTCCAACATACATTTGTGTAACACCAATGACAAAATGTATCAAAAAATTATACTTTTGCTGGGTATGCAAAATTATAGGAGCTGTGACTATCGAAAAAAAAAGTGGAGTTAAATTTTCCTCTAACTTACTTACTTATAGATTATGAAATACTAATGATTGAAGCAGCTTGAAGTATCAATTTTTAATATAAAAAAGCGATACTCTGTATACTCCACACAAATATCATACTCATACTGGGTACGACACAATCTCCAAATGTATTGTTATTCAACAATTCTGTCTGACACGCAATTTTGCCAAATTGAATAAAGCTCTATACTAAGTGACTTATTTTTAGAAACGCAAATTGTTCATATAGCTTTAACAGACGAATTAAGAAAATCTTTTAAAGGTAAACAAAAGAATTTTATGTTAAAGAATTTTTCCGTTTATTTTCTACGTGAAAATTAGCTGTGTACAGTAATTTGGTGGGTGAAAATGTACAGTTGCTTAATAAAGAAACAGATTATGTTTGAGCTCTTAAGAAGGTTGTGTACTACTTCATAATGTATTAAAGTTGTGTCGAGTAGCCTCGTTAAGCTGTTGCCACAACTTTGTGATGGGAGTTCATAATTGCGACGCCGTTATACCATCTTGCAACATGTAATGTGTGATCTTGCAACATATTGTACGAGACGTACATTATCTCGAAACAAAAATAGTTCTTTGCGGTTCCACTCTTATTTTTAGTATGAATACATGACATTCAACAGGGTAAAAGTTTTACGTCCTAGTTTAGAACTTTTAATCTGTACTTAAAATGTACTTAACATAATAAGTAAGGGATGACGTCGCCTGAAGTCGCATAGGCTATTAATAATTTCAATACCTTTCCCAGAATTCCATTCCTATCACAAAGTCCTTAGAAACGGGTAGCCAGTTCTATTCTAAGAGAAGAACGTGTGACATACTTCAGTACCACAAAACTAGACCGAACACCGATACCACACAACATTGTTCTAAGTTAAGCTTTTGTTACCAAACTTAGTTTAGCCTAAGTTTAGAAATCCATGTATTAAGTTGAATTAATTTGTCTCAGAGCCAGCAAATAATAGCCTGCTTTATTATTTTATTGTTGAAATAAACTGCGGCGTTTAAGGATTTGTAGGTGCGGCCTAAAGGATATTGATGACAGCAAAGGGGAGGCATAAAACCCTGATTTGTGTACCGTTTTAGAATAAATGTTTCGGGGAAAGTCAGGAACACAGGGCAATTTGGGTTTTATCTTATGATAGCTGTGTCCTGCGGTTTTATTCACTCGTCGTAAACAAAATTAGACGACCTCTGTGGCGCAATGGTCACCAAGCCGGACTGCCAAATCGGAGGTCCCGGGTTCGATTCCCGGTTCGGTCGACATTTGTGTGATGAGCATACTTGTTGGCCGTGGTCTGGGTGTTACAATATGTATTTATAAATATGTATATGTGTAACTATATGTAGTTTATCAGTTGTGTTAGCACCCATAACACAAGTTAATTAATAACTTACCATGGGGCTAACCAACCGTGTGTGAAAAGGTGTCCCGACATTATTTATTTATTTATATTATTTAAAAATCTTTGCCCTTTCGTAATTTTTTCTCGCCTAATGGGAAATAACGTTATGCTAAATATTATTTTAATCCTTGTCAAGTATGAGGCTGCCAAATGTTAGAAGGACCCCATTGCTTTACAAACCAAATCTGGCTAAATTTTAGTTCTTTTTATTTGTTAATTTATAGATAGATACTTATTCAATAATCTACTAAATAAACAAGTTATTATTCATAAAGGTAGTTCAAAGACCTACCATATTTTCCTTTCTTAAAAACCAGGTCAGAGCGACTTAGGTATAAAAATAGTTTTATTTAAAGAAGAATATTAAGATACACAAAGCCTCTTAGTGATATATTGAAGACCTTGGTACACAAAGGTTTTGTATCCTAGAAGTTTATTTTTTTAGGTGACACGAGCAGGTCCTGACGTTGGGAACAATATTGTATCCAGTGTCTGTATAAGGAGGGATATTTATGATATTTCTAGAAAAAATTACAGTCCATTAAGTATGCCATTAATAATTTTGGATTGAAAAAAAACAACATAAGGTACATGAATATATACAGGTACATAAATAAAACAGTTACACAGTATATACTCGCACTTACCTACTCTTTTAACGTGCAAAAAGCACTGTGTTAAAAGCGAAAGACCTAAAAGATTATAGCTCGATTAGCTATTATTTATGTACTTCATGAGCATGGAGTACGAGTAAGCTAGTGGATCCCGAAGCGCTATTGTCTCATAACTTTTTATGTCTCACCTAAATATTTCTCAAGACCTTACTGAATGAGCAACACAAGATTGTTCTATATAAAACAGGTTTGTCTTAAATTTCCTCAGAAGCCTATTTGTATGCAATAAAAAGTGCGCCAACGAACAAATACGGACCTTTCAAAGACAAAAGGAGGATTTTATAGGTAATTTACCGATGTTTTTCCGTTTGAGTTATATGGTCTTTGTTTTATTTGGAAAATTCGCGATTTATGTGTTAATTTTAGTACTTTTTTGTCGCTGTTTATCAAAGCCCAATAAAAAAGCTGTTTTGTTTTGTTGTCGGTATTTATTTGTGCTAACGACAGGCTTTTGTTTAGGCTTGCTAATGAGACGATCAAATGATTTTTAGGCAAGATGAATGTATTCTCGTTATTATTTTGGAAATGTGACTCGATCGTAAATCGATCTTCTTAAGATGAAAATTTCATAGTCTAGCGTTCATACTACTTCGTACTACTCTAGCAGAAATTGAATACAGCGAGCAGATAGCTTTCAATATGCCGAGAGAAGTTCTTAGCTATCATAGCACTTACTAACATGACTATCGAAACAATGGTTCTTACCCATCCTATGCTTTCATGGTTTATTCGATACTCTGTATATTCTGTATAGTTGAAAGTCTTGACCTACAACGGTTCTTTTTCAATCGATAATCAGCACGTGATTTTAAAATGTATAAATGCGACTAAATTATATAACACTAGCCCGCAGCTTCGCCCGCGTGGTGTTTTGTTAAAAAGCAGCCTATGTGTTAGCACCTTTCAATCAAACCGGTTCAGCCATTTTTGCGTGAAAGAATAACAAACCTACAACCATACATTTAAAAAAAAACACATGTATTATATTAAGTAGCAGGATTGGTCTTGAGTTCACTAACATCGCATGCCATAAAGTAATACTTAGTGAGTGATCCGTCATGCCTATATACAACCTTAAATAAAATAAATAAATAAGCCCAAACCAATCTACTATTATACTTGTTATATACTATACTTGTATAGGGTCCAACATTTCCATGACCTAGCGCGACGCGGCGTCTGTCGGAACTATTAAGGTATACTTAGTCACTTCTTACTCCACTTACGAAGAGGGTCGACCATTTATATGCAAATCTCTAAAACAAAAAATCCGACGCCTCATCGGCCTTGTGATACGAAGCGTTTTTAAACCACTAACGAGTTTCTTGGTTCCATTTCTAAGTTCTAATTAAGATTTCTTTGACACGGATTTTATTACGTCCTATTTTGTCTTACAGGATTTTTATAGAGGTATTGAGTAGTGGGTACTTACTACTAATATAATCTGCAGCCGTTTTTCACCCTGGTGATTTCTGTACCTTCTTCCACAACTAACGACACAAGAATGGCGTTAAAAACCGCCCAGAAGATCCGCCAGTGTAGAAATGAGAAAACGGTGTTAGGCATTCTACCCAACGACGAATACTCATTATTTTATTTTTATATTTCTCATCTTACTTTTGCATGACATTCTCAATAATCACTACAAAATAATATTATTTCAATTACCTTGCACCGGCACTCCTCAGCTGCAATATAATGGAAGACATCGGTGCCTGTCGCCACTCCCGCGTCACAGTGTCGCAGACGCACCATCAATGGTCGTCGGCTTCCGTACAAGCACACGGGGTGGTGGGACTTCTTGAATGGAAACTCCCAGTCTGAAATCTAGTGAAAGATTTTTAGAAATAATTTGACGAACCCGATGGTGCAATGGCCATCATGCCGGAATGCTGAGATCCCGGGTTCGATTCCCGGTACGGTCGTCATATGGCATGCTTGATGGCTGTGGTCTGCGTGTTATTATAATATATCTATGTACATGTACCTAGTCTACTAGTTAGTAGTGGAATATATGAAATTCAAGAAACAAGAATGCTAAAAGCAACTTCAATTTAATAAAGGCATTTGTGAACAAAAATTACTCGTAATTTTAAAGTAAACCTCTAAAGAAAGTCTAACTTACTCGCATATTTAATCTTTCTTATGAACCGCAAGATATTTTTAAACAAACTCTTAAACACATATAATATTAACTCTTTCGTGAAACCTCAAAATAAGAAGTTTGTTTGTTCTTATCAAGTTTATAACAAAGTTGATGTCTATTTCTAATTAGAAATTAACCATAAGAAACACAGAGTAAACATTAATTAAAGATGTATTATATAGTCATAACAATACTTGCTATTAATGTCATCCTCCGAGCCTTTTTCCCAAACTATGTTGGGGTCGGCTTCCAGTTTAACCGGATTCAGCTGAGTACTAGTGCTTTACAAGAAGCGACTGCCTATCTGACCTCCTCAACCCAGTTACCCGGGCAACCCGATACTCTTTGGTTAGACTGGTGTCAGACTTACTGGCTTCTGACTACCCGTAACGACTGCCAAGGATGTTCAATGACAGCCGGGACCTACAGTTTAACGTGCCATCCGAAACACAGTCATTGGTGTCTAAGATATACTTAGAAAGTACATACAAACTTGGAAAAGTTGCATTGGTACTTGCCTGACCTGGAATCGAACCCGCGCCCTCATACTCGAGAGGTTGGTTCTTTGCCCACTAGGCCACCACGACTCGCTTGCTATTACATACATACATACTTGCTATTAATGTAAGTTTTTATATTATTTTCCATCTTCCATTTCTGTTCGCAATGTATAATGATGAAAATATGTGTAATTATGTGCATTCAATTAATCTGTATGTAACTTAATTAACATAATATCGGACTGAGTATTTCACATGAGCTTTATTAACTTATTGGAATAAGAGTTCATATGATATTATATGTATGACTAACTTATGTATAGTTGTCTCCCTTGCAAGCTGACGGTAAACACACAGTTTATTCAAAAATGTGCCTTTCACAAGAGGTCTTTTTCTCGTACAAGTATCATAGGTACATAAAATATTAAGTGACTAGCTGTTGCCCGCAACTTCGTCTGCGTGGGTAATATAGAATCGTCAAAATACTACTTATCCCGTAGGTGCATTCTTTCACGTGACAGTATAATTAGGATTAGCACTTAGCAGTCGCATAGATTCATTGATCAAGGTTGTGTTGTGGATGTGACCATTTATCTAAACAAAAGAAGTAAAGTTTGTAACGTTGTGGATATCTTTGGATCTAGTCAGACAATTTGGAAAATTATTACGTATGGTTCGTAAGTATATTGACATATTAGTTGGTTGTCAAATCTAATGTCAAATATTATGATTGCGTTCAGAAATTTAACTTAAGATTTATAATTTAATTTGTGACAAAACTTAAGATTTATCTTTCGATTTCTATAGTCTTATAAAAAAAATAATCGGACAGATTAACAACTGAAGTTAGTTAAAATTGAGTTTCTCGAAGCCGACCACTATTTATGTACTATGTATTTTGAGACTATGCAATTTTGTCGCGTTTGTTGAGTTTCAGAACGCGATATTAGATTCTCCAACGCGCACGCGAATTTGAACTTTATGCAGCGGTAATAAATTACAAATTGACTCTCCATTTTATTTAGAAAACGTTTGTATGGGAAATAGAAAAATGCTGTTTTGAAGATTTTCCCGGCAATTATTAGAATTTTTCTCACCTTTTAAACTTTCCCTGGACCTCTACAAACATTTTAAAACCAAAATAAGCCAAATCGGTCCAGCCATTCCGGAGTTTTAGTGAGACTAACGAACAGCAATTCATTTTTATATATAAGAAAAAGATTCGTTCGGTTGTTCACAGAATGTGTAGAAATATACCATCATTATCCTCCTTGAATCCCTACTAATAATTGTAAATGTGAATGTTTGTGTGTTTAAATGTTCTCATGTTGTAACTCGACTATGAAATACATTACAGATGCTATTTAATACAATTTATGACTTATTATATCTTACTAATATAAATCGACCTGTGTTCTGAAATTGCTGATCAGATTGTGATCAAAGGCGCGGATATAATTACGTGGCAAACCGGAGATAGACATAGGATTTTTTCTATCTAGGTAAGCGAAGTTCTGTACCCGGGCGCGGGTGAGTAAATACCACATTTAGATACATGTAAGTAATACTTTAAAACTGGCATATCAACGTATTCCTGTTGGCAACACATACAATGATTTTAGCCAAAAAGTTTTGGCGTTGCTTTATCCTGCGTTAGCGTTCCAGATATTGTTGCGAACAAAGTTATAATGGCCAGTAGAATAAGCTATGATATATTATTTATATTATTTTTTTGTTCTAAGTTTGAATTTTGACTGGAATAAAAATAAGTGGTGCTAGTAGCTTACATTATATTTGTATGATAAAATATATATATTATCAGTTTCTACTACGCAGTTAACTATGAGACGTATGAATGTATCGTCAGTTGATGTCCCATATTTTTAATACGTAGGTCAATAACCCCTTACATTTATACTAAATATATTCATAATATTTCCAAGCTAAAAATATAATAAATACCACCTGAAAATAACAGTATTTGGAACGTACCTAGGTCTCAAGAGACGCTATGATTTCAAAGTTTGAAAGCATTGTAATTTGTCGTAAGGAATAGGTCATTCACCCCAGATTAATCTGAGTAGGTACACGTGTCAAATATAATAATCGGTCACCAACCTCAATCTGTTCAAATTACAATATTTGGGAATCTTCTGAAAAGACGTAATTACTCTGACAAAAACTTCAGGATAAATGTTAACTAAAAGAAATGTTTATACTATAATTGAAGAAATTCACAAATTAAATGATATTTATTCATTTGAATTTCCCGTTGAAAGGCTATGTCCTACACACATTTTCTCTCAAACAAAACATTTTTTTTGAAGTAATATTTATTGCTGCTTGAAATAATGAAAAGCAAGCAGATTACCTGTCAAAAGAAAATTATTGCCTTCCTACACAGCTATGTTGGCGACTAATTTGATGTTTTAAATATATTCTTCCTGAAGTGAGTGGGTATACAATATACTTTATTGTGCTAAGAATTTAACTGCATACTAATTTCCTTATGATGTTCAAACAAAGATTTTGATTCACCTTTAAAAGTTTGGGACCTTGCTATCCATTAATGGAAGTGGGCAGAAAATCTTTCACAATATAATGGCATATTTTATAAAAAGGGTAGGTCTTCTAAAAAATATTTCTCTCGAACTAAATATAAGCCTGCCAAACAGCTGATGTAAGGACCAACCATTATACTTATGAGTATTTTCTCTACTGAACTAAATGTATTGTTAGTGTTGTTTTTTCTAAGAAAAAGTGCCCATGTCAATATGAACTCATCAATGTCTTATTTTTGCTCAACTTAAAGGTGCTTCCTCACTGGGGGCATTCACCTATATGTAACGTTACAGATTTGAGCATTACATCAGTCAGAAAAGAACCAAAAAATATGGTATATGGTCATAAGACTCACGTTTTCCTAGTTTTTTTTCGCGGGCATTTTTATAATTAAGTAATCATTTAATTCAGTCCCAATACCTCTATTATGTACGCCAACTCAACAATTTAAGTTTTAGGTTAATACTACTATAATTGGTAGCCACAGGGCAGGCTTGCCTAAATAGTAGCCTGTCGAATACATTTGAATAATGGTAATGTTTCTGGGTAAATAAATGTTAGTATTATAATTGAATAATAGGCGAATGTTCGTTGGTCAAACCGAATATCGAATGTTACATTACAGGTGTGTGGTCCCGGTGGGACAACACCTTAAAAGAACTTAAGGACTACTGAGAAAAAGGAACAAATTATAAATGCAAAGGGTACTACATAGCGTTTAGGGCCGTACTTATGAATTCATTTTATGATGGTCCTCTTAAAACGCCAATATGGTTCCGTGATAGACAAACGTGGTGGTGTATACGAAGAAGTTTTGAAGGATGTCCTAATAATGTGTCATTGCTGCTGTTCTCTTAAAGCACATCACTATCCTATTTATATACCATCTAATAAAAGTTCACACAAAAATAAAAAACTTTAAATATACGCATTGCTATGACAATTCAATTGAAAACTGCAAATAAAAGTTAAGAGACTTTAAAGTCAATTGACGAAACAAAATTAAAGGACTCCTTAAAACTGCATACGGAACCCTAAAAACTTATTACTGTCCCTTTTCATGATTAAAGTGTGGCTTTTAAATTTGATGGTAGAGGACAGATGGCCGTTGTCATGTGAGAACAAAATGGGGTACAAAGAGTGATCATAGTAGGTACTATAGTAAAATCCTTGGGAAGTTGATTATGTGTGACTTGATCGATTTCTTTTTAAATAGTATGTAGGTATATGACTTTTAAGCTTCGTCGTTCTTATTTCCTTAATGTTGCCGGATGTGGCAGAAAAGTGAAACTCCTCATGATAAAACGCAAACCTCCGAATTGAGCACCTTCCCTTTTTGGGAAGTCGGTCAAAAAACCATGCATTGATTTTATGGCAAACAAACTCGACGCAGGACATTTATTTTATGATATATATGCAGTGATATAGCAGAGTTTACTTTGTTGCTCATTAACCGAAAAATTTATACGACCGAATGATACCGAGAAATCGGTTATTACCGAGAATTGACAACGAATAATAATGATAAAATAAAAACTTAAAATATTGTGTCCAATAACGATGTGAATTGATGACGAAGTTCCACGAAAATTCCTGTAGGCAGAAGTAGAATTTATATAATTCCCAAAGAGACATTTTAAAACGAATATTTTATTAATTACTTGCATAAATACATTAAAATACTTGAATCCTACCGAAATCGTTAACGAATTTGTATTCCTCAATGCAAATACGAAATTAATCTTTAATGATGGGCAGATGTTTCTCATTAAGGAGGATTTCACGCAACAGTTTTATTGAAAAATCGACAGTTAATTTTTATGTTTTTTTCTTTGTAGCATTTTTACAAATACTCCATTTGAGTGTCTTACTTCCCGATTTCCTATTGTTGGTGTGTCAATGAATTATTTTTATCTCGTGGCACTCACAATAAATATTTTCAAATTGTGTAATGTTCGGAGTAGGTAATTCTTTTTTTATCATTTTGATACTAGACTTTATTGTTTGTGGAATCAAGTTATGCATGATCACGTGCTACTAGTAAATATGTATATAGTCTATGGATTGCGATATTTTCACAAAGTTTTATATTACAAAAATATAATGTATGTATGTAATTTTTACCTTGGATTTTGCCAATTTTCAATTTTTTTTTGTATCTGTTCGTAAAACTGACTTTAAAGGATGGACATAACACTCTGATAGAGGAAGAAATTCTACGATAAACGTTTGACCGACCAGCTATATTACCCGACCTCAGAACGAAAGAGTATCGATTAATATTGAATGCTTCGCAACATAAACAGTTTATGAACAAACTTGAAGTCTAGTTAAACGTTAGTTTAGTCTATTCCCTGACATCTTCAGTGGCCCTGTTAACTTCAACAATTAAACTCAGAAATTCATGGAACTCGGAATTAAAGTTTTGCAAACTACAAACTTCAGTAACAACTGATTGATCAAAGTAATGATTAGTTAAATGAAATCGGAATACGTAATTGATACTGAACGGATATTCCGAGTCTGACTGATATTTGCTCAACCCGCTGAGTGTAAACTCCGGTAATAAATAATGAGTATCGATGATAGATGCTCAACTTTCCAATTGACTTTATGAGTGCACTTCGCGTGGATTTTTTAAAGCTCGACTCGGTTTTGATACTTTTTGCTGGTTGGAATATTGAACAAGATTATTTTCAATTGCATTTTATGAAAGTAATTTTTGAAGTCGGTCACCGTTTCAACAAAAACTTGAAAATAGTCAAACCGTTTCAGTTTTGTAAGAACGTGAGGTTATTGTAGGTATGTTTCTTACTCTTTAACGATAAAAATCAGGCCACTTTTCATCCAGCTGCGGGAATCAGATCCCCTGGCCAGCGTGTGAATCCGTGGGCCAGTAATCAGTTGATGGTGATTTCTGAAGATCAAAAAAGATGACAAAGCTTGGTTGAGACGTTTGTTCGGCAGTGAACATCTTTCTGTTAAAATGACGAAGTTAATTGATAGTACATAGATTCATGGTGATGAAAAAAATTTCGTGTCAGTCACTTGATGATGTCCTGTCTATAAGTTTTTCATACCCATTCATAAAGTTACGTTTAAAACGCTATTGTAGCCTTGTAAACACATCCCATCTTCTAGGAATCGCGTAATTTTCAATAACGCTAGTACGAAAGAGCATCCGCCGGATCTCGATTTCCTGTTCGCTGGTTGTTGTTATCATTATATTAATATCTGTTGTTATTTATGTTCAACGCATACGCATTGCATAACAATATTTGCTTTGGTATCCTTTTGTGTTTCTTCTGAGTAATGTGGTACGTTTGTTTGTGAGTCTGTATTATTGAGTTGTTTATTGAATTCTGTGTTGACGTGATTAATTGGTTTCGTGGAATATTTTTTGATTTAGGAAGTATCCAATCTATATCTTGTGATAATTCTATGGTACCCACGTGTTACTTAAGTATTGAATGTGTTCTTTGTAATAAAAATGCATGTGATACATAAAGAGGCAATTATTTACTTTTATAGTGAGATTATAAAAAAAATGGTACTTGCAATTGATTCAGACAATATAACAATGTAATGATGTCAAATGTTAAAATGTTTTTGATTATTTTGGTTTTCATAAGTAGGTATTTTAAAACATTGTGTCTAAACGAAGCTTATCAAACAATAAAACCCCTTTCAAAAATGAGAGAATCAAAAGGATCATTTTGGCAGATAAATATCCGGCCCGGGGCACCGTCCTACATTTTTTTATATCCTTTTCGATTTACCAACATTCGGATTCGTAAATTGGTAAATATTATTTAAAAAATAAACATTTTTGAAATGCAATAATAACCGCAAACCTTTAGGAACGATAATATAGGGGTCGGGAATTATATTTTCTTTGTAAATCATTTATGTTTTTGTTTATTTGATGTTATTTTTAAGGTCAAACTGTCTTCGTTCCCAATAAGATAGAAGCAGGGTATTTTTTTGCTTTTATTGCATAGGTACTATGTTTTTCTATAAGACATAAGATCAATTTAGGTAGCAGATAGGTGCTTACATTAATGTCCCACTGATCGTTTCCAGAAAAATCTTAAGAATACCTACTTTATAATGATATCTAAGGCTAGAACTTATTATCCTAAGGAGACAGATACCTCGAGGTATTTTAATTACGACTCTACTGCGCCTCAGGCACGACTATTAGCCATTTTATTTCGAAACTTCAAAACATTTTTATGTTCGGAACTTAATAATTTAACGTTATTTTTGGTGTCATTGTTTGAAACAACGACAATAAAGTCACGTTTTTTAATGTTTTAATTTCTTAAGTTGTTGTGTGATTGTTTAACTTTTAGAAGGTCATAGGGGTGGTTTACTTGGGGTGCTCGTGGTTTCGTTACAGCCCCATTGATCATGAATACAAGGTCAAGCAATGCTTGGCTTGACAATATTTGTATTAAGTTAAATGATTTTTTTGTACTATTTAGAAGTGATACCAAAATTTCCTTAAGTAGGAAAACTATTATTCAACCCATTGCATTGTACTAGTCTAGATTAAGTTAGGTTTTGCGATTGTTATGAGTATTATTTATTTCTACCATACCAACTGAGCCATTTGTATTAATTCCTTGTGAACTATTCTTGAAATTGTGATGATCTACGCGATTTAGTTGTAGTTTTTTTTTACTAGGATATTTCTTAATTTAAAAAGTATATTTTTGTAATATCTATGTAAATACATTTTAATGTTCACCGTACTCACCTCTCTAGAATCACACCTGCCCCCACAAGCCGGCACTTTGACAGTGTCCCAGCACTTGAGACCGTTCTCATCTGTCTGTTCGGCTCTCGCGAGGTAGACGCGCAACTTGCATGGAGCGGCACCTTTACATGACGTCATCATGCACCATAGTAGTATAGGGAGGAGGAGTGGCTTTATTGACATTGTGGCCTGAAATCAAGATATTTTATTTATATGAAAACAGCAAAAAAATTAAGAGGTTTTCGACTTCGAGTTTGTTTTTTGTGACAAGTTAAATTACATCCAAATAAAAAAAAGTTAGGTACTGCATTGGCATCAGGTCATTAGTTCAAAAAATAATTTTTTTTTGTAGGTAAAATATAACTGGAGTTTAACTGAGCAGTTAACATAATGTTAAATTAACTTTAACTATTTTATCTCTATCTAACTCACAAGAGCTGAACGCGATAAACTATTAAAAGGGATACTGAATATTTAATAACACTATCTCCGTGAAAGTAAAGAGCTTTCTTAAATAATGCGGAGACCACTTCATCTAGTAAGTTAAACACTTTCAGAGCGAGTTAAGATAAGCAAGAGAACCTTTAGTTAAAAAGATTAGTTAATTTCACTTCAATCTAGAGTGGAGAGCACTCGCGAACTAACAATTTGTTGAACAAGGTACGTAGCCTCCGTGTAAAGGGTTACTCCAAACTGTAATCTTCTGCTAACCTTTTTGTACGCCGAGTTCTTCCTCATCGCTTAACATGATAGCTCCCCATTCCGGCTGTTTAACTATAAACGGTCAAGTCAGCCTGTAAAAAGCATATAAAATAACAATATAAAATACATCAACAGAATTTTAGTATTGTATGCAAATTGTGAGTTTTACAGCGCGTAAAGTAGGACGATATTCTATGCCAATGATGTTAAAGGTACCTTTTCTGTTGAAGAGACTTATTGGAATTTCTTTGTTACAAAGGAAAAGCTTTCGTCGCTGGACTCTTTTTTTTTCTGTTTATCACAGTGAAATTATGAATGTAGGCTGGGTCAAGTAAATTAATTATTTGTATGGATTTGTGAAGCAAGCCTTAAATTATAAATCATTTAATAGCATTCATAGTGCGCTCTTTGACTAGTAATCCCCGTACGCAACCCATTGTTCTCAATATCTAACCTATGTCTACCAACACTGTTAAGATGAAAAGCTTGATTGTTACACTAATCTCAGGAAGTAGAAGTAAGTCCGATTTGAAAAAACTTTCAGTAATAGATATAGACTATTTATCGAGGAAAAGAGAAGTTATATACTCGCGCAACATAGTCCTCTGGGAGCAGATTGATGCCGCTGGCAAAAGCGATCTGAGTATAGAATCTAGGTCTTCAGAGTCACCGCTGAAAAACAAAGTAATTCTAATCATTAAACACATCTTTGCACGATTTAACACCAAAAGTAAAATATCCAATCCACATACATTTCAAAGTGTCATTTTTATAAATAAAACGATTCCCCATGAACGATAATAATCAACTGTTAAAAGCCTCATTAACGATTACTGACCTCAATCGTGTCGCAGAATGGAAACTTTAAATAATATATGAAAACCGAGCTGATTCGATAGTAAAGGTAACCATCGCTTTTCGAAAATCATCTTTATTACAGTGACAATAAGAGCTCGAATGCTTTATCAATTAAATGCCAGATCAAATGTAAAGTTTCAAGCACATTGTGATATTATCGTTGTGTGGAATAAAGGCGAGTTTCAGGTGTTATGGCTCTTGTTAACAAATACAGTTTTCTAAGACCTGATAAGATGTAATTATTATTGCTCAAGGAAAAAGTGATAAGTAGGTTCTTAAGTATTTAGGTGTTCCAATGATGACAGTTTGTCAATTAAGAGTGTACACGTTACAAAGTTTTAGTCGGCCGATAGTTGGTTTGGGCTTATAAATCAGTATGAAGATGATTGGAAGTACACGCGTAACAACGAACAGATATTTGTCCGGTATCAGACCGACTAACAACTTTGATTGTATTCACTATTTCCTGAAAAAAAAAAAATTGTCTAACCACCGGGCCAACAGTCATCCGACTGTTTAGTCTGTAGTGCAATCTACGTTGAAATGTTTACGTTATTGAAACATTCACCAAGAAATATTTATTATTCAATTGGCAAAATGGGAATGACAATCCGAACTGTCAGATGTTCGCAATCGTTTCGAGCCCTATGAAAATTATATTTAGAGGTAACTCCGAGTTATTTTCTGCGAACAACATAAATAAAAATAAAAACATAAGTAAGTAAAGAAAATGTGCTGAAAAGGTGGAAAAGGGATTAATTGATCCTCACTACCCCAAATCTGGTAAAAGTTTTCCCACTTCTGTACTTAGATACTTATAACACTCTGTAATCTCGGACCTTTCAATTCGTTAAGTAATAAACCCACGCGTCAAGGGTAAAAGCTTTCTCGAATATACTAAAAGATCATATCTACAAGTAGACGTCTTAACTCTAAAAGGGCCTAAGTACTCGATATTCAATATGAGGAAATGCCCTTTTTCCGAAAAGCCATTTCATTTTGTGACTATATTTAAAGTCCCCTTATAGGCTTCGTGACGGCCCCGATTAAAAAAAAAATGGCAGTTTTATAAAATTACTGGACCGGTGTCAAGATTTCGTAATTGAAACATATTGTTGTAATATTTTACGTGACGGAAATAACTCGGCAGCCATTTAATTTTGACAGTTAACACCGAAAATTACTTTAGTGTTTTGTTTTGATGGGAAGTGAAATACTTACAGGTAAAACTTCCATAGGCTCCATTTTATATTTCTTCCATCTTTTTGACAGAATTAAGCAAAATAATATTATGTTTTCTACTATAGTAGCTTTTGTAAGTATATTGCGAATATTAATATAATATATTTCAAAGTCGATAGATGACTAAGGTTAGGAAAAGGTTGATGTTGACAGGTCTAATAGCAACATGCGTATCGCATTAGGAAAATTTTGCTATGTGGATATTAACCTTAACTTTTCACTACATTTAATCAGATTATCAACAATAATATTAGCTGAATTATACATTGAAAACATTGTATTATGCCACTCTAAACTGTATTGGACAACTTAATTAATACTATCCGTAGTTATTTATTTATATTTTAACTAGAAGTAAAACATGTGAAAACGTGTATGAATTTTCACATGAATTCACAATAAAATGGTTTCTGAGAACAGTAATTGATAATTATTATGTCCAAAACACGGGTTGCTGTCAATTTCACCAACAAACTTATTGATTGATTTTACCTACCTATTAAGTAATACCACAGATTACTATAATAGTTACTAGTAATACTTAGTTACTGTACAGAGTGTACAGCGGTTTTTCATCAATTAGGTACTTATATTGTAAATTTTAATTTTATTGTGTGAATTATGTTGCATTTTATTTCTGTCACATAGTTTGTAAATTCTTTTGTATTTCACCCAGAGTTAGTTCACAAAGCGAGGCAGATTAATTTTAACACGAATAGTAATTTGCAGTATAAATATTTTTAAAAGTCACTTAATTAAATTATCAAATATGCATGCAAAATATACTATTAAATGAAGTGCCTGTTCATGTGACTGTTAAGGTAAAGAAGCTATAAAAAAAAGAAAAATATATTTTCCTAATAAGTGATCACAAAAATAACTAACGAAGAAATAAATCATGCTGTAATCATAAAATTACCATTCACAGATAACCAAACCAACACGAATGAACTTACTCACAAAACGGACAACGGTTGGCGGAACACTACTAAATACTTGATACTCTGCTCCCTACAACCATCTCAAAGCTTAAATTGTAAACCATCTCCAAAGACATTCCTCCATTGCTCGAAGCTTCGCAGGCGATGGCCGAAGCATGAAGTATTTTCCATTAAACTGTGACACTAATTGCTTACGAACTGTAAAGTAAATCAATCTGGAAAACAATTCGTGTAAGTGTTTTGAAATGCACATAAGTCGCTGTAAGATTTGTTGGTGTAGGTATTGTTTTGGGGTTAAGGGTTGATATGGATCGCAACCTTGACACTACATACCTAATAACACAGTTTGGTATACATGTTTGTATATTGCATTTTTACTTATGTACGTATGTCTCCAAATTATTTCAAGCGTTGTTTTGTTTTGCTAAGACATGCTCATAAGGCCCTCTCTTGCTGTGAGAACAGCGGAAGGGAGTCTGAAACTTTTGTTGACCCTTCGACCTATATTCTATCTGGAGCCCTTCGTGGGAACTATTTCAAATAATCTCGTAGCCTTATTAAATTGATCCATATTTTAGTATGAAAAACTATAGGTATGAAGTTATGATAACCCTGAGATTTATATTTTACTAAAATTCCTCTGTAGTTACGAGAGTGGGTTATCAGTGGGTTATTAGTGGGTTATTAGTGGATTTCTTCATTACGTATAAAGATAAGTTAGTGGTACACTGATTGTCATGTCTTAACTAATAAAATAGGTTCATAACAGTGTTCTTGTACAACTGCTGTTAGTGAACGTAAATCTTCATCCGGCTAAATTAGATAGTCATACGGTAGTACGAGCAATATTGCACATTTGTCATTCGTATGAATGGTCGCATAACATTGTGATGTGCATCGCAATAATCTTGGTGCACTGTCACTACACATAAGTATTTTATTACGTTCACAAAATGTTACTACTATGCATAGAATGGACTGAAAAAAGACTAAAAAAAAAAATTAAAAAGAAAATTATTTAGTGCTAGAATCAAAAGGATACGCATTCAAAAATGTCGCATCGCATCTCGTAAAATGTTAAAAAAGTATTTTATTTTCATTTTCTGCAGACTCGGCCTCATTCAGAAGTTGCGTCGGAGTGTATAGGCATCGTAAACAAAAGACAAAATTGTTCCAACTCAATTTTTATGTCTGCAACCAGAACATCCATCATTTAGGACACCAAAACGTCAAACTCGCAACAAAATATTGGAAAACCTACTTACAAACTTTTTGCACAAAACAGAAAAACAATTTTGGACTTTTTCACTCATGGTTAAAACCTTTGTTCAAGGAGGCACGTGTTGTTCAGAATAAATAATGTATTTGTTTATGTTCAACCTACTTGGTACTTAATTAATCTAATATGGAAATAAACTTGGCTGGCTTTTACAACTAAGGTTTGAAAGACCAATTCATAGAATTCATACTGTTTGAAGAATATCTTCTTAAATGTAAGTTGTTTATGTAGATCCTGCACCTTATCTGTATTTCATAAAACATACGTTGGAGTCCAAAAACTTCTCTTAATCTACTTTTTGCCAAACTTGGCTCAAAATGCCATGCCATATTAAAACATTTTAGTCTACTAACATACTCATGCTAATGGATTTTGACACAAATAAAAAGTAAACTTGAACCCAACAGGGTTCAAATCTTTATTTCCATTTCATTATAAACTTCGCTTTTTCATTTATATTTCAACTGAAAGTCAGACAGAAAAGAACACAAACCTAAAAAGCGTACCCTTTAGGCAAAACAGTGAAATAAAAAGTAAAAAGAAGTCGTTGAAAAAACAACAGTAAAAAGGAACTTAAAATGAAGGTTGCTAAAGATTTTAAAGTTATAAGGTACCTTGTTATTTGTTAAACTGTTAGGTAACAGGATCAGGATGGAAGGAGCCACCGTGCTGGGAATAAGATTTCATCAAGATAATTTGAGAGATGAAGCAGATAGAATAGTACAGAGTAGATAGAATCGAAGGTTTCGACTGAATGTCCCGACTTTGGCAGAAAATGCATTAACGACACTTTTATATATCACCGTGTTTATTTTCTTTATTTGAAGACAAATTGTTTTTTTTTTTCAATCAGATTGCTTATTTGAAATCAGAGGTAGTGGAAACGATAAAATAAATTCTTATTATGTACTTTTCGATGTATCATATCTCCATTAATACTCGTACTTGATTCAGACACAATCATTATAAACTTCCTCGAATTCATTAATTTATCACCTTGTCTACAAATCAGTACTTTTACGTAGGTATTCGTAATTATGGGATTTGAAGGAAATTATTACCGATAAATCTTGAAATTCTTAGAAGTTGCGTCATAATTAATTGCATTGCATTTATTGTAGTTTATAGAAAGATGGAAAGTTCCAGAACATTCTATCTGAGTTTAAAACTGCTCGTTCCGTTTTCCATGGAAGTGTCCTATTATGCGAATGGAATCAATGCTCTTGATTACTTTTCTATAGTCACTGGAACTGCGATTGTTAGGTCAAATGGTAATGGAATCTGCTAATTAGATTTCTTTTTCTAAGTTATTAAACTTACGTTACAGCCTGTTTTATCGTCCCACTGCTGGGCACATGCCTCCTCTTTCACGGAGAAGGATTGAGCATTAATAATAAATAAAGAAATTAAACTTAATTAATATTTTACTTTTGTAAAATTAAAAGGCTTCCTTGATTTATTATTTTCACTCAAAAGATTTTCATGTTTACATCATAGATCAGCACTTATAAATGAAATGTAACATGTTTTCGACACCATGACGAAAAGTATTAAATGAAAATTACATCCAATTGAGACTCTTTCGTTCTCTTTACTATAAATAAAGCATCATCGATGCCGAACGAAACAAACATACTTTCCCATACAATAAGGATTATAGCATTACCTATTTATGTAAGAACACGGAGGTAACATATTTCGCTACGTGTTAACTACAAGGCAAAACGTATGGTACACATAGGGCGTAAGGTATAAGGTACGTACCTTATCGGTAAACTGAGGGAGTATAAACCTTGCTTATCAGTGTCACGTACCCTGTTCTATCGTCAAACTAACATGGAGGTTATAAATTAAAGCGTACTTATAAGCTGCTTTGTGAATATAAATCACAACTCATAATGTATTATTTGGAAAGATGTTTTGTTCAATCAATTTACTTAATGTACCTACTTAAATATACGGACAGTATTTTCTTAAATTGCAGCTTAATTGTAAGACTTGGTTGATTACAAAGCGATTTACAAAGAGAAATAAAAAATATGAAAATTCATATAAAGAAAATAAGGTTCTTATGTTGAAAATGATTTAATTAATAAGCAACATTTTTCTTTTACTAGCAAAAATAATAAAAACAATGTGAGCTATAACTCAGTGCTCATCATAATATATTGTTTTATCATTTGTAGTTCAGCTCAATACATACTAATATATTATTTATGAAATAAGAAATCATCGTTAATAGAAATGAGAAAAACAAAATTGCATTGATCGAATATTGTGATCAAAAAACTTTCGGAGTGTCTGTGTTGTTTATCAAAAGAAAAACACTTATGAAGATTAGTACTTACGAAGTATAGATTAGTATATATTATAAGATTAGTATTTACGTATTTTCTTATATATTATATTATTGGTTATAGACTGCATGTTTCATCTCTGATAAAATGTTCGACATTTTAGGTTCGATTCCAAATAAAATAATGTTGTATTTTTTAAGTTTCTGTGTAACAGTCAATACTCATGTAGGATTGATGTAGTGACTATTCTTCTTAGCCCTCTGTAATTATCAAGCAAGATAATAGTAACATAACAGAATTCAAGTATTAAAACATAAACATTTTTGTGAATGACTGAAATTCATTGGTCCTCAGTGTACACCAGATTTCTGCTGACCCTGTTTATGTGGGAGGACGTATAATAAACCTAAATGATATTTAGTGAGTTCGCAGCTTCGTCGAAAAGGTATTTAACCCTCCTCGGGGTGTTTAAATAGGACTCAACCCTCAAACAATGTGACTTTGATGCAAGAATCTGCAAGTTTGGAAAACCGTCCAAAGATTTTATTAATTTGAATACTATAAAATTAAAAATTTTACCATTTTGTCTTTTATAAAATAAAAGAAGGAAAGTCTACAAGATTAGAATAGAATAGAATAGAATAGGTCTTTATTTGCTTAGAATGTAGGTACACACAAAATAGGATGGTAAATAATACAATAGGATCCGTGTACATTCTGCCTTGTTGATATTGTGTATAATTATGAATGCCGGTTTTGATTTATACAAAATCTATATTTTTCCGTAAACATAATATATTATTTATATTTAAAAGCAAACACGTGGACGTTTAACAATTTATCTCTTTGATCAGACTGTCGTTGATAATAATTGTCAACAATTTACTGTAATTATGATAGACCAATACAAAAATATTTATTTAAACGCTCCAACAGAAAGACATGTTAATTATACTAGGAAAATGGTCGTAAATTACAGCACACAAAAATAATTTGTAGGAGAAGAAGTACTTAAATAAAGTGTGGGTTTTTAATTGGACTGTTACCTACAGCCTAAGCTTTTTCTTCTTCAAGTTATAAAGAGGTTAAAAGCCTGAAAAAATGTGGACTTGTTTCTTCCCACTGTGTTAGTCTTAGCAGTGTTTTGAACAGTATCGTATCGTTATCGTATTAATGCCAGAGATCATGGTCATAAATATGCAAAAAAATAACAACAAACTTACTTCCGTATGTTTATTATAAACTGTAATACACATATTTACATGACCTAAAAATAAACTTATGTATACAACTAAAAACAATATAAATAAGTTTATTTTTAGGTCATGTAAATATGTATTACAGTTTATAATAAACATACTTAAACTAATAAAAATAATTAAATAAAAATATAATAAAAACGTCCGTATTATTAAGTCGCACTATCGTGATTAAAATAAATATTATTTTTTACATAATTATTTATTGTATTATTTTATTTTTCCACTAAGATGTTTTTTATTTATATTGTACTTACTAATAAAATAAATTACTGTCAAAAGCTTATCTTCCTCAATTTTTAGAGATGTACAAAAATAGAGATGTTTTGCTTCTGAAGATTACTTAAAGGTTTCCGAAGGGCCTATTAAATATTCAGACTTCGTTTTAGTCCCACACTGCTTTATTGTTTCCATTAAAAGAGCATTATCGTGAATATAACGTTTGAATAATTAACTTATATCGTAGTGGCGTAGACCCTAATTCTGAAGCTTACCTAAATCTCACATTTTAACCTACTGTTTTTAGAGTTCCGTATCTAAGACTAAAAATGGTCCTCATTACTAAGGCTTGGCTGTCCTTCTGTCATTGGACTCAATTCCATGAAATCTGAATAACAGTAGCAAAATCTAGAATAAAATATTTATTTTAAGGGTTTGCAAACGTAATCATAAATAATGATGCGGAACTGTTTGCGCCCGAGTCTGATTCGTCATCTTAGATTTTATAACCTCAATCAATTTTTATTTTCAGTCATCAAACTTTCTACCACCAGAGCCATTGCCATAACTTTTTAAAAAGCATAAAAACAGTTATACTGTTAACTTCACCGCAAGATACGCTAACCGCGTTTCGTATTATAATAATTCCGCCATGCCTTGAACTTAAGTATTCCCCTAAAAGTTATCCCCAACCTCGACGCATGCAGGAGATAAAAATAAACAGAGTAACCATTATAACAAGAGCTGTCTTCGATTCTTTTTCTAGTGTGATGTAGCTGCGTGGTTTTAGTTTCGAGTGTTTAGCAGGGGTCATGTTCCGCCGGTTGGGGTGACGTCGAGGCATTCTTGCATCGGAGGCAGTCGACTAGACGGCGCCGGTCGGTGACTCATAACACAATCCAGCTGCTTTACAGCTTTTCTGCTGACTCACTGTAATTCATCATTGATTTAATTTTACGTGAGACGAAGATTATAAGCGTCGATGTTCGCTTCGTTAAGTTGAAGAACTTAGCCTTGGCAGTCTTTTGTCAGTATAATAGCTACTTTTGAATATCCATTAATTTTCATTATTGATTTTAATAGCTTGAGAGTTACGCGAAGATGTATTTTTTTGTGATAGAATGAATTTTGTGTTTGAATTGTATTAACTGGTAATCTATTGTTAGAAGAACAATTAAATTGGATAACCAGCCAATAAGGCTTTCAAAGTATTTCAAAGTGGCAGTTAATTTAATGAAAATTGACAAAACAAAGACAGACAGACATTGAGAAAACAATATCTAAAAACTTATAAAGTAGCGTCCACTTTAAGGAAGTGTTGCGAATAAAATCAAATATCAATAAAAATATATTTTTCAGAAAGCTTTAATATTTGTTGAGATAAATATGCTCTCACATGTAGTGCAAAGGAAAAGATTTCATAAAGTGTTCGTACAACTAATCTCTTTCAAAATAAGACGGTATTAAAGCTAAGACGTATATTTACTTGTGTATCTAAGTGAAAAGTTTTCACTGTAAATCTTGATATTATGTAATATCGCTAGAAATATATACTCAAAAAAGTAATCTCCCACTTCGAGCGCTTAAAGCGGCTGCAGCTCAAACAATATTTTGACATTCGACACTATAACATTTTAGTGTAATGTCCTAAGTTTTGTCCCCTAAACATGGTTACCCTTCGCCGCACTGCGGGCACATCGAGTGTAACACTTATAAATTGCGTTAATTTAATACATCTCGCCTTAGACGGGGGTTCCGTACTCGACACATTTTTCTGGCCACCACAAAGTTTGGCAGGGTCATAAATATTTTTTCTTGGGGGCGGAATATGTTGTGATGTATTTTGGACTTATACAGTCAAGCGTAGGTATACGTTATTTTTGGAGTCACGAAAATAATAAGGAATACAGAAAATGTGGTTCCTGATTCGTTCATGCGAGTTAATAACATTGAAACGGACTTAAAACATTGTTATAATCTGTCCTTTCTTACAAGGATAAATACTTCAGTCTATAAAACTCAAAGTTTCATGCTTTATTCGAAGCAAAAGCGGTCATAAAACAGTAAGAAGGTGCTTAACGTAATCTTTTGTCTAAAATCTCTTTTAATGACGCAAAACACAGTTTTAATTGCAGTATTTGTAGAACAGTATAAGTATGAAATCGTAAGAAACCAGTAGTAGGTACCAGAATTGGACTGACAAAACAAGTGAATTTGAGGCATCATTTGATTTATTTTTAGTTGTAATATAATACTTGATCTTGCCTTAAAATGAGAGGCAAAAAGTGCAACTGTGTCTTCAAAAATACTCTTTCAATAATTTCCTGCTTGGGCTATATAGGTACATATAGCTTTCATAGAAGTGTAGTCGCTCTACAGAAACCATTCGACAAAGTAAAAATTGTACCTATTTTGTATAGCATACGAAAAATAAGGAACTTTTAAAGGTGACATGCCTAAGCCCCGGCTCAGGGCCGCAACACACGAACCAATTTATTCAAGGATATCGCCACGATTGACAGGTATTTTAGGCTTACGAAAATTTGCCGGTGAAGTAAATTTTGTCGCAAGCCTTATAGGTTTACGGTCGCATAATTAAAATTGGGGCCCGTAAATCATCTATTTAGATATATTTTAAAGGAAAAAGTATGAATTTTATTGGCAAAAAGAATATCAATTTAGTTTATGGTGATACTTTGGTAGCTCTACTTATAATATCAAAGAAAAATAACCCTGAAAATATAATAACAATAGCATCCACATTATGTGTTTGGGTCGCCATAAAATATGCTTTTAAAAACCTTGAGGAGAATCTGTATTTCCATATTATGTAGCATTAATATTATTCTGGATAGGAGGGAAACTGTTACCGTCAGGACCGCCGTCACAATTCTCCGATCCTCTCGAAATACATATAGAGAGTTGCTACCTAATTGCTACCAGCTAGCATTAGTTGCTACCAATTGCTACCCTCGCGGTTTTGAAGATATTCAGAATCCAAAGGTGACAGCCATTCTGATATCAGGATGGCTGTCACTTTTCCCAGTAACGGCGCAAAAGTATTGAGTTTTTTTTCACCCAGAGTTGCTACCTAATTGCTACCCTCCAGAATTAAATTTTGGGCCACAACGATTGCCTGGATAAAAAGATATTTAAAAAATGAGTTTTTACGCCCTGACGTTAACAGGGAAACTGAATAATATTATACGGAAACGCAACTACTAAAAATATCATATTAGTTTATGAAACCCTCGGATTCATCAAATACAGATTGAAGTTCGTGGAATTTGTGAGAGTTGGAGAAATAAATCGGTATTAGTGCGGCATTTCTAAAAATAAAATTGTTTACTTGCAGATAGTATTTTTATCAATTTTATTTTAATCGTATTTCGTAAATAATGAATGTTTTACATTTTGTCGATGGTCAGCAAATATGTAAGCCACATAAAATGTATTGACTCAACCGCTGTCCAGCATCGGCTTTGCAAAAACTGTTTTCTACGTAATTCGAAACGGCTTTCGTTTGTTTCATTCCAAAATTAGGGAAGCCAGTGATAAATCTTCTTCAACCAAATTAAGGCAGCTTTACTTAATTCCGTGGGCTCTTAATTCTTACTGGTTTTTAATTTTATCAGTGGATATAACTTTATTTATACAAGCAATGGTGGTCGATGAAAGCGCTGTGCTATCTGTATCACTTCTGATTTCCCCGGGGAACTTTAAATCTACCCGAATCCAGACATCTGGAAGAAATAAACCTGCCGATTGTAGGCGAAACTTTTGGATAGCTTACTTACTAGTTTACAGGGATAAATATTTGAACCCCGTTCGGTTCTGAGCTGTGCAATCGTTCACGTATTAGGACGAGTGCACGAGCATTTTGTCAATAATTGTTTTGAGAAACTGATTGGTATTTAATTCTCTTTTCAAACTAGAGTTGGATTAAGAAACTTGAAATATTCTCGTCAGACTAATTTGAGTAAGAATGGGTCGGAAAATTGAGTTCGTAAGTGGGGTAGTGTTCTTAAACCAATAGAGTATTGATATCAGAATATACGCGCCGCGGATGGTTCATAATTTTGTATTGTGTAAGTAGTTAAGAAAGACATAAGGATTGAATTATTAATAAAACAAATATAATAATTGTAATTGCAAAAAAGCTTTGTATAATCACAGTCAGTAATTTGTGGGGGCTAAATGAAATGGACAATTCATTTACTCCCCCCATGTTCTGTATGTTTGTTCCTTATTTAGGGGGAGAGGGGAAGTTCCCCCTATTTGTTCCTCCCGACTTTTGACGTAGCTGTACAACAAAACTGTTTGCTTTGCTATGAGAAGCATTCCTTGGAAGACTGCACAAGTACAATAGATACGTTCTTACTGAAATCAAGAACTTGGTGTAGTAATAAAAATATTTTTTTTAATAGTAAAATATTATGTCAATGAGTTATCTTGTAGGGCTGGTAGTGGCTGGTTGTTTTTTGATTATTTTTGTATAATAAAAACTGAAAAAGAAAATAAAAAAATGTTGTTGTAGGTGTTTGTAAATGTCATATCCTCCGTTCTGTGAAAAATTAAAAGTAACGTCTCATAAGAAAGTTCTGAGGAATGAATGATATACTTGCTTTGCTCATGTAAATCTATGACCTTTTATGTGCCTCAACATCCATGGTTTCTCTAGTAACCATGGATTTTGGTTAGGAATTTACCGTTACCTATGATACCTTTGAATATCGGATTCCCTAGTAAGATATGATAAATCTGTGTCAACCTACGCAGGTATATGTTATTGGAAACCGTATAATCTGTGATTTGGTAAGCTTTCTCTCTGGGCCGGTAGCTCTCTGATAGTATTGGTTTAGATAAGACCCTAAGGTTATCAAAGAGGTATTTATAGGTACTCAGAGAAACAGGCAGTATATTTATTGAATAAACTGTCAATAAATAGAAACTAAATACTTATAATTAACGAATATTTTTTACTCGACTCAATATTATTATTGCTTGCTCGTAGTAAATTTTAGAAATAAACAAACTAGCATTTGAAGTCTTTCATTACATTTCATCGATAGAACTGAATACCGATACTCGAGTAATATTTTCAGCCATTCGATGCAGATAAATTAACATTTTAATTGGTGCAATTCAATTTGGAGCTTCTTTAATTACAGCTATCAATTTTATGGCTGTTCAACTATTTGCTCGGTATACAGGCATCGATTCAGCTCGTTAAGTCGATAAATTCGGTTTCAGTTACAGCTGATATGAAACATCGATATTTGCGTAGCTGTGTTTACCGATTACATACATATGGACCCATGCGAGTGATCCCAAAACTCGATTTTATATATCTGAATGATTTTTATTTACATTTATTTCATGAAGAGATTTCAACGGTTAAATAAGTAGGTTAATTTACTCAAATTAGGAATTTATGAGCTCATAATTAGCAGGATTTATATTTAAATAAACCTTTCAGAGTTATTAATTGGAAATCCTTTATTTGATACAGTGATTTGTTTCTGAAATGCTTTCAAAGAGTATAATTTGATTTGGCTACTTAGGTTTTCCAAAGCTGTAAATAGCATTAAAATAATTGTCTTTTCCAATTTTCACGTAGCTTGAAAATTATTGCCAGTCTGATTGTATTCTAATGGTTATATAGGCTTTTACCAATTTATTGTTTCTTTTTTTTTGTGATCGTAGTAGTAAGGTCGTTGTACTTTTTATTTTTCAAGTTAAAAGAAGGCCAACTAGCATAACACGCTTACATTTTTCAGAAAAAGTTTAACGTATAAATGTATTTTTATTAAGTTTTTCTGTACTGGCATGTACCTACGACACTACTAAAATATGTTCACGTATTTTTGTCAATATAAATATAAAAATTAACTGAAGTTCAGTATTGTGGGTACGTGGGGTAGAACGTGGGCAGAAACGTACTCGCTAACTCCTTAACTGATCCCTCCTCAAACAGTTGTTCTGTCCACAGCAATGGACCAACAAGAACCTTGAACTTTTCCAAAAAATGATTTGACCTTTGACCACAAAAACTTGAAAGGTCGAATCCACAATCGAAAACCTATCTACTTTTTTATATTTGAAGGAGGCTTAGAAACCAATAAGCCCATGTCACACGAAGAAAAGCAACATTTCCACTTAAAATTGAACACACGAAAAAAAAATTATAGTGCTCAAGGGAAATCGAACAAAACACTTGAAAGCTTATCAAATTACTATAAATATAACGTGTGGTTTCCTCTTACCTTGAATAATAGAGTTTTTGTTTGCCCTGTAAATGGTTCATAATAGGCATAATGCTTTGTCCGCCATGGAAAATATCACCACCATTATAATCAGGGAACTTGATAAATACAGAGTTACAATTTGTGTTGCTCATTTTGTTTAACGACGTTTTATTTGTGGTTTGAATGATATATTCAGGATGGATGTTTCAGTGAGATTATTTTGCCAAATGTTTTATGGGAATCTCCTTTGTTCACTAAATTTTGAGAGAAGTTTCATCCGCGTCCTGTAGCTTCTACTCCGTATTAACACCCACCAGTTTTAAAAATCCAAAGCCTTTAGATTAAAACCTTCCTCAATAAATGGCTTATTATAATTCTGAATTAGTTTATTTCAGATACAAATTTTTCCTGAAATCAGCGCGTTTCAAACACTCTTCAGCTTTGTACCTACCTCAATTGATCTGAAGTCACCAATGAAAACAATATGAGCAGTTTCATGAGCTAAAAATTTTTACACCTCAAAATATTTAAATTTATTCTAAATTCCTATTCTAAATGTACCCAAACTTGGTATCAATAATCACCCATCAGACCAAGTGTCGATTGTTGACCAAAAGGTTACGAGGTCAAATGAAACCCCTGTAGGCTATTGTGGGAAATTCGTCCGTTACCCAAGAATTTGACGCCATTAAAGGGGTAATTGATTTTAACGGGCCTATTAGTAAAATGTGTGTAAACCGTGTTATTATTGATC
This sequence comes from Helicoverpa armigera, assembly GCF_030705265.1. Taxonomy (NCBI): domain Eukaryota; kingdom Metazoa; phylum Arthropoda; class Insecta; order Lepidoptera; family Noctuidae; genus Helicoverpa; species Helicoverpa armigera. The sequence continues at coordinate 3,506,079 of NC_087132.1, read as the reverse complement.
GCAGCCACGCTATGTAGGTAGGTAAATTTATTGGTGCACCACACGACTTTCAATTCCGAAAATTCGTCGATGCTGGCGTCGGTATTTAAGCAAAACACGTGATTCTGAGTAATGAAAGTGGTAATTGATGGATAATTCGGGTAATTTTCATTGGTGTTTCAGGACTTTCACAGGTAAATGAAGCGAAAAATACACATGTAAGCACTTTGGCGCGGCGCAATAAGAGCAACTTTGCTAGCAAGTGTGCTGAATAATAAATAAGGCACAGAAATCACGCCATTTAGCTTAGCCAGATTTCTTAGGTCTGTACCGCATATGGAACGAGTTATGAAAGAAAAAAGGTCAAACATTCAAGGATTTTACGTGTTCCTACAAATGATATATGACCTTATAACGCGCAAGTGGCGTAAAACTGACCTTTACCATACGGTAATATGTCATTGCATAGCGTAATACGGCCTAGGGGACTACTAACCGTTTTCAAATCGCTTCCATAACGTTGACATTAAATTGACTATATCGTAAAGGATGAAGAGGCCACGTATGGAAATACTAACATTTGATTTTTGACGGACATAAAAAATAACGTGACTGAAATTGTATACTTTAATTTCTTCTTCGTATCATTTTGAATTTAATAAGTAGTTGGACATACTTCTATAAAGTAAATACTCAAGAATACAGCTTATCATGGTATTCTAGTACATGTGTACTTAGCTCGTAACTCTAAACTTTAGACTAAACCGACCGCTGCGAGTTGATATAAAGTTTCAGTTGTAGTCTTACGTTTACTTAACTCAGTATTTAGTATACATACAGAAATTCAGCAGTATCCCAACATAGAAACTAGATGTATTAGCATTTCTACAATTTATAGGTGCCTCTCATAAATGGGCTTGTTTGAGCGAAATTTATGGGCTTACGACAATCGCCGAACACAGTGGAGCAATTAGCTGAGCTATCTGGCTGTATCGCTCCATACAATTTCGATGAGTATGGAGTTACGTTGCACTGGGGTGCATGCTTTATGTACTCTTGCATTTATCATATAGAAGCGAAGGTACGTTATGAACTTGCCATGTTCGTCTCAAGACACTCATTTACCTTTATGTATGTGAGAGCATAAACATCAGAGAGAAATTCTAAAATTGCTACAGAAAAAGCATAAAGCACAAAACTATCAGCACTATTCCCTTTTATCTCGTTGAATACCACAAATAGCGTAGTGGAAACTTTTATTTCTAGTATGGAAATGATCAGAATTTGTACGCGAGCAGCGCTGCAGTAACACACTTCAGATGAATTATTACACTCTTTTCCGCAAACGACTGCAACACGTTGCATTAGCCTGTGAACAGGAATGAGAATTTTTGCTCTTTTGCTGCGGTCCGTCAGTGTAGTCTAAGCTTTATGGACACAATAGTACAGGGGCTTAAAAATACAGCGCTTTACAAGCAGCCATTCGTGATGGTTTCGAGTTTGGTTTTGACTACACAACGCAATGCGAATCTAAAGGGATCTGAGGCAGCTTAATTATTTATATACGCTATATCTCTGGTAAAATCCATTCTACAAACATCATTATTATGAATCTGTACTAATATTGTAAAGCTGAAGAGTTTGTTTGTTGAACATGCTAATCTTAGGAACTAAACGTTGGCTTAGAAAAATGATGGCATTTATTGAGAAAGGCTATGAAGAAAACTATTTTTATTCAGTTGTGCTCATAAGTTTCCACGGGAAGCGAGTACCTATCCTGAATTTTTGTTGCCCAAAATCTAAATTCAATGCTGAAAATATTAACCGATTTAAATGTTTCACTACTGTGTACTTACCGAAAACGGTTTCTACAAAACATCTGAAATTACATGAAGCCATTTAATTGGTAGACCACAACGATTCCAGTGGTTGAAATATGACATGGTTGATTAGTGGTGACGACATTGCAAAACATTTACCACAGTTTGCACGGTTCGTTACAATTCATGCGTTCATAACTTTACGAAGAGTAAAAAGGAATACAAAAGAGAACGTATGCAAAAATCTGACTTTATCATTGAATTTTTGAATCAATCGCAGAAACAGATACTTAACGGCAGTTTTTTGCATTAGAAAGTGTAAATTAAACATTTAATGGCCTTACTGTTAATGTTTAATGTTGAACACATGTCTAAAAAATGTGGCTGCAAAATGGACCATATTTCAACGTCATCTGACATTTTTTAGACAAGTGTTCAACTGACGTTTAAAAGTCTTCGTAGTACGACGGTTACTGTAATAAAACCATTCTTAGCTGAATAAAGGCATAGATATCTAAGTGCATCAAACAAATCGAAACTTAGAAAAATGGTTGTTTCTTGTCTATGAAAAATAATTCCAAGAGAGGTTATTTTTAAAAAGGTTCTTCTATACCTACATGGGTAAAGATAGACCTTTTTGGTGTTTGTGTTAATCAACCGATTGTTTACAAACATTTTTAAAAACCCTTTGTAGGAGGCAATATTGTAAATTTTTACTTGAGTACCTACCCGAAATGAAAAAGGAATAAGTTCGTACAACCTTTTTGTTAGCAAGAGGTCAATGACCCAGAGTTTATAAAATCTTTTTTAAATGCTTGTAAGTTCAAATTGTGGGAATGTTTTTTCCTGTATTGGATTCGGTTCAAGTGTTGTTACCAGAAGTATTCGGATTCTCAAAAAAACATCGATACATTTTACTGGTTTTTGTATTTTTGTGAATACTTACCAACTCTTGGGAATACTTTTAGAATTTCTGTCGGATAGTTGAAGGAAAATTACAAGAACTCAAAGCTATTGATATCGTAAACATTAGGAATTGGATCTTAAATTCTTCGTTTTTTGATCCCTCAAAACATTATATCTAATTCATATATCAGTCAGGTTATATCGTAATACTGAGGTGAAAAGATCAGATAGGCACTCGCTCCATATAAAACTGACACCAACATAGTTGGGAAATAGTAAAGCAGGTCATGATGATAGATGCAAGCTTGGGAATAGACACAGGGCATGGATATTCTATTTCACGTTATACACCTTGTCCTTGTGTACGAAATCTTAGGAGGGCTTAGAAGTGGCCGAGTCGCCGAGCATACAAAGGCAATGTGCATTACATTTAATACAAACAAAATATGGCCCTCCCGTTTTCATGAAATAAAACATTTATAGTAAAACAGTCTGCACTAATGTAAATATACATAAATAGTAATTACCAGTTAGACATTTCCATCAGCCTCACAAACGATTAATTAATGCAAAAGTGTGTACACACGAACAATTTGAATCTCCTCATTACAATTGCTATTCTATTTCGTTTCAATTTCCATTCAAATTCGCACTTTGCATTGAATATAGCAATCACATCAGAAAATAGGCTATTGTTCTCTGTATTACAAGTTCACGGTTCACTGGGTAAGTGTTCTGTTTTGGTATTAAGAGGACGAATTGGAATTTTTGGCGCCAAGGATTTCAATTTTTCTCAGTAAATACAAAACGGATCAAAATACAACTTGGTTACCTGAAAGTTCATGATATAAACCTTATTTTGTTAGTTGTAGAAACATGATTAGGTAACTTTTATAACAGAGAAAAATATATCAAACATACCTCTTTTTAAAAAGAGATTCACATATTATGGGCAAACGGGACCGATTAAAGCCTCTTAACTTTTTTAGTAGTTGAGTATATACATACTCTTTAAAATGGTAGTAGGATTTTTTATCAAATTATCATTTCTAAATAATAAAATTACAAAACCATTTTGTCGCTTACGACTTTTAGTTATAAGCTAGCGCGCGTATTGTTATCCTCGCCCCGCTCAGACGCTCCGACCCCTTTTGGCGCCTTAGATGCGCGTGCCGGTTATGGAATTATTGTTGACCACTTCCTCGCCTTAAGAGCGTGTACGTCAACCGCGCGCCATTTGGCCTAAAATGGTACTTTTCAAACCACTGTTTCTCAGTAACTACTTATCCTATAACTATGTTATTTTTTAATAACGCAAGGTAATTTCACTGTCTATATAGTTAATTGAACATAAATTTCAATTTGTGTAGTTTAAATACTTAAAACCCCTATAACGTAACAGATGTTTTATAAAATTCCCGTTCAGCGTCTATTTCGAAGCTTAAATTCATGTGAAAACAGTGGCAAATCTAATCATATTTATTTTTTTACTCATAGACGAAATCCTCATGAATATAGTTAGTTGAAAACATTTTTTGATTTAGGTCTCTATCTTTCAGAAAAAAATATTTTAACAATGTGAAAAATTGTGAATTTCAAATGCTTTTTTTACCTATCTATCTTACTTAATTTAATATAACAATTATTTACTATAGTAATATAACTCTTTCTTTAAAACATAAACTTTTATTATAATTTAATCTCTCGTTTTTATATTTTTATAAATTATTTAAAAACTACTATAAAACGCTGCACGCGAGTCATCTCAAACCAGACCGCCGCAAGGCTTCACAGAGAGAGGACGTGTCGCTCCGTCACATCGCGTAGGGTGAATAACCTCTGCCGTGGATACCGAGAATAGAGTACATTTCAAGCGCGACCAACAAATCTTGATACATTACTATTTTATTTAAAGCTCAATTTTGAAGCATATTTTTTTTTATCGATTGAGTTGAAATTTTGTTTGAATGTTCAGTTTTAATGACAATGTATGATTCTATATCCAATATGGCGGTATACCCAAGATGGAGAAAAAAATGTTTTTAATGCATTCCAACGATATGGGTATCAAATGAAAGGGCTTGCTATGAATAACTCGAAAAAAAATGTGTCGCGAGTCTAAATCCAATATGGCGGACTCCTTAGGCTAGAAATCACTTATTGCAGATGTCTGTTACCAATCGAGCTATAATTTTTTTTTTTTCATTTTGGCGGTACCCAAATTTTGACTTTTGATCTCGAATAACTTTTGAAGCATATAGGATAGATAACTTAAAACTTTATTTGCAATGGTAAACCCAAGCTCTTCACCAATATTTGGCTTTCCGGCAATTGTTGTTATTTGACCACAATTTTTCGGTCTGGATGGACTGGACCATTCATATAAACAATCAATTTTTCAAATCGGTCCAGGCGTCTTTGAGAAATCGAGAACAATCAAATTGAGAACAATCACAAAACAATCTAATTGAAACCTCCTCCTTTCTTTTTTTGAAATCGGTTAAAATACAGAAACTCTTAACATTGTCATTAATCATCAGTCGACTATTTAGTACTGTTGAAAATTGTATGTAATATACAGAAAGTCCTCAAAACCAAGGTTTTCATAGGTGCCCGATTTTTTTGCAAAAGAGTGTAAGTATTAACGACTTATTTTCATGCTTTTATATTTTAGACATCCATAGACTTACACTATTTTCCCGCTATTAATTATTTACTAAATAATATATTTTTTGTTCTACCAATTTCACTCGAAAGGATCAAAATGGTTTGTGTGACTATACGTGAAGTATGATAGGCACGCACACAGCCGCGACGCTAGTCTGCGCGGTTTTTTGCGTTGAATTACCTAAAGTTGACATCGCGCGCCGAGCGTACACGCTCTTAACATCGCTTTTGAAGCCACATCTATGTTCGTGATTGCTTTATTTTGTGACATAGTAGATAGACCTAACATATGCGACACAATTTTACGTATTTACGAATTTCTAGAAGGAAAAATAATCAAAACGGCTGCAAATATGAGAAAACAGCTTATAATTCTGTTTATTCCGTTTATTTGTTCCCATAAAGCTTTCAAAACATATGAATTAGAATGTATTGTAATTGGTTAATTGTTATGTATTATATCGCTGCTGAAAAGATGGACTTAGTGGTATGATTGTAATCACTTTGGCTACAGTAAATATACATAGCCATTTAGCCGTAGGCATACATAAGTACAATATTGGCAATAGAATAATCAAACTTCTATTAACGCCCTATAATATCAGAATATGAATTACGACATAAGACAGGCTGCCACTATGCCATCATTGTCGCTTCCACATAAATTTACACGACTTTGTAGCACTGTGGCATGCCACATTGTAGCCAGTAGTTGTGGCGTATAAACTCGCTCGAGAATAACAGCTGACTCCAGCTCTGAATAGAAAGACTTTCTAAGTCCCCAAGCTTTTATGCTAGACATAGTGAAACATAAAATAGAGGTATGTATCTATATTTAACGGTGTTTCAGTATGATGAGTGGCATTTTTTTTGTCAGTATGTAGGTATTCTAAAAATAAATCTACACATGTTGTTCAGTGGTAGATGCTTGTTTTCCCTATGTAGGTTTCCCCAGTTTTGTGAGGAAAATTATCACTATATGTATAGGTTTGCCCATTTTTCCAAATTTACATCCTGTAATAGGTAAAAAAAAAAAAAATAACCAATTCGATAGCCTTAATCGGTGTAGCACCTTAAATTTATAATTTCAGTAGGCAAAAATATGCAAAACAAACCTTTACTGTCTGTTATGTTGTTGCGGTGAGACAGCTGAAAGGTTTCAATTTGCTAACAAACAAATCACGTAAGCAAAGTACTTATCTAGTTATTTCAGAATTTTACTAAAACAGCAATAGCTATAGCACAAATGTATACCGAATAGGTACAGTTATTGAACCCATTCTAGCAAGTAATATCCCTAAATCTAAGACATCTACCTCGCATTAAATAGACCTTAGCTATAACCATGAAGGTAAATAAATAACTCTTCCCATATCTAAAAGGCTTTCAACCAAACGGAACCCTAAAGCTAAACTAGATCCTGCCATTAAGCTAAATGCTTCTCATACACCTTCCAATCTATCGGAGCGCCATGGTGGAATGGATTCAAGGAAATCTGACTGTTTTTCACTAGGAACTTCATGATCATCATGAATTCATGACTTAATTGTATGTTATTAGATAAACATGTCAGTTATTTGAATATATTGTATACAGTAAATGAATATATACATGGGCCAAAGGACGAGATTACAGACCGTAATAAATAAAGCATGATTGAAACGATGTCATGTACTGCAATATCAACAAGAATGTCTTATTTTTTTTATTTTTTAACCGGTGCTATTTAAGACTTCAAATTATCATCATAATTCTAGTTTTTATTTAATAGGGCTATCTTGTAATATACTTTCTCTGGGCGTTACTGGGGCACAGATGGGCATGGTCCTTTGTACGGTGGGCATGACCAAAGCGAAAAGTTACGAGTGAACTAACAAATCATTCGGTTTATTATGTTTTTGGTATGACAAAAAATAGTTGCGTTCAAAGACGGGCGAATACAGTAACTTTCCTCGTCCCCTGCTCACCCGCGTTTTGGGACGTTACTTTCTTAGGCGATGTTCGGTTGTGGCACCTCCGCTAGTCGTTTTGTTCTCTGTGATCTTACCTAAGCGAAGTGCACACACAGGATTTCAAATTCGTTTCGATATTGTCTCGTTCGAAAGGTCTTTCAGGACACGTTTTATTGTACCAAAGGTGTAGTTCGAGAGTAAAATTAATTTAATTTTCGAGCTTCTGTTCTTTGTTTGAAAATTGTTAATGACCGTTCCATTTTGGAATGTAGGTTGAATTTTAAAAATAAACGTTTGTCTACTTTTTTCTTTACCTTAATAAGGTACTTTTTAGGCCAGTTCTAATTCTGTACATTTTTTAATAATAAAGTAAGAAAGGATCTGACTTTTGAGTCTAGCGAACATTTAATTGGCTTGGCTTTAGAAAGTTTAATATTTTTTACAAAAGTGAACGAAATTGAAGCGAAACACAAAATATAATTTCACGAACATTTTTAAAATCTCCAAAACAGAAAACAGTTTTGTAAAACATTTTTCAGGCAGCTTCAGCTAATTTCGAATTCAATACACCGATAGTAAAGTCTACGAGCTAATCTTCGAAACGCAAGCGACAGCAGTTTCCTCCCCTGACTTATGACGTCACTTTCCCCTCCCCTCACATTTACCCTACGTAGCCCGTTGCCATGACAACGCCTGTACCGTCGAAACTTTGACTATAAACAACACCTGGCTTTCAGCCTGCGACTAATTATTGTTTGATCTTCAATAGAAATTCCGAAGAAAACATGCAGAGCTAATCAAAGGATTAAGAAATTTGGTCTTAACATGCTTTTGGAAGTTGGTTTAATGAACTTTAGTAACGTGATAATGAGGTAAGACTGTTAACAAAAGGGTTGTTATGGAAAGTAAGTACAAATTGTGTACGCGTTATTACGACCTTGCTTATGTTTATACATGGAAAGTACATACATACGCTTATCCACACACGGGAGTACAGCGCGTCATAGTGTCTGTTTTGCTCTTTCCTGCTCTTAAAATTGCTTCTAGCCTCCTGGTTTAATCTACGTCAAACGAACATGCTTCCCACTACTTACAGATATTAAAACCTCTCCACATGATTTCGAAAACATAACTTTGGAACATTTATGTGCATCTTGCAACGATATTACCGTGTCAGCGCAAACCCGGGATTGCTCATCTTCCCGCATAAGCAATGTAATGGCATCCTTTAAGCGGCAATATTGCTCGTTTTACATGATACATGTGATGTCCTAAGCTGTTGTGGCGTGCATCTTCCAATTGAGGAGCAACAAAGCTTTTAAGAACAGATTTGTACGCAATATACGACCGAAACAATACGGTGCTATACTTTTGTAATGTAAAATTTGATGAAAATCTTCCTTATATTCTTAGAAAGTTTAGTCAGAATCCCGGAGGCCGAGATCCACGTGTAATTCAAGTAATTTCCTCATTTTAGAATTAGCTGGATTTGTACTATGACGTGACTTCATTGTTTTTTAAGATGCTCGAATTGAATCTTCTTTATTGACTTAAACGTTTACTTGGACAGACAAATGAATAGATTCTACTGTACAATGAATTATGCTTATATATTTTGGTTATATCTAAAACCACTCTGATTGATAGCATTAGACACAGGTGTGGTCTCCGACAAGCAATCAGTTTCTTCCCCTTTAACAGATATTTATATTTGCCAAACCTTTGATCTGTTGACACCTCAATATACGATATTGGAACGTCGGAAAACTCTTGTACCGAGTATTATGAAAATAAAGCCCGCCGCAGTTTTATAGACACATGCGGGTTTGTTTATTCGCAAAATTATTTCAGGCGGCAGCGAAAATAAAAACCTTTTTATGAATATTTTTTGCACAAAAATTGAGACATAACGTTATCAAATTGTAATTTGTATGAAAAATATTATTATTCATTCATTCCTTAAACAAAAACATTTTAATGATCAACATACCGGGATGGCATCGGTCAATGGGAATGATGTATTAAAGATTAAAATAATAATACTCTTTGCCTACCTTTGTTTCATACATCACAATTTGTTCCGCTGCAATATTTAAAATTAAGGGCGAAAATTCCGCAAATAGGTACTGTGTCTGTAAAGGTGTAACATCGGTTTGCTCTTAAAAGGATTCCTCATTTTGCAGTCGGGTGATTCAATGCGCATTCAATTTTCTGTGTAAAAAGCGTGGATGCAACGTATTTCAACACATTTTTAGCACTTAGTCGCACACCACCACACGTTCCATTAACTTTTCTACTTACATTTTCTAGGGGAACATAAAAAACGGCATAGATATTTGAGAGCATTCCTGTTGTACCACAAAAAAGTCTAGAATATTCTGGTAACAAAGATTGTTCGACTTCTCATTTTTTTTCCTTTTGTAGCATGTATTCATAGCTTACGAATGTATTTTATTTGTCTCACCCGATCGAAGAGTTTGCGCCAATTGTGACGTCACGCGTTGGTGTTTCGGGGGTGAACCGACAGATTTATTTCAAAGATCGTGTCGCTTATTAAAAGTGATTTATGCTTACGCCCACATACGCAATTTGTGACGTCATGATAGTACAATGCTTTCGTCTCGATGGTTTAACGGCCTGCCATCTATTACAATAGTATCTCCAAGGTATTATTATTAGCATCTCATACATACACATGATGGTTCTAGACATTTCTGCAACTGCTGGTATAAGAATTGTAATAAAACGCTAATAGATTATCACACTTATATTATTAACGTTAAAGCCTACATGAGAAGATGTGTGTGTGGATGGATAGATGTTTGTCACTCCTTCATGATAGTCCGAAACTTATTTTGACGTCATTTTTACATGTAATGGTTCGATAACTATGCGACTACTAACGTGGACGACTAAAATCATGTATTTTAAGAACACATATTTCTTGTAAGTACACTGCACACTAACTTTATGACGTACTTCAAACAGGCTGTCACATAATCAACTGTGCCTACAACAAAGTATATTTCACTCGTATAATATTATTGGCCGAGATTATGGCATAAGACTTGATCAGCGAGGGTAAACTTGTCCTAAACTAACATGGCGGTTCACTGGACTGATTCCTCTCGTGGCCAGTGCGGTCAATCTTATTGCTGTATGTACTTCTGTAGCAATCATAATAATATCTAATATAAGTTTGTATATGTGTGTTTCTCTATGGCTGTAAGAAGGATTTGCAAGATTCATGCTGTTTTTCATAAAATACGGCCCTTTTAAAATATTATAGTAGTCTTTAATTTTCAGAGCCCATTTGCATGCCAAACATCTCTATTGGTCCTGTCAGTTTACAGAGAAAACGTCAAATATGTAAGTACTTATTTCACTATGACGTTGGAAAAAAACAAAAGATAGTGATGAAAGGTGGTGAGTAAATCCGGGACGCACGGTTAGTGTGAGACTTTGCTGTGTGTTGTTGACGCAGTATATTAAAGCTATTGGCGAATATTTTGCGAAGGAACACAGTTGTGACGTACAATTCACTTCAAGGGGAAACCTATGTGTGTGTATGTGAATTTATTATGTTGCTACACTCATACAAAGACGTGTGCGTCCTACATGGCGTATAAGTTTAATTATTTTTTTGTATCAGTGTCTGCTAAGTAAGATGTATATCATAGGTACTTGAAGTAAACAAATCCTTTTGAGCATATTTTTGGTATTTTATTCTTCAAATTTCAAGTTCCGTTACGTATAACAACGTAAAATTTGTACCAGTAAGAATAAATTCTGATAAAGGTCAAACTTTCCGAACCCTCAATCAACATTATTTGAAATACGGGAAGGAGTAAAACGAGATTCCATTCGTATAACAAGAAACAGTAGTGAATCCACATTTTATTTTGTATCAATAACATTTTCTTGTCACCAATCTTGGAAAATAGGAAACATAGTCTAATTTTAACCTGATGGTAACTTTTTTATCGAGATGGACTGTGAAGCACCTGCATGAAGTATTTCTCACGAGAGACGGCCGAAGTCGAGGGCAAAATCTATTTTGTTTATAAGTAGCACCCAACAACATTAAAAATTTACCCTCATTAAAGAAACACGATCTCATTAAAATACATTACACAGGAAAGTAATTTGCAATACTTAAAATGCGCAAATGAAATCTTCACTTTGAATTAAGCCAATAAGGAAACTCATTTTGAAATTACATTTCTGAACTCTTTTGAGAAGAGGTTAAAATAAATAAAAAACTTTAAAAAAGTACTGTAAACTCGTAAATTAAACAAAAGAGAAACACTTATTCGAGTTCTTAGGACTTGCTTAACTTGAGGATTGGCAATTGTTTTTTTATACGTAGGAATAACTTTTTCTTATAGACGTGTAGGTGGTACCTTTCTACATTTATTTTAGCATAGAAGTTTATTTTAGTATATAAGACTGGTTGTTAATATTTTGAATGAATGTTGAAAAAGCTTGAATAGTCAAAAATAGGATATACGAATATAAACGATAGTCAAAATTCTATAAATTGTTTTAATGCACTGAGTATTTAGTCTATGATTACCTATGGTTGTTCATTCATGGACTAACCGTGCCTTGTTTGCCTTTATCTCATGTTCTGATTTCTCAGCAATTTCTCAATATCTCAGTAAAATGTACTTTTACCTAATTATTCAGGAGCCCTTTCAATCAATAAAACAACAAAAACAGATGTACATACATATATAAATTGGATTTTTTAGAAGTACTCAGAATTTTCTTTCTAATCTTTATGTTATCGAGATAAAATAGTTATCGATTTCCTATTTTATCTCGATTTACAGAATAATCGAATGAGCCAACAATGCAACTCTAAAACCCATGACACGGCAATAAATTTCCATAAAACGTATTGCAAATGGTCGGTCCCATATGGTCTATTTTCAAATAGCTAACTAAATAAAACTAACTGCATGAATTTAAAGTTAGTTGACGTAAATCACCACGTTAGAGCTTCGTTAGCTACTGTTTCGGATAAACAGGAGTTCAGAGCCACTAAAATGGTGGAAATTTACCGTATTGTATTATACAAACTTGTTATAGTGATCCAATAGTAATGGTCTTATTTAGAGTTCTGTGATGTTAGATTTAGTAACGCTGAATGCTTAAAGCTGGATATTTTTATATCTGGCTACTTTTTTCTACGAAAGTCAGCTCAGTGTGTACAAAGATTGAATTATACAAAACTGAAATATGTATTTAGTAAGTTACATTAAAAATGATCAAAATTATTGTCTGTTACTGCACGAAAACAGTACCCAAAAATTTTAGTTTTCGATGATGCAATATTATTGATCTTTTTGTATCTACAAAGACTACTGCTATAAAACTTTAGCATAAATGACGAAAATATTAATTAGTTTAAGTAGTATCTTGAGTCGCACTCCGCACAAAGAGCAGGCAGGAATCAACAAATAAGCATAAAATGACTGACAAACAATTTAAAACTCAAAGGCCATTGAAATAACGCTGAAAAAAGGTTTTGTAGACATCAAAAGACGAGTCCTACACTTGCGTACTTCCCAGTATTTGAGCTTAAATTTATTGTTATCGATACAAAGGTTTTACTGGGTTATACAAGCTTGTTATTTAAGAAAATCAAATGCGGGAAAGGTGATTGACATTTTTGGAGGACAAAGGCAAGAGTTATGAATTATATATTAATGTTTTAAACTGAATCAGAAGCCGTTGTTTTGTCAAATAATTTGTTTTGTAATTGTTCTACAAATAATTTGAGAATTGATTATTTGTAAAGGAAAGACTAGTGGTCGTTAGTATTGGTAAATAGGTCATAGGATTTACCACTTCAAAAACTCTTGTCGGGTGCTGTGGAGAGACAATTGCATAAACTAAAATAGAAAAAGCTAAACCGAAAAAAGTTAGGGATTTAGTCCCAACTACTTCTTTTGGTGTAAAGAAAATTATTAAACAAGTTAGTAGGTATTATTAAAGAAGTTTTCATAAACACTTTTAATATTCTGGACAAGGCCTAAAAGAAACAATATTCGCTGCAGTAACAATACATTTCTTCAAGTTATTGCTTCTAAGTTGCGAAGAACATTAAAAGTCAATAGTGTTTGTATAATAGGACCGAGAAATGGTTGGCGAGCAGTAGTTAATAGACAAGCACTTTATTCACATCGTAATGTCGGCAATAAAAATGTCGTGCAACTGCAACTTTGCGCACTTAGCATCAAACGGACTGTTACTGCTCTGAACTGAACATTTTCCAACAAAACACAGATATCTTTTAACGAGACAATTTTAAATAGACGCTGTTATTATAGTCTTAAGGTATAAAATTGCAAAATAATAACTTCTCAAATATTTCCATTAAAATTATATTTTATTTTAGAATTGAAGTTAATTGAAATGGAATGAGAAGCCTTGCAGTAAAGTATTAGATGTACGACGACTAATTTATTTAGGATTGAAATGAATTAATTAACTTTATACCAACTGTCAGCACAGGGCTGATTTATTTATATTTTACTTTTATTAGTTTATTAATGAAGTCGTTCAATTACAGCCATTCAGTTACCAATTATAAATAGTTTAGTATTTCCAATTGATTACTTCTGAATGGATCAAAATTGTAAATAACTTCACTTAAATAATTATTTTGTGAATACATATGTGAATGGTCACAAACAAGTATGTGTTTTGTTTATTTTATTACCTGAACACATTTATTTTATAGCATTTAATGCAAAACCTTATCAATTGATATAATTAATAGTATTGAAATAAAGATAAGGTTAAACTTGTGCTATCCCCTTTTTTTGGGAGAACATTTTGATTTTCAATCAGTGATACTGTACTTAAATTTCTAAATAAAATCATTTCATCCCATTCATCGTATTTTTAATTTACCATTTCATTTCTTTAATTTAAATAGAAATGGATTGTCTCGTCTCCAGCTTAAAGATGTATCTATTGTTAAATACACAATAGGCACCACACTTTAGAGCATAATAAAACTCAGTATTTTAGGTCTAGAATTTGACAATGCGTATAACGTTGAATAATTAAGGTCACCCTCGTTTAAGTGCAATCGTTTATTTCAATTAAACTGTTTAGGTAGGTATTTGAACTGTCAACTGAGTCGGTCATGGTTTGAAAGTAATTTACAGTTTTGAGGGATCATTAAGTTAAATATACTTTTCTATTTCAGGCATTTCTTTTAATTTTACAGAGAGTGTGTGTCACTATAGAAAGGATGTTACTTGTGAGATGACGGCAGACAGAGGAGTTAGTAAGAACAAATTATGCTGTGTTGACCCCTAATAAAAAATGGGATACTTAAGGGAAGAAGGATGATATCGATGACTAGAGAGTGTAACAAGGAACTATCAAAATAATCGCAGTAAATTATAATATTCCTCGCTTTCAGATCACAATATTGGCTCGAGCACTAGTTAAGGACATAGTAAAACTATGAAGTGTCACACAAACTTCTGATCATAAGATGTAGAACTTCTCGCGAAAGGGTTGTTCAACAAGTTTTAATTAAATTCCTAGAATCGATGCACCTAGAGTATAACAGCCTTGTTGGATGAAATTCAATCGGAAACCGTCATCCCATATATAAATACTCATTCATATTGAGATGTAAACAAGCTTAAAAGTAACCATTATATTTACAACCTTATGCCTATGAAGTTAGTGTCTAAATTCGAATACTTTTGGTGAGTATGCCCATAAAATTTTACGAGATGCATTCGAGTAAGAGTGATGAGCAAAGTTTAGCATTCTGTCGTATATTTTAGGGTCTTATAAGAGAAATAAATCAAGTTACGTTGGTATTGATCTAGGTATTAGGAGGAAATTTGTGGACACAAACAGCGCTTTCCTTTATCATACTAATTAGATTTTACATTTACAACAATGTTCTACAAATATTTTTGTTCGGAAATGACATTATGTATAGAAGGAGAATTTAGTATTTGAAGCTATTAAAATCCGATTTGAAAAATATTTTATGTACTTATAGGTAAGTGACTAACTTGATGGATAGTACCTATACAATTATATATAGGAATATGAAGGAATTCAAGCTACCATGGCTAACACAATAATCCATTAAAATTACAATTGATATTCAATTGTTTACTACCTACATGGATTTTAGGTGTTATAAACCATAGAATATGGAGTGCTGTTATATGCAATAACCGAAGACGTGTTTATAGAGGAAGTTGCCCAAACTTGATCGTTAGACTTCGGAAGTTTAAGCACATGGTGCTCAAATATGCTTAGTCATCCCTGATTCACATAGCGTAACAAAATCTGCATTATAGTACGAACTTACTCATCGTCGTAAACGCACGAAGCTTGTGCTGGCTGCTCCATGGTCTTAAAAAACTCTAACGATGTTCTATTTTAACTAGTGAATCGTAAGCTTAGTTTTAGGTGAAAAATTATTATCTGCCCAGCCTTTTCTATACTATGTTGGGGTCGGCTTCCAGTCTGACTGGGTATAGCTGCGTACCAGTGTTTTACAAGAAGCGACTGCCTATCTGAACTTTCGCAACCCAGTTACCCAGGCAACCCAATATCCCTTAATATGACTGGTTGTTAGACTTTCTGGCTTCTGTCTACTCGTAATGACTGCCAAAGATTTTGAAGTGACAGCATCAAACTAATAAATAAAACTTCAAAAAAGAAGATTTATTAAAAGAAGTATTGAAGAAATATAATAATAAATATAACCGAACCCCTTCCTGTAAAATATTTCTTGAATTTTTGACGTCGCGACGTCGTCGTGAGCGTCAATTTAGTCATTCGTCCCAAATTATACTTAAAGCGATTTCGCGGGCCTTTAGCATTTTCGTAGGCTTTTTAATAGAGTGCTTCAACGGGAAGATTGTTCCCAGTATTTTATTTATTTTTATCTTTACTGACTGAAGATTTTTTACTACAATAGGCACAAGATATTGTTATTAAAATTATCTACAATGTACATATAATTCTTGCTAATATTAATGATTTATAATTGTGTTTTTAATTACTTGTTATTTTTATATTGAGGTATAAGGGTTTACTAAACTCATTTGTTATTAATTACCAAAATAACGATTAAATAGATATACGTCACCTGAATACTCACCTCTATTTAATCTTCAAATGACCATTGTTTTTCTTAGAAGAACGCCCTTACAAATATAAATCTCTCCCTTTGCTCCCTTTGCTTTTCTGTCAACTTGCTGACACGTATACTGCATATTATTTTGTAGCTTAGAGTAATTGGACCAGCAGACAATTCTTTAGAGACTTGCCTCTTGTAAGTTATGATATAGGTAGGTAAATATAAACTTGAATCGATGAGTAATTTTTCATTTCAGAAGCTAAAAGTCGATAAACGACGGTAATTACTGTGATTCGCATAATATTTATATTTGTTATTTCTACCATCAAATCTTTCATGTGTTTTAAGTTTTAAGCATACCTGTGTTATTGTCATAAATAAACTAGGATATCAACTTGTTATCATAGGTCCCAGTCTGAAGAGATGAAAACAACGAATTATTAAAATATTTAAAACGCACAGTAGCCATTATTTATTTATAGTATTTGAGCACATACATATGTACATATATACATACCTAGGCATACACATAACCTTAGTGCCAGGTCAAACAACGACTTATAATTACTATTTAATATAACGCAAATAAAAACTAATCATTTTAAAAGATAACCATAAATTACTAATGTTTGTATTCGTACAACTTTTAATTATATTCTTTACGACCCGTTTGTCAGACAGATTTAAGATTTCAACTAATTGCTTAGGGGAATTAAGTAAATTAGAATCATTTTCGTGTATTCCATTTAATGAAATACATAAATTCGGGTTGGCACAACTACAAAGTATTAACAGTGAAAATATAGAGAAGAATTTTATCAGTCATAGAAACATCAGGATCTTTGGTTCTATACGTTCGTTAGAACATAGGCGATTATAAATTGTTACTAACTAATAAGAACACAACAAATTATCTTAGGACGTTTGGAAGAAGGTATGTTAACAGAAGAATTATTTTCATTGTAGTTGATGCGCTCCCCGACACGGTGCTGCCATCTGTGGAAGAAAAAACACTATTAATTAAGGGTCTTAAGAAACGCGTAGAGTGAGAATAGAACATTCTGCTATGGCGAAGATAAAACAACGACTACGCCAGTTACTACGCTGTAGCGTTCAAGCTACAGCGTAGCAAAAACGAAATAGACGTAGCCCTTCATTAAACGCATTAAAATATTTACGTTTTTATACTTAAACTATACTTCATACAATTTAAAGTAAAACAATCAAGTTGCTTATTAAACGACTCAACAGAAACAGTAAAAGTCAACTTGATTTAATATTACGCTCCAAGGACCGACATTTTGTCAGACTCGGACTATTACTGGAAAGTTTAGCTTAACAGGTCGTAACAGTAAAGGCCTAACTGTTCTCTATGGAGTCCATTTTAAAGTAACAAGCTGCCGTTGAAAAATTATTGCTTAGTCTGGCTCGTGACCTGATTCCTCGGCTCGTAAACGAATTGATGTTCGGGAAGGTAGCACATTTCCACCAGTCAACACTTACTGGGATTAGATTGGATACCTGGTTAACTTTAGAAACGGCTTTAAGGTTAAATAGGTTTTATTACATTTTAATGGCAATGGACGACACCCGTGTGAAAGCTGGACCTACAGGAGCTTAGATTGAGTTTTCATACGGGTGTAAATACATAGGGCATGCGTGGCGATGTATGTCTTTGTGTATGAAATGACGAGTCAGTAGTGGGATAATGATAAGTCAATGAATATGTTATTTGTGATTGTGTGCTCTATTTTGTTTCTTGAAAAGTGATCTTAGAAACGCGCTGTCAAAGCAAAATAAATAACCAATTTTTCAAACTGTGATAATAGAGAGACGGCAGTTATCGTAAATACTTAGTAATTTCGCCTATCCCATCGGGGAACATTAATGAGCGTTAAATAAACGCATGACTACCTAATTAAAATATTTTTATGACATTTTCACCGGAGGTTAAAGTTCACACAAACAAATTGGGAATAGAATAAATTAATTGAATCATCCAATTGTAATTTTAATACAGCTTTATTGTGTACAAAGTGCCTATAAATTACAATTTACATAAAACATAATTGAAAGCAAACAGTCGCCATATTTAATTTGTTAATATCATTCCAACGTCAAAATCTACTTTAAAATAAAAATATATTAGCACTTTGTATGCTTTGACGCTATGATTAATAGTAACTAACTTTTGGTGTTCAACGAACTAGTATAAACATTTGAAAGCATCTATTTAGTATATATTTCTACAAAGAGTAAACGAAACTTTAGTTAAATATTTTACACTCACGGCCAGTGAAACTGACTATGTTTTGACTAAAATGTTCAAATATAATAAATCATAATTTTCAGCCAAAACACTGGGGCATACTTTCCCGTACTTGTATAAAATATACCCTATCTTACTAGGGGATAGTGTAACTCCTCATCAGCAGAATAAATTTTCAAATGGGTTGAGTAGTTCCGGAGCTTTAATACAAACAAACAAACGGTTATCCTTATTTCCAACACACAGCCAAAATTTTATTTTCTCAACACCACATTTTAAAGCTCAATATTTTTTTTTTCTTTGCATAAACACGTCTATTTTACTTAAATACTGTATTAAAATATTATATTACCGAGCCTTATTATCTGCAAAACTAGATACAACAAAGACTGTAACCAACTAGAGATATATTTTTGAAGTAAAACAAAAGACTTGTTTGAGAGACCCAATCAGATTAGACGGAGTTATAAGATACAAGTAGACTTTTGAATTTCTGAGGTGCGTTTAATTAATTCAAGATTTATACAAACGAGTTTTGGTTACTCGGTAGATTTACTTAAACAAATTCTGTAAAGTTTTTTGGTATTGTAAATAGTCGAGATTCTTGAGAGTTTAGATATTTGATTATGATTATTTTGTTAAGATAATGATAATAAATAGTTAGTGGAATAAAAAGATTCACGAAATTAGCGTTAGCGCAATTCAAAACTATTGTTGGACTAAATTACTGACCATAACAATGTGCGATTTCAAATCTAATAAACAAAAAAAAAAAAAACAATTGCGCATCTCCTTATTCGAAATTCAATTTGGTCCACAATAACAATCGAATAACTATTCCGATTGTCGAATAAAATTGCAAGCCCTAGTCAATTCTGTCTATAGCCATTGTAGTGTGAAATAAAAACCAACGACTTTGCCATTTGATTTGATAAACTCTGACTTATTTTCATTTATTTTAACTTTATTACAAGGTAAAATGATTCTTCAACTGAATAGAGAACATTATAATTCAATTAGACGAATCGAAAAAGTCTAATCGATATAATAATAGTTAAGCGCAATGTTCGATAAAGTAGTCACGTGTTACTAGCAATCGTTCCCTAAGGATACGTTTACACGATAAGGAAAAATATAAAATAACTACTAACAGTATACTTCCTGGGCCCACAATATCGTATTTTCAGTACCCAGCATCTATTGGCGGTACACGTGTAAAGTTATGATAACAGCCCCATAACAGTAAGTCACATAAACTTGCTCAGATTTAAGGCTAATTTCCCAAAGGGGCGGTACAAAATTTACAAAGAACACTTTTGTACTTAAAAGCTTTCAGTAACCGCAGAACTAAAGTAGCGTGTATTTAATAGCTTCTGTGCGTGTCAGCGTGTATGTGAATAGTTCAGAATGTTCAGATCTGACCTAGGTCGTGAGACATTCGTGTGATGTCAAATATTCAAGCAGTATTTTAGACGATGTGACCGTGTTACGTCAAATCGGGGTTAGAATAGCCAAAGGCTAAAGGTCATGCTTTTGATTGTTTTAATCTCGGAATGTTTAATATACAAATGTTACCCTCATGTTTATTCAAGACAGTTGCTACAGAATAAACAGAGGAACTCGAATTTATTAATGAGGTCGTACTGATTTATTTAGATTGACATTGGTAAAAGATAGGCACAGTCAGCCAAGAAAATAAACAGGGCTGAACTCGATCCTATTAACCATATCTTACATCAAATTTTTGGTAGATTCAAATCGCCTAATTCAAGTTTTCATCTTGCGGTTATATTCTTATAATACGCAGTTGGCATGTTCATAAAATAAGGTTCCACATTATTAAAAAAAAACAGTGCATATTTACATGTTCCCTAATTCAAGCATTAGTAAAAACATTTCGCAAAGTTCATAATTCGAACGCGAGTTCAGAATTCATCACGCGGTCAGTTCACGTAACTATTCAGGTAAAGCCGGGTTGAAAGCCGAGAGCATTAGTAAACATCGCGTATATTCACTCAAGTTATTTATTTTAACAACCGCTAACGTTTTAATTTATTTTTGCCTGCATCTGCAGTTGCAGTACAAAATTACGTGTGTAAACTTATTTTCTTTGTGTTGTGGCCAGCCACATGTTTTTGCGGCACTTATCTCAGTTTCAATTCTAAGCTTAGCGGTGTTTCCTTTTATTGTACGTTTGTTCGTTATAAATGGGTTGTTTTTTGTGTTATGCTGTAAATAGATCGTTGAAAACATGAGAAATGAGTGCAAGGGTTGTTTGTTTACGGGTTTTTTGTTTGTGTGGATATTGTGTTGGCTAGCTGTGTAGACGGGCAATATTTTTTGCAGATAAACTTGTTTTGGAAACTACCATAAATACAAGTTTAAGATTCACGTAGTTTAAATCGATAACACTTTTAACAGCACATTATTATGTTGACAATTAAAATAGCTCATGATACAATAGGTGTGACCAAGAAATTACCAAAACAAGTAACCACCAATAAAACAATAAGGCTTGCCATCTTTTTTTTATTATAACGATCAGAAGTTGATAAAAATTTCCAATGCCAAACAATATTCATCCAAACAAAACATTGAATGCCTCGAAATGTTCCTGAAATTCGAAGGCACGCCTATGAAGTACCAATTTACATAATATAATAAAAGTATGGTTGTTCCTGCGTACCTATAAAGTTTACTATAGGCGTTTTCTGCAAAATTACCCACTTTTCATATGGAAATGTGACCGATTAGTCACGCGTTGGATGAAAAAATGATTAAATTCGCTACGTAGTTATTGCTGGTAGGCTGAAGGTGGTTTTATACGATTTATTGGTATTGCCGGTACACAGTAATATTTGGTTTTCGAATGAAATGTTAAAAGTGGAAGCGATAGACGGTTAGGTATACTTCTCACTGAATTTTTATTTGGGGAAAAGAGAATTTTTCCGTGGCGGCTTTTCAGTACTTTTTTTTGGAATCGAAATAAACGATTCTTTCTAGATTTTGATGTAGATCTTAGTATGAAATAATGCCTTATTTATACATTATAATACATATTATCTGCATTTTTATACACATTTTTCGATATTTGGTAAAACACATCTCCGTCGGCAGTCGGATGCAATTCGCTTTAGGTAATTCTCAAAGATACAAACAGACGTTATCTGCAGATCACGCAATTATGGTGTTTCATGCGGTATTCGTTCTGCCTTCACGAGCCAATTGCTCAGTCATTGCGCTTTGCCAAACGTTACGTCGATTCCACTGCGTTTTATGAGATCATACTCTGAAGGTAGATACTATAGTTTTGATACGTTTCTAACACCAGCACTACTAATTGTGTCTGAATTTGTAAAATATAAAAACTGAAACCACTCTGGCCCCTACTGCAAATGCATTGAACACGGTATAGCAATTTCCCGGTTTCGGAGTTTTTCCCATAATCGAACAAAAAACACCTATGCTATTGAGTAAAAAATGCCTTTGTTACTCAAGAATACTCTGGCTATTTGACAGAGTACAATAATTATTCAAAATGCTTCAGTGCCTTTAGTTAGCCTTTCGGACAAAAAACATTTTTGAGGAATTAAAAAGACATCTTCTTAGCGGCTAATATATGAAAAATTTAATTTTCGTTAAGCTATTCAATACCATTTAACTTTGTCATTACCAGTCACTTTGTCCTAATATTATTATATTGTTATTTATTCAGCAAAAGGAAATAATTAACATACTCGTGTAAGTAACAAAATCGCGAAGGTGAACAGTGTGATATTATGTTGCGTTTCGCTAACGAGGTGGTATATCCTCTTATATTATTATAACGAGCTTGATTCAGGGGTGGCAATGTGGTGTCAAAGGATTCATCACATTTTATTTTATTTATATGTATTTTAATTATCTTTGCGTTTAGCGTACACAGTTAAAATGTTGCTTTCCAAGTGGTTGAAATAGCGGTCCAATCAAACTACTTGGCTAGTTGAATAACTATGAAGTGATTACAAACTTACTAACACATAGGCCCAAGTTCACCGACAAACATGAACGTTAGTTTTTTTTTCAAACATCGGTTTCTTTGAAAAATAAACGAGATAATTCATGTTCAATTGTTTTAAGAAAATTTTAATGTCGAGCGTTGTATTCAACAAGTCGGCTAAAAGACGTATAGAAGTGCGATAAAATAGCGTTGTTAAGTTAAAGAGCTAGCTTTTTAATTTAATTCTATTTTAACCTTATGGCTGTGAAAAACTCTCTGTATTTGGAGATCTTTCCTATGCTCTAATCATGTTCATACATAATTTATTTGAGTCATAATTAAAAAAATACAAAGATATTAAAAATTCATGTAAATTACTCGTATATCATAAGTTATTCACTAAACCCATAGACTATACAAAATAGGTTACGCTCAATTCATTTTCAATCAAAGCTTATCATTTAGGATTCTATTAAAATATTCAATTATGTAAGGGGCAACCCTGGAAGGCTCTAAACACTGAATAACCAAGTTAATATTACATTGTTGAACACCCCGAGGCTTTAAAATAAAGGTTTTCTGTTTCCTCTTCCTAATTGTAGTTTGTTTTTGATCAGATTAATATTTCAAATCAGTGGGCTTTTTAAGTATAAGTTTTTTTTCTTAGCCCAAACTGTTTCACTGCTGGGTAAAAGCCTCCCCATTTTTTCTCCACACACCTTTTCAAAGTGTATAATTTTGCCCCTTAAAAATTTTATAAGTTCTTATGTAAGAATGACACTTATCAATAATTGTATATATTTCAGTGTGCTATAGTACCTATGCATTAAATAACTGTAATCATTACTACAGCACAGCATTTCAAATTAATTCAACCCCTACACCATAATAACTACGTCATTATAAAAAATACGTCATGAGTCATGATGATACGGTAATGAGTGTAGCAATAATTTATTTTAATGTTTCCCTGTAATGGTATGTGTGACAGCCTTTAACATACATAACTTTTCTGAACAGCTTAATAACAGTGCCTAACCTCTAATTAAACAGTTCCTCGGTTGAAAACAAATGAGTTTCCAACAGCCTTTTTTATGACTACATAATTCTAACGTCAAACTGACGTAGTAATTCTATGCAGCTTGTGGTTATGGGAGTCAAAGTGACGTATGTTACACCATATGTGCATACGAGTGACAAATGTTACCGAAGGAATCGCTTGGCTAGTGACCGCATGAGACTCGCATATGCTACGTCACCGCAGCGTATCGTGATGCCCGAATTTACAATAGGATTACGCTTCCCAGACGTAAACAAATGACGCTGCGGTGACGCAACAAATTGTATGATTTTCTCTTTAAAATTTTCGGGTTAAATTGGTAGCTGTTTTTTATTTTTATCTTTCATTTCCAAGGGCACATTTTGCCACGCTAAAAATAAACTTAGATATGACATAACCTGCTTATGATATGCTATTTAAGTACTTATTTATTAATCATACCGTTTCGTAAGAAATCAGCGAAAAATAAGGCAATTTTTGTCATATTTATAATCCTCCTACGATAAACGTGACACTTAGTTCAAAGTCTAAAGCCCACGCTACATGATCGAGTGTCAAATTGATAACAAGCAAAGGTCAAAATAACTACAAATAGTTTTATTGAAAACTAGCTGTTGCCCGCGACTTCGTCTGCGTGGGCAATTTGGAATTGTCAAAATACTACTTATGCCGTAGCGTAGGTGTATTCTTTTACATAACACTATAATTAGGATTACCACTTAGCAGCAGCACGGGTTGATCAATCAAGGTGGTGTCGACGATTTGTGACTATTTATCTAAACAAAAGAAGTAAAGTTTGTGACGTTATGGAAATCTCTGGATCTAGTGAACCGATTTGGAAAATTATTACGTAATTCTCACTCTCAGAAAACAAAGGTGTGACAAAGTTGTCATTTGTACATTTTCTGCAGCAGCTGCGACAAATCAGGAGCCAGAAAGTCTGTCAAACAGTTTTACTTCCCATGGATAACGCGGGGTCTAGTTCACTGGGTTGAAGAGATCAGATAGGCACTCCAAGTAAACATTGGTACTCAAAAAGATTCGGTTTGACTGGAAGCCAACACCCACACAATTGAGGAATAGCTGGGTGGATGATGACTGAGTCATCAGGCAAGCGCATAGTTTCACTACTTGTATTTCGGGGATTTTCTGTGCACTCACTCACTATGTTATGTTGGAATTCCACCGAAATGTTTGCATTAGTTCATGATCAGGTAAAGTATACGTCCGAGAGAGTAAGTCCAATTCGTGTGTTGGCACTTGAAGCCTGCAGTTCTTCCAAGATTTTCAAAATGTACGCTCGCAAGTTGTCATTTCTTGGTGGAGCCAGCAGATCAGAAGGAACATAAGTGCTGTGTATACTGTGCGTCACTACTGCACAACGGTAAAATTTCGTCTTTATAAATAGCACAAACGTTCGTTCTCTTGCGGAGGACGTTTAAATACCATATTATGTGTCACACGTAGGTAAACAGGACAACAGTATATTATCATCGAACCGCTTTCAAAGATCTGATGAGCGAACAGACCAGAACTGACTTGATCGCCTCGAGAAAATCAGCTGAAACAATTTTAGTGATCCTTCAATAAAGTTAGAGAAGCGGGTGCGCATGATGAACACTAAAAGTTGGTAAATACGTGATGAAGATGACCTAATTCATTACTATTCTAATTTGTTCATGTACCACAAAACTCAAGTTAAGGTGGAGAAAAGGATTACCAAGCTCCCAAAGGCCTGGGCATTTGCAACACGTTGCATGGCATCCTGGAAAGTTATGTAATTCTCAGCCATCAGTTTGAGCAGCGTGAGGGAGTGTCAGGCTTTGGCCCTAGTGGGCCTCACAGGGGTTTTCTGAATCTCCTTGAGGGGCGCGTGAAATAACGGGTCTCCCAGAAGCCGGAAGGTCGATGACCCACTCAAAAGTAATCGCTCACGCCTACGGTGGCCGGGAGTCGTCTCTCGACATCCGGCTTTCGTGGTGTCTTACCGCAGTGGCTGGGATGAGAGTTGGGAATTTTCAGTCGCTCCGCCACCTCATTCTTTGTCATCCCATTTCTTCTTGCTTCAGATCATGGTTTAAACCGGGGCCGGGTGCGATAGGTCGCACAGTCCGCACAGTGGTGACACCAGGGTGCCACCTCCATGAGATCAGAGTTGGGAATGTATGTTTGCAAAAACTAACAGAACATTTAGCGAAAACACGTTTGATAGTAATTCTGTCTTTGTAACTGAATAATATAAATGATATAAACGTGTGACTGTGACTGTTCGTAATTGTGAACGGTGTATTTGTGATATAATTCTTAGCTCGATGATTTGTGATCAGAATTTGAAAATAAGTATGTCTCTGGCCTGCGACGCGTAATTTGTACGTTTTCAGAACGAACGAACTCTTGTCTTCTGTTGACATCTTGTTGACGTATTGTGACAGGTAGTTATAACCATTGATGTTAATTTTAGAAGTGACACAATGTTTTCGGTCGTATTTTGCCTACATTCTTCATTACTCAAAAAGTGTATTAAAACCAGGAACTTATTTTTAAGGATGTTTGAATATTAATAACAATGTTTTTTTTTATAATAATAAAATCTTAGACTCGCAATGCACTTTCAGTGTGATGCATGTTTGTTATTGGATGAAATGAATGGATATTCATGTTTATGAGAGGTATAGCTTATATTATGTCAGAACAACACATGTAGAGTTTTTAAGAATGTGGGGAAGTTCATAATTTCTTCGGGACGTGGGTGCCGCTTCCCATGGGAACTACTGCCCTCACCGGGATAAAATATACCCTATGTTACTCGCAGATAATGTAGCTTTCTATTGGTGAAAGAATTATAAAAATGTCCCTGATGATGCGCTGATATTTCTTGTAGTGTTTTTATAGTAGCGAAATACACACGTTGTCATATAATTTTTTCTTGAAAGTAAGAACATACCATGACAAAGTGAAGTCTGTTTTCATTGATATTTTACCTACTACCAGTTTTATGGTACATCTGTTTCTGCATGATTTTCTTCATCTATAATTTTAGGATATCGTTTCTTTAAATTCAGTTTTTTGCTCAAGTTACTTATAAAAGCGTTATTTTCTATGTAAAGATTGATAATAGGCCGATAAACTTACAAAGTTCAACATTCAAATATGTGTCATTATTGCACCCGCTGTTGCAGAAACGTTAACAGAAATTATCGTTTATTGCTCATCTCCCGTAGGTGATAGCGTGATAATATATATCCTATATGTTGAACCGGCCCCCAGGTAATATTCATGCAAAGTTTGATTTAAATCTATGCAGTACTTTTCGAGTTCAGTGAGACCAAACATACAGACAAACAGACAAACAGACAAAAATTCTAAAAACTATATATTTGGGTTCAGAATCGATAATAGATCACACCCCAAGTATTCTTTTAAAAAAATATTCAATGTACAGTTTTGACTTTCCTATCATTTTATTATATGTATAGATAACTCAGGTCTATAATTGAGCTGTCCCTTCGTTGAATCCTGTTATTATCTAGGGTGATTATAAAAGTTTTGGGTACTAATGACCCTTCTGGCCGAGTCACCTTTACCCGTAGTCCGTAGGTATTCGTAGATATTTTATTGCGTAGGATGACTTATATAATATTGATTTGTAAAGTATTTCGTTTGGTTTGAATAAAATAATGCGTATCTATAATAATATTTAGAAATAAGACTACGTTCTGAATTCAAAAAAAAATAAATAGAAAATCAAAATCTCAAAATAAAATCTTCTATTCTCAATATTATATCAGAAGAGATACAGTCCACATTTTACTTTTAAAACGCAAACGTTTTGACGTTTCAATTAGTACGATCATCGGGAACGGCCGGGGTCCGGGGTTCGGTTATGGAATTTGCATATTTCATCGATATTAATTACGATTTCATAGCCTGGCAAAATGAGAGGTGAATTTGAAAAAAATGTGTAATATTTTTATTGAATTCTTCGATAAGCATTCTAATTTTGATTCATTTGATCTTATACGATATAAATTAATGTATTACTGTTCACGTTAACGAATAAACAAACCAGTAAGTACCTACCTATAACAAACTAAGAAATAAACAGCAAAACTGAGACTTAACCCTACCACAACACACTCAAACCACTACAATATTGGCGAACACTAAGCTTTATTGATACTGTTAATAACAATTTAATTCTAAGCGTATTGTTACACAGATACCGTAATGAGAACGACCCTAACGTTCCCACTTAGTAAATATTTGCTTAATATTGAACTTGATATCATTAATAAACCATAAAGCAATCTACTGAGAAATGCTGGAGTGTCGTGTTAAGCCTGCCATGTTGTCTGTATCAATATCGTGATAATACAGAAATTATGCGAGTAATTAAAGGCAAATTGATTCATCTGTGTGTGATTACACGCCATTCTGAGTATCTGGTAAACTGTCGGTAATGATGATGAATATGGAACATTCATTATTTTTGATAAGTATAGCGTAAACAGCTCGTCAGCAGCCTTTTTTATTGATCCGCTGCTGTACATACAAACCTCTTCCTGTACAGACATGGAACGGGTGTTCATCCTTACGCTATTCTGAAAGCGGATTGACGATTTTAGATTTAAAAAGTCCAGGTTTTTCTTTAAGTAGGTACCATAAAGTTTCTTAAATATCAAGGAATTAAAATTCATTCTTTTAGGTGTTCAGTTTTGCCATCATGCATTATTAAGTTTAATTCGCATCATAACTTACACATGATAATACATATGCTTATGGATAAATTAGCATGGATTGTTAGTAATATTGTAACCAGTGTAACCAGTGTAACAGTGTAATTTAAGATCATCTATTTGGTAAATTACGGACAGACATTTACATAAAGTAAAGTGATACACAATATATCATTTATTCCAATTATTCATAAAAAATTCATTACCACTAATGTAGGTTTATATAAAACAAAAGCTCTCATAAACTTTTACAAAACAAATAAATGTAAGTTTCGTGTGCACCTTAATTATTACGAGTACTTCGTTAAAAAACAAAGGGTCCTCGTTTGTAAATGAATAATTAATAAACTAGATAATGACTTTGACATTTAGTTACTCGAATCGTGAATAGAAAAATATTGATGAAGTGTCATGACGTTGCGTGATTTGTGAAATATAAATCTTTATTGGTGTCAGAATCACACTGCAAACTTTTAGTCGGCCGATAGATTTTTTTGGGCTCATAAGTAAGTATTAAGATGAATAGTAGTATGCACATTACAAAGATCAGGTATGTAGCCGGTATCAAACCGACTGAAAACTTTGATTGGAATCAAGATGTACTTTAAAAAATACCAAACATCGGATCAACTGTCGCTCGACTATTTAGTATGTCGTGTGCTCTGAGAATGTTGTTCTAATTTTAATATTGCTTCAACCCTCTAAGGTCATGTACTCACAATAACAAAAGACGATTCTCGTATAGAATACCCAATTTTATTGCCCCGGTCACTGCTTTTATCGATAGCGAAGGCAATATTTGTATTCCGAAGCATTATCTATGCACAAAGTTTTCTAAAAATTGTTGCACTATTGTTGGAACGTTATTTGCATCTGACATAATTTTATATTGTGTCCTTTTATTCTCGAGATGAAAGTCTTGTATTTTCTGTTAAAAGACATTTTTAGTTTTCCTCAGTTTCATAGCTGTTGACTTTATTACCTCCATTATTGGAAATTTTGTGAACAAGTCAAATGTAATGTTACGTTCAATGGTTCGTGTGACAAGTTTATTCGTTCGAAGGCCATGTCACATAATTTGACATGTTTATACTTACGATATGATTTCAATATCATTCCATTAATCAACTTTTGATTTTCGTTGAATACAATTCGTATTTTTATATTTAAGATTAAGATATTGATCTTAGAGGTAGTTAAACCCGTAGTTGAGCGAAATAAAGTGACATTTAGTTGTCAAAAAGCTTTTAGGAATAAAGGACTTACAAATTATCAATTGCTTGTCTGTGACCTTTGTCAATACACTACTCAGCGATTCTATTGTCTACTATAGTATTATTCCTACAATTTTCTTGAACTACCTTCTCTTTGTTTTAATAGCAATTTCAGTATCATATTTTTCGTTGAGAGAATATTTAATTCCTGCTTTTGTTTATGCAATCTGGAGCTATTTGTTCCTGAATTTGCTTATTTAGTACGAAAGAGAATAAAATAAATTCTTTAAACGCTGTGAGACGCCATACAGCTGCATATCAAATTACTATTGTAAACAATAGTGCAGGTTCTACGCTCCGAGCTATTCGTCTTAACATGATTCCTTAGTATGTGTGCCTACATGGTACATTATGTAGTATACGGATGCTGTCTTTTGTTTTTAAGGTTCTAGATGTTGCTGTACATGTTTTATATAG
Source organism: Helicoverpa armigera (assembly GCF_030705265.1). NCBI lineage: Eukaryota > Metazoa > Arthropoda > Insecta > Lepidoptera > Noctuidae > Helicoverpa > Helicoverpa armigera. The sequence continues at coordinate 3,475,881 of NC_087132.1, read as the reverse complement.
ATACCTATATACTATGCGATACCTATATATATGTCTAAGAATAGAGATGATAGTTATATAACGTGATTTAAATTAAGAGCAATTAAATTGTAAGTACCTACGCCTTGAAATTAGCGCTAACATTAATAGATCTTAATTTAGCCCATCATGTGAGATACGAGTCAAAATCTATCTTTATTTTTACTAAAACGGGTCAATTAACACGTTTAAGCAAATTTAAACTTTCACAGTTTATAAGCAGTTCATAATAACGTTATACTTAAACGCAGTTTCCCAAGTCGCTTTAAATAGATAATTCCCTGTAACGAGGTTTCTCAGCGGTTCGCGAACATCACAGTTCAGACTTAAACTGGTAGGAATATCTCACTGCACAAATCTACTGCAACTCTTCGAAATTGATAACTCAAAAACGTGGAAATTCACGAACTTTCTTAATGCGAGAACTAGTTCTTTAGCGAATCCTAGGTATGAATCAGAAAGAATGACGCACTAGAAAAATTACTGCTAAGTACTTTCAATGTTCCGAGTCCAGATAAATGACGTTATAAAACTTAGTTGGTTTGATTTAGCGCTAAGCCATATATCATTTGGACTCCTATTTTTGGTCTAGAAACTTTCTAGATTGTTCCAAGTTCTTTTCCATGTAACACGTAGACATTCGTAGAATATTCATTAGCAATTAGACGTTTCAAGAGGTTTTGCCTCAATTAGTGAAAACCACACGGCCTATTTTCATTCCTAATTTACGTAGATACGTACTAATTAGACGTTGGTAAAGTAACTAATTAATATGAATGGGGAGTCAAGTTGGTGCTAGACAATATTTGTGGAAAAAAGGGTCTAGTTTTTAATAAAAATAATGGCCATGTAGGAGCACATTGGCATTCGTAGCTGGTGCCCGAATGTACACAATTCGTGACTTGGGAAGAGAATATTCCGAGATTCTGCCTTACCAAACAGATGTCGTATAAAACACATTTTTGCTCTATTGCTTATTTGCGTTTGTAGATTCAATATTTAATGCATGTTTTTGCCTTCAAACGTATTTTCAATGCAAATAGAGGTTTAATATGAGGTTTCGAGTAGTGAATAGTTTGAACGTTTTAATGTAGTGCAACATTATGTTTACTTAATATTAATTATATTTATATTAACATGTAAGGATTTTATGAAACTCGTATCATGTAGGAATCCCTAGAAATAATAATCCTCTCGAAGCAGCGATATTGACTGTAGTTTCCAATTAATTAACATCTCGTATTGAGTAAGATAAATGATAATATTTTGAAAAGGAAATAATGTTGGCGCTACACGTGACCGGGCTCAGGGTGAACTAAATAAATCGCAACAAAGAAACGGGAAAATAATTACGCCCACTACGTACAAGAACGGAATAAATAATCAAATTGTAGCAAAATAAAACTTAACAGGTAAACGATCTTGAAATAGATTTTCATTGTTTTATTATTAATATTAGTTACGTATTGTATAAGGACAGGTAAGAAATCACATTCCAATAAATATTGGACACAGCAAAAAATGATTTTTTTTAATGAAAACCTTTGCACACATACTTTGACACTCACGTATGACACATGTTTTCTCCGAATCAGGCAATATCTAGGTACTATAAAAAGTGTCCACAAGTGTCCTATCAAAACGTTTACCAAAATTAAATTCTATACACCAAGCTACAAAATCACAAGTTACAAGATAGCATACCTAGAAGTAGGTATATCTCGTCTCCTCAAAGATCCCTATTTGCCTTTAAATACCACTCACTTCCACTAAATCTTAAGTGGAACTAAGACAGATGTTACATTACCAACCACCAGCCACGCTCCAGTGCACTATGCGACGCATCTGTAACCACACTCGTCGATGCGTTGTCAATGTAGGTACATATTTATGGTTGATCTACATTTACCATGCCATCTGTCATACAACTAATTCCATACTTATTTAAAATGAAAAAAACATCAGATAACATCATTCATCATTCTCATAGGTCTTCTTCTTCTTCCCACTCTGTTTTCATTTGGGGTTCATTCCATTCCTCCTTGTTATACTGACATTCACTCTCTTGTTATTCAAGTCATCTTATAGGCAATTCACAAATCTTTTTTAGGTCTTTCTCTCTCTCTATTCATCTACTTTTATACTCAGCACACACTCTCATTTTCAACGTTTTTCCATATTTTGAAAATGAAATAATAAAAATTCATCATTCTTGTAGTCAGCTCTGTTCTAAAATTAAAAACGCAGCTATACATTTCCTAATGGTAACCTGCCAGTACTAAAACATCTTCAATTACTTAAAAATATCCGTACCTATATTCAGTACAGGCCTGCAGTCTCGACATAAGATAGCGATTCGATCGCAAACTGACAGTCGCTAAATATTAACGAAAATATTCGCTTGCCATAACGACAGTAACGATAAACGCAAGTCTCGACAGCCGAGATAGCGGGCAACATCGCTAATTATCATGACATATTCGTGTCGGTACGATAGCGAAAACCGTATTCATAGTGCGGTGAATTTGTATTAAAATGTTGCATGTAAAAAAAATCCTTGTATTATAGGGAGAAATGGTAGACAAGATTTGCACAACCAATTTTGTTTCCTTTGACAATTATAAAGAAAATAGATGAACCTTATCATATTAAAACTTTTTGCATCGAACCGTGTAAGTAAAACATACCGTTTTTTAAGAAAACACATATTAAAGATCTTAATAGTTTGCGTACTTGCAATACAGACATAGAACATAAACAAACTGTCAATGTCAAGTTTGTTTGTGCACTTGAACATTGGTTTGATTTATAATAATAATAAAGGAGAACGGTGTATTCATTACTATTCATGGACGGTGAAGTCATTGAAACAGGCGCAGGCCTGCCGGGTGCCAGCAGCTTGAGCGTCAGGTAAGTACATCTACAACGAGAATTTTTTATTCCTATTCTTGGTACTTACTAAATTGAATACTTTGTATACATCCGAAGTATTCTGTGTTTACATAATGACTACTTTAATGTTTCAGGCGTAAGCGTCTGCGTAGCCCTCGTGTTACACCCGCTCAAATTGATGCACTACTATCAATATTAGAAGCGCGTCCATATTTGCACACGCGGAAATTTACCGGCTTGCAGGGCCGGGAAAATTTCGAAACGGGCTGGAGGGAGGTTGCCGAGGAGCTCAATAATCTCCCTAACGGGTCTAGAAAGACACCAGAGCAGTGGATGACGGTAAGTCTTTTTCAAAGATTGAATTGGTTTTAATTATAAGCATGTACATGCCACGTCAGTTTTTTTTTATTATTTACTTGAGTTAATTATTCTAATTGTAGGTTTGAGAGACTTAAAAGCCGCGCTTGCAGTAAGGCGGCAAAATTAAAAAAAGAACAAAAACGTACCGGCAACCGAGGCGTCAGCACTGCTCCCCTGACCGAGGCCGAGAGCCGGATAATTTCAATAGTTGGGGCAGATTATTCCTTTGGGACAGACTGCCCGGACGCTATGCCAGAGGAAGATGTAAGTTGTGATTATTGTATTCAATACAATTTAATATTCTCAATCTTTGAATGTTGATAACACTAAAAATACTTTTATTGTTATTTACAGTTATTACAACATGAGATGGAGGCTGGGGTGGTAATCTCTGAGGTTCTCACCTTACCTCATTCTCAGGGTAAGTTTTAAATTAATAGGTACTCAATTCAAAATATAATTATTTTAATTTTAATGTTACTATTTATTTTATTACAGCTAGAGATTTTGTGGAATTGTTACCGACTGAAACAAGTAAGTTGGAGTTTTAGTAACTAGTTGGTTACTGCTATAATATATTTTATTATGTGTATACATCTGTACACTAATGTTACCAAAATATTAATTAACAAAATATTTTAGCAATCAATGACAGCAGAGCAACGGCTGGTTCTTCACCACCACCCATCCAAGAACAAGTGCAAGATGCCCCTCAGTCGCCAGTACTACAAATGAGTAAGTTGCAGTTATTTTGCTCACCTATGTTTATTTTCATTGATTTTTATTTAATGTGTTATAATTGATAATTCCAGCAGTACGTGGCAGAAGGACAGAAACTGTTGCATCATCAACACCACCACTGCGACAGAGACCCAGAAGAAAGAGGAGTAAGCTTAAATTTTATTTATAATAAAACATTAGTTCTGCAGGTGGGTCAGCCAATAATTCCTACAATACCAATAATTTTGGGTATTTTCAGATCTGAATCCTCGCCAAAGTGTTTCTGAGCAATATAGTGCAGCTCGACGAGAATTTCTAGCAGTTGCAGAAGCAAATGCTGCTACAATGAAGGTGTGTTATAGTGTAAATTTCCTCTTAATTATTATACACACTAGCATGCTAGAGAACATTAAGACACATTCAGTAAATCCAACGTTTTTTAGATGCTGGCAACTGCTGCTCAAGCGCAAGCAGATGCTGCCAAGATGCAGGCTGAGGCAGCCAAGGTACAAGCCGAGGCGACGCTGCAATTGGTAAAAGTCGGAAACAAAATAGCTGACGCAATAAATAATTACATAAATAAAAATAATAAATGATATAAAATGTTTTTATTTGAAACAGTACATAAATGAAAAAAGTATAATAATTATGTGAAACTAGTGTTAATTAGCCTTCTTCTTATGCGCTCTGCAACAGCTCGCCCAGAACCTGCATAACAAAAATAAAATGTATTGGTGTTAGGTATACATACATAGTAAAATAAAAAATCAGTTCATAAGTTACCTGTAACTTCTAACATATCATCATGGAATCTACTATTATCCACCAGCTGCATGGATGTGGTGGACTCTGGTTCCGGTAATTTATATGTTATCCGCATATTGTGGAGCACTGCACATGCGTTAATTATTAGGCCAGCCATATAGGGTTCGTACATTAACTGGCGTTGGTGTGATAGACATCTAAACACAGATTTTAGCACACCGAAGCATCTTTCTATGATGTTCCTAGCTGAGCAGTGTGCTTCGGTATATTTATATTCCGGTGTGCCAGGCTGTTGATGTTTTATGGGAGTCATTAACCACGGTTCCAGAGGATATCCATCATCACCTAAAAGATTAAAAATACAAAGTAATTTCAGAAGTCGAATGGGCAACCTCTTCGAGGCAGATTTATAATGTTCATTTATTTACCAAGCAGCCAAGCACGGCGGTCCCCATTTTCAAAATGTCGCTTCATTGTTGAGCGCACCGGTGAATTTGCCCATATGTGAGCATCATGTCTCGCTCCTGGCCATCGAGCATTAATATTTAAAATAATAAGATCAGGGTCACACACCTGTAATATATTAAATATGTAAGTACATATTTTCAAACAATATTTTTAGATATTATAGAACTGAAGGTCAACTTACAGCTTGCACATTTAATGAATGGCCCTCATGGTGACCACTCACATAAGACTCCTCATTGGTCTTAGGAGCTAAAATTTTTATATGGGTGCAATCAATGGCTCCAATTACCCTGGGAATGGCTGTGGGGCATTTCTAAATTTCTGTTTTGCCGCATGGCGTTCTCCTTGAGTCATTGGAAATTTAATATATTTTCTTAAAAGTTTTCATTTATTGCCGAAGTTACAGCCCGGATGACTCGGCTAACAGATTTTGGCTCATGCTACAACCCCACTGCAAGCCAACAGGTTGTTGGTAGCACCCACATGCGTAAAATCGGAGTGCCGTCAGTATCTAATAAGAAGAAAATTTAAAAAGTTCAACCTTAGTTATAAGAAAAAATATATTATAGAAATATTATTTATGCACGGTAGGTCGCAAAGACACTTACTTGGGACTCCACAGAAAGTCCGTAAGGCCGTCGTCTTTGGAGAGATGGACGCAGTTCACTTAGTAGCCTGTGAAACATTTCCTTTGAAATTCTATACATTTGAAGAAATTGGCCATCCTCCAAATCCAAGGGATTTTCATCGTTTCGCTTGTTTCGTGCTATTTGTCGACCCATAAGCACATCGCGTCTGTGCTCGAGCACAACTAAGTCCCATGCTAAATATTCAGAAGCCATTATTTATTAAATTACTATTTATTTAATATTTTCTGACGTAAAATAAACAAATATAGGAACGATATCGATAGTAGCTATCACTTAGCGGGCTGTCAAAAACTGTCGCAAGGAAATTCTATGACATAACGATAAATCGTTATCTTACCGAAAATATTCGGTAACTTTGCGATGACACTCGATAGTTTTGGCAGTAGAGACTACCAAAAATCGTTACGATCGGATCGTTAGGACTTATCGACCGAATTTTGTCGTTAAGCGATCGCTATCTTTGTCGAGACTGCAGGCCCAGAACTAACACTGGCCAGCGACAAAAGCCGTGTGAGAACATTCAACCTCCTTTGATAGCGTAACGGCGACCCGTCGGTCGGTATAAAGTCTTTGTCGTGAGCAAACTGCATCGTGAAATATCAGATTCCATTATGGCAGAGGAATCTTTTACCGACGTCACGTGTTAAATCGTATCATTTTGCTGCAGTATACCAGGTGGGATTACGGCTGAAAGAACCTGTGGGTGTTTTATGACGATAAGATTGTATGATAGAGAAATAAAACTTAGATGTTACTAATTTCTTTGTCTACATTTACGTTACGTTTTGGTTTGGCTAAAACTTTCTATGTAATTCAATATTATAAACATCAATATATTGTAAACTCAAGCTTGTGTACATACCAAGATTATAAAACATCTCCACAATTTTGAAGTACATATACGTATGTATACAGAAGGAGAAATAAAATCATTTTACACAATTGCAAGAAACAGCTTTATGCTGACAGCTTACTCTTAGACAGTCAACGTGCCGCGTTGCATTTCCAAGTCTTACACAAGACGCTATTTTAGAAAAGAAAAAAAAATGTTTCGAAAATAGAATTCCAACTTTAAAAAGGAAGACACCAAAAAGTTTTCTACATAGCCAACACTTCTCACTTAGGTCGGCATTCACCTAGGGATTACTAACCCGATCGATGAAACACTACACTAATGAGGCAACAACGAACCATATAACACCGGCTTCGAATAATACCTCAAATGGAGCAAATTTAATCGCACTAAGAGTAGATTTACCACAATATTCACCAATAATACAGTTACTACCCAGTTACTACCCAACATCTAAAGCGTTACATTTAGGCTATTAGGCCTAATACTATGTTGGCCGCATACTAATAAGGTAAAACCTATTTTTACCAATCGGAGGAAAGTACTAGATTAACCTTCGAAGTAAGACGTTTTTTATTGTTAGGGATTTTGTTGGGATATAATTTGTGCTGAAAGATTTAGGTGGTTTTTGGGGAACTTTTAAATGAAATGTTGCTTAAGGTAAATCATTCCGAATAGATATTATTCTAATAAAAATACTGTACTGTAAGACTTTGAGAGGTAGGTAAAAAAATAATTATTCACAAAATAGTAAAAATTTCAGTAATAAGTAAGTAGATCGCTGGAGTGTTATACCTAATGCATCAGCTTTTGTGTTCTGTACGTATACTGCTATGGAGGGTGCCCGACCATAAGTGTCAGTTTGTTTGAGAATAAATAAAAAAACAAATGTGAAGATATAAAACTAAAATTGAAGTGTTACTAAGAAGAATACACAAGAAAACAATTAACATTGTGCGACACCTACACGAAAAAAAAATAAAACAAATGTTTTCAACTTTCGTAGCCATATGTCTTGTTACCAGGCAATGTAAAAGAATTCATTTCTTTTCGATTCCAATACAATAGCTGTCCTAAACTAGGCTTAACCTGTATTTTTGTATTTTTCTCAAGATTAGTCTGCCAAACACACAATACGTCTAACTCCATTTATAATTCCAATTCTGAATCTGTCTATATCTGGATAGTAAGGTTCAAGGCCCTAGGTATCGAAAAATAATAATATGGAGTCTTTATTCATATAGAGGTAATATGTCAATTTAAAGGAATCATTTTGTTCAAAGCGTTTATTTTTTTACTTACTTTTAAAGAAGTATACGATGATAAGAACCTTTGAAATAACATTGTATTCATGGACTTGTCGAAAGGACGTTTCTTCCCGCAAATCATTAAAAATTGTCAATGATAAATCCAGATACGATAGAATTATTTCGGAGTTCAGAACAAGGATACGTTTGCAAATTCATGAAAAAGCGAAATAAAATTTTTCAATCAACATTCCGTGATTAAAAGTTTCGTTAATCTGCAAAGCTTTCTCTTACAGAGGTACACGTATTCGGTACTGGGTCAATTAAAACGAAAAATTAAATTGTATAAGCAAATTGTCGAATAGGAATAATTTGGTGGAACCCGCCTCTTAACGGGACGTTAAACCACTGTAGGCCCGTTCCGTTTTCAGCTATTGTCGGTCTTTGTTGAACACTCCCCATTCGTTAACTACCCAAGCTAATAAAATATAGCTTTAAAATTATGGGAGCATGTAAAACAGAAGTAGTGGTCCAGTGCTAAGTTCTAAATTACAATTTGTTTGCAGGAAACCGTTGTACACGCAACGCAATTTATTTCATGGAATCATTGTATGGATCAGTTTAATTAGTTTCCTTTATTCGTATATTCACCAATTCTTTGGTATATGTATGTCTCAACATCTGCATTGTATCTGCAAACCATTGATCTTTACAAACGGCCATATATTCTCTGTTCGAGAATCTCCTTTGTTCAACAGCGCTACAGTGCAAAAGACAATGAACTAACCAAGTAGATACCTCAAAAATTAATAAAACTCAGCTTCGCGTTCCCAAAATTAGTCTAAATATTAATCAGGGTAAGATAGTTGACATAATTCAAGTTAATTAGTTGTGTCATGTGCCAAATACAAGGGCGGTTGTAATTATGTAACGTACCTAATATCATTCACTCACACATGTGTGATGTGTCTCGGTCCTTAACATGGAGGAAGGAAAGGTGAGTGGAGATGCTATAAGGCAGGTAGGTCAGGCGCCTCCTTGTAGCAACGTACGGTAGGCGTGATCGAAACAACCAGTAACTAAAACTAAGAAGGCATTCAGGTTTCTTAAATTATCAAATGAAAACCAATCTATCTAAGATTCGTATTGATGACTTCCGAAGAAGGTGTACGAGGGCGGAGGTGGTAACGTTCCTCGTCCCTCGAACATTCGAATTTTGACGCGCAACTTTCTTAGAAGATTTTGCGTTATGACATCTTCGCTAGTCATTTAGTTCTCCATGTTCCTTTCACGTATACGTCATAATGCTTGTTTTGTAGATGACAGCGTTGTTTGTCTGTCAAGGGTGACATGTTATTCGCCTTTGCTTATTGATATGGAATCTTATAATTGTTATAGGTGTTATTATATCTATTGTGATTTTGTTTGTTTGAATGTCGTTTATAAAAGATGGTTTACGGAATGTACCTATAGAAGTTAGACCAAAGTTAAAAAGGAGGTTAGTATTTCGTTGTTTAATGTTAGGTTTTAAAACAGAAGACGGTGTTTAAGAGTATTCAAATCTCGTTTTAAGTAATAATATAACTCTTTATTTTTCTCATCACAAAGTTACCTTAAAAACTAAACACAGTTGCTTACAGTATGGATATGAACGTAACATTGTGAGAGACTGGTGCCTATGGTAGGTATGTAAATACCTGTATTACAGGTCACCAGGCCTCTCCCCGGTGCTAGCATCCAATTTATACAATATTTGTTACATGGCAAGCAGGATGGTAACGAAGAGTGATAAAGCATTAATACTAATACCTATTTAAAAAAGTGAAACAAAAATTAAGGTTTTGTGAAGCACATGAGTGACATGAATAGTGGTTTGACTATGTTGATAATAATGTATGTATGAATAAATGAATAAAATGGCGTGTAAGCCGAGAGCAAGTCTACGTATGTATGTATGTATGCATATGTATGTGTGAATAGAGTGAGGATGTGTGTATTTATGTATATGTATGTGTGAATGGAGTGAAGATGTGTGTATGTATGTATATGTATGTGTGAATAGAATGAAGATGTGTGTGTATGTATATGTATGTGTGAATAAAGTGAAGATGTGTTTGTATGCTAGCGTGGGTTATGTCAAAAAAATCATTACATTTAAATGGAAAGATTAAGTATGAATCATTAGGCAGGCAATTAGGGGAAAATGAGCTATTTAGGAGGGGCTAAAATATTTTCGGTATCCGTATAGCTTAACGTTTTTAGATAGGTGCTTACAGATATTTTACACTTTGCCCTGGGAAGAGGATATAGGTTTAGGGTTAAATTAAGTTTATTATATAGGTAGGAGCCAAGAAAACAGAAAAAATTCTGCGCGTGTGAGGAGCGGAATCTAGTAGTTGGACAGACCTTATTTTTCCGCCGTTTGTTAGAGTTTAAGTTTGGGTCAAACTGCAATTGGGCATGTTTCCTAAGAATGGTATGTAAAATAAAGGATTGCCTAACAGACAGGATGTCCCATTCTTTATAAAGTTCATGAGACGGAAAACGGAAAGGAAGTCCAAAAGCGACCTTGAGAATGGCACGCTGGGCCCTTTCTACTTCTATAAGATAGGATTTACTGGCACCGCCCCACGAGGTTATGCAGTAATCTATGACTGATTGACACAGAGCATAATAAACCATCTTGATAGTTCGTCGGTCGGCAATGTTTCTGAGATTCCTGAATATATATATAAGCTTCCGCATTCTGGCAACAAGTATATCCAAGTGCCGTTTGAAGGTTAGGGTCTGATCAACTGTAACGCCTAGATATTTTATTTCATCTGTTCTTAAGAGAGATCGGCATGAGCTCAAACAGTGATAGTCTGTACAATCATGTGCAATTATCTTAAGAGAGGCATGGGGAAGGAGGTTCAGTCTGTGCGCAAATGCGATGAATTTGGTTTTGTTGACGTTTAAGGTTAGGATGTTACTTTGGAGCCATCTATAGACAATGTTGAAGCCAGACTGTGCAGAGTTAAACACTTGTTCCCAACTGTCGTTACTAAAAAAAAGAGCCGTATCATCTGCATATGAAAAAATGCTTCCTTTATCAAGAGTAAGTTGGCATAAGTCGTTTATATACGCCAGGAACAGGGTAGGACCCAGAATGCTACCCTGGGGAACGCCATATTCGACAGGCAGCTCATCACTTAACCAACTGCCAATCTTTACTCGCTGTTTTCTGTCGGATAAATAGTCCTCAAGCAGTCTCAATGGTATCCCTCTAATACCTAGCCTCTCTAATTTAGTCACGAGGTGCGGGATAGATACTGTATCGAAAGCTTTGGCTAGGTCTAGGAAGATAACAATACACTTCTTTCTGTCATCAAGATTAGTAATGACCGCATTCACCAACTCATGAACAGGATCACTTGCAGATTTACCACGACGGAAGCCAAATTGTGACGAAGAAATCAATTTATTAGACTCCAAAAAGTTTACTAGTTTTTGGTTTATCAAACGCTCCAAAATCTTCGACAGCGAGGGTAGAATTGAGATAGGCCTGAAATTATCGACACAGTCTCTATCTCCCATCTTATGAATTGGTTTAATAACAGCTGTTTTAAAAGCATTTGGGAAGGTACCAGTCGACATAGCTAAGTTACATATGTGGGTCAACGGTCCAACAAGAGTATTTGCATACCGCTTAATTACTTTACCAGAGACCCTGTCATCTCCAGCAGCACAGTTACCCTTCAGTCCCACTATCAGATTCAAAATGTCTCGCTCATCAGCGGGCAACATAACAAATGAATTGACAGGAGGACTAGAGGGCAAGTCATTTACTAACGGAGCATTTGAGTTGGCTAGCTGTGAAGCCAATCTACTACCCACAGTCACAAAAAAGCTGTTAATTTTATTGATGTCATCTTGGGGGTCGCTAGAGGAAAGAAGACAATGCGAGTGATCTATCACAGTTTTATTATAACTGATGGTTTTCACTACATCCCACAGTTGCTTAATATTACCCCTCGATCTTTCTATCTCATGCCTCTCGTAAGCCCTTTTTACTTTCTTAAGAAGAGAACTGCAGAAGTTCCGATATCGTTTGCAGGTGATTTTAAGGGCCTCGTTATCAGGATGACGTTTCAGCTTCTTAAAGAGATTATCCCTATTCTTCATGCAGCGAAGAAGTCCTTTTGAGATCCATGGCTTACTGATACGTTGCCTTCTTGGGGTATGGGTGATACTGGAGCAGTCTTTTATGGCATTTGAAAGAGAGTTAGTTAGCATGTTAGTTGCTAGATTAGCATCATCACATTCCATTATATTTTGGAGATTAATATTTTGCATAGTTTTATCCAGTCGCTCAAAGTCAATTATGAATGTGTCTCTGCTTATATAATTCTCCTTAGAATCTAAAGAGCAGGTTAGGCCTACACTCTGGTGGTCAGTAATGGAAGAATTGAATATTAAACACGTCGTTTTTAGCCTTGTTTTAATCATCAAGTGATCGAGACAAGTACGTCCGCGAGTTGGTTCAGTATGGCCTGATAGTATAGAATGACTGGCTAGTACGTTTAGGTAATCACACGACCGAATATCAGAAAAGCCGGAGGCGATATCTATGTTTTTATCTCCACATAAGTATATTTTTAGGGTTCCGTACCTCAAAAGGAAAAAACGGAACCCTTATAGGATCACTTTGTTGTCCGTCTGTCTGTCTGTCTGTCTGTCTGTCTGTCTGTCTGTCAAGACCCTTTATCTCAAGAACGCGTGGACGTATCAAGCTGAAATTCACATGAAATACTCAGGTCTATTGTCTCTTTAAGCTGTGAAAATGTCAAACTTCTAAGCCAAGCCAATCAAAAGATACAGCCGATTATGTCGATATTTTCAACAAATTTTCGACACTCGCAAAGGAATCAAAACCTACAGGGTACTTCCCGTAAACTCAGAGTCTTGAAATTTGGCATGAAGCATTATCATATAGTGCAAATATAGGAAAAATTGCGAATATCTCATTTTTTTAGTTATATAATATAAAAAAAAGATTTTAATAAAATGAAACTTACTACCTTATTTCTCATGAACGAATAAAGGTATCTAATTGAAATTTATACCAAATATCTAGGTCTATTGTCCCTTTAAGCAGTGAAAAAATCAAACTTCTAAGTTAACGCGATCAAAAGATACAGCAGTTATACCGACACCTTAGACGAATTTCCGTCACACGCTAGGGAATCAAAACCTACAAGGTACTTCCCGTGAACTCAGAATCTTGAAATTCGGCACGAAGCAACGTTATATAGTACAGATAAAGGAAAAATTGCGAAATTGATAAATTTGAATTTACATAAAATATTAAAATATTATTTTTGCTTACATGACATAAAATATTTTTAAATAATTATAAACTTACTACCTACCCTTTTTTACATGAGTGCGTAGAGATATTAAAGTTGAAATTCATATCAAACACTTCTTAAATATAATTGCCTTTTAAATTGTGAAAAATTTTAAATCATTCAAAGGTCATTGGGCACCTTAGTATGGAAACCATACCCACGGCGGATACGAACGAAATATAGCACAGTATAATGATAAAGGCTCTGATTTACTATGGCATTAGTCGCATCAATGTGAACCATGGGAATCTAGAGAAAATCAGGTGTAAACATCAAATATTTTCCTCATTTCAATGGGGAATTTAAACGACCAAGTTTGACGGATTTGAAAAATCATTTCTTTTAAAGTGAAAGAGTATACGCGCCGTTTATTTCCATTGTCATCAGGTCAGGATCTGATGATGGAAATCCTGAGAAATCGAGGGCAACTATCAGAAATTGAAGGCATTCATAGGATTAAAACTTGATTCTCAGATGTATGTCTGGTGATACTATCAAACAGTGAAGGTTTAGAGCTTACCTGATGATGGAGACGTGAGAAAGTCGAGAGAACTCCTCAACGGTATGTTTAGTAACGTCGTGTTTGGGCTTATATTATTCGTATTGACGAGGACTTTTCACAAAAGTTAAAAATAAAAACTTTTTACAAAAAAAAAAAAAAACAACTTCTAAAAACAACAAGAAAACTGTTTATATGCATCGGTCTAGATCTCGGTGGTTAAATAAATATAGATGCATTCTTTAGACACCGACTTCTAGACCGATGCACCTATCATCTTTTTAATTTCTTTCTTGCTTTTATTTTCTTGTTGCTTTTTTATATGTTTGAAGTTGGATTTGTTTGTAAAATGCTACAAAATAAAATAAAGCCGACTTTATAAAACAAAGAAAGGGACAGAATTACACTTTTGTCAAGGCTTTAGAAACGTAAAGCCAGCAGCCCCGAATCCTACTCTCGAGCAGTCGTTGTTACAATTCGACAGTTACAAGTCGTCAGGCAGTTTCGAACAAAACCTGAAACTGGGGCTCATTAGGTGATTAATCCCTCAAAAATAAAAGATCCCATTAGTACTGAATTCTCATCACCTAAAATAAAATAAGCTCCAACACGGTTACGTTATAAATTGTAAAGGAGTTCCCATAACTATATCTGATCTTTGATATCGATCCCACAATGGCAGTCAAACTTATCTATGTGGAAAGTCTTCACCAATACGAATAAAATAAGCCCAAACACGTGGTAGTTGCAACATACCGTTCAGGAGTTCCCTCGAATCTCTGTAGTCTCCATTATCAAATCAGCTAAAAACCTTCACTGTTTACCAGTATCCTCAAAAATACACTCACATGTCTGGTTTTGACTCGATACGTGCCTACAATATTCAAGAGTTGCCCTCGATTTCTCAGGGTTTCCAGATCCTCATCAGATCCTGGTCATCCGAATTGACATCCTCCTTCTTTATGAAAAGTCTTTAACAATAAAAACTAGCATTGCAACCTGTACAATCCTCTGAAACTGCTTGTCTTTTATATTTTTCAAACGATCCTGGACATTCGTCTCCATGGAATTTTGATAAAATATTTATATTCAAAGAAACGTCATACCATTCTCCACGATTTAAAACTACTTTGATTCATGTCCGCCACTTTTTACAAAATGGGTCAGATATGCCCAATGACCTTAATTAGCTATTTTCAATCAGATTTCTGAATGATGACTACAAAATGTTGTATATAAATAACTTTAATAAAATAACTTTTACAAGGTACTGGCCTACTATTTTAGTTATATTATAAAATAAAAAATATTAACTATTTTGGTCTCACAAAATAATCATAACTATGATTGTTCTAAACTGAACGGTTGGCGCGAGACTCACTTTTTATCTATACAGGATTTGTACGGAACCCTCGGTGCGCGAGTCCGACTCGCACTTGGCCAGTTTATTTTGTAAGTCTTTAATTTTGATAAAAGCTGATCAAGCGAAGTAATGAAACCCGTCAGGTTACTTTGACTAGGTGGCCGGTAAATGCCAATAATGCATGTTTCCGAGTTTAATTTTAATAAAAGACAGTTTGCATCAATTAATGGGGGTTCTTCAAAATTGACTTTAAGATTTTTATTAACATATATAACAACTCCCTCATTTTGCGTTTTATGCAAGGTTGTCGAAGCGTAATTGTAGTTCTTTAGGGAAGGTATGGTTTTTGTTCTAGGAAGCCAACATTCAGACAATATCAGAACATCCCAGGATACATTAGACCTTTGAAGAAGTGTGATTAGGTTTGGCATATTACAGTTAATGCTCCGGATGTTCTGTGAAAATAGGTTAAACGCTCGTTTTCCATTTGCCACATACTTTTCAGCATCCTCTATATCACAGCTTATGGCCCTAGCCACCCGAAAGCAATCCAAGTCAGAGTTTATATGTTCAATATTTTGCATTGTCTTATTTTAAATTAAAATAAATAAGTATAAATATTTGGTATATATAAGTGGTTATAACTACGGTACCTACCAGTATTAATTTCTAAGTAAATAGAAACAAAACATTCAGTTTGATTCTGACAATTGTTCCTAGTATAATTCACATTGTATTTAACATAAAAGCTCAAAACTCGATCTTCAAATTGGTTCCACATAACATCACTCTATTTTCCTAACTAAACTGTTTATTTCTGAGTAAGGGTTCGCTGTCTGACTCTAGACAGTTTGTCATAGAATTATTTCTAAATTATCCAAAAGCGAACTATTTCAAACAGGTCTCCAGTCCCAAATAAATATTATATCTACCTTTGGCTATGAACAGAGAATATTAAAAATTTGGATTAATCTACTAAGCTTAGCTAGTTACTATGAATCCTTTATTGTTGCAATAAACTGTAATCTAAGCGAACCTTATTTGAAGATACATTTTTTAACCAAGCAACAGTTTTATAGAGAAGCTACAGAAATATTATATCTTTCAAAAGAGTCTTTGAAGCTTAAATTATTACGTAAGTAAGCTCTTTTCTAAAGTTCTTTCATTTTATGCTGGTGAGGGCAATTTTTATTTTTTTATTTGTCGCCGTAAAATTTATTTTGTCACATTTACTGCTTATATTTTCAATAAAATATTTTTATTAGTTTCGTCTATTTGGAATGTGTTTTGCTAGGAGAAAAATAGCACCTCAGAGACAGTTTACGTCTACTTAACATGCAAGTAAGAAGTTGTCCTATTTTCTATTCAATGTTTAAGTTTAATAAAGTTCTAACAAATTGACATAGTATCAATTTAATAGAAAATTATTGAACAAAAAGTACAAAAAAAAAATCTAAACCACCCCTTGCGAAGCGGGAACGAGTGATTAAATAAAAACACCACATTAATAAGTAATCTTCTAAGGTTAAACACACATCAACTCAATACATTCAAAATCACAAACAGCAACTTTAGACCAAAATGAATTGCTGATTCTCAACACGAACAGTATCTAACTGTCTAAACTAATTTAACTTTCGACTCTCTGAGTGTGTCTTTGTATTTTAATCGAACAACCACCTCGTACGCACGCTCGTGTTCCGAAAATGCACTTCGATTCGACTGATCTAATCAATGCTTTCGGAAAATGGCTCGGAATAGTTCGGCTATTTTCGGCAAGTTTCGGAACGTACTAAATATAGCGTATGCTTAATGCCTTGCATGTTCAGGGACTGAAAATGGGCTTTGATTTTTCTTATTTTGGAGTTTTAAGTTCAGGTAAAGTGGTCAGATATTTGCTCGAATAACCAATTCTTAAAAATTAGGAAATAACCTCAAACAGGTGATGTAAACAATTATTATAAAGTATGTCCTAAGGACAGACATCTAGACTATATTAAATGAATCGACCGATACTTAATAAAAAAATACCAAATTCCTAGACCATCATAAGTAGTCTATTTTAGACATACCAGTGTCCTTTGAACCCACTTTTATGTAAGTTTTATACATTATATTGTATCAGTATTTCATTGTCCACATACTTAAGATCTGAAATTTTATCAGTGGGATGATAAGTTGTTTATTGTTGCCCAAAATAATGTGGAATAAGATAAATAGACAGCTTTTAACCCTTTTCCTAGACAACACCATCTTGGAATTTATGACGTCCTGATACTCAGAAGTATGACGTATATATTATAAGTTAGCCGAGATTTTGTAAAGTGGAATGTTTTTTTTTTCATTTTAAGCAGTATGTAGTGGGATGGTAAATAATGTGACGGATGTGTGACTATAATAATATGGTCTTTCTATTCATTTATTTGTAAAGACGTAGGAGATGCAGCTATATTTGGAAAATGTTCACCGACCTTTTGAATTGGCGTGGGAAGTGAAGTTCAAACTAGCTGATGCATCAATCCACATGTCTACCAATTAATGTAAGAGTCCTTCATTATTTGTCTTTATACTTATAGAGTGGACTTTTATTTGAGGCTGGCGTTAAAATAGCTCAAAATCCTTCAGTATTTCCAACTTTACACAAAGTACAAACTTTTAAAAGCCCAAGAGAATTTTGTAAGTAAATATTTCGTTCAATAACATTATTATCTCCATTACTTGGTCAACGTGGGCACCGATGCGAGGAATTGGGTCATTTCTAGTTAAGCTTAGATCGGCTAAAGTAACAACAGTTAATTTTCTCGTTACCTTGCTACGGTTAGCTAACTGTGATTCCATTTATACGAAAATTTGTTCACCGAGTAAGCGAGACGTTAATAATATTGTGTATCCCTTTGTAGTTGGATTCTCATAGCGAATTTACCAAAGGATCTGATACTCGATCATACTCGCTTTTAGTTCAGTATGATTGCTAAATTGGGACAGTCGTCATTGATACACTAATTAGAGAGATGTGTGTGAGTCTCGTCTTTTCTAGATAATCTATTGATAGCCCTGTAGCGTTTCAACTAGGAATTAAAAATATGATAATCATGTGATTGTCTTAAAAGATGAGATGAATTAAAGGTTAAATATTGAAACAAATTCGTATTCACTTTGCTAGAATTGCTAGAATTTTGAGTCTTCACACAATTTTTACAAAAATATAAAGTATTATTTATAAAATAGGTAGTTCAATGAAGGCGGTTAGTACCTTGCATCTAGTCTACATTGAAGCTGGAAGCAGGTGATTGCTCGATAGCAAATATAATTAGTTTCATCACAGAAGCCCTCAAACGTTCTATCAAAGGCGCTTTTACGTAAATCAATACATTAAGTTACCACGCTACTTGGTAAAGCAATACTAGTATTCAAGTTCTCCTTATATGTAAATATGCTTCAATAGATAGACAATCAAGCAAGTTTGTAAACTTGTTGGTTTGCAAATAAGAGTTTAAAAATCAAAATGACAGAATGTGTGTTTAATTAGAGCATAAGTTAAGCATAGAATAAGTTACTTCTAGACGTAAAGAAGTTATTTAAAATGAAGTAAATAACATAGCTAATATTTAGTGACATAAGCAGCAGGAATTATCTTTGTATTGTATAAATTTATGATCTAAAACTGCTCCTGTATATTAAAATTGCACAATAAAAATATTCAATCCATTGAAACGTATATCCGTGAATATTAACCATATTGAATGAGTCTATTAATAGCATATCCATCAAAATTTCAGGTAACAAGACGAGACGGTCCAATTCGAAATAACACAATCAAAGAAGCTACCTCAAGAATAAATTACTAAAAATAGAACTACAGTTCTTTAAGATTTAATCTTTAGAAATGAAAATCAATCGATAGGGTTTTAATTAAAATTTCGTAGTAGAAAATTGGAAGGTAAGGTAGAATATTATTGGCTGTGATTTATTTTTAGAGGTCATTGATAATGAAACAATATCTCTTTACAATAGAATATTGGACTTTAACGAAAGAGGTAGGTTTGGTTAAGTTTGATTAATTTTTGAAGGGGACCCTGTTTCAAGTGAGAGGATTTAATTTAATTACCTTGTATATATATGTACCTATATAATTCTGAAGTATGAAATGGAAAATAATTGATATCTTAAAGACTGGCGGTTAAAATTATATATAGCATGTCTGTTTCCTACATAAATATTACCCTGACATCACGAACTCGTAAATAGCTGTCTGTCTTTCAAGCTAAAACCGATTTAAAAGAAAATTAATACAAAGTCAAGAACCTGAGGAAGGAATTAGGCTATTCGTTACCCGATTGATGGAGTTGGTCTCCCAATCATTGGTGAAACCGCGGGCAACAGCTCAGTAATTGTTTGTTCATGAATACTTTTTTGATGCAATAAATAGGTGCTACTGATTCAAGAAAAAGGTGTTTACTGTATCTACATACCTAACTCAGTACACGTCGGCATAAAATTACCATAATTCCCCAAGGTATGGTAGGGAGAAATCGCTGAGCGCAAAGCTAGTTAGCAGTGGTTACCATTCTTACGTATTTATTTAGTTTTTTTCACAGAACAGAATCTTTTTTGTTTGTTTATCTGATTTTTCACACTTGCGGATTTTCCTCTCGGAAAACCTGCTACTGGGAAAAGGCCTGGAAATTGTTCATTAATGATGATTCACTGATATGTATTTTTGAATGTCTACGTAGTAGGTAGGTATATACTATTTTCAAGAAAAAAAGTTATGTGCAGAATAAAGCCGATTTTTCATAAATTCATTTTATTCGTCTCACAAAAGTTCAATCTTTCACAGAACACGAGTCCAGTCAGTTTTCTGAGAATTTCGTCCGATATTCATATTTTCTCCAATAATGCACACATAAGCAATAAGATTTCGGTTTGTGACAGATGTTGAAAATTTGGTGATATGTCACACTTTGTGCCCAAAATTGCATTCGTAAGTATAATAAAATAAGCTATTGATGATGAAGGTAAATTTACAAAGCGTAAACGATAATTTTTATCATCTATACTGATATTATAAAGAGGAAAACTTTGTTTGTTTGTTTGGTTTTAATGGATAAACTCGAAAACTACTGGACAGATTTTAACTATTCTTTCACCATTAGAAAGCTATATTAACTGCAAGTAACATAGGCTATATTTTATACCGGTGCGGGCAGTAGCTCCCACGGGATGCGGATGAAACTGCGGGAAAACGGCTAGTTATATATAAAGTCGTCCGTTATTGAAAACAATTATAAAAAAAATAACAGATACTACCTTCCCCGCGTAGTAATTTACGACAGCAAATGACCAGCTAGGTGTTTAAAATTAATTAAAGAGCCGTATAGTGTATCCAAATTAAATGTTTGTATTTATCACCACGCTTATGTCAAACTCTCAACCGACTATAAAGACAATAATTTACACCCCTATTGTTATCGCATGCATCTTAACCAACTAAATTATTCACGGTCCATTGCTTATTACAAAGGCGACCTCTAGAGACTTACTGGTTTCTGGCAGGCGATGTATAGAGTACACGACTGCTTCGTGCACCTCTGGGAGACTGACCGGAGTGGTTCGTATCCTCTCCTCTTCAGCACTCTTTTCTAAACTTTGCAGGTATATGGAGTAGACGCTTGCTGTACACCGAATCTGAACAAAAACATTGTAAGATTAGAAATTATATTGCATACCTTTCATAGTTTGGGACTTAAAACTATGGAGTAGGCTCAGAACTATTTTACAGAAGGCAGAGCCTTGTACTTTAGATTAGATTATTCTTTATTTTCATCAAGAAAATTAACAACACAGGAAATTACAATACACCAAGAAGAGACAAATGTACTTTTTCACTCATAAGAGTGCCTGTAGTTTAGACAAATGGTGGAAATGAAAAAAGTTAGCATCATTTTCCAAACCACCATTGGAAATAATAATATCATTCGTCTGTCCTGATCTCAATTTTTATTAAGGTGAAAACATTCAAAATGTACTTACTATATTGGAATCGTAAGATAAAAAGTAAAGTCACCATATCAGTCAAGTCACAAGCCAAAAATAGAAGTAGCACACTTCTTATAAACAAAAGCACATCGGTATTTTCTCCTCATCTTTTTCTGCCGCACTCAGAACAAATTACATGTTACCTACTTGAGTATCAAGTCTGTATTGCAAACAAAACACCCAAGAGGTGTTATTTCCCAGAGTAGGCAATGCTTCATAACCACCCTTGTGTTGCACTAAAATACTCGCTTATTTATGGCTGAAAACTATAGGGGAACTGCCTGATATACTGGTTTTCGAATTTACAGCTTAAGCTGAAGTTTTCTTGGATTAAAGTTAAACTGCGAACATCTATGCGGCTTCAGAGTAATCTTTTAAACAATTTTGCTACATTCATACTTTACTGTTTTTTGTTAACTAATTTCAAGAGGCATTACAATGATAGCCTCAAATTATTTTGGGTTGGATATTGAAGTTGTAGCTAAATAATCTAAATTGATTGAAGTTTGATTACAGAAAGAGCAGAAATTAGTAATAGAACTAAATACTTAATATATATTTACCTAATATTTATCTACCTTTTCTTGGGTTAGTCAGACAACCTCATTCTTCATTAATCATAATAGCTATTTCAGTCAAAACAATCACAAAATAATCGACTGAATCATAGGCCTAAGGGGATTGTTACTAATTGTTGTATTCATAAATAATTTCACATAACAATTTAGCCGTTCAATCGATTGTTCTATTTCAGTAAATAAGGCAAAACAATCAAATGGAATATTGAATCGATAACAGAAATAAAGTAATTATAACTTTGCCTAAACTTTGATTTGAAAGTCAGAGTAACAACCCAACTGGTCGAGATTTGTTCAATTGTTCAGGGTTCATTTTGTAGCCTGAACTAGTGCCTACAATACCTCAATAACTATATTTTATCACAGCTAACAGGTTTTATATTCTTCAAGTAAAAACTGCAATTCAATTACTAAAATTGGTACGAATAATATCAGAATAAAAAGCTACGTACTAAGTACTTGACTATCAGTAAATCACGACATAACGAATCAGATTTACATTTCATTGCTTCCAAATTATGTTCCTCGGACTTTCGACAACATGAATTAAGTCGTAAGATTTTATTTCTTTTTTATGGCTGTAATAAAAACTGCTCACCTTAATTTTTCCTCTGACGAAATGGTGTTTTTGTACGACGAACTGTATGGTGCTGTAGGCTGTCATGGGGCCGCCGACTGTTTCGCCATCCACGCGATGTAGGACATGCTGACTCAACGCCTGAGAAGATAAAATTACCAGGTGTTAAGTCAAGCTCGCGTGACAGCCAAGATAAGGAACGCCGACACGACCCGGAAAACTTTCAGCTTAACGCTCAGTAGAACCAATATGGGTCGTTACTTAACCTCCCAATAAAGAAATGGAAAAATGTTTGAGTTTAATTCCGAAGAAAGCTTCCGTCTTTTGGTTTATGTTATTGCTGTTTTAATGGTTTTAAAACACACAGTAGTTGCACAATGAATTATGACGAAGTTAAAAGTACTTCACGAAATTATTTCTGCAATGACTATTGTTTTTCAAGATATTGAATAGTTTTCAACAACTTTAAAAAAATTATTAAGCCGCATTTGAACTGCATCTACCGTAAAATACATAAGTTTTTTTTATGGTACGTTCACTGTAAACATTAATATTAAATTACAAGTAAAGGGCAAAATCTCGATCCTCAAACCAATAGACGGTCATTCACAATTCATAACTCTTACTTAGGCAAAGTGTCTCTTTGATTGACGAATGTTACTCTAAGCCTGTACAGGGTGAAACAACTTCCAGTAAATAAGCAAGTAAGTGAATAATAAAATAGCATTTTATTCCGTCTCAAACAACTATCTAGTAATTTATTCATGAGACATTATGGAGTGTTTCAAAGCGAGATTACTTAGAACTGTGACGTCACTAAACACTATTTATGTTTCCGTTGACTAACATTGAACAAATTGAGCACTTGGCTGCTATCATTGTTAACGCCAACTAATTTATTGAAGAAAGATAGTAACTTTGGAGGGGCTATTTTCTATTTTAGGGCTTTTCTACCTGAATAACAATTCGTCAATTGTGTAAGTAGGTAGTTCTGAGTTACGATACTGGAATAAATTGTTCATTGTTATATCATTAAAATGTATACTTACAATGTTTGATAAAAAATACACGGCATGTGGCTTAAGATCATTGTATCCTGTATCGGTTTCGTACAAAACAAGCAAAAACGAAAATCTAATTTCACCTAATCTAAAAAATTACCGGGAAATGTAGGCCGGTCTATCATTACGCCGGTATTCGTGCCAGTAAATGGTTAAAATTAATTTACCGCCCAGACCTTCGTCCGCTATCTATCTAATGAACCTCCAACTTAACCGCTGGATGAAACTAATTACTAATCAATACCCTTTTCAACGAGGCCTCCAGACACCTAATCTAATAAAATAAACAGAATATGTTTATCCTTCCAATGTGTTGATTACGGTAGCGTAACTTAATTTCGATTGCTGAAAATCTATCATCACGGTAAAGCTTAGCTGCCTAAAAAGCTTGTTGGCGAAAAAAAAAAACAAAGTTGGAATAAAATACGCAGTCCCGTCAGAATAGCAAAAACGGTTTACTACCAACCTAATCGGAATAAAAATGGATATTTACAGTAATTTTTATATTTTATTGGTCCATTTTATTCGAGAAAAACGAAATCAAACCGCTGCGCAATAATATCGTCTAAACGGTTTTGTACTGCCATAATCGTTGGCCACGCGTAAAACGCGTCCAAGAGATAGGACGCCATCTATCACGTTAGGACAATAAAAAACCGGCCTAAAACTGCCTATTCGGAATATCAAACACTCCCTTTAAGTCTGTGACGTTCCAAATCACCTTTTTCGGGGATAATACCAAGAATTATAGGTGTATTTATAGTCCGATTATGTTAAAGTCAACAGTACAGCTATATTTATCGAATGTAGTATCGTTTCTGCCGGTTTTACGATTTCGACGAGTGAATCGTCCTTGTAGAATAAAATATTGCGGGTACATGAGTTTACGAGTAATTTGAATTCCCTGGGTGTTTTCAGCGTTTTCTATTCATGTATTTTGTTTTAGTAAATAGGGAATTTGTAAATTTTTTGTTGTAAGTGGATTTGTATGCAGATGAATGATAAATCAGATCAGAGATTACTAAAATAATAATAATTGTAAAAGTGATTTGCATACTTATTTATATTTTAAGATCATTCATTAAATCCATCAATGATATCAACTTCCTCTATTTGTTTGGTTACGCCATTGGTAATGCTGTACATAAATCACAGATATCTCGACTTTACAACTGCCTACTTTTCCCTTTTCGTGATTTTACATTCTAAAAAAGCAATTGCAAATTTTCACGTATCAAACATGAAATAAATTACGGCTGTCTGAAACAACTGTAGATTACGTCTCGCCCGCACGTTGGCTCAGTGAACCAGACCACCCCTCCCAACGACCTTCCCCCAATTCCTTCCTTCCTACTAATTTCATGAGCTCATCAGAAATACTAAGCAGTCACACCAGTCATTAATTATTTAACAAGCTCTTCAGCAAAGTGAGTAAAATATAATTTTAATTGAAGCCAGGTTTCAACTTTCCCCTCTCAAAACGTCTTTTGCAAAAGTTGAGTATAATTAAAATTTTAAGATCAATTCGAATTCGCTCTAGCACTCGCTTCATCGAAGTTTTTGACGTATCAAAATGTCAAGAAATCAAATCAAAAATTGTAATTTCAATTTACGTTTCCAGGATTTGAAATTGAAAGGTTTGTGAATAGTTTTTTTAACGGCGGAATTGATTCATAGAAATGTCATTAAAGGTAAAGTAGAAGTACCTATATTTTCGAAGAATTCTTTCTCCTTTTGCTGCTGTTCATATTTGCGTACTGAACACATTGTAAAGCAATGCCTGTAGTGGTCATATTCAGTGAACTGGCAAGTGGATTACTGACCGCACACCTAGAAAGGACTTTTGAATAACGAAATCCTGTTGAATGCTAACGAACCCAAGGTTATTTCAATCGAAATTAATCAAAATTTCCGTCATTATTTTAACGGGCACGTGACGTAGGTATTTGGAAATAGCTGGCAGTTTCCCGTGGATTTTTCCCACGTTTCGAGGAAATTAAAGTTCCACGCGTAGTTATCAAATATGACACTCCCAAATAAAGATGCTTTCCATTGATCAAATTATTTTCAAAATCGGTTGATCATATCCAGAGATTTTCCTCTACAACTACCACAATCTGTTAATTGAGACAAAAGCTTTTTTTAATATTGTTAAACATTTACTTACATTTTGTGCAAAGCCTATTTGTTTGTACTACTTTTTCGCAAAAAATACACTGTCACGAAGAAGAAAGAATGAGTGAAGGCCGAAAATGTTCACACGAGAATTCCTTGAATAAACCCCTTTAGTCACCTTCCACGACAGTTACGAAAAGAAATAGGGTCTATTGGGCGTCCTCATAAATCGCTGCAATTTACTACTGTGACTTACTAAAGGTACGAGACTCAACTGAAGGTATATTATTTACACAAAATATCCTACCAATTTCCTACCTTTGAAAAATTACCTCAACACTGATAAATACATTGACGGCTTAGCAAGTTTCGAATATTCGGGACCTCCTCGTTTAAGTTGGGAGGGAAACAGACTGTGATGAATGAGAACATCAATTGGCTTTGACTTTTATTCGCATAGATTAATTAATAACCAGAACTTAGTCGTACATCTTTGTTAAAGGGATGGATAACCGATGAGTTTTATTTTAATTGAGATTGATGGGATACCGATAGTTTATTAATTTGAGATTTCGGATAAGTAATTGTTGGGCCAATTTCCGTTCATAATGATATCCTTGTACCTCAATTAGAATATAGATTTTTTATAAAATGCTGATTAATTGTGAAGTATATGCTTACTTGGAACCACATAAACGTTTTTCTTGCTGAAAATCTTTATTACCCTTTGAAACGCTTGAAAACTATGAAAATCTGTAAACTGTTAAAACAATGATTAAATTCTAGTGAAAATGGCGTTTTAAGTTGAAAAATATAATTGTAAGAAGAATCAGAGTTTTAATTAATATAATTCATGTATTATAAGTCTTTTAAGTTTATGTGATTATCGCTTTGGCTCTAGTGATAATGGAAATAAAATTCGGATGTAAACAAAAAATATAAATTAACGTTATTATGAGGATAATCGACGTATAAAGTAAAATTGCTGCGTAAGTACGTAACTGCGTACGTAACTGCGTAGTATTGCGACATTTTCAAGAATAACCCTTATGCCCAAAAATGTTCAATCAATATTCAACCTCCTTCACGGTTCCATATAAATAAGAAAATAGTTTTATATTATTCTTGTTGGTTTTCAATGATTCACGATTTTTTATTGTAATAATTTGTAAACTCATGTCTGATATGAAAAGATGAAAGAAAAATCTTTAAAGTTCTTCTGAAGTACTTACGAATAGCCAAAAGTTTCAATTTTAAATGTCAAATATGTTTCTATTCACTTCTAACAGAACTATAACAATTTTCAATCTCATCGGACGAGAGAAACAAGTTGTTCGCCAACTTACAGTTCCGATGGTCGCTTTTCCGAAGTTTTGATAAAGTTCTTTGTTATTTCTTATGATTAGCACTAACAATGATGGCCAGTGATAGAAGCGGGCGTTCCGAAGCAATTACAGTAATTGATTTACCTTCATAATGGCTACTTAATGTTGTTTGATAAGCAAACTTCGAGCGTGTTTGGCAACTTGCGCCGATGAGACTATGAGGCTGATCGCGTGGCCTTGAAGTTACAGGTTGTTTATTTTTGAATAGACTTTTGACGAATTTTGTATGATGGTGTGCTGTTTTCTTTTATCCAGGAAGGTATGAAGCCTATTGCAATGATTTTCCTGCATGTCGCAATAAATCCAATGAGTTATTTTGTTGGTATTTTTAAGTCACAGGTTTTTCTTGAATTCCGGGTTTGTATTGCGTTTCTATTTCTATTTTCTCTCCATTTGTGTGCAGATTTCATACATTCTTTCAGTGTCAAATAGCTCGTTTATTGAGGCAAAGTATAGGCTACTTTTATATAGGTTCGTGGAGTACTCACGGGTAGCTGGTAAAACCGCTGGTGGAAGCTAGTAAATATTAAAATTGACACTGCACTCAGCAAGTGTGGTTCTGTTTATATTATCCAGCTCTATTATATACTCTTCCGTAGTAAAACATATAAGTATGTCGGTATTAATAATAATGCGAATGCAAATATTGATAGGGAAAACAAACGACACTGTGTTATATTAGGTGGTGAAAAACAAACTCATATTGTTATCAGAGGTTTTTTTAAATCTTTTGTGTAATTTACACAATAGACAGGTGTGATGATGATTTTTCTTTTTTATGGTTATTTGTCTCTTTTAAACTTAGTATTTTTAGGTTGCTGGATAGCGGGTTTTGTATGAAAACAAGTGAACGGATAACAAACGCAGCGTTACCGCACCGCTGCCGCATAGCAACCGCGCCGACACGAAACATCCAATTTAGTAACTTATTTTAGTAGGATCAATATGGTTGGGAAAAAGGCTCGGAGGATGATGATTTTAGTAGGATCTAAGGACGTTGTAGTTCTTATCATAATTAATATTTTAGACAACTTTTATTTATACCTCGTATTTCAAAGTTGGTGAAAAATAAAATAATATTTCGCACAACCCGGAATAAACAATAAGATTGGCAATGTCGCAATTGAATAAACATTTTATATTTATTTACAAGCTAAACCAATAAAACTTAGATATCAACTGTTTGTTGAAACCTAAATTTTGTCTAAAACTGAATAAATAGGAGTACATAAACACACACGACGTTATATTAATACAATAAAAATATGCAATTCCAAAGTACGAAAAGAATTCCATTCATTAAGAACTTACTCGAATTTGAATTTTTTTAATAATGTTTATATTTTTTCCGAAAGTATTCGCGCTAGTAACTAATTGTTGGGTGATCGAAAACTAATACTTGATCACTCGGCTGTTTAGCTCATATAAAGGTTTGAGTGAATTTAGCAAAATTCACGCACAATTCAATTTAAATTTTAAAGCAGTATTAGGTGACCAATTTCCCTATGGTACATATTGTAGTGTATTCAAAATATTATAACGTTAAAGTTTTACTTTAACTTGTACTATTAAAAAATTGCCGCAAATCACGTGATTAATTTGGGGATAAGTGCAAAATTTTGCGCACGACAGCTGAAAATATAAAAGTATTAAATTCTACAAACAACACTAAGACTGTGTAAACTCGTTATGTACACTTTGATAATGCTAGTATGGTAAATAGTAACAACACCTATTATCTACGATAGTAATTAACTTGTAAAGGTCGGGTGGCAATTTAAACAAGCTGACGTAGAATCTCATTGATGTATATCTATCTATTCAGATGTTCTTTTTATCGGCATGGCTTAGCATAGCATAAAAAACTTTCGTTTTTATAAAACGATAAAAAAATAACACGACTTACACGTGGATTTTTTATATGGAATTTTGATTTTTCATATTTTTTTATTCGATAATATACAATTACATACAGGAACCTGTATAAAGACACATTTTTACAAGAAAAAAATATTTTATATGATGGTAGTCATACCCATTACAGTTAATTAAACAAGTTTTGGAAATTCTGAAGAAGGTACATAAATAATTTTGAAACAGGAAAACATAAAATATATTGTATATAATGTAAACCAAAATTACTCAAATATATGAATAATCCTTAGCTAAATCTTAGTTATTAGTAAACTAAATTGAATATATGCAAGGGCAACTTGTGGTGAGTGTTACGAAAATTTTGATGTTTCAGAAATGTCGAGGAATTTCAGACTCTTAGTGAATTTAGTCACAGGGATGACGGTGGCATGAGTATACAAACTACTTCACGAGTAAATGTCGTGGCATTTGAAAGGTTACAGATTTATAGAAGTTATTTTCATTTACTTTTCTTGCATACTTTCTGAAAAATGTACATTTGAAATAATCAACTAGGTATATATCTTAGTGAACTAGCTATTAAAATATCATGAATTGCATTTAAAAGTCTGAATAGCTGAATAAAAATCGTTTTAAAAATATTACCTATCGCAAAATCCAATTAAAGAAAATATACCGCTAAAACTTTCCTTAAAGGCAACCTGAATCCGAAGTTTACATGAATTTTCCAGGTCAACCAAAGCGATTCATATCTAAGTGAGAGATTTACATAATGTGGGATAAAGGAGTTACGTAAATAAAACCCCTTTGATATTATGAGACGTTTAACTACGACCCAATTTAAGGAAAAAACATTTTTGAAATCGCATGAATTTGTTTGTAAAAATGATTTATTTCCAGCACATAATATACCTAATATTAAAACGTACTAATGATTTGATCCGCATATTTTATGAATAATTTTTAAAAGCTATTTCAACACGTTTTATTTTTTAAACATAATATTTAAGGTTGAAATATTTGTTCGATAATTTTGGTCGCTACGTTATTTGAAAGAGGTAATTGTATTAAATAGGGTTGTTATAGCATATTACCTGATGAACAATTTTGCATTTTACATACTCGTGATTAGCTGAATATTTTTACTGTATAAATTACGTATTTCTAAGCAGACAGACGCACATTTTTATGTGTTCACCTGGGGATTTTTTTTCCATACTCCGATCTAACGTAGCCCATACTCAGCGCAAATAGTGTAGCTTCCGTAACAGAACTATTCGATTCAAACAATCAATCAAATCTTTCCTCTTTGCTAGTAGGTATATTAGTATAGATTAGGATTTACTTAGTATCTCCAGACTGAAGGGTTTCCTTAACAGGCATAGATGAATTTGGATTATCTATCAATCGAAACTGATTAATCACACTTGAGACGTATTTTATTTGAGGAATCTGCGCCACAATTTTAGGCTCAGAGGCGGCACACAATTTTTTTATTTTTGTAAAGAAATTGTAAAATTCCAATTTATTATTTCAGTTACATTTTGAACAGCCCTGATTTACAGTTCTTTACTATAAATGTCCCGTTATCAGATTACATCTTCAGTGTTTGTTGAAAATGTAACAACAGTAAGATCCGATAGCGTCTGATATTCCGTAGTTACCGGTAACGACGATATAATTCGCTTGTTAACCATGGCAGTGGAAGTTGATAGTGTTTGTGGCAAAAAAGGCAGTGCCTTTATGCAATGGTTGGTGGCAATGCTAGGTAATTTTTTATATATTTTAAATAATTTTCTAAGATTTTGAAATTATTTTTAATTCAATTTAGTTTAATATTGACTCTTTAGAGGTCCAGAGTGATTTATGCATATTCTGTCTATCTTAGATGCACGACAATGCACAGTATCAATTGCAATCTTCGATGAATGATAATCACATCTTGTAATATTTATAGGGTGCTATTTAAACAGGCTTCTTTTTAATAGGGAAATAATAAGTGTAGCCACAAAATTATTTATTAGACACATCATTAAACTTCTAATTTTATAACTAAGCAACAAGGAAATGACATAGCCTCTAATAAACTAATTCGTCTTTTTTACAACGCCATCTACTAGAAAGCTACAATAAAAGATCATCAATTATTGTAACTTGTCCTTCTTATTTATACATTGTCATCTAATTTACTAACTCGGCCTCATTTTTCCACAAACGAGCAAAGAAAAACGAGATCAACGTTTTTCTTGGCTCGTTTTTTTTTTGATGGTAGAATTTAATTTGGATTCATTTTATTTAGCATATTGCCATTTATAACCTTCAATTAAAAAACATTGTATTAAAAATTGAAGTTAGTGACGAAAACGAATCGCTTCAAAACCGACTCCACGTAGTCTTGTCTGCCCTACCTCTAGAGTGCAATGAGGGTTTTTGAAATTTTTTCTGCCGACAGGCGGCGCTTCGTATGCGTCAGGTCCAAACAGCTGTCAAATAGTATGGAATTGTAGGTGCCGAACTTATTCATCATCATCATCTGCCTAGCCTTTTCCCAACTATGTTGGGGTCGGCTTCCAGTCTAACCGGATGCAGCTGAGTACCAGGGTTTTACAAGGAGCGACTGCCTATCTGACCTCCTCAACCCAGTTACCTGGGCAACCCGATACCCCTTGGTAAGACTGGTTGTCAGACTTTCTGGCTTCTGACTACCCGTAACGACTACCAAAGATGTTTAAATGGCAGCCGGGACCTACAGTTTATCGTGCCATCCGAAACACGGAAGAACTCATTATGACAAGATGGTCACCCATCCACGGACCGACCGCGCCAAGCGTTGCTTAACCTTATGATCGATCGATCCGCGCGGCTTTGACTTAGCCACGAGCTCTTCAGGTGAGAGGTGCCGAACTTATTGTTTATTGAAATTCTGTTATATTGGAAGTGTTATTGATTTTATTATGGACTACGGTCAGAATAAGGTTTCCGAACTAAAAATTGAGCTAAGAGAGAGGGTGCAAAAGTCACTGGTACTAAGGAAAAGCTTGTTGAAAAATTTGTTAACACAATATGATTTAGTTTTTTTTATTTACTCAACCGCAATAGTAAAACAATAATGCAGTGCTTTAATTATAAAATAAAAAAAACACTAAAATCGTTCACTATTCATAGTAAAGATAAGCACTTTGACAGTTACCTGGACCTGACGACTCGGTGCTGCCACCTGGTGAACGCCATTTTTGAAAACCCTCATTCAAAACCGCGTAGGTGCGGAGGGGCGAGGCGGCCTGCGAGCTGAGGCGCAGGTAGTTTTAGCGGTCGCCGCCGCGGCTGAGGCTGGCCGGCGGAGCCGGCCAGCAAGCCGAAGCTGCGGTGGTGAGCGTGAAAACCATCTGCGACGATAAGCTCGCATGGGACCGCCGGAGCCCCGCAGCGCCGGAGCCGTGACAGAAGCCATGCTTGCTGCATGTTGCATGCTTACTTCCATGTGTTATATTTTAAACAAAAAACGCAGTAGGTACGAGTTAAAAAATTAGAAGCTAAATAAATATTTTTATGATGTCACTTAATAGTATTTAAGAAGTTTACTGTTAGAATGCATGCTACAAATTTAGATGCAAAAAAATAACCATCATGCTGAGTTGTATTTAGAGTGGAAGATAACTCGTGGCTAAGATAGTATTATTTAGATGCTCGACGCTTTATTAATTGTGGCTGACTTAGTAATTTAGAAGGCAACATACATTTTTGGGGGCGAATAATGATATTAAAAAGAAGCCTGTTTAATTAGCACCCTTTTTAATATCATTATTCGCCTGCGCACCTGCGCCTCAGCTCGCAGGCCGCCTCGCCCCTCCGCGCCTACGCGGTTTTGAATTGCACTCTAGGGGTAGGGCAGACAAGACTACGTGGAGTCGGTTTGGCTGCGATTCGTTTTCGTCACTAACTTCAATTTTTAATACAATGTTTTTTAATTGAAGGTTATATATGGGAATATGCTAAATAAAATGAATCCAAATTAAATTCCACCATCAAAAAAAAACGAGCCAAGAAAAACGTTGATCTCGTTTTTCTTGGCTCGTTTTTGGAAAAATGAGGCCGAGTTAGTAAATCAGATAATTATGTATAAATAAGAAGGACAAGTTACAATAATTGATGATCTTTTATTGAAGCTTTCTATTAGTTGGCGTTGTAAAAAAGATGAATTAGTTTATTAGAGGCCATGTCATTTCCCCGTTGCTTAGTTATAAAATTAGAAGTTTAATCATGTGTCCAATAAATAATTTTGTGGCTACACTTATAATTTCCCATATTTATATTGGGTTGTATTTAGGCGCGAATTTTTTTTATTTTGATAAAAGTTTTTATTATACCTCTCAGCTTGTACACTAAATAGGTATTATTCACAAGTTGACAAGCTAACACAAAGTCGTGACAACTGTCAATACAGGACCAGCATTAGCTCAAATCAGTGTCGTCCAATTAGGCAACCATTCTGTAGTGTCATGTCACAGCTAACTTCGGCAAACAAAGGCGAATCTCATTACTGGCATAATTAGGGCGCTTGCCACTTGCGACTTGCATTGTGTGCGTTGTATGACAAATTAATGCAACAGAGACAACTGCTGTGATGCTCACAATAAAAGTCAAAGTCAAATCATTTATTTCATTTAGGCCTTTACAAGCACTTATGAACGTCAAAATTATAACTAAGTTTGATTCTAGTTGCCCATTCCAAAAGTAGCTTCCTATGGAGAAGAACGGGCAAGAAACTCCATGGTTACTCTTTTTAAAAATAATATAGTATTACAGTTTGTATGTATTGATACATACAGTAAAAGCATGCGAAGATCATGTAGAATCGCAAAGACAAATGAGGATAAAGTGACAATTAAAATGCTACATGGTGTTCACATTTACAAATTGGTTTATATTTTGGTACAAAGTTACAAACAAATAATCAAAAGATGAATACAATTTTATTTGCTGGTGTAGTTTTAATTTGTTAATTAATTAGATATTGTCAGTATGTCCTATGGAGCAGGACCAGCATGTTTCCAAGCATTTTTATCTTGAATGTAATCTTCTAATTTATAATATGCTTGCTTACAAAGTGTGGCTTTTATATGAGTTTTAAACCGCAAGTCATTCAATTCCAGAATGTTGTCTGGTATTTTATTATAACATTTGACACAATATCCCATGAAAGATGTATGTACTTTAGATAATCTAAACTGCGGGATAGCTAACTTATTTTTATTTCTAGTGTTATAATTATGTCTATCACATATTTTATCAAACAAATGTAAGTTTTTCCTAACATACATGATATTTTCATAAATAAATTGGCAAGGTACGGTCATGATATTAATTTTTAAACAGTTCCCTAAGAGATTCACGACCACGTAAGTTGTACATAGCTCTGACCGCTCGCTTTTGTAAGATAAATATGCATTCAATGTCAGCAGCTCGTCCCCACAGCAGAATGCCGTACGACATGATGCTGTGGAAGTAACTAAAATATACCAGTCTAGCTGTTTCTACGTCCGCTAGCTGCCTCATCTTTCTAATAGCATAGGCGGCCGAGCTAAGACGACCCGCAAGAGATGTTATGTGGGGTCCCCATTGTAGTTTTTTGTCAAGAGTGATTCCCAGGAAAACTGTCTGATTTATAAATTCTAGTTTTTGACTATTGAGTATTATGTCACATTCACTACTTTTTACATTTGGCAATGAAAATCGAATGCATTTTGTTTTTTTTTCATTAAGAGCCAAGTTATTTGCATTGAACCAATTTTGAACCTGGATAATGGAATTGTTTACGTCGTCTAGGTTACGTCTACGTCGATCAATATTAAAAATAAGAGAGGTATCATCGGCAAACAACACCATCCTAGGTTGATTATCAAATAGATAGGGCAAATCATTAATATAAACTAAAAGAGGAACGGACCTAATATGGAACCTTGTGGTACGCCCATTGCCATCATTGAGCCCAGTGAATTTACGCCGTTTACTTGAACTTTAAGTTGCCGATCGCTTAGATACGATTTTAATAACTGGAGGGATGTATCTTTGATTCCGTAATGCTCTAGCTTCTGCAAAAGCGTTTCGTGATTTACGCAGTCAAACGCTTTTGAGAGATCGCAGAAAATTCCAATCGAGTCTTCAGCTTCCTCCCAAGCCTTAAAGATGTGCTTGATCAAAGTTACACCAGCATCGGTTGTACAGCGACCTTTGGTGAAACCGTATTGTTCGTTATGAAAAATGAAGTTTTTATTGAAATGGCGCAACATTTGTGCAAGCATCAACTTTTCGAATACCTTGCTGAGAACCGGTAAAACAGAAACGGGTCTATAGTTGTTTGATTCTTTGCTATTTCCCGATTTAAATAAAGGTACTACTTTACTGTGTTTCATTAGATCAGGAAACACGCCTTGGTCTACGCTAACATTAAAGATGTAAGCTAAATAGGGTGCAATAGTTTCAATAATTGACCTACACACCTTGACAGACATACCCCAAAGATCTTCTGTTGATTTTATTTTAAGATCTTTAAAGGCCTTAACAACAGCCTCGGGGCTGGTATGTTGAAATTTAAATACTGAACAGCATGGCTTTACATTTGTTTTGAGTAAATCGATAGATACGGCGGTTGAAGAATTTAATGATTTTGTAGTTTCGAAAGGTATTTTGGTGAAGAATGCTTCAAACTCTTGAGCTACTTCAAGGTTACCGTTGATGAGGCCTTTATGAGTTTCTAGGCTAAAATCAGTTTTGCGAACTTTTCGCCTACCTGTTTCGTTATTAATTACTGTCCAAGTTGTTTTATTTTATCCTTAGAATTTTTATTTTATTTCTAATATGAATAGATTTAGCCTGTTTACAAACGTTTTTAAATATTTTCGAATATTTTGAGACGTGGTCACGGAAACTTGGATCGGTGCTATAAGGCTTTAAACCATAAAGTTCAAACAGCTTTTGTCTACTTTTACGAATACCAGGAGTTGCCCAGTCACTAAATAAGAACTTGGACTTAATCATTTTAGTTTTAACTGGAAAAGCTAAATTGAATTGTTTGTTTAATATAGAGAAAAAATCGGCGTAAATATCACTTGAATTTTTAAGATTTAAGCTATGTGCACACAGTTTATCACCTAAAGTTTGATTGAATTTATCGATTTTTTTAAAAGTATATTCCCTAAATTTTATTTGTGTTTTCTCTGGTGGAGAGTTAGTGCGAAAAGTGACAACTTGTCCGCTGTGATCAGAGGGCAAGTAATTCACTATTTCCTTATGTAGGTACTCACAGCTGCAAAAAACATTATCTATACAAGTAGCAGTAGTTGGTGTTATTCTAGTAGGTTCTTCGAAAACGTTACGCATATTAAATGATTTAAAAAGATTTAAGAAACTCGAACTTACAATATTACTTTCTAAAATATTAATATTGAAATCGCCACATATAATGACTGACTTACTACTGCTACTGACTTTTTTCAAGACATCTTCCATGACAGAATCAAATACACCAAGATTCTGGTGTTGCGGTGGTCTGTAGACACACACTAACACATGCTTATCTAGCTCAACACAGGACAATTCAATATTATGTTCCACTGACATATCAACTATATCTTTTCTTACTTTATATTTAATAGGATTTTTTACTAATATTAAGGAGCCACCATGTATCATGGATTTCCGGCTAAAGTAACTAGCTACAGAATAATTCTCAAAATTAATAGATTCTACTTGATAATCTTTCAGCCAATGTTCTGTAATACAAATTACATCAAACTTGGTTTGTTCTAAAACTAATTCTATTTCAAGAAGTTTAGAAGAGCAACTCTGAATATTTTGGTTGAAAAGTTTTAAAATATGTTGCTCACTCTTATGTTTTTTACAACTAACTAAGTCGCCAGAAGATAACTTGCTACTATCTTTAAAATTATTAAATACTGGAATATCTTCTGTTGTCTTAATAATTAGTTTAAATTATTTATATCAGGAGTGTTCTCCACAAATGATAAAACTTGCATAGAAGAATCTATGTTACCGGTGTGTTCAATATGGTTAGAATGTTCTAACATATTGGTGGTGGTGGTAGTGGTGGTAGATAGTATTTGTGGACCCCCCTTCGTACACGACGTCATCATACAACAGTCTATCAGTGTGCTGTTAGTGTAACTATACAGCATACCCTCGTCCCTTACCCTATAGTTTATTATATTAGATATAATATTGTCAATATTATAGGCTATCAACATAGCAATAGTGTGTCTGCAACTACCAGGAACAGATACTGCTCCCTTGATCAATGTGAAATCACTAATAAACTTATTAGTGTCAAAATATAAAAGTTTGTCGCTATGACAACATGTCAACATGTGTAATGTGCAGTTTAAATTAAATATACATTTATTTTGATATTCTGAAAAACTATCAGAATAAGGAAAAGCACATAACATTAATTTTCCCATATTCAAACTAAGTAAGGTGTCAATACCTTTCACAATGTCCTCTTTTGTTGTACCATAACTACTGCCTAACAATAGAACTATTATAGAATTACTATCTAATGTTGTACTGCTAATTTTCTCAACAATTTGGTTAAAAGTTATGTCATGGTAACTGTGATTAGTAAAGTGATGGCTAAGGTAATTGTGTAAAATTTTTCCAAAGCCAGCACCCAATGCATCTGTGAAGAGCAAAGTATTACATTTTTGCATATGAATATTCTCTGTAGCAGTTGTAGGTACAGATATATCAGGCAATGGTATTGAAGGTGATGGTTGGCTTGCACTATCACATGAAAGGCTGTTTGTCAGAGACTCATACCTCTCTGTGTTGGACTTCACCAGGTCCATCAGCTCCACTGCCTCTAATAACCGCTTGCTTAGTTGGTCTTGAGAAGACTCATATTTACTAAAAATATCCTTTAACAAAGACTCCTTGTATTTTAAATCGTTTTGGAGCTGCTGGGTTTCCATCTCATAAATAGATTTATAATATTCTAATTCAGCAGTACAGGAATTCAGTGTCTTAGTTAAGCTAATACGGTCCTTCCTAAGAGAAATGTTTAATTTTAAGAGATGTTGTTTTTTTAAATATCTCTTTGACCGTTTAATGAATTTATTGATTTTAATATATTTCTTTAATTTATTATGACTCATCATAACTACAGGACATATTGGAATGGTATCATCACCAGTCAAGTCAATAGTTTCAGCTAACCTACATGGTACCTTATCTGACCTACAGGCAACTAACTCATCAAAAAGGTTGCAAGTATTAGTAACCTGTTCATTAATCTTACTACATTCTAATATAGATAAAGCCTTATGGGCATTACATAACTCCTGTTCTAATTCTGTGATGCGCTGTAAAGCCAATTCATGGGTGTCACTGCACTGATGGAACGAGGACATCTCTTGTTGAAGCTGAGTGTACTGGTCGAGCACATCCATGTACTGTATGTGCAGCTCGGCCAACTCACTCTTGAGGGAAGTGTTTTTGTCGATTATGTTCTTCACTTCGACTTCACTGTCATCCCTCTCTTGGAGTAGCTGCTTGCACAAGGTTTTAGTTGACTCGAGTTCCCTCAGCGCAGCTCTGAGTTTTTCTTCCATGTCTTTGACTGTGGCTCTACGGGTCATCATCTCTAATTGTTGTATTGTTAGTACCTAAAAAGTTAAAGAATAGCTTTAAAGATGTTGATTAATGTGTTAGTGAACAAAGGAAATAGACTGTAAAGGTATAGGGATTTGTGAAATTTGGAAAATATAGAAGTGGACTATAAGATTATATTTTTTATATCAAAATGGAGGGTAAGCTTTTTATTAATTTTTAAATAAAGAAAGGGGAAAGTATATGATATGGAAGGTTCGCAACAATTAGATATTGATTACACAGTTATGCAAAATACTAGGCTAAAGCATAAGTGTGGTAAACAACATTATACAAAGTTGGGATTTTTGTAATAAAGGTCAATCAAATAGTACAATCTTGTAGGTCAGCAATGTCAAGGTTTTACAGCAAAATTTATTGGTGGCAGAGTAATTTGTAATGTTATTGTGTGTAGGCGAACGTTATCGTCGTCAATTCTGTTTTCACAATTTGAAGGCAGAATGAGACACTAACTGTGCCGGTGTGCACTGCAATGACAGTAGCTCATAACAATGAGCCGCGTATTGCTTTGGGTGTAGTGTATTGTTGGTGTAATGTTGTGTACACGACAATGTTATTAAAATAAAAACACTATACTCCCCGGGTTTGAAGTAATATTCAAACTTTATCCTTTTGACAGCCGGCACATTGAACAGCTGATTATAAACTTGTTTGAAATTGCAAACGTCGTCACGAACACGAGAACAAAACTAAGTTTAACAATAATTTGATAGTTTTATCTATTTTAATTGCACAATTAACTTAAATTAGCACTAGATTTATATTTTTAGAATAAAAATTATCTGCAGAGCCGTTTTTTCACGACCTGCTCATAATGTTGCCACAGCAAAAAAAACTAAAAGCAAAAAAAATAGCACTATAGATAGATATGGCTCTTGGTCCAGTAGTTATTGTTTTTTTTTTTTTAATAAAACATGGTTAAAGAATCTCTTGGAGTAAACAAATGATGCTGAAAATAAAATAAAATTTGATATTTAAAAAGCGTATGAAAGGTGAAACCTGGATTGTGGTAACTGTAAAGCATTGCTCCGCTCGAAAGTGGTTAAAGTGCCTAACCGCGCTGAGGACGAATATGTGAAAATCCGATGTCCTGCTATCATCGCCCGCGGTAGCACGCGATTCGGTTTAGTTTTAATTTCGTTCCTACTTAAGGCGCTTTCCCTCAAAGTGTTGACTAAAAAAATAAATATAGACATCGCGATATGCATATTTTACTAAAATTAGTTATCGTGTATTATAATTAGCTACTAAGTTCTCCGAATGTATAAAGCTAGTTTAAACTATAAAATTAGAAATACGAGTAGGCGTCAATCGTAGGTAACATCGAACAATCTAGAAAGTACGTCATACAACTATTTAGCATTCTATTTAAGGCCATACTCATCTAAAACTTCAACTTTAAAGGTTGTCAGGAAATAAAGGGCTTGCTTCATTTGCAGCGAACACCACACTGTTGACATACGGTTTCCAAGCGGGATGGGTGTCGCCAATGACAAAAGTTTTACAATCAGATGCGTCCCCGGCTGGCTACACACTATCGGACTATGAGATCTCGTGGATAGCAAGCGCTCTTTGTATGTCGGCGACGTTTGGAGTCCCCCTATTCGCTTATATCGTGGACACGTATGGGAGGAAGGTTGCCATTATAATTATGGCTGCATTGCAAGCGGTAAGAACAATTTATTTTTTGCCAAAATAATATCACATAAATAGATACTTTTTATATACTTTATGGACTTTTTATAAAAAAAAAATATAATCACGTACATTGAGTAATTTCTAAGCTGAGTAAACGTTTTCACAGGACATATTAAAAATACAAGAATAGTCATTTCAATCTAGAGACTAGATTTAATATCCGATGCTGTATTCATGTCGTTCAGATATATCAACAATATGTTATTTCTAGCTACAATTTTGTATCTAAAGTAGGCAAAAAACTTTTCAACTTATACATATTTAAATGCTATAGTACAACAGCGTATAAGGAATGTTCCCATCACACCTGTATCGAGTCAATCTGAATTGAGTAAATGAGTCACAATCGATGTATATCGTAAGTGATTAAAAATAGAAATAAAAACGGAACAGTTTGAAAAACAAACTAAATAATTTACATCGACGTTTCTTTGTTCAAAAAGGTCAGAATCTAAAATAATTTATCGATTCCACGATATTATAATCGGCCAATTTGTATAATTGCGGTACATCGTTCACTCAGGTGAATAATTTATTGTATTGTGTTGTAGAAATGTAAAGATGAACACGAATCACGATACATATATCCAGGGCGATTGAAATTATTACCCGATAGTTTAAAAAAATGTACGTTTGGAACAGAAACAAATACACAAACAGATATTAACGAAATTATTCCTTAGTAAAATACTTTCTTGGTAAAACAGCAGAACCGATTGAGATGACAATTGCTACGGAGAAAGGTAGATTGGTTGGTGGCTGAAGACCATCAGCCTTACTAATAAACGTGAATTAAATAATAAGTTATACTTAAGGGGTGTTTAAGAAAAAAACTTACTTATAAACGTGGCTAAACTAAATCATTTTCTTAGCAATGTCTTAAATGAGCTGTCAAATTAAGTAGCCTCACACCCTTGTTTAACCCGCTAATTAGCAAAATGGCTGAATTCGTACCAGCTGATTTTTAATTTCCGGTTTATTGACAGCTCAACTTTTTAATTTTATATTTTACGGATGCCATTGTTGCCATTACACAACGTTTTGATGACAAATATTTTTTTAAGCTACCAACATTGCGGTAGTGTTGAGAAATTAGTATGTTTTTATGGCATTATCTGTTCACTACTTAAGACATACTTAAGCAACGTTTATAGGTCAAAATAATTTAATCACTACTTAAGGCTTTAAGTAGTAATTAGGTAAAACAATGCTTAGAAGATGATTAGTTGATTTTTATAAGTAAGGCTGTAACAGTCTTACTTATAAATGTGAATTAAATAATAAGTTATACTTAATGGGTGTTTAAGAAAAAATCTTTCTTATAAACGTGGCTTACCTAAATCATTTTCTTAGCAATGTCTTAAATGAGCTGTCAAATTAAGTAGCCTCACACCCTTGTTTAACCCGCTAATTATCAAAATGGCTGGATTCTTACCAGCTGATTTTTCATTTCCGGGTTTATTGAAAGCTCAACTTTTTAATTTTATATTTTACGGATGCCATTGTTGCCATTACACAACGTTTTGATGACAAATATTTTTTTAAGCTACCAACATTCCGGTAGTGTTGAGAAATTAGTATGTTTTTATGTCATTATCTGTTCATTACTTAAGACATGCTTAAGCAACGTTTATCGGTCAAAATAATTTAAGCACTACTTAAGGCTTTAAGTAGTAATTACTTAAAACAATGCTTAGAAGATGATTTGTTGATTTTTATAAGTAAGGCTGTTTATCTAGTGGGGGAACTAAAACTACGTGATTTTTTTTTCAAAAACAAAAGGACATCAGTCATATCTGCACTCTCTTGTTTAACCTATCTGCCATTACAAATTGAGTATCATCATAGATTTTATATATTATAGATAGGCATCGATATATATGTACTACGTACTAGATAGAACGTTCCGAACAAAAAGCTTACCACACTGAACTGCAGTGCAGACTATGCAGTGCCCAAAATGGCAAATCAGAGCGATTTTGACGCCTGCGTCAGATGGATGTCTATGAAACGACAATTATAAAATAGAAAATACATATCAAGGTATAAACTTACACATATAAACTATTCGAGAGTCAAGTTAGTAAAATTACACGCTGTTCATGCTATTACAACGCTTGTATATCATACTTTTCATTTATAATTCAATTTTACAAATATGCATTAATTTGTTCCCGCCCGCCATCTTAAATTATGGATTAAGAAAATCGTGCAGAAACAGATGTGCCATAAAACTGGCAGTAGGTAAAATATCAATGAAAACAGACTTCACTTTGTCATGGTATGTTCTTACTTTCAAGAAAAAATAATTAAATTCGCGAAAATTTGTGATAGCCCTCTTAAGAAAAAAAACATCGTAATTAATATTAAAAACTCTTAAAATAAGTTCCTGGTTTTAATATATTACATGATTTTGCATTCAATTAGATATAAATAAACTTTTTGATATATTACATGATTTTGAATTCACTTAGATATAAACTTTTTGAGTAATGAAAAATGTAGGCAAAATA
Organism: Helicoverpa armigera; assembly: GCF_030705265.1. Taxonomy (NCBI): domain Eukaryota; kingdom Metazoa; phylum Arthropoda; class Insecta; order Lepidoptera; family Noctuidae; genus Helicoverpa; species Helicoverpa armigera. The sequence goes on along the minus strand of NC_087132.1, from coordinate 3,433,131 downwards.
CGAGCGACACTTCAGCAATTAACATCAATGAGGATGACTACATGTCACAATACGTCAACGAGATGTCAACAGACGACATAAGCGGGTAAATTATTTGTATGGATGTTCTTGTCTATCGCTAGAATATATGTCAATGTAGATAGGTAATGCAAATGCGTAGGTTTTGAAATGGGAGAACAGCAATAATGTTCTATTTGAGCTATGTGGGCAGCTCAAATAGAACATTATGACGTTCTGCATGGTCGACATAAACGTTCTGATACAAATCAACTAAATGGTTACTGTGATTTGACGATCAATATTTTCGAATAGTCAATGTTTAGTATTGAAAGTGTAACAAAAGTATAAAGCTAAATATTTCTCCAATATCTAAGAACAATAATAAATAAAATTGCGATCTGTTTGTGTTATTAGGATGTAATTATATTAATCAAGATTGCTTTTCTACGTTTAAGCTAACAAAGGTAGCATTTGATCCTTTGAGCCAATCTATTCATATTGTTCTAATTATATCTCCTTTGTTCCATAAATACTTATGAAACAACAATAATAAGATATCCGATAGGATATTCCATTTAATTAACATGCTATGTAAAGACAACAATAACAGAAATAATATATTGTCTTTACACCCCTTTCACACTAGTGAATTTTCCGCTTTAATTTAATCTGAACATACGGGTGGAGTCGTATTATGCCGTATAACAACAAACAATTGACAACTACCATTTCAAACAATGACACGATAAAACGCCCGACAGCTTTTTGACGCTCGGAATTTGTCGTGCGTAAAAAAACCGAACGGTAATGTCTAACTCTCTTACTCTCATAATTAAAAATATTACCATTATATTTTTCTAATTATATTCTGACCACATTTCAGGTCTGCTGGATAATGAAGCTGTCTTCAGCAAACTTATCGGTGCTAATCATAGCCCGGTTATGCGGGGGTTTATCGGCCGGTGGTTGCTACAATGTCGTTCCGATGTACGTAAGAGAAATAAGTCGGGACGACATAAGGGGGGTTTTAGGTTCCTTCATAATTTTGTTCCAAAATATTGGCATTTTAACCATGTTTGCAATGGGATTGTACTTGGATTATTATACTGTACTATGGATCGTCGTTTGGGTGCCTGTAGTGACTATTGTCTTTATGATAAAGGCCCCAGAGTCACCTGCGTTTTTGTTTAAAAAGGGGAGGATTGAGGTAAGTTTATTTTTTATTTTAAGGTACTGTCTACTATTACAGGCTGCAGTACTAAGGCTGAAATTTAAGAGGTTGAACATTAATATTCTATAGTTTTCTAAAGGCAAAATGATTTCAATCTTTCTCTTGATAATTTTTTGTTTTCCCACTCAACTTGATTCTGAGTAAGTTTGTTTATCGTTTTTTCGTTTTAATATATTTACCGTCTATTTGAATCATAGATTACATAGTTTCCATGCTGTCTACAAACAGTCGTAATATTTATTTAGTGTAGTATCAAGTTTTTATAAGCAAGTCAATATTTGTTTGACTTTCATTCGTCAGTTTTTTAATAATTCTAGGTATTCATCTATTTACTCATTAAACATTGTACACAATTTATTTCCAACACAAGGTTGGTTGGCAGAATTTTCCAAGAAAACATTTGATTTGTTCGCAATGAGTTGCTTCTTAATTTAAGAAAGTTTTTCCTTTTTCCCACATTTATATACTCCAATTACACATAGTGAGTCTGAGCTACAATTCTCTTACAGTCCGTTAACACTAGTTCATTACGGCAAAGTGATATATTCGTTCACAAAGCCCCGGTAATGGGGCAATTTACTTATCCATTAATAACTAGGAAATATATTTGAACTGGATAAAATAGTAGCGGTACATATAAATAATGAGAACTGTTTGTAAGTAACCAATATGTTAAGAGGAATAGCAATTGATTAATTTATTGTAATATAAAATGATATCATGCCTGTTTTCTGACGAGTGAGATAGAGATCTTGTAATTAATCATCTACCTTTTGTCACAAATAAGTTAGTGTCATATAAAGAAAAAAGCCTTTATCAATCTACTAGGTACTAAATATCTATAATCCAGAACGCTTAACAAAGTTTTTTGTTAGGTACAGTTTCTAAAGAAAAGCAATTGGCCTTACCTGGAAGCTACTAGATCTACAACTTCAATACTTGATAACGGAGGCTCTTCCCAATAAAATTGCCAGAAAAAAAATACAAACCAAAGTAAAAACAAGGCGTAAAAGAAGTGTAATGGAAAATGTAAGAAACAAAAGGTTCGCCCCCTCCCTCCCCCCTCCTCACGCTTAAGTTCTGTATGAGTACGTGCATAATTGATATCAGGTGAACCGAAAATCGTGTTCAGGAATACTGTGTTGTTCTCTCGAGAATCACACTGCAGGTAGCAGATTTTCTCCACCAATGAGAATGTTTGTATGGTAAATAAAAAATTGGGAAAATATTGGCGTCTACTGAAAATGTTTATGTATATAACGCACCAAGTATATATTATTATTTGTCATAACCAAAACACATCTGAGATAAGTTACATACGGTATGTACTAGGCATAGCAGATCATTTCCAAGAATTGACAAATACCATCACAGATTTGCATAAAAACTCATATAGAGAAAGGAAATTCATATACTTGCCTATTATAAAGGATGTATTATGATCAAAGTAAAAATTCCAGGAAGCAGCCGCAACTATAGCCTTTCTGAGAAGATTGGATGTCAATGACAAGGAAATACAAAATGAAATTGACTACATGAGGAATGAAGAACTCACTTATAACTCGTTGCCAAAGGTTTCTTTCTTAAGCATATGTGAGTAGAAAAACGTTTAATATTTCAAAGCAAGTACCACATATTTCAGTTCAACCACAACTTTGTATGTTGTTCCTACTAAAATTAATTAAGATCCATATGCATAAAAGAAGGGCAGGCTAGATAAAGGCATTAGTGGTTGCGGGTTGCTGAAGATCGAGCATAGGCGATCATTGGGGGAGACCTGTATCTATCAGTGGAGGGAACAGTTAAAATAAGGAACAAGTGCTTAAAACAACCCAAAAAATCAACGATGTTAAGCTTAATGCAAGTGCCCTGCCAGCTATGCTTAAACTATTCCATTGTACCGATTTACTGAAACTGGACTTGACAAAACGAAGAATTGGTGCGATTAAGTGATTTACGATTAGCTCTCAGAGAGAGGTGGTTCAGCTATTTCACATAATTAATTTATATTAAACTAGCTTTTGCCCGCGGCTTCGCTCCCGTCAACTGACTTCTCTACTTTACCCAATTTTTTTTTTTCATAAGAACCTTCTCCTTACAATAACAAACACAACAAAAAGAAGAATTAGCCAAATTGGTCCAGGCGTTGTTGAGTTATGCGCTTACCAACACATTTTGCGATTCATTTTTATTTATATTAAATGAAATATAATTGAATATTTTCATTCTATAAAAACTGCCTCATTAAAGATTGTACCTTAATGTCATGACTATTTTAAATTTTATTTTTCAAAAGAGATTGTTGAAGCTTAGCCCGCCCGGCTTTTTAAATCCATCACGTTTCTAAGTGTAGTTTAGCCTTTGAGTACTTGTTAACTGCTAAACGATTTACAAGTCTCTCAGCCTGTCAGGGCTTGAATTACTAAAATACTTCTTTTAGAAAAATGGTGGAATAAAGTAAGGTGGATTTAGGTTAAGGTTATTTTTTTATCTGCTGTCTTTTTTTCTGTGGACAGGACTTAGAAGTTTTTTGTGTGCAAATGTATTACGAAACAATTAATCAAGCATCAGTTTACTTTCTACTTAAAATATGGTCTTAGATTCCAATTATGCTACTGCTAAGCCCTCATCATAAATAATAGTACTGTGTAAAGGTTCAACACTAAATTCACATCATCAATTTGAAGCCATAGATCAATCAATACTAACATCACCTTAACATTTCAGTGAAAAACAAAGCATGGCGTCGAGGCTTCCTCCTCATCATGCTCTTAGTGACACTTCAGACCAACAGCGGCAACTTCGCGACACTAACATACTCCCCCGCCATTTTGAAATCGGCCGGTGTCACTTGGAACCCAGAACTTCAAACTCTCAGCTTCCCCGCAGTTATGATCCTTGGCTCATTTATCTCAATGAGTTGTGTGGAAAAGTTCGGACGAAAGGTAAAAGCTTTCCAAAGTAATTTTGATAAATGTGTTTGTGCGAGTAATCTTTATTTCTGATCGGATTAGTTGAGAAATCGCTGTTGAGTTTCCAACCTTTTATTTTCACGTATCTTATTTTTTGAGAATTTGTTGAGCGGTGATTTGTGCTTATTTTGCGATGGAATATATTATAACAAAAACAGTTTCAATAGTTAACCTCAATAGAATTTTGCTGTATAAAGATTTAGACGCAAAATAAGTTGAAACATTTTAACTGTAAGACTAAATCACAAAACTGTTTTGTTTTAAATAAAATTGAAGTAGCCATAAATGGGCTTCAAAATAGAGAGCAAATGATTAAAAATCCACGTTAGATAATTACGAAACTCACTAAATTTGTACAAATTAAGCCACAATTTAAAAATGCTGCTCGTTACTGCCAACCTTCGCGGACCACTGCTAATTCATTATTCATCTTGTTAGTATTAAATTTTCATTCGAGTACTTTAATTTTGAGAAATATATACAGACACTATTTCTAAATAGTACACCAGAGACATACCTTGGTTGGCGCTAATAAAGGCTGTGCTAAGCGAATTAGCTTCGGGGCTAATAAATTAAGTTTTACAAGGTAATTTTTGCCTCAAACTTTTCAGACTTTACTATGGTGATTTATGTTGACATGTATCATTACGACTGATCCTTCTGTCCCTTCTCTTATTAAGCACACAACGGTTCGTAATCGTTAATGCTCCTTGAACTTTCGATATAGAGACCCTCATAAAGGACTATTCAGAACATAATGGTACTTCACTTCAGAGCCAAATATTCTCAGAAATTCAATGATATATTTTTCTGTCATATTTGAAATTATTTACTTGATATAATGAAGCCGTTTGGCAAATGATCGTAACATGTAATATTATTACGCTTAAGGTCTATATTTGCTGAGTCAGTATTCAAATTATTCTCAAAACGACACTTCAATCCACATTTCAAATTTCGTTGAATTGAAATAGTATTCGTGTATAATGTGGTGAGAACATATATCATTCCTGGCAACTATACATATAAAGCTATCGAGAGCTATTAAGTATTAAATAACAACACTATGCTCACTTACCGTCTTACCACAAAAACTTTTAAAAGTCAGTTTAAGAGTTGTCTAAAAAAATGTCAAATTATGACGTTGACATTATGGTTCATTTTGCAGCCACATTTTTTTTAGACAGGTGTTTAAGTTTTTGTAGTAAGGCCATTAAAGTTTACCCCTCCTATATAGGTATTTGTAGGTATAATGACTTTTACAATAAATCGTCCAAAAACCTAAACAGTAGGTAATCACAATCACGCTGCATGCAACACAATTTTCCAACTTTGAGAATCAAGCTTCCACAGTCTACCCCTATCGCCTATCTCTCGTTTAGACTTTAGAAACTGGTGTAAAAATAACATTTCGGGTTCAAAGGACGTACGGTCGGCGCAAACGGTGGCGTTGGCTCTTTGCCAATAAAACAGATATTTTCCCAGTTAACACAACTTGCAAGGACAAAGTAGTTTTTGTAAGCTTTTAAACTTCCTCGGAGCTAAAATCAAATTTATTTTTTAGTTTTTGCGTCGGTTGCGTTAAGCGGTAAATCAGTCTTTAAACAAGTTATGTTCTTCGTTTATATTTAGGTAAAAGGAGAAGAAGATAAGTCGTTTGTTTTTCGAAGGAAACGTTTAGAGGTTGTATGAAAAGCTAAATAATTTTGTATGAAATTATACTTTATTACTCCGAATCGGTTGGCTTTTTTAGTGTCCCTATCATAGAACACAAGAGTCGTTTCACAGAGAATATGTATATTCAGGAATGCGTATAGCAGTAACAAGTTACGTTTAACAATTCTAGCAACGTATGCCATTTTCTCGGTATACGGAAATATTGCGAAACAAAAGTATGTTATAAAGTTTCTATAATAAATGTGACAGGAGAGTCCACTTTGCTAAGCAACTACTGAATTCTATATAAAACTTTTAATATGCAACCTTACGACTCAAAGTGAGAGAGTTGAGAGGTTCAAAACATGTATATTGCTCGATATTTTCTTATACCCGTCACTTTGAGTAGGAACTTTCAGTGTTAGAATAAGACTTATTGAAGTTCTTTTAATGTTTGTCAATGTTGTAGATGCTGGTTATAACACTTTAGTGCTACAACTAGTTTATGTAGGACATATACAATATTGTGGTCGGTAATCATAGCAGTAACATTACAATTTGACAGTTTATCATCACGGTTTTGTGGTATGCCAATCCAGTTCAATTTTATCTGCTCCTTAATGCTCTGCGTTTAAAAACAATTGAACCCATTAATATCTGTAATCTGCAAATCATATGCGGCTTTTGACCTCAGTAAAAAGACTCATCAATCGTTTAAATAGTTTTTAGATGAACTTAGGATCATGATTGATTAGACTGTCAATTAATGCTTTTTGAAACAGATCTGTAATAAAGACTGATAAATACAATTATTAAGCTAGCCAACAAATAGCAAGAGTAACTATAACTGAATGCAGAGGTGACAAACAGTTAAATCAAATACAAGAGAAACTCGACTGCGATAAGATGTAAACTAATAAAGAAGCAAGATGAACTCGTGACGTCACAGTTAGTCCGAGACAAAATGAAGTTGTCCTGGACTCCGCAAAGAATTTAATCAAAGCTACAGATGCAGAAAATGACTGAGTCTTTGCTAGACAGGAATTAAAGAATCACAGAGAAACCGCTGATATGCAGCGATAGGGCGTTTGAATTCTCGTATTCGTTGAGTTGCTATGTACATAATATTATAGAGATGAAGAGTTTGTTTGAACGTGCTTGTCAAAGGAACTACTGGTCCGATTTAAAAAATTGATGCAATGATAGATAGCCCATGGATACGTAGAATATTTTGTTTATTATAATCTGATCTAATATACAATTTATGTTATATACTAGCTGGTGCCCGCGACTTCGTCTGCGCAGGTTTAGTATTTCGAACAATATGTTTACAAATTGTAGCCTATGTGTTATTCTGATGTATAAGCTATATTATTGTAAAGTTTCATTAAAATCCATTCAGTAGTTTTTGCGTGAAAGAGTAACAAACATCCATACATCCATACATCCATACATCCATACATACAAACTTTCGCGTTTATAATATTAGTAGGATGTATAATTTCCCATAACAATATCTACCTACTCCAAAAAACTATTTAACCGAGTTTTAAGAAACCGAACCATTTATGCTTTGGACTGTGAAAATGTATACTGCTAGCAAGGTTGACCAAACAGCGGAGCTTATAATATAATCTGCACTAAATATTTACGAGTCTGAAATCATATTTATTTATATTATATTCCGAAGGCGTTCAATCGCGGCAGACCGTGAAGGATGTAGGATGAGCTAGACTAAATAACTAGAGCATGGGTGTGTGATGAAACTTGCTGTGATTTTTAGAACACTTTGTCTAAGATTTAGTTTGCCGTAGGGTGCTTTAGAGCTTCGATTATTACCTATAGGCACATCAGTGTTAACTGTCATGCACCTTAACTCAATAGTAATAAGTACGATTTTCCTATGAAACTGTTACCACTGACCTGAAGTTGACTGTACATTGACTATATCTTATTCTAAGTAATTGTCGTCTCACATAACACATTTTATTGGCATTACCGATGTAAATATGATGTCAATTCATCCCTCTTCATTTTGCAGAAAGTACCTATATAGTGTTGATTGTCTAACTTTGATTTTAGGAGTATTCGAATTATGGTTTCAAAACTGTCAAACGAAATGTCAAACAAAAAAAGTTATGTTTAAAAAAGGAATTCTGCTTTCAGCCTCTCATTAGCATAGCATTCGCTGGAGCAGTGCTAGCCCATGTAGTCTTGGGAACAACAATGCTGATTCAGAACCAAGGAGGTTCAACACCAGGATGGATACCTGTGGTTGCCATAGTAACGTATGTCTTCGTGTACGCAGGCGGCATATCGCCTATGCCGTATATCATTATGGCTGAAATGTTTAACTTTCAAGTGAGTATCTTTTCAGAAAAATATTTTTCATTAGAGATAAGTACGTGTCAAGTAGTTCCCTCGTGTCGTGGGCGGAGCTACAGGGAACAGGTAGTCTATTATAAAACAAGGTAAATTAATCACAAGTCAAAATAGGTAAGCAAATCAATCCTGAGACCGCGGGAGGATACTTGGCTACATGTTAAAGGACCTATCCGTCCATAAGTAATTACAAACTGTCAACCCTAACCGCGGGTAGTACCTACCTATGGCTTTCGCGAAGATTCTGATTATAACTTCCTTGCTGTTGCCCGCGGTTTCACTCGCATAAGGCAGACTTCACACTCAGATAAATATAGAAAAAAAAAGTTCTGTAGTTTTCAGTTTTTTCATTAGGTACTAAGTACAGTTGAAGAGGCTAAAAATGTTGAATCTTAAGAAAAGTTTTGGATAAAGTGATCTTGATATGATTCAAGGTAAACATATTTTGTGGAAACATAAATACGAAATTGTAAAACAAATTCTTATGATACGTTCTTGGAACACGAATATTTAAAAGCTTTTTCATTGAGTTCACCGAATTCAGTACTTTTCCGTAGATTATCGTTATTTTGTTTTTTGATAGTACTTATTTTCATATTAGCTAGCCATTATTTACTTTCAATCACGACAATATTGATAGCCATCTCACAGGTAGAAAAGCACTCTTAAACCTTTTTAAGACTAGATTTGAAGATAAAAAAGTAAATTATCGTTTGACGTAACTCAAAGCGATTTTTTCGGAAAATTCTTACATGATAAGCCCTTTCTTCTCGCTTATAAAGAACATAGATTCAAAAGGTACTTTAATATTTTATAGATAAACAATTTGAATACAATATTGTTTAGGTACAGCACAATTTTCATATTACATTTGTTTACTTTCTAGATTTTTTCATTAATGCGCTGTACTTGTAATTTTGTATCATTTATTTTATTTAAATGAGTCTGAAATATTTCTAGTCTTATTTCTTAAGAAACACATTCAATTCTACGGTTGTATGAAGTTTTAAGCCGAGTGACTACATAAGAATCTAGATTCATTTCAAAAGATAAATATCATCAAGTCTCAAACAGTTTACCAAAAGATTCGAGTTTAATCAAATGATAAATGTATGAGACTAATCAAAATAGTAATATTATTTAAAGTTATCATATTTATTCATTTTCAAATTAATGGCATATAGCGAATTTATATAAAAAAGTCCGTTTTTTAACTATTTTTATCGCAATGGAATGATTGATGAAAAACTGATATTTGACGAATAAATGAGATGAAAAATGAGCAGATATGAAATTATAAATCATTCGTTATAATAAAGCATTATCGAAAACAATAGAAATAATTGGACGTGGCGTTTTTTTCTCGTTAATCGTTAATCTTTTCAGCTTATTGTGCTGTCAGTGGGTTCGACTTTTTTCAGAAAAACATTCCGTTTTAGGCTTGCAATTTATTTTTCGCTCCACTATGTCAATCTCGTGACACGTATTATTATTCTTTTTTTTATTTTCTTACCTTTGAGCATTCGGGTCTGTTCAACAAGCTATTATTGTTGGTTCGAGATTAATGGACAAATATATTTTATTTTGTTTGTGTCTAGACGCGGTTTATGAGAGTTTTATTCTGATGTTTTTTGTGTTTTAAGCTGCGAGCTTACCTATGTTAGATAACAAAAATATTCAAATCTCACTCAATAAGTTGAGTTAAATCATTGATTGTATTTATTTAGATTGTTTTAACTTTGCTAATAAATTGGTGAAACATTAATTTTTAAAACGGCATTATGAATTAATATCCTATGTAAAAAAAATTACACATTAAAATTGCACGGTCTTTATAATATGTTTCAAAACTGTCGATGCAGCATTATTGGAGAAGTAGCCTACTTAAATGGGTTACTCATGTTCATTGATGAGATTCTAGAACTATCTGAGATAGGTCAAGGATTGCACAGAAATGTACTCCAACTTCAGACGAAGAGAGATCGATATTCAAGATAGCAAATGCATTTGATTTTCACATAGGTTTATTAGAGAGTAATATATGTATTTTGTTTTGGAAGCCAAAGTAATTAGGGAAGAAATTATTGCCTTTTATAGGAACTAATGGATAACTGGTTAAGTGTCTCAACTTTCAACTTCTAAATATGGAATTCTGAGATAATACTCGTAAAACCCAGGTTTCAGACAGTAACTAATAAAGCAGCTAGATTTGTATTTTAGGAACGCAAATGACCTCTTTCAGATAAAGCTATTTTTTTTTATTTATACTTTAAAAAAGAAATCTGACTGCCAAAAATTTTAAAAGACGGAGCATTATAATGTTATTCAAATATTCTTCTCCCAGAATACACAAAGAATCAAAGTTTATCCTATTTTGACCATTTCTCGGTCAGTAAGCCACTCGTATCTTAACGTGAACATAAATTAAAAGGAACTGGCTTCCATAGATTGTATCGGGGTGCACTTTACTTTGCATTTTCCGAGTATATTTCAGTGTACGCGATCTAACCGCAGGGGACTGAAAATGACCATGAGCTGAAAAGCTTTTGTTTGCCGCAAAATATACAACCGGTAATGGAAAATACGCAAGACCAATGTTATGGGGAGCACGCTGTATATTGTTGTTTGATAGAATTTTGTAATAGGGTGGCTATTATTGTGTTTAATGTTGGTCTCTGGCAAACAACCTTACTTATTAATTAAATTAATGACGAAGTATTTATACATGCATGGCCTTAATATCATTTGTTATCGAACTTAAGCTTTAGTTTAAAACGATATCAAATAGATATAAAAGTTGAATGAATCCCTTTTTCCAGCCCCACGTGTCTCATAAACTGCAATTGAATGAACTATCCAGAACATTACATTTCGATTAAAAATTGTAACAAAAGGAACTTTTATGACATTCTCACGTGTCGCGAAGTTTTTATTAAAAGCTAGAGTTGAATATTTCCGTATGCACCACGTTTTATGTAATAATTACACGAAACATGTATGCATAATAATATGCAATGTTGCTCCTATGAGCGCAGTGGTACGCACTAAACTTAAATAGTACTATTTAGCGTAAGTCCCGGGTAAAACTGGTTAAATTGTACGTCTTTTGTTGTTTTTTAGTAAAACTAAAATAAAAAAAAAACATATTGAATTATTTTCCACACCAAAAAAACTTTAGTTATAAATTGATTGGTGAGAATAATAATTGTAGCGTAGGTAATATTTACTGTGTATAATATTATAGACCTCAACCTTCGATTCAAAATCAATTGTCTCCTCTAATCATTGTTAGCACACATCTGTAATCCCCGTTGCAAGTGGCCAGTTTCATGTTACATCAGGCCACTATGGCCACAGAATTACAGACGTCGCGTGTCGACATAAATAAAGTTGCATTAAAAGGTTAAAGTATAAAAAGGTTGCTTATAGCTGTCAGCCATATGTCAAAATGGATTTGAAAATGGAACATTATAAAATAGGTATATTTTTTTACAAGAATTTTATATTTGCGTTTTACGATTAATGATATTATTATTCTTAATACTTGTCATCCAAAAAGAATGTAGTATTTATGTTCTTTCTTAAAACTTTTGGCCGTAAAGTGATGAATGGAAATTTTAGACGGGTGAGCGTTTAGTTGTTGCACCTATATTTTCAGTTTCCGTATAATGTAAGCCATACTTTAAGTCAGCGTTGTTTCACAGCTTTGCTGAGGTTTATTTTATGGGTGAACAAAGTAATTTTTAAAATTATACGTTGAATTTATATTATGAATTTAGCTCTTAATTAGTCTGTTTAATGCAAGGCTTATTTATCGTTATTTTACAGCTTAAGTTTTCAACGTTGTGTAATATTTTTTGTTATGGATATTAATACCTAGTGTATTATATTTAGAAATAATAATATAAGTGGTTAAAATAAATTGCTTCATATTCCACGCTTGGTGAAAAAAGCAACAAAGCCTCATATTTTTTAAAGGTTTTTTAACAATAATAAAGATCAATATAATAACTAATAATAACAATACATACCTATAACTTAAACGCATTGCTATAATCGGGCCAAGCAAAGTTTGCACCTAATTAGATTTCAAAACTACACCGGCAGAGTTCTAGGCGATTTACATGTCTGCTCCAGGGAATTTGAATTTAGAACTGCCCTAGTTTCGAATGCTTTTTCTATCTATCGTAAAATGGCGGCCGGCGAAACGACGCCGAATTTTAAATTACATGCTTTCTGCGCCATCTTGTTTTTTGGGAATCACGTAGTAAAAGATTGGATTTAACTTATTGTTTGATGGTTTTTCGTTTCTTCTCAGGTATTATTTTTACTTGAAATTGGTGCACGTAGCTGTTTGTTCAGAATAAAGTATAGAATGAAATTGGAGCGAATGTCATTTATTGTCATTGTTCAGATGTTCAATTACACAAAATGTGTGAGAAAAAAATATGATAATTTTATGAATCCAAAATCTCAAATCTCGCTCAAGGCACATTAAAATTCATTGTTTGAAGAAATAGTAGTGCAAATATAGAAAAGACTATTGATATACTAAGTTCGTTGACAGATTTCTAACAATCAATTTAGGCATTATAAATATAATTTTCTGAAGTAAATACAAACAATACTTAGTAAAACTATTTTTGAGCTGAATGCGATCAAAATTAGTCTGAAGATTAAAGAAACGTTGAACTTTCTCTAACATGACACTAACTTTTGCGATAATGGCTTTTAGATCAAGTTTCAATACCTATCACAAATCACTGAATAGTTACGTCTACGTACAAATTAATGATGGATCACCGATAACGATGTTTTATATTGAATTTGTGTATAAAAGCAACTTTATCTGATGTGTGACCCGATATGCATGTAACTATTGGCTGAAATTACCATAATTAAATTATTGCTAAGTTTTAAATCAAATAATTTATAGTTATCTTGTCATTTTGACGCATTTTATTCAACATTAATTTTGTTGTTTGTGATGTTTATCATCATGTTTTAAATATATTTAGTGTACGTGCAAACCAAGCTAAAATAAATAGGACAAGTGTTTCAGTTTGCCATAATAGGTATGTTATTACATAATTATGTAAGTTTCTTGACTCTCGCTTTATGTACTTAATTTTTACAGTTGGTTGTATGGCTTTTGTCCTTCACTAGATGTAGGTATTCACAGTTTTTCGCAGTAGATGTTCTAAATTCAAAATTGGATAGTGTCCGATGCACACACGAATATGACATGCCGGGATGGATGACGTAGCGACGTGACGTGAAGTAGAGTCATGTCCGCTCACTCTCATATTTTTATTTCTAAGAGGATAGGAAGGTCTGAATATACTTTAATACAGATATGGTCAGTTTTACTCAAAAATAAATATCAGCACCATAAATACGCAAATTAGAAGTGACACTGTAAAAAAGTAAAAAGCACACACATTAAAAATCATAATGATGATGACATAAAATATACCGTGGAACTCGTTACTTTATGAACCGTCCCAATTTGTAATAACAAAAAAAAAACGCTTTCAGCTCTGACCACTTTTATCTAACAGTGAATATAGGTATACCCTTGAAAGAGTCATCAATATACGTCGGCTTAATGTTTTAACTCACAAAAGGGGTTTGGTTACGTATCGGTGTATGCCTAAAAAAGCGTTGCTCGTGTTCAACGATTTTTTTATGACTGACCACTATGAGCCTTTTTTGAGGATTTTTTCGGCCTATTTTTAGGATTTGTGTTAGGATTAGCAGAGGTTTGCGTAATTGATTTTATTGCTTGTTCCTGAGTATTGTTTTTCTTTTCGGTCAATAAAAGCGTTTATTTATTCAAAAAGCTTTTAAAGGCCGCAGTAAATTGGTAGCTTTGATTTGAACAGCAAAGTGTGAGTTTAAAGTAAATACTATGTCTCTTTGTTTGTGGTTCTAAATAATAAAGTCACCTACTTGTAATTCAACGGATTTTTGTCGATCTACAATGAGAACTTCAAACTTAATTTCTAAACATCATTATCTTTAATAACTATCTCTAATTTTAGCTAAAATAAGCGCATAACGTCACGTCATCCGACCTACTATTTAGCCTAGTACGTCGATTAGGGTCAATCAAATCGGCAACTAGTAAGCTACCAAATTAGCCGACCGACTGAAGTGTCGGTATAATAGTTATGACTATGACATTACGACGTAATTAATTGAGCATATTAACGTCATAGACGGACATATTATGTTGGTGTTGTATGTTTATGATCTGATGACACGGCATGTAATTGCGTCAATGCATAGGTGAAATTATATGACGTGCGTATGTTATGCAGTATTTTTTTTACTTACTGAATAACGTCAATTAATAAGGGTTGATTTGAGGCAATTGTTTTAAAAATTGTATCATATTTGGAAGATCTCTGAAGATCTAGCTAACATTTCTTACCGAACAAATCATTTCAAATTTTGAATTAGCTACTTTCTGCACCTGAATAAAAAGTCTATGTTATCAATGGTTGAAAATACATATGACATACATATCTATGTATGTAAACAGCATTGCACACAGCTTTCAGAGCGACAGTATTTTGTGATTGTTTAAAAATGCATTACCTACCCTTTCGACCTTCTATATTATTTGTGGTTTAAAAGCACGTATATCAGTTGATGACACTCATGTAGCTACTGTGAACTTAATTGTGGACTCAAAAATTGGCGCATAATAACATAGGTACCTACCCACAAAAACCAGCTGAGAGCAACTGATTGGTCTAGGTACCCAATTATCTAGTACACAACACTTCAACTCACAAACTTCGAATACACTCATAATTTCAGTAACTTTGATATAAAGTTAGTGAAAACCAGACCGAAACTGTTGGTGAATTGATAACTTGAACTACAAAGTTGTTACCTTTCATTTTGATTCATAATGAATTGATAATCAGAAAAATGCAAGTCAATCCTACTTGTATAATGAAATGTGAAAGAACTCACTCACGTTGTAACATCTGAACGAAATAAGGGTCCAAGTTAAAACTTGTTTCACTGTAAATCAGCAAATTCTAATATGTTTCTTTTTATTACAGATCCGAGCAAAAGTAATGGGTTGTCTAGTCACACACGCTTGGTTCATGTCGTTCCTCAACTTGGCCTCTTTTACTGGCCTGGCGAACTTGTTGGGAACTCACTCTGTAGTTTATTGTTATGCTGGCATCAACCTCCTGGGCGCTTTTGTTAGCCTGGTATTCTTGCCAGAAACAAAGGGGAAAACTGCCGAACAAATCGAAGTGGATTTACGAGGAAAATAATTTCCAAACCAAACGCTTGATTAGATTTTAAAGTTCCCATGTGAACTTGTTTGTGGTTAGCGAAATATTAATTGGATTGTAATTAATTGAGATCTGAATAGGTGCTTGAGTGTTCCTCTGGTATGAAATAATTTGAAGTAGCTTTTGTTGTTATTAAAATAATTAAAAGTTATGAACGAAAATATTGTTTCAATTAAATGGAACAAATAAATCTCGATGTAGGTTTATGAAACATTGTTGTAGTCGTGTGTTCTCTTGTTATTGTAATGGAAATACCTTTTTAAGTGGCGCGTGGGTGCTTACGAGCCATATCATGTACTTTAACATTTTAAGTTAATAAACATGATGTATAACGTTCTTTTTTGTTTTTATTCAACACAATTCTGTGCATAGTAATAAGCACTTAACCTTTGGAAGGACCGTTAGCTGAACAAACAGAAAGTACGTTTCTATCAATTATATTCAACAAGGGAATATTTTTGTGTACATAGTGAGTTTTAACAAGTTGTTTGAAAACGTTTTAGGTGACCTAAAATTTGTACCGCGACCGCTTATCAACTCGTAGTACCCAACTAGTTTCAAAAAGCTCGTTTAGGAAGCTCGTTAAAAAGTCAAACATTTTCATAACGATTCCGTATGTTTGAGCTTGTGGGAATTCTGTAATCCCACCCTTTTTATTTTTGGCTAACTGTTTACCTGCATGCAGGAGATACGTTTTAATTTATTTTTGTGTTAGTTCACGGTACATAAATTAGGTTTTAAAATTTGTTAACAACGTTTGCACGAAGCAGACTGCAAGTGTGGAAATTACATGTTTTACGTACAAAACTATAACATTAAGGATGAATACCGTAGAAATGTGTAACTGGTAACGTAGTCACCCAAGCAGGATTAAGTCCTCACAATCGGGGAAGATGTTTTTGTTAAAGGACAATGGGCACAAATGTATGGGACCTGGTATACCCCACCAATAGCGATGTCATACATATCATTGGATAGGTCTTTTTATGTAGAACAACATTTACTATGACAGCTTTGCTGAAATGTTTGTCCGTTCTGAGATATAGATCAAAAACTGTGCAAAAATTAAACTAAAGTTAACTTAATAATCTATTGATATCTCAAGTTTTTAGAGGAAAAACTAAGTTCCACTAAGTGTAAGTCTCTTGAGTCCTACCTGGTGTGCCCGTTAGGGTCCATAATTGTTACTATTATTTAGCATTTCAATATTATGCCCAATGTCCTTTGTAGGTATTTTATAAAGTCTTCAACTATCAACTAATGAAATCTTTAATATGTTATTCGCTAATTTCTCATCTTTATAAACATGTTTTACTTAGTACTTAACATACCGACGTATATTGCGTTATAAGTACACACCTTCTTACGTATTAAGAATACCGCATTTTCCTACTCTTCTTTAATACAAACTCAATTGCCTACCACATAAAGACGAAATTGCTATAAACATACGTAACACGTACGAACAAGTACTTACCGCATCGTTGTTGATGAAGAAAGACAGGTTGGCAGCTGGTAGCGAGTGGCGGCTGATGCATTCCACTTTTAGCTTCATGCCGGGTCGGTACCGGCGCTTCAAGCCGTGCATCGACGGCCCCGATTTAGGCAGCACTGCCAACAGAAATAAATGTTGTAAGTGGGTTTGGATCGGAAGACAGGCTGTGATAGAGGTAGCTTTTCCTATATGTTAGGTATGCATGTCTTATTGACACATACAAGGAAAAGATGAAGGGGTGTTTACATCCAGTACAAAAGAGGAGCGTCAGATTGGCTATGGCTGAAAACGAAACCTAAATGTTACCGCGTACCGCGGCCGGCTACCGCGGCCAAAACCACTGGCAGAAGTTAGATCATCAATTAAACATCATTGCTCTGAAAATAAAGCACTAACATATAGATCTTATTTCCCCTACATTACCTTCTAGCTATCCAACAAAGTTAGAATTAGGCAAGTGACACACAACCTATCTCGGGACCACTGAATAAATTGTAGCACTGTAAACACCTAGACTGTGACACATCAATCTTCTGACTTAATCTGATACACAACAAAAATAAAGCCAGTTTATTTCGTCGTCTCACATACTATGTCTTGTAGTCTTAGACAAAATACAAGCTCAGATGTCCCACATTTTTCACACAATGTAACGTAATTGCGATGACATGGTTTAAGCCCGGTTTAGCTCGAAATGCAAATGACTGGAGCTTAAAATTGAACGGTTGAACTGTGATTAGCTGTGCAGTGCAATCAGACCTAGTATTAGGCTGTGATTTAGAAACGAGCTTTCGTCTGTCTAATTGGAGTATGATGAATTTTGACATCGTTGACGTTCATTCTCTAGCTAGTGCCTATTCAATTTTCTTTGTTTTATTTGTTTGATTTTCAACAATACGTCATCCAAGATTTTTTATACATAGTTGCGCGGAATAATAGTGACTAATAATGTATGAAATACACAGTGTTGTTTCTGTATGTAAAATGGGCTTATCAGTGTTTGCTCAAGAAACTTTTTTAAGCCATATATCAAGCTTAAAATCACGGTAAACGCAACCAAAACTGCCATAAAATAAATTAAATTCAACTTTAACGAAGGCCCCAAAGTTAATAACGTACGGCCGTACAGCAAAAAGGATCTATCTCACTCATTTTCAAGTACAGATAATTTCCGGATTATCGTGAACAGGGGTCGGCTTTAAGCTTACATATAAAATGGATATTGTTCATCGCTGATAGGTGCCCATATTCTATCCCTTTATTATGCAAATACCAGTAAGATGCTTCGCAACGATAAAATGAAACAAGGGCACTAGTTTAGATTTATTCGGAAAGTTAAACAAAAGCACACACACATGAATACTGGGTCATGCTGTTCGATAAATCGTGGGTAGGTAAATGAAAACTAGTACGATACGAAACGTGAACTTCAGTGGTAGTTCGTTCGTGGTTTTATGAGTAGTTCACTGTAGTTCGCAAGCAAAATGCCTATCTCGGGTAATGAATTTCGAATATGTACTGCTATTAAGGAATAAGTCGTTAGATAGAAATAGGAATACGGCCTGATTTTACGCTGAACAAAACCAAGTTATGACCACCTATCAACAAATATACGGTTTACTTATCAGATGTTACTAATAATATTTTGAAAAATTGCAAATCAACGATAAAATAAACACAGTCAAGAAGATTAGCTCACAATTTATGGTTCGCCAAAAAAGCAAGCCCATAAATCTATTACGGGATCGTTTTCCTCGCTTTTTTGGTTGAAAATATCCATCAGGCTATAAATACGTAACCCCCACGTGCTCAACGCATCGCTCGCGTAAAACAGTGTCAACCTAAAGGTATTTTACTACCCTATAAGCCATAGACTCTGCAGTCTATAAACTCTGTCACTTTTCGAAGGGTTGATTGGAAGACAGTTTTATCGCCGATGTATCTAAAGGTATTTTAGGTTGCGGAGAGGAAAAATATATTGAGTACTTTTCCCTTTCAGGATGGACTCAACACGGTTCAGATAAGGTCTGTATATTTAACCTTTTTTAAGGTATGATATGGCCGTACCCCAGGGATACGTGCTATTTATAAAAGTCTTACAAGTTCATTGTAATAAATAACCGGGAACCGAGTATTAATAAAGCGAGGATTCATGAGGAGTTCACGAAAGTGTCGTGATTTATCACTGGGTGCTATAACATTGATACCCTTACGTATGCTCTGCAAGATTATTCTCATCGAAGGATTTTTGACGTGTGTAGTAAAGTACATTGTGTAACCTGCTAGTTACCTTTTTGCGTGTAGCTGGCCAGTAGTTGGTAAACAAAACAGTGGGATATACAACAATGATTCTTCTCAGTCCTCACCCAAAACATACATATGCGTGTGTACTTGCGCTGTCTGGAAGGAGGGCGCGTCGGCCGATACCTCGCACGTGTAGCGACCGCTGGCGGTCTGAGTGGCTGCCTGGATTGTTAGCTTCTCAGCATCGCTGCCTACCGTCACATACCAAGATAACCCAGCAGTGTGATATATAACAATGATTACACTCAGTACTCACCCACAACATACATATGCGTGTGTACTTGCGCTGTCTGGAAGGAGGGCGCGTCGGCCGATACCTCGCACGTGTAGCGACCGCTGGCGGTCTGAGTGGCTGCCTGGATCGTTAGCTTCTCAGCATCGCTGCCTAACCTCACATACCAAGATAACCCAGCAGTGGGATATATAACAATGATTACACTCAGTACTCACCCACAACATACATATGTGTGTGTACTTGCGCGGTCTGGAAGGAGGGCGCGTCGGCCGATACCTCGCACGTGTAGCGACCGCTGGCGGTCTGAGTGGCTGCCTGGATTGTTAGCTTCTCAGCATCGCTGCCTTCCCTCATATAACAAGCCCAGCAGCGGGATATAAAACTACAATGATTAGGTACTCTCAGTACTTACCCACAACATACATATGCGTGTGTACTTGCGCTGTCTGGAAGGAGGGCGCGTCGGCCGATACCTCGCACGTGTAGCGACCACTGGCGGTCTGAGTGGCTGCCTGGATTGTTAGCTTCTCAGCATCGCTGCCTTCCCTCTGTGGAGATAGGAATTAGGTTAATAAACTTGAATAAATAAATAATCTTTATTTTATCTCTAATTGTTATAAAAAACATAACATTGCGGCAGTGACTTCAGGTAATTGTTTACCTAATACTCGCGTTGAACTGTTAAATCAATTCATTTTTCAGCAATTGTGAAATGATCCTATATCTCGTTGTAGGTACAGTGGATTCATTTTATAAGACTGTATTGTTTTATAACACTGTACCTACAAAGCTACCTTTTGAAGCAAATAAAAGGAACCACCCGAATTTTGTATTGCTAAACCAAACGAATTCTAAGATTAATAAAGACGTTTTATTCTCGGCTGAAAGCCATTAAACAATGCACTATTAAGTGATATCTAGTTAATATTATTTTTATCACTCCATATTTTAGTTGAATGGCACAAAGAAATAATTGAATACAGTTTTGAAAATAAATTCAGATTACGGCAATAAATAATGGATTTAGCTGAATTATAAATAAATGAATTGAATAAATTGGTTTAGTTTTTTGTGTATATATTTTAATTATATTTTTATTACATTCATTAAAAACTTCTGTTTTATATTTGTTTGAGGACATGGTGTGGTTTATATTTAAGGCCCTTAACAAATTCGATGTAGGTGTACTTAAACCTAATCAAAGACTGATTAGGCTTTAATCAAATTTACCTATTACCACATAAATCCTGTTTTGTGTTCTAGGTATAAACAACTAACTATCTATACTAAAAATCATTGTCCAGTTATTTAAATATTGTTCTCCCTTGAAGTTTTATTTTATCGCAGGTAAAGCCTCCTGAACAATGTTTCGAGTACTGAACACTAATTCTAATCGTTTAATCCTACCTAGATTATGGGTGTACGAAAACATATCGTTAACATTACCTTTCTGGGTTTTAGGTGTAAAGTAACTCAACAATTGGTTAACTGTAAGCATCATGTACATCTAACTTGTACAGATTACATAAAACTTCACTTGATACAGAGTAAGGTTTTTAGGGTTCCGTATCCAAAGGGTAAAAGGGGTCCCTAAGACTTCGCTGCCCATCTGTCATCAGGCGGTATCTGATGAACCATAATAGCTAGGCAGTTGAACTTATAACAGATGATGCAGGTAATTTTGTTGCCTTTTTAACAACAAATACTGAAAACTAGAATAAATAACTAGTAATTTATAGACAACTGTGGTCCGACTCGCACTTGCCGGTTTTCATATACAAGGTGTTGATTTGCATTTGTGCCATACGTCAGGAGGAGGACATAAAATATGTAAATAATCGATTTCAATTACAGTAGACGGGAAATAGCTAATATGCACTGCTTTTTTTGTCATTGTAATGTCGTAGTATTTCCGAAGTAATCCAATTTTATGAATGAAATTTATGAATAATCGTTGCGTATGCTTTGTGCTTGCGTGTGTATGAGAGCGCAGCACAGTTTTGAGGCCAGTAACACACGCGCCGAGTTTGAAAACGGGTAGGTGACATTGACGAATTTCCGAAAAAAAATTAAAATCAAAAATTTTCGTACCAATTTTTTTGTCGATTTGGGTTGAGAATCATTAGTATAATAACTTGTCTATGGCACTCCTTGACTATGGCACGGATGCAAATCAACAGCTTGTATAAATTTTACAGCCACTATGCTGCACAAAAATGCATTTCAGAAGACCAGTATGAATTCACAGGAACAATATTGCCAGATTGTGACTTACATAAGAAAATGTTAAAAATAAATACAAATCTCTTTGATCAATATAGTAGCGATGCTTATTAAAAATACAGGAACAAATTAATGCACGAATAACCTAAATAGCTAGGATTAACTGGTAAAATAATAAAAATGTTTAGCTCAAACAATTTATTCTGTAAGTAGATAATCCACCGATAAAAAATTAATAACATAGTTTTAGCAATCAACAACTAAATTAAATGTAGCATTAAAATGTTGCTATTAATTTTTATACCTACTCGGTAAAAAGTACATCATTTTCACTTAGGTTTTTTTTTATAGTAGGTCTAAATATGGGATTGGATAAGAACCTACTAATAAACCTGATTATATAATGCTATTTAGAATCTTTCCTTTAGACATATAAATATATAGTACATTTATGCCTATACAATACCTACCATTTAGACAGCGATGCAATTACCAAGACAACAGAAAATCACTTAATGGCAGAAGCAATTGCTTCCAAATACCTCTGAATTCTAGAATATTCGAAGAGAAAGACGAAAACAATTGACTGCGCAAATGAAACTTGAATATGTATCAGAACATGCATATTCAAGCCTGTGACAATAGCCAATTAAGTAAATAGCTTATGTCAAGTAACAGCAGGCAAGTTGAGCTAAATATCAATATCATATTTAGGTATGGTTAGCTAATATTTAATTGATACAATTAATTAACAAATTGTTTTGGTAATCATAGGTTTAGTAATATGTATTTGAGGTTGCTTATATAGAGAACATTATTAAGCAATTTGTTATTTTAAATGGTTAGTAGCAATGATTTTATATTCTTCATTCATTTCTGATGTATTGTTGTCTTATACAAAAAAGAGTGAGCAAACCACCTGGATGTAAACCGTGTCCTCTAGCCTATTTTTACTCTTATATTTTTTTAATGGGAAAATAACTTTGTCTGTCTGTCGCGCTTTGACGCCAGAACTTCTGAATGGATTTATATTACGAACTAGGTATTTTTTTACTCGTTTGCCGAAAGTTGTTTTCTGAGTACGTGGATGAAACTGCGGGGAATAGCTAGTGTATATTTCATTGGCAAGATCTTTCAAAGTACGACATTACTTGAAGAAAGTAATTTAAAGCTCAAGACAGTCTAGGATTTATAAGTAAAATAGAAACAATGTTTAATCACCTCCATTAATAAGTAGGTGCAATTACTCTGTTTTCACAATAAAGAAATTCGTTGCTTTTTATTTATTTTAATTTCACTCAAGTCTCTTTTTGAACTAATTCATGTCTATCTTTTCCAAATCATTATAGGTAAGCCCTTTCTTTCAATTAAAAAGTCAAATATAATACTATGTAAATAATATGTTAATATCTATGTAAATAATTTCCATCTATGTATTTCGAATAATAAATGCTATAGTCTATTAATTTCAAAAAGAAAGTTAATACTTAATAGCCTATTCGAATTAAGACTTTCCTCAACAAAACGAAAAAAGGAGCGTAAAAGACGAAACGGAAAAACAAAAAACATGTAGTTCCATTGTACACAATTACCAGCATAACATAACAACCAATTGCAATTAATTTCCTCAACCTTGACCTTACCTGTCTATTTGTTCTCAGTCCCCGAAATCTTAACAATCCCACCTTACCTTATCAGAATTTACTATTTCGAAAGGCGAAAACGGTTTCTTACATACGCATAGGGGAACAGACTAAATTCAACTTGTCACATGATTATGTCAGTTGAGGAAAATACCATTTATGTCCGGGGGACGTGACTAATAGCGGGACCCCGGGAGCTTTAGATCCGGGACAGATTAGACCTTTTATCCAGATGTAGAAATGGTTAGTTTTGTGGCAGATGCGTCTTTTTAAATTAGGGAAATCTAATTGTTGGGTTGGCTACATGACATGTCGAGGTTTTCCTTATTATTGTCTTTTGTGTTTGTATACGCTATCCCCAAAGTAGTTCTTCTAAAAAGTAAAACAGTAAAGTTGCTTCTAGTGAAAGCAGATGCAGCTGAGTATCGGTGACGTGACTGCCTACTTAGCTTTTTTTCCTAGACCTAGGTTGGTACCTGGGCAACTCTATACCCCTACTAGACTAGTTGTAGTTGTATGCTTTTGATTTCTATTCGAAGTGCCTGTTAACAATGACACAGGGAAACTTGAGAAAGTTACTTGCTTAATCTTTATGATACGAGCCATGCGGCTGTTACTTAGCCACGATAGCTATTACACAATATACCTCCACTTTCTTTATGTTGTACAAATAAAACCACTTTGATTTTATTTCACAGAATAACACACAAAATATTTTAATGCATATTTAATTCAGCCTTTTTTACCAGGAATCACTCTTTTGATTTCAGTTCACGGTAATTCAATTAAGCAAATTATTAGACATTTTGTCATAAAAGCGAATTTTTTAGGCTTTCGCACAGTTTGATGAATATTCAACGAATATCTTTACAATTCATAAATGTAGAACAGATTACATTTCTGTGTGATACTCGTAATACATATTTTATGTAATCTACATAAAATTCAAAAAGTTTGTTTGAATGGGCTATCTCAGGAACTATTGAACTGATTTCAGTGTTAGATAGCCCATTTATCAAGGAAGGAATCTGCTGGCGGAAACTATTTACTTAACTTGACTATATACGAACTAAAATCTTTCTATAATAGGTATGCAATGTAAATAAACATACTCCTTTCCAGTTCCATTTCTGTATTTCTCAGAATTTCTTCTTAGCCATGACTATCAATAGGTTTAAAGAAAACGTTGGTTGCAACCGTGAAAACTGTATTGCTTAGAACGCTGGTTTTCTACTTTAGCGCAGAAGGATAAACTGCTTAATACGTCTGCAATCCTGGTAACCTGAATACAACTCAATGAGCTTTTCTTAGAACTTAAAACTAAATAAGTTTGTTGATTAAATGATAAATACATACTAATGCGAATATCATTTTTTTTTTTTAATCTTGTCTATACCTATAATTTTTTAGAAAATCTTTATGGAGACAAGGTAATGAAAGTAGGCCTTAGTGTACAAAGGTTTAAGGAGCGGACATCCATCATAGCCTCTGAAAGGTCTTCATAAATGGATTAGTTTTGACCTCGAATCGCGCAGATTTAATTTTGAAGCTAAGATTGTTCTGGAAAACTAAAATTACTGACAAATCCCTTGATCCCTGTAGCTTTTACTGGGACTTAGTCAGTTGAGGCTTTGTACACGTGTAGATAACCTAATTGTGTAAAATAGGTATTCCATGGTAGAAGTTCAACTGAAGAGCGGAATTTGTCATGAATGCCAACATGGAGTCGACATGCATCACCTACATTGCGCATAGACCAAGAGACAGCGACTACCAGACCTTTGTCGTTTTATAAAGGTTGAGAGTGCATCTGCATCTCTTTTTTCATTTTCATTTTTCATTTCATCTTTAAACGAATAAAGCCTTTTTTCTAAATTGTAAAACAGTTTTCCAATTTATCGTAATAAATTAAAAAGTAATAATTTATTGGTACCTAAATGGTAACAACACTGATCGATTCCAAGTAAAATACTTCATCAAAATCAATTATAATATACCTACCTATTATAATGCTATTATATTTTGTTTGATAAATATTTTATGTTTGATTGAGGCAATAACATTATTATCCCATTTTTTATATTTTTTCAGAACTGTAAGAAAACAAATAAAATAATAAAGCTCTGTAAGTTTATGAATATAATAATGATATCTGACATGGATTCAAAGCAACTACCCGCGTTAGCAATTAGAGCGCGCAGTAAATAAGTCATAAATATTTCAGAAGGTCTAATCTACGTCGAGAAATATTCCCTGCTTTGTTTGGATCCGATAATCAATCAAAACAAAACTCGTACAGTGTCGAAGTGGTACTCTACTCCCAAAAGGTCCACATATATCGATTCGTCGAAAGCTCTACGCGTGTCCGTTTTAAACTCGACATTTCGAATTAATTTCAGTATGTTCGGAATATCGGCAAACCCTATTACGTAGAATGCACGCGTTATTTGAGGTGACTCGATATCAAAAGGGATTTCTTGCATTCAAGCAAACAGGCATGCTTGAGTGACGTACATTATTTTGTCATTGTTCTGCGAATGAGTTCTCGAAACTGTTTAGATCGAATAATAGAATGTATTAAACAGAGATTAGATAATTATCAGTGAATTATATTCTAGAGCCACCAAAAGCCTCTTGTTCACGGCACGTTTGTTATAGAGACCTATACAAAACTGAATACTATTATACAACATACGGTGAATTTGCCATAGAGTTGCACAGCAAAAATGTTCCGTGTATAACAAGGTCGAAATTCACGCAGATATACATTTGAAATCACTTAATTCGGATAATTGTTTACCAGAAACCTTCCATAAGTAATTAAATAAATCTTCGAGATCGAAATAAATTGATCTGAATAGGATATAACATGAACAACAAAAAATGAGATTCAAAGTCTTGTGTCCCACGTTGGGTGCCAGAATTCGGTCACATCACATCATATCTATGCAATTATGGGGCTTGTTTTCATTAAAAACTATATTTTTAATAAAATATTCAGGGTTTAGGAGGAATTTCTAGTGAAGGGTGAATGACATTCCAGAATTCTGGCATGCTCGTGTTAGTAGGTATAGACATTAGCATATCTAGATGTGCTTAATCAAAGCAGGTATGATGATACTCGAGCACTGATCTTGTCTCAAGCATTAATGAAGGTTTAGTTTGTAGCCAATATGGTCACTATAGCAATTAGATTCGATTTGTCACAGGAAGGGACACCAGTACTCTATACTAATATAATAAAGAGGAAAGCAAAGAGACTCCAAAACTAATGAACCGATTTGAAAAAAGCTGTCACTCTTGGAAAGCTACACTCTAACGAGTAACATAGGCTATATTTAAATAGCTCCCACGGGACGTCAGTGAAACCACGGGAAAACGGTGAGTATTATTAGTAGTTTATACCAATGTGTATAAAAAGCCATAATTACAAGTGAAGGTTCAAAAAAAGGACTATGCCTTTTCCTAAAAAAATCCTAACTAAAACTTAACCACTAAAGAAACACACACACACAAAACAAAAGAAGACACGTTTTAATTTGTCCTGGTTATAAAACTGAATTTCGTGTTCGTTACGTTGCCCGTAGATGTGACTTGACACATTTCGTACCTGAGAATAAAGTGTGACGAGAATAAAAAGGCATTCTGCAAACTGGTCACGTTCTAGACATTGCTGACAAGCACAATGAAAATTAAAATACGTAATTGGAAAATGTTTATTTTACAGATTTTTTGAGCACGTAACATTTAAATTTCGAAAAGTTAAAGAAACGTGCTTTTTTATTTGTGCTTTTTGCAAATTGTATAGAAAACAAACTAAAACACAGCACTCAAACATGGGCTTTTTGGACGTTTCAAAATACAGAAAATAGTTTTTTGGTTTACAAAAAGTTTGTTTAAAATAAATAAAAACGCTTTTAGGCTTCGTATGAAAAAAAAGTAAACATGTAGCCAAAAATTTTCAAGAGAGACAAATTAATGTGTGTTTTTTTTTTGAGTATTTTTTAACTGCATTAACATTAAAAAAAACTCACAGTGTAAGTACATTTTCAGTCCTTGGTTGAAAATTTTGCAGTCAACGCATAGTTTCCAAATTTGTCCTGAATACGCATTTTGGACATATTACAACTTTCTAGGTACATAATATATATTATTCTTTCCTAGAGATTCGTAGATATTATTTGCTCTTTCCTTAATCTTTTCATTTAATTGCCCATAAGGGTCCCATGGGAACCATGTCTCGTACCTTTTGTGATCGGGGCTCAGCTTAATAATTATGATAGATGGGAGACCCTTAAAGGTACAATTTATTGTTGGTTTTCGGATTCCCGACTTTTATATTGTCGTAACGACTATGTTCTTTAGGTGATGAATATGTTACGAAATAAATCTTAGTAAAGATCCTCTTATGTAGTTCTGGTACCCTAGCAGATGTTTGGTACGCAGAATTTAATTTACAGAAAAAAACATGTACCTACAATTCAAAATACAGATCTCACCCGAATAAAATTTTACATTAAACAAAGAAAAATATGATTTATCAAAGCCCTTATGTGAAAACTCATTAACATTGTTCTACCAACCAGTAATTACTTTGAAACGATCGCGGATTATCTGACTTTTAACGAAATTAATTGAGATCTTCGACGATCGTTGCTTTAATAATTAAGACTCCACTTTACCGCACTTACCACTTAACGGGCGATCAAATATTTATGTAAAAATACTTGAGTTGAGTGGCTTTTTAGCGTGAACTGAACATGAGTGACACTGATAAACAAAGGGGTATTTACCTCTATTGTGTCGTATATAACCACAAAGTTTGTATAGGTGCATGATGGAGTTTTTATGTTTGTTCCTCTTACATGCAAAAACTTGACATACATATTTTATACTAGCCGTTTTTCCGCAGTTTCACCTACATCCCGTGGGAAGTGAACGTACCGGTATAAAATATAGCCTATGTCACTAGGAAAGAGTGTAGCTTTAGACTGTAAAAAAAATTATTAAATAGGTCCAGTACTATTGGAGCCTTTAGGGTACAAACAAACAGACAAAAAGTGTTACCTCTTTATTATAAATATATTCATAAGTATAGATAATAGAATATAGTTCCCTCAGGAAGCGGGTGTAGTAGATAGTAAAATATACTTATGTTTGCTTTTATGACTATGTATCTCATGAAACGTATGCAGTATTCAAAATTGTCAGCGTCTACGATCATTAGGGTTGATGAGAAGATCAGCGGCTTAAAGGATTTGCACGATCTTAGAGCTCGCTCGAGTTTCCTACGAGAGGAAGACGTATGCATTAATTTCGACGTATTTTATGACAGACATAGTTGAATGATAACGTAGTTTGTGGAGTGATAAGTGATATTAAAATACGTGTGTGGAAATAGTGTGTTCATTGTAGTGAAATACCAGATGTTGTTGTTTTAATATAAAAAGTTTAAGTAACGCAATGCATTTTAACACTTTTGTAAAAGCATGCATTTTAACGTGGGTGCAACTTTTAAAATGAAACAAAAAGTTTAAACAAAATTTACTTAAACACGTAGAGTTTCTACAAAAAACTTCACAGTGTTAAGGATTTATCTAAACTAAATGAGATTTAGGAACAATTTAAACTGTTTGTAGGAAAAACTTTTTACACTTTCACAGTAAGCCGTTAAGCAATTCAACCTTTTTCGTGACGAAAAAACTTAGTCTGGAAGTTGCAGACGCTACTTAATTTTGTTGAAAAAAAGCTGGCAACCCTGTGACGTTTTGATTGTAGGCAACACTGGTTAAACACAGAGTGTTGCCTACTCAGAAAATTATGGCATGGGAGTGGTTAGCTAAATGCTTGCATATGGTACCGCGCACCTAATTGTTGGCTTACTCAGTTGCTTAATAATTATGTATTATGCATGCTACTTTAAGTAAACACCATCAGTATTTTGTGTAGGGAGTGGGTCCCGTAAATTGGCAAGATTTTGAATTCAGAACTAACGCTTAGCAATGAGGATTTTATTTGTCTTGAAATAGGAACAGTTAATAAAAGATCATGCAACAAAAATTAATAGAAGAAAACGTTTTTTTTTTAATTTTCAATAAGTTGAATAGACTACTAATTCAAATACATATATACTTAATCAGCAGAACAGAATTAAGTATACGAATGTAATATCATTCACAAATAAGTACCTACGTATGTAGGCACGTACTGCAGTGAATTCTCTTGATTTCTAAATTGTCTGCAATCAGACGTTGAGTACCTAGTTACTTGAAGCGATCCTGATTGAATATTGATTCCTAACGATTACATTTTATTCTCATTAGTCTCTCGTCTTATTATCGATCACTTAAAATTTAAACGACTTCATTAATATCTTCAAGTAAATGATAAGTGGCGAGTTTTTAATTTAGCTGATTAATTTGAAGTCTTTAACGACTCATGATGGTAATTATTTTTCAGCTTGCTTGAATATTACTTTATTGACTCGGGATATGTTTTAACGTTGAAATATTTGTTATTCATTTCTTTATTTCCACCTCTCAGGATTACGCTGTATCTTTGCATTGTTATCCTATTTTAATTATTTAAATTTTTATAAATCGAGTACGCTATTGACCTCGATGGTGTTCTAAATTCAAATTGTAAAAATGAACAGTATTTTTATCTTTTAAATTCGTTGTTCTTTTTTTTTTGTAAATTGGGTATTAAAGCAATTAAAAATAATAATATAGGTATAAATCCTCTTTAGGATACAAATGCGAAGTAAAGAAAACTTTTTATATAGGTATTTTTACTAAATATATTTGGAATGGCACTAGTTTAGAATATGTTAGGTACAGTTTCGCTTAATTTAAATTCATTGCGTTGTTGCTACAAGCAAGCTTGGCCACGTTCGCATACTGAGTCGACGGTACCTGCTTTGTGGACTTTTTGCAGTACTAGCTTAGACTGTTTTGTTATCTGTTTTCTGCGTTGCAGTACCTAATATCACAAATCCTCCTAAGTACTAGCGAATCGTGAGAAAGTTTCAATTTGTGTTGTCACAAACTCCTGTCATATTTATAACCGAACACAAAACTTGTTTGATGTTCTAAAACAGCTTTCAAAATGGCGCTGAGATACTCCTCGATCGATATTAAACATACAAAGCCAACTAATGAATCTACTATAATATGCCAAAGATATAATATTAAAATATGCCATTAAGTCATACAAAGGTGACAAGGACCCTTATCCTTATCGATTCACGTTCACACGAGAATAATATATAAATCATACCATTCAGGCTTCTATTATCAAACGGCCATTTTTCTCATCTTTACCAAAAGGCATTATTCAATTATACGTATCACGTTATCATCGTCAAATAATGCTTTTGTCAATAGAAATCTGAGTCAAAGTAGACAATGCGTGGTGATACTAAAATAAAGCAAATAAAAAGTGAATGTGTATCATGTTTCAATAGAGATGGGGCCGCTTTGACTGTCACAGATATAGGCAAGAGAATGAAAGAGTATTGCTTCATTGTAGATAGATAGACCTTGTAACTTTACTTTTATTGAAGTGAAGTATTTAGTGTGCGATTACAGTAGAGGGGGCGAGCAGCGGGAGCGGGATCGGGAGCGTTCGGGCTCTTACTACAAAAAAGTTAAACATGCGTTCGTAACGATCCAACAGATAAACTGTGTATACAGTTTTGTTGGACATTTTATACTTTTTATAATGTAAAATGTACCTTCTAATCAATAATAAATAAAAATAAATAAATAAATAAATAACGTGTTCAAGAAAAAAGTGAATGGAACTTTTCTTAAACACGTGGCGAATGTCTGTAGTAACTTTTTTGTAGTAAGGCCAATCGTTTTTACCCTTTCAGTGCCCCGCCTGCAGTTGAAGCGCAATTTAGCGGATTCCGTAGACCAATCCACTACCACTGTAATTGCATACTAAGAGTAGTAAGCATACTAAGAACATTTTAAAAATATACCTACATATATTTTTTCACTTTTAACTACTTAATAGAGGAATGGACTTTGTAATTTTGTCACGTAAAAGCAAATCATATCACCTTTGATATTTGTGCTCGTGATCGCTTTTTGTACCATTTGCGTAGGCGGTATATTGCTGCATACATTTTGACGTTGATGTTACTAGACTAGTTAAACAAAATTTTAAGCACAAATAATTTAGATTAAGTCTAAGTTTATTTTGCTAGACTAAATATATCGTTGAATAGTTGAAAACATTCTTAATAACTTTGGAATTTCAAATAACTTAATCGTACAAGCTTGTTTCTCTTGGATAAGATTATTTATGTTTTCTTGTAATTAAAAGTAATATTAGTATATTATTATGTTTTACTTTCGTATTAATGAGCAATAAGTCACAAAATATATTAAAGCTGCATATTTACTATGGGCGTCATAGGCACTTACTTTGTCATTTAGAGCCACAATATAAATATTCCTTTTCCACATAACAAGATAATAATAATATCAACGTGAAATCTGTGAACTACCTAAATACATAAGATTTTCACAAGAAGAGCGTTCAGATGTGAGCATATTTAGGCTTTTAAAACAAAAGAAAACTTATAAAGGTAACAAAATTATATTTTGTTTTTGTCATATTCCAAATTCAAATCGAACCTTTTTTAAAACAAAAACCCATATTTCCCGTAAAAGAAAAAAACAAAACTTCCATACTTTTTCTTTTTGCCTTCCAAATTCAAATCTGCCACATTCACTAGGAGCCAGGATTACACAATATTGAACCTGTAACCTGTAGAGCTCGGCTGTCAGCTTATTGGTCCTCAGGGCATTATAATGGGGAACTGCCGTAAGGGACGGGGGAGATTGATCGCAATTAGTGGTTATTAGCGTAATGGCAGGTTGAGGAGAAGAATTAATCTGTATTTACATAGGTTGGTTAATGCCTGGTATTTTTGAAAAGTTTTTGTTTATTTAAAATAAACATATCTTTAGGGGTGCTCCTCACAAATAAAATATATAAAACTACAAAGGAGATCAAAAATATAACAAATAGTAGCACATAAGTTTGCTCATAAGTGAAGAGTAAGAAAATCTTTTTCAGCGCTAAGTACGAATAAATACTACTTATACCTTCTTTATAACAGTAACGTTAGAACAAAATCTAATACTCAAGCATAACATAAATCCAATTTTCAGACTACTTCACAAGCTTGCTTTGTCTAAACAAGTTATGATCAAGAATGTTCACACTGGTGTCAAAGTGTCAAGTCGTGAAAAAACGGCTCCGTGATTTAATATTTTAGAAAAATAGTTATTTATTGATAATCGTGTTTAAAATACATTTAAAATCGTTTAATATAGTTAATAAGTGTATGTAACAGTGTTGTTAATATGTTTTGTCGCAAATATTGAAAATTCAAAGCAAATGTAATTGAGTGAACCAGCTGTCAAACGGACAATTTGAAATCTGGGGAGTATTTTGTTTTTCTTTTATAATATTATTGTATCTCTGTGTTTATACACTATACAAACCACTTAAGTACACTGCTCATTGTTATGAGCAACGTCCCTCCACACACATCGGCTCAGTTACTGTCTCCTTCTGCTTGACAATATTGTGGAAGCAGAATCGACGACGTTAACGTTCGCCGCAGACATTCAAACACTTCAATTATTTAATATATACACTCATACAACTACTAAGTATTGCTAAACTTTTCCATGATCAATCCTTCAATGTATTTCTATTAACTTCTGTTCTGTGTCAAACTTACAAACCAATTCCTTTGTTTGTACATAGTCAGTTTCACTTTTGTTTTTTCTAAATAAAGTCAAACTTTTGTGTTTAATGTAATCTTCCTTAACTGTAGTCACTTATCTTGTTTAAAAAATATTTTTTTAACATTTTAATATTAATTCACCCTACCCACTTTAATTTTTATTTTTAGTTAAATTTTCTTTTGTGCTTTTTTTTTTTTCTTTTTCTACTAGTTCTCATTCTGTTCACTATTGCTCTTCCCTGATTGTGTCCTAAGAAACATATTTTGCCTGCCACTAAGCTGTTTCCTGTCACATTTCAGATAACTGAACTCAAAGTTTACAAAATGACAACCAGGAGGGCCGCTATCAAAGACTTGGAGGACAAGCTAAGGGCCACTCTAAAGGATCTTGAGGCATCAAGAACATTGTGTAATCAGTTACTGCAGGAAAGGGAGGACAGCGAGGTGGAAGTGAAAAATGTTGTCGACAAAAACACAGTCCTAAAAAATGACCTGGCCGAGCTGCATATACAGCATATGGACCTTCTAGACCAACATAACCAACTTCAGGCATTTGTATCATCTTTTCAGGAATGTAGTGAAACACATGAACTTACTTTGAGACGTATAACTGAACTCGAGCTTGAACTAAGTGAGGCCTACAACAAAATATCCTCATATGAGTCTGATTTAGCTCGGGTGCAAACTTCTGACACCCTAAATCGTTTCACTAAGTTGGTAGGAAGTACCACAGCTGTGGGCAGCTCTGCTGCAATTATAGACCTGACCGGTGATGATACCATCACACAATGTCCTTTAGTATTGAGTAATAAAAAATTTAAAAAGTATATTAAGTATAACAAAATTATTAGGAAGTGCCGTTTAGCATTAAAAAAACAGAGTAGGGTAAAACACTGTGTTAATCTTAGAAGAGATAGGGTAAAGCTAGTCCAACAATTAAAAACCTGTTCTCTTGAGCTAGAACATTGCCAAGTTTCTCATGACTTAGACATAAAACAGTTGCATGAACAATTAATTGTGAAAGAAAATTTACTATCTGACATTTTCAGGAAATATGAGGAATCTCAACATGAACTGAGTATGCGCTTGTTGCAGGCTGGTAAGCTAGTGGATCTGGTGAAATACAGTGCAGAGAGATATGAGTCACTAACTAATAATCTTTCCTGTACCCGTGCTCACCCAATCCCAATCCCTGAACCCCGGCCTGTTACTACATTACTAGACCCCCCTCATACTGTTCCAATCATTCACAACACTAAGCAACACAAGTCAGTCTTATTTACAGATAAATTTGGTAAAGGTTTAGGCTCATTTATTCAACACTCACTCCCACAAGAACATAATGTAACTAGTTATTGCTACCCAAACCTACACTTCAACAACATAATAAACAAGATAGTAAATACACAGTTTGATGCTAACACTACACTAGTTCTTTTGATAGGCAACAGTCTTGATGTAATTAAAAGTGACATTGCTTATGGTATCAACACCTTATTAAAACTAAATTTAAAAAACATAATGATTTGTGCACTTCCATATTCTGACTGTTTTTCTGACACTCAAAATAGTTATGTTCATACTCTGAACAATTTTATATACACATTGACATGTTGTCATAGGGACAAACTATTATTCTTTGACACTAACAAGTTTGTTAGTGAATTTCATTTGAGTAGGGAAAGCATGTTTTTCCCTAATAAATATAAAGATAATATAGCTACATTGATAGCATATAATATTAACATTGTCATAGCCAACAATATGACAAAATGTAGGATAAGCGACGAGCCAGTATTGACTAGTTATTCTAACAATACTGCGATTGATTGTTTAAACTAGGTTCTAAGACAATAGAAAAGCGTAGCGATAACCTCATCCTATTTCATCAGAATGTAAACCGTTTTTCTGGCAAAATATTAGACATTGAACTTTTAACTGATAAGTTTTCTATAGATATATTATGTCTTTGTGAGACATGGCTCAAGCCTGAGAAAATGTTATTTAATATTAATAATTTCAAGGTTGCTAGTGTATTTAATAGGGTAACTGCAGAGGGTGGGGGTACATTGATATTGTGTAAAAATAACTTAAAATTTAAGGATAGAAGCGACATCACTTCGAGCTCTGTTAATCGCCTGTGCGAGGTAGCATGTGCAGAAATAGGAAGTCATTTATTCTTATGTGTATATAGACCACCAGCAAGTAACTTTTCATTATTTATTACAAATATGGAGGAAATACTTAGGAAGATTTTTAAGTCAAATAAACTAGTTTTCATTTGCGGTGACTTTAACATAGATATATCTTCTGAATCTTCTGATAAATGTCAACTGTTATCTCTATTTCAATCTTTTAATTTAAAACATTTGTTTAATGAACCCACTAGAATTACACCATCTTCAAGTTCATGTTTAGACAATATTTTTACAAATTGTGTGGTTCAGCATTCTTCCATTATTGCTGGTGTGAGATCGGATCACTTGGGGCAGCTTGTTAGCTTTCCTGCTAATAGAAACACTCCGTCAAACATAGTATCTAATAAAATACAGACAATTAACAGACAGAACCTTAGAAACCTTTAAAAATAATGTTGTCAATAAATTATGCAGTAGTTTTAAATCAGAGGACTCGAATACTAAATTTAATAAGTTATTTAACACACTTTGTCTAGAATTTAATAAATCATGTCCTATTAAGAAACTAAAAATCGACAATAAATTAAAATTCAACGAATGGTGTACAAAAGGGATTAGGATAAGCAGAGATGTATTGTATAACCTGTATCGAGAAAAATCAATGACATCTGATGAATCTTTTCATGATCATGTACGGAACTACTCTAAGATATTCAAAAGTGTATGTATTCTTGCAAAGTCTAAATCAATTAGTGACAGAATAACTAAATCGGATAATAAAATAAAAACCGTTTGGAAAATAATAAATGCGGAAACGGGTCAAATTAAAGTCCGGGATACTGAACTATCGTTAACGATTAATGATGCAACTGTGTCGGATAATGTGCAGGTTGCTAACGCGTTTGATAATTTTTTCTCTAATGTACCAGTAGAGGTTACTAAATCACTTAACTCGTCCTCTACACTTGCAGAGTCATTACTAAAACAAAATTTTACTAAAGAAGTACCGGATTTCGGATTCCATTACATAACTTTTAATACAGTAAAAAAAGCTTTCAAAAACCTTAATTTAAAAAAAACGGAAGACTTATGGGGCATCTCTGTTAAAGCCCTGAGCTCCGTGATTGACAATATTGCACCAATACTCAGTCAAATATTTAACTCGTGTATAGATGAAGGCACCTTTCCTGATTTGATGAAACACAGTAAGGTCATTCCAATATTTAAGTCAGGCTGTAAGAAAAATCCGTCAAACTACAGACCCATTTCTATTCTCCCGGCTCTAAGTAAAATATTCGAAAGGATCATGCTTGATCAGATGTTAAACCATTTCAACTTAAACGATATACTGCACGACCGTCAATTCGGCTTCACAAAGGGTAGGTCCACTACGGACGCAAGTGCGCGGTTAGTCACTCAGATTTTGGAAGCCTGGGAGAGTTCCCAGGATGCCGTCGGTATATTCTGTGATCTCTCCAAGGCGTTTGATTGTGTGGACCACGATACACTCATTTCTAAGCTGAGACACTACGGCATTCGTGGAAAATCTCTTGAACTTGTCCGGTCTTATTTATCCAACAGACAGCAAAAAGTGGATGTCTGCGGCTCAAAATCTTCGGGGACAGTTGTAAAAATGGGCGTGCCTCAAGGCTCTATACTGGGTCCATTTCTGTTCCTAGCTTATATAAATGACCTTCCATTTGTGCTGTCTGATATTTCGGATGTTATTTTGTTTGCGGACGACACTTCCCTTGTCTTTAAAGTTAAGCGTAAGAACCCCAATGTTAGTCACATTAATGAAAGCCTAGAAATTCTCTCCAAATGGTTCGCAGCCAACAATTTATTATTAAATGCTTCCAAGACTAAATGTCTTAAGTTCTGTTTGCCTAACGTCACTGCGGTTGAAACAAATATAATGCTCGATAAGAGCAAATTAGAGTTAATTAACAGTACAGTATTTCTGGGCATTACCATTGACAGTAAATTGCAATGGGGTCCCCATATATCCTCCCTATCAGGGCGACTTGGTTCTGCTGCTTTTGCAGTTAGAAAAATCAGACAACTGACCGATGTAGCTACGGCCAGGCTTGTATACTTCGCCTATTTCCATTGCGTGATGTCATATGGCATTTTGCTATGGGGGGCAGCGGCTGATGTCCAATCAATTTTGTTTTGCAAAAGGGCGATCCGAGCGATCTATGGCATGGGCTCTCGCGAATCTCTTAGAGAATTCTTTAAGGAAATTAATATACTTACATTACCTTCCTTGTATATTTTGAAAATATTATGTTTGTTCGCAAAAACATCCATAAATTCACAGTTAAAAGTGACATTCACCAGATAAATACACGTAACAAACATAAATTAGTGGTTCCCAAGTTTAGGCTAACAAAAACAAATAAGTCGTTCTTAGGGAATTGTGTACGTTTTTATAACAAGCTACCTAAATGTATCCTTGATCTCACGGATAAAAAGTTTAAGAATGTAGTTAAAAACATTTTGATTAAAAAGGCGTATTATAAAATTCAGGATTACATTAATGACAGTGATGCCTGGCGTTAAATTAATATTGTTTATTCTTTTTCTCTGCACATGTGGCTTCCCCGGCGACCACGGGCACGGGAGTGCCTCCGCCCAGACCAGCCAAGCCCAAGCCAGCAAGACCCCAAATTGCATTATATGATAACTTGGTTACCCATTATATTTTTTTCTTTGAATTGTATAAATTATTTTTCCAGTAACAATTGCACTAAAATTATTTTGTATAATTTATTAATACATTTTTAGCTCAATTTGGATTGTATAACATTCTCAGGACTAGATAGAAAACTGTATGTTTGTAATTATTTTTATTTTCTTTTAAAAAGAGTGTCCATGGAGTTTCTTGCCGGTTCTTCTCCATGAGACCAACTCTTTGGAACCGTGCACCTAACTTTGACGTTTCGAAAGAGCTTTCATAGGCCTATTTGAAATAAAAAATTTTGAGTTTGAGTTTGAGTTTGAGTTCACTTTGCCTTGAAGAACAAACTATGAAGTCTTAGCGAAGTTTGTGTGAGACAGCTTCGCGAGATATTAATGGTACATTACCGTAACATGCGCCTGTCGTCGACGTGTTCGGCTGATGCACGTGAGTAAAACGCCTATGAAAAATGTCAAAAGAATGTGTGGCGTTGGTTTTGAAATATGGGATAGATACGTATAGTCTGTGGTAGTAGAAGACGTGGTCAATTGTGAGTATAGATCGCACATGGTTTCTAGAATGCGTCCAAATATATCCCCAATATTATCGTCAGAGGTACATAAATTAAACTTTTGGTCAAACTTTACATTGAAAATAATGAAATACATACCTAAGGAGAAGAAGCTAGATTGACAAATGAGTATAAAGACATTCTGCTGATGACAGCCGCAGGTTTCTGACGCATGTGACAGATCGCAGCCGTTTATAACATGCGTCGGAAATACACCTTAAGCAAGTGAAGCTTATTATGCTCGTTTCTGGGGCACTTGGTGGCATTTGATCCACTCCGGTGTGTCACTGGTAATTGCAATCACTTTCTGACAGCGGTAATTACTTAGATTGAGAATGCTTTGTTTGAGCGGTACTAGGGAATGGTGGCAAGTTCATTTTGTGTTTACTACGAATTTATTTCTCAAGAGAATAGAATCTATGGAAAGAAGCTATTTAAAACATAAAATATAAAATATATAGGAGTTCTGTTACCTGATTAGGTTTTAAGGAAGCAGTGGATGTCCACGTATATCACATCATCAATTACCAGATTTAGTACAAAACAACGACTACTTACTAAAATGATTTGTCAAACTTTCAAAATTAACAAACTCCCATACTCCCTCATTTCACAACAAACATCCCATAACAAAAGCCTTGTATATTTCAATTACGTTCCACGCATTATTCGCCTAAATAGTTCGGGCGTCGGTAATAGTTAGGCTTTCAATCTCGTACGAACCACCTGATCCTCTGTATACGTGCGTGACTGTCTGTCCGTCTGTGGGAGCTTAATAAAATGTGGTGATAGTTGTACGGGCTCTCTGAGGGAATAAGTCGCGCC
Source organism: Helicoverpa armigera (assembly GCF_030705265.1). Lineage (NCBI taxonomy): Eukaryota > Metazoa > Arthropoda > Insecta > Lepidoptera > Noctuidae > Helicoverpa > Helicoverpa armigera. The sequence goes on along the minus strand of NC_087132.1, from coordinate 3,393,682 downwards.
AAGGTAATTATTCGCACGAAGGATTTAGTGATCGTGGAATTATGATTATATTTTCCATTTGGTATAAGAAATTGTCGATAAGGCAGTAGGTATTATTTAGATTTCTATATTTCTTCTTAGAATATGATTACCTATATTTTTTCTTCATCGTCAAGCTATGTTTTTTTCTACTAGATTCGGTTAGATTTAGATATCGTGTTCACAACAGAGCGACTATTCAAAGAAAACAAAAGTAAGAGTAGACTCCAGATCGCAATGGTTGACCCTTATTGGTGGAGACCTACCTTCAGCAGTCGATGTCTTTCGATGTGATAATGGTAAACGACAGTGAAGTTAGATAAAGGTCCCTTTTTTACATAGGTGAAACGTATTTTATGTATTCTTCTTAAGGAAAATTCTTATGTTTCAAACTTCCTGCGATGTGGTAAACTCTGCACGTGGTTTTATCCACCGTTATTTCGCAGAAGTTACAAACAAACATGCCTTAAAAGCTGAAGTTTACCACCTTTTTAATTATATATTTTATACACCATCAAAAATTAAAGCACTTTCCTTAAAAATTACACAGTTAACAATGGTTTTGTACCTTAATAATATTGTAATTATCATTGTTAAAGCTTAATGGTTCATAACAATAACTTATCTAAATCCTGTTAAACGATATGAGAACGTAATACTATTGCATTAAAACCTTGTTTAGCGTAATGAGGTTTTAGCGCTTGTGAACTGTGAGTTGTGACGTCACGGTAAGTTTTTGTAGTTATGTATGACATGATAATCCTTATCAGAGCTAGGTTTTCAGAGCCTACCTAGATTTGTCTTCATTGTTCACATACCCATATTTCTCACACTCCGATACTTGGGTCACTATCACCGAAAAACACAATACTCCACCAGTTACCTCTTTCAGAATAGGGCCTGCTTACTATCTAAGTATCTATTTGCATTTCTGTGTTTGTAGGTACTCGAATATGATTGTAGAATGCGCTGTTAGATAAATACCCGTATTTGACATCTACTTAGCGACGCGTCCCTGGCTTGACGCTAAACTCAATCAATTCCTTCATAAGCTTATTGATTCAGCAAGCCTTCCACTAAAATATGATACGGGTACCAACAAATTGTAAACGGCAATCCACCGACAACCATTGCCAATTTATCATCCCCAATAACGCGAGAGTATCATCCAATCCATTAACACGCTGTTAAGAGCGTGTACGCTCGGCGCGCGATGTCAACTTTAGGTAATTCAACGCAAAAAACCGCGCAGACTAGCGTCGCGGCTGTGTGCGTGCCTATCATACTTCACGTATAGTCACACAAACCATTTTGATCCTTTCGAGTGAAATTGGTAGAACAAAAAATATATTATTTAGTAAATAGTTAATAGCGGGAAAATAGTGTAAGTCTATGGATGTCTAAAATATAAAAGCATGAAAATAAGTCGTTAATACTTACACTCTTTTGCAAAAAAATCGGGCACCTATGAAAACCTTGGTTTTGAGGACTTTCTGTATATTACATACAATTTTCAACAGTACTAAATAGTCGACTGATGATTAATGACAATGTTAAGAGTTTCTGTATTTTAACCGATTTCAAAAAAAGAAAGGAGGAGGTTTCAATTAGATTGTTTTGTGATTGTTCTCAATTTGATTGTTCTCGATTTCTCAAAGACGCCTGGACCGATTTGAAAAATTGATTGTTTATATGAATGGTCCAGTCCATCCAGACCGAAAAATTGTGGTCAAATAACAACAATTGCCGGAAAGCCAAATATTGGTGAAGAAGAGCTTGGGTTTACCATTGTAAATAAAGTTTTAAGTTATCTATCCTTTATGCTTCAAAAGTTATTCGAGATCAAAAGTCAAAATTTGGGTACATCCAAAATGAAAAAAAAAAAAAATTATAGCTCGATTGGTAACAGACATCTGCAATAAGTGATTTCTAGCCTAAGGAGTCCGCCATATTGGATTTAGACTCGCGACACATTTTTTTCGAGTTATTCATAGCAAGCCCTTTCATTTGATACCCATATCGTAGGAATGCATTAAAAACATTTTTTTTCTCCATCTTGGGTATACCGCCATATTAGATATAGAATCATACAATGTCATTAAAACTGAACATTCAAACAAAATTTCAACTCAATCGATAAAAAAAATATGCTTCAAAATTGAGCTTTAAATAAAATAGTAATGTATCAAGATTTGTTGGTCGCGCTTGAAATGTACTCTATTCTCGGTATCCACGGCAGAGGTTATTCACCCTACGCGATGTGACGGAGCGACACGTCCTCTCTCTGTGAAGCCTTGCGGCGGTCTGGTTTGAGTTGACTCGCGTGCAGCGTTTTATAGTAGTTTTTAAATAATTTATAAAAAAATAAAAACGAGAGATTAAATTATAATATAAAGTTTATGTTTTAAAGAAAGAGTTATATTACTATAGTAAATAATTGTTATATTAAATTAAGTAAGATAGATAGGTAAAAAAAGCATTTGAAATTCACAATTTTTCACATTGTTAAAATATTTTTTTCTGAAAGATAGAGACCTAAATCAAAAAATGTTTTCAACTAACTATAGGCATGGGGATTGCGTCTATGAGTAAAAAAATAAATATGATTAGATTTGCCAGTGTTTTCACATGAATTTAAGCTTCGAAATAGACGCTGAACGGGAATTTTATAAAACATCTGTTACTTTATAGGGGTTTTAAGTATTTAAACTACACAAATTGAAATTTATGTTCAATTAACTATATAGACAGTGAAATTACCTTGCGTTATTAAAAAATAACATAGTTATAGGATAAGTAGTTACTGAGAAACAGTGGTTTGAAAAGTACCATTTTAGGCCAAATGGCGCGCGGTTGACGTACACGCTCTTAATTACCACAGACTTGGAATAATTAACTTCAATACAAATAAATATTCATCTAAAGTTATATAAATACACAATCATCCCCAATTTGAAGACCGAACGCTCATTATCCCTTATTTAATCGGCAGTCGTCGATCCTTACCGAACGATATCTTTATACGATAAAAACTTTATTAATGGTCCTACAGAACGTATGTATTATCAGTATTATAGACATTAATGAGGCTGGCAGACAGTTTTCAGTAATGAAGCCATGTTACGGCCCTGCGATAAAATTTAAGTGGCCCACACGGACATGAAATGAGTTGATACTCGAATACAGTTGGCATAACAATTGGCTGGATGGAACGACACCGCGGATAGTGTCGGCAACAGATAAAGATAATAATGGCCTACATAGTTAGGCCGCACTCCCGATAGGCTGCTATAAAAACGATGGAGGCCGTAATTATGGTAAGGCGAGAAATTTCTTGACGTGAAAAGCAGCGATAAAATATAAATGTTTGCTCCGTTATCACACCGTGAACGTTACGTACACGCAATTATGCAGACATGATGTATTTAAATGCTGAATACGGCCCCCATGTTACGTTGAATTTGTGCTAAGTCACGTTATTCAAACGCAACCACTGAAACAAATTATATTTTTTTCCTGGAAAAATTATATCTGTCATGTTTTTGGATGTGCTTGCACAATTTACGTTGATAATAATTTCGGCACACAATGATCGTTAATTACATGTTTGCGCACGAAATATTAAATAATTTTCCTTGAAACACAATTTCATGGTATTTTTTTAACATGAAAGCAATGTTCTTCAAATAACTTGTAAGGTCGAGAACCTGAGTAAAGAAATTAAAAACTCAAACGAAGGGTCCTTTGAGGTTTAATTTAGAAGGAATTTTTTAATTCGACCAAAATTAAATGGTTATTTTAATTTCATTCTCGTTGAATCTTGCAGTTATACATCGTTACATGTTACGGCACCTCGAGTGGCTTGGCTTAAGTGAAAAAAATTGCGCGTCTGTCGGCAGACAGGGAAGCAATGAATTACATTAATATGAAAACGTAATGTAAGGCTTTACTTAAAATTGTAATTACATCTCAACGAGCGTTTGTAAACTCGAGACGAGGATCTGAATAGCCGAGAAGAAAGTCGCAAGTCGCAAAACTTAATTTCGTACTTGTTATAATTTGTCGTGTCGGGCTAGAAGAGAAATGGCTGTGGCAATTCCATTTTCATGGCGAGTTGTGTGTTAGTCAGAGGTTGCCGTGTCGTCTTGTCAATATACTTGCCTCATTGCGGACATGTTACCTAAATATACGCAGTACCTAGTCTGTGGGAACGGTATTTGTTACGCACGCCGAACCGGCAAAAAAGGGTTACATTTTTAATCTTACGTGCCTGTACAAATAAATTGTGAAATAAAGTGAATCTCACTTGTTGGTTCAGCTCTGATATTGACAACGTGATTATCTGACCCGTGACGTAAAATAAATCCGTTTTTTCTTTTCTACTACACATCAATTTATTTTTTGGAAAGTTGATTAAAGTATAATTATTTCTGTTTGTCGAAGCGCTTCAATTAATTTTGAGCAAATAAATATCCGTACAGACAAATACGAGAGCAAACGACCATTGTGCTTGTCAAGAGTCTAGACATTAATGGGTTTCAGCGATGTATGTGTCCGACTGTAGCCAATGTTTGCAACTTTCAAAATAATTCTGTTCGTATTGTTTGGCAAGCATTAAAACTGTTTTACGAAAGTATATTTGAAAACAAATGTGACGCGTTTAATAACACTTTTTGGGACGAAAAACACTCGTAATAATGTTGTGTAGTAGGTAAAAGCATTGAAAACAGAGGCTCTATGCTGATCAATGTGAAAGCAATTTATGAAATGTCAGCAGTTTCTATTCATGTTCAGGAACATTTTGTTCTCAATATTGTTTATTGCGTCCGAAGTGGGAGATGTTTTTGCATACTTTTTAAATATTTTGTTAACGTTTTGCAAGATAACGCTTCTATTGTCATAAAATGTGTTTCATAAAAAATATATTTTCGAGGGGCGTGTTTGTTTATTTTCAGCAATTTAATATACCTTATGAAGGTAAAATAGTAATTGGGTAGTGAAATATATGTTAAAAACCAGCAAGAGATACTACTTTACAATAAAATTAATTAAAATAACTTACAACTTACCCAGCGATAAAATAATTCTAAATTTTCAAGTTCTTAACAAAACTGCGGGACAGTCAATTACATAGATAAGGAGCAGGCTAATAACTTCAGGAACTTTTTAACCCTACCAACTTCCTCCCTTGCCTTTTTGTTTTTAAAAAATTGTTCCCTTTGAATACTAATGTTGTACTTAGTTATTCAGAGACCTTTACAAGACTTTTTTCTGGTACTTTACTTATTTTGTGGTTATAAATAGCAAACATTGCTGTTACAAAATAAAAATAATTAAATACCCTATTTATTTAATAATTCATTGAATGTAAAATAAAAAGAGTACCTACAAGTCACAATTTGATTCCAGAACTATTTGTAATCATAGGATAAACCGACTCAATCTTTTTGGGGTCTTGTCCACGTGAAACATTCTATTTAAACTATAAAATATAAATTCAATGGTAACCTACATCTAACACACAGATGAAAAAATCGAAGCATTTCGACACATGTAGAATCTACTAAGTCAATCGGAGGCCAATTTTTAAGTAATTGGGCTGGTGGTCTAATTTCGAGAATCTAGGCCGAAGGGCTCAATAAGGCCTTGTAACTTCGAAATCAGGCATCCAATAGCTTCCCGGAACTTTGATTAGGTTCACCCCAACAATGTAAGAAGTAAATATACCTACTTATACTATACGAAACTTCTAAATTGAAACGCAAAAGCCTACGATAATACGAGAAATTGATAATTAACACTTCCTTACCTAAAATACTCCAAAATTCCTATGCGTGGCAAGTTTTAGGGTTATCTAAGAAGTTGGTACTTTGTAAAGATATTACAAACTCCATCAAAGTCCGGTGAGGAAACGCAGCTTATCAAAACAAGTAGGGTCGGTGCCTTGGCGCCAAACTTTAATTGGTGTGAAGTTTATACTTGAGATTACGCGAAGAAAGTGGAAAAGAATGCAGACGATGTAGTAGCACTATGTTTAAAGTTACTATGCATTATGAACGTTGAATTTGAGTAAGTTTAAGTTTAAATTTTGCTCATATTCATATGTTCAATAAGTGTAGTTATAATAAGTGTTCAAAACAGTTCAATAAGTATAGTATTTAAAAAAATCGATGATGTAAAACGAAAGGCTAAAACAATTAGTTTGATGATGTAGGGAGGGGAATCTTTCGATAAACCTAAAATAAAATTTTAAAATATTTGAACAAAAAAAAATAACGGACTCTTTGCCTTATCTTCTATATACAAAACCTTTAAAACCAGCACTAAATAATTCACTGTTCAACATCTAATTTTATTCATGAAAACTGAACTGAGAAACTTGCACAGCCAAGAGTTTTAAACTTACGTCAACTTCTATGCCAGGTATCCGGAATATCTTGAGCGGGGGAACATCTCTGGGGGAGTACCGACAGAACTCGCGGTCCCCCCGGTACCATTTGACGGAGTATAAGACCTCCTTCTCGAGGTCGTAGAGGCACTTCATCTCGACTTTGGAGCCGCGTTCTACCGCTTCTGGTACCACCACGTGAACATTGCGGAGGCATAGTGAACCTGGGGAAGAAAGATTTAATTATAGTAAGTTTTTGACGGCAATATTTTCGACCAATACATAGCGTGACATTGTTTTGTTGTGTATGATTATTTATAAGTATGACTTTTATTCATTATGTCAAATCCCCCAAGACGGGAGGACTCTGGTCGGTGTTCGACGTTGGGTACGGGTTCTACTTTCTCACTTTAAAAAACAAGAAATAAAAAAAGCAGATTTTTCTCGTATGTAAATATATTTCAAAAAATCATTAGTAAATTAATGCGTTTGTTTATATTATAGGAGCTCTTAAGTGTATAGCAACCGCACAGGACAGTCAATTATGCAGTTAATCAGCGATTAATACCGTCGCTACGTGAATGGGTGGGTGACCAGTTAGGAAAAGGCTAGACATAAGGGTCAATTCCCACTGACAGAGCAGCGGCCGGCAGCGGCCGGCAGCGGCCGTAATTGCAAGGGATTGAGCGAGAGCGCGGCGCCGCACCGCGCCGCGCTCTTAAGGTGCGTACGGATTGCGCGTACCCTGGTACGCGTACTCAGTTTACGCGTATCCGGAACGCCTAGTCCATACCTGCAGCTACGCGTTCACTCTTGGGGTACGCGTACCGCGCGAGCCAACTCGCCAGCGCGAGCCACCGTCTGTCGGTTTTTGGTCGCGCGTCAAAGAGGACGCACGCGGTCGGCTACGCTATATTTGGACGGCAAAATGAATTCGAACGCGTGTTCTTCGAGTTTCAATAATGAAAATATTATTAGATTGATTCAACTTTATGAATTTCACAGGGTCTTGTGGGATAGCACACTAACTGATTATCGAAATAACGATTTACGCCAAGATGCATGGAAGGCAATTTCAAATGAACTGAACATTCCAATAGGTGAATTAAAAGAAAAGATGACAACTTTATTAGCAACTAATAGAAAACTTTGTCGGAGTCATGGCGAATGACTGGGGCTCGCGGAGCGCTCTGGATCGATTGACCTCGCGTACAGGTTCGCGGCGGTCCGTACAGGAGCTGTACGCGTATCCAATGTACGCGTGGACAGTGTTTCCCAACTACGCGTAACACAGGAACGCGCTATCCGTACGCACCTTTACATTTTCCGTGCTCTTACGGCCGCTGCCGGCCGCTGCTCTTTCAGTGGGAATTGACCCTTATAGGTATATTAATAGGCATTTGAACCAGATGTGGTACAAACAACAGATCAGTAGGTAAGTCAAATAATGAGGTTGATAGGCACATCTCATTGAACTGTTAATTAAATAGATAAAGCTTAAATTACTGCGTATGTTAATATTATTACTACTTGAACCAGATAATGTGTAAACAAAGGGTGGTGACCAGCTGTTCAATAAGATCACTTCTTTGTTAATTGTATTTGGATACTAATGTTTAGTGGTAAATATTGGTTTTTGAATCATAATGTCGGTTAGAAGATTATAATGTTAAAGTTAGTTTTTTTTTGTTATAATAAGAAACTTTTTGGTTTATTCTGAAGAAGGTAAGTAGTGCAATAAAGTTGTGCAATACTTTTGTTATATGAAATCTGGTGTACCTATATAAAAACGTTTTTATAGGCGTCGGACTTTAACGGTCAAGAAAAGTTGCAAAGTTCCAAGAGCTAAGAGAAAGAAGCTGCAAAAAACTCCATAGATTCACGTTATGAAACTTCCAGTTTTAAAATTGGATGGTAAAAAACTTAATTGCCATTTCTGCTTTTAGTATTTTTTTGGTTTCATAATCTTTTTACCAAAATGCTTGCTTCTTGCTTGTATGTCTTTTTTTACCCGAAAGGATAGAAAAAATATACCTAAGTGGCCCTACGAAATTTAGCCTCCCAACTACCGTAGCCATCTTTTTTTTAATTTAGGTAAGTAAACTGCGTTATTCGTAGCTTTATAAGAGGCCGTTTTCAGGCTTCATTTTAATATAAACCTTCTTCATTTTGTCTTATATTCAGGTATGGCTACATTTTCTATAACAACATTCATTATTTCAAGTCTATTAGCTTTATACTCTGTAATTTTACTGTGAAAAATATAAACGACTGTAATGAACGTTCCAGATAAATAATGCTGTAGTTATTTCTTATTAGAACTGAAGGATAAACTCTTCTTATTATTTTTACTCTTTTTGGAACATTTTGACACGGTTCTAGGACTGAAATAATTGATAATAATATCCACCTCCATCTTCTCTTATAAACTTCGAAAGTTTTATATAAATGCGTTCTTGTATGCAAAGACATGAATTTGTTGAGATACCTAAGTATTGTTTTTGCACAAAAAGTCTTATTTTTTATACAAAATCAATCAAAATCAAAAATAATTTATTCAAACTTGGCTCCAAGACAGCACTTTTTGTACGTCAGGAATTTACAATAGACAGCCCCAAAACGCCCACCCTTCACCAATTCCTGGGTGTTATACAAACTAAATGCAATTATTTAAATACAATAAACTATCTGAAAGCACATGTGCCTCCGTTCTATATTTATCCAGTTCGACAATAAAACTACAACTTCGATGATCTTTTATATAGATGGGAGGTTTCTAAAGGACATTGGGTGTAACAGCGCGGGCGGGTCAGATAAATGCGAAAATTGATGGAATCCCATTTGAAGAACCTTAGCAGACGTGTACTTCTGTTAATGCAATTTGTTACTTCACAACTGCTCTAAAACTATTAAGGAAAACTATTTTGGGAAAACTTTTACATCTAACCTACTAAACTCAATTATATCTCATTTATTTTTGGTCACATGTTTACAGGGCTTTCACATTAGTGGATTTTCCGTTCGGTTTTTTTACGAGCGACCAATTCCGTGCGACAAAAAAAAACTGTCGCGCGGTTTCACGTGTAATCCATATGAACCGTTTGGCAAGACTAAGCGGGATATTCACTAGTGTGAAAGCGCTGTTAATCTAGATTCTGTGCTCAGAAAATCGTAAGTCTTTGTTGACCTATGAATCGAGGCCAGAGCCTCAAGCTCTTATTAGGTTGTTGCTGGCAGACAAATGTCCCTCATGGATTATTAGACATTCATTTCGTGACAGAAGTCATAGTGACTGATTGTGTAGATTTGAGAAGCTAATAAAATAAGAAGACGTATGTTTTCAGTAACGTTTGGGGGTTTACTAAGTTCAAATTAAGCCATACTAATGTATTTTAGCGTTAACCGACATTTTTTGATGATACAAGATACTAGCTTCTCTTGGCACATCTCTTCCCTAAAGTGTAGAGGACTTAATCTCTATAGACGAAACCTTATAAGCTGTTAATAAAATATGAAACTTAACACGGGTACTTTAACCAATATGTAACTTAAAACGCTAAGTTATTCCTCATTACGTGACTCGTTAGTCGTAGCTCATTTTGGTGTAAAATGTGCTTTTCTAATAGTTCGGTTTACAACTGTGCAAAAAGACTGATTATAGTGCCGACAGCGGTTGCAATATGCAGTGTTTAAGTTCAAGCAGTTTGTGTTGCATGTGGCTTTGAGCCAACCTACTTAAACGTAATATCACTCCAAGCACTAACTTTGGAAAAATCTAGTAAAAAATATTGCTTTTGCTTTTTTTGTGTGACTTTTAAATTATTTGTATGAGGTGCTCAGATTTTTTTATTCATTCATATTTTCGATAAGATATGGCGTTGTCCGAAACAGCAACCAATTACGAAGTTGCTGAAAAATTCCTACCAATATACCTAATCCAACGTTTCAATTACATGTGTCATTGAAGGGGACATCCTCTAAATAATTATTATACAATAGGTATTACTAGCTCACTTAATATATATGCCTGAAATAAGCAACAATATCTCCCCAATACATGGTTACATGAATATACTTCTGCCAACCATTGTAGTCTGAAGATCACGCAGACATAAAAATGTACAGAGATATCAACTAATTCTATTATATTATGTTATTTCCTATTTCTCTTTGTCCATTAGGAAAAGTATACTATAACATATTTCAAAGAAAATGGCTCGCTGTGTGCCAAATAAATAATGAGACGGTATATGAACAAGGCCTTATTGAGAGAACTAGCGTTATATGACTAGAAGCCTTGATACTGTCATTTATTTTAGCTAGCTATCTTCTTCTATATTAATCTATACCTATATATAAAAATGAAACCCGTTTTCCGTTGTCACGACATAACATGAAAACGGCTTGACCGATATGGCTGAAAATTAGAGGGGAGGTAACTTAGACCCGGGAGAAGGTTTTAGGATAGTTTTTGTCACCATCCGGCTACGGGACGCGGGTGAAACCGCGGGCGAAAGCTAGTAAAACATAAAGATACGAGCTGGTTCTGAATGATTATACCAAACATCTGTCTAAAATTTTGTACTGAGTTACTCGACGGATTAAACAAGAAGAGATGATGCGAGTAAACAATAGTTGATTAAAGATATCTGAATCCAGAAGACTAATTATAAAAAAAAAATTTTACCACGCGTAACACACACGGTGCACCTTATGCAGTCAACTAGAAAACCTACCAAAAACCCCCAACTTCTTTCAAATATCGAACTCCAATCACCCTCAGATTTTACATAACGAGTTAAGAAAATGAGGATTTCATCAACACAGCTGTAATATCCTTATTACTATTGGATATGGAAGTAGGTCGTCCATGAATGATTGGCTCGTTCATATTATGCGTAAAACGGCCATTACCCGCCGTAGGAAATACGACCAAACGAATCGTTTAGAACTCATTCGCAGAAATTTTTATGCGCCACCGAATATGAGATGTCAGGCATACATTTCAGGGCGCGTTATGAACATGGACCCCTATTGGTCGTTAAAATAAACGATTTTTTGTCGGTATTGCGTCAGCAGTTCGTCATTTTGGTGCAGTGTTGGTGGTCATTTAGTTTAGTAGATTTTCGCAGTAGTACAGTCACACATAAACAGAAGTATAAACATCGCGGTATAATTATTTTTAATGAGACTATTAGTAAGTATGACTCAATACGCGTTGTTTAACTAACAAAGCAGGAAGCTCCATTTTAGAGTATTAATAGTTAAAGTAACGTACCTAAACATAGAGTACAATACAATGGCACATATTTCTCTTTATTCAAATCTAATGGCGAGGAAAAATAATAACGTTAAAAACATAAGATATGCAAAAGCTGAGATAACATGAAAAAGACGTTTCAATTGTATTTCTTTGCTAGCATGAGGTCAGAGTCAGTCACTCGTATGATTGATTTGCGAATGTAAGGAAAAGGACAATGATCCGGAAAACTTACGCATACTTATATTACAGCTAAATATATAGCTGTATATAGACAAGACAAGAACAGTATTTATGTATGTAATAAGATAGACTTGATTATTATAGTAACTACTCATCTTCTGCCAAGCTTTTTTCTAACAATGTTGGATGTTGGGGTCGGCTTCCAGTCTAACCGAATGCAGCCGAGTATTTTACATGGAGCGACTGCCTATCTGACCTCCTCAACCCAGTAAGCTGAGCAATCCGATACTAACTATGGCTACTAGAATATGTATGAGCAAATCGTTAAAATTTCGATAGAATAGGACTATTATTGTCCCTTTGTCTAAGATGGTCATGTTCGATATCATTATGGCTGAAAATTATAGTACTCGTTCTGAAAGCACTTATATAAGGTAGCAACATAACCATAACAACATATAGGTACTTGTAAAGACAACCCTTAGAGCACCCTTAAAATCTAACGACTTATTAAATTGATGTAAAATGACAAAGATATTATAAACCGGGTTGTCAAATACCAGTTCTAATATAATGAAATGACGTGAATAATATTCGCGAAGTAATTTCCTCGATCGTAAAATTCTAAGCGCACATATTACTTGCCATGCAGTAACTTTGGTACGTATAAAGAAACTCCCGGAGTAACTTTGGCAGTTTTGAAGTTATTATTATTTAACGACTCTATATCTTGCTGTTTTCATTACACATTAATAAAGGCTTGCTTATGACGTGATTTGATATCAATATTTGGCGCTGTTTTCTTTGGTTGGTTGTTATGCTTGTGTAAAAACCCGACTCTATAGTATCATAAATGATACATTGTCGTAAGCCTAGCTTTTTTCCAACCATGTTGGGGACGGCTTCCAGTCCAACCTGATGCAGCTGAGTACCAGTGTTTTATAAGGAGTGATAATAAGATACTTATTAGAATAAAAAAGATACCCTTTTTATCAGTCGGGTAAAAAGGGAACACAACTTGGGCAATCAAGTGATTGCAATCGCGACTGCTAAGACTGATCAAGGGTGCTACATTACTGAGTTGTGATTATTTAGACGCATCTTTGATCATTTAGACATACGGAATATTTGAAATTAATTTAATTTTAGTTCTAAGAAAAACATAAGCATATTTTTTCATGATTAACTTAACATGATTTTATCGAAACATTACTATGTTCTTATTTACATTCCACAAAAAAAAAACGAAGAACATACTATACCGTTTAATATAATATTTAAAATATTCTTTGCGTGTTCTAATCTTAATAGAAAAACAACAGTGAGTTCACAAACAGCTTGTATTAAACTCCTGTAAATTAATAACAAGAATAGCGTGAGGCTCTTTTAATTTAATGCCAGCTTTTATTAAATTATTATGTTGCTGAAGGCACCACATATTGTATTGTTTAGATTATTTCATAGAAATAACATTTATAATAAATTATTATTATATTGATGTATTTTTCTTTAATTATTTTTAAATTAGTTGAATAGGTACATCTTAAAGAGAATATGGTCCTTTTATACAGAACTAGCCGTTTTGCCACGGTTTCATCCGCGTCTCGTGAGCACTACTGTTCGTACCGGAATTAAATATGTATATAAATATAGTCTATTGTTACTCGGGAAGAGTGTAGCTTTTTTATATATTATAGTAAAGAATGTATCCCTTCGTGACATAACATTAGGTCACTGCTTCACGCCTATGTGCACACTATACAGATGGTTGCTACCAACCTGCTGACTAGCTAATCTTTTTACCGTGGCACGGAATAAAAAATAAACTGGCCTAGACACTAAAATACCTGGTATGTCATATTTTTTTATTTAACCACGGTTTTTGAGAATTTTGGACATAAACATTCTGTCTAATATCGGTTTATGTGATTGTAGACAAATCACGAACGAATTATAATAATTCCCACAAACTTATTGTATGAGCAGAAACAAGCGACTTTTATTTAATAACGAATACAACAGAATATAAAACAATAATTCCCGGTATTTAGTTTCATTCCTAAAGCTAATCCATTCAAACACACATCACATAGTTTTGTTTCGTTAAAAAAAATGTTGTCAATTTATGTTCACAATTCAGCGAGAAATATTTGTTTTTATAAAAAATATACTGGGTTGATAAATAAAAAAATATGGCGCACTAATTCAATCTGGCCACCGCCATGATTCACGTCCTAAGCCTACATCATCCGAACGTCCATTTGTATTCTATATCCATTGCTCGTTCAGCCATTCAGATAATAGCATTATGCTATTGCAATCGCGTATTGTACGAGCAATAAAATTTACCGACCGCTTGCATTGTTACGTTGGTAATTTTGTGTATTTGTAATTGGGTTCCCATTTGGGTGTAATTCAAAATTATGAGCTGTTTTAAACCATGGTATACCGCATTATTTAAATAATCAAATTAGAAATATTCATACTATTTTAATGCCTGAAAACTCAGAGCTAAGTAATTAGGAAAATTAAATAATGTAAAGATAACAACGTTGTATATTACTTGGATGAGAAAAATAAAATTTTACAGTTTCTAATTTGTTTAAAGATAGCAAAGTTCTAAGAGTCTTAAGCTAAGTCATTATCCAACTAAGTTAGGTAATTTTATATTTTTACACTCGAAGTTTTTTTAAAAAAAATACACGTAGTTTATACAAAACATGTAAAATTAAACAATGATTATTATGCAAATAAATAACCGTAACATTTTATATTATAACTAGCTTTTGCCCGCGACTTCGTTCGCGTGGAATAGTGGCATCCGGCAGATTTTTGGTTTGAACAATAGATGGCGCTGTATGTCCGGAATAAATTGTATTTTTTATTTTTTGTAATAAAAACTATCCTATGTCCTTCTCCTGGCTCTAAACTACCTCCCTACCAGTTTTCAGCTAAATCGGTTCAGCCGTTCTTGAGTTATAAGTGGAGTAACTAACACGACTTTCTTTTATATATAAAAACAGCCTTACTTATAAACGTGAATTAATTATAAGTAATACTTAAGGCCTGTTTAAGAAAATTCTTACTTATAAACGTTGCTTAAGCATGTCTTAACTAACATTTAATCACTACTTAAGACCTTAAGTAGTGATTAGTTAAAATGTTGCTTAGAAGGTGATTAGAGATTTTATAAGTAAGGGGGATAGATTTTATAAAATATTAAAACCACAAAAACGCTGAACAAACAAAAAATAAACAAAATATATTCATTCAATTTAGCGATATTTTTTAGACTACCGCCCAAACTATTGAATTAGTGGTCCTGTTTTGTTCGGCTATCGGAAAACTACTGGACCGCATGACCGCTACAATTGTATTGTGAAAAAACCTTTTTTTCTTCAAGTATCGAAAATAAAATTATTATTTAGATATTTCACTTACATTACCCGTACACAGTTGACTTTTAGTCAGCCAATAGATTTCTTTGGCTCATAAATGAGTATCAGACCTTCTAAAAGATTGATTGGAATCTGAGGGCACGGCAGTGCCCCAGCCAAGACTCGAGCAAAGCGAGCACGGGAGCCCCATCTTTTCTTTTCGCGGCTATTCCCCTGTATCTTCCATGTGGACATAGCTAGGAATTTAGGTTTTCGATGAGCAAGAGTAAGTGAGTGAGATAAGTATTAGAACAAGCTCAGTCTCAAAATTACAAGACATTTGTCACGTGATCATTTGTTGTTGGTTGTTTTATTTTTTACATAAAGTTTTACTTGTAGTTAATTTCTTTGACTAGTTGATTTATTGATAAAATCAGGAAATGAACTGTGAAATTAATATTCTGTCGGAAACAGTTTTTATGAAAATTATTTATATTTTAACGCGCGATAAATTTTCATCGGTTATTATAATTTCTGGTGTATTGACCTGAAAACAGCCTACGAAATTATAATATGATTTAAACACTCTCATTTTTAGTAATGGCTTTTTGTGTATTTTTCTTAGTAAAAGCAATTACAAATTTCATGTAAGTAAATCAAAATAATTTACATTTTTAATGACCAGTTTTAACGTAAAAGGTAATCTATTTTTATATTGAATCAAAATAAGTCTGATAGACCCTATACCTAGTTGTTCAGCTGCTAAAACTGGCATACCCTTATTTATTCAGCTATTTGGTACTTGTTTTTACCTACGCTTCAAATAATAAATGAGAAAGTAGGTAATCATTATCCTCCTGCCATCATCTACATAATTTAAAGTCAGTCATGTCTTCCTCTTCCATACTTCTTTGTGTGACGTCATCTCACATTAGAAATACTTTTCATAGGAGACTATCAAAAATAAGAAACTGTATGTATTTCTGAGCTTTTAATCTTGCTGATAGAATTTACCTTCGCACACAATAGTTATTTGTTATACAAGAGTGCAAAGTTGCTTTTTAACCGCGGGCTCAATTTTGATGACCGAGCAAGCAAAGGATTCTAAAATTGAAACACGAGCGTAGCGAGTGTTTCAATAATTAGAATCCTGAGCGATAGCGAGGGATTCTAATTATTGAAACCAAATTAAATAATCCAATTAGAAATATTCATACTATTTTAATGCCTGAAAACTCAGAGCTAAGTAATTAGGAAAATTAAATAATGTAAAGATAACAACGTTGTATATTACTTGGATGAGAAAAATAAAATTTTACAGTTTCTAATTTGTTTAAAGATAGCAAAGTTCTAAGAGTCTTAAGCTAAGTCATTATCCAACTAAGTTAGGTAATTTTATATTTTTACACTCGAAGTTTTTTTAAAAAAAATACACGTAGTTTATACAAAACATGTAAAATTAAACAATGATTATTATGCAAATAAATAACCGTAACATTTTATATTATAACTAGCTTTTGCCCGCGACTTCGTTCGCGTGGAATAGTGGCATCCGGCAGATTTTTGGTTTGAACAATAGATGGCGCTGTATGTCCGGAATAAATTGTATTTTTTATTTTTTGTAATAAAAACTATCCTATGTCCTTCTCCTGGCTCTAAACTACCTCCCTACCAGTTTTCAGCTAAATCGGTTCAGCCGTTCTTGAGTTATAAGTGGAGTAACTAACACGACTTTCTTTTATATATAAAAACAGCCTTACTTATAAACGTGAATTAATTATAAGTAATACTTAAGGCCTGTTTAAGAAAATTCTTACTTATAAACGTTGCTTAAGCATGTCTTAACTAACATTTAATCACTACTTAAGACCTTAAGTAGTGATTAGTTAAAATGTTGCTTAGAAGGTGATTAGAGATTTTATAAGTAAGGGGGATAGATTTTATAAAATATTAAAACCACAAAAACGCTGAACAAACAAAAAATAAACAAAATATATTCATTCAATTTAGCGATATTTTTTAGACTACCGCCCAAACTATTGAATTAGTGGTCCTGTTTTGTTCGGCTATCGGAAAACTACTGGACCGCATGACCGCTACAATTGTATTGTGAAAAAACCTTTTTTTCTTCAAGTATCGAAAATAAAATTATTATTTAGATATTTCACTTACATTACCCGTACACAGTTGACTTTTAGTCAGCCAATAGATTTCTTTGGCTCATAAATGAGTATCAGACCTTCTAAAAGATTGATTGGAATCTGAGGGCACGGCAGTGCCCCAGCCAAGACTCGAGCAAAGCGAGCACGGGAGCCCCATCTTTTCTTTTCGCGGCTATTCCCCTGTATCTTCCATGTGGACATAGCTAGGAATTTAGGTTTTCGATGAGCAAGAGTAAGTGAGTGAGATAAGTATTAGAACAAGCTCAGTCTCAAAATTACAAGACATTTGTCACGTGATCATTTGTTGTTGGTTGTTTTATTTTTTACATAAAGTTTTACTTGTAGTTAATTTCTTTGACTAGTTGATTTATTGATAAAATCAGGAAATGAACTGTGAAATTAATATTCTGTCGGAAACAGTTTTTATGAAAATTATTTATATTTTAACGCGCGATAAATTTTCATCGGTTATTATAATTTCTGGTGTATTGACCTGAAAACAGCCTACGAAATTATAATATGATTTAAACACTCTCATTTTTAGTAATGGCTTTTTGTGTATTTTTCTTAGTAAAAGCAATTACAAATTTCATGTAAGTAAATCAAAATAATTTACATTTTTAATGACCAGTTTTAACGTAAAAGGTAATCTATTTTTATATTGAATCAAAATAAGTCTGATAGACCCTATACCTAGTTGTTCAGCTGCTAAAACTGGCATACCCTTATTTATTCAGCTATTTGGTACTTGTTTTTACCTACGCTTCAAATAATAAATGAGAAAGTAGGTAATCATTATCCTCCTGCCATCATCTACATAATTTAAAGTCAGTCATGTCTTCCTCTTCCATACTTCTTTGTGTGACGTCATCTCACATTAGAAATACTTTTCATAGGAGACTATCAAAAATAAGAAACTGTATGTATTTCTGAGCTTTTAATCTTGCTGATAGAATTTACCTTCGCACACAATAGTTATTTGTTATACAAGAGTGCAAAGTTGCTTTTTAACCGCGGGCTCAATTTTGATGACCGAGCAAGCAAAGGATTCTAAAATTGAAACACGAGCGTAGCGAGTGTTTCAATAATTAGAATCCTGAGCGATAGCGAGGGAATCAAAAGAGCACAAGTGAAAAATCTTTGCACTCGAGTGCAACACGTAACTTTTCATCCCACCTCATCGAGGAAATGCAAAAAACAAAATGGCGCGCACATATGAGTATCAAATTAAATAGAAGTACGTATTAAAGTTCATTTATTTGAAAACGCAGTTTAAAAATAAAACGAGGTTAAAAAACTATGTAAAAAAAATAATAAAAATTACTTAATTAATTGAATAATTATTTTAAGCAGTATTTTATTTGTTTAATATGTGTTTGTTTGAAAAGTCTTATCAAGATTGTCACAAATGGAGTATTGCACACGATGTTCTAAATTCAAATCACTTTGCCGCTCTAGAGGATAAAAACGACTTTTGCGCTCAGATATCAAAGGGTAAAAGTACTCTTTCCGAGATGGTGGGATGAAAAATATTTTATTACTACACAGTGCAGTTATGCAAATGAATATATTATCCGAAAATCAGGCTCAAAATGTGTTGTCGGCCACTGATATTATATTATTAATTAATATCACTGACACGTAATTAAATGGAAGTGCACTTAATACATCATAATAAAATGGATTACCCCATCACGTGATTTACCTGTTCATTACGTTAACGAAGTTCCCAATGTGAAATGTACGAGTATATTATACATATATATTTTTATTGGCACCCAGTTAAACTGATAGTTAAATGTATTTTTTTTTTAATATTAATAACACTCTACCAAAAATACACCCAAAAGGGCTCTTTTAGGCAATAAATACTGTAAAAAATAAATATTTCACAGTTATGTATGTATATTTTTGATACAAGTGCAGATATTTTTATTATTAAATTGACTTAGCGTCAAATTTGTTGCGCTATTAGAAAGTTTATACAAACAGTAAATAATAAATTCTCCTCTAATTACTTTCTCATCGGAGAAATTATAGATAATTGCCTTAATTAAAACCTGAACGGATTAATAGTTGTAGACTTTAATGTTAGACAATTTATCAAGTTTTGCTACTTCGATCGATAGAGGAAAGTTGCAAACTGTTCTGGAGGTCAGGGATATGACAAATACCCGCAGATTAATGTAAGTCTAAACGCAGACATTGTTCTCTACTGTGTGACACACACACACGTGTATCTTAGTATTGTAATCTAGTTGCTTTAGAAAACTAACCTTTTCTAACCTGCTGTCTCTTGTATTTACAAAACTGCAAACCTTTTGCACGAAAAGCGAGTGCACACTTGCTGAAGCGTACACAGTTTAAGTTCACCCAATTCTGCTACAGTCTGAAGTAAAAAATTTGGCAAATGACGATTTCTATTCTCCTATTCAATTTGATCGACACCCTGTATCCTTCAGTTGCGGATGTAACCGCGAAAAATTGCTACTAATTAATAAAGTATTAAAGCAATTTACCAGCTTCTGTAACCGCAGAAAATAGCCACTAATTAACTAACTCTTTGAGAAATGAAATATTCCAGCTTTTTTCTATAAACCTCACACCAACAGACTTTGCTTCACGAAAACTAAATGCATTAACAGCCTCAATTCCCACATCCAATGCCAAGAGCGGGTGTTTAGCCGGTCGTTGATCTCAAACCGCGTAATAGTGTGTCCCTTCCTGAATTCAATGACTACCGCTGCGGCCGCGAAAAGCTTTACAAACATTTATTATTCAAAAGATTTCCGCATGACGCCACTAAAGCGGGTTCAATAGCCTCATTCAAAATAACAGCTACGTATTTTTGAATACTTTTTGACTTTTTGATGGTGATTATGTGGATTTCAGTCGTGCTTTGGTGGGTCACACACTACCATACTACCTTTGACCAAATAGCGTGTGGAATCCCGGTTTTTATTGTATGTGGCACTACGTGTATTTTGTGCGCCACCTAAAGTAGTTAATTCTATCGATATATCTGTATTACTGAACCGTGTAGTTGTGTGTGATCCGTCTACATCTCAATTATTATTTTAATTGTGAAAATTATTTTTATGATGACTATAAGTATTGCTCTGGGCTTCTGGGCGCCTATTAACTTAAGTATTTAACAATTTACAAGATTAATGTCTTGTTTCACCTCTGAATTAACAAACTTATTTTCAAAAAAAAAAACCTCTGGATTTTTCTCCTACAACGAATTATATTCATTATGTGAATCAACAATCTGATATAGGTATACTTATTATTTACCAGGAATATTAAATTAGCAGCCGAGTGCTACGTATGGATTATTGATGTTAAGATTGCTTTAAGTACTTATCATTATAAAAATTGAAGAAAAATGGAGTGAACTACTTATCACTCAACAATTTTGACAACTAGGTTAAACTCAAATAAGTAATTAGTAGGTTATTTTTTGGAAAGGGTCACAACTTTCACCTCTAATATCAACTCGACACAAATTGAGGAAAATGTAAAGAGGGCAGGTAATAAGACATTCATTATTATATTTTATCTAATCATCCATATTACCTACCATACATCTAATAATCGTCCCCAGTTGTGTATAAGGAAAATGCCCCAAAATCTCGCCATATGACAAACGGACATTCATAATAATAATAATTATTTCATTAAAGTTGTCTCAAAAGGGCTTCAGCGTGTTGGCTTCGGCCCCACGTTCGCCTCCCAAAAATCCGGGAATCTATAGTCCCGAGGTCTGGAAGAGACATACAGATAATAATAATGATAAATGTCGCAAGTGCCACACACAACCTGAGACCATTCAACACATCACAGGGGCATGCACAACACTCACACAGACAGACTACACTCACAGACACAACCAGGTTGCAAATATCATTCATCAAAAACTAGCACTCAAAAACAAACTCATACAAGACACAAACACACCCTACTACAAATACACACCACAAACAGTTCTAGAAAACACTAGACACAAACTTTATTACGATCGCGCCATACTCACCGACAGGACAGTTCAATACAATAGGCCAGACATAACACTCCAGGATAAAGTAAATAAAATCACCTACCTTATTGATATTGCCATACCCAACACACACAATCTGCAAAAAACAATAGGCGAAAAAATAACTAAATACGCAGAGCTTAAAGAAGAAGTTACCAGAATCTGGAGACAAGATAAAGTTTACGTAGTTCCCATAGTCGTCTCCACTACGGGTGTTATACCTAACCACCTTCACCATAGCCTGAAAATAATAGACCTAAAAGACTCCACATACATCCTTCTACAAAAAGCCGCAATACTAAACACCTGTCGAATTGTTAGAAAATTCATGCAATTGGAAGAAAATGAAATAACCCCACACCACACATAACACACCACACATGCTACATTTACTTGGCACCAGCCCGTAAATGTGGCATAAAACTAGCCAAGAGCTAAGAAACGCAAACGTTTTCCCCAAAATAATAATAAAAACGTTTATTTTATCTCCACAAATTACATTTTAGGAAAACCAGTTGACAGAATTAAAATATTAGTGTGACATTTTGTAATTGGTGGGAGATCTGGAGTCTGAACTAAGCCTAGGCCTGTATCTCAGAACTCCAGGCCCCCCATTACATCATAAGAGGTTGTCAACATATTGATTTAGCGCATGTTGTGTGTGTGTGTTGTGTGTGTGTGTGTGGTGTGTGTGTGTGTTGTGTGTGTGTGTGTGCGTGCGTGCGTGTGAGTGCGTGTGCATGTGTGTGTCTACGGAATGATATATTGGTATAACATACCAGCATATCACTACACAGGCCAAAACATCACCAATTCTACACGACCACTTCAATGAGTTTTTCAGTTTCCGAGTATCCCAAACTAAGTAACCATTTTTTAATTTGATTTTTGCATTCGGTTTTGCGAGAATTTGGTATGGTAATTTTTTTATTTACTTTATTGTACAGGACGCCTCCTCGGAAGTGGAAGAATCTCTGCGCAAATGTAGTGTTAACAGTAGTGGGCTCACATATAGCGTAATTTCTTCTGGAGAGAGCTACATGCATTCTCCTTTCGTTTGGTAGGTTGGCATGTTTAAGTAGTACAGTCAACATTATATAAAGCTGCCGCACAGTCAGTATTTGAGCTTCCTCATAGAGACTTGAGGTAGGGAATAAACGAGGCTTGGACAGGCACACTTTTAAAATCATTCTCTGCGCTCTTTCCAGCATTATCATTTTAGTTTTGCATGCACCCCCCCAAGTCGTTATACAATATCCTATGATAGATTGCACCAAAGCCTCGTATACCATCCTCATAATCTGTTTATCAGCCACATCACGGAGCCCTTTGAAAATATAAGTGAGTTTACATGACCATGGAGAACAAAATAATGAGCGGAGATGTCATAATAAAAAAACTTCTAACAATGTAGCGTCGCCAAAATGAGGGGTACAAGGAACTTTTCTGGCTAGTATAACCAAATCACAATCAAGACCAATCTTTGACATATGACTCTATTAATCCAAACGCCTCGTTACTTTACCAGTAACTGATCCTTTTGGTCCTGGTTATCCTGGTGGTTTATTGACCTACAAGAAGGCGTGCGACCTACTGGCCTTATGGCATCTCCACTCATTTCCTTCCTCCGTATCTACTAACGCCATTTTGTATGGCGCCCCGTTAACCCAGAGCGTGTCAGCTCGTGAGAGACGCAATTGTCGTGATTTGATCACGTCGAATCAAGTCTGACGAATCATATCGCTCTTGCGAACGTTGAGAGATGTTCGTAGCTTGGCAGCGTGTAGCTCTGGATTTTGTGTTCTGTGTTTGTGTTTACTTGTGTCATGTGTGAGTTTGTTTTTAATTGAAATAGATAACCGTGAAATAGAGGTTTATAGTAAAGTTGCATAAAGAGGTTTTGAATTATGATTTGTGTAATGTATACGAAATAAGATATAAGCAAATAGAAAACTAAGATTTTTTGGACCAGGACCGAGAACGTATCATGTAAAATAAAGTAAATAAAACCAGCAACAATATTGGAAAATTCAGTAAAAACTGAAAGTATTTATTTCTTAGTATTTTTAGGAGCAAAATGAAAATTCGACGGTCGAACGACTGGTCAGCTATTTTGATACATAAAACAGAATAAAAAACAAGCTTCATAGTTATTTTCATAACGTAGTCACATAACGGTTGAAAGAATAACAAAAAATCTCAATACCTATGCGAAAAAAACTAAAAAGCAACGAAAAATGAACGTACAACACACGCTCTTCACATCACTTATCTGAGGGCACGGCAGTGCCCCAGCCAAGACTCGAGCAAAACGGGCACGGCCGTACCATCTTTTCTCGAAGCGTTTCGCGGCTATTTCAGCCCCCTGTATCTTCCATGTGAACCAAGCTAGGAGTTTAGGTTTTCGATGACCAAGAGTAAGTATTAGAACAAGCTCAGTCTCAAAATTACAAGACATTTGAAAGAATAATTTACGAGTTATGAGCGATCAAAGTTACACCATTTTGTCACTGACTCACTCACTGACCGATCATCAAAAGTCTAAGGTACTTCTAGCAAACTTAGAACCTTCAAATTTGGCACCAAGATAGGTTATTAGCTACATATAAAGGGAAAATTATAAAAACCTTAAAACTTAATAAAAAAATAGAAAACAAATTTATATTTGCGGTTTTTCAAGAACATTGTGTATGAATTTTGACTGCATTAATAACTTTGTTATTTATTTATGTACAAAATGTTACTATTTGTTTTATTGTTACGTAGTACAATACACCACTATTGTTATTATGTATTAAATATACATACATATGAATAAAAAAGCTAGGTTAAAATTAAATGAATAATGATAAAATCTTTCATATTAATGCAGTACAATAAATACTGCATGCTCGCTCGATAGATGGCATTGTCCTGGTCTAAATCGCGCTATGGTTTCGTTACATGGCTTACTAAAAGTAGTACTTAAAAAAAAAAAAACAAATAATTTCATGTGATAGCGCCATCTACTACCTCTGAAATAAATCTCTATTATTCTAAAAGATATTCTATTCAAAAATTCGACAATTTCGAAATTTTCTAGTTTATTTAAAAAAAATGTTGTTTTCGTGCTACTTTAGGTATACATATTTAGTTGTTATATATTTAGTTAGATGCATGTAAGTTAATTTAATTTGTTATATGTATACTTAGAGAAGAAAGAGACCTACAAAAAATAAATTAGATCCTACCAAAAACATTAAATGTAAAAAAAAGCCAATCCTCTACGCTATTCCTCCACCGTAAAAAGTTTTGAGATCGCATAGAAGCCAAGTCCTGTTCACCTTTATTTGTAATAATAAATCAATATTTTGTGACTATATCAATAGTTTTGTTCACATTACAATAATATTGTCTTGGCCATGAGCACAAGTTAAAAGTCGCTCCTTGAAATAATGTGTAAATACCATTGAATTGATAAATTCTATATGAACATGATTTTACGATTGGACTGATTATGGACTGATTGGAATTTGAGATCACCATGGACTAAACATGCGCCATAGTACATGTGCAGTTCATTGATGTTGGATGATACTGACTGTCGGTCATTTAGTAACAATTGAATAAACTAAAAGTATTTAATTCTTTGATATTAAACTTCATGTTTGACTTTCACCTCTCCAAGATATGCTGTATTATATTTGTAGTTTATTGTGCTCATGGCCAAGACAATATTATTGTAATGTGAACAAAACTATTGATATAGTCACAAAATATTGATTTATTATTACAAATAAAGGTGAACAGGACTTGGCTTCTATGCGATCTCAAAACTTTTTACGGTGGAGGAATAGCGTAGAGGATTGGCTTTTTTTTACATTTAATGTTTTTGGTAGGATATGTTTTTGACGCACAAAATTAAAACAGAAATCTTTTTTCGCGAGCGCTAACCGGCATAAAAATTGAAATTTCATGTTAAGTTGTGATTGCCGGGGAAGTGGAGTTCGCGTTGGCAGATTGCCAGGGTAGATACAAAGTTTTGGCGCTCCTTGGAGGAGGTATAGGCGACAAACGGACGAGAGGCCGATCCCGGCCGTTCAGAACAAAATCAGGCGTGGCGGGCACTGCGTGAAAGACAATGCGCTTTCGAACTGACATTATGCAGAGATTCTAGGAATAAAATAGCCTTTTATTGAATTGCACAGTACATAAATAAAGCCACGAAGCAAAATATATAAAAAATATTTTTAATGTCCATGTTTCATATTAGAAATTACTTACACAGAATGGAATCGAGATGGTTGATTCACCTTATTCTGTATAAAACATACGTACTGTAATAATTAAAGCTCCATTACAAAAGGCTTATTCTTATGCGGAAAAATATCAAAAGAAACCGTGTATATTAATTGAAATCATATTGCAGTTTTAATTAATTTATTTTAATTACAATATGCACGATATCAAAGAAGATTATTGAATAATAAATACTCTCTTTGAGTCTCTTCGTTATTGAATTTAATCTACATCGATACCTTCATATATAACAAACAGATGAAATCTTTCAAAATAATTTCTCGGAACAAAATAACGTTCACAAAAGTATAAACAACTCAATTTTCTTTTGCAATCTCTAGCTCCTACATAAGATTTCTTCACGTATTATAAGGAAGACGTTCTCAGCTATTCTGACACTTCATGAAATACTTAGACTAAAGTAAACACGGGATTCGCGCTCTCAAAATAAGGTTGTCTCTCGCGATGTGTCTTAAGTGGTCCTACGAGAAATGCCTCATTTAATTTTAATGTATCTTGGACAAGACACTTTAGCACACTCCCTTTTGCCAGAAAACTTTGAAGCTAAACGTAGCCCCATACAAATCAACACAATAGATGCTGACGTTTTTGCATCTTATTTGCATCTTAAAAACGTTAAGAGGCCGTTTTTTTTACGTCAGAATCTTGAGAGGAAGGATTAAGGTTTTTGCAATTCATGACGAACAAAAGAAATGTTTTCTCTTTCGTCTTTAAGATGCTTTTTATATTGAAGGTTTTAGGGTTGGGTATTTGTTTTGGCAGCAGAATCGGTGATGGCGTATTTTATTTGATGGCATTCACAGTTTGATTACCTTAATGATCTCATTTACTTTTTGTGATTATTCTTTTGTATTGCAATATATTACAGTAGTTACTAAATATAAACTTCCTCCTCTACGTGTCTTCAGTGTTTTTAATAACAGATACTTCTGTGGGATATTCTACATTTGAACCAGAGGAATTTAACAAAAATCCATACCAAAACCCCATTACTGGCGTCCATTTGATCTCGCAAAAATATCCGCCACACATCAGTTTACAATAAAATGGGATCCAATTCAAGTTTCACGCTGAGTTATTTATCTATTGTGTGTCGGCGAGGCGTTCCGTTTATCTACTTTATACAACCTGAGCGATCATAATACCATACAAAATCGAACACATTCTACATGCTGAATAAACTGCTTGCTTTACATACTTAGATTGGAGCGTATAGGTTATGTGACATCTTCGGAATGAGAATATTATATTTTGGGTCTTATTTTCTTGAGGTATTTTTTGGTTTGCTTTACGATATGAATTTTGGTAGGTAGGGAAGGTTTGATTATAGAAAAAAAAATTGAAGATTAACTAAGTTTTGTGTCATATACGGATAGGTACATATCTACCGATAGTAATGATAAAATTGATTTATCATGATGATATTCCCAGAATTCAAGCATCATTGTTAGGCATAGCAGTTCTACATGGAAATGAAGGCAAACGAGCATCCACAGTCTACAATCATCATTCCCATTCATTCATCTCAAAATCATTAATTAACCGACGCAGGCAGATGCTGCTATACAAACACAATACTGTTCGCATACAATGAATCTATTGGGCCTTGGCGCTTCCAACTTAACTTCCTCACTACATAGTTTAAAACAAAGTCGCTTTTTCTGTCCCTATGTCCCGTTTTAAGCTTAAGTCTTCCAAACTACGCAACCGATTTTCATGCGGTTTTTTTAATAAATAGAGTGATTAAAGAGGAAAGTTTATAATGTAGGTAATACTTTTATCCCGTGAGAAGCCGGGGCGTCGCTAGTTAGATGATATAATGTTAAACAGAAGCAAATACGAAAGCGATATTTCAAGCTTTATTGCCACTCCATTATTTATGTGTTACACCTGATTATCTCAGAAACGACTATGCTAGTCATAAAAATAATGGATAGCTTGGCCAGAGCTTATAAAATCGGGCGTCGTAAGTTATGAGAACTATTGTACGCAGCCACTTTATTTAAAGAAGTTTTAATGGTGTCGTAGAACTCTTGTTCTAAAATCCTTTATTTTGAAGTGTACTTTTAGGTTTCTTTGTAAGCGTGCGTCACATGAGTTGTTAAATAAACTATGAGGTACAATACTAACATGCGATAAGTATCTTGATAAAGGAACTATGTGTAGTTACTTAGCTGTCTTGGCTTTTCTAAGGTTTATTTTATATTTTTTATCATTTAAGTACATTCCATATAACATTGTAATTGACTAATGAACCGACGCAGGTTGCATTCTTCAAGTTTTGGCACCTATTCCGGTATCTTTATTTTTTGTAGCATCATTTAAGAAAAACATTCTATTTGCACGAAATACTTTCAACGAGATGCGGGTTAAACAACAGAAACTATCTAGTATTTCATATTTTTACAGATAAAAATCTCTATTAAAGCCCAGCATCCCCAGTTCTTGCTTTAGAAAATTACTCAACCGTACATGAACCTGTTTAACAAGTGCACACAGTTCCTTTATCTTATCTACAATTTACAACTGAAAGTACTCTGAATTTAATGGAAAGGAAATACTATGATTATTTCAAAGGAATTAACGATTAATTTTCATCGCCGTGCTCCACAAAGGCTGCTTTCAGATAAACTTCTGTAAAACTTAATTTAATTTATAATTTTGTTGGTACGTATAACTTACTAAATAGAGAATAATTTTCATTAAATATTGTTTAACGTGTGCTCCTAGATTCTAGGAAGAAAGCCTCTATCTCATCTTTTCACTTAAACAAGTAGGTTATGTTAAATGTACCAGTCAACTTACCAAAAGTAATGGTACCTAAGAATCTTTGTTCCAAAAACATTAACGCGTTTTCCACTGACATCTTTCCATTATCTGCCGCCTTTGTTCCCGACAACAAACCCTTTACTTCACAACAAAGCAATATCTATTCGCCCTCCAGATTTCACGGTAACAAATTTCATTTCAGCCAAATGTACACTGTCTCTTTACCATAACTTTCCATAATCCATTACGAATCTATCAGAGGCAGACGATTGTGCGCCAAACCCGTCTTACGTATAGCATTGATTTGCACACATCTACTTCTCCTATAGACAGGGTAGCTTAACCAATCAGAGCGTTGGAATCACGAATTATACGAAATCTAGTGAATATAACAGACGATCATGTAATCTGTAAGCGTATGTTCTGGATTGCCACTATGGTTAAGCAGTTGCATAGCTTGACAGCTCGAGATCTCGGGTTTGATCCGAAGAGCTCGAGATCAATCCGAAATATCTTTGTGGGCTTAAAGAAACTTTCACAAAGCAGCGCCGCTTTGTAAAATTCTTCGCGGGCACCCGGAGTGAGCACGGAACACCCGTGAATCGGAGACTACGTAAATGTTGATCCTCAGCTCTCTTTCCAGTTTTGAAAATTAGGAAATAAGTTCTTGGTCCCGATAATTTAATTGATGACATGGTTTTCTTTGTAGAAATACTTAGTTCCCCAATATGTACTGAGTATGACATCTGAGCAAATGGAGTAACGCTTATGTACAGTACATGTCACATTACAACGTATTTATTTATTTTTTATTAAAAAAAAATACCTGATATATTTCATCCAATTAGACGCTGTGAAAACCAATTATGAACTTAAAATTACTGTCGAAAGGATAACAATTGAAAGCGAAACCTAATCCAGCCTGGTTACAAAACCATTTGCGTGGTAAAAGCGATGCATCAAATAGTTAAAGCCACCACATATTACGAGCTAACGGGGCGATTGACGCAACGCCAGCATTTGGCTTTAACGTGTAATAAATGCGATTGTTTGAATCACAAATAAAGCCTTTATAGGAGCTATTTAATAGGGTCTTTAGCGTTTTAGAATATTGAATTAGCAGCAATTTGCAAATTACATGTTGTTTTTTCGATTTGGTACACTTGCCTATCGTTTAAGCGTAACTGTTTTGTCTGTAAGACGCAGTTATTATATAGGTACTAAAGTGTTATTATTTTATGAAATGAAACATAAATATAAACACAGCAAGGCAATGTAGCGTATAGTTGCTAGTGTTTATGTTGTAACCACCAGTCTACAAACTGTGGTAAGAGAAAATTAATAACAATCATTTACGGTCTCGCGTCCGTCCGTTAAACTGTAGTTGTTATGTTGTTCCCTAAAGTATCTAAACAGCCTTTACGCCACGATCGCTCCACCATGAAACTTCAAAGCTCTTTGGCCTCCGACCAAATTTGAATATTCTAACGTAACTAGAACACAGACAACGCATTCGCATCTAAAATAAAAACTTATCTCCAGTAGTGGATATAAAATAAAATGAAATTTTCCAAGAAAAAAGAAAGGTGTTCCACTATTTTCTTAAAGTCTATGACACTTTTCTGGAACTCGTTATCATATGTAATGCCTTCACGTGCGTAAATAATTTTACGATTACGCATTTACGCCGTCTATGTTTTTATGCTGAAGTCTTGGAATTTTAGAGAATATCTAGAAAAATGCGACTGTCATCCTACACGCAAAATGCTACATGTAAATTCATAAAAAACGGCTTTTCTGAGTAAATATCTCGAGCTAGAATTACCTAAAAACTATTTTCTTTGCAAATAAGTGAAATTTTGAATAATCTGAATTTATTTTCGCAGAATGTATGTGAATTACACAGATAACTTAAAAAAATACTATTTTTGATTTGACAATAACACAGTTTTTTAAAATGTTTAGTTTAAAAAATACATGAGCACTTTACACTCAAAAATATTTTTGTAAATTATAACATTAGTACTCACCAGTATGTTACAATGTACTGAAACGCACTGAAAATGTTAGCGCAGCTATAAAAGTAAACGATTACGACTCCTTACGTACTGGGAGCAACGAAACAAATATCTCTGCTTTAATTAAACTTAATTAGGAAAGTGCCTTAAAAAACCCAATACACTTAGCTAGATTTTTTTTACGATAACCCGTTTTATCTGCCACCGAATTAACATCATCATCAGCCTTTTTATTGACCCACTGCTGGGCACAGGTCCCCTCTCACACAGAGAAGGATTGAGCATTAATCACCATACTTGCTCAATGCCGGTTGGTGATTGGAGATGTTTTCCTTCACCTTTAATCAGACATTGGTGTCCAAGATATATAATATACATAGAAACATTGCTTTGGATTGCCTGACCTGGAATCAAACCAATACTCATACTTGAAAGGTTTATTCTTTACCCGCTAGGCCACGACGGGTCACCGAATTAACATGGGATTTATTATATTATTATTGGGGTTATTCAAAGTTCCGAACATAAATTGGTTTCGCCATAATCTTTTATCGGAGAACCAATGTTATAATGAAGTTTGCTGACAAATTGCACAAGTAAATTGGAAAAACTAATTTATTTTTCAAGTTCTTGTACGTGTGTTTGGTAGTTACTTTTATTGGTAATATTTCAAGGTAAGTTAGCAACTTCATACACAGTTCCTTATTATTTTGAAGTTTTCTAAGTGGAACACGCGTTTTGTACCCGTACTTAGCTTATAGTTTGACTTATATTTTCATTTGATTAAATTATAATAAATTCTAAAACTTGCACAATTCACTTTGCGTTGGTATTATTTTTGAAAAATGAAGAGAGTCATCAATATTACTTTATTTATTTGTCTAAAGTATATTATCTTTAAAAAATAATGTATACGAAATTACAAAATTAAGATTGAAGTTGAGATTCTGCGAAACAAATTAAAGTATCAAAACATTTAAATTAAACATGATATTTAAGTTAACTTTATGACATGTATAAAAATGTTTAATTTGAGATCGTTAACAACGCGTTATGTGAGAGCACATCATTTAATTATAATAATCGAAAACGTATTTTCATAACATTAAATTATTTATAAAAAACTCAGCTTACTCAGTACCTACATTGTAACGTAAAATCAGTATCGGCTTTACGTGTTTACTTAGATTCTATTAAAATAACAAGTGTCTCATTAAATTTGACACTGGTGTGACATTTATCTAACCTTCGCGTGTTGTGTCTTGTTATCAGAACCTCTGTATACTTATTTATATTACCTAAAAGTATACATATATATTATAATTGGTTCTATATCTTTTATAGATCCATTTCTATTATAATGGCGATGCCACTCACACAAAGCACTGCAACAACCCATTAACTGTTAAAAGTCATAACCGCACTCAGAACCGAAGTGAGCACATTATTGCCATTTTCAATACTACAGAATAACAAAAATAAAATACCTAACATCTCGTTAAAAATATTGCTAGCCTTTTCTTTAAAGAATTTTCGAAGAATTAATCTAAGTCTCAATTTTTCCACTGGAAAATTAAACTTGTTTGCCTTATCTCCCCCGATCTGTTTAATCCTAATTCTGTGAGTCTAATTGGTCTGTCCCCTTATTGGTAGCGAGGGACCAATCAATAGTCGTCAAACTACCTTAACATCTGCGGTCCTCAATAAATAATCCCTTTGACATCTAGCAGCAATATACGAGTATTTTTTGGAACTGTTTTATATTTATATATTTCTTAACCGACCCTTACTTTCTTTCGATCTTTTGAGTAAGGTCTTTCACGCTCTGGAATGTTTTTGTCGAAGAATATTTCGTGAATTAGCTTTATGACCTTCCAGGGTTTGGTTATATAAGCGAAAGAAAAAAAAAGTTGTTTAATAAGTTGGGTTAGCGACGAACCAATAATGTTTTGATTTACCTACTTGTCTGTACATAATAATATTACAAGAAACTACAGTTGTTTCTGATATATCCAACATGTATCAGTAACTCTATTACAAACAATATTATCAGGCTACTTCATACGTCTACCTGACAAAATCACTTACGCCGTTTAGATCCCCAAGGGAACTGATTGACCAACTAACCTTGATTCTATACCCCTCACTAATGTATAAAACAAATTTTTTATAAAGATTCTTAATAGCCGATCAGAATCAATTTTGAAGCCAGGAATAGTTAAGGATAATTATCGGAAATTGACTGTCACGGATTCCTTTTTTCTACATTTTTCTTTTAAAGAGTATCCGCTTAATCTGCGCTCACACCTTGCGCTGTAAATCGCACCTTAATCTCACTATCTTTAGATCTATTTTGCAAAAAAAAAACTGTAAAGCTCGGAATAGATTCTTCGATATTTTTCTTATATTTTAGGTGTGATTGCAGTAGAAAATGTACCGAAGTATATTTTAAATTTCCTTTGTTACTGTTGTAGAGAAACTTTGCACTTCACTTCTTACTTTAATTCTTGACGTGAATGAAATAATAAACATAGATTTTAACGTTCTTTTGTTCTAGTTGTACGTGTGAATTTCTGGTGGAAATTGATGTCTTAACACCGTACATAACATCCATTGCTCTTTATATTTGTACACTTTGATTTCTCGGTAGCATGGGAACCGCAATGTACGAGTATATTGGGACATTTCTGTTGTCAATGAGAGTTATTGCGTACCCAATCGGAAGTAATTTATATTATCTGTTTTTTATTGGTTATTTATTGCTCTTCAGTTCAAGAATTTATTGCAGTAAACCCAATTCCTTATTCTTCAGTATTTTCAATTTTACGATGGCTGACTTATCACGTACTAAGTAAATAGGGTTAAAAATTCAACGCTTTATATAATCCTCAGCTTTTAAACTAGCTGTGTTTTATAGTTAACTCTTTTTACAAACTGTATATTTCTAAATCCTACTTATTTTATAAATGGATGGATGTATGTTTGTTATTCTTTGGACCAATTTTGTTGAGGTATGTAGACAGGTGATACTTAAATTAAATTAAATTAAAATTAAATATTGTTTATTTCAGGTAATTACCCATAACATACACTAGATACTTACAGACTAACACAGACATCATGACTTAAACTTTGAAATACATAATAATAAAATAAAATAACAAAATTAAAAAACTTAACCTAAATGTAATTAAAAATTAATAAAAGTCTTTCATCTCTCGGGTTAGATGGACGTTATGAAACACAGAGGACACAATTTTGTTGTTACTCAGGGCTACTCTGCTGTAGAATGACACCCTGAGCTTCTGTACTAGACTAGCAAAACCTGCGACACTGCTCTCAGCGAACATGTCAGTCGCACTACACCGCCAGGGCAAGTTCATCATTACCCGGAATGCATTATTATATTGTACACGAAGAGTGTTATACGCACTCCTCGTGTACCGGTACCAGAGTTGGCTGGTGTAGAACGACTGACAGTACGCCTTGAACAGCGTCACCTTCACCTGTTTAGAGCAGTGGTAGAAACGCCTAGCTAGCATGTTACTTCTACAGGCTATACTGCGCCTCTGCCGTTCCATATCGTCATCATCCATCAAGTTATCTGTTACAATATGTCCCAGATATTTGAACTTCGTAACAATTTTAAGCACGGTTCCACATAAACTTATCGGTAGTATTACATCAGGGCCTTTTTTATACTTAAATATCATAACTTCCGTTTTCTTTACATTATATGTTAGATGGTGTCGAGTTGCATATTTTTCGCATATATTTATTAACTGCCTAATGCCGTTGACCGACGGACTGAGCAGCACCATGTCGTCCGCATAACTAAGGTTATTAATGCGTACTCCGCCGACCTGGCATCCGACCCTGGTGCTGCTCAGTTCCTCGATCAGCTCGTTTATGTACAAGTTGAATAAGACAGGCGACGTCAGCCCGCCCTGCCTCACTCCACTTGTCAGCCTATAACTCTCCGACAGAGTGTTATTCCACTTTACCTGATTTATTTGATTGGCATACCAGTATTCTAAAATATTTATGATCTTCGGTGGTACTTTGGTTTTCCTTAATTTGTCCCATAGTATACTGTAATTTATTGTATCAAATGCGCGGCTCAAGTCTAAAAAGCACGAATATACTGTGGTGTTTCTATTTAAATACTCGTATACCGTATTTTTCAAGGCAATACCCTGGATTAACACATAGGCTACTTTTTATCAACACAGCAAGCGGGCGGAGCCGAGAGTGGAAGCTAGTATTTAACAGAATATTATCTAAATAGTAACAATATTTAATAACAGAACCAACATGCAATGCTTAGTACTAACAAGTACCATTACTACCTGCCATGGTAATCCAGTCCCCATACTTTGATGGGGCACGTTCTGTCCTACTTAGTTAACTGCAAAACTTGGCTTAGTGCTCACAGTAATTATGCTGTACTGTAACATTTATTAGTACTTACATGAAACTTCCGTATGGACTTAGATGTTTGTAATATTAGTTACATGTTATGATGCAAGTACGGATGCTTGTTAAATCAATTACAGAAAAAATGCTTCACAATTTTTTTCCGTTTAAAACAGGTTTATTAACCTTGGTTATAACATAGAACTCACACTAGGTCTTGATCAAAAGGAATAGAAATATGTTACTTCTTTTATGACGTCACATAGAGGAGTATGGAAGAAGGCATGCTGCACTGACCCCAAATAAAAATTGGTTAAGGGTAAAGAGGGTAATAATGATGATTCTAGATATCGACAATTAGGTAATTTTAACAAGGACGAGAAGAAGTTACTCACATTAGTTGATTTGTAGCACACAAAAATATGCTTATATGCGATAAGTCTCTTTCTTTGATAATTTCAGGAAAGATGACAACTGCACTTAACACAAAAGTTACACAATGATTTCTGAATCTATGTTAATTTGTAGTCACCAAATTCTACTACATACTATGAGAACCTAATACCAAACACGACACAATAATAACAAGTCTTCAGACGCAGAAAATACAAAACTTCTTTTCCTCGGAATAATATTCCAAGCAGCAATTTTTAAACATTTTGATAACTTCAATATGGTTGAACGACTTTTATTACACAGCTGGTGCAGAGACTACAATATGTAAAACGTTGACTGCATATAAGCGGGTAAGAAAACTTACGAAGCTTACAGAACTTTAATGTAGGGGCACGTAGTCCGACAGTTTGTGAAGACAGTCGTAAACAGCGTGAAATTGTTTTTATTGTACGCTAATTTAGACTTTATTGTTTATTTTTTAGAGTTTGTTTTGACTTTGGTTGTTAAGTGTTGTGTTTCTATTCAATATTATACAACAATGTGAGTAGGTCTTGACGTCTAAATTAAATTGTAGAAACGCAGGATGCGTTGCAGTTGCATAAGCGAACCAAATATTCTACTATGTATATTTGCAAACATCCAAACTCCTATATAACTAATGAATTTTACCAATATGTTCTTACTTTCATTTATCTATAAGAAAATTTAACGTATGAAAGTCAGGAGAGCAGAGTAGGGTCAGATTAATATTTTAGATAGGTTATCAGACAAACACAAACATGACAAATACTTATTAACTTTAAAAAACATTGACATTTTGTACATAAATCGGTAATCCCACACAAATTACTGAAAAACAACGTTGATACTAAAACCTGGTAGATCAATATCGACTACCAAATTACTTTAACATGATATGATTTACGTGTAGTATATGATTTACATAGAAAATGATTTACGTGTAGTATATGATTTACATAGAAATATAATGTTAGTTGTAATGTCTGAAACCACCAAACCAATTTCAAAAATTAGTTCAATAATTATGGAGTCATGTTGCCTTCAATTGTTGAGTTAGGAAAATGTAAAATAAATTGTAAATGTATGTACATATTATGTCTATGTAGAGTCCAACTATTACCGAATATTCATCATTTATGGAACCACACAAAATGAGAAATACAAATAATTATAACAATTGTTAAAGCATATTCCCAAAGACAATTCCACGAACAGTCCTGAAACAGCACATTTATTAAAATACTATTTAGAGCACAAATGGGCACGCTACCACTCTGACCATTACGTACATTTAGTTCTAAGCCCGCAATTATAACAGCGCAGTGTACATAAATACTAAACAACCTAAATTCGGGCACTGCGAGTGACTAACGCATTCATGTGGACTCCAAAACAAACAGCCCACAACTGCATAATTCGCCCACAGTAGATTTGGTCCAGTGGAAATGCTGAACACTTGAACTATGAGTGCTCACTCGGGAACACCAAGAATATTTCGAGAGCTGCAATACCGAAAGAATATCCGCGTTATAAAATAACTTCTCGCCGCAGCCCCTGAGAGATCGACGCAATTATTCGTATTAAGGACTCAAGCGTTTTGCATAATCTTCTACTCCGTGTTATGGAAAAATTGGGCCATATATAATATAATTAAGGTCGCACCATAAAATGAGAATACGATAATCTTTACGATGCCACTTCATTCTACGTTTTATGCATGAAATATGAAATGAGGGCGAAACTTGTTGGAATGTTTAATAAAAATGATTAATGATATTCTCTTGGTCTTAATGGAGTAATGTAGAAACTATAACTATTAATGTCAGGGTTATCAGGAGTAAGTTAAAAAGTTTAACAGTTTTAGTTTGTTTATCGTGTCGGTGCTGTAGATAAGCGTAATGCTGCTCGTTTTGCCATCGCTAACACATTTTGACAAAGTTTTACTAATGCATTATTTTTTATACCATTTACTCTAAGATGTCTCAAGTTACTTCTCTAGCAGTTGAGTTAAAACCTAAGTCAGTTAACCCCTGCTCCTACCAAATATTATCAGTCATTCAGACATCAATTTAGCAGAAAAAGCAAATCTTCTTCTACCAAGGACAGTTCCAAAAATAAAAGACTAATTCAAACAAACACAGGTTTCGTCCCAAATAACAGAACGTCCATAAGTGGTAACAAAGTGACCCACTTTGTGTAGTTGTGAGATTGGACGGGGGCAGGTCTCCCGCGGTTTTATCCGACAGCCATGGAAACACGTGGGTGATTCATGGTCTACACGACAGCCCATGGCTTACCCTACATACACCTGTGTTTATTTAGGCTACATTTACTCACGGAGACAGTTTTTACTCCATTCGAGTTACAGAAATAGTCTTTTGAACATGAAACCTAATAAATTTTAATAAACAGCTCAAACAATACAACCTCAAAAATTCACCTTTATTCAGTTTTCAGTTATTTCTACTTCAACGTAAAACGAAGAAAACAAGATTATTTTACCGGCAGCCGAGCATATTTCTTTAATTAAAATTTTGACAAAAACATTTAATAGCTAATGGAGTGACCTACATTCCGTTTTCGTTGTTCTAAGAATAATATTTCACTTTCTTTGTTGCAGTCAAATAAAGTATTTAAAGTCATCTTTTGTTCTATAAAAGATAGCTTATCTTTATCGCCTAGTTTTATCCTAAAGCAACAATTGGGAATACTTACGATAAATGTTAGTAGGTCACTGATCTTTCTAGACTTTATATCAAAGAAGTTTATTAAATTAGAATAAACATTATTTCAGAAAAAGAATCTGTGTTCTGAAAACCTAAAATATTGTGAACGATTCGAAAAAAGATGGGCTGCATTATTAAAAAATTGAAAATATTTAGCTAAAAGAATATTTCAATGACGATAAGTACTTCGATATAAAAAAATATTATCTCCAATAAATAATGATCAATCATAATATATTTACGAACATATCAATTAATTTTGTATCTTTTTTAGTTTGCGTCAATCGAAAAAGTTTAACAAAGAACTTTACACTTAGCACTTTCTCTCAGAGAGGGAGATTAATTAGGTATCTATAGGCCTACCTAAGTATAATGTATTGAAGAAATCTCATCACTTAAGCAAAAACCGAAATCCCACTAAAATCTAGCCGGCAGCCGAGACCGCAAAAATTTGGGGCGTGTGACTATTTTTGGGTTAGAACTGATAGAACTAATTTAGTTTCTGTATCTACTGATTTGTGTCGACTGTACTATTTTGAAAATTGACATAAAAATAACATAATCGGGTTACGCAAAAATCACCGCAAGCCAAAATATGAATAAAAACAAAAGTACAGTTAACATCAAAAGTGACTAAATTATATAAACATTTTGATAGATCACAAATAAATGCTTCCTGTAATAGAGTCCTAAATATACAAACACAAGTATGTAACATATCTTCATGCTTAACATATGGAGTAGAGTAGACTATATCGCACAAATACATAGCCACGGCGGTCCCAAAAGAAGTGATTCATAAGCCAAAAGTTCCATCTTGCTAATAGAACTATCTTTGACCTGGCACACGTTCAAGTATGCCCAGGTCCTTGTAGACAATGGCGAAACTTTGTCGTCTTTTGACTTACATTGACGGCTTAATATGTTCGGGGAACGCTTAGTCGTATTTGGAAGGAGCAATGAACTTTAAAATTAGACTTTATAATTTATTGCCTACCTATTATATGGTTTCCTAAAAACTCGCAGTAGTTCGCCAAGAGGTTAAAGACATAGTCAATCAGGAACCTGCGATTGCGTGGGTTCGATTCCAGGTCAGCCAAGTTCTAATGCTGCTTTCCAAAGTTATGTCTATGTACTTTCTAAGTATATCTTAAGAAACTTCAGGATGATTTCGTACTTTCAAAGTCTGGAATCGTCAATCCACCTATAGCAAGTGTTAGATGAGAAGAGGCCCTACAGCTATATGATAAAAAGAAGGATGACGATGAGATGCTTTTTACGAAGCTGCACTCAAGTTCTAGAGGATCAACCTAATGCATCAGGGTATTCAATGATACAACTAACCTGCATATCTATCTAAAACTATGAAACCATTGAACAATAGATGCATGATAGGCATACAAAAATTTCACCATGTTAATATACTTTGCCTAGGCTTTCATAGTTATGTGCGTGACTATACGTCTTTAACGTGTAATAAAATAGAATTGTGGATAGTATTCAGCTACTTAAATCAATGTTCACCCTTCTTTTATCTTGCATCGGCACGAACCAGCTCTGTATAAGAAAAAAAAACTATTGTTGTAACGTCATTTAAATGCTAGAAAGTTCATCGTCCAGGTTTGTGCTTCAGGCTGCTATACAGGTCTAGACAGACGCAGAAAAAGCAAAAACTCCTTAGTAATATAATAAATGCGAAAATAATTCGGTCTGTCTGTATGTCACGCTTTCATGCTAGAACATAATTATATGTTTCATTCTTTGACAGTTCGGAGAACCAACATGAGCTACTTTCTATCCAGCTGCGGGAGGTGATATGTCTATCTTATTTCATCTCAACCGTTACGCCGTTCTAGCAACAACTCAATCATTGATCAACTTTGCTTTATTACGCTTTAATAAAAACAAGCCTTCCCGTCTATGACATGGGAATTTTTCTGCCTATCAACAAACCAAAGTTGATGTCACATCCACAACTCCAGTGTTTATCAAAACAAACCGCAAACGAAACATAACTTCACTACCCCTATCATAAATCATGTTACTCCACGTATTAACCCAAATACCTTCCTTCCGAAACTAATGATGACGTATGACGACTATTCAAAGATACAGCCTCCCCCAAGCCTGGTCATTCAAGGAGCATTTCTCATACCAAGGCCTCAAAAGGTCTATAAATCCCACACACGGCTCAGCTTTTACTAAAGGAAATCCTTGCTAATTGCCTACCTTTTAAACATTTCCAAGAATAAAGCAGGTAAATGTTAGGAAAATTATAAGAAAATAAGTTGCTCGCCCAGAAATTTCTGTACAAACAACCTTTGCTTGAATATTAGGAGAAAACAATTAAGTAATTAGCGGCGAATTTAATGGTTGTGTTGAATATTTTTAGGGCTTTTCGTAAGCTTGTTTATTGACTGGATTAGGTTTCGTGTCTTGTTATTAATTAGTCTCATCAATATTCCTAGTTAGGTGAGCTGAAATTAAGTCCTCACCTACATTTTCTACGTAGTTTGTTCGTGCAGTATTAATTTTAAGACGCGATTCTGCAATTAATTATTATAACAATTTATAAACCAAGTAAATATTGTACCTTTGATGTAAATCAATAATGTGATCATTAAAAAAAAAATATTTAAACAATGTTCTTACATTGAATTAAAACTTAATAAAAGAAAAAACATTAAAATCCAAGAGGAAGTATCAAACCTCCTCTTTTTGGCAAGTTGGTAAAAAAATATGAATTATTAGGCATTTATAGTTTACAAGTCTTCTTTATCTTTCTTTCATTTTGCAAAGTGCACAAAGTCTGTCTAAGTATTTTATACGTATTGCACATTAGATATGATTCACAACGAATATTATTTTCTAAAGAAAATGCGGTTATGTTAAATGTTACCCGTTAATACTGGGGCCAGAGGTTTTAGACCCGTCAGTTATCACAGGGTCACATTGATAACAAGTACCTATCACGTTTTTCAGAACGTGCTTGTATAAAGCATGTTCCAATTATTTTCAAATAAAAAAAAATAGTAAATTATTTAAATACTTTTTGGAAAGAAAATCTTAATTATGTTACTTAGACGCAGTGGATCCCTCGTGATTTCTATTAATTTATTTGGTGTTATTAAGTATTAACTAATATTAAAAAATATAAATGAATATATTAAAAAAATACATCAAAACTTACCTTGAGTTATCAATAGAAATATAAATATTCTAATTGCAATCCTTAAGTTGAACATTTTTACAAACTATTCTCGATTTAATTTCTACAACAATAAACAACTATCACTT
Organism: Helicoverpa armigera; assembly: GCF_030705265.1. Classification (NCBI taxonomy): domain Eukaryota; kingdom Metazoa; phylum Arthropoda; class Insecta; order Lepidoptera; family Noctuidae; genus Helicoverpa; species Helicoverpa armigera. The sequence continues at coordinate 3,352,313 of NC_087132.1, read as the reverse complement.
TATATACATTGAAATGTTACACTTTACTATAATTATATTACAATTATTTTTTATTAAGCACTGCACTGTTCGTAGCGTATTTATTCATTGCGTATCGTCGTAGCGCGTAGCGTCGTAGCGGGGCGCGTAGCAGGCGTGCGCTAGCGACCGGTCTACGAAGAGACTGGCCATTATACGGGGCGCGCTTAAGCGCTAGGGGCTCGCGGGTTGATGAACGAGGTTACTCATCTGTTTGTTCTTTTCAAATGGAATCTCTAACGGGGCTCTTTTCACAGCCGCGCAAGAGGCCAAGCATGTTCCATTTTGCAGCTACTCCTGAAGAATCCGTTGATTACTGTTTTAATACTCCTCAAATGTTTTAGACTCGAACGTTTCCCGTGTTGAATTTCGGGCTATAAATAAAAAGGGTTGTTTGTAGTTTTGTTGACGGGTTTTATTGCTTTCTCTAATATTTTTCAGCCGGCCGTTAGCGAATTTTATCGAATAAAAAATGCGGAAAGCAAATTTTTTCGTTTTCTACATACCTTTATATTTATGTGGCCTAAAATGTTCGCATTTATTTTATTTTCCGCTGCGTAGTGGTTTGTTTTGGTACGTTAGCAGCTTCCGCTCCTCTTTATAAGACACAGGGCTCATAAAACGTTATTGGTTCTTTTATTTATTTAGTAGCGATCTCGTCTGTCCTTTGTGTTTTGGTACAAAGACGTATATTAAAATCGGACTGATATCAACATATAAAATCACAATGGATGAATGTTAGTATTACTGCTTTCCCAGTAGAATGTATTTTTCATTTCCTCATAGTTTTGCTTGCAATTATTTTTGCAAATAAAAATTGAAAAATAAATAAGCACACAAAATGTTTATTTATTTGTGAACGCTTTCTGTGCACGGTTGAATTAATAGTACATTTATCTTTGTAAATCTTCTCATGCGTATCTATTTGCTACATTTACATGAATGTTAATATGTATTTGACGTATTTTGTAGCAGTAGGTATTATATGCACGTTAATACTTGTCAAACTGCTTTGAAACTCAATCAATTTTTTTAAATAGATTCTTTCGTAACATCGCTCTAGTTGATCGGATCCAAGGAAAGGGTTTTAAGGTGTGTTTTGAAAGCTGGCTGCGGACTGCAACTGTCGACCGCATTGGCAGTGACTGCACGCAATCAGGCTATATCTGAGGGCGACGGCACGTGCTGCTGCTGCTGCTTCGATCCAAAACGGTCTCACGTAAATACATACAAACCAGTTAGTGCAGCTGCGGCCGATTTCATGCAGTCGCAGCATGTGCGGTCGACAGTTGCAGTCAGCAGTTACCATTCAAAACGTACCTTTATGAAAAAGAACCGTCAAAAACATCCCTATTTCTGTTACTATTCCAAAACTAAATTGAAGGCCACAAAAAAAAAACTTTGAACGATAAAAAAATACCCAACTTTAACAAGTAACAAATGATAGCAATTCCCTGAACGAAGATCCAGTTTCCATACGTAGAGAACTTTCGAGATATTACTATGATACAGAGACTAACGTTACTCTACGCTTCTCTTCTATGTAAATAAGATTGCTATAACTTTAGTCAAACAGTTTTTAGTGGAACATTAAGAGGTGAAAAGCCTATTTGAGTTTTTAATGAACCTGTTCGCAGATTTTTTGAGTTCTGGGAAATTATCTAATAAGGTTACAGAAGTTTTTTCTATAGATAGGAGTCTTAACTACTTAGTCGTTTCCAGACCCTTCTGCCAGTTCACGCTAAAGATAAGGCTAATTAGTAATCCTTACCTATACTTTAAAGGCGAAAGTAACTCTATTTGTCTGTCCCGATATCACGCCAAAACGACTTAACCGATACCTATAAATGTAATACACAGATAGTCTAGCTAGGTAGAGCATTAGCAAAGGTATGGGATACTTTTTATCCAGATTCAGGAAGTAGTTCCTACGGAATGCCGATGGAACCACGGGCAACAGCTACTTAATCTATATTAATTTTACCAGCTTCAAATATTATGAATTTCCATTCATAAAAAAGCGATTGTTATCTACATAATAATCATCTAAATTGTTTGTCCACCCACTAACCGAATTTAACCTTATCGACAAAAGTAACTACACCACTAGGGATTATAATATCGATAATTATATTAACGATATGTTATTAGTGATAGAATACGTCTAAAATAGATAGTAAGTACCATTTAGGCAAAAGGCTAAAGGTCAGAATTTAGTCAGAACCGATACTATTCATCATAAGGAATATAATATATGACTAAGAATATTATTATTGTAATATGGAGCTTAAATGATTCATCTTTTAGGACTAACTGTTATTACTATGGATACATATGGATGATTCGCTAGTGTAACTAGAATTGGTAATAAACTATCAACTTTAAGTGCTTGGCTATAAAGCTCAATTTGCATCAGCAAGTTTGGTATTACTCAGAAAGAAGATTTTATGATGTTTACACTTTTGTATTTCTAGGATTCTACTTGACGTGGCAAGTAAAATTATAACAAAATTTATTCGTTTGGGCTCTTCCAGCGTATTATTTTTATATAAAGGATTATTTTACTGTCTTTAAGAACCCATGAAATACCTATAGGTACTACTATTCACGACTGAGATTCGTCAATGAATTAAAAGAACAACGATAAATGCGGTGCTTGTGTACAAAGAGCTTAAGAGGGTCCAACGTTGTTATATTGAATTATTTAACCATAATTTTAATCAATAACAATTTTCATGATAAGACAAAAGCAATAATTTAAAACTCGTTACTTTAAGTAAAATTTTATGTATCATTTTGTATAACAACTTAATAGCAGTGTTGTCCCTGTTCATTTACTTATATTGATAAGACTAATATTTAAATTAAATTACATGGTTTTTCCATTACAAGGTCAATAATGCTTTGTTCCAGATAGAATAGTATTTTTCTATTTTGACCAACGAAAGTTTGAAAGAGACATTCATTTTTCAATTTCTACGCTATCCCCCAGTCTATGCTTCACTAGATTGCACGGATGTTAGAATACAATTGAAATATATTACTTCTTGTTTGGGGACGAAAAATGCATCTTCATTCCCCTGCGTTTCTGCCGACCCCTCTCCCTTCGTATCAATTGTCTTGATAGTACTTTCTTATCGAGTAGGACAGCGGTCATTGATCCCACTCTAGTCATAAAATATGAAAATCAGCATTGTATTAATATAGATGATTTTGGTATAGATTGGTAGATGAATAATGAATTCATATTTTCGCCAGCTTCATCGGCTAGTTTTCATTGAATTTTCAACTTTAAATCCGAGTATTAAGGTTGAATATGCTTTGGCGCTGTTATTTTATATCCGTTTTCGAATACTAAGTATTCTTAGTATTTTCGATCGAGTAAGATTTTACGTTGTTAGTAACCCTCTTTGTACGATGACATGAGTTACAAAATATTCATAATATTATCTCATATAGCTACGTTAGGTTTAGATTTCGGTAAGATTTTCCAAAAAAACTCAAACTATACTTTGTTATTCAAATTTCTAACTACGTAAAAATTAAATCCATTTTAATTTTGACCTTGAACCTTCGTGCAACATCGAAGATTGATCAGGCATTGTTCATAGTTTTACTAACAAACCCATCATCATCAAGACCACGATTTGCAATTCAAATCTAGCACCGAAAGAAATTTGGGAAACATTAAACCAGTGTAAATTACTATTGTGAAAGAAGTACGAAGATACTGTAGTCATAAATCAAAACTTGGCTTAAAGCTAGAACATTTCTTTGGCAGCCGTAGTTTTCATTGTAGTGTAGGAATGAAAAACAATATTATGAGGAGTACAATGGCCTGGTGCTGGCAACCGACTTGTGTGCACCGGGCTTTACAACGCGTTCTATTGCGCGTGACATTGCGTGGAAAATATTGCAGTTTTGTTTTAAAAGGAGGGCAATTTAGTTTGTGGGGAGTGTTGTTAATTAGTTGTGTCTTTTAGAACATAAGTGTAATACTTAGCGAGCATTTAAGGTAGTAGGTTGTTCTACACTGACTGTGCCTACTTTAAATTGCGTTGGGGAGAAAAGTTTAGCAATATCTTTTAGTAGTCTAAAAATGTTGTCGGTATTATCTAACGAATTTATTAAAATAAAATCATTAAATAATAATGCATTTAAATCTCTTATTGTTTGACTTAGCGCGAACCATTTAATACATTTAATACGCCATGCTTGTTCCCAATTATGCACGTAAAACCACTGCATTAACAGTTCACACAATTTTATTTAAAACGCGCCTCACCGCAGACATTTCACGAGTGCTGTGATTTTTACTATGTAAAATAGTTCTGATGATTACATTGTTTGGTTGACGTTGAATAATGTGGTATATGGTTGCTTTTGGGTATCGAGTTACATGGTTACTGGGTTGGGATGACCAAAAATGTGTACTCAGCTGCATCCTGTTGCCGACTCAAATATAGTTGAGAACTGTGTAAATAATAATAATCGCTTTACGACTTGTGGAGGATTTCTTTAACATATCTATCCGTCCTTGTGGTTAGAGATTGAATTTTGACATTGACCCCTTATACAATCTATAAGCACAAAACAATCGATAGTTACGGTATAGAAATCCACCCTAGTTAAACCAAGAAAGTGTATCTATTTATCAGAAGGCAGCTATAGAAATATTCATTTCGTTACTCATTTCGCACTTCTGCCACCTATGGTATTGCCCCTGAAGTTTTTTGATACAAAAGCTTTCAAAGATTTTTAAACTCAGAGACCATAAAAGTACAGAATAGATATAAATGTTTATCGCAACCACTTTCTAAATGCTGTATGTTTTAGAAAACAACTTTGTACAAAGATAAAGCAGTGCACAGCAGTTTTCCTGAACCCGCAAGGGAGAAGAAGTTCCAGTACATTCTTGCTTTGCAGTTTGCTTGTCTAGCAAATTGAGTCCAAACATTTCCTATCGAACGCAAAATGACTGTTTCTCTGACTTTGGAAACAGAACAACATGTAAATTGGGAGTCGAATTTGGTTTAGGAATAGTTTTTTTTTCTTTATAGAATGGCGACGGCTGGAAATAAATGTTACTTGTGTGATGTCAGGTAGAGGAGTATAGAAGAGTTCTTGCTGCGCCGACCATGCTATAAGGAGGGTGATAGCGATATGGCAATAGCATGGCCCTTTGTATTTCTTTAATGACGAAATTTTTGAACTATGTGAGGAGCAGTTTTATAATATTATGTAGGATTACAAACAAAGGCAATGAAAAATGTCTATTTGTATTGTTAAAATACTAGCTTAATATAAATGACACGTTACTAGCAAAAACAGAGTTATGCCCGATTCGTCATTTTAGTGATTTGGCATCCATAAAAAACGTGTCCCAGTTGGTCATTCAATAAAATATTTTATTTTGCTTAGTCCCAATTGGTCATCCGTACTTTATTTTGTAAAAAGTACTGTCAACAAGATAAGCTTTACAATATTGTAATATGTTTTTTTTTTTTTCGGTTATGTTTTTTCCGAATATGGCAAGACGCTATTAATAAAATCGCGATTTCAACAGCGTCACACACCGCACGGCCAAAACCAAAATACCAGGATCGCATAAATCAGATGAGTAATATACCAATCAACGAGTGTCCATGGAACTGCCCACCGTGTACTAGGACCGCATAACTTAAAGGAGTATAGCAGTCAAGAGTGTCAGGATTTTACGTTTTTTTCCTAATTGTAGATAAACATACCAATTTACACCATCATTCATCATTTTTATGTATACAATCTCTTTGCTAGTTATGGGCCCCTGGTACTTTTGTTACCGACACAAAAAGTATCGAGTCACATTTTCGGGTTTATAAAATGCCCAAGTGGTCTTCACCTGTGTTTTAATGTAAATTTTATTATATTTATATGAGAGCTATACCTTTACCTACATCGAAGTTTTTCATTTAAAATTTCTTCTAATACTTTTATTTCTGACGGTACTCTGATACGTGAAATTTTATGCGGGTGACGAATCGGAACTCAAAATTTAAATATTAAATTATTTATTTTGCTCGAATGACCAATTGGGACTTGGTGTATGGAAAAAATAGTTGGTGACCAATCGGTACTAATGACAAATTGGGAATAACTCCAAAAACATTTATCTGTCTACGCGTTTGTCCTTTCTCATTGCGAAATAATTAAATTTGTTGCCAAAGCTGTCGATTTTTATAGCACAAACTATGTACGAGAAAAAAAATAAATTCGTTTAGAAAAAAAAACAGTGATGGGTATAGGTATGATAGAAGAGATTCCGGAGGGAATCACTAGCGAAGCTACCAGTTACTATTTTAAATAACAAACAGGTAACTAAATAAAACACATTTGTTTGTTCACGTGCAGTATATTAGTGGTATGACAAACATTGTTACGTTTGAAAGGATTTAATGATGAGTTCGATTGTATTGTCATAAAACATCATTGTTTTTTTTGTATTTAAAATAATAAACAAAAAATACTATGTTGAAATGAAATTAGCAAGAATTGCTAATTTTGAAAAAAATATTTAACAGTAATCATTGTCTACTGTTCTAGCACAATGTACATATGTGACCCACACTCTCACTCGACATATAGGATCTCCATCCGGTGTTACCTAAAAAATATTTCCTTTAAGCTTTCGCAGAAATACTCTATTGATTCTACCCCAACAAAGCTTTGTTGAGAACTGTATCTATCTATTTGTTTGTATACTTAAAGAAATCGACGCATTTTTTTTATTAATAAATCTTCACAAAACAAATGAATTAATGCATTGTTCATTTTCACATACCTACATGTTATATACAGGACCACAGCAATACAGCCAAGCGTTAATAGTCTAACCACAGCCACTTAACGTGTTAAACAATAACGCGTGACAACCCTACACGGTCGAATGTTCCGCGATCTGTAATTATTAGCTAGCTTTAATAGCTAGGGTTGGCCCATTGTCGGCGTATATGCATTTCGAATTGTTAGGGCTCTGGGATGTATGGTATCAATTAAACTTACCCTTGTTATGGGAATGGGAAAATGGTTGGTTATTTGCGAAAATTATTATCGTAAAATTAATGTAATCTATTTTTGTGGGTTTGAAAGTTTTGATATTATGGGGGCGTTTATGGTGTTTCTAATTATCGAGGTAGCTAAAGTATTAATTATTATACTGGTAAGTTGTTTAGGTTCTTATTTATTTTCCGGATTTTAGAGTATTTTGTTTAAATAAACTATAATTAAGATTTCTGTAAAGATACTTAATTGATTTATATTTACTGGGCGCGACATTTTAACCAATACTACAGACCTCATCATGATCATCATCATCATCAGCCTATCGCAGTCCACTGCTGGACATAGGCCTCTCCAAGTGCACGCCACTGAGATCGATTTTCGGCTTCTCGCATCCAGCTCCTGCCAGCCGTCTTGCGCAAGTCATCACTCCACCGTGCCTGAGGACGACCTACACAGACAGACAGACCTATTGTAAGTAATTTTAAAAAAGTACACCCCACACAAAATACAACAGTCTCCAAAATCAATTCCCCCTAAATGCCAACAAATAACAATAACATAAAAATCACAAATCTAATTCAGGCTAACAAATCGCCGAGCGTTGTCCCTCAGCATAACATCGGACCCTCCAAATATTCTTTAGTACAGTAGACCGCACATCAGTGGTAACTGTCGTGCACCTTAACTCAATAGTAATAAGTACAATTTTCCTATAAAACTGTTACCACTGACCTGAAGTTGACTGTACATAATAAATTGAATTGTGTCTTCATAGTACTGTATAAATGTATAACAAGAAGGGAGGCACGTGACTAACGATCCGTTCCTACAAATAATTCCTTTACAATATTCTCCTTGAAGATTAATTTTAGTTCCTCAGCATTTTAGAGTTCGTGTCAAATTGATAAACTAAAATGGCTGCCTAAGGCATAACTATGATGAGTCAATTTGTTTGAGACTAGGTTGTTTCAAAGATTTTGGTCAGAATTTTGAGTACTTTTTAAAAAGCAATTCATTGCTTAAACGGGCTATATCTTTGCATGAGTTTTCAATGCCGAGTCTGTAGGTAGGTACTTAAGGAAAGATATATGTACAATCTTGTAATGACTTATATTAAAAAAACAGATGATAAAAGAAATGTAGCTAAAAATCTATGTAAATAACAATTATTTCATCAATTGAATCATTATTTTAATCAGCAGTTAACTTGTTTATATGCTACTGTGTAAAAAGTCCTACCAAGATAATTTACCTTAAGTCAAGTGCCTATTCAAGCAGAGTACATATTGTCATAAAGTTATTTGTAGTAATGCCCTGGAGGTCTCAGCTAATACCTTGTATCTAATAACCCTTAACACAAGCTAACGCGATCATTATCATCTAGTAGAATTTGTGTGTTCTGTGGACAGTATTGGATAGTTCTGCAAAACCCTTCGGGCAATACATTGTAAGGTGTTTGTATATTGTGTACCTGATACTAATTAATCAACAAAGATATATGTGTGATATACTTAGTGCAATATTATGTTGTAGTTCTTACTAAAGGTTAGTGGTCACACAAGTACCTGCCGTGCTTGTATATATGCAGTTTAATTTTGAAAGTTCTATCGGCCTGATCTGACTAAATGTGTATAATACACTAGGTCTTAACAAACAAATTCGCGAAAGTTTTGAATTAGGAACATAAGTTTACATCTATTTTTATTTTTTCTCATTTTTACTTATACATATTAAAAGGCAGAAAAAACATAGGTACTGATTGAAAGTAGTAATTAGTCCTTAATAGTACCCTGATTAAATTAGTTCAATTAAGCCATTGATTCATCAAAATAAACAACATATTCGATCTATTTTCGTACATCAATGACAAAATGGACGATTGTCCTTAAGATTTCTATTAGGTTTACAAATTAATTAAGGTAAGACGGGTATATTATGTGACAACCTCTCAGGAACCAGGAAACCTCTCAAATATACCTCTATCTACCTACTTGTAAAGACAAGTGGCGTATTTTTACCTCAGGGACATATTCATCTTTGTAGGTGTGGGGGTGTTCAATGACAGAACATTGAACATCCTTGGCAGTCGTTACGGGTAGTCAGAAGCCAGTAAGTCTGACACCAGTCTAACCAAGGGGTATCGGGTTGCCCGGGTAACTGGGTTGAGGAGGTCAGATAGGCAGTCGCTTCTTGTAAAGCGCTGGTACTCAGCTGAATCCGGTTAGACTGGAAGCCGACCCCTACATGATTGGGAAAAAGGCTCGGAGGATGATGGGTGTGGGGTTCTATATTAATTTTAGTTAATACCGTCTTCCACCTACGGTTTAACCTGTGTCCCGTGGGCAGTAATTCTCGCACCTGGATAAAAAAACACAGTGATTTGCTATAAATATATTTAATTCTGAAAGCATTCTAGTCGGTATATTATTAGTTCTTGCGGTTAGTGTATTCACAACAATAATCATAAGCTGGGACAGAAATATAAATAAATAATATCAGCTGCGAGGTTCTTTAATATATGAATGGTCTTCAAGGTCGTTTCATATACGAGGTGTTGATTTTAGACCTACGCAATCACTGTACTCAATAAAAATATAAATAGATATTTTAAAAGGCTGTGGGACGCACTTACTGATTTTGTTGGGAAAGCATTGTCAGTTATAAATGGTAGAAGGTGACTGTATCTTGGTCTCTGGTGCAAAACTACCTACAGAGTATTCACAATTGCCTCAACCCACTAGGTCTATTTAAAATCATATAAGTAACAATTTTTGTTAACAGTAGATACAGACACCCAATTTGTAACATAAATATAATGTACTATTTAATGATACTATATCAGTTGTTATTTATAGTGAAAAGTTAAATATACTGATATATAAGTTACAAGGCAAAAAATAATAATGTAGTTACCCGACTGCAGATAACTCGAAAGGAGGTTAATGTGTTTACCGAAAGCCGTTCAGACGATCATATGAGCGTAATAAGGTACCTCGAATGCAAATGACAGACCTGAATAGTTCCTTCTGCAAAATGACGCAGCTTACGAAACGAAGTTTTCAAAGTTCTTGCAAAAAATTTACATTTTTCTGCGAGAAGATTGGGATTATTAAAACATTTTTAATTCTTTGTGGAAACTAAGTTTACTTGCGATGCAATATTGTCTCCTTATTTGTTCCTTGTTGTGACTTTTATTACATTTTTGACTTTGACTTTTTTGACTTTTATTAGTACATACTTTTATTATCTCAAGATATTTTCTATTGGTTGATTTGATGTATTTAGAAATTTCAAGAAACTGTATGCAGATTGTGCCTGCCATACGATGTTGCTCCCATGGTAAGTAATAGGATAAATCCAGTCATTCTTCTTTTTAGTACGCACAGTCGCACACATTAACTCCATATAAAATACCTATTACACATAATAGATGCTTCTTATGCTGAACCCAAGTCTCAAATGACTAGGATCTCTTCGCTTAAATATCTTTAAGAGACGGATATTTATGAGTATAATGTTATTTACTGCATAAAATTCATAAGTAAAGGGGATCCGATAACATCGTTATTCAGAACGAAAACTTGGAAAGCAATTTTGTTGTAATAAAACATAAAAGATGGTTTCTTTAGATCCACTAAATTGGGTTTTACGTCCAATATAAACACTCTACAGCAAGAAACATAAATTTGTTTGTGTACCTTTTTTAAGAAAATACTGATTTAATTAGCAAGTAATGAAATTTAACTGAAAGGCAGTGTTCTGGAAAATTTCTAAGAATATTAGGCAAGATGGTTTTCATTTTGAACGTATAGATATCACGGTACGAATTAATTTAATGAGTTTCTGGAGTCCTCTAAAATGAATAGGGTTTGGCCTTGTTAACTAGATTGAATCATGACTGACGTAAAATTAATGTCAATTTTGTGCTCCTATTTCGTAATACTAGATCCCAAAATTGTATAAATAACTAAGCCGTGGCGGCCTAGCTGTTAAAGCACCTATCTCAAGAAGAACGTATGAATTTGATCTCAGGTAGGTACCAATGTAACTTTTCTGTAGACATAATAGGAATTGGGCGTATAAATTTTCTAAGTTCTATAATATATGTATATATTCTACTTCATACACATTTGACACACACACCATAACGATCACTGCACCAATGACTTTTCGGGAAAGGTCGATTTAACTTACTCATAAGTCTTTGTGATCCGATGGGAGGGTAACAAATTATACCTATTGTTTATGTGCCCTCACGAGCCTTGCCAGAGTTCTGACAAATTATATTTGCATGGTTATTAATTAGGCACGGTATGGCATTTTCGAGGTAACATTTTGTGCATACCGGGCGTGGTTATTTTAGTCCAAATTATATGGATGTATGGGTGTATGTATTTGGTAAATAATGTTGCTGCAGGCTGATTTAATTGCACTTGTTTTGGAATGTTGTGTTAGCAAACATTTCGATTTAAGTGCAAATGTAGTGAAGTATTTGCTTATGGAACTACTGTTTTGTTGATTAGATTTTAGATCTTTTGGACTTTATTTTAAATGTGGATATATATATTTTTCTATAGTATAATATATAGTATGTAGTATAAGTAATTTTACACTTTTGTATTTACTCGAAAGGCTAAACATTATAAATTCAATAGTTTCTTCTAAGTAAATAAACGATAAGAAAACTTTTATCAGTGGTCATTCTGTTCAGATGATATTGAGTCTTGCTTTATAATAGTTATTTTTTAAACATCAACAACTGTTAATTTATTTTTCATTCCAATGGCACAATGAATAAAAAATACCACTGTCACCAATTTTAAACAGACACAAAAGACAATTTTTTTCCAAAAAAACTCATTCTGTTCCAAATATTCGGATGAAGTTGCTGCATTTTCTTTTCATACGGAACGTTCGAATGTGAATCCGATTGCTATTCGTTATTGTTGTTTTACGTATAATTCCCTTTCATTGTAGTTCCCATTCTTTTGCAATTATTTCAATTAATTGAAACATTTCGTTCGTGTATTGAAAACGGAACGGACTTGCGATACTATTTGTTTTATACTGCATTTTAATTAAGTTGGTACCATCCAAACTATTATTTACTTTTGTAGGGTATCTAAAGGTTCGCTCGTCTACTACATCATGATTTGAACTGCACTTTTGAACAATATCTTAGCTACCAATACTTCGACTCTTCTCTAAATGCGAGTCTCATTATAAAACCTTTACACCAATATGTTTAAAACTTGACATTTTACGTATTTAACTTCTAGCTAAAAGAACAAACTTCAGCCTCACAATCGGACATCGTTTTCGAAAAGTCTCTATTCTTCCCAAGAGACGTAGAATCGTATCACACACTCGCAACCTATACTCACAGCATTAAGTTTAATCTAATAATTTTGAAGTATAATCCGCAAATCCCCACAGACAACTGCGAATAGAGATACGTTAGCTGTCAGCCATTGTGGTAATTGTTTGACTTTAGACGTATCTTGGGATTTAGTAAAGGTAAACGTTGGGAAAATTCCATATTGCGTTGTCAATCGAGAAATAATTATATTTATTCTTTGTTATCTATTTTGCCGAGCACGATAGTTGCTTATTCCATTCCAATTTTTCTGTTTTACACCCCTTGATTGACCTAAACACACCACAGACGATGTAAAGTGTCGCTTTGGACTACGTTTGGTTACACAGATATAAATTGATTGTCAGGGACAAGTAGAAATAGTCTAGCACCTAATTGATTTCCTATAAAGTCTAAACTAGATTCACAATAGAACCACAATCGCTTTATTAGTAACTTCTCCAATTAAGGAAATACTTGATCACCCCACAATCAATGTGGCTTTCAACCTTTCACCAAATCTCAAAGTTAACCTTCACTAATAAATGATCAACTACAGCCAACACCTCATTCTGAGAAACAGAACCGTAAATATGGAGAACAAAATGACTAGCGGAGGTTCCATAACGCATAATCGCCTAAGAACGTAGCGCGCCAAAATGCGGGTGTGCGGGCGACGAGGAACGTTACTACCTTCGCTCTTATACGCCTTCTTTGGAGCCGACCATATTTTGTAATACAAAAAATCGGTGTCCGATATCCCAAAGAATCCGAATGCCTCGTTAGTTCACTCGTAACTGATCGTTTTGGTAATACCCACCGTACGAATTGGACCTAGAAGAAGGCGCCTGATCTGCGTTATGGAATCTCCGCTCATCTTTCCTTACTCCGTGACCGCACCTAAGTTAGACAACAGTGTTCTTTCAGTACATTGTAAATCTTAAACAAAGCTCAGCTGAACTTCTGCTAGACTCGGGAAAGTATCCAAAGGTAACACGAAGCCAGTACCAAGAAGTTTTGTAGTACAATAAACTTCATTGCCTTGTGTGTACAGCGTCATAGGCAGAAAGTTAGAACTAAGTCCCAGGAAATACGCAATGGATATGTAATTCGGATTTTTGAGAATTTGAAATGGTTCTTTGCATTCAACAATTTCTTCGACTAGGATGCATAAACTGAATTCTTGGAACGTATTTAGAATGAAGCTAGGATGAACCAACTGAAGGGGATTCAAGCTGTACAAAATTATTTTACTTGCTGGCATAGCTTGTCGCTTTCTTTAATTGAACGAGCTTTCGATAAAATTTATTTCTTTTTTTCGACAGGGGCTTCTTCTTAAGTCCGTAAAATTCCTGTCCCGATAAATTGATGGGGACATTGCGTATCCTGGCTCTGTCGACCTTTGTGCTGACTCCACAAATAGAACGATACGCTACGTTGCCAAATGGCCCACATTTGCAAAAATAAGATTTATTACGTATATTCTATCTACGCAAACCCGAAGTTTGCCAAACTCAATTATTTTATACTTCTGGTTACAATCGGATTACAATTCTCGTTATGAAATTATTTACAAACAAAATGAAGGCAGAGTTGGTGAATCCTAAGGAATTCAATGTACGGAATTAATCTCTAAAGGGGATTCCTAACTTTTTTAATTCGAAAACATTTTGTCCTAATGAAAAGGAAAAATGTTTAAGGAATATGAATCCCTTATTGGAGGTTGATTGAGTAACTTTATATCGGTATTGAAATTAATTGTATGATATTATTTTCGTTCAAATCGTCGTCATGGTTTCCCGATTGGCTTTGAGTTATTTTATTCTAATAATGTTTCATTTGATTTGATACTCATGGGCAGGATTTTAACTTTGAATTTGTTTCATGGAATTAGGTAAAAAAAGTATATCCTGGGTGCAATGGCTCCAAATATTCAGAATAGACTTGTCACTGTAGAACAAGTGTAGGTAACTGAAACGATTAAGTAAGTAAAGTAGGGAACTATTTTTCACACATAGGTAAATAGTAGCCTATATTACCTGTCTTACATCCGTTCTTGTAGATTATATACGTACAACATCTTCACAAACTTTAGCATTTATATTATTAGTAGTATAGAGATGATTTCTTCATATTTCTATACAAGTGATGAGTTCATACATCGCCAACACTGACAGTGGATTATGATAATTGGCCGAGCTCGCATCGATCACTGGCTCCCCTAACGAGATGGATACGACCCCCCATTGTATGTACTCGGTAATCAATCATTTCGATTCCCAAATACCAACTACATATACAAGTCATGTAAGTATGTACGTCATTATGTACAAGAGTATTGCTCTTTTTTAGTCAATTTGTATCGATATATTACATAATTTCCTAAGGATTTGGTGTTAACCTATTGCAAACACAATGTAATAAGAATTAATGGGAATTCATACGCATTCGACTGTTATAAAGTAGAAATATTTTTAGGAATTCCAATCTCAAATAATACACATTCCTACACGAAGCTTATATTTTTCCAATAATATATACGATACGAGTAGGTCTTATAGTAATATTTTTCAAGTAATCTATTCTGGTTAAACAACATGTTTCTCGGAATTAATTACTTTGTTCTTAATCTCTGCTTGTTTTTAAACTCGTGTGTTATCATACATTTTTATGACATAGTTTATTTATAAAACAATCTTAATTAATGATAACTCAAAACAATATAAACATTTATAAATAGCAACAGAAACAAAGAAAACCCGTTCCATTGTCAATTACAAGAAATCACTTTTCACTCAAACTAATTTACAATACAATGTCCAAAATAAATGGTTTTGTCAATTTAATTGTAAAACTTTTGAATTATTCCTGAGTCAGTTTAATAACAACAAACAACAGAAACCGGTAACAGACTCAATTACCTCGGTGGCACGTCCATTCGATGGCAAAACAAACTCAAAGTCGATTTGAAGCGAGTCTTAAACCGGAACACTGACAAAATATTCCGGCGATCCCGGAATCTCCGTCAAAGCCACCTGAGCCTTTGAACCTTAATTTGCACCATGAAACGAATACCCAACGAGATCTAACCGCCAGTTAGTTTAGCTGTCATTTAATAATGAGGAAAATATACTTACTATCCACCTCTCTCTGGCTAGCCAGCTCACTGAACAGTGATTAACTTCGTTTACAATTTAATAGTTTCGTTATCTCACAAAAGCATCAATTGAAACAATGCCCCAAAATTCCTCTTCTTAGACAACATTCACACGACTACAAACCGAAATTCTAATTAAACTTCGACAAATCGAATAAATTTTACAACTATGAAAAATGTGAAGTTGTAAAATTTTATCGCGTTTCCTCGCAATAAATTCTTAAGGCTACGAACGTTCAAGGGTCTTAACAAAAAGGGGGATGCAACAGGCCTAGGGGAGATCGAGCGATACAGATCAGAAGGGTGAGAGGCACGGAGCGATCAGAATTTCAGCCGACTGCGGTTGACAGTTTTAAAGCGCAACATTATCTCAGGCCACAGCTAATATTATATTTACGAAGAAGTACAAAGCAGTTATGCTAATTATACTGGCAGCCATTATTCAGTAAGCCAACGACCTATACTGCGGCGTAACGTTTCAACAAGATCATTTATAACAGCGATGACTGCCAACTTGCCCTTACAAATTCGAGATCCGCGAGGGCGCTTCCACGAATCTTCATGCCGCGTCATAACTCCACTCAATTTGTACAATCGCACTTAATGATACCATCTAAAGGATTATCGTGTAAGCGACTCACGTCTTTACTGCGTTAGTAATAGGGTTTATAAATGTGTAATGGTGGGGCGAATGGTTAGCACGTCGGGAATGCTAGCGGTAAGGCTATCGTTTCAGGTGGAAAGGTGGTTCGATTGTACGTACCCATTAGGACTTACACGTGACTGGATGGACAATGGTGGTTGCAAGTTGTGAGGGACGTGCAGAGATATCGAATCCGGAACGATTTATACCGATATATATTTCGATTTAGACCGATTCTCGAATTCACTATGCTTCAAATATGGAATCGTAATTCTTGGTCAATGGGCCAGAAGAACTGCTTACTTAAAATGCGCAACCAGTTATTTATATATAGGTAAATCTACTTACAAAATGTCTAAACGATACAAAGCATTTTTTAAGTCTTATAAACTTATGTATGTCGTGGAATTTTGGGTAATTTTATCATCGTTCTCTATTTTCTTAGCAAAAATGCATGCGTGGGGTTTAGTCAATGGCATGGCTTTTTCCTCTAGTATGGCTTAAGTTATTTCCTTATTTTTCCCGTGTTTACCTCGTCCCCTATCAAAAGCGACAGGAAAATGTCTGTTATGTCTCTATTCTATTTTGAACATGCATTTAGGATGCCACGAGTTGTAAGGTTATTTTCTTAAATAGTTTGCTTTTAGTGGATTAAAATGTTAGCAGAAATTAAACTCTTATTGAAATTGGTTAATACATTAGAAGGCAGTAGCAGTGGTATAATGAAGCTGCAAGTATATTTTATACGTTCAATAATATAAGTATTGGAACAAATTCTAATTTATATTATAAGTATGCTATTAATTCAATCAGTATATAAAAACTAACCAAAATTCTATTGTACTTGTTCTAGTTGACACGTCCTACAAAAAACGTTTAATCAAAACTCACCAAACCAAAACCAATAATATTCCAAATCTTAATTTACCCATTGAACAAGCAAAGGTTCCCGAGAGTCAAACGGTAGAAAGGAAATTGTCTCAAGAAAGGATCGCTATACATAATGAGGTTTGCATTGAAGACAAATTGTCCGTCTCTGACACTCTTTTGTCTCACAACGTGATAAAGTAACGTTGAAAAACTTCTTCAGTTGCAAATACACAGGGAATTTACTTACTCAAACTATTTCATATTCATCTTAGAAGCATTTGTTAATGTTTAATTACGGGCTCGTTGAAGACTTTATCGCTGAATGTAATTTAAATTATGATGCTACTTCGTTCAGTCTTTTGAAGTAGTGTCCTGCGTTTAGTGAAGAATGATATAAGAAGCTCTTTAGATATGAGTTCGGTCTTGTACCTAATGAATTGTTTAAATAATGATTCGATTTTGTAGTGGCCCTGTTGATGCCTGCCAGTTTTCTATTCGATAGTTCAGTTGCCAAGGTTTTTTGAAACTATCAATTTCGATGAAATTTCTTCTAAAAATAACGCTGGATTTTTGTGAAAACTTATTAAGTCCGTCAGCCTTTAGGTAGCGTTATTTCGAAAAAAACACGAGGCAAACCAAACTAATCCTTGTACAGCGAAAACATGCTTTATTCATTTTGTTCCATAAAAATATTCGGTAAACCGAACCCGCAAACAGCTTTTACTCGTAATGCGAAATTCCTGTTTCTGATACGGTAACCCTATATTGCTGTAAGTAAGCTCACAGAAACACGAAACATTCAAACACGAACTGTATTACTCGGGTTAAATCCGATACACTGATTCGATTTGTTAATTAGCCTCGAATCGATATCGCGACATCGATATGAATTAGAGTTGCAGCCCTATATAGAAATCCGTTTGAAAGGCGTTTCGTATTTAGTCAAATGCAATTGGCGTGATACGGAATGAAGGCTTCGGAATGGAAGCGACCAATAAACTGTCTCCCAGTTAAGTGGGCTCGTAGTTTATGATCGGTTTTAAGGGGTTTTTAAAATTGGAAATGTGCTGCTTTTGTTTTTCCATTTGTGGACTTTATGCTTGTTTATGGATATGGGGATTATGTGTCACAAGAAGGATTCTTATTTGAATGTATGTTTATGAATATGAAGTTTATGAATATGGGTTGTATTCGGTCTTACGATGGATATTGAGAACGATGGTTTTTGATTAAAAAAAAAAACACGCACGGGCACCAATTTACCTACCATAGAACTCGTTAGCTGCTCAGTGACATGTCCAGCCCAAGCACATTCGCATATTTTCCTGTATTATATGTAAAATAAATCCACAAAACAAAAGAACACTGACGAACTCCTTTCGACAATCCTTGACGTAGGTACTATTTGACCCTCCATCAAAACATTTCACGTGAAAATACCCGAATATTTTGTAACACCAACTAAAATATTTCCCTCGATAAGGAAATCAAAACTAAGCGATTCGGCCCCCTGACAGGTGAAGGTCAAGTTACCTCAAGCCTCCCTTACTTAATGCTTAAAACTTGTACGGGACGTTAAACAGGCTAATGATGATGAAGGTAATTTTATGAACCTTGTATACAATGGCCTTTTTGGACCACAGTTTTATGTCCATTTATTAGTACTGGCTATTTGGAGGGAATGAGTGTTACCAGGTTTCGGCATTGATTTTAAAGTTAATTTACGGTGAAATGTTAATTTTCGCTGTGGTCGTCACTCATTTCGTACCTTAATGCTTTGTCATTCGGGTAGGTGATATTTTATGTGTGAACTGTGCTTTAGCTTGAACCGAGTTAAAAAAATCATACCATTTCAGAAAATACCTTTATTTTTTAAAGCTGGTTGTAAATTAAAATTGCTATTCAAGAAAATCAAAAATATTTTTAATTTATAACATCATATTCACAAATAAATAACGGTTAGCTGTTTATGTCGTAAAAGTCAAAGCAGAGCTTAAAAACCCTTGCGTATGTTACGTGTCGGACTTGGGGTTATGTACAATACTTCAAACATTGGAATTCCAAAAGAAATAATAGAAAGGCTAATCTGCAAAACAATTAGAGACTCTAATTTTATACATTATGTATATTGTAGAAAACCAAAATATAAATTTTGTGGACTGCTGAACTGAAGTTTCTAGAAAATATATAATAAATCTAAAACATAATACATTTGCTTAACAGTACAAAATGTAGAGGGATGGAAGACAATGACATACATTGCTTCCTAACGACTTCTAAAGTTCATTAGTCTAGAGAATTTAACTAAATGAACAGTTAAAAAGCTTAAGTAACATCTCAGAAGTAGTAGAGTCAAAGTAATGACATAATATTTTTGTAAAATAACCAAATAATTTTTTGCATGAATTATAACTAATATTGTATCCAAAATAGAAGCATATATATTATGTACAAAGGGGCTGCTTAAGAAAAAAAATTGTCTGTGTAATAATAAAGAGTTCTGTTATTAATGGAAACACTAAAAAGCCATAAACAGCATAAAACTTAACCGTATAACTTAAGTAACCAGAATTTTTGTGCACTCTAGTTAGAACAAAGAGCATTCGACTCTAAAATAATTAAAATTATTTCGTGCACTCACAGCCTTAATGTCATAAAAAATTTTAAAAGTAATAAAAAAAAACAAAAGCACGCGAACCTACCCTAAGAGTACCTGTAGACTACAGACTAAACAGTCGGCCAACAGTTGACCCGATCATTGGAAAATATATTTTTTTAAGAAAACTTTGATTTCAACAAAAAAAAAAAAAAAACAGTCTGATACCGGCTAAATACCCTATTGTAATGAGCGTATTACCATACATCTTCATACTGATTAATGAGCTCAAACAACTGTCGGCCGATTAAAAGTTTGCAGTATACTCCAACAAGCTGCAAAGAATTTCAGCATTCATTCCTTTTTCAAACGTCCCGCCATTTTTCAGTATAGACGCTTGGGTTTTTGCCCGTTTAAGAAAAACAAGTGGCGTTAAATTGAATTGATTCTTTATTTCGCCCTCTTTGCGGGCCTGAGTTATGAGTTTGTTCTTTTCGAAATGTGAGCCTTTGTTTTTCAGTGTCGTGAAAATGGAATAAGTGAATCCTGAAGGTTAGAGATTTATTTTTTCTTTTTAAACTATATAAGTGGTGGCTTTCTTTATTGTTTGGTTTTTGTTTCATGACCTACTTTTATGTTGAACAAATTGTGAAGACTTGCGATTAAAATAGTTACAATAACTACTAGAAACTATCAGTTAATAATAGCTATATAATAACAAGCAAAATATACAAGAATATAATATAGTAATTATGAAAACACATTCAATACTTTTTAAGAAACAAAAAAGAATCAGTATGATAATATTCACTTTTCCATTTGGTGATCTAAAATAAATAACGATCATAAAAGTTACACAGTTTTATTTTCAGAATATCAATCTCAGACAACTTCTAAAAGAAACTTTTAAAAATATTCCAAAAAGTATGCACATAAATCAAATCACAATTTTATTAGATTATTAACTCTGAATTAATTTTGATTCGAGTTGGAAGGTTCTGGAAGCTTTGTATCTATTACGTGGAAACTAATTTGAATTAAATCGGAAACTCGTGTATGTTGAAAGCCGAAGAAAGTTTCTTTTAATTAAAAATAACAAGCTGAAAACGTGTTCGCCACCGACGCATGTTTGTACATGAAATTAAGACGTTTTTGCGTTCCCACCGAGTCTTGTTAGTGGTGAAATATCACGAATTTACTTTACTTTTCAACGTTTCGTATTTTAAATTTTTATTTGAAAATGTGTTACGAGTTATTATGACCTGAATTAAAATGGTAAATAATACAATTAATTTAGAAATAAAGTAAGTTGTCATAATTACAGCTATATCAACTTCCCAAATAATAAAAGTTAAAAATAGGCTTCTGAAACGTCAAGTCACATCATAATTATAAATTCATAGAAACTTTCCAAAGAATTTGGAATAAGAAGAGAAACTGTTTTCTTAGACCCTCGTCAACATTCTCAAGTCGATGGCAACAGTTCTACAAAACCGGTTAAAACTGGAAATCTAAATTCACATTTAATCCATACAAAGCTGCGTACCGTACAATCATGCTAATATTTTTACAAAAACTTTATTTATAAAATTCTCCGAAATACTCATATCATGGATTTATCTTACCAGCTTTACACCTACGAACGGAAAATGTACCCACGTACAAATTCAATTAGACTAAAGTAATTTTTATTTTTGTAAACTTTACATCTCGAATAAAAGCTTCCATGATATACCTACTGACTAATTCATTCCAAAGTTGCTAGCTTAAAAAAATATTCGGTAAATTCTTCTTTTCATATTGAATTTTCAATGCCTACTCGTATTTTACACGAAAGTTTCTTCCCAAGTTCCTTACGCAAAAACTATTCACCCTAGTTCTTTATATTCCCTCGACTACGTAACTTAGTAGAGATGTCACATGATTCATCGACCTCGATACAAATCGTTCCCCGTCCCAACACTGTGTGTCAACGACAACTGTGGCTCGGGTCTTATTCTGATAGCTAGAGTAAGAACTAGGATATGGCAAAACATTTACAAAAACACTGTACTGACTTTGTATCTAAATTAACTACCTATTTGTTTTCGAGTACCTAAGCCTATGAGAAATGAAACAGTTATAGAAATGATACGATTGACCATTACAAATTAGAGATCCCGCATAAAATTGACAATATTACAGTTATCTTCTTGATATTTTCGTAATTCACCTTGATAAAATTGAACATTGTTGCTTAAAGGCAAGACCTTATCAAAAATACATTTTCCTTATACAAGTTTGGAGAGCCTTAAAAACACAGTTATTGGTATTCTGAACTTTTAAATTACAGAATGTCTTCCGTGTTCGCCTTTCCTTATATTTTTGCTGAATCTGACTTTCTTGAAGATCTGCTTGTCGGTTCATTAGCAAGCATGACACTGTTCCTTTTTCATTGAATTGCAAGTATTGATTTAGGTTGAAGCAAATGCTGACTTTTGCAATGTTTTTGACAGACTTAGTTAGGATTTAAACCGTTTATTTAAATGAAAATAATAAGCCACATTTCGGTACCTACTGTGGATGATAATCTTATTTCCCCCAAAAAGTATTCTTTCTACCGTTATGCTCTTGTTTGTTTGAGCAGATTACGCTACACAAGTACGTGTTACGAATGGAATGTGCAAAATTAATCTCAAAATAACAATATTTCATATCACAAACCAATTAAAAGTAATAAGGACATAATATGATGCGGAAATACGGAATGTACCCACCTAAGAGCTGGCGAGGAATTCTTAAAGGGAATTTCATTAAATTCCCTCAGCTCTTATTGATATGGGCGCTGCTGCTCGACGCTGGGTCGCACTTTATTAAGAAATCATATGAATGTCGGCGGGAATGGGTGTACGTGACGATACGCCATATTGCCGATGCCATGCCATTGTCAAAGTACAGACGAGCACGATCCACTCCAATAAATTAGATATTTAATTCTCTAATTATTCCGAGATGTTATTTTTTCATTAGACAACGAAGTCGAGTGATGGCGCGCGTTAACGAAGTTTGAATTGCGCATAATTGGCGCGTTGGCCTTATCAGCTGAGATCACACTTACTTTAAAATGGATCAGTGTTTTTCAACCTTCAATTTTAAACAAATGTAAATATTGAGAGTTTGACAAAACTGATGACGCGTTTAGATACAGAGTTACGAATAAATCCACGTTTTTAAAGAATATAAATGTAAAGGATTTCTTTGAGAAAATTGGTATGCAAAAAGCAGAAAACTCTTTATTCAGAACGTAGGTGCTATCGAATGATTGAAAGAAAATAAAAGTTTGCAAAATATAGTTTGTTTAAGTCTACATTTTATTAAAATTGTTTTTGAATATTTTAGTTGCGTAATCCGAAACCTAAATGCGTAATCGAATTTACGTTACAAATTGAAATAACGAGACTAAAAAACTTTTGATTTTTGTAGCTCTGAAAAAATATGAGCCGTATTTTATAGTTCAACTTATCATAATATATCATGTGTTCTAGTGGTAAAAGCTACTACCGAA
Organism: Helicoverpa armigera; assembly: GCF_030705265.1. Lineage (NCBI taxonomy): Eukaryota > Metazoa > Arthropoda > Insecta > Lepidoptera > Noctuidae > Helicoverpa > Helicoverpa armigera. The sequence continues at coordinate 3,329,088 of NC_087132.1, read as the reverse complement.
ATCCCTTGTAAAACGTATAATAACTTCTAGAACAAATGTGCCAACCGACCACAAAGTAAAAGCAAACATTATCTTGGGCTGAAGGCAGCGACTGTAGGGTTGAATAAATTACATTTAGGTACATACATTTGTCGCCAGTATTAAATTAACATATTTTAGGATTACGATAAGAACATGGCCGGCTTACGCAGACAAATTAAGCAACGATTTAAGGTATCGGGAACATTTTCTAATGCTGTTTCGGCGGAAAATTTTACGTGAGAAGGTAATCTTTACGTACTCAATTTTCCCGAACAAGGTCCAAAAGTATCGGAATGAAAGGGCCGGAAATTTTCATTAATTAAACAAGTCACTTTTGCGAATATTCACCTCCATTTTCTGTATAATGGACTCAGATACGATATGAAACGTAAATTATGGCTCGTAGATTGAGATCTTAGATTGGCATTTGTTTTATTTTAGGAATCTGTACTCATTAGTTATAATCATTTGTTAAATGTATAATTGGAAGGTAGCTTTAGTCCGAAGAAAGACCAACTAGAAGTTACAATGATGATGATAATTGTATAAGATTTTAAGTTTTCGTGACTAATATTAGTTGATAAATAAAATATTGTTTCAATACAAAATAATATTTTTATATGAAATGATCAAGGCATTATAAAATAGTAAAGTTTTGCTTCAAAGGAGTGATTTCATATAATAGTGTTTATTCGATCAAGTAATTAATTTGTCTTATTATTAATTAACACTATGCACCTGTGGCAGTTTACTAATTATGCTGGCACTTGAATTAATTATAGCAGCTGTTAATTGCATGACCTCATAAGTTATAGTGCTGAATCTCACTCAAGAAATTAATAGAAAATTCCAATCTCTAACTAATACAATATTAATTAATCACATTTATTTTCAAATTTATTTACTTCGAAGCTTATGTAGAAAAATCTATACAAATAGTATGTTATCAGTTTTATCAATTTGTAATAATATTAATTTACCAAAATATCCAATAGGTACTATTTAATGCTAAGATTCATCAACATAATTACATTTTAATAAAGTCAAACAAAATAATTAGCCATGTTTTGCTTTAAAAACGTATTTTAATGAACTTCGCTTTCGAAAACCACGGAGCGAAGTTTAACAAACTTCGTAATGATGAGAGCGTAAACCATTGTTATTATATAAAGTTCAAGTCTTTAGCAATATTAATCTGAATAACGTAATCTACTTGATTAAATGCAGGGATAAATTATTGAATGTTTTCTATGAGGAATATACTGCTCTCGTTCATTTCTCACATTACTGGATACGCATTCCGTGCTGAATAGATTCTTGAACTTTTAATAGGCAGGTATGTTTCAGACTTTACCATCATTAATTTAATAATAATAAATAGTCTAATATGCCTTTTGACGTAGACTACAAAAAAGTATTTTATTAGGCTTTGTATGTAAGTTTAACTCACGTCAGTTCCTAAATGTAATTGGCTTACGATAAACTTACAAATGTAAAACCACTTTGAAAGTGAGTCATAGTACATTATTTCTTAGAACTTTTTATAACTTTATGGAACTTACAACTGTGATATATCGGAGTATAATAATCATACGTATAGTTATCGGCACGGATAATGAGCTCTCGGCGGAAGAGTGGGGATCGCTTTGCGCACCGTAAACTTACTGGCAATAAACCAATAAATCACTTCTGCACAGGTGAAGGTCAAGGCTCAATATCCATGCCGATGATTATAGCATGTTTTTATTTTTATTAAGTACCTTTTTTTTCGTTCGACTATCGATGCAGCCCATTCTATTGTTGAATGTAAAAGCGGACGGATGGCATGTAATTTTCGCATGTACACGCGATACAGTCAATTACAGTGCCCGTAAATCCTACAGTTGGACGGTTACAATTTATCAGTACTCGTTTGAATGATACTCAGTTTACAATGTGTAGTTCCTAATGGCCGTTCATTGGTATTTAGTCACTTTTTTATTGGTGACGATAGTACTTGACTTTTGGGCTAGACATACATGGAGTTGATAGACTACGTTATTATTTAAACCAACTCCAAAAAAAAGAGGAGGATTTTTTTATTTTTGATAAGCTATGATAGATTTTCTGATGGAAAATAATATAGAAACTTTTCAGTTCCATGGTAAAGCAAGGGAGATGATCAACGCTTTACTTCTCTGTATGAAAAGAGGAAAGTATGTGCCTACATACGGATACTACCTAAAAAGCAGATAATAATGATGATTATTAAACTATTACAAAACTTGTGAATAATACCTAAAATATAATACAATTATTATCACGAATTTTTACACTGTCACCAATCTTTTGAGTTTATTTACAAAGCAACAAAAAACTTCTGGTCACATCTGGCATACCGTCTCCCAACAAATCCAACTTGTTGAGCAAAGATTAAGTCTGTATGTAATCTCTTCCCTGATACCGTTGAGTAGGTGTCTGAGTACCTTCACTTGGACCGCTTATCCTTTCCAAATTATTCAAAGTATACGAAAGAGGCCCATTTAAGTCTTAAGCCATCAGAATAGGTTATAACAAGGAAGGATTACTTTGTCTTTTCAGTCTTAAGAGATGTTGCTCGACAGAGTATATAGTCTCTTTTTGTAGAATTAACTGTTGAAGTTTTGTATATAAAATTGTTGTTTATGATTAATTCAATATTAAGGCATTTTCGAGTTTTACCTAGCACGATGTTGATGATAGTGTTGGGTTTTAACTAAAAATATGTTCTAAAAAAAACAATAGGCACATTCCTTACAGTTCGTAGATTAATTTTACTTTTCTTTTAGGGTATTGGGTAACGTACTTTTTTTGCATCATCTTCTTCTTCGTGCTTTGTTCCATAGACCTCGAAAATGTTACCGAAGTTTTATCTCAAAAAAATAACCTGACTAAAAATAATTTAAATTCCACGCCACGAATTCAATTCAATTTAGCTTATCTACCAAATTATTCGGGTGGGGAAGCCGGTGGGTACCCGACTATCCGTAGGTAATGACACTATCAGGGTTGCCATCTATAGCCTGACAATGTCCCCGAAACTTATTATCTGTTTATCTGTGTATCTGTGGTACGATTGAATACCTGTTTCTCGTCAGTTAGCCATGTGGCGGTCTCGGGGCGACGACCTATTGAAGCAGAACAAACAATCCGAATGTGTTCTGTCAGCTTTTTCATCGCTACATTATTTTTTCTTTTGTCCGGTTGGGGGAAAAACGGTTGCCTAGTCTTTGAGTATTTTAGGTGATTTCTTTGTAGTGTATGAAAGAGTTTAAGGGGACTGGTATATTTTTGGGTGGTTCAAAGAAACAATTAATTATAACACATTGAAGTTGATATTTTAAGATAGAGAGAGAATACCAGAACTTATTTTACTTTCAAAATATCCTTCTCTATTAATTTATTGTAATATTTTAATCCCATAATATTCTAATAATTATTATCAATTGGGTATAATTTAGGTGGTCACCAAAAATATTTTTAAGACTCTAAGCTGAGGCACCAAATAAAATAAACAACTCCAAAAAAAATAAATTGACTTTATTAAAAGGGCACTAAAGTATATAATATTATGATCCAAAAAAAATAAAATAACATCAGAAAAATCGCAAATCTCGCACACATATTATTTTTGGAAAATGGAATAATGGTCACCAAATTCTATCCAACTAAAAGATTAATATTAGGTACTACCAAAAATCAAAGTTAGTGACGAAAACGAATCGCTGCAAAACCGACTCCACGTAGTCTTGTCTGCCCTACCCCTAGAGTGCAATTCAAAACCGCGTAGGCGCGGAGGGGCGAGGCGGCCTGCGAGCTGAGGCGCAGGTAGTGTTAAGGCTCGCCGCTGCGGCTGAGGCTGGCCGGCGGAGCCGGCCAGCAAGCCGAAGCTGCGGTGGTGAGCGTGAAAACCATCTGCGACGATAAGCTCGCATGGGACCGCCGGAGCCCTGCAGCGCCGGAGCCGTGACAGAAGCCATGCTTGCTGCATGTTGCGTGCTTACATTTTAAATGGACTGAGTTACACACAAATTCATATAACAATAAATAAGCGACGTACGTTTGGGAACCCTAGTATATTAATTGGTATTTGGGAAATATTCTAACAAAAATGACCAAATTAGGAGTCATGGTATTACATAATTGGTAACATCTAAGTAGTGACAATATATAATATTTGGTCTAAAGTGTATTTTAGAGGCGTCCATATATTTTTTTAGTAGTCAATAATACGAAAAAATGGTTTTATCTAATAATATTTTTGGAAACGTTATTTGGTGACCATTTATCCATTTTGGTAACCGTTTAGAATTTTTTTGGTAGTAAAATAGGTACTTTTTTGGGTGGTGTTTAAACACAAGCCTTATCAATTTACCATCCTACCCGATATCGGTGGCCAATTTTTTTTACATTTTTAAATATATTTTTATATATATATTCTTGTATTTAATATTTTAAAATGGATAAAAAAATATATTTTACACAGAATCAATTTTAAAAACTTTCGGCAAACAGCGCTTTTTCCGCTGCAGCAGCTAGAAGGCACAATCATGAATGAAGGGTAGTTGGCGCCACTCAGTCGGCGGCGCGATCTTGTCGCTGGCACAGATCTGAGCCACAGTATTATAGAAACTACTGCTTAGTAGACCAACTCCCGGAAATTTTTCAAAATTAATTTTTCAACAAAAAAAAACTTGTGTTTTACTTAACCTGGTATCGTTGCCTTTTTTGGGATAGTGGTTTCGTAATTTCGTATTTTTCTGTCCATATTATAAATAGTTATAATATTAGTCAGAAAGATAAGTTATCTTATAAAAAGGAACTTAGTAGAAAATTTACCTTAAGCAGAACACTGTAAGGTAAAATTTCCCACCAAATAGATCCTGTTGATATTAAAAATCAGAAGAGAAAACAGGAAAAAAAGTCATATAATTTATCCTTAACACCTTTATCCCGTGATCTATCTCGGTGCTTATCCCACGCATATACATTTTGATTAAATTTTCAACGCCAAAAATACGAGATTATGTTGATCGATCGTAAAAGTTTTAATTAATTCTTTACGCACCTAAAGTATGACTTATGGTAATTATTATCAGATAAAATGTCAATTAGGTTTCAAAGGTTAATAATATTGACCCTTTGCCTACACAAGGTTAAATGTATAATTATTATTTGGTTATAATTACCAAAGTTATGGAAAATATTTCAAAATACACGGTTACAACAATGAACACTTGAAATATGCAAAATTACATTAAGGATATATATATACAGGAAGACTCATAACATAGCCCCATTTTCACTCAAAAAAAAAACTGAAATATTTAATACCAGTGTTTTCGCACGTCCCCTGTGAACTACTGCCCGTACCGGGTAAAAATATAGCCTATGTTACTCGCAGATAATGTAGGTTTCTAATGGTGATTTTTTAAATAGGTTCAGTAGTTTTTGGTTTTATCAATTACAAACTAACAAAGTTTCTTTATAACATTGGCATAAAAAATCTAAGAATTAGTTTACTGTTTATTCTGCACTGTGGCACTATGCGTGTGCCGGGGTTGCACGGGCTATCGATTGAGTTAAATGCAAACAAGCTCATGTGTGCACCACTAGCATCTCCATCAATGCGGAAAGCCTGAGCTCTCTTCTTCTTTGCTCTAGAATGTTCTAGAATATCCAAGTCAACACCAGCTTTATCGGCGACGATTGAATTTCTATGTACAAACAATTTGCGCTAGAGTGGTTTTAGCTCAAGTAAAAATAACTTTATATCGTGTTGCGGTTTTAATTTATTCTGTTTGCTTTACTAGCTGATTCTATTTCGATTTCGATGTATTCGATTTCGGTGTTTTCTAGTGTATACAAATAATGTTTTTTTTTGCGAGCTTACTAATATTGCTATTATTAGGTAGGTACAATATGTTTAAATAGTTAAAGTAAATGTTTCAAACACGTCCTTAGATAACTTTTTCTCGCTACGGACAACTATTTTACCTAGTTACTGCCAAAAATAGAATTCACATCTCCAAACTTTATAATATTAGTAAATATAAGTATAACCGCCATCAACAATAAAATTCAGTATTTAATCTCAATGGCGACACAAGTTGAGTATTTCAAAAGAAACTTTCAGTAATTTAATTATTTTCAGCCATTACTGTAACAAGTCGTTAAATGAAATTATGCTTTTAAGTAATATCAAAAGTAAAAGTCATTGTAATAAAAATGCTAAGAATTAAGTTAAAAGCTTTCATATAAAGTTAAAACTTGATAATACTTGAAAAGCAATATTTTGTTTGTTAGAAAAAATACGGATAAAATAAAAGTATTTCAGCACAAAATGTTGAAATACTTTTTCCTGAATGATAGTTTTTTTTTTCATATATATGGAGTTGCTATCTAAATGGATCAGGGATATATCATAGTGGTGTCGTTTATATAGTTATACAATTGAAAAGTTGATGAAATATAAAACTGTTTTATTCGATGTAGGAATAAAAATTCTATATCAATTTGTACTCTACTTTGCTAGCCATTGGATCACATTCTTACAACACTATCGACGTTTTAAAATCAACATGTGTTACTTAAAATAAAATTTTATGGGAAAATGTAAGTGTTTGGACTATTTATGACACTGTCTAAATATATCGTACTTAAATCATAGAAGTGAATGAATAATTATAGACCAGAGTGTGTAAAATCATTAACGAAAACGAGAAAGCCAAATAAAAGCTTGTAGACGCAAACTTTGTCTTTGCCAAATGTCTTAAATCAAAATGTCTTTTACACCAATATTGAAGCAACAAAATTAAAATAAAGTTCTCTTCGACCATTTCTGCGGTTTCCGATCATCGCCGAGCGCTTGCGGCGACACCCGACCACGGAACACTCGGACCAAACGAATTTCGCACAAAGCGATGAATACCGAAGCAGTCATTTCACGGAATGACCACCAGAATAATAAACACAATTGTAATTGATCATGTTTTGTACAAAATGTTTCATTTGCATAATTTCGCCTGATATTTACATATGGAAGCTAACAGATAAAACGTTTTGAGGAAAATGGGGGAAAAAGTGTATAGATTACGTCACGCGGAAAGCGCCGGCCTATTTCATTTTGTTCTAAATATGAATGAAAACAATTTTAAAACGAAAATTCGTTAAGACCACGTACTAACAATTTTACACATTTTGAATTTAAGTAAAATTTTATTTGAGTGCTTTTTCTATTACGTTTTTCACACCTACATGGCAACTATTAAAAAGCTGCTTACTTTGCTTTTGTTCTCAAAACATAAGCTTAAAACGATTGTGTCACTTCATCCCAAATGTGCCACAATTACAGTGCACACAATAACAACGCTATGAACAACGTTAATTACAAGAGGCCTCCGGTTCTATTCTGCGCACGGTGGTCGGATTCCAGTCTAAAACTCTCATACAAAATGTATGCAAAAGCCAAACAATAAACATATTATGAAAACCTTTATTGTTGGCTGGTTTTGTTTTGTAAAACAAAGGCCACTTTATGTATTATATTAAATGGCGGGTTGTGGCCTCGGCGGGGAAGTGTTTACATTGTACGAATAATGACTTCCTATGCTAAAGCCACACGTACTTGAATCATCACAATTACGTGTTGCTATTTTTAACCAGCTTTTATAAGGAAAGTGGTGTAACAAAGTGACATTGATCGTATCTTTGAACTGGAACGATCCTTTTAGTCAGAGCTTTGACAAGCAAAGATTTAGCATCTGCCCATTTGGGTTTCAGTCAAAAACATACTTTGAGCAAAAATATGAACTACATAGTGAACCATTCATTCTTATGTACACACGACCAATGCTGTATAATTATATCAAACTACTAGGAATAAACTATTTCATTTGTAGTGCCTTTTGTGACTTAATCTCTGCTTTATGATTATCCAACCACTTTCTTAGGTACCGACTCAGTGTCTTAACACTCAAGCAAAATGGTTAGGCCGTCAAAAAGCTTTATACAGGGTTATTGGTAAATCACTAACAACCTTGCAGGACTGTATTACTAACGTCATAAACTACAACTTTTGTTCTATGACTTTTTATAAAACATAATACATTTGCCAAAAACAAACCTACAAGATAGCATTGGTCTATCTAACACATTTCAAGTCTATTTTGCTATAGTGATAAAATTTGCACGCCCCTACCATTTCTTCATCAACAAAAGGCCCGATCGAGACCAGTCGAGCGATTAGTCGACCTTAGAGTGTGCGGACGAGTCGAGATTATCACTCATTACAATAAATTCGTTTGGTGAAGGGCTTGCATTTTTAGAATGAATGCAAGATCTTTACCTACCCTACGCCTCCCGCGCACTATTCTCGTATCTAGTCATACTTTTGAATTGGTAAATCGCTACGCTACGATTTCCCGCCTTTTTACGAAAAGGTAAAATAAAAAAAAAAAACAAAATATCGTCTTCTCCACGTACTGTGTGCCTCGGTGGACGATCACTATCCCTGATGGCATGCCGGAATTGCCCGTAATCTCGTAACCGCTGTGTGGCGGCTAGCATTGTTACTCAGCTAGGTGTAGGGATGTTTGGGAATCGTATGGCGTATTGGCGACAGGCTTCCGAAACATTGTCTTCACACCTAGCCAGCATTCGCACCATTTCCGTGTACTCGACATTTGAATATCGATACGCCATACTGTAAAGATAATTACGTTCGCACCATCCAATTTCGCTACAAGGACACGTATGATGCGACGCGGGCGCATAAAAACGACTGACGGCCGCTCGTAAATAGGTCAAACGCTCCCCCCCCACCCGAGCCCCGCTCACCTCCGCTGTCTTTTGTACTACTGTTTACTGTGCTTCGCATAGACTTCGGAACTTTTAGAGCGTACACTTGAAATATTTTAATTTTTGTGTGAAAATTTTGATGAACTAAAATCTGAGAATTATTAAAAGTCATAGAACAAAAGTTTTAGTTTATGATATTAGAAATATGGTCCTGAGAGGTTGTTAGTGATTTACCTATAACCCTGTATAATCCGCTATAATCTTTGTCGACACTAGATTTTCAAAGCCATAATTTAAATTACGTTGGGTGGGTTAGGCAACTAGCAGTCACTTGGTAAATGACTGCCTTTTACGATTATCATTCCATTGTTAGCATACTTACATTTAAATAATGCTCACACATAGTAAAAGAAAATGACGAATGACCGTAATTTAGTTGCGCCGAATATTCAGATTCCAAAAAATGATCTGTGCCTAAAAACTAGAAAAAATACTTTTTGCGGTTTTCAATGCGATAAAAGGCTCCTTCAAAAACCCATTTGTAGACTGAATCATTTTGCTATTCTAAGCTTTATTTCTGATCGGACCTTTTTACGCACTACTAAGTTGATGGTACAAATCAATATTCTTGGCCAAACTTTTAGTTTTCTTTCGTCTTCAAATGATTTGTATTGAATAATATATTTTCATGATCGCGTGGGATCTATCAGGTTAGTTTTGCTGTTATTATTGGCAAGGGCATTATACAACAATGTTAGGGTGCGACCAGATTACTGTTATCGTGCGTTAATTTGGACTTCAAAATTAAATGTGTTTCTTATTTGAGACAATGTGAAGAAATTGAATTACATGTTCAACTGACTTTTAAAATTCAACTATTTTAAAAGCCTGGATTCTGATAGGTCTATCCTTAAAAAGTATTGGTATTGGAGTATTTGTCTTGCATTTAAGCATTCTAAAATGGAATCCCACTATTGATATTTTTTAGATCATTAGATTTCTTTCTTTTTTTCGTACTCAAAATACTCGTCTAGTGCTGACCTTACTAGAAGTAGTTTAGCACTTTTACTAGAACTTACTCCAACTGTATTGTAGCTGTTATATCGATCAATTAACTTAATTACTAACTTCAGAACTGCTAGATTGTGTGTGATTGGCAACTAAACTCTTAATATGGGGTATACTTAGTTTAATCAAAGCTTTTTATCAGGAGACAAAACGGTCATACGAAATTGCCTAAAAATTTTAGCCGTGTAATTATGTTGATGGCTGACAATTTTATGTATAAAAAACTATATTATTTTTTGTGGTTTTGCCCGTATGCCTACGAAATAAAAAGTCTATTAATTGCTTATACGTACTTCTATTAGGATATAATTTAGGCGGTCACCAAAAATATTTTTAAGACTCTAAGCTGAGACACCAAATAAAATAAACAACTCCAAAAAAAAATAAATTGACTTCATTAAAAGGGCACTAAAGTATATAATATTATGATCCAAAAAAAATAAAATAACATCAGAAAAATCGCAAATCTCGCACACATATTATTTTTGGTTCCCAAAATGGATTAATGGTCACCAAATTCTATCCAACTAAAAGATTAATATTACTACCAAAAATTAAAGTTAGTGACGAAAACGAATCGCTGCCAAACCGACTCCACGTAGTCTTGTCTGCCCTACCCCTAGAGTGCAATTCAAAACCGCGTAGGCGCGGAGGGGCGAGGCGGCCTGCGAGCTGAGGCGCAGGTAGTTTTAAGGCTCGCCGCTGTGGCTGAGGCTGGCCGGCGCTGCCGGCCAGCAAGCCGAAGCTGCGGTGGTGAGCGTGAAAACCATCTGCGACGATAAGCTCGCATGGGACCGCCGGAGCCCTGCAGCGCCTTAGCCGTGACAGAAGCCATGCTTGCTGCATGTTGCGTGCTTACATTTTAAACGCACTGAGTTACACACAAATTCATATAACAATAAATAAGCGACGTACGTTTGGGAACCCTAGTATATTAATTGGTATTTGGGAAATATTCTAGCGATCGTTAGCTTTTTTAGTCTAACAAAAATGACCAAATTAGGAGTCATGGTATTACATAATTGGTAACATCTAAGTAGTGACAATATATAATATTTGGTCTAAAGTGTATTTTAAAGGCGTCCATATATTTTTTGAGTAGTCAATAATACGAAAAAATGGTTTTATCTAATAATATTTTTGGAAACGTTATTTGGTGACCATTTATCCATTTTGGTAACCGTTTAGAATTTTTTTGGTAGTAAAATAGGTACTTTTTTGGGTGGTGTTTAAACACAAGCCCTTCTATTACTATATTGTAAGTAATATTAAGTTCTGGTTTAAAAAATAATTTTAAAGTTTTGGTCTAAAAAAACAATAATTCAGTAGGTATACTTTTTCATTTTTAATAGAAAGAACGACCGGCAGTATGCTTTCTATTTCTGACGGAATATTTTATGCTTAGAATGAAATATGAATGTGTTGGCTTACCGGCACACGTATAGTCCAAAATCCAACCAAATCTGGTCAAAAAAGTGCATCCGCTCACTGCATAAATGTGCAGTGAGTATATAGCTGCAGAATATTTAAAACAAAAAGCTTCACTTCAACTATAGAAACTAAAAATTAATTAGTAAAAAGGAGATTATGCACGTGAGTTAAAAATACAGATATCCTAATTATCAGGATATTTTAAATTTGATGACGGGCACGTTACTAACCCCTAATCGCAGTGACAGCTAAATCTTTATAGGTTTGTTACAAGAAATAAAGTTACGCAAATAAAAAGAAACTAAAAAACGAGCAATGTGATAAAAGGCTTCATGGTCCGTATTTTTATCAATTCTTAGATATGCATATTTTATTGCATATATAAAATGGGCATCTGACGATTTACGTATAAAACAAGGGGCTACACAGCTATCTACCCTTTATGGCGAAATAAAAATACTTTTGTGACATTTTGTATGGAAAATGGTGATTTCTTTATCAGAAACTTTGATGTACTACTGGCAAAGCTCCTTTAAAAGAAGTTATTTCTAGAAACAAACTTGCTACAATATATTACTACAAGACTTTTGCATAGTCACCACTTACTACTTTATTCAGGATCATATTTAATTTCAATATCTTTATAACAATTTTTGATCATTTTATCAGTAATTTTATTACTTTCTTACAACAATGTTCCGTCAACATGGAAACTTAACACACCCACATAAACCTATACCCTTTCTCAATAAGAGACAACATAATTCCAGTACAAAGAAACTTTTCAGCTTAATAATAATCAGCATAGGTCTAATTAAAAACAATGTTACTTCCGCAACCATAACAAGGACAAGACAGACAAAAATCACAAAAAAAAACCTACGCATGTCAACAAAATCCGAATTCCGATGTTCCTTTTATATAACAAGGTCACTCAGGCCCTTTCCAGCATCAGAGCACTCCTCAATAATACCTCGTAACAATACATGGGGGTCTAAATCCGGAACTAATACCGCTCTTGTTATTACCTGTCAACTTGTCTACTGGCAACAGACTTTACTTCTAATAAATCTTGGTACACAATTTTCTCTCGTTCAGTCGTGCCGAACTTTCGGTTATAATGAGGGGGTATTTTGGTGATTTATTGGTCTCCGTTTACGGTATTTTTGGGGATATAACTGCCAATTAAATGACAATAATTTGGCACTTCCTAGTATAGCAATGAATTTAATGGAATCGAATAAATTAATTTCACCATGTTACACAACAAGACATCATAATTTTCCTCTTTCTTCAATAAACGACAGCAAAGTTAATCCTTCAGTAAGAGTTCTAACAAAGAAAATCCTAACAACCCAACAACAATTGTCGTCAAATTCATTATCATACAATTGAAGACAGAAGACGAACTTCCTAACTGCTGCAACCTTTTGCATCTAACTTCCAGTAAGTTGCCAGGTTACATGCATGGAGAATAAAATTACTAGCGGAGGTGCCATAACGGAAAATCGCCTAAGAAAGAAGCACGCTACAATCCGGCTGTGCAAGGGACGAGGACCGTTACTAATTTCGCTCTTAAACGCTTTCTTTGGACCCGAACATTTATTTTCTTCTAACACCAAAAATCGTTGACAGATGTCAAAAATAACCAGAACACTTCGCTTTTGCTCATGCCCACCGTATGAATTTGACCTATAAGAAGGCATCCGACCTACCTGCATTATGGCATCTCCACCCATCTTCCCTTCTCCGTGGTTACATGTGAGTCATAAGTTATGCGAAAATGCACAGACTCGACAGTCTAGTGCCGCCTCTAACGTGTGCAGTCTGTGGTGGAAAAGCTTTACGAGTTAAAAGTGCCTCTCATTCTGTTGGCAGTGAGGACATTTTGAATATAGAGCTGAATTAAGCTAGGGTAAATAGCGCTGAAAGAATGGTTTGATAGTTCTAAAAGTAAAATTTGGTATGGGAATCTTCTTAAACGTCTGTTAAACTTTTGACTTCTAATCAAACCATTAGTTTATTAACTCTTGTTTTACATATACCTGTTGTGTTGTACTGTTGTACATTTGTACCATGTAATAATATTGATTTTTTACTTGGGTTTAATTTGTTTTTAATACGATCAAACAAGTAAGCAAAGAAACGCAAAAAGAACATCAATTACTGTATGTACTTTTTAAATAGCATATTTTAAGCCAAAGCGTTCTCAAAAAAAAATTGTGTTTACACAAAACTCTTGAGTCATCTTCCGACTACAAGCACTAACTGTCTAGTCTTTATAACAGATAAGTTTATTTACGATCCATATTATGGGAGTGAATAATAGCCGTCTCGTCTAGGTGTGAAACGGAGACACATAAGATGAGTCAGTTTAGTGCAATTAAATAAATTGATCTAAGCTATGCTAGTCTGATGTCAGTACCTATCTGAGACTTTAGCATTTTCAGCTCATGTTAGCACATGAGCTAAAATAACTCTTAATTTACTTATTTAACATTGACACTAAAATGGCTAATGATTTCTTTTATACCACTATCATTCCGTGCTTAAAACAATAAAATAAATTATTAACAAAAAGAAAACTTATTTGCAATCAAATAAAGTCAAAGTGAATTCGCGACTGAATTCGCAAAATAATCGAATAATATTTTTGTACGTGACCACAGAATGCAGTTAATATTGTTTAAATAATTTCGGCCTCTGCAGCGCTGCCGTCGCTTCGGTTTAACCCTCTGCTGACTATTGATATTTTTACAACGACTGACTGATTTAATCTCCTCGACACGGTCACTAGCCGGTCAATTATTTCAAAATTATTATTTTACAAAAAAAGAAGCAAAATAATGTTTACTTTATTGCTGACAAAACGATTGTCATCATCTGCCTAGCTTTTAATAAATATGTTGTTGTCGGCTTCCAGTCTAACTGGATGCAACTCAGAAGTAGTGTTTAACATGGAGTAAAAAAATAAATTAAGAAAAATACACTTTTCAATGTGACAAAACGATTATATTTTTATTTCATGTCAATTTCTTTATTAAAATATAAATTGCAAAGCAGTTCGTCAAACACCACGAATTTCCAAAACAAACCATCACTTATTTTCGATCACAATATTTCTAAGCAGACGTAGACCGATAGTTGTTTTAGTTTCCATAACTTTTTATAGTGCCTGCAGCGTATGGTGTAGCGAAGTTTTTTCAATCAATTCATACGACCCACTTGATATTCAGATGGTTATAGAGTGCTGAACTTTTCCGGTGCCCAGGATCGGGAGATAGGTGCCACTAACTTTGGCTTTGAAATGTTTACCGGCCTTTTTATTTGAGTGTACGTAAGGTACAGGTGACGTAAAAAGTGATAGCTTTTGGTTGGTTGATTGGTTTGATAAATGGGATGGATGTAAATTTTTTTACTGCCTTGATTTTTCTGCATTATGTAATATTTTACGCATTTTTTTAATATATTTTTGGGCCTGGTTTGTATAATTCCATATTAGCAAATACTAGGTAATTGATTGTTTATATATTTCTCAAAATGGTGTGTATGTATGCAAAGCGACAAATAACAACTCTAAAATACGCCTTTTAAAAATGCCTACTAGAGGTGTTCACCTCTATACTACTAAAGTCTACTAGTATATTAACACTATACAGCCACAACTTGTATACATGTACATATAGCGCACACTGAATATTCTCTGGTTGGCGTAACTTTTTATTACTATACTTACCTTCATGGATCGTGTTAAAATTTACGAACCCTTACATACATTAAGTATATAAAATTGCTAAATTTAGGCTCCAATATAGTCTCATATTGAGGATATTAGTGGCTATAAATATTGCTATTTGCGCGAAATCGTGTTTTTTTGGTACGAGGATCCGTAATATAATGACTTGTATAATAATCAAATAAATGTATATGGTTGACTGGTAGAGAACGCCTAAGGCGTTAAGTCCGCCATTGTACACTATGTTAGCATGTATGCAAAAAGTATAATAAATAAAACTTGAATATTGTTAGAATTACAAACTATGCATTATTACTAGAAACCATATTAATAAAATTTCTATTGGTGATTAATTTCCAATAGCACCTAATATTTTAATTCGAAAATATTATTGCAGTGGGTTTCGTTCTCCCAACAATTAGTAGTAATTGGTATTTAGGCATTTCAGCTAGTGTATTATAGATTTATGAAGAAATCAGTATTATAATATTGAAAATAATTAATCCGATTTATTATTTAAATTACTCTTGCTAAATAACTATTCATTTTATTCTATTTTATAAACGCAATTGATTTTATTGATGAGCTGTTTTCCCGCGGTTTCACCCACATCCCGTTTTATATTGTAATTTACATAAGTAACACAATACTATCTTCTATTGAAGCCGTACCAGATATTTTTATAGCAACTTATATATATTTACCTTAATTTATTTATTTAACTAATATAAATATGTGTCTTCATTTTACACCATTAATACGACTACTAAATTAGTTAATGACTACAGAAAAATAAAATCAAAACCAAAACATGACCTTAAATAAGATGCGTACTTTTTTTCATAGAACCGTCTATGAAAGCATAAAAATAAATGAAAGTATAGTGGGTTATTTACCTATAAGGCAGTTATTTGTTCACAGGCTTTTGCGGTAGGATCAGACAGGAAACAAATATTTGTTTTACCCATATTTACCAAAATAAAAAATGCCATCAGAAACATTTTGAAAAGATTTTTGCTGTCCATATTAAAAATAGACTATGAATTTTAAATCGGCTGTGCGTCCGAAAGCTACGGGCATATAGCGCGGGACTGTTCGCTAAAATCTCGCTTGAAAATACAATTCATGTTGGCACTATTCTGAGATTTATAGCCATAACACGGCCTCTGTATTAATTTTTGGTTTATTTTCTTTGATATTTGTATATTCTGAGTAGTCATTTGCAAAACTGACATCAATTTTAGTAGTTCTTCCTTGCCATACTTTGCTTTTTATGTTTTTTTTTGTCATGGATGTAAAATAGAGCAAACCGAGAAGCATAAAATTCGTCCAAACAGCATCGCATAAAGCCTGATTTTGAAATGCATAAAAGTCTGCAAAACATCACAGACATACATAAGACAGACGCAAATGATTTTAATTTCCAATTTTTTCCAGTACTCTGTAATGGAATTCCAAAACGACCACAATAAGTTCCCTTTTGCTAGAAATGCAGAAATCCTCGACTAGCACGGAAATCAACATTTATGTATCCATAACTAAGTAACGTTGAGACCAACATCCATTTCCATTTGCTGTATCCTGCCCATGTCTTGGAGTAACATAGCTTTGTATCATGTCTAGTGTATCTCTGTTAGAAACTGTGCAGAAAGAACTCCTATATGAAGTAGTGTTTATCGGATTATGTACAGTTTTTTGTGATGTTTTTTATATTTGCTACTAGCTGATTTCCCGCAGTTTCACCCGCGTCTCGAGGGAACTTCTGCCTTGGGAATTGGGATTAGGAATTGGGATACAATTTAGCCTATATAAGCGATAGTATTTCCCAAAAGTGTTTTTTTTTAATTATTTCTGTACCTGCTTTTGGAGCTTTTTGGGTATAAACAAAAAAAAGTTTCCTCTTTATTATATAAGTGTATATTATTATTTTTTTACACTTGATCCTTTTTCAAGATAGGACGACCGATCCGATTGAATGGAGATAGGTGTTATAAAGACGCTATAACCCTTAAGACCGTATACCGCTATTTTATCCGGATACTTAGCACTTAGCAGTTTCTTTTGGCTTTGCCGTAGTCAGGTAAAAATAAATTATTATTTTGGACTTCAATTTTATTATTTTAGTTAATCAGCTGAATTATGTGTCAAAGTTGAAAGTTACTAATCTTAACTATCCAAAATAAAAACTTGATTATAACCTTATTTGTATACTATAAATAAAATATACTCCTATTTTGAATTTCCCTACCCCTCAATATGATCAAAAGAAGAAAAATATTTTACCTACTCATTGAGAGAGCAAACAGGGGTCGTTTTCAAGTGTAAGCCGAGTACGGAACCCTCAACGCGAATCCATTTTGCAATTGACCGATTTCTTTTATTTGTTTGGAATTTGTTACAAGAGCTTGCTTTTGTTTTTTGTCACTCAAAGGGGTTTTCTTTTCCACTTAAGTGTTTTGTATATTTAGAAAATAAATGTTTGATATTTAATGTCGTGTATAAAATTACTTACTCCATTTTCTGCGATTGGTGTAACACGAGGAATCTCTAGCATGACACTCTGAGAAAAAAAAATAACATGTACATATCTATAAGCTCAATTGTTAAAAGTTTTTATGTTTACGCTGTGCACCAAACTACTGTGTAGGTACTTACAAAAATAACTATGTATGTTTAGGTATGCATCAGGTAAAATCTATAATTTCATGTAAGAAAATAAACCCAAAACCTCTAAGGTAAATCTAATTTTTTTACTTCTTCATAAGTATAAAAACCAATAAAGGTGATTTAGTTAAACTTCAATTAGTACTAAGTTAGAGCATGTTTCAGAAATTTAACAAAGTTCAATTTATCAAAGAGTTCGCGGTGCTAAGCGCTTGTAAACGTAAGATTTTCGCCCACTTCATTTAGTGCCTTCTTGTGCCATAATTAAGACTTTTCAAAAGTCATTAATTTCAGTATAAATTGAAAACTCAACTTAGATCATTGAAAACTGTAAAGTATTTAATTAAATTAGAGGTAGACTTTCTTTAATCACTTTTTTTTTAATAAATGTTCATGCAATTACATTTCTAGGATTTCAATAATCTCTCGTTTTTTGAAATAAGATCCTGAAGCCTTTATAAATGAATTGCATCAACAACAAAAAGGATAATTATAATAATTATTAAACAGATCATGTTTATGTTCGTAGCGGTATATTTAATAATAATAATTAGGGAATTTAAAAGCATTTGTGTTTAATTAATGTGATGATATTTCGGATAACCACATTCATTTATTGGTATCTACTACATCCATGTTGTTTCATTAAAACAATTCGACGTAATATTATGAGCTGTATTTTGTAATCATCAGTAAACTACATATTTCATTCTCTGCTAGTAGCTTTATGATTATCACCCTTCTATTGTCCCACTTCAGGGTACAAGTCTCTTCTGTTAAAGAAAAGGGGCGAACTTGATCACCACATATAATCAAGGCAAGGCGAGTGGGCGATTTCAGACGAGATTTCCTCAAGGAAAATGGTGGGTGTCCAAAATATATGCATAGTATGTAAGTACATATATATTTTGGATATTTATACATATAAATTGAATTGAAACTCAACAATTCTACTCGAGAAGCAGGTGCTTTAACCACTATTCCTACCTAGAACTTATTAGTATAAAGATATGCAAAATGTGACTGTTAAAAAACAATCACAATTAGTGATAAAAGGTACACAAGCTTTATGAAAGAAAAGGGTCTTTATTATCAAAGGCACTATGAGGTACTCCTATTTACATAATAATCCCTGAAATAACAACGTGCAGCTATTTATTTATAACCTAATTCTGCTTATTTTCCTCCTAACAATGTCGTTATAAAAACAACAAAAAAACTGCCAGCCTGCAGCTGCCGATAGTTCTAGAAAAATAAAATAAAGAACCGTGATTGGTCGAAGCAGGCTAATGACTGTTGAAGTAAACTCCTTTTATTTTTTATCGGTTTATTTCGGAATAGAATCGATTCGGTAGTTTTTGCTGCTGGGATTACTAAATCAT
This sequence comes from Helicoverpa armigera, assembly GCF_030705265.1. Taxonomy (NCBI): domain Eukaryota; kingdom Metazoa; phylum Arthropoda; class Insecta; order Lepidoptera; family Noctuidae; genus Helicoverpa; species Helicoverpa armigera. The sequence continues at coordinate 3,309,969 of NC_087132.1, read as the reverse complement.
ACTTAGTATATAGCAAGTAAGTAAACATACACATATTATTATGTACCTCTAATACAAGCAGAAGAAGGATTATGTTTTTTTTTTTATGTACCTTCATTTTTGATGAACAATTTCATTAAAATAAATACCTACATACATCATACATTAATCGAAAAATAAATATCTTATTTTATTTTTTTGTCTTATTTTATTTTTTGTTGCCAAGCTTATCACATTCATAATACGACCACAACTAGACCGATAACTATAAAAATCTCTTAAAACTTAAAGGAGCTTTAAAGTTCTATAAAACCAAAATCTTCAAAGAAGTCGTGTACCAACCAAAGCGAATAGAAAAATAAAATATTCAATTGGATTTGTAAACGTTAAAATAAGACTATTTACTCCATGTTTTAAATGGGTTTATAGAAAGAAGCAGTCTTTTCACAGCAGCGCTAATTATCGTGACTACCGACTAAAACCGCAGGAAAACGAAAGAAAAACTTCTAACAGTTTGCCCGGCTAGTTTATGTTCTAAACGCGCCAAACTATGATAATTTATTTTCGAAGTATCTCACGGAATGGTGAACAGAAAATAGATTTACTAGCTTTACTAGTTCATAAAGAGTTTTTACTGGAAGCCTTTTCTCGCGGTCTTTATGTAATATGTTTTTTTCTAGCTTTTTGTGATCAAATGACACGATAGACGTTAGAAAACAATAGTTTCTCTTTATATTTCTAAACGTATCTACATATTTACTGTTACTGTTACAGCCTTTTTATCGTCCCACTGTTGGGCACAGGCCTCCTCTCACACGGACAAGGATTGAGCATTAATATAACAATATTCTTAATACCGTTGCAGTTTATACTAATAGTCTACCTCTCTTACATAAACAGCTAAGTGATATTGAAAACACTGCATTGCAGATTACCTAATACCGGCACAGGGACAAAAAGAGTAAGTAAAAGTGAATGCAGTCGTGGAACGCCAGTAAAACCGACGGGGTTTTACTAAGCAAAACATTCATTATTTGAATTGGTATATGCAAGTAGAGACTAATAAACCTCTCAAAATCATTTCAATCATAATAAACCTTAAGTTACAGGTAATATTGAAACTTAAAACACGAATACTTACTTGCTTTTTAAGATAATATGTGTTCTATATTATTTATATAAATATTTTTTTGTTTGTTTGTACCCGAAAGGCTACGACTGATGTACCCATTAAAAAAATTATCACTGTCGGAAAGCCACACTATCTCCGAATGACATAATATTATTATGTTATATATTACCCGGGTATGGGAAAAGTACACAGTTAGTATGATTCTTTAACTGTTGAGAAGCTACCCTATCTTTGCGTGACATAGGCCATATTTTATTCGGATACAAGAAAAAGTTTCCACGTTACGCGGGTAAAACAGCTAGTATGCCATATAGAACAATACAAAAGCCAATGCTAAAATAATTTAGTTGCAGTAACCATTCATAACACAGATGTCAGTTGTGCATACAATTAGAGCTTAACGATAAGGTCGGGTTATACCAGCAACATGCAAGATTAACGGTCGGCCTGACAGAGAATAGGTGATATGCCACGATGCTGTAATACTGGTAAGCACTCTTGGGTACAGTATTAATAAATTATTCCTAGGAGCTGAGAATTGTCTGCAGGGGTGAAAAGATTAACAAAAAGTGTAGTTTTTAAAGGTAATGTAGTTCTTTCACCGAGTCCCATTGAGCAAGCGTGTTGATTTATGCTCAATCCTTCTCTGTGTGAGAGGAGGCATATGTGCCCAGCAGTAGGACAATAAAATGGCGGATGATGATGATATAATGTACCTTGTTGTTGTGGTTTGTACCGTCGTCGTCACATCCGAAAAAGGTCACGGCTGGACGAATGTCCCAATAGGGATGGATGTGGTCTTACTCAAATAACAAGAGTTTGACTAGCCATTCGAGCAAGTTCTATAACTTCAATGGTACCATATTCATAAGTTTGAAATAAGATTATTCATCATCATAGTTTTAAAAATGAGTAATCAGATAAATATCCAAGCAACTACTTAGTATAAAAGTTCATTAACCTTTGCAATGACTGAATCCAATCTTCGAATTTCTATCAAAAGCTCTCGAAAATGGTTTAAGGAACCTACGTCACATATACACGTCATAAGGAGTAATAAACCTTGTACCAGACGATCCAAATCATCCGTACTTTGACCCTCATTTGTTTGAATAGCCCCTAAATAATGTATACTTACTTAGTCATAATATTTTAGGACACTCTTCTTGAAGATTAGTTAGGCAAAATATGTCACAGAACAAAATATGGAAGAAAAATCACAGCTTTGACATAACTTCTATGAGGCTACAGGGTACTGACAAATTGCTATCCCCTGTAGGTACTTAAGCAAAACTATTGATATCGAAATAAATGTGTTATTGGAAGTGAACTTTCACGAAATGTTTTAATTCAGTATAGATATTCAAGCTTCAATATTTGTACATAATATAGAGGCAATAATGTTTTGTTTGCGTTAAGCTAGACTATCTTCGAGTAACATAGGCTGTATTTTGTCCGGGTACGGAAAGAAGTTCCCCCGGAATGCAGATGAAACCACGGGGAAATAACTAGTCATATAGGTAGGTATATAACGAATGTAACATCATATTTTTTATGCAACTAGCAGAGAATAGAGCTGTTTATTTGTTACCCAAAAGCACTAAAATTACAACCACAGGTAATAAATATTTCCACTCATTCTCTCTGTAATACAACCACAAAATGTATTTAGAAACGTGGTATAAACCTCTTTGTTAAGTGCTATTACATAATCTATGGTACAGCTTTATCTATGGCCTTTGTTCTCAAGCGCAAGACTCGTGTAACCCGGCTTAATGTAGACAATGTAGTAATCTTGGATATTCATTTAACATAGCTAATAGGTAAATTATTACAATACATTGTGTTCTGAGATGTAACGAAGCTATTTAACGCCGCCGCAGTAGATGGAAAGAGTAGGCGTCTTCTATATTTTGTATCTGTATACGAATAGATATTCTCAAATGGGCTTTGTATTCTTGTCAGATTGAATTGTAATTGCTCAAAATTTTCATGAGTTTGCCACTATAACTTAAAAAAAACACTGATGTACTGAAACCCCGCTAAATTATGTTTGTGTTCAGAAAAACTACATACTTATAAACTATGGTATATTTACTATAGCCTTCTTTTTTCATGTTATTATTATCCTAATGTTTTATTTTTATTTGATTAAAAATGATGAATGATGATGCCGAGTTTTTTGAACTGTTTTTGCATCCCGTACCCGTTTATAGGTCAAAACACATGGGTTCCTGAGGAAACTTTACCGAGGCAGAAGCTACCAAGAAGTACTTCCTTGAAACTCCGACCGGCTTCACTAGAACCTTCCATAGCTAGCAGCACACTTCACAGTAATTCTAGAAAATCATTACTACAACACACACGGACTAAATCGACTTAAACTTTCAGAATTTCCCAGTACTTCTCTGTTCCCAGTGCTTCTAAGTCAAACATGAATTCTGGTCTGTCAATAGATAGGTATTCTCGTGTACAAGTTTTGTCTAGCTGACTGAAGATTTGCTCTGAAAAGGATTCCGTAGAAGTATTTTACTAAGAAGTTAGACTGCTATAGATAAGGTTAGATTTCCAACATCCATTGGGTCCTTCAACGGGATGAAAAATGCCGTTGTCGGAGACCGCATGACTATGATTTGAAATTGATATATTCATGTTACTGTCATTTTATTTTTAGCAGTAAATATACTTACCGTATTAATGACTACTGCCAACTTCAGTTGCTGTGTATTTGTTAGAACATCAGGGTCGGTGACTTATGTGCTTTGTTTTAGTCTAGATTTCTAGAATTTCACAACAAGCCAATTTGTACAACTTACAAAGGAACTACTAGAATAATGTGTAATGTTAAACATAGACACACAATTAGCCGAATCACATCATATTATATACCCAAAGATTTCATAGGAACTCATTTCTACCATAGTTCTACAACCACAGCAAATAATATACGCGCATTCTATTCCGAGTAAAGTAGGGAGTATAACTAGTCTAGGTACAGACAAACAGAGAATTCAAACAAGCGATACAGAAGCGATTCCATTGCGGTTGCTCTACCATGTGTGCTATAGATAACATAGATAAAGTAATGCGCAGATACGAAGTTTCATATCGCGATGGTTTTACTGTGAGTTTGTGGGATATTTTGCGCTTTTGAAAGAAGTTGCTGCTGCGTTTGTGCACTGCAGGAGGTTGTTGTAGCAAATAGTAGGTAGTATTCCCAAGCAATTAAAAATAAAACATTTTGAGTCATCAAGAGCTTCTTTTTACTCTCAACACGTTTTTGTGACTATAAGTAACGCAAAGGTACCTACTCGTAGATTATCTATGTAGTAATAATTTTGTTCCAAGGCAAAGATGTGAACAGTATTTATAAAGAAATATTTTCCATAGTTTATACTTCTCGAGAACGTAGGTGTTAATCTTATCTAAGCTATGCTCAAGTGCACTGCTCCTGTCAAGTGTAAAAATCACATCACCGCCGTACCGTACGCTGCTTTAGGTATAGAACACGACCGTAATTCGAAGTGTCGTATCTGTACTGCAATACATAATCTGTGTGTATAGTGCATCTTCAAACATACAGCCTGAGGATCGCTAATGATGTCTGATGTTACTCCGTCTGTTGCATCATGTATCAGTGTACATCTACTTGAAAAATGATCTTATTAACCTTTACTAGATGTTTCTGTTTCTTGTTTGTTTTGTATTGTTTTGTTTGAGGGTTAAGTACATTTATGTACTGCAGTTTTATTTTTATTAAGGTATTTAACGTACGCCCTAAAAGGGAATTCAGATATCTTGATTAATAGCTAATTGTAAGTTGTATGTCAATCCGTTCAGTCATTTTTAGTACTTGGTAGATGGCAAATATGAGAGGTATTTTTTTATGTATACCTAACTAAACTTTCTTAACTTATATATACATCTCAGTAAGTAAACATGAAAATAAGTGTATAACATGAGAGGGGAATAATTTTTAAATTAAATAACTCTATTTCATTTTAGTTAGAGCAAGAAAAATTCTTTTGATTTTTGTTCCCCTCTATCATTTTTCTTTATTCTTGCATCGTGCATTTCGACGGTAAAAAGGCAAAAGGGGTCAAGCGCCACATTTTGCGATTTTAACTTTTTTATTGACCCCAACTCCACTATTTTTTCTCTTTCGAATGGTCGTAGTATCGTTTTCCTAGCATGAAAAAAAGTCGCTTGGACCAAAGAATTATTTGTACTGAAGTGCCAAATCGATACTTACCAAAAGTGCTCAAGCGACACCAACTCTACGTTTTTGTATCGCCTTGTCATTTGGCATAATTTTAAAAACAATATTAGAAGTAAATATGTCGTTTGTATCCATTTTTCTATTATTTGTTTAATAACTATAACGTCGCTTACACCAATAGTAAAAATTGACAACTAAACATAAATTGGCGCCTGGCCCCTTTCTTAAATAATTTTATTTTCATTACGTTGCATTTGATCCACTCCGCACGCGCGACAGCGCCCTTGCAAATGGGTATATGTCTCGTGTAGGTACGTGAAAGCAAGTTCACGCGTGTTTGAAACGCGATCGCAGTTTTTAACACAGATTAAAATTGTATATAAAACATGTCTGCAACTCCCGAAAACGTGAAATTGCGAAGTGTTTTAGGCCGAAAAAGACTTGCTAGTACCAAGAAGGTTAGGTATTTGATTATAATGATAGCAATAGAGGGGTCGAAGAAATTTAAGATGCCGTGATTCCCCTACTATCATCGGTAAATTCAACCTCATTTTATTTATTTTATAAAAATAAATTTTACGTTTCTTAGGATAGTTTTTAGGGTTCCGTACCTAAAGGGTAAAACGGGACCCTAATGTTTTCGCTCCTCTGTCCGTCCGTCCGTCCGTCTGTCACCAGGCTGTATCTCATGAGCCGTGATAGTTAGAGAGTTGAAATTTTCACAGATGATGTATTTCTGTTGCCGCTATAACAACAAATACTGAAAACTAGAATCAAATAAATATTTTGGGGGGCTCCCATACAAAAAACTTATTTTTTTAAGAACTGGTAATAGGTAGTAGGTACGCGTTTCGTAGGTACATGTTGGATAATTTTATTACGAGAGCAATTTGAAAATGTGTTTATTGAGATATCTTAATGATATTGGTGTCAAATAAAAGGTCTAGCCTTTTTGTATAAAACCATTTTATCCGTTTTTGAATCATGTAAATCGGTTCACGCGTTTAGGAAATCTTTAAAAATGTAAACAATCATAATTTTTACCAAGTTATTGTGGTTTATTTACTCAAATAATGTGATAACACGCTGTTGTATGTACTATCAGTTAGGTAACTGCTGTTTTTTGGATCTCAGTTTTGTTCCTTGTATTGTTTTAGTATAATACATAATCCATAGTTCTATTACCTACCTGCTGTGCCAAATATAAAATAATACTGTTAATTAAGATATTTTAACTTAAGCCAAAATCTGACTTAGTTCTATGATCTGTTGTGCCAAATAAAATAAAATACTTTACTACTTTATACACATGGAGCTTAGGCCAAAATCTAAATATTCCAACATTCAATATTGGTGCTTGACCCCCTCGCAAATGCGAAAAACCCGGTAAAAACCTGGGGCCAAGCGACATCTATCTTTGAAACTATTGATCTCAGGCTTATTTTGATGTAAAATTATTAAAGAACATTGTATTTAAGTAAACTTTTCTGAAGATTGTGATGTGATTCATTAAAGCAATAAAGAGATATTATTTTTTGAAACTTTCTTTTTACTCTTCTGAACAATTTGATCCGTGGTGCTTGACCCCTTTTGCCTTTTACCCGTCGATTTGAACTCTGTTTGTTTTTTTTTTTTGTGGTTTGTGAGTACAGTATGTGATAGTAATAATATATAACCACATTAATTTACGACTCGCATCTTCACCAACCCTTGTGCTGCCATCACAAGAATCCCTTTTTATTCACCAAAAAATAATGTATTCACGTAATGAAGATAAAGTCAGAGCAATTTGCTCATTCTTTAAGATAAAAAGACGTGTTAAATTATTACAATTTATTCTACGTTATCTGTGACTAAAATAAACTTATGGGTGACGTAATAAATATCGTATCAACTCGAAGAGTAGTGAGGCGTTGAAGGGGCACATGGAGTATTTTTCTTTGCACTTTGTAGGGTTCATTAACCCGTGTTCGTAAGCTTCTTTGAAGACCGCATGGGCTGAACTGTCGTTTTCCGTAGGCTCTAAACTGTAACAAAATAAATAGGTACATTTTAGTTTTCAATAGGATGATAGATTTTAGCACCTGGATGGAGAAGTTTTGGTTATGCGATTTGATTCCTGAGCTAGGCAGAAGATTTTTGTGGATCTTTCCATGTTTGTTTTTGCTATAGTCATTGATATAAAAAAACGACGTCAATATCTATGAATATATAAGGCTAAAAATATAAAGCTTAAGCAAAACCAGAAAATGCATAATTCTATTATACCCGACACACTTCTATGCTTTTAATAGGAATAATTCTCCATAAAGTTACCAATAAATGTATAACAGGTTATTCAAGACATAAAAATAGTCATAACAGGAAATTGCAGTAGTACTTTATGACTGTAACTAACTCGTAACTTATGTCAAGCCTTTATGCTTTAATTCTTGTTTTGTTCACGACTATAGAGAACAACGATTCTCAATTGTTATTACTTTAATTCACAAGTTTCTCTTAGTCTTTTGCAATTTGTTCTGTAAACAACTCGATTATTATTCGATTAAGATGATCATAATTTATGCTCAGTTAGACATTTAAGGGTGTTGTGCACTTAATTTTGCTCGGAATAAAAAAAAACTCCATGGCGAATACATTATATTAATCGGTAACAGAAATACATCATCAGTGACTGCTGTCTTGCAACAATAAGTCTCAGAAATAGAGTTCCGTTTTACTCTTTGGGCACGGGACCCTAAAAATTAAAAAGTAGGTATGTAATTTAATTCTCAATAGATTCTGATTGTTCAAAATGAAAAGGGCCTCAGAGGAGCGCAAAACAGGTCTTGTAGTGAAGTCTAGATAGAAACTAAAGTTGCCTACTTACATAAGAAAGTTATATAATGTGTGCATTGAGTAGTTAGCAGCAACTCCGTACAGAAATCCACAGTAAACTGTTAAGTTGGAGTTCTGACTTGTATTAAATTATTTAGATGTTCATGCAGATATCTTTATCTGAAGCAGTTGGTGTAACTTCTTATTTAACTACATACAATGTACCTACTACTTTTTAATTTTTATTTCATTCTCGCGGACTTTTTACCTATTACACATAGCTCTGTCATCTATCTAAGATCAAAGGGGAAAGCTATACTCAATATCGATGTATTTTTTGTCTTTACATATATATCTAACCAGCTTCTGCCAGCGGTTTCACCCGCATCCCGTGGGAACTACTTCCCGTACCGGGATAAAAAATGTAGCCTATAGCCTTCCTCGATAAATGGGCTATCTAACACTGAAAGAAATTTTCAAATGGGACCAGTAGTTCCTGAGATTAGCGCGTTCAAACAAACAAACAAACTCTTCAGCTTCATAATATTAGTATAGATTAAATGATGTACAGACAGTGTTCTATAAAATACCTAATATTTTTTAAGAACAAGGAAAAATAAACTTGGTGATAATCTAAGAGAATCCTTGTGTTAAATAACGCTTTTCTTTATAATCTTCTACAGAGATTTCGTAATATCAATTCTGCTTATAAATACAAACGGCACAATTAATACACAATAGGATATTGGAAGTTTAAGCGGATTACGGATTGGTCGCGCTAAGTTGGTCCGGTGCACGTAGCATCAATATTTGCTGCTTTGATTAAATTCCGATTCATAGAGTTGGTATTGATTCAGGCTGCATCAACATTGCATTGTTGGTGCGTATAAATAGATATTGTATGTAGAATATTTTCGGACGAACTTCCGCATTGAAAGAAAATATGAAAGGCTTTTTCGAATAACAATGTAATTTTAATGGTGTTCCTTTTTTTTGTAAATATTTTTCTTTTGTTTGTGTTTTTTTTTGTATTCGATGATACAGTGAATCTCTGTACTATGCTTCATGAACTTTTCATAAATGTACATCACTGTTTAAGTAGATATCCAGATTAGGTACAGCAGTCGTCTTTCTTTTCTTTACAAAGTCTTCGAAACATTGCAATACAATCATAAATTCTCATTCTTACCAAATAATTGTCAAACACACCTGTTCCAATACTTTTAAAACTTCAGCCTTCACGGATAAGGAAATTGTTTCGCAACATGCGTTTCTTTTCACGGATGTGGTATTCCCGACATACTTATTTAATAAGGCACCCTCACGGGCCAACGAACCTTTTTATGCGAGTTGGTAAATGTGAGATATTAGGACTAACAATAAGAGAATGGTCCGGCTTTTATTTTGAACTCATGTTTTTTTTTTCTTTTTCACAATGGCTTCCTTTGTTACTCATTTTTATGTATGGTGTGCAATTTTTGTAAGTGTTTTTTGTCGCTTTACATTTTATTTTGGGGACATTGTTTGGATTAGTTTTATTATATTTTTTATGTTTAATGTCTTATTCTAAGGGCTATGAAGATTTTTACTTGTTAAAAGGTAGGTTTGAAGTGAGCATTTTATTATTTAGATTTATTGAACAAACTTACAAAAAACAATTGTCTAATTTAGTCGTAAGTGCTGGCTATCGTTACTTATGATGATACATCAAGCTTACAAAATAAAATAATTACATAAATAAACAATTTGTATGCCAATATACTTCAAATATACCACACCTATGTATGAAAACTAATATATCCCAATATTCGATATTTGTTTTTCTACTGCTAACATAACAATTTGACACAATTTCTGTACAACATTCCAGTACACATATTGTATTCATGTATTGTATACAAGTTGTAATATGTTTCAGTTTGTAATAAATTGTATTTTGCTCATAGTTATTTTACTGTTCAATGTCATTTGCTACAATAATAAACCTTTGAATATTTTGTTTGGTTTATTTGAAATTTGTTTCTCGATGTCTGGGTTCCGAGGTCATTTATACTTACAACATTGTCATTTAGGTACCTTAGTAGTACCGTTTTCACGCCAAAATTACTGAACGGATTAAATATTGGCAGCTACATAGACAGTCTAAAGCCTAAGAAAGGACATTGGCTACAATTTATGCGAAAGAATTCCTCTTTGAATGCGAGAGGAATCGCGAGGAACGGCTAGTCCTTCAAATGACCAATGAAAAATACGGATCTGTCTGTTATCTTCATACTTAATGTCTGTTATGAATTTATAAGTGGTTCATCTAAAAACAAAATTGGATGTAGCATTTTTCATGATGGATCTCCTTTTAATATTGCAGTCTTTTTTTGAACATAAAGCAAAGAAAGGCTCGCGATTCTAATTACGTCCAAATCAAGAAGGGCTTTTGTAATTTTAACAATAAAAATGGTTCGGATGATACACATTTATTTTTAGAATAATATTTAAGGCATGTGTGTCTTAAATTTTTTTTTATGTTATTTCTGGACATGTGCGTATTATATTTAAGCTTGTTAACAATTCTAATCAGCTAACCTCAAAAATAAGTTTAGGAGCTCTTTCAGACTAGCAGATTTTCCCTGGGCATCTCTTGGTTCGTACGAGCGTTACCATGCGTATACCTACGCGTCACAACTAGCAATTGTCCACTATCAGTGTGTGTAGATATGAATGTTTATTTAAAGTTTAACCTCACTTTCATACTGCAAGTTTTACTACCGAATAAATATTCGAACTTCAATCCTGTAATCATCTCAATACACACATACATACCTATCAGAACAACATACAAAAATAACCCTTTTTCAGAGAACAATGCACCATTTTTCTTTATCCTTGACATCACCCGAGTTTCACGTATAGAAACGTAAACAGAACAGTCAAGTTATATTAAATCGGAGAAGACATATTTCTGTTTATGACAAACGAGAGTACTTTATGTATGGCATGACTTGCCTGCAAGATATTAAGTTATAAGTGAACTTCTACTGTTTCATAATATGAAACAGTATATATTCTTAGAGGTCAGATCAGAAGTGGTACTTGAAAATGAATAACACACGTCTATAAACATTTAACCTGGTAAGGTTTATTTCTTACAAAGGATTTAGCAGAAGCCAACTTTGAATAGCAAATACAATATCAATAAATAATTATATGATCACGATGTGACATCTTCAACGTCCGTCATCCTTCCATCCGTCATAACTTCTTCCTCTATACCAGCCCGGTCAGTCCAGGTTGGTAGCAAGGAGGATTCATATCTAACAATATTATATTTATGTGAACGTCCTTTGAAGTTGTATATGGATGTACCGACAGCTGCTATTCTAGGAGAAGCCTGGGCTAGCTCCCACCATATTGGCATATTGGGTGAGCGCTTAAGATGTTGACTTAGAGTTTGTTACTAATAGAAACTAAAACCTATTTAAAAAAGAAATTCAATTCTAAATATATTTTGTTTAAAGAGAGAAGATTCTAGTTGGTATTATTAGTTGAATTTTATAGCATTTTCTAACTAATCTAAGCGTCATTTTGCTGTAGTAAAATGAAACTATTCATAATTACTAAGACTCGATAGGAAAAAAGCTCTGGCTTGACAATCGAAAGGTAGTGAGTTTGATCTTCATAAATTGTATCACTGAAATGAAATCTGACCCTAGATACAAACACATTTATGAGGTTAAAAGTACACTTCACACCTCTTTTTCAGATTGATAATTTTCCTTTACTTGAATAACTTCTATGTATAACTTCAGTGTAGCAGTAGTAAGTGAACTTACTAGATCAAGTTTAAAAATAAAATGCACATACACATTTCTAACCCATCCAAAAATATAGCTGACCTAATTAATCATCATCCTCCAAGCCTTTTTCCCAATTATGTTGGGGTCGGCTTCCAGTATAACCGGATTTAGCTGAGTACCAGTGCTTTACAAGAAGCGACTGCCTATCTGACCTCCTCAACCCAGTTACCCGGGCAACCCAATACCCCTTGGTTAGACTGGTGTCAGACTTACTGGCTTCTGACTACCCGTAACGACTGTCAAGGATGTTCAATGACAGCCGGGACCTACAGTTTAACGTGCCATCCGCATAGCTGACCTAATTAACGTGACCCAATAAATCGTTCCTAGGAAGGCACTGCTCAATCAGTTCTAGGAATCTTCGTTTTCAGGCTTACATTTGCTTCAGGAAGGTCGCTATGACGAAGCGTTTCAGTTCGCCGTAAATCCGACTTGCGGTAAGAGAACGTTCCTAATGGTATGTTTGCTTCCTTGAATGTATTTGATTTAAAGTTACTGTTAATTAATAAATCAATTTAATAGTATTTATTAATGCGAGTAACAAAATTGTAAATGAAACTTTAAATACATGCTGGATACAAGCCACGTTATAGCATTGTTCCAGCCTTTTTTTCGCCCCGCTACTGGACACAGGCCTCCTCTCACATGGAGAAGGATTGAGCGTTAATCACCACGCTTGCTCAATGCGGGTGATTTCGGACTGTATAGTCCAGGTTTCCTCAAGATGTTTTCCTTCACCTTTTTATCAGCCATTGGTGTCCAAGTAATACTTAGAAAGTACATACAAACTTAGAAAAGTTAAATAATGTCATTGACTTGGAGAAAAAAAATATGTTTACAATAAATTGTCAAACGAATTGAGTCATTCCTAAAATCAAATTTTTATAAGACTTTCACCACTATGTAGAACGTACGACATCTGTAGTTTTTTGCTACGAATTACTCACAATATTCATAAACAGTTTCTTTTGTAAAGCCACTAAGTTAGCTGCGTGTCACGATGCCATAACATATAGGGCTAATAACATCGTATTTCAGTTGGTAATCTACAGAAATTTTAAATCAAAATGAAAATATTCCATATTTATGTTAGTGCCTGAAGAAATTACACCAGTTCATATGAAAATTCCATAAAAAGAATTGAAGTTTATTTCATTTGTTTTTATTGTAAATTAGATTTTTGTTTTTATTATATTTTTTTATGTTATTATTCGTTTGAAACCAGTGTGTTAGTTAAAACTTTCATTCTCGCTGTTATATTTTTATATACTATTTTTCTATGTTTTTCAGCACATTTTATGTCGATTGCTTTATATACTTTCCTAAGTTACTTTGAAAAGCATTAGCTGTTTCATATCTAGTTGGTAAAGAAGTGGTTTGAAACATTTTGATGTCTACTTATAGCAAACAATTGAACAAACCAAGCAGAATGATACGTATTTAAATTATTTTAAGAACAAAAAGTATTTAAAACACTAGTGGTTTATTAAACCTTGGCAGGCTTGAAGGCAAAAATTAAGTGGAAAGTTGTGTTCAAAATATTGGTTTTAGCCTACTAGCCTGACCACGTTTGAGAATCACGGTAACATGCGGTCTACAAAAGTTCAGTTCAATCCAATCTGAAAAATCTAGGTTTTTCTCTACTGCAGTCAAGATTTTTCTATTATAGTTACAGACACGTGTCATGTCGTTTTGCTATCGTTTCGTAGGCAATGGCTATGCGGTATTTATAAAAGTAAACAAAAGTACACATCTTTTATGAGGCTTTTAATTATTCTCGATCACGTAAATTAAACATTAGCATATTTTCTATACTGTTTCATCCACCGTCATCACCATTTATCACCGTGTTTCATACACAGTGTAGAGTGTGTAGGAAGGTCTACAGAATTTTTGAATTCGAAAAATATTAATTTGTTTTATCGCATATATTAATATCCTAATCAGAAATGTGCATATTTTTTGGAAAGTTTCCCTAAATACAAACTCACGATCACCTTTAAAAAATACAAAAATAAATCCCATAAATGGCCGAAAACTAAAAGCCACGCTTCAATCACAAAGCTTGACCTATCGAACGTTTTAGAAACGATCGGCTTGATAGCACTACTCTCCACGAGCAAATCCTGCTATCTACTATCTGCTAGATATACTATCTAGTACCGGATCATGGAGAACAAAACCAGTAACAGAGGTGCCATAATGAAAAATCGCTAAAGAAAATAGCGCGATAAAATGTTTTCGCCCTTATACGCCTTCTTCGGACTATATTTAGTAATACCAAAAATCGTTGACAGATGTCTCAAAAAACCCGAAAGCCTCGTAAGTTCACTCGTCACTGATCGTTTTGATCATACCCTCCTACGAATTAGACCTACAAGAAGGCATCTGACCTACCTGCATTATGGCATCTCCGCTCATCTTTCCTTGCTCCGTGTTCCGGACAGAGATCTAAATTTTATGAGTTCCCCCGATAACGTGTTCTTGTACCGTCCTACCCTGATTTATTGGGTATTAGAAGGGACGTTAATGTGGCTAGAAACGTGCGTTGTATCTAGGTAATATATAATTTTACACTTTTATTCCATCTTAGTGCGGAAGCAACTTAAATGCAATCGGGTGAAAATTATTTTATAAGTTTTTCTACAGCCTTGAATGCAGCCTACATAACAAACATTAAAGAATCGCGATTTAAATAACAATGATTTTATGTTATGGATTGCTTTAAAAATACTGCATGGGTTGCAGCATTTAGGATTAGTTCTTAAACTATTTTTTTTTTTGTCTAGCATCGCACCAAAATCAAGATCACGTTCAAACCAACTTTTGTTTTCGGTAATTTAAAAGCTGTTCATGTATCAACTACATTCAGTACAAGGCATATTGATTAAACCTTTTATACCATTAAATAAATCTATCTTTTAAAATCTTTCTCAGCGCACAATGTAACACAACAAAGCCAAAACAAGAGAAGCCACTGGCCGAGCTTTAAAAGGACTGGCTCGTTAACTTCAGCATTGTTTTGACACACCCAAACTTCTCCTATTCGACGAATAATAATGGAATACGTGATAAATCTTAGGGAATTTATTTCGGCGCCCATTACACCCGCAAATGTGAGGTGAATTCACAGCGCTAGATGGATTCACGAGACCGCTGGCTTCCAAGGTTTTGTGTGTTGATAAAAGCTTTCGTGATCATTTTATTGATTTTGGTAGCTCCTCTGTATGTTTGGTTCTGTTTAAGAAAATGTTTGTGGATACCAACACATGATAACTACACGATACTTTATCCATTACGCTAACAATTGCACATATTACGTTTTAAAGTCTGACTTTTTAAAAACGTGTTAAATCTCTGTTAAACTTTAACACGGTAAATATTTTAAAAGTCATGTTAAAATTCAAACAAACAAAAACAAAATACGCGTACGGTCATGCAAGAATATTTTTAACGTTCCACTCAGAGTATGCACATGATATATGGCTTTGTTGGTGGCATATGGCCTTGACGATACAGAACAGCCAACGACTAGACAGCACATTTTATTTCATTTCCTACCTCATATTGTACACAGCGCATGCCCATTTTGTAAACTGAAAATGAAAATTTTCACACTAATTTTCGTATTGTATTAAAGCTTGTTCGAAACTAGGAACTTTGGTAGTCATTTTACGAAAGTGGCTTACAGAAAATTAAGGTTGTAATACCCGCTATTAATTACTGAGTGGCGTTTGTAAGTTGTTAGGTCGGAAATTTACAGCTGATGTCTAATTGACCCGGCAATTTTGAAACTGCTTTTATGTAGGTAGTTGAATTTCAATCGGAATTCATTTTGTGATTTTATATTCATCAGCACGAATCTCTTAATATTTATAGTCTTCCGACCTTCTGAATCTTTTTCCATAAAAATATTTAAACGTCTGTTTACTGTATAACTACTACAAAAACACATTTAGGTACGCAACCCTAAGTTTTCTAGTATTTCCAACATTTAGACAAAGAAGGATAACGAGGCTAAGGGTCAAATGTTACGAATTCACTCGTGCACAACATTATTAGTCGAGTGATTAGGCCTAGCTACGTTTATCAAAGATATTTTTATAAGGTTCACAAAAGATTAAAATAGATTTTTGTGATTGTTATTAGGTGCGGTCCTTTATATTTAAGTTGAAAGGAATGATGTATATAATTATATATCCTTACTAATTAGTGATTTTAATTTAGTTACACTGGAAGTCGACCCCAACATAGTTGGGAATAGGCTCGGAAGATAAAGATGAAGATGATGTCTTAGTTATCATAGATTCATTTTGATATTGTTGAGTAATACATAATAATGTTAATGATTGTACTACATATTATCTTAAGATAGTTCATAGATTTATATTTTCCGAAAGGAAATTGTTAAAACTGAAGTTCTAATGTAGGTACTCCTGTTTTGATTAATTTTTTTTTGTAGCAATATTGAAAAATTCATTTTCGAGATATGAATACACAAACGTTAGTTCTTTTAGTGCTTTTTACACTGCGGCGCCGATCAAAGCGGGTGTCGGCGAATCTGTCGATATGTCATGTGGAGATTTTATGAAAGCGCGCATATTCCACGTGATTATTGAACGGTCAAAATGTTCTAGTCAGAATATGTTATAAACTAAGTTTTATATTCATAGAGATTTCAGGCATATGGCAAACAAAAAAGATTTGGATATTTATATCTCAAAGATTCATCTTCTCCAACTTGCAGTCCATTAAGTACCAATGTATTAGATGGAGTGACTGCCTATCTGACCTTCTTAATACACACTACAGGGGCTACCCGATGCCTCTCAGTAAAACTGGTTGTCAGACTTTCTGGCTTCTGAGACCCTACTACGGTTAAGAACATATATTATTATATGTTAAGAGCGTGTACGCTCGGCGCGCGATGTCAACTTTAGGTAATTCAACGCAAAAAACCGCGCAGACTAGCGTCGCGGCTGTGTGCGTGCCTATCATACTTCACGTATAGTCACACAAACCATTTTGATCCTTTCGAGTGAAATTGGTAGAACAAAAAATATATTATTTAGTAAATAGTTAATAGCGGGAAAATAGTGTAAGTCTATGAATGTCTAAAATATAAAAGCATGAAAATAAGTCGTTAATACTTACACTCTTTTGCAAAAAAATCGGGCACCTATGAAAACCTTGGTTTTGGGGACTTTCTGTATATTACATACAATTTTCAACAGTACTAAATAGTCGACTGATGATTAATGACAATGTTAAGAGTTTCTGTATTTTAACCGATTTCAAAAAAAGAAAGGAGGAGGTTTCAATTAGATTGTTTTGTGATTGTTCTCAATTTGATTGTTCTCGATTTCTCAAAGACACCTGGACCGATTTGAAAAATTGATTGTTTATATGAATGGTCCAGTCCATCCAGACCGAAAAATTGTGTTCAAATAACAACAATTGCCGGAAAGCCAAATATTGGTGAAGAGCTTGGGTTTACCATTGCAAATAAAGTTTTAAGTTATCTATCCTATATGCATCAAAAGTTATTCGAAATCAAAAGTCAAAATTTGGGTACATCCAAAATGAAAAAAAAAAAATTATAGCTCGATTGGTAACAGACATCTGCAATAAGTGATTTCTAGCCTAAGGAGTCCGCCATATTGGATTTAGACTCGCGACACATTTTTTTTCGAGTTATTCATAGCAAGCCCTTTCATTTGATACCCATATCGTAGGAATGCATAAAAAACATTTTTTTCTCCATCTCGGGTATACCGCCATATTGGATATAGAATCATACATTGTCATTAAAACTGAACATTCAAACAAAATTTCAACTCAATCGATAAAAAAAAAATATGCTTCAAAATTGAGCTTTAAATAAAATAGTAATGTATCAAGATTTGTTGGTCGCGCTTGAAATGTACTCTATTCTCGGTATCCACGGCAGAGGTTATTCACCCTACGCGATGTGACGGAGCGACACGTCCTCTCTCTGTGAAGCCTTGCGGCGGTCTGGTTTGAGTTGACTCGCGTGCAGCGTTTTATAGTAGTTTTTAAATAATTTATAAAAAAATAAAAACGAGAGATTAAATTATAATATAAAGTTTATGTTTTAAAGAAAGAGTTATATTACTATAGTAAATAATTGTTATATTAAATTAAGTAAGATAGATAGGTAAAAAAAGCATTTGAAATTCACAAATTTTCACATTGTTAAAATATTTTTTTCTGAAAGATAGAGACCTAAATCAAAAAATGTTTTCAACTAACTATAGGCATGGGGATTTCGTCTATGAGTAAAAAAATAAATATGATTAGATTTGCCACTGTTTTCACATGAATTTAAGCTTCGAAATAGACGCTGAACGGGAATTTTATGAAACATCTGTTACGTTATAGGGGTTTTAAGTATTTAAACTACACAAATTGAAATTTATGTTCAATTAACTATATAGACAGTGAAATTACCTTGCGTTATTAAAAAATAACATAGTTATAGGATAAGTAGTTACTGAGAAACAGTGGTTTGAAAAGTACCATTTTAGGCCAAATGGCGCGCGGTTGACGTACACGCTCTTAAGACTATTGAACGTTTTTGACAGATTTACAAAGAGTAACCATGGAGTAGGTATATTTCCCGTGGCATCAATTTCTTTTTGCTAACTGCACTGAAAGACTCTTAATTTCCATTAAAACAGTTTAATTAAAACAAATGATAAGACTTTGTGTCTGTGACACTTTATTTCTAAAGGTCACGTTTTATACAGTTAACGCTAAAATTGTCCTAAGTGAGTTGACAGTTCTAAGTGTCACTCACTAATCTTTGAAATGAAGCCTCTTTCTACTTAGTAGCGTAAGTTTTGTTAATTATCCGGAAAATGGGTATACTGAGTTATAAGTTAATTATTCTTGAACTTTAATAAATAATATCTATAGTATCACCTGAATTTTATTAGTAGATAACTTTTTTGAAACTTGTATTTTCTTTCTGAATATACCTAGGTACCTCGTTAGTGAAATCGCTGCTAAAGTTCAAGATTACACATATACTAGAGATTAAACAGTAAACCGACAGTTGACCTGAAGGTTGGCAAATTTTTCAAAGAAAATCTTGACTCTAATTATTTACAGTCGGTCTGGTGCCGTCTAAATACTTGATCTTTATAATGTGCTTACTATCATTCATGAGCCTTTTGAGCCCAAACAAACTATACACCTACTCAAAGTTTACAGTATGCGAGACCTTTAAATGTCACGTTGACGAATAAATCCGAAGAATGGACATTCAATAATGTGTTTCTATATTGTCCTAGCCATTTTCTCACCCACGTCCCATGGGAACATGTAGCTTTTGGAAATCTGACCAGAGCGGTTCTAAAGATTACCCCCTACATATAAACTTAATTTTTTTTCCTCTTCATCATGTTAGTCATCTCGTCGTCATCATCTCCCGAGCCTTTTCCCAACTCTGATGAGGTCGGCTGCCAGTCTAACCGGATTCAGCTGAGTACCAGTGCTTTACAAGTCTTTATCATATTAGTATAGATTTCTAATATAAAAATTCTAACTATAAAAGATACTTTCAACTTACGTCAGCATATAAACGAAGCCCTGTAGCACCTCGTTGTTGCGCTGCGCTCCCAGTTCACAATAGAAGTACCTCGCGCATTGTATCGGGTCGCATAGCAATATTCTCTTCCATCGCACGGCAGGCTTCTGTGGAACGTTCAAAACTTATTGTTGGACATTTAAAGAGGTTGTGCTTACTTGTAATAGATACTGTTTAGTGTTTGCGCTTGTTAGAATGTAAGGGGCTGTTTAGTCTAAGCTTAACCACAGATTACTACAGATACTTCACTCAGTAGAAAACTTCCAATACCTATTACGATAATTGCCTACTCCTTCGCGTCAGCAACCACTGTATGCTAAAATGCGCCTAAATGCTCAAGCGTACAGCAGTGATTGCTTCGCACCGCGCGATTCCACAGTAATCGCAGGGCTGCCTCTTCGGTAAAATTAAATTAACATAACTTTTTATCTATGTTATTGAGAACTGTGAATATGTTCTGACTTTTATGTGGCAGTTAAAAATTTTATCATTTATAAAATATTTAACCAACTTAAAAAAAAGGAGGTGATTAGACATAGGTACAGGCCAAACTGAGAAGTTTGACTTGTATGGTTTGTAGGTATGTATGTTTGTGCGCGATAATCTCGCGTTTGGCTAAACCGATATCGATGCGATTTTCAGAAAAGGATTTGTTACATTTAGGAGAACGTTTTAAAATAAGTATAATACTTCTTAGTTTGATGATGATCTTCGGAGATGTTCACTAGAAATGAAAAAAAAAGCCTTAAAAAAAGAGAACCGACTTCAAATAAGGCACAAAGCCGTAAGAAATAATTTGTTTTTTTATGTTGGTGCTAACAGCTGGTAATTACGAATCGAAAAAGCACCGACATCAAAAAATAAATTATTTTTTACGGTTTAGTGTTTTGAAGTCGGTTCTCTTTTTTTAAAGTTTGTTTTATTATTTTTGTAAGTTTGTTTTGTTTTATATACCTATTGGTGCTGACTGTAGAAGAAACCTAGATAAAACATAATTATATACATCAGTGTGTAGGTAAAATAAAAAAATCTTTAAAGTTACAGCACATAAGGCACCACACGGCATCGTAATGCGCGTACGAACGAACAGCACTATTAGAAGTCGGTTAAAAATTGAACGGCGTGCGCGCGCTTCGCTTGTGAAAACCGCAACTGAATTTGATCCGCCGGCGGACCGAAACCGCTCGGCTGGGCGGTAGGCACTTATAGCGCGCAAGTACATGGAGTGACGGAGGCCTGGCTTAACGTTGATTTTTAAAACAATTTTGTATTTCAAACTTACTCTGTCTATAATTATTATTATGCATCTGAATTATAGAGTTAACACAATGATAAGGCATGTGACTTAATAATTATGCTCCATCGCTTCTCTAAACCAAGGCAATAAAATGATTAAACGGAGAACGAGCATCTGCTCGCGGCTTCATCGGTATCCCAATAGAACTACGGCAAAACAAGTGTAAGCATTTGGTTTAAAATCTGGACAGCCGTAAAGAATATAAGGAACAAATTATAAATATTCAAACTCACAAACTTTCTCATTAATAAATATTAGCAGAATTATATAGCTACATATACCTACTTTATGATAACAACAAAGATTAATATTATTACTACCCAAAGTGCGTACTTTGGGCTCTCAAGATTAAGCAAAGACTTTGAAGAATCTGTGTCACCCGCATTCTCGAAATCTCCGGTCCATCAAAGTAAATGTGAGGACAGTTATTTGGAACGAAATAACATTCTTCATATTTTTTGGATTCTAAACGAATATCTGTTCAAATATTAGGTCAGTCAAGAAATATTTCATTAGAAATGTTTTTAATGAGTGATCTTGAAACTCTCTTAGATTAATTTGTCTATAGTAAATAAGTACCTAGAAACTAGTCATTATATTTTTTCATTTTTTTTCAATTATTGACTTGTTTACTTAATAACATTTATTGATGCATTCTAGGTAATAGAGTCATCAAACTTATCTCTTGGCTAAGAATGCGAAAGACCATTATTAAATAATAACTCATAAGAAAAAAAAAACAAAAGAAAATTATGCACATAATATGGATCTTCACTCACATCAGAGCGCAATTTCCAAAATATCGACCAACTATCGATACTGCAGTAAAAAGAGCTAAACGTGGAAAAAAGTGGCTAAAGGTGGCTAAAGTCTGAACGAGGCTTAAGAGCAGAGCAACCAAACGTTTCGGGTAGTTTAACCCCACTCTGCGTAGTACTGTTAATGCTCAAAACGTTTTGCTCACGATCTTTTTCGTTTCACGTTTTTAACCGACTTCCCAAAAGAGAGGGATTTTCGGATTTTTTATTTGTAAGTTTATTAGGAGTTTTAGTATCGTTAAAAGAAAAGACCAGAACGTTAATTATAAGAAGTAAAGATTCCAAGAATACATTTTATTTATGCAATTAAAAAGTAAATCCTGTTCTATAATTATCGATTTTTCCTCTATAAAATGCATCAGGCATTCTTGAGAGATGTAAAGTTAATATAACTAATTTATTTTCTAACAGTACCTATGTCATTACTAATAACAAAACTTAAGAAAATGATTACAATAGTTTGAAAAGTCATTTAAATAAAATAGTTTTCATTTAAAGGCATCTCAAGGTGCGTTATACCAGATGGCATAGATCTAATTTTCAAAATCTCCGATAGCAATTTGTATTAAGTTTTGAGACGACTTAGACTGTTAAGTGGATCACACACACAATTTGTTTTGTTAACTTGCATAGACTAAGTAATGCAAAATAATATGTTTTCTATTTAGATGTTAGCAGAGACCTTTTGTTCAATAGTTGAATAAAAATAATGAGCCCAAGATGTAACTTTTAGTTCATAAATAAGTTACTAATTGTGTGATTTTCAGCTGTTGTTCAACTATTGCGTCTATATCTCGAACAGGGTGACAACAACACGTCCATAAACGTTGTTATTATGTCCTAAAACGGTGCGTGGTAGTGTGATATCCATGTAATAGGTATGTTAGTAGTTTGTCAAAGATCGAACTGATAAATATGATGATTTACACGTTCTCCTAATATTTTAGCAGCTTCATTATCGACAGATCGGGTTAATCCGGTAATTAACCCGATCTGTCTACTAACATATCGCTGAAAATAGACAAATAAGTAATTGGTTTTAGTAATTGAAGACTACAGATACCTACCTAGTAGAATAAATTATTTTTAGGTTTATATATTTTTGCTAATGTCTACTGCAATTTCATTCGAATCCTGCGGGAACTACTCTTATCACCTTAATAACAAGTGACCGCAACTTTACGTCTAGGGTTTATATCCATGTTATATTTCTGCTCCAAACATTTCAATATAACAAAGTTGCTTTCGCATTAACAATATTCTTAATATCTTATTTGAAACTACTTATACATGACTTTAACTTTGAATTTAAAAATTATATAGAATCACTCAGACACAAATTGAATTAGTAATGAGCACCTTGTCTAAACTTCTGCGTATAGTTGCAGAAGATAGTTGCTGTACTTCGAAACTTGGATTCAAAACAACACTCGAGACAGCACAGACTGCCTAAACTGCTAATTTAATTATTCCGTAAGACCTACGTTAGTACAATGTTCAGAGAAACCTAGATTGCAAACATATTTGTAGCTAGATCAAACTTAATTAGATATATCGCACTTGTATTATGTAGGTAGGAGACACTTATATGTCTAAAGGAACAACGAAAATAAAATAATCGGTAATGAAAAGGTACCTACTCATTAAAATGGTATCAGTGAGATTCAAAGAAAGAGAGGTTAAATAATAAAAAAATAATTTCCCTTCGCAACGGTAATCTGTTTAATTGGATTAAATATTGTATAAAAAAAAACTTTTATAAAACTAAGAAATAAATCAACTTTGAATGGCTACTCACTTTCCTGGAATCTCTTGGGCAATGTTTTAAGCTGGGATAAGGTTATAATTCAAATATGTACCCTATGATAATACAATTAGGTAGGAAATTGAATGAAGCTGAACAAACAAACAAACAGTTTAGTTACTTTGATACTTTTAAAGGTTAAACTTGTAAAGATAGCCTCCTACGCATGTTGGTCAAAACTAAGATGATGAGATTTCAGTAACAGACGAAAATACCTATTCTAATTGAATTTTAGTTTACCTACTGGCCGCCGCAATCTAATTTTAACCAAACTGCTCTGTAAACGTTCGCACAACTTTCCTAGAAGTTACTCACTCCATTTTTGGAGCTGTTCAAATTTTCTAAACGGTTTATGAAAAGCGAAATAGTCCCGCGGCGTCACGATGTGGTTAACATTGATAATAAAGCTAACAAACTCCAAAAAACATCGTTAAACCAGCCATAAAAACTGAAAACTCGCACTAAATGAACATGAAATGCATACGTAATGATCCTTGTATGCGCTACCGCAAACATACCAATTTAATGGTATTGTTTCACCGCTTGGACTGAGGTTTCAGCAATTATTACCATAGTCTAGTTAAAACTGGTTTTAAAATAAATAAGGTATGAAACTCTGCCAAAAGCTTGTGCGAAAATGAGTTCATTTGCAATAGCTGATAAATTATTTAAAGCAAATGAATTAAACAGCAACGTTTATTATTCGGATGGCGGGGAAATGGACGGGATGCTTTGTTTAAAAAACCTCCGGACTGACAAAGGGCGTAACGAAGAGATCCCGGACTCTCATACATTAACACGGCTTTGTAGACAGACGGATTCACAAATATAATGAGTTCGTTTATCCGATTGTGAATGGTATAATGATGTTCTTTTTCACTGAGAGCAGAATCGACCATTAAATGTAAGTACTACAGTGTTAATTAGAGTATTCCCGATCTTGCCAGTCACCGAACAGAATTTTCCACAGACATATTTAATCACGTTAAATTTTCTATAGAAACCGAAATCCTCTTAAGTTTTCTAAATGCTAATGGCCGTTTATTAGACGAGGAGTTTGTTTAACGACATTAAAAGGAAAACGTAAACTATTCCTTTGATGCCATGAATCACTCAAACAGTTACGAAGTATTAAATTACTGTTGATTTCTCTGAGGGTTACAACAATTTGTTGGGACGTATTAACTTAGTTTGTAATATAAATTTTATCCGTTTTGTTATAATCATAATGGAGATCTGTAAACGGCCTTGAGTGCTTCATTTCTGAATACAAATTGAGCCAATCAAAGAAAAATGTAGCGTCAGTGTAAAAACTTTATCTTTGTAATCTTTCAATAGAACTAAGTAAGTTATATTTATTTACAACAACAAAAATACGATGCCTACTTTCACATGAATATATTTTTTTTTACCTCCAAAAAAATCCTCGCATATTGCCATGTCATTAATTTTTCCCTATATAAGTATTTTTACTTAATTCAAACTCTCTAAATTTTTAATAAACAATATTGTATGCAAAACTAACTGATAAAATATTCATAGTAACTTCGATTATTTATGAAGTATTTTGTAATTAAATACGGTTTAATAACTACCTATTGAGCCTAAAGCCGAGGAAAATATCAATTAATTACTAGGTTGGAACTAAAGCTACTTGATTAAAAAGCAATATTGTACAAGAATGTCGTATTTTGTACAGTTTTGTTTGTACTCAACAAAGAGTTCAAGGATTTTATCTAAAGGGTGCTGGAATAGTTTATATTCTGGCCAGTAACGGTTAATTACTTTTTTAATATTCGTTCTTAATTCAAAAGTGGAAGCTTAGACGTCACTACAGCGATTTTTATCAGTTGCTAAATGTTAACTAGGTTACTTCTTAAAATTCATGAAACCGCATAACAAAAAGTGTTTTTTTTTTAATGACGGGCAACGATTTAACTATCTTAAATTCTTGTAAATCAAATTAATTATTTTAATTCCAGCAACAAATAGTTAATGATGAGAACAAACACTAGTAACGAAATAAGATATCACAAATGGCGTGTTTACTTTACCTAGTACTACAGATACTTCACAATCACGAAATATTACCTAAAATAATTATTCAAATACCTACCTAATTGCCGAATTCACATTATAAACAAAAGCCAAACGCTATGCAGCTTCTTCGTAGACACAGTTGCAAGCTTCCGACAATTGATGATAATGTGTGTTTAACATGTGGTTTATGTACAAAACAGGCCTTGGTCTAGACACTTCAAATACGTGTTATTCTGTTATTCAACAGGGATATCAGTATAGACAAGAACAATGAAGAGAAAGTAATTCAAGTTAGACAAACTAGTTCTAAGCGTATAAAACAGTTATATACTGTAGAAATGGTTCTTGTTTGTATTGTGTAGTGTAATGTTTATGTTGTCTAGTAACCGTTTTTTGCTTTTAGGTTACCTAGTAATGAATCTACATAGGTCATAACTAAGCACTTCACTTATGATAAATACATTTTTAAGTTTTTATGCGGAAGTGATATATGTATATTATTTAGAGTAGGCACTTTGTACACTGCGGACACTCAGCCATCAGTTGGTTATTTTTATTTTTAAAGAAATATGTACTTTATTCCAATTAGTTGCCAGTCGGCCTGTCACTCTAAATACCTAATCTCACATGCGAATATATTTTTTTTAATACTTTTTAAAATATATTTTACATGCTAGGAATAGTATGCAAATAATAACTTACAACGGTATTCTGTGAGCTCAAATCCCTTTTGAAGAGAAATCGAAGGAGCTTGGAGGCAGCTGTCAGCGCTTGGTAGTCTTGAACTAGAAGATGAAGACTGTATAGCACTCCTACTAGTAACGCCAATAGGATGATCAGCCTGGAAAATATTAAAAGAAATATTTAGGACAATATCTAGAATATTGTTAAAAACCACGAAAAATTCTATGCATCATGAATATGCGATTTTCCAAAAAAAAATCTCGTCATCTCCCCAGCCTTTTTCCAACTATGTTGGGGTCGGCTATTGGTCTAACCGAATGCAGCGGTACCAATGTTTTACAAAGAACGACTGCCCATGAGGTCACAGAGGTCGACTATCGGTAACAGTCTCACTGGCTTCTGACGACCCTTAACAACTGCCAAGCATGTTCAATAGCCAAAAAAACTACATATTAAGTATTAAACTTCAATCATCAGAACCGTGGGTGGAATTTTACATGAAAACGATTTTTAAATGATACAGTATTCGGTCAAATATAAATCAATATATTACATTTAAAAATAGACACAAGCAGTCCCTAGACGATTCTTCGATCAAAAACAATTTTCTTTTGTTTTCAATTCGATTCCGATTATTTCTAAAAATAAAGTCTCGTGTCATAATAAAAAGTACCTAAGAGAATTTAACAAATAAAAGCAAACTTAATTGCTTCATGAATAATAATGATTTTATTATTAGAACCAAAACCAATAAAAATAATACGTTCAAAGAAAATATCTACGATTTCTAAGAAAAAATCTATTGGCAAGGCGCCAGTGCAAAGGATTTCGAGAAATATGTACTTCAACGACTTACCGAAGGAAATTATATGTTATGAAAAATGAGCTTTTGTTCCTCGAAGAGATTGGTTTTTTCTAAAGGATCGACCCATTTATATAAATTGTATTTAAGTATATCTCTTTCCAATGAAATATGGATAAAGTTGTACAGTACTTATGGACACCCACAGTTTGTCGAAAGAATAGAAACAAACCAGAAAAAATGGAACTACATTTCTAGGTTCCGGTAAAGTATAAAAATAGCACTGGCTGGTTAGTACTTTTAATAACTTCATTAAGACTACCTGATTCTAATTATAGCAAAGCAAGGCACCAAAAAAGCTAAAGAAAAAATGATGAAACGATAGCATTATGTTTCGCGTCAGCGTCGCGTCTAGAACAAACAACCGACTCAGCTTATTTAATTAATTAAAGAAGTCCATAATTCAGTCCGAGACTCATTTCGACCGAACATTTGAATTTCCAAAAGAAACGTCCGAGCTCGTTTCCCACCAGACTCTGTTTACAGAACCATTTCGGAAATTAATTGGCTCCCAGTTTAAGTTATTTACTGTTTAATTGTGTTATTAGCCCAAGGCGAGGCCGGAATTTTATGTATACCTTCACAGTATCTTTCACTTTATCTTTAAAGTTTTCGCTGATCTAAATCTCAAGGTTTTTTCCATATTTTTGCGACACCTGGCTTCGACGCTAATGGCCGAAGACCATAAATTTGTGAAAGTTCAAACCTTCATGAATAGTGTACCTGAATCGTCTTTTGTTTTTATCTTTAGTCCCAAAGATTGATTAGTGGTAGAACTTGAGTAATGGAAGTTGGAGAAGTTTTTTCACAAGTTTCTGACGGCTCAAACATTAGATAAAAGTAGTGTTGTGAAATAATTTCGCTGTAATAAGAAGTTGTGGCTAAGAGCGTTAACAATAAAGCAAAGTGAAATTGCCTTACCACGGCGAGTTCGGCCGACTTTTTGAACTGAAGTTATATTTTTATAACATTTTATTACTTTTGAACTATAATGTAGAAAGTGGACGACTATAACATGGATTATGAATTAAGCCGAAAATAAAAACAAAAAAGTTTTTATTGTTAACATTTTTGGAAAAATCGTTTCAAAAATAAAATAAAAAATAGCGTCTTACTTGATCCCCATATCAAAACACACACACGACTTATAACAAACACAGAATTCAATGAAATACCTGGGCATTCCTTCCCGCGCTGATTAAATTCGAAAATGCCATTTCTCCGCATAGCCACGGTACTTACCAAGTCTTTGGTATAACACTACCATGTTTGGAAGGTTAGTGGGCCGTATGGTGTGCAGTTAATAGGCATGGCCACCTAAATTGGAGCGTGCTATGTGGCTGGAGGAAAGTGGTCGCGCTGCACTGCCTCAACGAGTTTGTTGTTTAATTTCCTCTAAAGATTATGTATAGGCACGCAGACGGTTTGTTGCTATTCACTGAGAATGTTTAGTGCCGGACGTTATTCCTTTGTATGGAATTTGATTTTACTATAGTTCAAAAGGTGTATGAGTACTAAAGTAAAGAAATATTACGAAATTCTGTTTTAAACGGTAATTCAATACCTTTAACGTCAGAAAATGGCATAATGCCTTCTTTGTTTTCTCTTAGAAATCTTTTTCCTTAAATTGCGTAAGATGACAAATAAAATCGTAATGGCCTTACACATAAAATGAATGGTTTTATAGGCAGTTACTAAAAATAAAGTTGATTTCAACACCGTCTGCTTGAAAGAACGAATGAACAATTTTTCAAAAAGTATCCCAGGCATCTGGCGCTTAAAGCCACGCTCGACGCGCCAATTCCAACATAGCTGATCCCAACTTCTGCAATGTCGGGTAATAGCTGTTTGTTTGAAAAATTTTGACTTTTTTGCTTTCAACAACTTTCGCGAAACTAAACATCAAAAACGGACAGAATGTAAAAATATTAAAGCTCAAATTCGTGCAGCAGAATATTGCTTGGCAAGTTTAAAAAAAAACTAACTTAGGTACTGTTCAGTATCGGAAATAAAAAGTTTTTCAATCTGTTCAGTGAAGTTACTTGACCGAGGCGGTTCGCCCACAATTTGATATAACCAATAAATCAGTTGCTTCGAGTAGGTAAATTGTTATTGTAGTCGGAAAACTGTTTTCTAATAAACTTACAGTAGGTTGAAATTTTAGCTTTATAACTGAAAGCTAGCTATTTTTCCACCTACATAGGACTCAATTAGTAAAAAGCTTATAACTATTTACAAGACATGAACTGATTTGACTCCATGCCAATATATTATTAGTACATAAAAGTATGTACTAATAATATATTGGTATTATTTGGTACAAAGGCAAACTATTTGGCATTCAGGTTCCAATTACTTCAGCTGCATTCTGTCTAATATTATAATGGGTTCAAGAGTTCGTCATTCGAAAGGGTGCTGCAAAGCCAGTAAGTCTGACGACCAGTCTTACACCTAATCATCGGCACGATTCTTGAGCGCTGACCTTCACCTGCGCAGAAGTAATTTATTGGGTCCCTTTTGTGGTATGAAGTGAGGTTAAAGCGGTTATTGGCCCGCAGCGCATCGCGTCATAGCCGTCACTCGGGATTGGTTCTTTGCTAATAAATCATTTCTGTGCAGGTGAAGGTCAGCGCTCAAGATTCGTGCCGACGATTATACCTAGGGTTGGGTTGCTCGGGTAACTGGGTTGAGGAGGTGAGATAGGCAGTTGCTCATTATAAAACATTTATAAAAGGCTACGCAGATGCTATTCGAAGGATGCGAAGTGGTTCCTACGGAATACAGCGGAACTACAGGCTGTTGTTTTTGTAGGTACCCACAGTAACTTTTATGTGCATTGTGCACTTGCTATACGTGTATACTACCTTCATAGGTTTTTAGAACCGTATTTTATATGGCGTCGTTACCCAGGTCATGAAATCTTCTGGGTTAACCTACTTATAGTTATTTTTATATACACCGTACTTGAAATTACCTTTTCTCTATTAGCGTTTACGACCAGCTTGTTAAACAACTTTATTATTTAAACTGATGTTCCTGAAATTAATAATTATTTTTAAGTTTCTTTTTGAACTAAGCGGGCTACCTATGTGAATTTTCGCTATGAAATATTAATTTTGTAGTCGATGACGTTTTATCTGATTGGCATGTAAGTAAATAAGAAAGATTACATCTGTGGAATATTCAGTAAAATGCCGTATTTTAACAAAGGACACATCTCAGCTTATATTATAATATTCTTGGCTTTGCGCATTGTTAACATTTCACGTCTTCCTTTTGTCATAATAATAATAGTGTGGCAAGGAAGGATTCTGTGAGTAAATCTTCTTCAACGTTAGGTATGTGGAAAGCGAAAACCACATCAAAATATATCTTATTGTTCTCTAGATTAGCTCGGCGCGGAAGTAAATACCGTTGGGGATTTTAGAGCAAACTATACTGTATAGTGGCTGTGAAAAGGATTACGGTATATTGTGGAAACAAAATCAAAGGCTGTGAAAACAATTTTTAAGATTGCTCCTTCATTGGCCGGTTCAAATTCTACCAAAGTATATGGGATTTACTGTCAGTTAAGAGTCGTAACTTTTTTGAACTAATCTACATTTTTTGTATTCATCCATTGCAATACCAAGGTATGTATAATACATTTACTAGAAATAACAACAATAATACATTACATGGTACAAAATCATTTAACTTGCTGAAACTTTAGTTCAAACATTACATAACCTTCAATATTAACATTGTTAGTCAATAAAATTGCGCAATTAATAATATCAAGCAATGATAATGATAAAATGCAAAATGTTTTAAATTGGCATAAAAATAAGGTACAATTATATTGGAAGCCCTGGCTCCTGAGCTGGGTAAGACCTGTGTTACAGGAGCCAGCAATTTAACTCGATCGTCCAAATACCGCCTAAGAGTGCTTTTTATCGAAGCTAACCGGTATCAGGGAAAATACGACCCCAGAAGGTTTAATTCAATTTGGAATGGGAGGAATTTCATTGCTCGATTTTATTTGCGCACCGTTTAGAACGTCAGCTAGGAGAAAATCACCACAATACTTGTTGTAAAAAGATTATATAAAAAACAGCTATAATAAATAAATGATTAAATAAAGAATCATCATCTGTCTAGCCTTCTACCAACTATGTTGGGGTCAGATTCCAGTCTAAAGAGATACAGCTGAGTACCAGTGTTTTATAAGGAGCGACTGCCTATCAGACCTCTTCAACCTTACCCAGGTGAATGAATAGGTAGGTATCCTAAATAATTTTAATGAAGAGAGAAATAACACATCTTCGTTTGTTTTTATTTCGAACTACTAGCATAGTGATCAATGCTCAAACCATCAATGCGTAGACACCTTTACTAAGCTTGTATACCTATACCTTCCTATATAAACCTGAGACTTAATCTCTCAGGAGCGTCGCATAGTAAACAAGGAAGCACGGTGCATAGCGAAGGAGAATTGCAGGAACACTGCAGCTTATACATAATACGTATATCTATATATGTATATGTTCTTAATTGTGGTGCATGTAGGTGCGAATTCGAAGCCGGTGGGTATGCGAACTTTGTACCGAACTTCGGCAATAAACTTCGCGCAATTTCCCGTTTGATGGAAGAAGGAATAAATTACAGGGCTGTCTAGATATATATGCTATATTTGTGTGTTAAGGGATCAGATTAAAGTAAGAAGGGATTAGATTACTGATAAAAAGTAATAAGAAAATTACTGGTAAATAACTAAGTACTAATTCTAGAATTATTTTCTTTATGTAATAAATAAAAAGTTAGCATACTTCAATAGGTATTGTTTTTAATATACATATGTAACTGTACTTAAGATGTAGGAGAAATCCTGAGGTTTGGTTTAATTATAACTAACACCCAAGATCCATGTTAACACTGTTCTCAAACCATCCTGTAACTCTCAGACAAACAGTATCCATTTTACTAACTTAACACTAATTCTCATAAGGTTTCTGCCTACTCTCACCTCTTTACATCTTAGTCTTTGCAATCTTACTTTGAATCGTAGAAGCACAATTGCATAACATTCCTTATCACGCAGAGATGTATCGCTCAAGGAATGTCACTACTTACGTGCAAACGGGTAGGCAGAGTTTAGCATAATTTGCCTACTACATGTCTAACTGTTTAATACTATGGTTTTAATGTTAATAAGCACTCGATCCTGGAGCAAAGGTCTTTCCTAGGAATTATATGAAATTAGAAATGTAAATGTCGCATAATTAATAATTACTAATGGTTTTATTTATGTAGAAAGTTGTGAAAATTATCCTGTAGGTACATGTTCTGTTTCCTGTATTTAGTAGTTTTATTAATTCTCTGGAATTAATGCTAAGACTGATCAAGTTTTGAGGGGAAAATGCAGAGTGCAGTTAAAATAGAGATTGCTAACTCATCTGCAATATAAATAAATAAATACATCACAAAAAAAAAACTAATCCAATTTTTTCGTTAGGTACAGATGCCCAACAAATCACAGCCTTCAGCAAAACATGATACGTATTTTTGCAATTCTCATCACGATGAGTTGAAAATCCAAAACGCTCTCACACCGGTTATGTAGGCTAGTTTGGCATTGCAGGGCCGGTGCGGAAAGTAAGAGCGGTGCCACCGCACCGGGCCCCATGACTTGAGCGTCAACTGTGTCGGGTACCAAAAATGCTGTTTATTATTTGATATGGCAATACTTTTCAAATACATTTTATTACGTACTGTTTTATATGTCCAAGAAGAAGAATTAACAGCAATACATATGCACATACTTTTACATAAAATAATATAAGATTTTATGTTTTTTATTCTGATGATAATTCTTTTTAGGGACCCAATTCACTCGCACTAGAACCGGCTCTGCCACATCATGCCGTTTATAAGTGTGACGACAGATTACGGTCAGTGCCAAGACGCATCACATACAATGATGGTCATTCTGATTTTCACTATGAGTCTTTGTTTTTTAATGCTTACTAGCCTTCACCTGCAACTTTACTTGATTCCTGAGGATAAAAAATTGCTTTATGTTGCCTAGTTTTATCGAAACCCGCATAGCTTTGAGCGTGAATAAGTAACAAACATACACAACTTTCGCTTTTATACTAATAGTGGGATATGTTATAATTTTTAAGTGAGAGTTTGGCACGTAACACAATATTATATGGTGTTAAGGATTTTTGTTACTTAATTGTGTTAATAAATAACTAATTACTTCTCATTAATACTGTAAACATGAGTCTATCTGTAACGCTTAAACCGGTGGAACATTTAATAAATGTTTCCTTCTCAAAAAGACGTTTGAATAATCATATTTATCCGTTATGTAAAAAGCCGCCAGCGCATCTTCAATTTGCATAACAGGAAAATTATGTATCGTAAGCGTAATGTTATTTCCTCCATTGAGAATTTATTTCGATTTGCTTATGAAATAAAAATTGGTTTCCCACCAAGAGCAGATTGATTGAATTTTATTGGTTCTTTATGAATGTGAATATTGTATTTAATTCAGTACAGATTTTTGGGGTATATTCTCGGTTATTTTCTCAAATGTAATTATCGTTTATTTTTTACGAAACATTTGAGTAAATTGAAGCCTATGTATACATATACATAGGTATATAATTATATACTACTAGGTTAACCCGCGGTTTGCGGAGGGCCTTCCCGCATCATACTAATTCCAATCTGGCTAGGCGAAAAACAGTTACAATTAAAAAAAGTTAATGAAGACGACTGGTGTATCGATTTACCCAGCTGACCATAATAGGTACAATAATTTGAAACGGGCCGATGAACATGATATCTATTCGACTGTCAGTTGTGAAGCAAAATAACTCAGAAGTGTCTACTTCTATACCTACAACCTAAATGTATAACTACATAAGTTAAGTTGTAATTCTATACAGTCTAACTTATAGGAAAAATTTGTATCACATAGAGCCTAACATTTCCATCGTAAAAAGTTACCTATCGAAATGAAAAACAGACACGGCATATAAACAACGTGTCGCTATAAAAATATGCCGAAATCACAACCTTAGTATTTTGGCATGATGTTATTTTTTGTGATTCAGATTCCGTATCGAATAGATAGATAGGGTACCTATGTAGAAGTATGTTGGTAGTTGAAAAAATACGAATAAAAATGTGTATGCTAAAATACATACCTATAGATGTATGTGTCTGAAAAGTAGAAAAATGTTGTGTTTATTTACTTTTTATATTTTGGCAATTTATTTCTGGGATTAAATCAGGGCCTATGTTACGTAAACTTCGGTTTCCTTAAGATGAGATTTATGACTGAAAAAATCAAAGGTCATGTTTTTCTTTTATCCTTATAACATTGTTTAGTTACAAGTTAGTTATACCTATACAAATTTTGGAACAGTTAAAAAATTATAACTGCCATAAAAGACAACATAATATATGCCTTACTTTGGGAAAAGCTTCTTCTTTTTTTTTAAGGTTGGTCATCAGCTTTTTGTAGTCCTTTCTGATGGAGAGACTTATTAAAAACCTATAAGACATCTAACCTCCTTGGCAGTCTTTAAAAAAGAACGGCCATTTACAAAGAACACAAAACAAAAGAATAAATTTTCAAGAATTGCTCGTTCAAAGTTACAATATTACCTGTATTCATAAGCCTAACATTACGACTATGTAAGTACAGGTTGTACTATATGTATATGTATGTAATGTATAGGTACGCAGGTAAGAACCTATAACATTTGTTTGGTATGTAATTTGGTACAACCTTTATTGGTAGCATGATATTTTAGAGCCAATTTTGTGGCTTGTTATACATGATACCTATTAAATCAAAAACAATGGTTGGCCGGCAGCCATCTTTGATAACCTAAATATTCATAGGGGATGTTCGAATTATTTTTAGGACATTATATTAAACTAACTTTTTCCCACGGTTCTACATCCCAAGGGGATTACTTCCGAGAGTAAAAGTACCCTATATAATTATTTTCTCTATCTCTAGACTATCTGTGCACTCATTTAAATTGGTTCAGCAGTTTAGGCGCAAAAGCGTGACAGATAGATCTCATTAAAAAAAAAAATCATTATAAAATGATGTTTGGAATAAGACATCCTTTAAGTCTTAACATTTTTATAAACGTACGATAGTAATACAATAGCTTGAGGCAAAACAACTCAGAATTCCACATACATGGAGCGAAAAACGATTCACAAAAAACGAACATATCCACTAGTTTCCTGTTCAACTGGTTTGTATAGGAAAAAACATCTATACGTTTTTTACCCCGCAATGCGAATCTTTTCATGTTTTTGTCTGAAGCCAAGTTTCCACGAACAACCACCATGATATCGTAGAAAAACGCTATCAATTACTTTGCTCATAATGATACCGATATAGATAGATCTAATGATAGTGGTGCTGAGTTGAGAAACCTATCTTTTCAGTTAAAAATAAGTGGAGTCGAAACCTGATCAATATCAACGATTTTTATAGAACCCATTATGGTATCTCAGAAATAAATCACAAAGCCATTTAAGCTTATAAATAAAGTGAAAATATCTAACAGATCTGGGCTTTTATGCATGAAAACAAAAAACGATCATCATTTTCAACTTTACGACCCCGATAATATTAGATCGCTGTTTTACCAATCCATGTTACTGGCACATTATGCAAAATACTATCAAGATAAACTTCGTTTTTTTTTTCGAAAATATAATAAAAAATTACCTAAAAAACTGGACAATAAATTCCGTTTAATGGTACCCATAAACCTATTTAAACTGAGCGGTACAGAATTTTTATCTTAACTCGACCGTACCATTAAAAAGTTGAGTGAGGTATATTTTTAGTCGTCTTTCTGGTCAGCTAGAATTTAGATTTACAATGATTTAAAATTTGCATTACTAAAAATTGTGACACATTAATATTAAAAAAAAATGTTTTGTTGTGCTATGTAAACATAAAAAATAACTATTGTAAAATAAATAGTGCACGTCAAATGAAAATATCAACGTTAATCGTATTTATTTTAGGGCATTTCTTTCAAAACTTTTCGCATTTCAGTTTTGAGCGTTCCCGGTAAATTCTGAATGGGTTTGCTGCTACAGAAAAACGCATTACATTATCAAAATGTCTAAACTTTTTAAAGCTGTACCAAGTTGCGTTAAAAGATTATAATATAAAATTATTTTATTTAACTCGTAAGGAAAATAAAGTAGTTCTTGTGTGACTCTCTCTCTGAGTAGTAGGTAGCTTTTGTGATGGTCCCCGATCAGAATAGGGCCTCCCCATTTCTCTTCCATGAGTGTCGTAAGAGGCGACTAAGGGAGATAAGGCCGAGTGCATACCACCAGCACTTTAGGCTTTGCGGATAGCCTACCAAGAAGCGCAGCGGTGAGCAACCACCTCAATAGAATTCCCAAGAAGGTTTCGTGTCAGACAGAAAATTTAATGCAACCAATGCAACATGATGGGCTGATCTCAAATAAAAAATAAGGATGGGGGCATGGTAATGAACAATAAAGGGTTTTTAAAGTAAACTTAGATATTGATATAGAATTACCTACGTGGGTAAAATATAATGACTAAGATGTATGTGGATATCAACACGCTTTCTACTAGAAATCGACAGGCTGGCATGCATATAAGGATATAAATCTAAATAGACAAGGAAGTACTCATTTTATTGTCTAGATACCGTAAGGTGGTATCATACTGTGTCATCTGTCATCATACATATGAGTACGTATATACTATATCGTATGTACCTACTATAACAATAATAAAATCTGCCCAATAGGCTTAGTGTGTATTGACAATGCAATATTTTTTTATTAATTCGGTTTCAAATTAAAATTTCGGTATAAAATGAAACCTATTGAAATAATTTAGTCATATTTTTAATGTTATTGTTGATATTGTTCTATCAGATATATTAAACTATTATCATGAGTTTTATTTGTTTATTGAGCTTTGAGGACACATGAAACACATTACAGGTTATTGGACTGAACGTATTTTAGCCAATCAACCGTGACTATTATTTAATATTTAGTTCTTAAGATGTCAAGGTTCCGCTGAATAAATGAGTACGAAAATGTTAAATAAAAAAAAACTAATATATTTTTCTCAACCCCACAATATTCTAAAGGTACCCGACGTAGAGAGTGCGGAAATGTTTAAATGAAAAGTTACTCATCATTTTTTCTCAACCCCACAATATTCTAAAGGTACCAAACCATCCGAAACTGACCCCTTTGACCTACAAAATAAATTAATCATACTTCGTCACCAACATGAGTTCCTTATCACTAACAGTGTTGACTCGTCCTATAAGATTGTGTTTACATAATTTTATCAGATCCTCGGTTTACGATTACGACCAGCCTTTGACACGATACTCATCGGGTCGGCATTACATACTCGTTTTGTTTTCTCTCTTCGCTCGTATGTTACGAATAACTTGATTAATAAAACTGTGGGATTTACCAGGAAACCCGTTTTCTGTGACGAAGTGGTTTCGAAATTAATGTCATCTGCTTGTTTTTATTTATAGAAATGGTTGTAGGTGTTTTGTTTATCCGCTTAGGCATTTTAGCAACTTTTGAAACACAATTATTTTGGTTAAAAAAAAAACACTTAAAAAGTTATAGATTGTAGTTTGCAATTTATTACTTTACTTTTGGGTAAGATTATAAACTAAAAAGTTCCAGCCTAATGATATCTTAAGACACGCTATACATCAGAGCTTAAAAACTTTAGCTAGTTACTAATACAAATAGTAAATTAATAGATATTACTTTCAAAGGTTTACTCTAACAAAGTCTTCACAAACAGTTAGTGTAAAACACGAATGTAACAAACTTTTATGGAAATTGGACTGCACATCTGCCAAGTTTCACAATGGGCCAGGCTTACGACCAGCATTCCACTTTGTAGGTAACGGGTGAACCAGAGCGGGAGAATGCAGGCCTTTACGAGAATGGCTGGGAGTTAGTGTTCACCTGTTTAGGTTTTGTTTGCTGTATTTTGAATATATCTATAACAATAAATGCATGTATATTGCAGGTACTGAATTGTATGACAGAAAAAAAAAACTTAAGCATCATTTATAATAACAATCGTTACATTAATGAAATGTTTTACACTAAAAATATCTGTCATGAAAGAAATCGTAGGTATTTTGTGTAATGTGTGTGTGAAGATAAAAAACATTAAATGTATCAGAGAAGGGTAAAACGTAAGAAATAAACATTGCACCGACAGACCCTAAATATTGTTGCAATCATGGCAGGATCCGTCATGCAAAATTGTTTCAACATTTTCACTAAAATAGGGTCAGAATAGGTACATCCTTCTTAACAAGGAAATAATGCATGTATGGACTGCAACTTCAAAACCACTTTAACTTTAATGATGTTTGCTACTTAACAAAGTAATATCATACGATCTTAAAGTTAACGGTAAGACTGGAAATACTACGGAACCACACACAAGCATTGCTACAAAATCAGAACATGCATGAATTTTTAACTATATATTGAATAATCGGTAAATATGGAAAAATGGTTGATGTATTTCCTCGGTAAAAATTCGAAAGAATTTGAAAACAATAATCAATGATTGTGATAATAGTACCTAGTAAGACTAGAACACCTTAAATACCATATGTTTGTTACAACAAAAATTGAAATAAGAGCCATCTATCAGGCTTTTCCTGCAACTAAGATGTTCGTCACCTGACAGCGCCATCTAGGGAAAATTGAAAATAGCTTTTGCTTAACAGTTTGGTTTTATCACCAGCTTGTTCCAATATTTGATGTTAGAAAGCGCTCTACAAAATAGTTTTCATGCTTATGTTAAAATTTTGATTAATTCTCCGTGTAAGTAAATAATTAAGATAAATGAAATCTACTATGTTGCTGTGTCAATAGATAGTGAAGATTAGTCTTAATTGAAATAGTCCTTATGAAATATGAGCTATTCATAAATCCAATAAATTCATATATCAATAAATAAGGGCTATTCATAAATCCAAGACTGCCTTACAAGCACATAATACCTACTCTGAAATCAATGTTTGTTTGTTTGTCTCTGTGAATGAACTAGTTTTCAGCTGTATCTTGACTGGATCCAAAGCTCGGAAGCCGACTCCGACACTGTGTAATTGAATTTATAAGCACTAATCTAATAAACACTAGAAAAAAGACATCAAACAATAGGGACGACCTTATGAATACTTATTAGAGTAGTTCGGATCATTAAGAAAAGTCAAAAGTTTACTTTGATTCTCTTCTCACCGTTCCGTATTATGTAAGGCTTTACCGGGAAATATAACTTTCATTATTCATTTCATTCGGCTATTCAGAGAGAATTTGTTGTTAAAACGCCGGCTCATTATTACGGCCTTGCTTTAATTTAGACGTCGTCGCTCATAATATTTTCGTTAGCTTTGAGTTGTTCTGGATTTAGGAGATATACTAGTTTTCTTGTTGTTTGAAAAATACTTTTTAAGATAGAGCCATGGATAACCTAACAATCAGGCTCATTTGTGACAGTATAATCCGTTATGTAGATTAATAAAAATGTTTTCTTAACAGTATTTTAAGTAACAATAAGAACTGTCTAAACTCCACTATCTGAATTAAATATTCAGAATTATATATGCAGTAATGTGCATTACAAGCACTACCTCACAATAAATTGGTAGTATTTTATAAAGTTTTACCCGACCGCATGGAAAGGGAACAAACATGTAGGTAGCTATATTAGAATTATCATACTTATATTATTGCCAACCGAATAGTACCGAATGAACTTTTTGAGTACATGTAAGGGCTTGTTATAATTTACAAACTAGAGTTCGTTTTCTTCGCCACCTAGTGACAGAAACATGAACTATTGAAGTTTACGTTCGCAGTCGCCAAGTTACTTTGGGGTTGTTTTGTGTAATAAGTAGTACCCCTACTAGATGGCAGCAGTAGTAGTTTGAAATCCATTGTTAGCAGATAGGTAATAAAATAATTTATCTATTTTTTGCAGTGAATGTACGTAAATATTTTTAGAAAAGAAAATGTATTTTTGAAAGATCAAGATGAAACTCAATAAAGAACATGGTTTTCTACTCAAGCTTCCAGTGAGTGCGTGTTATACCTATTTTATTTAACCAGAAAATAATATTATCGTATCTTATATTACGTCTCACTATTAGGTCCAGACTCCACCTAAACAGAGCGGAGCAGACAAACTGTTAATAGAATTTGGTCATTCGTACACCTCGTCACCACCCACTCTTTAGTTTTCCTGGGCGTTAATTTGTCAAGAAATTCAATTCTAAAACGTTCGCAATCAACAGAAAAGTTAAAATCTTCACTACCAACGGAAACTCATCTTAGTGATTAGTATCCTAAAAGTACATAACGGGCCTGCTTGGAAGAGATTTCTTATGAAATACTCGTGCCTTTGTACATACTATTTGTTTTGCTTTTCTTCTCGTCTGTGTTCTATGTATGTGTGTGTACATAAACTATCAAATAAATACATACCAAGCTGCTGTAGCAAATACTCCAAGCCAATTATTTTAAGCATCCTTAATAGGTCTTGAAAACCTAACTTATTTACTCGTACAATCCAGATAATCGCTCTGTTAATTCAACTATACGATTAAGCTATAGACTTGATCAATCTAGACCAAAAGCGATTAAATTTAGGTCCAAATAATTAAGCGGTTCACTAAATTGGGGTTATTATTGTTAACCCTCGGTAGGGTGATTAAATTTTGAAACTAGCAGGTGGTGTAACGGCGATGTCGGCAGATTAAAGTGGACGATGCCACCAAATAATAGTTTGGGGACATAGAGAATTTAGGAAATGGAGGCTTTACCTAATTAAAAATACTTGCTCTTAAAAATATGACTGAGAATTATTGTATGAATAAGTGCAAAAAATATTCTATACGTTCTTTCTAATTGTTTAGAAAATTACTGAAGAAATAATGCTAAAAATCTAGATTTGAAAAAAAAACCTAAAAAATCTCTTTTCCTTCTTTGGATCTTTTCTGTTATAAACCTACAAAACCGACTCGAAATTACCACAAAAGGTGTAAAACAGTCAGTCATTAAACTATTTGAGGTGGCTCAGACACGCCAAGTGGTGACGTTGACATTTTAAGACTGCGCAAATTACCATAAGCTCTTTTAGCCACTCAAACCAGAACAGGGATACTGCCTTGCTTGTTATAGCTATGTAGGACTTCAATGAGGATAGGGTTGACAAAATTTTTAAAACTTCCTTATTTGTAAATTTTTTTGGTTATGGCTTTAATAAAGATGTATTCTGTCTTTGAAGACAGCTTGCTAGCTACACATTTACATAGAAAATATATATCTAAGTAATGACATGTGCATGAATTAGCAAATTAACGATTTGGTAACTATCTTTTATGAGTACACCAATCTATTACACCATACATAACCATACTATACCTACATAACAAAATAATGGAATGTTTATTACAGATTTCAAGAATATTTTAATTTCGTAGGTAATTTTTCTAAAACCTTTCATTGTCATTTCACGTAAACGAACATTTAAAACAAAAGAAACACGCATGAACTTCAGTTGTTT
This sequence comes from Helicoverpa armigera, assembly GCF_030705265.1. Taxonomy (NCBI): domain Eukaryota; kingdom Metazoa; phylum Arthropoda; class Insecta; order Lepidoptera; family Noctuidae; genus Helicoverpa; species Helicoverpa armigera. The sequence continues at coordinate 3,268,204 of NC_087132.1, read as the reverse complement.
TTTGCAAATCTGTACGAGTATTTAAATATGGTTATATCAGAAAGCCATAACCCTAATTCGAAGCTTGGAACATAGCTGATAACACGGCAAAATAGAGTGAGAATCTGGTACAGAACGGGTGCTTCCAAACTGATGTGAAAACGATGTCTCTCAAACACATTTTCTTTATTGCAACCATCTGCGTAACATCCCATCGTGTTTATAGGTTGAGCTCTTATAGTTCCGTTCATAATTAGACTGGTTTTATTGTTTACTAACGTTTAGATGGGACTTCGATATATGAAGCTTTACAGCTGTGTTTTTAGTAGCTATATGTTGTTTATTGAGCATTAGTCTGTTTGAGCGGGCGTTAAAGTTTTACCATAAGCTAAAGTGATACAGTGTTTAGGACTCTCCCCAGTTCACTCTTCTAATCCTTTTTCATAAATAAGCAATATTCTATATACAGTTAGTGAAAAAGAAAATTTAATTATTGAGAAAATCTAGTACCTAAAGTAGGACGCATGGTAAGTTTTGACCGAGTTCTCGAAGTAATACCCTCCGGACGCGAGAGAAGCAGCTAGTTAGAAAACATTGGTTGAAACTTTCTCAGAGTACCAAAGATTCATGGACGAGAGCTCCAAACTTGAAAAATCCCACGCCACATTTGCAGCGCACCAAAAATCACTTGAAGCAACCCATGTAAATTTGTTGACCCGGTTCCCAGCTCAAAACTAGGTCCTAAAACTCGGTCTGCATACTCGATCATCCAATCAAGAATCCATTTATCCTGGAGCTGTGAGCTAAATCCCTGCATTCGGGAGACTGCGAAAGTCGCCTCCGGCCGCAGATGGCCTTTAAAGCTTGAAAACAATCGTTAAGATGTTAGGATTAATGGGAGAGCCCGAGTTTGGGCGTTTGGGCTCGAATCCTGACCCACTTGTTAACAGTTCCCGAGCTTATTTTAGAAGTCAATAACATCTAGTCTATTCCAGTTTGCTGTGAACTAACGGGAAACTAATTTATGTCTAACTTCGGACGCGAACGCTGCATCTATTCAGACTAACCGATAGCTTTTATTTGTTTCCTTTATAGAACGGGAAAGTTGTTTTATTCTGAATTCGTGGAACATACTAATTGCAAATTCAACATTGAATGCTTATGTATCGGTGAATAAGTTATGTAGTTAGAGCGCTTTCAATCTAGCAGATTTGTGTTTTCAAACTAGTGAGCGTTGATTGGATTTAATAGTAGAAATTACTGTATTATCATACTATACCATTGGTAAATTAATTCATTTATAGCAGCTGCATTTTCACACATACATAGGTATCCATAAAAACTTCGATCCAACAGAAATACAGCAAGAATACTCCTGCTATTTCTCCACCACCCAAAGGTAGACTGGGAGAAAACGCCTAAGGCGTTAAGTCCGTCATTGTGCAAAATTGTGCATAAATAAATAAAACTAAATACCAAGACCATACTAGCCTACATATGGAACTAGACAACCTTTCTAACCTCTGTTACACTAACATCAGAAATCCGAGGTTTTACGGGAGGTCCCAAAATTAGCTAACCGGAAAACAATAATCGCTTTAAGCCCCAATCCGTGGTAAAACCCTCGCGAGCCGACTTTGAATTAAAAATGACACTGACTTTCGTTTGTTTACTTAGAATAATTTGAATAATTCTGTGATTTATTCATTGGCAACTTTGTTAATCGGCAAATCCTTGATTCCGTTGTTTCTGTGAATTTTGATTCGGTTTTGGGTTCATTTGAGTGTTTTTGTTATAGATTAGTTAATGTGATTAAAGTAATTCATTTAGTAAATTAATTGCAGTAAAGGTTAAGAAGTTTTCGCAGGACCTTAATTCCAGTTTTATAGAATCAGCATTAACATTGTTGTTACCTAATTACGACGACACAAGAAATGGAACATTGAAACTATTACCTAATGAAACCGAAAAGTCAGAAAGAAAGTATTTTACCCTAAATTTTAGTTCTATTTGACTGAAAATATCTTTTGTTAGCGAAAAGATAAAGAGATCAGAACGGTTCCTAAATATAACACAATATTGGCCATTCGAGGCGAAGAAAATATTGGTTTTATCTCGCGTGGGCGATCCGTAGCCGAGACAAAGACGCCAATGGGCCTTTTGTTGTAACCATACTATTTTGGGTAGAATACTCGCTATGATATCTTTATAGTGTATGAATAGGCCGTATGTGAAATTAGGGAATATGGTATTATGATTAAGATGAATTTGTTAGGTATGTTTTTGAGATTGATATTTTTTTACATTTTTCGCATTGAAGAAATTCTTCAGGTGAACGTGCTGATCTAACCAGTAACCAGTCTACTTTTAATTAATAATTTATCTTTGACTTATACGCACGATGTTTGTTATTGTTCAAAAAACGTAGTTACGACGGATTTTTGCCGCTCAGAAAGTGTACCACGTATACGTCCGGTTTTTATACGCGCGGATAAACCGATAAATACACCAGTGTGGAAGAGCTGTTAGGCGAACAATCACACAAACACATAATAGTTTAAAAAACAATTAGCAAATAAACCTTGTTTTCTTTGTCAATCAAAACCCGTCAGATAAATCGAAGCCTTGACTACCGACGTAACTGACTGAAGAGATTGCAATACTAAGCTTATTTGTTTACACAAAGAAACATCTAATTTAGCCAAAAAACAATCTAACCCAGCCACTCAGAGACATCATGAAGCTAATCTCCGTATGTCCGGCCAGATTTTCTTATGAGGATAGTAACACCGTAATGCGAGTTTATGACTGTTCACCAAAGCTGGCCCAGATTAGGGTAGGGCACGGTGTACTTAGGCATCGACTTACTGATTCGGGTACTACGATAAGTAGTAGAGTAGTATTTTCCTGTGTTGGTGGAAACTACAGTGTTAAATAGGTACTGTTAAAAATGTGACAGATTTATAAAAAAATGCTAAAAATACGGAAAATACTATATTAGTAAACATAGTGAACACAATGCAACATGGGGGAAAATTGTTCATGACAAATACAAATATTCTTTACATAATGACTAGTGCTGGTTACAACGACACAACTATTGATGAAATAATTTCGGTGTTTCAGGGCTTCAATAGTAACGCTGTTCATACCAAATCTAAAGCTGGTTGTCCTGTCACTGACTGTTGGTGGGTGAGCCCAGGCTTCATACATTTTTGCCCATGGTCCTTTGTTCCTACACTCAAAATAAATGGACGTTGTCAAAGAAAAGTAGGAAATACATGTAGGTAGGTAATACGTATATTAATAAACTAGTGAAGTTCATAGAATTCCATGGTTACTCATGCACCTGCAGGCAACTATGTTCCTCAAACGAAGGTATAACCGTCTGGTGATCATTATTACCACACGGAATTTGTCTCGACTAGAAAAACTGAGCGCATACGCATGACAAAATTCGCTGGTATGAAAGCACTCTTACTGTAGGCGTTAGCATTATTTACTTACAAAGCAAAACTGATGCTTATTGACTGCGAAACAACACAGCTAGAAAACAAGATCTAAATAAATCACGGCATAACAAACAAACAAAAAACTAAATAAAAGATAAGACATAAAACACTTCGCGAACAAAGAAGGTCTAGTTTCATTGGATGAAGTAGCAAATTGCATAGTATTGGGTAGGTAAGGTAAAGTTGGTAGAAATTGCAACAAGTTGCGACGGGGGCGCGGAGCTTAATGCTAATGGGACAAACTTGGCACCGCCACTGTAAGGAGGGCTGCACACGACGCGACAAGTGCGCTAAAGTTCACGATGAGACGTGATGTATGTTTCTAGATTTTTGTTTCGGTTTTAAATGTTCGTTTGGATTAGTATTGATTGTTGTAGCCAATTAACCCTCTTTTAACTTTTTTTTTATACTACTTTCCTCTAGCCATTGCGGAGAGAACTAGTTTTGCGAAACTGCATCCGAATTAAAAGTCAACCTACCTATATTTTGTTATTGTGATGAAGGTATAAGCTACGAGAATAGTGCTACCTTAAGTTTTATCAAAATCCGTTAGTGTGTGAAGAAGTACACACCTAAGTATATCTCACAAACCTTTTGAATTCACAATATTAAAGAAATTGGGCAAACAAGCCGAGTAGATGAAGAACAGAGACGGTTCGCCTGATGATTAGCAATTCGAGTCCTTTGCCATTAGGTATACCTACATCAAAAGTATCTAAAGATAACTTAGAACAATTTATATCTTATAAAATACATGCACATAGAATAAAGTCACTTCAAACACTCTCGTCGCCACAATGCGTCACTTACGCTCGGATAAAGCTCAGAGAAAACATTTTATATAACTTTGTCTACAAGAATGTTACTTCATGATTACATCTCCTTGAATGAAAAGTTCTACATAACGTTGATAAAGTTGGTTTCGTACATGCTTTAAATAATATGAGTATGAGTAACATTTTGCAAAATTTAGGCCAAAATATTCGTGGAAACAGGGATTCTAAATTATAAGTTGTGTTGTTTTAGGTCTATTAATAAACGCTATTGGACTTTTATTAAAGCATACAATTTGAACTTAGAAGCTTTATAATGAAGCGATGACTCGGGAAATTCTAAAATCTACCGTACCTCTACGTATTTTCGTTATGTCGCCATTTCATTTTTGGGCCAATACCTATAAAATGTACCTCCATCCACAAACGCAAAATTGAGACTTTTAACCAAACAAGACCAATTTATTTAAGCTACAAACTAAACCCAAGTACAATAATACCTACATGGAATAATATTCAAAGACAAGAGAAATATCTATACAGTTGCATGTTTAATTGACACGACAGCATTCTGGTTGGAATAATTCCCAGCTGCAATTTGAATTTGACTGTCTCGGGCCGTAGGGGATTATAATTGCATACCAACCTTTTTGCTCGACGAACTCTTTAATTAGAGGTCTCGAGAAGGACAATGCTTGTCTCTGGTTCATTAAAGTATTTTTTTCTGAGGAATGGTAATTTGAGATTTTAATGAAAAAGTAAAAAAGGGTGAATGATTTTGCTGTTTGTTTATGCTGATGGTATTTTTTGGTGATGTTGTTTTTGAAAATCTGGTTCTAAGCTGGTTTGTATTTTTTGTAGGAGTTATTTACATATACAATGACTATTACAAATAGAACAGCATATGAAAGAAGAGCTTCTAAACAATATTTTCTGTACAAATATCGCTATCCGATTCAAATTCTATCCATTCACATAAAAAAGTTACAAAAGCAAAAATCCTATTCACCACAAATGCATGTATATTTCATATTCAACAGCGTATGAAAATGCACGGCAAAAACAAAAGCGATCGCCAAGTATAGGCGTGATACCAGCTTTCTCTAATATTGATATTCAGAGGGTATTTTCTTGCATTACAAAGGGTTTCAATTTTATTTGCAAGCCCCCGGGGTCCTCACATAAAATCTGTAAGGATTTGACGCAGCGCTGACTGGATGAAAATAGAGGTATAAGTATTTTACGCCGGCACTGTCTGTGTTATGCCATCGTGTGTAGCGAACCAAATAAATTCAAATTTGGAAAAACCTGGCCCGATTCACACGTTATGCCATTCGAAATCGAATTTAAAAAACGTTGTCAAAGGTTCTTTTTTGAATAAAGAACGTACGGAATTCAATTTGGTACACACTGGTCTAATTAAAATTTGTTAATCGAGTTGCGCAAAAACAATGGGAGGACGATGGCATTACACAATGACGGGTACTAAGAACGAATCCAAACCCTTTCAGGCGGTCGGTGCACGAAAACAATTAATATGATTTATGAGAGAAATAAAAACCCTTGAGGCCATTTAGCAGCATTTTTGCTTTAGCAATAGTCGACTTTCGTAATAAAATTTGATTTATAATATATTAAATTTCACAAAGAAAGCGGCTGAATTGTATTAATGAAATTGTAAAAATACGTGAGTATCGGAATATTTTGTCTAATAAATAAGGCTTGTCTTCCGTTTATTTTGTATTTTATTAGCATTTTGAAGATTTGCCAAGACTCATAATTTATATTTACAAGTGAAATAAGCAGGTGGGAAACTTTCAAGTGGTTTTTATCCCCAAGAGTAGGTCTATTTCTGGCGTAGAGATGATCTCCTTCAGGCAACTTTCTTTAGTACCCATTTATGCATAACGTCTATTGAAACGACTTGTCAAACTGTAAGCTAAGCTGTTCAAGACACATAAAAATGTAAAGTAAAAAAATTAACAATAAAAATCCAAAAGTCTCAAAAAATGATAGGTAAATTAATAACACGTAGGATTACGGGTAATTAATGTAAAATTAATTATCACGAAAAATCTTCCAAAATCTGAGAATGTTTCGAATCCCATGTTTAGTTTCAAAGAATAAGTTCTTCCACATTCAAATTTTGAATCGACGCCAAGAAACGTTCCAGAAACTTCTACAAAGACACCCACTATCCTACCATGCAGGTTGATCTGCAAAGGTCACGCATCGCATAAACACTTGTGACCTTTTTAGAGCAGTGGCTCGAGTGAGCCCTATTTATGGCCAGTTGGCTAATGGCTGGTGACATTTAAAAATAATGCGCTAAAGGTGAGGTTAGTTCTGCATCAGTCGGCGTTGGTAGAAGATTAGTTTTGTAAACATGGCGGAATTTGTTTATGGTGGAATTGGTTTGGAAAACTTGGCGAAATATTAATAATGTATGTTGTTATCATATAAGTAGTAGGTTATATTTTGGAAAGTACCTACTGAACTAATTTTATAAATTGATCAAGTTGTCTTATTATTAAATTACCTACCACTAATGTTAGATATTTATTTCTCTAAAATGTTACTGGTCTTTATAATATTATTGGAAATAGAAAACGTTTATTTACAAAGGATGTAGGAATAGACATGCAAAATTTGAAAGTCCTTTTTTATATTGCAAAGAAATCTTCTGGCAATTTCAGAAAATAGGTGCATTTACTATAAACCCACATCAGTCCAGCTTAAACACACTACAATGAAGTAGTACAGTTACACGCACAGCAGTTTACGAGCTAGGTCATCACAATATGCAGTATACAGTAACACAGCAAAGCTCAAGAGACGAATAAAACTCCAAGTTATGTCTCATAACATAACATGGAGTACCGTTTACGTAGCAACGTTTAAACATTGTTGCATGAAGAACGCGTAGTGACAGTTTGGGACTTAAACGAAGATTGTAGTAAAAGTTAAGGTCTTTTTAATGGTAACTGGGACTTTTAAGTTATGCGGAAAACTAGTTTTGATGGTGATAGTTAAGAAATGTTGAAAGAGGCTCGATTTTTGAATTAACGAATTTAGTAATTTAAAAAAACCTTTTACATTTTTTCAAATATTTTTTCAGTAGCTTTATTTTTTCTGGTCTGTGTGATGTAATGACTGTGTTTCGGATGGCACGTTAAACTGTAGGTCCCGGCTGTCATTGAACATCCTTGGCAGTCGTTACGGGTAGTCAGAAGCCAGTAAGTCTGACACCAGTCTAACCAAGGGGTATCGGGTTGCCCGGGTAACTGGGTTGAGGAGGTCAGATAGGCAGTCGCTCCTTGTAAAGCACTGGTACTCAGCTGAATCCGGTTAGACTGGAAGCCGACCCCAACATAGTTGGGAAAAGGCTCGGAGGATGATTTATTTTTTCTGGTCTCTCGCTAAGGTTCGGATTTTTACTATCTCAAATTTCTTTGCACACCTTTATTTATACACCTGTACATGATTTTTAAGAAACTTAAATCTATTTTTAGCTTGTTTACCCATGCCAAGAATATTGAAAATAGACTATATTTTTTACTTACAGACTAGCTAAAGGGTGGCAAAAGTTTTAAGTTAAAAAGTCTTTCGCCAAAGAACAAAAGTAGAATTTTCAGCGTTTTCTTTGCAGAAAAAACTTACTAACATGTAGATATTAAGTACGTTTTAGCATAACAAATAAGTTATAGCCTTTCGTAAGCATATTGCATGAAATAAATGAGATTTGCTTACGATCTTATTTCTATGCAGCTCTCAGCTGGCATCTTGCTTAATAACATTGTAGCTTGTAATAAACTTCGTTATTTAAATATCAACCGGATTACTGAAATGTTATTATGTATTTGCTGATATTTGTTCGGGAAAAATATTACTTAATTTTTGGAAAATTTTACTTAATGTTGCGTTTCATTATTTTGCGTTTTTCATATCAATGTTTACGGTTTCCGCGTTTTCATTCGGGTCCTGAGAAAACTACTTGCCAGCACTAGGATAAAAAATTGCCCAGTCTGAGAAAAAAAAATTGTTTCCTATTATAATAATGTTAGTTTAGACAACTTAAATCTTTCGTGTTATTACTATCATCAACTACATAAAAATACAAAAGTAGCTACAAGGGTAGTCTTCAAGGGTAGTCTTCAAGCGTAGTAGACGAGTAATTATCAACGTTTCTCATAACGTTAGGTGCACATAACCACAGGTAGGCTCATTTTATCTCGTGTTTGCGTAGCACGGAACGTTTCACATAAATCATTAGGGCAAGGTTATGAGTAGGGCGTGCGTGATAAAATACAGATACAAGTTACGATCGAACGGTATCGATTTAAGGCTAATGATGAAATTGGGAGCCGATTTTGAAATGTTTTTCTTGTAATTTTGTGTTTAAGATTTTTTTATATAGAACACTCCTCCTTTCAATGAAACTTTAAGTCAAACTTCAAATTACCCTATTCTTTAGCATTATTTTGTTGCTATCTTATTCATAATTTACTGCTTTGAGCACAAAAAAAAGAAACATTTCAGATTCAACCATAGGTATTACCAAAACTAGAAGTCCATATGAACTCAGACCATAGACGAGGCTAATAAAGACTCCTTCCAGAAGTGCCACAAACTACGAGAAGCCTCGTATCATTTTATATCACAAAACTATAAAGTGGACCGACAAATCGATTCCAAGTTTGTCTTTTCCTACAAACTTCTGCTGTCTTCCACACAATCATTACGCGTGGGTATACAGTACATGTTACTTTAAACCTTAATTCTTTACCTATAAGGTTGAAAATCCTGTGTTTTCTGCTGTCTTCCACACAATCATTACGCCTGGGTATACAGTACATGCAACTTTAAACCTTAATTCTTTACTAATAAGGTTGAAAATCATGTGTTGTAGATTTTAGACAAGATAGGTACTACAGAATTGTTTCTCACACAAATATTGTAAAGTTAAATGATGTTTGTAATAATTGTTCAACACGTGTTTTATATATTTTAGGTATAATGTTCAGATCTTCGAAGGCAACATGTGTTAAGTAAAATGATTTATATTGTGATAAAATCAAATGGTTTAAGAATGAAAGATAATGTAAGCTTTATATATTCCAAAAGAAATAGAAAAGCCAGTGTTAAATACGTGTTTATGTTAAGTCAGTATATTATGTAATCTAAAAACCGTTTCAATTATAAAAAATCTCGAAGCCTATCCAAATTTTTCATAAATCTTCACCAAAATCGTATTCGCTCTCTGGATGTATCTGAGAAGCCAAAAAGACAGAATTTTTTATCAAATTTCCCCGAAAATTGTACGAAGGCATTTTCCAAGAAAATTTGAATAATTTCATTTAATAACTGTGATGACTCGACCGGTGCTTGAAGAAGGACTAAATGTTATTAAATGTATGAAATTTTCATGATCAACTTTTATAACCAATTTTATTTTATACAAGTCGTGCTCCTCAAATTTCACCGCTTGAAGCTAATCTTAACTCGTTTTTTAACTTTTTTGCTAGACTTTTAAATCTTATCATCATAATTTTGTATTGGTCTTATTCGTTCAAAATAAACGTCACAGATCTATTTATCTTTGATTATCACGTTTAAAAATATTAATATAATAACCAGTAATTGTTTAAACAAACCCAATTACAACAATTAACAGCTAATTACTAAGATCCTCTACAACAGTTTCTATAATACAATATTATTAATACAATATTGTTCGATCTGTAATCGCTTACCAATAACATGTCATTGTGTAGTATTCACGAGGGAATGAGACGTACAAATCTGTGCACATGTATGTAACAACTGTCTATTGTTGTAGATGCAGGAGTATTTACAAGCTTGATGAGATGTATGTCGGAATATATGTATTTTAGTTACTAGCAAAGCACTGGTAATTATGTAGCTACATCCGGTTATACTATAAGACTGATGATATTTTCGTTACTAGCTTCCAGTAGCCAGTAGATTTGATCTGCGTACTCACCGTTTAAAAAGAAGCCTCCCTCGAATATCGCAGAGTAGGAAACAAGGACCGAAACCTGTATTAGGTACGGGACCATAAATAAATCAATGCGTTTTTAAACTTAAAAATTGAATGTAAGTATTTTGCATGAAACGTAATAAAAGTAGCCAGCTAAATATCAAAGCTACAGTAACAAACATATTCTAAAGATCCAAGTCCTCCAACTACGATTAATTAACAGAAAGAAACTTCAAACAAAAAGTAACACAAGCAAAGCGCACCGTGGTTTACATTCACGGAATAACGAATAACTACCTCAAAGTTTTAACTAACACTCCAACAATAATAGCAAGCATCCCTCATTTGGTATTATCTCGGACAATTCATAACTGCGACATAGCAAGGCGGGCACCGTTTTTCATATCTGTGCAAATTTAACTTACACTGCAATGTGAAATGCAAAATTGTAGCGCTTTGTGATTCGTTGTGAACCACTGTGCAACTGTGGTTTTGAACATTGTTGATTGATGAACAAAAATTATTATGATTATGTTGATCAACATTTTTGGTGAAGAAATAGATTGGATTTTTAAACATGCAACATTTACTTTATTTTCAAAATACAATTTACATATAAAACATCTACTTAATATTATTATGATAAATTTTATTTACAATAACTATAATTAGTAATATTAAATAAAAAACTTCACAAACGTGTTTTAGATAGGTACGTTGATAAATAGACCAATATGTACCAACAATTTGCCACGCAAAACCATAAAAAATACAACTCTTTACGGCAAAAATGCCTAAAAGAAGTCCTTTAAAACTCTAGTAAGAATTTTAAGAACACAAAATTTTTCACAATTTCGTCTAAAGCTTCTAAAAGTAGCAGAATGTGAATGCACTCTTAGCTGCATTATTATTCACCTCCCAAAGTTTTCTTTGTAGAAAATATGAATTTAAATGCAGTATGTAGACGCAAAGAGAGCTAAGCTTTGTACTGTTTTGCATAAAGAATAATCTAGACTATTGAATTAGTGTGCAATGTTTTTAATCTTGAATGTTGTCAATTTTGTCTACTTTGTTTCCCATCATATTTCCAGGTTCTTTGTAATATTATCATACACTTTCGTCAATTCTATTGCTAATGATATATCTACTCTTAGTGGTAAATTCTATTGGGAGGATTCAGTCTTAATTTAAAAGCCGGTCCCAAAATTGTAACGATATGATAGTGAAGATGATTCAATATTAACTACAGTTCACTGTGAATATACTTGTGTGGAAAATAGACTTATACTATATCATTGGCAACAATAAATCTATTAACTGAATAGAGGTAAGGAAGATATATCTATAGCTAGTTTATACGTTGCCGTTTGATTGAGATGCCTGACCACATAATAGCCTCTGCAGATCTATTGCCAATGGTTCAATCAAAGCTTATTGTGGGTGATAATGATAGTCGGTATATAGATTTTAATGCTAAGGCAGCATGCATAGTATTAAGAGCGTGTACGCTCGGCGCGCGATGTCAACTTTAGGTAATTCAACGCAAAAAACCGCGCAGACTAGCGTCGCGGCTGTGTGCGTGCCTATCATACTTCACGTATAGTCACACAAACCATTTTGATCCTTTCGAGTGAAATTAGTAGAACAAAAAATATATTATTTAGTAAATAGTTAATAGCGGGAAAATAGTGTAAGTTTATGGATGTCTAAAATATAAAAGCATGAAAATAAGTCGTTAATACTTACACTCTTTTGCAAAAAAATCGGGCACCTATGAAAACCTTGGTTTTGAGGACTTTCTGTATATTACATACAATTTTCAACAGTACTAAATAGTCGACTGATGATTAATGACAATGTTAAGAGTTTCTGTATTTTAACCGATTTAAAAAAAAGAAAAGAGGAGATTTCAATTAGATTGTTTTGTGATTGTTCTCAATTTGATTGTTCTCGATTTCTCAAAGACGCCTGGACCGATTTGAAAAATTGATTGTTTATATGAATGGTCCAGTCCATCCAGACCGAAAAATTGTGGTCAAATAACAACAATTGCCGGAAAGCCAAATATTGGTGAAGAGCTTGGGTTTACCATTGCAAATAAAGTTTTAAGTTATCTATCCTATATGCTTCAAAAGTTATTCGAGATCAAAAGTCAAAATTTGGGTACATCCAAAAAAAAAAAAAAAAATTATAGCTCGATTGGTAACAGACATCTGCAATAAGTGATTTCTAGCCTAAGGAGTCCGCCATATTGGATTTAGACTCGCGACACATTTTTTTTCGAGTTATTTATAGCAAGCCCTTTCATTTGATACCCATATCGTAGGAATGCATTAAAAACATTTTTTTCTCCATCTTGGGTATACCGCCATATTGGATATAGAATCATACATTGTCATTAAAACTGAACATTCAAACAAAATTTCAACTCATCGATAAAAAAAATATGCTGTAAAATTGAGCTTTAAATAAAATAGTAATGTATCAAGATTTGTTGGTCGCGCTTGAAATGTACTCTATTCTCGGTATCCACGGCAGAGGTTATTCACCCTACGCGATGTGACGGAGCGACACGTCCTCTCTCTGTGAAGCCTTGCGGCGGTCTGGTTTGAGTTGACTCGCGTGCAGCGTTTTATAGTAGTTTTTAAATAATTTATAAAAAAATAAAAACGAGAGATTAAATTATAATATAAAGTTTATGTTTTAAAGAAAGAGTTATATTACTATAGTAAATAATTGTTATATTAAATTAAGTAAGATAGATAGGTAAAAAAAGCATTTGAAATTCCAATTTTTCACATTGTTAAAATATTTTTTTCTGACAGATAAAGACCTAAATCAAAAAATGTTTTCAACTAACTATAGGCATGGGGATTTCGTTTATGAGTAAAAAAATAAATATGATTAGATTTGCCACTGTTTTCACATGAATTTAAGCTTCGAAATAGACGCTGAACGGGAATTTTATAAAACATCTGTTACGTTATATTGGTTTTAAGTATTTAAACTACACAAATTGAAATTTATGTTCAATTAACTATATAGACAGTGAAATTACCTTGCGCTATTAAAAAATAACATAGTTATAGGATAAGTAGTTACTGAGAAACAGTGGTTTGAAAAGTACCATTTTAGGCCAAATGGCGCGCGGTTGACGTACACGCTCTTAAGTAATGCTTAAAGTCTATCCACGTTATATTTTGCTGTATGCTATGCATCTACAATCATTAAACTTTTTTTGTAAAATGAAAAGAAAGGGGTTGGTTACAAGCCCCAAACACAAATATACCTACCTAACTCAAAAAATTGAATTTATATTCATACAAATACTAGCAAAAAAATATACGACTACTTTACAAAAGAGTAAGTTGTAAATACAACCTTTTACACCCAAAAAAGGCCGACCAAACACTACAGCAATTACAGCAGAATGATTGAAATTTTCATTGTGTGTCCACATAACTTTGCGTCGGAGTGTTTTAAACTGAAACCGTGGGTCGACTGTCCACATTCCATAGTGTATAGGCACAGATGCCGAGGTTACTGGTCACTATCGCTAGCGTTATTAAATTTGTATCCAGTTTTGTATTATGTATGTGCTATCTCGATAAGTGAGGGTTGGGAGTTGAAGTAATGATTTCTTTGAATTGTTTTGATTTCATCGTATGGTCTGTTTTTATTTTTATTTTTGATCGATGTATTTGCGTATTAATTGTATTAATTTGGTAATTATTTCTGCAAAGTTTTATCAACTTTCGAATAATAGCGAAAACTTTTCACAAACGTTATAATTAATCGTAGGTATATAAAAATAATACCTGCTCTAGCCAAAGCAATGTTTTTAAGCAAACAGAAAGCACCAATTTCAAATCACAAAATAGACATAAAAGGCTTATTTTAGCCATTAACCCTCAAATGACACAGGTCAACATTGAAAATAAACTCCGAAGTATTATTAGCCGCCCTATTACCGGGTGACAGAATAAATTGGTATCGTTCCCTCTGACACGTGCAATTACCAACTCGCTGTCCGGCGTGACGGACAGCCGGACGCCGGACACGACTGTATCGATTCACGCCGCATGCGATGTACGCCGTCTGAATCCCGATTACCAGGTTACAGGTTTATAATTTTAAATAGGGTTCTATTTTTGAAAGGTGTTTATAGCAAGTCTATGGAAGGTGACAAATGAATGTTGTTAGCATTGGCCCGTTAGATATTTTGTTAGTATGTACATATTATTTGTGTTATTTATATATGTATTAAAGTTTATTTAATATTATATATATATGTGTATGTATAATAAGTCTATGTACGTTTATATATTTTCGATTTCTCTTATATACATATTTAGTGCACCTGCCATGAAATTTCTCCTCCACCTAAAGGTTGACTGGTAGAGAACGCCTAAGGCGTTAAGTCCGCCTTTGTACATTGTTTTTTTGTAAAATGTGTGCAAAAAGTATAATAAAAAAAAAAAAAAAAAAAATATTATTCAAAGAATGGTATTTTCAAAGGCAGGATTTGTGGCTGAAGATGAAAATGTTGACGGACAATGTACCTGTGGATGTAAAATTTTGTTAGTAACAAAAAAAACACATATTTCGCCGATAAAGAGGGAATAATGACGCAATGGCAATCAGATGCGAACAAAAATAAATCTGAATTTCTGCCTCCAATTGTGGTATTAACCGAAAAAGTATTCAAAAATAAATTTCGTATAGCGACTTATTTTAAGCTGGTTGAAAATACATCGGTGCCGAAAAGTTTCAACGTCTACTATATGCTTTCAACGCGGCAGTTCCTGAAACAATCACAGACTACAACGGGTGTGGAATCTACAACTACTTTCATTTTCCAACTATTGATGGAAACTAGAGAAATACCAGGAACTATCTGGTATACAGTTAGATGCCATACTGTATGATATTACGTACGTATTCTGAAGTTTTACAGTTAGTAACGGAAAACCAAAAATGTTTGCTCTTGCAATGAATTTATTCCTTTTTGTTTGGTTTTTCTGATGTTTTATATTCCGTATCAATTTAACTATAGGTATCCGGTTGCTATAGGTATCAACTTGATACCACCTTGAACCTTGAACACCTTAGAACTTTCCATATGACATAAAAAATAGAATATAAACGTACCTATAATTATTTATGAGTAGTTAAGTACATTTCTTCGTAATCGTTGGGGAAAAAGCTTGATCTAAGGCCCAAGTTCTCCGAAAGCATATACGATAGTTTTCTTAAAATAACGGTTAATTATAAATTTCCACGTTCGATTTTCAAAATAGACATTAGTCCTAATTAAGACGGACGTTTGAGTTGTCGGTGTACTTGGGCCTAAGTATTACTTAATAAATTATTTATTGCCGGGTACTATTTATATATTCTATAGATACAACTACATTTTCTGTCCATCCAATGTTTGGCCCACTTGTCAACACAGTCGACTGAGCTCTTAATATTTGCGTACAACATTGCTATTTGCTGCTCCGTGATTCAGTATAACTGTCCAGTTATTATACATAGATACAGTAAATATTTTACTGCGAGTAAATAACTGTGTTTTTTATTTAAATAACATTTTTTTGAGAAATTGTAAATAAGTGAAAAATATTTTCAAAAATGTCCACACTTTGCGGGTAAAAAAACAACAGATTGTCTTCAACTTGTGGGAAATAAAAAGTTACAGAATTTAAAATCACCAACCCGCATTGAGCAAGCGTGGTGATTAATTCTCAATCCTTCTCCGTGTGAGAGGAGGCCCGTGCCCAGCAGTGGGACGATAAAAAGGCTGTAACAGTAAGTCTACATTGTGGATACGAAGTTTTTAATAAGACTACTCTGATGGTTTGAGGTCTAATAAAAACATCATCAAACTTCATAGCTTTCTAGGAACAATCAACCTCTTTTTCCTCAATAATATTTTCCTTTTATTTTGTGACTTTCTTCTCACGTACAGTCAATATAAGCCAGTCATTTTATACATTATCCCTTATTACTTATTCAGGGGTATGTAACCGTTTTCATTAGGTGCCCGTGGAAAATTGTAAATCTCTTAAGTAGACTAGTTTAGGTAATCCTTATTAACATAAAATAGTATTTTAGCTAACATGAAAGAGCTCAGATTTGGGCGATTTGGGGGATTTGTTTGCCTTTTTGCTGTTTTTGGGGTTTTGATTCTTTAAGTTAATTAAGGTTCTAGGATCTGTTTTAAGTTAATTACATATGTACAAATTATAATACGGTTGACTAAAACTTAAAATCTAGATAGGTAGAAAGAGGAAAACCTGAAATTATTTTTAAATGTTGTGGACATTATCATTTTGTTATTATGAAAGCGCTGTAATAGAAACAAAATGTACTCTTTGGACCAAACTACTTCACGCATCCTGGTAAAAAGTACCCTATGTTTTAATGTACACCTCAACCTATATGCTACCAAATTCAGGTCATTTTGTCCGTCCTTCAAAATGTGATTGAAGAACAAAAGTTTTAAAATTCAAATCAACAAAATTTCACATTCATAATATTAGTAGGTATCTTATACAAGCATATAAATACAAGTAAATCCACATAAAGCAAAGGCACCATTTCGGCTCAGGTGCTCCGGAAGGCAAGCGCGCGTCACTGAAATTATGACGTCACTGATTTACAGCTCACTTTTGTTTTGTTCTGCCAAAAACGTACTAAATTGTGAGTCCCATTGCGCAAAGGAAATATTTGTTTGGTTAAAAATTTTGAACGAAAAATCTTAAAACATTTGATATTTTTCTAAGCCGGCGTGACGTTTTTGGCGTGACGTCATAGGGTTGTTTCCTAGTATTCATTTAGTTAAAAATAAATAAATGCACCGAAAGTTCACAAAACTAGAAACACGATAAGCTATATCATATTATTTATAACTGACCATATATTTTTTAATTAATTTATGAAATCTTAATTTAGAGCCTATGACGTCACGCCATTAAAAACGACGAGAAGAGACCGATGACGTCATCCTTTCTGTGACAGATATATCGAAATAACCTCAGAATTAATGTTTTGTTTATTTGCTTCTGTGAAGTTCTGTGTGTTAAATGCATTTAAGTGATACAACTGCGAAAGAATTATGGAGAAAGGATTTATGAAAGCTGATAGTTCCAATCTGCCAAAAGTAGACTCTTCTACGGTCGCTCAATTCTTTGCCAATAACCAAGATTTTTCAGCGGAACGTGGATGAACAGTTTATTTGGAGCACTAATGGTCGTATTTCCACAGTCTCGCACAACACAAACCTTGTAGAAGTTTGAAAAAGCATCAAATCTTATTGAACGCGGACACAAACATAACCTCAATATAAATAAACACAAACTTTACGTTTCTTTGCACCGTTTCATTTTTCCGCATACACAACTCAAAACATTTGAATTTTGTATTTTATTTTTGTGCAAATGTATAAAAATAATTTATATGTATACAATATTATAGTTTTTGTAGCTATTTTATAAAAATACATTATAAAAATTAAGAAATCCATTAGTTGGTATGTTAGTTTTTTCTCGTTAGATGTGCTTTAAAATGTAAAGGAATGAACAGAGAACGTTGACGTCACAGTCACGTGATCTAGCGTTTTCTGAGCAATATTTTAAGAGAAATAGAAAAAAATGAAATACATAAAAAATAAAAAGATTTGAGACGAAAAATGAAAGAGAGGGTGCTCTTTAAATTATTTAGAAGCTATCTAAATAGATTTCTGAAAATTGGAAACAACCCTATTAATAAAATGGAGGATTTTTCAATGAAATCTAATATTCTCAAGAGTACTTACGACAATTTTTTTAAAGATGAAAAGGAATATATAAACTAAACAATAAACTATAGGATAAAAACAGTCTATGATAAATACACCTTTTCTTTTAGTTCAAGTTTTATGTGACATCTCACTATGTCATCTTCAAATTTAAATTATATCATAGTTACAAAACCCTTACCCATTGAATACTGCATAACATCAAAAAGGTAACTTCCCAGAGTTTGGGTATCTACAAAATAAATTCACAAAGGCAAACCTAGTTAAAAAAGGTCTCTAACCAAAGGACAAAGTAATGACTTGTTCACGAAAAAAAATTTGCTACCCCGAAGTATAATAATTAACTTAATTCTGTTTTACAGGAACTCTTTAAATCAGATTTGGATTTCTGAAAAAAAAGTATATTAAGCGTCGTAACGAGTCAATTAGGGTTTGCTAAAGAAGATTATGTTTAAGCCTGTAGGACCTACTAGGTGCTGGTAATGATTTTTAAATCTTAGTCTTACAAAAAATATATATTTTTCCTCTATATTTTTATGTATATTTTTTTTATAACTTCTATAGAATTTTCAGAATAAATTGGTAAAGAAAAAAAAAGAAAATTATATAATTTGCATTAGACTACAATATCCAGGCATTTCAGCTTTCCTTATTCCAGATATAAATCTAATTACTTAGATATTCCAGTTAGAGTCTGGTCTGGTTTCAGTGTCCTAATAGGTAATTTTATAAAAACGTTAGCTTCAATGTTCGTTGATGCGTAGAAAATAAATGACCTAATCGACGCTCTGGGTTTTATCTTTCCAGGATATTTTAGGTTGGGAGTAATTCAGAAAAAAATAAACGAAAGAAGAAAGCTTCGTGTATTAAAAATAAAGTACTAAAATGCTATTAAATTAATTAATCTTATAAGGGCCAGAAACTTTCCTGAAACTAAGTGAGCATAAAGCAACTATTGCATAAAATGAAGGCTACGAAAATATGCACATTTTGATATTTCAAATAAATATAATTCTGTTTTCAGGTGCACAGGTGACATTCAAACGTGTTTTGCTTGTATATTATTGTATGGAACTCACGAATTTTCGTTGCATTCGGCATAAAGTTTCAAAATGTTGCGACACGTGTCAAAAGCTCATTAAGCTGCTTTGAATGCACACCTGTGTTTATTTAATTTAAAGAACAAATAAGGTTCAACATTTTTAGAATGCATTACTGGAATTTTCTAGTTTTTTTATCGTGTATAGCTTGATTTTCTCATAGAATTGGCATGCATTCTTGAGATTCAATTCATCTAATATTCCTATATTCTATTACTAGCTGTTGCCCGCGACTTCGTCTGCGTGGGCAATTTGGAATTGTCAAAATAGGTACTACTTATGCCGTAGCGTAGGTGTATTCTTTTACATAACAGTATAATTAGGATTACCACTTAGCAGCAGCACGGGTTTATCAATCATGGTGGTGTTGACGATTTGTGACTATTTATCTAAACAAAAGAAGTAAAGTTTGTGACGTTGTGGAAATCTCTGGATCTAGGCAACCGATTTGGAAAATTATTACGTAATTCTCACAGAAAACAAAGGTCTGACAAAGTTGTCATTTGTACATTTTCTGCAGCAGCTACAACAAATCAGGAGCCAGAAAGTCTGTCAAACAGTTTTACTTACCATGGATAACGCGGTGTCTAGTTCACTGGGTTGAAGAGATCAGATAGGCACTCCAAGTAAACATTGGTACTCAAAAAGATTCGGTTTGACTGGAAGCCAACACCCACACAATTGAGGAATAGCTGGGTGGATGATGACTGAGTCATCAGGCAAGCGCAGAGTTTCACTACTTGTATTTCGGGGATTTTCTGTGCACTCACTCACTATGTTATGTTGGAATTCCATCGAAATGTTTGCATTAGTTCACGATCAGGTAAAGTATACCTACGTCCGAGAGTGTGAGTCCAATTCTTGTGTTGGCACTTGAAGCCTGCAGTTCTTCCAAGATTTTCAAAATGTACGCTCGCAATTTGTCATTTCTTGGTGGAGCCAGCAGATCAGAAGAAATATAAGTGCTGTGTATACTGTGCGTCACTACTGCACAACGGTAAAATTTCGCCTTTATAAATAGCACAAACGTTCGCTCTCTTGCGGAGGACGTTTAAATACCATATTTTGTGTCACACGTAGGTAAACAGGACAACAGTAATATTATCACCGAACCGCTTTCAAAGATCTGATGAGCGAACAGACCAGAACTGACTTGATCACCTCGAGAAAATCAGAGCTCTATGAAGCGATCATTCGCTTTGGTTCCTACTGTTATTGTGGTTTCTGAAAATGTATTCAATTAACAAACGATTAATGTAATTCTTAGCAGGCCGGCTCTTTGACTTGTCGAAAATAACGTTGGTTTTTGTGCAATGCACAAACGGAAATTACACATTCAATATTCACACATCTACAGAATTGATGTAAAAAGGTTCGACAGCGGGCTGCAGTAGCGTAGTTAAACTAACTGAAACAATCTTAGTGATCCTACAATAAAGTTAGGGAAGCGGCTGTGCATGATGAACACTAAGAGTTGGTAAATACGTGATGAAGACGACCAAGTCCCCGTGACCAAAACTAATTCATTACTATTCTAATTTGTTCATGTACCACAAAACTCAAATGAAGGTGGAGAAAAGGATTACCAAGCTCCCGAAGTCCTGGGCATTTGCAACACGTTGCATGGCGTCCTGGAAAGTTTCGTAATTCTCAGCCATCAGTTTGACTTGTTCATTAGAGAATGCAGTCTTCTGTCAGCGAAAATGTGATTGCACTGGTCCCGCTATGGGTGCAGCGTGAGGGAATCTCAGGCTTTGGCCCTGGTGGGCCTCACAGGGGTTTGCTGAATCTCCTTGAGCCGGAAAGTCGATGACTCACTCAAAACTAATCTCTCACGCTTACGGTGGCCGGGAGTCGTCTCTCGACATCCGGCTTTCGTGGTGTCTTACCGCAGTGGCTGGGATGAGAGTTGGGACTTTTCAGTCGCTCCGCCGCCTCATTCTTTGTCATCCCATTTCTTCTCGCTCCAGATCATGGTTTAAACCGGGGCCGGGTGCGATAGGTCGCACAGTCCACACAGTGGTGACACCTCCATGAGATCAGAGGTGGGAATGTATGTTTGCAAAAAGTAATAGAACATTTAGCGAAAACACGTTTGATAGTAATTCTGTCTTTGTAACTGAATAATATAAATGATATAAACGTGTTACTGTGACTGTTCGTAATTGTGAACGGTGTAGGTATTTGTGATAAAATTCTTAGCTCGATGATTTGTGATCAGAAGTTGAAAGCAAGTATGTCTCTGGCCTGCGACGCGTAATTTGTACGTTTTCAGAACGAACGAACTCTTGTCTTCTGTTGACATCTTGTTGACGTATTGTGACAGGTAGTTATTCCCATTGATGTTAATTTTAGAAGTGACACAATGTTTTCGGTCGTATTTTGCCTACATTCTTCATTACTCAAAAAGTATATTAAAACCAGGAACTTATTTTTAAGGATGTTTGAATATTAATTACAATGTTTTTTTTTTAATAATAATAAAATCTTAGACTCGCAATGCACTTTCAGTGTGATGCATGTTTGTTATTGGATGAAATGAATGGATATTCATGTTTATGAGAGGTATAGCTTATACATATTATGTCAGAACAACATATGTAGAGTTTTTAAGAATGTGGGGAAGTTCATAATTTCTTCGGGATGTGGGTACCGCTTCCCATGGGAACTACTGCCCGCACTGGGATAAAATATACCCTATGTTACTCGCAGATAATGTAGCTTTCTAATGGTGAAAGAATTATAAAAATATCCATGATGATGCGCTGATATTTCTTGTAGTGTTTTTATAGTAGCGAAATACACACATTGTCATATATTTTTTTCTTGAAAGTAAGAACATACCATGACAAAGTGAAGTCTGTTTTCATTGATATTTTACCTAATACCACTTTTATGGCACATCTGTTTCTGCATGATTTTCTTCATCTATAATTTTAGGATATCATTTCTTTAAATTCAGTTTTTTGGTCAAGTTACTTATAAAAGCGTTATTTTCTATGTAAAGATTGATAATCTATACATATAATAAAATGATAGGAAAGTCAAAACTGTACATTGAATATTTTTTTGAAAGAATACTTGGGGGGTGATCTATTATCGATTCTGAACCCAAATATATAGTTTTTAGAATTTTTGTCTGTTTGTCTGTTTGTCTGTTTGTCTGTTTGTCTGTTTGTCTGTATGTTTGGTCTCACTGAACTCGAAAAGTACTGCATAGATTTAAATCAAATTTTGCATGAATATTACCTGGGGGCCGATTCAACATATAGGATATATATTATCACGCAATGAACGATAATTTCTGTTAACGTTTCTGCAATAGCGGGTGCAATAATGACACATATTTGAATGTTGAACTTTGTAAGTTTATGGGCCTATTATCAATCTTTACATAGAAAATAACGCTTTTATAAGTAACTTGACCAAAAAACTGAATTTAAAGAAATGATATCCTAAAATTATAGATGAAGAAAATCATGCAGAAACAGATGTGCCATAAAAGTGGTATTAGGTAAAATATCAATGAAAACAGACTTCACTTTGTCATGGTATGTTCTTACTTTCAAGAAAAAAATATATGACAATGTGTGTATTTCGCTACTATAAAAACACTACAAGAAATATCAGCGCATCATCATGGATATTTTTATAATTCTTTCACCATTAGAAAGCTACATTATCTGCGAGTAACATAGGGTATATTTTATCCCAGTGCGGGCAGTAGTTCCCATGGGAAGCGGTACCCACATCCCGAAGAAATTATGAACTTCCCCACATTCTTAAAAACTCTACATATGTTGTTCTGACATAATATGTATAAGCTATACCTCTCATAAACATGAATATCCATTCATTTCATCCAATAACAAACATGCATCACACTGAAAGTGCATTGCGAGTCTAAGATTTTATTATTATTAAAAAAAAAACATTGTAATTAATATTCAAACATCCTTAAAAATAAGTTCCTGGTTTTAATATACTTTTTGAGTAATGAAGAATGTAGGCAAAATACGACCGAAAACATTGTGTCACTTCTAAAATTAACATCAATGGGAATAACTACCTGTCACAATACGTCAACAAGATGTCAACAGAAGACAAGAGTTCGTTCGTTCTGAAAACGTACAAATTACGCGTCGCAGGCCAGAGACATACTTGCTTTCAACTTCTGATCACAAATCATCGAGCTAAGAATTTTATCACAAATACCTACACCGTTCACAATTACGAACAGTCACAGTAACACGTTTATATCATTTATATTATTCAGTTACAAAGACAGAATTACTATCAAACGTGTTTTCGCTAAATGTTCTATTACTTTTTGCAAACATACATTCCCACCTCTGATCTCATGGAGGTGTCACCACTGTGTGGACTGTGACCTATCGCACCCGGCCCCGGTTTAAACCATGATCTGGAGCGAGAAGAAATGGGATGACAAAGAATGAGGCGGCGGAGCGACTGAAAAGTCCCAACTCTCATCCCAGCCACTGCGGTAAGACACCACGAAAGCCGGATGTCGAGAGACGACTCCCGGCCACCGTAGGCGTGAGAGATTAGTTTTGAGTGAGTCATCGACTTTCCGGCTCAAGGAGATTCAGCAAACCCCTGTGAGGCCCACCAGGGCCAAAGCCTGAGATTCCTCACGCTGCACCCATAGCGGGACCAGTGCAATCACATTTTCGCTGACAGAAGACTGCATTCTCTAATGAACAAGTCAAACTGATGGCTGAGAATTACGAAACTTTCCAGGACGCCATGCAACGTGTTGCAAATGCCCAGGACTTCGGGAGCTTGGTAATCCTTTTCTCCACCTTCATTTGAGTTTTGTGGTACATGAACAAATTAGAATAGTAATGAATTAGTTTTGGTCACGGGGACTTGGTCGTCTTCATCACGTATTTACCAACTCTTAGTGTTCATCATGCACAGCCGCTTCCCTAACTTTATTGTAGGATCACTAAGATTGTTTCAGTTAGTTTAACTACGCTACTGCAGCCCGCTGTCGAACCTTTTTACATCAATTCTGTAGATGTGTGAATATTGAATGTGTAATTTCCGTTTGTGCATTGCACAAAAACCAACGTTATTTTCGACAAGTCAAAAGAGCCGGCCTGCTAAGAATTACATTAATCGTTTGTTAATTGAATACATTTTCAGAAACCACAATAACAGTAGGAACCAAAGCGAATGATCGCTTCATAGAGCTCTGATTTTCTCGAGGTGATCAAGTCAGTTCTGGTCTGTTCGCTCATCAGATCTTTGAAAGCGGTTCGGTGATAATATTACTGTTGTCCTGTTTACCTACGTGTGACACAAAATATGGTATTTAAACGTCCTCCGCAAGAGAGCGAACGTTTGTGCTATTTATAAAGGCGAAATTTTACCGTTGTGCAGTAGTGACGCACAGTATACACAGCACTTATATTTCTTCTGATCTGCTGGCTCCACCAAGAAATGACAAATTGCGAGCGTACATTTTGAAAATCTTGGAAGAACTGCAGGCTTCAAGTGCCAACACAAGAATTGGACTCACACTCTCGGACGTAGGTATACTTTACCTGATCGTGAACTAATGCAAACATTTCGATGGAATTCCAACATAACATAGTGAGTGAGTGCACAGAAAATCCCCGAAATACAAGTAGTGAAACTCTGCGCTTGCCTGATGACTCAGTCATCATCCACCCAGCTATTCCTCAATTGTGTGGGTGTTGGCTTCCAGTCAAACCGAATCTTTTTGAGTACCAATGTTTACTTGGAGTGCCTATCTGATCTCTTCAACCCAGTGAACTAGACACCGCGTTATCCATGGTAAGTAAAACTGTTTGACAGACTTTCTGGCTCCTGATTTGTTGTAGCTGCTGCAGAAAATGTACAAATGACAACTTTGTCAGACCTTTGTTTTCTGTGAGAATTACGTAATAATTTTCCAAATCGGTTGCCTAGATCCAGAGATTTCCACAACGTCACAAACTTTACTTCTTTTGTTTAGATAAATAGTCACAAATCGTCAACACCACCATGATTGATAAACCCGTGCTGCTGCTAAGTGGTAATCCTAATTATACTGTTATGTAAAAGAATACACCTACGCTACGGCATAAGTAGTACCTATTTTGACAATTCCAAATTGCCCACGCAGACGAAGTCGCGGGCAACAGCTAGTAGGCCCATAAACTTACAAAGTTCAACATTCAAATATGTGTCATTATTGCACCCGCTATTGCAGAAACGTTAACAGAAATTATCGTTCATTGCGTGATAATATATATCCTATATGTTGAATCGGCCCCCAGGTAATATTCATGCAAAATTTGATTTAAATCTATGCAGTACTTTTCGAGTTCAGTGAGACCAAACATACAGACAAACAGACAAACAGACAAAAATTCTAAAAACTATATATTTGGGTTCAGAATCGATAATAGATCACCCCCCAAGTATTCTTTTAAAAAAATATTCAATGTACAGTTTTGACTTTCCTATCATTTTATTATATGTATAGATTCAACTCGTATCTTCAATGCAAATACTCAAATTAATAACTTCGATTCAAAATCGGTATATTCATAATTTTTGGGACAAACTGACAGATCTTTCTTTATATTTATTGAATACACATGACACTACCACCGCGTCTGTTAGCCTATTCCGTAGTGGTTCTCCGCGCGGTCGGACGGATCTCATGGGAAAAGTTTAAACGGATTTTGTTCCACAATGGATTCGCTAACTCTCAACTTGCGGCAAAGTACGGTGATATATGCTAATCACCTAAAAGAGTAAATAGACGAGAATGATCATCAAGAGAATTGCAATATTGGCCAATCAGATTTTGAATGCAAAGATGACAAATCATACTTCAAAAATTACCATTCCCCAGAGCCTCACACATCATAAATAAATGGCGATAAAATTTCAAGAGGCCAATGTTTCAGGTTTACGTGGTGACCTGTTGAACCACCCGTGTCGGCTTTATCCGTTGGCGTTCGGCCAACTTCGGGCCTTTTTACGTAATTCGCCGAAATCATGATAGCTCACGTTTTAAAGCTATTACGCGAATGATGACCTTTTACGATCGCAATTAAGGATACAGATTGGAGGAAGACCAATCCTTGTGCATATTATAACATCAAAACTTCGGAGATGGAGATATATAGGATCTAGGAATAATAAATTCATATTGATAAGCTCATATTTGAGGAGCTGAGAAATATTAACCAATAGGATCGAGGAGCGGAGATTTTGTGCAATCCTATTGGTTAATATTTCTCAGTTTATCCACTCCGCAGCCTAGCTCCGCTCCGGTGGACAGGCAGCCTTAGCCAGTTAATGAACAACTAAAATAAGCAGATGCAACACTACTTTTAAAACGTAATGGATTGTGTGTGAGGCTAGATCCATATGTGGACATTCTCTACTCTTTCATATAAAAACTATTGAACTAATTTAGTCTTTGGCAATAACACATATGAATACATCGAAATAAAATTAATTGCTACTTTATAAAAAGTGTGCAGGAAATAGATAGTAGTATTTTATTGAACGACGATAAGTCATATATATTGAAAGTATAAATGGGTAGAAAGAAAACGTGTATAACTAAATAGATTAGAAAGGTTCAGAAATGTTTAAGGTCGTAAATCAAGCGGTAAAATGGCGCTCATTAGGGCGCGTTTTAGAAAATGAAAGTTTGTATTTTTGCGACTGTGTTAACATCATTTGTTATAAGGCTGCTTCTTTGTTGTACTCATTTGTTAGATGTTTTATTCTTTGTTATTAAACTAAAACTTTGTGTTGGCTAATTAGACTGCTTTATGAATTAGCCAATCCGTCTTCGTGGTATAACCTATGTACCAATTTCAATGCTAAAAATGCCAACCGATTCTGGCATATGCATACAAAGCATGCAAAGCAAAGTTGACGTACTATTTACTAATAAAATATGAAACGAAAAACAAAACACACTTATAATTACACAAGCTATTCAAAAAAAGGTCTCACTAAGCCACTAATGTTGACTTTTCATTACTGTAATTTCCACTAGTTATCGGTACCACACATCAAATAAAACAACAGAATAACGCCACATTCCACACAACTACCATTCTAAAATTAAAAGACAATTAACATTTGTTTGCAATGCATCGGAAAGCCTGTCAATAGTAAAAGTTGGTTCAGCCATTGCCAGCCAGTATTGTACTACAGTTGACACGCGACATTCAATTTCCTTTTGTCAACTTATTGCAAACTGTGGCTGCGAGTTGGCAGCCCTATATTTCCTGTCTCGCTTAAAAATATTAAAATGTTAGTACTTATAATGTGAAATGTGACGTTTTAAAATTCCCCTAAAAGTTTTGGAGCCGACAGTTTACTGGTATTTGCTGTTTACAGTGAAATGGGTTTGTTTGGCAACTATTTTTGGAGCGGTATTTGCTTGCTGTGGAAATGTTGCGAAAATTGCAAAAAAAATATACTTGTGAAGTAAAATTGTGTGTTCTATTTGTAATCTGGAAAAGGCAAACTTTGGAACATGAACTCTACTTATTTTCTGAAAGTGTATAAAAAATTGTTTCATGGTTGGTAACCACCCAACCATCAAACAATTCATATGAGTAATTTATGATATGCTTAATAATTATTTCATCATATAATACCAGCCATTTCAATTTTAACTAACACTTATTTATTTTCACAATCAAGCCCTTCCCTAATTACTTACCTCAGCCACAAAAAAAAAACACCAATTAAAATAAAACAAACAAAATCAAAACCAAAAAACCTGAAACACTAATACGATATTCAGAACCCAGCTTTCAAAAGTCTACTTGAATAAATACATTTTCCGATAGCCACTCAAACAACGTCTAAAGCTGTTTAAATAAAACAAGGGCCGTGATGACGTCATCTGTGACGTAATTAAATTAGACCGAGTCCCCTTGTGATGGGGATTTTGGGGAACCGTAACGGCTCTCGACTGTCTAATGATGGCCAGTCCCGATGATAGGTCAATTTATTTTAAACTAGCTTTCGCTCTGGTGTTACTCGTGTGTAGGGAGAGAATCTTCTATGCCACCCCGCATAAATGTATGTATGATTATTTAATATCGATATACCTTCGACACAGGGTTGATTATTGGCATGTGTAATGAGTGCTAACACTGTCTCTCATCTCCGTCTCTGTTACCTCCTCGTGATTATACCTAGATTTTTCCGCGTTACCCCCTATCTCCACAAAAAATATGTCAATCGGTTTATTTGTATTACATAAAAAGTAAACCTACATACTTAAAACTCCTGTTTGCTAGCATCCGATAAAGGTTAACAGTTCATATTGAAATATTTATTTATCTCACAGAATTGAAATGTAAATTAATGTTATTTCGATAAATATTCTGACTTCATGACCATTTATTTAATTTATTAAGGCAACATCATTCATCTTTTATTTAATGAATACCTACATCTTTATTTTTTAATTAGCTGTCCCATGCAGTTCCACCCATTTCCTGATAAAACTATTACCGTCATCTACATAAAGAGTAGTCAATATCCTTTCTTAGATAACGAACAACTACTTTGATACCAAACATTTAAATCAATTCAGGTTCAGTTTTGGCTTGACAGAAAAAAATACTTTAGGTTATGTGCATGCAGGTGAATGATTATTCGAAGATAATTTGATTATAAAAAATTTAAAATAAAGGGAAACGAAAATATTGACTTATTAATAATTTTCAAGGTCAAACACTAAATTCTTTGCTTACTGCGTAGATATCGCGTCCATTCATGTTTGAAACAACAACACTGTTTTTAACACCAAGCCGCGTAAACAAAACAAACTAAGCGGGGGTGGTTTTTTATTATCAAGTAGGTACTTACGCCAACGAGTAAAATTTTCCATTGCTTCTCCATTTTTCCATGGCTCTGTTATCCATTCAAGTTAGGTAGGTTTTAGAAGGAATATAATGAATATACAATAAGATTTTTTCTTCCTGAAGAGCAGTAAGTGGATGAACGATAAACCTTTACTTGTAATACCATCAGTATTAACACACATAACAGTTGATCTGAAAGGATAACAGTCAGCACAGGACATAAAATTTAAGATGCACTTTCATTTCCTCACAAAGCTCACACTAATAATTGCACAAAAATACCCATAGACAGACTGCAATTATTACTTAAGTTCTATTTGCACAAAGGAATTCAACTGAGTACGAAAGCCTCATCATACACCTACCATACCTCAGCAAAATAAACAGAGTTTTGATTGCAAGTGCACACTGAAAAGCCTCGAGCACAACTTATAGCACTTTGTATCTTCATTCAAAGAAATATCGCGATAAGCGAACTCATTCAAGCGCTCCGTCTTTTCAAGATTCTACAGAATTGCTTTTTTTTCGTTATTATTGAAAACGCCGATGGAATGCTCCACCGGTGTGACGTAAATTCTTTTCAATATTCTCTAAGCTGCTGATAATAATTTCCTTTTGGTGTTTAAATGTTGATATCATTTATTAATGCGTGGATTTATTTAAGAAACTGGTCCGTGGGTGCTGGTATTGTAATTATAGCCGTCTCCTTTTATTAATTGTTATATAGTCATTTCATAGGTTCGTAGGTGCTGATATTGTAAAAACAGCCGTTTTCTTTTATTAATCACTTCATAAAAAACTGGTAAGTATACAAGAAAGTATATAAGGCAGAAGATAACCTAGTAAATCATTTGGAACGAATAATATTCTATTAATGAATTAATCAGCATTTAACTAAATCAAATCGCAACTATTTCTCCCTGGGTTCACATGTATCTAAGTAAAAATGTAGTCAGTTCCGAGATCATTCACTTTTATTAAGGTAAGCACTATGTATGAACACAATAACATACTCATAAAACACCTCGTAATGAAAACACATTTTCTTCCTCGTGATTTTCTGTTTTCCTGGAAAACTTATCCGCCTTAGTGGTTAAAGTAATCACATTTCCTTATATAACAAGAGGTATACGAATAATTGGGTAAGTAAAGTTTGTTGTTCTGTCCATTAGTAAGAAGAGAATGTACTAGATAGATATGATAATGTAATTTTGTTAATAATATTTATGTTTTTGTTAATGATAATATTGCCTACTGAGTATGAGATAGGAATTAACGCAATAGGGCTCAATTTAGTATTAAAGTGCTAGAGTTTGTGTTTCATCCTATATTTGCGTGAGTAGATATTAGATATGTACCTATATCTAATCACATTGTTTATTAAAAGCAGTACACCAAATACCATTAAATCTTCTCTAATAAAACAACATCAATAACACTTAAATAAACGCCATTTCACGTTTCATAATAATTTCACAACCCATTCCTAACTCCAGCGGTTTCAAATAAACATTTTCATTACACAATAAACTTGTCACTAAGCTAACAAAAATAATGGTGTCTATTTCAAAAGTCAAACACAATCCCCATTGCCGTCAACGCTGATTAAATCCGATAATTAGTAATAAAAGGAACAATGGCGGGCAAAGTCACGCGGTCGGATAATAACTTTTTAGTAGCAAGGAGGTTCTATTCAAAGTTTCGAAGTGAGGGCTTGATTTATGTAGGTAATCTGTGCATTATGGCGACCAGCACGAATCGCCCCTTGACTCAATCCTACTTCGATAAGCCTCCCCTTAATTGTATCTGACCTCTGTATTGTAAACAAACAGACTAATGTTTTGATAGCGAATGTATTGTTAGCTAAATTAATTTGTTAATGGTAATTGTTATTGGCGTATGTTGTGTTTAGCTAGATGCGTTTTGCGAACTCGGATTAGGTCTTTATTTACAGTGTAAGTAGGTATATCTATTTGAGATATGAGTATATACAGAATGTATATTTTTTTTAATCAAACTTATGTCTATTTTTATTTTGATAAAACTAAAAGTAGTCTACTTCCCTGCATGAGAAACAATTGATCCTTCAGAACACAAACTCTTTAATTTAAGAACCTATTTTCAAATAACGAACACGGAACACTACAAGAGACTTTTTTTACCAATCCTTATTTTCCAGCCAGCAGCTTAAAATAAAAACAAAAGCAGCAACCTCTTTGATCCGCATCCTTTAATTCAGTCTAGATGCTACTGATCCTGTCTTAGGAATACATTACTAGAATCAATAGCATCTGGATCATGGCTGTATCTTTTGACGCCTTGGTCCCGGATTGAATTTTGCAAAAGGGGATAATACGGGGTTAGTGGGTTACGGGATTCGAGAATACTGGAATTTAGATACAACATTATCTAGTGCTTGTTTTATTTACGAATACACGATGTCTTAAATAAATACAATCCTTTGAGTTTATGCCATATTCTAAAATGTCCATTGTCTGTGAGTGGCAATTGACCTTTTTTTGATTGATGATTGTTATTTACTTAACTTTAGGGACAGCCATTGTATAATAAAGCCACTGAAATAAAATTACAAAATGTACGTTTATACATCATATGCAGAAACAATTCCAATTTTCCAAGATGTAAGAAGGCTATAAAAGTATATGTATTCTCGTTTGTCTTAAAATGTTCTGCAACAATATTACGGTAACAGCAATTTCCTGCAGTAAATCCAGGCCATTTCTTTACGATTTTAATAAAGTGAGAGATATAAAAAACGTTTTTTTCAAACGTAATTTTTCACCGTGCAAACCTTTAATTAAAACACTGAATTTTATTTGTGTCTATAAATTGTGGGAACGTTTTAATAAATAAATTAAAAGTACGTTTCGGCATGAATTAACTTATTTTATACAATTTGATCAATTATAAATCATAAAGTGGATAGCGGATATCATTTAAAATAGTTTGACGAAATTAGTTTTTAAAATTTGAGATTTTTTGAATTGATTTGTTGACTTTTTTGACAATGCTTTAAAAAAGTATAGGCAATTAACCGATATAATAAATTCTTACTAACCGGTTCACAAAATCAGATTACCTAGTTCACCAAACGTAAATATAAATCTGTTCAACCAAACAAGCTTAGAACCGCTAAAACACAACATGGAACAAGCAATAAATTTCTTACCCTTTTTTGCGCCACCGACCATAACCCGTAAAGCGATATGAGTCGTAATTGTTCCAGTAATTAAATTAGGCCCAAAAGTTAACCGTAGCGCGGCTAATTGTGGCTGAGTGGCTCGAAGGACCAACCCTTTGGTAATAGAACACAGAGTAAGAGATAACCAGAGATGCTATAATGGCGTCCACGGCCGATTTCGGCCACGGCGGCTGTTCTCATTTAACCCTAGAAGCCTAATCTATTTCGAACGTACACAAAGCCTTAACATACGTCTCAGAGGCGTACACATATAAAAGCCCCGATTTTAGGTAAATTATTTAATTATTATTTTTATTATTGAGCAGAAATTTTCATTTGGAATATAAACTAAAAATAAAACAACACTGTTATTAATTATAACTATAATTACAGTTATTTATTACAAAAAAAAAAACAATATGCATAAATTGGAACAAAAAAAATTAACTTCTTCAAAATCAGCTAAAAAATATACATTTTTTTGAATACCAAATATTTTTTTTACGCTAATACCTATTTTTAGAGCAAACATTACAACTTATCAGATTTGAGCTTTAACAGTTGACCAAATATGTCTATTCTGAGTACGATTATGAACACGATAAATCCGCTCCGAGTTGGTAGGTGGTAAAACACGGTCTGCGCCAGATGATGGACCAGCTTCTGCAACAAGGGTAGGGTCGGTTTCTTCAGAGGCTCCAGATTCTTGTAAAGACGAAACGTACTCAGATACTTCATTATTTTCGTCCTCGCTTTGAACGTTGTCGATAATCTGGTTATCCTCAACTTCGGAATCTGAATCTTCCTGAAAAGGATTGTCTTCCTCGTTCAAAATTGCAAAAATATCGTCTTCGTCTAATACATTAGACCGTGACATATTTATACCTGAAACAACGCCGAAAAAAGATATAAAATATACGAAAAACAAGCAATAGTAAAATCACTCAATCTCAGTTAAAAGTTACACAAAGCCTAAATATACGTCTCGCAGGCGTGCAACACTTCGATAAATCAAAAATGGCGGGACTTACCTCAACGATACGGGCACCATCCTCTAGCTCCCGTCGGCCACGGAGATAACAGAAGAGCACCACTCGCTAGCTTCAACCGTTAGAAAAAAACAAATGATATTCGAATGCGTGTACGTCTCGCAGGCGTAGATTAGGCTTCTAGGGTTAAGGAGATCAGCCAGCTGCGCAGGACATATTATAGTGCACGAGCATTTGCGCAGACACAGATGCACTCCCTATCCCTTCACTCTCATAACCCGATGGGACGGCAATCCGACACGCCCGGAGAGAGATGCCATAATGCAGGCAGGTCAGGTGTATCTTCTGGGTCAAATTCATACGGTGGGCATGAGCAAAACGATCAGTTGTGGGTGAATTAACATCTGTCAATGATTTTTGGTATTACAAAAATGCTCAGGTCCAAAGAAGGCGTATAATGGTGGAAACAGTAACGTTCCTCGTCTCCCGCGCATCCACATTTTGGGGCGCTACTCTCTTAGGAGATTTTTTGTTATGGCACCTCCGTTAGTCATTTTATTCTCCATGGGTAAGGACCCGACGAGAAATAGGTCTAAACACTCCTTATCTCCTTTGAAATCGTTTTACATACTTAACCCTTTCAAGATGAGGTTTTCATTGTAAGATGGGGGCTTAGGATAGGTAATTAGGGAGCTTCATTGCTTGGATTGTATAGTAATTTTGTGGGCATTGACGATTGATTGAGTAGTTTTGTTAGTATTTGTTTTTCTAGGTACTTTCCATGCTCCTCGGCGAAGAGAAATAGCTCTGTTCAAATTTAAATATATAAGCTTTTTATATTTCATGCATGAGATTTCAATGGTTTCATTATTGAAAATAAGATACCAATATTGAAAGAGGAAACGTCACAATCTATCATCAGCAATATGGCGATTTTATGTTAATGATAAACATGAAAGCGTACCATTCATCTAGAGTATCTGTTATGTCCAAAAAAATGAATACTGTGCTTAAAAAGTACTTAATATAACAGGTTTTTTAATAAAGTTTTGGTACTTTAGACTCAGCAAAAGGGTACCCTAAGTACCTACAGAACTTTTATCTCTGTGAAAACAAGTCATGAAACTCCACTATCTTGAAACAAACGACTTCTACATAATACAGTAGCAATCGATAGCATCAAAACTTCAATAGTTCCCGAGATTTATCACCAGCGACAAAACTGACACGACTTTGTTCAGTTGGAGTAACAAAAACGATTATTATAGAGTTATTGTTCCGCTAACATCCGACTTCGGAACTTCTACGTCAAAGTTTAGAGAATTATTTCTCTATAGTGAAACTTTTATTGAAAAATCAAACTTCTTGACTTTCTCGAAGCAGTGGAGTAGACTGCTGCACTTGCAATTTGAGGTGTATCTCACACTTATATTCTGCACGCTATGGAACATTGTGCGTCTTTTATCGTAGACTTTCAAGTACCTCTGTCTCTTGAATACTCATATAACATCAACTTTTTAAGAACGTGGTGATGTTCTCGGTTCGAAATTGCCCTAAAGGTCAAAGTATAGTTTGTGCTCGTGTGTGATCCACCTAAGCAAAGTTCGGACTATGTTTAGGTCCGGAGATTGCAACGGAAAATAATTTTGATATAAGATCTGGCTTATAAAGTTTTATTCTAGGAAATGGAATTGAATATGGAGATTATTTACTGCGCTAAGAATGGAATTGCTTTAAAGGAACAAGCTTTGAGAAATAGGAGTAGGGAATTGAGGTTTCTGAAATAAATAAATTCACGGAAAAATTGGAACTGGTTCTAAATTGAATGAGGTAAAGAATTTCTACCCTCCATTCAGCGATTTAACAAAATGACTACATTATTATTTTAGGGCATGGGTGCTATTGCAAATGCAATACATATTAAAGTCCAGAATCGATTACGAAGCTAAAACACATTTTTTGATTCACATTTCGTACCACACCCAATCCAACATTTTTCAGACATACTGATTTCAGCAAAGCGTGAACCACTCAGAAGGCTATATAATACAATACATAGACATAAGGAAAGAATGTAAATTAATCATACACGCAGCCGCAAAGGAAACATTGCGGGCTACGAGGAAATCCGCAACCCTTAATCATAATACCTAAGCGTGTTTAAATGATAAATGAAAGGGTTAGACATGGCTATTTATGTTGTGTATCTATGTGACCTTGAGATAGACTGGGCACATTTCAATGGTCTTTGGTCAGAGTGCCATAAATAGAACCTCTTTGGTGAGTTGTTGATAGAGGGCTGTTTAAAATGTCGAATTTATTTCGGGTCCGTTATACAACCTCAATAAAATTAGGGAAGTAAATTGTTCTATATTTGGATGTAGTTTTATAGATACCGTAAGTCAACTATAAATGGAACTCAAAATCAGTCAAGTGTGGTTAATAGACACTGTTGTACGGCTCTTTAGACAAACTGAATGAACTGCTGAACAGTTTGAATCTACATGTTCTATAATTACTTACATAGTAAATTCATATCTGTATCTCATTCAGCAATCATTTTAGTTTCTTAATAAAGTCAACAGACCACGGTATGCTTGCTTAACTTAACCCCACAATTTACACGGCCCCGAGCCACTCTCATCCCAGTATTCTTGCTACTTAACCCTTCAATCACTAATTAAATACTAATAGCGGTACATTAGCCTAATTGCGTCTACTGAGTTTCAATCATGCGATACAAAATGATGATTATGAAGTGACATTTACACAAATGTATGTAAAATTCAATTTTCCGTAGTCATCCGTTTTGGCGTCAGCATCATGCCATTGTGTCGGATATGGAGCGTAGGGCTAGCACAATAGTTCATTTTGTATGTTTATTAATAGGGTGGATTTTTTAGTATTTTCGAGTAGTGTGATTGGATGAGGTTTGTAATATGTTGCATGGGAAACTTTTAAAGATGTACGAGATTTTTCCATTATCGAAATTTAGTAGGTGAATCTAAAGTATGAATAACATAAAAATGCACCTACATTTCCCATCCTAATTACAAAGTAGACACGACATTTACGTTAACATTTGTTTTTATGTCAACAAAAAATGTGATTGTGCAATTGTGACCAAAGGGCTGGCCTATACTTCGGCCAAAGGATATGCATTGCCATCCAGCGTGGCAATGCAGCCAGCCTTTTGGGCACGATCCCCGCTGACAGCGATGCGGATGAATTTTTTGATACTTAGTTTTAATATTTCCCCCTTTATTATTTTAGTATTAATTAATGTTATCATGGAATAAGTTGGATTTTGTGCAATTTAAAATAAAAACAACGGGATTGCTAGATACATTTTTTTTATATCTAACCTTTTCTTATTGTGGCATTCTGGGAGTCAATACAAAAATACATTAACAAATCTGACATTCCCCTCAACAGAGAAACTACATACAAATGACCAACCAACAAGCTTCTCCAAAACCGCACTAATATCAACCGCACACCGCATCGTTTAACACCCCCAGTGCATATGAAATAAGGACAGCCCTACACGGACACACATCTAGGCCGGCGTCATGTCCCAACACAATAGATCGGAAAATGTGCGTCGTTCCGTAGTCATACGTACATTAGTATGACATAAGCACGGAGGTAGGAAAGATGAGCGGAGATGCCATAAGGCTGGTAGATTAGGCGCCTCCTTGTAACTCAAGTATATACGGCAAGCGTGATCAAAACGATCAGTTATAGGTAAACTAACGAGGCGTTCGGCTTCCATGAGACATCTGTCAAAGGTTGGTCCTGATTGATTGGTGATTGGATTTTAAAATAATGGGCTGGGTCCAAAGTAGTTGTATGAGGTCAGAGCTGGTAACGTTTCTCGTACCTCGAACACCCGTGTTTCGGTTACCACCTCCTCGCTCGTCATTTTGTTCTCCATGGACATAACTAAAGTGACACGTTTCTCTGGTATACTCTGAAAGTGACAGTGTCATCAATAGTGTTCTGTAATTAGATTTAGCTTTCAGCAGTTACTTAAACAGACTTAGGTCTTGAGCTGTGTATGTTACTGAAGGATTAATGAGAACTGCCTAAATGAGAAATGCTTTTTTCTGTTTTTGACAAGTCTTGCATATTTGCTTATAGATTCATTTTAAGCTCGGGAAATGTCAATGAAAATCTAAACAACAAAAAGAAACTAATCAACCTATGGTATCTTTATAAAACCAGTGTTTCTGATCCGTAGAGAGTCCTCTTTCCGTAGAGCAAAATAATCTCTCACACAGCAAATTATTTTTACCACGCTTTATATGTGCACTGTAGAAATAGAAAAATATAACCGCAGAGCAAAATAAAATATGAGATCAACAAAGCAGACAGATCAACAGACGAAAGTTTAATTGGAAAAAGCAAACTAATTTGCGTCATGAAACGCAAACCACTCGGAGTGAAATATAGGGAAATAAACTAGACTTTAATTATATCGTCACTAACCTCAACTCAGTTTCAAAATACCGCCTTGGGGTGCCCGCTTACGTCCGATAATATCAGTATCCGATTTTTTGTAGGTGGTATGTAGGTAGTTCCTACATTCTCTCACGCTCCATCCACAGCGGGAGTGATCGGCTGATTCCCAGTTTTAAGCTCCCGCTGGATTATGCATAATGTAATATTAGAGTAAGATTGACCAGCGACTGCTTGATATCCTCAAAACAGATAGGTTCTAGTAAATAAGTAGGTTTTTTTTTTCATACAACGTGCTCCAACAAATCTAATTTATAGACAACAACACATAAACCTACCTCAATCTGTCTGTCAAATTTCTATATAGATTTTCAACCTTATCACAATAGCAGAAGGTTAATATTCGATTGGTATCTAAAATTTGACAGATTCGGGTAGGGTCACCTAGTCTCTGTACCAAACAGTACTAAATGCACAGTAATAAGCCGATAAGACCACGTAACCGAACAAACTGTCATTTGTTACCTGAACTATGCGATTGCAAACCTGGAAACGAATGCGTGCTAGCACCCCGGGCTGTCACACGTCGCGGCTCCGGACATACGTGTCGTGATGTGTACTCTGCTTGTGTCAGGTAAAGCCGGAAACTACGACTGTATAGTGAGTGTTTATGCTTGGTGATTGAGGCTATTTAGTGTGACTTTTTTAAGGTGCATGAGTCTATTTACATCTATCCGGGTGTAGCCAGAAGTTATCTTGAAACGCGGGTGGAACCGCGGGGACCAGCTGGCTTGCCTTATAATCTGAAGATCAATGTTCTCCTTTGTGAAATGAAGGACCCTGCAGTGAAATACCAAGTAAGTAAATGATGATAGTTGTAACGGTTCGATCATAAAATGCTACGTTATAATATAAACAGACGTTAAAGTGTTGGTCCGTATCTACCAACATTCTGTTTTCCACAAACATGATATAGCACATAGAACCATCCCTAGAGAAATCATATTTTTAAACAAGCAAATAGACGCTTCGTCCACATCAAGAGTGATCGTTTCATATTTAAATTAGAATTATAAGGTACAACGATCACACGCTGTCGCGGTCGTTATATGTTACCCATATCATCCCTCGGGCATTACTAAATAGATCTTACATTTGCATTCTATGTTTATATAGGATACGAGCTGTCAGACTTGGGGGAATGTAAGTACTTGTAGAGATGCGAATTTACGGAGTTCACGAAACTATGAGTAGTTTTCGTACAACACTATGTGAAAGCTCACGTCCTGAGAATTGGTAGTGGATTCTAGTGTTGCTTGAACTGCATTCCTGTGTGTCTAAAGACGAAATAACTATTGGATAGTTTATGTTGTATAGTGAGTTGTATTCCTTTGTGGTAAATGAAGAGTCCTGAAACATTAAAATGGTCACTTTTTTACAAGACCGAAGTACATCGACACCTTAAGTTATCGTGTGCGTCTCATCACTAAAATCATAAAATGGCGGCAACGAGGCCCGCTATCTCAACACACTCACAGCTTTCTTTGTAAGCGTAAAAAATATACGAAACATTTACGTCTCATTGGTTTTTTATGGCTCACTCATGTACCGAAAGGAGTGGAATTACTCTTTTTTTTACTAAGTTCTTCAACGTGGATAGGCTTGTTTGTATGTGTTTTATATTAAGTATACTCGGTATTACCTAAATGCATGAAATATAGGTACTTTTGGTCGTGCAAAATTATTGTATTAAACAAGCTTTTTACAGATATATCGACGTAAGTACTTGTCATTGATCTAAAATTAAATGAAATTGAAATTATTTACGAATCTGATGATGAAGAAAGAGTTAACTGAGAGAGTAGAATTGTATGTGGAGGATAACATAAAGTTCTTTTCACTTAAAACTCCAAATTCGCTTTGTCGTTCGATGAAACACTAATACTGATTTTGTATTAGAGCAAGATTTTTTTTAAATTAACCTATACCGATATACTGAGTTAATAAAACATTATAAAGATAAAATAATATTCCTTCTTTATATAAAAACGTACACAAAAACCACGACATCTCATATATCTACATACGTTTTTAAGTATTAGGGTCATGACGTCAGTAGCAAGTTGGTGGAGAGTCGGCGTGCTTTCGCATAACAATTTCAGCTTATGCAAGTCTAGGCTATTGGTTTGACCTATATACAGCCATAGGTTTTATGTCTTTTAGATCTGAGCTTCAGCTTGTAAGCTGTTTGTATGAGATATGCGGATATCGTGTTTTTTTTTCTTGTTTATGTTCTGGTTTGTTGGTCATAAAAGAGGATAAGATATTTTGATAAAGGAGTTTCTTTATTCGATATTTTCTAGCTGTCTCGAATTATTTACATCATAATCATCAGCCTTTGTCGTCCCACTGCTTGGCACAGGCCTTTTCTCACACGGAAAAGGATTTAGTGTTAATCACTAGGCTTGCTCAATTGGGGTTGGCGATTTTAGATTTTGTAGTCCAGGTTTCCTCAAGATCTATTACCGAACTAATTATTTCGCAAAAAAAATTAATGTTTAAATATTGTAACTTGCCTAATAGTCCAACGAGCAGTTTTAATTGCCTATTAATGCTGTTCAATTTATTTAAATGATAAATTCTTCAGCCGAATAAAGTAAAACGAGTAAAAGATATCGTCAACAAATTGAATGATCCAATCCATAGAAATACGAAATATATTCGTTAAAACTTCAAGACGTATTGGTAAAGTAATACTAACGAAGTTACAACTTCTCGTCCAAGTAATTAAACTTACGGAGATGATCAAATATCGGTACGAACAAACTTTAACGGATTCATTATGTTATCATATTAATTTTATATATTACATGGATATTATTTTATATTTACTTTAAGCAAATCAGAAAAACATTTAGGAACTTTATTTTTGTAAATTCGGGGGATCTTCTTTGTATCTCTATTTCTCTCTTTCCAGCTATGTATCTCAAATGGGGGTGGGGTCAGTTTTCCTTATTTTTCTTCTCCACTTCACTCTATCCATGACGTCGCTCTCGGACATCTGGCATTCTTTCAAGTCTTTCGATCTGGTCTTTGTACATCAACATTTAAGCTGACGTGTGTTCACTCGATCACCTATAATTTCGCAGTTTATTCAAATACTATTAAATATAAAAAAACATGATTTTTGTTAAAAAGTAACAATGAAAAAGCTTCCATTTCCAAGTCAAAATCAGTGACATCTCACCATTTGAATTTTTAATAAAACATTTATGAATATCAAAGTACCAGGAATTCATAACATCGAGAGAGAGTGCCTATTTTTCTTTTCAACGTCCCAGCTTCCCTCAGATTTGTACCCTTCATTTCCAAAAAGGGCTTTTGTTTGATTTAACGACGGCGAGCACGCATTTGGGTCTCATTCCGGGATCCGGACGTCCGAGCCACGGCCGCGGGTATTTTTTTTTCTTTATATTTAAAGTGTTTCCATCAAGGCTTGTTGGACACCTGTACCTCGGAAATCCTCACTTTGCCTGATGAAATGACACCTTCGTAATCCCAAGTTTAAATAAGTCTGTCTTTATAAATATAGCTTCGTAATAAAAAAAATAAGAAGGTTTTTTAAAGTTGTTATTGCCATAAAATGCATACACTTTTTTTCTCAATATATTTATTTATTTCAGCTTATTCTTACCCTTCAAGGGAAAAAAAACTTTTTTGTCTGTTTTTAAATAATAGGCTTTGTGTAAGTCCAATTCAACATTGGTGTTTTAAAATAAAGCCAAACTGAATTGTTTATCTGAAAAGATGTACCTCTATCATGGTATTTAGCGGATTTTATGAAAGCCCCGAAACATAATCAAAACTGGCAGTCAAAGGTTGCTATCATAAGCCTATTAGTTAATTCATAACGTACAATTTAGCCATCAATGAGTATTGACAGCCAAACTAATCAAGTAGGCATCAAAAGCGGCGTGATAGGTGTCGATTCTGTAGAGCCTCTGATTAATTTTCAATTGGCTTATTACGCGTGATCGAATTAATTGACACTGTTTTGGGAATTTGAGATGTGTTATAACACGCATAACGTTGATTTTGCTTTGAATTTATAATAGGGCTGGGACAAAAACAGCTGGATTTATTTTTGATCTTCGTTCATCGACGTCACGGATTAATACGGTTACCTTTTTGTTAAGTTTTAAAATAGAATGCTGAAATATTTATCGAAATTCCTATTCTAGCTTTTTGGTAGCGGATAAACTGTTTGTTTTTTATCACCTGAGTTTTGAATGAAACTTCAGTTTTAAAACAGTTTTTATTTATTTTCGTTCGCGCATAGCTTGCAAATAAAAACTCGTACGTTTCAGTACCTTTCGGAATCGTTTAAAAAGAATATGGAGAGAAGAGAAGCGCAGCAAAAACCCACTTTTTTGAACAGAACGATTATACAGTTTATTACTCTGAAATGCAGTTGAAAAGTCGTTGGCACGAGTGTAAAAGGTAGACAGAACATTTCTCTTGCAACATGGCAAAGTGCTTTGACTAAACCAGGCCCCAGTCGAGCCCGAGGGATTAGAGACTTCACGAAAAATACCTCACAGTTTTAAAATTCACCTTTTATTTTCACAATACGAGCGTTATTATCGATAAAATTAAAATGTAATTGCGATACGAAAACGAGGTTTCTCGTGTGTTTATTCGAATGATTTTTCACTTTGCCGAGCATCGAGTGGCTTTCTGTATGCAAAATGAAGAGTGAAAATATTTTTTCATTTCGTTTCTCTCGTAAAATAAAAACATTGGAAGTAAAATCAATCATTATTTTAACGAGTTTATATTGAAAGGAGGGTAAACAATGCTCATTAAACAAACTGTAGCGCTTCTGTCTGCTGCTTTTTTTTATTGTCAATATTAACTGTGTTTTATCTAGACACACGGCAGTGTGTCCGCCAAGTTCGAGCAAAAAAAGCGACACACCGGCCGTGGGTTATATTACACGAACCATTTCGGGCCAAATTCGACCCCCCTGTAACTCAAAATCTATTTTATTCACGCATATCAAATTTCTAGTATCTGTTGAGACCCCCTCACTTATCTAAAATACAAAATTTCACTAATATACCTATTGTAGGTCTTGAGATATTGACGTCAGAAAATCGCTATTTTTACTATACACTCACTGATTGACTGACTGACTGACTGACTGACTCACTCATCAAAAACCTAGACCACTTCCAATGGTCGTATTGACTTGAAATTTGGCATGGAGGTAGGTCCTTATGTCAAGGTAAAGGGAAAAATCTGAAAATGGCCAAGTGTGAGTCGGTTTCAAAATAATGAAGGTGTTTTATACCCGGTGTAAATTTATACCACTAAGGAACTAAAACGAACTAAATTTATCTATATTTATATAATATATCTTCGAATGGTACAAAGGTTTGTATTTAGTCAAAGTAAAGTAAAAATCTGAAAACGGCCAAGTGTGAATCTCTTTCGAAAATAACGAATGTGTAACTTTGATCTACGAACATAATATGTGATAACATGTCATGTCAGTCAGTTGGTAAATCTAGTCCATTTAGTTAATCTACTTCATTTCTTTGTAAGAAACATAGTGCATATTAAAAAATCTAAAAGATAGTATAAATGAGACATTTCTTTAACTAACTTCATCATAAGAAAAAAAAATAAACAACCTTACAAAAATAAATGAAATCCCACCCAAAACAAAAATGTGAAAGACTGCCAAGTTCGATAATATGGGAATGCTTCGCCTATAAAAGAAGTGAGATCTGAATAAGTACCAAGTTCCATAGTTACATATACCTCAGTTCAAAATAGTTACTTTTTAA
The DNA here is from genome assembly GCF_030705265.1 of Helicoverpa armigera. Lineage (NCBI taxonomy): Eukaryota > Metazoa > Arthropoda > Insecta > Lepidoptera > Noctuidae > Helicoverpa > Helicoverpa armigera. The sequence continues at coordinate 3,224,647 of NC_087132.1, read as the reverse complement.
TGATGTTACTTGGCAAGTTTTAATAGAAAATTAAATACTTGATTCATTGCGTTTAGTAGGTTTATAACAAGGTGTGTGAAAACTTGCCAAGTAGCATCATTAAAAAGTAACTATTTTGAACTGAGGTATATGTAACTATGGAACTTGGTACTTATTCAGATCTCACTTCTTTTATAGGCGAAGCATTCCCATATTATCGAACTTGGCAGTCTTTCACATTTTTGTTTTGGGTGGGATCAAATACTACGCTCTCTGTAGATACTTGATCTGTATAATATGGACTGTATTCTTTATTTGATTGATTATTATATTTTGATTGCATGCTTAGTACCTAATATGAATTTCATTGATATTATAAGTTCAGAGGCAACAAAAGAGTTGTTTTTTTCTAAGGACAATGGGCGATTCCGGTCCAAATGTCCACCACGAACGAGACCTATATGGCTAGATAGCCCGTTAAATATAGAACATTTTTTGTTATGGAAGTAAAAAAAAATATAATGCCAGAAAAAAGTTATAGCAAAATCAAATAAAACATTTTATAGACTTTTTCTATTTAATTTTTTCAATTACTTTTCGTAATATTCGATTTTCGTACTTTCTGTAACTTCTGACAAAATAGAATTGTTCATTATTAGAGAGAAGACTTCTTAGATCCAGGAACCGCTGAGTATATTCAAGCACTTCTGGCGCCTCAATTGATTAGTGATTCGTTTATCCATCGGGCAAAGAAATATGGGCTGTTTATATGCAAACGTGTCTTACTCATCTTAGTTTTAGATAAAGTGCGGAGATGGAAGTGGAATAAAATAAAAAATAATCATGATAACATACAAAAACTACCGAAAATTAAGAATACATTTATGGCTATAACTTTTTTTTGGCATTGTTTTTTTTTTACTTTCTTAGTAAAAGTTACTCTAAATTAAGTGGACTATTTAATTATATAGGTCTCCTTCGTGGTGGACGTTTGGACCAAACTTCATACATTCTTGCCCAATCTCCTTTCATCTCATTTTATGTTTTTGTTTGCATGACAATATTATTAAATAAACAATAGAGAGCGATATAAAAAGAAGGCGGTGAATATAACAAATATGCTCGACTCTCAAAGAACCAAAAAATTCCTTCTATTTTCGTAAACGTCATGTATCGTTACGCGTCACCCATTTAGGGTTACGCTACAAGCAAAATGGGACTATAAATAACCCTAAAATACATTACAAAATCCTTTTCCCAGTTCCCAAATATATATCAGTCAAAAGGCGTGCCAATACATACATTACCAGCCTCGCTCGCGACAACGTTAATTTCTTCACGACCATCCCGTCAGGATCAATGATTAACGACTTTACGAATAGTCAAGGAAAATTGATTTTACATCGAAGACTTAGTTCTCAGTTTGTATGTATGAAGCAGAGTCTTAGAGTGTTTGACTCACTGGACACGCCATTGCCTTGCATTCATCTGTAGCAAAAGTACGTGACCGATGGTCATACCTGTATGTACTTACTTACAAATGGGCGTCATTACAAAGTGGATGCTTGTGCTACACAATGCGTCAAGCACGTGCATAACTATGTGATCGAAACCGCATGAGTGAACTGTCACTAAATACATATTTTTCACATTGCCCCCAATCCCAGCGCGCACGAAGGCAGGCTTTTTCGCTATACGTATTGTCATGTCGTCTTGTCATGTCGTCTCCAGTAGTAGAATGTTCTAAGACCACAGCAAAAGCGACAGAGGATAGGACAAGATAGATTTATGTACCTATTTACATAATATGTTTGTGTGTGAATAGTGTAACAACTTTATCTAGCTGTCGTGTACATTGAATTTTGTGAGCCAATGCATATACAATGAGCTCGTTCACAGTTATGTTGTTAGGCGAAAATATGTCCTGTATTTTTCCGTAGGGTTTTATTGATAAGTCTGAAGCGCGTTTTTCTTGTTTACGAGACAAAATCTTTTTTCATTATTCATATCCAAATTTCCTTTTGCAGTATGAAGAAAGGGCTATTTGCAGCCTACAACTAAGTCTTCGGCTGAAAGTAATTCATCATCTCCCGAGCCTTTTCCTGACTATATAGGGGACGGCTTCTAGTCTTACGGGATGCAGCTGAGTACCAGTGTTTTACAAGGAGCGACTGCCCTATCTGACCTCCTCAACCCAGTTACCCGGCAACCCAATACCCCCTAACAAGACTGATTGTCAGTCTTACTGGCTTTTGACGACCCGTAACGACTGCCAAAGATTAAAATCGAAAAACCCTGAACAATTCTAAACATTCAGTCAACTACATATTTACTCCTGGGATTGTCGGAAACTGAGTTCATCTTTATTTTTTTTTTCTTATTTCTTCAGTCTATCTCCGTCTCTCGAGAGCACAGTTATTTGATTTGAAAATTGAACCTAATCAGCTTGCGTAAGCTTACCTATTCATCTGTTTTTTTGTGAAAAAAAGTTCAGTAGCTTTTCCATTAAAAAAGTGGAAGTACAATTGGTAGCAGTGTAGATAAAATATAAAGTTGCATTTCTTTGCATAAAAGTAAAAAGAATACTCAGTATATTATGATGGATATTAAACTTAAAAGAGGATGAAAGAAATTATTTGACCCACTAAACTTTCAGTTGAAAGTTTGATATGAAAGCCTTTGAAAAGTCATGACTTGTATTGTGTCGATAGCATTTCAAAGGTGATATTTTCCTTTGCTTTCTGCCTTATCTAAACATGTTAAGTTTATAAATATTCTTACATGTATTAAATTCTCATATTTTTAAGACTCGTTTAGAACTTACAAGTAGGGTAACCATGGTTTGATCATAATAATGTCAATGAATTTTCCACAAGAAAATAAAAATTAGTTTCATGCAGTGCATTTGCGTAGTCAAATTAAAGGTATCGATTTCAGTTACAAAACAATTATCGGATCATTAATACAGATAATAGTTTAACAGTTTAACTGTACTCAAGTACCTAAATCAATACATCGAAATTCTCACTCAAACATGACCATGTTTTGTTACCATAAAGCAATCACTTAGTACAACAGTGAAACCAATAACATATATCGAACAAATATCAATTAAACTGTTCCGAATCTAAATCTATTGGCTTAATAATTAGTGCGTAAATTATCACGATTATTATGGATTTTGAACAGTGATTGATATCATTTTGATAAAATCGAACTTCGATATAGGAAGTAAGGAAACATTTTAAACCACAATACTCAGTTGCTTTTTTATGAAGCCATTTAAAACACAAGTGCAAATGCGTATTTTTATAACAGGTAAAATTTAAGATAAAGAAAAAAATATAACATAAGTAGAAAATATATGGGCCAATTTTTTGTTTTTATAGGTATATATGCAATCATTTATTGTAAAATAATACGGTTATTATAGGAAAACACTGATTTAAATATTTAATGAACCAATAGCTTACCATAAAAACCTATATTTTTATCCTATATATCCCTATTTTCTATGTCCCAAATATCTACAGTAACATGGTGACTGTATATCGGGCGTCGACGTTTAACAGCGTCGCTCCCTATCTCGACGACATTTGGGTCGTCACACGGTTCACATTAGCTATTACATGTTTCCAACTTACTGGGTTTTTTATATTCATTTTAGTATAGAATATTGTATTTTATGTGGTTAAATTTTGAGTATTACTTATAACTTTATAGTTTGCAAAATTGTTTTGTTCATAGACAGCTGGAAATTGGCACTACTTTGAGGTCAATCTTACAAAATGTACCCCAATTTTTTAATCTTCAAAATAAATTTATAGAACCCACTCTAAAAACAAAATTCAATCGTCACTTTTACCCCGATCTACAAGTTATTTTTTTTTCTAATAACAATATAAGAAAAATACCGAATTAAGAACACTTCAATACACATTAATACAAGGTGTTGATTTGCATTTGTGCCATACTTCAGGAGAAGGACATAAAATACGTAAATAATCGATTGGAACTACAGTAGACGGGAAATAGCTAATATGCACTGTTTTTTTTGTCATTGTAATGTCGTAGTATTTCCGAAATAATCCAATTTTATGAATGAAATTAATGAATAATCGTTGCGTATGCTTTGTGTTTGCGTTTGTTTGAGGGAGCAGCACGGTTTTGAGGCCAGTAACATACGCGCCGAGTTTGAAAACGGGTAGGTGACATTGACGAATTTCCGAAAAAAAATTAAATCAAAAATTTTCGTATCAATTTTTTTGTTGATTTGGGTTGAGAATCATCAGTATAATTACGTCCTTGACTATGGCACGCATGCAAATCAACAGCTTGTATAAATACCTATACAGCGTTTATGTGCGAATATTATTATGTTAAAGGCCTACCCATTGTCTTGCAGCGCCAGCATTTCTCGCTCTCGGAATACCAGCAGATGTCTTTTATTGCGTCATTGGGCGTGAAACCTATAGTTGTCGGCAGACATGAGAAATGTTAAGATTCCTGCGTGTAGAAACTTGTAAGATATCGATTTGAATTTGTAGGTCACAGTGTTGTTGAATGAAACTGCTGTTTATGATATAAATCTAAGTCTGTTTTAGACTTCTACTGTGATGCTATAAGCACCAGTAGATACTAATTAGGTTACAATTTCACAACTTCTAGTTTCGTTTTGAAAAAAAACATTTATCATCATTTTCGCCACAAGATACCCACTGTTTAATACAGGCTAACGTGGTGGTCATATCGACAACGGAACTGACAAAGTTGGACAGTGATAGCTTCCAAACGCCCCAAAAGGGCTGAATGAGAACATTTAGAAATATGTAAACTCGTAGAAGTAGGAATAAATTATCATGTAGTGCCAAAACAAACAATAGAAAACCAACCATTGTTTCACACGAGCTATATTAATTACGCGTAATGTACGCTGGACTATTGATGACAATCTCGTTTCCGATCGATCGGCCGGGTGTGATGAAAGTTTTCATGCGAATGTCAGCTAATCCATTAAGGGAGATAAATCTAGCCACACTGTGACAAAGGTTTCCATTCATACGAGATATCTAGACTTGTATACTGCTATCAAAGTGAAACCTCAACTCGTTCATTGTGTATATTTTAGAATGTAAGTATACAGTAGTTTATTTTTATTTAGGTACCTAAATGTACCTAAATAAGCATAACCCCGCTAGTAGTTACATGGGGCACTATGCATATGGAAAACAATGATATCATTCAGAAATAGCCTCTTAACTCAAAATAATACTGTAAGCACTTAAGTTATTTTACCAACGACACAAAGAAATTTACAACAAGTAGTTCCATGAGAGCATTAAGGAAAACAGCACGTGTATCTTCAAAGTAAAAGGAAGAAATAAAAAAGAATTATGTTACGAAGCAACCGATAAACATAGTTGATTTATATATTTTCTTTTTTCCTATAATAAAGTTTATCGACGAATGAGGAGGGGTATTATTGTAGGCGCACGTCGAATTATGAGCGATAACAAGTCAGTGCGAGCCCAATGAATTATTCAACGTATCGCCGATCGATATGTCGCGAGTATCTCCCTTAATCTCGTCTTTTCGTAAAATTTCTAAGAATCGTTGAATATTTTTGGGTTCCAGGAAGGAGGGTGGAATTCAATGATTATTAGATGTTACGGATTTTTTGGCATTGTTGACGGCAGAATTTGATTTGGGGAATCTTACTTATTGTCTCATTTGAATAAAAAGGCTTGTTAAAATTGAAAACCATAATCAAAATAAGTTAACCGACATCTGAAATCTATCGTGATTATGTTTCATTATCATATTTGTGGACATAAACTTCTTAATTTCCAATGAAAATGATTACATAAGTGTACAACCATGTCATTACAGGTAGTATTTTAATTATACGGTTCATCACTCGCGCCACTATGGTTTCATTTCCAGTCTATTTTCGACAGCTTATAAATTAATATCTTTCATTTGCTGTATAATTATAGATCCTACTTGATATAGGTTGACAATAAATTTGTGGATCGTGGAAACATTCAGAATACAAAAATAATTGTATTTTTTTGTCAGATTGTAGGTTTAGACCACATACCCATCGCTAAGATTCAGACTTAAGATTTCGACCTTTACTTTCAGACCAAACATAAGTTCAGCGTTTTGTATTTAATTTTCTTAAAACCAGATCTTATGACAGCAAAATGAACTTTACTAACTCTAACAGATTTTATTCTTTAGAAAACGTCGAGGTATATTTTACTTTCAAGTCAAAGAAAAGGCTAGTCTATGTCAAATGGTAAGAACTCGCTCATAATAACATTTATAGAGGATGTCAACCCTCCTTTGTGTTCTAGAAAAGTCTTATGCAGTTCGCATTATAAATGTTGGCTAGATTTTATCTCCGCTTCTTTTAATAGAAGTTTTGCAAGTTATTATATTGGTATAATGGCTTTTCTAAGCTATGTGTATAAAGTTAGGTAAGCTTAGCAATTTGAACAGAACTTATTGTACTTTTCTTGTACGATTCTAGACAAATACATTTCTATGGAATAATATAATTAAATAAGCTGAAAATACGAACATATTTTCGAAATATTTTGTTGGTATAGGTTTTTTTTGTTTTGATTCGGCGATAGATATCTAACGACATGTGTGGGTTTGTTAAACTACACCAAAATAAATAAATAAGTACATACAAACCACAGGCTACTTGAGAACCTCCTCCTATTTTCGAAGTTGGTTAAAAACAAAAATATTCGTACAGTTTACCTAAACCCCTAATTCCACATTCACCTACAACAGCACACAAGATGACGACAACACATTCATGGGCGCATTTCGTCAAGTAAATAAATTTCCATTCGGCCTCTGCGTAGCTCCTTTATCTCGCTGTCAATATACATAATAACTACATTATGATATACGGGAAAGGAGCAGCTATTTCGAGAAAGAAAATCGAATTCCTTAGCAATTTCCTTTCATAGTTCGTCATCGGGTTAGGTTTTATTTTTTTGCAGGAGATGAGGGTAACATTTCTTATGTTTTTTTCTCTAATTGTGAACATAATATTAAAAAAAAGACCTATTGTAAATGTTCCTTGAGAACATTGGTTTTTTTTCCTTCTTTGTTTAAGTGTATTAGGGTATTTACTTAATAGGGCTAATTAATATACTTACATTTTCCAGCAGTGTTTACTCACCTTACAAATTACACGAGGGAAAATAATACCATTACAACTATTGCTACCAGCAGTGCTTGTTTATGGTAAATTATTTACCCATACATTATCTCTCAGTCAATCCTTCTCCGTGTGAGAGGAGGCCTGTGCCCAGCAGTGGGACGATAAAAAGGCTGTAACAGTAACAGTATCTCTCAGTATTAACGCTGGCTGGCTTTGAAATAAAATAATCAATAAATCGGCATATTTGATACTTACCAGGTCACCCATCATTGCTGCATTTTTCAAAAAAACATTCCAAGTAACTTGGAACTAATTTCCATTTACACATTTTGTTCCCATTTTATTGGCGTGTAGGTTCTGATTGTTTCGAGGAAATCAAAATACAAAACACAAAAGAGGCTTAATTTAAGCTTTTATTAATCTTTCACATTGTACGATCATGTAGGTACATACATAAAATATTTTATTATTAATATTTAAATGGCCAGAGGACTAAAGAAAATTATTTATGCCAACAATCGCTTCTGAAATAAATAGAAAATAATAACAACTACCTATTATATAAGCAGTAGAAAATGTAAATAATTGCAATTTTTGGCTCAAAAATTATAGATTTTATTTTTAAGATACAGTAATAATTGTTCATAACAACATGTTTTTTCGATATACACACAGGTATTTACACGTTCCTTGTTTGAGCCAAAAAATATAGAAGTAACGACCCGGTATCTTAAAACAATACTGACTATTTAAAGAAAAAAATTTGACACGAAGAACATTGAAAAAAAAAAAATTTTTAGAAGTACATAGATTTGGTCCGTTACTCAAAAATTTTCTCTAAAACTGGAAATAAAAACAGTGTTGTGTTTGCATCTGACAATGATTGACCGTATCACTTTCAATCCCACTGGGTCTTTTCAACCCAGTGAGCTACGCGTTCCCACCATTTTTTAGAAGCCATATGTTCACTCTTGCATCGCACATGGTGAGGTTTATCGAGCGAATTTGACTTTTGCAGTTGACTTTCATTTGTTTTTTGTGGATAAAAATTGTTTTAAACATTGAAATTGCTGACGATCGGAAAAATCAAGCAAAAATGTTGTATTTACTTTTAGTGTCCTGATTTTTTTTGTTAAACTTCAGAATTGCCACAACCAAGAAGTAAATGAACATTATATTTCCAAAAATGTATATTCAAACTGGCCTATATTTAAATAAATAATTTTATTATAACTTCATTTGAAGTACTTAACAACTTCCGAAATGGGCATGTCATTATAAAACTGTTCAGAGTGAAATAAATATCCCGGTGTCAATTTACAAATGATTTTATTATTTCTTGATGGAAAGGTCACGACAGTTATAAATAAAAGTGCCAATTTGCGTATTCGTCGCGTCTGCGAAAATTATATTATTTCCATAACATTTCTTCGTATATTCCAGAGAGGCTAAAAATATAACAATGAGACTGGAAACTTATTAAAATTATATTTCAAGATTTTTTAAAATAATATAATAGAAGCGATTATCAGCGTTTCTGGATTTTACCTAATACGCCTAAATGTATCTATTTTACAATTATTCATATACTTTCATCTATACAATAGCACATAAATAATTAATCTATTTTTAAAATATATTTCGCTTCAATATACACATTTTCTTAACTTATCACATCTTTTAGCCTAACAAATAAACTTTCTACAATAGTCAGTGTAAAGAGCTGCAGGAAGACTTCCAACGCCAATGAGGGGGACGAAGTCTTGTCACGGAACCCTTAATTCAATTTGCCCCCAAACAGGTTTTTCCGGACAAACGCAATCATACATTAATATCGAGGTAATTCCTCCCCAATGTGTAATTTCATTTGGGCCGAGTTCACCCGAAGGGGCTAATCAGATTGTTCCCCAAACAAGTCCTCCCCCACAAGGCAATTACGATTAAATACCATAACCTCTGCTTTACAGCGTAACACTAATCATATCGAAAATATTCTGCTGAAATATATTAGACAATAATTTAATTCTCAAAATACGTTCTCACTTTGAAAATCACCTACCAACATGAAATATTCTGATTACGAACGAGGAAAAACAAAATTGTATTCGTTTTATAAATATTTTTTTCTATTATTCTAGAAATCTTAGATCTAAAAATGGGAAAGGAATATCTAATTTAAATATTGAAGAACAAAATGAACAGGGAACGTAGACGCACTTTTAAACTCTGGGGAACTTAGTTCTGAATATTTCATGATGACCTTTAATCTAGGGGTAAGACAACACTCAAAGCAGCAGCGAGAAAGAATTATATTCCAGAACATTCAATATTACTCTATTGTTATTTATTCTGATGTTATTGAATGGAACTTTCGAGAAATTTCACACTTACAGCATTGTATTACAGATGAGATCAATATCTACCTTATTGTAATTATTGTTTTTTATGATTTATCATTAACATGTTAGCTATTCCAATGCAGTTAGATAGATATCCAGAAATAGCCTTTAAATGCGTTATCGTAATAAAAATAGCGATAGTTTGGTTAAACCTTGGAACCCTGTAGTAACTAGATCAGATAGGTATAATTGACGTACAAAAGCTCAGGAAGAAAAAAGACACATCCGAAGGTAGAATTGTTAAAAATAATAACACCATCTTAAAATTAATACACAATTTAACAATAAACTCTAGTTACATTTTAACATTAATGTATGAACACAGTGAAATTATATTTATATTTGATTTCATTTAAAATATTTTATCTTAAGCAAGATTTTTTTAATGTTCAACTTCAGAATAGATGTATAAATATAATATAAGGGTGTATAATTGTAAAACATTTATTTAGCAAAACAAAGTTTTTAGGACAACCTTATTCCTTGAAAGTGAGACGAGAAAGCTTAAAGGTACACAAAGTTGTATAGTATAAATAAAGGGTACCTAAGAAATATTGAAACTACAATCTATAAGCCGCTTCGCAGGTAAAATATTTGATCGGGGATAGGCGAGATTCATGGAGTCATTCAATTTAATTGGAGTGTAAATTCGCGTAGAATGAGACCACAGCCGAGAAGCCAGAACGGGTACTTTTGTACACAGCTTGAGGTGGCGTTTGCCTGGCTCGTGTCTGAATGTGGCTTCTTCAAACTTAGTTCGTTGACCGCCACTGTAAAGATTTATTAACATGAAACAACTTTGGACTAACTAAAACTCGAATGGTATAAACTAAGGTAACTTTGGCGTTGGCTAATAAGATTACATTAAATACGGGCGCTGTTGCTATAGAAACTGTGGAAAGTTCTAGATGCGTTTATGACGAAAATGAGGTAGCGAAATGTGGGGTTAATTTTAATACCGTTAAGTAGTTTCGTCTATTCGTTAGTAGTGTGAATTTCTCAATACATTATTTTGAAATTTAAAGTTTTGCACGTGATTCAAACCATACATATTTCCACTATTATAATCATATAAAGTTATGCAATAAAGGTACGCAATTGAAGTTTCTCTAGCGCATCTATTAAATGTGAATTCATGGTATGGCATCGCTCTATTAGTTCGCGTACAAACTAAACTTGTTCCGCATAGTTCTATCTACGGAACACTCGCGAGAAGATTTTTCTAATACCTGCATTCCATCAGAGAACAACTCAATGTCTATCTACGTTTTTATTTTTAACCGACTTCCCAAAAAGGAGGAGGTTATCAATTCGGCCGGTATGTTTTTTTTTTTTCTATGTATGTACATCGATTACTCCGAGGTTTATGGACCGATTTACGTGATTCTTTTTTTGTTCGACTCGGAATAGGTGCCAGTTGGTCCCATAGTCATTAGGTCAGGATCTGATGATGGGAACCCTGAGAAATCGAGGGCAACATTCGAAAGTTGTAGGCATATACAGGGTAAAAACTTGACACTCAGGTGCACGCCTAAAAGCACTATTCAACAGTGAAGATTTGGAGCTGACCTGATGATGGAGACTAGAGAGGGCCGAGGGAACTTGACAACTGAATATGTGAACTACCTCGTGTTTGGGCTTAAATTATTTGTATTGACAAGACCTTTGCAACGGTGAAGGTTTGGAGCTGACCTGATGATGGAGACCAGAGAAAGTCGAGGGAACTCGACAATTGAATATGTAAAAAAACTCGTATTTGGACTTATATTCTTTGTATTGATGAGAACTTCCCACTTATATGGATAGTGACAACTATTCGTATCACTGAAAAGCTGTAAATAAAAAACTTTTTTACAAAAAAATTAAACCGACTTCCCAAAACACTAAAAAGCAAAAAAAAAACTAATTTTAGGTGCATCGACCTAGAAGTCGGTGGCAAAATTAACTTAGTAACATCCATTAGACACCGACTTCTAGGTCGATGCACCTAAAATTAGTTTTTTTTTTTGCTTTTTAGTGTTTTGGGAAGTCGGTTAAATTTTTTTGTAAAAAAGTTTTGTAATTCATGAACGTCAAAAATATTTTTAAATTAAGTAAAAATTAACCTATACATATAAGTTGTTTGGCTATTGTGTATATACACATAACGTGTCGTGGAACGTCACAGAAAAGAAACTGGTATAAAAAGAACTGCTAATGAATAAAGTACAATTAAGAATTTCCTGGTACCTATTCTGATTTTCAATAAACAATCAATAACAATATTGCTACCAGTAACTGTCCGTTAGCCGTCATTTTGTAAACTGGGAAAGATCAGTCTTTTACTTAATTTCAGCTGAAACTTAACTCACTCGCTAAGTTTCTTGCGGGATTCGCATTAATGTAAATAAAAGTTTGTTTCGTTTGCAGCTCGTTTTAAAGTTCTGCCAACTTCTTTCAAACAGAATAATAGACAGCATTTAAGTTTTTGGAAAAGTTGGAAAAAGTAACGTTTAGTAAAATGCTGGGAAGAAAAAGCTTGGTATAATTAAGTGTGCTTCTTTGGGGAAAGTATATTTAAAGTGAAATCTTGAAATAAAGCTCTGCAATTGCTTTTTGATGCTCACTTGCTACTGTTGGAAGTACAATTTAATTTTAAAACTAACTTATTTCGAGTAGGTCGTACTTAAAATCAAGAGTTCTTAAACGTTTTCAATAATCCATTTTCCTGCTAGCACCATACTTTGAAATATTAATTGTCAATTACTACCGGACAAGAACTATACCTATCTTACAATAAAAAATTCCCCTAATCTATATTCTATACAAAACATTACTCTTTCTTTCTAATATTATTTCCTTACTTCACAAGGTCAATTTAAAAAAATACATACCAGTAACAGTCTGCTTCTTAATATCAGCGAACTTCTCCCCGGGCCCGACTTCATCAGGTATGGTGGCTGTGCAGGTCAGTTGGAGCCTGCCATGCGCGGGCGCCCTTAGCTCGGCTATAGAGACCCATAGAGAGATGGGGATGGCGGGAGGCACGCGTGGCCGCTCTTGTATCTGTTCGAAAATTAATAGAGAACTTAAATTAAATAGTGAGTAAATAAAAGGTATACAGGTATTGGTGTGATACTACAGCAAACGCTAAATGCAACTGTTCAAAACAAACAAATGTTCACTGCATCTTCATTCAGTATTAAAATCTCAAATCCTCATTCTTCTACTTTTGTTTACTTTGGATAAAATCGAGCGGTGTTTTTATCTTAATCAAGGCGTATGTCAAAAAGACTCCCGAACTATAAGAGAGGACCTCAATACAGATCAACTACAGATCAACATTTTTGGGTATACAAAGTTAATTTGATATAATAGCGTGTCCGTTTAGATCCATGTAAACTTCTACGGAAATATTTACGTTTGAAGAAACAAAACCAGAACATAATATTCAATGAATCCCATAAAATTAACATGAGAATACCTACCATCGGCTTCTAACCAAACTCCTAAGGTAAAGCATACTTAACAAAAGCATGTAACTTCGAAAACATTTCTTAAGAAGGTTCTAAAACAATTAAATATTCCTCAAGTGCCTTAACTTGGTTGAAATTATTAACGTAATCCCGGCTCAGCTGCCAAACTTGGCTAATTTTCCGTCCTTGGCCTCACGTCACGGATGTCAAAGAATAGAAAATTGCTAAAATGCTGCATGGACTTGGTAAAAAAATCAATTCCAAGAATAAAGTGGTTGGGGATTTGAATTCGATGAGAAACGGGAAAATAAAATTCGATGATTTTTTTCCTTAAATTTTTCTGAAATAGGAATATCTCGAATTGTGTATTTATGCCATACATATTGAAGGGTAAAAAGCCCGGAATTAACGTGAATCAATAAGCCATTATAGTTATCGGCACGAATCTTGAGCCCTGATCTCCATCCGCGCATAAGTGATTTATTAGCAAAGAACCAATCCCGAGTAACGGCTATGACACGATGCACTGCGGGCCAATCACCGCTTTAGCCCGCTCCCGCGCCTCACTTCATACCACAAAAGGGAACCAAAAAATTACTTCTGCGCAGACGTAGGTCAGAGCTCAAGATTCGTGCCGATAACTATAAGTGTGCTAACACCCAAAATAATTTTAATCCATAAATCACTCAACCAGTCACAATTGAATCAGAGTAACACGAATTACAAATAAAAGTCAAGAATATAATCCACACCTCGAACTGTTACAACAAACGACAGTTACTTCTTTGCAACAACAACATAGCTTGCCGGACATAACCCAGAAATTTTGCAAACCACAACAAAATAAAATATTTGTAGAGGTACATCAAAAGACATTTGTGCTTGTACGAGGACAGCCCGCTTTCATCTCTACTGAAAGCTGTCAATTTAAACCGGAAAGATGAAAAGAGCAATATTGAGAACAGAATCTCTTGTACTTGAGCCCAATCGACTTTGGATTGAGATTGTCTTTTGTTATTTATTTTAAGACGCCCGCTTTGATTTCTCCTTTATCTACCCCCTGATCTTTCAATTTGTTTTTCACAATTGCTGGATTAAAATGCTGCTAAAAATAGTTACAAAAGCTTCCCGTTATATCCTTAAAGACAATTGAATGAGTCCTCTTGCATCGTTTGTCTTCGAGTTTTAATTACTGAATGATCCTCATTCAACATTTTGTGAGGCACAGTATTCATGGTTTTTAGGGTTCCGTACCCAAAGGGTAAAACGGGACCCTATTGTTTTCGCTCCTCTGTCCGTCCTTCCGTCCATCCGTCCATCCGTCTGTCTGTCTGTCACCAGGATGTATCTCATGAAAACTAGAATTAAATACATATTTTGGGGGTTACCAATTTATAAAACGGACAAAAAAATTACGTTTGTTGTAATCCCACAGATTTTTTATAAATTGGTACGGAACCCTTCGTGCTCGAGTCCGACTCGTACTGGGCCGGTTGTGTTTTTTCTCGTTTCAAATGAATTATTCGTGTGTGAATGGAGCGTGACTGATTAGCCTGCTAATAAGCGAGCAAATTGATGAGCTTCATTACGAATAGATAGGAGTTAAGAGCGTGTACGCTCGGCGCGCGATGTCAACTTTAGGTAATTCAACGCAAAAAACCGCGCAGACTAGCGTCGCGGCTGTGTGCGTGCCTATCATACTTCACGTATAGTCACACAAACCATTTTGATCTTTTCGAGTGAAATTGGTAGAACAAAAAATATATTATTTAGTAAATAGTTAATAGCGGGAAAATAGTGTAAGTCTATGGATGTCTAAAATATAAAAGCATGAAAATAAGTCGTTAATACTTACACTCTTTTGCAAAAAAATCGGGCACCTATGAAAACCTTGGTTTTGAGGACTTTCTGTATATTACATACAATTTTCAACAGTACTAAATAGTCGACTGATGATTAATGACAATGTTAAGAGTTTCTGTATTTTAACCGATTTCAAAAAAAGAAAGGAGGAGGTTTCAATTAGATTGTTTTGTGATTGTTCTCAATTTGATTGTTCTCGATTTCTCAAAGACGCCTGGACCGATTTGAAAAATTGATTGTTTATATGAATGGTCCAGTCCATCCAGACCGAAAAATTGTGGTCAAATAACAACAATTGCCGGAAAGCCAAATATTGGTGAAGAGCTTGGGTTTACCATTGCAAATAAAGTTTTAAGTTATCTATCCTATATGCTTCAAAAGTTATTCGAGATCAAAAGTCAAAATTTGGGTACATCCAAAATGAAAAAAAAATTATAGCTCGATTGGTAACAGACATCTGCAATAAGTGATTTCTAGCCTAAGGAGTCCGCCATATTGGATTTAGACTCGCGACACATTTTTTTTCGAGTTATTCATAGCAAGCCCTTTCATTTGATACCCATATCGTAGGAATGCATTAAAAACATTTTTTTCTCCATCTTGGGTATACCGCCATATTGGATATAGAATCATACATTGTCATTAAAACTGAACATTCAAACAAAATTTCAACTCAATCGATAAAAACATGCTTCAAAATTGAGCTTTAAATAAAATAGTAATGTATCAAGATTTGTTGGTCGCGCTTGAAATGTACTCTATTCTCGGTATCCACGGCAGAGGTTATTCACCCTACGCGATGTGACGGAGCGACACGTCCTCTCTGTGAAGCCTTGCGGCGGTCTGGTTTGAGTTGACTCGCGTGCAGCGTTTTATAGTAGTTTTAAATAATTTATAAAAAATAAAACGAGAGATTAAATTATAATATAAAGTTTATCTTTTAAAGAAAGAGTTATATTACTATAGTAAATAATTGTTATATTAAATTAAGTAAGATAGATAGGTAAAAAAAGCATTTGAAATTCAAAATTTTTCACATTGTTAAAATATTTTTTTCTGAAAGATAGAGACCTAAATCAAAAAATGTTTTCAACTAACTATAGGCATGGGGATTTCGTCTATGAGTAAAAAAATAAATATGATTAGATTTGCCACTGTTTTCACATGAATTTAAGCTTCGAAATAGACGCTGAACGGGAATTTTATAAAACATCTGTTACGTTATAGGGGTTTTAAGTATTTAAACTACACAAATTGAAATTTTTGTTCAATTAACTATATAGACAGTGAAATTACCTTGCGTTATTAAAAAATAACATAGTTATAGGATAAGTAGTTACTGAGAAACAGTGGTTTGAAAAGTACCATTTTAGGCCAAATGGCGCGCGGTTGACGTACACGCTCTTAACCAATATCACACTCAATGCGTGATTACACTTTAATAGTAATTGTAGTTCATTCATAGATAGAATCACAGATAGAAAAGCAGAGAGCCGTTCATACAGTAAGTAGGTACAATTTTTTTTGTATCGTAATATTTTGCGAGTTCTGACCCCGGAATGTGGCGACATGAATTATTTTTGGTTAGAGGTATGTGTGCAAGTGTACCCTGTGTGCCTGCCTATTATAAGTTTATGTGCAAGACACAGACACCACACAACTTTAAAGTCATTGTCTACTAAGGTAGCTATTAATTTGAAACAATGATGTCTATTTTTGTATCTACAACAGGTGCCCACATCTTCATCGCTTTTTTACCAGTTCCGCCCCCCGATTTTTGTATCTAATAACTGATTTTCCACATAAAAATATTCAACAACACTCACCTTAGCCATTTCCTCGCTCTGCTGATCCTTCAAAGTGCACTTATGATGTTTGGTCACGTTAACCGGCGGGGCTACAGTGGTCTCACTGACTAAAGCCCAGTATTTAGCCGTGTAGTTAAACTCCGGGGCTATGTAGCGATGTTGGTGCTTTCTATGTCGGTAGCCACCGCCGCCCTTCGTCCGGGTGGAGCTTGAAACCCGGTAAGAGAAGTATTTCACTGATTCTTCGTCGACCTGTGAGAAGATTTGAAGTTAGATTTTGGTTTTGAAAAAGTGATAAGAACTAAATATAACGAATTGAACTACAATCATAAGGGCCAAGTTCAACGACAATGTATGTAGTAGTCAGTTTTCTTAAAACGACTGTTCGATTTTCAAAGTAAAGAGTTGTTTTAGGAAACGCGGACGTTTATAGTATTTGTGCAAATGGGCCTTATTTTACTACTTATGACCAATATATCAGAAATAAAAGATTTCAGTAAAAACATAGCTGAGGTGCTTCAATACATTCTAAAATCCGTTCGCTCATATTTCTTTTAGAATCATAGTCATAATGGTTTTATAGTATGAGGACGATTAAAACAACAGCATACAACTTACCTTTTCATTGTCAATGTACCACGTGAGCCGAGGCGCGGGCGCAGCGGGCGCGCTCGTGCAGTTGGCTCGTAACAACCCTCCAACCACCACGTCTGGTTTACCAAACGTTATGATCGGCGGGTGCTTTTGTGAATCTGTTGAATAAATTATAGGTTAGCAATCATCATCTTTTTGCTTTCCTACTAATAGTAGGAAGTACTGTAGACTAATAGTAGGATTACTAACTAGAAAGGAATTTTACATTACTTGGTTTGGGCTAATGTTAAAGTTATATACATGTATAAAGCAAATCAACAGCTTGGACATTGGGAACCGTCGTTATTCGTTTTTACACTATGGGGACCAGTATAGGTAGATGCATTAAGAAGTAATGAAGGAACATTAGCGACTGCTTATCTGGTCCACAGTTTTCATGAAATTGTGTTTTAAAACATAGTTGTTTTAGTTTTTCCCATACTTAACGGAAAAGAGTTAATACAAATGAAATAACAGGTTTTCGAAAATTATATTATTGTTGCTTTTGTAAGTAATTAAGTTCTCTTTCATTTGAAACTGAGTAAACAACAAAACAGCCACAGACATTACAAATTTTAGTGTTTACAGCATAATTACACAATTATATTTACAACGAAACTTCCCTACTACCTACAACTGACGATTCATTTAATTAAATAGCAGTAATGTTACGAAATTGTTTACGCTGAGAGAATATATTTACTGTAATAATTTTATTGTGATATTACGTTACAATTTAATTTATTGTTTGATAGCAACATTGTTTTGCCCGTGACAATATATTATCTAGTTGAGGACCGAAAAATGAGTTATTTTTGGATGTCTGTTATGTGTTTTGGGTCTTCGAAATGTAATAATGTTTTTTTGGGTACAGTAGAAAATAAAATGTTTTAGTGTAGGTACATTTTCGTAACGAAGTCTTTGTGGTTATTAATAGTAACTATGAAATAATATATCGTATGATGTACCTCCTTAAATAAATAATCTAACATAAATGTATTTTCTGTGATGAAAAAAAAAATCAGTCAGCCGCTTACAATACTGAATTTAATTTACGATTTTTCTTGATTTTAAGATACATCACAATGAAATTGCATAAATCTTAATAGCGGTTATTTCATAAACGAGGCAAGCGAGAAGTATGTTTTAAGTTATATTACAATGTTAAGATACACTAGCGTACAAACTTAAAGTAAGATGTCCTTGGAATCCCTGACATCCATGAACATTTATTAATTTTGTCTCCAGTGATAAAACTACCCAATTACCAAATACAATATCATAAGAAATATCGTAAACATTATATCTCCAATATCTAGCAGGTGCTATTAATTGGTCAGACTTTCAGTCTATAGGTACATACCTATCTATACTGAGGATCATCCATCATCCATCCTTTTCCCCAACAAGATATGTTGGGGTCGGCTTCCAGTCTAACTGGATGCAGCTGAGCACTAGTGCTTTACAATTAGCGACTGCCTATCTGACCGCCTCAACCCAGTTACCCGGGCAACCCGATACTTCTAACCTACCTATACTGATGACGTAATCACCTATTATATGAGAACATCAAATCTAATAATAGAGTTAACATTTCACTAAGGCCTTTGTGATAATGGCGTTGGCGCCAAAATGTGAGCACAAACAATAGACTCCAAATAACAAATATACCGGAGAGTAATGAATTTGGGTCAGTTGAAAAAGATTGGTGCCTACTATGCTAGAATGCTTTCAAAAATGTATGACAAACTAAAACCAGGAACAGGGTCAATCTTTTTGTAATCAATTTTTTGAGAATTGCCTTCGATTTTTCAGGGTTCCCATCACTAGGTCCTGGACCTGATGAAAATGGAACCCTTTTAAGAAAAAAAGTTTTTTTCGAATGGGCCAGTAAACGACCAGACTTAAAAAAGAGCCAAATTGATAGCCTCCTTTTTGGAAAGTGGAAGAAGACAACGACTGCAAAAATATACTTCTTAAGGTAGGTGTACAATTTTACGATACCTAAATAAATCCGTTAAACACAGCTAAACATCTTCACTATAAAACGACGAACAATTTACACCTCCAATTAAACTTTTTACCTTCCTACAAACTCGTTACCCATGTCAACGCCATTTTGTCCGTGACAAAGCATTTCTATTATCCAGCAACTATAAGAAAGACACAATATAAGCCTGTAATACGTAGTGCCAGAATACAAATTGCCATTATTAATGATATTCTCTTATCTCCTGCTTATTTTCTCATCATATTCTGTGTCATTATTCCCTGTCATTTTGTCTACTGGCAAAATGTAGGGTATCTGACGTAAGCTAGGATCGTGTACAAAATAAGTATTATCAGTGAAGAGCTGAAGATTGGACAATTTATATTCATGACTGGAATATAGGTTGGTAGTAAGCTAGAAGTTTCATTGTTTATGTTACGCTGTATTGCTAAATTAGGTTTTATGAGTGTATGTTCTTTAGTTTTTTTATGGGGTTTTAAGGATTTAGAATATTGAAATTAATTGTCACTATGCAGGAGAAACATTTCGTAATATAAAAATAACGTATTGGCCTAGCTTTGTAATGGTTATTTTAAGAGCGAGTCCTTTTCAAAATAATGCTATTGATTAAACGTACTGTACCGAGAATTTTCAACTAGGAAGCCAGGAGTTATTTATTTAACTTGACATAATTCATTTAAATACTTACATTTAAACACACAACAGTTAATTAACTATTATATATATTTACGTACGAAAATAATAGCAGGAATTTCCGTGAATAATTCATATTTCATCAAATCCCACAGGTGGCCATATAATTTGTACCGAATATAATTTACTGTTATATTACTCAAATTATGTTGAATAAATAATTGTTGTGTTAATTGATATAAACCACTGGTGACTTGTTTCGTAAACAGACGTCACTGTGACTATTTATTTAAGTATAGGAATGAAAAATATAATAAAAAGTTGAAGAACACCAGAGAAAAGCGAACAGAGAGGTGCCCAATATCCTACTAATATTATAAACGCGAAAGTTTATATGTATGGATGTATGGATGTTTGTTACTCTTTCACGCAAAAACTACTGAATGGATTTTAATGAAACTTTACAATAATATAGCTTATACATCAGAATAACACATAGGCTACAATTTGTAAACATATTGTTCGAAATACTAAACCTGCGCAGACGAAGTCGCGGGCACCAGCTAGTCCGAAATATTGTTACTACTGTTTCCGAATAGTGTTTAAATACGTGACCATTTCTGGCCACGTAGGTATCTCAATACTGCAAACTTTTTACGCCAAAGCATAGTATAAAATACCAGAATAAAAGGCAATCCTTCCTTACGAGATCTTATTTCAAGAGGATGAAAGTTATATAACTCAATTAAAGTTCCACGAAAAGAAAATGTGTCTCAAACTAAATGCATAAGTTATGGATATAAATCCTCCCTATATATAGGAACCACTAGTTTTCAGCTTGAACTGAAAATTAATCTGTGGATCGCTTTTTTGCAGATAGAAAATTATAAAATGATTCTGTGTGGACAAGAAGGGAGTGTTCGACTGATAATGACTAAAGCCCTCCACGTTCCCTCTAAAGCACTTTGTGTTCCGAGGTCAAAACAAATCATTCAAAAAATCACTTAGCTCTTTGGTCAAAAGGTCCTATGGTCGTACTTATACCTGCTAAAGCTGTAAAATGGACAAACCTGTTTTAGTATCAAAAAGTTTTATAATATAAACTACTTACATACAACAGTAAGCTGTCTTGGATTGGAGGCGGCTGTGAAGATGGGTGTCTCCAAAGACACCTCGCACCAATAGAGCCCTGACGCCGATGGGTCCAAGTTGTCGATAGTTATCGAATTTTCCGTTGATAAAGTCATCTGGAAAAAGGAAATTGAATAACTATCCTCACATCACGTTGTAACAAAAAATTTAAGAAAAAAATATTTATTTTCAGCAAGAAAATAAAAACAATTTTGGCCTAGCTCGAACTTTCTTCTACATTGAACTATAGTAGTACTGCCTGTTGAAACAGTGTATATTCTAAAAAGCATTTATTTAACCTGTATATTATTTTCCTATGGTTATCATAGCATAATACAGAACATTTTATCTGCTAGAAGCTTAACAAAAGAAATAAATCCAGGACAATAATTTACCTGTCGCATTTCACCTAAACGTTCATAAATCTACTATAATATAATGCGTATTCCGTCTATCTGTCACAACAGAACATAAAATACGACAAACATTCCTAGTATTATACATATTTGGAATAAAAAGGGTCTTTCGAAACCTATTCTGTTCAAACTAGTTCTATTGTGATGGAGATTACGTTCCTAATCAACAGGGTCGGCGAAATGGGACAGTTTGTTGTAGATACTTACGTATGTATATATTATATATGTATGTTGTATGTAACCAAAGAGAAGTCAAGTATATATTGCTGTTGGATAATGAGTATCTGATTTGAAGCCCCGAGTAATACTTTAGGTTAGGTTATTCAGAAAAGCAAACAAAGTTCCACATAAAAAGCTTAGCACAGATTTTCCCACACTGATTTAATTCATTATATTATTCTATCATATCATTTAGAAATCGGTATCTTTAACCTCATCGTCTACGTAGCCTTTCCCAATTAAGTAAGGGATTTTATTCGACTACGTTGAGGTCGGCTTACAGTCTAACTGCGGCCAAACGGCTGCCTATCTGACCTCTTCAACTCAGATATCCAGGCAGCCCGATACCCCTTAGTAAGACTAGTTATCAGAATGGCTCGAAACGAAAAACAAAACAAATACTTACATTAACCCTTCCTCCAGCGAAAGTATAGCTGGTAAAAGGCGGGACCCTCTCCCTGACATACTGCAGCAGCTTGGTGCCGGTCCTCAAGAACTCCACCTTGTATAACAACTGTGGAGGCACTTGATGGAGACACCGCAGCGTCGCTGAACCGCCCCGAGCTACCCACGCGGGTGACACCAAACGGACGTCCACGTCCGTCGCCTGACCGCTTCCTGGGAACAAAGGGTTAGGTCAAACAGGTTATTTATCTTGTTATAGTTTTTGAATATAATATTATGTACTTTCTAGACCCAGTCGATGATCTAGACTGGAGGCTGCCTCAAAAGAATATAGAGAAATACTATATACTGTTGAAGGATATGCACTTATGCAGGGCCAGGTGTCCGAGAAAACCCGGAAAGCTAAAGAAGCGCAACGTCTTAAGGGCTGTTGTAAATCTTTCGGAGATTATTTAGTCTTGATTTGTAGAAAATCAAAATGGAAAAGATTTTTTTTTTGTTATGAGAAACGGTAAAGCTATGTCTAATACTACTACGAATAATAAAATGACTAATTCGTTGGTGAAAATTCAATTCAATATCTCGCAAGACGCAAATTCTATGTGGCTTCGCAAAAACCCTCGAAATCGTTGTAGCGAGTCCTCATAACAGTCGAGGCCAAGGGATTGATTGCAGTTGGCAGGTGCTTTGTCCGTTAACGTCCACGGTGACAGTTTTACAGCCAGCATTTTTCGAGAACTTCTTACATAAATTATATTTACTCGGAAGACTTTTATAGCTTACCCAAGATGACAAGTTGAAGGAAAATAAATTTCAACTTTATTCTAAAACGGTGAAAACATTTTGTTAATACGCCTCTTTATCCAACGTTCCCCTCAAAGCGCTAACGAGTACGATTATTTACAATGAATTGAGCGCCGAATTTCTAACCCTTTTAAAACGCTGAGCACGAAATCTTGTATATCTACAGACAAATTCAGACAAGATTAGAAACAAATAAGGGTCTGATTTTAGGTTTAACGGTGTGAAATTTATTGAGGGTCTAAATAGACTCGATTTAGAAAAAAAACGATGCGAAATACTAAGAGAGATAATCTGCGTCACGGCCCTTTAGACTGAGAATAAATAAACTTAAATATGTACAAAGAGAATGACTAAAAAGAGGTTTTTGCAAGTCGTTTAATAACGAAACAAAAGAAACGATTAAAGATAAAAAGAAGAATGTCCGAGAAAACAATAAAGTCTTTGAAGTTAGTGTACATTGTCGCCAGCTCAATTACGTCTATAGTTCCCAAAGGTAACTAAACAGAGCTGTTTGCGAGACAGCACTAGTTGTTTTCCTATTTAACTCAAGACTATTTCGTTTTCCTTATTTCTTGTAGATTTAGGTGGAAATTCAATTCCCTCGGAATATACACGGCGTGTGTACATAATAAGGTCCCGTCTTCCCTCCCTAATGTTATTAACATACGACTCAAACGTGTCTCGGGCTGTTTGTTTGAGCAAACTAAAAAATCCCTTATTCTTCTAACAAACTTCACGTTTGACGGGATTTTTAAGAAGCGAAAAATGTGAGAACATTTTCTCACTAAGTAATACTTTGCTGTCTGATAAGGTTATGCTAGATCAATTATATCTATACATACTTAAATACGCATCTGAGCCCGACATTCAATGATAAATGGCTCAATATCGTAAATATAAAAAGTGTACCAATCAAATTCCTTTGTGCTCTTTTTACGAAAACAAGAACGCAGGTGAGTCTGCTAATGAAAACATTACTGCTGTCATCACTCCGAAATACTCAAACGTTGTTTATTTTTCACAGCAACAAATTAGCTCTTTGTGTTTTAGGCGAAAGCTCAGTGGCATTTGTGTAAGGTCGAAAACCGTTTGGCACGATTAATATTCGTGGATTCGACGATTCGCATGCAAACTCAAACATCCGAGATGTGACGACTTGTTGCGATGTTGAGATATACGGGGGTTAGATAGCGGCAAATGTCTTGAGGGTTGTGAAGACGTATAGAGCATACAGCCTCCTTGTAGAGGGGGTGGCATCCGGGAACGTGCATCCGGTGTACGCATCACCGCCGTCGGACAATGGACGTGACGCCCAGGGTTGCCAGATTGTGCAAATTTGATTACGGAGCTACACCTCGAAGTAGGACACACAGGTCGGGATCAGAACTCCGGATCGTCTATTGTTTTAATCAGACGTGTTTGTTTGATTGGTTATTTTGTTTGATGTTCGGATGTTTCATTCGATTGTATATACAAAAAATAAAGTTAGGAATACATATAATATTGACAATATAATTATCCTAGGTATAATATTAAAGATCATAGGTACCAATCGATATTTTCCTTATATCCTGGTAGATCCTGGCATACTACTTTTCGTAGTAGTAGATTAAAACAATTCACTATCGAGGCATTTATAAGAACAACATACCAGCCATTTTCTCAAACAAAATGCCAAATCTATTTTCTCTACCCATCTCTCAAAAAATTCCAGAGACAAGCCTTTACAGTGAATCCCGTAAATTAAATAAAAAGAAGCGACCACTGGCGAGAACCCCTCGGTCTCACGTGCGTGAGGTCTCAGATAAGACCCTCGGAACGTAATGGATTTTTAAGTGTTTAAAGGATTTTACTGCCCCACAGCTCGTTTCTACGTTGTTCACCTGTAAGTGTTTATTCATGTTTCATGCGGTGGCAACGTGAAGGTAGTAAATTACTTTTCAATTTAGTTTATTTATTATATTTATGTTGCAAAAATAAAGAGTAGGTACATCATTTGTTCTTAGGAAATACTGTTAAATAGAAACGAAGCTTCTGCTTAATGTAACAATGTGTAGTTGAAATTAAATAATTCAATTCTTATAAATCATACTCCCATTTTAAGAGCACTCGATAAAAATGCAAAGACAAAAAATAAAAACAATCTACCTACGCGTTTCATATCCACTGAATAGAAATCTTTTTCGGAAGCTGTGGCTACTAAAAATTTATGAACAACCTTTTTGGGGCTAGCTCAGACATTTTTCCTTATATACCTATGAATGCGAAATCTGAACATTGAGAGATCTGAAACATTCACGTAAGTAGATTTTCAAACGGACATTGGAAAAACCTTGATGACCGTTATAGACGTGTATGACAATGAGAACGGACGGACGGTAGGAATGGAATGCATAAATGATACGTCGGTGGCGGCTTTGTGTTGGAAAATCAAAACATACGACTCTCACCTTGCTTTTGTTGTTGATGTCTATATTGTTTCTTTTGAGTTTGTTATGACAAATTGTAAAGCAATTCGTGGCAGGCGTTATAAAAAGTAAATAAGGCATTTTTTGTATCAAAA
This sequence comes from Helicoverpa armigera, assembly GCF_030705265.1. Taxonomy (NCBI): domain Eukaryota; kingdom Metazoa; phylum Arthropoda; class Insecta; order Lepidoptera; family Noctuidae; genus Helicoverpa; species Helicoverpa armigera. Next base: position 3,199,142 of record NC_087132.1, on the reverse strand, counting down.
AACCTAAGGTGTATAAATAAACCTTGTTTGTTGATACGTTAATCTGAAGTCGGAAAATCTGACAATCATTCTCTAGGAGATATACATAATGTACAGTGATTTAGGTAGTGAAGATAAGATAATTTCTCACTTCACGTGTAACACAACACACTGCATCTGGTTAGACTTGAATTAGGTTCCGATTCAGATTCAGTAAGATTAAAGGTAGCATATTGAAAATCTGCTGGCAACTTTCTTTTTAAAATCATTTCACATTTCAATAATACACTTACCTATAATAAAATAATCTTCAATACCATAACCACGAACAGCCACCTGATACACGGAACTAACAAGATTATTACATGCTCACACGCTGTACTCTCAAGAGGCACGCAACCTACATGCTTCATGCATCAGCTCCCGAGGGAGAAATAACCTAACCTTATGTAGGCAGGCTATGGTTGTAAGATGAAGTGATATAATTTTAGAATACGTATTTAATTTAAAATGAGAATTTGTTTTTGTTTTAAATTTCAATTGATAGTATCAATCTAGCCTCTTTAGTAGATTGACGAAGATAGGCTAAGTAAATAATAAAATGAAAAATAATTATCTCCTCCAAGCAGCTTTTCTCATAAAAAGAGATCAACCGACTGCGGAGAACATACACTCCTTTGCAAAGGAACGGGAACCTATGCGAAATCTTGATTATAACGACTTTATGTATGTTTCAAAAGAGTTTATTATAGTGCACAAGCATTTACGTAGACACAAGTGGACTAAGCAGTCCTTTGTGAGAATTTTAAATATTATTTTGCTGCTTAGCGTGAACCAGAACGTTAAATGAAGAAAAGATTTCTAGGTGATGATAGTGACTACAGCTGATTACTAAATAATTCAATCTTAACACGTGCTTACCCATCTTATTTCATCAGAAATCCCAATAGTATTTACACCTAAATAAACCACAATCAATCATTAACACCTGTAAATTAAATTCAATTTCAAATACAAAGCTAAATGCAACAGATGCAGAAACATAATTAATTCTTGTTTGAAAGGCCAACTCGGATAATTAGAACATCGATAGATTATTTGCTAACGATTTCTGATCATTCGATTAGTTTAGTCGACCATACGGTAATATGATACGGATAATGACTGTTGTTCCATTATGTTATCGATAGTCATAATCTGTTTTGTTTAATCGATTGAACTTTCGATATTGCTAACTGTAAGCTATTTATCGATTCTTCTGTTGTTTTTGTTTTTGTGAATCTGTGGACCAACTGTCGGACGAATGTTAGCAGACAGTTTCGTTTAAAGGTAATCGTAAATCCTATCACACTTGTTTTAGCTGTAACTGCATATCAGTCGACTACAGACTTGTACTGTAACAGCCGAATACTTAAACTCCACTTTAATTTAAGCGCAGCTCATACATTTCACACTCTCGTATTGCTGGGACAGAAAAAAAAAACTTATAATCTAAGTAACAAATAGCAGTATAAAATTTTTCATAAACGTCACTCATAAAACCAAAACTACAAAACATAAAATGTTAACAAAAGTTCGTGTTAATACTTATTCGGACACGCCATTTCACAGTCGCTAAAACATGCGAATACCCGACATAATATTTACCAGTAATAAACGGAATATAGTTCCGAACAAAATAAAACTTGCTTGCTCAAGAACAATAAATGCCAATAAGTTTTTATTTGAATTTATAGCTGTTGAAAACTTCCAAGTGGCATTTGTAAGGAAAACCGAACCTTCTCAGTGTTTTAAAATTATAGTGTAAAGCATGTTCTTGCGTTAAAGTGACCCAGTTTCAAGTAGTTCCGTTACAGTTAATAATGGGGCTATTAAATTCTAGGGTAATTGGAAAAAAATATTTATTGTGCCTATGGAGATAAGATTGTTTACAGAACCTATTTTGTTTAGTCAAGTTTTTTTAGTTAGTTAAAAAAAAGAATCTACGCGCCAAATATGTTTGCATTTGAAAGCATTTGGATTTCTTGAGCATTTGTTTATACAGATTTTATGGAGAAGTTGACTTGTCTAAATCTGACCTATTTTAATTATTTCAATATTAAAAAAAGGAATTAACAAAGCACTATCTCGCATACGTGAGCCGTCGAATGACTTCCTTCAGAGATGTTAAGTTAATATTGGTTCTTACTGCAGGTAAGTACATAATATTTTATGTACCTGAATAAATAAGTATTCAAACACAATAAATATTAATACCAAACAAAAGAAATAGGAAATCCGAAACGACCAATAAACTGGGTACATGCTCAGAAAAGCAATAGCACTCAACATCATAATAGAATTGTCGTTAATCGCCGAATACTGATCGAAACTTGGCCAAGCCAATAACTTGACCGAAATCCAATTTGTTTGAAAGCAAATCCGTGTTGCTATTTAAATAATTCATTACCTGCTACCGTCCTTATGTTTGTGGGCGACGAATATTTTCCACAGAATAACGATATTGGACTCAACTAGAGGTTTTTAATCTGATAAACGTTAATGAATTAATTGCTTTATGCGATAATTGGGGTAATGGAATTTTGATGGTGTTTCTTTTTCTTGTGTTAGAATTTTATGAAGTTTCCGTGGTGTTAAATAATGTTTTTTTTTGTGTTATAATTTGTAAGCCGATTATCTTCGAAGTATTTTGTGTACCTACACCAGTTTCACTGACGGTCTTACTACATAATATCCTTTGCCCAACCACAGTCACCTGAATTTTAATAACTAAATTATATAATGTCGACTCTGACTCTTAAGACTCTACTAAATAAAAATAGCATATTCAACGATTCGACGTATTACAACGTTGGGGTTTTTTTTTTAAGAACTAACCAAGTACATAAAAAAATAACACAATAATAAACCATTCGACACCCGACACCCAATTACTTAAACCACCCATACAATTAACCTTTGCTCACGCTACATCACACAAAAACCCAACTAATATATAAAAGACCGATACCCGATCAATTGCCAGGATTAGACAAGGGGCTCCCACAAACAAATCGTAGACATTTCGTATTGTAGGTATCGAGTAGGATATCGAGTTGCTAGCAACCATGGAGAACAAAATGCCAGCGGAGATATCATAACGCAAACTCTCCTAAGAAAGTAACGCGCCAAAATGTGGGTGTTCGGAAGACGAGGAACGTTACTAACTCCCTTACTCGCCTTCTATAGAATCTGTTCATTATTTTAAAAATAAAATCACCAATTAATCAAGTGTATTCAAATTTGGTTGCAAAACAGCACTTTTCGAACGGCAGAAATTTACAAAAGATAGCCCCCAAAACGCCCACTCTTCATCACTTCCTAAGTGTATTTGCTGGGAAGAAGAATTGGCGCAACAAACTCGCACTGACTCAATTTTTGACATGTTGTATTTGATTCGAACTCGAACATCTCGGAAGTTCTAGGTACTGATCACACCTTCCGTACGTTGCTTGACCTACCTTCCTTATGGCATCTCCGCTATCTTTTCTTCTTCCGTGCTGGCAACAGGCAACGTAACATATTTTTTCCGTCTCGATTGGGGTCGGGCGATATGGCTCGCGGTTCGGTTGGCTCGTTGCAACTGACACGCAACTTGTATATAGTGTATTGGGAACCTTCTGCTAGGTTTAGCATCGGAACATTAAGCTCAGACTAATGTACGCTGGATAAATCATAGGGGTTGTAAATGCTACTCTGTTTGAGCCAGACTTTGAGTCCTTTGATGAATATTTTGTAAGTCAAGACCGAAAATGGTTTTTGATTTCTGAATTTTAAAAGTTTTATACTTTGTGAAGGTTAATAAATTTTTATCAATAAATGCCTTTGAGTTGAGTACCATGGCATTTTAAAATCACAGAATTTTCTATATTGATAATAATTCTGAAAGATCTTGACGAAATCTTTGTAAAATAAAACAAAGCCCTCGAACAAAAGTTGCTTATCTTCCTTCAAAATTCACAAAGAAACCAGAAAGTAAACAGAAGAGTTTCTGTATCGAAAAGGAAACAATTTCTGGTCAGATAAGGCATTATGTGTAGCGAACCATGGTTGGATGGTTAGTATCGAGAATTTATATGTATTCCGCTATGGGAGTTCCCTTTGCTTGTGCAAGAATTTTCAATATCTTTGCTTATCGATTTGTTGTAAGTTGCAGCGTCTTTATTTATTGATAAGAAATAACTTGTTCTATTTAACTATGTGGTAACTGCTAAAACGTATAATTTTGCACATTAATTAGAAAAGAAAATTCTCACATTCACGATCTTCCTTAGTAGCAACAGAAAACAGTATTTTCTGCAGACGTAGTTTTATCAAAATGAATCTATATAGTTCATAATGGTGAAACCGACGAACAATTTCAAACTAGTCAACTGTTGATGGTTCGAACAAATCTCATTTACTATGATTGGTGAAATCATTCCTGAACCATTTGTTTCTTCGTATTTAACAAAACCTTTTTGTACACCTTCTTTTTTACGTGAACCGAGGAAGCATGTCTGTGACACTGAGTTCTGTCATAGACAACGCTTAACCTCACTCTACGTGACTTCAAAACCGAGTCCAGAATATTTCACAACGACCCTTAAGGTCATACCGACGCATGTACCAAAACAAAGCACAATTTACCGTCATCTTGATTTCGGGTCCCCAAAATCAAAATACGAACCTAACACTTGGAATGTACACATCGCCAAATTTTACTCGAAGGACCATTAATTAGTAGGAGAATAGCACTGACCCAGGGCTTAATCGCTTTCGTCTTCACGTTCCAACGGCGTCAATGGAACTTAATTTACTCGAAGGGATTGTCCTAATTTCCATTTTAGTGTGGGGCAGCCCTAATGTGAGTTTGCAGTCGAACGTTTGAGATAAGTCCTCACTCGGGGGAAATTGTATCTAAGTCGGTGAACGTATCAAAAATTGCTATCGTACCTCGGTGACATCGGTGATATTGAGGTTTAAGGCTTTGAGGCACTTTTATAAGTTAAGCGCTTAGAGTAAGTAGTTTTTGGATTGGGATATATTTAGAATCAATTTTGTGGAAAAGAACGAATTTGCTTGGTTGTTTGGCAATTTGGAATAGCTACACTTATTTGGAATAGCTAGGGCCATTGACATCATAACCATTATGAATGGAGTGTGTGTTAAATACCACCACTTTTCCTTCATGTTCCTTTCAATATTTCCTTTTGCCTTCAGGGGCTGCGATTACTCTTTTGAACAGTCCCATAGCCAGCCGGGGTTGTAGAAGCATAAAGCCATAAAACAGGGAATAACGATACCAAAATATTTTCTTAATAACTTAGTTATTTAATACCTGTATATCTTACAGTTTGCGATGCAAATCAGTTAGGTGATACGGTAGTTAATTTGAATTTATAATGAATCTAATGAATTCGCTATCTACACTAGGCGAGTACTTAAATATGCTAATAAGTACCACGAAGCGTGGGTATGCAGACTTTCATATATAAGTAAGTTCTTTTTAGTAAAATAATGCACTTTCATATTCAATGACAAAGTTATACTCTTCTTTTTGGAAAAGGACACAGATGTGGTGAAAGGTTAGTGCACCCTACTGAATTTTGTAGTGCCAGTTATAATAATTTATTTTATGGACATTGTCGCATTTAAATGAAAAATATCATCGAAATTATACAATACATAGTAGGTATTCAAAGAAAAATAAGGGTGCAAAAGAATCGATGCAGAACATATATGAAAGTTATCATTAAAAAATGCTCGCATTATCGGGTAAGCTTAGTATGAAAAATAGTTTAATAACTAAGGTTTTTATCTTTCTCGCAAAAAAAACCCTTTCTATAGTGTTTTATATTATACATATTTTGTTCATATAGGTATTATGACCGTTCCGCAATCATTAACGCTGACTACAAAAAGACAAAACAATTTGCCAAAAGCTCTTAATTCTAGAACTACTCACCTTGTCTTAAACCGCAGCACAGGATGAGTACAGAAAGCCATGCCGTCACTAGAAACCGCACCATCGCCTAAACGTTCCTTATCACATCACTTAAACCATCACTCGGAGTCTTCTTATCACTTACTAGCACTATTTTATCACAATTTTAATCTTCCGAACATTTTTCAATTATTAAAAACTTCACGGTGAACGCCGGCTAGTTTATTGTCATGATGTATGCTGGAACAAAGAAAATAAATAATTTAATAAATTGGTCAGGTATTTTTATTTATATAAGGACAAAGTTGGTTAAAATGCATCTTTATCAAGTACATGCACATAAAAAAATACTTCAAGAACTCTGAATTATAAATAGTTCAATGTGTTTAAAGGAAGAGTAAGACTGCTTGTATTGGTCATCTAGTGGAAATTACTCCCGTGGGTACTCCACGCACCTAGATAAAAGTAGGCTATAGCTTCCTCAATAAATGGTCTAAGTAGATATATTATATAACACTAAAAGAATGTGTCATATGTATTCTTGAATTAACTTTTGTTGAAATAAACAAACATACAAGCAAACTCTTCAACTTTTTACTATTAGTAAAGATATAACTACATTAAATTAACCCATCATTATACCAGAAAATAAACAAAAAAATAACTATGCGGTGGTACTCCATAAAGAAAATTAATGAACATTTTCAAATTACGGAACGTGCAAATACTTGGAAAGTTTATCATCATATTTTAATTAGTATTCAATATGCATAAAGAGCGCGCCGCGATCGCAAGCTTTAAAACGTTTACTTCGCCTTGAGCAAAGATATTACAGAAAATAGATACCTTCTTAGTCTCGGTTAAAGTTTATATCATAAATCTTTTGATATTGAAAGTATTTGATTTGCCTAGTTAATAATTGAGGTTTAAAATGCACTTACATGGTTTCAATATAGTCCCAATATGGAGGGAATTGGAAAAGTCTATATTACCTCCGAATTTTCGAAACTAAAATAGCAATACCGTTCACTATTGCCTTGCCAATATTAGTGAAAGGAGTTTAGTAGAACTCACAGTCTAGAACATACTAGAATTTTTCAATGTTCCAGTCATCATCCTCCGAGCCTTTTTTCCCAACCATGTTGGGGTCGGCTTCCAGACTAACCGGATTCAGCTGAGTTCCAGTGCTTTACAAGAAGCGACTGCCTATCTGACTTCCTCAACCCAGTTACCCGGGCAGTGTGTCAATTTAATATGCCATAATTTATGTACTTCCTCCCAAAATGTGACCTGGAAGCTAACCAACCCAAATTCTCAACCCGTCAAATCAATAAAAACATCCTCCAAGGAAAGCAAAATCAACAAACCGTTTTCCCAAAGCGTCGAGGCGGCACAAACCTAGGTATTTGTCTATCTCTAATACTAAGGGACGGTCTTATCACCCCACATCAGAGCTACACGACACTAAAGGGTTGCTACCGTTGAACATTTTATTCAATGGACCTTCAATATATCTTCGCGTCTGGTCGTATTTCTACTGAAATATTTATTGTTAGCAGTCCGCTTGACTGATTTGATTCACTTTCAGAGGGTGTTATCAAGATACAAATGTGTGTAAATCAAGAGAAGGCCGTGTGGGATGTTTTGCGTATTGTTTGGGTGAGATACCTGTAGTTTTATTTTTCTCCTTATTTTGTTAAGTACCTCAGGTTACACCATTTTTTAAGTTCAATATGAAAACTACAGAAAGTCTAGATTTCTATCTACGAAGCTGCTAGGGCTAGTCTACAGGAACATGTAATTTTTTAATACTAACTCAGTGACTCAACCAATACTTTTTCGTTTACAAAAATATATGTAATTAACATAGTAAACTGATTATTTGAAAAAATGCATAAATACTTTTTACCCTAAAACTGTAAATTCGAATTTCGAATATCCTTTTCTAAAACTAAAACTTACAACAGTACAACTATTTATCCGCCAGTAATATATTTGTTTTGAATAAGGAAGCCGAACGCGCCATTTGTCTAACCCGTCGTTGTGTAAAGATAAAACGCGAAAGGGTTCACCTCCATCTATTCTATCAGACTGTATTCTGTTCTACGTGTTACTAAGTGCTTGGAGCGACAACAACTTTGTTAATGGTATCTTTATTTACTATCTGGTTATTGAATGGCATAATTGCAATGTGGACGTCATCAGATCATTAACATGTAAGTCCAGCGGTAAAGACAAGTCGTCCCTTTGTCCAGAAGTGGGCGTTTTTAACCCCTTGAATGCCGGTGCGCGGATCCACGCGAGACACAATCGATTTTCTATTGTTCTCTAATTAGCGGTATTCAAGGAGTTAATTGTGGAGACGTTATCAGCTTCACCATGGTGGACTTTTGTGCCTAACATGAATATGAAGCATCGAATAAGCCTTTGCCCTTTGTGCACTCTCTTTGCCCTACAGATACTTGATAAATTCTACACAGCATCTAAGTAAAAAAACAACCCTGCTTGGCAGTCTCCGCACTATTTTGTACTTCGATATTCATAAGTGTCGAGACGTTTAGATCGTGTGGTCATCCATCAAGCTAGTAGCGACGAATACTTACAACAGTGATAAATGACGCAAGATGACCTAGACGCTTGCCTTGAAACGGTTACAAGCCTACACTTGCATCTCAAGGGACTGGGATGTGATGGATCTTAGGATTTTTTAAGACTGTAATTTGTTTTATTTTTGTTGTTATTAAGACTGTCAAGAAATACATTATTATAAGAGTATTATTTACTTTAATTAATGAGGCTGTTAGATTGCTTTTCTTTGAGTGTAGATGATATTTTATTATGTACTCGGCAACATATCTCTCTGACATCAGAACTAGCAATCACATTTAGAGTATTATTTTTGAAAGTCATTATGGGTCTGTCGTACCTATATTGTTATTATGTTCACTTAATAAAATGCTCGATATTACCACATCTCTATAACCTGAACATTGTGGTCGAGACTTATAGTAACGAAGATTCTAAGATCGTGAAAATACTAAAGTTCAGAGTTTACCAGCACATCCCTAAAATATGACTAAACATTTTTCTCAACCAACCTTACCCTTTGCCAATCTTAAACGTTCAAAACAAAACCTCAAAAAACCGATACACAAAAACAGACCGTTTAATACGCAAAGTAAACAAAACAAGACACAAGAAGCCATACCTTAAGCTCAGCCGCAGCTGTTACTCCAACTAATTAACTTCTGCTAAGCTAAATACTTAAGACTCACGTAATTATTTCTCGAGATAGACTCTCTTACTTTAAACAAAAAGCAATAACGGATGGTTAATTGAACGGCAAGTACCAAGACTGCGCGAGACACGTTTTAAAATGAACATTGGCTTCAGTCGAGTTAATAAGGCAGGAAGCTAAAGTGTTTGTCGAGAGCTTTTCAATTAGCTAGGAATTTTGATAATGGTTTGCCCGTTGGATTGGGTTTGTTAAATTCTCTTTTAGTTTATCTATGTGGAATTGAAAACTAAAAGATTTTGTGAATCATCTATATATATAAAAGGAAGTCGTGTTAGTTACACATTTTATAACTGAAGAATGGCTGAACCGTTTAAGCTGAAAATAGAGGGAAAATAGATAGCTTAGACCCAGGAGAAGGGCATAGGATAGTTTTTGTTGCCGGTGAAACCGCGGGCAGAAGCTAGTAGGTAATTTTTTTTAAATAAATAAAAAATATAAAAAAAGTTCATCTAAATCCATTTTCAAAACAGAATAAAAGCGTAAAGAATTGCAGAATGTTAAACAATAAAAAATACGTTCCATTTTTAATAATACAGAATTTTCCCCTCTTTTATATCTAGCTTTACAAAGAATGGGCATTACATTTACTTGGCGAGGTAAAAATGCGTGCACTTGACATAATAGCCGACACCACTTCTCATTACTCAACGTTATAGCAAGTGAAAGCCATTAAACTTTGATTGAAAAATGTGACAGTTTACGTCAGCACTTTATGTTTTTATGTTCAAGCATTCTGAAGACTTCGCTTGTATTGCATTTTGTTCAAACTGTAATTAATAATTTCAAAAAGTGCAAATAATTTCTACACTTTACTTTAATCTTCAGTTGTTTAAGAGTGCAAGAACAACAAACAAACCAGTTTCTTTTATTATAACTTAATACCTATCCTTGAAAACCTACTTACTAATTAAATAGTCGTTTCAGGAATTTAAAAATTCACGAGGTATAAATCACACAATTTAACGCAGTACTTCCGTTCTCCGTTAATTGTATAGTAAGTGCAGCTAAATGTGTAGTAAAACTATGTATATACTATACAGCTAAGTCAACTTATACCTCATTTAAAGCAAGCTACTATCTTGGAGGTATACTTAATGTATAGGAAGTAAATTGCATCTAGGTACCTATATGTATAGTACTTCTATATACTATACAGTTAAGAGAACTTATGCCTCGTTTAAAGCAAGCCACTATCCTGGATGTATATATGTAGGTATATTTAATGTATAATAGGTAAGTAAATTGCAACTAGGTACCTGTACGTATAGTACAAAAATTATAATACTATACAGCTAAGTGAACTTATGCCTCGTTTAAAGCAAGCTACTATCCTAGGGGTATAGTAAGTGTGACTACGCGATTACTTACCCCCTGGTCTTGTTACTGCGTATCGATTTTGTTGAACATAAGCTTTCAGGCCGAGTATTTTCTGTTATCTTATGGGGCAAAGCATTTTGCTCGACGGTAAATGTGAAATGAGACGCCGGAGAGAGACTATGTAAACTATCTTTATGCATAATATGCACTATAGCCTATTACATCTATACCTATACTCAATATCATAAAGAGGAAAGAACTCTGACTGAAGAAGATTGATTTTAAAAAGTCTTTCAACATTAGAAAGCTACATTATATTATCTGCGAGTAACATAGGTTATATTTTATCCCGGTACAGGTACTAGTTTCCATAGAACGCGGGTGAAACCGCGCGACAGCAGCTAGCCTAAAATATCTTTCAAATGATACCGTTAAAGATAATAATGTATGAGAACAGTAATAAATATCTAAAAGTACGCTTTGGACGACTAAAGTTAGTCTTTGCAACTTATTCAAATACTTATTATACCTATGTGTTAGGACCACAAAAGTTTCTTGACTGTTTTATCTAAAGTATCAGTATTACATATCAACAGGTCTAGCTGTTAAGGTCAGAATCCTTCAGGTCAGGTCCTTGTAAACTATCGATTTTCAGCCGCATCTAGTCTTGAAGCCGACCTCAACCTACATAGTTGAGAAAAGTAGGCGGATGTGAGGCGAGCGTGAGATAAGGTCTTTAAAAAGTTTTATATAGATTTAAAGATATCGATAAGTAGCAAATAATTGAAATTGGTAGAAAGTGGCGAGGAATGGACATTGACAAGTAATATTATTTTTGAAAAGAGTTAGTTAAAAAATTAAATTCAATATTAATTTATACAGGTAAGGTAATATGTAAATGTCTATGTAAATAAACGTTTGCTTTTATTGCCAAATTAAAAATAAATTAGTAAGGTAATTAGAAGAGAGATAGCTGAGGTAATTAGAAAAGAGGTATATTTATGTTAACAAAAATCAGATGAGACCCTAGGCAAGTTAACTTAAATGAACTTAACCCAGAAGTAGTTAAACAAATTCATGGTAAGATGAATCCCTTAACAGTCCCATAACATTAGGTCCCCGTAGTAATTCCGTTTTACGTTGATGACTAAATTGTGACCCCAAGTGTATAGCGACGCGATCCTAAGGGTGGGCGCACACTTGACGTTGATGGTGCCTCGGAATGTGATAAATTGAATTATTATTCTCTTTGAAGTGACTCTTTTATGAGCTCAGCGAGTGTATAAGAGGTTTTATGTTAATGAGTTTCACTATTGTTTTAAAATGAGTAGGGTCGGGCGTGTCATTACATAGACTTGGGCTTGTCTGTAATAAACAGGTCCTAAATCTTGAAAATTCTAGAAACATCTAAAGCATTTTATTTTCTTTTCAATCATCCGCTTCTGTACAAATTATCTCAATGAATTTTTCATGTCGAGAGGTCCATTTTTAATAAAATGGCGCAATCAAATCCATCGCTTTTGATCTTCGCAGCAACAAAAATTTACATAATCTTCCTTTTGTTCATCAGCTATAAATAAACAATGAAAAATCTAAAGAAAGGTAATATCCGGGTCTTTCGTCCTTAGGCCGGGCTTTTATAAGTCCGATTTATCAATTGTAGCGTGCAAAGATATTTGAAGTCTTTCAGGCCATGATGAATTGTCAAAAGGAGTCACACAAAGGAGTTTTGTTTGTACTTACGAAAAACAAAATAAACATACAAATACACAAAGACGAACATACAATACGGGCCAATTATTGTATGTAGGTAGGTACATAACATTGTATCAAAGCAAGACAATGATTACAAAATGAGCTTTGTTTTGCACAACTTCAATAGGGCTTCAATTTTGAAGGCTTTTTACATTTTTCATGTCCAAGATATACATTTTGAATGGCAGTAAAGTTTAAAAATTTGAACTCGAATTAAATACGCTTTTAAATCGGTTCAGCAGTAACATTTTTTTTTGCAAATAAGTTTGTCATTACTTCATATTTTTTCTGTGTATGCAAAAAAAAATCTACAATTTATTTTCTGTTTTGCACTAATTAAGTAGAACTCTTTTTCACGTGATATTCAATCAATAAATTAGTGATTTTATACTTTGACCTACATTAATTTGCAAACATACGTATGTACATTTTGCCAACTTTTTCTGCACGTATTGCGTCAATCCTTCTTGTTGGCAATCTGGTCCGATTTATTCGCATCAATCTCTATTACGTCACTGATCTATTGATGAATGACTTTACGAGCACCGTGTTATGTTACTACGCAGTATTTGTAGAATACAAATATTATTTCAGCTTAATAGAATTGATTTCTGTGAAGAAGAATTTTGTGTAAGGAGTCCAAAAAAGGTCCATCCAAATGGTAATCATTTAGGAATCATTTTGGCTTTTGTTTTTACAGTTTCGTCAATGGTCTGCATAAATTTGTGAAGGCGGTATGGAGAGCTATCAGTTAAGAAACATAAGAAATAATTAGTAGACAAGAATAAACAAACATAGTTTAGAAATCCTAAATCCTCTATAACCTGTATTATTAGACGTAATGTACGAAATTAATTATTACTTAAGATGGAGCTTATTATTTTGACTCAAAAAACCTGCTTTTGGTTTTATCTCAGACATCCATTACCCTTTAACACTTTTAAGCTCTTAGCTAAATGGGTTGCTAATACAGGGGTAGTTCTTCCCTCTTCCCACATATATTGCTAATTTAATCCGTTTCTGACGTCATATACTTATTTACAGGGTGATCTACTTTTTGTTTACGAAAATTACGTAAATCAATATCGATTCTCGGGAAAAGAACTTTCCCTTATTACTTTTGGAATGTAAAACAGTTTTGTTTAAATGAAAATTACAAAATTGACAGGTAACAAAATGTATCAATAAGATTATGGTTCTAAATCTGATTACCAGATTTTCAATCCGCCACGGTCTATTATTATTGTTGACCTTCAATGAGTATCTGAACAGATAATTGTCAATGAAGCTTTGATAAAACTTTGCAACGATATGGTAATAACCAAGCGAAAATTCTTGAATTACCGGTCAAAAACTGTTTCACTTCAATTTATAGTGTACTAATATTTCAGGCTATAAAATGAAGAGCTCATAAAATCCTCATTTTGGTTATAATTTCTCCGTTTTCATTTAATCCATGATTACGCTGCAACGCAAAATACAAATGTAGCCGCGGGATTATTTCCGCTCGACGTTTTCTTGTTCCTTTGATCTAAGGTGTGGCCGTTAGAACCGCGACTTACCTCTATAAATGGACGCATTTTTTTTTTGGTTACTAACGCTAGTAACATGATCACGAAAATGTTACAGTGATACGTCTAAGAGTAAACTTCATCACCTATCTTCACATTATTAAAGGGAAGACACTAACACTTGCATGACAGTTTATAATAGTGCGGATGTTAGGGAATTATATTTAGTAACTGTTCCCTTATGTCAATACGGAATTGATTTATTTACCTACAATTATTATTTTACTACATTGAAATTATTCGATACGTGTCGGTAGCACCAGTTGATACACTCTCAAGCTTCTATGGCTACGGCTTATGTTACAATTACAACAAAGTTATAAATAGGTACACCAACATTTACCATAGGTACATTTTTATCAAATCATCAAACAAACATTCAACAATGTCCAACAGTAATTTAGTTTAGTATCTGATCAAATACGGTCGAGTAATTAGGCGACACTGTTGCTTCATACATTCAACATTGTTACGTTACACGATAAGGGTCCCTTCAAACAGACCGGCTCGGAGAGCATCGGCGCGCATTTTTCTTTTCACACAGACCGGAGCCGATCGGCTGCGCGAGCTTTAAAGAGCATGCAATCGGAACCAAACGTCAAGAAAAAGTAAACGATCGGAGCCGGTCGGCTCCTCTTATTATTTCACACCGAGCGCCTGCGAGTATTCTTAATGACAAAAATAGTGCACATCCAAAAATAAACCTTACTACAAAACTAAGTACTCGATTTTCAACGTGTTAAGAATTTGCCCTTCTCTCCGAGCCGGTCTGTCTGAACGAACCCTTAAACGGACAAAAGGACGGACGGACAGCAAAACATTTGGTCGATGTTATGCAAGACTAAATGAGTTTTTAATTTCTGTCCGCTTTGTGATAGCACAATATTCACGGAAAATATTTCGTATTGTTGCATGTTTTGACTTTTGATGCGCCTTTGTTTTTTGTTGATATAAAAATGCATTGTGCAAATTGTCCTGTATGACTTTGTTTGTTCTAGTTTTTTGGTTGAAATCCTATTGTAGGGTAACTTTGTTGTTGGAGTGAACGTATGATTAACTTTTGATATTTTTTTCTTTGTTTAGAGAGCTTTTGCATCAATGACAAAATGATTTATTTAGGTACATTTAAAAATCTCGGGTTGCCAGAAATGTAAATCAATGAAAGTACCGTACCGTACTTTGGGGGAGATATTTGTCTAGCAAAATGCTTCAAATTCCGATAACAGATATCACCATCCATTTTTTCGAGCCACAATTGAAAATATCCGTGTCTTTAGAGCAATTTGAAGACACACGCTAGTGCGAAGACAAAGTTCTAACGTATGAGACACTTGCTAACGAGCGGACGGACGAGAGGAAACAGGACGAAGTAAGAGCTCATTTCCACCCACACTTTGCCACTATTCGCTGATTCATCTTTACTTATTTCTACTATCTTTTAAGTTTCTTTAGTGGTGAAGTTTTAGTTTTATAGTTGTTATTCTGTTGGCTATTTTTAATTTAATTTGTAGAATTACCATTCTTTAACGTAAATAAAATATAAATGTAAATATGTATGTAAATAAATTTTAGTTTTGTAAAAAAAAACTTTAAAGTTTTAAAGTGTTTCTAAAGAAACAATTTATTATATTTTTATCATTACATTTACATACAATCAGGTTAGCAAAATATTTACATTAATTGAAAATAAAATAAACTTATATATATATACAACTTAACACTAATATAGGGCATCAAAAAATTGCTCCTCATCGCTGTCACTGGGTAATGTACCCAAAAGACTGGCAGCATTGCCACGTTGGATGGCAATGCTCAACCTCTGTGCGAAATAAAAGCCAGCCTTTGGGTCCCGGGAAGTGTCAACCAGGCGCTGGGAGATATCCCTGGCAAGAAGGTGGGCGCTCGGACCCCACGGCCCTAGAGTTTCAACCCCAAACGGCTCAAACATGTAATTGCCTATAAGGTTACTATATTTGCGCCGCTTGAGGTTCTCTGCTTGTGCAGCGGCGGAGCCAGCACGACATGCAGTTCCGGGAAGGTGAGATGGCGCAAGAGTGTCGACGCATGTCGCGTCCCACACTAAAGTCCTACCCACCTTCCACGGAAATAGCGACATGCCGTCTGGTCTCTTGCCATCGTCGCGTGCCAAGCCATTTGGTTCGAGTACGGCTGGCACGCCGACGGCAACAAGAGCGCGACGGATCACGTCGTTTATGTTGGCATGTCGTGGTATGCGGCCGGCACTCCGGCTGCACGACAGGCCGTGGTGACCGAGGCTGTTGACAGCTTCCCCGCAGTGGCAGCGATGAGGAGAGCAGCATGGAGCACCTAGTCGGAGGCAAACGGCGAGTCTGAAGGTGGTGTCATCAAACATGGTGCCTGTGTTTGAAGACGGAAGTGCAAGAAGCCATAGACCCGACTCCCATTCACCCACAGCCAGTAGGCGCGCTCGCTCTGCAGAAGTCATTGACGTATCGATTAAACTTTTCCGTACTACTCTGCAGAGCGGCTCATCCCACTGTCTCTGAGAGGACAGGTTGGCGGGTAAGTCGGTGTTCGGGCATGCGACTTTCCAAGCGTTTAAAGCCTCAGTCAGGCTTGGCACCTCAAAATTGACCAGTGTGGTGGGTAATATTTTCCTGATCAATTTCTCAGTGCCATGGACCGAGGAAATAAAGGCTGGTAAACTTACACTGGAAATTTTACGGACGCCAAGTCCTCCCATACGGATGGGAAGAGTCGCTTGAGACCAAGCTCTGTCGTCCAAGGCCACATTTAAAATGGATGATAGTGTATGTCTTATAATTTCGTCGATTTTGTCCAAAGGTTGGTGTGCTTCCATAAATGGGAAGCACGCAAGTTATATGTAAGTTTTGGTCCAAAACAGCAGTACCGTATGATGGTGATGGCTGCATGCATATTAATTTTGAGTAGCCTTTCCGAAACATCATTAAAATTTTGAATTTTCTTCTCAATAAAATCCGAAAATGAATCTTCCAGTATAGGCGATCCAAGGAGGCAAAGAGAACTTTGGTCTATCGGTTTAATTTCAGGAGCTATTGCGAGGAAATTTTGAAGAATAGTCTGTCTGTCAGTCGAGTCGGGTATAAAAGTTCACATTTAGATAGGTTGAGGTCGAGGCCAATGTCGTGGAATTTATCTTTTAGGAAAATTAAATCATTAAGAACAGTATCTCTGTTGCCTCCCAGGGTCCCGTCGTCGAGATACCACACGTTAAATTCAGAATTTAGCTGCCGAATAATTGGGTTAATCGCCAAACTAAAATCACAGGCCCGAGTGGATCACCTTGTTGACAGCCAACAGCGGATTCTAACAGGTTGTTCCGATATAATAATTTTGTTGGGTATCTATAGCATTGCCAAAGAAAACTGTAAATTTTGGGTATTTCTTTTTTGACTTCTGCCAGCAAGGTGTCCCTATTCACCGAGTTGAAGGCGTTCTCGATGTCAACCTTCAGGATGACATCTCCTTTCCCATGATTTAGGTAGGTCGACAGGGCGTGTACGGCAGCCTCGCAGCCCCCTTTCGAGCCGTAACCTAGCTGCAGGGGCTGAAATTTTTCCGAAACTTCCTCACTACAAAATTTAGAGCAGATTTTGGCTACCATACGACGGTAAGTAGTCCCCACGGCAATTGGACGAATACCGCCATCCTTTTTGCGCAGAGCACATAGATTGGCTCCGTATAAAACGTCGATGACGGTTTCGTCCACCTTGCCGGAGAGCATAAGGTTGGTCAGTTTTAAAGTCAAGTTTAAACGGACATTATTCATTTAAAATTTACTCAAACACATCGTTTGTCTCAGAAATGTGTACTTTATCAATTCGTCTTTATATGGTTACTATTTTGCAAAATACCTGCGTGGGAACAGTTTAATCATAAAATTAAGTAACAATTTCATATCAAGCAACATACCCGATCTATCATCCATAATTTAATGACCCGTTAAATTAAACTGTCTGACTTAATTGACGTACAACCAGGGCCGTTTACCACAGCAAGCAATATTGCTCCAATACACCGTAATATATCGCGCTTACAACTTTCACACGCAATTTTCAAATGCATATTATTTGCACTTTTATATGCATTACAGTCACGCTTGCATGCGTACACCACGTAAAGTTACGCATATTCATGACTCCAGTACAAACACGAATTTACATAAAGTACTAAATACTATTATCTACGTACATATGCGTACTTTAGTATGTAAATTATTGTGAAATGTGTAAAACCGCAGCGATGTGAACGCAAAATGTATTTTGTTAACGGATTGTTCATGGAATATTATTATTGTTCATAAAGTCGGTTTATGGTGAACGAATTGTTTAATAAGTATAGCTTTCATGAGACACTGGCTTAATAATTATTGTGGAATTGATTATTCTCAATGTTAATTTGAAAAAGCTTACAGTAATTTAATACTCAAATCTTTCGATTTACGAACGCGTGTCATGTCGATCAAAGATATATCACATGATGTAAATCCTTTTAAAAATGATCAGATTAAATGACTAGAACAAGGAAAAAAAAATCTAAAATCTACCTCGCTACCTCATAATAACCGTCGTTATACCTACTTTTTAGTACGCTTTTCTTCCTATCTGTGGCAAGAAAATATTCATGAGGCGCCACTTATACATTCAGGGAAAAATTGCAGTATTCATAGCTGCTGGCATTTAATGAGGTGCTAATAATGATAATTACTGAGTGAAGCTTTTCTCTTTATTTCTATAGCCAAGTAGCTTTCCTCGTACCAGTCATTTTGTAATGAAAATTATTCTTTGAAGTCTTGTTGTGGAGTGGAATACATGGTTTCATGTTTTATGTTGTTTGTGAATTTTGGCAGCGTAGGGGATTATTTAGAGACAAATTTTGAGCATGGTTGATGCTTTCTATTGCTGTGTGAAAAAAATCTATAGGGGATAATTTTTATAACGTAAGGCCAATTTAACATCTTTATGATAAAATTCTGTGACGAAAAACAGATCATCACCACATTCCATTAACTTACGTTTTTTAATTAGTAATGAGCCCCATTTTACCTAAACGAAATCCAGCATTAACAAAACTAAGAAGGTAACTAATTTCATGCAAAGTTCAGTTAAACATCTCTACATTCACTAACATTTCAAACCCAATTCTCAAAAACCTTTGACCACAAAAATATCTTTCCCTGTATCACTATTCACTGCTTTTCCTACACGAGCTCAGTTCAGGAGTTTTCACGAAATTTTCTTTTTTATTTTCGTGTAAAACGAGAGGTGGGTTCACTAGGTGACGCTGCCATATATTGCAGGCCACAGAAAAATGTGAGGTTATCTAGATTCATCGCAGGCAAGTGGAGGGAACGTTAAGACCTAAGCTAGCTCATTTCTCGCGCAGTTGCTTCCACTTCCTTTAAATTGTAGTTTAAGGGGAGGTAGTTAGCTTAGCGTTATACTTTTAGAAAAGTGCCTGGTTATCATAATTGTATGTTGTGTTTACCATCCTTTTAAGTTTTTAAACTGAACCTAACCTAACTTTTTAATATAGATACAGTGGCTACATTTGAAAATGATATTGATTATTGATTCGTGTGGTTTAATAAATACGGAAACCATGATTTTAGAAATAAATAATAATAACTTTGGATAAGAAATTCTTTACTCCCCAACCCCCCAACAAATTCCCAAAACTCGAATAACAAAGACAAAAGACGAACATTTCTAAAATCACCTTCGCGAATCTTCGCGCGTTCCTCGTATATCTTCGGCTGAGTACCAAAGGCTGCTCATTTGTCCACCCCGAGGCTATTAAACACGGTCAGGTGGACGTTCACGAAAGTACACTTCGTACAGTGTGACGGCTAAACTTTTTCTTTTGTTTACATTTTTTCCTCTTTTGTACATACAGAGTTTTGGACGTTGGTACTCGGTTGGTCGGTAGTTAGAGCTTTTACTCTGTTGCGGGAATTGAATAGTTCACAATGAATTTTGTATTCCAGTTTTTGGTGGTGCAGTTTTTAATGTAGGTAACTTTGAGATAGTTCCCGGACGTGTGTTGTTTTTCTTTTTATTTTGGGAAGCGGAAAGTCGTGGTGGCCTAGTGGGCAAAGAACCAACCTCTCGAGTATGAGGGCGCGGGTTCGATTCCAGGTCAGGCAAGTACCAATGCAACTTTTCTAAGTTTGTATGTACTTTCTAAGTATATCTTAGACACCAATGACTGTGTTTCGGATGGCACGTTAAACTGTAGGTCCCGGCTGTCATTGAACATCCTTGGCAGTCGTTACGGGTAGTCAGAAGCCAGTAAGTCTGACACCAGTCTAACCAAGGGGTATTGGGTTGCCCGGGTAACTGGGTTGAGGGGGTCAGATAGGGCAGTCGCTCCTTGTAAAGCACTGGTACTCAGCTACATCCGGTTAGACTGGAAGCCGACCCCAACATAGTTTGGGAAAAAGGCTCGGAGGAGGATGATTTGGGAAGCGGAAATCCAATTATTGTTGGATAATCCCGCATTACAAGGTATTATCGAAATCTTTTTCTAATAGAAAGCAAGATCTTGTTATCTGTCAGTTACTTATGACACAGCTCCTTTAAGATTAATTTTTACATAAAATCACTATCACATAATACCGGTTCGTTTATTTATCTTACAACATAGATCAACTCAGCTATCAACAGGCATAATTGATTATCTTAAACATACTTTTGACAGCACTAAATTTCGTAAACAGAAACAGCGTTCCGGAAAATGACGGCGGCCGCCATTATGAAAAATAAATCAGCTTCCGTCAGATGCATAAAACATAACTTATTTGCTACAACTCCAGATTATACCAGTTTCTTTTTATTAAGACAATTTCTCTTTCTATTTGTATAAAATATTCAATATTTATTATTATTTCTCTTAAGGCTTCTTCCATTTTTATGCGCCACCTGAGATTATGATCCCGCTTGTCAAATTATCTCGGTTTTAAAAGAGGTTATATTTATTCATGAGATATTTTAACATACTCTGACCTCCGGGGAGGTAGCCCCGGATTTTATATTTAAAGGATATTTGTAATTGCTTACTGTATTTCTTTCTTTTGTGCTTAATTATATTGGAGTTGTCCTTAATGAGGTCTTTGTCCTACATCCTACATCCTACATCCTACATCCAACATATATTATAAACGTGAATGTTTGTGAGAATGTATGGATGTATGTTTGTTATTCTTTCACGCAAATACGGCTGGACCGATTGGGTTGAAATTTGGTATGTAGATAGGTTATACCCTGGATTAACACATAGGCTACTTTTTATCCCGGTCAACAGGGATAAACCGTATTTTTATTAATATTTTGTTAAATTAGTATAGACGGCCTCTTTTGAGTTTTGCTGTTTCTTTTTCTGAATCCTGTATTTTTTTGTTTTTAGGGTTCCGTACCCAAAGGATAAAACGGGACTCTATTGTTTTCGCTCCTCTGTCTGTCCGTCCGTCCGTCTGTCCGTCCGCCTGTCACCAGGCTGCATCTAAGGAACCGTGATAGTTAGAGAGCTAAAATTTTCACAGATGATGTATTTTTATTGCCGCTATAACAACAAATACTGAAATACTGAAAACTAGAATGTTATAAATATTTTGGGGGGCTCCGATACAACAAACATGATTTTTTTGTACGATTTATAAATAATGGTACGGAACCCTTCGTGCGCGAGTCTGACTCGCACTTGGCCGGTTTTTTTTATTAGTACGCAGATGTCAATCTTTTTATCATGGATGCTGTCATAGATTTAGAAACCCACTACCGTTTGATAGATAGGCAATAGGTGACACATAATTTTATGCGATAAGAGTCCAAAAACTGACCACTGTAGAGGCATGTAGCTGGCCCTACTGGCTGGAACTAGAATGTGTTAAAGACAAATTTTAGTAACAAAATAAGCGATACTTTAAAAAATGTTTAACATTTTTTATGAATTGATTCCAAAAATTAAGAAACGCTATAAATACTAATACGTAACTCTAAATACTATAACCTCTACATAAAAAAGTGTGTTTCGTTTTTGGCTTCACCAGAAATCACATAATGGTCGATCTATCTACTGTTATCTATATCTATTGACAAATATGGCTATCATACTGCGCTTTGTCTGTCAGGACCATTGGAATTTAACGAAATTCTCCATAATCCGAATTTTGCGGATATATGTTGTCGATTCAAAATCAATATTTCTTTATGTTTTGTTATTCATACCTATAAGGTTTCGATCGAGTCTACCGTACTCCTTGACAAAATCATTAATATAGATTTGACAATTGGATAGCACCAGAAACATTGACCAGAAATGAAAAATGTATTGTTGTAATTTTTATTAATTTAATTAAAAGTGCAATATAATAAGAAGTATGCCGAGAAAGCGTAAGTCAAATCTTTCCCAAAGCACCAATCAAGCTAGACTTATGAAAATAGCTAGAGTTAATGAGACGTTACAAGCAGAACTGCGAAAGCTTGAACAGGCGGTACACGTGAGGCAGTTCACAGAGCTGCTGAGACATCGGAGCAGTCTCAAGCTCGGCGACAACAAAACGCTGAGTATGTGGCAACTCAACGGGCAGCTGAAACACCAGAACAGTCTCAAGATAGGCGTCGACATCATGCGGAGTATCTGGCGTCTCAACGAGTTAATGAGACACCAGTTCAATCACAAGTCCGCCGACAACAGAACGCTGACTATCTGGCATCCCAGCGCAGTTTATGAAACACCCGAACAGACCCTAGCTCGGCGCCAACAGCAGGCTACTCGCATGGCATCCCAAAGAGCAGCAGAAACTATTGAAGCAGCTGAATCTCGCAGACGCGCTGTTGCTGAAAGGGCACAACAACGACGTCTCATATTCTCGAGAAATACATGGGGGGTATTCGACAAAGCTGCATTTGATTACGACGAGTCTCTTTATTATGAAACCCACAACCTTATTACAATAGAAATGATGAATAAGATAGATTTTGCGATGCTCTCAAATGGAAAGAGGAAGCTGCAGGCATGTGTTGCTCGGGTAGTTGTAGAGTTGCTTAAAGAACTGTTCTCCAATGATACGGACGAGTCTACGAGAAGCTAAGGGACACAATGTACTTATACCACGTATCCCTATCATACCCAAAAACTTGCCATTTAATTTTAAACGGCTGCAGTTTCCGTTAAAAGTTGCATTTTCCACAACAACACTTTTTTTTTGACAACCCTTAAAGGTAGCAGGGTTACATTTGGGCTCGCCATGTTTTTCCCATGGTCAGCTCTATGTGGCTTGCTCACGTGTTTCTAAATCGCAAACTCTACATGTTTATGCTGACCGAAATAAATCGTTTAATATAGTTTACAGGAGTATATTGCAGTAGCTACCTATAACTTTTAACTAAATTCAAAATCCTTATTTGTGAACGTATTATAATCATCATCTCCCGAGCTTTACCCAACTATGTTGGGGTCGGCTTCCAGTCTAACCGGATTCACCTGAGTACCAGCACTTTACAAGGAGCGACTGCCTATCTGACCTCCTCAACCCAGCTACCCGAGCAGGCCAATACCCCTTGGTTAGACTGGTGTTCAACTTACTGGCTTCTGACTACCCGTAACGACTGCCAAGGATGTTCAATGACAGCCGGGACCTACAGTTTAACGTGCCATCCGAAACACAGTCATTGGTTCCAACTTATGCGTTAATTCCAACTTATGCGTTGGGAAAGTGCTGTTTTGCAGCCAAGTTTGAATAAATGAGTTTTGATTTTGATTTTTGGTGTCTAAGATGTACTCAGAAAGTACATACAAACTTTGAAAAGTTGCGTTGGTACTTGCCTGACCTGGAATCGAACACACGCTCTCATACTTGAGAGGTTGGTTCTTTACCCACTAAGCCATCACGACTTGAATGTATTATAATAAGATCTACTTATGTAATTACATAAAATAAACAAAACATACGTTTTATGAAGTTTTTTATAATCTTACCTATTAGTTAGATCCTGATCACTACGTATGGACGGACGGACAGTGGAGACTTAGTAATAGGGTTTTTACCCATTGGGGACTTAACCTTAAAAATAAAACGTACCTTTTATTCATATCGAAGTATGAATGAAGTTTTGTTATTTTCGCTACAGGCTGTTTTTATTAAAACAACACGCGGGCGAAGCCGCGGGCGGAAGCTAGTAAATATATAAATTGTATGAAGATTTTTCATTTCGGAGGATAAATATTTATCACATAATGTGTCTTTTGTTTTCCTGTTCTTTCAATTTTACATTAAACATTCAAATTGAAAGTAGGATGATTATAATGTAAGATGATGTAAGTAATTACATATTATATTATTAAATTACTTATGTAATAAAAATCAAAATCAGAATACCTACATTAAAAACAGTTTATCAGCGTACGGAAAGTCATATCCTCGTAAAATAGATAGTAGCTTAGCTAGTAAAGCTTCCTAACATAAAAGTACTGATGACACACTTGTTAAGCGCCACATCCTAAATAACTGAATATCCGACATTTGTAGAAAATCCCATTGTATTACAACGACATGGTAACATGACAATACGCAACAATAGGCGGGCCGGCTCTAGATTACGGGATTAAAACAATGCATAGAATATATAGGAAGATATAGTATATAACAAAAGGTCAACTAAAGATGACGCTTGAATGAGTCGAGTAAAGTATGAGCACTGGGAGTCAGAAAAAAAAACTTATTTATTTACACCGAAAGCTTTCATACTTGCGGATTATTTACTAGGATTTTAAGCCTTTAGTCACAACTACTTGTTCAAGTGATGAGTCTTGAAAATACGCGTGTAAGAAGACACAAACTTTTTGATTCGCGCGTTGGTCAACCCAGGCGGGAATTAATGGCAATTCTAAACCATTATTTTATCGGGATGTACTCTGTTAGTCTACAAGTTGTTGTAAAATATATTTTTTTGTATTTTTTGTCAAACGTTACGAAGCTGACATAGCAGTAAGTGTCAAAAAATAAATTCTTCATAATTATTCTCAAATTTCATTAATATCCAGCCACTATTCGGCAATTCCATAAGAGACTTCTGTATTTTTTTTATTATGGTATCATGAGTACTTCCTCCATACTTCTGTGTATAGCTCAAGCTGATATAATTTAATACGTCGCTTACGAAAGGGTCTTTTGTTATAGCGTTAAAGGTTCTTTAGTTTCATGGCAGTTTTATGGGAAAACGAGGGGAGACTTATGACAAGCCCCACAACATATTTCTTTACTTTTTTGCTGAGTGGAGAAAGTGTGTATGTGAGGGGTAGAAGTTTTATTAATACATTATATGGTAATAGAAAATTATAGTACAAGGAAAAATAATAGATATTACAACCATATAAATCAAAGGTTTCTATATTAAATGGAGCTTTGCAGATCTTCTTGATCTAAATTAGGAACTGATCAGAGATCGAAATAAAGTTATCGTTTAAAGTAAACCAGACAATATTTTTTTTATAAACCTATGTAGATAATCCTCAAATAAAAACCAATTTATGAATTGAAAAATAAGTAAAATAACATATCTATTTACACTTAAAACCACAAAATAAACCCCACCTACGCAATCAAATTAAATTAATCCCCTAATTTTCTATCTCGAACATTCCATACGAAGCTTTAACTTCGTCAAATGTACATACTTATAGGGTCTCAAGCCCACAGGCCTTTTGTTAAGGCTAAGTCTGCCGTAATCTTGGGATATTACCGTTGGAGCTCTTTTAACCGACTCAGTATGGTTCGAAAGCCTCATCGGATATTCCCTTAAAGCCTTATTAGATAAAGTACGGGGTAATCAAGCCTGGATGTTTCGTTAAGATGTAGATTGTAGATGCGTTGGTGAACTAGTGGATTTGGAGGTTAATTTACTGTTGCGGTGTGTAGACTCAATGAGTTTAGGTAAGGGAGGTATTCATGTAAACATTATTGCGGTGTAACTTTACTATTCAACATTTTATATGACATGCACTTTAAAATCAAGATCGCCTAAAAGTAAATTAAAATTCCACAAAAAGTATAAGATTACACTAGAACCAATACAGTAATGCGTAGTTTTTCAGATTTATTTTGAATGTCAAAAACGTTTGGATAAGAATCCTGTAGCAACAGTTTTAATGAAACTTTGTAAACGTATTAGGTATTAAGTCGAAAATACGAGTATGTAGGCGTTTTTATCCTATAACTACTAATAACTCTAATATAGTTTTACATAATAGCCTGTAATAATTAATTCTGAAAATGTCGAAACCTTCAACAGTGCAGATGTTTGTTTAACACGACATTCGCTAATTAATGGTGTAACGAGTAAAGTAAAGAGAATCATTAGTATGAAAAATCCTAACTAATATAGTAAAAGCACGTCTGCCTTTTTGTTACGGCGTCCAAGTATTCATTCGGAACCTTTGATTTGATTAAGAATTAAATAAAGAAATTAAGAATTAAATCTACTTACTACCTATCTCGAATAATACATATGCTGGAATGGAGGTTAGGTAGATAAATAACCAGTTCATTCCGCATAAGCAATTAAGACACACAAAAAAAGTGTGTATAAAGGTTTTAAAGACTTATATAAAGTATGCATAATACTACTATGTTATTTTTAATAGGATTTTCTCGCCCACATAATGATAATTTAAAACCAATGAGTAAGACGTCTATTGTAAAAGTTTACAATATAAACACTGAAACTTTACCTAAAGGCTTACTGAAAATTTGAAATATAAATACTTTTACTAAGACTTTGTTTTAAACTCAGCTTTTTGCCCTAATATTTAAAATTGCTGGTTAAATCGTAGCTATAAACTTTGAAAAAATAAATAAAAATTGCAATTGTGAGTATATTAATTTATTTTATTTTTATATTTACGTGTAAAATATATTGTAGTTAGCTGAATGTAACACAATATTACCTAAGCCATTGCCTACTGAGTAGCAAAATTAGCACGGCATGCCGACATGCCAAACGCATATTATTGAGGCTAGAACAACAATAATATAATCAGTAGACATTCCTATCTTAATCAAATTGATCTCCTCAGCTAACTGGATTGATAAATTAATTAGGTAGGTACTCAAGAAGATACTTCACAAAATAGTATTTTAACTAGATAACACTGCGGGTAAAGTCTACCGGTACTAAAACCATAATCACAAAAAAGTATCAAAACAAACAAACACAAAGTTCGCTTAAACCAACTCTCAATTGCTTTCTTCCTGCAGAAAGCTAAATAACAATGTTTTGTTATCACAACTTTCAGATCGAGGGGAAAATAAACAAAATGTATTCAAAATAAACGATACCAGTATCATAATCATCTCAATTTCTCAAAAGCCGTTATTAAAGTCTTCCGAAAGAAAATCGGAAAAACAATCCTATAAACCGAGCCCAACCAAGCAGAAACATAAAGTCAAATTATACAACACTGATCCAATTTAAAAGCTTAACGAACACATTTTTGTTTGGGTAATTCAATTTAATTACGAATCGAATTAAAGTTACATCGATATGCGATTAACTTTATCGATTATCGATGGAACGTATGCATCGTTTATGATTCGGGAAAATGGGATGCGAGAGTGCTGCGAGCGAGCGAGCTATCAACCAGTTGGGTTACTCGTCATCAGATTTCGTCGGGGATCGGGTGAGGAAAAACTGACGTCATGGAGGGTACTGGTGGAATCAAAAGGCGGGAGTGGGAACTGTATGGACGCTTAGCACGCGTTTGTTGTGCCAGAGTGCTTGTGCAGTAGTGCCCAACAAAAAGCGCTGGCGGATGGTTCAGTGACGCGAGGATTTTAGAGATCGTTTTTAGAGGAACCGTTTTAGTTTCGGCATTTCTAGTCACGACAGATTTGGAGCGCAGAGATAGGCATTTTAAAGTAGGTACCTATAGGTAGTTCTAAAGAATATCCGCAACCTAAAATAGGGATATCAAATATGGATCAAACAGATTCAAATAGGGATTGCAAAAAATGTTGTTTCATATTTGGTATTCTTCTGTGAAACATCAATCGCATTTCTGCAATGCAATGTTTTGTATGGTTACCGGTCACAAAAGTAAAGACCACTAACAAAACTATTTTCAGAACCTTTCACTACAATTGGTTCAACACACACTTGGCCAGTTTTTCACCTATTACGTGCCTGACACGAAGTTCCACGCCTACGCTTCGCAGCGGCCGCAGAATTTATTTTTACCTAGGGCCGCCACCCGTAAAATTAAGCTTGGACCGTACCGTACGGTGGAATACATTTCGCTTTGATATCACCAAAGGTTTTTTAGGCAGCTATCTTTTTAGTGATGGTTCGCAGGTTTGTGATATTGTTAGTTTGTTGAACCTTTGCTTGTGGGGTCAAGCTGGGTATAGATAAGCTTGGTAACAATCTGATCTTTTAGCACTACATCATCATGATGTTGTGGATACGTCAATTATTCATCAGTACAAACTACCTACAAACTTTTTATGAACTTGAGAACTTCATATTACTCAATACTCAATTCTTTATTAGCATTCCATATGTTATACAGTTGGTACATTTTACAGTCTAGAATCAATATGGACCCCAACTATAAATTATTATGTATATCGTTGAAATCCTAAGATATGAAACATTTGCCACACATGTACGATTACAATTTATAATTTCTAGTTCTCTCAAACTCTGTACAGTCACCATTTCCATGGAATTTCACCGTAACTAGTTAACCTAACCTCTGCGCAACCTTTCAAGGAAAACAGGCATGATGTTATGTTTTTAATGAGTTTAAGAGAAGCGCCAACGTGCAACGTTAGAGAATATTCAAGGAAATTGATGTGCATACCAACCCTGGTATTACGCCTTAGGGACGAACGTACGGTTCTTTTAAAACTGGCTCTCGTTACGGTAAAGGAATGTGTTACTTCGAGTTTCGTATGCGCTGAATTGAAGGGTAAATGTTGATTGTACGTCATACGGCTTGAAGATGTCGGAGTGGCTTTTGAATTTTATAAGAATGAAGAAAACTTCACTGAACTACCCATTTTTCTGTAAAAGTTTTCTTCGGTTCTCATAATAGTGAGTGGTTTCTGTGGTTTTATTAGTTTCAATGGAAAAATATTTTAGTAAATGTGCTTTTAAGTTTTCATATTAAACAAGTATCTAGAGAATATTTTTTTTCGTTTATCATAGTGCGTACTTCACTTAATAATATGTAAACTGTCAACATTTGCTAAATCTTTAAGAACAATCTACCATCCCTATCAAGCATCATCTTCTACCACAAATTCCTCATCAAAACCTTGTAATGAAATATCTATTTGCACGCATAAATCAACAATCTACCTCTAACTCTACCAACGAACCAGAAAATACAGCGCGCTTGTAATTAGACGTGTCACAGTGTAATAATTATGAGCTGTACCGCACCTGCGCTGAAACACGGAGTAAGGCAGGAATGGAGATGCCATCATGCAGGTAGGTCAGACGCCTTCTTCTAGGTCAAATTTGTATGGTGTGCATGACCAAAACAAGTTACGAGTGAACTAACGAGGCATTCGGGTTGATTATGACGTCTGTCAATGATTTTTGGTATTACAAAAAATGGTCGGGTCCAAACGAGGCGTATATGGTCGAAGACGTTTCTCACTCGCATTTTGGCACGCTACTTTCTTTAGGCGATTTTCTGTTATGGCACCTCCACTAATCATTTTGTTCTCCATGGATCGACGCGATTCTACCTAGCTCTACGTAGAGTCACAAAGATGTAGAGCACGCACCGCTAATTTGTGTAGATATGTACTTTTAGAATTAATGAATTGTGCGAGCTTGTTGATTTTGTGAGTGAATTAAATTGTATGGGAGTGTGAAATGAAAATTGAGTCGGGGAACAACAATGGTGGATTCTACCATTGTTTCACGTCGATTCAATTTTCGTTGGGGTGATTTTATTGCAGAAGAGTGAAAGTAATATTACAATTCTAATGGATGGAAGTGGTAGGCACAAAATAGCACTTAATTTATCAGTACATCATCTGCCTAGCCTTTCCCCAACTATGTAGCTGTCCGCCTTCCAGTCTAAGTGGAAGCAGCTGAGTTTCAATATTGACCTGGAGCGCCTATATGACCAGACTTCCTTAAGCCAGTTCCTGGATATATCTTGGTAAAACTAGTTGTACATTTTTTACTACCTGTAATGATGTTCAAGTGACATCTAGAACTCACCAATTTAACATGCCTTATGAAACCTATTCTTTACTATGCAACTAAAAATATTTAAAAAATTGAGGACTTATCCCATTGTATGTTTAGCTCCAATAGTTAAAATCATGAAACCAGTTAGTTTAATTACCAATAAGTCTGTTTGAAGCCACAAAATCGTCGATCACTATATAATTTTGCATCATTTGGAAGCAAACCACAAAATTGAAAACGGCGCACATACGGGTATTTCATCAATCTAGGCGGCCAAAAGTCAAAATAACAAAATTCTAGGAACGCAAATTTCATTGATCACCTGAGGCAGGGGACATTCCAGGAAACAATAGACTGCCACCCCCACCCTTTTTCCGTTGCCCGTTTTCCGGAAAAATCAGTCGAAAGTTGATCATTGATTCTTGTGCATGTGTCCGTTGTCGGCTATTTACAAAATCGTTAACTTTGTGTGTTAAACTGAAGTTTTCTGTGTTTACCTAGTGAAAAGTAGCAATGGATTCGGATAGAACAGGTATGTGATGATCTACTTGTAATAAATTTATTAAAATTTGTGTTATTTTAAAGTACTTTTAGAGGTCGAGAAATCACGTCTGAAATTATGATACTATTTTAAAGAAATGTATGTTTACGAGGCTATTTGTTTTAGTATCCTGGTAGATCCAGCAACTTTTGTAATTTATATGTAAACTATAGACCCTCAAGTAACGAATACTAAAAAAAATTGCCGCGGAATACCGCGGATGCGCAAAACCCTAGAACATTGAATTTCACGGTCAACAAAAGCAAAATTTTTGAAAAAAATTCTTAATGTCTAAAAGTAATATTTACTTGTTCCAGATATAAGTGTGTACTTCCGGAGTGAGAATAGTGACTCGTTAACCTCTCTTTAATATTATGAAAAATGAAAATTTACTCAATTTTGAAGAAAAACTATGTTTTTTGAGAGACCACCTTCTTAATAATGAAGATCAGTTAAAAACACTGAAAATCAATTTTGTTCATTTTAAATCGGAAATAACAACAAAGGTGGATTAAATCTCACAAAAAAAGATGATTTTTTCTTGAAAAACAACGAACTTTGGCCGGAAGGTACATTCGAAATTCCAGTCACAACGGCAAATCGTCCAGGTCGCCCTTGTAAATCTTTTGAGGAATCAAGCGAAAGAACCAAAAGAAGAAAAACGGAAGAGATCGGAACGGAAGGGATAATATTGATGTAATTAAGTTGAAAATATGAAAAATATGCTGAAGAAACTGCTTGTTTATACATAAAACTCTGCCCATGGCACCCAATGACACCCACACTGCACAAAGTACTTGTACACGGGTCAGATATAATAAAATGCATTGTTACCTACAGGACAACAGTCTGAGGAAGCAGCAGAGGCACGGAACAAACATTTTAGGACGTACAGACAGGATTACTGAAGGAAATTCTCTAGAGTTCTGTAATAGACATATTTTAAATAGGCTTCTTTTAAGCTCAGATCCATTTCTTAGTGCCTCAAGGATAATAAAGAAAAGAAGATGTATTCGTTTCTGCCTGAAACATTAATCATGCTTCTGTCTGGTATACACCAAACCCAACAGAATCAGAAAGTTAGAACGAGGAGTTGAATTAATTTGAAAAAATTGTATTGTTATTGGTAAATTAATTAAGTAATGTATGAATATGTAAATAGTAATGGTTGTATTTATAAGCGTATGTAAGTTTATGTCAATATATAGTCTAATGCAGATAAGTGTACGTAAGAGTATGTAAATATATAGCCTATTTTCAGTTTTTTTTTTTTAATTTGTGTTTTATTGCTTTTTTTATGAAATTATAAAAGTTATTGCCCGTATATATTACACATATATTATTTCCATCATTTAAAACAAGAAAAGCCACACAAATATTTTTGGCCGCCTAGATTGATGAAATACCCGTATGTGCGGCGGTCAACTAGCTACGATGAAAACCTCAATCAATCAACTTAATAATAAAACTGTTGGCACAATAAGGCTGTTCTCACACTGAAACATGCCGCGCTGAAACAGTAAGTTGCGTTTTTGCCATTTATTTATTCGTTCTTTTACCTTCGAAATGACAAAATTAATTTCCATATGGAAGTCTGCCATTCAACCATTCTTGACTTCTAAATAGTGTACATACCTCACACGACTTTCCGTTATTAAAATGTCTATATAGCCGTTATCATTACCACAGCATAAAACATTGACTAATGGATAATGAGCCTTGCTATACCTACGATCCCCCATTTACCTATGAGATAAGTTGCTAACAAGCAGACAGATGGTACTTGATGGTAAGCGATTTCCACCGTCCATGGAACACCATAGGTTGCAAGACCGTATCGGTATCGTGGGTGATAGTGTGAAACTCGCCTAAACTTGGTCAACAAAACTATTCGTCCTGAGGACACTGTAAACTTACAGTAGCCTAAACAAACAACACTCAAATGTTTTGTTGGCCATCGGAAAGCTACTGTAAACAGGACCTTATAACATTGTTTTAAGAAAAACGTGTTTAGTGTTTACAGTGGAATATATATTGGTGCTCGAATTTATCGAGAAAACATTATTATACTTAATTTGTGATTACGTGAAGATCTTGTTATAAATATCATATCATACCCCTTTGACAACTCTCTAATTTTCAAATTAATGAAGGGAGCATAAAAAAACTGCATATGCATCTAGGAACCATGGAAAAACCTATGTAAGCCATTGCATATAACCTTCAATTAATATAACAAAAACACTTAATAAAAAAAAGAATAAAGGAATAAAGATATTTTTTTACATCTCACTTAACATCCTCCATATTCATTCACTTTGATATACATTTAATACATACAAGAAAACCAAATTCCTTCTAGTTTTCCTTAAG
Organism: Helicoverpa armigera; assembly: GCF_030705265.1. Lineage (NCBI taxonomy): Eukaryota > Metazoa > Arthropoda > Insecta > Lepidoptera > Noctuidae > Helicoverpa > Helicoverpa armigera. The sequence goes on along the minus strand of NC_087132.1, from coordinate 3,166,111 downwards.
AATTGCTCCATCGAGATTTTTTATGGCCGCGTGAACATTTTACTGCCTCAACAGCAATATGAACGAGAATTATGCTCGTAAACAGTTTTAAAATTCCGATATGAAAAGTTTTAATAAAGAATATGAATTACACGTAAGAAATGTGTGGTTTTAGGATTAAAGATGTCAATAAACAATTACTAATTGAAATATCAGATTGTAATCGTTTTGATAAGAATTCTGAACGTGGGCTTCCCTAAATGAGGACAAAACCTCTTTCGGGCTGATAATGATAATGATGATCTATACTGCAATGGACTTATCATATGATAAAATCCTATGAGATATCTAGAAATACTTATTTCAAAAGAAGGAAGAAACGAAAATAGAAATAAGATTTAAAAAAACAAATGAATAGCGAGCGCGTCTTTCAGGCAAGATGTAATGCTTAAATTACTATTTATTTTTCAATCTAACTTATTCCAAATTATGCGTGCTAATGTAAAATCCATATATACCAGTACAGTATAGCCAGTATTTATGTATGAACATAAATGTATGTCCGACACACCCAGACCACCCAACCTCGGTTCAACTGCACGAAGTAGCAAATATTTTTGTCACGGTTAAAGCTATTTGTACTTTTATACCGTCGTGTGTACAAACTACAGTGTTTAGTTAGATTGGAAGCCAATCGTCTAGTTCGAAGAAAAATAATTGTAATTGGTGGTGCTTAAGGATGGAAAGCATTCATTAACTGTTATTGCAACAACGTTTATGGATATTTTTTTCAAACTATTTTTTTCATACATTCTACCTCTCACTTATTTAGCACTTATCAAGCACGCCGACTTCATACGTGTAGGAATCGTATGAAAACCTTATCGGTCTATCAATTTAAAAAAACCGCATCAAAATGTGTAGTTTAGTTTTAAAGATCTAAACAAACTTGGTACTTCAAGAAGCGACTTTGTTTTATTCTATGTAAATAGTGATTACGCTTCCTTAACGAATAAAAACTCCTAGTAACACAAACTAAATCAACGTTCTAAAAAGTAACTTCCATTCATGTATAATAAAGTAAAGAAATCCATTTCCAAAGGGACGATCCCAATATAAATTATTCCTTTTCCTTTGCGTCGCATTATGAACGCTAGTTAGTCAAAACGGAAATTCTGAACGAGCTAGATAAAAACTTTTCGACTCAAATTTATATTAAAATTTTCCGCTTCCCTTTCAGTTTGTGAGATTGAAGAAATCTCGCACCATTTCAACGTTATTATAGTAAAACCCTTTTACATTACACTTTGTGGTATCAAATTGTAGTGGATTTGTGTAGACTGGTAAATCCGCAGGATTTACTTAATCAAATTCAGGCTTTAAGACCTCATAGTCATATGTGACTAAGTATTAAGTAAGCAGGAGCTATTCAGAAGTATATAGACCTGGGTAAAATCACATAGAAGGAGATAGAAAATACTGTAATTCTATTTGTTAACAAGACAATCTAATTCAAAGAAACAACACGATAGATAATAACATAATTGTAAGAAAGTTAAGAAGGAAGTACTTCACAATGTTCATAAAGTTATATATAATACAACAAAATTAAAAATTCCAAATATGTTCGAGCAAAAATATGGCAGTACCACCGCATCTATGATAGATGACTTCCCCAAAGATTGTGTGCAACATCGTAAAATAAAATCTAGGTCACAGGAAATTCTGCCTTAACCCTGTTACGTATATCAATACAGGTGATATAGTTTATACATAGGCAGGTACTTCAGTACCTCTTGCGCAGGTCATGCGCAATGGGACGATGCGCGAAAATCACCCTTAACGACATTAAACTTTTCACTTAACTTTTAATGAGAGCCGTCAAGCGTCAACATTCAAAATGAGCACGCGTCTCTGTACGGAACAAATGAAATACATCCAAAACAAAATGCACGACACAAATGACTCATTACATACTAATGGAATAAAAACTTCGCTAAATACAACACACTATAAAACTATCCACTTACGTAACGGTCAAAAAAAGCACGCAAGTGAGGAAGCTCTGAAGAATAAAAGAACAAAAAAGAATAAACAAAACTTTGTTTATTTATTCGTATCGTCTATTTCCTACCACTCAACTGGTCGGGCGCGGCTGTCGGGTCGAAAAAACACTGTCATTTATCATGTGGCTGGCGATTAGGGCACCTGTAGCGTCGTGGGTGTTTTTTGCAACATACCGCGTGTTTTGACCCGCGGAACGGAGAGCGCGCGGTGCTTCTAACGCGACTTGGGGCACACTGAGCCATCTCCCCGCCCGCAGCGATCGACCGCGCGCCTCGGCCCCGCTCCGACTCACAAAAAGCCTTGTTATTCGCGGGACAATTAATACGATTGAGCTTTTTTCGTGAATTGCCCCTCGACGGTCAAGTTCGCCTTTAGAAGTTTTTTGTAAGCTGAATTTCGAATAGTTGGCGCGACTTTGATGGTGATTTTTATTTCATCAATTTTAAGAGGCGTTATCGTTACACCAAAAAAAAATACTCAATTAAAACAATAAAAGGAATCCTAAAAAAATATATGAAAAATCATACTACCGAAATAACATCAGTAGGAGAGTATTGGGGCATCTGGATCAAATGATGATCCAGATACCCCAATACTCTCTTTTCAAAATGAGTACTGTATTCAGAATTTTCTATTCAAAACGAGACTTCTATTCAAAAACCTTTATTCAAAGTAAGACCTCTATTCACTGAATTAAATAAGTATCGTATCCAGAATTCTCTTTTCAAAATGAGACTTCTATTCAAAAACCTTTATTCAAAGTAAGACCTCTATTCACTGAATTAAATAAGTATCGTATCCAGAATTCTCTTTTCAAAATGAGACTTCTATTCAAAAACCTTTATTCAAAGTAAGACCTCTATTCACTAAACTAAATAAGTACTGTATTCAGAATTCTCTATTCAGAATGAGACTTCTATTCAAAAACCTTTATTTAAAGTAAGACAACTATCTTAGTTACTTAGAGACCCATCTATAGTAAAAAGGTGGTCCCTCAATACTTACCTTGTCTTTTAGGTAACTTCAATTTAATATGTTTCCTGAATTGCATTCCCGTATATAATTATATCACGTTTATATATTGTACGTTATTTATGTTGCAACTGCTTACAAACAGCATTTATTTAGACAAATCGAATGAGCGGTTCATACTAACAGACAAGAGCTGTTCTATGTCTTTGGAAAGCAAATAACATTATTTGATGTTAAAATCATAGGTGTTCCGGAAATAAAACTAGAAACTAATGTAAGATGATGATTTATTTATGTTAATAGAGTTCTTAAATAAAGACTTTATTTTCTACACACCACTTATTTAAACAAAATACATTTCTTAAAGCACATATATTGTTATGATGTAAACAACATACAATATCTGGAGAAGTTGAATAAGTGTTATACAATGTTTCTAAACTAGGACATTTTTTACTCTCTAAATTATGTACATTATCTATTTCTAAGATATCTTTTAACCATACCACTTTTTCACTACCTTTAGTATACACAGATTTATTTTTAAAAAAATTACCGAAATTAGCTTTATAGTTAAAATATGGTACGAAGCCCTCGTTCCAGTTTATTCCTTTGTTTTTTTCTATCCAAGCTATTCGCGATCGTTCTTTTTTAGACAAAGTATAAAACGGTTGAGGTGGTTTTATCAATAAAACCTGAATGCGTCCTTTGCACATTATTGCTATTTCTTTTGGAATAAAATTGTTTCCTTCAGTTTTAAACCCTTGGACGTCAACGATAACATTCATGATAGTTTTCTCACAATATTACTTAAAGGTCTGTATTCGTAAAGTCGATCGTTTATAATTAAACAATAGGCAGATGTATTATCTGGAATATCTTCAGAACATTCAACTTCTATTCTCACGTCAACTGGTCCCGTTTTAAGTGAATCGTTCTGTCTTGAGCAATCAATCACAAAAACTGGAGCTATTTCTTTGAATTGATTTAAGCTCAGCAACGGATCAACGCCTAAGTTGTAGTAAGACTGACGAAAATTAGTAAACATCTCATATAATATACTATATTTGCCTTCATGAAATTTCAGATTAAGAGAGTCATACGGATAGTATTGCGAGTTTAGAAACAATTTAATATTGCTTACATTGCAATGATCAAATAAGGCAGAGCTTCTATTTTTGTTTGCTTTTCGGTTCGTTTGCAAACCAAATATCACAAACCTGGGTTTCTCTAGCTGGGAAGTAGTCTTAACTGACCATGAATGTTTCGTTGTTCGTGGCAGCAATGGATATTCATACAAATCCCAATTTCTAAATGCTATCTGTATGGAACGATCTCTCTCTAGGCTCTTGAGCAATAATAATTTATTACGATCTGAAACTTTAATATGCGGCACACGCCACTGTATTTTCTGTATGTCGATTTCTACGTTATCATTTTTTTCTGTAAGCACACAGCATAATGCGGAGCTACTTCGTTGTAATATAAGTTCATGTTTACAATTGATAATAATTTTGTCATAGTCTTCTGCAAATCCCAGTATTCTATTTAATGGTACAATAGCACTAAAATATCCATTTTCTAGTTTTGTACCATTTAAGTTCCATCCCAAACTGCAGCAGCTTTACTTTCACCTTCATTCATTGAGACATATGATTTTAAGGTTGTTGTAATACCAGCATTTTTAATACGATCGATTTCAACACCATTCAATTCGTACCTAATATCTTGAAACAAATATGACATGGGGTTGTTTATAAAACAACATCCTTTTTAACTATTTTTCCTGCAGGATCTTTACTAGATACACTTGCATACCCTTCTATATAAATGGAACTTCCTGATGGTAATAAGTACAAATCTTGTTGGTGAATGGGTATTCTGATTTCATCATTTTCTTTAAAACTGGTAGTATATGGATTGTAGCTATGGATCTCATAGCTCTCAATAGAGTTGTCATGTTGTGGTAAATCCATTATTTGCAGCATTTTTTAATTTAATTTTAATCCAATATCTCGTAGAAATTGTTTATTTTCTTTTGTAATCTTTTTTATTTTTATCGTTTTGAGACGTCTCTCTTCTTTGAAGATAGGAAGGGAAATATTACATTTTCCTCTCACATTAGTTGTTTTATAGAAGACCAACATTTTATTCTAAATTTACAAAGAGATTAGGTATCTTAAATAATTCAAATAACACGACTAGTGCTTGTCATCACTTACATCCTTAGAATGCGAAGATGATTAAAGAAATAAGTATTTTATAATTAGTGTGAGTTACAAGGGTATAAATAATTTTGTAATATAGAATAATAAAAGACCTTTAATTAGGTTACGATATTTTATTACTTTTCCAAAATGATTTCAGAAATTTTAGACACAAGTGTCCACAATTGTACAAGTGATCACGCTGTATGTTTTCATAATTATACTGAATATTTTTCTTTCCTATGTACTTCATAAATTCTTTAGGAGGTTTTAAGTTACCATAACTGTCGAAATATTCTATGTAGTCATTTATTTTGCCATAGGCTACCCAATGAGTACCGGTGTTTTAGAAGAGTCAAGATTGATCACTCCGCATTCTATTGATGAAACTTTATCCGGTAATTTATCTCTCATAAATACACCTCGGAAGAATGGAATATTATTTGAATGCTTAATTATATCAATATTGGTTAAAGCTCTATTGGGTAGCCGAGAGTTTAGTTTTTTTTCTTTGTGACATAAATCCCTAAACCATCTTTGTAAGGTTTGAGGTGTAACCCTCTTCCAATCAATAACGTTTCCATTTCCTTGTTGTGTCGTTCCGATTCGGCTAATTGTTTCTTGGCTATTTTATATGCATTAATAGCTTTTACAATCCCAGCAGCACCTCCTGCCAAACTGCCTGCAGCAGATAATCCAGCAAATATCGGTACTAACGGAAGAAATCCACCAGTTTTTGGTACTGGAATTATCCTGGGTAATTTTATCGGAAAATCGGATGCAAAGTCTTTAGCTGCTGTGTAAGCTAATTCCATCAATGCTTTCTTACATGAAGGTTTAATTTTTTATATGCTTTTTAGTATGAGAAACAACTTTTTTAAGAGTTTTCTTAAAACCAGCTCCTGATCTTGTTTGACTGGTGAGTTTATTTGAGGTTGTTTGCTTACTTTTGTTTGCTATGTCACTTCGTCTTATTTTCATTGTTATTTCTTTAATTTTCTCCAAAGAAATAGCAATGCAATTTAATTTTATTCGAAACAAATACAGGACTTAGTTGTTTAAAGAGCAAATCCGTAATGAATAGTAATCATATATGTATTTCCTTAAATACAGTTTAGAATTATTTATTTTTTTCACTTAAGTATACTTATAATACATTTGTTTTATCGATCCAGCTGTTTTCACTAGGAGGAAGTCCGAGCCATTTAACATATACCTGGTTTCCTTTTCGTTTTAAAACCTTTTCAACTAAGTATACATCAGGATGGTTGGTTTTCTGAAGTTCTTGTGGATAAAAGCTCCTAGTATAGGACGACATCTTGCATCTTCTAACAAATAAGTCCTTGGATTCGTTTCTTGTATTTTTTTAATCTTGAATATTTCTGTGGACCAGTTTGGGTAATATCCTTTATCAAAACATCCTTTGTATTTACTTATTCTAACAAAGTCACCGATGTTAAATTTCCTACCCGTTGTTTTCTTCCTACATTCTGCTAGGTGAATGTATCTCCGCAATATGTTCCTTTTATTGATATGGTTTACAGAAGCTGGTGATTGTCCAATAGTTCTATGAGTAGCGTTATTGTACTCATTTACTTTTTTGTCGAGTGTTCCATTATACCAATTATAATTTCCGTTAAGACTAAATTCTTTGTATAGTTTATTCTTCAAAGTTCTTATTAATCTTTCAACGATTGAGGCTTTTTTAGTGGAATATGTAGAATAATGGTTGATTTTATACTTTCTCACAATATTTTTGAATTTATCATTATAAAATTCTTTTCCTAGATCTGTTTGCAAATTTTTTGGAACACGTCCTTTAGCTAATAGAGCTTTAAACTCTTCTGATACCTGTTGCTTATTCTTTCGTTTCAGAGGAATTGCCCAAGCGTATTTTGAAAAGGTGTCAATGATTACCAGTATATATTTATAACCACTATTCACTTTCGAAATTGCTTGCATATCCATCAAATCAGCTTGCCAAAGATCATCAATATCTTTAAGTATGACCTGCCTTCTCGGAAAGTTAATTCTTGCACATTTATGAATTTCATTTATGACGTCTACTTTGCTCATAATGCTTGTTTAATTTTCCTGCTATTTCTTTTAACTCAATACTTTTTCAACATTTCTTATCCTATAGTCTAAATTTAAAATTAGTTTCTTCAATTCTTCAATTTTTTTAAAAGCACCATCAACTTTTAAAATAAATTGCTCTTCAGTAATAATTTTATTTCTACTAGATTCCTCAATAGTGTTTTCAATTCGCTCAATATTTACGCTACTATCAGCTCTGACTGATGTTTGTTCTGTGTGAATATAATTAACATGTACATGTTCATTCATCTTCCGTAAAAGTAAGTAACTGAGAATATTTCAAAGCTTATTATTCTTTTATAATACCAGCCTCTTTTAACTCTTCTACTATGGATAGAATTTCATTGTCATGATTTGTATGACCAGCATGTTTTGAAGAAATCAGGAGTTTCAATCTTTCAATTAATTCATTAGGGTCATCCCAATAAACATAATCTGTATTGCTTTTATATTTTTTTAAGGTTGGTAAGTTGCCACCACTTTTTGGTTGCATTACCTGCTCTTCTACTTGAACATCATTTTGTTGTGAAAATAAAGGTTTGATAATTTGACGATATTTCAAACTTTTGTCTCCTTTTATTTGACCATTTGAGTGAAAGTCTCGTTTGTGTGCATGTGTATTATGAAGCATATCTTTGTAGACAATTTTATCTACTTCAGTTACCAAACTTAGGTTGGGTTTATTGCGTAGCAAAAGTTCTTTTAACCTTTAACTAGGGACGTGACAAATTGAGAACACTATAAGGGACATGTAGTCTCACAGGCTACTACTTTTAAATTTAAATTTTGTCATAAAATTGCATTATAATGATTTAAAATGCGTTGATATTTATTTGTTGGAATGTAATAAAACAAATATAAATTAATTCAATCAGTTTTTATAATCACTTTAAACACAAATGATAATTAACACTTACTTGTACTTTTCAGCCTTAATTGACATGAGATCCTTATTTTAACATTTTAATAGACCTTACATAAATGATATGACAAATGTAACTCTTTTTACTAAAAATTAAACAATACAAAGATAAAAAAAACATAAAAGCTACTTCTGAAAACAAAACATAAAAATTCTGACACACACTCTGTTTGGCATAAATCATTGGCAATTTTTTCAAAATTCGATTTTTGTAATTCCGAAAGAGGCAAGGCATCATCAGAACTATCAGTGCTATCTCCTTCTCTAGTGATCTCGCTCCCCACATTGCTTGAAATGTTCGCCTCTAGATCTTCATCTTGGTCACTTTCACGTAACTGCAGAAGTTCACGGTCGAAAACCAAAAACTCTTCAATATCACCTTCACTGTCTGATTGGTCTGAAACTAGCAAGAGGGCATTGAGTTCCTCTTCATATCCACTCGTAATACTTTTCTTTTTGATGAAGTCGACGGCTGAAGTTCACATTTCATAGCGTTTTCTGTCATTTTACACTAAAAGCAAAAAAATTGTTCGAAAAAATATTTATTTGACAACTAGGGACATGTAGCCTGACAGGCTACAATCGAATTTCAAATTAAAATTACGAACCTGTTATTTATCTTACGCCACGTCTGCTCCCTTCTATGGTCGTTTTGGCACCAAAACAAAAGCTACTGAGACGCTGGGTCGCGGCAAGCGGGGGGAAATCGTCAAATCTAAGAATTTACCGAACACACGACGCCTGTGAGACTACACGTCACTAGTTAAAGGTTAAACCTGGTGTTAATTCATAATGCTTATTGTTTATAGTGACTATATTTGTTTTTTGTGAATCATTGACGTTATTTGAAAGAGAAAGTGTTACCTTAGAATTTCCCATCATAAGATTTTTGTTTTCACTACGTATCCCAAATGGTACATTTATGTTATTCTCATAAATTTCCATCATATCTTCTTTGTTCAGTGAAATTAGTGAATCGGTGGACTTTTTTACATGATTTCTTGATAGAGTGTCTTTATATTCAGAATGTGCACTATGGTCTGTTTTTATAAATTCTTTAAAACTTTCATAATCTAGAGATGAGCTGAGTTTTCCAAATGTATTGTTTTCATCTTTAGAAATGTCAAATATCTTTATATCTTTATCATTCACTTTAACTAAAGTTTCCAAGGGATCGGTTATTGGTTTAAACGCCTTTTTAAATTTTAAATTAGCGTTATCTTCTTCATCTTGTAATATTTTTATTTTATTTTTTATAGTATCTGCTGATTTTATTAATTGTTCCTTAATATTAATATCCATCGTTTGATTTTCAATCATACGCAACTGTTATTTACAGCTATTGGAAGTCGATTGATATGTTTTTCCATTGCGCGGGTATATATGCATATTCTAAAGGCATATAAATGTATCGAAGCCTTGTCTGTATCTTCCTTTATTAAGAGCGCAATCTTTATTTATTAATAAAAAATCAAACCGATCCTGCCATATCATAGAGCAAAGTTTTTTAAATTTTAACCACTCCATATCCGTATTTACATGCTCATTGTAAATATGTTTTAAATTTTCTCGTCCTGTCTGAAGATAATTATAAGATTAACGTTGTCTCGTATTAGTTGTTTAGGTATTTTGGAATAGGTTTGTGATAAATAAAACAATCTATGTGTTTATGCCTTCCCATTGCAAAATAATTACGAATGTTAACTTGTTTTCACATGCAACGTCATCAAAAATCATTAATGAGTTAGCTAAAGCATTATTGGGATGTATTATTTCTTTATTATCATTGAAGACCGAGAATTTAGCACTAGGAACATTCTTCATAACTTGTTTTAGAAAACAATACTTTGGCTGGAAAGCTGTCTTAGAGTATAAATATATATGCTTGAATTTCAAACCGTTTTCATGCAATATTAAATTGAGCATTACATTCGTTTTCCCGCAGTTAGATGGACCACATATTATACATCTGATTGTATTAGGCAAAAGTGCACTGTGTTTTATTTTGTGTGATTGATTTTCTAACTTTATATTACTAATTTCTAAAGTCTGGGGTTGCTTGATGAACTTCATTGTGAAAAGTGAGGCAAAATAACGTTACTAGTCTATTTATATGTTTACAGGTTATCAACAAATAAAATCAACAAAGAGTAAGTAGCATACGTATATTTTACTTATAATTAAAGTACAGTTATTATAAAATACAATATTAGTATTTAATACATTATACTAAAACTATTAATACACAATACTAAAACTATAATACATTAACTAAAATAGAGTTTTATAGTGACCCCAAGGTAATGTCTCAATTTGATTTGGGAGTATGTATCGTTTATCATCGTTTTGTTCATCACCACTTTGTTCACTTCTTGTGTGTATAATACATGCTTGATTGACCTAATCATATTCATTTTACATGATTTACTCTCATTATGAAATAATGCCTTATTGTAATGCGATATATCTAGTCTATTTGTAACTGATTTTGAAATACCTTTTGCTTTTTTTATTTGTACTTTGGAAGATAGCAAACAGTAAAGTTTCGCTCTTAAACCAGTGAATTCAGTGATCACGTCACCACCTAGTTCATCTTTAAAGAGTCCAGGAACTTTTTCATTTATTCGTGGTATTAAATAAGGATTATCTAAATGAAAATTACTTGTGTCAAAATCTTTTAAATTATTTTTTATATCACTGTAAATATCTTTTGTATATATTAAATAGAGTAGACTGTCAGTGTCTGTGTAACAAAGTCTTATATTATTCATGTATTTCTTTTCATATTATAATGATACTGATAAAGATGTAATTTAGCATATTCTAAAACACTGAAGCCTATATAAATTGGTCTGTCTAAAAAATTTTCTCGGGTTTTAGCTGAACTGCTACTAAATTTTCTGAAAATACAGATACAGATTTAAAATTAGGTTTACAAATTAGCTTTTCAGCACCATGTTGCTTATTTGTAATATTATCTACATCAACCCATTTTGTCGCTAATTTAATATCTACTTGTTTTCGTTTATTTTCAATCGTTTTACCGAAAATAGAATTATTTAAAAGCTTGAAAAAATCTTTCTCGAATGTAGTTGTGGATGCTTGACGCAGGCTAGTGTTTAAATCAATATATTTTTTTAAATATTCTTCTTGTCTAAATGTTAGAATACGGTGGATTTTTCTTAAAACAAGTCCGTTTTTCAAACATTCCTGTAAATGAGTGTAATGAATTACATAATTAAATTTATCATATAAATTAGCTATAAGTTTAGCTGTCTTTCCCCCTGGTGGTATAAACTTTTCAGGAGCAAAAGGTAAATCACTATGAAAATCATGTACGTGCTCGGGATATTCGAGATCTACTTCTAATATAAAACCATATTGACTTTCATCCGATATACTCATTACATCAAAGCAATTAACTTCCTTCTGATTTAGAAAACGAAACTCTGTAATTGGGAACTTTTAGTCATTGCGTAACCATACAGATTATTGCAATCGAGATATATCAAATAACTAGAAGGTTCTAGATCATTAAATTCTGGCAAATATTTATTGTTAGCCTTCGCATGACGTAATGAGCACTGTGCTAGACCACCGCGTATGCCCTTCTCTAGCATTTGATACATTTCTAAGTCATCTATTAAATCAAGCTCAACCTGTGTATAGAGCAGCATAGCATCCCAGCTTAAACTAGGTGCAGTTACGTAGTAGGCAGGATCTAATTTATAATATTTTAAACTTATATTTCTGAAATTTTCAAATATATCGCACAATAATAAAACATCACATTTCAGGTATAGATCAGTATACTCGCCAATAGTTGTTATTTTAAATGCATCCCATACAGTTTTTGCATGCTTATATTCTTCATCGGTAATATGCTCCATTTTCAATGTGTTATAAAAGAATTCTTTCGGAGGAAGTTTTGTTTCTTCATACTTTTTCCAAGTATTCATGTAATCATAAGGATAAATACCTTTAGTTTTGAGCAAATATATTAAATTATCATTTCTCATTTCCGTTGATAAATGCAAAAAATCTTTATCTGTCAAACTTTTGCTTAGTGCATCTAAACTTGAGCTTAGAAACTGAAACGAATCAATAAATTTAATTTGTACAGGACGGTTACTATTATCATGATCTATGTATTTAGTAATGGTTAAATATTTTTCTTTAGTTTTGGGTATTATTTTAATATGACCTTTATGTTTTGCTAATTCTTTTATAAAAAGATGGGAATCATAATTCGATAAATTATGAAAAATTACAGGTATAAATGGACATACTCTAAACATTAGATTACATTGAGTATGTGCAGGTCCTCTATACTTTCCTGTCACATGATCGTGGTCACGCACTTTATCGTCGAGTAACAAGCGATCACAAATATGACAAGTACTTGCATTGTTATATTGGGTTTGTTCTTTTTTAGTTAAAGGTATCATTTGTTTTTTAATTAATAATATATCATTTATTTTCTTCACATCTTCTATTAATCTAGTGATAAATACCTCCACACAATCTAGACCTCTATATGTTACATATCTATTTTGGCGGGGATCATGTGAACAACATATGTAATATGCAAAACATGAAGGTTGGTGTTTTTTTAAATTATGTGTGTTTTCAGATTTCTTTTCGAAACAATTTACCAATAGACTTTCAAAGTCTGCGTAAATTACATAGTTGATTTTTTGTTTTCGTTCATAATTCTTGAAACCCAGTTTACTATTTTTATCAGGTAAAATTGATAAAGTTTTAGAACAGATATGAGATCTATACTTAGTTTCACAGCTATAAAATTGTAAACATGACTCACACAGAAAAAAATTACCTTTATGATTTGTTACTTGTCCTCGTACTAAACGTGCCAGGTCTTTGATAAGACAGTAATGACTCATTCCTTTTCTTTCTAAATATAACAAATTTACATGTATAGATCTTCTTTTGTTTGTTAAATATAGAGGGCCGGTTACTGTTTCGCTCTTATTTTCTACTCCATAGACATTGATACTTATATTATTGTTGGTCTCAAATAATTTTATGTCTTCATATGAAACAGGGAAAGACATCCCTTCAATATTAAATATAGAACTGTAATGTGGATACGAATTAGTCCTGCATACATTCTTCTTAACGGGATATAATGAAGCTACTACACTCCATAAAAAGCAGCAATTGTCATTATTTTGAATATTAATACAACTTTTCGAGTTTTAAGTTTTTGGTAATTCAAGGTAAGTACCACCTCTCATAGGACAATATTTATTAACATTGATTTCAAGATGGCTCACTGATTTAAAAGACCATCCAGATTCTTTGTGTTCGAATTCTGACATTTTGCATTTTAAAAGTTCAATAGCATTCGAATAGAAGTCACTTAAAATCGTGTTATTACAAATAACTTTATATTTCGTATTAACGACTTAAGTTGTTGCTCACTTGTTTTGGTAACACAAAGTGGGCAAACAACTCGAAGTTAATCTTGACACAAGTATTCTTCAATAAAGACATATGTATAAGTTTCAGGACATCGTTCGTATTCTCACACAAGAATGCTTCGGGTGTACAGTATTCAACACCTTGTGCAGGGTTTAAACGATATGTTATGATTCTGTTTTTGAAAGCACTTGCAATTACAAAGATATTGTTAAAATGGCTTTGAACTAAACTATTTGACTTATGTACATTAGTTCTTAAATGATATTTCAATTCAGTTTTCGGTAATTCAATCTGACATTTTTTGCATATTATTAATTCATTGTTAGGATCATGGATATCAATTTCTTTTCTATTAATTCATTACTAGGATTATGGATATCAATATCTTTTCTATTAATTCATTATTAGGTTCATTGATATCAATTCCGGATTCTTTTCAATCTTCCGCGAGGAAGATACTCGAGGTGCTGTAAAATAAAACAATAATAGATCTAAATGTATTTTTTATACGTGAATAAATTGTAATTACAAACTAAGTAATTGAGTAAATACTGATTGATTACATTATTGACATGAAAGCATTTCAAGTCAGTCATCATTTAAAAATAAACAGCAATAAAAGAAATATAAGATTACATGTACCTATTACATTTATAAGTATTTTAAAGTTTTTTGTAAATAGAAAAAAAAATCGTAAATATAAAGAAACGTTAATAGTAACTGCTTACAAACTCTAAAGGACAGTTCTTAAACTCCCGCCTGGTCTCGTCAATAAAGTCTTTAAGCCGAGCCCATGCTGGCGTATTATTTTCAGTGCGATTTTTTATTGAAATAATTGAATGACGCCACCGATTTATAGGTGCGACATGTTCTATCGTTTTCACATCATAAATTTTAATTCTATGTAGTAAGGGCCCTGTTTTAACTCATCGGTTTGCCGGCTTAAGCCGTTTGCAACCCTACGTGTGAAATAGGAGTATAAGGGAGTTATTTTTATTACCCTTTAAATTACTTGCTGCTATCTCTTCACGATCATCGTCGCTGTCACTACCAAATAAGTCATGGCTCGTGGTCTTCATATCGCTTCTCTGGGGCTTCATAACAGGACTGATGGGATGAACAGTAGGCGACATCGTCTTGAGCTTCTTCTTCTTACTGTCCGGATGCGATGATTTGCTGGCGCTTCTCTTAGCAGCATCGCCGGAGCGTGAAGATGAAGACGCTGATGACGAATCCTTCACGTGTTTCACCCGTGTCTGTTGTTCCTCATATTCGTCTTCGGAGGGAAAGAGGTGATCAGCAGAAGTTGGTCCCGACCTGAACAAAAATACAGATAAAATAATTAGAATCAATAAAATAAAAAAGGATTAGGTACCCAGATACCATAGTCACAGGTAAATAGTTCGAATATAATAATCGAAAAAGGTGAATAGTTCGAATGAAGAAATAGATTACATTGTGATTGTATTGAATCTATACAAACATTTTATTCTGTTCATTCATTAGAATCATTCAATATTATTATTTTTTATATAATAAAAATAACAGATTAATAGATAATTATATCAGGACATGTAATGAATGAATAGATGAGTATTATAATAACAGGATATACAGGTAGGTACTTACATTCTTGAGGATTTGATTGAATAGGTTAACACTTTTGATAAAATTAAACTTGCACGCTGATTTAGTTCAGGAGTGATTTGTGTTGTTATTCGGGAGCCGTTTATATAGGCCTAAAAATCACGTCATTCTAACCAAATATGTAAAAATGCACGCTTGCAAAAATAAAACTAGTTGTCACACGTGGTTTTACCCGCGTCCCGATGGATTTAATTCCCGTACCAGGACAAAATATAGCCTATGTTCAACGCATTTAGTGTAGCTACCTAATAGTGAAAGAATTCGGTTTGATCGTTTCGGAGCCTATTCGCGGCAAACAAAAAAATAAACAAACAAACAATCAAATCTTGCCTCTTTATAATATTAGTAGAGAAATGCTGAGACTGCAGATGCTGCCATATAAAGATTATTTGCGATGGTGCATACGAGCGTTTAAATTGTAGCGTTTTCGGTAGCTCAGTCAGGCAGACAATCGTTTGTAAATCGCATATTATGTAGATGTTCTACCAATTGTAGAAACGATGTATAGCAACTTCTACCCACGATCGACGCAAAACAAGCAGTTTATAAACTTTTTCCATGTATAGGTAGGAAATATGTTTATCAGCAGAAACGCTGCGGTTTGCACGCTCGCGTACATTATTTCAACTTCTTACACGTGGAGTACCCAAATAAGAACTTGAATCTCACGTTTCTATAGTATATTTAAAAACAATGTATAATTATGTATTTAATTTTATAATTTTGAACCTTAATGACAAGAAAAAACAAAATGCGAGTAAGTATAAAACCAGAATAAAATCCTGGAGAAATCACATTCCCGTTGAATATCTCGTTCTACAATGTCGGTAAGTCAGCCTTTTCTAAATAATCAAACATTATTTTTATTTTTGATACTTTTATTCAAATAATATCTACATAATAATTCTACTTAACCATTGTATACTTACGAATAGAAACAGTTGATATTTAAAATAATAATTTTAATTATGTATTGTTTCAGAACTCCAGTGATATTTTCATCAATGATTCATCATGCTCCCAAATACCGGCAGCGCAACAACTACGTCAAAATGTTTTGAACTACCTAGAGAGGGAAAGACCGTTCCGGTATGATGAAATAAGATCGAGTCCATCGTACTCTCCGATTCCAGCAGCATCAAGAGAAAGACCCTTTCAATTCGAAGAAAGACCGAGCAGCAGCGGCCCTGAAAGAGTTCCTAATAGTAAAAAACGAGGGACCAAAACTTTGTATTCGTACATTAAAAAGCCTGCAAAGGGTTTACAATCGAAAGTAATACGGATCCAAATCTATGATGCAGAAGATTTAAAAAGTTCTAAATTATGTGAGTGTAGGGCTAATGTATGCGCTCAGCATATTGTTGAAAATGTGTTTAACGATGATATATACAAGTGCGCAAAAGATATGATAAGTAAAATTCAAAAGAAACTGTAAATAATTCATAAATAAACAATATTACTGATGTCTGTCTTTTAATTACCAGATTAACCTATTATTAAACAAGCATTGCTCACTTATGTACCTACTTACCTACCTACTCAACTGTATATAAATTAATTACCTATTCGTTTTATCAAACATAATTCCTATTGTTTGATGTATAGGTACCTATTTGAGTATATATCTGCTCATATCTTATGAACTTAAGCCTGATTGAATCATATTCAATAGTAGCAATTTTTATATGAATAAACATACATTGGTATAGTTACGGAGGCCTATGATGGGTAGAATCAGAATGGAATGCGCTCAGTTTCCTTTACGGGAATATGTAAACATTCTAACGCACCTAGCAACGCTCGCCAGTTGGATCATTTATAATTATTGTCAACCATTAATCATTATTAGGTAAATGCTTTTTATTAAATGCTATATTGTGTTTTTGCTCTCCAAAGACATAGAACAGCTCTTGTCTGTTAGTATGAACCGCTCATTCGATTTGTTTAAATAAATGCTGTTTGTAAGCAGTTGCAACATAAATAACGTACAATATATAAACGTGATATAATTATATACGGGAATGCAATTCAGGAAACATATTAAATTGAAGTTACCTAAAAGACAAGGTAAGTATTGAGGGACCACCTTTTTACTATAGATGGGTCTCTAAGTAACTAAGATAGTTGTCTTACTTTAAATAAAGGTTTTTGAATAGAAGTCTCATTTTGAAAAGAGAATTCTGGATACGATACTTATTTAATTCAGTGAATAGAGGTCTTACTTTGAATAAAGGTTTTTGAATAGAAGTCTCATTTTGAAAAGAGAATTCTGGATACGATATTTATTTAATTCAGTGAATAGAGGTCTTACTTTGAATAAAGGTTTTTGAATAGAAGTCTCATATTGAAAAGAGAATTCTGAATACAGTACTCATTTTGAAAAGAGAGTATTGGGGTATCTGGATCATCATTTGATCCAGATGCCCCAATACTCTCCTACTAACATCGCACCCAAAAACTGTTCAAACTTTCGCCGGCCAACGCTTAAAATAGAAAACTTAGCACAAAGCTCTCGGGGTATAAAGTATACCTTTAAAATAGGAAGCTCGGATCCATAAAATACAGCTTTGTTTCGTTATAAATGATTTCCAAAGTAAGCGCAGACTTCGGAATATAAATTATAGGGGCGGCCTGCCAACACCTAGGTGTGGGTAAAATTTGAAATTAATTTTTGCACTATCGTACCTGTTGCAATTATTCTAGCATTTGTCGGTACGGCGTGCGTCGAACTGTTTAATTGAAGAGTAAAGGGGAAGTTCTCTCGCGGAATACTGAGTGTAATGCATAGTTAAGTAGACATATAACGCGTGTGTAGATGCTTCATGCTTTTAGGAAGGAATCTTGACTGAGTTCGGCCTATGTTTGGAGTTGAGGAGCCAAAGAGATGTGCAATCGTATCGACCGGTTACAGTCCGCTTAGCTTGAGAGTTTGCTTTTAATATATCTCAAGCATGTACTACAAGAATCTTCACAATTCAGAGCTTGGTATGTACCAAGTGAAGCAACATATCTAGTAAATAAATGTAAAGGCTACTATGTGAACTGTTTTGATTCTACGATGTTTTATTCGAGTTGAATTCTACAAGATAATTCTCCTACAAAATCACCCATTTTACTCGACTTACATAAAACAACCTGTAGAATAATAATGTAGCATCATGTAAATGGCAAATTTTTGGCAAGCATTCAGCAGTTCCAGAGATTATCCGCCTACATGCAAACTTTTCATCCATTTAATGTGAGTATAGATTAGAGTTTTACTCCCACGCTGACAGAAGATTATGTAGTATGCATTACCGTTTAGAATCTCTGGTTTATAATTTTAAAACGTGTTTTATATTCAAAGCTTTTGTAGACCATCATTTGACACCAGTCTAACCAAGGGGTATCGGGTTGCCCGGGTAACTGGGTTGAGGAGGTCAGATAGGCAGTCACTTCTTGTAAAGCACTGGCACTCAGCTGAATCCGGTTAGACTGGAAGCCGACCCCAACATAGTTGGGAGAAAGGCTCGGAGGATGATGATGTAGATCATCATTTTTAACCGACTTCCCAAAAAAGAGCAAGTTCTCAATGCACATTTTTGTATTTTTTTAAGGATAAAAATGTAAGAACCCTGTTTAAAAATATTTTCAAACTATCAAATATATTTCGTTGATAAACCGTTTGTATATGAGCGATTAATATGACCGTTTATAAAGCGACATAATTGTATGCGACGTCAAAATTACAGTGGTTACTGATACGAGTAATATATTTCCATTCACGAACGTTCAGTATGGAGTTAACTACCTAATTATTTATATGACCCGGTGTATTTATAACAGTGTAAGTATATTGGTAGAGTAAAGGAAGTGTATTAATTTGTAAGTTTGGCAGAGACTATTTCGATGAAATTTTCTTTGGACGCTGGTGGGATTTATTTATGATCTTACTGCTCCTTAGGTCTTAAGGTCATTTGATGATTTTTGACGTCGTTAAAAAAGGGGCATAATGTTTATTTACAGAAATAATTTTAAAGCTTATTTAAATAAGGTGAATTGTATCATAAGGTTGATCTAATCAACTTTTGCGTATCAGTAACGAAAAGTAAGTAAACTATTGAATAAGAATTTATTATATTTGTCTTTCCCAAGATGAAATTAAACCATCAATACTTTTATCTTCATTAGGATTTTGTTTGTAGTAAATGTTTCACGCGCTATCTATTGCCTTGTAACGCGGGTTTGTTTACGAACATAAATCTCTGTAGCCCAAACATTTGGACTGCGAACAACTATCTGTAGGCGGTACAAATATTTGTTTCGTGAACGTATCGAGAATTTACACAATAACAATACGTATATGGCTTATACATGTACCTATACAAAGGCTGTGTACTAGTTGATTCTGGCTTTATTTGAAGGAACTAATTCAAGCGTCGGAAATATCACCCTCCATTAAGGCACTTTAAACTATCTATGTCTTTCTATCTATCTACATCCTTTTTACGGTTTGTGTTGTCAAGTGACCCCTTGAACTGTGTATCTGAGGAAAGAGACAGGTTCTTACTTATTAAAACCTGCCAATGTTTCATTTGAAGGCCTTTCCTGTTTCAAGGCCGCATTAATCTTTCGCATCCCGCGGCCCCGGTAGCCTCCTGCCCTAATTTCCATTCATACCCATACCACCATTTCATTTTACCGATACTAAGAATATCTAAAACGGTTCACATATTTTACCATTAAACGCCGAAAGCAAACACACATTATTACATTAGCGGTTATTCTAGAAACAAGGTTTATTTTCAACTGCATTAAATTACCCAAAAATAGCCTGGTTGTAACATTTTGAAACTGAACATTTTCAGAGAAATTGTTGCTTCCCACGCAAAAACGCCCGCGTCGACAGTTTGACAAAACAGAGGAAATAAATTTCAGTTATTTCTCCAAATGCTTCAGGCTGAAGTGGAGTTCAGACAAGACAATGTTGATGTTATGTTAACCTTTTAACTAAAAGAAAATATTTTTTTATTTGTCGGAAGAAATTTTATATTGAAATTGATTTTCGATTTGTAAAAAGTTTTGTTACAGAGTTATGAAGGTTGATTTTGTTTCAAAGTTTATTTTTATGTCCAAAAGTACTGCTTATTTGTCCGTTTCCGTCATTGTACATTTTCCATCGCGCATTGTATTTTTTACCTAAATCAATTGATTATTTTTAAGTTAAATACCCACTACTGAAGTAGCTACCTTTTCACCAGAAAGGCATTCCGTCTTTGACATGAATCTAACCAGCACTTTATTTTTAGCTTTATTTTAACAAGAATTTGAGTGGAATTTCTTGTAGGCAACAAAAAAGCTTAAATATTAAAAAGTGTATACTAAGCGACTATTCATAATTCAATATCATATTATTCTGAGAAGATTTCTAAAATTGGACGCTTTTTAGTTGTTTGTTTTACTAGTTGTTAGTTTTTGTTTAGTTGTTAGTTTTTGATATTTATTGTAAATATCTATGTAAATAAAGTTTAATTCCTCTCAAAAAAAATATTTTAATTAACTTAAAGTTTTATGATCTTAAATAATCATTTACGAAAGGGATTAAAACCAAGTAGACCAAATAATCTCAGAAACGGTTTAGAAGCTTATTTTCTGACCATGCATTTTGCTATGCATCGCTCTGATAGCCACAATCTGAGAGTGCGATTATTACAATTAAGCTAATTATTCTGATGCATTCAGCCAGCTTATGCGAACTATTATTACGTTAATTGACTTAATTGCACATTGTAATAAACCTAATCTGTCATTAAGAAACGTAAATACACCCTTTAAGTTTAAATAGAAATAGCTATATAGAACTCTGAAAATATATATTTTGCATAAAAGATAGAATCTCTATAACTTGAATATTCCTTAAGTATTTTATTTTAAAAGCCCGTTATTTAAATTGAAACTCCGTACATATGGTTCGTTTGCAATTGCATGTAAATATGTAGGTTCGTAGCACTCTCGTAGCACGTAATGACCATCTCGTAGCAGCCGTAGCAGTTTCGTAGCTTTATTTACAGAAAGTTGCATGTTTTCGGTAGCACACGAATTAAACTAATCTTGCTAATGTTTACACTAAATAAATGAGTTTTAACCAGTCTCAGTTAGTTTGAGCGCTGAAATTGTGTAAGCACAGTTCGTGGTTGGAGTTTTTGTACCTAGATTTAAATAGTTAGGTACCTAGTAGTAATGGTTTTTTGTAGCACTAAAATGAAAATTTTGTTTTGGCAAGACCTTAGGAATCAGAACAGCAATTCTAGAAATTAGATGTTATTTAGCTGAATTCATCACTTTAATCGTGAAATTAAATACATTGTAATCCTTGCTAATTCAAATTCTTTGCTAAATAATAAATGTGAAAGTAAACAGATAATCTAGCCAGATGCTGAGAAGGCTACTTTTTAACTATAGAGAGTGGGTATTAGTTTCCTCGTCGGAAATCAGGTGGAACCGTAAGAATCAGCTAGAATCATGTAAAAATAAATTTTTAATCACTAATTTAAGAATATTAACATTTTAATTAATAATAATAACGGAACACAAAACCACAGAATCGTTACCAAAAGTTGAACACCAAACCGCAGGGCTCCAACCACTCGGTTCGTGCATTACATCAGCTGTTTATATTCTATAAATATGACTGCATGCAGTCAGACGGACGCTTCAACAAAATATCAATATACTTTAGACTAGCCGTTTTCCCAAGGTTTCACTCGGGAACTACTGCCAGCACCGGGATAAAACATTGCCTATGTTATTCGGGAAGAGTGTAGCTTTCCAACAGTGAAAGATTTTTTTAAATCGATTTAGTAGTTTCAAAGCCTTTAGAGTACAAATAAACGAACGAAAAAAATCCTCTTTGTTATGTTACTATAGAAGTTATAGATCAATAATTTCCAAAAACCACAGCGACTCGGTTCGTGCATTACATCAGCTGTTTATATTCATTCTATAAATATGACTGCATGCAGTCAGACGGACGCTTCAACAAAATATCAATATATTTATAGATATGCAACCGCATCTGTTGAGAGCATTTAGATGACCTCAATGTATAGCGTTTTATGTATCAAAATTTTGATTATACCTTGCTTTTTATTTAAAAACGTATGTCTTTGGAGCATGGTTTGTGTAACGAGACATGCAAGCATAGCACATGCATATGCAATCAATTCTGTGGGTATTATAAATGTTTTTTTTTGTTCTAATAATGTTAACCTAATAGCTGACATGATACTTTAGTATCAATACGTGTGTGTAATAAGAAATCAAAATGATAAGCAACAGTGCTAATTAGCGTAATAAATAAGCCAATAATAACCTATCACTTCATTAAGGTTTTATTTCACTTCCAGTTAACCTGAAATAAGTAGGCCACGATCCACCATCCAATTAGATAATTGATAAAATCCATCACTCTAAAACACTAAATTCGAGTATCGTAAAACGTCTCAACTCATAAACTTCGGGCTTATAATATCGAAAATTCAATTTAAACAAAGCTGAGACAGGTGTTCTTTGATTGATCGGCCGACAAAGCGATAAGGAGTGAAAGCTAATGAGCTTATAACTGCTTCTGTAGATAATACTTGTATGTGTGTTTGTCTCTTTGTTTTCGTTTTTGAGTTAAAGAAAAAAAAAGTGATTTGAATTTTATGTAACTTGATTTTTTGTATGAAAAATAGTTCAGCTTAAAACCCGTACGTTGACCTTAAGCAACCCCTATTATAAATCTAAAAATGAGTATGTTTGTTTCTTGCACTTTCACGTACAAACTAATACAAACAAAATATTTAAATAAAGTACTATACCAATCGAACATTAACCTTCAACTATTGGGGTAAGGTTGAAAATTTATTGAAGTTTAACAGCTTAAGGTACGTTGATATGCTGTCTGTACTTGAAAAATCGTAAAAAAACAGCAATTGTTTAGGTTCGTGTATTTACAATAAATAAAATATATCGTAATTCCATGCAAAGAAATAAGCAATAAATAAAATGCAACACAAATAAAAATACAGCACATTTTCCAATTAAAAACAATTTATAACAAATCCAGTTAATTGGAGCCAAGCGAAAAATAACGATAGGTAGTTATTTGCGCAACTGAGTATCTGTTAAATTAGTTGCGTTGTTATTGAAAAACATTGATAACAAATTGTATTCAATTGCTTAATTAACTAACATACGAGTATTCATTTAATATTCTGTTTTAATTTATCTAAAGTTCAGAGTTTTGTTGTATTTTTATTTTTTATTAGACTTTTGGATATTTATTAATTTAGTGGTTAGGGATAAAAAAACAGTTGTATAATAAGACTTATCACTAAAAACACTAATACAGTGGATATCTTAATAGTTAACAGTTAAAATATCCATTGTATAATGTATTAGACGAGTGTCTATGCAACTTTTAGTATTCCGTTCCCAAAGGTTAAATAGTAACTCATGATGTCTTCCTAGCCGATTATCGGCTACGGCGGCTGTTCTCATGTAAGGAGATTAGCCAACTGCGCAGGACATATTATAGTGCACAAGCATTTGCGCAGACGCAGGTGCACTCCCTATTCCTTCACTCTCATATCCCGATGGGACGGCAATCCGACACGACCGGAGAGAGATCAGGCGCAGGACCGACATTTACGTGCTCTCCGATGCTCGGGTGTATCAATCACCAACTTCCAGGCTCCGGGCTGCTTTGTGAAAGTCTTCTAAAACTCACAAAGCGATTTCGGCCCGACTCGGGAATCGAACCCGAGAATTCGTGCTCAGCAGCCACACTTGCGACAACTAGACCACGAGGCAGTTACTCATATAAAACGTGCTTAGAAGGTTTAACAGAACTACTATTAATGTGTAAATTACATTGTTAATAAGCTTATCATAAAAAAAGTAATTATTCAAATCAGTTCAGTGAAACCGTGAAAGCATTACAGAGTTATTTTCGCAACAATACTTTTACCAAGAAAAGTATAACACCCGTTATAATCCAATTTACTACGCTTTTAAAATATTTTATACCAGCAAAATATTTTAACAGTACAAATTAAAATGTTTTATCGGTTCAGGGCAGCTATTATTCGATTATTCAAGGTTTTCTCTTTATTGCAAAAATAGTCTGTGTATTATAACTCCTTGGCTGTGTATTATCTTGAAAGCCTTAAAGGATAATTAAGCGGAATGTTTTATAGTGAACTAAATCTTTTGTTTGAAGGCACTATCTGATGTTGTGTTAATATCTAGTTCAAGACAAAAATATTGTTTACCTACAGTAATTATTTTCTTCTTCTTAAAGTGCTATTGAAAAATCATCTAAAATTCATTAAGTTTTCACGCAAAATATATTGTCGTTTATCTTATACGACTTGTTCATCAAAATACTCAAGGACCAGAATCGTAACCTGGCTACACATAATATTGTAGCATTCAAAGTCAAAGTCAAAAATGTTTATTGAAAATAGGCTAGTTTTAGCACTTTTTCACGTCAAATAATACATAAAGACAGCACCCCCAAAACACCCCCCATTTTTAACCAACCCCCCCCCCCCAAAGAGTAGGTCCTTAATTACACCAAGTATATATATTTTTACCACGATGCATTAACTTTATATAGTTTAACCGAGGTTTATATCAAAGTAACTCTTTAATAAATTCTTACGTTTAATTTCTCCCGGTAGCATCGTAAGTTCTTGTCTAACGTGACAGCTAGATTTAGCTGTCACCTTTATTTATAATACGGGCTAAGGGTTAGGACATACTAAAGTGTCTATTTCAGCCTTAAAAATGGGTCTCAAAAGTAACATGAAGGCCTAGGTTTTACGATTTTTTTTAGCTGTTTTTTTTTTAAACAGCGAGTAAAACAGTGAAAAACAGGGAAGATGTACATGTTTTTTTTTAATAATTATACCTGATATTTAAAATAAATGTTTTTACTAAGTTGTTACGATCTGTAAAAAAGTTAATCTTTAGACAATAATTTGGCTAATAGTTCAGTAAAAAATCAATACTAATTAGATACAACTTAGCTTAAAATCTTGACATCATATTAAAAACTATCCAACATACATATTCGGCTATAAATAATAGTTCAAAACACTACTGAACTTAAACATTCATGACAACCAAAACCTAGCAACCGACATTATTACGTATATCACGCTCCCAAAGGCGCAGGCGAGATTTATACCATCTGAGTATACAGCCTATTTTACAAGTCAACTTATGCAAAGTAACCTACAGAGTTATTGTTTTATCTCTGCGTATTTTGCTATCTTAAGCGTCAATATCTTTGCCCAAAACTTTGTTTTGCTCCATTCATGACTTTACGACTACACTTTAAGATGTTCCTTGAGCTTCATTGAATTATGTATGGCGGTGTATACCCGGTTTTAGCAGTGAACAGACAGATTTTGTCGAGATAGCGTATAGTTTTGTCATAGTTTGTGATGTTATATTTAGAATCGGTTTTAGAGGGTGAGGCTGCTATTTCTGTAAGTTCGCGTTGAAGTAGGGCTTTTACGACTTACTTAACAGGCTTTCTCAATTCATCCTTATATAAAACTAGCCGTTAGTCCGCGGTTTCACTTGCGTTCCGAGATGATTGCTTCATGTAGTCGGATGATTACAAAAAAATCCTACCCTTTTCCCGGGTCTAAGCTACCTCCCCTCTAATTTTCAACTTAAATGGTTCGGCCATTCTTGATTTATAAGCAGTGCAACTACCACAACTTTCTTTTATAGGTATATGTAGATGAAATATTAGTATAGCCAAAACCAAAAATAAACTCCAGTACAATCAACCGTACTAAAAGCTCCTAAAAGGACTGTAGCAACACGCCTGAATCATTAATATCAAAACGTCTGAATGTACGACGTAACATCTACACCGGCCATTCACAGCTAATTGCTAATTCATTGGTGATTAATTAATCATCACTTGCATTCATACAGCCTGTTGCTTAATCAACGTTTACAATCACTTGTAAGTAATTATCGTGGACTCTTCGTATTTCGTGCGGTTTATTTGCTTGAGTAACGATTGCTATGGTAAGGGATTAATGAAATGGTATTTTGAGAATACAAAATTCAATTTTAGTATTTTAGTTTTAATTGTGTAGTGAAATTAAAACAGCTACCCAGTTTTAACTTACTTCCATTCTACATATACTTATATCTATATCTTGTACTGTACTGTCTTCAAAGACAAAATAATCAATTATTTATATTTTATTCTTTTATTCATTCAGTGAGACTTTGAGACATTTTACAACCACCATGAAAAAAATTCAATAATTTAAAACTATAAATCATTGTTTAATCGCTTCTATCTAGTCAGGCTATAATTTAAGATCATTACATCCAATTCTTAACACTGAGTACTAAGGTTATTCTAGCAGTAAGTATTAATTCAATTCGTATGTTACGCATTAATGTAGGAAGCTGTCACTGTAAATCTCTGTATATAGCACCCCTTCTCTGTATATAATACCTATGTACAAGTGATTCTAGCACCCGTCTTCGCGAATGAAATATTTGAGACCTTTTTATGTGCCGTTATTTTCAACTGTCATGCTCAATTTTGGTGCCCAAGTATGTCTTTGCTAGTGTCACACAATTTGCGAAAAATGCAAATACTTACCTACAGAGCTTTTCTAAGTTGACCATAATTTAAGACCTATAAAAAACTTGGAATGGCAAATAACCCCGCCTTCTACCTCTAAAAATGTCATTGTGTCAGTCGAAAGACGTCCACTACTAGACTTAGGCCTACCCAGGGTTCAAAAATTTGCTCGATCTTCAGCAACCCGCATCCACTGCTTCAAGGCGATCGATGCTTTGGCTAGATCGTCCGTCCATCTAGTGGGGACTAAAACAGTATGATGATCTATTTTATGAATGACTTTGATAAAGTCAAAAATAATTTTAGGTATATCAATAAGTTACAAACGTCAAAATATAAAAACTTTCTTCTCTATCTCTTAACAGGCTATAATATAATGCAATAAAATATTTCTTACTTCCAAAAAAAAAAATACTGCCGCCCTTCAAAAGGGCGGTGGTTTATAAATAAGTGATGTAGACGTAAGAAAGTTTAGAAGCGACAAGATAAAGAAAGTTTTAAGTAAGCGTGTGCGACTTTTTGGTTTCGATCCTTTATATTATCCGATTACTTGCGCCACTTGAAAAGGTTTGTTACCTAAAACCACGTAAGCTTTGAAAGTCTACCTTGTGTTTTTAAAACAACAGGTCTAGGTACTGGTGTTATTTTGTGTGTATTTAAATGGTATTAAAATACGTGAAGTTGGTATATTTTAACAAGGATTTTATTGATTTATTTATTGTTATAACATGATATATCTACAGTTAAGTATTCTTATGTATTTTAAAGTACCTATATTTTATTATCTATATGTTTTTTTTTTATTTAACTTCTCATCAATTAAATGGGAAACTACACAATCATCAGGACCGTAAAAGGGTCTAACTGCTATTTAAAATTTCAGAAAATTTGCCATCTTTTTTTTCAAATTTCATGAAAAAAAAATATATAGCGATTATGGAAATATAATATTTTGCTCGGGGGATCGAATCTACCTATTAAACTTAGCTTGCAGTAACAAAGTACTTCTGACAAAATCTCCGAGTCCGTATAAAGACGAACTTCGCTTAGTTTACGTAAACATTTAGAACTTTCATATTAATAGGTGAGTTCCCTGAAATATCGGTGTGGGCGTACTTAAAATTGATTTATTGTTAAACTTTGACCCTTGTACCGTTTTCGAGTGAATTGAGAAATTATTTTCTTAAAACTTTGTGTTGTACTTTTTAAGTTCGCATAATGCTGAAATGATGGCCAGCGCTTTTAGGACCATTTATTTTGCAATGATCAAAGAAAAATATTTTTTATAATATTCCGGTTTAAGTCACTATTGCGCCAATCTGAAAATAAAATATACCTAGTATTGTACATTAATTTATCTTGCTAACACTTGTATCGACACTTCAAATACAATATTCGAAAGAATGATAACGCTGTAGCAACAGCTGTCTCCGCTACGAACGCTACGATTGCTACGACTTTGCTACGCCACGTAGTCGATAGCTCGTAGCATATTTGCTACGCTCACATTATTGCAAACATGCTTGTTGCTTTAACACATTTTGAACGATTTTTAGGACATTTTTACCACTCAAAATTATTGTGATTGTACAAGATTACACATATTTAAATGAAATACTAATTTTTACGAAGTTTTTCCTTATTTTTTATTACCAACTCAACGGCAACGTAACAAGGAAAATGTACGTAGGAAATTACAGTCGTAAGACTTCGTGTTATAAGGTTTGTTCATAATTAATTTTAGACTTAATACCCAAGATTTCCATACATCATATTCTTTTACAATTTCATACATCAGCTAATTTAGTTTCCACCCATACATATATTTAAATAACAACAGCAAGCAAATTAATGCATTTACCCTGCAGTGTAATAAAACCGACCCATCATCATTAATACTAGATTGCCTCCAGCAGATTTATACGTGCATTCAGAAAGTTCTCGCAAAGAAATTGCGGTCGTGTGGGTCGTTTTAATTGACGTACAGTGTACACAGAGGACCGATAAATGCACGAGATTAACCTATTGATTACCTTACACTTCAGTGCAGAATTATGGGGACAGTTAACAGTAGACAATGCAATTTTTGCACGGCTAAAGTTGGGGCTTTGTTTATTTAGAACCATTTTTAGGGTTCCGTGCCGTACGTACGTTTAAAGGGTAAAATGGGATTCATTGTTTTCGCTCCTCTCTCCGTCCTTCCGTCTGTCACCAGGCTGTATCTCATGAACCGTTATAGTTAGAGAGTTGAAATTTTTACAGATGATGTATTTCTGTTGTCGTTATAACAACAAATACTGAAAACTTGAATAAAATAAATATCTTGTGGGGCTCCCATACAACAAACGTTATTATTTTGTCCGTTTTATTTAATGGTACGGAACCCTTCGTGCGTGAGTCCGACTCGCATTTGGCCGGTTTTTTGGGTTCTGTTTATTTAAAAGATGTTAATGTTGAGTTTAACGTAGCTTAATTGCCAATGTAAATTGGCTAAAATTTCGCTATTAGCGAATTTTAAATGTCAGCCTGAAAATGTGTGACGTGCTTTTATTTAGTTTTGGCTAGAAATAGCTGTAATACCATTATGTTAGGATGTCTACATTAACTGTCGTTTACAGTGGATTGCCATAATGTAAACATCGTTAAAAAAATAGATTGTTTTACAACTTTCATCAATTTACTTACTCGTCCATTTTTTCGGTACATGACTATCAACTATTGATTTGTTTGTGACTGTTTAACTTTATACTAACCTTATACTTACAAAAATATGGTAAGTAGGCATATTCCTCAAACATATTTAACAACAAAAGATACTGATCTCTCTTTTTTATTACCAACTTAATTACACATTTTATTCATAAAAGGAAATCCTTCCATCTGAATTCTTCGAACATTTTCAGTCCCATTCATAGAACGGTAAAATTTAATTTTAACTCGAACCAGACGCCGACAAAAGAGTTAAATAGATAGCGCCTCTTTAGATCGGCGGCTTTCTATAAATTAGTGTTATTATTACTATTTTTATCGCTTATTCGCTAGACTTTTAATAGGGGGTATAATTTATAGGGGTAATTTCCGACATTGTTTAAAAGTTTTAAGTATAGCTGGTTTTTAGGTCAGAATATTTTTTTAGCAGTACCTACGCAAATTGTTGTAGTTGATTTTTTTTCCTTTCTAAATGACATTTGTAGACCTATCATTTTAGCAAGTAGTGCCCTATATTTCAACTATTGTTTGTATTGTTTACTTCTTAATATAAAGAATGATTTAAGATTTCTGTTCGTATTAAGAACAGCTTCTATTTTTTGTAAAATAAGTATCCTTTTGGACACATTTAAATTTAATTATATTTATACAAATGATCGTACATGTTTTACGCCGAATATCTTCCTCTTTTTACTAAAAACTGGTCTTCAACATAACAGCTCAATAAACAAATAAGTACCATTTACTTACTCGGCTAAAACGTTACCTATCTCATTTTATAGCTGACATTATTCCTCAAAATCGGCCCAAAAATGCCCTATTTTGCTTAGTGCCCATATAAAATCGCTTGATTTAAGTAGTCAGTATCCATTTGAAATTTACGATTTAGCCTGGATGGATTTACGAGGCTTTTGAAGTGAACTTACCGAGGATTTGAATTAAAAAACTCTATTTTCGAATATGGTGTTACTGTTGCAATATTAGGGAAGTGAAATACTTTTACCTTGAACAAGCTGTTTTGAGGTAGACACAGACAGAGTTACCTACTTTCGCATTTATAATTAGCGAGGATTGATATTATTTTTGTAGGATTTGTTGTCATTATATTTAAACTTGTGTTAATATTGTTGCAAGGGAATAATTATTATACGCTTTGTTAATCTTGTAACGTTAATCTTGTCATGCGTAAATAGGGAATACCGATGAGACACAGAACATCTGAGGATACCTAAGATTAAGATAGCAAAAAAATTTGCCATACACGGAACTTCCAGAAAACATCATAATATTTTATACCTACCATACTTATAAAGGTGCTAGTAAAACTATACTACGTTAATAACAGGATACCTCTAGCCGTATCTGGTAAGTGCAACGGTAACCTTTTCGACGATCGACATTTACGACCGGCACCGGATGAAAAACACCTGCTACCCACTACACCTTTCATTCTGAAAATATTACGGAAATACGCGCTTTTTTGGGAGTAATAATTTCTAAAATATATCTGCTGTACAATTCTAGATTGGAGTGAAAAAGCAGTGCGTACATAAGAACAGTCTACCATTGATATGGGCGAATGACAGATAATTTAAATTGATCATTAAAAACATATTACAATTATTTGTATTGGTCAAGCCGCGGTTCATTCTAATAACTGCACAAATGCTATATTAATTAGAGCTGTAATGCTACCGCATATTGAAAACAGTTATTTAATCAAATCGAAATTCAATTCAATAAAGGTTTTAATACTAGAACAACCAGTCCATTTACAAAATAAAAAAAAAAACATTTTATTTAACACACGAATCATACCACTATCAATAAACGCAACTATCTCCATACACATAATTTCAGCCCTATCGAACAAACCGACAAAGCACAAAAGCCGCATTATTCCGCGTCAAACGGCCTCACAGAATGCCATTCAATAAGCGTCGCGCAATCAATCTCAATCAAGTACAGAAAGAAATATCTTTACAAATTCCTTTCGCCAATAGTTGGCCTTTTCTCCAAACTTGACGACCCTTCTGTTATGAAGAATATGGATTTTTAATGGCTATTGAATTTTTTAAGGATTGTTTTTGGAAGAAAGTATTTTTATTTATTAGAATTTAGTTTTGAGCTGTAGACAAAAAAGTTTTTTTAAGTAATTTTGTGACCCAAACCATTCATTACACTCAAAAATATTTTTGAATTTCTTATAATGAATTTTCATTAAATTTTCTGCAATACGTGGCTATAAGTTGTTTCATACCCCGGGCGGAGCCGGGTTGAATCGCTAGTACTATTAAACGCTCCCATACTTGGCTAGTCTTCGTTTAAATTGTTCTCTCTGACCAAAACCCATTCTGTCGATCGTTTACTGAACCATTTCGCCACGACATAAACTGTAATAGAAAAATAAAGGCGTCCGAACATCTCAAGAATCGTTTAAATAAGCAATTTAACTTTAAAACCGAAAGCTTTAAACGATCAAAGATTTACTTTAACGAAGTTGTTTGTATTTAGATTAACGTTTGGAAACGTCAGTTAGTTTTGATAAAGATATTCAGAAAAGTGTTACTGCTCACTTTGTAGTCTAGTCATGCTAGATTTTCTCAAGTTGCTTAGAATTTTGTACTTTTTGAGTTGTTTACCATTAACTTTCATTTGATGCATATGATGAAAACACGTATCATACATTCACTTGCATCATAAACCATGCATTCGGAAGGACCCGAGTCAGTTTTTGTTCGTACTTATTATGAACGTAAACTGTTCAGCCCCGATAAAAAAATGTGCAATTTAACATTTTTTTATTGTAAAATGTGCAATTGCACATTTTTTTATTGGTGCTGAACAGTTTGCTACAGTAGGTATAGGTATTATCTCCTGATCCTTCTTCTGAACTAAGTTGGGGTCGGCTTCCAATCCAACCAGATGCAGCTGTGTACCAGTGTTTTACTAGGAGCGACTGCCTATCTGACCTCTTCAACCAAGTTACCCGGGCAACCCAGTACCACTTGGTCAGACTTACCGGCTTCTGACTACCTGTAACGACTGCTGAAGAATGTTACATGACAGCCGGGACCTACAGTCTAACGTGCCCTGAAACAGTAAAAGATAAAGTTGTACTATTTGTAATAGGTAACTTCCATTAAAGTATCCTAACACGTGTTACGTACTCGAGTTAAGATATTATTGTTCAATGAAAATTATCTTTTAAAGTTCGCCTCTGGTGCTCGTTGCACGTGGACGTGTCGAAAAAATTCCTTCGAAAAGTATTAGTGCGAAATAAATAGTACTCATTGCAAAGTGATTCTTACCGTCATAGACTCAAAGTGAACTTAAACACAAAGTGCAAATTAAGTTAAAACCTTGTGACACCACACACCGGCGAGTGCGCAGCACCGCTCACCCCCGCGGGTAAAGGAGATAGTTGCTATTTTTCGTCGCGCTCACACCCGAACGGAGAACGAGCGACAGGCCGTACGTCACGCACGATGAGTGTACAAAGGTCGCCACCGACGCATACAAGAGCGATGAGCGAGAGCATAAGCGCTAGCGGATCTGCACCCAACTTACTCACCTACGTCGATAATGATGATTTTAAAAACGTCAACACATCGAAACGAAAAGAACGCACCGAAGAAACGGAATATAAAAAAGATTTCGAAGACTTCCGCACTAACATGACGAGTCTTCTAGAGAACTTTGGCAAGACCCAGATTAATAATCTAAATTACATAAAAGATGAAATATCTGAAATTAAAAGTGAAATTAAAACCATAAAATCAACAACTGAATCCTATACACAGCGTTTTAGCCAAATAGATAACGATATACAAGATATTAAAAACGACAACACTATAACCCAAAACAAAATTAAACGCATAGAAGACGAAATAAATGAAATAAAAACTCACCAAAACTCTGGAAATACAACACCTCAATCGCCCGTCTTGTGCCACCAAAACCATAACCTTATTCTTGAGCTAAAGAACCAGTGCGAACGCGAGAAGAATATCGTTATTGTGGGTATACCAGAAATCAATGAGAGAAACATACAGTCCAGGCAAAACCACGATAATAATGAAGCCATGAAAATATTTATAGCGTTGTACGAAAACTGTCCTAAACCAATTAAAACTATCCGACTAGGAAAATACATCCCAAACAAAAACAGACCACTAAAAGTCTGTTTTAACAATACCGACGTTCCGAAATACCTACTAAGAAACAAGAAGAACCTACAGGATAATGTACAAATTTATGCAGATCAAACCCCAGCACAAAAACAATATTTACAAACATTAAAAGAGGAGCTAAATAAACGCATTGAAAATGGTGAATCGGATCTCATCATTAAATATATAAAAGGTATACCAACAATTATCCAAAACAAAACAAAACCAAAAAACTAATAACAGATTCTGTACAAAAGGCAATATACACAAATAGACTAAACCATCAACTTGTAAGTAGGTACGAAGATTTACCAACCTACCCGTCCTCGTTACGATTTTTCTATGCGAACCTACGTAGTATTCGCAAGACTGGCAAACTCGACGAAATAAAATGTATAATAAAAGCAACACCTATGACTGTACATTGCTTAATTTTCTCTGAAACATGGATTACATCAGATGCGGACGCAAAATTGTACCAAATACCAAATTATAAACATATCTATAACTACCGAACGGATCGCAGAGGCGGCGGGGTTTCAATTTACATACACGACAGTATCAAATACGACATAACGGAAGAGTTATACGAATTTGGAAACCATTACCTATGGATACATATAGATAAACTCTCGTTGAATATAGGAGCGATCTACAAACCCGGCGACTCCAATATCAACAATTTCATAGAGACATATACTTCACAATTAGAAAAAAGAAAAAGAACAATCGTATTTGGAGACTTTAACATCGACCTACTTAGTAAGGACAACCACGTTACAAGATACTTGGACGAAATAAAGGGAACCGGCTACGAAATATTAAACAAAATAAATAAACTATACAGTACCCGGGAAACCGACACTACAAACACCATACTGGATCATATATGCACCAACCTCAATAATCACACTTTCAGCATATCTATAATTGACTCAAGCTTATCAGACCATAAGCAATTATTCCTTCAAATAGGCAGCTTAGCACCAAAAGTAAAAAAAAGAATCAAGTACAAAGCACTCGACTATGAAAAATTATACAATAATACCATGACAGCAAACTACACTAATAATGAAAACGACTACTATTACTTAGAAAGATTTATCTCGGAACAAATATACAAAAATAAAGTGGATAAGACTAAAATCCTAAATCTACCCCAAGAAGACTGGATAAACCGGAATATTATAGACTCGATCAACCTACGAAATCAATTATGGCAACAAATAAAATCCTACCGAAAAGACGACAAGCTACAGAAGAGCTTTAAGGAAGAACAAGAAAAAGTAAACAACCTTATAAAAACACAGAAAAAGAGCTACTACTACAATCTGTTCCAGAACAACTATAAACGACCTAAAAAGATGTGGCAAGTAATAAACAATTTAGCGACCAACAAAATCAAAGACAGTAGTGCTCCTCCTAAACTACTGACAAACTCGGGACTCATCACAAATGGTAATGAAGTTTGTAACATATTTAACTCATTCTTTGCATCAATAGGCGCGGACTTAGCTAATAACATACCTCAAATGTACCATACAAACACAGGCAACATCCTCATGTACGACAGTAACTACACACATGAAGTAACTTTAAGTGAACTACCCCAATGTGACACTAATGAAATTATAAAAATTATTGACAGCCTTGACAGCAACAGTAGTACAGGTTTAGACGGTATCAGCACAAAAGCCATTAAATGCCTTAAAAATATAATTGCTGGAAGATTATCCGACTGTATAAATATGTGTCTAAGTCGGGGTATTTTCCCTGACTCGCTTAAAATTGCAAGGGTCAGTCCTATTCACAAATCTGGGAGTAGAACTGACCCCGGCAACTACCGACCGGTATCAGTCCTGCCAGTTATTTCGAAAATATTCGAACGAGTCTTATACAACCGTTTACAGGCGTATTTAACTAAGAAAAATTTTTTAATTGACCAGCAATATGGTTTTCGCCCTAAATCAAGTACCCTTACAGCCGCAGTAGACCTAGTAACAAAAATAAAAACAAATATTGATCGAAAGAATCTTGTTGTAGGTATTTTCATCGACCTAAAAAAAGCGTACGATACAGTTAGCCATCACAAACTACTACAAAAATTAAATAATATAGGTATTTGTGGCAACGCCCTTAGTATATTTGCTTCTTATTTACAAAACAGAAAACAAGTTGTAAAAATTGATAACTTCACAAGTTCAATACAAAACATAACATACGGCTGTCCGCAAGGTTCAGTTATTAGTTCGCTACTATTCCTTATTTACATTAATAATATAGACAAGATAGGGTTGAAAGGACACCTAACATTATACGCAGACGACACCTGCCTCTTTTATTTCAACAAGTCGTTACAAGAAATTATGGTTGATGCTCAAAAAGATCTGGATCTACTTAACGAGTGGCTAAAATATAACTTACTAACTATTAACACGTCAAAAACATCATTTATGATCTTTTCTGCAAAAAATAAACGGCTTCCCGATTTCTCACCTCTTACGATAGACGGAGAAGTGATTAAACAATCCAGTCACGAAAAATACCTCGGGTTGTGGGTAGATGACAAACTTTCGTGGAAATTGCACATAGACCATGTCAAAACAAAATTAACGTCACTATTAGGAGTATTAAGAAATATTAGAAACTGTATACCAAAGAAAGTACGACACATTATATATAACTCTCTAGTAAAATCCAACTTGGAATACTTAATCGAAATATGGGGATCAGCCACTAAATCAAATCTAAAATCACTACAAAGACTTCAAAATAAAATCATCAAAATACTATTTCATTTTCACTATCTATACCCAACAACAAAACTTTACGAAAAAACAAACCTACTAAATCTGAAACAACTTTACACATTCTACACCTGCATTCTTATAAAAAAAATTATCACTAATTCTACACAATCAAACATTCAAATACGTAAAAAGACAACAACATACAATACCAGAAGCAAAAACAAGTTTCAACTAATGACTGCAAGAGCACGAACTAACTACGGCAAAACAACAATACTATTTGAAGGAGCACGACTGTTCAATGATTTACCGGAAGAAATAAAGAAGTGTGAAAGTATTAATATATTTAAATCTAAATTAAGAAAACATATTTGTAACCGATGACGTGATTAACGCGCCAGATGCGGACATCTAAATTATTTTTATATGAACTATTTTGTATCTCATTTTAAGTGAACTATAATTGTTCTTATGAGAATAAAATTCTTTAAACCTAAACAAAGTCTTCTGATCCGCAATGAACTTTAGATCCTCAGACACGTGCCCACGAGTGAAATCAATGACGCGCAGTTTCTACCCCTGACATTTGAACCCAAGCGTGGGTGGGACAGAAATATGCACAAGTTTATTCAAATATTGTTCTAACTCAGTGTTGTGATACATAATACGAAGTTAATTAAGATTCCAACAGTAAGCCATGCCAATGAGAATTAATACGTGGAAAACGTAATAATTGTGATTACGAATACCTATAAGTCAATGTTGTTTTTCTAGTAGAAGTTAAACGTTAGTTCTTGGGAAACAATTTGATATTAATATGGGTGACATGCAAAAGTCAGTGAGCATTTATTTTATAACTTTTCAAAGAAATACACTCGTTACTAAAATAACCAGATAAAAAATGCGAATAAAAACTGATATGGTATTTATCACATAGGTATCAACATATTGGTTTCAAAAATTTAATTTATTTATCATAGAACATGTTCACACTACTCCAAAATACACACATTACCTTCCTAGTACAAGGACCGGCAGCTATTTCTCATTTTATTTTTAGAAAACATTCTAAGAGCGCCATCTGTCATGTCATAACATTATAACGAGTATCTTTATGAACTAATAATACTCGTGCTTATGAAAGGACCAAGTCGGGCCCCAACGTTTAAGAGCCCTAGAGGGTTATAGACTCTAATCAAAATGTTCAGAGCATCCGCCTCGAAGGACCAAAAGCATCAAGAGTTTAAAAATAACATTGAATGTCATGGACGAAGGTGAAGGGCAAACATGTGTACAGGGAAGGGAATTAAATATTTAAAATGTACGGTTAGAAGCAATAAATCCGGGTCAGAGTTGAATTAAAGTTAGATTCTATAAAAATTATTGATGTTGCAAATTCGTACAACGTTATTTGAAGGTCGAAGGAGTGGTGAGTAAAAGTAACTTTTAGAGACCACCAACTTCTTTTGATATTGAAAAATATTTTATGACTAACTTCTTAATTCCCTTTTAAATCCATATTTGAAAATCCAATTGTAGTTGACGCCACGATGAAGTTTTGACAGATGCATCGCAAAAAGATCGCTGAAATTTAATTTATTTTGACATCGATATTATATATTTTTGGCCCAAAAATATATCCAACTATTTAATTAAATTCTTCATCTGACATTTTGACAAGAATCAACAAGAAAAATATAGGTACTAAAGATTATGCTCACTGAACTAGGTACTCAAAACTTGATTCTCAGTACACATACCTAATACACTACACCAATAGAAAGGTACCATATTAATAAGGTCTAAGTCTAAATTAAGAATAATCCAGTTGACAGTCTCCAATCCAAAATAGCTTAACATCTTGAAGCTGCGATCAATAAGACTTGCGGTGTATACAGTTCTAGCACAACGGTATTTAGGTCACTTTAAAATGTACGGGATTCTTACTCACTGCTTCGGGAAATCATTATTTTCACTTGCAGTAAAAAGGTAGTAACTTAAAAGTACCTTGGCACTGATTGGTCTTTTTTGGTGAGACCTATGAATTGCTGGGTAGACTTTGATTACATATAATGGTAACATACATTCAAGGCGTTGACAATTCATGTTTTTAAGCAAACTGCCGAGAAGTGGTGTGTTTTTCTTCCTTCTTATTATTTCTATTATGGTGTATCCAAAATACATTCGTGCAATTGAGAGATAACGCTTGCTAAAGATAAATCCTTTTAAAAAGTTAATCAAGTCATTTTTCGTTGATAAAATTATTTAGAAAAAAGGGGGTGAATAATTAATATAAAAGAAGAGTGCTTTTAGAGATACCCCTTACTGCATAAATAGCACCTCAAAGCCCTAGACAGTTCGAACGCTCCATAAGATCATGATTAAATATTAAGAATTTAATAACAAAAATAACTCAGAATAAAGTAAAACAGCGTCATAAAGCAAGTAATTTATAAAGGGCTCTTCACATGTGGGGTGTATTTGATGTTCTTTGGTTTCATCTCCTACGATCCGATAAAAATAATGGCCTGTACGACTGATTCACTTTACGAACGCAAGCACGCGTGGCTCTTCATCAAAATTTCTATTTGATTACACACTGTGCTGAAAAGGTTCTGTGGCGTAATTTATGTGATCGCTAAAAATAAGTTAGGCTCGTTTCGCTGCTAATCAGGCTTTGATAATGTTAAGATTTATATACCTGTAAGCACAGATCCTACAAAGTTTATTTCAGTAAAGTAAACATACGTCTTTAGAATACAAAATAAATGATTGAAATAAAAATGCATCATAATCTCAAATACAATGTATGGAAAAGGTAAGAGCATGATAGTGAACAAAAAACTACACTGGATTTGAAGCTGCGACACGAAGCACGAATACGTATCAATCAGGAGCTGTGTCAATCGTGCCGCCCAAGATCTCACCTTCATTTATTTTTCAGAATTTACAACATATTGCATTATATTTAAAAAAAAGTTCAACACGAAAATCTTTTCTAAAATTCAAACGAAATTTCACGTCTACAAGATTTTAAAAGGCAAACTGTGTACCAAAAGTTATGAACGAAAAGTAAAACGTCTAATGTAAATAAAAGATGGCAGCTTAAACAAAATGGCGCTATAAAAATGTTTTTTTAACGCATTTTGGTAGTACGTACCCCCAGGCGAATCTATTTGTAAAAGGGTTGCCAACCTACGCAAATATCAGACGACTTTGTGTTGCCACTATAGATAATGCTAATTTAAAAAATATTACGATTCAGATAAGATTTTTTTCTAAATATGATTCGAAGTATTTTATGAGAATTCTTTTATTTTTATCATCTGAATGAAGAATCTTTAATATTAGCTTGAGCTAGGTTAGGGTTCAAATCGCAATATAATATCGATACGAAAAAATATGTTTTTATTTTAACATTATAGGTATTAGTTTCTAACTTACATGTAGATACAAATTTAATCTTCATATAAAATCCTCGTCATGCAGTTTTTTACATAGACAAAAATCGAGTTCAGTTTCTATACAATGTATTTTTAAAGTATCGACAGTTAATAAAAACTTTCGAAAAGAAAATCTAGCAAAATATCCCCAATTTAGAGCAACTTTAGGCCTGAATTTATTTATTAATTTACATTAAATATATAATGTACATACAATTTAAAATCTAGCCATAGTCACGTATTACACTAGCAGTTACCAATCTATAAATTGTACAGGTAAACACATTTAGCTATATTTCTGCAAACATGGCGACCTTCGGGCCACGACCACGGGCCTTCATACACCGCACACGAGTGTCGGTATTGCGTGAGCAGTCTATTGCCCGTATAATATTTATATATGTGAGGTAAAATTCACGCTGAGACTTTTATTAACTTAATGATGAAGCTTTTCTTAGCTTTGTAGAAGTTTATACAATAAAACAAAATGATAAAAAAGAGCAATAATTGTCTTCTATAGTAAAAAAATATTAGTAATTGGTTTGAAGCTACTAATTAGAGATACTCTGCGAAAGAAAACGGTATATTTATTTGCCTTTTTTAAGTGCAAGTTACACTATACTTCAAATTAATGAAAAATTTAGATATTTCCTCTGAAAAATATATTGCCACTCTGTTACAAATTCTGGTATATTTTATTAAAACAATATTATTCAAGGAACTTTGTCTACAATGACTGCCGTTGCCCCTCGAGACAGCAATAAAGTAAACCTTTTTACTAATTAATGAGAAAGTAACAAGTGGGCGGTATTTTTTAGATACTTAGTAAAAACTGAAGAGAAAACTAAAGCTAGGAGAACCATTAGTGTTATCGTTTGTCAACTATTTTCTCTCTTTGTTTTAAAAATAGCAGCCACTAAGCACCTTTAAATGGAGAATTTGTGTACAAGAAAAGAGATGTTTCAATTATTTGGAAATCTGCTCTTACATCATCACTCTCAAATGTAATAATAAAGGGTGATTTTTTTGCTGGTATCTTTTTGGCAACACTGTTTTTGGTAGATCACGCGTGAATCGTGTCTTGTGTCATTGTGAAACTTGTTCAGTATGGTCTATAATTTAACCATGAATCAACTTACGAACGAACAACGCTTGCAAATTATTGAATTTTACTATCAAAGACGACAATGGCCGAAACGTTACTGTGAATGGCGGGCGTTACCGTGTGATGATTGGCAATTTTTTTTTACCCAAAATGGAAGAATTGGACATGCCTGACATGTGGTACCAACAAGACGGTGCCACATGCCACACGGCACGCGAAACAATGGCCTAATTGAGAGCAGGCTTCGGTGAACAGTTTAACTCACGTTTTGGGCTCGTCAATTGGCCGCCTAGATCGTGTGATCTAACGCCTTTGGACTATTTCTTGTGGAGCCAGCAACGATTGACGCACTGGGAGCCAATATTGAAGCATTTATTCGTAATATACCGGCTGATATGTTGGAGAGAGTGCCGAAATTGGGCCTTGCGAATGGGCCATCTAAACCGGAGCCGCGGCCAGCATTTGCATGAAATCATCTTCAAACATTAAATTATATTGATCGTTCCATCGATTCCAATAAGGATTTCATCAAATTTTTCAAGTTTTTTGTGCTTTTTTTGAAAATCAAATCCTATACCTCTTAAAAAATCACCCGTTATAAGCACAGATTTCGATTTAAGTTGGCTTAAAGCTGCATTGGTTCATCCATTCCATAGTAAGTACACGGTCTAGTTAATGTAGTGTCCAAATTACTTTATCCCCAATTTTCCATCATAGCATTTCCTTAAATGTAGGTATAAACGCTCCATTTTTGCTACCTATTGTAGAAACTAGAAACTCCAAAAAGGCTTATCAATATTCCAACACTTTGAAAGTAGGCTCAATCTAATCTTATCATTCTTTACACAAGGGACTGCTACCGTCTGAAAATAATCGAAAGTCCTACGATCTAGATAAAGAGGCACGAAGACTTATAGTTCTTTGCGAAGCCACATTTAAGTATCAAAGCCTGTTTAAATACTAAGATAAGGAGTATCTGAAAGACATTTGCCTACTTTTGAGGCAAGATCTTCTCAAAGATTAACTTGAATAAGTAGAACGCCAATGATATTCATTAGTGGTTAGACATGTTTACGCTTTGACCCTTTCTGAATATATCTGGGTCTGCCTTACACCCTATAAAGACTGTATTATCAGTTTCACACGAACAGGATATATTTGGACTCTGCTTAGGTATCCTATAAACTGTCGATACAAAAGACCAAGAGAGAGAGATAATATAAGCAAGTTCCAAAATACAACATTAGCCCGGTTTGCTCCAATAATGTTTGGAGTTTATTACAATATTGCATCGATGCAGCACCAGTTTCAAGTTTGAACTGCCTTTAAGTCAATGCAATCTGGATTATAGGTACCTACTATTGAGGACAGTCACCCCTGCACACCACTATGTTCCTTCTTCCATAGTAATAGTATTTATTTGTCAGAATAATGTTACAATATATCACATATAGACCTTATTCATTATAAGAAAAAAATAACTCTTTCTTGCTTTGCCCCTAATGACCTTAAAAAAACTATATTAAGCTTACATAGAAGGTTACAACTATAGCGGGTTTTCTTCAAATAGTGTCGTAGAATTAAAACGAAATAAGGATACGGATAGGATAAGGTGGAAAATTCCGCTGTAGTTAGTACTTATGTACCTACTAATAATTCGATTCTTACGAAATAGTCTTTCAAGATAAAGGACGATTTTCAAGCAAAATATTAGGACCCTACAAGATAATTTACATTTAAAAAAGGTATTTTTATAACCCAGGTCTTGTTTAGCAATGAGCGATAGGCTGAGTTGATGGATAGGATTTTTATTACGAAGGTTCATTTTTATAGAGGGCCTCGTTAGATAAGCACTGGGACTGACAGGCTTTTTGTCGATTATTTGAAGATTCTTGTACTCAGTGTTTTTTTTTTTTTCTTATATTTTGAAGAATTTCAGCAATTTTGCATAAACTAACTTGGATATTCTAATCTTGTAGGGCTCGTATAAATAAATGTAAAATCTAGAAAGTAGGTACTATAAAATAACATTAAAGTAGTAAGGTTCAGCATAATCTGACCATTAAGTGATCTATTTTTATTCTTCATACATCGATACCTCCTGAGAATGCGTCAGTTAATAGATTGAGGTATTTTTACTCAAACTCCTATTTGTGCAAATTAGACGGTCTCTCGTTTAGAATCTTGTAGATTGCTCATCATTGATCAGTCAAAAAATAAGATAGGTAAATACCTTTTAGCAGTAGGTTACCAGATGACATTAGCAACCTATGACCTTTTCTGAGGATGTTTACATTTTTTAACAAGCATCAAAGGTCAAATACACCAGTAAGTATCTACTTACATAAGACCCTAAAAGACATTTCACTTAGGTACCTCCAAAACAAAAATCGACAGTTTACATAAGCAAAGGTCAGTTCGAACGTCTGTGGTCTACTTTAAGTAATTACATAGATTTAAATCTGGCCGCCGGCGTACCGGTGCTGTTCAATTTCCTCGGGAGACAATCGGGAGCGTAACGGCTAAAGTTTCAGTCTGATCGTGAACGTGGCTGTAATAAGCGTTATGATGTTACGCAATTATTGCTCTTTGTTGCTCTGCTTTTGTTTTGAGCAGATGAATGTGGTAGTGGTGTGTTTCTTTTTTTTTTTTTTCATTGTTTTGTTATAGGAATAAGAGGTTGTGTTTTTATTTGTATGCGCAGTGCAGAGAGTGCGTACTATAAAGACCCTCCTTGTATCTCCACGCATCTGATCATAGTCTTAGTAGACTGATAACAGATTAAAAAAAAAAACAAAAAAAAATGCGCCGTGCAGAAATTACAAGGGTGCAGTGAGCTGGAAAAATGTGTGGAGATACATCATTTTGAGGTCTAGCCTGATCAACGGGACCTTTCTTACCGGTGCTGTTCAATTTCCTCGGGAGACAATCGGGAGCGTAACGGCTAAAGTTTCAGTCGGATCGTGAACGTGGATGTAATAAGCGTTATGATGTTACGCAATTATTGCTCTTTGTTGCTCTGCTTTTGTTTTGAGCAGATGAATGTGGTAGTTTTGTGTATTCTTTTTTCTAATGTTTTTTGTAAGGTTAAGAGGTTGTTTATTTTATTATTGCTATGCATAATTCAGGAATTTTAAGGGTTTAGTGGATATGGAAAATGGAGATAGGTCGTTTTGAGGCCGAGCCTATGCTTCAGGACCTTTAGTAATTTTTGGATCAATTTAAAAATCTTTAATTTAAAATTCTCTTTCAACGTACCTGCGTACATAGAGGTATACAAAGCATAAAA
Source organism: Helicoverpa armigera (assembly GCF_030705265.1). Classification (NCBI taxonomy): domain Eukaryota; kingdom Metazoa; phylum Arthropoda; class Insecta; order Lepidoptera; family Noctuidae; genus Helicoverpa; species Helicoverpa armigera. The sequence continues at coordinate 3,121,657 of NC_087132.1, read as the reverse complement.
AGTTGTCTTTATGTTATACGAAAACAAAAAGAAAACATCTTATAAAATAGACACGCAAAATAACTCCAAAGAAATACTTTCACAAATCAGACACTTTCATCAAGACCCATGTTTTGATACGAAAGTGACACACCTACGCTACTTTCTGAGCATGCAAACAAACCATTTGGATTGGATGATACTCCAAACGCCTCTTCACTTATATATAGCCTCATTTCCTTTTAAGAAAATGGTGAGGTATGATCGTAAATATCAACTGCCTAGCCTTTTTCCAACTATGTTGACCCCAAACTCCCATTCTAACCGCATCCAGCTGAGCACAAGTGTTTTACAAGGAGCGACTGCCTATCTGAACTCTTCAACCCAGTCACCTGGACAACCTAATACCTTAAAGTAAGACTGGTTGCAGGCTTACTGGCTTCAAACTAGCCGTAACGACTGCCATAGATGTTCAATGACAGCTGCCGTGCCCTCTGAAGCCACAGTTTATCGTGCCCTCTGAAACACGATCACTGGTTTCCAAGATATACTTAGAAAGTACATACAAACTTAGAAACCTGCCTAGGTACTTGCCTGACCTGGAATCAAACCCACACCCTTACTTGAGAAGTTAGTTCTTCAACCACTAGGCTACTAAGACTTAGATATGATCGTAAATAGGTAGACATTATTATGCATACAAACATTCGTTGGAACGTATCAAGAAGTTTCTCAACCGCAATGATTGCTTTGACGTAACGCAAATATACCAGTGACGTCAGTTCTTCAGAATATTACTTGTGACTGTTCCTATGCTAGGGAAAATACTGCCGTTTACGTATGTATGTAGATATTTTTTTATAACAAAGTACCTATGTTAATTTTGTATTTATTGGTTCACCCTTATAATATCACATAATGTGTCTTGTTGGTAATACCTAAGTACCTATCGCAGGCAAATATTCATGGATTTAAATGGTACGTCTAATAATAATTATCTTGTCACTGTCTACATTAAATCCAACTTCAGTCACACGGCTGTAGTAAGTCCTAGTAAAGCCCTAATTTCATTGCTGGTTAAGAGAAGTCCGAAAAGCAAGCTTTACTATAGACTTCATTACAATTTTCCAGGAAAATAAGCAGCTTACTTCATTTGTTGATAATTGGAGAAGACATTTAAAATCATACACCTCTAGCTACAAAATTCAACTAAACATAATATGACAAGTATTCCCCTGCAAGGGGACATCAACACGCCAACACAGCAACTTAGTTCAAGCAAAGAAATTGCGAGAAAACTCCAACATCCTATCGAATAGATATTATTTTAAATGTCTTCCCCGTAAGCGATATCGGTTACCAAAGAGGTTATATGAAAGCTCGAAAACTTTTAGCCAATATTCCGTTAAGATTCGAGACACGATCAGCTTGACGTAAAAACGCTTTAGCCATACCTAATGCTTCCAAATGTGCTTATTTGTGCCTCAAGTAAAGTTATAAATATATCATATAGTACATATGAATGCGGAATATTATGTTTGCCGTTACTTCAGTGATAAAACGCTTGCAAATGTAATGTTTGCTCACATTTTGTTTATTTTGTGTTATAAAAGTTTATGTTTGTTTTGTTTGCTGTGTAGGTAGATGAGTGGGTGGTTATTTTGTAGAAATATATGTGGTTTACACTCAAAATAGATACAATTTACTGAGTTACTGCATGTGGGAAACCAAAAAAATACAGGTAGATATCCTAAAGATCCCAGTTCTTCATAATTGACATAGGTATTAATTTAGCTATTACGGTAAAGACACATGATACAAATTCACATACCTACCTAAGTATACCTAAACTGACAAAATCATCACTCATTTGTATAGATTCTGTTGCTATGCAAGATACAACCTAGAAACACAGAGCAGCGGTGTTGTTGCTACAGTCTCACACCTCGATACAATTTAATTTTTAACCCCACCACTATAACCACAAGGCACTTTTCTTAACCCCCTAAAGGGGTTAACAATCAATGCCATTAAAGCCACCAGCCACTCGGCTTTAGAACCGGACGCTATTTCATTTTATACAGGACATAATCTACTTTATAGGATCGAGGTAAATACTTGCAAGTGTCTACTTGAATCCTTACACGACATATTTGAAGAGAAATAACGTGGAGTTCAAACTAGGTATGGACGGAGTCATTTTCTAAAAACAGTAAATAAAATACATTTTTATTTTGTTTCTACTTTCTAGTTGGTGGGATAATTCTTCTTGCCCTGAGAAGGGCTCACTCCAGAACAGTGATCATCAAGTACGCCATCAAACGAGACTTTAAAAAACTTAACAAACAAAAAACCTTTTTCAATTACCAAAAGTACACCTTTGTCAACAAAATCAGAATAGCCCCGACTTATTAAATCCACCAAACCGTATCTAACAGTAATCATTTATTCATGACCATACTTAAAATAGGACACTGACGAAAACCTCTGTGGTCTAAAAATAAGTATTTTTTAATCCCTTATTTGGGACATGTCGTATTTTCGTATTTTTACCACAGGTTTAGATACCCTCTTCGTTTAGAGGCGTACACGTATGGAGTTGGCAGTCGCTGGCAATTTATTTGAATCAAGCGATGCGTATGCATCGATAATGAGTGTTCGTTTTCCGTCGGTCGGAATATAATGGGAATAATAAGCGGTGTGTGCACATTGGAAAATTCGTTATGATTGGGTAGAACGAATTGTATGGGAATTTTATATCTCGTAATTATGGTAGCGCTTTGAAAGGGTTTAGATGGTTCGTTTCTTGCGTGGGCGGATTAGGAATGATTTTTATGAACGAGTAGGCCATTTAAGTATAAGAAAATTACATGACGCTTACGTATGTCATATCTTTTTATTGCTACAGGTCATTAGCAACATTTAAAAAAATCAACAAACTTAGATTTGTATCTGAAATATTTATTAAGTAGCCTAAGTTACGAGGGCTAGAAAATAATAATAACATTTTATGGACAAAATATTTTATTTAGAAAAACGAGATAAGAATTCTTTTTATTTACTGAATCTTCTAATGACATTAAAGTACTATCTACTGACTACATATTTTATTAATTTATTTTATCTTTAATGCATCAGTTTTAATGCGTTTCTATCTGTGTTCGTGAGTGTTGGGGGCAGATGAAATGACGTAAATAGTTCTGCTTTTAACACTTAATTTTGTTACTGAAAATTAAATTGGCATCATGATAGCGTGGGACGTGTTATGAACGTGGGTGAAACTGGAATGATAATGAGATATTATATTCTTGTAGTTTAATTTTAACTAGTGCGTCATTAAATACTGAGGGGTATCAACAGGGTGCTGTGCCTTTGTATTTTTGGTGTTGGTTAAAATTATGTGAGATTAGTGTTTTCTTTTTTTTGTATTTCAATTGGAATTTGATGGTTAATGGTGGTAAATTATGCATACTCTTTTTTATGTTATCCTTAAGTCAGCAATACCTTAGCCAAGGATTCTTTCGATTTTGCCAATTTTACCAGAGTTTTTTTTCGTTACCAACGCAAATTTAATTAGAGAGATTACAGCAATATTTACATGTAATCATACGTCATAAGTAAGTATTACACAATAACAATTCTATTTTTATAAATAGCTACCTGCAACTTCCCACGTCAGTCTCACAATCCCACACAATATAAAAATTCTAATTAGCACACCCTGTACGCTTGCTCTGTTTATTAAAAAGCTCAGCCATGTAAACAAAGGTTTCTATTATTGCTCTAATCTAACCAAAGAGTTCGTTTAAGTGTAATCACGGTTGGTGATAACGATAATGAAAACTGCTGAGCTGAGCTTTTAAGTGGATGAAGTTTAGAAATGGAATTGTACCCAATGTCCTTTGTAGTGGTAACGTATAGAAAGTGAATGGAAACCTTACAAGATTTTACTTAGTTACGTGTCTTATTTTGCAAGCTTTCATTAATAGGACATATTAATTCACGCCGACCTTACTCAGTTGACATTTTCGACGGTTGACCATTCATTGAGAGATAATTCCTACAAGTGTGGGATAGTCCTACCAAAACGCAAATGCGACTGATTGAATGCATTGTCATGAAAAGTCAAAATGGATCATGAAAGTATCGACTGTCTTTACAAACAAGTTTTAGGTTTAATGAAACTCATACTTCGTTGCGGTCGGATGAACATGACCACCACTCCAAACTTTTTTAATTACACATTATTTTTAGAAATCTCATCCCAGAGCCTACATCATAACCAGAGTATCCACCCACCTAATCACAAGGATCAAAGATCAAACATGGCCCACTCATTTTCAGATCAAACAACACAGACACAACAACCCTGGAATCGCCATTCTGCCTCCATAACCATAACTGCGCTCAATAGACCGCCCACATTTATATATCTACAAAATTACAATATTTACGTAGGTACGCGATATTAAGGATGCCACAAAGTCGTTTCGAAGCTGACCTTTGTATCGCGAAAGCTCAAAGCTTTATTCCCCACTAGGGGTTAGCTACCTTCTATTGAATTGTTATGCCCTGTGAGACGGCCCTGCTACGTATCCGCGCCCCGATATTGTATGGACCATAACGCTTGGCTTTCAAACTTCCCGCTGACTTGATATTTTGCCAGGAACTTTTAATATTTTCACTTGGAATTCTATATGGGTAGATAGATAGCTATCCATTTCTGTCTATAAACGTACCTTTGTATGTAAAAGTGGCTATCACAAAGGCCTTTATTAGACGTAGATTCGATAGCTTTCGGAAACATCCTAATTTAAGTAGGGATCGAAAAACGGTTCTATGCCTACCTAGCTCTTTTTATAAGATTATGAAACTATGTTACAGTTTGGAGCTCGATGAAAATAAATGTCTAAAATACTATGATCGTGAATCTATTTTTGTGATATTTTTCTGCAAAATCGTGTTAACCGTTTCACGCAATTATAAGCTTACACACCTAATAGGAACCTAGGATATAGAGTCTAATACCTAGACGAGTTTTTTAATGATGTTTTAATGTAGATGGATACTAAGCTGACCTCAACCCATGACCAACCTAATACATCATTACTAAATTAAATTTATTTTCGTATGTGTTAGTTTATAATTATTTTAATGTTAAGTGTTATTTATGTATTGTATCTTCTATGGGAAATAGTTGCCTGAATTAAAGGAATAAATAAATACATCAACTAAGCTACCGCTTTCACCTAATACCTAACATCAATTTTCATGGTGGCCATAAAGTGTAGTTTTCCGTAATTGACTTAAATTAGGTTCCTACATCTGATATCGGAGCCTGTTAGCCATGTAATGACCCATTATCTTATCTTAATTGATAAAACATTGTATAAAACCAGCTTTGACAAAATGGAGGATAAAAGTGGCTTAAACTTACAAACTATCGTACCTTTCTCCTGCAGCGTTAACCTGGTTGTTTGCATATAGAAGTAACCTGCCAATTTTTGGTAATTACAAAAGGATAATTTCTATTTGCCACTTTTTCAGTCTAACAGTTCTTCTTCTTATCTATGGTGCACATTAATTTATTTACAAAGTTAGGTACCTCTTCATTCAATTCAAATATTTGAACTATTGCGTAATTGGTATCTAAATCATTCATTTCTATTCCTTCTAATACTTTTTATGCTCCGATGAATCGGACTATATTGCTTAACAACGTCTAATATGTTTAGGTATCATATAATTTCTTTATCCTCATTGGATATCAAAATGATGCCTACAATTAAATTAACTAGGAAAATCTCCGAAATCCTTATATCGCACGTGTAGGCACATGCCTATCTAAATAAATTGTGAGTTCCTTACATTATCAAAATCATAAGCAAGTACTTTATTGTACCCATACAAAGTGGATAGGTAGGTACTTAACAGATAGAGATGCTTAGTGAAATTAACAGAAATTCGAACAACAAAAACAAACCTATAAGTGAGTAGGTATTTGAGTTTACCTGAATTAAGCGAAGTAAATTAATAAGATGCTAAAAAGCAAACTAGGTAGGTACTTATATGCTTTTATAAACCAAGAATTTACAGACCAAAAGAGGAAACATCAAGAACACAGGTATACTACTTGGCTGTAAAAACAAAGAACTAGGTACAAAAACGCACGTACACACACAAGCACAAATAACTTCAAGGGAGCTCCCAGCTTAGACTCAGTTAATTTAATATCCTACACATTTCTTAGTTAATTGGTACGCCTCAGGCAAACGTACCTCACACCTATATACAGATGTTTAATTGAATAAGTATCTACGTACCTAGGTACCTTGATACATACTTACGCAAGTACGTAACTAAATTGAAAACTTCAATTCAGTGAGAGCACCTAGGTATTCCAATTAAGAAGATACTTAGGTTACCTAGAGATCTGAATATTTATGCGTAGGTACTGTTACATTATGCCTAAGTATATTGTATAAGTTTCATAGTCCCATATTCATGAATGAAACATTTCAGAAACCACTTTCACCTACTGAAAATATCTTAATATTTTCCGGAATAAGGCATAAAACTGCCTAAATAAACAGCCTTCAGTCGCTACTGAAATTGATGGCCTGAAAACAATTAGGAGATTGTCCCATAAATCATTTGTAGACTATTCCCAATTCCCATGTTAATTTTACTATCTACTTCCTTGGAAAGATACCTACTGAACAATTCTTGGTATTCCAATGCAGCATGGTTTTTTATTTGAAAATTCTTATGTTCTTTTATAATTCGCATCTTTAAAACTACTTTATTAATAATGTTATAATCAAGGGTTCACTTAAAATCACAGCTCTGTAAATATTAATAAATATTATATTATAACTTTGCTAGAACTACCTTGAAGCTTTTAAGTGATTTTTTCCCTTGTAATAAACGAAGTAAGAAGTTACAGAAAAAAAAACAGACATGATTTGAACAGCATAGTTGCGAAAAGTGTCTATGCCAAAAGCTGTCATACCGTACACAAAATACACAATCCATAAGACATTATCTTAACTCTATGACTGTTGCGATAGATATGTACTAAGTACTTGTCTTTGCAACCATCTATCTTGAACTTATTTAGAAAAATATCTAACGTAATATTCAGTAGGCAACACCTAAGGACCCTGCCACATTATACATTCACTCGAGCGACGACGCGCGCTTGTGCGTGATGTCATTTGTTAACAAATTGATACGCACCAATATACATTACGTCTACCAAGTAAATGTTAATAACTGAGACTCGGGTGAAAAATGATAGGTCTCTAGGTAAATAATATAACATTTTTGTCTTTACTTTTGAGATATTTGTTGCAAAAAAGGAAAATAAAAATAGTTGTGATCTTTAAGCTGTGTATTTATGGCAAATTAAGATCATACTGCTACACATACCATATTATGAAATTATTACTTTCGTTACTGATGGAAAAAATGTTTAAAAAGCTTTCATTTTAAGCATCGCTGAAGAATACACATTTTACTACTCGTTATAAACAACAGATTGAAAAACAAAAACACGACGTGGATGAAAACGACACCTCGGAAAACAGCACGAAAACATTTTTAGCTTCATAAAATGTTTACACAGTACAAATTGGCCGTAGTATCTACTGGCGGCGTGCCACGGAGTGCGCGGTAGCTTTCGGCACTTAGCGGGAACAAAACAGAGTGTCAAACGCCGCTGCGACGTGAGTCGCCTGTCTGAAACACCCCTTACACTTACATACGCCGTCAATTACAAAACGGTCCATTGATTCAATCCGTTTGGAACTCAAGTTAATTAAATTACTAGTGTTTGCAAATCGCGTGATTAGACAGCACAAATAATAGGTAGCTAATTGAAACTGTTTATGTAACTGCAATCGGAAAAGTTCGCTGTATTTAGTGTGAATGCAAATTCGATTAAGATACAATAACTAAATACTTATAATAATAAATAGACAGTGCAATAATATAAGATAGTTATAGTCACATTTCAGAAAAATATCTATCTTTTGTACTACTGGTACAACAAACAATAAATCTAACTCTAGCGCTGAAGCAGACTAAACATTTTTCACCTCATTAGTGAGACAACAGGGCCTACGTAACAACAACGTATAGTGACATACAACACGAACACAAATTATAAAGCACAGATAGCAAATGAGTGTCATAAACAGTCGTGATCGCAGGACCGTCGAACTGTCACGACTATGAGCCACTAATTCATTATGCTAACGAGTGGAGCTGCCTCCGACGGTGATGGATTAGCCTCTCCCCTTCGCATAAACGCGGGGACGAGAGGAAATGCGTAAAAAATGGACCAATAACAGTGTATGCAAAAGTTGGGCGCTCCGTCGACGTAAAATATTAGGTTATTGAAATTTTCCAGACCCGTAGAGCGGAGTAGACAAGACTGCTAACACGGCTCCTTGCGACGTACTGAAAATAGCATTTCCCTGTAACTTTGCTACGTTTCCTACAAAAATAGGGTGGTGAATTAAAATGAACTGTTCTTGCTTTCCGGTTGAAGCGATTTCGATGTTTTTACATGAAGATGGATTCGTGTGGGAGTAAGTATTTATAGCACTGTGTACAAGTTGAATACTTATATAATATGTACCAGGGAAATGGCGGTAAAACATAGATATGTAAACGTGACTTGTATGATGTGAGAGATGTTGTACGAATTTAGAAGAAATCCTCATTATCTCCCAAAAATCGACACTCAAGAAGACATAAAACACATGTACATATTTACAAAACATATATAATTCTATTCATACTTATTATGTAGCTACATTTCCTTACAAAATCTATATATCCAAACCTCTTTGCCAATCTAGATCAATGTATAAAATACTGCCTTCACTTTTGAAGATCCAAGCCATCGTGGTCCTTATGTCGTAACGCCAAGTGCGCTAACATTAGTTTCCTAGCATGGAACGTTCGTCCACAAGTGGGAACAACGCAGCGATGACTGCGTACACCCGTATGGACAGAGTGGTGTCTTTTTAATTGATTCGAACTTGCGAATGCTTTGGTACACTGAGTGCATTTGAATGGGAATAAACCAGTATGGTTCCTCTTATGCACTGTTAGTTGACTGTTTGATTTGTATCTGTTGGAGAAAAAATGAAAATAGTTTTAGGTACTTTTTTGTAATATTTTCTTTTTATGGGTAGGGTTGGGAAATTCGTGAAAAAACCAACCAGATTTTTTTCATCACGTCAATTAACTTATAAAAAGAAGTTGTTGCGGTAAACAGTTTGTGTAGTTTTTTTTTATTGTTGTGTATTTTATATTGAAAAGCTGTTTCTCGCGGATTCGTCCGCGTCCTGGAAAAACTTCTTCCCGGATCCGAATAAAATATAGGTAATTATTTCACTCAGGGTTAGTATAGCATTCCAACAGTGTAAGAATAAATCGAATGGGTTCAGTAGCTCTTCAGTTTATTTATTGATAACATACACAATACACATTAAACTGCCTTGACTACCCCGTTGGTCTAGCGGTCGCAAGTGCGGCTACTGTGCTCGAGGTCTCGGGTTCGATTCCCGGGTCGGGCCGAAATCGCTTTGTGGGTTTTCTTAAAACTTTCACAAAGCAGCCTGTAGTCTGGAAGTTGGTGATTGATTCACCCGTGTATCGGAGAGCGCGTAAATGTCGGTCCTGCGCCTGATCTCTTTCCGGTCGTGTCGGATTGCCGTCCCATCGGGTTATGAGAGTGAAGGAATAGTGAGTGCACCTGTGTCCTCGCAAATGCTCGTACACTATAATATTTCCTGCGCAGCTGGCTGATCTCCTTAAATGAGAACAGCCGCCGTGGCCGAAATCGGCCGTGGAGGCCATTAAACACATTTAAAAAACCTCTTTCCTTTTTAGAATATTGGTACTGGCATGGCCGATTTGAATGAATAATAAACAAAAAATACGAACCTAGAACCACAGATTTCACAGCAATAACGTCTCTCTTCGCTATGAAAAACCATATGGCTCTTTAATTGGCATAAATGTACGAACTTTTTGTTACAGAACGTACATTCGAATATTTTCTCCATTTTTATAAGTTTCAAATGTCTTTTCAAAACGATTTCATTTTTGAACATATTTCCGCAGTGGCTACATTTCACCGGCCCGGTTGAGTGTACTGCTTTTATATGCACCTTAAAACAAAAAAAAAAGTATATAGAAACACATTGTCCATAATAAAACAATATAAACAAAGGACTCTCAAAAATGTGTGTGCGGATTCGATTCCAGGTTAGGCACGTGCCGATGCAACTTTTCTAAGTTTGTATTTTCTTCCTATGTATAATAATATGTTGGATATCAAGGCCTGATTAAAGGTGAAGAAAAACGTCTCGCGGAAACCTGGACTAAAAAGTCCCAAGCCCAATCCTACTCCGTATGAGAAGAGGCAATGGGACGATAAAAAATGGGATGATAATGATGTCATGGATATTTAAAAATACATTACCTTCAAGTAGCTCTTTCGGCAGAAGTGATTCCCACAAATGTGACAAATAATCTTGAACAGGCGCATGTGAGTCATGAGATGCTCCATCATCGCGTATTTCGAATAGAACCTGAAAAAAAAAATCATTATGATATATTGCACTCTTATGGCAACATTGCACACCAAACAATAAAGAACAGCAAAAATGGACTGCCGTCGTTTTGAAACCACCTAGGTAACCTGGCAACACTTCAGAGACAGATCAAGCCCTCAAAAAAGATTGTAAGCACATTTATAGATCTGACACGGTTGAAAAATAACATCCTTAATTCAAGAGTATGAGAGGTACATAGGGATAAGGAAGTATATACAAGATACATAGTCGAGTAAATAGGAGATAATTAATAACTTTCAACGAACTCACGTTTTCCCACAAAAATCGCATATACACTTTGAAGTAAAATGAGTTTGCTCATGTCTTTTCCAATGCCTTAATATGAGGAAATCCTTGTTACATCTTGAGCAGTAACCGCCAATCTTATTCAAATGTTTAGACCGGTAGTGAAAGTGTAAGGCCAAAAGCGACACAGTCCGATAACTGCAAATATGGCACAGAAAACGCATATCTTCAGTGCGCGGATAGTGAGAATATCTGAAAGAAAACTACATCAATACTACGGTAGAAAAATATTTTTCTCTAAGCTGAATGCTTCCACTGGTAGCGGGGATTTTTTTTAATGTTTTACCTAAGCTTAAAATCCGATATGAGGACGGATCTTATCGTTCGCGCTTATAATATTATGCCTCAAAGTAAATTTCGATCTCCCTGCTGAGCTAGGATTTTTTTACTAATCCGAAAAAGCAATAGAAAGCTCTCGAACACGGACATTAAATTAGCTTTTAAAAGCGGAAATTATTACTTACCTATGTGCAGCAATAGCAGCCAAGTCAATGCCAACAAAATCACATAACCCACATGACAAACTATTGCTTGACCAATGTTCGTTCAAATGTTGGTTCAAAGAGGCGCGAGTGCTAAAACTTTGTCCACAGAGACCTATAACACAGCATAAGTAAAACAACAAATAGGAAAAACAGCCTTATTACAAATCCAAAAGACAAATTAAAAAAATAATAATTTAAAAAAATATATATATTTACCACATAAGCATTGCCCATCAGTTTGATTTTCACTAAATACTTTAATATTAACGTCATCATTGGATTTCAGTTTTATCTTAGAATCTTTATCACAATTAAAGTTTCTTCCTGTAAAAAGATATGAAATAATAATTCAGTATCAATAAATATGTGTTTTTTAAGCATGCAGTTATTATTGTTATTTCAAGTCTTACCACAATTGTACGCATAGTCATTATCAACAACTAGCTTTTTTTTTCGTTTTTTTAATTTACAACTTGGTAAGTGGGTTTGGTACCGTGCTTTACCTTCTGAAAAAATAGGTTAAATTATTATCGTCTTACTACCTACTTAAATTGACTACCTAGTACCTATATTCCTGAATCATCAAGGAAATGCTTCAAGGATACAATTTATGAAAGATACGTCCATGGCTTCAACACATAAAAAATTAGAAAGAAGAAAGAAATATTAAAAATTAATTATTACATAAATTAAAACAATCCTTACTATATTTTTTATGGCATCTTTTACACTTGATTATTTCAACTTTTTTTCTGTTTTCATCCTGAGATTTGTTTAGTTTTAAGTCCAAGCCTTTTGTATCAAGACATTCCTTTATATCTATTGTAGAAATTTTTCTTTTATCAAAACATTCATTATTTTCCAGTTTTGTTTCATCTCCAGAATTATAACTCCGTTCTTCATCACTTTCTAGTTTAATTTCAGTAAACAGCGATTGGGTTATCAAATTCGGTTCATTTCCATTGAGATTATTTACAGCATTGTATACGGATGTGTTCCCATTTTCTAAGGTATTGTGTTTAACGATGGAGCATTGCTGTAACAAAATATTGTGAAAAACAAAAGAACTTTTGATAAAATATTAAATTAAGCTATGTGTGTAACATGGTAAAATGCAAATGAATGTCGTATTTGTTGGGAAACAAAACACCTCCCTCTGTGGGTGCAGTCCGTGGGACTGGCACTCTTACTAAAAATCGACTATGTAAATTAGCATTAAATATAAAATAATTTAGTTACATACCACGTTACTTATCACAGACTGCCAAAGTATATGAGATTTTTCACATTTCTTCTTAAACTGAACATAATTTTCTACACTATCAGCACACGGTCTGCACAGTAACCGAGGTTCATCTTTGATGGTTAGCTACAAGCAAAATATGATTACAAAATGCAAAATATAAATAATATTTATAATCATCTGCAAGGATATTGAGCGCTGACCTTCACCAGAAGTGGTTTATTGGGACTTTTGATTACCTAATTCCATCCCAATATCCATTTCTCAATTAAATAAATCAATATCGCCCCTATGACAACCCACTGACCAAAATCTTTCTTTAAATCATTGAGCCAGTATGAAATTATGAAGGGAACTTAGGAAAAAATATATAATAGAAGGGTGTGTTTTTTCTTGCCATAAGTGTATGGTTTGCAAAGCGAACCCCACTCTTCCGCTGAGCGCTCAATACCCGTGCAGATAACTGTACCTTGTCTGCCTTGGTGTAGTAGAGTTATATGTCTAAATAACAGCTAGCTGTGCACAGTTGATGGTCAGTGGGTTGTCTGACCTCTGATATATGTAATATTGGCCACAGCCATAAATGACCAATGTTATCCTGAGAAATTAGTCACAGCGGCTGACAATCATTCTCAACACCATTTTTATTACTACAGTACTCTTTAATGCTTAATTTATAGGCTTATATACCTATAGAAACTAACATCTATTAGAATAATTGTCACTTGTTTAGAGGCATTGGGCATTATTTATTAAATAATTGGGTCACTGGGCATCCTTAGGGTTCATTTCTAGGTTTCGCTCATATATCAAGAGATCTACTATGATTAACTAGAAAATATTTCTCAAAACAAACAGACTTCAGCACTAAATTTTAGCATAACCATGAACTGGATCCACTTACTGTTTCAGAGAAAATACTACAAATTGGATACCTATAATAAATAGAATCTTTACCCAGTGCGTTGGTTAAAATGAAATTTTATATTATACAGCTGAGCAAGCAGAGTAAACTTACCGTAATTCCAAAGCAATATTCGAAGTCATTTAGCCAACCATTATGATCACTTAGTAACACCATATCATCAGCACTAGCATCGAGACATATTCGACAAGAACGTATTTTAATATTTCCATCCAAACCACCTTTAATGGACACCATTTCGATGCAAAATATTTATATTTCTAATGATTTTAACAATTTTTTAGTGTTTATTTCCGAAATCTGGAAAGCGACATTGACGTTCATTTGTTTGTAACATCAGAATGCGTTGACATGACAGAATTATCAACCAATGGGGTGATGACAGTCTAAGATTATGAATTTGTGATTGGACGATTTGGTATTCCGCTACGGAACGTGCGTTTCAGAGACATTTCTATGTGACTTTAAGCTTGTGTATTCATACCATTTTAATCATGTTTCTTTCTGGTAAAGAATAATCCCACCAAAAACATTAAATGTAAAAAAAGCCAATCCTCTACGCAATTCCTCCACCGTAAAAAGTTTTGAGATCGCATAGAAGCCAAGTCCTGTTCAACTTTATTTGTAATAATAAATCAATATTTTGTGACTATATCAATAGTTTCGTTCACTTTACAATAATATTGACTTGGCCATGCGCACAATAAACTACAAATATAATACAGCATATCTTGGAGAGGTGAAAGTCAATCATGAAGTTTAATATCACAGAATTAAATACTTTTTTTTAGTTTTTTCAATTGTTACTAAATGACCGACAGTGAGTATCATCCAAAATCATGAACTGCACATTTACTATGGCGCATGTTTGGTCCATGGTGATCTCAAATTCCAATCAGTCCAATCGTAAAATCATGTCCATATAGAATGTATCAATTCAATGGTATTTACACATTATTTCAGGGAGCGACTATTAACTTGTGTTCATGGCCAAGACAATATTATTGTAATGTGAACAAAACTATTGATATAGTCACAAAATATTGATTTATTATTACAAATAAAGTTGAACAGGACTTGGCTTCTATGCGATCTCAAAACTTTTTACGGTGGAGGAATTGCGTAGAGGATTGGCTTTTTTACATTTAATGTTTTTGGTGGGATCTAATTTATTTTTTGTAGGTCTCCTTCTTCTCTAAGTATATAACAAATTAAATTAACTTACATGCAACTAACTAAATATATAACAAACTAAATATGTAGACCTAAACTAGTACGTAAACAACATTTTTTTTTTAATAAATTAAACAATTTCGAAATTGTCGAATTTTTTAATCGAATATCTTTTAGAATAAAAGAGATTTATTTCAGAGGTAGATGGCGCTATCACATGAAATTGTTTTTATTTTAACTAAAAACCGTAGCGCGATTTAGACCAGGACAACGCCATCTATCGAGCGAGCATGCAGTATTTATCGCACTGCATTAATATGAAAGATTTTATCATTATTCATTTTATTTTAACCTAGCTTTTTTATTCATATGTATGTATATTTAATACATAATAACAATATACCACACTACGTAACAATAAAACAAATAGTAACATTTTGTACATAAATAAATAACAAAGTTATCAATGCAGTCAAAATTCATACACAATGTTCTTGAAAAACCGCAAATATAAATTTGTTTCCTATTTTTTTATTAAGTTTTAAGGTTTTTATAATTTTCCCTTTATATGTAGCTAATAACCTATCTTGGTGCCAAATTTGAAGGTTCTAAGTTTGCTAGAAGTACCTTAGACTTTTGATGATCGGTCAGTGAGTGAGTCAGTGACAAAATGGTGTAACTTTGATCGCTCATAACTCGTAAACTATTTATTCAAATTTCTTGTAATTTTGGGACTGAGCTTGTTCTAATACTTACTCTTGGTCATCGAAAACCTAAACTCCTAGCTTTGTTCACATGGAAGATACAGGGGGCTGAAATAGCCGCGAAACGCTTCGAGAAAAGATGGTACGGCCGTGCCCGCTTTGCTCGAGTCTTGGCTGGGGCACTGCCGTGCCCTCAGATAATTTTACTTGGGCATGCATTCACTTACTTACTGAATTTGCGAAGTAGTAAGTCAGGATTTATGAATCCTAATACGAAGCAAAAAATATGCTCAGACTATACAGAATGAAAAATATGTGTGTGCCTATTGGCTGTTAAGATCGTATTATTCATATTTACTGATCTGAAAAATTATTTCACTGTTCGGAGAAGGCTACACTTTCCCCGAATGACATAGGCTATCCGGGTACGGGTAGTAGTTAGCACGGGCAAAACCAGATGGGTGAAACTGCGGGAAAACAGCTAGTTATACCTATAATAAATTAAAAATGGAAATTTTTTCCTTCAATTTGGTAGGTACGGACCTTTTACCTCTATGGTGTTGAGTAGTAGGTAATTATCATGTTATTATTCCTTTACCAATATCTTTAGGCTCGTACCTAAGTAAGTACTTATAGGAAAATAAGTGCTTACCAAATTATAACTACTCTGTTAATAGGTAAGGTCTACCTACTAGATAGACACCTAGGTACCCACAATAAATACCTACCTACATGAAACCAGACGCTTAAAAGACCTGTAATATTTCATAATCAGTTTCAAATTACCCAATTTTGTCATCTATAGCTGATTTTGCGAATTATTCAAGCAGTATGAGGCAAAAGTGAGATAAAATTGCTCAATTTATCTAACTAGTCAGTTTTTTGGCGTTCAATGGAGGGAAACGTTAGATCACTTTAAGCGCTCGCATTATTCCACGAAAGGCAAAAAACAGATAGGTACCGGGTACCAAACCCTTCCTTTGGAATCGTTGAGTGAAAGCGGTAAAAGCACTTAGATTCTTTGTTTTATTTTATGAGGTACCTAGGTACCTACTTAAATCGATTTTGTTTCACTTTAATTTAAAATTTATGTGATTTGCTACCTACCTAGGTATGACTTGATACAGAGGTGGATCCAGTCCTCGAAAAAGCTTGTGAGCACAACCTACCGAAATGGTTACATTCAATTCAGGTAACCCAAGGGTAGGTAAGTACTTATATTATTGAGTACCTAGGAAGTACATAAGATAAAATACCTATGAGGGGAGTACCTACATAAGGGAGAAAGGTTCATAGGTAGGTACTTACCTACATAGAAGAAGTTGGTAGGTACATAAGGGAGTACATACAGAAGAGAGTACGTAAGGAACTATTACCTATTAAGGGAGGGGGTATAGGTAGGTACATAGGGAATAATAGAAAAATAAGAAATGTCTAAAGTTACAAGAAAATCAGGGTTACGGGTGAGCCCTCAGTGCTCAATACGGTAGATCCGACTCTGGCTAGGTGTGTCTGCCCTTCGCTTTGCACATTTTTTCGTGTTATGTTAGGTACCTACCGTGTAAGTTCTTAGAATTTTCTAGAGCACTGTTTTCTTTATTAATGCTTCCAATACTTGCTAGGGAAATCTTAAGTGCCTCTTCTTCTTTCTCCTGCCCTGTTCCCAAATTTTACTTGGGGTTGGAAATCTCAAGTGCCATAGGTACTATAATAGGTGTATCTACAATCATACATTAGGTATGCGTACCTTGAGAAATACTTATATTCATTTACTTTATCTACTTTTCTCCCGATACTTATCTGCCTACATACCTAATTCTAATGCCTATTTTCCACATCAGCGGCTGGTTATCCCTGAATAACGATAACGACTTTTTGAAGGAACCTTATTTTCAGTTATTTATCGCTGCTGGGTAGGTAATAAAGCTATTTTCCATTTTGCATGGCGCAAAAATATTTCAGTCAGTTTTTAGGGAGCCAGAAAGTTGCTGTTTGGTAACCGAGATAAAGAAGCTAGTTAGGAAATAGTGTTCATTTGTTGAAGCATTTATCATGATCCCAAAGCGACTCGTTTAGGTAAAGAAACCATCCACTGCTCAACGTTGGTTTCCTTGATTCAGCAAAAGCAAAACAATATAAAGATATCAATAATATCTAAAACTAACGACCCCGGTAGCCAAACCAACAAAACAAAAGACGAACTATAAATTATATCGGCAAACTGCTAGCTCCAGGGCGATGATAATCTTCAAATTCAAAGGGGAAGGTGAATATTCAGTCCACGTAGCACCCTCGTGCGTCTGCCGTACGTGCCTCTACTTGCCATAACTATTCCTACATTATAAGCAGATACTTCAAATACAAGAGTAATCGAACAGACGCGAATGTTCTTTGAATTTATTGAGTTGTGGCCTCCCGAAAATTTTTGTTGAGTTCTAAGTTTTAGTTGATATTTTTCGTCTGGTTGGTGGGTATTTTATTTTCAAGAAATCTTTTTTTGGATATTTACTATAGCATTCTGAGGTTACAAGTAATTACGAAGTACCAAAAAAACTTGAGATTTAAAAAAAATGCAGTTTAATGTTTAAGTTTGTCTAAGAGATTCCGAGTGCAATAAATTCATGAGCTGAAATTAATATTGACTTATTCCTCAGAATCTGATTTTGTATCTTCAAAGAGCAATAATTATCGCAAGAACCACTACCTAAAGTACTGGAAGATTGTAATGGTCTACGCCTTCGAGAAATAGTTCTAGAAACTTTGTCCTAAATAAGTGTTATAGATAGGTTCCGTATAAAGTAAATAAAGTAGGAATTGATGTTGAATTTTAGACTACCAAAATTGAAAACAAGTGGTACAAACTGAAAGCCACGTCTTAAGGGCAAAGGAATGAAAGAAAAACATAAGGTTTTCAGTTGCTCATCTCCGCGAGAAAATTGTGAGAGTCAACTAAAGAAAATGGGTCAGTGTACTCATGGCTAGCGGGCATGAAATGCTGTCACCATAATAATATACAACGCCAGAACATAGCACATACAGACATGCTATTTTCACATACATTAGATGCAGAAATGTGGAGATAATTAGGTAACATGACTGGTAGGTACTGGTAGACTGATGTAGCTTTTTGAATGGGCAGTATAAGTAGCTCTTGATCGGGATGAAAAATTATCCATCCATCTATTTAGGCTGGAAGCCGATCCCAACATAGTTGGAAAAAGGCTAGGCAGATGATGATTTTAATTATAATTGTCTGACCTTCACCTACCTAAATTGTTCAAATAAAAATTTTATTTACTTTAACATCCCAAAAAAGCTAAAAATCCAATTAACCACCAACAATAAAGCAACAAAATGAACATAAACATATAATTATGTCACCGCTTAAACAAACAATCGAAATATTGTTAAGGCCGTAATGAAACGCAAAGCGAAACCCGAGTCTCCTTACTTTAGCGAAGCCCGAGGCACTCATTAACGAGTTTTTGGAAGCTCCCGTAATGGAATAAAGTGTGGATGCATTAAAAATAACTTTACACAAAGGCACGAGGGAGTTCTCCATAAATCTCATACGTAATGCTTTTAAATTAAAGCAGGTAGGCTGATGTCAACGTCGCTCAGGACCTTGTAAGTAATAAATTCGGATATCAAATAAAATTACGAGGGTTCTGCAATATAACGTAACGTTGCAATCGTTTTGATGGCGTGTATTGCTGTGTTGTGAAAAGCTGTGCATTTTTGGAGACGCTTTTTCCATTTCTTGGAAAAGGAAAGCTAGATTGAAATGTTTTAAAATAAAGTGCAGTTTAATGGATCTCTGTTTTATGTTTTTCTTTTTCAGAGACATAACTGGCTACCTGGAATTTATGTCAGTATTTTATTTATGCTGTTGTTTTTTTATAGGCTTGTTTTGTTTTTTTATCCACTGGAAGTCAACCCCAACATAGTTGGGAAAAGGCTCGGAGGATAATGATTTTCATAGGCCTTTCGTTTCAGAAATACGCAGCTTGAATGTGATTTACCTGAGAAAGGACATAGATAGGTATGTAGTCACCTACCCCGGGAAAAAGCCAGTGTTAACTAAGAACAAAGTTATGCAGCCCACATAATATAGCGCACAAAATCCTTACGTGTCATCGCGACATCGTGTCCAATCTTTTAATCCCACTTGTTGCTCCAACTTTACGGATAAGTGGCACGAATGTTTGTACAGATAAATGAATAAAGCAAACTTAATAATACCGTTATTGTCTTTATTTAAGCGCAGTTCGTTAGTTAGTTTGAATATCTGAGGATAGAGCAAATAGTGTGTTGATTGCTGGAGCTCGCCGCTCGGGCTATGAGAGTGAAGGAATAGTGAGTGCACCTGTGTCTGCGCAAATGCTCGTGCGCTATAATATGTCCTGCGAAGCTGGCAGATCTCCTTATACAAGAACAGCCGCTGTGGTCGAAATCGACCTTGGACGCCATTATTATTATGATATCTTTCTAGGATTGTTGGAGGAGGACAATTGACGATCGAGCTTAGTATAGTGCGATGTGAAAATACTAAGTCTAAGACCCAGTCGCACCATTTATCTGCTACGATACCTAAACTCACTGGTCAAATTGGCGATTTGACAACTCAAAATGTTTTGGTGGTCGTTATAGTCAAATGGTGCAATTCGCATTGACGATGATGATATTAATTATGATAAACATGATGTCAGGATAGCCTTAAAACCTTACACAGTAAAAGTTTTCCTAAGAGTTCCAGACTACAGTATAGGTATTATAAATGAGTTAAGTACTTAAATATATTTTTTCAGACTTAATCTTATTAAAAACTTTATTAAGTGTTTACTAATAAACGTTAAGAACTTGGGGGAATACTTAATCTAGTACTTTACTTTAAATATTAATTAATTAAACTTAGGTTTACTTAGACCTAAATTAAGTTAAGTTAGATGCTTAATATTGGACCAACTTGAAAGATATTAATCACTTCATAAATCTTACTGTTATGTACCTACACAACATTTTAGAAGTCACCTCTTATGTCTCAGTTAGTTTCCAATTCGTTTATTCGTAGTGTGACTGCCTCATTGGTCTAGTGGTTGCAAGCGCGACTACTGTGCACGAGGTCTCGGGTTCGATTCCCAGATCAGGACAAAATCGCTTTGTGGGTTTTATTAACTATCATAAAGCAGCCCGTAGTCTGGAAGTTGGTGATTGATACAAACGTGCATCGGAGGAGCACGTTAATGTCAGTCTTGCGCCTGATCTCTCTCCGGTCGTGTCGGATTGCCGTCCCATCGGGCTATGAGAGTGAAGAAATAATGAGTGCACCTGAATGTGCTCAAATGCTCGTGCGTTATAACATGGCCTGCGCAATTGGCTGATCTCTTTATACAAAAACAGCCGCCGAAATCGGTCTTGAACTCCATTATTCGTACTGTGGAGCTCAACGCGACGAAAGACTAAATGGAATAGCTTTGTCAAGCTACTGCACGACTATTTGTAGGCAAACGACAGTTCGGTTGAGTCCATCATTTATTTCGTGTATCTAGGGACATGATGCGTCTATGTCAAGGATGTTCACGATATATTCTAAACCATCGATCATAGTGCGATGAATATCGATGAAAAATGTGTGGTTTATGTCGGTGTAGGTAAGGTTGTTGGTTTATATGGTGTCGTCTATAGGTGTAATGGACCTAGTTCATCATCTGCCTAGCCTTTTTCCAAATATGTTGTAATTGAGGTAAACACAGCTTTTTAAATTGATTTAAGCTTTTTGCTAAGTTGAAATTGAAACACGGGTGATAAGATCAAGCAGTGAAAATAATGAGTGAAAAAATATGACAGATTTACATTTCTGATAGAACTAACACACATTATTTACTTAATGTTAATGTACCCAATAAAGCATTTTGTCACCAGTAATATTGTTAGATTATAAAACAAATCTGAACGTTTACAAATGGATTTGAAAATGTATGCACATAGTTTAAATTTAACATCAGTTCCAAGCGGCGAAAGTATCGCGTGAAGCCTGCGTTTTAATAATAAATTATTCTAAACGGAATATTACGGCTTGATAAAAAAAAGCTCAGAAAACCCACTTCTAGTAATTCACCGTATAAGGATAAAGTATTATGGTACAGAGTTTAAAATAAAATGCTCGGTGCTGCACGATATACAAATAGCTACCACAAAGATTTTTGAAATATTATTTATTCTTCTTAACATAAATATTACAAGTAACAAAAATCTAATTAGAAATAACAGACATGTATTATTGGGGAGTTGGATACGTCACTGCACCTTTCCAGAAAAAAATAAGAAGTGAAGGGAGGGTGTTTGGGTGCTGTCTTTTGTTTTTGATGTTTGAAAAAAGATTGTTTATCATAAACGGTTTGAGTTTGAGTTTTTGAAGTGAAGCAGGTTTTTCCCATTTTATTGCAGTGCGTCTAAAAAACAGGTTTCTGCATAATCGTCCCCATTATTTTAGGAAGTGCACCTTCTGTAAAATCTGTGATGCAATACGGTGAAGACAGTAGCGAGTAGCTATTCTCGTAAGGGACTTAAGCATCATTACATTGGGGTTTATTTTTTTACTGAGGTTCACTGAACAACGCTCGTATGTGCCACGATAAAGATTATAAAATATAAATAAATGTATACACGTGGTTTTAATTCGAGACTTGCTTACTCGTGCGAAGTATTTTTTATAAGTCTCACAACCAGTCTTAGCTAATGGCATTGGGTTGCCCGGGTAACTGGGTTGAGGAGATCAGATAGGCAGTCGCTCATTGTAAAACACTGGTACTGAGCTGCATCCGGTTAGACTGGAAGCCGACCCTAATATAATTGGGAAAGGCTAGGCAAATTATCACGAAACTACGTGTTGTACAAATATCAATATTTTGTTTCCAGATAGCAAATATAGTTAGTGTTTATTTATTATAATGCGAGTAATCAACAATTGTATTTTTAAATACTGCTTCCATTATAATAATAACGTAAAAGCAAACTATTTAATATTACAAATCATAACATTATTTTAAATTAATTATGTGACTATTCAAGTCAAGTGAAAGTCAATTAAGTCTTATTTTATTTTTTAATACTTTACTATAAGTCATGTTAGTATTGATTTTTTTAACACTCCACCAATTGATAAAAAAAACTTCACTTTTCAAATAAAAGACAATGACTTGAACTAAGTGAAACTTTTAAACCATTGTCTAAAATTCGTGAAGTGCTATTAATAATTTTAGTTGTTGCAAAAGTTTCATTATGAGTGATTCCAAAGTTATCTGTGGCAGATGGACCGGCTTAATTTGATCGCTTTCAATTTTGTTTCACATTTAACTCAGTTTTGGCTAATAGACTTAAGGGAATTTTCGAGATTTTAGATTTTTCAAAATATTTTAAAACAGAAATATGCTTATTGTTTTTATGTGCTGCCATTTGAGAAAATATATTTCATTTTACTTATTTTAATAAAGGCGCTTTGAATATATCTCAATTTGATATAAGTGCCTACTGTTATATAATTTCTCTATCTCAATATAAGTTGTTTCTAAAACACTGTTTAATCTGATTTAATTGTATATTCAAAACGATATATAAGTAACTACAGCCTCTTCAGAGGTAGTAAATATACAGGTATAATATTTTTAGTGCCACAAATGAACGTAACAGAACACAGGCAACGACCCACTATCAAAGGCATGTAAATAACAGTCGAAACTCAGCTAATCCATACTATCGGATAGCATTCAACAGCTTAAAGTTGAACGTTCGACCATAGAGCGTAATGTCTATGCGTACGTCATTATGGGCCAGGTGTCCGCCGCTATTTACCGCCCTACTTAGTCAAGAGCGCTGTGGGGGCGTAGTACCAGCCTTATGGATCGGGGGCATTCGGGGGACTCAGTGAGTACCGGAGTGCCGGCCCGCGCGGACGCCTCGCACTCAGCCCGAACACCCACGAAACGAGACACACATACGTAACCGACAGCGCCAGAAAGAGACAACCGCCCCTTTTCAACAGGTCGTTATTGTAACTTCCACTAAATGGTGATTCCGTGCAATAATTCTTACTTCTGTTGTACTTTTATTAAATCGTTCGCTTAAACTTTTATGAGTTTTGCAGTTATGCTTCGGAAGTTACTTTGCTAACGAATTTTACGATTATTTGAGTTTAGTGGGGCATTATGTTTATTGTTGTTCGAGAAGTTTTTGGACTTGCTGTGATTTTAAATGATGATGCGATAAAGTTTTGGATTAAACATTTTACCGTCACAAAGTCACTCAGCTAACAGTGTAACAAAAAATAATATGAACCCCTAAAATAATTTTCAAAAATTACATAAGAAATTTCTGGAATATCATACTAGCAATACTTCAGTGTCGTAAGCAGTACTCCTTATATCTTGTCGATGGCCAGAACATCCCCAGCCACCTGATGATATGTGTCCACAGACAACCATTTATATCAATAAGGAGGGTATTCTGACGTTTATCCTTATGTTATCTCCACTTCTATTACTGGCAAATCTAAGGAGGTTTTATACCCACAAATTCTTGATAAATGACGGTCGCCAACTAGTTGATTTTCTATTCTGTGGGTGTCGTTCGTATCATTTTTGTTCTACCATCTTGGACTATCAATTGTTTGCAAGCTATTTGACCTATTTTTGTAGTGGCCTCTTTAGTTAAAGTAGGAAGGCGTATCGATGCGTTCATTGTGCTTTATTTATAGTGGTTTTTGTGTGAATTGTTTACTGGAAAAGTTTGTAGGTATATATACAAATTGGCGTTACTGAATTTTAATGGTCAAAATTATTTTACTAATATAAATCGTTTAAAATATCTACGTTTATGTGTAAAATATTATATGTTGTGAGTATCAAGAAAAAATACTCCCCGTTCAGTCACACATAAAAATATATTGAAAGGTTTTTAAAACCAATATAATTAGTTTTTATTTGTGCGATCAATATTTACATTTTTAAAGAAAAATAAACGGCGTTAAGATTTTGTTGAAATAAAAATAAGTGCTTCGTAGTCGTAACCTAAAATATGAGGAAGACGGTGCACCTTTTAATTACACGCGAATATACACAAAGGAAATTTTTATATTTTTACGAGCGCTCTTTTCGCTCATAAAAATAATCAGGATTTATCGCATTATTATGGGCAGTTTTAATCTATTTTAAGATGCTATCTTAAAAATATGCTTTGAGATTAATTAATTATAAAGAATATAGCACTGCTAGGTTGGATTAAAATTAAATAACTCTATCCAATTGCCCCAATAAAGCTAATAGACATTCAATATATTTCTCGTATTCAGTGCACAAGCATTGCACTTAATTAATCAATTGAACATGCTACGAGCCTCTACGAACCTCTACGGGCTACGGGCTACGGGCTACGGGCTACGAGCTACGAGCTACACATTTCTGTAGCAGTGCTACGCGGTCTATTCACGAAACTATTAACAGTAGTTGAAGCACTTTGGTAATGTTCAAACAGTTTTTAGTGAAATAAGTGACGGTATAAATAGTGAACGAAGTTTGATTGGACTGAATTTTGTGGAAATTCTTCAGATATTTTGTGCTGTGCTTAGTATGATTCGATAGCGATTTTATCTATAGAGTTATTCGATTAGAGCAAGTTTTTCCAGAGACACCTTTTATTTATCAAAGTTAACAAAATATCCTTTGTTATACATCTTAGTTTTAAGTCATCTTACGGTCATTCATAACATTCTATCTATCTTCTGCTTTTCTTAGTAGAAACAAAAACATCAGCCCCATATAAATAATGTCAAATTCCTGTCGAATCTCTATTAAGAAAAATAACAGATATTGGATTGTATATTGGAAACAGCTCTAAGTATATAGATCCTCACAATCGGCCTCATATTGATTAAACCTACAAACTGAAAACAGACACACGTTAGTAAAACCTTCCATTATTTACAAAGCTATTGTAGTCTAGATCAATAATAACTGTAATTAGTGCCTTCATTATATTGCGGTACAACTCAAAAACTCATTATCAAATCGATTCAACATTTGGCGGTCACGCGATAATCGATTATTAAAATCGAGCTATGTTGCTGTAAGTTTTGAGTCCTTTGTATCATTATACTTCTTAAATGAAAATATACTTAGGGTAGCCTCTAGTAATATTTATGAGCTTAATAATGAACGAAGTATTTAGTTCCGTAGAAAAATTGCATTAACGAAATTTCGCTTTCGCCTACCTATTCTATAATGTTTCATTGAGTTCAGCTCAGCCAATGGTGCTCTTAATCAGCCATATTTTTTCTTAGTATTTCAACTATATTACTTCCATACATATAGATCCCGTTCACCTAATCTAACGCAAAACTCAAGTGCACAAAAACTCAAACTTGCAACAAATTGCAACTATATCCACGTCACACTGGAAGCGATTAAGCTCAGCACAAAGAACAATCATCAAACTAGTCCCGATTGTCGCGAGTTCCATTGTTGAACACTACAACTGATTCCCAGGAGCGCACTTCGAAATCAAGGATCGGTGCACAATGTTTCACTATTCTACATCTTTGTTGCATCCATAGAGTATGGAAAGAGCAGAGATGCTATAATGCAGGTAGGTCAGGCGTCTTCTTCTAGGTCGAATAGGTACGGTGGGCATGACTAAAACGATCAGTTATGTATGAAATTATGAGGAGTTCAAGTTCTTTGAGACATCTGACAATGATTGAAAGGTGGGTTTTGGTGTCTTTTGTAAATTTTGACGTTCGAAAAGTGCTGATTTGCAGCCAATTTTGATGAAACGATTTTTGATTTTTGTGATTGTGATTTAGATTTTTGGTATTTCCAAAAATGGTCGGGTCCAAAGAAGTTGCATAGGAGCCAAGACAGTAATGTTACTTGTACTTTCTTAGCAGATTTTCCGTTATGACACCTCTGCTAGTCATTTTGTTCTCCATGGTTTCACCAATGACAAACAACAGTGACTTACTAGAAGCGCTCGTTTTTCTAAACTAGCAGTTTGCAAGACTTCACAGCGATAAATTCTTAGTGCCATAGACATGTGAGGGTAACAAAAAGGAGAAACACTTCTAGAAGTGTTACCGTGACGTTTGGTAAATGAAGTTGCGACTTGCTCGGACACTACAAACGTACGTGTGACAGAAAGTACGCTTATATACGAGTGTGTACCTATCTATATGTATGTATATCTATTTATAGAATGGTGAGAAGTGAGTTTTGTGTTTACTAAGTAATAAGATACTGGCAGTTGATTGAATTCATTAACGGCGTTTTATGTGTCACGGTGGCCTAGTGGGTAAAGAACCAACCTTTCGAGTATGAGGGTGTAGGTTCGATTCCAGGGTCAGGCAAGTACCAATGCAACTTTTCTAAGTTTGTATGTACTTTCTAAGTATACTTAGACACCAATGGCTGATAAAAAGGTGAAGGAAAACATCTTGAGGAAACCTGGACTATAAAGTCTGAAATCACCAACCCGCATTGAGCAAGCGTGGTGATTAATGCTCAATCCTTCTCCATGTGAGAGGAGGCCTGTGCCCAGCAGTGGGACGATAAAAAGGCTGTAACAGTAACAGTAACAGTTTTATGTGTCAGTTGAATCTTAAAAATCGAAATGTTTTGGATTACTTACTTCTACTATAGTGTAATGATGAAATTTGTATACGGTGTGTCCCAAATCTTAACGGGAAAGGGCGAAAGGCTAAACTATTAAGAGGTTATACCATTACTTAGGTAGTTCCAACACTTAACGGAAATTTCCGTTTGAAGAATAACATGTCAAAACCCATATTTTAAAAAAATGTATTCCAATCGTATCCTTCTGAATTAATTATAATCAAGGTTGACCTAAATCTTTACACATCGACCTTTTTTATGAGGAAAACCACAGACCTACGTCACATTTGACAGATCTATATCAAATGCAAGGGTGCATTTTAAAGTACGACCAATAAAAAAAGGGACAAATCAACAATCCATTTCGGCATACAACCTATAAATTCGTCCACTCACAACCAATTCTACGCAATGAATATCGCGAAACTGTCAAAACGGAACCTTTTTGCTGTGATTGTGTTACGCCAATTTGAAACTGGCCATCGGTACCAAGAATTCGAATTTCGAAATCGCTTTTGCCATCAAAGCCTGTGTATATTTATGGGAATGCATTACAAAGTTTTACATTTTTTATTACTAAGCGTGCGAGTTGGTCTCGAATGTTCCAGTGCAGTTGGAAGCTGATTACAAATTTAAATGGGATTCGTATGGTAACGCGTATCGTGGGCTTTGAGTTACTTACTTTGTTTTTTTTCGCCAGTTTTTACGTTGAAATGTTGGAGGTTTAATGTATGCGTAGCGTGGCTATCTTAATTGAGATATTTTTGTTTAGGAATTAAAACGGCTAGTTGCAAAAAAATTAAACTATATAGAGTAATTTTAATTTAATTTTCCGTTATATAAATGATTCTAACAATACAAATGAACCCAAACACTGAAACAGGCAAAAGTTAATCAAATTGTACTAAATAATAATTACCGAAATATAATAGTACTGCCGGGTAGCCTTCATTATATTAAGATGAGATGTTCCCAATGATGTTGAAAGATAAGACGTTAAGACAGTCGGGATTAGGTTCACTCTTGTTATTTAATTTGTCCGTCAATCAACTGATTGGACGGTGTATCTTCAAAGTAATTGCCGCTTCCTTTGATAAGGGCTTATACAATTCCTACTTCCTGATACTGTATATTGTTTTGAAATAAATAATTTCTTATCATTTTTAAATACAGGATAGTATTTCATCAATTCTGGTGGGTTGTGAGGAGATATGTTTATTTCAAAATATTTCATTTTAAAACATACCCTGATGAGCATCAAAATTAACGGTAAAACTAAACTTCATCTTGAAAATTATTTCCTTGCTATAATCACGAATCCTCAGAAAATAGATTCTGATCGGACTCTTAGAGATGTGATATAATCATTCAAGGATATTTGAAAATATTCGGAAGAATACGACATGCCAATTTAAACAGAAAATAAACAAATAAACATCACAAAAAAAATCAGGCAAACATAATCTCCAAACGCTCCATAATTCCCGCATTATCAAACATTTATTCCGCAAAATAAGTCGGTAGTCAGAAAAAACAGTATTAATACACTTATTTCTACTTGTTGAATACGGCTGCAAACATTGATAACGTATGCTAAATATATTCATACTCTTACGTCTCTGGAACTCGCTCGGTGCACAGATTAAAAAGAATCTCGTGTTATCTCTGGTTGGAGTATATTTGCTTGTGAAATTATGTTGGTTTACTTTCTTGTTAATGTTGTGAATTTTTAAGTGACTTTATTATGTCTCTTATGGTTTAAAGCAATACATACATTTAAATTAATATGATGACAGGACATAGCAAAGTTAAATTATAAGCTACTTTCGCAGCAATGTGTACCTCTAATGTGATGCAGACTAATTCAATATTAACTAAATAAATCAAGTCGATTCCAACACTAAATAGGTTTGGGACCATTAAGGTTACAAACAAACAAACAGACTAAATCCTTATTTTTTTTACTAGCAAACATTATCATTCTTCTATACGCCATAGATCAATCACTGTAATTTAATACACACTTAGCCCCACATATGACGTCAAACACTAAAATAGCCCCACTTTAATATACTAGGGCTCGTAATCACCCAATTATGGCTAACGTATGTATGTCTAATTACTATCCATTGTATGAGAACCATGGAAAATAGAATGACGAGCGGAGTTGCCATAACAGAAATCTCTTAAGAAAGCTGCGTCGCCCAAATGGGAGTGTGGGGAGGATGCGGAACGCTACTTTCACCGCCCTTTTTTGTAGAACCCGAGCGTTTTTTTTTTTTTTTTGTAAAACCGATTTTTTGACAGTATCTCAAGAAACTCGCACTAATCGTTAGTTCACTCGCTCACCGCACTTGTTTGACCCAGAAGAAGGCGCTTAACCTACCTGCCTTATGACACCTCTTTTTTGTGATGGGAAATCATCAAATGACTCCTCCCGCTGTGGGTTAGCAGTGCGAGGGAGTGTCAGACTCTTACTGACTAAAACCCATCATGTTCCTTCGTAGGCTTTTATGTACCAGGGCCGCGGTAACTCTTTCGAACAATCCCGCAGTCGCCTTGTAGCACCTCCGCTCATCTTTCCTTCCTCCTTGATAAGAACAGTTGGAAACAAAAGAACATTGCTATGAGGAACCAACACCATTAATCTACGTACTAATGGTATAACAGAGACATAAACTACCCTCTTTGTTTCTTCCTAGAATTTGTTGCGAAGTCTGATATAATAAACTGACTTGTATAAATAAAATATGTAGTGTAGTGCGAATTCTCAGTTTTGAATAGTGTCTTCTTCTTGGTCTAGGATGCTAAGCTATTTAACTTACTGTTTGGTTTAATCAAAATAAATCCAGCCGTTAAAATAACATTGAGGAACAAATAATATAAGATATTCAAAACCCAAAATTACAAACTTTGACCAATTTAGACTAAAATTACATGTTTATGAGAAATCTTTTGTAATTTGTATGTGATAAAATACAC
Organism: Helicoverpa armigera; assembly: GCF_030705265.1. NCBI lineage: Eukaryota > Metazoa > Arthropoda > Insecta > Lepidoptera > Noctuidae > Helicoverpa > Helicoverpa armigera. The sequence continues at coordinate 3,091,566 of NC_087132.1, read as the reverse complement.
TATTTTCCATTTTTTTCCGTCGTGGAAATCAAACCTCAAGACCTCATACTATTGGACATTCGACTTGAAAATACAGACAAACGTATTTCCCAAACTATAGGTACTTACAGAACAATCACTTATACCTTTTCCTAGAAAAAATATCCGACAAACCAACGTAAACAGGCCGGGTCGAGTTTTTGCGCGATAACAAAATAATTTCATCGAATACCCATACCCTTTATTCATAAAAATATTTTTATAAAGGCTCATAAATCTTACCTGTCATTATCATATTCCATATTCTTTTCATTATAAGAAGACGGCCATCGATTTATAGAGCTGCGTACATAAAGAACGTTCTACGAAAGATTTTGTTTACAAGAACAAAGTGATTAATTGATTTTTGAAATTATTTAAGTTTAATCGATAACATCTTTGATTTTGAGTCTTAAAATAGACTTGATTAACTAATTTGATTTTGATTTTCAAGTTAATGGAGTGAAACCAAATACGAATAGCCAGATTTCCCATGGAATGGTTTGCAACTGTATTATTTGCAAACCGTTTAGTGTTTTGGCACTTTGCCTGATTCTGAGTCAAGAGGTTGATTTAACATGAATATCTGCTTGTTATTAATATTTAATTATAGGCCTAGAATATTGGTACTTAATAGCTTGTCTGGCACTGTATATTTTACCACCAGTCAGATATTTTATGTAATAGTGATGGTTAATAAGAGACTTCAAATCAATGAAACCAAAAAAAACTATCACAAACATTATTTAATAATATCCTTTCACACAAAACATTAATTCATAAACGTTTAAAGAGCCTTAAAATTGAATACGACATGAATCAGAAAGCGGTACTCAAGACATTTAATTGAGCGAAGATACTATTTCGAACAAGCAACTCATTATATTGCTCTTTCCAATTACAGACTGTTGCTCTCGTGTAAACAAAGCTTATAAAATAGTACTGGGCTTAAAGTACACACTGCAAACTTTTAGTCGGCCGATAGTTTGTTTGGACTCATAAATCAGGAAGAAGATGAATGATAGTATGCACGCACATGGTAAAGATTAGGTATTTAGCCGGTTTGAGACCGACTGAAAACTTTAATTGGAATCAAAATTTTCTTGACGCTTCCCGTGACCAAAAGGTAATGCTGCCAGCCTCTTGGGTACGCTCCCAGTCAACATCGACGAGGATAATTTTTTTGACGCCTTTTAGTTTTAGTTTTTTTTTACCAGAATATGTTTTTATCGTTATTGCAGTTTTTTGTAAATACCTAATTCTAATGAATAATTTTCTTTAAAAATAATTTGCCAACCATCAGACCAACTGTTGGCCGACTGTTTAGTCTCCAGTATGCGCTTAGACATTTAGTTGAAGTTCCGTAATGCCGGTCTGAACTAAGCTTAATTATGTACTGGTTAGGATTCTAGTTTTCAAGCAACGCTGTTTGGATCCATTTGGGTTAGGTTTGCCTCATTAGATTTTCGTTGCTGAAAGTACTGTTAGTCGTGAATTTAAGAATGACTTTCAGGTTACTTTGGGTATTGTGGAGCTGATTTAAATGCTTGGTTTAGTCACGATAAAGGAACTCGTGGATAAGAAACGCGTAATGCGATCGGTACGTCGATAGTGACGAGTTCCTCTAGTCTGTGTTTCGGAAAGTCCGGAAAGTGATTGATCCCGACTGTTATCTTTAGTTTTATTTACTTTTCGAGGGCCGCGATAATCTGAAAATAGATATAAAAAAGTGGCACTAGATGAAATTTGTATGTGACGCGGAGGAATGAGAGTCATGTTGCGAGGAAGGTGATGAATATGAACGTGGATGAATATAATGGAAGAGGAAGACCAAAGAAACGATGAATGGATTGTGTGAAAGTAGATATGGTAAGAAAGGATGTTACTTTTGAGATGACGGCAGATAGAAGAGTATGGAAGGAAAAAACATGCTGCGCCGACCCTAAATCAAAATTGGGATAAGGGCAGGAGGAAGAGATGAGATTTGTATGGTTAATACTTATAAACAAATTAACAAACTTGATTTTTAATTTATATCTACTCTTTTTCTCAAATAGAGAGAGGTTTAATAAGTGCAGAGTGCCCGTGTCAAAAAAAACAAACCGACTAACAAATTGTGGTGCTAGCCTTTCCTCGTTATTTGCAAATACAGAGCAAAAGACCCAAGTGATTACTTCCATTTTAAAAGTAGGTACACTATCGTTTGTGCTTTCGTAATTTAAATTCTCCCGTGGAATGGAAATATTTGCCGTTCCACGAAATCGAAGCCATGTGTTGATAACATTCCCAAAAGAATAAAGTTCACTAGTATTGTAACTACGTAATTTATGTAGTTCTCTGTAGGTTTAAAATACAGTATCATACACTATAGTTGATTAAACAAAAATTGTGTACATATCGAAAAATGTTAAAGTCCCAAATGAATTTGGTGGTTTGTACACTGTCAAACGGGTGACGTTATAGCTAATAGCTAATGTTTGCAGATACAAACTTATGCGAAAATAATGAATCAAGAGTAAAGTTAACCAGATACTTTTCAATAACAATCGAGTCAAATCGATAAAATATCTTACACGATTCCATCAACATAGAATCTAGACATACCATCTCCTATTTCGAATAGTCTGACCTGACCCATTTGACATCCCTCGAAGACTTTGTTTCATCATGAATTATTCAACAGAAACAAATAAATATATTCTCAAGACTCCCAAAGGGACATGCGGTACAGTAAATGGGACAAAGAGATATTTTTTAGATTAAAATAAGGCTCACACTGTGTTGCTATGATATTACGTGGTTGATAGATGGGTGTCATATGTTTTTGGGGACTTTGTGCTATGTTTGTGACGACCTTTAGATTAAAGGTTAATAAAGGTACAATAAGTACACTTTAGGTACCTACAACTACCCTCGACGTAACGCTTCTATCAAAATTTGCATTTGCTTTAATTAATAAATCATTACAATAATTTTAGACACAAATTACGTTCAGCTTTTTTCAAAGCGTTTTAGATGCGTTTTTACTTATTTTTTCTTTATGTTTTTAAACTAGATTAGTTAGTTATCAAAATATTTGGTCGTCAGCATTTAAAGCAGGCATTAACGAAAGTACTTTTTCAGTGCAGTTCACGCCCGTCATATCGTACGCTTACGATATCGCCTTCGAACCTTTAGTTATCGCATGGGGTGATGAGGGGTGCAAAATATCCCTCGCGGGTACGTGCTATTGAATACGCAACGTTATGGGTTATTTTACGGTCCTTTGTCATGCTTGTTGACAGTTAATAATACATATATTTTAATGCTAAAGTTATTGATTTTGTGCGATCTGGCTCTGTAAATTGGAATAAATATAATTTTAGAAACATAATGGTGACTGAAATTATTCTTAAGGTTATTGTTTAACAGTTCAGTCCTTATAAAATTAACGTGTAATATATACTAGTCTTGATAAAACATAATTACAAAAAAAAAACATTGGATTTAGCCTTTACAGCTTTATTATTATTAAAGATCACAGATTAATTACCACAAAAGAAAGATATCCAACCAAAAAGATTCACAATGTGATTGTGATGTAATAAACCTCTGTCTAGTCGTTCATTGTTCTGTGGTGGAGCAACAAGTAAGGTTGTAACGACCTACATTTGAGCACGCCCTTTCGATATAAAATGTCACTCCGAGTTACATTGGAAGACGGTGCTTTATAACCTGAGCAAACGACGAGGGCCCAAGTAAACATCTTGGCTAATTAAATGGCTCTAATTTGTTTACTGAGACACTACACTTCTTGCAGAATAATGGTTTTATTATTTGAGTAATTTGCGTCGACGTTCTTGAGTGTAAACGATTGATTGTCAGCTGTTTCTGTGTTTGTTTGTGATTGACTTATGGATTCAATTGTTTTACGGTTTACAATGTTTACTTTGGAATAAGAAGGCACTTATTTGATTTTGCTTATTTAATAAAATAACGCTGGATGGCAAATGTGACACGGGACCCGTGATCGATATTTAAATTATCATCTCTTCTTCTAAATTATGAATGATCGATTATATTATACTTAGGTTCAAATCCAGTTTTCGGGTAAATATCTACGAGTAACAAGGACACCATTTATATTGACTTAAGATTTCTGTGTCCTGGATTATTTTTTCCTAGAGACAGCAACAATACACTTCCACAAAATTAAACACATCCACCTAAATACACAAATTGCAAATAAAACGAGTTATGGCAGCAACATTTTTATCATGCTATCCGTGCAATGATGGAACGGTAAACTCTTAACAAGGTTGTAGGAAGTTAATTAGCAAAGTTGCTTATATCAGGCTGGATCCAGGTGGAGCTTCGACTTTACACCGCATGAGTTCCCAACAAACTTCTCATCCACGTACTGAATATACATGAAATATGCGTAAATTATGTATTGTGTTTAAAAGGGCGTTTATTAATTTTGTTGCTAAGGAAATTGTGTACTTATTTCTGCTGATTAAGGTATATTTTTCAATGTCACAATTTGATATTGAAGATGGTATTTATTCAATTTTGAATTTTCCTTATCATAATAATAGGGATGATTGATCACAAATCATTTTTTTTTATCAGATCTTTCTCCTGATCAGAAATTATTGATTTCTAAATCACTACTTCTTACTTTATACCTTCTAATGAACTGCCAATAATGTTTAAACTAGTTCATAGTAGGTAGGTATACTAAGTGATTTTGTAGAACGAGAGCCAATCTCTAATCTAATCTCTAGAGCCCGACTACCGGGTAATACAGGTATTCTAATCCGAGCTAATGAAGTAAGCCTGTTAGAGCTAAAAGGAATTACTTCGAGTTTCTAAGATTTTCTTTAAAAAACCAGTATGCTTTAAACTAGAGGCTAGTAAGATAGTGAAGTAATTGATCAGAAGGTTTAACAAGTTTTTTGGATGTAGCCGATAAAAATTAACTACATTACTGTTCCAAAAAATATCTGGATCTGTCAAGAACATTGATATTTTATTGTGCTTATAAGTAGATTATAAACATAATATTTGGACACTAATTCGGTAGAATGTTATGATACCTACTACTTTTCTTAAAACAACTGATCTAAGTATATTCTGACAAATATGTTTTTCTTTTTTACACAGCCTTTATAATTATTGAAAACAAAAGGAAATAGAACGTGAAAAATACTTAACGCCAATATTTTTTATTAATAATGTCTTATTACATTTCTCATTTCGACTCGAATAATGTGTACAATTATTTATTTATTGTTTTATAATTTTACATATTGTTTGTAAACGTGCAAAGCCTGTAGGTGAGGCAGCCCTAAACAAGTTTGACGGTAACTAATAGCTTTCATACGACAATGAGGACACATTGTCAAGGAATAATATCGCCCACGTTAATAAATAAACTGAGCTGCTTATAAATAACGTGAATAACAAGTCAAGGTCATTCTCGAGTTCAAATCAGTTGACAAAATAATAAATATTCGTTTGCTTTCAAAAATATGTCGTGGCAGTTGACATGAATAAAATAATTGTTCTTAATTTTAAATTTTTTTATCTCCAACAGATTATTTTTAATAAATACCTAATTTGTGATTAATGTATTTGATACTCCTATAAAGAATTGGACGTCGTAAATAGACTTGAACGGTATACGTGGTAGGTATTTCATGTCAAATCAAATTGTTACGCTATGATCGATATTCTTAAACTATGATTATAATAGCCCAAACACGTGTTCCTAATGATATGTTATCCATTCAGTAGGTACCTACTTCACAAAAACTGTAGGTATGTCTGCCAATGAATTTGGTTTTTTTGTTAATACAGAACAGGTTTGCTATAAAAAGACTGGAAAAATGGAGGCTACTTATTACTGCATAAGTAAGCATTTTTTTATAGGATACATCAATTAAGTAGCTTTCTCGGTCTGTTACAATCAAAACCACAGCAAAGAACTGGTATAATTGTAATTACTAATAGAATGGCACGTGTTATAGACTGAAACATTTAAATTATGTAAAATGGAATAGCCGTGGCAACATGATACGAAATTATCATGATATCGGATACCAATTAAACGAGCCATTTTACACTATGTTAGCTGTATTGATAATAATAATTATTCTCTTTACATATTCGTGCGTATATTAAATGTGGTGTTTACACTTCCATTGAAATTAAAGCTTGTGTAATACATTAAATATGATTGAATTACTTTAGTGCGGTAATACAAGTATGTCATTCGTTGCAGATGTAGAAAATTTTTAGTTTTTTCATTGTATCTTTTGTGCTTTGATTTTAACACTTTTTCTAATTTATAAAAAAAAAAAACAGTTTTAAGTCTTAGCTACAGTTTTAAAATGATATTAAATGTTCTTTGCGCCCATTACTATTAAGAACAATTATAATCTGAACTGAAAAGATTGTATTTTGCAGTGATGCATACCTTTATAGTGGCTTTAGAATATACAGCATTTAATTATAAACATCATAATTTTTCACTCAATTGTGTACCAACGCAACGTTGCGATGCTCCAGTCATTTGTTTCATCAGTTTTCACGGCACCTGTTTATAAGCATGTTGCTGAGTAATGCTGACTAGCCCTCAGAAATCCTTCGATTATTGATTGACAAAGGACCAGGTCAGATAGGACCTTGGTAAAAAAGGGCCTAATAATATGTAGAAAATTCCATTATGAATTAAGGTTGTCTTGTTCGAATGACATTTTTGAATGTTGCTAGAGACTTTGACACTGTAGTGAACTTTCAGGAAGAAAATTAACTCCTAAAGTACTTTAAAGTACAGTACTATAAATGAGCTTGTAATTATTTATTAAGTAAGAATCATACTGTAAATCGTCTCAGAACGATAGGTCGATACGGGTAAATTACAATCCGATTGCGACTTAATACATTTTCTACGACCTTTAGTATTTTTCCAAACACAATGTAAATGTAATCTATATTAAACTAATAATGACAATTAAGTGTTGTGATTGACGAAAACGTATATACTTCGACTTTGATTGAGGTCGACTATTATAACGGCCTTTGTCGAATGAGGATGTCACTGTCCATTCTGATTATTAAATATGTAGGACTATTTCCAAGAGGTCAATTATTTTCGGTTTTATGGAACTGTAAATTATTAGGTCAGTCAATATTCTTGGTCGGGTGTGTATTATAGGGATTTATGTAATAAGGAACTAAAAACTAAACATATAACAATTTGAAATACCATTGTTCGTCATATATATAGCCGCGCGTATTTTTTTATCTAACTTTATCTACTCATTCGGACCTACATATTTACAAAAATTAAAAAGTCATTAATTTTAATTGTAAAAATAATTAGATTTTGGAACTCATTCGGATAAATAGACAAACATATTTTTCGAAGAATAAGCAAAGAAATACTGATCATCAGTCTAGGAGTAAACAAATATTTCTTTAATGTAGGTATCGATTTCTTCGAAGAGCTAGCTCGTAAAGCCAGAGGTTCTTAGCTTGATCCTTCAAGAAGAATCATTTTACCATTTTACTACCTCCTGAGAGTGAAGTTATAAAAAGTGCACCTGCGATTGATGCATAGCCTGCGTCATAAAATCCGTGCAGCTACGGGATATTTCGTTGATTTTAAACATGGAGAACAATATGACTAGCGGAGATGCCATAACGTGATGAAAATCTCCTAAGAAATTTGCTAAAAGAGCGGGAGATGAGGAATGGTTACTGTCTCTTTTTTGGACCCGCAAATTTCTTGTAATAGAAAAATCGTTGACAGATGAATCCGAACACGTCTTTAGTTTACTCGTAATTGAAACTGACCATATCTGTCGTGCCCACCGCATGTATTTGACCTAGAAGAAGGCGTTTGACCTACCTGTAAAGACATCTCTGCTCATCTTTCCTTACTCCATGCTTGTAAAACATGACTGAAATTCGATCTCGGACGTTTTACCATCATTTTAAGCCAACAGTAATTTATTGCATGTTCACGGAATTCCGTTCAACAAACAAACGAATGGTCGGTAAAGTTTCATTCATTACAGTCTTTGTCACAACAATGTTTTCTGTTCGTAAATTGGGTAAAATCAACTGTGATGGAAATTTAACTTTGTTTGTTCTGTGTAAGCGTATATGAACGAATGGGAGGCGGTTATTTAAAGGAATAAATATGTGATATTTTGTTACAAAATTGAAGACATGTTACTATTACATTTTCTTAGGTTTTACAATGTAAGTACTTATGTATTCTTTTATGTACTTCTTTGTGTATTTTTTAGTATGTACTACCTATACTCTTTATGTTCTTCATTATGTACCGACTTACATACTTCTTGATATATTTCCTAGATCATATTCTGTGTATTACCTTTATATACTCTTTCTATATACTCCCGTGTGCCTAAATAACCCATGTGTTAGACGTAACGTAGGTATGTTATTTTCATTATTTACATATTCACTATTTTCTTGGAAGTATCTAAAATAATCTTATCTCACGATCTTTGTTATTTCGCAGTAGTTAATCGTTTAATAGACACCTCTATTAAAGTTAATGTAGTCTTAAAAACTATCTCTTTTTCCCTAAACGTTTACTGCACTTCAGATTTTTTGTTAAGCAAACTTTTAGTTTGTAGCACGTTCAAAGTATAAAGTTGAAGAAGTGTTTTAAGTTATAAGCGCTTTAAAATAATATTTGTGTTCAAGTACATTTTTAAATAAGCAACGCCGGCGTTTAGCTTGCAACATAAAAAACACGGGATACTTGTTAATGATTCCATATTTTTAAGCTGTACTTTTGGCTCAAAAATACGAGTTAGCTAAAATAATATAAAAAGCAAGGAATAATTTGTGATAAAATTGTTACCAAAAATACCTTCTATCATTTCTAAGATACTTATCAAAAGATTACTAGTTAGAAGTGTCTGTTTAGCACATCAAACGATAAAGACACTTTTATTTTTCGATCTATACTCAGAAAATATTCTAAACAAAAAATCCAATTTATACCAAAATCTGTGATAGGACTTTCTTCACAAGCACTACGGATTACTTATAAATAATGACTGATATATTTTTTGATCCAATGTTTTTCATGTTTCGCTAATACAGTAAGCCAAAAAAACCGGCCAAGTGCGAGTCGGACTCGCGCACGAAGGGTTCCGTACCAGAGCAAAAATGTGCAAAAAGATTACGTTTGTTGTATGGGAGCCCCCAAAATATTGATTTTATTCTAGTTTTTACATCATCTGTGAAAATTTCAACTCTCTAACTATCACGGTGCATGAGATACAGCCTGATGACAGATGGACGGACGGACGGACGGACGGACAGAGGAGCGAAAACAATAGGGTCCCGTTTTAGCCTTTGGGTACGGAACCCTAAAAACTTCTGAGATATTGTATAAAGTTAGAAAAAAATATATCGTAACGGGATTAGTTCGATCCATTTTTGTTAGAGCCCAAGCATCAATCTCTTATCTAGTATTAGGTACTTGGTTTACTTCAAGCGAGGCAGTGGCTTATGGCCGACAATAATGGAAACCATTTTTTCTCGTTGTTTGAGATTTTAGTAGATTATATTGAGTTAGTCGTTGATCTACTGGTAGAAGTGCTGTTGAATGTGAAATATTGACTTTATTAGTCGTGCAATGAAATTATTTATTAATTCTAAAAAGTTGTTTTGTTACTGAATACTGGTGGCATAAGGATCGCTCTTAATTATAAAAACACTTGAAAATGCATATACATTAATACTGATTTAATAACGTACACTATCCGCATAAAGGTACGTTTTGAATGCTGGTTGCCTACTGCAAATCCCAAAATTGGATCGAAGCAGCACGCGCAGTCGCTCTCAGATATCGAATGACTTTATTTAGTCGCTTCAAGAGCGCTCGGCAACTGGCTTTCAAAACGCACCTTAACTTATCTAAATCTGAAATCGAATACCTACTCATCCAACAATCGATTCAATCAATACAAACAAACACGCTATCGCTTGGACTACCCCCGCGAACACTGTGACAACAGCACAACGTTGCAAGGAGTACATCACTTGGTATCTAGCTAATAAACCGGGGTTAGCCGGGTAAGATTGGATCGCACGTAACGACCGGGTTCGCACGCTTATATAGCTGGTAGGCTTACCCGGTTTGATCTCTGTCTGATTGGGGCATTCTAGACAGACTAGTTGCTTATGTCTGGCCTTTATAATTATCTGGTCGGTTGATAAAACATCTGTCTATCTAAGAAGCAATGAACATATTTTTTCAGACAGTCCAATGCAATTAAATAATAATTATGTACCATACGCCAGCAGGTCAAACTACCCGAATCTGTCAATACCAATCGAACATTAACCTTCCACTATTGTGATAAGGTTGAAAGTCTATTGAAGATTTTTGACAGATTGATGTGCAGTCGTCTAAAGATTGAGAACTACTTAACTAATACAGTTCTAAGGCGATGTACAGTGACATTTTACCATGTAATTTTAAACAAATACTTTTTAAACAAATTTAAATAATTGCAACTTTGTACCTCTAGAATTGCTCAAGCAAGAAAGACTGATACGCATCAACTATACGACATTTCGTTTTATTACCCATCACAAGTGCTGAACCACATGCTGAAAGATGAGCGTGTGAGTGAATAAATGTGCAATTTATCAAACCGAACACGATTCGAAGGGAATCTCAGAACTTTGATTATTGGTCGTATTCTTTGACGCGCGTGATGGAAATTTCAATAGTGAAGTAAGACCAAGATTCTTTCTAGTTGTGTAATTCGAACTTTAATGTTTGGGTCAGTTCAATTTTATTAGGCCATGACTTGATGAAAGCACATCGTAATAGTGCTATTTATTTAATATTTGTCAAGTCAGATGAATAGAATTCTTATAATTTTTTTTCTTTAAGTGATTTGCAAAAACCTCCCCATTTGTAGACTTGATTTGATTGTAGACATCCAGATTGTCCCGAGGCCTATCGCGTCTGCGGTGGCCATCTTGTGGTATCCACTAGCTACGTGATGATGTTGGTCCAATTAAATAGACTTCTAACCGTTTTTTTTAATGAAAACTGGTGCTCGATTTTCAAACACGTTTTATAAAATCGGTTCCTAACGTAATTACCTATTTATTTATTTTATTACATAATTATTATGTACAGATACCCCATACCATTAATCCCATGCCCACAGATCATTGTGTACCACCTGATCCTTATTTCAAAGATATATAGTCTGCAATATACGTCAGAGTAATCTCTTGGCGTATCTTATGTGCTGGTATCAGGTGCGCGAGAAATTCGCGGTTTATGTTCCTAATGTTGAGACTGTGATTGTTTTTATTTATTTGAAGTAATATTTTTACGCGTGGTATTGCATTTTTGACGTCTTCTGAGATTAATGTGTTTCAGTAATAAAATTCGTCATCATTCGTCCAAATATTAGTGTAGATAAAGAATAACCGCACACTACAAACTTTTCGTTGGCCCATAGTTTGTTTGGCCTCATAAATCAGTAAAAGAGGAATGGTATTACGCAAATTACAAAGCCCGAAATTATCAGACCAACTAAAACTATGACTGGTATCAAGAATTTCTTTAAAAAAATTGCTTAGTCTGTACTGTGTGGGTACTCTTATAAATAAAACATATTAATATATACAGTAATCGACCCCTTGTAATAATATTATCACACTCCTCCAATCGTGCCATCTTAGATAAGATTCTTCACAGAACTTAAAATCTTACTACAATAGGGAGAATATATTATGTTATACATCTTCCCTTTGAACATATTTTACGGTATCGGTATGAAAATCAATGATCTATATGGTGAAGATATTACTTTCTATAGATACATGTCTTTGTATCCGTAAGGTTGACTGACGATGTGATTTTCAGCTGAAGTGATATCCTTTTGAAGTGCGCCTATTCTAGTGTAGAAAGGCAACAAGGGAAAGTCAAAGACATGTTCGTTGAGGGAGATACGAATGAAGATATAAGACGTTACATCTGCTGGTACTTACTGTTAAGGAAAAGCTAGAATGCTGTGTCATAGCAGATTTTCTTAGAACCCATATTTTGTTAAATGTGGTTAGAAAGTAAGCCACGTGTTGTTTGTCCACTGTTATTAAATTATCAAACAATACGGATATGTTTAAAATATTTAATTTTATGATTTCTTTACTTAATCTATACTCATATTATAAAGCTGAAGAGTTTGTTTGTTTGTTTGAACGCGCCAATCTCAGGAACTACTGGTCCGATTTGAAAATTTCTTTCAGTGTTAGATAGCCCATTTATCGAGAAAGGCTATAGGTTACTTTTTATCCCGGTACAGGAAGTAGTTCCCACGGGATGCGGGTGAAACCGCTGGCAGAAGCTAGTTCTCAATTATTCATGTTTTCGCATATTATTTTTTAAAATTTTTAGGACCATCCAAATAACTAATTGTCTACAACCATTTACAATTTTGTTTTGTTCTCAAAATGCACAGTGCAATTTTGACATCAACATCTAAGAATCACTTGACCCGTAAATTGGTTAATACAAGCTTGTGACGTCACCAGGCAATCGCGTGATCTGACGCACTGAGCTCCTGCGCAGTTTAAGGACAAGGCCAGTTGAGTGCAACTCCTTGACTATAAGAAATAAGATAAAAACAAAAATAAGGGGCCTTTCATGTGCGATTATGGACCTATTTTTTAAAGTCCTGGTAAATGATTGTGAGTTTTTAACTGGCTTTGAAATCCTTGTTGGAAGAGATTGTCCATTTTTTCTAAAACACCACAAGTATTTGAAGATATCCCACTTATTTTATCCGTAAATTAAATTGACAATCACAAATGTATATTGGATCCTAAGATATCGTATTAAAGTTCAATTTCCTTTGTCCACAGATAGTGTAGCGAGGAAGAGAAGCCATGTGTTACTTCAGCATAATAGTGATAATATTCGATAGTTTTGTGTTGTGAAGTGTCAGTGAGTTCTCCGACATGCATTGGAAGCGTGACGTTCAACTGTTGCTGCTGTTCGCCCATTTGTCTGGAGTTATTCTGGGTGAGTTTGATTATTATACGAGTCTACATTGTTTATTAATAATACCTAGGTACTTAATAGAAATAAGAGGTATTTGTGGACTTTTAAAGTTACTATGACCGATAAATGATCACTTGATTATGCAATAAAATCTTGACTGTCTTTGAAAATATTGTGAAGTTGATGATAAGATGATATCATCAATATTTCATGATGTATAAAACAATTTAAATAAAATCATTAGGCGATGGATTTATGGGTTAACTATTAGGTAAAAAAAATATTATATCGGCTACAATTAGCTATCGGCTAATCACACATGGCTTTGACAAAATCACATTGGTATTACGTTTATAATAGCCTATATTCTCTAATGGCCAGTTTCTTCATCAAAAGTTAAAGTCAAAGTAATGTCTAAAGTAAAAGTAACGGTCAAATTCGTTTTTTCAAGGCTAAAGTGACAGCAAAACTAATAGAAAAATTGAATTTGACCGTTACTTTCACTTTAGACATTACTTTGACTTTTACTTTGGCTTTAACTTTTGATGAAGAAACTGGCTGTAAGCTGGACAAATATATCGCACATAACATTACCAATCGTAACAAAATCAATACAAATTCCATTACAAAACCCAACAACTTAAACAGCAATTAATCAAAGCTGCAAATTGATATTAATACGAACACTTACCTAAGTCTACTCAATTAGCTAGCTCGGTACTAAACGAACATTATAGGCACATACATACTTAGTACCTATTAAGTCCTGTAATACGATTAATCGTAGCTTACCAGAGTGTCGGACGGACGTAATAACTTCTGTATAACTAGATTTAGGGATGTGCTAACAATAGGTATTAAACCTGGTTATAGCATAGATCACGTTTAGTTCATGCATAACATAATGTTTGCAATATTTAAGACCTACACCTTTTTTACGGTATAATTTTCTATATATTAACTTTTTTTACTGCTTACATGTTTGCTTAAACACGATAATCACAGGTTAGAGACGTCAGAACTACAAAACCATGCATTATCATAATAATTATCTCACAAAAACAAACCTCGATAGTTCGAACAGCAGTTAGTATTTGAATTTTAATTAATTTTGAGGGCAACTAAAATACTAAACACAAATGCTAAATAAGTTAATTTGTAAAATTTAATAGTGATTATTATAATTGAATTGCAATCGTTTTTAAAAAGCACACACCAGATATTTAATTATTGAAAACACAGTTAATTAGTTTATTTTAATGCAGTTAAAATTAAATGTTGACGTAATACGTAATTACATTGCAAATTATATTTGGAACGGTTTTCACCTGAACGCCTAGAATTGTAAAGTATTAAACTAGCGATTATGCATAATTAAATCGGAAAATCCGATAATAGGTATTGTTCTAACACAATATACTACTAATCCTATTTCAATGAACAATTAATTTCCAATTCATTAATATAATCTCTCATATGCAATCAATATTCTTTTAACTTGCATTATTTATTTGAAAAAATGGTTGGTATTTTTGAATACGTAATCAAAAGGCGTATGGCGATCTCCAGATCTGCAATGGACAAGCTGAGGAAAATATGGAGGAATCGCAACATTTTTAGAGCCACAAAGATCCGACTAGTACGGACACTCGTATTCCCCATATTCCTGTATGCCGCAGAAACGTGGACCCTTCGGGAGGTAGAGAGGAAGAAGATAGACGCCCTAGAGATGTGGTGCTGGAGAAGAATGCTCGGAGTATCGTGGACTGAATTTCGTACCAACGAATCTATACTTCGAGAACTAGGCATCAAGCAACGTCTATCGTCTTTGGTACAGTCTCGTATCCTCAGTTATTTTGGTCACGTATGCCGCCGAGGGGAGGTGGCTATTGAGCGACTTGTGGTTCAGGGCAGGGTTGAGGGTACCAGGCCACGAGGAAGATCGCCTATGAGGTGGACTGACCAGATAAAAGCGGCAGTAAATGGCTCATCGTCACTCTACGAATGCACGAGGAAGGCGGCCATCAGAGAGGAGTGGCGGCGGGTTGTAAAGCTTGCAACCAACACCTGAAGTGATGACCACGACCACTCTGTCAAGAGTGATAACGACAAAGAAGAAGAATTAAGAAAGAAAGAAAGAAAGAAAGAAAACTTATTTATTGACACAAACCATACATACACATAGAAACAACAAAAAAAAACAAAATAAAAGAACAAAAGGTTGCGTCAAATAGGTCCAGTTCAGCATTATGCCAGACAGCTAGTGTCTGACGCTGGTTTTCAACTGGACCTATGCGGAGTTGCGGATGTCCATCGGTATGAACTGATTTATGCTCTATAGAAAAACTAATAAAACTACTAAACTATGTACTATTTAAAAAAGAAAGAAAAAAAGGAACGTAAATCATAATCAGAAGGATTAGTCACAAAAATTAAATAAAAATAAAAAGTGGAGGTAAACATAAATAAATTCATACCGTGACTAATCGCAATCCTGAGGAAGCATCGCTCAGTGACGATTTTATTTCACACAGATGAAATGTTACAGTGTGCACACATTCAAAGAGCCGTAAAAAATTAGTAATTTCCAATTTTTTTACAAAAAAACCTAGTGAAAACACGCCATGTTTTCCTTCAATTCCCAGACGAAATTATAAATAAAAGCAGACAAAAACCAAGGGGTCAATAAACCGCTTCATTCCAGAACGTTCGGTAAGGAACACGCTTTAATTAATACTTTCAGCAACTTAGACAGCTTAAAGCTGTACGAGTATTTGTTGGATACTTTAAGATAATAATAGAGATGCTTTCTAGATGAATTTTATAGTTTAAATCTACTGCTGAAAAGCTCAATAATAATTTTATGAAGTGTTGTGTTCTTGCATTTTTTCAATGATAGGTAAGTATTCATTGAAATTAAATCTCTTAGTTAATCTACCAACCTCGTAGCACACGGCCGTATTGTTTTATATAACCAATCTATGCGTTTTTGATATGTAGAAATAGAAATATACTGCGTAAGCTTGGGAGTGGTCTAGTTGGCCAGTCATGCAATGACTGTGTACATTGTTTTATTTACGCACACAAACATAGCTCAACTACTTTACTGAAATAAAACATCTATCCCACAAAAAATAAAAGAAATAACGCCCCAAGATTAATAGTCAGGACCTCTAGAAAAACTTCTAACATCTCCCTACTACAAATAGCTTAACAGACAAACAAAAGAACATTGCTGAATATGTTCACGTTTGCCAATAGAGAAACTTGACACTCACGTACATGCAAACTTTGTTGAGCGGCTTCTAATAAAATTTATTCGTCCGTCCATTAGTAACTTTTGTGACTTTCTGCTAAGGAAATGCCTAATCTTCTTAATTTGTGAGGCGGTTCAAAGTTTTTGTTCTTACAAAGGTGAAGGTCATCAAATATTGTTGAGGAATGGATTTTATGTAAGCTGTTTTTGCTTGGTGAGAATTGGTGAGATTATATTGCAAAGAATTTTTTATTGTTTTACCAAACTTCTACAATGCCGATGTTAGATTCGAAATGTGATCGGACTTATGCATCACACACTTCTATCTTTTTATTTTTATGAAACACCTCAGCTTAAATTAAACTAGAACATTTTGAATGATACTAATTTCTTGTAGGTAAACCAAAGACAAATGCATTCTACAATTTAAAAAAAATATATTATTCTAACACAAACAGTGCAGCTCTTCAGAGACAATTCTCTTAAGATAGTAATTTCCGCAATAACCTTTTAAAAGAAGGCAAAGGTGCCACTCGTACGTACTTACCCGACGCTGACAGAATGAGGTCCCATGAGATAGCAGACGATTTTATCTAGCAAACGGGCACCATTCCAAACTGGGATAACATATATGTTCGGGTATAAAAATCAATGAAACTTTAATGTCATTAGTTATTGGTTCCCCCAGTCCTTTTTACATGATTACACCTTTAATTTGCCAACTAACACAGAGTTTAATACTGGACTTTTGTTTTTGAATGTTATTATTACCTAAGGATTTAATATTGCACTTGTAGAAATTAGCTTTAAATCAGCCCAGAAATTAAAGAAATTAAACCTAAAGCACACCAAGTAGTCTACACTCACAAATTACAATACAACTGACGAAAATCCTTTCAGTCTAGCTTAAAAAGCCAGGTGTATGATTATAAATGTGTTAATAAAGGTTGATAGTCAGAATATTAGTGCGCATGCTCGTTAGCTCTACGTGATAGACCTCAGATAGCCAGAGACTTTGAAGAGAATAGACTGACTCGCGAATCTATCTAGCTCCTAAAGATATCTACAAGGAAACATTGCATATGATTTAGCGAACACAAAGGCGCACCCTGTTTTGAACTGAACGCTGTACTAATTAAAAAATAAATAATTCAAGACAAAATTTTCTTCCTCAGCAAAATCTTAGAGACCACGAAAAGTCCATAATAACAATGACTCCAGAAGAATGAATTAGAAACCAAATTGATGACTAAAGTTTTATCCTAACCCTTTAAATTGGAAGCATTTTTCTCTTTTACTGGAAAAGTTTTAAGAAACTCGATGAACATTCTAAAACTATTTTCGTTTTCAGTAAAAGGCGGATTTCACACTGCCAATCTTTGTAATACGGTGCACTGAGCATTGATGTTCAGTACTTCATCACCATTGGAGTTTTATTACTGTTCCATGTTTGATTCTCTAGTCCCCTTGTTATACCTGATGTGATTGCTGGGCCAGTGTATTCATAATACATCATGCGTCTTGTACAACGCGATTTGTCAATTCTAGCATTCAAGACCAAGTTTTTCACTGTTCTTTTTGTCACCATTAGTCATTGTATCCAATTTCTTACCAAGAATTACATGTTCCATATAAAATCACTTAGTTAACACGAATGATAGATTGTTTAATATGAACTTACTCACCTCTTAAAGACTGCCTGAATTTTCCTGTGACATCTTTAAGCTATGCTCATTCTCAACTCCTCGTGGTTTTGTACTCTGTCTTTTGGCACGTGGCACGTCTGTGTGTGATCCTCCCAATCAAAGTCGTCGGTAGCGTTGTAATAATTAATTTGGCACCGTTGACAAGTTGCCCTGGCAACAAGTTTGTGTTTAGGCGTTATACTCAAACAACATGTAACGTGTTACTCTGGGGACCTCTTACAACTTTGTCCTGATGTTAAGCATGTGATGTAATATTGATCGTTGAGACATGAAAAAGTACTTGGGATTTTTGATCTTAGTTCTAAAACTGCAGACAAGTCAAATAGCCAATGCAGCGTGTAGGTGTGAACGTTGCATTCAACAAGTTGGCTAAACAATGCGACTTATGATCATATTGAATTTCGTTATTCATTCAAAGGGCTAGCTGTTTGATTGAATTGCGACAGAGATAAAGCAGAGATAGTTATAGGACTTGTAAGCATCATTCTCTAATGAATAGTATCTTAAAAAAATAAAGTAACATCTGCATATTCACCTAATTATTCCATCACTATTACTTTAGATCTTAAACCCAATCACACTCTACTCCCCTCTCACGTAATTAGCACAGTTTCAGCGCACCTACTCTCAGTACCTACGGGGTGTTCAGAGCTAATTACTGACGTTATAGGAAACTTTCTCAGCATTATCGAATTTCGAGTTCTTGTGTGTTCACACTAGAACTTTGTCTACGGGTGCTGATAAAATTACCCTTAATTTATTCTCCAAGACTGGCCATTTGCAACAGCCGTGGCGAGAGATTTCTGGTTTGAGTCAAATAAGACACAGCCTGTATTTTAAGTAGGCAGAAATTTTAAATCGAGTTTTAATGATTTGCGTTGTGAATTTGATGATGGAGAGCAATTTTGGAGTGTTGATGATGATGATGATGATAAAACTGAAATAGTAATTTCAATTACATTTGCTTGTAGTTGTAGTTATATTTCGTAGACAAGTTATACAAAACAACGAAAAACAAAATATTAAATCACAGTAGGTATCTAAAAAGCTCGATGTCAAAACAATAAATGACAATTATGCTACATTCAAACGTAAATCCCCTAAAATATCAAGATAAAAAAACCATCAAAGCAAAGGGGTTGGTCGTTGAATCAATGAGCTTAACAATTAATTGGAGCTCGATCTACCGGCTAACTTCGGAGTATAATGTGCAAAATTTTAATCTGAAACGTCAAAGAGTATACGGCCAGCTCCAACTTTGTACGCCTCGCAACAGGTAGCCTTATATTTTGTACAAACTAATAGAAAGTAGCTTCAAGTGTAATTGGTTTTTTAAGTTTATGTGGAACAAGGATAGTTTTTGAGCTTTGAGCGGCTATTTTATGGTATTATAGGATATTGTTGTTAGTGTTGAAGATTTGTTAGGTAAAATTATGAAATAAAAATTATTGTAAAGTGACATCGTTGCATATAATTGTAATCTACATTTATTCTGTACGTATTTTGGTTGCAAACTTTATGATTTAAACAAAAATATGTATGTAATGTGGTAGGTTGTGAGCAAATTTTTTTAAACTGCTCATTCTATTAACTTGCAGTTGTTTCAAATACACATTGTAATCTCAAGACAGACCTCAAGAAAAATACAAAACTATCTAGTCTAATATCAAATATCGGATATCTAACCAAGAAAAAAAAGAAAACATATTTGCATATCTAGGTTTATAGCTCAGAATGGATATCGGAGAACCCGTAAACCACTTTATACCGAGAGATATCAAACTATTGGTATCGAGGAGCGATTCAGCCTGGCCTTTGACATTCCACTCAAAAAAACACTTTGAAGTAACCGAAGCCGAGTACACTGCAGACTTTAGTCGGCCGATAGTTTGATCGGGCACTTGATAAGTATGAAAATGAATGGTAGTAAGGACACATTACAACGATCAGGTATTTGGCCGATATCAGACCGATTAAGATTAAAAACTGCGGTTGGAATCAAGTTTTTTTTTAAGTACGCACATTACAACGATCAGGTATTTGTACGTTATCAGACCGATTAAAAACTCGGGTTGGAATAACAATTTTCTTTAAAAAAAATTGTCCACTTCGACCACTATCGGTCGACTATTTAGTCTGTAGTGTGCGGAAGCGTTTTGAAGTAACCGAAACCTTTACTAGTCTACGGGGACAGATGGTTTTAGAAATCGATGAGAAAATGCTGGTTGAGAGTGCTTCTTGTCTGTATTTTTTTTGTTGTGACATGTCTGTCAATAAACGAAGTTTTTTTGGAAAAATGTATGTTAGTGTGGTTTGTGTATACTAAAGACGTTATTGAAAAATATGATTTTTAACCGATTTGCCAAAGAGGAAGGGGTGGTCAATTAGCATGCTTACTGAATGTTTTTCATTTTGATTCAAACACATATTTTATTGGGGTTGTTTAAAAAACCCACTGTAAAATACCTTAACAATTTGTTAAATTAATAGTTTAAGCATATTTAAAGAAAAAATCTAAAGACGCATATGTATAGCATAAATCCTGCTCTACAATACATTTTAACATACATAGGTATATACATATACAAACATACATAATTATTATAATGTGGAGACGCTGTGCAAACAGGATGCACGCGTGCACTACAACAATCCAATTTCCGTCGCATTCTGCTTACGGAATAAACAATGCATGGAATATCTTTAGACACAGCATTTTCTACTTTTAGATAACAGGAAAGATGGTAAAAATAGCTACATTTTAAAGATAAGAATGATATGTGTATTTAATTTTATTCCGAATCTAAACTGGGTTTGCTTTAACCAATAATAATTTTATCCATCAGTAAATTCTGGTTTTAATTATGAATTAAACTTTCCTACCAAGTTTTTGGAAAATTAGGCGTTTATTTTCCGAGGCAACAATCAAATATAAAACAAAAAAATACAGCATCAATCGCTTTAACAATTTGATTCCAATATTTGTATTTTTAAATAAAAAGCTATAGCAAATCAAATAAAAGCCGTAAAAATTGGACTCTAAAATAATATTCCTTTTTCCTTGGTTTTTTTTCTGTTTACTCTAAAGTATCACATATTATAAAGTCTATCACGCCTGAAATATTATTCTATCCAATAATTCAGTTTATTTCGCAATCGAGTAAAAAATAATTAAAAAATTGCTATAGGTATAATACAAGCAATGTTAAAAAAATCCCCAATTTCTCCAGTTATATGAACATTCCAGGAAATTATCTAGAAAATAGTAGTTATACCTATATAAAACCTACATTGTAACACGTTTACAACTTCAAACAATGCTTCATTGTCGCTTTCGTAAAGCACTTTCACAGACAATGACTGTATTATCAGTCACACATTATAACTAGCACACAATGTGCTAACCTATATTTTGCATATATTGACCGGACATTGTCAACAAAGAACAATTTGTTGATACTACTGGGTAAAGTGGGTCAGGGAGAGTTTGTGCCTACAAGGAGACATTATATTATCTGTTTATAAAATATAATACATAATCTATACTGATATTATAACATGAACTATTTTTTATTTGTTTATTAAGGCTCTAAATTACAGATTGATTTGACAATTTTTTTCACTGTTGGGGAGGTACACTTTCCTCAAAAATGTTCCTAGAAGCATATAGAAATACAATAAAACCAATTTATATTTCAATTAAGTTAAATTTTATTTTTTCAGAACTTTTCGCATATCTTTTGGTTTCACGTATTTTTTCGCTTTATTAAATCCGTGTTAATTTCATTTATATAGATTTCTACAGTGTAAACATAAAGCAATAGATAATATAAAACAAATGATGAGCACAACAAACATTCTTGTACCAGGAACATTCTAGAATTAACTGGAAGCAATGCTACATTTTGCTCCATAAATGTGGTTTAAAACTTTGAGGAAAACTGAAGTTACGGCCAATTTAGATTTCTTAGAAAAGTCCAGAGAATTTAATAACCATGCAGCGGGGATAGGAACGTAAGTCTAGAGTAGGTATTTGATTCCAATTGAGGCTTACACAAGCTAGACAAGAAATATTTTATTTATTATTTTGACCATACTTTTCCACCTACTTTCTTTAAATATTGCATGTCCGACTTGGATGGACTGTTGAGCCAATCTATTACAACCATAATGTACACAGTTGTGCAATAAATTAATCTTTATTATATTAGGTACATGTTGAATGTAACAGAATGTTACTTACTTTATTTCTAGAGTCATTCATCATCATTATAACAGCCTATTGCCGTCTTCTGTTGAACGTAGGCTAAGCATTTCTAACTATAGAACAGAATTTAAGTAACGCAGTAATAATGAAAAACAAATGAAAGCTAGGAGCAAGTTTCTTGTCTTGTAATAAGGTCGGAATATGTGTAGGATGTCTGACACACATAGATTATAATGTATGTGTATATTAGGGTGTCCCAAGACATAAGGGGGATTTTTTTTTTCTCGAATTCAAATACGCATACCCTCTAATTTTTTTCGGTTTGACCTCATTAACTCCTATAATAAATATTATCTCGATCAGACAGTGGTAACCCGTGCCGACTTAATGCCAAAGTGTTCACATAAAAATTTGTACTGACTTACTATGGAGAAATTTAGATCCTAATTATTTTTACTAAAAATAAACCTCAAATGCATCCAAATAATGTATTATCTTCTCATATACATTGAAAAATAATATCATTGTTAAGATTTTCATTTTAAAGTAGTTTTTTTTTTACAGTCAGGATAAATTTTCCGATGTTCTAGGACGGTACCTAACAATAACTGTTTTTGTTCCTCATCTACTGTGATTAATCAATAAAAGTCTTGCATGAACTTCACCGATCTTTCGGCCACATCGTTCACTAACTCTCAGTGCTGAAACTTTGGTTTCTTGATACGAAGCATTATTTGACTAGAAGGTAGGACACATTCATGTAGAAAACTGTCATTAATTTTAAGGCGATCGATCAAAGAACTCGCTTTTTACTGAAATGGGGTGATTTTGTCATACAACGTACCGTAAAGATCATCTTTTGAAAAAAAAAAATAACCAAAGACAAAATAACCCCTGAAAAACAATACATCCAATCGTTCATTTTTCAAGAGTTATTTCCTCTTCGCTCCTCTGAGGCGCGTGCTTTTTGTAACTCGCGCTAACTATTAGGCAGGCTGCTCTCCTGGCTGTCATTTAACATCTTGGACAGTCGTTTCGGGTAGTCAGAAGCCAATAAGTCTGACACTAGTCTTATCAAAGGGGTATTGGGTAGCTGGGTAACTGGGTTGAGAAGTCAGATAGGCAATCGCTCCTTGTAAAACTCTAGTACTCAGCTGAATCCGGCAAGAATGGAAGCCGACCCCAACATAGTTGGGAAAAGGCTCGGGACATGATGATTTATTCTTATTAATCAAAATCAAACAAATTACATATCTAAGTTGCTGAAAAAGTCGTGATGGCGTTGCTTAAAAACGTCTTTGTGTCTTTTGTCCCTCCAAACTTGATACAAGGTGACGAGTTTCGTCACACAATTAGGCAAAGATTGGAATACGCGCCTTTTCCCAGTAGATAATGCATTCGCGAATAGTAAGATTTACGTTTTCATTCACAATTAAATTAATTTCCCGAATATCACTACATAGGTAGTATACAACAAAGTCGCTTTTTCTGTCCCCGTGTCCCGTTGTAAGCTTACCTAATTCTTCAAAACTACGCAACCGATTTTCATGCGGTTTTCTCTAATAGATAGAGTGATTAAAGAGGAAGGTTTACATGTATAATAACAAACATTAATAGTGGAGAAATACTGTTATTCCGTGCGAAGCCGGAGCGGGTCGCTACTTGTACAATGAAACTGCCAGAACTTGTCCATTAGACGGAAGTTTTGAACCCGTCATTTGATGCCTTAGGTCCCCTAGTTAAAAATATACCCTTTTTATAACTGCGTAAGTCTAGTGACATGTTGGCTGTTTGAAAAAAGTTATTCGATCTCTAAATAACAAGAAATTACAAGCACATCGACGAGTTAGATCGCGTTAGTCTTAGAGAGCAAGTATGACATACATTCAAATGTAAGTCGGCACGGGTTACCGTGGTCCTACCATCATAAAATTTTATTTATAATAGTTTTGGACCAAAAGGAAAAAAATAGGAGGGTATGCGTTAAAAAAAAATGATTTTGATTTTTTTGGGACACCCTAGTGTATATGCAGTATCTAAATTATGCTGCACTGCGAAGCATAATGAGCTCATCAGTAGGAACTATTCTGGGCTCAAACTTGTTAAGCAACAGTAGAACAAAGCATAACTTCAATAATAATTTACTTCATATAACAATCTAACAGAATTGTTATCATGGTATTTTTTCAAAATTAATTAAAGTCACCAGTTTAATCGGGGTAGAAACCGATGGAAATGGAAATCAGGAAAACACAAGAAAAATATTATAGGTATGTACCTAATTATGTAAAAAGAAAATTAGATGCAGATAATATAGAACTCGAGACTTCATAAAAATTCAAAATTTTACAATGGATATAAAAATTTAAATCTTCTGAAAAATCATTTCGTAATACCCAACGCGACTATTCTCCAACTCCGAAGGTACAGAATAAAGTGTTAATATTTCGAACAAAAGTTAATCCGGAGTTTTTTATTCTCTTTGAGACCGTATTCTCCCCGTATCCTCATTTCAATTAGAGTGAAAAGATACTGTGACCGAGTTTTAATTGTCTACCCGACTCAAGGAAATTGGGTAGCTATTATAAAAGAAAGTATTGTGACCAAATGGGTGACTTTTGCCTAATTATTTTTTTAAATTATAAATGAACCGCTGTGTGTTTTCGTGATGTGAATTTAATTTTCTTGCTTTATGAAACGTGAAATTATGCACGTTGTTTTGGTCATTAAAATTATTTTTACATTATGTACTTGAGTTTTACCTTGTTTGTAATGAAAATACATACAACGTTGAACAACGTTAAACTTGAGGATAGTGACAGCTATTTCATACTAACTCTACTACTATTGTCTTTTGTTTTTGTACCGTCAAAAGAAACCTCCCAAACAGCCCTATGATATTCAAAAGAAAAAAAAATCATTCGATATTTGAAAAGCACAAACATTTTTCGAAGCGTAACACAGAATGTTAGTCGATAACAACCGAGACTCGAACCTCTTTGTACCAGACTCCTTGCTGTAATTAGATTTCAGGAATTACTTGGACAGAAGACTACGCTTACACAGAAGTTTCGAAGGCCAGGTTTCTCGCTTCAAAGTTTATTTTCGCATTCCGCATTTCTAATGGGGATGGGATCTACTTGGTATTACGCTGAAGATGTTTCGGTTTAGCTGTAGTTTGGCTGTGAAGGGAATGCCTAATAATATAAGTAGTTCGTTGAAGTACTATGTAAAATTATGTCGTTACTTGTTATTTAAAATTGGTAAAATTTAACTTAAATTCTTTTAAAACTTTTTAGAACAAACTGAAAATAATAAGTAATATAACTGGCTATATAATTTTAAAAGGCCTGACAAATAAATATAACCAAAATATACTATTTGAAATTACAAAGGAGTTCTAGGGGTGACTTTCATAATTACACAAAATTATAATTATTCATATTCTCTAACCCACATAATAATTGTTCTAGATAAACGCTTAAGCTTCGCGCTAAAGCCTGGAACCGTGCTTAAACCACTCATTAGTAAGCCCAAACACAGAGACTTGGAGCTTAGCTTAAGAAACTAGTTAACATACTGTTATATTGACTTGCTGCTGACTGAAGTGACAAATGCATGCTTTGTCGATGTGTAAGTCTGAAGTGCAATGTAATAAATGTAAATAAGGATCTAAATTAAATACCGGAAAATGCAAAAGTTCAATATAATACAAGGGTTTATAAAATAATAAACTCTGAATAAAAGACACGACACTCAAAAATATTATCAATTTATTCCCCTGATGGTTCAATTCTCTATCACGTACAGTATGTTATCACAGGGTAGTTAGTTTAAAATCGAAGTTTAGTTCATTTATATAATCATAAAGTTCGATATACCTTAAGAAGGAAATGCATAAAAAGGCTATTGATCACAAAATTAAATATTTTTTCAAACTTGTAAAAGTGTTGCAACACACAAATATGTTAGTACATTTTCATTTCTATTTATAGGCTTATCTTTAACTCACGAGAGGTCAGGCCAGTTCACAAAATAAGAACCCGTATGTAGAACAGTAGGCACAATAATTTAAATATAGGCTCGAAGCGTACAGAATAAGGGTAATTTAAAACTTCCTCAGTTATACGAGCAAGCTCAACAACTTGTTAAGATTTTAGCGAAACATGGGAAGGCTGTGTTTATGTAAATAAATCTGATACAACTTAATGATTGTTACACACGCGAACTTCTGAAAATTTACACAGTTATTGTGAACGTAAAACGTGTCCGTGCTCTGGTTTTTTAACGTTTTAATACCTCGTTAAATAATAATTTGTTTTAATGGATCATAAATATATACAAAATTAATATAATTTATGAATCAAGTTACAAGGTTTTGTAGGTTTATGAAACATAAACTACATATAATGTGATTGGTGTCAGAAATACCCACCCAAAACAATAATGTGAAAGACTGCCAAGTTCGATAATATGGGAATGCTTCGCCTATAAAATAAGTGAGATCTGAATAAGTACCAAGTTCCATAGTTACATATACCTCAGTTCAAAATAGTTACTTTTTAATGATGCTACTTGGCAAGTTTTCACACACCTTGTTATAAACCTACTAAACGCAATGAATCAAGTATTTAATTTTCTATTAAAACTTGCCAAGTAACATCATTAAAAAGTAACTATTTTGAACTGAGGTATATGTAACTATGGAACTTGGTACTTATTCAGATCTCACTTATTTTATAGGCGAAGCATTCCCATATTATCGAACTTGGCAGTCTTTCACATTATTGTTTTGGGTGGGATTTCATTTATTTTTGTAAGGTTGATTATTGTATTTTTTTCTTATGATTAAATTAGTTAAGGAAATGTCTCATTTATACTATCTTTCAGATTTATGCTTCTTACAAAGAAATGAACTAGATAGATTAACTAAATGGACTAGATTTACCAACTGACTGACATGACATGTTATCATATATTATGTTCGTGGATCAAAGTTACACATTCGTTATTTTCGAAACTGACGCACACTTGGTCATTTTCAGATCAGATTTTTACTTTACTTTGACTTAATACAAACCTTTGTAACGAATTTCAGATCGGTACGACCATTCGAAGATATATTATATAAATATAGATAAATTTATTTCGTTTTAGTTCCTTAGGGGTATAAATTTACACCGGGTATAAAACACCTTCATTATTTTGAAACCGACTCACACTTGGCCATTTTCAGATTTTTCCCTTTACCTTGACATAAAGACCTACCTCCATGCCAAATTTCAAGTCAATACGACCACTGGAAGTGGTCTAGGTTTTTGATGAGTGAGTCAGTCAGTCAGTCAGTCAGTGAGTGTATAGTAAAAATAACGATTTTCTGACGTCAATATCTCAAGACCTACAATAGGTATATTAATGAAATTTTGTATTTTAGATAAGTGAGGGGGTCTCAACAGATACTAGAAATTTGGTATGCGTAAATAAAATAGATTTTGAGTTATAGGGGGGTCGAATTTGGCCCGAAATGGTTCGTGTAATATAACCCACGGCCGGTGTGTCGCTTTTTTTGCTCGAACTTGGCGGACACACTGCCGTGTGTCTAGACCAAAAATACTCGTGTCTTTATTTAAATTTCCTAAGAAAGTCTATTAATAAAATATTTCACCTTTTTTCTCGGTCCTAGATAAAACCGCCTTCGTTACGGTAGAAAAGTTCCTTCTTTTTAACTAAGTTAACCTGCAGAAAATTCATTATGCATCCATTTATAAAACTTCACCTTATATACCATAAAGTTAGAAGCTACAATTATTATAATTTAACCTCGAGCCGACAGTATTTTTAAACTAAATTAATTTTCTAGTTTCACTCTGCCTGTTAACACCCGGTAAAAAATTACAGTAGTATAGGTAAAAACTATCGGTACCTAGTAATTTATTCGTCAGGAAGAAATAAAGTATTAAAAAAACTATTAAATATATCATCAGTTGGCTCGTACATACCTTTTACTCAAGCAGCTACAAAAATGTGTTAAATAAGAGATTAAAAAAAATTACAATGCCTCCATTCAGTGAAAATAGGTAGGTATAGTTTTAAGGCATAACCACTGACATGTGAAAAATAATTGCATACTTTTTATTACCGATAGTTAGATGCGGTTAATTTATTTATGTTTCTAGTGTTGAAACCAGTTGATAAGGCAGTTCATAAGGGAGAACATAAGAGAAGAACTTATGTACTCTCTTATGTACTCCTTTGATGTACTCTCTTATGTATTCCTCTTATGTATTCTCTTATGAACTCATCTTAGGTAAGCTCTTATGTACTGTCTTATATACTCTCTTATGTACTCCTCTTATATACTCTCTTATATACTCTCTTATAGCTGGATGCGAGAAGTAGAAAATCGATCTCAGTGGCGTGCACTTGGAGAGGCCTATGTCCAGCAGTGGACTGCGATAGGCTGATTATGATGATGATGATGATGATGATACTCTCTTATGTACTCCTATTATATACTCTCTTATGTACTAGTCTTATGTACTCTCTTATGAACTCATCTTAGGTACGCTCTTATATGCTCCTCTTAAGAACTCTCTCATGTACTTCGCTTATACATATACTTCTCTTATGTGCTCCTCTTATATGCTTCCCTTATATCGGATGTGTTGTACCTAACACATTAAATCCTATCACATATACTTTAAAAATTCATACTAAAATTAGTTATTATTATTTACTGAATTCCATAAAAAGGAGGATTCTCCGTTTGACCACTGCGTAGGTGGGCGAATACCTTACGTTTGGCTGAAGAATTTTGTTTTGGAAATCGTGTTTAGAAAAGACCATAAAATATCGACAACTGACGCAGCTACTTACTTAATAATATTTTATTAAGTAGTTGCCTATAATATTTGTGTAATAGTGCTTTGTATGTTATATTTGTGTAATGATATTTATGTACTTACGTCTATTTTAGTATTCAATTCTGTTAATCTCTAGTTGTCTTATACATGTCTTTCTAAGTATGTAATGCACCTACCATGTTATCTCTGCATCACCTTAAGGTTGACTGGAGAGAATGCCCATTGCATTACGTCCGCCTTTGTAATTGTTTTAGTTAATAAATAATAATAAATAAATAAATATTTTATACCAAAATACCTAGATACGTACATATATATGTATATTCACGAAGTCTAATAAGCGGGTAGATAATCACGGAACCAGGCTTGCTGGGTACTCCGCACCCCTTTGGAATATTAATGCTGCAAACTTGGATCTCGCTATCAGATAGTGACCAGCGTGATGACGTGACTTGAAGGTTATGCTAGCTAGGGTATTAGATGAATTTAAATAGGTAGGTAAGCTTCGGTGGGGAGTAATTTAAAGGGTTGGTTGTGACGAATATGAATCTTTATAGAAGGTTACCATTGCTGTTTATTTAAAAGACGACAGAAGATTTACCTCTTATGACTTTAAGTTGTATATTTTTATTGTGTGAATATTTTATATTTATTTATTTAAAATGCTGTTTACCGGTCAACAGTTTCCCGCTTGTATTATTATTTGATCAACCATATAAAATATTGCCTCGAAAAATAATACAATCTTATCCGTTTAAGAGCTAAAGTACCATATTCAGACACACTGATTCACCATAGGGCACCGTAGCTCTAAGCATTTAGCACCACAGCAAAGCCTTAAATACTCATTTGCATTTACTAAAATCTGCACATTCGATAGTTATTTGTTTTCCAAACCAAATCAGCCTGTTTTCAAGGCCGTTCTTTGGAATATTAATGCTGCAAACTTGGATCTCGCTATCTGATAGTGACCAGCGCGATGATGTGACTTGAAGGTTATGCTAGCTAGGGTATTAGATGAATTTAAATAGGTAGGTAAGCTTCAGTGGGGAGTAATTTAAAGGGTTGGTTGTGACGAATATGAATGATTTTAGATAGTTAACCTTACTAATATTTCCCTTCCCTTAAGAATTAATCTGTGCACCTAGATAAAAAGTAGCCTCTATAGAACACCTCATCCGAATCAATTCCTCCGTTTAAGAGCTCCGGTGCGATAGATAGACACACATAGCGGTCAAACTTATAACAGACCTCATTTGCATTGGGGGTTAAAAATGTCTAAAGCCTAGTGTAATTACACATTTGCAACTCAACACCATCTGCACATTCGATAGTTATTTGTTTTCCAAAAACAGCAGTCTGTTTTCAAGGCTGTCCACAAGCATTTTAGAGTTGTACGTACTGCTGGCAATTTGTGAGATATAGGCAACTGTGACGTGGTTAGTTCCGAGAGGAACATACAATGTATTCTCACACTAGTCACTACATTTTTGCTTATTACAGTTAGTAATCATCTGTTTTGGCAAAATAAAGAAAAACGTCATAAACAAACATTTTAGTAAAAAATATGACGCTGTCCTCTTATGCCCACCCTTTTATATGTTCCGAAATTAAAAAATAAGCCACTAACAAAATATTTACCACGCCAAAAAAAAACAAAAATCCAATTTAGAATTCACACACCTCATCTTACCCCATAAACACGGTCATATAAAGGCACGCATACACACCCGTGTCCGGACGCACGAATTATTAAAATCTCGCGACCTGTCCGGTGAAATCGGACAGACAAACACACACAAGAAGTGAAGATGACATTTTTTGCGTAGGCCACACGGTGACCCGAATATGTAATGACTTGCGGAACGAGAAAGTAATCCCGAGGTTTTTTTTGTAGTGTGTGTAAATGTGGTATGTGTGCGTGCAGTAATTTAGATGTAAAGTTTTAATGGGCTGTCTTTTGTTTTGACCACGCCTTACTTGATATTTTGCTTATATAGACTACTAGCCGTTTTCCCGCGGTTTCAACCGCGTTCCGTGGGAGCTACTGCCCGCACCGAGATAAAATATAGCCTACGTTACTCGCAGATAATATAGCTTTCTAATGGTGAAAGAATATTTAAAATCGGCCCAGTAATTTTTGAGTTTATCCATTACAACCGAACAAACAAAGTTTTTCTCTTTATTAAATTAGTATAGATGGGACGCCAACCAAAATAAGTGACGTGACATTACAAATTCTATACAAAATGAGATTAAGATTGAAATACTT
This sequence comes from Helicoverpa armigera, assembly GCF_030705265.1. NCBI lineage: Eukaryota > Metazoa > Arthropoda > Insecta > Lepidoptera > Noctuidae > Helicoverpa > Helicoverpa armigera. The sequence continues at coordinate 3,060,178 of NC_087132.1, read as the reverse complement.
TAAAGGGTTTATAAGAATGTGAAACATTATTATGGGTCTTCGATGGAATTTTTAATTTTGAAGACCATGATGCGATCAAGTATTTTGACCCACATTGTGCCTATGTACGCGTATATATGTAAAAGTTAAAAAGTTATCTTAATTAGATATATCTGCTGAAACAATGAATCTTTATCTGGGACTTGTACTGCAAAATCATTTGTGCGCAAACTGCTTTTATGTAAAAGACTATCCAAACTTTCAACTACAAACAATTAAAATAAAACAGAAAGATGCTCTAATTATATTTAGCGGTACATTGTGTTAAGTGAACAATGTTGTAATCGGGCCTCTGGGAGTGAGCCAGTCCTATTTACAACTGCCCACCATTTGACGAGGGTAGTGCAAACTTTCACCATTCATTTTCGATGTGTCTAATAAGCGAAAATTTTAAGCAAACCTTCCTATGTCATGTGTTGGAAAACTAATTATGCACAAATTATAAATCAATTTTAGTAACAGCAAAATGTACCTAATAACTACGCTAATCTAATAAAAAGGATTTTTTTGTTGGTTTGTGCAATGAAAACTCTGAAACTACTGAATTGATTTGAAAAACTTTTTCACTGTTAGAAAGCTACACTATTCCCAAGTAACATAGGTAATGTTTAATTCAAGTACGGAAATAAGTCCCCACGAATTGCGGGTGAAACCGCGGAAAAACCGCTAGTAGCTGTGATAAAAACATTTCACACTTAGAAAGGTTAAAGTTGTATGAGCTGTTATGATATTTATAGACTATTTAAGTATTTATTGACAGCTACCGCTCTGTTTTGTGATCGTCTTTTGTCATTTTATAAGTTAGAAGACAGTTCTAGGATTGTCTGATACAAATAGACACGTAAAAAGTAGGTGAGACTGTTTGAGTTTGCTTTTCTTTCACTGTTTATTTTTAATATTATATCTGAGTGTTCCAGTAATAATAGGGGTTAAAGTATGAAATTGCCGATTTGTACTGAAAATCTAATTTGTAATTTTTTTTAATTTTTAACAAACTTATTTAATCAAAATAGTTGCCATTATTATCTATACATTGCGGCCATCTAATAAGAAGGTCATTTATGCCGTTACGATAGAACTCTGAGGATCTAGACTGCACAAACTGTGTGAAAGAATTTTGATCTGCCTCCTGGAAAGAAACTTCTTGTGACGCAGATAATTGTCCAAATCACAAAAAAAAATGGTCGTCCGTTAGAGCAAGGTCTGGCGAATATGGAGGAAGACGAATAGTTTCCAACTGCAGTTCCTGAAGAGTTAAAACGGTTTCTTTTGCTGTATGAGGCCTCGCGTTGTCATGGAGCAATAACGGTGAAGGTCGATTCATGAGTCGTGGCTGTTTTACTGCTAATTTTTTCAACATTATTCGTCTTCGGCTGGGTATCTGGGTAGTTTGACTAGGATCGGCGTTCACCGTCTCTCTTAATTTCTCGATAATCACCTGTCAGGCGGTCTTTTTCATGGCTCGTTCTTCAAGTCGAAGTTTCCACCACGAAAGCGTTTAATCCAAAATCGCACGGTGCGTTCATTAGCAGACACCTCTTCAAATGCAGCATTGATATTGCGGGCTGTTTCTGCCGTTTACTTCCGCGTCGGAATTCATATTCAAAAATTACTCAAATTTTCGCAGTGTCCATCTTTCTTGTTTAAGTTGAATAACAAAAACAATTGAACATCGATAATCAAATGTTTCACATTTTTAAAAAGAAGAACATCACAGAAACCACGTGAAAAAAGTTTCATTCGAAAACCTCAAACCATGAAGACTCTATGGCAATTCAAAAACCTACTAGAATAAAACGGCAATTTCATACTTTAACCCCTAATAAATATAATAAAGGTTACTTAATCAATACACTAAATTGTATTTCTATAATTCCTTAAATTTACAAAACACGAGTTAACAAAATGTAATAGGATACGTTATTACGATATTGTTCCATTCAAAATTATAAAGTAATTATTGAAATAATCACGCCAATCATGTTTCTGTCCGCATCAAATTAATTTTAACGAACAGTTCACAGTATAATTTGACATACGATACCAAAATAATCATTTTTAATTAACTTGTATTTTTGATTTGGGAAAAAGATCGGTAAAATATTCGCTTAATATTATTTCCAACTATTGTTGTGTTGCAAATATTTTAGACTAAACGAAAATATAGATCAAGCTTGCCTAACTGCATTGGTCTACATAAAGATTGGTCTCAAAGTTGATAATTTACATTTCGAATTTAGCAAACTTTACCTATGTTTAGTGAACTTTACAAGAGAATAAGACCTAGTCACATATCATCATCATCATAGCCATAGAACGTCCACTGCTGAAAATAGGATTTCCTTTGATCTCCACAGATACCTGTCAGTCACATATACATATTATGTTCAAATTGATAGAGAAACTCTTTCTTTTCCAATTAGTAAAATCATTGAATTCAAAGTAATTTATGTATTGCTTGTTTTTATCGTTTCAACGTGATTGGCGTGACAGATCACTTTGTGGGCCATCACAATTTAATTACATTTTTTAACGTCGCTTAATAGTTTTATGGCCGTCGCGGCTGTTGAGGTTGATTCATGTTTAATTCTATCATTTATCTTGTTTTACTTACATGAATAAATGTGGAGTTTTGATATCGGTGATGCTTTTTAACGCTCAAACAAGCATCTTTTGTCCGTCCATCCACTCTTCTGTTACCAAGCTGTATGTGGGGTTGAATTCCATACAACGAAAAAGCTGAACTGATATAGCTTTTTATTACATACTAGCCGTTTTCCCGCGGTTTCACCCGCGTCCCGTGGGAGCTACTGCCCGCACCGGGATAAAATATAGTCTATGTTACTCGCAGATAATATAGCTTTATAATGGTGAAAGAATATTTAAAATCGGTCCAGCAGTTATTGAGTTTATCCATTACAACCAAACAAACAAAGTTTTCCTCCTTATAATATTAGTATAGATACATAGGTATACTCTATCAATGCCTCGGTGTTAAGCAGTATTATTAATTTAGATTTGTTGAACTAATTTTGAGGCTTAACATACCTGTTAATGATGACGGTCATATGTCTACCTAGGTTAATAAGGGGTTTATGTTTCGCTTTGTACAATGTACCTCTATATCGTCACTTATGCCTCTCATCATCAGCACACAATTATCGCTAATTGGCTCACGGTCGCGTTATGTCCGTGTGTTAGTGTGTGTTTCCACGAAAACTGTTCATAACCGACTTCATAAAAGGAGGTATGTTATGTATGCAGGTGGATTGTATTATCCCATGTTTACTGTTACTGTTACAGCCTTTTTATCGTCCCACTGCTGGGCACAGGCCTCCTCTCACACGGAGAAGGATTGAGCATTAATCACCACGCTTGCTCAATGCGGGTTGGTGATTCAGACTATATAGTCCCATGATTGGCTGAAACTATTTTTATGCGGTTACAACAAAGCATACAACTTATATATGTATAGGACTGACAAGAATGTATTAGTACATTATTGAAGACAGCTTTTTTGTAGTTTTTTAATTTTTTTAGTTATTGTTGAGGCTCACTGTACCTACATATCGTTACTTTTACCCATGATCATCAGCACACAATTATCGCTAATAGGCTCACGGTCGCGTTGTGCGTCCGTATATTAGTGTTTACTGTTTTTGTAAGTATAGTACTGTAATTGTTGTAAAGAAGAGAAACGATTTCAAAAAAGGAGGTATGTTTTTATGTAGGCTTTTCGCCATTATCTCAATTTTGGCACAATAGATTTTTATGGGGTTTACAAAAAGTATTTTTAGTTTAACAACATAGTATAGTACCTATATTTTTTCATAATAAATTTTAATTTGTGCTCTATCTACTTTTGAGTTTTACTGTATCTACGTATAGTCACTTGTACCCATAATCATCAGCACGCAATTATCGCTAATTGGCTCACGGTCGCGTTGTATGTCGGTGTGTTAGTGTTTACTGTTATTGAGAGCCTTCCACGAAAACTGTACTTAACCGACTTCATAAAAAGGAGGTATGTATGTCTGCAGGTTGATTGTATTGTCCCATGTTTGGCTGAACCGATTTTTATGCTTTTACAACAAAGTATACGACTTACATATCGGACTTACAAGAAGGTTTTAGTATATTATTGAAGACAGCTTTTTTGTAGTTTTTTAATATTTTAATGGGTTCAGTTATTTATGAAGCGACGATATATACATATCGTCGCTTATACCCATGATCATCAGCACACAATTATCGCTAATTGGCTCACGGTCGCGTTGTGTCTGTGTGTTAGTGTTTACTGTTATTGAGAGCCTTCCACGAATTCTGTTAGATACCTTATGCGATGGGAGTGTTAAAGGAAAATTATGTGAAATTGATTAATATTGGATGATTGGTTGACTGTTTTATAATTGGTTTCTTTTCGATAGTTATTAAAATCTGATGGGTTTTATGTAAAAGAATACGATGGGGACGAATTTTTTGACGCTTTTTAGTTGTTTGTTTTACTAGGATAGTTTTTGATATTTATTGTAAATATCTATGTAAGTCAAATTGTAAATAAAGTTAATTTTCTTTAAAAAAAAAACAATTTTATCCAAAACTTGTTATTTGACCTTTTATATTTCAAGTCAAAATAAACCCTGAAGAAACAAATTAAAAAATAGTCAACTTCAGAAGTTAAACTAGAACAGAAGACTTTTCTAAAAAAACATGCATAATTTATTCCAAAGTTTCCCTTTAAAATAAATACAGCAAGAGTTATTAGTACCTCAGAAAGCAACATTTACTCCGAGCGCTACGTTTCTAGCATTGTGCATCAGCGCGTAGCACACGCTCGGCTACGCTCGTAGCGTCGTAGCGTCGTAGCGTGCCGTAGACACCTGTCGTAGCTTTGAGACGCTACTTACAATGTTATTCACTTTTATGCTTTTTTATTTTTAATTCGTTTTTAGAATGTAAATTTGATAATGTTGTTGGAAATTGTTGTGATTCTTTGATTAAGATCGGAGTTTAAGGTACAGACAAAAAGCCAGAAAATTAATACCCTATAATTTTAAAGTTTTTTTTTCATCATTTTTGTATCAAACATGGAATAAAGAAACGTCTGTCGTATAAATACTGACTGTGAAGAGAACGAATTTATTTTCAAAAATATTACATTCTGCACTCGATGCAATCACACCATTCAAAACGTACGTGACAAAAGGCACACATCAACTTAAAAAATAAAAACAAAGCTTATCAAAAAACATCACAAAAGACACAAAACAAGAAAACTCAATTTTCTCAAACAAAATAAAAGCATACACTCCCTCAGCAATTTTTCAAAAGACATACCTTTTGGAAAATACCCTCGTAATTCCAGTACAAGTACATTTGTGCAGTATTATGCTTTGTTGTCCATTGGGGATAACAATTGTTCTTTAGTTGAAAACTAGCTTTAGTATCGATTTTGTCTTAATTTTATGAGTCCTTTGATATTTTCTGTGGACACTTATAAATGTTGAATGTAAGGTATATATTGTTTGGAATAAGTGAATATATTATTAATTGCACTTTTTTAAAATAATTATCGTAAGTGTACAGTAAGTAGGTAATAAGTTAGATAGGTAATAGGTTAGATAGGTGAATACAATTTTACTATTTTTAAAATTAAAATTGTAAATATTTCAATTAAAATAAGTAATTGCAAAATTATTTGACTGCAAAGTTAAGTTTATGTAAATACCTCTCTAGTTACAGGATGAAAAAGAATTAGATGGAAATCGTTAGCCGGCAAATAAACGCAATCAAACTTAATTTACAACACAAAAAAGATTTCCGTAACGTTAGCATTTTTTTAAAAACATACATTAATTATTATAAAGCTACCGTAATTTTATCAAAACTACTAAATCTCCCATTGTTCCCATTTTATTGCTTTTAAACATTAATTACGTAAATGTGATCGCCCTTAATCAGAACAATTTATGTTTTTGTTACAATATTTTAACACGAACACAATATTTAACATTTTGTTTGAATTAAGTTCACACCTACCTTTATCTTGGTTTATACGTACATATTCTACCTTCGTAACGATTTTCATAATTTATTTATGTAAATATGATATATGTATGTAGGGCAAAATAACAATATGTGACAGCTTATCAAACCAACGGAGGCCAAATGTCGCATCATGTTGAGACCCTTTCAATTATATACGAATCTATATAAATCGATTATACAGTTATCCGAACATAGCGACCATTTTCAGCAATATCATACATAACATTATAATTAGTATTTGTGGTACGTAGTGATAGTAATTCTATCGCTGGTTTGTACAGCAACTTTTTCGTTTCTTTTGTGAAGTTACTTAAGTTTATCTTACATATCGCTAAATGCTATTTATATAAATGAATACAGTAAATATTTGCGAAAAAATATATTTTACCAATAGGTCAAAATATGCTTGAATATAATTTTAAATTTAACTGAAGCTCTATCTGTCCGTTATTTTAAATTTAACTACATAATTATTTTATAAACGCAAACAAATCCGCAAAATTTCTAGTATAAGTTTACCGGCCTTTATATCCTCCGTCCGTGGTACTGAGAAATTGACCAGGAAAATTCTCCCTTCCACACTGGTCAATTGCGAGGTACCATGCCTGGCTGAGGCTGTAGAGGCTTGGAAAATCACCTGCCCGAATATTGATCTACCCGTCAACCCATCCTCTCAGAGACAGTGGGATGAGCCGCTCTGCAGAGCTACACGGAATAATCTGATTAATACGTCAATTTCTTCTGCAGAGCGAGCGCGCCTTCTGGCTGTGGGCGAATGGGAGTCGGGTTTATGGCTTCTGGCACTTCCGTCGTCAAACATAGGCACCTTGTTTGACGACACCACTTTCCGGCTTGCTGTTTGCTTGCGTTTGAGTGCTCCGTGCTGCTCTCCTCACCGCTGCCCATGTGGTGAAGCTGTCAGCAGCCTTGGACACCACGGCTTGTCATGTAGCCGCAGCGCCGGCCGTTTTGCACGGCATGCGAATATCAATGACATAATCCGTCGCGCTCTTGTTGCCGTCGGCGTTCCAGCCATATTAGAACCCAATGGTCTGGCACGCGACGATGGCAAGAGACCAGACGGTATGCCGTTGTTCCCGTGGAAGATGGGTAGGTCTTTAGTATGGGACGCGACCTGCGTCGATACTTTTGCACCATCTCACCTTCCTAGCTCGGCGCGATGTGCTGGTTCCGCTGCTGCGGCTGCAGAGGACCTCAAACGGCGCAAATATAGTACCCTGGTGGGTAACTATACCTTTGAGCCGTTTGGGGTTGAAACCCTCGGGCCGTGGGGTCCAAGTGCTCATCTCCTATATAAGGATATCGCTAAGCGACTTGCTGACACTTCAGGTGACCCAAGGGCTGGTTTTTATTTTGGCCAAAAAGTAAGCATTGCCATCCAACGTGGCAATGCTGCCAGCCTCTTGGGTACACTCCCGGTGGGCAGCGATGAGGAGTTTTTTGATGCAATTTTTTAAATATTTTTATTTATAGTAAGTGTATATATTAGGTAATAAGTTAGTTGTATATATATTTATTATTAAGTTATTGTAAAAAGTTATTTGTAAATAAATACGGAAAAAAAAAAATATTTTATAAACGATTTTAATTAAAAATTAAGTAATTTATATACTAAAGAGGTCAATAGACATTGAAAACCCGAGCATTCAATGAGGACGTTCTGAAGTCAAAACAAACGTGCCTGATAATTGTCAGACGTGTTTTATAATTAACCCCTCCCACGCGAATGATTCACAAATTACATTAACTACACACGCCTTTGTTAACTGTCTCTTTGCTTTAAATACTTTTAATACTCACTGATATTAAATGTAAAAGTATCTCTGTGCATCTGTATGTCGCGGTTTGTCGCCAAAACCACTGAATCAATTTATATTTAAAGCCAGATCGAGTCGAGAGCCTGAGAAAGGAAGTATGCTATTTCATTAGGCTTGACTAAGGTATTATATTAAAGTACGTGTAACAGTCCCAACAAATAAGGTTCTATTAGATGAATTTATTATAAGCATAGTAAGGAGCTAATCTTTGACTAAACTTTTCAATATTTTTGCTATACTTAAATAAATTGTTTTTCTTTTCTTCTTAAAGTAAAGCAATAAAAAAAAAGAGAAAATAGTCAAGCCTCAAAATGAAATGGGCTTGAAGGAGCCTGTAAACCCATATTTATGATTGTATTTTTAATCAACAAAAATCTTTTGTTATTCATAATATAAACCTTTGACTACGGCACTCCCCCCTAATAAAATAAACAAGAGTTGTTTTAAGAGATTTCTTTATGTATTATTTATACATGACGAAAATCTCTTAAAACAATATGTTACTATGCCTTACCTCCCAATTAGTCTCACATTTGCTTTACGCACTCAACAAAAAATCCTACTACCTAGCAAGCCTACCAAACTGCCATCATCCTACCCACTCATACCCATACCCACACATAAACACGACGCACACATAACCACCTCAGCTCACAGTTACACACGACTACAGCTCACCATATCGATAGCTCAGCTCACAGTAACCGAGTACTAAATCCGAGTGTAATGATACACGAGTTTTCCGCCCGTTAACAAACTGTCAGTTACAGTCGGCCATGGAACTACGAAACGTATTCGATAAAGGAAACTTCTAGTCTTTTGAACGATTATTTTTTTTGTCGCATTTTTAAGTGGGATACAGATTTTGGGGACAATTCGTACCTAATTTTTTTTGATTACCTTGGGAACTGGGTTGAGGAGGTCAGAAAGGCATTCGCTCCTTGTGAACCATTGCTACTTAATTGTGTCCGATTAGACAGGTAGCCGACCCCCACATATTTGAGAAAAGGCTCGGGTGATGATGATTTTTAATTTACTCTCAAATATATGGTATATGGTACTCTCAAAGATGGAGAAGTGGGGACGTTTGTTGAGCCATTTCTCTTTGCCAGCAAAAACACATAGGAAGTGGTGAAGGGTAGGTGTTTGGGGGCTATCTTTTGTTTTCGACGTTCGAAAAGTGCTGATTTATCAACCTTATTTGAATGAACTTTTTTGAATTTGAGTTGAGAATTCGGGGCTAAAACGAGACAGTTTTTTGCTAGCTATAAGTTTGCCGAACTATTTGACATATATCATAGATATTATCGCTATTACTACGACAACACAAATGACTATTTACGTCACATTTCCCTTCTATTCACAAAGTTTACAAGTTATACACTTGTCAAAGGACCTCAAACTTCATATCAGCTATACAAACTACTTTAACATTAAACACAGCTCATATTCATGTTACTTAAATAGAACTGTTAACTATGAGTACCCCATACTACCGACTACACAGTCGACCGACTGTAAATTCGATGGATAGCATTTTTGTTTTTTAAGAAAATCTTGATTCCAATCAAAATTTTTAGTCACTCTGATACTGGCCAAATAGCTGACTTTTGTAATGTGCGTAGTATCTACCATTCATCTACATATTGATTTATGAGCCCGAACAAACTATTGGTCGACCAAAAGTTTGCAGTGTGCTCTTAGACATTTGCGTTACAGACACATCAAATGCAATTGGATTCCTAGAAATATATTCCATAAAGGTTCTTTGTAGAGACAAAGTATTCAAGACTGGTTTTTTTCTGCGGTTTTAACTGCGTCCAGATGGACTGCATTTTTATCTATTTTATTCTAGAGGCAAAGTAGCTCGCTTTGTGCACCTGGATTAAAAGTATACCTTTCATCCATATTACCCACAAAAAAAATTAGGTACTAAAAAAGTTTCTTTTGCATTCATTATAACATACTGGTTTTTGCCAACATTTTCAGATAAAAATTTGCAGGTATGTTATTCTGATACATAAGCTACATTACTGCCAAGGTTCATCTAAACCCATTCTATTGCATAAAAGAGGAACACACATCCGTGCATACAAACATTCGCATTTATAATATTAGTAGGATTAACTTACAATAAAGTAAGGAGGTTAGATAGTATGTAAATGAATTAATTCCATAGACAGTAGGGCAGCGTTTTGAGCAATCAAACAAGGTTCCGTTGACCAATCAGAGCGAACTACGTTACCTTTGTTGACCATTGATTGGGCGTCGCTGGAAGCGTTTACCTTAGTCATCTCCTTGTATTTCAGTAACATGGCATTTCCATTTAATATTAAAGCTGTGTTGCGTCTCTGATTGCTTTGTCTTTCATTGTTAATTGAATTGTGTTGATTTAAATCTGGTATCCATATATTTATATCAGAGAACATAAAAATATCTATCATTTTAAGTAAAGGGAAAATATCATACAGAATATGAAATACACAGTGAAGCAAAATAATATCAAAATCAAAATGATAAAATCGAAACCTGAATTCCTGTATCGAAGAATATAAATAAAAGTATCGGGAACAGAATTGTCCGCGCAATGCAATTCCTCGTTTCCGTAAGACGAATCGGAATCTCCATTTACGAATAAAGGAAGAAGGGGGAAAGAATTTACATTCGTCGGTTAAGGGACGTCCACTCCTTAGAGCAAACATCTCGAAAGTGATTCAACATTTATACAACAGCTCTCGACTGTGTTTTTTTTTATTTGACAAGCTAAGGCCATCGCTCTCACAGCCTAAAGTATTTATTCTATAATCTCACTTCTTGAACTTTTCGTGCAATTTGGTTAGGCTTTGAGTAGGCGGATTTGGCTGGTAACCTTTCGCGTAGGATTTTGCCTTGAGGCGTAATGTAAACAATTATTTTTAGAAACAATAGTCTTGTTAAGAAAATCTTGTTAGGCACTAGAAAGTTATTTGGCAGTGTTAACGTCCTACGAATGCCAACGACTTACATCTTTCATTACGTTTGTACACCCACAACTTATTCTGATATGTAAGCTTATAGTTCATAGTGGTTAGGGCGTAGGTAATTGGGAAATAATTAACAAATATCCAAACATATTTATAGCCCGTAAACTTTGACATTTATGACCTAAAAAGCTATAAAATGTTTAACTAAAACTTCTTTAAATAGTACGAGTACAAGCTGATTTCCGAGTCTAAGCATCAGCTTTGCATATTGATAGATCTGGAAAGTAGTACTGTCCAAACAAATCTATGGACTAGCGCCTCTTTTCTTAACTTATCGCGTCCCGTCTGTGTTGGCTCGTAAAGCCGTCTTGCCCCTGATCTGTCTCCAGTCGTCTCGAATTGCAATCCCATCTTAGTTTAAGAAAAACTAACGAACGACTGCACTTCAATGCAGACAGTTTTTTCTAGTCAACCTTTAGAATAGAATCTCTAATGTCATGTACTAAATTATTAGCTTTTACCCTAAATTGTTGAAACTGTTTTCCTATTCAACCTATACTTAATTTTTGCGATTTTTTATTTTTGTAAATATGTAGATTCAATTTGCAGTCAAAGTATCTTTACATTGAATAGGTATGTACTTGTATGAATAAGAATTGAAAATACGTTTAATATTACCTGTACCTATATTAGAATAGACACTTTTTCTAGAACATAATCTCAAAAGTCATGTACTAAATTATTCTATCTTCTACCCAGAATTGTTGAAACTTGGGTATAATACAAGTTTTTAGTGGCTCGTAATAATTTAGTGTGTGAGTCCACGCGTGGTATGTTCCCTGCAATTCGTGACTCCTAACATGAAATGTGGTCGGTCTCCATTAATTCCGTCTCGTGCCTGCATCTGCGGAGAATGTGGGTAGTTCGTGGGTATGGCCAGGGGAACGAATTAAATTTTACTGTCTACCGTATTTGTGGATTAATTTAAATGTTAGGTGGATATGAAATTGTGGTTTGGTTGTTTTCTTTTGTTGAAAAGTACTTGTCTATTTATGGCTAAATGAAATAGTGATTACATTTTAAAGTACCTTAATTATAGTACTTATTAAGTTTGAAGATGAGGCCGTAAGTATAGGGCGTTTAGGTACTGCAGTCTGCCCTTTCTGTGTAATACGTAAATACCCTAAGTATTTATTTTCCATCAAAAATAGCTACAGCTCTATTAACCGTCGTTTAAAAGTCATTAATCCCTCACCTGTAATCAAAACATTCCTTCAACAACAAAATGAACAATCAAAATACAGCACCAACCGCATTTAATTTGACAAGACTAAAACATAAACAAGAATTACGTTCTCTATAATCACTACTTCATTACTTAATAATGTAACTATTGCGCCTCCGAGGTGACATTGGGTGACGTTGGGTGACATCCCTTTTAATGTAACCCTTAAGAGGCTGACGGTACCCAAAACAAAATACGTACGACAGAGAAGCCTGATGACGGGACGATCGTAACGTTCATAACATAATATTAATTAATAGCTGTAAAACGAGTTGAATAGTCAAAAATATAAATCAAATTAATTCTGTATTTACATATGGATCTTATTAATGTACATTGAAGTAATAATATATTTTTGGTCTAAGATAATTTTAAGAGGTAAGTTTACAATTTTTTTATCGAGAAAATATTCATACATATTCTTTTCGCCGTCAAAAACTGTATAGACTTGGCCAAAAAATTGTTTGAGACAAGCCAATTCGAGTGCTGTCAGCCCCTTAAGCTGACAAAGTACCGAGATGGGTGTAACTTTAGAATATTACAGGTGGTACAATGACAATGAGTTCATTTTAGACAGGTGTGTAAACAACTTGTAGTCTCGAAATTACATGAATGTTTTGTGTAAAGTTCTTGAGAAACATGTTGTCATATAGTTTTCAAGTTAGAATTTTGTGTTGGGATATTTTTCATTTAAAATACTTGAGGTAAAAGGTTGTCTGTAAGACATTGCTTTTAGTGATAAGACGCCCATTTTGTCACCTATTTTTTAGTGTAAATTGGTGTACATAATAAAGAATATAGGTATTTTTATATCTTATGACATTAAGATGTGTATAAGCAAGGTTTGGTTAAAGTTTTCGATGTTAAAAAGCGTAGACTTTTTATAATTTGCTAACACTTTAAAAGAGAACTCATAGTTAAGTTTTAAGTGCAGTTAATCAAGCCATTTAAAAAGGTGTTAGTGTAGTACTAATTATGCTACTTACTTATCGTAATTAAGAGTGCTAAATAACTCCAATAGTGGCATTTATTCCAGTATTTTTTAAATAAAATTTTACACGCCAAACATGAAATACATTTTACATCAAATTATTTTCATATTTTAGTTTAAATATGTATTTACGTGTGTTTGATGTGGTTGCCGAATATAAAGCTAATTAATGTGAGTGCTTACAAGTTAATTAAAGAATAACTCTTCAAAATAACACGTTTAAATTAACATGTCATTGTTTTAAACAATGTCTCGTCGCCACTGTCTGGGTTTTAATTAATTCTGCTTCTAAACTAGGTGTTCTTAGAAAGGCAAATGTTCATTACTGCGATACTTTTTGCATTTTAAACATTTATAGATAAAAGTGTTATATGGTATTTAAACTTAATGACATTACTGTGTGTAAATATATGTTGTACCTAACTTGACCTAACCATTCTTTGTTATTTACATAATACCTACGTGTCCATATAATACTTATTAGTTTTAAATCGGTCCAGTAGCACCTACGACTATGGCGTACAAACAAAGAAAGAAACTTTTCAGCTTTATAAGTATTCATATCACATTTTTCTACACTACCACTTAAAACATTACGACTAAAAAGCAATTACTTCCCAGATATGGTTTTCTAAACTCACCCCTTACTTAAACAGCTACTAGACCCTTTTACAGCCTTCAGGCACGAGGGACCGCTACTATGTAATTAAGAAATAATATTTTATCTACGGAATAACGCTATTCAAATTATATTCAAAGCGTAACAAAGTTTGTTCTGTAGTTTGGCCCAAGGCCTGTCTTTTGTGAGCGAAATCTTTTTATGCGGGAACTGTAGTGTTTTTGTTCTCTTCATTATTCTAGTTTTCATTCCGGTCTTCAGAATAGATGGGAACTTCCTCGCAGTTTGTATTTTGAGGATGTAATTTTCATGGTAGTTACTGATTAATATTCATCATCATCTTCTGAACCTTTTCCCAACTATGTTGGAGTCGGCTAACAGTGTAAACGGATGCAGCTGATTTATCAGTACTTTACAAGGACCGATTAATATTAAAGTTGATAAAAACATTGTTTTCTTAACAATAATTTACATGGTTAGTAGCGATTCCCTGCAGTTCTACCCATGTCCCGAGGGAACTACTTTCCACACACGGATAAAAAGTAGCATATGTCCTTTACCAGACTTTGAATTACCTGTGTAACAAATTCTCCTTCAATGGATTCGATAGTTTCACGTTTTTGTTTGTTTGTTTGACAAACACAATATAATTTAGATTCCAAAGAATTAATCATCGCTATGTAAATATAACAATTACTAAAGACATCAAGCTTTATTATTCAATCAAGTACCGAAACACACATTCAAACAACTTCATCACCATTATCCTACACAATATACACGAAAAGATTTTATTGTTTTCAGAATACCTACATCTCCTTACACAGCGACGTAATAAAAAAGGACCTACAACGCATAAAAATGTCTGTCGCGAACACGAAACGAATTTCGAAGGTGTTTTCAAACAAATGTGATTTTTATCATGAATTTTATTTGAAGAATAAAACATTGGAAACGAAAACGCGTCGGAGATTTAAGAACATATTTTTCGTATTTTTGCGTTGAGTTTTGGAGAATGTTGGAAATAACTATGGTTGTTGATTTGTTCAGTTTAATTTTTGAGGACTACGTATAATTTGAATAATATTATGTAACCGTTTTGGCTGAAGTAGCTGGAATAAGATGTAGACTACTAAACATATTGGTTTATATTATAATATCTATAGTAAAAGATATTTTGTTTGTAAAACATCTATCATAGTATGACCTTTATCTAAACTACTATTATTAAACTGAAGAGTTTTTTCATAGTTTTTGCTTGAACACGCTAATCCCAGACCTTACTTGATCGATTTGCAAAACCCTTACAGTGTTAGATAGTCCATTTATATAAGCTACATTTTACCAGGGTGAACGAAGTATTTCTTGGTAGCGGGTTAAACCGCTGGCAGAAGTCAGTAGTAAAACGAACCAAAGTAAGCATCATTAACGTTAAATCAGTCTAAACAAGTGAAATAGACATTTGAACGATACTTCAAATAACGAGCAGTCGGCGCAGCTCACGAGTTTTCCTCTTGGCAATCCACTGTAGACATTTTGTGGCGGCCGCTTCTTATTTAGAAATTGAAATCCGATAGTGAACCGACTCCAGACACGAGTATAATAATTATGTATTTAAATATATTTGGAGGGATTAACTAGACAGCTGTTATAATATTACCTACATAAGTGGTAGGTTTCGATAACTGACATTTACCGAAGGGGGCAATTTCGTAAGCAGTATCGTAGTAATAATAGTTGATTAATTTTATAAAATCGCTGGTTTTTAATCACGCTTCCCTGGCGATTTACTGACAAAGCATTTGCAAGCTTGGAAAATAACTTTTTAGTTTTTGAATAAACAGAGGGCGAAATTGAGCCATCTGAAAACATGAAAACCAATTAAAACATAAGTTACATAAGTGAGTATTAATGACGGAAACTTTCCAATAGCTTTTCTTTTGTTCATGCGTTTCAAATACTTTTCCAATACATGAAACATGCCACTTACTGTTTTACCTAGCTTTTAACTGATAGTGGGCCCCAAAAAATACTAATAGGTATTCAAAGGAAAGCCGTCCTTTGTTTTTATTACGTAGTTTTTTTGAACTGACCCACATTAAATATTCTACGTATCTTTCCTAGCAATTAGACCGGCCAGAGGACACTGACCTCGAACTTTCGTAAATTGTAAATCGGCATAGTGCTTTAGTAAACACTATGGTATCGGAATTTGATCACGATTAACCTAATCACATTTGATCCACTCGATTTTACAAATCGATTGATCGCAATCATCTGATATTATAACGATATGTGATATTAAACTACATTAGTAATTGTTAATCTAGGTAAATGTTTAGACTTAGTTTATCTACAAGATCAAATAATAAAAATGTACCTAATCAAGTATCGTTTATCAAAAAGCACCTAATATAAATATATTTTTAAATACAGCTTTTAAATGCATTTGTATGGTAAATGTATGTATGTATTTTTATTATTATATTATGTATTTTCCAGTCACTATAGCGAGCATAATAAAACCATATCAAATCATCATCATTAACCCAAATACAAATGCCTTAAGGACTTTATTTCAAATGTTACAAGACATTATAACTTGTGTGTTTTGTTTCGAACACGAGTTGAGACGTAATAACTCCAAATAAATAGGGGGGCGCAAGTTGTGGGTAGAGTAGCGCCTTCCGTGACATAATTTTGACCAAACATTGGGCAATTAACGCAAATTAAGCGGCAATTGTTTGTGATGCTATCTATATGCCTTTATGGTTGTTACTAGATTTAAGCGGGTGAATAATATATAAGCGGTAATTTTGGTAGATTCAATTTCTAGGTCGTAAGCAATGTCCCAAATTGTGGGCATTACACGTACTTTCATTTTAGTCAGCCCTTAATTTTTCTTCTTATCTTTAGATCTAGTATTTTATGCCGTAATTACAACGAGCATTTCTTTAAATTAAATAGTCAAAACACCACGCAATTACTTTATCATTTTGCAGAAAGCATTCATACTATATTAGCTAAAGTTCGTTTTACAAACCGTAAGCGGTTACACCCAAATGCACGGATATTGAGTCAGGTCAAAGTTCACAAAGTGGGTCAGCAACTGATACTAATTACGCATTTCTTAGTGTTAGTTCCGAGTCGGAGTTGTGTGAGCCAGCTGTTGTCCGCCTCGGCTGAGCTCGGCTCTGATCGGGAAAACGATTCGTTTTAATACGAGTTACCTTAGTGTCTGAATGCAGGTTGTAGTTTGTGCCGACAAATTGTGTTATTAATTTGTATTTTAACCTTTTACTAAGGTAAATTACATAGCAATATAAAGTTATGTATCAATGTGTATTTCCAATTAAAATTGTAGGTTTTTGCTAAATCGTTTGTAAGAAATAAACCTTACCAGATCAAATACGCGTTTATAATTTTGTACGTAAGTAATAACACATGAAACTCATAAACGAATTTCAAAAATTCTACCTCAAATTAAGGCACATTTTACCTTGATGGCAAACCTAAATTTTAACGACATGGCAATTTAAAAGACAGGCAGTAGCATTGCATGCGTTATCCCATAATAATTTGTAAGAAGCCCATGAACTGCTTTACTTATAAATAATTATAATTGCAGATACTATAAGCTTAATGAGTATTTCGAGTTATTTTTCGTGGTTGATTGATTATGAATAATGGTGGCAGTCGCTATGGCACGCTCAAGAACACGAATATTAAAACGTAATGTTTATATTTGTCACGATCCATTAAGTTTCGTCGTGTTTTGTTATTTCCTTTATTTTCTGGAACATTCGGCGGAGAAAATTGAGCTGTTCCTTTGTTTACTTAATTGATAGTGACAACTATTTTTTAGGAATAAAGGCTCTTAGAAGTCTCTGATCTCAAAATCAGATTGACTGAAGGTTATTTCAATTTCCTTCTTGATTGTTGCCATAGTACCATCTTTAACACACATATGAGGTGCCAGACTATTGTAAGAACATCTTGTAAAGTTATCAAGGTGTCTTGAATTTTCTTTCATCGACATGTAACTATAACAAACTTAAATGGCGACAAATAAACCATATGCAACTAAAACATTAATCAATACCTCCTTACCAGAGTTACCTTCGAAATAATCTTCAATCCAGCGAAAATCGAGATTAGCGAGGTTGAAATTTAGATAGAGATTAAATTTACACCGGGTTTACGGCCCGTTCTCTGGGGGCGAGGTGAAATATAGCGTCATTTAGCAACGGTAGGCTGAAGCGAGAAAGTGATCATCATAAACTCAGTGTTACCGGTGCCGTTTGCGTCACATAGCACTTTTAACTGGGGTGGAATGTCACCTTGTAGGTCGTACATAGGTACCTGTAATAACGTTAGGCTTAGAATAATTATTGTAGGATTTTTTACCAGGTGAAGAAAATAACTTGTATACAGGATAGCTGCTTCTAGTGTTAACACAAACTATTTACATCTATCATTAAATAACTCTGTCCCTCTGAAATTGACTACTACAGTGAATTGTTTAATTTCATCAAATGCTGTACTTCAGAATAAATTAGTCAATCATTAACATTTTGATTATGGTGTCAATGACTATATAAAATCTTCATTCGAGCGACCAAAAAGCGGATTAGGGAGTTCCAATTTAGATCAGTCTTATTGCAGCTTGTATACATTAATAAGTAAACAGTTGAACATCTACAAGAAAGTAAAGGCTACTTCAGACACAACCCTCAAATTCTACAATGATTCAGTCTTTACTTACGCTCTTACTGTAAAATACAGGGCTCCGGTATTACACGGTAGTAATTATCACTGTAAATAGTAGGTATGTATGTGCCTTACCTTCCCTGAGTCTTAAGTTAAAGCTTAGTACACGTGACTCGTTACCTCGAGGGGCGAAGACCTCATTGTCTCGTTTGTTAGCATATGTTTTCTTAGGAAATATTCATATGCAAACGTCTGGTCTTGCCTTATAATTGGGTGCTAGATTAATTTTGTTTTGTTGAGTTTTGATTGCAGTTGTTTTGAAGTTGTGTTGTGAAAGTTTTGTGGAACTAAATTAATTATAGAAATGAGTAGTCGCATTTGTATAGATTTTAAGTTTTGACTCAAAAAACGACAATTACATTTATGTGGTGTAAAAAAATCTCCTCATATAAAAAATCATCAATTTTAAAACAAATGAAGTATGAAAGCGCCAAAAAAGAGTTGGTATAATCGACCATATTATAACCCTAGAAATATCAACAACACTACCAAAATTCCATTATTATTCAGCAACAATCTACAGCTAAAAATAAACCCTTAATTAGTACTAAAATAAACGGTATCGACTAAATATTCCCACAATCGCGACACTTGGCACTCTGCTAATTTGCCGCACACATTTAAAGCTAAGATAAGCCCGTAACAAATGCGACTATTAGTCGATTATCTCGTTCGAAAATAGCTCTCGATTCTTTTACAACTCGTTTACCTCTCGATTATAGTCAGAGAGGCTTGTAGTTGAGATATTGCTGTACCAATCGATAGTTTAGGTTAAACTATGCTAGGTGTGGTTACACCAAGGATGGGTGCTACTATTTTTAGTGTATAAACGCCTTGCATGCTTTAGAGTGCATATAAAGTGGTAGTTCACTTTGTTTTTTTTTTGCGAACTAGTTGCCTGACGGTAAGCGATTATCACTGCATATAGACTCCCACTTTTACTATAGGAGTCGCGTGTTTTTTGCCGGCCTTTTTAGGCTTTATTGAGGAAAATGGGCAGTGCTCCTGAACATAAGTGCATTTTGGACACTCTAAATACGTCGTCACTGAAATAAAACTTGGAGTGTTCTCTTACTTTTTCTTTCACTAACATACTTTTTTTGCAGTTAGTAAAGATGTAACATCACCATCTAGAATACTCGTATTTCTTTATTGTGGTAGAAAGATTTCGAAGGGAAAATTATATTTGGACAGACAAAGCTTTGTATATATGTAGAGTACTTAGTTATTATCACATAAGTAAAAGCTTTTACAAGCGAAGTTGGGGATAATACAATTATTTCGCGCCGTCTCGTGATAGTAATGTTTTGTGAAAAAACTTGTTTGTTTTGGTTGTACATCCTGAAGTTGCAGTTTGTGTCCACAAATAAAGTTACAAAAAATTATGTCTTAAAACATTATTAATGCAGATTATTACGGGATTAGGCTTTAGTGATAGTGCCATACTGCTTATTTAAGAACTGAACAATTTTCTCGATAAAAAACAAACATTTTCAAAAAACCTCAAATATTGTAAGTTTGGTTGCACTAAAAGGTCATTGATTTTCGCAATATATAATTAAGTTGAGCTTGAAGTCCTGTATCAAATGGAACAATCAAAGGCTTTACCAAATACCATCTCTAGTCATTTCTCGGAACAACCGAATTAGGGCACAACTAAATCTGAACAAGTCAATAGGATAATATTGACTTTTCCTGGTATTGTTACAACATATTTATAATGCAGATATAGTGCCAATAATAGCAATTTAAAATTAGGATTATTGGTAAAAAATATGATTCTCGTGATTTCGTCAGTATTTCACTCATTTCGTATTTTTAGTATAAGTCAGGATATACACAAACAATAAAACACTGGTCCCCAGTTGCATCTGGTTCAACTGTAAGCCGACCCCAACAAAGCTGGGAAAAGGTTATGCAGATGAATTTAAGATACAATTACACGCATTTTAAACATAATAAATTATTATTAATTAAACACATTATGACAAATTTAATAATTATTTAATTAACTGTATATTTTCCTTATCCACAGTGGCTGGCATGTCCGAGGTATGGGTGGAGCTGCGCGCGCCACGGTTCGTGGTGCACCATCACAGCGCGGTGCTACGCTGCGACCATAATGTCGACCCGGAATCTCTTTACAAGGTGGGTATTTTTTTAACTTTAAATGTATTACTTTTAATCTCTTTTTAATTTAATATACATTGAGTAAAGTCCAAGTTTAAACCTATGAAAATGTATGGTTACTCCGTTATTGTTCCAGGTGTAACTTTAATAAGACCGTTAGTGTATGGGTGATTGTAGAAATTATTCTGAATATTACAAAAAGTAGATAAAGATTTCATAGATAGTCGCAGAAAAAAAAATATTCATGAAATTTTCCAAGATTCATAAATAAGGATATCTATCGTTAAAATATGTGCCTTATTATTCTTGTCTATTATTTAATCGTATAATGGGTTGTAAAATCGCTAATTAAATAAAAGACAACGAATAATACCTCTAAAATAGTGTTTTTATGGACACATATTACATAACAGAAAATAGTATGTCATTACAAAAATACATTTTATTTCTTGAACAAATACGTATCTACAGTCTAACAACAGTACAGTGCCTCTTCAACACCTCCGGCACGATCGTGACTCTAAACTAGAACAAAAGCTGCTTACGACTTCTTCTACGCGACTGTACCTACAACACAACTACAGATATATTTGTTAAGAGAACAGTCGACAACAAAAGTGCTTAACTACACCTGGTAGTCAAATGTGTTGGGGGGATATAATTGCAAAGGAATTTTCAATTTAATAATTGTAATTTCTATTAGGTATATTTAAGTAAAGATAATTGGTTTCCTTATATTCAGACCTTTTAAGATTGACTAAGAGCACACTGCCGACTAAAAAGTCGGCCGATAGTTTTAATATTCGAAATACCTGGTCGTTCTGTTATGTACCATTCATATTCATACTGACTTAAGAACCCAAACCAACTATCATCCGACTAAAAGTTTGCATTGTGCGTGTATTTTAAGACTTTTGCTAAGAAGTACGTAACGTACCTATTGTAAAATATTTTTCTTTATTTCTTTGTATGATTATTTCACACTTATACGTGCAACATTAGTGTTATAACATACTTTTTTCATACAAAACCCATAACTTATTATATAAATACCACCTGCTACGTACCTACATATATATTTTATTCTGCAGCGTTTATTCTCCGTACCTAAGTTTATAACGTTACGGTTGATTATAATCATGTTATACGACTTGAGTTCCCGACTGTACCGCTGCACGCAACTCTTAACCTTTAACTTTTAGAGTGTAAATTCTTTAATCAAGTCTTATCTAGTATCTTAATGTATCTATGTATAGCTTTGTTGAATAGACCTTCCTGTTTTTTTAATTAATGCTTTGTTTTTTTTTAAGTAGCCTTATAAATTCGAAAATGAATATGAATTAATACTTTTAGTACTAGTGGTAAAATCTAAAAAAAAAAAACAGCGAAAGATCTCCTTGACGCTACTGACAATGACGTATGCGTGGCGAAATAGTGGGCCTCTAAAATATAAGTCCGATTGCCATCGACTCACCTAAAAGAAAAAGTACTAGCAGTTCTATAGTACTAGTATTTTTTTCATTCAATAGCATAAAAGGCAAAAAGAGGGAGATAATTAATAATCTAAAAAAACATCTTGTTACACTCGATTCTTTATATTTTTTGCACAAAAAGTGATTAAAACATACCCACTGAATATTCAGAGGTCACCGAACACTATATAACAAAAATACGCCGAAGCCAAACTCCAGTCAAAATGAACATAAGTGCAGCTACCACAATGCACTTTAGTGCTAATAGCGAAAACACAAAGTGCACTAACACGACACGTTAAATCGGCCTAGAACGGATTGTTCAAGGAGGATTTGCGCATACGACCCATCTGAATTCGAAATTCGAAATTCCGAATCGTATTTGAAATTCTGAATTCGAAGTTTTAGCCCAACACTAGTGAACGAAAGCTTTGCAGGTAAAGTCTTAATGGGATGTATTATAGATATTGTCTATGCGTGTTCTACCTAACTATTATTGTGGGACCTACTGGCAATGGAATGAATATTAATAGTTATGTTGTAGATTTTTTTTGGGAAATAAGTTTTAAAACCTAATTTTGTGTCCCGTCCAAAAATAAAGTGTCAAAATACAATGTATTGTTCTTAACTATTAAGGCTCGAGCAGACCGGATGCGTATGCGTAACCACGCGCGTAGTCACGCGCGTAGTTACGGCGTAACCATGAGTTGTAATGTATGGAAATGTATGAGACAGGCCACACCGCTTGCGTAACGTAGACACGCGCGTCGTTACGCAAGCGGTGTGGCCTGTCTCATACATTTCCATACATTACAACTCATGGTTACGCCGTAACTACGCGCGTGACTACGCGCGTGGTTACGCATACGCATCCGGTCTGCTCGAGCCTTTAATGTGATCTTTACGCAGAGGCTCGTCTCGAAGGAGATACTTAGGTAGATATAAGCTATAGGGTCCTAGGCCCTATATTGTTTCTTAACTTATAATGTCCCATTTGTAAAGCATACGGAATGCTAATAAAAAATTGAGTATTGAGATATATACTCACAAAGAGCTCTAACGACTAATAAAAACCGAATAAAATTATGCAAACGTATTCTAAGCACCACTTACGCTCTATTATCATACTAATCTAAAATCCTCCAGCTTTCCCAACTAATTTAATCCTCTATTCGCCAAACATTAAAACTATAAGCACTTACATCTCAATTCACTTACATACGAACTTGCACTTAGGGATAAACTCCAATACAGCTATACTTGGAAATCGGTAATCAGGAAATTCGCATGAAACGCACACACGATAGGAAAACGAACTCCGATATCTATTAGGTGTAACCATGGAGAACAAAATAACTAGCAGAGATCCCATAACGCAAAATCTCCTAAGAAAATAGTCGCCAGAATTTGGGTGTTTGGGGGATGAGGAACGTTACTACATGTCGTCTATGGAACGCGCCCTTTTTTTTCAAAATAAATCAAAACCCATCTTTGACAGCCTTTGATTCGACATGGAACTGATTACGCCTACCGACTACGGTACGTTGCTTGACCTACAAGAAGGCACCTGACCTGCCATCCTTATGACATCTCTGGTATATTTCCTTTCTCCGTGGGAAAATTCGAAGTTCTTCGAATTAATACGCCCAGGTTTTACGAGGGTCCCCTAGTACCTATTCTCTTCGGAAATTGATTAAAAACATACTGAGTTTAGACGTAAATTGTCGCGGTTTGCTTGTTTATCCCACGCTTTGGACCTTTGTAATGAATAAATAATGCTGTTACTTTTTTTTTGTTTTGTTTGGAGAAAGTATAATTAGATAATCCGTAATGTAAAAGTTGTGGACTGTGATTCGAATAATTTAACAGTCTATTTTTAA
Organism: Helicoverpa armigera; assembly: GCF_030705265.1. Classification (NCBI taxonomy): domain Eukaryota; kingdom Metazoa; phylum Arthropoda; class Insecta; order Lepidoptera; family Noctuidae; genus Helicoverpa; species Helicoverpa armigera. The sequence goes on along the minus strand of NC_087132.1, from coordinate 3,036,143 downwards.
ATCTGGGTGACGTCGCGTTGGCTGTGTGATACGCTCTCAGTCAAACAGTTTTCAGCAAAACATCGTTATAGATTTCGGAGAACTCGATGCACTGCGGGTCTACAAACAAAACAAAACAAATAACTATTTTTAAATAAAGTCTTACGCATCATCATCATCATATGCCTAGCCTTTTCACAAATACGTTAGGGTCAGCTTTCAGTCTAACTGGATGCACTAGTGTTTTACACATTAAAACAACATTTATACAAGTAAAGGTAATAAATCTACAACAAGCATCTCTACAACAACGTAAACAATGAAACATTGAAATGTAAAACTAAAATAAACTCCCTGAAAGTTTCAGACGAAGCCACTTGCGATACTTTTACGAGTACATTTACGTTCTATACATCTGGTTCAGTTAATTTTAGATCCTCCAACTTAGACTCGGAATCAATTAGAAACGACATTCTTGCTGCAAATGAATTTGTTTTAGTTGTACTGTGCAAATTGAAGGATTTAAAGATTTTAAGAGTAGTTCCGCGTTCTGAACGAACTACTTTCTGCACCCGGATAAAATAAGCATATTTCTTTTATCGGGCTCTAGATTATCTTTGTCCATACACAGTTCAGTTGTTTTTTGTAACAGCGCAACAGACCTATAGAAAAACGAGTTTTTTACATTTATAATAAGGATGCATTTCGGGGATATGTAAATTAAACTAATATACCCAAGATCAATAATTACTTAAAATAAAAATGTCTGGATGTGTGATTAAATGTTTTTCTATATACCTACTTATCAGTATATTTTTATTTGCAGGTGGTGTTCTTCAAAAACGGTCAACGTATCATGAAGTTCGTTAGAGGGAGAGATCCTCCTTTCGAGCTTTATAACATCACCGGCACTGAGATTAATGTAAGTATTAAATGGTTTTTATACTCATTTCTTTATTTCTATCTTTTCAAAGAAACAATTACCGGTGTATATTTCCAAGAAATAATTCATATAGAACTAGCAACAGGTATTATAGGTATCTAAACTGAGTGTTGTAAACCAATCCCAAGTTTATATACTTCAATAAACATTTTCTTTAACCCAGGTTTATATCATCATTATTTACTGAATAAACATTTATCTTAATACAGTTTATTCCTCATTTGTTTTTGTTTTAACTAGGTCAAGCCTTAGTAGCCATTCTCTTCTCTATTAAATCCTAATTAGTTAGTAAGTTTCGTTAATTACCTCGAACAAGACAACTTAGAAACTTAGGCAAGCCACCAATTAACCGTCTAAGCGGTTAGGCCACTAACCTATTGATCCATTAGACTTACAGACAGTAACTACGCAAAATTTTGTAGCAAAAACTAAATGTAAAAGATTAAAAGGAATTTTTAATGTAGGCATTACGCAGATTAAACCCTTTTAAAATCTATATCTAAGTACACTAATATTATAAAGAGCTAAAGGTTTATTAGGTAACTACTTACCTAATCAAAATTTTGTTGGTATAATTTCTAGTTACAGTTCATAACAATTTTCAAAAACTGCTTATTGTTTGCGGTTTGTGTCAGATTCAGATACCTAATAATGATTGCCTATATTGATTTTTCAATCAATGGTTTACAAATGTCTTCAAACACGTTACACACGTTACACGTCACGTTACACGTTATTTTCAAAGTTTGCAGATCTAAATGGCTATTGATTCTTGAAATAAAATAATTTTCTATATTATTCTCTCCATTCTATTGTTTATTCAATAATTTCTAAGCTCCAAACCTAACTACAAATCTAAGTCTACAAGCAATCAAAGCAAACCAACAATACTGCAACGTATTTACCTTCAATACAAGCAAATCACTACAGAACATCTTAATCTACATCTGTATTCAACAGTATTGTATCTGCCGTACAAATTGAATAACCTATGTATGTAGTACATCACCATTTATCTACGAACACAATAAGACTACTGCAGAGTGTTGACTAAATTGTCGGCCGATAGTTGACCCCGATGGTTACCTAGCTACCATATCATAGAAGTATACATAATTCTGGTATATACTGCAGGAAATTCTGGTATATATTGTAGGAAACTGGTGGCACATACTATGATGCCACCTTGTAAATCTGCTGACAATTTATTTTATTTCTCACAACGATGTGCATACACTTTAGAAAACAAATGAAAGAGATATGAAACTTAGTGTATTGTGGGAGACTGATGCCTAATATAGACGTATCGTGTAACGTGTACCATGCATCTCTGTTCTGGTGTATAAGCCCAATCAAATCATCGGCCGACTAAAAGTTTCCAGTGTGCGAGGTCTTATACAGTCCGTTTCCCGAAGTCAGTTGCAAATATATTCCCAATGGACTGCTGTGTATTATATTATACATACATAGATACAATATATTATTATAAACATGGAATGAGAATCACGTTGGGCTAACTCCATTGTTGTAACTCGCGCTCACACGGGAAATTCAACAGTGTCAGTTAGCTAGTTTAAATATAGTATTGTTTCTGTTAATATGGAAGAGTGGGGACAAGCGTAAATTGGACGACTTAGTACTTTAGCAATACAACGTGAATAACATTATTATTTTATTATCTAAAAATAAAATTGTTTGAAGAATGCCTTTATGAGCATATTCATCAAAATATCTGCTTTTTGTAAATAAGAAGAACGGTCCTAGCGGATTGGCAAAAATAAGGTATTTTTCACGACGACAGAATGTTTGCAATAGGGTGTGAGAACTAACATTAGAAAAAGGTAGTTTAAAACTCGAAAATCGTTCACTCAGAACGCCCAAAGTATTTCATTATCCTCATTGACTACTGTTTTGCAATTACGGCACGGAATGTAATCACGAACCGAACTGTTGAAACAGTATGCATCGCATACAGACGGACTGCAGTCCTGGGATTGTATCGTAATCCGCACAAAAGAGGTTTGTACTGGTTCTAGCTAGATATAGCTGGTTGAAGCCAGTTTTTAAGAGCCGTTTGCGAAGAGAATGCTGATAAAAATTCTAGTGTTGTGGTAATTTTGGACTATTTGAAAAGGTTCTTTTGTTAATATGTTAATTGTTTAGTCTTTGTTTATGTGTGGCAATAAAATAGGAATAAAAGATGCATAATCCAGCTCAGATTTGGTAGATGTAGCATAATGCTAGACTGGGTTCACTGCAGAACAAAGTAAAAAGAAGGTATTTAGGAAACACATTCGTCACATCTATAAATACTATTCAATCGCATTTTTAATAAATTGTATAGGTATATTGGCGAATACGCAAAGGAAAAAATCGCGATATTTCAATGTCAATGCGAAATAATTCAGTGTGTAACAATAATGTCACACACTAAGTTAAAGCGAGCGAACCTATCACTAGAAAATAAAACTTCAATACTCATACGCGTATATTCTTTTACCAAAACCGGCACTCGATACACTTCATCTTGTTGCTCCATAAATAATAAAAGAATATAAAAAAAATATTTTCTTTTATTGATACTTCTTACAGGTATCGACATAACTGAAATAAAACCTTAATAAAAACAAATATCGCTTTTATGTTAAACGTAGGTGTATGAGGCTTTATTTTCAGATAGTTTTACGACTTCAGACTTCTTATATTCTACTTTGATAGAATAAGTAATATTACAGTACATTGTAGAATAAGAAAACAGGGTCTGAAACATGTTTAATAAAATAGGCATTTATGAAAAACATGGGTACTTATGTTCATATTTGTTTAATGTTGTTCAAACATAGAAACCCTTTCGCCCTTTGAACCGAAAGTTCTAGAAAACAATGGTGGGAACACAACAAAACAATAAGTATAAATAAATCAGCATAAACAAACAATTTAGGGTAAATATTATTTTCTCGGAGTTCCGCCGCCGGTCGACCACAAGTGCGCAGAAATGCTGCAAATGGGACAAACAATATACAGGAATTATCCTTCAACTTGTTTATTTATTACTGTTTTCATTTAATTGTGTTCTCGTTAATTTCATATGGCACTGCAATTCAAAATATTTGAAACATTTAGCAGACTTAATTGGAAATTAATAGATAATTTATGATTTAGTGATCTAGTATTACCTACTATGAATAAAAATTAAACACAGAAACTTATTTAATTTATTAACAAATAAGCAAAAACGTTTTTTGAATAGCAAAGATAAACTACTTATTTTAATTCACTACTATTTTTTATTCATTTCAAAAGCGATCATTTTCAAAGCTGGGTATTGTATTAAAATTCTAAATTGAATTTCATAAACTGCGCTCACGAAGCTAAAGTATTTTTATTTTTATGTTAAAGAGCTTTATTTGAGAACATTCTAGCTACGATTTATGGACCTCAAATTTAGTACTAATATTCCCTTTTTTAGGTACAATTTATTCCAATAATTGAATGGATTAAATTAGTAAACTTGTCTAGACTCGCCAATTGTATTAGAGCTTAGTGTTAATAGGCTAATTATATTCGCTAGATCAAATATAAAACGTTACATATTTTTTTATTTACATCGTCATTTATTTTTTATTCGATTTGATTCGCTATTTAAAACGAAACGCTATTTAAAATTGAATTTCATTTTTTTACTTGGTCCATCTCATAATTTTATCAAATTAGAAAAAAAAGAGGATTAAATACGATAGGTAATAAATGTTAATGTTTGCCTATTTTATCATTATTGGACTGAAATATCAATACATTTCGAAATAGCTGCTTGATTACAAGTCAAAATTGCCACCACTGATTATATCAAAAGTTGACCACTCGAAAACAGCAACCTAATTAAACTTTTACCCAAAACACTTCGATAGCGACGTGCAATAATATTCCTGACTCACAAACACCATATAATAAACAGTATACTCTTGTTCACAGCTAATAAAGTTGTCTCCGACATCTATAACCCTGGAGCGACTGGACTTCTCGGCGTCGGGACCCTATGCTTGCGAGATTGCGTTAGAGACACCTTTGTACTCTAAAGTATCGAAAATACATGAATTGAATGTCATTGGTAAGTAAATATAAAGATCAGTGAATAATTTGTCAAGCTTATTTTCTTATATGTATATTGTTCAAAATTATATAGGTAAAATGTACCTAACACATAAATGTTAAGAAGGATTCAATTGTTTTAATCCATAACCGTACATAAAAATTAAAAGTAGTCAAAATACGCTTTATTAAAATTTAAATCATTATGAAGCCTACAGGGATTTGATTTCCATATCAAAAATATAACTATTTACCTACGAAAAAATATGATAAGTACCTGTTTATAGCTATAAAGCTACACCATAGCATATACCTCATTCCTAATGTCACAAAATTGCCCTTGGTACTCAAAGTATTTAAATTCTATGTCATAATATAAAAAAAAATTGTTTCAGTTCGTCAGAAATACCGTCCAAAGATTAAAATAAAGCACAAAAAGCTGTCATCAAACGATCACCTGGAAGCGACGTGTCAGAGTGCGCCCGCGCACCCAGCGCCCCACCTCACCTGGTTCATTAATAATAACAAGGTAAGTTTCTAATCGCCCCAACCGATAAGTAAAAGAATGAGTAGGAAAACTGATCTGTAGTTCAAAAAAGTGAAATAGTTTATTTTCTTCATTGCATAGTGAGTAGTAATCAGTCTACAAGTTTACTAAGTTTAAGTGTACTTAGTGCCCAGTACCTATGCCTCGAATTTGGTATTTTTGAGTGTCGTCAAACGTTACACCATTTTCAAATGTTATAGTAATTGGCATGTATCTTAATTTTGTGATTGTATGTAAAATATTATAACCTTCTCATGATCTCTATCTTCTCATACACTATGTTAAACTTTATTTCTGTAAGTTCGTAAAGTTCTAGCCAATACCAAAATCCTAAAGATTACTTAATACAAAAAAAAAGGGACAAAATATCCGTACGTAGGAAGAACACTTAATTTTCTTTTATTGCTCAACGTAAAAAAATCTCAATTTAAAATAATAATTTCATGAAATATGACGTCACATTTCTCTGTGAAATTGTAAGCTCGTTCAAACGTGTCATGTAAATGTGCCTACAGAGATTTTATAGGCAAGTCGGAGTATCCGCACACTGCAAACTTTTAGTCGGCCGATAGGTTGTTTGGGCTTTTGCAACTTACAAAGATCGGGTGTTTACTCAGTATCAGACCGACTCATCATCATCACCCGAAAATTTTCCCAACTATGTTGGGGTCGGCTTCCAATCTAACCCAACGCGGCTGAGTACCAGCAGTTTACAAAGAACGACTGCCTATCTGACCTCTTCAATCCAGTTACCCGGGCCATCCAATACTCCTTGGTTAGACTGGTTTCTGACTAGACGTGGGGACTGCCAAGGATGTTCAATGACAGCCGGGACCTACAGTTTAACGTGCCCTCCGAAACACAGTCATTGGTGTCCAAGATATACTTAGAAAACACATACAAACTTAGAAAAGTGGCCTGACTTAGTTCTTTTACCACTACGCCACCACGACTTTCAGACCGACTAAAAACTTTTATAGGAATCAAGGTTTTCATTTTTTTTTTAATGTCAACTGTCGGCCGACTATTTAGTCTGCAGTTTGTGAGTACTATATGAATTATGCCTACAGATGTTATAGGCAAGTTATATGAATATTTGAAAACTGGTAGACTGGCACCCGAAGTAAATGAAGCACGTATTGTATTAGTCTTTATTGCGGATATGAAATAGAACGCGGAAAAATGACATTGTGCTGTAGGTACCCAATTTTTCACTCAAATGTAAAAAAAAATGGTTTAGTGTTTTTTGCAATGTGAGTGATATAAGTTTATAATGTTACTTATAAAGAAATCATAAGGAGCAGTTGTTTATTTTTTCTTTGTAAATACAGCACCTGTGAAATTATAGGTATACATGTAATGTAATATTGAAATTAAATGGACCAAAATCAAGCATCAATAAATAACACAGTATACGTTATCTTTGGAAGTTTCCACATAGACTACTAATTTAAGTAAAGTGTCACATCCAATAATGAAGACATGAATATCACTTTAAGACAATGCTAGTACCTATTTCTCTAAGCATAGTGTAACATATGTTTATTCAATCTGAAGTTACCGAATTAATCGATCCACTTACCACTGAAATACATGAATATTCTGCTGTTAAATAAACATAATTTGATCGTTCTAATTGGAATAATTTCAAGGTCCTACTATGAAATACGGCTTGTTCTCATTTACTCCAAACCCATTGTTTTCTGTGAGCAAAGTTTTCATACATTTTTTCCACTTACACTTACTTTCACACAAATAATAAAATTAAAATACCTTCAAATTCCTTCCACATGGCTCCAAAACATTTTGTGTATCGTCAGCATCATCATCATCCTCCTGCCCTTATCCCAATTTTATTTGGGGTCGGCGCACCATGTTTTCTCCTTCTATACTCTTCTATCTGCCGTCATCTCACAAGTAACATCCTTTCTTACCATATCTACTTTCACACAATCCATCCATCGTTTTTTTTGGTCTTCCACTATATCCCTCCGCATCATGGTCCTACTATGAATACCATGACAACCGGCTTCCGCGCAGTTTTTCTATCGTCTAGTTTTGTGTATCGTCAGCAACATATCAAAATTACGTCTTTGTACTCAAAATCTTTTGGAGCTCGGGGAAGAATTTTATTATTTTTTAAGATTTTTTTTTTTCGCTTTGGGCCCGTTGAGAAGGAATTTGTGGAGCAAGTAAGAACAAGCCTGAAATACTAGGGTATGAAGCTTGCTAACTATTAAAATGACCTGGTTGATTAGTATTCAAAAATTTGAATCATACCTGTACAGTTAGACATTGAATGAATATTTATGAAATCAAAACTCTGGATTGGATTGAGCTTGACTTTGTTCAATGATTGCAAATTTCATTGTCGATTTGTTGAAACTTTGCTGGTTTGTTAACGTAAATTATCATATAATGTATCTTTATACTTCGAAAAAAAAAACACTGTTATTAGCACTTAGGTACACTGACAGAATTATAATATGTACGCTGTTATATACAACAAAAAATATAGTGTCACTAGTCATTACTTATACGTAGGTCCATCTTTAATAAGTTTTACTTTGAAAATATATGTATTACAGAACTCTTAAATTGATTTCCTTAATTTTCTCCTATATTTCGGAATACAGTTCCTCAAACTAATATGGGTTAACAAGTTTGTAGTCGTACAATATTGTATCGGGACTTAGTTGTGACGTGTTCAATGTATGCGCACAGGGACCCTGAATGCAGCTGTTTTGTACTGTAATGAGTCTGGGAATATTTCGATCATATAATTATCTTAATTTCAGATCCTTTATATTATTAATATAAAGGATCTGAAATTAAGGCTCCATTTTCGAGTATACTGATGATGAATCGACATTAATATGTGGCTTATATATACGAATATTATAAATAAAAACCGCACTGTATATATTATAAAGTAGTGTATATGATTGCGTAAACATACATTACGCAAGTAAAACTCGCTAAGAAACGTGTCGAAGAAACGTCAATAGATATTATTTGGATACAAAGGTAAATGTTCTACAAGTAAAATAAGGGGAATGCTCTGTTTTATCACTATTAAATAAGGTGCAATTAAAATAATGTCTTACACTCAAAACGTAACAATTCATTCTAACATTACAACACCAATCACCAGAAAACAAAACTTCCTGAAAACCAAAACTTTAGTTCGCCTTCTATCAAACTCCACTTAACGCCTAAATATTCTAGTAACATTTCAACGTTCACTAGCTGTCTACACGACTGAAACGTTCCATTAGACTGTCAATAAGTGACCTCTGGAGCTATAAGTGACCTCCGACACTATAAGTGACCTTTGACACTATTGACATCAACTGCACGAAGTGACTTTGGTGAGCGGTTTGGAAATGATAACTGTCAGATGACGTGTAGACTATGCTTTAGGGAAAAGGTTTCGATTTTGAAAATGGGAGGTGCGTAAGGACAAGCATGGAGGTTTTATCCATTTGGGTTTATAGTATTGTTTTATGAACAAATGCAGATAAGTTTTGATTTTTTGATGTCATAAAGATAAAAGTGAAATATTAAAAAGATGAGTACTTAACTTTTGTATGAAAAAAAAGGTAGCCTCTAGATATAAATTACACTAAAAAATAATATAGTTTTCTATTTTTCAGAGCCTTACAAAACATAGTTACATAAAAACATAACTTTTATCATAATCATAATAGATTTCTTTGAACACAGATACATTATGTAGATCTAATTCAGTGCGTGACCTATTTACAACGTTATTACAATAGAATCCCGCTGTTTGACAAGTGTCATACTATCGTATGTTTGGGCTCGGTTCACTGAAATCTATACGAGTCAACATCAATTTCGTTTCAATGGAAATCGTTGGATGTAGGTGGATATGTAAATCATAAACATGCGGGTAAAAGAATCTATCGTGGATAAATTATAATACCTAGTAGAGAGTATCAAGACATTAATAGAATATTTCCAAGGAAAATGTTGTTTTGTATTTTGAAAAACTTAAATGACATAACATTGATAGTAGCTAAATCCTGTTTTTAAAGTTAAGAGATTCGTGTATGTTGCTGAATACATTTTGACGTGTATCTTACTGGAACTTTCAGCGATATAATGTGTTGTTTTTAACTGACAAAATGTAGAAAGAATGGCGATCCTAATTTTCAAATGTCGTGTTAAGTAATTGGTAAACCTTGCTATGCTCCAAATGATAAGTAGCTCCATAGTTTGTGAAATAAAAAAACTAAATTCAAGAAATAGTACCTACACATAATTCTATCTAAAAACAGAGCAAAAGATTTGTAAAGTTGATTAAAGTGGTTCAATAAAATATTCCTGCTAAAGAGCAATGATTATTCTGGCTACCGGTAAAAGTCATAGAATTTTACAACCTATGGGAGGGAGGGGATTAGGTTCCGCGCTTACTAGCCTAAAGTATATGGTGCATCGAATTTATTAGCTTCTTTATGTAATGAATTGTTAAATGGATTCGTGCCTTAGTAGCAGGCGTGTTAAGTTGCCTTTGTGGCTATCCAGCTTATGTATGAACTTTACACCATCATTGCACGTTACTAGTTGATTCCAGTCGGCATACAAATTTTAATGTACAGAAAATTTACATGATATGCATCACCTCTCATGTAAAAAAGCACACAACTGTACCAACAGACCCATAGTATCACACCACAAACAAAAGAACCTACAATTACGATATACCGAAAACCTTCTCCGAAATGTGACAAATACTATGCTCCCAAACGAGAGATAATCGCATATTCATACACTGGGGTTAAACTGATAACCCTTTTCGTTTTTTTGAAGTTGATTAAAAACGATGACGACGCCGAATGATGAGACCTACTTTAAACATTATCAGTATAGAAAGTGCTACAATATTGATCAATAAACCTATCAACTATTTGTAAACCCTTTGAACAAAAGGGCTATCGCGTGCTTCACAAAATTAACCTTGTGGTCCGTAGCTAAAGGAAATGTATAGCCACGCCAAGATCGGCCAAATTTGACGCCGACCGTTTCCGACCAAAAATGTGTTGAGTTCATTATGACGTATTTAGGTACAAGTAACTTAGTATTTTAGGGTTAAGTACACTTATTTTAGGAAAGGTTGCTTTTATTTAGCTTTGATAGCTCTTGATTAGAGAAAAGTCCGTACATATGAGTGAAACATTGTCCCGAGCTTAAAGTTCTTATAAAAAGATATTATACCTCTAAGTTCTATTTTGAAAGTGCATTTGGAAATATTGATTGTTTGAATCCAATTTTACTAGTAAGCAGCGAGTTTAACTTTAGTAATAAGAAAATAAGTACAAAAATATTATATTTCAATGTCGTTCCTTAGCTACAAAAATCAAATAATAAGAACCAATTTCTCAGTAAGTTCACAAACAACCCCGTCAAAACTAATAATGTAATAAACCTTATCCAACTCAAGCCAGAGGTGTTCACTCCACGTGAATTTACATTGATCCCAACCACGGAGTAAGGAATGAGCGGAGATGCCATATTGCAGGTAGATCAGGCGCCTTCTTCTACTTCAAATACACACCTACGGTGGGCATGACAAAAACGATCACGTAGCGAACGAAACGTAGCGTTCGGGTTCTTTGAGACAACTGTTACAGCCTTTTTATCATCCCACTGCTGGGGACAGGCCTCCTCTCACAGAGAAGGATTGAGCATTAATCACCACGCTTGCTCAATGCGGGTTGGTGATTTCAGACTTTATAGTCCAGGCTTCCTCAAAATGTTTTCCTTCACCTTTTGATAAAATGGCTGATAAGCCATTGGTGTCCAAGATATACTTAGAAAGTACATACAAACTTAGAAAAGTTGCATTGATACTTTGAGACAACTGTCAACGATTTTTGGTATCTATTGCAAAAATTATCGGGTCCAAAGAAAGTATACAAGGGCCGAGACGCTTGAATACCCGTTTTTTGGCGCGCTACTTTTTTAGGTGATTTTCCGTTATGGCACCTCCGCTACTCATTTTGTTCTCCGTGATCCTATCTCTCATTTGGTTCAGATTTTCCAACGGGCGATGTTGGACTCCATCGGCCCGGAAAGGCCAGTTGTATCGAGATTTATTTTGAAACTAGTGACCCGGCGCGGTTTCGCTTGAGTGGAGATGAATGTATTATGTAAACACCTGTATTTTCTTTGAGGTGCTCTGTAAATAAATGGAAAATATAATGTTACTACGAGTATTTTATCTACGAGACTTTTACACGATAACAACTGTGTACGAATCTAATATACGAGTATTATGGTTTGTTAGCAATATTATATTATCAACATTGAAATTAAAATAAATTAAAAAATCATTTTTCTGTGAACTGTCTAAATAAAATTTTCGAAATATGTGATCTACCGGTTTATCATTTAATAACTTTTTAATTTATTTCAAGTAAGCACAAAGAATTTTAGATATAAGTTATTATAACACCATGACTGTTCCATAAATTTTATTTGATTTGGTAATTACGTAGGTCATGAATAGCAGACGCGCAAATAAAACCATAAATGGTTTCATTTAATTTGCTACAGAAGCCGTTAAACGCGTAGGTGCGTCATTAATACTCTGTAGTTGTACTATTTGTAGAATTACGTGCTTAAATTAAATCGTTTAAATGTAAATTAATGCTATTTTAGTGCTTTTGATCTTGAATGGAACTTAAACCCCTTTAAATGAATGTTAGACTTTCATTTAAAATAATGTCTATTTTTATGACAGAGTAATGTAATTGAAAATTATTTAATCAAAAATATTAATTGGCGTTACTTATAGAATAATGATAATAAAGACTTTATTTTTTTGACACCTTTTCGTAACATTCAAATTGTTTACACTTTTCAGAATTTTGTTTTTTTTTTCTCGCTACTTAAACAATACTGAAAATCTTTGGTGATTGTCAATTCTAATAAAACTTTGATTGTATCTATATTTTAAAAATATTTTAGAAACAAAGGTGAAAAAAACAGTCCAACACTTAATAGTACTATTTTTTTTTCACCCACCAGGTAGACGAAAGTCTAACAATACCGTACGGGACGATGAAGGTCCACCGTCACCACCACGGGATCCCGCTCTCCATGACCAACACATCCCTGCACTTCCCACTGACCAACCTTCAACTATTCCTCAACCAGACGGTTGAGATCACCTGTCTTAGCACCATTCCTAGTTACGCGAGCATGGCGGAGGGGTTCGCTGATGTCCAGAACAGTACGGTTACAGGTATGGCGTCTTTTGTTTTACTGTTCCTTTAACGCCGTTTCTAATTATTTATTTATTTTGTTTTATTTGACTTGTTCTGCTCTCTCTGATTCTTCTAACCTAATAGACAGACATGTATTGCTGGGGAGTATGTTGCGCCACTTCTTCTTCCCAGCCAAAAGACATGATTGTGGTGAAGGGGGCTGTCTTTTGTTTTGATTTCACCGAGTACTCGAGTATCTCGTACTTAGATGATGTTATCATTTATGTATACGACGTTTTACTCTCGCGTCAATCGCCCACTACAATCCGTATCTGAAATCCCCCATGTCAATCAAAAAACAAAACTCAAGGGACGCCTAAAAGAAAAGTCTTAAGTTCCTTTACATTTAATAACTAAGCTATCAAGATTCTAGGTGGTAGTGCCTACGTATTCATAAAATGAATAAATATGAAAAATAAACCTTAAGAAAATTCTCGACGAAAAGCTTCACCCCGGGAATTATAACGGTTGAAGTACCCTCAAAATTAAGTCCTGAGCCGTATGTAAGCACAAATTCCAGGCTAGCGAAATTATCCTCATTCCCTGTGGTAAAAATACCAGCCATTATTTATGTTTTAAAAACATTTTTCTTTTGCAGTCAACGTGGTTCGCATCGAACCGGCGCCAACTCAGCTGCCAGTCAAAATCGTTAGTTCGCAACTGAATATATCAGCTCGGTGTCATGTAGAAAGTACACTGGTTGTTTTAGTCATATTTGTGTGCCATATTTACTCCTAAACTTGGATGTGACGTATGTATATTGTAGCATAACATCTGTCAAATTTGTTCTGATGTAAGGTTGACGGTAACGTTGCTTGGTAATGCGTAGTGAATGTTTCATAAAGGCTGATCCATATTGCACGGTGTGGGGTTTACGTTTGTTTCGAATGGCTCCAATTCGCCGCAGATTGCGTTGCATTAAAACGTACCGAGCAATAACACGGGAGCCTTTATAACACATGCACAATTAACTCCTGGTGTTTGATATTCGCAATGTCGCCACATTCTGTATAAACATTACGAACGAATATTACTAGGACGTATTTTATGAGCTTAGCCATGTATAGTATCGATGCATACAGAATATAATAGTTTGTTTATTGAAAAAATACAGTGGTGCTAAAACTAATGTTTTGGAAAAATACGACATCCACACAAAAGCAGCAGATTATAGAAAAAAATAAAACTATTCCAATGATGTTATTATAAAACTTGGTTTGTTCAAAAAATCAATAGTTTGATTTCTCTACAGACAATATACCATCGCGTGCGTCTAATTGTTCCTTGCGTTACGATTTGACAGGTGTTATAATAAAATTATGAAGAAACATGTCGATATTAATCTATTTTTAATTGGTGTAATACTTCATAAGAATTTTATTACAATATTGCTTTGACCTATTTTTTCAAGTTTTTCTTTATTTTGTACTTTAGCTTAATAGCGCTGCGGCTATTGCAAACGTGCCATTTGGACTAAAATTACTTATTTATATTTTACGCCATAGAACACGCAAATTATTCAGATAAAAACAGTAATTTGAGCAACAATTTCATTCTAATTTTCCAAACAATGAAGTTCGGTAACAACTCAATTGCCGACATCAGTCGACTGTTCGCTTCACAGCTATTAAATCAGTTCAAATAACTTTTAATAACGCGATTCCATTTGCAAACAAATATTAATTTAATCAACGCTAGTTAGGTATAATCTTATTATGGTTATTTAAAGTAAATCCCTTCAAAACACAGGGCCAAGGCAACGTTTATAATTATTCGAGTCGCCAATATCAAAGTTGGCGCTCTAATGAAGAACGGCATGGAAGTAATTTAGAAACTTCGCTGCCATCAGCCCGAACTAAATTCCGACGCCTTTAATACAAGATTTTAGAGTGGCGGTTTTATTAAAATGGACACAGTAATATATTTCAGAAAATCTGAAACACCCGTGTTTTATATGCACACGTATATAAACTGTATGGCGATTAATAAAAACGAGCGCTCAACAACGTTACTGGGCACTAGTTAATGGTGTTATTCGAAGCTAAAAATACAGTGCGAAGTGTGCGTACACTGAACATGGAATAAATGTGAATTTTTATATCAAACTTTATTGCCATGTTATTTTTAGCTGCACGTTTTAATTATGTTGCAGACTTTGAAAAAGGAATCCACGACCAAACGTTTGTCCATTTGAATTTTTTACAAGATGGCTGACATTTTCTACGCGATTTACGTTTAGATAAAACCTTTATCGATGAGCTTTTCTGCGCTTCTTTATATCTTTTGTATATTTAACTATTAACTTATGTATGCGCAATTATGAGACTGAATTAGGATGTTAGATATGTAAATGACCCGATTTGACACCCACCTATCAAATTGCTAGAGCCCATCATTGTCCATTTTGTAATATAAATTATAATATAATGGCTAAGCCAGAGACAGTAAAAGCGTGTAAGGAGTCACAAGTTTTGAATAATTGCGTGACTATGAATATGAATGCATTGGCTTTTACATATCAGTAGTGAAATATACATGAACGTGAGTGATTTTTTTTGTCGTCTTCTAGGCTTAGAATCTTATGGAACTTTTTAACATAGAACGTAATAAATGTAAATAAAATATAAATCCTATTAAAAATCGTGAATAGATAACTGTTAACAGTTTATTTTCTCATTCTCTGATATATCTGTGTACTGCTTGTAGTTTTAGGTTAAAACTTATGTTAAGCGAGAAGAAATTGATTAAATTGTAAGTTGCTCTTAAATATTTAGCCCTCAAAATTATTCATTATTTTTTAAATATTTTCTTCTTTCGTTGGCTACCCACGGTATCGAACCAAGTTTTGGATTGAGATATCTCAATTCTTAAGTAAAACATAATTATGGCTAATGTCATCAATTTGTGAAAATGTAAAATAAATTATAATTTTTGCTATTTATATTTTAAAATGCGATGACGTCAATTGTTTTAAATAAATTATATTGGAATATAAATGGAAGCGTCTAAACTCGCTGAGAACATGATATGGTGGATAAGACATCGCGCAATGTATGCCTTTTAACGTGCAAATAAACAATCAAATATAAAAATCTTTGGAACGAACATCACATAGAATCCACATTTATGGACAAGCCTACCTAGGTATAGCTGAGATTAGTTTATCTTAATAATTGAGTATAACTCAAGCTCAGATGGTTATCAAGCACACTATCATAAGTAAAATATGTCTAATCGTGCAATGTCTGTTAGCTGATATTTATTTTGCTATTTCATTAAAATAAATAAGCGCAAAAATACAACCTTTCCCAACACAATTTTCCTCCCCATGCACATTTATTTCCCCTTTACTACATACCACAGATATCCACATAGCTGATGCACTCGCTCGGTACTGAAATCCATGTACCATAGACAAAGCCGTCCCGAGCTCTGTGGGACGTGCGGCGTTAGCCCGACTCTGCATACATGACGCGCCGCCTAATGATCTAGCAATCATTGTGTGCATCCAGCATTCTGAGTTTGAAAGCGACATTCGAAAACCACATTCTAATTTTGAACATGTAACATTTGAATTGCAAAAAGAATGTCAGTTGCAAACCATATTCTGATTTAAAAAATAAAACATTTGAATTGCGAATAAAAGTATGTTGTAATTGTAACAATGCACTGTTTTGATTTTCGAAAACCATATTCTAATTTTAAACATGAAACATGTGAATTAAAAAAAATAACATTCTAATTTTGAAAATAAAATATTTGCATTGCGAATAAAATGTCAGTTGTACCTAACAATGCCTTGTTTTGATTAAACATACATTCTATGCATAGTACAAGCGTAATTTTCATAAATTAAAACAAATATTTTTGCGATGTCATGCAAAAAACTACTAAAGGCACGTTGCGCGATGGAATATTTTGTTAATGAGAAACGTTAAGGAGCAATTGTGTAACAAAAACATATCATGATAAGGAGTGAGTATTTATAAACAATTTTATAAATGTTGTCAAAATGGAGAGGCTTGCGTATCATTTCGTTTGTATTAAAATTTATTGTAAATGTTTAACATGGAAAAATATCTGTATCTCAATGTTTTCTTGCGCCAAAACGAATGGTAATAGAAAACGAAAATTGAATGTATTGTATAAATATATCTGGATGACTTAATTTGAACGTAATTTCGTGTTAGCAAAGCTTAAAGCGTACATAAGGTAGATAATTATTGTGTGTAAAACGTATTAAAATGTAAATAAATGCTAATTATTAGGATAAAAACATTCTGTGGATATATCATTGGAACATAATAACTGTGTTTAGTGTTTGTCGTATCATTTTTCTGTTCAATGTCCGTTATTCGATTTCATAATAAACTCCTCGGTGTTTTGTTAGAGTTAGTATTTCAGCTTTTAAAGAACTTTCCAGTGAGTTTCAATTTGTACTGAAAGACCAATAAACTTCAAAGGAATTGAATCCACTGATTAAATAAAACAAAAGACACTTATTGTGAACAGATTTTCTAAATCAGACTAAAATAATACTCGACCAACATATAATTTTTCCAATCTATTAAAAAAAGTAAAGAAAAATATCAAAGGCCTTTTTTTAGTTCCAGCCCTATTAAAAATCATATTGTTTCGACGAATGAAACCGATTAGAATGAAAAGAAATGTTATACCCCAATTAGTAACGAACTAAGATAAATTCTATAAATAAAATGCTTATTGAAAAAATAATTTCTGACCTTAGGACTCGCGTAATTTGCTAAAGACGTTTATTGCGAAATACTGTCAAAACATTACTCTGTGACTGTCAATGTCATATGTTTGAGACAGGATTAAAAATTCGGTGTATTTAACTCTCTTATTAATAAACAAAGATGGAAATAAAACCAATGCAAGAATAAGAAAGGAATGACCATACATTTTCAAAGTTTAAACTTATATTAATTTTACTCTGTGTTTATTAATAACGGGGTAAATGAGTAGGTACGTCTTAGTTCCATACAAAAAGTAACGATCCCTTTTTGTTTTTCAGCTAATAAATGAATGTATATATGACATTGTCCTAAGCTCCTTCATTTGACGCCGCAAGCATTATACCTAATTATTCTCCTTATACCTAAATAAGAGATAACGAACGATGTACCACAGGGGTAAATACGACAAGACATGCATTTTACTTTCTCAGTGAACTAATAAAACTCTCTTCTATAAAAATATTCCAATCCCAGTTCAGATCTGAGCAAATACGAATAAGAATCTGAAGTATAAGTCGATTTGCCTGTTCTAGCCATTCCTTAGTCTACATTTTCGTTTACTCCTGTGACTTTAAAACTGCATTGAAATCGAAAAGATGATTTACTGTATTTTCTATATTGATGATGTAATTCATGCAGGCTATCGATGTCTTCCTTATTGCTATACACACTTTATATAAATTTTAAGTCTTATTGTAAGTTAGATTTTATATTGTAATAGTTGTAATGTATTTCAGAGGACCGGGTGTTTGTTTTATCCGATACGATGTGTATATGTTGCTTCATAGGAATTTATGATGAGGCTAATTGTCAACTGCGCAATATATATTTTGCGTAACTCCGACTTTACTCTTGTAACTTCCGTAATTTGTATAGTTATCGGCACGAATATTGAGCTCTGACCTATATCTGCGCAGAAGTGATTTATTAGCAAAGAACCAATCCCGAGTGACGGCTATGACGCGATGCACTGCGGGCCAATCACCGCTTTAGCCCACCCCCGCGCCTCACTTCATACCACAAAAGGAACCCAATAAATTACTTCTGCGCAGGTGAAGGTCAGAGCTCAAGATTCGTGCCGATAACTATAAGAAGTTCTAAGAAATTACGATACGTAAGTTAATTACGTGAGCTACTTATGTGAGTTACATTTACAAGTGTAAAGCCGGCCTTATGATAGGTTTTACTATTCATATAATTTACCCTCCCTATAGGATTACTTGTATATAAATGTGAGATGTATATTTCTAATGTAATTTATTTATGAAGATGTTTTTATTCGATTCACTTTAGCTGGTAACTTACCTCCTTACTCCTGTGACTTGTTTTTAATAACCTTTGATATATTACACGGGGGCTAAGAAACCTATCCTTTTAATAAATTAATTTATTAACTTATATATCATTACGTTTCATTGTACAACATGTTTAGACCCTTTTATTCATCACATTATTCTTATAAATCAAATCTGAGTATACCCTTAAGTACAGCTACGTGTAATATATCTGAGTTCTTAAACAAAATACGCACTAGGCATTTCAACTGCTGCCGTCAACTTCAAAGTTAAGTCAAAAACTCGTTATACAGCGTTTCTTCAAAGAACATTAGATTGCAGTTTTTTTGCCTAGTGCGTTTATTCCCATGCCCTCTAAGTTGAAATCAAATACTTGTTAGCAAATCCGATAGTAGATAATGAATAAATGTTATATATCATGTGTTTCGTGTGACAGTCTGTTGCGCTGGATTTGTATGGAAAATTATGTCTAATATTTACAAGATGTGAAATTTTATCTCTTTATAATATAAATGTATTACACGTTGGTTTACACATATGACCGTGTATGTTTTTTTAAAGCCTGGAAAATCCCATACAGAGTTAAGAACGCTTTAATGAGGAACTTTAGAAAATAGGTATGTAAATGGGTCTAGATGTCATTTAGTAAATACATAATTATTGTACTTAATTTATGTACAAATAAACCTAAACTCGATGTTCAAGTAAGTACTCAAATCCTGTCTGAATTATGCGAGCAAAAGCTAGATACACACAATAAAACATTAGCGGTACAGACAACAAAATGCAGAAATCCAACACTTGGAAAGAAATCTGTAGTTTTCATACATTTATTTCCCGGTTTACGCATGGTGTGAGTCCCTCCTGACTCGCGTAAACCCATGGATTTGTTACGCATGACATTCCTTCTTACGACTGCGGCCGACCAGACTTTTCAATTCGTTGAATAAACACATTTTCATGTTTACGTTTGTAATAAACTAAATGGAAATGGTGAATTTGGATTAACATTAAATATTAAATTGTTTCTATTTATATCATTTGGTAGATTCGGTCGAAGGATCGGCCCAGCAAAACCGAAAAGGCTTCAGCGTTTTGTCTTTGGCCCCACGTTTGCCTTCCATAAATCCAGGAATCTATAGTCTCGTGAAGACGTACAAAATAATAATTCCTACAATTACGGATGGAAATTTTAATTTTAGTTGCTTTATTTCACTATTTTTTATATAAAATACTCAAGGTTTTAAAGCACTGCCGCAGTGAATTCGAATACAAACACTACTGAGGTTTTCTTTTTTTTTGGTATGGCATCTCGCAGTTCATCCTAGGAGGCCGTGTACTGCTTAACCGGACTTTTCCCTGTGGATGCCTAGAATTTAAGGCCTCCAGCCAGGGGCGTAAAACAACTTATAAACTAAGCGACTGCGCTAAGGGTACCCCCTGTGGGGTCGGACCTCGGCTAAGGGCGTCGCTGGGGAGGCAGCAAAGGGACAGGCTGGATCATATGATCATTATTATTAAATGGGGAATTTAAAGCTACTGGCTCAGCTCGCGGGCTGGCTCGATGAGCAAGGGTCGGGAGGACAGAGAACGGGACGTCGCGGCGGACCTCGGCGGCGAGGTTTGTACGAACGCGGTTTGTGTTTGTATAGGGTGCTAGTGAGTTTACTACTCTCTTGGAGGACAGTTATCTCATCGTCAGGTTCTAGAAGGGCATGCCTAGGGCGGCGAATCCTACTGATGCGGGAGGGAGTGTAATTACTGGCTGACACGATAAGTGAGTTATCGTGTTTCTCAGCGCGTTCGAAGTACCGTATGGCGGCACGCTTCATATACTGCCGGATGGTAGGGATTTTTAAGTCGACATGAAGAATCTCATTTCGAACATAATAGGGAGCTCCTGTGATTTTCCGTAAGGCACGGTTTTGAAGGGCTTGCATTCTGTGAAGGCAGCGATGGCTTGCCTGTGCGAACACAGGGCAAGCATACATCATGACGGGGCGTATGCACGATCCGTAGAGGCGTAACTTGGATTTAAGAGATAATTTGCTCTTTGAATTGAGCAAGAAGTGCAATCTGCCGTACACAAAGGCTGCTCTAGAGCGCACCTTACGTATGTGCTCGGCGAATGAGAGGCGCTGGTCTAAGATTACACCTAGATATTTGGCATGCTCCTTCCAAGGAATCGGCCTACCAAACATGGTGACTGACGGGGGCGCGGGAGGAAGCCTACGGCGAGGGCTCGAAAAGAGTATGGCCTGGCTTTTGTCGGGGTGGAGTTCGATTCTCCATAGCCTAGTCCAGACACCTAGGGTGTTGCAATAGGCTTGGAGATGTCTCACTATGGCGGCTGGGCTGCGGCCTGAGCAGTAGATTGCCGTGTCGTCGGCGAATAGGGCTAATTGAACATGCTTGTTCTTAGGAATATCGCTAGTGTATAGCGTGAAGAGGATAGGGGAGAGTACCGAGCCTTGTGGGACGCCAGCTTTTATAGGGTGGGCCGAAGAAAGAGTGCCGTCTATGCGATAGCGAAAGGATTCGACAAAAAGTCTCGTAAGATGACGACGAGACGGTCTGGGACACCGAGTTGGTAAAGCTTGTAAATCAAGCCTTTGTGCCAGACTTTGTCGAATGCCTTTGCTATGTCGAAGAGAATCGTGCCGGTGAGTTGGCCACGTTGGAATCCGTGGCCCACACCTTCCACGATGCGGTGGACTTGTTGGACACAAGAGTGATGGGTTCGAAAACCAAACTGTTCTAATGGAATAAGACTCTTTGCTTCGACGTAATCTTTGAGACGCTTATAGATAAGTATCTCGTAGATCTTGCCGAACACATTGAGTAAACTGATAGGGCGATAGCTGGACGGATCTGATTTTGGTTTACCGGGTTTGGGAATACCGATTACGGTTGCCTCTTTCCATGCCTGTGGGAACAGGTTATGGGTCATGGCGCAATTGAAGATCGCGGTCATGAGCATTACGAGGAAAGCGGGTAGGATTTTGAACACTTTATTGGTTATTCTATCTGGGCCCGGAGCTTTACGGGGTTTGAGACGTTTGATGATCTCTGCCACTTCGTCTGGAGTGACGGGAGGCAAGGGATCGTCGGGGTCTTCTTGCGGTGGTAGGAGGATCTGCGCTCGACCTCGGCTTCGACCTTTAGTAGGTGAGCCGGGTCGACCGGTTGGGTACTAGGCGAGCATTGAGCCTCGAGGCTGTCGGCCAGACATTCCGCTTTTTCATCGTCCTCGAAGGCGATGGAATTGTCGGGGCGTTTGATCGGCGGGGTGGAAGCTACTTCATCGGATTTGAGTTTCCTTTGAAGCTGCCAGAAGGCTTGATGAGTCGGCTCGAGTTCGCTCAGCGTCTTGTCCCAGCGCGTTTGACGCATCTCAGCAAGGCGTTCCTTTACAGCACGCTGTAAGTTACGCATGTGAGACTTGTTAGCGTCGCAGGGAAAAGTACTGTAGGCACGGACAGCCGCGTTCTTCGGTCACCAGAGCACGCACGTCATCCGGGAGCTTGAAGCGATGAAAGCTCGTCGCTTCAACTCTACGTGAACACTTGTCCACGGTGGATTGTACGTGCTCGGTGAACGAGCCGATCGCGCCCGTCATGTCAGCGACTGAGTTGATTTCATCGGGAATTGATTCTAACTGGGCGGAGGAGGATTTCAAGCTTTCGCTTAGCATTCTCCAGTCCGTGACAATCTGGGTGGGAGGAGGGCGATCCGGGTCGAGTGGGCCTGAGCGCGAGGCTAGTTCCACAAGAACCGGTCTGTGGTCGGAGGTGAGCTCGTGTAGTACCTCGATCGAATGTAAACGTAAGTTTACGTTCTTGAGGAGCGCTACATCGAGAACGTCGGGAAGGTGGTCGACTATATTAGGAAAGTGAGTGGGATGCATCGGAGCGATGACATCGAAGTTGAGGGATTCACACTGATTGAATAGCAACCTGCCTCTTGGAGAAGTAGTGTTGCTATTCCAGGCGGGATGTTTGGCGTTTAGATCGCCTGCTATTATTACAGAGTCGCTCAGGCCTAGTAAGGCTCTGAGATCGTTCGTGAAAAGGATCGGGTCGTAGGACTGAAAGGATGAGGACGTGGGAGGGCAGTAGGCCGATACGAGAGTGATCGACTGGTGCTGGGACATGGCTAGTCGACAGATCGAGGCTTCAATGCAGCTTAAGTCGGGGGGAGTGATCTCTACACAATGTAGCGATCTTTTATAATAGATAAGCGTGCCGCCTTTGTGGCGTGTGATCCTGTCATTTCTAATTAACTTATAGTTAGCTATATTAGGGCCGCGTACACGCGGCTTTAGGAAGGTCTCTTGTACGAGAAGAATGTCTATCTTATGGGATTGTAGGAAGGCGGAAATCTCGTCGCGTTGGCCGAGAATACCGTTGGCATTATAATAGCCAAGCCTAAGGGAATAGGGTTTAATTTTGGATGTATTATCCATTTCTATTTCCTAAAGTGAGGCAGGTTTTGAACTGCCTGGGCGACGTCTGAATACTCCTGCATTACGGAGTAGAGTTTGATAAGGTCGCCATTGCTGGCGACTATCTCCCAAAGTTGTTGAGCTCTGTCGCTCGTGAATACACTGAACGTGCTCAGTATAACGTTCATAGAACTGAGCGCTGATACTGGGCTAGAAGAGGGCGCGATCGCTTGCGCTTGCGCGGGCTTGGCGGCTATAGGAGCCGCGGAGGGCGCGGAGGGCGCGGAGGGAAGGACGGGAGGGACGCGAGGTAAGCTCGCGGGCGCCGCGGTGGTTTTATTCACCGGGGCGGGAGTTGGCTGGGGCTGAGTTGGCCTCGGGGTTGGAAAGGCTCTCTGATGGTTGAGAGGGTTCCATGGGGAGGGCCGTTGTGGGCTGAGACGCTCGGGAAGTTGAGCGGTAGCCTCGCTGATGGGCTTTCCCTTAGCTGGCGGGCGTTTGCACGCTTGGCCAGCTTGGGAGACGTTTTTGGGGCCTTTGGGCAGCCGCGGTAGTTGGCGGGATGACCTGAGGCGCCGCAGAGTACAACTCGGAGGCTCGGTGCACAGAGTGCGGTCCTTGGGTCGCGGGCAGTCGGAGGTGCCGTGTTGGCCTAGGCATTTCACGCACCTAGGCTGGGCGAAACAGTTGCGCTGTGAGTGACCCCACAGTTGGCAACGGTGGCATTGGGATACAATGCCAGATCTATTTGGCTTCTCGATTGAGATGCCGGTTAAATTACACACCGATTTGATGTTAAAAATCGGGTGGATTTTTGAAGGACACGGCTCGCATACTACGAGCACCATGTCGAAGGCGTGGTCGCTGCGGGCGCGGTGCATCCTATGGACTTGCGTCGCAGGGATGTTTTGTGACTTAAGGTCACTTAAAATGTCATCCGAAGGGATTTCCTTCGGAATACGGGTAATGACGACCCGGAGAGGTTTTTCCTCAGGGAGGGAGTATGTGTGGAACGAAATGTTCCTCGCTCTTAGCGCTTTAGTTATCTCCCTATAGTCGTCTGACGTAGGGAGGACGATTTTTATACCGTTGCCGGTATTGGAGGCCGATCTGTAGTTGATCTTACGATCAACACACAGCTTGACACTTCGGTCCATTTGCCTTGTCCTGTAAGTATACAGGCGGCGGAGGTTTGTTTTTTGGTGCGCTTTTGGGCTTAGCGGCACCTTGGGAGGAAGCGACCTGCGAGGTCGAGGGTGACGGGGCGGGGGATGCTGTAGACACAGCGGGCGGGCTATTGAGAGGAGATGCGGCAAGGGCGATGGTCTTGCGCGCCTTGTCGTTGTTTTTGTTCTTTTTCCTCTTACCTCCCTGTACGACGGTGAAGTCTTCGTCGGAGGAAGAGGAGTCAGAGGGCTCGGAGGGTTGAGCATCCTCAGGGACGGGTGAGGCAGAGCGGGAGGACGAGGTGTCCATGCATTCGGCGTCGACGTTTGACGCAGGTGCACTCGCCTGAGTTATTTCCATTGTCTGTGAGACAATGGGATTAGTACAATGGTCGAGTGCAGCTGGGCATCGACCATTGTATTGGGGATTACCGTTTCCGCTAATGCGGCGGTTTTCCCCGAAGAGACGATTATAGGCTCAACAATGGGGCGCGACACAGCTGCGCCGGCCTCCTTTGTTGAGCCGTTATCGGTGATAACACAATAGCGCGCTAGGCGCGGGTCCTTGATATCAAGGTTATTGATCAAGTCGCCATATTTGGCGACAATGTCTTGGTCCTTGAGGAGGACCTCGAAAAAGAATTTAATAACTTCGGTAGTCATTTTCCCGTGAGGGAAGAGGGCTACCGAGCTAAAAGAGTGGGGCCTAATTATAAAACCTAACAACCTATCTCCTATCTCCCCGGGTGGATGGGCCCGGGGATGTGTAACCCTCCTGCCGGGTATAGGCAGGAGGTGAGTACCTATTGGTGAGCCCTAAGCTTGTAAACCGTTCGCCAGTCTTATTGTGCGAACGGGCCCTAGCCAGTCTAGTGCGAAGGGTATAGAGATACCCAACCGACACCAGGTGTGTAGCTGTGAAAGCAAACCAGATGCAAGGCACGACTAGGAGATCCCCCAAGGCCGAAATCCGAGCTCCCGTCCAATTGACTGCCTTGCCCTGAAGGGGTTCGGCGGGTGTGATTGGGTCAACACCCTCTCGGCTTCGTTGGCACCGTATGGTTTCAACCGAGAACCACGAAACTGTGGCTTTTACCCAGAAGGGGTCAACTGAATTTACTTGACACAAACGTTTTAGAAACAGGATAATCGTCCGCCGCTTTGAAAAAAGCAGCTTTAGATTGATATATTTGTAGTCGGCAGAGCGACTACGGTGAGCGTTACGTCGGGCGTAACAAAGACAAAAGTCGTAAACGGGCGAGCGCAGAGCGACACGTCCGTACACGACGAGAGTCAGAAGTGGGGTCCTATGGATACCTACAGCTCGATTTAACGATGAAATAGTGGACCACGTCGTTCTCATCCGTTTGATAGTGGAGTCTGAGGTTTTCAATGCAAAGACAAAATAAATACCGTCTCGCATCGTGGCGCAAGTAGTGACTAGGCAAACTTGGTGAGAAAACTAACACCATTAAGTATTCGTTCTCTTTGAGATAAAATAGGGGACGTATCTACTTTGGCTGACGTTCTGAAATGCAAGTCCGCTCAAAGCAATTTTATGGTAAGTTAACTTGTGATGTTCATAAATTATATTGTAGATTTGTGACAGTAGTGATGTTTAAGTGATGTTTTATAAGGACGTTTATTATTAGAGATTTAGATAAAACTATTTCAGATTTAATATTGTGTCAGCTTATAAAGTGGTATCGTTTTTGACTCGAAGTTTTAAAAGTCATTTTCTGTTATCCAATTATTATCGCGTTCAGTCATAAACAAATCCACGTTTCCCTTATTATAATTTTACAAACGCTCAAAACTCTAAGCTTGACAGTTAACTAAATCAAAAGCTTTTAAAGTCAAAGTTAACAGACTCTAAACAACTTGTCAGACTGTTTAACTACAAAATGAAGAAACAAAAGGGCGAAATTGTGTTTTAACTAAATAGCTTTTTTAATGCAGACAGTAAAGGACATTGCGAGAGAGAAGTTAATAAAATAGGTAGAAAGTTCCGCGAACCATTTGACGATAAACGTTTGTCGACCTACGACCGTTTACAACACCCGAGGGCTTAACTCATTACCCAACTTTTAAAACGAGAGTAAGTACTTGAACAGGTTATGTAGGCCTGTAATACAATGGCAGGCAAGACTCTAAGGAAAAGTTTGATAGCATACATTAATAGTTTCCGAAATGGTTCCCGTTTAGCTCTGTGGATGTGAAATAAATCCAAAACAATTGAGAGTCGAAGAGTAAAGTTGTTAGATCGCGTCGTTAACTCCGACCTTCATCGGAAACCGTCCCGGCAGATTTGAACTGATATAAACACTCGTATTTTGTGAGATTTGCTCTATAGGATAATGCTGGGGATCAGTCAAGCGCGTTGCGAGGGCCAATTGCCCCTTTTGTTTTTATCCCTCCGCTCGGCTCGGCGAAAATCTTGTTATACCCACTGTTATGGACTTTTTATATTCACTGTGCAGCCATGCGGACGGGGAAAATATGCGTATTTATTTTTGTAAATTAGAAAATATCGAATGTATCGGCAGTGTTGAATTTTCTGGGTATTTAAACGCAATAGAGCTTCGGCTTTGCCTGCCGACAAAGTAGCTCATAAAAAGTTACGCTTATGATCCCATTCTGAGTTAAAGACGTACTCGATCGAATGACAGCCATCATGGATAATGTTTACTCAATTTTCCTGCTAAGTGGGTTAATATTGTTGTGTTCACTTAATTCATTCCGAAAGTTTTGAATTTCATTCTAATATTTTCATGATTTTGTGCATTTTCAGATGCTTTTCATTTCATTCAAAATCGCTTAGTACCTACGTCAAAAAACATTTACCAAAATGAAATCAAAAAAACAAAACAATATTCGAATTTCAAAAAGTAATCTAAACTTCTGAATTCGCAGAAAATTCACAGGAGTCTTTCTAAAACTTTTATATTAAACGTACTTACGTACGGATATTGTTCTCCGTACAAACCTCTGGATCATCAATAAACAGTCTAAATTAGCCTACGCACACTCTGCAGACTAAACAGTCAGCAGACTGTTGCCCGGAGGTTGAAAAAAATATGTTTTAAGGAAAATCATGAATTCAATCAAAGTTTTTAGTCGGCTAAATACCGGACAAAAACCTAACCATTGTAACTGTGTACTTTCACTTATAATACCACAAGAGCTTCAAAATTATCGGGTATTTTCCGATAGGTTCGTTGCAAACAAATGAAGGAGTCAAGTTTTTCAGGTTAAAAAATAACGAGCGCGAAGCGCGAGTGATTTTTCCTGAAAAACTTGACGACTATTTGTTTGCAGGAACCTTGAGGGAAATGCCAGATAATTATGAAGCTCGTGTGGTATTCGGGAGATTATTTTTCCGTCCCAAATGTCGGCCACAACCTGTCAGTTTGACGTAGCAACGACCAGAGAAAATATTCAAAAAATTTTCAGTATAATACCATGTAGGTTGTACCACGTGACGTCGAATGGTGCAATTCTATTGGTCGATATTTGGGTCGGAAAAATAATCATTCATATTCATACTGATTTATAAGCCTTAACCAACCATCATTGGCCGACTAAAAGTTTGTAGTGTGCTCTTAGAGGTACCTAACTGGCTTGAATTTCTCTGAAATGGCTTCTTCTCCAAACACTCGGTCCAGTGATTACTGGCTGATAAAACATGTGAGTGTAGTCGAAGTTTATTCACTGCACTGCCAATAAGTGAGAACCGTGATTGGAATGAAAGAGATCAAGTTTCGAGCTAATAGAATCTTTTGAAAAGCTAATGAATTCTCATGTTGAATTTAAGTTATTTTGGCATAGTACCAAAGTGAATTCTCTTTTGTAACAGTCTTGAAAAATCAAATAACAAAAGTGTCCTGCTTTACCTCAAAAAGCAAATAAATAATTTGAGTATACAAATAAATAATTTCAAATTTTGTTTGCATTTATATTTCAGTCACCAAGGTGCATATTTAAAAGGCCCTTTTAATATTTTCCTCTTATATTTTTTTCAGTTCTTCTAAAGATGAAAGTAAACCACACATTAACGAAATGAGTATAATCTTTTGAGATTAAAGGTAAACAATAAATCTCCCCTACAACCCTAAGGCAAGAATATGTTCTACACATATATTTTTTCTTACTTTCCTGTTTCCCGTAACGTGCCCTCAAGGTATCCTTGAACTAGTTGCAACCCTTTGTTTAGATAAGTACTTACTTAAAGCGCTTTTCCCTCCCTTGCGCAAAACACGTTAAATAATGTTTTTTTTTTTTAGAATAAGCATTGAAAAAAATACATCTTCGGAGCCTTTTTCCCAACTGTATAAACAAAGTACCTAATACGTAACAATAAAAAAAATATGACGTATTTATGTAATTCAAGCTCTCATGATAGATCGATAGTTATACAACCAAGATTCTAGGTACTTTGAAATATGGATGAAATCAAATGGGAATATATTGAAAAAACATACCCATAAAAATACAGATATCCTGCGGTCATAAATTTTCGTATTAATTAACCTTTTTACACCACTCCCCATGTCATTTTTTTTTTAATTCATGAATGTGACTGTAAATTATTTAAAAAAAAATCTTAGCTAAGTACCTCTTAATCCATAATCAACTCCTGTAAGTTCTAACTCAAACACCACATCCGTCTATACAGTACCTTCATTCTACTGCCTCTTACATCTTCATTTGGTACTCAAGCCATAAGTAACATTTCAGCTAATCCTCGCTCATTAGTCGCTTTGACAACAACACATTACTTGCCCAGACCAATCGATACACAAGAGTAGAACTATGTACTTACTGTACTGTGATTGCGATCACTTTCGATCATGACACTTGAAGTAATAAGGCTGTATTTGAGTAAGGTAAGTTACTTTTTCAATGTATAACCTGGCTCCAAGCAAGTTAAATGTCTAGAAAGTCATCTAATTTCTACTGTTTTAATTCAAACTAAACTATACACTATTCTAAATTACGATGAATCTTATGGATTCATATGAAAATTCTAGTGTCAATAAAATCTATACTAATACGCTAATGTCAAGAAATACTGATAATAAGAAATACTTATAAAAAAAGTCATGTTTGATAGTTCTGTTAGTTACTTGTATCCAAATTAGTGCCCCAACTATTATTTACTTTTATACCAATCATGTTAAACAGATGACTCTTGTTCTATTCACGAATAGTTACATTTACTAACCAACTAGTAATCACTAAACGTTACAAATTCAACCTAAATAACCACGGGACATAGGTTTAATTCCACTCTGGAACTAAAACTCTAATTGGATTTTTGTGTTGCAAAAATTCTCGATCGTAGCGCGGTATTGGTGCGATCAATGTATAGGCTTCGCATATGGGACCGGCTGGATTAAGATTATTGAATGTACGCCGTACGCCAATTGGTTTCATTAATCTGTACGGTTTATTTCTAGTATTTTTCTGGTTGAAACTGTATCCATAAAAAAACCTATAAATAGAAGACAGTTTTTTATACAGTGCATCTGGTAAATAATAAGGATTTCGATGAAAAAACTGTTTATTTTCTGTATTAAATAGTTACATTAGATACGTTTTATTTTGTTTCAATGTACTTAATGCTACACCGAATTGCTTTCTGTGCACATTATATAAAAATATATTGAATTGTGTTTGGAGAGGTATGAATGAAGTAAAAGTTTATTGTCAGTAGATATAATAGTACTAATATTACTCTAGATCTTTCCGCAAGTTTTTATTTTGATATAAAATAGAGCTATACCTTCCGACATTGTATTTATCGTAACAAGGACAAAATAAACACATCCTCTAATACGCCTACAACATCAAAGAAGTCTGTATCCTTGCATATGTTTTCCTTTGACAAAATTTTATCCAATGTCCTTCAACTTGCGGAAAGCTACTGCCTAAGGCTCCGACAAAATCGCAAATTTTCAGCGTCCCAGTAACATCACGTCGGAATGAATTGAACTCCGGGGTCCGGAAACTCACCTGACTCCGGGGGTCCCTGTTTTTATCCGGTTTTAGTTCAAATGTTACAAACCTTGTTATTCCAAAGTTATGGACTTGTTTGCATTCAGAGAGGGAACGAAATAATCCGACGGGTGGCGTTCGACCAACAGGTGCGCGCATATCTCTTGTTTAAGATTATATTACGTCATATCACGGATTTTGTCCTATTGTGTGTTGTCTCTGCTTGTGTTACATTGGTAAATAGAATGAAAAGATTTTTTTTGAGCATTGGTAAGTAAAAACTAAACAACTGCTGAAAATTCGTGTTTAAAAATCAAAAGGTTCAAATAAAAGTAAGATTTTTTTAATCTTTTTTAAAAATATGTCTTAAAGAAAACTTCAAAATCATCGGATACCACTAATAACGAAAGTTGAACAACTAAAACAATTAATTACAGTAGATTCAAACTTTTATGTTTAATGCGAGTCCTAAAATTATTTGACGTTAACTAATAGCAATTAAAAACTTATTGTTGAATTAAGTAAAAGGTTAGTAAAGTCGAGGTTCTCGGGTTCAGTTGGCCATCCGAAACCGGCTTGCCAAGGGCTATAATTATGTAAAAGTTTCCACTTTCAAACTTACAGACAAGTTACAGGAGGTTACAAGGAAAGAAAACGAATTTTCTAATCCTTTGAAGTATTTTTTTGAGACCGAAGTAAATAGTCGATTCCACGTGCCTCAAAAAGTAAAGACTTTAGTAACAAAATTAGGCTTAACATGGTAAAAGGGTATAAAGTTACTAAGAGTTGCTGAAAACTTGTGTTATAAGTGTTATTTCAGAACATAGTGTTCAAAATAAAATTAAATTATTACTCAAAAATAAAATATTATAAATCTATACTAATATTATAAAGCTGAAGAGTTTGTTTGTTTGTTTGAACTCGCTAATCTCAGGAACTACTGGTCCGATTTGAAAATTTCTTTCAGTGTTAGATAGCCCATTTATCGAGGAAGGCTATAGGCTACTTTTTATCCCGCTACGGGAAGTAGTTCCCACGGGATGCGGGTGAAACCGCTGGCAGAAGCTAGTAAGCTATAAAGGTGTTCTTCCCTATAGCAATATAAGGGTGCTCAAATTTCAGATATCAAGATTTACCTTATCAAAGTGACAGCAATATTTATGATAATCTTGTAACACGAAGAGTAAACATGAAACTGAAATAAATCGTAAGTGTCACACGATATCGCGGGTTTTACAGTAATTATATAATTAACTTTGACAGTGGTTTAATTAACTATTTTTGTTCTTATTAACTGTTATCCGCGGTTTCACTCGGGTTCCGAGAGGACAGTGTCCAGAACCCGATTAAAAAGTAGCCTACATTATCGTGCAAGCTCTGGACAAGGATTATATTTATACCAAATTAATTGCCTTTAAGTCAGTTCACTAGTTTTGGAGTGAAAGCGCAATATACAGAGTTTCTGTCACATTTATTATATTAGTAAGGATTTAAGAATGTCACTTGCATGATATTGATGTTAGATAAAAAAGTATGGAAGAAGAAGACATGCTGCGCCGGCCCCAAATTAAATTGGAAAAGGTAAGGGCAAGAGGATGAAGATATTATAATCTTCGAGAATTGTTTTACAGAAGTAATTTTAATAATGATAATGTAAAATAATAACCAGCGTTTTAACAAAATTTTACTGTAACATAAAAGCAATCTATCAAAACATAAAAGTTAGAACCTTGAAAACATTTTAGGCAGATTAAAATATGTTCTTTTGTTTTGTAATATACTCATAAGCTGATTATGTATTGTTATTTAAAATTAAAATTTCTGTAGAAAACAATTTTGAAATGAATTATTAATAAATAATTGTTAAAACAATTTCGTTTGAGATATACATTCTTTTGTCGGTTTTGTCCTATGAGATACATATATTATAATTACGGAGCGTTAATTATTTTGAAATATAGCCTGCTACATGATAAATTAAAATCTAGACTATTATTTAAATTAGGTATAATGTTTTCTGTTATTAGCATTAAAACAGTGTTTATGTTGATTTGTTAGTTGTGTATTATTATGGACTCCGTTTTTTGTATAATATTAAAAGTTGGGTGATACCTACAACCTAAAATTGCGTTTAAATGCCGAGCTGAGTCTCTGCCTCATAGTTACAATTTTATGAACAAAACCTCTTCAAAATCAACTTTTCCTATTTGATTTCAGTCATTTGATGCTTCGCATATCCGCAATACAATTTTATTCATACATTTTCACTGCTACAGTTACTGGTAGGTTCAGAGCATCTTCCTAGCTTTTTTTCCCAACTATATTAGGGTCGGGTTCCAGTCTAACCTGATGTAGCTGAGTACCAGTGATTTAAAAGGAGCGTCTGCCTATCTGATTTCCTCAACCTACTTACCCGAGCAAACCAATACCTCTAGGAAAGCCTGGTTATCAGCCTATCTAGCTTTTGACTACTCGTAACAACAGCCAAAGATGTTGAAATTACAGCCTGGACTTATAGTTTATTGTGCTTGAAAAATCACGGAAAACTCGCTTACGACAAAATGGTCAGCCAACCCTTGACCAACCGCGCCAAGCGTTGCTTAACTTTATAATCGATCAACCCGCTGGGCTTTGGCTTAGCCACTAGCTCTTTGGGCTTACTCTGGCTACCTTTAAACAATGAATTCTAAATACCTCAACAGAGGAGGTATTTCAGTTAATTAAAATGAAATGTAAAGTAAATACCTACGTATGTGTTTTTTAATTACCACCCTTATACGAGTCTCATTTTATTTGCTTTGTCTTTGTACATTGAATAGCTCTGTCTATTCGAAGAGGAAAAATCATTAACTGTTTTATATTCTAGATCCACTGAGGTATACGAGTAAGTAAACATATTTTTAAATGAAAACATGTTATGTAATGTTAGTATATAAATAATCTGAATTTAAATCAACATTTCTATAATGAACGTAGATTTAGTAATGCCGATCAAAAAATGGACCGAAGCGCAAAAAAATACATCGTTTTTTCACAAACCTCCCGCAAAAAAATCTGAGTAAATACACCAAAATCTACCATTTACAATTTCACTGCAAAACTGTGTTCAAAAATGTTCAGCGTGAGTCAAAAACTCATCTCCACTATTTTCGCTTATTTTGTGAAACAAAGAACAGGAATGTGGGTGGTTATTTTCGGTTACACCGACAATGCAATTTATTTTAATTCTTTTATTGCACTTGTATTTATACGAATGAAAGTATTCTTTCGTTTTCTGAAATGTTTAAAACAGGTATTATTCTCTCTTACTGTCAGATACATATTCGTTGCTTTGTTATCTGTAGGTTGTAAGCTTGTCTATTGTAAAATGTTTAAGTATAACCTATCCTTGTTAGCGAAAACTATATATCCATCGTCCCTCAAAAATCCAACGATCATCAGCTTTCAGTCAAATCGGAGGCTATTAAGTACCAGTGATTAAGAAGGAGCGACTGGCGATCCGATCTTAACCCTGTTACCTATGTATATGGTAATAATTTCCCTAAATACTTGAGACATAAAAAATGTAATATCAATAAATGCAACAAACCTCAGACAAGCATCCAACAATATACTTCTTACATAATAATGGCTACATAATCAGGTTAGTACCATATTTAGAGTTAATTAATTAATTGCTGACACACTCAAGACTAATTGAACCAATGTATCTAACTGTCAGTTCAAGATTGCAATTATTGACATGTCGAAAATCTTTGCTTACCGATAGCCTATAATGAAACGTATTCAGTAATTTATGATGATAATTCAGCAAGCCAAGTTCAAAGAGTATCTATATATGGAGATTCATGCCCATTCTTCTCTATGAGACCCACTCTTTGGAACCGTGCAACTAGTTTGACGTTTCGTAAGTACTTTGAACCTAGAAACTGTGTTTGAATTTAAAGTCAAGAATTTTTATAGACAGTACTCTAAAACGAATAATTTTAGCAATAATAAAATGCCTTTCATCTATTTATTTTTCCTGTTTTCATTCAAAAACAGTTTCGTGAGCCCAGTTTGTTATCTACGCCGCGTCGTTTCGAATTAGTGTTTAATCAATCAAGAGTTGCGCCTATGTCAACAATTGCGTTCACAATAGCTCCGTAACAAGTTCTGACGTACATTTCCATGTGGAATGCTAGCTCGGTGAGTTTAGGAAGAAAATAATTAAAAACAAATGAAGGTCAATAACAGACACTGGCCATGACTTAGAGAAACATTTTTAGAGGTTTCTTTTTTTTAACTTCGAAAACCTTTCGAAATTGGATATCGAATGAAATTAAGTAATAAAAGAAATGACGTGTTCCATACTAAGTTCCCGCACCTAATAAGAAAACAATCTATTGATCTATTTGTGGGTATCTCCAATCTCAAAAATCTCTATTCTGTTTAAGGTTTAAAAGCATTGTTATACTCTACTACTACTCTACTCTACCTAATTATACCTCACATTGGCTTTCCAATATTGTGCAACCATAATCTCAAAATAAGTCAGCAATTTTGGAGATGAAAAAAATACTGCACTGTTGCTTTAGACAGCTAGACTAAAAGCCATGGTAAACGCGTTAAACCTAGGTTCAAAGCTTTTCCTGTAAGTGGCCTGTCAGGCCAAAAGCTAGCGAACAGGTGGAAATAAAACGTAAGTTGCTTTTTGCTAGAATCTATGGAACCTGTACCTTTAGTTTTAAACATCATTCGTTCTTTGCTTACTGTTATTAAGAACTACTATGGGATTTGATGCCAAACAACTTTAAATCTCTCTCTCTCTCTTTCCTGCTATGTATCCTACATGGTGGTGGGGTCAGCTTTCCTAATTTTTCTTCTCCACTTAGCTCTATCTATGCATTCGTATGACATACAACTTTAAATCATAATAATATAACACGGGTTGCTTTTATTTAGTTTTCTCAATGATTTTGCAGCCAAGTCGTTAAAGAAAATATTTTACGACAACTACGCACGCAGAGTTTCATTCAATTTGAATATAATAAATGACCTGTCGTCTCTACATCAGCTCGATGTTGTATTCAAAATAATCTTCAAAAGTACTCCAGCAATTTGGAAGGGCAACCACCTAAAATTACTCTCTGAATAAATTTCAATATAAAAATCTGTTTTTCTCATAGCCTTAAGCCGTGTAATCTGCACAATCTGTTGAAAATGTCACCACTTTTAGATTAATGGTCTTGTTAATTATAATAAAATGAAGTCCAACCGAGTGGCAGCAGATAAATTGTTCACTTTACTAACAATTTAATAAGGCACGATGCAGATTTAGAAGCCGTGCTGGTACAGCGCCAGGAGAAAGGAAAATACTCGTTGAAGGGGCGAGTAGGCAAGGTATATACTCCATAATATGAAGTAAAATACTAAGTAGATTAACTAGTTTTTCTATTTATGCCATTGAATGTGTAACGATAATCTTACATAACTAATAAAGGTGAAAGATTTTATGTGTATATTTCTTACTTCACGCGCAAATGGCTAAACGGATTTCAGCAATACTTGGCAGTAGCAGCTTATAACATTATCTTTTTATCCCGGGGCGAAATATAGTGCCTCAGAAACCGCTATCGAAAGCTAGTTGTAACAAATAAATAATAATTATTCTCTGTTAATAAAGTCCAACGATTTGATATCTCTAGGGAAATATCACAGATTTTAAGGTAAATTTTCAACAGGTCGCGATATGTATGAACGGAATTAGGCACTCCTCTGGGGAGGTCCGTAATAGGTAGCATGGGATTTAACACCATTGGCCCCGTCCTTTTCAACAGGTCGCTGTCAGATTGGAGTTAATTAGAAGCTGCTGTTATTATTTTATACCGAAATACTGTATTTTAGTGCTTATATCTGTTTCTATATTGGTCTCATCATCTGCCTAGTCTTTTCCCAACTACATTGGGGTTGCTAGAAGTCAACCAAATGCCAGAGTACTAGTGTTTTACATGGAATAACTGGTAACCTATCTGACCTCCGCAATCCTACTGCGTTTCGTACTCCGGATAACATAGGTACATCTACCACATTATAATAGCAATTTTCAGATATCTTCAATCAGATTTTTACATGACATACTTACTAATTTGAGGATAGGTACGCTTATTTTAATCTACCCAAAATTAACTGACATAATATTTTCACAATTCAAGAGTTACTGTTATAAATATTATCATGAATACAATTATCTCAAATAAGCCAGAAAAGTGTTAATTACTTCCCTCATTTTATTGTTGTAATATAAACCTGTTATTGTTTTCTTTCGGACAGACTGAAACGGCATGTTTACTTCGCTTTCAGTTTATTTTTCTGACATTTAAACAATTTGCATTTCGCTATTTACTTTATCGACGCTGTTGTGAAGCTGTTAAGGTTGTTTGTTTGTTGTTGTTACAGTATTTCGGTATTATAACCGTCGATAATAAATTCATAACTCAATATTATTATTGGTAATAAGGGTTCCTTCAAATTGGACGTCGCTTCCCATCGCGTTTTGTATGAAAACAATTGAACGTCCGTGCGCCGGACGACAAACGCACTGTTTCCGCACGACAGCCTCACCGACATGACACGTACAATTCGAGGATATCTTTGGATTTAGTTTCACTTTTTAAACTGCCTGATTTTTTCATCACCATCGTCAAAATATTTGTTTAGAAAGAAAGCTTGATATACTTAGACCAAGCTCCGTATTTAGTTGCATTAAGAACAAGAACAGCAATAAATAACCAATTTGCTGAATTACGCTCCATATAAAACATGATTGAACAAACCTTAAACAGCAAACAATTATTTGAGCATTGAACACATCTGTAAAACGCATTAGCAAACAAGATTCTACCGACGACACGAAACAGACTTACAAATTACTACACAAGGCTTTGTTTACAACAACATTATCTACGATGTTGGAAATTTACAGTATAACGAGAAACAAGTATTTTATGAGGGTTCCCGTTTTATTTCACATACGTGAAAGGGTTTCAGTAAATTAATTGGCGATTACTGAGAACCAAACGAGGCAAACAGACGAGGTTATCAGAAAATTCTATACCTAATTGAATACAGTAGCTATTCAAGCAAGGTCTATTAAATCGGTGTTGTAAATAATCTGTTTAGGGTGCTCGTTTTATTTTTTATTTTTGTTGAATACGTTTTCAATTTGACTGCGTGAATAGGTTTATCGTTAACTTTATAGCTGACTCGCTGTTTTGGAATAACAAAAGGATTGTGTGAGTGTAAAATATTGTTTAGAAATCTCAGTTAAATAAAATTTGACTTTTGGATTTTTGTACATGAATCACTTTAAAACGAGTCATATAAAACAAGACGAGCGAACGAAAAAGTTGAATTGTATCTATTTTATTTTCATTATTTCTTACTCGGGAGTAGTAGGTAATCATTTATTCATCAGCTACATAATACCATATAGCAACAAGATCACAAAACAACCAGCACAGCCGACAAGCCACAGGTGCAAACCAAACTCCACCACAAAACAGATAGGTACAATGTTTGATCACTCGCAGAACTCTGGCTGGATTACAGTCTGACGGGTTTAATACCTACGGCATCGAGACCTCACCGAGGCCAAATCAGACGGTTGTAAATGGACTTCGAAGGGAAAACCTCCGTCGTTTCGGATTATATTTGAAGTCGGAACTATAGTCAAACTGTTATTAAGTTGGGTCACGATTTAATGAAGACAGGTAGATTTGCAATGATAGAATTTGATTTAGAGCTCTGTTTAAAATAACTTTATGATATTGATTCTAAATATTACGATAACTTTTTCTGTCGAGAAATCATTAAATCACAGCAGCGTGAGTACTGACTAACCCTCTACACCCACACTTCCATGTGCCTACCATTTCATAAAAACTTTCGGGTATCCTGGGGTAGGTATCTCGTTCAGAGAAAATAGGTATGACATCCACGATTATTTTATTTAAATACCACATAATGCTATTTTACTTAAAGAAATCAATTTCTAAAAGTAGGTACCCAAATAAAACCAAGATATAACAAACCACATACGTCAAAGGAGCATCTTCCCTTATACCGCAACATATTTATATCTCGAAGCCTATCGTAAAAGCTGTTTATAGCCAGCCAGGCGAACGAAATTATTTTAGTTGTAGCAGATAAGGCCGAAATGCTCCCGTGTTCCGGGAAAATATTCGACGTTTGTAATGTGAGAAATATTTGGAGATTCTAGTAAATACCGACCGCCGTAAAGTGTGGTTATTTTTTTTTTACTTTTATGGATTGGCAATCTTATTTTTTTCTTTTAAATGCTGTAATACACCTGGTTTTTAGTTTCGAAGCTTTAGTTTAAATTAATGAGATGATTTTCCATTCGCATTAAGTATCCGCACACTACGGACTTTTCGACGGTCGATAGTCTGTTTGGGCTCGTAAATCAGTATGAAGATGTACTTTCTTATGTGCTTACTAAAGCACATAACTAAGATCATGTATGTGGGGCCACTTGTTGACCGACTGTTTAATCTGCAGTATTTTACTGCAGATTAGTAGTATCGTATATAAAGTTAGTCCATCCTCGAGCCTTTTTTCCAACTATGTTGGGATCGGTTTCCAGTACAGGGAGCGACTGCCCTATCTGACCTCCTCAACCCAGTTACCCGGGCAACCCAATAAACCTTAGTTAGACTGGTGTCAGACTTACTGGCTTCTGACTACCCGTAACGACTGCCAAGGATGTTCAATAACAGCCTACAGTTTAACGTGCCACCCGAAACACAGTAATTGGTGTCTAAGATATACTTAGAAAATACATACAATTAGAACAGTTTCATAAAGTAAGTATCTTCCACTAAATCAACACATGCAGCATGATTTAAATGGTAATTAAACTTTTACTGCACAATTGGAATGCAAAGCCATTCATAATTTTAGAACCTCAATAGTTTATCGTTTATAACGTATTATAAACGGAAGGTTATTAGGCTATTAGTCACACTTAATGGTTAGTAAATTCAACAAATATGTCGTTAGATCGAGAATATATATTATATAAAATATGGTTAGGACATTTTATTATTGTATTCTGTAACGTTTAAACTGAATTAGAGCTTTTAAATAGCAATGATCAACTAGCGATAGGTCGTTATTAGTATTAGATATGTATAAGCTGGTATTTTATCGATTCTACTTTAAGAAGGACAAACAGAATGACTGATGCAGGTAGATAATTATAAATATTAAGAAGTGATGTGTAGTAGAAATGTTCCCGATCTCGTTGAAGAAAATCAAAGTCACTTGTAAATTGACTGGAACTATTGTGCTTGCCTGAAAAATCTAGTTTTACGACGAATTAAGGACTTAATTATACTAAACTTTTTGCTGTCCTTTTTACTTCATTAACTGTACAGGTCCTAATTTCGTCAATAGTAATGGAGCCTAAAATAAAGTCTAGGCAACTTTCTAGGGTTCCTAACAGTAAAAAGTGAGAACCTTCTTTGTTGAAGTCGATTAAAAAGGCACTTTTATACCTATGTAAGTTAATTATAAAGAATGACGCCTTTAAGTCAAATGTCATTAAGTTAGAATTACTTCAGTTCTTCGAATTTATATGGATTTTAGGCGAAGGAAGATAAAGTAAAAAAGTAATTTAAGTTTTGCAGTCAAGTAATTTGTTTGTTTTTTCAGAAGTGCCCCTCGTTTCTGAAATCTTCATTATTGGATTGCGAGAAAAATAATTTCAGCAAATATCTTGGACTTTGGACATTCTTGAATCTTGGGATATTTCCATTAATTAAAGCATCAACATAATCAGCTTATCGCTGCCAACCAGGAGTCCACCTGTAAAATGTCATCATGATCAAGAAGTGTGACAATGCTTAGCCTTTGGCCAATGCAAAAGCCTGCCTATGGGCCACGAAAGTGTGTATGCGAACTACATCGACAAAGTTTCAAGTTTTTAGTAGGCATTGCTACAATGTATGAAGATATAATTTTATATGCATGGCCGTCTAAAACCTGCGCCCACATCCAAACTACTTTTGACTTTTACGCTATTATACTTTTAGGAGTTTCAAAACTCTAGCTGCAAGTTAAAGTAGGTACTTTGGAACGCATTTGCACATTTTTCGTACAAACGGCCGGGCTCTCCAAAATTTAAAGAAGTTTTTTTCTTCGTAACAAAATTTTATATACCATCTATACTTTAAGTTTTTCACATGAATTTAGAAAAAAAATATATATTTTTAATCTGTATCGTTCATTCAAGCATTGAACTACGCAACCTTATTATAAAAAAATGGTCATAAAAGTACCGGATTCAGTACTAGGATTGGAGTATCAATTTTGTTCGAGACGATGGTTTATACCTAGTACCGAAGCCGATACTCAGGATCAAGTTAACCAAAGCTGTACTATCAGTTTTTATTCCTTTAAGATATCGTTAATGTAATCTATGGATAGGTTGTTTACTTACATTAGGGTACTTTCAGAAAGTAGTTCTCACGAGGCGGGAGAAACAGCTACTATATGTAGTTATCGGCACGAATCTTAAGCTCTGACCTACATTTGTGCTCATACCTGCAAATGTAAAATTGGTGTACCTAATAAAGTATATCTATCTATCTATCTATCTATCTATCTATCTATTTGCGCAGAATTGATTTATTAGCAAAGAATCAATCCAGAGTGAAGGCTATGACGTGATGCACTGCGGGCCAATCACCGCTTTAGTTAGCCCGCCCCCGCGCCTCACTTCATACCACAAAAGGGACCCAATAAACTACTTCTGCGCAGGTGAAGGTCAGAGCTCAAGATTCGTGCCGATCACTATAACAAATAAGAACATGAATATTCATTCCTAGCAGTAGAAAGTATTCTCAAAACCACAGCCAAAATCAACAAACAACCTAAACTAAAATCTAATGAGAAAATCGATTTCCACCGATCGAAGCTCCATCATTACCAATCTCTGTAACAAGTCCCATTATAAGACCATCTATTAACTGGTCATGTAGTTATAATTACACTTGCCTAATGTCTGGCGCCTATTATCATATTAAGTACGGAGCCATTAACCGAGCCAAGCTTCATCGGCTTTAATTAATTAATTATTGCCTCCGAGTAACGATCTTAGTTTTGTAAACTATCGTAGGTACGATCAAGTAACATATACTGCCAAAGCTATGAACTTCTAAGGCTAGGAATCTAAGCCTACGTAAGTTTGTACCCCGTTTTACGAAGAAACTACTGAATGATTTTGTAAAACTTGCCAGTTATATTGCTATAAATATTTTTATAACCATAAGGAAACTTTTGATCTGAGTGTGGGGAAATCTTTCCTCAGAAAGCGAATAAAACTGCGGGCAAGAAAATAGCTGAGATTTTTTTTTCACAATGACATTAGTATTTAACAAAACGTCTTAGGGAACAAATCCTACTTCCTACTTATATTCCTACTTATATTATAAATGTGAAAGTTTGTGAGAATGTATGGATGTATGTTTGTTATTCAATCACGCAAAAACGGCTGGACCGATTTGATTGAAATTTGGTATGTAGATAGGTGATACTCTGGATTAACACATAGGCTACTTTTTATCAATACACCCCGCGGCGAAGCCGCGGAAGCTAGTCGTTTATATTTAGCAACGTAATTATTATGCCATAAATAAATAAAACTGACGAAAAATCATTTTATTTATCCTCTCCCTGAATCCAAATATCCACCGGAGCAGGCTGGGTTTCGGAGCGGATACGGCACCATAGACCACATCCACACAGTGCGGCAGATTATACAGAAGACCGAGGAGTATAATCAGCCCCTGTGTCTAGCATTTGTGGACTATGAGAAGGCCTTTGACTCGGTTGAAATCTGGTCTGTTCTGGAGTCCCTGCAGCGTTGTCAAGTAGATTGGCGATACATCCAAGTGATGAGATGTCTCTACAAAGCCGCTACAATGTCCGTCCAAGTACAGAATCAGCAAACAAGGCCCATACCGTTGCATCGAGGAGTGAGACAAGGGGATGTTATTTCCCCGAAACTGTTCACTAATGCAATGGAGGATATGTTCAAGACGCTGAACTGGAAAGGACGCGGCATCAACATCAATGGCGAACACATCTCTCACTTGAGATTTGCTGACGATATCGTCATCATGGCGGAAACGCTGCAGGACCTACAACAGATGCTTAACGACCTGGCTGAATCTTCTCTACGCATCGGCCTACGGATGAACTTGGACAAAACCAAGGTCATGTTCAATGAACATG
Source organism: Helicoverpa armigera (assembly GCF_030705265.1). NCBI lineage: Eukaryota > Metazoa > Arthropoda > Insecta > Lepidoptera > Noctuidae > Helicoverpa > Helicoverpa armigera. The sequence continues at coordinate 2,993,334 of NC_087132.1, read as the reverse complement.
TTCTACCGGAACCGATTGCGATACACGGCGCCGTTCTCGAAGTTGTTCGGAAATATGTATACCTCGGGCAGACATTGCAGTTAGGTAGAAACAACTTTGAGGACGAGGTGAATAGGAGAATTCAGTTGGGTTGGGCTGCATTTGGGAAGCTACGTCGAGTCCTAACATCGTCGATTCCACAGTGCCTAAAGACAAAAGTCTTCAATCAGTGCGTCCTACCTGTCATGACTTACGGAGCCGAAACGTGGACACTGACGGTACGGCTGGTCCACAAGTTTAAAGTCGCTCAGCGAGCTATGGAAAGAGCTATGCTCGGCGTTTCTCTGAGGGATCGCATCAGAAATGAGGTAATCCGTCAGAGAACCAAGGTCATCGACATAGCCTACCGAATCAGCAAGCTGAAGTGGCAGTGGGCTGGCCATATTAGCCGAAGAACCGATAACCGTTGGGGTAAACGAGTTCTAGAGTGGAGACCGCGCCTCGGCAAACGTAGTGTAGGACGTCCTCAGGCACGGTGGAGTGATGACTTGCGCAAGACGGCTGGCAGGAGCTGGATGCGAGAAGCCGAAAATCGATCTCAGTGGCGTGCACTTGGAGAGGCCTATGTCCAGCAGTGGACTGCGATAGGCTGATGATGATGATGATGAATCCAAATAATAATAACATGGCGAAAAGAGGTTTACAGCCAAAATACTACTTTATTTGGAAATGTACAAAAATAAAAATAATTGACGCGTAAGAATTGTGTAAAAAATATACAGACAATTTCAAGCCTTACTCGCAACAAATAATTTCGATGTACAAATTGTATTTTTTTATTTCACCAAAGAATAAAATAACGATAGAATGCAGTGAAAATTTTTGACAACGCAACAATGCCATAAAGTAACTTTTGAAACAAATGAAGCAATCACGGAGGAAGGAAATATGAGCAGAGATGCTATTAGGCAGTTAGGTCAGGCGCCTTCTTCTAGGTCAAGAACGTACAGTGGGTGGGACCGTTACGAGTAAACTAGCGAGGCGTTCGGGTTACTTGACGCATCTGTAAAAAATCAGTCTTTATTGATTTGAGGCGGGTTCCAAAGAAGGCATATGAGGTTGGAGCCAGTAACTTTCCTCGTCCCCTATGAGCACACGCTAAGTATTTTGTAAGGAGTTTTTCCATTACCACCTCTCTTCACATTTTGTTCTCCGTGTAAGCAATGCATTTTATTGTTTGGTTAAATGGCATTTCAAATGGTCCTTGTTGCATTGTTACCGCATTCAAGTATTCTCAATACATTTATTGTATTTGTATTCCACAATGTACGCGCACTTATTGCTCTACAGATTTTTGTGAAGATTACAATGTAGTAGGATAGATTTTAGAGAGCTTTCGTTCTGAGTATAAATGTTATTATTTGAAACAAAATAAGAACATAGTTTGATATTTATTATACGTTTAAGGCATAATTCTATAAAAAAGGTTTTTTTCTGATATAATCCAACTAATATTACAAACGCAAAAGTTTGGAAGAATGTATGAACGTGTGAATCCTGATGAGAAGTAGTTCTCTTATGAAATGGGTGCAACTACTAATCATTAACATACATATATGTAATTTGTATCTGTAACTACTGGCGGATTCAATAGCATATAATATGTAACTATGAGGTTTTTCCCTGAACAGAATAATTGTTTGCATTAAAGATATCCTTAAAGTGACAATATACATCAATTTATCTCCCACCATCCACAGCCATTTTCTCACAATGTTTACAAGGAAAGTGGGTAACACGCGTCGCCTCAAGCTCGGCTCAAAATTTACTCCAACGTTTATAAGGGTCATTCTACATTTGGGGTAAAAAAATAAAATAAAAAAAAAACTTCGATTTTCATATGTTTATTAGATTGAATGTGTTTAGTAACAAAAATAATCAACAAAATAATTAGTCACAGAGGTAATCTATGTTTCAATTACGACATAATTGGCATAAAATAAAAAAGGACGATGACAGATGTGACGCCATACGTAACAGAAATGATGATATTCTAAATAATTCTGGTTTACAAATAACCAAGAATTTGATATAAACGATAATTTTAAACATACATTGATATCGATTAAACCAAAATAATAATTATTCTTGAACACAACAAGAAGACACAGAAAAAAATACTTGAAATAAGATCACAGAAGTGACGTTTTTTATCGTCACCTTCTGACAAATAACTACCTAATTCGAGATCCATTAATAAATATGCAGACTTGCTTGGAATAATTACTAATCAGGTAAGTACAACTGTTAGTCAGGTACTTATACTATAAAATAAATTGAGGTAAAAATCTTTAAAAACAAGCTTTTATTTAAATGCGCTAAAAAGAAAAAAATAAACTTTTACTGTAACTTTACTGTCAACTTATAACGACATTTCAAATTTGACATATTTGACACAATTTATGTTTTAAAAGCTTGTCGCGATTTTACTAAGAAAGTAAATACGTGTACTTAAATCTCGCGACAAGCTTTTAAATGTCGCTTTTAAATTTGAAATGTCGTTATAAGTTGACAGTAAAGTTACAGTAAAAGTTTATTTTTTTCTTTTTAGCGCATTTAAAGTTTTTAAAGATTTTTTTTTTACATAATCAGACTTAGCTCTCTCAGTTCTGGATTTTAAAATATGTCTTCATCAGACGAATTAGATGCGAAAATATTAAAACGACTTGTTTTTGTGTAGTTAGAAGCCTGACTAAACACCTGATCAATTAATCGATTCTTCTTAATTTCTTCGTCTGAATTCTCTGAAGACGAAGAACCATAGACAGATTTAAAATAAAAGTTACGACTTCGTTTTGTTGGAATCGAGACCGTAACCAAATCTTCATCGTCAGTATCTACGCAGCTTGCTGGAGATTCATTTTCGATGTCTGAAAAAGGTCCCGGTGGACCGGGCTCTTTGGATATTTCTTGATCAGACTGATGGGGTGATGGGGAAATAGCAAGGATGTCCTGGCTTTGATCAGCAGAGATTTGATTGTACTCTGTATTAATCACACCCATTTCATAATGAGAACAAATTTGATCTGGACGACACTCGATGCAGCTAAGTTTTCGTGCATGCAGAAGACCGGGGCTATCTTTATTCCATGTCACTTGATGAATATTAAGAGTACCTTTAAATGCTGGTGTTAGACTTTTTGCCAATAAATTTTCTATAGTTGTAACATTGTCTTCGTCTATAGCTATAATTTGGACACCATTACAATTTTCTTCCAAACACTGAATCAGTTGTTGGAAGTTTGCGACATCCTTGCCCCTCGCTACAGATTGGTCTGCCGTTCGTTTTACTGTTGCGCCAATACCGTCCGGTGAGCCTTTGCCATGTCCAGCTTCGTTATAATGCCAGATGAAGTTCTGAACATTTAAATGTACGGCAAGAAAATTAGCCATTAGAAAAAACATGGATTTGTTACGATATTGAGAAGAAGGTCCATCACTTACAAGGTGCATTGTCTTTAAGTTTGGATGTAAGGTTTTAATAATATTTAAAATTGGAATTAAATGATTACATATGAAAACTGGATCATGTCTTAGGTTTTCAGAAATAGTACAAAACGGAGTAATTATCGATTCACACTCTCCAGAGTGGTATAATACTGCAGTATGGAGGGATATTTGAGGCTTAGATGCCCCAAAATGGACTGCTTGTACTTCTTCAGCATATTTGCAAATATAATTTTCTGCAAAATCTATGTGTAATACTGCTGTTTCTTCATCAACCCTTCTCTTTGCATGATTTATGGCTTGGTATTGATGGTAGATGTTATTTAAGTGTATCATGAATGCCGGTAGCTTGGAAAGCAAATGGTTAACTAAATCTGTTCTTGAACTCAAGACTTTTTCTTTGACGGTTTTTAGACATAACTTTTCGGCTCCTTTTATAGTCACGGGAAATTTTTTGGAAACCCATCTAAAGTACGTTATTGGATTATTGTTATTATTGGAATTGAAATCAACTTTCTTGTCTTTGCAATGGTTACATTTCCTAAGCAAACATTCTTCTTTTAATTTTCCTGTACAACATATTGTTTTCACAAGAGCTGCTGGAGTATTTTCGTTAATTACATTTGCTGTTTTTAATGCCGTAGTTAAAAGTTGAATATTAGCGTGATGAATGCATAGACAAGTATCTCTCTGTTTCGCATTTGGTGAAATTATCCAAAAAGGGCGATAACGGCAGAATAAGGAATAAGATATTTTTGGGTTTATTGTAGATTTGAATTTTGCATATAAATTGAGCAATGAATCCGTTAGTAATCGTATTTGCTTTTTAACTTTTCTTCTTGTAATGGTTTCTTTGGTTCCGGCTGTCAATCTACTACATTCATCGTTTTCTAAAAAATCTTTAATTTGTTCCTTCACCTTATTTACTCTACGGTTTTCGTTACATGTGTTGGACGTTATTTTACCCACTTTTTGTTTTTCAATAGCTCTGTTATAACGCATTTTATACTTCTTTACTCTATTTTCTAGTAGACGCAATTTTTCTTTTAGTTGATTGTTCTCCAGTTTTAGAAACCTTCTATTCTTTTGAGCTATTTTCCTACCGGATTCGGCTCTTGATCTAGATGAGGACGGAACGGGACTGCCGGGTGGGGTATCATTGTCAATAAAATTTTCAGTCTGTTGATGAATGCGTTGCAATGCTTTTTTACTGTCTCGATATCTTTTAGACCTTTCTCTCCACTGCTTTCTAATTATTTTCTGAGTACGTGGAGTGAATTGATCAATTGTTTTTACCTGTCCATCTTCTTTTTTCCGTTGATATCTCTCTCTGTCTTTCCTTCTTCTTTCTTCTAGCTGTTGTTCTGTTAACTTCTGTCGATGACGTCTCATTGCAATTTTCACTTGCTCCCTACGTTTCTGAAGTTTTTTTATCTCTGACCTGTTATCCCTCTTGGAGGGGCGTGTACGCGGAGCCATTTGTAGATATAGCTAAAATGAATAAAAAAATTGAACTTAGGTACATGCTCCAGAGTTAGTAAATCTAAGTACACATTAATTTACTATTAAAGTATCCTGTTTAATTTTGTTTATAATTTATTTATTTAGTGAATGTTATCGATTTTTAAAGAAATTAAATTACAACAAAACTAAAATTTCGTCACATCGGTGACCTTGCATCATATCTGTTATCTTTCACTTTGATTACAGATGTGATGATCACAGAAATGACGAACTTTAATATTTTCGGCCATATTTTTTTTAATGTTCAAGTTCAGATTTGCTTCTGCATTTAATCCCTATACTGACATGATAATACATAGAGGCTAGGTAGTTTTATTATTTAAATTACAAAAAAACTAATATTTCGTCACTTCGGTGATCTTACATCACCTCTGTGATCACTTTGATAACAGAAGTGATGATCACAGAAATGACGAACTTTAATATTTGCAGCCATATTTTTTTATTGTTCATGTTTAGACTTGCTTCTGCACACAAACACGATACTGGCATGATAATACATAAATGCTAAGCAATTTTATGATTTAGTTAATATGTCTTACCTTAGTACAGCTAAAACAGATGTGATGTGCGAAGTTTTACACCTCAAAAACAGCAATCAAAACTATTTTTCACAAAAAAAAACAGACGAACTGCTTCTTATTTGATGCCGGCATGCGAATGACAGTTAGTGGTGTTGCAATATTATAAAAATCAAACGTACTAAACGAATATTGTCACATACTTCTTTCTTATTTCTACTAGATAACAGAAGTGACGATAATTTTGTAACAAAAGTAGAATCAAGAGCGGTAAAAAATATACTTTATTGAATTTAATTTCCTTTACGCAACAATAATAGGACTATATTTGAAAGCCGCTAAAGGATAGCTAAGACATTTTCGTCAACTAATTGTATTTTTTTAGTACATCTTAAGTCAACGGTGTGTAAATTACACAGATAACAGAACGTGATGAAAGCCGTTGAAAATTAAGATTTTTAATATTTATTTATTATTTTATTACATATGTGATATAGTTAATTATACTAGAGATAGACTTCTATCAAAGCAGCCATGAATGAAATTTTAAATACAAATCTTATTATTAAATATACTCAGTGCACACTTTTTTGTCTGTAGAATAGAATGACCCATAAGACGCCATGTCGACGTTCATTCCAAGTTAGATGACTTCCCCGGAGTTCACTTTAAATAAAATTAAGTATTCATCCCGTGTGATTTAGCTAAAAGCGTGAAACATTAATTTATTATCTCTTCTGTTAGTAACGTAAAAGTGTTGTTGAATTGTTATCATGAATTTTGAGTGGTTATAGGTTTGTGTAATGTGTTTTGAATGTACTAACTAAATTACTAATTATTACGAGCAAATAAATCTAAATAAATATCACTGCATAGTATAAAACAAAGTCGCTTTTTCTGTCCCTATGTCCCTTTGTACACTTAAATCTTCAAAACTATGCAACCGATTTTCATGCGTTTTTTTTTTTTTTGTTGGGTAGAGTGATTAAAGAGGAAGGTTTTTATGTACAATAACATACATTAAATAGTGGGGAAATACTGTTTTTGCTAGTAGATAATAAAGTGAACCTTAACTACAATAAACTTAATTTTCGACCTAGGAGCGCCGGTATAGGATTTCTTCTAGTATAGGTACATAGCAAAGGCATGTACTTATTGTTGTTAGAACAATCGATCATGTAAGTCTTACACCGTCATCTTTTGAGTCTGTTCCATATACTGCTTAACATACCCCCCCACCCCCTCAAGAGCTCATAAAATAATGTCATTTACACATTTAATTTCCAAATCTATGCACAAAATTGCGGTTATAGCCATAATTACCATAAATAAGAACACATACTTCGGAAAACGCGCTCTAACAACAAAAGAAGCAACGTTGATAGTGTATATGGCTCATGCGTCCCCAAACAGCCATCAGTCATCGTAATGGAGCCGTTTTCTAAGTAATTATAGCACCCGAAGGGTCTCAGAGAAATCTATTGTACGATGGCATACATCTATTTTCATTATTAGGTTACGGTGCGGCAAGGAATATAAAACTTACGCAAGAAATGCTGGTGAAGAAAATAATAACGTGGGCGGAGGCTTATTTTTACACCTTCTATAGTAAATCAGCTGCATCCCACGAGAACTGCTTTAACCAAATAAAAAGTAGCATTATAAGCTGGCTAGATAAATAGGCTATGTAACACTCAAAAATCTTTAAAAAAGGCTAAGATTAGGTATAGCGTTCAAACGCAAATACTTTTTAGCTTTATGTTTATTTAGATAAAGGACAATGCCGGATTTTGTATAGACCCTGTCCCCACCCACCAACACACTTGAAACTAGTGTCATCGGAAGCGCATCCTTCGATAGATCATGATTATCAAAACGATTTACTCCAAATGTATGGGGTTTTTCAAATACACGATATTTTAGTATCCTTAATAATCAATTAACTTCAAGTTTGTTAACCAATTACTCGGAGTTGCGTGGACCGATTTTGATGACTTTTTTTTTAATGCAAAGATAATAGAATGTCGGATATTTCCAAAACCCCATACATTTGGATTAAATAGTTATGATAGTTATGATCTATCAAAGGAAGCGCTTCCGATGACACTAGTTTCAAGTCTGTTGGTGGTGGTGAAGGTGTCCTTAAGACATCCTACATTGCCTCTTCATACCGATATTTTAACCGATGATAACTCAAAAACTGCTTAAAAGATCTTGATGAAAATTAAATTAGACTAACTTTGAGATAGATTCTGTAAAATAAAAATAAAAACATCAAAATCGGTCCACCCAACTCCGAGTAATTGGTTAACAAACTTGAAGTTAATTGATTATTTACCCATACTTTTGGAATATGTCTCCATAATAAGAAACGATCTATTAAATGAGGCGCATCCAATGACACTACTTTCAAGTCTGTTGGTGGGTGGGGACGTTTTTAGGCATTGTCCTTTAGGAACTGGTTAATCCTGCAAAGTGAAAAATAAGCAAAACACACTTTGTTTTCAATCCTGATTTTATCGACGACATGTATAAGAAAAAAAATCCTTTGGTCATAAAGAAAAATGGCAAAAACAGAACAGAACAAAATATTCAAGAATCTCCCATAACCGAAAGATTCCTATGGATCAGCTATAAAATCTAAGCGATCCATTCCATACACCTGTTTCCCCATGCTTCCATTTATTTTCCCATGGCAACCTTTCTATTTTCCATAAAGCCTTCACACAGGATATTTTTGGAGATATCATGGAGCGTGATCTTCCTTTCTTGGCTGCTCATTACACAAAAAAGTATGTGCAAAATAGGCTCTTCACTTTGAGAGTTTGTTTGCTAAGTTTTTACGCAAAAATTACTGTACTGATTGATATGAAATTTTCCATGTAGAGTCATCTGCCTAGTCTTTTTCTAATTATGTTGAGGTCGGCATCCAGTCCAACCAAATGATAAAGTACCTGTGTTTTACTGCCTATGTGAGCTTCTCAACCCTGTTACCCGGAAAATATGAAGAAAATATAAACCTATATTATTTAAACCTAATGCAGGATGTAGTTCCCTCAGGACGCAGACAAATTCACGTGCGACACCTAGTTTAGTATGCAACCTCTTTGATATTGAAACACAGTTGTATTTGACCGAGTTAAAAAAAATATATATTAAGTATTCTGAACGTGATTTTTTATTATTTAAGTACACCAATTTCTACGGTTTGAACGCCTATTTCTTTTTATATTTTTCAAAAATAGAATTTGATTATCATCTGCACAAACAGACTTGTTTGAGAACGAAATCCACGTAAATAAGTGAATAAAAAATAAAACCTAAGATTTTAAACAAATATTTTTATGATGGACATTTAGGTCTAGAATTTTTATTTTTTGAAAACTCTCCAAGTTTGCAAAGTCTATTAAAATATTTCTAAATTTTTATGTAAATTAATATCATCGTAGTTAAAAGCATTATGCAATATTAAAGTCACGTTTTACACCTCCGAATCTAATGTAAAAGTTTTGGAATTCTGATCATCGTCAAAAACTTTCAAAGTCATGTTAGTACTTATTTATTTTTCCACAGATAATGTCATATTCATTGCTTTACATGTTGTGCTCATGTGAAGGTAATTTTCACATTAAAAGCTCGTGATTTTTTATGGTGTCTAATGATTTCATGGCAGACATGATCGTTTTCTAATGGCGTATTCACTTTATGTACATATGTTGATGGGGTCGTAGATGTCAGTAAGTATTCTCTTGCACGTAAATAAAAGAAAACTACCAATATATTTTTTTTCAATTCCATCCGCGATTTTTTCCGATCTTGGAAAAAGGAACAAAATCTTCCATATGGAAGAATACGCTTTAATTTCTTACAGAAGCAGCAAGGTCTATCCATTAGGTGAATAACATGATATATATGCAAAACTTAAGATTTATCTGTGAACATACAGGTATTGCTTGATATAAGATGTGCTTAGCCACAACACAGCAAACCAACACATTAAAAAAAGGCTTGGCTGTCAATGCCTCCAACGAGAAACCCGAAAATTTTCCACAACTCCCCACAAATGCGTCTTCATTTAATTTACGCGCGCATAAAAAAGAGAGGCAAGTCAATCACACGACGCTCTCTCTTCCCCATCAATTTGATTCCATTTACTCCCATATACTTGTACGAAAACCATGTAACTTGCTTCGAACTTAATCTTCCCCCTTAAGGCGCAATTTCCGATGGAATTTGGGGGGATAAACATTACTTCTGTTGATTTGAACGCTCATACCCTTGTAAAGTATTATGAATGTTAAATTAAAATATTGGCGAAGTTTCTGCTAGAATTAATGTAGGTAATTAGATTAGTTGGTTTCGAGAACTGTTCTTGTAATCAACGTGGTAATTGGAATTTATATCGTTTTGATGGTTAAGGGTCTGAGTAGACGTTAGCATTGTGTGTTTGTATAATAGTAGAAGAAATACAAAAGTTTGTGCCTTCTATTGTTTACTCTATCAAATAATAGATCACTAATAACAGTATTCTATTCCTTTTGATAAAAATAGCACTACATATACCTAATTACATAAATTAAAAAAATAAATCTGTTTATGCTAGTATAATATTAATATTTAAACTTCCTATAAAAGTTGTATTAAATATAATCATAACAGCCTCATTACATTTTTAAAAGACAGCTCCTACCATGTAAAGGTCACTTAAGTAAAGTAGCTCATTATCAGTGTTACTAACTTCTTTACAAATTAACCTTTAAACGACGTAGGTGGCCCGATAAATAATAAAGGAAGTTATTTTCTTGAACTTTAAAAGGTGAGCTTTTATATGTATAAAAAATATCAATCTTTACATATGCTCCGAATGAAAAAGCAAGACCGTCGGTTTATATGGCTTTATAAGTTATGTTTAACCGGTATAAGTAAGTTCATACAACGAGAAATCAAACAAAACATAACTCTTCTTGGCAGTTGGGTAAGAATCAATTAACGAAATCGAGTAAACTAAGTATGCATTGTAGCAATCTATGCAAATGCTCTTATTTAACAAAGTGAAGTTAACAAAGTCTCAATAACAGGTGAAAACACGAGAAAATACTAGGCAAAGATTCAAAGCCTATTCTATTCTGAAAAGTCCGCCCACTTTATCTAGAAGACACGACAGTGTTAATGTTACAACACTTTGCACTTATTCATGTTTACGTAGAGTCTCACTTGACAACCTGATATTAGTCTAATATAGCTCAGACTTTGGCCTTTTCAAGAAATAATATTCATATAAGAAAACATAAATTTATAAAATAAACCTTTCATGCTGTTTCCCGCAGTTTCACACGCGTGTCTTGGAAAATTACTTCTGCACACGAAAAAACGCTAGCAGGAGAACCAAGTCCCGATCACATAAAATAAATATTTAAACAATTATATCTATTTTAAAATTTCTTAACACTAAAACACTTTCCCAATCTCATTTGTATCACATACCTTCCCAGAAGGCACCTTCAAATTAATTATCAGCATTAATAGCAGAATTAGTCCAAAAGCGATTAAAACATTTAACATTAATTAACGTTAAATACTTTTCCAGTGATAAGTGCAACATTAACTATCAGCCGACCCGCGGAATTGCCCACAATTTATTTAAGCATTTGAAATTAAATTATGAGAGACAATTGGGGCGACGCCATTTACTTAAAAGTTTGTCACAAAAACATTCAAAATGGAGGTTAGGAGATCAAGAGGTTACAAACGACAAGAATAACGATTCCTTATGAATATGATTTTGCTTTTTAAGTATGAATTTAACGAGCAAATTAAATTTGTTTATGTTTGTGTAAGTCGAATTATGTGTTTTGAATTTTTTTATTGTAGCATAATGTGTCTACTTACAATGAAACTAGAGAAACTGGTCGCGTAAAAATTATAAAAGCTAAATTATTTGAATGGGGAACTCAACTACCAATCTGAATAGCTGCAATTATTTAATTAATCGGTGTGAGACATGATGTGTAAGAGAATTTCTTCAGTATGTAATATTATTTAATTACAATTTTAAATAGATCGCTGAAGTATGTATCCTCTAAAGACCTTCCACATGTCCACGTGTATCCCTTTACACGTGGTGATACCCTTGAAACAAACAACTAAGTGTAATATAAATGTAAGAAAGTTGAAGTGTCTGTTTATTTGTCTGATGTTATTGCTTGAATGGGATATGTCCGCGAAATTGCAACTTTTGTGCGCGAACACTTCCTTGCAAGCAGTGAACTCGCGCCGTACGTAGACCTACACGTTTGCTCGCGAACAATAACGCAAATTTGCAATATTTGTGCGTTTTAGCAGGAAAGTCAGTCCGTCGCGTTCACATGGTATGTTCGTTAACAATTCCGCAAAATTGTAACCTTTGTGCGCGAACATATACACTAGCAGTTGACTTACAACGACGCATACATATTTTGCATACATTCGCGCAACGACGCATACATTCGCGCACATTTGTTCGCGAACATTTTGGTAGAATCTCCCCCGTCTTACACGAGAGAGCAATTACAATACTACCCACCATTAACCAGTCCAGAACATTCAGAAAGACCAACATTACTAATAAATATCAGAAGGAAAAACTTGTAAGTATCACATGAATGTTCAAAGAAGGCTGAACTGTTATCGGGAACGCACTTGAACAAGTTGTAGAACAAAGTTATCTCATTAAGAGGGGAGTTCCATTAATTCAGTAGATGTATGTACTATATCCTACCTACTTACGGACGTAATAAAGTAATTGATGTCGGCTGGTGTAGGCGGATAGTTTATTTTTATATGTTAGGTTGGATACTGAGCTTTATTTACTCTAGAGATATTTTATAATTAGCTGAGTAGGTAAGGATGTGTCAATCACCAAAGTACAGCTTTTATATCAGCCAACAGCCAATCAAAATCCTGCAAATAATGATCAATAGATACGATTGAAAGTACCTATGTATTTTCAAAAAAATTGCAAAATAAAATTCTATTATATGTATTGTAAATAATTGTAGAAATTAACACAAAAATATGTAGACATAAGAGTAACATCATGTGCTTACATCCACCAATACGGTTTCAAAAAACCCAAACCGCCTAAAGGTTCAATTATAATACCAACATATTTTAACAAACAAAACTTTTCACAATCAACCTCATTAGAAGCTACTTTGATAACAACCTTTTCTACCAAAAATATCTGTACTCCAGACTCAACATAATTTAATGTACCAGCATCGCTCCCTAAAATTGTCTTCAAGCGTTCGGCCGAAGCAAAGCCGAGTAGCGTGTCACCCATACATTTCGTAAGGAAAGTGGTAATTTAGCGAAATTGACGGAACCCACATTACACAGGCTGAAACTCCAATAAATTATGTGTAAATTGTATTGTAAACACAGCCCTCGGGACCGATTTAATAGAATAAAATTTACATTCTGTTATGTAAACTCGATTTGAACGTCTCTCGCGTTTCGCGTACTCGATTGAATGTCGATGAATGGGTACGCATTATTATGTCGTGATAAGCTGAAAAAAATATAATAAATATTTAAATTACTATGGAGATTATTACTCTATTTTTATTCCTAAATATTTTTGTTTAAAACTCTACAATTCCATCTAATCTACAATTTGTAACTTTAATCTAAAAAAAGATAGATTTATCATAGTTGCAGTAAGTAAAATAAGTTAAGTATCAAAAAGTTTTTCAATTTCGATTTAAGAGCATTACCCACATGATAAACTACTATTAAGAAACAAAATTACATTCTAAATAAAGAAAACTCTTTAGTTTATTATTTTTCTTTTGAAGTTTTAGCAGTAACTTACTTTTATCAAGTTATCATAATGAAAAACTAACTGAATACAAAATCTTGTTTTAAATTATTTTGCAAACACAAGCCCTTGAATATTAAAGTTACTTAGTTGGGTTGTTGACTTTATTAAGACATAAATTCAATACAGAATATTTCTAAATTGAATATAATCAGGCGAATAAAGATATTAGTTTCTGTTGTACAAAAAATATATCTTCTATCTTATAAATCGGTTTGTTGTCGTTACGTCCACCTTTTCGACCATTGAAGGCCCTTTATCGCGTGAGTACCTATCGAGTAAGATACGGATAGATATCAAGAATTGTTGCTTTGACAGCGAACACCGCAATTATTTTCACGTTTCAGTAGTTACGCTATGTAACGTTACTGGTGACAAAATCGTACCAAGAAGATATAAAACTATCTGGTTTCACTCACAAAACATGTACCGAAATACTTACTATGACTGCAAAATCCTTCCTTTTTAAAGTCGGTCAATAAGACTCAACAAAAATGAAACCGTCTTCAATAACATAATGTGCCTAAAACCTCCTAAATCTGACAAATACTATGTGAAAACCGTTTCAAAATCAGGTCAGCCAAACATGAGATAATCGCATTTTTTAAAGTATTTTAAGAATAACGATAATGTATTCAATTCACACCAGTTTCTGAAGAAATTGAAAGGATAAGTTTCTCTCTTTACAGACTAAAATGGCTTAGAAGCAGACGTCAAAATCCCGAACATCTTAATTGGAAGGATCACTGGTATTAGAACATTATTAAAATGGCCACCAAACTTTCACTGAACCCACTTTAATAAATCCGTTTGGCAACTTTTCTCGTAAATCAACACGAGGCACAGATTATTTTTAAGTCACTTCAAAGTTTCTTAGACTTTTTTTTTAATATAACAAAGTGCTGAATTTGCTAAAAAGCTTTTCGACTGAAAGAAGAAAATTTTATGTGGACGCGTAAGTGGGTGAATGCATTAAGTTTTTGTGTAGTTTATTGCATCAAAGTAAACATAAATGGTGGCAATTTATTGTACCTATGTAAGTAAGAAAAACTTTTTTATTCAGATTTAGCGGTTTTTTTCTCAGATTAGGTTCTGCTTTTGCATACTTCGAGGCTCTTAAAAGATGACGAGACAAAATTCAATGAACATGACATAATCTATGACTACAAAAGTATACTTACCAATATAGTCTTTTGATGCCGTCCGTGATTTTCTGTTTTTACAATTTTATTGATATGAAATATATTCTACTAATAAAAACAAAACTGTACCTACAACAAGTATTGTTATCATACCAACTGACAAGATAGTTCTACATCCAGCCTAAAATAAAAGAAAGCAAAAAATAAATTCAATTGACAACGGCGACAACAGCGCAATATTGTAACTTTATATGAATATTATTCAAGAAAAAAAGGGTTTTTGGGACTTCGTGACGTACAGAATATGTTTAGACGGTAATACTAGTCCTACACAAATATGCTGGTTATGTTCTTCGCGAAGATTTATGTAAAACGCGAAGAATTCGTGTAAACGTTTTACGACTTCATTTTTGTTGAAATATTCAAGTTTTTGAAGTGGTTAAATGTTGGGGAAATTATTGTCATTTTTATCATCATAGGCTGAAAATGAAAGCACTGGTACGCAGCTACATCTGGTTAGACTGGAAGCTGACGCTACATATTGGGAAAAAGGCTCGGAGGATGATGATCATGATAGTCTGACTCAAGATATGATTGACATAATATGAGTCGTCAACCTCTTGTCTACTGGGGTTTGATAGAAGTGGGTCATCAGATGTGAAATAGTGGGTATTATTTATTTGCACGAGAACTTTAACAGTTTAAAAAAGTTTCATTTTCAAATTAACATTCAAAAGTTTTAAAATGTTCATTATTTTTCATGAACAAACTCTCGATGTAATAGGATTGATCAATGAAGTTATATTGATAATAAGCTGAAGACCAATTACCTACATACTGTCTGTCTGATACTCTCGGTCTGCGCATGTGTCAAATTATTACCTAATCTTCACACCACCGGTTAATTAACTAATTAATTCTGTCACATAGGTACGTACGTTAACAATTAATTTTTCAATTGTATTGCAAAAACTACAATGTCAGTTTCATTTTCAGAATGGCTTCATTTATCTTCAAAGTTATTCCATCATCAACATGAGCCTTTGTTACTATTCTATAAAGAATACACGCTTCATCTTTCCCATACAGCCAAGCTCGATCTTCAAATGTCTTAGTATATCGTGGTCTAACTAAAAGTAAAACATACATTTAGCTACTTAACTACATAAATCTTTTTTTCACTGCGGTAAAAGCTTACTCTCAGGAAATCCCGTTCACTATGCCACTGTAATGGCGAGACTCAAATTAGTTCGCACACATAGTATACTTGCCATCATACACTTTTTTGGTCAATGACAAATACTTGTACAAACCTGTACCCTTTCCTGACCAAACTTCCTCGCAGTGCTTTAACAATAGTGGAGTTTCCATTCGGTTTTTCCACGCGTACACGCGCGATACACACCGAGAAGCAAAAAACTGTCATGCGATTGTCAACGTCATTTTTGCACCGGCAGTTGTCAATTGTTTGTTCGTACGAACCTAGCGTTGTCACTCAGAATACCCGAGTGGAAAATCCTCCAGTGTAAAAGCGATATAAGGCTTACAAGTTACAAAAACGTGTCATAATTCACACAGTTTACCGTCACACAAGGGACTGGTTATACATAATTGTCGGGTGTTGGTTTGTAACACGTCGCGTGGAGCAAAGGAAATTACCCACATTACAGGGTAAATGTCACATGTACATGTTGTGAGGTTGTTTAAAATTGTGTTGATTTATTATCTGTTAAAGTATCAGTATTATGGTTAATATGAGCAATTTTAACTGACTTCCCTAAAATTAGGTGGTTCTAAATTTGGATGTTGTATAATTTTGGAACGTTGTATTTAAAGATTGGTATAAATGTTTGTGGTTGTCGTCACTGTGTGACATTTATCGAATTAATTTTAGCGTAGTTACTGTAACTTCAAAAAGATATGCGTGTATAGACGAGAAGCGAAACCCAATATATTTGGAAAAAAGCTAGCAGAAATATAGAGGTATATCGTCTTTTAACTCTGTATTATTCAAATATCTGGTCACTACGACCACTGTAAAAAAACAACACACAATCAAACTATTGCTTTGTTCAGCATGTAAGTAAGAGAGTCCACATGTATGTGTGCGTATCATCACAAGATAAACGTCACCGAAAGCCGTACAAGTGTGCAAACAACGAGCCCCAAGTATACCTCGTTAAACATACTTCACAAACTTTTATGACATACACAAAGTGAGGCCCTACTCCGCACAATTTTCCCCTGTATTGTGATAACGGGTTGAGAAAGGGACCGTTTGGGGCCACCTCTTAACGTGAAGAGTGAATAAAAGATTATCTGGAGACCGTTGGTAGGAGTATCACTTTTTGTCCTTATTAATTCATCTGGATATCTGCCTGTTTATTGTAGAGCGGTTTTCTGGGTCCTGCACTAAGTCTGTATGTAAGAAATTGTTGGACTTTTCCAGTGGATACTCGTTTTCAATGCAGATCTATTAACAAAGGTTCTTTCAGAACTGTAACCATACTTTCATTATATACTAGTATACTCTCGCAATAAAAAAATTACAGCATATTTTCAAAACTACGTGAACCCTTTTACTTTACACCAGACAAAGGGCGATAAATTTATCACAAAGATGCATTTTTTTTTCTTTTATAATCTCACACAGGCAATGGAACCAGCCAGTATGAAAAATGCACCCGTGGCGTAAAAATGAACTCAATCGGATGCACTTCAGAGGCCGCATCGAAGCGATGAAGGCTTAAGCATTACTTTACTAGGAGCTATTTATTCATCAAAAGCTATTTACTAAATAATTTGAGCGTAAATTAAGGAGATAGCAAATAGGGATGTAGTATATTAAAGTTAAATGACGAAATTGTGATAGAATAAATAAAAGAAATACATACATGGATACTAGGTACACAATATTATCCCAAATTGGAGTTATAATATGGGTTTCAAAAATTGATAATCTCCTAAGAAGTTATACTCAAATT
This sequence comes from Helicoverpa armigera, assembly GCF_030705265.1. Taxonomy (NCBI): domain Eukaryota; kingdom Metazoa; phylum Arthropoda; class Insecta; order Lepidoptera; family Noctuidae; genus Helicoverpa; species Helicoverpa armigera. The sequence continues at coordinate 2,975,819 of NC_087132.1, read as the reverse complement.
CATTGTGAAGTAAACTCTTTTGAGTCTTTGATCAAGAAGTTTTATTCCTCCTAGGTATCTCTGATAAATAATAAATCGTAGCGACAAAAAACTATTAATAAAAACCTTTTGTCAACATTTGACCAACAGTTTTACACAGCAACACACACATTCACACCCTTACAAATTGTTCAAACAACCTGTAGCTATAACAATACACAATCTCAGTAGCCAAGCAAAATAATAATGTTCCTAACAAAAGCCAGCAGGTTTGATAAAGCGATACAAATATAATTCTACTAAGAAAATTTGATTACCAGCTAAATGAAATTATGAAGGAACTCAGGAATTGAGCGAGCCCACCGAGCCTTTAATGAGGTTAGAAAGATGCTGCGTGGGCCAGGTGTCAGAGTACCTCTCTTCAGCAAATAGTGCTCTTTTTGAAGGAATAATAAATAGAATTAATAAAGACTTAGGGTATTCTGAAATGGACCGATAATTAGGTTTTGGAGTTGCCAGGATTTCAGTGGAAATGTCTATAAAGTAAAAAGTATTGAGGATTTATATTTTCTCACTTCAGTGGTTTATTGGAATACTTTTAGTCTGGTAGTCCCATAGCGCGATTGCTGTGCACGGGGTCTGGGGTTGGATTCCCGGGTCAAACCGAAATCGCTTTGTAAGTTTAAAAACTTCCACCAAGGAGTCCGAAATTTTGGAGATTTGGTGGTATATTAAATGTCGGTCCTCAATGTATCTCCGGTCGTGTGAATTGCCGTCTCCGAAGAGAGCACGAGTACGCTAAGACTCGTGCACTACAATATAGGTATCCTGCGCAGCTGGCTGATCTTCTTACAGAGAACAGCCGCCGTGGCCGAAGTTTCGATTTGTTAAGAAAAAGATCAGCGGCCAGCAAAACCACACAGAAACAGCTAGTCAAGAACTAATGCTTCACGGATGAAATATTTTATTTAATACCTAAAATTGCGTAGGCAGATATTTAAATGCTACACAAATAGGGCGCGAATGTTCCAGAAAAGGTTTACGTCAATGATCTCTTTGTAGAACAAAGTTCACAAAGTATTTACCCAGAGCTGCTCAATTAAGGCGATTAGGTATCCAATCAAAGCATTGGATTCTCCATTGTTAGTTCTCCTGTAATTTACTTGGACAAAATGTCCTGCCTTTTTACTTTAAACGGCGACTAACTGAGCTTTGTTTATCCATTTATCTAACTTATGTATTCTCTGTTTGAACAAATTGATAAAACGAAGCGGATAACTGAAAATATATTTTTGCCTAACAAAAAATATGATGTTCCAAAATAAAACTGGTTATCTTTTATTCTATATTATCCATTTTAAGCTTGGTTTCAAATGTTGCGTTTTCATCAATGACTTTTTACAGTCAACGCATTTTTATATTTTTAAAATTGCTTTGTAACATAAAATGATTTGTCATTTTCAGCACGTTGCGTTTTGTGATGACGTGATATAGGTTAATGTTGAGTAGGTACTAGGTACTTTTTATCGTGTAAAATATCGGTTTAAAAAAACCTCAGAATTTTCTCTTCATTTGGATAGCAGGGTTTGCTTTGAAAACAAATTCTTTGCGAAACTCTTTCCAATTTTATTAGACATTCGTGGGCAGCGCTGAGTACAAAGTTAGTTCCTGTAACTTTTACAAAATGTCGTTAATTTGTGCCAGTTTTAAAACTACGGACAGAGTAATTAGTTGGCGTGTAATCAATGTGTTTTTAACGTTTTTAAACTTGGTTGGAACTTTTCTAATTTATTGCCGGTACCAATTATGAATTATCTACTAACTACCACATTTTCAGTCCAAGTATTCTACTAGTATCTATACTATTTCAAAGACGTAACTTCCTAGAATAATGGCAAGGAAATGATAAATATTAACAGTTTTAATACTCACTCGTATTAAAATGATTGACATCAACATTCAGATAAAATACCAATAAAAAACATGGATATACATATGTATTCTTGACACCGTGTACTAAAATTATATAGTTTATGGTAATGAATAAAACAGGTGTGACACACGTACGCCCCGCGGAGGTGGCCCAAAACTTTGGACCCCATCATAACCCCGAACAAAACAAAATAACTTCATTTAACTTTCGCTTGCCCCTTCCGTGTCCACATAAAATAGAAAGAAAATACTCCCGCTGACTGATTGCCTCATCAACCCAAAAGCAAGGGAACACGAATACCGAGAATTATTTTCTTATTTTAAACCAAAAAGTTTCCTATGTTCTTTATGGTCGAGGAAAATTGGCCGTAACTTCCACAGCGACCTTTAAGGCAGATCTAGTTAATATTCGAAGTTATTTACATGAAGTTACAGGGAAAATCAACAATTCGTTACACAGCAACAATGTTTAGTATTCGTGTAGGAACTCTAGTTTAATAGAAACATAATAATATAAAGCGAAGGGTTAAAATAACGTCATTAACATAAGGGAGGGCAGTTTGGTCTGTGGGCGAGAGATAACTTTTGATAGATAGTCGGGGAGTCAGTGATCCGTGCGCGGGAGAATAGGCCGAGAGCCGGCCGGGCGTGACTCGTGCCGAGAACGCGATCCTTCATAAGCACTTGTCTATACAAAGGGACATTTCCACGTTATTGCTAGTTTGGACTTCCAGTCTTTCACTTCAAGTCAAGTTTGTTTACATAATTCCTTTTTGTTGTTTTGTTTTGGTTTTGTCGTTAAAATGAGGAAAGAGGGAAAAAGATTTCGATTACGTATTGAGTGCGACTCAAATATTTAACACGTCCTATAAGTACAGAATGGCAGCATTTACCAATAATTGCTTCGTATTTTAAAGAATCGAATCGAAATGTCATGCCAGTAACTCAGTATAAAATGAAAGGTGCGTTAGGTAATTCAAAATCCTAGTCCTACGTACAAGAAGTTACAGGCTTAAAATAATATCCCTCATTCTTTAAACTTTGACATCAAAAACCGGGCTTACCAAAAGCACAACACAAGACCTTAAAAAGTAAACTCACAATTCCGAATCCTAAATACACTGGCCGAAAAAAAAGAAAATAAAGAGGAGAAAAAAGCAAGTTTCATCAGCTACAACATCACAAAGGAATCGCGAATGATGTCAGCACTCGACTCACAAAATTCACCAAACGAAGTTTCAAACTCAATTTGCATTTGGAATAGAAATAAAAAATGACAATTGTGCTCGAGAAAAAAAACGTGGAAATCAAATAAAGGCCGAGAATACGAGATAGCATATTTATTAATCGCATTTTAAAATTTATTGCGACAACTCAGTGCCGTCGGAGCGAGAAATCAAAAAATTACGAAACATAAAGGATAGAATTGACGTAGAAATAGCTTATTAGGAATGAATAAAGAGGACTCACGGGGTACTCGGTCCCTTTGGTTTGCTAAGCCAATTGTAATGACAAAGGTAAATAAATCAATTTTAGATGGGAAAGAAATTTCTTTGTGCTATATTACAATAGAACGGTACCTACCTGGAAACACGGATATCTGAGCGTGGGTGTTCAATAGGAAATATTGAGATCGCTCCTGAAATTACATGAATATATTTCTATTAATTTTGTATGAAAACTCAGAGGTATTTTGTTAATATCCTCGAACATATCTTTTGATGCAGGAGGTTTTAGGTCATACCTAGGGTTATACGATGTGAAAGAATACGAACAATCATCTAAAAAACTTACCCCTCAACTCCACCCGAATCCCTAGATGGGAATCACTTAGCACACCCGGTTTAAAATAGCCTACGTCTTTTCCCAATTCCTAATGAAACGCGTTTCCAGTACCGGTTGAAAAGTAGCCTTTTCTCAGGCTTTGGACTATCTGTATACCAAATTTCACCTTAACTCGTTCAGTAATTTTAGCATGAAAACACGACAGATAGAGTTGCTTTAGCATTTATAACATTAAGTAAAGAGAAAGTCTTCATACAACATACGATTGACATAAAGATCCCAAACAGTTGATCAGAGGGTTGTCCTCGTGTCGTATGAGCTCGGCTAAGTATTCGTAAATGAATAGTTACGTGGCGACAATAGAGCGCTTCTCTCGCAAATGAAAAACACGCCTGCAAAGTGAAAGGCACTGTTTGTGTGTGAGGCGAAGTCTTGGTATCAGCGATTTGAAAGTACTTCTTTTTTTATAGCAAAAAATATGAATCACCCATCAGGAGATTGAAATCTTAATGCGATTTTTTTTGTTTAACTTAAGTCGAAATAAAAGACCACGCAAAGTTATTAAATAAATAGTAGGAGATACATTTTTTTTATTATTTGTGAAGATGATGCCTAATTGGCTACTTTTATACAGGGGGACGAACAAATCCTACAGCAGTTTAAATCGAGGTAAACAGCAATTTAATGTTATCTGAATACTAAAATGTGAACAAAATGATACACTCATATTTCCGCCAGCAAAACGAGATAAAATCCAAAGTTTCCCCGCTTACAACGAGACCTGGATCAACCCCCGCACATAGATAACTCCTGGAGCTTTGTACCAAATGACAATACTAGCACTTACAATAACTACGCACTGCGTTTGTGCACGTGTTTGCGGAAATTACGTATTCAAAATCCAACACAAAACTCGAGGAACTTGTATGTAAGACTTCAATAGAGGAAGTGTTTGAAACAACCACTTCACATTTTAGCTAGAGGTATATTACTTTCGAACAAAACAAACATACGAAGCTTCGCGTATTATTTATGCAAATTTTCTTCTAAAAATAAACACACCAGCAGTTATGCAAAAATAAAAGGGTTACATAGGTCTCCCCATGAACTTTGAAACCGTTATTGCTGCAAAACAAAAGTGCCCGGTTAATGATCCTTACATTATCCGCATTTTATGGTAAACAAAAGAGGTTAGACATAAAAAAAGAATGGTATTTCAAAAGTGCCACAGAGTAAACAAAACGGTGGGAAGTTAGACAATATCAGTTAAGGCACCTTGAAGTTCGGATCACAGTTATTGGTCAAAGTTCGACAGTAAAACGGAACGGATTAGCATTTTATTTATTTTGAATCCGAGGGTGTGGCGTGAGGTCGGAGGGACTTTACGACCTCATTTAACATTCAGCCAGCGGTCCGCGGACGAGTTACAACATTCGTGAACTTTGTAGTAATCAAGATGTCTGTCTATCTAACTCTGTACTGTATGTTCCTGTGGCAGTTTTTAAAGGAGTTTATTTAAGAAGAAATAGATTTTAAAAGTATATTAATTTCTTCTTTTTCTTCTGTAAAATATCTGCCCACAATAAATCTTTATTTTAATCTAACAGTATGATATGCAATTTGGACTGTATTGAATTCACAGACCATATTCAATCACACTAGTGAGTTTACATAGGTAAATCAAGGCACTAGATATTGATATACCTAAGGGCGAGATACCACTATCATTGTTCGTGCACATTTGCTCGCGAACGTAAAATGTGAACACAACGATGCGATGTCACTGCTTTCATGTACATATGTATTTGTCTACAAAGGTTGCAGTTTCGCTCAAGACCGGTTACACTGTTTTTTGTGACGCATCTCACTGCTGCACAACGATTAAATTACAGCTTTTTTTAAAAAGGGAAATCATCAAATGGCAGAATGAATCCCGCTGTGGGTAAGCAGCGGGAGAGAGTGTCAGACTCTTACTGACTAAAACCCATAGAGTTCCGTCGTAGACCTTTTATGTACCAGGTCCGCGACAACTCTTTCGAACAATCCTGCAGTCAATGGAATCACACCTTAAGATATATTTGATCTTGATTCATATCTAGATCTTGGCATAGCTAATAGTGGGTATTATAACCACCCGCAGAATAGGGCATTGTTGTGAATAGATTAAATGCACGTTACAGTTATCACTTAGATAGGTTTCTCAATAATATTCATAGCCGCATAAATTGAGCCTTTGTGGTGTAACTAAATTAACTTGGTACAGTTACAGATAGTCTTGAACATTTCAATTAGGTATATCAATATTAACTAAATCCTACAGTTTCACTCACTCCCCGAAGGAACTACTTCCCATACTCACTGACACCAGGTGATTGGAAATGACATTAATTGGCTTTTAAAACTTTTCCCTCAAGGTTTTATTAGATCATTCGAAATTATTACAGTGCTAGAGATACGAGTGGATATTAGTCCTGTGAGGTTAAAGCATTCAACATTTGGGTACCTTGATTAAAAATCATCCAGTATATAACCTTCTATATCAATAAGACATCTTCTACGGCCTATAGCTACCTACCTATTATAGCTAATCTAAGTTATCTTATCGGTAATCTTGAAAATTAGTGTAATGGCGGCCAGTGTCGTGCCATTACATTAATTACTCGATATCGATACCGTCGCAGCTACAGCCTTAATGGACATTATTTTCTAAGGTGTAATAAGTTTCACGTGAAATTAACTAATTAACAGAATTACCTGTAGGTCTATTTTTTTAAGAATATTGGTACGGATTTCTTGACTTCCAATATATTTTTGATTATTTACCTTGCTAGTATTGGATTTCCATAAATTTTCTTCTTATTAATACAATACAGGTGACTGAAAAAAATATGTTGCTACAAGCAGATAAAAACTAGCTAATTAGTGCTGCCACCATATTTTCGGGATTATTATATAAACTACAGGGCTATAATCCAAACAGGCCTAAAATCAGAATTTTCTTCAAATCTGCCTCAAAACATACTAACCCGATATAATTATTCAAATCTCAGCTACCCCAATCATTCACTGGGCCTTAATACAAGTTACACAAACTTAGACAATAGGATGCTAACAACTATCCCACACAGTTCAAGACTTATCTATTACTGCCTGTTTCCTGTGGTTTCACTCGCGCTGCGAAGTTTTCTTATCGTCATCAACCTTTTTTTGTCCCACTGCTGTATGCACGCCTTTTCTCATGTGAAGAAAGAGTTTAGCGTCAATTAGCAAACTTGTTCAATGAGCCTATCCCGCGGGCGCTTACAAAGTAGAAATTAACGATAAAACCAAAAATAAACAATTTCATTTTGACCACATAGACTTTACTTATTAGTGTTATAGTGATCACATATGTACTTATATATTTAAAATTCCATCTTGAACTTCCGATCAAGTCTTAAATGTTTATCAATAGCTGTTACATTGATCGAACAGAAAGACCCGAGGGTAGGAACGTTTATAAAAGGGCTCTTAAAGCACCCACTTCCAGTCTACATTCATGGGAGCTTCAATACATCGTTGTTAATTGTATCCTCTGTATTGGGTAAAGATAATTATATGGTAATCAAAGGAGTCAGTACTAATACCAAGAATTGAAAATGAAGAATTTGTGTAGTTATTAATCTTAGGGGTTATAGTGGTAGCTCCGACCAGTGGCTCCGATTTGAAAAATTTCTTTTAGATTTGCAAAGTGTTAGATAGTCCATTCATCTGAAACTAGGAAAAGTAGCCTGTCTGCATCCTGCATCTCAATACTCAATTCTTTATGAACCCGTAGACCAAACGATTCATAGACAAAACAGCTGACAGAAGCTAGTACAAATTACCTGCCTAATTGAATGCCTAGTTTTCTCACACCTCAATTTACCTCACAGCGTAGTTTCCACCACAATAAAGTGATTATTTACGAGTAACTGAAGGCAACAATGTCCGGCATAGACACGCGGACAAAGGTCCGTCTATCGCCATTTATCATCTGTATTGATAGCCGACGTCTATACCCGGGCCGAGCATGAATTTGTCTGTTTATTCAATTCGCTGTTGTTACCGAACGGAGCAAATGGAGGCAAAGGAGATTGCTGAACGAACTTGTTACATCATTGCCGATTATCGTGAAGGTTTGCCGTTTTGAAGGTTTTGTGTTAATTTTCAAGGCGATCTTTGTTTATAGTAAGTTTTTCACATGATATCTTAACAACAGTTCTATCTTTTTTCTTATTTAAGCAAGTAATTCACCAACAGTATTATGTTATGTGATATGTTTTGGGAGATTAGGCTGCACCTTTACCTATAGATATCATTGACTAAGTTTATAACATTAGGTAGTCAATTAGCTCTTTCTTCGAACCTTACTCCTCATTCATTGTTTCGTCGCCAACAACTGCTGATAACATCTCCCAAATTGCAGTCGATTGCACTACGTCAAATTACCTCCTTTTCAAATTAAAAGCAATATTGAAAACAACACTTTTTATTGACATCAATAGCTGCTACATACGCCATCAAAAACCAAAATCTAGTTCACAATCAGTGTATATGACAGCGCATGGAACAGACAAGCTAGTTCAGTGAGCAGACTAAACTAATGACTGGCGGAGCGCACGATTTGTCACTGGCGTATGTAAACTGGCACGAGATGACGCCTTCTCGTATGACGGTGGCTCGTGTAGGGGTGGAGAGGAAAATTGTGGCTCTTGGGGTTAAGTATTCTTTCTCATACCTGTGCTATGAAGGAGTATCAGGTTGCCCAGGTAACAGATAGGCAATTGTTATAAAACGTTACTCAGCTGCATCAGCTGAGACTGGAAGCCGATTTCAGCTCTGTTGGGAAAAGTCTAGGGTCTGCCCAAACTAATTTCAAAAAAAACGCGAACTCCTTTTTGCCAGCGATGTACTTGGTTATCCTCTGGTATTCTGTGTCCATGGATAATGATAATCGCTTACCATTAGAGGATGCAACTGCCCACTGTAGGTACCATAACAGAAGCCTCAAAGGTCTGTCCGTCTATTCGTTTTTTCTCATATTCTATACCTACAGATTTCGAAAAAGATTTAAATAATGAACTATAGCCACTGCACGTTAGGCCCTGTCACTAATTTTCGTATCACCCAAAATATTCTGACGTAATTACTATAGTCCTAAAATGCATCAGCGAAAGCAATATAATTTCAGACCGACCACACAAAAAGCTAATAACATTCTGACCGCAGGATATCATAAATTCATATCCCAGTGCATATGTCCGACAATTTACTTGTACAGCAATTTATTATCACATGAACTGTTGTGTTGTAATATGCAGCGCTAGAGAACGTAATTTATGTACAAAGCTGAGACTTGAGACGTTGTAAGTGAAAACTTTACTTTAAGAAACGGTTTATTTAAACTTTATTATAAAGCACGTTTAGCCAGAGATCGAGTTTTGGGAGACATCGGTGCAGGTGGAAAAAAATATATTAACTTCTGACATGGGAAATAAATACCTATGAAATATTGTACCTATAATACATAAAAAAATTAGTTATCTCTAGTCTGTAGAAGTTTGTTCAAAGCTCAAAAGCGAAATGAGTATTTACATAATCCTACTAATATTATAAACGCGAAAGTTTGTATGTATGGATGTATGGATGTATGGATGTTTGTTACTCTTTCACGCAAAAACTACTGAATGGATTTTAATGAAACTTTACAATAATATAGCTTATACATCAGAATAACACATAGGCTACAATTTGTAAACATATTGTTCGAAATACTAAACCTGCGCAGACGAAGTCGCGGGCACCAGCTAGTGTGTAATATTATTATCTATCTTTTAATTTGCGATTTAATTCTGAAAAACGGGTAATTTATACGGTGCAACTGTTAAAATTCAATCACACGGATATATCATTTATAGAATTTTACTGAAAATACAAAGGTAGCTTCTGTAAGTTGTGGAAAGATGCGACATTGCCTTTTATTGCTCATTTACTTAAGTTCCTATGTTCTCAAAATTCAACATTTAATGCACGCCACCTATATTAAAAGGTATGAAACTTATTCCAGAGTCTGGAATAAGTTTCATTAGATAGGTCTGGAATCCAGACCTATCTACTGAAACTAACACACGGTGTTAAGAAATTAGACCAAATCTAGACCGAAAGGCAGAGCTTACAATTTCAATCGATTGCGGACTAGTGTCGCCATCTTCTCACTTTGATTGTAACTATAAAGTGGAGCAAGGTTTGGCTGTTCAATTCAGTGCAGGCATTGGTATACAGATGTCGCTTAGTAGATACAGTTTTAGCTGTTATTATACGTTCGTTTTCATATTTGACGAGAAAGTGCAGAATTGAAATAGAATAAAAATTTAAATATTTTACATTTAATTACAACTGTTAACGATACATCTATGCGAAAAAGCAAGCATTTTTATGAGATGCAACTTACATTTCCTGTGTCAGGCGATCGTAGTACCGTTTTCTGTAAAATCTTACCTATACATGGTATTTAACTTTCCTTCATGTACCCACAGTGGGACGGGAGTTAGAAAAAAGTCCTAACGTGATTGGTTTAGTACCTACGTTCACAATTCATTAAAGAGATAAAAAAATACTTTTTACGGTTTACACTTTATTGCAAAAACATATCTGCTCTTCTTTTTATTCCCTTTATAGGGAAAATAGACAAGTATTTCCTCACCAGTCACGTTGTTTTCCTAGAAAGGGTTCCAACCCCGTGGTTCCAACCCACACTGTCTGGTACGGGAGTAGGTATCACGTGTTATCCAAACGTGGAGTTACGAAGAAATTCTTTATTGTAGGTTTCCTCGTGCCGAATAAAATAACTTCATGCCCAGAAGTTAGAAATAAAGTAATATTTTGGAAGTTTGTTTATTTTTAAGCAGACGTTTGCCCGGTTAGTACTTTCACTCACGTCCTGTGGTAACTACTGCCCGTATCGGGATAAAATATGCCCTATGTTATTCGGTGTGTGGCTTTCCAAAGTAAAATATTATTTCTAATCGGTTCAGTAGTTTCGGAACCTTTAGGGTACAGAGAAACAAACAAACAAAAATTTGTTTTTTCTTTATTATGATGATGTCCTCCTAGCCGATTATCGGCTACGGCGGCTGTTCTCATGTAAGGAGATTAGCCAACTGCGCAGGGCATTATTTTAGTAAAAGACATACCTACATAGATAGACAAGCAGTTCATTTTCTTGATGGTCTTGTGAAGCCGCTCTCATAGTACCTATCTAAGCTAAACTACAAAATCATGTAATTCTCGATACCTTATCAAACAACATCGTCCTAGATCACAAAATGTACCATTTACGCAATCACAGTACGAAAGTGGTGAATTACCTACCTATATAGTTTGACCTTTAAAATTTCCCCCAAACAGATCACGTGGCGAGAAGCCTCTGAAACATTGAACGGAAAATTGTTTGACGCACTCGCAATTTTTAAAACTTATAAGGCAACACTCTCATTTTGAATAATTAAAAAAAAAAAAAACATTTTTCATAATTTATTTACATGATACACACATTTACAAATATTCACCAAAAAAAACTATATTAGTAAAAAAACTAAAACTAAAAAGTTTCATTTTTTTTTAAGTTTATTTTCTTGTCACTTCATTTTTTTTCTTTTTTTGACGGAACAAGATAAATTTCCTCACCCTAATCATATACTTAGTACAGTCACACTCAAAATCACCTGCGTAGTTGACGAGAGCGCGTGCGCGACTCAATCGATCCATGACAACAGAGAGTTAGGCTCATTCGCCCGGTATCTACCAAATTGGTGAGTACGCAACAAATTTACCCGTGTACGGACTATGTGAACGAATTCCATTAAAAAGACGCTTAAAAAGGAGTGCATGTATCTTGCGGTGGCGTTAATTATAATAATTGCAAGTTTGGTCAGATTACATGTAAGTTCATTTTGAATATTAACCTGAGGCTTCGTCCGCTTATACTTTCTGTTAATGTCCCTTTCACTGAAGTTCGAGGCACGCAAATCTTGTATCAAAGAGTTAGTTATTGATTTCTGCTTATCATTTGCAAAATGTCAAGCCACGTAATCCACTGCAAGTTTTGTTTATACGTCATACTGTTTCAAACACCAGATAAGACAGTATGTCACATTCAGATATATGCCTGTGACTAAAAGTGCCTTATCGCAAATATTTGCAAACTTTTTCATATTAGTTATTAAGCAATATTGAAGATAATTTATCTAGCTACAAGTTATGACAAAAATAATATAAAATTAATTGATTTATACCTAGTGTACTCTCACAACCACATGTTGCACGCCATCCGTCGCCACGTTGACAAGCATGCGCGTTGCGTCTTGCAATCTTAAGACACATTTTGATACTGACTGTACCTATTTACATAAACTAACTGCAATTTTAAATCGAAACTATGACCACAAATACATGTTTTAATAGTATGTTAATCCTGAATACGGAATTACGTCACCGATTACAGTGACAGATGTTTTTGAGGCGGTTTTCAGGCTTCTATCCAATAAATTGGCAAACAAATTAATGCTCTATTTGTACATTAATAGAAGTCAGTTTAGTCTGTGATATTAGAATGCGTGTTGGTGAATAATCTGCGATTTTATCGCTCGTGAAAAGCTTTAACAACCACGTCACAATCTTTCAGTCGTTCGGTTTTATCAAAGGTTTTTCTTTCGAATATTAGCTACTAGCTATTCGTTTTGCTTGGACCCGCATTATGAGGGAACTGCTTTTCGAACTTGGATTAAAAGTAATTTATGTTTTTTCTTTTGTATAAGCTGCATTACTTAAAAGGTTCAAAAATTCCGTACGGTAGCTTTTGCGTGAAAAAATAACAAACATGAATTCATAAAACACTGTTGTAGTGACCATCATAATTCAATTTATGACTCATTTTTATAAAAATCTTAAATGCAGAATCTCCTACCTCCCTAAACAAAATATATTAACCCAGTCCTTCATTTTGGGGAAGGAAAGTATCTCAAGGTCGCGTCTGCGCCCACGGAGCTGAAAATTGTACATTCAATTTTGAACTCTATTACACCAACATTAAAACCAATTTAGAGTGGTATTAATCATTTGATTATCTATTGGATTTAACCATTGACGTCACCACATGCACCCTTTAGAGGTGGCCATGAAAATGATGCTATTTAAAATGATTTTTTCGTTATATGTATTATATAGCTATTTTTATAACATTGACATTGCTAAAATTTTGTCCGGGTTCAAAGCTTTTCTGAAGTGGGCTTTAGTGAGCACTTTCGTGTGAACACACAAAAAAGAGAGGAAGAATGTCACATACATTATTTTATTACCGCTAAAGACAATACGCTGGATGCAGATCGCCTCCAACAGGTATCTGTGGAGATCTAAGGGGGAGGCCTATGTTCAGCAGTGGACGTCCTATGGCTGAGATGATGATGATGATGATGAAAGACAATAACGTATTCGGTTGGTTAAACGAAAACTTTTTTAAATACTATTTTTGCGAATTTTCGTGATTATTTTTCCGAGCCAAATATCGACCAATAGAATTGCACCATTCGACGTCACGTGGTACAACCTACATGGTATTATACTGATAATTTTTTGAATATTTTCTCTGGTCGTTGCTATGTCAAACTGACAGGTTGTGGCCGACATTTGGGACGGAAAAATAATCCCCCGAATACCACACGAGCTTCAAAATTCTCTGGCATTTCCCTCAAGGTTCCCTGCAAACAAATAAAGTCGTCAAGTTTTCCAGGAAAAATCACTCGCGCTTCGCGCTCGTGATTTTTTAACCTGAAAAACTTGACTCCTTCATTTGTTTGCAACGAACCTATCGGGAAATACCCGATAATTTTGAAGCTCTTGTGGTATTATAAGTGAAAATTCTTTTCGAATCTACCAAATATTTTACGATAAAAAGCCATTATTTGGCATAAGTATAGGATGGGAGAGTATCTATATATTTATTTACAACTATTTTTGAAATGTTACCTTATTGCTGATATTGCCTTGATTTTAATGTTTACTTACCAGTATCATTCGATAAAAATATTATAAAACATTGCATGATTTCACCTCGCGTAGCGACGTAGCGCTACGACAAGTAATGTGCTACGAGTGAGTCAATGTTTCAGACGCGAAATGAAATTGATTACTACGATATTTCAGGAAAGACTTGTGATATTTTATTAACATCAAAAATTGCTTAGCGTGCACCTAATTAATTTTTACTAATAGTGATCTAGTTGACTTTTTATATCGTTACCAATAACAGTCATTGCTGGATACAGGTATCAGTGTTCCGTGCCTTCTTATGAGTACAACTGTCTGAACAGTTTCTTTAGATCTGAAGCGTTTTTGATAGATACCTAAATTGCTATTTTGTCGTGACAGTACCAATGGGTAGAATTAGATTATCAAACTTTTTAAACTAATACTAAACTTGGTTTAATCAAAATTAATTTGTGTACGGAAATTATTGTTCTATTTTTAAAATTAATTGCTTGCGATTGTTGAGCTCTGGATTCAAAAACAGACAATCGAGTAGACCCTTTTTGAGTTATTTATTACCAGCCCAAATATAGTCTTTCCTGGTTCCGATAATGGCAACAAGAGCCCCAAGAACCAATATTAACCTGAGCTAAATTTTGACATACACCATAAATGCCATAGGTTAGTGTAGATATTAAAGTCACCTCTGTCCTGTCTAGGACATCTGTGTAATAACCATAAAGTACTTATCTCCTGCACAATCACGCGCGTGCGCTCTTCCCTCAAGCCTCTAACACAGTTTCGTGCAACACTAACATTTATGTAGAGGCAATAAAGTCCAAATTCGAACGTCAACTTTAAATGCATCCCTGTTTTCGTGCCCTCGAATTGAGCCGGGCTCTTCCGTGCAACAGTTCGTCGCGTTCCCTCGATCCGTGCGGACTCCGTGTTATACAACCTTAATTGAACCTTAACAGTCAAGATTTAAAGCTCAAATTCCTTTATTCTTTTCTTTTAAACGTGCGTTTAATTTGTCGCGAATGGAGCTAGTACCTACTTACTTTTTTAACAGCTTAAACGAAGCTACGGGAACGATAAATGAAATTACCGAGTTCGTAACTGAATTTTGTAACGTAAACCCTTGTTCGGACTTTTTTACTCTTGATTATTGGAAAAATCTTATTTTTAATAGCGATTTGTTTAACTTGCAATTATGGAAACAATTCTTTTACAACATGGAGTTCGTGAATACTGATTTTTGGCGACATTTTTTTCACGCTGTAGCTACAAATTCTAATTTATTATTTCTTCTGATTTCTACGTGCGTGTATCTTTTCATTCACGATATTGTTGTTATGTTTTGTACGCGATTTCAAAGAGTATTCCTGTATTAGTTCGTCGTCGTTAGTTTTAAGGTAAGTACCTAGAATACCATATTACAAACTTCCTTATCACACTACTGAATTTTGACGTACATACTGAAAATGTAAACAATAGCAGTTTCAAGTCTCCCCTCCGTTCATTCACGAAGTAAGTTGACCTTCGATAACAGCAGTGAGAACCTACCCCAACATTCATTGTCTTGAGCAACTCTATACAATGACATCTTAAACTTAACTTAGCGTAGGCTTTAGTAAAAACATAAGTATTTTTAAATTTATTTTTGCATATTTTTTGATGCAACTAACATTTTAGAGGCACATAAAAATTATTAAATTACAGATCATTAACAAATAAAATATATAAAGAAGCTATTTACGACTCAAAACTGAACATTCTAGAATGTTATTGATTAATATTACTATCTAGACCCCAGATAGAGCTATAATTAGGTATCAATCACAAAGTACCTCGCGACTGCGCACTGCACATAGGCATCTAACATTCACGCATACAATATTCAACCCTATTCCTTACCATCTAAAGTCTAAAGTCCCAATAGACTGGTTGATGCGTTTCAAGCCTTGTTTTTGAAATCTGTGCAACAAACGACACGTAAACATGATACAGTTCCGCGTCGACTCCTGAAATGTGAAGTCGTTATAAAATGCACTTTAATTGACCAGTAATACGGTTTCTAATTGCTTATACTCTTCTTATAGTACGTACCCCTTACGCATACGCATACCATACGGGAGTCATAATAATTCATGAATATTTTCTTATTTTATTTTTTCCTTTGAATAAGTCATCCATGTATTTAGCGCTTTGCCTCATCATTATCATAGCAAGTTTGCTACGGATACATGTAAGTTTTTTATCTTATTCTTCAGCATCTGAAATTGTTTATTTTTTATAAGAAAAACTTAAAATAATTGAATTTAACCATATTTTTAATGAAATTAAGTCTAAATTAAACTATTTCATGAAAATAGAGTACTCCATCTTAATTTCTGAAAGAAGCCTGTTGCGTTTTAAAATAATACCGCGAAGCTTAAGTTTGCAATGCACTCAGATTTCAATAATTAAAAACTTTAAAATAGACCAAGTACGCAATTTCAAAAATTATGTATTACGCAACTTCCATCAAGTACACAATAAATCAATATTTCCCTCAGGTACAAGTCCCTAGATAAAGCTCTATATTACTTCATACATATATCCTGAAGTGCACGCCTGCGCGTTGCACAAACGCCTATAACATTGTTGCCACAGAACTTTCGACTTTATACCCAGTGAATAAGGTTCAGTTTGATATGTCAGTGGTAACTGCGTTTCTGGGTTTGTGTAAGGACTGCCAAGATGACCTTCAGTCACGGTCACCTCTAACACTTTCTTCGCATTTTAATTTTTCTTTTGTTTACAAAACAGTACCTAGATTGCGTATTCTTAAAACTCACTGAGCTTTTGACTGTTTCATATTCTGGTGTTGACGTATTATTAAATGTATGTTTGCAAATAGGTCCATCAAAAGAATTACATCTTAAGCTTTTAATAAGCATTAGATATCTAGGTGTTCGATAGATACGCTAGTATAACGTTACCGAACATTTTAATTACATCTCAAAATACATATAGGTTACAAGGTACATATTTACATTAAAAACATATATATCGTTTATTCCCGAAGACAAAAAGGGACAAAATCTTTAAGAGTATTTTGTAAGACACTGTAAAACAACATGAAATTGACGCGGAAACTTTTGATTGCCATTTTGATAAAATTAAAGCTTCCTTAAAACAGTATGCAGAAGCTTTAAATTACAAAATTCTTACATAACGCATACACACATTTCAGTCGATCAATAAAGCTATCAGGTAGCTCTCAAGTCCCCAGACAGAGCTATATATTATTAAGCATCAATCAATTGCAATACCACGCTTGCGCGTTGCACAAAAGCTAACATTACGCTCTAACATTACTGCAAACAAAACTCGACTTTATATCAGCGACACTAAGGTTGAAAATTCAACAGTAAAGGTTGGTTTGGGGACTAGTAACAGCTGCAAACAAAACTCGACTTTATGTCACAGCTGCTTAGGTTGAAAATTTAACAGTAAAGCTTGGTTTGTGCACTGGTAACAGCGGCGGACATGATAACGCACTAGTTTCACGGTCACTTTCCAGTTATGAGGTCGTATTATTTCAGTAAATAGGTTTTTGTTTATTTTTTCAGTTTTTTCAGTTTTTCTTCTTTTGTTTAGAAATTGAAAGTTAAAGTATTGGCTGTTTGTCTTTTTTTTGTTAATAGTGAGTTTCCTGATCGAGACACATGTAAGTTATTTTGAATCTATGTATATTATTAGCTAAATGTAAAGTTCAGCGATTAAATCACTGAAGTACTTTGACTAGTAATTAATTAATTTCAACAAATATTCCAAATAAATGTGTTCTAGAACTAACGAATATTTTTAAAATATTTGTTGACTCTAGACTGTTACAATAATGGGCTCTGCACAAAAACATTTATATCTTAAATCTGTGCTTTTACTGTCGATTTTGTAGATTTTTCTGGTACTTAATTCATGTTTCTGGTTGTCGTCCGTGTCGTCGATTTTTATGTAAATCATTCATTGTCGTTTAACGTGGAAACGATAATAGATTTTGGTCTCCTTAACATCATTCGAAACTTGAATTTTCGACACCAATTCAATTAAGCCGAACAAAGACATACAGGGTGATGTATAACGTACATACAGCCATCAAGCTTCAATCAATATTCACTTCAGATAGGTACTTAGGCCCCTGGACAGAGCTCTAAATTAGGCATCAACTCGATGCAGCGAGCGCCTGCGCGTTGCACAGAAGCCTCTAACAACTTGCCACGCAATATACTGCTTTATGTACTAGCAAATAAGGTCGAAAGTAGCACGCGATCAATACCTGCGTTTCCCAGCCCCTGCTTCGTAGTTGTGCACCGAGCAACGCGTCACTTTGTGCAACAATTCCGCGTTGACTAGTTTATTGCGCTGTTGCATTCAAATAAAGACTTTATTTAACAGCTAATAAATATCAATTTGGCTTGTTGTTCAACTACTTACGTTGCAGTGAAAAATAACGCGTCATAAATTTTCAATCGCCATTTTGAAATTTTAATTTTGAGTGAAAGTTTGTTTTCGAATTAAAGCTGTGGTCTAAAACGGGTTCATGTATTTTGCAATTTGCCTCATCGTTATAATAGCGAGTCTGCTAAGGATACATGTGAGTTTTTCATTTATTACTTTTTTTTATTCAAACAATTTTATTTTTTAAATATTTTGATATACCTATTTATTAACTTCTGTTGGACAGGAGCTCTACAAACATAAAAGAGGTTCATAACTTTAAATGCAACAGCTTTTTTCTCGAGTTTGCTGCGCGCCTACAGAAAACATTATAGCCACCATTTTGATTTGGGTCTTACACAATATTTTATTTCCAATATTTTAATAAAAAGCAACAGATAGTAAGATATCTTTAGTATTACTTCAAGAGGGATTGATGTTGAGTTACATTTTAGATATTTTATATCGGTTCTGATTTTCCGACCATAGTTATATTTTCAGGTAGATGAATACCTGAAAATCTGCGTTTCATGTACGCATATCCTAGATACAGCTATTAATTAGGCTTCAATCGAATGCAGCCTCCCGCGCCTGCGCGTTGCCCAAAAGCCTCTTACACGGTACCACGCAACAGGAAACTCTATACAACGGTAATAAAGTTCAATTTAGTACGCAACTGACAGATGTGATCCTTTGTTCCTGAAACCGGGCTTGCATTAAGAGAGTTGCAGGTCATCATTCACAGTTAATACTCGACTGAATAAAGTTATCCGGGTGGTGAAAATTATATGTTTAAATATGGTGTTTAATCGGACTAATAATTTGTTATGAAATTAATCTGAAGAAGTTAGTGATAATGTACTTTGCAGTGGCTGTTATAATAATTGTAGCGAGTTTAGTCCGAGTGCGCGTAAGTTATCAAAAGTATTAACTCTTTTATTAATATTGTCTAGAAACAATTAAAACTTTCTAATGAAAAATCTTCATTTTTCTTGTTTTCTAAACAGATTTTTTATATTATTTAAATCATATTAACTACCGCGAAATAACAGAATGACAAAGTAATGAAAAATTTAATTAAGTACGCCTCACAGACCTTTGATACGGAATCATCTCGAAATATCTCGCGCCTGCGCGTTGCACAGAGGCTTCTATCACGGCCACGAACGATATAGCACTCTATCACATAGCAATAGAGTTTAATATTGCTCGCGATCAATAGTCGGAAAAGCTCGGGGCCGATGAAAGAGCCTGAAAGATTCGCCGCGTCTTGAACGCAACAAGTCGGCTCGCTCGAAACAAGTTTTATGTGTTACAAACATAGATAACATAGTTCATAAACCAAACAACGAACAATTACTAAAGGTATGTTAATACATCCATATCAATTCACCTAATTGAGCCATTATCAATTCAATATTTGATTTATATGACTAGCACGTCAAAAATAATATGAAAATATGCCACATTGTTGAATAATTAATAATCTGGCCGCATTAAACAATGTTTATAAAGTCCCTTTTATCAAGCCTTAGTCAAACAGGATTGCTTAATTACTGCAATTTCGTAATTTCAAAGTACCTTGCGAACATACTGAGTTTAATTGCTTAATCGTCAGAGGAATAATGTCAATTTTATGTGCCTGTTGGGGCCTAACATGGATCAAAAGACCATGGTCCAGTTTAGTTTTATTTTTATTATATTGGCATTGCGTACACTGATATTTTTTTGTTAAGTTTTTTCTTCTTTTTTTTAGACGCCATTATAATACATCACGCCACACAATCAAAATTGTAAAATTTAATTAAACTTATAAAGTATAGACCAACTCTATCATTTATGTCCAAAAGAGACATAAATTTTGGCGACCGTGACAGGACAGAGCGTGTAAACACGGATATCCAGCCATTGCAGCCTACAAATACCTGGTTGAAACACACGTGAAGAACACCAAATTCACCGTCACCAGCCCGGCCAATGCAGCTAAGTTTCCTCCTAAATTCCCCACAATCCTTAACCTTGTGTATTTCTAACAATAATAAGAATGGACAAAGACGAGAAAATGCAAAGTTTACAAGAACTATTTGTTAAACGTAGCTCTATAAAGGGTCAAATTACCAAATTTAAAAATTATTTAACCAATTTAACATCAAAAACCACAATTACAAACACCGAAATAGCTGAGTTGGTACTTAGACTCAGTCGATTTGAGTCCCTATCATTAAAATTTGACGACTTGCAGAATCAGATAGAAGTGTTAAATTCAAGAAATTTACAAGAGGAGATTGACGAACGCGACAATATTGAACAATCATTTATCTCCAGCATTTCAAGTGCTAAAGGCATCATTCAAAAGCACCAGTCAAATAAAACCCATGTGTCATCTGATCCCATTGTAACTAATAATCTCATTGCAGGTTTCAAGTTGCCGCGGTTAGAAATTGCTAAATTTAATGGTACATACTTCCGTTGGCTTGAGTTCCGTGACACTTTCAAGTCTGTCATACATGATAATGGGCATATTGCACCTATAAATAAATTTCATTATCTTTTATCATACCTGGAGGGAGAAGCATCTAGAATAGTGAGCAACTTAGAGGTATCTGATTCTAATTATAATATTGCTTGGAAACTACTTTGTGACCGTTATGACAATAAGCGTCAATTAATTAGTCATCATTTCACTTCACTGTTAAACATAAATAATATGACTCGTGAGTCGGACAAATCCCTTCGTTACATGGTGGACCACGTCACCAAGAATCTGAGAGCTTTGTCTGGGCTAGGTCTACAGACTGATAATTGGGACCCTTTATTAATACATATACTTAGTTCTAAGCTTGATAATCGTACTCTCACTAAATGGGAGGAGTGGCGTGGCTCTATGGAAGATGTGGTACCCAATCTCCAGCAGTTCAACAAATTTCTAACTGATCGTGCAGATGTTCTTGTATCTTTAAATAATTCATCGAATAGCAATAACAGCAACAAGGCTTCAGGTTCAACTCCATTTAAGAACAACAATAATAAATCTGATCGGCCACATAATAAATCCTTTACATGTAACTCTGCTTGTCAGAATAATTCTTCAACTGCCTCATGTTGTGTTGTTTGTCAAGGCCAACATAGAATTTATGATTGTCCTATTTTTAAAGCCAAGAGTGTAGAAGAACGTATAGCTGAAGTACATAAATTAAACCTTTGTGCAAATTGTTTAAGGTCAGGACACATAACACGGAACTGTTACCTCCGGCCTTGCCGGGAGTGTAAGAAAAAACACAATGCACTCCTACACATCCCGTTAGTGACAGAAACACCTGATGAAACTACCACAAATTCTTGTGGAACTATAGCTAACTGTACAACACAGGGTTCAAAGTATATTTTACTATCTACAGCGATGGTTGAGGTATCCAATCCAACAACTAATAAAACAGAAAGGGCACGAGCATTATTGGACTGCGGGAGTCAATCCTCATTCATGACACAATCTCTAAAGGATAAATTATGTCTATCAGGTAAATCTTTAAATAATGATTATATAAACATTGTTGGAATTGGCAATCAGGTTCATAGTAAAGTAAAGGAAAGCTGTGTGGCACAATTAAATTCTTTAATCAAGCCATTCCATGTCACAACTTCATTCTTAATTCTACCTGAACTAACTAGTAAAATTCCTACATACACACTAAACACTCAGCAACTGAAAATACCTCCAGAGGTACACCTTGCTGACCCTAATTTTAATCAATCCTCTGATGTTGATTTGCTCATCGGAGCAGATTTATTTTGGGACATTCTTGGCTGCCACCAACAGTCATTAGGCCCTAATAATCCTACATTAAGAAGTTCTGAATTTGGTTGGATTGTTTCAGGTCCAATTGAATTAAATAATTTAAACAACATAGTCAATATCCAATGTCATCATTCTTTGTCTTCATCAGACATAGTGGAAAAAGATTTTAATCAGCAACTTTCCAGATTCTGGGACCTTGAAGAAATACCATTAAAATCAACATTAAGTCATGAGGAACGGCTATGTGAAAAACACTTTATAACTCACACTGAACGATTAACTACTGGCAGATTTTCTGTTAGATTACCCCTTAAAGATTCACCCAATTGTTTAGGAGAATCATACACACTAGCAAAGAAACGATTTCATCTTTTAGAAAAAAGATTTAGAAAGCACCCACAGCTTAAATTAGAGTATGTTAAGTTTATAAAGGAATATGAACAGCTGGGTCATCTCTCACAATCTGACATATTACGCCCTGATCTTTCATATTTTTTATGCCACCATGCTGTATTCAAAGAAAATAGCGAATCAACCAAAATTCGGGTTGTGTTTGATGGCTCAGCTGCTACTTCATCTGGGCTGTCAATAAATGACATTCTCATGGTAGGTCAAAATTTGCAGGATTCTCTTTTCTCCATTTTAGTACGGGCTAGACAGCATAAATATCTTTTAACCGGAGATGTAGAAAAAATGTATCGCATGGTGGAACTCAATGATAAAGACAGAAATTTACAGCTTATACTATGGAGAGACGATGAATCTTTACCTATCAAGACAATGAAACTTAATACTGTCACCTATGGTATGGCAAGTTCCAGCTATTTGAGCACTCGTTGTCTTTGGCAGCTCGGTGAAGACTATCCAGATGTTATAATTAAAAATGTTATTCAACATGATTTTTATGTAGACGATATGATCACTTCAAGTGATAGCGAGCAAGAGCTAAAGCATATTCTTAATGGAGTTACTGCGGCATTAAGGTTAGGTTGTTTTAATTTAAGAAAACTTAAAAGTAATTTAAAAACTCTGTTTGATTCTTCTTCAATAAATACTGATGATAAATTAACTCTCAGTGAGTCTTCTAGTACATTAGGTTTGGGTTGGGACCCGTCAACTGACACACTTCATTTTCCTATACATTCATCATTGTTATCAAAGAACAATAACCCAACTAAACGTTCAATACTGTCAAACTTGTTTAAAATTTTGATCCACTGGGTTTGCTCAGTCCATGTGTTGTTCAAACAAAATCATCTTGCAACAACTTTGGTTGGAGAAGTTAGGCTGGGATGATCATATTCCAGAAGAAATTTCCAAAGCATGGGACAAGTTTTCTGAATCTCTTTCTGCCCTTATGGCTATAAAAATTCCTAGACATGTACTCTGCGATGAACCAACATCTATAGAGCTTCACTCATTTTGTGACGCCTCACAAAGCGCTTATGGGGCATGTGTATACGCACGATCAATAAATTCTGGCAATATTGTCACTGTGAGGTTGCTATGTGCCAAGTCCAAGATAGCACCTACTAAGCCCACTACCATTCCACGCTTGGAGCTATGTGCCGCACTCCTAGCTTCCAGGCTGTGCAAGGCGGTCAGAGATGCTCTACGAAACATACAAATAAATAGTGAGGTTCATTGGTGCGATTCCAGTATTGTACTAGCATGGCTTCATACTAGTTTTAAAAATCTTAAAACTTTTGTCGCAAATAGAATTTCGGAGATTTGTGAACTCACCGACGTAAACTCGTGGCGTCATGTTCCAACGTCATTAAATCCAGCTGATCTTATATCTAGAGGAGTGAGTCCAAATCAAATCGGAGATAATATGTTATGGTGGTCGGGACCACAATACTTGTTACAAGCTGAGGATTCCTGGCCAGTTTTAAGTAAGATTGACACTAAAGAAATAAACAATTTGCCAGAAATTAAGCAAAATTTCACTACTATTAATTCAGAGCCATTAAAGGAAAATCTTATCAATTTTGAAAAATATCAGGATTATGTTCATTTACAGCGTTCATTTGCATATGTTATTCGATATATTACGAATTTAAAACTAAAATCATGCAAGCAACCCTTAGTAAAAGGAATATTAAAATTGAGTGAATTAAACAATTCCCATATCATTTTATGTCGTTTAGCACAGCAACAATCATACCCACAGGAATATAAAACTCTCGTTGCAGGCAAGCAATTAAATTTAAAATCCAAGCTTCTATCATTATCTCCATTTTATTGCCCTAAGGATAAAGTAATTCGAGTGGGAGGTCGTATCGATTCATCAAACTATCCATATGATAAAAAACATCCCGTATTACTCGACGCCTCTCATCATCTAACAAAACTAATATTTAGACGTGAACACCTTCGTAATCTTCATGCTGGGCCTCAGTTGCTGTTAGGTGTTATTAGAGACTACGTTTGGCCGATTAATGGTAGACGTCTTGCTCGACAAACTGTTCGTAGTTGCTTCAAGTGTAGGCGATTTCAAGCCAAATCTTTGGAGCCTATGATGGGCAATTTGCCTTCTCAAAGGGTCACGCCAACCTTTCCATTTACTACCGTGGGTATAGATTTCGCCGGTCCATTTTTTATGTTGAACAGAAAAGGACGCGGTGCTAAATTAATAAAGGGTTATCTTTGTCTTTTTGTGTGTCTAACTTATAAATGCTTACATCTGGAAGCAGTGACTGATTTGAGTAAAGATGCTTTCATTATGACATTCAGACGCTTTGTGGCGCGACGTGGTAGGCCAACGGAAGTATTCTGCGACAATGGTCGCAATTTTGTAGCTGGTGCTAAAGAATTAAATAATTTCCTTAATATGAACGCAGATGCTTTATCTGATTTTGCAAGTGGGGAGGGAATTAAATTCATTTTTTCTCCTTCTTACGCTCCTCATTTTGGCGGCATCTGGGAGGCCGGCGTAAAATCGGCTAAGTATCACCTAAAACGGGTAATGGGTAATTCTCATTTAACATTTGAAGAGTTATCTACTCTCTTTGCGCAAGTAGAGTCCATCCTTAATAGTCGTCCTCTTTATCCAATGTCCTCAACCCCCGATGACCTCCTTTGCCTTACCCTGGTCATTTTCTGATTGGCCGGGCTCTCACCGCTATTCCGTCGCCTTCGCTTGAAGACCACAACATCGACAACCTACGACGGTACCAGCGGATACAACACCTCCATCAACATTTTTGGCGTCGATGGCAGCGTGAATACATCGCTGAGCTACAGCAACGCTGCAAGTGGAAGGTTGACAATACCAGTCTCAACATTGGAGACCTGGTTCTTCTAAAAGAGGATAACTCTCCTCCCTTATGCTGGAGACTAGGACGAGTGACAAGATTATTTCCTGGCTCGGATGGGATTTCCCGAGTTGCAGATGTGAAGACTCAGCGTGGCGTCGTGCGGCGACCACTAGTTCGGCTGTGTCCTCTACCTTCGGCTGATAAACTGGATATGTAGTTGAACTCCGAAGATTTCAACGGCGGGAGGATGTTGGGGCCTAACATGGATCAAAAGACCATGGTCCAGTTTAGTTTTATTTTTATTATATTGGCATTGCGTACACTGATATTTTTTTGTTAAGTTTTTTCTTCTTTTTTTTAGACGCCATTATAATACATCACGCCACACAATCAAAATTGTAAAATTTAATTAAACTTATAAAGTATAGACCAACTCTATCATTTATGTCCAAAAGAGACAGTGCCAATTATGTAGGAACAACCTATCATTACTTCTGTACCTATAGAGATATAAATGATATATATAAATGGGTGTCTATTTAAATCAATACAGGTGAGGTGCCTAGATTTTATTGATTCGGTCTAGACCTGCGCAGTTCCGGTTTCGTTTAGTGCGCAGATGAAAATCCAGCTTTCATAGGGTTCCTAGGAACTACCCCGTCCCCCGCCTCCCCTTCGTTCGGCGTCTACCCACCCTCCACCGCCCACTGGGCTGCTATCATTGGTGGATCTATTTAAGTCCTATCTGTATGCATATTTCATTGTTTTCCGGTCGATATGTCTCCCATTATACGCTATATCAAGAACAATTATATAAATTTTAGATAACGTGGCTTTAAAGTAGCTTAGAACTTTAAGGGTACTTTTGAATAGCAATCAGAAAGCTTACGGTATCTTATCAAGGAATTATGACACTTTCTACGATGCATATAAAGTTTACATTGCGTTATCACTCCTGGTAATCCAATGACGTCATTGAACTTGAAAATGCTGATAGCATTTTATTTGATTTTCTATTTTCCAAGTGTAAATAAATGTCAACAAGTTGAATTGTGTAGATAGTTTTATATTTATTTTAAGTATCTATAAATTAATTCATTAATTATTTGCCTAGCCTTTTTCTTGATTCGTAAATAAAGCAATTAAACTATTAAGTTACAAATCATAGCAACAGTAACACAGCAAATAAACGTCAATCAAAATTATTTCCTATTCACATTCCTGTGAGCTGTGACTTGGTTGACATTAATTAACGGCGCTTAGAAATAGTACAATGGACTGTAAAGTGTTTATAAATCTCAATTAAACGGCTAGATTGTCCCGCCCTTTAATTTCATGCAACGGCAGAGGCATTTGTGTCACAAGTAATTAGCGTTTACAGGACGTAACGGTTTTAGATATCATTGTTGTTGATTATAGAAAAATAACAATTTATAAGGTTAGCTGAAGGAAAACTTTGCTTTAAGTTATCTCGGTCTATTTGTTAAAAAATTATAAGCATTTCTTGACGTGGTTTCTTGAATTTTTGGTGAATATTAGTAAATATATTTGGATTAAACCTCTGGCTTGAAGGAACATTAGACATTAAATCAATGATTGGAATCAAATCAAAAATTCTTGTTGTTTACAAACATATATTTGTTTTTAAATCTTGTATGTTATCTCCTCGAATTTTAACTTACTTATATAAAAAAAAATATAATTACGTATTCATAACAGCTTTCGTCACGTACCATCTCAGTATTCTCCCAATCTGTTATCTATCATCTTCATTGTACAAAGAGTTAAAGTTTAGCACATTATTTGTCATCGATGTGTATCAGTTGACGGATCTAATCATTATTCAGGCTGCGAACTACGCTCGTTCAGCTCCGGGATCCGGGATCAATTGTTTAACTTAATCTGTCACTTCTATTTTTACTTGAGCTATGTATATTGTGTTGCGGTAATTTATTTGGTATTGGTCTTGGTGTTAAACCGAATTATGTAAATAAAATTGTTTAAGTTATTTAATAAACTCCAGTTTCGGGTCAGGCCGACATTAAATAGGGAGATAATTGAATTTACAAATTAATAACAATGATTATCAAGATTAAGGTAAACGCGGGTGAAGTCGTCATGCCCCAATAGTCGTCAATTAATCTTAAAACTTTTATTATTATTTTCTACTGAACTTAAAATGGGCCGGTTTATATATCAACATATTCTTGGTAATATATTGCACAATTGAAATAACAATACGGGGTTTTAACAGTCACGGCTTCTAAGATATGTTATTTGAAACGTGTGTGCCCTAACAAAATCGTTTTTTCGTGAAGTTCAGCTGTCAAAAGTGAAACTCAGCACGTGGTTTTGTGTTTTGATTTACATAACTCCAGTGGGGTCTGTGGTATGTTTCTTTGTTTAATTAGATAGTTAAGTTTATTTTCTAGCGATGTAATATGCAATTTGGAATACTTTTAACATAGAAGATATATTTTTTTAATGTGACATCTATTGGTACTTCAAAACTCCCATTTGACCCAAAACCCGTCAATTTTACAATTATTATGACGACTACTGGGACATGCTCAAAAGTTGCACCTAAACTCGTCATAATGAGGATATTTTGTGTTTTACAGTACAAAATGCGAATAAATAGCTAATATCGGGACTTTTACAAAATAAATAACTGTCTAGAACAAACATATTTTAGGTTTAGACTACATTTGTTCATAAAACTGCGTTTCTTTTAAGCTTTTTCTTAGGGGTAAATTTTACTCTGCTGGTTCTAGATGCACGTACACAGTCATGTTAAATCCCCTGTTTTCTATAAGTATGTCATTCAACTAGTTTTGACGCAAAAAATATTAAAATCAGTTTTAAAACTAAGATGACATAGCTTCCATCGCTGTCACTTCTTTGCTTGTCGTATTCGATATTGATGGGTAAAGAGTAATCTTAAGTAAGATTTTTTTATTTAAAATTGTCTGTATTTAGTGATTGCATGATCGTAATTTTAATAGCATATCATGACTGAAAGAAACTACAAGCAAGAGGGCCTTTTAAAAGTCATAAAAGCTGTAAATCAAGGGCCCACACACAACATCAGATGCAGCAAAAAAAATTAAAACGCCCTTTTGAGACAACTAATGAGATGGTGACACAAAACCGACGATTATCACTGTATACACTATAGAAATGAACCCAAGGACAATCTCCGGTTCTGTGCTAAAGTATTGCTAACTATGGAGGAAAACTACTTGGGCTATTGCGTTGGGATGTTAGTGGATTAGGATATAGGAAACTATAGGAACTATGGCACCCGGAAAAAAAGTCGTGGTGGCCTGGTGGGCCAAGAATCAACCTCTCAAGTATGAGGGCGCGGGTTCGATTCCAGGTCAGGCAAGTACCAACGCAACTTTTCTAAGTTTGTATGTACTTTCTAAGTATATCCTGCAATGACACCAATTACTGTGTTTCGGATGGCACGTTAACCTGTAGGTCCCGGCTATCCTTGAACATCCTTGGCAGTCGTTACGGGTAGTCAAAAGCCAGTAAGTCTCACACCAGTCTAACCAAGGGGATTGGGTTGCCTGGGTAACTGGGTTGAGGAGTTCAGATAGGCAGTCGCTTCTTGTAAAGTACTGGTACTCAGCTGAATCCGGTTAGACTGGAAGCCGACCCCAACATAGTTGGGAAAAAAGGCTCGGAGGATGATGATGATGAGGAACTATGGCACCTGCCGATGACTCGCCACCTCACTTACTGGGCCCCCGGGAATCAGTCGCTAAAACGCAACAAGAGGGCAACAGGTACATGAGCGGCTGAAGAGTGAGGATACCTCGGCGGACTTTAAACGCAGATCACGCGCTCCCTGTGGGTCCAGCATCACCGGCCCACTCGCCACTTACCACGAGGCACCTACCCTCCGAGCAGGGCTGCTAACCCTGCTCTAGCGACTCCACTCTGGTCAGCCAATGAAGGCAAGCCAAGAGGCGGGAGACCTTCACTCCGGCAGGCCGGAGATGGGAGACAGTATACTCTCCCCGGAGCACTCGGATATATAGCCCCGCAGGGTCGCTACTCCCCGTCATCCGCCTCAGATGCCCTGTGGGGCTTATTAGATATTATTATTATTGGGTTTGAACGGAAACGGGGAACGGTACCTAATCATATTTTATTTTTTGATTGATGCCTTTAAGACAGTAGACAGTTTGACAGTTTAAACTGTCTATAGAGATTTTTGGAAATGGTACTTAGCATGCTCTAAGCAGTTCAGAAGTTTTGATGAATGACAACCTTACCTACATATCTATGAATGTTAGTAATTATTTCGCGAAAAGCTATATAAATGAATGTGCCTTTTATTTTTTGTGACTACTAATTATTTTATTTTACTATTGAAATATTTTAAAAGTAATTATTTTACTCGTGCTACATATGCACATGACTGCATCGTTATTAAGAAATATAACATACTAGCTTCTGCCAGCGGTTTCACCCGCATCCCGTGGGAACTACTTCCCGTACTTGGATAAAAAGTAGCCTATAGCCTTCCTCGATAAATGGGCTATCTAACATTGAAAGAAATTTTCAAATTGGACCAGTAGTTCCTGAGATTAGCGCGTTCAAACAAACAAACTCTTCAGCTTTATAATATTAGTATAGATATTTTATAGACTGGTTTTGTGATTCCAAGCGTTTGATAGATAGGAATATAAATTAAAATGCAACCATGTATCTGTTTTATTGAATACCTGCTCTTCTAACAGATTATGACCTGCTATTCTAAATAGGAATTTGGTTTTTTATCTATCTACATACCTAATGTTTCAAAAGCACAAGTATGCTTAACAAATTCAAGCACAAAAAAAATGTACATAACTTGAACCTTATGTTCAAGAGCAGAGAGTTTACATTAGCATTAAAAGTTGACGAGTACTGGGAATATTTGACGAGTATCCGTACAAATCAGACGACTATTGGTACAAATCGCCCTTTTTTTACTTTTGCCTTAATAAGTATATAAACCCATCAAAATGATTAAAAAAACATTAGTTACTTAGGATAATGAATAAATACTCTATCACGTCATGCAAAAATTTTTATTTTCTATTGAATATTTAACACACAGTAGCGCTTCAAAGTCAGTGATTTCTGAAATCCGACGACTATTGGTACGTTTACCTTATTTAATAACTAAGGAAAATTAGAAAAGGAATGTTACGCATTTTTTTTTTGTGGTGTGTGTCATGTCTTTTGTTGAACTTATATTTTATATTGTATTTCAGATTTCTACTTTCTTACCTAAGTCGTAAGTTTCCGTGGTTTGATAGTAGAACGCTAGACATTTTTTAATTTATTGTGTGATTCCAAAATTCCTAATAAGTGCTAGATAGACCTACATACTAGGCCCTGTATAACGCTCCTTACACATACCCAAACAAAATAACGACGAATTTAAATGTTCACATTGGTTCTTAAAAACACTAACATTAGTATTTCACATACCTAGAAGTTTTGCAATTCGTGAAACATCACCAACATTCATCAAGTGTTACCCCGCATTGCTATCTCTAATTCGATCTAGAAATGGAAGCTCCAATCGATTAAACGGTTTGACATTGTTCGTTGAGTTTATCGACCCAGTTTCAAACTGAACAGTGTAATACTCTGGTTTTGTGGATTTTTGGAGTTTTCAACAGACCAGCATATCACAGTTCAGTTGAAATTGTATAGCTATACTTGTAATTGTAGCTTCAAAATTATGTCGTTTAAAAACTAAAACCTCCTTCTTTTCGCTGATGTTATAAAAGCTCAAGAAGCTACCTGGCTACAAAACTTCACCTTATAAATATAGGGTTATCGTGAAATAAAAAAATCTGATATCAATTTTTATATGATTTTAGTTTTTGTTATAATAAGCTCAATACGTACGCCGCTCACACTCATTACCCAAGTCCCAGGTCCAAGCAAATTTTTGTAGCTTTATGTACATTTTATAGCTTATTGATTTTGATCAGTATCTTTTAATATTAAATTTAAAAAAGGGTAAATATGCACCTATTTAGTTTTTATGCTGCGATAAGACCCCAGATACTTTTGGATTTATTATTCTTTTTAGTTTCAATTCTAAACGAAATATGAGCACTTTACTTAGGTATTACAATGTTTTTGTTGTTTTGCTATACCATTCTTATGTTGTATTATGCAAGTAGGTAAGCAGTAGATAAGCTAGTGATACATTATTTCAGCAGGGTCAACCTCCATACTTAGAACAAAATATGTTTTCCTCTACACAAAAAAAAAACGCATAAAAACTTATCCTTAATTAATTAATTCCTTACTTTTCTCAAAATAAATTAAAATTCTTTAGTGAAAATAAATCGTGATCGGTGCATCGTCCGTGTTACTGAATGTAAAACAAAATGCAAGTATACGTTGACAATGATAAAGGTGTAAACAATAGACAAGGTATCTCAGAAGGTTAACTGCAAATTAATAGGAAATTAATTAGCTTAATAAAAAATATTAGTTTTTTATTTCATCCGTTTTTATGAGCTAATAGATAGGGTTTTCAAAAAAGAAGGTTGTATTAAGGAAAAACATTAATTGGTCGTCCAATAAAATTAAGAAGATAATTTATATTTTTGCAGAAACATATTTTTATTACTTTTTAAAAATTACATGTTGAAAAATTAAATTACATTAAATTTACATATTACATGATACATGGAATATTAGATATATTACGCAAGCACACACACTATATCCGAAATTAATTCCAATTTATCACAATATTTTCGCCAAAGGGCTTTAATTAATTGATTAGCTTCCTGAGCCTTTTTCTCATAAATCTTGCTTGTGGCCCGCGGGCGGTGGACGCGTGGACGCGGCGACTGATCGTCCGCCCACGAGCGGCGCCCGCGCAGGTGCGCCCCGCCCCCCTACATCCCGCAAAGACCATAGAATAAATAATGTAGATTATTTTTGGAAGTAGTTGCAACTTTTAAAATTAATTAACGATTATTTAAAAAATACTGATAAATTAAATTAGTTAGGTAGAAGAAATAATTGATTTTTTTTTAACAAATTGAATTACTACATTATAATATCTGACCACTAGTTATGACACTAATTGATCAACTAATAAAGTTAGTTAATATTGACCAAAATTGACATAAACTTACCTTTTTGGAGTAATGATTGAAAAAAGGTTTTCATATCATTGCATAAGGTAAGAGGTAAGTCAAGTTGTAGGCAAGTAATCTGGCCTGTCGCTTCTGCACTACTACTCTTTGCCAGTAGAAAGCTTGAATGAACACTAGTGAATGGACATCGTACAGGCCTGATTCGAGCCTAGGCCATGTCCGCCATGTTCGTCGGCTGGCCCAGACCGGTACTTTATCTGCGCTTAGGCCATATGCATTGCTATTATATTATTATTACCACGCTTTCTTGCAGTTTTGGTGCAATTCGAAAAACGATTTTGTTTTCCTATTGGATTCGTGATATAATTTCCGGAGTTTCATTTGCGTTTCATATTCATAATTTTTTAGTTGAGATATCACAGTCATGATTGGTTAACTTAACTATTATTTGATTTAATGCAAAAAAAATATTTTATGTTAATTTCTAAAATATAACTAACGCGCTATAAAAATAAGTAACACCGACATACATCTTCAAATGAATACATAACGAATAATAAATGGATCTAACAACAATAATTGACTAGACTGACGGTGGGAAGACAAAACCTGAATCTGAATGAATCAAGTGAACAGGTCGATTCAACGAGAACTTAGCATTATATACGTTAATATTATGTTACAAGATACACAACATTATGATTGGAGATGCAAATAGGTTTTACATGTGGTGTCAATGTTTTGACAAAAACTTTTTGTTGTGATTGTTTTTTTTTCGCGCTCCAGGGTAATCCTTATCTGTCTAGTGTTTTCCCAGATGATGATTTCCTTCTAGGCCCTCTTTTGCTAGAGGTGAATGATGAGGATAAATTATGTCTTAGGATGTGGAATTGTGGATACTCACTACACTGTTCTAGCTAAAGAGTGCAGTTTCAGCAACATATCAGTTAGTCTTCCGAATTTTGTTTTTGAATTGCTACTTCTCCATTGTTAAAAAGACAAAACATTTATATACCAAAGTATGCACATAGAAATCCTACATTAAAAAAATATCATTCAACATTAGAAGCACGTGCACAAAATTCTAATTAAAACATAATTAAATCAATTACGTATTTGACGCTAAGCGGATCAAAGGACGCCGGTATAAACATTTTGATAGCATCTTAATCTGCCGCCCACGCAGCCTCACACAATGGACCAACTCGTTTTTTATTTACGAAATCACTAAACAATAATATTATGTCATGTATCGTTTGATTGATATGAATTGTACTTCAAAATCATTAATAAAAACCTTCTTAATTTACATTTTAAAGATGACTAATTGCTAATACTGATGGATTATGAATGTTTTTAGACGATTTCCGAAACATTTGAAAGTCATCGCTGGGTTTATGAGAACATGATTAATGTTAATGTTTTTGCTTGATGTGTTTTCCTTCTTTGCAGATTCGCAATGGACCGGCAAGGAGTGTTAATTATGGCGATAAGCATCGTAGGGGCCATGGGCTTTATCCCCCATGGTTCTATTGGGGAAAAGGTTTGTTAGCCATCAATTATTATGAATAATCAATTTATTACCTATCATCATTCGTCAATTAATCTATTAACAAAAGCGAATGGTAGACCTTCATTTGTTTAACAATTCTAAACGCTTATTTGCAAATGTTTGACAACCATAAATGACTACTAATTTGAACATAGAATTAACTAATCACGCATTAACATAGACATAGGTGCTCTCTGTATTCCTTTACTCACATAGCCCAATGGAACTTCAATCCGACTCGACCTTTCATAGGACTCCATACCAACCTTCATTCTAAAACTGCCAATACTAACCCCCATCTCCATCCACCCAGGATCATATGCTAACGGAGGCTTTGCTTCGTGAAGTGGTGGAACGCATGGGCAAGGAGTTCAACGATGCCGCTTCCAGCTACCTGGAGTATCCAGCCAGTGAGCGCCATCTAGCGCTCATGGCCCGCGCCAGCAAAGACCTGGAGAATGAGCAGTTGGACTATGATTCGCTTATCGATGGGAACCCGAATCCAAGCCTTCGTGATCAGGAGTATTTGCAGCACAGGTTTGTAGAATGTTTTAAAACCACATGGTCCAGATGTTTGATACCATACTTTTATGTGTTTTATGTGTTCACATTGTTTTTGTATGACCCGGCGAATCGTCTACTTCTAAGCTTTTCTGAACTTACGATCTTAAGTTAGAGGAACTAACAGTCAGGCAGGGTTGTTTTTATGACACAGTCACATATCCCATTTCGTCTTTCCAAGATGGGATACGGGTAAGGGCTATCATTTAATGCAAGAATTCAAGCTTCAAGCTGGTTTTCTCTTGATTATAACCTTCTTAATCTTTTCTCTCCATCGCACAGCTTACCTTTTAACTTTTAGTGGTTCAATTGTTTTGTATTTCAAACCATCTTGAAGAACAATTGAAAACTAACAAACTATTAACGTGCAAACACTCAATAACAATACAACTGGTCCATTATCTAAAGTCGTCCTAATTTAAAAAGACAAATCAAGTCTAGACGAAGAAATTAGAACGAATTAACAACATTAAGATTGACGGATAACACGATTAGACAATCCCATTGAGGTACGGTAATACCGCAAGCTAAGCTATTTATAGCTTACGAGTATCGACATTTATTTCTCCGCTTTGGCAGCGGGTTCATCATTCACATTAGACTTTATCGCGTATGCCAGTCGAGATATCGCGAAAGAGGTCGGAATAAAGTAGTCGAAATGTCTGCATTTGATGAATCGAGAAATCGTCTAACCATCACTTGGTTTAAACATAGCAATTGGAAAAGAAAATTTCTATTGACACTGGACAAAGACCTTTAGCTCTGACCATAAACTTAACTGTGCTAAGACCCTATTAAATATAGCTAGTAAATAGAACAATCGTTTAAACAATTGTTTATATCTTTAGGTAAAATGTTTAACCTCAATTACTCATAGTTTATACGACGTTTCATAGTACAATGTCATTCTTCTTTATTTATCTCTTTATGTAGGCACTAAAAGACATTTTATAAGGTTGTAGTAAAAACAAGCCAGCTTAATAATAGCCTAACTAGGCATGCCTTACTTTGGTATAATCTATTTTTTTTTAAGTTTTAAACCTCGTATAATACAAACAAACAAGATTTCCATAACCCCTTCAGTGTATTGAAAATTCATAATAAAAATATTTTATTAATTCTCGTAAACCATGCAGTACTTTAGATTTTAGAATTAAAAGTTACTCTATCAAGAATTTTCTCCTAGGCTTTTCCGAGCCACACCGCACGGTTCTTAGGACTAACAATTGAAAACTACCAGTACAAAAATTACTTTACCACCCAGCGACGGATATATCCCTCTCGGAATTTGTCGTGCATTGCATATACATAATGTACTCTCGGTTTTGCTACGCGAGAAAAACTGAGCGGAAACTCCATCTGTATCAAAGCGTTGTCAATCTCCCGATCACCACAATCACCGTCTCCATACTTGTGCAGTTCGTTGTGGGGCCATCAGTACGTGACCGGTGGTGCTGGCGAGGGTGAGCAGCGTCTTCAACCCTCAGGAGTGGTGGCCAACCGGCAGCGCGTGAAGACTGATGCAGTCCTGCCAGCCTACTGCAACCCGCCTAACCCTTGCCCTGTTGGATATTCTGGTAGGTCACTCGTACAGTCTTCTGGCATGGTTATTGGATTGTCAGGTTACTGCCTGTCAGGTTACTGGTGATGACCTACTGTTATCCACTCTACCCTTGACCTAACTTTCATATATTTAGGTAACAAAAGGTCTTTTACACCCTGGAGCCTGAGAGGTTGGTAACGGTATCGTGATGATGGTTGTAAAACACTGGTACTCGGCTGTATCCGGTGAGACTGGATCAATGGATGGTCAATACAAACATAGTTGGGAAAAGACTCGGGAGCTGAAGGATGAACCCTCGTCTAACACTTTCAATTTCGCATATACCTCTATGGGCCTCTTATTTTAACTTCGTCTTTGATATTGACATACATATAATGTTGTACTTAAGCTTATATACTAAACTTACGTTTTCAAGTTCATATCAAGCCGCAAAATGGTGCAGTAATTAACAAAACTCATTATTTTTTGCTCATCACCTTTTTCTACCAGAAGACCAAGGCTGCATCAGCGAGTTCGAGAACACCGCCGCATTCAGTCGGGAGTACCAACTGGCGCAGCGATGCATGTGTGACGAGGAACACATGTTCAGCTGCCCTCCCGACTCCGGCGCAGACCTCGATCTCCCCTTCCCGAAGCACCACAAGAGTGTCGCCGCGAAGAAGTATAAGCCTGCTGTGAGTGTAACTTGATTATTAGAATAATTTTGCGAGGAATCTTGTGAAATTGACAGTTTTGTTTTTGGGGTTATCACCATAGACTTACAAAAGGAGTAGACTTCAGATATTATTTCAGTAAAAAAAAAATAAGAATGTTAATCGTGTTTACTTTTTATGGGCACACCTAAATGGAAATGACACAGAATAATTTTCACAGCCTTTTTACCCACGACGGAACGGAGCAGGTATATGCGTTTAGGGTGAGAGATGTGCGTTTGTGTGTGCGTTTGTGCAAAGTAATGTTCCCACATATCTTCTAAAGTAATCATCTGATTTTGATGCGGTTTTCAATAAAGCGTTTGTGTTCGATCAGTTCATGTTCTTAGACAGGTGTCATGGCTGTAACT
Organism: Helicoverpa armigera; assembly: GCF_030705265.1. Classification (NCBI taxonomy): domain Eukaryota; kingdom Metazoa; phylum Arthropoda; class Insecta; order Lepidoptera; family Noctuidae; genus Helicoverpa; species Helicoverpa armigera. Next base: position 2,938,665 of record NC_087132.1, on the reverse strand, counting down.
CACTAGGGGGCGCCACAATATTAGTCCAAACAGCAAAGTAATGTTCCCACGTACCTTCTAAGCTAATGATCCGATTTTGATGCAGTTTTCAATAACGTTTTTGTGTTAAATGAGTTCATGCTCTTAGATAGGTGTCGTGCCTGTAACTCACTAGGGGGCGCCACAATATTAGTGCAAAAGAGCAAAGTAATGTTCCCATCTACCTTCTAAACGAATGATCCGATTTTGATGCGGTTTTCAATAACGGTTTTGTGTTCGATGACTTCATGTTCTTATATAGGTGTCATGGCTATTACTCACTAGGGGGCGCCACAATATTAGTGCCAAACAATGTTGCAATATAATCAAAACGTCCGATTACAATTCTGTTTTCATCAGCAATGTACGTGCTTAATGCATGTTCCCAAATAATAAAAATTACGCCTGTAACTCACTAGAGGGCGCTACAATATCGGTGCAAAATAATATTGCAATAACATATTATATAGACTATAATTCGTATATGCTCTCTAAAAAGTCCGAAATAAAATTAAGCAAAATTAAAAATTTTGAAAAAACCCCCGACGGTAAAAATCTTATTGAAAAATAATAAAATAACTCAAAACCCCCGACTTAACCCAATTATATAGGAATAACCGTCGGGGGCTGCCTTTTCTATATGAAATTTCAACAATTAATTGCGTGTATTTTATGTCATCGTTAAACATCTACAATTCTTTAATAATTGTATTCACTACACTAGAAATCCTTTAGCTGGGTTAATGGCAGCCCCCGACGGATATTCCTATATAATTGGGTTAACTCGGGGGTTTTGAGTTATTTTATCATTTTTCAATAAGATTTTTACCGTCGGGGGTTTTTTCAAAATTTTTAATTTTGCTTAATTTTTATTTCGTGGGTCTTGAGAAATATATTATCATTAGCTGTAGGTACCTATTTGTGTGTGTTATGTGGCTTCGTTGTTCTAATATTCTTTTTCTATTTCCAGGAAGAAAATCCTTATCTGACGGGCGAACGTTTACCGATCGCAGCTAAAAAAGGTTTTGATGTCAATGTGTACTAAGTCTCTAGTCTTAAATAGATGTATACTATATTAGTTAGTATTTACCTTTTGGGAATGTGGGCGTAGTATCACCTTTAGCCCACTCTTTTTGGCATAATTATTGTCTTTATATTAATAGTAAGTTCTGTTACAACCTCATTTAGAACGGACGTGTGTCGTTGAAACATCTTTACAGACACACAAATGGATAGACATGACATGAGAAAGGAAATGGTATTGGTAAAAAAAAAAGATTGATATATAAAATTATATTTTTGTAATCCCAATATAAACTGTCTCCAAAATTTCTATTTTCGCTTCTTTGATTTCTTGGAGGTAAAATCCTTCAAGCGGTATTAAAATGAAATAAATAATTTGAATAAATTCTTGTGATTCGTGAAAATCGTCATAATAAGTATAAACGTTGAAGCTGTGAATTTCGTTAGTTGTACATACGTCATTTTACTCTTTACTAAGCTGTATTATAATATTAATTTCAAGCCACAATTATATTTTATTTTTATTACACGGTAAATAAAATATATCTTTATTTATATTATTTAATCCTGATTTTTTAATGACACCAATAGAATTTCGATTAAGTAGCATTTCATTTTTGTGCTATTATATTTTTAATTTAATTAAGGGCAAATTCGTGTATATACATATAATTATTACATATGGATTCCAAGAGCACTTATTACTTTAGTATCTTAAGTCAAATTAGTATATTATGTACAAAAATGTACCACATTTATTAGCTCTTGTAAAAAGAGGTATTTACTTGGAACCAGCACTATGTAAATCGTCTTCGTGTCAGCTGAAAGACTTCCACTGCATGATAAAGGCCTCCGTCAAGGATTGCCACTTTGCTCGATCATCAGCAATCCGCATCCACTGCTTTCTACAGCAAGAAGTAGTTTGAAATTAAAAGAAAACCTGGTAACACAAAAATATTGTAAATGTAGTAATACATTTTGGAATGTCACATAATATACACTTGAATTTGGGGTTTTAATGTGGGACAAAATTGCCTACAAGAGCTAATAACGAGGCATTTGATGGATTTTCTTTCCCATACAGCGCCAACATTAGGTTACTTAAAATATAATAAATAATACCCAAACATGGAAATTGATATAATTTAAAAATTATTGATGTAAAAAGTATATACATTTTTGCATGTAATATATGATTCTACCTTATATGATTCTACCTTAGCAATTTAATTGCATTATTTAAAAATACTTAATGTAATCAATCTGGCGCGCAATTCATAAGTAGCTGCTGATTTTTTTTTAAATCACAGAAATAAAATAATTTAATATCTATTTCCAGTGTAAGCTGTGATGAGATTTTGAATTCTTAATTTCAAATTAAAATGTATCAGACGATATGAAAATTTAAAATTATATAAAAAGCAAATAGGTATATAACTTATTTTTCATATTGAGCGCGTCAGCTAGAGTTCATATATAGTTACATACTATCGAAAACCGTAGTTTAGATTTAATAATTAGAATATAATATTATTTAAAAAATGAAATTCCGATGATCACAAAACAATAATCAATATTATATATCTCAAGAAATATAAGGAAAATTTCGTCATAACGGTCAAAAATAACTACTTATAGGTATAATTCCAATAAATGTCTTCCTTAGTATTTATATATTGTAAAGAAATTATTTCAAAAATATATATGTAATATATATATATATATAATCGTTTATATCCTTAGTCGTATGGACACTCATTATAATTATTATTTTTCATATATTGATTTGCAATAGTTTTGTTGAAGTGTCCTACGTAGAATGTCCTTACGGATGTACAAGGATTGCACTTAGATATAAACATAAGCTTAAAATAAACTACTTAAAGTTATTAAAACTTAAGTTTATTTATAGATTAGGATTAATTTGTAAAAAAAATCTTTCATCGCAACCGGTTCTCGAAAACAAAGTATGCTGTTAATACGTTAATAGGTGCTCCCTAGTTAACCAACTTCAGAAAAAAATGGAGATTGTATTATAAACAAATACTATTCATTTATTACTAAAATACAACTATAAAAAGATTTTCAAACCAAATTTTTCATAAAGAGAAAAAAGAAGAATTTTGTTTCACAACACATAGTATATTATTTTCTAATAAAAAGTCATTTCAAAATATCAGAACCTAGGGAGTTTTGGCACTAACTATATTACTAATATGTAAGCTTAGCTATAATTTACTTTGGTAAGCATGAAAATGGCTAATATCCAACAAAAAAGCATCATTGAGCGTTAACATAGATTTCTAAGACAAAGCGAAAGGCATGTACATACAGGCGCCTTTCTATAGATATAAGTATTTATAACTTAAAAATAATAATAATTTAATTCGAATATAAAACAGTTATTAAATGTTATTTATAATTATTTGAAAAGAATACATATTTATTTATTATATTTCAAAGATATAAAATTAATTTTAGGAATCTTTTCTAGTCGGAAGAGTGATGATTATAATTTGATGGCTCCAAAATCAATAGATTGCATTTTATTTTGAACCAAATAACTGAGATTTTTTGCAAAATTTAAATATCGGACGTTTAAAAATACTATCGAGTAAATATATTATAGTAAAATAAACAGCTGACATATATATTATATATAGGTTATAGCATATAGGTTTAGAATTGAATCGGTACTTCAGATTGGTACCAAGTTTCAGTAGCATGTATATAGAAATGTTAGTAATAAGTAGTTATATATTTATGTGTACTTTATCATAATCCAAAAAGAGTCGCCTCGAAGACGCAAAAAGCACGGCTTTCATGTTCTGAACCTTAGAAGGCTTGCGCGCAAAGCATAATTACGGATAACATCGGGAAATCCGTAACTTCAGAATAATAAAAATCTAGTCAAAAAATATTAAACAAACGAATAAAATAAATATACAATTTATTTATCGCATTTATAAATTAAAGTATTAAACTCGAATAAAAAAATCTATAATTTATTTATCTGAAACTATCGCATTTATTAATTAAAGTATCAACAAGATTATTTAAAAGAAGACTTTGAGAAAAATAAACACATTTTATGCAAATAAATAAAATTATTATGGTATATATTAGTTACAGAAATAACAAAAAAATCAAGTAAAAATCAGAGACAAAATTATTTATCAAAAATATTGGAAATTATAAAGAAAATACAAATTATTTATTATAATATTTTAAATTTATAATTTAGAATCAAAAGGCGCATATTACCAATCACCTCTCTTGCATAGATACGACGCACACAGCTTAGAATATATTAATAGAAATAACTATAAAATAAATTAAGTATATCGACATAAATACAGTTTTACTTCAGTAGTTCTAGTTTTTAAGATGCGAGCCTCAAGGCCAAATCCTCGGAGTATCTCTAGTCATTGATATAGCGTGTATTTATAGGGAATAAAATCGAGAAATAATAGCTTAATGCGAGTAGGAATATTCACTATGAAAATAACAATGAAAAGTCTATGTCAACCTCTTTCGGAGAACTCGTTTCGAGTACCTACTACAGAATATAAGAACTTTACATGTTATTTTCAAGTAAATAAATAGTTTAAATATAATCTTAGGTATAAGTTGACAGAAATATATTTTTGTAAAAAAGCCAGAAAAGCAAATAAACACAAGAAAGGATTATATTTTTATAAACAAATAGATATATTTTTCCATACGCCTGTCTTTCTATGCGTTGAGGTGTAACTTTCATCTTGTAAATTAGGTCAATATAATGTAAATACCTTTCGAAAGAACGGTATATATCCCGACTGGCATTATTCAGAGTCACCTAGTTCCTAGTTATATCTCAACTGACTACAGTTTCAAGTATAAAAATATATATATAAAATCTCTTATCTACATAATATAAAAAATGTAAAATGAATGTAAAAAATCATGTACCCAGCTGGAACTTCTTCGTACTAAAGAGTATTTAAAAAGTAATAATTTGTAGAGTTATAAATTTTCTTATTATATTTTAATTATAAATATCGGTTCGCGTGCAATAATATTATTTATAATACTAATAACTTTGATGGCGCTAAGAGTTAATAATTACAAGTGCAATAATTCGTGGTTTAATATTAATTTATTGCGTGGCAACACATAGGTGTCAAAAAAAATAACAGAAAAAATTGTATTGATTAAAATAAATTTTATCCTTATAAAAAAAAAAGAATAAAGTATCCCAATATGAAATTGAATGAATTACAAGTGCAATAGTTCATAGTTTAATATTAATTTATTGCGTGGGAGCACATAGTTTTCACTGAAAAAGATTAGGTAACAGAAAAAAATATTCATTCAAATTTTTTACCCTAAAAAAATAGAATAAAGTATCCCAATTTGAAAGATAAGATTGCAAAAATAATTGCTTATTTATCGATGTGAAAATGTCAAATATGTGCAATAGTAGTCAAAATAAAAAGGATGTCCGACACGAGACGCAGTCTACAATATGTTTGTCGTGGTTCTTAGTTTACTTATAGTGTTGCCAGACACATTTTTTACCCATCAGGACTGGGACTTTAAAATAAGGTCTGAGAGAAATTGGAAAGTAAAAGAGGAGAATAAGAGATATGTTACATGAACTGAAGGTAAGACGTTCTGAAAAAATACGCCTGGCAACCCTAACTGATCTCAAATTCTACCTCAAAACTTCTACAGTAGGTAACAGATTGGTCTCATAATGCCCATACTAGATTAACTTATTTAAACAAAAAATGTCGTGATAGCTAAAATATGTAAGTTTCAAGCAGATAAGAGACAATAGCAATTTTAACGGGTAATAATATAGCATTTAATAATACAATAAATTTTCGATATAAACAGTTTTATTAATAGAACCTCGATACCTCTCAAACAGTTTAAAACGCAAGGTTTAACATTATTTATATAAGTTTTGTCAATTATTTATTCATTCAGTTTTATAATATTATTTTTTAAATTATGATATAATTATTGTGGTGTATTTAAAAGATATCGGTATTTTTAGTTAAACATATTCTAGTCAGTATATTTTTTATGGTCAACTGTAAGTACAGTTTTATATGTTTTTAACACCTTAAATTATTTTTTTAATGCTTTAATTTCAAATACAAGCTAAGAAAATTTAGGAATATTTTGTCCGTTTATTGAATTTTAGTACAAACACACACACACATTATATGAGTTTAGTTATAAAAATATTGCAATAGTCAAAGAAAAAAGAAAGTTTATAAGTTTCATAAATAAGTCAGCGATTTCTCAAGCACCTATAGGTAGTATGTATCATATAATTAAGCCTACTTGTAGTTAGAAATAATGAAAAAAAAGGAAAACAAAGAAAAAACATAAAAAAATAAAAAATAAAATATAGACAAAAAAAATGTAGCATAGGTAGAATAATAGATGTAGTTATTAAGTTTAGCTGGGCGAAGATCTAATAGGAAGTAAAAATAGTCATTTAATGTTCTAGTCCTAGGAATAATCTAGTCATAGAAAAAATACTATTAAGTCGGTCGAATATAGGTAGTCCATATGGATTATAAGTTAGTAATAAAAATTAGTTAAGTTACTAATTAGGACTCATAAACGGATGAGCAGTTGTTACATTTCTATTAACGGTGTATTTCTACTACATAACATTTTAATAAAAATCTCAAGTTTACAAAACCAAAAAGCACCCGACATTATACATATACATAGTAAAAACAGCATTTTGTTACATCAGAAATATAAACAGTCTTACAAAAGTAGAGCTTTGTCAACAGACAGACACGGGATTTCGAGCCCATAGAAGCATACATTATCCTCCACGGAAAAAAATAGCTAGCAAAGATGTCATAAAAAAAATCTCCAAGTACAAGGACAAAAATAAATCAACAAAATTAAACATTGTGTTCCCAAAGTCAGGACTCAGCTACACTAACAATCCTGAATTACATAGGACGACTATATGCGCTGACGCAGTTAATTCAAATCCAACAGAAATCTCTTCTAATTGGTACGAGCATCAATTGGCAAACATTAAAAAAAAAACACGCCGAATGACTTTTAAGAAACCTGTGCAAGCGCTGTATGGACTCCTAAAGTCGAGACTCCATGTCTGGAAGGTCCTCGAAGGCAGTACACCACAGAATTGTTGAGTCGCAAGCCGAGATGCCAAGATTTTTACTATTGCAGAGTTGGACAGGCTTGGTCGTTGAGGCACTGTATTGTGGCTCTAACAAGTGGTACTTACTGGCCAGTGACGTCACAGGACGACTCGCACAGCGCTCAAATGGCTGCAAGATGCGATGTCAAAGTGACAAAGCCGAGGCCTCCCTTAAACGTGATGTTTTAATTTCTCAATTGTAGAAATATCGATTCTCGAATTGTTTTCGAAATCGATTTTACCACCGGAAAATTCGACACAATGTTTAATTGTCAATAGATTTGAAATGGCATAAAAATGTTCCAAGATTTACGATGTACGTTTACTTTATCAGTACTGTGATACCCCCTCATAGCATAAAAAGTATATTTTGAAAGATTATGCGACTTATTATAATCAAGTATTCGTAAACGTAAATATTTATCGTAAAAAATGAAAGATTTTGTGCAATTTTCTACCAACATCTTAACATCCAAGAAAAAATGCACTATGACCAAAATAGTTTTGTCGAACTCACACAAATAAACAAAAAAAAAAAAAACGAAAATCTACTTACATAACTTACCTTGCGACTAATTACAAGTATGAAGATTACTTTTATTCATTCATAATAATCAATATTAATCTATAATAGGGAAATATTAAAACTAGGTATCAAAATATTCATCCGCATCGCTGTCAGCTGGGATCGTGCCCAAAAGGCTGGCTGCATTGCCACGCTATACCTAAAAATGCAATAAACGATTTTGCAGTCATTTTTTTGAAAAAAACATTACCCATTTTTTTCGACAAAAATAATCTCGCCAACTAAGGGTGCAGCGAATGGTAATGTTAGACTGTTACGGGACTAAAACCAATCCGTGTTAATAAAAATAGTTCAGCAGAACAGAATAGACATACCTTAATAAAATGTAACACACTGTGTACCGTATTAAAAAAATAACAAACAGCATGATCCAAAGATAGTTAATAAGCATAATGTGGCGAATAAGATACTGTACATATGTCGCGGAATAAAATAATAAAACATTTAGTAGCAGACACTGAATTAGGATTATACGCCATCGCTGATGAGGTCGCGAGCCGTATATAATAAATAGCCTAGAAAGTCTAAAAGACATTAAGCTTAAGTTAGATAATAATATATATTCAGACAAAAGTACAGTTAAACCAAAGATAACTTTTATTTGCGAGGGTTGAACGAACGAAAGTATGTCTCTTATGATGTGATTTCGACTTGCATTGAGAATTTAACGATTTAATTGTTTAACCATTTTTAACCTCGTCGTTGAAAAATACCTGAATTTGATGAAAGTACCTAAACAGCCAAAGAAATTGCAGAATCCGTATAATTTGAAGATCAAGAAGAAGAAAAAATTCAAAATTGTAATAAAATCAACAAAGTAAAATAACAAGATATCGCTAGTCAACTGCCAGTATCGGGATTCTAAAGTCAAATAAGAAAATTGTAAACAAAAGAACAACAAAAGATTTGTATCAACCTACAGAACGATTAGTTGATTTGATAGGTGCTAACAAGCACACCAGTGGGCGCAAATTGTCAGGATTTTTCCTCAAGCCTTGTAAAACAATTGATAGCACCATTACTGGGCTGAAACACCACAATTGAACCATCAGTCATTTAATTAAAAACACTTGGTTTATATCCTATACGTAGTGTGGTAGGTATTATTTAAGCTGTGTATATAATTTCCAGGTTTGAAGGACGAAAGTATTGCAATAATGTAAGAATGAGTGGATGGTTTTTGTGAAATATTTTCTTTTGGATCAGGGGCAGAGCACTCCGCTAGTAAGAAACTAGGGATTCATAGCTCGCTCTGATTCCTTTCGTATATTTATTTACTTTGTCTCTTGCGTTAACTTCCTAAGTTGAATGAGTGGATAGTTTTTGTGAAATATTTTCTTTTGAATCAGGGGCAGAGCACTCCGCTAGAAAGAAACTACGGATTTATAGCTCGCCTTGATTCCTTTTGTATATTCATTTACTTAAGCGTCGTTTGCGTTACTTTCCTAAGATGTATTGATATCAAATTGATGGGAATTTATGAGAAGTCAATTAAGAACAACATACAAGAAATACATGACTTACCACAGTCCAAAATCATATACCCATAGTCGAGCAAAAAAAAAGCCCCATAAAAAAATACTGAACACCTTTCGAAGTATAGCATCCTTACCATCGGACAATCTAGCTTCTTGTTGCTTATCATATAAAAAAAATCTTCTTCATGCATTGTTCGAGAAAAATCCTTCAGGACCGCATAGGGGCCAGATAAATCTTACCATCAAGCAGTTACAACAACGTTTTATTCACTTCAATTTGATTTCAGAACCGGTTCGTTCATTATTTTATCGAATGAGTGTGAATGAATGAGACTGTGATCGTTTTCAACATTTGTTTTCAAATTATCCTCTTTCTATCCCTGCCATGTACTATCCTTTACCATTTTTCTATCAAAATTTCGCAATAGTCGGTATGGGTTTGAATATCTCCCCAAAAATATATATTTTTATTTCTTCAAATAAGTTTTTGAATGTCTTGGGCGATTGTGAATACATATAAAATTGAGTAGTTGAACTTGTTACATTTGTAGTTATAAAAAGGCTTTTACGCTTTATAATTACGTCCTGTAATTATTTTATTTGTGTAACCTAATTCGTTATGTACCTATTTAATAATCCCTAATCATAATTTTAGAGGTTTCGCAAAAACGAAAGGTGTTATGAGAGGGTGCCTAAGGCATGGAGTAACTATGTTGTTGTTATTCGTTCATTGTGTTTCTTATATATGTGTTTAAACAATATATAACGTGTGTCCGTCGTGCGTTTTTTAAATTAATTAAAAAAATTAAATAAGAGCTGTACTTTTTGTAAAGGATATCTTTCATCCCTCGTTGTTATATGATTATTTTTGTAATTATATTTACTAAGTGTAGCGCTAGTAATAAGGTAATGATCCGAACGTACCGGACATGGTAATAGTTAAGGCGAAAACACATAAAGTGTAGATATTAAGGAATATGCAGCAACTGTGAGCTATGTGTCATATATTAAATATAAATTATAGGCCGATTCCTGATAGGTGAATATTTAAAAAGTAATGATAAAAATGTATCGTAACCCACTAGTACTCATATATTAGCTTCACTTCCCTTTATCATACAAAAAAACAACAAAAGAACGAAAATGAAACCAAATCATCAAATAAAAATAAATAATGTTATTCTAAAGCCAAAACATCAATACCAAAGATTTAAATCCACCTCTTCAAATAATGCAATATTCCGGACAATAGCATTGATGTCATAGAATCATAAAATTAATTGATAAGTAGTAACTTAGTCGTAACGTAAATTATAAGGCCAAAGCTATCGTACATATGCATGCACGTTCTTTAATAATATCTGAACATCTTGGTTTATGGTATTAATAACAACAGCTGAAAGCCAACTACGTGTCCTGACTATAAATCTGACCATCAATGTGAATATGATCTTATCTCAATCAAAAATTGCTTCAAAATGTAGCAGCAACTTATAAAAGAGATGCAATTGTGCAAACACCAAGCTAGAGAAAAAAAAATCAGCATAGCAGGATTTAAAAGAAAAATGTAAGTTAAAACATGTACTCAGACAGAAACTGCGTACCACCAACAATAATTCATGGCAAATAAATACACCAACATTGTCAATAATATAATTGAAGAACCTTCTAAAGTACTTTAAAAGCTTTATCAGTACCTACAGCAAAACATCTTAACCATAGTGCGACATAAGAACCAAAAATTTCATAACGAGGCAAAGAATATCAGAAGCAGACAACTGAAAAGAAATAACAGCTAAAGCAATAAAGCAAAACAACTCAAGATAAAAAAAAATAGGAACCAGGTAATTGAATGAAAAGAAAAACATCTGAAGTATATAATTCAAACAAAAGAGAAAATTGTTAGAATGAAAAATTTCATCTAGATCAAAGAACTGAAACAAAGGAGGACATCAACTAAGTGCATATCCAATGAAGCATACCAACTTTACGCAAAACAAGTCATCAGAGTCGGCCGTCTAACAAAATCTATGGAGTAGAACATTTTGATTGAAACATCTGGAAGAATGTGTTTGATAAAAGATAAAGAAAAGTAAAGAGGCTAGAATTGAATAGCAATAAATTGTATTGTAAGAACCAACAGCTTTGCACTTGAATGTGACGACAGCAAAAACTTCTGGGGAACCTACGGGAAATCAAGCAAATGAGTGAAAATTTGTAATTGGACACAAAATCAAGCAAAATAATGCAGTAATAAAAAAAAATCTGGACAGAAAGAAAGGAAGGCAATGGTTTTTTACTTTTCAAAGTAAATAACATCTGCTGGTCTCAAAGCATGCGTATGTGCATATGTACGATATACTTTGAGCAACGTATTCGTAAGATGTACATTATTTCCAAGTCGTGCAAGCCATAATGAACAACTAGTAGAATCTAATCGACCTATCCAAATAGGTAGATAGATGTACCCAAGATAATCCTAAATATTAACTTATAAATATTGGCTTATGAAGTCACATTCAACCAGTGGGCATTTACTGCGTGAAACGTAGTTTTTAGAATATATAAGTAGCCATCATATGGATTGCATTAAAATAGAAACAATGTAAATACACTCTTTTGCAAAAAAAACGGGCACCTATGCGAAATCTTAGTTTTAAGGACTTTACGTGTATTTCAAAGGGTTTTAATGATTGTAGTATGTTTCTAGCATCAAAAGAGTTAATCAAGCATGCGTGAGAGTGTATTCTAAATTTGAATTTTGTACAATTGCTAAGAAATTGGTTAAACCTTGTTTTGGACTAATTGCTAGCAGAAAGTTCGTCGGTGTTTTGAAAAGTTTCCGAAGTGATTTTCAGGAAAATGATAATGCAGTTTTAATTAATGATTAATGTACTTTTTTGTTACATCAAAACATTTTTGAAAAACTATGCGTATTTGATAAAATTTTCACCTGCTCTAAAAGGGCTATACTGATGATTGATGGAAATGTTAAGAGTTTCGGTATTTCAGTGTAAAGCGCTCTATTGTTTAGATATTGTACCCACGTGTTTTAAAATATCGCTTTTTCATAATTAAACACTATTTAGAAGAGTATCAGTACTTTGAGCTGCGACAAAACCAATTTAAAGTAAGCAGTGCCGATCACAACTCGTCTCCTTTCGGACTTTGACATTTAAAAATTACCAAATTTTGTGATAAATGTTAAAATTAATCATATGAAAAATGATGAGGAGGGTTAAAGTTATCTAAAATGTCAAATTATTGCCGCGTTGAAGCTCTCGATAACTCCATAGGTATCGGGTTACTAAACGACGATTTAGCTGAAAGGGAGTCAAGAATTCGAAATTATTGGCCAAACGTATGTTTCTTAAGAAATGAGCAGATAGCCAATTATTTTTATGATTTAAGCAGGAAAGTGCTGTAGATGCCAGAAAATCTCATTGTAGGCAAGTTTATTTAATAAAATGTCCGTGGGATTAAAACACGCTATTTGAACGCTCAGACTCATAGATCTTCAGAGGTCTACGGAGTTTCCCAAGAGACGAGGTTGTTTAAAAATCATTGATTACGAGACCTTAAGACCTCGTGCTCACAGTCTATGCGCTATTTTCTGTATTTTGTAGAATTTCAAGACTTTTAAAAATGTCAAAGTCTGATAGGAGACGAATTGTGATCGGCACTGTTTACTTTAAATTGGTTTTGTGGCAGCTCAAAGTACTGATACTCTTCTAAATAGTGTTTAATTACGAAAAAACGATATTTTAAAACACGTGGGTACGATAGCTAAACAATAGAACGCTTTACACTAAAATACCGAAACTCTTAACATTGCCATCAATCATCAGTATAGCCCTTTTAGAGCAGGTGAAAATTTTATCAAATACGCATAGTTTTTCAAAAATGTTTTGATCTAACAAAAAACTACATTAATCATTAATTAAAACTGCATTATCATTTTCCTGAAAATCACTTCGAAAACTTTTCAAAACACCGACGAACTTTCTGCTAGCAATTAGACCAAAACTGCTTTAATCAATTTCTTAGCAATTGTACAAAATTCAAATTTAGAATACACTCACACGCATGCTCGATTAACTCTTTTGATGCTAGAAACATACTACAATCATTAAAAACCTTTGAAATACACGTAAAGTCCTTAAAACTAAGATTTCGCATAGGTGCCCGTTTTTTTTGCAAAAGAGTTTATAATAAACTCGATGACGCGATGATCTCACAGCAAATAAAGTAGATGTAAATACTAAATATTAAAATACATATTAAGCAAAGTCACGAAACTATCGATAAAATTTGGCTGTCACTATGGATCTAGCTATGATCTCGTCAAAAGAGAAGCATAAAATGTGATCTCAAAGTACTATATGTAAACTATGTTTAAGACCTTGATGAAAGGAAGCACCGTGAAAAATCCTCAATACATGCTAATGCGATATTAATGATACTTAGTTTTAACGTACATATAACATTCTATCCCTTGGCTTGCGATCTATTTAAGACCTTCAAAATTAACAGGTTAGATAACATGAGGCAAGTTATTGGAAAGAGTAAGGTGAAATATGGTAAAAATGAGGTTGTAACAGAACAATTTATTGGTGTCCTTTAAACAAGCGATGCACGGCTATTAATGATTGTCCTCAAATATGTGTATGTAATATAACTCATAAGGATAGTTTTTCACAATGTAGTATTTTGTACTTTCTATCTTGTATACTATATCTTTGTATTCTTCAATGTCGACTTCAACAATGTGCTATCCTGTGATGATATAACTAACAGTATTTATATTATTGATCGTGTTACATGTAATATATGTCATAGTTTTGATCTGTACTAGTAAGACAAGAATTCTCACATCAAATAAGGAGTTATCAAATCTAGTGTCTGCAATCTGTGAATGGACTATCCTTTCTTACTTCACTTACTAACTCTTTTTCTTCTAATACAACTCGGTAACTTCATATTTGCTGTGTAGGTTCCAAAAGTTTTTTTTAAACAAGTGGTTGGCTTGTATAATCTCCAGCGAATGTATGAATTTTTTGACTCGTGAAAAATATTGTCTATAACTTTTAATCGCATACTTTGATCTTTGTAAGCAGTTGGAATTTAAAATTGAAACAAAGCATATGTTCCGGCTTTCTATACTGTCTGGCTGGAATTGTTTGCCCTCTACATCGAAATTTTCAAGTTAAGCTTGACTGTCTTCTTGAGTCTGACTCTCTTTTGGTGCTTACATTGTTCTTACGATTAAAAGCAAAAAGAACCCGTGTGGTATCCGGGAAAGAATAGACCACCCCTTCCAATCCCGTGGGTGTCGTAAGAGGCGACTAAGGGAACACAAACAGAGGATACCATCAACCTCCAGAAGGCGAGCAATGAATGAACTGTGATCACCAATCCACTATTCAAGCAAGATAATTAGAACCTGACTCTTAAAAACCTGTCGAATGTGAAAATACGGGATATCCAGGAATAAGATACGAAACATCTTTCAACTCAGACTCTTATAAGCTGTTGTCTAAGTTGATAAATCATGTGTATGTACTTCTGTTCTAACTACTATCATGAAGAGCGCCTCGAGTAACCAATATTATGGTCAATGAATTTAGACATTGCTTCATTACTGGCTGAAGAGCACTTTTATCTATTGCTGTTAACGAAAAAAATTACAATAGGATTACTATGAAATTTAATACCCATTTAAATGATACATCGGAGAAAATTATCAAAACTGTGTTGGTGATCACAGACAGGACACGGAAAGAAGAATCAAAACCTGGGATATTATGGAATACTACTGGCAAATCTAATATAAAGCGAGAGTTGGAAAGAACAAATGGGAACTAAATGAAACTATTGGCTATTCATAAAACGTGAAGTAGAGAAGAAATCATATGAAAATAATATAATTAAAACAGCCTTTTAAGAACTAGGCTATAAAAAAAGGAAAAGAAAAACGGTAATTGCAAACCATACGTACCTAATTGACAGAGCTAAGAAATATAAGGAGGCGTCGACAGGAATTGGAAATGTAAGACTATAAACTAAATTACAAATAAAGAAAAGGGTGATCAACATGAACAACTGTTATCAAACATCCCTACATCTAAAATAACTATTTGGACGTCGCATTGTCGAAGCCTCAAAGCGACTTATGAAGCTACGCTTAGATTTGAATCAGCTGAATACTGTACTACACTAGCCCAAGAAAAACGTGATAAACGTCAATCTCGACGGTAATAAACTACTACTATCATCAGTATTTCATCTATAGAACACCCAACGGTCACAGAAGAATCTGAATGAAGATTACACCTTTCAGTGTTGTTCAACAATATGTGCCAATTAGATCCAAATCCATTGGAAAGTGACGGAGGAATACCAGAAGCTAGTTCACACATCGACTAACACGTAATAGAGGCGCGTTCGTCGAGCTATGCAAACATCGATAACTATTTCGTCTTGCAACATTATCAGCAAAACGTCATAATCCCCCCTAGATTGCGTGGTTCTCGCTGTGTGGTGATACTAGAAGCTAATTTTCAAGAAGAATACCTATTTTTGCTGATTCACCACTGATGAAAATAACATACACTGGAAAGAGGAGAGAAGAGGAGTAAGTTTTGAAAAATACTAACGCACACACCATCGATATTAAGCTCGCCTTGATAGAACAGAAACACATGAACATTAAGTTTTTTGGATCAGAAGCAGTTATAATGGCAAGATATTATATGTACATTAAAAACAAAGCGACAACAAAGAACAAAAAAAATAAACAAACTAAAATAAAACTAATGAAACTCGGCAGAAATCGATAACAACTATAACTGAACGGATAAATAAAAGGAGAGCATACAAACACCTGTATATCAAAACATTGGATTTGGAGCAATTGATATCACAGAAGAATTAAAAGTACTAAATTGCTAAAAACATAGTACTTGCAGAATCGAAAAGAAATACTCTTAGCTGTAGGATAAACACCAGACTCAACCCAGACTCAATTTTCAGTTGTCTGAGGAAATAAATCTGAATTACTCCTACTCAGATCTTAGGAAGTACTCGACCAAGCGATCACGTAATATAAGTGAAAGACCCATCAGCAACACATGAGATAAAGTGACATGATGATTCGTACCCCCAGACTTCAGAAGTATCGTGCTGGCTTGAACCTTCAATTTTTGGAAGAAACTTACTCACTGCTTCTAGTACACCAAAACATAAACAGTAGTACACAAACTGATTCAGATTAACATTTCTCGACGAGAGAGAAAAGATTCTTCGTGCCACAATAAAACAAAGAATTTAGTGATAAATCAAAAATAAAATTAAAGGGTAGTCTCGATTTACATCCAATTATAAATAAAGGCAAATCATCGTTGAAGAGAAAGCAATTTAAAAAGACGACATCTGGACATATTTAGACGCATGCTAAAAAAATCACAGGCAATGAGAAATAGGAACAAATTGGACTGACATGACAAAAAAATGACATTGGGAAAGCTGCCTGCTAAAAAAGAGTCAATATAATAGGCATATAAAAGAGACTAAAGGGACAAGAAACCCATAATTGGTAATATAAATAACTTCAAAAATCTATGAAGCAACATTTTTCAGAAATAAGATTTTTGTCTCGAACAAAAGTGAATGAATATGACAAATATTTAATGTTATCAAATAACAATAATTTTTAATGGAATGAGATGAAATTGATAATTGCAGTTAACACATGTTCTTAAGAACATCTTTAAATAAATAAAAAATGAAGACTAATCGTGTGAGTGAACAAATCTAAACAAAAGTGAATGTGATAATAAAATAAAAAGAAGCTAAATTAGAAACAAGAAAAAATAACAAAGAAACAGAAATAAAATGAAGCATCAATTGAAATTACAAGAAACAAAATTATGATAATGTTAAAACACAGACAGAAATTAGACTCAAACAGACCGATGTTACTGAAAAACGCACCAAAAAACGAACGCACAATATCCATATGACAGTTTCAAAGACCAAAAACACCCCATCCGAACCATAGACTAACTTGAAAATTAACTCGGAACTACATACACTAACTACAAAGATCAAATACCATACAAAATTTAATTCCTAGTATTTTGGCCTGTTGCTAGGAGAATATATTTCATTACACCTCCCGCAATATCTGGTCTGGCCAAAAAAAAACATGTATGCAACTTCATCAATAGCATTGTTTGTGTTAAACGCTTTTCAGACAAGATTTTCACTGTAATACTAATAAAAAATACGAGTATGTATGTCTATTATGTGTAATACAATATCGTCACAATGAAGATGTATTTTTGGTATAAATAACAAAATACGTTTTTGAAATAAACTTGTATAAAATACCTTATTCAGGCTAAAAGCAATTTATATTTAACATGTTCGAAGTTTAAATACAAATCAAGTCATTAGGAGCTATTCTGATTCAAATCACTGGCCGGTAATAAGATTCATAGTTCTAAATACAAATTACTAATAGCTGAGATTGTACTAAAAAGGTTTTAAGCACTGATTTTACGATACTGTAAGTTTGAATACCAACTGAGCAAAAATCTGGAAAGTTCGTCTGAAAAGCATTGTACCAACATAAAAAATATTGTCATTGGTAATCGTGCATCGCTTAAATAATCATAAGCTTCTGTTTTAATAAACAACTATTATCTGTGTATTTGTGTTGTTTTATTTAGTACAAGATTGCTCCTGCGACTTTTCCTGCACTCTTACTTTCGCGTCACGCTGACAACCACAAATGTTCAAATTCAACTGTCTTAAATGGTTTTTCCAACTTCATACCTATATATTTTGCAGTAAAACACTTCTTACACTTTACAAAATTGGGCGATGAGAAAGGTAGGGACATTGTACTGAAACAAAACCAAAAAAATCAAAACGAACTATTGTTTATTGCTGAAAAAATGGACGAACAATTTGTCAATTTGAAACACAGACTTTATCTTCATATTATGTTCTAAATAATAAAAATAAGTCAACATCGTCAATAGATATGAATTTACAGCCGTATAAAACAATCTCAACGTGGCAATACGAATGTGCTTGCAATTATAGACTCTATATACATGTAATAGTGTCGATAATTGCTTGAAGTAAGTACTCGCAATAGTTGCATGTACTCATGTACTTTATCAAATGGAATAACAGGTTTTATTTAATCAAGACATGGAAACACTGGGAGTCTCGTGATTATATTGTGAATGACATAAGAAACGAATGAGAATACATATTATTTTATACATATTTTGATATTTTTTACAAGAATATTACACGTGGAAACTCAGTATAAATCATCATGTAAAATAGTTACATACAATATTTACCGCTCCTTTCTGTTATTAGATTAATTTAATAAAAAAAGAGGTCTCTTATTAATAGTTGAGAAAGAAATTGAATTGAAAATCAATTTGGACACTACACAATTTAAAATAATTATTGTCTTCAAATATCAATAATTCGTAAATTCACGGTATTGTGTCTAATCACAGTACCGTATTGACACAAATGCCACTAACATACTAATAAACACATTAACTTTACATATTAATTGAATATACGGCCAAAGGTAATCAATGGTTTAGCTATCAATTCATGTAAGAACATGCAATGCTCTAATACATTTCCGTACAAAACATATCGAGTAAAATACAATGGCAAGAATTTCTACAACCTACCACAATGTCTACTTCGGTCTATACAATACTACATTTAACAGTGTTTTAGCTTCCGTCTGCGATCTCAACGACTCTAAATATCTAAGGTAAGTACGTGACAACTGTATATTATGTATAAGCACTCGGCTAATTTAGACCTCTACGAAATATTACAACATCTAGGATAGTAAGTACATACTTATGGCTGCATACGTGGGCACAGACCCCTATGTCAGATCATGTAAATGGGTATATTATGTTAACAGATACACATATAAACAAATGCAAACTTCTTGAGAGCAAACAGAGATCATAATTTTGTTTCGAATTATCATAAAACCTAACGTTACTTTATACTGCATTGAAATATATTTAAATACATATCGTATACCACTACCTACTCATATTTATTGCGAGATAACAAGATGAAACTACGATCAACATTAAATTACCAACTTAGTTATAAGCGTATTCTGTTTTAGCTACAATATCTTTATTATGATACAAAATAAATAAATAACACACGTAGACGTGACGTGAATTAAGTCGCTACTTCTAAATCTCGTTTCAATTTCGTGACTCACCGGTACGCGCAAAGAAACACAATTAACTGTCAAACTATAAACTAGTATCACACATTATTCTGCTGACATCAAGAACACAACTTAAACTCGCAGAATAATCACTTTTCGATAAACGGACATTCACAGGTTTTGTACCAAAACAAATCCTTAATCGATTGGAAGGCCACCGCTATTCTAACACACTAGCTAATTAGTTTCGCTACGAACAATTAAAGCTTTTGCTCGACGACTTGCAGTCGAAGCCGCTCTATTACAATGTAACTCTAAATAGGCATCTAATCTATGCATCACATTACGTCATCCGCATTGACGTATGAGAGCACGGCGTCTCAATTTATTTGACCAGTTCATACAGTCTATACACTGGAGCGTGATCGAAAGCAATCAACGTATCGAGGTTGCATATCAGGCTGCCGGCTGAGACCCGAGCGTCACCTGGAGCGGGACGGCCCGGGAGCAGTGCGGGCAAGCCTCGGCGGTCGCGCCGCCTCTCTAGCTGC
The DNA here is from genome assembly GCF_030705265.1 of Helicoverpa armigera. Lineage (NCBI taxonomy): Eukaryota > Metazoa > Arthropoda > Insecta > Lepidoptera > Noctuidae > Helicoverpa > Helicoverpa armigera. The sequence continues at coordinate 2,918,582 of NC_087132.1, read as the reverse complement.
AGGCTCCGTCACACTGCCAACGTCAATTCACTCCGACCGGTAAACACTTGCACTGTTTCACCTTCTGTATCCGCTTGCGCCGGAACGGCGGGTTCTGGCCGGGACAACGCAGAGTCACTGTCACCCAGGTGAACTTCTTAGGCCTACAAAACGAACAAGACTTGAAGGCGGGCTGCGGCCGGTCGGCGTTGTTGTCGCGTCGCCGCGGGCCCTTCGGTATGTAAAACGAGTTGCACTGTCCGTAGCAGAATTTGTTTATCACTGTTGTGGGCAGACAGCCCGGTTCTCGGATTTTCTGAACCAAAGGCTCCGTTTTACACCAATCCTCCTTGAGATAATCCTTCTTAGTTACGACCAAAGCATTTTTCGAAGATTTCAATATTTTTCTGAATTCGACTCCTGGGGGTAATTCTGTGGTGTCTTCTTGCTCCGGTAAGGAGACCACCATACCCGTTTCAGAACTGCCATCCCCGAGTTCATTTCTCTGCACAAAAGACGTCGATGATGAAGCAGTGGCCTGTTCAGCTCGCTGTCTCTCCGCGAGAAACCTCTGCACTTGCTCGGTGTCGATGATGTCCAGGATGGAGTCGGTCGGGGTGAAGGGCTTCCTGTTCCCGACACCGGCGCCGGCGCACACTCCGCAAGTCGCCAGGAGGGCTGCAGCCGCCAGCCAAATATGCGATTTCGATAAGTTCTCCATCTGCAACAATAAATATTATCATTAATAAAATATATTAAATTAACAGCAATTAAATTGCTGCCGTTCGAATAAGGCGTCGCGTTAATTTTAGTCCGTAGGCTTCGGGCGAGCGGATGTCGTAGGCTAAACTCACGTTGTATCTAGAGATGGGAGCCAACATGTCGTAGGCAGTGCGTCGGTGTGGAGAGTCCGCGAGCGGCGCGCTGTGTGCGTGAGGGCCGGCCGGCGGAGCGGTAATGAGCGCGAGCGCGGCTGAATGGACCACCGCTCAATGAACGAGAGATGAGTCACGCACCGCGCCTCCGCCACAGAACCGTTACTACCAGTCACCGCGCACAGACGCGACACTTCGCACCACATGTGTTTCGGATTACTATCGCCACAATAGAAACCCTTACAATGCGCTTTCTTTACGTTACGGACATCTGTTTGCAAACAATTGTTTACCTGCCTTCTCGGTAATTACTAAGTAACAAAAAAGTGAACTAGTTAGTTAAACCGATTAAAGTTTTAAACTGTCACTTAATACTTTGCAGCTGCATTTTTTAATGATAAGCCTTTACATTTTTTATACTTGCACCGAATTCAATTGTAAAAATATTTATTAAAACTTTATTTTAACTTCCTATCAATATTTTTCGCAAAACATTTAAGTACCATCCTCAGAGAGGCACCCGAAATTTAGGCATAATTTAGCTTGCATAGTCAAGCAACCAGGTACGATGAGAAAGATTTCCTCACGTATCGCGGTGTGTGCGGCGCCAGGCGCCGGCGCACATGGTGCCCATCTCGACTCAATGCTTCCGCCCATTTGTGCGTCCCACAATGCCCATACAAACTTGAACGTTCCACACCAACCTTCTGCGAACCGTAGGCGCTACGTGGGTGCCAACGTTCAATTACTATTTTTAACAATATAAATAGCCTCTTTTTTCAAAGCCTCTGTGTATTACCGACACCATTCTATATTCGAATAGACAGGAAGTTCGTTCAACTGCATAATAGTTGCAAACTTTTTTTTTGTGAATGACATTCTTAATTTGAAACCGCCATAGTTGAATAAAGAGGTTCTATTTTTGCGTTTTCCATAAATAAATGATGACTACTTACAAAAATGTACGACCTAAATTAACATAAAACAAATAATTTGATTATACCTTCAACACAGGTAATTGAAAGAAAATATATAGATAAGTATAAACTACCTACACTTTATTGGTTTCTGTGAAGGTTTAATTAGAGGTTTGATTTATAATCAAGGCAATCAATCCATTATATTAACATATAACTTGTGCAAATTGTTCGAGCCATTTTAACATGAATATACATGTTATATACTGTACATATGGCATACCAGTAGGTAAATAATGCTTGCATATAAATGATACATGCTCAGGTACAATACATTTCGAAGAATTATTCCGATATTATAAATAACAGTAGGGCATTAATTCTAAAGAATACCACATTCCTTGGCGCAAAGGAAAAACTTTACGACAAAAGGAAGTCCTTTTTAAATCGTTAGTTTATTTTTTCTATTACTACAGGGGCGCTTAGCATACCTTCGCGGTGGAATTTCATTCACTCATTCATTCATGAACGTTTTGTTCACGTAGGGCTGTCAAAAAAATGAGGCCATAATAGGCGTTAAGACGACCCTTAGCGACAGGCCGTCTACGTCGTCCCACGCCTATACAGCGGGCTCCTTTTTTTATTTGTTTATTAGTAGTTTGTTTTTTTTGTTTTTGTTTCAAATGCAAATGTTTTGTTTGTTTTACGCATTACGCACTTTGCTTTTAATAACCCCACGAGATTTTATCAATTTATTTGTTTCTATGTTACGTTCATTGACGTTGTTGCATAAGTATGATGATTATTTATAGCCACATACTAAAATGTTATTTTATCTATATGAAAGTTCAAGTTATGATGAATGCATAATCTTCATTGCAGAAATGAACGAGTTAAAATGACAAGAAAATGTCGCATGTATATGACATGTCGGAAATATTTTTATTTATTTTATTATTCATCATTGCGTAGTTTTACGATAGATGATTACAGGCTTTTATGCAGATGAACACTATTATAATAAATAACTATAGTAATAAATTATGTCTACACTATTATTGACAAATGATAAACACAATTACGATTCACAACTGATTGAGTATTCAAACAATTATTTGTCTTACCATAAATTTTAATAGTGGGACGTACAAATGTGTTATTTCCATTGAAAATCTTATACGTCAGTAATAAACCTAGGCTTTGGTTTTTGGGCACCTAAAATCTCCTGCTTACGAACATTTATTCAGAAAATTGTCCTTAAAATTACAATTTGAATTCTTTAAACAATTTACCATATAATATTACATTATTTACTGTACGGGAGTAACACGCACGTGAAAAATAACAAAAGAAAAAAATATTCTATTTTCAAAATATTGTAAACATTTTTATTGTTTTTATAAACATTTTTACACCAACACTATGACGCTACAGCCTGTATATATCGGGATCCTGTGATGTATGGTCGATACACCTCACAATGTTTGTGAGACGGACTTCTGAGAAGAATCTCAGGAATTACACCATTTTAGTGCTTCAAATGATGTCATACATCAATATTGTTCAATCGTAATATTTTATATGAAACGTTCCGGATGTTATTGTTAACTTTACGTGGTTGCTAATTATTTTATTAATAACCATGACTATTGGTAAACACAGGATAGGTAGGTAATTTCAGTACCTACCTATTACTCAGTTACGTGTTTCAATTGCATGCGTATTTACCTGATAGATATTTTTTGGGAAAATTCAGAATACAAAATGAACGTATGACACATATTTTTACATATTAGGCCTTTGTAGATATGTACGTTGAATATTTCATACTTACGTTTGTTTAGGTACGAATTTCAGTGTTCTTTGTCAAAGACAAATTACAAGTTAAATTGTCCGAAGTGGTTAACTGCACTCATTAATTAATTTCATTTAGTCATCGGTTACATCATCCCGTGCAGTTTCGTTAGGATTTTGACAAAAATACATGGTCGGTCACAGTCAAATAAATAAGCTATTGTTACGTCTGGTTGGGTGCACAACAAGAATGCATTACAAGAAAACCATTTAATCAGCGCAGGAGCATTATTCGTCATTTGAAATGTGTACCGCGACTGGGAGGCGCCGCGGTGTATTGTTGACCATCTATATATCAACTAAGTGTAATCGTCTCCAATCGCTTTGATCAGCGCTTGTATCGCGGCGCCGGCGCACCGCCCGCATTATGCCGCGCGCACAAAAAACGCTCACAGAAAAAGGTAAAGTTCCTCAAACGCCAGGTACAGGCGTTTAATGCGAGCAGACGTATAAATCAAACCGAGGGCTCTAACAACTTATGACATAAAATCCTTTATTATTCACACGGATTCGAATAAAAAAGCTCCGACAGTGAATAGCCGAGCGCGGGCGCAGCGGCGGCCGACGCCACGCATCGAATAACATTATAGGATTAAGAACACTTTTAGTTTCTTTTTGAATGGAACAATTAGAAACGGACGTGATAGGTGTGACAAAAAATAACTTAACCTTTTTGCTCCCATAAGGGATCAGCTTTACATGCAGTGGGCTGCCTAAAATATGATTCTGGGAAATTGGATAAGGTGATGCGCGAAATCGCTTTTTGTGCCTTTTTGTGAGAGAATCGATTCAATATTATAATTAATTGAAAGTTATGTTACCTGCGCGTGTATTAAAATAATAAACAAAATAGTTTATCCGTATCAAACGATTTTATTTTTGACCAACTCGACCCAGCGTCCCACGATAGAGTAAGTAGGGCAAAAACGAACACAACAGATTTTTAATTTGAAAAAGCCTTTTATTCTATGATGGTTAGCGTCTTTATGTAAATTATCTATGCTCAGTAAAGAAATAATAAAAAAAAAAAAACTATAAAAGCGATTATGCACACTCATGTTTCCTGGGAAATTTGATATGGAGATACAAAGACGCCAGTCTAGACTGACCGTCATCTAGGCAATAAAGATGATACCTACTAACACATACGTACACAAACATCGTTTATTTTTAGTAACGTGTGAACGTACTATCAATTAACGTGAATTGAAATTACCTAAATGTATATCGGCTAGTAAAGCATTCCTGTTTTTCTTGACCTAAGAAGGGCCTGGAATTTACTGTGTAGGTACTGTATAGACTGATTTCGTGGATAGATATTTTTCAACATTTAGTTTGAATAAGCTCCTATGGAAATTCAAGGCGTAACGAACGTTATAACATTATTCTTTGTGGTTAAACCTTACTTTTATAAATCGAACTAATTAATTTTGTTAGAAACTGTCACAAAAAAATTTACTATATGACTAATTTTAATACTTTTTTAGGGGAAAAAATATAAATCTGTTAAATGAAATTGTATATTTATTATCCTAAGGCAACATCGAATTGTACAAAAGGTTGCACACAACAACATTCAGTTATTTTCCTAGTTTTGAAGAGATAGAAAGTAACATGACTATCTAAGTGGCTCGCATCCCGCGCAAGTTGTATTCTCGATTCCAACAAACTGGTTATTATGGTGCTTGGCGCCAATAATAGTCTCACAAGCTCTTAAACTATATTACGAATAGTGCATTTGAATGCAACACTTTATTGTATTACCAGTTTCCTCTAGCTATACTAACATAACAAACATTTTTTGTACGTATGTTTGTTTGTTTTTACCCCTAAGGCTCCGAAACTACTGAATCGATTTGAAAAATTCTTTAACAGTCGAAAAGCTATACTCTTCCCGAGTAACATAGGCCATATTTTATCCTGATACAGGCAGTAGGTAGTTCTCATAGGACGCGGGTGAAACCGCAGGAAAACAAAATAAGATTGCATTAGGAAAAATACCTCACGTATTGCTGTATCGGGTAAAATGCAATGACACGGCGTAGAATTTTAGTGCAATTATAATACTTATATTAATAGTATTTTCCTGTTTGTTCGATCTAACTGTGCAAACAACTAATTGATGTACCGACTTCGACTAATGACTGATTGTGTATTTGGTAGACAAGATTAACTGTACATACATTGTTATTACTTTGACCGAGCTAAAGACGGGGACAGTTAAATATACAAGTTAATTAAATAATTATAATCTTTTGTTTCACGGCAAAGATGGTACAGACTTTGTTAGATATGTTACAAAGTAAGCGTTCCAAATAACTTAAGTTATTTTCGTCACAGGTCTCATCAAAAACAACTTAGTCTAGTCTTTAATATAATCATTCATAACGATTTGGAATTCCCTTAAATTATTACAAATATAAAATCCCTGCATAAACAAATACTTACTGATATCAGTATTACGTAAATATCCATTACAAAATAACTGTGACCGCAATACTCGTCATCAAAAAGGAAATCCGAATACTTATTGAACTTAACTTAGATAATTAAGAATTGCAATTTTTTTTTTCTCATGTTTAGAAAAAAAATGTATCGTTAATGTTTTTTTTTTTAATATTCCAATTCTTAAACTTTTTCAAATTATGAACTAAAATTATTGTTTATTTACGCATACAACTATTTCAAAGCTACTCGTAAATCCACATTTTCGAGTAAAGAAATCATGTTTTAATATAGACTATGATTCAAACTGTGACTGATTGACATTCACAAAATATAAAACCATGACTCTCGTCCAGAATTTTCCTGCTATACCCATGAATTAACCACGTACAGTAGACCACCAGGCTTACCGATTACAATTGACGCAACCACTAGCTCTCTAATACCGAACATAGGCCCATTACGTCACACTTTATTGTTATTGTTTATTCGTCATTCAACAGTAATTAAATCACTGATGCAAACAATGTTTGTAAGGAAAAACTATGATTTAAATTTTGGGTTGATTTAAATTGTTGCATCGCCAAAATTAGTTTATAATACGTAATTTTATCTACGATTAATCGGGATATGCCTAGTGAATTCGTGCCTACGTGATGCTATGTAGGTATACACTTTCACTGACGTAATTTCTAATAAAATGGATAGATAGTTTTTTTTCTTATCTGAGAACATAAACTTTATCGATTATTTATCTATTGAGTTTCTTAAAAGCCTAGTAAAATAATAGAATTAAAAACACATATGATAATCGCCAAAACTGTAGTTCCACTTTTGCCCTCTTTACTCATTTCGTTCATCATTAAAAAGTGTCACAAAAGTAAAACCGTGACCAAAAATAATATTAAAAAAAAACTAATTAGTGAAATCAGTAAAGGTGTTTTTGGTTACTTCATGCTCTTAGTTATTAATGCCGTCGTGGTAGCAGTTGTTAATTTCACTGCGTTCCTATTTCTCCCCCTTATGTTTCTCCTTCCTTCATAAACTTATAAAGGCTTTTACCGAGAAAAATAAATTAAGCAGTAGCTTCCGTTGTAGATTTGAAACAATATTATTTTGCTACGAAGCGCTTTTACCAAATAAGATCTAACCATTATTTTAAAATCGTGAAATAGGTATGTATCATACACATTATATGAGTCGTTTTTTTAATCAGCAGCCTTTTTATACATATACTTCTTCTCAAAACCTAGCAATTAATTTTATCTTCATACCTTTTCCACTAAATTCTAATTTAAAAACAACCCTTTAAAGACCAGACGTTATGACATATAACATTCCATAACCATGAGGCATTGTGAAGAGAGGCCTAAATAAAAAATCGGAGATATTTTTACACATAATAAGTTCGGAAATGCCGACACAAATACTCAGATATTATATTGAAGTGGGTCTGAAGCATTGAATGCTCTAGCTAATGAACGCTAACGGATATGTATTCAAAACGACAAATAACGAATTCATGGAAATCTTATAGAAATTGTTTAAATGATTAAGTATTGCCTGGGTATTTAGAAAAAAAGTATGACGAGTTTGTTACCAGTAATGGTAAAGCTCTGCTCTGCAGATTTCCAAATTACTATTTCGGTTTTGGTAAAGTTCTTGATTAGAATTTATATTTTGGTAACAGTAAAAGTTGCCTTAAAATGTGTATTTGGCGATGAGTATTATTTTACTTTATTAAGATATAGTATTTTGATCATACTTTTGAGTCATAATTCCTAACAAAAAAATAAAAAACCAAAACATTATATTCATCCTGCCAAACCATCATACCTGCACACATTATTATCGGCGCTAACACACGTCATTATTAACACTAATCAAATTAAATAAACCACAGGAAAGGTTACGTCTAAACTAATTAATAACCTATAAACAAAAATCCGATGACATAATTTGCCTATTTCACCGAAACCTCACACATTACCGACGTAACTAATTTTTAAACAGTTAAAATGTCGGGTATTTCACGCCGAGCCTTTGTGGTTAAAACAAAATGATTTATTAGTCACATTAAAATAAAATAAAACATGTCTACCTAATTGTGGGTTAGTCATAAACATGTTTTAATGTTTTGGTGAAGTTACAAGTTGTTTTTTTTTATGTAAATTGTTGGTGTCATATTACATAGATCGCGTTTAAGATAGGGAAATATGTAGGATTCTTCGAAAACTATGTGCAATAGTAATTTTACTAGATCAAAAAGGAAACAGCATAGAGGAAGATCTTTTTGAGATATAGACAAAGTTTACCAAGCGTCACACCATAATCTGGATAAATAAAATAATTTTTAATCCGTTCTGTCCGAGTGAACTTTCGCAGGAAATATTAAAGGATTAAGTTTAAAATAATCAAAAACATAATTATTATGATAATTATATTATTTGTTACGCACAAAGAAGTAACAAGATTTTACGCACGCTTATAACCTGTAGGTACCCATTCATTAATGTAGTTTTAAGACACACAATAGCGTTAATTATACAAAGTGTAGCAACTAAATACCTATAGTAGAAAAGATTTCGATTTTAAACGGGGCCTTAATTTTGTGTTCATAGTATTACTAATACAACAAATAAAAAAAACAACGATAACTTAAATATAAAAAAATACTATAAAATATTAACAAATTTGATAGTTAAAAAGTAATACGGATATAGTGGAAGGTGGATGGAAAGAAACGATGGATGGATGGTGTAAGAATCGACATGGCTAGAAAGAACTTTTCTTGTGAGATTTCGGCAGATACAGGAGTATGGAAGAAGAAAACAAGCTGCGCTGACCCCATATAAAATAGGGATAAGGGCAGGAGGATGACGATGAGTAAAATCACTTTAGTTTCTTTTACAAACACCTATATCGATAAAGCGTCACAAAAAGCTTACACGAATAGTGATGCGACAGTTAACACAGTCGTCATAACATCTGCATAATACCCGCCTGCCGTCGCCCCATACATTAATTCATTATAAACAATTCTTAGTTAAATTGCACCTGTAATTTGTAGTGTTCAGTCGTGCGTTAACTCGAAGTGTCATTATGTCATGACATTTACTGCGCCGGAGCACGATTTAGCATAACAAATAATAGACGTGATACATTTTGTTGTGAATACATGGTGTGGTATGTTTCCGGATGGATGTGAGCTTTTATGGGGAATATGGGCAAGTATGGTGTGTCAGAGTCAAATGTTTGTATTTCAAATTGGCCTTATGAAATTTTACACTACTTTGACGGTTCCAAAAAGTTGTACTCGTGCAGAATAGCCGGCAAGAATCTTCATATGCCTATTCCTATTTGTGCATTAAACGTCATAATCATCATCATCATCTCAGCTATAGGACGTCCACTGCTGAACATAGGCCTCCCCTTTTGATCTTGATACCTGTTAGAAGCGACCTGCATCCAGCGTCTTCGACACGCATTAAACGTAACTTAATGTAAAGAATTTATGTTTTCAGTTTGATGTACCTACTTATATGCACGTAATTTCAAAGTTAGCATTTGACACTTACCTACACCAATTTTACAGTTAACAGCTGTCAGTTTAATTTTCAAGGGAAAATACCGTTGCATATAGACATTGTCTGTCGTTTATCATAAGAAGTAAGGATATCGCGTGATTTATATCGTAGATTCCAACTTTACAGCTACAGTTTTCAACTTAAGTTATTGTTTTTAAAATGGCTTTAAAACTTTTCTTGTTCTATTCAAAGTTTTGTTTTAAAGTATTTCACGGGTGAAGTAGTCACAGTTGGAGATCAAACTTGAAGCGTTTGCTAACAACAGTTGGAACTTTGTCAAATTAACTTTTAAAAGAAGATGTTCAACTTGTAAAGTTTTAGTAAGGTATTTTAAGTTTCGTAAAGTTTAAATAGAAATATGTTATCTGAGTACCTATTATTTTCTCATTTTTTTCATGTTATTCTTTTTTCCTTGTTTACATGTTATCCTTTTGTTTGATTGACAGAAAATATGTAATGTTTAAATACTTATTTTACAGATAGTGCAACTATCATTTTTGAACTTCATTTTCCACACAAAACTTTTTAGAGCATTTCCGTGCCCCCATAGTCAAAATGAAGTTATAAATCAATCTAAATAAATCATTCAAAATTCCTCTTTGGATCAAAAGCATAACATACAAAGGAATAACTTGAATCCCCACTACATTATTACTCGTCTAATAATACTTAGCAGCCACAATCCTAATTCACAACATTAGTTCGAACTCAACTCATGCGCATACATTTTGGTTTTATCATAAACACATTATCGGCGGATAGGCTAGGAGGACTGGCGCCGTATTAACTAATAATAGATAATTTACAGCAATACTGAGAAGTTAGGGGAACTGCCGAATCTTATTTCAGTTGAAGTCGAGCTTACTTTCCGCGGTCAATATATGGATGGGTGACCATGTGTATAACATCGTTCTTTCCTAAGCAACTAGGTTTCGTAGGCAAGAACTGATTGCTTAGGATATCTTAAAATTTTTCAAATGCTTTTATGATTTTTTCGCCTAATTCAATTCTTGAAACACAAAATACCTAGTACCTACCTACTAATATTATAAATGCGAAAATTTATAAAGACCTATCTATGTATGGTCTGTATGTTTGTTACTTTTTCACGTAAAACAAAATGAGTCTTAAAAAGTAGATGACTCTTAAGAAAGGCAGTAATTTACTTTAGAGATCAGAATCAAATTACTACTTTTTGATCATGAGCGAAAAGTAATTCCTTCCAGACAAATTGCCTATAACAAATCAACTACTCTCAAAGTTCGCTAGACTTCACCCACGTGTAACTGGTCAATTAACAGCTTTGATGCATTTTTCCTCAAACAAGTCTGTACTTTGACCTCCTAGTTACGCCAACAAGATGATACGACAAGATTCTTGTACCTTGAACTTGGCAGTTTCAAGTAGGCCTGATAAGAATTTTGATATAAAAATGCCTTGTTATGTGTCATAAGGACAATATTTGTATGGGAAAACTAGGTTAAGTTCATGATGGCACTGATGGAAGAAAAATCGTAAACTATAATAGATGCAAAACTTAGCCAGCTAATAGATTTATATACGATAGAAAAGCCACACGATACCTAAAGTTTGATCCAAAAGTAAATTAAGCTTTATAAACGTCAAACAATATAGAAATACCAATACAAAGTCTACTGTCTTTAAGTAAAACAGCCCAGCTACTTAGCTACGCAAGACTTATTGTAGTGCACAGGTGCACTCTCTTTTTCCTTAAATCTGACCCAACCTTTTCCCGACCAATCAATCACCCAAATTGAGTCTCTGGGCTCCTTTGTGCAAGTTTTTCAAACCCAAAGAAACTTTGCCCAACCCGGGAATCGAACTCAAAACCTCGTTCTGTGTGGACAGCATTCGCCCTATGCTATCAATACCCTACCAATAAATAACCAAACTAGCATCAAACAAAATCTAGCTCTGCATAGCACATTTATTACACCAAGCTTAGACGGTCCGTCGATCAATATACTACCCATCTGTCCGTTTGAGATCGCACTAAAACATTGTCTGATAACCGAATAAACAGACTGACTCACCGATCTATACATACGTGACGTCTATGCGAGTGAACACAACAAGTCCATTGCAATTCTGTTTGGGGATACGTACTAATGTTCTCACTAGGTGTTCCCTGTGATTTCAACCTTGTCGTGCGAATTACTGCTCGTTTTCGGATAAGAGGTAGGTAGTATATATATTGTTCAGCTAATAGCAAGCTTTTTAACTGCCTAGTTTCATTATAATCTGTTCAATATTGTATGCGTAATAATTACCAAAGTTTCGGTTTCAAAACAAAATCTTTGCCTGACAGTGATAAAAAATTTTAGTATAAAGATTTTATATCTGAAAAAAGACGGGTGTATTAGCGTGAACTTATAATCCATGAACGCACTAATCTAAAGTATGGAAAATACTCATAGTAGTAGATGTTCGATAACATGGTATTGAACTGTTCCGTGGTATTGGATCATCTGTTATATCTTAATGGAAATTTTGCAGATAATGGATAGATTAGAATGATCTTGTAGGAACGATAAGCTGTTCGTGTTCGTTGCAGAGCATCTTTATTATTTTAGGGGACTAAGAAAAATACCAAACTACAAATTAATAGGCCATTATCAGGTTACTATTTTTAGAATTATTTGGGTACTATTTTATACTTAATATACAATTTACGACTTTAGAAGGTTTTCGACATTTCGAAGTTTTTATGCAATTCTAACATCGTTTGTGTCACAGTGGTCACCAACAGTACCTAAATGAGAATTATTTCTGGAATCACGTAAGAACAAGCTGTACATTTATTTAAAAAAAAAATCTCGTACCACATCAAGCAATGGAGACAAACCAGACGCGCGTCATAATGCGTTCAGGAAAATTTGGCAGAAGATACACTGTTATCAGACTGCCCGAGATTTAATACTCTAATCTATACCACAACACGCCCCGTTAGCATCTGCATACAACTCCTAATATCTTATAGCCATCGTCAAAGATAAAATATAATATATGGCGTGATTCAACGATTCCGGCTTCCGTGATAGCCGTGAACTTGAATGTATTTTGGTGAAAACTATTTGGGATTATCTGATGTAGATTGTGAAGTACCATTACCTTGTAATCTTTGCGTTAGTGATGTTTCTCAAGATTGAGGAAGGTTATGACACATCAATTCTTATTATACGACGGACAGACAGAAAGACACTTCATATTTACATATAATAGTAGTCATCCTCCGAGCCTTTTTCCCAACTATGTTGGCGTCGGCTTCCAGTCTAACAGGATGTAGCTGAGTATCAGTGCTTTACAAGAAGCGACTGCCCTGCCTGACCTCCTCAACCCAGTTATCCGGACAACCCAGTACCCCTTTTATAATATCAGTAAGGACAATTATTTCTGTAAGACAATTTTACAATTCCTCTTTTGCTAATAAAGCAAAACTATGATGCCATGTTTCAGAGCATAAGCAGCTACGATACAACACATCTGCTTATGTTTTAACTATAAACAATGAAGGGAATATTTTGTCTGACTTAACTATTGCACTTTGCTCTTAATAGTTAAACAAAAATTCCATACAGGAAATCCCCTTACATGTTACTGAGTAACTATTACATAGACATAGGTATATGTTATGTTACCGATTTCATCATTCAATTGAAAGCAGTTCTGTGAACTTATTGCACTATTTATTTATTTATCATTTAAAGGTAAGGCCGCATTATTAATATTAAATAATGCATTTAATTACCGCCTTTGATATTAATGTAAATAAGCTGTTTACAAGCAACCTGTATGTATTTATTCTTCTCACAAGTCTAAACACTAATTGATGTATGTTATTGGATTTTTATTACCTATTAATTGCAAATGGAGTTTGGAGGAAAATATATGTTCTTGAGTGTAGGAATGTGATATATATTTCTCTCAGTAATTCTTATATAATAAGTAAAGTATAGGTGCCTTGGCGTCGTCTTTATGTTAAGATCTTTCAAACTTTGCGACGTATTTTTATACGGTTTTGCCAAAATGCTTATAAATACATTCAAGAAGTAGTTAAAGGTATTGCAGCTAAGAAACGCTTAACGCGGTTGGTCTGTTGATTGGTGACCTTCTATGACATGACGAGTTCCTCCATGTTTCGGAACTATTTCGAAGGCCCGTTAAAACCCGGCTGTAGTTTGTAATCAGAAGCAAGAAAGTGATATCAACGGTTGCCTAGGTAACCGATTGACCGATCCAACTGATTTTATTACAAGCTAAACATACTGCCATTTAGTAAAATAAGATTCTAAAGGTAACCTTGCTTTATATTTTGCAGAAGCCTTGACCGTAGTCAATAAAAATACAATCGCACAGTCCACAGATAACAGAAATTGCAAAACATTCAGTTTTAAAGCCTAGTAACAATTTTATTTGGTTCTTATTTAACCTTATATGGGAACTCGAAGGATGCCGTAAACTAGATTATGTTATTTTTAAACATCATACGTAAAAAAATATTTGTATTGCGATCTGTGTGGTCTTAAAGTTAATTAATGTTTATCTTAAGAAACCGATTTAATTTCGTTAAAATTTATTTTATTTTATTGGAGTGGCTGGAAGAGTTTAAGTACTTAGCAATCGCCTGTCATTTTTATAGAACGACTTCATACCTTGGTTATTCATGATTCCACCGCGGACCTAAATTAATTTCGTCATACTTAGGTTTTAGATGAAAAGTGTCAGGAGACCAATATATCAGAATTATACGATGGACATTTTGTAAGGACATTTTAAGGTAAGGGACCAATTAATATTTTTATAATCTCTTAATTTATTAAGCAGAACAGGTCTGGGGGTGCATCTAAATACCTACTTACCTTTTACAAAATTAAATAAATGTTAAATATTTATCATCGGTCCCTTGTAATCTCGGTCCATTGTTGGCCATAGACCACCACACATGCATCATGCTGTTCTATATTAAAAAAATTGCAAATCACGTTTATTCCTTTTTTAAATCCAAACTATTTTAAATTCATTTGTTTGTATGAAACAGCCAGCAAACTCGGTATTCAACAAAAGGTATCATTAGTCCGATTAGTCGATTATTCAATCGGATCGAATGAATCGATTGCGACAGATCTGTCAGTCAAACGGATTGTTGAACGGTTCGGCACGTTTGTGGCTGGCGAGTTTTTGTGCAGTGAAGTCATAACCCATAATATCGTCCTTGTTAAGGGGAACACCTTATACCCAATTATAATGATATTGCATAAGAGTCTTGACTATGACTTAATAGATTATAACAATATTCATTATTCATTAATAGGTAACTGTTTTTTTCCTAAATTCATGGATATTATGTTAATTTTAAATATTAGGCAAAGTCAAGATTAGATTTTTCTCAATACACTTCAAGTCGTCACTTGCGCGAGTTATGTTACCTAAAAGTCACCTACGTAATAATGAACTACTTACCTACATCTTAAAATTAACGAATTTAAATATAAATTAGATAGTAAAATTAACTGGTCTTTATCGCAGACATCAGTTCAGTAGTTATTAAAATAATAATAGTAGAGAAACACTTACATCATGCATATGCACTTACCTATACAAACAACAAACGTGGAAAATACTTAAAATTCATAGAAAACAACTCTAAATCCAACCATTTTTTGCTACAAAAATGAAATGAAAACAAACTTTATAGACTATTGTTTCAAAATTCTCACAATTAATAAAACTCGACGTTCACAAAAAAAAAAAACAATTATTTGCAAAATAACACATTCTTATATACGTGAGATGCATTTGAAATAACGTATCGAAAAACTAAATATTTTACTTGGTTATAATAGATTTCTTCGAAATTAGAGGTACATTTTTGATTGAAATCTTAAATTAACTAAGCAGCGGTCATTTACCTAATTATATCTTTGCTAGGACGGAAACTATTCACCTTACTTACATACCTATTCACACGTAAACATTAGTCACTAAGTTAAATATAAATTCTTTTAACAATTATACATTATGAACTTCAAAATTTTGCCAAAACATCGTGTTCAATCTTATATCAGCCACTAAATTCTCGAGTCTACCCCTTAAATAAAAACTAGTTTATTCCCTAACACTACAGTTAGGCGATATCAGTCAGTATAATTACCAGCTGATGGAAGATAAGGTGCGCGTGAGTTTAGAACATGCAGGCTCTGGACTCCTTGACAGACAAGTGTCACGAAGTCTGGCGAAAATCAGGCCAGGTCCATACAATGACGTCAGTATTTTTAGGTACTAACTCGTGGATACTTGCAAGTTGCCTTGAAAGTTGGGTATAACGTGACCAACATAAGAAAGATTTTGACTTTTTCAAAAATATGTATCGAGTGTGAAAAACATCACAGGAATCCACTTTTCTGAATATTTCCTAACCTTTCTAAACCGCGGTCTCTTGTTATACCCAAGCAAACAATAAGTTTCTTCGATAGATCCTGAGCATTTGCACTCTTCAGAAACCCTCACATAATGGCCCAACGTTGGCTTAGTTGGGGTTTGGGGCCAATGCCTAAGTATACATTGGGCAAACATTGGGACCAAGACTTGGAACCACAGCGTCATACAAAGGTGTGATAAGACCACATTATGTCACGTGCCTAAAGATCACGGCCACGATTAACTACACACCTTTCAATACGAATTATGTTATTAATATTATTTTGACATAACATATTTTGGTGTTATTTATTCGGAGTTTTTTGTGTAAAGATTTTCTTGGATCAATTGCTGCAGGATCAGAGTAATTTTTAATTTATAACTTAGGTATGTATGTATTACAAACTAAAAAATATATGTAGATAATAAAATTCTTACAATTCTTAATTCGATAAATAATTATTACTATGTAGTATTAGATAAGTCGTGTTATGGAATTTTTAGTGCTTAGTAAAATCTATGATGAGTTTGCACATACCTTATGACTAAGTGTAGGTATTTATAGTCTAGTCACGGTAGTTCAGCATAAAATTCCTATTGCCCTAGGTTATGAAACTTCCTATGAAACAAACACATGATTAAAAATTTTCCTCGTGTTCCAAGACATTGCAAACTTTTGTCAAATTATTTATGTGTGATATCAATCATTTTCAAATATTTCTTTACACAGCACACGTCATATTCAGAGACATTCTAATAAGCACTTACAAATGATCATGAGCACGAAAATGACATAAACAAACAAACGTTCCAAATATGCAAATTATTTAACAAGACAGCTCGGTTAACACATTTTAAAGAAATCATGAACACAATCGAACACAAGTTGGCAACAGCTGCACGAATTCAGTAAATGTCCATTATAAATCACGTTTGAATCGAATTCCTACAGTAATCCTAACCCTCACAGAGTAAAATACGATCGTATTACGTAAAAAGTGTTGCAGCTGCGTGCCAAAACGCCCTCACGTAACTTAGATATAAGTACAATGTTTACATACTGCAGAATACATGATAAATTAAAATTATCAGCCCACTATACATCAAGTGTGCTGTTACAAATCCGCCTACTGCCTCCGCTGGAATCGAACCCACAACTCCACCTACATTATGCTGAATGTCGATATCTCAAACTTGAAAACGAAGAGGAAAAACATACGAGAAATGAAAACCCACACAAGTAAACTGATTGTGGTTGTATCAAGTGATTCTTATCCAAAGTTTTGTTATCCGTGGTTACACTGCGCGACCATTTTTGGAAGTGACATCATAACATTGTTTTTCACTATAAATGACGGCATATTAAATTAACACGTGTACACAATCTAAAAGAGAGCACTTTAACTTTTTTGTTGATGTTTTTACGATCGAATAATTTGTGGGAGACAAAAAATAATCGAATGTGGTTCTATCAGTTATGAGTCAACGTCGGGAAAACTACTGGGTTTGGCTTGCCGCCGGCACGCAGACGAAATACATTATTTTAACGGATTTTTATTACCTAATCATGATGGCATAACGGTGACTTATGGCTATTATCGAACTTGCTTTGAATATTAAGTATAAACCAGCGTAAACATTGATCGTTTTCTTTTTTAACCGACTTCCCAAAAAGGAGGAGGTTCTCAATTCGTCGGGATCTTTTTTTTTTTATGTATGTTCACCGATTACTCGGAGACGCCTGGACCGATTTGCAAAATTTTTTTTTTGTTTAATAGGGTTTACCTCCCAGGTGGTCCCATAGTCACCAGGTCAGGATCTGATGATGGAAACCCTGAGAAATCGAGGGCAACTTTCGAAAATTGTAGGCATACGTAGGGTAAAAGCTTGACACTAAGGCGTATGTCTGATAACACTATGCAGTGGTGAAGATTTGAAGCTGACCTGATGATGAAGTCCAGAGAAGGTTGAGGGAACTTGAACAATGAATGTGTAAACTACCTCGTGCTTGGGCTTATTTTGTTCGTATTGACAAGACCTTTGCAACAGTGTAGGTTTGAAGCTGACCTGATGATGGAGACCAGAGAAGGTCGAGGGAACTCGACATTTGAATATGTAAACTACCTCGTGTTTGGGCTTATATTGTTCGTATTGATAAGAACTTTACACTTATGCGGATAGTGACAACTATGCTTGTCACTGAAAAGCTAAAAATAAAAAACTTTTTACAAAAAAATAAAACCGACTCCCAAAAACACTGAAAAGCAAAAAAAAACTATTCTTAGGTGCATCGGCCTAGAAGTCGGTGGCGAAATAAACTTAGTTACATCCATTAGACACTGACTTCTAGGCCGATGCACCTAAGAATAGTTTTTTTTTGCTTTTCAGTGTTTTTGGGAGTCGGTTTTATTTTTTTGTAAAAAGTTTTTTATATAAACTTAAGTTTGATTTTGTGGCAAATTAATTATGTGCTTATTATGAAAAGGCATGCATTTTATAGATGCATGCCTATTTCATGTATTCACATTATTACATAGACATTTATCTATCAAGCGATAAGATCTTACATCAGAATAAAGTCGCACGAAACTGAAATCAATCATAGTTCTAGAGCGCTAGATTATTGCTATAGCCTACCTATATTGTTCTAGTAATTAGCTTATCTAAAGCTACTTTTCATACTAAATCTATGACAAAAGGAAATTAGACTGTCCAGCAAGGAATCTTAACATCGCACAGTTTTGCTAGCAGTTTAAACATAATATACGTTACCTAATTACGTTCAACTAAATTATAATATTTTGTATGTTAATCCCAAACCAGTCAGAAAATAATGGCATCCATTATTTACCTAGAAAACATTGAACAGCAACTATATTTCCATACTCAAAAGACCGATAGCTATTAACTTTACTTATAACGCACCAAAGATATCATAACTCAAGAAATTAGTAACTTATCTTAATTATTGATTTATGTTTATTATTATTGAATAATAGTGGGTTAGACAGGTCTGTCGGTGGCATAATTAATGGACTAACTGCGACTTGCTTACTTTAGTAGGCTTTACGAAACTACGCAAAAGATGGCGGACTTAATTCTATGTTAGGTTTAAACTTCGAACTTTTGTTCACTTTTGTAAGAGTGAGTTGAGTGAGAGTGATACTATTTAAGTCTATAAACAGTCGTGAACTTGCCACCCAATAGCCAAATCGGCGACTTAAGAACTGAAAATGGTTCGGTTATCATTATAGTTAAATGGTGCTCACACCGCTCACTATAAATAAAATACTAATACACTGTCGTATTGAACAAGGATTAGGCCAACTTTAAAAAAATTTGAACAGACAAATTAGGTTGTACCAAAAATCTGAAAAAAATTAGTAAACCCGTAAATCCGCTTTCTTTATTTAAAATCCATATCACTACAACTTCAGCAAGAAAGTGTACAAGCCAACAGCTCAATAATTTGACGCTAAACGGTGGTAATTGATTACTTGACCCAATATCCTCCATAGTCCATATTTCTAAGTTACCAGTCTTATTACATAGCCTGAACATGCTAAGTTATCTTCATAACTTATACTACAATGGCGCCAACATATTTTATATGGAAATAACTTTGAACGCACAAAGGAGAAACAGACAAACAGACAGATTTCATACAATAATTTGAATCCGTTTGCAAATGTATTGGTCTCCAGTATTCCCTAAAAAGGTTAGTGGTATGTGTTTTGTTTTGTATGAATAGACAAAACGGTTAAGTATGCGGACAAGTTTTACTGTAGCCAAATGAGTTATGGCACTAAAGTTACTGCTAGATAATTTGTCTTGAAATTACATAAGTTATTAGGTATACAGTATTTTATGCAACATTAAGTGATTTTTCACAAAAAAACAAACATTTATAAGAAGTTTTCAATTAAACTTGGATATATTATATTATAGCGTCATTCTGCTGCTAAGCTCTGTGCCATACTGTAACCTCATCTGAAAAACAGGAAGTTATGTCTTTTTAAACCATCCTTTTTTCAGGATATGAAGTAAAATTTTACCAAATCATAATTTCCTTCCCGACCGAAACCGCATACGTACTTGTTCTAATTGAAAGTCCAATCTAAGTTAACCGCGCCTGCTCACACCATTAAGCGTAAAACGGTGTTAAAATAGACATTACAATAACAATGACTAGAACACAAGCCTAATAAATACCAGAGCGACACGTAACAGGCACCTGAACTACAAATTGTTTAATGGCAACACTCAGGAATATTGTTGCCTATGGAAAGTATAGAAGTGACATCGTGCTTCGCAAATTATAATTTTGGGGGAATTAATCTAAGGAAGGGCTATAATGTATTCATTGTTACATTTTCAGTAAGTATCCTCAATTTCGGGAAAGCTTACGAAATCATTGTTCATCAACATTTGTAATTCAATCGCATTAATCAATACTGCTTGTACCTACCTGAAAGGATTCAAACTAAACATCTAAAAATATAACATTGCCACATTGTTTTTAAGAAATCGAATATACTTATGTATAAGTAGGTATTTTTTACGCGAAAAATATAGATACAACTTACGAAAAGTAAGTACATAATCGAAAAACCAAAATAAAATTGACAGTAAGTAAAAATAATGTCCATAGTTTTGTAACTTTAATGCCCTTTCTAGTTTATCACACGGCTATGTATGGTCCACGAGTCAACGGTTAATTTTATTCGTTATTAATTGAAGTGCGACGTACATAAATATGCTAGATTTATGTGTTCTAGTGCGGCAGATACATGCCTAGATATCACCAACACACCCACTTACTTGCGCTCGTGTTATTGGCTGCTTACATCATACAACCATTAGCAAAAATTTTAATGAAAAACTTTATTACTTTAATTGGCACTATTTTTCGCAGAAAGTAGACTCTTGTTTTTCTCATACTCCTTTTCTCCTTCGTCCTAAATAAAGACCATTTACATATAACTATGTATACCTAACCAAATCATAACCAGCAATATACTTGTCGCCCATTCGTCAAATCGGCGATTTGACAACTGAAAATGGTTCGTTTATGGTTCAAGTTGATGGTGCAACCCACCTTAAAGTTGAGGATGGCTTTCGTCTTATAAGAACTCCTTGACGCACTCTTATAAAAAGTAACCTTCTTCGATAAATTGGCTATTGCGAGTTCATTTAAAATCGATTCAGAGGTTAATGTGATTAGGGCTTTAAACAAACAAACAAAATGGGCTTTACAATATTAGTCGAGATATAGCTTCACTTATAGTCTGACCATTTTTTTGTGTTGAAATTTTTGTCACTCACTACAAAAAAAATGCTATCATCCCTTGAAAACTGACAGCTGTCAACTAAACGTAAGATGTGCTAGCACCATACATCACTACTGCTTGACCAGACATGACGCCTCTAATCCATCATTACACAATCTAACAACATCAAACATCACACAACGCCACTTAGAGCCCAAACAACATAGCGAGCCATTAATAAAATAACACCATCGGAAAGCAATGAGTGTTATGATCTCATTGCTGTTATCTGCGGCCGTTATCTCACGACAATGCGGCTGATAGCCATCACGGCCAATCACCATCAGTCATGGTTTTGAATGGCCGGGATGGTGACGTCACTATGGTGTTTGAATGTATGGAGTTGCAGTTTTACTGAAATTATAATGGTTAGTAAACGTTAAAAAAAGGAGCCAGAATCCTCCAACTTTTTGGGAGGTCAGTTAAAAAGGATTTCTGGCTGAAAACTCGTTTTATTTTCATCTGTAATCTGCTTTTTTTTTCAGTAAAAAATACGTTGGTTTTAACCATCGTTTTTTTTTTCGCTGCGGGATTGTTCGAAAGAGCTACCGCGGCCCTGGTACATAAAAGGCCTACGACGGAACACGATGGATTTTTAGTCAGTAAAATTCTGACACTCCCTCACCGCTGCTAACTCACAGCGGGAGGGGTCATTTGATGATTTTTGCCATCGTTAAAAAAATACATAGTTTTTTTTTTAATTAATTTATCATAATTAAGTTATTGCTGAACTTTTACTCATTTCAATAAGATATAGAAATAATAAGGCCAGCGATTTTATCGCGCATTGAAAATAAACCTGTAACAATATTTCGTGCACTAAATTTCGCAGACAAGTCTGCTACAAAAATAACCAAACAAATCATAATCACCATTAAAAAACCACAGGAAATATATAACAAGCAATGCAATTTGTCACGACAGACAAGCCTGCCATAGCTCCATTAAATAGATACATCAGGTGACAAATAATTCACGCAATTACCTAGGTTTACTCGTTTCACTAGATATTATTTATGCTTCGGCTTGATATTAGCATATGTCGCGTTTGTTAATCAATGTTTAAGAGGAGTTTGATTAATATTGAAGAGTGTGATGTTAAATTAATAAGGGGGTAAAATAATATATTTTTGTTTGATATTTCTATTTTTTTTTTTAGTTTTTTTTTTGAGGATATTTACTTAAACAGTGGTGCATTCACCATTCGAAAACAAAAAAATATTGTTAGGGCTGTTCGAAATAAGAAAATAGCATATATATAAAACAACTTAATTTTTTTTTTTTTTGAAGTTATGTACTGCAGCATATTTTGGTTGTACTAGGTACTTGTACTTATGATTGTAGGTTTGGTACTAGACTTCAAATAGCCTACGAGTGATTGATCATAGCGGTTTACCTATGACTTAGGCTATAACCGACTTCCAAAAAGAAGGAGTTATTACAGACATTTGCAAACTTACTTTCCCTTCTTGTTGTTGTCGAAAACACATTTTGATTTCATTTGTAATTTGCAATGACAACCACAAAACAACAATACTCAAAACTCCTACCCTACCAAAATTGGTCAAAATTAGACTTGAGTCAGAAACCAAATTAATAGACTTTCCTCAAGTCAAATTTTAATATAAAAATCCCTCACATTAATGATACATTCATACCACAGAACAAGACGTCAATTGACAACCATAGTCATGAACAATCCCACAAGACCACAGTCCTGCGATTCTATAAAATTCGATCAACAACTCGCATTTCACTTCGATTCGTAATGTCATTTCATACTTTAGGGGAGGTAGGGGAGGGATGGGCACTTTTTCACATTTATTGCATAAAAAATTCAGATTTTACAGATAATCAACGTTTATTGCCATTTCTTATGTTTGGCTAGATAAAATCAAAGAGCTATCCTAAAAATTACAATCAGTTTCAACATTACGAGATATTTAAACGGTTTCAATAAAACCGTCGACACGTCAAAATTTTGTTTAGTCTGACATGCTTTAGTTGGTACTTACGTAGTGTTTAAAGTTACTTTTTGCTTTTTATAGGGTTTATCGTTTATAACATTTTGTCATAATAATTGCGTACTTTTTTGGGTCGGGGGTTTTTTTAAATTTATAATTTTATTTTATTTCATGGTTTTTTAAAGGAGCTCCTTAATTTTTCCTTCTTTTTATGATGGGTTCGCTATATGCGATCTCAGCCAAAGGAAGCTGTTTAACAATCCTCATGACAAACTGGCTCTGGGAGAATTGCACAGATTGAGAAACAATAAAGATGGACCTTTGTTGATCCAGGGTTATATATCATTCTAGGGTTTCATCCGCCACATCCCATTTCCAGCATTAGGTTCTCGTCAATTAGAAACATGAAGAAAACTAGTCAAAACAAATTAAACAAGCCCAAACTCGATGGGTTTACTAAAAGGCAGTTCAGGATTACGTCTCCTATCTTCGTGTCCTAACAGCAGACCAGCTCAGTGGTTCCAGAAGACATTAGTATTTCAAATTTTAGATCCCACATATGCTTGCAAGTAAACTGAGCGTGTAACATTCCTATCACACCTAACAAACGAGCTGATGACCTTGAAGACCTGAACCGATTTCCACCAAACATAGCTAAGAACACTCCCGAATGACATTCCAATTTCCAATTTAAACAAAAAAAACCGCATTACAATCGGATCATCCGTTTGGGAGCTACGATGCCACATACACACACACACACACACACGTCAAACTTATAACACCCCGTCGTTTTTGCATCGGGGTTAAAAGAATGGTTTGCGACGGGAAATTCTTAAAGATTTAATATAACGAGCAATACAAGAGGTATCAAAAGGTTAAAAATAAAATTAACAGCTGATAAATATGGAGTCCCTAGATCAAGTTGGCAACGGTACCTGAAACAAGATTCTATAAAGGATTTTTAGCGCAGATTTATAACCTCACAAATTTTCACTGAAGAAGAAGAACAAAAATTTACAAATTATACATTACATGGTATGTCCAAGCCTCCCTACCATAGGGAGCATTGGACACTTTGACTTAGTTTATAAAAAAATCGGTAAAAAAACTTAACTAAAACGGTTTTATCTTATGTGCACTGAAAACTAGAAAATAAAAAATAGTTACTTACCTGTCAACCTACGGTGGTCCCGGTCATATTAGACTAAAATAAAAACGTGGGGCCCATAAACTATTGCTGTAGTACCTCTTCTAGAGGTATAATAGGTGTGGATTGCATCGACTTACTATAATCGTAACTGGAGATTTTGACAATCAATCATTAATAATAGAAAATACACATACCTTTCATTAGTTTTCTCTTCATAACGATCCGAAACCGCAACAAAATATTTAAGTACTTTTACGAGTGTTTGTTCTTGACAACTCACAGAAATGACAGATAGTCTATGGATGAACACCGTTACCAGTCGGTAACGTAAACTACCCAATAAAAAAACTATGATCAAATCAGAATAAAAGGACCCCCCTTTTATTCTGATTTCATCATGTCTCCCAACTGCCCATCTGTCCCCTACCTCCCCTATAGATAGACAGATTTTGGCAGATCTGTCAAAATCTCGACTTTAATTTAGTTCAACTTGTCAACACGCTCGATAGTGAAGCGCTAGTGTAGTTTGACAATGTCAATCACGAAACTTTAAGGTAGAATTCCGTGGGTCGCGATTGTCGCAGCCGCGCGCGACAAAAGTCAACCTATGAAAATGTATGGCACCGCTGCCGAGGGCCGCTACAGTCGCGCGCGGACGACGAATTTCGTGAGCCGCTCGCGGCCGTACGCTTCTCAACATGGTCTACCGCTTAATAACATCTATAGAATTTTAGTAAAACCAGAATTAAATTGTTGACAATGCCGCGAGCAGCTTACGAAATTCGTCGGCCGCGCGCGACTGTCACGGGCCTCGGCAACGGTGCCATACATTTTCATAGGTTGACTATTGTCGCGTCCACGGAATTCTACCTTTAGATCGAAGTCGAAGTGAGAGTGATGTCGAAGTGAGTTGTGATATATTATAGAATCGACATGCTGAATAGGTACTAAATAGTTACTCTACAAGACCCCGTCAAAACCACATAAAAACTATGACAAGCTTCATTTCTGACAGCTCAAAGCTACACCTCTTATCACTAGACAAATAAATGACGCGACCTACTACAATTTCAGCATAAATATAAATAAATAACCAATTGAATTAATTTACAATATTTACACCCAGACTAATACTGGATCCATTTGATTAATTCTAACCAACAAATTGTTGAACAGTTAACTGCGGAGGCATGTCGACCGTATTTTAACATAAAACTTAACTTGACAATCATTTACCACCTGAATGTATTAGTATTCTGTTTTAAATATGTTTATGTATTTAGTTTGGTTCTCTAGGAATAAATTGTAGGATTTAATGATTAAGATAACGACTAATAGCAATAATGCGATGCTCCGCCCACTGCCTAAGGACATCACTGAAGTTTATATTTACGTTAGAGAAATACAGAGATAGTACCTAAGTAAAAACATGAAAATAATAAGAAATTCGTTTCATAGAAGATTCGACTAACGTATTTCGGTGTCAATAAGAACCTCCTTGATTATTATAACTATAATAACCGTGCTATTTAACTACTTAATAATAAATAAAGCCTGGTTTACGACCAATGTTAAATTGTAAGTAAACATTGTTCGGAATTGACGATTCATTGTTTTTGCGCTATTTAAAATAAAGTAGCAATAAATTAATTAAATTAATACCTGAATACTTGTTATCAGTTAAAATTTAAGTTTACATACACGGAAAATATCAGTAGGTACAATTTAGTAGGTAAGTAATACGTATAAAATCCACGTAAACATAGGTAACATAGGTTTACGTTTGACGTCTGAAGTTTTTCGCAGTTACGTCACTTTATTCGTGATGGCTAACGGCAATTGCTATAAAATATAGCAATTAGTGATAGGTATTTAGCGATAAAACTGGAAAATACCATGGTAAAGTACACCATTGTCTAGGCTATTAGGTCATCATTACATTCGCTATCATATTCCACCTACATACCACCGTAATAAGTTGTGTGAAGTGATAAAAATATCAAGGAGGTAAAACTACTTTGACGCCTGTGTTGGGCAAAGTGCAAAAATGGTACAATTGCTTTTCAGTCATTACCAAGTTCAAATTAATAAAAGACAACTGAAATTATGTTTACGATACTTCGGCATAGCACCTAAAAGGTAAATATCAAAAAGTTCACAACTGAACGTTTTAATTAATTAAGACAAATTTTGATAATATAATTTGGTTTTAACTCTTTAAATAATTATTTTTGCTTGGCTTTAGTACCAAACTGAAGCGTAACTCAGCATTACCACTGAGAGTGCAAAGGGTGGGATCATCAGATTCTCTCCGACTCTAATCCACCATGTACCTTCTTGAGCCCGTTATGAACCAGGGCCGCGGTATTTCTTTCGAACAATCCCGCAGCCCCGGCTAGCCGTGGCCCTATAAAGTCTACTAAGTAGGTACTTCCCCTCACTAGTTCTTCATACAAACTACTAACATTCGTAGAACAGTCAACCCTACAAATAATCAGTCCCAAATGACCGCATCCACAATATTAGACAGTGTTATGTCACGCGGCCGCGGTGTCGTTTGATATCAGTTCACAAGTACCATCATTACGTAATACCACTCTCATTACGATGACGTACGCCCAGTAAAAACTATAACAATAACAATCGTGAAAGATCTGATAGACGCTTAAAGTATTGAACCTACCGGAACCGCCAGCACAAATCTCTGTGCGTAAAATTCTGCCAACGTGCGAGTCGAGGCAACGCAAAAATTGTGACAGCTCACTCATACCTACATTTTCGATCATAAATATCGTTAAATGTGCACAAGCCAAAAATTGACAAAACGAGCATAAAATTGACACACAGATTTAAATATGAGATTGAAAAACGCTCTCGTAGCTATAACATCTTTGGCAGAGAAGGTACGGCAGTGGCGTCTCCAGTAGGTTAAAGGATCCAAGTACAGACGTTAAACTTATAATCAAGCGTGTAAAATGTATCAAAAAAGTTCGGTAAATAAAAAGTGAGGTGACATCACTACTATTTGTAACGATATGACGTTATATATTATTTAATTACTAAGTTCGTAGCTTATGCTAATTAGCTGTGGTAATTATAATTACTATGTGTAAGTTTTTCGGGTTCGGCAAAAACTTGAACAGTATGGTCGGGTTTTAGCTTATTTTTTGTTGGTTAGTTCTAGCTCCTGTTTAGCTCTTAATCAAGTCTTTGATAGACAGACTTTTTTTCGTAGTAGCAACCATAGCAATATTGGAATGCATTTCAAGCTTCGATTCAGAATTTTTGAGATTACGTTAGCTTTCTATATCTCCAAAAAAATTGATATTTTGTATTCCTATTTATTCACACAGAAAATTCAAAATATAAACTATGAATGTAACCGTAACTCATGTAAGAGTGTTAGAACTATATTTTAATTATTTTTATGCATTTATAGGTAGCTTATTCCAAAAGAAATCACTTTCAGCTAATCTACAATAGGAGAAGAATTAAAGTTAAATATTATTTTTTTAAAACTTTCTTACTTCATATTAGGTATGCTTTTCGCTATATTATTTGCTTCCGAAGTACGGAACCTTTAGTTCACCATTTCAAATCATACCCATTTTTTGTTCCTATAACATACTTATTACTGGTCGTGAATGTTAAAAACCGTAGCAGTCATAGTCAGCTGGTTATATCTGCTATTGTCGGCGATGGCGTCATTTTGTCACTCATGGTTAAAGGTAAAGCCTAGCTCAGACACCTTCGTATTATTACATAAAAGAAAAAAGATTAAAAAGAATGGTAGATAATATTTTTCCAGAATTTGCCAAACTGATAGAAAATAATGTACCTATATATATGTGTTTCTTTACCTGTACTGTAGTTTCCACTATAAACTACCGAATACTATGTAGCCGATTATAATCAACGAAATGTGGTGATGATATTGATAACAAAAAAATATAAACATGATTTTTTTATAGACTTCCAAAAAAGAAGAGCGTTTTCCTTAAAACCAGCCCCCATACTTTCTTATGTAAAGGTCATTTTCAGCCTAGTTTGAAAAAAAGCATTTTCATTTGCAATACGTAACCTCGAAATAGCGACTTCAATGCTTTTAGAAGTCAATTTTTTTTTGATGTCCCCCCGCAGGCAGGGTACATATGTTTCCCCATACGAGAGAAGGAAATAAATACATACATACATGTCTAATCATAGCTATATAAATTGCCTAGTCACATAATGTTATATTATTTCCTTCCCGTACTCACGGAGGAAATAGCTCGATTTACGCTCGCGTCATCCGATTAATGTCAACTACGAATGATTGATTGATGGCGTACGAACAAATATACATTACATTACACATTGCGATTTCCCCTACTGAGATATTAGTTAAAGGTATTATATGGTTTAATGGTTGTTTTTCCTTCAAGTGTAGGTACCAATATCTAGTGACTCAGTATGGGCTTTTGATTTGATAGATTTTTGACAATTAGGTATATCTGTTATTATCATTATGTACCTACATAATAAATTTATATATCCTTATTTCTGTAACTTTTGTAAAACTACAAATTTTTTATAAGCTAAGCAAAGCATAGGTATTTTATAATTTGTGGTTGGGGTGTACCCATGTACCTACCTACTTACTATTTTTTATTTAAATAAAATTTTATTATTTTAATATCTGCTAACGTCTAGTCAAAAAATAGCTTTGACGAATACTAAACAAAGTCCTAACTACCATTTAAACAGGAATAGGACAAACATTCAAGTAACTTTACCCCTTACGTAACACAAGCCCGAGAATCTTTTAAATTAAGAACTCTTTAATTAAAAATAACGCTCTCAATCTCTTCAGGAGGTTGGTAAACACCCATTTTTCAGCAAAACATTTCAGGAACTCTCTCAAAGATTTCTATCGTTCTTCCCCGAGTAATTTATGACCAATTTTAACCCAATTTTTCTTAAAAACTGCAATTAACTTCAGCTGAATCGTAATAGTTCACCGAACATTAACTTTGGTACTGGCACTAATCCAATCTATGATGAACTAGCTTTTGCTCACGGGTTCCTCTACATTTAGATTAGAACTAAGAATCTAATAAAAATTGTCTGACACAGTGAAATTGAATTTACTACGGAAACACGTTAAATTAGTCAATCCTGGCTTTCATGAATGTCTGAATGGTCAGAAGCCAGAAAGGTCAGACAACTAGTCTAACTAAGGTATATCGGATTAAGGAGGTCAGATAGCTAGTCAGTCGCTCCATACGCTCCATACACTTAGGTGCATCTAGTTAGATTGGAAGCCGACCCCTAAATATTTAGTTAAGAAATCGCTGAACAGCTTACGAAACTTAGTAAAATTACATACTATCATCATTACAATCTCCCATACTCTCATATAATATATATTACGGGTATATCTGTAGGAAGGCTGTCAGCTTATATACGAGTAGGTACATGATACACAAAAAAGCATAAGCACACAATGAAAAAATACAAATATCCGAATTTAGAACCTCCTTTTTGGGAATTGGTTAAAAAACGTCAATCAGGACAAACCACCTTGACATTGATTAGTGGGAACTGCAAAGTCACCTTTATTCGGTACATCTTTATATGCTAATGATGGCAAACTGATGAGTAAGTAGGTTACTAAGGCCCCATAGATACAGATGGTATCTGAAGATCTTACTTGAACAAAGGCCTCCCACGTAGATCGGTATATGGTTAAGTCTTCAGATTATATGGTTGACTTAGCACTCCAAAATGTATTCAAAAGAAGGCATTGAAGGTTCTCAATTACTTAATAGTTGAAGTCATTTATTAGTAGGTATGGGTGGTAAGATATTGGCACTGCATTTTTTTCTTTAGCTAAAATATAAAATTAACTTCTTAATACATAACCTGCACCTTACAAAGATCAGGTATTTAGCCGGTGTCAGACCAACTGAAATTTTTGATTGGAATCTAGATTTTATAAAAAAAGTTTTTGCCAATCATCGGGTCAACTGTCGGCCGACTGTTTACTCTTATAGTTTTTCATCGATGAGGAAAATGAAAACTCATGGTCAAACAATAAAATTCGGGACTTCCTACTGTATTTAAAACCCACGCTAGGAAAATGTTCATTACAAACATTAGACAATCAAAGACTCGCGTCACTTTTTACATACGAGTATTTCTTAAGAATAGTGATGTACCCATCAATTAACCAAAGAACATGATTCACGGGATTTACCACCAAGTTAGCAGTCATTACAAGATTATTTGTGATCTCGTAAAAAATCTGCCAAAACGAATATCGAGTGCAATACGTAATTGAAGTGATTCGTGTAGGCGATTCCTG
Source organism: Helicoverpa armigera (assembly GCF_030705265.1). NCBI lineage: Eukaryota > Metazoa > Arthropoda > Insecta > Lepidoptera > Noctuidae > Helicoverpa > Helicoverpa armigera. The sequence goes on along the minus strand of NC_087132.1, from coordinate 2,887,694 downwards.
GTTACGTAAGCAGTGACATTAAATATAAAATATGAGATTAACTCTAGAGATTATAAGAGATAGACAGGCAGATGGGACGAACCGACGTTTTTCGGGAACTGTCTAAAAGATTATAATATCACGTTGGGAAAGTGACATTCGTAAGCGTTTTTGCAAGTGTGTATCACCTGAAAAGCTCCGTATATGAGTTTCAAAATCAAACTTTAGGTTTGATTTATTATATGGACGGTTATGGCAAAATGGTCTGATTTAACGATAAGGCATAGGAACCAATCAAATAGGTTTATAGTTCTAGCAAGCTCTTATATTCTAATGAAGATGAAAGGGTCAATTAATGAGCATACCAACAGATCACAGAAAGGCCTAGATTAAACATTAATTAATCTGAGTCATAAAATCCATTCGATGCGAACAGATACTGGCAGAATTTCTGTAGTAACAATAAAGAGTACATAAATAACATGCTTGTTATAATTATCAAGGCGAAATCGTTTAGTGTAGTGCCGTGATTTTATGACTAGAACGCAAGATATAACTTGTTCAGCTAATTATTATGTTTATTGAAATGAGACAATAATAGTTGAAAGTTGATTGGGTTGGCGCCGTTCGTGTTTGCGAACAACGCGGGTATAGACAACTCGCAGAAATAGAACGATCGTCAAATTCCTGTACGCAATCCTGGACATTAATCATAATACAATAAGGATGGGAGTTTCTTGGAAATATTGAAATTATTCGCTTAAAATATAGGGCAACTGCGCCGTAATTTGAAACTTCAACAACAGTGAGGCACAGATTACTCGCTTTTAATCTGACATAGCACTGATATACCTCGTTTTAAATTACAAGATCAAACAAGGGTTCGGAACAAAATTATAATTTTCCATTTTCACGCCACCTGTTTCCAATGCTACCAAGGCTACCAAAGTGCTATTCCAAATCGTTTGATTTGACAGATTTCGCAAATGATACGCCACTTAAGTTTTTGGCGGGAAATACCTCGTAAATAGCACCTGTCAAATTGGCGCGCCATCATTGACGGCCCCCGTTTGAAAATAGAATTATAGATAATGGCGGCCATGAAATTGACAGATAAATTAAAATTGTATAGATGTGTGCCGTCGCAAATGGAATACGGGCTATCATCAAAATATTAAATTAAAAATATTGCTTTGGTGTTGTTCGATTTGTTTACTTACATTCCAGAGATTTTACGAATGGCTCCAATTAAACAGAAGATGGAATACAGGCATAAAACAAAGTGCAACTTTAGAAATATAAATATCTGAAGTAGCAGATTTAACACCTTGGCATTTGGTAGGCGCTTACCATTTTATTTACGTTCGCGAATCAATACGCCTACTCTTTACATCACACTTAGAGTAATATAATACTGATCAATCATCATTTATCAATCTTGTAGTTCAAAGCAATATCATCTGCATATTTTCGAAGATAAGAAAGATATTATTTTTCAAGAGCTGTTTGACAGATGATATCTAAACTAAGATTACTGAGAGACGTAGCCAATTCTGGAGTTTCTTTCTTTATAAGCAAACTATAAAAGAATCCTACAATACTCAAGTACATGGATGATATATGTAACGGTTTTTTTTCTTTTTTCTAACTTCGAAGTTTAGACACGCAACTTTAGTTGATTTCATTTTTTTTTTCAACTTATGTCACAGGTACCTAATGACCATGCATCCTATCTGTAGCTCGATATTATGTCCGACAGCTTAATTTGGAAATGTTCGAGGTAACACAACAAATGTATTGACTAAGAAAATTAACTTCAATTCGCTAATTAGTACTACAATATTAGCATTTCCATTTAAAGGCTGCCAAACAGTTGCTAATCTTAAATATTAATAACATATGTGGACTCAATGTTTGTTATTTGTCGGTTCTTCCCCAGATTTTGGTTATTATTTATGTTTCGTAACATAATATTATGACATTGTTAGTCGCTGTTATATTAGTTTTAATTCTTGTTAGTTCAAGATAAACAGAATTGGAAGGGCACTGTGCACCGATAAGAGCTAGGCTCGTAATTAAATAAGTTTTGATTAACCTCTCAAGAAGTCAACGCAAGTTTTTTTTTCAATTATTTTGTAAGTATCCTAAAGAATAGGTGCTTGCATTGGCTTGCATGAGGCCAAAAGTATATTCATCATTAAATTTAACGATAAAGAAAAAATATATCTTAAAAGTATTATTTTTGGACAAATGTTAGCTTATATAAAATGTTAATATACGAAGGATGATGACGATACGGAGTACCTTATGCTTTAAAAAACCTGGTATTTTAAAGTAAACTTTTTTTAAATATAAAATAATAATTTCAAAACCGAACTCACCTTAAAAACTCCTCCACTAAACTCGAGTACAACACCTAACACGTCACATCTTCACTCTGGTCCTTCGCAACTAAAACCTTTTCGGTACTAAACTTTTTGGTCCTAAGTTCCGAATCGCACGAGGCGCGCGTTCGTTCCGCAACGCAGTCCGGCTCTTTTGCCAAGCGTCTCACACTTCCTGAACGTGAAAGTTTCAGTACGCACACATAGATAACCAAAGTTGGAAGATAAGTAAAGATTGTCAGACTGTGTGTAAACAGTTTGCTGTTATTAAGTTTCGTTTGCTTTTGTTTTTAGATTATAGATATGTAGTGTTCATTTACGTATAGTAGGGCCGGGTTTAATTAATATAAGGAAATAAAAAATTACGTATCTTCTAGTGGTTTATAAGGTAATTGTAGAAAAGTTTACTGCAAATAAATAAAATCAAATGGAGTTAATTTTTGAGTTAGTTCGTATCAATGGTTAATTATGAAAATGATAGTAAAGTGGGAACTCGATTCTCAGTTTAACATTGAGTTTCCAAAACTTTACTAAGTTTCCAAAACGAGGGCGGTCTAGTATTACCAATAATTGGTAGGTAACACTAAATTCAGCCCTCGGTTTCGCCCGTTCCTTTAGGAATTTGTGCACCTTTTCTTAATGAATGAGTTGAGTTTCAGCACTGATTTTGTTTTTTAACTAGATCATCAGTTCATTTTGGAACACACAAGCAGACAAAGCTAGAATATTGGATGTTGATTGTGGTCGAATAATTGCGCCAATCCAAACATTTTCTCCTATAATTTGTCCGACTCTTATCGCGTTGAAGTGGCAGTGAGCAGATCACATACACCGCAGAACAGATGCCCATTGATGCAAACTGGCTCTGGAGAGACCGCGTGTCTTCAAACCTAAATGTAGGGCATCTTGTAGCTAGTTAGTTGCTCTCCCAAAGAGGCTTCAGGCGGAACAAAGATTCGGGGTTTATCCAGTAATAGTTTTACATTCCCTCCCACTGTACCCACAATGACGGGAATCATCAGATGATTTCCCAGTTTTAAAAAAAAGTATGATAGCGCTGATATTTGTAAGACAACGACCACGAATATAATTCGAAAGAGGCTCTAGAAGATTGGAATTGCAATACAGCAATGACTGTCTCGAAGCTCCAAATATGAAGATGACTGAGATAACACTATGGCAGCGTAATAGCTTTTGAATAGGTACAGTGAAATACTAATTGATAAGGCATCTCTAGTCAGAACGAAATGCAGCCCAAACCTAATAAGCAAAATACAAAAATCTCAATAACAACTAACTACACATATAAACATATGCAAGAAATTGCAAGCTTACGTCACCCCCCATTAACTAGTACATCACTACGAAATATGTGTAAAAGCATTTTGTCAAATTAACATAAAACATAGCGGCGTCTTCGGGACGTTTGATCTGTCCTCATACACTTTGTTTATACTATCAGTTATCTATTTTAGCGCGGGAGTGTAGAACAAGCCGCGGCCGGCGGTAGTTTAGTCAAGTTTATCGTTCTAACTGCGATATTTTACTGACTATTAGCTGCTTCTTGTAGCCAGTGTTGCTAGCATAGTAGCGTATTGTGTTCGTGTATTATTATCGAGCTTTTACATGTGAACAGGTTTTTCAGGGCTAGCAAGCAAGCAATTTACCAATTTGTTTTTATTTAGAGAGTATTCTTAAATTTTCTACTCCTAAGAAATGTAATATAACTAACTACTGAGCTAGGTTATATCAAACCAAGTCAGAAGCATTTGGGTAAAGGAACATGCGAAACTATTCAGTTCTAGAAGTAAGCAATAGCTACGTTGTGAAATTCTCCAGCAATGTCGGTTTAATGCCACTTGTTTAAAAGTAAAATAAGCAGAATAACATCTCCACTCATCAATTGTCACCTAATATGAGATTATCATTAGGACTAACATCTCAATGACAGACATTTACGGCATGACACACGAGGATCTAAGTAAATCATAAATAGTCTGCGTCTCTGGCAACCCGACGCTTGTCTCGTGGCGCCGTCTGCGCAAGCGCCGGCGCCTACAACCAAATTATGTAATAGTACGCGTAGAATTAATTCTGCGAGCGTTGGCGCCATTACAACTCCTTATCAGCATTATAATTAGCTCACGAATTCTTCACGAAATGTGTTTAGCCGCGTTTTAAGGACGAAGTTTTGGGACAAAAAGTTGTATTGCAAATGCAATCGCATTTCAACAAAAACAAAGTGGTAAAGAGCATTAGTATTTTAACTTTTATGTGATAAGAACTAATCCTATGAATATTGGTAATAATACTTTGGAGATAGTTACTTTGTTTGTCGTGCTTTCACGCCAAAACTAATGAACGTTTTAAAACCAATACACAGATGGCCTGGAGCCCGAAAAAGCACATTCTACTTTTGACCTGGGATCGGGAAAGTTCCTTCGGGACGTGAGTGGAAATGCCAGGAACAGTACCTAGAATATGCATGTCCAAACTCAACATACTTAGGTAGGTACACATAAATTGACACTCAACAATAAACAGGATTATAATTAGAGATCACTGTCATCTGATATTAGCTGAAATGCTGGTTCAATGATGTTTTTATCGCTGTTACCTATAGTTCGAATATAAATCTCCAATGCCTCATTGAACTAAAGAAACAGAAGAAACTTGGTCACCAGTTAAAAAGCACATCATCATCATATCGGCCGCCCACTGCTCAACATAGGCCTCCCTCAATGAGCGCCAAGTTTTTGTGTTAAATAGGTATGTATGTATATACTTTCTACTCGGCAGGTCCTAGTTTCTTTTCAATTAGCAACAGCAATTTCAAAAAAGATTCACGTCCCATTGTAAACCGAGGTCGTAAATTAAAAACTGGAGACTTTCATGTCCTAGAGCACACCGTTAAACTTTCCACCAAAAATATTTACGTGCGTAGTTTGTTTAGTCGAAGGAAATGTCAACAGTGAGTCATGACGTCATGAGTAGTTTCGTACATCCGCACACCTGCAAACATAATATATCTTCGGCAATCAACACTTCGATTCGGTATCGATTGTATCGATTGTTACTCGAGTTGAACGTTCGCACGGTGCTTTCTCTATTTTTACCCTGACCGCAAAATATCATCTCCAACCGACTAGCGTCTCGATGTATCGACGTGTTTAAACCACAAGGGACCAAAGGACAATAATATTGGTGTTACTTCTAAGAATTGACACTGGTATGGTTTCAAAAGGTGCCTATATTGTTTACGAATATTTTGACTCTGCGATTGTATGTAAAGGTGGTAAAAAATAGATCGGATTTCAAAATAACGACGAAAAGCTGGTTTGAAACTCTTAGGTCAGTAGTTCGGGTCATACGAGTTATCATACCTTACCTATTAGTTATACTCATGGTTCTAATACTTAAGCGATGTCTAACCAAGGACCTTACAACATGAATGCTTGGATCAAAGTTGATGAAAGGTGCGGCAAACGTGAACAAAACTTGTCATTTTACTAGGTGCGTAGCATTACATCTACTCGCGGCATCTTTGACTCTAATAACCATACATTTTATAAGGTAAAGAATTTTCAAGATATGAATATTATCATTAAATAACTATGAAATTCCAATTAAAATATTTAACACTGCCCTAAAAGGTGTCTTGTTTACATTCTGAGAAAAAACTAATTTTTGCTCAATATGTAGTTTTATTTAAGTCAGTTGTACATATAAGTTTTCCAGCATGTTTTTTGACGGCGCCAACGAAATACCAAATGGTCATACGAAGTTTGTGACGGCCTTTTAAAGCAATGAATTGCATGAGGACCTTTTAAGACTTATTAAATTTTAAGATCGCGAGGTTGGTCCCATCGCATCGCCTAAAACACCATATATTGCATTTAACTTTTCTGACATTTTTTATTGCGTTTTATTTACACGAGTAGAATATACAATAAGTACTTCATCATCGTCTAAACTGGTTACTAATAAATTGATTAGATAAATTGAATCATCTTTTGTTTTACATTTATCCTTTTCATTTGATCAGCTTTGAGAAGTTCGCAAACATAAACCTTGATACAAGGTTCCTTCGTAAAATTGCCTATATTGAACTGCAGAATTTGTTTACAAAGTTTTTTAAGATGTACATAACTTTTCTGTTTTTCATTTTTTTTCAGTGCTACATAGCCTAGTTATTGAGGAAAAATAGGCTACTCCTTATCTCTTCTACAAATGTATGGTATGGTATTTCCCAATAGTATGGCACTTCCCAAGGGATGCGGGTGAAACCGTTGGTGGAATCTAGTATATCAATAAAATTGCATAAGACCTTAATTAGTAGAAAGAAAACAAGACCTTAGACACTTAGCTAAGAACATCATATTAACTTAGTACTCGTATTTAAGTTTGGCGCCAGGGCAAGATAACCGCGACCCTCGAATTGGACCCAATTAGGACGAATTTGTACTTTGTAAGAACAAAATTAATGGATGTAATAATGAAAAAGGTAGTACATTTAATTTTGTGTATCTTAAGTATTTCTTATTACCATAAAAATATTATCACAGAAACATCTTTCAGGCAAATGTAACAAGTGTACGTAGAAATACTTATTTTTGAAGTACAAACTAAAATATTTATTTTCATCAACTTTCAGAGCGAGAAGTGTTCTTTTAATAAATAACTTTCATACACTACACAGTCTTTATTATGAATCCCTAATTAGAAACCAGCACAAAACAACTGATTATATTACAGGTTCTGCATCTAGGCACAAAAACAAATCAGATCAGTGCATTCGCTGGTATTATATTGCATAACAACGTCATTGTATCGCGTCTGTCTGAGGGAACCGTATTAAATGGTTTGTGGTATGACGCACGCCCGTCAATACGTAAGGCAATGCGAAAATTTCAGTGCCTATAAACTCCCTATAGGTACCGCGCACAAACACAGCTACACTTCTCAAGCGCCCCACATTGTGCGGTAAACAATTTAACTGCTTGAAAACTTCGACAATAAAAACATTTTTCCCACAAAACGACGTCAAAACGATCTAAATATTTCTTATCCGTCTCTGTTTATTTTAGCGATGATGTATGTGCCAGATAACCTTAGTAGCAATCATAACATCGATATTATTTCACCTGCACGAAGCTGTCATTTCGGGTTAAGCGCCACTCGTTTAGAAAAATAGCGTAACGTCCAGCCACTAAAACTAATGATATTTTAATGCAAGAATCTCTATGATAATAAACACCATTTTCTTTCATAAAAGTAGATGGGGGAATAGAATAAATAAAGAATGATCTTGGCCATGACTTCTTTTTCGGAGCTTCTTTTAAAGCGGCCATGATGCAAAAATATTCGCCGCATTGTGCTAGGTACAAGTTGTACCGTACAACGCAAACTGGTAAATAAGTCGGTATGCACAGAAAAGCTCCCTATTTTCGGACAAAATAAACTATGACAGCATTTCATATTCAACAGCGTACAATCTCACTACAAATCTGAAATGCACGCAGTCAAATAAATCAAAGACAAACGTGAACAATTTGCTAAAACTAGACGCAATTCTAAACTGTCCCCAAACGTAACAGCCAATGTTCTAGTAAATCCAATTTCTTAAGTCGGCGCCGCTTCGTCAGCAATCGAGACGAACCAAAGGTTGGCAAAGCAAGGTTGTATTATGTAAAGAGTACGAAGACATTCGTTGATCCTTTGTACGTCAACAATGAGCTCATTCGTCTCTGTCGACGGAAAAAAGTGACGATCACACCCACAGCACGAGAATTACACTGCACGGTGACGCGGCACAATCAGTAAAACAATTGGACTCATTAATTGGGATTGAATCATTTGAACATGATTATGATCTTGTCTTGTTACTAAGCCAATGTTATATTTGAAGCGGTAACTATGCAAAATAGTGTAGGTATATCATATTCGGAATTCGAGGTGAATTCGCAACGGAGTTTATAATCTAGATGGCCCATTTCAACTTGTATCTAACATGAATCTAACGTATGCTAAGTTTGGCACGATTTTCATGTTAACCCGCTAGAAAACTGATACCAAATAAATATGCACGAAAATGTTTGCCAGCGTGTCGTGTTTCCTTGAATATTTCCTATTTCAAGTTAGATTTATTATTATTTGTAGTGTAGTTTCGCCAAACGTGTCATGGGGTCTCAAGCTTTTATGTACTTGAATATGTAATTTTAGGTGTTCGGCCAAAGTTTTTCGATAAATGCGACAATATTTTACTCTAGAAGTGTCCGACTGCTGAAAGTCATGAATTTTAAATTATTTCGATTGCTATCCTTTTAGAAATAAAGGCCAAGAATTCTAGATACGAGGAAAACAATTCCAGGATAAATTGTATGTGTTATCTACCAGTAAAATTCTATCACGTACCTCTAGGAGACAAGGTGGGGCAGGAATCCTGAAAAAACATGTTTACCTGCATTTTACCGAAAATGACAATAAATTCTGGTGTTATTTTCGTGAGCATGCTTCGATAAAGTCTGGAAGAATTTTTCCTTATAATGATCGCTAAATAATTTATCTGTGTTATCATTAGGTGATCTTCACACTGCCCCGCATCACGCTGCATCTTGCGTGTCGACGCACCTACGCGCGTTCTTGCGGGAGTGCAGATCTGCATCATCGTGCGGGTTTTTCACGCACTCACGCGCGTAGGTGCGTTTTGTAAATTCACGCACAGCGGCTCTCATCGAGTTCCATTTTCAAATATACACGTCACGCCCATTCAAAATCACGCGCGTCACTGCGGGATTCAGTGTGCCACACCTTGCGTCTCGCCCGCACCTACGCGCGGTGGTGCGTGTTTCTCCGCATGTATGTGCGTGATCCGCATGAACGCGCGTGGATGCATTTTCAGTGTGTTGGACTATGCGTGTTTTCCATACAAACGGAGATATTTCCATACAACGGAAAAAAACGCATCCACGCACTACGCTGCATCATGCGGGGCAGTGTGATAATCGCCTTAGGAAAAGCTCAGCCTTACAATTTCTCCCGAATCATAATTTTTAATTTTTGCCAGAGTTTTGTCCAAGTTTATTCTAAGATTTTTCAAGTGTATATTTAATCCAAGCTTAGGTCCCCCTATTAGGAATTCCTCTCTAATGAAACCACTTTTGATTGCAATTTTTTTTACCTGATCAGTGTAAATAAAATTTTGTGTACACAACCGATCCGACCAAACCTACTGCTTTAATCCTTACACTACAACAGCACTGATTTGCTAAATGTTTAAGTACAAAAACCCTTTCGTCACTTCCTCATAAATATTCAGTTTAATGTCATATTATGGCGGGCTCTCATCTGATGTATTACAACGATGACGTCATACTTAGGTACGTGGGTGATCAGACCGAAAAATGCACGCGCTATTGACATTGATGGTATTTCAGGGTTTTGGTCTTGAACAGTGTGAATTTGCTCGTAAAATGTGTGAAGGGAAATAGCGTGCAGAATTTAGAGTTACAGATTTAAGAGTTATAGTAGGAAGCAGATTCAATCGAATAGGAAGGTCTTATATTAGTATTCAATGAATAAATAAAAAAGGTAAATAGGTAAAACTAAGTGTATTTTGTTGCGGACACAATTTTTAGAAAGACCTGTCTGCTAAAACCAAAGCGTTCAACCGCAAACCGAACGCACGCATACCCAAGGCAATTGATACAGCAAAAAACTCAAAATAAACAAACAATTGTGACCTGGAACTGCCTGCAACACATCCATCCACATTCTTACATTGTATTACAAGCAAAAGCATGATTTATTTATACGTTTATGATTGCACTTCAGAAATAAAGTTGATATTGAAACCTCTCATACTTTCGGATAACGAACACTTACTCGCTTTAATGGTTTTTAAAATATATTTATGATCCTTGGACTAAATGGGCAAATGAAAGTACTCTTCGTCTTACATCAAGCAACGTAGGCAATGTTCCAAAAATTTTATAGACACCAAAGCTGGGTATACGGCATAGTAACAAAAGTATCGGCCGCTGGTTACACCGAAGCGTTGCATTTAACAATGCTCGTATTTTTTTATGTTCGCTAAGGCCCTTTTTGTGCTAAAATTAAAAACAATGCAATCAGCAATTATGGTTTCTTTATTTATAAAATTGAAAAAATATCCTGTACCTATCATCACCACGCTGCATTAATTTCTTTGGGGATTCTAAAGTAGTTTTACAATATTTTCTTTCAAACGCTGCTGCAAACAGTGCCCTCAAAAAGAACAGATTCTTATCTAACTTAGTCACTACTAAAGTATTATAAAATTATGTTATTTACCTACGCAGCATTCTTAGCTCCAAAACTAGACATTAAGCAGTCGTTTACATGCACGGCCTGCCTCTCAGTCTGCGTACACACGGTAGCTACAAATAAACAACACCGTTTGACACGTGCTATTGTAGTAATGCGTCTTACGTGTAATTCATCTTTACTATTATGGTATTTAACATAAATAAAGGTTTATCAAGTTTTTATATTTGTGAGTATAAAAACTTGATATACCCTTGTAATTTTTTAATTATCACTGTTCTTTTTGGTACGGTGTTACCGAATCGCGGTAACTCCATTGGACTACAGTCAAATCACATATCTTGAGCAACATAATTGCTTTAACCAGGACTATAATATAAATGAATTGCCCGTTTGCATCCTCAAATTAAACTAATGTGCTTGTGGTTAAATAAATTGTGCATTAGCTTATTTTTACGAACCAACAATCATGTTGTTATTACTAGTGTAGCTCTGCGTTCAAAACAATACAAATTACCAATCTCAGCTAGTTAGTAATAACATAACATTACGACAATGACATTAATTTTATAATGGGTATGTACGAATGATGTCATGTTTAATGTATTAAATTATTTCCATGATTATAATCGCATACACCGTTATAAACGTGGCGCCACCAATAAATTGTTGAAACAAAAAGTTTCCACCGATTATCTTTACAACTTTACCAAAAAACATACTGGATTACGTCTCAAGAATACTAAATAGACGTTTGTAAAAATAATACCGTTTCGAATATAGGTAATAGACGTTTAAAAATTACACGATTTTCCATGCACATGTTACGCCAAGGAGTAGACTGTGAACCGAGCAACTTTAAAAAAAAGTGTCAGAAAACCCATGACTATATCATGCTGTAGGTACGCAGCTGTGTAAAAGACGTCATTCCTATATGACGACAGTCGCGTACTCTACCTCTCAAAAAAGTCTACCAAAAACAATAGCGGTTGTAACCTTCCAAAAAAAAATAATCAGGTAATATTATAGATGCGTTACGCGTCGGTGTGACACGACGCCGGCCGCGTCCCGCCGTCGCCTCGCAGGTGAAATACGACAGGCGCCGCCGACGCCAAGCGTCGCCAGCCTCTTGTAAACATCCGTACTCCGTACTCGAGGCGTATACGCACACTATCTAAATTGGTAGACAACTCATATTGTCTTGAGTTTTAAGTTTGACGATTTTTGTAGCTATAAGAACCTAAGTTGAGGGAAGGTGCCTTTTATTGAAATTGAAGCCAACGAATTGTAGTCTAATTAGAAGTTCTGAAAATTTCATAGTTAAGAACTGTTTTTACCTATTTAATTCAGAGTCCACGTCACAGAGCATGAACAACTAGTGAAATGAAAAGATAACTACAAACACAAACTATAGAATTTATCCGGTAAAGCCTTCCCCAGGTTTCAGGTCTAAGCCTGCCGGAGCTGCGGGATTGATCGAAAGGGTTACCCGCGGCACAGGTAGGTAAGGTACTCAAAGGGCTCCAGGAACTTCCAAGCTGAGTTTAAGTTGGGCATTCCCTCCTGCTGTAGGTACTGACAAAAGAAGGGATCATCATTCTGGTATCATCTGAGTAAGTTTATAAAAAATAAATAAATCTAATGATATACAGACAAACATCTATAATTTGAAAAGTTAAAACGATCTACCACAAGTAGACAAAATCTGAGACACCCAGCCAGTCTCCAGACAATGAAAATCCTATCAATTGTAAAGCCACGGCGATCTGATAGAATCGCATTGTGTCGTCTGCCAAACGCCGCCTCAACTTTCAAGTGGTTTTGGCAGCTATTTGCAGATTTAATTACCTCGTCAATGATCACAGGCAGAATGATCAAAGACTCGTGTATTTGCATTTCTATAGAACTGCCTTTTTGTATACGAAAATAAATATTTGGTCTGGGTTTTCCAAAACGACGTCACAACTTTTCCTCAGTATCAGAACTTTTGTAACGATGAAAATTTTATACAGACATGCAATTCCACGGATTTTACATCGCTATCTTTGGACTCAAGACTTTATAGAACTATTGCACAAAATTGCTACTTGCTTGGCGTAGGTAATATGTTTTTCAATTAAGTATAAAAATTATGATAGCTTCGCCTTAAATTTTACAGTGACAAAACTTTTTACAAAAAAATAAAACCGACTCCCAAAAACACTGAAAAGCAAAAAAAACTTTTCTTAGGTGCATCGGCCTAGAAGTCAGTGTCTAATGGATGTAACTAAGTTTATTTCGCCACCGACTTCTAGGCCGATGCACCTAAGAATAGTTATTTGTTATACAAGAGTGCAAAGTTGCTTTTTAACCGCGGGCTCAATTTTAATAACTCTCAATAAAAACGGCTTTTGTGCTCAGATATCAAAGAGTAAAACTACTATTTCCGAGATGGTGGGATGAAAAAGTTTTTTTTTGCTTTTCAGTTTTTTTGGGAGTCGGTTTTATTTTTTTGTAAAAAGTTTTTTATTTTTAGCTTTTCAGTGACAAGCATAGTTGTCACTATCCGTATGTCATATCCGCAGTGGAAAGTTCTCATCAATACGAACAATATAAGCCCAAACACGAGGTAGTTTACATATTCAATTGTCAAGTTCCCTCGACCTTCGCTGGTCTCCGTCATCAGGTCAGCTTCAAACCTTCCCTGTTGCATAGTGTTATCAGACATACGCCTTAGTGTCAAGCTTTTACCCTACGTATGCCTACAATTTTCGAAAGTTGCCCTCGATTTCTCAGGGTTTTCATCATCAGATCCTGACCTGGTGACTATGGGACCACCTGGGAGGTAAACAATATCAAACAAAAAAAAAATTTGCAAATCGGTTCAGGCATCTCCGAGTAATCGGTGAACATACATAAAAAAAAAAAAAAGAGATCCCGACGAATTGAGAACCTCCTCCTTTTTGGGAAGTCGGTTAAAAAAGGGTCTTAACAAATAATACTTTAGTTCAGTAAGCTGTTCAATAAAATAAACCACTCTATTTTAATTCGTCCAGGATTTTCTTTGTGAACTCGATATCCCGCATAACAATGTTGCGGTAGTAAAACTTGTGCCCATCCATCGCTCTAGATTCGAAAGAGGAAAGACGTAAAAGAATGGAAACGAGATTTTTTGACGATGGAAGACGACTCGCATTTTATAACAGCGAAATAGTAGTGCTAGATAAAATGTTACGTACCTGAATACAAAGTTGTTATGAGGACTTTAGACTATTTAAATGAACTCCGATTTATACTGTCGCTGTGTACCTACCTACCTCTGTATAGCTACTCGCTACTTCTTCTATATACTCGGTTACATACCGTCTATGTACAGTCTCAGTCACAATAGTTCTCATCCCAAACACAACAAACCAACATTTCACGAAGATATCGCATTTTTTTGGTCAGAGACAGTCAAAGGAAGGAAGCCGACCCCAACATAGTTGGGAAAAAGGCTCGGAGGAGGATGAGACAGTCAAAGGATGGATGTGAGCCATGATTCTGATATAAGATATAACTTGTTACTCACAACACTCCTAAAATGATGATTTGGTCTAATTTGAGGATATCAGACAAATTATTTATAAATAAAACTACCTAACACTCCACTTACGCTTATATCTATCGTCATTGCCATCTGGTGGAAATTACAGGTATTCAGCACTTGGAAATGGCTTAGTAATACACACACCACAGATTACTATAGGTATGGTAATACTCCTTCCTGCTATGATGACGTTGGATCATTGGGAAATCCGACATTATTTAATCAACAGGTGTTTTTGATAGTATCCGCTAATCTCAGGTCCGGTTATATTTTTTTTACTTTGAGTTGTAGCTTGGAGAATTTGTTAGTGACAATCCATGGACTGCGTGAGTGTGCAGGGGATGAAGTCTGTTTAGTCGGTCAAAATAAATATTCCTTTAGATTGGCCACATATCAGTGTGACGGCGGTAAGCTCGCTTGACAGCGAAATGTCTGCTTTTTTTATGTTGCCAATGTAAAGTATTATATATCTAAAGAGCGATACATAAAGCTCATATTTTAATTATGTGGCATGAAGGTTCAGAGGCATGAACTAATGTATGGACAGCCCACTTGGCTCAGTAGAAATGGACTGACACACGTCAACGAAATTACGTTGCACTTTAATTGGCAGGTAAATTAAAACAACACCATCAAAATGTAATAATTTATGTATAATAATAATAAAGTAAAGCTTACAACAAAACTGCTCCAAATATTGGAAACGGCTCACTAGACTTGTTGAGTTTATACCTAAACCTATTGAGTAGACCGCTCGCGACTACAACACCTTTATACTGGGTACTAGACACATAATTCGTCACTGGAGTCCTCACTGGCTGTCTTATTATCGTCCGACAACTTTTAATTTTGATTCTTATGCACTTATCACTTTTAAAGTTGGTTGGTTCGAAGACGTTTTCCCTGTGGGTGCCGTTTCTTAAAGCTGTGGTGGTGGGGATGAGGCGGAGTTTCGGTCGCTTCATGACCGGCCGAATGGGGGTGTATGTGAATTCTTCGTCAGCCGTCCGCTCTGGTGATGTGTCCGTTTTTGTGACTTTGTCTGCAACAAATTGTTGGATTTAATAAAAAAGTTAAAGAGCCTGGGTATTGAAGGTTTTGATAAATTGTCCTTTGTCGAACTGAAGTTTTTCCATACGCTAACTAAAGATAAATATCCCACCCAAAACAAAAATGTGAAAGACTGCCAAGTTCGATGAAATGGGAATACTTCGCCTATAAAAGAAGTGAGATCTGAATAAGTACCAAGTTCCATACACATACCTCAGTTAAAAATAGTTACTTTTTAATGATGTTACTTGGCAAGTTTTCACACACCTTGTCATAAACCTACTAAACGCAATGAATCAAGTATTTAATTTTCTATTAAAACTTGCCAAGTAACATCATTAAAAAATAACTATTTTTAACTAAGGTATGTGTATGGAACTTGGTACTTATTCAGATCTCACTTCTTTTATAGGCGAAGTATTCCCATTTCATCGAACTTGGCAGTCTTTCACATTTTTGTTTTGGGTGGGATTTCATTTATTTTTGTAAGGTTGTTTATTTTATTGTTTTCTTATTATTAAGTTTTGAATATGCACTATGCTTCTTACAAAGAAATAAACTAGATTAACTAAATGGCCTAGATTTACCAACTGACTGACATGACATGTCATCATATATTATGTTCGTGGATCAAAGTTACACATTCGTTATTTTCGAAAGTGACTCACACTTGGCCGTTTTCAGATTTTTACTTTACTTTGACTAAATACAAACCTTTGTAACGAATTTCAGATCGGTACGACCATTCGAAGATATATTATATAAATATAGATAAATTTAGTTCGTTTTAGTTCCCTAGGGGTATAAATACCTTCATTATTTTGAAACCGACTCACACTTGGCCATTTTCAGATTTTTTCCTTTACCTTGACATAAAGACCTACCTCCATGCCAAATTTCAAGTCAATACGACCATTGGAAGTGGTCTAGGTTTTTGATGAGTGAGTCAGTCAGTGAGTGTATAGTAAAAATAGCGATTTTCTGACGTCAATATCTCAAGACCTACAATAGGTATATTAATGAAATTTTGTATTTTAGATAAGTGAGGGGGTCTCAACAGATACTAGAAATTTGATATGCGTAAATAAAATAGATTTTGAGTTATAGGGGGGTCGAATTTGGCCCGAAATGGTTCGTGTAATATAACCCACGGCCGGTGTGTCGCTTTTTTTGCTCGAACTTGGCGGACACACTGCCGTGTGTCTAGATTCGTATAAAAAAACCAGCGTAATTTCACTTAATTTAATAATTTAGGATTTCCAAGTAAATATTGAACTACGCATTTTTTTAACTATACACTGTTTGGGCTATTACTATTTTTAGGCCCCTTGAGCCTCAGAATCTGTGAAACCATTTTCTTACCTGTGTAAGAGAATATCATCCGCCTCGGCAGTAAGGAGTCGCCGAGCATCTCATACAGCGTGTAGTCTGTCGTCACATAGTCTTCCAGGTATGTAGTGGGTTCAGATCTGAGTAGACAGCTCGACACGTCCTGGAGAAAAAAATATCGTGATAAACTTTATTGGCGCATTTAGGAACATTTCGTTATTGACTGTCAGTAAAATTAGCCCTAATATAAGAAGAGTGTAGGATTTACTCTCTTTCTTAGTTATCTGAAGATCTTTTTTTATGGCAGGATATTTTTGGAACAACTGAATACACTCGACTAATTTTGTAACAAGCTTCTCGCGCTATGAGTGGTGCGTGGTAAGAAGTGTCAGTCTTTTACTGACTAAAAACCACCAACTTCTCTTCTCGTGTCCTTAGCGTACCAGGGCCGCGGTAAGTATCGAAAAACTTACTTCCAACCTTATTCAAAAGACCATAAAGACGAAATCACCAACCAAACTCATCCTCAAAATAACAGCACTATATCTACTCACAAGTATAGTTTCCCTAAGATCAGTCTGCAGATGGTTCCGCCGGGGCGCGTGCAGGCAGTCGTCGATGTGGTCGAGGTGGTCGGCCAGGCACTCCACCAGCGCGCGGCGCCCGAGCGCCATCACGCACTTGATCATCGGCGCTGTTAAGCGTTCCTTGCTGCCTTGTGCTAGGTAGTCGAAGAGGATGCCTTTGCCTGGAAAACAAAATAAACAATTCAGGAACTTTAAAGGAAATGTAATTTTGAACCTTATTGCTAAGAAATAGCAAATCTATTGGCAAAGAGTGTAGTAGTTAAATAGGGTTTTTTTGCAATATTAGTAATTGAGGTTCTGTCCCGGCGATTAGTAGCTGGAATTTTTAGACCCAAGTGCAGCAAAAACATACCGTTAGGTTAAAATGATATGATATCAACATTCAATTTACAAAGTAAACAATTATTTTAAGAAAAAAGCAGATGTTTATCCTGTCGGTGAAGTTGGGCTTTGTTCGCTCACTGTATAACTCTTAACAGCGTTTAACTTTTACTCTGAAGTGCAAACACTTCCCCTAATAATATTCAGTTAGTAAAGTTAATTCGTCAATTAACCATGTTAAATCTCACCTATCGTAATAAACGAAGGCCATGTCCTTGTGATTTTAGTGAGTATTGCGACCATCTTCTCCGCGAGTGATCCATTGCCAAGTATATTAGATACCATCACTGGAAATAATCTCTGGAACTGAAATAACAATAATTGCATTATTATTCATGTAGTTATTAATATTGTATTACCACTTGTAGGTACTTAAGACGAATGGAATTAAGACTAATAATGTAGTTTTGTTTGACGTGCAAAACTAATGAAAAGATTGTCGATATTAGTACTTGCAACAAATAAAAGTGATTTTATTATAAAAACTGTAGTTCTCCATTTAGAATAGGATTATAAATAGATATTATAAAAAAATTATAATTGTACAAAAACTTTCTCAAATTTTTTTGTTTCGCGTTTTAATAGTGCAGCAAAGAATAAGAGAATAAAAAGATTCCAAAACAAAGAATTTAGAACCTTCTAATTTTACAAAGGCCTGTCAAAAGTTACATACATACAACTTTGTTAATTAATCAAATGAAAACTCACCTGTTGCTGTATATTAGTATCCAAACTACAAGGATTAGAACACAGCGCATCCACCATATCCAACACATTAGACTGCAGAGGTTTCTTGGCCGGCACGTTCAGAGCGTTCAAGTTGTCATCATTCAGAACGAGGACGGCCAAGTTGAACAGGTTGGGGAATATTGGTCCGATGCGAGTGTTCGTCGTCAAATCTTCTACTGCAAGCTCTTTTGGTTTTTTACGGAGGTTTAATATGGCTGGAAAAGGGATATTTTTTTAATGATAATTATGTTAAAACTATCGAGAATGAAAGGGATACCCCAGGGCTGGGAAATATCTTTTTTTTTTGTTTGGATCTTTTAAGACTCTCAAAGCTTTAGATTTGCCTTCGCCTAGCATAGAAGCTGGCAATTTTAGTTTGAAATACGACACAAAGAAATTATAATAAAATTGTGTATTAATCTTAAGTACAGTATTTTATGAATAACTATTTAATGTTACTTAAGCCATCCCTTAGTGAAGGATTTGTATGGCATTCCGACACTAAGGAGTGACTTAAGTAATCATTAAATGTCTCTGAGTGGGGAGGTAAGTTTTTCCACGGATTTAATCCCTGCCTTTCTTTTTGAAAGGATTTTTTTTCTATAAATTCATCTCAAACTTACCTCTTGCAACTTTGGTATAATAGTTCTGCAGATTGACGCTAATATTACTGCTATTATTGAGACTCTTGTCGTCTGTGATCCATTCCACTGACACTGTAGCTACAGAGCTGTACACATAGCTCTGTGGTGTCAGCGCAAATTCCGTTACATTCACTAAGTTGTCCTGCAATGTGAGAGAAACATATATATATAAATGAAAATTTTTTTTGCTAGGATTTTTGTAAGGTTTTGGTGTAAAAAGTTTATTCCTGTGTCAATAATTCCGTAATACAATATGTGAAAAGCTCTGTTAATGTAATATCTATCTATGCTATAACGATACTTGAAAGTATTTCAGACATTAAGGACTTGTTCATATGTGTTTGAAGACACATTTTTATTCATGTTGTATACCATATTGTGCAAATACGTGCAAATTGATATTCTATCGTCTTCTAATTGCTGGCATAGAAGCCGTTATCATTGAACTTATAGCTATCAAAAAACCTGTTTTCTTTCTACTCAAAGGGCCAATAATGGTTATAAAAATATGGCAGGTTAACTGATTTAACTTACAAGTGGTACACAAAGCTTCTCTTCACCCAGCGTAGCATACTGTGTGACACAGGAGCCGACCACCGGGCTGGTGTCAGACAACATGAGCACTGAGTTCACGTCCCAGCTGTCTACCGTCGTCTTCTTCATCATCTCACTGTGTAGAGCTAAGGTCTGGAAGAAATAAAATTAATAATGGGTACTGTGTGCAACTGGAATTACAGTTGTTGTGCACCAATTTTAAAATTCTCTGAGCCTTTTTCCCAACTATGTTGGGGTTGGCTTCCAGTCTCTTGTCTTAATTAGATAAGTCATAAATTGTCAACTGGTGCCAAAATATATCTATAGAAGTTCAGAATGTTGCTTTCAAATAGACTTTGACTTTCAAGAGACTTTTTATGCTTGCTAGTAAGCTTCATCATTTATGAAAATGAAATAATAATTTATTTTAGATAATTTCCTGCAGTCCCAATATACCCTCCATATATACAGAAATACGCATTTGAGAGTTATTTCAATGACTAAGGGTATTGAACGATCTAACAGTTGTGAAGATTTTCAATAAAGTTCATTTGTTTATCAGCCTTGAGAAAGTGTGCTGATCAATGACCTTGTCTACTTAAGACCTTGGCCCAGTAGTGGGCATAAAAATAGAATACATACATAATATTCTTTATAAGATTAAGTTAAAAATAATGTAACTATGTAGATGTTTATCTATAGTTTAACACTTACACTAATAGTCTGCCTAAGTTTGTAGCTGACATCCTCAGCCAGGTTTGTGATGGCCTCCGTATTGACCTCATGGCCAGCCTGCTCGGCCATGCAGACCACAGAGTCGGGGCTGATGCCCGCGAACTTGCCTTGTGATGAGCTTCCATCCTAGGAAAAAAATATTCAATTTTTAACGAATTTTTGAAAGTAGGTGTATTTGTGGCTTTTATAGGTGGTTTTGCGTATTTGTCAATGCTTTTTTAAATTTTGTCGATTTTTTTAGCACTTTCCTACGAGGTTCTAAAACTGAGATTGGACCTCTTTATGCGCTGAGGGAATATAGGCGCCAAGTGAAAATCCCACAAATTATTGTGTATAACCTCAACGATATAAATGTTTTACCTTTTCATTGAGCGGAGGAGTGTCGCACTGACTGGAGCCTCCTGATTCTGATGCTACAGACTTGTTTCTATCACGTTCTCTGCTGCTATTCGACTTTTTCGAGTGACTTTTAGTACTCGAAAGTGAGTTAGACATTTTCATTTGTAACGACCACCTTGAAATACTCACAACATGATATATTAGGTTAATGATTTACATATAATTCCGGCTAAATTGTGCCTGTTATAAAATAAGCAATCACGTAAGTAAACAATTCTTCAAACAAATTGATAAAGAACGGTAACAAGAAATGCGAAGCGCTAACTCTATTTCCCCGAAACTGACAGACGGTTGACACGCTTCACATTTTGACAGTGACAATCAGCAGCAGTGGTAGCATTTCGTCCCAAAAACTACCCAAAACGGTATCTGAAGCATACAGCAAGAGGAGAGCAACCTCAATTGACAGCAATTTTATGCAGATCTCGGTTTCATTTTTATTTCAACTTTACAGCTTACCATTGTTTTTTCAGTTGATTTTAAACTCACTCACATCTACAGAATTACTGGAGCGAAACGTATGTTGGGTCTGAATCCAATCCGGCAATACAACTGTTTCTTGGAACCTTGCTTTGTACCGACCATTCTGAAGAATCTCACCCACTGACAATAAACGGTTTGTTGATCTCCTAAATCCTCGTCTAGGTCTTTGTTGTAAGCTTGACCGATTAGGTTTTTATTTAAAGAATAATATCTAACTATACAGGGAAGAAAAAGTGAAATAATACAACAGGTTCATTTCATATTTTTGTCTATATTCTCATAAGTAAAAAGAGCATGTGGACATAATTGGGTAGGTAACGTCTTTCAATATTAGAAGACGTAATGATCCAAAATAAATTAGCAATGTAGTTTGCTGAAGGCACACAATTCCAGGTTTTGCGAGTTAACAACCACAACAACCCTATTATAATATAATTAAGTTCTCTCATTTCTATGTACATACAAACGATTTATATCTCTCGACAAACTATCATGTTTATCATTATATTACAATATTTACTCTCGTAATCTTCCTGTACAAAGGATTATTGCAATTTTTAGATATCAACTAAATTTAAATAAATGAACATCGCGATAAAATATTATTACCAATCATTACGTACTTACTTAATCCTATCTTTTACAAATATTGGCATAAAATAAAAAAAATATCTATGTTCACATGAGGCACGTTACGATTATCTTTAATTATGTCAACAATACATAACAATTAAGTTCATTTTACTTAAAAATTATGAATAAAATAAATCTGACATAAAAATATTATACTTTAATGTACCATCTCTTACATTACAAAAATATTTCAAAACATGGCAAGTTTACATGTAACACTAGAGCAAGCGCCGTAGTCTCGGCGACGGGATGTCAACGGTATAATCATCATATTTTTACACAAGTTCCTGCAGAACCAATATAATTGGGTACTTGACACCAACAAGCAACCTATGAGTATTTTAAATTGAGTTAGATTATATCTTGGCCGATTAAACATAAATTCTAAGGACATTTGATAAAAATAAGTAAAATAAGTTGGCTGTATTGCCATATGTACAGGAGAATCGGTTGACAAATCATAAAAAGTATTTTTAATGTTTGATGATTATTTTGATTGCTGTTGGTTTCATCTATCCGATTGCCTTTCTTTCCTAAAACCGTTCATTCCCAGAATAATATCATTTGGACACGGATTATTTTAGAAATGGAACAATAAATAAATTGTAAATCGCATGACAGTCATCCATTGTTAACACATGCCATAGACAAATTCAACTCTCATAACAAGTTGTAAAAAGGAGATGGCCAAAAAAAGACCCAGAGTCGACAGGAACTTCATATGTATGATTGGATTCAGTATAATTTGTGGATTTTAAAAAGTATTTCAAATCATCTAAAAACCATGGGGTTCTCTTTTTATAACGTTTTTTCGATCAAGATTTTAGTTCACAAAAAAGTTTACTTTTACTGTTTGATGTTCGTTGGAAGTTGAATGCAGACTCGTGATTGGACCGTTTTGCATTGCTAAGTCATTTGTTATATTTGACAATGTCACATGGCGCGATTTTCAAAGACAATTTCTCCAAAAACATATCATAGCCAGTTGTGAAGGTTGCATGTAACTGCGAAACCTCTCCAAGTAGGTAAGGTCGGTGCTTAATCGCATCTGGAGTGGTTAAATATAAGACCACCAGGCCAACTCTGAAACTGTGGGGTTATTACTAGTGGCTTGTATAATGTTAGTTTACTTTGCTTTTTTATGTCCTTTGATGTTAATAATCTTGAAAATCAACATATATTCAACATAACCTATTTTTGCGATAATATGATATAGCTCCTATACCCCATGGATTTCAGTCTGGATTTTTTGGCACCATCAAAGGTCTGTCATAAAGAACCTATTGGTAACCATTTCATTGCTGTCGATTCTGGGTTTTTTTTCTATGAAAATTTGGCCATCTCCTTTAAATCATTTTTTAAATATTTTTATTTACAAATAAAAGACAATACAAAACTGATAATCTGTCTTTTATATGTATATAAATTATATGTAGATTTAGTTATAATTATTATGTAAAAAAAATCTTTTTGTATTGTTCCGTGTTTAAAAGTACAAAGTGTCATGATCTGTGCACACTTGCCAAGTTTGAGTTGTAATCTGTGTGGATAGAGAAACGCTGAAACAATAAGACACCCACACCCGATGAAATAAAGGCTTGTCGTGAGGTCAGTCGGAGTCGCTGCCCGACTCCGACAGGCAGAGATCATCGTTGAGGACGTCGGCGGGCAGCGCCGGGTTCGGGGCCGCGGTACCTGGAACACGAAATGTATTTCTTTAGTAGTTAGTAAAAAAAGATTGTCACATGAATGTTTTTCGAAGTTTTTGTTTCTAATAGACCAAGAGTTTTATGAAAAGTCAGACACTATTTATTTGCATCGTTTTAAAAAATGTTTCATAACTTAAAATTGTTCAGAGACTGTACTACAATGACAAGATCAGCTGTGAAGATCATATCACATAACCTTCACTGGAGGTCGGTAAATAACGTCTTATAATTAATTTTATTCACAGATGTGTCTGATGCCATTATGTATGACTGCCATGACTCATAATATTGTACTATTTATTATGTAATATTTTTTATATTTTCTTTATTACACAAGAAACAACAAAATACAATTAAAAATACTTTTCGCTTTAAAAAGGACGCCTTGAATATAAAATGTGAGTAGTACTGACCGTTGGGTATGGAGTGATGCGCGCTGGAGTCGTTGTCGTCGCTGTCGCTGCCGCTGTCCGAGTCGCTGCCGCTCTCGCTCGACGAGCTCGACGAACTGTCCTCTTGTTGCGGGGGCTGAACATAAATAAATGTAGAGAATTTAAAAGATAATGCAGATACAATTTATGAAACGATGCTATGAGTGTCAAAATTGCACTTGGTGACTAAGCCAAAAAAAGCACAGATTCTTTGGACTATTATAAACTGCAAAGGGCTCTCGCTTATCGCCCGATGTGATTACATTGTATTAATACATTTCTAATGATAACTCTATGTTGTGTTGTTCAAACTATGTCACGATACTGCCGGGCATGAAGCAACGGCTATACTTTGCAAAACGTTAAAATATATTACCTGATGGTGTTGAGGTGGCGGCTGGTAGGCGTTAGTATTGTGATGGGGCCTCTCAGGCGCCGGGGGTGCGGGCCGCTCGTAGGGCCGCGCGTACCCGTTGTGTGCGGCGTGGGGCCCGGCGCTGGGGCCCAGGCTCGGCAGCGCGGGGCCCGTGGCGGGGCCCAGGCTGGGCAGCGCGGGTGCAGGGGCCGGCGCGGCAGCCGCGGGGCCGCCTAGCGAGTCGTCTAGCCCGATCATCGGGAGAGATGCTAGGGTACTGTTGCCGCCGCCTGACCAACTGTTCAAATATAACATGTCAGATTAAAGAATTTTTGCTTGAGCATTGGTGATTTTTAATTCAACCTTCAAAAATTAAATTTCAACGTTCAAATATGAGTTTTATCTACTGAAAACATGTCCTGAATCTATGAGAAATCAATGTAGGAAACTTTATTCTGCAAAACATATTTTAAGATTGATATTTATGATGTTGCAATGCAATATACTAATTCTAACGACTACTACTACTACTAATAATAGATTCTAATTCTTACATAGGACTTTTAGGTACTCTAAATTGTCAATACTGTCCCTATAAACTTCTTATCAAAAAACTTACGGCGCAGCCTGTGGGGGCGAAGTCTTCTGTCTGGGAGGAGATCTGACGAGTGTGGGCGGCTTGGCGATGTTGCCGGCGCCGTTGTACCGCGCCGCGGGGTTCGCCGGACCCGTACCAGGTACTGCTAATGTAAACAGTAAGGTTACGATAAATAGCACAGATATGTACTTGATAAACTATGTGACAGTTGATAAAATACCAATAAGTTGAAACAAATAGATAGATAGGATTTTTGAATTTTGAAAAAAAAATGTTAGACTTTTAAAGACAATATCGTTTGACGTGTAAAAAATGGCACTTTTAAACATATTAGATGTCAAATAAACTTAGTTAAACGAGATGAACATTCAACCATGGCCTTATGGTTTTTCTTTTAGCGTATTTGCAAATTGCAAACCGTATTGCTAATAACATGAGGCACATTATTGCGCAAACCTGCGTTAGTAGCACTGCAGTTGCTGACGTCAAAATTTTAACCGTATGAGCTAGGACACAAGGCACATTATCGCACAAACTTGCGTTAGCAGCACTGTGGTGGTTGCCTTCATAATTTCAACCGTATTGCTAATAACATAGAACACATTATCGCACAAACCTACGTTAGCGTTAGTAGCGCTGCAGTTGCTCACGCCACAATTTCAACCGTATAGGCAATAACATAAAGCTCACTATCGCACAAACCTGCATTAGTGGCGCTGCGTCGGTTGGTGGCGACGCGCGTGCGTGACGTGGATCGCTGCGTTGTGTTCGTGAAGTCTGTCGTCACCGGCGTCAGCGGCCGCGGCTTTTGAGTCGTTTCTTGTCTGGAGGAAGATTATTAACTAAGTATTAGAAAAATATATAAACGGATCGACTATGTAGGTAAAAATAATGAAGAATCAAAATGAGCATGGCCCATACAAGAGAATTTGTTCAGAACAAACAGCTATGGTATCAAAATCTCAATCATCACTGCAATTTATGAATTTTCACCCCCCATTAAAACTTTTCTATTAGATTCGGGGAGACAATTTTTCATTTTACAAGTTAATTAATAACTTACCATGGGGCTAACCGACCGTGTGTGAAAAGGTGTCCCGACATTATTATTTATGTATTTATTATTTTAGTTACTCAAATAGGACCACAATCTATAAAATCAATTACAAAGACAACTACTAGCTAGATAAAGGCAAAAATACTATCACATTATGGAGACTAGACAGCTTTCGTCATATAACAAGCTCGATCATTACACAGGAGTAGAACTTATTTCAGTAAGAAGACAAATGACTGAAGAAAGTCTACCACCTTTCAAGTGAAAATAGCTTGAGTCTAAATTATTTCGATGACATCACTTTGCATCTGCGTACTACCACGGTATAAGTAAGTACTGTTACCATAACGGAATACACCTTTTCACAGTAGCAACCTTATTAAATTACATCATAATTTTAAGCTTTTTTTGTTCATTTCAGTGAAAGGCAAGTCAGTGAGTCATGGGCAAGTATTCTTTTATTTGTGTGGTACTTTCTAAGTCGAATTGATGACGCAATAGTTATCACGGCTTTCTATAACGGGCTCAGTAGAATAGTAGCGTGACGGATGCCTCAAATGGATGATTCATGAAGGTTGTTGCACATTTGCCGTTCGTCGTTAAGGGGTAGTCAGAAGCCAGTAAGTCTGACACCAGTCTAACCAAGGGGTATTGGGTTGAGGGGGTCAGATAGGACAGTCGCTCCTTGTAAAGCACTGATACCCAGCTACATCCGGTTAGACTGGAAGCCGACCCCTACATAGTTGGGAAAAAGGCTCGGAGGATGATGATGTTGCACATTTGCATATTGTCTTCTAATACGTAATATTTAATAATACGCTCAAGATAAACGTGCCTGTACACATAAATGTATGTTTCAATCACTTTTGTGAGATTGATTTAAGAATTCTAAAGTCTATTTTGTGACCGTATTGACGTATATTACGCGACGAATAAAACGGTAACATCAGCCATTCAAAGCTAAGACCAGAAGACAGTAATTTTATTACTTAAACCATAAATATCAATGGAATATTATGTACTGTCATATTGTAAAGGTTTCAAATGACGTAATGTAATCACTAATCAGGTAATAATAGAAATGTCAAGTGTTGTATTTTAGAAAGTGCGGCTAGGCAGATGATTGCACTAAAATTATTTTGTATAATTTATTAATACATTTTTAGCTCAATTTGTATTGTATAACATTCTCAGGACTAGATAGAAAACTGTATGAAATATGTAATTAATTTTATTTTCTTTTAAAAAGAGTGTCCATGGAGTTTCTTGCCGGTTCTTCTCCATGAGACCAACTCTTTGGAACCGTGCACCTAACTTTCACGTTTCGAAAGAGCTTTCATAGGCCTATTTGAAAGTTAATTGAAATATGACTGACCTTGTCTTTTTAACCTGTATATTACTAGAGAGCTTCTCCAGTGTAATCTCGCCGGTAACCCTGTCTATGATGAGCACGCACTCCTTGGTGTAGGGCCGCTGGTTGCCTTTGAATACCGTCTGTGGGACCCCGGCGCCATCTGTTGGTGGGAATTATAAACTTTGAAATTCAACAGTAAGAAAATTACACAATAAGTAAAGAAAATAACATATAATGCCTTATTAACCATACAACAGCAAGAATAACAAATGGTGTGGTACGCTATGGGCCCCGCGCCACTAGGGCCCTGAACCCAGGCCTTGAAGAGTCCCTGTGCAACCGAACGGACTTGTGATTTCAATGTTTTGCAGTTCAGTCAAGATAAGTGTCCTGCTTTTACTTAGGAGGCCCGTTTTTATTGTTACGGCCCCGTACTATTCTTGCCGGGCCCCGAGAATGCATAAGCCGGCACTACTCCTAATGATGCACTAGCACATTTCAAATCGTTAAGGAACTGACAGTTTCGACCCAATAAAAATCAATAATTGTGTACGATTCTTATAAGTAAGTAATGAAGACGACCTTAAATAGCAGTCTTCAATAATTGTACGCCAATTTTCCTCATTCACGTGTAACTAGAACTCATTAAAACTATGTTGCTATTTCTTTGGAAAAACCAATACGTCACTTGGAAAATCCATTTTCTTAATTTATTTCGTGCAAAGAAACTGCAGTTACTTGAAAAAGGCTCATTTGCCTTTTTTGGCAGTCCTGTAAAATATTTCAATATCATAAGGAAAAGTAGAGTGAAACACACTATTTTTATCTACATAATATCTAAACTGAATGCAAATAAAAACCCCGTTATTCAATTCTATTTATAACTAGGAACTTTAATAAATTTTCAAAACCAGGAAAGATGCAATATATTGCACAAAAATAATACATTATACAAAAATATATTATTATTCAAGTAGTAGACATTAACAACATTCAGATGTTTTTGCGAGATTTATTGCAAAGTTTGAGAAAACCAGATGAGTGGACTATTAATGGAAATGTGTTTATTTGGGTGCATACTTCACGTATTTAGATTCTTTGCCGCTAACCCATTTACAATCCAGATATGTCTAGGAAAAAACTGTAAGGCATTATCTGCCCAGGATACTTTTCAATATTTTGGGTTTGGCTTCCAGTCTTACTGGCGACTGCCTATGTGACCTAATCATCCCGTTACGCGGCCAACATGATGCCTCTTGCAAAGACTGAATCGTGTTATTATTTTGATACAATCTATGTACATATTTATTTTTTTTTATTGAGAATTCTGCGTGATTGTTTTGAATCGTGGTTTTAGCACCTCTTGCCAAACTTGGAATGAACGTGTACGCCCATATAAACGAAATTTGTTAGGTACCATCGGGCAGAGAAGGTTGCGCGATCTGTATAGGACACATGCGCGTAAATGGATTGGGAATTAGTTACGAGCCGACATTAAGTTTGGTGCTAACTATTGCTTTTGATTTGTCTTTTCTATAATGCGGACAAATTAATACAAACCCAAATGTGGTACAGTGACGGTCACTTGATTATTTGTTCCAACATCCACCGTTGCCATTTTGTTAACGTCAACTGACGCCGGCTTGAAGTCATCTGAAAAATATGAAGAACATTTTTTACAAACATTGTAAAATTATATGAAAGAGGACATCCTCTAGGTATGGCATAAATAAGTTTTTATGTTGTAGGGTAGAAATCCATGGATCTGTAGAACCAATTTTGAAAATTCTTTTAACAACAGAGAGCTACGTTATTTGTGAGTACGTTATAGCGGTATTTTATTTGGGAAGGTAGAGGAATGTCCAACAGAATGGTGTTTTGCCGCAGCACCAAAACACATCCCGCATTGTAAAAATCAAGTAAATCCCGCGACATGACGGCCTCCCAACCGCGACTTTTTCCTTCACTATATTTTTGCTTAATCTTATTACTTGTAGAATGAACGAGAACTTTGATGTTTAACAGTAATGTATGTAAATTGGTTGAATACCTAATACGGATTATAGGTCAATGACCTTGCTTGAACTGTAAGTTCAATAGGTTTCATTATTAACAAACAATCCTGGCTGTAAGCCAAGCAAAGGATGCATACTTCTATTGGGACTTTAAAATCAGGTTAAAAGAGTCCAGGAGCACCTCACCTAAAATGAATTTTG
This sequence comes from Helicoverpa armigera, assembly GCF_030705265.1. Lineage (NCBI taxonomy): Eukaryota > Metazoa > Arthropoda > Insecta > Lepidoptera > Noctuidae > Helicoverpa > Helicoverpa armigera. The sequence continues at coordinate 2,858,235 of NC_087132.1, read as the reverse complement.
TTTAAAACAATATATTTTTTTTAGCAATTATGTTTTAAGATTTAAATAATTATGCAACCATTAGAATATTGTTTTATACATTCTTGCATAAACTGTACAAATGATAGTCAGATAGAATAGCTAATAATTGCTTGCAAATTGCAATGCTTATAATTTTGTATTTCAATTCATTTATTTATCCAAATACTTGTTTAACTTAAAATATTATAATTACTAAAACTATACCCAGCTGTTCTCTAAAGCTTGGTCAAAGGTGAAGATGTGGTGAATGGGATACTTACAGTGAGTGTGCCATTATGTTTGAAATGTGTACTGAAGCTTCAAAATATAATCCGAATTATTAGACAGATCTTACAATAAGAAAATCTGATCATTACCATATGAAATAGTATCTATGATTAGGGAGGTTGTAGTGACCAACCTTTACCTTTATTTTTTTAATTCTGTTTAAAAATTAATACTTACATTTGATAGTGTGGTACTGTGATGCCTTATTATTAGTGAAACTGGCTCCTAACTTTAACTCTCTCACATCATAGTTCAGGCTGTGTTTATCGGCCATTATGACCCGCTGTCTATGCCATAAATATATTTGTTTCCTAGAACATAAAATATACAAAATTATAACAAAAGACCATATCTGAATAATAACTTATAACATACAGTAGGTATGTTATTTATTCATTTACTCTTAAAAATGTTTAGTCAAATTGTAAATATTAGGTAATTCTTCTCTGTTAGGTAAGTCATCATTTCTAGAAAGGAATGCAAAAAGGTATTATGATATTTATTAATGAAACAGTTTTTATTAAAATACTTTCAGGGAATAAATTAATATCAGGCAAAAGTAAAACCATCAAGAACTATTGCTAACAAGCTGTGCACTAAATAAAATTATGCAAGGCATAGTTCAGTTGAATAGTTTATACTACATGCTTATCAGTGAATGTCAGAGTATCACTGATAGTCAACTTACTGAGGTAATCACATGCATTCATTCATTAATTAGCTGAATCAAAACCTTGAAGTTTTTAGACCAAGTACTTAAACCTTTCTCTTTTCATATTAAATTCAAGTTCAAGTTTAAAATACCTGCTACTATATTCTACATAGGGCTATACATATTTCTTTCAGAAATTGAGTGCATTTTATTGGTCAGTTTGGCTCATATACAACCTCTTTAAAGTATATGGGGTGTGGCAAAAATAATCTACTTTTATTTAATGCACCTATTTTGTATTGAAACCTCTTTATATTATGCTGGTTGTACAATAAATACAGGCAAGAATTATCATGTAACTACAAGTATGAAGGCAATTACTGTGCCTACATATCTACTTCCTTGAACTTTCTTTACTACTATTTGTCTTATAAACTATCTAAGAAATACTATGAAGTTTTGTGTGCTTTATAAGCTGAATTTCCAAAAAAATAGGTTCTCATTATAAAAATAATCCATTCTTGGGTTAAAATATGTAATGGAAATTCTTGATTGCACAATTTCAACATTGCTTCATTTAAAAAATTTAGCTGAAGATTTTTTTCCTCTGATATATGGTACTTGAAATTAATAGGGAATATTCAAGTGGGATTATTATATTCCTATTATTACTTTATTTTCAGTCAGAATTGGAAGTTAGAAAAGAAATCAATTTATCTGCATAGTTGTGTCAGCTTTTGGTGATATTAAATTAATTTACAGTTACTACATATCGTAAATTATAAATACCTGTATTACAAGTAAATACACCGACACAGGTAGCTATTATGCATACGTATCTCTACATTCACTAACACAGCTGACAAACTAGGTCTAATTTTTTTTAGCCACAACACAGTTTATTTTACTTCTCAAACTAGATAAGAATTTGCATTATTATAGCATAAGATTCTGCACAAAGATCAAAAATATATAGTTAATTGCAACATAAACTCATAAAAGAAAGTTCAAATAGATAAAATATGGCAAACAATTTTTAAGACAGAATGATACCCTTACCTTCGATTGGTTCTCCACCGATGATATAAAAGCCCAGCTATGTCTCAGAAATAAATGTCATCGTCAGTATATTTTTTAGGTGCACTAATTAGATAATAATTTCATGGAGAAGGGCTCGCTGAGGCAATAAAATAGTCCAATAAGTTAGACATGGACTATTCCTTCGACCTAGTTCCCATGACGTTTAATTTAGAGATGGCGTGTTATCACCATACTAATCAAATAGAGGAACTCTAACTTACTATCAGTTAAATATTACTAAATAATCATTAGTATGTAATAAATTGAAATTATTTTGTAAAATTTAATGACTTTACAGAGAAATTATAAGTGTAAATTATATTTTTTTAGGACTTTTCCACATAGTTCAACCAAAGGAAAGCTTTTGTTTCTATTTCATTTGTCTTTCTGAAAATGAAAAAGTCTGTATCGTAAAGGTTCTGTTTTCCAAGTATAGGTATAATTTGTTTCTATCCTAAGTCCATAAAATATTTTTGATGTTATTACTAAACATTCTAAATCAATACCGTGTCAAGATCCGCCGTATCATTTAAAATTTCCGGATGCTAAATGCCGTTTAGGACCGAAAGTATATCAAATCTAACCTTTACAGGAACTGAAAATACCTTGCTTGTTGGATTGCTTGTTTGACTTGGAGACAGTAGTTCTCTTTTTGTAAAAGTTTGTCTTTTATTCCGTCCTGCAACTCTCAAGAATTTTAGAGCAGGCAAGTCCCCCGTTCCCTGCAACTTGACACTGCCAATCCAGTGTCATTGTCAGAACTGACAGTAAATTGTTGTTTTTTTATTGAATGACATTCTGAATCGAACGAAATCGAATTTGGATTTTTGCTGGTGTGCTTTGTGATTGGAGATTATAATTTGTTGATTTCGTTGCTATAGCCGAAATTGCTTAGAAACTAAACAATATGACAAAAAAGTCAATAACTTTGGACGTCGATCCAACGATAATGGAAAAAAATATGAGAATTATAAGGGTAAGTTATTCAATTTCACGTTATTATTCATAGATCCTTATTTCATGCATCGTATTATAATAACTTTCGTATGATTTTAAAAGATTTTAATTCGAAAAAGTGCTAATTTATGAATGAGGAGGACGTAATGTAATCTAATATTTTTTTTGATTCAGGAGAGTCCAGTGGAAGAAGAATTTAACAAACTTTTAAATACAGTTGAGACTGTACCAACAAAACTCGTGAAACCATCGCCAGGTAAGGAATTTCATATTTTCTAATTATCTGCAGTATATATTCATGCAGTATATTCTCCTTACTTCAATTTCATATTTTTGATTCACAGGCTTTTGTGTGAAAACTTTTACAAAGCCAGATGGCAAGAAGGTGTTTGTCAACATTTGTCTGACTGATGCCATCATCTGTCCACGAGACATTACCAATGAAGAGCTCATGCAGATCCTCAGTTCTGAAGACCCATCTACATACAGAGTACCCATGAGTATTGGTGAAGGAAGAACTGAACCTGACAAGTCAGGAGCACCAGCTACCGTCTACGATGTAGCCATAAATCCAGACTTCTTTACAAAGATTGAAAAAGATGATCTATTCCAAACATTCTTCCTGACTGTTGTCTTTGAAGGATTGCAAGACAAGTATCAGTTTGAAATAGACATGCAAAAGTACACAATTTTGAAAAATAGAAAGTCTATTGGTACGTTGCAAAGTCATAGAATACAAATAAGAGGTATAGCACCTCCTCCAACTCAGGTGAAAGGACCTTTGATTGAGGAGTTAGATGACAAGGGTGTTGTTCAGAAACCAAGTATTCCATCGGCTGTGAAGAGAGAATTGGAGTATCGGCTGAGGAGGGAACCTCCTACTGGGGAAATTGACTACTTGCTGGCTGAAATCAAAATACCTGCATCTGTTAGTAATGACATATAATTCAAATTTAGAATAACTTCTTTTTTGTCTGAATATATAAGCAAGGAATCACTTATTCCCTTTCTGTATAGAAGAGGCCTTTGCCTTAGTTAGTGGGACAACAAAAAAGCTGACAATAATGCGAGGATGAATTGTTTTTATTGTTGTGAAGATAATTTTTTAGGTCTCATATTCTTCTTGCAGATAAGTCTCAATGATCTGAACTTGGAAGTTGGTGAAGACCGACTGGTGTTGGACTCTAAAGGAGTATTTGAGCTGGTGGATTTCTTCCTGCCCTGCAGTGTGGACCAAGATGCTATTGATGCTCAGTTGAATAGGAACTTTGATGTTAGTTGCTTGTACATAATGTTATTTGCTACTTAATTTACACAGGATCTATATTCTGTTAAACATCTAGTCCAATCTTTTTGTATTTACTTTATGATTCTGTAGCAACCAAAACTGCCCTCTTTCTAATACCCCTAATTTATTTTTTATAGTTGTTTTCCTGTAGTTTCTCTCACTCTCATCCTGTGGGAACTATTGCCCATACCTAGATAAATTATAGCGTATGTTACTCAGAAGTAGTGTAGCTATAGTGAAATAATTTTTCAAGTCAGTTCAGTAGTTTCTAAGTTTTTAGGGTGCTTACAAACAAAAAAATGTTTCTTGTTTATTATTATTAGTATAGATTGGCGTATACTATGTGAATATATGTTCAGTTGTTTTTGAGTTCATCAGGGACAGATGAACATGGCAGACCTTGTTTTCTTATGTAGTAATGCTGAAAATGTTGATTTCAGATGCTGTATGTGAAGATGCCAGCAATACATTAGATTATAATTATATTATTGTGGATGCTTGAATAAATAAAAATAAGACTGCAATTTGTTCTTTTTATTGTTGGTCAAAGCAATTACAGTGCAGTATAAAATTAGTTAACCATGGCTTAACTAGCCATATAGTATAAAACTGTGGTTTGTATTATGGTACAAAAGGATACATTCAGGTATAGCTTGTCAAAGCTGATTGGTTGGCTCGCCCCACTACAATGACCATGTGGACATATTTAAAATATTTCCGTTCAGACGAGCTCTAGATTGCAGGGGCGCGATTCTACTTATTTTACTTAAGAGACATACAATTCACATCCGATTGAGATTTGAGAGGCCCCTGGTGGTAGTTTGTATTTGTAATCCTGCTCTATGTAAATGCACCCAAAGGCACTACAATTTTATTGTTAGTTTATTACGATACTCCTAATACATTTGTAATACTTTAGGTGATGTTATCAAGGAAGGAATAATTGTCATTTCAGTTTGGTTTAGTATTGTACAGTTCCCATAATTATTTTTCTTATGTAATGCTACAGTTACAGTATATTAATATCACATTAAATGCCAATATCTCCACTGTACACAATATATGAATACTTGCATAAAGAACTGGTTTCCTAAAGTAATGGAAAATACGAGATTTCAAATTATTGTTAAACACTTATATGTAGAGATTACTAAAATTAAAGAAATTCTGAAATTTATAAAACATAGACCATATAAAAAATGTACAAAAGTAAGTACATACAAAATTGAGATAACAAAAATGCAACATGGAATTGATTTAATTTTACTACATTAAAAGTTAAAAAATAATTTAAAATTGGAATCTACTTAACATTAATCTAAAATGTAATTATACCTATAGGTAACAAAAAACCTGCCATATTATAATTAAATTAGTATGCGAGTTGTGATTCGACTTATAAGCCTCAAGATCCTAAATTAATAATTCATTATATTTTCATGGCTTGTATCTATGATTGAGTTATCATGTATTTATAAAATAAAATTAACATTTTATTGTGATAAACAGTTATTAAAACATTTACGTCGTCTACATTTATACAAGTAAAACAAAGAGTCCAGATAATTTTATATTCAGCTTTTTTCTGTATAAGCCCTAGCATTTGTATAAACACCCTAGGCGACAGTCTTGCTCGAAATAAGTCATTAATAATCAAGTTTAATAAACCACAATAACTCAAACATTTTAAATTGAGATTAACAAAAGAGATTCTACTTAAAACTCATCATGTTTTATATGAAAACTTTTTTGTATACTAGGGTCGATTCCAGCCAGTAAGTTTTCATCGTACCTCCTCAAAAGAGGTTTTAGTTCTTCCAACATAGATTCATGGTCCCTTATCTGTATGTCGATGACGGTGCTAAATCTTTGGCGTTGGTTTCTTTTGAGGTAAAGTTTGAGAGAAGGATAGCTCATGATTTGTTCGTGTTGGCAGACGCCTCTTTCGGTTACACAGTTCACCTTGCCTAATTGGACGGCGTTGTTTAATAACTGAAAAAAAAAAGACAAGTTATTGTATCGATAGTGCAAAAAATAACTCAAAAATTGTGATTAAGTAAAACAGGTTCGAAAGGAATTGCTTTTGGGTTAGTTTATAGTATCGATAAAAAATACTTTAACTTTGAAATTATACTTACAATTCCCGTTACAGCGAAATCTGCATATTTTTCATAGCAGCTATAACATCTTGGCGAATGGAAGTACACCAGCCAAGGTTTCTTGGTCCTGCAAAAATTAACGCTAGGTACTTATTTACTTGTACTAAATTCAAAATTACATAAAAACCTCTGAAATATTGATAGTTTATGACGTATGTAACATTAAGTATATTTTCGAATGTAGATAATTGAAATAGGTGAACAGGGCCATTTGACCATACATATTTTTCCGACTTTACAAAACGTAAGAAGTTATCAATTCAGATGTTCGTATTTTTATATCAATAAATCTCAACAGTAAATAACATACCCAGTAGGATTCAATTCTTCATCGATAACGTTTTTGGAGAATGTATTCCAGTTGAGTTTCAGTACGGAGTCGTCGATGTAGTTGAGTGCCCACTCTAACATGTACGGCGCTTGCGATAGGTGTTGTAGACTTACACTGAAAAAAAAATAAAACAATATTTATGTAAATATAATAAGGTATTCTAAACAGCAAGTGTCAATATTGGTCCAGGTAACACAGTTCTTTTCTATATTCCATTATTAAAAGTATTTTTTTGTTAGGAGATTATGGGAGTGTCAGACTCTTACTGACGGGCTGCGGGATTGTTTGCGCGAGTTACCGCGGCCCTGGTACATAAAAGGCCCACGACGGAACACGACGTGTTCAGTTTAGTCAGTGAGAGTCTGACACTCCCTCACCGCTGCCCACCCACAGGGATCATTTGATGACTTTTGACGTCGTTAAAAAAAAGACTTAAAACCCATCATGTTCAAACCTCAATATCTATGGAAAAGAAACAGCAAGAAACTCCATAAACAATCACGTACATATTAAACAAGTTTTTGGTATTTTACGAACCTGTAGTGATGTCCCGAGGCAATAGGATATAGCCTGGCGGTGGGCGAGCGGATGTTCTGACAGAAGGCGCTCGTACTCCGCGCGCAGTTCAGTATGCCCACGCGGACGAACTGTAGCGGACGGAGCTGAAATCATTACAATAACTTGTTACAAATACGTCTACAACTTGACTATAGATACATAAGGTGAAATAGCTGCCTGATAATGAAGATTTAAAAAATAGGATACACGAAATTACTGGTGAACTGACACGCACAGTTAAAAGTGTAGCATTGTATTTGAACTTATATTTAAGACATGGTTCTATGTATTTTCCGACTACAACATAGTTGGGAAAAAGGCTCAGAGGATGATGAGGATGATGGTTCTATGTATTTTCATAGCATTATAGATTGTTTTTTTTTCACGCTAATCTATACTAATATTATAAAGCTGAAGAGTTTATTTGTTTGAACGCGCTAATCTCAGGAACTACTGGTCCGATTTGAAAATTTCTTTCAGTGTTAGATAGCCCAGTTATCGAGGAAGGCTATAGGTTACTTTTTATCCCGGTACGGGAAGTAGTTCCCACGGGTGCGGGTGAAACCGCTGGCAGAAGTTATAATTAAGGATTGTTTATACCTTTTTAGCGACAGTCATCCACTCGTAAGCTAGATCACTACATAGTTGGCCGCAGTACTGCGGCAGGTAAGCCACGAGCCACGCCTGCTCTCGGGACGACGCGTCTAATATTTCTAGCACCTGATTGTCATCTAATTCTAGATCTGAAAGTAAGTGATACAATATTTTTATGGGTATTGAACAATCGCAAGCTAAGTGAACGTCAAACTCGCGCAAGATAAAAAAAAAATTACGAGAATATTCATTGTATTATTAGAAATCAATATTTATTGTTAGAAATAGCCAGAACAATAATACATGATATGTAAAAAAAAAAAACAATTCTTACATCTTAAAGATTCAATAATAAATCATATTGTCTGCATATGATTAACGATTGCAATGTGATTGTAGAGCAGACTACCCTATAGACCAAATGGCAGACCTATATCAAACCACTGAAATATCATTAGAAGACAATCGCTCTTATTATTAGTAGCAGAATGCCCGATAAGGTTAAAACTGCTGTTGATATTACATTGTCTATACTATACTAATATTATAAAGAGGAAAACTTTGTTTATTTGTTTGCTTGTAATGGATAAACTCAAAAACTACTGGACCGATTTTAAATATTCTTTCACCATTAGAAAGCTTTATATTATCCGCGAGTATCATAGGCTATATTTTATCCCGGTGCGGGCAGTAGCTCCCACGGGACGCGGGTGAAACCGCGGGAAAACGGCTAGCTATTCAATAAAATTGTCACATTATTACATTAGCAGAATCGGGCCCCAGCCGTGGTTCAAGACAATATATTTATACATGCTAGTAATAATAATAACACTTACCTCCACTATCAATGACCATATCAATGAAGTCCAACAACTGATTCTCGTAGTCCCTCCCGGCGTACACACTGCGCTTGCGGGCTGCCTGCACGAGTATGGCGGCATGCGCGGGGGCTACTGAGCGGCAGTACTTGTCTGTTGTTATTGTGCAGCTCATTATGCCGAACTGGGGGAAAAACAGTTTATCAAACTAGGCTGAAAATCAGCATCTTTTTGAACACAAAAAAAAAAATACACAAAGATAGACTCCAAATCGCCTACCCTTAACCATTTCCTGTGTTATTGCTACAGAAATCTGTCATACTAATTATACTAATATAATAAAGACGAAACATTATTTTAGTTGTTTTTACCCTAAAGATTTCACTGTTGGGTATCCAGGTTTATACTACTTATTATCATTTGTAACAGAATATTTTTAAAACAAGACTTACATTAACATTTTGATCCTCAATAAACTGCTGACTAGCTCGAGTGAACGGATCCACAATGTGTTCCCACTTAGTCCCATATGGTGCTACTAACAACACCCATACTCCTGTGTCACCTGAAATTGTAATTAGTAGATGGTTAACAGATAACTCTTCTCAGTAAATATATATAGCTTATATAGAAGATTTTTTAAATATTTCAACTAGTGAGTTCAAAATAATTATATTATTATGATACGCGCCTACGAAGATCATAATATGCGAAAACAGTATTTTGTTTCGAATCACACTGTATAAAAAGGCTGGCAATAGAAACTGAAGGGTACAACTTTTCCTAAGTTGGGGGTTGGCTTCCATTCTAACCAGATGCAGGTGAGTTTGAGTACCAGTGTTTTACAAGGAGCGACTGCCTATGTGACCACCTCAACCCTGTTACCCGGGGAAATCAATACACCTTGGTAAGACTGATTGACAGTTTTTCTGGGTTGTACCCGTAAAGATATTTACCTCCATCCAAAATCCTGTGCAAATCAGAAGCAGATAAAGTATGTAGGTTAACAGCTTCTGAGGCAGTATTAATAAAGTCGTGAACATCAGCAGAGCTAGCCGCACGTTGGTACCCGCCGCCTCGCTTCAGTAGCGCCCAGGCGGGCGTTTGTTCTACGTGAAGAGATGCACATAACTCGTTGTGTTTAGAGCAGTCGATTTCACCTGGAATTGATAAAGGAAAATGTAAATTGTATTATCATTATAGACTATTGCACTATAAAAGTAAAATCGGACAAGATTTTATAGGTGGACATTTAAGAATATTCAGTAGGTCTTCAGGATTCGTTGGAACGCATGGGATTTTAGAATATAGAACTAACATTAATCACGAATTTGTATGTGTGTTAAAACTACTGGATACATTTTGATGAAACTTGGTAGTAATATATGTATATAGGAATAACATGCTTCTTTGTCCGGGAAGAAGTGACCTAAGCTTCCGGCTGGCAGAAGCTAGTATTAGTGTATTTTTTTTTTATTTACTATATCATCATCCTCCATCCTCCGAGCCTTTTCCCTATCTAAGATATACTTAGAAAGTACATACAAACTTAGAAAAGTTGCATTGGTACTTGCCTGACCTGGGATCGAACCCGCGCCCTCATACTTGAGAGGTTGGTCCTTTACCCACTAGGCCAACACGACTTTTTTCATATTTTCATATTTACTATATCATAGACCTTAAAATTCCTTATAACTGCTTAAAAGTGAAACGTACCAAAGTTCATATTAGGAAATGCATTAATCATTTGATGTAGCTGCAACCGACTATCTTCTTTAGACGAGAAGAACAACACCCACGTCTTCTGAGAGCCTGTGCGTAAACTGTTCCTTATTTCCTGAAATTAAAATACCAAAAGTTTCTCAAACAATGATCCAGCCATTATTTTTCAGATTACTAAGGTCTCAGTTATTCATTTTGGTAATTACCCTATGTTATACCATAGATATTGGACATAGTAAGAATTTTTTTACCATCTTTCGACAATTGGTTAAGTAGAATTTATAATAACTATAGTTCTGTGGAGATCAAAGGGGGAGGCCTATGTTCAGCAGTGGACGTCCTATGGCTGAGATGATGATGATGATGATATTTACAGAGAAAGTACATCAACTATTAAAGGTAGCCAATGGTTATTTTTCAAAAGTTTTACCTTCAACTTATCAGGTCCAATGAGTTCTATTTTAGGCAGAGATTCCACAATTTCCTTCAGGATCTCCTTTTCATCCGTGCTCTCTATTTCTTTCTTAATATTCTTGTATTTAAATACTACAGCTGTGTAGTCATTGCTGGTTAGTTTACTACGTAAATCGTCGTGGTCTAGTATCGCCACTGTTGCTATTCCATTCTGGAAAAAGGAAAGGATAAAATTGATTTTGATAAAATAAAGTATGATGTGTATTTAATGGTTTGTGCAGCTGACTTTACAGAACAAGCCCTAAGGAAGATGAAGTTTCAATTATATTTAATTTACGTGTCACAAAAACAATTACTTTCGACTTTAAAATAAATCGTGTCAGTATTTTTATCTTCTAAATGGATTAGGGTAGTTTCACTACAACATAGTGGGTTGTCGTTATTGTTCCCGAAAACTTTGAACAGTTTTGGGTTAAAAATACCTACTTCCCAAGTTTCATCACATGACACACAAAAAACCAAATGAAGAGTTATTAAGTGGCAGTTAAAAGTTGTACGAATACTTACCAAATGAAAAGCAATCCTAGTGAGAGCATTTTTGCCGATCCTATTGGCACCCAACACATACAACATGGGTTTGTCATTACTCCTCAACTGTGTGATAGTCGGCACGTGAATCTTATTGCGTATGAACATCATCACAAACTCTTCTAAAGCTTCCAGGGTTCGATCTCCTTTGTGGTATACGAAGTTACCGTTTTGGCCCTGTTGAAAACAAATATGAAACAATTATGTTGATTTTTAGTATTATTTTGCTGTGTTAAAAACTATACGGAAAAAGATATTAACATATTGTTAAACATGACACTTCTTGTGGCATTGTTGGCTAAATCATGATTAGGTACAGCCAAAATGAGGCTTAGAGGCTAAATTAATTGCAATATTGGAATTTTGTCCATATTATTTAAAACTAATTTTCACTCAACTCATTTATATCGGGTTTTCAAAAAAATGCTGGTAATAACAGAAAACAACTTTAGTTTGCATAAACATAACATAACGCCTAGATAAGACCGCCGCCGAGCCGTAAAATAATCATAATTGGCGCAAAAAGTCACGGATTTACATACACGACACTAATTATGCTTACAGTAAGATTGACTGATTGTTTAATTGCCTGCAGAGTTTATATATATTTTTTGAATCAAGATTTGATTCCATTGTTTCATCAATGATTACAAAATATAAAAATATAATACATAATATTAGCATCGAGACAGATTTTCAGCTACAGCGGCTATTGTTTATAGACAGCCTAAAATATTATAATACAAAAGTATGCAGAGACACACATGCACTCTCATGACCGAATGAATACAATTCAACAGGACCGGTGAGAGATTAGATGCAGGACCAACAACTAGGTTAATGGAGCAACTTTGCATCTCAAATTCGCAGTTTCAGTCAACAGCAAGCATTTTTTTCATGTAGGATATACTTACATTTGGATAGAAGAGCAGTGTAGGATAGCTGCCAATCCTCATATTATTGTAACAAAACGAATTGTGATATTTACAGTTTACAGCACCAACTTTTACCTGTAATTGAAAATAAAATTAAATTCACCTATTAAAACATTTTCCTTATTTTTTATGGAAATTATAATACACAATTAAGTTATTGTACGTAGTTTTTTCTAGCTATCTTTACATAATAAGGCTCAAATGAAAAAAGTTATTAAATCACAACTTACTATTCCTTTGTATATTTCTGCCAATTTCTTCCAATGATCAGCCACATTTTGGCACGGTGGGCAGAATGGAGAATAAAAATTTATAAAATAGAAACCATCCTTCAAATAATTTTCTGTAAAAAAATTATGTGTTTGTAATGAGTAGGTAATATTATGTAATTAATACAATTGAATGAAGTTCGATTTTTTCTTGAAATGGTGGAATTTCTTACATAAATATTTATTATTGAACAAAAGCATTTCATTGAAGTGCATTTACGCAAAAATATCTGAAATTGCATTATAAAATTCCAAATGGAATAAGTATGCGTTTATAATTGCATTTGTCATGGATATTAGTGATGCAATATTAAATACTGTTATCAATGTTGGTATTATAAAAGGGTAAAATTTTTGGAATGTTTTTCAACATCGACTATTTACTTGAAAAATATTGAATAAGTATGAAAATTTAATTTATTTTAAAACATAATAAATATTGTACAGTGATTCTGTAGGGATCTTGCTGGGATTTCGGCACCATTTTTAGTTCAAGCATTGATTTTATTCACAGGTTCTCCCATATTTAATCGGTTGAAGTGTTACCAAGAAAAACTTACTAAAGGTGGCTCCCGAAAGCGTGTCCACAAACGGATCATTGTGATACAATCCATTGTAGAATAAATTATCATACTCAGCTTGTGACCGATAATCATATTTCTTTGAGTATGAGAATGATCCATACAGATCATAATCCTTTTTCTTGTCTGGGTCTTTTAAGGTCTCGTAAGCTTCTGTGATTTTTAGGAACTTCTCTTGTTCGTCTGCATTCTGTAAAATTTTAAAAAATAGCGAAATATTCCTTTTTAGATAATACATAAACAGGAATATATTAAGCTTAGTACATACCTAATAATATGCCATTTTGAGGTTTTAATTAAAATATTTAATTAATGCTTATTTTTGTTATTTTTTCATAGCTGTTGTTAAGGATGCTAATTAATAGTACTTACGGGATTCTTGTCCGGGTGATATTTTACAGCTAACTTCTTGTAAGCTTGTCTTATCTCCTGTGCCGAAGCTTTTTTCGTCACTCCTAATATTTCATAGTATGTTATATCGGTTAGGTTAACAGCTCCGATTAGAAAACAACTGATAACTATGAGTTTTAACCTAAAACAATATAATTAATTACAACCTTAGTAATATTATTTTTTTATAAAATTAAATGAACTTTAGCAAACTTTTACTTACATTATTTGTTATTAAATTTTTTAATATTCGAACTAGGCTCAGGCACCGATAAGAACGGAGTACTTAATTATTCATCCGTTAATAATTAGGCAACGTGAGATAACACAATTTACACGAGAAATTGAGATAAAACTAAATTGTTTACTTTTTGTGTAGGTGTCGGCAAGTGTGTTGAACTTCCTTGATGATCCGACACAGATAACTTAAAACTCCAACATGACAGAAGTGACATAATAAAAGTACTCTGTGGAAATGACAGAAGCGTGGCTTCGTAAACGTGAACGGCGCAGACAGACAGAATTCAGTTTACGATTGACTGATTCAGTATTTAAAGTTAAGGACCAGGTTGGGCCAGATTCATGCCAGATTCCACCATAGCAGAAAGGCGCACAGACGTCCGAAGAGAAGCGTGCGGAGCAGAGTGGGGCAGAGCTGAGTTCAAAAACTTTTCCGTTCTGTGCTTGCCTTCACTTTGGTGGAGTCTTTCCCTTGCTGTATAACCAAAATAATTAATCGAGATATGTATGATGTGTGTTAGTATAATCATGCCCACTTTCAGTGTTAATGACCACAGCCACACTATTTATAGTTTTTTAATTTGGCAATCTTGACGCTACTGTCTAAGGGGAATCCTTCGAAAAATTCTCTGAAAACCCCTGTTGGATTTTTCAGAATCGCCGTCACTCCTCATAGATCCCCTCGAAATACATATAGACAGTTGCTACCTACCTAATTGCTGCCAGCTGCCATTAGTCCCTACCAATTGTGTACCAATTGTTTGAAGATAATCAGCATCTAAAGGTGACAGCCATTCTGTTAGCACGATGGCTGCTACCTTTTCCAGGGGTTCGATTTTCGCAGTTTCCTTATTGGGGCCCGATTCTCCTAATTTTACTTAAGCAACATTCGATTCACGTTCGACTCGATTCGACTGAGATCCGATCCCGACGCGATTACGATTGAAGCGTATGTGGCATTCCGCAATTTTTTCTTTTAAATAAACGTTTTTATCCTTTTCTGTCATTTAATAATGAATCATTTTGTCTGCAAATGATTTACAATTGCAAAATGATTGTACAGCAAACTACCGTATAGACCAAAATTACCAAAATAGGAGAGCAATCGCACACCAATCAAATGTCAATCGAATACGATTGGTCTTTTATTAGTAGCAGAATGCCCGATATGGTTAAAACTGCTATTGCTATCATATTGCGATTCGATTTCTATTCGATTTTGACATTATTAACTTAGGAGAATCGGGCCCCTGATTATTATAGGCCTGAAACTCAAAATGTTTTGTGGAAGGATGTTAGAATAAAGAAATCAATAGAGTAGGCACCAATAACGTTGTGAAAACTCGTACTTAGACTTTCGCCACATAAGACCTACCTTTGTGATGCACATTCCAAGAGCGAGTGATAGGACCATAGTAGATATCAAAATATTTTCTGCAGATCGAATTCAAGGTAGGTACTATGCTGTTGTAAAAAGATGCAAGAAGTAGGTAGCTAGACTCAGCTAGAGAAAAGGGAATCTTTACGTTAGGAAAAAATAATAACATAACAAGTGTATTTGCTTGCAAAATTGGGATTTAATTTTCGCTAAATAGAAAAAGAATTGTGCAAAATTATTGGATTCAGTACAATTATTAATCTTGTATTTTCATTGCATAAAATATTCTTAAAATATAATGTGTGGAATTTAAAATATACCTACTACCTCATATATGACTATTACAGTAACATTTTAGAATAACAAAAAGTTACAAAGAAATTCTTAATTATTATTTTAATATAAAACTATTTTCTTGATAAAATAAGGTAGGTAGTTAAATACCTAAAGGTGGTTCAACATTTGTAACACCATAAACCTGGTAATTTTTTCCGAACTTTGGTGTTGCCAGTTTGGTGCTGTGTAAGTTACAAATGTGAGCCACCCTCTATAAAACTTTAATTGTGCATATAAAGCTGTTTGTACATTAAATAATATTAAGATTCACTTGGAGAAATATTTGTTTAAGTACTTATATCTAAAAGAAAACTTATCACAGGATGGGGCAACTTGTTAACATTATTCTTTGACAATGTATTGGTAACTAGCGTTATAATAATAATAGGCATTTACATCTAACCAGATCCTTTGATCACACCTTACTTAGTTAACTAAGGCACTTTAATTTCATTACTAATTAAAAACTATTTTCTCAAAATATAAAATTTTATTTTCGTTATTTCGACATGACAGCCTTTGTAATGGACCTATCCTAATGATTTACTAATAAATCTACCTTCTACCATAATTTTAAACACATTCCACAGACCTAACTTTAAAGTCTATTTCACGAAAGAAGTTCCGCAGACGTAGCGCTATTGTCTATGCGATAGCTCAGTAAATACGTACAAAAATATATAGTTCCACAATTTTCCGCGGGACTTCTATCGTGAAATGGACTCTACGCGAGAATTTGTTCTTTTACAAAATATTTTCATTGATTTCTGAATTTTTTGTTGCCAATTATTTGAGCAGTTTGTATTGTAAAAAGGACCAAAATCACGGACTCGAGTACTGTCAATCGTGTGTTCCCGTCCACCTTCGAGGTACCCACAAACCCTTGGATCAATAAATGCATTTTTTTTATAAAATTATATCAGCTATTAAATTAAATTTATCTAACTAAAAATAAACCCACTATTTCCGTTTTATTTAATGTTTATATAAATTAAGGCAATTTTGAATTTTTCAGCATAGCTGCTATTTTACCTAAGTGGTTTAGCTTTCATAGAAGTTTAGACAGAATTGGTATCAGAGACGATGTAGACTTTACCTGTATGTAGTAGGTAATATGAAGTTTGATTGGCATGGAATAAGATATAGAACTGCACAATTTAAGGCGTTGACCAGTCAAGTATGAAAAATACAATTTAAAATCACTATTCCAAATCATCACCTTTACTAAAAAGTAAAGGGATTAAGTCTACCACAGCCAATTGGTCTTTAAATTATTATTATTGGCAGTGCAAGCCAAGTTCGTCAAGCTGTTAATTAGTGCACGGTAGTGCATTGTCACGTTTTTAGTATTTCGACTTGAGTATTTACCTTTAATTTAAAGGAAGTCCTGCTTTATCTAACCAATACAACCAGCATTCTATGAAATTCCAATCCGACTTAAGTTTCTTCTAAAACTTGTCCAAAGTTCGAAGGATCGATAATTTTATTACATACATTTTAAAATAAATACTTACATTTATATCAATAATTTACATTGTTTATCACTTCGACATGAGGTCGGCTAGATTCTAACAAACTAGTTTGATAATGAATTCCACTGCCATTGACAAGCCATGGTGTTTCAAGTTCGTAAACTGTTTCCGAATAATTTAATTAATTATGTCATTATGTTTACGATTTTCTAGTTCGTTACTTGAATGTTCAGAATACTCGCTAGCTAGGTAAATGTCGTTTAACCTGAGGCTTTGACGCTTCTCTTCAGTGTGAAGTACGCTAGTATTCTGACGAAAACCAGTTCGGCTCCTAGGACCGCAATGTCTGTCCAATAGTTGTCAGGCTTGAGGCTGAATTCGTCGATAACTGCTGATGGATGCCTAGAAACAAATAATGTTATAAGTATTATTCATCTTGTTGTGCTCTTAAATACATACATACTAGATAATTTAACTACTGCATTCATGTCAAAATCTTCAGAGTTAGTCAAGACGAAAGGTGACGGACGAACAAAAAACGAACTTCACCCCGTAAAGGTGAATCTAAAAATTAGCAGCCAGCCAAAGTTAGTTTAGAAGTCTAGAATGCAGTTTAGTAATCAACTTTTTGCTGGGTAAACAAATGTCAGGGTCAGTAAGCCATATGTTAGCTTTTTGACAAACGAGAATGATCTTATGATCTACGTCTACATAGACAGATAAAGGAATGCACACTGTACATCTTCAAGTAGGTAACTAAGCAAAATAGCACATATGGTGAATAATTTTCAGAAATTAACTAGTAGGTATTAAATAGACAGATGTAGAAGATAATGATGAAGAATTAGATACCTTAAATGACAGTCTCACTGATACAACATTTGTTGTACAGTACAGCCCTCGCTGTGGCATATTGGGCTGACAAAGTGTAGTCTCACTTATAATACATGTCATCGACACGAAAGAAGAAGTACCTACAGTAAAGATTGTTGTGATTTCACCATGTCCGCATGCTTTTGGAACCCTATAAAAGTAAAAGTAGCAGCACATTTACCTCAAATGGCAATAAGTGTCAGGACACATGAGAGGCTGCCGGCCGTTGGAGTAGATGGAGAGCACGAGCGCCTCGAAGGCGTAGCGCAGGAACGACGCGTGCGACACCGCGCGCATCACCGGGTGCATGTGCGCGAGCAGCACCAGGTAGCCCGCGTACACTATCATAGCGCACGTCCAGACTGCGCCTAGGAATGTGCCGTTCTGGAAAGAAGAAAAGGATTATGGTCCGGTTACCGAGAAATTGTCAGTAAGTCCAAAAGTTATTCTATCTGCCAAATAAGGCTGCTTAAAATTTCTGCCGATCCCGTGTTTAGTATACTTATTATTTTTGTAAAAGGTCCTATCAACTTTGTTTACCATTAGTTATCTATTATGTATATATTAGGTAATAAGTTAGTTGTATGTTGTATATATATTTATTATTAAGTTATTGTAAAAAGTTATTTGTATATATGTCAATAAATAGTTAGTTAGTCATAAAAAAAAAACATCACATAATACAACTAAGCAAAAATAAAATCGTTATCTACGTGCCTACTGAAATGTAGTATAGACACGTGTAATACTGATTAAAATATTGCTTCATGGCAAAGCCGAATTACCTATACCTATTCTATTGGTAGCTTATTACCTATTACTTTTTTTTTACTTAGGTTTCTTTTTAGTCTACACTTGGTCTAGCAAAGGACGTTCGATATGTTCTAAATCAAGCAACACATTTAATTTTAATTATTTCCGTTGAGTAACTAAATATCCGCCAATTAGATCAAACTATTCCTTATAGGTATACCAATTCACGTTATGATAAACAGTCTCTTTCGTTTCGTGTTATTTTTGTGACAGGCACGTGTAAACATAGAATTGTGAGAATTTATAGTTCACATAAAACGAACCATACGCCACAAAATTGATAACCTGATGATTCAAACGGGTCCATTAGGTGACCTTATTGCATAAAGTCCATCATTAAGACGCTAATTAGGTAATTTACTGTAATAATGAACTATTTAATATATAATTTGCAGTTGTGATGTAAAAGCGGATGTCACTTTAAACTAAACAGATTAACTCCTATCTTTATTTAAATGACACAGATGTCTGTATTGAATTAATAAATTCGTAGGTATTTGAATGCAAGTTATTTTGTTAAACATATATAATGCATATTCATATATTTCCTGCTTGATAGGTAGGCTTAATTGTACGCATTCTTCGGCTTAGTGACCTCTCGTGTTAATAAATGATTCGCCGCTAGTTTGAAGTCCATAAAGATAACGAAATGCCTGTTTAATTTTGACTTCGATGAGCAATCTTTGAAATAGTGGCTGTTAAGTGTTATTATTGTTTACATTGTGATTCGTGATGGGCTTTTGACACGTTAGATGTCTTTTTTTCTCAAAGATAGTTTAAGCTTTCAGCTTGGCTGCACATTGCACTTAGCCAGGAAAAGCCTTGATAAATCAAAAGCAATTAGTTTTATATTCATAGCTTACGCACTAAAAAAAAACTGAAAAAAGAACAGGTGTACCTAACTCAAGGTTGCATCTTAGGTCAAGCGTTATTTTAACATGTTTCTGACCCCTTACATTTACATATATTACCTACAACCGACGACAACAACAAACTACAGTTATTTTTAAATTATATAGTTTGGCCAAAGCTCGACATCTCAACATCGGCGACTCGGTACATTAGGATATTTTACGATATTGGGCGGTTTGCTTGGGGTATGGATCATACGCACCGTAGCCAGAACTATATCAACGTATCCCAGATCATCCGACTTCTACTCCAAGAATAGTCTTAATAATCAGCCTGCTACTTTCTACTTAAATAGTTAAATAATTGATACTTACAACAGGATTGAAGCAGGTTCCGATGACATTGCCCATAGCTTCAGCGAGAAGTGCAACATTGGCGAGAGTGATGACAAACATGAGGAACCGGTAGGATTCCATTGGTTGACCCGAGAGGAAGTATGAAGGTACTGAGTACACGAAACTGTAGACCACCTGCACAAACAGAAAGGGAATGATTTTATACATCAATTTTCTGAGGAAATTATTTACATTACATATTAAATCTGCAAACTAATAAGAAAGTAAATATTTAAATAAAAAGTAAATATTGCATCAAAAAACTTATCCGCATCGCTGTCAGTGGGGATCGTGCCCAAAAGTTTTCTTAATTTGCGTAACTATCTCCAATATATTTTGGTCTTGTTTGATAGAGATTAATTTTATTGTTTACAGGTATTGAATTATGTCGGAGAGATACCTACGTAATAAAAGCGAAATGTCGATATGAAAACAAACATCCAAAAATACTCTTGAACGTCACTGGTAGGGCCAGGTAAGCGTTAAAAATATTTTATTGTCATGCACGTTAAAATGCCTAATTTACATAAATGAAATAATTAAAAACATGTTGAATTGATTTCCAAAAAATAGCAAAATATATAATTTTATGATATCCCTTTTGTGCACTCTTCGTTATAGCAACGGAAAATTATTTTAGCACTATCTATTTAGCACTTTTTCGTCGAAATGTGTGTCATTGATAGGATATTTTGCAGTCAGATATATATTTACCTTTATGGCTGTATCTATCTTAACCTTCACATGTATTTATCTCATTATATACGTACTACATACCTGGTGACATTTTCCATTACCGTGCACGTGATGAGTTAATTCAAGAGCTCGTTATCTATCGCAATTATGGACCTCTATGATTTAATTACAGTGGTTACCGGTATAGGCTTGCAGGTTACCGATGACGATAGTTAATTATTATCTAATTATAGACTGAAGTACATAGTTTACCTGCAACGGCATGCCGGTGATGAGTAGCGCTGCGTAATACGTCTTCAAATTGTACCAGTTGTTGAAATTCTCCTTTTTCAATATTGACATTTCGGTGGGTACTAGAAACAAAGAAACATTTTGGTTAGCAACCAGAACTTGTTTACATATTTAATTTCGCAGAATTCAAAACCCAAAGGGCACACACTGGATATACCTACGCACTGTAGGAAAATAAGAAGTCAGTCCCGATATTAATTGGTCTGCCCGAACGGGGTCTGCCCTGACGTAAGAGTTGAGGCCTTGTTTATGGCCCCTGTAACCTTGTGGAGGTTGTAAGAGCATGCACTTCTTTAAATCCCTAAATAAATAAAATCCGTGAAGCTTATAGAGTAAAAGGCCCTGGTAGGTACCCTTTTTGGGGCAAAAAAATTGATCTATCACTTGTAAGTGCGATTATTTTTTGTCGATTTCCATCTTTTTTTGCTCAGCTTTGAATAAAATATTGGTGCATTCATTTTTTACTTTGTCCCTCTTAAATATCTTTAATTGAACTAACAGCTGGATATTTTCAGATTAATCACCATTGGTCACGTGTATTGTACGGACGTTTAAATTCAGCCCTTAAGGTCATCAGAATCAAACATCTAAACTTAATATTACACAAATTGTGTCAATAGCAACAACATTCTGATGGACCGTCAGAATCTTGGCCCTGACCGGAATATCTTAGATCGGACGCGGAGCAGACAAAACGGAACAGACTAGTAGCATAGACAACATATCTATAGGTCAGTATCATAAATAAAATACACGTAGATTTTATTAAATAATATGGTTAACTTCCATTTAGGTACTCAAACTATAAAGATAATATACCCACATCACTGCATTTTACATTATCTTACTATTATTATGCATTAAAGTCGTGCAATAATGACCATAATTAGTAATTAATTTAACAGGAAATAACCAGCTAATGATCGTAATTAGTCGATAGTCTTTGTTATACCTACTTTATTAAACAGCAAATAAGAATGTTGGCGCTAGCGATTCGAAAAGATGGAGTCTCTAATGTTGGGGTCATCGATCAAATTAATGTCAGTACCTATAGGTATTTGGTTTTGTAATCACTCGCTTAAATACAACAAAAAACAGTTAGTAATAAAAAATCTTGTCAACTTCATAAAGTATAGAGTTGTTCAAGTCTCCTATTTTACCAGGGAAAAGTTTCCATACAATAAAGGGATATTAATAATTAGCTAGAGGATTATTTTTTTCCTAAAAAGTTTGTCGCTAAGAAAATTATCAACCACGTGATCTATCTCCTCAATTTATTGCTGTCAACCGCACAAAAAGTTCAAAAAAACAATCACACAATTTATGAGAGAACTTATGTCTTGAATTTATTACTGAGAAAAAGGTTTAGCGATGTTTTTTGTCGTTTATGTAGTCACGTGTTTCATGCCTTTTATATTATTATTTTGAGAGAGAGGGAGAGAGACGTTTTTTTTCAAATCAGGTCTAAAATCAGTCAAAGCGCTCAGCTGTGTTCCCAGAGAACTAATGAATGATATCGTAACAGTACTAACAGTCGTGGGATGGGGCCAATCTTTTATACATTTGTCTTCTTTATAGTGTAATGTCTAAGTAGGAAATAGCTTAGTTCACTAGCTTGACCCTGACATATGGGCTAATGTTGCCATAAAAATAATTACCTGCATAATAAGCTTTTTAATAGCTTCAACATTATTTGTATTTAGATCAAACCAGATTTTTTTATGTGCGTCGCATATGTCGACTTTATTACTGAAATTTTCCAGTTTTTGTTTAGTATTTTTTTGCATTCACTTGATAACAGAATGGCAATAGACATGATAAGTGTAACTTGAATGAATTTAAAACTGAGATATACCTACCGTTTATTAAAGTTTTTATTTGACTGAAAATTAATGGTTTAATATAGAGAGCCATCTTTTTGAATGAAAAAATAAAGAAAAAAAATCTAATATCTTTGGGAAATAATATCGAAGTTGAAGTTAAACAGAGTAAGATGAATGATCTATAAAATTCAATGGGAACTATATTTTTTGTCACCAAAATTTATATTTGTCATCAAGTTGTATCACCTAATAAATAGATCTATCGCCACGAAATATTTTCGTCCTCAGATAAACAAAGAGTGTTCCCAGGTATGAATTACCAAATTATTGTTAATATAATGTGTAAAATATGAGATGGATTACCAATAAAATTGTAGTGCCTTACATGAATATAAACTTCGTTCTTATAATAATAGTTTTATTACTTAAATAATAGCTTGGTGCTCAAAATGGTAGATCTGTCACCAAATAAATCGATTAATCGATCCCTGACTGCGACTCCTTTTTATTTGTTATTTTGTCACCAATACAGTAGTTACATTTTATTTCGTTCAGTTATTAAAATAATGTATTCGTTACCAATTTAATACATCAGTTAATAATTTTAATGAAAATATGTTCAAAGGGAAGAGGAAGGGAAGGGAGACAAATTGGTGCGCTTTCGGGCCTCAACGAATGGGTTGTAGGTTGTAGCCCTTCAAAATCCAAACCAGCGCTGATTATTTAGTGATTGTTATTTTTAACAATAAATATTGATTATTTTGACTTTAATTAAGTGTTTTATTTACTATTCAGCTAGATATTTAATTTAAATATATTTATACTACCTGTGGAAATTAAGACCCTTGGGAGAGGCACATGGCCAGTTAAGTAGTAGACTCTTTTGGTTGAAAAGATGATGACGACCACCCTACATTTTTAGACCTTCATGAAATTTTATAGTGATATAATATATGATTTATTGGTGATCTCTTTAAATTAGTTTGCTTAAATAAAATTAGGACAAACCTATTATAATACATACAAAACCATTTATTTGGTACTTGACCCCATATCTCCATGATTTTCGGTAATTTATTGTGGAATTGATTTTATATTGTTTGGTGATACATTTTGGTGACAAATCTACTATTTTGAGGGCAAACCCTATTATTTAAGAAACACAAAATGAATTAAATTGGTGACAGCTTAAATCATACCCAAATTCAATACTTTTTATAATAAACATTGCAACAAAAAATATTTAGGTACAATCCTGTCTTAAGAGTAATGAATGTTAAAAACGATAGCTAACTCGCAAAATGGAAGCCATATTTCAAAGCCTTAGAAGACGATTATTCAAAGGTTCCACTTACTTTTAAGTACAGCAGGCATAAGCGACGTATAACAGAGGTACACAGTACTGACGAGGAGGAAGCTGAGGTTGCTTAAAGTCTTGGATGCGTCACTGCCAGCTCGCTCGTATAGCAGTCCCAACAGCACGCCGATCACCATGTGCATTAACAGCTTTAGGTGGGATACTGTCTGTTTTGGACAAGACTTATTATTAGAAATTAGGTAATATAAACCACATAACATCTTCTAACTTTCTCAGTATATCTTGGACACCAATGGCTCATAGAAAGATGAAGGAAAACATCTTGACCTGGACTATAAAGTCTGAAATCACCAACCCGCATTGAGCAAGCGTGGTGATTAATGCTCAATCCATGTGAGAGGAGGCCTGTGCCCAGTAGTGGGACGACAAAAAGGCTGTAACGAACGAATGAATGAAGATCTTCCAAATGATAGCTCCAATTGTAAGCTTTTGCAGTCCCGACACTATGTGTTGATATTACGGATTGGTATCAGGAAAAATTTAATAACCTAGTGGGACTACGTAGTAACTATTATGTAATTTGTGGTATAACTAAGAACAACTTGCATAATAAACATGGAAGTGTGAAATTAGCATAGATTGAAATGATTAAAGACATAAATAATAGAAAAACAATGTCTTTTTTTACTGATGTTAATAAAAACATCAGTACGAAATTATTGACTCCACTACACTCATTAGCACACTATAAAATGTTGATCAATCACCACAAAGCCATTGTTTACTTTATGGCTTTATTATAGTTCTTGCACAACATGTTTATACCTTAATTAACCTGTTTATGGATAGATTTTTTGTTATTGTTTTAATAAATATAATAATAAACTTTGTTTACTTCCGAAGGTTGAGATCGAATATCAATAAAGCTACAATTATCGGTAAACTAGTTTGACCAAAGCCAACGTGACAGATTCTTACTGGCTTCATGATTTCCTACACGTAGACATCACGTGAACATAAAAAATAAATACATTAATTAAATGCTGGAGTTTGTACTTAAAGCTCGTGTATTGTCTAGATAAGATGATAATAGACAGTAAAGAATAATTACACTTGTTTTTTTTATAAGGTACCTACTCTAATGATCACTGCCTTACTGGTCCAATCAATTGAAAAACGTTTAAAACAAGTCTGTTTAATAGTACGGAAATATCTGCCGAATTAAATTTCCTGTAATAACTTGAAGGAATTTTGAAGACTGGCATTGACAATTTATTTGCAGGTACCAAATAACCTAATTAAGCCGTTCTGTCAGGACTGCGACCCACGGTCATTATTTTGATAATTTAAGGATAGGAAGTCAGAAGTGTAAGGTACGTATATAATATTAAGGAATAATATTTTACACAATCGACTAGGTATTTCAATTAAACATTTTGAGATCCGTTTAATTAAATGTACCAGTAAAACGAATATAGGTATTATATTTAATAGGTTTACCTAGAATTATTAAACTACTGTTTGAGTTATCTATTAGCACTTAACCAATCCGTCAACACTAAGATTATAAATGTCAAGTAAATAAAAGGACCAGGTCATTAGGTACACTTAACACTCCTTTGTATTGCACTTACGACATAATTCTACAGGAAAAAGGGTCTGTTAAAATGGTCATAGGTCGCATAGAATAAATAGATAACCATTTTAGTTTAAGAAGTGGGTTATGGGCACAAGGACCAAAAGTGAGAAGACTTACCCAATCTCTATATTGCTGTACTATACATCTTTTGAATAGCTTTCCGAATTTGTATAGCTCATGTGGTGGGTTAATGATGATGGATGTTTTGCCCAAAGATAGAACTTCACTCTTGATATCAGGGACTGCTAGAAGTGCTGGCTTATCCACACATTCGTTGTTCGAACACTTCTCTGCTAGGAACTCATTGAATTTTCCGTATTCGCCCGTCGCTATTTCTAAGACTGTTAAAATAATTTTCATTAGTCAAGTAGCTGTAATAAATGCGTATGCTATTAATATTTATTATATTTTTTATGCAGATAATGTAATTCAATAAATAATTGGCAGATATCATTAAATTCCTAGCAATAAAATATGTAATTTCAGTTAGTTCATGCAACGACAGCGTGGTTTAACAATTTTGTGCACAAGCACAACCAGTCCTACTCGTTGGAAGTGTATGTATGATCTTAATTGGATGATTTGCATACTTATGAACTGATGTGGTTTCTAGACAGCTACGTGAGATCTTGTCAGTGCAGGTAAGTAATTATCCAGAGTTTTTATCTTAATTGATATAACTATTAATTTTTTAAAGATACCTACTAGATAAATAAGACGATTAACATGATTCAAAATAAAGGAAAAAAGTTGAATGAATGGTTTCAGAATTTGCGATGGTAATTTAATGCAACAAAGCATGTTTAATGATTCATAGATACAAAGATTTAGTGATGCTACTCAAGTTGCAGATAAGTTATGTGAAGCAAGTCTTGCATATTTTAATATGGGATCAAGAGCGGACTCGCGAATTTATGCAAAATACCTCGAAGAATTGACAAAAAGGAAATTACTATCGTGGGATGGCAATAAATTATTGTAAGGATATTTAGTGATAAAACGTTGTTCGTTTACTAATAGTATAGGGAACACTGCCACCTACACTAGAGAATATAATATAAAAGTTTTAAAGGTTGTTTTTAATTAATTTGAATATGGTGATTCACATGGAGTTTATTTGCTCATTCTGCTTTTATGGGCATTTTATTGTTTGCGGAATTTGTAGTAATTTAAACATACAACTTTTTGAAAAACCGAGGCTTCACGGGTCGTCAAAAATCTTTGCAAAACAATTTACTTTCAAATTTTTTGAAGGTTACATATAAAAAAAGTGATAAAAAAAATATACTGTTTACAAAAATCTGGCTTAAATGTCAAGGGACCAGGTTAACAAGACTAGATGCAGATGGAGATTGTTTAAGCGGGAAAACTGGCATCTGATTAATGCAACCAGATTAAGAGAGACTTAAAGAATGCTGATATGAGATCCTACGGCACGACAGCTTGTTTACTTGACTTTCAAGTTTCAAAGACTTGAAGGACCAGTTATAACTAAGTGTAGGGATATAAGGACTAATTTTGAGTGATTGTTACTTACTATAGTCAGCTGGATTGTGGTACTTAGGACACTGGAGCCCTACAGATGCTAGGTAGGGCACCGTGTTTTCACTCGAGCCGTGGTATATGCACATACCTTCTGCGAGCATATAAACCTGTGTTGGAGAAAAAATATATTAGGAAAGGCATCTTTTCATGTTTTATATAACCATTAGTTTTCATTCGCCTCTTGTAAAATCTAACTTATTATTCATGTGATTTGATGTCGCTACAGATATTCTTATTGTATAAATACGATTAGTGATGCTTATAAAACTATGAATAACTTATATTCCCACAATTTATTGAGACAACTTAATAAGCAAGATATAATCCCATGGCTAGGTATTAGGTACTAATCGTATTTATTATAATAAGCAACAGTAGCAGAATAAGATTGTATGATGAACATACATAATCATTATTTTGCTGCTGTTTTCTCACTTTATTTCTTGTTATCTTTTAAAATTAAATTTATTTCTTCCGTATGAACAAAAAAAAATGTTAACAATATTTTAGCAAAAGCTGGGGTTGTGCCAAGGTTAAGCCTACTGGCTACTGATCTAAGATAAGTTATTAATTTGCACACAAATTGATCTACTTTATTAAGTTAATTATGTATGATTGAGCTCGAACTTAATTCAAGGCTTTCAGCTAACGATTATGAAAATACACGTGCTTTAAATAAAGGGCAACATTTTTGAACATACATAATAGATATTGTCTTTCTAAATACTGATGTTCAATAAAGAAAAAGACTGGCTCTTTACGCAGGTTCCCACTCTAACCGACTGGGAACTCTGAGTTCATTAAGGAATAAACATTTTTTTATTTTCAGAATCTTGCGAACTTTTAATGGATTCTTGTACTCTTTTCAACTAGGAAAGGTCATCTAGGTATTATTGGTAGGTACGTACAGTAACAGAACGATAATCGTCGTGCAAATTGAATAGTTTATCGATAGCCTTAACATAATGTTACTAGCCTTGTGCATATTACATACATATCCACAACCATTTACGTAAACAGTTACCTTCTATTGATAACTGAGAAAAAACTTAACGTTGTGTCGTGTGACGGTAAATTAAATGACATAGGAAATACGGACGAAGGACATTCAGTACCTTTTTGTTCGATTTCTGGGTACCACATAGTGTTTATTTTCAATTTTATATGATTAACAAAAAATCGTTAAAGTTGTTGCCGGAATCAGGCTTAACGATTTTGGGATTGCATTGCAATATACAATTTTCTTTGAAATCTCTTTCCTGTACTTATAACAACAATCTTTTATGAACATTCTTTCTTTCGAAATACCAGCATAGGTACTTACTTATGGATAGAAAAATTTGTTGTCTCTTTAAAAACAAGATTATGCAAAGAGAGCAATCAGTGTGAGTTTTAAATGCATAAAACGCGGGTCGTTGACTCCGGAGTTCGCAGGCAATGCACTCTTTATTTTTAAGTTTTATCTGACTCCCGAAAAAAGAGATGGTTGTATGTTCAACTGCATAGAACACTTATATGTATGGATCAACTGGTATTTTATTAAATGTAAGCAAACGATTTGATAACAATGTCATTGATTTTTCAACCATTAGTCAACATAATTTAATTTTTTTTTAGCTTTTCAAGGTTTTACAAGGGTTATCAAGTTCGACATCAATCGTTTGAGATTTTTTCCGTGAGGTCAATGACGTACCGGTACAGTGTGTCATACTCATATTATTTCCGCGTAGCTGTATGATTAAGATCTCTATGTAAAGATGGCTCCATAAACAGTGTATAACTACTGTTTACATAGAACTTCATATACGTACTTAGTCACGCTTAATTAGAAGAATATCTTGCTACTTTATTTGATTAGGTACGTACGGTATTAAAGTGTTCGTGACCGATATTTTTGGTAAACATTGGACTAAACTGTTAGAAATATACTAAAAAAACCAACGGCAGTTTATTTCTGACACTGTTTGAGTTATGGTGACACCTTTTTACTTGTTATTTTTTCCATATATTTGTTTAGACAGGTTTTTGGAGATCCTTCCAAGTAATTGCTTAGAGAATGGTTTAAGGAAAATATGTAGATAGATAGATAGATAGATAGATAGATAAAACATTTATTCGGACAAACGACAAGACACCATAAAGATACACAATAAGAAATAAAACAAGAAGTGGGTAGAAAGACAAACATAAAATACAAAAATTAACGGCGTGATTTGATAAAACATGGCCTGATGCCTAACCGCAATGTGGTCAACATTACGCGTTATGGGGAATAATTTTGGTTTCTAAAAAGTTTCTTACCTGGTCAAACATTGAATAGATAGAGGCAGGGGGCTGATGAATAGTGCACACTATTGTTCGCCCGTTGCGAGCCAAGTTCTTCAACATTTCCATGCACTGAGCTGATGTCCTGCTGTCCAGGCCACTGCATAAAAAAAATATGTATCACAATACAGTATTTTGTATGACAAGATGATGGTCTTCTATTCCAGCAAAACTTTCACAAAATGTCAGTTTTAAGAAAAACCGTAACTGATATTAGAAAACTGTTTTCCGTAATTTTACAAACAATTTTAAGTCCACACATCCAATGTACATATGATCATAGTCCGGTATAAGCTAATGGTATCAGGGCTTCATCAGAAACAGGCACAATTACAAGTTTAATTATGACGTTTAATAAATACCATACGTTATTATTGCAATCCGATAATTGACACATTTATTTGCATTTAATGATAAATAATTATTCACACCATACCTAGATAATTTGTTTGACACTAAAGGACAGTGATTCATGCTTATCCCATTAAAAATTGTAAGACGGTGAGTGGAAATTGTTATAGCTTGGCGTTTAGCTGCTTGGAATTTGCCGATGACAAGATACAAAATTAATTGGTAATACCGTTAAAGTAGTATTTTTTTAAGTCTTATGTTTCATCGATTATTATCTTAAAGTTATATCGAAAAAAAAATACCAATCACCACAACTGGACATATGCCAAATGCATCAGAAGGAATTTTGTGTTTTACTTTGAGGGGAAGAACTTACTTTAGGTATGTATGTAGTCTGATATGTTCACATAGTAGGTACCTATGTAGTTTTCCGGGATGTTTATCGCCATTAATAATAAATTATTGTTTTTATTAGATACTGCATGTTAATTGCACTTCATTAACTAATGACTACATATTATTATGCAATAGAACCTTTTCTCCGATAAACTTATTGATACAGTGGACTTACATCATCATCATATCATCATCATCATAATATCACAATCTTTAAAGGGAATGTAGATTTATACCTATTTAAAAACCTTGATATTAACATAACTACTTGTTATTATTTTATTAAACATTCTGTTACATTATTCATTTTTGATAACAACACAGGAAAGATACTGTTTTTTTAATTTAATTACGCATTTTTATTTAAGTTGAATAAATAAATAAACTGTTTAGTTTTTGGGTATTCTGTAACTAATATATGTTGTATATCAGATGTTGTATCTAGGTACTTAAAGAAATCTATATGTAGGTACTTGTATCCATATGTCTATATGTTTTCCATGTTTAGGTGTAAAATTAAATTTTTGAATTTCCAATTGAGTCTGACTTTTTGTATAGTCAGTAAAAATGACTAGTTAAGTTACAAAGGTAGTGCACAAAGTTCGTTGCTCTAACATAACATGGTGAAAAAATATGGTCATTGTCATAACCGACGTCATTAAACTTTAAGATTATCCCAGGTCAACATAACAATTAGTTTTTCGTCAATTTTTCAGTGACGTTTATGACGTATTTATTTATCGACATGTCATTTGAAATGGGTTTTTGTTTGTATTTAAAATGTTGTAAATGTCAAACTTATTGAAAATCATCGATACCAGGTGATTTTTTATTTAATTTTGAAGTTTAAGAAAAAAATATACGTGCGTCTGTAAAATATTTGTAATAATGACAAACGTGACATCATGGTGGGTTTTCCGGATTTCTTAGGTAAAAGAATAAATCAATAATTATGCATATTTACATACATTTCATAAATATTATATTCAGACATTGATGATGAAGGTAGGTATATTGCTAGACCTGACACAAATTGAGTCTCTAGGCAGATACTGAAAAATCCACAACGAAAAAAATTCTCAACATTAAAAACATTTGAAAAGTGTATATCTTAAATTCAGTGTATCTAAAATTTACAAAATGTATTATCATCCCATTAAAATTAGGTAATGTTGTTTTCAAATGATCTCTTTACTGGTGAAGGTTATCAGATGATATATTGCAAAGTACATATATTAATAATAGGTAATTCGTACATAAGACTGTGTTATGTAAATAAATATTTTAAATCTCTCATAACTGTATACTGTATCTTTTCACAAAAAAAAGTTTGAGCTCGATAGCGTATCAGTCTATATGAAAAAACTTGAGATTTTATATAACTGTAGCTTCAGTGATGCAACAGTGTTGCAAATAAGATAAGTTATTGAGTTTTACATTTTTAATAGATACTTAGTTATAATCGGATGGGCTTCAAAAGCTCAGCTACAAAATTATGGCAACAGACATGTGTTGCTGGGGATTTTGTTGCGCCATTTATTCTTCCCAGTAAAAATATGTACATAGGAAGTGGTGAAGGGTGGGCGTTTTGGGGGTTGTCGTTTGTTTTTCGCTCTCGTAAAGTGCTGATTTATCAGCCTAACTTGAAAAAACTTTTTTGAAGTTTTAATTTCTATACAAATGTAATCGCCAAATACTGCATCGCCGACTTTAAATCTGCCAAATGTTTATTTAGTGCTATAATCAAATATTTGCAATAGCCAAAATAACTGCGTCTAAAAAGTCGTCCTCGCCCAAAATAGCAGTCTAGACGGATTTTTTCTCAATGAGGTAAGTAAATAAAATGCACTCAAATAAAATTTAATGGAACCTTATTAGAACCTAATTGCTAGAGGATCATAATCATGATACTGAAAGTTAGATCAAGCTATGATATGTACTTAGTTCGAAAAAATACAGATGGTAGATTTAATACTTTTGTACACCGAGACCTAAGTTTACCGACAACATAAACGCCAGTTTTCTTAAAATCACTGTTTACTACCACTTTTGTACACTGAGGCTTAAGTTCGCCGACAACATAAACGCCAGTTTTCTGAAAATCACTGTTTACTACGAATTTTCACGTAGGTACCTACAAGTTGTTTTGCTAGATATGCAGGTTAGGTAGCAGACGGGCATTGGACCCGCCCCGCGGACCCGCCTTATATTACGGAAAACTAGTTTTTTTTCCTAGTGTCTAGCTGGTAAGCATTTAACTACTTAAAATGAAATATAAATATTAATATATTATACGTATGTACTTACGTGGTAGGTTCGTCAAGGAAAAGTACTGGAGGGTTATCGATAAGTTCGACAGCTATCGACAGTCTTTTCTTCTGGCCCCCCGAGAGATTATCACATCGCGTGTTTTCTGATCCGGACAACCCTAGCGTGCAGAGAATTTCAGCTATCTGTAAGAAAAAAATAAGTAAATAGTTAAAACACAGTAACGTGCACAAATATTAATTTAAATATGTAAAATCTACATTAGGTATGTATAAATCAATTCTATTAGTTTTTGGTTGAGAATTTTGATTTTGATGACCTCGAAGGAACCGTTAGAGTCTACGGATATTAAATATAGTAACGGTAATAATATTATTGAAATTTTGAGTAGGTAAGATATTCAAAGGATAATAGTGTCATCGAACTTTTACGATTGACAATAATCACCTTATTTTTGTAAGCGACTTGAAAATATCTACTGTTGAAAGGATTAAAATGTGTGAAAATTACCATTTATTTTAAGAAAAAACAGCAATTAAAGAGGCTATTTTAATTTAAAAGCTTCAAGACAAACAACACTATAAAATATAAGTCTAAAAGAAAATAAAACTTAAAAATTATCAGCTTACTACTTACCACGCTCAGCTTTAGTTTATCAGTCAGTGTGTCCCCCAGTTTCATATCAGCCGCGAATTTCATAAGTTCAGCTACAGTGAATAGGGGGTTAAGTCTGTCATCCTGTAATATGTAGCAGGACTTCTTTCTGTAAGCCTTCAAGGAGCGAAGGGAACTCTTAGGCCTTAGTTCACAGACACTGTCGCCTGCTCGTATACTGCCTGTCACACCGTTTGTTCTGAAAGAATATTTTCATTATAAAGATAAGAAAATTATATAAAGTTTATTAAAAAACATGGTGGTTATACTTTCGTATATAACTATATCATGTACTTTCGATATAAAATGCGTTCTATAAAGAACGTGCTATATGATTTATTTATTTTTAATTTAAATCCTGATTAAAATAATTTTATTTCGCAAATAAAATTATTTCGCCACTGTTTCAAACAATATCTTAATACTTAAATATTTTAATCTGAAAATGGGTTCTTTGAGCATGACTTGACCACTATTATAAATCATAGAGTGTTTTTTTTTAACTTTATCAATTCACTTACGCGAATCCCGTAAGTGCGTTCATGAGTGATGATTTACCAGCTCCCGAGGGACCCATAATGGCTGTCAATTCCCCAGATTTGAACAGACCAGAGACACCTTTCAGAATGGTCTTCGTTTCTGAAACAATGGACATAATAGGTATATAATATTTATTTTTCTTGTTTAAAAAATGAATTAAAAAATTCTGTAAAAAAATGTAAGACTTCACTAGAAACGAGGTTTTATTTTGATATTGTGAGAATGTTGTTTTTTAGCCGTTTTGCATAATAATTGAAACAATAAACTTAGCATTTTCCTTTTGTTCACTTCCAAGCCATTTTATGAAAATCTGAATGATCATTGTGGGCTACTTTTTACATCGCGGAGCCGACTTATAATAACTTGGAGACAAAGGGCAAGCTGCGTACAGTTCTCAACAATGTCTCGTTATCATCAATCTAAAAATCATTTTAATAGCATAGCAATTATTTTAATGAATTGTAATTTGAAAAATGTTTCAATTAAATTGTCAACCTGTTACAATGTTGCATTCTCGTTTCTCTGCTTAATTAGGTAAACTATTACGTGTGTGGGAAATTATCGCTTCACGCTTTTTGCCCCCACTGTATAGATCTAAAATACTCTCTTTGTAGTTTATACGTATACCTAGTTTTAGATATTCTGATCACGTGCTATATATTATAATATGATATAATAACTAGATATTATCTAAAAGGTCAGTCATTATATTCTAGACTTATTTTTTGTGCTTATCTCATATTAAATCTGAGGAAATAATAACTTTGATTGATTACAGATAATACCGGCTAACGTTAATAACGCCAAAAAATATTTGAATTTTATGCTACATACAAGTATTTTTTGTGTCAGTGTCTTTTAACGAAGTGGTTCTGCAAGCTAACGACAGGTTTTTCATAAAACTACCAAATGCAATTTAGATTCAGAATTTTATAAATATTATATAATGTAGTTTCATTCAATGCATCTCATCGTTTACTAATAACTTTTTTTCAGCTAACAAATTGCTTTAAATTGTTGTGACTAAATAGCAATTATCTTAGCTAAGATGAATTAATACCACAAAAAGAAAATTCAGTAAAGTTAATGTCTAAATTTCTGATGGAAAGTAGTAGTATTGAATTCCCAAAATCTTTCGTTCACTGAGAAAAGTAAAAGATTAAAAGAAACGACTACCTATTATATGACTATTATCATGTATAAGTAATGGGAACAATAATATAATATATAACGTATAGTATACATGTAGTATGTATTAGCAAGCGATCAACACATTTATTCAGGTTCACTAATTAATTACGTACATGTAGCTATTAAACGATTTATGGATCGTTAAATTCGGATGACATTATTTATCAGCTAGTTAGAGTAACTATTCAGTCATCTGTTGCATAGTGTTACATCCAAAGATTTAGTATCGGGCTGATAACTTATTGATTACCTACTGCATGGAACTCAATTAGTATGACTTATATTATCTTGTAGAAAAATTACTGTTACTGACTAAATCGGCTATATTATAATGGCTAGATAATAAGATCATTTAGACAGATCCATAAAAAATGTGGTTTGTTAATGATAAATGCAATTTGTTACTAACCACAAATGAAATGACATCTCGATTGACTGCTTTTTATATTTAATTTCCTCATATCTACACTTTTTTGGTGATATTACAAAAAAGTTAGACACGTGTTTAATAAAAACCAATACAAAATTAGTTTTAAACACGTGAATCTTTTTTGTAATGACGCGTTTGCGTTTAGTTTTTTTTAACTTGTTGCAGATTTGCCAAGTTATTTTAAAATTGCTAAATTATATGAACAGTTGAAGTCACGCCGTTTGCACAGCATGACAAGTATTTCGACATAAGTGAACTCATTATAGTGCCTATCATCATTTATCATTGGAGTATAATAGAACTACGGTTTTCCTGTAATTAGATAATCCGCGGAAATGCGAGGATGATGTTTTTTAGTCAAGATGAGCTCAGTAAATTGTTGTCAGATTTTGAATATAATGCAATGAAGTGGAATTGCGGAAGTCCTAAGCTTAAAGTACTTCATAGTTGCTAAGTATTTATTTACGTTCTTATTAATAAATATCTATATTGTGTACCTAGTATATTTAACGCATTATCTCAAATACCTACTTGAAATGTTTTGTTTTCCTTTAAATCCGACCTGCAGCAACGATAAAATGTCGTCAACATTTTAGTAAGTAATTAAAACAGTTATTTGTCTTACTAAAACGATTATAAATACTGCTCTAGGGTACTTAAGATCAATTTTTTTTACTATTTTGATGATGTATTTAGCCATTCACCAGGTTTTAAAAGTTTCTCCGACAATCTTTACACATGATTAATCTTATAGAACTTAATGTATTCTACGGAACTTTGTTAGAAGTAGGATATACTTCTAAAATACAATGAAGTACAGTTTACAGTTGGAAGTCAATGAACAGTAATGCGATAACATAATTTGTAATAGAATGTCGTCGTCTATAATCTTAGATTATTTGAATAACATATTTTTTATAACTTTTTTTTGTTATGTTAGGAACTGCTTGCATTACAAAGAATTGACAAACAAGACGACTTTGTTTACACGTAAGGAATACTTAATATGTTTTTAATTATGTCCTATCAGGCGATCGGACTCCTGACCTATATAATAGACACTAATTAATAATCTCTTGTTTGTTATTTCATGTCATTTGTTTTTTTTCGGTCTTTGGCTAGACTATTTATAAATATTTATTGTTTTACAATGCGAGCTGCAGGTTTATCAGGCTTGTCAGAATTTTCTAGAACCCGTCTGACGGGATATAGGGTCATTTCGCCTGTTCGCGACCATCGCCCAGTTCGCGTCCATTTTGCCGATCTCCTTTAAAAAAACTTCGAAAACAAGATAATTAACACACCAATCAAACGAAAGATCATTACCGCTAATACGTTAATGTATAAGAGGCACGCACAGATAGACAAAAGTTCTGTGCGTCCAACCAATCCTTTTAGAAAAAATAATTAGTCTAGGCTCTTCAACAAGAAAGCGCAAACACGCTGAATTTTAGATAAAAATTAGTGTGCAGCGGCGTGTTTGATGGTAAGTTTTATATTGTTTTATGTGAATTTTAGGATAGATAGCTATTTCTACAGTTTAATGATGAATAAAGGTATAATGTTTTTTATAAATTTGGTAATGTTTTTTATATTTAACGAATAAAACAAGGTGGACGCGAATTACTACATCGAATTTTACAAAACTTCCACTTTGCGTCCACAATGGACGCGAACTAAAACTATCCTCTATACTAATAAACCAAATTGCGTTCACTGTTTTCGTTAAATACTTGCTTATAAAAAATAATTAAAACATGGGTACTGTTTAATATATTAAGATTAAACAGTAAATTTTTAATTTTTTTTGCTATTTTAAATTAAAAATCAACATTATCATCATTTAAAATTCACTTTAAAAAAATAAAAATTATTTTTCTCAACATTGGTTTAAGTAACTTAAAATTAGGCAATTAATTTTGCAACTTGAAAAATAAACAATAATCAGTTCTGTTAATTTTACCCTAAAATCACAGGGAAAGACCCGCGTTGATTATAGTAAGTTTTTGGCCATATTAAATTAACAAAACAATATTACAATTTTGTCTAAACATACAACTAAAAGAATTGTTGAGTCAATAAATTATCAGACAAGGTAGCATATTCTTTGAATATTTTTTTTTATCGATTTATTCTTCTCTCGAATATCATTTAATGCTTTCTTTAAATCTTCTTCTGTGTATGTTGTCTTTTCCTTCTTTTTTCCTGTATCCGAAGAACTTATCTTAAATGAAATTACTTAATATATTAAGATTAAACAGTACATTTTTTTTTATTAAGATATATACGTGGTTATAATTATAATTATAATTTAAATATTTAATTATAATTTAATTATAACCACGTATATATCTTAATAAAAAAATGTACTGTTTAATCTTATTTTAAGTTACTTAAACCAATGTTGAGAAGAATTATTTTTATTTTTTAAAGTGAATTTTAAATGATGATAATGTTGATTTTTAATAATTAAGTTTATTGTTAAATAAAGAAATTGTTCAAATACAATCTTTCTTTATTAATTCTTAACAATTTCACCCCTATATTCCTTTTCAAAGCCGCTGGACGCGAACTGGACCATGGGTGGACGCGAATTGGATTTTGTGGACGCAAACTGGGTAAAACGCCTAATTCTGAGGTTTATCGATTTAAATAGAAAACGTAAGATATTTCTAATACAACTGAAAGTTAATCTTAAAATAGAGTATATAAGGAATACATTACACAAATTTGACATGGAAATGAGTGCTGGATCATTTTTATTATCGCCTTCAAACTTGCCAACTGCACTAAATGGTCGCCAACAGGCGAAATGACCCTAAATAAGATTCGTCGCGTGTTGTATTTAAATCAACTTTTTTATTTTATTGATTAAATTGAAACATTTAATTTATTGGTTCCTCGATTGGGTCATGGGCTAGGTCGAGTTATGTTATCTTTAACGGAATATTTGTTTGTTTGTTTTGTCTACCGATTACAGCCCCTAGTGACAAAGAAACAATCTGAACAAATTACTGCTAAGTCTCTAATTAGATTTTAAAGTAGGTAAATATTAATTGGTTTGTCAATATCAAGGACATAGATATTTCCTGACAATTTTAATTATTTTTAACAGATGCTTAGTTTAAATTATCCTATTTATAACATCGATAAGCCCGAGTTCACCGATAACTTAAACGTTCGTTTTTCTTAAAATAACTGTTAAATTTACAACTTGTATCTGCATGAAAATTCATAGTAAACGGTGGTTTTGAGAAAACTTATGTTTGTGTTTGTCCGTAAAGTTGGGCTTTAGTTGCGTGTCGCTAACCACAGTCGCCACTATATATAATTATTAACTATAATTATTATTGCGTCGTTGATAATGACATGCTGACAGTGACTGACTTACCCACTTCTTGAGTTCAAGAGTGCGTGAGTGCATATCGTTTAACAAACGGCTTTGATAACGAATATGTTTATTATTATCCATTATTTTATTAGTACTCGCCCTTGGCCTTCAATTTTCTACCATAATAGCAATTTCTACTACTACTTAACGATTGTATGTGCCTCTTCTTTGGTTTACAGTGTACCTAATTGCGAGCAATGTTTCTGGTATGGCAAAGCATCTAGGCATTATTTTGGTAAAAAATCAAGACCAAAACCGGTAGACTACATTTGTAATTTGTTCTTGTCCTCATAAAAACTTAGTAATAAAATTACAAAAAAACCTTATGCTACTTACTTCTCAAAAAACTTGCAACACTCGTCGATGCAATTTTGATGTTTGACTTTGTCTTTCCTATACTTTGTGTTATAATTATGTACATTTATAATACCTCTGCATACACTTAATCAAATTCTAATGCGACGTGAAGATATTGAATAGATAATTAAAATATTTGACTAATTAAATTATTACTCTATTTGAGAAAGCCCTTAGCATATTTTCACTTTTTTATATAACTTTTAAACAAATATGCCACTGCTTAAAATTTATTGCACTGAATTACTGAATAAAAATTCGTATCTTTCGTGGAGTGCCTAAATAAAAATAAGTTAACAATTTTGTTTTTTTTTTATACAAAAAAGTCTCTACTTATGTAGAATCGAGTTTTCTCCGGTTGGTCTTTGCTAGATCGGTCATTTACTAGGCAATAGGCATCGGTAAGTGTAAACTAAGGAGCTGTTTCTCCATAAGATAAAGTAAACACGATGTTTATCTGCTTTAAGGAAATAGAAGGCACTTCATAATTATCGATTTTACTCGTTAGAGCCACTGGTAGGCAATAACAGCTGCTCGAAACTAGGTTTTCCATCAAAGTCAAAGTCAAAGTCAAAGTCAAAATCATTTATTAAAATAGGCTAATACGATTAGCACTTTTTAACGTCAAAATTTTACATGAATGACAGCACCCCCAAAACGCCCCCCTTTCACCACTTCCTAGTGTTATGGCTGGAAAGAAGAAGCGGTGAAGAACAAACTTCCCAGCAACACAGCTGTCTATTACAATTTAATTATTATTAATTTATTTTACAATTATACAATTCAATTTCAATTTCATCAATTATTAATTTAAAACACCGAAAAATACAAAATAAAATAAAGCACTTTTATTCCACTTCAGAGCTGCCATCTGCGTTTATCTGTGAAATAATCATTAACATTATAATATGCCTTTTTAACAAGAATTTCTTTGATTTTGTTTTTAAAAGAACTGTCCGTTAATTCCAACAGATGAACCGGAATTCTGTTATAAATGCGTACACAAAGCCCCACAAATGAACCGTGCACCTTATGTAGGCGATAATTAGGTGCGGTCAACTTATGTTTATTTCTAGTATTAAAATGATGTACGTCGCTGTTTTTACTATATGAATCTAGGTTTTGCCTTACGTATATTATATTGGCATAAATGTATTGAGACGCCACAGTCAGAATACCAATATCCTTAAACCTTTCCCTAAGGGAGACTCTAGCACCAAGTTTGTATATAGCACGGACAGCGCGCTTCTGTAGTACGAAAACATTCTCGATATCGGCAGCATTGCCCCACATAAGAATTCCGTAGGACATGATGCAGTGAAAATAGCTAAAGTACACTAAACGCGCCGTGGCTACATCGGTGAGAGCTCTTACTTTCCTGACAGCGTTAATTTACCCGTGATGCCAGTTATATGCTCACCCCATTGAATTTTGGAGTCTACTGTTATCCCTAGAAAAGTCGTAGCATGTACCGTTTCAAGTTCCTCATTGTTCAAAATTACACCGGGACCGAGATTTTTTACATTGGGCAAAGCAAATTTATTAGCATCTTAGCGTGTGCTCATTCATACAAGCAATACTTAAATACTAATGAGGTGCATACGTACCTATGCTTAAGTAAACCAGTTGGGGCACATGATTACTGGTGTAGGTACTATCTGCTGATATTTAAAAAGGAAAAACTGTTCGTTAGTCTAACTATAACTCGAGGATGGCAGGACCGATTTGGCTTATATTGGTTTTAAAGTAATTGCAGTTCCAGGGACAGTTAAAAGGACACTAAAATAGCCGTGCCAGCTAGTCAGCACTAATTTTAGTTTTGCTTTACAGATACTGGCCAAACATGATCCAAGATCTGAAAAAATTAAAGACAAACAATTGTTTAAGAGCTAAGTATATTTTATTACCTACTAGCTTTTGCCCGCAACTTCGTTCGCGTGGAATAGTGACTACCAGCAGATTTTTGATTTGACCAATAGATGGCGCTATATGTCCGGAATAATTTTATTTTTATTTTTTTTTGTAATAAAAACTATCCTATGTCCTTTCTCAAGTTTCAAACTATGTCTGTACCAAATTTCACACAAATCGGTTCAGTAGTTTAGGCGTGAAGAAAAGACAGACAGACAGACAGACAGACAGACAGACAGAGTTACTTTCGCATTTATAATATTAGTTTGGATTTAATTTATCTACCTGCCTTCTGGTTTTTAAAAGGTGTAAATATCGTATGTTGTCGCGAATTTTCATAGCTCGTTAAATCCTTTTAAAAACTTAAGCGATTTGTTTTGCAGTGCTTGAAATAAAGGTAAGTGATTAGATTATTACTTACAATGTTTTATGATTGAGGTAATTTTATGAGGCTTCATTTAATGCGGATAAACAGCGAGTCATCTTCAATTAACCTATGAACGATCTCAAAGTTTTAGATTGGAATAATGGATACTAAGCTGTGGCAATTTTGTATTTAATTACATACCTATGTATCGCTTCATGAAAAAAATAGCATGCGACTAATTCTAGCTACTTTGTGTAAGTGACTGCTATCAAGAATGGTATTTTTTTTACTCAAAGTGACGCACTTTGGTGACGCATTTGTTTAAGTTCTTATTGAACTTTCTGAACTATGCTATTTTCTGGGTACTTAATATACAATGTCAGAAAAGCGTTGAGTCACTACAGTTTGAGTTTATTAGTCTCTAATAATTGTTAAGGATACATTGTAAGTCTGTACGTAAGAGGAGGTAGGTGATTTCTGAAAAACTGGTCCGGTAATTTTTTGTGCAGAAAGTGTTTTACTGTATTCAATGCATATGAAGATAAACCAAATAACTGGTCAAACTAGTTCTTAAACCTGATCCTTGATGCTCGAAGACCTTTAGCAACCAAAACAAAATAACGCAATCTGTCAGTCACGAGCATAATTTGTCAAAATGGACCAAAAAAAATGTGCAGCAATTATTTTTATGCATACTTATTTAAGTTTGGAGGTCCTATACAAACGTTATTTGGATTTATACGCAACTAACTTGCGCAATACTTGATTGATAAAGCTTAATTGATAAAGCTTGATTGAACCTTTAGGGCGGATGCTTAAACATTTTATCAGATTGGTCATCCATGACCCTTCGATTAAGTGTTGACCAGTTTTAATTATGACCATACGATTAAATAAACACGAGAAGTTCGAGATTTGTTGTTCAACAGCTACCTTGAGAACAGTTTCAAAGAATAACTATGTATCGTCATTGTGGAGGTCGTCAATATTGACATAGCAGATACTTACCTGTTCAATCACAAATGGAGGAAGTCAATGCGAAGTTCACATATACAGGTATATTAAGAGGCTATACAATTAATGGAATATAAAGATAGGTAAGTAGATATCGATGTGTTTGTATAGATTATTTGCTAATAATGCATACTAAATGCGCCTTCGTTATTAAACTGGTCATCACTATAGAAAAATATTGTCTGTGATTATAAAAACATCTAAGCAAAATCATTATTATACTTCTAGGCAATTACACCGCATGTTTGACACTCCTAAAGTTCAAGTGACGGTTTTATTACTTAGTATGGCCTTCATTTTTCAGCTTAACTGACTCAGAAAAAAGTCTGAAACAAAAAATCTAAAGCGTCTATCTCTACAGATATGAAAAAAATAACTATCATGTGTAGTAGACATGTTGATCTTGTTGGTTATTTTTTTTTCAATTTGGTATGAATCATAAAATTTTATTATGAGGTTTTCGTGTCTAGACACCTTATTTACTTCTACTAATTCGCGGACTTCTGGGTTTAAGGAGCACTTACGTGTTGTACACTCCGTAAATCCCAGAAAAGAGATTCTCGTATTCTAACTCGCATAATAGTGTTAGTAAATATGTGTTATTGTTCACGTGTATATTTGCTAACACGTGACTCCGTTCCGTTGACTTATCGCTGCTGACAATATCATGGCTATTCAGTCTGAATCACAAGCCTGGTAATATAAATAACTCTGCATTATCTTGCAGCTTATAATAGGCAATTTAAGTAAACAACAGTTTGGTTTAAAGAATTTTTCCAGTTAGAGAATCCATTAAAATACGTAATACAAGTGTTTCTCCCCAGTAGTGAAACTATCCCACCCTATGCGCCTGCTGATGATGATGACTCATTTTATCATCCATCCAGCTATTCCCCAACTATGTTGGTGTTGCCTTCTAGTCACCGATCTGTTTGAGTACCAATATTTTGCTTGGAGCGACTATCTACCTATCTTCAATTCAGACAACTACACAAGCCGATATCCATGGTAAGACTGACAGACTTTCTGGCTGCTGATTAGTCGCAGCAGCTGCAGAAAATGTACAAATGACAGCTTTGTCAGACATAGATTATAACTATTTCCT
Source organism: Helicoverpa armigera (assembly GCF_030705265.1). Taxonomy (NCBI): domain Eukaryota; kingdom Metazoa; phylum Arthropoda; class Insecta; order Lepidoptera; family Noctuidae; genus Helicoverpa; species Helicoverpa armigera. Next base: position 2,814,640 of record NC_087132.1, on the reverse strand, counting down.
GTGAAAATTCCTTACGCACCATACGTAATAATTTTCCAAATTGGCTGACTAGATCCAGAGATATTCACAACGTCACAAACTTTACTTCTTTTGTTTAGATAAATGGTCACATCCACAACACAACCTCGATCAATGAATCTATGCGACTGCTAAGTGCTAATCCTAATTATACTGTCACGTGAAAGAATGCACCTACGGGATAAGTAGTATTTTGACTATTCTATATAGCCCACGCAGACGAAGTTGCGGGCAACAGCTAGTACGTAATAATATAAAAATACGAGAAAACTGTTTTCAAATGGTTGTGCATGTAAGCACGCAATAATAAGAAAAATACATCATTTTTCCTACAAAGTTTCATTAAGCAAAATATCACGTAGGTAATAAAAACAAATAAAATTGCTACATAAAGATAGTTTAAATGACGTGATAGTGTTTTTTACTGTTGGCAACAATTTTGCGACATGACCGTTTAGATGTTGAAGGATAAGCGTTGCAAAAAATAAAAACATTACGAGACTCGCAAAAACAAGTAAAGCAGGGAGTTATTACAAGGCTCATAGGTCAATGAGGGTTTCTAGTACAACTCAGGACGATTTATCGAGTCACGACAATCTCAAGGGTCGGTAAAAAAAACTTATGAATACTTTAGTATTTATGACATAATTCCATAAGTGCTTTAATGTTTTGGCTGTTTGGTTTTGGTCCTTCTGAGAGTTAGAATAAAGGATAATTGCGGTAAAAGATAGGTACTTATAGCTTCATAAAAATATGTGTCGTCCGTATCCTTGGAAACGTCAGTTTACTGTCGTAAAATTACCGTAACTGACAGTGGCGAAGGGTGGTTTAATGAAATAGGGAAGCCGCAGCAAAAAAAAAATTGGGGGGGGGGGAATACTCAGGGATGGAAGGGAGAGGTAATGGAGGTAATTTCTCAGTCCACCTTTTAGCACTGACTGAGAGACTGATAGTTTGAACATGTTTTCTCGAGGAATTCGGCAGATTATTAATATCTTTAAAACTTTATTATCTTTAGTTAGGTATATTAACTACTAGAATCTGAGAAAAGTTGGCACTAGAAACAATAGGTACATTTTAAGTATTTAATTTACAACGGCCTGTTAGCCATTGATATTTATCGTAGGTATATGTTTCATAAATCCGTCAGGACGTTAGTAATTTTAATATTGACGTAATATTGGTAGGTAATTCACCCGAGCGGCGTGCCCGAGTTTTATAACACGTTTTTATTCTCAAAACTTAACCTTGAAAAACAAGTTCCTTCCTAAAGTAAATAATCTGTGGAAAACAGTCTAATGCGATTAATGCTATCCTAGTTAAGTTTTATAAGTGTGTACCTACATTAAAAAAAAAGAACCCTGATGCAAACTGTCTACGTATCAAAATAACTCATTTCAACGTAGGTCTCTCTATTTTCACTACACACACTGTACTTGTAGTACTGAGTTCCAGGTCACAGTGCGATCGCGGGGATTAGTAGGGAGTAATGATACTTCCAACTACTTAATCAAATTCATATACTTACACTTGGTGAATACGAAAAATAATAAATTCCCAACTAGGGTCATTAAATCGCGGAGAATCTTAACACCGCGATTCAGGATTTGCATAAAAATGCACAACGCCATCTATGTTGACATAATGTAACTAAAACACTTTAACATAAAATATTGTACACACACGAACTATGTTATTTCCAAATGATACACACACTAATAAATTCAATTAAGTAATACAAAGAACAAATTGTTAATGGTATTATCTAAGACAAAATAAGAACAATGAGAGTGAATTTGTCTGATTTGTTTGTTTACATATTTGAAAGCTCTAAGCGCTGTCACTCGCGCGTAGACAGATATAGCTACTCTACTCTTGACGCGTTCTTTCTCGTTCACTCGCGAGTTTTGATTGGTGGAACCCGCTCCGTGAGCCGGCTTACCGCTCGCCCTTATTTTGCGAATATCGCCCGGCGCGGCGTGGATGACGTCACGCAAGCGTAGTTTTGTATGGAGGAGGAAGCCGCGGCTTGTTTAGTAGGAGCAAAATGTTTCAAGTAATTTATAGACTTTTTTTTTACGGTGGTAGGCGTTTTGTTATACCTACATACCTATTTAAATTGTGTGGTTTAAATGATTATATTAATTATACCTATACCTATATTATAACTTATACCTATGCTTCTTTCTTGAAATTCGAAAGGGAAGCCGATGGGAATCGGCTTATAAGGACGCCTCGCCACTGGTAACTGATGGTTTTGATACTATTGTCTACTGAATGTTTTGACCGTGAAAGATAACATGTTACTCTGTGGAAGCATTATTAGGAATTATGTTGAGAAGGTCATGGTATGGGCGCCATAAATAGTCAAACTGCAGTAAATTACAATGTGCATTGTAGTAAGTATTTGTTCTTAACATTCAAGTATGTTTGTTACTGTAAATTAAGTACCGTTTCAGGCTATTGTATGATTTATGTAATACTGTGTTTGTTACTAATAAACTGAACGACAATGATTTACTATAGGTGTAGGGAGGTAATGATGATGATGATGATGATGTGGGAGGTAATGAAACATTAAGTTTTGTTCATTGGACGATCGAATAAGCAAATTCCTAGGGATTTTAAATGTACATCTAACTTTTCTGTGAAATCAGGCCTGTGTATGATCGTGCATATTTTACTGGTTTTCATCCACGATCCGGCTTTGCATGTAACTGTAGGTCAGTTTCACAACACTTTACAATGTAACCACAATAGCATTTTTTCCCCTACATATTAGTACCAATTTTCTCGTTACACAGGAAAATCCCACTGTTTCTCTCACGTGAATAATTGCCAACAATTAAGTCCACTCTGTGATACAGTTATACCTAAGATTAAACCTGAGTAGTTAGTATCATAATAAGTAGTTCACGGCTGAAATGTTTTAAATAATAGCTTGGAAGGTGGTCAAGGCGGTCATAGTAAGGCATTGTTCTTCGTCACTTACCTACTCTTAAAGGCGGAAAAATATTTTCCTTTAATATTAACAGTTATTTAAAGGTGGCTAGCCGTGGTGATGTTGGATTTAATCTTGGTCATAATATTTCTTATCTACGCATTATGTCAAATTACCAAAACTACCATAGTATCTATACTATTGTTATTAATTTAAGGTTATGGTTGTTAAATGTCCTCAACCTTACAAATTCCTTATTCAAAACAAAATCCATTGATATTGTTATTGAGTTGGGTCGAGATCAGATATTTATTTAGAAAACAACGTAAATGATAGGCTTATTTAGACTCAATGACGAATCGGTTGTTTTGTCTTAAATAATTTTTATCTTCGTGTCATAAAACGTCTCACCTCGGCTACGGCTACGAATTGCTACGAACATTTCGTAGGCAACTTCCGAATGTTCAATGTTTTATAATTCCTGTAAAAGTTTTTGTAGGAATCTGAATCTTTAGAATATACTACTTACCTAAGTTTAGTAAATTATTAAATAATGTGCATCAACTCATAACAGGTATATTGGTACGAGAACATTTTTAATTAAACTTGTTATGAGTCAAATGTATAACTTGATTCATTTTATAGTTCAAGTCTTGTTTAGATTTTATGTTGTAACAACATGTAACTAGATAAAAAACAAGAAGTCTGTTATTTTTAAAATAAATAATACACCTAACTAATCAAAAACCTAGTAGGTACGTATTTTTTACAAAATAAAACTTTTTAAATTGATACTAGACTCGGTTTCCTAAACGACATGGTTTGTATGTCACTTACTTACATATTTATGAATTGACTGACATACGAAATAAACTAAATATTAATGAGGCAATAAAATGTATAACAAAACTAACGCGACCAGTTATTTGGTTACCTTTGAAAGAGGTAACAGTTTGTTTGTTGAAATGAAACCTGTTTCCTTTTAAATGTGCACGACAAAGATAATAGTTTCTGACCTTAGATTTACGTCACAGGTACATCAATTTAAGCACCGTGTAACGCGCTAGTTTCTAAGAATAAATATTTTATAATTCAAGTTAAGATATGAAAAAAAAAAATAAACTTTACAATGTATTTTTTTTAAGTAAACATATCTTTGACAAGGTTTCGTAATCGGTACATACTTACACCTGAAAATCTTGCTATAATGATACTAATCCAATGCCAAAAACCCTTTGATTAAAAAGACCTGTACAAAAGTATTCATTATAGAGGTAATCCAACTCAAAATAACATCTACGTCAGAAGACGGGCAGTGTTAGCCCTCAAGCAGGTCTTTTAATATATCCCAAATGCATTCAGAGTTGAAAGACCTCTCTTAGAAATAATTTGAATGAATTTTAACGTAACGTAAATAAGTGATTAGGTGCATAGTATTAGAGATAACACAGAAAAATTAACATAGTCTTTACATTATTCAAATTGTCATTCTCACAAGGTGGAGGTCATTAACGCCAAAAGCGTGAACAAAGTATGGTTCTTTGGCAGCGTAAACGCATGGTGTGCCAAACTAAGTATGCATATTAGTACTATGTTCATAATGGGATGCACTTACAGTTGCATCCTGTTGTGAACGTGACGCAAACCTCATTTGTCATTTCGTAATTTTATGGCTACTATTATTCTTCCAGATTAATATAATTACCTTGTCCCGTAAATCAATAGTCGTTAATATCAATTTTATTTACTGTAAGGTGTTTTTCTTCTGAATCATAGTTGACCAACACGAGTGCTTGGAATAAATGGAACAAAGGAATTACGTGGGATTATTGAGCCATTCTGTTTCATTATAATACTGGCAATAATGGTCCGAATATTATTTTAGGCATAACTGCTGTCATTGCAACAAGTTATAAAGTAAACCTCAAACACATTATTATATTATGAAGTCTTAAAACTTAAATCGCAATAAAGTATAATTTTATTACTTACAAGGTTTTTTTTAATATTATTTTGAAATTATAATTATTTTCGTTGGACTCTTAAGTTTGGATTCGATCCAATGACAGGACCCATTTAACCTTTCCATTGACTCCCATGTTTAGAAGAAATAATTTACATTTGAGGGGCCCAAAGTAGGGTCTGTTAAAATGAAACCCCCAGCCTACGTCAAACTTGTCTAGGTATTTAAGCTTTCTTTATTTTTTATAAAGTCCCAGATTTTCATGGTCATGTTTATGCCAGTGTTTTATACAGCTGAAGAATAAGTAGGTACCTGTCGCATAGCGGCTATCACGTTTGATGATTCGGAAGTACATAATGTTCATATAACAACTTCAGGTTATTGACATAAACGATATTCACTTGCAAATGACAATGATATTAAATAAATATTAAGATACAAGTATTATGGAAGTCATTATTGTAATTAAGCGGCTTTGTCCGCGCGTTTGGTCACGTAATTTTCTGGTTTTAAATGTTGGCAACATTCCAAGGGTTTTTTGTGACAAAAGGTGTTGGTTCTCACCCAAAAACGATAAAAGAAATAATTACGTGTACCTACGTCACACACGTGACTTTTGGTCTTTTTTGGGGTCAAAACTGTAAGAGTAAATGGGTATAGGAATGTGGTTGTGTGTGGATGACCAAGCCCCATACGCAGGTAAACATTTGTGATTTGGGCTTCTGTGTATGAGAAGAGGATTTTATACAACCTTATATTTAATAAGACTATTTAATGCAGATTAATCAATAGGTATCAGTATATTGCAACTCGTGCTTATTAGCCATTAATAAGCGTCCTTGACAGTATAAGAAAACACGATTTGTTTTGCTGCAATGTCAAGGGCGGTTGCGTTAAAGATTTGAAATAATATCTGCGTACGACCTGTCACATTGCTTTAGGTACAAACAACATATTATTTACTGCAATGCCAGAGAAGCACGCTTGCATTATACAGGTCCCTTACCTTACACGTGCTGTTGGTAGGTAATGTTATTGTTTTGTATGTGTAATCTGAGTATTTGACTAGTAATTAGGAATATTTTATTGTTTCCTAATTGATAATGTAAACTTGCCTATATGATACATTATCATGAATTATTTATATTCTTATGATTTATTATTAATGCTAGATTGTGTGAGTAAGTATTTCGTGAGTCCCTTTATAAGTCACTGTGAGTAGATTTGTTTATATTTTTGTTAATTAGCAAAGTGATGTGAAAACTGGCAAATTGTATGTTTACTTTTCAATATCAGGCTGTTTGTTTTTGTGTTTTTGTAACTCACTGATACGGAAAAGACAATATCGCGAACCTTAATTACGGTTTTGTACAATTAATTATATTTTTTTTACTTCCAAGAAGTGCAAATGAATTAAAAATTAAAATGATATTACCAGGCGATCATGAGTGAGTAAATAGGTATTTTACCTTAAGCGAGATACGTGTTTAATCAGAAACCCACACGGCTTTTTCCAGGAAAACTGTTACAAATATCACCGGATACCTATTAACGATATTTCCGAGAATCTTATCCACTTGAATAAACACGGAACTTTTACTATAATTACCGTTGTCATCATATATTTATGATTGTCGAAATAAAATACAGTTGGCCTTATGTAAAAGTTTTATCATAGAAGTTAACCAATCGTTTTTACTTAATTCTTTAATTACTTGCTCAGCTCTTTTGAAACTTTTATTTTAGTAAATAAAGAAAATAAGACATTCTTATTCTTATTCTTTATTGCACACTAAACAGTAAATACATACGGGATACAGACAGTTATGTACAACGGCGAGCTTAACCCAGAATTGGGTTCTCTTACAGCCAACCTTAAAGCGATAGAGACATGACTCATTCATAAAAATCAAATGAACCTGTTGCTCCGAAGCTGTGCAATGAATACGGCCTTAGGTTTCATTTTTAATAACTTGACAAAAAAAAACTTATTTTGTATAACTCAAGACCAGTTTGGATGTGTTGTGATCACATATCTTTGTTAAAGCTAACGGTTTGTTCCACCGTTCATCTTAGACAATAATAAACCGATCTTTTGACCAATAGTTTGACCTACAGAAATATAAACAATTTACTCAGACAGGTTGGCATCGAGTTTGCAACATTAGTGCTAAATTCGTCATTTGGTAACGTTTGGCTAGGGTGACGGAATATTTTTGTAATATTTGCGTATTGCGTGTTAGATTTGTTTTCAATAAACACTTTGTGATGTTAACATACAAGGTTGGCAGTTTTTTTCAAACAAGCAATATTTACAAAACCATGGGTTTATATTTCAATTTGTCACAAAAAATGTCGAGAGCTAAAGAAAATAAAATCGCTGTTCGTGTTTTTCTTTCAAGGATATTTGCACATTATCAATTACCGTGATATTAATGTGAACAAATCAGCTATTTTTATACATAGGTAGGTTACTCAGCGTATTTTTTTATACTAAGTAGTTCTCTTAACATGGGTTGATTACCTTCATAATAACATATTTTTGGTGAACATATGCTATAAGACGTACGGTAGGGAAGCAGCCCTAAATAACATGTTTTCTACACATGTATTTAAAAAACGTGTTATTTAACATAGAATGCGACCGCACAAATTAATTACTTGTATGAATGTGTATTAATTAAACAGTAAACATACAAACAATAATCCAGTTGTGTGTCCATACATGCAGGTATGTACAAAGCAGAAATGAAGTTACGGTCATACTGGTAATATTAGTTATTTAGTTATGTTAGTGTTTCGATAGAAATGCACAAGTTACGAAAGACTTCGTTCTGCATCATTGAATTGGTTGCATCGTTATCAAACCTGTTAATGTCGTGTTATCTGATATAGTAATAAGAATGGGCAATATTATATTTTCAGTACTGTTGCATATTAGCTTAAAATAGCTCTCGTAATTCCCAAAGTTAACTAATTAGTAGGTACTTAGTAAAATTATGAGTGAAGAATGACGCATGTCCAATGTTCATTGTTATCGTCGGAAAGCTTTGTACTACGTCTACAGCCGATAAAAGAAAGGAATAATTACGGTGTTTTTAACGATAATAATATTTACATACATTCTAGAGAAGTCCACGACGCTTATTATGATACAAATAAGAAAAAGTATTTTCTGTCACCTCCGGAAGACGGCAATATACGCCTCTTCGTGAGCAATTGTTCAATAAAACAGCTTAGACTAGCATTGCTTGAAGTCACAATTAATCCGAATTTATTAAGGAAATGCAAATAATGCCATCCCACTAACATCTGCCTTGACCTCATAAAATGCAGCTGGCCCGCTTTCTATAAGAACTGGTGAGTAACAGATTTTTATGGAGGGAGACTCAAAATTTTTTGAGTTGTATGCACTCTCTACTTTGAGAAAGTTCGCCCCGTTCAGTATTTTTGGAAGTATAATTTTATATTTATTTCACAATTAAACCATATAAACAGTTGGAATTCCGAACGATTATTTAGAACGATTCAAGTTTTAAGGTTACCCACTTAATTATAATCTAATGAACTCCAGGCCACGGCCACGCAAGAAACAAAATAATACGTCTTTTATCTATTTTTAATTTAGTACTTTCATCAAGTTTGATTCTAAATGGAACAACTGGTGTGTTACTGTTATGATTTGACCAAATAAGGAAATACTGTTACTCTTAAAAACTGGCGAGTATCAACCTACTTATTTATTTATTCAGCACTTTAGTGTCTTGTTTATTCATTGACACAGTATACCTAGGTGTAATTTTATTACTGTTGTTTCATTGAAATTAAGTCCGAATGACTTACATTTTTATTTTTAAAGTAATTTAAACTTTTTTTATGGAATCAGTGTGTATTGTTTTACGAATAACCATGAAGGTCTTAATGCACAGATGATTGAGCAAAAACAAAAGCATCGCACTATGCTGTTATCGCAAAGATTAAGTTATGCACGTTGTTTACCCAAACCTATTACTGTAATGTTGATCCTACTGTAATCTAATATCATGACGCCTCCGCTTGAAGAAACTAGACTCTTAGATCATGAAATTGATATTATGGATCGAGTACTAACTAGTTTTACCCGTTAGTTGTTACCTAGCATAGGTAGAAAATAAATTCCTTACATATCTTTCTCGGAAAAAAATACCTAGGTAACTTTATAATAGAAATACTTAATGAAAAATGTTAGGTGAATCTATTCAACGGTTTACCTATGCATGTGGAGCGCTACAATTGTCTTCGGTTTAAGTATTCAAGTGAGTATGTCAATTTCATTGTTACGAATATTATTACATTGTTACGAATTATATTTCATGAAACCAGCTTCTGCATAAAAATTTGATGCAACTCAATAAAATTGTGTAGAAGAAAAAAATATGTTGAAAACTTACTTCTTGAGGTCAGTCCCACTGAAACTTTCAGCGTGATTTCGTTAAATTCTATGTCCACAGGCCTTGGGGGCGGCATATTAACCTGAAGAGTCCGACACTCATTTTGTTCTTTCCCGCTCACTTTCTGCCCCAAACCCTGCAGCATTGCCATAGCTTTCGCCATTTTTGTCAACACGTGCACTTATTTTATTCTCAATATGTTTAAAACAACACTAATTAATTATTTTCAATTACAAATCACCACATAACGAAAGTTAGTTCAATAGAAATAAAATCGAAAAGAAAAATATTTAAAATTCGAATTGAATAGCGTCTTGTTATTTTTTTTTTATTTACGAACTGTCAATAAATATTTTTAAAGGTTCGATTTAAATAGTTTGAATATGTTATTAAAATGTTTGAAATTGGAAGTTGTCCGCGGCTTGCGTATGTTCGTTAGTGCGGCGTTCTGTGCGAAACAACGCGAGGCCGTCACCAGACTGCCGGCGCACACACCGCGGCTGATACTTCATACTTGTTTCATTTCGAGCACTCATCGGGTAGATGTGGTGCGATATCTCCATTAATTACTTTAACGTGTGAATTTTAATGACACATTAAAAATACACCTTATATGGGTTAAGTGGCCTATTTTTATATTTTAATTTAAATAATGGGCTGTTTAATGTCTTTAGACAGAAATAAAATCCACATTCCTATTACCCTACTATACCTAGCAATATTAAAAATTAATAGTTTGAACAGATGTGTATATGTTTGTTACGCCTTCACGCTAGACTTGCTAGATGGATTTCAATAAAACCTGGCAGTAAAATAAGTCTGTCTCTAAATCTGTCTGGTCTAATCTATGGGCTATGGGCTACATTTTATCCATGTGCAAGAAGTAGATCACTCGGGACATGGGTGGAACCATGTAAACAAGCTGCTTAGTATAAAATAATTCGATTGGTAATAGTCTGCGACAGTGAATAAATTAATTATAAAGTCAAGTACCCCAGGTTAAATGAAGTTTACGGATATCGATTGAAACGTTTCACTAGACACCTCGATAAATATTTAATAGATAATAATGCCGTGTGAAATGGACACTGAAAAACGTCATGTGAACTGTAGGAAGGCCATAATAGCAACGATCAATAATATCATGTTACTGCTGTGGAAAAGTATGCATAGGGCCCAAGTTCACCGACAATATAAACGATAGTTTTCTTCTAAACAACTGTAGGTATACTATCTTGACGTTACCTCTTACGAAAGGGTACTGGGTTGCCGGGGTAACTAAGTTGTTTAGAGGTCTTGTAGGGAGTTGCTCCAAGTAAAATACTGGTTTTGAGCTGTATCCAGTTAATACTGGCAGCCGACCCCAACATAGTTGGGAAAAAGGCTAGGCAGACGATGACTATATTTAGGTACGTTCGATTTTAAAGAAGACAGTCGTTTTAAGCAAAACAGACGTTTATGTTGTCGGTGAAAATGGTCGTAAGTAGATAAATTGATGTTTATCTACTTAAGCATATAATGTTGCTACAATTGGTGCGTGGGTGTACGATTTTCCGCGGCCAGATTGAGCAGTACATTACCATTTAGTAATGGGATACCCCGTCTGCTACATATTCTATGATAATCTTAAAGTTTCCGTATAAGAAGAGGAAAATCTGGATGGATAGCTATGTACCTTACTTTTATGAGTAAAAAACATGTTGTATTTTCCTATAAGATCGTCGTAGCAGATTATAAAAATAGATTAGAGATGATAGAGAGACTCGTTCTTTACCATGTTTGTTAGACTTTTACCACACTTTTTTTACTAAGTTATAGTTCTCGCCAAACTCTTTGCATGGGTGTACCGTGTGCGTTTATGCGTACTCGTGCTCGGAACTTGCGAACAACCATTGAGCTGGTTTCTTGACTAATAGCGGTAGGTTTTCTAACATGGTCTCAGAGACATAGAGTTATTCAAACATGTTATACCTAGTACACGACGAGTGCACCTTGACATGCTAGATTAATTTAATAATGTACTGACTTACCCTACTTATCTACTTACTTTATTAAACAAACTTAATCTTTCCACCAATTAAAGGATGATTGGAATAGACTGGATATTTAGGCGACAAAATACAATACAAATAATGTTTTATTAAAATATTTTAATATTTTATTTGTGATTGGAGCCTCCTTTAAATCAAGTAATGCCTGAGTAAGGAGACTCCAAAGGTAGGTAATTGTCCTAAATGATATGGTAAGTACCTAAAATGTGTGTAAAAAAAAAACAAACTAATTACCTAAGTAAAATATTAGCTACCGTGTGACAAATTATAAGACGAATAGGTCAATGGTGAAAAAGACATTTATTGCAAAAAATGCAACTACCTATATTGTAGATATGTCTTGTATATTCAGAGAGAAACTGTCAGACCTTGTGTACTAACACAAATTTAATAACAAACACGTGTACACAAACTTAAAAAAAATTGGATTAAAAATTAGTCACATACTTAATAGATTTATTATGAGTATATTCTTTTTTTTATGCCAGGAAACAAGTTACGAAAAGACCTTCCTTTTTCAAAATTAAAACGAGTTCGATTTACGAGACATAAAAAAGAATCGGGCGAGTCGATGAACTTTTGAATGTGCATTAAAAATGTAACCCTTTTTTGGGTAATCGCGCAAAATATTGATGAAACCCAAAGTTGTGACCCACAGCTACACTATTGGTACCCTTTTAATGAAAACTTGCGTGGTAGACAGTACGATGCCCATTATTAATGTTAAATCCTTGTTGGGTATAGGCTTCCACCACAGATATCATAATATTAAGATTAGATTAAGCCTTATTTCTGTGGCCTCCCCTGAGATGAGAGATATCACCTAGTACTTACTTCTAGTCGTTTATCCAATAGATAAATAATCAGCATTAGGTACTAACAGTTCCTAAGGCTACATAGAACGTATTTATCGAATGAGGGATTATCTAACTCGAAGTACTTGCAGGTTTCTGATATCATACTATATTAATAAGGCCATAGAGTTTATCTGCTAAACTATAGTCTTTGAACCCATGCTTGTCTGTTTTATTGAACATTTACCTACTTGTTTATTTATTTTTAACTTGTCTTTGTCTTGTTTTTAACTTCAGGGACTTCTAGGTCCGGTCTAATATTTATAAGATAAAATTGTTTAAGGAATATTGTACAAAAATGTCTCGAACTTAATTCCTAAATAAGTTTTTCTTACACAAATTAATAACTTGAATGACCTGTGGATGGAATGGATTTTGCTACCTACGTCAATACAAACAATATGCTAAATAGACTGTATACAAGAAATAAAATACAATCCCAGTTTGTTTTTCGTCACAGACATTATAATGTCCACGTGTTGAATATTTGTAACTGAAAGAAACGCATAAATATGAGACAGCATACCTAATTTATTTGAAACTTTCCAGACTATTTTATTCAGTTCTGAATACCTATCGAATTCTCGAAATCCTGTTGCAAGCTCATTTAAAAGGGTTCCTCAAAAATCTGACTCCATAATAATTAACTTGAGAGGAAAAAAGGATCTCGATACATTATTTAGGACGAAATCAAGATGTATTTTGATTGCTTCAATTTTGATAAGCAGTAAATTAGTAAAGCAACGAAAATACATTTACACTGTAAGTTACAAAAAGTGGCCAAGAATATTAGAGATTGGGAATGACTGCGAAGGGTTGCCCGGGTAACTGAGTTAAGGAGGTGTGATCACCCGGTAAGACTGGAAGGCGACAAACAAACAGTTGGGAAAAGGCTCGGGAGATTATGGGTATCACTGGAGGGAAAAGTAAGGAAGTTGTCGAGCACAATTTTTGTGTTGTGTTTTGTTAATCTATCAAAGAAAAGATGAACACTGTTTTTTAGGGTTCCGTAGCCAAAATGGCAAAAACGGAACCCTTATAGTTTCGTCATGTCCGTCTGTCCGTCTGTCCGTCTGTCCGTCTGTCACAGCCGATTTACTCGGAAACTATAAGTACTACAGTGATGAAATTTGATGGGAATATGTGTTGTATGAACCGCTACAAAAATATGACACTAAATAGTAAAAAAAAGAATTGGGGGTGGGGCCCCCCATACATGTAACTGAGGGATGAAATTTTTTTTTTCGATGTACATACCCGTGTGGGGTATCAATGGAAAGGTCTTTTAAAATGATATAAAGTTTTCTAAAAAACATTTTTCTTAAAGTGAACGGTTTTTGAGATATCAGCTCTCAAAGTCGTAAAAAGTATGTCCCCCCCCCTCTATTTTTATAACTACGGGGTATAAAATTCTAAAAAAAATAGAGGTGATGCATGCTAATTAACTCTTTCAACGATTTTTGGTTTGATCAAAGTATCTCTTATAGTTTTTGAGATAGGTTGATTTAACTGTAATTTACGGAACCCTTCGTGCACGAGTCCGACTCGCACTAGGCCGGTTTTTTTTAATTTTGAAACACAGCCAACTTCAGCCAAGGTATCAGATCTTTCTGGTTTTCTTACATTTATGACCAGTCATTCGTAGGTACTCCCTGATGATATGATTTGTTTATTATATTAATAAGTCGTTTCCTAATCACAGCAGCAAATTAGTGCAGGGCAAGCAAATAGTGGGTTCTAGAGCAGAGCGCCAAATTCCGGCGGTCAAGTAACATAATTACACAACTAATAAATGGCTAATGACAAACAACACATTAGCTAAAGCATATTTACAGAATTTATTTGTTCTTAATCATTGTAACGAAATAACTTTTCCTATGGCTATGCAAATATTTGATATCGCTCATATCTTTTATATTTACAAGACTAGCTTTTGCCTGCGTTTCACCCGCATCCCGTGGGAACTACTGCACGTGCCGGGATTAAATGCAATATGTTTCACGGGAAGAATGAAGCTTTCCAACAGTAAAGAATTTTTCAAATCGCTTCAGTAGTTTCGGAGCCTTCAGGATACAAACAAACAAACAAAAAAATGTTTCCTTCTCATTATATTAATATGGATAGGCTCCTCCTTCAAAAGATAATGCCGAATACAGTTCTAGATGATTCATTCAACATTCGGAATTAATAGTATATTTTTCGTGTGATCTTTTTCAAGTTCAAAGAAACAATGACCTAAGAATGTTGTTGTTATTCTTTTTCACAAGTTGTAAAATAGTAAGTCTAGGTTAAAAAAATTGCTCTGAATCGTATGTTTCCAGAAACTACATTGTATTTCATATCCTCTGTATATAACAAATAGAAGTACCTACGGATCTAGGTAAACCCATCTCTTTCGCATCACACATACCTACATACTTTTAAATTGTTACTAGGTACTCACTACAAAGTATTCGGTATTATTATTCCGGAATGATTTATTGATTAACACTATTTTATTCGATTTTAATGGCACACGTTAGACATATCGATTAGATTTCGTTTCGAGATATAAAAGTTAGGTGACACTTTTTGACTTTGGTGCGTGTAACGCATTTTGATTTTGGCACGCAATTACAAATCCGAACGCGTAAGTATAATTATTCGTTAAAAAAGAGAATGAGGTTTTTTTGGCCAGTTATTGGCAGCCTGTTTGAAGGTAGTTTTTTGACATTAAGCCAAAAACGGACATCGAACTCTTATCGGTCAATTACCTTCACTGATATGAAAGGTATGTTTTGTTTTTTCGATGCAAACTTGTATCTGCCATTATTACTAGTCAGGTCACATTTCTTACGTTCCTTTACCATTTAAATTCTAGCACAGCAGAGAAGTTTTTGAGTTTGTGTAAGTCTGACACGAGTCTAACCAAGGGTATTGGGTTGCCTGGGTAACTGGTTTGAGGGGGGCAGATAGGGCAGTCGCTCCTTGTAAAGCACTGGCACTCAGCTACATCCGGTTATACTGGAAGCCGACCCCAACATAGTTGAGAGGCTCGGAGGATGAGCAGAGAAGTTTTTAAACTACCAATAGAATTTCTCCCCTCAATGAACTGAGTGTGAGTCTTTTGGTGTACCTAGGATTACCTCAGATAAATCAATCATTGTGAAAAAGTAACAACCCTCGGTCAAGAAACAGAAACAATTGAATATTAGGTAATTAATGTTTAAAGACGTCACCCAAAAGTTAAGAATAGAGAGGTCAAGAAAATCTTACCTAAAGTGAGACTTACGTTCTTATATTGTAGGATTGTACCATATCCCAGTTCGAAAGTTAGTCTTCTGAGATGATAAAAATAGGTGATCACGTAGAGCTTAGTAGCAATGTTCAGAAATTTCCAGAACATACCTACCTATAACTTTTTAACTCTAAGATTATGAAATCAAGCAGGATTTTCTAATTTCTCACAGGCTCCGGATTATATCAAGGTTCTATTAATATAATATTCACATAATAACGTATTCCGAAACGAATAAAATATTTATTTAAATTAATCCTCAAGGCTGTTTAAAAAAATTAACTGGAAATTACTAAGTAAGTATAGTTCGGTGCCTTATGATTATTTAGTATTTTTAGTTCCTGCCCAATTTATATAAGGTAAAGTATTTTTACCTATAATTTTATAAAGGTAATGAATCTGTATTTCCCACTCATCTGAGGACGAACCTAAATAAAGTTACGAAATCTGTACGTGTTAATAAAAATAAAATAAACAATTGGAAAAAATATCATCCTCTTTTTTCCTGTAGGCTTAGGTTGAATAAAATATAATTTTCTTTGCTTCTTATAAAATATAATACAAGGATAAACTAGTAGTTAAACAAAGACTCTTTTCATTTTCCAACGTAATTACAGACATAAAAGGTATGAAAAGTCTGAATTACTTAGGTAACTAATATCAAGTATAATAATATTTTATTGAAATATTTTTAAGTAGAAAAGACATGTTTAGATATTCATTAATTCATCATAGTGATACACTTTTATATTTTTTTTATAAAAAAATATATCAAAATATGTGCCTAACTGACCACGGGACTATAGAGTCCCGGATTTTTGGAAGGCGAACGTGGGGCCGAAGCCAACACGCTGACGCCCTTTTGAGACAACTTTAATGAAATGGCGACACAAAACCGACGATTATCCCCGTATACATATAGAAATGTACCCAAGGACAATCCCCGGTTCTGTGCTAAACTATTGGTCCAGCATCACCGGCCCACTCGCCACTTACCACGAGGCACCTACCCTCCGAGAGCGGGCTGCTAACCCTGCTCTAGCGACTCCACTCTGACCGGCCGATGAAGGCAAGCCAAGAGGCGTGAGACCTATCCCCCGTCATGCTTCACTCCGGCAGGCCGGAGATGGGGGACAGTATACTCTCCCCCCTCCCTCCTCCCCAGTGGAGCACTCGCATATATAGCCCCGCGAGGTCGCTACTCCCCGTCATTCGCTTCAGATGCCCTGCGGGGTGCTATTATTATTTGAGAATCTATTTAATATGGTATGAATTGATGAGTAGTAAAAGATTATTCAAAACCTAACATGTTATTAATTTTATGCTTCAATATTCACGATGACTCAATATTGTCATTTTTTGTTGTAAATAAAAATATTTATTTACATAGGTACCTACAAAAAATATAGACAGTTTATGTGTTCTTGTGGTTTTGAAAAAGGTTAATTATTACTTTGAAAATTAAAATGAAGCTATGTAATTCATTTTTATATTTATTTTGACTCTATCCACATAGCAACAGCTTAGCCAGATATTGTCTATTCAATTTGAAATATTTTCCTATTAAAGATTTTTATAGGTCCGATACACGTCAATAATAGTTTTATTAGATTTAAATTAGCATAAGTGGATGACATGACTCAATGGGCGGTCCTATCGATAAAAACAACCTTTGGATAAAATGAAGAGAAAAGTTTAGGTTTGGTTAAGCTTTTATGACACTGGCCAAAAAATAAAAAATAAACTGTACGCTATAAATATGAACTTTATTTTCAAAAATGAAGAAAAGCAAAATCCTACTCTTCGCCACCATTACTTCTTGGTATTAATAAATTGACTCACATCTATTCCATAGTTACATTTAGTTTTTTTTTATGTTTCTAAATAGTACCTATCAAAGTCTTCCGAGGGTCATGTTATGGTATTTCTCATAATATCATGGTAACTTTTGAATTTTTTGACTTTTGTTGACTCAAGGAAGTTAAGTTGACAGTCAGGTAATTTAGTTTTAAGTGGCTTATTATATTAATTTAGAGGTCAATTGTTAATATTTATTATTTAATTACGCATAATGCCTAAGTATTACCAACGACAACGTGATGAGAACACGCGCAATAGGTACCTACATAGTTGCTTTATACGCGATTAACTTAGTTTTTTTCATATTTTTATGTCTGTTATAAACAGCACAAAAAATGAGTAGCCATAAGGTACCGAAATTGTCACCAACGTTCAAAACTGTAGAGAAATAAATTGAGAATGCCTTAATTAACTGACCCTAGTAATATTTAAAAATCTTCGAAATCGAATATTTTTAAAATCATTTACTTCACCTATAATGTACCGGTAGTAAACGAAAATGCCTTATGGAAAAGTGACTTTCACAAACTAAAATAACGAATCAGTAGCGCCATCTGGGTTTAACGCTTGGAACTTTTTAACTAACATCGATACTATACGTTCGTTTGCGTGCTATCAGCTGTTGTTCTTAAAAAAAACTACATAACATAGCAATGTAAGGAATTGTATATGTTTATAGTTCCTCATATCGACCAGAGATGTCACTGGTTTAAAGAAATGTTGTTTTGTTTTTTATTTATTTAGTCTTCATTGTGTTCTGGCTTTAGGAATGTTGTTGGTACAATAAAATCTACCTGAATTGCTTAATGAAGGAGTATCCTAATGATTATTTGTCTTTTTTACTCACAACAACGTTAATAATGCTTGACCCATCGAAATGGGGTGTTGTAAGCAAATATCGAATTGTTTGATTGATCCATAATAAAAGCAATTTGACTGTCATAAAAAAATATTATTTGGGGTCCCAAAACTTCATTCCTTTTATATCGGCATTCTTCGCAAGATGACTTTTTATTTTTTTATTCAGTAAGACAACTATCCACCAGCTGGTCCGAATTAAGCTGATGGAAGAAAAATACTTCTACTAAGTTACCGCATCTGCTAAGTCTTTTCCCAGCCAGTCTAACTGGGTAGGTACCTGCTAGTGCACTCAGCTGCAGTAGGTACCAGTGTTTTTTCATGAAGCGACTGCTTATATCTGACATGTACCTACCTGGGTATGGACCCATTACCCATCAAATTAAAGTGTATCCCAGGAAAACGGAGGATATGCTTGCAGATATGGTCTCCTATCCACGGGCAGACCCTATAATCGATCGATCTGTGCGTCTGCTACTTAGCAACGAGCTCTGCTACTAATAAATAATTGTATTAAGGAATCTATTGTTGTTTATTTAGGGAGAAATGCGTATCTTTGTCTCAGTGTACATAAAATATACGAATAATGCAATAACATTACAATAAAGGGTATTGTTCACACTACGCACACATACATACGCACGCACACTGCCGCTAATAGAGTGTCGTCCAACACTCATTTACAAATTAACGTGCAGTGAAACAAATGCGTGTGCAATTATTTACCGGCGGCGGACAAAGGGTTCCAATAGTCCACTTCGCGTTGGAGCGAAGCGCGGGCGCACTTGAATGCGCGACGCACCGAAGCGCGCACGCGCGGATCTCGACTCGAAGGAACAGTGTAGTTCGCGAAAATAATGATGCTCGCCGGGGCGCAGATTGTTGACGAAAACAGTGTGGCGTTTACGTCGGGGAACATGGGGACTGCTGGGGGAAGTCCCTCGGTGCCCCCAGCCCAGGGCTCCTCCAAGGAAGCCCAGCCGGTGGCCCAGGCTGCACCAGCGCAGGGTCTACACATGATCCCCAAACAGGAACCAGTGGACATACATTTCAGCAACATCACATGCACAGTCAAACTGGGAATAACTAAAGGTACCTAAATGGAATGTTTTGTGCATTTTTTTGTGTATGCTCCTGAAAACTGAAATAGGTGTTTTTCTTTTGTAGTTTTTCAGGACAATATCACTTTCCTGTAGACTCCAATCTAAGATTAGGTAATAAAAGAGAATTAATCTAGTGCAAACTGAAAGTATATCATGGTCGAATTCTTTACCTAATGATCTGTGTACAATTAAAGGTTTTGAACTGTCCTACATAGGGCATTAAACACACTTTTAACATCGATGCAAGACAAGTATAAACTTCGTACGATTCGTGATAATGCTATTCAATGCGATACAAATACCTATGTACGGACATATTGCGATTATATCGTTGGTAACACGATAATGAGTATCGATAATATCTGAACGTCTTTGTGTGGATGCGGTTTTGTAAATATAGTAAACGTGACCGCCTATATATTTTTTAAAACAACACGTTTCTTATAATAAACAAGACGTAAATAACGTAACTGCTTAATAAGTTACTGACAACATTAGCTGCTTAGCTATATATAAGTACTTATGTATAGTTATTTATCTCTATGTCAGTGTGTACCTAATGATTGTCGCTAGTGAACTTTGGTAAACATAATGCGCGATTTAATTATTCAATAATGAATTTGGAGTCAAAGAAGGTTATTGCGAACGACTTTTTACTTTTGGATCTTGTACTTGACGTCATATATGAGATAACCAAGTTGTACTATTAAAAGGACATTCATTATCACAGTCCGAGCTTAGGATTTAAACAGCATTTAAGAATTACCCTGCCAGATGGTTTTTTAAAGCCTGAAATTTTCTGAATAAAACACCACAAAAGCCGTTGCTTGGAGAACCAACGAATTAAGTGACCTAAATAAAATAACTATGCAGATGCAAGTCTATCAATATCAAATTAATAATGCCAAGTCAGAACTAATTTCCTTTCAACAACGCAGCCGTGTTATCATTGTGAAAGACGTGTAATTAATACCTAGTGGATTATCTACCGATGTGGCAATCAGTGGACTATTCATTACAAGTCGGAAATAATTCTTGCATGCCCAGGATGCGGTTATGATGAAACTTAGTGACAATCCTAGGTTTGTTCTCATACCTGGGTACCTGGGAAGCACGAACCCACCGCACTGTTGTAGAATAGAAAAGTAGAGTCTCCTTTTGGAATTTTCGACTTATTTGCATTTCAAACCATTCCAATCTACTATTAAACCGCTGTATGCCGGAGGGCAGAGATACGCGAGACACAATTGATTTTCTATTGTTTTATAATAAGCGACATACAAGAGGGTGAGATGCTCTGGCTAGAAATAATGATAGAAATAACCTGAGTATACTTATATAGAAAATGTAAACATGTAGGTAATTAGGTAAACAAAGTAACTTCCGCTTCTGTGATGATCACAACATGTTATTGCCATCACCGTTTGTTTAAAAGCGATAATAATCATTAGTGAGGACCCCGAGCCAAATAATTAACCGAATTCACAAAAAGAGGATAGCGTAATTAGTGGTTAAATCATCCTGTCTTTCTGCAAGTGCCATCCTACAGAAAATTTGAGAATGGGTTTTACCGTAACAGCGTAACAGACAGCCAAAGTGACTTTTGTAATCTCTAAGGATTCCCCGAAATGCATGACCATTTATTTTTTGTTTTCACAGAAGATAAACAACATGTATGTTTTGTTTAGTACTTCAAATCAGAAAATCGCAATGAAAAACAAATAGGTAGGTAGTAAAAACGTTTTAAAGGTTTTAGTGATTGTTTATTTTTCTCATTAACCGTGCCCTTCAAACACTGTTTTATGGCTCTTATGTATGTAAGAAACATTAAGTTAAAATTATGCTAATTACAAATTAACGGCCCAATTTCCTTGACGCTTAATTAGTGGCGTAATCTGCAAAATGTTTATTGTTATCGATGTTCTTCATCGATTTGTAGAAAACTCAAAATTGCTAAAGGGCTTTAATACATTTTACATCTTTCAATGTATTATACTAATTATTTTTTTTTCAATATAATATCTAAGAAGCTAATACTTACAGCTTATTAAAATTATTCGCTAAATCAATTCAAAGGTCAATAGTAATTTCACCTCAATTCACCGGCACTTATTGGTACATAAAGTGCTTCTTGCAACGATTGAACGATCGATAACAATATCGATTGAGGCGTACCTAATAATCGCAATCGCCTTGACTCGATTGCTCCATCATAACAGTGACTTATACATAAGTCAAGTTCACTTTTTGTACCAAAACTGCATCATGGGCTATAAATAACTTTATACAATGTTCCTGGTGTATTTTTAGCGTGTATTATTACAGTTTTTCAAGTAATTATAAGAACTTTTTCAATGATAACATCCAAATATGGTGTAGTCAAGTTCTTGTGTAAAATGTAGATTTTTATGGGTCACGGATTGTCAACGACAAAAATCAATGATTAAACTTCATCTTGACTTTCATTTTAACGGTTTTTTGAGTGGAATTTTTCTAGAAACCGGTAAAACAACGTGAAGCCACATTTTTGTAATTTGCTCTAGTATTAATTGTCCGGGGTAGATCGCATGCTTGTAATGATAGGTAGAATTTATCACTTATTTAGGACCTACTTTTTTTTCTTCATTTTTTTGGACGATACTATTCTCATGCTCGAGTTCAAGAGTGAAGTTAAGTGCTACACTAAAATAGTCTTGCATTTAAGTAGTTAAATGACAATTACCTAATAATGTTAATCACTTAAAGACTCTTTTCATCTTATAGTCAAAGGAGACAATCGGCGATAACTACTTAATTTAGTTAATCACTTAACAAATCGTAAATGCGTCATTATTTACCACTTATATAATATCTTCAGAAGTCCTTTTGCTTATTTTTTGTAGTCTCACAAGAATCCATCACCGTATGTGTAGATTAAAATAAATCTATTTATAGCTTATAGTAATTTGCGTCAGGGCCTGACTTTTGACCTAAAGCGGAAGAAATCGTAGGATAAACTGGTAAATTTAGTTGTATAATCATGTTTTTCTGATAAATATCTAATTAGCTAACTTTTGGACTTCCAAATATGGTACCTATCATAGTTATTTTATGCAGAACATCGATGACTCCAGCAAAATATGTTTTAGCTATTTCAATTGCACAATTTCACCAATAGTATAAACTAAATTAGAAACGAATTACACAACATCCATGTAGTCTCAGGTATGACAATTATAAATAGGCAAGCTGATATATAGTCTTTACTACTAGAAATGGCAACGCCTACATGGTAGGGCAAGCGTTGACATTTCAGCGACCATAATGCCAAGAGGGTAATTGCCTATTTCCACAGACTCTTCGTCTATTTCGATGGCTTTACAAATAAAACATAACATAATGTTATGACCTATTTACTGATCAAGCCGCACAAATTAATAAAATAGGTACTTACCTAGTTATAAACTCATGTGCATACGATTGCGTACTTTCGAATATTTAATCTATTCTTATCCATGGATTAAACAAATTATCAAACTTATCGAGACACGGTTACAACGGGCTTAACAAAAGATATTGAAATCATAAATAACTTATAAATGTTGTAACCTTTGCTTGATTTCAGTGGTATGTTATCAAAATTGCAAGGTTTTTTCTTATCTTCCAGGTGAAGGAAAATGTGTATTACATCATAATTATATGTAGGTAGATATGAATACCTACGTGATAATCTGATTTGCACCTCCGATTTTTTCACGTAACAAAATCTAATCTGCAAGTTATCAAATATTGAGGATCTGTTATAAGCAAGTGTTGCAAGTTCCAATAACTTTTATACCAAGAATAACCTCTTTAACCACCTAATTGGCAATATAATTATCAATTACAATACTTTATCCCCCTTACTTATAAAATCTCTAATCACCTTCTAAGCAACGTTTTAACTAATCACTACTTAAAGTCCTAAGCATTGATTAAATGTTAGTTAAGACAAGTTTAAGCAACGTTTATAAGTAAGAATTTACTTAAGTTGCCCTTAAGTATTACTTATATTTAATTCACGTTTATAAGTAAGGCTGTAAGTGTCTATTAATTATAAATTAAATACATTTTCTTGTGTCTATTCCATTACGAATGAAGCAGAAATATAGATCAAGGACATTGCAAACGTGCGTCCGAAGTTCAATCATTGCTAATTGATAGCTAAATGACTTATATCTTCACGCCCTCTACTATTCCCGGATATGCGATAAGCGGTACATTATCTAGATACACTCAAGTTTTGATAAGAACACTCACCGTCAGCCAACAATTGCTTGTACAAGTGTTCGATCACTGTATAGGTGCAGGTCGTTCAACCCAATTGACTTGTCCAGTTTTTATGTAGTCCCCTCCAAAATAGTAGGAAGTGGACAATTTTGAGTTTGACTCATGGGGGATACGGCTTTCGATCGGGTTGGAATGGTAGGCTAAAAAGGAGTTGAATCATTAGATTAATCAATATTCTATTATTGAGCTCGTATGCAGTGAGATAAATTATGTCAATTTAACTAAGATTTTTTTTACCAAATGTTGAGAATGTGCAACTAGTGTGACGTTTCATAAGAGTCTCCAAAGGCATATTTATAATAAAAATTACTACTTTAATTTTGTGTGTAGTTTTTACCATGTAAAGCATAAAATGCCGTACTAGCTACAGCTAAACGCTAAAACTGTGTGTAGGTATGTAATACATAAGTATTGATCATGATGTCAGAAAATTTATAAATCTATAATTAGATAAAAATCAGTATTAAGAATAAAACAGGCATAATATTATTGCTTTAATCTTCTCTTTACAAAAAAATATCCAAAGTCCTATCGATGCAAATAAACAGTAGGTTTAGATATTGAATTCTTATGTAAAGCAAGAATTTATATCCCTCTAGCAAATAACTAATTATGTAGTTTTGCTGTTGTTATTATTGAACTAAGAACCGTTTGTGATAAGGAAGGCGTCGATTCGAGTTTATCGCAGCAATAGAAATTGTTTTCATAACCCGCCCGTGTCTAGGAAATAATTAGCGAGACAAAACTCATTAACTAATTGACCATGGGAAGAAACTATAGATGTAAATATAGGAAGAAATTAAACATAAATATATTTTAAAAAGAATTAATAAATATTTTAATAGTGAATGATAATTGATAAGTGTAAAAGATGTCGCTGTACCTACTTCACAACAATGCATTTTTTAAGACTGCAAATGAGTCGTAATTATTATTTTAATTCTTTTTATATTTGTTGTCAGGTACCTGAAGTGAGTTTTATAAGCCGAAGACAATGTTTTAAAATATAATTTTTGTCACTGTAATAAAATTAAGTTTGACAATGTAGTTAAAGTAAAAAATATGGACAAATACCACACAATCGTTTAACTTGGATTGGATAAGAATAATTACCTTGACTCATCAATATGTGATTTAAAAAAAAGTCAAATACTTAGATATACGTAGCATGATATACTTAAAGTAAGTAAGTACGTAGCATATCTGTTTATTATTATTTGTATCTCATATCTGACACAGTTTTATGCCAACAATTTGAATGTTTACTAAAATTAATAATAGTATTGTTATAATAAACATATTTTTATCACCAAAATATGAGACCAAAACTTAAATACTGATAAACACCAAAAAAACTTTACTGTCAGTTGACTCTCAAAATCAGGAAACTAGATCCCTACTAAAATTATGAATGCGAAAGTAACTCTGTCTGTCTGTTACGCTTTCACGTCTGAACCTGTGAATTGATTTTAATAAAATTTGGTAAAGAAAGAAAAGAGAAGAAAGAACATAGGACAGTTTTTATCCCGGACTTTTGAAGAATTCTCTTGGGAACGCGATATAACCGAACTCTAAAAATAAAAACGCGTGCAATGTAAAGGTCGAAATCTCTGTATTAACACTTGGGAACTCGTCAAGACAGTAATGATTGCTTCACTTTATGATCGATAAGGGGTATCTAAAACTGAGTAACAATTGTATTGATGAGCATGGTAATACTAAACAAATGATTCACGATTAGTGTTGCTAAACTTTACACATGAACGTTAACTGACAGATAAGCGTGTCTTTGTTTCCACGGCATCTAACATAACATGGACTTTGAACGGTGCAAACTACATTAGTCACGCAATTAAATACACATTATGTACCATCTGTAAGGCTGGGATGCTTCGTATCACAGCTGTTTTCGTTTAGAAATTTTATCCTTCTTCTTATGTTGCACTCTTCTACCAAAGGACGGCTATCATGGGCTGCGGGATTGCTCGAAGGAGTTACCGCGGGCCTGGTACATAATGGGTTTAAGTCAGTAAGAGTCTGACACTCCCTCACGCTGCTAACCCACAGCGGATGATTTCCCATCAAAAGCTATCATTAAGGCAATTTTGACTTGGGACACAGCAGTACTCAAGTTGTACCACTATCTAAGATTTTCGAGCCACAAGGTTCTTTGTCCCCCAGGTGTTTTTTTAGCAAATCGATTTCTCCCATAAAATCTACAACAATATAGAGGAGATAATTAATTCGATACAGCTGTTGAACGGAAAATCGTAAGTCTACATTTGTGATATGAATGACTGAAATCGTTCTATGAAGTCTTTGAATAATTCCTAGTATGATGTACTGTGGGCTATGGGCTATGTTTTTGGTAAAATACTCTTTAAGTATAAATGCCTCTTTAAAAAACGTCAGGCGTTTATTTATAAGGCTTTTTGTGATTCACCAGTATGTGAGAAAAAGTTTTCTTACCGGGCGGAAGGTGTTAGTCCTAATAAAAAAAATACGGTTTAAATAAAAAATATCGTGCATGTTTAGTTTTCGTTTCCTTTTTATGATACAATTTTTGTTTCTAACATTGATAAAATTATTTTAAAATAAAATCAGTTTATTTATAAATCTCACAGCTTCCCAGACAAACATCATCAGCAATCCATTGATAAACGCAATTACATATATCTTAAGGTTAAACGGATTCGTGTCACGTTTAGATAAATTTCCACTGCATTATCTCGAAACTAGATTTTCCAGTCAATAAGAGACATTAATCATGTAGATATATATTGTGATTTATAAAGGAAAGAAACGTTACCAATCTTTGTTATATAATTAGTATTCATATCACAAACTCGGTAACAAGCTGTTATGTATTTGACCTCAAGTTTTTGTCCAGATGGTAGTGTCAAAGGAGTTTGTAGCTTAAGTTTCTTCCTTATTACATGAGACGAGTTATTTTACATAATATATCAGTCTTTGTTGCTATGAAAAGTCATTGGACCAAATAAAGTTAGCGAGAAGCGCATTCTAGTCATTTATGATTCGTTTATGCTAATGAGATTTAAATATTTATGGCTACTAAGTACTGAGTGTTTTATGATGTGTTAAATTTCGCAAGCTTCTATGCAACTCGTTAGTGCTTTTATAACATTTTTATTACCAATCTCGACATCCGAATATTTGAATGAATGAATTGACGTGACAGAGATCCTAGTGAGTCACTAATTGATGTGTACCAGCAACATATAAGCACTAACAGATTTTTAATTTATCAATGCGTCTTTCATAGAACCTCCCATGCGTTTCTCACTAGTTCCTCACACAAGGTGATTAGTGATATCTGATATCACCCTTGTTATAAGATTGACATGCACTCTACATGCTAAGGATGAGTCTGATATGTGATATAATTGTCTGGGGAGGTCAAGAGTCGAAGTCTTAAGTAATTATGATGGAGAGAAACACACGTGATGAGTTTTTACATCACCAACTCATGACGTCAATAAAGGTTGCGTCTGGTTCTATTTTAATGTCTATGGTTCATGTGTGGACGTAGATAGAAAACTTGTTCTTTTTTTTTGTTTTTGATTGACGTTCATTCATAAATGTTTTTTTACGATACAAGTCTAGCATTTATAGCTAGCTATATTAGTTAAAACAAGTGAAGTGTTCATAGTAATGTCAAATATCTATGCAAGCATGTACACATTTTTTTTTGTGGAAGCCCTGTATTAAACCTTCTCAGTTCTTTGTCAACTTTCACACTTTGCCACAATTGCGTTGCAATGTTTACAAGTATACACCAAGTCAATACATGGTGCATTGCTCCATCATCACACATACTTACCTATACATCGACGTAAATTACGTCGATGTAAACCAATTTATATATAGAACATTAGTTCTTAACAATTTGGGAATTTGGGTGCTTTGGGAAAACCAAGTCACTAATAAATTATAACACACTAAATGACTCGATATTGTTTCAATTTCAAGATATTGTGGCAGAGGAAGCCCTATTTATGTAAATAAACTGTACCTATTTATTTATTTGCAAGAATGCTGCTTCACACGCGAACTAAATTACGTGCGGACAAAAAGCTCGAACAAAATGTTTGAATCCTTTTCCGCAATGCAATTTAACTATGGTCGTCTAGACACAAGCTTATTATCTATACATATAATAATCTATACATATAATAAATCTGTAGAAAGTGATTGTTTGTTCGGGATTCACGTAAAATCTACGAATTTAATGCAGACAATGCTTATATACAAAAGTTCTACGTAACTTGGGGTATTACTTAGGCTTTGTTTCATCGAAATCGGTTCACTCTATCAAAAGATATGATTAATTTAGTGAATTCAAGATGTAAAATATTACGACACGAAATCTGTTTGACAAAACAGTACAGGTTAAAGTAGCTCCATCTGTGGTAAATAAAATACATCAAGAAGCGAGGTGGTAAATAACAATGAATTACCATTTACATTCTTTATATACTATTATTTCAATAGATGGAGTTGTGTATTTTCCGTAATTCACCATATTTTAACACGTAGTGTAATTTTTCGATAGACATTTCAATAGTGTTTGTCAGTTTGCCGTGCCACATCAAAATCCAACTATAATTATTACCTTGATGAAAGGAAAATTAATAGATCTCAGCCAAATTTAAAACGGTGCCATCTAAATTATTTTTTGAACATTATGTCAAAATGATGACTTTAGTGGAACAATTAATTATAATTTAAAGTTACAGATGGAGTTCATATCAGGATTTTTCATAAACATAGTTTAGCTTATCTTCCACTAATGTGGTGGCCTTAAACAAATTACTTTGAGTGAGTAGTATTATTTTTTCTGATGCAAAATATGAAAACTTAATCCTAGAAGAAATCAGGATCTATCTCTCGCAAGCGCTGCTAAGCGTGAGATAATGTAGGCTTCTGTAGCTTTAAAAACCAGCCCAGATACAAAGTGCAGATAAGTAATGGGAGCTGCCTTATCGCGTCTGAAAACGTACAAAATACGCGTCGCATACCAGAGACATGCTTACTTTCAACTTCCGATCGCAATTAATACACTGTTCACGATTACGAACAGTCTCAGTTAGACCCGTGCCAAGTCTAAAAAAACACCTTTTATATAAAACTACGTTTGATATCATTCAATTACAAAGACAGAATTGTTCTCTGTTGCAAATCCTATCCACCTATATCCTATCCTAATCCAGAATGCATTGCAGGTGTGCATTGCACAAAAACCAATGGTATCCTATTCGAGAAGTCAAAAGAGTTGACCTGCCAACGTCAGCTTCTGCGCTAAGCAAGTGTTCTTAATAGTACCATCAGAATTACATTCATCGTTGAATGAGGTGAATAAATTTTCAGAAACCACAATAACAGTAGGAGCCAAAGCGTATTATCGCTTCATAGAGCTCTGATTGGCCCCAGGTGACCAAGTCAGGTCTGATTTGTTCGTTCGTCATCTTTGAAAGTGTTTCGGTGGATACTTACTGTCGTCCTGTTTACGTGTGACACAAAATATGGTATATAAACGTCCTCCGCAAGAGCGAAATTTTCCCAGTGTGCGGTAGTGACGCACAGTATACAACACTTATGTTTCTTTTGATTTGGCTCCACCAAGAAATGACAAATTGCGAGCGTACATTTTGAAAATCTTGGCAAAACTGCAGGTTTCAAGTACGAACACATGAAGTGGACTCTCTGAGATACGTACATTTTGCCTATTCGTGAACTAATGCAAACATTCCGGTGGAGTCCCGGCTTAGGCCACCACATTAGGCGTGCGCGATCCTCGGGCGTGTGAGTAGCGCGGGCGCCGCGCGTGCGTCGCGAGCGCGTTGCGTGAGCGTCGCGTTTTGCTGCCCTGCGGCATTTGTAGCGCGCTCGCGTTGACGACGTTTACTGCTAAGGCGTTTAGCGGCGTTTTTAGGCGGGCGAAGGGGTAAGAACGCAACTCGAGCGCCGCGTGCTCGCCTCGAGCGCGTCGCTTGCACTCTTCACACATGCCGCAGGGCAGCAAAACGCGATGTTCACGCAGCGCGCTCGCGACGCCCGCGCTACTCACACGCCCGAGGACCGCGCACGCCTAATGTGGGGTCAGCCTTACCATAGTGAGTAAGTGAAACTATCCTACCCTATGCGCCTGCTGATGATGATGACTCATTTCATCATCCATCCAGCTATTCCCCAACTATGTTGGTGTTGGCTTCCAGTCGCCGAATCTGTTCGAGTACCAATATTTTGCTTGGAGCGACTACCTATCTGATCTCTTCAATCCAGTCACATTGCAAGACATTATCCATGGTAAGACTGACAGACTTTCTGGCTTCTGATTAGTCACATCAGCTGCAGAAAATGTACAAATGACAGCTTTGTCAGACTCAAAGCATATAGACATAGATTATAGCTGTTTCCTGTGAAAATTACTTACGCACTATACGTAATAATTTTCCAAATTGGCTGACTAGATCCAGAGATATTCACAACGTCACAAACTTTACTTCTTTTGTTTAGATAAATGGTCACATCCACAACACAACCTTGATCAATGAATCTATGCGACTGCTAAGTGCTAATCCTAATTATACTGTCACGTGAAAGAATGCACCTACGGGATAAGTAGTATTTTGACGATTCTATATTGCCCACGCAGACGAAGTTGCGGGCAACAGCTAGTAAATAATTATTTTAAACATTATTTATATTATATTATTTCTAAAAGTCATCTTCAATAAATCATAAGTAGGAAATTAGATAAATATAAAGTATTGTAGAGGTTATCTGAATGCACAGAGAAAAATCATGATATATTTATGCTAATTATATTATTTATATATTGTCAATAAATAGTCGGCTAAATCCCAACCGCATAAACCTCACTTCAAGGTAAACTGGAATATTTACAAGATGCTTCTCGTTATGCACGTGATTGCAATTTTACTCGGCACATACCTGGCGTATTTTTTTATAGGGCTTTCCAAGTCAGGCAAATACCTTCGGTCAAATTATTTGGGAAAATCAACCACATTGGGTTAGATTTTAAATCAACTGCATCCGTTTACACTGGAAGCCGACCCTAATATAGTTGGGAAAAAGGCTCGGAGGACGATTTTGACGGGTTGGATTTTAAATAATTAATTTTATTTGATTGATCTTAATATTTTATGGTTTATTCCTTAAAACGCTTTCTTCTATTTTGTTTCGAATAATATCCTTTTTATTGTATTGTTGGCGAGTTTCCTGAATCTAGGTAACTGATTTGCGCATATCAGCATTTTCTGTCGTTGCCCAACGGATTGCGAACCAGTTCCTCAGGCACCTACGTATGTGGTTATTCCTCGAACATGATCAATAAAAAACATGACCGAAGTCCAGCAGCCTTGATCTGTGACCAAAATCAATAACAATATTCTATAACACCTATTTTGTTAAATAGGTAAGTATATTGATACCTAATTTGTAACAATAATTTATTTTCATTTTAATTATTTCTTCTTTTCAGGCACCGAATTGTATATTATATCCTAACTAATAAATAAGATTGGAGTATTCCACGACGACATTAATGTAATTGTTTATTGTCGAATAAATTCCATCTAAAGAAGACTCTTCCGTAAAGTGAAATGTCGTAAAAAGTACGATAAAGAAGCCTTTGTTGAAAATTTCTGTTCAATTACGGTTTAAAATTCCGTATATGTGGAGATCGTGGCTAAGTTACTGCCACACGGGTGGATCGCTCAAAAGTCCTACATTTCACGCAATCGTTCCGTGCATGTGTTGTACTTAGGTAATTTCTGTCCACCGGGAAAAACCAGAAAGTCTGACAACCGGTCTTACAATGTTATATCGTGTTGCCCCTGTCTTTGCCGAGGAGGTCAGATTGTCCGTGGTCATATGTTCATAAACCATATTATTGTGTGCTCTTGTGAGAATCAGGGCGATGCAACAAATAGTAGCATCAGCTATAAGTACTCTGGAATTTGGACCACTTTGTCATGTCATAACCCGGTTCAACAGTACTGCTTGTCTGCATACCATACAAGGTTGTTCTTAAGTTCAAGTTATGTAAAGATCAAGTGAAGTAAGTACCGATATTGCAGTACTTACCTACTAGTAAGTTGTTTGACTCAAACAAGTATATTGCTGCGGGTTAGCCGCGTCGTCGGCCTTCGGTAAGAGATTATGTGAATGTTTAGCACTAAGTTATATTTATTTACCAGAGTATATGTTTATTGCATCATACTTAATAGGCACACTTAGGTGTATTGGTATTATGCAGATAAATATGTCTTAAAACAGCTGAAGTAAGGTTCAAAATTCTTAATTCTGACATGACATGAAATGAGTGCCCTACTTTTGCGGAATTGCGGATAAAATATAATTACCGTTTTTAAACAACATTTTGGAGAAATCTTTTCGATAACTTGATTAATGCGAAAGAGAATAAAAATTTACAGCTCAATTAAGATAATGTAATTGCCTTCATAAATTATGAATTACGTAGCAATTAAATAATTTTGACAAATGTTCCCGGGTACACCTAGACTGGGCCTTAGAAAATAAGGAAGATTTACCACTTAAACAATTTTAGCTTTCTAGGCTAGTTCTACCGCAAACTTTCATTTACCAGACAGGTTTGCACGTAGAGTAAAATATTAGAGCTTTGATGATTCCTAGTTCTAATCGTTATCTAACCGGATTAAAAACTTTTTTTAGACCCAACACTATTGATTTTCGTCACAATGACCTTAAATATTACTTATAATTATTTTGTAATATATTACAAAACAAAACTAAAAGGAAAATCGGAACCAGTTGAGACCAACTTGTATTAGTTGCACTTTTGCAAAAGAAAACGTACCGCTTGTCTCTTGTCTTCTTTTGCAGAGCTGTGATGATTCTCAATTAATTGGTCTATAACATTGTTAACAGATACTACAGGATGTTACAATTCTGATAATCCAGAGTGGCTACAAAATACAATCGCGGAACACACTGACGGTCAGATTGCCACACATCCGCGGTTTCATCCGCTCTGAACTTTACACTTGCGGTCAACTTGGACTTTGAACACAAACATACTGTATCAAAGTACTAAGCAAACCGCAGTAATTAACACTATCATGTATAATATTGACTAGCGGTTCCTCGCGGTTCCACTCGCGTATAGGGGGAACTTCTTCCCGTACTCGAATAAAATGCAGCCTATCATGTTATAATATCAAGAGATAGTGTTACTTCTCAAACGATGTATAAGTAAGTTCAAATGGCTGTAGTTTTCTTTGTTATGTTGTGTGTTGTTATGTTATAGCCTTCTTATCGTCCCACTGCTGGGCATTGAGCATTAATGACCTCGCTTGCTCAATGCGGGTTGGTGATTTCAGACTTTAAGTAACTATTATATAATCTGTGCTTTAAGTATACTCCAGGTTTCCTCAAGATGTTTTCCTTCACCTTATCTCATCAGCCTTTGGTGTCTAAGATATACTTAGAAAGTATATACAAACTTAGAAAAGTTGCATTGGTACTTGCCTGATCTGGAATCGAACCCGGCGCCCTCATACTCGAGAGGTTGGTTCTTTACCCACTAGGCCACCACGACCGAGTTTTGTTTGAGTTGTGACAACAAACAAACAATCAAATATTTCCTGTTTATAAAATGAGTAGGATATAATTAAATCATAGGACTGTGACAAATTGCTCGCACATTCGATTTCGTCATCAGCCTTGCCCTTAAAGGTTGTCTCTAAGACGGATTGGCTTATCTGTGTATTTTGACCCTTTATGCGCGTGCGTCAATGATTGAGCCGATCGATTGTTGGTGTTTACAAAGTGCTGTTAAAACAAACAATATGATATAAGATACAAATAAAATTGTTCATAAGAAGGTCTAGAAACCAGCATTAATTCTACTACAACTTTTTATCTAATAAATTTAAAAAAAAATTGAATTAAAAACGACATACTATGTATGCTTAAATTTACTTTAACACGCAATGATTTTGCATCACCACCACTCCTTATGTTTTTATTCATGAGACTAGTATTTATTAATGTTAGTGATCAATTTCTAAGATAGTCATTATTACCGTCCTTCCGGCAGTCGGCTAAAAAGTAGCAAAACCACACAGCCTAATGGTATTTTCTGAGCACACATTTTAGTGGTCGAGATAGGAGCTGAGTAAGTTCTGAATTAAATTATGACTAAACGTTTCAAAGGCTGAATTGATTAGATAACTGTGCCAGCATAGTCACTACTGTAATTAAATGTATTACTAATTGAGTTACAAGTTAGCAACAATGAACATATCGATTTTCATGTGTTTTTTTTCTTTGCTGCACATTTGTGGCCAGTGTCTTGTCTCAGTAAAAAGGTTTAGAACCAACGTCGTAAAAGCTCATTATACAGAGCCTGTTTACGCAGAGTATAATATTTTATTTAACTGAAAATCCGTTTCATAAGTAGCTAGGTACTTAGCTAATAATTTAAGTTAAAAGAACATTTTTCAGTGACAGATAAATTTTGATGGACATTTGTAACACGCAAAAAAAACACCGTTATCATTTTCCCAAGCATTAGAAGCGAGGCCAGGCAGTGTTGCAACCGACCCACATTATTATCGAACTATTGTTCACAGCTGTTCATTACAAATTAACTGAAAATCTCTTATCTAGCCTACATAGTGGCTGTCTTTGGAAATAGGTGTAAAGTATCATAAATCTACCTACTATCTATAGTATTGACTAATGACGAAATCCTTTATTTAATCCGAGCTTAGTAATTGAGAGCCGGTTTGTAGACGTCAGAAATTGTTTTTCTACAGTTCAAAAATACGTCAGTTCTATGCAATAAAGAATAATCGTTTCACCTACACGGATCTATAGATACGCCTCCTAAAGAGATGATCTAACTTAATAAAGATTTAAGTATAAGTATATTTCGTTAGAAATTGTAACAATGTTTAATTGTTTTTCTTGCGGGGACTTAGGGATAATATTATTGTCTTATAGATATTCTGAATTAGGAACTATTTAATTTAAAAGTATGACTATGGAATACTACCGTTTTGAGACTTATGTTTGACTTATGACTTTGAGTGCAATTAGCTGCATATCTCCAATATACTTAGTATGCACAATACAACAAAATCCAATATAAGAGTATGAACCGGACCTATAAACGCTGATCTACGTAGGTCAATTAAAATTAAATCTTCCAAACGTTATTTATGAAAAAATATTGACGCAAATGACAACAATGCTTAGTAATCCAAAAACTAGTTGTGATAGGTAGGTATAACTAATCAGTATTTTTATGTATGTTTGTATGTATTTTCATATTTGAATGTATGCATAAAATATACATAACTAAACACCTTTTTTTAAAAGATTCAAAATTATATTTATCTAAAGATTTATATTTTGCAAACTTCTACCACAGATTTTAGATATTTTTTCTTAATTTTACAGTTTTTCCTTCAAAATTTTCCTTATTTACGATTCTAAAGTTCCATGTGTGTAATGCATGTCTGCTCAGCTGTCTGACTTTGAAACTATCGGGAAACGAGCATCCCGGATGAGAAAGGTCGGTCAGATAACTGATAACATTTGCATTTCCTCGTGTTATGCCAAATACACCTTCGTGAACAACCGTGTTTTGCTTATTTACGTCACAACGCTAGCTTTAAGAACTATTTTGCATATATTTGCAACAATTTTTAATAAAACTCATTGACAAAAGTCATTGCCATTGCTGTATTTTTTGTAATACCTTTGTATGCAATGAACAAGTCAAGTCAGCAAGTTTCTCACAAGAAACAAGAAATATTAACAAACCAGTATTACAGTAGGTACCTAGCATGCTTAAAAAACTAACATTTTTGCATCTTATTTTATTTTGCAAAAAACCTCATTAAACTTGGTTGAGTACCAGCGACATTTTCCCCAAGATGGAACGTGCATACTTATTATAAATTTATTTATTTTATTTATTTATTTAACTGTTTATGTACACACACAGAATACAGAGAAAAAGAAAAATAGAACAGATAGTACAAAGGCACAGCTTATTTATTTTATTTATCTCCACAAATTACATGCTAAATTACAAAAGATCAGTTGACAACAATTTGGTAGGTACAGTTTGTAATTTGAATTAGATCTGGAGTCTAAACTAAGCCGAATATTAAAACTACATTGTACACAAAGAGCTCGTTCGTCAGTATTCGGCATCGGCCGAACATTATCGTGGCGGTGTCAGCAACCTCTGACGTCACTCACAGCTGATACCTGCGGATATAGGTCGTTGTATCTCAATCGACGAACTGACCTCTGACGTAACGCGACTTGCGAAATTTTACGCCTTTGTTAACGAAATTTCTTTTAAAAAATATGATTATATGGCTTGTCTTTTATGTCATCATCATCATCATCAGCCTATCGCAGTCCACTGCTGGACAGAGGCCTCTCCAAGTGCACGCCACTGAGATCGATTTTCGGCTTCTTATGTGTCTGTATGTATTTGAAATGTTAATGGATGAATAGAGGTAATAGAGCAAAACGACATCTAAGCGAGAAACGTCCACTGCTTGGAAATGGCCCATATTGTAGGAGGAATTATCCTATATAAAGCATTTTCACCATTTTACACAGTGGACTGTGGTTAGCTGCATCATATAAGTGCCTAATTAATCCATACTTAAATTATTTACTTCTGCTTATAATATGTAAATGTAAGAATATATTTAAATGGTCATAAAAGACATATTAACCTACCTGCATATCTACATCTTTTTTTCTGAGTACAATGACATGTGACTAAAGATAATTTTTTCTTTAATTTAAATTTAAATATTTGCATTTTTCCTCAAAAATTGTTTCACTAAGAATTGCCAGTGTTTCCTGAAATCGCTATAGTTACTCAGAAAGAGTTATACTTGTACCATATACTTACATTTCGATGAATCAGCTGTTAGTTCGTGGGACAATACCTTCGAACAAAGATGTTTACTTTCCTCACTATGCCGATCGTAATGTCGGTCTGTCTGTCACGACACGTGTTGTGTACACACATATGATTGTGTATGTAAAGTATCAGGTAGCTATCTTTATGACTGAATCGTAAAGCATGTATCTATCTAGGCATGTAGAGATAACAACAAGAATACTGGAGCCATGAAAGTATGAGTAACAGTTAAAAATTTCAATAGGCATGCTCAAAATATGTAGGTGTCATATACAACATGTATTATACCTAATTATATTAGTGTTAGCAAATCCAGGCTAAGCTTAAAAAAACATCCTTTAAAATAAATAAAAATATTTTGTATATAACTGTATTTTTATGAATAACAAGAAAATTATACTATTAAAAATGAGTCCAAATGTCAAAATTTTTCAGCAAGTCATCTGCAATCAGAGCCAAACAGTTGTTAAACTCGTTTCTTACAGTGTTATCGTGCGCGCGCGCATGTTCATGTATCACTTTGTGTACAAACGTGTTTGTTTTCTCAATTAACTTGCTGAGCTTTTGCGCAGTACATGTTCTCAGAGTTCATGTATTGTTTTGTTATTGTTTTTATACGGGTGTGTCTTTGTGTGACGAGATGCATCTGCGAATTCGATAAAATCTGTTGAGGGAGTGTGAAGATCAAGTTGCTTGCGTGTGTCACTCTTTTTAAAGTACACATACGTGTGTATAAAGCTTTTCTGGGACTTGACTCAATATTTCGGTTAGTTATCACTAATTTAGAATAGGCAGTCGCTCCTGGTTCTCAGCTACATCTGGTTAGACTGGAAGCCGTCCCCAACATAGTTGGGAAAAAGGCTCGGTGCATGATGATATTACTACTAATACTACAACTAATTAGAAATAGCAATTACACCACATATATTACATACCACACCACCACACCACATATACATATTGCCACTGTACATGTATGCTAATATCGTATACAAAAAGCACAAACACATAAATAAACATATAACAGCAAACCAACACCAACAAATTGCATGGCCACTCCTTCTTAATGCCAAGGTGAAGTTAATATGACTTCTAAAATATAATCCAGTTTAATATAGAAGCAACGCTAAATGCTCTTGTCACTTCAATACTCTTTATTAAAACGTGCAAAGTTTCAACACACATTTAAAAGCAATTAAATAATTCACGGTCATTAGTCACTTCGTAAGAATATCGCTTTACGTTCTTCATAATAATCATAAGTCATAATTATTTAATGACACCTACATCGTTTAGTATGCCTCGTTATAAAGATATTATTTATATCACTTTACCTATCTATTTATAGTATAGGCACACTTTATTTCAACCATGAAATCATCTTAGGAACCTAAATTAATGTGTCCAAAACAAAAAAAATTTGGTATGTAGATACTTAGTTAAACTTAGTATATAGACAATAATTAAAGTATTATCTTATCACTAATTAAGAAATCGTAAAAAAGGTTTTTTTTTTCAATTAATACTCAACCGATTAATTATTGTTAGTGATGGTGCAATTATGAACAGTGATCTTTGATACTACAGAATTGCTTCACTGATTGTATAAATATCGGTCAAAGTATGTATTTGATCTAGTTGCTATACCGATCACATTTCGATAGGAATCTACTGGCTTAACTAGGAGCTTATCAATGATATCATATATCTAACATAAAGGCCCAATTTCACGGACAATCTTTCTTAAAACAACTGTATACTTTGAAAATTGATTGTAATTTTCACAACGAACAATACACTTACTCAGATTTACAATTTGCTATTTGACTTTAGCTTGATCAAGACAGCAATCTATTAACCCGTTGTACCTATTTATATATACTCAAAATTTATTTTCTAATGAACGACATACAAGCAGTTAACAGACTTAAGAAAATGCTCCAAAAACATTAGAAACAGCTCAACCTCGCGAATTTACAACACGATTAGAACAAAATAAAAATTCAAGCTCGCCAATTAAAAATTACACGATAAAAGTACCTACAGCGTCTAAGTGACAAATTCAAGATTACACATAGCCTTGACGACTAACGACAGGATATGTGAGTGTTAATTAAACTACACACACTGGCAATTTTACTTGTCAAGTGCAACAGAACGTAATCTCTGACGTCAACAGAGGTTATCGGGGTTGAGACGAACCGCGGAAACTGTATAGGACCATGTGGGTCAAATTACGAGTAAATAGGTGGCTTTTGTATGCTGAGGAAGGCAGGTCAATATTTTGACGAATTACAGGAAATTGAGTTCGGCTTTTGTTTTTGGAAATGGCTCTTATCAGTTGAACGTCACGTGCTGTGTGGTCAAACTTTTATTGTTACGGAAGATATAGGAATAAGGTAGAAACACACGAGCAAATGGTTTTAGATTCGTATAACCTTTTTCTGTCTGCATACTTGTTGATTGTGGAATGCCGTTACTGTGGGTTTTTTCACGCTTATAAATACTAATGATTATTTTTCCGACCCAAATATCGACCAATAGAATTGCACCATTCGACGTCACGTGGTACAACCTACATGGTATTATACTGAAAATTTTTTGAATATTTTCTCTGGTCGTTGCTACGTCAAACTGACAGGTTGTGGCCGACATTTGGGACGGAAAAATAATCTCCCGAATACCACACGAGCTTCATAATTATCTGGCATTTCCCTCAAGGTTCCCTGCAAACAAATAAAGTCGTCAAGTTTTTCAGGAAAAATCACTCGCGCTTCGCGCTCGTTATTTTTTAACCTGAAAAACTTGACTCCTTCATTTGTTTGCAACGAACCTATCGGAAAATACCCGATAATTTTGAAGCTCTTGTGGTATTATAAGTGAAAATTTTCCCAATTGGAATAAAACTAAAGTGCTGGCACGTGGATAAATCCAGAAGACAAGGTCAACAAGTCAGCCTTAAAACTGCGGTTAGGTTCATTTGAATACAGATTTAAAAAACATAAACAATTACACATTTATTTCAAAAATATATTACCGGCAACGTACACAGATGAAGTTCTAAAATGAAATACTACAGCTAATTGGTCCAAAAAAATATTTTTATTAAATTCTAAATTCAAACGTCATTGTTGCAGGCAGCAAACAGATTCTCCATGGAGTCCACGGCCGCCTTCGACCTCGTCAGCTCATCGCCATCATGGGACCCTCAGGGGCCGGCAAGTCCACCCTATTGGATGTGCTGTCGGGATACCGTATCACTGGAGTGGGGGGTGCTGTGTTCATTAATGGTAGAGGGAGGATAATGAGTAAGTAGCTTTCAAAGTCATTTCTTTATGCTTCGATCTATTTATTTTAGGGATGCAAAATTTTTACTCGATCTAACCCATGATCGGGCAAAAGACAAACAAAATAGTTTGTAAAACAGTCAAGCAAAATAACGCAAATTCGTTAACAAATTCGCACGCATACTCATAATATCATTCATAAAAATGTAATGATGTATTATATATTATGTATTAGTGTATTATAATTTAATGTTATTATATTTAAGTATTGTATTTTCTATGGGCCTCAGATGCCTGATGCAAATAAATAAATAAATAAAAATGTAACTTGAGAAACGCATATTTTTTGTGACAAAAGAAATTTCTGAGTACCAAGCGTTGAACGCCAGGGTGCCACAAGGATCTGTCCTTGGCTCAAAAAAGAGACTTACAATTTGCCAAAAATACTTATATTAAAATACCAATTTATAATGCAAATAAATACAAAATGCACTTCATTAACGGATTGCATCAATAACTGATTAGATTGCGCTCACGCAGCTGTTATCGCGAAAATAATTAGCTATGAACCGGGGACCCGGATTCTAGACTGAGATAATGCTGGGTTAGATCTATACATTCATGTTGCATCCGTGATAAATAATTTATTCACGTGATGGTTGCCACGGGTGTATGTTATCTACCTTCGTTGATAATAATATGAGTCATGGTGTCTTCCAATGTATGTATATGTCAATTTTAGGACCATTTGAATGACCTTTTTTTCTTAATGCAGATTTTGGAGGTCTAAATATAGAATTTGTTATGCAGAGAGGTTTATTAGCAGATGCAGAATATTATTTTTAGTTGACCTCTAAATAAACTGTTATTTTATTCCCTTTCCTTTTACAATATCAATTCAATGTTCAATAACTTAATTTGATGCAACTTCAAGAGCTCTGTTGCCAAATTAAAAAATAATGTTTTATGTGTATGTAGTTTACGGACAAATTATAATATGTTCTGATTACAATTTTTTTCCTAGGTAGGTATTGTTTGTGCCTACCACAGTAAATAAAATGGAATCGAAAATGGCATGGAAACGAATCGTTTTGCTAGCGAATGATTGTATACCATTCGTAAGCAAATAAAATATTTCTTGTTTATTAAAACTCGCCACATATCGGTACTTAAATCCTATCTTAGTTGTAGTGGTTTAACTACTACTGAGTTCTGTGGTAACCATGACCTAGACAAGTTCTTGAATCGCACAGATCAGTGTGAAGCGAGTGCAATCGATTCTCAAGATCGTGTTACATGTCAATCTCGAATGCACGATTTCATATCGATATGACAGAGGTGATATTCATTTTGTCAGATTATTCGATAAGTTAATCGGATAACTATAAATCAATTTAAAAATTTGCGAGGAAGGTCTTAGTGTCAAACTGGTATTTTAGAGGTCTTGAGTTTAATGCTATGATATTGTACACATGTATGTAGTAGTAAATAATCCATATTTCATATTTTTTATACGATGGCGAGGTTGTTTGGGTGAAAAGATATGATATGATTATGAACTAGATTTCTGAGCAATTAATGGTAGGTAATAGGAGAGCGCTAAGTAGATATCTCCCATAGATACAGCTTCGATAAAATGTATAGTATGACTGAAAGTGTAATTTTGCCGTGACTATATTTCAATTTTATGTCACGGGTCGAATTATACATATAAGTTGACAAAATCCCAAAATAATAAAGTCTCCTTTTCAATAATTACAGAGAGATTCAAGAGGATGTCCTGCTACATCCAACAGGACGACAGATTACAAGGCTTGCTCACCGTGGGAGAGAACATGAAGTTAGCCGCTGATCTCAAGCTGCCGACCAACTTAGACAAATACGAGAAAGGAGAAGTTGTAAGTTGAATTTTTAATGAGAATATAGAAAAAAATATGTATAATTTTACATGTAAATATGTAGGTAAATCATTATGTTAACAAACTCATAAAACTGACAACTTTAATGTCTTGTATTCTGTCGATCTTATCTTTCGTTTTACGACCTAAATTCTAGTTTTTTTTATTAACAATATTAGGTAATGAATTTAAATAGTAGGTAACATTTAATTCATTCGTGAAAAATAATTAATATGATAACAGTACTGTTATCTGTTTAGTTAAAAAAAAATGATTTTGTTTTAATTTTACCAATCATGGCTTGCATTCCAAATATTTTGAAACTATTCTCCCGATTGACAGGAACTACAATAAACTTAGGTGTATGTTCACAATGTGCTCAAATAATGCAAATATTTAACTCACGTAGGACTTACAGCCAGTTTCTTCATCAAAAGTTAAAGCCAAAGTAAAAGTCAACGTAATGTCTAAAGTAAAAGTAACGGTTAAATTAAATTTTTCTATGAATTTTGCTGTGACTTTAGCCTTGAAAATACGAATTTGACAGTTACTTTTACTTTAGACATTACTTTAACTTTAACTTTTGATGAAGAAACTGGCCGTTAATGGTCGCATTTGGACATGACTTGGGTATTTATTTTGATACAATTTGTTTCGGACATAACGAACGTACCTACGTATGTTTTCTTTGTGAACATGCATTGGCACTTGTTGCATTATTAAGACAAAGGAGATAAAATTAAATTATAAATTTAAAAAAACCCCCGACCCAAAAAAAGTACGCAATAATTATGACAAAAGGTTAAAAACGCTAAACCCTATAAAAAGCAAAAAATAACTTTTAACACTAGGTAAACTACATTTTGTCGTGTCGGGGGACCGCTCTAATTCATTACTTTAGATACGTGTTTTTTCTTTAAACGAATGTTGTAATTAGGTAGGTATCTTTGATTTATGTAAGTATTTATGAAGGTAGAAAGCGGTCCCCCGACACGTCAAAATTTAGTTTACCTAGTGTTAAAAGCTTTTATAGGGTTTAGCCCTTTTTCATATTTTTTAAATTATAATTTAATTTTATTTCATGCTTTTTAAAGGAGCTCCTTAATTTTTCCTTCTTTCATTTAATTTATTTTATCTTAAGATGGGGTCGTTATATGCGATCTCGGCCAAAGGAAGCTGTTTAACAATCCTCATGACAAACTGGCTCTGGGAGAATTGCACAGATTGAGAAACAATAAAGATTAACCTTTGGACATTCTAGATTTTCAGCAAAAATATAAATCGGTTTATCCGTTTCATTCCGGCATTCCAGGGTTTCATCCGCCACATCCCATTTCCAGCATCAGGTTCTCGTCAATCAGAAACATGAAGAGAACTCGTCAAGACAAATTCAACGAGCCCAAACTCGATGGGTTTACTAAAAGGCAGTTCAGGGTTACGTCTCCTATCTTCGTGCCCTAACAGCAGACCAGCTCAGTGGTTCCAAAAGACATTAGTGTTTCCAATTTCAGATCCCACATACACTTGCAAGTAAACTGAGCGTGTAACATTCCTATCACATCTAGCAAACGAGCTGATGACCTTGAAGACCTGAACCGATTTCAACCAAACATAGCTAAGAACACTCCCGACTGACATACCTTTTAAACAAAAAAAACCGCATTACAATCGGATCATCCGTTTGGGAGCTACGATGCCACATACACACACACACACACACACACACACACACACAGACACGTCAAACTTATAACACCCCGTCGTTTTTGCGTCGGGGGTTAAAAACAAAAGACTTGCAAAACAGCTTGTATTTATTTATTGAAACCTAAGTATTTGTAGTCCTCTCGCCGTAGTACAGTCAACTTCAGGTCAGTGGTAACAGTTTTATAGGAATATCGTACTTATTACTATTGAGTTAAGGTGCATGACAGTTACCACTGATGTGCGGTCTACTGTACCTAGAAACAATAAAAATAAATATCTATTTTGTTCGTTACCTTATTTACGAAACTATGCTAACTTAAAAATAACTTCACAAGAAATAAATTCATGAATATTACAATATTAACCACACAATAACTTTTGAAGTTTTGGTTACAATTGAGAAATTGGCTTCCAAGTAAAACTAGCCTCTCAACTTATTACTTGAAAACATACCTGTTAAAATAACACATACTTAATATAATATACTGTTGCATGTTGTGTGCACAAAATTACATACAAATGCAGAAGTTAATGACACTACGGTTGGTAACCCAATTTTGGCAAATTGCATGTTTTGCAAACGCGTTACGGTAAAAGTGTGCATGTGTGTTTATTGCAAGTAATCAGTTATAAAACATTTTCAAATGCAAAAGTATTGAGTAATAGGTAATTTTAGCAATAGGTAATGTAAACAAATAGGCAGATAGTTTGGGTGTGTTATTTTACGATTACTTTCAAAATAAACTATCAACCAATGGGCCAACTATCGGCCGACAGTTTAGTCTGCGAAATCTCTTACGGTATCAATATCATCGTACTACAAATAATGCTACATATAATACAAATTCTACACTTGCAAGTAGAATTATTAATTAACTGCCTATTTTCCGCTTTTATATC
This sequence comes from Helicoverpa armigera, assembly GCF_030705265.1. Classification (NCBI taxonomy): domain Eukaryota; kingdom Metazoa; phylum Arthropoda; class Insecta; order Lepidoptera; family Noctuidae; genus Helicoverpa; species Helicoverpa armigera. The sequence continues at coordinate 2,770,200 of NC_087132.1, read as the reverse complement.
CAAGCATCTAGAGATAATTACTTCTAAGAAATAATAACCCGGATAAAAACAAATGCCCTTCAGTCTATCAAAGATTAATGACAATTACAAAGCTAGATAATTTAACAAGTAAGCAATTAGCAAAAATAATTTTGTCATTTACAATCACTTTTATTTATTTATTTAATACAGACAGGAAGAAAAATAGAAAAAGGCACAGCTTACTTCATAAGAAATCTCTTCCAGCAGACCCATTATGGGAGAGTTAGAATCATTTTCATCATTTATAATCACGTTTAAAGTAAAGAGAAGGATGGCATGTTAAACCTAACTCAATATATTATGTACGTCTTTTCAGATCGAGGATATCCTAACAAACTTAGGTCTGTACGAGCACATGAATACGAGGGGTGCACAGCTGTCAGGTGGACAGAGAAAGAGGCTCTCCATCGCGCTGGAACTCATCAACAACCCACTGATCATGTTTCTGGATGAGCCTACCACGTAAGTAGACTTCTACCTACATGATTGTGTCTAAGAGAACGCTGTATAATACAAGCCGACCTTAACATAATTGGGAAAAGGCTCGGTAGATGATGAGAACACTATATAATTAATATCGGATATTAGTGTGATCAGGCTCATAAATCAGTAGGTATGTAGGTAATCCACACATTGCAACGATTAAGTGTCGGACCAACTGAAAAGTATGATAGGATTCACGATTACTTTCAAAATAAATAGTTCACCAACCATCGGTTGCTTAGCCTGCAGTGTGTGGGGTCTCTGCTTAATTCATTGGCTACGTGCAACTAAATTCTATGGACCCATACTACACGAACTTTTGCGAGCAAGAGCTTAACACCTAGATAACTTATCTATTTGAATCAATCATGTAAATACTCTGTAATCCCCCCTAGCTACTTGTTATCAGAAGAAGGTCGAAATTAGATAAAGGTCTATTGCAAATATCAGAAAAAACATTTCTTTACTGTCAATTAAACAAAATCATTTTCTCTGGTGTCGTATTCTGTATGGTAATTGCACGTGCGTTCTATTTTAGGGCTAATAGTTAATATTATAAATACAATTTCCTCAATACTTGAACTTTTACCCCTGTGTGCACATAACGATAGCAGCAATATGCACAAACAGAGGTTACACGTGACTATATAGAATGGGGTCACCCTCCTTGTAAAGTAAACTATTATATTTATTAATGAGGTTCATATCAAAATTGACTTTGAATACCTATATTAGGAATAGGTAAAAGTATTATTTAGAGAGCCCACACTATAAATAAATGTACCTCTAGAAATGAATGAGTGCACACATTCTAGCTCAGTCTCTTCTCTCATACTGCATAACCGCGTGGTGTGGTGCTTGTGCAACGGAATTCCTAAAACTTGAAAGAGCGCAGCGAGCTGTCCTAAAAGTTATGTTGAACAAACCGCGAATGTACCCTACGTCCCTTTTACACAGTGAGTCCAAAATTCTGACGGCAAGACAGCTCTTTGTGCTTCAAGTAATTCTTAGGAAACATAAGTCTCTGAAGTATGACCCACATCTTTTTAAAGGCAAGCGACGTAAAACTCATGTTTGCCCTCTAGTACGTCATAAGACAGCACTGGCTGAACGACATTATTATGTTCTCTCTGCCCGTCTATACAATAAGGCAAATATGTACCTTAGTATATATGCATACTCTCTCACGAAGTGTAAAATATTGCTAAAGGACTGGCTCCTGACCCTTACATACAAACAGACGGAATGTCTATTAACTCCAACTATATAGAACTTTGGTTTATATACTTGGGGTATACTACTCACACTCCCGATGCACACACACGCTTAAACCCACACCCACTTACACCCACACACACGTACACCCACACACCCTTACACACACTTAGACTCAGGCTTACAATTTTATTCTATTTTAATTTATTTAGTTTTTTTTTTTACTTTTATACTCTTTAAAATGTATCCGCAACTATTTTCCACTGGCTTACACATTAGGCTCTGTCATAATTGTCAAAATGATTGCTAACTACCTGACACACTAAAGACGAAAGACCCTGTCTCCTGTAATACAGTTATTCAACTAGTACAGGCTACAGGTGCTCTTTTCCACTCACTAAGTCATGTACTACGTAGTTGTATTAAGCGATTTTTGTTGTGGAAAAAGAAATATTGTACCCTGTTTCTTGGATTAATAAAGTTTTTAAATAAAGTTTTAAAATAACAAGGTATGAGACCATAAAAGTTTTATTTGATTCGTGGCGAATACCAATTCAATGTCCAAATTAATTTATTACTATCGTACTTGTTGTCTCTAATTATACAATAGTGTATTAATTAATCTTATTTTTCCCAATCCACAGAGGTTTAGACAGTTCTTCATGCACACAAGTGGTCCAGCTTTGCCGGAGCCTAGCGCACCAGGGTCGAACCATCGTGTGCACGGTACATCAGCCATCAGCCTCACTCTTCGCGCTATTCGACCAAGTATACGTGTTGGCAGCTGGAAGGTGCATGTACCAGGGCACCACGAAGAATTTGGTGCCTTACTTGGAGCAGGGTGGAATACCTTGCCCAATTTATCACAACCCTGCTGATTATAGTGAGTGTGCTTTTGTTTTTGGATAAGTTTTTCATGTGTTATGTAGTCCTGGTAGTTCTGTGACAAACAGACAGACAGACGGACAACAAAGTGATCCTATAAGGGTTCCGTTTTTTCCTTTTGAGGTACGGAACCCTAAAAATGGATGGGTTCTATTTATTGGTTGAAAAGAATACGAGGTACATAGTTTATTAAACGGTTTTATTTAGCTCACCCCGTTTGTTTTATTATTTATTCATTCTTGGGTCAAATTTAGAAATTGAAATTTCAGTGCCTTCCTATTGTCAGATTGATCTGAAATTTGGTACACACCTTTATTTCCGATGACAAAACAATATAGTAATATCAATAACATTGTAAATCCAATATGGCCGCCGGCACAAAATGGCGGATAACGTAGATTTTATCAATCCCATCAATATGGGTATCAAATGAAAGGGCTCAACAAGCAGAATACAATATACTACAAAAAAATTGAAATCCAAGATGGCGGCCGCTACAAAATGGTGGATAACGTAGGTTTTATCAATCCCATCAAAATGGGTATCAAACGAAAGTTCTCAACCAGTAGAATACAATGTACTATATAAAATTAAAATCCAAGATGGCGGCCTCTACAAAATGGCGGATAACTTAGGTTTTATCAATCCCATCAACATGGGTATCAAATGAAAGGTCTCAACAAGTAGAATACAATTTACTATGCAAAATTGAAATCTAAGATGGCCGCCGCTACCAAATGGCTGATAACAATTTTTTATCAATTCCACCAATATGGGTATCAAATGAAAGGGCTTCACAAGTAGAAAACTGTCAGTAGGTAACTCCAGCGGGGCCCAATAGGGCCAAGGCCTGCCTGGGCTGCGAGATTGTTCGAAAGAGTTACCGCGGCCCTGGTACATAAAAGGCCTACGACGGAACAAAACGGTTTTTAGTCAAGAGTCTGGCACTCCCTCACCGCTGCTGACCCACAGCAGGAGAGGTCATGTGATGATTTTTGGGGTCGTTAAAAAAAAGTATCTGGAAGGGCTATGTATTGAGGAATTAGATTGTAATAAATTGTCAGGTAAGAGACCGTGTAATAATGATGCACTTAATGAATTAGATAGAATGAGGAATATTCGGTAGGCATTTTCATTAAATACTAAAAACTAGAAAATAAAAAATCGGTAAAAAAACTTTTAAGTTAAACGGTTTTATCTTATGTGCACTGAAAACTAGAAAATAAAAAAATTGTTACTTACCTGTCAACCTACGTAGGTGGTCCCGGTCATATTAGACTAAAATAAAAACGTGGGGCCCTCTGAAATCCTACCTATGGCAAAGCATATCTTTATATTTTGGTAGATCATGAGCTCGGCGTTCGCTGGTGAAGCCGCTACGGCTGATTATTGACTGTCAAAATCTCCAGTTACGATTATAGTAAGTCGATGCAATCCACACCTATTATACCTCTAGAAGAAAGTACTACAGCAATAGTTAATGGGCCCCACGTTTTATTTACCAATACGAGGTACATAGTTTAATTGAACGATAATAAAAACAATTAGTATTAAACCTCCTCTATGTTCAACTGCTTCAGAGTAACAACATAAGAATGAATACAATCACGAAGGTGACTTATGTAAAGCATTAAAATCAGAACCAATGTAATCCGGTATTTAATTATTTGTCTCTTTTATCCTCAGTAATCGAGCTATCATGTGGTGAATACGGTCAAGACAAAATAGACCTGATGGCCAATAAATCTGAGAACGGGCGAGCTTTAGACTGGTTGGATGATCACCAGAATATTCCAACGATGGAAGGTCTTCGTAAGCTGCTGCCACTGAGTGTACTGAGAGACACGGAGCCAACAGGAGGAGACGAGGAAACCAGCCAATCTAACCAGCTCAGAGTACTGATCAAGAGAGGCTTTATGAAGGCTAAGAGAGATGCGGTAAGTGCTAATACTTTGTAGCTTTAAATCGTACATGTACATGTTTCTAGATGCCTGAAAATGGGAGATGGTGTTTCTCAGTAATACTATCAAGTACTTTGGGGATTTGATGGATTAGTCTTATATTTAAATATTACCCAAAAAGCAGTGCATAATTGTTGAATATAAGCTAGTAATCATAGTTTTCCTGTAGACCAGCTTATATGGGTAATGGTGAAAGAAGACGTTGAATCAATAATCGTCTAATTTTGATTCCAGACGATGACCCACTTGCGTCTGATCGTGAACGTGGTGGTAGGCATTATGTTGGGGAGCCTGTTCATCAACGCTGGTAACGAGGGCTCCCGAGTCATAGAGAACTATAACCTGCTGTTCGCGATACTCATGCACCATATGATGTCTCCTATGATGCTGACTATCCTTACTTGTAAGTATATAATAGTTTCCGCATAAGTATATAATAGTTTACATTCAAGTATAGTAGTTCAGTATTTCACAAATCAATTATCTTTATCCACTTAAGGATAGGCAGCCAGAAGAAAATAAAGGCTTTCAACTTTCTTTAGCCCTTCGTCAGCCTTAGCCAGATAAACACGAGACACATAATATAGATTCTCTATTGTCTTGTTATTGTGGGTATATGAGAGGTCAAAGAATGTTTGCTGAAACGGCATCTGCAAAGAGAAATTATGTTTTCTGTGGCACTGGTTCAGATAAAGAAATATTTTTGAGATGATATCTTGTTCTGATTTAGAATGTAAATACTTGCATCTTAGTTTATTTGTAAAGTACTTGTGCTAACCTTTTCTGTATCAGATAACATTAGCTTATGATCGATCATTTCTGACCGCGATACTGTATCTTATAAAACGTTTTGTTTACATTGTGCTGTTTCTTTGTTTTCAGTCCCCAATGAGATGTCGATATTGTCCAAAGAGCACTTCAATAGATGGTACTCCTTAGGATCATTTTATACGTCTATAACAATCGTCGATCTACCTGTATCGGTAAGTTAACATTGTCTACCACTAACAAATGAAAAGATATAGAGTTATCTTTTACACCTTAGTTATGGTCCTTAATTCCGTCTCTGATCTAAAACCGTTGTCAGTCGAAGATGTATCTATCTATGCAAGACTATATCTCATAACTACCATCATCATTACCTCAGGCCCTCAGGCCGTAGGATGTCTACTGCCCCATCTTTCGCTAAACGGACAGGTTGAAATCGGCCCTTGGACACCACACTTTTCTAATAGAGAAAATAATATATGGAGTAGTCATAATACGCCCCATATAAGTCTTCATAGTCCAAAAAATTACATCATTCAATCAGTAAGTCATCTAGGCAATCCTGCAAAATACTCATAGCATGTCCTTACCCATTCCAGATAGTAGGATGTGCAGTGTTCAGCGTGATAGTGTACACGATGTCGTCACAGCCGCTGGACATCGTGCGCTTCTCCATGTTCTTCGCCATCTCGCTGTACACCGTGCTGGTGGCGCAGAGCTTCGGCCTCATGATCGGTGCTGTGTTTAGTGTTGTTGTGAGTATTATACTAATTTTAATTTCGTTGGGGTGTCAGGTATAATTATGTGACAAAATATAGGTAAGAGTTGTTTGTGATCTGGCAAACCTTACGATTAGCTTATATTTATTTTTTGTTAGAGCATCAGTTGCAAAAGCAAAATAGTGACTTGATAGTGATCTTACATACTCCTAATTAGATATTTCAAAGTTTCAAGTAACTAAAAATTAGAGTTACAATATAATAAGTAGGTGGTAGGTAGTTAGGTGATGTGTTTGTGGCATACTGTCTCCTAGTGTTTCTAGGAGTAGCAATCCTATATTTATACAAGAAAAAAACTGACTGAGGCATCTATGTAGAGATTCATAAGTAAAGACTTCGCCACAACACACTAATTCGTATCTCCTATTTTATTTTCCAGAACGGCACATTCTTAGGCCCAACGCTGTCAGTACCGATGATGATGTTCGCTGGTTTCGGAGTCACCCTCAGAGACTTGCCAGCCTATCTCCGCTGGGGTTCCTATGTGTCGTACCTGAGGTATGGCCTGGAAGGATTCATCGGTGCCATCTACGGTCTCAACAGGCCTATCCTGGACTGCAATGGGGCGTTGTATTGCCATTACAAGTGAGTATATATTCATAGTTAACTTAGTAGTAACTTGAGCAAACGTAGTGATTAATGTTATCCTTCTTCGTGAGAGAGGAGGCCTTTCTCAGTAGCGGGACGATAAAAAGGCTGAACAAAAAAAAATGATTACTCTGTGATGCATTATGTAGTTATGTAATAAATTGTGGTGTGCAACCACGGTCTAATCTTAATGGTCTTTAATTATGACGGGTTTTTATCTCGCGTCACAAACATGTTATTTTTTATTATGCTCCTGTAAATTCCGGTCTTAATCACTTTAATTGGTCTTATTAATGTTTTTTTTTTTTTTGTAAAGTCACTGAAAAATTAAGATCATGTCAAATGGGTACATGGCACTTTATTCAGAATTTCTTGGTTCACTTGTTTCAAAAATTCCATGCTCGCAATCCACATTCCTAACTCTATCCTTTCTTTCACAGGCATCCACGAACCTTCCTCAACGAGGTAGCCATGTCTCCCGACCAGTTCTGGTGGGATGTTCTCGCTTTGTCCGTCTTCGTGGTAGTCCTCAGGATCGCAGCCTTCGTACTTCTAAAGTGGAAACTGGATGCCGTGCGGTAAACATCGTCATGACATGATGAGGAAAGTTCTGGGAGTTTGTAGTTTTAAGTCGGAAGAGAAATTGGCTGTTTGACTGTTAAAGAAAAAAGCTTTACGAAATTAATATTGTTTGATAAAGCGAGAAATCATTCGTTCCAAATGTGCGTTTACGCATCTGTATGTCGATTCATGACAAAACTACAGTGAGTACTAAAATTATTTGAAAAAGGTCATGTTAAAAACTGTGTCATAAAAATATTATTTAAGTGTCAAAAATAAACAGAGCTGTGATAAGTTTCCAAAATATTTCGATTCTTTTCAGTTATTTGACCGTAATTTCTTATTTTTCATACAAACACATTACTGTGCTTTTCTTCTTTATTTATATTTTTAAATTAAAGGCTGTGCGGTCTTTTGTATGAGAGCATTTTATGACGTAAAACTTTATAATATTGTAGCTTTTGGATTATGATTAGCTTCCAATCAAAGGGTGATTATTAAATGAATATATTTTTGTAATTGAAAGATTGAGAAGATTAAAATTAAATGTCTATTTATCCTCTTGCATACATAAAAATTTGCTCGAAGCTATTGACGTCTTCTCGCACAATTTTTGTAGGACGTCCATACGTTCGAAGATTCCCATTAAATCTTTCCTAATCATAATAGGGTAATATTAGTGGATAAATGTAATATTGTTGTATGACATGATATCGTACCTACCAGTTTGTAGGAAACATATGTACACAAATGTTTTGTGTTAGTTTACTTGCCTATGTTAGTTGCTCAATTAGGTATTTATTTGTAACTAGACGTAGATATATAAACTTATAGGCTGTACTGAACTATTATATATGTAGGTAGAACTAAGATTATAAATGGTGATAATTTTTGTAAATATGTTTTTTGTAACATTAAACTTTTTAATTTTGGTATTTTTTTGTTTCAATTTCTCCCCTCTGATTGCTTACTTATCAGTGCCGAAACTGGGTCAGTACCGACGTTGGTACCCAGGCACAGGGTAAACGACACATAGTGTAGTTTATAATATGTGTGATGGGTGTTGTAAAAGGGCAAAATGGCAAAGTTCGTAAAACGAACACATTGAATTTCCTCTCTAGCTGTGATAAGGGCGCTAGATTAGATTCTCGTACCGAGCGAAGCCTATTATAATAAGGCAACTAAATAAAACAAAAGTACATAAATTAAGGTATTTTTTTGTTTATACTACAACAAAACATTCAAATCACCAGCACCACATCCTGAACACACTACGCGAATACATTTCGCGAAATACTGATTATTGTGAATATTAAACAGGCATTCTTGCTTCATCTGAATCACAAACTTTAATAGCTTTATAATGAGAATAAATTATATTTCAAGAATAACTGAATCCAAGAATTTACAAAGCTTTTCGTATGCAACGGAAAAGCTTGACTTTGTCTTTAACCTCAAGTTCTACAAGAGATTCAAGTTGTAAAAACAGATTCCTAACTGATTTTAATCAACTTTGTACTAGATAAAGTCCCTTTCCGTCCCCAAATGTAGTCAATAAGTTGCCATTGTACATAGAAACTGGTTATTAGCACAACGTGAAAGCCCACGAACACTGCTATTAAAAGGACGTCACTGGCAGTCGCTAGGAATGCGTACACCGGGATACCAAACAGAAGAAATATGTAGACCCTGCGAAGAAAAAACATATATGACATAAGTAAGATTAACAAATTTTGAGTTCTATAGGCTGTCATGTAATTTTTATTTGATAGGAAGATAAACTATGTTTGATTTCTGGCCTATTTTGGGGGATGTGGCTTACTGTGGGACAAGACGTAGGTGCTACTTACGCGTAACTGGTATATATTTATTTTAGAACAAAGAATAGCGATGGATAATTATAAAAAAAAACACTTGCATGTCTTTTAAATGTTTTCACCTCAGTTTTTACAAAATTTCGATTGGTTTCTGGAAAAATGATGATATGTACACATAATTTAATAAATCGTCCTATGTCCTTTTGCAGGCTATATTCCTAGACTATCTGTGTTACAAAAAAAACCTTTCCATTTTTGAGGAGTTACAGCATGAAATAATGATCCGTCCGTCCGTCAGGACACACAGGCAAGGCACAGTTTTTTACGCAATTTTATTAGTACCTAGTGTCAGACGTGATTTACTATAACACTATGCCTTGTAACAAGTACTGGTTTTAATTAATCAAGATACCTGTACTAGAATAATAACACCCATGAACTCAGTGTTATAGAATAAATGCGCGTGAGCAGAAACCACCAGTTATTATTCTCAGAGCACTTAATTGACAAATTAAACAGTAATTATACATAATAACGGTATGGTTAAGGATAATCTCTTTTTATATCAAGATAAACTGGACAAGTGCGAGTCGGACTAGCCCAACAAGGGTTCCGAATGTATGATTATCATAGACAGAGTTTTCCACATACGCAAATTAAAGTTCTCAATTAGGTACCAAATCAACTACAGGTTTATCACACTAGGGTAAATAAGGTTACACATACATAGTCTAGAGCCTGAGAAAGAGCATGGGTATCTATTTATCCGGATGCGGGAAACAGTTCCCCAGGGACGAAGGGATTTGACAAACGGGTATTAATTTAAGTATTACGTAACTAATATTAAGTATTAAACAGCTTTTAAATACAGAATATTTTGATACCATTAGTCTTGAATCTAGCCTTGCTCTGCAATTAACTAGGAACTCGGGCACATAGCAAATTATCACAAATATCAAAGTCCAAAGACGGCCATGTTTCATTTGATATGGCCATTTGGACTTTATTCAACCTCTCATGACTATTCATTGAAACTTTTTGAGGTGAAATAAAATAAATAAAAAAACAATATGACAGAACACCAAAAAAAATGTTTGTCGCAACTTTTGTGTTGGTTCATATCCGAAACTTGTCTACAATCTGACCTCTATGACCACTGCAATGGATAAGGTATATAATTTTAAGATAAGGCAACACTGTAATAATCTATCAATGAGTGCATCACTGGCATTCAAAGACAGTTTTTCATTTTTACATAGTAGGTGACAATCTACGGCTTCAATAAATTAAAACATTATCTACGTTACAGGTACTTTACCTAATATTGTAAAAGAGTTTACTTGCTCTAACGCGCTAATCTCAGGAACGGGTCCAATTTGAATAATTCTTTCAGTGTTACATAGCCCATTGGTCGAAGAAGGCTACTTTTTAACCGACTGCGCAAAAAAGTAAGAAAATCAATTTTGCTGCTACAATCTAATATCCAAAGCAAAAGATACTTACATAAGACAGTAAACATTTGAAAAGCCAAACATGACAGCTAGTCCAGTCTTCATGCTATCAGGCCTTCTTCGAGGTGTGATGATCAGGTCTATGACCACAGCCACCATGGAGATTGTATGCAAGGAGTGCTGAGCCCAAGGAGGCAGGTATTCCCACACGCGATCTGGTGCTATTATATTGGAGTAGGATCTGTATAGCATCCAGAATGTCACGTCGGAAAACTGGAAATGAAAGTAAACATTTAAGTATATTTTCCTGTTTTCGTTAATTCAGCGCGCTCCTTGACTTGGTCTTATAAGGATATAACCAAGCAGTTTTAATTGGAGTTAGCATACAATACATACGTGACCTGCAATTACATGTTATTATACTAATTAAAGTAACATTTTAATTTGGCTTCTTAGATATTATATTAATGCTTTGGGTTATCAGTATTTTTTATAAGTCTCCTTATAGTACTCAATTCGCAGTCATATTTGACTATAGTAAGGTTGGTCAGGTATTTTGATAAGGTGATAATTTATAGCTTCGCTCGTTTCGTTTATTACGTACACATTTCCTTATTCTGATATTAAACATAATTATTATCAATGGGCTTAAAAGTAATTTCAAGTTAGAGACAGTAAAACAACCCAATTCAAAAAGATATTGATGTGAATCAGTACACTTTGTCAACATAGGTCCGTTTTTATTTTTGTAAAGAAGCTATAATTGTTATTTCCGAAATCGAGCTATCTAAAGTATTTACCTAAAATATTACATAATAAAAGTCCAAAATATATCTTATTACTCCTAAAGAGTTTACTTGTTTTCTTGAACGTGGTAAGTAATCAGGAATTACTGGGCCGATTAAAAAAATGTTTCAGACTAAATCGAGGAATGCAACTTTTTTTGATTATTTCACCCGTAGAAAGAATGAATGTTTATCATCATGCTTGCTGAAGGTGGATTTCCGATATGAATATTAAATAATAGGATTAGGATACATCGATAAAACGATTAAGAACCCCGCACACTGTAGACTAAATAGTCGGGCAAAGGTAGGCCCGATGTTTTTTTTAAAGAAAATCGCGAATTCAATAAAAGTTTCTATATTTTGATACTGATTTATAAGCCCAAACTGTGGCCCAAACAAACTGCCAGCTGACTAAAAGTTTGCAGTGTGCAAACTCTTATAGGTAGACAATTGACTTCCATTTCTCTTTGAGATACTTTGATATTATCGCAACTATCTATGCAAGAATTATCGTATTCTTTGTAATGGTAAATGTGTATATCTAACCGATATCTGGCTCATATCTTACAATTGAGATTGATTATTTTAATGTATTGCAAGATGTCATTTGAATATCTTTTGAATGTCCTTCGCTGGCGTTACCAAGGCGTATTGAGTTGTTCGAGTAACTAGGCTCAGAATCAGTCTCTTCTTGTAAAGCACTCAGCTGCATCTGGTTATATCATATATGGTTACATCGAATTTAAGTAATTCATTTTATTTAATCCAAAATAAATAAATATAATTCATCAATTTAATTCACAGGTTAATCCAACGAATGATTTGATTTTAAATCCTAAAGATTGAAAATGAAAAATGTGTACTCAAAACAGGTTTGTAATTACCACTACTAAGCTGTTTAAACAACTAGGCTTGTACTTAGTTGCCTGGATTTATTACAAGGCTAACTAACTTTAATACTTGCCTATTGCTATCCTTATTTGAGTCGCCAACTCATAGTGCCTACGTTCTAATCAATACAGATAACGGTACGTTCCCAAATCAATTTAGGCAAAGATACTAACCTTATCAAGTACCTATCATTCATCTGCCTAGACTTTCCCCAAATACATTGGGGTTGGTCTGGTTGGCTGAAAGTTTGAGAGTGACTGCTTCTCTGACCTCCTCAAACTGATGCCACTTGGTAATACTGATTATCAGACATATATAACAGATATTCAAATGACGACCGGGACCAATCAATTAAAAGTGCCTTTAAAAAAAAGATGGAGGAACTCATCATGACAAGATGATAATGGACGGATGGGATGTGTGTGTGACTGGATGCGATTGCTTAACCTACTAATCGATAGGCCCGTGCAGCTATCACTTAGCTACGAGTCTTCTACTAGAGAGGTGCAGTGCCGTAACTAGGGCGGTGCCAACGGTGCCCAGGCACAGGGCGCAGACCCTGGAGGGGCGCAGAAATGACCAGACCAGTATCTAGTTTTGTTTCATGCATGGTAGTTAGTAGGTACATTTTGTTTTATTGCGAATATGGTGTAGACGCGCCCTCTGTACTATCTATATCTATATGGCATTTTTAAAGCGTTCTTGAAACAACAACACTTGTAAAGGTGGTTTTATATTTGTCTGATGTGTCGTGACGTGACGCGTCAGAACGGTATCGGTTTCATACATTTAGTACTAGCTGGTGCCCGCGACTTCGTCTGCGCAGGATTAGTATATCGAACAATATGTTTATAAATTGTAGCCAGTAGCGGCTTTAGGGTAGGGCGCGGTTGGGCGACGGCCTAGAGCGCCGGACATAAGGGGCGCCGCAGGCGCCCCCAACCAATCCTTGATCAGAATTTTACTCCTATTTTTGTTTTAATTTTCATCAAAGATCGCAGCTTACAAGAACTGTATCCAAATATATGGATAGCATCAGGGCCGCCTTAACCTATGGTGCATGGTGTGCGAATAACCCGGGCGCCGCGGGCTCAGGGGCGCCGCGATACGCTCCTGGACCAAGAAATTTCAATTAAATTAATGTATTGTCATACAATGCCGGGCGCGTTAGATACACTACTTTTATGTCCCAAAACTCAAAAATTTTCGCGCTCGCTTCGCTCGCGGTTTTTCACATATAGCTACTTTGAATTTAATGTCCCAATACTCAAAAAAATTCGCGCTCCCTTCGCTCGCGGCTTCTTCACTTCACAGTCGCCTTTTATTATATATGTTAAGGACTTTTAGTGATCCAAATCTCAAAAAAGCTTTTTCGGGCTTGCTTCACTTTATAGTTGTTTTTATTTTTCAACATTTTTTTGTCTACCCTAGCAAAAAGGTAGCGTCGTTTTTAAGTCCTTTTATTAATTAGAAAGTAACTTCTAGTTTCTATTTATGGTACTACTTTAAGTCCCAAAATTTTAATTCATAGGCGCCAACACCAACAAAGAGTGATCTACGTTTGGGCAACATTTTAAGTCATTTTTATTTTGAGCTCTAAAATATAACAAAAAATTTCGCACTCGCTTCGCTCGCGCAATCAGAACCTGTGTTCCCGTGTTTTTGCATTCACCAACCAGCAATAACTTATGTAGGATTGGGCTACATTTTACGTAATTTTTGCTATGACTTGTTAACTATAAAAAAAAATTCGCGCTCGCTTCGCTCGCACTATCGGTAACTACATTACATATGTCTCTGTTTTTCGTATGGATTTCAATTGCAGTTGGGGGCGCCGTAGAAATCTCGCCCAGGGCGCTAGTAGAATTAAAGCCGGCACTGATTGTAGCCTATGTGTTATTCTGATGTATAAGCTATATTATTGTAAAGTTTCATTAAAATCCATTCAGTAGTTTTTGCGTGAAAGAGTAACAAACATCCATCCATCCATGTTTACAAACTTTCGCGTTTATAATATTAGTAGGATGGTAACGTTCACACTAGTGCGTAACGTGTTGTATGGAACCGATACAGTTCTGACGCGTCACTTCACGACGCATCAGACAAATATAAATCCACCTTGTCTTGCTCGCAATATTACATACACAAACAAAAGTACCTATACCGTAACTATGAGACAATTTCTGTCTATATTCATTTGGAGGGCGCCACTTCTAACTTAGAAGTTCTAAGCAAATCTGTCTATCTAGCTGAGGAGATGTACATATAGTTCACGTTACGCTATCATTGCTGTCAGCCACATTCATTGGTCCTCCCTTTATCTTTGATTTTATTCATTAACTACGCGTGCGGCGTTACTGACGCACTAGCGTGCGAGAGATAGATTTTGAATAAACAATTTTTATCTTAAAGAAATCTACTAAGTACTTATACCTTCGTAAACAAAAAATAGATAGATTTATTTTTATGCACATTAGTCCACTTTATTGTCAGAGCCTGGTTAGAGCATTTTTCAAGGGCGCAGTTTTGAAAGCTCGCACCGGGCGCATAAAAGGCTAGTTACGGCACTGGAGAGGTGAAGTTCTATAGTTCTTCTATAAGTTAATTAAATAATAATAATGCTTTAAGTTCACATCTGTCAAGCCTTTTGTGCAAGACAAGTAAATTTTTTTATGAAACTTAGGTCTAGCAGAATCAGGTTTAGTCCTACAACTACTCACAGTCGTGATAGGCACCAAAATGGAAGTCATGACCACGTCCCGGAGTATTCTTAGCTTCTGAACGTGAGGTGACTCTTCATTCTTTCTCTCGTACCAGTCACAGTAGAGGCACAGCGGAAAGTACCCTAGCAGTATCACCTGAAATCGAAAAGAAAAATAAATTGAGACTTGAATTCTAATATATCGAAAAATAATCATGGTTCATAGTCTGATACTCAACAGCAGTTGCTTTCATTAGGAGACCAGCTATCTGTGCAGGACATATAATAGGGCACAAGCAATGTGGCAAATACAGCTAGATGCTCTCGCTATTCCTTCACTCTCATAGCGAAATTATCTTGCCACCAAACCTTTGAATTTATATGAGTGCTAAAGTTTTACTTGAAAATGGGTAGGAGTTAAATATTAAGATTTCATAAATATGCATAAATCTGGTCAGAATACCTAAACATATGTTGGTCCCTCTCAAAAGGGCCTCGAGGCAGAAATAGGCGAGAGACGAAGGTAGCATTACAATCTCTAGATGTCTAGATAACTTACTTCTAAGTAAAATTAAAAATAGTTACATTGAACCAGCATGTGATAAGCATCCACCGCACGAGCATGTAATTCCTGACCACAGGATCTTCATCTTTTGACATATCTATGGTTAAAGTCACCACCGCAGTCACAATTTGATGAACAAACGCCACACTGTACAAAAATAACCTAATGTTCAATAATGGAAAGCCATTGATTTTAACGTATTTTACTCTTAATGGAGTACTCGACATTTTGGTTAATATTTTAAACGAGTAAACAAACGCGTCTCGATATAGTGCGAGTTGTAAACAAACTGGCGTGTTTGACGTTTCGATGCATTTAAAATTATTATCTACGCAATTCCTATCAGTTTAAATTAATACCGATGGTTGTAAAATGTTTAATCTTGTGCATTGTCCTTACGTCCTTACGCCCTTACACTGACCTTTTTGTATCCTTTCCTAACACCTTATTGTTATTGATTCGTGGATAACATGCCACAAAGTATTTTGGTAGGCAACAATATTTTCAATACGACTTTGCGGATTTTAGGACGTTTTCCTCAATATCGGAGATTTAAGTGCATATTCTGAGAATTGTTTGCGTCATTGTGTATATTTGAACATTAAGCTCTCTGGTCTTATAGTATAATCAGAAGATGTGCCTAAGTAACTACGTAGTATCTACCACTTAACCTTTAACTAGCAATAGTATCCGTAGTATAGTATTTCCGGATTTTTTTAGCCAAAGTCTGCCAAAGCATATTATCATCTACGGGGTTGCCAAGGACCCCGCACTACTAGTAGTGGGTTAAACATCTTAACCCACTACTATAAGGTAAGAGTAGAAAAGTAAGATAACAACTTTGAACTTTTTACTTAATGATCAAGTTTTTACCTTAGTAGTACCATAGTAGTTGTCACTATGTTAAACTGCTAAGGCATATTTCCCAAGGCTTATCAAAATCTGTTTGTGCGGTTTGGAGTTTTCTGTTTTTATGAAATAAATATATATTTTTTTATTTATTAAAATTAAAATACTTCATCTGCGAAACAATCGGAGTCACCTTCCCTGCGAGCCTTTTTCCCAACTACATATGTTGAGGTCGGAAACCATCGCAATACTTACCTATAGCACAGAGTATAAAATTGTTTCATGGATAAGTTGGTTATATTAATAAAGCAGAAAAACTTACGTACGATACACCCTAGGCGATATAATAGCACTTGATTAACCTTTGATATTAGTAAGTATGAGACAAGATAGAAGATTTTTGTAGATTATCCTTCTTAGTAATGGCCTCCAGGCCGATCGTCGGTACTTAACCATATTTTTATCTAGATCTATTGACGCCACTCGAATAATCGATATGTCTTTAAGTATTATTGCCTGATTTATGACATCTAATACACACATCACATCACATCATCAGCCTATCGCAGTCCACTGCTGGACATAGGCCTCTCCAAGTGCACGCCACTGAGATCGATTTTCGGCTTCTCGCATCCAGCTCCTGCCAGCCGTCTTGCGCAAGTCATCACTCCACCGTGCCTGAGGACGTCCTACACTACGTTTGCCATCTAATACGAATTTATGATATCTAATACGAATGCGTACCTAACTAAATGAAACAAAAATTTCCTGTTGCGAATTCTAGATTGATATATTTTTGGGATTAAATGATAAGATTTTTTATAACAGATATAATCATCATCAGCCTTTTTCTACCTGTATTGAGGTTGGCCTCTAACCTAATTGCCTACCACCTTAATCCAGTTACCTAGGCAACACCATACCCCTTAGCCAAACTGGTCTCCTAACTAATCATAACGACTGCTAAAGATGTTCAAATGACATCCGAGAAGCACTAACTTAAGCGTGCCCTCCAAACAAAGAAAAAACATTTCATGACATGATGGTCACCCATCCACTGACCGACCACGCCAAGCATTGCTTAACTAACCGTATGCTCCATCAACTCGTGCCTAGTGTCGGCACTAAGCGCCTACATAAATTCAACAAGCAAAGTTACACGATAGCACTTTTGCTAGTTACAACAGATTAACAAAATAATTTAATGTTATTGTTTACTAAAGTAAATAAGTACTTAGTCTTTGTTTATTAAGGACCTTACGCAACATTTGTTTAATATTTCTTCATAAAACAAAGGCACATTAAACAAACATTTACATAATCTATTTGTTTTTAGAAATGCTGTCTGGTATGAACCTTCTAGTACTTAAGTTCGTTCTCTGCCTATCATCAATGTCACAAAATATTTTATAGCTGGTTTGGCATAAATAAGGTTATAAGGAGGTCGATAACCTATGTATTTAATTTTTTAAGCAAGTACTGAGTGTTTAGATAACATTCGTCATAAGCAATATTCTCAGTATACATAAACTTCGAGACAGATGACCTCATTTACTATTTTCTCTTTATTTATAAGTAGGTACCTACCTAAAGAAATAAGAGTTCGATTATGACTTACTAATTTGAAATTCCGAAATGCGTTTGTTTTAAGTAAACAAGTTATTGAAGTGTTGAGACTTAACAAAAAACCAGCTACAAACATTATGCTCGTTTTCCTAGAACTTCTAGGCAGATACTTATATTTTATCGATGTACCTACTGAGTACTTAACTACTTACTTGCATTTTTTTTGCACTACATGCATTATTGCTATGCTATGTAACAGAGCATAAAATCAAACATATTGTAGCTGGACTGGTGGTAGGTCCATGAAATGATCCATGAAACTACCTAACCTACCTAACAACTATTCATTCGCGAAACTCCATACATCTGCAAAACTAGGAAGTGAGGCGCTCCTGCGTAATAATTTGATGGTCAAACTGAAATAAAAACAATCATTCTTTATTCGCCAATAGATGCAAAAAACTATTGCGTCAATAGCAACAAGTGGGTGTGTCGTCAATGAAAGACATTTCTTTATTAGTGTCAAAAATTTTAACCCTCAAAAAGGAGATACTGGGAATTCACGCAGCTACACGCGTAAATACTCAATCACTTAACTGTCGTAAGTGATTCCTATTTATTAATAACGCGGCGTAATAGAACATATGACACTGTTTTCACAAGTCCGGGTGCCACGCGTCCAGCGATAGCTTGGCGATAATATCTGCCACACACCGCATGCGACGGGTTAAATCCGAACCGATATTGATTTGATAACTGCTCTATATAATGCTGCGTTCAAACCTTGGCCTGTCACGAGGTTTAAGTGTATTTAATTAAAAAAATATAAGTAAGATCAGATTCACAACAAAGTGGGTGTGAAAAAGTTTATATTTATTGCAAGAGAAAAATTAGGTTATTAATTTGAGATAAATTTGTTTTAATTACTCAGCTATCTAACAGTTTAGCCTCTCTTTCGCTACCATTGCTGCTTTACAAATTGTTCTGACTTTGATTTCCAGATTGAGTATCGTACAAAGGATTTTTTTCTTTTGTTGCACCAAGTTAAAACTAATTTTCCTGTTAACTCAATTCTTCTTTCATTTTCCCAGTATTATAGGAAACCTTGACACTAACTAAACGCGCCCTAATTATCTAAGACTCATTAGTTCATTAACGATAGATAGAGCGTTTGTTTATATTAGTCTATTATCGCATCTATGGTCTATCATGCAGCCAACGGTATTTGTGCTCGTGATAGTTAACGTCAATACTTATCGCAGTTTATAATTAGAGACACCAAGGACTGGATTATCTCGAAGGGTATGACTGATATAGGGTGTGGGGAAATTGAAGATATTATTTTATGAAGCCTTAACTTCGGAGAATTCGGTAATATCATTCTACCACAAAGGTTCTCGCTGCTATAGTTGTTTCTACAATAACGGAAGGCAAAATTGTAATGAAGGGCGCTTAGATGCTTAGTTTTCCATCATCATCATCATCATCATCATCAGCCTATCGCAGTCCACTGCTGGACATAGGCCTCTCCAAGTGCACGCCACTGAGATCGATTTTCGGCTTAGTTTTCCATAGGCGCTAAAAACTGTAAAATGCATTATAGTGAGCTGATAAAGAAAATCATGGTGTTTCTGATTAAAAAATATATATCTGCTAGCAAGCCAGGGGTGTTATAAGTTTGACAGCTTTGTGTGTCTGTCTCTACCTCCTCGTAGTCCCGTTACTACTTAACGGATGCTCTATTTTAGATACTTACAGTATTTTATCAAAACCGTTTCAGATATAAGTATTTTTAAAGTTATGACCTATTTTACCGTAAAAGTTATAGGTACCTACTTAAAATAAAGTAGGGCGAGTAAAGGGCTAGGACGGAAACTAATTGCGATATTAGCTAGAACAATATAAAACACACTGATAAAACACACAAGTATTAGTTATCGCTAGTTATCTGTTCATTTGCAAACGTTCACGAGAACACATGGTGTTAATAATCTTCGCATTTTACTAGGAAACGATAGCCGGGTGAAGTTCACCTTTATAAGTCAAAACAAACTTATGTAAGACAAATAAGTTGTGTATAAAAATGTGTTGATGTATGAGCGCCTGGATGTCTAGGCACGGCCTAATTACGGCAAGAGTTACCGTTGTATGTATTATGATAGGTAAACAAAAGCTAAGCTGTTATCGATTTTATCCCTAAGTCTTTATCATTGCTATCTAAATAATGTAAGTCGTCCCGTGCTTCTTGGGGGAGGATCGTAGGATCTTAGACCTGGTATAAAAAACTCTGTGCATACCTACCTTATTTCCTAAGGCTTTTTTTGAGGTTGGAAATCGTCAAATAAATCTGCAATCAACTGAAGTTGTCAGACTCTTACTGACTAACTTGGTTGTTTATGGTGGCCCTTCATGTATTAGGGCCGCGGGAAAAGTTCTGTCGAAAACCTTTATAAAGGAGTTTTCCACCAGCACGTGGATTGAGAGGTGTTATTTGTGTTGGGAATTTGAAAATCGCATAATTTCTATTTTTTCTTAACACATGTCCAATAAATTGAAACTTTGCCATATTGATTTTCAGTATTCAAGGCACTCACTCTTCTCGTTTCTATACCTAAATCCTCGTCTAAACCAGGCATCATAGAAACGATTTAATATCATAAAATTCTTTGCTATTAACTGTTGTAATTAAGGTAAGATTCAAGTTTACCTTTGCTGTAAAATTGGCGCATATTTTACATTACTTATGCTTCATTTGGTATTGAGCGACGCACTCAATGGCGATATAAAAAGAAATGGCACAGCTATTAATATAATGCTAATAAAATCAATATTACCCATGTATCATGTGTTCTTGGTGTATTTTTACATCATTTTGCGTCTAAATATTTCATGCAATTTTCTATGATTGAATTTATGCGACACTTTTCGTATGAAGCTGCTTTTGAATTGCGTTGGTACCCAATAGAAGCCCCATTGTGCAACCTGGCGCTACGATCATTAATGTCACTTAAAAGACGACTGCTTTATTTATTGCCAGAATTACTTACACTCGTACAAAAAATCCTAGATGTTCAGCAGTCGTAATGCAAACAAGTATCACGTTATATCGCGTCATACGTTAAAAATATTTACAATTAATAGACGTGCGTAGATCGGGATGGGGACAATAGTTACGCATGAGTTCCTTCAAAACACGTGAAGCCTATGCTTTGACCCGCAACTTGACCTGCCATTCGCCCCCGTCAACAATTAACGGCAATATCAAAACTTATTTATAATTTAATTAATGAAGTGTCAGCTTTAATAGATAGATTTACTCCTTATCAACGATAAGTGCATTTTTACGGAGACAACTAAGTATTGGCTATTATAAACATCACGCTAATGAACGGTTTAATCGGCACCTTCATAAGTGCTGTTATGAAAATATTTGCGGTAAACAAATTAAGCAGATAATGAGGCCATATTAGTGTTTTATTTTATTATTGTCGGCAAATCAAACTTACTGCCTTCAGACTAGACTTGTAGACCCTACAGATTTTACAGAAAGTATTGCTAAACTATTATCTGCAACCAACCAGAGATATCAGTCGTCACCTCAAAGAAAAAATCTAAGAATTCACACTGATTCGTATAGCAAAAAGGTCCTTTGCCACTCTAACAAAGTATTCCAAAGTATTAATTAAAGTACCAAGGAAATCAAGTTATAACCCTTCTCTCCCAAAAACGCAGATTTGAGCATGGCACATTTGATTTCTGCAATCGATTGGTTTATATTTCATACGAAACGCATATACCTTCCTCTTTCTCATCTTTCCTGTCAACTTAGCCTTGTTTTTCGTTGTTAATTTTTTTTGTTACTTTTACCTAACTCAAAGTTTTTCCCCGCCCTTTCTCCACAACTGGGTACAGCAGGATGTTCAATGTCTGTAAACAATACTATAAATAAGAATTTTTGATTTATTTTACAACAGTATTTATTTATGCTCGTTCTTGCAAGATAAAGCTCGCTCGAGGCTGCACGTGACTTCTTATTGTTATTATTAATGCAATTAGTATGCGTTCTATATAATTAAGTATGTTTAGTATAAGAATGGTCTTAATAGCAAAGTGATTTGATGCGCGTAAGAACTTGACTTGGATAGTTTATCCATGGGCCATTGATGCCTGAATGTAAAGTTAAAAAAAAGGTTTTGTCTTTGAAGGTTCTGTCTTTGATCTTACGATCTGAAGTTGTCAAAGTAAAGAAATCATAATTATAATAAAGCATAGCAACCAATAGCTTTGTAAATGATAATCCACAACCATCCATATCTAAGTAGATAAAGTTCCTCATTATAATAGCAGCATCGAGAACTTGAAAGTAGATCATCGATGTAAAACCTCTAGAAAGTTCTTTCATCTCGTGACTTTTATCTGTCAGTTTCTAGAGTCAGCTGACAAAGAGTTCTCATTGAACCTCGAGAGCTAATGTGCAATTGCCTACGTGTGTATAGCTTTAGGTACGATAATCAGTTCGCGTTTATACTAGTAAATGTTATCGGTAACGAGCGCTTCTTGAATGTTCTTTGGTTTCTATATCGTCTTGTGATTATATAAGCTGGTTCTGCTTTTGCCAATTAATTCTAATTGGACTGCACATACATGTTCTTCATAAAGTGTGACTTTTAGGGTGTTGGAATAGGAACTTTTAGGGATTGTTCACACCAAACGTATTGTCCGCCGCTGACTGTGAGTATACTCACTGTCTGCCCCAGTGTGAACGTCGACTCAATCTGCAGTACGCGTACTCACCAAGCCGACAATAGGCTATAGCGTACGATGCGCTACATGTGTGAACAAAAGAATAGGCTCTTGTAGGTTCACACTAGATGCGTACGCTGAGCGGCTGACTATTCTACACATAAAAGGGCTCAGTATTTAAAGTTGCTCGTAGTATTTTATAAACGATAAAACTAGCGTAATTTTTTTTTCAAATCAGACGTTTTACTGACAGATAGTTGCCATTTGCGAAGCTCTAGAGGAAGACGAATAATAAAAAGAAGAGATTGTGGGTACATCCCTTAAATTTGAAGAGATGTTTTCTTGGTCAATTTCATACTTTATATTTCGAATATAGACTTTATCCAAATAAGTTCAAGAAATATTTTCGTATGACAGTAAAACATTCGATGAGTTACTATCTTTAATACGTTTAAGTTTATATAAAAGTAGGGCTGCCATCTCGAATTTCGCCAAACCCGGACAAACATTTAAAAAACCCGGACATTTGGCGTAAATCGCATTTTTTCCCCCAACGAGTACGATTTTTTAAGCAAAATAATACCTAATTTGTAATCCATTTACTATTACTATATAAACTTAAATTCAATGAGGTGCTTCCTTACATGACAAGTGTCCGGGTTTTTCCCCGGACACTTCTTGAAACCCCGCCCGGACGGCCCCCGGACGGCTTCCAAACGAGGACAAATCCGGGGAAACCCGGACGGATGGCAGCCCTATATAAAAGGGACACTAATTATATTATCGACGTGCTGTAACGAGGCGCGGCGGTGCGTACGCGGCGGAGCGGCGCTATTCGGCAACTGCGTCCGCGTAGCCAATCCGCGTCCGCCGTGCATAGTCGCGTAGTAAAATAATCGGCCACTGAGAGTCAGCTACAACAGACGACGTAACAGCGTATAGTCGGTTCGGTGTGAACGACAATTTCAATATATGGGATTGTTCACACCAAACGTATTGTCCGCCGCTGACTGTGAGTATACTCACAGTCGGCCTCAGTGTGAACGTCGACTCAATCTGCAGTACGCGTACTCACCAAGCCGACAATAGGCTGTAGCGTACGATGCGCTACATGTGTGAACAAAAGAATACGCTCGTGTAGGTTCACACTAGATGCGTACGCTGAGCGGCCGACTATTCTACACATAAAAGAGCTCAGTATTTGAAGTTGCTCGTAGTATTTTATAAACGATCTCTGAGATCACTCGTGGTTCCCATACGATAAAACTAGTGTATTTTTTAAAAAAAACGGACGTTTACTGATATTTCAATTAAATGATGCGCATTCAGATAGTTGCCATTTGCGAAGCTCTAGAGGAAGACGAAAATAATAAATTCAATAATAAATAATAATTCCAAATACATTGTCTAGAATGTACTTTTGCAATAAACTTTTCGGTGTCGAACATCGCGAGGTGTCACGTGTCACGACTGTCCTCATTGAAGTTTGTTTCTCGAGTGAATTGCGGCAGAGGCGCGGCGGCGGTGCGGACGCGGCGGAGCGGCGGTGCGTACGCGGCGGAGCGGCGCTATTCGGCAACTGCGTCCGCGTAGCCAATCCGCGTCCGCCGTGCATAGTCGCGTAGTAAAATAATCGGCTACTGAGAGTCAGCTACAACAGACGACGTAACAGCGTATAGTCGGTTCGGTGTGAACGACAATTTCAATATATATGGAAAAGCAATAAACTGCGTAACGCGCGCTCACAGTCAGCGGCGGACAATACGTTTGGTGTGAACGATGCCTATATGGAAAAGCAATAAACTGCGTAACGCGCGCTCACAGTCAGCGGCAGCCAATACGTTTGGTCTGAACGATGCCTAAGAAACTGCAGGAAAATGGCCAAATAATTGCTTAACTTATGGAGCAAGCTGAGGTCTATTTGTTACATCAGATATTTGACAGACAACGTTTTTTGGATGGTCTAATATAGATTGACCTGACGCAAGGACATCTGAAAATTCTGATTCAAGAATATCTGAAAACTTCTGTATGCCTACTAGCTGTGACCTCTAGAGGTAGTCTTGTTTCTCGGCAAAAGTATACCTATAAATTCGACGTATCTTGATTCTCGATGTGGCATGTTGAGATGAAGTTAATTTACCCAGAAGTTAATTATTTTGTAGAATATTTGAGAGATGCAACCTTACTGTGGAAACATATTATGTAATTCTTAGAATATAATCATTTGTTTTTGCTCCTGTACCTATGCATAGGTTTCAATTAATATCAATAGATATAGTAAGTACAACGAAAAATGAGTCATGACTGCTGCAGTGTCTCATATTTTGGGCAAAATATTTACTTCTACATAACTGTTAATCGGTATAGTCAAACACAAAATCGGTGAAGGTGAGTAGTCAAACAAAAACATCGATTTAAGAGCAATGTTTTCAAATCAACCATCAGTATGAACATAATATTTGGTCACATTGTCTGAATTTTAACATGAAAAACCAAACGACCGTCAGGTAAGATGAACATTCATCAAGCATAATGGGTGTAAAGTAGCATAGTAATCAGGTGTTTGTTTGAGCATAACATTTTCCAATAATGGCAATAAGCAGTTAAGTACTGCAATTTTCTTTGTTGAAACATTTTAAAGAGAAAGAGAAGGGAACAAAGGGAAAGAAAAGGGCTGTAAAAGGGACAGAGGTGGGTTTAAATCAGTAAAAGTCTGACACTCCCTTTTGCTGCACCCACAGAGGGATCATAATATTTCATGGTTTTCCCACCTATCAAATCCCATCCCACTTATCGTGTGCCAATAATCTTACACACTGCAAATTGTAATTACTCTTATTACCACAGAACTGCTGACATGGGACCAAGACTTAATTCATAAAATAAATTAGATTGCAATTTATTGTAATAATTAAGAAAACTAAGCAGAAGTTTACATTGTAAATAGGTATCATTAAAGGGATGAACAATGCCAACGTGTAGATACGGTTCATAGATAAACTGCACGTGCTAATAGAGATAGAATTAAAACACATGGAAGATTTTCAACTAGAAATATATAATACACAAAAGGGCCATTACTGCTAGTTTTTTTCTTCTGAAAACTGATAAAAAGGTCTCCTAGAGAAGTAAACATATGACGTTATGTAATGATTGTGAGGTCAGGCAAACAACACTAAACATATAAATATTATGATATCAAAGAAAACATGCGCGGCCGTTAATAAAAATATAATTATAATTAATTAGTTCAATGTTGTTCGTTCTTCAAGTATTGAGAAATTGTTGTATTAACAAGCTAATAAGTTAAATTGAACTCAAACACTTATAGCCAGAGCAAGCTTTTGAAAACAAAAGTAAAGAATCGTATGATTTGTAAATTTGATTTTCTAAGTGAAAATGTCGTAGGCTAGAGGGTTAGGCACTGGATGGAAGTAATAGTAGGGGAGGCGAGGATGCTAAATCGGGAGTGACTCGAGCGTTAATGAGACCTATTAGATTGCGAAGCTTAGATGATAAGAAGAAAAAAATGTCCTGACATACACACACTTTCATCGGTGGGTGGAGCGGCTATAAACTTTCAAAAATGTAAAAAAAAACAGTTGCATGGACATACTGGAGCGCGTCAGATATTAATAGCATGCACGTCCTACGTCATTTTGAAAACATACGTATATTAATCTGACTATTTCCATGGTGGGGGTGGTAGTAGGTAAGGGTTAAAAATGGGAAAAAAAATAATTTTATCGAGCGCGTCAGATTATCAAAAGGGGTGTTAAGTGAACCAAAACGAAGGCTCTTATGCAATAATCTGACGATTTAGACGTGACCTAAACTCGTGGCCATTACTTGAAATTGCAAAAAAAAATCGCCATTTTGAAATACTCGAGCGCGTCAGATTAAGATATATATGGTTCATTTATGTACCCTTAACGTAATCATCTTATAATCTGACGATTATCTGGAGGAATTCGCATAATCTGACATTGGAAAGTTTTTTGCAAACCTTTTAACAAATTGAAGAACTGAAAAAATTGTAAGTAAATAAACCAGTATGTACCTATTCTTTAAAGTACAAAACTTTTATTTATAAGCAAATAAGTATGAAAAACATAAAGGACAATGGACACAAATATACGGAACCTCGTACACTCCACCAATAGCAATGTCATACATATCATTGTATAGGCCTTTTTATCTAGAACAACCTTTAATATGACAGCTTTGTTGACGTTTGCCCGTCCTGAGATATAGATCAAAAAGTGTGTAAAAGTTAAAACTAAATAATCCATTAATATCTCAAGTTTTTAAAGGAATATCTAAGTGCTACTACGAGTATGTCTTCTAAGTACTATCAACTTTTACACACTTTTTGATCTATATCTCAGAACGGACAAACATTTCAACAAAGCTGTTATAATAAAGGTTGTTCTCGATAAAAAGGCACATACAATGATATATATGACATTGCTATTAGCGGAGTGTACCAGTCTGCTCATACATTACCTACATTTCTATAATAATTACATTGAATTATAATGACATTGATAAATATACATGTGTCATAAACAATACAATAGAATCTATAATAACATGGCTTGACGGAAATAATCTACGCGTAAATCTTACAAAAACTAATTTTATTCAATTTAATATACTTAGATAAATCTAAAATCTAAATAATCTGCCTAGCCTTTTTCCCAGCTATTTTCATACAAAAAAAAATACGTATAAATTTGACTTAATTTATTAGTTTAAACCCATCCAGTAGAGTTGCGCGTTGCCACTCTTGTAGAACAGATAGAAAGAGATAGCAGTTGCTTTCATTGATGAAGCGACACTACGCGCGTAATTTGTGAACCACGTTATGCAGAGTAGAGCCAATGTTAACCGGATGACCAGGCCACCACGACCTGTATAAAAAAGGCGAAGTATACGAAACGGCATTTCTCGGTATCACGATAGACAAACAATGCAACTGGAAGGCACACGTATTTAACAAAAGTATCCAATAAAATGAATCGTCTTCGTTAAAAACAATATATCTGCATACCATGACCAGTAACTTCCTGAGATTAGCGAGTTCAAACAAAAAAACTCTTCAGCTTTATAATATTAGTGTAGGTAGATTATTTATTTAAGGCCCAAAATGTACTAACACTTATTGCAAATGAATTGAATTGAAAAAAGAGAGAGAGGAATAGAAACTTGGGAGGAGAATACCGGGATCACGTAGCTGCACGCTTTAAACTTTATCGATTAATTTTCCTTACTTCGGCTTACGGGAATCGTCAGATTTTATATTTTTCATGAACGTTGAATTACTCCCTTCAAAATAAAAAAAAAATAGCCGCGCTCGAGAAAGTCAAGATGACGTTTTTTTTTTACAAGTTTGTAACCTTCCTACTTCTTATCGTCAATCGCAAATTGTCAGATTAGTGGAATATACACTTTTTAGCATATTACTAACTTACCCTATCTTAATCTGACGCGCTGGAGAATGTCAGATGATAATTTTTTTTTTACTAATCTGATCCTTTATTCTAGACGCGCGGCTGCATATACAGGGCTTATATTTGGTGGATGTGTTAAATGGGGTAATAGGTACCTCCCTATATACTAATCTGCCGCGCTTGAGTAAATCCCGAAATCCCTTCTAGGCCTCCCCTACTATAAGTTTTGTGTGATAAATAGCAATACTGCATTTTATAGTTAGTAACTACATTTGTTGTTGACGTCTGTTACAGAATATCCTCAAATCAGTATGACTTCTGGCAAAGATCTCCTCTCGCTGTTTCCACTGAGTTCTGCCACTAGCAACTCTACAAATAACTAGGATTAAAATGCATATGGACATAATTTCTAGAAAAAACCGCAGCGTTGCTTTTAATGCCATATTTAATGATAAAAAGTTATCCACGTAAATAGTACTCATACATTTATTGATGCAGTTGCCGGTACGGTGCTAAATGCTTCCGACTATTATAATTATCAGGAAAACCATTAGGCTGTCCATGGAAATGTTTGCCATTGTGTTGGTTATGAAACTAGGTAACTTTTTATTTTTCCTCGGATTCAATGACAGTACTTTCGTGAATGCATCTTGTATCTTAGTACATTTGTAATTTATTGGCTTCCAAATTTCGTAAATGCTGAAGATGTCTCCACTCCCATCTTGGTCATCGTTTTAAGTATACCTTATAAGCCTAATTCTTGCGCTACCAAACTTCAACAAAATAATTTTACGGTTCATATCATATCATTTATTGCATTCCATAATGTAGGTACATTTGGTGGAAAATATAAAATAATAGAGGTAGTCACAATTATGGACCCTGATGGGCACAGAAAAATAGTTAGAAGAGAGGAAGTCGTTTAATGTAATATAGTAGTATGTAGTATACTATTTAAGTATTAATTTATATTATAATATTACCTACGTATATTTTTGTGTAGCATAACTTCGTTTTATAGTTATTTTTCTTTTTAAAATGGTTTTCAAATAAGCTTTCAAACAATATATAGAAAGGACAGTTTTAATCGAAGTAAACCTTAAAAAATACGATTTGATTCATCCACGAAGAAGCCCTTAACAAAAAGCGATTTGAATCATCGACCACAATAAAAAAAAACCTCTAAAGATAACTGTACAATACAACAGACGTAATAAACATAAGGATAACTGTGAACACGTGGCGAGCGCGTGCACGGTGCAGTAATCAATGGCGCCATGGCATCTAGGTCGCCACTACCTGCGATCCCGCACCAATTTGCTGAGTGCAATTGTACCTTTGAGACTTTGAGAATACCGCCATCAGACGGTAGTTTACATGATAATGATTACGAGGAGACGACAGATAGACATTTACAACAACACGCAAGTTTTCCCCAAAGAATAAGTCAGACAAGCTTCTATTATGGTTACATGTCCTTTTCACTATTTGGTTTTCACGTCTGGCGTTTTGACATGGGAGCACATCCAAGAATCTGAGCTCTCTATGCAAAACTAAAGTAGCGTACCAACCTTTGGTTTTCAGGACTCAATGTAATACCTACTTACTGCCAAAACTTTTGCTTGTCATTTTCCCTCTAGTATTTTTGACTTATGATTCCTAAGAGTGTACGATCGTGTGAGTGTCATCTTCTTTCCAGATTGCCTTCTTGCTCACATACTTCTTATTTACCTTTTCCTTATCAGGAATGTAGCCTTCATGAGTCCTTATTGTTTCCAGACTATCTTCGGGCACTTAAAGATATTTCAAGTAATTAAGACAGACCATCTTCGAGCACAAAGCCAAACTGTCTGGATCTGAAAAAGTTGCTACTGTAGACCGCTTACAAAAAACTTCATTGCAATCTTAAAATTTTCCAATGTTTTATAGTTTTCGCGATGATTCCAATCCGATGTCTCGAAGCTGATAAAAAGCAATAATATTCTAGTAACTATTCGGTGTTCGCAGTTTTTATCTCTCCTATTTATTATGAATATGATACAATATCAATTATTTACTAGTGTAGGTACCTACTAGTGAACTCTACTTTGGACACATTAAATGATATGTGTTTCATCAATGAAATATGCAAACAATTTTGACTTCAATCTCATCAACATTTTTGCTGTAGTTAACCGGAGCTCAGCTTGACCTTAGTTAGTTCAATTGTCAAAAGTCCAATTTGTTAATTGACCAATCTTGGAGTTGCCTATTTGGCATATATTAGATTAGACAGACCTAAAGTTAAAAACTATGTCTGTCTAATTAACCGTAATTTTACGATGCCGAGGCATGTTTTTGTAAAAGTATGATAAAAACAAAGCATACAAAAATAATTCTTGTGTTGAACAAGAATAATTTTTTGAGCTATTCGGATTCTGATGATTTTTGAGACTAACTATAACGTCTCTAAATTATAGTTTTTAGTTTGTTTCAAGGCTGTTCTATACCTGCAATTGGCCGATATTCGTATGATCATAAAACCCACTTTTTATCTTATCTGTGTGAGTCAAGGAAGGGTCTCGATGTATCAATTATGATCACCCATCTAATGGCTGATCACAGCTAGTACGGCTTAACCTCGTTTGGTTCGATAAGCGTCTGCCAACACAAGCCCTTCGGGGATAATTTTATAATCAGTATTTAATTATTTGTTCCCACAATTCTGCAGAACACGTTAATCTTGTGCTGAGATCGTAATGACTTGTATATCAATTACGTTAACACCATAACATTATTATAGATACACTACCACCATACGTATAGGCAAACACCTTCATTTATTCCAAGGCTGTGTATCTAATTCTCGAAGCGCGCACCTTCTGCAGGTACTTAAACGGTGACAAATAAACAAACGAGCACACGTGTTTGTGACGTCACAGTTTCAACACGCTAAGGTGTAACGGGTGTAAGCTATTCATTGATAACTAATCTGACTCATTCATATCGCCAGCCTAAACAATGTCTAACACTACAAAATTTAAATTTGGATAACATGTCCCACAGATTATGCAAAACGTTACGTAAAACCTTATTTTGCAGATAAGTTTTTTTTTTTCTTGGAATTTGCATTGTCATTTAAACCCCTCTGCTCGACAAGATTTTGACATATTACTTTACCGTTGATTCGGCGGGAATTTTGAATCGCGACATGGAAGTCAAAAATTTGTACTAACTTTCAACACATGAATTCTAAGTCCGCCTGATCAGAAGTATTTTAACTATAACTTTAGAGCTCACTTATTTGACAACAACGTGCAAAGGTCAAATGGGGTCAGTTAATTCAGAAAAAGATAATAATTACGGTGTTTTTAAGTCTATCGAAAAGTTAGGCATTTCAAATTTGGTGAAAACTTACCAATAAATAATCGCATCACTTTCTCAAACACAACACAAACGTCATATTTATAACATTTTCAATCCGTTGCAATACATTTCGTGCACTTATTTATGTACAATAACTAAAAAATCAGCACATAAAATACACAATAAAAATGAACAATTTACAAGATCAAAAAGAAGTAGAGTTTGGAATGGAGTATTTTTTTTTTTTCAATCAGCGGTGTGCATTCGATACCTAAATCGGATATTTATTATAAATAATCGAATACCAATTTTATATATACCTATTTTTTAATAGCAACTTATTTCAATTTTATTTATTAATTTTAAATTATAGGTTCAATTTGTTTTTGTTGTTAAGAAAAGAGATATTTAAGTTTTATGAAAGTTTTTAGCATTAAATTTTTATATGTATTATTTATTTTGGTGTTGCGTCATTCGTAATAATTTTTAACTTTAATTGAATTTTTATTACCTATTACGGAATTTTAATTTATTCTTATATTATTTCTCAACAATTCTAAGATTTTTGTTTCGGCGGAGGGTAAGCTTGGTGTTCTGAAATATAATGCAATTTGTAACTACCAAAGTAATGTACTCATTTGATGATGAGAAACAATAATAATAATTGATTGATTTTAAAGTCACCAAATATTTTTTACCGAATCCCAAAAAGGAGGTGGTTCTCAATTTGGATGTTTGTTTTTGGTCGAAAGGGTATATTCCCCATATTTGTTATTAGGTCCAGGATCTGATGATGGAAACCTTGAGAAATCGAGGGCAACTCTCAAAAATTGTAAGCATAGATAAGGTTATAACTTGACACTCAGATGTATGTCTGATAACACTATGAAACAGTAAAGGTTTGGAGCTGACCTGATGATGGAGACCAGAGAAGGTCGAGGGAACTCGACAACCGAACTTCTCTCGTCTCCATCTCCTTCACTGTTGCAGAGGCCTCGTAAATACGAATAATATAAGCACAAACACGAGAAAGTTTAAATATTCAGTTGTCGAGTTCCCTCGACCTTCACTGGTCTCCATCATCAGGTCAGCTCAAAGCCTTCACTGTTGAATAGTGCTACCAGGCAAACACCTGAGTGATAAGATTTCAACCTATGTCTTTCTGCAACTTTCGAAAGTCGCCCTCAATTTCTCAAGGTTTCATCATCAGATCCTGACCTGATGATAATGGGACCACCTCGAAAGTATACGCTATCAAACAAAAAAGAATCATCAAAATCGATAAATAAATGGCTGAGTAATCGCGTAACAAACATACAAAAAAAAACGGTCGAATTGAGAACCTCCGCTTTTTGGGAAGTCGGTTAAAAATAAGTCGGCGGTGGCCATCTTTCCATCTTGGACCAGCTTTCGATGAACAGCGAACTATTTGCCCTTTCAAACAATAAAAACGTCATAAAATTTTGCTATAACTACACCTAACTACGGCTCTCGTCAAATAGCTTTGCCGCTCAGTTAAAAAGTTGGAAGTAACGAATCGCCATTAAGTTTGGCAGGTCTACAGGAATCCTGCACATAAAACACCCGAAGAAATAAATAAGTCTTCATTTGCCGTCTTCGGAAACCCTAAAAACCGAAGATTTTTTTTATTCCGGCTACAACGTATTTTCTACCACTGATTTTCTAGCATTTTTTTTCAAAATAAATTAAGTCATTTTACTTTTCCTAATTTATTTTCAGATTATGGTACCGTATACAAAAGTGCAATTTAGTAATATTATAATATCAAATAATATAAAATTATTAAATCGATTCTTTATTTTAACGAATCGGATCATTCGATGCAAAACTTCTATCACCGTCGCCATCTTGTCTATGCGTCTTCAAATTTAAAAAAAACAAGTAATGTAAACAAACATGGCGAGTTCGATCAGAATTCCCGGTAATTACGATTGGATTTTAAAAAGGTATATTTCTAACGGGATGCTAAATATGAAAGGTTTGAATGCGTAAAAATAATTTAAGGCTGAAGCCAAACGAGCGTAATTTTATGAGTTGTGAGTCGCGTATTTTCGGTAACTTATTTTACGTTCAACTGAATTTCTGTTAAGCTGCCAGACGGACGTAATTTATTCAGTTACTACCGAGCGTTGGTACAGGGTGTTTGTGTTGTCATTGTTGTCAAGTGCGATGGATCCATTGAAAATATTGTGTATTTATGAAGCATATTCAGAAGATGATACCAGAAAAAGAAGCTGGGTAAACCCACTCAATAGTGAGAGGCTGATATGTGGACAGTTCCATATATTATATGAACGTGTATGTGCAAATCCAGATATGTTTAAAAACTACTACCATATGCCATTACATGTTTTTCAAGAATTATTACATCACATAAAACCTTTTATTACTAAATCGGACACAAATATGAGACTAGCCATCAGCCCAGAGGAAAGATTAATAATAACACTCAAGTAAGTTTTAAAGTGCGTAACGTGTCGACTCCTACACATCCCGTAACGAACTGGCCCCGCTGACCGCTCTCCGCAGCACCCCTCCCTCGCCCCGACAGAAATTCGGTCGAGTTTATGCGCGTGAGTCGGCAGACAACTCATTTTGCGTCGTCGTGTGGTAAAAACTGCATTTTTGTATGAAACCGAATGCAGCAGAAATTACGCGACAGAAATTTCGCGACTCACAACTCATAAAATTACGCTCGTTTGGCTTCACCCTAAATTTATTTAGTTATTTTATTTAGTACTCACAAATGTGGTTTGATTGGAAAGAAAATAAATATGAGCGTAAATAATTAGGAAAGTGTATGACTGATTCGCAGACCCCAATTGGGGTCTAAACCGAGCTTACGGTGACATTGATGTTCAGACCCCGATTGGGGTCCGCTACGGATTTGACGGTTAAATATGATATAATTGAATGTTTACACTTCGATAATGATTTCGGAATATTTTATATGTTTTTAATGATAAATTAAGTTTTAACTAAGAACACATTGTGTCCGTTGTTAGTGACGTTTGTCAACGTTCAGATATATCTCTTGCATTGTTCTCACGTTTCAGTAAACAGAAGATTTTCCATTAATTGGTGGTAATTGTTTTATTTCAATTACATTTCCACTGAGGCACGGTTTCCATCGCGTGCGTGGTGCATCGTAAAAGTATTAGATTTAGATCTATTGATACGTCAATGGCGCTAGATCACGCAGCTGTCACTGGGTAGGCATGAACTCATTAATGCCTGCGTTGCTACCGTAACGTGTTAAAAAGACATAAGCGAATTCAATAAGCCCCATTAATTTTAAAGTTTTGAAATGAAAATGCATTTTCATTTTGATTAACTACAAATTACACTCAGAGTTTCAATAAGCGTTTTCACAAAATTATGTTGACAAATCACCATACTTTTGAAAGACAGGCTATAACAGTAGAATATTATTCTTTGAAATTCTATTTACCTATCATTTGATATATTATACATACACCCTATTTTCCGCCTTACTTCGAATATTTTGGCAGTAGCCAGTACTTTGGCAATTCAAATTACTCATGCACCTAAATAATTTACTTCGACGAAATACAGTTTTCGAGAATCTTGAATCGAGATTTGATATTAGATGTTATAGAAAGCACACTGCAGTTAAATAAATAATTATTTGATCTCAAAGGCTATAAAAACAATACAGATGGTAGGTCTTAGATGTTTTTTGAACATATTTGGGACTTTGGGTTACCAGAAGCCAGACATGCTAACAACCAATTCTACTTAGGGGTGTTGGGTTGCCGAGGTAACAGCGTTAAAGAGGTCAGATAGGAGTTACTCCATAAAACACCGATGCTCAACTGCATCTGGTTGGATGCCGGCCCCTACATATGTAGATGGGAGAAGGCTAGGCAGATGATGGAAATCAACCTTTTCCTATTCCTTCCAATCTGTGTAGATGACGCTTGCAGCTGAGATAAACAGAAGTAGGTTAGAGGCACCTATTACAACATTGTTAAGTAACATGTCATTTACTTGAGACTCACGTTTAATGGCCTTTAGTGGTCCTAGTAATTACTTGTGTGGAACGACACGTGTAATAATGATTATTACTAAATCTATTAGTGTGATTCATAGGTTTTTTTTCGGTAGGAGCAATATTAATTTTCAAAGGGAGTATTTAATGTCTTTGTTCTTCACAAAATCAAAGAAAGGCATCTTGAAAAAATGTGGAAAGTTCGTTATTTTCAATAGCTATCAAAAGTTCATTCTTGAAATTGTTCTTATAACTTCATCTTATCCAGGGAAAGTATCTTATTATAAAACATGGAAAATTCTTCTAACATGAAAGTCATCGAACGAACAA
This sequence comes from Helicoverpa armigera, assembly GCF_030705265.1. NCBI lineage: Eukaryota > Metazoa > Arthropoda > Insecta > Lepidoptera > Noctuidae > Helicoverpa > Helicoverpa armigera. Next base: position 2,734,404 of record NC_087132.1, on the reverse strand, counting down.
CGATACCACAGTCATTCATGATCCAATAAAATTTTACGTTTCCCAATGTGTGCCAAACTGCCAACGTCGTTAAACACGGTACGTCACATGTAAACAAAAGCATACGTCACTACGTCATCAGAGCAGCATGCTGCAAGCATACCATAGAGGCCACGGCGAGGAGTCATACTGACTCGCAGCGTCAGGGCTCATGCGCGGGAGTCACCGGCGCATGCGACGCGCCCGTGCCCGCCACGCACGCGACACGCACGCATCACGATATGGAAACGCGGAAAAACTATTCCCGCCCGCAGTAAAACCAAATTTTACTGAAAAGTTTTATCAATGTCACAAACGCCCGCCACCATATCGGGCGCATTGCCAATAGATTAAACACACATTATTTACGTTCGATAAATAATCAAATTCGGTGAACTCATGCTTGTTGACTGTGACAGTCACAGAAATCATTTGAGACAGTTTACATAGAACCAAGGTTCATACAATGAGATTTTAATTTTTAGCATTTCAACACCGATACGGTGGGGAAATTGTGCACAAAATTATCCTGTTTGTAAGTGTAAATACCCGTTCCAAGGCTTTTATAACAATGACTTGATCGTTAACTGGTGTTCATGAACCTACAGAGACGCTTCTTCGTCCTGTTCATTCACTATCATTAACTATTTCATTTAATTAATTTACAACGCACGCAGATTAATAACTCCATTTGTCTTTCGTATTAATAACGGACATAAAACTTATATTGACTGACAGGCTATCTGGTTCAAGATGAAATTCTGCATACCTTATTGTCTGAGTTATTATCAGAGGATAAACACGCACTCGATAAAAACATTTGCAGAATGTGATTAACAAGAAAAACACGTTTTTTACCAGAATTGCTCAAAAATTTTTCTGCAAAACAATAAAAAAACACTGATATAATTATCACAATTCTGTTAAACTAGTGAAGCCTCAATTTTATTCAATCAATATAAACACCGAATTGGCATTTTCAGTGGGTTAAGATGCAAGACAATTCTCGAGGAGGGGTCAGAAGAGTGATAACCCCTTTGGATCGACTCCGCAGTTGTCCGCCGCCGCCGTACAGACGCACGCAGGAACTTCGCCCTTCTGCGACGCGTCTCGCATAGTCTATAAAGGCACCCGACGCACACAAAAGAAACAGTACGCCTTCGATCTCCGTCCATGATGTCAATTTAGACATTCTGAACAACAGCGCGGGAATCTCACACAATCGAGTTACTTGCGATGACAAAAACAATACCAAAACAGTGCTGAATAAATATTTTGATTCAAAAACCCCTCCGTTTGGGTCGCGCATGCGTGCAGTCGACGTTGTGATTGGCCGTGAATAGGAACGTTCGCAAAGAAAGCAAAAACATGAGTGGAACGGACAGCAGTGCCAGTCGATCCGCGTGCAACAGCAAGGGAAGCATGATCGTTGTGTCGAACAGGTTGCCCTTCATCCTCAAGAGAAATGACAAGACTGGCGATCTGGAGAGGAAAGCCAGGTACTGTGCACATTTTATACATCTGCCTATTTGCCAAAACAGTCCTGTGCCACAGCCATGATTTCATTGAGAAATATCGCTAAATCCGATTTATGTGTCGCAGTTAAAGTGCGTTCAAGCGGATATTATTAGTGAAATAACTATAAATAAACTGTAATTAAATTCGTTTATGGATATTTTAACTAAAACATACTTTGTTTTAGAATACAGTGGCGATATTGTTGTGTGTACTATCAATTGGTATGCTAATGACAGTGTTACTAGAACTGCCGGTGTTGCGCGAAAGATCGGCACGATTCGGGAATCGTCCGGCAGAACATCGAACATTTCGTGGAAGCTTCCCGAAGCTTCCACGAAATGTTCGATTTTAAACTGCATTTCCTGACTCAACCATATCATAATATGTATATTCTCGTATGACTTACCGTGGTGACCGTTAGGAATTTTGTTTAATACTGCATGATCTCGTTTGTAAACTCGAAAGCCGGCATTTTATATACGCCGCGATACCGTCAGCTGTTGTCGGAAGATTTTCATAACATGATACAAGTTACACTGGTTAATTAAAAAGGTGAATTGGGTTTAACCGATTTGTATAAATGTTTAATGATGCGGAGAAGCCTTTGTGGGGTACTTTACTATTGTAGTTGTGCATGTTGTCATACATTATGCATGGTATATGGTACCTATTGTGTGATTGTTAAATGTAAAACATGGAGGCCTTGGACTTGAATGTTTATTCTCAAGGTCATTCATGTAGCACTTTACCGTTAATTGATTCACTACGTCTCTAGTGCGATGTTTCATCATTGTTTGTTTTGATTCATATTATCACGCAAAATAAAGATTGCCCTTTGATACGTAATCATAGAGTTTTTGCTACTTAATTATTCCATTGGAATTATTTTTGGAACGCACATACTCGTACCTATATGTAAACAGCTACTGGCGTAAACAAAACAGTTTTAATTTGACATAAAAACACAGATAACATAAAATCCTCGGGTGATTTAAGTTTATCGGTAACATAACTCAAATACGCGTCTTTAATCGAAGAATTTAGGTTAATTGTAACATGATTTACTATGATCTAGCTTCTTATATAAATAAGGAAAATGGTTAGTTTAATTAATAAATTAATTCATTAATAGATATATTAGTGATGCAGTCGTTAATAGTTGATAGATAAAGTTAGTGTGGTTTGTTTTTGTTACAAATGACACAGGTTGATTAGCTAACGTCATATAAGTACATATATTTACTTTATATGGAGGTACTATGGCCATTGGCCAAGATAACAAAGGTCATTGAATAGATACTTATATTCATAGTTAGTGTTAATCTTTACTACAACCTTAGACAGTTCTTTAACCGACTTCCCAAAAAGGAGGAGGTTCTCAATTCGGCCGGTATGCTTTTTTTTTTTTTCTATGTATGTACATCGATTACTCCGAGGTTTATAGACCGATTTACGTGATTCTTTTTTTGTTCGACTTGGAATAGCTGCCAGTTGGTCCCATAGTCATCAGGTCAGGATCTGATGATGGAAACCCTGAGAAATCGAGGGCAACCTTCGAAAGTTGTAGGCATACATAGGGTAAAAACTCGACACTCAGTAGTACGCCTAAAAGCACTATTCAACAGTGAAGATTTGGAGCTGACCTGATGATGGAGACCAGAGAGGCCCGAAGGAACTCGACAACTGAATATGTAAACTACCTCGTGTTTGGGCTTAAATTATTTGTATTGACAAGACCTTTGCAACAGTGAAGGTTTGGAGCTGACCTGATGATGGAGACCAGAGAAAGTCGAGGGAACTCGACAACTGAATATGTAAAATACCTCGTATTTGGACTTATATTCTTTGTATTGATGAGAACTTCCCACTTATATGGATAGTGACAACTATTCGTATCACTGAAAAGCTGTAAATAAAAAACTTTTTTACAAAATTGTTAATTTAGAATAGAATAGAACAGAATAGAATAGAATATTTTTATTTTGCAAATATGGGTATACAAAAGTTCTTATAATTATAAGGTTCAGCCATATTTTACCATTCGGCATGCAAACATTATTACCTACTTAAACATTATTACCTACTTAAACATTATTACCTACTATTAATCTATTATTTATTATCACAATATTATACTACTAATTTTACAATTAAACATTTATACATATAAATTATAATTTTTCTGCTAAGAAATCTGATATGGTATAATAAATTCTATCATTAAATTCTTGACCGTTATTTGAAGCTTACTAGTTTGAGATAGGCACCTACGTGTTTTCCGCTTTTATCTCCGTCCTTTTCTACCCCATATCTTGCATCTCTCTCGCACATCGACCAGTTTCACTCCCCACCAGGCAGGAGGCGACGAGTGTTCTCGGCGGCCACAGTTCGTCATTGGCGTCTTGTTTTCCGCCCGAGAAGGTTGGTCTAACCAACCGCTGTAGTATTTCGTTGAAAAATAAACTCAGTTCTCTCGCAGAACACAGGTGAGTTTATAATATTTTATACAATTTGTTAACGGTTTTACCGTTCGATATTCGATTTTGCGAAATCAAGTGTTAATATTTTGTACATCTACCCCTTTTTTGTCACGAGTGTCTTCCGTGTACTTTTTTTTTTCAGTAATTTGTTTTCAGAATGAGTGACTTATAAAGCAAATACAGATGCGGTAAATAATAAAGCTACCACAGCCCGTGCACGTGACTATGGAAAAGAAAGCAAGCCCGAAGTTCCTAAGGCACCTGTGGCCCTAGTTCAATCCTGCAAGGCGTTCAACGGTTTGACAAAAAAGAATGGTGTGAGGTGCGGTCCAACCAGCATCTCCTTAGTTCGGACTGATCACTACCGCACTTGAAGAGGGCTGATAGTGTCAAGAAAGCTTTTCGGCCTTGAAAGACTTGGTACGCTCCCCTCGGACTGCCAGTAAGTCTGTTAGCCACCCCCCATGGGGGTCGGCTCATTATCACGACGTGTGATGGTTTTCGGCCTTGAAAGACTTGGTACGCTCCCCTCGGACTGCCAGTAAGTCTGTTAGCCACCCCTCGTAGGGGTCGGCTCATTATCTCGGCGTGTGATGCTTTTCGGCCTTGAAAGACTTGGTACGCTCCCCTCGGACTGCCAGTAAGTCTGTTAGCCACCCCCCGTAGGGGTCGGCTCATTATCCCGGCGTGTGATGCTTTTCGGCCTTGAAAGACTTGGTACGCTCCGCCTAGGACTGCCAGTAAGTATGTTAGCCACCCCCCGCAGGGGTTGGCTCATTTTCACGGACCCGCGCAGGGTACCAATCTTGCATGTTGCGAGACGCAGCATCATTACAAAGTGGGGACCAGTAAGTATACTAGCCACCCCCCACAGGGGTCGTTTCATTATCACGGACCCGCGCAGGGTACCAATCTTGCATTTTGCGAGTCGCAGCATCATTACAAAGCAGGGACCAGTAGTATACTAGCCACCCCGCAGGGTCGGCTCATTATCACGGACCCTCGCAGGGTACCAATCATGCATGTTGCGGGTCGTACCATCATTGCAATCTACCCTCGCAGGGTGGCTATTTGGATCGACTTTCGAAGAGTCGCCATTATAACCTTCCCTCGAAGGGAAATGGTAATCACACTCACGCTGAATGGCGTGTGACGCAAAACTCTAAAGGCTCCCTTAGGACATCACGAGTAAATTACAATAGGAACCATGTCCAACAGACGAAACAAAGCGTCCAGGACCGCAGGCGGACTTTGATGCGTCCAACAAGGCACGTAAGTTATGACTTTCGAGGCGGGTTGCCTAACATTATATCAAGACCAATGGAAAGAAATGGGAGCTCCGCCTTTCTTGTCAAAAATAATAACTGGGTATCGGATACCATTGGCCAAAAGCCACCTTTGATAGATAATGCCAGATTTGACCAGAGAGTCCAAAGAGATGGATGTCGTCATATCCCAAATGATAAAACAAAAAGTTCTATTGATAGCTGCAAATTCTGCCAGCTTTCTTTCCAATATGTTTCTTGTGCCCGAAAGGCGACGGAAAGAACCGTCCAATACTCAATCTCAAGGTTCTCAACAAGTTCATAATTACGGAACCCTTCAGTTTAATAAATATTTTTCGGGTGCTAGAGTTTCTTCAGAAAGACGAATGGCTGTGCAAGTGGATCTCGCCCAGGCTTACTTCTACCTTCCGGTAGCCGAAGGTCACAGACATGTTCTTCGACTAGTATACAGAAGAAGACTGCTTCAGATTACGTGCCTACCATTTGGCTTAAGCACGGCACCCAAGACCTTCGCCACAGTGACCAATTGGGTGGCTCAAACTTTGAAAACTCAAGGGTTACTTATAATTGTGTATCTCGATTTTCTTGTGGCTCACCAAGATATATTCGCCTACTTTGGGATCATTTGCACCACGTTTTGGATAGCAAGTGAATAAATCGCAAGCATTATCAACAAGATAATGACAAAACGCACTACGTGACAAACAGCACGACAAACTTAGAAGACCTGCATAGCTTGATAGGACTTTCAAACTTCGCAAGTTTTTGTTGTCCCATACAGCAGACTGCATTACCGGGCTCTCCTCATTTTCCTCAATGCAGTGTTGAACAGCAATCTATACCTACCTTATTCATGGAACCGTGAGCCAAACGGTGAACAAACCATAAAAAGGGTTCTTATAAGTCACGATTGAAGTAATGATCATATTTTATAAAAAAATAACTACGAAAGTAATATACTGACAACATTAGAAATTATATTTTAGAACGATGTCTGTGGAACTTATGCAATCTTTTCAAACTTATTTGAAATCAAATATAATAAATGCCGTAAATTGTTTTCTTAATTTTAATTAAATATGTAGTAAATCGTTTACATGTAAAAGGAACCTAGAAGTCTTGACTGTCATACATAGAACCCTTCTTAATTGAAGACCACAGATACTAAGAACATTTTACAAAAAATGTGACGTTTTTGTCATCGGTCGGGTTATACCCACCATTTTGAAAAGTGTCATTCTTTGGTTACATTGTGGGCTCACGGCTCGGTGAATGGAGTATAGCAATGTTGAACCTACCAGCAGATGCCTTAGCAGATCTAAAGTGGTGGCTGGTCAGCTGCCACCAAACCTTGGATATTCATACGCCACTTCCCTGTCACCTTATAACCACGGACGCCTCCGATGTAGGATGGGGGCACAACTGAACGGAACTCCCGTAATGGGTTCATGGAACAAGAGAGAAAAAGGCTTTCACTGCGATCTGAAAGAGATGCTTGCAGTATTAACTGGATAATCACGGCGAGTTGCTAAGGAGATCAACAGCCATTTTTCAATGCAAAAATGGGACTGTAGTGTCATATCTAAGAAATCAAGGTGGCACCCGATCAAGAAGCCTACCGAACTTGACGTACAAAGTATTCAGTTATCTCGAGCTGTATCAAATCTATCACGTCGTGAATCATATATCAGCCCTATTCAACAGTCATGCAGACCATCTCTCCCGACACAAACCTCCACCGGAGGGGCATCTTGTATCAGCAGTGGACCTATTTGCCTCGAAGCGAGCCCAGGGATACATAGTTGTGTACTACGTGCCCCTAGATCTGAAGGACCCGAAAGCGGGGTTCCACGATGCCCTTTTTCTCAAGTTTGGACTTACCCGCTAGCATGGGTATTACCGCCACCTTACCTTATACCGTAGGTCCTCAGTCATCTCAATTCAGGAACGGGAGTTAATCTCATAGTAGTTCCTTCGGTGGCACCAGGTATTTTGGCGAGCAGATTTGAAGTCCCGATCATTAGCAGTACCCTACACACTGATGAACCTCGAGCAGAAACCGATAGACACAGCAACGGGGATACCCCCTGCCAAGGTCAAGGAAATGGGGAGGGGGGGGGAGGGACAAGGAGTCTCTCCGACTGAAGTCTTCTTCAATCCACACGCAAGACTTATCAATCAGCTTGGAGTCGATGGTTAAATTGGGGCGAAAAGTATGAAATTGGATCCTATGAATCCTTGAATCCCTATTTGGACCTATACTTACCCAATTTTTTGCGGACTTACACATAGTAAATAAACTAGCATACAATACTATTTTATTACACAAGTCAGTTATAGCTACACTATGCAATGCAGAAACCACTGGAGAGCTAGGTTCACACGTTCTAGTCGGACACATTTTAAAATCAATAGCGCTGAGCAAACCTGTTCCCCGGGAAGCCGTCCATCTGGAATATTGACCAATTGGTAACCTACTTAAGTGCAGTAAACGTAGACGAGAATAATCCATTTGCAACTTCCAGGCACACTGCTGCTCTTTCTTTTGCTAGCTTGTTTCGGAAAGGCGAGTCCATGATCTTTCCTTGCTTGCAATAGACCCAGAACATTTCAAAAACAACAAAGATAATTTAATCTTATGGCCAGTCTTTGGCTCTAAGACCGACAGTTCTAGTCATAGGCAGTCGGGTTGTTGTTTGATGGATAATCAGGAAAATATAAATCTAAGTCCAGTGTATTGGGTCAGAAAGACTAAAGCCTTGTTAGAAGATAGACGGACATCGGCTAATTCCTTAAATTTATTTATATCCGTTAGAGGCCAACCAAAGGCAGGCACCCGAACGATGATTGCGGGTGGATTAAGACTTTGTTAAAAGAGGCAGGAATAACTACAACCCCAGGAAGCTTCCACTCGGCGGTAGCGTCAAAATCTGTGTTGACAATATACCTTTGGACGATATATTAGCCAAGGGTAATTGGCGATCAGGCAATACATTTGCCCATTTTTACAGAAGAGAAAGATACCCACTAAATAGAAGTAGCAAGTTATCTCGATTATTTAATTAATCCAGCTGATTAATGTCTATATTTTTGTTACTATTGTTATTAAGAAGTATCGCAATATTTTTGTTAATTACTATTAGAAAATGAAATCAATTTTGCTTTTGTTCTTGCATCTCTCTTTTAATTTTTATTACTCATCCTCCGAGCCCCTTTCCCAACTATGTTGGGGTCGGCTTCCAGTCTAACAGGATGTAGCTGAGTACCAGTACCAGTTAACTTTTATTACTAATATACCTATATTCCAGGACGCAATACACATACTTACATGTGATTACTCGTGTACCTAAGTACCTATCTACATACACAATTTCATTGTGCTTTTGCTCACATTGGCGTCCACTTCCACCAGGCGATAACAAACACGTCTCAAACTAGTAAGCTTCAAATAACGGTCAAGAATTTAATAGCAGCGTTTTACCTGAAATAAAACGCATATTAAATACTTACCTTATTTGAAGCTTACATTTTAATTTCTGCCTGGTGTTTTCGACTCAATGACGAACTGTGGCCGCCGAGAACACTCGTCGCCTCCTGCCTGGTGGGGAGTGAAACTGGTCGATGTGCGAGAGAGATGCAAGATATGGGGTAGAAAAGGACGGAGATAAAAGCGGAAAACACGTAGGTGCCTATCTCAAACTAGTAAGCTTCAAATAAGGTAAGTATTTAATATGCGTTTTATTTCAGGTAAAACGCTGCTATTTAAAAATTGGCGTAACTTTCTCTTAAACAGTGGTGTGCTTAAGTCTTTCCAGGCATTTGGTAACTTATTGTATATTATTGGGGCCATGCAATAGATACTGTTGCGCTTCAGACTCGTTTGACACGACACAATGCATAATTAGAACATTAGAACATACATGTTGGTACATTATAATTGCCAGGACTTATTTTTTAAAATCTTTGACAACATATATACCTAAATCTTAGGTAAAGATAGACAAACTAGGTACTCCAAAAAAAGCATGAGTGGCATTTAGTCGGGATAATAATATTGATAATTTCTCTAAAAGAGGTTATAATTACCCAGCTAGCCAGGCACAAACAATATTTTTCGGTTAAATTGATAACAAGCAATAATTTTGCGGATGTTTTAGTCATTTAGGTATCCTCATTTCTATTATAAGTAAACTAATATATAGTAGATATGTTAATTAGGTCTCTAGATAGTAGCAGTCACGATCCTTCTGCCAGTCAAAGTTAAAATTAAACTAAGACATATGGTTTTGATAACCTACATATCGTTTGCTGGCATATACGTAGGTAATATTAACTAAACATGTAAGATTCAATAATTTAATTTATTGGTTAAATGCCATTCTATTTTCGCTGAAGAATTGATAAACAATAGGTACGTAAAGTACATACTGTTATATTCGCATACAAACAGTCGACAGTCAATTAGCACATAGGCATTAAGGAAATGAAAATTGCCATTAAATTAACACGAATTACAAAAATGTATAGAGAAATAATTGATGCAACAAGCTAAAAAATGTTTGAACACAACGTAGGTAAGTATAAACCTCGTCCGATAATCTCAGAAATTAAACGTAGCACAAAATACGGCAAGCGGTGAAAAAAGTATGGTCTCTTAAAAAAATACTACGTTTTTATTCTACGTCTATGCATTTCAAGATTTGAAAATCGGCGTAGCATCGTAGCAACTGCGTAGTAAACTGCGTAGTGACTACGTTTAGAGCCCTGCCTCACTAGGACGCCAATTACGACGTCGCCGGCTACGTATCCAAGCAGTTAGTATTGAAATGTATGAAACCTAACTCACTTGGCGACGGTTTGGCAACGTCTCCAAATTTTAAGCGTGGCCACGAGCTACATTTCGCTACGTGGCTTCTGGCTACTCTGGCAGCTTGGCGACGTTGCCACGGTTGCCACTATAATGTACGCGGTAAAGTGCACCTCCCTCACTCAGTCGCCAGTGTGGTCGCCAGTCAGCGTACGATTTCTTCAGCGACGACGTAAACAATTGACTGCCGAGACGCCATGGCCACTCGGATTCGCTTTGGATGCCAAAAGTAGCCAGGCTTGCGCCGCTGGCGACGTCGCCATGGCGTCTCAGTGAGGCAGGGCTCTTAATGGCTACTACGAAAGATGGCCTTTGACAGTTCACTTTTTTATGTTCGCTTATTTTATTTTCGTCTATTATAAAATAAAGTTCCCCTACTAACTATAAACAAATGGAAATATATAACAAATAAAACAAGAATCATTATTATAATTAGCCATTATTATTTAATAGAAACTTCGATGAAGACTCGTAAGTACAATTACAAAGAAACTAGTGAAATAAGTATGAAAACAAATATTTTCAGTAATAACCAGGTTCATATTTTGGTAAAAATTACGAGGTCTTCGGTCGTTTACCTATAATTATCATAATAATGATTCAGTGAATTATACTTACTGGGAAATCACACGCAATGCCTGTTAATATTTCTAGTTTATTACGCTTTTAATTAAAATTGTTTTGTTTGTCTGGTTATCGGGATTAAGAAATCATGTAGGTCAAGCGGGTTCGTAAATTATATGTGCCAAAACGTATTAGGGAAGGGTTCCTAATAACTATCTCTTTTTACACCATTTCGTAAAATGATACTTATTATTATAATCGTAAGTCTTACTTTTCTTGTAAGCTTGTCAGTATGTAGACATAGGTTTTGAATTGTGAGACAGATGCAAAGCGGCTCAAAATTGTGAACATACTGGATTCAACCACAACATTATTGGTACCAAGTCTTGAATCTTTATAATTAAATAAACAATACTAAAATCAGTTATCATGAATATTACAAACTTCACTTATCGTCGATACCTTTATGTTTTTAAAATTATTAAAATAATACACAAAAAAAAAAGAGATATCTTATGTAACAATGAAAAAGTGATTCTTTAATAAAACGGGTTACTACACAAGTTAATTAAACATGATAACCAATAACAACAATGATTTGATATCTGCTGTAGGTAATCTTTCCAAGACCACCAAGCAATATTTACTATACATGTGAGTGCAAAAAATCGGGGTCAGTTCCAAATGTCTTAGGTACACTTTTTTTGAACCTAAAGCCTTGATAACTTTTTGTAACAATCGTAAATATACTTTAATATAAAAAAAAACTTATTTGAGCAAGTTATGTACATAATAACATTTCCTATAATGATATAACTGTATATTAATAACTAACTTAGCAACCACATTGGTTGTGAAGCACCAAAGACTTAAGTACCAGTTGAAGTGCAATTCAAACATCAAACATCAAAGAATATTGAACAGCTTGTCAAAACTACACAAGGCGCACCTTACAACACCCAAAAAATGGAAGATATTTACATTATTCTGAGTAGCTGACCCGGATTCTTTGGCCCCGGGTGTAGGAAAACGTGACATTTTTTACAGTCGAATGGAACAAATTGTATGACACGTGGCGAGTCTAGTCGGGTGATACAGTTGATTGACTTCGTTGACAATTGCTAGAGGGGCACCAGGGATGTAGATTTCCGTGCGAGTAAACTATCCAATGACTTACATCATACGTATCATTAATCACATTTCAGTTTTTACACATCACATTTCAGTTTTGACAGGTTTACTTAAAGACCTTAAAATGAAATGTATCATCAAATTATACCATCTCCTAAAAAATTGTTATAAATAAACGTTACCAAATACACAGGCACAGCAAAGGACGTCTAAAAACAGTAAATCTATCTTCATCATTATCTCAGGCATAGGACGTCCACTGTTGAACGTAGTTCTCCCCCTGATTTCCGATTTCTAAAAGAACCGGTCTAAAGCCAAGGTCTACCTACATCTTGCACCTGCTGCATGCGACTTTTGTCTGAACAACCATCTCCATATTCAATATCAACCCTAAATATACCTGAATAAGGAAGTGTTTCCCTTGTAATGTATCGTTGAAGCAATTCCTCATAAATTGTTCTTCCTCCTCAGTGCTGGTGGGTTGGTGACAGCAGTAGCTCCAGTGGTGATTCGTGGAGGCGGCATCTGGGTGGGATGGCCAGGCATACATCTGGACGACCCCAACGAGAAGATCCCGGAGTCAGACCCCAACGACAAGACCCCAACCGCTGGCTTGCTATCAGAGAAGGTAAATTAAGACCTTGGGACACGAAAAGAGAATTTAATTCAATAAATAAGTAGGTAGTGCCAGATAATTGTCGGTTGTCTGACCAAATGCAATATTTGTCAATACAAAAAACATGCAGCAAAAAGTCAATAGTTTCCGAGCATTCTAAGCAATTTCCTACTAGTGTCAAAACATCGAAATCCAGACAATGTGACTTGATAATGTGACACCTTGAACCGTTCTGAATGACACAGAGCAACGACAGGCAACAATGTTGGAATGCACCATTAATCTTTGAGCTTCATTAACTTTACTGGTCTCTTCTTCTTAAGATTATGTCATTTACATGTAGGAGAGATTTTCGTTTATGAAATATGGTTAGCATTAGAAAGCTTTTCGTTTTCATTTGGAAAATTTGGGATTATATCAGCTTTGAATCTTTGATAAGCGATTTAGGCAGTCATGTAACATTCATGTAAAAGTCAGGCTTGGATACAAGTAATGCTACGTAAAATTAAACTGCTAAATAAAAGATCCTACATTAGTATGTACCTACCTGGAATAGTTAATAACAGTTCCTATAAATACGCATTGAGTATTAAAAATAAGCGAACAAATAAACATTTTGTAAACTTCAGTAAAACTGTTTGCTAACACAAGTGAATAACTTCGGCCTTGCACCTCGCGTGGCCGTGTTCATTGTGCAAATAATTCGCCAATTTGCTCAGCACTATACTATACTTCATAGATGGTCACAGCATTAGATATTACTTTATACATAAAACCATGACATCACCCATGATTCTACATAAGTTTAAACAAACCAAAAATAATTATATTTACGCGTTTGGCTGAAAATCCACAAATGATACCATTGCCAGGGACAAATAATGTAATACAACTCCACTGAAAAATTCCGCGTGGAAAGTTAAAACACATTGTCTTATCTCATGGTCAGTCGCATTTGTAAACAGTAGACCACAACGTGATTTTTTAGTTTCATTATAAACAGGACTTCATAGTCCTATATGTATATGTAGTAAAGTCATTTGTGTTTACAATAAAAACCTTTATTTCAAGGCATCATTAACATGATGCAGTTTCCAACGTACGTAGCGCAATTAACATACCTAACTAGCAAAGCTATATTGATACTTGTTTCATGTGTTACTAAGCAATCAGTGTTGCTAAGTATTATTATTCGCAATCAATGGTTATTTCCTGTAAACTAAAGGAAAATTTCAGGAAGTTAGTCGCCTAGTTATTTTCCAATCACACATCTTATCTGATAAAAGATGAATGTGACCGCGTATATCGAATGAGCTGACTACTTCATGTTTTATTGCTTTGCGTAAATATATTGTTAAAGGCTTATGGTAGAGAATGATGTAAATATAAATATGTACTTAGTGTTTAATAATTATCCTTATACAATGAAAGGTGTTATGGCAGCTTGATACGGTATTAAAACAATTGATTTACCATTATCAGTAGGTTCATGAGGTAAGAAATGTTTTCCAAAAATACGGCCAAAGCTGCAAGACTACTGTTTAGGTCATAGAACAACTTATTTGTTCCTTATACTGGTTATGCTTATGCCAGAAGATAATCGTCGCCTTTCAAATCACGTGAGACTTCCAAATTCATCATTAAGTTAACATGCAATTATTATCTTTTTCCAGATAGTCCCCATCCACGCTGAGCCCAAACTCTTCGACAGCTACTACAATGGCTGCTGCAACGGTACTTTCTGGCCCCTCTTCCACTCCATGCCTGACCGAGCCACCTTCATCGCTGACCACTGGAGGGCATACATCAAGTGCAACGAGGAGTTCGCTGAGAAGACAGTGTATGCTCTGCATCTGCTCAAACAACAGAAGGGGAAGAATGGGACCTCTCCACCGATCGTGTGGGTCCATGATTACCATCTTATGTTAGCTGCTAACTGGATTAGACAGGTATGTTGAGTAATAACTACTCAATCGTGTTCTTCCAATTCCAAATTATTAGGCGAAATATCTTACGCGTTCTTTTGTTTTTTCTTTTCTAGCGAGTTGAGGAAGATGACATAAAATGCAAGCTTGCGTTTTTCTTGCACATTCCTTTCCCCCCGTGGGACATATTCAGGCTGTTCCCATGGTCTGATGAAGTATTGCAGGGCATTCTTGGTAAGTTGTATAAAGTTTAACATTGATGTATTCCTTCAGAATATTATCGAACTTTTTAATTTTAATCGATAATGTTTGTTTCTCTTCAGGTTGTGACATGGTCGGATTCCACATAACTGACTACTGCCTGAACTTCATTGATTGTTGCCAAAGAAACTTAGGTTGTCGTGTGGACAGAAAGAATCTGCTAGTTGAATTGGGAGGTCGCACCATCTGTGTCCGACCGTTACCTATCGGAGTACCCTTCGACAGATTTGTCCAGTTGGCTCAAAACGCAAAGACAGTGCTCTCTACAAGCCAACAAATTATATTAGGAGTTGATAGACTGGATTATACCAAAGGATTAGTACATAGACTGAAAGCTTTCGAGAGATTACTGGAAAAGTATCCCGAGCACATCAAGAAAGTAATGCTGCTTCAGATCTCGGTGCCGTCAAGAACGGACGTCAAGGAATACCAGGACTTAAAGGAAGAGATGGATCAGCTGGTTGGAAGAATAAACGGAAGATTTACTACTCCAAACTGGTCACCTATTAGGTGAGCTACTGAAACAACATGCCGTTTACTTTAGTGCCAGTATATAGGATCAACTTCTTATTCTGTCTTAAATAATTTCCAGGTACATTTACGGATGCGTCGGCCAGGATGAACTAGCTGCCTTCTACCGCGATGCTGCAGTAGCCCTGGTTACACCTCTGCGAGATGGCATGAACCTCGTCGCTAAGGAGTTCGTAGCCTGTCAGATTAACAAGCCTCCAGGAGTGCTGATCGTGTCACCCTTCGCCGGTGCTGGAGAAATGATGCACGAAGCTCTCATCTGTAATCCGTATGAATTGGACGATGCTGCTGAAGTCATTCACAGGTACGAATACCTACTTATTGTTATTGATTGAGTTAATAGACGTATTTTTGTTATTCTTTAAAAAAGGTCGGATCATTTATTGAAGGTGCACATTTAATGAGTCTGTGATATTTCAAGAGAGTCAGTGCTTACATTAAAATGTTTTCAGGGTAGCTTTATGACGTCAATTTTAATTACAATTGCGTTGCTTATGTGATATATGACGATTATTAACCTATTATTAAACGTTTATTTCTCTCCGGTCAATGGTGATCGTTGTCATTGACACCAGGGTTGTCGAACGAATCATAACAGCGTCGCAACCGCCATTGTATATAGCTATTGCTACTGCTACTGAGGGCACTTACGAAACAAATGAACATATATTGGTATTTCGTTTTCAGGGCGCTGATAATGCCGGAAGATGAGCGCACAGTCCGTATGAACCACTTGAGAAGACGTGAGCAGCTCAATGATGTTGATAGCTGGATGAAGGCGTTCTTGAAAGCCATGGACTCTTTGGAAGAGGAGGCTGATGATATTGGTGCCACGTCCATGCAGCCTGTCACCATTGATGACTTCGATGAATATCTTTCTAAGTAAGTTTTCTGATCACGCACCCACCGTGCTTTGTACCTTTAGAGAACCTCAATGCTCTGGTTATATTATTTCCTGCTGCACATAACCTGACTTCGTTCTTCAATCTTTTACTCAATTAAGTCTCTTTTGCGCTCCAGGTACATTGGCTACACACAAAAGCTGGCATTACTACTTGACTACGATGGTACTCTAGCCCCCATCGCGCCTCACCCTGACCTGGCAACCTTACCCTTGGAGACCAAGCATACTCTGCAGAGGCTGTCCAATATGTCCGATGTCTACATCGCCATCATCTCCGGCAGAAATGTCAACAACGTTAAGAATATGGTGAGTTCGCACTTCGAATAATTCAAATTGTTTCTCGATTCGGATGTTTGAGTTATATGATGTATCGCTAGTTGCTGGTTAAAACCTTTTTCTAATCAGCGGTTGAGGTCCTTAAGTGTTGCAAGCTTCAAAAATATCTGTTTCATCGTTGACGTGCATCAGCAGGACTTTTAGAACTTTTCTTTAAACGGAAAATTGCGTGAAACAGATTAGTTTCATTACTAGATGGTACTCAGATAATAGTCTAGTTGCTGCTAAGTCTTTGTAGAGTTAGCATTCAAATTATTCACTTTTTGTGCTTATTTCAGTTTAATTGCTTAAATTAGGGTCACTTCGTATTTACTGACGTAAGAAACGATAAACTGCTCGCTACCAACGCAGTAGGTACCTATTTACCCAGTTTTTCTTTATGCTCCAAAGGTTATCGAATAAAAAAAATATTTTGTGCATTCTGGGTGGTTAAGTACATATTTACGTACGTAGTGTAGGACGTCCTCAGGCACGGTGGAGTGATGACTTGCGCAAGACGGCTGGCAGGAGCTGGATGCGAGAAGCCGAAAATCGATCTCAGTGGCGTGCACTTGGAGAGGCCTATGTCCAGCAGTGGACTGCGATAGGCTGATGATGATGAAGTACATATTTCGAAACGATAAGCGTTGTTTTAGTATTTATTTAAATTGTTATCTCAAGAGGCATTTCTTCTACTGATTCAGATTAAAGTTTCATATGAATCAATTCTAACAAACGGCTTGATAACAATAAATAAGTAGGTATAATAAATTACCTACGTACGCCTTCTCAAAAGTTCATTCAGACAAAAAACAATAATATGCTCCAAAGCCATCGTAATTTGTTATAAATTGGGTCAGGTCACGTTTAGGCATTAAAATAAGTTTTATTATTATATTTACAATAATTTCAGCATTGAACCTTAACGGTTTCATCTATATCAGCCGTAGTGTCACAGAGTGAACGTTCATTGAAACTATCGGCTGGCTTGCAAATAAATAACAAGGTCCACAATACTGAACTTTGACTGCCGCTATCAGTATCACAATTTAAAACAAAAATATTTATATTGTTCACGTACCTAGCACCCTTGATAATGTTATTACAACCGGGTTATGAACCCACTGTGTACTTGTGTGTCATTTGTGTTGCTGTTACGTAATATTTGTATGGCGGCCATGTTTTTGTCCATGTTTGCTGAAGTTAGTACCTTAATTCTATCTCAAACACGCAAGTGTACCTACCTTACCTATTATGCATGTTTGCTGTGAAATGAAAACAAACTGTTTGTTGTTCGTATGTTGGTCGGAAACCTTGGTCATATGAAAAACAATGGAATGTTGACGTTAGCGGTTAGCTATATCTTTTTGCTACATTAAACTTGACATTCGTTGATCTGTAGGGTCTTCTGCCGGCTTAGTTACAGTCTATTGTATAATAATACCACGAATACATACAAACAAGGGTCAATGTCGGTTCTGGCATAGCCTGACCTTTTCCACATAGAATATTATTAACGAAAACAACTTACTCTCTTTCTCCAGGTTGGCATTGAAGGCATCACGTACGCTGGTAACCATGGTCTGGAAATCCTGCACCCAGACGGCAGCAAGTTCGTTCATCCCATGCCCATGGAGTTGCAGGACAAAGTCGTCGACCTGCTCAAGGCTTTGCAAGAACAGGTGAGTCTTTTTCCCCTAGGATAAATTAATTGAATGCCATGAAACAAATGAATAGTTAAAAATAGAACGTGTTCAATATTCAACAAGCCGATAAGAAGATGTCTATATCCTATCCGAGATTACTCCTCTCTCTAGCCTTTTCCCATCTGTGTTAGGGTCGGCTTCGAGTCTGACTATACGCAGCTGAGAAGCAGTATTTTACATGGACCTGTCTGTCTGACCTCAACACTGAGGGGCATACCTAACAAGATGGTGACATGGGCTGAACGTGCCAAGTTTGCTTAACCTTATGATCGATCGAGGCTTTGTGCGGCTGTGACTTAGCTACTGCTCCTTGATGATTCTATATAAGTAAGGGACTACGAATCAAATCCCTAACATTCCTCATTTTCTCAGGTGTGCAAAGACGGAGCCTGGGTAGAGAACAAGGGAGCTCTCCTGACGTTCCACTACCGCGAGACGCCGGCTGACAAGCGGCCGGCGCTGGTGGAGCAAGCCCGCAAGCTGATCACGGCGGCTGGCTTCACGCCCGCGCCTGCCCACTGCGCCCTCGAGGCCAGGCCGCCCGTCGAGTGGGATAAGGGTACGTAGATTCTACGTGGAAATAAACTATTTTATAAGGAATTGGTTCCATTCTAGTGCAATGAAAAAGTGTATATTGAATAGTGCCATCTTTCAAGACCTTTCTAGGATTCACGAAAGCATAAAATATTAACTACTGGACTGATAGAAGGAAATGTAAAGATGGCTCATAATAACAATCGTTGGTGCAAGGAGGAAATGAAATTACTTCTTGTAGTAGCCGAAGGTACCCCTCGTGGTACGACGAGGACTAATCCGTTCTTCTGCATACATATTTACTTGTTTTCTGGATATTTGCCAAACCTTATCTCAATTTGAGAATGTTCCCCATTGCAGGTCGTGCATCCATTTACATCTTGAGGACAGCGTTCGGTTTGGACTGGAGCGAAAGGATTAGGATTATCTATGCTGGTGATGACGTCACCGATGAAGACGCCATGTTGGTGAGTACTGTCAATAAAAACATTTTTAAATCATCAAGTACAATTACAGCGGATACGTCCTGAACTGGTAGAACTGGAAATCAGCATTCTATTAAAATTAAGAAAATCACCAACGAGGTAGTGAATCAAATCTAACTATGATTTTTCCAAATTCCAGGCCCTCAAAGGTATGGCAGCTACATTCCGCATCGCTTCATCCCAAATCACGAAGACATCAGCTGAACGTCGTCTATCCTCCACGGACTCAGTACTGGCCATGCTCAAATGGGTGGAACGTCACTTTTCCCGCCGCAAGCCGCGCGCCAACTCGTTGACGTACAAAAGCGCGCGAAAGGCCAGAGACACCATACAGATGCACATGTCTTACCAGATGCCGGCAAAGACCTCCCCGCGCCACACTCCCCCTCTTACGCCCGATAAAACCTCCAGCGGGTCCGAGTCCAGTTAAACCATAAACTGTCCTTTATCTATGACATCTGTAGACTAACAAAATACTGTACTCTAAAAAGGACAGCTTGCTTCTAGAAAGAACATTTCAGATGTCTTTCATAATTTGATTGAGTCATGAATACTGCAATTTGATCATTGGTAGATAGTAGGTAGTGTGTTAGTCCATTGATGTCGTTTATCTTATCAGTGTAATACTTAAGCGTCGTGTTATTTAATTCCATAAGTAGTTGTTAATTTCTCATTATCATTTAATGATTTATTCCAACACTTTTTTATGTCGCTGAAATAGCAAAGCCGAGGCTGCTGAAAAAATATTTTTATTTTATTATCAATTGTGTCGAATTTTTATATTGAACAAAATGTTTCCTAAAAGTCCTTGCCAAATATATTTCAAAAATGTATTGAAAATAATCTAAATATATCAATGTATATGAAGTGTGATAAATGTATTAATTGCACTTCTTGATTATGTAACAACAGAGTAGTCAGTATTTAATACTAAAACGTTCCTGCAGCTTTAAACTTTAGGAAATAAAAACGACGCACTTTTCAGTTTCAAAATTACATAATCATCAAACTGAGCTTAATCACTGAGATCATAATTTAGTAAAATTGACTGAATAGTATTTATAAATTATTTGTCTAAATTATACTCTTGAAGACCTGACATTAATGTTAAAATAATTGGATGTTAAAGTTTCATGATACAATCCCATATAGATGTTACTAAGTACTTCACTCGTGTAGCGTAACGTTGCATGCCATTTAGTGATACAACTTATTTATGTGATAGACTAGTGATAATTCGTCTGTAAGGCTATGTAATGTTATATTAAACGTAGGTACGTAATAAGATTAGCGCACAACTTTAAATAGCGCACGATCCGTAGTGATTTTGATGCATTTTCAAGTTTGGCTATGTAATAGTGAAACGATGAGCATTTTACATGTATGGCTAATGTTTTGAAGCATATATCAACAGATATCAATTAACGTAAGTGTATTTATGCACCTTTTGCTATATTCAAACCGTAATCTAAATGTGAATTTAACTTATACTCTTGTTGTATCTAACCTTATTATCATCTGACGTGTAAATCTCTGCGATGTTGTAAATAATGTGATCTATATATAAAGATTGTAATACTGAACTAGTCTAGATGTTCATGCCCGGCCGTGGCAAACACGCACTGAAATGTCTCGAATTTGTATCATCCTGTATTTTTAGATACATATTGATGTTATAAGGATTCCAATAAAACTTTCATGAGACGGAAAATAGTTTTTTAATTGATAATATATACAAAAACGGTCATCTACAATCTTAGTAAAAGAATGATTGACTCGAGTCAACGTTTCTAAAACTGGAATGTTAACATTGTGCCATATACCATACGAGTAAGTGTATCCAAAATAACTAAACATCGATGACGTATTTTATTTTTATGAATAAATACATTAGTTACAGTCAAAAGTGATGCACTTAATTAACGTATATTCACAATTACACTAAAGAGTCTGTATCACAATAAATGCTTGTCTATGGCCTAGACGTTGCTGTGTGACACGACGAGCCACGACAGTATGAAGTAGAACAGGCAGATGGGGTACACTGCCAGCGCCTTCTTGCCTTCAGGCTGGCTGTCTCCCAGGAACTTCGTCGCGGCTGGAACCGTATAGTACAAAACATTAGGTCTATTTACTCTTATTTCTCCCAGACTACATATAGCTTAATATCTTGTCTTGTTATCGTTAAGTTTTGGGACAACCTGTACGTACATGATTGTCCCTATGTTAGAGTTACTAAATTGTAATCGAAACCTATTAGCATAGCGTTTATCACTACAACATAAAGTGAGGAATGGAATATGGATAAAATAAGTTAATTACCTACCTACATCCATTTTAGTACACAATACTCATAAAACCATCCACCTAATCATAATCAGTAAACATAAACTAATTTTATGTTTCCCATAAAATATCTATAAATTCTAGATTTTATGTATAGCCCTACTAATTTGGCCTCTAACTTATCCCAGTTTATGAACCTAATAAAATCTACCAACCACATATATACAAACTTATTTTATAAAGACATTGTTTGTTTGCACGCACTTGCGCGTGCAGAAAACAATTGATCCTATTAAAAAAATTTGAAGTGTCAAATAACGCGTTTATTGAGGAAGGCTATAATACACTACTTTTTATCAAGATGGGCGTATTAGTTGGCTGCAAACCACTGACGCATGTAGTCTTTGACATAAAATCGAACAAATTAAAATCTTAATGCATAATCTTTAAATTTAACAAACATAAGTATTTAAGTATGACCCCAGTAATTTGAAGCCCAATAATATAAAGCGACACGAAAAAAATCACTTTAAAAAATTATACGAAAGAACTCACCAAACGTAGCCCAGATGAAGCCGACCATAGATATGACCAGCCTGAGGAAGAAGAGGAACGTGGTCTGCGTAGTGAACAGTATGACGCGGCAGAGCACCAGTGATAGCGCCACCGGGAACATGCAGTAGCCCAGCACGCATACTGACTGGAAAAACGAGCTGCAATACGAGAAAACATAATGTTTATTAAAAATTTACAAGAATGAACATATTCCTGTCCCTACCCGCCATCCTGGTTTCTTATACAGAAAGACCTAAAAATTTGGAGAGAACTATTCCAGAGTACGTTAAATCCTTCAGGGAGCAGTCAACGGACACTACAGGGCCAGCTTGCTGGCTGCGATTGTTAAAAAGTTACCGCGGCTTTGGTAAATGAAGGGCTAAAGAAAGCACACGGTGAGAAGTCAGTAAAAGTCTGATACTCCCACCCCGCTGCACCCATAGTGGGTTGATTTCATGATTTCCCACAAAAAGATCATTTTTTGTATGGTATGCAGATTTTTACAAAAATAGTAAGCCTAGTGTCATTTTTACAATTCACTTGCTTAAAATAGTAGCATCGAAACAATGCAATATATAGTATTTTTGTAGATTTAGGAACACAACCTGACAGTAACTGAATACAATTTTCATATCACTAGCTTGCTGAATAAGATGTATTTTGACACGACTTGTAAGACTATATTGTATTGTTATATATTATATTGTTAGACATACTATAAAAAAATACAAGATTTTTAGTCATGTCAATAATATACTTTTCAATACCTTAAAGTATCAAAATCACACTTACATGTTACCACCAAGCAGTTTTGAGTTTAATGTGACAACCGCAGCTCCAATCCATACTAATACAAATACTTCGGCAAACTCTGGGCCACCGTCATTGGTGTTGTCTGCAACCTCTGTGCCTTGTAGGATGGTGGCCATCAGAGTACATAGTAGCAGGGGGCCCCATAGATCCCCTGGAAATCATTGGTAAAACATTATCAGTAAATGGTAAAGTACTCATCTAATGTGGGTAGGGCAATAAAATTAAAGACATATTTCTGGTGTAATATTATATGAATGGAAGAAACATGAACCACAAACAAAAACATAGCTAAACTAACACTTTTAGAGCTGTGTTTTTTTTTATACTTTTACAACAATGTCTTCGTTATTATTTTGAAAAAAAAATTGACCCATTTATTAACTATTGAAGTGGATTTGTTACAAGCCAAATTGGTGTTAATTTTAAAGATTGTTGTCAAAGTAATGCTTGTTTGTTATCTAAAGTTAAAACTGAAGTACACTCACTAGATAATGAAGGTAATCGATTGATTTGATACCAATCTAAACACTAAAATAAAATACATTTTTCATAATGTGTTTTTAGTTTTCATGGCATATAACTATATGATACTATAAAATCTAATAATATGTATTCTATACAACTAGGAATACTAAAAATAATAAAAATATAACTCACATTCTTTTAATAAACTAGTCTTCTCTCTAGGAATTAGTACATGGTAAAACTTATTCCCAACTGCTCTCAGATCTCGCAGCTAAAAATTATAAATAATAAAATTAATAACTTTGTTTATAAATACATATTCATAAATTAAAACTACAAGGTTAATTATAATGAAGTGGTAAATCTAAGTTTCTATTGGAATACCTATATCTAATTACAATCATAGAAAACTCGTAACACAGTTAAAGCTAAACAAAAAAAAGAATGAACTTGGATCATAAAGTAGCCACTTGCCGTAACAAATGGAAGTGCATCTTAACAATAAATAATAGGACCACTTCATTACGGCAATCATTGACTTGCTACTTAACTGAAAATCTACTGTATTCGGTATTCCAGTAAGTTGAAATTTCTCTGCCATCACTCTTAAGAATCTCAGTTTATACAGTAACAATATAATTTACATATATGCTCATGATACCCGTACATAGAATTTATCCTTATATGGGTGTAGATCTATCTTGTGATCTATGTGTGTTATTTTCAACATCGAGTGATATGTTGACATTTTGGAAACTAGGGGGAGCAATTACCAGAAAGGTTAATCGTTCTTTTAACCTAATTTAAAAATTAGTACTCGTGTCTATTTGCCTATTAATATCTCATATTAAAAAAATACATAGAAAGGATCTAATTTTTGTACTGTTTGATTTAGAACGGGTACACTTACAAATGTTTCTTTGATAGGTTCATCCAGAGTGTTGAATTCCATGCTGTCTCCGGAGGGCATGCCTCTTGAGGGTATGTTCATCTCGCCCTCCACAACTCCCACATCCCCCGCAGGGTACATCTAGATAACAAAAACTATATTATGAATTTATAGTTTTAAAAAATGGATGTAAGGTAATCAAATAGCAGCTTAAACAATATCAGGGTAATTAATTCATTAAAACTTAATTATTTTGAGGACGTTGTGAACTAATAGGACTGATAAAAATAGTACATACCGTGAACTAAACAACATTATCAAGGTACATCGTATTGGAAAACGATGATTAGAGTAAAAGCCTATGACTCACGTAAACATATTTTGGGGCATAAAATGGATTGAAAGGATCAAACACATTCATAAGACTATTTTGGAAGTTATATCTAAAACTCAGGAGTACGTTTTCTGCTACCAAATTATAATTTTAGGGTGGAACTTTGAAAAAATAATGAAATATTATTTGCCACTGGATTAAGCATTTTCGTGGATACTTCAAGGATTAGAAACTTACGTCGTATTTCGTGTCGAACGAGGTCATGTTCGTTTTTGAGGCTGCACAATTCTAACACAATAAAATATGGATAAAATAAATAAACTCCAACACATCAAACACTCATTGAAAAATTCTCTGACATTTCGAGTTTCAGACTTGCCACTGTAAAAAAATGTTTTTTTAATGGTTACAAGCTGTGTAGTTCTTACTTCGCACCACTGTTTGTTGTGTTAGATAATATAATTGTTATTCATTTATTTAACATCGTGATAAATTATTAAAACCTTATGAATTCATCACGTTGGAGAAACAAGTCGCAACAATTAATCACCAATGTATACTGCTGAAAATACAGTGTTCTATGTAACTACAACGTCAACGTCAAAAAAAGTAACCAAATTGTTTGTTGTCAAAGTGATCGATACGGTGGTTTTGTTTATAAATTGTAACAGAATTTAATGAGAATTTGAGAGCATTTTGTACTATTTCAGAGTGACGAACATTTAAATTCAATACTTATTTCATTTTGAGGCATGCAATTCTCGTGATATGAAAGTAACCGTTAAAAGTAAGTAACCTGTCAAGGCAACCTTCGTTTCTATTTTGATGTTAAATCGTGTCCAATTCTGATGTGAATGACAACTGCGTAGGTTGGACGGGCGTAGCGACTTGGCGGTGGGTAGCCAACGACGACAACTGTGGTATTTGCCGCATGCCCTTCGACAGCTGTTGCCCTGACTGCAAGCTACCGGGAGACGACTGCCCGTTGGTGTGGGGGGCCTGTTCCCACTGCTTCCACATCCACTGCATCGTCAAGTGGCTGCACTCGCAACCGCAGCAGCAGTGCCCCATGTGCAGGCAGGATTGGAAGTTCAACAACAAGTAGATTATCTCTCAAGTAAGTAGGTACATAACTTTCCTTTGTTTTATCAAGTCAAAGGTTGTTTGATGACTAAATTTAACACGTTATTTGTTTTCGTGATGATGTAATGAAACAGTGAAGCCACTTTGTACAGTAACAAATACAGTAGGTATGATTTGAAATGTGTCCAAAAAACATTTTTATATCCAATTAGTATTGCTTCCGCCAACAGTTTAACCTGCCTTCTGAAGGAACTATCTACTCTCTGCATTTGGATAAAAGGTAATATGGGCTGTATGGAAGTCTTTTAACCTGTTGTATGCCAGTACTGCACAGTTCTAAGTTTATTCTATAACTAGCCGTTTTCCCGCGGGTTCACCCGCGTCCCGTGGGAGCTACTGCCCGCACCGGGATAAAATATAGCCTATGTTACTCGCAAATAATATAGCTTTCTAATGGTGAAAGAATATTTAAAATCGGTCCAGTAGTTTTTGAGTTTATCCATTATAACCAAACAAACAAACCAAGTTTTCCTCTTTATAATAATAGTATAGATTAACGGCATAGAAGCAGTTAAGAGACTAAACACACAAGTATGTAGATACAAGGACAACATTTTTAGGTTGGGTTACACTGACGATAAAGAGATGCGTGTGCCGCACCGCACCACAAATGAGCTTCACCTTCTGTGCTGCCCAATGTGTACAATCCGAGACCTTTATAGGGCCACTGAAAATGCCATGTGCATGACGCAACACTGAGCATCCAAAATTTAAAGTCATCTGCCATCAACTAAGCCAGAAGAAGACCTTTATGTGTGATTATTCTGAACTTATTGAATATCTTCAATAAGTTCAGAATAATCACACATAGCTGAACTTATTGAAGATATTCAATAAGTTCAGAATAATCACACATAGTAGTAGTATCATAATATTAAAATATCTTCTCAGGCAAGGTTCATTAAAGATGATAGGAAATCGTAAAATGTTGGTGACCTTCCTAGGAATTATACCTTGACAGAAGAGCCATTATGAATAATGTATTTGTCACTAAATAATTTTCCTTTTACTCTGACAATACCTACATTTTACAACTTATTCATAGATTCTTTAATTACCAAGCAGATTTCATAATTTTACCCTTGAAAATAACTTGTTTTGAAATAAAACATATTTAACAGGATTTTATTATTGATTAAAATAAAATTAAAATAGATTGAATAAGTTATACAACATTAAGATCATTAAATTTACATTTCTAAAAATACATAATTTATGACTAAATTATAAAGTATTATTTTATTAGTTGTATGCACATTTTCTACACCAGGATGCAACTTATGGAAAAATACAAATTATTTATTTTACTAAATGATGTCACCCAAACTTCTTCTCTTTTCTGTTGATGCCTAATAACTTTCATTAAAATATCAAACAAATTCAAACAATTAATTCAATAGTGAGTCAGTTTCACATACAGGGTGGTATGTTACAATGTGTGCTTGTTTTGTTTGGAAATGACAACAAACTCTTCCAACCTAAATAATAGTAAACAACAACTGTAGTGCAACATTTTGATTGGCGTAAAACAATAGGTCAGAGAGTGCTTTCAACATCAACAACAATAGCCATGTCGTGTGCGGTGCGGACCGGTAGCCGCTATTGCATTCATTCTCATAGTAAACAATCACTTTTACATTATTAAAAGTGTGGGTCAACTCATTGTTTGGCCGTATGGTAGGTACTGCACAAGCCTCACAACACGCAACAGCTATGGTAAAGCTACGAACAAAGTAATTTCCAAGTCGGCCGGCAATTATTACGAAGTTGTGAGCGCCTGTTCGGCGTAGCGTCGCGGCGACGTAGCGGTTAGCCGGCAGCCAGTGAGTGCCGCGCGCTCGCGGGGACGGACGTGTCGCCCTGCGTACTGAGCGCTCTCGTGTGTGTGACTTACGCGGTGCTAGTGTTAACGCGCTCCTTCTACTATAGTACGCATATTATAGTATTGTTCGAGTGACGCTTCGTTCAAGCATGCTGATGGTACAGACCAACACACAACCCATGAAGAACAACAAGATCAAAGGACCACCACCGGTGCCTCCGCGCCCCAACCAGAGCGTGGTAGCGGAGGCACTGGCAAAAACAAGGAAGGCCGTGGCGGACTCTAAGGCCAGCTTTACGAAATCGCGTGCCTTCTCCAAACAAGACAACCACTACACATCAAAAGCAAAAACTTTGGATAGGGCTAATACTGTCAGTGAATCAACAGTGTCACCCAAACAAAATGGATTAGCAAGGGTCAAGTCGTTCATTAGAGATGTGATCAGCGACCGAAGTTCTTCGTCTGATGAGAGAAAATCCAGTGGTCAGAATTCACGAAGAAGCTCCAGCGACAGCAGTTCTATTCCAACTCCAACATCGAATAAAAAGTCGAATGAATCGCTCAACTCTAAAGCAGTCAAAACATGCAGACAGATATTAGTAAGATCACTCTCAACATCGAACAAGTTAGATCAAGACTCGAAATGCAAAGTATCAAAGTCATCCAGTTTTGCAGAGAAGACACTACCATTACGAAAAGCACCTCCGCCACCGCTGTCTCCAAAACCTAAGTTAAAGCCAATGAAACCCTTGTCTATAAATAAAAGTCCTGTACATAGCAGTAAGTCCAAGATCTCACCAGAAATAAGTCCGTATTCGTCTCCTATAGACGCGAAGCCCCCGCAGTGTCCAGTATCTGAAGCACCATATGCATCAGTGGAAGAAGTTCAGGAGTTCGATGATCGACTACGGAACAGTCCTTCGAAACAAATAAAAACGCCGCCGGTTACACCAACCGAGTCAGGAAGTCCGAAAGTTGACGATAGTGTAAATAAAAATAACAACTCGCTGGAAAGAAAAACATCGCGAGTCACAGAAATGTTAATTTCGGAGATCATTGCTAGTAGAAATAATAATAAAGACGAAGCTCACACTGTTATAGATAAAGGGAAAGATGGTCTGACTAACGGCAACCATTCTCCAGAAATGGAAATGATGAAGGACATGAACAACCACGAGATGTTGATATACGAGTTGCAGACGATGCGCTCGCAATCCAACGTACCTGAAACTTTGGACGCCCCTGAGTACGCTGAAGCAAACGGACAATGTGACTCCGAGGACTCTGAACAGAACTACGCCATGTCTTCAGTAACGAGCGGGAATACGGACGATGATCAGGCTTATGCGTACATACTCGACGATGACCTCAAGTCTAGGTGGGTTCACAACAAACATTAATAAGAATTTAATAAATGTTATCTCATGAATAAATCTTTACATTACATTGTACTTGTCTTCCGTGGTTTGGGCATGTTGTGGTTTTATGTTAAAAGGTCATACGACTTGATTAAACCCGGTTATGATAGACTCGTCGATACTGCGCACATATTTCTAGGTCGTTAAAATGACGTTGGTAAAGCTTTAAATAATTGAAGTTGATAGTTCCTCACAACGGCGGTAAATTACTATTGAATAAGTTCCCAAGCTTAATTAATTTATAATGCATTTAAATGTTTATTGATGATGAGTCAGATTATGCGTATGTTATTGAGGTTACTTCAAAACATAATATATTAATGATGCTCAAAATGAACCTCTCAACATGCTTTAATTGAATACAGTGTTTGTACTTAAGCACCTTCATGTCAAACTCAACACACAACCTTCAATAAAAACAATGGAAAATTTTGCACACAGACTTCGTAAGCAGTTCCGCGCAATCAGCACCATGTCACTGCAAGGTCTGCCTCCCCTGCCGAAGAGTCTCAGTGGCTTCGCAGACGGGGAACCCGAGCTGCAGGATACTCCCTCCCCGCCGTCGGACAAACCCCCCACGGATCTCGACTCACAACTCGCTTATCTCAAGAAAGAAATGGTAGGTTCAAGTTTCTATGACCCTTTGAAAGGCTGGTTTAGGCTTAGTTCCAAGAGGCTCGTGAGACGATTAGTGTGTGAAAAGATGTTATCCAGGATCTAATCATTGCTACGCTTGGAAATAAGCCTAAGTTAGAAGCAGGTAGAAAATTGAATAGCTTTTTCTCTTACACCATATGTAATTTTTACGGTGTATAAACGGCACGTTAAATACGTCGTAAAGTTTACGAACGGGAAACTGGTGATGTTCCACAATTCCTGGTTTGTTGTTATTTCAAACAAGGGCGTTATAAAACTCCTTTTTCGGCTGTTTAACGGGTGTGATGAAAGGAAAACTGCTGGCTTTACATTCCATTACTTAATAAGGATACTTGTTTCGATCATACCGGAATTACGAAAGTTTACGGACTCGAACCGCAGGCTTAATGACAGCAATTTTATAGAAACTATGAGTAGCGACACCGAAAATAGACAAGCTCCCCAGTGTTCAATACAAACATGGCAACATTGAATAAATAATGTGCGTATAGCAGACACGAGCGCAGTTTAAAAAACAGATGTTGTTCATACATTTGGGCTTATCGGGCGTGCGCCGAACGCTATGTAGGGAGTCTTGCATGCTCCGTTTACTTACTCTTACGAGCGTGTTTGGCAATGTAGGAAATTGGAAATCAGGACGCCTATCAACACTTTTTATTGCTTATAATCAAAGAGCCATAGCATTCATATCAAACTGGGCGTGAGATACAACTAATGGGCCGATTTAGATAGCATAATGGCTTATCTGTCGCGTGTACATAATGAAAACAATTGTCCGCTTTATTTAATCGGCCAATAATATTGATGTCCGTTTGTAATTCAAAATTGCGTTATTATTTTGCATTTAGTCCTCATCCCATTTTTATAATTTGTTTATAATGTCATTCTTATTTCAATATTCAATGTCACATAGATAAATAAAACCGTCTTCTTCCTAGTAACAGTAGTAACCCATCACAACGGCTGCCTCCTCAGGCCACTCATCCGACGGAAATGCCATACCTGTTACACTTCTGTGCGACAATGAACCCCGTTCTTTTCATAGGCAAATACCACAAATAAATCCTACAATAATCTTCTCAAACTTTGCCGAAAGCCTTAATGAAACGTCTAACAAAAACCACCAAGACACCTAACGTGGAAGTCATAGATAATAACGTATCATTATCGCATAGCGAAGCACTCAGTGCATGACGCAAAAACTCGTAATATACGGTGCTACAATCACGTATATTGGTACCTACCGTGTCTGTACTGTCATAAACTATGACAATGAGAAAGGTCTCCGAGACAATTCTCGTGACGTAGAACGTTGAATGTGCCTGTGATATTGTCATTTGCAACACTTCTAGGCCTTCCTAATCTCCGGTCGATACGATTTTCTTTCTTCATGCCATGTCTGTTGTTTACCTAATCTTCATTTCAAGTTCTAGTGGCATTATGTGGGTTTCATCTTATTCTGTATTGATTAACATTTTGGACAGGTTCCAGAGTAAAAATATGCTGACGAATTAATTCTGTACAAATGATAGAATACATTATTTTTTGCCAGATCGTTGTCAAGGAATTTCGACGCAATATCCATAATTATGTGGCGTTGCATTGTTAGTCAAATACAAAAGCTAATTAAAGTAAAGCATTGTAATTTGCGATATCAAATAGTTTTGTGCTAGTATTTCACAAAGTGGCCATGTTAGACTTGACTTGTCTTGTAGCCGGTGTATAATAACTGCTGTATTGGCAATTATCACCCGCTGCAACCTTGAAGCACTCGTAATCATATTCATTTGCATCCCACACTCCGTATTCACGACTTTATATTGTTATTGTTGTTCTTATCTCGTTCGCCACAAACAATTTTGAAATGCCCCTGAAAATAAAAGTTTGTTTTATTGTTCTTAGAGGGCAAAGCTTTAACTTCTCTCTAATAAAAGTATCGGAAAAAGATGAGGACTTTTGGTTTTCCTCGGCTTATCCTTAATATCTTAAGCTTCGGTCTCTGTTAAGTAATCTTTTATTCGCCTTATTTTTGCTTTGGTACGGTCTTTTTTCTGCTCGAGTAATAGATTATGAATCATCGGTAGCAACATTATTATAAGATGTTTAAATCGTTATTTTCCTGCTAATCTGAGAAAAAATAAACACTTGTCTCGTATCTTATGGATATTGTTTTTTATGAACTGGCTCGTGTCAGAAGGGAATTAATGCCTTTATCTTAACGCGTTCACCCAGCTGCATATAGTAATTACATTTATGCTGCCTTTCAACGTAGCCTACTAAGCTAATTATACTTGCAGTGCTAAGCCGAAGGGTGAGATCACCGCGCGAGTTCGACGGTTTTCCAGATACCGTTTACCATCGAGTCACGATTTCTGGATACCTTCGAAGCTTAACTAGTCGCTTCAGTTTTAAAATACTAAACTAGGTGTAGTTGCAGGTGTTGAGGCTCTTGAGTAATAATCTGGCACTGTTAATGCAGTATGCAGTTATAATCTTGGCACCCAACGAGCATACTCTTAAGTAATCTACATTGCAGATTTTTGACTCGCCCTATCGCGCTATGCTTTTGTTTGGCCCACACTTTAATCTACTTGACCGACATCGGATCTGCTAAATTCATTTACATGAATTCTCGATCGAACAAATTGGTAGGTAATCAAATTCTCTATATCGATCTGTTAATTTTGTTGTCGATCTATTCATCAAGTACGTAACTTATGAGTATTTGGAAATATGTAGGTACTTATTCGTGTGATGAACCACTGCAGGTATATGATAGATCCGGTTATAAACTATATGCTACAAGTTATGTGAGTTATGTGTCGTAATCTCGTTTGCATTTATATTCGAATCTTCATTAACATTCGCGTAGGTGAGAAGCACATGGTAGCTGTCCATCATTCTGTTTATCATAACTGTTTTTGGTGTGCACGATAATTTACTATCTTCCATACTTTATGTTAGTAAATAAAGTCCATTATGGCTTGTAGTAGAACACGGAATATGAATAATGTAGACCCCTGAATTTTATTGATGCAAATATTTCGAATACAGATCAGCCTAAATTGGATGCAGGTGTTTAAACAGCAGCTGCAAGTATTCGTACCTATCTGCGAAATTATACGCAATTTGAAAATGTCTTAATAATATCTACAGTCCAGATGCTTACAAAATATTATTTTCCCTGCTTGATACTGAATTAAATTGTCTGACAAAATCAATAACTCTTAAAAGCATCGGTACTGTGGTCCAGAAACCTGATATCAAACTGAACCGGTTTCTAAATCGTGTCGCGATTTTGCGATTTTTTTACGTTTGATTAAACATGCGCCTGCGTCCGTCTAAGCTGTCACAAGTTAAGCCATATCCTTGTACAAAGCGATCGATCGTGATAAAGTTACCAGCAAAAAAATTGCTAAGCTAAAAACCTATTAAACGAATCATTGGGTTAATAGTATTTTTTATGGATATAGCATTACATAAAGGTGAAAAGATAATATTACAAAGTGATGGTCAATAAAATACTTTGCTGTTGGTGAGAAAAAACCAACTCAGGCTTTTGCAAAGTTCCTCTATATCTTTGTTACTTTTCCTCAATGGTGGTGAACCTTTAACATACTGGTCCAATGTTAGCCTTCAAATTCATGATGAAAAGTGCCCTAGCAAGCTATAACTGTCCACTATCTTAGCAGCTGTGTGCCCCCCGTTGACAATAGACTTGAATTGGACTTCATTGACCGTTCTAAGCCGTCCATTCATGTTATTTCTGCTTGAGCAAGCGAAATAAGTCCATGAATGGCACTAACTTATTGCGAAGACGAATCAAAACGTGACCATGTCATATCATTGTTTGCATTTTGTGGAGGTATTCAGTTTTCCTTATACGGTTGCAAAAACATGACAAATTGTTTAGTCTAGATACGATTACTTTGTCTTAATATAGGATGCCCCGCCATGATTTTAGGGAAAACCTCTATGTTTGGGTTCCCTGCAAAGTTTTGGACGCAACAATCCATTTTAAAATGTTTGTGAACTTTGAAATGTAGGTCAAACAACATTCAAGTCGGACTTTTGATAAATAGCAAGATGCGTCGTAAAACTTTTCCATATATTATGATAGCTTGTTATCTGGACATCGGAGAGAAAGATCGACTTTCTATGTGTGTACGACAACGTCTTCCCACGCAATTGTTTTAACACACCCATAAAGAGTTTGCTTGAATAATGTGCTTTTGCTTAACAAGTAACAACTAATAATAAATAATTGGTTATAAATTTACTGCTCGCTAATAAAATACATCGGGCGTAACTTCCAATCTCTCTTCTACCTGGCAATATTCCTTCATTAGGGAAACGATTCCTAAATAGAATTTCGACCCTATCCATCCTTCCACGCTTCATAATCTGAGTTAGTATATCACAATTAACGCCATGTCTATAATAGGGAACTTAAAAACGCCAATAAATCGTTTAGCTAATAATGTCGGGGTGATGCGATGGTGTTCGTTACGTTCGAGTGCCCTTCGAAACGTCTGTAGAATGTGTCTGGTGACGATTGATGTCTCTCTGGTGCGATTAACCCTCTACCCGCATTGTCTGACGCTTGCATCCGCGTTGGCGGTAGCGCCAGGATGTGATCTCCTACTACGAGAATAACTCGCCTAAATGACACGGGTTCATATATCGTTATCGTTAACGCTTTCGTCGCGGTGTATTTCGACGGCTTGAAAGCCTGTACTATTTTCTCTTTTCTTTTGTGTTACCTTTCCTAAGGATGAAATTCTAAGTTTATTGTCTTCACTCTAGATGGAACAGGAAATTGCACATTTTAGGTATCTGCTTAGGATGACAAAGTTTATGAATATTTATAGACAATATATTTTTATTATTACGAAATAAGGAAAAAAAGATCCCATACTCGTAGCACAATCAATTTGGCCAGAATAGCACAAAACGGAAAGAACTTTTTCATAAGCAAACTTTAATTACAAATCTATTAACGTAAATAAGAACAGTTTCAGTAGTATTGGGCCATTCGTCATGTGTGACATGGCAGGAGCCGTATATCGAGAGCATGGCTGGAGGGAGCACGTGCTGGTATTTTTAGCACGAGCGACACCCGGGGGCGTGTTACGTCACAGCCCGTAACTGGATTACACGAAAACTTCGATTAGATCATGCAATGGACAGCAGCGCTGTGCTCTGTTGACATCGCTAATGAGAAATCGTATTGGATATTTTAGCGTCGGATGTCGAGACGACACGGTGTTTTATATTGACGATGTCGTCGGCTAAGTAAATAGGAACGTGGTTTATTGATGTCCGTATGGAAATGAGCTTAAAGTGTTGTTGAAATTGGATTATTATTTCTTGCTCTTCTCATATTCCTTTCGTCTTGCCAAAACTACAAGACAAAATACATAAACAAGAAGCACATACCGGCGCCAAAACATGAGACTCCTAACAGCAAAGGTCCATAACAAGGTTTTTAATAGGTATACTTAGTGTGACATTGTTCTTAAAAGTTTCCGTCCATTACAGAGATTAGGCGCAGGGGTACAAGTTTCTCGCAACTCGTGACGCGAAGGACGTGCGCTATCGCTAGACCCTCGTGACTATACATTGTGGCTTACCTTTTGCACATGTTTCACCTAAAAGCCGCAATAAACCCAACGGATGGGCTCACTCGTTCTATAACAATAAACGCAAACCAGCCGTCAGAAATTGCCCTGGGATTTTAGCGGTTCGGCAATAATGGAAAATTTTCTCTTCGAAGAACATTCTACCCCTAGAGGGTTTAATAGGCGTAATAAACCTCAATGACGCCATGGAAAGATGTGATAAAATGCCACTTGCCTGGTTTATTAAGCTATCAGATTATCTATGGCTTAGTAGACGCATAGAGACATATAAGACGGCACCAAAATGCAGTATATCATCTATAAATAAAGGATTCAACGGGGCATTAAGCAAAACAAACTGAACCTATGTTTAATATAGACGACACGGCTCGTTTACTCGCGCAAGCTCTTTCATCCAACGCTTTTTTGTCGGCATCTCATGACAATTTGACATCCACTGTTGTTTTAATGGCCTTTACAGTTAAACTACACGATAAACCGTTTTCCCAACATCTAGTGCTGCGTAATTATTCAAAAAATAAACCCACTATTCATAAAGCAAACTGCAGCAATGGAAATCAAAACAAATCTCAGCAATAACCACAAATTGAACTAAATTGGCTAATGGGAACATTACATTATAGACTGCATCATAAAAAATTATGTCAACCATCGACCACGGGGCAGTTGAATGGAAGTCCGTCGACCCCACCGCAGGACTGACATAATGCGCTACGATTGGATTACTGACAACTTAACAACTCATCAATTGCTTGGCCGGCTCCGCCGCTATCGCTGACTAAACTAATAACATACGTAATTGGATTCAACAGCCTACATCTCTCAACTAATTTCTTCCTAATACAAAACTATCTGTGTTATTGTTAAGCGGTTTTAAATAGCAATTCCGGGATTCTGAGGCAGCCAAAAATAACCGTCCCACGTTAGTTACGGGATTGTAGTGTTGTCATTTCATATTTGTCAATTTCGTAATCATGGACAACAACGAATGCAAACAACTATAGCTAAAACATGTAATAAATTAATATTATTTATTGTTCCTGCTAAATAGCTTCATTGTCGTAAACTGTGACCAAATGATCTTTTGCAAGCACTTCTTTGAACGCGCCAATAAATGATGAGGACGAACAGTTTTCAAAAGTGGGCTACTTTTTCCGTGTATTGTTTCGTCAATAACGACGGGCAGCGTCGTCGGTATGTGTTATTTAGCACGTGGATTATCGATCTACTGGTTTTGTTCCAGTCGGTTAATGGGGGCCTGATGTTGCATCACACACCGTAGGTCGCGTAGGTTAGGTGCACATGCATCGTTCGCACCTGTGCGTCTAGTCCTATGCACTCACACGTGTTTATCTGTTCCATTAGCGATGTTGTAATGGATCCCTTACTCTTGTTTGCTCTAAGTATATGTTCTTATCTTCACAGTCCTGACGGCTCTTCTCAGAATCAGATAGCACTCTCGCTTACTACAGCTTTTGAGAAAGTTGTTATTACTCTGTTTGCTTGATACGAAATAAATTTTAATCACAGTTTCAAAGGTCTCGGAAATGGTCAGATATTCAATAATAAAGTACCTCTTTTGATTGAAACAACCTTGAATGGAGTTCCAAAAGAGAAATCTAGCGTATAGAAAAATAAGTAACATACATTTTAATAGCAATTTGGCATGATTGCCCTCGTATTTCTGAAATGTATCACTGACGTTAAAGCACATTGACCAGCCAAAAATCTATAGCTATTAAAATCAGTTTGGCTATTACTATCGCTTTCGTTTTGTAAACGCGTATAACATTAGTCTTGATTAAAGACTTATGTACTGCATGTTGTAACGTTTGTGTTACATACTTTCAATATTATGCTGCTACCTGTACTAGTTTATTGTACCTAGATCAACATTGTTACAGCACTTCTTAAGTAGTAGGTATAGTTTTGAGGCTTATTTGGCTGTATGGTGTGTTATCGCCAGCTGATTGAATCACCGCGGTGCATCTGCGCGCGCGCGATGGCGCGTGGCGGTCGCGCATCATGGACGTCGCCGGACGCGCGCGCACGCACGCTCCCAACTACTTTCACATGTCATATTCGTACACAATTTCACCTACATTTGGATTAATCCTCTTTCGGTCAGTGGAATGCACGCTAAGTCGATATCTGAAAGATTATCTTATTACGTAGGCGTGAGTGCCTTCGAATTCTGTTCAGCAGTTTCAGATTACACATTCGACGTTTCATTCATTTATAATGGTTACAAAATAATGTGTGACGATGACCGGAGAACGACATTACTGCAGCCTATTAATGACACGATTAGCATAAAAACTGATGATGTTTGAATTACCGTTTCACGACATCATCGATGTAGGCTAATGGCATGCACGAGATCACTCGAGTTGCGATACTAAAGGTAAGCGTCGACTGCCCTACAGTTACTGTAACGCATGCAGGTAAGCCACAGAAATTGGAGGTGGCATCTGCAGCGATAGGCGCAGTGTTATACCGACTTGTAGGAGGCAAAGCTGTAGTCGATGTGTGTTGTACCGTCCAGTTAACGCTAACCTTTATAGACGCTTGCATAAAGTGTCACAAATACGAAGATACTCGGTCGGTATCATGTTTCGATCTGATTTTCATTATTTTGTAACCGTTATGTAAAGTCCCTATTGGGAAAACGGTTTTTCATGTCCCTCGGGTCTTTGGTCTGCCAATTGCATACCGAACATCAATTATTTGAAAGTATCCGTCAAGCCATTGTTTATTATTAGTTTCAATGATTTACGATACAATTGAATGTGGTGTTCCGTAGTGGTGATGTTCCGTTAAAATTCAACAATGGGCAGTTAAGACCTCGGAAATTAAATGGCGTAAATCATTAGACTGTGTCTAAAACTGTTAAAGTTTCGAAAGTAAACGTAAATAATACGGGAATCTAAAAAGCCAATACAATATTTATCAGAACAGGAGAAAAAAATAATAACAAAGATGGAAAATATCTTGTTATTGAAAGTAAGTTAACTGAAGCAGAACTGTGAACACCAGATAGTTTTGTTATACGCCGTGCTGGTAAAATAATTAACTCGCTAGATTTAATTGCTATTCCAAACCGTGAACATAAAAATGAATACGTTGTAATATCAGAACATTAGACCGTTGTATCGTTAAGTAGCAACGATAAAGAGTATTTGAGTATTATTGGAATTTTACTTGAAACTAATACAGAGTAGGACAGTAATACAATATTGAGCATGGCCTCGATGCCAAAATAGTTGGTCATAAATATATTGATGCGAATCCCAGATTACATGTAGTTTTGGCATGACCAGTATACCAGATGTTAATTTTTCATGATAAATCATCGCGTATTTATTTGGACTGGAAGAACCTATAAATTCGTCGACGACGAGCTACTTATTTACGGGATTTCAGACTATATTATCTTTCACAATTGGCAGTTAGTGTTTTCGGATCATTGTAAACTATCTTGGAAATCTACTATGCATGTGTAGAACGCGCCGGTGGCAGGTCATGTATTGTTTTGCCAACAATGTCTTCGTTCAGTTTGTTTTCTCTCTGTTTGATAAACAATCCATCTCGTGTCACAACGGGCTATTCATTACAAAGCAATACTTTTACTGTCACTTGTATCGTCACGCTTTCTTCGATGTTTTTGGAAAACGCATTTAGCCATTCAGAATCTTCCAGTTAATTTCCCTAATACTTCTCTAAATGTTAATGAGTTTCTTCAGAAACGAAACTTGTTACTTAATTATTATCTAATCTACGTTAAATTATGCTGATTCGTGTAAATTTAACGTTAAATCTTAATTAACGATGGATTATGGGTTCATTCGTAACGGTAAATCATGGGTTTTACATAAAACGTAATTGCAAAACCATGGAGAACTGAATGGGTGTGCATGGAAACGATGCTTTTTCATTTCCTGCTCTAGATTGTATGAATATTTTGTAACGTGAATCGTAATACATCAACGTCGTAGTAGGAAGCGTTTAGG
The DNA here is from genome assembly GCF_030705265.1 of Helicoverpa armigera. Lineage (NCBI taxonomy): Eukaryota > Metazoa > Arthropoda > Insecta > Lepidoptera > Noctuidae > Helicoverpa > Helicoverpa armigera. Next base: position 2,695,229 of record NC_087132.1, on the reverse strand, counting down.
TAGGCTTTCCTAATGACCCATTCATGTGGTCTCTTTCATACAGGGCGGGCCTCGTGGCGTGACTCACGACTCCCTCAGACCATTAGATATGCACATACACCGATACTCATAGTCACACATTCAATTCCAACAGTCACGTGTGCGTACTTCAAATATTTGAAGAAGATTAAAGAAACATGAGTGACGATGCTATTAACTGCTGCTAATAGTGCACGCATTAGCGCTTGTTAATTATCTCGCTTCAGATCAAACAATGTTGTTGTGGTAATTAATGAAAGATTCGAGATTATTCAGCGTTACATGAACGCTTTTTTCTAAAACCACAACAATGTTACGAGCGTAGCTAAAGCTTTTAACAAAATTGTTTTTTAGAAAAGCAACATTGCTTACACAAAGAATTTCGTACACAGTCAGGTCACGAGAAAGTAAAGTTTGTGTCAGCGGTCGGTCCGTACAAAATTCGTTCACTTGTCATTCGGAGAGTCACTCAACTGCCAGAGCACGTGAACGAAACCGGGTCGAGAAGACGAAGCTACTCGCCACAGATTCCCACGACACGATACTATTGAACAACAACGCGTTCAAAACTTAAAAAGTACCTTCGTACTAACATTAAAGGGCATGATTATAAGAAACAAGGGCACGTCAGTCATCATGTTCGGTCAGATTACTTTCATTTAGTTAAAAAATAATAATTACAATGTCACATAATCTACAAGAAACACTATTCATTTCATTGACAAAATCAGAGCTTCCACTCTGAAATATTCACAGTGTGCTCTCACTGCACACAGCGCACGTGATCAATATTCTGACCAAGGAAGCGTAATTACTGCATCCGAATATACGAGTATATCCGTTACCAATATAATGTGGAACGAGCTTACTTGTTTACACGCACTGGTCCGAATAACGACCATGAGATTTCATTTTATAGACGGTTCCTACTTTGTTCTTCACATAACGCAATAATTCTAACAATAAGCCATTAAATTGTTCAGGATAATGCTAGACTGAGAAGCTATTGAAAACACACTTACGCAATGCGCTTCGTTTGAAAAGGTAAGGGCAGTTTTCGCGTCCGTAGCTTTAAGCTATCAGGCCGACACAATATTAATTGTACAGGAAATAATATTTACTGTATAATTCAACGTAAAGTCGTCTGTAAGTTGGTGAAACATAATGTGCTCCGTGAGAAGGCTATTGTTTCTATTCCGTCATAGAGCTCACCGGACCGCGACTAAAGACCTCGAGGCCTAAGGCAGTATTGTGACTCACAGCCAATGTTTATATGGCGGTACAACATAAAACACCTCTTTTTCTAACAGTTTTTGTTTCAGCATTATCACAGGAAACCTTCCGTGAGTCATTCATCAATGTTTTTAATTTGAGAAACCATAGAAGTCTCTATTGTCTTGCCAGTAAAATAAAACCTTGAAAACATCCCACAGTATCGACTTCTGTTTTCAAATGTGTACTATATTTAACGACGTAAACATGAGTTACCGTGAAATGTTACGTCATATTATGTTGAAATGGATATTGAAAGAATAAAAAGTTCGCAATGAATTTTATGACGTATTGTTCAAAACCAACAAGGCACCACAAACTCGTTCTGGTGGATCGTGTTTCGTCCGCACATCTAAACCGTGACACGTTCTCCGCTTTTAACCGTATTATAAAGATTTTATAGAACTTGAGGTATTAGGAACGAATAGGCCGGAAACTTTAAGTGAGGAAATACATTTCCTGGCTGTAAATCTCATTAATATTATTAAATAAGCGAATAAATGGTTTTTTAGATGTTTGTTACTTCATCACGGTTCCAGGAAGGATCGAATTTTTATAGAAGGAGCCACTCTGCTTTGCCATATGATGATAACAGCATTCTATTATTATCTCTTAATCAGGAGATATGGCTCTCAAAATGCCATTTCTTCTTTTTCACTTCTTTCGGTCTCAAGCAGCGAGTTCGATGTCCTTCCAGCAGACCCCGTCTGAAGTAGTCTTCTTGGTTCGTATGTGCTAAAAATTAGGTTCGTTCATATAAACAAGACAGATCTAGTCAAGCGTTGATTTATTGCCGTTGGTACGCTTGCGAAAGCTTACCCGCCGGCTTGTAAGATAATCTCCGCAAAATCTTATCAAAGCAAATCTCAGGCCGTTCAATTCCATTTCCTCGGCTATATTGGAATATTACGTTATTGCGGGTCAATTGATTACATATTCTATTGGATGTTCTATGCGATTCATGTAGCTTAATGATAATGGATTTTTTGCATTGATTGGATGCTAAAATTGTTAATTGGTGAATTTGGCAATGATGGTGCTTTGTGGGTAAAAATTGGTTGTTTTTTTGTCAATGTTCCTGCTAAACTGAACTCTACCAAAAACATATGTCGGTCTAATTTTTTAAATAATTCCGTTACTAGGAAAGCGATTCAACGCAAACGCAATGGCCGATACTTTAGGGCCTTCCTAAACCATTACACGGAATAGAGGGAAACAAAACATTTACGACCTACGTAGCGCAAAAGTAGTGGTAACACATCGTTTACAAGGCCCATAATAACCGTTTTATGCATGCTTTTTACAACTTCTGCGGAAAGATAACTACGAGCATTTTGTTGTATTGTAATGTTTCTTTCTACACGCCTTTAAGTCTTCAGTATACATATGTAGCATCACTGTGCTAAATAGGTGAGAGAAACTAAGTAATGTATATATGTATGCTATGTATGTTTGTATTTATCTGAACGCACAATAGCATTTGTTATTCCAGCTGGATTCTTTTCAATACAAACTTCTGAATGGAATTAATTTTCATTGAAATCAACCGCAAATAATTAAGTGATGTTTATGTAATAGTTAGCTACATTATAACATACGGTTAGTACGTCACGGTGGCCGAGTGTTGTTGGCATATACGAATCATAACGTGACTCATTGTCGACCTTTCGAGCGTCTAAATTCGCGCTGCCAACGACCGGCGACTGCGTCCGCGCAAGGATCCATGCCGCTCCTTAATTGATCATTAAGATCGCATTAATTATACTCGATTATGTTACCCGTATGCACATTTCACTTTCCTTTTCTACTACAGAAATATTATTTAAGAGAGCTCTTCAAAGCGCATTGTTATGTTCTCTCGTTATTCGTTTCTTGTTTCATGTATTATTAATTAAACTATGTCTGTTTGTTATGTTCTGCAGTATTTTGTTTTAAACATTTTCTAATTCCCCATTTCGTTACGTCCTCGGTTAAAGGTCACGGTGTTGTCTTAAATGCTAATTGCTTTGCCATTACCGTCAAGGCAATTTCGTAAGCAGTGCCTATTATATCAGCGTGATCTTTGCGAATTTTCTCCGTAAACGATGGAAACTTTTAATTAATTTTCAATAGTTTCTCATCATATTTGATTAATAATAATGATAGTGTTGTGAATCTTCGTGGTGTGGCACGCCTTGTGCCACTTAGGTTAAGGTCGGCATACAACAGCGGACGACCAAATCTGAGACGAGCGTGTGCCGAATGCTAAATTGCCAGGATTGTTTATTTATGCCGCTCTTGTACACCATTCACTCACGGCTTTCATATGATGCGCCCAAAACCTGACAAGCTAGTGACTACGAAATTTCTAAAAACAATATCGTTACCAATGCTATGATTCGTGTAAACATCGAGTAACGTTTATATCAAAAGTATGGAGTGTCGATATTGCAAAATTAAATTGCGTTCTAACAATCGCCTTGGGAAACTTTAGGTGGTTTAAAAACTTTTAACATATTTGGAAATAATTAAATAATTTGAACACGCCAATCTATTGTGACGTCCCTGGCACCAGCGTGTCTGACACGTTCTATTCAATACTCCTCTATCCTGCGTCCAGTGTCATTGTCTTCATTCGTAGACAGTATGGCTCTTTATATTCCATAATGGCCACACAATGCTTTGTTTTACTATTTACTTCGGGTGCACGGATGTCCCATGCTCTCAACTCCTAAATACAACAAACAAAAGAACTGGCTGAATCATATCACTTCAAAGGAGGATGGATGTGTTTTATCATGTTTATATCTACAGTCAACATGGTAGCAAATGTTTGTAGTCTGGTTTTAGAGATGAGCGATAATTCAAAGCTTTGATACGACTGTGCTGATAAATTCAACGCTACGTGTTAAGTCACCCCACGGATTGATCGATGGGCTGTGTAAATACACACCTACCTTTGCGGGGCCATTGACTTCATGGTTTGGGGTCTGATTTCCTACATCATGGCGTGGGTTGTGAAGTTTTTACACAAGCCTACGCAATGGCTGTCGAACAAATGTTATGTTAATTTTTCTACTTGGATGCAGGTGGGCTTTCGGACCTCTCCATATTTTTATGATAAATAATCTAAAAGCTTCATTCTTTGTCAATTGCAAAAAGAAAGCTGACGTTAGTTAAATATCTAAAGATTTCTCAAGTGATCGACGTTTATTGAAAAAGGCCTTAGGCTATTGAGTCACTGCACCAGGTAGAAACTATTTTGTGACTACCAAACTGTTACTGCGTTACTGAAATAGCCACCTGATTCATACTGCAGATTGAATCATCATTTGATGAACGCGAACCAGAGCAAAATGTTCAGCGATTTGCTTCAATAACAAAGATACGTGAGTGATGGGATAATGCGTACTTTATACACTGCCCACGCGCATTATCTGTTAGATACGAGGCGTCCTTTGAAGGTTTGTTTAGCTCTGTTTGTATCAGCCTGCTTTATGATGTACCTCTTTGATTACCAAATAGAATACAATGGTTAGTTGATCACCTGCCAGCGAGTGCAGTGAAATAGTTCGACAGTTCAATGCAGTTGTTCAACTTTCAGGTCGTGCCCTTGGCTCGTTAGACTATGAGGCTTGCCAAAAAGTATTCATTCAATAACACCTGGTAGACTGTACACCACACCCTATAAATTTCTACTACTACATGCCTCGTAGACGATCATTTCTGGCGGTTAAACTCATTGCAGACCAATTTACACTAGCGATATAAAGCACTAGTGTGTGGGTAGGCACTCGGACTCGGACACAGGTGGTCTTACTGCTCCCTCGCTATCGTTGACCGATGGGGGCTGTAATCCGACACGGCTGGGGAAACACCCGGCGCCGGACATTCAGTTTTACTTACCGTCTGAGGCAGGTGGAGAACCGATATGTTATAAGAAACCGCTCACTAATTCATAAATGGACAGGCGTTGGAGTTACTGCACCTATCGATCCACCCTACCCCTTCAAAAGTCTAAACATAATGTAGTATTTGCTGGGGAGTTTGTTCCACCACTTCTTCTTCCCCGCAAAAACACATGGGAAGTGGTGAAGGGCTTACGTTTTAAGGTTTTCTTTTGTAAAGACCTTTGAAAAGTGCTGATCTTCTTTGAATGAATGACTTTGTATCTCTTTATGTTTTCATACTCACTCATCAGTTATGTAGCTAATATACATATGTAGAGGTACATTTTGGCACAGGAATGACACCTACCAACTCACTGGTGATTCACATGGAACCATGTTTGTTGACTAGGATTCCCAGCCAGCGATATGATTCAGCAATTACGGATAGCTTGTTACGAGCAGACAATTGCAGCTAAATACTGTGGAAACGTAATTAGTACTAAATAACTGGTTTTGGTGAAACAATACGACCGATTATTCCCACTGGTTCTCGCGTGTTATGAGATCATGGTAAATTCATACCATTTCATGTATATTTTTGTTTATTAGGTGGTTCTCTAGGATTATCCAACTATTGTACAATTTCCTTTTATTAATTAATTTGAAATTTACAGTAGCCCATTATGATAGTACAAGTACATATGTACTAACTCAATAATAATTATCATCTTCGTTATCAAACCTTGTCGTAGTAACAATAGCAGGAATATTATAAACTGAAATAAACTCAGGTAGAGCTAAACGAGTAAGTTTATTCCATTTATTGTTGCAAATATTCGCAGTTTTGACCTTCGTGATTACTATCTATTCTAGTCGGAACGGCACTTGACTGGTCCGACCACTATTGTTTGTCATTGATACTTCGTGCATAGAACTATTTACGTAGACATTACACACAATATTAGGTGCACTTATCACCTCTGTGCTGAGTGTTCGCCTGCAAAGAACACGTTCTAATGATAAATCAGTACGTATACAGTTATCTAAATACGTCAAAGTAATAAAACAAGTTTAAATGATAAAAATACATACCTAATTGAAATGGGGAAGTAAAAGTTAGCTATACAACGCACTGGATTAAAATCTATGTCTCTTATCATTATCGACATTGTTTCACAACGCAATTGCGTTAAAAACACAAGTAAGTATGCAACTTGTGCAAGTGAAAAATGTGTCATTATTGTTATCAGCACAAAACTTCCAGTGAATGAATGCATGCCACTAACGATATCTATCTTAATTGTTGACTCACTTAGCTTATCAAACAAGAAAAAACTCATTTCACATCATTATCTTTGCTTGAAGTCGTAACAGCAGCTTTAAGAATCTGGTTTGTTTGCTCCATCTGTTGTGTAAGTCCAAATAAGAATGTTGACTGCAATTCTTGTATAATGGATAAACCGTAAGGCGCACCTTTATTGATAGGTACCATTATATTAACGGTGGTCTGAGACTTCCGCTACATCGGCTAGAACAACCTGCTGCTTGACGGCCTTGTAAGGAGACAGGGCTCGCTACGCACCCACTAACGACATTATATCTAGTAAATTAACAATATTGATATTGCATTCACCACTAAACACCTTGAAGTCCTCAAAACGTCCTACAAAGAACACACCTGTCGAGTCGCTCGTGGTCGCCCAAACTGGTCAAACTGCATTGCAAAAAAGGGGCGTGTGCTGCCTGCTGCCCATTGTTTAGCCAAGAAACATTCGATGGCTTATGACGTCATCCACGTTCAAGAACGCACTTCCCTCTCCAGAAATGTTCATCAAAACAACCACGTTATTTCAATACAGCAGCTGTCTATAAAACGTCTAAATATCCCATAAAGTTGGTTGTAATGTCACAGCTAAGTACTATTTGGAAAGGATAAGAGCGCAGTAAAAAATGGAGATGTGCAGCTGCGGACATGTTGTTAATTGCGATGGCACGCGCGCGACCTGCGACTGGCGCTCGAGGCACTACGAGACGTGATTTGTGAATGTGCACACCAAATTGGATCCTAAACACAAGGAGCAAGAGCTAAAACTGTGTGCCACCATAACATACTTTTTTCATCACATCCTTTTTGTACAGTCAACTTCAGGTCAGTGGTAACAGTTTTATAGGAAAATCGTACTTATTACTATTGAGTTAAGGTGCATGACAGTTACCACTGATGTGCGGTCTACTGTACCTACTAGACGCTCCGAAAAAGAAAACACGTGTGCTAAAATACTCGCACATCTGCTGGAAGTGTCAAAAAGTTCGGTTCTAACCAATTTTTGCTTGAATGATGCCCGGTTTCTGAAGTCTCTGGATATCTCTTGGTTACTTATCGATTCGACAAAGTTATTGAATTGATAAACGCCGTTTAACTTTTGCTGCGTTTCCGAGCACCAAACTGCCAGATAAATAGTTAAGGAACCGATACGTACTTCTTAATCTGTCGATAGATGGCTCTTTTACAAATGTACGTTAAAATTATATAAAAAACGCAATAAAAAGTTGTTCCAACTCAGACCATGTGCATTGAAGGAGCGCAACAGGAGGTAGAGTAAGGGTGATGAATATCATCCAGATGTATTACGGTGTTTTTTTCAAAAACTTAAATAAAACGACTTTCACGGATTTTACGTACTTTTGCGATAAAATCCGTACAAGTGATGTCTAATAATCGCGTAAGTGTCAGAAATCAAGATGTAAAACGATATCTTTTTCAAATTTTATGTAGTTAAACATTTCGATAGGATTTCTCCTGTCCCTTCTATTCCGTGACACTAATATGATATATTAGAAATTATTTTAAGCACTTCGAAATCCGATTCTGACGAGCTTCTTGCATTCATATTATCTTTATTCATTGTTTGTATTTTTATAAGTAGGCATTTTAATATTAATTTTGTTCACTGGCTTCTTAAACTGACTCGACGCGACGGAAGTAACCTAAAACGTGGTATTTTTTGTGACATCTAAACGTCAAACAAAGTTATGGGACAGATAAACGGCCAAATATGGGGAGTTAAGTTAAACGCCGTTTAAACTGAGTATAACTTAAGACACGTAGCTCGGAAACGCATTCGAAGGAGTTATCGAACCAATAGCGCTGACGGATAGATAAACTCTCGTTAAGTGGACCTCAGAAACCGGGCATGACTGAACTAATTCTCCATACACTATTTGAAATATTACTTCGAAACCGGATCCAGTATTTCCTCCGCAAAATACGTGTGTGCGCCTTCAACGAGTTGAAATTCTACTTAATTAATTAAGGTGAACGGGTTTATATTATTATTCTTTACGAATTGTTAAATCTTTTATCAATTACTCTTTTAACTTCGATTTAAACGTTAGATCATCATTGAATTCTGTATTGACTCGATAAGAACTTATGTTCTGTTTAAGAATATCATTATCAGCATCTCTCTAAGAGCTGGTCATTGAAAAGTTGACGTGCAATGATCGCAGCAAGTTACAAACATGGAGAAAAACACGAGGACTGGATTGAACCAGCCGTGGGTGGACGGGTCCCACGAGGCCACACGTTTTTCTAACGCCCTCTTGCGCTAACTGTACTCAATACTTAAACATACATGCTGGCACGCTGACAAAACTCGCTCGCACACAGCATCTCAATACACTGACCCGTTGGTAATAAACAAGGAATTTAGAATCATAAAAAATATTCAGACAAACACATTTAAACTTTCAAGCACTATTTGGAACTTTAAAATCACCGCAGAGCCCAATATGGTACATAAATCGAGAAAGTTAAATACTATAATTTAGGAATGACATAACAAACTGCAAAACAAGTTCCTGTTTGTCGAAACAAAACTCTCAAACGATTTTACGTTTGGACATCAGATAGTAAGTACATAATGACTAGAAAACAAGCTTTGCCCACACCATAACGGGAGTCACGACGTATGATAATAATACTTTCTTCCGGTTCCAAACTATTATCATGTAGGCATCTTTACTGGTATTGAATGTAAATTTATATGAGGGACACGTGGGTGCTTCGGTGGCGCCGGCGCTGGCTCCCGAACCTCTAGCTTCGAGAAATAGGAACTTGTAACGGCAATCTGTTCAATTTATGCCCTATCATGTTCGTCTTATTGGCCCTTGATGGTATTTATTCCACCTGACTTACTAACCCATCGAAGTAATAAATATCTGATATCATGCAAGAAACATTACGCTATCAGTTACGAAAAACATTGAATCCTAGCAGTTTACTGACATTTCCGTGCTATTTTCGTTCGTATGAAATATTAATGTCGAATGTGTGCATGTGGAAATTGAAACCAAGCCAATTAAGGATCATCTGGCTTCATCCGACTGATGCAGAGTATAATGTAAATATAAGCCCGGTATTTCCTTCAGTCCGTATTTATAGGAGATCAATTTAATTGCTTCATGCTTTATTAGCCATAAAACCGCAGGCTTTGCCCAGGGCTGATCAAATAACATGTTGCGAAGAAAGTTTGCGTGAATGAAACTGATGCTTGAGAGCTGGACACTACCGGAACCGCCAGCTATTAGGTTACACTTGATCTCGACGAGATCTGCGTGGGATAATTTCACTTACTGTCTTGTTTTCAACTGATCATTATAAGATTTGATGGAAATATTGAATGAGCAATTGCAAACAGGTTTGCTTAATGCTTGCTTGCTTGCAAACCTGATGACATCCTGTCGATGGAACCTCTTTGATTCTACTTCAATGTAGTAGGGGGTTTAGTTCTGAGAATGCTACTTTCCCAAAACTACTTCTACATAATTTTTTTTTAAACTTTACTGAAGTGCATTTTTCAGAAATAAATTATAAGCCTTGACTTCTAAGGTTTCATAAGCCAGAATCAGAAATAAATAAAGTCCAACTATAGACGCATTGGTACACAATAGACCGGACGCAGTGCTGCACAAATAGGAGTTTCCTTTGAACTAGTTGTTGTAACAACAACAGCACGCCACAATTGTAAATGTAACCGTTCGCTTTCCTTCCTAGAAACTATTAAGCTTCTTTTACGGTGCTCTAGGTGCTCAACACAAACTCTTTGATGAAACCAATTTAGAAAAGAATTTCTTTAATGTATCAATCGGGCGTTGAAAATTTAACGAGAGGTTTCGATAATATTTTGATCGCATCAAAGAAATTGGTTTTCTTTTTCTTCTTTAGAGCCATTTAGGAAATGCACTTTTCTTTTTTGTTTTTGAAAGCTTTTTCAATGTCCGGCATTGTGAAGGGGTGCGGGAAAGCTAATTCAATTAGCTTACCATTTGCCGCCCCTCGGCCGTATTGTTAATACTCTCCATTTCAAAGGGCCATCACGATATACCATTATTTCTGTAGAATGATTACATTTTTAACTATGATTTGTCACGAACGTTGTTTTGAATTCAGTTCCATAAATTCATTTCACGATGAATGTGGATTCAACCATTAATTAAAAGAATTTTATCTATCGCATAAAATCGTTTATTTTCTTTGAATCAAGCTGGCACAATTATTTAACCTTCAATCTGTTTGTTTGATCCATTTACATGAAAACCATTTGGCGAAGCTAGCAGAATGTTTTCAATGTTTACAGTACGTTTCAACTACATGTCTCCGCGCACATTATGAATTCTTTCAAAATTAAATGGTTTTCTTTTCCACACAACTAAAGTCTTATAAGAACATCAGCGAAACATTTCTTGCGACCCAATCGTTTTCGTAAATTCGATTCTGAAAACAGATTTATTTTATCCATATGAGATTCCATTGTGCCACTTGTCGAGCATTTCACAATCTGAATACAAAGTGGTTGAAATTGGTCTCAGGCATTCTTCATATACTCTCTGAGGACATCAATTTATTTCAACTTCACTAAATCTCTCGCTGTGTAAAACTGTCTTATGCACGAATGCATTACATGCAGTTTATAGCTTCATCACGTCGCCGAGGAATTGATTGAATTATACCTTTTAAAGGAATGTGATAAATTCGTGTGGTTAAATTGAGTAGCAATCAAGTTTCTCTTCATGCCTATCATCTCGTCAGCATATTGGTGGCGGGTGCATGCTAATTAGTCGGACGGGATCGCCTTGTTGGTCGCGTCTCCATCGGACCATGCAGCAATCGGCACTTTCCCTCTTTTCCGAAACATTCTCTCCGGGAATGCTAGCGACGTTAATGTTCTCTCGTGCTGCATTGAATTTCATGCAATGATTCATTGAATTTCTTTCTCTTCAGGGGCGTAGCTACCGCCGTATCTGCCGTATCAATTATACGGGGCCCCCGGGCCACGGGGGCCCCAAAAGTGTGTAAGGACAAAAAATAAAAACTTCCTAATTTATTTTATTTTACAAATATCAAAATTCTGAAAAGCAATTCTTTTTTTTTCCCGCCTTAAGCGTGCGTTCAAAAGTTAACAACACTCTACATCGTTATGGCGGGCTGCGGGACTTCCCCGTTTTACTTACTTCATCTTCAACTCAGCGGGGAATCCTTCATCGATATCGCGATTTACGTGTACGTTGTTGTACTTTACATTGGATATTAAACCACGGAGTTAGTAGCATCATAAGGGGGGGGAGAGGGCGGTCCGACACTGGTACCACGTCTCGGGGGGTGCCATCTCGGTCAACACATATCTGCACGACCAGGATGGCACGGGCAGAAGGGACAAGTCACTGAGGGTGCCATTCTAATCTGCAAAGCCTAGGTTCACTACCAGTCACTGCATGCTATTCAAAGAAGACGGATCGCAATCCATACAAAATTGCCCCACGTCCTATAACAATGTGACGAATCTCAAAAAAAAGATAAAAATGTTAAAAATAATATGGCATACTCTCTAATTTCTTTTTTTCACACCTTCATATGAAAAAAATGCTTTAAAGATTGTTTAGGCGCTGTTACGAAAACATCGTTCATGGGACTATTTATGGAATATTTTATTAAATTATTTTTTTCTCAAAACTTAAAAATTTCACACTGATTTTTAGGGTATAGTTAGAGAGCTGATATTTTCACAGATGATGTATTTCTGTTGCCGCTATAACAACAAATACTGAAAACTAGAATTAAATAAATATTTTGGGGGGCTGCCATACAACAAGCATGATTTTTTTGTCCGTTTTATAAATAATGGTACCTACGGAACCCTTCATGCGCGAGTCCGACTCGCACTTGGCCGGTTTTTATAAAACATGTTTGGGTTTTTTATATCCCAAATTTCAAAAATAGCTCTTTATAAGTTTGCAATGACCCGTTTCCGGTTTCTTTACGTTAAATTAAACCTAGCAAAAACCACCACGAATGATTTCTACACGATTTTTAAGTACTTTTATTTACAATTTTAATCCATGATTATTGGGTGCTGAATAGTTAGTCCGCCGCGGGTGCCACCCGATGCTACGCCGCCACCGCACGGAGTGCAGTGCACTGTTTATTTACGCGCTTTATATAAATGTGCATTAAATGAGTGAAAGGAAAATAGATTATCCCAGCGGCGCTGAGAAAAGAAAAAGTTAACAGAAAAGGGAAGAGGTTATAAAAAAAGTGCCATATAAGGGCCTCCAAACAATTTTTTATACGGGGCCCCGACAAGGCAAGCTACGCCACTGTTTCTCTTAATCTCCTTTAATGCTTCGCTTTGTAGTGACTTAATTGTGCATTGAATAATAGCTGTAACATCAACCACGTTATGTGAATGGCGCTCTACTTTATAACAAATGTTGTAAAGTAGAGGTTAAAATTAAACCTCACTTCATTATTTCTTACGTATTCATGCTCCTTTCTAGCTTTAGTCGGCTAGGCAAGGCAATCAGTGTAATTTTTTTTATTTTGAGCTTTCAACCATAAATATATCCAAATGGTGTAGGAGGCTTCAAAAAAATATTCTGAAGGAATGCCATCAAACTATAAATGTAAAACCTAGCTATTTAAAAAGGAAGATCTAACGGCCAAGCATAAAGTATTCGCTGCGACCCATATTTTTTACCAGATCGTAACGTTACGGTTACATGTGGTGCCTATTTACCCAGTTCGGATCTAGATAGACCTGTCGTCTAGATCCGCGAGCGTCGTCGATGTGACGGCGTTGTGTAGGTAATATCAATAAGTTGTTCGGTTATTTCTGCGTCCCACATACAGTCGTGATCGTGCTGCATTCCTATCTAACGCAATCGACCAGAACGCTCGCGGAAGGTCGCTTAGACCACTGTTATTCATTTGTCATGGAAATTGTTTAGCGTTTTGATAGCTTACAAACAATATTTAATTCTAGAAATCATTTGTCGTGGCTTACTTTAAGTACCGTACTAAATCAATTTAATTACCCACCTTCGCACAATTATGAGTGTTTTGAAATTAATGCCCTGTTTATATCCTTGATTAATCGTCTACTGAATGAATAAACCCACGTGTTACTATGTAGGCTGCAGCGGTTCGATAATTAACTAATGTTTACATTAACTGGATTCTAGAGTATATTTAAATAAAGTGCCTACCTGTTTATCAGGTCATGGTAATAAACTGCTAAATTGAACGCAGACCAGTTGTTGAAAATGTTCAAATTAAACTGCCATTGCGGTTTGAGTTTTTAACCGTGTTCGTGCATCGCACATTCCCTTTCGTATGTAAACTAGGATCCTTATAATTTCTTTACTTTCTCTGACCGAGTCTCGGCGCACTTGAGAAATTAAGTGCTGATACATGAATTCCTATATTTATGTTGTTGGAGAGATTGCTTTTCCTGTTTCGCTTTATTTTCGTTTAAATATTTTTTTTTATTTAAATATCAGGGTCTTGTAATTAACAAGAATAATTGTCGTTATAAATTAAAGTCGAAAGTTTTTTACATTGCGACACAATTTTAATTGAACTTTAGATTTTTAGATACTGGATATTTTAAGATTCGAAGATTAATGAACCTATACTTTAGACTAGAATTATTAGGCGAAAAAATGTAACGGACATCACCAAGTTTTCGTCTAAAGACGAGCCACTTTAGAATGCCAATTACATGCACGAGACGTGTGCGTCATAAAGTCTGCAATTATAAGATATATTCAGGCAATTATTTCATTTATAAATTACGTCCTATCCTTCTATTTTTCGCATTCTTATAAGTCTCTTTATATTTTCCAGGCGAGTCTACGGCAGCTGGATTTATCCCTCCTCTCCGAGCTATGGACGCTGAGCGAAGCTATGGCATCGTGGCGACGGCAGCTCGAACGAGGACCGCGCCTCCGTCCCGCGCCCCCGCCACCGCCGCCGCCTCACTACCTTCGGACATAACCACCCCGAAGGAAAATCTACTAAACATTAGTTGACACTTGACGTCTGACAACTGTCACTTGCACTGCCCACTCGATATGAAGATGCGTAGGGTCACGTCCCTTTTAGGGTGCGTTCTCAATTTGTCACGATAAAAATCGTGTCGTGCCCCTCCAAGGGTGCGTTCACACTTCATCATTTTCATCACTATCGGCTTGTTTAAATGGAGGTGGTCACAATGAAGGTTGGATAGCCCAACATTTTTTGCAGTGACGAAAGATTGTCCTGTTAATGTTAAAATAAGTTGTCGTCCAACAAATTATAATAAAATTAGCGTCACGATATAGACACCAGTCTAACCAAGGGGTATCGGGTTGCCCGGGTAACTGGGTTGAGGAGGTCAGATAGGCAGTCGCTTCTTGTAAAGCACTGGTACTCAGCTGAATCCGGTTAGACTGGAAGCCGACCCCAACATGATTGGGAAAAGGCTCGGAGGATGATGATATCGTCACAATATACAGGGTTATTGGTAAAACACTAACAACCTTGCAGGACTGTATTACTAACATCATAAACTACAACTTTTGTTCTATGACTTTTTATAAAACATAATACATTTGCCAAAAACAAACCTACAAGATTTCATTGGTCTATCTAACACATTTCAACTCTATTTTGCTATAGTGATAAAATTTGCACGCCCCTACCATTTCTTCTCCAACAAAAGGCCTGATCGAGACCAGTCGAGCGATTAGTCGACCTTAGAGTGTGCGGACGAGTCGAGATTATCACACATTACAATAAATTCGTTTGGTGAAGGGTTTGCACTTTTAGAATGAATGCAAAATCTTTACCTACCCTACGCCTCCCGCGCACTATTCTCGTACCTAGTCATACTTTTGCATTGGTAACTCGCTACGCTACGATTTCCCGCCTTTTTACGAAAAGGTGAAATAAAAAAAAGCAAAATATCGTCTTCTTCACGTACTGTGTGCCTCGGTGGACGATCACTATCCCTGATGGCATGTCGGAATTGCCCGTAATCTCGTAACTGCTGTGTGGCGGCTAGCATTGTTACTCAGCTAGGTGTAGGGATGTTTGGGAATCGTATGGCGTATTGGCGACAGGCTTCCGAAACATTGTCATCACACCTAGCAAGCATTCGCACCATTTCCGTGTACTCGACATTTGAATATCGATACGCCATACTGTAAAGATAATTACGTTCGCACCACCGAATTTCGCTACAAGGACACGTATGATGCGACGCGGGCGCATAAAAACAACTGACGGCCGCTCGTAAATAGGTCAAACGCTCCCCCCCCCACCCGAGCCCCGCTCCCCTCTGCTGTCTTTTGTACTACTGTTTACTGTGCTTCGCAGACTTCGTAAATTTTAGAGCGTACACTTGAAATATTTTAATTTTTGTGTGAAAATTTTGATGAACTAAAATCTGAGAATTATTAAAAGTCATAGAACAAAAGTTTTAGTTTATGATATTAGTAATATGGTCCTGAGAGGTTGTTAGTGTTTTACCTATAACCCTGTAGAACGCGCCCTAAATGTCTTTACGTAGTAGGTATGTGTATGTGCGACAGGTGACGAATGTACCAAGTCATGTAATTTTATAGTTTGCTCGAATGGTGCACTTGTGCAGAACATGTCACGTGCGACAAAAGGACTGATACGGTTGAACTGCGAGACTGGGTTGCCATAGTTTTGTATAGAGCTAAGCTTTTTCTCAATTTAGGCGAGGCTAATGTACAGTAGTTCATTACATAGAGCCGACTCGAGATAGATCATACTTTCGAATAGATATAGAGTAATAACAAATGCTTAAAACTCTTAGGCAGCAAAACCTAATAATTAGTTATTTCATGTGGCAATCCCAGAGTTAATGTCATAAGTGGTTTCACCTGATTTTCTCTAACAATGTAGTTTGAACAATTTCATTGTATTTATTAAGTTATAATAAAAGTCTTGTAAATAAAATGTTGTTGTGGTTTGTTTTTATATTAATTAATCATTAGCATTAGTCGTAAGTGTTTGATAATTTCTTGAACATTAATTAATTTGACGTTCTATTTGCGGAGGTCATTAGAGAGCAATTAAATAAACGTTGTGCAATAAACAGTATTATGTAAATAAATATTTTTGTTCCGTGATGGTGGAATGAGACAGAATGGTGTCACCCTCTAGTGACAGTTATATGAAGCTTTTGCATCCAACATCCCGAATCACAAGTTAAATCTATACAGTGTTCCATATTCTGCCTTATGAATTAAATTACATGGAGGTATCGATCACAAAACACTACAAACCAAGGGAGTTCCTAAAATTGACGCTTCCTCGTTTTCCCGTTACCGAATTCATGCTAGAAATAAGATAGGTAGTAAACATTACTTATTAATCGAAAATATATTAATTAGGGCGTACCTACTGGAAGATAAGTAAAGTAAGAAGTGTCGTATGAAGATGGTCATGTCTTCAGGCCAGGCCAGGGGGTCACTAAAAAAAGCCTAGAAGATTCAGCACCAGTGCCATCAGTAGACCTTGTTTACATTATCTTAATAAAGAGAGGCATAACAAAGACGCTCCACAACCGTGAGGTGTGCAGTCTCAGAGAATATCTTCTCAAAAGCGACGTGGGTATGCATCGTGATATAGTAGCAGTGGACAAAGGACTCACCCCGCTATCGTTGGCAAATGAGAACTGGCGCAGACCTGTGGTACTATCTACCCATGATCGCAAGGGGGTATGGCAGAGCAAACAGCTACACGGACGCTTCTTCGGGGCTCTTCATGGCCCCGATGTAGACTTCAATGCGTCCGTAGCTTGGCTACGCTTCGGTGACCTATTTGGAGAAACCGAAGGGTTTGTATGTGCAATTATGGACGAAGTTATCCTGACGAATAACTACCGGAGGTATATTATGAAAGACGGGACGGTTGACATATGTCGGGCATGTCACCATCCGGGTGAGTCTATCAGACATATTATATCTGGTTGTTCTCGTTTGGCTAACGGTGAATATTTGCACAGGCATAACCAAGTGGCCAAGATCATCCACCAGCAGCTTGCTCTGCAATACAAACTTGTAGATCTTGAGGTACCGTACTACAGGTATGCGCCCGACCCAGTTCTCGAAAAGGACCATATCACGTTGTACTGGGATCGATCTATCATCACTGACAGGACTATTTCAGCCAATAAGCCTGATATAGTGGTGATAGATCGATTAGCGCGCCGCGCGATGATAGTCGATGTCACCGTCCCGCATGACGAGAACCTCGTGAAAGCTGAGAAAGAGAAACAAATAAAATATCTTGACTTAGCGCACGAGGTTGTCGCCATGTGGATGTCGACACGGCTGTTATTGTGCCGATTGTCATTACGGCCAATGGTCTAATAGCCAAGAGCCTCGACCAACACCTCAGGAGGCTCTCGTTGGGCGGCTGGATCAAGGGATTGATTCAGAAGGCAGTACTCCTTGATACGGCGCGTATTGTGAGGAGGTTTCTGTCTCTGGGACCCTAACCACCGGTACCTTGGACCCTGTGCCCGATATCGGTGGCCATCTATTTTTTATATTTTTTAATGTTTTTTTATTTTATTTTTATAATCTAATATTTAAAAATATAAATAATATGTTGAAAGTTAAATAAATGCACTAACAAGAGGCATAAATAGATATATTTACAGCAGGTTGTAGTTAGCTCACAAAATGAACTAAAACAACTGGCTAAATAATGCTGCAAGAAGATAGATAATTGGAGATTAAGCAGGTACATTGTATTATCGGTCTTTATCCAGGATAGGCATTCATGACTATACGTGTAGTATAGGCCTAAAACTAATTTGAACATTGTGGAGTCTTGAAATAGCTCCGGGTGACTTTGTACAGGTAATGGAACAGATTTGAAAGTAGGCCCGTTAATTTTATGCTTCGTTATTTGAAATTAAAAGGGATAGGATTTTTCAATATTAATGTTATTAGCTAATTTCCACAAAGGTTTTGTTGTTTTGAGCTAGCTTACCAACTCTTTTTGCCTATAGAGCAACATTTCTGTAGTGTATGGTAGACTATTTTACAATGGTAGCACTGCAATCTAAATAAAAATATATTCACAAATAAATCTTTATCTAAATGAAACAAGTATGTACAGAAGATGCATTAAATAATAACAAACAACACTGCTTATTAATATCTATTCTATTCTATTTTTGTTTCTGGCAATCAATGCCGTCGAAGTCTACGTCGACGATTCTGCCACTGACAAGTGATATGAGAAGCAAGTAGGTATATATTATTATAAAATGTAATAAAGAAATAAAACTTAAGAAAAAAAAAAAAGAAATTGCTTTCTCTTCTTGTAGGACTTGTTGAGTTAGTAGGACGGCACTGAAACAAACACATAAATAAAAATTGATAAATTGTTAGAACATAGAAATATAACACACAAAATATATATATATATAAAATAAAATAAAAAATATTGCCACAACCACATAGACAATGGCCTAACTAGGCCAAAGTCTACAATTTAATATTATTTTGAAGGATGAAGATCAATAGGATGTGGAACAGTTCTGGAGAGGAATATGTTAAAAGGGAAGGGAAGTTAATTGGAACAGGAATCTTTAATTTAATGAGGCGGTTATACAAGTCGAAGGATGAGGAATTTACGGGGCAGCTAAAAAATATGTGTTCCAGGCTCCCTTCATCCAATCCGCACTCACAGAGAGACGAGTCCTGAACACGAATTTTGCGCAGAAAAACAGGCGTGCAGCAATGACCTAAACGAATTCTGCTAAGGACCGATATCACATGCTTGGGATACTTTTTAAAATGGAAATACCAGGGCTTGGTTTGGATCAAGGGTTAGACATTAAAAAAGTAACCACCCTTCTTCTTGCTGGAGACGTCCCAATATTCTTGCCATGCGGTCTCAAGATGCGCTTTTGGAAGGTTCAGCAGGTCATACCCTTGAAGGGAGAAGTGCGCAGGGTCGGCTGTAACTGATGTACAAGCATCTTTAGCCAGAGCGTCCACACATTCGTTGCCCTTGATACCACAGTGGCTAGGTATCCATACTAAATGAACCTCTTTTTGTTGGATGCTACAGGATAACAGGACCTTTTTTATATTTAGTATTATTGGGCTATGGAGTTTACTTTTAAAAGGATTTTGGGATAGTGCTTGGAGGCAGCTCAAGGAATCTGAAAAGATAACCCCTGAGCTGATATCGTGGGATTCTATGAACATACAAGCTTCCAATAATGCCACACACTCACCTGTAAATACAGAGGACTCCTTTGGACATTTAAATTTTAGAATAATTCTAGAGTTTTGATAATATACCGCAGCACCAGTGTAACTGCAGGATGTTAATTTAGAAGCGTCGGTAAAAAATCTCTGAAACCCAAGCCATCGTTCTTCCACCACCGCATTGAAGGCAGAGTTAGCCGAAGGGGAATTCTTGGAAATACCGATATTATAGAATATCTTGGGAATAAAACAAAGGACTTCATAGGAAAAATTATAAAGGGGTAATCTGCGGTTTTGGTTTATGGGGCAATTTAAATTTTGGATAAATCGGTATGTTTTCAGGATTAGTGGGATTTCTTTATGCTCCCAGTATTTGGAGGATCTGCATAAGGAATCTAAATTTTGAAGTTTAGGAATGAGGGGGTGGGAACTTTTGGGAACCACTCGGGATAGAAAACGGGAAGCTAGATACTGCCTCCTCAGGGCTAAAGGAGGTTCGGCGCATTCTACCTGCAAAGCGTTGACGGGAGAGGATTTCATGCAACCTGAGATGATTCGAAGGCATTGAGACTGGAGCCTATCTAATGCTGCCAAGGCACCCCTGTTGCAAGGAATCAATACAAATGAGCCGTAATCTAATATGCTACGAACTAACGCATTATAGATAAGTTTCATGGTGTAAGGGTGAGCCCCCCACCATACACCCGAAAGGACTTTCAGTATTGATATTACCCTTTCGCACCTTTTGACGAGGTAAGCAAAGTGCTCAGACCCACTCAACTTTGCATCAAGATAGACCCCTAAAAATTTTGTCTTCTTAACAACAGGAACGCCTTGACTTTGGATTGAAATATTAACCTGAGGGATCAGACGTTTCCGAGAGAAAATTACTGCCGAGCTTTTTGGAGCAGATAGTGACAGACCACGATCTAGAAGCCACTGGTGCAGAGAGTCCAAAGAAAGGCAGAGTGATGAAGCCGCGTCCACAATTGAGGCATTGGTAACGTAAAGCGCCAGGTCGTCGGCGTATTGCAAAATGCGGCAGTCCGAGTTCAAACAGGAACCAATGTCAACTGTGTACAGGTTGTATAGTAACGGACTGAGAACAGAGCCTTGAGGAAGGCCCTTCCATGCGTATCTTTCCTCAAATACCTCACCCTGTACCCTCAGCACCAAGGACCGCGACATAAGAAGTCCGCATATACTTTGAACCATCTTGACCGGGAGACTCAGCTCTTGCAGTTTCTGCCTGAGAATGGGAAGAAGGACACTGTCGTATGCGGAGGAAATATCTAGGAAGGCGGCTACAACAGATTCATTTTGGAAAATGCTGTACGAACATCAGTAACTAATGTTGCCACGCTGTCCATTGTGCTAAGTCCCTTCCTAAAACCAAATTGATGACTCGGCAGTAAGTCCCTAGATTCGACCAACCACTCAAGTCTATTTTTAATTAGGTGCTCAAATAACTTGACCAAAACTGAGGACAAGGCAATTGGTCTAAGGCCATTCGGATCATCAACATTTTTGCCGGGTTTCAGTAGAGGTATAATAATTTGGAGTTTCCATTGATCAGGAACCCAACCAGTAGAATAACAATAATTTATGATATTAAGAAAATATATTTTCGCACTTGTACCAGCGTGAACGATAAATGAATACGGTACGCCATCAATGCCCGGGGCAGAATCCCGAACATGACGAAGCACCGCATTTAATTCATCCAATGTGAATGGTTCGTCCAAAGGGTCATCCACTACACTCACAGGCAAGTGAACGAATTCTGAAGACAAGGGAACGTAGGCTGGAGCAATTTTGTTAAAAAAGGATTCAGCGGTTTGTCTAGTGATGGGGGAGGATATTGATGGAGAGCACCCACGTCTGAAGCGGTTTATGCTCTTCCATACTGCGGACACCGGAGTGGAAGGAGAAAGAGAGGTGCAGAACTTAACCCAACCACGACGTTTCCTCTTACGAAGAAGCCGTTGGGATCGGGCGTACACTCGTCTGTACTGTAGTAAGTTGTCGTTGTTCATCGCTGCATTGTACTGTTTTTCAGCTTCCTTACGTTCGCGAATCGCGGCTGTGCAGTCTGGATCCCACCACGGAGGTGACGGGATTTTGCTTTTGGCACTATTTCGCAGGGGGAATGTGGAATCAGCACTGGATGTTATAGCTGAGACGAAAGACTCGTAACAACTCTTAGCATGGCAGTGACCAGAAGAATGTGGAAAAGCAGAAGTTAAATTTGGAAGAACACTAATTTTCTCCTCCACTAGAGAAGCAAACCTTGACCAGTCCGGTTTAGACAGATTGTATTTCAGAAGTGGAGGTGAACTTTTCTCTAAATAGGTTTTATTTAATAAAGTAACAACAATGGGGTAGTGGTCGCTACCATGCGTCAGAGCAGTGCATTGCCAATGAAACGATGCCGCCAACTCTACAGAACAGAATGTGAGATCTACACAACTCTTTTGCTGCCCAGGAAGGGATCTGCGGGTAGGACAACCATCATTTAAGATGCACAGGTTTAGGTCATCGAGGATTTCTACTAAACCTTCCCCAAACGCATCACAACGATTGGAGCCCCACCTAAAATGGTGGCAATTAAAATCTCCCATAACTAGCATAGGCCCATCTACATTATTAAAAACGTTTCTTAATGATGCTAAAAAATTTTGATGAGGGTGGGAAATATAAATAGATATTACTGTTATACCCTCGAATTTAGCTGCAACAATGTTAATTTCACCATCCAGAGCCGGAAGCGAGAGGGTCGAGAGCGGAACTCTATTGTTAATGAGAAGAGCCGACCCTCCATATCCATCAGACCTATCACATCTCAAAATATTAAAGTGTGGCATGCGAAAGCTGAGACTTGGG
The DNA here is from genome assembly GCF_030705265.1 of Helicoverpa armigera. NCBI lineage: Eukaryota > Metazoa > Arthropoda > Insecta > Lepidoptera > Noctuidae > Helicoverpa > Helicoverpa armigera. Next base: position 2,672,604 of record NC_087132.1, on the reverse strand, counting down.
GTAAGCCAAGTTTCAGCGATGGAACAAGCCAAGGGCTTGTATTTGTTGAGTAGGAATATGAGGTCATGTTTCTTATGAAACACGCTCCTCACATTCCACTGTAGGAATACCTGGCGAGGCGCCATTTTTAATATTCAGTAAAAGAGTAACAAGTTGATGGGCGACGTTGGACGGTATTTGGGAATTATTGGATAATATAGTTGTAAGGACTTTACTTAGAAGTTCAATTATAGAGGAAAAATTATTAGAATCATCAAGGGGGCTACTGAGGGCGCAGCCATTAGGCTGTGAAGAAGGGGGAGAGTTAATAATATGCTGATGAGCGACTTTGTCGTAAGAAGGAGAGAGGGGAGCATGGGTCTTAGGCTTTAAGTAAACAGTTTTGCGATAAGACTGAGAATTACTGACTGTAGATTTTACAGCATTCGCATAGTTGCGAGAAACAGGAGGAATTGTTTTGCTAACCTCAGCATATGAAAGCGATTTCTCAGCCATAAGATTCTTAATAGCTTTCTGTCTACCTAACTCCGGACATGACTTGCTATTAGCATAGTGATTTCCAGAGCAGAGCACACAGAATGCCTCGCCCTCAGAAATGTTGCAACCATCACCAGGGTGATCGTGGCCACATTTGCTGCAGCGTGGTTTCGAGCGACATATAGACTCCACGTGACCGAACCTACAACACTTGCGGCACTGAATGGTGGGGTATACGTATTGAGAGACCGGGAGAGAGGTGTAACAACAATATATCCTAGTAGGTAGTACTTGACCATCGAAAGTAATAACGCAAGTTTCAGTAGGCTTGAATTCGGTTACACCATCTCTAAATATTTTCCTACTAATGCGACGAACCTTGAGTATTCGTCCACATCCAGAGGGCACAGTGAGGTAGTTCATCGCTTCTTCTTCGGTGAGGTCGGTAGGAACACCAGTAACAACACCCATACGGGTTATGTTAAATGTGGGAATTGCTGCAACATAACTATTTTTAGCTAACAAACCATTTATAATAAAAGAATTAGCATCCTGAGGGGATGCAAATTCTACCGAAACTCTGTTCCTTCCAACTTTCTTGACGCCATCACGTACGACATTAGCGATTTTGTTATTCACTAAGAACATGCCAAAAGTGACTGGGTGCAATGTGGTACCTGCATTAGGCTGGGACTCCAAGCGTGAGACATGGACAATGAATGGAGCTTTATCCGTGGCAGAGTATCTACTGCGACCTATTTGATTTCTCTGCTGCTTAGCCGGTTTGTACGCATTGTTATCTTCTCCAGAACGTTTCCTACCGTTCTGGTTAGATGAGGATTGGGATTCGGAATGGGAAGGGATTTGGGACTCCGCGATGCTGCAAGCAACATCTGCGAATTGGGAAAGTGGGTAATTGGGGGATGGCGGAGCAAAAGAGATGTCAGGCGGATCAGGGTCGGGAGGTTTGTTGCGGTCCATATTGGGTTAAAGACTTACTTAACTAAACGGAAAACGTTCACAATCAAAAACGCACACAAGGACAATACACAGAAACAAAAACAAGTCACAAAAAGTCACTTAAACACACAAAATAAACAAAAACTCTAGACACACGTGCTAACCAAAAACACTCTGTGGCGAGACGCTTATTAATATCAATCGAAAACACAATGTACGAAAAGACAAATATCCAAACACATCGTATTGTTTGACATTTGACACTAAAGAAGTTTGACATTTCAACCTGAAAATAAACATTTCATGTCGGTATTAAAATAATTCGATTCTGTGCGTGTAATTTCGCGTGAACTTTTGTTATTAGGTTTAATAAATAAAATAACTATATTAGATACATATTGAATGTTCATCTGATAGTTACAACCGATGTCAGATACTTCAACACAAGCTCAACAAGCCCCCAAGGAAGAACAACCTCCGTCCAAGATACCTGAATCCGTAAGGGTTAGTATTATATCGATAAACATTGGTTTCTAAGCTCCATTTTAGACGAGGTAGACTTATAGGTATACCCTAAACGATAAGTAACATTCATAAAATCTTTTCAGAAAATAATATCAATGGAAAAAGAAACCGAGTCAAACGCTAACCGCAAATCGAGGATTGACTTGAACGCTCTTCCGACGCGTCAGTATCTCGACCAGACCGTAGTGCCTATACTCCTGCAGGGTCTCTCTGCCCTGGCCAAGGAGAGACCGCCGGACCCCATCAATTACTTGGCCGCGTACTTATTGAAGAACAAGAGTACCTTCGAGAGCAACACGTCGGCCAACAACAACCCCCCACCGAACCCTCAACCATAATATTTGCACAGTTGTAACATGCACAGCAGACGTGTGCTGTGCAGTAATAATATGCATATTGTATTAGGGTTTAAATTTTGGTTTTCAACGTTGTGACAAAGACTTATCCGCTTATTGAGATATGAGCAATAATAGAATTTTCCTACACATTAGACATAGCTAGACATAGAATCCAAACTATTGTTACAACTAAGTATTAGTTATTGTGATCTATTTTGCCGTGACAAGGGATCTCAGTGCATTATAAAGTTATGTACACACTTAGTAGCATTTATGCTAGTCAATTACTTGCTCAAGTCCACATGGTCGCTAGCCGTGTAATTCGTGATTCCATAGAAGTTTGGACCACTCTTGACTTCCAATCCCAAACCGTATGAAATAATTATTGTTCACATGTACTGAAGAAATATGATAGTTTTTAGACGATAACTTTATGCATGTTATTACAAATGGACATAGTCTTATGATAAAGCAGTGTATATACATGGGCCTTGATATACTAAATGATAATCATTTGATGTTCTCAATGGTGGCACAACATAAGTTGAATGTAGAAGTAATTTTATTTTGCTATTTAAAATAAATAATCTAAGACTTAAAGGTTGTTTTATTAAAACTCAGAAACTGCTTGCAAATTAAATCTAAAGGATATTTATGTACAAGTGCTCTGAGGAAGCACTGGTGAAAAAACCTGGACGCTTCCTAGCCACCTTACGCTTCCAACAGTAGGTAAATGATGAAAGAGTACTAAAGAGACCTTGGGATAGTAATGGGATGGCATAGGCTAAATACAAAAATGCTCTTTTTTATATTAAGTAGTCCTAACTTAGTTTATTTTTCCATTTAAATAAATAGTAACACTTCAAAACATTTAAATACATTTAATAAACTAAATAAAACATTTTATTCAAACATAATCATATCATAAACATCCACCAAATCTTGCAGTAGCAACAAAGACAGAGCCATTAAGCATCCTCCTTTTGAACAGTCTCTTCAAGGAACTGTTGTCTATGCATCAGCCAAGAATCGTTGTCATCCCCTCCCTCCTCTTCTGGCGCTATTGACGGCTGGTCGAACTGTAGCTCGTCAGTAATGATGCAGCTCTCGTCAGTCAGAGAAGGTACGGAGTCGTGGACGGGCAGAGGAACTGGCTCGGGAGGTAGGAACTCTGACATGTAAGCTGTGACGTTGCGAGCGCGCCATGTTGCGATCTTACCTGTGATCGAAGGAATTTAGGATACAGATTAGAACAAGTTTTAAAAAAGTAGGTGGAATTGAGAACCTTCTTCTTTTTGGGATGTCAGTTAAAATCACGATAAACGAAGCTTTAATATATTCTTTTGTGTAATTCAATATGCAACTTCATAATTTAAAATGATTTATGTGAAGACAGTTAATTCCCACACGTGTCTCCAAATACCTAAAAATATAATTTCGAGGTCTTTGTGTGCCAATGACCCCACCGCCAATTAAAATATACTTGAACAGACTAGCTTGCATCCGATTTGATTTACATATTAATACTAAATCGCAGCAACCCACACATTTTATTCCGTAAAACCTGACTTAAGCCTAGCATTACCAACATTCAATTCATTGAGGACCAGTCAAGATTAGACCAGAAGTCTATCAAATACTGTAACATGACGGTAGATCTTACCTGTAGTCTCATCAACCTCGACCTCTTCTTCCTCCAATCTCTCCTCCTTTATGTCTTTTTCATCTTTCTCCTCCTCGCCTTCACCATATTCCTCTAAAGCTGGGTCTTTGATAAGCAGATAGAATCCATGTTGCATACAGTTAGTGTCAAAGACAAAACACCCCGGGCCTTTAGGCTTTCCTTTCAACCAAGAGCCATGGTACCGGTATCTAGGGTAGATAATCTGTCCAGGACCTTGAATCGCCCCTTCGAGCCAAGTCCCCATGAATTTAATTTGGTACTCTGCAAAGAAATACGTGCCTAGACCGTGGCGTTTGCCCTTGAACCAGGCACCTTCGTAAATGTCGCCGTTCGGGTAGTAGTAAGCGCCAAATCCTTGTTTGACGTCGTGTCTCCAGTCTCCTTCGTATCGAGAGCCGTCAGGGTATACCATGCGGCCGACACCATACTTCATTGCTCTGCGCCATTCTCCTAAAAGTAATTCATAAAAAGTTCTTTTAAGTAACGAAACTCCTAGGTTACCGCCACCTAAGTAACCAAGACTGGTCCATTCCATATACGGTATTTGTAGACTATTATTATTAAAATATTTTGATATAAAAGAATGCTACAAACTGTGCTCGCTTAGACAAAAAATCTTAGACATTCGTCATCACCTTCAACAGATCGGTATGTAGGCAGCTCTATCTTGTTTCAATCTTTGAAATTATAACTCCTACGCATTTTAAAGTTAGTGCCTAGTTAACAGGCTTGTCTCAAAATATCGTACCTTCATATCTGGCACCATTTTTGAACACGTACAAGCCCTTCCCGTTTCTCTGTCCTCGACAGTAGCAGCCTGTGTAGTAATCACCGTTTGGCAGGACTGCCCAGCCTTCTCCGTGTCTATCACCTTCAGGATTCCTCTTACCTACGTAGATCTAGGAAACTTTGTGACGTTAGGTTGGCATTGTCTACCAATTCAGGGCCCCGATTCTCCTAAGTTAATAATGTCAAAATCGAATAGAAATCGAATCGCAATATGATCGTAATAGCAGTTTTAACCATATCGGGCATTCTGCTACTAATAAAAGACCAATCGTATTCGATTGACATTTGATTGGTGTGCGATTGGTCTGCTATTTTGATGATTTTGGTCTAGGTATACGGTAGTTTGCTGTACAATCATTTTGCAGTCGTAAATCATTTGCAGACAAAATGATTCATTATTGAATGATAGAAAAGGATAAAAAAGTTTATTTCAAAGAAAAAATAGCGGAATGCCACATACGCTTCAATCGTAATCGAGTCGGGATCGGATCTCAGTCGAATCGAGTCGAACGTCAATCGAATGGCGCTTAAGTAAAAATAGGAGAATCGGGACCCAGTGCGCTAATTTTTGATGATTCGAAAATAAGTAGGTAAAGAACAATTGTGGTCGTGTAAATAAAAACAATCTATTTTCAAAAGTATAGACTTCCAAGAAAAACCGCAGACTTGCAGAAAAGATAACTGCGTAGTTATTGTCAGTATGCAGGTATGAAGATCACGAAACAACCTTACGCAACTCAATGCACGAGGCGCAATAATTCTGCCGTCGTAAGAAAAAAGGGCACAACTAACATTTTTGTCAAAACTGAGTTATATACATATTTGGAATCAGAAAAAAAAGGCGCATCTACTCAATTTTTTATAGAATTTTATCTTCAATGAATCCGGAGATACAGTAGGTTCAAAAGGCACAAATGAGACTAATATTCATGTTTTATACAATGAAAAGGCACATTTATTTACCATTATATTGAAAAGGCATAAATACGTAGATGTGACTATTACTTCATGCAAATTATTACTAAAAACTACTTTGAAAAGGCACACTTACAGCATAACATAAAGAAATACCTGATGTGCCCTGTCTACTTAATTAATGATCCATGCATGGCTGAATTAATTTACGTATAAAAGGCACAAATAACCAGTTGTGCCTTTTCTTAAAATTATTTACGATTAGGGGTGAGGAAAGGAGGGCAGGGTTTGATTGAAACGCGCCAGTTGTGCCCGACGTGTCTCGATGAGTCCACGCTTTTCTGTGGTTTTTTTTTCTAAAAATAGACATGAGCGATGAGCCACCGGAACTCACCGCCCACAGACCCACGCCTACGGTGGCCGGGAGTCGTCTTGCGACACCCGGCGCCTGTGGTGTCTACCTGCTCCAGCGCGGCGGCCGGGATGAGAGTGACTCCTGCCGAGCCACTCCTCAAAGAGGGGACTTACCGCCCCTATGGTGGCGTGCCCTGCACTGGGTTGCGACAGTCGTTCCCTCCAGGCCACCATGAGATCGTGCCGGAGCTCCGCCCGCTGCTCGACAACTGGCCGCGGCAACGGGGTTTCCCCCGGCGCTGTGCCTCCTCGCGCCAGTCGTACAGGCGCAAGAAGACTCTCGTCTCCAGATCCCACGGCGGCTGTCCGGCTAGTAGGCCAGCTGCTTCGCGGGAGATCGTGCGGTACTCCCGGATTAGCCTAATGGATATCACCCTTTGGGGCACGTTCAGGTAGTGTACGGCCCGCGGCCGTACCGAACGTGCCCATACCGGGGCCCCGTAAAGGGCATGGACCGCATGACCCTCGCGTAGAGTTTACGGCAGGGGGCGTTTGGGCCTCCCAGATTGGGCAGGAGCCGCTTGAAGGCAGCACCTGCGATCTCTAGTTTAGGGCCCAAACGTCGGAAGTGCTCGACGAAGTTCCACCGGCCGTCGAGGACGAGTCCTAGGTACTTCATCGCCCTCTCGACGTCAATGGGAACCCCACCGTGACTTGGGAACCTGAAGGTGGCACGCTTGTCTGTGCTGCGCTGGTAAGATTAAGTTTTTGGTACATTTGCGTGTTTTTATTATATTAATCTTCTTTTGTGACACATTAATATAAATATAATAATGTATTAGTATTTATTGGCTACATTTTTGAGTGATTTTAGAAGTTGGTCATACATTCATGGCTGCTGATGAATTCCACCACAGAGTGGAACGATCTCTTAAAACAAAAAAAAACGTGTATACGACTTTGAGGATTTCTGCAAAGCTGTATCTGATACTGGCTCTCGCACAATAGTAAAGAAGATGATTATTCAAGATTTTTTTGATTTTGCAGACTGCTCCTCAACATTCAAATTGAAAAATTCCAACCCTCGAGCTTATTTGAATGATATTGCCGAGGCTAATTTTCCATTTATTATTTTTCAATAAATATGTTTCATAGTTTATTAAACTTTCTTCACATGATTATTATTATTTTTTTTATATATAAAATATTAAGTCAGTTTACATTAAAAAGGCGCAATTAGACAAATGTGCCCTTTCTGTCAGATTCAATGACCAATTTGCTTGAAATATTAAAAAGAAAAGTCACATTTGGTTAACTATGCCTTTTCTCTGTAGTAAGTGGTATTTTTTCAATATTTTTTTTTTTAAGTTGAAAGGAATAATTTGAATTTATTTAATAATTAATTATATATAAAAACTAAAAAGTAAAAAATATAATAGTACTAACCTTTATGCATATATCATCAGTATTTTTTTTCTTTTAAACAATTAGGTTTCCACACTATGAAGCAGAATATAGTAAAAACTTTAATCTCAATTATCTCAGTTTGACCAAAATGATAAATGTGCCCTTCTCTCGTACGACGGCAGAATTGGTGTTTTGGATAAATTGCCGGTGCTCGGTAAGGACTTGTTTACAGAGTACAATATGCTATATGATATAAAGGGTCCCCCTAAAGATGCTCATAAAAATGCTGACTACCTAGTCAGCATTTTTATGAGCATCCTACGTACCTACCTAGGTACGTATCTCAATTGATGCTCATGATCAATAGCATCTATTGAAAAGGTAATGCTTTACCCCAATAGTATCCTGATCCTCAGGTCCTTCGCCTTTTTCTTCCCCAGGTCCCGGCATTATTTATTTGTTTATTTGTGTAAACGTTATAATATGCAGATGACACGAACTTCAAATTCTGACATCCGAGATTGCTCATTTTGTAAAAAAATATAGCATTCAACCAGTAGAAAAATGGTAAAGTTACAACGCAGGTTTTAACTTAGACGTCAGCAAAATGTTACCTATCAAAATGCAGTTTTAATTTATTAATTAAAATATGTAGACATAAACAGAAATAGCTTTATTTCTCACACACCCAAGTCTGAATAAATTAATAACATAATATAATCAAAATTGAAGCAAGCTACGCAAATGGACAAGTTCAGTAAGCTGGGATAACTTTGTCTCTAAAACATTAAACCAAGTGAGTTATTGACTGACTAGATCTAGGCAATAGTTAGGCATATAGAAGGACAACGAAACAGATTTAAAATCAGAATACAGAGGAACATTAAGGCAAGTGACAATTGCTATCGCAATGAGCATCGTTAAGAAATTCTTGATCATTATTCCAGCCCTCAGGAAAATCACAGACAATAATATAAATGTAGTTATAGCCTCATAATTAATTAGTTTCTCCAATATTTTCCATAAAATTAATAATTATTCATAACAATTAAGCAAGAAGAGAAAAATCAAACATTTGTCGACTTAAAGACGAGATTTAACACTAAATCTAATGTACTACAGCTACAACTCATAAGTAATTTTTGTACTTTTCGGGTTCCGGCTACATGGTTCTATCGTGGCAAGTTATACATCACATTCGTCTCTAAGGCCCTTCACACTATAACTATGTTTATGTGCTTTTATATGTTCGACACAGTTCTGCTCTTTAGGTCACGAGACAGCGGATGGATGACCTCAATCAAGTCGAATTCCATCTGCGTTTTATTTTGAACAACTTTTTATTTACTCGTTCACCTCTTTCGATCGAAACACCACTTTGACACAAAACTAGTAAACGTTAACTGTTTATTGTTTATGTTATGTGCTAGCGCGGCGGGGCTTGCGGCGGTGCATCCTCCAACTTGCCCCACACTACGTTGCACATTTCTCGCACTAGGGCCTGTTCTCCAGAATCTAGATCGGGGGCTGGCCTTCTTCGCTCTCGTTCCACACGCTCCCTAACCTCTAAAACCTGCAATGCTCGCACTACAGCTTCAGGACGTTCGTTTCCACCATTTCCAAGACCTTTTTCGGCCTCTAGTCGCCGAACTTTTTGCTCCAAATCTCTGACGTATTGTACAGTTCGTTCGGCAAGCTGAGGATGCGTGATCGGTATTGTCGGTGCCGGACGCGATCCTTCCTCAGCATTAGTGCCACTGCTGCTGCCGTCACCGTCGTCCCTCTCTCTTCCTGCCGCACGTCCGCAATTCACACATGTACTCCTCTCCCGTTCTTCGTCTAAATACAAACACAATTCCTTTAACTCTAAATTATCACGAATTAACTCTTGCTGCTTGTCGTCTAACTGCCGCAACTTGTTCTGATAAGCAGATACCTCCTGTCGCATTACAGATGCTGTGTATCTTCCAAAGCGTTGCCATTCTCGAGCTAATTTTCTACCCTTCTGTCGATCATCATCTAAGAAACAACATAAATCTCTTAGTTCCTGATTATCATCGCTCAGACGTCTATTAGCTTCTTTCAGTGCTTTTATCTGTTGTAAAAGCGCTTGAATCTGCCTTTTCTGGTCTGTTGAAGCTCGAGGTCCTTCAGGTTCTACGCGTTTAGTAAACTTCAGCATGTCAGCAGATCTTCTGTGTATCTGTTCGTCTTCGATATTGCGCTGCGCTCGTTGGATGTCGTCTGCACTCCTTGCTCGTGCAGCTGGCTCGACGGGCTCGTGGACTACAGCTTTCGTTACTACCTCGCCTGAGGATCGAGGCATGCGAAGTGCTCCCGGTGGTTGAGGATATCCTTGCGGGTATCCTGGCCCTTGAGGATACTTTATAAATTGAATATTTCCGCCACTGTATGGACCAGGAACCGGACCATGGGCTCCAATGGGGTACTGTGGTTTGTTTGGGTCGATAGATTTGCCTGCGTAAGGTGGCTTGTACTCCTTGGCGTTCGGATCGATAGTGGCTAGCTTGGGCCCACTCGCAGCTAGAGGAGGCGGATGATAACGCGGTGGAAAGTTGACCGGTTCCGGGCCCTGTTTACCTAGTTGCTGCTTCTGTTTATTAAATTGGGCTGCGTTCTGATTGATTGACATTGTCGTTGGAACCGATGTTTTCGGTTACCAGCTTAGTCAATACATCGCATTGTGATTTCGGGGCTCATTTCCGAATCTTGCAGATCACGTAGATACGAAAGACGAGACGGCATAAGTTCAACGATTCGTCCTTGTATGTATAGAGGTGGGGAGCGCCGCCGGCTGCGCAGGCTGTAGAGCGTGGCATTCGCGCAATTAACTCAACCGTGGTTCTTTGTATCAACGAAAAGCACTTGTCAAACACTGTTTGTGAACACTGTTAACTGTTTTTTGTCGAAGTTATGTTAACTTAGCCGGAAACTGTCGTTTATGTGATGTTGTTTATTAAAAGCAGGTTATGCGTGACCGTATGTACGACGGCACAACGCGGGCGCGCGCAGGGCGCATGTCTCGGACTGGCGGGCGGCGCTACCTGCGCGGAGGCTCTGCGCGCGGCGTCCCGCTCTCGCGCCGCCATCTCACCTGCGTGTACGCACACATACACAATGCTACATAACAACAAGAAATCATTGACTGTCGAGAGACACACTCGCAGGCTCCGGCGCTTCACGCTCGGCGGCGACGCGCAGGCCCACGAGCCGGGATTGCTCTCATCTATTCATATAGCGAGTTAAATATCTTTCTACAACAATAGCACGGTTCCCCACTGTGAGCAATGGCGAATATTCTATGTTGTAGAGCAGAATTGAAGCTAAGGATACCAAGCAGGTACAAAGATAATCAGGCGGCGGCATGTTTGTTTACCATCATCTATTCCAACAACGAAAGGCATCAATGTACCTACTATTTAAGCTGGTCTCTCACTCTACTATGTTTGGCATTGAAAAGATCATGACTTCGCGAGGTCAACTGCACTTAACAAGTACAGATCACCTTGTTCTATCGATTACCACTTTGAATACAACATCAACGATTTGCTAACCTGTTGAAAAGTAGTTTTCTAGAAAATTGAGTCTCCTGAAATCCACCAGACTCGCTGGTGTCGGTCAATTTAATGAAGTTTTCGTTTATCTCCTAATGCAGGTTTTATTTTATGGATGTTACTAGAAACATAACTGCCTTCAAAGAGCTCTACATAATTATGCAGGAGCTTACTTTAAAAACGGGTTTCCCACCCTTTTTCTATGTCCCGCCACCCCTTTGCTAAACTTGCAAGAGGCTATTACACTCATATGCAATATCGCGTTAAATGTGGTGCAAATAACTTCACTATAAGTATACCTGTATAATGTTGTTTCTTTTGTAGTACCTAACCTACATACCTAACTTAGTCACCTCTAATAATATAATAGCAAAGCGCGCTGAGGTTCTACATAGATGATTTAACGTCAGGCGCTAAAATGCTACTAAGTAGGTACTCTTAAGAGGTAAGAGGGATTTACTACCATAATTCTTAATTACATAAGAAGTATACAAAGAAACTCGTGTTGGGATATAATATAGTGGCTTGCCCGATTGAGCTCATTGCTTCAGCAACCATGTAAAAACCGAAAGATGCACCACAAGAGGAAAACAGGCGAACCACCAAACGTAGCGTAGGATTTAAAAAGGTTAGCGTTGGACATAGGCCTCTTCCAACCAGTCCTTTCCCAAATTAATGGAGAGGCTTTTATGTTCAGCAGTGGATGTTCTTTAGTAGAGCTGACGATGATGGAATGACATGATTCTTAAATGCAAAATTACGCACAGAGATTTGTCATGTCAACCAATAAAGGAAAATTCATTTTACAGTTGGTGTTATCCCGTAACTAAGTCGTGGTGGCCTAGTGGGCAAAGAATCAACCTCTCAAGTGTGAGGGCGCGGGTTCGATTCCAGGTCAGGCAAGTACCAATGCAACTTTTCTAAGTTTGTATGTACTTTCTAAGTATATCTTAGACACCAATGACTGTGTTTCGGATGGCACGTTAAACTGTAAGTCCCGGCTGTCATTGAACATCCTTGGCAGTCGTTACGGGTAGTCAGAAGCCAGTAAGTCTGACACCAGTCTAACCAAGGGGTATCAGGTTGCCCGGGTAACTGGGTTGAGGAGGTCAGATAGGCAGTTGCTTCTTGTAAAGCACTGGTACTCAGCTGAATCCGGTTAGACTGGAAGCCGACCCCAACAAAGTTGGGGTTAATAATGACGGTGGTAATGAGATCCTAATCGTCATCGTGTCAGCTAGCTAAACAAAAATAGCCTGACAGAAGCCTAAAGACATTAACACTGCAACCAGATAAGGAATTTCGGGGGAAAGTAAAACGGCTTAAGACACGAGAATAGCCAAACTGATATCCCTGGTTAGCTGTCGAAATACAGTATTACCAACGCTAAGTAAATAACCAAACTAAAATATTCACATACCGACTTCTGACAGTTCACAAGTCAAGTTCACCCATTTCACTAGCTCATCGGTATTCCACGCGAGTAATTTGGCAAGTGTATGCAAACTGCTTCGTACGGGGGTAGGCTGGCCCCCACTGAGTCTAGCGCCAGTAGTTCAGTGCTCAGCAAGGATGGCGCGCGTCCGTGCGCTCGCGCATACAGCCTGCCTCACGATCATACTGCTCGTGCAAGGTATGTTATCATGTAGCCAGCTTGCAAAACTTTAGTCGGTATATATTATAATTATTATTTTATTTTCATAAATAGGTATTGTTGAGGCAGTTTTTGAATAATTTGTTAAATAGTTAGAAATGGAATCAATATTTCGGCATTATTTTCTGGTAAACTCTGGCCAGTAGTTTTCCCTCAAAGAACGTTAATTTCGCGGGTACCGTTACATTTTCAGTGACAAGGTAATTGAGTTCAATTTTTTATCAGTGTTTTCAGTCGCTACAGTTATTTTTATATACCTACCTAAATATAAGATTCCTTCATGCCTGCAGACTACTTCATTCACTCGTGAATCCTGCCCTGCATTCCAGCAATTTCGATCGGTAGGACTCCTATCACTTCTAATGAGTGATACGACTCTTAGGTATTTCTTTTCTCATTAGCAGGGTATCCACTATCAAGATAACTAGTGCGTACTAACAACAGTTTCCTTCTAAAGCAATACCTAGTCTAATTGCAAGTGACAATTAGCCAATCCGTTCCCTTTCGTTGAGCCCCTATCTAAGCTTCTACGTATACGTGCATTATGCAGGCTCTTTCACTGAAATGATTGCTAAACTAGTAATTATCCACAGTAAGTTGCTAGTTATCCACGCTACACCATCATTTAAATACCTACCATGCTCTCTTTTATGTAATCTTAGAGATATGCAAGTGTAATATCGTCATTAATGTTGCTATTATGGAGTACTGGCACATTAATCTTACTTTTATTGAATAACATCATAGGACATGACTCTTAATTAAGCTTTTTTTCTGAAATGGATCAGCTACTACACACGATGCTTTTTGAGCAAACATAAATAACAGTCAGACGTTACCCAAATCTTTGATGAATTTTCCATGAACGGAACTTGTTCGTCACCATCAGAGAAAGTGACCAATCCTTTGATTCAATAATTCCTTCATCAATGCGAAGAGAAACTGACCTCAGAATCAATGAAGAAAAAGCCCACAGTACTATAAAACCTGTCCTATAACCTACCTTTATAGGAGTTAACAAGAAATATTGTTTATGAAAACTTAATACTTAACTACGTTTACGATTTACAGCCTATCTGTAGTGCCACTTTCCTAGATTCTATAGAATTTTCTAATATATAAAGTTGCTTACTTATGGTAAATTTTGTTTTATTCTTGGTGCAGGTACAATTTCACAAAGACACCCAATCAAAGAGGCGTTACTGCTGCACACTGATGCATACGGCAACGCTACGTTTGAAGACTGCGTGTGGCGACGGGAGAAGGAAGCCTGTCCTGATCCTGATGTTAATCTCCATTTATATACTGAATCTGATCCTGTGAAGAATGTTGTGAGTAAAACAGTCCTGATTTTATCATTCCCGGAGTTAGAAAAAGCTCACTAGTTGATTGGCAGTACGGTCTCCTACTGAGTGAGGTTCTTGGAGCCGGTGCTTTTTAACTGGAACCGATTTTTTTCTCCTAACGTCCAGATTATTAGGTTGGATACTTGAAAGAATATTAGGATGACACTAGCCGCGTTTTCTGTTGCTTTAGGGGTTGTTTCTTGAATATTTTTATTTCACCCTACGGATGTCGGTCCATTTCTAATTCTGTCAATATGAGTAGGTACCTATCTTAATGAATATGTTCACAAGTTTTTATAAGAAACATCAGCATTGTATTGTCATGTTTACCTACATCTCAATGAGGGATTGAAAAATATCTGTCCAACACATTGTTTGAGATCTTAGTTCTCACGGGCCTTTACTTAATAGACACGCAATGTAATGTTGTGTTAGCAATACTTCGAATAATATGATAAATTAAACAATAATTTTCAGGATCTGATAGGGCAAGTTTGTAGCCTGTTATTGCGTTACCTTACGTTACGTGATCTCCATGGCCCCATGGCCCGTGTTATTTAAGAGGACACGAGTTACCTACTTGGACGCATGATAATATTCACTTGGGCTGCGTATGACAGCACAACGTGTATTTAGATTTCACACCAACATTGAGCCAGAAATTGTGTCCAAATATTTCTCTGACGATTTCCATGTCATGCATGATTAGGTCACTCTTTGGTGTGAATGCTGCATTTGTGTTACTGCTGAACAAGGGTCTTGGTCTTGGTAGCTGAATTCTGTGTTGCTAATAAATTGGGCACACGTTTCTTGCGATTTAAATTTAATCTTATTTCATGAAAGTTAAGATCATGGAAAGAAAACATAATATCTTGAAGACCAATTTTTATTTACACCAAAGAAGTAGAGTTAACATTGAAACTGAAAAGAACGAAATTTTTATTGGAGCGTTACAAATCTAAACTGAGCCTCACAATATCTAGTAAGTAATACATATTTCAATAATAAATAATGTGCGTTATGAACGAAAGCGCTCACCTCCGTGTTTCATCAGCTGTGACCAAGTGTGCTCCACTGTTTACCTATTACTATTAGTAATGCCCATTGAGTAATCGATATAGACATGCAAGATGCTTTGCGTAAAATTTTAATCGATTTTCTGTATTGTCTAGACGCTGTTTTTGTATCGATCCGATTAAACAGATAAGTGTTATGTTTCGGAAGATGGAAAATAGGGACAGTAGAAATGTGTCAAGGATTGTTGCCTCTTATTGATCAAAGAATACAAAAGGATGTTCTAGGTAGTTACATAATGATGACCCTACGTCTGCCTGCAACCCTGCCTTACCTTTCGAGAAAGAACTAGCGAAATATTTTGTCGTTAGGATACCCTTCTACTAGCTTGGGGTTTCTACACGGATGGGTTTCTACACGGTGCTATTTAGGTGGCCAGGTGGCCACCTAAATATTCATCATCAATCATCATATATTCATCGTCAATCATTTCACTTTTGTAACCACGATACTGCCTATCCAGTGAATACACTGCCTATACAAGAATGCGTCCAAAATACCGCTATTCGTCCTCGGGGGACTGGGTCTTCCTTCGCGGGACTCATAAGTTATTGCGTCCACACACGGTCCATTCATGGCTGTACCACTGTACCACTGAATTTACAATAAACAACATTTGTGTTACAAACCTACTTGGTACCATTTGGTTGTCCTTGAAACGAGGATGCTTTGTTCTGTTAGAAATGGAAGAGTCTGCTTTGATTTTTTTGTTATTGTCAGGAGGATTTTTGTCTTCGACGCTTTTGTGCCTTGCTTGACGAAAAATAAGAAGTTTTGTTCTGATAATGAAGAAAGCTTTGTGTTTGCGGTAAAACATTCACTAGCTTTTTCCTCATAAAATACACAAAACATTGCGTTTTCAACCGAGTAGTTCTTGCGATATTTTCTATATCCGTCTTACATTTAGTAATAGAAATAAAACTTTTAAGGAAAGATCGCACCGTAAAAATTACAACACCGACGAAAATTTCATAACCCGCTATTGGTGTTCCGCAAGGAACTATTTTAGGTCCAACCTTTAAAAAAACCTATTACCTTACCTTACCTATTCCTTTTCTATATTGATGGAAATATTATTTTTTAATGCACGTATGTGTCTGTTTTTAGGTAGATCTAAGCAGCCAGGACTGGCTTCGTCAGAGTGGTTACGACCCGGCGCACGAGAACGTTCTACTCATCCATGGATATGCGGGAGGAGACGACACTTTGCCTATTGTCGTGTTGAGAGACGGTAAAAAATGGTTCTAGAATTTTTTAATTCTTTTGATATATCATAGTTACTATGATGGCCATCATTTAAATATCTACCAAGTGGTTTGAAATAGGAAAATTAGGTTTTGGTTTCATATGAAGTAGATGCTGAGGACATGATTTTTTTAATTTTAAATTTTAAAAGTAGATTCAAGCTTTAGTAAAGTTCATACCAAAGAAAAAGAATGTAACCATAGCCATGGCAGCACCCTAATGTATCCGTAGTGAATAATGTCATTCCCATTGTCAGTTTAATGCTGGCCTGTGACTGCCGCAGTACCTAGTTAGTACCACAGTATCTACTTCCGCAAAAACCGTTACAGTTCTGATCGATCGACGGCATAAATACGCCAAGTTATGGGGGCATGTGGGCATGTATTTGATGTGTTGTGCACAGTGACAAATTTTGGACATAGAAAACTTCAGCAGCTAGGTATTACACCTAACAGGTTATAATTATTGAAAACTTTTGTTCCGTTGTTTGATTATCTAATTATTTGAAAGAATACGTGACGGTACACAATGGAAAAGTAGTTTATTATCTTAATATTCAACCCAGGTACCTACCTACATAACATAGGTTTCTCACCACATCGCAAAGCAAGGAAAGACATTACAAAGGAGGAAAGCGATTACAAAACTAAAATTTACAACAAAATTACGGTCCTAAGTACGCAAACCGCATCATAATTAAAGAACACATATGTGACTATTGGCATTAATGAGCTTCCCTGGATCGTGGCCAGAGAAGAAAGTGCAAGTGTTCACCGGTACTGTCGTGTAGGAACACCGCCAGTTGCGCACGAGTCGCATTACAATGCGCGGAGCGACTCCCACGGCTTTCTCTACGTGTTGCAGCGGTTCAATGACCTGCATATCAGCGTTGACAGTCGCGAAAATTGTATCAATGATTGCTGTACCTAGGTGGCTCTAGGAAAAAATTACTGCTCTACATACGAACGTTTTTCTTATTCAAACTAATTTAACAGATGCTTGAAAGATGGTGTCTTGTATCTTTCTAAGTGTGACTCGTTTATTGAATCAGCTTACACCATTTGGCGACCGTCTTTAGACCTCAATGTGAACCTAAACATACCTATTTCCTCAGCATACCTGCGCCGCGGTGGCTACAATATCTTCATGCTAGACTGGGGAGCGCTCTGCCAGCCCCCGTGCTACGTGGCTGCGGTACACAACTTGCGGCCCGTGGCTCGCTGCGTGGCTGAAGCGCTCGGAGCCCTGCGTCGAGCGGGGCTCAGGACTGACAACCTCACTTGTGTGGGGCATTCGCTTGGCGCTCATCTGTGTGGCATCATCGCTAACTATTTGACTTTTAGATTGAATAGGATCATTGGTAAGTTAACTTGACTGTTACTTTTGCAACTGATGATGAAGATAAACAAGTATACTAGTTGCCCACGAAAAGCACACACAGAGTACATATTCATGCATATATTCTGTCCATGAAACACAATTAAGAATGCGATTCCCAGGGCATGCAGTAATAACTACGATACCCCGAACTCGATTACATCAGCTTTGTTCAAATACATAATCAATCTTATAGTTTTTTGCCATGATTTTTTTAGACTATGTGTTATGCGAAAATCTATACGTTATACCGACGTCATTCCAGGGTTAGACCCAGCACGTCCTCTGATCCGATCAGCGCCGGCACTTCGCCTAGACCCGGGCGACGCTCGTGCGGTCCACGTGCTGCACACCAACGCCGGCCGCTACGGAGAGGCTGCCCGGCTCGGTCACGCCGACTTCTGTCTCAATGGGGGAAGGAGCCAGCCTTATTGTGAAGATACACCAAGTGAGTATAGCTGGTTAACGTTATAGACAGGTAACAGATATTCAGTTGTGATGCAACAACTCACCTGTGCCCAGTAAAAAGGATTAATCGAGGTCTTGAAATGCAACGGAAAATGAAGTCGTGATACTCAGTTGACACTTCCTCCAGTTGCACATTCTGGAGGAAGTCATTAGTAATTGTAGGTAGGTACTTTTAAATGTTGTTTTTTTTTTGCGATAGGTAGGAAGGTAACATTCATTCTACAAGCTCAGGATGGCAATAGAAGATATCTTTTTTTGCCTAGAAAAAAGTTATGTCGCAGAATAGGTACTTACCTTCTAAATAGTTACCTAAGAATTATTCCTACTACAATTTACTTGAAATTTCTTTATCCCCCCTTATAGACGAGGCGCTCTGCAGCCACATCTGGTCGATCTGCTATCAAGCAGAGAGTCTGTTTCGCTCCAGAGAGGCAGCCCCGTGCGGGCGCCGGTGCTCGGTGCGGGTGCCACCATCCCGGGCCTCCGCCCTGCCCGTGCCTATCGGACAGCCTGCGCCTATGAGGTTGGTTTTATGATTGTAGACTTAAGATCCTGCGATTTTTATGACAAAATAGCCCCAAAATTTCTTCTTCAAAGGTTTACCCTAACTAACCTGGGGGGTTTGCTAAGCCGAGGGCAATCCCTCATAATAATTAGGCTCTATTCTACTGAAATAATCACACAAATTGAGGGCCCTCCTTTTTGAAAAGTAGGTTAGATAAAGATCTCCCATCGTCGCTAAAATTAAACATAGATTCTCTCACTTTGATTAACTAATTTATGTGCACATTAAAAGAGAGCATATATTGAAGACTGATCAAGTAAATAAACTATGTGTTTTGTCTCATCATCATCATCATCAGCCTATCGCAGTTCACTGCTGGACATAGGCCTCTCCAAGTGCACGCCGTGTGTTTTGTCTGCGCTTCATTAATTCTCAGAAAGCCACAACCTTATACCTCAAACCACACGATCTTATTCTTAATTCCAGTGCATCAGGTGCATACTGTCTCGAAGACTTCGCGACGCCATTCTGCCCTTACACATCAGGGCTCAAGGAAGGTGATAATAGGTGCTGCCTAGACGAACTGTACGCGGCCGCAGCGACCGCCGAGCCCACGCGCAAGCGACCGCGGCCTGTCCGTCTGAGAGGCCCGCGGTATAGGCAGAATGATAGCGATTATTATACTGTAGTCTGATAACATAGTTTTAAACAGAGTGCTATAATTATGTTGTTAAGAAATTCGAAAAGAAAATCATGGCTAGAAATTGCAACTTTTTGACGGAAATTATTATGTAAAAAAAATTGCAATAGCAACTTCAAAATACGGTAAAAATGTGTTTTTGTACATACTTGTTGTACTATTCTTTTTTAATTCATAGATATGAGCACTCTATTTGTCATTAAGTCTGTGGCGTTCTATCGCCCCTTCTAGCTCGTTAATTTTTAAGTGAAAGTGGGAGGGAATTATTTTGTTGGGTAAAATTATTGGCAGTCGAAAGGTGTCAGCTTTAAGCCTTTGTACAAATACGTCTCGCAATAAAATGGCGTTTCATTGTAATTAAGCTTTCATATTATTTTATTATTTTTTTAAGGAATAAATTGTTAATTATGTAAGAACAAAAAAAACTAAACAAACTGTAAATTGTTATTAGAGCAAGTCATTTGCATAATATTTACAAAATGAAATGTTCAGATTTATTCATTAATAAAATTATGACGAATATTTATAATTGCTAGTACTATAAGTGTAAATGTGTACAGATTGGAGAAGTTTAGCCAAAGAAAATCTTACCATTTAGAAATATTATTGAATAAATTATTACTTTTACATGAGACATTATTTTATCTACCTATCACCCAGGTTTATATTTTTATGGCATTTAAAGGAGAAAAAAATAAAAAGCAAAGGCATGAAATAAAACTTATTTTAAGTTAATTAATTAACTAAAATCACATCCAAAGTAACATTGAAAGCGAAAAACAATCAATCAAACATAGGATTTATGCCCGAATGTGCAAATACCATTTTATTTTTAGAAGCGCTTAGAGATTATTCTCTATTCACGTGTTGTAACGAAAAGATTCAGTAAAAGAACTTATTATTTTAAAATGTACTATTATTTTATTATTGATATACATAATCTCGATAAAGGTAATCTGGCTTGTCTGCACGGGTAGTGAATATATCCGTTTGCGCAATTTTATACTTTAGGGCAACGTGAACTTTTGCGCAACTTGTATTCTTGCGCAAAGACGTATTTTTGCGCAGACTATGTTGTGCGCAATATAATAGGTTTTATGTAAACAGATGTAAGCCAGAGAAAGATTATACATAGATGACTTAACGTTCTGTATTTTATTCTACATATTTCATTTAAATAATTCGTTTCACAAAATGTAGTAAAAGTAAATACATCACCAAATTAATCACCTACTAATTAAAATACATAAGGAGTATGGATGAAACTACATACATGGAGAGGGTAAAATACCTGCGCTATTTACTACAGTAAATTGTCACATATTAACACTTTACATACAACTGTGGTTGGTATTTATTAAGTTTACAAGAATATGATTGCCAGGTAATGACTAAAACAGAATATTAATGAGTAACAAACTAGCGCCCAAGTACTCCGAAAATATAAAACCTCAGTTTGATTCAAACAAATGTTTGCCTACAATGAATTTTCATATTCAATTTTCAAAGCAATCAGTTATTTTTAGAAAGCTTTAATAAAGCTAAAATGTTCATGCTATGAGTGTACTTGGGCCTTAAATGTACTGAAAAAAAACCTACTATGTATCATCGTATATGTTATAGGACAAAATATACAAAGCAAAAATTATTGCAGACAAATAATTCTGCATCTAACTATCAACATTCAATTTTTTTCCTGGCAACCCTACTCACTGACAGTTGAGACACGTAATTAGAAGTGTTGTCAGCTCTTGTTGCCGGACATAAGCAGAGATAATAGAGCGGCCTTTTCTTTCTCCTTCTTACGAACGACGTCGAGGCTTCGAGTACGCCAAGTGCTCTTTCTTAGCTTTATTGGTCTGCTGCCTACGTAGCGACCTGGAAATAATGATTGGATTGATTTATATGATCAGCTAAAGATGAATAAAGACTGAAATGGATTTCCTATCCCTATTTTTTTATTAACTATTAATATTACTTCTACACTCTTTCTACCCTACACTCTTTTCTTTTGATACACTAAAAAGGCATCATTTTACACAAACACGCCAGAAGTGTGCATTTATTGAATGTATTTTATTTGAAGTTTAAGGGGGTTACCCCCTTACTTATAAACGTGAATTAAATATAAGTAATACTTAAGGGCTGTTTAAGAAAATTCTTACTTATAAACGTTGCTTAAGCATGTCTTAAGGAACATTTAATCACTACTTAAGACTTTAAGTAGTGATTAGTTAAAATGTTGCTGAGAAGGTGATTAGAGATTTTATAAGTAAGGGGGTAAGTGCTCTAATCAAGAATACTAGATTAATAAAAAGACATGTTAGGCAGTAAAAAAATTTTTAAGTAATCTTACCATCCATCTCCTTCATAGCCTTGATGAAGTCTCCAGGGTCCTTGAAGCTGACAAACCCAAAGCCTTTGCTCTTGTTAGTCCGTTTGTCTCTGATCACTTTGGCTCTTTGGAATGAGCTGTATTTGCTGAATGTTCGCGTCTGAAATACAATATGTACATAGTTCAAGATCAATGATGAAAGGGAAAGGTATTAGAAAGGCATTTAGCCTGCATCTCTTCTAATCGCATCACTTACACATGGATCAAAAAGCAACTTATTTCTTTATGCCGAATATTATATCAATCGATTCAGGCATGAGACCATGAAAGCACAACAATTATAATCAAAGGAGATCATTCAAGTGTCGAACATTTTGTACCCAAAAATGAAAGTGCCGGCCAGAAGAAAAAAATAGTAGATTCTTGTAGAGAATAATGCCCTGAAGATTTTTTACTATTACAAGAATTGTCTACAATTAACCCCCAGGCTGCTATTTGACTTTGAAAATACCAAAAAATCCCACAATGTTTGGAGCATTACATTACGGCCCCAAACTGGAGAAGCCAGCCGCTGCCTTCAAACGACTCCTGCCCGACCTGGAAAGACATCAAATGACCCCTCTCGCTGTGGGAAAGTCAGACTCTTACTGACTAAAACCCATCATGGGCAAACCAGGGCCGCGGTAATTCTTTCGAAGAATCCCGCAGCCCCGATAAGCCTTGTCCCCGCAAAAATATCGTACTATTCTTGTCTTGCCCTGAAGATTTTTTTACTGTTATAAGGAACGTCTTCGGTTAACCCTCAGACTGCTATTTGAGTTTATCGTGAAAAAAAATCTATACTTGAATGTTACAACAAATAACGTCCAAAGTATTTTTTAACTAATTGAACGTCTACCATATACCCCCCCCCTCACCCCTCCTGCTACAGCGAGGAGACTTACTGATTTAAACCCATCATGTTCCTTCTGATATTGTACCGGGGCCGCGGTAACTCTTTCGCACAATCTCGCAGCCCCGGCAGGTTCTGACCCTGGTGGGCCCCACTGGGGTTTGCTGACTGTCTGAGGAGGGCTTGGGTCAACGCTCGCCGCCGACACAGGCCGGTAGTCTCCAAGGCGGCGAAGGGACGATGAGCCTCTCTAAACTCACCGCCCACAGACCGACGTCTACGGTGGCGGGAGTCTTCTCGACACCCGACGCGCGTGGTGTCTTCCACGTCCACCTCAGCGGCTGGGATGAGAGGCGCGAAATCTCAGTTATTCCACCGCCTCCTTCTCTGGCATGCTTCGCAAAAGGAGACGAAGGCATCCCATTCCCCCTCGCCCCTATAGAATTTCGAGTGGCTCATCGTCCCCCGCAAACCCCAGGTGACCAAAACCTGCCGGGGCTGCGGGATTATTCGACAGGGTTACTAGACGTTCGATTAGTTAAAAAAATACTGTGGACGTTATTTGCCGTAACATTCAAGTATAGATTTTTATTAACGATAAACTCAAATAGCAGTCTGAGGGTTAACCGAAGACGTTCCTTACAATATAAAAAATCTTCAGGGTATCCTCGACAGGAATCGTACGATATTTTTGCGGGGACAAGGCCTATCGGGGCTGCGGGATTGTTCGAAAGAATTAATAATAAATAATGGCGTCCACGGCCAAATTCGGCCACGGCGCTGTTCTCATTTTAAGGAGTTCAGCCAGCTGCGCAGGACATATATATAGTGCACGAGCATTTGCGCAGACACAGGTGCACTCCCTATTCCTTCCCTCTCATAACCCGATGGGACGGCAATCCGACACGACCGGAGAGAGATCAGGCGCAGGATCGACATTTACGTGCTCTCCGATGCACGGGTGAATCAATCACCAACTTCCAGACTGGCTGGGGCTGCTTTGTGAAAGTTTAAGAAAACCCACAAAGCGATTTCGGCCCGACCCAGGAATCGAACCCGAGACCTCGAGCACAGCAGCCGCGCTTGCAACCACTAGACCAACGAGGCAGTCTAAAGAATCGAATGAGTCGAAAGAATTACCGCGGCTCTGGCTACCCCATGATGGGTTTTAGTCAGTAGGAGTCCGACTTCCCCACAGCGAGAGGGGAGTCATTTGATGACTTCCCAGGTTGGGTAGGAGTCCTTTGAAGGCAGCGGCTGCCTTCTCCAGTTTGGGGCCGTAATGCAATGTTCCAAACATTGTGGAATTTTTTGGTATTTTCAAAGTCAAATAGCAGCCGGGGGGTTAATTGTAGACGATTCTTGTAATAGTAAAAAATGTTCAGGGCATTATTCTCTACAAGAATATATTATTTTTTTACTCTGGCCGGCACTTTCAGTTTTGGGTACGAAATGGATGATCTCCTTTCACCATGAAAGCGCAAAAATCAAAATCTCCTCCATTCTTATGCTAGTATAGATATTCTGAGTGTTAATAAGTTACTCACAAGCAGTTCATCAGTGACGTCATTGCCGAGGTCTCCGCAGAACATGCGGAAGTCATCGTCAGGCCAGTCCAGCAGTGTCACGTCTTCCCATACCTGACCACCCGCTGTCCGCACCACCTGGAAGTAAACAATATTCATTTATTATAAAGCTTGCTTTCACCAGCGGTTTTACTTGCGGCCCTGATAAAAATCATGTTTTCCTCAATAAATGGGTGTAACACTGAAAGTTTTTCAAATCAGTTCACATTCAAGCGACAAACAAACTCTTCAGCTGTAGCTGTTTTCCCGCGGTCTCACCCTCGTCCTGAGGGTACTTCTTCTTGTACTGGATAAAATGTGAACTCACTGTAAAATGTAATATCACTAAGGCGTTGTGTAGCTTCCCAAATGTGAATATTATTTCAAATGGGTTGTTTAATGTTTACTCTTAGCTGTTCATTACATTAGTATAGAGTTAATTGAATATTACCTTTCTATTCTTCTTCTCCTTCTTAGGCTTGGCAACTATATCAGGAACGGTGATGACGGGCGGCGGCGGCGCCACCGGCGGAAGCTCTACCACCGGTTCCGGCCGCGGCGGGGGAGGGGGCGGACTGCGTTTCTGGTTTTACAAAGAAATAATCATCATGAAACCGTAAAAGAAAATAGTAATCATTAAGTCAGGAAAGCCTGATACAGAATTACATTTGGAATAGTTTGTATTGTGGTTTTATGAACAACAAACAAGTATAAAAATACAAGTATAAAAATCTGTTTGGAGGTTGCTTGTTATTGACGTACTTCTTATGGCTAGTCAAAAGAAGTTTCTACTCCAGCTATTTACTTTTTTATGTTAAGTTTTGCCAAATTCTGGTGCAATATACCTATACAGAAATATGGAATATACTGGGGAAGGTGCAATGCCGCTCGACACTTCTAAGCATATGCCTTTAGGCTCAATATAGTTACTCTGTCACTACAATATATTAAACCTCACGCTTTGACACTCACCATCAGCACATGAATTGTATTTCAGCTCCTTAAAAATATAACTTTCTAAAAAAATTGCTATCTTACCCTCTTCCGACTCTCCTTCTCTTTCCTCTCATCGTCTTCCTTCGGCTGTTTATACAGCTTGGGTGCAGCAGACAGTACGACTGGCTGCGGCTTGGGCGGTGGAGGCGGTGCGAGCTGCGGGCCCGGCAGCCCCGGACGCAGGTAGCCCGGGAGAGATGGTGGGAACACCTCTGTGGGGGGACGGAGACGTACCTGGGAAGAAGGGGGGGTTGTCAGGTTTTGAATTTGTGTATAATACTTTAAAGCTGCAGAGTCTGTTTTCTCTAAATCTCTGGCCCTACTACTCTTTATCCATGATAGTAGCTTCCTGTTCCTGTTCCAATTATTCCAAAAAAAAAAGCTGAACCACCTAGGCAAAATTTGTTGAATTTAATTCACCAAAGACTCATAATAACACCTTAAGATTTCAGGTCACTGCAGTAATTTAAACAGCTCCAACTGTAAAGGAAGAACTTTTATAATTGGTAAGTAAATATTTTATGTGCCTACAGATATCAAAAACTGTGGGTGTGGACAAAACACAGATGTGCTGCACTATACAAATCTTTTGAGGCTGTAGTGGGTCTCTGGTGGGTCAGGTAGGACTATGTACACAAATGTAATAAGTCAGCATAAATTACCTGTGAAGGCACCATAATAGAAGGCGGAGGCGGGGGCGGAGGTACTGTAGGGTACATCATGGACATGTTGAAGGTCGGCATGAGTGGTGCTGCAGCTCTCTCCAGCTGCTGCTGAACTGCACCGAATGTGGCGGCGCCGATCACGGCACGGGAGGCCACTGATACTCCGCCGTCGCCGCCAGATATCTCGGCTTCAAACCTGGTGATAATGATTTTATTTATATATTGAATTTTTAAGGTATATGGAAATAGTATGCAATTTCATATTGCAGTAGGTCCCTGTATATTCCCTGCAGAAATGAAAGTGGAAAATTTATTGCACCTGTATAAAATAAAATTTGGGAACACGACAGGAAGGAGTATGCAAATTCATAATAAACCTTTGGAGCACTGGTTAGAACAATAACTTTTGTGCCCTGCACAGCAACACAAATTGAATAAGCTAGGTTATCATCCTAAGATTTCAGCTAATCCGTCCTTTCCTTTTGATAGTCCTGTTGTTCAAATGATTAAAATCTAACTAAACACAAAGTTTGCTCTTAATAAGAGTAAATATATTTTTGACAAGCATTTTCTCTTACAGTTTTATGTTGTTTATAATTGTAGATTATTATTGTTCCTCTGAATAAGTAGAAAACCTGTGAAGCTCGCTTATTTTACCTCTATGCTGATGTACTTCGCCTCTTTAGTTGGTCTGGGAAACATGCTGAAACCCTTGTAGGACCTTCACAGACTGGATAATGAATACTTAGCTCTAAAGCAGCTTGAAATCAAACATTCCAATGTGATTGTTGAGTTTATAAGAACAAGATAAAATTCTGTTGCTGCGAAGAAGTTGGTCTATAGAATTTTGTGGCTTTGTAGTTTCTAACCAAAAAGTTTAATATTTGTAAGAGGTTGGTATATAATATGAAAGGTAATGCTGCTAACCTGGACATTTCATCCTGCATCTGCTGGTATTTACTGGAGTCGTCCATGTTGCCGCTCGGAGTTTAACCTTAAAGCAGTCCAAAACGGTTACGTAGTAACTAGAATTCAAGTGTACGCCACTAATTACAATCGCTCTTGATACATACAGGTCCGCACATTGTCGGGATTGTTATTTTAACAATGTAGGGTTGGATGGTGATTAAAATAATGCAGTGATTTGCAGGACAAGCAAAGCGGACACAACGCAATCTTCTCTCAGATTGACAGTGACGTTTAATTTGCTGTCATAAAATGCGACGTTGTCACTATTTGTTTTTTTTGCATTTGTAACATTGAGTTTGACATTGACATAGATGACACTATTCACTATCAGGGTTTCTAGCCTAAGGCAAATTCCCTAAATTAGGGGAAAAAATTAAAAAAGTTTGAAATAGAAATCATTTATTTGCAAAAAATGTATGTTACAGATATTGTTTAAATACCTTAATGTTGTTTTAGATGTTGTAAACCAATATTCATGGTAATTGTTTAACATAAATATGCTTAGCCTACATCCTCAAAAATTGTTTTAAAACTACATCCCCAATTCAGCTTCAGTTGATTATTTTATCGCTTACTCGTTTACTCAGGGAAATAGTATTTCTAAGTGCTGACAACCCTTAACTTGACGCTTGGTCGCTTGCTTTCTTCCTCTAGCGTGTTCGTTTACGAAATTCCTTCATATTTGTGATTGTGTTCATTCAATAACAAAATACAATGATTGAAGAAGACAATAAAACTATTTGGTGTGGTAATTTACCTGAACAAGTTACTGAGGAAATACTATACGAATTGTTCTTGCAGGTTTGTATAACTTATTTGTTGTTGGTGCTCAGTTCATTAACCAACAAGGCCTTTCTTAAATTTTACCTGATCATACCATTCTACTTGCAGGCCGGACCATTAGAGAAAGTCAGAATACCTAGAGACCGCGATGGACGTCAGAAGAACTTCGCTTTTGTCACCTACTGCCATGAAGTATCAGTCCCATACGCAATCAACCTATTTCGAGGAACCTCCCTGTTTCACAGGACTTTAACACTACAAAGCCGAGGACGAATGGTGACATTACCACCGCCGATCAGATGCTACGGACTGGAGCCTCCATTAGAGTTCCCTCCTCAAATAAATATAGCCAAACAGTTTGTTGACATGACTGAGCATCTGAAAGAAGATGAGTTTAAAACTAATATGATTCGCCAACCTCATGATCCTAATGATAGGTTAGTTATAGCCAGCTTACAGGGCAACTGGTCACATCGGCACCACCCCTACAGGCCTAAAGACAAGTCACACAGAGATCAAGACCGCGACTATCGTCCCAGGGAGGCACACAATGATAACTATGGCAGAAACAAAGATAATAGGAATAAGCATTCAGGAAACTGGCGAGACAGGAGAACGCATAAAAAAGGGAGCTACCATAGATAATCTTAAAGATTTTTTTCTTCAAAAACTTTTGTACATACTCAAGATAATGTAAAATATTAAGAAAATTACCTACTTTTTTGGAATTTGTATTCCATAATTCTAGATATTGTATGTAAGGCAAAGAATGCCTTTTAGCAATGAGTTTAGATTTTCTGTCAGTACTTTGTGCTTCCAATAAATACATTAAGGTATTAGGTAAATAAAACAAATGATAAAGAGTTGAATGAATATTGATTTTGTTTCTGTTCAAATTATACAATACCTGACATTGTAAGGACAAAATATGAATTGACATTTTAATGTTTTATATCTGCAACGTTACCGAAAAGGATTTGGTTACTAGCTATAAAATATACCAAGTTCGGTCGTTCTATCTTATTTGTTTCTATATTTAAATTTTCATTTGTTTAATAGCGATTTTTGTACCAAACTCCTTTTCTGTAAACTTTGCTGGTTATGACTGACAAACAACATCATAGATATTGTTGTTACAACTGTTACATACGGATAGTTTTTTTTTTTAATTAAACCATATTATTTCACTGACTATAATGTGTCTAAAATTTCAGCCTGTGTTAGTTGATTTGATCTGTCCCAGTCATTTGGTATTTGTGTTGCATAGTAGAATTGTCTGAATTCATCCTGGAAAAATAAATAAAACATTTAATTAGGAACAAACAGTAAATTCTATGATTACCTATATCTATAGTACAAATTTTAATATGAGGGTTCTTTTGTTAGAAACCGATGGTTATTTTTCTTTTATTTAGATACGTTATAAATCCCTATGAAGAATATTTAAGTACTGGGGCTCGATTCTCCTAATTTTACTTAAGCGTCATACGATTCACGTTCGACTCGATTCGACTGAGATCCAATCCCGACTCGATTACGATTGAAGCGTATGTGGCATTCTGCTATTTTTTCTTTGAAATAAACGTTTTTATCCTTTTCTGTCATTTAATAATGAATCGTTTTGTCTGCAAATGATTTACGATTGCAAAATGATTGTACAGCAAACTACCGTATAGACCAAAATCACCAAAATAGCAGACCAATCGCACACCAATCAAATGTCAATCGAATACGATTGGTCTTTTATTAGTAGCAGAATGCCCGATATGGTTAAAACTGCTATTGCCATCATATTGCGATTCGTTTTCTATTCGATTTTGACATTATTAACTTAGGAGAATCGGGCCCCTGGTTCAAGCAATGATGCCCGCACCGATTGATAAAATCCGCCAGTGTGTAAGCGGCCTTAGGCGCCACAATTTTTTCTCTGTCATCGTCGTCATTTCAGCCAAAGGACATACACTGTTGAACCAAGGCTTTACCCAAACTTCGCCACTTTGCTCCGATTTCGTCAACCCTCATCCGAATTACAGTAGTCAAAACAAAAGAAATACAAAATGAACTCACGATTTCATTCTTATATTTGTAGCGGATATACCCAGCTATGTCGTACACAAAGGCCATAGACACAACATAGAATATAACCGACAGGATCCTGCCTTCCCAGTCGAAGTAGTCCGTTCTGAAGATCTCGAATATCAAGTAGGTGCCCAGAAGTCCTCGTAGAATGAGAAACAGCAGGAGGTATGTCACTTCTACTGCGAAATATAAGTACGAGTTCCCGTAGCCTTCATGCTTGAGGAACCTGGGGACATAATGTAAATAGGTATCTAGGCACTTGAGAACACGGTATTACCTACATAGATATGCTGAAGTAGGTAGGTATCATCTTTCATTTAGCGTTATAAAACTAAAGATGTACGAACAGCAAGCGACGAGGTACAAAAACTGGACTGTGACTGGGCAGCAAGTATTCAATTTGACCCATGCGGCAGTTGAACTCTCACCACATCCAGCGAAAAGTATTCATTACATGTCCAATGCTTTGAGTCAAATGTTTTGATGGAAAGCGTAAGTAAGTATTAACATCATTACTTAATCAATTATTTATTCATAAGACTGAATTGATTGGACATATTCCCTGAGAGACAAGGTCGAATAGCAAGTTAGCAGCTAACTTTAAAAACTATGTACTTAATCGACCAGAAATTAAAAATAATTGCCTTAGGAAAATACCTAGCTAGCTATTTTTTAAATGCTATAAACACGAATTATTTTTTTATCAACAATATTTGCTTTATTTGCGCAACATTTTACAAGGCCACACATGAAAGCAGAAGGTATTTTTATTTACCTAGAACCCGCGATAGCAGGGTAGATAGCTGGCTGGTATATAAGTTCAAGGACTAACCATGGTAATTAACAAATGGCGTTTCCGTTGGCCCTATTATTATAAGTCCTATAGAAAGTTAATGACATTTAAATTTGAAGGACAGTGGAATATTACAGCACACCCTTGCTACATGAGCTAGCCAGACGCTTATGTTGGCCCTAAATTGTACCTAACTATTAAATCACATGTCTTAGTAAGTCGTATTAATCATATAATGCAGCACGATCTATTTTGCGTAGTTTCGCTGCGGTATGATTCACACCCTACCTACCTTCTAAGTAAGAATTTTGCCAGTCAGCATGGTAGTAAATAGCGGAGTCAACTCCCCATGCATAGCCAACCTACGCATACACTCAAGTATTGAAAATTAAGGAGGCTAGCATTAGTAGTGAAGAGAGAAACTACATAATGCGTAATACTTTTACTAACCATCGTATCTGCAGAAAAGGATTCGTAAGCTCCAAAAGTACTAGCGTACAAGCGAACGTGCATCCTGTGTGCTGTTTTTGCATGTATCTGGTGATGGCAACGAGGGCGGCGGTGTGGTGACAAAGCATCGTGAAGCTTTCATTGTAAATCAAGCACCACAGCAGGTCGAACGCAAAGTAGCCCCAAGACCACACCATCAACATGTATTGGCATGGCAATAGCCTCCCTGGAAAAGGCTTACGAATTTATATCTTGCAGACCATCTACTTACTCACTTCTACAAAAGGGTCTGATTGGAGAAACAATATAAAAATTAGAGCAATTCATTGATCGATTAAGGTTTCTAAACCTAATAGCTGGTACATCTTACGCCACTACAGATAAGTTGCCGTAGATAACGCTGCTAAATCATTGCAGATACTAACTAGTTAAATGCCATGGCGTCAATTCTCGCCACTTGCATTGCGTGAGGCCGCCAGCAATGGCAACGCTAGCGTGTATCAACGTTATCACCCTTGAACACCATTCTGGATTCTTGTTCGGCGCGTATTCTACCGTTAAGAAGTACATCCAGTTCCACAATAAGAACGAGATCAGTTTGATCAGGGATGCGGTTGATAGCTCGTGGCTCATAGCCGGTTAACACTTGAGCATGGATTACATGTGATGGAGTCTCTATCCTCTCCAGAATTCATGGCTTTAGAGCATTTCGAGCAGGTGGTGTCCGGTCTGAAATTATTTGTTTACAGGTGGGCTCAGAACTATCAGGTTGGCTCTGACATTTGTCATATTGCCACTATTGTCCATAGATGTGTGTACTGTGTACTACGTCTATGCTATTTATTTTCGTACAAGAGTTCTATTGCAGTTGATTCCTCCTTTGTAAGAAACTAGTGAATCAGCCGTAGTAGCGACATTGGCATGCCCATGACCCTGATTTACTTATGACGTCACAATTATTTCCCTCTATATGCACTTTAATGCACTCCCCCCATACCTATAGTAATTTATATACTCTCTTGTTTGCTATCCTATGTACTACTATATACTACCCCAATGTACTTCCTTATGTATACATAACATAGTGAGTAGGTACCCTTATGTACCCACTACCTTAATTACTACCTTCTCCTATGTTCACCCTTACTAACTGCCTTTATGTACTCTTCCTATGAAATCGTTTATGTACTACTCCTACCTACGAACTCATGTACTCCCCTAAAGCACTCTTATAACCCATCTACTTACATACTCCCTTAATATGATCTACATATTTTTATGATCTCCTCCTCCTTTAGTAGGTAATGAATAGATAAAAGGGTAGTACCTAATCAAATTAAAACTACTATTTGACCAGAATATTTATTTACTAATAAATGTTTATAAATTAATTGTCATATAATAAAGTTCGCTCCATTGGAGGATAACAATTCAACTTCATTTTAACACAGAGTCGTACAGTATAATATTTAATTTATTTTTACTACAAAAATACCTTTCGCATATTTCAGTCATATTTCACAATTTCACTTATTTAATTAGCTGTCAACCATCAGAGCTCGACTTTTAGGGAGGAACTTATAACTTGGGAGACAGGATAGCTATCGGTTCCTATCGGTAGCGTAACTTATCGACATACTTCTCGATTGCTCGATATCGTGAAGGTGGCATTGCTTCCTTGAGCATTTGTTTGAACCGCACGTCCTCACCGAGGGCGAGGCACAGCTGCCGCGCGTGCAGCCGCGTGTCGGCGTTCGCATCTGCCAACAGCTCGCCCGCCGCGCGCAGCAGCGACGTGCGGATGTCGGACGGCAGCGCCAGCACGTGCGAAGCCCCGCCGTGCCGCACCAGCTGCGCCAGAGCCGCCGCAGCCGCCGCCCTCACCGGGCCCGCGCGGTGAGTAGCCCCACGCCTGGACAACGCCACCACTGCGCGAACCTCACTGCCACCACGTGCCACCTTCACCAACGCATTAGCAGCGTCGGCTCGCAAGAACCGGTTGACATCGGCGCAGCGCTCCAGCAATGCGCCGGCGGTTTCTTCGACTTCAGGATCCAAGGCCCGACCTCGGTGCTCAAAAAGCGCGCCCAACGTACCGCAGGCGGCCCGCGCTACTCGAGATCTCAATGAGCGAACATGCGTAGCGGCAGAGCGTGCAGCACTGCGCCAGCTAGCTGCAGGAGCACGGGCCGCTGGGTCCGCTGCAAGCCTTTCAGTCTCCACGAGCCCGCTGACAATGACCTCCCAGTCCTCATGTCGTGCCGGAACTATACATTCAGCGAGCGCAGTGCGCACGTCACGCTCGGCAGCACGTGGCGGCTCGTCGTACACGTCGCTAGCAGGCTCCGGCGTCGGCACTCCGCTGCGTGCGGGTGACGGCGCGCTGCTTCTCGGAGGTGTTGGTGAAGGTCGCGCACTTGCAACGGTCCGCACTGGCGATACCTCAACTACGGTACTCGCTCGTGATTCGATTGACTCATGACCAGTAGAGGTTCCCGCACTGCCGGGTTGGGAAGGCAATGGTGGAGGGTCAACCTGCAACTGAGACCGTGCACTAACTGGTGAGGGGTTAGATTTTTCCGAGTAGTCTTCGACGCGGATTGAAGGCGAACGGGGTGGCGACGGCACCGAATCTTGAACGTCGACATCAGCTGTTTTGACTTCAGTAGAGTCATCAAGGATAATTTTTTTATCAGATTCTTTGGAAGCGGAAGCTTTCTTATTAGTTTCCCCGTCCTCATAGCTGGTGAGCGCACTCGAGTCTCTGTGAACAGAATAAGTACAATAGCGTCACGGAAATTGTTGTTTACATGGGGGACGCGACGGGAGGGCCGGGTCGGAAATTACCGCGTGTGCGAGGGTAGGTCGGCGACGAGGTCTAGCGCGAGGGCGGGGGGCGCGGGGCGCACGGCGGGGCGGGGGCAGCAGCAGCGCAACATGGCAGCGCGTGCCGCCGCGGCGCCTCCGCGACTGACGCCCGCCCGGCTCGACTCGCGCCGCTATCCACACTGACTACGTGTAAACCTACCACCCGCGATCAATTGGCCCTATGTTGATGAACCCACTCTACCTGCATATTATGCAGATTAGCCCACCTTCACGGAATTTCTAGCGGCCACTCGCTCGGAAAGAGTCATTATGATTTTATTATTTCATGAGTAAGTTTCAATTAGTCATTCTTTTAAGGGTTAAAGCTCTTTAAGTTCTCGTGAAATATAAACTTACCTACTCAATAATCATGAAAATGGATAGGTTGGTGAAAGGTGAAAAGTTTCATGTCTACCAAGTTACAGACCAAAGGCGGGTCTCACAGTAGTCGGCCATAATTTTCTTAATTATTAATAGACGTTAAAGGATTGTTACGTGGTGTTTGCTGAACACGAAACTGGAACGATGTAACGATAAGGTAAATGGGTCGTCTCGTCAGCGGTTCATAAACGTTCTGAATGAAAGTGGGCCAATAATTTAACTTTCAAAATGTAGGTTAGCGGTGGCACGCTATTACATCCATTACTCTTGGGTACGGAGGGCTGGTACCTCGACAGGTCACATGCTCATATGTCGCGCCTATATTTAATACCTAATGAGCCGTTACAGTTGATTAGTACTCGCTTCGCTTTTACCCTTTAGAATTAAATATTAAACGGGTCAATACGTTAAGGTAATCCATTTGCTCGATACAATACATTGAGGGCATCACACGACATTAGGTGGAATTTACCACCAGCCATGGCATTATAAGTAGACGGTTTATTACGCCTTGCGATATGGTATGGTCAGACATTAGTACAGCCTTGCTCTCAATAATTATAGATGTATGTATGACAGAGACTATCTAAATTTTCACTTGATAATGTCTTTCAAAAGCTTCAATAAGTTTAAGATCGTGCTATCTTCAGAGTAGGCCGGCATTGCGTCGCGTCACGATGTGCGGTTGCCACGCGACATTATTCACACCCCAAACATTGCCAGAATTACTTTGTTCTTGAAATTCAATACTGTATATCATGAGTTAAATTGTTTGATGGTTGACATTTTCTTCGAGGTCGAATGACTTGTTTTTCTGAAAGCGTTATGTACGACTTTACGAGTGTTTTGCCCCATTAGACGAGTACTATCGATTGTAAGTCAGACTTTGAAATAGGGGTGAGTGACTCCGGCGTGTAATTGGCGGCCGTAATCGGCGGGTAGATTTACATAGATAATATCGTGCAGTAGCGGTCAGCTGTTGATATGAAATCGAAATTGGAACACGAATTAAGCCTGATGCTATTGACGATTAGACCTCAATAAATAACTTGTGTTCAAGGTTTACTTGATTTCGTTGTTTTGATAAGGAAGGCGACACACAGATATTCGTGAAGAAAAATCCAATTGTAAGATGTAGAACGGAACTCCGCTTATTGCCTTTGCGTATTTCTCTAGTTCCTGCCAGTAATTTTGTATAGTATCACTTTATTTAAATTGCCTTAGAAAACACTGAAAAACTCCCGCAGAAACATTTTTAAAATGGTACAATTACCTACGCTAAAGAAGTGTACCTAGATTATTGAGCTGAGCCTAGTTTATTGACCTTTCATTGCTCCAATGTTTGCTTTCAAAACCATTTCTTAAGAGTTTAATACCCTATGTCCCCAAAGCACTGAAATATTTACAATGCCTGCCGACCCTACCGTCTTCAAATATTCAATGCCTAAAAACTACTAACTCGAAGTCTAACGATACACATAACGACTTCACTTTTAAAGCAGTTACTACGAAGTAACTATTTACGGCCAGTTTCTTCATCAAAAGTTAAAATTAAAGTAATGTCTTTAAAGTAAAAGTAACGGTCAAATACGTTTTTTCAAGGCTAAAGTGACAGCAAAACTAATAGAAAAATTGAATTTGACCGTTACTTTTACTTTAGACATTACTTTGACTTTTACTTTGGCTTTAACTTTTGATGAAGAAACTGGCTGTAAGTCACTATCTCTTTCCAGCTATTTATCCCACATGGTGGTGGGGTCAGCTTTCCTAATTTTTCTTCTCCACTTCGCTCTATCTACGACATGTTTGCTTTCAAAAAAAAAACAAAAAAAAGAAACTGGCTGTAAGTGATATGTGGTAATACTAAGTTGTGATTAAGCATTCAACAAAGTAACAATTTCCTTATAAACTGTTGTTTCCAAGATAGCAACGAGCCCCTATCCACGACAGTCAGGTCAGATGTGACTGTTCCCACAATCCGAAGGTCAGGGTGTGGGTTTTTAGAAACCACTTGAGGGTGGAAACTTGCGTTTTCAAGGGTCACATTAAATTGCCTATCGAGGTAATTATAACAGTTATAGAACATTTACTTGGTGATACACACACACAATAATACAATCTATACATTGTAATAGGACTGACTAATCTCATCTCTGGAACTGATGGATTAATTCCAAATTTGCTGTTGCAGATTGATAAAAATGTATTTTGGAGAACAGGCGCATTGCCTAGATTAGGTTTTTAATTTTAACTATTAATAACATCGTGTACAAAATAAAACTCGTAAACATAACTTAAAGGGTTAATTGTGGAATTCAAAGTTATTGTGTGATAAAAACTTTTCCACCATAAAAAGTTAAATACCTATGTAAGGTAGCCTACTTTTCAAAGAAATTGTTGAGCTTTTTATTGCCCATGTCAAGTTAAGTCTAGTTATGGGTATTATTATACCACATTCATTTTATTTATTTAATTATACACATCACAGGGTTGGGTAAAAATAAAATGATTTATCATTGTTGGATCGATATGTTTGACTATCGACGCCCATCCACGTGTATGCAGTTGACTCAGTAAAAATGAATTTTCAATAAAGGCAATATTTTCAGCTTCATTTTCTTTAACGACTCGATGAAGACAATTATTTTATCCTTTCTCTCTAACGTGAAAAAAATTATGAGGGAAGCTCCTTTAAAGCTTTTCTTAAATCGTCCATCTAGACACACGGCAGTGTGTCCGCCAAGTTTGAGCAAAAAAAGCGACACACCGGCCGTGGGTTATATTACACGAACCATTTCGGGCCAAATTCGACCCCCCTATAACTCAAAATATGTAAGTTACGGGCAGAGGTATGAGTAGGAAATTCTAAAAGAAAATAAATAAGAAAATTATTGTAAGCTCACCTGTCGCTGAGAGGGATCGGTGAGAGCGTGTGGAATGGAATGTAATCCCTGCCTGGCTGCGACACACCTGTGGAGTGACGCATAGCTTTACATTTTCGCATGACTTTTCGTGTGCGTTCGCGCAGCGGAATGTTGTTGAATATAAAGATTTTAATTATGCAGATAATTAGTGTATGACGTCCTATAATTGTGTATGGTAAATAAAAAATTGTGTATGCAGCCTGTATGTAGTATGTATTGTGGAGAAATTCACCAAAAACAGATTCCGCTGGGCGAACGTTGGCGAACGTTGTCCTGGCGGAACTTTTTTTAATCCATAGGATTTAGAAGAAAAGAGATGTGTCCAAAAATTAGTGTGTATTTGTGTATAATTGATTATGTATGAATGAAATCAGTGCATGCATAAACTTCGGATAAAATTCAAGTTTCCGCTACGCGAACGTTTGGCCCTTAGCTAGTTTTCATATAAAGCGCTTACATAGAGAGCTGTAGATTTTTACATACGTTGTTTTGAATTTGTTTAAATTTGTTTAAAAAACAGATTTAGAAAAAGTCGTAGGGTTTAAAAGATAAAAATATAAATGTAAAATACACTTATTAGGTCTTAGTTCTTAAAGTATGCAGTTTGAGGTCTAGATTTTCACGTTTACACAAACCTTGTAAGAGTCTCCAACATGTTGCCAAGTATCAATGATGTTCCGTTAGTAATTAAAAAGTTATAGGATATTTTACCATGAATAGATCACTGTTTACAAAGCAGTCGAATATCACGACGTTCTAAAGGAATTGCATGGTAAAATGTATGCCAATAATTAGTTTAATCATTCAACTATTCACTTGCAATATTTCATGTCATTAAATTCAGTAATTAAAGAAAGACAATTATAATACTGACGGAGCATCGAAAACCTACATAATCCGACCAAGTTCGGATAGTTACAAAAAAGCGGCCGTGCCATATGTCTATAGTGGCAGAGTCTAGATAGTGGCATTATTATTTAAAAAATATTTTTCATTCAAGAAGCATTGTTTTATTTTTTGCCTAACGCTTGTGTACGCAACTGTGCCATATTAATAAATACTAACCTTCCAAGTTAAGAACGTTTCTTAGACATATGGCATGGCCGCTTTTTTGTAGCTATCCGATCTTGGTCGGATTATGTAGGTTTTCGATGCTCCGTCAGTATTATAATTGTCTTTCTTTAATTACTGAATTTAATGACATGAAATTTTGCAAGTGAATAGTTGAATGATTAAACTAATTATTGGCATACATTTTACCATGCAATTCCTTTAGAACGTCGTGATATTCGACTGCTTTGTAAACAGTGA
Source organism: Helicoverpa armigera (assembly GCF_030705265.1). Classification (NCBI taxonomy): domain Eukaryota; kingdom Metazoa; phylum Arthropoda; class Insecta; order Lepidoptera; family Noctuidae; genus Helicoverpa; species Helicoverpa armigera. The sequence continues at coordinate 2,634,200 of NC_087132.1, read as the reverse complement.
TCTATTCACCATATATCATGATAAAATATCCTATAACTTTTTAATTACTAACGGAACATCATTGATACTTGGCAACATGTTGGAGACACTTACAAGGTTTGTGTAAACGTGAAAATCTAGACCCCAAACTGCATACTTTAAGAACTAAGACCTAATAAGTGTATTTTACGTTTATATTTTTAATGTTTTAAACCCTACGACTTTTTCTAAATCTGTTTTTTATTAAACGGTTTTATTTAGCTTACCCTGTTTGTTTTGTTATTTATTCTTGGGTCAAATTTAGTAATTCAAATTTAAGTACCTTGCTGTTGTCAGATTGATCTGAAATTTGGTACACACCTTTAATTCCGATGACAATACAATATACTAATATCAATAACATTATAAATCCAAGATGGCCGCCGGTACAAAATGGCGGATTACATATTTTTTCCACAACCCCCTCAATATGGGTATCAAATGAAAGGGCTACTCAAGTAGAATACTGTCAGCAACCCCAGCGGGGCCCAACAGGGCCAAGGCCTGCCTGGGCTGCGGGATTGTCCTAGTACATAAAAGGCCTACGACGAAACACAACGGTTTTTAGTCAGTAAGAGTCTGGCACTCCCTCACTGCTGCTGACCCATATATAGAATGAGGAATATTCGGTAGGCATTTTCATTAAATACTAAAAACTAGAAAATAAAAAATCGGTAAAAAAACTTTTAAGTTAAACGGTTTTATCTTACGTGCACTGAAAACTAGAAAATAAAAAAAAACTGTTACTTACCTATAAACCTACATAGGTGGTCCCGGTCATATTAGACTAAAATAAAAACGTGGGGGCCCTCTGAAATCCTACCTATGGCAAAGCATATCTTTATACTTTGGTAGATCGTGAGCTCGGCGTTTGCTGGTGAAGCCGCTACGGCTGATTATTGATTGTCAAAATCTCCAGTTACGATTATAGTAAGTAGAAATATAGTAAGTAGAACCTCTAGAAGAAAGTATTACAGCAATAGTTAGGTAATGGGCCCCACGTTTTTATTTTAGTCTAATATGACCGGGACCACCTATGTAGGTTTATAGGTAAGTAACAGTTTTTTTTTTATTTTCTAGTTTTCAGTGCACGTAAGATAAAACCGTTTAACTTAAAAGTTTTTTTACCGATTTTTTATTAAACAAATATAAACAAATTCAAAACAACGTATGTAAAAATCTACAGATCTCAATGTAAGCGCTTTATATGAAAACTAGCTAATGGCCAAACGTTCGCGTAGCGGAAACTTGAATTTCTCCGAAGTTAATGCATGCACTGATTTCATTCATACATAATCCTACTAATATTATAAACGTGAAAGTTTGTATGTATGGATGTATGGATGTATGGATGTTTGTTACTCTTTCACGCAAAAACTACTGAATGGATTTTAATGAAACTTTACAATAATATAGCTTATACATCAGAATAACACATAGGCTACAATTTGTAAACATATTGTTCGAAATACTAAACCTGCGCAGACGAAGTCGCGGGCACCAGCTAGTCAATTATACACAAATACACACTAATTTTTGGACACATCTCTTTTCTTCTAAAGTCTATGGATTAAAAAAAGTTCCGCCAGGACAACGTTCGCCAACGTTCGCCCAGCGGAATCTGTTTTTGGTGAATTTCTCCACAATGGCTGCATACAAAATTTTTTATTTACCATACACAATTATAGGACGTCATACACTAATTATCTGCATAATTAAAATCTTTAAATTGAACAATATTCCGCTGCGCGAACGCACACTGACTTTTCCACTGAAAAAACTAAACTTAATACTGCGTAATTATAATTAACATAATACGCACTTTTATAATTAAGAGAGAACATCAAAACTACTCCATTGGCAGCATAATGAATGACTAATGATTTCACCACAAGACTAAATAATTTACTCTGAATCGTGATTGTTTTCGTTTTATGACGAAATCAGCTTATTGTATCTGGATAATATCAGCAAGATTTTTTTTCAAATGTCCTACTTACCAGGCAGGGGTGCGGAGTCAGGCAGAGGCCTCAGTCTTCTCGGAGGTGGTGGAGGAGCGGGAGGAGGGGTAGACCTGGCACGACGTCTCACTGGTACTGGCAACTGCGAGCTCCTGATGAAGAACAGCCTTTTACATAAGTTGGCCAAGTTAATGGGTTTAAGAATGAACAATGAAGTGTTGAAGAAACTTACCGGCTGACATGACTTGGCCTAATGTTCTCTATAGGACGACTCAGCCTTTCCCTTAACTGCAACAAACAATTGTACCTATAAAGTTCATCAACAAAGGATCTCCTTGACTCTCGATACTTTTCATGAATTGGATAGGAGTCTCATTTAATTTTATGTGCAGAGAAGAAGTTGGTTTCATCTGGGAAAGCTGGAAGTTACTATCCGATGTCAGAATAAAACAATGCATTACTGGATTTCGGCTACTCCTAAGAAACAAAGATTTCATCATCATCATCATCATCATCTCAGCCATAGAACGTCCACTGCTGAACATAGGCCTCCCCCTTAGATCTCCACAGATACCTGTTGGAAGCGACCTGCATCCAGCGTCTTCCGGCGAACTTAACAAGGTCGTCTGTCCACCTTGCCAAGGTGGTCTCCACTCAAGCACTTTTCGACCCCATCGGCCTTTTAGATTATTTTAGAATTACAAAGATTACAGAACAAACATAAAAGACAAAGATCTACCTTATTACAAAACACATCAGCTCTCGCAGTACCAGCGAGCCTCCTCCTGACAGCAGACAGCACGGCAGCCGGGCCCGCAGCCCTGGCCAAGCATAATGTGGCCCGGAGTTGAGCACTCTGGATCATCTCTTTGTCTCCACTTACCTATGACAACAGAGATACGAGTAGGAGATTAGGATTGCAAAGGTAGCAAATAGGATTTAAATTGTAGAGATGTGGTGAAATAAATAAATCATCATCTTAGCGCAAGTAAGTAGTAGGTATGATGCTATATTAACTGTCCAGAAAAAGCGTCTGATAGCGGATTAAGTTAGTTGTGATTGTGATGGCATATAACGATAGATAAACATCGGGTAAAACGCAAATGATAAATAGGTTCTCTTGGGATCATTACTTTTAAACTACTTAGTTACAGTCGGAACTACGCTAAAATTTACTCACCCCAATCATACTCGGATCAAAAATAAGATCAACAATGTGATGCAGTGCCAATCGCTGCAGCAACGCATGGGGTAAGGCTGCTGGGAGTGGCTCGCGTGCCATGCGGGAGATCAGGGCGGGCAGGAGTTGTCTCGCGCAGTCACTGCTTGCACCCCGCACTAGAGCGCATACTGCGCCCTCTGCCGGCGCTCTGGCGGCTGCCACCTGTATCATAGAAGAAGAAATAAGAACATGCAGAAGATTTTCTTCTTGAGTCGCCGGAAACTCGACTTCGAACTTTCGAATAGCTTTTCGTCTTTTTGCAATCTAGACTAATATACTCTGGAAGATCCGCCACTGCATCGTCACCTTTGTCTATTCCTTTAGATTACATTACGGAACATACCTGAGTTAATTAATTGCGAAGAATTACCTATGTTTTATTTACGTTAGCACTGATTTGCAAGCCGGGCGAAAGGATTTTACGGTTGGGTTTAGCTATAGGTAAGTAGCAGAAAGTCGCGTGAATACAAACAATAACACCCTTCATAATAATGCAAATATTTTATTCACTTTTATTTTAGTCGGTGCCATGTTTTGATTAACTTTTGATTAAATTTTTCACACAGTTTACCACGAAATGTTTTACGGTGTAGATAACACTGAAATAAGTATGCTACTCACCTATTTGGTGAAATTCTAAAAGTCTAGACATAATAATGCAATGCCGGTGTATTTATAATGACTGTCTGCATATAATATGCGATACAGGTAAGTAATACAGTATTTTTATCAGCCACTTTGACACGCGAAGCAAATAGGGTTCGTCCCCATTAGATAAATGTTTTAACTATGACTGCTGTGGAAACAGGGGTTGACCATTAACTAGTAATTCTAAATGACAGGTAACCTATATAAAAACGGTAACAAATATCACTATTAAAGACATGGAAAGGAACTTTCGGGAAAAGTTAACTTCTCATAAAGGTTCCTAATTAGTGATTTGCAATTCTAAACGTTTCTCAGAAGTTTTCGTACTTGCATGGCTCTCGCTCGCGAAACTTTTTTGAAAGTTTAACGGAAAAGTTTTCGACTCTACCACCCCTACACAAATTGCTGGAGTAAGTAAGTACCAACACTGGTTTACTATCGTCCCCCATGTGAATGTGAATTATCATAACTATTTGTTTTAGTTTATCGTGTGAGCGATACATCATAAACTGTGGTGACTTACGAAGCGCCAATGCGGGCTAGCGGGCTTTCATAACCGGCATAACTATCTAAAGTATTTAACTGAAAGTTCTACACAGAACTATGATTTCTTCATATTTTCTCAGATAGCTGATACTTCTAGTATATATAGTAAGTTAAATAAACTAAAAAGCCAGTTCGTTGCAAGTTATTCTTCATTTATTATGACCATCCCTCTCTGTTCTAAATATCCACGTTGCTTCGGACCGGTCCCTGTACCACGTTTTTTATCCTCAAGTTTCTTCTAAGTTGAGTGATCTTAATAGTCTTGCATTCATCCCCTTTCTCTCAACTCTTTATACAGTTATCACTTCTTAGGGGAGCTTTTCAAATGCTGCTGTGGGTGCTCAGGCTTAATTAACTACATTTAAACCATGTAATCTAACCTCATCACTAAGGGCCCACATGTGATGCACGAGCGACAGCGCAGCCGGCTCCACCTTCCTCACGCTGCTGGCTTCCAGTAACGTGCTGTGGAGCTGGTCAGCCGCGCGTACTGCCGCTATCCAGTTCTCCTACAGATGAGGACAACATGGTTTTGAAAAGAGATCATTGCTAAAGCCAAAATTATATGTTTCTACATGGCCAGTATTTGTGGAAGGGTCGTATGCCAGGACCTAGATTATGCTATGATTAGTAGAAGCTCTAGTACCGTAGAAAGTAAATAAAACTGTGTCAACTTAGCCACCACAATGAACGATACTAATGTGAATTATAGTTTTATTTAATGTTTAAGTGCTTCAAAATCCTATCAATCATCCATTCACTGGTAAATAAAATAGATTAAATTGTGTGTGCATGGAAACCTAGGGGTTGTTTATTTAAACTACGGTTAAAACCGAGGATAGGTATTTTGGTTCTGAATAGCATAGGTAGGTATGTACCGTATTGTGTAGTTGATCGGACACATGTTGCGGAACCACTCCCAATTCTTCCCAGTCGTAATGCGACCTCAGTGGAGTTGGAGTCCGCGGAGTTAGGATGTCGGTCTCCTTAGGGGGTGACGATGCTAGAAGACTCAACACGAACCTGTGTGTTAAGGTTTTGTGAGAAAGATAGACATCAGTATCGATTGGTAAGGACTGTGTGCTAAAGGATCTTACCCGTCTCGCTCCAACTCTACCCGTGTTTGATGACGGCGTGGAGACACCGAGGGACTACGCTGCAAGTTGTGAAGAACCTCCACCTCTTTGTGAGGCTCCACAGGACTACGCGAACTGCGACCAGATTTCTCTGGAGACCGCACTTCAGCCAGTGACAATGCTAAACCAGACATTTCTGTAATTTTGCTATCCTCATCATCATTCTTAGATTTAAAGTAGTCATACAACTCGCTCAGAGATTTCGATTTTACTTTTACTCCATTATATTTAGTTACATATGTCGGCTTCTGGGGTTTATTCTGTATGACTGGCAGAGGAATGCCACTCTTTTTTCCCAGTTTATTTTGTGATTCTCTTTCCAATGCTGCTCTTTTAATTTCGTTCATTCTGCTCACTATCGCCGGTGTTACAGGTGCCATTAGTTCTTTATAGTTGTCTTTTCTCTTGTCATGAAAATTGTTGTCATCTTCGCTTGTCAATAAGTTATCGCTATCAGGGGTCCTTATCTTAACACTCTCACCACCGAAACGCACTCTTTTAACCACAACATCCGTGTCTTCGGAATCACCATCACTATATTTTAACATATTTCTGTCCGAGCTATCATAGTCATCTTCACTTCCAGTATTCTTCTCAGATTCAGTCTCATTCTCTTCCAAAACGGTCATCGTGATCGCAGTATCAGAGTCAAATTTTATTTCTGTTTCAATTATAACTTTTGCAAAATTATTATTATAAAAAGGTATAGCCCCAAAAGAATCTTCCGATGATGAATCAGTCGACACACGGATGGGTCCCGTGTGGTTATTATTAAAAACATGATTAATTTTAACTAAAGGTTGGTTATTATTATTTCTATATGCAGTTTTTCTAGGAGCATAGTAAACGTCCATTGAATCTTCGTCATAAGTTTCACACAAATGTCGAAATCTGTCCTGAACTTTAGGATCTAATCTAGAAAGATACATCATATAATCCCGCGGTCCACAAGCCCTTCTCAGTTTCAGCAGAGATCTCTGTGCGACGTCTCTGTGTACCGGATCAAATAGTTTCTCACCTAACACTTGAAATATTGGTAACATATCGAGATGTGAGTGTCTTCTTTTCAATATACCCATCACAGAAGGTATGGAGAGTATAAGGCCTGTGATGACGTTCACTTTTGTATCAATATTCGCGGAATGTGGCCGTATGTTGTGATAGGAGCATTTGTCCAAAAGTGCTCGCGCCGCGCATTCCACATCTTCGCAATGCGTGCAGAAAACTTTTAAAGCATCCAGCGCAGCTTTTCGAACGTTCGGTGAGTTGTGTCCTAGATTGTCGACGACTTGATCGAACGGAAACGACAGCGCATTGCCCGAGAGTGGCAGAAGATCTGCTAAGACACGGAGTGCGTGAAGACGTACTTCCCACTCGGGATGCGTGAGGCGGTCCCGTATCGCGACATAGAGGAGTTCCACATCAAGGTCCGGTGGTAGGGCTCGCGCCCGGAGCACGCGGTCCCACAGCGGAGCGAGAGGCGGCGGCGGTGTTTCGGGCAGTTGCATGGTGTTGGACTGAGGCGAGGGCTCGCGTGCCCAGCCGGGCCGCGTCGCGCCACACAACTGGGTTAATGGTCGGACGGTAAGCCACGCCGCCCCTGACCAATCGATGGAAACACATAGCTACGTGTAACGGCTACGGTATACGTACACATTCGCGTGTACGCGCACTTACTTGCAACACAATAATACTTACTGATTAGCATAATACTTTACATGGAAAAGTCACTAAATACGGATAAATTGTTTCATTTCCTCTAGGATTACGGGCGACATTAATAACATTCAGCGTTTTCTCGTGCAAGAAAAAGTTGTTAACGCGATGAAAATGTCAGCTAAACTCTCACGTTACTTTCTCAAAATAAAATAAAAGAAACAGTTACTTCAGGATTCAGATACATGATCAATTACATTAATCAGTTAGGTACATTAATCAAATAGCTGAAAACATAGGAGTATTGGTATCATTTAATAGGCTACCTTAACAAAATACCACGAGTTCCACCATTTATTTGGTTTACCTACTTAGTGTCACCTAAATACCGATCCAATTTTTCACGTTCCTAAACATAGTTAAGCTCCTAAATCAAGTAGTTTATAGTGCTTATTAAAACTTTTCAATGCCCAAGAATTTGGGGTCAGAAAAGTGATGAAACGAGACCTTGTTCCAGTTGCTCTTCCTAAAATTAGCTAAGCTACTCCTTCGGAGGCACAGGTACTTTCGTAGATGTCAATTCATTTGATAAGGATTCAGGTCATTTTGACATCAAGGCCGAGACCTTCGTTTGGACATCTAAAGAAAGACCCCACCACCGGTAACCTTGGGGTGCGTTACAAAACATTGAAGAACAGCTTGCTAAAAATGTGCCATTAATTTATTTCGCACCTATTGTGTTTTTTTACAAGTTTTTCTTTTCATATCTTAGGTTGAAACTACCTAGACTAATATTTTTACTTGATTTGGAATTTCGACAAGTTGTTTTGGGTAGATAACGTACTTTCATAAGTTAAAATTTTTCAGCACTTGAGTCCTGGAAAATTGTGCATTCAGATACATGTCCAGCGACCAGACAGCTTATAGAAAAATATACAAATTATACCAACCAACCATATACAAACAGATTCGAACCTAGGACCTCATTCACGTCATAGGGTAGATAGGTAGCATTAGCAACTGTGTCCTTGAGACTAGCGATCCTATATAATTTTGTACAACTTAAAACATATAATTTTTTTCAAATTAAATAAGCGCATTTCAACTGTTGAAAAATAAGGTAAATAGTTTCTTTATTTTCTTGTTATTTAGGAATTTAAATTTTACAGATAACGCAACGCCGTGTAACGGAACGTTCTGTTGGCGGCCATGCTTATTTTGTAAGCTAATGTCATTTTACAATATCAGTTTGGGTCGTGCTGTGGATGTTGCGTTATTTGTTTTTTTTGTAACATAAACAATTATTTTTTACATTATCGATGAAGTATATAAAGGAATACAAAGTGAACGTTTCAGTGCGCGTGTTACAAAGGACGTTTTACTTCAGAAATATGTTACCGTGATGACAATTAAAGTGTGAGTGCGGATCAAAGATAATGCCGACAAGATGAAGGTTTTATCGTTGTTATTTATGATTACGACGAGCTGCGGCGTCTGTGTGATCCTCGCTCAAAGCGATAACTGTACTAGAACTAACAGTCGTGGTGATTACAAACTATGTGTTCGCAAGTTATCCGATACATTAGCCAGTAAATTTAGTGAAATTGTGGTCAAAGAATTGGGCAGTGAGTATACGGCGCGCTTTGAGGTCAGGAGCGCTTACAAAGTAAGCCGTTACCAAACCTCTGACAATGATGTGTTGACCAGCATTGCTGACAAGCTGAGCTACAAACTGTCGTCAGCTACAAACATACTTCGCGACATGAACAATGTTATAAGCGACAATAGTACGCCGTCCTTCACTCAACCTTGCCCATTCAATTCTATTCGCAAATCGGTGTTTATAAAAAGTTCCAATGTATACAACAGTCTGCCTTCACAGGATCCTAAAACTAACATGCTGGGTCGCTTTAAGGATTTAAAAGTTAAGAGACAGTATTTCCTTTCGCACATGGATTATGCTACTGATAGAGATTGTGCTACAATGCCTCACTCTAATTTGAGGTACCTTTACCATAAGATTGTGCATCCCGAACCAAAACTGGTGGTTTTTATAATAGATAATAATATGAAAGAGGATTCATTACAACATGCTGTGCATGTTGCCAAGGAGACAGTATATGCCCTGCAGGACTCTGACATGATAGCTCTGAAGATGACAAACATGACTGAGTTCCATAAATTCGAAGATACTTGCAGTACAGATGGAATGTCCGACCTTGGAAATGCCACAGAGAACAATAAACTACTTCTGAAAGAATACTTAACCTCTTTAGAAGTAGCTCCCACAAATGTGTCTCCTCTAGCAATAAACAAAGAACTGAAAAACTTACTACTCCAGAGAGATTTGCCAAAACACAAGCTATTTATCTTCCTGACAGACACAAAGATTTTGAAAAATGAAACATGGCTCAAAATATTTCCATATTCTTCCAACAAAGATGAGACTTTGAAATTCGCGATTGGGCTAATTTATGAGAATCAAGCTGACAAGAACAGTTCATTGGGTATATTGCATATTGACAAGTGGCACACACATACAAACAACCATTCAGTGATGAGGCTTCATATCAATGACAGTGGAGTTGTGGGGCAAGTAGCCTCAGCATTCATATCTCTGTTACCTGGACATTACGGCAGTAAGAAGATCAAAATTGAAGGACCAGTGTGGGAGGCGACAGAAAGAGACTTCATGATATCTTTAGTGCTACCAACACCAAGTGGAGTGCTTGGACTTGACCTGTATTGGTCAGATCTTGCAGAGGACTTAGTGTATTTTAAAGGCTCAAATGATAGGAGAAGAGCATTTGTGATGGATTTTTCAGGTACAGTTTTAATGCACACATTTTTCCCCAGGCCAGAATCAGCATCTGATAAAATCAAATTTACAAAACTGGAAAGTGTTGAGACATACTCTTTCATATCAACTGTAAAGGAAGAAATGTTAGCTAATAGTTCTGGCAATTTGACTATGTATGAACAGAATTCCACAAAATCAATTATTTACTCTTGGAAATGGGTAGGAAACTTGTACATAGTTTGTATTGTGTCTGAGATAATGGAACCTGCTGTATACAATAAAACAAACATCTTCTTTACTAGGAGTAATAAGGAAATATTGTTCCACAGGTTGGATTTATTCCCTCCTAAAATGGGTAAAATGTGTAGACATTTCAAACAGATAGCTACTATTGATCAGGGTACTGTGTATTTAAGTCCGTCAAGCTTCCAGTCACCTTTCACCTATTTATATGACATGGGTGATGGCCAAGAAGCTGTTACTTATATGCAAAACTATTTAGCTTACTTAAAAAGTGTTGCTCATGGCTTACTTTCCAATCCCGGTCTCAAGAATGAAATTCAGCAAGATGTTGGTTTCCTTAACTCCATATTGTCATACTATAAAAGGCAACACTTGCATGGACCCTATTCAAAGTACATAGTCAGAAGATATGCAGTGACAGAGAGTGGGGTTCTGGTGATGTTCCCTGGCACTGTATTAGAGTATGATTATGAGCCGGTGAGGAGGCCTTGGTATACATATGCTTTAGAGAATCCTGACAAAATCATTCTAACACCACCTAATCTAGATGTTGGTGGTGCTGGCTATGTTGTTTCTATATCATATGCTGTAAAAAGTTCCTTCTATCCTACTATGGTTGTGTCAATGGATGTTACTATGGGATTTCTGTACAAGCTTCTTATAGATAGTATGCCCCTATGTGCCATGTCTTATGTTAAATGTTTTATCATGAACAATAAAGGCTATTTAGTGTCCCATCCTGGACTCATGGACCCAAACAGCTCTGGTCCAATTGAACAACAACATATCACACATAAAGAATCCATGATTGCAATCGACATGCTCAATCACAAAGGTTTTGTTACCAAAAGACTGTGCAATAATTTTTATGATAAAACAATTCAGCGATTTTACGAATTTAATACCTCTCTTCCTAATGTGCTCTCTAATGTGGTATCAGGAGACCACTGTGTTCATTATTACATAGCTGCCATCCCAGGCACCAATGCTTTCATAGGTCTTGTAAACGCATCTTGCAGCGTGGGCGCTTTCTGTCCTTGCAGTATGGTTGACAGATTATGTCTAAACTGTAACCGAATGGAACAAACTGAGTGTGAGTGCCCATGTGAATGTAGCTCAGAGCTGTATGACTGTCCCAACTCAAACATATCACGTTTGAACCAACAGATACCCCTTTGTGGCATGATGCTTGAGAATAATAACCATAAGTCGCATTACTTCCATAACTTTGCCGAAAATTTGAAATCGTGTTTCGATTTTCAGTGCGAGACTTATTTGTCACACTCGTCCTGTCTGGGCGTTCTTGGTTGTGAATGGTGTCAAATAGACGCTGACGGTAAGACCCCACTGTCGGCGCCATTCTGTACGTCTCAGTCAACATGTTTCAACGGCGTGTTGGGCGCCGTCACTCCTTACGGAGAGGGTACTCTCGGACATCTCAATAGAGATGCGTTCGGAAACTATTCGGCAATAGGACCAATCGTAGGGTGTATAGTCACTGCAAGTTTGGTTGTTGCCGTGGCCATATACTGCTACAGGCAGAACGTGACCACCGCTAGTTGCCATAATTTGTATGTCGATGGTCCAGCAGAGACCTGGCATGATGCAGATGTTCAAATGAGCCATTTGCAATCTGATGATATGCATGACCAGTCTGGTCAAGATAAGTTGTTACCAGCCATGGAGATAGAGGCATCTATATCTCCATACAGGGTGGTCACAGGATACAGAAGACCACACACAGCAGGTGGTTCAGATCATGGGTACTCGACAATGACTCCCCATGAAGATTCAGAGGCTACTGGGTTTTCTGTGAATGAGCCAATTGTACTATCAGATGACACCAAGTCTGATGTAAGTTGTCCTCTGCCTGCCAAAATAAAGCCCAGATTAAAACCTGCTAATGATTTCAGCATTACTGTCCTGCCCTGTGGCAAGAACAGCATCATAGCTCCTGTTACTGTGCATAGACATATGGAAGCCTCTTAATTCTTTAGGTCCATTAAATAAATCTACCTCTCTGTGTATATAATATTTGATTATTAATTAATGTGTTTATTTTTTATTGTGATGAATTTTATTTGCTAACCATTTTAATATTTTCTCCAGTTATTTTGATCAAGTACTTATCATACAGTAAGTCATTTTACGTATATTTGGTGCTCTTTATGTACTTTGTTATAAGAATCATTTTATAATTTTAAGATAATAATATTATTGACTATTGATGTTCCATGATAAATAATCTGCTGCAGAAAGTTTTATAAAATTAATTTGGTCTATATAGATAATTTGTTAAATACTGGGTACTTAATCTAATCTTTATCAAGATAATCTTGATCGTAATGGCCTCATTTAGATCAATCAGGAACAATGTAATGTTTTGAAGTGGTTGTAATAAGTTATTGCATTCTATCCTACTACTGGCAGCTCATTGATTACATAGTATACTAAGGTAAACAGAATTCAGGTTGTATCATACAGGTCTATTAGCATTATGTAAGTTTTATATGTTGTATTTTCTGTGTTAGCTTGTAAGACGATATATAAATTAATTTTTGATAAAAACTAAAGTGCCAGTGCCTCCTGTATTATTAAGATATAAGCAAACTTATTTTTAAGACTGAAATTGATGTTGGCATTTATTTGATGTAATACATTTTCTTTTATAACATTTAATTGTTTTAATTTCTATAATTAATTTAATTATATATACCAAATGACTGTTTACCATCAAAAGGAGAGATGAACAGATTTGAGGAAGATAATTTGATAGAAAAGTAGTTCATAAAAATACATTTTTATTATACACATTTTTGGATACTTCACTTCAACACAACTCTTAAACTAATGCCGACCCCAACCCCAACATGATTGGGAAAAGGCTCGGAGGATGATGACTTCAACACAACTCTTAAACTAATGTAATTGGAAATTAGACACTCAGCATATCAATGCTGAAATTAACATAAAGCAAGTACCCTAGAACATTTGATGTAACCTGGCATTTATCAACTGTGATGCCGAAAATTTTGATGTCAAAAATCTAGTAACTCTCAAAGATACGTCCAATCGGTCCAATAGTACCTAATCTTTGTATGTCGGTGCCGATTGAACCCCAAAAATTCTAAAAAGAAAAATACTTTTTTCTTTAAATAATTCAAGTTTCTTTCTGCACATGGCTTCTTCAGCTCAATGAACCTGTCGCAATTGCTACATTAGTTTATCCGGGACTGACATTTGGAGTTTTCTTCATAAAAAATCGATCTATTCATCTTCAAATCGTATATGCGTATGCGTGGGTTGAGGCGAGGCGGGTGCCAGTGCATGCGCAGCGTCTCGTGACTCGCCGAGCGCCAGCAGCCGGCAGCGGCCGCGCGGCCGCCGGTGCGCGATGGCGCTCTCGGCGCGGGACCACTGCTCCTGCTCTTCAGGACCTGATAGTATGCGGGCGTGGTTCGCTGTGTTGGCGCAGTACTGGAATATAAAAGAGATATTTGGATTAAAGTAACATGTTTTGCTGAGTAAGAATGTTATCAAACAAAGTTTAAATTAGCAGGTCTCTTATTAGTAGATGAATGAAAATATTGGATACTCTTTTTCTTACCTCCCGTAAAATCACTTGTGAACTTAAATTCGGTCTTAAAACCTTAAGAGTAAGAAATGATAAAAATATAAATGATAATCATACCTCTTCAGCTGCTTTAGGGGTATCGAATCTTATAATCGCTTCTGTCTGCCCCTCTTTTACATCAACGTGTAAGGCGTGAATATTGCTCCTAATCTGAAACATAAATTCAAACATTTTAAACACATAAACTTAAAAAAATCAAATCTCTTTTACTAATTTAGGGTCAAATCATTGTACAATTTTCTACTCACAGTCCTTTTAGTGAGCCTGACATCTAAGCAAGGCTCAGGTAGAATTTCTTTCACAAATAGACCCGGTACTTTCTCTATGGAGGCTATTCCTTTGGGAGCATCTGCTTGGCCTGAAGGCAGTCCTGTAATCAAAGAAGGAAAATAATAGTATTTGCATCAAGATTAATGTATCAATTCCTACATGTATAGATTAATGTATTAATCTTGATACAAATTCACGTGAGGTCAATCCCATAACATATAGGCTGCGGTATGCAGGTACTTAACAATGAGACAACTAACCTGGTTCAACTTCCACAGACGGCGCGGCTGGCGCCGGTATACTAGAGTACTGATGTTTCTTATTGTGTATGTTCATTTTCATCTCCTTCATATACTTCCTTTGAAGATTTAAATACTTGTTCCTAAGAGCTTTCCATTCTGACTTTGATAACACTTGTAAGCCCCACAAAGCTCCTCTTGGTGCTTCATTCTTGCTCAAGTTATTTTTAGCTTTGCTGCGTTCTTTTGCGGTGCGTTTCCGACTTTTCTTCTTTCTTGGTGTGTCGCTGTCGCCAGTTTCTTTACCTTCATCATGGCTGGTTAGTTCATCCTTAGATTCTAGGTCTAATAGTTTGTTTTCCTGAAATAATTTTAAATAATATGTAATTAATAATTTAAATTAGTTATAACTATTGTTTGTAGATAATTGTGGCAATTATTTTTAAAGAACTATGAACTTACTTCTGTTGGTGTTGTCACACTGGCTATGCTTTTGGTTTCTTCCTGAAACATAAAACATTTACTCCATAGAATATAGATAGATATCTAACACTTGAACATTGTGATGGTTCACTTCAGTTTATAAAGATCATTGAGGGAACCATCTTAAGTATTTTTTTATTTTGAAATTAAATTGTAATTCAGCACTGTTTATACTTACTGTAGGAGTGTCAACTCTCTTCTCACTATCAGACTCACTTCCCAGCTTCAACTCTAAACCTTTCTGTGGAGTCTTCTTATCCTTCTTTTTCTTCTTCTTAGGGGGTTCATATTCTTCTTCAATCTTCTTCTCTGGGATGTCCTCATTTGGTTCATCTACTGAGAACATCTTTATCGAAGATAGGTCTTCTGGTGGCATGCAGGTTGGTAACTTGCAGCCCATTTTGGTGAATGTGTTTATACATTTCTGAGCGTCCTCTGGTCGGTTGAATTCTATGAATGCAAAACCCTGTAATGGTAGAATTTCAGAGTTCAAATGTGAAGATATGTTAGTGATATCATGATACATGAAAATGGTTCATTTTAATGTAGTACTTCTAACAAAAACTTATAGCAATATCCTATCCGAATAAAACAAAACTTAATTATTGTATTTTGGTATTTGAGAGTGCTTCAGTATATTACCTTAATTTTCTGTGAGTTCTTAAACTTAGGAAGAGATATGTAAGCCACATGGCCGTAGTCGGAGAATACTCGCTCCAGCCACTCCCGGCTAGCAGTCACTGGTATAGATTCCACATACACGGTCCTGGAGTCAGCATCATATGGTAATACAGCAGTCTTTCTCTTTACCTGGAAAATAAACAAGAAATACTTTTATAGCATAGTTTGATTAAATCATTAGCATAAATGTTCTCTGATGAACTTGTGACTATTTATGACAACAAAAACATTCACTATGTGCAGGAGAAAACAGTAATTAATATTATGTTTGTAGGTTTGAATATCTTGTATTCTCTCGATCAGGCTGTGTTAATCACATCTTGATTATAATGATACAATATACATACGATGCATAATAGACTGCTCACAAAACACAAGATTCTCACCTTCAGTCTATCTTCTGACAAATCCAAAAGCGTGGAGTTCTTCATAGCTTTTGCTATGTCGTTAACATCCTGCGTCAACGAACGAACTTTGTTGAACTTCAGAAACAATTCTAGAGGCACGTAAGGATCTTTTTTCACGAGGTCTCCTAAGAATCTATCCTTTGTTAAGTTAGCGTCACTAAAGTAGAACTCCATTTGCTTTAATATGTTCTCGTACAACTGTTTCTTACGATGGCGTATGCGTTTCCTAGGACTGTGTTCATGTTTGGTTTCTTGATCAACAACTTCGGCAGCTTCCGACTCCGACATTGTAAGTGGCAAAGCTGTAAGAATTAGCAACAGAAATTGGTGAGCTACACTTAAACGATTCCTCGTGCTTTTATTTATGTGATTTAAAGTTAAATTATATTAATGTATGTTAAAAACCTACCGTTCTTGCTCGCAAACGTTTGTGAAAATGACATTCAATTGAAAATTGACAGTAGTGACATGACAGTGATACTGACAGCCGGCAACGGTATTGCCACTCCTTATTTCTTCAATAGTGTTATTTCCCTTTCTTTTTATTTGAGAATTGAACGCGATAGCAATATGAGATCTGTAATTTACGACTCAACGGAGTTGTTCGAATGATAAAGTGCAAATATTTTATTATTTCAACTTCATTGTGAAATTTTAGACTCATTTTGAAAAACTCTGAAATTATTTAGTTGATTTGTAAACTTCACTATTTCTTTATTTTCTTATGGCAATAGTACAATTTTCTTCCGCCACACGGATGCTAGTGCTGTAATTAATATTATGTCGATATCGAGATTTTATTGAAAAACAACAAATACAAAGTACTATGTAAAAGAAGCTTTTTAGCTAATCAGTAATCATCCTTATATTATCAGTTCACTGTTAGTTACACGTTTCTCAAAACGATTTTAAAATATTGGTGGGTTTATATTCAGCGTACCTGACAACATGCATGTATACTACTGTGCTAGAAACTAATTCTAACATGGGCATGAAAATGGTTCATTATTTTTATAATCAATTTTGAAAGATGCTCTTAATTTTCTTTTCAGTTTTAAGAATTTGTATCTATATGTCGTAATCTCCATTAGCGGCATAATAATAATTCAATTTAGATTAGATTAAATCAAATCTCAACAAATAATTATGTACAAAACAGGTCATAACGATGATAAAGTGTAGTAATCTGATTAGTTCTACTATGTTAGTTGGTTTCTCACTTACGATTCTCGTTTATCGATACAATCGAGCACATCACTATGGTGCTTAGTACATTTTGACATTCTGAGTTTTTGGTGGTCTCGTCGAGATATAGTATGTGGGAAAAATCATTGTTTGTTAGTAATTAGGCAGGTGTTATTTATCGTGGATAATGTTCTAATATGTTAGTCATTATTGATTTAATATCAAATAGTAGTTTGTCTGCATTCACTCGGTGTTCGTCTGTCGAGCGTGCCATTCATAGATTTCTCAGATAGATCTGTGCACAGAGAGGAAGATGACGGTTTTGATCTACAATAGTGATATTATTTCCGTATAGTTGTGTTTTTTATTCATGATGACTACAAATACGAGATCTGCTAAAGTCAGTTTGAAGCCGATTGAAGTGCCCCAGGCTTTGCAGGATGGAGAGAAATTCGTCAAGTGGGATGAGGTATTTTTTTAACTTGCGAATATTTTTTTTACTTTTGCTTTTATCGAGTATTGATTTCATATCCTCTAAACTGTACGTGCAAAATTGCACATTAATTATGTATCCCTACAACATAATATATTTTAAAATCTGGTTTTCTAGTTGGAATCCTAAAAGATATTTTTAATAATAACAAGATAAATGTAAATATTTAATGCATTAGATAAGGTGAATCTAGATGCATTTACAGTTATTGTATTCTAAAATATTATCTTTTTGTAATATAAAAAGTTCATTAAAATTTTATTATGGAAAGTAAGATATAATAATTATATTATTATGCTATTAAAAAAGGGTTAAGTAGTTGAAATTTATTACATTGCTTGAGTAAAACAATAGGTTTATTTTTCTAAACAATATAAGAATGGAATAATAAGAATTGAAAATATGTTATGTTAATTATCAGCTCAATTAGTAACAGTTAAATTATAAACAATGATTGTTTCTAGGTGCTTTTCTATTACACTGTAACACAATACAGCATTTATTGAAAATAGAACACTCACAATGCTTACAACCTCCTTCAATATTTTTCTTTTTATTTTCAAGTAATAAACTTTTTTCTGATATTAAATATTATCCTTCTTTTTCTACAGGATTCCGGAGCCGGTCTGCCTGTTACCTTACGGGTGGACCCCAAGGGTTTCTTTCTGTACTGGACAGACCAGAACATGGAAGTGGAGATGCTGGACATAGCCACCATCCGTGATGTCCGTACCGGAGTACATGCTAAAGTACCAAAAGTAAGTACAACACCTTGTCTCTTCCATCTTAAAAATATCTTGTAAGTACTCTGAAATACTTGGTAGTTCTTCTATAGTCTCAAAATGAACTATGAGAAATAATACAAAATATTTATACATTTGTATAAGGAATTGGTCTTATTTCCTCCAAGAAAGAACACAGAAAACATTGAAATATGTTTTTGTTATTGTGAAAGGGACATAATATTCAATAGAAAATAAAGAGTTATAAAACCTTTGTATTCTAGAAAAGTATAATTCAATGGTATAAGTATTTGTTTTGCAATAACATGGTTATTATTACATAAACATGCATCACCTTTTGAACTACTTGTAGCTGTAATGAAAAGGAGGTAGGTAACTAGTTGAAACTTCATACTGTTTATTTTTCATAATGGCACAAAATTACGATTCGATTTACGCTTCAATGTCTATGGGGTTTAATTTTTCCTGTTTTTTTTTAATGTGGTTTATAGAAGTCTAAAATTATTAGGGAAGTCCATAGTTTAAAGGCAGTTATTTTTCTTGCAAGCAAACATGGACCCTGCATACCCAATAATAATATAGAGGCATTCGCGCCGGAAAACGGTCTTCGAACTGTCGGAAAAATCGCCAATTTCAACGCTGACTCTTGTAATTATTATTAGCCTGACAGGAGAATCTTGAGGTGCTTGTGTTTATCTTTTCCACATCTGCCCATTTGGTACATCAGCTGGGTTATACCATACTGGCAGACAGTTGAGATGAGGCAAAAAATATAATAAGGAAAGGTTAGCAAGTTGATGAGGAAACAGAACAATTTTCTTGGTATTAAAATTCGAGTCCCAAGAAATCTTGATTTTTTTATTAATTTTAACATGTTTTGTGGACAAGGATATAGATGAGCTATTAACATAACTGGCTTAGATAATGAGAATTTACCTACATTGCAAATAATTTGACTGGCGCTTAATTTTTTTTCTAAGTAAACAAGTGCAGTCCAGTTTTGTTTCATAATAATACGACAAACAGTTGCAAAGACTTTCAAAGTTGAATCAAATTAACTTCGTTCATTGTTCGTGACGTGTGCTCTTTAATAAGTTTTTTCAAGCAAATCGGATCCTGGCAAATTGCCGGAAAAACTCAGGACAAAGATGATGAAGAAGGCTGAACGGAATTAAATTTTCCTGTTAACCTGTACTGGACTGATGCCAGGCAGGCTTGCTTCGTGTTTGATTGAAATTCTCTTTTTTTCTCAGTAAGCGTAGTTGCGAAGTAAGGTAGGTATATCAGAATGTCTTACTTCGCAAGTGCAATAGTGTGATGCTAGAAAATGTTTTGTAACGTGTTATTTGTCTAGCTAGACTGTCATAAAAACCGTGTGAGGTCGGAGGTCCCCCGTGAGGAACGAAGTCCCTCATTTGGTCACGCACAATATTATGTTCGCATTCTTGAACCGCGAAATTCGCATCCTCCCCGACATGTTGAAAGTAGAGTTAATTCGTATATAAACATTTAATATATTTAAAGCAAGTATTAAAATGCAATGCATCAATGTAAAATTTTAAGAAAGAAGCATTGCCTACATTTTAGTACCTACAAAATACCTATGGTCTTTTGTACCTATGGTCTTGAAGTGCAATACAGAGTTAAATAATATTTTGGTCGAATGCTACTGGCATATCTGTATCTTTTGTCGTTTCCAGTCGTTCAGCCAAACTTGGCAATGCTTACAATAGTACTCAGATCTCAAGTTCTACTTCTGCTCGATTTAAATACGATAAAGCCCAGACTACCCGCCCCGCGGCCGTCTAGCAATTAACAAAAATAATTGCAGACTTCAAACTCTGTCAAGTGCCATAATTATATTTACGTTGAGTTATGCTTTTTTTACGAATGAATGAAAAAATAACACTGTCCTCACCAAAGGTTTTTGTAACGATATTTTCGCAAAGTGCTCATAAAGCTGCGGTGCTTAGAAGTTCGGTAAAAAGATCTGAAAAAATTTATGCGCTTTTAAAATAATTGGTTTCGAAATTAATTTTCCTGCTAGCTATCAATAAATCATTTATATTTTAATTGATTGTAGTGGCAATACGACGATGTGCTTGCCACTTCTGATAAAGTTTAGCTTTTTCAATCCATTTTCCACTACAAACCTGTTTGAATTATCCAGGAAAGAGCATGTATGGCGGTGAACGTTCCTGCAGATTTAACGTGGGCAGGTCCGTTAAAAGGTTTATACTGTAGACGGCAAAGTAATCTCTTTTTAGTATCAACTATCAACCCGTGTGGCCTGTGTCAACTTTTACTTAATAGCATCAGAATCGACCGTAATTACAGGCTGAGCCCACACCACTAGTACTATACCACATGTATGTGAAAATTCACAAGTCCATTGTGATTCAAGTGCTTACAATAGTCTTCACTACGACGACGAAAGCTCGACTAAACTTGGAACTACGTCATCGTGTACTCACTACACACAAGTAGAAACTACCTCACGCGTTCAAATATGCCTCTATCTACATCTACAACAAATATTAGCACGTAACATACTTATTAAATTAATAAAATAGACGTTGCACGGCTGTTGACATAAATATTTTCCATCAGGTCATTCATTAAGACGTTCCGTGTTATGAAACCATAAAGTGTCAATATAACGCACATTAGCGCGTGTCCTGTGATGTGATGCCGTGAAATTACAGGGCGCGGTGACTTGTAATTTAACTAATACTAAAGCTTTCGGTCCATGCAGCGCCATCAAATAACTGCTCAGTCGTGAGTGTGGATTGTTTAATGACAGACTGCCAAAGCTCTATTTAGTTTTAGTAATATGAAGTGGTGAAACGTGACGGAGGCTTATGTTAGGATTTCGTTCACCCGGCTGAACTCTGCGGCTGACGCTCGGTGTTTGTTGAACGACTGAAGTATTTATTGTGCATTTTCTATCACCTAAAGGAGGCGTGTGATATTTTCAGCTTCTTAAAATGTAAAGACGGATGTATGTAGATCTGTAGAATCTGAATTCCTCTTTTGGTGACGGATAACGTTAAACGACCCGGGAAGAATATTGGCAGTGCGGTCACCAGCTCGCTTGCCAAGCGTGGTGACTAAGCTGCAATACATTTTTGAACTGCGATAAACTTTGATGATTGACACTAGAAATACAATGTTTCTCAATAGGTGACAATCTGAACACCATAAAGTTTCAGTGATTTGGTCATTATTTTAACAACATTACAATACTTTGTGATAAAATTAGAACATTAATATCATTCGCTTATCGCTAGTAATTAATTACATAGTAGTGCTGGCGTTGTGGTCGTATCACATATGTGTAATAGCTTATGTGGTTTATAAGCCATTTTTCAAACTTAATTAATGTAATATCGTGTATGGTATCTGGGGTGTATGTGCTAGTTGTTAATCGTAGGCGTACATAACATTATGCGTAATAAACTTATGTTTGTTCCTCAATTTCTATCGCTTGAATTTGTTGTTTGTGTTTTCTCCAGATACTCGTTAATTAAGTTGCTTGGGCATAAAAACCACTTATTTTGCAAATTATCTTATAAAATTGTCCGTATTAAACTGTCCATATGATTTCTAGTCTTCTATAACCTTAGAAGGATATAAGAATAATCAGAAACATCAATAAGTTTAAACCGTTTTCTAAAATAATATAAGGCCACGAATTCGCTTCATCCCTCAATAATCATTTATCGATCAGACAACCAACATTGTGATTGCCACATTGTTTCTCTCCAATATCATTCGTTACTCTTGTCTCTAGGGGATGCCCACGTTTGAAAACTGTTACCTGATGGCGTGACACTGACACGTGAGACCACAAAACATTTTTGATTAATGGTCCCAATGGAAAAGGACATAGCTCTTGCTAGAATTAAAGCTTTTAATTAGAAACCTAACACATTTGAGAGACCTAGCAACTCCTTAGAGAAGAATAATAGTTTCTTGGAAACAAACCTGTCACACCCTCTCGTTAACTACATTACAGGTACCCTACGGTGGGTGTGCGCTGTAGACTTTGCCCAATGTCAACATTATATAAGGTGGCCCAAAGCAAACATCAGTGAAGTGTGGCGCGCCCGATATTTTACTTATAGCGATGACCCTATATCCCCAGCTTTTACTTCATACTTAGATGTAACTCGTACATATCTAGAAAGCATTACTGTGCAACCAGAACAGTTTATGCATTCGTTTCAGTCTGACGTTGACATTTTAATGGGTAACTTCGTAATGTCGCGGTGAGATACAAGCTCGACAGCAACATAAGTTTGTCGTCCTAGCTAATGTTTGAAGAAGATTTTAATTATATATGATGTTTTCCATTTATTTTGAATGTTGTTACCATAATTTCGGTTCCATTTACATTAGTATATTTTAACATTTAAATAGGTCCGGTGCTGACCCAAAATTTCTCGTTTGTATCTTCGACGTTCATCTTCATATTACAATTTGTCGTTCAAAATACCAGTTCTAGGAATGTAATCACTTGGAATTGACTGCAGCTACTTTCCTTAAAGCAATCCTCAATATTCCCCGAGCTCTCCGAGATGGTTAAGACTGTTAATCTAGGCGGATATTTGAATAATAGCAGGATTGAATTTCTAAGTCGTTCTTTATGACATTCAGGGAATGAAGTGGTATGACCCATTTTACCACGAGGTCACATGCACATTACGCATGCATTATGTGGTAGAAATAAGTAATGTCGTCATTAAAGAAAACTGTGGGCTAGGATCTTTCAATTGGTTCATTTGCCATATTGGCATTCATATGTAAATCCTGACTGTACGCGTAAATGGATTGAATGCATGGCCCTACTATGTACTATGGTTTTGATCTGAACATCTAAAGAAGTGATTCTTCATAGGGGATAACTGTTGTATTCCTCAGCACTCCATTTCTATAAGTGTAAAGAGGTAGTGTAGAGAGGGGAGGTAGGTCTTTAGGATATTTTAACTGTAAAACTACATGCTTGTCGGAATATATTTATTTTGACTTTGCTTCCCTATTGGGATAAATCTATCTACTTGGTATGGACATTGGACATGGGTCAATGGCATAATTTATGTCTGTTTTTGTTTAAGCGTATTATAATCTTTCATCTTTATTCATCGTAAAAAATACATGTATATTATGATCTGAATTCTTAAGAATGTAGAGATATTGATATTAGAGTATAGCTGTATCCCTAAGCTGTCTCGGTTGGACGTGCGGTGTCGTGGTACGCGCTCCACGTACGAGTTAATCCTCACATGTTCTATATTCATCTCAGTATATCATGAGTTTCGGTGGAAGAGATTAACCTATACTATACCATTAATAATTTTGACTTTGGAAAACCAGTTTCGCATTATTTTTGTCTCAAAATTCGTATTTTTGCAAAAAGCTTCCACAAATCTATAAATTATGTTAATCATCCGTGAGATAGTTAGTTGCTTGTATAAGTAATTCACACTCACGTGTATGTGGAAGTTATTTGCACATTTAATGATATGTTAACTAGATGTCCGCAGATTGTTGTATGCAAAGACCGTGTGGCGGTGCGCTAACATTACCGCCTGACCGATCGTTATCGATTCCGTGTCATGCACTAATTTTAGAAAAATCTATGTTATAAATTATAGCCTCGACACCGCCGGGACCAGTTCAGCTTTGTATCTATGGATAGATTGATTTTATTATTTGGGACAGTTGAAGTAACAAACGTTTGCTGTGTATAAATTTAACGCAAATCTCATGCCTCGTTTATCTTTTGAATTCCATTCGCGCTTCTTCCTGCATATTTTTGAGAGACGTCAATTTGCCCGAGAATTTCTGGAAATGTGAACACATTTCAATAAAGTTAATTGCGGATGCGTTTACTCAGAATTAAACAAAGACTTCTAGTACAATCAAATCGGATTATACTTATTTGGCGTTTAAACGATGATATGATTGACGTGTTCAAAACTGTAATTAGTGTGATTGACAATGATATTTGTCCTGGTCTAAATATTGCACCATTGTGTATATGTGTTTACATTTGACTTTTCAATACCCAAATGCTTTAATTGATGATTCATTTGAAGATGTTGTTTTCCTGGGGATTTTTATGCATCGCTTAATGCATGAAGAGTAGGTACCATCGGATTCTGGAATCCAGTATTGTTGCCTTTTAGACACTGAGAGAATGTCGATGTTATCTATAAATATCTTAGACTCTTGAAGTGGACAGGCCCCTGAATAGGAAACGCTAGTAGGTACATACTTGATCATTGACAACCGTGAGATCTTCAGCACTAACCATAATAAAATAATGAGTGTTTATTATTCGCGTAGGTTTTATTTAACGCGTGCTATATTATAGCGACATACCTCCTAGTTGTGGTTTATTGTATGATTATGAGTTTCCGTTGTTCCCACGCCTGGCATCAAGTATAAACTGTGATTTGTCCCAGATCACGCGGTACTTTTTAAACCAACTTCCTTTTAATTTGGTTTTGCATAAAAATCAGTAGACGACGTCAAAGCGTGCGTAAACATGTGTTTACCATTATCGTCGTCTTCCGTCATAAAGTACAGAGTGATTTTAGTACAACATCCCCACAATCTTTATGGGTCTCCAGATTTTGTTCTTGGTAGCAGCCTTGTATGGGCACTTAATATGATAATTTCTGTAATGCCTATACCGGGTAGAACAGAAAAATGGAGCTTGGAATTACCGTATCAAAGTTTTCATTACGGCGTCTCTACCATCGGATGTACATAATTTTCAGAACCTTTTACATGAAGTATTTGAATGAGCTCAAACCGACAATATGTAGTAGGAGCTCAATTATAAATGGTGTCGCCGTTGAAAGTGCAGAATGTATAATGCAAGAGTCCTGGCTACTGGCACTGCGCTAAAAGCGCGAGCTTGCACAATTGTGTGATGGCATATTTGAACTGGAATCTTTCAATTTTCCAGATGGGACTTCACTATCGATTTTGAGAACTGTACTATTTGCAATTTTTGCTCTGTGTCCATTTTTAAAGGCGTAAAATTTTCCTCAGCTTCCATTGCAGAGTTCTATCTGTATTCGTTAGTGTCTTTGGCTTATTTAGCAGGATGCCATTAGATTGATGTTCTTTTTATTACCATGTATTTACTGAAGCTGGTCGTTTGACATCTGCAGACGCTGCGTTCTCTCTCATACCGTTGGAAATAACAAGCATCTTATTTCGTTGGCTGCCTCAAGCTGTCAGATAATCAGCGCATAAATATTACAAAATTTAAAGTCTCCCCGATCCTAACTCGTGACCTACTTTACCGGCCACGCTGTACTGTACTATCATGTCATTTTAATTGACGTTTACGGTGGGGACCAATAGGATGGTCTCTTATCAATGGCCAAAACATAATTTTAAAGAACATTAATGCAAACTTTCTTATTCTGATCACCACAAAATTTAAATACTTATCTATCGGAGAATGCGGTTTAGATTATATACAACTTGAGTGTACAAGTATCATCTAACGACAGTCGCAGGGCTTGCTTATAGGGTCAAAATAATCAACATAGCGCAAGACTTTCCATCTTAGCTACGATAAGTGAATCGTTTTTCTTCATTCAAGAATTAAATAACTTTTCGTCTAGTCGCTCCCGGTTGTACAACAGCTTCGTCAGATTTTAATTAAACTTCACAGCATCAAACTGTGAAGTTCTGAGCAACCTGTTCGGTACTTTTTCAAATTCGCAAACTCGCTCCCGCTCCATCTTGATAATGAGCGAAAACTCGGGAAATGCTCCGGGGCATGTTGTTACCGCTCGCCTCCGCTACTCCTATGCATAAAAATAAACCTGAATGAACAAGACGTGGCAATGAAAAACATGTTTAACATATAAACTTACAATTACACGTTACAGACACACATGAGAACTATGTTTTCATCTTATTGTTTTTATTCCAAATGCATTACTAAAATTTGTTTTTGCTTAAGATTTATACGTACGTGTTTTTGTAACAGCAATTTGTCCGAAGTATCGTCAGACTTATCTGATAAATGGTGTTGAGCCCGAGGTCGGTCGGTGTTCAACAAAAATTATCGTTGTTGTGGAGTTTGATCACGCGAGCCCTGATTTGTCGATGGTGGTGAGGAAACGTGCGATCACATCTATATGGGTTTAGTGATCCGTCGCATTTGAATCGGGTTCAAACCAATCTTTATGTTCAGCACAATTATTTGTGGATTAAGCTCCATCGATACTTATTTTCTACGTTTTGAATAAGAAGTTCTTGCGGCAAAATTGCTACTGCTATTCCTGATATTAATGTTACATGACCACTTTAAACGAGTTCGCCTTGGGTACTTTAAAACGATAATCTGCTACAAAAACTTAACAGTAACTTTCTTTGCAGGATCCCAAAATACGTAATGTAGTGCTGATTGGGTCTCAAGGATCGCTGGAGGAAAAAACTGTCACCGTGTGTCATGGCGCCGACTTTGTCAACGTAACGTTCATCAATTTCTGCTGCACCAGAAAGGAAATTGCACAGGTGAGCACCCAACAAACATAGCAAATACATTAGAACCCCTCTGGGCTATTAGCACTTCAATCAACTGATTGCTTTTAATGGGTCATGTTTCTTCGTGGTATTATGATTTAACCTCGATAAATCTTCCTACTATAATTCACCATTATTTGGATGAAGGAAAGCACTAGTATTCAGAATTGAGGTTCAAATGAATGCCAATGATTTGAACTGTTGGGTCGATAATGAACCTCAAGAATGGCAAAGCTTCCGGCGTTGATAATATCTCGACCGAACAAATCAAGCATCTAGGTCCTGTGGCGGTATCCTGGCTTCTTAACCTTTTTAACCACTGTTTAGAGCATTCCAGGATTCCGAGGGTTTGGAGAAGAGCCAAAGTAATAGCTTTGCTAAAACCTGGCAAGTCGCCTGATGACCCTAAAAATTTCCGACCTATCTCCCTACTGTGTCATACTTACAAACTCTTTGAACGAATGCTCCTTAACCGTCTAACGAAGATCATAGATCCTAAACTCATCCCAGAGCAGGCCGGCTTCAGACCTGGTAAGTCATGCTGCAATCAGGTTTTACGACTTACCCAGCATATCGAAGATGGATATGAAGCCGGTGCAGTGACGGGCGTGGTTTTTGTGGATCTCTCGGCGGCGTATGATACAGTCAATATAAGGAGACTACTGTGGAAAGTTAGTGAACTAACACACGATCGGAAATTTGTGGGAATTCTGGGAGAACTTCTCCACAACCGGAGATTCCAAGTCCACTTACAATCTGGACAAAGTAGGTGGCGGAAGCTCAGAAACGGTTTGCCCCAAGGCAGTGTCCTAGCCCCCACCCTATTCAACATCTACACAAACGATCAGCCACAACCACCTAATACAACCAGTTTTATCTATGCCGACGACCTGGCACTGGCAGCGCAGGCAAAATCGTTTGAAGTGGTCGAGACCTGCCTCTCTGCTGCCCTTGAAGACCTGGACATCTATTACAGGAAAACGCCCTGAAACCGAATCCTGCCAAGACACAGTCCTGCGCCTATCACCTGCGCAACCGTATGGCTAACCGCAAATTAGACGTCGTTTGGAGGGCGTACGCATCACGCACACTGACTGCCCAAAGTACCTAGGTGTTACCTTAGATAGGTCACTGACGTATAAGACCAACTGCGAGAACGTCAGGAAGAAAGTGTTCAGCCGTAATAACCTCCTGCGACGTCTAACCACCTCCAAATGGGGCGCTGCCCCGAATGTCCTGCGTACCACTGGATTAGCATTATGTTTTCTGCCGGTGAATATGCTTGCCCGGTTTGGGGTCGCTCCACGCACACAAAGGGGGTGGATGTAGCTCTTAATGAGACGTGTAGACTAATAACAGGCTGTCTCAAACCAACACCGGTTCAAATGCTTTATCCACTCGCCGGAATTGCACCCCCAGCGGTACGCAGGAACGTGGCTGCCTCCCTGGAAAAAATGCGCCAAGAAACGGACCAACGTCATCCGCTACATGGCGCTAAACCACCGCGCAGCCGACTAAAAAGCAGGAACAGTTTCCTCGCCAGTGTGGCCCCAGTTAAAGATGCTCCTAAGACCCGCATCGAACAATGGGGAGAACTTGCTCTGCCTGACTTCCTTCCACCCGTGGAACGACTTCCACCAGGTTACGACCAACCGTGGCCTGTATGGAAGTCTCTTAACAGGCTACGTGCACAGGTAGGCAGGTGCAGGGAAAACCTATGTAAGTGGGGCTACACTGACGACAATAGCTGCGGGTGTGGTGCCATACCACAAACCATGCGGCACCTTTTATGCTGCCCACTATGCCCCGACAGCTGCATAGTGGATGACCTCTATAACGCTACTGACAATGCCGTATGCGTAGCGAAATATTGGGCCTCAAAAATTTAAGTTTGCCATCGACTCGCGAAGAAGAAGAAGAAGATTTGAACTGCTTTTTCAATTTATTCAAAGCAGCAAACAGTATTTTACTAACGCAATATGATGGAAAGTCGTGTTAACACAGCATGGGACGATGCCATTGGAATAACAAATAGTGGCACGTAGACAATTCCGTGTAAAGGTGTCCACACAACAGTGCGGATTTCACGTTGTCTGATATCGGTGCTCAGCCGAGCGTATCGAATCCGTATCGTAGGCGTAACACTCCCGTGCGGGATGAAAACTTTTCTCTATTGCTTTATGTTCGTCGATTTTCCATCCTGAATGGCTGTTGTGATGCGCTTGCATATTGGCATACTTTACAGTTTGCACCAATTCCGTGATTGAATTCAATTTCATTAGTTGCGGAAAGCTACAGACAGTTTCATGTGTGACTGTGAGCAACCTTTTTGTTCGGATTAAATGGATTGTGTGCGGCTTTGGTCCAATTTACAAGCTTCACGTGTTCGCAATTCTACCAAATCAGAACAAATAAAACATCAATTCAGCTGTATTACGAAAATATGGCAAAGTTCTATTTTTACTGAAAGGTCAAATTTTCCGCAACGTACGGTCCATAATCTGATGAGCAGACATGTTTCGAGTAAAACAATGAATACTTAATCGGGATAAATTACCGAATAATGTAACTGAACGGTCTAATCGCGATATGCTTTACTGTTAACATATGCTAATTGAGGATTTGAAATAAGAGCTAATGAAGGGATCACGATGAAATGTTTGATGTAACCGTATTTCTATCCCAATTTTAGGGTTTAGGTATGTCATGCAGTTCTTGCAATAAGAAAAAATTGTGAATGCAGAGAAAGTAGAACCCAACGTTAAGAAATAAATAGATTGGAATTATATGAATGCGGAGAGAAAAATACCTTAACGCAATTGTATAGCATTTACTGGATTGAGTTCCTTTTCTGATTTGTATTTCTCAACCAAAGGATGATTTCTGTTCTGCCTAGTCATAAGGCCACAATGTAGCCTTAAATTCGTATAGCTTATGACGTTACGAAGTCGAACAATCCCGCAGGCCTGGGCCCCGCTGGGGTTGCTGACAGTATTCTACTTGTGTAGCCCTTTCATTTGATACCCATATTGAGGGGGTTGTGGAAAAAATATGTCATCCGCCATTTTGTACCGGCGGCCATCTTGGATTTACAATGTTATTGATATTACTATATTGTATTGTCATCGGAATTGAAGGTGTGTACCAAATTTCAGATCAATCTGACAACAGGAAGGTACTTAAATTTGAATTACTAAATTTGACCCAAGAATAATAAATAAATAAAAAAAAAAACAAACAGGGTGAGCTAAATAAAACCGTTTAATAAAAAGAGTATTTACGAACAAAAGTGATGTCTGTTCAGTATTGGGAATGTGGAGTATTTAGGGATTAACATGTACAGTTTTTATTTAGAGAGCATCCGGATGACGCGAGTACGCGTAGTGATGCCACGATATGGCTCCAGACTAGATCTGCTAAGGTCAAGGTTTCTTTAGCACGCAGTCTATTTTTATGTCAGTATTTTGACAGCCATTGTGGAGGTGGTAAAATGTAAAGTCACTGTGACAGCTGTGTAAATTGAGTTAATCCGTTAATGTGCGAGCTTTTGAGCGGCTAATTAATGGATGTGCTGTTGTACACGTTCTTTAATAATTGGAGTGCCATTGACGATTTTGCGTGCATTTAACTCTACGGATACAACATTCTTAATAAATGTATAGTTGAGTCAGATTGACGAGGGTGTATAGAATGCAACCCCTAGATTCCACACTACCGCAAGGGTGCAAACATGAGAACAACCACTTTCTACGTCCAGTGGTTATAATAAATATCCATTATGTTATTAAACGTAATTGAAATTGTGTTTGCGTGTGGTACGATGTTAGAGTTATGTATCACCCGTAATTTCTATCATTCCAACAAAACCATCAATGTTATATCATTACCTACATTCTACAAGGAAACTTTGTTTGATACAAGACTACTGTTTAACATAATACAGTTGTCGATTGTCTACCCTCGTGCATAAATAAGACTTGTTGAATGTTTTGACAATATAATCAAAATGGTCCCTTTAAAAGCACTTAGGTGGCCCCGACATGTTTGATGTCATGTTTATTTGCTGTCTGTTGCATGGTTACTTACAGTTTATCAGGAGAGGCGTTTCATACGGTACCCCCACGACATATAACAGCTTTTAAATTTATGACTACTTACTTAATGTAGATTCCCAAGTACATGTAACGTTCACTTTTACCAATTGATGATATTATACCGTAACGCAGTATCTAATGTTCTTGAATTAATCGGTAATGGTTTCTTTATCTGACGATTACGACTCGAGTTATTTACGACTATACTGATGTCTTGAATAATTAATTACCGATTTCGTCGAAGATTTGGCCGGAGTTGCCGGAATACGATTTTAACTTTCTTTGATTTTGCTGTCGATGGGATTTGTGATGTGATTTTTTGTTGCAGCTTTGGACAGAGGGGTTGTTTGCTCTGGCATACAATCTGAACCAGCTCAACAACCCGACAATAAAGTTCCTCGAGAAGTTACACACCAAGATCGCTCTCAAAGCTGACAAGTCGGGGAAAATTCTCGTCAAGAAGTAAGTTCCTACGTCTCTTTTTATCTAACACATTTATAGTTTTTTAACGTCTGCTGATAAGAACTGTTTTATTTTATAACTTGGTATCGCTTCTTTATCATTTCTCCGCCGTTTAATGGCTTCTAACGGGTCGATACCATTAAAACTTTTACAGAGCAGTATTAAAGGCTTATAAATAGGAATAGGAAGGCTAATGAAAATGTGTTGTATTGAGTGAGTGCACCATTTGCTG
Source organism: Helicoverpa armigera (assembly GCF_030705265.1). Taxonomy (NCBI): domain Eukaryota; kingdom Metazoa; phylum Arthropoda; class Insecta; order Lepidoptera; family Noctuidae; genus Helicoverpa; species Helicoverpa armigera. The sequence continues at coordinate 2,602,488 of NC_087132.1, read as the reverse complement.
ACCTCATTTCTAGAGAGACCCCGGTGGCACCAGTGAGCGGTTGAGTCACATTTCGCAAAAATATATTTAGTTTAATGATAACGATGTTTCGCTAACTGAGCTAGATGAACAGTTAGCAATACACTAACCCTTTGACTTTTACGACTGGCACGAGAAGATAAACAGCTGATTTAATGTATTAATGTCGTGCTCAAGACGGACTCGCTATAAATCGTTACCGTTACTATTAAATAATCGCTTCTTAAAATGCAGTATTGTAAATCATTACTGAAGTTAATGGATGTAGTGATGAATATGATTAGCTATTTGTTCAACGTAAACTAAACTTCAATGCTAAGATTGTCCAGCGGTAGCTATTTTCCTCGAGTTTTATTCGACGTTGTAAATAGGTTCCGTATAGATAAGTTTGTTTATCTCTCCTTTATTACCCGAAAATGTATGTTTTTCATTTGTTTGTATTCGATTTCCTTGTCTTTGCGTGTCAAATAATCTTTGTGATAGTTACGCTATCAGTCATTGTCATCTCACCACATGAGGGGTTCATTGGACTGCTACAAACCTTCGTCAATCTACCTTTGTGACAAACTTATCGGTCGCTAATATAGTTAGTTACCCAAAACTCACTTATACTTGTTGCCGAGATCGTAACTCCGCGGTGTTTACGTTTTGCGCTCTAGTTCAGCAAAATATACGAACGTTTTTCTTCGTTTCTCACAGATTCCTGTAGTACAAAGATTTAATGTTTCTGTCTGGTAGATTATACCTACTATATTTTTTATGGTGCTTTTGACCTACGTATGCAAAATAACGCCAAGAAGGACGTAAATGTGAGTTTTACGAAGATTTCAAAAAATATTTGAGACGATGTGTGTTTTAGCGTTGTTTTAAGGGAACCCTAAAGTGGAAGATGTTCGCAGTTCATGCATAACAAATGCACGAAGGTTGTCGACTAGCCAGTTGTTCGCGTCGCTGTCGTAATGTTGAACAAGTGAACAAGTATTGTTTGTTTACATTGGAGCGACGTGTTTACTTGTATTCTTTTACAGCACGTGTCGTGGTTCATAGATATTGTAGGTACTTACTCGGTTAACTATCTTACTGTAGACAGTGAGTGGCGTACAGTCAACTTCAGGTCAGTGGTAACAGTTTTATAGGAAAATCGTACTTATTACTATTGAGTTAAGGTGCATGACAGTTACCACTGATGTGCGGTCTACCGTACATTCCACTGTGAATATTTAACTAAACAACGACCCGTAGTCTGGTGTACCGGTTATGATAATACTATTTAACAAGAATTATAATTTACGAATCTATTAGGGCAGTTTGCCTTGAAACACGTAAAAACGATTTTCAATATGTATTTTTTATGTTTCTGTCTGGTTATTCGTTAATTGTTGAATGCCATTACTCTAAAAAGTTGCTTGCAGCGTTTCGTTATTATTTATTTTGTTCGTTGAAGAGTTGTTGCCTTGGGATTTAATGAAAGTTGGGCATCGCCGGTTGATTGTTCTCCCGTTAAAACAATAGCTGCATAATACATGTAACTGGTAATACGCTCGCGACTGACAATCTGTTGAATGTTTCAGATATTTTGTATCTTTTAACGAATTCCCTTTGTTTTGTTTGTATTTTGTGAAATGCAGTGTTGCATTGTGTTGTTAGTTTGTTAGAAGAGAAAGCTACTCCTGAACATTTTATGTTTTATGTATACATATTTAGGTTAGACAATAGATTATAAGGTTACTCCATTAAAAGTTACACAGTCGATGGCAAAGCCTGCGTGTTAAAGGTACACTTTCCTTCCGAAAAACAATCATAAAGTTATGTTATTACACACTAGGCATACATATTACTCATTCAGGATGACCGCCTCCAGCGATTAAAAGCGCCTCGTAAAAGGAAAACACGGCACGAAAGTACGAGGTTTTTGTTTAAATGTATTGTCGAGTTTGTTGCGTAATGCGATGACATACTCCTGACATACTCATGACTTCACTAATGGAGTGCAGACGAAGTTTTTTATCGTGTCAAGGGGCAGGCTTCATTTGTTCGCTACATGCCGGGTCAGGCACATTGAACCCGCACTTGACATTTGACATTATTGCCATGGTGGATGTGACTACGTTATTGATAGTGGCAACAATGGTAGTAGCCTAATGGGCAAGACGACAATTTTTGAAAATGTGTTTTAAAATATTCTTAACTATCTACTATTTCTAAAAAATATAATATTTCTGTAATTTATTAAATAATTATTGAAAAAATTTAAATTTTAATGAAATGTTAATTTATTCGCGCCAAAACGCAGTCACCGACGTTGACATTTGCTGTGACGTCAATCCTTAGCAAACTTGTAAACATTAGAGTCGAGTAACAAATAAAACATATTAAATATTATTTTAATATGAATTCTAAAGGATATAAGTGGTGTGCGGTCCCGCAGTGCACTAATACGTCAATAAAAACCCCTAACAAAGTGTTTATTTACGTGCCAAACGATAAAACGATGCGATATAAGTGGCTAACTCTTGCACGGCGAGATCCTAAAGCTGTTCGTCTTGATACATCTATTTATTTCTGCGTAGATCATTTTGACGTAAGTTTTAACGTTATTCCTTATATTCATAATATTCTGCGACATTGTTTTACAAACTAAACATTAATTACAAGGTATTCGGTAGTAAATCTAACCTCGAAATGTATAGAGCTTGTTTATCGACTTTATATTCACGATTGATTATTGATTACTTTATTCATTTTCCAGTTGCCACATGATATGGATAATTATATGGAATATCACATAATGGGTTCTGTGTCGAAAATTCGAATGAAACCAGGGTGTATACCCACTAAATTTGAATGCCAAGCAGATAGGAGAAAACGAGCATCTGATATGACCGAACGACCATATACTGTAAAAAAGCAAAGACAGGAATTAATTCAAGATTCTATAAAAGATCTGGAAGATAAAAGTATTGTAAATAAAGCTATAGAGTTTGGAGAGACATCATCAAGTTCAGGTACCAATCAATTTTGAATGTATGGTTCTTTGTAATGTATAAGCATAACAACAACTAAAAGAACTAGAAGTAAAAAACCTGTATAAAATGTAAATCATTAAAGTTTATATTCTGTTTATGTAAATTGTATCGCATGTTAATAGTAGTACCTAATTTTTAATTATAATAAACAATATGGGTACAAATACTTTATGTGTGAGGTAGTAATGTGTGTACTAATATCTCATTATATATGTGTATCTCATTATGGAACACCTTTAAAATCAAATAATTTCTTTGAGTTTTAATTATGGGGTTATAATTATAAGTTACAATAAATATTAATTTATGTGTTTGCTTTTCAGCTGTGCATGGAAATACAGAAAGTATTACACAAGAGAAAAATAAGTCTGCAAATAAATCCATCCAAGTTTACATCACACACAAATTCAGGAGCAAAGGAGCAAATTACAACCTATGATTATTTAACCTCTTTTTGTATGATCATAATTAAATAGGAAAAAATAAAAGCACTAATTAACTTTGTTTGTTTTATTTACATATTATGACTAACTAAACAACACTTTGGTACAATAGTGGGTACACATTATGCTTCCATGAATGGACTAAGGCTAAAACAAATTCTGAAACATATTTGTCATCATATTGCACACAAATTATATTTACATTTTTATTTATGTTATAATTGCAATCTGCAACACAGAAGTAGCCTTGTTGACGACCAGACAAATACATTTGCAACTGCATCTGTGCATAATATTTTTTGGTTGGTTTCCCATTATTAACATAATTTTTGAGAATCTTAGTACTTATCGGACATTTAATTTCTACTATACTCTCGTCACAGACCCCATCTGGTGATCCAGCTATCATGGGATATTTTTTGCTGATGAACAGGCCACATTTATTTATTGTTTTTCTGAGTTTAGATGAAACTGTTTCCCTGACTTCATCCTCCAACATTCTGCCACGTTTCATTGCATGTGTGTCTGGGATTCTTCCACCCATTATCTGAGCAATCAAGGTTCCATCATTGGTATTACATCTGGTGAATTCATATGCTCGTGAAGCAGTAATCCTACCATACCTTAGTTCATACCAAACACTACTTTTATTTTGTTGTCTTGTTTTTTCTTCAATAAGTTTAACATCTGCATCGGTTAATACAAGCTTTTCCAAGAATATGTCACAGGATTTTTCCTTATATTTTAATATTAGTTTGTGCATGGAGAATGTAATCACTTTATCAGGCACATAATCTTCCTGAAATTTGATCAATTCACAATTGTGAAGTTGCCTTTTCCTCCCTTCCTCGATAAACTTGTCTAATACTACACTATTTGATGGCAAGCTAGGCTTAGCATCAGATAAATCTTTTGCTGTCATGTATTTTATGGTAGTCCCAACTTTTGATAGCTTGGATTTCATCCAGTAGCATTCAACTGATGTAACATGGTTCTTCACTCCTGCGATGCACCCATATAAGAAAAGCCACGGCATGTTTGCAGCCTCCTTGTGATGCAACACAGTCGTGGCAATCCACCGAAACAACTGTCTCATTGACTTCGTCAACTACTAATGTTACTCCATATAACTTTCCATGGACCTTGTGTTCTGGACAGATTTTTGACTTCACCACGCACAGATTGCCATCGCGTTTTAACTGGACATAACTTATGGCATCATCACCGTACGACGGCCTGGAAGACCTATAACAAAAAAATAGGTGTGTAAATATAGAGTTACATACTTAATCGTAGATTACATACACAAAACATATTCTCATAACGAAAACATAACCTCAAATACTTAATATATCAAGTGATATTTTACAAAATATCTTCTAAATTTATAAAAAATTCATACAGTAATATTAGTACTTACGCTGCAGTTTTCACGTTTCTGAATTCTGCTGAACAGAAATCTTTGTTTGACGCCAGGAACTCTCCCAACATTAACAAATCCACTCGAGGCAAATTAGAACTGTTTGCCTTAGTAAATCCTTGTTCCATGGCTTAATTAGTAAAGCAAATTTAAGTAAGTAAGCAAAAGACCGATATAGATCTTATGATACTACTTTTAGCAATACTTTTAGTCAATTTAAACACTGATAAAACTCAAGAGATAGTCGAAACTCGAAATAAATTCGGTGACAGTGACAGTATTTACTAAGGGCTGACGTAACACTCTGTGATTGGCGTTTTAAAAAACATGGTGGATGGCAGTATTTTGTAATTTTATTTTCTCAAATAAAATAATAATCTCGTCTTAAATCTTAAAATGGAGACATTTTCCACCATACATACACAATATTTTATCAGTTAAACACAATATTTTAATGATTCCGTCTTACTGTCGTCTTGCCCATTGTGAGCTTTGAACTCGAAACACCTTGACGAAAAACTTGCATGACATTTACTGAAGGGTGACATTATAAGTACCTACACTTAACTAGGTCTTCGCCATTGCAACAGTTAAGCAAAGATACCTGTAGATTTTTTTCATATTTGAAAAGAATTACCAGTTATGCCAAGCCAAGTTTACATTTTAAGACAGTTTGGCAAAGCTTTATCATAGTTCTTAGGCCTTATCATCACATCACCACACAAAAATACTTGTGTTTAACATTCTATCTGTTTTTTCAATATAGCATCGTGAAACTCCTAGCCCAAAACAAAGAAGACAAGAAGCGCGTAGAGAAGGCCCTCAGCGAGTCCGGTCTGCCCACCGGCAAGAATGACACCATCAGCCAGTCCAAGTTCCAGTTCGAAGACTTCTTCGCTTTCTACAAGAATCTCACGCAGAGGACTGAGGTCCAGAAGATATTCAACAATCTGTAAGTTATTTATTAAAGTTATAATAAGATACTGTCTAGGATTATGGGAATCAACTATCAGAGGGGAATTTGGATGAACTGACGTAGGTCATAGTTAAAGGTAATTTTTTCCAGGTCCTTTAGTTAGTTTTCTTAAAATTGGTCAAGGGGCTTTTTTTTTTTCCGACGTCAAAAATCATCAAATGACCCCTCCCGCTGTGGGTTAGCAGCGGTGAGGGAGTGTCAGACTCTTACTGACTAAAAACCGTCGTGTTCCGTCATAGGCTTTTTATGTACCAGGGCCGCGGTATCTCTTTCGAACAACCCGCAGCCCCGGCAGGCCTTGGCCCTGCTGGGCCCCGCTGGGGTTGCTGACATCTCTTTGAGGAGCGCGTGGAACAACGCGCGCCGTCGACACGGGTCTGTCGTCTAAGTAGACAGAGGGACGATGAGCCACCCGAACTCACCGCCCACAGACCCACGCCTACGGTGGCCGGGAGTCATCTCGCGACACCCGGCGCCCATGGTGTCTACCTGGTCCAGCGCGGCGGCCGGGATGAGAGGTGCGAACTCTCTGGCGTTCCGCCTCCTCCTTCTCGAGCATGACCGCTTCGCAGAAGGAGGCGACGGCATCCCATTCCCTCTCGCCCCGGACCATGGCCTGAACCAGGGCCGGACGCGAGAGGTCGCCGCCGGCCAAAGCCTCGACGAGGACCCGGCGGTGCCCTTCCCATGCGGGGCACACCTGGACTGTGTGGTCCACCGTGTCCTCGGGGCTGTCCGCACAATGGTGACACCCGGGCGCCTCCTCACGACCGATGCGGTGCAGGTACCTCCCGAAACAACCGTGTCCGGTGAGGACCTGCGTCATGCGGTACGTGAGGGCGCCGTGACTCCTCCCGAGCCACTCCTCAAAGAGGGGACTTACCGCCACGATGGTGGCGTGCCCTATTGGTCAAGGGGCTCACGTTCGAATTAGAATGATATTTGAACGTACATCATTTGGACAGCATTATTATAGTATTTCATGTTTTAAATATTCTTTTGGTGTGGTCTTTTTTCTTAGTACATCCCTTAATTAATTTAACCCATTTCCAAATTGCGACTGTTTTGTGTCAATTAAGAAATTGAAACTAGATCGCAACTGGACATTTTTATATAAGAGCGGCTTTTAGGTCAGTTATTTATAAGAATTTGGACTGCATTATTGATCTTGTCGTCGACAGTTAGCATGAGGTCGGGGAAAATGTTATTGTGATTTTAGCTATTTCTGAATAGCTGTCCCGGTAGAATTGTGGACGCTGGATGGCCGTCGCCGCTGGCTTTTTTCTCTGACTATTGTTCGCGACTTTATGTATAAGTAGATGAATAGGATTTTGTGCATAAGTAGTCGGACCTAATAAAGCTCCAGCACCGATTTTACATTGATGACTGGAGTTGGTATGATTATAAGATAATCACGATTATCAGTGTCATAATTCCCTAAAATTGTCTGACAGATTTTAATTTCGTTAACAAACAGTACTGACTATTTACATAATTCGTGTTATTATCACCTACATGCTATGAACTATACCCTAAGGTCACTTTTAAACCACTTCGCGTCAATATGATAAGTTCTTGCATCCATAAACACATGATGTGTTCAAAATTAACTTAAAAGGGGTTTAACCTAATTTCCAAGTCAAGTCCGAGTTGTTTAGGTAAATCTTCGGAGCAAAGTTCTCTCAACTTATTACTTAACAAAGTAACTTAACAGCTCTCGGACGTAAGTTGTCACGGAATAGAATTTATCAAGTGGTCCCTGATTAGTGCCCATTACCTGCTTTATTATGTAAATGTACCATTTGCATGCTAATTAAATTGTTGTTGATATGGGAAGAGCACGACTGTTACTAGATTATTTCTGCCGTGGTTACTTCACTGTTTAACTATGTCGGTTTGTAAGGAATGAAACTTTTTGTGATCTACAAAAACATCACTAACAATAGAAGTCTTGGTAAGGTTGTGTTAGGAGTCGGTATAATAGATGTTTAAAAACGTAATGATCGCTATACTGCTTAGATCTATGCAAAAAAAGGTTCGCCGGCTGTGTGCACGAACACAAGTTGACTTACCTTTACACATCTGTGTTTTGGACCTGTAAAATTAAGGAAAATACATTTTGATAAGTTGGTTGGTTTAACCATACGGTCCCAAAAAATAAAACATAGATCTAATTTATCTCAAATTGTATGAAGTTTGCATAGGGGACATCAGGGTCGTGTAGTTCTAACGACCCGTGCCCCTTTAAAACATTGCTGACGTACACGGAATATCCGACTTCTCTGTAACCGGAGTTAGTTCGTAACATTTAGCTAACAACTAGGTACTACGAAACACATATAATGAACGAAGCGTTATAATAATGGAACATGCATGCATTAGTTCCGTAAACTCAATTAAAAATTTCTGCCCACTCTTAAGCCCCTCTATTGAGCTGAATGTTTCGAGAAGTTGATCACAAACTTTGGACCGGATTGAGACTAACTCATGACCTTTAGATCAATACGCCCAGTTAGCCGGTTGCCGATTTCGTTAATATTGTCTGGGTAATCCATTTCGGGTGTGATCTAATATTTTATCAAGTTTGCAGGCGAATGATGTGAAACACTCGCTCATACCAATGTTCAGTGCAAACTCGAGGCGTCTTCTCTTGTAATTTGATTGTTATAACTTTATTAGTTATTGTGTATTGTACCTACATAGTAGCTATAATTAGTTGATAATTATGTTTTATTGCAGCGTGAGGCAACGCCATTTGAAATCATTCTCGACTACTCTTTACTATAGCAACTACTTCAAAAGAAGGAAATAAACTCGATAATCATTCATTCATAATTGGCAGATTTGTTTCCTCGCTTCTGTTTCGTTTATTGAGCTATCTGTTTAAGCGTAAATTGTTTACAGAGCTTCGTAAACCACATTAGTGAACGTCGTGACTCGATCCCGTGACGTGTCGATACGCATTCCTTTCTAAACTCGCCTATCATTACATTTTTTAGTTTTTTTTTAACTTCCTGTATATATCCAAAGCCTAATGAATTCTTTAGCTGATGATTATCTTGACGACATGACAATATTGAAATGTTATTTGTCAATCCGCCCCCACCTTCTACAATAATAACCCTCATTTTCCCGGTCGACATTTACGACCAACACGAGATTATTTAAAGCTGATGATAATATAATTTTTCCACCTCCCAGATTAGAGCTGCTCAGGTAAATATAATATAGAGCAGGTAAATATACGGTGTACTATAAATAGAGCGAATCAGCTCCTGTGAGTGGCGTTTTAAAAAGGTCGCGGGTTGGTGCTGGCGACAATTAGTTATAATTGTTCGGGTTGTCGGGCCACGTTAACCTCATCAACCATTTGACTCCGGCGTAAATCACAATTGAACCGCGACCTGTCTACACCTACGAACATAACGTGGTCTGTGGTTTGTTCTGAGGTTTTAAATATTATGTACTCGTATCATTAAATTAATGTATTGCGGTCGGAGTTTTCCTTTCTTGATTATAGTAGTGATTATTGTATGCCATGATGATGATAGGAAAATTCATTTAAAGATAATGTAAACATTATGGATTTATGACATATAATATTTATGTTAGACTTGAAGAAGATTTTCTGGTTTTAGTCGACCTTATCTTAATATGCAGTTGAATAAAATTACAGCCTTGGCCAAAAGTATTGAGCACCTTACAAATTTCGCTAGATCACGGTAATTATGGGAGAAACCCGAATCTATCGTTGAAGTATTCTTTTATCGGTTATCTACAAAGATTTTAAAACAATGACTTATGCCGCAGCTGACAGTAAAACACCTGGGTGCAAAAAAATGTGTCTTTTACAATTTTTGAATTTATTTTCTAGTTCGCTACCATCGCTCGTTGTGACAACATCCAGTGATCTAGTGCGCCTTTGGTATTTTATTTCAAAGTTTTAAGTATTATAGTTGCGATATGCCAAAATGAAACGAACTTCCTTTAGAATAACGAGTGCAGATACAGCTTCTGCACGAGCAAGGGAAATCACAAGTACAGATTTCCAAAACTGTGAAATGTTGCGCCGATCCGTGCAATATGCTATTCAGCGATTCTCTGATACCGGATCACATCAAAATAGACCGAGAACCGGGCGCAAATGCATCACCATAGGCCGTCAGGATCGTCAGTTACTGAGAGAGTCTTTAAGAAATAGGAAAAAAACTTCTTCAAAGCTCGCTGCTGAGTTTTCAGAACAATTGAAGAAAACAATTTCTGCTTGAACTACTCGTAGAAGGCTTCAGGAAGCTGGTCTGAAAGACTGTAAAGCTAGGAAGAAGCCATGGCTCTCCGAGAGCAACAAAAAAGCTCGGTACAAATGGGCCTTACAACACCGAACTTTCATCGCTGAAGACTGGTCAAATGTTGTGTGGTCAGACGAATCAAACTTTGAGGTGAGTAAGTCAATATAATGCCCTCACAAAATAATATAAAATGGTTTAAATTCTAAACGCATAGAGGAAGTTCTTTTTATTTCTGGAACTCAATATTTTTCTCTTTATTGCAGATTTTTAGTACACCTGGTGTGACCTTTGTGCGTCGCCGGGTGGACGAAGAATGTAAGCCAGAGTGTGTGGTCCTAACCGTAAAACACGGCGGCGGCAGTATAATGGCCTGGGGTTGCATGACCGATTCTGGAGTTGGCGAATTGTCCGTGTGTGAGGGCCTCATGGACTCTTCTAAGTACATAAATGTGCTAGAAACTGCGTTGCTGCCTTCATTCACGAAACTTTTCGGTGACACGAACATGGATAGTGATAAATACCAGCAGGATAACGCGCCTTGCCACAAATCTGCCCGCACTATGACTTGGTTTCGGGAAAATAGCATAGAGCTTCTTGACTGGCCTGCCCAGTCGCCAGATCTGAACCCCATAGAACATTTATGGGGTTTATTAAAGCGTCGAGTTAGGCGCCACACAATTAACAACAGAGAAGAATTGAAACGCTACCTGCGCCTAGAATCGAACGCGATTACTGCTGAAGACTGTAAAAATCTTGTTAGCTGTTTACCAAAAAGAATTTCTGCTGTAATTAAGGCAAAGGGTAGACCCACAAAATATTAATTTTCAATGAATAAATAGTATATTACAAATAAAAAAAAGTTTTGTTTTATTTCTATTTGATACTCTGCATAAAACTGAAAGATGTCATGGGTGCTCAATACTTTTGGCCAAGGCTGTATATTAGTTGAATATGCTTAAAATTATTTTATTTTTTAATAAATAAATGTTATTATTACATCATCATTTTGTTGATGATTTCTAAGTTAAATCTTTTAGCTTTACCGTCTATTCCTTCGTATGAGATAAGGGCACTTAGGTTTGCATCGCCCGGTTAATTGCGAAAACCTGTCTTTCTTGAGGGTTTGCGAATGCCGCCAATCAAGTATCTCATCCTCCCAAGTTAATAAGAAGAGTTTTATGTGATAATGTCAAGTATTTGTGCAGATAGTCTTTTTCTAGGGATGCATACATACTTGATGATGTTTTTTACACCTGTTCTGCTTGCCTGCGGATAATGCAGCATGCTTTGTAAAAGGAAAAAGTTCATATAGGTACAAGTTTAATCTTATAGGAAAAAGGTACAGTTCTTAGAATGACCATTAAAAATCAGGACACGTACCTAAAGTTCTTGAAAGGACAAATATCCACAGGAAATTTGCACAACAGCGGATGACAGTAGTCGGTCAAGGCTGGCTGATAACAAGGAGCTTATAGGTTCGGCTGACAGCTTGCGTACCGTGTGAACGTGATGGGTCACGTAACTTATGTACCTATAGACAAAAACATTGACGTTGATAATATTTTTGGAAACAAACATGTGGTTTACCTCCTCTAGATAGCGTTGCCTGATAGAGCTGGACGTGGCCATGTTTCTAGTTGTGTGGATGGTCAGATTAGATGGTAAAAATTAGGTTTTCAAGACTTTACTTCATCTACATTTAACATTCGTTGGCATCCAACACTTTGTCTAGACTGGCTTTTGGTGAAAACCTGGTAACCTTATTTACAGTCATAGCAGATCTATGAGCTTCTTGGCTAACAAGGTAATGTTTGTTCACAGCACGGATGGCAAGCCCCATCTATCTGCCAATCAATTGGTGGACTTCCTCAATGAAGTTCAAAGGGACCCCAGGCTCAATGAGATCTTGCACCCTTATGCGGACCTCCAGCGGGCCAAGGACCTTATCAAGACCTATGAACATAATAAGTACCACCAACAAAGATCACAGCTCACTTTCGATGGATTTTTAAGGTTTGTAACAATAGGGTAGTTTCCTAAAAAATAATAATTAGTCCGTCTTGTAGATTGTCCAAAATTAAGCGATACGTATTTTTTCTTTTTTAAATTGGATCAGAACTTGTTAAGATATAGCGTGTTAAAGTTGAGTGTGACGTCACAAGTTGCTACAATTTTCAGGACACTGTGACGTAAAAGGCCCCCACTCCTAATTTTTGAAGCGTATTATCTTTGTCATTTTATGTTTAATTAAAAAAAGAAAAAATACGTATCCAATATTTTTTGATTATCTAAAAAGCGGACTAAATATTATTTCATTATTTCGACCCTGGACACTACCCTATTCTCTCATAGGCTCAAGACTCGTTCCAAACTATATTCAGTACATGTTTTTGGCCAATGTAATAAACGTTGCGATGAATCATGATAGAAGCATTTAAAAGATTTGTTTTTTATTACCATAGAGGTTTATAATAAAAAAGTTTAATCTACTCTTCACCAGACAGTAATATACTAAAAAATCTCTTTATATTCAAGCTTAAAGATTTTTTGATGGTGATTAATTTGTTTGATAAACTTTCACACTTTGTAATAAAAATGCAGTTTTTTTTGTAACTAGTCTTATAGCCTCATTTCTTATTAAAATTTATCTGTATACAATAAACGTTTGTTTACGTTGCGTAAATTATCTCAAGGCAAATATTTGAGGTGTAACCTGTCAGCTGGACGTTGAAATGTCTCCTTGCCTTTCAGATTCCTGATGTCGGAAGATAATCCTATAGTGGCGCCAAGTAAGATGGACCTGTGTGATGATATGGAGCAGCCGTTGGCTCACTACTTCATCAATAGTTCGCATAATACTTACCTGACTGGACATCAGATTACCGGCAAATCTAGCGTGGAGATCTATCGCCAGAGCTTGTTAGCTGGATGCAGGTTAGTTCATTATGATATTCTTAATTATTCTCATATTACAAGGATAGTTCAGCTCGATATAGAAAATTGGCTATATTTTTATTATTGCTATTATACTTAAATCTTGAATGATAATCCACTAATGTTCCACTAATTTGGGCTTATCCTCAATCTAGCTAGACCAACTGTTTTATAAAGCAGGAAAATATAGATTTATTTCTGTACAAGATAGCATTAGAATTTTATTATTACTGCTTATCTAATCTTTGAATTTTATGCAGGAAAATATAGATTTATTTCTGTACAAGATAGCATTAGAATTTTATTATTACTGCTTATCTAATCTTTGAATTTTATTCGGTTCTTTTATAATAGCATACTGCATATTATTCATATCTACTTGTCCGCATAATATTACTGTCTATACTCTAAGTCTACATGATGTAGGATGTATAGTTGGAATTCAATAGTCGCGCAGCTACGAACGCGGTTAGCGATAGTATTTGTGGCCAGTTCAAGATCATTAGCGAGCCTCCAAACTTGACCTTGGGTTTAGGACGCGTGGAGAGAGGGCTGCGGACACTTTCTGCGATGACTCACGTGACCTTGAGCTACACAACCTGTTCTATTGACTGAGAGACTATATCATTGTGCAATAACGGACATAGCACCAACATTACAAAAAGAAAAAAAGAAACAACAATTCTTAATTTAAATACCAATCATTCCCCGAAAAAGTCTGCTCTTTTGTCGCACTTCTAAATCATAAAGACGCGTGATTCAGAAACACAGAAATAAAAATTCTTTCCTACTTTCAGTTCAATCTATTTCAACGAGTTAACCAAAATATCCGCATATTCTGCATTGTTTAAAAAGTTTTTATTGAATAATCGGCGAAAATAGCATTGGCATTTAAAACTAGAGAATTCAATTTGTCGGATCTCTAGTATTCTGAAGAACGTAGGCACATACCTAGCTCCTTAAACTCAAAACCAGTTTGTGAATAAAAACAACGAATTGTGTGTAAACCTGATCGAATGGTGTTCTTGTTGTATTATACAAGCGCCGCATACCATCCTAACTCGCTGTGCCACTAATGAATACGTTATCGATATTAATTTGTTTATAAAAATCTACAATGTTTCCAATGCGTTTTTAATAATATATCCAATTACTGTATCGGTATCGAACGTTCACTTATCGATATTATCGGTGTGAATCGACCTTAATTATCGAGTTATTACATGAAAATAAACGTAAATATTTGGGAAACATATTTTGATGCGCACTTTATCATGCCTTATTTTAGCTCGATTCGATTGAATGTATGCTCTCTCTATTAGTTTGCCTATATGATTTACCTACTAGATAAATTGTGTAGGTATTGAAATTTTATGACATAATGTGTAGTTAGATGAGTAAGAGATTTATTTTTAAAGAGGCTAGTAATAAATAAATATCTGATGTTCTAGAAAAACAGTTTCGTTTACGTTGTTTGTAAAACGAGCTTTGAAAGTTTGTAATAGTTGGAGCAAATCGGAATGCCGTGTTTTGGAATTTAAATTTTTATTTATTCTAGTTTCTTTATAGAGTAATAATTTGTATTTTACAAACAAAACTCGTTTTACAGTTGCTCTAATGATTTGACCACATATGTAAACTATTAATCAACGTGGTAATATAAACAAATACATGTAACACGTTCTTTCATACAGATGCGTCGAGTTAGATTTCTGGAACGGCCGCACGGACGAGCCTGTCATCGTCCACGGCTACACTTTCGTACCAGAGATCAGCGCCAAGGAAGTACTGGAAGCGATAGCCGAGAGTGCCTTCAAGACTTCAGACTACCCAGTCATACTGAGCTTTGAGAACCACTGCAATCCTCGGCAGCAGGCCAAAATTGCCAATTACTGCAGAGAAATATTCGGAGATATGCTGCTTGATAAACCTCTGGATTCCCATCAATTAGAACCTGGTAAGTTTTAGAAGGAAGCTCCTCCTTTTTTATAGGAAGAAACTAAGCTATTTGAATAGACATCGCAATATTATTTAAACAATTTATTGGCGACTTTGTCAGAAAATAGGTCTAGATACTGGGAGACTATAAACTATGTATGTGGGTGCCAACTTTCTTTCAATTCTTGTGCGTATAGTTCTTCTTAGTAAATTAAAATTAAATTGCTAGAATCATTCGAGACAGTTTTTTTATATATTGTACGAAGTAGTTTATCTATGAGATCATCCTCTTTGCATGCATAGGTCTTAACGTTTCATTATTTCTATTATATAATAATACAGCCATGGAAACATCTCACAATTGTTATAATGTATGTATTTATGCAGATGACATATTTTCTCAAGAACTGTGGGCGTGGGATTTAGAACTATGTATTTTTTATTGTGCATAATATATTCCATAATACGAGCCTTTTCTATGGCGTTTACTAATACGAAATCAAATGCATTGATCACAATGCTTAGGTTTTTTTCCCTTTTATTGTTTCACTGACAAAGAAGGGACCTAGCTATATTGCATGTTTTGAATACAATAAAATACAAAGCATTTCAAATTCAAACATTGTTGGAAAATGAATGCTCAATCGTTGTAAGTACTCCTATGATTGAGCTATATCGTAGGTGAGGTAGGACGTTAGGTAAACTATCGATGTTCACCGATATAAGGCGGTGTTTAAGATCGGATAAATAGTTTGCGTTCAGCCTATTAATCTTTCAACCGAACCATCCAAACATTATAAGGAGTGCATCGAAGTTTATCGAAAGCTTATGAAAGCCAGATGATTTTGATTTGATTTTATGAAAGGAAATGACGTACAAACGTATCAGTCGACAGGTTCTTGTCAACGCAGGGTTGATACGATCAGATTAATTCTGCAACATATTGGAACCTTTATCTAGCGTATCGATGACGTAATGGCTTAATTGTCAGCTCTATTTCAGTGCTTATTAATGATCCTAATTTGTTATTATTAAAAATATTGTGAGAGTCTATTTGGTGGCTGACGTCACGGGAATGGAGTTCGATACTTTGAAGTTGGTACACCTGCAGTATTTACGTTGGCCTAGGACCAAACGTCTGGCCGTAATGACATGTAAACACGCTGAGACAGTTTGTTTTCACTACATCCCGCACTACGGACGGTTCAAACGTCCGCTCTGTGTTGTTTTAATCGGTCCTTGACTTTTAAGGCATGCTTAAATTTTATTAGGTTGAACTGCTAAACGAGTAATAGTCGCACTATTTAGAACGTTACTCGACAGACATGCGTATTTTCGACGCCGTTTAGTGTTTGGTGTGAAGAGATATAAATCAATGGTCAATAAATGTGTCTCCGGTCGATGGAGATTTGGTAGTTCGATGTTTCAGTTCTGGAATCATTGAATAGTTTTTTAACTTTCATCTTTATGTGCTTGAACAAGGATTGACTTCTGTGGGTTTAACATCAATTTGTGCCAAGAAATGGGAGTTTAATAACAAAAGTAATGCGCTACTGATCTACTTCTGTACAATAAATCGGAAAAGATAACAACACTACAAGTTTTATGACTGCTGTAGTCTCATTGTTGTTTACCACGCAATCAATAGATTTTTTGGATACTTTATTAGGTTTACCATTCTACGATCTACGATTTATTTATTATTTAGTGAGTATATTAATTCAATCTAAATGTCCCAATTTTTGTTGTAAAGGAGGGGAGTTGCCGCCGCCATCTTTGCTTCGCAACAAGATCATAATAAAGAACAAGAAGAAACACCATCACCACCATAAGAAGGAAGACTCCATTGCCTCTGAGGAGAGCGAGCCGCAGCCCGAAGTGCCTCAGGGCAACGGAGATGTTACGGCTGCCGCGGTAAGCATAGGCTTTTTAATCATACAATATTATCCCTCTAAAGCTTCGTCTTGGATTGATAAGCAGCTTTTTCTAATAAAGTGGAACTTTATGTCTGGTTTAGTCAAGCAAGTTCTGTGCTGAGGATCGTTTAGCTTTTTATCATCATCTGCTTTCACGGGTCGAAAATATGAGACAATGTAAGAGCACTTTAAACTAGAGGATTTTCCACTGGTTTTACGTGTAGGTACTCGCGGTTCAATCCCTCTAATCGCAAATCTACGGTAAATTAATTTTTGAAACATGACACCTAATCTTAATAATCAATTTCCTCTGATTCGCTCACATGGCTAGGTTGTGATACTGAGCACTTGAAAATATAAAAAGACCCTTCTACAAATTACAAAACTCGTATGCTAATCAATTTGGCTTTGTCTAATTAAATATCACTCTTGACGTCATTGTACTCAAAAAATACATGTTCTCTTTTAATACAGATTGCGATATCTGAAATTGCTCATTGAAAGCTTTTTTGTTATTATTATCGACTGCATATTCCTTCAGTTTTGTATAGAATATTTTTTGGAAATTAATCATTAAACTAATAGCTATCAACATGAAATGACCCCATTATTTATTTAGCGAAAGCGAATTTTTGGCTGCGTATCAAACATAATATAAATGTGAAAATCTTTTGCACGCTTCCTTGTGATATTAGAATAGAATAGTTGGTGCAGAATGTAGAAAGTTTTTCAGTACGATTTATTGATGTCGTTAATGATATTTATTTTGTGTCGTAACGACATTCTGCTTGAGATCTCATATTCAGTGTCTCAATTTATGAGTTCAAGACATTTTTTAAATGAAAACATGGGTTATTTCATTCTGCCACGTGTACGCTCAAGGTAAAACAGCTGTACCGATTCATCTTGGTATTTATTTATTGAGATAGACTGAAATCCCAAGGATGAAGCTGGAATTTGCTTTCTCATGACACGTGCAACCGCATAATATTAGATAGCAGTGCCATTTTCTTTAATTTATTACCCACTGGGTACAACATTTCAATTGTTCATTTGTCTCCAGTTAACGCGACAAGGGTCATCAGAATCATCGGACTCAGAAAGTTCGTCGGGCGAAGAGGAAGCGGGGGGCGTCGACAGCGCCGTCGGCGAGGACGCACGTGAAACGCACGCGGGCGCAGAAATATCCGCGCTCGTTAACTACGTACAACCCGTACACTTCAGCTCCTTCGAGAACTCAGAGAGTGAGTTATATGATATGTCGTAGCTAGATGTCGGCCTTAGGCCTCAAAGTCCCCATAATTACACACCTCCTGGCTGCTGAACATTTGCACACTTATCTAGGGTAGTCTAGTTGTAGCCACCTGTAAATAAACGCTAGGTTGTAAGGGGAAGTTGGAGCTTCCCCCTTTCGGGCCGAGAGTGAGCAGCTTGTTTTTATTGCTATAAGTGTAGGTCGGGGAGGACGCCCGCGGATCCACGCGGCCGCAGAAATCTCTGCCATAGTCAACTACGTGCAACCTGTACACTTCAGTTCCTTCGAGAATGCCGACAGTTAGTATAAACTTTTTATTTTATTTTGCACCCCATTTTTTGTTTTGTTTCGCTTCTTATATGCTATTGTGCGGTGTACCAAGCGCAAGAGTCCAGACTTGGTTAGTTGACTGAACTGAGTACTTACTTGTATTTTTATAACATTCATACTGGCACCCTAATGATTTATATTACCAGTCCTTTCAAAAATATTTTGATATACATTGCTGCATATGTGTGATAATTTGTGACAACGCAATGTATATCATTGAACAGTCAAAAAGAAAACTCCAAATAAATCGAGTCACATAATTAGGGTGCTGGTCAAAACTATGTACATTAATCTTCTTCCAAGCTCAGTAGTACGACACGCTAACTAAATAGACTGTAATGTATAGAAAAGAACCGTTTCTACGAGATGTCGTCGTTCGACGAGAAACAAGCGACTACGCTGCTGAAGGAACGCCCCATCGAGTTCGTGAACTACAACAAACATCAGCTGTCGAGAGTCTACCCGGCGGGAACTCGGTTTGACTCCTCAAACTTCATGCCACAGGTAATATAACGTAGCTTTTGAATTTGGAACATCTAATTTGGAGTTCTTTTGGGCCAGACTTTTTAGTCTTTGCGATAAGAATTTAGTAAATGAAAAATGTTGAAAATTACGGAGCAGAAAAAAAATAATGGTCATTCAAAAAAAAGCCTATTGAATAAATAGACATACTTTAGTATTTTAACCTAATTTCTAGGACACAAAAATAACAATTCGTGTCGATAGACTACTTTGCAAACAACATCGTTTTCCAACTAATTAAATGCTATATCTTTAATAGCCTTTTAGTTCGATTGATTTCTCGATCGCTCGGCTAATGATAATAATTTTCTAAGAAACAGTCTATTTTAGTTATTTCTTAGAAGATTCTAGCTATAAAGTCCATGTGTGGCAGGTTTTCTGGAACGCCGGCTGTCAGTTGGTGGCGCTCAACTATCAAACGTTGGATTTGGCGATGCAACTCAATTTGGGCACGTATGAATACAACCGGCGATGTGGGTATTTGCTGAAACCTGAGTTTATGAGGAGAAAGGTGAGTTTTACATTTAATTTTAATTTTAAAATTATAATTTTCGTAAAATTTAGCTGAAGTTGTATTGAGGGATAACTTCGTTTATAAATATGAAAAGTTGAGTGAATTGACATTGAAATTGGTAAACCTTCCCACTGTAAATACTCATTCTATAATGTATTGTCATACCCCGTTAGCAATTATATTGCTAAACTCCACTAAAAACCATTGAAATACTATTACTTTCTTTCCAGGACCGTCGCCTCGACCCGTTCGCAGAAAGTACAGTCGACGGCATTATCGCCGGAACACTATCCGTCACGGTCCTCTCAGGACAACTGCTAACGGACAAGCGATGCGGCACATACGTAGAAGTGGACATGTTCGGTCTGCCCGCCGACACAGTCCGCAAGAAGTTCAGAACAAGAGTCGCTCCGAATAACGGCATCAATCCCGTGTATGGAGAGGAGCCTTTTGTTTTTAAGAAGGTAGGATTTTGTACCTTATTTTTAGGACTTAAGGTCTATTTTTCAAATGTTTACGTTGACTTCGGGCTCGTTGTCTATAACTGCTAAAGTAAAAGTGATGCGGCACATACGTAGAAGTGGACATGTTCGGTCTACCCGCCGACACTGTCCGAAAGAAGTTCAGGACAAGAGTAGCCCCGAATAACGGCATTAATCCTGTGTATGGAGAGGAGCCTTTTGTTTTTAAGAAGGTAGGATTTTGAACCTTATTTTAAGGTGTTAAGGTCTATTTTTACATTTGAAAGTTTTTTTGGTCAAAACCTTATTTCTCGTTAAAAATCACACACGCATCATTTGTATTGTACCTATACAGCGCCAATCATGAATGGTTCACATTTGTGGAATTAATCAAATTCTCAGTAAATATAATGTTCTTTATTGTTATGTAATAACGGTTAAGTTATGGGTGCCTACATAGTTCAGCACAATGCACGCGAGTTACAGACGTCACTATGAATGACGTAGAAATTCAGTAATTTTAGTTATTTACATTGTCCTTTATTTATTACTGTTACTATGGCGGCTTTATAAATGAATAAATTGATTTCATAAACGGCTACGATGACGTACATCGCTGAATGAATTTCAGAGCAAACAGCTGACACGTAAATAAGGAAAATGTGTCTTCTGCCTTTCATTGAAGTTTTCGATCGATTTTCGCTACACATTGAACCGCAGAACAATAATATTGTACACATGGTTCTGTTTGATTTTGAGTCCCGCCATATGGCTCGAGTTGGCGTTGTTTACACGTCAGCCCGGTGCGCCGGCGCCGACACAATGCCGTGACTACAAAGTCACTGATTGACTTAACGAGTGACTGCAATTAAGGATTGTTTGAAATCTCCCCACTAATAATGTATAGGGATAATAAATTTAATAACCCATTCCGCGGTTTGGTTACGTGTGAATTTATGCGTGTTTACGTGATCAGCTGAGCGCTTGTTTCTATTGAATGAATGAGTGTAAATGGTTTAGTACGCTTGACACCTCTGGAATAGCCATATAAACGATTTAACATCTTACCTTTTTACAATCTAATCAACTAATATGCTTTTTACAAATTAACTAATACGCTTTAGGCCTTAAGTTTTTACAGTTGTACGTGACTCTAAACACGATTTTCCGTAACGCAATAGGTAGATAATCGCCTCGTCCGATCGTTTCTTCAAATGGTTTCTATTCATTAAAACGTATGAATTATACAATGTGCATTGTACGGTAATTACATTACTACCGGATGTTCGGTAAAAAGCGAGTAATTGCGCATTTCACAGGTGTTTGAGCGATGTTTCGGTTTTTATCGACAATGACCATTAACCTTGATTCGTTCGTACAATAGAAACCTTTTAAACGCTGGGTGAGAAGCAATGTATAGCGTATGGTTTACATTGAAAAGTTTGTACGCGGAAAACATCCGAAGCTTAAGCGTTAGTCATTCGATTAGCAAGAAGTCGCTCAGCATCGCCAAGGTTATTTTTTTTGGTCTCAGATATCTCAATATTGTTTCTTTTTTTTTAGCTGTCAAATAAATTTGGCACGTTTTCAGTTTGGTCGTATCGCAATTAGAATTAATGAAACAATTACGCACAGGAATAGTTTTGACCTAATTTTAAAGCTTTTTGTCTGCATTCCCATAGGCATTGAATTCTAATTTAAATCAATTGAATATTGGTCATATATTAGTAATTTTTGTCAGCGGTCTTATGAGAATTTTCTTATTAAAATCGGCTGGTTCCCTAAACTACGCAATATTTCTTTCAGCACCAATCATCCTTACTTCGATATAACTATGTATAAGCCCGACACGTGTAGCAAGCTATATAAAACTTCTTTGGTAGGACCTATTAGGAACAGTATTTTAAGTAATTAAGGTGTGGTTCTATTAGTTAAGTGGGTGATCGCCGTATACCATGGTTTTAAGAATGGTATGAATTAGTCGCGGCCAAGGCGCAATCAAGTAGCGAACTACTTATAATTGTTATAATTAAAAGTTATAATTGATGGATTCGGGGCGAATTTCACCTACGCATCTTTGCCCATGTGTGTTTTGTTCGCTATAGAAGAAAAGAGTAAAAACGTTTATCAGGACCTTTTCAGTGTCAAAACAAAAGATAATGCCCACCCATCACCATTTTATATGGTTGTGCTGGGAAGAAGGGCTCTACAAACTCCCCAATGCAGTTTAGTTATTTAAGCTTACATAA
Source organism: Helicoverpa armigera (assembly GCF_030705265.1). Taxonomy (NCBI): domain Eukaryota; kingdom Metazoa; phylum Arthropoda; class Insecta; order Lepidoptera; family Noctuidae; genus Helicoverpa; species Helicoverpa armigera. The sequence goes on along the minus strand of NC_087132.1, from coordinate 2,580,197 downwards.
TTTTTGTCCTCTATACATATATAATGAAGACGAAAGACCCACGGAACGCATTTCCAGCAACAGTATTAACTTACGACGTATATTGCCTACAGGTGGTGTTACCAGAACTAGCGATGCTTCGCATAGCGGCCCACGAGGAGAGCGGGCGGCTGCTGGGGCACCGAGTGTTGCCTGTGTTAGGGCTGTGTCCCGGCTACCGGTCCGTCAACCTGCGCACCGAGCTCGGGTTGCCTCTGCCGGGGAGCTTGTTGTTACTTGTTGTTGTTAAGGTATGTTATGGAGGCATTAGAAATAATAATAATGATGTCCTAGCCGATTTTGGCTACGGTGGCTGTTCACATATAAAGGGATTAGCCAGTTGCGAAGGATATATTATATGGCACGAACATTTGCGCAGACACAGGCGCACTCACTATTCTTTTACACTAATTGCGGGATGGGACGGAAAATCTGACACGACCGGAGAGAAATCAGGTGCAGGATATTTACCTGTTTTCCGATGCATGGGTGTGTCAATGACCAACTTCCAGACTACGAGCTGCTTTATGAAAGTTTCTAAAGCCTACAAAGCGATTTCTACCCGTCTTTGCCCCTAGACCAACCAGGCAGTAATCAAATCGGTGTACAGTACATAATTGAAAAACTAATAAATAATGATCTCTTTCTAGGATTACGTACCAGACCGGCTGTCAGAACTCGCAGAAGCGCTGGCGAACCCCATCAAATACCAGAGCGAGTTGGACAAGCGTGAACACCAACTCGCCAAGCTGACGGAAGACACTGACGTGCCCAGTGACGCGCAGCCCAGCCGCCCCAAGCGCGCCGCCGACAGCCCCGAGCGCCCCGAGCGACGCTCCCTGCCACATCCTGTAAGTTGGAGCTTCAAAATTGTACATATCGGGAGACCTTTTACATGCTCGGTTAGCCCCATAATGCAACTGACGAAAATACAATACATGTACTTGCATATGTATGTTTATAAATACATTTTTTAACACCGTAGACGCGAGAATAACATTACCTATTGAGTTGATTCGGTGCAACTTAATTTTTTAATAACTAGGCACCAGGATAAATCGCCTAACGTCTGAGATTATATGCAATCCTTTCAAGACTTGTGACCATTTCTTAGTGCAAAATCTTGCACAATGCCTTGAATTTGTTTTTTTAAATTTCCAATAATTCCGCAGATCAAAGTAGAAGACGCTCCTGACGGCAGTCCCTTAAAGGAGGCTGTAATGGAGACGAAGAAGTTCATCGAGAGCGAGAGCACCAGCATACCGTCGCCGTTACCGCCCAATGACAAGAACTCACATGGTATGGATGAGAGTAGCGATAGTCATCTAAGTAGTGAGGATAGTGGGGATAGTGAGGATAATGAGGATAGTGAGGATACTACGGATAGTGAGGATAATAAGGATAGTGAGGATACTACGGATAGTGAGGATAGTGGGGATAGTGAGGAAAGTGATAGTGAGTAGCTGAGAGGTTCACTGCGTTTCGTGGGATCGAATAGTTGCTTGTTATGTGTCTAGGTACTATTGGGTCAGAATTCCGTGCTATTGTTTAAAAAAAATGCGATATCATCCGCCATTTCTCAAATGGCATATAATGTTTTGTATCGGGGACGAAGAAGTTCATCGAGAGCGAGAGCATCAACATACCGTCGCCGTTGCCGCCCAATGACAAGAACTCACATGGTATGGATGACAGTAGCGATAGTAATATAAGTAGTGAGGATAGTGATAGTGAGTAGTTGACAGATTCGCTGCGTTTCGTTTGTTCGGTTCCTACAAGTTGCTTGGTAAATACATAGTTTATGTCTTATTGGATGGGAAATCCGAAATTTGGGAATGAGAAAAAATAATATGCAGAGTACAAAACATAACTTTGAAAAAAATCTGCTGTATCATGGCTTGACATGTATGTACTGGAGACAAAGAAATTCGTTCATAGCGAGAGTATTAGCATATTCCACTTCCAAGATAGATGGATAGATAGATAGGTAGATATGTAGATAGATTCTACTTTATTGTACACCAAGAAAATTAACAAGACAGGACATCACAATACACAAAGAAGTGTACAAATGGCGGTCTTATCGATTACAGCTAAATATCGATATCTCTAATCAGCGATTTCTTCCAGACAACCTTTGGATGGTTGTTTGTGTTTTACAAGTTTAGTGGTTTCGATCCCAGAAATAAAATTAAGTAAATGTTTATTTTTTTTTTAATTGGTAGGGGCATAGGGTAGTTTAGCGATTGTGGTGGTAGGTAATGGGTAGGTTCATATTATGTTTCTCAGGTTTATTACTATTTTAACAGAATATTCCAAACTGTGTTTATGTTGTATGACATTTTTAATGTGTTTGTGTCTAAATATAATTACTAATTTGTCTGTATTACTTTCTTAATGTCAATAATAAAAATTAAACTGCTTCCAATAACGCTCGTTGAAGACCTTTATTGTGTCCGAAATAGTAAAATTTATTTATTGGTCACTTGCGTACAATATGATACCCAAAAATATAAAAGACAAATGGTTTTACAAAATATTTATTGGTTATTAGTTTGAGTGCATATACACTATTCAATAACTGTTCTTAGAACAAAAGAAAAAACACGACGCACCACAGATACCACTGTGAACTCCATCATACCATACTCATCATACATATAAGTACCACAGATACATATAGCATAAAGATGGACAAATTATATTTCCTAGTTCTTGGCCTCTTGTCCTCAGAAGTTATTTTGCCAAATCTATGGTAAATTCACTGTCCGTGAGCACTGTAGTCAGTGTTTATTGGGTCGCTATAAGAGCTTCTTGTTGCTCATATACAGCAAGATAACACCACGGTGCCGCATTATTTTACACTTAGAAACATCTGAACAGAGCCGGATCTGGCTGTTGTCTCGACAAGTTCGCACGCTTCTTTGGCCTCTGGTATGGCAAATGTGCCATAACGTGTCCGAAAATAAAAATAAGAACTTGTGGTCCATATTTAAGCTGGAGAATAAAATATACCAACGAAACGATAATTATCTTAACCCAGCTTAGCTTAGTACAAATGAAAAGGTGCTAAACGAGACCGTTGCGAAGTTTACGATGTTTCGAGTGCTGTATGCCTATACATTTTACAGCTTCGGAACACATTAACAGAGTTTTCACACCAGCGGATTTTCTGCTCGGGTTTTTCGGGGCAATCCCGCTCAGTTCCAACTTCCGCGCACATCATCACTAGCCTTTTTTTTTATTCATCATGGGACAATAAACAGCTACAATATAAATGTCACAAGAATAGTTACGAATAATTAAACAATATTGCAGCCCACTACATTACTACCCACTTTTCCACCATGACCATGGAGAGCCAGTGGCATGTTAACACCGTGCGGATCGATCGCTTATATAAATGTAAGCAACCCTTGGAGCGGTTGGTTGGACGAGTGCTTTCGTCGGAGACTGGAACCAGAACCCAACATAGTTGGGAAAAGTTTTAGGCAGATGCTGCGAAACAAAGGCATAGCACACTGATATAGTCTCAATACGCTTGTGCTCAGTAAGGCTGATTTTACAGTCATGCTGATCATGCGCTGACCATCAGCGCCGACGACCGCAAATATATGAAACTCTATGAAGTGTTTTTGAATGACGCGTAGCTGTCAGCGCAGACGATGTTCAGACAAACTACGCGCGTTGCTGTCAGTGCCCATGGTCACTGTGACTGTAAAACTGGCCTAAAGGATGGTGATTGCGCACCTCGCACATATTTAGTGGAAAGTCCCGTATACTGTCACAATTTCTTCGCATAGTTTTGCTCGCATAGGGGTCGGAAATAACAAGAATAATACAACCAAAACTTTTTATATAATATTATAACAATGATACGTTTCCATTACAATGCTCGATAACCAATGTTGTGAGTGACAAGACAGAACACGAGCCGTGTTGTTGTTCCAAAACGGTGGTCCCAAAGTACCGGTGTAGTGTGTACCGGTAGTATCTGAAACAAGAGAAAAAATAACTATTAATAACATTTTAGTTGCATAGTTAAATAGACAATAATAATTTGAGAAATCTGTGCTCGCTATGATTAAGCACATCTGTGGGGGTAAATAGGCTACTGTTTTTTTTTCTACACAATTCAGGTTCAAACACAGAGTTACTGTCATAGCTACAATATAATAACGTTTATATCCATCTGTTTAGGAAAAATTCTAAGAGGACTGATCAGATTTGATTATATAATTTATACCTAATCGCCTGAAGCCGAGGCTGTAAAATGTTATATAAATAGAAAAAAAAACATATCTACTTTTCAAAATTTTCTTAATATTAAAAAGTAAGGACTTACGTGCTTTTACTATATATGTCACATTATTTCACAGTCTTTTTAAAGCAAGCAACGAAATACTCTTTAACACGTTCTGACGAATATACGTTTTGCCAACTTGAACGGTAAACATCAACTAATCGCGCGTCTAATACTCCCTGCGGATGTCCAATAGTCGTCTGACATTTTACACATTTCCTTCCTCAATATGTCCTTGGACTTAAAAATCATCGAATTCTAAGTAATTCAGAACCTGTTTTCGTGCATAAGTCAAATTCTTTTAATAATCAAGGAAAACGTTATTTTTTCCTGCTAACTATAAATATTTATCTATTTTTTTTCTTTATTTTTAGATGCAGAGGGTAAAACAAATGGTACATCGGATGAATCGTTACAAGAAACGTTAGAGAATCTGTTGTCTATGAAGATTGTTCGCGAGAAACAAGCGGAGTTGGCGCGAAAGTTGGACGCGCTCCGGCGCAAGTTCGACAAGGAAAAGAAACCGGCCACCTCCAAGTTTTACGTTAGCAACAAACTCGTTAAAAGACTGTCTTCGAAAAATATGTAAGTGTTCGTAGTTAGGTATTGATTAAAATTAGGTTGGTTTTTAAGGATGTTTTCCTTGTGTTTAGAGGTATTCCTAATGCATTTATTTGTTGTCCTATAAGATAATAGACTATTTGAAATATAAATATGGGTTTAAAGATGAAATTAGGTGATCTTAAACATTATCTTTTGATTAATTTAACCATTCAACAAGTCTGATCTTTTCGATATGAGCCTGGTCGCCTGTAGCTTTTCTTATCTTTTTGTATTTTGTTCCAATATAAACTAATGATGGAATGTCAATATGGAAGAAAGAAAAGAAAACATGAATCAAGAAAGAGGATATAAATTAGAAGGGAGTAGATTAGTATCGCGTCTAACTGAGAGGTATGGAAGAAAAATACATATTGCGCAGACCCCAAATGACTTAAGAACAGGACAGGAAGAAGATGGAGTGTCAATATGTATAATTGACTTTTCTTCCTTTATATTGATGTAATTATTATATTACAGGAGTAGCGATGCTCACGCAAGCGCAGAAGAATCGTGCGGCGAGTTCCTAGCGATGGAGCGCGAGTTGAGGCTCAAGTGCCACCACGCGGTGTACGCCGCGCTAGAGAAGCACGTGCGAGCTGATCATCATCAGCAGATGAAGGCGCTCTCGGTATGTACTGACTAGCGCATTTTTTTTAGGCTGGAGACAGGTCGGTGTGTCTATGAATTCGTACAGCATACTACTAAGCTGACAATATGCCCATGGTTTGGTTCGCATTTGGTCACGACTAATCGTCTTAGAAAATGTGGGTTTCAATTAACGCCTGAAAATGCAGTGGAAGGTAGTGGAAAACTCTTAGTGCGTCAAATTCATATCATATACATGTTTCTGAGGGGAATTGGATATACCAGAGCCGTGGCAATTCTTTCAAATTTTTAAACAGTACCAGCCCGCTTTTTGAATATCGGATCGTTATTAGAACGCAAATAAGGCTGAGGTGGTAGAATCTTCTAGCCATGAGATGGGAATGCGTAGCAAGGTCATCGACATAAAAGCAAATTATACTATTTTGCATTGTTTTCTTTTTGTGTTACAGGATTTATTAGAAGCAGAAAAGAAAGAAGTTCTAACCAGGCTGGCGAACTCGCGAAAGGAGGACGTCAAAGCGTTAGCCAAGAAGACCAACAGAGATAAAGACGAAATTAATAGAATAAAGCGAGAGATACATTCGCAGGTAATTTACTTAATTCCTTATTTAAATTTTAATCTTATATTTTGCAAATTCTACTATTTAATGAAAGTAATTATTTAATTTGATTACTTAATTATTCGACACTGCCTTATTTACCGCGAAAAAGTTTTTGTTTGAAGATATAGTCTTGAATCTATGCTGTGTTCGCGCCGTCGGCTTTGTAAATTTTGTACAAGGCAGACCTTGTACAAACAATCTTTAGCGATATTGTTGGAAACTTTAGATTTTAGAGGTTAATACAATGTAATTGAAAAATACTCACTTTTTTATTAGCATTCCATATGTTATGCAGGTGGTACATTATGATCAGAAACAATATGGACCCTACAGGCACAGCTTAAAGAAGTTGGAGACTTTAGTAGCTTATTACTAAATTATAATTATATTTAACGAACATGTTAGTAAGTGTATATGTATGTGACTGTCGCTTTGAGTGCGTGTGTGTATGCGTTTCATTATTTGTCCTGCTTTGGTACATACGTGACGGTACTACTTGTTCCCCTCAGTCGGTAGAGCGTGGCGTGGCGGAGTGCTGCCGGCTGGAGCAGAAGGACGCCGCGCGGCGCGAGCAGCTCGCGCGCGGCCACGACAAGCTGCTGCAGCTGCTCTTCAAGCACCGCGACCAGGTATGCACGTACACACTGACTTCATGCCGACACTCTACTGACACCACAATGACACCATGATAACACACCAAATTGCTTTTGATGTCAAGTTGACACCGTAACGACTTTGGTCTGACACCCCAATGATTTCCTACTGACATCATGCTGACTGCACAATAATATCATGTTGACACCCTAATGACGTCCTACGGACACCATAATGACACTAATGACCCCATACTGACACCATTATGACCTCATACTGAGACCATGATGACCTCACGCTGACACCCTAATGACCATATGCTGACATCCTACTAATTCCATAATTCTCGTTTAAAATTGAAAATAGCCATTAGACATAAAGAATGAAATCAATCTACTTATGTGAACAGTTTACTATACTAGAGTTAAATGTTTTACAGGAGCTATTGGAACTAGAGCGTCTATGCGGCGGCGCGGCGGAGGGCTAGAGCAGACTGTGTCCGCGCAGGTATCTGTGATATTATCGCCTCCCGCACAGCCGCGCCCGCGCCAGGCTCCAGGGTAGCGCGAATACTTCTCCATAAGATTGTCCTCTATTCTATACTCTGTGTTTTATTAACAAACGAGCACTGCAGACTTTCACTGGCTTTCTATTGCTCCACGTAAACAACAAAGTCCGTTCTACACATAAAATGAATCAAATAAAACGCTGTAGTTACAAGGCGACGTTCTATATTAGTTGTAGGTTGTTTATGTAAATATAGTATTAGCTAAGCTGTTTGGAATTTGCAATTGTTTATTGGATGCTTAACAGATGTCACTGGAAATTTTAAATCGTACAATAATAGTTTAATTTTCTCGGTAAATAGAAGTTTTCGATATGAATAATGCCACAAAAATTTCAAACTCTATCTTTCAGACTCACTGTTAATACATGAATTGTGCAAGACATATACTCAGTAATCGTTTGTTAAAAAGAATAGAGTATACCTTAATGATAAGAAGTGTGTCTCGGGAATTGTACTGCATTTAATTGAATTAGTGTTAAGCGGTTGAGCTTTGGTCGCTTGTCCGACGTCCTAGTCAGCGCTGCGGGCTCCGCGGCTACTCGATACATATCTAAAGCACAACTCTGGTTGTTCACTCCGTTATCTATCTCGTACCTAATTATTTCGTACAATCTCACTAATAGATCTTCCTTTATATTATACGTAGACGTAGCTTATATTAATTCCGTATATTGTAAAGAAATTATTATGAAATTGATTCTTATGATGGTTATTCCAATATTTTATGGTTAGTGAATGCGTTTCGAGTGGAGATTTTAAAATTTATTTATTTGTAATATTCAATGTAACTTGAGGGTTCATAGATTGATTTATTGGAATTGACATTAAACTTTTGTAATGCACTCGTTAATACAAATTAGGTACGAAAATAATACATCACGAGCGTTTTGCTGATTCACAACACATTAATATATTAACGTGGGTTTTTATATAGCATCTGTGTAGTCTATGATTATCGAATATTATCATGTTAAGTATAATGGCTTCTTTTGCATTGTTTAATCGTACTAACAGATGTCAGTAACAGTAGGTTGTAGATTAACATTCCATTTTTCGCTTAGTCATTAAAACGCCAATAATGTTTAGGTATTAGTGATAATGGGCCATTGCACTGATCCGATCTAGTGGTGAAACTCCAAATATATTTAGTCAGTCACGAAAGACAAGCTTCAGACACAACTACTGATAGACAATACGACCTTAGACTATAGTAGATAGTATTACAGTAGTGTACAAGCGTTCCCAAGTAGCAATAGTTGATTACATAAACCAAATAGAATGTTCGCGAACCTTGCGTAGTTTTGATACAATCCTCTTTAATACGAAAGTTCCAGACGAATGTATTTAATAAAACGTTTGGCACTTAGTCACTTTCATTCCGGTAATCTTAAAGTAATGTGCCAATGACAACACCATGTATGATATTTAAGTTACGACTCACTGCCAATAGTATTATCAGAGGCTTGTGTCGTGTAGAAGTAATCGCAGCCTTAGACAAGCGCCTCCATTAGATATTAGCGACGAGCAGTCTTTAAAACAACGTGTTTCTTTTCATTCTTTTACGACAAAAGAAATATATAAAAAAGTCTTTCTGATAGAAAACCTTTTAACAGTTTTTGAATATAAAGTTTCGTTAGAGAAGTCTTCCTCCTGATATGGAAAGTTAAATAGTTCCAATAGCGACTTCTTTAGACGAACTAAGTAACTGTATTACGGGTTTTATTTATAATAATAGAGAGATTTATATTTCAATGGTGCTTTCATAGGCTCAAAGTACTTAATGTTACTGATTTTAACACATAAACTTGGTAGAGTAAGGTTTTGAAACGTTTCGTTTCGATTAAAATTAGTGGTTATTATTATTTTCATGATAGCATATTGTTTCTGCATATTGTTCATAGTTCAGTACAGTTGTAGCTATTGTCGATATTAATGTCTTAATAATAATAATACATAAATTATTCTAACTAACTTTAAAAAACAGATTTTTTTAATGTGTATATGCAGCTGTATCGTTTTTAGTAATTTGGTCTTAGCAAAAATATATTTCAGTTAATTAAAGTATTTATTTTCGAATCAATATTGCTATCGTGAAAATGATATCAGTACATACTTTTCAATAATTAAAATTGTTCTCTCCTGTAGTGGTTTCATAATAAATACTTCATTTTCGTGATTCGAATTGATTAAATAAGTACCAGCAATAATATAGTATAAAATAGTATTTACATCCGTCTCCTCTGATCGAAACTTGCAATAAATTATATTTAATGATATTCACTACTTTACATAGATTTAAGGCATTTGTTCATTTGGATACATTTTCTCTGAACACTGCAATCAATTTGACAGCACGTGTTAACACAATCCTCTTTAAAACAAGCAATTTGAGTGTTGTTCTTTTGTTTCAATCTTCATAGTGTTGCCAACAAAGAAAAGTATCCAAACTGATCACGTCATGAAACTAAATAGTGCAATATTAACTTATGACTTGGCTATCGCTAATATACTGACTTATGCACTTTCCGTACCGATTAAGTGGAATATGGTAGTTGCCAAAACTTAGATAAATTCGTTTAGTTGTAATGCTACGGCGAGGTGTTGTACAGTCTTAGTCGATTTACGATATTAGGCAGTTTATCTATAGTAAGGTTTTAAGTCTTGAACTATTGTACTTGCCTTGTCATACATTTAAAGTGCATCTTGCCATGGGCGTATTTCTAAGCTTTAAAACTAGAAACTGGCCATTATTTTGATTCTACTTACATGTAACAGCTAATCTGTTGTTTTGTTTAGCGGTATATTGTATAATGTGGCGTCTATGGCACGATGCTCTCGATATATTTTGTACTCGCCGTTAGTCAGCGAGCTAAGAGAGTGGCCATTATTTTTATTGTATTTATCAAACGTTTTCTTGTACAAAAACCTAGTTATCGTATAAGTGCCATGGATGTAATGTTTTTTGGTCCCACGTATTTATTAACTTTTAAATCTACTTTATAATACATTTATTATCGTTAAAATATAAATTTTAGATACCGTTGGGGTTATTTGTGGCATGTTATTTTCTCAGCAAAGACTACTGTAATATAACATTTCTACTTCAAACATAATATTCGGTTACAACTTTAATAAAATAGTGTTTATATTCAGTAGTCCTTAAAATAACGTCACAAATGATTCTGATATAAAACAAGAAAGTAAAACATGGAAACAGGGAACCTCTTACTATCTCTCGACTATATTTATCGATCTGTCTTTGCTATGACGTATGTATTTGACACAATAGTTGATAAATTTAATATTGAGGAGCGTGAGGTAATATCAATGTGTTAGATATTATAAAATATGGGTTTAATTTAGATTTCCATCGGAAACTTGTGATGATTAGGTTCGTAATGTTTAGGCACTTCCCCGGTAGCACTGAAGGAATGGCTGAGTGTGAGGTAGCTCGACATAGTATTCGTTTAGATCGACACGACCTGATGAGCTTAATACGCGATGTTAAATCGCCCTATATGAATAAACCATTACGTTTTAATGCACAAATGAGAAGTTGTACACTTTGTAAGTTGTTCGTAGTTTAGAGTCAGTGGTAAATACAGAATATTTGTTTTAGATATCGGCAGTAGGCACATGGATGTGGGAGGGTAGTGTAGGGCGGTGTTGGCACACGTAGGTGGGATAGTGTAGGTGTGACACTGGGATGGAGCAAGTGGCCTTCCTGTGCGTGGCATCCCGCGCGGTGGATGCCTGAGGGATGCTATCCGATCGATGTTTAGGCGGATATTTGAATTTATCAGCTCGATTTTAACGTTCTCCCGACGTCCACAACTAAATTTTTAATAAGTATATCTCTTCTAATGACCCGTTTTTGGCATTGTTATCCCCGTTCGTTGATACAAATGATTGAATTAGATAGTAGATAGAATAATATCAGTGTAACGAGTAGATATACGGATGTTTAAAGTGAAACACGACTTGTTCTTGCCTTGTGTAATTAAATTATTGTCTCTAGGTAAGATGTAGGTCACGTCTGTTCTGTATTAGAACCACAGCAGCTTGCACTTGTCATGTGTTTTATTTCACAAGAAGGCCTAAGCTTCTCTGCAGTTTTGGATTTTAATGATAATTCCCAATAGTTGATGTATTTTTCGATTTGTCTTGTATTACCTTCATGAAGTCTAACTCTAACTCCGGGTAGGACGACTGCCCCAAAATTGCCCCAATATTTTTATATACTATATTTATTGGCTATTTAAGGATATATTAATATATTTTATTCTTAATTATATTATCGGTCCCGCTTAAAGTATTTATTTGTGTAGTCTATCGCTGTGGTCTCCGTGTTTGGCTACATTATAGATTATAATATAATAATTAATGATTAAAGTACGCGTGATTCAGCCAAGTAGATGTTCAGAGTTATCTCGTAGTGTGTAATCCGACTGCAGCTTCGATAGCGTGATGTGGCGGGTGGCTCCGCATTCTCTCGGCTGTTAGGTAAATAGTCCGTAAGTGAAACTCGTATACTTGTTACATTTTATATTGACTATTTATTTTTAAAAGAGTTATCTGATTATGTATATTCTAATATATATATGTTATGGACCAAGTGATAAATTGGGCAGTATACATAATGCCCGGTCATTATGAATAATGCCCAATATGAGAGTGCAATTTGATAATAATTATTCAAACAATAAAATTGACCGGGCACTATACATATTGCCCATGACCTTTTGGGCAAAGTAATACAAACATATTTAATTTCATTTTTTTTATTGTAATTTACATTTAACTTAAAATAAACTAAATAATACACATCCCATATCAATTGACAGAGCATAGAAGTAAGCATGCAACATGCAGCAAGCATGGCTTCTGTCACGGCTCCGGCGCTGCGGGGCTCCGGCGGTCCCATGCGAGCTGAGGCGCAGGTAGTTGAAGCGCTCGCCGCCGCGGCTGAGGCTGGCCGGCTGAGCCGGCCAGCAAGCCGAAGCTGCGGTGGTGACCGTGAAACCATCTGCGACGATAAGCTCGCATGGGACCCCGGAGCCCCGCAGCGCCGCCTCGCCCCTCCGCGCCTACGCGGTTTTGAATTGCACTCTAGGGGTAGGGCAGACAAGACTACGTGGAGTCGGTTTTGCAGCGATTCGTTTTCGTCAATAAGTTCAGTTTTTAATACAATGTTTTGAATCCAAATTAAATTCTACCATAAAAAAAACGAGCCAAGAAAAATTAGATCAAGAAAAACGAGGCCGAGTTAGTAAATTAGATGACAATTGTCCAATTAATAATTTTGTGGCTAGACTTATAATTTCCCATTAAAATAGAACATATAATGTAAAACAATAATCATAAAATATGTAGCAAGTAACAGGATTTATTTATTAGAACAACTGCCACCCTCGCACCGCATAAAATATAGCTTTATCATCAAATTGCCCAACTATCATGTAGCAATATAATAATGCCCGTGCAATGTGATAAATAATGAAGTTAAGATAGTTATTAATCACTTGGCCCGATAAAGCTAGACATTATTCATAATGCTCGGGCATTATAAATAATGCCCGAATTAATCACATGGTCCATAACATATATATATTTCTAGACTATCCTATTATTATATAACGGTTGGAGTAAGGTCTTAAGCTAAGCTACGATAAATTATATATAGATCTGTATTTAATCTGCAATGGTTTGCCTTTTGCGGTTTGTGTGTGATTAGTGATCTGTTGCAGCCCTTTGTTATTAATACTGGGTTGTCTGTCTGAAGAGATAAGTATCCACTTGCTTACGTAAAGCATAAGGCAGGTTGTATACTTACCTCTTTCTCCTTTACCATAAATATTCAGTATAGAGTTGTCTCTGACACACCCATAACCAAATAGTTTTAATTCTTCGTCTGTCTTCGAATTTTCTATCTGGCAGCAGAATGTTATGCAATATGTTACGCTGTTAAACTTGTTTGCTCATTTCTACTGAATCTACTCTCATTGATCCTTCCTGCTTACGGCTTCTATCTTATAAGTTTTCGATGTTATTGTCGACTTTTAGACGAGTTTACATAGTTCACTATAGTCGCTGAATTGTTTTCTATCAGATATTTATTCTACTTTATTATACAAGGCTATACTTTCAGCTTGTTCTTCCATGTTTCGATGCAGACATCAGACTAACCTATATTTTTCAAACCGATTTTAGAATCTATATTTTTGATGTTGTTTCCTAAATATTTACAATTTTTCATTATATCTACTGTAAAGTCTAGATAGTGTAATGTCTCTTGAAACGCGTTATGGGTCATACCGTTGTAAAATGTAATATACCTATAGCTATAGTTCTAAGGATAGCTATGTACTATGGCTCCGCTTGAAATGATTTGAGAAACGAAAATCTTGTTTTTACTATTGGTCAAAGTCTCTCACGAGAATTTATATTTATTTTACAATACTACTTTAGCCGGTTCCATTTTGATGAATCAAGTGCATAAGGTTCAAAAGGAAACAACCACGAACTTTCTAATTTCCTGCACTGATTAAGACTTTGAAAAATATTAAAGACGAGCTCACTCCTTTTTACACCGTGTTTTTTGTGGTAGATTATTAAATTATTTTTAATTCAATCAGAACAAATTCTTTATTTGACACTTATTGTTCAAGTGCCTGTTCGTTTTGATTTGAAGTTCCCTAATGTTAAACAGTTATTATAGAATACCGAATTCATAGACGTTTAATTTTACTTTGTTCACTTAGGATTGCTTTGCTTTGGACATTCAAACGTAATTTCTACCACAAAATTGTAATTTTCCGTCAGCACAAACATTTTCAAGCGGAGCACAAACAAGTGATCGGCACATTTCTTATGATCTACTTAATAAGCGTCACTAGCGACGGGTTGTGAATATAATGAGAGCTAGTTGTAAATGTTCGATATTCGGAGCTGCAGTGGGTGTCTTAGAACCCTGTCTCACTTCCCCGTAGAGAGCCGTCGGGCACTGCGTAAAACGAAACGTTGATGATGGGTAAATATTATTTTCATCTGGCAACATTACCTAACTCGTAAAAGACGTTAATTCAAATTGTGAAATTTTAAGCACCAAAATGAAATTATATTCGAGATATTTTATAATAAGTAACCTTTGGCTTTATATGTGTGGCAAAAACTTAATCTGAGTAAATAGGTCGTATTTTTATTATTGGCGATATAAATTCGGCAGATTCCTTTCTTGCCGTAAATGGATGCATTCGTTAAAAAATGTTGTGTGATACAAAACCCTATAATTTCTAAAGAGTGGAATGGCGTTTCGGAATGTTATAAACATGTTTTTCTAATTTTATTGAATGTATTGTTTTATTGAATGCAGCTACTATCAATTAATTTTTATAAGCATATCTACTTACGCATTTAAAAACATATTTATTTTAAAGAAACTTTTAACGTATTTTTTTGGCTTGCGCAATGAATTAACAAGAACATAATTAATACTAAATTATTTAAAAACCTACTTATTTCAAATAATGGACTGCAGAGTCATTAGTACATTGGTAGCTACAATTTTATTAAAACAAAAACCTATTTGTATTGCATAGCGGAAAATGTGATTTGGATTGTTTTATTTTTATTAAACATAGTTTGATTGTTAATGTTCATATTCGGGTCTCGGAATGTTTTGAGAAATAATGCTGGAGCCTTGTCGATAAGGGGACAAGTATTATAAGCTATCCGAAATATTTAAGACAATTTATTTTTAAATAATGTGTGTTTTAATTATAATGTTTAATTTAACGACACGTTTTTCTCAAATGTTTAATTTTAATATAACCGACTGAAGTGTCGCGGGCATTTTTAAGTAACCATAGATAATGTTTTGTGAGAAATTGATGAATGTCTAAAGGAATGTTGATGTTGTTAATTATTTTGTTGATTTAATATTTTAATAGATTTTAGTCGCACTTATTGAATCTTAGCAAAGATCTGTTTATATTAAGGTTTTTTTGTAAATTGTGTGCCAGAAAGATATCAATAAAGTTTAACTTTTATTAAGGTGTGTGTCGAACGATGTGGTATTGACCCGAAAGGTTTGTGATGGTATCAATTAAGCGTGATATGATTACTGTGGCAGTTTTCGGTATTGATATTGTTGTACCACTTTATTTTGCACAGACCTTTACGTCCCGTTTTCTTAGTTATTTATTATAGATTTTATTATTTGGAAGGTTGTCAACAGTTTGTAATTACGCAATAGATTTATTTTAAGAGTTGTGTGTATCATTAAATTCAAGTTCCAAATGTGATGTTACACCTGAACGGCATATAATACACAGGTATTATAACGTGTTTGTTGAATTAACAACTGATTCCTGTAAAAAATTGAGGCTCCTGTTCATTTTAGTACATGCAACATGGCTTAATTTCATAAATAAAATAACAAATACGTACACATAGTAATTCATCTCAAACTGGTGTAACAATACAATTAAAAGAAATAAAACTTATAATCCAGCTCTTCCATGTTTGTGCCATAGTGAATAGTGGGCCTTTTGAGAAAAAACACCCTTCTGTGTCATTAATGCCGTTGGGTTGTGACGCCACAACGCCGTACGTACAGTACTTAGCAAACGTAAGTACTACAATCTGTTAAGATCTGTTAAGATACGTAAAGTTGTCTAGGCGGCTTTCACTCTCTATAGTTCTAGTCATTTTTAATTCCTCCGTGTTGTATCTATACATAAACAAGTATGCCTGTATATGGGTAGACAATATAATAATAATCATTATGAATGTTAAACATAATATATAGGTGAAACTTATATCTATTAAATTGATGTCTGTTCTATTTGTTGTTTTATTTTGTGTCTTGTGTTCCTTGAAACTGGAGTAAGAAAATAGCTGAACCATAAGATTGTAATGATGGTTCTTTCAAATTGAACGCATTGGTGCCTGCGCAGCCATATTCTTGCGCACGGAAGTTCACGGTTCACTTGATGTGAATGATTTTACTATGATCAAAATACGAATACGACAAGAAACGCCACAAATACCGATTCGATTGACCGATTACACATGGCTTTTCTTGGGATGTAAACTAAAAATATTTAAATAAAACATTATTTAAATAACAAGAACTGAAACTATTGGTAAATTATTGCGTTATAACAGTTCAAAGCTGAGGAGGCGGTAGCTCTTTCTCCTTAACGATGGCAGAGAAGGGACTTCGCACACAGGGGCCGCTCGGCCATGCTCATAGAGAGTAGTAGAACTGAAAGACCCTCTTTCTTCTAATACTCATTTCTCTATGGCCGATGACTTCTGCTGTCCAACACAATTCAGTACCTATAAAGGAAAATGTCAGTATAACAAACAATGCGACAATAAAATCAAAATTTATAGTAAAAAATATATTTCGATGTTAGTGATCGTTCAAGAACTGATGAGAAGACGAAGAGATATTTAGGATACGGTTTTTTACAAATACATAATGTCACGCCCAACGAATATCTTAGGGCGGCTTTCCATGCCTGGTACATTTTCAAAAGCGAGGTTGATAGGGTTTCCGTCAGGTAGGGTATATAGGAGGAGTCAGGAGCAGCCAAGGCGTGGATATCAGAACTTCGTGCTATCTGATACTTTGAAGAAGATCGAGATGGAGTGCGAGAGGTTCTGTCCCGTTCCCCGGTTCCCTCCGCAGAAGGTCTGTGGTTGATAAATGATAGCCTGCTCTGCTTGTAGTTATATGAATGATGTAGGATTGTTTGCATTTATTGTGTGGTTTCGCAAAGGTTCGAGTTTCAAAATCAACACTTGGTACTCAGGTATAGTCAGCCTCATGTCGATGAACACATCCAAACCAAAAATTGCGCAACTTAACAGCCATAATTTGTTTTACAATAAAAAAACTAGTAGACTTCCTTTAGGATAGCAGCTTAACAACAATAACCCCAAAAGTAGCTGAACACTAATAAATAAATACTAGATCTCGACGAATCAATCCTCCTTATGACTCTATACTGAAACTCTTCAATCAAAAGAAACCCAGCTTCCCCCCTTTTCTAGGTAACAGTAGTAGGCGCTGGAAGCGATGTAGGCCGCATTGCCTGCCTCTTCCTCAAACAGCAGAAGATCATTCGCACACTCGCCATGTATGACGAGTTCGCGGAGCGCGGCGTGCTCGGCGTGGCCAACGACTTAGCTCACATAGACACCAGCACAGAGGTCGAAGCTTACCAAGGTCGCATGTTTCTGAAAGACGCATTACTAGTAAGTACCTGTTTATTGCTATCAGCACAGATAACTAATTTAGGTAGCTAGGTACTACTGATTAAGTTAATCTATCGTGTTTATCGATAATTTCATCTCTTACTGCAGTGCTACTTCAAAAGATAACACTGTGGTTATTTAATATGATATCTAGCTATTAGATAGTATTAAGAATTTTCTATTTAGGTACTATAATTTTTTTAGGATCTGATATCACGTGAGATTAGAAATGGATAGTTTTTTTTAGATATATAGGCAAAGACCCGCCATCTTTAGACTTCTGTGTCTTTCTCCTTCGTAGGAAGCTGATGTAGTCTTGATCTGCGGCGGGGCGTACCTGCTGCCTCCTTGCTGCAACACCTGGGACCGGCACCTGTTCTTCCAGAACATGCAGCATGTGCGCACTGCGACCCTCGCCATTGCGCAGTTTTGTCCCCACGCTATTGTGGCGGTCCAGACCCCGCCCGTAGACTGCAACTTTGCACTGTGCCTTCATGTGAGTTCAGAAATCTTGGGTAGGTGGGGTACCTATAATATGCGTGTCATGAAATGAAAAACTCCTGAAAAAACACTAGCCAATTGTTGGTTTACTATAGTTTATTTGGACAATCGTTTTGAATGTACTTGACTACGGAATGTATAGAAGTACCTACTTAACACTCTACTAATAATTAAGACACACTCTCCTATCACGTGTATCATCATAATGTTTATCTGTCCATGACTCCAAAAGTCGGCATCTAAAGGCAAAGTCTAAGTATGATTTTCATGATTAGGCAGGCTCATTTTATGTGATAAAACCTACGCATGTCGCTTTATGATGCAGCTTTAGGTATCTACTTATCTTACGCATGCTAACCTACAAGGCTACAACCAAAATGGGTTACACGCTGATATAAAATTAACCCAGAAAAGAACTTTCAAAGGTCATCTCATTGCATTAATATGTCGCAGTAATTTCTAAGCTAAGCTAGGTATATTTTCATCCTCAGACCCTAAAGATGTCGCGAGTGTACGACAGGAGACGAGTCCTAGGCGTGAATGCCATCAATGCCATGCGTGCCAACCAGCTGTTCTGTGCCATCACGGGCGCTGACCCCAGCAGTAGCAACTTGCCAGTAGTTTGTGGCACGGGCAAATGCACCAGGGTGCCCGTGTTCTCAGCTGGTAAAGCTAGCAACTTCCCACAAGTAAGTTGAGTTTAAAATTGTACGGTCGTGGTTCGAATCATTTAGGTAGTCTAGATTGATAGCAGAGGTGAACATTGAAATCTTCACGTTTATGAAATCAATCAAATTAATCTTGTGTTTATAATTCAAATACCTAATTCATCATTAATCAATCATGACGGATTTCGATCAACGCGGAGAGACACAATTTTTATTATCCTTCGAACAACATGCTTAGCTCATTTAAGGTTGAAATTCACAATCCAGTGTGCAAATCTTTTTTCTCCCAGTCGCAGACAGATTGCTTGACGCGTCTGGTCCGTGAGGCCGACGAGATCATCTGCAAGGTGAAGAGCAACAACGAGCAGGGACACCTGTCTATCGGCTTCTCGACTGCCAGATTTGTTGTTAACCTAATGAAAGGTACCTAATGTATTAGCAGTATAAAAGCTATGTAGTCTAGTCTTCCCTGATCCTTCATAACAGTGACGAAAACGTCTGGCATTTTGATCGTGTGTCAGCATAAAAGTTTCCTCTTACAATAAATCAATAAAACTTTACGCTTGCGTTTCGTCTCAATAGCCGCAATAAGTTTTCTGCTCCAGAAATTCAGCTATAAATCTCATCCAAAATGCACTACATGCAATAGGGTATTTTAGTCTAGATGAGAAAAAAATTAAAAGTGTATTACAATGATTGTTTAGAGGAAAAGCAATCGGGAAATGTTAGTTTCACTTCGTAAGGTACATAAATATATTTTTTATTGTAGTTTAAAGTTTTTAGGTTTTTTTATCTGTCTTTGAACACTACGAAATGTCGCCGCCATGCTAATGACGTCATTACGGTATTAAACAAAAGTGTCAGTTAAAATTTTCAATACATATCAAAATATGTGTCGGAAGGCGAACATCAAGGATGGCTGGCACTATCGTCCGACATCAGTTAGGGTAATCAAGCAAAGAGATAACTCAAACAGAACTCAACACTCAAGAACGTTTATTCAAATTAGTCAGAACAAAAGACATCCCCCAAAACGCCCGCCCTTCGCCACTTCCTATGTGTTTTGGCTTGGGGAGAAGAAGTGGCGGAACAAACTCCCCAGCAACACATGTCTGTCTGTCAGGTTAGAAGAACCTTTACATTTGAATCTACAACGGTACTACAACGCTAGGCATTAACACTAGGTACACTAGCCGTGACGTAAGTGACGCGACGACTCCAACGAACACTCGATGAAGACTCGACCAAGACTCAACCGAGAGGGAACTAAGACTGAGCTCCGCGGACGCCACGCTGACCGCCACGACTCCGCCAAGCGCGCCAAATTGTTGTTTCACCGAAAACGCCACCGGAGGGCGCGCTTGCGGCTCGTTCAGTGACCATACTATTGACTATCTCCGACATATGTATTACTGACAGCTGTAGTTTTTTACTAACGTAATGACGTCATGACCAAAAAACAATCATGGCGTCCGTTGTGTGCCGCGTTTTCGCGAAATACGCGCGAAATTTGAAATTATGATAAAACAATTAATTTATATTCGTACATAACGTGAGAAAAAAAAATATTTTTAATTTTTTAGAGATATATTAAGACTAAAGAATTTATTTAAGATATATTTCAAAAATGCATGTAATACCCTATCCAATGAAAGCATCCCGATTATTTAATTTTTGAAATCGTCTAGGTTTGTTCGAGAAGCCGACGTTCATAGACAGCGCTCTGGTTGAGCAGGACGACCCTAAGAAGTGCTACGACATGCAGTACTGTGCGACTCCTGTCACTGTCAGTAAGGGCGGGATTGTGGAGTACGCGGTACCCCAACTCAACGAGTCCGAGAAGAGACTGCTTGAAGACAGCCGGTTAGTATGCCCTTTACGTTTGGCCAGAATCTTTGTTTACACTGAGGTACAACAAAGAGATGGTTATTGAAATCGGAAGATAAAGAACATCGAAAATATATTTTATAGGAAAATTGTGGATCGGAAATTATGATTGTAGAAAAGTTTTGTGTTATAGAAACTTTCATAGTTGAAAGTTTGGTTGAGTCACCTCCTGGAAAATTGTGGAAAAACCAATTATCGCAATTTTAAATACCTATGTTAAATGTTTATTTTCGATGCAATCGATCGCATTGTAATCCGTTGTAACGGGCTCTTGACCGATCAATTACACACATCGTTACACACAAGCCAGAGATAACTCGTACTATCTTAATATTGCAATGAAAACTGACCATCAATTACATTAGTGACAGTACCTATAATTTGCACTTTTTATCACTTAAGTTAGGCACAATAAATGCAATAATAAACAGTTATACCTACAAGAAATATCTGGAAAATACAAGTTTTGGTATCAGTGATAAATTGCAAATTAAACAAAGGAATGTAAAACCCGGACTATGGACCTACTCATTTAATCCACATGAGTTCGGCAGAATAAGTACTTACTTTTTTTATTGGAAATCATCAAATGACCCCTCCCGCTGTGGGTTAGCTGCGTGAGTCAGTGTGCCCAGCATAATAACCGTTAATGACTAAAACCTAGCATGTACCTTCTGCAGCCCTTCATGTACTTCAGATATTCATTCCGTCCCCGCCGGGGCTGCAGGATTGTTTGAAAGAGTTACCGCGGCCCTGGTATCTACATAAAAGGCCTACGAAGGCACACGATGGATTTTTGGTCAGTAAAAGTCTGACACTCCCGCTCAGTCTGACACCGCTGCTAACCTATAGTGGGAGGGGTTATTTGACGATTTTTGCCATCGCAAAAAAAAATATTATAATGTACCTACCGCTGCAATTATTATTTAATTTCATCAGTTTGTTTATATATTGTCATCAGATGCGATCTAGAAGACATGTTGAATATGGGTCGCTGCTATGCGTGCGGTGACGAGTATCTCGTGCATCCTTGCAAGTTCAAGTGTCCCGGCGGAGTATGTTGCTGCAAGGGCTGCCAGGTCTGCAAGCCTTGCAAGAATAAAGCTAAGGAGGCGTCATAACTGATTTAAAATGTCTACTGGATGAACACTACAGTTTATAAGAAGAACATCTACCTATATAGCTGTCCGAATTTAAACCTATTTTTTAGTAGCTCCCAAAAACTAATGCTACAGTCTCTTGTCTAGTACAACATTAACTTGAAGATTAACATATTTTTTTCGGACGATGGATGTCGAAATAAAAAATAAGCAAAATGTTATGCAAAATATGTATCTATATACATTTTCGCTTGTCAATATTTTCTATTTTGTGAACAAATATTTCTATAATATTTGACTATGTTTTCGATTGAATGTCAACAGTAACACGTTTTATTGTGAATTCGAAACAGTTTTTAATACAATAATTTTTCGATACAATTTTGATTTTGTATAGTTTTGATTGAGTTATCAAATGTTAACGGAAAACGCGTCGTCGAAACTGTAAAAATTGAAAGTGGCCTAGTTTTTTTACCAAAATATTGTGAAATTAAAAATTTACTTCTGAATCTGAAATATGTCTGAAAGAATGTTATAAAAATAGAATAATTTTGACCAAAGTCATGAAACACACAACAAATGTAAACGTAAACAATAAATGAGTGTAAAACATATGTTGCATTCTTTATTCTAAATTCATCATCAGCCTATCGCAGTCCACTGCTGGACATAGGCCTCTCCAAGTGCACGCCACTGAGATCGATTTTCGGCTACTCGCATCCAGCTCCTGCCAGCCGTCTTGCGCAAGTCATCACTCCATCGTGCCTGAGGACGTCCTACACTACGCTTGCCGAGTCGTGGTCTCCACTCTAGAACTCGTTTACCCCAACGGTTATCGGTTCTTCGGCTAATATGGCCAGCCCACTGCCACTTCAGCTTGCTGATTCGGTGGGCTATGTCGATGACCTTGGTTCTCTGACGGATTACCTCATTTCTGATGCGATCCCTCAGAGAAATGCCAAGCATAGCCCTTTCCATAGCCCGCTGAGCGACTTTAAACTTGTGGACCAGCCGTACCGTCAGTGTCCACGTTTCGGCTCCGTAAGTCATGACAGGTAGGACGCACTGATTGAAGACTTTCGTCTTTAGGCACTGTGGGATCGACGATGTTAGGACTCGACGTAGCTTCCCAAATGCAGCCCAACCCAACTGAATTCTCCTATTCACCTCGTCCTCAAAGTTGTTTCTACCTAACTGCAATGTCTGCCCGAGGTATACATATTTCCGAACAACTTCGAGAACGGCGCCGTGTATCGCAATCGGTTCCGGTAGAACATGTTCATTGAACATGACCTTGGTTTTGTCCAAGTTCATCCGTAGGCCGATGCGTAGAGAAGATTCAGCCAGGTCGTTCAGCATTTGTTGTAGGTCCTGCAGCGTTTCTGCCATGATGACGATATCGTCAGCAAATCGCAAGTGAGAGATGTGTTCGCCATTGATGTTGATGCCACGTCCATTCCAGTTCAGCGTCTTGAACATATCCTCCATTGCATTAGTGAACAGTTTCGGGGAAATAACATCCCCTTGTCTCACTCCTCGATGCAACGGTATGGGCCTAGTTTGCTGATTTTGTACTTGGACGGACATTGTAGCGGCTTCGTAGAGACATCTCATCACTTGGATGTATCGCCAATCTACTTGACAACGCTGCAGGGACTCCAGAACAGACCAGATTTCAACCGAGTCAAAGGCCTTCTCATAGTCCACAAATGCTAGACACAGGGGCTGATTATACTCTTCGGTCTTCTGTATAATCTGCCGCACTGTGTGGATGTGGTCTATGGTGCCGTATCCGCTCGAAACCCAGCCTGCTCCGGTGGTTGGAATTCGTCGAGTCTTCGCGCAAGTCGGTTCGTGATCACTCTTGAGAACAGCTTATATACGTGGCTTAGGAGGAAATGGGTCGATAGTTCTTCAACTGGGTTTTGTCTCCCTTTTTGAAGAACAGGACGACAACACTCCTACTCCACGCCTCTGGAGTTCTCCCTTCAAACAGGACGGCATTAAAAAGCTTCTGAAGCTCCCCCAGTACGGGCTTTCCTCCTGCTTTTAATAGCTCTGTTGTAATGCCATCCTCGCCAGGGGCTTTTCCATTTTTGAGCTGTCTCAGAGCGATCTCGATTTCGCCACTGCTGACTTCTGGCAGGTCTTCGGTGAAATGGCGCGTTAATGTGGCTCTAGAATCCTCATTTCCGGGATCAGGTCGAGATGCATGCGATGCGTATAACCGGCCATAGAAATTTTCCACTTCCGAAAGGACTGCCGGCACCGAAGAAACGACTTCTCCACTTGTTGTGGTCAGCTTCGTCAAGTGGCTTCTTCCAAGAGATTGTACGAACACCTTTGACCCCCGATTCAGCTCAATTGCTCTTTCAATGTCAAGAGTATTGGAGCACCGGAGGTCGCGTCGTACGTGCTTGTTGATCTCTTGGTTTAGAGCCCGCTTAGCTGACGAAGTGACAGGTGGGTTTTCACGTCGTCTCTTCATAAGCCCTAATGTCTCTTCCGAAAGCTTTGATTTCTTGCCCTTACGCTGCATGTTACAGAATCTCGAACCTTCCTCCCTGAGGATACGAACCACATTTTCGTGGTTCTGGTTAACGTCTGTTGTGGTTTCCACGGTTTCCACGGTTTATTCTAAATTAATACTGTAATTAAAACCTGCTGACGCCATTGACCATGTGAGGATTTTTTAGGATTTCATAAAAAAGCCTACCTATTTTACTAATTTGTGAAAGTTTATCGAATGTTGTTATTTAAAAATTTAAATTATTCGGTAGTTGGTTATATAAGTCCAAGAAGTAGTGAGAACGTTGCTTTTTCACACACATTTTTCAACCTGTGTGTTGACCGTTAACCTTACGAGTATTATCATCGTAGCACTTATGTCTATCTTATTAAGGCACTAATTCACTCCTCACCTAAAACCTAATTTCTACAATCATGTGTAAAGGCACGTTTTTACCAACATGGTTCTATTTAAAAATATCAGGCCACGTTTCAAAGTCACGTGAAACGAAACGCTTTGAATCCAAGTTTCTCTGCACGAGTGTCTGGTATGCGTAGACTTTACAAGTAATTCTTTCACGTGAATCAATGAGTTTATATGGCTTCTTTGTGGATATAGGGGTAGAATCTGCTGGAAGAGGTAAAAGCGTAGTTAGGAGATTTATTTCAGCGTCTTTAGGAGATTATTTCAGCGTAGTTTAGAGAGGAATTAAGCATTTTCTCGGGAGTTACCAAGGCTCCTGGTAATCTAGATGGAAAATAGATGCCGGTTATTCATTGAAAGGTTCTCTCTGATGGTTTCCTTAAAAAGTGAGGTTGCACGCAAGTTTACACCTCATTGTTTTTCACTGACAACCTACCAACAACCACATACAATATTAGAAGGACTTGGTAAGTTAGTTTTATAAACTAAATATGAAAACTATATCCGTGGCTACAAACTGAAGAGTTAATGCGGCAATGGAAAAGCAAGATTTCGTCATCTTCCCCGGCAAAGCCAGCTCTGGTCACGTTGTTCGTCATATGCGAACTCTTTTAACTAACTAGCTTTACTGGGCAAAAGAGTATTCAACTAGTAATATGAATGTGCTGGAATTTCGTCGATATACTTAGGTTAAGTATAGGTACTTACAAGTAATGAATAAGGGACTGAAAAATGTGAATTAATTAGATATAGATTTGTGATTTAAAGATAAGTAAATAGTTTGCATTGTAGGTATTGTATCAAGGTTTATTTTGCCTAAAACTTATCGTATCTTTTAACTTGACATGTAGACGGATAATACATTTTTATCTGCCGTCTACTAACGACACGTGTAACTTCAAAGGGTGTCAAGACTTTCGCAGTCCAGATAACCCAAAAGTGCAATAATTCTAAAGTAGCAGTATTTAGACATTGCTATCGTAGATAGTGCTTTGTTTATATTAATCGTTTAATTAAGGAAGGATTGATTTTGAAATATACCTACCATACATAGGTAAACACTACCAAAAGATTTTTCTGAAGCTTTCAGTCTAACGGTGGATTTGATATTGATTGTATGAATTTGTAGGGGATTTTATCACAGAATCAATTTGGTGTGCTTTTGGAAGTACCCACGGAGGAGCAAGGCATAGATGTTTATCTAATACAGGTGCAAGCTGGCAATACGATATACTTACGAGGAAACTGCAGTCATATGCATTTCAGCTGATATCATAAATTACATCAGCCAATCTTCTAATATCAAGTCGTAAATCTCACCTTATCAAACACAGCTTTAAATACATACATATATGTAAACATTCTTTGTAATTAAATTAGTATTTCAGCCTAAGCAGTTTGTTCTTATCGATGACCGAAGGCCAATGCACTTTTCATATGCTACTGTTTACTGATAGCATTACATAGGCATTGTTCTTTTGGTAATTACTGATAGGTAGATACTTAGGTACGCTTTATGTGTAACAAGACTGTTTGCAAAGATAAACTGTAAACTAATCTTTTTCTGCGTCAGAGACTTGTCTTAATTATGATTATATTTATTGAGAGTCATGATATTGAAAGATATAAATAAATAAGATATGTAATTGATTAAGAATCTCGGATTTAAAACGATGAAGGCACGATTTACGTCTTGCTACAAAGGCTCTTTACAACGAAAGGCAACTTAGTAGGTACCCTATGTGTGCAGAAAATATCACCTGGAAGACCAAAATGAACTAAACTCCTTTCTTAAGAGATTTATATTAGGCACCTACATGGTCTGGGAAAATATAGCTGCAAAAATACATACATATAAAAAAGAAAATTTGCGATCCATATTTGCAAAATATTAATACTATATTTTTTGCACGATAACTAACAATTAATGCTAGTAGGTAGTTATATGCCCCTTTAAAAGAAAATTACTTTACATAGGGATGTACCTAGATCAAATGGATGTAATCAAGCTAAAACCGACGCCCACATTTATTACGGAAGGAGCGGGGAGATTAAATCGATTGCCAATTTGTAGACGACCGTCAGAAAGGTCAGGTTCGTACTTATGTGTTTGTATTCTGTCGGGGCAATTGGCAAAACACATGAATGTGAATGAACTTTATAACAGTAGCTCGGATACCTAAATCTATCGGGGTTGTTCAAAAAAGTTATCGCGGTCCTGGTACAATAGAGGACTTAAGAAGGAACATGGTGGGTTTCAGTCAGTCAGAGAATGACACTCCCTCACGCTGCTTGCACAGCGGGAGAGGTCATTTGATGATTTTCCATTAAAAAAGTTAAAATTGCTCTGGTTTGTGAATTTTAGTAAATAAAAACATTTGAGCAGGGTTTGTGCCTAGGTATAGTAAAATACCTCATCAAAATAAAAAGCGATTAATAAAGTAGATGCTTCCTTAAACTTCTTAGATAATGTAAAACTATTAGTAGTTTACCAGCTTACCATAATCACGTTAACCTAACACCCGCATAATAAAATTAAACGTCTACTTTACCATGGCAAAATCCCGGAAGATAAAATTGCGTAGAACGGAACATTCGCGGCCATAGCTCTGAACTTGAACGCGGCCTTGTATGGGGGAAGGTCGCGGGGGCAAGGCCTCCCCCTCTCGGGGGATTATCCTTACACGTGAAACTAAAGGGAGCGGTCCAAGTCAAATCCAGAAATCTTACGTTACATAATAGAAACGTATGAAGTAACTTTATAAGTTTAAATTATCTGACGAATATTTTTGACAGCTTTTGTAAAGAAAATACATATGTGAAACGGCTACATTTAAGTTTTCCTAAGATAAAAGTCGACTGATGATTGTAAGATCGACTCTTAATCGTTAGTATCACTTCAGCCGTGTCCCACTAAAAGTATGGTACACCTCGAAATCCTTGAAATAACTATCATCATAAGTTTAATAAAAGTTTTTTACAATTCAAGATTCTATGAAATAAATTCTACGCCTGCGTAGACGCAGCTACAAATATTCGTAGACCGCTTCTACTACGCCGTTTGAGTGCGCTATGCACGGAATTAGTGCTAAAGGTGCTATACATTACACACAGGCAAAATTACATGTTTTTCCAAAATTCGAAGAAAAAGATTAGATAGGCTAATTAGTTTTTTTTGTATATTTTGGCTTTATCAATATACTGTTGTTAACGTCTCATGTATTTTTGCTACTGTATTTATGCTACGACGATTAGTTTTAACCCATTAGGTGCATATGGCCTGATATTTCGAATCGTGATGACATTGTAGCTCATGTTTCACTACTGGTTCTCTCTTAAACTCTAGAAGTAAAAAAAGGTACATGTATAGGTATTTCTTTAATATCAATAATTATGTTTTCAGTAGTTTATTCTAAAGAAGAGATTCATCCGCAAACAAATGGGCGTAAACAATTTTGGACGAATCTCGGAATTCATCATCAACTTTTTTATCGCCCCACTGCTGGGCACAGGCCTCGCAGAATAAGTATAGAGCGTTAATCACCACGCTTGCTCAATACAGATTAGTATCTCGAAATTACAATGTTGCAGATCGCCTTCGCTTATGCAATGTACCACACTGTAGGATGGTAGCTACAGCGAGCGGCTTTCAATGTCACAGTCAGGATCGATCTGCTCGCGGCCAGCTTTCATCTCGCTGTATTTCATATAGATTGCGTTTCAGGGTTAACTAGTAAGAGGGTATGAGGGTATTTGTTATGATGTTGTTACTTTATGTTTATAGATAAGTATGCGTACAATTATAGAGTTCGACGTTCTGATTTTTATTGTTCTTCTTGAGACGAAGAAAGACTGACTTAGGATTTTTTGTTTTCAAGTTATGTCAATGTAGTAGCATTATTCCCAACAAACAAAAAATCCTCTCATAGTGGCTAAAAATGCCAAAAATAAATTTCTTGTAAGAGCCGTATTAACGCTAATAAGGGTGCGTTTGGGCACAAATTACAAGAACAATAACCTCAAACCCCCCTTATATTTGCTTTATTGTCAGCTTCTTTTTCTTATATGTACTTTATTATAGCAAGCGATAAGGGAGTCAAACTAATAAAAGCAAAAGGATTTGCTCTTAAAAAGCCAACCAACCTTATACATGTTTTATAATGGCGAGCAACAAGGGAGTAAAACTTATAGCGGCAAGACAAATTCTATTTTAAAGCTATTCGCCTCAAAATCAGTGTTTGAGATTCTGCAACAATTGTTTTGTTGAGTGATTTTTCACAGTTTGGCAGCGTCAACGAGTATTTTAAAGAAAACAAGAACCATGATTAATTTCATCTTTTTTTAGTGTACCTGAATCCGAGAGTATATTGTGTTTGTTTATTGAGAAAACTGTGTGGGAATTCAAACGTATGATAAAATGTGGTACAAAAAGTGTAATTATATCAACGCGCCCTTGAATTTGAGTAGTTTTGACGTAAAAATGTGAATAATTATTAAGGCATGTTTTTTATAACGCTTTTACAAGGGTAATAGCATTCTCACAACGTCTATTAGAAATCTATAAGATTATAAGCTCTGTAATGGCAACATTTATTCCATCTGCTATCGCCATTTTATCTATCGTTAGGGTTCCTTTCATCATTCCATAGCTGTATTAATATTAGCTATATTACATTTTGGGTATTATCACAATCGTCGTATTTACGGAGAAGATCTCACTGTCCAAAACAAGAGATGGCCATGGAATTTGACACATTTTATCGTACGAAGAAAATGTTTTCATTGGAAATATCAGACGTTGTCAAACATACCTTCACACTTTGTGATTGGTCGTAAAAAATAGAAGTTTTCCTACTATTCACTTTCTTGTTTTGTCAAAATTGTAAAGAGTATTTGATTTATGATCTTTATTGAAGATGAATGTGAATATTGTAATCCATAATTTTATTACACATTTCTCAATAGTAATACAAAATTTCAATACCTAGCAATGAAAAATAATTATTACTAGGTAAGTGTATGCAGTGGGACAGCATAGGCTAATAAAAAAAAGTGTAAATAAATAGATATTTTAATAAATAGATCGTAATATTTTTAATAGATCACTCAAAGCCATTGTGAAATATTATTTTTTACTGCCCAG
Organism: Helicoverpa armigera; assembly: GCF_030705265.1. Classification (NCBI taxonomy): domain Eukaryota; kingdom Metazoa; phylum Arthropoda; class Insecta; order Lepidoptera; family Noctuidae; genus Helicoverpa; species Helicoverpa armigera. Next base: position 2,550,406 of record NC_087132.1, on the reverse strand, counting down.
TTTTTGACATCACCACCGATATCCATCTTATTCAACTCAAATTTAGTTGATAATTTATGTCTTCTTCACTACCACCACCGTTATATTCTTCTTGACTGATTTCCTGTACTTCATTGTCATCTTCCATAAAATCATCGACGGAACCCTCGAGTGATTTGTTGGTATCGGGTTTATGACTATAAGTATAAGTATTTAATGACTATGTAAGTGATTATGGATTGCGTTCATTCTTGTAAAGACCATATTAACTACAGAATATTGTTTGTTGGGTAGACATCTTATGAAATGCCCCTATGAGTTTAAAAGTATCATAGTTAGCTTATGCATTACTATTATAAGAACAGTTAGCCAAATTAAAAGCTTTTATAGGGTTTTGAATATTATAAGGCTTAAAAGCATTGTAAATGCGCTTATGAGAATAACACATTTTCAATCCTTATTATAATCATGTAATTTGGACTTGTTATGGTTAACCCAACCAAATTATAAGACTAAAGGTAATATTAGCCAAATCTTCTTATATTGTGCCATAATAAGGAACATTGACATAATGAAAGCGATTTTAAAGCAACTATAAGAAATTAGACCTTAAACATATAATTTTATAAGAGTAGTTTGTTTGTTGGGTTGGACTGATTTACAAGCCTCGGTTATCTGATCAAGAAACTTTTTGCAGGAAAAAATCTTTCGAAGATGTATAAAAATATTTGTGGGAGTTTAATAAAAGCTGTTATTTTGCTAAGCTTAGATATTATTCAATTGTGAATGACAAGGGGTCGGCAAGTTTTTTACTCGGAGAGACTTCTTATCTGACCCCAGGAGCCTTAATTTGTTATGGGCGTCATTTAGTTGGATTTGTCTAATTGCCGTAAGGGACATTGATACCTTTTGTAACAAAACCTTATAAATGCGATACCTAATTGTTTTTTCTAGAACAAAAGAGGCCAATCCCTCTGTAAGTACCTAGTTCTTGTCTTCAACAATAGAAGCCGTATGAATGTGTTTGTCCTATTAATATCAGACGAAAAGGGTTGCTGTTGCGTGGGTAACGTTTGTGATCGATATTGGACTGCCTAGTAACTTGTCTACTGATCTTCGTCTGCAAAGATTATTTTGCAAGATGTCTGGTTAAATGGATGCAGTAGTAGATAACATTAGATCCAGTAAGATCCGGTCCTAAAAGTAGCCTTTATTTAGCGTTCCTACTTTTTAAAACGATGGGCAGTAATTTTATTTTTAGTTAGGAATAGGAATCCCTAGATAAATTGGCACAATGGCAACACAGAATTAGACCCTGGGTCCAGAGACAGGATGTGAGGTATCTGTGCTTAGTAAGATACACCGATTTGCAGTATAAAAGGGATGAAGTCATCCACTTATTTTCGTAACTAGGTACATAAATTATATCATACCGAACTATTTTTAAAGACACATTATGTCATTGCTTGTGACAAATACATTATATTTACAGTGAGAAACGATAAGGGGCAGTAAATTATTATGTATTGGTGTGAAGTGCATATAAATTCATTCTGTTTTTGTAAACAGAAGTCAGCTTGGTAACAGTGCATGACATAAATATAGCAGATGTTATGTTATTGCGCTAATAATGTTTATAAACATGAGTTGATTATTTTCTTAGGAATAACTTAAACTATGTGGAAAGGTGAACTTGTCTTCTGTAGTTAATTATACTTTGAAGCGATTCGTCGGGGATTACCTTAAATAAAAATCTTCAGTAACATTGACCGTCTTACCACAAAAACTTTTAGACGTCAGTTTATGCCTTGTCTAAAAAAATGTCAAATTATGACGTTGACATATGGTTCATTTTGCAGCCAAAATTTTATTAGACAAGTGTAAAACAGGGTTTAAAGTTTTTGTAGTAAGGCCCTTAATATTTAATTATTGGTAACGGATAACTGTCAGTTTCCACCTTTGTCACCTTTTTATTTAATTTCCTATAAGTTACGAAATCTCCAAGTTTGATAAGGTACTAAAACCCTCAACATTTCTACGACTTGTGAGTTTATAATTTCCAACTGTTCAGGGGAAACTCCAAATAGAGGTCAATGAACTGGTTACCCAACGCCTCCGTCAATATATAGGGACCGGGAAACTATCTTCTATTTGAATGAAAAAGCGTCTTTACTTTGGGTCGGTTATTCGACGGGCTCGATGACAGAACTGACAAACAAATGAAACAATACCTAACCTCTATATTATTTTTAAAGAATATAGTCGTGGTGGCCTAGTGGATAAAGGACCAACCTCTCAAGTATGAGGGCGCGGGTTCGATCCCAGGTCAGGCAAGTACCAATGCAACTTTTCTAAGTTTGTATGCACTTTCTAAGTATATCTTAGACACCGATGACTGTGTTTCGGATGGCACGTTAAACTGTAGGTCCCGGCTGTCATTGAACATCCTTGGCAGTCGTTACGGGTAGTCAGAAGCCAGTAAGTCTGACACCAGTCTAACCAAGGGGTATCGGGTTGCCCGGGTAACTGGGTTGAGGAGGTCAGATAGGCAGTCGCTTCTTGTAAAACACTGGTACTCAGCTGAATCCGGTTAGACTGGAAGCCGACCCCAACATGATTGGGAAAAGGCTCGGAGAATGAATTTAAATTGCTATCCGACCAGTATTAAACAAAAACTATAAGTATAAAACCTCCACAGTCTAAATCTCTACCTATAAAATATCGTGATTTTTATTACGATTGTTATTGTAGCGTATGCTTGAAGAAATGGCTAATTTTGAATTAAGCACTGAATTTTGTATGAAGCGAAGCCACGTAAAACAGGGAAGGTTGTAAATTGTAGTCAGGCAAAGATCATAATCGTGTATCTAATTACTCGATAAATTATAATTACACGATAAATCTAATTATTTCAAATATTTATCTATGCAATGATAATAATTCTTAAGTAATACCTGATTATGTAGTAGGCATTTTTTAATCTTTGATTAAGAGAGCTTTTCTTACTAGGAATTTTCCTATACAAATATAGAACATTGGTATTATATTTTTAAATTAAGTTTTTGCCAGTAACTGAATATTACTTTCATACCTTTTATATAACTTACGTAAGAATACGGAAGTAAGATAGAGGTGATGATGATGAATTATTAATGTACATTTCGAGATTCTATAGAATAAAATTTACTTTATAAAAACTAATATTCTACCGTTCTACTCCTCAATATATCACCTCCTCGTCCCCAAAATGTGTATTATGTAAAACTTAAAAGCTACTACTTGCAAGGTTTATGAAAAGAAGTTTATTTTGAAAACGCAATATTATCCTAGTATTTACCTAACATATGTAGAAACATAACTGCCTAGATTACCTATTTTAAGAAAAAAATATAAATCAGAATTAGTATTACGAAATCGAATTATTAAAATGAGATAGCAAAAATCACTTAGTTCTATTACTTCAGGTGCTAACGTTCTGGAGTCCGATTATTGATTTGCACGTGTGTTGATAAATTTATCTTGCCCCTAGAGTTTTGAGTGCCTAGGTACCTATTCAATTGTTATTGTATTAAAATGAACATATTCTCTTGGGACCTAGGTCGAAGCAGTCGATTTGAAGGACTGATTTGTAGGTACTAATGCATTTTATATGGATTGCATTGAATGCAATTTGTATCTGAGTTTCTGTAATAATACAATTTTCAACATATTTTCAGTACCCATGGAAAGTAGAAATATTTCATTATTGTGTGAAAATACTGGAAAATACGTATCCGGACAAAGAATGTTGGAGCGGAGGTTAGATCGGGCCCCTACAATTTTGAACCAAGAATGAAAGAAATCATATTCACTAGATGTCAACTCAACCAAAAAGGCCGGTTCTATTAATAAGTGCTGGCCAGTAATAATTCCTTATACTTACTTTTTTAACTTGATATGTGATTGTTGACATGTCTATTTTGGCGGGATTTATTTATTGTTTGTAATGAATACAAGTGCTTTTTAGGAGTCATAGCTAAAATGGTAGTTAAAAGATGGGAAAAAATTGGGTTCTGCCGTATGATCCACGTATACCTATGCAAAGATTTATAGGAAAATGAAAATATACTACCTAATTATGTTAGTACTTAGTACTTAGGTACGTATTGTATCAAGTAGGATGTTTAGTAAATTATTTTACGGAAAATTAATCATCATAATATTAATGAATGTTTTTTATAGAACCGTATTAGCATTTCATGAAATATAAAACATATTTTTTGCATGTATTGACTTTTAATCAGTTTGGAATAACCGGTTTATCTGAAAATGATATTGGTGTAGGTCGCATTCGCAGCTGTTTAGAAACGAATTATTGTAATTTTAACAAAAAGTGTATCGATTTAGAGTTTTCCTGTAGATGGGTCCCGGCTGACATATTAACACCGTAGTTGGGAAAACGCACATGAAAATGAGATTTCCTAGATGAAAAAAATACTCAGGAAATACTTAATTCTTTTGAAAAAAGTTGGGTAAGTACTGAGTAGAAGTATTTCCTAATGACCCATTGAACGATAAGTTTTGAAAATTGGCATTATAAATTGGTACCTAGTTTATTTCCCAAGAAATATTTAATTACATAAAAAAGCTAATTTATAAGTATTCGCTAAAATATACAAAAAATAAATAAAAATCACCTAACGCACGCGAGTTCCTATTTGTAATAGGTAGGTATGTAATTAATTATTAAGTTTATTACTTAAATCTAATAAATAGTAGATTATCAGCGGCAGCTTAATGTAAGTCTCTAGATATGCTCGTAAGTGCCTACTGCGTGTGAAACTATGAAATTAGGTACCTATGTATATCTAGTAGATAAATTGATGGGTAGGTATTTTACTTTCATAATACAAAAAAAAAAATATTCTAAATGGTGTGGAGAGAAATTTAATTACCACTTTTTTACGTTAATTAAATTGTAAGACATAGCTTCGGTCTTTTTTAAGGGCTTGTTTCTCCGATTTCAGATTTAAAAGTCGAGGCTTCCTCAAAATGTTTCCCTTCAATTTTGGATAGGTAGTCATTGATGCTCAAGATATATTTAGAAAGTATACATGACCTTAAGTTACATTAGTACTTGCCTTACCTGGAATTCAAACCGCATCCCTTATATTTGAGAAGCCAGACCACAACGACTGCAAATGTATGAAGCAGATACAATGTTGATTTTCAAAGCTTCTATTTTGATATTATAAATAAAAAGTACTTGAATGTGTCAAATGGCAATATTAATCAGCTTCTATTTGTAAATACAAATATGTATTTAAAAGGACAGCTATCCTGCTAGGTAGGTATATTTACATAAAACAATTTCCGCACTAAATCAATCCAGCTGCAATATTTTCTTATGCAACAATATTATCAAATGCGAAACGCCTAATTATAATGAGTAAACTTTTGATATGACATTACGAAAATAGATTTTTAATTAAAAATGTCAAAAGCCGTTTACTTCCGAGTCTAATTTTGAGCTATAATTGGGAATGATTATATTTTTTTGCATATTTATTTATAAGCAAATGAATAATTATCGCGGGTGTCACCGCGGGAATTCGCGAGTGTGCGATAATCTTAATTTCGGCAGGTAAATATAATATAAATGGTGGTGTAGTTGTGTGTAATGCACTGTTCTGTCGAGAGTCGTGGGCGTCGTACCGCGCAGCCGACACTGAAGGTCACCCACGTGACGGGGAGTCTGTTTGATACCAACCCCTAGTCTGCACGCTGCCTCTGTCGACACCACTCGCGTCTTACAACACTTTGCAAAAATACTGAGCCTATATACAAAAATATATCCTCAAACAGTCTTAGCCTAGTGCTGTATTTTTCAATCTTTGAGTGGCTGAATAATATAAGTAAGTACGAAATCAGATTCGGGAGTCGTTCGTTCAAGGTCATGATTGTTGTGGTGCGAATTTATTGAACTGTCGTTGGTCGCTGGCCAAATGCTGGTTTTTCTCTCTGAGAAAGATTTTTCTTTCTCTGTTTACTAATTGAGTTTTCATCACGCAAACATAGTGTTAAACGAATAGGTGCAAACCTTTATGTCAATGAAACCGGTTGACTTGCATTACTGTAAGTAAGTAAAACATTTTCACTGATGCACGATTGATTGCAAATAATTTTTCATGCACAGCACATTTCCACATTTCAGCCTGAATTTTCTTGTGACAAGCAATGTTATAAAATTAATACATGAATAGTAATTGCACGTTACGTTGTTTTGGCACGTAATTTTACCAAATATTTCATGCAGGAATATTCGTTTTACATTTTGAGCTTTTCAAAAATGTAATCCGAAGTAAAAATAATTTAGCTGTTTGAAATAATTGAGCATCTTTTCTAATCTGGAAAAAGATCTGAGTGCTCACTAAGCTCGCTTTAATTTTCCAACAGTTTACATAACTTAAATAAAAACGTACAAAAACACGTAAGTAGGTTATATTTACAAAAAAAAAAAACAGTGGCTCAAACATAAAATACCATTCATAAACCATAAACACGCGAACATTCTTTAACCAAACTCTCAACCGGTGGAATTAAAAGCAAAACAAATGAAGTATAATATTTCGGGTGTGTACATTAACGGTTATTGTAACTGAACTGTGTAGTTCTAGCAATATGGCTGCCGTGACAGAGAAGTTGTATCCCAACTGTGATGCCAGCGTTTGGTTGAGGTCCTGCGAGGAGGAGGTTTCTGAGCCCTTGGAGGGGACCACTACAGGTATGTACGAATATCTACTCATTTTTTATATTCTCCCGACTTCGTTAAATGAGTGAGTAATTGTAAACAAATTAGTTTGTAGCTATCATATATTTAGTCAAGAAAGTAAGCCAGTGGAAAAATTGGTGAAAGTAACAATAACCTAAGATGCTTTGTGCAAAATGCATTCATCCTCGAAAAGATCGGGCACAAAGCCAAAATTAAGGTCAATAAAATGTTCCTTTTTATGGTTAAGTGGTTCATAAGAGCTAAAAGCATTCTGTAATAAGAACACTTTCACTCTAGTGGATTATGTCGCGCGAAAATTTACGAGCGGAAAATCTGTCTCGCAGTTTCAAGTCCTGTTGAATTGCGAAACAGTTTTTTTTCCGCTGTTTATCTTTCTAACGTTAGTTTATATTTCCACTGGAAAATCTGTTAGTGTGAAAGTGCAGTAAACCCATTCAACTAATTAATTTAAAAGGAGGGAGTCTTATTCCAACAATAACTTGTATTAAGTGTTTGTGTGCATAAAATATCGCTTATTTAGTTTTTAAGCTAATTTTAGAACAAGTAAACACTATTTTCAATCAGCACCGGTATTTGCAGTGAGTGTCTATTTGCCGCTTAATTAAATGAAGCTAAGAATACGTATCTATTAATAGTTTTCCATGACTGTTTTAATAATATCGTTATTTGACATAATAATTATGCAATCTGGATAGTTTTATTTGAAAGGAATATTCATATAAGTAATTGCTTACCTACTCATATGTTGTAAAGCCATGCTCTCTAAGTAGGTATGTATGTTACACTTTTACGGAAAAACGACTGAAGCAATTTTCATGCAACAAAGTTAGGAGAGAGAAAGGAACCTAGAAAGATTTTTATCCAGATATCTAGATCAGTTTCTTAAGAACGCGTGTAGTTAGTAATAATTTTATCGCAATAATAGTATTTGAACTAATTCTTACGCGATATCTCTGCCAGAATCGTAATGAGCCTTGAGCTCGCTATAGTAGCATATATGCTTATATATATGTAGGTATATATGGTATAAATATAGCTTAGTAAACCCACAACAATGCACTGCGGTCATAGCCACAATACTTGTATGCAACCTGATTTTATACACGATGCGTACCTGCCTATAATGCACTAGATTGGTATTGTGTAAGTACAGTCAAGGGAATAGTGTAGTATCCACTAAGTATATTAAATTAGCTGCCATATGAAGGTGGAATTTAATTTAAAGAGCTCTATATGGTAACAATTTAGCTTTTTGGGAAACTAAATGATATATTTACGATTTCGTTTTTCAAAATACTCTTACCGAATTACCTACTATAAAATATAAAAATATCCTCAAACTTTTACAGAGTAATTAAGATAAGCACTGTTTATGAGGGAATATGTCCTTGTTAGGTAAAATATTTTAGTTTTTTCCAGTAGCGGAAAATAATTTATTTTTCCACTTTTATATTCCATGCAAGTGTCTTTTGTTTTCCCTCTAACACATATTGTTTTCTAGGTGAACTGCCGCCATGGCTTCGCGGCACGTTGCTACGCAACGGACCGGGCTCTCTGAAAGTCGGGGACATGCGATTCGATCATCTCTTTGATAGTTCCGCACTACTGCACAGGTTAGATAAGGATTATCTACTAAGCCATTATCCAATCAATACCTACGTCATTACTTAACGTACCTACTGCCTACGTATCTGCGAAACTTTGTTTAGATCGGCAAATCCATAATGATTGCTAATCGGATAATGCATTGTAATCACACTCGTTCGCATCCGTGTGAAAACCTTTCTAAAGACCATTTAGGTTTTGTTATCTTAATTAGTCACGTTCAGCAATTTCATTTAATCATTTAGACCACTTGTGATAGGTCTGAGCTAGCCAGCTTTAAACATCAACGCAACTTTAACAGTACTTTCACACTAGTGTAGTGTAGCTACCTAGGTTTAGGTCGGTCTTTCTGGGAAGCTAAAAATCTGCCGCGTGTCAAACTATGATCGTAAAAGGACCATGCCCATCTGTGCCCCAGTAACGCCCAGAGAAAGTATATTACAAGATAGCCCTATTAAACATAAACTAGAATTATGATGATAATTTGAAGTCTTAAAAAGCACCGGTTAAAAAATAAAAAAAAATAAGACATTCTTGTTGATATTGCAGTAGGTACATGACATCGTTTCAATCATGCTTTATTTATTACGGTCTGTAATCTCGTCCTTTGGCCCATGTATATATTCATTTACTGTTTACAATATATTCAAATAACTGACATGTTTATCTAATAACATACAATTAAGTCATGAATTCATGATGATCATGAAGTTCCTAGTGAAAAACTAATAGCAATGCTGTCTATAAACGATAAAATGTATAAAAAACCAGTGGGAATTTATCATGTTTAATGTCCAATATCTTTTGAATCGGTGCTTTATATAATATTAAATCTAGATATCTTACAAATATGGCTGTAAAGCTATCGTATGACATAGAACTGGAATTTGGGCATTGCATGGCGTTGCTGACTTTTGACTCCATACTAATATGGGCATGATCCTTTGGTAGTGTGAAAGCGCTCCAACTGTTTATACTTACCTATTTAAAGTAGGGAATACAAAATATATACCTATATACTATATATAATATATGTACCTTTATAATCTGAATAGCTAATGACGTCATTACTATCGTAACAGTCACTCGAGGATAATCCTCTGACTCTCGAGAGTACTTTTCAAATGTAAATAAAGAAGCCACTGCCCGATAAACATATCAAGAGCTATTTATTATTAAATATGTTTTAATGCAAGAGATGAAGATGTTATAATAAAAGAGTAATTATTATCAACATTGAGAGTTATTATTGGATACAGTAAATTAAAAAAAAATACAACAATAGAAAGCATTCTCTTATCACACGTCACGTCTAGCAGTCAACAAGACAGATAGGTGCTTTTACAGAATAGTTATTTACTTTTTTATTGTGACTGTAATATTCATTGCGCAAAAAAAATCGAATATCATTCGAATCCCCACAAACCATCGATAGTTCCTCTCTTATTGACCTTCATGAATATCACTAACATGCATCAAATTCTATCTCCCAAAGGTTTGCCATAGACGAGGGTCATGTAACGTACCAGTGCCGGTTTCTGCGCACCAACACGCTGAGGAAGAACCGCGCAGCCAATCGCATCATCGTGTCTGAGTTCGGGACCAAGGCTGCGCCTGACCCTTGTCATACGATATTCGACAGGTATGGCTCTAGGATCCCTAAATCTTTTATTGTAAGGAGAAATCTGAAGCCAAAAATAATATTAATTTTAAGGCTGCGTTCAAACCATGTGAAATGTCAGCGTCTGTGCATATTACGCATAACGTATCGTCGGTTTAAATTTAATAAGTATGGAAATACAATAAACTGCGTATAGTTTGCTTACATTCGGGACAGTCAGTTTGGTTTGAACACAGCCTAAAGGCCCTTATTCACAAAGTTATTTCGGCCCAAGTGCACAAAGGGCTCAAGAAGACACATGGTAGTAGTCAATAATAGTCTCACGCGGTACCCAAAGTGAGAGTGGCTAGATCATTTCCACAAAACAAAGGCCCTAAGGTCACCGAAAATATTACGAGTAACATCAACGTTCTTAAAACTACTGTTTACTATTGAATGTTCGCGGAAAAAAACTCAAAAAACAGTTTTAATCAAAACGAACGTTTTATGCTGTCGGTGATTTTAGGGTTTATAGATAAAATGTTATTTTTGGCTTTAGATTTCTGCGTAAAGATATGCTAAAAGATTTTCTTTAATTAGAAGGGATCATCGATAAATCAAAGGTCGTTATCGAATCGTTTTATTTTAAACTGACCAAAATTGTGTCCCATGTAAATTGAAACTTTTTGCAGTAAAATAGTGAGATTAGGGTTATGCTGCGTTGTAGCCAGAAAGGCATTTCAGAAGAATAAATGATTTTATGATAGCTTAAGTATGATTCACATGATAGAAAAAGCTAACTAAATCGTTGTTAAGTATAGGTAACTCCGTGTGCACAAAAAGTAGAATCGAACGAGCCTTATCTTACAGAACAACCTTTGAATTTTTTCTTATATATTAATTAACAAGACAATAATTGTGATTCCAGGGTAGCAGCTTTCTTCAACCCCGGAGAGCACATGTCTGACAACGCTATGATATCCTTGTACCCGTTCGGAGATGAAATATACGCGTTTACAGAAGGACCCATCATTCACAGGTAACAAGAATGTATTAAAATTGAGGACCCTAATGGGGTTATTGTTTTTTTATTAGCGCGAATGATTCAGCCTCATATCTGATGCCTGACATACAAGCTGTTGATTTGCATCCGTGCCACATTCAAGGAGGTAATTATGCTATTGATTCTCGACCCAAATCAATAAAAAAATTGGTACGTAATTTTTTTTTCTTTAATTTTTTTTCGGATTTCCGTAAATGTCATCTGGCCTTATTTAAACTTGGCGCGTATGTTACTGGCGTTAAAACCATGCTGCTCCCTCACACAAACGCAAACACAAAGCATACGCAACGATCACTCATAAATTTCATTCATAAAATTGGATTACTTCGGAAATACCACGACATTACAATGACAAAAAAAGCAGTGCATATTAGTTATTTCCCATCTACTGTAATTCCAATCGATTATTTACGTATTGTATGTCCTCCTCCTGAACTATGGCACAAATGCAAATTAACACCTTGTATAAATCAATGTATAAAAAAACTATACAAAAATTAAGTTAGCCCTCTGTTCCGTTCCAATAAAAGTATCAAATTGAGGAAAAGGCACACTGGGACCTTGTCGTTTTATTTTGTGCGAAATGCAAACATGCGTATTAAAAGGGTTCGGTTATTCACATCTCAAACTAAAATAAATACGAAACACAAACTTGAAACTGATATTTTAAAATTGATGACTCAAAATATTTCTGGTCTTAAAACGGAGAGCCGTGTATCGCGATGACAAAATAATAAAAATATATATTATAATAGCGATCTTTGAACATTTAAAAAATAATCTTTTTATACCACAGTGGGTTCGATTGTAATCATATTTTGGGTTTCTAGGCAGATTAAGATTATGAAATGCAGATCATCACATTACGAAACCTATCTATTCCAACTTATTCTAAGGAACGTGACTCGATCTATTTAAATTTTATCACTTCAATTGCCTTTAGATAAAATAAATCCTCAAAATCTTGCATAAAGATATGCATATTAAAATATTATTATAATTAAATAATTAACCTTTGATAACCTTTAATGAATTTCATAACATTTTTTCACTAATCGGTTGCCAAACAGCATATTTCGAACGTCACTTTGTAACAATAAACAAAAGACAGTCTGCCAACGTTTTTCACCATTTCTTTCTCCTCTCTAGCAACGCATGTCTGTCTGTATGTTTGAAAACTGATGTGTTTTATACAGGGTGGACACGGTGACCCTGGATACCTTAGAGAGGAGGAACATGACGGATTGTGTCGCGCTCGTCAACCATACTTCTCATCCACATGTTATGCCTAATGGTGAGTGAACACACCTTTTTCCATTCCCTGGGTTTGTACGTTAAGAATTGATATTTATATTCATGTTCTGGTACATACATATGTGCCATTTAGAACTGCTACACAAGTCTTTATTGCTAGGTCTTTTTTGCCAGACAAGTCTATTTCAAAAGAAATGCTCGGTTTTGCTATGCGCGGAAAATCTATCAGTATGAAAGAGTTGTTATACAAAACGTACATGATACCAAATAGGGATCAGGCATGGGGCACCCTTCTTATACCTAGGTGTGAGCGCCATGTTTTCAATATGGAAACGGTAGTATTTACACAAAATAATATTTCTTCGATGACCTGTAAATTATAAATTATTTTATATTTTCAGGGGATGTCTACAACGTTGGAATGTCTGTAGTCAAGGGAAGAATAAAACACGTCGTTGTCAGATTCCCTTTCACGGAAAAAGGTTCGTAATTATAATTACTTTATCAACCTTTCGATACTTTTGATGAATGAAAATCCCGATGAAAAAAAAAATAGTTTTAAGTACCATTCATTATTATTTAACTAATAAATTCAGTCACTATAATATTCAAAACTATAATTAATTTCTAATAATAACGCTTTTCAGGAGACATGTTTAAAAGTGCTCGTATCGTGGCTTCAGTCAAGCCCAGGTGGACACTCAACCCTTCCTACATGCACACATTTGGTGAGTTCTTTTTAACTGCATGTCTAATTATTGGTTTATCTGGTTGACTTCAGGTCAACCTTCAGGAAATCCTTTTCACAATTAACGTCGTTCCCCTCGAAACATTACTAATGAGAAAAAAAAAATGCTGTGAATGCATGTGAGGATTTATAACATTACAAAAACTTCTAAAACGAATTAATCACTTTCAAATGTGAGGAGTAAAATATAAGGGCTTTTTTTTAAACTTTAAAAGAATTATCCCAGTATTACCACGACAAAACAAACATAATATTTTATTATTGCATATTGCAGGTATAACAGAGAATTACTTCGTGATAGTAGAACAAGCGCTGTCGGTATCGGTAGCAGCTCTGATGAAAGGACTCATTAACAACGAGAAGGTCTGCTCCTCACTCAAGTGGAACCCTGACTATGAGGTGCGTGTTTATTTAAATCATCATTATCTAACTAGCCTTTTCCAAACTATGTTGGGGTTGGGTGCCGGTCTTACTGGATGCAACTGTGTAAGCAATGTTTTATCTGAGTTCTTCAAACTTGTTACCGGGGCAAATTAAAACGCACTTCCCGTAACGACTGCCAAAGATGTCTAGTAACAGCCAGGACTCATCAAGATAAGATAGTCACCTATCCACAGACTGTGGTCGTGAACGTTGCTTGACTTTATGATCAATCGACCCTTGCAGCTGTAACTAAGTCACGAGCTATTCTATGTACCTATTCATACAGCCATGAAACTACTACGTCATTTGCCTAGAAACTCACGTCACTAATATAATAATTAGTACAATCAAAAATATCTATGTCTTATTCTTCTTCTTATCGAGGGAGTTGCAGGGTTTTAACTCCTAGGAAGCCCGATATCAGAGTTTTCCCTAATCTTTCTCAAATCCGCAACGGTCGGTACGGACGTCTAACGGCCTCTGACGAATATCTATCTCAGAATATCTACTGATATTAATATTATTTGTCCTTCCAGACACACATAGTCCTACTAAGTCGGACAACAGGCTTGGAAGTGAAGCGGTTCCGCACCGACACGCTGTTCTACTTACACATCATCAACGCGTTCGAGACGGACGGACGACTCGTTGTCGACCTCTGCGCGTATAAAGACGCTCAAGTTATTGACGCTATGTATGTGCAGGCTATTGAGGTGAGTTGGTTTTGGAATTTTAGTAAGTTTTAAATAATTTATGGACTTTTATGGGTATAGGAAAACATAGTTTTTAGCTACTGGTGGACGTAGGTATTAGCCAGAAAACATGGTGATTGGAGAGGTGGTTAAATAACAATTAGGGTATAAGTTGTTGGAGTTGTTCAGAATTTTCAGTCAATATTCATAACTGTTGATTTAAAATCGCAATAGTGTGCAGATCATTCGCATTACCTATCGTTACGATAATCCAACATTCGCATATTTTGACATCTCCTCTTTGTTATTGAAAATTCTCTTATTCAGTCTCTATGTATGTATACTTAACTCGTTTACGCTGAAAAGATCGCCCTACTACCGTATTTGAAAAACACCGTGCTTACGTCATTACACCGTAGACGAGTTTTATTTATTAAGCATTATTTTTATAAATTTTCAACGATTTCCTCTAATTTCCAGACCATGCAAAGTAATGCGGACTACGCGGAATGGTTCCGCGCGCGGCCGCAGCGCCTCGAGGTGTCGCTCGACGCGCCCAACCTCACACATGTGCCGCAGAAACTTATAGCTGACATCGGCTGCGAGACTCCTAGGATACACTACGATCTTCATAATGGTAAGTTTGTTTATTAGAAGCAATAAAATTAAGAACTCCCTCCACACTGCAGATATAACCTATGATTATCGTGATTATTTTTCCGACCCAAATATCGACCAATAGAATTGCACCATTCGACGTCACGTGGTACAACCTACATGGTATTATACTGAAAATTTTTTGAATATTTTCTCTGGTCGTTGCTACGTCAAACTGACAGGTTGTGGCCGACATTTGGGACGGAAAAATATCTCCGAATACACACGAGCTTCATAATTATCTGGCATTTCCCTCAAGGTTCCCTGCAAACAAATAAAGTCGTCAAGTTTTCCAGGAAAAATCACTCGCGCTTCGCGCTCGTGATTTTTTAACCTGAAAAACTTGACTCCTTCATTTGTTTGCAACGAACCTATCGGAAAATACCCGATAATTTTGAAGCTCTTGTGGTATTATAAGTGAATGTATCTAAATTTTTTGCTACTCATGTATACACCGATCAAACTATCGGGCGACTGCAAGTTTCCAAACTGTGGGAGCATTTTAAGACCATTTGAGATGTTATGAACATACATAAAAAGGGTCCCGACGAATTGAGAACCTCCTCCTTTTTGGGAAGTCGGTTGAAAAGTAAACTTTTTTTGCAAGAACTGCTTAAACATTTAGGTGAATAGGTACCGTGTCGGTTCCGTTAAAACAGATTTGAATATTGAACTTTTGTTTTGTTTTAGCAAAACCTTACAGATACTTCTACGCAATCAGTTCAGATGTTGATGCTGAAAACCCTGGAATGGTAAGTTTAAAATAAATACTGCTCTCGAAAGCGGGTGAGCTACACTCGTGAATATACATGCACATTGTAATGTATGAGCAGACTCAAGACATCAATACCTAGTGGTCAAGTTGCCGTATGTGCCAACCAATGTCAATATAACCCATTTTGTCCAAAAAATTGTTTGCAACTTTGTCAAAACAACAAATATGTCCTTGACAATTCGTGCCGAATTTCGTCTTTATTGTATTTAATTGTCTCTACGAAGCGGGTCGGACGTACATGTAATTCGTTGATAGTACATTTACATAGCTAAGTATGAATCACCAGCTTCCGTGAGATAAAACATTAATCAGGGAAATGCTTAATAATATCAAAATTTTCAGTTAATAAAAGTGGACACGAAGACTGGAGAGACTAAGACGTGGTGCACACCCAACGGTTACCCGAGTGAACCGATATTTGTGCCCGCGCCTAATGCTAAGGTGAGGCAAACTGTTGCATATCTGATATCAGACATTATGTATTTGTATTTTGTAAGTTAAATAAGTAGAAGACTTGAAAGTACCAATAACATTTGAAGTTAATCTCCGTTTTGGAAAGTCTGATAAAAATATTTGTTAAGTATATAAATTGTAGCATACAAAGCCTCTTCCAGAAATGTTTAAACCTTAATGTTGAGAATGGAAGTAGAAAACACATTCAGCACCCTGACTCCGCCAAATAATATTGGGAACAGGGCAGAAAGACGAGAACCTAATAAGTTTAATCTGAGAGAGATTAAAAAACTTGCGTAACCCAATAAAAGTTTTCATCGAAAGTTTCTTTGCTATACTTACACTGTTAGTTACATATACCCATCGTTTAGTAACGTAACGTTTATTTTAATTTTTAGGACGAAGACGACGGCGTCCTCCTAAGCGCACTAGTCTGGGGAGGAGAGAAGACCCAGTCCGTAGCTCTTTTGGTCCTCGACGCTAAGACCATGAAGGAACTAGCGAGGACCACCTTCGACACTCCCTCACCAGCTCCCAAGTGCTTACACGGATGGTTCCTACCCACCAACAGTTAAGCTTCTAGAATATTCGAAGATGTGTTTCGAGGGAAATTGGACCTTATTGCGCTGTCGTAAATCGTATTTTGGCTTGTGATGTCCAACAATTATGGGCTGCATCGGATTGGTGTATTAATGTCGTAATGCGTTTTTTGACTTGTAAAGTCCAAATGTGTAAACTTCTAGAATGTTCAGAGATATATTTTGAAGAAAATTGGACTTGATTGCTTCGATGTCCTAGTGTTGTAAATATTTTCTAAATCATGATGCCTGAACTTCTAGGATTCTCTTAGGAACTTCCAGAACTTTCTGGGATATATTTGGGAGGAATTTAAACACTATTGGGTGTCTTTTTATATGACTCGTAACGTACAAATTGGTTTAGCTTTCAGTGACCATATTGGTCAAGTTATTTCTTTGTCAAGCAAACGCCTGTTTTATGATTGTACGATTGTATATATTGGTGTAAATAAAGTGTATTAGGATATAGTATAAATTCAAGCTATTTTAAGAATGGTTTTTAAGGCAGCTTTTGAAGCCAGAAATGTGAATGTACTTTTCCGTATAAAAGGATCAATTTTCAAGAATTAGTCGGTAAAAAAAAATAATTGCGGTGAAATATGGCCTTGTTATTTTATGATTTTGCTGTTCAGAAACTGTTTATTCGATTGTTTAAAATGGATATAAATATTACTCAAATTAAAATTAAGTTCCCATCATTCGTTGGAAATGTTTTCAAAATGATTTGTGTAATTTTCTACTTACTAAAGTATCGTTCGAAGGCTCCAAAGACTGTTTTTGCTTAATACATTATTTAGCAAGAACCAAATATTTTAAGTTTTAAATGATTTAATGGCGAAGATTCATTAACTGTGTAAGTAAATAAGTGTGGTGTACGGAAGATTTTTTTATATCTATACATATAATAAATCTGTAGAAAAGTAATTTTTGTACATTGAAGAAATTGGCAAAAAAAATAGCCAGCATGTTAAAGGATAACTAACAGAACCCATTTCCATCATTTTTGTCATTTTTGTCTGTTTGTCTGTTTGTCTGTTTGTCTGTTTATCTGTTTATCTGTTTGTTCGTTCGGGATTCACGTAAAATTTACGAATTCAATGCAGACAATGCTTATATACAGAAAATCTACGTAACTTGGGGTATTATTTAGTTTTTGTTTCATCGAAATCGATTCACTCTATCAAAAGATATGATTAATTTTGTGAATTCAAGATGTAAAATATTACGACACGCAATCTGTTTGTCAAAACTGTACATTTGAATGTTGTACTTATATTAGTTGATCGGCCTATTATTAACCTTTACACAGAAAATCACACCTTCATAAGTAACTTCGGAAGAAAAAAAAATGAAAATTGTGTTTAGCCAAGGTTAAAGTAGCTCCATCTGTGGTAATCTGTGTTAATTAAAATACATAAAATTTGTCAAAGGAGCGAGGTGGTAAATGACAATAAATTACCATACATTCTTTATAGAGGATTATTATTTCAACAGATGGAGTTGTGTATTTTCCGTAATTCACCATATTTTAACACGTAGTGTAATTTTTCGATAGACATTTCAATAGTGTTTGTCAGTTTGCCGTGCCACATCAAAATCCAATTATAATTATTACCTTGATGAAAGGAAAACAATAGTTCTAAGCCAAATTTAAAACGGTGCCATCTAAATTATTTTTTGAATATTATGTCAAAAATGATGACTTTAGTATAACAATTAATTATCATTTAAAGTTACAGATGGAGTTTATATCAGGATTTTTTCATAAACATAGTTTAGCTTCTCTTCCACTAAGGCGATTATCACACTGCCCCGCATGATGCAGCGTAGTGCGTGGATGCGTTTTTTTCCGTTGTATGGAAATATCCCCGTTTGTATGGAAAACACGCATAGTCCAACACACTGAAAATGCATCCACGCGCGTTCATGCGGATCACGCACATACATGCGGAGAAACACGCACCCCCGCGCGTAGGTGCGGGGCGAGACGCAAGGTATGGCACACTGAATCCCGCATTGACGCGCGTGATTTTGAATGGGCGTGACGTGTATATTTGAAAATGGAAGCCGCCGTGCGTGAATCTACTAAACGCACCTACGTGCGTGAGTGCGCGAAAAACCCGCACGATGATGCAGATCAGCACTCCCGCAGGAACGCGCGTAGGTGCCTTAATGTGGTGGCCTTAAGGCGATTATCACACTGCCCCGCATGATGCAGCGTAGTGCGTGGATGCGTTTTTTTCCGTTGTATGGAAATATCTCCGTTTGTATGGAAAACACGCATAGTCCAACACACTGAAAATGCATCCACGCGCGTTCATGCGGATCACGCACATACATGCGGAGAAACACGCACCCCCGCGCGTAGGTGCGGGGCGAAACGCAAGGTATGGCACACTGATCCCGCAGTGACGCGCGTGATTTTGAATGGGCGTGACGTGTATATTTGAAAATGGAACTCGATGAGAGCCGCCTTGCGTGAATTAACAAAACGCACCTACGCGCGTGAGTGCGTGAAAAACCCGCACGATGATGCAGATCTGCACTCCCGCAGGAACGCGCGTAGGTGCGTCGTCACGCAAGATGCAGCGTGATGCGGGGCAGTGTGAAGATCACCTAAAACAAATTACTTTGAGTGAATAGTATTAAGTAGACCTTCATTATTTTTTCTGATGCAAAGTATGTAAACTTAATCCTAGAAGAAAGGAGGATCTGTCTCTCGCAAGTGCTGCTAAGCGTGAGGTAGGTAGGTAATGTAGGATTCTGTAGCTTTAAGAACAAGCCCAGATACAAAGTGCAGATAAGAAATGGGAGCTTTCTCGATTTAATACCATACACACGTAAAATGCTTTATGCGTCTGAAAACGTACAAATTGCGCGTCGCATATCAGAGACATGCTTACTTTCAACTTCTGATCGCAAATACACTGGTCACGATTACGAACAGTCTCAGTAAGACCCGAGCCAAGTCTAAAAAAACACCTTTTATATAAAACTACGTTTGATGTCATTCAATCACAAAGACAGAATTGTTTTCTGTTGCAAATCCTATCCACCTGTATCCTATCCTAATCCAGCATGCATTGCACAAAAACCAATGGTATCCTATTCGAGAAGTCAAAAGAGTCGACCTGCCAACGTCAGCTTCTGCGCTAAGCAAGTGTTCTTAATAGTACCATCAGAATTATATTCATCGTTGAATGAGGTGAATAAATTTTCAGAAACCACAATAACAGTAGGAGCCAAAGCATATGATCGCTTCATAGAGCTCTGATTGGCCCCAGTTGACCAAGTCAGGTCTGATTTGTTCGTTCATCAGATCTTTGAAAGTTTTTCGGTGGACTTTTTTTACTTACTGTCGTCCTGTTTACGTGTGACACAAAATATGGTATATAAACTTCCTCCGCAAGAGCGAAATTTTCCCAGTGTGCGGTAGTGACGCACAGTATACAACACTTCTGTTTCTTTTGATTTGCTGGCTCCACCAAGAAATGACAAATTGAGAGCGTACATTTTGAAAATCTTGGCAAAACTGCAGGTTTCAAGTACGAACACATGAAGTGCACTCTCACAGATACGTACATTTTGCCTATTCGTGAACTAATGCAAACATTTCGGTGGAGTCCCGGCTTAGGCCTCCCCCACATTAGGCGTGCGCGATCCTCGGGCGTGTGAGTAGCGCGGGCGTCGCGTTTTGCTGCCCTGCGGCATTTACCTACAGCGAGGTCGTGGCGCGCACGCGCCGCTCTCCTTAACGTTTAACTGCTAAGGCGTTTAGCGGGCGGCGGGGATAGCAGGCGAAGGGGTAAGAACGCAACTCGAGCGCCGCGTCGTTTGCACTCTTCACACAGGCCGCAGGGCAGCAAAACGCGACGTTCATGCAGCGTGCTCGCGACGCCCGCGCTACTCACACGCCCGAGGATCGCGCACGCCTAATGTGGGGTCAGCCTTACCATAGTGAGTAAGTGCACAGAAAATCCCCGTCATACAAGTGTTTCTCCCCAGTAGTGAAACTATCCTACCCTATGCGCCTGCTGATGATGATGACTCATTTTATCATCCATCCGGCTATTCCCCAACTATGTTGGTGTTGGCTTCCAGTCACCGAATCTGTTTGAGTACCAATATTTTGCTTGGAGCGACTACCTATCTACCTATCTTCAATCCAGTCAACTACACAAGCCGATATCCATGGTAAGACTGACAGACTTTCTGGCTTCTGATTAGTCGCAGCAGCTGCAGAAAATGTACAAATGACAGCTTTGTCAGACTCAAAGCATATCATCATCATCATCATCATCAGCCTATCGCAGTCCACTGCTGGACATAGGCCGCTCTAAGTGCACGCCACTGAGATCAAAGCATATAGACATAGATTATAACTGTTTCCTGTGAAAATTACTTACGCATCATAGGTAATAATTTTCCAAATTGGCTGACTAGATCCAGAGATATTCACAACGTCACAAACTTTACTTCTTTTGTTTAGATAAATGGTCACATCCACAACACAACCTTGATCAATGAATCTATGCGACTGCTAAGTGCTAATCCTAATTATACTGTCACGTGAAAGAATGCACCTACGGGATAAGTAGTATTTTGACTATTCTATATTGCCCACGCAGACGAAGTTGCGGGCAACAGCTAGTTTAATAAATAAGTTGTAATTTCATACTTGTTTGTTTCAACCTTGAATCAATTCCCGGGAATAGGGTAAGGGCACTGCCCTTCACAACCCGATAAAGCTAATTATTTTCATTGACAGGATACATTACATAAGTACATATAACAATGATTCAGAAATGATAAACACATTTTTTCACTTCGATGAATTCAATCAACCCGTTTATTGGAACTGTTGACTTTGAACAATAGGAGACAAACATTGTTGCAAAGCATTAATTGAAAATGTCAATTACTTAATTGGCTACGATTACTTTCAGCGTTCCATTGACTTACTACTAAAACCCACGTAATTATATACATATAGTAGGTTTTACAAGTAGGAATACAATTGTACAATTGTAACTGCTCAGTCAATAACATTTACATCTTAGGTAATGCTTTTTCCATTATCTTTATGAATGTAGACTTACAATAAAAACTTTGTTCCTTTGCAGCCTTAAAGAGTCTTGCTGGTTCTTAAGTTTTTTGTTAAAGTTGCTATTTACGCTCTGGCCTCTAAAGTCTGTTCGTAAAGATTCTCCTAGAGCTACAAGTGACTGAGCCTAGAGCAATTTGACATAATTTATGAAACACTAAGGAATCTTAATGTCAATGGTCACCCATCCACGACCCCTAGTCGTGATCTTCACGTACGGATGTTACTGTCCACGAGTAACTTCGAGCCTCCTACTCTATGTACAAAAATAACCAGTAGTGTAAAAGTATTAATCATGCTCATGATATTTTCCATGTGAGAACGTGCCAAGTTCAATGGTTACATGCCTCGATCTCATTATTACTTCGTTGACACACACCTGAGCTCTAATGGTGCTAATTTGCTAACTGGCAACAAGAAATTTGACATCTGCAAACAACGTTACTATGACTTGTTTTTCTATTATTTCATCAAACGGGTCTTTCACAAAAAAATGGGGTTCGTTTTCCAGAAACTGGCCTATTTATCCAGGTAATAAATAACGTACTACACCCACACCCACGCATCACGCCGAGAAATTAATCCCGTTAATCGTTTATGTACTTTGCTGAACAAACTAATTCGTTGATAATGTATTAGATAAACGTTGGTCAGTGCGCCGGCATTAGTTCAGTCGGGTACATAACACTTCGCGCGAAACTTGTCAAATTTCACGTGAAAAAGTGTTATCAGGTGTAGAAGGAAAAAATATAGCTGAGAAAATGACTGACACAATGAATGAAAGTAGTGTTAATGCCACAGAGAATTGGCATGAGTACATCAAGTTGGCTCTCACTGAAGTGCCTTACAGTTCGCAGATCATATTCTCAGTAGCTTTGTTTATAATTTTCGTGGCCAGCCTCATCGGTAACATCATCACTTGCGTAGTCATCTACTATGACAGGACGATGCACACCGCTACCAACTGTTACCTATTCAACCTGGCTGTTTCAGATCTGCTCGTCACGTTCCCTATTCTGATCATCATTTATCAACTGTTGACGCAAAACAGTGAGCTCTTCCAATACAGGTATGGCGTGTTCTCGTGTAACTTCGTGTTGTGCATCCACTTTCTGTTTATAAACGTGCTGTGGAACAACAGTATAATGGTGATGACGGCGCTTTCGATAGAGAGGTACATCGCTGTGTGCTATCCTATGATGCTGAAAGGGACTCCAATGTGGCGTCGAGTGGGAAGAATAATTCTCCTTATTTGGACGTTGGCGATATTGGAAACTTTGCCAGAGTTTTGGATGTTGGAAATATTTGATACAGGGACCACGCTGGTCTGTTTCTCCCGTCCATCACAGTTAGGAAAAATTGTGACAATAGTCAGTGCGATCGGCACATTCATAGTACCTCTGGCTATTATGATATTCGTATATACTATGATAGCGCTTAGAGTTAATGAGAACAATGAAATGTACAAGTTTAAGGGAACAGTTATCAATAACGGCTTTAAAAGGAAGAAAGTGAATAAACTCATTAGTAAGTTCTATCTTTGTATTACTGCAGTGTTTTGGACATTATAGTGCATCTTCTGATCAGTTTGTTGTTTATTTTGTAGTTGCTCTGACGGTGTCATTTGTGTTCTGCTGGCTTCCATTCTTCCTACTACGAACGTTAATGTTTGCGGTCGACTATGAAAAGTTCGTTCAGTACCATCGGGTAAGGAGTTTTTAGTACCTATTTTGTGACTTAACATCAAATTCAAGTATGAATGTTTTATATCGCATATTACCGTTACACTCGAATGTAACTTTGTACTATCCTTGACTTTGATTACCAAAAGGAACGATTATAAAGAAAGCCAATATTGAATGTAATTACTCCGTGTTTTCAGTGGTGGTCCACAGCTCATAAGCTGTCGATGTTCAACAGCTGGATGCCAACAGTTCTGAACCCCTTGCTGTTCAGCGCCATGTCCATCAAGTTCAGGAAATCTTTTAAGGTATGTCCTTTAACTACACGGATTTAATAGGTACTGTTCTATCTTATGACAATGGGTGACCCATATATGGGTATATGTACATTTACATGAATCTTGTCATTGTCTGCAATCGGCCAATACTGCTACCCCTGAAATTACGCATACAAAGACATTGTGCATGTAATATTAAAACATACAACGCTTTCGTGAGATAAAACATGACATGCGACAATTTCGACGATATTCTGTAGTAAGTACGTGGTATTATATTCATGTTACCTCCCTTGCTTTTCTCTATTATTATTGCCACAACATTAATCATCTTTCATCTCGCTCGTGTCATTTTTACTTTTTCTATTTCTACATTCGAAGATACTCAAATCTCAGTACTCAAATCAGAATATTATACACCGATAAATTGAAGTCAAATAGGTACCTCTAGTACTATAGATACCATCGTTAGTAAATAGGTAGGTATATAAAGGACACTCACTACGTCACGTTATGATAATTGCGCATGACTGTAATTCGAAGCTTTTAATACGTGTAATCCAGATTTCGACGAAATTGTGTTCCTAAGGCGGATCACACACTAACATTTATCACTATGCACGTTGATGCGTCGCAACGTATGTATGGGATAAGGCAGCTTCGAGTGTAGCTTGTAGCAGTGTGTGAACCGCCTTATTCCTACCAATAAACATACGTAACATTCATGTGTATATTTGCAGAAGCTTTGGGAAGGAAAACTGAGAAAACGAAATCTCCGAAGTGAAAAATCTGAATCCACGCAATCTCAACGTAAAAAGTCAACAACTTATTATCAAGTTGAATAAACATTGACCAAATTTGGAATCTCAAACAACGAACCGACAAGTAGATATAATATTATATGTATGTAGTGTATGTGCTGTAAGTAAGTAGGTATAGTTAACGTTATTCTCTGTATGAAGTGTGAATGTCATAGTTTTTATAAAGCTGTAATAAAAATGTGTATTGTGGAATTAAACAATTGTTTTTATTTTTATTGACTAATAGATTCATGATGTTGGGAAATTCTTCATCATTGCCAATAAAGCAAGTTTGTTTTAATTGCGCACTGTTTAAGTTCTTTGTTCTAATCATACTTGTATTGTAAGCGAAGGTATGGATAGATACGTCAAACCTATCAAATTCTACGTGAGTAAAATGACGTTGCTTATTTCTATATCCACATGTAATCCTAAAACTAATGCTAAATGGGCTTTGGTTGAGTGTAAACATTTATTACGCAGATTAGATAAATAGATACCTACCTAATAATGGGATATATTTCATCATACACAGGCTGATACAAGACTTCCGACAAATATGCTTCTAATCACTTAATGGAACAAATATTCCGAAAATGGCCTGATAGCTGAATACATGAAAGGTCGTCTGTGCTGGTACGAGTATAATGTGTAATGAGGAAGGTTCAAACAGACGCTACAATGAGTTAAATATGATTGTGACTCTTGTCCCCCTGGATGGGGAAGTCAGAATGACGAAAATATGGACAGACTGTCTGAAAACAAAATAGAAGGGAATTCATGTTAGTAGGGAAATTGAAAGTCTCCAATTACATAAATTTGGAAACAGGACAGAAAAATTAAGAAGCTGGTCACACTATTGAAATTCATCTATTGAGACTCATTTATATAGGTTTTGTAGGTGTGAAAGTCAGATATACTGTCTATTGCTTCTAAAACGAGGACTTCTGTGGTGGGTTTCTCGTACATTGGACTAGTATCCCTAACTGGCGAAATATCAAAATACCAAGTGTGAAAATAAATAATGTAGGCTAAATTTACTTGCTGATTATATATTAGTATTGTTGCTAGTAAACTAGCAGTCACTACTTATTAGGAGTATCAAACTAGTTTGCAACATTGTTAACCATTTAAAATTGATACCTAATCAATATATTATTTACCACAATACCTACTGATCAATGCCTATATAGGGAGCTAGCCAACTAATACCTACAAAGTATATCTACCTAATTAGAGCTATCGATCAATTTTTTGTAACAAGTTCAATTATGAAGGATTAATAAAGATTGCACACAATAGGCAAGACGATTGAAACGGTAATTAAAAGATATCAAACGTTATAGTTTTTGTTGTATGTAATATGTAAGTCAACTTCTGTAAATAGTTGCAAGGTATCTGTATAAGTAGTTCAGAAGTCATGAGTCATGAGCAATCGTAACAATAAGTACAGGTACGACAATGTATTGAAAATATATTACAATGTAACACATCCGCCAGTCCATTCCCGCTGCCTGTCTCTATGTATGTTTTTTAGATCTAGATTTTCATTCAATGATTTCCTACAAAACAAACAAATCGGTCTCCTTAGCAAGCTAATCATTCTAAAAAGACTAATAATTTACCACTTAAGTTTTGTAGAACCTTTATATCAGGGTAGTACTTTAGGAGTTGTAAATAAAGAGGCATTTTTTAGAAAATAATTGTAATATACTTCAGAAATACAATATTTTGGCTTAAATTATACAAGTTTTAAACAAAGAACTCTCCAATACAATTTTCTTACACCACAAATATTAACATTACGTCCCAAATCATGTTGTAATATCATTTCTATGGCGGAACCGCACATAAATAGGATGCGTTGTCCGCAAAACTAAATCAGATGTGTATATTAGTTCATCAGGTTTAGTCACAGGTTCTAACCTGAAGTTGCGAAGGAGGTACGACATCATGGTCTTCAGTTCCATTTGGGCAAACTTTTGACCTGAAATTAAACATGAAAAAGCTTTGAATAGTTCTCGACAAGATTTGTATTAATACACATGGAATATGACTGATAATAAGATTTATAAGCCAAAATTTAAGTAATTAAACAAAAAAATATTGATTTGATAACTTCATCATCATCTGCCCATCCTTTTCCATCTAAACTATGTTTAAGTGGGTTTCCAGTCTTAATCAGATGCATCTGAGAACCAGTGATGTACCTACATGGAGCGACTACCTATCAGACCTCCACAACCCAGTTAACTGGACAACCCGATACTCCTTACTAAGACTGGTTGTCAGACTTATTTTGAAAGTTCATAAAATTTAACCCCTAGACTACAAAGCTCCAAGAAGAGGCCATTAGTCTAATTAAAAAAACTGTTCTTGTTATGCTAACCTATGCAATTCCTAGGTCCCGCACTAAAAGGTATGTAAGCATACGGATGGCGGGAGATGCAATTCTCTGGCAGAAACCTCTCTGGAACAAACTTCTCTGGCTCCGGGAAGATGTCGGGATTGCGATGGATGTCAAACACGTTGATATTACACATCGTGTTGTATGGCACTAGGTGTTCACCTGAGAAATAGTGAAGGTAATTATAGAAGTGAAGATGAAATGAAAATGAATGAAATGTATAATCGATTCTTCAAAGATTTTTTTTCTTCAACTGTCCATGTGAATCAAGACATGTTGAAATCATTTAAAAACGTCAAAACAACAACGATTTCCCCTTTCACGGTGCATACAGCATTTATAACCTACACATATACCACGTCATTGGGACCCACTCTGTATCCAGAATTCTAAGATCTACAAACTTGATCTGAGACAGAATCGCTTTTCTTCAACAAACTGTAATAGTCTCACTAAGGAGTTGGAGTGACTTGTTACGAAGAATATTCCTTAGTTATTGATTCATGTAAATATGAGTCACATATACATATATAAAAAGAGGTTCAGGTCCTTGGAAAGTTCAGGTTCGTAACTTAACTGTTCGGCCTTCTCATTATCTCGTCGGTAAATGAATAACAGACACAACAATAATAAGCCGAAGTGCAGAAATATCAAGGTTATATAGTGATAGTGCAAAGTACCACTCAGAAGTATATTAAAGAGTTCCTCCTTTCAAAACGTGGTGTTCAAATTGGAGCACTGTTGTTTCGCTCGTGTGATATCGCCACTACCATTGTCATGTTGGATTGGCTATATAATAAATTCTGGTTCATCTAAAATCAGTAATGGACTCCCACCGTTTCAGTCGGCCGGCATAAGACTGAAAACTTTGATTGGAATCAAGATATTCACTATACTAACTACTAACGATAACGATTAACCATCGGGTCAACTGTCGACCGACTGTTTAGTCTGCAGTGTGCATACAAACAAGAGATAATTAAAATAAAGACATACCAATTTGGACATCTTCAGTGAAGTATCTTGATATGAAATGCACGCTGGGGTACAATCGCAGTGACTCCTTGATGCAGCACTCCAAATATTTCATTTGACTCAAGTCTTCTAGCGTAGGAGCTCTGTGACTGTCACCAAATATGCTTTTCATTTCATCGAATATCGAATTCTGAAAATAATTTACTTTCTTTTGAAGAATTACATATTATAATATGATTTGATTATGAATTATAGAACGTAAACGTGTGTTTATTGCATGTTTCTTTAAACTGTCCAATTAGGTAGTGTGTGGTACCTGTATCTCCGGTTCGTTGGCTAATCTCATGATCATAAAAGTAAGGGCTGTAGCAGTAGTGTCGTGACCCTGGAACCAAATAAATACTATAGGATTATGCGATTATTATTTGGGGACCTCGTCCAATTGTATGACTTTGGTAAAAACACTTTTCTCCTAAAGAATTTAGACATCACTTCATTTAAAACTTGACTTACTTCAAACATAAAAGTGTCGACTTCTTCCGTAATACCAGTTTCATCGATTCTCCCTTTTTCCTCTTCCTCAAGCAACAAATCCAGCATGGCAGGCTTAGTTTTCTTACCATAAACATCATTATCATTATCATTACATTCGGTAATATTATTATTTTTCCTATATTCTCTTCTTTCTTGTATGATCTGCGTGGTGAATTTCCTTAAAGTTTCTAACATTTGTTTCTGTGTTTGAGCCACTTTGGTTAATTGGAAGGCGAAGTCTGTGTATAGCCAGAGCCTGGTTACCCGGTATAAGACGGTTCCTGCTAATATGTGAAGCGGTTTGAAGTATGTGTTCGTTAATGATTCCACATCTTCGCGATTTGTGGCTCCCATTGATGTTTCTAGAAGGGGAAATGGAGGTTCATTCAGTAAAATAGCTACATGTTATGTTTTTAGTATCCAAAAAGATATTTTAAGCGGAACGTTAGGTTCAGATTAGTCCAGATTAGGTTGTTCACCACCAACGTGAAGCACCAACAGGGTAATTACTACTAGTAGCTGCTTAGAAAGTTACAGTTACAGCCTTTTTTTTATCGTTCCACTGCTGGGCACAGGCCTCCTCTCATACGGAGAAGGATTGAGCATTAATCACCACGCTTGCTCAATGCGGGGTTGGTGATTTCAGACTTTATAGTCCAGGTTTCCTCAAGATGTTTTCCTTCACCTTTTTATCAGCCATTAAGTTGCATTGATACTTGCCTGATCTGGAATCGAACCCACGCCCTGGTACTCGAGAGGTTAGTTCTTTACCCACTAGGCCACCTCGGCTTAGAAAGTTGAATCTGATCAATTAAAACTTAAAATAAACTTACCACATATAACACCAAGTGTAGCTCTGCTGATAATTGGAAAGACATCTGTCTTATCCTTATCAGTCTCTTTTTCTATCGTTTTCATTAATACTTCAGAGTGTTCGCAGAATGTAGCGAAGAATTTCTTTAAAATTAAAAAATGGAATGCAGGAGTCAGCATTTTACGGCGATGAAACCATTTTTCACCTAAAATAATAATAAAACAGGTGTCTTTACATTTTATTTGATAAAGTAACTATCTTTTGTTGTTCAAATGAATGTCCAATCAGTTCAAATTATTAAAAGTATAGGTACTAATTATCCCATCAGAAGTCCATACAATATAGCTGTGCTCGATGTTAATTTTAAAGAGTAAGGCAGGGTTTAGTTACTACCTGCACTGGTAAGAAGTCCTTCACGTAGCCATGGAAACAGAAAAGTATATGGCATCTTCTTTTCTAAATATTTCGTTGATGACAAGACTACCTGAAATTACAATCTTATTATGAAATGCACACGAACAATATCGCCCTAATTCAGTTATTCTTTTTTTTCAACTCAAATTAATGGTATCCTATAACCAATCTGGTGTACAAGATATACTTAGAAATTACATACAAACTTAGAAAAGTTGCATTGGTACTTGGCTGACCTGGAATCGAACCCACGCACTCATACTTGAGAGGTTGGTTCTTTACCCAGGTGGAACTGTTCTTAAAATTGTTTTTTTTTTTTAAGTAACTATTTGGTCTACTTACCTCGAGATCCTCAGGCTTGTATAAATAAACAGCACGATAGCTCAAACTACACAGTTTCCAAAAACTACCATAGATTTTACGCCATTCTATCTGTTGCGTAAATATTTGTTCTGAAAGTTATGAGAAACTAGTGCTTAACTGGGGGTATTTAATTAACATAGATATTTAGGCACATAACTACAAATATTTACCATAAAAATAAAAACTATCCTAGTAAAAATCCAAAACACAAATGAAAAAGCGTCGTAACATTCGTCCTCATCGCTGTCGACCGGGAGCGTGCCCAAGAGGCTGGCAGCATTACCTCGTTGGATCACCATGCTGATCCTTTGTCCGAGGTACCAACCAGCCTTTTGGTCACGAGAAGCGTTAACCAGACGCCTAGATAGACATTTTCTTTCTTCGCTTTACTTGTCAGACTTATTACATTACTATTTTATGTTTCAAGTTTGTTTAATAGTTCAGACTGGGGCCCGATTCTCCTAATTTTACTTAAGCGACATACAATTGCTGCTATTGCGATCATATTGCGATTCAATTTCTATTCGATTTTGACAATATTAACTTAGGAGAATCGGGCCCCTGTTAATTTAATTTAATAGTAATTACATTGCTTAGGTACCATACAACAGTGTCGATTTTGTTCACTATGCATGAAGTCACTGCATAGCTCAGTTATCTAGCTATTAACTATATTAAGTCAGACTTAGATAACCACAGTAACAGTGATCCGATAGTTTTAATGAATAGTCGTGTTAGAACATCCGCGATTGGGTCAAGTTTACACATAATGTATTTATTACATAGGTTTGTGGAAGATAACATCGAATGGTATTTATTCATTGCAAATATCTGACTTAAGAAAAAGGTAAAACAATGCATTTAAGACAAAACTGTATGTACGTAAATAAAGTACAAATTGCACTATTTTGACACATCAGTAGGTACACAAATAAATATTATTTTTCAGTTGTACCACGTCGAATTATTTGAAATGTTCTGCATTAACCAAAATGCTAAATTAACCAGTTTATTTATTATTAGAGTGTCAAAATTACACAATTTAAACATTGCAATTGATTTGACCAGACTATTCTGAAACATGGTTTTATGATCATGCTTATAATATTCTTTCTTCAGTATTTGATTTACTCTTTGTGTAATTAGAAATGTCGTGGAAAATCAGGCAATACCACTCATAGCTATAAGGTTACTAGAACATAGAACCATTGTGCAGTTAACTTATGGTTTGTAGAAATGTATGTATGTTAGTAAACACTATGCAATTTTCAAATAACAAACATCCAAATATCTTGATAGATTCGTGATCGAACTGCAATAATTTAACTAAAAACTAATCAGATAAAACAAAATAATAAACTTACCAGGCGTTATAAAAATATCAAACAAATTCCCAAGCAAAAACATTTCCTTGGGTCCTTTAATTTTGTATATCAATCTCCCTCCATGGGAGTAGCGGAAATATAAATGCCCGCATATCACTACAGTGCACAGTAATAACAAAAGTACTAGTAACATCGTAAAATCGTGTTTATGTTGCGACGGATGCAAAATTACTGATTAAAAATCTGCTGCACAGTTCGATTTATCAGATGCGCTTAGGATGCAGTTTCTCGAGGGAATTCGTCACGTCACGACTGCAGTTCAGCAGTCGGTAGTCATTCGATTTATTAGTATTTCGAATCGTCAGCCTTTTATCGATGTTTGAGGCACGACATGTTTATAAACATTTTCTAAATCTTTTTGAAATCGATGCGATCTTTCTGAGTCATTTCAAACGCTTTACAGTATGCACTCATTAGGGCAAATTAGGCTGTTTCCACTTAATCAGAGCGGAGCAGAGCGAAGATGAGCTATGCCACGATTCACCAATCACATGGCTTGAAATCTACATATATTCTCCACTCCGTTTCACAAAGAACATCGGCGAAATTATCTCTTCTCTCTCTATCTCTTCGCTCCGCTCCGGTCCATACTGACCCGTTCTGCCCCTCACCTCCCCACTGGACACTCACGCACGGCGTGATCCGAATAGGCAAAGCAACTCCGCTCCACCCAGCTTGGCTCCGTTTTATCCCGCTCTGCCAAGATCCGCTTCGCTTTAGTGGAAACCTACCTCTTTTCATAGCTTAGCTGCCTCCGCCTCAATGGAACCCCAGCTTTACTAAGTATTTATTACGTTGGTACTTATTTTTACTTTTTATGATATTTTACTACTACAGATGTTCACAAACATTATAATACGGAACTGGTACTATTAAATATGGGCGGTTATTGGCATTTAAGGTTGTTAATAATAAAAAACTTATGTTAATAATAAAATTATGTTTCTTTTATTTATTCTTATCTTACACATAATAATTATTTTCTTACACTTTTTTTCGTTTTAGTTCATAAATTGGACATTAATTTGGCAATACATATATCACAATGTTGGTTTTTTGTTCAACAACAAATAACATTTGTAATTTTTATTACCTACACTATTATAATATTTTACTAAAATATATGTGTACAAAGTACAGTATATAAAGAATTATGCAACTGTCAGCTTTGAGTGGCTCAGAGCTCCATTTTCAAATACTTACTTAATTTACATGATTTTATCTTTGATAAAACCACAAAAAAAAACCTTACAAACAAACAATAATATTTACATAATAATTCAGCGATTTATAATACAAGTACAATAAAATCTACATATTTACATAAACCTACAATTTACCAGTTTCGATGAGGTCTTTAATACGATGTTTTTGTATTTTTCCTGAAGCCGTTTTCGGGAACTCGTCAATGACCTTCATGAGTCTGGGTATCTTGAACCGCGCCAACCGACCCTCGCAATGTTTTTTGATGTCGTCTATGGTGACTGTGGCACCTTCTTTTACTCGGAGTACTGCGCAAAGGTCCTCGCCTAGACGCTCGTCTGATACTCCAACGACCTGATAAAAATGTATTATGAGGTTGGTTATGCACAAAAACCTTTGTACCTAAGTAACTCTTCGATTACTAGATTCAGTATTTGATTATTAAACGGATGACTATTCACTATTTCAGCCATAGGACATGCACTGCTGTAAATAGGCCTCCCATTGATTTCGGAAAGGACCGGTTGGAAGCGACCTGCATTCAGCGCCTGCCCCGTGACCTTTGTTAGATCATCTAAGTACCCATCTCGTTGTTCGGCGGACAAGCAAAAAATATTTTTCTTTACCTGACTATCCTTAATATCAGGGTGAGTATTCAACCAGTCTTCAATCTCTTTAGGCGCAATATTCTCCCCTCCTCGTACTATAATGTCCTTCAACCGGCCCACCACGCGGCCGTACCCGTCCTCACTTATTGTGAACTTATCTCTGCAATAAATTCATTTAATTAATGACTGATATTAAATGCATCTTATTTATGAGATGACGCCGGATACACAGAAGCAAGAACACAAGCAATATTCTGATAGCAGGGGGTTAGTAATGTTATTGTGATTTTTGTAAAATAATCAAGAAGAGCAATTCTTTGATCTAGAAAAGTTACAAAGGAGTGAAACTAAAAGAAAGCATACGAAACCTTTGATGGCTGTGTTTTTTTACCTAGGTACTCGGAAAAACGCGGAGTTTCTTTATACATCGTCATTTATTTTTGTAGTTACATTATACATTATACTGTCGGCTAAAAATGAAGCATTAAAGAAACAAGCATTAAATGAAGCAAGACTGGCAAGTTGAGAAAATTCCAAAAGCTTACCCAGTATACAACCAGCCGTCTTTGTTGATGGTCTCACTGGTCTTCTTGGGCTCGTCCCAGTAACCGATCATGTTGTTGTATCCCCTCACCAGCAACTCGCCAGGTTTGCCAAACGGTACCATCTCGCCGTTGTCGTCTACTACCTAGAAATGTGGTGATAGTTTTGAAAATAAATATATTACAGGCAGGCAGGTTATGTCTGGGGAACAGATGATTTTAAAAGAAATACCGTAGCTTACGTAAGGCAATTGCGATAATTTTCTTACTATAAAAGAATATAAAGTTCCAGCAAATGGTATAGATCCAGAGGCACAGACTTCTAAATATATATCCATCTATGCAACCATAGGTATGTACTGGTATGTGCAATTTAAAACAAGAAAATAGGAAATGACCGAACAGGGGCTGCAGTTTTGATCATCTACACATTTTTTGATAAATTGGGGGATGCTCATTTTGAAATTTTATATTATTCTTGTAAAATAAATTCTCTACGATGTTTAAAACTCGTTAAAGTTATAACATACCTTAGCTTCATTATGATCATGCAAGCAGCCAACAGTCTCTGCTACCACATCAGTGCTGTCACCCGGAACACTTTGGAAGTTACACGCCACGGTCTCTGACAATCCATAGAGGCACTGGAAATAAGGAAGTATGAAAATTCAATTATACTAGTATTCATGATAAATTAGCCAGATTATAGGGAGGTATTTTGGAGCTAGGAGTTTTTTTTGCAGCCTGTTTTCCATGTTCGTTAGGTAAATATATTTCCATTTAGCTTACTTAAACCATACTTATTTACGTTTGACCAGTGACTCTCAAAGTACTTTTTATGAAAATATTGTTTATATGAATAAAATTTGGCAGATAAGGGCTAAGAAGATGATGATGAATATTATTAAATAGCTTCTTTTCTTACCCCAAAAAATGCCCATCATAACTTTCCACTTAAGAGGATCTTAAGAAACCCTTTCTTAGGTCAAAGTAATAGGTATAGTTTAAGCCTTGTCAGCCAGCTTATAAATAGATTAAGAATATAAAAGTTTAGATACAGTAACAGCCTCCGCCTTAAGCTCTGTCTGCATGTCTCTAATAAGCTGTGGACTGCAGGGCGCTCCGGCCGCCATCGCCACGCGCAGACCCGAGGGCGTAGCGCCCAGAGACTTGAGCCGCGCTAACATGTCCACGTACATAGTTGGTGTGCCCGTCACTATTGTGCATCTGGGAAAGTAGTATTAATATAGAAACTTGTTCCGAATTTCCTTAAAGATCCTCATAAAAATATTTCATCTAGATTTATAGGGTAGTTAAGACTACGAGTCACTGGAAGCCAGAAAGTTTGACCTCCATTATTAACATGGAATTTCAGAAAGTAGGTCCCAAGTTGTGGAGATCTGATGCCTAGATAGCTCGTAAAATAGTGACATTTAAGTTAGAAGATAAATTAATCCCAACAAACTTGAGAAAATAGATAGGCCATAGGATATTGTTGTTTTCCCAGTTTCACCTGTCATTGAATTAATATGAATACGAACACCATATTTAACAGGATGACATAAATATGCTACAAGAAGTAATATGGCGAAACTTAAGGCGAAAATCTAAAGCAACATACTTCTCCGCTAACAAAGCATTGAGGTTATCGTTAACATTGTAGAAGGGAGCTGGCAACACCAGTGTGCTGCCGTGCTGTAGACCACTCAGGCTTGTCACTATACAGCCCAGAGCATGGAAAAACGGCGCCTGGAAATAAAACAAAAACAATTTTATTTATTTATTTAACTTTATGCAATCAGACAATTACAAAGGCGGACTTAATGCCATGGGCATTCTCTCCAGTCAACCTTACCTTATTTTATCATAAGAATGCCAATAAAATCAGTACTTCCTAAGCAAGCCAGTTGAAAATAAAATGTCCTAATGATTAACTACCAGACCGATAGAAGAAACTTTAATTGGGGCATAATGTATAGTTACCAAATACCCCTGGTGGTAGAAAGAGGAGTAGGTAAGTCTTAAATTCGCATATCATTGTCAGTCAATTTGATGAAATACCCACCTGCACGAGAACGGTTTGGTGAGCCTGGTCTAGAATATTCCTTTTGCCTATGAAGTATGTGTTGTTCACAACTCCGAGATGGGAATTCAGAGCTGCCTTGGGGTCCCCTGAAAACATGAAACAATATGTATAAGCACAAACATTACCCTACGTAACTACGGCCTATTTTTAACACGCTAGGGTCTCATAGGGTCTCATTTGACTATTATCTTACTGGATATCGTAAATAGAGCACTTGCCTAGAAATAATCTACTCACGCTAGA
Source organism: Helicoverpa armigera (assembly GCF_030705265.1). Classification (NCBI taxonomy): domain Eukaryota; kingdom Metazoa; phylum Arthropoda; class Insecta; order Lepidoptera; family Noctuidae; genus Helicoverpa; species Helicoverpa armigera. The sequence continues at coordinate 2,514,369 of NC_087132.1, read as the reverse complement.
GTTGAAGACTCCCAAATTGTAGTTATCGGGAACTACAGACTTAGGCAGTAAGTTACACTTCTTACCTTGTAGGTCTTAATGACATTTAAAAATTCCAACATTATGCGGTTTCAAGTAATTCTGAAGCTCACCTGTGGTACCCGACGTCAGAAGAATAAGGGTGCCATCACTCGGCTTGATTTCAAAGGTGTATCGAGAGATCTGACTGCCTGAGCCCGATACTAGTGAATTGAAGGAGGTTGTTCCCCTGCAAAAATAGATAGGAGCATTTAGATATAATGATGAAAAACTTTTGTAACTTGGTCAGTTAATAGTATCATCATCCTCCGAGCCTTTTCCCAATCACGTTGGGGTCGGCTTCCAGTCTAACCGGATTCAGCTGAGTACCAGTGCTTTACAAGAAGCGACTGCCTATCTGACCTCCTCAACCCAGTAATAATATCAGTTAATAGTATATTTAAATATATCATATAAATCAAGAATATTGGCTATTTTCCTTAACCTCTTTAACCATGAGTGCGTGGAAGAGAGTGTGGTACAATAAAAAGGCCAATATGGAAAATACTATTTCAATTGATAGTTTCTTGCCAGTTCTCCACTATAAGACCCACTTCTTGGGAACCTAGCTTTTAAAGTTTTTTTATGAACCTGCTACAGATCTCTACGAAATGGACCCTTTGACTTTGACTTGGAGATTGTGGTATAAATGTTTATGGACCATGTGATTAATTCGGGCATATAAATAATGCCCGAGCATTATGAATAATGTGTAGCTTTATCGGGCCAAATGATTAATAACTATCTTAACTTCATTATTTATCACATTGCACGGGCATTATTATATTGCTACATGACAGTTGGGCAATTTGATAAAAAAGCTATATTTTACGCGGTGATTTTTCATTTGACTTTTATTAAGAGAAGATGTTAATTATTACCTCCCCACTCAGAGACATTTAATGATTACTTAAGTCACTCCTTAGTGACGGAATGTCATACAAATCCTTCACTAAGGAATGGCTTAACTAACCATTAAATGTCTCTGAGTGTTGAGGTAATTGCTTAAAGTTTAGTTTATTTTGTTTTGTAATAATAAGTAATTTCTATAAAACAAAGATTTGTTGTAAATTTTTTGTTTTTTTAATAGGTAATATTTTTTGTTATATTTTTAATATGACTTTCCTAAACTTTTAAATGCATAAACTAGTAAATTTTTAAGGCAGAAGTCCTTCATAATTAATCCAAATCATGAGGCTGATTATTTAAGTGGTTTGATATTTCATCATCACAGCCATAGGACGTCCACGTGCTGAACATAGGCCTCCCCCTTAGATCTCCACAGATACCTGTTGGAAGCGACCTGCATCCAGCGTCTTCCGGCGACCTTTATAAGGTCGTCTGTCCACCTTGTTAGTGGACGTCCTATGCTGCGCTTGCTAGTCTGTGGTCTCCACTCCAGCACTTAACGACCCCAACGGCCATCCGCTCTGCGAGCAATATGGCCAGCCCATTGCCACTTCAACTTGCTGATCCGGTGGGCTACATCGGTGACTTTAGTTCGTCTACGGATCTCCTCATTTCGGATTCGATCACGTAGAGAAACACCAAGCATAGCCCTCTCCATAGCTCGTTGAGCGACTTTGAGCTTTGAGATGAGGCCGATAGTGAGAGACCACGTTTCGGTGCCGTAAGTCATCACTGGTAGCACACATTGGTTGAAGACTTTCGTCTTGAGGCACATACCTCATGTCGGACGAAAAGCTCTGTCCAGCCGAGTTGGATTGCGCGGTTGACCTCTTTCTCGAAGTTGGACTTGCCTAATTGGAATTAGCGTTTGATACTTAGTTTATTTTAAATTAAATGGCAATAACAATAAAAAAAATTGAAATTAAATATGTTTGTATTACTTTGCCCAAAAGGTCACGGGCAATATGTATAGTGCCCGGTCAATTTGATTATTTAAATAATTATTATCAAATTGCACTCACATATTGGGCATTTTTCATAATGACCGGGCATTATGTATACTGCCCAATTTATCACTTGGTCCATAACATAAATAATGCTAACTAAACTTACGCGAGATGGTCCTTTCCGATGCTGATCACAGAGTTCAAAGTGGGGAACTCGCTGGACTGCAGAGAGAACGGCTTACTGTTCTCCAGCTCTGGTATCATTTGCGAGAGCGACTCGTAATAGTTCTTCCTTTGAGTTTTTTCACCTATCAACAAGCTTTTTATTCCAGTCTTTTTGATGCAAAAACTCAGTTCTCGATTCTCGTAGATTGGATTCAGTAACACCTGGAAGAAACAAAATATTTATTTACAATACCTTCAAAACAATATAAAAAATATACAAAAAGCTCAACGGAGCTACATTATCTACTTTTTCTATCGTTTAACGTTCCTTAGATTTTAATCAGGTGTACCAATGATTTTAAACATTAAAAGGATTAAGAGGAACTGGTGGGATATTTGAATATCCTGGAACATTTAGTTCATTCTTCTATCGATATTGCCACGTAACTTACAGAAATCAATCCAGCTCTGGAAGCGGCTACCAGGGCGACAAGCCATGAGGAACAGTTGTGCGACCACAAGCCCAGCCGGTCACCCTTCTTCAGACCCTGGGCGCGGAGGGCACATGCTAGAGAGTCTGCCTGCAATGAGATTTTATAATATTTATTTAATAAGGTTTGTTTATTTATTTAATAACAAAGCCAAATTCCAGAACGGGAGTCGCTGATGTAGGCCGAAAATCGGCAACACTAAAATGGGACTGGGCCGGCCACGTCAGCCGAATGCATCCAGAAAGATGGGCCACTATCGTCGCCCAATGGACACCCCAAGATGGACACCGCAGGCGGGGTAGGCCCCTACACTAACATTAAACAAGCCATCTTAATCTTATGTACTCCTCTTATAAACTCTCTTATGTACTCCTCTTATTAAAAAGTCTTAAAACTTCCTGAGGAAACCTGAATTATTAATCCGCCTTGAGTAACGTCGTGATAAACGCTCATTTCTTCACTGAAAAAAAAAACTTGTTTGCTTTGAGTTGCACAAGACAAGATCTTGTTAGACTCGTATGGAACAAGATGATTGTTAAAGCAAACACGTATTTTTTCAGTGTTCTCTGTATGAAACGAGGCTGGTCTCTTGCAGTGGGATTGCTAATTCACTAGATTTGTTCGTACCTGTCTCAACAATTCTGCGTAAGTAATAGTCACATCTTCATGCACAGATCTGATGGCGACCCTGTCGGGGTATTTGTTAACGGACTTGGCGATCACTTCGCCAAGGGTCGTCTGTTTCAGTGGTTCGGTTCCCGGGTGCTTTAGATAACTCTGTCCAGCAGCTGCCTGAATGTGACTTTTCCATCTGAAAAGAAAATGGTGCTATGAATAAATCCTCTAAATGATTTTTTTTCTCACAAGGGTGAAACAAGTTTGGTCTATTAAAAAAATAATTGTTAAGTAAATAATATATCCTAAAATAATGGATTACCGATTTAACAAAATCTTTTGCTGTCAAACAGCCCATTGATCAAGGACAGTAATTATAGGATACTTTTCTCCGGGTGCGTGAAGTACTTCTTTGGGACACGAGTGGCACCGCATGAAATGTGAAGTTATTTGTTGAAATATATCTGTCATTGTGGTACTATTTTAAACTCATAATCATCAAGTTTACCTCCTCAGTAGTGAGATAACAATGATAACATAAATACTGCATACAGCATAATTTTAGATACTGATAGGAATTGATAAGAATATGACAACCTTTTCGAAATGTAGTTTTGAGTGCCGTTAGAATACAGTACTAAGTTAGCATGATTAACCCACATATTAATTGCATCGACCATCTATAGGTAAATATCGATATTATAACACTCAATAAATCTGAAGAGTTTATTTGAATGCGCCAATCTAAGGAAATACAGGACTGGTTTGATTTTTTTTTTCAATATAACTTGATCTGACTGCATGTGTAGAAAATGCATCGTTGTTAAACATTATTATCATCGCAGCGTTAATCTAATTTTGTGCAAACTATAACTATAATTGAGACAAACAAGCAGACAAAATAACTGCGTGTTGTGATGACAGAAATAGACACTCAACCAATCGTTTGTGCAATTAGCACCATACCTACTATAACACCACCCATTCATAACAACATTAGACAAAAACGCGGGTCTAACTAATGTTAAGTGGTCTAATTGCCTGTTATTTCAAATTCACACTCGAAATAGTCCGGAATTATATAAAAAAAGTACTTAGCTGTTTCCCGCGTTACATGGATGTTAGCGTCACAACAGTAAAAAAAATGATTTTTGAAGATAATATTTAATAAGATACCTATCTATTATTTTTTTTATAATATCTAGTTATTTAATCAATCCTTAATATGCCCATCTATAATTTTATCACAATCTAACCTGGTGCTCTGACACAAGTTGCTAAGTAGAAAAATAATCACAAATAGGTAGTTAAATGAGGAAAATTTAACGAAAAACTACCTAAATCATACTTGTTTACTTTTTTGTAATTTCTAGTATTTATTTTTAAAATAATTTGCAACAAAATGTTACTGGTGCACGACAGTTCATTGTATCTTTAAGCAAGGAGTTATTTTTTTGAGTAAACAATATCAAAAGGCGTAGCAGACTAATGGCCTTGAAAATACCGGTTACAATGCAAATGATTTGAGGAAACGTTTCTATATAAATACGATTACAAATCAATTTGTAATTTCAAAACGAACTTTTATATGTATATTTATTTTAAAACATTTACAACAATAAATTAATTCTCATATCTATTGAAACACTCCTGTACCCAGAGATGTAAATTAAAAACCAATAAATAATCCTGTTAACTTAAACCAACAATTAAAATGCATTGATACCCCTGTTTTTATTCTACCATTACCATTGCCAATCATGATAAGTTTTTTTTTTTTTAATAATAAATAAACTAACCTTTTATTAACAACGCTACTTAATCTCGAAGCGTTCACCGCATTTTTGCTCCACATAATAAACAAAATATAGTAAAACAATTTATCTACTAGCACGACCGCACCATCAGGCTCACACTGACAAACTGATTAACTGATCATCGTTCACAAACCGCATTATTATATAAACAAATTCTTATCGGAGCTGATAACAACGTTATATGTACTAATATCTGTCTGTGTATATATGTCCATATTATGCAATGTTATGATCAAAATATACTCGAAGGAGCTGTTAGTGGTAACAAGTATGTATTAATTAATGCTATGACAATGTAAACAATTGACATCATACATACATATTAATAAAGTATGTATGTGGTAGCTACACAGCAGACATTGTGTTTCTAGTTTGGTATATTATGTATGGAAACTGATATGCTCTTGCGCATTGTCACGTCATAATGCGTGTAGAGAATATGTAAGTTTTATTTCACGTTTATTTTTAGCTGAATTGTATGTAATCTCTTTTTGGAAGCTGGTAGAGATCAAGTATATAAGTAGGCACGTTATTCTAAAGAGCCTTCTGGGCCCCGATTCTCCTAATTTTACTTAAGCAACATACGATTCACGTTCGACTCGATTCGACTGAGATCCAATCCCGACTCGATTACGATTGAAGCGTATGTGGCATTCCGCTATTTTTTCTTTGAAATAAACGTTTTTATCCTTTTCTGTCATACAATAATGAATCATTTTGTCTGCAAATGATTTACGATTGCAAAATGATTGTACAGCAAACTACCGTATAGACCAAAATCACCAAAATAGCAGACCAATCGCACACCAATCAAATGTCAATCGAATACGATTGGTTTTTTATTAGTAGCAGAATGCCCGATATGGTTAAAACTGCTATTGCGATCATATTGCGATTCGATTTCTATTCGATTTTGACATTATTAACTTAGGAGAATCGGGCCCCTGCATGGCGTTTTCATAGAAATCTAAGAAGTATGTTATTTCAGAGAACACAGCCCACCTTCTTTATAATGTTAATTGCTTATAATTTACTTTTAAAAATTACAGTTACTGTTTGAATTAAAAACTTTCAATTCAAAAAGTTAAAGGTTAAAGACAAAATCAATAAACATTATTTCAAAAACTTGATTTGGCATCACAAGAATATCAAGTTTTTTGAATTCTATATCACAAAATATATAGGTAAAAAACATACAAATCATATATGGTTTTGATTAGTGTTATAAACAAAAATATATACCTTTATCTGCGTTTGAACAAACAAACATATTGTGATTTGGATTACGTAGGTATAATGTGTACGTACCGGGTGCGCGGGAGTCGATTTTGTGTTTCAAGAGTAACGACCTTGATATAACGTAATATAATCTATGCTAAGCGATTTATTTGTGTGTATGTCAATAATAAGATTAGCGGCTGTGATTTTTATAAGTGTTAAAGTGATTACCTAATGTTGCAACTGCAATAAATAGTTAAGTTATATCCGTGGATTATTTTAGTACAACTTATTTAGGTACTAAAACTGATATTTTACGAACTACAATTTTTCTTACTTCTTACTTTTTTATATTATAAATGTGAAAGTTTGTGAGAATTTATGGATGTATGTTTGTTATTCCATCACGCAAAAACGGCTGGACCGATTTGATTGAAATTCGGTATGTAGATAGGTGATACCCTGGATTAACACATAGGTTACTTTTTATCAGCATACCACGCGGGCGAAGCTGCTGGCGGAAGCTAGTATGTTATATTTTTAAATAAGGAAGAAATTACTTATTATTCATTCAAATCTCATAAGCTTCTTCATGAAAATCTATACAAAGACTGCAATTTATCAAATCATAAACATATTCACGTTTTGAGTAAAGGGACGCTGTCACTCATATATAGGTATTTGCCCGAGCAGACCATGGTAACGAAGCTAGTATGTGATATGGTGAGATGCACGTATAAACTTATCTCCATGTTGTTTTGTATACAAAACTGATGTATCTAGATAAAACTGAGGTAAGTATGTAGATAAAACTTCTACAAGTGGGTACTGTTATATAGTTCAAACCTTTTTAACCGAGTTCCCATAAAAGAGGAGGATTTGTATTTTTTGGTTAATAATCCTTTTTCATCAGGGTATGGTCCTCATATAATTTTAAATTAAATGTTCGGGCCACTGATGCGATTCTGAAATCATTGGTTATTATCTGTTAAGGCTAAGGCGGTTCCGTCAACAGGTGCTAAAGTCAGCAAACACAGCAGAAGCAGACATCTTGAAGATCTGGTGAATATAATTTCACAAGGTGTTGTGTCACAAATTACTTGACTGGATTTTTCACACAAAATGTCATTAGAAGGTAGATCGATTTACCTAATCGACCTATATTTTGTCAAATCCGCCTGACGGAACTACTGCTACTAAACAGCTTTAATGGACGCACTACTCAGGCCTTACATAACTAACCTCCCAGTAAGGGGATGTAATATCTTCTACCGACTTCCAAAATCAGGGCAGCTTTTTAATAGTTTCAAAACTTCACAACTCAATTTCGGCTTGACGCATGAATCGAATCCGGGCCCTATGAACCATCAGTGTGATCAACAGGGCAAATAAGATGCAAGTGATCCAATAAAGAAACCGTGCTAGACCAAGAAAACAAAGCAAGAAACTACTTTACTTCCAAAAAATGTATCATCGAGCTATAGCAATTGATTTAAAGAAACCGTAAGAAAATCTTCAGTCATGTACCTACATACATTGGTCACCAGTTTTCAGGCATACAATAACCTGTGACTATTAGGCTCTGTGTTCGAAAATAGTGTACAAATGTGTAACATTTGGTGATAGTATTAGCAAATATGGGTTGTGCAAAAAACAGTCCGAAGCGTACAGAGTACAGTCATAACTATTTGCATTAACCAGCACCACATTGTTTTGCGTAATAAATCTGGATTCAATACTCCATCCATCAAAAAGCAAACAAGGCCCTCAAAGGCACATGATACCTCTTATTGGGGCTTAATAAAAATTGTAACAGAGCTCCATATTTCGCACTTACATAAGGAGTCCGCAGTAAAATTACACACAAATTATATACGTAACATAACGGACCACGGTCAAGTCTTTGTATTCTTTTTGGTATCTGATCTTGGCGGTGGTTGAATCGAGGCCGTGGGCTGCCCCGCCCCGCGCCCCCCGCCGCTCCGGAAGTGGCGCGTGGGGCGCACGCGACGCCCCCTCTCGCCCCGCTCAACCCCGCAACCCTCTGTGACGAAACATGCAAATTTAGCCGACCTCCTAAGGCCACGATACAGATCTAGGTAGGTGAAAATGCGTTACAAATGTATTTTCCGCCTTCCTGTTTTCTCTAACAAGGTCACAGGGTGAAAGATCTAGGTGATCCTTTGCTTTAAATACGTTTTATAATTATGCTAGCATTTAACCTTATTTGGGATTTTACGACCAAAATAAAGTCGTGAGGCCTACCGCCCACACAAAAATACGTCGCAACGATGTTTAAAGTTACTGACGGAATCGCATAACCAAGATCCTTATTTCTTCGCATACAAAGTTTCCTTTCATGAAGTTGGAAAGCTGAAGAAACCGTTAACTCATCGAACACTGACGGTGCTGTTTAACTTCATTACTAAATTGCAACCTGTATTGTGTATCGAGAGTGTATCATATCATGTCATGCCCAACAATACCACTGTATATTGAACTCGCAATTCGCTAAAAGATTAAAAACTAATAAATAAGGCTATTAGCGAAATTGAAATGGATTAGAATAAGTTTTAAAATTCAATTACTTTGTTGAAATGTATGTATGTACGACACATAGGTACAGTTAGTTACAAAGGTTTGACGATTCGTTTCCAGAAATAGTCTTGCTGAAGACTGGAGCTTATTTTCTGCTGTATATCCTATCCGATTCAAAATCTGATTGACTGTGACCTAAAAAACAAAAGATACAAACTATTCCCGAAAGGAACAAAAAAGGGGAGAGTTTGTCAAGAAAGTCAGCAACAAGCGAGGGTCCCGCCACACAATAAATGGGTCAATGCATGGGACGTTCTGAGACATCGCTCGCGGGAGTTTGTTTGTAAATCCAGCCGGGCGCACCGTCGCCTTTATTTACTCGAATCATGCAAGAAGTCGGCGGTACGCAACCGTGCCGCAGTCATGCTCCGCCCGCCCAACGAATAACATACTCGCAAGCTCGAGCCATGGCCGTCCGTGATACCCTGTGCAGTGCTTCGTAAATGTGATACTGTTATGTGACGATGTCTCAGGCCGCCGGCGGCAAGAAGGGAGGCAAGGGCCCCCCTAAGAAAAATGTGGACGAGGACAAAAACCCGCCGGCTAAGGCCGCGGATGAGGCTAAAGATGAGACTTCTTCTAACAATGGTGATAAAAAGGAGGTTAAGGAGAGCAACGGGACGGAGAATGTGGCCAAGCCTCCGAGTGCGGGGATCAACATCAGGGAGGTGGCTGCGAAGATCCTCATGTTGGCGCAGAAGGGGGAATGGCCAGCAGTGGAGCAGACGCTCAAGGTCCTGGAGAAGCTGGTGGCGGCTGGTGGCGAGGATGCCGTCTCCGTGCCCATGGCGGGGATCTTGGATCCGGTAATGTTATATTTTATGCTGAATTGCAGACCATACAGAACGCTCTCGCTTTCTCGCACTGTTATGACGCAAATAATGAGTAGTGGTGATTGGCCACTATAACATGCTTCAGGGCAGGATTATCCTTTTAGTTTTATGTCAGGCTTTAGATTAGTCGATGTTAAAGAGTGCGTAATTTCATCAATGCTAGTCGATGATCTGAAAGAAGTTAATGGCGTGCAAGTATCAAGGAGTCCTGAGAGAAAACCTGCCTATATTTTTTGATTAGGGCTTTTAATAGTACTTAATACTCTAGAGTAAGTAATTTCGAGCTGGACTAGTATTCGCTTCGGTAACCGACTGTTATCCAAATATCGTGTTAGGTACGCGCGGGGAATTCCTGACACCTCCAGTCAACAATTTGGGGAATGAAAATATTTAAATTTCTCTTTCACTTCTATTAACTGTTAACCACATTTAAAACATTTTTTGCTCTACAAGTCTAATTCACTATTAGAACTATCAATTAAAATACAAAATGTCTCCCACTGCATATTGCATTTGCATATGCAAGTCATTATTTTTCATTGGTTTTTACTTTCAATTTAGCTTACCCCACTAATATTCTAAAGCCAGCCGTACACAGTGTTTTATTACACATAACAGTGGCCTTGTTTTAAGTCCAAATTAATTCCAGGTACACCTATTACAGATGTCCTTCATAATTTCGTTAGCCGCGTGGTCGCCAAAGGTTTTACTTTGGAGAGAAACCTTCAACCTTCTTGGTTCACTTAAAAATGGCTGCTTTATAATCTATAGAATCAAGTTGTTATTATTCAATTGTAGGGGTACGAATCTGATAGTGCTTGATGCGATGATTTTAGAGAAGATACTTATTGGTAAAAAAGCGACATTAAATAGATACTTACTATGTAATTTTTCCCCCTTCTCAGAAAAGCGAATTTTTACTCTTATGTGAGCGCAAAATAAAATTTGATCCGTTATGGGATAAAATTACCTAATTGAATTTAGAACATCTTCCGTTTGTGAAACTAAAACATCAGTAAACCTATTTACTTCTGCCTTAAATCACCAACCCGCATTGAGCAAACGTGATGATTATTGCTCAATCCTTCTCCGTGTGAGAGGAGGCCGTAGCCCAGCAGTGGGACGATAAAAAGGCTGTAACAGTAACAGTAACTTCTACCTTTATGGTCGCGAATTTATCTTTATAAATATGTTAAAACAGCACCAAGAAACGTATCTTTATTTGTTAAAACCTCAGACTCGGGATTGTTTTCGTGTACTTTTTTAATTTGCTTTTCGCGCGCCATTTTCCCTTCCTAGAAGAGGCGGGATGAAAGATCTTGACTTGAGTGCAAAGATGTTCCACCTCATACTCTTTGCTTCCGGAACTAACACATTCGATATTTTTTTTTCAATTAAGGTAGAGTAGGTACGAACTGAATAGGTGGACTATTCAAAAGTGGTGCTTATATTATTAGAACTAAAAAATACTAGATGCTAAAATTATTTCGACTTTTGTTATAGCTTTTTTGTGAACATGAATATTTTATCTTTCGCAAATATGTAAGATCCGATATTATTAAACTAAAAAATACTACATCGTACATGGGTGCCTACTCGTTTTGGATCCAAAAACAACGCTTGCTGGTGTTAATAGTGAAGTTGTAACATTTTGTTCGATATCAGAAACTTGTGTTAACCTACATTGTGACTCGTAAATATAAATAACTTGTACTTGGATATTATTGAGTTTCTAGAGTAATATTATTAAGTGCGTGAAAAACCCTGTAGCTATTAATTGCAGTTCAAAATGGAAAATTGTGAACTTCATCTTCTGATATCTGAATTCTTGACTTGGAATTCATTATTTTCTTTATTAGTATCTACCAGATGACGGGTCTATAAAGTCCTGGATTTGTTAATGGCAATTTTTTTAATCTTAGGGCCAAATCTTGCTGAAGTCCTTTTGAGACAACCTGATCATCACCGAAATCTGTATACATTTTATTTTTTTATTTATTTTATTGTTTTTCATTGCACCATTTAAAGCTCCTATTTTTTTATGTTATTACATGGTATTTCAGAACTTCATTTTGATTATAACTAGATACCGTGAGACGTCGGCACAAAACGCCTGCAATGAAACGTTAAACTATACTACGTTCAGCAAATTGCTTGTTATTACTTGCAGTACTGTGTTAAAACATTGTAAAATAAGATATTGCATTTTATTTCATTGCAACAATTATTGATAGGATTGAATTATATTGTTTAAATAAATTGAATAAACTTATTATTGAATAGACTAAAATAGTAGATAGACAATAATCAGACTTAAAGTTGATAGATTCAAAACATAAGCATCCAAAACACATTTATTTGGGCAAAACATAACGGTTTCAGTTTCAAATTTTCAGTGCACTGATTGACGAACGAAATAAAACTTTTAATTTAAGTCCGATTTGGAATTATGACATCAAATCACGCGTAGAAACTTCCCTATTAACATTAATTATAGTGTTCAACTTAGATTACAAATGGGGGCGCTGTCTAAGCATAGAAGTGTTAATTATAACATTTTAAGTAGTTTTATATTTTTGACAAACAACTTATACGCTTAATATAATCGTGACAAGATCTTAAGAACAAAAAGTGGGTAAATAGTACTTATCGATACTTTAACTGTGCAATATTTTCACTCCAAAAATTATGTACGTGCGTTATCCAAAATATCCAATCCTTTCAGTGATTATGCCAATCAAATGCAATTTTCGTGTCAGGGGCAACGGTAAAATTATCAAAAACCCATGCAATTTAAAATTATACTTCGACGCCTGATCGATGTTCTTTTATATATGTTTTATGTTTATATATAATTTGTATATAGTAATTAATTTTAGATTTGTATAAAGATAAGTAGTTTAAATTTAAAACTCTTCTTTTAAAAGGTTGATTAAATTACTGAAAAATATTTTAGTCAACATTTTCATGTTTAACTTTCAGCTCATAGTTCATACACAACGTAACCTAAAAATGTCATAGGTATGACAATCTTTAAAGTACAAAACCACTGTAAGGTCTGAAAGTTCTCAAACCTTCCAGAAACTTCCTTATTCCAGAAGCACAAAGCAGCCACAGATACTCGTATATTTGAAACAAGGCAGATCCACCGATTACGGTTGAATTTTTATTGAATAGCCCTCAATCACGTCACGCTCATCCATAGTTACTTGTTCAAAAACCTGAGCGGGTCTCGCTTTCTTTTTGTCACAAATATTATTTACTAGCTGGTGCCCGCGACTTCGTCTGCGCAGGTTTAGTATTTCGAACAATATGTTTACAAATTGTAGCCTATGTGTTATTCTGATGTATAAGCTATATTATTGTAAAGTTTCATTAAAATCCATTCAGTACTTTTTGCGTGAAAGAGTAACAAACATCCATACATCCATACATACAAACTTTCGCGTTTATAATATTATAAGTAGGATATTAGTAGGATCATTCGACTATTGGCATTCTGTTTTTTTTGTCTTATTCTAGAGTTATTGTTGCACGATTGTCTTTGGTATTCAGAGATAAGGAATTGAAAGCAGTTTTGTCTAGGTTTCAGTTTGTGAAAATATTTCAGTGTCTATTGTTACAATTTGTATCTTACAGTTGTATTGGTAATATTTGTATTTTGTTAGATTTTAATAATTCTTAAATCGATTCATGATGGTAAGTTGAAATTCTCATGGCGTATCATAACATTGTAATTGAGCTTGTTGCCTAAATAAAACGATCAATTTCGCAACTTTGGAAATGCGCGCTTTTCTCGGAGATAAAGAAGCGCATGCCTGGTAAAGACACGTTTGATACCAGTACCATTTGAGACTCCTCACACATTATCTTCAATTATAACAATAATCATATTTCTTGTATCTAAATGATCCAATAAGAAATTAATAGCAACAACCCGACCAAATGTAAACAAACATTGGCTCCTCCGGTAGTTTGTGTATACAAAACCTACATACATCCCCCGAAAACAAAGCAACATTACCGAAGGGGGATCCCTTCCTCCTGTCCCAATTTCCAGAAATTATGGCGTTTCCAAGCAAATATACCTCTAAATAGCAGTGTGTTCAGGGGAGTTCAGAAACTTGCTTCTTAGGGAGCGATGTCTGTTCGATATCTTGGCAACCGATCGCGTGTCTGTCTGTCGCTCTACAAGACATCTTTCTACGTTTTTACTACCCTCACTGGGGATGCCTGCCGCCGGATCGATCACAACTATCGCCATATATGATTTGTTTTGCTATTCGCGTGTGAATCCGCTTTCCATTTTGAATTCTTGTCTCTTTGAGCATATATCAATATTCGGTCGTATGTGACAGGAATTTCCGATGGTGCATGTGTCTTCGAAGCTTGAAGGTCGAGAGGAATTCGGATGTTTGAATTTGATTTGAGATGACGTTGTGAACCTTAGGGTGGCTGGAATGCCATTTTTTATACCTACAATGTCTGCTATGTGTGTTGACAAAATCATGCTGACTCTCTCTTCGACACTGGTTTACGTTCAGAATTCACAACTCTATACTGCTAATTTTTTACACACAATTTGAATTCACCCTTGTAAAAATACAATTTCCCCTTACACTAAAGCCACACAAATAGGGCTATCGCTGCGAAATTAATTGATCACTCAAATTCACTGCGAATTAATTAGCGAATCAATCTCAGTCGCAGGAAATAAAGGTGCTCTAACAGTGAGCGACTTAATTGGCAGTGCCTGTCTTTGAAAAAAAAACGCGTTTAGTTGTGAAAGCAAATAATCATTAATGTTTTCTTAGCCATAGCCAAATATTTTCACAAAAAAATACTTTCACAAAAAAGTATGGAAAATTAATGTTCAATGATTATATCTTCCTCACATAAATTAATTTTCATTTAAAAATGTTCTCAGACTTTTGAAGCCACACCTCATACTTTATTTACCTATACTTAGCTCATTATTTTCGCAGGAAACTTACCAATTTACTCTCATTAAATCAAATTGAAACCCATTCACCTGTAAAAATTACAAGATATTCTATTTTTACACACGTTTACGGCATGGCCGCGTGCTACAGAAACCATGGTGGTCAATTAAAGGCTAAATCTTAATAGAAGTAGCGTGAGGTAAGTGTGCCAGACGGCGTCGCCGTGCCACTTGTGATCCATTCCACGGAAAATCGTTACTGAACGCTATTATATACTGAAGATATTAACACTTACCTTATCTTTGGTAAACTGGTTACAGTTCCTGGTAATTGTGTGTTGGATTGGTGGCAGAAATTAAGAGTCATTTGTTTCACTTTCAAATCAAAACTTTTGTTTGATGTAAATGAGAGGCTTTTACCTTCATTTGAAATACTGAACATGGAAAAGGCTTTTTGTAAATTATGTAGTCCGTTTCTAACGTAACTGGAAGAACGTACCGTAACTGGAGTCCGTTTCTACGCAGTAAGGTAGTACTCGAGGTGGATCTGCTCTAAATCCACTCAAATTCGACATAGCTTAGCTGGGGGGTTTGTGCATCACGTCGAATTATGTACTTTAAGAACCACCCAAAATCAGAACCACAATAAAATATAATTACCCAGTTTCCATATCAAGAATCAGGTATAAACCGACTAATTCCAGTCAAACATTCAACATCAGCACTCATTGTCTCGATGTCGCAGCTACAAGTAATTCTGACCCAAACGGCCAAACGACCCCTATTTCCGCCTAAAAGCGATATTTTCACGTCCCGGCCTACATTCGAGGTGTAAATCGAATATAAGCCGCCAACTGACCATTTCTGTGTCAAGGGTAAGAGCTAGGAGTTTTGCGTGCTTACTTGTTAATCGATGGGAGATTTCCGACCTTGGGTTCCACCACATCCTTGGGTAAAGCTGACCTGTCTAATACTTAAGGCCGTAGGAATGAGGGAAGTTGGAAGCTCGTAAAACGCCAAAATTCTCGAGTGTTTTACTACATTGGTTGGGCGCGTGGAGTTCCTCGATTTTTGTCGGCTATGCGGCCTGCGCCACTTCTGTAATTGCTAAGTATGTGACGGTTATGTTGAGTTTGCCGGTTATGAAATTAGGTACTAGAATTGAATAATAATTAATTGGGAACTATTTTGGGTTTCAATGTTGTTAGTCGTATATTGCAGTCCCTATTCTGCCCGTAGGTTTTTAAATACATTTCATAACGAATGTTTTTTTTATCGCGAAAAGTTTCGGTTCATCTGAGCACTCCGCATTTTAAATCAAACTCATAATTTTATGGCCAAAAGTATGATTTCATTACATTTTTATAGCTTTCTCAAAAACATTGCACGAAATACATACAATTTACAGAGAACATTAAATTTTTATTTACGTTAATTTGCCGACTGCATGATGTTTAACTTTTAACTTTAGGTTATTGCAATCATAATACACATTGTATTAAATGTTTTAATGAACTCAAAACAAATAACCCAGTGGACGATTATTTTGAGGGTACCAATCAGAATTAAATGCTTCACAGCTTTCATTATATGTTCCAACGGGAAAAAAATATAATTTTACATTATTTATTTGACACATTCTTTTGACAATGTACATTAAACTGAAATAAAAAAACATTGATAGGTACTCATACAAATGCCTATAACTATACTCACAATACAAAAGCACCTATCTCTAGTAAAACCTTCCAAACAATGTAAAAACACTACAAACACAAAGACATTTTGTTCACAATTACACATGCAGAAATGGGGTTCCATACGATTTTTATTTCCCTCGTGAAATTCCGCCGTCCCTTTAATGGCAGTTACCATCATGAATTATTCACATCGGTTGACTCAATAAAGTTGCGGTACTTAATTCAACTTTGTTTGGTCTTAAATTTCTTTGATATTTATTTATCAATAGGTACTAGCAAATCAACGTTTGCAACAGTAGGATATTATCAAGCGATTTTCAGCCATTACGGTTTTAGTATCATTTGTCCTTTCAAAACCTGGGTGGGACGTCCCCTTAGGGTTGGAGTCCCCGCAGACTAAACGGTCGGCTAGTCAGATAATTGGCCCCATGGTTAATCCAATCAACCTTTTTAGTGTGTCTAACCTAACCTAACTGATACCGGCCATATACCTGATCATGTCCGCATCTCATCATCGCTTCATCATTTATGAGTCTTATCATTTTTGCCATACTAAAAGTTTACAGTGTGTGGTGGCTCTTATAATATGTATGAAGATAGTGTTATACCTACCTATTTCTAGTGTACCTATAGGTATGGTTTACGGAGGTCGCGGTGGGCTGCAACTAATGAATATTAATTACTTTCATGCGACGATTAATTAGCTGGTACTTAGACTGGTGATTTTGCAAATTTTTGTATTCCACTTAAGTGTTGGGTAATAATAATCAGCTTAAGAAGAAGTTTTTAAATTGTAGAATTTAACTTAAGTTGAGGTAAATTCTACAATTTAAAAACTTTCGTAGTTTGGGGTAGAAAAATATACAAATAATGGCACTTAAACTTCACAAATAATTTTGATCATAGCTTGCGTCCCTACTTAGAAAGACTTTTAAGATTCTGTATAGGTATCACTATATGTAACCGTATTGCTAAGAAACTGAGTCATAACTCTTAGTATCAAAAGATAAATATAAAAACTAAAGCTTCAACTAAAACCAAACACGACCGTGACCCAAAAATACAAAAATACGACAAAGTTATATCATAATTTATAATTGGTTGTCTGTCAAAGTGCATAGTTGTATGCAGCCCGTGCAACGTAATGCAATAGAGATCGTCTTTATATAACCCCTGAAGCCTTGTCTAGTTTCACGTGAACGAATCAAATGGAAATGTGCCAAGTTCTTAGATAAGATATATTTCGTTTTATAGTGTAAAAATGTTGGAATAGGCTGCAAATTGTAAACGTGTCTTCAAAATCATGAAATTTTATATTTTTTCGGTTATATTCTGATCATATTTGCGAACACATTTTAATTTACACAAGCTTATTTCGTTAAATACCACCAAAAATATGCTTATTAAGTATCATTCCCAAAACAGGCATAATTATTTTTCGCGTAAACCGTAATGAATGGAATGTATCAAAGAAATAACCTACTTACAAAATAAAAACGAGGTTCCAACTACACTTTGTACGCTATAACGTTGATTGCAATTTTACTAAATAGGTTTTTTTTTTTTTGCCTTTGGAAACTTTGAAGGTCAGTGGGCCGAGGACTTTGGGTAATTTACAAAGTAACTAATCAAAAGTTTGTTGTGATTCAAAGAAAACAATGATGTTTAATAATATGTGTAATGACGTATGAACCAAATTGAATGTAAAAGGGATATATAAGCCACATTTTTTATACAATAATATTAGAAATTGTCACTAAAGTCATTCAGGTGACTAACAAAATCAACCATTTCTCCTGTTAAAATATTCATTCACATGCATGGTACAGATTATTTCTATTAAAGTAATATTTTAGTACAAGGTAAAAATGAAAAAAATAGCTATCTTAATAATTGACTAAATACAAATCGAAAAGCAAAATGCTTTTTACCTATGACTGTGAACTTAGCTTCTGATACCATCTCCTAATCCATTTGCTTCGGGTAAACTGAACAATTCGCGAGGGAGGCGGCAACAGTTACAGTATCGGCACACTGCAGACTTTTTAGTTTCCCTACAGTTTAAACGAGCCCTAAGTATGGAGATGTATGCCCATAACAACGATCAGGCATTTAGTCGGTATGAGATCGACTAAAAACTTTGATTGACTGACGATTGACTAACTTTTCTTTTTTTTACCGTCGCGTCGTGCCAACTATCGACCGACTGTTTATTTATTTTATTTAGGATCTCCAACAAAATCTCCAAAAACATAACATGACAGAGGCATGACAAAACAATTTGAATTTTGTCGGTGTACTCCTTCACGTATAGGAGACCACAGCTAAGCAGTTTAGTTTGCAGTTAACGGGTATTCTTGCTTTACAAAAGAAATGGAAAAACTCTGTAGTTACTGTGGATGTCACGTGATCAAACAATATCAATTTAATATTATTGGGACATTGACTTCGATGTGCGTTAATAATAGTCTAGTCTATGAATGGTTTTGTCTGTCGCATTGTAAGTAGACAAAATAATATGGAAAAATACCCTTTTGTAATTTATGTTGTATTAACTTTACCAAATCAAATAAATTCTGTTTTTAATATTATTCGTTTAACTTCAATTTAGGATCAAGTCTTGCCGGCTTGAAAATTTGTGGAAACTACAAATGAATGTACAGCAGTATTATTATCTGATAACTCAAATCACACCGTATTCTAAAAAAAACAAATATTACTCTGTTAATTAATTCTAAATATACAATTCTATTTATTTTTAAGAAATCTGACATAAAATTGCTGCCAAAAACCCATTTATTTTTAAGTTAACGAGATCCGTTTATTAATTACAATATTATTAAGTACGTTGACCATCGATGTAAGCCCAGGTCAAATAAACTAGAATCTAGATCATATCTAACCTCAGCCTATATGCATTAAACGGTGAAATTTTCAATTATATGAAACTTATAGAACTGTTGAGCAAGTCAAGGTTTTCACAAGGGCGAGACAGCAATGGCTGTGATTTCTAACTTGTTGGAAAAATGTATTACAATAGGATTTACGATAAATTAATTATCTTAGTATAAGATAGATAGGTAATTATTTTATTTTATTACACATGGCAATAGTTTGTACTTTCAGTATGAAAACGAATTAACAAAAAAACGTACATATGCGTTGTCTGGTCTACAATACTGGCTGATTAAACTGAATTTATTAAATAAATAATTACCTAAAAACAATTTTATTAATACAAGTTCATTAACATTTACACAGATGTGCAGTAGTGAAACGAACCTGCATTTTGGTTTCAAGTTTATATAAAAATTGAATTTATTCTTACTAAACCTATTGTTTTATACTTTCTACATAACATAACATTAGTTTTCAAAAAATTATGTATCACATTCAAGACTTGTGTTAACATTTTTAACAGAAACAAAGTCGACTAAACTTTCAGTTCCCATCCATAGTTTTCAAACGTCGATATCAAATACGTAGATAAGTTGACACCATCGTTGATGTCTTTCTGACGGACGATGTTCCTTTGTAGGGACATATCGTATCAGAGATACGAAACGCTGTCAGTTGATATGATTTACTAGCATTTTCTCACAGTTTTACTTGCGTGACAAGGGAAATACTTGTTGTATATGGATAAAACGTAGAGTATGTGTTAGTTTGATGTCTAGGCTATATTGCTGCGATGTTTGATTAAAATTTATTTGATAGTTTTTGCGTGAAAGCAAATTTCTATTCATCTTCACAAACTTTTGGATTAAAGTATGATATGTTAAAATGAACTTATATCCGTTTCAAGACAATATATTTGGGTATGAGTGGACGTTGATTCCTGGTTTAGGCAGGGCTAACCACAAAAACACGTCTTTAGCGGTAAAGCTAACTTTTTGTCGTTATTATAGATAGATATGCACATTGATAAAAATCCAGCCCCGGATCTAGGGGGGGGCAAGCCGGGGCCCATGCCCCGGGCGGCAAATTCAGGGGGCGGCAAAATCAGGCGGCTGACTGATTTTAAATTCTTTTTTTATTTTTATTTATTTTATTTGGTATGGCATCTCGCAGTTCAGCCTAGGAGGCCGTGTACTGCTAAACCGGACTTTTCCCTGTGGATGCCTAGAATTTAAGGCCTCCAGCCAGGGGCGTAAAACAACTTATAAACTAAGCGACTGCGCTAATGGTACTCCCTGTGGGGTCGGACCTCGGCTTAGGGCGTCGCTGGGGAGGCAGCAAAGGCACAGGCTGGATCATATGATCATTATTATTAAATGGGGAATTTAAAGCTACTGGCTCAGCTCGCGGGCTCGCTCGATGAGCAAGGGTCGGGAGGACAGAGAACGGGACGTCGCGGCGGACCTCGGCGGCGAAGTTTGTACGAACGCGGTTTGTGTTTGTGTATTTTAAATTCTACATCACAGATTACCATAATAGTTACCTACGGGGCCGTCTTAACCATTGGTGCAGGGTGTGCGAATAACCCGGGCGCCTCGGTCTCAGGGGCGCCACGGGACGCCCCACCACCAGAAAATTTCGCAGAAATAACACCCGTTTAATAAGGAAGTTCCACATTGCATCATGATACTGACAAGCAAAGTTTCTAAGAAAGTCGCCTTCGCTTTGTTTAATTGATCATTTTGATTATTTTTCACTTTTAACATCCTCCAACTAAGTGAAAAAATTCTCGCTCGCTACGCTCGCGGCTAAATGACAATGTATGTGCTATTTTTCTGATAGTTTATTATTTTTATTGACGCACCAAATCAACGAACACAAATGACACTCGCTCTAATCACGGTTTCTTTTTATTTGTACATTATTCCCAATTTAATTTGGGAGTCTTCAAACAAATAACTTTTAAAAGTTCGCGCTCGCTGCGCTCGCGGCTACATGTTGCTTGACAATGTACTTTTGTGTCGTAGGCTCAAAAAATTTCGCGCTCGCTTCGCTCGCGCAGTATTATACAGTCTTTGCCTTGTTAACTTCATAAGTCAAATCCACGCTGTCTTACCTTTTATAAGTCAAATGTAGCAAAATAAACTATTTCTGGAGTCCTCAAAAACAAAAAAGTTTGCGCTTCTGACTGCTTGTTACTTCACAGCACTTTTTATAACTCATTAACTTTTTGTGTACATTAATCTGTCTCGACTTTCATTACTTAAACCTGGCCAACTGTTTGAGCCTACAATGATTTGGACACTTTTTTTAAAGTCATTTACCTACCAAAAAAGTGACTTTCGTTGGTGAAAATAAACATAAGTATGTAGGTAGGCGGGGCGGCATTTTTCAGTTTTTGCCCCGCCTAAAAAAAATTGAAGATCCGGGGCTGTAAAAATCCACCAGTCATTTCCCTTTCCACGAAAAACAATAACACAATTTCACTGAAACATTAGGTTTCTGAAATATTCGTAATGCATTTGGTTTTGAATTAACACCAGTGTGATTCACAAACACAAAAACTTTCTAGTCATAATTTAGCAACTCGGCCATTGTCCTTTACAATGACAAACTTCCTTCGAAACCACGTCATCTTGACCACTGACTAATTTAGGGTCAAATACTCCCGTAGACCAATTGCACAAGGTTTAGTCATAAAAGCCTCCCCACCGGACGTGACGTAACAACTTAGCATGATGAGTATTAATCGAGTGAAAGCCTTCAAACACCGGATATTGCAAACTATAGGAAGTTCCCATGAAAAGCGAATCGACCTGAATTTCAGGATATCAGGAAATTGGTTGTATTGATGAATGTTTTTGCTAATATTTTGCGACGCAATTTGTACTGGGTTAGTCTTATATTTATTTTAATGGGTTAATAGAAGGCTTTTGTACTATTTAAAACGGGGTCAATTGAGGCCTTCTGTTCATCAGTAAAATATCATCTGATGACAATGACAATATATCTACGCTCTAACAATCTATAAAAATATGCTTTAACTTAGCTTCAACTAACAATATATAACTAGGTACTTTTGAAATATCTTAAAAAAGTATTGCACTCATATTTTCCACTCTAATATTTTTTAATTATAGTTATAATCAAGACTCACCAAGATAAAAGTCAGTACGTTTGTTTCTATATACCACAAAATGGTCAAGTCATAAATGGCGATTACGAGCACTGTCTCTTTCCTGATATGCTGGACTTACACCAAAATTTAACGACTTATTTTTACAACTATTAGGCGGCTACATAACGTTTTTAATGTCCAGCACAAAATAGATTATACTAGTAATAAAGACATTACTGTGACGTCACCAGCTACTCTCGCGTGCCGACTCATAGGCCGCAAGTTATCCGCTCATAAAGCCATAAATTATTATAAACTACGTTAGTCAAGATCAGGCGAAATTAAATGGAAAGAGTGAAAACTTTCAGATTGCCTTGAAGATAGGTTATATTCTTGTAGACTTTGTAGATGTTTTGATAAATGATATCTACCTATTTTCCAAATTGATTGAAAGCAAAACTTTCATAGTTCAAAATATAAATAGAGGAGTTTTCACTACACAAACATAGATTTGACTTGCCGTTTCCCCGCCATCCCTGAGAACTACTGTCTGTACCGGGATAAAATATAGTCAAGTTACTCTTAATATAGTCCAAGAATGTTTCAAATTGGTTTAAAAGTTTCGGAGCCTTTAGGATCCAGACAAACAAACAAAAATCCTGTTATTGTGTTAGATATATAACTACTGAACCTGTTTATTGTACTGGTTTTATTTTTATCTACATATATGTGCTATCAATCTAAAAACTGTGCTTCCTCTGACAAAGAGACACACCTTAATAATTTATTTCGCTTCCGTGATGATCACACCTACAGTCATTATACTCTATTTTCACATTATGACACTATTCAGGTATAATTAAATTAAAATAATGGCCACAATATTAAAATCTGCGACAAAAACATTAACTCTCAAACCCATAAAAACAAGCTTAGCACTTCAATTACATAAGTAAATTAAACACGAAATGTTCCGCATAATCTGCCCTTAATTACATATGATATTACTAGTTCACGCCTTTTATAATACAATAGCTTCTGTCAGCAGTTCCATCTGTGTCCAGTTTGAACTACTGCCATACCCGGATAAAATATTGCCTATGTTACACGCAGATAATGTAGCTTAATGGTAAAAGATTTTTTCAAATCAGTCAAGTAGAATATAATAGAATTTATTTGCTTAAAATATGGTTAAAATTATAGGTCTTAAAATACAAGTAGTTTTTGAGTTTATCCATCGCAAACCAAGAAACAAAAAAAATCTTCTTTATAATATATATTCATTCATACATAAAAATTAATCCTATATACCTTGGTTACGCCATCAAGTGTGAAGGGCTAAAGGTAGTTTAGGCCCGGGAGAAAGACATAGTATATTTTTTTGGCACCATATCTAGGGACGCAGGTAAAACCGCGTTCGGAAGCTAGTATTAGTATAGAAACACGAAATGTGCTCCACACAATCTACCCTTAATTACATAAGCTATTACTAGTTCACGCCTATTATACATGGTGTATGCAAAAGTTAAGGTGTGCCAAATACTGAGAAATTATTCATGGGTAGAAATAACTCGTTAATAGACACACCCTGTGTTATTAAGCTGTGGTTTGCATGATTTGATTATCTCAAATTGCATATCAAGGTCTTCCTTTTATATTTTATGGTGGATTTCCTTCCTACTTGTATTAATGGTATTTATAACAGAGTATGAAGTTACCTTAATTTAATTAAAGTACTAATTTCTAACTAAAGTAAATATTGTCTATAAGATCCTTCATTGTAAACAAAAAGGACAAGGGTCAGAAACCTGCACATTTTTTTGTACACAACTCTCTAGCATTTAAAATCAATTTACTATAAATCCATATAAATCACTATGCTTTAAATTTTACACTAAACCATCAGAAAAATGCAACAAAATTTTAAATAATTTAAACTCAAACAGGCTAATACGTCATTAAATTACGTTGAACATGTTACACTTGTTAAAATAAATTATCCGACAAAAAATACTTAACTTAGGGTGCGTCTACACGGTGCATGTAGCTGGAGCAAGTTAACATGCGCAAGTGACAAATGACAAGAACCCACGGATGGGTTATTTTGCTTGGGTACATGCGCGAGTCGCTAGGTTCGCACGTTTTTAAAATGCTTGTAACCTGCGCATGTACCTCAATATGCGCAAGCTACTTGCACCGTGTAGACGCACCCTCAAGCAATGCAGTCTCCACTTAAATTACGTTTAAGC
This sequence comes from Helicoverpa armigera, assembly GCF_030705265.1. Classification (NCBI taxonomy): domain Eukaryota; kingdom Metazoa; phylum Arthropoda; class Insecta; order Lepidoptera; family Noctuidae; genus Helicoverpa; species Helicoverpa armigera. The sequence goes on along the minus strand of NC_087132.1, from coordinate 2,489,812 downwards.
AAGCTAAGCTCGATGCAGACAGCGAATAAATTTATGTTGTGCCTACTTCTAGTAAATTACTATAATTTAATCTAATTTACATAAACTATTTCACCTTAGTGTAACCTCAATTTTCGCGAACATTTATCAAGAACATTTGTTTTAGTATTAAATAACGACAAGCTTATTACTTAGCCAGTAATGTGCAATGGGTATTAGGTTGCTATTTAATATAATGAGATTATAATACATGCAAAATAACTTTGATTTAAAACCGCCAGAAATATTGTAGCAACTATGCCTACGTCGTAGCAGCATATGAAACCGCAAAAATATTTTACATAGCCACTCTACAAATCGTTATATTTAAAATATTTTTTTAGTAAATAATTTGAATCAATAATATCAAACAACATTATTTTATCCCAATCCTTCTGTATTCCGACTATCGTATCATTATTATTCTTGTGCCCCCACCGAAATCGGTATCAAAAATTATTGTTCCTAAGCCACTGCGCTAAAAGAGTCATCTACCAAAAAAACTGAACTAGTTCAAGACAATTGAAGAACTTAAGAACTTGCTTCTACAACGCCATCTACGAGTGCTTGAATTTTTTTATTCAATTCTTAGTAACGACAGTAGAGGCCGCCCCGAAACAGTAAACAAGTGAAAACCGCCCAAACAATCAATTGGTTACCATGACTGCAAATTGTTTAGGCTTGGAAGATTTTTTAGGTAACTGGAGTTTTAAAAGTTACCCAATATGCAACAGCACGTGGGTCACAGTCACAGGTCATAAAATACAGTAGGAAAAATAATGCACTATTTCATGCTCTTTCGTATAGAAGAAAAATAAAACATTTATCTAGAGGAGATTTGTAAAATAGAGATCAAAAATACCATTTCTGACTAAGAAAATGGTTATCAATAATAATCAAAAAGCACTATGCTAAAATGCTTTATGGACATAGACGATTCTGTCACCTAGGCTAACAAAGAATAGTCCTGTCGTAGTGTCGGATTATTTCAACCAACATCAAAAAAGAGGACATTATCAATTTAGATGTTTGTATTTTTCTTGTTCTGCCTAAAAAAAAAGAAAAAAAATCGTTAAACACAGAAGAGAAAAATATGTACTAGCCACTCCATATTTCACCACCTTAGTAAATCTTACGTAATAAGGACTTACACCATCAACGGCTACTGAGAAATAGCCGGCAGCGTTCTTCGTGACAGATTAATGCATACACGGTGCAAATATAACGATAACAGTAATTTCGCAAAACATCATTAAGCTAATTAGAATAGGCACGCTCGCGATGCAGTAATCACTCTGGGGAGGGTAGGAGTACCCTCTCACTGCCAATCAGGTGGGAGAAATTACAAACTATCAGCGAAAAGCGAGTAGGTAATATTGAGTATTTTTTCTCAAGTAAACATATAAAAAGCTCTATTTTTCTTTAAAAAATCATCAATCAGCTTCATTTTATGCGTAACTAATTTATCTGAATATTAAGAAATTAATTAGAAGAACAGACTAAAGACTAAAATTAAAAACAAAACGTCGCCGCGTCGCCGCGTCGTTCAAAACCTGAAGACCATGAAGTCGTAATAATTTACTGCATTAAAACCTATTTTCCTATTTTCCTATTTTTAAAATTCGAATACTCATTATGTTCTTTTTGGAATGTAAAAAAAAAACAAATGTAGCGCGTATTTGTCTCATTCCAAATTAAGTATTTTTTGTAACAACTTTAAAAGTTTTTAATTCCATTATTTTTCTTTTCTGACATAAGTATTTAAAGTATTGTTATTCTTTAGCTTTGTTGTGACCAAATAAAAAAAATTTTGCACAGAAAACAGGTAGGTAATTAGGTGAAAATTAACACTTTATTATGCAAATTATTTAGAAGATTACATGACCATGTAAATTATTTTTTACTGCAACATTAAATAACAATCTTGTGGCATAAACCACACTGAAAGACTCTATTTATCAGCACGAAGCGAAACTTTCAAGAGACCGTAACGGACAATTACTGGCTGAAGTGTTTTTAAAGTAATCATGATAACTATAGGTGATAAACAAAGTCTTACAAGAAGGTATGCTATTTTAAAACAATTGGCTGTAATTTGATACTTTCTTTTTGCAGTTAAAAAAAGTTCAAGGTTATTTATTTGATTTGGTTCATGGTTCACGTTGTTTTACCTGTAGGAACTACTTTCCGTAGTCGGATAAAAAGTAGCCTATGCCCTTTCTCAGACACTGGACTAGACTGACTAGATCTTAAGAGCGAAAACATAATAGGTTATTATAGACAGAGTTATTTTTGCATGTATAATACCTATTAGTAAAAGAGTATGTGATAATCAAATTTATTGTTTCTAGTTGTTGAATTTAGTAGCTGAAAACGTCTAATTGCTACCGGACTGCAATTTGCAGTTGGCTGCGGTTTTGGCTGGTGGTCAAATTGCAGTTATTTTGTACGCTATCTTAGATCTTGCATCTTAAATTAGTTTTGTTGTGTGTTTAATTTATTATGCAGATTTTTTAACAATGTTTTTTGTAGCTCAACATTTTTTGGAATTAAATTATGTTACAAAGGAAACCCATATTTTTTAACGTTTTTTTAGGTATTTAAATGCATGCAAGGCTATAAGTCTGTAGAGGAAGACAATGTTTTTGGAACATCCCTCATTGCCTATCGTGTTTTAATATTGCAGAGTTCTATGCTCAGCTTATATATGTATACTCGCAGAGTATATTATTTTTATCAACATAATTTTGTAACCGCTGTGTCTGTCAGGGATAGTCGTTGGCCTCATATTTCGATAACAAATCAGAACAACTTATCTATTGACAACTAATCTTCTATGACACTTAAAGTTTACGACAGTATTTGAATAATGAATGCTATATTGATAGTAATAATTATTGTTTGTTTCAGACGACGGGCATGACACCGCTGATGTACGCGGTAAAGGACAACCGCACATCTTTCGTGGAGCGGCTCATTGAACTCGGCTCCGATGTCGGCGCTAGGAATAATGTAAGTACTTATTTTTAGTTTATTATTTGTGTATTGGCTCAAATTGAAAAACATGAATTCAAACATGGGTGCGAACTTTTTTGAACGTCAAAAATGCTAAGACGGGCCGCCAAAAAGTCCGCCCTATGAGCAATCTCAATAAAAATAAAAATTAAAACCATAACCCTTCTTGGCAGTCGGGTAAATAGCTTTCCATTTTTCATATATTTGAAGGTCACTGAATCTGACTAAATATATTTTTATATGTAAACTGGAATATCCAAACACATCAATAAACAAGAATATTGAGAAAGCTGTGAGTACCTGGTGCAATAAATACGAGTAATTAACATCGTGTAAGTAGGTTCGCGTCTTGAAAGAAAGCAAACTGGAACGAAGAGGTAATTTCCTATAAGGCGTGCCAACCTGCCACCGTAAGGCTCTACATATACAAACAGCGATAATATGCCGTCAATGTTTTGTTTAGTAATTTTCTTAATTGCGTAAAAACGTCGATTGTAGTTTTGCTAATCTATTTTAGGGAAACAATTGTATCAGATACACCAATAAAATTATCAATTCTATTCATCATTTCTGGTAAAAACCCACTTATAGAGACAACTAGCAATGCCTATATTCCACAGCGATGCTTTGCTGAAAAAAATTCTATTGTTACAACACCAACTTCATTCGTTGATCACACCAACAAAATAAACGCTCGCTCACACTACATCACCAACTTTATATAACTAAGTTATAGCCCAAGTTTCATGCCTACCGTCACAGATCGTCTGATAGCACTCCACAAGCAATTTATGCTCATAACCTGTAATAGGTCAGAACTAAGCGCGGTCCGACTTACAAGAAAATGCATTATGGACTCGAAGCTCTAATATTTACTGAATATGAACGGAATATGTCTGTGGTTACTCGCTATTTCTGTCTACATCGCAATATTTTTGCATATGTTTAGAATTCGCATTATACCAATTTTAGCCGCGGTTTTGATACTAGATGATCAGATTAGGAGACACCACTTTGTTTAAGAAATCGAGAGTATAGAGCTTCAATTTCCACGTATTTTAAGAAAGAAATGAAACCCAATGAAGAGACTTGGAGGAAGTAACTTAACTTCATCAGGTTAAGCATTCAAAACGACCCTAAAAACACCTAGTAAAAGAGGCAGATATTATTATTATTATATGTGTTACGGTTAAAGCCCGAAGTGCGGCTACACCTAGGTTCAACCGGTTACAGCTAGGTTAGAACCAGCCATAGGCGGCTAAACTAAGTAGTTTCTTCGGTTTGTATTTTATTTATGGATATCAAAATAACAAAAGAAATTCATAGACATAAGTACAGCAGGTCAAAAAGTCAAGCATTAATTTTAGTACCAAAAACAAACAGTTAAGCGATCAACGGGTTCTTTCTATTTATCTTTAATTCAGTCCGAGTACAATTTCAGCTACTTTTGCGTGGTTAAGATTGATATCTTTTCTTGAAAAGTTACAAATGAGTAGTTGTTGTTAGCTTTGATTGCACTCCACGAAAGTAAATTACCCATTTCTTGGAGGTGACGTCATATTTTCAGTATTGCCTTCTTTCTATTATATGATGAATTAGCTATACCAACATTGTCTTTGTACCTGTTGTAGGTATATCGTAGTGCAGATATACGCGACACACAATTGATTTTTTATTGTTCTACAATTAGCAACATACAAGAGGTTAAAAAAAATAACTTTCATACGTGATTTCTTATTTAAAAATAAGTATAATTTAGTCTCTGGGCTTGATCATATCAAAATCTCGAGTGCATTTTGATCATTCAAACAGTCGTCGTTATAATAGGTATGCATCTTTGACGTACTGCGCATGTTTTATTTCGTTGCACGTGTTTGTAATAAAATATTTAATTCAGTAAACACTCTAAAAGGCTGTTTCGTCTTACACGTATGATGACCACGTTTACGCAATGGTACCTTGCTAAACTGCCGAATTGATGGTCCCGGGTGCGATTCTCGGTATGGTCAACATTTGTGTGATGAGCTTGCTTGTTAGCAGTGGTCTGGGTGTTATAAGTATATATGTAAAGTAAATGTAATTTATCAGCTGTGTTAATCACACAAATATAACACAAACTGAACGTGTGTGAAAGTATCGCGATATTTATATTAAGTCCTTGTAAAACGCTATTCAGTTACATCTGGTTAGACTGGAAGCCGATCTCAACATTGTTGGGGAAAGGCTCGGAAGACGATGAAGTCTACATAATAAACTGAACCATCACAAAAACATTCTTGATTTATCTTCCAAGAAAAAAATATCGTCACTTCAAAACTTTTTCTTCAATACTATCGAATGTTTAGTTTCCTAAGGTCCATGAGTCAGGGGCCGTGAGCGTGACATTATAAGCAACAAATGGCACGAGGTGACCACGGCACGCGACTCCCACATTACACATGCTTACACACAAATGTACGCAGCTCACACTTAACTATTTCCTCTGGTGAACACGTGGCCGTTGACTTTTTGACTTTAAAGTGATGTGAATGACGTGGAATGACGTCACTGTGGTTTATTTTTTTAACGGGCTTAGAGGCTAGATTTTGTAACAACAGAAACTCTGTATGTAAAAGTAGGTATGCGAGAGACCATATTGCGTGCGGACAGCACCTAAGCTGTCTTTTTTTAGGATTTGATCGGTTCACACAACCCCCAGGCCGCACAATCACTTCTCCGCTTTCAGAAAGTGGTCAAAATCAAAGTATTGCACGGCTTGCAACTTTTTAGTACACTAATGCCCTCTATTGAGAGATGTGAGAAACTTTACTTCAGTTTGTTATTTTCAAACCTAGCAAGTTCGTGGTTCTTTTCAGTAGTACCTTTTTCCGAATACCTAGTGTATAACAATTTTTTTTCGGCACACAATAACTGTAGGTTTAAAAAAAGTTTTCAGCTTCGAAGCATATGCGTAAAAGTATTTGCATCAGGCCTTGTTACTGTGCCTACTTCCGATTGAGCAATCTTAGCGATGGATTGAGCAAGCTTTTCCTATGTGAACGCATTTTTTTTGTCGTCACACTTACCTACACTTTTACTTCCCCGCTAAAAAATAAAATCTTTCAGAACAACATAGTAATTAAAGTACTATAGGTAGCAAACATAGGTCAGTTTGCATGAATATCGAAGTAAGCTAATGTCTTAGCCGTCCAGCACGCGATCTATCAACAAACATACGTTATGTATGGACACATTTACTACGCAAAAGTATGTACGAAGGAAATTGTACTAACATTACCTACAACTTTATGTAGGTAATTTGGTGACACCGATGGAAATTATGACCGTTCGGTGGACTCAAGGTCGCATTCTTAGCCATAATGTTAGGCTAAAGAGTTTAATTTGGTAGTGCGTATTTTTTAGTACTTTTATTACTACACTATTTTGCACCAGTGATTTTACTCCGCGCTTAAAATAAAATAAAATCTACCGTCATAGGCTACCTAATACTCAAAGAATTCTTCAAACCGGTTCAGTAGTTCTGACGTTAACACTTTCAAGACGAACAGTCGTCAGCTTTATAATATAAGTAGGTATAGTTTAGAACTTAACGTTTTTTATGAAATCCACATAATATTTAATAAGCTAAGATAAATCTGAACGTATTCGTAATTTGCAATGAAAAGAGTGTAGTGACTACAACAAACCTACGCAAGCTACGAAGTTTGCATTCTCGTAGTCACCGCTACGCCGTAGACTTGCTACGCTATAATCTATAACATAACTAAGTTTTTATAACTTTTGCAAATGAAGCAATTTTAAGAAAACCCCTCTATTTTCCCCTAGTTTAGTATTTATGGACGCTATAATACGACGCCGGGAAACTAACCCTGAAATTCAAAACATATTTTATGGCGTCTACGTTTCTATTTCATTTTTTGCCAATAAAAGCTATTCGGGGCTAATGTTTTCGATCTAGATTCGTACCGGTCTGTTGTTAGTACTTAGAATCTTATTAAAAATTGGCTTAGGAAATGTAGATTTTTATCTTAGTGTCGTAACAGGGTAATATTTTATTCAGTTATTTTAAAAAAAAACCTTACATAAAGTAATGTGACCAATTGGGTACTCTATGAAAGACAATACTTATTTTTATAGGACCAAGGGAAATAACAAAAGAAAGAAAAAAAAGTATTTATATATAAAATTTGTTGTTGATTCTGATTCATAACATTGATGGCAGTTTACAGATACAACACCACAAAATAAGAATCCTTGTAGTCTATTACTGTTTTGTCGCAAACATTATTGAGAAAAAACATATTACGCTGTCGACTTAACTTATGAGAGAATATTAAAGCTTTTTTTTCTCTTCCCAGGATAACTACAATGTACTCCACATATCAGCAATGTACTCGCGAGAGGACATCGTCAAGCTACTGCTGTCCAAGAGAGGGGTCGACCCATTCGCCACCGGAGGGGTGAGATATTACCGATGACCTATGTATAAATCCCTTTTTAGACAAAACACTACAGATAAGTTGACTTTTATTTAAAAAAGTAAACCTATGTTCATATGTATGTATAAACAAACTAATGGCTTTCGCTTTTAATTCTACACAAGCAAAACAAAAAGAAAATAAAAGAAAACTAGGTCTGCAATTACGTTTAACTCCCATATTACTCAAGCAAAACATAGAATTTTCCTCAGCAAACTCGTAGCTTTGTTTATTTTATATTAATAGTTGTTTAGCATAGCATGTTGATTGCAGAGCCGGCAGCAAACAGCTGTGCACTTGGTGGCCAGCAGACAGACTGGAACTGCCACCAGCATACTCCGAGCATTGCTCACGGCAGCAGGGAAGGATATCAGACTTAGAGTTGATGGGGTAAGGATGACTTAGAAAAAAACTGTTGAAATTATAAAGGTACCTACAATGAGCAGCATGATAATGAAGATTTGAAATGCAACTGTTTGAATAGTAAGATGTTCCATTGTTTATTCGCGATTCATCTTCTTTGCATAAAAGGTCGTTTACTTACTGTCTGTTGTAAGTACGACGACCGATACCTACCTGTATCGATACCTATGTCTAGCAAATACATAAATGTATGCAAATTGGAAATAGTAAAACTAAACGACCCATGCGAATTGTGTTCAATAAATCTTAAGCTTTATAGCGCTGATATTAGAGTTATGATTTGTATACGCGAATAGTGAACGGGCGTGGATGCAGCGTCGTCGCAGCCATCGCGTGCAGCCGCGCCGCCTGGCACCGCCATCCGCCTGATTCAGGAACTACCCCCGAAAACACCCTAAAACACAACCTGTAAACAAAACTCTACGTTTACACTGTGAGCTGAATCAACTCCATGAGTACCCACGAATAAAACTTTCCAACTTATCGTGCCATCATTTAACGTAACACGCAGCGACTGACTGAAATAATCCGACAATAACTAATTATGAGCGAATTCCCGCAAAACGCGATTGTCGCGCACCGCGGCGTCTCCCCAAGGCTGACGTGTAAGGACATTCCGACAGTAGGAACGAGCCACCCTGTACGAATAGAAACTAGCTAATTATCCGTCGAGCTTTAGCCGCCGAGTAAACGTCACAGCGCGAATTTACAATGCAAATCAGTCGCTGAATATTAGTTACAACGTCAGCGCTGAAATTCAAAATTACTAATTTTAATACAATAAGTCTCAGTCGGTCCTTCGTCACGACTAGAGGAAGGCAGCTTTGCCATGGCCTCCGACGTGCGCTCGTGTAGCTAGTACCTAGTACTCATGGAGGATCAAGTACGTATCACTGGGTCTGAGCGTGACGTACAAAACTTAGTAAATCGGAAATCGTGTCAATTTCGAATGCATCGGTATTCAGTGAGAAGCACGATAGACGATCGATTATACGTTATTGTCTAGTTGGCTGCGAAGACTGCGATGCACGTAATTCGGCTGTTATTGTCTGTGGTGTGACGGTTCGGAAGCGAGTCGTGCAGTTGCAGGGCGCGATGCTCGGCGCGAGTTAGCGCGGCGCGTGGAGGCGGCATGGGGGACCGGGACGCCAGCGCCGGCCGCGGCCGTGCCCGCTCGCCGCCAGGCCTGCAGGCGAAGGACCTGCAGAAACTCGAGATCAGTTTCATTGAGCTGAACAAGGAGCGCGCCAGACAGAAAGAATGGAAAAAGCTAATTCGCGACATGGTGTTCCAGAGGGGGAAGATCCCGCTGCTGCTGGCAGTCGAGGCCGGCAACCAGAGCATGGTGCGCGAGCTGCTCAGCGCGCAGACCGCCGAACAGCTCAAGGTATGCGCCTCCAGTGTTACACGTGATACGTAGCGTTATGCAACTGCACTCGACACTCGTATGAATTATTCAATATCAGATATACCAATCTTTTAACCCTATCTCGTAGATTTTTGCAATTGAAATAAGTACTGTTGAATTCTTAAGTACCTAAGCTTTGTAAATATTTTGTACCTATTCCTTTCTTGTATTCTTATCCTACGGTATTTTGGAGAGATATAGATATTGTAGTTATGAATTCATACTTGTAAGATCATAAAAGCGTTTCGTCAAAGCTCTCTTACGTCTACAATTTCAAAACCCACAAGTACCATAATATACCCCGAAAGTACTATAAATACCTAAATAAGTTTTAGCATAACATACCTGAACTCCAAGACGAAACGCATCACGTAGCTCATTTCACCAGCTTGCGCCACTATCACTCGCTTTGCCCCCATAACCAGTGTGATCCGGATACTAATCCCAGTAGTTTAACAACCCGTGTGCCGCCCAGGCGTCGACCCCCGCGGGGGACACAGCATTGCACCTCGCGGCGAGGCGGCGGGATGTGGACATGGCGCGGATACTGGTGGACTATGGAGCCGCCGTGGATGCCGTCAACGGGGCCGGACAGACCCCCCTCCATATTGCCGCCGCGGAAGGTGATGAGCCGCTTGTGAAGTACTTCTATGGAGTCAGAGCGAATGCTGCTATTGCTGATAATGAAGGTGAGTTGGTTTTGAAGATATACCTAATCAAACAAAAACACATTCATACATTCACATACTTACATTCTGTAAAAATCGCTTTATCTCTACATTAAATATACGCAATTTAGTCTAGTTAGTCACCATGTAAAACATCTGACCGACAATCCAGGATTGCTTTGCTTCCTCAAAAACACTAGGTGACCTAATTTTAATACAACTGGAGCACAATATTAACTGTAAACTGATACTGTTTATGTATAACTATGCCCATCCTCCAAAGACCAGTCTACCAAAAAGTCCAAGCCCTAGCAAAGCCCACACTCACTAACTAACCTATTATCTTCATCATACAACCACCAAACCTTATACTATCCCATTCCCCTTCCAGATCGGACTCCAATGCACTTAGCAGCAGAAAACGGCCACGCAGCTATCATCGAGCTGCTAGCTGACAAGTTTAAGGCATCCATCTTCGAGAGGACGAAGGACGGCAGCACTCTCATGCATATAGCATCTCTCAACGGCCATGCTGACTGTGCCATGATGCTGTTCAAGAAAGGAGTTTACCTGCATATGCCTAATAAGGTAGGTAAAAGTAAATATTTTCCATCATCGAGCTGCTAGCTGACAAGTTCAAAGCCTCCATCTTCGAGAGGACGAAGGATGGCAGTACTCTGATGCATATAGCGTCTCTGAACGGCCATGCTGATTGTGCCATGATGCTGTTCAAGAAAGGAGTCTACCTGCATATGCCTAATAAGGTATGTGCATGGAAATATTTCCCAGTGGTTGTAGGTCTCACGTCAGCGGATTTTCTGTTCGGTTTTTTAAGCATGACACATTATCGTTTTGTGTGTCATCGTTTGAACTGGCAGTAGTCAATTGTTTGCTAGCACTCCTAGAAAGGTTCGCACGGAAAATCCGCTAACGTGAAAATGCTCTAAGAAAACTTTCTCCAAAAGCTTCTTCAAGTGTCTGTATGTATAGTGCGACAAAAGTACAGACAAGACGTTACACGCAACCAAACTAACCCATATTCTAGCAAGGATTCTGATGCACAGTCTATGTACTTATACCAAATTTTTAAACCAATTTTAGGTGTGCTAAAATGCGTTTACGCGTTTAATGATATGATATATGCGTTTATAATACTAATGTAAGATGTGATCACAGGTGTTAAGATACATTTACAATTTTGTATACAACAATGACTGGTAAATAAACATTTTTTACCTATATGTTTGGCGCTATTCCGGTATGACTAATTAATCGTATATCTACAATACATAAATAATTCGTAAGACACCATGTTACACGTTTTTAATAATGCATTAACCACATTAAAATATGTCGTCATGATGATCAGATGTTTAACAAAGGAAAGGTAGTTTCTATAAGCATTAGGCCTTATTTTCTTTGTTCAAATCCACCTTTGAAAACTATTATTGCAACTACGTGAACAATGCCCATAGAAATCATGGATTTTTTTACTATAACATTTTATTCGTATCTAAGCTATGTACTGCAGTATTAAAATGAAGGATAAATATTATTGCTTATGCGATTGTTACATTAGACTGCATTAGTGGCTGAGCTTCGGCTAGATATGGCAAGAAATCATACCTATATGTACATAGCGGGATTAACTCCAAAGATCAACTGAGAAACTATTAACAATCTATACCTAATTACTAGGAAGCGGAGCGAGAGAGACATAGTTGCTTTACTTTTAATCTTCTAATTATCTTCCCCTAAATAACTTTAAAAATAGATGAACGATATCTAAAACTAATGACCACGAGCTAATTATCAAAATAAACCGAATAATTTGATGTGATTTCCGTGACACTGTCTCCATTGTACGGGCGGCACCGCGGCGCACGACATAGCTAAGACGTTGCGTGTTTCATCGCAGTGCATTCGTAATTAAAACTATATTTCATTGTGCCTGGCTAAGCCTCATTTTAAAGCTCTGAGGCGTTTTATAAATTGGATTACTGTATTGATTATAGGCCTAAATAATTTGAAAGGACACTTGAAATAATATGAATTTATAATTGTTCAGCAGCTATAAAAACAGTATAACAGTTTTTGAAAACGTTTTCAAAGAAAAGCAAACTACTCAAACCAATCCTACCTATTTGTCCAATTCAAAAGTATGCCATAACCTTGATTAAAACAGTTCAAACAATAGATAAACAGCACTGCTTTAAGTAGCCTTAAAAAAACGCAAACGTAACATTTAAAAACGCCCTGTTAACCTTCTATTCATCCATAACCTATGTCAGTATTGTTTTACGGCTAGCATTCTAAAGACGACAATCAACCTTGTTAGAATTAATGTATGTTTATTTCCTATCTTTATCTACTTAGTTAGGTACATACATACGACAGGCCCGGATTTCCCTCACTGCGTAAAGGTCGACATACATTGCTTGCCGGACATGAGACTTGAAGTGACCTAGTATACCCAGCAATGTAACGCATAAAATATGAACACATTTCTACATGTTTAATTTGCATTTTAAATAAAAGTATGGCGTTTTGTTGTTCGTGGTCACATCATTTGTTTATGTCACTCAAATCTATACATATAATAAATCTGTAGAAAAGTAATTTTTGTACATTGAAGAAATTGGCAAAAAAAATAGCCAGCATGTTAAAGGATAACTAACAGAACCCATTTCCATCATTTTTGTCATTTTTGTCTGTTTGTCTGTTTGTCTGTTTGTCTGTTTATCTGTTTATCTGTTTGTTCGTTCGGGATTCACGTAAAATCTACGAATTCAATGCAGACAATGCTTATATACAAAAATTCTACGTAACTTGGGGTATTATTTAGTTTTTGTTTCATCGAAATCGATTCACTCTATCAAAAGATATGATTAATTTTGTGAATTCAAGATGTAAAATATTACGACACGCAATCTGTTTGTCAAAACTGTACATTTGAATGTTGTACTTATATTAGTTGATCGGCCTATTATTAACCTTTACACAGAAAATCACACCTTCATAAGTAACTTCGGAAGAAAAAAAAATTAAAATTGTGTTTAGCCAAGGTTAAAGTAGCTCCATCTGTGGTAATCTGTGTTAAATAAAATACATAAAATTTGTCAAAGGAGCGAGGTGGTAAATGACAATAAATTACCATACATTCTTTATAGAGGATTATTATTTCAACAGATGGAGTTGTGTATTTTCCGTAATTCACTATATTTTAACACGTAGTGTAATTTTTCGATAGACATTTCAATAGTGTTTGTCAGTTTGCCGTGCCACATCAAAATCCAATTATAATTATTACCTTGATGAAAGGAAAATAATAGTTCTCAGCCAAATTTAAAACGGTGCCATCTAAATTATTTTTGAATATTATGTCAAAATGATGACTTTAGTATAACAATTAATTATCATTTAAAGTTACAGATGGAGTTTATATCAGGATTTTTTCATAAACATAGTTTAGCTTCTCTTCCACTAATGTGGTGGCCTTAAAACAAATTACTTTGAGTGAATAGTATTAAGTAGACCTTCATTATTTTTTCTGATGCAAAGTATGTAAACTTAATCCTAGAAGAAAGGAGGATCTGTCTCTCGCAAGTGCTGCTAAGCGTGAGGTAGGTAGGTAATGTAGGATTCTGTAGCTTTAAGAATAAGCCCAGATACAAAGTGCAGATAAGAAATGGGAGCTTTCTCGATTTAATACCATACACACGTAAAATGCTTTATGCGTCTGAAAACGTACAAATTGCGCGTCGCATACCAGAGACATGCTTACTTTCAACTTCTGATCGCAAATACACTGGTCACGATTACGAACAGTCTCAGTAAGACCCGAGCCAAGTCTAAAAAAACACCTTTTATATAAAACTACGTTTGATGTCATTCAATCACAAAGACAGAATTGTTTTCTGTTGCAAATCCTATCCACCTGTATCCTATCCTAATCCAGCATGCATTGCAGGTGTGCATTGCACAAAAACCAATGGTATCCTATTCGAGAAGTCAAAAGAGTCGACCTGCCAACGTCAGCTTCTGCGCTAAGCAAGTGTTCTTAATAGTACCATCAGAATTACATTCATCGTTGAATGAGGTGAATAAATTTTCAGAAACCACAATAACAGTAGGAGCCAAAGCATATGATCGCTTCATAGAGCTCTGATTGGCCCCAGTTGACCAAGTCAGGTCTGATTTGTTCGTTCATCAGATCTTTGAAAGTTTTTCGGTGGACTTTTTTTACTTACTGTCGTCCTGTTTACGTGTGACACAAAATATGGTATATAAACTTCCTCCGCAAGAGCGAAATTTTCCCAGTGTGCGGTAGTGACGCACAGTATACAACACTTCTGTTTCTTTTGATTTGCTGGCTCCACCAAGAAATGACAAATTGAGAGCGTACATTTTGAAAATCTTGGCAAAACTGCAGGTTTCAAGTACGAACACATGAAGTGGACTCTCACAGATACGTACATTTTGCCTATTCGTGAACTAATGCAAACATTTCGGTGGAGTCCCGGCTTAGGCCTCCCCCACATTAGGCGTGCGCGATCCTCGGGCGTGTGAGTAGCGCGGGCGTCGCGAGCACGCTGCATGAACGTCGCGTTTTGCTGCCCTGCGGCATTTACCTACAGCGAGGTCGTGGCGCGCACGCGCCGCTCTCCTTAACGTTTAACTGCTAAGGCGTTTAGCGGGCGGCGGGGATAGCAGGCGAAGGGGTAAGAACGCAACTCGAGCGCCGCGTCGCTTGCACTCTTCACACATGCCGCAGGGCAGCAAAACGCGACGTTCATGCAGCGTGCTCGCGACGCCCGCGCTACTCACACGCCCGAGGATCGCGCACGCCTAATGTGGGTCAGCCTTACTATAGTGAGTAAGTGCACAGAAAATCCCCGTCATACAAGTGTTTCTCCCCAGTAGTGAAACTATCCTACCCTATGCGCCTGCTGATGATGATGACTCATTTTATCATCCATCCGGCTATTCCCCAACTATGTTGGTGTTGGCTTCCAGTCACCGAATCTGTTTGAGTACCAATATTTTGCTTGGAGCGACTACCTATCTACCTATCTTCAATCCAGTCAACTACACAAGCCGATATCCATGGTAAGACTGACAGACTTTCTGGCTTCTGATTAGTCGCAGCAGCTGCAGAAAATGTACAAATGACAGCTTTGTCAGACTCAAAGCATATCATCATCATCATCATCATCAGCCTATCGCAGTCCACTGCTGGACATAGGCCTCTCTAAGTGCACGCCACTGAGATCAAAGCATATAGACATAGATTATAACTTTTCCTGTGAAAATTACTTACGCATCATAGGTAATAATTTTCCAAATTGGCTGACTAGATCCAGAGATATTCACAACGTCACAAACTTTATTTCTTTTGTTTAGATAAATGGTCACATCCACAACACAACCTTGATCATTGAATCTATGCGACTGCTAAGTGCTAATCCTAATTATACTGTCACGTGAAAGAATGCACCTACGGGATAAGTAGTATTTTGACTATTCTATATTGCCCACGCAGACGAAGTTGCGGGCAACAGCTAGTTGTGAATAAATTCAAGCTTTGAATTCGTGATTATTTAAAGTCTTTTGCATTACTTTTCTTGTTATTGTAATAAAAATGAAATATATTTTCCGTAGGAACATTATTTGATATGCAATTCGAAACCACTTCTATTTTGAGAACATTATAAAATCTTTTATTTAAGTGTATGACTACTTATGGGTTATAAAGAAGGATTAATGCAATATAACATTATTGTTCATAAGTGTTATTGTTTTACAACTGTTAATTTTTATATTCCCTTACCTAAATCCTAATCTCAATAAATAAGCTTGAACTTTGAATTTCTTTACCACTATTTATTATTATTTTTACAGAGGCCTATTAAATAAGCAATGAAGATTCCTATAAAAGTTTATTTTTCATAATTATGCCAATTCGTTTCGGTCCTTGGACAGTCGGTAGGTACGTTTAACCACAACCAGCTAAGTTTGAGTAATTGAGAATTCCTCTGCCAACAATTTAATATAGGCTTAGTTCATTAAATTAATATTTTTGCATGTAATCTGTTACGCTGCGTCCTGTCAGGGATCCTAACGCCAAGCGACGCGAAAACAACAAACAGCCGATATATTTTAGCCTACGTGACGTGACGCGGTCCTTAAATTCACTTCGCATCGCTTCACATTCCCGATCGCCGTGATCCGCCTGCGCAGGACACAATCACAATTTCTTTTTTATTACTATGCTATCATCCCATGTTTCCAGGATGGAGCTCGCAGTATCCACACGGCAGCTAGGTACGGTCACGTCGGGATCATCAACACGCTGCTGCAGAAGGGAGAGAGCGTTGACGTCACAACTAATGTATGTCATTTGTTACCTTTTTATTTTTGTACCTAGGCCGCGGTACTCTTCGATCAACAATACTACCGTTGATCGAAGGCGGTAACTCATGCGAAGTATTCCGCAGCCCATGTCAATTGTTCCTTTGTCTTTTGACGCTTCGGGAACTGAAGAATAGATCTAAATAGTTACTTGATTTTAAGCTCTATAAATATTAAATAGATAAAAAATGTTACTGGAAAATATATGTGATTTTGTACTGATTTGTTAATGGGAGTGTATTCATTTACTTTCCATTCTTCAGATCTCTCCATATCTTCAGAAGGCCTTTTTTTCATTTGAAGTTTTTAGTTTACAAGCCAATCATTCTAAACGCCTATTAAACACCAAGTTTTTGAACGGCTTCCATCTATACTTGTTTCAATTCCTCTCGATGGTCTGTCCAGGACAATTACACAGCGTTACACATAGCTGTCGAGTCGTGCAAGCCAGCGGTCGTGGAGACTCTGCTGGGGTACGGCGCTGATGTCCACGTGAGGGGCGGCAAGCAGAGGGAGACTGCCTTGCATATAGCTGCTAGGATACCTGATGGTTAGTTGTCTTTGTTAACTTGACCAATCACACTGCATGAGTCTCGGAAAGAAAAGCTTTTTAGCCAACTGTGAGACTGTTGAGGCACAGATTTTGATGAAATGAATCAAAAATATCAGGGTCGCGAAAGACCGGTAAGACTGGAAGCCGACCCAACATACTTGGGAAAAGGCTCGGCAGATAATGATGAGTCACCAAGACTGATTAGATTTAACTAAAATATTATGAAAATACAGTGAAAAGCATTAACTATTAGATGTTTCATTGATAGGACATAAGCAAACAAGATAATCAACCATTCCAGGTGACAAATGCGCGCTAATGCTGCTGAAATCCGGAGCTGGTCCTAACAAAGCGACAGAAGACGGACAGACTCCAGTTCACGTGGCCGCTAAGTATGGCAACCTCGCCACTCTAGTCCTACTGCTTGAAGATGGAGGGGATCCATTGAGGAAGACCAAGGTATGATGATCCTGGAAAAATCCTTCAAACTAACTAAAAGTCTTAATAATTGTAATGCCACAAACAACCCAATGGCATGTTCTTCAAAGTGAAAATAATATTTTGTCAGGTGCACCTGAAAAGTAACAGAAACTATTGAATCAGTAGGATTAGAGTAGTAGGTTAGGAGTAGAGTAATAGAGTTCTTATTCTTATTCTTATTCTAGGTTTTTACATCAGCACAAACATATGGTAATGCCACTAATGACCTTTGGTTTTGTAGAGCGGAGAAACACCTTTACATATGGCGTGTCGGAGTTGCAAACCTGATGTGGTACGACACTTGATAGAATTCGTCAAAGATCATAAAGGGGAAGCTGTGGCAACAACATACATAGACTCAGTAGACGAAGATGGCGCCAGTGCACTGCACTTTGCTTGCAAAATCACAAAAGAAGAGGTCAAAATCCCAACAGCTGACCGACAAGTCGTAAAGTGCCTAATAGAAAATGGCGCAGATGTAACATTAATAACAAAACACAATTACGAAACTGCATTCCACTTTTGTGCGATCGCTGGTAACAATGACGTCATGACAGAGATGATAGCACACATATCTCCTGCTGACGTCAGCAGAGCACTGAACAAACAGAACTCAATAGGCTGGACGCCTTTACTAATAGCTTGTCATAGAGGACACATGGAACTTGTCAATACACTACTAACGAACCATGCAAGAGTGGATGTATTTGATACAGAAGGCAGATCAGCCCTTCATCTGGCTGCCGAACATGGATTCCTACAAGTTTGTGATGCTCTCCTAACTAACAAAGCCTTCATAAACTCTAAAGCAAGAAATGGTAGAACAGCGCTACACTTAGCTGCTATGAATGGATACGCACATTTAGTCAAATTCTTAATACGAGATCACAATGCTATGATCGATGTCCTAACATTAAAAAAGCAAACTCCTCTACACTTAGCATCAGCAAGCGGACAAATTGAAGTATGTAAACTTTTACTGGAACTTGGAGCTAACATTGATGCTACAGACGAATTAGGACAGAAACCCATTCATGCAGCCGCACAAAATAACTACAATGAAGTAGTACAACTTTTTTTACAACAACATCCGAACTTAGTAATGGCTACAACTAAAGATGGGAACACTTGTGCTCATATAGCTGCCATTCAGGGTTCAGTGAAAGTGATTGAAGAACTGATGAAGTTTGATAGAACTGGTGTTATATCTGCTAGGAATAAGTTGAATGATTCAACACCATTACAATTAGCAGCCGAAGGTGGTCATGCAGATGTTGTAAGAGTATTAGTTAGGGCAGGAGCATCTTGTACTGATGAGAACAGAACAGGTCTGACTGCGGTACATTTGGCAGCGCAATACGGACATACAAATGTATTAGATGTTATGCGATCTACAAATACGTTGAGGATATCAAGCAAGAAATTAGGATTGACACCATTACACATAGCTGCTTATTATGGACAGGCCGGTAAGAATGGATGTTATTTTTTTAAATGTTTAGGGTGGTATGAATATTATATGATTTTCATAAATCATTTATTTATTGTTTTTCAGAAACTGTCCGAGAACTCCTATCTCACGTACCGGGAACTGTAAAATCAGAAGCTCCAACAGGAGTTTCACTAGTTCCAGAATTAGGTGCCGAATCTGGACTAACTCCACTACATTTAGCCGCTTACAATGGTAACGAAAATGTCGTGCGATTACTTCTCAACTCTGCTGGAGTACAAGTGGATGCCGCTAGTAATGAAAATGTAAGTCCTCAATCATCTTCCAACTTCTCATGACTAAAATCTTCTAACCCAATATAACTATATTTATTCTGTTTTCAGGGGTTCAATCCGCTACATCTTGCATGCTTCGGAGGTCACATGTCTATTGTAGGACTCCTCCTAAGTAGATCAGCAGAACTGCTTCAAAGTACAGACAGACACGGAAAGACTGGGTTACATATAGCATCCACACATGGGCACTATCAAATGGTGGAAGTTTTACTCGGTCAAGGAGCTGAAATAAACGCGACGGACAAAAATGGCTGGACCCCGCTACATTGTGCGGCAAAAGCCGGACATCTAAACGTGGTTAAACTTCTCTGTGAATCAGGAGCATCTCCGAAAAGTGAAACTAATCTAAATTGTGCTCCAATTTGGTTTGCTGCTTCAGAAAACCACAACGATGTGTTAGAGTACTTACTACATAAGGAACACGATACGCAATCCCTTATGGATGATAAACGGTTCGTGTATAATCTTATGGTGTGCTCTAAGAACCATAACAACATACCAATTGAAGAGTTCGTGTTGGTGTCGCCGGCGCCTGTTGACACTGCCGCTAAGCTGTCTAATATTTACATTATTCTTTCCACTAAGGTATGGTCATTTACCTATTTAAGTAAAGAACTAATTCGTCCATTCCAATTTTAAGGCAAGCACTTTTGTGCTTGCCTTAAAATTGTCTATACTAAAAAAAATTAAACAATCGAAATTGCCATGTTAGATACGATTTATTTTTATAACTAATAATGCTAGTTGGGATTAGGATTTCCCAATCACCAACTTAATATTCATACCACGTTCCTAACAGGAAAAGGAGCGTGCCAAAGACCTTATAGCGGCCGGCAAGCAATGCGAGGCGATGGCCACCGAACTGTTAGCGCTAGCCGCCGGCGCCGAGTCCGCCGGACACATCCTCACTGCCACCGACAACAGAAACATTGAGTTCCTCGACGTGCTCATAGAGAACGAACAGAAGGAGGTCATCGCGCACACCGTCGTACAGAGATATCTTCAGGTAAAATATAGGTAACTCCCCTCTTGCCTCATCGGGTCGGAATGCTGTTTAATGTTTTATATGTGACGACTGCCTATTTTACCTTTTCAACCCAGTTATTTGAAAATATAACCCTTTGTTAGGTGACATCCAGGTCAGACACAGTAATAATATATCTTTCTGGCTTCTATATCCGAAACGACTGTCAACTGTAACAAACTATGCCATCGGAAGCACTCACCAATAGTACAATACTCATCAAAAATAACTATTTTCATTTTTTTTCCTTTCTTTCCAGGAACTCTGGAGGGGCAGCCTCAAATGGACCGGCATCAAAATTATGTTCCTTTTTTTCGCGTTCATAGTATGTCCACCCGTATGGGTGGTGTTCTCTCTTCCATTAGGCCATAGATATAATAAGATTCCAATAATTAAGTTCATGTCGTATTTAACTTCACACATTTACCTGATGGTATTGTTAGCCTTAGTAGCGATAACGCCTATTTATAATTCGATATTTAGGGATAGCTTAATACCGCGGTGGTATGAGTGGATGCTGCTCATTTGTCTGAGCGGCCTCCTTCTGTTTGAGCTGACGAACCCCAGCGACAAGTCTGGGCTCGGCTGGATCAAAATAGCAGTATTATTGTGCGGCATGATCGGCGTGGCCACTCACGTCGTCGGCTGGATATTCGTATTACCTAAGTATTGGCCAACGCTTATGTATTGTAGGAACCAATGTTTTGCCTTATCATTTCTATTAGCGTGCGTTCAAATATTAGATTTCTTATCCTTCCACCACCTATTCGGTCCGTGGGCTATTATCATCGGAGATCTCATGAAGGATCTGGGAAGGTTCCTCGCTGTACTAGCGATATTTGTGTTCGGCTTCTCGATGCACATAGTTGCGTTGAACCAGCCCTTCAGGAATATCATCAAAGCGGAGGACAATAAGTATGCAAGACAACAGAGGAAGAAGCTGTTCTCCGACGGTGAGTGTGAATCCATCACATATACATTGCCTACCATCTACCATAGATACTGTCCATTCATGTATGTAGATCATATTATTATCTATTCATTGAAATGTTTAATGTTGTACTTGTTGCCGTAATAGAAAGTCTTCGATTGAAGCGACAAGCGTATGAAACGCAATGGCAAAATCCATTTTCTGGGGAATCGTACAGAAGGAAACAGGGGCCAACTGGACGTAAGTCCGCAAACACCGAACAGAACAGTTTGTTTATATTTATGTGTCAATGCCATTTTCCTTACGATGATCGCATTACAACTCGATGTGCTTGTTTTACTATTTATTTTCCGAACAATAATTATGTGCATCCGCTTGCAAGCTTGAGTGTCTATCACATCGAGAATGTTATCATCGTTGGTTTATACGTTACATTCCATTAGACAACCGTTGCCATCACGATACGAATGTGGAATGTTAGGACTCTGTAATATACAAGTACACTTCGCCTCGCCATAATTTCCAAGTTTTATTTTCATATTATGGCACGTGTAAGTGTTTGGTGGTTAGAATATTTGATGTCTATTTACGTACACAATGCATTTTCTGCATCGCATCACATGGCTTTACGAGAGACGTGGTTTCCAGATGTGGTCACAGAACATGCATTGCGCGTCACTATACTAGTTTTAGTGGAATGAGTGGCCGACCTCACCGCATTTGATGGAGCAAGTTTGATTTGCGCATGCCGCGGCTGGCTTATGTCCTGCGTTTGTTTCACCACTCCGAGGTACATTTTATGTTTCGGATATGTTTGGCTGTTTGTCGTCATTGTGGCGTCTCTCGCCCGCTCTCGATGTCTAGCGTAGACGGGACGGGGTGGATTGATGCACTGGTATAATAAGTGGAAACTTACTAATTAATACTCTATAATTAGCACACTTACACTAAATTATTTTTAAACACGAAAATCCAAATTAATTTTAACACACACATACACTTTTTTATACCAATGTAAAGAAAGCATACACAACCGTATCAATCTATCTCATCCATACAAATAGGTGTCAATTAGACGTGTTAGATCTTTAGATGAACGGGAAGATTGATGCAGGAGAAGACCAAGCATTCATTTGTAATGTTCACTATTGCAATGATTGTACAAAGTGAAAGAATGAAGTGTGGATAGGCAGAGAGCCATGCATCAACCTACCCCGGTGGTCGCCGAGTGCTACCAGACCGTGGTCCATGTTGAGTATTGTCTTCTAGCGACGTTGTCACCGGTCGAGGCGTTGGAGAAACTGTTCTTCGCACTTTTCGGACAGATAACGTTGTCGGACCTTAACTACGTGTCCAGCGTGCGGCCGCTGTGGACGCAGAACATATTCAAGTTCGTGTTCGGGGCGTACTTACTGATGTCGGTCGTGGTGCTCATAACGCTCCTCATTGCGATGATGTCGGACACTTACCAACGCATACAGGTAACTGCGTGTCGCCCAGAGCTCTGATCTTTTGTTCGCAGTTACTATGAACCCACTGTATTCGTTCGAGCTGCTGTTCTTCGCGGTGTTCGGCCAGACGACGACGGACCAGACGCGGGTGCACCGTAACGATAGTAACATACAGCCGGCTTGGACCAATTACCTGTTTAAAATTGTGTTCGGGATCTACATGCTGGTGTCGGTGGTGGTACTCATCAATCTGCTCATCGCTATGATGTCAGACACGTACCAGAGGATACAGGTAACACGTGAAACTGAACCCTCTTGTATCGTGTGCATATACACCATAAACAAATGAACTAAAACGTGAGATATAAAACAGCTACCTAAATAAATGACGCTCGATGCCAGCACGTTGTGGTATTTATGAATTAATTTTGAAATAATATCAAAAATTAAATATTCTTTGTTTTGATCTTTATTGTTAGTTTCACTTGCTGTCACGTTTTTCCAAACTATTCTAAATTAAAAACCAGTATATTTTTTTCAATTTCGAATATATTGGAGAAAGCTCTTTATGTCTGAGTAATATAGTCGAAATGATTGAGAACCACATAAAAACTTTGAAATTGATAAATTTATTTATATTAAAATAATTACTAAAGTATTGCATGTATTGACTTACCTACCTTAAAATGAATTGGACTTTCTTACTGCTTATGCAATAGTCTGTAAGATATATTATTGGAATTCGCTTTAGCATTATTACTCTTTGATAGAAAGAATTATCGCCTCTTTATGTAGGTTATCTCGACTACTTCTCTACATTGATAATTAAAAGATAGTGCTTTTGAGTAATTAAAGTATAAAGATGTCTTAGCATTTCTGTCACTTATCAATTTCAAGACTTTGTTCAGAATGAAAAAAAAACATTTTAATTAAACTAACCTCTTTCCTCTTTATTAAAATGTTTTCAATTATCTTCTACTACAATGTCAAGTCTTTGTCCTCAATAACAATGTACAAACACACAATAATTAGGCAAAATATTAACGAGCAACGATTTTCAGGCGCAATCAGACATTGAGTGGAAATACGGATTGTCTAAGTTGATCCGCAACATGCATCGTACGAGCACCGCGCCGTCACCGCTGAACCTCGTGACCACGTGGCTAATGTGGCTCATACACAGGTGTAAGGTGAGTCACGAGCACCTGGGAGGTGTTACTTGGTCCAAGTTTACCAAGAACATAAAATTCTGTTTTCTGAAAACAACAGTTCACTCTAAATTTTAAAAGTAAACAGTTGTTTTAAGGCGGTCGATTATGTTATAGGTGAACTTGGGCCTTATACATGTACAAAATTAAACTATCTACACCTATGTATTAAATTATCAAATGATTTTCTTCTTCTTATCGAGCTTCTTAGTGAGCTGAAGGTTTAATCACCCAACAAGCCTTAGTGTCAGAGTTTTCTCAAATCCGCCTGACGTATGGTGACTTGAAATTAGTGAGATTTTCAGTCATGCGAGATTTACAAAAGAAAGTTTGAAATAAAGCTTTACCAGTACGGAAAATATTTCAATTAAAAAATTATGTACGCTATCTTGAACTGTTCCGAACCATCCGTTGTTACTTACAAAGATGATTCCCAAACAACCTTTTGAGTAAACTTTACACGTACTACTAGCTAGTACCAATTAAGATTCTAGCAACTGTTTTGAATAAAAATGTATGAGGATCTATGATATTCTGACTACTTTATTTATTTCCATATTAGCCTAGTCTTAGAGGACTCCACTGCTACACATTCCAGTTTCCAACACAAAACCATTTTATAATACTTACTCAAAATATACACTGAGTACAAATCAACAAAATTTTATTCCCACTATAGTTAGAAATATTTCGTGCATATTTTCAAATGCGCTTTATTGACGACATTTTACAGAATAGTATTTCTACATTTTTAAGACTACTTTAGGTTTTGCCACCTTAATATTCTGTAGTATTCACATATTTTACTTTAACATCCAAAGTATATATTAGATATAAAGTTCATCATTAGGAAAACTGCCTCACTCTGTACCCAAAAGTAAATCAAGTAAACTGATGTGCACAATATTTTCTTTCAAATCATCAATTGGACACTCTTCGAACTCAAAATTCAAAACCATGTACCTCGTACCTACCAGTAGGCACTTCAGTAATCCACACTTATCACACCCACAAGGTATACAGGTTAATCTACACCTTCTACACTTTTTTAATCCAACTATTTCGCACCAGGAACGATTAAGCAAAAAGAAGCGACCAAGCTTGGTGCATATGATCGGTTTGCAGAGACAAGACCAAATGAGCGCGCGGTCCAAAGCTGGGGCGAAGTGGCTGTCCAAAGTCAAGAGGGGACAAGTTGTGCCTAAGGGTAAGAATTTTTATCATTGTAATATTAATAAACTTTATTTTACAGCACTTCAAAATAATAATGATTTTCTAACAGCAGAAATTGCCACTAGGTATACGATCAATATCTCAACATTCAGGTATACACAATTGCGAAAAACTCCGCTGATTATGATGAACTAGCTTCTGCCAGCGGTTTCACCCGCATCCCATGGGAACTGTCTCCCGTACCGGGATAAAAAGTAGCCTATAGCCTTCCTCGATAAATGGGCTATCTAACACTGAAATAAATTTTCAAATCGGACCAGTAGTTTCTGATATTAGCGCGTTCAAAGAAACAAACTCTTCAGCTTTATAATATTAGTATAGATTAAAAATTATATCATCACGGACACTGATGCAAATATCTTTAGGCACACAACGACACTTAATTTACCTACTAATATATTTTTTCCTAACCCACATACGCATACTAGAACTCTCAATCACTCAAAATAAATTACTACACTTAACAGCACATAATGTTCATATCTTTCAATCTCTTACGTCGTTGTTTTTATTCCCCTATCAGACTCAACGCGTCTGTCGGTGGTACACCTCAGTCCTCTAGGATCCCAACTCAGCTTCAGCAACGCCACGAAGATAGAAAACGTGGTAGACTGGGAGGTGATCGCCAAGAAGTACCGCGCCCTCATGAGGGACGAGCCAGAGGAACCGGCTAATAAGGAAAACGAGGAGGACTCGGCTGATAACGTGTCAGAGGTCATCCCTAACAATATATCAGCCGCCCCGCCTTGAACACAGACTTTTGCAAACCAGTGTTGAAATTATGGAATCAGGCGTTACTTAGCAGAAATGCATGACATTAATAAAAGGTCTCTTTTATGCATATGCATGAGGGTGGGAGAGTGGGACCTATGATGTATATGCATATGCATGAGAGTAATCCAAGTCTCGATTTATTGTCTCGCGGAATTAACGCTAAATATTTTTCCTAACATTTTACCTGTGTATAAATGTAATATATTTGAATGAAGTCTTCTCCCGCCAAACGGCGGTTAGATCTAGTCACGTTCCATTTACTCGGTTTTGACGAGATTTTTTGTAAATATATCGATTGTTTGTTATTGAAATTATGTACTTCAGAATATTAATCATACGAATTGAGAAGATAATATAAGCAATATTAATCTTAATAAGCAAAAGTCAAGAGCAAATATTCAGACTCAGATGCTGTGAATGAAATTGGTCTCGGTATTTGTAACTGGACTAACAGAATTTGCAAGAAAGGCAGTACCAAAATTATTTTAGTATCTACTCATTATTTTAATTCTTCGGATAAACGTCCATAAAATATTGTTTGTAACTATTTGAAGATCTTTTAAATATCAATATAAATACACAATAAACATGATCAGTCAAATTATCTACTTTAAGTGTGAAGGTCCTAAGTGGATATTTCTTGCCGTAGAACCTACTTCTATAATTATAAGTACCATTGTACAGCTACATATAGTTTTCATAATAACAATAGATACATAAGTTAAGCAATACTTAATTATAAACTTTGTAGAAATATAGAATAAGAACAGCGATGTTATTTTTTCAGTTTAGTGGTTGTTTAGTAATAAGGCTAATTTATTACTACTAATATTTTTATAAATAAACGTGTTGTGTATTTGTGTAACGGTATTGTTTTAAAATAAAATCAGTGCAGTTTTTAAATATTGTTTTATTTCGTCCTTCTCTTCTCTTCAATGAAACATTATCGAGCTAAATAGTTCTGCTTTTCAAAATGAACTCAATTATAAAAGTTAAAATACCTTATCATATGGAGTTAACTGTCTAGCCAGACGGTTAAATAATGTACGTCTGTACCTAACATTCCATTTACGTAAGCAGACAGTTAATTCCTAAAGTTAATAGATAATATCGTTCATTTTATTTAAAAAATAACTTACCTAATTATCATAACAAATACTTATTTTTCATGTTTTCGTATTTACCTACATTTGAATATTTTCTATTTACCTACCTATCTATGGTTTACGTGGGTCACATTCATAACAATGTCACCTATATGTGATCTTTGTTATTGACTGTAGCGTCACACCAATTTATGCATTAGCATAAAACATTCAATAACAGTTACATTCATAGAAATGCTGAAAGTTCTTTCTAATGTCCATGATTACACGAACCTACCGACATAGTATTTTAGCCGTCCCTAATCTTGCATCGTTCTCACTAAAACTAAATTAAATAGGACTAACCTAACTGAGCCTTTTTCCCAAATATGTTGGGGTCCAGTCGGCTTCCAGTCTAACTGGATTCAGCTGAGTACCAGTGCTTTACAAGAAGCGACTGCCTATCTGACCTCCTCAACCCAGTTACCCGGGCAACCCGAACGACTTGGGGTAATTTTATGTATAACATACAAAATAGAGCCCTGTAAAGGCGTAAAGGTTAGTAAGGTCTCATTTAATTAACCTTACCTATCTAATTTATTTACTCGATACCAGCTGTGTTTTTTATCTGCATAACAATAATTATGGAAAGAATAGGAATATTTAAGGATTGAATTAAGATATTTCCAATAATAATTATTAGGTACCTGTTATGAAACATATTTTCTGATTTAAAACGAAAAACCAAAGAGAAAAACGATAAAACAGCGGTCAAAATCAGAATTGCTATAAAATAATATTTTACAAATGCGAATTATCATCTAGGTACGATGTAGGTAAAATAATCTGCATAGTCTGCATATAAGTTTTACAGAATTATGTCACATTTAAGAAGATTCTGTTTAAAGCCATATTAAATCAAGAAATACCTCATGATTTGGTGAAGGGCTTCTACGCGGCGCCTCCTGTAGCGTCCTGTTACGTCAATTATGACAATATGCGTCAAACAATGCATGTTTTGGTTTTTGGTGGATTCGTGTTACAATATTTTGTTTGTGTATTATATATTTTTGAAGTTAATAGAGTGAGTTACCTGGTTTTTTACATGTTATATAATGACTCATGTAGTGAGGTTGGAAGTCAGCCTGCCACAGCGCTGGACGGATTAGTGAGATTCCCGTGGAGATTCCTCACTGTACCTCTAAGGTGAACGGGGTTTGAAGGTACACTGTGGCAAGGTTCATAAACCCCGAAGTGTACCTTCGACCCCCCATTCCATACGAAATAGGTACTCCATCAAGTATTTTACCCAAACCCCTGTAGCAAACTAGCAACGACTTTCAAAATTTAAAAGATCAACTCCGATCTTAAAATGTGTCTCGAGGCGCAAGACCATCTGCTTGCTGCTCTTGCTGCCCGAGATAACTCTGAACATGCTTAGGAGCAGCTACTAATGTTACCTCATAAGAGAACCCTTATAGGGAAGGTGACAAAAGGGAAGCTTCTAAGCAGCACTTGTTAAACAGGGATAGCCGTTACGTTGTATATAAATTCCCAATTAGTAAAATTAGCTAGTTACAAACTCATGACAAAATTCGAAATCACATTGAACCATTACACGTATTGACAAGGAATAAAAAAATATGCGTACTTTACAACCACGGTTTTAAACTAACATTTTCTCATTAAAGAGATTCATATCACTTTTTAGCTCTCTGGAATTTATGCAGGGCTATCACATTTTTCTATGAAATCGAGCAGAACTATTGACAGGTTTGGCTTTTGCAACACCAGAGAAGCGGCAAGTGCAATGATGGAAATTGTGAACGGGAACGATTTTAGGAACAATGAATTTCCTAGTCGATTTGGATGGGGAGTATTTCAATGGTACCTAATGGAAGGGTAGTTTTTAAGGGAGGGAAACGCAGCTCCAGAGTCCACTTCACGTTAGTTTTCTGTACGTGTATGGTAGGACTTCTTATCTCGAACCAGATCAAATATGAGAAGCAGCCAAGAACTGACTACAACATTGTTTGATATGACCTGCTTTTTGTTGAAATACGAATCTTAGTTTACCTACTTGCTGTATAAATGACTAATCTGGCTTCATTAGCTATTCATTATATTATTTGAGTAACTATTTTATTCTTACTACAGTTAGTGTATAAGCAGCCTATTGTTATGCATGCATCATTAAACACAACATATTTTACATACATATTTGAGTTTGTTTATGTTAATTAAAACAAGTGTTTTTTAAGAAGTTTTTCAGTATATAACAGCCGGAGAATAGACGAAAAGTTAACAGTTAACAGTCAGTTGACTAGTAGGTTGACTAGTACAAGCATTTACAAAGGAAAATTACAAAAACTACCATGTATCTAAACATTTTGAAAACGGCTTTCCTCGTGTTATGTAAGTAACTAACTTTTTCCGAACATCGAATCAAGGGATCATTAGAAATCAAATAAGTAATATTTTATTTCATATTTTCTATCCCATAACGGGCCTGCTGGAAGAAATTTCTTTTGAAATACGCTGTGCCATTGTAATTTTTTTTTTCTGTTATTTATTCTAGTCTGTGATTTTATGTGTACAAACTATTAAATAAATTAATAAATAAGAGTTACATCTCTTTCAGGTTTACTAGAACTAACACAAGCAGCCTCTTTAAGATGTTTCAACGGGTAAGGAAACCCATAATTGCTTCAGTCATGTCATAATGTGCAAACTCTTTGAACTCATTCGAAAGACATGTACTTTATATGTTACATGGTCTATTTGGCAGTATATCTATTCCTTTTTGCTTAAAAAAATATAGATAAATCATCAATAATAATGCTCAGAAATCAGCCATAAGTCGCTTTTTGCTTAGTCGAAACTTATTTCCAACAATACCCAACTCCCAACTGTAATACTATTAAAAACCTTTCAGTACTCTTACCAACTACATAGAGGCACCATTGGATAATGCAACCCTCGTCAAGCCATTGCTTACAAAGAACTTCACTATGATCTTCACTGGTGGCTGGGAGAGCAAGCCTAGCGGGCCCGCAAATACGGCCATGATGCAGGCTTGCTTTACGAAAAATGATACCAATTGCTGCATATTGAACTGGGAGACAGAAGCTTCTTGTGCACTTGGGTATGCTTGTGTCGTGAATAGGGTTGAAACGGTATGTATTATGTATAGTTGTAGAAAACAAAAGCAGCCCAAACAAAACGGTAGCCACTCAGGATCACCACGCAGCCTTCATCGACAAATGAGCTATCCAACAATGTTTTTTTTTAAATCGGTCCAGTAGATTCTCAGATTAGCGAATCAAGCAAACAAGCATACTCTTCAGGTTTTTGATATTACTAGGTATCATATATTTTCAACAAAATTAGTACATAGGGTTGCTTATCAAAAGAGCGTGCCAGTTAATGTTATCAAAACTTTAAAGACCTCTAGACATTCCACAATCCAAAAATTTATGATGATAGTGGCTCTTGATTATAGGTCGGCGATCAATTCGGTGCAGCGCTGGTGGTTCTGCTCCAAAATGGTATATTATTTGTGGAGAGACTTATACTGATTGGTCACTCCCTGGGGAGCCACGTCAACGGAGGCGCTGGGCGCAGGACCGCAGCATCAAACTATACACTACAGAGGTGAGTAAGCAAAATTAAATTCATATTCTTCGAGTAGAATTTCAGATTTTTCTAGTGAGCCAGTCAAAGTCAAAATAATTTTTATTTCAAATAGTAGGTCTATTTCAAGTCAAGCTAGTTGCAAGGTTCCAAGGAGCTGGTCTCATGGAGAAGAACTTTCAAGAAAGTCCATGGAATCTCTTTTGAAAGTTAACAATACATTTTGTTTGGTAATGTGAAGATAACGTACGATATTACATGTATACCTAATTTTTATTTCCAGAATGACGGGGCTGGATCCCGCTGGGCCTTTATTCAATCCTCCTTCAACTTATCGAGCGTTTAGTTATACCGATGCCGACTACACGGAGGTAGTTCATACGGATGCTGGAGGCTATGGCATCAGAAATTCTACCGTCTCAGTGCAGTTCTGGCCTAACACTGATCAGCCTAACTCTCAGAACGCATGTGTTGGAAGCACGGATCGTAAGTTACACAATTTGCAATTCTAGAACAAACAATACAACAAGCATCCAGATAAAAGTAGCCTATATATTATTCAGATGCTTAAGCTATTAAGCTAACTATTAGCTTCGAACAAAAGTACACAGAAACCGGCTTTTAAACAAAGAAGATTTTGCATTTTCCTTTCAAAAAGATATAAATCTACATACGTACATTACGTACCCACTTACGGTAAAACATAAACCACAAAAGGTAAATCCACGTATATGACTTGGTTTTATAATCATTCAATTGTTTTCCAGCTATGTGCAGCCACAACATGGCTTGGAGATTTGCCGCAGAGTGTATCACGAGAAACGGGTCCTTCATAGCCATTTACGCAGTGTCCTACCAAAGTTGGCTCAGTGGAGGAGGCGACCCTAACCGGACTTTAATCATGACAACATTTTTCGATCAAGGGTAAGTCAAGCTTCACTCTTGAATATACTCTCTGCTAAAGAAATTAAAGCCAATACGTATTTACCAAAATCAGGCTATTTACTAAAAAAATCCACGAAGCATAAATGCAGTGTGCATTTAAATCTTAATACCTACCAAGAAGACACGTCAATCCTTCTCCGTGTGAGAGGAGGCCTGTGCCCAGCAGTGGGACGATATAAAAGGCTGTAACGTAGGTTAGAAGACACATACATGAAGGCACAAGCGACTAATTTTCTAAAAGAGCAGAATTTACTATAGTTTTTAATTTTATGAAGATGTATTTTTTATAAGATATTTTTTTTCTACAGCCAACGTGGAGCTCATTACCTGCGAACAAGGGCCACGTCTCCATACGGCTTGTATCAGAACGGCACATCGCCCAACTAGGAGGAGACCTTTGTACCAAAGTTTGGAATTAGGTACAGACACATCAACGTACCTCAATCTATCAAATTTCTTCAGCAGATTTTCAACCTTATCACAATAGTGTAAGGGTAATCTTCGATTGGTAAAATTTGTCAGATTCCAGAGAACCTAACAATGCCGGTTTGTTCTATATTCCAGACTTAAGGGTTTCCCGTCAAAATGGGTTGTTGTAGGTTCAGTACCTATAGTTTTTTTTTGCTATTATGTGTGTTTATTAAGTATTTACCAATCTTATTATTAGTTACCTTTGTCAGTCGGTACATATTCACTGATACATTGTAGGTACTTGCAATGAAATATTTTCATTAACTTTTTGCTTGAGGTTTATGCGTCGAGCTTGATGGTAGAACCAATGTAAAAACTTATCTATTTGTATTCGAAGAAATATTATTTGAATTGCTGCCCGAATTAACTACCAGTATTAATTAAAATTTTTGGTATTTGGGTAAAACCTCTACAGTACCTTATTCATCAAAATCATCTGGGGATTAGGAAAGTATTTTGTAGAGATAGTGTTTTTACAATAAGCTTGAGTGCATTTTTTGGGAACACCGGGGAATATGAAGACACTAAAAATAAGGTCTTGCAGCCATGATTTTCACGACGACAGCGTGCAAAGACCTTAATCTCTAACCCATTTACTGACTGGCATAGGCTAATGATTTGGAATTATAAGCTTCTTAATATTTATTTTACGGCTTATGTTATGTATTCTCTATAATTTTGTGTGTGATAAATAAAATGTATTTATTTTAATCAAATGTCTTTCTTTTTTTATCCTACTTCGGTAACTTGAAATGATGGGTCATTTCAAGTTACCGAAGTCTGTGTTTTGTTGAAACATAACCAAATTGAAAATATCTTAATCCACAGTTAGGATAATAAATAAGGTGATATACGATGATTATCTGTGTATAATCTTCGTAATAATGAAAAGGAAAAAAAATACTTACAAGTCTAGTTCTGGCAATATTACGTACCTACCTACATAAAGGTCAAACAGGCAACCACCTTTTTGTAGTCGGTTAAAAAGCTACGATTGTAAACAAACATCTGTGCACTTCCGCGACTTGATTACAATGTCGTTAGCGATAATTTATCAGTCCTACAGTATTACTAGACCAGCGCGCGCGCATCCTTGCGCAAACGCACGCGAACGTGCGGAAAAACTGGTCGTAAAAATAAAAAAAAGTGTTTCGAAAGAAGGTTGATCCTTAAAAAGTATTTATTTACGAAATTAATGTAGTGGAGTTTTAAATAGTTTTTAAAAATGTGCAGTGCGAAGACATTGTTATATTTGACGCCTCTTTTTTTAATCGGTTAGTCTTTTTTTAATATTTTATAATTGTTTTTTTTTGTTATTTACGTCATTGTATGTAAATCTAAGCATATTAACCATATTATAATTTATAATTAACCAAGAAGTTATACGATTCAAGAGATATACCTATATTCATTATTTTATTATCTCCAAAGGCCAGAGCTTAAAAAAAATGCAATAGACTTATAATTTTCGATGTTATATGATTTTGTCGCTTAATAGGAAATACAAAATATTTACCTACATCAATATTTATTAAGATAGTAATATTTGCTAATTGTTTATACAAAAGAAAATTTTTATATACAAGAGGTACCTACAGAGTGCCTTTGGGTGCGTTCTAATATTCTGAGATGGGCAATGTTGGCCTTCAACCTAGCATGAACTAACTTAATCGTAACTTCACGGTAGCGATTCTTAAATCAAAGATGCGATAAATAACAACAAAAAGAAAACCAACAATTCGTTACATCCGACTGATGAATGAACTCATCAATGTCACTAATGAATTTGCGAGAAAACTTATCGTTTTTATATAAAAATCGGTTTGGTTACGAATACTTCATGTTAAGGTATCGTATAAGTTTTCTCGATTTTCCAATACCGCATTATCTTTCCCTTATTTTATTCATAAGGCATTCATATACAAAAGTTATGTCCAGAAAATTAGATAAGATCACTCTGTTTGTTGCCTTTAATTTTTTATTGCATTAACAAAATTTATATTTCAGGATCGCTAGAGATAACACAAGCGGCCAGTATTATATGTTACAATGGGTAAGCAAAAGATTTGCATTGTAATTAAATCTTAAAATTCAATAGATAGCTCGATTAATTTAAGCAATCAGGAAATATCCGCGATGCAATTAGCAAAAATAATTGACTTACTTAATTAAAATTTTATTCAACTTCACATTCGGGTGAGTCAGATGCATTTGAAAACAATTGAAAAGGTGGAAATAACCTTCCTAAGCACGGAACTAGCTAAAGTTCGAACAGACGAGATCATAATGCTGGAACTATATTGAAATAAAATATAACGAGTCATTACTTATAATGAAAAACCTTGCAATACAGTTTACACAGTTGTCAATAGCTGATACAGCATCAAGGCAACTTCGCTCGTTATATACTTTGTCTTAATTGTTATCATTTTGGCTAATGTATAGGTACATGCACGAACTCAAATAATAAAATACATGTTATTTTTTCCACACATGATACAAAATGAGCGTGCAATGTAACGACACAGTATTAAGTAAGTACACTACTATGATAATAACTTAAGTGGTTTAATGTAACAATAATGTTACCCCGAATCCGGGCATTAGGAGGCACAAAAAATTAAATAAAAAACATCTGACGAATCAGATACCTATACAATAAAGATCATTAAGAGCTTTTATAAACTGCCTACCGACTCCCGGAAGTAGAAAACTAGACTAACTAGTTAGACTATTTTTAATATAGGAAGTAGGTTGCGGAAACATCTCCCACGCGACTAAGCACGATTTAGCTCGAGACGAAAATATTCTCTAGAAACAGGTAACATAATAGATGAACCCAGGTTAGAGTGGCGACCTTTGTTCCACCTGTTTGTTCCTCGACCTGTTGTTTTTACAAAACAACAGGTCGAGTTCAGCATGCATACTATTTGCTTGCTTCGACAACGACCGACGCGGCTGAGTAGCCTGACTGACTCACAACACCGCGCTCGGATTGCCCCTGCTAAACATTGATGTTTGGAAAATACTGCAAAAAGTAGTATGTTTTCCACGATTCTTGTTCGTAGTGTATTGTTGGCCTACACGTACAAAACCTTGTCAGTAGTTATGGGTAACATGCTGTAACAGAATAATTATCATAATTAGGTAATGGACAAAGAAGATAATTTCATAGAAAAGAAACAGTAGTCCTTCAGATAAATTACGGAATTCGGCATTACTTTGCCGCATTATGGAGATCTATGACATAAAACGTTAGGAAAAAATATTTAAAGCGTAACGTAAAAGAATAACTTAAACTCAGCGTATTAAGAGATTATTAAGTTTGAGAGCATTATGTAAAGAAAAACATGAGTAAAAGTAATGCAGCAGTTACATTTACCACAAAGGTAAAATATTTCCTGTAAGGTACGAATTGGAAATCATGAATTTTAAACCCGACTAAAAATATCGTGGTTTGTGTGAGTCAGACTGGAAACCAAATGAAACACGTTGGTATTGCTTTACTTGTTTAATTGCGCATCGGAAATTACTATCAGGTCATACAGACTGCGAGGTGCCTAGTGCCTAGTGGTTTAACAACTGTTTACGAAACCTAGCGTAACCTGTACCTAGGTACATATTGCATACATGACCGGTTTACCATCCAACAATGAAACTACCACAATACAAGAAATAATACAAAATTTGCCATTTAATTTTCTATTATCAATACTTAGTGCCAAATTATAATCCTCCATTTGACTACCAAATCTCACTTCAACACACTTATCAAGATTATTTTTAGGTCCATAACAAATTACAAAGAAACACCATTGGAGGAGCCTCTCGCCATTCTCCCAGGCTTGGCAAAAGATCTCAAGACCGTGTTCTATACCTTCGGTTATCGAGGCAAAGTAAAAGGACCGGCGACGACTGCCATGATACAGGCTTACGTAGCTAAGAACAAGTCTAATATATGCCTCCTGAACTGGGAAGGTGAAGCGGAGAGCACGCTACTTGGTACCAGGATTGGGTATCTGTATGCTGTTAATAATGCTGTTAAGGTAGGTGAATGAATAATAGTCTGGATTCTAAATAAGTCTTCTGCTTTTAATTGTGTGGACTTCAGTATGATTAACATAATAAGCCCAAGTGCAACAGTGAACTCAAGTCCACCTCACGTTCTCTAAAAACCAGGTACCAAGACCCAAGTTCCAAAGAAAACAGTTATAGTGTTAGAGTGGACACAAATCCACCTGACGGTGTCTACTAACCAGATGCTAAGACCCAAGTTCATTCCAGTTGCTGTAAGAAAAACGAACGTTCGTCTTGGTGAACTTGGCAAACGTGACAGCAAACGAAGTCAAATGTGCAGCTGTGAATACAGAGACAATAAATAAGCGAGCCAAATTATTTAATTTACAAAATGTTAAAAGTCGAATTACTTCATCATATCAGTTAATTGAAAAAAATAACAAATTGCTTTTAAACAAAATTCTTGACACACATTTCTGAAAGGTTCTTGAACCTGAACTCGAACAATAGAATTCAATGAATGATGGTGACGAGTTCCAACTGCTTGATATTCTGTCCGTCTTTGTTTACTTTCTTTATATGTTAATGCGTTATGCAATCATTATTCTGTTGGGAGTGGAATATAAGCATAAAAGTAAAAGTTGGATCCTGCTGCCAGCCGGAGTTTTCCATGATTAAGGGCGCGTTCTGCATGGGCGAATCAACGCGACGCGATCCTAAGCGAATTCAAAAATTTACGCAGTGCAGCGTCGCGTCTCATAGTCGCGTCACATTAAAAAAAACGACTGTTGTTTTCGCGCCGCGCTGCTTTGCGTTCGCTTCTTAAACCCTCACATAGAACGCACCTTTAGCCTTAACTAGCCTATTCAAATTCAAAACTAGAAATATTAGTTATTTATAAGTCTATAATTTTAATTTTACTGCGTCTAGATTGGCAATCAACTGGGAGACGCGCTGGTGACGTTGATCAAAGCTGGTTTGAACGTGGTCGACTTGCAATTGATCGCACATTCTCTTGGAGCCCACCTTATGGGGTATGCTGGACGACGGGCCAGGAAACTTGGCTATATCATACCAAGGTGAGTATAGAAACTTGTGTCTTGTAGCCTAGTAGGTATTAGCTCAGAAAATACTCCGTCAATATGACGAATTTAAATGAGTAGGCGATTTTATTTGTTACTCAGCTACATTTTAACCTTCAAATATTACAAGGAACGAAATCAATGTGGTAATTAAAACACGACACCATTAAATAAGGATCATAGTATACCTATCTACTTAGACATTCCGTTCATTGACAGCTTAAATCGTCGGTATTCAATGGATGCATTGACCTCTATTATATCGATAAGGACATCGACAGAATAATAGGCAATAGTGATTGTCCTCTAGCCTCTAACTATAGTTTGTATTGTATGCGTAGATAGATAAATAATTAATTAGGTAATTGAAAATATTAATTGACTTGTTGTGCCAATTCATTGCCAGACTGCAAATTATTTTTTGCCAATATCATGAGGAAATAATACATACTTACATCACTGGTTAACCGATCAAAGGTAAACAGTGTTCAGCAGCCTAGCAGCTAAGTTGGTTGGTACCAACTTTGACATTCGTTAATTCGTCGGAAGTCAAAATAAAACCTGTCAAGTGTGAGTCCGACAGTTCATGAGACTGGGACTGGTGATAGTCTGATGGACAGATGGATAACGAAGTCTCAGTAGATACCTACCTAATAGAGTTTGTCCCGTTCTAACAATAGGGTGCGAACCCTTAAGAAAATTGAACCAGTCTTGCAAAGGGGTGACGCGATACACGGTACTATAGTCAAATTACCTACTTCAAAATAATAAAAATTATTTAGTATCCACTAATATAATGTTGTTTTTCCAGAGTCACCGGTTTAGATCCCGCTGGCGTGTTCTTCGAAGGGTTCACAATATACCAAGCTCTGGACCGCAGGAGTGGGTTGTTCGTGGATGTCATACATACAGACGCAGGAGGCTATGGTATGCGCAAATCTGACGTCACGGTGGAATTCTGGCCGAATACAGAAGAAAAGGAATCCCAGCCTGGTTGTCCTGTGGGTGACTTCGAAATGTTCACTAAAGAATGTAAGATTTCTTTGTGTCTACCCATATAATTTGAATTAAACGTTGGACATAGCTTGACGCACCCAGTTCTTAAATAATATCTATGCACTCAACCAAGCCTACAAAAAAAAAATGTACTCTACTCAGGTATAAAAGCAAAGATAGTGGATGCACCTAATCTTATTTGCGAGCACTTACCTAAACATTAAACAGTCCATAATTGTTATCTTAACTACTAATTACTGCCAATTCCAAGACCATGAAAAATTGCAAGATTTTCCGTAATTCTAAATACAATATTGTTATCTACAAGTGAATTACCTTATCAATGTATACTTAGCAACACTGTCTTGGTACAAACTGTTTTGTCGAAATGTTCAAATTGAAAAAGAGACAATCTTCACAAATAAAAAATTTCGTTGCTTTCCAGAAATATATTTAATCCTCTTGACAGTCTAATAGAGTTACCAAAAAAGTTCTTCTTCGCAAGGGCAGTAGAGTATACAAAACCTGGACATAGGGAAGTAATATTTTAAAGGTATAATATAGATTTGAAAGCTATAAAGCTATATGAATAGAATCCATTACCATTGACTTGTAAATCGAAAAAGTACTTGAACAATTTTAACCAGTTGATTACCTACATAATTACAGAGATAAAATTGATACCTAATTAAAGACAAAGTACAGAGATAAAATTAAGGCAAAAAGTATTACCTACCTACTTAATTAAATGTAATAAGGTTCATGCCCCTATCACCCCGAATTGTCAGATGCCTATAAACTTGAGGGTCATACATATTCAATGCAATTCAGATGCCTAATAAGTCGCAGAATGATCTAATTTGTACCTAATCTACAAATTGTTAAACACTGGATTATCTTTATGGGCATATTATTCAAATATCTGCTAATTTATGCAATTAGGTAATTAGAAGGCCCTGATTTAGCCTTTTGAAACTGCGTTTTATTTTGTCAACGATTGGTTTAGTGAGAGATCCAGGAGATACAAATTCTATCTCAACTTTTAGTCCTCCTGTCTTCTATTTGTCCTAAGCGTAGGTAATGTAGGTAGGTACACAAATCAACGATTGTGGAACAACATCGAAATTAGGTATCGTAACCTACTTACACAAATAATGTCGTTTCGTCGTCAAAGACAAATATATCTTACTTAACATTCATTCGCTTTCTAGCTATTACATCATTAGAAACCATGTCATATGTATTTCTGCAATGATATTATGAAATCAGAAAATACGCCTATTTTTACAGCTTTGTGTAGCCACGATCGAGCTTGGCAATACTATTCGGAGTCACTTGCGTACCCTACGGCGCTGCAAGCAGTTTACGCGACTAGCTTCGAAGAATGGAAGAGTAATGGAGGCAACACCAACCAGACCATTTATATGGGTGACCTGACTAACACACAGTAAGTTTCCAAGTTTATACTGTTTTTATTTACGAAACAAAAAGTGTATTATCAGGCTCTCGAAGACAGGCAGGCAACTCGATTTGGAATATATAGGTAAACCTACAAAAACTATGCATTTAAAATTAAAGCTAGACATCTTTCTCGCATTTATTATCAAATGTATCTTGTGTTGAGTCAACCCCTTTGACTCAATGTGCGATTTCCGACGGCTTAACCGTTTCAGTTGCCTGTTTTCATTTGTAAATTAGCAATGACTGTAGTTCTTTTTTTCATTTCACCAGAACCATTGTATTTGTCCCCAGAGCCAAAGGCAGCTACTACTTAAGAACAAGCAACTCGTCACGGTATGGTTTATATGAAGCGGGTATCAAATCTTCCTGAAACACGACTCCACCAGAATATAGTACACAGTAACGTAGCTATAATTAAATATTAGGTATAGGTATGTAGATATGACAATATCCAAAGATTTTACCTAAGAATTAGCCAGCCATACTTGTATAGTTTTCGGTTAAATTCGCAATATTTCTGTTGTGTTCAGCTTAGCTGGCAAGGCAAGACTTCCTTACTTCCTTGCTAGAATTTATGTGACCAATGAAATGTACTTAATTTATGTGTTTCTGCAGTTACCAATAAATTGTTGCCATTGAAAATAATTTTAATATTTAGTATTTTTTATATGATAATTTTGATTATGTGCAATCAATAAAACTAAGTATGTGCTATAAATGGTTTTATTAAATTCATTTTTTATTTATTATTATTTACAAGATAACATCATTATCTACGTACGACGAGTTGCTCTGAAACAATTTCTCGTTCCTTATAATATTTTGTAAAAGTTGGCAGTAGACAGTTGTTATGGAAGTTGTCTATGGAAGAAACTAACAGCCATATTTTCACTTCAAAGTAATTTTCTACAAAGCCATTGGAGGCCAAAATTGCTTAAACGAATGCATACTATAACTTAGAACTATACTTAAGAATTGAAAAAAAAAACATGTAAATGCATAATACAAAATCTTACAAACTAATAAATATAAAAGATCAAATTTTCTTATGTACAAAATTGATTAATGTAAATAATATCATAGTTTTGAACTATTTTTTCATCACCTATTATACAATGGCTTTTAGTTATATTTACAAAGGCTTATGACTAGTAATACTAAAAAATGATCATTAGAAAATGCTTGTGCCTGGGTAAGCTATTCAGAAGTACTTATACCCATATTTTTATATTATAAACAAAAGGCTTCCGCCTATCCGTCCGGCTATCGTTAAAACAAAATTTTCTAAATTCATTGCCCTCCCATTGTCTATCACAAAATTTAAAACGAGAACATAACATTCGAATATTCGAACTGTCAATCACAGTTTTCGACCAGACCTAAAATAATTTTGGCGTCACCAATGAGGTTGAATATCCTTCTCGAACATCACCGAAGTACTCCGGCAGTTCATAGATACCTGTGCTAAGTGGGCGATGTGGAATAGAATCGCTTCATTGTCGCGTCGATATCGACGATAGCGTTGCGAACATCGTGTGTGGCTGCGCTTATCGTCTCGAACGTGGTCGCTAGACGGTCTATCGCTCTGGCCTGTTGAAAGTTATGATAACATCAGTACAAAGTAACTCCTGAGGCATGTAAAAAGGCAGAATAAAATGTGTTTAAAAGCTACTTATTTTGTTTTTTTTTTTTACATTTCTGTATTATATGTTAGCATGGCACACTCCGGGTAACAATCACTAGTGTCGAGAACTACAAGTCTGGGGCAAATGTATGTTCTCGACTCTATGTATAAAATGATATTGAAGAAAATGCGTTGCCTTGTTAGGCCAATGCTAAACTTAAATAAAATTAAGGATAATCTTGTTTTGTTATTTAGAC
The DNA here is from genome assembly GCF_030705265.1 of Helicoverpa armigera. Classification (NCBI taxonomy): domain Eukaryota; kingdom Metazoa; phylum Arthropoda; class Insecta; order Lepidoptera; family Noctuidae; genus Helicoverpa; species Helicoverpa armigera. Next base: position 2,448,381 of record NC_087132.1, on the reverse strand, counting down.
ATAGTCTGTACCTGTATCTGTGAGGCATCAGCGAGTCTCTCCATGGCTTGTGCATTGACGTGCGACGCATGCGCCAGTTGTGTCATGGCCGCCGCCTGGTCACTCATCACTTTCAGCTGCAACACAAGGAGAAAGAAACAATCAGTATCAAGTTTATAGAGCTTTCACACTAAAGGATTTTCCGCGCGGGAATGCACTTGTCGAAGGAGATTGGCAGTTGACATCTTTCTTATGTTCAAATGATGACTCCTGGATTCGCAGGACAGGTTGTGTGCCACCATGGATCGAGATAAAACAAATTCCACTAGTTTGAAAGCGCTTTAATAGTTCCCGTCAAATAGAAAGAAAAAAAAGAAAGAAAATAAATTTTATTGCACAACTATAGACGCATACACACACTTAAAATTAAGCACATAATACAGCTTTTTAATAGCTTTGCTTCTCCGCAGTTAGCTGTTCGCACCAGCGCAGTATAGTTTATCCATTAGTATATCATATTTATATTCTATCCTGAAACCAGTAGTAGCTAAACCCGAATATATCTCACCAATTTCTCCATGATACCAATCTGCCTTTCTTCGACATCAACAACGGGTTCCTCAAAGGCCAGCACAGGATCGGACTCTACATGGTTCTGGTCCATGCTATCTTCGTTGTAGAAACTGTCTTCTGTGAAGCTGGATTCTTGTTTGACAGCACCACGGTTTTCTGTTGAGTGTAGAGATATTTAAATAATAAGTAATTTTAAAGTATTATTATAATTTAATGCATGCTGTGATTACCTATAATTAAGGAAACATAAGAAAAGTTAATAATAGGGGTTAAAGTATGAAATTGCCGATTTGTACTGAAAACCTAAATTGTATTTTTTTTTAATTTTTAACAAACTTATTTAATCAAAATAGTTGCCATTATTATCTATACATTGCGGTCATCTAATAAGAAGGTCATTTATGCCTTTACGATAGAACTCTGAGGATCTAGACTGCACAAACAGTGTGAAAGAATTTTGTTCTGCCTCCTGGGAAGAAACTTCTTGTGACGTAGATAATTGTCCAAATCACAAAAAAAAATGGTCGTCCGTTAGAGCAAGGTCTGGCGAATATGGAGGAAGACGAATAGTTTCCAACTGCAGTTCCTGAAGAGTTAAAACGGTTTATTTTGCTGTATGAGGCCTCGCGTTGTCATGGAGCAATAGCGGTGAAGGTCGATTCATGAGTCGTGGCTGTTTTACTGCTAATTTTTTCAACATTATTCGGTGTTCGGCTGGGTATCTGGGTAGTTTGACTAGGATCGGCGTTCACCGTCTCTCTTAATTTCTCGTTAATCACCTGTCAGGCGGTCTTTCTCATGGCTCGTTCTTCAAGTCGAAGTTTCCACCACGAAAGCGTTTAATCCAAAATCGCACGGCGCGTTCTTTAGCAGACACCTCTTCAAATGCAGCATTGATATTGCGGGCTGTTTCTGCCGTTCAATCCCGCGTCGGAACTCATATTCAAAAATTACTCAAATTTTCGCAGTATCCATCTTTCTTGTTTAAGTTGAATAACAAAAACAATTGAACATCGATAATCAAATGTTTCACATTTTTTAAAAGAAAAACATCACAGAAACCACGTGAAAAAAGTTAAATTCGAAAACCTCAAACCATGAAGACTCTATGGCAATTCAAAAACCTACTAGAATAAAACGGCAATTTCATACTTTAACCCCTAATATTTATTCCTAAAACTTGTCTGTAATGTGTTTCTTGTTGGAAATCCAAATAAATAAATAAATTATATTTTTCCTAATATTGAATATCATGGATTTTTCAAAATGCCTATAGCTTGCTTCCTGAGTCAGCGATACCTATTTTTTTTTTGAGATCAGAAATATAGCTTATTTTGTTCTTATTTCTAATTGAATTTCACTGGTGGGGTAGAATGAGAAGGTTTAATTTAGAGACATGCATGTTTTTTAAAATTATTCATGCCTATTAAAAACAATATTTTAATACTTACTGCCACTATCATTTGCTAGAAATAGATCCCAAATCTTCTTCTCGATGTTGGAACACAGGTTGTTGGGATCACCTCCTCCGCCCAACACCTTAGATCTCACTGTTGACTTCTTATCAGCCCAATACTATGAAAAATAGCAAATACAGGAAAATATTAGGAAACAGGAGAGGCAGATTTTTATTTTAAATAATAAAAAATTATGTTTCCAAGCAGAAGCAACAGTGATCAGAGAGAAGGTTGGTAATGATGATGGGGCTCCACTTGGCAATTAATATGATCTGAATAATTATTAAAATAAATTAAGATTTATTGTACTATAACTGTGCAATGTCATTATAAAAAAAATATCATTGTCCAATGGACTACTATGTATTGGGAAGTAAGCATATGCTTTTTTACTATAAATTTTCAAAAAATCCATTACTTGAGTCCACCCGTGACCACAGCCGGTGCAATTCAGACAAACATCAAGAAAATAAAAAGTTATCAACCCTTCTATGAATATTTTAGCATTAGCACAATGCTATAGTATCCTGAGTAGCTATAAACATGAATGACTTACTTTGATCCAAGACTTCATAGGCCTAGTAGGGCCTGTAATATTATTGACAATGCGAGTCAGCTTGAACCACAGTTTCTTGCTCTCGTCTCTGCCCTCCAGCCCTCTCAACTGACCTAGTGCTAGAGCTGGATGCTTTTCCATAAAGTCCACTATGGCTGTGACTTGCTCCAAGCTGGGACGGGACTGAAAAGAGTTTGAATATAGTTCTGTTAGAAATGTTGTATTGAACTTCGCTTCACATATAAATATATAAAGTATAAAATATTTTCTTGTTTGTTGTTTTGATTCATCCTAATTTAAATGCCCAATCTCAGGGATGTCTGTTACAATCTGTTTTAAAAGTGCAGTATAATCATGGCATCCCTCTTTCGTGTAACCTTCGTCATTATTAGGTGCAAAGACAGCAAGTATAAATGATATCCATAATAGAATTGTAGGCATTGATACCATAGAACTTGTTATTTACCAACACATGATTAATATGCGCGCGGTATATGGACGCAAATAACTTTCTTCTCTCGAACTCACTCTGTAATTCGAACATCTCTCGCCTCATCATCAGCGAAGCGACAATGCAATGAGTAGAGGTAAAACACGAAGTCAAGATCTGATCGAGTTACCGTGTTTAGTGAGAATCTGATGAAAATTAATGAGTGTACGATTGTTCCACTTACCGCTATCACTCGATCGGTCATATTTAACTCCTAAAGCAAACTTCACCCTTGCTTTAAAACCTGTTAAACAGTTTTGTATGGTTCCAACATAAATCAATATCTTGTAACTTCCATTTCGAAACCAATTCGTGTTCGATAAACGTAATAGCTTCGTATAAAACTACAAAATGTCGATAACAAATATGACAAATGACAACCGTTAGTTGGGGCAGCGTGAGATCCACATTACGCAGGGGATTAAATAAATCTCATTCGTCATGATTAACTTAACAAGCAGAAAATATTAATAAATAAATAAAAAATGCTAAATACAGAAACCACTATGAATAAAAATGAATGATTATGATCACTTTTTAAGATTGTAGCAAAAGGGCTACTATCCAAAAAATGCTGTAAAAAAAACGATTAAAGTAAAATGTCAAAAAAATTAAAAACTAATTTTTATTTTGTGGCGGTCGCTGGTTGTCCGTCGTCTTGATATTATTTATTATTATTTAATTAGTTATCTAGACTAGATATAAATAAACAATAATAGTTAACAGGTCCTATTTATTCATAGTTTTTGTAGAAGCGTTTAAGTGAAAATTCTACGATAACCTTCCGAAGTAAATACAATGTTATGGTAAATATTGTGTGAGTGCCAAAAACAGAGAAATGGCGAATTCGGTTAATATTTCTATCGAGGCACCAATAGAGAACCAAATCCAGGAGATTACCTATGATGGCCAGGAAATCTATCAGGCGTAAGTATTCAGTGTACCTACCAATGTGAAAATGGAAACAACATTGCCATAGACTGAGCTATTTTGCAAAAAGTTTGTATATCATTATGGTTTTCTTCACAGACCTCTGTCTATGTCAGAGAACCTCGCGCGCCTAGCACAAAAGATTGATTTCTCAAAGACTGAAGATGAATTCTGCAATATCAAGAAGGAAGGTGAAAGTAGTTCTGATTCAAAGTCTGAGGATGAGAATAAGGAGCCAGGGTATCAGTCGAGCTTATGGCCTTGGGACTCAGTGCGTAACAAACTCAGAAATGCACTCACGGAAGTCTGTGTGCTGGCTGATGTACTCAGTATTGCCAAGGAGAAGAGATACATGGTAAGAGAAGCTTCAATGTTTATAATAATTGTTGTTGTAGATATAATGCAATAGATATAGTACTGGGAACAATTTCAATACATGTGAAAGGGAATTGCACCAATAAGACTCTAGTAGTCAATCTTTATGTTTTATTTAATGTAAACTGTCCAACTAGTTGCCTATACCAGCCACACCTAAGTTGTGTATTGTATGCACCTTAAACTTCTTCATGTAATCAGCGTAGGTAGTCTCATAGTTTTTTGCAAACAGAGAGATATAGCAGATTTCCTTTGTAATATGCAATAATTCTACTTTAATTACGACAATAATAATTCTACTTTAAAGGTTTTGGACCCAGTTCAACCAGAACAAGTGGAAGGCAGGCCCATGGTCCAAGTTTATGGCAGAAAGAAGGCCCTAGCAGCTGCAGCAGCAGTACTCTTAGCTGGAGTTGATCGTCTCCGGGCCAGTGAGTCCATGAGGATGACCAGGAACATGCCAGACTTCCACATAGACCTGCTGAGACTGAGACAAAACTGGAGGCTGAAGAAAGTTTCCAACACCATTGTTGGGGATTTGAGTTATCGCACTGCTGGCTCTAAGTTCAGTCAGACAGGTGTTTTCGAGGTTTGCATTTTTTTATCAGGCCCTATGGTTTCAGTCGTGTCTCTAATAACATCACATAACTAGTTAAAATATGGCCTATCACACTCATCTATAAAAAAAATGCTTTCTTCTATCTATACTAATATTATAAAGCTGAAGAGTTTGTTTGTTTGTTTGAATGCGCTAATCTCAGGAACTACTGGTCCGATTTGAAAATTTCTTTCAGTGTTAGATAGCCCATTTATCGAGGAAGGCTATAGGCTACTTTTTATCCCGGTACGGGAAGTAGTTCCCACGGGATGCGGGTGAAACCGCTGGCAGAAGCTAGTATGATATAAGACTTCAAATTGGTTCAGTAGCTATATCCAAGCCCATACAATGCTACAATTACGTACTAAACTAATTTTGAAAATTCTTTTACCATCAGAAAGCAACATTTTTATTAATAGGTGATTAGTAATTTTGATGATGAAATTGATGTCAATATGATCAGAACCTAAAGCTGTCAACTCTAATAACTTTATTCCTTGCTAAGAATTATTTATAGTTCTTTTGAAGACATTTAATTAAACCAACTTAAACTTTGGTCAAAGTTCTTGAAATTCTTTGAATATATAAATTAGTTTGATATATGTGCACCCTCTTTGTTACAGGTAACAAAAGCGCCAGAGGAACAGATAGCTCAAGCCATGAGCGCGGCGGGCCCGGTGCCGTCGGCTCTACGCGTCACTGTCCCACCTGAGCTGCAGGGTGTTGCCTTCATATCAGTTCTTTGTCAAAAAGGTATTAACAACCGTTCTATTGTTTCTTTGGTCTGTTTATGAGGGAAATTGGAGAATAGTCCAGTCAAATATTGTTAGGAATTCGTTTTCGTGTTAATGTTTATACTCAAAATGACTTCACAATATTATATCACACTTTGTAAAATTGTAAAGATAAAAGTAATTTATTCAAAAGTATGCTGATAAATCCACTCTTTTTGCAGGCCAATTTTACAAAACATAGCCCCAAAAACGCATGCCTTTCACCATTTTGAATATGTTTTCGCTGGGAATAAAAAATGCTGGAACAAATTCCCCAGCAACACAACAGCTTCATTAATCCAATCGGTTTTGTTTAACCCATTATATGCAGACGCCGATATATTTTCAAAAATATATTTAATATAATATCTTATAATCTCACAACTAAAAATCACAATCAATTAACAATAAACTTTGTTACAGAACAAGAAGACGTAGTAACAGCAACACTCAGTTCAGCTGCTATCAATTGTCCCGGAACACTCCCAGGAGACGGTGCCGAACTCCACTGGCAACAGAAACTGGAAGCTGCTCAGAATGTACTCTTCTGTAAGGAGCTGTTCGCGAGGCTAGCTGCTGAGGCTGTCCAACTTGATGCTTCTATACCCCATATGGTTGTTGGCAATCAGATTATGGCTACTGTAAGTTTTGGTGTCAATTGTACTGTGCCTGAGAAAAGCCGGCCTCCCCAAATGCTACTCAGTAGGAAGCCTTGTTGCCATTCCATGTCCAAGGTTGTCAGGAATTCTTGGTACTGGGGCTTGTTAGGTGCTAAACACTGTAGCTCACTTGATAAGAAGAAATAAATTGCAGGCATTAATTTTGTAAGGCTATTCATTATATTAAGAACAGTCTTGGGGCTGCCATGGCATCTCACCAGTATAAATTATCTACTTCCTGATGAGTTTCTTGATCTATTGCTAAAAACTGCAATCAAATTGGTAGTTGCGGGTATAGTATAATGAACATACAGAATAATGCGATGGAATATAATGTTTTAAACTAAATGGTGAAGAAGAAATTATTTTGATCCCTTACTAAATCATTTGAAATCTGTATGTGTAAATTAATATGAACAATTTATATTTTAGGTACTCCCTGGGATTCAACTGTTGATTGGACTATGCCACAACAATGGTCAGAATAATAACAATGCCAATCCAGAAGGAGTGAAGGTTTGCAATCAAAATGAGTTTATATAGTCTTACAGTATGTCCAAAACTTTGTTGACTCTCATATTAGCTGATTATGAAACTGCTGAACAGGATGCAATTTTCTTCCTAGAAATTTCACTACAACCAAACAGTTATTTTAAGACTAGCCAAGTTATTTCGGACAATCTTTTATTCTTATCACAGTACTCCAATAGAGATGCAAAACACTGTTTTGTTATTTACCGACTTCGAAAAAAAGGAAGTTCTCATTTCTCAATATTTTTTTAGCCTGAAAGTGCGACAGGCAAGTCAGATCACGACCACGTTCTGGAACATTCGTTGCACCAGCTGCTGCGAGCCGTGCATCACGCTAACACTCATCACCCCTTTCCGCACCCGGCTACTGGCCCACTTGGACCTTCTAAACGACGCTGTTTAGCAGGTAATTTTGTAATTAGAACTAAGCTATAAGAACCTAGAAATAAGCCCTCAGTTGAAGCTGAATTTTATCCAAGCCCTCACAGATTTTGTGATTAATCTCTATCCTGTCGGGGCTGTGGGATTCTTCGAAAGAGTTACCACGGTACATCAAGGGCACAAGAAGGAACATGATGGGTTTTAGTCAGTAAGAGTCAGAGTTAGACACTCCCTCACGCTGCACCCACAGTGATAGAAGTCATTAGATGCTTTCCCACCAAAATAAAGCAACTCTATTAAATAATATTTTAATATTTTATATTCATGAAGCCCAAATACAAATATATAGTATTTACTACCGTTTTTGGAACACTTATCTCAACCATATCAACGTTATCTACGACCTCCACAAGATCAAAATAAAGTTAATACAATCACAAACACCAACATTATGTTGTTGATTTTGCTAATTTATTTCTAAATCGTTTTGTTTTAGGTCCTATGGCAGCTGATCGTTATGAATTACTCGATATGAGTAAGGAACAGTCTTTGTTAGAGCAAATCATTCAGCAAGCACAACATTTCTTTATGAGGAGACGAAGCGAATATGTACTTGATACTATTGCTAAAGAGGTTTGTAATATTTATTCGGTAAGATGATGAAAAAGTTGGTAAAAATCCTATAGATTTGTACATAATTTTATCTAGATGTACCGGAATAATAAATAGACCAGTAGTAATTTTTCCACTCATTGTATCACGTAAGATAAGAACTGCATATATCACACATTATGTTGCTTGAAAATCAATAAATTTGATCTAAAAATGTATTGATAGATGTGATATCATGGTCACATATTTGGGTATAATTAATTCTATTCACATTTTGTCCTTCCTCAGGTCAAAGACCCGCTGATCGTGTCGCACTGGAATGCTCTAAACAGCCCCACACAATCATGTGTGAAAATCAATATTATGGCTTATGGGTAAGAACATACAATATGTGCTTATATCTACCACTTTATTTACTCACTGTTTCACCAGCAAAGTATAGTCTATGTTACTCCGGAGATAGTCTAGCCTCCTAACCTAACAATGAAATAATTTTTCTGATTGGTTCAGTTTAGGGTACCTACAAACAAACATAAATAAAAATGTTCCCCAGATCTCACTCACGTTCTGATGGAATTTTCTTCCTATAAGTACTATGTTACTCTGAGATAAAAAAAAATGCTTCCTCTTAAATAAAGTTATTTTATAGTATAGATTAGTGCGTAACATGATAATTATCTTCCTTGTTTATGCAAACTAAAATACTAAAACATGAAACAGCCTATGATAGCACATTATGGCACAAAACAAGCTGAATTGCGCATGAAATAAATGCCCAAATAAATTGGGGTTTGATGTAAACAACGGTTTTTTCCTGTTGAACATATTTACATCAGAATAGTACTTAAGTTTTACCGTTGACAAATAAACAATTTATTACTAGCTTACTATCTGGTTTCTGCAGTTTCTGTGAGGTGATTCTACTTCTTGTAACAGCTAGTCCACTATATACTATTTTAGGCTGTTATGACTAATCTACTTGATAAGGCGTGTTAGTATCTTTCTACCAAAATAACTAATCAAATGTCCAGAAGCAAAAGATGTTAAAAATTGTTATCAATTTTATCTACCGAATTTAGTTTAACAAAATAACTACAACTTTATAAACGATGTTAGTTATAATAGTTGATGGACTTGTTTACTATCAATTCTAATAAACCAGTTTTTAATAGTGCTTTTATGACACACAATTAATACATGTTCCTTCAAATCAGGTATGATGCTGTATGCAGAACATCTTTAGTGGTACACGTAGGCGAGAAGACCCTCAAATGTATTTGCCGTGACGGCAAAGTGAGACATCTGTCTTATGAACTTCAGGAGCTAAGAGATCTCATATACTGTCAGGTAATCCATGCTAAACTTGGTGCACACCAAAATTTGTTAGGATTTCTAAATATTTTTTTCCATTAAAACTTCATGCTGTTAGTTATTTATGCAACCCAATATTAAAAACTATCTTTACATACCCATATCTGTGTTGCCCTAAGTAGGCCTGATAAGAGATGTGTAAATACCATAACCAAATTACTTCTCCAACAGATATATCAGCATCAGATGACCGCAGTGCAGGCTGTAGGCCGATGCATGGGCTGGCAACTCCTGGCTAGCAGCTCACACTTGGGCTCGGGACCAGTTGAACCTCTTGGGAATGCTTCCTCATGTCTACTTGCCTCTCCAAATGGTAGGTTTAGGTTATGAATTTACTGTAAGACTCCTATTCATAACTAATGTATATCTTACCCATTTGTATGATCAAGATCACTTGTTGCACTGTTTATTTTTTAATGATTTTGTTTCTTTTTGTTTTAGGTGACAGAATGTTAGCAATAAGATGTGAGCCGTCAGTTGGCATTCAAGTATTCATAGCTCAATCTCCCAGAAAAGACTTCTTTACCAGTGAGCTTGTTCAAGATAAGAAGTGGGAGCATCTCGGAGGAGCTTTCAAAGAAATTAAATTAGAGAAAATGGAAGGCAAGAACTTCTTGAACAAAATGGAGCTTCTGATGGCGTGTCTTAGCAGCCCTTCTTAATTATTTACTTGAAACTAGTTTTAAGAATACATTTTGTGATGTCATTTTGTATGGACATAATAAAAATCAAACTGAATTATATAGTCATATATTTTTTTAAAGAAACTTAGCAATTAGGGTGCTTAGGCAGAATGTTAAGTAATCACTGAAGGATTGTTCATGCATTAACTTCTCGAAAAATCAAATGACCCGAGATCAGAATTCCAAGGAACTGAAACAAAACAACAGAGTTAAGGACTTATCAACAAGTAGAAGCTTAGGGTGTTGAAAAGAGTTGAACTTACTGACGATGATGACTTATGTCCGTAGAATGAGCAACATTAACATTTTAGGTTATACACATTTACAATGATTTGCACAGATTCATCATTAATGGCAATACAATACTACTAATAATGCATATCAGTAAGTGAACAAACAACTAGAGTTGTTTTCACATAAATTTATTGAATCAAACAGATACGAGTTACATACATTAAATGCTAGACAGAATCATTTTAGTAAAGTCACACTGAAAAACACTAGATAAAATCAAAGCTATTAATTACCTCTAATTCCTTGAGACATCAATGGAACACCTCCTAGTATTAATATTAAACCCCCAGTTTTTACCAGACATTGAATTTAACACTTAGAAGGCTTCAGATTACGATAACACTAACACCTAACATAAAACTAAATACTAAATTAATATCGAGACAATGGCGACCTAGATCTGAAGCTGCCGCCACCGTTGCCGTACTCATCGCGTTGGTTGTTGCGATTGTAGGGCCGGCCGCCACCGTACGAGTTGAAGGATCTGTTGCCGCCGCCGGGAGGGCCGCCGAAGCCGCGACCTCTGAAGTTACCACCGCCGCGTCCTCCACGGAAGCCGCCACCCCTGCGGGGCCCATCTCGCTTCCTAGAGATCTCTACTTTTAGGGTCGCGCCTAACATCTCGAATCCGTTCATCGCGCTACACGCATCCTCAGCCTCCTGCAAGTTCTCAAATTCTATGAAGGCAAAACCCGGAGGGTTGAGGGCCACCCAAACAGAGTTTAGTTTTCCGTATTTATCAAATTCTCTCTCGAGGTCTTCCTTCTTGATGCCTTCCACTAATCCGCCGACATACACGCGAGTACCACCAGAACTCATGATTGTGTTGAAATCTATAAATAAATTAAATCCAATTCAATTACATGTAAAAAGATCACAGAAGCTCATATGCGATGATAAATCACAAATGTAATTACGACGCGACCGTACTTCGCACAGAAATAAATATATAAATACAATGAAGAAAACAAAATGTCGACACTGCACAAGCATTGCCACGCCACGCCAACAATTACAATTTATCGAATATTACTTGATCAATAGTGAAAACTTACGTGTAACGTTGATATAAAAATGATAAGGAATTAAAATCGGCCTAAAATTACTTAAATTATAACTTTATTCCAACTATTTTAAATATAAATTATGAAGACTTAAAAGAGTCGACGAAATTTATGAGTGAATGAACGATCGTTAGAGAAACGCACAACGGGATTATAGGAATGAGTGAATGAAGTTTTCCCACGATAGCATAGTAGTCAGTGTTGCAACTTAATTATAAAGAATTTGAAAATAGTCTTTAAAAATAAAAAGATAATTATTTTTGTGATCGCTAATTAAATACAAAAAGGTTGAATTGTTTCTTTTACATCAATTTTTATTTAAAAAATTATTAATATTTAACTTCTATAAGGAAAGAACGAACGAATGAACGTCCAATGAATTGTTTACTCGGTCTCACTATCGTGCATTCGTGACGTCATTCACAATCAGGCCCGTAATCCGAATAGCCCTGTGGAGGGGAGGAGGCTTTTGATAGAATGAGTGAGTGAGGCTGTTATGCGAGGAGGGAAGGGAGGAGGAATCAACACGAAACCGGCCAAACGACTTCGTTCAACGGTCGCGCGGCAGCGCGCATTTTTGCTTGTTTTATTTTTACTAGCCCCACCTTTGTTTCGTTATGAATTGTTTTGATTCACAATTCCCAATTTACGTGAAGATTCATTTAAAACTTTAATGTTTATTTATGAATATGTGTTGTGTTATATCGGGTCGAGTTACCTGTGCGATGTTTGGATAGGTGTTGAAATAGGTTGCTGCAGGTGAGGAACTGTAGTAAAAGTGAAATGAATATTTTTGTGTTCAGTTAGTGAATAATGGAGTGCTGTAAAGATATGGGTGTGCAGAAGAGACATAGTCAGTTTAGCGACACAAAGTACAAGTGGAGGACAGTATTAGTGTTTGTAACGGTATTGTGTTGCTTTCGTGAGTGTAAAGGACAAGAGTCTCTTGGTTCGGCGGACCCTTATCTTCTGAACAAGTCGTCGGGTGTAACGGAGTTGCCGGGCGGCGTGCTGACCGGCGGCCGCACCGTGTGGAGGCCTGATGGTAGCCCCTACATGCTGCGGGATGATCTGCTCATTGAAAGAGACGCAGAGCTGGTGGTGGAACCAGGAGTCGAAGTCCGGTTCGCGCCGATGATCGGCATCACGGTGCGCGGGAAGCTAGTCGCTGTTGTAAGTAAACAAACTATAATTTAGGCTACCAACTTCTTTGCTTCAATTTATAAAAACAAAAACTCCAAAATCAATTTTATCTCAGCTTTCAAATCTGTTCAGCATAATTTCAGTAGTTATTATTCTATATTGCTTCTTAGTAACTGGTTGTTGCAGTCGACAGTAGACACCTTTGCGTGCTAAGTAATTATACAGGCTTGTTAGTTTGTTGCCGTTACTCAGGCTCACTAATGAAGTGTCAGACTTTAGTATTATTACCATGTCGCTTCATTAGCATTACGTAGGTAGTGTAACATTCGTCGAGTTAGATTCTGGTTAGATATTAGAATTAGAAAACAGCTCTTCCAAAAGGATCCTTCTGCCAATTTCGGCTAATTAGTTTCCAATTCACCCCATTGATCCACAGGTACCTAACCCAAAAGTTAGCAAGAATGACGAAAAAGCAACACATTTGACTACAAAACATGATCAAAAACTAAACTTATTCTCTGTGAAATAAAGACTATTTTGTTGTGGCTCTGCAACTTGTTCTCATTCCCAAAACTCCTTTGTCCCGTAACTGTGATTGGTTCCAAAATCAAAAGTTTAAAATGAGTCTAACACAATTATTGATCACGTTATCCTTCGATAAACAAGCGTTTGATAAGTATGATAACGGCACGTACCTGCGTGCCTTGATAAGGGCTACGTATCGAGCCCATTCAACTGATATTGATTTACTCACCTGTTTGTGTGTCGAGCAAATATTTGATGTATTTACTTTTATACATTGCGAAATCATTATGCTTTTCTATGAAGCACTTGAAACATTTTTTCGCAAATATTTGTAGGTACCAAACATGAGTAACATTTGTCTTTATTTCACGATCAAAAGTGTTAACATTACGTTCTCGAATGCAATAATGCATCCACAGATCAACTGAGCATTGTAATGCGTATTGAAGTGAACTTTAATGAACTTCGTGGTGTTCCTGCTCATGCTGTAAAAGGGCAAGCTACGACTTTAGTTCGCTCTTCAGAATAAACTGGTACCCATTTCATATTTATGGTCTTGTCTAGTCCAGAACCTATTGATTTTGCTACTATTACACGTGTATTTCGAACACGTACGAAAGTATGAGCTTCTTAAATAACATCTTTGTTGTTTATGTCTCGGTAATCTTCATTTATGATTATTATTTTATAATGCATCTTCAATAACTAACAAGGCCGTAAAGACTACAATATACCTACAGAATGTATAACCGTTTCTTATATAGCCAATACGTGCTTTCTGATACTTAAAGCCGAGAGAGTTACTTTATTCAAAACAGTAATGAATCATGCAACAAAATGCTGATGAGGGACACGTGTTAATGAAGGGCAGCTGATGCTATAAAGACGCCGGCTGTACCTGACCCGTCCCGACCCCGGGATTGGGGCGACATCCTTTCGCTAATTCAATCAGCTTGAACAAATCACTACTGTGACCCCTCCGCAAGTTTTACGATAGACAACTTCCTTTAGATAATCCGGGAGACTTTGTTCCGGAGTTTTTTACGATTGGGAAGGATGTGGAATTGTAAAAAACTATTTTTTGTGTCATGAGATTATGAAATAAGACACTAAAGAGGTGGATATCCCACTAAATCGTTAACCAGACTGTCCCAGTTTTTGCCCTTGATATTGGAGAAAAGATTTATACCTATTAGAAGGAACATAAAGACATCCAAGAATACCTGTTTTATAAAACGAACAAAGAACGTGCGAAAGTGCGAAAAATCGAATTGATGAAAATATTTTTATGACGATGATGACTCATCCATCATTGCATATGCAACATAACGCATATGGCGCGGTACGGTAATGCATTACTGAATAGAAGATTAAATTACGCATGTCGGATTCTCTACGTAGAACTCACGCATTTTGATCAGAGAACAGTATCCCACGATCGTCCAGCGTGGTCAACAAAGTATGAGTTAAATGAAAGGAATATAAAAATGTGTACTCTGAACTATTTTAGCTAATGAAGGTTTAAGATAAGATTCCTTCACCAGAACTGCATTAAAGTGGTAATTAGACTAATTGCAAACAATTAACTTCAAGATGTTGATTGTTTCCAAGTTAAAGGGCTTACTGTAAATTTACAAAGCTTTGGAATTCAAAGCCGCTTAATGGTCCTTGCCCTAGATGTTTGGAACAGGAATTTTAAACGCCCCATGCATTTGCAATTCACATAGAATGCTACTGACATAATGACTTCTCTGTATTAAGGCTTTTGTTTGTGCGAGCTCTTTTTCAGCAGTTCGTGATGGTAAACATTACCCAAAATATCACTTTCTACTTCGCATTAGCACGGTTTTATTTTAAAATTACTGGTTACATGCTGTAAAACGTGATTACTAAGTACTTTCACTTCTTGCAAAAATTATGCAATGAAACCACATTTTTGGATGATCTCAACATTAAATCTACCAAGAGCAAGCTATGATTGATACGAATTTGGGTTGTGGTTTCAGTAACACTTTTACCTTCTACAACAATTTTGTTATCTGACCTACCAAAAACCTGAACGCTATGGCGTTTAGGACTGTTGATATCAAAATTATGTCAAGATCTGTAAACAAGATAAACTAAGTATTAATGGTGTGTACTTCGTCGTAACATTTCTGTGTCTTAATTGTTGTAGCTTTGACACGGTTTAAAGAATTTTTATCCTTTGTTATCGTCATTCTGAGTGCTAGGTGCAAGCTGCACCTGCCGCCTGCTAATGACCCCTTATCGCTAACCGTAATCCATCTGTTTTGAACTACAGTTATTAGAAGACGTTCAACGGTCTCAGTTCAGTGGCTATCATAACCTATTTGCTCTGATACCGTACAACAACCTTGAAGGTATGTAGCGGCGCCATCTGAATCATAGGGAATTGGATTTGCATTTAATGACCCTTGCCTTCACTCGTTTGTACTTAAGTCCTTTGTTGTTAGCTATAAATTATCTTCATTATTGTTTGCAGGCAAATATAATGGAATTTTATTACACCTTAGATATTTCTAATAGCATAATTACAAGTTAAGTTAAGTTTTGTACTTACCTGGACGACTATTTTAATCATGGATTAAGATGATATTCATTATAATGTCAATAGCTTATATCCTTCGCATAAATGTACCGGCCTACCAACGTATTTTCTCATCACGTTTCATCATATGTGATGTGATTCATTTTCCTACTCGGTTCCCTTATGACTCAACTAGGTAGGCACCGTTAAGGGCCTTTATTTATCAGTAATGAGAAAAAGCGTGTAATTACTTCGCATTTCTCGTATTGTACAAACAAAATAACCAAATTCTGAAATTGTCTCCTTTTAACAATGTATTTGCTTGATTTACTTTTACATTGATGACATTTGTAAACTACTTACAGTACCTACTATTTCAGAATATTGGATTGAATATTACATAGTGTACTTCTTATTACGTTGATAAATTGACACCGCCAAAACTGAACTAATTAATCAAGACTTAACTGATACCACAGTAAATCAAGCAGACCTTTGATAACCTGGAAGATTGCAGTTTCTGTCTTCCAAAATAAATCATTGTAGACTAGACCAATGTAGGTGATATTTATCACTCTTCCTTATCTTGGTTGCTACTTTTCGATATATCACACAAAAGTCTTCCTTAGCACAAATTGAAAAGTTGCCCAAAACAAGGTCGTCAATTAACGTCACACACAGGACAGTCATGGTATTAATGATTTCTTTGAATCATTTCGTCGATACCTTTAAATAGTTGTCGTCATCGATAGCATGATTCACGTCCTGTTATCTTGTAAATGACAGTAAAGACCCGTTAATTAAATTTTATTAGCGGTAGCAACTTGCTCTAGACTGCACTCCTTTGAGGTTGAACTACCTGGCAAGTCATCGATGTACGAGTACATCAGGTTAGAAATTCTTCGAGAGTTAAAGAAAGGTTTCTTACGAAAATAAAATAACGTAAATTCAGTAAACTATGAAATTATTTCCAAATTCGCAACAGAATTTCAGTGAAAGTTTGACTGTTACTAAAAATATCTGAACGATTCACGCTTTCTTTCATAATACGTAGGTAGTAGTTAGCTTGCGGGTAAATGGCCTAGATGAGTCACCTAGCCATATTTGTTTACTTGACGCTTCCTATCACCTCGTAAATTAAACATTAAATACTAAGAGTCACCGTACTTCCGTTATGGTATTGTTCATAACTGTTATCAGCTACCATTTGAGTACCCACATTCCTTGATAGTGATGACGTTAATAAACTTGATATTGTTCTGCGAAGGAACTAATGTCTGTCATACGTCCTAAAAATAAGATAACTGTTATGTTAACTGAAGTTGAAGAAATCTTACTTTGATATCAACACTCATACAATGGTGTAATAAAAGAAAGATGACTAAAGCAAAAAACATCGGAAATTGCTCCAAAAACTACCGTGTCCAACAAATCAGTAGGAAATAACGCAGTTAATCGAACGCGAAGAGAATTCTTTTGTTTGGGATATGTAGCATTTTCTCTTAATCATCTTGTTTCGGTTATTTTCGAGGTCACGTTCAGCTAACAGTACTGAGCAGGGCATTGATTTTGCAGCTAAACTGGGTTGCGGTCGGGAGTGGTATGGTCTGTTACGCAATTTCAAGCAGGCAGTCATACTCGAGTAGCCATAGGGAAATAACATCCACAGTGATTTAAAATAGGTTGGCGCTATTATAAAGTAAATAACAATATGTATGTAGGTCAGGAACAACAAATACTTATTTTTAAGTCCCGTCCAGTAAAGCATAGCAAGATGCGGAAAGACAGTGAAGATATTCTTGAAAGGAACTTTATCCAATAACTGAGTATTACAAAAGACCCAAAAAATTCACAAAACAGTTATGAAACGAAAGATTTGTAACAACAAAGAACCAAGAAATAACTCGTGAGAAGATGATCTGACACGTTTTAGCTGCAATTAACCGTCAGTTTCCATATAGATAAGCCTTCGTTTTATGTGAAAGACCTTGTGCACCAATGAATCCTTGCAAATTCCGCTTCTAATTGCTAACGTTCGCCCACTTTGGAGATGTCTATCATGCGGCATTACGCGTCTCATCCACATCTACACTACATGTTATTCAATTAGTAAATTACTTTGTTTGGCAAATATTTCCTCCTTTTAGTCCAAAACTCCAAGTGTTAACTAGTTCTTTCCCATGGCATTGAAAGAGTTAACAGACATAACGTACTTAAGTACTTAGATTCTAATATGATTGCTTCAGTATTACACATGTTTTGTTATTGCATTTAGACTTAGATTTACGTGGCAGAACTAAGTTCAACGTTTCTGAACAGGTTTAGTTATAATAATAACAAGCAAGCTCCCAGCAAGTCAAGATTTACGATAAGAAACGTTACATGCACTATTATAACAACGATCGGTGTTTTTCGTCCGTGTTATACGAGTTGCTCTAAATAATCTACTGGCAGTTTAACAAACGGCCTGGAAACCTTTGCAGTTGGGTGTGAGTTCAATGTCTTACGATATCACGACGATCTCGTTACGGGGCCTGCAGTTACGTCTCGCTTCATGGTTGTGGATCATAGTGAACCGTGATTTGCGATGCGTTTAAGTGACAATTTCCTCTATGATTGTATATTTGTGTGTGGTCCCTGTTGTCCAGTTACTGAAGTTATGCTTTGGAACAGTGGATAATAGAAGATTGAATTGCAAAGCAGACACAATGTTGTTGTGAGATCGATTGGAATCAACAAAATGTGTGTATAACGCGCGCAAGGAACTACCACAGTAAACTGCAGTTATACAAAGCAGTTAGTTTGAACGTTCTACCGATGTCTACAGGTTAGAGACATTTTTGGGTATTGATCTTAAAAGTTCAACGAACAGTAACCGTTGCAATTCAAGACCCATTTTGAAATTGACGAGCGTGTTTATTGTAAAGAAATTTTGCTCTAATACAATTTGTTCCGTTTTATGCAACAAATCAGTTTCGCACGATTTGAAAGTTAAGCTTAACCAAAAAATTATTCGTTGTGAAATACTTATAAGTGTTAAAGACAGGTTTATCTAGTTCAATGGTTTAACTTGACTGTAGATTGCATTTAAAATTATAGGTCAATTTTATTCAAGCTTAGATGTAGATTAGTCATGATGCAATGAAACCATTTTTAATCTATTCTAGACTGAATACTAGCCTGAGAGGCAACAATATATTATTATTGTAAGTTAGGTAACCCATTTATATGTACGTAGTAAATGGAAATTGAAATCCAGTGAATGCTTTGCAGGCAACTCTTGCGCAAGACGCATGCATGGCGCAGAGTGTGCATTCATACACACGCCCTGTGAGCCTGTGTAACGTTTAGTACTTTATGACTCAACGTTAATGCGACTATCCGTAATGCAAAACGAATTAATCATATGGGATGATGATAAGCTAATCTTTAAAGATCGCAGAACTGTTTGCAAACAACAGCCCCGGATCTTCAATTTTTTTTAGGCGGGGCAAAAACTGAAAAATGCCGCCCCGCCTACATACTTATGTTTATTTTCACCAACGAAAGTAACTTTTTTGGTAGGTAAAGGACTTAAAAAATGTGTCCAAATCATTGTAGGCAGTGCCGGTTTTAACTCTAACAGCTCCCTGGGCGAGATTTCTACGGCGCCCTCCAACTGCAATTCAGACCCATACGAAAAACAGAGACATTTGTAATTATCGATTGAGCGAGCGGAGCGAGCGCGAATTTTTTTTATAGTTAACAAGTCAAAGCAAAAATTACGTAAAATATAGCCAAATCGTACATAAGTTATTGCTGGTTGGTGAATGCAAACCACGGGAAGAAAGCTTCTGATTGCGTGAGCGAAGCGAGCCCCAAATTTTTTGTTATATTTTGGAACTCAAAACAAAAATTACTTAAAATGTAGCCCATACGTACATAACCCATACATCTTTGCTGGTGTTGGCGCCTATGTATTAAAATTTTGGGACTTAAAGTAATATCTACCTTAAATAAGAAAGTTCATATGGGAACTAGAATTTACTTTCTTATTAATAAAAGGAGTTAAAAACGACGCTACCTTTTTGCTAGGGTAGACTAAAAAAATTGAAAAATAAAAACAACTGTAAAGGGAAGCAAGCCCGAAAATTTTTGAGTTTAGGATCAGTAAAAGTCTTAAACATACATACATAATAAAAGGCATCCGTGAAGTAAAGAAATCGCGAGCGAAGCGAGCGCGAAAATTTTGAGTTTTGGGACATAAAAGTAGTGTTTGTTCGAGAATTTCTCAAATTTAACGCGAAATTAAACACAAATTAAAAGAAATCGTGACTGGATCGACAGTCAGCTGTATGTGTTTGTTTCTTCGGTGCTCCAACTTTTTGTTAAATTGAGAACTCTAAAAGATTTTGAGGACTTCATAATTTTTTTTGCTACATTTGGCTTTTATAAGGTAAGACAGCGTGAATTAGACTTCTGAAGCTAACAAGGTAGGTAATGTCTGTATAATATTGCGCGAGCGAAGCGAGCGCGGAATTTTTTGAGCCTACGACACAGAATTACCCGATTAAGTACATTGTCAAGCAACAAGTAGTCGCGAGCGTAGCGAGCACGAACTTTTTAAAGATATTTGTTTGAAGACTCACAAATTAAACTGGGAATTATGTACAAATAAAAATTAACCATGATTAGAGCGAATGCCACTTGTGTTCGTTGATTC
The DNA here is from genome assembly GCF_030705265.1 of Helicoverpa armigera. Classification (NCBI taxonomy): domain Eukaryota; kingdom Metazoa; phylum Arthropoda; class Insecta; order Lepidoptera; family Noctuidae; genus Helicoverpa; species Helicoverpa armigera. The sequence goes on along the minus strand of NC_087132.1, from coordinate 2,428,137 downwards.
GGTGCGTCTATAAAAATAATAAACCATCAGAAAAATAGGACATACATTTTCATTTAGCCGTGAGCGAAGCGAGCGAGAATTTTTTCACTTAGTTGGAGGATGTTAAAAGTGAAAAATAATCTAAATGATCAATTGAACAAAGCGAAGGCAACTCTTTTAGAAACTTTGCTAGTCAGTACCATGATACAATGGAACTTCCTTATCAAACGGGTGTAATTTCATCGAAATTTCCTGATGGTGGGGCGTCCCGCGGCGCCCCTGAGACCGAGGCGCCCGGGTTATTGGCACACCCTGCACCATAGGTTAAGACGGTCCTGTCCTATGATGTAGGATTTAAAATCAGGCAGCCGCCTGATTTTGCCGCCCCCTGAATTTGCCGCCCGGGGCATGGGCCCCGGCTTGCCCCCCCCTAGATCCGGGGCTGGCAAACAACGAAAACAACTAAGAACTCTCTTCATTAAAACTGAAGTACCTAGCTAATGGTCCACAGGGATTTATGTTGTTGGACTTTTTCCTCTAATCATTTATTCAACAATTTCACTAATTTATTTACATATTAATGCATTAAATTAATATTCATAATTAGCTACACAAATTACCTCATTTCCTATAGCTTGCACCGGTATTAAACTCGAGGTTACGTCGCCGCTGGTTCGAGTCAGTGGTTTGCGTAAAATTCCTCATTCATTCACGAACTTGGTTCAAATTACGATAAGTTTTTCTTTGCAAAAAGGTTGAGTTAGTTAACGGCATAAGGCTAGCACGATTGTTCGACTGATTTGAAGCAATGCCATCGTTTTTGCAACTAGTGTCTTTTCAGTTGCCTATTGCAGATAATTAGACTAGGATAATCGAGTCTAGTGCTGAACATGCATTAGTTATGTAACTCAAAGTTAGAACTTTTCCGCGTTTCCATTCAATAAATTATTTTTCTACCCATTACGATACCAAAGCATCTACATTTAGAATCCATTAGATGTTAGCAATAAAGTTCGTGGCCCAAATAGTCGAGTTCAAAGATGAGTTAAGAAATAACTAATGTCTTGGGATTTGAATGGCTGGCATGCATGTGGTATGTATAACACTCCAGGGATAAACATGTGGGACAAAGGCCATTGTGTAATCCCAGGTGGACACAATAAGTGTTGTCGGCGATGTTTTTAATCAATCATGCTACAAAGACGCGAGGAATGTCAGTAGGTATTGTGAAAAGAAGTGTGATGTGATGAGTATGGTAGAACCACACCTGTAAGAAGTAAAATGATTAGGTGTAGGTACCGTCACTGTTTACTTTATTGATATGAAATTGATTAGAGATTAGACACTTATAACGATAATGTCGAATAACATAAACTTCCTACATATTTTGGAGAATCATTTCTTCATATTTATAAACACAGAGCTTCATGTCACTAATACTAAATTTTGAAATTTTTCTGGTACCTCAAGTCACCATTTTGCCTACAGAAAAATAACCGGGACAAGATAGTGCGTGTTTTAGTGTCGCTTAACATTTGGCACGGGAGATACCATCGTCCCGCTCTGTTTGCGATTGTGAAAAGCGTGACAAATGGACTCGCTTTACGCCGATCTGTGAAAAAATACTCGTGACTCCAAAACGCCTCTGTTATGGTGACATTTCCTTTGAATACTTTCTGCAATTTCTACTAACAAAAACTTATGTTCGAGGGTTGATGACTGACTGCGTTTGACTGTAAATCACGTTGAAGCTGTTAATAGGTGAACAACCTAGAAGTATTTGCACGCCACGATTACTTACCAAGTCAGGATCGTGATGTCGTGATCCATTATACAAACTGCTTCTTTGCTCACCTGAGTGGGGTTCATATTACTGATCGTTTTATATTGGGGTAATGAAAGCTAGTTAATATTATTTTGTAGAATGTCATTACTGAAATGAAAGGCATTATGGATAATACGTAGATTAAACTTTCAAGTTAATGAGAATCTAAATATGTAGCTACCTACCATACCCATGTATGGTACAAATACATTATATGATAACCAAGGGTGATTTTAGAGCTATCCAATTTAAATTCATCGTTTTCGCCGAACATAGTACCTATTGTAAAGATGACGATGTCGAACCATATCTTGTGCTCGATTGTACCCACCATATATGACTTGACTGGGGTCTTTGAATGGTTTATTACGAACCAATCTTATAATATCTTGCCATTCATTATAATCTGAGCAATATAAGCCTTGTAGATTTGCATTTGAGAGTTCATAATTAGCGGCGTACCTATTTATACGTACGCCGTAGTTAATCTAACGCGATTCTAGTCTAATTTTCACTTGACTTGCTTCATTAATCAAACGTGTAATGTCAGCTACCTCATGTATTGAGGCCAGCTGTCCGGTATTGGTCACATTGTGGCCCTGGTTAGAGTTATCTTTGCCCAATCAATCCTGTCTTTCGAAAATAAAAAGGGGTTTATGTTTCCTGGAAATTGTAACATAGCTCATTGTTTGAAATGATAATGCTTACGAAATTATTCGCAAAGCATTGCAGACATTGTTATTACAATTTGGCACCTTCGACATCGGAGAACAATGAACTTTTAATGTGGAGGTCATAACTGTACCTATTGAAGCATCTATTTTACTTTTGTTTTGGGTTTTTAAGTCAATCCTTTGTCTAGTTTTAGTCTGTGCCTATATTAAGAACTTTTTCCTACTATCTTCTCCTACATTCTCCTGGATACAGTTGTATATATGTATAGTTATATATATATATATTATATTTATATATGCATAAATATATATTTTTATTATCTTCCACTGATGCTCAAATTGTGTTGCACCTACCACTTCTATTTCACCACCACCCTAAGGTAGACTGGCAGAGAACGCCTAAGGCGTTAAGTCCGCCGTTGTACAATGTGCAAAAAGTATTTTAAATAAGAAATGGCCTGCTCACTTAAGCCCCTGTTCTTTTAAGTTTAGGATTCTTGATATTTGTTTATGGTCTATCTACAATTCATAATCATCTTCTGGTACGTATATTTAACTTTATGATTTTGTTCTGGTTCAGTTGATTACTGGGGCTCGACAGGTCACTCTACATTGTATTCATTGTTTATAGTTTCCTGTTGTTTATCAAATTAAATATGATATTCACATGAGAGTTCATATCTAATTACTATTGTGAACAAAAGCTCACAGCTTTGGCATATAAAGGCCAAAGGCAAAAGCTTTTTGTTTAGGCCACTAGCTACTATATTGTCTATCCTAGAACCTATAATAATAGCTGTATGTTACTTATTGATTTCCTTCAACATAACAATGTGTATTTCAAATCTGGAAACAAATTGCTCTAACAGTGTTTGTTTTGATTAGGTAAGTCCCTACAGCCTATAGGTAGTAGAAACGTGGTTACTTTTAAACCAGCCAGCGTGATCGATCCATGGGAATCCAGACAGCCATAAATAGCAGTTGTATAAATTACTTGGCGGATAACGAGCACGATCCATGGTGAGGCATGGTGCACGGAGAAATCGGCGGAAGCACGGACCGCTAGTCCAGGCACTTTGTTAGAGAATTTCTCCTCTAATCAGAGACCAAGTGATCAGGCCCTTTGTAATTAGTGCACAAGAAGCTTAATTAGCAGTGTTACTAGATTGTACAACATGTTATCAAAGCCTGTGTGGCGTACAGTAGTACGCTTAGAAAGGTCTCTTTCGAGTTTAATTAAAAGCAATAGTATTTCTAACTATAGCAAAGGTTATCTCTTAAATCTTATAATAGCAATGTGCTTATGTAAATAATAGGTAAACAGGACAATATACAAATATTTTTTTACTAAAACAATACCTATCCTCACCTGTCGTGAACCCTCATTTGTGATTCCACGCGACGCGGCCCTCACAGGAAGTCGTCGCCATAAGACTTGGAATTTGCCTTGAATGTCCCATAGTTATACTAATGCCATGTTGGTGTAAATTCACCGTTGGTAATGGAGTTTTGTTTATCACTTCTGCATAGTTGGGAAAAGGCTCGGGAGAAGATGATATGTATTTGAAAGGCATAAGTTACCTATAGACATTATAGGAAAGAACTTTGATTAGGGGACAAGAAATTTGAAACATCAGTATTCAGAATTGGGCTCTAGGTACGTCTTTTGAGAGACGTTCATAAATATAGGGTACCTACTGAATTTCAGAAGAAATAAACATGAATGCTCTCCTACCTAACGGAAAAATTATAATTCGAAATATCCCAAACAACGCAACAATCATCGAAAAACTACCTACTCGCTGTCCAATTTCCAATCATACATTCTAGCGAACTCATGCTATATTGTGCAATAGTATGCTCATGTAACGTTTTATCGCATTACTTTGTTGACTTTGACCTTCATATAATAATATAGTCTTGAACTTGAATATGATACATGTAGGTTAACTTTCACCAAACTACGATCGCAATTTACAATTTTCAAATCGATACTTCTGCATTACCTACTTTGGTGCAGGCTTTTGAGTCTTTATAGAAGTTAACGTATCTATTAATTGCAGTTAGACTGCAGCCTTGGTAACCTGAACGGTTGTTTCACCTTTCAAAATCGCAAACTATAAGCACGCTTCCAAATTCACAACCTACGGCCGGCTGATATCATATGTCATTGCCATTGGCTTACGTAATGTTAATAAAAAAGTATAGGCACTTATACCTATTTAACAATCAAGTTTGGTGTGCCTGTCCATCTAGATTCTTACTGCTTGCGTAAATATGTATATTGGCAATCAGCTTATGTGACCTTCAAAACTTCGATCCCGGTTTTACTTCTTCTGTGCTGCCCGTTTACAAAGAAGTACCTACTGAGTCTCTTCTCTTGTCTACCCTACTGAACCGATTTGAAAAAAAATCTGTCTTAGAAATGTACATTCTTCCCGAGTAACATAGGCTATATTTATCCCGATACGGACAGTAGCTCCCAAGAAACGCTGGTGAAACCACGGGAAAATGGCTATGTTTAATAAGATGTGTTGTAAAAATGTTAAGTTTAGCGTGTCCAATAACAAAAGAAACACGAAATCTTAAATACTCACCACGCTTTATTGCTGACTCACAGTTCAAACCGGTGTCCTTGCCTCGTCCTTTAGTTTCTTTACCGGTGTTTGATCTTATGTGGGGGTTTTTATGACTAGTAGATAGTTAGCCACGCGTAACGATTTAACGGACGTCTGGCGACCTGCCTTAAAATATTCTGGGTGACGTGTACGGAATCATAAAAAAGCCTTTTGGGTATCGTTTTGTCGTGCTCACGCGAGACTATACCTAGTTTACTTGTGTTCCTTTCAAGTTTGGGTAAAAAGTGGAACACATTATCGAATGTGTACCACACTTCTTACTTGTTTTTTGGTGTAAACATTTTAAAATCAAATCCTGTGTGTAAAATTGCTAGCCGATTGCAAAATACTCAACGCCTACATGCCAACCACCTTCGACAACGTCTAGACTAGACCATTCACAAGTAGATCGTTTAGCATAAATATCTGGTCATTCATCCAACAGAACCACACAAAACTTTCTACTGAATTGAAATGCTAAAAGTAGGACTCAATTTCGCGAACATACGTTTTTTAAACCGATATTTATGAGTCAATTATGTTGGTGTATTGTCGGTCGTTCCCCTAATCGGAATTACATCATGCGCATTCCAATTTAGCGACGGTTAGGTAACAGTTGGGCAGTAGATCGTGACTGTATGAATAGGGTGGTATGAAAAGGCAGGAAGCCATTGCGACGAAGTGCAAGGGCGCATCGTGCGTGCGCGTACGACGGACGGCGCGATCGCAGGCGCAGCATGATGTCATGTGACTGTTGCATTCGAGTCGATGACCATTGTTTAATAATTTAATGTAAATATATGCATTTTACGCAAACTAGCCTACTTCTGATGTATTGTCTCTACGACGGTTGGCTGATAACAATTTATTGTAACATAATTAAAAACAAATATTTTTTGTACAATTAATTATACTATAACAAATAGATCGACAAGTCTCTGTCATAAGAATATAATGACCGAACAAAATGAGTTCATTTAATTATTGTAGGTGTGGATAATAAAGATGTATTACTCTACTAAATCTTAAAAAAACCTGACTAATTGTCTGTCTTCCTATAATTTTCGTTTGCAAAATAATATATTGCAGTGCAGCCTTTTTTACCAAAGCTCCATTTATCATCATCGCCTACGCATGGCTAGCTACCATCCGTTTTGCAGAGATAAGAAACTTTTTCTCTATTTGGACTTCCCGTCTATTTTATACTTGTTTATATTTTTGTCGGTCTTTCCGTTGCAGTTGCTTCACGCGCAGGTGGATTTACCACGGACTTCGTTTTAACAACTATCAATAATATTGCTAAATGTGTTTTAGACATCCGCCTATTCTTCTTGGGTTACCCCTTGTGCGCTTGGCCGACTCTCTAATCGATGCCTTGTGAAATACAGAACAATACAATGTGAACATTAGATTTGCACGTTGCACATCCCTTTCACTTGTAACATGCTGTTATAATGACATCTTTGATCCATATCGATATGTAGGGTAGTTGGCACTCCTCATTTTGTTTTGCCTAAAAACTTCATTAATTTGAATCTTGCAATATCAATATTTTATGTAGTTCTGATTTTCTTGATTGTGAGAAAGTACACAATTTGAATTGTCCATGGGATCATATGAACTTTTGTTCCACATAACATTATTCACGCTGCTTTCGTTTTCTTGGTAAGCGTAATTTTAGTCGAGTAATATTTTTATCGTCCAGATCTTAAAAAGAATAACAGCCATTTACTTTCCTGCAGTTCCGTCGTCTAATGTTGAATCGAACTTAAGAAGATAAATTGGCTCTCATTAAAACACGAATTTTCATAATTTATTTTTATGTCTGAATGCTATCTGGTGTCTTTACATATTATCTCATTTAATTCCAGGGTGAACATCAAAAAGGGATAACCTTCACAAGTACTGAAGAGCCAGATAAGCCTTCAAAGCCTATACCAGATATCCGTCTGGTAGATGGACCATCCATCTTAGCGGGTAGAGTACAACTGTTACATCGAGGAAAATGGAGATCAGTCTGCACGAATTCCAGAAAGTATGAATTCAGAGAAATATATACAATAAAGTTTATATTATTACTAATTGAAGATTATAATTTATACCTGTTTTCTTTCTTTTCAGTTGGACTGTCAACGATATGGAGACAGCTTGCAGACAATTAGGCTTCATGGGCGGATCCTTCTACAATTGGATCGATCGCCAGCCCGGAAGAAGAGCAAGATTATTATTTGAAGAGCCTAAATGTAAAGGAACAGAATACGACTTATTCCAATGTGACTGGAACTCCAGACAACTCGGTTCAGGCGTTTGCGACTACCATCCCGACCTAGCAATTCAATGCTCACCCCACCATGATGTTAATGATCTTGGTAACTCGAGAAGACATTGGAGAGGGATACGCTTCGAAAATGCTATCTTTGAACGAATTCTCACTGCAGCAAATACTCTGTACGTTCCTACATCAATGTCCAGACTGATGCATATCACTATAAAATATGCAGGTCTAGGTAGAGATAACAATGCAACAAGTGCCTTAGATGTTATAGGAGTCCCACCGGTCATGGAAGACATAGAAATATCTAACTCCGCCTTCAACGCGATAAATGTGACGTCACCCAACGCTCCCATCGTTATAAATAATTGCACGATTCAAAACAATAGAGGATATGGCGTGTATGTGAACTCTACGTATGGTATGGCCAAGATCGAGAATTGCTTGATTCACGACAATGGTGGCGATGGGGTCAAATACGTGGTGCACGAAATGAACATCGATGAGAGATTCGACAGGAGTGAAATATTTGATTTATGCACATTAGCATCGACACCGAGCCAGACGTTTCCTATTCAAATGTCAATTGAACAATCAAGATATTCTAATATGGAAAGAGATTGCCATCAGAAGTTTTACACTAGACCGGACCATGTTTTAACTTTGAGTTTCATTAAACTGCTGACTAATCAAAACAACACAGGTGAACTATTTGTATACGATGGATTAACAACAGACGACAAACTCTTGACAGCATTCAATATTAGAAATCACACGCGACCGCAGAGCGTTACGTCAACAAGGAACCGCATGTACGTGAGATTCCGAGCTAACACGCGGACGGATATTACTGGTTTTTTGAGGTTGACATCAGGTATTAGCAAAACGTACGATTTAAATGTAACCGATACAATTATATCCGATAACAATGGCAGAGGCGTGGTAATAGAAAACTTGAGATCACAAATTCACATACATCGTACCTCAATATCCAATAATAATCATGTTGCTGGTCTTCAAGTCGTGAGTGGGGCTGGTGATGTAAATGTAACGGAAAGTCGAATATCGTTTAACCAAGGTGACGGTGTCAACATTACCGTAACTGGAGGAAACAGAAACATATCAAGAAGTATTTTAAGTTCTAACCAAGGCTATGGTATAGCAGTCTGGATAAATAATACTCAAGAAACGGAATATATTCCAGTAAACCAGACAACTGCAGTTGAATATTCAGAAATATTCAAAAACTTAGATGTAGGAATATTACATGGAAACTTTTGTGGTGACAGCTGGGTTAATATTACTGGAAACTGGTTTAATACTAGCGCTGAAAGTACGGTAGAAATATCTACCTGTTGGAGACTTAATAATCCAACTAGATTGCTCAATTTGCAAGTAGGTCATAATAGATTTTACGAAAACCAAAGAGTACCTCTAAAAATCCAACCGGCTCTCAATATAAACGGAAGGATTGAATACAATTATTTTGAACACGGCAATTATGGTGCAATCGTTATTCTAAACAGAATAGAAGGCAAATATTTAGAAGAGTTTGAAATTTTACCGGCCCGATTCCATATACAACACAATTACTTCTTTGGAAATAAGGGTCCCTTCGTAGTGAACCTTGGACTATCGCCTTATAGTGATCTGCAATATATTCTATTTTCTAGAAACTTCCTACGAGACAATAAAGTACGAGAACCGTATGAGCCTCTAGAAGGCATATCATCTAGGCTAACTCCTAGAAGTAGAGTTGCAGCGACGATTGTTCTAGCATCGAGTAATATCGATGTCTTCAGAAATATCATAAATAACCCAGAAGCTCAATATGAAATTGGTTCGCATGTCGAAGATCAGAGTAAGATATTAAATTGTACCTACAACTGGCTTGGCTTCGGTGAAGAGGAAAAGGTTTACAACAGATTATTCCACAGGAAAGATAGATACAACTTAGCCAAAATTGTTTATATGCCTTATTTATTACATAGCAGTAATCCTGGAGCGACGCAAATAAATTATAATTCACTTTATGTTCCTCAATTTAACGTCCCCGGTACCTTCACAGTTGGAGGTGAAGTCGAAGGAATAGAAATACTTCGTCAAGGCGAATACGATGTTGATAAAGACATTAACATTCGTCCCGGAGGTAAATTAGTATTACAATCAGGAGTCACATTAAAATTCCCTCCAGCTATAGGAATAATGGTTGCTGGGAAACTAGACGCAAGAGGAAAACGGCCCAATGATATAACATTTACCTTAAAAGAAGAAGTAGTGATGACTAACGAAAGCGTTTATGAAACGGATTTTGAGCCAACAACACCTGGGTATACCGAGCCCATTGTGCCAATAAGACTTTTAGGAGGCAGAACACAGCATGAAGGTCGATTGCAAGTGAGGCTCGATGATAAATGGGGCACGGTGTGTAATTACAGGTGGAACATAATTAACGCAGCTTTAGTCTGCAATCAACTCGGCCTCGCTTTGAATCCAGATGATTGGTTCCTGGAACCTAATGAAATACCATCAGCAGGTTTGACAGAAGATATTATTTTGTCCAACGTCGAATGCTCAGAATTTGATAACGATATTACAAAATGTAAAGCAGAAACTAAAGATCACTTTGAAAATTCTTGTACACATGAAAATGATGTAGGTATCAGATGTTACGAGACAAGTTGGGCTGGTGTCAGATTCAGTGTTATATCTGAAAGAGCAGATTTACAGTATGTCACAGTAGAAAAAGCCGGACTCTTGGACTATTCTTCTAATCTTTTCAAACCAGCCTTACAGATAGATTTTGCTCGGCACAGCTTAGAAAGTATCAGAATAACTAACAATTACCACGATGGATTAGGTATACTTTATTCTGATTTATATGGAGCTGACGCAGTTAATACAGTACGTAACTCAGAGTTCAGCTATAATAGAGGAAGCGGTATTAGTTTCAAGCAACTGGGTCTAAAAGTGTATGGCTCCGTGATAGAAAATAATAATTTGGCTGGAATTTCACACAATCCACACATTCCTGGTGCACAGCAAAGAGAAATTGCTGGCTGGTTTAATTTAGATCCTGGATTCAACATGGACGAATCTAATTATCACCCAATTATGATTCCGGAATATATAACTGACATAAGTTTAGTGAATGGTGAAACAAGGCACATCGTTTTCACAAAGCGACAAGGAGAAAGTGTTTCAAAAACATACAACATAAAATGCAATCCAGGTTACGTTCTTGGACTACAACTTCTTAATCCTATACATAATTTTTCAACAGAAAATATTTGCATTTATGATTCGCAAAATATAAACGAGGCGAGTACTAAGTGGTGCCTGGATCGCGATCTGTCGACATTTCCGACAACAAGTAGCAGCTTCGGTGTAGTCATAACATATGAAAGTGGAACGAATGCTCTAGGAGGCGTTGTGTTAGTTGTGAGCACAATCATAGCTCCGGTACAAAATCTTAGAAACAGAATAGTAAGAGGACCTGTGCCTACACTACAGGTAGTCAACACCAAAATAAAAGGCAATACGAAAGGAATCAAAGCTTTGTACTACAATCGTTATTTAAATGAATTAGGAGACCACTTTCTACGGAAAGCTAATGAAAGCATTAAAATATTCAGCTGTGAAATTGCGCACAATAAAGAGGAAGCCATCTACGTTAATACTCCATTCTGGGATATTCACGAAAGTAACATTACGGAGATCACTATTATGGTCAACAGCAGTTTGATCACAGATAATGGCAAAGGAATATTCCACTTTGCTAGAGATTTAAGAAGCTCAAACAATTTGTATCACTACATACTGCAGGATAATACAATAGAAAGAAATAAACAGGGTGGTTTCGACGTGAGCTTACCATATGTTTGGCAGTACAATGAAAACTTTACACATTCCGTCTACATGCACAATAACACGTGGCGTAACAATCAAAACTTCGCATTGATTGTAGATGGCCATTTTGCCGAAGTTAACATAACAAAGAATATATTCACGGATAACAATTGCAAAACCGGGCTAATATCCATTCAAGGTATGGAAAAGAAAATGATGATTGATGGAAACTTTATTGAAAGGAATAATGGTCAGTTTATGGTGAAATTCCATATGGACAGTCAAAGTGAAATTATGGGCTTAGTTTATGCTCTTTTCATATACAACCAAGTGAAGAATAATAGGCATACGTTAGCACAAGTCAGTCGAGGTGCTTTAATAAGGAATGTTGAGCCGACATACGTGATTGGATTCAAAGGAATACAGAAAGTTAAAGTCAGCAGGAACTTATTCGGAAATAATGCACTGGAGTACACACTGCTCGCCGGCATTAAAACAGCAAAGATCAATAATTTATTAGATGTAACTGAGAACTGGTGGGGAAGCACGATAGAGAAAGACATTAGGAATCAGATATTCGATTTTGATGATTGGAATAACCATGCTATTGCTACGTACTTACCGTATTTACTTGAAGATAGCATTGATTCTAGTGTGTCTGCATCGTTCAGCCCGGAGATAATTGTGGATACAAACGAGCTGGGAGGCAGATTATTATCAAACTTTACTATTGAATCGAGAATTGCTCCATACACGGTGAGAGCCGATATCACAGTTATGCCAGATGCTATTTTGACTATAAGTCCAGGTGTTATTTTGGAATTTGCACCTAATGTTGGTATACTCGTCATGGGTAACCTTCAAGCTATAGGCCATAGTCAAGCGCCTATAGTTATGCGACCTATGACTCCAGCAACAAATGTAGAAATTAATAGAATAGAAAAGAGAGACGTTAGTCAGTATTCTTCAATCCACCACAAACATAGACGGCAACTAGAATCACTGACCGTACCGAACTCTATAAGGTTGTGCACTGGAAGAAATTGTTCTATCAACGATAATACAGCTGAAAGAACAAATGAAGGTTTTCTCGAATACTATAATAAAACCACTCTTCAATGGGTACCCATGTGTGATAATCGCTTTACGGAAAGAAATGCTCAAGTTGTGTGTAGGGAGTTGGGTTTCGATCCAATAAACGTGTTCTTTGCTCACGACAGACGTGTCGAATATCATAGTAATTCTTTGTCGAGGATTTGGTCTTGGCCAGAGCCTCTGCAGTGTGTCGGCACGGAAGATCGTTATGAAGAATGCCCAATAAGACTGAACGGACAACTATATGGTCATAGACATGAATGTAAATGGGATTCTGAGTTCGTGTTCATTCACTGTGGTACGAGAAACCTAGAAGAAAATCTGGAATATTGGGGTGGCATAAGATTTGCTAATCCAGAATTTGAGTATTCTCTTTACGAGCACCGTATTCACGACCACCATACACACGAAACAATGAAGAAATCTGAAAGTGAATTAGTTCACGTGCAAATAATTGGTGCTGGTATACTGCACAATGAGAAATCTCCAGCCGTACAAAGTATAATTAAGAATCCTAGAATACAGAATGTAAATATAACAAAATGCGCTCATCATGGTATTAATTTAATATCACCCACCGATTCTGTTAATATGATGTTTAATTCTGTGAATGATATATTAGGGGAAGGTGTTAGTGCCATATCGTTGAATGGGGAAGGTAGAGAATCTGATGAATCCAGTTTTACGCCGCTAAAAGATTTGAATCTTCCTTATCACCTGTTTTCGCTTATCGACATATGCGATAGTACTAAGATGATCACAGTTGAAGAGCGGGTCTTGCTGTACTACAAGTATGACAACAATCCTGTGAACTGTGTTAAGATATTCAAGAGCATGTTCCGAGTCAAGCCATTTGGATTTAGACTGCTTCAGTTTAATCTCTTCAACCACACTCAGAACTATGGAAAACGTGACTCTTTATCGCTTTACGATGGTGATATTTACAATATCACGGCACCGATGATTGGTTATTTGGAAAATGGATCTCCTGATGAAAAGAAGCTCTTCAAGACTGAAGGAGCCAGTTTGAGCGTTTCTTTGTTTGCAAATGGGGCATCTGCTGTCCATGGATTTATTGCGGAGATTGTTACTTTACCGATATCAGCTATTGGTTTCAGTAAGTATTTGATCACCATCTATTGCAACCTTTAAGCAAAGTCATTTGGGCATAGTACCTTTTTACTCATGACGTATTATTTTTTATAGACCGTGATGTCCAGCACAATATATCGAGCAGTGAATTCATCAAGAACAGAGATGGAGCCATAACGTATCAGTCTGTAGGTGAAGTGAATCCTCTGGTGGCTATCACAAGGAACGAGATCAAAGACAACTGTCTCAAGTTGTATGGAAACTTTACTTCATGCCCAGCAGCTGTTAGGGTGGATGTTCAGAATACTCAGACACTGGTATTTAGAGTAAGTATCTAAGATACACCGGTTCTGCAAACAGGAGAAGCACTAAAGTGAAATATTCATTTCTTATCTATTTATTGTCTTTCAGAATAACTTGGTGCGTAATAATGTGGGAGGATTATTAGTCAGAGCAGATTCCCGAGGATCAGCCACTTCGCTCCGTGGATGGATTCATAACAACTTGTTCTTTGCTAACCATGACCTTCCTTGTCTTAAAGTCGAAGGTATGTCTTCAGTTGCAATCACTATCTTTCATTTTATTTTACCCTTGTTTATAGTATCTTATTGGTAATGTATTCTTTCAGGACGCCAATCATCACCATACCAAGAAGTCACGATATACCGCAACTACTTCACTCGCAACAGAGTTCCTTTCAGTGACGTGATCATCCTAAGACAGGTGGTCTCCAACTTCACGTACAACTATGTTCATGATAATACTGGCATGAGGATCCTCGAGGTTTCAGGCTTCGATAAAGTCAGGCTGCCTATTTATCAGACCACTTCGCATAACGGATTTTACAAGTAAGATTTATTTGTCTTTTAGATTTTATGTATGTCAAGTCTCCTTTATTTTTCCCGAGAGGCCTATATTTATTTTGAGCAAGGCCTGAAAGTATATATATTACTTTAAAGGACAATGCTCAAAAAAAACCCAAGCCCGGCGCAAACGAAAAGTAACTCAAATTATAGGTAGTAATAAGTAATGAAATACTGCATAGGAGGCATCATCGAAATCAATGGCTAAATGTATGAAATTGCTATTTGATTTTTTAAAGGGGTAACATGAGCAGCTGGGGCTTATAGTTTAATTAAAGTGTTATCTGAAACAACAAATAAGTAATATGGCAAGTAATAAGCTTCTCCAAAAAGATAAATCAATACCGAAGTACAGGCTGCAGCGCCCACGTCATCGCGTCATGAGCGTTTTACATTACTTAGGGTGGGCTAGACATGAGGAACAGTTCGCGCATCCCGCAACATTTTTGGATCTCGTCGTGTTAGAAATAAAGAATCGATGACTTAAGCGTTATTATTAAAATGAAAAGTACATTTATATCCTGTTTTAGTTCTATCATCCTATTATCTAGTAAAAGTAGGTAGAATAGTGGAGAAGTTGCTATAAACATGTCATTATGTACACTCTTAAACCACAACTGTATCTGTTTGCTGTTCCTTTTACTAATACATTATGTCACCTCTAAAATCTTTTTTTTTTTCATTTCTTTATTTAATTCGGGGTTTTTATCCACATGGATATATCAACCCCATCGTACCCTCTAAATTCTATTGACATAAAACACTATAATTCTCTAAAATCTTGAGTAGCAATGTACCGCAGATGTTAAAATTCGAATAGCAATTTCACATATATAGCCACTGATTTCGATGATGCCCCCTATGTAATATTTAATTACTTATTTTTACGTATATTTTGAGTTACATTTCTTTTGCGCCGGGCCTGGGTTTTTTTCTCATACTTCATGAGCATTGTCCTTTCTACGTAAGTAACAATGAGTCTGTCACAAGGCAATAGAGAAAAATGTTTAGATTGCTCTTAAAAATGTCTATAAGGAAAGAACCTGGCACAGTTGCGAATATTTTTGAATTTCCAGTATCAAAAAACATGCTAAGAAGATCTGTTCACAGCAAATTTATTAAATCTTCATTTCAGGAACTATGCCACTGACAGAGAAGGTCGAGCCACAGTTGTTGCAGGAACAGCCGGTCAGAACTACGTCGACAACATATTCTTCAACCCCGACAATGATTACGAAATGATCACAGTCAACAGATCTATGTAAGTACTACCACCAGATAATAATGATTGGATTAATAGCTTCGATATTGTGATTAATAATTCCTATTTGCTTTTGGTAAATTCTCGCGGGCTTAAAATTTAGTCTTTATAATACCTAATGGATGTTTTATCCGATCAATCTTGAAGCACTTTGTAACAGGTTTAAATACGAGTACCTATATCTCGATGATATTATCATATTTATGAATATCATGATATCCCTTTCGAAATCGAATATTTATGCTTTTATTTCCCTCGCATGTTAATTATGTATTTTTACAAGGAAAGATAATTATCTTGCATGTTTTTGTTGCATGGCTACCCGGACAATAGCTTTGTTGACTATAATCCGACTGTCATGAGGTGAGTTTACGATCAAAATTTTGATCTATTCAATATCATCCTTCACCTAAATATCTACTACTTACACCTAGTTTTATATTGGATGAGCTTTTAACCTCAGGCACACTTCTTCTAATGCACGTATAGGGCTTAGCATGAGTTACATTGCAACTTTGAACTTCGCTTTCTTAACTTTTATTTATTTTTGACACAATTCGATCATTGATTTCTCAGCTGTTTATTATTTATTACCATGTTCTTCTTCATCTGCTAGTTATATGTACTTTTAGCAATCAGAGTTTGGGGGCATTCTTCTGCAAAGAGCTGTCTGAATCACTAATTGCATCGTTAAAATGTTTTAATAGCACAACTTTACTCCATAACTAGTTTGGTTATTTGTTTTAAATTAGTGACGTAGTACTGTAGTCATTCCAAATCATTCGCACATCATCGTATTGTACTTTTTGTGACATACTCTAATCTCTTTTGTATAATTCTAGTTCCCTTGACTTGTGGCGTACTCGAATCGATGCAAAGCACAATTTCTGGAGTTACAACGAAACATTAGCTGTGGCCGGTCGTATCAGAGACCAGAGTGATAACCCAATGCTTTTAGAAGTGGACTATAGACCATTCTATATGAATAACCAAACGGTCCTGGGCGGTGGAAAATGCCCTCCGGGTTGGGACGCGGTTGCTGGAACCTGTTATATGTACGTAGGAGCCCCGATGACGTATGAAGAAGCCAGATTATTCTGTTTGGTAAGCATTGCTTTTTTTGAAACCTGATTGGGCTTTATGATATGAGACACGCAAAAAAGTATGAATGGAGATTCCTCTTTCACACTCTTTAGGATCATAAATAAAATTATAATAGGCTTAATTTGACAACATTTGGCCAGCTCCATTTTTTTGCTATACAAAAAAACGGCAACAAAAAATATTTCTGACGACGAAGGTCCATTAGTCATGTTATTATCCCTTGTCTTTTTATGGTTTCGAACCCAAAGGGTGGCGACCGGTTCCTAGTTTACACAAAACAAGTTTTTTATGACCTTTTTTTTGCAGTCGGACAACGCATCAATGCCGTACGTAACAGGGAACTACGCAGCTCTTTACGAGTTTATCAACCGTCAAAACCAGTGGTTCCAATACGGAGACCGAGTTTGGGTCAACCATATCGACTATGTTACTCAGTGCACTTCGTTTGCGTTTTCGAATGTCGAAATCACTGATTGTAATCAGAAGAACGCTTTTATTTGCGAAATTGGTGAGTTTTTGTTTCTTGACTTTTTTTCTCTATTGCTTCACTTGGTTTATTCACTTGATGTATTCAAAAATGTATTAGATTTAAACTTTTTACGGGAACTAAGTAATGCATTAATAACTCGATTCTCATTTTCGATTCTCAGACCCGAAAATCATGATCGACCCAATGTCGTGGCGTGGGGATACTCTTGCTGTGGCGTTCATTGGAGTACTGATAGCTGCCGTCTTGTTGGTTGGAGCTGCTCTGATCTGCTGGTATTCAAAGTCTAAACACAGGTTTGTAACCTTCATACTTATTTAGGACTTACTAACATAACATCAAGTGTAAGGAATGTCTTTATTCATATCATGTATATGATCTGTGAATGATATTTGTGTCTCTATGTATTTCTATCTATTTGTATCGTTTCCCCAGACACGTCCAAAGATTAGAACGGCGCAACTCGATTCGGCAGTCGTTGCATTCAGTAAGATCCATCGGCAGTATTAACGGCGGCTTCCCTGACACGCCTTACAGAAGAAAACTTGCTCAGATGGTAAGACCTTATCCATTATCAGTTGAACTATGTTCATGCAGAACCTATAGACTGCCAAAGGCAAGATACTTAATAAATTGTGGTCTTTCTACAGAGCACCCGCTCCACTGACACGTTAACGAAAGGCTCAGACTACAGAAAAATGCTGGCCTCAACAACATCAATGGAATCAATGGAAAAGAGTCAGTTCAACTCTTCAATGGACGACAACCAAAGCTTCGACATTTACGAGGCACACAACCCCAATCCAAATGTGATGCCGCTCACACACTCCACATTTGTTAAGAAACCTATCACTCCAGAATATTCCGTGCCACAAAATAACACGAGGCCGTATAACCTAGCGTTTAGGAATGAAGGATATAGAGACAACTCGGGGACAGCGAGTGGGGCGCCGTCGATAAATACGGTGGCTACAGAAGAGATACCTATACTTCATCATGGAGACGGTATGAGGTCGCCTCCTGACGAGTATACGTTGTCTCCGCGGAGTGATTCTCAGTACTTCACATCAGACACATTGCCATTGAGAGATAACTCTGAAGACGGTGATACTATGAAGAGGCAATTAGAAAGAGCGGGGAAGATATACGGGCCGTACGGGGCTCCGGCCGGCAGCTACGGCGCCCAACCTAAACTGTCCTTCCTAATGGAGTTGAGGTCCAAAATGCCGGAGCAGCCTCAACCGGGAGCAGTGCCGACCACTACTTTCGGACAAAGAAATAATATTGCAGGTAAATATAGAAACTTGTTACAAAAATGTTGAATTATATGTATTTTGTCCCATTCTAATTGTGAGCAATTAAAAAATACAGCAGTACCTACCTATAAATACATCTGTGCTGAAAAGTAATTCAGTAGATATCGTGTCGTTGAATTTCTTCTACAAATCTGGAAAAAAAGTCCCGCGCTTTCAGATCGAAAACCGTTTTGATTGACTTTTGTTTGACAGTAAAAGACCGAACTAAATAATAGAATTAGTGCAGTGCAATAACTGACAATATTATTTTAGTGATGTTGTAAAATCAAATGTTAAACTTATTTTAATTTATTTTCTAGATCAGCAGCAATATTACGAAGACAACCTACCAAGTCCCCCTCACCCACCGGTATATTCTAGTGCATACGATACCACTGCATCTGACAACATCCCCAGTTACGATTCCAGTCCGCAAGATCTTTCCAGAGAGTTCGATGATTCGCCATTACCAGAATTACACCACAGATCTAAATCTGAGGCATTATTAGAAACAAATTTCGACTTCGAAGATGGTGATACAAGTCCGTTGCCTATGTCGGAAGCTAGCAGGTCACACAGTCAGCCATTAGAAACTGCTATGTAGTGAGCATTAACTCGAAAATAACGAATACGAGCATAAGTGTTACTTAACAAGGCCTAGACATGGCCGTGACTATTAATAAATAGTATGTCTAAAGGAGTTGATCACACCATCCTATCGTAAAGTAGAAAAGCAAAGAAAAGACTGATTTATGATGTCTTTATCGAGATATTTATTTTTTCTTGCATTTAGTTTCATGCGCGTTATCTATACAAGTGCATTTTATACTTCTGACATTCCAACTTTATCTTATATTCTGTCCCTATAGGTAATTTAGTTAATATGTGTATGTATAGTATTTTAAGTCATAATGACTTTGCAAATTACCAGAGGTGATCGATCTCATAATGAAGTAAACAAATTAAATTCTAATGCTGCGCCTTATGGACAAATGGATGCCTTATTAATAAGTTTTTATTAAGTAAAATATATTTGCATGTATCACAAAAGGAGTAGGTACCTAAAAGGCGTATACTGTAATTGTAATTGTAATTAATGTTTATGATGCAATATTAGATACGTATTTTTCGCACGTCCGTCCTTAAGTGTTGAATGTCTTAACAATGTTTATTTGACAAAATTATGTAAGTAGGTAACTATAAATTAGTTGTAAGATACAGTCTTTCCATATACAATAGTTATAAAGTGTAATTAATTTTTAATCTTATTGATGTTATTTTATATTTCCCGATTGCTTTTATAAAGACCTTACAAACTTCTGTCTATTACAACTTTCTTTTCGTGTTCTGTACAAAACGAAGTTTTATTATAACTTTACCATGCTTTAATACTATGTTTCCATGGAATTTAATATTTACCTTCAGCTTATCACTAAAAAACTTTCGACTGCAGACTGTATTTATAAAATATTACTTACTGCCTTATTTTATAAAGATTTATGACTAAGTTTTTTACATGATTACATGTATTAAAATATTATGACCTAATGTTCATGCTTTAAATGTAAATTGTACAAGAATAATAGTAAAGTATTTAGTTAGTTTGACAAATATAATGATTTAATCAACTGATGAAATATTAATAAAATTTGACACAGTATTTTCATAACAAATCATGTTTTATTTAAATTATCCACATCATGTTCAGCCTCTTCCCATCAAAATACACCCTAACTTTTCTTTGTACCAATACCAGCCCTATCTAACTAATAAGTCTTAGTTGACTGCCCTTTTCAACCGACTTCACAAAAAGACGGCCCTTAAATTCGTCGGTATATTTTATCAGTCGATCAATATCGATTATCTATGAATGCTAAAGACGCTAAAGTGCCAGACCTAATGGGCAAACAATAACCTCGTTAATAAAGGATAATAATTAAACAGTATTGACTTAATAGTCATTACAGCAATTTGCAATTTATAAATAAATCAATGTTTCTGCCAGATCTTAGAAATATTTTTGACAACGCAACACTAGTATTCTGTGATTGGTCGAAGAAGCGACGCGCGTTTTGTTGTTGTAATCATTCATTCAGTTGCGTTCGTTCAGTAAATTCTGACGTCCTCTAAATAGTCTGTGGTTGTGAATCAGTTGAATTTGTTTGACGCATGTATTGACAGCTGTTATTCAATACTCGATTCGATCGAACAAAAATAATTAAATAATATTAATTTTCTCATAATGTTTAAGTGAAAAGTGACTGAAAACCTAAATCAAAACAAAACATATACATGTGCAAGTGCTTAATCGTCAAACAAACCCTAGAAGCCCTACAATAGAAACAAAATACGTACTGAAGAGTATTAGAAAATTTTAGTTTATTAATTGAACCGTAGTGTTTTACGGTAACAATGGATACGACAGGGTCTATTAATACTGACGCTATAGAGAGTATTGAAAACGAGGAAGAAGTTATTGACGATTCTGAAGAGCGAGAGCTGGTGACTGACTCATGTTCCACGAAGGTATTGGACGCTGGCGAGCAGCCTAGAGACAAGTACTGCATTGTGTACATACTGTTCTACCTGTTCGGAGTAACATCACTAGTGCCCTGGAATTTTTTGATCACCGCCAATGATGTAAGTGTTCTTTTTTCGAATTTCTGAAATGCGACCAAGAAATTGACCTTCACGCTGTTTTGGCTGGTTTTTTCGTTAGATGACCTTAATTATTATCTATGAATAGGTCTAATTCCTAATTGTAGCATTGCATTCTTTGTGTATTATTGCTAATAATTAATTTAATAGTGTGTAAACATTACAATATTTATAAAACCTTGAGGTTTAAGGATAAGCCTTGGTGCACTGGCCCTGTCGAGTTTCTGTTTCTATTGTATACAAGAAGTAATTAATGTATCTCAGAATGTGCTGAAAAAAAATCGGAACTCCCAAATATAATTTTTAATTTTATATTGTATTTTTAAAGTATATTCTTGTTGTTTGTAGTATTGGATGTACAAGTTCCGAGATGTCACACCAAATAATCTCACGATGGTGGTTCGGAAGACGCCATTTCAAGCCGAGTTCACTTCGTACCTCAACGTGGCAACGGCCATTCCTAATTTATTGTTCCTCATACTGAACTCTTTATATGGACACTTGTAAGTATAATTTATTTATTGATCTTAACAAATGTATTAAACAAGCTTTTATCAGTGGTTTCATCCTCTTGCTGAGGGAACTAATTCCCACACCAGTATGAAAAGTAGCTTATATGTTATGCTGATATGTATGTAAAGTTACTTCCAAAATCCATTAGGTTGCTTTATTTTGGAAGAGGAACATCTTCATTAAATCTATAGATAAATCGGTGTGTCGCACGATACTGCTATACCATCTGAACTGATTGAGATGAAAATTGGCTTAGTGATAGGCAATCTAGAGACTTTATGTGTGTTTAGATGCCCCGGCACACAGACCAAGTTCTGGGCAAAATCTTGTATTTTCTCTAATAAATCAACTAAACAATATTAAGTGATCACATACTCTTTGTTCAATTGGTGAATATTTTTCATTTACATGTCTGGCCCATAAGTTAATTACCATAAACAAAAACTAGTCAGACCACCACTTAAAACAAGCAATCTATTTAGAGATCAAAAGCTCTTGATATGCACATACATATTAGCAAATAATGTCATTCTTCACAACTAAAAGTGAAAAATAATAACACAACAACTATCTAATTAGTGTTTGTAAATTCATAGTTAATGATAATGAGTACTAATTATTATTGGAAGGTTTACTTCATAACAATAAAATAAAGATTACAAATAAATTATATCAATTAACAGTTTTATTGCTAATCACCTTTAAAAACAATTATTTGTTGTTTCTATTGAATTATTGCCTTCTGACCTTGAGCCTATCTGACTATGAGATTTATTAAATAAGGCCTGATTCATAGTGGTATAAAAATATTAAGACTGTTGATAAAACTGTGTGCCTATAAAAAAAATACTGAGAACAAAGTTTGTTTGTTCAAGCACAACTCAAGATCAACTGAACTGATTATTATGATTTGTTTTCTTTTTTTCTCCTTCCTTGATAGCAGAATAAGAATCAAAAACAATATCCGTGTGTAATGCCAGCCAAAAGTCTCAGTGACATTGTTTTTATCCTAAACATAAAGGGTGTTACTTAGATAGAATAATGAATATTGTTATATTTCTTCCAGAGTGCCATTAAAGGCAAGACTACAAGGCTCACTGATTATAGTGACAATATGCTTCCTGGTG
Source organism: Helicoverpa armigera (assembly GCF_030705265.1). NCBI lineage: Eukaryota > Metazoa > Arthropoda > Insecta > Lepidoptera > Noctuidae > Helicoverpa > Helicoverpa armigera. Next base: position 2,405,425 of record NC_087132.1, on the reverse strand, counting down.
ACGACCACATTTGTGCAGATCAACACGGATGAATGGCAGAACACGTTCTTTATCATCACTATTGTGTCTGTCGTTATTATGACTGGTAAGTCTATCTGTATTTATTTTTGGGTACCATACCCAAAGGGGAGAAACGGGACCCTATTACTGTGAGTGCGTCCATCTGTCTGTCCATCCAGGCTGTAATCTCATGAGTATATTTAGTAAGCACAGTTGAAATTTTCCTACGAAAATTAGTTCTGACCATAAATTACTTCTATTTACTTTCAAATATAATTATAAATAAATAAAATGTCCTAACTGACATACGATTGCTATGTTTTCGGCAAAGAAGTTTTACCTTTAATAATTAAAATAAATTAATGCTTTATATTTAAATAAGTGATGAGTGTAAAATGACTAATATGATGACATGATTTTGTAAGGTGCTTATGGTGAATCATATTATTATGTATATTTGAGAAATTAAGCCAGTAATAAACACCATCTAAACATCCTTTTGATGACGGCATTAAACAAAATTGTTTGCGTATTTCCTTGCTCGTAGAAAGTTTGTCATGTTTTCACATATCATAAGGCCGAGTTACCAATAGCATAAAACACAGTTTTCTTAAAACAACGGTTTACTGTGAATTTTCTCATTCAGTCTTCAAAGTAAACGGTTGTTTTGAGAAAAACTGACGTTTATGTTGTCGGTGAACTTGAGCCTGATTCAGAAACTAGAAGTCATAATTAAAAATACAAATGACTGATGATGATGTAATTAGGTCTTGTTATAGGGGGTTATCTTACATGATAAAGATCGTTTTACAATTGGGACATTGTGATTCGCAATGTTGTCTTATCATATCGTATACTAAATCGCAGTTACATCTGTTTATAAAGCGGATATCATTCCAAAACGATGTTTTAGAATACAAAAATAGTTTGAGTACCTACTTTCATACCTATTTTTAAGCATTTTTTATATCCGGATGACGTAATAATTCGATAAGTACTAGCTGTGCCGATTAATAGATTAGCAAAGTTAAGCCAAGTTATTTTTTAGTATTCGCTGTAAAATTGCGGCTGATCTAAATATACCATTCATCATAATTTTCATCTCGGTTGTAGTCCTAGGGTTTTCTTAAATGCTGAGCTACTTTCCAAAGCTGCATGATATCACGACCCTTTGAAACCTAGGTTGCAATAACCTGGATTGAAGATTCTTGATAGATCTAATTCTAAAGACCTACATACGTTTGTTCGCATCATGTTCTTTTGTCCAGGAAAACTAGATTGACCATTCATTTGAATACATTTTCTGTTGATCAAACGAACCATTTGATAGGGGCATACAAATTATTGCTTATCAATATGTAAATAAAGATGTTAAGTACAATTATGCAGATGTGCATTTGACCTAACTGCCTCGAGTGCTGATGCATTCGATAATATAATGTTTGCTTCATATCTGGGTCACGTTTCGTTTATTTTCTCTTTGTTACCTACTGAATAAATATTATATCATCGTTGTTTCAATTTAGATTGAACATCCTTGGCAGTCGTTACGGGTAGTCAGAAGCCAGTAAGTCTGACACCAGTCTAACCAAGGGGTATTGGGTTGCCTGGGTAACTGGGTTGAGGGGGTCAGATAGGGCAATCGCTCCTTGTAAAGCACTGGTACTCAGCTAAGCCTGGTTAGACTGGAAGCCGACCCTAACATAGTTGGGAAAAAGGCTCGGAGGATGATGAGTTTCGATTTAGATGAAATAATTGACAGTCGAAATCTATGTTACGTTTCTTAAAGGCTCCGAAACCACTGAAGCTAAGTACATATTTAAAAATGTATTCACTGTCGGAAAGCTACACTATCCCAGGGTGACATAGGCCATATTTTATCCGGCTCAAGAAGTGGTTTCCACGGGATGCGGGTGAAGCCACGGGAAAAAGCTATTTGTTATGTAATCAAAAGTTCATATTCGAGGTGTCATTTTTAGAAAATTATTTTCCTGAAATTTAATCCGCTTTAAAAGATAAAAATCCCTCTTGTAAGGTGTTGTTTTGGTCATGAACCAGAGCGTTAAGAACTTATCTATTTCTCCTAGGTATATTTTCTTTTATGTTTTCGTAAGTTTAAACAGTAGGTAGTATAAAGCTTAAGATATGGGTTTTCCTTGTATGCTGGTTTAATTGCACCTTATCTACGTTTTATTTACAATGTTTGTGCACCATATTTGAATAGATTTACGTGGGAAATTAAGAAATGAGTCAACTGTTTGCAAGATTATGCACAGAACAGATTTTACCCAGCTCATAAAGCTGGATATAATTTAGCGCTGTTGTTTATGAATATTATAATCATCTGCCTAGATCTTTCCCTATGTTGGGGTCGACTTCTAGTGTAACCGGGTGCAGCTGAGAACCAAAGTTTTACATAGAACCTATCTGCCCTCTACCCAGAAACCCGGCTAGGTATCCCAATAACTCTTAGTTAAACTGGTAGTCAGGAACATTATCATTAGGTAGGTACACTTTTATCTGTAGGTACGCTGAAGAATTCCTGAAATCTATTCATGCCTGGAGTCTACGAACAAAACATTTTTTATAGGAATTGTTCATTAATATTATTTTTGTGAGATGTATCTCATGTATCTAACATACTAGGTATATTAATACTTACAACCTCTCACATTTACTGTATAATCTAGCTACCTATATTTATAGTCGACCTACATAATGTTAGTAAATAAATACACCATGGTCTGCGAACCTTACTCAAAGCCTTGCGTGACTTTATAGCATGACCTAGCTTGTGTTTCACGGTCACTACAATATATTACTTACTTGGGGGAATATCATTAAAAGATTAAAGATTTTGTTACCCGATAAAAGATTCCTTGCATTCTGTTTTCAATTTAAAACTAGTACAAAGACTCAAGAACATGTTATTGGATTTGAAATTATAATTGGGGCAAAAGATATTTTTGTTAACAACTTGCTTCTGCAAACGGTTTCGCCCGCATACCGTGGAAACTACCTACTCTGCGCACTTGTTTTTTTTTTTTCATTTCGACCCAGTAGCCCAGATTACCTTAATAGTTACTTCGTAAAGTAGTTCCTGAGATTAGCACGTTGAAACAAAAGAACTCTTCAACTTTGTACATAAAAAATTACAGGCACAATAGTAAATACCAGAAAGCGGCTTATGTATCTTTATGTTTTAAATGATATTCGAAAGAAGGACCCGTAGGTATTCAGTGCTATTCAAAAATATTTTCAAAACATAGTCCACAAAGAAATTTAGATTTCTACCTGGCGAACCAATTAGGTAGGTGACCCCATTGACATTATTATTACAATTTCAAGGTAATTTTTTGTTCTACACATTCGTGCCAAAAAAAGATTATCATATTGACTTCGTTCACCAAATCTGGTTTAGCAACTGGCGTCTGACTCACGTATGATGTAGCCTGAGACAGGATTATATTATGTTTCGATCTATAAAGCATTAATTTCGTTAAACGACCCAAAATATTGAACAAAGAAACTCGCTCTGAAAAGGTCCCAAAAAGAAGTATACCAGCATAAAATACCTTTGCCAGAAATAAAGCAATCTAAAAGCGGCACTCATTTATATACTCGGCCTTCTATTTCAAACCCCAATTTCATTACGTTTTCTTCTTTTTCCTGACCAGCTATCAGACCTATTCGGCTGATGACAAAGCCACCTTGCAATATGTACAAAACAATGTATGTAAAAACTGAATTGTCTTTTCCAGCTGCCAGCGCAGTCTTCATTGGCGGCCTAGTAGGAATCGCGAGCCGATTCTCCAAAGAATACATGGCTGCCGTAGTCAGCGGCCAATCTCTAGGCGGGATCATAGCCGCAATCGCCCAAATCATATCCCTTGCCTTCAAAATATCCCCTTTACACAGTGCTTTAATATACTTCGTTATAGCTGACATAATGGTCGTGACGTCATTGATTTCCTACGCCTTATTATACAAGATTGACTTCTTTACATATCATATTCTTCGTGGGTCGGGAGGCATAGCGGCGAACAGACATAGGGAGGTGTATATGACGTTGGTGATCAAGAAAGTATGGGTGTACGCGTTTAGTATCTTCGCTGTGTTCGCGATAAGTATGGCGGTGTACCCCGCTGTGACTGTGCTGGTGGAGTCTCATCCCGCTACGGCTGGCACTGATTGGAATAGTGAGTATTTTTGCCTCATTTTGATATTGTTTCACTATGCATCACTATTTCAGAACGACTATGTCAAATACAAGCATGAAAGGTCCTTACATCCATCCATAGAATGACCGTAAGTTCTACATAACATTCTATCAAAATCGGTTAAAATGGTGCACTTGTTCTTAAAAAATATACTTAGGTACTTATATTGCCTCTGGCTCTTATGCGTGTTTGCAAAGACCTTTACCTTTCTGTATAATCTCCCACTTCAGTACAAGTGGAAATTAGTTTCCGTCCGTTATCGGCATAGACAAATGAAGTACTATGTGGTTCATTTACTGTAGATAGATATATGTATGTTAATCCTTGTATTGTATGTACCTATTCATTGAGAATTTAAAATGTATTTTTCCAGATATATTCTTCGTTCCTGTGGTGAACTATTTAATCTTCAACTGCGGAGACTACGCTGGACGATTGGTAGCCGGATTCCTGTTGCGAGTAAGTGCCCTAAACATGAAACTTATTTACTTATGTTTTTATAAACCAATATTTTTGCAAGATTTATAGACAAGAAACCTTTCGACGTTATTTACCACACAAGCGTGACAGGAAAAAAAATTAACTGTCAAGGATATCATGTTATCGCGAAAGAAGTATATTTGAATAACAAAATACGGTGACAGAATATACTGCTATCCATATAGGATTAGTTCCGATTAAATGATGAAAATATGCATCCATTGTTTGTAGAAATATTTTATCGCGCAGAGCAATAAACTTAATGTATGTATAGGTTACGTCAATTTTCCGTCTAAACTGTAGCTGCAATTGTGGTGTCGATATTGTTAAACTGCATTTACCTAATTAAATACAACTAAAATAAATGCTGCTACTTTCATCTAATCTTTGTATAGGTACTTATAACCGACGCTTCTGTCAGTATTTTTAATCCGTTTAGGTAGAACGAAAGTATTATGTAGGTTCCTAGTTCCTAATTGTTATTCAAGACAGCATTTTAACGCTTCTTTGTATTATCAATTCAATGGCAGCTAATCCAATGGCTTCACGCGAATTTCTACTACTGAATTCTTATACTTGACATGCTCGCGTTTTTCTCAGAACTTACCGCCGCGCCATTTATTTTTGCGAGAACCTACGTACTTACTAGGTACGTTCATAAAAAATAAATCTTCTCATAAATAGATAAAATTAAGGCCCAAATTCACCGACAACTTAACCGTCCGTTTTGCTTAAAACAAACTTTTACCACAGATTATATAATAGTTACTACGTAACAGATAAATCACTCCATACAAAAAAGTCCATACCTACTGTTATAAGCACCTACAAGTTCCCAAACTACCTACAAATTCATAGCTGCGTTAGAAAATGAACCTTAAAAACTCCAGCGCTCGATTGTTATTTCAATGCGTTAGCGCACAGTTCAGTGACCGCGACCGTGCCGACAGCGAGCGTAGGGTTGCCTCTTACAATTAAATAGGGAACAAAGTAACGCTTATTTGTAACTGTCTTCCCGAATATCAATGGAGGTGCCCAACTACTTTTCGAGCACAGAACACGCAAGTATTCTATACTTACCTATTACCCCTGGCACAACACCGCTGACCGCTGATACATACCTACTTACCCAAAATTGGTTTCTGCTCAGCGATAGATGCAATGTTCCAAGCCACCATTTAGTTGGACGAAAACTATACCTACTTATACTCGAAATGTTTTTAGCTACAAAACTCGGTAATCATTGCATGTATAACTAAGTATAAGGTATAAGTATCTATAATGACAAAGAAGATAAGTATTTTTACTTAATAGAAACCTATGTATATTCATACATAGGTATAAAATATTTCTAAATGCCTATACATATATAATAGGAAACCTTTATATTTTCCTAAAATAGTCACATATACACCTACACAAATCAAAATAGTTCTTCAGTTTACTAGATAATTTTAAAAACCAAATAAAAAATAAACAATAATTGACCTGTCTACATCTCTAGGTAAACGGAAAAACGAAAGCTTTATATTTTTCTTTTACTGCACAAGCACAGCACATAACTGGCCAGAGGTCGTCATGTTCACAAATAAAAATAATAAACATAAAACGCGCGCGTCGCGAGCGGCTGTCGAAAGCCCTGTGCCGCGTGGGGCTACCGGTAACCCAGCGAGCTGTAGGCATTTATCGCGCGCAAGTACGTCGAGTGACAGAGGCCTGCTTTTACTTTGGAACTTGTCAGCACGTAAAAATTCATAGTAAAAGTTGTTTTAAGGAAACTGACGTTTATGCTGTCGATGAACTTGAGCCTCAAGGTACGAAACAGCCGGTTTAAGTAACAAAATGCAATCTCCATTTCCAGCCAACAAACCAATGGATAATCGCCTTCGCCTCTGTCCTACGTGTGATTGGCGTACCGATGCTGATGCTATGTAACGCGCAGCCTCGCAAGCATCTCCCCGTCGTGTTCATGTGGGACTGGGAGTATATCATCATCATGATAGTCTTCGCCTTCACTAATGGATACCTCACTAATATCGTCATGATTAATGCTACCAGGTAAGACTTAGTACCTACTTATTACTTCAGACTAGCTTCTGTGAAGAGCACGTAAGGTTAAGCAACGCTTGACGCGATCGATCCGTGGATGGGTGGCCGTCTTATCGTGACGAGTACTTCCGTGTTTCGGAAGGCACGATTAATTGATGGATCCCGACTTATTTGAGCATCTTCGGCAGTTGTTATGAGTAATTAGAAACCAGAAAGTCTGAAAACCAGTCTCACCAAAAGGTCCGGGTAACTGGGTTGAGGAGGTCAGATAGGCAGTCGCTCCATGTAAAACACTGGTATTCAGCTGCATCCGATAAGACTAGAAACCGACCCCAACATAGTTGAGAAAAGGCTACAAAATAACAGTTATTCTAAACAAACACGTGGTTAGCTATCAATGTGACCCCGACTATGTACGGTGTCTGGTAAATTAGGTTATCTAAACTTTCTATGATAAACAAATACATTAGTGCAGAGTCTGCTATATCTATAAAACAATTTTAAATTATGCACCGAACTTAATTCTAATTGCATTCAAATATTTTTGGCTTTATTTGTTGTTTATCAGTCATAGCACTTTGCAAGGAAATAGATACAATTTTAATTCTAGGTAAACTTTACTAGACTACAATTTTATTTTCTTGTAAAGTGAATCAAATGAGCGAGTCCATCTAAAGTCCAACAGGCATGTACTGAATATACCACAAATTAATCACTACATTCCAATTGTACACAATGTTATATTGTTATCAATCAACTGCAGTAACCGGGAGCTGTCTAATGAATCATTATTCTAATTGCACTTGGGTCATACAAAAATATATACAGTATGGTGTTTTCGAATCAAAAACTTACATAGGTAAAACGGGTTGTTTATATCTTATCAATGTAACTGTGAAGAAGTCCTAATTTAATTAGTCTAATTTCAAAAAACTATCAGACTTTGACGAAAATTGTGTTCCTTTTTAACCGACTACCCAAAAAGGAGGAGGTTCTCAATTCGGCCGGTATGTTCAAAATACGCCTTCACATTTAAAATATTTTTTCCAGGGTGGTAGAACTTCATGAGCGTGAGAAAGCATCAGGATTAATCGCGACAATGCTCAGCGTGGGACTATGCGCCGGCGCCGCGGTCGGCATGCTACTCGTACACTTACTATAAACCGCTTTTATCCAGATATAGAAGAAAGGTATGTACTCGGATGTCATTGGAATTCAGTTTGATAAACGGCTGTCAGAAATAGGTCGTAAGAAAGGATTATTAACGGGAGAATTCGATTATGCAAAGGCATACAGTTACTTTAAGTACCTTTATATTTTTTTTACTAATTTGGATGCGTATGCATCATGCTTGCAATGTCGTGATTTTGTAGAAATGTGAAGATATTAAATTGTCAGTCTTCCTCGCTTTGCAAATCAATACAATTCGCTATATGTTTTATATTTCATGATTTTTTAAAGTACATATGTACGTGAGATAGTTATTATTCCGCGGGCGGTACTTGCTTCAATATTATTAAGACTATGACATTTATTCTCTGGACATTTCACTAGTAATTCAACATTTATTTTTAAAGCTTAATTTGTACGCTAAGGTCCAATTTCAACGACAACATAAACGTCAGTTTTCTTAAAACAACTGTTAACCATGTTTTTTACGTTCAACATTCAAAGTAATCAGTTGTAGAATAACAGACTTTTATGTTATCCGTGAACATGGCCCTTCGTTTTGTAAGTAGATAGACAATATCTGACCATAATTAATCTGACATTAAATGCAATTTACACCTGACATACACATTCCTATTAATACTGCCTAGCTTTTATGAGAAACTTAATATTATTTAATTTGATTCGATTAATTAGTTATTTGTAATGAATGTTATTATTGACTGTGCTTTTTATGTGGATTACTTGGCTTTGTGAATATGAATCATTCTACATTGTTATATCAAAATATGTGGCTAATATATTTAACACATTTCTATATAGACAAGTGGCTTCCTTTTGTCTTGCATAGGTATAATAAAAATTTTAAATGTATGTCACAAACGTGTGTTACAAAATCAAGTTCCCGGAGTTTGAGATATCCAACTAAATATTTGTAAAAACTCGTATTTTGGCTTACTATACCCTAAAGATACTTGTCTACGGCCGCCATTTAAAAAATGAAGTACATTAATTGTATGAAAAAAAAAACAGTAAATTCGTGTTCCATAATTACATTATTATTATAACCAATTCGAATTTAAAAATATCTACTCAAAAAAAATGTATGTTCGGTTAAGTTTAGCAAATGTGTTATACTAGATCTCATATAGATATAACTGTATACTTACATATTATAAGTAGTTGTGTAAATACAGTCAAATGTATATTGAATTGTTTTTTTATTATAGTGAATTAGCCAACGTATGTATGTATAAATAATTTTGACATCATGCTTTGTCGTACCATCATTTTATTGTAAAATAGTTTTGTACCTGATTTTAATTATAAGAACCTTCTTACTGGTGAATCAATCCAAAAAGTTTACATTCATTTATAAGATAAAGACAGTTTTTTTACAGTATAAATATTGTAGATGTTATTTGGATTTTTATGTCACATGAATATTCAACAATTAATGTTATTTAAAATTACATGTTCTACATTATAATGATTTCTTAGCTGACTAGCCATTTGCTTTATTAATAAGTTACCAGAAAGATTCAAAACAATGCATTTTATATTTACGTTCGATATTTATAAATGTGTGAAATCTTTCGAATTTTTATATTTTTTTAATTTTAATATTCCATTTTCATTTCGTTGTATGATATGAAAACAGGGAATACCTATAGTAATTTGTATTGTATAATATGATAATGATAATAGCAATTTGTATATAATCAATAGATGTTTTTGTTGAGGAATCAATCAGTCAATTTTGTGGAATTACATTCTAAGTATACTATATCATCCTACTATTATAATAATGTGCTCTAGTAGTAATTGAGCTTAATTGTTCGTAGTGGCGCCATCTAGGACTGCGATCGGTACTACAGCATCGCAGTTATATTGTAACGCACTGTAAACACATATGAACTCAAATAGTTTGTAAAATTGTGATAATTTGTTGAAGGATGAATGATATTAATTTTAAATAAATTATTTATGTGACAACATTTTGTTTCTATTTTTCCTATTTTCTTCTAAGGTAAAAACTATATGGTTTCATCGAGAAAAGCTTCATTTTTTATAGGTAAAGTATGTTTTGTGTTAGAATAAAACGCCAGAATAGATCAGTCAGTCCGTTTAATAAATAATGTCATGTAAAAAATCAATCACAATTTCAGACATTTCTAAATGAGAATGATTGTAATTATATTAATATATAAACTATAATTACAACTTATACGAAGCGATTACTCATTATTTAAGTTTAAAATGTGAATAATTCCAGGCACCATTTGATATAATAAAACAACTTTGAGTGACTATCCAATACCGACATGATTATTAATTTGTAAAACAATAAGTTCATTGACATCATGACATAGAGGGCGACACCTTCACCTGATTCAAATAACGTAAATGATAAATGACCTCAAAAAGGATCTTGTCAGAATGTACTTTTAGATTTGAATATTTATTATTAAAATATAGCTCTGGTATCTTGATTTTATATCATCATCATCTTCCTACCCTGATTTTATATATCCAAGGTAAAATTGAATAAGACTTAATAAACATAATTAAAAATATAATATTGGACAGTCATTCAAATCCTCCGTCAGTTCATTCGATAACATGAGCAATGCGAACATCGATGAACACAATATACATAGATGTATTTTGGACAACACAATCGTTGCTAGCCACAGGGTTGTGCAAATATTATTACTATAAATAGTATTATATCTTTAAGACCTGTTGTAACAGTGTTCTTTGATGTGTAAAAAAGATCTAGCTATGTCCTAGTACTCAGCTGCATCTGGTTAGACTGGAAGCCGACCCCAACTTAGTTGGGAAAAGACAGATGATGATCTTAGATAGTATGTAGATACATGATATTATTAGAAACCTGTGTTTACAAGGAATTATTGCAAAGCTATCTTTCTGAATAACAATTAAGTTAAGGCATAAGCATATCACGTTCTTTAACGCTTCGTCAAAAATTCATAAATGATTTAAGCGTTATCCAAAAAATTCCAGGTATTTGTTATAACAGGTCTCAAATATGATTAAAATAGATTCTATCTAGTTATTTGTCAATAGGTACATGGTTTGCAATATCTACAACGCGTTTGTACGATATGTAAATATATGTAACTTTACTATGAAAATATATGACTACAACTACTGCCTCTCGATTTTTATAAAAAAACATCATATGTAGTTATATAATATATTTCGTGAACGATAAAAACTAGATATTATATAGTTATTTATTTATAAATATGTTGCGAACTGACTAGTAATATTTATTATGTTGACCGTGCTACAACAATGGTTCTTTGACTGAACGATAGAAATATATGAAGTAGTTTGACAGATATAATATAGAAATAGCTTGTTAGTCCATGTCTCAAAATCTGTTACCTATTTTGGAGTCAATTTTATATCAAAGATAAAAATGGAAGGAGAGTTGTTAATAAAATACATAAATATCTGTCAAACTACTTCCACAATATATTTCAGAGTCAACTTGCAAGAACCTTATCCTAACCCCATTTCATCGAATTTAAGTTTCACTAACAAAAATATATATCTACTATATCCATCTATCAATGAAAATGTAATATATAACAAGACTAATGGCCAGTTTTACTGGTCACTGATAAAGGTTTCGGATAGCAACAAAATCAAATCAAAGGCAAAAATATAAGCAGCCTTTATCTGGCAGATAACTAACTTGACACTTTATCAGTAACCAGTGAAAAGGCCTAAGTTTGCACAACCCTGCACCGCTCGCTATATGTAAAGGTACAATAACTTAGGGGTTGGGTGGCAGTCACCTATTCCGTTGGGTCACTACTTCGGCTCCCTGGCGAACAAATCGGAACATCCCGTTGGATATCGCCACTACTGGCGAGAATAGTCGGAGAGGGTACTCGCTGGAACATAACAAAAGAGTCCGTTATAAAAATGACAATAAGATTTTTTTAGAAAAAAAAACCGGAGGGTTCCGTACCATCATTTTTATAAATACGGGAGCCCCTAAAATATCTATTTTATTATTCTAGACAGACAAAAGTTTTAGTAATGTCCGGGTTCCGTTAAGCCCGGGTACGGAACCCCTAAACTACTAAGCTCATTTAGACTTTGAAAATCCCTAACAGTTGACTATTATAATTTTAAGCATATCTAGACTACCATAGATTGTATTCTGATTCTAACGAAACTACGTTAACCTTTTCACCGCCACGCCATATCGGTATTCCTATGCCCTGTACGGCAAGCCCGAAAATCTTAATTAAATATCTACTAAAAAATACATAAAAGTAATGATTTAATATGTTTATTTTGTATTTTTCTGCGACCTGTTTTTTGTCGAGTATAGCCGTCGTTGGCGCACAGGGCACGCTTGCTCATGTCGGCTATAGCCGACATTGGCGTTCAAAAGGTTAAAACACTTCTACAAGGTCAATAGTACAACTTTTCTAAAGATTAAAATAATAATCGGCATAAATATTTGTAGATAATACTGTCTTATCTGTTAATTTGGTTCCTGATCAAACCAAATATCAAAGTCCATTCTATTCACATTAAGTAATCTAGTTTGAAATTACAAGTAATTTTGAGAATATTTTCAATTATCATTATTTACCGACTTCATCAGAAAATTATCTACTGTTAACTTACCCTTCAAAATGGAGAATATTTATTTATTGATTACCTACTACAACACACATTATTACAGGATTAACCTATCTATTTAAATCCCTGCTAATATTATAAATGCGAAAGTAACTCTGTCTGTCTGTCTGTTACACTTTCACGTCTAACCCACTGAACTGATTTTAATAAAACTTGGCACAGTGTTAGATTTGACCTTAAGAAAGAACATAGGAGAGTTCTCTTGGAAACGCAATATAATCGAACTTGACGCGGGCGAAGCCGCGAGCGGAAGATAGTATTATATAAACTTACCTTCCTATAACGGGGGTAGCCTCGTTGCCGCTCAATATAAAAACGGGGAAGAATATGGAGAACACGCAACCACTGCAATGGAAATAAAACATTATAATTATTATCTTCCCACCCATAAAAGCCATGGAAATATAAAAAGGAAAAAGTATAAATTATAAGGGTTCTGCTCTGTAACTATTAGGTAATCTGTAGTATAATATAATATAATACCACATAATATGTGGTAATTAGTATATACAGTAGAATTCATATATAACGACTTCGCTTATAACAACTAATCGGTTTTAGCGACGATAATCTTTACTCAAGTTAGGTTTTGTATATAGGTACTAAGACAATATAACCGTTTAGTGCGACTCCGGTTTAAGCGACCAACTGCTTATAGCGACCAATATTTATTATAATACGTCCGGTTAAAACGACACACGCGCAATGTTTTGTTTACCTACGCACTCGCACCCCCGCGTTCGTATCTATACAAACATTCTAAAACCAAAATAAGCCAAATCGGTCCAGCCATTCCGGAGTTTTAGTCAGACTAACGAACAGCAATTCATTTTTATATATAAGAAGACTAGCTGACTCAACAAACTTCGTATCGTTTAAACCTTCCCTGGACCTCTACGAACATTTTAAAACCAAAATAAGCCAATTCGGTCCAGCCATTTTCGAGTTTTAGTGAGACTAACGAACATCAATTCATTTTTATATATAAGAAGATAATAATAATAATATGTATTCGTAAGTTATGTATGTATGTACAAGTTAAGTTATGTACTTAAGAAATAATCCATCCGTTTTGTGCGTCGTCCGGTTAGTACGACATAGTATCGTCGGTCCCTTAAAGGTCGTTATATCCGGATTCTACTGTAGTACAAAAACTAGGTAATGAAGCAATGGAATTACATAAAAATATTCCATAGAATACGTTACAATAATAAAGACGAGGTAATGATGTCATATTATAATACTTATGACAAATTATTATAAGTACGTAACATCAATTATAATCGCACTTTGATTGACACTATGGATATTTTCTTATCAATACCGAGCACGCTTTTACATCATTCATATAATAATAATTAGTACCTACTTTAGCATAACAATAATCTTATATGTGTACCTAGTGTTACGTAATATTTCAAGTAGGTACATAGGTACTTGAAAATAATAACTTATACCTATAGGTACCTATGTATTAAGAAACAAATATATACCTAAAGTATACCTATTTATATTAAAATTTTAAAATATACTAGGTATTATGAAAGACAGATTCTATAAAAACTTAATTATATCTTTCCTCAGTAAGCAAAAAATGAGTGTCGGCGTTGTAATTTGTGGACTTTGAACGCAGCTGTTTTAATATTTGATCTTGTGAAGCGCTGATAAAATTTTGATTCATAATTTTATCAAAAGTTTAAAAGTCTAGATTGATAACTAAGAAAAATATTCAGTCAAAGAATTGTGAGGTCAATTTAATGAGGAGAATATTAGATGAAATAAGGCTAATTTTCAAAGAATAGATAGTAAATATGGTGAAAACAAAAAATAAACATAATAATACAAATTTTGATGAAGATGAACTTTGGACATACCATGAGCAAAAACTATGATAACAACCTAAGATGACACAGCATTTTTTAACAAATTTTTAACTAGTAGATACAACTACCAAAAAAATGGCAACTCACCTAATAATATAAGACTGTGGTATCTGCGTCAGAACTGCCAACGGCAACCCAAAGCCGAGGAAATAAGGCCAGTTGGACTCGATGAAGGTCAGCCGTTTGTGCAGCTCCCAGCCCATGTTGAACCATTTGTACTCGAACGAGTACAGCGAGTAGAGTAGGCACATGTGTATAAGGCAGAGTAGCTCGCCTATGTATGTTATTGGTAACATACTTACTAACATACTCTGGAAATAAAATATTATTATTTCAGACTGAGTATAGGACTTCCAATGGCTCCTGAGACTGTAAATACCGCATGAAAATTACTTCTTTTAGTATCGTGTTACAAGCGGGGCTGCGGGATTGTTCGAAAGAGTTACCGCAGCCCTGGTATATAAAGGGCTGAAGAAGGAACAGGATGGGTTGTAGTACGTAAGTATGACAGTCCCTCACGCTGCCAGCCCACAGCGGGAGGGGTCATTTGATGATTTTCCATTAAAAAAAAGACGGTGTAGGATATTCAATGGCTTTTAAAATGGGACTGAGACTGTAAATACTGCGTGAAATTACTACTATAAGTACCATGTTACAACAATAAAATTACACAGATCTTCAAGATTGTTTTACAAAATAATTCAAACACGTTATCGGCACGAATTGTAAATTACAATGGACATAAACCTCATTTCAGTATAAGGGGTACCTTGTATATTTTTAGAGTAGTAGGAAGTATTGAATACTCAGGCAAAACAAGGAATACTACTGTGTGATATTTTAAGCTTTGAGTTTCTTTGTTTAGTAACCCTCTTATATGCAAATCAGACACAAAAGGGTAATACCTACACTCGTACATGTCTTTGTTACATTTATGAGTATCCACTTAAGTAAATTGTCCTCTTTCATACTGTATTGAATAAAAGTACCTATATTATAAGTACTAGGTAGTTGTTTTCCGTCGAATATGTTGCGTCCAGATGGAATTAGGTACTTTACTTACTACCCGTGCTCATAAAGTATGGGATTAAAAATGGCGACTCATTGGTCCGATACCGACAGCATGACAAAATGAATATTTAACGCCAAAAACGTTTCGTTACGTTTTAATAAATGGTGATGGCTGTTAGAAAAGTATTTTGGAAAGAACTGTATTTTTGATTAGGAAACATTATCTCACCTGTACTAAAAATAGCGCTTGCACCAGCAAGCTGAAGAGCGAGTCGGCAATGATCTTGCTGACGCTCGACATGAACTGCGGCCGCCCCCGTCTGTGGCGGTACGCGCTGTCTGCTATATCCTGGACAGCATTATAATAACATTATAATAAAATATATTAATCACTACCTGTTTCCCGCGGTTTTACACGGGTCCCCTAGGAACTACTGCCCATACCCAGATAAAATATAGCTTATGTTACGGGGATCATGTAGCATCCCAAGAATGCAAGGATTTTTCAAATCAGTAGCTTTGGATGCTTTAGACTAAACATTTTTTGGGGTTAAATAAAAAAATGATCCCTTTATTATATTATAGACTAGCTGTTTCCCGCAGTTTCTGTCTCTCCAAATAAAATTAGGAGCATAGAGAACAGACCAGCTGTTCGCGAGTGGACTAGTGTGCCTAATAAGGAGGCATATATTTTGTGGCCATATGCTGAGTCAATTAGGACTTTTATGGTGGTTCAGCATTTTGGTGTCAAGGTTCAAATCTGGGGCATAAATAATTTTTGGGGAATTGGGTCAGTATTTAACACAGTTCAACAGACAAGTGATTATTATCTATCATAAAAATGCTGATGATCCAAACGTATTTTATCTGATTTAAGAAAAAAATAAGAATGTACAAATAATGATCTCCAATTGAATTAAGAACTGTATGACTCAGCAAAGAACGAAATATAAGTACCTACACAATGCAAACCTTGAGTTTATGTTAATGAGGATATTAATATGTATTGAGCAATAACACTCATACCTAGTACAGATATTGGCACTTTTAAACATGCCTTGTGGGTCAAAGTCCCCCTAGATACCATATTTAACCGACTTCCCATAAAGGTTTTCAATTTAGATGTTTGTATTTTTTATGTTTTCTCCACATAGAGTTATGATTTAGCCCAACTTGGGAATCGAACCCAAGACTTCATGCACAAAAGTCACTGGTGTTTACTAATATTATAAAGCTACAGAGTTTGTTTGTTTGCTTGAATGTTAATATCAGGAACTACTAGACCAACTTTTGGTCAAAATGCTAAGTCATCATGATTTTAAGATGAGTTACTACAACTTGTTCGGCAATCTACCATACATGACATAACTGATGATGTCATTGCTTGACCATAACATAAAGTAAAATTATAATATTTTTCTAATAAGTTTATACTCACTTGAAACCACAAACTGTTGACTAGTTTACTCAACAAGAACAACGGAAGCACCCATATCATCCTGAATGTCATCGACAGGAACGGCTGCATCCACGCCCATACGTTATGGGCCACTCCGGGGTTGTGACCAAACACTACCGTAACTAAGTACTTGACCGCGGGCAATAGAACATATTCAAATATTAATATGCTAAGCAAAAATATAAAGCCGTTTAGAATGCATGATTGTAACACTCTCGTAAGTACTTTTGATTCCCTGGAACAAAAAATATATTTACAGTACTGTGGGCATGGTGTTTTTTTTTTTATACAGTTTATAGATCTGGAAATCATAACTTATCAAACCTCTTTGATGAAATTCACTAGGCTTGTCTTAAAATAGACCATACTTGTGTTTTGTTTGTTTTGTTACATAGATAATATAGCTTATTCAGATTTCTTATAAGCTGATTTCTAGGTTTATATTGTGGGTGCAGGGGAAAGGGTACATAAGTAATATTTGGGATTCAGTAAGCATGGAGTATGTTACCCTAACAAATAAAATGTTGAATTTCAGTTTTCTTAAAAACAACACAGTAGCAATATGTTGTTTCTTTATGCAATTACTATGCTCCAAAAAGATTTTAACACATTGGTGGTAGAGAATATGTAAGCGATTTTTTTTTATTTCTAAATTAAAAAAATAGTTTGTTGAATAGAAAGAGAAAAAAGGAAGTCAATTTAAGTGAATTATATCTACTTAATTTTAAAAAAATATTGATTAGGTAGGTATACGAAGTATTTAATTAACACGTGGCAAAGTGGGTCCAATACGTGTACAATATGTTATGAATAAAACATCTGAAAAACTTACTGTTTCACTTTTGGTTGTTTTTGTTTATTTTTTGTGTTTTCAAATTCAGTAGGTGGCGAGCGACTTAGGGCACGCTCATTGATCTCTTTATCTAAGTATAAGAGTACAGTTACACCTCGTAAGCTGTCTATGAATCCTTTGATAAGCGATACAGAAAAATTCTGTAACAATAAAAATTAAGAACAATGAACAATAATTTTAAAACGTATTAACAAAGGTTTAATCTAAATAGTACTCACTGTAACGCTCTCCATTTTGTGTTAGAACTAATTTTTTCACTGTTTCATTATTCAATCTTTTATGCAATTAACTATTCACATTATTTTGTTCAATTTTGTTTGACGTAAATTTACGTAAAAATACAGTGACACTGTGACAATACGTATGACATTAACTTATGGTAGTTTCTTATTGTGGAACGACGACATGGTATTCCTAAATTTCTACCAAAGAACATCGCAATGATGTCAAGATATTGAAAAAAATTCATAAGAAATTAAACCTGCAGTGTAGCTGCAAAAATCACGATGAAAAATAAATTCGAGAAGCACCCATGTGATAGCAATAAAAGAAAATCATTGTATGCTTATTACTCGGTAAAAACGGTTCAGCATCTTATTACTTTATTTATAAATAATCAGACTTAAATGCAATACTTTGTACAAAGATTCGATAGTATTGACTTATTAAGCAAAGACAAGACAGGAAGGCCCTCAAAAGTTTATTTCACTGGATTTTGACTTTGGAGAACAAGAGACAGGGCAGAACGTGTTAATGAGTTTTGATTGTTTTAACCTAAAGCTTGCGCTCACCGATTTATGACACGTTATTGGATTTAAAAAAGCAGACAATTATGATAAATGAAATAAGTTGAATTTTTTGTCAAGGACAGATTATGATCATATTTTGTCCTACTTACTACTACGCTGTTTTGTTTTTACGCTGGCAGCACTAAAGTAGTAGTTTTTTTAACGTGTTGCACAACAGAACAGCGTGTTCACCGTAAAATATACCAAAATGTTTATCTTGATTTCATTACATTTTAGCAACAAAAATAAGTCGCCGAAAATCATACAAATTATTACTAAAAATTGTATTTTTTCGTGTCAATTGACATTTGCAAAATGCATATCACAACAGCTGTCAGCTGTCAATGTCATCTCGCGAAATTTTCAATCTTTCTCTGTCGCACTCATATCATGAAGATTACTCTATCTCGCTTGCACTCGCTGTGTTTATTCTAGAGAAAGTATATTTTTACATGAAACGTGTGTGTCTACATACTGGCCACACATAACATCAAAGAGTATTTTGTTTTCTGTAACGTTTCACTTTTGTTTTAGTTCATAACTTTAATTTTTACTAATCTTAGATAAGTTTTCGCTCATATGAAGTGTATAAGATGGATAACGTATACATATTAAACAATTTGAGGTAAGTAAACTTGCGAAATGAGTGCGTTTCTATGTCGCAACTTTGTTCTTTGCAACGTATCTAAATATTATATGAACCGTGATGCATGTGTATCGTATAATTTTACAAATGTACTACTTTCTTTGTATTGCTTTGCTTTCCTTTACTTCAGTTGAAGCTGATTGCACATTGAAACGCACTTCAAGAGAAAGTTTTGATATTTTCTTATGTTCTCACTCCTGTCGTTATGAAATGGTCTAGAAAGTTGTAAAGCACACAATTACTAAGGACGGCTCATAATCAAGCTCCAAGAAACTTGAGAAATCCTTTTTGTGTGGTCTCTTGAACTAATTTTATTTGAAATATTCTAATGTGGGTATTTGCATTTGGAGACAAGGTCTTTTTATATTGAAAGACTAAAAAACCACTGAATATGCACTATAAAAACAATAATCACAAGTAGATTTATTCAATTTGAATGTCACATGCCAGAGGCACAATCTAAAACTACTAAGTAGATAACTCATAAAATTATCAGACTATAAGAGTAGTTAACAAAAATAAGACAAACGATTGGGGTGCATTTGCTATAACTATTGTAATTAGCCTATAATGTTGCACTGGTAGGTAAAGGCCTCTCATATTGCTCCCAAAATACTGATTCTTGGTCCGGGCCCACCAGCGTCAATAATAGACATCTAGGTCTTCAGAGCTTCTCTTCATGGGCTCTACCCCATAAGCTGTGTTTCAATGATTGACAATAGTTGCCCATCTCTGAACATGCATTGCGCTTCCGATCTAGGCAGTTCCATTTTAAGGTTGCCACCATTTAAACAAATAAATTAAAATTACTTTGTAATCATAACTCAGTATTGCTTTTTTAAAAATATTTACCTTACTTACGATATATTTGACATGATCAATCACAGCAAACTCATGTCAAAGAAAGATAAGTCAAGCTCTAAGAATAACGTAACTTCTGGTTGGCAACCATTTAAATATAAAAAATATATATTAAAAAAACAAAGAAAATAATAAAATATTAAATTAAGTTTATTTAAATGAATATGCACTAACTTTACTATCCAATGAAAATTTACTTCACATAAAAAAATGGACAAATAATATTTTTTATAAAGTTATTTAAAATTTTAATTTATTAAGTTTTACAGAAATAAAATAAGTATTTTCGTTAATCAAACGCCTTCCAATTTTGGCACTTAAGGTTAAGTCATGATTTGGATAAAAGCTAATCAGATTTATGTAGTTGCTGTCCACCATCCACTTAATATTTTTGTAGCCAACACAAATCTGTACAATCAACTCCCAACTTCATGCACCCCACACTTAGCAAAGGCATACAAACAGGATATGAATGAGCACTGCACACTGTTTCATCACAGCATTCAAGTAAACAAGTTACGAACATTCGCCCATATGATGTATGGGCATTATGAGCCAAAGTTCAAAACTGGTATAGCTAATCAGTGGACGTCACGACTGTATCGTCCCTGACGGGAGCCGCTCAGTCGAACACTCGGCAGCGACCAGTGTGCGCGCGGGCTCGGCGCGAAACGCGCGTCTTCAATCGCAATTACTTATCTACTTCTTTGTGACGTACGAATGACCAGAGTTTCTTAGTTTAATAAAACCCATTGTGTTTTGTTCAAAATGAAAGTGGACAAAGATTCGTGCCTTCCGGGGCCAGTGGACACTAAGCCCATTCTCTCTGACAGGAAAGGGAGCTTAAAGGTGACCATCACACCGGCGCAGCACAAGACCCTCACACATCTGCCCAAGAGGCCGCCAGTGGACTTGGCGTTCACTGAACTCACCTACAAAGTTCAGGAGGGAAGAAAAAGCAGTAAGTAAATCTTTATTCTTTACTTCGAATTAAACAATGACTTCGAAACAATGAAAAATTATGAACAATCCGTTGGATTGTCTCTATTGATTCCATTTACGTAAATACTTAAGTGTATTTAATTATTTAAATAACAAACTGACTGAATGTTTCCAACGATGTCTAAATCATTAATTATGTCCGTGTTAATGAGACTATACCTATGACCTCAATCATTATATTTCCTCAATGTCCAAGATAAGTTCAATGTTTATATTTATTTTATCAAAGGAATTAATTCCAATACCATGTACCTATATATGGTTAACCTTAACATCTTGCATCGTGATTTCCATTAATTTATTTTGATACTACCTACAGATACCTAAAGTGTCAAAGGTTTTAATGTTTCTTATGAGCTCATAAGCTTAAACATCTGAAACCAATTTTAGGTAGGTACTTAATCCAAAAAGGAAATTATTTTTATTTAAAGTTTCTTATTAGTAAGTTCCAAACATACAATTCGGATCGAATAGTTCAAAAAACAATTCGTATCGGAACCTTAATGGGGACAAAGTACCAAATACCGAGAATGTTATCGGAGTTCAACACAAAACAAATACGGAAGAACATTATAAGAGGAATAACAATAATATCCCTTAAATTGGCAAATCAATTTATTACAAAACAATAATCATTTTTTGTTATTTCCTGGTTTATTACGATGACAGATGACTGAAAAAAATCGAAAAAAAATCTACCTATTACAGTTTTCGCGAAAATCTATGTACTCCGGGGAGTACGTTGCCAACTATAGGGGTTCTTCTGTTCGTACTACGTGGAGTACGTTGCCAAAATATGAATAAAACACATTTTAGTCAAATCTTCCCTTTTTTAATCATAATTCTTATCAAACTACATAATATGCATTTATTGCGTGTGAGATTAGCGGAAGCAATTTCTTTTGTAACTTTCTCCTACCATAAAACACAGGAGCACATTGCATTTCACGCAAAAAACTTTAGTTCTTCTAACTTTGCAAAACCTACATCGTGATTGCTTATCTGCTATTTCTGGAAAATTTCCGACAGCATTTTCTGATACTGTTCACAGGCCTTTCAGCTGTAGGTTTCTGAATTATTTTCTTCTTCACCCACCCAAATATCACCATGTACCGGACCCCTTTCAAGACGTCGGCTCTTCTACAAAGCTCGGTACATAGATATAAGCATATCTGCTAAATCAGGTCGTGTCAGGTTCAAGCACTGCTGAAAATGAAAAAGAACATGCTGTATGACATACAATTCACGACACAACTGAAGTCATTTTACATAAAAACCAATAAAACAAGGGTAGTTTGCATTTCTAAGTAATAGGCAATGTACTTCGTGTATACCAAAGTTTATGTTGTGGACTTCACTACGTACTTGGCAACGGTATTCAGGGAGTACATACAAAGTTATGAACTTATAAAATTGCGATTACATTATTTACACGCAAAATTACGAATGATTGATATCATTTATAATGTTCCTATGCAATTTAAAAACAAAAAACCACAAGTCCCATCCAAAAAAATGTAGAAAAACACACAAAACTTACCCGTGACGCAGATACGCCAGACAGCTCCAAAAACATTTTGAATTTGACAGCTATTTTTCAATGGAATCACATTGAAATATTTTTTCTAACAAAATATACAATAATTGCAAGCCAAAAATAATAATAAATTGTATTTTTTTTAAATTAGTATCTCAATAAATTTAAAAAAAGTTAATGTCTTTGGTGGAGTACGCTGCCAATTTAAGGGATATACATAACCTTGTAAACTATAGATTCTTTACGAAAACACCAAATGTGATAGGAAGCAAATTAAAACTTGTATGATGTCAATCGAAAATGTACCACAATATAGGTACAGCTAGTTGATTTACGTCAATCCAACCCGTATGAGGTATTGGAAGCCCTTCCGAATCCTTTATTTCCTCATTAACTTGAGGATTGGGGTGGTCCCACATGGAAACATTTACGATCAGAACTAAGCTAATTCAGAAATATTGAAACATCGTTGTGTGTAGAATGTAGAGAAACTGAGAAGAGAACTGTTTTCAAATTACCAACTTCTTTTGTATAAACAGTGTTTGAAACTCCTCTTCAGTCTATCATGAAGATATTTGTTGCTTTATCTGCGACAAGATTTTCCAGTTGCTTTTAACTTGCTTTATTGTTTTCAATCTTACCTGATTACTCAGAGATAATATTGTCATGTTTGTTTCGTACGCATTCATTAAAATGTCAATATAACATAGTTGTATGCACTATTTTATATAAAAAAGGCATATAGGTATAATAACGCAAAACGGGCTTATTTTCCTGTTGTACACAAATTCAATGTTTTTTATCCGACAAAACTAAAACCCTTCGTGGCAGAAGGTTATACTGTTATATTGTCATTGGATGGCTCCATTCGAGTCTGTGGTTTTATTTTAATCTTTGGGATTTTACTAAACTTAATGCATTTTTACTTAAACTTGTAATTCCACTTCGATCAAAGGCGATTAAAGGCAATTAAGCAAAATTCTTCTAAATAATGAAACCAACTTCATTAAATTGCTACAGCTAATGTAATCCCATAAACATATTTTTAAAGTTCAGGTTCACGCAAAGAGCCCATCTGATGAATTATTTTTTTCTGTTGTTTATGTTTTCCTCAAGATCCTCCATTTATTATTGCATATCAAAGGGATCCATTGTTAAGTTTCTTTGTTTTCCTCGTTTCCTGCTACGTTAATAGCGATTGCTTCATTGAGGATGCTACTTGAATACTACTCGTTAACTACGTCTAAAGACAACGAACACACACTGGATGGACGTCACTCTTTTCCAAAACTTATATAAGTTAAATCTTTATATCACTTGATGTTATTGTCCTTCGTCTTTAATTCTTATATGAAATCAATATCTTTTGGCAGAAACTGCATTTAAAACAGGTCCACTTTGTGAGTCTTCCGTATTTTTGGGATATGAGCCAAAACAGTTCATTTACATTGCGGCTCCTTATTCCAAGATACTGTCAGCTGTAGATTTGCATCGTTTGTGGCATAATTACTATAATTATGCTCTCAGTCAGCAGTTCAGGCATCTTTTATCCTTGCTAGTCAAGGTTAGAGCCTTTCTGACTTAAA
The DNA here is from genome assembly GCF_030705265.1 of Helicoverpa armigera. NCBI lineage: Eukaryota > Metazoa > Arthropoda > Insecta > Lepidoptera > Noctuidae > Helicoverpa > Helicoverpa armigera. The sequence continues at coordinate 2,381,188 of NC_087132.1, read as the reverse complement.
CGTCAAGATGACTTTGCTCCAACGTTTGCTGTAATTACATGCTATTATTTAATTGCATTTCGACACGTGATTTCATTTTCACACAGTTGTGATGCACCGTATTTATTGTAATTTGAATTGCCATATTTACTATGTACTTGGTATTTTTTGTCATTACCCGTCTTGGCTCCGACCTCAAACGCAAGGCTACGATTATCTGCAGTAAAAACATTGTCGACTCAATTTGATACCGAGTTCGCAAATCTAACGGTATGTTTGTTCGTAACTAGGTTCTCTTGAAAAGTTAAGTTTTTAGTAAAGAGAAAGTGCGTTTAGAGAGTTATGTTCACCATGTGATTCTTATTTTTGCTATTTTCCCTTACGAAAATGATGCCTATTGACCACAATATCTTAGATTGTAACCAAACCATAGATTACCAAATTCAATTCAAGGTTGCGAAAAAAGTGCTCAATTGACTAGACTGCCATCAAATTAATTGAATACGGGATCCAGTTCTATCGCATTACAATAATTAATGGAGCAAGTAATGTGATATTTTCATTTGAATACCAATGAGATGTATAAATAAAAATAGGAAGTCCTTATGATGCGATGTTTCTCAGTTTCTTTAGATGGGCATCAACTAGACTGGCTGGCTAGTTATTTATGAAGCGGCTAAGGAAGCAGTCATTGTACGTATAGGTAGGCGTCCACCAAGCAATTTACCTCTTCCGTTGGAATTGGTTATGGCCGGTCGTCTGCCTCTGCCGTACTGTTGTTCACATTACACAATATATTGGCCATTTTGAAATCGTATTTACGTTTATAGGAATAATATTAGCAAGTGTTTATTTGCTTGCATTCCCTGAATCCCTTCTCCTTTTGAAGGCTTTGTCTTTAGGAACTTGCTATATGAATCTGTCACTTTCATATCTTTAATATTTTACTCATTCCTCATAAAGTGCTCATGTTCAATAGTATTTTTATCTAAACGTTTAGTAACAATTGTGTCTCATGGCTGATTCATACCATTATTTTGATAACAGTGACACATATTACTAATTCAGTGGTGCAAAGTTAACTCTTTATCACAATTCGTGAAATAATGGATGAAGATAAAATGTCCATACTTGCATAACTATACCTATATTTTGGTTTATCGCCCCAATGCTGGGCACAGCACAGGCCTCCGCTCATATAGACAAGGACTAGTTCTATGTCATGTCCAGATTAAACACTAGTAAGAAAAGAAAGAAAGTAGGTAGTTCGAATCGTTTAGGCCAATGAAAGCACAGTTACAGTTACAGTCTCGGTACCAGATGGTAATGGTTATCTACAAAGCTATTTACAACTGATAGGTACTAAGAATTTATTGATATCACCAAAATGATTTCATGCTCTATATCTTTTGATTGAATAATCTAATTAAAAAGATTCCGATGTTACCTATACCTATTTCATGTATGGACTAAAATATTTTTGATTGGCTTTTTGAAAATGTATTAATTTTAGAGACAGATTTTTGATTTCCTTTCATTTAATCCCTTTCGCTAAAACGTTCTAGTTGACAAAAGACACCTGTGCAGCTTATATTTAATGTTTCACAAGAGCTTGCAAAGGCCTAAATATTTTGCTGATTCATCTTTTAGTAGAAAGATCCACTTATATTTCAACAGTCATGTTTAAGTAAGATGTTTATTGCATTTGGATTTATTTTAACGTACCACAAACCAAAACGTATAGATGGTTATCACACACACATATTTATTTTAAATAACCTATAATGACAGTACATAATTGACTGGCGTACTTATTGTACTTGAATTACTACAAAATCGGTAGCCAAACGAATTTATCTACCAAAGTATCGCAGTTTTGAATACGAAATATTTTAGTTGCGATGTAAGATAAACTTACATTAATACTTTAATCGTTTGATAAGAACAGGTATTGCTTATCATTATAGTCAAGGCACCAATTGAGAAACTTAACAATTTTTAAATATACACGCATGCTTCGATAGATAACATGTTTACGATTCCTTTTTAGTAGCGATCGATAATTATTGATAGTGATTACAAAACTTAAGTGTTGATATTTCATGTCCAAATATTTTGTACAACTGGTTTCGTGTTTAAATATTTTTGTCGGTCGTTTTTAGCCATTTCCATTTTAGCACGTAGTGTTCCATTGGCTAATCCTAGGCTAAAGGTTTCCTTTTCCTTTTTGGGTTAGTCTTGTTTAAAATTATTTGGGGTCATTTCTTTAGCAACGTGTCCAGTGGACCCAAAGTCGTTATTTACTTTATGAGTGGACCACTTCCACTAAATAGTGGAAAGCCCAGTTCGTCTCTTGTATCTATCTGAATCTTTCAAGAGGACTCCTGTGTCCTAGTTTTGTTCATCCAACCACATTACCAATTTTATTTTAATACCCATAGAAGGACTAACTTATCTGTCTTTAAGTATTGCGACTTGCTCAATTCCAACTTTTGTATTTTGATCCTATTATCTCATTAAATATTCTTAATTAACAATACTTATTTGCTGATTGGTTGTTGTTATCATAGTTTTAGTAATTTTGTAACGTAATTAGCAATGTTTTTAAGGCTTTATCTATGCGTAAATATTTGTTTTTCTTGTACCTTTTTATTTTTTTCTCCATCGGCTGCGTCCACATCATATTATTATGAAGCAGCAAAATCATGACCAGTTTTATATACTGACTAAGAACTAAAAATAAACTTCTACAATAGGTATATAAGTAAATAAGTAATTAGTTATCCAAACTATGAATTGCGAAATACTTATGATGCGATGTGACATGGAAACTTGTTCACTATTTATCATAGGGAAAACCGCACGTTATACATAAATGGTTGCAAACTGACCATGGCATTTTTGTAAATAGGGAAACAGGTAAATACTTCCATTCATTGATTTTTAATGTACCTAATTGTAAATTTCCGCTTTAAATGATAGCTGTATCATTAATTCAGGGTACCCTGAATACCAATTACAATACTCGCGTTGTAGTTGCTTAGGATGGTGATCTTCTTCTATATTGGTATCATTTAAATTAAAATTTTAACTGACATAGGTGCGTTTTTAAGGCAATCCGAAACAACTTTAGTCGTTTTATACACATAAGTAAGCATAAGTTTATACGTGTATCCTGCCATTCAAATTCACATCATATGATTCTTGGAGAACTTGGTCAAATGACTTAGCTACTAAATGAGTTCTTAGTAGTTATCGATATGAAGCAAAGGTTTCTGTTCATAGCGATAATGAAATGAAATGCGTATCTAGACCAAGGCTGTAGTTGCCGACTTAGCTAGCCCTGTGGTGTTGCCACATTTTACTCTATCATATGTCTATGTCTGTTGGAATCTTTGTTCTCTGCAATAACAGAGGACACTAAATATAGAAGGGGAAAATGACGAATCTGATTTGTTGTAGCTTTCTGGGAATACCTTTCTGTATTATTCCTCTGTTATCGAGCAAGATCTCCAAGCACAGGTATTTCCAATACTTTAAAGGAGGTCTCTTCGTGAGATACTTACTTAGGTATATTAATGGGAATGTTGACGCAATTCACTTTTTTTTCAAGGGCAATTGACGCAGTGGACTTTTTGATGCCCTCGTCGTCTTCTTTGCAATCCATAAGTGACTTTATCTCCCTTTTTTCGTATGTTCGTATCTTCCTTACCATCAGCGTTAGTCATCAATCCTTTAGTTATACTCACTGCATCTTTTATTGATACTCTTACTTATTTAGGTACTTATACACAATTACATAGCTATATACAGGAAATTGTATGCATCGCTGTGTATGTAGATTGCAGGTTAACGACCTTATGTAGGCGTAGAGGAAGGTAAATGAACAGCGCCATTTATAATACAGTGAAAGGCTGATATTTTACTTTAATTGTTTATCTTAACCTTTAGTGGAATCAGGAAGAAGTACTTAACAATGGGCAGTGAAATGCCAAAAACATGATGCTTGAATAATCATTAAAAGCCTTTTAAGGAAGAAATGGGAGCCGAACATAGATCTCAGTGGCGTGCACTTGGAGAGGCCTATGTCCAGCAGTGGACTGCGATAGGCTGATGATGATGATGATGATGAAGGAAGAAATGGCATGAAGGTTAAAGACAGCTAGGGATTTTTATTTATTTACTTTCCATGATAAAAAAAGGATCCTTGATCATACTGGTTTATGCTGTTGTCCCGGTGTAAAGTTCATTGGTTGGTTAAGGGTTGTTTAACCCCCAATAGTCTAGGTATTAACCAGTGCGTAATTTTGTCAGTTCATTAAAACGCAGCGTTTAAAAAAAACGTGACCCTCATCTCGTCATTAGTTAAAATCTTGTTTTAGTGTATATTTTTTTTTGATGTGTTGCATTATTTACTTTTATTTCAGTTTTTAAGCTTAGTTGTGTATATTTTATATTATTTTTCAAGTCAAAGACTTCTTACCTGTTCATGCTTTGTTAGAAATAAGACTATTTCAATAGATAAAACCGTAATTTGATTTTTGGAACTTCTCAGATATTTTGTGCTCTTTAGGGCCGCTTTTACATCAGTGAGAGCTTGGTATAAAGATTGACCATTCTCTTACTGAGTTATTTGTTCTATTGACAAAGGATTCCATATCATTGTCACGTTTATCCAAACGATTAGTTTTATTCCATAAGTATTAATAGATCAGCTGTCTCGATATGTTATCTAATTGACATGTTTTTTGTGACCTCGATAGCTTAACGCGTAGGCCATTATTGAATCCATCTAATTAAAAAAGCTATTTGATATGAAAGAGGTAAATATGTCTGGACGAGATATGTGAATTATTATGACCAAAAGTAAAATTGTTTTAAATTCCTAGTTAATATTATTCATGATATGGAACACGTAGTCACTAAAGTACATTTAAATGCAAAGTTTTGTTGACAAAAAATCAATAAAATAATATCACGTTTTATGTAGATTAGGCAGCAATAATATTTTTGTTGTTTTCTGTAGAGAAACCTTTGCACACCTTACGTGTATTTCTATACGATGTTATTTACTTCAGACTTTAATGTGAAATCTTGTTTTCGACATCATAACATAGGTGTATTCGAATGCTATCCTATCAGTCTATCAATGGCCATGGGCATAGGAAAGTAGGCCTACGGGAAACGTTTATACCTAATATAGGAAACGCTTTGCAATCTATACTAGAGTTATAAAGCTGATGAGTTTCATTGTTTGAACGCGCTGATCTCATCACCCACTGATCGGATTTGGAAATTTATTTTAGTGTTAGATAGCCATTTTATCAGGGAAAGGCTATGCGAAGTCCCCTTATTATCGGAATATGCGAAGCTGTTCCCATGGGACGTGGATGAAAACGCCGTCGGAAACTTGTACAAAATACACAAACAGCAAAATACTCTTAACATGCTCAAAAAGTATTATAGCAATACAAGCTTTATGCAAATTTTAAGTTGTATTTATTCTTGTTCATAAAAATAGTAAACTGGTTAAAAGATTTAAAAACGTCGAATAATAGTCACATACTTAGTTACAAAATAATGCCATTGTTTTCCTTGAATTCAGAATCACACACCAACTATCATGAACCGTCTAATATCATTTTACACAATGCAAAAAAGTAGATACAAGTATTAATTACACAAATGGTATCCCCAACAATTTTCTTGAAGTCGTTAATTAAAATTGATGGTTTGCATGCGATTAATGACGAAGTATAACGTGTTAAGTGCATTCGTTTGACCTTTGCACTTAATGCAATGTGCAATTTTATTGTAGACGTACGAGTAAGATGGATTACACATACGTTACGACAAAAGAGTTTTTGTTATTTAAACTCAATACTACATGCTTTATGGACAAAAAAATAAGAAACACATCTTTGTGGATATTTTTGTATCATATCATAATCTTACTCCGAGAGTATTATTCCAAGAACTCATTAGACGAACGTCTTTTAAATTTTCTATATCTAGAACATTTCTCATTGCGGAATAAGTATAATAAAATACAAAACAGTAGGAATGTTACAACAATAGAGGACAAACTAAAGCCCATATGGGCAACGGACTTTAAATCATGAGTAGGTAACGTTTGACGCCGAGAACAAAGGATTACGAATACACATTGCGTATGTTAAGTTAGCTATTAATATTCTGATAGTTGTCCCTTAAGTTTAGCGTTGAACACGATTCTATTGAAATGGAGTTTGTTTTGCTAATAGGAAGGAGGAAGTTTGTTGACTGCTTGTATTTATTTTGGTATACTAATTAATTTAGATACGCTTTTACAAACATAAGTGTGTGATATGATACTAATGCGTGAGAAGATAATGACAATAATGACAATCCTGTTCTTAAAAAATATGTATTAAATCATCGTCAGTGTCAGTTGAAACAAAATTTTTAATTAAGCAAAAGAAAACGAGAATTATTCTTATTTGAATCTATCATTTTGTAAGACGCTTAAGGACACGAAAAGATTAAATGAATGTCAACAAACTGAGTACAATAAAAATGAAATTTCATACGATCAAGCATTTCTGCGAATCTAGCAACATAAATAGCTTACACTACGCAAGTTGCAAGTATCAAAAGCCATCGTGCGAGGGAAACCGGTCGCTTTAACGATGTTCGTAAGTGTTTACCTAGCAACCACTACGTTGCCTCGCAATATTCAAGGCAAATATTGTTAGAAGCTACTTATTATGTAAAAATATCATAAAAACTCTTCTTAATTTTGATGTCGTCAGAGAATTATAAATATTTTTAGAAATGTTGCAATAAGCGAGGGAAACAAACGTTGTCAGAAATCTTTGGAGGATGGGAACTTGATTGTATCTGACAAAAGTATTGTATACGTAGGCCATAGAACAAATATGATTAAAGAAAAAACACACTGGGTTTGAAGCAGAATGAAGAGTTCTTCAACCCTCTTTCCATTATAATTTTAGCTTCTTTAACAAAAACAAAACAAAGGTATAGCAGTGAACTTTGATGTAATGTCTTCCAATTCTAAACTGATGGACAATTTAACAAAAGAAAAACAATATTTTGTGCTTATAGGTGCTGGCTGGCACGAACAATTGACGGAAAATCCTATGCGTAATATTAATTTGACTTTTAAATCATTGACAGATTGTTTGTTGAACAGACGTCTATAAGGACGAGTTAACTAGGTTCATTGCTTACGCACAATATCTACCTTACCTTACATTTCTGAAAGTTTATCCTTGTCTTGGCTCTTTCCCAGAAGATGTTATCTGAGGAAATATGCAATTTTATTTTAAGACAACTTCACATAGACTCGTAAACGAGGAAGGCAATTTACGTTTCCTGACATTTAAGTTGGAAGGTCCAAGCAAGACGTCACTGTTATTTCTTACATATTAATATTAAATTTGTAAACGACTTTTTTTTTGTAGAGGCAGGTCTGTGAACTGTACAAAAACTTGACCTCTAAGCAACAGCATGTTTATTAACTTAATGCTCTGTAATTACTTAAATTCTGAAGGCTCTTGTGCTGTGTGACTTGCAAAATCTCATAATTTAGCTGGCGACAAATCTCATGAATATAATTTAATGTTTAAATCACGGCAAATGTCTCAAGGCAATGTATGAGTGGAATTAATGTAACTCTTAAATTCATATGAAGAAGAATAATAAACTAATACCCCTTTACTCTGCAATTTTTTGCTAAACATATTTTTGTTTTCCATAGATGTGAAGACAATCCTCAAGTCGGTCTCTGGCCGACTTCGGTCTGGCGAGCTGACAGCCATTATGGGGCCATCCGGTGCTGGAAAGTCTACCCTACTCAACATTCTTACAGGATACAAGTAAGTGAAGACAATACCTTGTTAAATATTTAATAGGCGAGTTTGCCCGATACTTGGCACTCGGCTAAAGCTTCTTGGCGATCGTACATTTTATACTGATTGGATTGATCCAAAACTCGCTTTATGGTATAAGTAAGTCACCTTTTATATACCAACTCAATCTTGTTTTACGAGATGCCAATGAGTTCCAAAATGAAAAGATTTATAAGCCATCGAACTCTGGCCTGTTTTGGACAAGTAAGGACATAATGAAAACTTGATTTACGCCAATTGCAGAAAATTGCATAGAATAGTGTTTCGAATTGGCTAACTCGCAGATATTTGATGCTTCAAATTGATTGCGATGTTCATTCTGCGGAGGTATTCAATTACAAAATGGCTGGAATGGTCGTAAATAAGGAAATTGATTGTCTTTTGAAGAATGAATGTGCAGTTTTATGAGATATAGGATCTACACATCATGAAAATACCTATGGTTTTGAAGAGTTCGTATAAAAGGCATTTAAGTATTACTGTTTTTTTAATTGATCCGTTGGCCATTTTACGAAATACGAAGCCTTCTAAGATCAGTCGTATAGTAAAACAGAATGCATAAAGTAGGCTACAGATTTTTAAATCACGAGTAGGAGTTTGATGTGATCCCGCAATCAGGATCTAACACCTGTAAGCTTGCTCATATGACCTAGTTCGTTAGAATTTGTTAGATGTTGATAGTGCTGGATTATTTCGTAGTTGCGATGCTTGCAGGAGGCCGAAGTATGATGACCAAGCCGCTCATTGGTCGCAAGCCTGTGCAAAATAGTTTCTAGTAAATAATGAAGAATGTTGCCCTTAAATGACAACTTCTTTCGTATTTTTGTTCCCACTATTCTAGTAACGTTTGAAAGAAGATAAGAGACACTTATTAAGTTTTTGCTTCACTTAGTAACTTACGTCATTGTACTAAATAATCCTCGTGTACTTTATTCATGTAGGTACATGGTATGTTGTGATCTGCTAATGTCATCGTTCCTAGCATAGTTGGCGCAAAACTTACGACAACGTTATGCAATCATACACATGTGCAAACTGTGTCATGCTATAAGTTTTCACTATGTATGGACTTGCTTCTCAGTTTATATTAATGTTTATAAAATAACCTTTTATTACTTGGCATCTTGCTTATTTTATAGATATTATTTTTCTCACAAAGATGAGTTAATTGCTAAAGGAATAAATCTTAGCTTATGTTCTAAGAATATTACTTATTTCAACGCATTGTGGTCTCCACAAAGCGTTGTTTTAATATTCTATAGGTCTTACCTCCTTGAGGTAGGTATTAATTGCCTTCTAAATAAAACATGCTCACTTGACTCTTATAAATATAAAACCTTCAGAAGCCTTGTTGATGTCACAGATACATTTTTTACCTACATGAGTTGAAATAACTCGTTTGTAGCTGATGTTTTGCTAGTATCATGTATTATAGGTACTTAATTAGTGTCTAGTGACATTGCGTGGTTGTTCAATGTCACGCAGTCTGGTCAAAGGGCTGGTAAATAAACAGATTTGATCCGGAAGCTATGCGGCTTGCCTAGTTTTTGTAACTGATAAAGGGTTAAGGCCTCTTGTTCAGAAAAGGAAGAATATGGAACATTCTCTGATAGACTTACTTGCTTACTTCTTTAGAAATTTTTGGAGCAGTCTTATTTTGGACACGATTTTGGACCACCAATGCGTTATTTTGCCTTGTTGCATTTGTACTCTTATGTGAGATATAATTGAAATATAGCCTCAATTCTTAAGACCTCAAGTCTTTTATCTGTCGTCTCTATTATATTATAGACATTGACATCAGTAATTTTCCTTGACCAGCATTTGCGAAAGGTCTTAAGGAAATCACTGCAAATCTTCATAGTTTATCATATACGAAACTACCTAGTAATTGTTGAAGAACAGTACAGATCTTGTTTAGATTTTAAAGGCATTGGATTTGTGAAATCTAGTTTTAAATAGTGCTCGAGTAACGTCCAAGATATTGTGAACTAAATTTCAAGTTTGATTTTAAAGGAGTAAGCGATGTACTAATTGACATCGTTAAGTAATTGCTTTGAGATCGCATTTATTAATAGCCAGAATCATTACCTTAATATAATGGATGTTTTGTCGTCTTGCAGGAAAAGGAATTCTATTGAAATAATATTGGGTTATATGGTTACTGTCATCTTAAGTACCTATATACTTAAATTGTATTGGAAGTTATGAAGATAATAAACAACAACCTTTACTCCCAATTATCGTATCAGTGTCCCTTTTCTTGTCTTGTTAAATAAATTATCCGGTTGGAAAAGATGAAAATGACGGCATAGGATAAACCCCAATGCAGATTACTTTTTTAATTCGCCATTTATGCCATACATATCCAACTATGTATAATATACTTACTGTATACTATATACAACAGTAACTTCATGAAACACCGAGGATGCAATAACCTACACACAGTTTAAAGGTCAATCAGATAACAGTCTTTGTCTTTTGTAAAACATTTAACTTTATTCTGTATTCTTCAGCCAAAGTCCAAATCAGTGTTACTCACCAGCAACCAAGATTTTATTTGTATCCTGCGTCGTTACTAATCCATGGAATAAAACAAATAATATTGTTTTCATCATCAAACCGGATTTGGTTATCACGGCTAGCTAAGTGGGTCGAGTCGAGCGTCCGAACGGCGATTTACGCAGTTTCTGTACTATTGCGAACATTTATGTACTAGAAAGAGACGCATTCACTATCTCTGTTACTGCACTGATTAAAATCTCTCATCTCGCAGTTGTAACTATTTTAACAGTAAAGCGAATAAACCGCAAATGCGTTGGTGAATGAAATAAAAAAAAAATGTTGTAGGCACAGCCAAAGCGTTGTTTTTTTATGAATTTGAATAAGGAGGTTATTTAAAAGATTTTATTCTAAAATACTCAAGTTATTTTGATTTCATATTCTATTTTCGAATTTAGCTAGCTCTATATTACCTACCAATGAGATTTTTTTACTTGATCACCGGTTTTAGTTACCGTTTAATACGAGAATTAAAATTAAATCATATTGATAAAAAAGTTCGGAATATTTATAGATCTATTGACGTCATAAAGCAATGCTTTGGAATGTTTTTAAACACAAGTAATATTTATAATCAAGGATTTCATGGTCTTTATGTAGTTCCAGTGCGGCAACTTTCCAGAAAGATTTTGACCAGTCCTTCTATGCCAAACATTTTACAAATAGACTGGTAGTTAATTGTGGAAAAATATATATTTATGACTTATCAGAAATATCAATTTAGCTTGGTATTGTGTATATTTGTCAACAAGACTTGAAATTCAAGACGTAGTATAAAATGGTCAGTCACCTCAGTAGGAATGTATTTATAAACACGAAATACCAACTTATTGTTGTGGTTTAACAACGCTAAAAGTATGTCATTTAGTCAATGTTGTCACAAAACTGTCTTCTTATAATATTTGGTCTTTGTGGACATATTGTCACAACTCTTGTTACTAATCGATAAAACAATGGTTTTAGTTTGTATTTTCATTCATTAAATAAAAGGTTCAGTGTACCGATTCTTTGTTCAAGAGCTGGCAATTATGTCTCAGGTAGCACTTCAACAAACTTAATTATGTAGTAAATTCTGATTCTAAATTAAATGATTATCATGTAAGCTTTGCATTTTCATAGTTAATCTTCATATCAGCGAAGGCTATCCCTAACCTATCAAATTATTTGAGTGCTTCTTTTCTGTCTGCGATCTCGAAGATGGATCTCTAGGAGGACCCATTACTCTGTGTTTTTTTGGTGTAGACGCTCTTTACGAATTCTGCATTGAATAATATTCATGTGATGAAAATCTACATGTATCTACTTAATAAGTTTCGAAACCAAATTATTTTAATCTCTTATTGGCAATATCACTTCAGAATTGGAGTGTTAACGCAAGGTAATTAACACACATACATAGTGCAATGAAGAAAGTAGCTTCCATGGTATTCTGCGAGTAATCACACAAGTAGAACGGATTGTATTGCCGCAATCGACTTCTACTTGCTAGATACTAGTACGTTTAGGCCCAAGACGAAGACAACATACGTAATGTTTTTCTTAAAACAACTGACTTTGAGAATTGAACGGGAAAATTCATAGTAGACAGTTGTTTTTAGAAAATTTACGTTTATGTTGTCGGTAACCAAGGCCCAAGTTTACTGTTACCTGCTTCATATCGACAAGTTCCTGACGCATGAAATAATGCAAAGTACATTGAAATAAGGAATATTTTAGTATTTTCTACATAAAATATGAAAAGCAAAACAAAACTTATAACACAGAAAAAACATGAAACTTGATAGTAACAAATATTTCTTCATTCAAATGTAATGCCTACATTAACATATCCTATTTCTACTGTTATGCAATAATGGCAAATGCACAAAACGATCAAAATGACACACAAAGGTTCGATATAATTGCATGTTCCAATTACCTATGTGAATATCGATCCTGCTTGCAACTGTTCATATCGATTAAATAATTAGCAGTATAGCATGGTGTACCATAGATATTTAATAGGGTCAGTATAATATGTTGGCCTTGGGAGACAATGTCATATAAAGTAATTTCCATACGCCATGATATCGTATTGTTAAAACCCATTGGTTGATTGATCATAACAATCACTGTATACACTTAAATATCCGTAATAATCCATGTTGAGTTTTGTTAATCGGAGAGGATAGTTCCTAAAGCTCTCTGGGATCACAAGTTATTTTGTTAAAATATTGAATTAACCTCGCGTTGTGGTCCTTGGAGAATACAGATAGGTACTTAACAAAATTGGTTCCATAACTGTGGATATCTATACCCTATCTCTCTATCCATGTAAACAATATCTATCCAATCGCAATACATTGGATAGATTGCATCCTAGTTGACAGAAATCAGCAGAAGCTTGTGTTCTTTTGTGTTTATTATATTCAAAATCGTACAATGTATGAACCCTACTTCAAACGGATATGAAATTACGATGATTAATGATTGGTATACCTAGAGGTAAAGCCGAGATATGATAGTATTACCGAATATACACGATTGCATCGATATTCAGATCGACCTTTACTTTATTGCACTTGCACTGGAATTCCCTAATCAACTTGATACTAAAGTGAATATGATAAAAATAGCTTAAGATTAGATTTTATCTGGTTACTACCCGGAACGCTGTACACCTACAGGTACTTACTACGGATTTATATATCGTTATGTTGAGAATAAAGATTGAAGGATAATATACGTAGCGCTCATGTCAATATTTAATCTCTAATCGCTCATCAATGAATATCGAAATCCAAAGATAGTCCTCAGTAGTAAGCAGTCCCTATTTATCTGAAGTAAAAATCAGTATGCAAATGGATAAACCTTTTATAACCTTACTTTTTCTTTCTCAGAACCTCAGGAATGGAAGGCAGTATAACAGTGAACGGCATGGAGCGAAACCTCTCGAGTTTCCGCAAGCTGTCCTGCTATATCATGCAGGATAACCAGTTGCATGGAAACCTTACCGTTGAGGAGGCCATGGCTGTAGCCACTGCGTTGAAGCTGCCCAGTGCTACCACCAGCGCTGATAAGGAGGAAGTGGTGAGTTGAAAATGCTGGTTTCCTTATAGGGATGTATTTCTTCTTTGCATTGTTGATATCTCCTTTCCCTTTGTAACGAAAGCAATGAACGCTGAAAAATAATGTAAACCTCGTAGACTAAGCAGTTAGCTTGTTAGTTCTGAGTATCAAAATGAGATTTCAGAGAAATTACGAACAGCTTTAAAATCTTAATAACTTTGATCAGATAGTGAACATCCTCCAAGCACTAGTAGAAAAAACTCTCAATACCTTCACTGTTTAAATTAACGATCACACTTAATTATGGGTTTCAAAAGCATTACTACAAAAGAACCATTCTTCCAGATCCAAGAAATTCTCGAAACTCTCGGCCTTTCGGAGCACCACAAGACAATGACATCCAACCTCTCCGGAGGTCAAAAGAAACGTCTTTCAATCGCCTTGGAGCTCGTCAACAATCCCCCTATTATGTTCTTCGACGAGCCAACCTCAGGCTTGGACAGTTCCTCTTGTTTCCAATGTATATCGTTGCTGAAGACCTTGGCGAGGGGGGGTAGGACCATCATCTGTACTATTCATCAGCCGTCCGCTAGATTGTTTGAAATGTTCGACCATTTGTACACGTTGGCTGACGGCCAGTGTGTCTACCAAGGCAGTACTGGACGACTTGGTAAGTTCTTCTATTAAATCTAGTTATTATTATTGTACTGTTTCAGCTTTTGTATTACGGATAAGTAGCATTTAATAAAACGTTATTTTAAGTTGCATTAACTATAACGATAAACAAACCATAACCTATGCAAAATTGCTGCTCATTGGTCTAATCGCCGATTTGACAACTGACAATGGCTCGGTTATCGTTGTAGTCAAATGATGCAACTCACAATACGTTTTCCTACTTCACAAAAGTTTTTTCTTTGAATACTCACTCCACTTGAATACTTTGAATTGGAGTACTCATCTATTCCGCATTTTTGCCGCAACCGAAATTGAATGAATTCATTCAGCAAAACCAGTGATGCATTCAGCAAAACCTTTGGAAAGCTCCTAATTTATCCCAAAGACCTCTAAATTTTCTAAAATCAGCATTTTTTTTGTATCTACAGTTGAATGGCTCGGCAGCTTAAGCCTGCAGTGTCCATCATACCACAACCCTGCGTCCTTCATCATTGAGGTCTCGTGCGGCGAGTATGGAGACAACACCGGCAAGTTGGTGCGTGCTATCGACAACGGCAAAAATGATATCAGGTGAGGGAAACAATCTTAATGTTTGAGAAAAAAAGTTTTTTCAGATGGCACATGCTAAAACTTAACACTACTAAAACTTACGCTAAAAGCGTGGGTACCTATTTTTAAATTCGACGAATAAAATGTGCACAAGGAAAAATTACAGAAGTTCGTTGAAATTACATGTTAGTCGTTTTGTAAACTGTTATTAAATTCAATTGACGCATTTTGAAACAACATGTTTTGTCACTCTGTAATCCTATGTTGCGTCAATTTCTGCACTTCTGCAAGAATGCAATACCTGTGCATTAAAAATTATCCGTGGTTCCTTTACTCAACTGTAGCGATGTTGTAGAAATCCTTTCACCTTACATCACCAACAGGCAACTATTCCTAATACAAAATTTCCTTCCAGAAATGGCATGCCGTTCCCAGACAGCAAAGTGCCCGACTACAACAACAAGAAAGCTATGGAGGAATCTTTGAACAAGGAATGGAACAAGAACGACTTATCCCAAGTGCAGGAGAAGTTCCGCGATGGCAACAACACCAATGGCAATGGCAATCTACAGAATGGAATACTGCAGTTTGCTGCTAGCGAAATTGCTAAAGGTAAGTTGACTTGGTGTTTGAAACTTAACAAATGTATCTTTTAAAATTGGGTTTTATGTTGTTTGCGCTTTAGACCACGGACAATATTTTATGAATTTTCACGCTTAAGTTTTAAAGCAAACAGTTGTTTTAAGCCGACCCCAACATAGTTGGGAAAAAGGCTCGAAGTATGTTGAGTTGTTTTAAGACAAACGGACATTCATGTTGACGGTGAACTTAGGCTTTAGCTGTTTCCCAATTCCAAACAGAATTTCGCACATCCATATGGAATATAGCGTATATTACTCGGAGATAATTAGAATGTAAATTAAGTGAATCCAGTCGTTTTCTATTTAGATCAAACAAAAATGTATAAAAATCATCTTTATAAAATTGAAATTTATAGATGTGTATGATCAGTTATATCAGATATTTAATCATGCAATTCTTAACACCATTCTTGAATTCACGGGTAAAAGGGTATCTGTCAGACACATAAACATAGATAGAGGCCTCGACATAGATTGTGACGTCACCTTTATATAAATATTAAATACTTCCGGATGGCTTCCATATATACAGAGTGAATTAATTATTTCCTTCGCGTCTTACATAATAAATACCTAATCATTTATTTAGATGGTTTGTTTCCAAGTAGCCGGTTTTGGGAACTAGTTATTGGTCCTTTGTGACAAAATAAACCTTGCAAAAAAAGTAGGTTACACCCCAGAAAATATTTTTCTATCTTAGTGGTTACTATAGAATTACGATAACATTAATATTGGTACATAGTATATTTTGTTACAATGATTTGAACAAAACAACCAGCAGTAGTATTAGGTATATTGAGTTGTATTCTTCTTAAAGCTTAAACCTGTACTAAGGACTTAAAAATCTCCAAATAAATTGTACCTATAGCAATAAGGTCCTCAGCCAAAAATATAGGCCAACAACCAGTTTTTCACACAAGGTTAACACAAGGACACGTTTTCAACAACAGCATATGACCTTCACAGATATCGAAATTAAAATCCTCGTAATCTAGATACTAGTGATTACTCATATATTAATATAGAAAGGCTTATCTAGCAGATAACCTTATTTCACGTGTTATAACTAATGTAAAAGTGTCATATATGGTACATTTGTATGATAAAGTTATGCATGCGTGTCTGATTGATAGCAGAGATCAGAGGTAACTATGCATCCTGTTTGTCGCGACTGATAGCAATGATTAGAATACTTTCAAGACCGTTTGAAAATGTAGGGGAGGGGAGTTCTTTTAAAGGAGATATTATTTTAGTTTGGACAATCCGAAACATATTGTTTTGTATCGAAAACATGCAGACATCCCGCGGTTTCTTTCGCCTCCCGTGGGAACTACTGCCAGTAACCAGATAAAATATAGCCTATGCTACTGGGGATAATGTAGGCTCCCAACAGTGGAAGGTTTTTTTAAATCGGTTCAGTAGATTCGGTGCCTTTAGTATAGTAGTGCCTATAAATAAAAGATATGCAGTAAAGGATTCTTGCAAATTAAAATTGACGTTACATACAATTGTTTAGTTGCTGTATTTTTCACAATAATTGTGTGTGAAAAACAATTGAAGTTTTAATTAAAAACATGTTTACGATTTACATTATCACGTATAATGATAAACGTTCCCGCTAAAGACGGAAGTTATGCGTAGAGTTTAGTCTATAGGAAGTATTATGGAGTACAGTCGGCTTCGGACATAGTTATTCATAGACAACAATATTCATAGATAAAAAATATGGAAATTTCCCAGAATGGAAATGTCCTTCGTTCATGAAATTATATTTTAACCACTTTTTCACATAATTCGCATTTAAAGTATTAAAATCATAATAAATATTTATCTTTTACATGTAATCTGCATAATATTCAATTTATTACAAGTCCTGAAATTCTTCGTGTTCTTACCGACGATCAAAAAGAGGATTAGTTCTGATAATAACATATATATACCTATATAACTATATACTCACAATAAAAGAAAGTGTATAATCCGGATACTTCAATTGTAACTGATGGCGGGTCCTGACAATCTACAATGTCTTTACCACAGAGAAACAAAATACTTGAGGAAACCCCTTGACCTAAGCGACTTATGGCATCTCCGCCCATCTTTCCTTCCTCCGTTGTTCCTTTAGCTATACATACTTTTGAGGCCGACTGTACCCATATGCGGACGGATACTCCAACAGTTACACAAGTCCAACCGCACATTGATAACAGTCCATACTACATCACATGAACTTTGTTCGCCGATAAACTGACGCCTGTGTAATTAGTTTTCATTATCATTAACTAACCGTTAGATTTCCATGCAAGTCTAGAAACTGCATCTTTAAGTGCGGAATCCGTTGCTTAAATTCTATCTCTGATCGCAAATTAACGATAGATAGGTTTTAAAAATTCAACGTTAGACGGTGTAGTTGAATCAATTTAGTAATTAAACCATTTTTGTAGTATTTGATTTGAGGTAATTTATAACAGGTAAAAGGCACACAATAAATAAAATTGTTGGTTAGCTACATCGGTATATTCTTAGTATATTATTTTAAAAAGAAAAGGCATACGCCTTGATATGAACATACAAGACAAATCCTGGACAAAGGCTTCTCCCAAGGTTCGCCATTTTGGTCGATTCTTCTTTATTAATCCTTTGTCCAGCAGTAGACGTTTTTCGGCTGACATGACGAGGCTCGCTAAATTTGAATGATAGTAGATTACCCATTTTAACAAAAATGCGGTGAAATTTAAACGTTATCATATATACTCATTTCATAATAAGATTTTACGGAAATGCCTCTAACGATGCCAATGTCCAAGGCTGCAATGACGGAATAAGCGTCAAAAATTAGCTAGATATTTATAATAACTTTATAATTTATCGCCAAAATTTATTGCCAAAATCTCCTCCTTTTATAATTTGTAACAGAATATAATTATTCTAAGATAGCTCTTTTTTATATTATATAACAAAAATAAAGTAGGTATTTCTTTAAAAGTATAAATCTCAAGTTCACCGACAACTGCAACGTTAGTTTTCTTAAAATAACTGTTTATTATGATTTTTCACGTTCAATTTTCAAAATAAACTACTGTTTTTAGAAAAACGGATCTTCATCAATGTTCTCGGTGTACTTGGGCCTAAATTAATAAAATAACACATTCAAAAAACACTTTATTTTTATACATATAATAATTTCGTATATTTAAGTAATTATATAACTTTACTGTATGGGGAAATATTTCTGACAGAAAACAATTTGCAGAAATTATGTTCTTTAGGTACTCGTACCGTGACTAATTCTACCTCCGTTATTTATATTAGTCATCCTAGTGTTACAGAGGTATTGTTATAATAATATTTATTGAAGTTACGATAAAAACTAAAA
This sequence comes from Helicoverpa armigera, assembly GCF_030705265.1. NCBI lineage: Eukaryota > Metazoa > Arthropoda > Insecta > Lepidoptera > Noctuidae > Helicoverpa > Helicoverpa armigera. Next base: position 2,362,442 of record NC_087132.1, on the reverse strand, counting down.
TACCATATGATTGTACATAGATCGTTTGATAAAACTCACTGTAGTAAAATTGTTACATAAAACACCTGTTGTAAGTTTATCTTGAAATGATTACTCAGACGTTTGCAAATAGATTCGCTTAGCAATAGAGTTGATTTTTATATCGGTGACAATTGGTTAACATTAGATAAGTGTTAGGGCCCATAGTGAAGCTTTATTGAATAGAATGGAACGCTGACTAAATAACACTTGGATCAGTTTTGAGTTTTGTAGTTATCATGCTAGAGATTAAGTAAGTAGTTTGATCCATTGGTTAACCATCATTTTGAGGAATCCTGGACTTAATGGAATTCTTATATTACCAATTCGCCTTGATCCAGCGTGGCAATTAGAGCGTTTTCCTTCTCTGTATGAGAAGACTGCTCTGGGTTGCAGTGTCATGATGATGATAATGATGCCGATTAGTCAAAAAAACGCATTGCAGATTCTTATAAGTGATGGAGATTGCTTTCAAAAACGACTCATTTGCAGTATTTTTTTAAATAAAAAGGTCTTTATTTACCTCCATAGCTTTTGCCCACATTCAAACCTCGCCTTGTACATTATCCTTATTAAATTGCACACTCGTGTTAATACATTAATGGCTGTATCTACGTGCTCACGTGATAACATCATGGCCGCCTTGACATTTGACCCGCCGTGTTGTCTCTGCTCGTATTCATGAAGGTTATAATAGTTTCCTTGTTTCTCCCTTTATATATGGAGTTCAGTAATTAGGAGAATTGAACTTTATCGTTTAGTAGGGGAAACGCAGAAATTATTGCCTGATAACGAGGTTGCGTAATTGCGAGTTTGATTAATCATTTACTATTAAAATTGTTGGTTTTCATGTTAATGAATTATGCAATTTATAAAGCTGTTAAAATTTAAAAAAATGAGTGATAAATTTTATTCCCACTAACTGGATTTTACATGGTTTAACTGCCTCTCTGAAGTGAACTCTGTCTAGTTTCTAAGTAAAGATATTATAAGCAATTTAATTTACGTAATGTAAGTTTTTTGCCTTTATTATGTTAGGATCAAAGTCAAAGAAAACATTTTTTTTATTTAAAGTACGTCAGAAACTAGTTTTTCTTCTATTATGTTATTAAATGGATCGACAGGGATCGACGTTAAACATGATTTCTTCACAAAAGCATATTAGCAGTCCACATTTCTGAAAAATATTTTACTTTCATTTTAGTTTAGATAACAATACCTAGATATGTAATTTTGAGCATTTTACATCCAGTCAAGACTTGAAGCCGTGGGATCGACACGGTTTGCAAAGAATTCAGTATCAGTCTAAATTCTTCATCAATCTAGCCTTTTGGCAACCATGTTGGGGTCGGCTTACAGTCTCTAATAAAGCTGAGTACCACAGTTTTACATGGAGTGACTGCCTATCTTACCTCCACAACACATTATCATCCTAAGTCATAACTTGTAATCTTGTCTCCAGGTGACCCGCTAGTAGTACAAATGGACACAGAGAAACAGGACAACGTGGAAGTGGCTCTCTTAGGTGGCGAAGGTTCACCCAGACGGTATGCCACCTCTGAACTCACGCAGTTCTGGGTCGTACTCAAGAGGACTTTGCTTTTCAGTAGAAGAGATTGGGTAAGTTTTGAATTTGAACGATAATAATCATGAATCTAAACTAACGTTACTAGAAGAAAAATGATTGTTTGTACCTTAAAGGCTCCGCAACTATTGAACAGATATGAAATTCTTTTACCTACTGTTGGTAAGCTATACTATCCCCGGGTGACACGGCTATTTTCAAATCAGCATATTACTGAGAAATGGCAATCGTTGCTACATTAAAGCTGTAAAAAGGGCAATAAAAAGGCACTAAAGAATACTGATGGCCCGCTAAAAGAAACTAACTAACACATACTTGTTACGAGAACCCCAAAACATACGTTTATTACTCTGCTGGTACTAAGTAGTATAGTTGGTGATAAATGCGTGTATCTACGCAAAAATTCACCGCAATAGATCGACATTACAATGGAATCATAATAACGTCAGACAATAAAAACAATTACTTAACTAACGTCTGTGACAAAGATTTATTAAATTTATGCGTATAAAGTAACGCTTGACGGTATTAATGTAACTTCTTGATGTGTATTTTTTTAAAATAAAATATTTGGCGTGATCTTATCATTCAGTAAAATAATATACCTCATAGTATAGTAATGTTTGATGCATTTATTGAACTCGGAAATTTTAATTCTTTCAACCCGATATTATACTTTTCAATGCAAAATATGTATGAAACATTGAACTGTAAGAACTATGATACAAGTACTTTTTCTATATCTTAAAGTATATTAGGGTCAGGGCCGCGCCGACCCCCGGCAGCGCCTGTGTGCGAAACCTATGAAGCGCCTCTTTTTTAACGAATCATCATAAAACGAATTTAATTTTTGAATGAATATTTTTAATTGTTAAATTTGACTGAAATAAATGTTCTCCAGTCAGCGGCGGCCCTAGCCATTGCGAGGCTACGTGCGGCAGGTCTATGCGAGGCCCTTTGTTCTACGTGAAAAGTCTGTTGTGAGCTAGGAGTTATTTTCTTGTTAATAAAAGGACTTACAAGCGGCGCTACCTTCTAGGTTCGGCTAAAAAAGGATTGAAAAAAGAAAAGAAGTGGAAAATAAAGCAGAGCGTAGCGAGCGCGAAAATTTTTGAGTTTTGGGACTTTGGGTTTTAGAATGAACGGTAGGCACTGACAAGTGAACAGCCGCGAGCGTAGCGAGCGCGAATTTTTAAAAATTGTTTGTTAAAGCTAAGCGTCCACTTGTCGGTATCGTACGCAACGGACGTATCGCACGCAACGGATCGTAGTATTATTTATATAGAAACTCAAACAAGTGCGTCCACCTGTCCGCATCGTACGCATCGCTTTCTACCTAATTTTTTATAAGTTTTAATTTAGACAATATATAAACAATTTGACAGCTGTATGCCCTAACATTACAATAGCATTACGAATTATGCTAACTATGCCAGTTACAGTAGCAAGCGCGGAAAGGTCCTTTTCTAAACTAAAACTTATAAAATATTACCTGCGCTCTACAATGAGTCAGGAAAGATGAACTAATTTAGCAACAATATCCATAGAGGAGGCCATACTACTAGTATTACACACACTTTCAATCAAATGATTGTTCATTTGTTTTGTTTTACCTTAGCTATCTCGTTCGTTAAAATCGAGGAATACCCGTGATCGCATCGGGCTGCGTTCAGAAACTCACTCATACTCATACAAACTCAGCGCCTCTACGGTTTTAAATAACTAGTACTTTTTCCCTGGTTCAAAGAACTGCCGCCGTTTTAACGTTGAGCTCGTAAGGAATGTAAACTAAAACCCTAAACGTAAAATGAAACCATAAACGTGAATAATAATAAACATTAAATATTGAGAGACTTGTTCAATAAGCGTTATAGATGTTTTGTAGTTTACAAGGCCTATGTTGCGCCTATTGTACCTACTTGTCGATACTCCACTACAAAAAACAATCATATAGGTAACAAAAATAATTTAGGTGGCAGTGGCGGCGCGGCGCCCCTATTGTCTTGGCGCCTGTGTGCGCCGCACACTTCGCACACAGGGGCGGCGCGGCCCTGGGGTATCAAACTAGAACCAGTTGATATTCTCATAGTAGCGTGAGATTAGTGTATTGTGACAAAGAATTGTGATAGAATCACTTACGATTAGATAAACAGATATAATACCAGATAAATGGAGCAGTTTAGATGACACACGTGAGTCACTAATATTAGTTCCCAAAATATTATACTTACTGTTAAGTGGCTTAGTTTGACGATTGATAAGTGATAATGTTTTGTTAGATACAAGATGAGTAATGATGTATCACAGGTGTCCCTATGTGTCATAGGATCTCGTTTCAAAAGTTTAGCTTATAAAGTAATTGAATATATGGAATATATCTATTGGCAATATGACCAGTTTGTCGATAATTTAGAATTGGGATCAAATCTTTAATTGATTTTCCGCGCCAAGTAGAAAACACTTTCCGTCGGATAAAATATAGCATGTTATCTGGGAACAGTGCAGGTTCGCAACAATGAAAGAACTTTTTAAATGGGTTCAGTAGTTGCGGAGCCTTTAACCAACACAAAAAAATTTCCTGCGTGTCCAAGAAACAATTATTTTGTTCATGTTATTAGGTAATATCTGTCTGATGTTGCTGCTTAATAGTTATTAATTTACCAAATGACGTCTTTGCTTGCGCCATCAATTCCTAGGGCTGGGTATAACCGTTATTTTACATACGACAGTAAAATATTATTTCTTCATTTATTGTCAAGTCTATCTGCTTAAAATTCATTTTTTGTCTATTTACGTATTTGTCTAACACCGTTAGCAGTTTTTGTTAAAAGTTTCAAAATAACCATGTTAGGGAATTCAAGAAAAAAATGCGTGGTTCGGCCATCGACCGTGTCTGTATGAATATGTACAAAGTAACAGGTTTTTATACGGCATTCAAGATTTTAACATAAGGAAAAATACTGCCAGTGTTCTTTCTCACAATGATGCTTTTGTCATCAATACGTTAATTGATTTATTTAGGCTATATTTGTCTTTTAAGTCGGACAAACTTTAACCAGGTTATGCTTAGTGCTAGAATGTAGATTGACATTTGATATTCAAGGTCTGATTATCACACCTAGACTTGAGTAGATAGTCTAAAATGAAAGTGTTGTAAGTCGAAACCTGGTGTGAAAAAGTAAAATGGTATATCTTTACTAGGTGCATAATATAAGTAAGTTACTGCTACTTCTTTAGGTACTCAAGTCACTTCAAATGTATGTGATATGATACACTGCTCGCAATAGAGACACTTTTAAGTTCAACTTTTGATACAGTTCTTGCCAAATAACGTTGCCTTTCTCTTATTTGTTCTACACTTGTCTAAAGTTAGCTTCTATTTACTTCTACTGTGTGCTATTTCAAAGAAGCAATTAATGTTTGGCGACTACACTCTTAATAACGATACTGTCCATTATATGCTAATCATTGTACACCTCTCCCCACAGACTCTGATGTACCTCCGTCTGTTCGCGCACATTCTCGTCGGCTTCCTGATCGGTGCACTGTACTACGACATCGGCGATGATGGCTCCAAAGTGCTGTCTAACCTCGGATTCTTGTTCTTCAATATGCTGTTCCTTATGTACACGTCCATGACAATCACTATTCTTAGTTGTGAGTATATATTTTTTAAATATAATATTAATTTTCATGGGCACGCAGAACATGCCTTAACACTCAAGTTAGGCATAAAAATATAGAATCTATAGCAAGTCAACCTCATTCAAATTCATATATAAAATCTTCCAAATTCTTCTCCTATAATACAAGTGCCTATTCAAGCGTAATTTCTATTTTTGATGTTCAATTATATTATTTTTATTAAAAAGTTAGAAATCCTTAGAAATATTTTCTTAACCACATTTTTTATTGCTAACTTTGTCTTAAATGTGCGAAACAGGTTATGTGTCCCATTACCTCAAAAATTAACTACATAATTATTTCCTTATGTTTTAATTGCTATGTCAAAGGCTATTTCATAACTCGAAAATGTGCACAAAAACTAGTGCCAGTAACCAGTATTATCAATGGAATTGAATATGAATTAGCTTTATATAATATCTAAAAGTATATACAATTTTGAGCCCTAATTTACATGTAAATAAAGCTGTAATTCCTACTTACCATCCTCATACCTACTTGCTTAAAACTTTAGTAATATCTAGGTGTGTTCACTCAATTTTAAACTTTAAAATGTAGGTAATAAAGCTGAAATTAATTTTGTTTATAATGTTTGATGTTTAATGGATTATTTTTATTTTTTTCAGTTCCTCTCGAGATGCCTGTGCTGGTCAAAGAACACTTCAATCGATGGTACTCGCTGCGGTCGTATTATCTCGCTATCACAGTGTCTGATATACCTTTCCAGGTAATTGACTGATTTTCTTATTATTACTTATTCATAAAGGATGTAAGAGAAGGTATTGTGGCTGTAGGAGTTTTAAGTAAGGACTAATGGCTGGATATTGGAATGCCACACAATTTTAAAGACTGCTCAAATACTTTTAGGTAGAAATGAACTATTTAAAGGAAAGTAAAATAAAAAATAGAGTCGTATTGTTAGACTGCATTAGCCCTTATAATGCTACATCTAATTATAAGCTATATTTTTAAAAGTGTCTTAAAATCCAACCAGTATCTCTTGAATAAAAGAAGAACAAACATTTGCAATACTTATATTTTTTTCTGTTGTTTTCCAGGCGATATTCTGCGTGATCTACGTAGTGATAGTATACCTGCTGACGTCACAGCCGCCGGTGTGGTTCCGGTTCGCGATGTTCCTGTCGTCGTGTCTGCTCATCTCCTTCGTGGCGCAGAGCGTCGGTCTTGTTGTTGGCGCTGCTATGAATGTTCAGGTTAGTTTCTATGATGATTGTATTATAGTGGCTATTGTCAGCTATTAAATTCGTGTTCCGTGGGAACTACTTATAACCTTCCTGGATAAATGGACTGTGTAACGCTGTAAAAAATTTTCAAATCGGTACAGTACGCCCTAAGTAGAATGTTCGGCTTTATAATATTAGCTTCATAGTATTATGAACCATTGCTGTGTCATTAATGTCTCGAGGAACTAGTTCCTGCACGTGGTTTAAAAGAAGCCTAAATCAGCCCAAAAAGTTAATTTGAAATATAAGCTACATTTAATGCCAAGTTTTATCAAAAGCCGATGCAGTTCTTGCGTGAAAGAGTAACTTTCGTGTTTGTAACATTGGTACCATTTAATTTTATTATTTTTTATCATTATTTATACATTTAATCTTATTTCTATTTTCCCTTTTCCAGAACGGCGTATTCTTAGCCCCCGTAATGTCGGTCCCGTTCCTGCTGTTCAGCGGTTTCTTCGTGTCGTTCAACGCGATCCCGGTGTACCTGCGCTGGATCACGTACCTGTCGTACATCCGCTACGGGTTCGAGGGCACTGCGCTCGCTACTTACTCCTTTGATAGGCCTAAGCTGAAGTGTCATCAGGTAAGAATACTCATTTTGGATAGTTAAATCTGACTGATTGGACCTTTACTATAAATTCTGAAAATCCAACCCAATCTTTCACTGTGTGGGAGGCCTGTGCCCAGCAAAAGCAAAAAAAAAAATGAATTAATAAGGCTATATTAGTTTTGACTAAGTGGGTTGCACCAACCAAATCCATAACCAGTTATGAAGTTGTCTCTCATTGGTCAAATCGTCAATTTGGCGGCCGGATATGGTTAAGTTTTCGTTAAAGTTAAATGGGCCCTTACGCCCAAGTTCCAAGTTAGTCAAAATTGAAAACTCATAGTTAAAAGGTGTTTTAAGAAGAGTTCGGTCATCTTGTACCTGCATAGTTTCCAGACGCGACACTAAGGCGAATGATGTATTAATACGAATCCTTTTCTATTCCAGACCTACTGCCACTTCAAGAACCCAGAAACGACACTGGAAGAGCTCGACATGTTGAATGCAGACTTCACCCTCGACATCGCGGCCTTATGTCTCATCTTCCTCGTCCTACGTATCTCCGCCTTCCTCTTCCTCCGCTGGAAGCTCAAATCCACCAGATAAGCGACAAACAACCTTATTTCTATACAACTAGGGTAGAAAACCAAACAGCTATTTTAAGTTAGGGTTGTCACTTTGTCCAAAAATGTGATTTGACCGACTTATTGTGGTGGATTGAGTTCTAAAAGCAAGTTTTCAAAGTTGTACTGAATTTTGAATGCCAAAGGTGACTAATTTAAACGTACAACAGAATATTTTCTTTAAAAAATTGCTTTTTAAATGACTCAATCATTTTTTTTTGGTAATCAACAGAAGAGTTGGTATCGACAAAGTTACAATCGCAGTAGTTAGTTTTATTTACGCAGTTATTGTGATAAAAAGATTTTGTATCTATACTTTGAACTCAGGGACTCTGTACATTTCGAATATGTTATGAAAAAATATGGAATCCTGTCATGTGTCAACTGGGACATTTCACGTGAAGCGGACAAGGAAAAAAAAGTGAGGTTCTGAAAATCGACCACATTCGGCCCATTTGTACTTCTAGTAGGTATGAATGTGTACGCAAAATATTTTTTTTGTATAGTGTATATTTACCAAGTTATAGGTTTCAAAAGAATTGTCGTTGATTGGTACTACAATTTTTCGAAAGTAATTTTTCGAATATAACAAATCTACTAAAAAATATTTTACATAGCGATACATATTAAAAATATATTGTTCTTTTTGACAGTAAAAAAAAATTCAAAAATTAAAAAAAAATTGATGGCCAAAACCGGAAGTAAACTTTTCAAACCAGAATTACAGTCACTTCGACCAATTAAAAAAAAAAAAAATTTTTTTCAAAATATAGCTTAAACGATATTGAAAGTACACTAGAAAATTTAAAATGGGATCTCTATTAGTTTAGGCGGTACGTTGAATAATATACACCCGCGTCGCAAGGGGCGTCATATGTAGCACTTGCAAGGTTGAGCAGTTTGCGCGATATTGCAACTTTATTAATATTCTATATCGTTTTAGCGTATATTTAACCTCATTTAATGATATGAAATAAGTTTTATTAATTTTTATTAACATAATATAAAAATAGGGAAATTATAAGTGTAGCCACAAAATTATTTATTGGACACATGTTTAAACTTTTAATTTTATAACTAAGCAACGGGGAAATGACATAGCCTCTAATAAACTAATTCGTCTTTTTTACAACGCCAACTAAATATTCTATTGAAAGCTTCAAGTTAAGATCATCAATTATTGTAACTTGTCCTTCTAATTTATACATTGTCATCTAATTTACTAACTCGGCCTCGTCTTTAGTATATTGCCATTTAAAACCTTCAATTAAAAAACATTGTATTAAAAATTGAAGTTAGTGACGAAAAAGAATTGCTGCAAAACCGACTCCCCGTAGTCTTGTCTGCCCTACCCCTAGAGTGCAATTCAAAACCGCGTAGGCGCGGAGGGGCGAGGCAGCCTGCGAGCTGAGGCGCAGGTAGTTTTAACGCTCGCCGATGCGGCTGAGGCTGGCCGGCTCAGCCGGCCAGCAAGCCGAAGCTGCGGTGGTGAGCTTTAAAACCATCTGCGACGATAAGCTCGCATGGGACCGCCGGAGCCCCGCAGCGCCGGAGCCGTGACAGAAGCCATGCTTGCTGCATGTTGCTTGCTTACATTTTAAACGTACTGAGTTAAAAAATTTGAAGAGCTAATTAAATATATTTTATGATGTCATTTAATAGTATTTTAGAAGTTTTCTGTTAGAATGCATGCTACAAATTTAGATGCTAAAAAATAACCATCATGCTGAGTTGTATTTAGAGTGGTTTACTTAGAAGATAACTAGTGGCTGAGATAGTATTATTTAGATGCTCGTTAATTGTGGCTGACTTAATAATTTAGAAGGCAACATGACTTTTTGGGGGCGAATAATGATATTAAAAAGAAGCCTGTTTAATTAGCACCCATAAAAATATAACTACATAAAGGTGGGTGCAGACTAAGTAACATAACATGTTATACGACATTGCTATATAACATGTTTCGAAGAAACATGAAAGAAACAAGAAAAAACGTTTTTGGAGCAGTAGAAAAGTTTTATTATTTGCGAAACGTGACTAATAGCCCCAGTCACGTTCTTCGAAACATGTTATATAGCAATGTCGTATAACATGTTATGTTAGTATCTTAGTCTGCACCCACCTTTATATTATATTAATAAAAATTAATAAAACTTATTTCATATCATTAAATGAGGTTAAATATACGCTAAAACGATATAGAATATTAATAAAGTTGCAATATCGCGCAAACTGCTCAACCTTGCAAGTGCTACATATGACGCCCCTTGCGACGCGGGTGTATATTATTCAACGTACCGCCTAAACTAATAGAGATCCCATTTTAAATTTTCTAGTGTACTTTCAATATCGTTTAAGCTATATTTTGAAAAAAATTTTTTTTTTTTTTAATTGGTCGAAGTGACTGTAATTCTGGTTTGAAAAGTTTACTTCCGGTTTTGGCCATCAATTTTTTTTTAATTTTTGATTTTTTTTTTACTGTCAAAAAGAACAGTATATTTTTAATATGTATCACTATGTAAAATATTTTTTAGTAGATTTGTTATATTCGAAAAATTACTTTCGAAAAATTGTAGTACCAATCAACGACAATTCTTTTGAAACCTATAACTTGGTAAATATACACTATACAAAAAAAATATTTTGCGTACACATTCATACCTACTAGAAGTACAAATGGGCCGAATGTGGTCGATTTTCAGAACCTCACTTTTTTTTCCTTGTCCGCTTCACGTGAAATGTCCCAACTAGGAATGAGAAAATGCATTTTCATATTCATTGCAAACAATACACAAAATATTTTGAAACTTGAATTCTAAAATCGTAATGACATTAAAATTAACATGACAATTTTCACTTGTTTTATGAAGTGATGAATTTTTGGTTCCAAACAGCTTTTGTAAATGCAAGTTTGTTCTTTATTACGGTCAAATACGAAATGTGATAGTAACGTGTGATAATGGAAAATGTTCACAAAATAATAGAAATTACAACAGTTTTATAACATTTTATTATGAAGTATAGATTATTATGAATATTAAATAAAATAAAAACTGATTTAATTTAGACGGTGGCCTTTATATTTTCTTAATACTATCCATCCATCCATGAAATGTGATTAATCAGCAAATAAAATATATCTATTTCAATATTGAGATCTGAAACCATCCAATACAAGAGCCTAAATATTAACATTCTTAGAAAATAAATTGTAAATTAATTGATTATTTTGCTCATAAATTATTCATATTTCTTGCCTAACGGGCTTGCCGTTTTATATCAAAGATAGACGTAATTCGCCTTAGTGGTAATGGTAATTCAAATGTTACTAATTACTTATGATTTATAAAGACTGCTGTAATTAAGGTTTTTGATGCCTTTAATGTAACTCTATACTAAAATTCTTATTTCATATTTCATTTGCTTCATTGATCTAAAGAGGTGCAATTGCTTTTTTGCTCTTGCAACCCAAAATTATATATGGCCACTTAGCAAGAGGCTTGCAACATTTTTATAACTGAACTGAATACAAAAAAATTAATAGTTACTTATTTATTTGATCATTCATAGTATTGTAGACATTTCGGATTACCATTACCATTAGTAAGTTAAATAGTAATTATTATAATACATTCAGGGATCATGGTAATATTCATTGTACTTAGTGATGTAATAACTTAGATAATATTGTGGTCCAATTGTTTATTGATACGGTAGATGTTAATGGTTATAGAATGTATGATGTTTTGTACCTATATATTTTTTAAATAAATGGTTTATGAAATATAGTTTTGTGTTTTCACTCCATACAAAAAATTACAGTGTATTCAATAATCACAAATTTAAAGCACATAACTATTAAATCAGTCACAAAATCTCATCAAATTGAGTGATAAAAATGTAGGTCTATGTATGTAGGGCTTTTTTTTTTTTTTATCGACGTAAAATCATCAAATGACCCCTCCCGCTGTGGGTTAGCAGCGGTGAGGGAGTGTCAGACTCTTACTGACTAAAATCGTCGTGTTCCGTCGTAGGCCTTTTATGTACCAGGGCCGCGGTATCTCTTTCGAACAACCCGCAGCCCCGGACAACCCGCAGCCCCGGAACAACCCGCAGCCCCGGATGTAGGGCTACCGCGCACTGTCTGATTTTGATCAGTTTAGGGTCAATCCCCACTGAAAGAGCAGCGGTCGGCAGCGGCCGGCAGCGGCCGTAAATGAAAGGGATTGAGCGCGAGCGCGGCGGGCCGCGCGGCGCCGCGCTGGGCCGCGCCGCGCCGCTCTCTTACATTGTCCGTGCTCTTACGGCCGCTGCCGGCCGCTGCTCTTTCAGTGGGAATTGACCCTAATACCTACCTATCTATCATCGCTGGAACTTACAACCACATCCTGAATTCGGTTATATCTGATAGAACTACAATTCGATACGCATTATAGTGCTTAGGTTTGTAATATATGACTAACATCCGGGATGTTATGCTATCGAAGCACTCGGCCGAACAAATGTTGGCACACTAGCTAGACATTTAACTTTGCTAATCTGAAGTTAGGCATGTGACGCCTTGCGCATACGCAGTAGTTTTGTTATTATAGTTTGACTCTTGTGGAAGTCACTAAAAGCCAACTTCGGACCTGACTGTTGTGGCCGATCTCATCGGCTGCACCACGCGACGCAAATGTCGCGGGTTCGATTCCTGCACATGACAATATTAATTTTTACGTGTCTAGTTGATGCTTGGATTATGCGAAGGAATTTGTATGACCGCACCTCCGATAAATACCTACTTAAAAAAATGTAAGTAGATATCTATTCTTTAAAAAACAATTAAAGTATTCTCCAAAAAAAATCTAGTCTGATATGCATCTAGTGCTCACAGATTACCAACAGGTATACTAAGTACCTAATAATACTAGTATCCGGGATGTTATGCTATGGAAGCGCTCAGCCGAAGCAATATTGGCTCACAATGAGCCTACCCATGTATGACTGTTTCCATCACGATAATGGATTCGCAATTTTGCTTTTAAGGACACAATGTTTCATCATTATGGTTAGGAGAGGAAATTATTAATTTACACGTTACGTTACGTGTGAATCTGCAATGTCTTTATACATTAACAGGCGAAAAGTTTAAACTCATTATAATGATAATAATGGGCCCACGGCGGGTTTTCTCATATGAGATTAGCCAATTGCAAGACACCTATACACCAACAAGGTGGACAGACGACACTGGATGCAGGTCGCCTCCAACAGGTATCTGTGGAGATCTAAGGGGGAGGCCTATGTTCAGCAGTGGCCGTCCTATGGCTGAGATGATGATGATGATGATGAAGACACCTATTTTAGTGTAGTGCACAAGAATTTGGGCAGATATGTAAATATGCCTTATTCCTTCACTATCATAGTCACAATTTTCAGGCAAGTTAAAATAAATAAGAATTCCGTTAAGTGTCCTTAAATTAACAGTTATTTTTAAAATGTAAGCAACAATTCTTTTGTTTTAATGACTCGCTCTATTAAGTCCAAGTCCGGGTGAATAGGTCATATTTAAATTGTTTAATAGGTACCTAAGTATCTAGAAAACTACAATGTAGAGTAAGTACATATATTAGTGTTTCAATAACTGTTAATTACTTACGTAGCTAACGTAGCTTAGGCAAGTACGTATTAAGATACCTACATTGTTGATATATTTATTCTACGCGAGTTTCCAGGTTCAATAAAACAATTGTTTCAATAGGTAAATAACTACCTTTTAGTAGGTATATGTCTAACTTAGGTAAATTATTAAATAAAAAGAAGTGATTGATACTTTCACTTTATTATGAATACGGACAAACATTTTATTATTCGGTATAACTTATAGAACTGACAATATGTAAGAATTATTATTGCATTAGGTACCTACCTAATCAATGAGCTTACCTACCTCATTAAATGACACAGGTTTTTCAATATAAGGTTTATTCACACGTATATTTTACGAGATTAAAGTCAATTTGATGACCTTACATTGTCTTATATCTCATCATCGAGGCCTATGCCCCTGTATGAATATTACGTTTCGAAATAATTTCAATCACAAAAGTAATGATGGAAGCTAAACACCCTACAAAGTAAAGGAGCCATGGTATAGCAAATCTCGGGACGTACTCACGCTTGTGGTAACTATGCTTTATGCGCTTCATAAAAATCATATCACGCATGACTTTTTCGACCAAACCATTCTCCCTTAGTTGTAGCGCCCTGTGACGAAGCTGATCCATCATTGGAAACCCTTTATACATGTACATAGAGTATATCACCTTAGAATACGGCTTCGGCAACGAAATTATCAAAGGATTCCCGTATTCATCAAAAAACTTCTGCTCATGATATTGGAAGACCCCATAAAGGAGTATCGTAAACATATTGTTCGATTGCGAAACTGTAGTCACGCTTTCCATTAAGCCATAACACCCGTGCGTTACGTCAAAACCTGTCCCTGATTGCACTGATTCTACATAATACTTCCCCATTATGGAACTGAAGCATGGCTTGAGCTGATATTTAGTTATATCTTCTTCGGTTGATATTTGATAATCGCGGACAGGATGCGTGACCAAACTGACCAGACTGGATTGGTAGAATGTGTTCACCAAGTACGCAAACACCACCCATATTATCAGAACATATTTCACAGACCACCGAGTACGCAGTGAGCGTCCATGAAGGACTAAATTGCCCAGAAGAATTAAAGCCACATAACTCTTGTCATTCGTACGTAGAAGGATCATTGCGAGCATTGAGTATATCATGAGAGCTAGCAATAAGAGCAGCCACACAGTAGATTCGAATTCCAGGTAGATATATTTCCAGTTGGCTACGTCTGACGCTCTTTTCACCACAAACCTTATCTCATCCGTGTAGACAAAGTGTCCGTATAAGTAAGAAAATGCCAGTGCTCTGGATGGGGTCAGCAACATTCCGCCTAAGACTACATCAGCTTCATTATCTTGCACTCGTTTCAGAGATCCAACCGCGGTCATTTCGGATGATACTGTAGGAAATTCTTCACTGTCATTAGTATTCGTTAAAATGTTTATATCGAATCCCAGTTTTTCTCCAATTAGTTGGAATAGATACGGCTCCGCCCCACTTTTTAGTGGGTCGTCATTATTTGAATCATTCGTATTTATGATCGTGTACGGAGGCCATTGGGTTATCAGGATATTGAAGGTACAATTCTTCAGTCCTGTTACGAGTTTCTTTGGATATAGATCATATGCGTGAGCCTTTGAACACTTTCCATATTCGATGATTTCATCGTAGTGTTTTCCACAGTTGTAGTTATCAAATGGATTGTAAGAGTATAGATGAGCGTCATCCGTTGCATTCACAACTATTACATTATTAGCGTGCAGTTTTAGAAAAGTATTGAACATGAGCTTCAGATCACCATCCAGATCAGTTACAATGATTAAGAAACGGGCGTTTGGGTTCCATGATGGTTCTTTAGTAGTTTTGATAAACCGCTGAGCAAAGAAAGTAGCGTTACTCGCAGTAATAAGGTATGCTTGGTGTTTACTCGTCCGTTTTATCGTGGATCGTCTTGTAATCACCGACATAATGTTAGCGTTATTAAGAGCTTTCAGAAGTTCCTCATTCTGATACGAGTTGCCAACGTATGTTATTACTTTTGATCCTGTGAAGTATTCTCTTATTATGCCTATGACGCATTGGATAAGTTTTTCACTGAATTTTGGGCCGGCAATGGGTATTTTGACGCAGTTTCCACTATAGATGAGGAACACGAGTAAGTAAATAGCCCTCATATTGGTTTATGAGATTTGTAATGTCCTTATTAACGTGGAAATATTGGTTGTTATCGTGAATCATGATTACTGTGTGGTTATGTCTGTATCTTGTTCTAAATATCAATGATTGGACCGAATTAGGCATACGCACTATAATTATGAGAATAATATGAGAGACATGATGTGATAGCTTCATGTAATAATGATACCTATTTGTAGTGAGTCACTTTTCGAATAGGTACCTATCTACTAACTACATAGATTCAGCAAATGGAGTGTTATGATAAAACTGAACCGTGTTTAAAATTAGTAACAAGACCAGCCACCCAGACTTTATAATGTTTAGGAACCAAATATTGGTAAAAATTATACATTATGATAAGTGTTTATTATCATCTTATGGTGGATTTTTAAAGTTAAAAGTGTACTTTAAACTATATTCGAAAAAAAAAACACCTAGGTATAGTCAAGTGAGATTTTACTTGGTTCATGTTTATCAACAAATGTTAGCGGTAAAGTTCTTACTGAGATAAGTTATGAACCTTATTAATGCCAATATTTTGTGCTATGGTTGTTAGTATAATCGCCGTTCAAGGTACATGGTGTTCCTGAATTTTCTACTGACTTTGCGACATGTACTCAACCAAAAAGGTTATAATTGAAATGGTGCAACCGATTATATACAAACCCCATGGCAAAACAAACCGTGTCTCAAATTCCTGTTGAGAGAATCTTTGCTTCAGCGCTCGTTGGAAGAAGTGATCCTTCATACTCTTGTCTGCCAAACCATTCTCCCTCATCCGTATCGCGTTCATTCTCATCCGATTGGAGATCGGAAACCCCTTATAAAAATAAAAACAATACAAAAATTTCGCAAAAGGTTTGTCGAAATAATAAATCAAAGGATTACCGAATTTGTCGTTAAAACTTGGCTTGTTGTACAAATAGATGTAATTTGGTATGAGAGAAAATACTCCTTTTGTTCTACTAACAGTGGTTATAGCTTGTATCGTAGTGCTGCATGCATTTGGGTCGATATCTGCGGGTGAAGAACGTGTGGATAACATCCCTTCAGTTATCTCTAACGATAAGAATGTCTTTAAAGCTACACTGAAGCAAGGTTTGTACTTGTATTGTATGATGTCTTCCTCGCTTGCAACCTGGTGCTCCTTACTCGGGTTCGTCGTAAGACTGAAGAGACTGGACTGGTAACACGTGTTGATCAAATAAGCGAACATCACCCATATCATCAGGATGCACTTGATCGTCATTGAGCAACGAATGTCGCGACTATGAGTTAGCAAGTTGTCCAGTAACTCCATGAAGACAAAGCCCTTGTCATTCGTCTGGAGTAGGTATATTACCATGAAGGAGTACACGACTAGCGCTAGTAGTATCAGCATCCACACTGTTGTGTCAAATTCAATGTACACAGTTTTCCATAAAGGGACCAGAGACGCCCTTTTAACTACAAATCGCAGCTCGTCATTATAATCATGATAGCCGTTTAAGAAAGAAAAGGCCTGTCCTCTCGTCAATACCATCATGTTACCTCCAAATATGACGTCAGTTTCATTGTTTTGCAACATTTCCATTGGACCGAAAGCAGTCATGTTAGGAAAGGCTGAAGAAAATACCGCTGGGTTGACACTGTAGTTAAATGTTACTTCAAAGTGCTCTAGTGCAGCTAAAGCTTTAAGTATATATTCTTCTGTCCCCAGTATGGTCTTCGGAGCTTTTAAGGGATTAACGGTGAAAGGTGGACGGTGTACGATAGCTGCTCTGAAGGTGCAATTTTTGAGGCCAGTCACTAGTTTGTTTGGGTACAAGTTGTTCGTGTTTTCTTTACAAGGCCCGTAGTTTATGATTTCAGTATAGTATTTGCCGCAGGCGTAGTTATCAAAAGGGTTGTAGGTAAAGAGATGAGCATCTGTAGTTCCATTCATAACTATGACATTGTTGACATGTTTTCTCAACAAGATATCGAAGACGCTCTTAATCTCTTCATCTTCCAGCGTTTCAATAATAATCAAGAACCGTGCATACGGATTCCAGGTTGTATCAGTTTGCAGATACTTAAAGTAGTCTATGAAGGTGTTCACATTTCTCGTTATTATCAAATATCCGTAGTTAGGTAACACCGATTGATACATTGAATTTCTTGTAACAAGTGAGAACTTTTGCGATTTATAGACTGTTTGCAAAAGATCCTCATTATCAGTTTCCATGTTAGCGTATGTTAGCTCTATGCTTTCATTGAAGTATTTATCTAGTATATCAGTTACACATTGACGTAATTCTTGGTTATCTTCAGCCTCTGGTGGTAATATGTTCTGACACTGTCCGAAGTTCAATAGGATTGTAAAAACCCAAGCGACTAACATTTTGTAGCGTGATAAAGACTATGATTATTGCACTTTTGTCACATTTGATTGCTATTTAGATAGCAGTATTAATAGAGCTTTTAAATAGATTGGAAAAACTTGCATTTCCCTGGTCGCGTGTTTTGTTTTTTTTATGGTTTAATTTGCGTGATTGGCTTTTGTTCGGTCATTGAAAATAACAATATTACAGCAGTCTTTATGAAATATTTTTTTAAAATATGGATCGTTAATCAATTGAAATTAAGACGACCACCTTCTAGTTTCTTAAAGTATTTTTGTTCCATAATTCTTGTTCCATCAATATATATTACTTAAGAAAGGATATCATAATCTAATTGTAAGGGAGTTTTAATTTATTTACTTATGGCAATAATATGTTTGAAGATACCTAGAGAATCATTAAGAAATAGTTTTATTATACTTTGTACTTCTTCATGTTTACTATCTTCAGTTACAGTATGATTAAGTTATCAATCATACTGAATGAAATAGTTTTTTTGTATAAGGGAAGGAAATAAAACACAAGTAATACTCTATAAACGTTTAATATAAAGATGTCACACGATACCAAATTATTGCATTTTTTTTCCTTAAATTGTGCAATTACATGAATAACATCAATATCATAGAACAATAAACTTATGGTAGCGTTAACATTTTCGGAATAGCTAAACGTTTTTTTATTTTTTATTAATTTCTTTTTAACTGATGATATTGAATAAAAAGTTATTCTGTTCATTAAAGGGAAACTCCTTTGTTATTGTTGTTTTCCTAAAGCCACCTAAACCATACCTAACCCCTGAAATGCCAGCGAAATATTTCAGTTGCTAAAACCATTTAAAATCTGCAGATATTCTCTGAAACAATAGTTATGAATGTTATGATAAGTGTCCGTTTTTCTTGGAAAAGAGTTTATTTTCGCAACCTAAAAATGATAAGCCATTTAGTGGGAAAAATAATTATATTATTATTCTGAACAGATTTTATCTGTCTGTCCTAATCATGACGGAAAGTGTGTTCATCATTATCAGGTGCTATATCATTAAAATACGATTTTAATTTCAGCATTATCATTACAGAAGTGGGCGTGCCATTATTACATTTGATTTATTTCGTAGTTACGTGTTTTGTTGATACACATCAATCAAAAGGCAATTTGTGAGCATGATAATTGGCGTAACCTTTGTCAACATTTTTATAATTAGAGTTGGCCTTAATTACGTTTTTAACATCATATATCCCCGTAGTATAGAATAATAAACTATTTTAAAGTAAGTCATAAGTTAATGTCTAGGCATATTAATTTCAATAATAAATGTAATAATGGCAATAGAACAACCAAAAACGTAAATGATCCAAGGAATAGCAAATCGGGTCTGAAATTCCTTTTCATGGAACCGATATTTAATTAGCCGGCGATATGTCAACTTCTTTAAAACTTTGTCAACCAAACCTAGTTCTCTCAACCTTAGGGACTTATGAAGAAAATAATTGATCATAGGAAAGCCTTTGTACAAAAATATTGCGTACATTACCTTAGAATACGGCTTAGGTAGCGCTACAACGCGAGACGTCCCATACTTATCCCGAAACTCCTGCATGTTGTATCTAAACTGTCCATTTAGAAGAATCGTGTAAAGGTCTTCAGAATTCGCCACAGTATGCACGCTTTCCACCAAACCATCGCAGCCCTTAATTCTTTGGTACCCATCATTAGTTTGCACAGACTCTCTGTAATAATTTTCCATCACCTTACTAGTCGTGGTGGCCTAGTGGGCAAAGAACCAACCTCTCGAGTATGAGGGCGCGGGTTCGAATCCAGGTCAGGCAAGTACCAATGCAACTTTTCTAAGTTTGTATGTACTTTCTAAGTATATCTTAGACACCAGTGGCTGATAAAAAGGTGAAGGAAAACATCTTGAGGAAACCTGGACTATATAGTCTGAAATCACCAACCCGCATTGAGCAAGCGTGGTGATTAATGCTCAATCCTTCTCCATGTGAGAGGAGGCCTGTGCCCAGCAGTGGGACGATAAATAGGCTGTAAAACTAAACTAAACTAAACACCTTACTAAAACAGGGCTTAAGTCTATACCGCGCTAGATCTTCTTCGTTCGAAATTTGATATTCTTGAGCTGGGTTTGTCGTAAGACTGAATAGAGAAGACTGGTAGAAAGTATTCACCAAGTATGCGAACCACATCCACAGTATGAGAACGGTTTTCACCGTACTCCGACTTCTGAAACTGTGCCCATGAAGTAGAAGATTGCTCAGTAGTACTAGCACTACGTAGCTTTTGTCATTTGTTTGAAGTAGCAGTATCACTAAGATCGAGTATAGCATTAGAGTCAGCAGAAGTATGACCCACACCGTCCAGTGAAATTCTAAATAGACATTTTTCCAAGGAGGTACATCTGAAGCTCGTTTCACTATAAATCGTATTTCATCTGTGTAGGCAAGATGGCCGTAAACGAAGGAGAAGGCTAGAGCTCGAGAAGGCGTCAGTAACATGCCTCCTATCGCAGCATCGGCCTGGTTATCCTGAAGCTTTTTCAAAGACCCAACTGCCTCCATGTCTGTAGACACCGTTGGAAATTCTTCAACAGCAGTATAATCGTATGTGATGTTTATTTTGAAATTTAGCATGCGACCTATTAGTTGGAACAAGTATGGCTCAGCTCCATGCCGGAGTGGAGACAAGTCATTTGAATCATTGGTGGGTAAAATTGTGTATGGTGGCCACTGGGTTATGACGACGTTAAATGTGCAATTCCTTAGCTTGGTTATGATTTTATTTACGTATAACTCTTTGTAGAATGCTTTTGCACACTTGCCGTAGCTAAAGATATAGTCATACCGTTTACCGCAGCCGTAGTTATCGAAGGGATTGTAGCCGTACAAGTGAGCGTCTTCAGTAGCATTCACTATTATCACATGTCTTGCATGCAGCTGCAGAAACATATCGAACACTATTTTGAGATCACTTTCTGTAAGGTTCTTGACCAGGACCAAAAATCTAGCGAGTGGATTCCATGAAGTTTCTCTTCTGACTTTTGGAAAATGTTTAGCTATAAAACTTGCATTTTTCCCAGATAGCAAATAAGCTTCGTGTGGTATAATCATTCTCTTTGTCGATTTCAGTGAAACGATTGATACGGTCCCTGCGTTATTTATTGCCTTCAAAAGTTCTTCATCTTCAAACTTATCCCCGACGTAAGTTATAACTTTTTTTTCGGAATAATGTTCCCGAACAATATCTGTTACACATTTCACAAGTTTCTTGTTGTACTCGGGGCAAGGTGTTGGTATTTTGTAGGTGTTTGCTTCGTATAACAAGAAAAACAGAATATAAGCGACCAACATTTTTCGAAGATCATTGGAAATTCATACAGCATTACCTTTTCGACCGTGTCTAATTTCAGTTGATCATGAATCATAGTTTGGTGTCAAACTCATTGATCATAATTAGTGAACCATGTTAAAATCTGACGCTAATTATATGTCTCAGGACCCTCACCCAATTAGCCTGTGGCTAATCAGCATTAGATATTCTGTTAAATAGGTTTTGTTGACCGAACGTGAGTCTTGTGCATTGATGTCCGTTTGTCCGTCAACATAAATCTTAAACAAAAACGTGGATTTTCGGGTTGTCTTAAATTTATCAAACTTAATCATTAATATTGAGATTAGTCCTTTAATTTGCATAATTTTATTTTGCGAATATTATGTAAATCCCATTTAATCCAAACAAAGATAACGATTACTCGCCAAAGGAGTTAAAAGTTCGAACTGCACAATTATTGTGCGAACTTGAATCACACAACAACTTATAATAGTCATGATTTTCATAACAGTTAATTTATTTAAAAATACAACACAATCAACATCAAAAATATTCATGTAGGTAAATATTTAAGACATTGAATTCGGAAAAATAGGTACGTAAGTACTATTCTTTGTATCGACTCCAGATTATTTCCAAAATTAAAACAATGACGGCTAAACTGCCCCCTCCAACATAAATAAACCACGGTACAGTGATCCTACATTTGAAACCCTTGTCATGATACTTGACTTTTATCTCTCTAGCGAATATGTGGTCTTTCAATATTTTCTTAACGAAACCATTTTCTCTCAAACGAATAGCATTCGTTCGCATTCTATCAGATATAGGGAACCCCTTATGGAAAAATATACCAAATATCAACTTGGCGTAAGGCTTTTTGAAGAAGTAAACCGCATTTTCACCTTCCTCATCACAGAACTGTTTCTTGTTGTAAAAATATACAGTTTTCTGCACTACTGAATAATAATGTTTCGATTTAGCAACAAAGTTTATACTTGAAAATGGATTTGTACAATTACTATTAAATGAGTTTGTTATATTCGACTCCGTGTACATATACTGAATAAGTGGTGGACTGATACAGGGTTTGAGCTGCATTCTAACTATATCTTCTTCATCTTTCACCTGATACTCTTTAACGGGAGTTCTAACTAAACTCACTAAAGCTGATTGGTATAAATTGTTGATGAGAAAAGCGAACCACACCCAGATTAAGAACAGACACCTTGCACTCATTCGATGCGGCATTTTACATCCATGGCTCAGCAATAGATCAAACATTTTCAGCATCGTATCTGTTTTGTCTTTAGAGCGGAGATGTATATTCAATAACGTTGAATGTACTATAAAAACTACCAACAAGGTCCACCACACTCTTGCATGGAATTCGAAATAAGCATTTTTCCAGTTTGCTGCATCATTAGCTTTCTTCACTATGAAACGAATTTCGTCATGATAATCCAAGTGACCGTGTAAATACGTGAATCGCGTTTCTCTACTTGCTACCAGCATCACACTGCCAAACATTACGTCATATTTATTATTCCGCAAGTTCTCCATGGGTCCGGGGATTGATATGTTATCGTATAATTTAGACAATGGATAATAATCTCCTTCGTAGTAAAATTCTACTTTGAATTGTTCTGTTTCAGCGAGCAGGCAGAACAAATATTGCTCGGATCCCATCTTCATTCGGTCGTTTTGTTCGATCATGTATGGGCGGAGCGTGAAGGGCGGTCTGTGCGGAATGGCAGCACGTAAAGTGCAGTTACGTAGTCCTGTCACAACTTTATTCGGGTACAGATTAGAAGTCGTTTCTAGACAAAGTCCATGTCTTATAACATCTTTATAAATTTTTCCGCAGCCATAGTTGTCGAAAGGATTGTAAGAATAAAGTTGAGCGTCATTAGTGCCATTTACTAAAATTACATTGTTCACATGCCATCTCAAAAGTACGTCGAATACCTGATACAGTTCATCTTCATGCACTCGTCTGATTACTATCAAAAATCGTGCAAAAGGGTTCCATGAAGGGTCGTTGACGAAGGTACTAAAATTATCTGAGAATTCTGTTGCAGTACTTGCTGTTATGAGATATCCTTGGTGACTGACGCGTAATTGTTGATTGGGATCTTGAGTTACCAGTGCTGTGATTGCAGATGAATGGATTGCTCTCATAAGCCGAATGTGATCTGAATTTGTTTCAAACTGAACATGAGTTAAACCTTTATATTCGGAAAAGTATTTTTCTATTATACCGGTAACACACGTTATCAAATTTTCATTTCTTAATTCTTCTCCCAGGTAAAAGCTGTTTGCACTTGTACAGTAATTTAAACACAAAATAGAAACCAATATGGCTGCCGACATTTTCCAATACACGAACGCTAAGATGGTGGTTAATGAATGTTTAATTTTTTGTTTGTTTTCATAATTAAGTAAAATGTCATTAGAATCAAAGCGACATTTCCTAATGGATGAAACAGATTAATTATTTCAGATCCAATCTCTAGTCTCTGAGTGACAGCAGGATTCGTTTCTACTATTAATAATCACCCCTAAAATATATTTTATATTTACGATGATGTAACGTTTCTAGAAGAAACGTTATTGAAGCCAAAATACAACCTACCGCAAATAGATTCCAAGGAATTATGACGTGAGCTCGAAATGGCTCTCTCGGGAAAACAAATTTTATTTTCTTTAAGTGCATATGTTCTCCCAAAAATTTGTTCACCAATCCAGATTCTATTAATCGAAGTAAAGTTACCTTCAATTGATGAGTCGTTGGGAAACCTTTGTATAATAGGATCGCCGATATTGTTTTAGACAAAGGTTTTGTAAACGTGTGGATAGGCGAATGTCCCCATGGATCAGTAAAATGGTCTTTGCTAAATTCAAACATCATCTTTCTCAGGACAGTGTACAACTTTCTGTTTTGACCTACTTTATGTACGTTTCTTGCAATATTATCACAATCATTTATATCTTCTTCACTTAAAGTTATATTATTTGGAATATGTTCTGCTCTCAAATAGGCTACTAAAGCCGGTTCTATGCATGCTTTCAAATTGTTTAATTCATATTCTTCGTCGATTTGGTGTTCTCTAATAGGATTGTTGGTGAGACTATACAAACTTGTTTGATAGAAAATATTTATAATGACTGCAAATACCAACCAAATTAATACAAGCCACTTGACTGTGTATCTGCATGACATGCCACATCCATGAAGTACTAAACTTGAAAGCATTTTTAGCATGATCAAGCTTTTGTCTTTCGGTCGAAGTACAATTATTAATAATATGAAATATATAATGAAGACAAGTATTAGAAGGAGCCACACGGTAGGATGAAATTCCAGATAGATTTTTTTGGAATTAGTTACAAGATCAGCTAGTCGCACTGCGAAAATTAATTCGTCTAAGTAGTCGAAATGGCCACTAACGTGGCTAAAAGCGGAATATCGTGCCGGTGATAGCATCATACCACCTATGATTATATCAGTTTTGTTAGTCTGTAATAAGGATAAGGGCCCCACTGCCGTCATGTTAGGCAGGATTACAGAATAAAATGTTTTGCCATAGCTGTCATTATAAGTGATGTTGAAATGCTCTTGTTCTGCTAGAACCTTCAATAGCTTTTCTTCAAAACCTATGAGGGGTTGCTGACGTATCAAATGCTTAACTATTGAAGGATTTACAGTAAATGGTGGTTTATGTGGAAAGGACACTCTAAAAGTACAATTTCGTAATCCACTGACAAGTTTGTCCGGGAACAGATTCGCTCTGTTGTTTAAACATGTTCCGAATCCAATGATTTCGTCGTAATACCTTCCGCAGGCGTAGTTAGCAAATGGGTTGTAGGTGTAAAGATGACCGGGTCCAGTGCCGTTTAGCAGCACGACATTATTGACGTGAAACATGAGGAGCACGTCGAAAATAACCCGAAGATCTCCTTGAAGTGAACTGATGACGATGAGGAATTTGCCATAAGGGTTCCAAAAAGGTTCTTGAACGAGATACTGAAAGTTTTCAGTGAAATCTTGAGAGTTATTTGCAAAAAACACGTAACTCGCATGTACCCTTTTGTAATGACAAAAATTACAAAATGGGCGTCTGATAAAAATTGATGCATTTGTTTTTGAATAAATCTCTTGAAGTTTCATATCGGCCGTCGAATTTAAAACGATAGTCAACTGTTTCTGTTCTATGAAGTATTTATTTAAAATGTCAATGACACATGTTGTTAATAATTGGTCGTCCGGATTTTCTTGTTTCATTAAGTTTTTAGATGTTCCATTAGCAAGTAAAAGCAACGTTAGGAAGAGTACGACTGTCATTGTCTAAAACTCAGTTATTAATGGCTTTTACTATACACATGATTAATCATTATTTACAACAACGATTAAGTACTTCAAAATGTTGTGCTAATATTTATATTTAATGTGTTTACAACGATTACACACGGTTGTTTTAACAAGTGATCGATTGGTATAATTATAATTCTGTCCTAAAATAAAATGCACTATCGTTAATCGCCGTTTTTGTCAGTTTAGTTTTAACTGTTATATCATTGCAAACGTCAGAAGGTAACGGTCAAGGGTACATAATTATTTACAAAATGGTCTCTCTTCTTTGCAACTGACGTCAATAGAATTTGACCCTCGTACAAAAAGTTTGAAACTGTAGATTATTTTGTCTATGCTGTCTACACGTGCCACTTAATTATTATCCTGTAAAAAAAAGAGTCTCGTGCCGCGAGACTGCATGAAATCGCCGTACTGGTTTGTATGTATAATCATCGGCAAGGATACTGAGCCCTGATCTTCACCTGCGCAGAAGTGATTTATTGGTTTATTGCCATAAGTGTACAAAGCGATCCCCACTCTTCCGCTGAGAGCTCATTATCCGTGCCGCTAACTATATTTTGGATCCTAGCGACTGCACAAGCCAGATGTGTCAAATTAATCGAACGCCTCGTTAGTTTACTCTTACCTGAGAGTTTTGACCTAGAAGAAGACGTCTGACCAAACGGTCTTATGGAATCATCGTTCATCTTTCCTTCTTCCGTGGCAAAAATGTTGGTTCCTATGGCGACGAACCTAGGTATAGGTATTATTATTTCTTTGTATGTACATTTTATGAAAATAAAGTTAACTAGACGTTTCTTCTGCTACACTTCCTTAATAAGTTACAACATAGTTGTTAAATAATTTAGCATCGAGCTGAGTCCAAGGTAAAATATATTAAATAATGTAATTATGATAAAACTGTTTGTAGTTAATGCAGCCAAAAGTTTATTTTACAATTTTAATTAACTATATTTGGCTAGTGGTTTCATCTAGATCCCGGGAGTTGTATTTCGCACAGCCAGATAAAACGTAGCCTCCCTCGATAAATGGACTATCTAACACTGAAATATTTTTTCAGTGGCTCCTAACATTAGCGCGTTTAAGCAAACATACAAACAAATTGGTCAGCTTTATAATATCAGTAAGTATAGAGCTTTTCCGTGTTTTGTTGTTTTTGTGACAAATTCCTTGCTGTGGTTAGCACTGATTAATTTGGATATTAATAAATTCTCTCAATTAATATCCGGTTTTGTCTACAAACTTGAACTTTTGCCAGTTGATTTATCGAGGCGATTTTTCTTTGTTTATATAAGTCATAAGTATATGTAGGTATAGGTATTTGATAAAAAAACAGTATTAGATAGTCCACTGATCAATGAAAACTGTAGGTAAGTATACGTTTTTCTATAAGACCATTTCAATTTCCAAAGGACGCGAGAGAAACCGCTGGCGGTAGCTGGTAAAAAATAAACTTAGACGATATACTCATAAGCAGCAGTTTGCAAAGTATTGTAGATCACCCTGCAAGCATTACACTGTTCTATTTAATTAACCAAGCTTCCTGCTTTATACACTGTGATTACAAATTACAAATTAAACCTTAATTAAAAACCTCAACTAATGTTGTTTCCATGCCTTTAAGGCACAGACAACCCATAAACAGAAAAAAGCAACACATTACCCATCCATTATTTATGACAGTACACTTAGAAACAATTGAAAATATACTCTCACATCAATGGCATAAGGTTGAAGTTTGTGTTGTGAACAAATGGGAACAAGACGGTGTATTGAACTTATGTAGGTATGTGACCGTACTCAGTGCTTATAATGATACCTAAGATTTATGCCTAGGTCGCCATCTTACATACCAATTCATAGATTGAATACCGTATTTTTATTGTTAAGCTTGCATGTATTAGAGCATAAACGATCATAACGATTTATTTTCAGTTATTGACTATATTTTCAATGCCTGATAATTTAAATATATATTATCAGAACGTTCGCGGACTTAGAACTAAAAGTCATTCTTTCTATCGTCAAATGTTACTTAATTCGTATGATATCATAGTTCTTACTGAGACGTGGTTATTGGATGGGGTTTTAAATTCTGAGTTTTTTGATGAACGGTACATTGTTTGGCGACGCGATCGGGACTACGTTTTAACCGGGCAATCACGAGGTGGGGGTGTACTTATTGCTACTCGTAGAGAATTATCAGTTACTTGTCAACCTAATTTTCACTCGACTGCGGAAGACCTCTGGCTATCCATACAAATTAAAAATTCAACTACCCGAAACATTATTACTTTGCATATTTGTGTTATTTACTTATGTCAACAAAACTTAGGCCTTTCTTTTTCTTTACAACTTTCAAATTTTCTTGCTAAATTAAACCAAACAGTTATTGATAATACTTCTGATACCTTCCTTGTTATTGGTGACTTCAATATGAGTGGTATCAACTGGGTCCCTTCTGATAATAATCTATCACTCGTTCCATTTAATCCTAACAGTAATGACGAAATTTTGCTTTGTGACGAATTACACATTCTTGGTTTTGGTCAGTATAACGTCGTGGCTAATAAGTATGGTAGACTCCTTGACCTAATTCTTTCCAATGAAGTGGTGAATGTGACTGAATGTCTCAGCCCACTGGTGCCTATTGACGCCTATCACCCAGCATTATTGATTAATTTGGATTTGATCGTAACACCCCCACTTGAAAGTGCACCACGTGCAAAATTTTTGTATGATAAAGGGGACTATGAATCTATAACCAGGCACATTAGCTCGGTTGACTGGGAAACTGAGTTTTCATTGCGGTCAATAGATGATTCAGTTAACTTTTTTAACCAGTTTATTATTAAATTACAATTTAAATATATCCCACAGAAATTTTATCGAAACAAAAGCTATCCAACGTGGCATAGTTCATCACTTATTAGAACAATAAAAGAAAAATCTAAATACCTTAAAAAATTTAAAACATATGGTAATAAATCTGATGAATTAACATTCAAGCTTCTTCGTGAAAGAGTGAAAGTATTGGAATCTCAGTGTTACCGAAGCTATTTGGATCTAACAGAACTTTCTATAAAAAATAACCCAAAATATTTTTGGACGTTTGTAAAGAAACGACATAGTTCAAATGCAACTCCAAGCACCTTAAATTACAATGGTAATACCCTGCGGACCGGGGAACTAATATGTCAAGCTTTTTCCGAATACTTCCATTCTACTTTTCTCAATCCTAGTATTAGTCACTCAAACTCTTCTCATTTTCATTTTATTGAATCGTCAAACCTTTCATCGGATGTTTGCGGAATTAACGTGAGCTCAGAAGAAATAATGAATTTGCTTCGAACATTGGACGCATCTAAAGCAGCAGGTCCTGATAACATATCATCCAAACTTCTTGTGTCGTGTGCACCGTCGATAGCGCAACCAATTTCGATTTTATTTAAAAAGTCCTTAAACTTGGGTATTGTTCCACAGATATGGAAATCAGCGTATATAACACCTGTGCATAAAAAAGGCGTAAAAACAGACGTAACAAATTACAGGCCGATATCCAAACTGTGTATTATAGCAAAGATATTTGAAAAAATTATATACAATCAGGTTTATAATGCTCTAAAAAATTCATTTAGATCTTTTCAACACGGTTTTTTACAGGGAAGGTCTACTGTTACGAACCTGATTCTTCTAAACGAATTTATTACTGCTGCTATGGATAACGGTGTGCAGGTCGATGTCGTTTATACGGACTACAGTAAAGCCTTTGATCGAATTGACCATAACATTTTAATTGCAAGGTTAAATAGCATGGGAATACGCGGTGATCTACTCAGATGGTTTTCCTCTTATCTTGTGAACAGATCTCAAGCAGTTGTACTCAACAACTATATTTCTAGCTGGGTTCCTGTTCCTAGTGGAGTGCCGCAGGGTTCATTGCTCGGTCCTTTACTGTTCATCATCTATATAAACGATATCGACTCTTGCTTAATCTCATCCAAGCTTCTGTGCTTCGCTGATGATATGAAAATCTATGCCACAATATTATCAGAGTCAGATGCATCAGCACTCCAGGACGACCTGCGTCGTCTTGAGGATTATTGTCAGCGAAGTAAACTGGATCTTAATCCCGCGAAATGCTCGGTTGTTACGTACTCTCGAAAGCGTTCCATTATTGTCGCATCATATATTCTAGGTGATCAAATTCTACCCAGATCAAACTCCATCCGTGATCTGGGAGTGTATCATGATTCTAAACTTAGTTTTGAAACTCACGTTGATGCAATAGTCGCCAAAGCATCTAAATCACTGGGTTTCATAATGCGGTTGTCCAAGTGCTTCACTCAAGCCAAAACACTAAAAATTCTATATTGTACTTTTGTTAGAAGCCTCTTAGAGTACGCGTCTGAAATATGGAACCCATGTTACCACAAATATATTGACCGCATAGAGAGCATCCAAAAAAGATTTATTAAGTATTTGTGTTATCATCAAAAAGTAACGTATCAGTCTGAAAACTACTTCAACTTCTGTAAAAAATTTCATTTACTGCCTCTAGTTAATCGCCGCGAGATTTCTGATTGCGTTGGCTTGTTGAAGATTTTCAACAATAGTATCAACTGCCCTGATATTCTTTCCAAATTTTATTTCAATGCTCCTAAGAAGTCTAAAAGGTTTAATCCCCCCTTGCGTGTGCCATTATCTTCAACAAATTATAGACAGAATTCGTACATTGTGCGTGCAAGCAGACATTTCAACAGGTTGTGTAAGCAGCATGATATAGATCCATTCCTAACTAGTGTGTCCTCGGTCAGAAAGCGCTTAAGCCGAAACTTTTTCATTAAGCCTTCAATTAATATTAAGGTTGATATGTAATGTGAACAAGAGTGTACTTAAACTGTTTACTAGTTATTTAGCAAGTATTCTCTTCTCTGTACTTAAGTGTCCATAGAATTTAGTATTGTACTGTACCCTATAAGTGAGGACTTGTTATTGGCTCTCAGGTTAACTTACAGTTCCTTGTCTGTGTTTTTTAGCTGTTAGTCCTCCATACTACTTAAATAAATAAATAAATAAATGTTTTGTTGTTTAAGTATGTAATTGATAGGTAATAAAATTATGATCTTGACTGATAAATCAGTAAGTAAATAGATCTTCGTTTTTCCTTGAGCACTCGACTAACGAGTGCTTAAAACGTAGCTACCTACACACACCTACACTCCCACTCCCGCTAGTCTCATCTCCGTCGTCATGCTGCTGCCCCTTGGATTAAGTCGGAATCTCCTTTTCGGGCCAAGATTTATTCTGTATATAACAGTCTCCAAGTAGATCATACCCATCAGCTTTCTATCCCATTACAGGGCACAGGCCTTTTCTCACACATATTGGAATGAGTGTTAACAATCACGCTGCCTAAAGGCGGATTGGCGATTACAGACTTCTTCTACAGCCGACGTTTCTTCAAGAAGTTCACCTTTACACAGCCATTGATCCAAGACATACTTAGAAAGTATGACTCGATCCCGTACACTCGTACTTTAGTGGTTGGTGTTTCAATCACTAGCTTGCTACGACTTGCAAAGAGATAGATAAATTGTAGATAGATACATATATTCTTTATTATTTACACCAACTAATATACAAGAAAAACAAAACTAAATATTTTAAAGTCGTTGATACAATGGGTGGTCTCAAAAGGGATCTATTAAATCTACCTTTGGATGGATTGAGACAAAAGGAAATAGCTCTACTGTACTCTGTACTCTGAGTGTGAACTCTGAACTAGATTATTATCTCCATAAAATATAAGGTAAATCAAGACGATACACTTAATAAATACATAAGACACGCTACTATGTATTCTCTATACTTAGCAACATAGATATCCATTAGAGCATCTTGTTAAGAAACTGTATTGTAGGTCAGTGTCAGACTACTTAGTTGTTATTTCGAACGCTTGTTAGGTATATGTAGGGTTCCGTGTATTACGTACTACTAGCTTCTGCCAGCTGTTTCACCCGCAACCCTTGGGATCTACTTCCCGTACCGGGATAAAAAGTAGCTAATAGCCTTCCTCGATAAAATATGTGCTATCTAACACTGAAAGAATTTTTCAAATCGGACCAGTAGTTCCTGAGTTTAGCGCGTTCAAGCAAACAAACAAACTCGTCAGCTTTATAATATTAGTATACATAAGAGTGTTCCTCACGGGTTTCCTTGCCTTCACTCCAACATTAGCTTCCACTAGCGGTATGACATGCATCCCGTAGTAATTACTGCCCGTACCTGGATAAAATATAGCCTATGTTACTCTGAGTTAGTGTAGCTTCCCAACAGTGAAATAATTTTTCAAATCGGCTCTGTAGTTTCGGAGCCTTTAGGGTTGAAACAAAATAAATAAAAAAATTGCCTTTTCATTTAATATATTACTATAGAGTCTAGATTAGCTTCTTCTAGTGGTTTTACCCGCATCCTGTGGCAGCTACTTCGCACACGTGGATAAAAAGCATATAATAAATCTTAGGAAAGCCGAAAGTTGCAAGATTTCGTAGAATATTGTGTTTCATAGGTGTTTGGAGTTGTAGATATTTGAGAGGTATGGAAGGTCACTGTGTGGTAAAGGTATCTTATTATGTAACCTTTACGTAAGATTTTGATTTTAAGTTTATTGAACTGTAGATTTTTTAAAGAAATTAGACCTTACCATGCATGTTGTATGTAGGTACCTACTACTGAACCAATTC
The DNA here is from genome assembly GCF_030705265.1 of Helicoverpa armigera. Taxonomy (NCBI): domain Eukaryota; kingdom Metazoa; phylum Arthropoda; class Insecta; order Lepidoptera; family Noctuidae; genus Helicoverpa; species Helicoverpa armigera. Next base: position 2,330,094 of record NC_087132.1, on the reverse strand, counting down.
GACTGCTTTACTGTGAGGAAGCAATTATTCCCGGATGACGTAGCCTACTTTTACCCAGGTAGGGGAAAAAGTTCCTCCAGGGCATGGGTAAAACCACGAAACACAGTATTACTCATATTTAACTATTTGTTTTTAGTGTTATCAGGCTTCAAACGATTTTTAACCGACTTTTGATGATAATTGTCACTATCGCTTTTAGTAAGTTGAATCTTCAGGAAGTATATGATAGGTATGTACCTAAATAAAAAAACAAATATTTGTAATTATAATTAGCTAATAGTTATAATATTAATTCAGAACAAAGGTCAGACAAGACCAGTGAAGACAAAAAAGAAACAAAAAAAAGGCATAAATTTATTTTGGTAAATTCCAAAGTAAGCAGGAATGAATTTTTAATAGATTTATTTCATAAAAAGAACAATTAATTAAACCTACAATATTAATACGATTGTCACACTTTTTTCTTAAGTTGTAAGCAGAAGTACCAAGGTCATTGACCTTAGTGCCAAATATGACGATAAAATTATTTTTGCATGATTTCCGTATACGATAAAGTAGAAGATATTATATATGGAGGAAGGTCGAATTTATTTATTTAGTAAGAAATCTCTAATATGTAGTACTTATATTAATGCAACACGGTGATTTTCTAGGTAAAGGTCGATAGTTCAATTATGTATAGGTAACTTTTAAGGGAACTACTTCCTAGATATGTATATTTAGGAAGTAGTTCCCTCAGGATGCAACTGTAGAGGACATCTGGTAGACCTATAAAATAAACAAAATTATTCTATAAATCATGATATTAATGGACTTGTATGTCGGTATGTATTATTTGGATGAAGGTTATTTCCGCTTAGATTTAATGATCTATAATAAATTATGCAATTATAATCTGTCTTACGAACCAATAAATCAGAGGAAGAATTTTAAGATGGTTCAGTGGATTAGAGATACAATTTGTGGTAGACCACCCGTGCGATGAGAAGGAAAAAACCGGCCAAGTGCGAGTCGGACTCGTGCACGAAGGGTTCCGTAAATTACAGTTAAATCAACCTATCTCAAAAACTATAAGAGATACTTTGATCAAACCAAAAATCGTTGAAAGAGTTAATTAGCATGCATCACTTCTATTTTTTTAGAATTTTATACCCCGTAGTTATAAAAATAGAGGGGGGGGGACATACTTTTTACGACTTTGAGAGCTGATATCTCAAAAACCGTTCACTTTAAGAAAAATGTTTTTTAGAAAACTTTATATCATTTTAAAAGACCTTTCCATTGATACCCCACACGGGTATGTACATCGAAAAAAAAAATTTCATCCCTCAGTTACATGTATGGGGGGCCCCACCCCCAATTCTTTTTTTTACTATTTAGTGTCATATTTTTGTAGCGGTTCATACAACACATATTCCCATCAAATTTCATCACTGTAGTACTTATAGTTTCCGAGTAAATCGGCTGTGACAGACGGACAGACGGACAGACGGACAGACGGACAGACGGACATGACGAAACTATAAGGGTTCCGTTTTTGCCATTTTGGCTACGGAACCCTAAAAATTCGCTGTGATGAAAGCCATAAAGTGTATACTTGTAGCCTATTCCTATTCCCCTCATTCCCTTCATAATATAAAAAAACACAATTTTACAGCTCTCGTTTCGAAGTCAGCCGTTTGCTAAATAATGCTTAGAGTTGTAAGCAACTTAAGAGCGGAAAAATTATTTTATGAGACATTTGCAAACTACACCAATTCCAAGAATGTATTTGCCATTCCTAAGGGGACCTATCAAATATAAGTTTATTAATATATCAGACAGTTCAAAGACGTTCGTTTCGCGGCTCATTGGAGTTTGACTGTAAGTGACATTTTCCTGTGAAGACCACTTACAGCCATTGTTATATTAACAGGACCGTTTGGATAGAAAGGAAGATGTTTAAATTAATTTTATAAATATGAATAGCTTTAAACAATTTGATTTCTTTTAAATTCCTAGCGATATTTCTGTGAACCTAAATTTAGGTAAGTAATCAAAATTCTCAATTTATCATCATAGAGATTTGTTTTTGATTTACGGGATTTTAAAGAATAACTTATTTGTACCTGTTAAACAATTTTAGAAGCAGAACCGGAAAACTGACTTATTATCCTCATAATAAAAAAAACAATCAGCCTAACGCAGGTACTAAGGGTATCAAAGTTCATATACATTTAGCGTGGTAACGCTAACGCTAACAATTCACACCATTTAAATATCTTGCGAATACATAAAGATAAAGATAAAGATATATTTATTTTGCAAATATGGGTACAAAAGTAAATGGTGTTATAAAAATAAATAAGTTCTGCCATATTTTGCCATTCGGCGTGCAAACATTTACAAATTGTTGACGTTACAACTAAACAATTAAATTATACAAATCAGTAGCATTAAGTTAAAACTAGATGAAATACAACTACATAAAACATACAATAATAATGGCTATTATTAAACTAGCTGATAGTAGGAAAAAAAATATTGTAAACAGTTGGTGTTAGGTATACGCAGTTGGCGACAAAAGTATTTAAGGTGCATTTTCGAGATAGGTAGACGCACGCTCCTGTACTGCTGTCACTGCCGCTACATTAATTCGTGTATGGGAATCATCATCATTTGCCATTTCATCCATTATTTCTCCAAGTATGGTGAGGTAGGTTTCCAGTATAACCGAAAGTAGCAGTGTCTTACCTGGAACGACTACCTATCTGACATCCTAAAACCAGTTAAGTATGTGTGTGAGAATATATGGAGAGCGACTAACGCGTGGCTCGGAGACGTAGCCTTAAGTGAGATGACGTAGCCGTAAGAGATGATAGCGTGCGTAAGGCTTCGGATGCGGAAACTAATATCACGGTTAGGTACTAATTAGAAACGAAAATGAATAAAATAAATATAATCACGTCTAAAGAAAAGGCAAAGTCTGTTTTTACGAGTTTATTGAGGACTATAATATATAGGTATAGTCGCTCCTTGTAAAACGCTGGTGCTCAGCTGCATCCGGTTAGACTGGAAACCGACTCCAACATATTTGGGAAAAGGCTTGGAGGATGATGACTATATATACGTATAAATACAAATAAATACAATTTTGGATAAGGCTGCAATGGTCAGTAGTTACTCATAGGACAGGGAAGTTATTGAGCGGTTGCATAACTTCTTTGGTGAACTAAATACCTAGAATAAAAATACTTTTTTTAGTAAAGCTTAAATATCCCACAGCTTTATGGCCATGTTAAAAAAAATAAAACTTATATTACACACGTTTTCATAATAATTAGTCATTTTGTCAGTTTGGTGTCAATCAACTCGGTTTATCAAAGTCCATTTACTTCCGCGATTAGACTAATATCAATGTTATTTTTCACGGCCTACTACTAAACATGTTTGTATGTAGGCAAGTTTGTCATGGCTATAGTTACATCAGCCATTAATTAAAATTGGTATAAACCTTCAATTATATAGGCATGGGGAAGTATCTATATCTGCTAAGTAATTTCTATGGTTTAGTAGCATAAATTAAGATATACCATTTTAACCTCATAGAAACTACGTAGATATAAGTTGTACGCCTCTGGCTTGCCTTGTTGGCTTCGGCCCCACGTTGGCCTCCCAAAAATCCGGGACTCTGTAGTCCCGTAGTCTGGTAGAGACATAATAATTATAATAATTAAAGAAATTTACATAGGTAATTATAATACCCACAAAAAATTATACATAATTAATCAAAATATAAGAATGATGTTTTCAATAAAAAATATCGACTTTCCAGTATAACAAATTGAGCACCTATCCGTGTATTTTTTTCCAATTTACGTCATAGACAGCTACATAAAATGAATTTGATTAGTTTAAAAATTTAGGAAAACCACCAAAACGATAATTTAATAATGTTCGTAATTAGTTTCTAGAGTCGTCGACCCTAAGGCTAGCCGAATTGTTTGTATGATAACAAAAACAATACGTTGAATATTTTGCCTTAATTGCCCTATTTTAGTTAAGTTCACTGACTTCTGCTTACGTTAGTCATCGTACTTAGGTACTTTAAATAATTTAAAATAACAATTTAAATAGTTCTTAGGATCTTCACCTACTTTCAGTAAATAGGTACTGACAGGAACTGATATTAATATGAAGATAAAGTTCGTTTGTTTGGACGCGCTATCTCAGGCCTAGATTCACTCAGAATTCTCTAACATCCATTAGTATAAATGTTAATTGTAGGTACCACAAATAATTTGTAACTGAGTAATCACCTACAAAATAATGTCGATTATTTACCTACTTATATAATTTTCTACATTTTCACACTGGTGGATTTTCCGCTCAGTTTTTCCGAGCGACACTGCTTGTACGGTGTCCATCGTAAAATACGCCAGTGCAAAAAAGCTGTTACAATATACCTACTAGCGTTGATCATACGAGTTTTCGCATTTCACCAAAGTATTTCACAATGAACTCGTTCGCTACTAGTTCGAAACGGTACATACATTCGATACTATTCTTCGTTCATTCAATTCATTCAAAACCTATGAAAAGAACAGAAAAATTTTTGAATGTAATTAATTGTCTTAAAAATTAGGTCTTCTCATATAAAATCTCTATTTGCTTTCCTAATCGCAGTCCAAGTTTCTCACATACTTTCACAATACTACATTTACTATGTGCAAGTAACAACCTTGGCAAACCGCCTTATTGAGAAAACTTACACATCTGCGATCAAAACATATAATCTATGTCACTCTGACACAATAATATACAAAACATAACTAGTAAGAGCATAATCTATGCAGAACTTTCGCATTTTATCGTGATATTTCGCGCTCATAGTAAAAAGCCGTATCGAATCTAAACACCGGCCTATACATTTGTGTATGAAAACAAATGCAAGCGTCTAGTCACCGCTTAAGCGCTTACAGACTTTAGTTGAGAATCATAGCTGGCGGCCTCAGCACGCATGCGTCAAACCGCCGAACAAAACACGCGAGTTACTACCAAAAATACAATAACAATTCAAAAATCGAACACGTTTCAAATCATAGTGTAATATAGTTTTATTTTTTTTCCATTCATAGTTTTGTTACGTTGGACTTTCGGTGTTGAACAGCTGTTCCAAATTCAAATCTAATCTTAGGATTGGACGATTAAAGGTACGTTTGGACTCGATAAATGATTTCGTGTTTGTATTTGTTATTTTAGATTAGATATTTAGAAACAACTAGTGAAACTGATTGATATTTGATTAAAGAGGTTAATAATAAATCTACCGGTAAAATATAAACAAATGTAGGTGGTTCAATGGTGTTTTGTAGTTCAATTATGCAAATGTATTTGACCTGTGAAGGTCCAATGTTTATAAAGTGACTTGCATTAGATATTGAAGTCATTGATGAAATTAAATGGCTTATTCGGTAGATATAAATAGTTAGCCTCGGCTTTGAATCAACACGCACGCTATTGTATGCATTTATAATTGCAACCTAAATATTTTCAGTTCTCACCCGACTGATAAGAAAGCCAGAATATATAAAATGTTATTTAATTCTACCCTACAAAAGTCGGTTTCTATAATCCTGTAAAGCTACCCTACTGATAGTCTGAGCCTTTTTTCATCATCATCAAATAACCCCTCTCGTGAGTGAGTATCAGACTTACCTTACTAACTAAAACCCACCAACTTCCTTTTGGAGCCCGTAGCCCCGGCAAACTGTAATTCGAGAATAGATTGTCATTAAACTGTTGGTACAAAAAATGTCAGGTGTACCTAACTGCAGTCCGATACCTATATTAATCTTAGGTAATAATAATATTACGAGATTACTAAAGTGTACCTAATTTTCAATAATATTATGCAACGGAAATGTATTTCCGACTGCATATACCAGCGAGCGTTAGACTATATTTAATGTCATGAACCTACCTTCAGGCGCTCACGGAATCAATAAATCGATCAAGGTTGTAATTTCCTATGAGGCGATTAAGCTAGATATTTTATAGTAGTGTCAGGCCAAAGTTCATCGACTATACAAAAGTCGGTTTTTCTTAAAACAACTGTTTATTATGAATTTTCATGTTCAATTTTCAAAGTTAACAGTTGAGGGAACGAAACGTTGAAAAACAGTGAAAATGAGGGCGCCTATTTTTACCGTATTTTTTTCAGGCAAATAATAGACTGGCTAATGTTGGTTGGTTTCATCTGCATGCCTAAACTCGAACCTATTTAGTTGTAGTTCGAGGGCACTACTTTCCGCAACCGGGTAAAAAGTGACCAATAAAAGGAACATTTGGCCTTTTTAGGCCCTGACTAACCAATCTGCCCTTTGAAATTGGTTCAGCAGTTTTGGTGTGAAAGATAGATTGAGTCACTTTTGCATTTATAATACTAGTAAGAATTACTTTTTATGAAACGTACTGAATACAAAACTGCTTCAAGGTAGTTGTTAGTTCCATCATGAACGAGATATGCAAATTAAATCAAAGATCTAGTTTTTCTAATACCAATTTTGATTAATTGAGTAATCAAAAATAAAAAAAGATCTAGGTAAGTATTTTATGGATAACGGTGAACTAACATCATTTGCAGACTGTTTTTTTGTCAATAGAAAAAATTAGTAATTTATCAGTATCGTGGAAGTACAGTTAAATAATTATTGAGATAAATGAAGGGTCATGTAGGGGCGTATTTTTTGTGAAATGATAAAATAGCAACATCTGTCTTCTATCTATTTTTAATTACTTACCTAAGCTTGACATTAATTATAAACTTGTAGAAAAACCGACATTATTAAAAATTAGCGGTTTTCCGCTATATTTTACCCTCGGACTCGGAACAAAAGTGCAGCTTCCCAACTGTGAAATGCTTTTATAAATCGATTCAGTAGTTTCGGAGCCTTTACAATACGAAGAAACAAACAAATGTTTACTCTTTATTATATCAGTATAGATGACCAGAACCACAGATTACTAAATAGTGACTACATAAACATACTTCAGATATTATCTCTCAATACATTGTGCTACTTTATGTGCTAATAAAATGCTTATATTTTTATATCCAACCGGCAATAAAATATGAACAATTGAATAGGCGTTTTAATAATCTGCCGGAAAAGAGTTTTTAATACAATTTACTGGTCATAAAAATATACATTGTAGTTGTAGCTCATCAATGCTACCCAGCAGCAGTCCTTGTTACAATGTTTATTTAATTTAATATTATAGTATAATATATAATCAGCCTGACGTACCCTGCCTTAATTATACTATTATACTAAGTATATCTCACGTTAAACTGTAGGTCCGGAACATCCTTGGCAGTTGTTACGGGTAGTCAGAAGCCGGTAAGTCTGACACCAGTCTAACCAAAGGGGTAACTGGGTTGAGGAGGTCAGATAGGCAGTCGCTTCTTGTAAAGCACTGGTACTCAGCTGAATCCGTTTAGACTGGAAGCCGACCCCAACATGGTTGGGAAAAGGCTCGGAGGATGATGATGACGTCAGGCGGATTTGAGAAAACTCTAACACCAGGGTGGGTGGGCTTGTTAGGTGATTAAACCTGCAACTCACTCGATAAAAAGAAGATATTAGCTCATCTACATATATACTCTTTATGTGTTTCTCTTTCTTATTACTTACCGCCTAGGCTCACTGAGAGTTTTCACGTTCAACTTTCAAAGTAAAAGTTGCTTTGGGAAAATCAACGTTGATGTTGTCTGTGAATTTAGGCGTACGGTAGACTGCACATCAGTGGTAACTGTCATGCACTTACTCAGTAGTAATAAGTACCATTTTCCTATAAAACTGTTACCACTGACCTGAAGTTGACTGTACATGTGTGTGTGTGTGACATGCATGTCCCGTGATCCCGTCAGCACACCAGTCTTTTTTTGTTTTTTTATTCTAATGGCCATCGTTATTTAAATAGGTATAATATCTACACGTTCTTGTTTTCGTATCAAATCAAAAATAGAATGTCTCCAATACCAGTATTTTTATATGTATCAGTATAAAATGTTAAAATAAATATTATTTTTATTACATCCTGTCAAAATGTCAAAATGAAGAATAAAAAGTGTTTTGTTATTTTTGTGCTGCATCTAAAAATAAACTTTTATGGGTTGAATTTATTGCAAAAAATAACTAATGTTGGATTTCCATTAGTCGTATTTTATAATACCTACCTAATACTAAGGCAGAAAGATGAGGAAAAGACTTTTCAGGCATAAAAAATAATTGACGAAGCCAATGCGAGTATCCTTTTTAGATGGTTTCTGTTTTAACAACCAAATAACTGAAAAAAAAAAACAGCCAAATGTCACATGGTTTTTTCAAAAGGTCATCTAATTCAGTAGGACTTATTTGCAATTCAAGTTGATCTGTTTTGAGCATTTTGCTCCCATTAATTAATTAATGTCATCGTCTAAACTAGTTTTTACTTTTTAATTATTTTTCCGCTACACATAATACCTATTAATTTTTGTGATACTGTAGATCAATATTCCTATTTAAACATGAGTACCAACCTAAGGGAAATATTAAAAATACACCATAAGCCTGTCTGTCACGGACTTTAAATGAAAAAAATAAAGCCACAAAACCCTAGTTCTATATTTCATTTGTTTTTTAAAGTAAATTGTGCCCAAGAAGTTTCAAGGCAACTGGTAGTTTATGGGTAGTTTGCCCAATTCCTTAGTTGTCTATAGGTAGGTAAGGTTTGTCGTATCTAGGGCTGCCATTTCGAATTTCGCCAAACCCGGACAAACATTTAAAAAAACCCGGACATTTGGCGTAAATCGCATTTTTTCCCCGGACGAGTCCGATTTTTTTTAACAAAACTAGACCTAATTTTTAATATTACCATATACTTTAATTCAATGTGGTGCTTCCTTACATGAAAAGTCAGGGCAGTTTTGAAAGATTGTGACTTAATGTATTTCGAAGCTCATATGGAAACTAGGAGTTACCTTCTTGTTAGTAATTAGGTTAGACAAAAAAATTTTGAAAAATACAAAGAACTGCAAAGTGAAGAAGCCGCGAGCGAAGCGAGCGCAAAATTTTTGACTTTTGGGACACTTCGACTTCTCCAGCAAATGCTTGTTTATTTGTAATTTTACAAGGTTAAACTTCCATACAAGGCAAGCAATCTTATGTTTTCAGCTCGTTGTTGATGAAGGCGAGGCAGGCTAGGAATTGGCTTGGTTGGTGGATTTAACGATTGTTATTGAAACCTGTTTGACTTCTTATCCTCTCAAATCGAGTGATCGTCCTCTGACATTTGCATACCGTGCATCATAAGTTAAGACGGCCCTGTGAAAAATGTCCGGGTTTTCCCCGGACACTTCTTGAAACCCCGCCCGGACGGCCCCCGGACGGCCTCCAAACGAGGACAAATCCGGGGAAACCCGGACGGATGGCAGCCCTAGTCGTATCTATAAGTAAGTATCTCAGGAAGTAACGACCTGCTTAGCTACGGAAACTGGTTGAGTCCTAACCTCGATCGTAGGGTCACCTTGACTGTACTTTGACTGATGAAACATAACTATTGGTTATATTATTTACTATTTCTTAGGAGTATTTGTCATTTTGTACATTTGCCTGTTATTTAATGTCAAAATTATATAGGTAGAAAAATATATTTTAATAGCCACCCATTTCACAGATTTGCTAAACTAGATAAACCTGGATAGATAGATCGAGTCTTTATTATTTTGAATTCTCTAATTCTTGGCGTAGTGTGGAAGAGGAATTTCAGAACCAAACCGTGTTCACTCCTGCTGCTCTATGCCTCCAGGGCATTATTATTTTGGTCAGACTTTTACTGTCTAAAACCCGCCGTGTTCCTTCTGGAGCCCTTTATGTACCAGGGCCACTGTAACTCAGCAAACAATCCTACGATCCTAGCTCGCTGAAAGCTGCCTTATTCGCAAAGATTAAGATTATTATCTACTTAATTCCATCTCACAAGATTACTTCCTAATAACATTCCGAGGATAAACATAATGTTCCTTCGCGTGCTACTAATAAGCATGTGTGAATATCTAACATTTGACACGTGGCCTCCAGTGAGAGAGGCCAGCTAAACAATTTATTTTGATACCTCATGCAGCATGTTTTAATCATTGAATTATTTGAGATTCAATAGACGCTGGTCTTGTTAAAGGTTTTGCGGTCAAAGGTTAATATTAATCATGTCTTTAGATGTAGTTTTTGCATGCAGATTCTTCTGCGTTTATTGTAGCCTTATGTGTTGGTTCTGAATCAAAAAGTGTCCAGGACATCAAAAATACCTGAAGGATTGTTTAGGAAGTTATCGGGGTCCTTGAATACAAAGGTCTCCAGAAGGAACATGGTGGGTTTTACGGTGCCGCACGAACTGCGATATCATCTAATGATTCCCACCTGCAGAAAAAGAAAACTTAAATAATACTTCTTGTTCTATTTCTTCTACTAATATAAATTTGCATTAAATGGACACTTGACTGTTCGTTGAATTGAGCGTGGTATCTCGATATTTTATTTACCTATGTTCCTTTATTTCACAAATTATAAAAACAGCATCATTAGTTTGCTTTATATCCGCTTAGAATCAGTCGCGTCTGAGTGAACATCGGATATTGCGCAGCCTACATGTACCTATGTACATGGTTACGTCCTATGTCTTTGTAAGTGCATTGCCTTGTTGACATGCTAACAAGACGCAAAACTGTCTTTATTCTAAATAGCATAATGTTCTGTAAGTCTTTAGAGCAATTACTGAGTATCAGTTATGCTAGGGTTTGAAGCCGACCCCAACATGATTGGGAAAAGGCTCGGAGGATGATGATGAGTTATGCTAGGGTTTTTTTATCCCCGGAATTTATGGAAAAGTGTCTCCATTTTGAGTCTGGAATTTTAGGTAATAGAAAACAATAGCTTTGCTCCATTTTGAAAGGGAATGCAAACGTAATTAGTCAAAATATGTGTTTAAGGCGGGTTTTCCTTATGATACGACCGGTGTTTAAGCTTTAGTTTCCTATCATATTATTTTTATATTTCTTAAGTAGATATTTATTCAGTTGATTACACAATGCAACGCCAATCAGATAAAGTATTCTATACCTATACGAAAGGTGTAATCAAGTGTGAACTTACATACCTGTTTGTTACGACCACGTCGCTTATTGTGCATACTTGAACCTGGTTTGAAGAAAAAGAGGTTGAGCGTCATTGGTTTTACTCCTGTCGTATTTTATTTTTACTGAAAATGACAGGCCTATTTTGTAGCTATTATGGCAAGATATCACCTGTGTGGAATTCCACATGCGTCCCTGTGACGCACAACATTATTTCTTCAATACTAAAAGAGTTACTGCTGTCTAACATGAGGGGTTCTAGAAGGAACATGGTAGGTTTTAGTCATGAGTCTGACACTCCCTCACGCCGCATCTAAAGCCTGAATAGTCATTTGATAAAAAGGGGCCTATTCCCTCTTGCAAAGAGTGCAAACCTTTCCAAAAGTATCCACAGAATTGCAACCATTGTGCGCGATCACATGATCGCTGTAGATTCGCTTCGCCGCATCCACAATTTTGGTGGAATATCGCAGTTACAGAGGATAATCGCCAAATTAAAATGTGACAGACGATGCTAATTTGTACAAAACGGTTAACTTAATAAGATTCTGCATTTCTCCTCCATATAAAAGTAATGTGCCAGCGCTCTTCCGTTACTTTTTCTTGATAAACATTTTCAATACCTACCCGTATTAAATGATTATTCTTGTAAATTGAGGATCATTTTTAACAAATGAGCATCGAATAAAAATACTTGAAGTCTCATAATAAAGGTTCAATGATCCGGATAATACGCCATGGGTTACTTTGCTGACGTCAGTAATTGAAACCTGATTGGACGAGGGATATTTCCATGGGTGATATTTTTTATTTTATGTTTTTGCAAAAACTGGGGAAGGGCCGGATTGCTTATAACCTGGTAGGTACGCATACTAAGTTTCTTACGTCAATTAGGATTGAATGTAATTAATGCACATTAAATTAAACAGCACATTATTTGACCGCCTCAATCCAGTTACCGGGCAACCTAATACCCTTTGCTGGTTGTCAGACTTTCTGGCTTCTGACTACCGGTAATGACTGCTAAAGATGGCATTGTCCATATTTGCTTATTGTTTTTATTTTGAAACTACTTTTTTCCTATTTGTGGAAATTCACTCTAAAAAGCAATATAAGAAAACTGGTATCGTTTAACCAATCTGTATTTTAAAAGCCTAGGGGCCTTACTACAAAAACTTTAAACCCTGTTTTACACTTGTCTAATAAAATTTTGGCTGCAAAATGAACCATATGTCAACGTCATAATTTGAAATTTTTTTAGACAAGGCATAAACTGACGTTTATAAGTTTTTGTGGTAAGACGGTATAAATCTAACAGGCTAATAATTCTAGATGTCTGCAACGATCGAAAGTTGTGCAAACGCATCTTGGTAGCAATGTTGTCAAACATACACATACTTATTTTATAGCTATGTACGTATTATAGAGTGTCGAGAAAGTCTGTCATTATTGTAGACTTATATTTTCAGTTGTAATATTGAAAATATATATTTTTACAAGAATGTTATTACTGTACTTATAGTATTAAATTATTCATGACCAATTGTTTTGTATTTTATTATTAGGTGCTTACTTTTTTCTCGTTTTCATAAATTTACATTAAGATGTCATTTCAATTGTTAGGTATTTTATTTGCGATTAGTTATTAAGTAGCTTCTTTATTATATTATTTACTTCACTGTCCAAATCTCTTGATAATTTTGAGGTTCTGACTTTAGAACTGAAAGGAGTTTAAATGAGGTCGGATAACCCAAACTTTTTTTTTGTTTATCCATCAAATAATACCCGTCGTGTGCAGGTATTGAAATAAAGTTAATTAAGTATAATTAACTTTGTTTTGGTGACGCGTTTTAGCTTCAACCATTTTTTGTAGATGTTATTGCATTTTTTTTTATTGTGATATGTATTTTGATCTGTACTTATTACCTACGGGTTTTTATATATTAGTTTACCTTTATACATTGATGAAGATGCAATGAATCCTCTTAACATAATTCCTTGAGCCCATTCTGTAATGTTATTCTGCTGATGTTAAAGGTGTACTCTCGATGTCTTTGTTTGACACATTGCCAAGTATTGGGCAAAAGATATAGTTAAAACAAGGAAGACTGGGTTAAGCTTCAAAATATTTGGGCTTATAATAACTACATTAGGGTCGGCTTTCAGTCTAATCAGATGCAGCTGAGTACCAATGTTTTACATGGAGCCACTGCATATTTGACCCTCTCAACTTAGTTTCCTGTGCAAACATATACCCCTAAGTAAAAGTGTGAGAATTATTAGTTTCTGTCATGTTCAAATTACAACCTGGACCCAGCCATGTATCGTCCCTTCCGAAACATGGAAGAACTCGTTATGAAAAGATGGTCACCCATCCATAGGTTCTTCAGAAAAAAATACTCAAAATTATTAGATTAAGACTTGTAATTCTTAATCTTTGGAGTTTAGAACAACATAAAAAAACTCTTATTTAATTTTAATCTATTACGAATAAATGATTACGACATTATGTACTTAGAACGTTACTTGAAAAGTCAAAGGTATACACGACTCAATTAAATATAAGATTATATCTACAATTACCATAATAACGTTTGTACAGGAAACAGACAGACAGACAAAATTACAATGACAACTGCAATACTCTACGCTATTAGCATTAAATTATATGACAATTAAATATAATGAACTGTAAGGAAAACTGCTATGGAATAATATACGTAATAAGATGAAATTGCAACAAAACAGAAAAGTAAAAAAAATATGTTATATCATTCCTGGAAGGAATGTAAAATATACAAGACATAATACCTTGTTGATCTGGAGGTCGCAAGCGCGACTGCAGTGAGAGAGGTCTTGAGTTCGATTCCTGGGTCGGGCTGAAATAGTTTTGTGGGATTTAATGGGTACATAAAGTATGGAAGTTGGCGAATTGATACACCCGTGCATCGGAGAGCACGTAGGTAATTGTCGGTCCTGCCACAAAATACATAGGTACAGAAGTCAATCTACATACAAAGCGCGTTCGAGTCACGCAGACTTAGGTGTCTATGTGTGCGTGTTCACAGACGCGCTGTCTCAAAACAACTCAGAACAGTGCGAGCGCGGCTGCCGTTTTCTTGAGGCACGCGCGTCACACACAAGGTAGATAAATGTGCACGCGTTTGTGATACTAACTGTAATTTGACTGTAATATTTTTAATTTTAATAACTAAAGAAAAAGTAATAATGGAGCAACAAAAAACTCGTATTATAATTGTTCAGTGGACGGTTGTTTTAATGCGATAATGAACAGTGAACTGTCGTTTTTTTAGCCTGCCGTATTACTTATAGTATGTACCTACTTATTTTCTCATATTTCGATGGTTCGTTTAATAAACGCCGTAGGTGCGCCCCGGCGGCGGCCTCTGGCCCAATGCCGTAATAAGTTTTGCTAGTGTCGACCCAGGCGAACCTCCCAACGTACCCTCAAAGATTATTACTAGGTAGTAGGAGTTAATAATTTTTGTGATCATGGCGAGAGTATGTTGTAAAGTAGACGAAATAAAACCGGTCAAGTGCGAGTCGGACTCGCATTCAAGGTTTCTGTAGGTAGAAGCAAGCTTAGATTAGGGACTGTACCAACCAATTACCTACATACAAAAAAAAATTGTTCGCAAGTAAAGAGGTACTTTGTTTTACATAGTGTTTTATGGTATATACGTCTGAATAACAAAATTATAAATTTGTTTCTGAAAAAGATCGGTATCTCGTTCAAACTAATTTCCGTTGAAAGTGTTTATTAACCTCTTGTACCTATGCCACATCAAATATTTTATTATTATTGGTTTATATTTCATTTTTCCTGTTTTATTTTCAACAATAAATAAATAAGAGTACCACTACCACGTTAGTTTTATGCGCATAAAAAAGTTGACAACCCTAGCGCGACCGCCGAGTTTAGGCATGAAAAGTGAAGTACATACATGAGATTGACTTCTGTACCTATGTATTTTGTGGTCCTGCGCCAGATCTTTATCCGGTCGTGTCGGATTGCCGTCCCATCGAGCTATGAGACTCAAAGAATAGATGAAGTCAAAAATAAAATCAAGATGGCGATTGATACACCCGTGCATAGGAGAGCACGCAATGGTCGGTCCTGCGCCAGATCTATATAAGGTCGTGTCGGATTGCCGTCCCATCGAGCTATGAGACTGAAAGTATAGATGAAGTCAAAAATAAAATCAACACAATTTCTCTCATTATCGAGTTTGACACATATTCGTGGTGATAACGAGAGCAGCGTGTTAGTGTCGCAACCAGATATATTACGAGTTACGACGACACTGAGGTCGACCACATTCCCCCACATTTTCGATAGGTAATAGATACGCTAGATCGCAATAGTCTGTATAGGTAATACCCCCCTATGTTTTTGATCATGACTTTTGATTGAGTTTGAGTAAACTTTTTGCTATGAAGTTGCTAGTTGAGTTTGGTTTCTAGATTGACTGGATGCAGATTGCAAAAGCATTTGTAACTTAAAATACATCTCAGGATATTAAGAATTACCATACCAATGTTTCTTGATTAATCATAGATCCATTTCTTTACGATAACTCCTTCCTACTTTAAAACTGAGTTTCTGGAATCAATTTCAATGGAAAGTCTTGATGATAATGATGTAAAAGATATCGAACGTAGTCAGATTTAGAGTAAGTACAATGCTTTATCAATGCATTGTACTTATATTTTTATAATTATCTGCGAACAGTGTTCTTAACCTAATTTCCCAAACTCACTTTTTAATAGAGGTTATCAATGTTTCTTTTATCTTTCTTGATATGGAGTAAGTCATATCAGCTCGTAATTGTTGTAAATATTATTTTGGGTAGAAATTAATACCTACAATTTAATGATTTCAATCAATTTTCTTCAGAAGAAAACGCCTGATTACAAGTTATGTCTCTGTAGAAAAAGTCATCTTAAGATTTATCTGCAGAACAATTCCGTGTGAGAAGAATTGTTAGGTCCCTTAATTACTTCGGGTTTATGAAGATAGATGGTTTAGAGGTAGGAATTCAAGAATTCCAACTATCTATTGTTTTACTCACTCATAGGAATTTAACATTAATATTTACTTGTATGGAGCCAATGTTTCAAACAACAGGCTATTAAAGTATTAACATCTACATGTCTATGTATGTCTACTTTATGATACTCTAGCTAGGTAATAGTTGAAACTTTACGGTCACATCGCAGAATAGATTGCATTCTGCAAGGCGTGAGTTGCAAAATACAGCCTGAATGCTGTTACTCAACGTTCAACAAATATTTCGACCATGGAGTACCTAGTGCTTAACTACAGAGGATATTTAATTAAAATAATAAATATTGCATACCGAATATGATTATTTATTTAATAAACATTTAATTACATATTTAAATATTTAATTTAAAAAATTGGTCCCACCGGCATCAGGCACTTGGTCCAAGCTCCATGGTCAGGGCTTCATAGAGAGAAACCTATTATCCTAACTAATATTATAAATGTGAAAGTAACTCTGTCTGTCTGTCTGTATGTCTGTCTTTTCTTCACGCCTAAACTACTGAACCGATTTGTGTGAAATTTGGTACAGACATAGTTTGGAACTTGAGAAAGGACATAGGACAGTTTTTATTTAAAAAAAAAAATACTAATATTATAAATGTGAAAGTAACTCTGTCTGTCTGTCTGTCTGTATGTCTGTCTTTTCTTCACGCCTAAACTACTGAACCGATTTGTGTGAAATTTGGTACAGACATAGTTTGGAACTTAAGAAAGGACATAGGACAGTTTTTATTTAAAAAAAAAAAAAAAAAAAAAATATTCCGGACATATAGCGCCATCTATTGGTACAAACCAAAAATATGCCGGAAGTCACTATTCCATGCGAACGAAGTCGCGGGCAAAAGCTAGTATCTAAATAAATTATCTTTATGAATGTTGAAGTGACTGATAATAGTAAATAGAAGTAATCGTAATTTTTTCCACGGTTTCACCCGCAATTACTACAAACAATTTTTTTCTTCCTTAAAATATTTGTATAAACTCTGATTTATCAAAACTTGTAACATTTCGTGCAGTTTTTAACATTAAAAAAAAAATAACAAATAGATAAACAAATTATTATTGTAAACCACAAATTTAATAAAAAATTCATAAAGAGTCCGTCTACGCAATGCACCTATGTTTATCTACGAATTATCAAGTAACTAAGCAATTTTGTACGTTGCATAAATAAATTGCAGTTAAGATCAATGTAACTGGTGGTTTAGCTACCTCATCATGACATAGCAATATTTTATCTAACCGCAAAAAACGCCTAAATGTGCAAAATTCTCTAGGTCGAACTATTTAGGAAGTGGTCGATGTACTTAGGTAATATTTATTCACAGATGTATGTGCATTGATAAAGTGCTATGTCACCGTTATAGGTAATACCTATATATGTTTTTATTTCATGTATTAAAAGAGGTTTTATCTCATGAAACCTGGTAACTCATACTTTGTATATAATTGTATGGTCAGCGTCAAAAGTAGCTGAACCAATCATAATTTTCACATTAACTGGCAATGAAAAGGGTTATAATAATTAAAAGAAAAGGGTCATACTTTCTTATCAACTTAACGCAATTTAAACTTCAAAAAAATGTGAATACTTTGTTAAGTTATCGACAACAAAGTATTTTTAGCAGTTTTGAAAATTTATATTTGTTCAGCTACTTCTAAAGCTGACTGGACATGCAAATTTTCCAGAAATACTTAGGTAGTGTATGTAACCTTTGACAGTGGATTTTAATGTAGATGTGGTTGTTGCATTTAATTGACATAATAATCACTTTATTTTTACAGCTAATTAACACTGAATGCACATTTCTTATCAAAGTTAACGTAAAAATTTCCGTTATTTGGCATTGATTAAAGTGAAGATAAATTATCATGTTTTCGGGTATAAATCACGTATTAAAAGAATGATCCAGCTATTTTAATTTAAATTTGTGACTAAAGGCTGCTGCAATAATTTAATGAAAATATGGCGCTAAAGAAACACAAGTAGGTATTTTAACCCATATTCCTATAATATCCGAAAGCTTCATCTTACTGGATACTGGAAAACTTGAGCTTGAATTTGATATTTGATATCGAATTACTGAAAATAACAGAAGAAGTCCTAAGAAAAAGCATAAAAAGAAATAACATCAAAAATAAAGCGTGGCCCATGAGGGGATCGAACCCGCGACCTTCGCGTTATTAGCACGACGCTCTAACCAACTGAGCTAATGGGCCGATGCTACACATGTCGAAATAAGCGCGTATGTTCTAGCGATACAATCAATACAAACTTTCTTATAATCTCGATTATGATTACGATAATAATCTTATGTAAGTGTTGGCATGTACCTACTCATACCGGGTGATCCGAGATGTTATTCAAATCGATGCTATATTTTTTGACTTTATGTTCGATTACGACGTGGGTGAAGCTAGGTGAAAGCAGTATTGTATTCTTAATTGTTAATGTATGTCTCCACCAGACTACGGGCCTGTTAGAGTCCAGGATTTTCTGAAGACATACGTGGGGCTGAAGCTAACGCTGATCCCTATGAGACAATTTTGATAGAATTGCCGATTAAGTTAAAGTTCAATCTTTGCTCAAATGGAGTCCTTTCTCGGAATTTGATATTTTCTCGAATATTCTTGAGTGTATATGTACCAAAAATCTAATAATCTGTTTGCCGAGAAATCTTCTCTTAAATATGGATAACTGTTCCCATACAGTTATGGTGCTCAGAAACCACCTATAAGAAACATACATATATTTGGTACCTTCGTCACTGGGGAATAGCTTGGATAATTATCTATTATCCCTCCATTTGTTAATTTAACGAGCAAATTACTTGGCTATATAGTAATTAAATAAAAAATACAATTCACTTAGTAGTCATGCAACTAACGAGCATAGGAAATCATTATATTGGCACGCCATTCTACCGTGTTTGCATTATTTAACACTATTTACACTGCAATGCAATAAAAGTGAACCAGTTTATGATATTTATTAAAAAATATATCAGAGAATTCCATAATAATGTGATGTAAATCACTCAAAAGCATTAATTACAATAAAATTTAAATATAAAATTTCACATATATTTATTAAGCAAATAGTGGTTTTTGGAACTGGTTTTATGCACAAATGGCCTTGAGTCTAGTGGTAGATAAAGCTATCGATCTCAACTCGACTGGCGATTAAGTTTTCGCCATTCAAATTGTCAAATATTTGGTTGCAATATAATCTTATTTATTTAATGTCGTCATTTATCTGTATTTTATGTCTTAATGACTTATAGATATTTAGTGATTTCATATATATCTTTTATGTTTTACATCGTCTAACTTTATAATATTGGTATTAAGAATAATTAATCAAAATTCATCCTTCATGATATAAATCATCTCCAATCAAACTATCAAATATTCTGCGTAAAAATACATATCGATCAAAACTACCTCTATATAAAGGTTTCCGCAGAATTTTTGTAACTGTCCCTTATTCATTGGCAGGAAGTGTAAATCCAATGTTACTCGTATAGGTATTCCTTGTAAGAATTACAAGTCTTTAACTAAACAAGTTAACGACAAATAAGTAGGTGTTAATTATTTAATCGATGTTGATTTTACTTAGAGGAAAAATAAACTGACTGTAGACAATTGTGATATAATGTGTGATAATTATCATAGCGAGGCATTATTAGCGCCACTGATGATCTAAAGATCTTAGCATTCACTTGGATACACATTAGTCCAGAAAGTCTTTAATAGTCATAGATAGATCTTGTCAATCTTTTGGTCGTCAAGGAACTGACGGGTATCGACTCTTTTAGTGTTGAATAGTCGTCCCATATTTTTATCTCGCTGCGCGAAGTAGGTAGTTTACACGGGACGTGGGTGAAACCGCTGGCAGTAAAGCTTGGATACCAATGACTAATAAATAAAGTACAGGAAAACATCTTGAGGACTGTGTGAAATTGGAAACTCGCACTGAGCAAGCGTGGTGATGAACGTTCATTCCGCTCTGTAAGAAAGGGACCTGCTAGTGATATGATAAAAATGCTGATGATAAGGAATACCATCTTTAGGTTATGTGAATGTAGCCTCTAAAACCCTGGTACTTATTTGCGTCCGGTGAGATTAGAAGCCGACCCCAACATAGTTGGGAAAAGGCTCAGGAGATGATGATGATGTGACATCTGTAACTGTAGCAATCTACCTACTAAAATGGCGTTAGTAGGCAATTCTCATAACTATAGGTTACAAATCTGTGGAACAAACGCTGCGGTTTGGTTGGGCAATGTTGCTTCACGATGCTCCAAGTTGCAGCGGTCTTGCATAAAGGTTATATTTATTTGTCTATGGATGACGCGGGTCTATCTGATAGGAACATTATTTTCTACGAAACTTCTCATGGTGACTTACATTGGGTGGAATATTGCAAGTGTTCGATTTTTATCAACAACTCCTGTAGACTGTTTCAGTTGTTTATTTGCTGGTCGTGATTTCACGCCAAAAATTGAATTTTTACCAAGAAGTCTAGAGCCTGAGATAGGGCAATATTACTTAAATACTGTTTGTCCGGGTCCGAGAAATTGCCTCGACGCGAACGAAGCGTTGGCCTTTACTTATTTGAAGAGGGCTATTCATCATTAAGAATCATTTCCGATTTGTGATTTATGCTAGCTGTTTACATATCCATATTACATATCCAAATTACCTTGCTTGGTCTACTATTTTGTAGGTATTCCCCGAAGATTTGAAATGGCCTTATACAGATTTCACCATGGAAACACTCCGAATAATTTTACGTTTTCCTGCTAAATTCTTAAGTCAAGATTTGCATGTAATACTTTGCACTTTGAAGATAATTTGCTTATTATATCATAATGCATTTAACATTTGGCCTTGTCGTACAAACACAAATATTAATTATACAATCATTTTCACGGTCGCGATATTCTGAAGAATAAGTTTGCGGTCACGTCATTATGAAGCTGAAAAGATTGTTTGTTTTGCTTTACATGTTTACGTCATGAATTACTGGAGTGATTTGAAATATCTTTCAGTACCTATTAACTAGCGTACCTATTTATCGAGGAAAGCTACGTGTTTTTTATTTGGCGGCTCTAAGGTTTTATCTTATGAAACTTAGATCATCAGTGCAAAGTCTAAAATACTTGGTTGGCATTGAGACTTTAAGAGAATCAATGAAACTGCCTAATCTTTTAGAAATAACACATGTATGTGTTTAAGATTTTCTTAAATATGTCTGTTCCGATATAGGTAATTCCATTTTTTATAGTAATAACTAGCCGTTTTTCCGTGTTTTCATCCGCGTCCCGTGGGGACTACTTCTTCAAATCGGTTTAGTAGTTTCGGAGCCTTTAACAAACAAAGAAATCTTTCTATTTATAACTATAGATTATTATTGCATATTACGGTTTCTGATTAATCCCGCTAGAGCTTGACTAGGCAATACCTATATTTTTATTAAAATCTATGACACATAAACAACGGTTTATCAAAAAACAAGTAAGAACCTTGTTTATAATACCTATAAAGTCAATGACTGTATATAGAACTATGAACTATTAGGCGTTCATGGCCGCGTCGCTTTGTACAAAATATTAACTGTGCAGCACTTGAATTTGTTAGAGTTGCCGTTTTAATTAGCGGTGTAACATGGAGAAAAAAATTACTGGCGGAGGTGCTATAATGGAGAATTTCCTAAGAAAGTAGCGCGCTAAAATGCCAGTGAGCGGGTAACTAGGAACGTTAATGTTATCGCCCTTATACGCCTTCTTTGGACCCGGCCTTTTTGAAATATCCACCGCAAATCGTTGACAGATGTTTTTTTTATGCCCACCGTATGAATTGAATGAATCGTATGAATGAAGACGACGACCTAGACGACGTAAACAATTCCATTATCCAGGTTCAAAATTGGTTCAACGCAAATAACTTGGCTCTTAATGAAAAAAAAACAAAATGCATTCGATTTTCATTGCCAAATGTAAAAAGTAGTGAATGTGACATAATACTCAATAGTCAAAAACTAGAATTTATAAATCAGACAGTTTTCCTGGGAATCACTCTTGACAAAAAACTACAATGGGGACCCCACATAACATCTCTTGCGGGTCGTCTTAGCTCGGCCGCCTATGCTATTAGAAAGATGAGGCAGCTAGCGGACGTAGAAACAGCTAGACTGGTATATTTTAGTTACTTCCACAGCATCATGTCGTACGGCATTCTGCTGTGGGGACGAGCTGCTGACATTGAATGCATATTTATCTTACAAAAGCGAGCGGTCAGAGCTATGTACAACTTACGTGGTCGTGAATCTCTTAGGAACTGTTTAAAAAATTAATATCATGACCGTACCTTGCCAATTTATTTATGAAAATATCATGTATGTTAGGAAAAACTTACATTTGTTTGATAAAATATGTGATAGACATAATTATAACACTAGAAATAAAAATAAGTTAGCTATCCCGCAGTTTAGATTATCTAAAGTACATACATCTTTCATGGGATATTGTGTCAAATGTTATAATAAAATACCAGACAACATTCTGGAATTGAATGACTTGCGGTTTAAAACTCATATAAAAGCCACACTTTGTAAGCAAGCATATTATAAATTAGAAGATTACATTCAAGATAAAAATGCTTGGAAACATGCTGGTCCTGCTCCATAGGACATACTGACAATATCTAATTAATTAACAAATTAAAACTACACCAGCAAATAAAATTGTATTCATCTTTTGATTATTTGTTTGTAACTTTGTACCAAAATATAAACCAATTTGTAAATGTGAACACCATGTAGCATTTTAATTGTCACTTTATCCTCATTTGTCTTTGCGATTCTACATGATCTTCGCATGCTTTTACTGTATGTATCAATACATACAAACTGTAATACTATATTATTTTTAAAAAGAGTAACCATGGAGTTTCTTGCCCGTTCTTCTCCATAGGAAGCTACTTTTGGAATGGGCAACTAGAATCAAACTTAGTTATAATTTTGACGTTCATAAGTGCTTGTAAAGGCCTAAATGAAATAAATGATTTGACTTTGACTTTGACTTTGAAGATAGGTGCCTCCTGACCTATCTGTATTATGGCATATCTGCTGATCTTTCCTTACTGCGTGCTGTGTAACGATTGCTTTGGGTATGCAATAGTGTGCATGGGATTTGTACGTTTGTGTGATTTTTGTGTTAGTGTGTGTGGTTTCACATTTAGAAATCATTGGCTAGAATTAGCCTGATGTATAAAGGCTTTAAGCTAGAAATTGTGATAAATGACGTTTATGTGTTGGCCGGTTTTCGAGCACCTCTGTCGGCAATTTATCTATCTGCATTTAATTCTTAAAGGAATGCAGCATGAACAGGCACGAGGATGATGATGAAGGGAAAATAATAGATAAGCCGGCCAGTTAAGGTGGTCATAAGTAATGCCAAAAAATCGCAGATTAAAATTCTCAAGTTCACTATAAGCTCTCAAGTTCAAAGTGACTAGGAAATCTTTAAATGAAGCATCCGTTGCTTTAATTTGAGTCATAAAATTATTCATAAGTTGGACATTGATACAACCTGTATTTAGATACATATTATGTAAACATCAGTAGTCAGCTTCCTTTTATGTAAGTAGGTAGGTAGGTAGGTATAGATAAATCATATACTTAGATTTTATGTTAGTTTTCAATGAAATAACCTAACCCTGAATTTTATATACGGATATTTTGCCAATAATACATTAAAGGTTGACCATGGTTGACTATTTATTTCTATATCCGTAATTTATTTCCCCATAAATTGATGTAAGGTCTTCCTAGAAATACGGTAACGCTAGTCGTTCCCCGCGGTTTCACCCACGTCCCGTGAGAACCACTGCCCGTACGGGAATTTTGGGCTATAATTTACTCGGAGAGTGTAGTTTTCCAACAGTCAAATAATTTTAAAGGTTAAAAAAATGTTTTTTTTTTTTAAAATTAGTAGGTACCTGTAGATAACAGCAGTGGCCGAAAAATTTTGCAGCAAAAAATTACTGTTTATAGAAACATAAATTTTTTATGAGTTTCTTAGTAGTTTATTTTTAGAATAAATCACACAAAAGTGCAAAATAACTGACTCGTCCAGCAAGTAGCATACGAAATAAAAATAGACTGCTTAGCATAAATATTCTAAGAATACCTGGTCATAAAAATCAAGTGTGTATTTTAACAATAATGTAGGTGCAGGTGACAATAACACTCAAATTGATTGCCAAACAATGATTTGGCATAAAATATATTTCTGTTAGAAAAACTCCAATAGTCATACAGACAAACTTGACCCGTTACTGTGTCAATGCCACTTCTGTTGTCTACTTACGTAATACCTAGATATATTTCTTCTGGCAAACTTTTTGTTGAATCATGAATTCTCGTTGCAGCAATATTATTGTTGGACTGATGACCGTGAATCAACTTATAATGGTGGTTCGATTTCACTAATTGTGTTATTTGTTTAATTTTGAGGATTGCCTATCTAGTATATTCTAATTTTGGTAGTCTTTGGCACACATCAAGTATTTAGGTCATGATTGCAAATAATAAACTATCTAGTTTTGAGGTATTATATATTTTACACACATTTAAATACATATCTATTATACGACAACAAAATACCTCTCTCCACGTATATCTCTCCTTCTTGCACAGTCTCGTAACGATCATACTTTCATTTGCTACTCGTGCATAGACGCAGCCAAATACCGGTATTTCTGACAATACGAACGTCTATCAAGTTAAGGTATTGCGGATCTAGTAGTTAGGTGGTTAGGTTTTGACACTCCTTCAAGCACCCACAGCAAAAATGGAGTAACCATACAACCTTCCCTTTACTTAACAGCTGTTCTTTTTTCAAATACGTATTTTTATTCTTAATTTCTTTCTTTACAGATATATTCTGGGAATGCCAGCGTGAATAACAATGTCTACGACAGTCGAGGTGAACTCGCGGGCCCTCGGGCGCGCTCACCTCTCCCATCTTCCTCAGCGGCCACCAGTCAACCTCAGCTTTCAAGATCTTAGCTATACCGTGCAGAATGGGAAAAGTAAGATATACTATTTTAATTTATTTTTAGAAGCAAAATTAATTTAATAGTTTAAAAACTAATCTATCTACATACATTACAAGTGAAGCTAATATAAGCGTGTTAATTAATAATAGAAACCAAAATGTTTCGTAAGCACCGGTAAAGTCTATATGAAATATATTTGACTTTGACTTTGAAAAGCTATGATGTATGATGTCGTTTTACGGACTGCGAAGACACTATTATTTTGTCCAAAGTACTGTCCATCGCTGATTGCTCAAAAAGATTGTTGGCTTGAGTTGAAAGTAGTGAGTACGAGTTACCTACGTTAATAGGAGAAATGAGTCCCTTGAATATTCACGCGTCTTACGAAGCTGATATGAAAACAATTGACTATCACACACAATATACCACTGAGTTATGGAATGTTTTGTTTATAAAATAACTACTTCTGGAACAATTTCCAAACCAAACACGATCTATGAATCAACTTGACCAATTTATCTGCGTAATAACATAATTATGTATTGTCGGTTCATATTTCATACAATTATCTCTATTTCATAATGATTCATCACAGCGTATGTACAATCATTTGTTCTTTTTTAAATAACAGGAAATTTGAGTTGCATTCAAACTTATTCAGTTGAGTGATGAACTTGACTTTATGAAGCCAAGTACGATACTTATTTGAATTTCAAATATCGATATATTATGTATTTATCGATATGTTATTTTTTACTGATTTTACATATAGCAGGTTTTACCTATAAATAGTTTATCTTATCAACAGTTGCAAGGGCCTTTTCCTGACTAAAAAAAAAAACTCAAAGGTTCTTGTAATCAGCCCCACAAGCATAAAAGTGCATATTATATAATATTAAAATAAAATAACTAATTTCCTACTAAGGTATATGCATTTTTTGTGAACAGGAAAATGTTATACAAGTCTAGATTTTAATCCAAACATGATATTATTTTGCACAATGTGTCCCAAGTAGATTAAGGTCAGCGTCCCATTTAATTGAGATGAGGTTTATATGTTTTGGACTGAGCAACTACTGGGACTAGTGGAAAAATATGAAACATTAATTAATTCAATATAAGAAAGCTTTTTTATCGAGAAAGATTTCAGGCAATTATTTTAATTTATTAGTTTGCACAATGTGTCCCAAGTAGATCAAGGTCAGCGTCCCATTTAACTAAAATGAGCTTTGTATGTTTTGGACAGGGCAACTACTGGAAAATGGAAAAAAAAAGATTAATTCAATATTAGATAGCTTATGTATCGAGGAAGATTATAAGCAATTATTTTATCCCGGTATGCGAAGAAGTCCCTACGGAACGTGAATAAACTGCTTGTGAAAGCTTGTGCAATATAAAACAATTTAAAATAATTAATTACACGAAAGATACCTATGTTACATCTAAAATAAACAAAAATAGGTTTTTAGAGAGATAAGTGAGCAGATGTGACCGAGTTATCGAAACAGGAATGAGGTCGGCGTGTTTCCGTTATTGTGCTGTATCACTACAGTTTTAGCAAGTTAGAGAGCTATTTACGGTGGCCTTTAGTGTTATATAGATATTTATTTCACAAAATTATAATTTCACTAAGCAGTGGCTTAATTAACCCAAGCCACTTATTTTACAATACACTTATTTTTATCTGACTTTTTTGTGCTTCGTTACTTTGGAAAATAAATATATTAACGAAGTTTATTATCTTAAGCAGGTATAAAACGATTTCGGAAGCGATATTTCTGGGTCCTATTTGTTTTGTTAATTATTTTTATCGATGATTAACATTTTAGGTTTTAGTGATAAACAAATCTCCGGGTTTTTGAACTCCTTTTAAACCTATATAGGTAACCTTTTTGTTATTGTAAGGTTTAAAAATTCCACGACCCTTTTATCATTTATAAAAAAAACTGTTGATTAAAGGTAGGTGTCAAAGTTTTTGTTTTTGGTTGGCTCAAGAAGTCAATTTTAGATGTTTTTGTACAAAATCTTTTTAGGTGACACATGACATAAAAACCTTTAAAATTGAATGCAACGTTAAAAGCTGAAAAATATTTCAAAAATAGTACTGTGCTATACGATTTTTTTATAACAACATAATCGATAAAAGTACCGGAATAAAACATCCTCACTGTATGCAGATGCATACAAGTGCGTTATGCAGTTATGACGTATGCAGGAGCGTTGCATCGTAACGGTTATATCAATAGATGCGGTTGCAGGACAATGACCTCAAACGTTGCATGTGCTACTGAAAAAAGTCTAGACTAGAAAGATACACTAGGTATAAAAAATGTGAGTGTAGATTTATAATTCGTGTTAAAACTGTTGAAGTAGTTTTTTGTATTTTTTCTATATTTACAGTTACATTTTAAAGTAGTTTTTTTTTCTATATTTAGAGTGCTTCAATCAAATATTGTAGCAGGTTTAAACAGATGAATGCTAGACATACATTAATTCCACTTCAACAGTTTTCATGCTTGATTGAACGTTGTCGTAGAATTTTTATCTGGTAAATGCTAAATTGTCTTACAGATATAATCTCATCGTTTTAAACTCTGATATTAATCTTTATATGGTCTAGTTTGTTTCCAACATTTGCACTTGTTTTTTTGTAAGTTGTTTTAATAAAATGTTTTATTTTGTCTGCGAAAATAGGTGTTTACGTATTTTTATATTGTCCAGGCAATCATAGTTACAGATAAGATCAGCTCTTCGATGTAACTAAGTTCTACAAATGAATTGAACGAATTAATTTAAATTAACAAAACAAACAAATAATAAAATGTATCTAACCTTGTCTATTATAGGTTTTATACATAAATATTCATTAAGTTATATTAAGAACACCCATAATATAATTAATACTGGTTATATAACAATTTTATTCACGTGTATCATTTAAAAAAAACATAGTAACCTATTTATTTCATTGAACCAGTTACCTTCTCTTAAGGAACTTTGGCATATAAACAAAAAATATAGTAAGCCCATTAAGATTTCACATAAAAGATTAGATGACAAAAAAGTGCAAAAACAAGTTCGCTAAAGTACGAATATACAACCATTATATTCTAAGAAAAGATTAACATTAAGATTTTTTTAATTTATCGTACACAATTTTGTCAACTGGCAAAAAAATTGCTGAGTATAAAAGCAATTTTTTGCACCAAGAATATAATAATTACTTATACATTTGCATATAAGTTCAGATAAGTAAATACTCAAATGTTTTTAATAATATCTAAGTATACTCCGTGAGTAGTCACTTAACTAAGTATAATACAATTTTGATAGCACTTTTTATTAATCAGTTTTAGAATGAGATGCAGGTAAAAATCAAATCAATGTTATTATAATTACAACAATTACTAAATCAATTGAATCATTACTTTCAACAGTACTTTATTTTTCAACATGTATTTATGTTGAAAGTCACAATCAATATCCTTTAAGTACCACCTACTCAAGTTAAGTATAAATGTTGCCATGCCTAAAAACACAACAAAAAAACGATAGTAACTAACAGTAAATGTACTACAAATTGAAATCATAAAGACCGCTGCACGTGAATGCAACGGGCTATATAAACAGAGATACGCAAGCGTTGCACCGGCGGCGTATATAATTACTGCAGCTAGAGAACATTGGTCAATCTTTAGAAAGCTGCACGTGTTTCGCGAACAGTGAAGCGCGGGAAGTCTAAAGTATCGATGTTAGGGAAATTGTGGAGATGACATCGAGTTTCCACTTTCATCTTGTAAAAGCTGTTAAGTAGTCACGGTAATGCATTTTGTATGCAAGTCAAATGGTAGGGTGGCCCAGTAATAGCATGTAGTTAGTATCCTACTAGGTGGGATATTGAGGTTTTGATAGACCCAAAAGTTTTTTTTAAGGACTACAGTACTTCAGCTTGGTCATCACTTTTGGTGGACTATTGAGACCTAGAAAACTTCTTCTACTAACTAGGTAATCACCGAAATCAATTGACCAAGCCACTGTTAATAATTTAATTACAAACATTAACATCGCTTCTATTACAAACCTTACCTCAAAATCCGGTTCCTTACACAACTCGAGTAAACACGTTTATCGATAGTTTCGCATCACTGACTCCTTGCACGTGACTGTCCTGTAACCCAAATGAGAGCGGACGGTATGCACCGTTGCACGTGAGACGGTGAGAAACCTGATAGAACTCCACTGGTATCTCCAAAGGTTGGTCCAACGAGGTTGTGAGTTTTGTTGCAATCTGTTGGTAATGTTGTGGTATTTATTGGGATGTGGGTAACCGGAAAATTGTGTTATGAGTAGTTATGTTTTACGATGTTAAGCTAGTGATGGGAGGTAGTGTATATCTATGAATGATATTGCTTAAGTATTTTTTTTTAATGTACGGCGGATTATTACATCTATGAAACTTTTGACAGTCTTTTTTCTTCTTCTGATAAAGAGGTGGAAAATAAGCAATCCTTTAAGTTTATAGCGAAAACAGACAATTGTTTTTTCTCGGGTTCTGAATATCCTTCTAGGGCCAAAGCCAAGTAGGACCAAGTAATCATGGGAGTTTTCATAAAGGAGCTCAAAGCTCAATAAAATAGTTTTGTAACCAGGTATTTTAATTGAAAATTATACTATGTGGGGCCAGTAAAAGTATTGTAATATCAATTATTACGAGGAAAACAAATAAAAATATGAGAATGATTATAAAAATATTTCTGCAGGTGTACAATTCCTAAGAATGTATGTATACTGCAAAGTCCGTTTTTTATATCTTAGTAAAGCAATGAACTGTTGTCGTACCCTGCCGTACGTCATAAAAATCTAAAAAAAGTTTGAATATTGTCCTTAACATCACTCAAGTTGTTTTCCGGAACTTAGTGTTGACTATTAAAAACCTTTGACCGAGCTTTACTTAGAAACAAGTTATTTTAATTTATGATATCTTAAAATGCTCTGACGTCATAGTAGGTATTATGTAGTTATTTATAAAAAATAGGTCAGAAGGCGAGCAAGTTTTCAACATTAAGTGGTTTATGTGATTAATGGTCAAGAATTAATTAAATTTTCAGAGATTTTCTTACAACAAGTTAGAAGTTCAATATCGGTTTAAAAGATTTTATGGATAACAAATTTTATGTTATTATGTTTTCCAAAATCTTGTACCATTCAGGAAAATTGTTTGAGGTTGTTGGTGCATGTAGATGAAAATCCTGAAGAACTTGTGTCCAATTTCTAAAATCGATCTTGTGATCTCTCATCCGTCACGATTACTTTCGATATGGTCCCCTCTGCCAGTCATTACAAGATATTCATAATAGTGCAAATCTGCGATGAGAATGTTAATCACTTAATCAAATTATTTCAGGCACAATATATTATCTGATTGAGGATGATGAAAAATTGCACCTGAGAAAAGTGCACTAATAATAATACAGCTCTTCCACTTAGTGCAAATTATGGCCTATCTATTTCACCACAACTTAAGCAGCACATTGCATGTCTGAACTATTTTATGTATTTTACTTAGATAAAGCATCGATGTCAACATGCATTTTGAAAGACGTCGTTTGGAGACTTATACCTATGTTACTGCATTTTGTTTGCAAAAGCTATACCTTGCAAAATATGCAGTTAGGATGCAATTGTGTGTTTTCTCATACATATTCAAGGCATTAGTGCTAACAATAGTTTTATGTTGTACCTGAACAAAAGTTTACGTAGAATTTTGCATTGCATGATGGTTTTCTTGACCCACTTGTAAATAATATTTCATTTTGTTGACGATTATTTTTATCTGTGATAACACTAAGATATGAAGACATAAATTCAGTTTAAGGTAATTCAAGGATTTTGTTTTGACCTGATTACGCTTTTGTTTTGTTTATAGAGATTGCATTTTTTTTAAGAATTTAAGGAATTGCTAATACCTAATAATTAAAAAGTCATGTTGTGAGGAAGCTGATGAGTATGAACGTGGACGGATATAGTGTTAGAGGAAGACCAAAGAAACGATGGATGGATTGTGTGAAAGTAGATATGCTAAGAAAGAATGTTACTTGTGAAATGGCGGCAGATACTCTTCTAGTATGGAATTAGAAAACATGCTGCGCCGACCCCAAATAGAATTGGGATAAGGGCAGAAGGATTATGATAATGATGATTTTAAAAGATGAGATGGGAATTTGATTACTTCGACAAACTTAAACATTAAATTTTGAATGATTACCTATTTAATTAGTTAAAGTTATACAAAGAGTTATAAAATTTAAATGTTAAGCACCAATATACATACTTAATCCGTCTTCATCTACCCACTTGCAACGCTGCATGATAATGCATTTTTTTTTGCACAAAATGTTAACTTAGCCTTTTGACATTATTAAATATTTGAGATGTTAGTTATTTACGTCAGATGGCTGTGTAAATATATTGATATTCATCCGCATGATGTGTGATAAACAAACAGAAACTTTGATTAGTGTTTAGTCATAACATGCAGTCTTCCTAGAATAGCGTAGAGGTATACAAAAATAACTTTTATTTAGTCATTTATTATGAACATTTCTTGCTTGTTACTGAAAAAAAAACGATTTTTCTTGACTAATTAAATTACTTTAAAACATTTGTTAACAAGGCGTATGAATATTTTGTTTCTAATTTTCAATGTATTCTGACATATTTGCGTCACTCGTATTCCCACTGGTATCTACTTACATAGTTGTATGGAAATGTGTGATGCACACAGAATTTATTAACTGTATATCTGTTTGTCATTCTATGCACGTCGACAAGGGTTTGGGTGAAAGTGAGTGAAGGGCTTGGCACCTTCTAGTTTATGCCTTGTTGCCTCATCTCTATGAGACGATGATTTTCCAAATACAAAAGGTTTTATAAGGTATCAATTTTATTTACCTACTGTAAATGTAGCAAAGAATCTTAGTACATACTTAGTCTCCGTGCATCGGAGAGCACGTAAATGTCGGTCCTGCGCCGGATCTCTCTCCGGTCGTGTCGGATTGCAGTCCCATTGGGTTATGAGAGTGCAGGAATAGTGAGTGCACCTGTGTCTGCGCAAATGCTTGTGCACTATAATAATATAATCTTCTTAGTTCTTACATGAGGACAGCCGCCGTGGCCGATAATAATCGGCTAAGAGGACATTATCATCAACGTCGCCTATAGTTATCTAGTAGCAAAAAAGTTTATTTATCTAGTAGTTGTTTTTAAGCAAATTATTTTTCGGTATACTTATTATTACTTATACAACTTTAAATATACCTACTTATACAAATATTGCACGACGCGTACAAATTGACGGGGAACTCTATTCAATCGTGAGTCTAAACAAAAGACTTATGGAATATCCTATTTGACCCATTTAATAAAACCAAACCAATAAATTCACAAGTAAATTAATTAAACAGTAAATCAAGCTATAAACAAACATTTATTGACTACTTTGTATGTGTATAACATGTGCAATTGTCGGCTTATGACCTGTGCTGACCCCACGTTGTCTATTGTTTTGTTCATTAATGCAAGCACACGTATTGCTTGACAGGTGGATATTTTGTTATTTTTTTGCGGTTTAGGCTAGATTTGTAGATAAGTCTATGTCGCTAGATATTTTTTTTTTTATTAAATGTTAGTTCTAAGATATAGGTATTAGATTTCAAGTGGATTTAATAACTGGTTTAATATTCATAGTTAGGCGGTGAGTTAGAAGAGTTATCAGGTATAAGACCATTTTTATTTGAGTGTGGGATATAGTTCCTTCAGATATGAAAGCTTAATAAATGTACCTACCTCTAGGCATTAGTACAATGAAACAAACCAAGTGCATACAATAATAATATCAACATTTCATTTTTAAATCTTGGAGCTTACGAAATCTCAAAATTCAAGGCTTGGTTAGAGAGATTGTCGGTATGCACTATAAAATGGGGCCCAAGGATACAGCCGCCATGACTGTCGTGAGTCTTGAATTTATGTCATAGATAGGTTTTATGCAGCATGATCTTGTCTGTGGTAGTTAGATTTTTAATCTTCTACATGGGACGGTAAAGAAAATGTTGATTGTAAATGAATTATTAAGCCATATTTATAAATTCAGCTACAGTTTTTTCCGTTTAAACCAAAATATACACGCACACACGCATATAAAATGTCACCTTTAAAATATTAATGTGATTATTGAGAGAAATTTGTAATCATATCAAGAGTTCATGTCTAATTATTAATTACATATTTTTTGCTTTAACTGGCTGTCATACCTTTAAACCAAAATAAAAAATATACAAGTTTTACAACCATATTTTTTTTTGTCGGAACATAAGTATCAAAGTCGGTTGTTGACTTGTTAAATTACAGGAAAAAATACGCAGTTTCGTATTTTTTTTTGTTTAGGCACGTTTCATGTACCCATGTAGACACGTGAATATTTTTTTCATCTCTCTAGGTGTGTATTACCATTTATTATCATTTATTTACAGAAGATATTGTATGTGATTGTTTTTTGGTATTTGAATCTTATTAGCCACTGACTATAAAAGACGCTTCAGTCTAATCTGACTATTGAGAAGAAACTTACATACATTATAATACCTAAATATGTAAAATAATTCAAGTATTCGGATTATGGAGAAAATAGTTAACCCTAAGACAAAATATAGAAGATAATAAATGTAATTTCAAGATAATGATGATAATTCTATCTGGATATTTTATTCCTATTAAATACAAAACGGTTAAATTTGGGAATGTTTAAGAAAAAACAATCTTAAATAACTTTACAAGGTACATAAAACCAGGCCCGCCGCTAGCTGTTTGTTCGCCCGCGTGCAAAACTGATTATGCCGCCCTACGTATTGTCAAAAAATATATAAGAGGGCGGATCCAGGGGTCCGGACCCTCCGCCCATCCATATCAATCTTACAGTCCAACAGAAAAAAATATGTACATGCACCGCTCTGATTGCAGAAAACCCACCTACTTTTGGCTAAATAACTATTGCAATACATAACATACATTACACATAACTTTTTATTTACTTGAAATGTTCAGAGTAGGTAACCTAAGCAGTCCTGGGTTAGCCCATAAGCAAACTAAGCAATTGCTTAGGGCATCAATGCAGTGCAATCGATCATTACCCAAGTGGCCCCTATGTATTGAAAGATTGTGATTAACTTAAACTAACGCACTTAAATATCTATAACAATGTTCATGTTCAGTAAAATATGTTAATTGGTGGGTTTCCCGTTGAAAAGTCAACTTACAAGACACATTCCATATGTAAGGAAGCGCGAGCGGAGCGAGTGCGAAAATTTTTTAGTCTAAGGACACAAAAAAAATAAAAACCACTGTAAATTAACAAAGCAAAGTCAAAAAGTAAGATATGCACAGAAGTGAAGTGCAAAAGCCGCGAGCGAAGCGAGCGCGATTTTTTCCTTAGAGTTTTCATGAAGTAAACATATCATAAAAAGCTATAAGGGACGTTCGCGAAAAATGTTTTTTCGGAATTGAATGCCTCAACAATTAAACAAAGATAAAATGCGATATCTGACATGGAGCCGCGAGCGCAGCGAGCGCGAATTTTTTTGGGGATGCAAAGGGTGAAACAGTCAAAATTGATAGGAGACGACCAAAGCTAGGGCGGCTTTTTCTGAAATTTTATTGGTTTAATTTTGCCGCCCCCTAAGTAGCATTTGCCGCACGCTACGCCACTGGTTAAGAATCTTTAATTTTGAAAATGTCCTTTCAACAGATGTACCTACCTAACTGAAACCGGCAGTGTAAGTAATATTCTTAGCGCTATTGCTGTGTTCGGAAATATTGAAATCAAATCATTAGTAAAAAGATATTGTATTTTTTAAATATTACGTGATAACTGGCTAGATTTGCCGCCCCCTAGGACGTGCCGCCCGCGTGCTGTGCACGCGCTGCACGCCCGCTTACGGCGGGCCTGCATAAAACAAACTGTTCTAGATCCAAATCTTACTGAAAATGCTGAGTCATTGTTGGCAGTCACTTGCGAAATCCATGGCAGTTATTACCCCGAGATATTGCAGAAATGATTGTTATTAATTATTTCTGGCGTTGCACCGTTCTCGTCATTCAAATTACTTTTGGGGTTCCACAGGAAATATATATTTTTAAGTTAAGTAATGTAAATCGCCATACATTAGTCACTTTTAAAAAATATGGGACTTTTGAACTTTAAAAGGAATGGTAAATTTTAAGGGTTCCGTACCCAAAGGGTTGGGACTTGCGTTTTTAATATTTTTCAGTATCTTAAGGGGCATAGTTGGCCCCTAAATGTGTAATTTTTTGCAAATTTTAATTACTGATTCCTTTCTACAGGAATATAATACCAATCAGTTTCGTCAGATACTAATAACTTATAAGGAATAATTAACTCACAAATGTTCTTCATAACTTATAGTCATAATTAGACTATGATCTGTGCCTAGACTTCTGCCATTAAGGCTAGATGGCCTAGTAACACGAATGAAGGCTGTTCTGTTTTATAAATTACATATCATCATGTCATTCACGGTCAGTCCGATACTATATATTTATGAAATGACTTATTTGCATACCAATCATAATCTTCAGTCTCTGAATGTAACGCTTAGTAACTGAAATAATTTGGTATTATTAAATTGGTATTTGGTAATCTATCAATTTATATATTTTTTTGAACAATGTAAAATGTCTTTCAAAAGTTTTTGTTTTGTTGACATAGAGTGATCTTATCAGATGTATTTGACTAATTTAATGAGCATATATATTTAGTTTGTTAAACTAGCTAACGTGTATTTACGTTGAATTAACCTACAAAAATTATTTTAGCAAAATATTTTTTACAGAACTCAAATTTGTAAACACGGCTCTAACTTGACCGTTTCTCAAACAATAGCAAACCTTCTCTTTCGCAAGTGCGTAAGGCGGTAATCTTAGCTAACTATACATTGCGGTTGTCGGGTAATTTGATAGAAGCACTTTGGTAACAATGGACTATCATAGTAGGCACAAGACTTGTTTGTTTTTTTTTCCAAACACTTATAAACGCACGTAAGTCTTTTTGAGTTACAAAATTCGTTAATGGAATAATTTGTAAAATATTTTACAAAAATTTAGATTTTAAATTGTCATCTATTTTATACTATGCTATATAATTAGGACAATTAATCTTAATCCAAACTATTTGCAATACCTAATTGAAAAAAAAGAATGCTAGCCGTCTTAATTATGTTCAAGTCTACGGGGAATTATTAAAAATACAACAAAAAAAAATAATTACAGAACGCTATAAATAACCTAACCTAACGCGTGAAAAATTTAAGGAAATAAGTAATAAAAAACGCACACGTGAGCGGTCGTCTGATTAATTTTTGCTTATAAATGCTTACGTACATATTCACTCTGGGTACCATAGACATATGTACTTATGTAGATTTTTTTACAAGTGTTAAATAAACAATTGGAACCTACCTCTAGTTTCACAAACTTGCAGTTTTGATATGAACATCTTGTTAGTTTTTTTACAGCATATTAATTAATGTTATTAGATAATACTATAATAGATGTGTTACAAGTTGTTAATTAACATGGCTTGTAATAAAAGGCAAGGTTGATACTTATTTAATTATGAAGTATAAGGAAATCATAGTATTTTTTATGTCTTTTCAGAATTACCTAGTATTTATTTTTTGTAATTATTTTGTTGTATTTATTTTTTGTAATTATAGGTATGTGTATTGATAATTGTATGTAGATACTTATGTTGTTTTCTTTTCTCAAGTGCCAATAGTGTAAAAGTGTAAATATCTTTACCGTAATTTAAAAGATAGTGTCACCAAGCAAAAACGAGCGTATACGCGTCATCTTTATCTTCATCGTTGTCACATGGAAATAACCGAGCGTAAAAGCCGCTAGTAGAAAAGCGCTGTAAGATTCTCTTTCCATTAAATATAACAAACAAACGTCATTTTTGCAATGTAAAAATGTTTAATAATTTATTTTCAGGTTCAAAGATAATCCTGCGCAGCATAAACGGTGATTTTCGTTCAGGCCAGCTGACTGCTATCTTGGGACCCTCGGGAGCTGGCAAGAGCACACTTCTCAATATTTTAGCTGGATACAGGTATGTTCCCTTAATATATTTTCAAAATATAGACCATATACCTAAGTGATGAAAAAGTTAGGACTTGCGTGTCCTGCGGATGGTTTTTTCGCAATTGTTACCGTGGCCTTAATACACAAGATTACCAAAATAACCTGGAAAACCCAAAGCCGAAGAAGTCAGTAGGTGATTTCCCACATTAAAAAAACAAAAAGGCGTTAGTTTTCAGCCATGGAGACCAAAATTACTAGCGGAGATTCTATGGAACAATAGCCTACTATGGAACCCGCCCATTATTTTCAAAATAAAATCACGAATCAAACAAGACCAATCTTTGACAATGGGTTTTGATTTAACAAGGAACCCGAACACCTCGTTACTTCTGTTAACTGATCACGCCTACCGTACGTTACATGACCTACTAGAAGGCAAATGACCTGCCTTATGGCATCTCTGTCATCTTTCTTTTATCCGTGGTTTCAGCAAATAAACATGATGACTGAAAATTTTTTAACGCCTTATGTAATATCCACTGTCTGCTTAACAGACGCATAAATATTTTTATGATGTAATTTAAAAATTCTGCCTACTGTAATAAAATGAATTTTAATACGATTATTTTTATGCTAATATAATTATGTCTGACAATAATTAAAATGCAAACACGTGTATTGTCATAATAACTAAGTTTTTTTAACTATTTTTATCTTCATTCATAAAATTTCAATGAATTTTCGGTTAAATAGCGACAATTTTTTTACAAATATAAATCAAATCATATCATTTATTTCATTTAAGCCTTCTTTCGTACATCCTAAAATATAGTTTGTCAAAATCACGCTCCAGGGCTGCGTTTTCACACTAAACAAACGAAATGCTCTTACCCATTTTTTTAAGTTTTTAGCCGTAAAGTAAGGAAGAACCTATTAGCTGTCACATAAATAGTAAATACTAGACCTATGGTCGAGGCTTAGGTTAATTGCTAGTGTATTTGTAAAGCATACTTCAGTCGCGTGACTTGGTGAGATACT
Source organism: Helicoverpa armigera (assembly GCF_030705265.1). NCBI lineage: Eukaryota > Metazoa > Arthropoda > Insecta > Lepidoptera > Noctuidae > Helicoverpa > Helicoverpa armigera. Next base: position 2,291,593 of record NC_087132.1, on the reverse strand, counting down.
TATTTTACAGTATATCGTCATCATATTTAAAGTCAACTATTATTAATATTTTAAGTAACTGTTACAAGTTGAATTGGGAACTTTAGGGAAAAGCCTAAGAAACGGCGGAGTGTCTTTACTTGTGCACACATTTGGACCCATGCTCACCAACATCGCTATGGGCCGCTACTGACCGCGTGAGAGAGTGACTCTTACTGACTGAAGCACACCATATTCCTTTTAAAGTCCATTATTTACCAGGGGCCACGGTAACTCTTTCGAACAATCCCGCATATGAACTTTAGCCTGACATCGAATAAAATAAGACAGCTAAATTAATTTACTAACAAAATATAAATCTGAATTTATATCCGGATTGCTACTTCGAAATCTTGAAAGAAAAAATAAATTGACAGTCGGCCTCCAAAACTAGCTTAGTTGTGGTGTAATGACCATTTTGATCAATCACAAAATATTTTGCACACATTTTTGAAATTAGACTACAGATTGATCTTTTTTTTTCTGTAATAGGCCCGGTTTATTGATCGCTTTTAGTTTGATTAGCGTTTAGCTAAAATCAAAATAATTAAATCTGGGCTTAGAATAAGATACTGGGCGAATTAGTCTTTGATAGTATAGTAATCAAAATTCTATTAAATGCTGAACATACATTACGGCGGCTATAAAATATGATTAGTTCATCTTTTTATATTCTTAACCTTGCATGGTTAGTAAAACATAGCTTATGAAGTTATGACATAAATCTTTACAATACCCAAGATCAGTATAAAACAATGCCAACGATTCTAATGAAATGTGGATTGCAGACAATCATTTCAGATGTCAAAGAGATTATGTTTAAGATACCATCAACTGAAGCAATGAAACATAGTTAGCACTAAAGTCAAAACCTACTCAAAGATTCAATAAATCAGTTTCATCAAAAACTTTCTGTAACCAGAAATCTTAAGTGAGACATATTTCCTTAAGAGTTTGCTCTAGAATCAAAACCTTCTCAGGCTACGATAAACCTTGCATAATCTGTAGATTAAAAATATGAAACAAAACAAAACATAGTCTCAAGATTCAATCATTCTATTTTACTAAAAACTCCCCATAACTTGTAGCTCTAATATGACATGTTATTTCCAGGGTAACAGGCGCCTCAGGAGTGATATCAACCAATGGCGAGCAACGAGACCTGCACCAGTTCAGGAAGTTGTCGCGCTACATCATGCAGGAAGACCTGCTGCAGCCGTACATCACGGTGGAGGAGGCCATGCTGATAGCGGCCGATCTGAAGCTGGGGATCGATATGTCGAGGGAGAAGAAGGCTGTTATTGTGAGTAATATTTAGAAGTATTAATGCTGTGTTGAAGAAAAGAACCAATGGTTGACATTTCTGCACATTGTGATCGACTTATTACGTCAGAAATACTTATACGACTTATTGAAGGATAATTACACTTATTAAATTCTAAAGCAGTATTCAATTCCTACAGTAACTTCAACATTATATATTACAAGAGAGGCATTTGGTCCTGTATACGGACCTTGTCGTGTGTGCACTATACATGACCACATGAGTTAATTGTGATTTTCATCAAGCAATTGATACAACCATATATGTATAAATCAACATAATTAAATATTATTTCATTGTGTAATTTTAATTCATCTTCTTTGGCAGGTAGAAGAAATCATCCAGCTACTTAGACTACAAAAAGCCAGAAACACAGCAACGGAAAGATTATCAGGCGGCGAAAGGAAACGAATATCAATAGCTTTGGAGCTGTTGAACAATCCACCAGTCATATTCCTAGATGAGCCTACTACGTAAGTCAGTTTACGTAAAACGAAACGTAATGTTCTAGACACGATGACTTGGAAAGCCGGTGAAATGGTTCCGCTACTTATGTAGATTATGAAACAGAACTCTGCTTTCTGTTTCGTGTTTTTGTTTTTTAAAAGCGTCTGTTGATTTAATTTATTTAAAGGGATTAGTTAATTTCGTTACCTATAGTCGGCATAAAATTTGGGTACAAATACCTTTATTTACCTACATAAATCTTGTTCTAAACACACTTAAAATTAACACAACCTTATCAGTTTGTGTAGGTAAAATCCGTTCGGAAAAATAACGTCGTTCGGAAAATTACGCCTTAATAAATCAATTCTATATTCGTATCAAATAATATTATTGCCAAATCGTGGGTACCACTACCTGCCATGGTCAAGGTTGTACAATGTTAATGTAAAGGATTCGTTTTAGTTAATTTTCAAAAGACTTCCCAAGGAGGTTCTCAATTTGGACGTTTGTTTTTTTTCAATCCAACAATCAATCTTCATAGTGGCATATAACCACTGTGAATGCACATTGCTCATATAAATTCTTGAAAAATTGAAGATCTAGCCCCTACGGGCTCTTGATAATAAACACTCTCACCTTCATTCATCTATTCTTCAATATTGTTCCAGTGGCCTCGACGACGTAGCATCATCAACATGCGTATCCCTCCTCAAGCGGGTTGCCCGAGGGGGTCGGACCGTAGTCTGCTCTCTCCACACGCCATCAGCCCGACTCTTCGCTGAGTTCGACCACGTGTATGTGGTGGCTGGAGGCAGGTGTGCCTACCAGGGGACGGCGGCAGGAGTGGTCCCGTTCCTCAATGAGTTGCAGCTGCCTTGCCCTAAGACTTATAATCCGGCTGATTTTAGTGAGTATCTTTGTTGGGTAGCCAGTGGTCAATAAGTGAGTTTTTTGCATGGGGGTTAAGAAATTTTCAGATGTCCATACAATCACTTGAATATAATTTATTTCTTTCGTGTAGGAAAACTTTAAATAAAACGCATATCAAATTCTGAATAAAACTGCATGATACGAAAACGAACTTGTCCGCTGTGTTGATGATTATACCTATTAACACTATTTGTTTACGTAACATACAAACTAATAGCGCACCCATTAAAGTCTAGAATAATAATAAAGCAACATTAGGTAACAATAAAACTAATTATGACAGAAATAAATAAGCAGGAACATTTATAAACGCTTAATTGTAGTATGATAAGTCATAGTGGTCACGGAATAGAAAAAAATTGTTTCAATTAGAGGAACTTTCATGACGTATGTTGACAAAGGTCATGGTTTGATGATTCTGTTATACAAAGGTACCTGGTATATAATTACTGGTACTTTAATACTAAGTTATCTGTGTCTAAGTTTGCAATAGACTTTGTTTATTATCTGCTTACGGAAATAGGACGTAAAGGCTACTACACACATGCCAGCGACAATGCCGCCGGTTTCATGCCGAGCGGCTATGCCGCCGGCAATACAAGCGGCACAAAATCGTTTTTTTTGGTTGGCACTGTGTGTAGGCCTTAAAGGACTCGTTACCCTAATCTTGAGTCACGCATTCCATACTCAACTTGACTATAAAATCACGTAGCAGTTCTTATGAAACTCCCAAAACAATTCTACGCAAGTACATACTTACTAAGTAACAAAAAACTCTTTCAGTTATCGAAGTATCAAGTGGGGAATACGGATCTCACGTAGACCGAATGGTATCAGCAGTTGAAAATGGTAAAAACCAGCGATGGAGAACCTATGCCATAGAGGATGTTCAAGCAGGAGAACCTATTGAAGAAATGGAGATAGAACAACTGAACGCTGGTGGAGTGGAGAAGCATAATTATAAGCATGGGTGTAGTGCGTGTCAACAGTTCGTAATACTACTCAAGAGGATGCTGTTGCAGACTGTTAGGAATAAGGTAATTTGCTCATATATATAGTTATGAATCAAGAACGGCTAAGTCGATCTCTTAAAAAAATTGAGAGAAGGCTAGCTTGGAACTGAGGAAAGGTTATAGAAACTAGCCCAAAATATATTGCCTCAGAACGCTAGTGAAATGGCGGGTTGAAAATTAGTATTTTATTAACTCTCTTACCTAAAGTTGGATCAAAACTGGGTTAAGTTAAGATTTAATGCATGCTAAGTCACAGCCATTTTTCACGCAACTAACGGAAAAAAGCATCACTAACCGACACCGTACAAAGATTACCAAAATCAACTAGATTAATGATATTATTAAAGTAATGTTTTCTTTTTCAGAGTTACCTCTGGCTGCGAGTCGGATTGCATTTGTTCATAGGATTTATAGTTGCCAGTCTATTCAATAGGATGGGTTACGACGCGTCCAAGACCATATTTAACTTTGGTTTCTGCTATGCCTGCACTATTGCCATGCTTTATATTCCTATGATGCCTGTTTTACTTGCCTGTAAGTATTTCTTTACTCTGATTACTTTTTTGTCGAAGTTGGCTGTCTTTACTCTTTCCTCCTTAACTTACTGGCCAAGTTTAATTTTTCTCCTTCCATTAGTATCACTTCCATCAAGTTACAATATTATAACAATGCGATATCTATTTAGGTGATAGAATGTGAAAATAACAGTAAAAGTTAAGTGTAAGCAACCCATCTTGGCCGTCGGGTATAAATAGGATTTCAAAAAATACTGCAGTTGTATTTTTTGCGAGAGCATAGTATTTAAAGATTAGCACGATTAATGTGGTACTATGTTTATGAGCTTCATTTGCATAACGATGTTTTCATATTAACTTAATAAAGTAATAAAACTATCTGACCTTTTCTTTGAAACGGAAGCTTGTTATCAAACTGTATTTATTTTGTTATAAATTATTTAGAATACCGGTTCACAGAGTATACTACCATCAATGTTTTAAAAACTCATGGTCTTATTCCAGTTCCAACCGAAGTCCAGCTTGTCAAAAGGGAGTATTTCAATCGCTGGTACGGTTTGAAGCCGTATTACGCAGCACTGGTGGTCTCTCGGACTCCCGCGACTATCTTCTTCAGCCTCATCTACCTGGTCATCACTTACCCCATAACCTCCCAGCCCATGGAACTAGATAGAATAATTATGTTTAGTGTAACATGTATACTCATAGCTTTGATATCGGAATCCATGGGAACTGTGATATCGTCCATGCTAAGTGTTGTCGTAAGTATCTCTTGCTCAGTTTTGTTGCAACAAATTACATTAGTTTGTTCGTAAATTATGTTAATTGATCTTTTGTCATCGTACTCAAAACGAGGTTTTTGGTGTTTACCAATTTACTTCGGACATTGGTTAATACGTACATTTGAATATATTTGCATATTTGAGATTACAAATATATTCGTCCTGCGCATTTTTTTCATCAAAATCTTGATATATCTACTTAACCTCTAGTAATTTCACTGAAGAGTAGAAGACCAGTTTCCTCCTCAATATTCCACTCTCCCCTTTCAGAAGTCAATTATTTCCTAGTTTTGTGAATAACAGTTTTTAATATTTTGGCGTTACTCTTTTCAGAATTCAGTCTTCATGGGTCCATCGATGAGTGTGCCATTAATGCTGCTGGCAGTGTACGGTATCGGTAGTGGCGACGACCCTCTCCCCATAGTATGGAGGCTGGCGAGAGCTTGCTCTTTCCTACGATACGGGATTGAAGGTCTGGTTGCTGCGATATACGGCCCTCCCAGAGAAGATCTTATATGTCCAGATCATGTGGATTATTGTGAATACAAGAATGTTGCGTAAGTAGAATTCTTATGTATTGCTATATCCTTTCGTAGAAAACTATTCGGGTCAAGTTTACCAGTAAGAACTATAAGTGGTTGACGAACACATGTCATTCATTTTAATCGACTTCCAAAAACTAAATGTGTGTTTTTCTCTATTTGTAACGTTCTAACCACACAAAATTTTATTTTTAGTTTACTTTCAAATGCTGTGAAACAAAAATACAGTGTATGTATATCGATGATTTTATTTCCAGTTACTTCGTGAAACTAATGGGTATGTCTGGAGTGTCTTTCTGGGTAGACTTCGGTGCATTGGTCTTCATTCTCCTCGCAATGAACCTCACCGGCTACTACCTTCTTCGGCAGCGACTGTCCCCCAACTACGCCTTCAGAGCCATCAAAGTCATTGGCAACTTTATCAAGACCAAGATGAGTTCTTACTCATAGTACATTATCTTTATCACCAGTGTTTTATGAGACAATTTTTCTTCTGTAAATAGATTTTAGTTCATAAGTGTAGGATAGTGTCAATTTTTTTTATATTCTTTATAGCAGTAAGCTACACTGAAGCGTATTGCTGTTATATATTTTGAGGAGTTGACCTCCTTGTTACATTCAAAGAATGTGTTTAAACCACTGTGATAGCATGATATAGGTTTGAAGTGGTTCCTATTACCCAACTACGGCCAAGCCAAAAGAAGGGCTTACTAATACTTCTTATGCATTTCTTAAAAATCTATTGGTTAAGGTGTAAATGGAAAATAATATTGAAAATAAATAAAATTCAGTTACTAGGTAACCAAAGTAAGTAAAGGAATTACCAGTGTGATAGGTCTTCTAAGGTTTTACTCTATGTATTTTAAATATAATAGTTATAGTAAGTACATAATCAATATTTTAATTACCGATGAAGTTATTTTCATAAGATTATTGTAAATTCAAGGATGAGGATATTTTAAGACTGATTGTACTGTTTTCTTCAATTGAAAGAGATATTCAGAACTCATGTTGTTCATGAGATAAATATTTTTTATTTCTTATGCACGATACTGCAACCACCACGAGAATGGAGGAATCAAAATACCTTGTGTTTTTGTTAAAGGCAAAAAGAACATGGAATCGGGTTTTTAGAAATTCAATAATTTAAAAAAGGTTACTCAAGTGCCAGTATCCAGTTCTGTTTTAAGATTATTCCGTACAAGGAAAAACCTTTGATTTATTTTGGGTCTTCTAATTTATCGTTTCCATTATCAAATTTATTTCGTCTGAATGGAGTGTCATAAATGATCATTAAATGTTATATTATGGTCAATGTCAAGAAAATAATTTATATCATTAAAAATAATTAAATCCTAATTCATCGGTACTCTAATACTTATAATAATATGGTAATACTCTTTAGTATAAATTATTTCTTAGCATTAAAGGTGGGTTCGGATCCAATAAAAGTGAAAATAAAACCATTTTTGTTCTCAAACGTATTTTTATTTACCAAATGGATTTCTCACTAAAATAAAATCACGCATTTGTTTGTTAGTGAACAAAAAATCGTCTCAACAAAGTCTGACTAGGGCAGTCAATTTGCCGCTTAACAAAAATAATAATTTCAATAAAGTTTAGAACTTTTGTATTTAACTTCTACTTATTGTGCTCTAGGTGCTATCGTGCACTTGATGTAGTATATAAATCGAATATTTTTGATTCTATAGTTATTATAAGTCATATTTTTTGTCATAAGTACAAAGTATGCTATATCAATATTTACTTATTTACATAAATCGTGTTTGAACTATGTTAGTATTACTTAGGAATGTTCGTATTTTGTAATAGACGCGATTTATTGTTAACGTGCAATTATTTTTTACTAAGTTGTCTACATTGAATATAGCTAGTGAAAGCAGCCCTTTTCTTAAAAGTAGTTTTAAAATATTGAACAATTTATTGAAGCAAAAGTGTTCAGAGAAACATAGGAAATATTTTTTCTCCACACAATGGTGATAGACACACGCAAAGGTTACTATCACGTAGAGGTGATGGAAATTATCGGGAGGAAAAGCAGTTTAAACTTAATAGCTACCAATGATAGTGTGAAATTTACGTTTTTGATCAAGTTTCGAGTCAAAATACTACACTAACCAAGATTCGAGATTGATAAACGTGTTCGTAGACACGTCAAATATGTATATTTGTGTACATAGACGATGTTATAGTTCTTTTTTTGTAATTTTATAGTAACTATGATATTGTCTTTTTTCTACAAAATTCGTTTATGTTTTCAGTTTTGATTAATATTGAGCACACATTATGTAATTATAATTACTGTATTTGGAATATTTAAAGTGGAAGTCACTCATATTTATATGGACGTTAATATGCAATACAGTGGCTTTCGTCCTTTAGTGGATACTGTATTGTTTATCAATGCCCATTTATATAATATCATGGCAGTTTTTCTGATGTTCTATCGATGATGAGTCTTATAAACAGCTGGTAACCATTCGACATAGCATTCACTCATTCTTGATACTTTGGTTGACCATACACCGATATCGTTATACAATATCAAAAGAACAGATAGAAAAATACAAAAAGTACGTAAGTATTTACAATAAATTAATACTTCTTCGAGAAATTAACTATAACAAATGTAAATAAAATATCTAACTTAATATAACGAGTATTAAAAAATTAACTTACTTTACAGATGAGATTATGGGTGAAAATATTTAGGCCATTAAAATTTTAAGATTTTTTCAAATCTCTATTCAATGATTTTGGAAAATAATATCTGTAAAAGCAACGATTTTTTATTAAATATTTTTATGATTGATTGAGCATCTTAAAATCAATTTACATAAAATAGAAAACTTACAATAAAAAATTTAAATTAACAATTGTGATCGTAGCTTGTACTGTAAGGCGAGAACATACCCAAATGTTCTTATTAAATAATATTGTGATGTTCAAAATGAAATGATAACACAATGATTTTTTAATGAAACATAGAACAAAGAGATTGCTTAGACCCTATAAATACATGATTAAAATTACGATAAATTGCAGTCATTAATTTCGTGGCTGATTGAAAGAAATTATTAGATCAAAGTTATTTCATAAAAACTGTATCAAGTAACGAAATATTGATAGAAAATAATTGAGCACTTTTTGTTCTCGAAAATTAAGAAATCAATAATTATTATGAGACTCATTTAAAGGCTTCTTGATCGATATTAATTGCTACCTAACGGTGCAAGTTCCAACACCACTCAAAACGATCTGAATTACCCTAAATTTACAAATATATCCACATTCCACATTCCCGGCACTTATAGTGAATTAACTATAGTAATGGTAACTACATTATACTAAAGAATTAGTTACTGAATATAACATTATTAATATTAATGAATATACATGAGAAACCTAAACAGATACACAATTTACAAATACGAAAATGCTGACGTTTATGAAACAAAATTGAGAAATATTACAATATAAACAACGTAAAAAGTGAAGTAAAAGATAAATTGTCTTTAAAATATACAACAAAATGGAATGTTAAAAACGTGAGCCCTAAAACAATATTTACAAATGGTAAATTATTTTGGCACCTTCTACTTGTGAGAGGAAGAATATGGTGCCTTAATACTAAAGGTACTGCCGAAGTAAGTACCAAAGCTAATACGTGATGTAAAGCGAAGTGTTACAAGTCTTATTTGTGACTATATCCCTGATAATCTTAAGATCACTATCCTTAATTCATTAAAGGACTTTGTCTTCAAACCTATCCCTTCTGTAGATGGCATTTTAGTTGTTACTAATGTTCGTACTTCTTCTAATTTATTCCCGGCTTCAAATTTTTATTCATAGAATACGATAGTATAAATGGAAACTAAAGAAAATACCATAAAATGATCGACGTTAAAATATCAGAATGGTCTTTGAAACCGGGAATAAATAATAGTTCTTTTAACATCTCATTTAAATATCAAGTACAACACTGGACATTTCAAATGCAGAAGAAACATCAATTTCTTCGATAGCGTTTACTTGTCTTTTTTTGGAAGCATCGCATTTTCCTGAATGAGAAGTTCATGCTAGTTTGTATCTCAAGCATTCTTTCTGGCATTGAGGAGGCACCTTAAAAAGTGAACTGCTGGCTTGGTTTCTCTTCATCACACTGTTCGATGTATAGGGCCGGCCGTTCTGTATCGAGACATGCGTCGAGCTTGGCATGTCTGATCAAGAGCCCTTGTCGTCGCCAGATCTGGGCAACGTCTGCGGGATCGCAGGCGGCCAGGACTGCGGTCACGCGATCTTCTGATGAGAGGGACACGCAGAGGCGATGGTGACGGATCAATCCGTTGTCGAAACGCCACTCTTGGTTGCCTCCCGTGTAGTGGCACGGGTACATACCTGGAGAATAATGAGTAAATATTTTATAATTAAGTAAATAAATAGAATCTATTTAATTAAGAGAAGTTAAAACAATTCTAAATTTTGATCAATGGATGAAGGGACATGAAAGAAGATTCCTTACCTAATGTGCCATCAACAAGATGTCCCATGGTATCTAAACACCTAACACCTTGCTTGATAACATGCGAGGCTTCAGTGAGAGCAGGCACTTGCAGTTCAGGGTACACATGCTCCAGGTACCAGCGGAATGGCTTGCAATGCAGCTTTTGACGAAGAGCCACACGTTCTGATATGCTGTGGAGATATAAAAATATCGATTTAATCACAGGAATTCTGCTTTGAAGCTTTTAAAACGAGATAAGGATTATGATGCTGAGAATATTCTAAAATAAATAATGCCCTCATGATAAAAGCATAAACCATGATCGATACAATTAAAGATGGCAAAAATTAAAAACAAAAAAAAATTTACTGAAGTGGAACTTACTCTCCAAAATCAACTTGCTTGGCCAACGGCTGGGATCGATAGTACAGCTCCTTGTAATCATCCATCCAGACTTCAGCAGCCCTTCTTGTGTTCCTCGCGAACACGGCTCCAGAACCACCAGGGAACGTGTAGGGGTGACGTTTCCTAAACACGTGGCCCACTCGAGAGCAGGGAACTATTTCCAAAGAACCACCGCACTGCCATACTCTGAAATGTTAGAGTTACACTATAAATATATCTGCAGGGTAAACTGTGACTTGTAGGGTCAGTGGGTCGTCTTAGGGGCAGTGTTTTATGTTCTGCATGTGTTGTACTTAAATATGAATATCCTGTTAACCTTCTTGTTTTACCTGAATGAAATTTCTAAGTTCTCCCCGCCCCAGACGTCCATTTTCATGTCGTATTTGCCGAGCTTGCTGAAGTACTTGCGATCCATACTGAATAGACCCCCAGCTATCATTGGCGTGCGGATCACTTGCGTGGGGTCACTGAGGCGCGCACTGCGCTCGGCGTGAGCTAGGTACTCCCACTGAAATAGTTTACACAGCATTGAGTGTCAATATAATGCAGTATTACTAGAAGATGATGGAAATTCTGGATTCCTTGGAGAAGAGGGTTAGACACATTTGAGGTCAGAGTTGCTGATTAATATTTCGGAATTCCGATTTCTGAATTTCAATAGAGGCTGCCTAAAAAATCTTATAAACCTAACAATAATAAAAACTGTGCTGCTTCACTTAGGTACTTATTCTTAAAAGCAAAATTGCACTAAAAAGTTAAAGTTACATAATCCATACCAACGAGACCGGTCTATCTAAACATTTCAAAACCGTATCCGGCACTTCACCTTCGAAACGGGTCACGACAGTTGGTCAGTGGTCAGCACAAAGTGAGTGGTTACCTTGAACACCAGGTTCCAATCAAAGCCTCCTCGCAGGTCAGCTGACGCACCAATGTACTGGAATGTGTCCATGCTGATCACGTCTATGACGGGGCAGACTACTCGTGTTGGGTCCTGGGGACAAAAGATGGTAGGGTTATTTTAAAGGTCATTTCGATAACTGGATGTTTAGCAGTGGACGTTGTATTGGTATGATGACGAGGATGATGGAGATCCAGTCAAGATCATCCATTTTAGATTCTTGTGTTATTTCTGTTCCTAACTAGTTTAGATTATTATAAGCTTATCAGAGAGAGTAAAATAAAATATTCTACAAGGTATCGCTTTATCATATTTCATCCCTATCAGGTAAGCTGTTCTTATTCAAAATCCTGAAAAACGTACGTTCAAATAGTACTGCGACCTGATATTTTTATAAAGAGTTTTCTATCTCTCCTACGTACATTTTTTGTTCGGTTTTTCTACTGTCACTCCCACTCCCACATAGCCTTTCCTATCGTGTTTTGTTCGTTTATATTGCAAAGCGACCTCACTGAACTATGTCGACAAGTTAAAACTATATTTATTTGCTGTCATACTTAATCATACAAGGTGCTTCTTTTGTTTTTCTTTGGAATGAAGTTTCCTGTCAAAGTTATCTCACATCAACGCTCAATACACGTCGTAAAACAAAATCATCTAAATAGATTTTCCATGTAGCTAGGTGCGTCAAAACATAGCAATTAAATAATTACCTAATTCATTCAATACACATGTTTACTAAAGTTTAATATAGCCACAAAATATTAAGTACCTTACCTATTGACACTAAAACTGCAATAAGAAGAAGACCAATGACGTACATTAAAATTTTATTAATTATTTTCTTAATTATATTGACACATAGCATGTAATTATTATACCTACACTAAACTAAGCAGTAATGATGTCGCCAGGAAATCGTAAATTGCAAGATAATATATTATATTTTGCGTTGCTCAACTTCAATTCCTAGGCGCTAAATACAATTTATGTAAGGTAAAGTCTGCTGTATGATAGTTATGAGCTGTTAATGATATGGTATTAACATATTCGCCAATTATAAAATCTCTACTGGAAGCTTAATTGATCATTTCAATGAAATGATTTTAAGTAGGTTCTACTTAATCATTCACATAATTTACCTTTACAATGAAGCTCGTTAGGCACTTTAGGTTCCAGACAAACTCCATAGAAAACTGACTACTAATAGGGTTGCCACATTGGAGTATTAGCTCGTGAGAAAACTCAGACCAGGTAACGAAACCTGCTTTAATGTATTTATTATATAGGTAGGGAAAGTTAAACAAAACACAGTTAAATTAAAACCTGTCAGCTTATCGTTTTATACGTGCTTTTTAAAGTAAGGATGATAGGTGAATAAAAGTTACTTTAACAAACGTGATGTAAGTCTGGAACATTCTAGACCATTGGTCTCACCTTGATAACATACGCGAATGCAATACTGCACTTTCAGGTGTTGATTGATTACCAACAAAGTTTGAGGCCGAATTGTTTCCGTTCACTTTTGACTGAAGATGACTTTATGATTTTATTGTTGGTTAAGATGTAAGTATTTCAAAATTTTGAACCAACAGTAAAGTCTACTTATTGAACATCCTTGGCAGTCGTTACGGGTAGTCAGAAGCCAGTAACGGCCCTTTCACACGGCAGTCCAGTTTTTTGCAGGATACCGTTTTTTGCAGGATCCCGTCCGATCGCAAGAGATATTATAGGCTAGTGTTCACACGAGCAAACCGCATGCAGGATCCTGCAAAATGCTGTTCCCGTCGATTTGTGCGATTCGGTTTTGTCACTTGAAACTGGATCGTTCGTCCAGTAATAAGCGGGAATCCTGCTAAAACGGACGCTGTGTTCACACGTAGTTCAGTTTTGCAGGATACAGTAAAATGCCGGTCCCGCAAAACTGGACTGCCGTGTGAAAGGGCTGTAAGTCTGACACCAGTCTAACCAAGGGGTATTGGATTGCCCGGGTAACTGGGTTGAGAGGGTCAGATAGGGCAGTCGCTCCTTGTAAAGCACTGGTACTCAGCTATATCCGGTTAGACTGGAAGCCGACCCTAACATACTTGGGAAAAAGGCTCGGAGAATGATGAGTGAAGTCAACTATAGTGATAAAAAAGACCAAATTGAGAACCCCTTTTTGGGAAGGCAGTTGAAAATAACCTTCTGAACAAAAAGTAGATATAAATTGAAGCCTTAATAAATAATTTATTTCTTAAAAACGTGGAAAGAAATACGATACTGTAAATAAAAGGAACAAGAAATAGAAACCTTTGAATGTTCAGAAAAAGTTCGCTACAAATACTTATCAGGACCCTTTCATTACTCAGAAACGATATTATTTAGAAAAACTTGGTGAAAGGTTATTTCTGAAGGTATCGAAATACAGGTGAAAATAAATTATAAGGATTCCACAAAAGTATGAATGGAAGATATGAATCCATAACTACTGAATATTGGAGATACCTATCGTATCCAGCTGGTTCTTAAAGTTCAAGCATAGTAATTCAGACAATTATATCGTTAACATGAAATGATGTATGAATGTTTTGGGGTAAATCCCTCTTTTACCCAAAAACCACAAAACGGATTTTGATGCAACTTACATACGTATATGCCTATACATCAGAATAAAACATGCGACAACTTTTTCTTAGGCTCTCAAGTTAGGCTCGTAAACCACGCATATCAACTTTATTTTTATAACATTTAAATAAAGCGCCTTAAGTTTAAATGATGATTCATCACGTAAACATAATTTATTCACGAATGTTACTCTACCCGAAGTGAATGTATGACGAAGTCTACCAGATGCTAGTCTAAAACAATCTTAAATTGTAACCCACAAATATCTATTGTGACATAACTTTAGACTGTGGTCAGTTATAGCCGGCGGCGTTGTCACGGTTAAGGGCCTCACTTGTATAAATCTTTTATTCTTTTCTTTCAATGCCAAGAGTATTGTCAAGGTTGGGTTTGCACTTTGAAGTTATTATGTAAAATAAACTTTCAAATGTCAGATTGTTATGTGTTCGCGTGTTTTATTATGCTAGCTGTGAAGGCGTAATGGTTGAAAGCAAATTGATAAAAATATCGCTACAAATCGACTGACTCAATTTTGATATTTAGTAAGGAGATGGGGATGATCAATCTAGAGAATCTGAGGGAGATTCTGGGCTGTTTATGTAGGTTCATATAAGTTTTTTCGTTATTAGGGTAGAATCGCGAGAGAGAAATAAGTATACTATTTAGGTACACAAGCTCATCCAAGATTCTTCGAATAGGTATAAATGAAGATTACTTAAGTTGTGCAAATTCCATTACGGCATAGTTCTGTAGTTTCACAAGTAAATAAATTACAAGATTTATATATTACTCTTATTGAGTAGGCCGTAAAACGTGGTGTAACACTCGGTTGCGGGTATATGAAACGATGAATGTATAAAATGCATTTGACATAACATCATTATTTGAAATGCAAATAAATAATTTAATATGATAACATATTTTACTATATTATCTGAGAAAACCTATAATGATTTGTCAAGCAGCTCATTATCTGTCAAAGATAATTGTCAAACTAGGTGTTAATTACTACCGTTCACTATTATTCATACCAATTCTGTGTGTAATGTTTTTAGTTGAACTATTTTCACAAATCTTATGATACTCATAACAACATACATCATAATGGTCCGAGAGCTCGTAAACATTTTTTGTAGAGGTTAAGGCAAGCTGAAAAACCCCAAACAACGACAAATCCTTTCAGTAGTGAAGCTTTAATGGTTTTTTACACATCGCAAATAATACCTATTTTTATTTTTTATCAAAAAAAATTCTACCAACTTTACATCTATTAGCACACATAATATACAATCTAAATAAATCACAGCAACTCTACGCGTAGCTAATAAGCCTAGTTGCGTGAACTAGCCTACTGAGCCGGGAGCGAGGGTGAAGGGATCCTGATGCTGTTGCACAACACAGCATACTATCTTCCGTTCACCACGCTTGAGCAACTGGTACGGAGTAAGGTGTGAGATATAGCGGCTTTGGTAGACTGTGGTTCGAGCTAAGAAGCCTAGTTGCGTGAACTAGCCTACTGAGCCGGGAGCGAGGGTGAAGGGATCCTGACGATGTTGCACAACACAGCATACTATCTTCCGTTCACCACGCTTGAGCAACTGGCGTGGAGCAAGGTGTGAGATGTAGCGGGGTTGGTAGACTGTGGTTCGAGCTAATAAGCCTAGTTGCGTGAACTAGCCTACTGAGCCGGGAGCGAGGGTGAAGGGATCCTGATGATGTTGCACAACACAGCATACTATCTTCCGTTCACCACGCTTGAGCAACTGGCACGGAGCAAGGTGTGAGATGCAGCGACTTCGTAAAAGTGGTCGTTCTGTCCAGAAAGTTTTTGCAACAAAAGTTTTAAGTTAGTTTTTAGTCTTCACGGATAAAGAATGCGAGCCTTTTCCCAAATACGAATGTTGGTATCGTACTCTAGTTTACTCAGATGCAGCCTGTGTACTTGTGTTTTATATGCGATCGCACTTTTTGACTCGGGCAAATCGTCAAACTTACATACTGGCCTGTACCTTTAGCAGTCTTTGCGGATAGTCAATCCGTAAATGTTCAAATACCTAACAGCCGGGACCCGCGAATTCTATTTGCCTTCTTCCAAGACAGGAATTCTTTATGAAAACCTGGTGAACCCATTCTACGACCGATCGCGTCAATTTTATTCAATCTTATGATCGATCGACCTATTACTGAGCCCTTTATTACTATAAATAGATAGATATTAAATGAACTATCCGCTCATGACTTTTACCACACAACCACGGCATCGGTATCTGTAACATTACGTGAAGCTTACTTTCCAACGTTACACATTTAGCAATCGCCGACATATTTGTTTTATCTTATTACCGACTTACCGACACTTTTCTATAGATAATATAATTCTGATTAATGATTCGCACTAGTCATTTGTTTCCAAAATTCTTGAGTCATAACAATATAATGGATTGTGCGTTATTTTTTTGGGAAAGTTGTGTCAGCTAATGGGCCTAAGTAGGTATTATTTTAAGAAGAAAATACCTTAAAAGCAATTGCTCTTTTTTGTGCTGTTTTTCACCGGGTTTTTTTTTTAAATATTTTAAAATTATTTAAGTACGTTCAAAGTTATTTTTGGTACTATGGGCTATGTATATTTGGAAACAATATAAGTGATGATTAGATAATGATTTAAGCAGACATGAACGAATTAAAAATAAAACTGGTTTGTTGAACTCATGATTCTAAAGGAACTGTTTTTTAATATCATGCGTCATCATAATCATGGTAATTATAAGTGATACAAACATAGATTTAAGTTTCTATATACCTACTAAAGCATGTGAAGTATGTGTGTTATCTATGGACTAAGGAAGCCTAAAAATAAAGGTATTCATAGGTACATCAAATCTTAGAGACTTTCAAAACAAAGTTTGGCGAGCCATTGCAAAAGACCAATCGTCAAGATAGTAAGATAAATTGATTTAACTGTTAATATCTTAATATTGAGAAATTATATATCAAGATATCATCATCTGCCTAGTCTTTTCCAGGCTATAAGTAGTAATAAAATTACAGGAGGTTTTCAATAATAGGACTATTACAAACAAAGTCTTACAAGACTTGTATTATAGAAATACAGTAAAACACTTTAGTAACCAACCACTAAGAACATCGATAGCCATTTAAAAACATTATTGGTTTCATTTCAGCAATTCTACAGTTACATTGCAACATTTAATGTCTATGCCTTCACTTTAGATGTCCAATAAGCTATCAACTAAGAGCTCCATACTGCAAACTGTTAGTCGGCCGATAGTTTGTTCGAGCTCATAAATCAGTAGGTATGGAAAGAATCGTAGTATAATCATCGGCACGAATCTTGAGCGCTGACCTTCACCTGCGCAGGTACTTGGCTGGTATCAGACCGATTGAAAACTTCGATTGAATTAACAATATTCTTACAAAAAAAATGTCTACAATTGGGCCAACTGTCGGCCAACTGTTTAGTTTGCAGTGTGCTAGGTAATCTTAATGTATAAGCATTCACTTGAGCTATCCAATAAGCTATTGACCAAGCTATACAATAGTGCCATTACTCCCTAATCGGGCTATTATAGTTTACATACCGTGGCTTAGCTTGCCTCATAGACGCGATATGCAATATTAGGAACGTTTAATTAAATTACTTTTATATAGTTTCGTTATAACCGCATAGATTTTCTCAACTGTTTTAGTACGTAGATAGTTTTGAAATGAATTCTCTTATGGTTGTGATCTAGTTTAGAATATCGCGCCATCTTATTAACTGTGATCTGCATTATTATTTTCTAGATAGTGTTATTAAAATAAATTGCATAGAAACTACAAACCTAGATACGATTTGTATTGTATATACCTACCCATATGAAATCGGAAGCTACCAGGATTTTCCAATTATCCAGCAATTTAATTGTAAAACAAAGTTAATCCAAAAGATGATGTTTTTATGAATATAATTTTACAAATTGAATTTTCAACTCGACAAACCTATCATGGCCGTAATTGATACCCAACTAGGATTCAATTGATATTAAATTACTTCCCCATAGCAACGGCTAACATAATAAGTAGGTAAGATGACTAGACATTTCATACTGTCGCTTCTTGTAATATAAGATAAGATGAGATTCAAAATGATCACTGTATGTTGATAAAAGTGGTGTTACGAAAAAGTTGCGTTGGTAATGATTTCCTGTAATTTGATGTTGGATGTAATTTGTGCAAAAGTTACGTATTTTTATAAGTCAAAGTTTAGTTACGTTCGTAATTTCGACGATGTTTACTAATTTTCTCATCTATTTGTTTATTGGTGAAATTACTAATCTATGAATAATTAAGCTGTGCGCCACATGGATGAAGTCACAAGAAAAAAATACATAAGAAGTTCTTTTTTACATAAAGAGATAAATGCATTTTATCCGATCAAAGGTCACTTCCACACCAAATCGCAATCTCCTCACATAACTTCCGCTTAATTAAAAAAGGTCAGATACTCAAGTTCGTAATTTTTCACCAGACGAGATAGCAGACAGGCTTTGTAAGGCTGTAGTTACACAAGATACAATTACCTATATAATGCGTTTAATTTAAATGTTTGTGATGTACCTCTTCAGAAACCTCCAGTTATTAGGGCTTTCGCATCAATTTATAAGCACACCATTCAAGAATTTAGTTTTACAAGCTTTAAACTTATAAATTTTCAATCGACACTCAACAATGGATTATTAATTACAAGTGAATACAGAAACATTAACGAATTAAGACATACCTACACAGTTAAGTTTTAAATAGCTAGTGAAACCGCTACCGTATGCAATAAAATAACAACAATAAATACATACCGTGTTATTACATTAAAAAAATATTATGCTAGGTATACTTAAGATACACTTGAACTAAGAGGTTTTACCGTGTTAGATTGACCGTGTATTTTTGAAAAGTATTTTGACGACCTTGTGGTCATTACTGGCTGCAAAAACAAATATTAATAATTGCAGTTATATTTTAAGCTAGGATACATCAATTACTTTTAAGTTTACTGTTTCATTCATTCGCGTCCTGAGGTGACTAGTCCCTATACAAAATACCAAAATGAAATACCTATTACAATACTAATACATAATCAGTATACAAAGATGTGTAAGTTTAGATTTTTTTTGTGTATATGATGTGGTGCTTTGATGCTAATGAGTAATTCAATTTTGACTTAAATTGCTAGGAAAGTGTAAGTTTTGATGACAACAACGCTAATATTCAGTGTCCGATGTATTTCCTGCCATTTAGTTCACTAAGTTAAACTCTATCTTATCACTTCAAAGTCATTAACGTTAACTTAAAAGGTTACGGTAGATATCACTTTTCAACGGAATTTTCTCATTAAAATGCCAAGTCATTTTAAGTAAAACTTTTTAAGTGCAATAATAATAACTTTAGTGCACCGCTTTATATTTTACTTTAATGCTTAATATTAAACTAGTTTTTACGAATTTTGAATTTTGCATTATTTCAGTTCATTTCATTTCCAAGCTTTTGAGAGTTTATTACGAATTCTTCATAAAATAGGTCAGGAGTTATCTCTAAATACTTAAGCATTCTTCATGCCAAGAGTTTTTGTTTATACTTATATTAAAGCAGAAGAGTTTGTTTGTTTGAACGTTAATGTAAATAGTTATTTCAGTGCTAGATAGCCCATTTATCGAGAAAGGCCATGCTCTATTTCAAAACAGGACTAACTTTTTATGCAACCGGAATAGTAAACGATATATTCTTTTACATTCTCATTCTCACTACTAAAATGCAAAAAATACGCAAAAAGTATGTTCTAATTCGAACCTACATCCCAACAAAATGATGAGATCAAACTAAATACCTGACCCTGTCTCTCACCCACTGTACCATGCATACATGTAACATTAAGTTGTAACATCAAAAACATGACAGCAGTTGAAAGCCCGTGTCATGAGAGAACCAAAATTACCTGTGTTACATGCAGAAGATGACTTTCAATAATGTTGTTCGTGTAAGAGCGGTTTTATAATAGCGCTTTAGGTTTTTAACCGACTTCAAAAAAGATGGTTCTCAGTTTGACCTGTGTGTACTTATGTATGTTTGTATGCGTAAATTACATGTTTGGCTAGACCGATTTTGATACGGTTTTCGGAATTGTCTTGGGAAGGTTAAATTTTTTTGAAAAATGTTTTTTTTTTTGAAAAATGCGTTAAAGATACAGACATAGTTAAGTTTTTAGAAATATTTTTAAAGTTTTTGTATTCAGAAATATATGCCTTAATGAATATACCTATCTATGAGTATTATAGCATGAAGTAAAGATATTTAATTTGTTTTCGATTTTCAAAACTACATTTGTTTTTTTTTCAGAGTTTGGAGCATTCAAGCCGGAATATGCACTCGTTAGGTTTTTTAACCTCTTGCGTTGAAACGTCTACGAGTATGTAAGCGCACAAAAAATGCTCGTCTGAATGCGCCCTAATGTCTGCAGTACAGACCACCCAAATGATTTGAGTTCGATTGAAAGTGCAAATGTCATGACCTTACGATATTTAGCAATGCACGATATTTGTCGGCTTTATAATGAAATTGAACACCTTCATACTTTATCATAATTAGATTGCTGGTGAGTTGGCCTGTCAGCATTTTTGGTGAATTTCTTTTTTGTAGTTTTGATGACGATTTAGCCTTACAAGGTGATTTAAGAGATACTTTCTGCTAAAAGTTCACAGCGAAATAGAACTATTGAATTGAATACATCTATTATGTAATGAGCCTATATTTATGCTACAGTTAGGTAGTAAGTATATATAGTATAATATATTTGGAAGCACAATATGTGGTTATCTTGATAGTGACTCCTTTATACAACACAAGGTTAACAAAGTATAAAAGCAGTCCAAGAGTAACATAGGTATTAGAATTTACGTCCCTCAAAAGTTCATTTCAAAACGCCATCCCTCACGTTACCATACCGCATTTTTCAGAGCTACATTTTGAGCACGTTCCTCCATTAAATCTAGTCAAAGTTAAAAGCGTCATATTTTCGCGAGTCGCTGCAACATCTACAAAATACCAGCACGTAGATCCTTGACATTACATACATTAACAGTCGCTTGGCGTTCGCAGATATTTTACACTTTAAAACAGTGGTGTTGTTATACAAAATGAGGATTACTATGCGGAACCATGAATGAATGAATTTATGGTTTCTACTATGTAGACCCAACGGACATTTGTTTTTGTGTAGGTAAATAAATGGTGCATATGATAAAGCACATAGTTGTGGTAGTTTTTGAAGCCCTTTGTAGTTTAAGATCTTTTTATTTAATTTATCTTTTTTTATTATACGTAGACTTTTCTATATGAACCTAGCAAATGTAGGTAAGGTTTAAAATGTATACCTGGAGGGGTTACCAAGTTTTTTTACAGTACCTATGTGTGTTCGAAATCATCAAATGACCCTTATTGTTGTGGGTGAAGCAAAGGGAGTATAATATTGTTACATAAAATAATCGGAGCAATGAACAAAACCAGGGAGATTACTAACAATTGTTATATCATTTATGAAGCTTACATAAGCTCCAAATAATTCAACTAACAACATAATACCGACAATGTAACACAATATCAGGTTCCCAGAACCGTCTCATTGTTGCAATATATGAAATAAAGATTGCAGTTCGTACAATTACCAACAAATTCGTTCGGATATTGTATTGCATGAAGAGGATTGCGGAATCTTGACATTTTGCTGCGTTCGACTTTGATATGAGTCAGGATTGTAATGTAAAAGTAATCAGTGGGTCTATCGTGAAATGAAACAACTAGCTTTTTTCAGTGGCTTTTCTTGTATTCTGAGAATACGGAAATTAATTTGTGTACCTATTAATTTTTAAATCAACTTCCGTTTTAAGAAAGCCGATTGCCGCATGAGCTATATTACCGCCACGTTTAACCAAAATCCGGTTAGCCGGCTAGTGTAATTAGAAAACTAACATCTATCCACAAAAAAATCTGGCTTTTGTTTAATAACGTTTTTGGGAACTGTTTCAATGTTTTTCTGGAGTGTTACAGAAATACATCTGATCTACTTTCGATTTCATGCCTAACATTATATGGATGCGAACGAATGTAATGGATTATGATATCATTATTAAAACATGGTGTTGAAATATACGCCTTTCGTTCATTTGAATGTGGCATTTGAATTAGGTGGATTTGTAGGTCCTCCCACGTTGGAATTCTGTATAGATTAGTCACAGATAACTCTATTATGAAAACTATGAATGTATGTATATATTTGATTGTCTCCTGTTCGTGATTTTTTCATTGACAGTATTTGGCAATCGCTGTTTATTAACTCTTTATTAGGTATTGTGTCTGTTTTTAATAACTGCGATATTTAAGTTTTGTATTGAGTTCTACTTGAAAATTCAATTACTGTCAGAATCCATCAAGGATATAATATTATAAGATGGATTTAACCAGTGTCATCTTAAAACATACTTTTCTTTATAAAAGCGCTAGCAACAAAACCGCGCTAGCCACATTCTGTTAGAGTTACGAAAACTTGCAAACAATAAAATATACTGAACTCGTTAATAAATAAATTATGCCTTAATTAGTTAAAGCGGTGGAATACAAAAATATCTAGCCGCATATGTATGTATAATATGATCCTCGAAGGCTATCCATATGCTAGTCGCATAACCAATTAATTTGCAAGGCAAATCTAGCAATCATCTCTATTGGAAGATATCGTTTAATTAATTAAAAGGTAAGCTATGCTACTAGGTGTTTTCTGATCCGTGCTAATTAGTTTAGAAGTTTCGATATTTATTCGAGTAGTAAGTTTTATTGCAATGATGAAATATTTTCAGTTACATTCTTAAATTGTGAAGCAAAAATTATGTCACATATTATTTTGGCTTTCTGATTTCTTAATTCTCTTTAACATTCATTCAGTAGTTGACTCCAGTCATGACTACCCACAGTATTCCATCTTTAAGAAGGCTTATTAGTGGTAATACCTCTAGAATCAAATTAACGGATAAGCCGGTTAACAATACTCTCTTTCCTGCTATGTAGCCCATGTTGTGGTAGGATCAGTTTTCGTCATATTTCCTCTCCATTTCGCTCTTTCTTCACCGACAAATATTACAGTTTAACAATACTCATTTCTCCCTACCTTCGTCTAAAATATAACAAAATCCACATACCTCCTTAACCCTCTGCAGCAGCGGTTCAAGCCAGTGCGTGTTGCATTCCACATGAGAGTCCAAGAAGGTCAGGACTGGTGCCACTGCAGCATCAGCGCCCCTCACTCGGGATCTCATCAGACCCTCGCGCTTGGAGTTGCGGATCACCTTCACTTTGCGTATAGCTCGGAGCGCTGCGCCGTCGTCAGCTGGGGATTAAAGAATGGATTGGTTAAGGCTGGAAACAGTGCTCGACGAGCTATATCTGTGCAAGTCTATGAACGCGCACACGGCTACGCTGACGGTACGCGCGTGATTTTGTATGTGATTCGGTCTGGACGTACGGTAAGCACTGACCGTCCGCGTCGGCCGAACATTGTTTCCAGCCTAAGGGTTAATGAAACTTGCGTAGTTGAAAAATATAAAAGTAAGTTGGGGTTTTGGTGATGATGTGGCTACAATCTATATAAGGATTTTTGTATGTATGTTCTTTCTATATATTGATTTTAGTGATGATACAAAATTGTTGAAGTATTTAAGGTCACATAAATCGAATATGATCTTTGTTGAAACATACTTTTCAATATTTTTGATTGATTTGTAAGCTCTTTGAACTTAACTTATGCTATGAAATAAGCAATTATTTTATGCAATTTATTATCCTTTTGAAATAGCAATTCCTCTCTGTTGACCTCGCCAATGCTCAATAAAACAGTAGGTCAACAACATACGTCCCTAAGGAACATTTCTTTTCAAGGCAAAAATACTGTATTTTCTCCATTTTCCGTGACTTTTGCCCTACATATCTACCGTACATTTTATTGATTGCCTCTCGTGAAAAAAGGCTAATCTGAAAAAATTTAAAAAGCTATTATATTTAGTACCCTTGTTTCTGTAGGATATTTTTATCGTCTTATGAGCATTACAAGGAAAAGGGTTTTATTTTTTTCGAGTGAATTGAGGATAAAAGTATTAGTAGAAAGGGTATGATGTTATATCCTTATTTTATCCTAAACGTGCTTAAGCTTGGGTTTGTACCAACAAACATTTCTGCTAAACGATTTCTTGAATATTTCACTTTCATTTTTTTTTGCTTGTTTTGTACAGAATATAGACTTATTTAATCTGCCAACACCCGAAAGAATTGGTAAACACATAGATGGTCACCCATCAACGGACCGATCGTGTCAAGGGCTGCTTAACCTGCCAATTTTCAGATTGCGACATCAAATCAAAGATTTCGTATTTTTTCCAAAAAACACAAGAGACGCTAAATAAAAAAAATGAACAGAAACCTCGAAAGAAAAAAAACGAACCTCGAACCTCGAACGAAAAAGAAAAAAAAAAAATATGAACAGAAACCTCGAAAGAAAAAAAACGAACCTCGAAAGAAAAAAGAAAAAAAACGAACAGAAACCTTGACTTTGAACAGAAACCTCAAAAACCCCCATTCCTGGTGACTAAATTAGTCTAGCTAGAACACCAGATAATTTATCATAAACTTTCAAAATATTGTTTTAATCCATAGTCACACAGTTGAATTAACAGCCGCACCAAATTAATTGGTCCACTATTAGCAAACAAGAGCTTTCAAACCATTATATTGTACGAATTTCACAATTTATTATGAGAAGTGAAAATACAGCGCGAACTATTGTTTTATATAATTATGCGAATCAAGTGTTTTGTTGAATTAAATACAATAAAGTTCTGTACCATTGTTATATTAATAACATCTATACTAAAATATTAAAGCTGAATAATTTTTTTGTTTGTCCTCTAAATTCTCCGAAATTACAGAACCGATTTGAAAAATTCTTCCACTGTTGAAAAGCTATACTTTTCCCGTGTGCTTATAATATATTTTATCCCGGTATAGACAGTAGTTCCCACGGGATACGAGTGAAACCGCGGCAAAACGAGTAGTTGTGAATATTTTGACATCTTGTGTATTTGAGTTTCATTTTTAGGCTTGGCAGAGTGCCAGCCAAGTTTGCACATTTGTTCGTATGACATTCTTGGTCCATTTTCCTGTAAGTAAGTGGATACAAAGATTCTGATTTTGTTATTATTTCGGCTAGCTCAGCTTCACAATTTCACATACTATTGTTAGTGATATTGTGAAAGAAATTCCTGGTGCGTTTGTGAGTAAGACGGTCAATTACACAAGCATGTAAATATACGCAAATTATACACATATTTCTCTTGTTGCAATATTTCTTTTGCTTTCATTTTATTTTCTTAGCACTGTGTGATAATACTGCCATTGTTAAGAATGTGACTGCTACATAATGAAAGCACTTAAGTTTTGCACAATAGTTTGCGTATTTTTTTCAATTTGCTTTTGATTTTGAATGCCAGTTACATAACTTCCTACAGAATACTGGTTAGCTTAAATAAAAACTTTGGTTCGGAATCGAACTTGCTAGCCTATGCCTAGCCTATGCGCCAATCTTGCAGAAGCTTTAACAAAGAGTTATTACAAAATTTTCAAGTGCGCGTTTATTCAGATCATCCTTACTAATATTATAAATGCGAAAGTAACTCTGTCTGTCTGTTACGCTTTCATGTTTAAACAACTGAACTGATTTTAATAAAAGGTACAGAGATAGAATTTACATTGAGAAAGAACGTAGGACAGTTCTTATACCGGACTTTTGAAGAATTCTCTTGAATACGCGATATAACCGAACTCTACCCGGGTGAAGCCGCGGGCAGAAGCTAGTATTATATAAATTACCCAAACTGCTACCCACCTTAGCCACTAGAGCCATGTATAACCATTTAGCGTTCATGTAAGACCAGACACATTAAACATAGCTAAAACCTCATTAACTTATGTTAATGCTTGCAACTTCAACTTTGTTTATAACATTTTCGCCATAAATAAAATGCAAGTTATAAACTTAAACATTTTGATTTATGAGCTACTTAATCCTGTTACAAAAGTTTTATTCTAAGAATAAACGTAGGATTTCATGAGTTAAGATTATGAATGAATTTACTTATCTACCAAAATTTTAATTAATAAAGATTGCTACTAGAAGATCACTGTAATGTTTTTATATAGATAGCATTTTTAATTCTATGGAGTACATAAACTTTACTGCATATTTTCATCTACAATTACGGGTGTAGCAATGGCGTGTTTATCTGCTGTATTGTATTTAAGTGAAATATAGATATTTTGTATTAAATTAACTACCTCTTAGCACTATACTAAGCACTTATCGAAACGGGAGTAATATACGTAAGCCATAAGAATTGATATTTTAGATCACATAATATTATGTTGCGTGGCTGTTTACGTGTTTACAATAAATTCTATAAATATAAAGTAGGTTAACTTATCACTATTCCTAGTATATGTACGTATACATGCACTATGCATCACATAATCCGGTCCGGGTCATAGGTTGTTTTGATTTATGTAATCCGCGTAATTGCTAACAACTGCGCATCGCGGTGACCTCTTACATTTTATACTTTGTTGTATGTAAAAGTAAGTCTACATATTTTATGCTATGTAAAGTAAATTAGTTGTGCCCAATATTAGCTCTCTACGTCTAACAGTATTTTTAACAGGATTAAAACAATTTTAGTCAACCATTTTGTACTTGTGAAAATACTTACATATATTTGGATGGTTTAAGATTACAAGTGTGACGTCGTGGAAAATGTAGAAGAATTATTTAAGTTAGGTCCAAGAAAGTGTATAACGTAGCTTCTATCTTTATTGACTAGTATAAATATATTTCGCCGGTTATTAGCGAAAATATAAACAATCTCTTTAAAATATCTCACTATTAATTCATTAATTATAAGAATACTAGCTTTTGCCCGCGACTTCGTTCGCATGGAATAGACTTCCGGCATATTTTTGGTTTGACCAATAGATGGCGCTATATGTCCGGAATATTTTTTTTTTTAATAAATGCTATCCTATGTCCTTTCTCAAGTTCCAAACTATGTCTGTACCAAATTTCACACAAATCGGTTCAGTAGTTTAGGCGTGAAGAAAAGACAGACAGACAAACAGAGTTACTTTCACATCTATACATATAATAAATCTGTAAAAAAACTGTGTCTGTACATTGAATATATTAAAAAAATAATAATTGGGTGGGGTTTAGAAACAGTAATGGAGCACAAATCCAAAAAAAAAATTCTGTCTGTATGTCTGTATGTCTGTATGTCTGTATGTCTGTATGTCTGTTTGTTTGTACACGCTAATCTTCGGAACTACTGAACCGATTTCAATGATTTTTTCTTTGTTGTGTCAGTATTAAGCCTGGTCAACATATAGGCTATAATTTATCTTCGAAACTTGAAGACCTGATGCAGAACACCAACAGACCAACAAAACTATAAGAGATACAAAAATGGTGCCATGGCAAAGATTGTTTCATATGATGAGCATTTTCAGCTGAGATAATAAATTTGAAGATCTGGAACACCTGATGTGGAACCCCAAGAGCCCAGCTTCTCTATACCATATACAGGTATGACGTTTTAGCAAAAGTTGTTCAATTTGATAAGCACTTTCTATTGACTTATACAAATTGAAGATCTAAAACACCTGATGTGGAACTCCAGGGCCCAGCTAGACTATAGCATATAGAGGTATGACGTTTTAGCAAAAGTTGTTCAATCTGATAAGCACTCTCTGTTGACGTATAAACATCGAAGATCTGGAACACCTGATGTGGAACTTCAAGAGCAATACTACACTTGAAATGTATAGAAATGAATGATATGAAATAGGTATGGTGAATCAAAAAGTAATTAGTCCGTCTTTAGATAACCCTAAAATAATGGACACGTATTTTGTCATTTCTCTCTCACACAAACAAGACAATAACGAAGATATAACACGCTTGAATTTTGTGTTAAGTCACTCCTTAGTACAAATTTTACATACCTAGACGTGGCGTCACGAGCCCCCACTCCGAATTTGTTGCATTATATATATATCATTATTATTTTGTATGTCTCTTCCAGACCTCGGGACTACAGAATTCCGAATTTTCGGGAGGCAAACGTGACGCCGAAGCCAACATGCTGAAGCCCTTTCGAGACAACTTTAATGAAATGGTGACACAAAACCGACGATTATCCCTTTATACACTATAGAAATGAACCCAAGGACAATCCCCGGTGGACGTCGTTAAAAAAAAAAGTCAATCCTCGGTTCTGTGCTATACCATTGCTAACTGTGGATGAATACTACTGGGGCTATTGTGATGGGATGCTAATGGACTAGGAATGGGGAAACTACGGGAACTATGGCACCTGCCGATGACAATGTATTAGATACATGTAAAAGTGGCAGGTGGAGACTAGGAGGGCAACAGGGACATGAGCGGCTGAAGTGTGAGGATAACTCAGCGGATTTCAAACGCAGATTACGCGCTCCCTGTGGGTCACTTACCACGAGGCACCTATCCTCCGAGCAGGGCTACTAACCCTGCTCTAGCGATTCCACTCTGGACGGTCAAGCCAAGCCAGAGGCGTGAGACCTACCCCCGTCATGGTTCGATCCGACCGGCCAGAGATGGGGGACAGTATACTCTCCCTGGAGAATTCAGTATATATTCCTCGCGGGGTCGCTACTCCCCGTCATCAGCCTCAAATGCCCTGCGGTGCTTATATCTCATTATAAGGGTCAATTCCCACTGAAAGAGCAGCGGCCGGCAGCGGCCGGCAGCGGCCGTAATTGCAAGGGATTGAGCGCGAGCGCGGCGGGCCGCGCGGCGCCGCGCGGCGCCGCACCGCGCCGCGCTCTTACATTTTCCGTGCTCTTACGGCCGCTGCCGGCCGCTGCTCTTTCAGTGGGATTATTGTCGTTATTATCTCAAGTGCCTTTGTCCCAATTATGTTAGGGTCGACTTCCAGTCACGATGCAACTGAGTACCAGTGTTTTACAAGGAGCGACTGCCTATCTGACCTCCACAAACCGGTTAACCGCTCAACCCTACGCCCCTTGGTAAAACTGGTCAGATTTACTGGCTTCTGACTACCCATAATGACTGCCAAGAATGTTCAATGACAGCCGGAACCTACAGTTTAACATCCCCTCCAAATAACGGTCATTGGTATCCAAAATGTGTAGATAACGTTGTGGGTTGCATTGTTACATCTATTTTAGTTTATAATGCCTGTGTTCACTATTTACAATGTAACTGTTTGTTGTCTCTTCCCAATAAAATAAAATATCTCAGAAAAAAAAAAAAACATAGAAAGTACATACGAACTTAGAAAAGTTGCATTGGCAGGTACTTGCCAGACCTGGAATCAAAGACGCACGCTCATACTTGAGAGATTGGTTCTCTACCCACTAAACCACCACAACTTCCACTAAGTCATCACGACTTTGTCGTCTCAGTAACATTTAATGTTTTTTTACGTAATAATACGTGTAATATTTTTGCCACACACAACATAAATGCGGACTAATTAGAATCACTACTTTTATCCCTATGGTCACGCCTATTGCGCTTCAGTTCTCAGCGTTTTGTTTAGTCTGCTGTGCTTTTGCCGTTGAAGTACAAAAATTAAATATATGGAACGTTTCTAATGGCTATGCGTATTCCGTTGTTTACAAGTCACTGGCCCTTAAAATTCAATATCAGACGATTCAGATCTTTGATTTTGCTAACCCCGTCGCTGGCATAAGGGACAGGATCCGCGTACGAAGTCGCGGGCAGAAGCTAGTTTATAATATTAGTTAGGATGTACTTACGGTTATCACTGTAGTCGTCGACTAGAATAATTTCTTTGATCAGGTGCTCTGGACTTCTATTTAGAACGCTGAAACAAAAACAAGAAGATAAAATCAAATAAGATACCTAAATTATATTTAGATTTATTTCAACAAAAGTTTCTTACTAACTCATTCAAGTTAAATCAGTTTATTTATATCCAAGATTTTCGACTTAAAACTTTTAACTGTTTTACGGCTTAAGCGATCTTTACCGAATATTGCCGAAGTTTCCCGAAGATTCCCGAGCGTATTATAAGGGTTTGTAACTCTTACCTGACGATGGTTCGAAGTAGTGTGGACCTGGCCTCGTTGTGGAATGTGATGATGATACTCGTTTGTGGCAGGTCATCATCGTATTTCTTTAGCCGACACCTGTGAAAGAGAATTTGATGTTATTGATAAGCCTGTATAGGAATGAGTGTGAGTGCTAACTAATGTAAAATTTTCTCATTCATGATACATTTTGATTGCTCTTCATGTAAAAAATAATGTGACAAGACGACTGTGATGATAAATATAGATACGAATTTTCCTCATAAATAGGTACCTAACAATTTATCAACTGAACCGTATTAAATGAATAGTACACAGATAGCCTAGAGCCTCAGAAAGGCTAAGGGTTCTTTTTTTCCAGGTGCGGAAAGTTATTTCTTCGAGACGCTGATGAAACCGCGGAGAAAAGCTAGTTCCAGCTGAACAAAATGGCTTAAAACTGCGCAAAATTTCAATAATCCAAAATTCCAAAACCATCTATCTCATTATTTCCAAAAAACTCATTACTCAAAACCTTTCATCACCATATTTGCCCACTAATTATCATTAAGATCATTGCAGAATCTTCTCATTTGTAAAGACATTGACCCGCGTGAGGTCACCGTGGTCCAAGGAGGTCATATGCCTACTCTTATTACATATGAGGTTGTGTCTATTGAGGTCACACTTGACACTGCTCTTCTTAAACGTAAGTTCGGAATTTGGGTTAAGAACATCTAATATTGGATTTAGATGTTTGTTTTTGTGACTTGTATTATGTAATTGTTAATTTTTCGAGTTAGTGTGAGATAGCTTAACTAGTTTTTGAGTGAAGAATGCTTGTTTGAAAACTTTGTGTAGGACATCCTGTTGCTAATTGTCGCGATGATTTTGAGTCTATGTCAGTGGGTAAGAATTGGGGCAGTGCAGATTGTTCATTGATCAATACTTAGTGAGACATGAGTAGTTTAGTGTCATTTTATTTTGTAAACATTTTTTTAAGAGATAGATCTAGCTTTTGATAAATCAAAGTGTATACAAAACCACTTTAGCCCCGTGGGACGATATAAGTATTCTTTTCTCGTTTCCCTAGAGATAGGTTTTCTAAGAAAATAATCATACTCAATATCTCGTTATAAATCGATTTGTGTAATTATTGGGAAACACGATTACCTATGTACCTACATCATATTTCCAACAATAGGAATCCATTAAAACGTGAGAAAATATTTTTTACTACGCTCATCTCATGTTTTCTTAGGCGAGTTCTAGAACGGTTCTTAAACTTTAATATGGACATTTTGGCATGAAACAAGTTACAATGCTTAATCAAATGTAATCATTGGAAGGTGAAAGAAAATCGTGGTTGAGGAACATTCGATCATTCATCATCCTTCATCCGATAGTGGACGAGTCTTAGCAGAAGACAAATAAATTCATTAAGCTGATAGGCCTAGGTGTGCGTGGTGGCCTAGTGGGTAAAGGACCAACCTCAAATATGAGGGCGCGGGGTCGATCCCAGGTCAGGCAAGTACCAATGCAACTTTTCTAAGTTTGTATGTACTTTCTAAGTATATCTTAGACACCATTGACTGTGTTTCGGATGGCACGTTAAACTGTAGGTCCCGGCTGTCAGTGAACATCCTTGGCAGGCGTTACGGGTAGTCAGAAGCCAGAAAGTCTGACACCAGTCTAACCAAGGGGTATCGGGTTGCCCGGGTTACTGGGTTGAGGAGGTCAGATAGGCAGTCGCTTCTTGTAAAGCACTGGTACTCAGCTGAATCCGGTTAGACTGGAAGCCGACCCCAACGTGATTGGGAAAAGGCTCGGAGGATGATGATGATGATAGGTTACCTCAAGTAGTGGGGAACAAACGAACGTATGAAGATTTATATCTTCATAACATGATGTTCTTTTCTTAAGCTACATTATCCAAGGACACAGGTCTCAATAGCCATCCTCTACACAAAAACTTCGCATCAATCAAACTATTTCGACGTCATTCACGGAGAAGGAAAACTATGATCTAGCGAAAATAGGAGGGTATAACATGATTTATTCTCTCATAGAATTTATTGGGTCAACATCAGAAAGGCTGACCCCTTTTCGTGAGAGAACACGCTAAGACTATCCCCACACTGGAGACTAAACAGTCGGTCGACAATAATTGATCCAATGGATGTCAACAATTATTTTTGAAGATAATCTTGATTTCAATAAACATTTTCAGTCGGTCTGACAGCATTTTTTGAATGGGAAAACATCAAATGACCCTTCCCGCTATGATGGTTAGCAACGTGAGGTGTGTCAGACTCTTACTGACTAAAACCCATCATGTTCCTACTGATCTTTTATGTACCAGGGCCGCGGTTACTCTTTCGAACAATCCCGCAGCCCACCGGGTGAATACCTGATCTTTGTTCTGTGCGTACTTCCATTCCAGTGCGTTTTACCATTTATTCTCACATTGATTTATGAGCCCAAACAAACTATCGGCCGACTAAAAGTTTACAGTGTGTGAGAGCTCTAAGCTGAACTCGGTTCTTATGCAAATATCAATGACGGTGATTAAGTGGCTTCGGAAGCCTGAAAAATGTCTGATGGCTGGTTTCAATGCGCGGTTGGATCTTGGGTCTTTATGTGATGGATGTATACTATGTACTTTATAGTTGAAGATCTTTAGATATACCTAATCTAGCTGTTTGATGGTTTCATCCGCATCCTGAGGTGAATACTTTTTTACACCAGGATAAAGTCTAGTGTTACTGGGGGTGCAATTATTTCTGTAATAATTTGCATCATTTCAATCAGCTGATCTTTTTATACATTAAATTGGTTAGTATGATAGTGAATAACGGTTATTTTTGTTAGAAATAAGTTAAGCCTAGTCTAGAGCAGTCATTATCTTTCAAGGTCGAAGCTACGCATTGTTGTTGTGATTTGCGGTTTTATTAATGCCTGTTCTTAATTCATGGTATTAATGAACTGCTACTTCCAGTAATAATATTCTACAAACATCTTATTAGCCGACCACAGCAGTGCTAACGTAGAATTATAATAATGTTTTATTGCGGAGCATCTTTTAATTTGTGTATCATTATCAGAACTACTTACATTTTTGCCAAGCTAAGACTCTCATAGAAGAAGAAGCTAGAGTGCTGAATGCTTCCAGATAAATCGGGGGAACCCGTATATAGATAAAGTATATCCTACATCATGACACCCGAGGCTCAAGTAGCACCCCAACAGTAAAATATTTTTTCTAATCAGTTCAATAGTTTTGGATCCCTTACGATACACACTATTCTTTTCCCTTATACTTTTAATTAAGAAATCTTTCAGTTAAGAAATTTATATAAAATCTGTTGAACTCACATAGCGTTCCTCGTATCAGGTACAGGTCGATTACTGGGCAGGTTATCCGAAGCGGCCTGGTTGAACCTGTTCCTCACATAAGGGTCTGAGTCCTTAGACCCTCCGGCTACGTAACCAGCCTCGTCGAAGTACGCCCGGCCCGTGGTACCAGTGTGCCCTGTGAAGACCTCTTCAGGAGATGCTGGACTGCTTTCTGGTTCCTCGATGTCTGAGTGCTGCTTTATAAGGCGGAGGGCTATGTTTTCTTCCTGTAACAAGAAGACGTGTAGTTTAGTTTGTGGACTATGAGACGGTGGAAGGAAAAACAAAAGATGGTTTAGAAGTTGATTTGCCTTATGTATGGGTCATCAAAAACTTTGGTGTAAAGGGGTATCGGGTTGCCCGGGGAACTGGGTTGAGGAGGTCAGATAGGCAGTCTCTTCTTGTAAAGCACTGGTACTCAGCTGAATCCGGTTAGACTGGAAGCCTACCCCAACATGATTGGGAAAAAGGCTCGGAGGATGGATCAAAAACTTTGGTGTACTTTTGAAATGTAAAAAGTTTTTTAGGTTCAAATTAGCATTATGGTCGAGTTATGTTCGGGTAAAATGTTTACATATTTATCTTAGAAATATAGTCTTAACTTAAACTATGTCATGATTGCATACAACATGTTGCATACTTTACTCAAATATTTCTACGAAGTAAACTAATGGACGAATCACGAAAACAGTACACACAAAAACACTGCCTTTACTTCGAAATTACTTGAACTAATTATGACGTCAACTAAACACAATACAACTCAATCTTGTAACAACGCACGACTAACATTCAAACATGGGCATTCATACATAAAGGATATGTTCATACAATATGGACTAGCTTAGGTACTAAATAACCCTACATTATATCCCCAACATGAACAAAACATACTCTCTTACACAATTTGTGTACTCTTTGTAAGTACACCAAGGTATATGAACTACTGGATGAGCCGCTGAGAATATTATTACTAATAATTAATGCGATAAGTACGCTTTTATGGTAGTGCAAAGATTTAGCTGGAATTCTTCAGTTTGCTTCTAGATATGGCTTGTTTTAATAAGGTGTTATTTGAACGATGATATGGGAGATTAAGACCCATACTAAGAGCTGAATGAGGACTGAGTCAGACTTTATACAGCTCTATTATTTCATTTATTTATATATGCCGCGGCTTCAACCGTTTTCAGAGGGATTCACTGCTTGTATTAAAAGTAATCTGTCATAGTGCTGGTTATATGCTGCCTTGTAACCAATTGTAAGCCGTATTAGTTCAAGCATTCATGTTGTTGTTGTAGTGTAACTAGTACGACTTTCTTTTATAAAATTCTTTCTAGTTATGGATTTAGTTAGTGACCTATAAAAAGACATACATTTTCGTATCTGACACAGATACATACACAAATTTTCTATAGCATATCTAGTTTGTTAAACTAAGACGTCTTTGGCGCGCCAACTTAATATTTAATTCATGGCAGCCGACCCGCTTTACGCATTCCTAACTAAAAGATCTTTTAAAGCTTCGTTTAATAGTAATGGCACTCGCTAAGCCTTGATTATGTATTCTAGAAAACTATTCCTTGTAAGTACTGAGTATAAGCTCAATTAATTATGAATGAATCACACTAAAATTACTTATACAGAGGTTTGTGAGTGTGCATGCTTGTCGCTCCTGAAAACAGCTGAACGGATTTTGAGGAAAATTTATAGTTATGTATACCAAATTGGTAACTCTTTATCCGAGTAGTTACGGGAAATTATAAAACGGGGGCGAAAGTTATTAAGAAATATGACAAAAATTCTAACACTATACATGCGTTCCACGGGTGTTCAGCTTCTTATGCCTACTCGTAACATAGTTCAGATACAAACTTCGTATACCTATTTATATTTGAGTGTTTCTTCTTCTATATTAGATAAACTAAGAATATTTCATAAACAACTCTAATAGCACCTCTTTTCTTACAATATAATATTGTGTAACTGCTTTACAATCTTTTTGCAAGGTAATCGATTTATTTGTACAATCATTATTTAATATAATTATAACGCAAACCACATTTGCAATATCTATCGTAATAAGAAATAATATCAATATGACGTAAAAACCAAACGACGTGACCTTGAAAAGACGTATCACCGAAAATCGTTTCTCTCAACCTTGACACGACGTTTTTCTAACACACTTTAGTATATCATTATAACATCTATATGGTAATCTGTAAACTGGTTTAAGGCATCTTTTGTAACATAATTAAGTATTTATTGCCTCATGGGAAAAACAGAAAACTTGATGTTGGATAATAGTTTTCTTTTATATACAGAAAATAATCGCGTAAATGAAGTAAACAATGCAATCGGATGTTTTTATTAAATCGAATGATTCAGTCCCGCTTTGCAAGAGCATTAATTAAGTTAGGAAATCTCAATCTCTCTCAAATGTGTGCGATTAAAGTTTCATGAAAATTCGCTGTATATGTTTCCAATAATTAAACGTACAGCTTAACTGCCTTATCCAATTTCGAGGGCTTATAATATAATTCGTAGTTTTTTACTTTAGAAATGTATAAGTCACCATTTTGTTCTAAAATGATCAGTAGCATCAGCTTCGTCATATTTTCCAATTATTATTATTCAAATCTTCATCAAATACTTGGCACCTAAGTCCTACAGGTATATTATGGTACATCTTTTAATCAAGGTGGTAAGTACATGCGACCTATAAGGTCAGAATTTTATGTTTCTCGCACATTCCTGACGCCCATAAACGTAGCAATTCCGACAAGATTTCCTAGAAAGTTTATTTAGTCATTGATGGTCGTAACCGGGTGCTTAAGTTTCCTTATATTCCTTAGTTCCTTATATAGTTTTAAGCTTCCACGTTAATGTCGGTCCTGCGCCTGATCTCTCTCCGGTCGTGTCGGATTGCCGCCCCATCGGGCTATGAGAGTGAAGGAATAGTGAGTGCACCTGTGTCTGAGCAAATGCTCGTGCACTATAATATGTCCTGCGCAGCTGGCTGATTTCCTTATATGAGAACAGCTACCGTGGTCGAAATCGGCCTTTAAGCTTTTAGATAATTATTGCTCAGAGAGTTTGGGTTTAATCGTTATTTAACAAGCAAGGGAATATTGTTTGTGTTATTATTGTCATAATTGGAAGAAAATGGCTGTGTAGGTGTCATTAGGTTAATTAGGAAGCTACTGGATCGTTAGACATATCGATGCTACTCTTTCCAGTAGGTAGATACATTA
Organism: Helicoverpa armigera; assembly: GCF_030705265.1. Taxonomy (NCBI): domain Eukaryota; kingdom Metazoa; phylum Arthropoda; class Insecta; order Lepidoptera; family Noctuidae; genus Helicoverpa; species Helicoverpa armigera. The sequence goes on along the minus strand of NC_087132.1, from coordinate 2,254,695 downwards.
TTTGTTTGTTACGCTTTCTCGCTGAAATGATTGAACAGATTGAGATTAAATTAGGAGACGGTTATGCGCTTCTTATGACAGGGATACGATTTGACAGGGTTAATTAGATCGTTTTTAATAACAAGCCTTTCATATAATTAGGTTGATGATAAAGCTTTCCCACTTAAAATTCCTAAAATAAGCAGACGTCATTCAAAATTAAAATACAATAGGAAACAATATTGCGAACTAAAATAAACGGTAGCGCATTAACAAAGTGAAATATCGTTGTTTACTGTCAGTTGATTCAATTCACAGTTTATTTGATTTATAGTCTAGAGCCTAATTCATCTGTCTTAGCGTCTCTAATAATAAATGATTTATGTATTATTTAAAACGTTTTGAACACGCTAACTCATTATGAAGTTTATGCTTTGGATTTTGTGTTGATCTGTTTCTGTGGATGCGAAATAATGGTGTGCGTGTGTTTGGAATATTTTTTATTAGAAATAGGCGTATTTTTTACAAGAATTATTTATTGGATAGGAGATTTACATAATCTAAACGGCTATGGAGATATATTAATAAACTTGTAATCCATTATTAAAACAACACCACTTTTCATCGACGATTCCACGAAAGTCCAGCTATAAATAGGTACCTACATTTAAAACTACTGACCCCATCTATTATTTAGTAAATATTATAGGTAGTCAAAAGCCAAAGAAAGGATTAAGTCAACTTTTTATCCACTTACGGGAAATATTTATAATATAATTACGGGAACGCGGGTGATACCGCGGGGAACCTCTAGTTAATAAACCAAGCTTGATCACTCTCGGATTAAATCGGTGTTAATTGCCGTTAGTAATTAAAACATAATCATAGCTGTCATTGTCAAAATTACGGCTACTACTAATGAGTGGGTGGAAAAAAGAAATATGTGATTGAAGATTGTACAGTTGACGCACTTTTTTGTAAATGAATTACATAATATTTCCTGCTCTTGACATTGAAGTATTTATTTGCGGATTATAGTTGCTTGTACTCTTTTCACTTTTTGTATAATACTTATACTATCTAAGTTTTCATTCGGTATATAACATAAACTCGTCACTCCTCCTTTTCCAGTATGTTTGGGCTAAAATTAAAGAAGCCATGTGCCAAGCTACTTGAATATATTTTGACTCTCAATAGGCTTTTGATCTCAGTGCACAAAAAATCAAAATTACAAATAATCTCAAAAGTATTCACAAAAATAACAAACATTCACTAACATTATGTTTCCCATTATTTGAAAGTTAACACAATCCAAACTCCATAGTCCACAACTATCATTAGATATTATCGACTAAAACCTATTCATTCTCGATTTATCAGTTACATCACTACTTTATAAAAAAAAGAAAACAAATCGTCTCGAGCTTGTCACGGTCTCTTTAGCCAAACTAACGACGACGGCTAGGCACTTAGTTAAGTGCCTATACAAAGGCAGAATATGGTACTTTTGACGTAGATACAAAAAAATTGGTTGCTATTGTGTTTTTGATTTAGAGTACTATGTGTAGATAGTAGTTGGTAAGTGGTTCGTTTACAAGATTAGCTAGGTAAACAAAATCGAACACATAGCATGTTACTGATTTATAAAATATTTCGATTAACAGTGTTTCGTACAGAAAGGACTATACTGAGATTTTCCTGTCCGTTTGTCCGTGCCTCTGTCACTAGGCCGTATTTCATGAACCGTGTTAGTTAGGCAGTTGTCTAAGATGGTTTTTTCAAAAAGAAATCAAATGCTCCATTATTGTTCAGAGTTTAGTTAACCCTATTGTTTTTGGCTGCATACAAATCTGGATATCAGTTGGATGTTCAGAATTTTAACAGTGAAAAGGTCAACAAGTGATTAGGATATTATCTTTAACAGAATTCAATATTTGAAACCATTTCCTTATTTGGAATTCATGAGTATCTACTCAGTGAGTAGTCAAATGCCATTAATTTTACATGTTACGAGACCAACGAGGCATATGCAATAGTTGTTATCTGCTCATAGTTTTAAAAGCAACATTTTTGTTATCATACAATCTATCACATAAGACAGAATGAGTTCACTTTTGACACTACATACCTATTGTGAAAGTAATAAGGTTCACTGGTACACTATGTACTTATAAACTATATTTGTCACTTTGTACCAAGAGTGTGACAGCTATAGGCATTTGTTTTTGTATTAGCTATGGTTGGATTGTTAAGTGGATTAACGTTACTTTTTTGGGTTATTTTATCTTAATTTGAAATTGATATGCCGTAGAAAAGGGCACATTATTTCTAATGGCGTTTTTCGAGCATGCGGTAAACGTTTATCGTTGCTTATGCATATGCCTATTAGTCTATACTTAATTCTAAGGAGTCTGTTTGATTGCGATGCACTCTATTGATTTTGATAAATTCTTTCAGTGTAAGATAGCTATTGTTAGTCCAGTTTTAGGCAAAGTTTTATCCAGGTGTGCGGAGTGCTTCCCACGGGAGGCAGTTGAATTCACTGGCAAATACTAGCTGGTGTTATAGTTAGCAATGGTTTTGAAAATACTCGTTGACGGTTATTAGACATGTGAACCAGTTGCTTGAAAAAAGTCATATTCCTCATTTTACCAATTGCTTCTCAAAGACTAGATCAAATAATAATTCAATAAATTAATTCCCTCTATTTCAATCATCCAAAGTCTCCACACGTTATGTCTTATGTTAGAACATTTTACTAGTGACAAGCTTCCTTAGGATGTTATGTTAGGGATTTATACTCCGATAGCAACACGAGTGTAGGTTATCTCGCAAACATCGCTTGAAACTGTATGTTACTAAGTGAAAGAGGATGTCGTTAAAATACCACATTCATTGATATTATAGACGTTCATTGATAACTTAGATACGTATACTTTGATAAAATATAATAAATAAGTCTCTGAAAAGCCCCATTTAGTTAACTCAAGGTATTTGACAACTGATAAGATTATGAATCAGGCATTCATAAAATACTTTTTTTTTCTTCAAGTAAGTAGGTATGGCTGTATCATTTTTATTGATCATCAAAATTGATAATATAATTGAAATCCAAAATGATCTTCTGCATTGCTATATTACTTACATTGAGAAAGATCATTAGCTATTTCACTGCTAGCATTTTAACACTAACTAGAAATTACCATTACATCGAAAACAGGAAACCAGCCTTCACAGATTCAAATTCTAATCCAACTTATCTAAATACCTAATAAAATAACATCCTGCAATAAAATCTATCGACGCACAATTTCCACATTCAAACCATTTTCCGGCCGCTTCGTTAAATGCCATTGATTTTACATAGTTTTCCATAATTCCTGTTTTCTCGCAGATAAGACTAGCTGGTTTATTATGGCAGGCTTTCTACTGGTGGGTAGATTAGCAGGCAAATCGAGTACTTAGTGAAAGTGGTGGCGGTGTTAAAATCAGCTTGAATGAAAAAGTTGGCAATGTTTTTTTATTATTGTTTAAAAATAGGGTGGGAGGTAAACATAGTTTTATGAATTTAAGAAAAATCTTTTCAAAATCGAAACGGTCTTACAATGGGGTTCTATCTGTCAAAGGTCTTACAATGGGTCAATAGCGAATGCTGGATCTAAATATGAATGGAGACCAATCTATACGGGTGATGGCTGAGAAAAAATATCGGATAGTTTTAGTAAGACAATAAATAGATAATACTGACTAAAGGAAACTTGCAGTAAATATTGCATAAAATAGAGTGAAACTTCTTCACCTATCTACTTGGAAAATAAATAAGAATGAAGTAAGAATATAGAAAATATTCATAAGTTTCTCAGCTGCTTTGCAGTTTGTAGCCTGCAGCAATTTGCCTTGTGAAACTATAATGTATTTCTCTCCTGGGTTTGTCGGCACCTGGAGTGGGATCGATGAGAAGGTGGCAAAACAAGACACATTCATTTTTTAAACTTGGGTATTTCAGTATCGTGGTAGCAGTATTTGAGAATATCGGGATGAGTGGGTATTTCACTGTTGGTCAGTTCTTGGATGTTACCTTCATACGTTGATCTTGATGTTTTTAGCTAAATAAAGCAAAACATAACTTTTGAAGGTAAATAAACATAACCTTCTAGGGGACAGTTAAAGCAGTGTTTACTTTTCAATTTGTTTTTAAACTTAGAGGTATGAAACTGTAGTTGGTAGGTGATAGATTCAATTCCCTGTAGCGGCTAAAAAAGTCCTATACACTGCATGTGTGACGATGAGATGATCATGATGACATGGCAGAACACAAAAATAACAGTGTATTCCTAATACTTACATCAGTTATGAGACTACTAACATTCCAACAACATACATAGAATACACATGTACACTACCGTGCAATTTAAATACAATCACTCACCAAGAAGGTACCGCTCTCACAGAAAACCCGTGTTTTCCAACAATGTACGACAGTTAGGAAGCGTACACTGCAGTGCAGTGAAAAGTACAAGTGTAACACTGGAGTAATGTTTGTGTTGTGTTGCGCTCCGCAGGGCATGACCGACGCGGTGAGTTTGACAGGGTGCTAACTTAGGGCTGCTCTTGTCACTTGAGAGTTGCTATTGAGGTAATAAAAAATATGTAGATGAAAGCTGTGACGATTGAAAGTGTCCTAAATTATAATTAAGGAAGAATTTGTAACGATATGTTATAGTCATGTATAGTTTTCTGGCGTTATTTAAATATTTGTTGCTAGAAGCGTCTTTAGCCACTTCGCTGGCCTTTTGACCTACCTCAACATCCTACTTCTGTTTAAAGCGTTAGCCAACAAAGTAATGCGCCATAATTATTTTATCTCCATCTTAACTGTTATAACTTTGACCGAGATGTAGAGAAATCGTTTACAAAATAGTAACAATCACCTAACACTGTTCAGTAAAAAATGTTAATGGCTCGATTAAATTATATAAATTCGGGGTCTTAAAAACACATTGCGTAGAAAATTTCAACATGTTTGTCAGCCCTAAAAAGCAACAAACACGCCGTTAGGTAAACTGTGAAATGTTTACCATAAATGTGTGGCTTTGAGTGTACGGAACATATGATTTATATGTCTATAATTGTGGTGCAATTATTTTGTCCGCGAGTGTTCCGGTTCTAAGTTGACAATGTTACGATCTTGGTGATAAGGCAAGTGAAGTACTTTGTAAATAAAATATTTTCCTTTTAGATATACATCTGGACGCGGTATTTTATTATACTAAGGCATGTGTATACTAGGGTTTATCCACCTCTCTGAATGTTGTTGATATACTAATTTAAGGTCTTCTTTGTCTATGGATCGTGAACAAATCTTCATACACTAAAAAAACGAGAAAAGACTTTTACTCAAGAATTCATACATTTTGTATCAGGATTTATAACGTCAATAGAACATTTATTTATACCTTTTTCTTTGGAACTACTTGACTAATTTGAGAATTCATTTTTCTTACATATATAATATGTACATTATTCTTGATAGGTTTAGGTTTTATTGCAAATCATACATACGTTCCTATAGGCAGAAGTTAGTAGTTACATAAAATGTACTATGAGTATGAAATGAAATGGTTTCTTTGTATGCAGTTTAGTTCAAGCAAGTGCGCGGTTCCTCATTCATAAGTAATGCGAAGATTATACCGTAGAGCTACTGAATTATAGATGTGCACTTTAAGGTCAGTGACCTATTAAACGGTTAGATTGCATTGAATGATGGAATGATTTCTGTACTTTTGATATTTTTTTTCATCGAATTTGAGGTTGTTATTATTTTTATAGTTTTGAAGCATGATTATTTTATCGTATGATAATAAATACATTATTAAATCCATGTAGGTAGGTAATCAAGATACCAGTTTAGTTTTGAAAACCATTCTATATTATTTCAGAATTAGCCAAAATATTAATTAATTAGTCAAAATAGACATAAAAGTAGTGGTCAAATAACAAAAATTCCCGGAAAGCTGAATTTTGGTGGCAGGCTTGGGTTTATCATAATAATTTAAAAATTAAAAGTCCCCATTGATCCCATGTGTGCGTCAAAAGTTATTCGAGATTAAATGTCAAAATTTTAGGTCTTTTGTCTCCGTCAAAATTCAGCTTTCCGGGAATTTTTGTTATTTCAAATGTCTATTTCGACCGGGCTAAATAGCTAAGCGGAAGAACCCTGTATCCCTGATAGCTCAATCAGGGAAATATTTTAAAAAAGCTTTATTCCAACATGATTTTGTTCGTACATCGTAAGTATGATTTAAATGAAACATTTCCCTACAAAAGAGTGATTAAGTTACATTAACGTGAAAAGACCGTTTACGTGTATTTAAATGACAATGGATTTTCCCTATACCTATGAGAATAATCTAATGTGACATAATGACATAATCGAAATCGTGAATGGCGTATCGAATGAGGTGTTACAATAAACATTATTGATTTCGAGCTGCCACAGACTTCAAACTTTTAGTCGGCCGATAGTTTGGGCTCATAAACCTGTATGAAAATGAATTGTATTGTAGGACGCATATTACAAATATCAGGTATTTATTCAGTATCTGACCTACTGAAAACTTTCTTTGGGATTAAGTTTTTCTTTAAATAAGATTCCAAGATTCTTTTACATACATAGTTAGTTACAAGTGAAGCTAATATAAGAGAGTTAAAATCGGGTCAACTATCAGCCAACTGTTTAGTCTTCAGTATACACATACTCTTAATTAAAAACACATAATGAATACATGAATCATTAAGGTTATGTGTTATCCGTGCAGTAATATAAAATTAATTTTATTATTGAGCTTTGATAAGTTATCGGTAGTTTTGTAATGAAACCGTGTAATTAATAATGCAGTAAGTGTATGGTTTTGTGGTCGTTTGTGCTGTGGTTATGATGGTTTTGATTATCGGCTTATTATATTAATTTTATGGGTTAAGCTACTAGATAGATAGATAGAATAATGTGTGCCCTAATTTATGAATAGGCATATTACCTATGAAAAATTTAAATAGGCATGTGATGTGAAGGAATGAGGATCCTGTTGTGAGGAAGGTCTTGAGACAAAATAGGTATATGATAAAAAGACTATTTAGCTGGAATGGAACTTATGATATGATGTCAGAGAGAGAAGTAATATGGAAGAAGGAGACATGACCACGAATAAAATTGGGATAAGCGAAGGTCAATGATAATGATGAAAATACAAATATGAACAAAGTAGGGACCTATGTACGCTTATAATTTACGTCACCTTATCAGCGTGGATAATCGCTTTTACGTGGAAAATAATTAATTTCTTTTAACAAAACTCCACCTTTTCCTCGTAATATTCCATTGAAAATTTTGCTACCATCACTTAGTTGTCTGGGTATTTACAAATATTTTCATTAAATAATTCTATAAAACGTTTACCGTATGTCCTTGCCAATCTCATTGAAATACTATTTGCGGTTGCTGAAATATGGCGTATGTAATTTATTTTCGATAGTAAATTACTTAACCACTATTAATAGGTCAATTAAACCAATATTAATTTGCCAATTACGTAGTATGATAAAGAGCTCGTGGCTACATATCAGTATAACTGATTGAGTGGTCTGGATAGGTTTCCATCTTTGTTGTAGCAAAATACTTCAAGATCAACTTGACTTCAGTCGTAACAGACAGTAGTTTACTTACATGAATCGACTGCCTTACTGACCTCAACCGCGTTACCCGGGAAACCTTATAACTCTTTGCAAGACTGGTTGTCAGACCTTCTGACTACTCTAACCGACTACCAAAGATCAAGATAAAATGATAGTCGGGGCCTACCAATTTATCGTTCCTTACGAAACACCGAAACCGGCCACCGAAACGCCAAGCTTTGCTTAACCTAATGCTCTATCGACATAGCCGGAGGAACTATGCTGAGAGTTGACATATGACGGAAATCCCGTCACATAATATTCAATACACAGACAAAAATATAACGCCCTGTGTCAGCAATATTTCCCACAACATTGGTTTTGGCTAACAACTCTATTCAACAACGTCCCTATCATATGTCAACTCTCAGCATAGTTCCTTGTTCCTTCGAGAGTTAATTAAAGAACAAGAGGAATCTTGTTCCTCCTTCTCGGGGGAACTGTCCGTTAATTGGATGAGGAAAATAAATATGTCTGCAAGAATGCGGCGGTCTTGTGTGATGTGATTGAGTTTCAGATAGTAATGCAGTGTTGTTTTGGCAGTTATTTTTGTTTAATAATTGACATAAATAATATATAGGCTCATATAGAAAGTACTACTCGTATTTGTATTCATGTAAATTAGCTTAGCAAGCATACTATACATACAGATAACAAGAACATTCTAGTATTTTTGAGGGAAGGTCTGAAAGAGTTACCGTGGACCTTGAACACGAAGGGATCATGGGTGGGTTTGATACTTAAAGTCTAATATACTTACTCTACTTAGCGAATATGACCTAAAACCGGGTTGTGTGAACCTGTCCTATAAAAAAAGGTTTAGAAAGGAACAAATGCCTAGTACCTAATCAATGTGGTACACAAAGTAAACGGATTTCACTTTCATTGGACATTCCAATGTGCGATCATGAATAACCATCCTGTAGGTAATGCTATCAGGAAAATCCAATTACAAATCACCTTGTGAACCAAACGTTAAGAGGCAGAGCGAATTCAATTTTAGTGTCCGCTTAGATGTAAGTGTTACCAGAGTACAGCTTTGAGGTCGATTGCCCTGGTTTCAGATACATATGTTTAAATGTATCCTGCCAGTCTTTTCAGTGGGATGCTTTAAAATCCGGAATGAAAAGGGATACATTGTACACGCATTTATTCTAGTGACACAAATATTTCTATACGCTTTTGTTCTTATTATGCCACACCAGCGTGATTTATAAATGAAGATGGGTCTATTCCATTTCTTGTATTGCTTCATGTTTCAATGTATAACTAGTTCCTTCCTGCTTTTATCCCCGATCCCCATTTATTTACGGAAAACTCATTAGACACCTGGATATTTACGCATTCCCTTTTTGCCAGGTTTGAATTTGATGTTGTTATTAAGTAATAACAACATCAAATTCCAAACAAACCAAACAAATTATATTACAAGATATTTAACGAAGTTACAAAGTATCTACCTAAGTAGGTAGATACTTTGTAACTTCGTAAAATATAATTTTCAAATTCAAAACTACATTACAAAAGATTTTAGATTTTTTTATATTGTATTATCCAGAAAACCTATTACTGCATTGACCACAACTCTGCTTTACTCATAATAACCGGATCTGTTTGCCGCGAATGGCGCAAATACTCGCTGTAAAAGACGGCACATTACCTATTGCAAAAAATGAGATTTTCCAAATTCCCCAAAATGAAAAAATTCTACTACTACAATGAGCACAACTCTGCTTTACTCATAATAACCGGATCTGTGTGGCGCGATGTCGCAACTACCAGCAGTCAAGGACGCGCGCTGACCGCGGCTCGCTTTCACTATCACGCACTCGCTGTAATTGGATTACTGTTGAAGAATGTACGAAGATGGTGTAGTATAGATTTGTTTAAAATACAGGTGAGGTTTTGAGATGATTGGCTTTGAAGGCCGTTCGGAAAAATAAATTACATTTTCTATATTTTTTATCTTGATAATTGTTTTTAGACGCAAGTTTAATCACCAGCTAAGTGTTATCTAAATTCAGTATATCAATTAACTTTTATTCTCACTGTCTATTATTCCGACCGAGAACTCTACGTCTATAAACATAACAGTCAAAAATAAGTTTACATACCTATACCTATAAAAGGTGAGGTTTTCATTAATAAAATAATTTACAGTAAGTATAACTTGGGGTTTACGAGTAAAATTTTCAATTTTCCTACGATGTGACCCGTGAAAAATGAAAATAACCGTACTAATTGCTAAAGTTGGGTTTATGTGGAAAACAGGGTCACGTCCCATAATATTTTACATTCATTGCAAAGTTGTTATAGTCTAAGGTTTTCATAACAAATATAGTTTTTAGTATCTATGTTATTTTGGGATCTGGAGGATCAACAGAATAGAATCTGGTGAAAATGTCTTCAATATTCTCTGATGAAGCCTACTTAAGATCTTTGCTAATAATATCCGAATACAGCCATTGAGAATGAAATTCAAAATTATTGAAATCAGTCTAAAATTACTGCTATGAATAATTTTAATTCTAATGATTCAAAACGTGAATTTTAATTAGCCCATCCAATATTAATTTTCCAAGAATTCTGTTCTTAGGCTGAGATAGACTGTTGCTGGGGAATTATAGGTACTTAGATAAATTAAATTCTAATTTGAAATGAGTTATAATTTCGATTTGTTCTATTTTGTTATTATTGTCTTAGGCAAAAATTACTGTGGACTGATTGCGAGCGCTACTGTTCTTGAATTCTATATTTGTGCTTCATCAATGTCAATTTATAAGGCTTGCTCTTAAACTGATAAGGGTTTTATTTACAAAGTTCAACGATAACACAGACGTCAGTTTTGTTAAAACAACTGTTTACTTTGAACATTCATATTAGTGGTTTTAAGAAAAACCTTAGAACATTTAGTAACACATTCAGTTCGTCTATCTATCTGGTATACTTAGGCTTTCTGCCTATGTCTAACGTTAGCCAGGGCTTCATAGCTCTGTGGCGGCCAGTCTTCAGTTCAATGCAACAACTACAATTGGCAGTCGACATTTCATCTTACTTATTATATCACAAAACACTTTTTTATATACCTCCTAAGAGCATCACTTTAGCTACTGACGCTAAACAAAAAAATACTCACACACATTAGCATAGCAACTTGTTTTTTTCCAAGTGCGTAAGTGTTACATAAAAATGTAGCTACATTTATTTAGAGATTTTATTTGGGCAGTAGGATATGTTAGCTTTCACTATCATGCGCTGAACTGTACGTAATTGGATTTTTATGATCTAACAAGATTGTACGCCTACGGCCATGTTTTGTGTAATGGTGATACAAATCCAATGAAAGGGAAACAAGAGTTGATGCTGATTTAGTTTTGATAGATGTAGTTTATTATGTAATAGAATAGAAGCATGGGAAATTTTTGAGTGTACTGTTTTAAGATTAATGGTTTCTTTTGTTTTTTGTTGCTTTTAGTTTGCCGAGTTAACTCGTCAAATGTTCTTAGATAGACATAATAATTTGATTTTATGAATTGATTTTAGCTTTCGGTTCTTTTTAATTATGGATATACAGTTAAAAATAAGTCGCAACACTGCTCTACGTTAAATGCGATAAATTATAAAACAGTTCTTTAATTTAAAGATTCAATCTTTTATCCAAGAGATCCAATAAATTAACGATTTCTCAAAAGAGTTATAAGGTTGGTTAAGTTGTGGTAAAGGCCAACTGAAACTAGAAAAAAAGAATAAAATTCACATGTAGGTTCCTTCTAGCAAGAATGTTATTTATCGTAATTGCAAGGAAATTACTAGAAAGGACAATGTTCAAAAAAAACCCAAGCCCGGCGCAAACGAAAAGTAACTCAAATTATAGGTAATAATAAGTAATGAAATACTGCATAGGAGGCATCATCGAAATCAATGGCTAAATGTATGAAATTGCTATTTGATTTTTTAAAGGGGTAACATGAGCAGCTGGGGCTTATAGTTTAATTAAAGTGCTATCTGAAACAACAAACAAGTAATATGGCAAGTAATAAGCTTCTCCAAAAAGATAAATCAATACCAAAGTACAGGCTGCAGCGCCCACGTCATCGCGTCATGAGCGTTTTACATTACTTAGGGTGGGCTAGACATGAGGAACAGTTCGCGCATCCCGCAACATTTTTGGATCTCGTCGTGTTAAAAATAAAGAATCGATGACTTTTAAGCGTTATTATTAAAATGAAAAGTACATTAATATCCTGTTTTAGTTCTATCATCCTATTATATTGTAAAAGTAGGTAGAATAGTGGAGAAGTTGCTATAAACATGTCATCAGGTACACTCTTAAACCACAACTGTATCTGTTTCCTGTTCCTTTTAATAATACATTATGTTACCTCTAAAATCTTGAGTAGCAATGTACCGCAGATGTAAAAATTCTAATAGCAATTTCACACATTTAGCCACTGATTTCGATAATGCCCCCTATGTAATATTTAATTACTTATTTTTACCTATATTTTGAGCTACATTTCTTTTGCGCCGGGCCTGGGTTTTTTTCTCATACTTCATGAGCATTGTCCTTTATAGCTTGTAAAATCCGTAGTTTGCTCAAACAGCAATACTAATGGGTATCCGGTATAATAAAAATGAAAATGCATCAGGAATTATGGTAATTAGCTGATTTTATTTATTACCTTTTCTTTTTATGTTGGCTGAGTTAGGACTTCCTATACATAGATGTGACCAATTTTATTTTTCAACGTCATTATTTTTATGATATAAATATGTTAATGTTATATCATAGGTGTGTTAATTAATTTGGACATTTAGTGGTAATTATTATAAAGAATAATAACTGGAAAATTAACTATACTATAAGTATCGTATATTCCGTAAAAATCCAAGAGCAATATTTAATATAACAACCGTGTCAGGTTTTATTTTAAATCTCAGCTCAAAATCCTTCATACTCTACTCTCAATTACTGACCTTGCAAGATTAGAATTTAGGTCATTCAAATAACTAAATACTAAGGCCTAAGAATACACGATTCACAGCTTTGTAAGAACAATGGAGTATTAAAATATAATAGACAAAACTAACTAAGTAATAACTACTAACTGACTAAGTTATAATCAAAATAACAATTACTGAAACCATTCTAATTGTAGAGGTTAAGTACGAATCAATCATGGAACGATTAAAATTAAAATGAACGTAATTTTTATACTCTTCACTTTCTAAATTGTAAGTGAAATGATCACGACTATGGTATAAAATGGCAAATAGATGTAGTGGTTCTCAAAATGTTGTATTAAAGTGTACGAATTTATTATTGACCTGTTTTGTTAATTGTCTTACAGTGGAATTGTTTTATGGGGATTTCTATAAACTGTACATCCGTTGTTTTGCGATGAGATATTGGATATAAGCTCCATATAAATTAGAAGTTAGGTACACAGATGACGTATCACCTATGTTGTTAATTAAAATTTTATAGTGCCTCCAATTTTAATTATCATAATCATTGCACAATAAAACGTTTCGAGTTCCAATTCTTTCAGCTTCAATATAACATTCACAATAACAAAATCAAGACATTTCAAACTGACCCAAATTACTTACATGCCCGATCAAGAGTATCCAACATTATTGTACAAAAGAAAACACGCACACATATTGTATCTTCCTAAGAATAAACAAAATTAATGCAACCGGTTCACGATCAAACATTTCGTAATTTGATCCGTGGTCGTTAGCGCGCCGCAATTTGCCGCCCGGTCACTTAGACTATTTAACTAACTGGACCCCCTAAAACACGTAGGGATTACTATGCGAAAGTGTCGGCCAATTTAAGAAAGGCGGGCGAAGTAACGCTACAAATAGTGATAGCTTATTTTTATGCACTTTCGATCGTATCGTTATGCCCGCACAAAACAAAATTGTCAAACACAAGTACCTTAAGATTGACATACTTGCATACATTCCATTTTTCGTTGTTTTTATTATTTTTCTTTATGGACCATATTTATTTGCGTTGTCCTAGAGGTATAAGTATATTATTTTTTTAATTTTAATTTTGTTATTCTGTAAATTTATTTTATTAATGCTGTTTTCTTTAATCTTTTTCTATTATGGGTTTCTTACCTGAAATAAATTAATTTTATTTATTTTTTATTATTATATTCTATGTATATTCAATTCTATGTATGTGTTTTCTTTCTTTCTTAGTTACATGTGAGTGTAACCGGTTCCTCACCTTTAAGAGGAAGATACGGCAATAACGCTTCCAATTGGTTGAATGCTCTAAGCCCGGTCCACACAGACCATCGTTGCGTCACCGCGGCAGAGCACTCCGCATCAATCAACTTACACAATAGTTCCTGAGATGCTAGACAATGTGTGATGCAATTTGTGCACTGATTTTATGGGAATAGGAAATAAGTAGGTACTTGTCCGATGCCACTGATTGTTAGATTAACTTGTAGTGATTATCTCATTATTTCGTACCTTTAAACTGTGTTTCTGCAATAAGTATTGAATGACGATTGCGCCCACGTAACTTATCAATAAAGTTAGCTAATACATTTGTAACTATTCCAGAAATTGAACTAAACTAAAATGCCTAAATCGCTTGCGACCATTGAAAAAAAATATTCTAATAAATAAAATAACAATTACAAGAAATCTGATCATCAAAATATTCACATAACTGTCAATTAATGTCATAGCTACCACAATTAATCATATCCAATGCCCCAAACCGATTGAGAATCACTGACACAAATAGCTCTGTCATGTCAGAAGTCAACTGCAGTGACCTTGTGACGGCGTCAATCGACTTTAAACATAAGAATTTATACCTAGTTCCGCTTGACAGAGCAAATAAATATAAGCAGAGATGCCATAATGCAGATAGGTCAGGCGCCTTCTTCTAGGCCTAGTACGATACGGTAGACTGCACATCAGTGGTATCTGTCATGCACCTTCACTCAATAGTAATAAGTACGATTTTCCTACCACTAAAACTGTTACCACTGACCTGAAGTTGACTGTACATACATACAAGTCACGAGTGAACTAATTAGGCGTTCGGTTTCTTTGTGACATCTGTCAAGGATTTTTGGTATTACAAAAAAAAATCGGGCCTACGGAAGGCGTATAAGGGTGGAGACAGTAACGTTTCTCGTCCCCCGCATTTTGGAGCGCTACTTTCTTAGGAGATTTTCCGTTACGGCACATCCGCTAGTCATTTTGTTCTCCATGCTTCGCTTTGATACGCTAAATGGTTAATTGAATAAGGATTTTATAGATACAAAGGTCAACACTCAAGTGTCATATCATCTCATGGTAAATTGCTTGGTTTTGATTAATTGTGATGACAGCTGTTTTTAGACTTGGTTATGTAAAAATATTATTTCAATGTCATATTTTGGTATGCGTGTCGATTGATCAAGGTGAAGATATGGTTGAGATGTACACGGAAGAACTATAGTTTAGAGATTTTTGACAGTGTTTTTAGGTGTCAGAATTTTTAGTTTGGAAATCTTTGGCAGGCGTTTAAATTACCAAGAATAGATTACCCCATAGTCCAGCCAAAACCAACCAGTATTATCTTAGGGTATCATATTACTCTACAACTGGTCTGCAGAGGTCAAATAGGTAGCCATTTCATGCAAAATACCTAGTATTCAATTCCATCCGGTTAGACTGGAAGCCGACCCCGACATAGTTGGGAAAAAGCTAGGCAAATGATGATGACACACTTTTAGAAAATGTTTCAAGATTGTGAAATAAATAAATACCTAGGTACTACATATTTTTGTAATAACGGTTTATGTAAGACCTGAATTATTATGTAATAGAACACAATCTTCTACATTCCAATAACAAGTATGCTAATTATCTCTGACGTCTATTATTGCAGGCGATTTATACGTCTTTGATTTCTTGCACATTTTGTATCACTAATAGGTACCTATATTTTTTCCAAATAAGCGAAACTAGTTTAATTTAGTAATGTCAACACATAAATGGACAATTATTCATCTAAGTATATAAAGAATTAGCTCAAAAATAAAAACTTTTTTGTGTCATCCCATTATGATAATAAATATAATGATATAATTGGAATGTATGCCCGTAAATAATCCGTTTTGTGGAGATTGGGTGGCATGGCACACGTTAGATATATATTCCGTAAAGAAGAATTCTAAAACATTTTATTGGAATAACTAACTCACGTGATTTATAAAACGTCGGTACATCACAAAAATCGAAACATCTAATTAAGGTCGCTAAGCATGAAATTGTGTAAAAACTTGTACAAAACGCGAAGGTAATTTAAAACTCGTTTGCAAAGTTAATATGTTTGTCGACTAACATTTTCATGTGAGAGGATGTTGTGAATTTGCGAGGTGCACGTGTCAGATTATGGTATATTTCTTGATTTTAACTATCTTTGTAAACGAACTTTAAATGTCAAATATTAAATATTTTTACTGTCTCTGTAAACGCACATGAAAACGAGGGTACCTTTATGTAATTGTTTTATGTTCATTAAATTTTATATCTAAAATCTTACATGTTTAATGATAAAATAAATATTAAAATTATCGTTATAAGTTTTAAATAAGATTTGGTGTGTTTAAATTAGTTTATTTCAATTGTGAATTTAGTTATTTGTGTATAAAGCTTACTTGTCTGTGATTGGTCAATTTTGGCGGGATAGTATGACTGTTCGAAATAATGTTTTAAAATAGTCATGGCACTTTTCTGGTGGACGTTGAGGTGTAGACAACACACGAAAGTTAAGTATTCTTCCTGATTTATACTTTCTTACTATGATGTGATTATTGTGATTTTTATTGTAATTGTTGTTTATATGTATTATTGTGCTGATGTTTAAAATGTATAGTAATCTATCGCTTTATACATGTCTATAAGATATATTTATGCTCTACTTGTGTAGTTACCTTGGGTACCGTATGGAATTATTTCTTTATGATTTATATGATTTATGTTCCAATAGTTTATAACCATACAGACAGAATTGTGTTGCTGGGGAGTTTGTTCCACCACTTCTTCTTCCCAGCAAAAACACATAGGAAGTGGTGAAGGGTGGGCGTTTTGGGGGCTGTCTATTGTAAAATCCTGACGTTCTAAAAGTGCTGTTTTGCAGCCAAGTTTGAATAAATGATTTTTCATTTCGATTTGATTTTGATCATAGAAAATGTTTTATTTATTTTTTTATACCTTTATGTTTATTCATTGCTTCCTACACTTATTCTTGGGATTTCAATAAATAAATAATACATTAAATTGCTCTATTATGTATCAAAATCTAACATCAGAAGTGGGATGCCCTGCTTCCAATTATATTTTTTTAACATATGGCCATGTTTCAGGATGGATACTGAGACAATCATAATGATGTGGCGCTTCCAGTCTTTGATCTGAAAAAAAAAAGAAAAACGACAACGGTGCTACCAATGGTGCAACAACATTGAAACGCTCGCCAAGGATCTCACCTGGAGTAGCATAGAAACAGTGGCTAAGGCAGGTAAGGCCCTTAAAGGGTCTGCTTTGATTTGGTTGAATCGAACGTTGTGTCTACAGTGGTTTATGTTGAATACGGCTTGTGATGGTTTGTCAGACTGGCCAAGCGGTTTGTGGAAGGTCTAGCAGTCTAATAATACAACTGTTCAAAAATCAACAGGTTTGACTCCAATTCGATTACTTATTGGCTGTAATGCCAACATTCCATCAATTCACTGGCCTTAATGATGTTAATGTTTCTGAACCTAGTATATTGATGTCAGGGTAGATCGAGAATTAGCACGACAGCGGTTGCAATCGAAGGCCATTAAATTTCAAAATCGTTTTGATGCTTATAGGCGAAATACTATAAATTTTGAGATTGGATATACGGTATATGTCAATAAAAATCTAGGCGTCATGACAAACTCGGTCCTAGATTAAGGGGTAAATATACTATAATTTGTATTCTTCCTAATGATAGGTATATTTTGAGGGGTCTAGGTAATTCACGAAATATTATTATTGCTAAGGATTAATTAAGATTATGGACCGGTGAATGGGTAGATGATAATGCGTCTGAATAGTACAATGTCTGAATAGTATGTCTGAATAGTATAATGTCTGAATAGTATAATGTCTGAATAGTATAATGTCTGAATAGTATAATGTCTGAATAGTATAATGTCTGAATAGTATAATGTCTGAATAGTATAATGTCTGAATAGTATAATGTCTGCATAGTAGTTTGTAATGATTGCTGTTTATTTTGTCAGTTGCTTAAGAATAAATCGATTATATATAAAATCATTGTATTAACGACTAATGTGTGGTTTAATTCTTATTGTAATTACATAAATAAATAGTAGACAAGATACTGTGTAGTTACTGTGAGTGGTTGGAATGTTAAACTGTAATTGTTATTCGTCTACTTAATGTGAAAAGTGAGGCGGTAACATTGTTATACTGTAGTTGTTATTCGTCTACTTAATGTGAAAAGTGAGGCGGTAACAATGTTATACTATAGGTGTTATTCGTCTACTTAATGTGAAAAGTGAGGCGGTAACAATGTTATACTATAGGTGTTATTCTTCTACTTAATGTGAAAAGTGAGGCGGTAACAATGTTATACTATAGGTGTTATTCGTCTACTTAATGTGAAAAGTGAGGCGGTAACAATGTTATACTATAGGTGTTATTCGTCTACTTAATGTGAAAAGTGAGGCGGTAACAATGTTATACTATAGGTGTTATTCGTCTACTTAATGTGAAAAGTGAGGCGGTAACATTGTTATACAGTAGTTGTTATTCGTCTACTTAATGTGAGAAGTGAGGCGGTAACAATGTTATGCTGTAGTTGTTATACGTCTACTTAATGTGAGAAGTAAGGCGGTAACAAATTGTATTAGTTTTTAAGTTTCTGTTATTCGTCTACTTAATGTGAGAAGTGAGGCGGTAACAAATTGTATTAGTTTTTAAGTTTCTGTTATTCGTCTACTTAATGTGAGAAGTGAGGCGGTAACAAATTGTATTAGTTTTTAAGTTTCTGTTATTCGTCTACTTAATGTGAGAAGTGAGGCGGTAACAAATTGTATTAGTTTTTAAGTTTCTGTTATTCGTCTACTTAATGTGAGAAGTGAGGCGGTAACAAATTGTATTAGTTTTTAAGTTTCTGTTATTCGTCTACTTAATGTGAGAAGTCAGGCGGTAACAAACTGTATTAGTTTTTAAGTTTCTGTTATTCGTCTACTTAATGTGAGAAGTGAGGCGGTAACAATGTTAAACTGAATTCGTTTTTAAGTTTTAAGCATTACCAATGTTTTGTAGACAGTATAATATAAAGAGGTACTTCGAGAGCGAAGTACAGGTCAGTATGGCCGTGTCAGATTATGGTATATTTCTTGATTTTAACTATCTTTGTAAACGAACTTTAAATGTCAAATATTAAATATTTTTACTGTCTCTGTAAACGCACATGAAAACGAGGGTACCTTTATGTAATTGTTTTATGTTCATTAAATTTTATATCTAAAATCTTACATGTTTAATGATAAAATAAATATTAAAATTATCGTTATAAGTTTTAAATAAGATTTGGTGTGTTTAAATTAGTTTATTTCAATTGTGAATTTAGTTATTTGTGTATAAAGCTTACTTGTCTGTGATTGGTCAATTTTGGCGGGATAGTATGACTGTTCGAAATAATGTTTTAAAATAGTCATGGCACTTTTCTGGTGGACGTTGAGGTGTAGACAACACACGAAAGTTAAGTATTCTTCCTGATTTATACTTTCTTACTATGATGTGATTATTGTGATTTTTATTGTAATTGTTGTTTATATGTATTATTGTGCTGATGTTTAAAATGTATAGTAATCTATCGCTTTATACATGTCTATAAGATATATTTATGCTCTACTTGTGTAGTTACCTTGGGTACCGTATGGAATTATTTCTTTATGATTTATATGATTTATGTTCCAATAGTTTATAACCATACAGACAGAATTGTGTTGCTGGGGAGTTTGTTCCACCACTTCTTCTTCCCAGCAAAAACACATAGGAAGTGGTGAAGGGTGGGCGTTTTGGGGGCTGTCTATTGTAAAATCCTGACGTTCTAAAAGTGCTGTTTTGCAGCCAAGTTTGAATAAATGATTTTTCATTTCGATTTGATTTTGATCATAGAAAATGTTTTATTTATTTTTTTATACCTTTATGTTTATTCATTGCTTCCTACACTTATTCTTGGGATTTCAATAAATAAATAATACATTAAATTGCTCTATTATGTATCAAAATCTAACACACGCGTATGCTGGACCAGATGCGAGAACGAATGGAGAGGCTATGATGCTGTTAATGAAAAATATTAGAAAAAAAAAACTATGACAAGATATAGCTTTGCCTTACAATTGTAAGTTGCTTTCGTAAAAATACGGAAGGAACTTTCGTAATTTGTAAAAAAAAATAAGCGACTTATGAAGGTGTTTTGCATCAGTAAAATCGTAAGTTGCTACTTACTTGACCAAAACTGACAAGTGTAAGGCTAGCCTAAGATAAAAAAGCTTGTATTTTCAGTACACTTAAAGTACTTCAGTATACAAATATTTTAAAATAAAATAACATCAGTCTTTTTCATCTGAGGCCTTGTGAAATTAAATGTCAAAGGCGATAAACTCAACTTAAAATAGCAGCAGGATTAAATATAGCATTTTATAAGACTAAAATATTTTCAAGAAAAGGTAATAAAGATGTTCTTAGACATTTGCTTCAGATAGTAATCGGATAAAATACGGCGCGATAAAGTTTAAACTTAATTATATTAATTCGGTAATGCTTAAGGAGGTAGATAATCTTTACGTCTCATAATATTGCCTAACTGGTGTTATTTTTAAAAGTTTTAGATAACTTAATTAGCATTTTTATATTGTAAACTTATGAATACTACGAACAAATGTCTTCTACATTTATATCATTTGGAAGTGTGTAGTTTATTCCACCTTATACTACATTATGAAACACAAAACAGGATACCTATGGATATTCTGTTCAAGGACTAAAAATATCGGAGTCTCCATTTTTATTTATTCTCTCGGTTGTGGTACCTTGCAATGTTGAGAGTTGTAATGTGTGAACATTTTAGGTATGTCATTAGGTAGCCTTTTAAATAACACTATTAGCGGAATATCATATGGACTTGATAACACGGATATGCAAAATTATATGTAATAGAGAGTCATGAATTCCGGCTAGATGTCAAAAATTATAATAGCTTATTTTGTAATCATTATTGAAAATCATCTCATGTCATTTAATAAAATACTCTGAATAGCCAACACACCCAATTTTGAAAATTACTGAGCTAGCCAGAGCGATATGAATGTCAGTTTAACAAACATTATCTTTTCATCATAATGTCTTTTAAATTCGTATTTAACCAGTACCTAAATAAATACACACTTACTGCTATTTCCAGCATTAAAATCCCTCTAATTAGAGCTTATTACTAAATCAAACGTCAACATTCCTAACAGCTTATCAATAACCATTTAAAGGTTAATATGAAACCCACACGACAAACTAAAGGTCAGTGCCATATGCTCGTAGAATCGTGGGCGAAGTCACAGGGGACGCCTAGCATACAAGACGTAACTTAAATTGGAGACGAATCATAAATTTTATACCCTACCTACATCCTCACCAGGGACTAAGGGACCATTTCTATTTATAGAAGGACCCTTTCGTATTTTTAGAAGCATATCAAGTACAAGGTTATGTTCTCCATATTTTGTAGAACTGTCAGGCTAATTTGAGGATATTTGAGAAGGATAGTTTGCGAGTTTGTAGCTTGTTATCCCACGGTACCCGTAAGCTGGGTTTGGGATGACATATTGCTAGTTTTAGTAGGGACTATGAAGAAATTCGTGTGTATTTTTTGTGAATATTTTTCACATACTTGGGTTGCCCGGGTAACTGGGTTGAGGAGGTCAGAGAGGCAGTCGCTTCTTGTAAAACACTGGTACTTAGCTGAATCCGGATTAGACTGGAAGCCGACCCCAACATGGCTGTCCATCTTCTTAAGTCTTTCGTTACAATAATAATATACATATATGTACATATAATGCCTTCCAGTGCTCACTTCTATGGCTTTTACGGATTCGGGTTTAATTGAAAAGATATAGCAGAGGGAATCGGTAAATTGTGTAGGAATACGGATGCACTTAATTGATTGGATACTAAAATAGAGTGGTCACGTGCAATTTAATAGGAATTTTATTATTCAGAATACTCGAGGGACAAACGAGGGGATATACAAAAGGTATGTATACCTTTAACCTTCCTCCTTATTCTAATCGATAGCTCTGAAAATACATTAGCAAAAATCCTCCTAATACAGAGTTGGTTTGATGTCAAAGATCCGTATTTCTTTTACGTTGTTTAATTATTCTGAAGTGCATTACAAGCCATGACCTGACTTAATAATCGTGACGCTAAAACAAAGTATAGTTTGTGTTTGTTTTAATTGGAATATGTTGTCGTGGTGTATGTGTAATTAGAGTGCAAAGGTTCTGGTATAATTATAATGCTTTTTGTGGTATATAGCCTTGGCTTGATAATACAGACGTGTATTTTTAGGTATTAGTAATGAGTTAAACATATTTTGTCATGCAAAGGTATTTAGTACATACAGTATTTGAAAATATTGTCATACGTAAATTATTTTATTTACATTGCATATTCTTTGCTTAAATACACTAAGAAGTTTCTTATTTTTTTAATTCAATGTATGAAATTCCTCTTTAGTCTAGCAGGCCCCTTAGTTTTTAGAAATGAATTCTAAATGATAGATTCAAGTAATGACATAAACTCTCCCTTTTGGTTTTAATATCACTTTCACCCATTTGACACACCTGCACAAACCCGACTGGCTATGAAGCCAATACATTATATTTCCCATTTATACCTGGATTACATACTACATAGCTTACCCTAGGGATCACTAATGGATTGACGCAAAGTGGTTCGGGTACGCACATACTTGCAACATTATTATATTACCTTTAAAGTGTTGCCATTTGTAAAGCAATTTTGACATCAGGATAAAGATCGTTATTACGTAATAATGTTGTGATGTTGTTTGCAATAATGTTGCTAGATTTTTCTACATCATCATCATAGAATGGTGGTTGTATCCCACTTTCCTATATGTGGTCGTCGCAACGTGTCTTCTTTTTATATCAGGTACTCAGTACTTTATTTGTTAATACTTTGCCGAGACCCTAAGAAGAATAGGCAAGATTAGACCAGTCATATAACATTTAGCAATACAATTTACTATTCCAGCCAAGTCGTGATCATAAACTGGGTCTGAATCCACATTGTCATTCAAGTCCGCAGCCTCGCATACTGTGGGATATTTTCAAGCGATATCTATTTCCTTGTAAGCTAGTAGTTTCACTAGAAATGGTTCGGATTTGCTAAACGTGTTTGGAAAGTGACTTGTTCAGGCGTTCTAGTCACGATCAGGCTTAGGCTAGCTTCTAGGGGTGGTGCTATTATCAAAAAATTGTTTAATCCGATCTACTATAAATGTATATAGCTACGTGCATGTATGTGTAGGTAGTATGTGTGTAATGTATATAGGAATTTATTTGTGAAGAAAAAAAAGGGTTGTTTTGCATGTTGTAAAGTAAATTTTAGAATGGAAATAGTTTTTACAATGTTTTGAAGAATACGGTTTGTTTGATGCATCGTTGAGTTTTGTTTATATTCTGATATTTTTACCTTTTTCTGGGGAGGTCATTAGCCCTAATTATATGTAAAATATGACTTTGAAAATTAAAAGATTAAGTGATGAAACATACAGAATTGAGAGAGTCTTCCAAGTAAAGAAGTCGGTTAAAAATAGTCTTGAGAAGCTGATGCTATAGCCTAATTATTTATTTTAACTTAATAGCATTTATTCTATTTTATTATTATTCAATTAACAAGCTACATGACAACCCTAACCTTCACAAAATTAAGTGCAACACAAATTAAACTTTATTGCACAAATAATTGAGATCAGAATGGCACAGATGATATAATAATTTATTAGTACCGATATTTGTCTGGTGCACGGAGTATATGCAAATAATTTGTTTACGTATTTATTTAGTGGGCGATTGACAAACGAGAAACTGGTACATTAATATGTTACTCAATAAATCTTGTTACTTTTAATTAATTCTTAATTAGCACTCCAAATATACTGAAATAATGTAAGCTATCTTAATTATTTTAATGAGAATGCAACATTATTATTTGCAAGGATATTTAGCAGTCTTTTAAGTCTCTTTTATGTAGACGGTTTGAACACTGAATCATAAGACTCATCTTACAAAATCTTTAGCTATCACAGTGACCCAATCCGAATTTTATAACGATTCTATCCATAACTAAAAGTTTCTCATAATAAATCTGAATTTGGTCCAGTCATTTTTGAGATCATCGTGAACAGACATTTAAATGCGGCAGAAGATTGTATAATGCCAGAATAGTGATATCAACAGAATTACCTCTCATCCAAACTAAGTAGGTAGGTACTTGTAAAAGTCACACGCAAGTCAGTTAATCGTGTTTACGTAACTAGTTTAGACCAAAATATACGTAACAAGACGAGCTGTGACCGCTAAGATAATGCGCACATTAATTGTGTCGGCGACTAAGAGCGTAAGACTAATTAAAATTGAAGCAGCCCATCATTACTAGGTATAACTGATAACAAATGCATATTTAAAATTGTTAAGTCATTTTTGCCAGCTTTAGCTACCTGCATGTCGATTCTATAAAATATCACAACTCACTTCGACATCACTCTCACTTCGACTTCGATCTAAAGGTAGAATTCCGTGGACGCGACAATAGTCAACCTATGAAAATGTATGGCACCGTTGTCGAGGCCCGTGACAGTCTCGCGCGGCCGACGAATTTCGTAAGCTGCTCGCGGCATTGTCAAAAATTTAATTCTGGTTTTACTAAAATTCTATAGATGTTATTAAGCGCTAGACCATGTTGAGAAGCGTACGGCCGCGAGCGGCTCACGAAATTCGTCGTCCGCGCGCGACTGTCGCAGCCCTCGGCAGCGGTGCCATACATTTTCATAGGTTGACTTTTGTCGCGCGCGGCAGCGACAATCGCGACCCACGGAATTCTACCTTAAAGTTTCGTGATTGACATTGTCAAACTACACTAGCGCTACACTATCGAGCGTGTTGACAAGTTGAACTAAATCAAAGTCGAGATTTTGACAGATCTGTCAAAATCTGTCTATCTATAGGGAGGTAGGGAGAGATGGGCAGTTGGGAGACATGATCAAATCAGAATAAAGGGGGTCCTTTTATTCTGATTTCTGATCATAGTTTTGTTTTTTTTTTTATTGGGTAGTTTACGTTACCGACTGGTAACGGTGTTCATCCATAGACTATCTGTCATTTCTGTGAGTTGTCAAGAACAAACACTCGTAAAAGTACTTAAATATTTTGTTGCGGTTTCGGATCGTTATAAAGAGAAAACTAATGAAAGGTATGTGTATTTTCTATTATTAATTATTGATTGTCAAAATCTCCAGTTACAATTATAGTAAGTCGATGCAATCCACACCTATTATACCTTTAGAAGAGAGTACTACAGCAATAGTTAATGGGCCCCACGTTTTATTTTAGTCTAATATGACCGGGACCACCTACGTAGGTTGACAGGTAAGTAACTATTTTTATTTTCTAGTTTTCAGTGCACATAAGATAAAACCGTTTAACTTAAAAGTTTTTTACCGATTTTTTTCATAAACTAAGTCAAAGTGTCCAATGCTCCCTATGGTAGGGAGGCTTGGACATACCATGTAATGTATAATTTGTAAATTTTGCTCTTCTTCGTCAGTGAAAATTTGTGAGGTTATAAATCTGCGCGAAAAATCCTTTATAGAATCTTGTTTCAGGTACCGTTGCCAACTTGATCTAGAGACTATTATATTTAAAATAGTGTTTAAATAAAGTTCTAAGTGTTTTAAAGTGATTAAGTGCCTACCTTTAACGATGGCTAGAATGTTTTTGCTTAAATCTTTATTAGAAGAAGCTCATGCTTTAGATAATTTAGAAAAGCGTCAACAATCTGCTAGAATTCGTAGTTTATCTTTATTAACTCGCGATGATGACTATGTGAGCATATATAGATTGTCAAAGGAGCTAATTGACCAACTGGAGTCTGATTTACTGCCCCTGATAAAGCCCACAAAACGTCGAGGCAAAGGACTTACAACTCGTGTAAAAGTAAGTATTGACACAGTTTATAGTTGAAAAATTGTAATCAAGCACACAATAATAAGAAAAACACTTAGTTCTTAATAAGGAGTATTCCCTTTATGTGGTTTCCGCCAGCTGATATGTTTTCAAAAGACTCTGTACTTCAGTTATAATATTGGTATTCTCTTAAGCATGAAAATAACCAAATTGGTCTCAATTTTGTTTTCACTAAATCCAGATAAAGTAGGTATTACATTTTTTATTGATTTATTGTTTCACAGATACTATGTACTTTATCATTCTTGGCTAGTGGCGGTTACCAGAAGGTTATTAAAGAGGGCATCAGAACTTATTTATCGCAACCGTCTGCATCTCGTTGCATAAATGAAGTAGTGGAAGCTCTGAACAATCCGGCCGTAGTAAAAAATATATAAGGTTTCCTCAAAATCAGCAAAAAGGCAAATTGGCGCTGTCAGTATTTTTTCGTAGGGTAAGCATAGATTATATTCACAGCACGAATTTAGAGATTTCTGTTTATTTTATACTTAAAAGCTGCCTCAAATTCCTTACAATAACAAATTATAACTAAAACATCATATTTAGCTAAAATTCTGTGTCAAAACTGATAAAATTAAAACTGATTAATCTCGGTTGACATTTTGTCGAGTGGGGAAGTCACTAGCACAGCATTGGTCGATGTCGAGCTCACTTCACTTCGCAAGTGATTAGGTGATGTTTACAGAATGCAAAATCAAGGTCGTTCTGAATCGAATGCGAAGTGAGAGTGAATAGCGAAGTGAAATGCGAGTTGTTGTTCGAATTTTATAGAATCGACGTGCAGGCAGGCCTTGGCCCTGTTGCGCCCCGCTGGGGTTGCTGACAGTATTCTACTTGTGTAGCCCTTTCATTTGATACCCATATTGAGGGGGCTGTGCCATTTTGTGCCGGCGGCCATATTGGATTTAATTAAAGGTGTATACAAAATTTCAGACCAATCGGTTGACAGGAAGAGGGTGAAATTTGAATTACTAAATTTGATCCAAGAATAAATAATAAAACAAACGGGGTGAGCTAAATAAAACCGTTTAAATATCTCGTAATGTTGAAACTGATTGTAATTTTTAGGAAAGCTCGTTCATTATATCTAGCCGAATATAAGAAATGGCAATAAAAGTTGATAATGATCTGTAAAATCTGATTTTTTATGCAATAAATTGTGAAAAAGTGCCCATCCCTCCCCTACCTCCCCTAAAGTATGAAATGACATTACGAATCGAAGTGAAATGCGAGTTGTTGATCGAGTTTTATAGAATCCCAGTACTGAATCGTAGTGAATCAAGCAATCACAAATGTTAATTCCATAATCTTTATTCATCCAATACGTGAATATTAATCGAATGACATACGTGCATATGATTCTATTAAAATTTCAATATTCTCTGGAACGTGACTTCCATACAGTATTGTTTTGACCTAAAAACATAACCTCATTTTACAGTTTAAGCAAAATTCTGTATACTTTTATCTCGATGACTTTATGTGTGGATACTACAGAATATATAATATAAGCCTTACTTTGCCAGAAATCACGCTACAATCTTAGCAGCCGACAAAATAATCGCATCGTAAAATCGTTAGCGTGCGCCGTATCTTAGTACAAAAAGTAAAAGCTTAGAACAGAGTCGGTTTTGCGAGCCGTGGGACCGAACTGATTGCTATCTCTGAATGCCGGCTACAGATCATCTTTACTTGAACGCTGATTTTCAAGAGCGATTTCGTAATGTTTCAGATTTACTGTGTAGGCAATGTTTGTGATTTTAGACTTAGAATATTAAGCCTCCCACAAAAAACTGCTAAACAAATAGTATGTATCCGAAGGTTTTAAGGACAGTTTTTGGATAAAACTGAAGCTTTTAGCATTTATTTCTTGTTTGATCCTCCCAATTATTCGCCTTTAGAACACTAGAAACTACTACCTGCTGCTAACAAACCCTTTATTTTATATAGGTACAAGAAAAAACTCTTATCCATCATCCATGTAGGATGTAATAAGTCAGCTCACAGTCTCAGTAACATAGTGAAAACTAGCCACGAATCCCCAAGCAAAGAAAACTAGATTCAAACCGGCCTTGTCGGGCAGGAAACTAACGATACATCAACTTGATCGATGAGAGACGACGCAACTTCCACTGATGCTACCATCTGTGAAATATATGCTGTAATATAAAGCTAGTAAATGGAATATGTAGGTGTAAAAGTTCGTATTATTAGGTATTGGTAGTATTATATGTGTGAAAGTTTGTCTTTGTGAACCTGGATCCTGTTGAACAGAAAGTTGGTACATAGGCGAACCTGTTAGCTTTGCAAAAATGGGTAGAGGGGAGTTTACAATGCACTTACCTGAGACAACTTGGGGTCAAGTCCATAAAATAGCTACATTAAGTATTACGAAAATGTTAAAAGATAAACCTTGCTCTCATAAAGCAGTTCTCAACTTGAAATCCGTAATCTAAAACACATTAAAGATTTTCGCAAGTGACCCCAATTGATCTCAAGCCAGTGTACATGTAGTTCATTGCTATAAAAAGGAGCCGATAATTGCAGTCTCAGGATGACTAAACGACCGCCTTTTACGACTTCCCTTCCCCTCCCCTCCCCACCACATCCCTCCAGACAAAATCGTAATTAGGTTTTTCTGTTGGAAAATACTTGGCTTCGAACCAAAGCTGGAATTAGATATTGCTCCCGATAAATATAAAAAGGAGCTCCTCTGATATATTGGAAGTTGAAGTCGGTGAACCAATGAGAAAGTCTTGATTAAAGGGTGTATTTGGAGTGGGAATTCAATTAGGAGTTCATTGGGGTTGGCTTTTTTAACTCGAATTAGTTGATCAGATTGTAAGTCTTGTATTGTTGAAGAAAGATTCTTAAGTGCGCAAAGCATATAGAGGAAAATATTGTCTGATTTGATAAATGCATACATTTAACTAGAGTTTCGTCTCTTTATGACTCCTATGGCAGTGATTAATAATGACACCCTTAATTAAATCCTAGTGGTCTGCATTAGCTACGCCTGGGGTATGTGTATACTGTACAGCGTAGGAATACGCCTTAAATTTCCTCTTGAATCACTTTAAATAATGAAAATTGAACAAACAGACAGGCAAAAGATGGACTTTGTTTAATAAAATGTAGTGGCACTGATTAAGTAGCAATACTATCTTCTTCAAAAACAAAACCAGTAAACCAAAGATATAAATGGAAGTTTTTCCCATTACTCTTTAGAAGAATCTACTCTATGTAATGGTCACCTAGCTGGACCGTCGTGGCTAACTGCTCGGTCACTCCCTGACAATTCTAAAGTGCCTGTAAACGGTGCAATTGAAATAAATGCTTTGACTTTGGACTTCGGAGATAGTTTGCGGATTTTATTTTTGTGGTTTCTGCAGTTTGCAGGTTGTTGAAGGATTGCTATTATAAATTCTGAATGGAAATGGTATTGGATTGAAGTTTTAAAAATTCTTACTCCATTTCATCCGATATGAATATCCTGGATATTAATGTGTTTTGTAATATCCATATAAAATTAATAGTTAAAAGAAAACGTTTTGGACTCGTGTAAGATTTCGAGGAATTGATAACTTCCTCTTTTTTGGGAAGTCAGTTAATAAAGGCCAAGGCAATATTTGTAATGCTTACGTTCAGACATGTGATGAAGATATTGGGTTTTCAAAAATACACTTTTATCTTTTAGTCCCTGCAGTTTACAACACTGCTAGGAACTAAATCTAGGAAATAAAAAGTAGTTTATTCTACATATTCACCTAAAACAGTTTATTGCGAAAATAGAGACAAAGGCCCAAGGTTCCAACCACACGATTGGTTCCGTACATTTAGATTAAAATCTTTTAGCCTGAAGTAAATGTTGGGACCTAGAATTAATATTTAGCAGCAAGTCTAGCTTAGGTTGGAATACAAATGCAGTAGATATAATCTGGAATGTGTTACTTAACTAACTCAAGTTACAATGATGTAAGAAGTAACCAGTGAATGGCTCGAAAGTGTGATCTTACTTGAAATAAATACGTAGGTGATTTTATATATTTGAAAGATGTTTTCTATCGCAGGTTTATTTTATATTTTTTAAATAGTATTATTTTTGGGGAATATCTTGAAACCACAGAAATTCTATTAAAATGTGGCCAGCTTAAAGCCACGATTTAAAATCTAATCGACGCATTCCTAATAGCGCGCTCTTATTCTACGGAGCAGTTTGTTTTCGTGTATCAATACATATGTGTGTTGGCATTTCGTGTGTGTTGCTACAAATGCGCGTCCAAAATACGTGGTGTTCACAGGGTCTTGCTGTTGCTATTTGACTAAAACTAGGCCCAATGTGGCTTTCGTGAAATATACATAAAAATTATTAATGTATAGGTACCTTCAGTAACTCATGTTGAACATAGTCTACTGCAATATCAATCAAAATACCAAACGTAGTAATTAACATAAATAAATGTTAGATATTCATACTATTCATTCAAGGCATTGTTACGCATATCATTTGCGTACATTCCTTAATTGTCTACTACTGAGCAGAACGGCTGACTCAAAGTTGATTGTAATTAGCTAAACAATACAATTGTTATTGATTCCTATTGTACTTGGAGATAATTGTTGAAGTATAATAGTGCATTTTTTAAACCTGCTTTACTATTGTAGAACAATTTCTACAATAAGAAATAAATAAACGCTTTTGCAATTTTATGCAGTTTGATTAACTATTCTGTAATGAAAAACAATTGACTGTGAATTAAAAGAAAATCATAAAAGTAAACAATACGTTTTATGATGTAAGTTTTTTTTATCTCAGGGTTTTCAAATTAATAAAAATTGATTAAAAATACTTCAATAAGAGGAAGGACTCGGTATTAAGGTTTTGTGGAATACGATTTGACTGGCAAGATTGTTACTTGTGAGATGATTTCAGACTGAGAAGTAAGAAAGAAAAACATACTAAGACTTAAACTGGAATAAATACATTAGAATGATGATGAATGAGAACGATCAGTCTATCAGTTCCCAAATATCTGCCTTTTATCGGCTATGCATAGGCCTCCTCTAACACAGAGCAGGATTAAACGTTGCTTAAAATCACTTTTTATATTTTACACGCAGAGCAAACCACAGCTTTGTGAAACCTAATACCACAGTCACGTTGTACGCACAAAATCACGCATGCTCTACCTCAAATTTCCAATTACTAGGTGCTAGAATAACAAAACCACTATGGAACGTACCTCAATATCAGCCGTCGAATCTAGATAGAATTGGGTTACGTGCACTGTAAAGGTTGGTGTACAATGACGATAGGTAATATGAAAGGAGTATTCCGTGAGTGAGAATGTAATGCTAGCATCAAGCTTTGTATGTCTTGTAGCTGGAGCAGATATTATTCTTATAAAAAAAATCTTATAAGTACATTTTGGAAGCAGAGAAAGTCCATAAAGTTATTTTGCTTGTATAGAATTCGCACAATTGATATACACCTATAGAAAATGAAAACAGAAAAAAATATTTAACCTTTTTTGTCGTTGACTTAGAGCAGAATTTATGGTATGACTAAAGAGTAGCGCAAATTATTATTTGTCGATACGTACATGTTGTACAATAAGGTTCAATGTGCCATGATCCTTATTTTGTCCGATCCCCATTTCGACTCTTTCTTCATATCACAAGCATGCTACGAAAACATGGATTTATTATAATATTTATATGACATGTAACATACACCCAATATACACTCCGCCTAACACCGCAGCACCAGTCAAATGCATTCAGCTGTTACCGCTGATACAGCGAAACTGTCGCTGCGATTTGTGCAGTTTACATCATCTGTGTGTTAGATGCATTCGTGTTTGCTAACATATTCATTGCATTTTTGCAATCGTTTCTAAGTGAGGTAAGATTGGTACTTGATTGTCGGGGTTGGTTGGTTTCATGTGAAATGATAATATAAGAACTAGGAAGTTAATTAGAACAAGGGTAAGGTTACCTACTGTTGTTTCAAGTTCTATATCAATTATCATCTAATGGGGTAAAATCACGAAAATTGAGAAGAGAATAATTGATGAGAGGTCAATCAATTAGGCTATAGGTAAATCGCGTGCACCTTTAGAAGAGTTATTCATAAAAATAGGTTTGACGATATAACATAATTGACTAAAAGTTTCATATAGTGACGATACAATCTAAGCAAGGTATAGTGTTGACACGAACCATAACAATTATCGATACAGCACCATATTAAACCTAACGATGCATAATTCGCATCAGAAATAGGTATAATAATAAACTGCCTACAACATTGCTTTTAATAGCATTTGAACAAATTAATTGATACCACTCACTCAAAAACACTTCGTAACACCAACCAGTTAGTACTAAACATATTAGTTTCGTAACCAGTGAAGATTAAACTTGCCCATTCAACTATGAACAGCATTCCTACAATTAGAGAGCAAATTCAAATAGCAGGTTCAAGCGAAAGTGATCGACGACAGAAAGCCAATTATTGTAAGACCGAGCCGTTTAATGATAGCGGTATTTAATGTACGTACCTAGCGAGCTTAGTGGATCAGTGAGTCTTGGTTGGTGTAGGCAAGAAAGCCGCGTCGCGTTTATTTTATAGTCTTTGTATATGATGATGATAGTGATGTGCGTTTAGGTTTAAGGGGTATTAATGTTGCCGATACGAAGCTACTCATGGACCATTATATTACAAGCCTTTGAATGTATAAATTATTCCAGTATTCCGCAATGGTTTTTTGTGTGATTTTTTCCCTTAGAATGTTTTAAAAATCCATGTAAACATAGCATATGTGTAAGACAAATTGACTGAATCTACGGCAGCGCAGTATCTAAATCTCGAAATATTCTCTACATTATGACTAAATCAATCCTCTCATAAGAACTAATGACAAACAGTTACCTATACCTATATCAATCACTTGCTACGGATTTCTATTCCCAATCCATCTGTGGTTTTGCGATTAGAGATTGGACAATTTTTATGGAGCTAAGAAATGGATAGACTGGTTATAGAAATTCACCACAGATGTGGTAAGATAAATTAGTGGCATTGCTTCTATTGACATGTTGACGCGATTTGTAATGGACAACAGATGTTTTCGTCATTTAAATGCTGGAGACATAATGTTCTGTTCGCATTATGTTTAGTAGGTCATATGTAAGTAGGTAGTTGAGGTCAGGCCCGCCGCAAGCTGTTTGTTCGCCCGCGTGCAAAACCGATTATGCCGCCCTACGACTACATATTATACAGGGTTTTGTCAAAAAATATATAAGGGGGGGGGGGTCCAGGGGGTCCGGACCCACCCGCCCATTCATATCCATTTTACTTGTCCAACAGAAAAAAATATACACATGCACCGCTCTGATTGCAGAAAACGCACTTCCTTTTGGATACATAAATATTGCAATAGGTACATAACATATATTACACATAACTTTTTATTTACTTGAAATGCTCAAGTCTTAGAGTAACCTAAGAAATCCTGGGTTAGCCCATAAGCAGACTAAGCAATTGCTTAGGGCATCAATGCAGTGCAATCATTACCCAAGTGGCCCCTATGTATTGAAAGATTGTGATTAATGGGTAGGTACCAACATAATGTATATCAAAGTGCTTAGAACAGATTATGGGTAACTTAAACTAACGAACTTAATTTAAAATAAAATTTCAGTAAAATATGTTATTAATGGTTTTTGGTGGGTTTCCCGTTGAAAAAGTTAACGCATAAGACATAATAATATATCATATGTAAGGAAGCGCGAGCGAAGCGAGCGCGAAATTTATTTAGTCTAAGGACACAAAACAAATAACAAACCACTGTAAATTAACAAAGCAAAGTCAAAAAGTAAGATATGCACAGAAATGAAGTGCAAATGTGCATGAAGCCGCGAGCGAAGCGAGAGCGATTTTTTCCTTAGAGTTTTCATGAAGTAAACATACCATAAAAAGCCAAAGTGAACAAAAAGCTATAACGGACGTGCGCGAAAAATGATTTTTCGGAATTGAAGGCCTCAACAATTAAACAAAGATAAATTGCGATCAGTGCCGGTATTAACTCAACCAGCGGTTGCTGGTTGGTGAATGCAAAAACACGTGAATGTGCCTTCTGATTGCGTGAGCGAAGCGAGCGCGAAATTTTTTGTAATATTTTAGAACTCAAAACAAAAATTATTTAAAATTTTGCCCAAACGTACATAACTCTTTGTTGATAAGAAAATAAGAAAGTTCATATGGAAACTAGAAGTTACTTTCTTATTAATAAAAGAACTTAAAAACGACGCTCCCTTTTTGCTAGGGTAGACAAAAAAAATCTTGAAAAATAAAAACAACTGTAAAGTGAAGCAAGCCCGAAAATTTTTGAGTTTTGGATCACTAAAAGTCCTAAACATATATAGTAAAAAGCGACTGTGAAGTGAAGAAGCCGCGAGCGAAGGGAGCACGAATTTTTTGAGTATTGGGACATTAAAAGTAGCTATATGTGATAAAAATTTGAAGCGTAAAGTAAGGAAACCGCGAGCGAAGCGAGCGCGAAAATTTTTGAGTTTTGGGACATAAAAGTAGTGTTTCTTCGAGAATTTCTCAAATTTAACGCCGAATTAAACACAAATTCGCCTTGGGCGCCCCTGAGCCCGCGGCGCCCGGGTTATTCGCACACGCTGCACCATAAGTTAAGATGGCCCTGATGCTATCCATTCATTTGGATACAGTTCTTGTAAGTTGCAATCTTTGATGAAATTTAAAACAAAAATAGGAGTAACATTCTGATCAAGGATTGGTTGGGGGCACCTGCGGCGCCCCTTATATCCGGCGCCCTGGGCCGTCGCCCAACCGCGCCCTACCCTAAAACCGCTACTGACTGCGATATCTGACATGGAGGCGCGAGCGCAGTTAGCGCGATTTTTTTTGGGGATGCAAAGGATGAACCCTTCAAAATTGATAGGGGACGACCAAAGCGAGGGCGGTTTTTCTGAAATTTTATTGCTAATCTACTCATCTATTTTTAGTAAAAATATTTTTATTACGTAATTATGGTTTAATTTTGCCGTATGGGTTAATTTTGCCGCCCCCTAAATAGTGCCGCCCAGGGCATTTGCCCCCCCTGCTCTCTCCCCCCACGCTACGCCAATTGTTGACCTTAAATCGTTTGTAATAATTTTTAATTTTGAAAATGATCAACAGATGTAACTGAAACCGGCAGTGTAAGTAATATTCTTAGCGCTATTGCTGTGTTCGGAAATATTGAAATCAAATAATTGGTAAAAAGATATTGTTTTTTTTTTAATATAACGTGATAAGTCGCTCGATTTGCCGCCCCCTAGGACGTGCCGCCCGCGTGCGGTGCACGCGCTGCACGCCCGCTTACGGCGGGCCTGGTTGAGGTCACCAATAAAAAATAGCATGGGATTTAGGACTAAACGTGCAGCTATTTATAGTAATATATGTAGACAGTCATGGTTAAAATAATTAAGTTGCATTACGAAAGAAGTTAATAATACTTAATTATAAGAAACTGTTTGCACTTCCTCTATAAAGGGGTACCTAACACATTGGAAGAGTAGCCTATAAGATTAGCGCAATCAGGCAAATAAACTTTGATTATACCTACCAATAAACAAACAAATATTTATTACCTATAATGTTTCCGTTATTACTTTACTGACAAAAGTACCTACATACACAAACCATAGTAGGAAGCAAATTCTTTCAACATCACAAATAAAATTACGTAACTCTAAAAAACAAAAGAATCCGCAAACCCAATAACACATACCACGTAAAAAGCGCATCAAAATCGGTTAACTGACAATAAATCGGAAAGCGCTTTTCGGCAGCACATTCGGCGAGAATCGAATTTGCCATAACGTTTACCTCGGCGTATTTACAGCGCTTTCGACATCTAGACGGCTTACCTTTGTAGCCGGGTTATCAGATCGACGTTCGAATCGAGGGCTGGTACTCGGGAATTTAATATCAATGCCGCGTTTGGCCACAAATTCGATCCATGATATTTGAACGATCTGTACGTATCTTATGCGATCGGTTGCATTTTGAAAAATTGAATTTAGAATTTTTCCTATATATTCTTTATTGGGCATTCAATATGGAATACACGATTAATACAGACAGTTTATGTACAACGGCGAGCTGAACACAGACTTGGGTTCTCTGACAGCCAACCTTAAAGCAATAGAGGTTCCTCTATGTGTCTATCTATTTTATATGGGATTGAATTTTAAAGAATTCATACTGAATGCTCGTAATTTTAAGTACATAAAATCGATAAGTACATCTAAAAATACTTTACTAAATATAAAATCTTTCTACCTAAAATTATCTCATTCAATAGCTACTTATAAAACAGTACAGTATTCAGAAAATCGGAAGGTCCTCGATACTCTTTTGTTACGCGATATTTTCGCAGATTGTGAATATTTTTTTATGAACCTTTTTCGTTGAATAGGCTTTTGAAACATCGATAGAGGTTATATTTTGTTTTCAATGAGTGTCTGTCATATGTGATGAAATAAATAACTTTTCGAGGAACAATTTTGTTCCAGAATATTTTATTAGTTCCTCTGTTCAGAAACTAGCTCATCATCTGCCCAGCCTTTTTCCAATTATGTTGGGGCGGCTTCCAGTCTCACCGGATGCAGCTGAGTAGCAGTGGTTTACAAGAAGCGACTGCCTGTATGACGTCCTCAACCCAGCTACCCGGGCGACCCCATACCTTAGGACCTAGGGGTATTGGGTCTAGTATAACTAGATCTGGTCTAACCTAACCTAGGGCCTTGGTGAATTTTGAAATTACCTAATTTTGAATACCCAAACCAGCTGGAACTTACAAATTAATTATACATTCCAAATTCAAACCAATTTCCACATTCGTGCATTTCCAACCGCGCGGCAGCCACAGATAAAGCCTTGACAACTAGTGATGTGAATCACGATACACTTGAGATAGTGATGTGGCGAAATGTTGCATTGTCTGCACAACAATGAGGTTGCGACATTGCAGGCGCTATTCTGAGCTTAATACTGTAACTTATCCTTATAGAACGATTGCAATAGTTAATTAGAGGCGTGATTTCGAGTAGATAGCTTGAGAAGAAGTATTAACTATGCAGTTATATGGACCGTTTAGACTATTGTGCTGTCTAGGTTATGATGTATGTGGAATTGAGTTTGTCTATTGTTTTCGTAATGGCCGATTCTATAATACAGATCTCGAGAAGGATTGAACATTCATACATTTGGTTTAATGAGGTGTTATTCAAATTATATTCGCGACATTAATTTTCTATTTTTTCCTACAAAAGTTTATCTATTATCAAGAAGTTACATCGGGTTAGGTATAAAAAATACAACCATTTAAATTACACACATTAAGTTGTACCAAATGCGTGTTTGAAACAATTTCAATTCCTACACACTACACAGTAGATACTTCTTAAAAACCTTTACTAACAGTTTAAAATAGACATACATACGTGGATAACTACGTAATATTCCAAATCGAGTATACCTCTAAAGATACGCTCTTCCAACTCCAAATTGAAGATCTCTAGTCGATACTACAAAAGATTTGGACCATATCCTTATTAAGTAACCAGCACAGCTTGTAAATGCTTTAAGCATGACCATAAAACGTTTATCGGTAAGTAGAGCATTAAGATGCATCTGATGCGACGAGGTTCACTGGTTACAGTCGATCCGATTGGCTTGGTGAATACATAACTTTGACTGTGTTAGGAAATAATTGAATGATGGGTTGAGCCGTTTTTGTAAGAAGTAAGTATTTAACTATACCTAAAACTCCTTGTAAAGCACTGGTACTCAGCTGCATTCAGTCAAACTGGAAGCCGACCCCAACATAGTTGAGAAAAGGCTCGGAAGATGATGATGATGAAATACATATTGTAAAGTTTGAAGAATGGTTTGCTTGAACGCGCTAGTATGAGGAGCCATGGTCGTTTTGAAGTTTTAGACAGCCTATGTATCAAGGAACGCTTCAGGCTACTTGTTATCTAGATGAATGAAATAAATAAGTTACTAATACTTACTCCTCAACGTCTGTCGGTAAGTAGAGCATTAAGATGCATTTGATGCGCGAGGTTCACTGGTTACAGTCGATCCGATCGGTGCGGATCATGTAATGCGCAGTAAGTGAATATTTAACTGTCTGTGTTAGGAAATAATTGAATGTTGTGTTGAGCCATATTTGTGATGAGTATTTATTGATACTAAGTAATATTTTAGTAGAAAATTGTTTGAACGCGCGAATCTCAGTAACTTAACTTTAACCCTTGTTGAGAAGTCACTGAGTACAGTACTTCTAATGGGTTGAGGAATATAAAAACTTTGGGCTGCTTTTATTCGTAATATGTAGATCCCGGGAGACGCATGGAGATATAGTGAGTATTAATAGCGAAACTGTTGTCAGAATTAAAAACTTCCTTTGCAAAACAACAAAGACTAAAAAAATATTCAGTTATCTACCTACTTACTTTACTTTTTAACAGGTGAACCGATCTAGATAAAATGATTTAGCTTAGGGATACCTCCGTGACAGCGAGAACGCTGGGAAATAGACGAAGTCGCGGGCAAAATCTAGTTTAGGTATAAAATACGGTAACTTTAGTACTAAAGGCTATTTTCATGCGTGACTTGTAACAAACGTAACAAGACAAGAAGACAGGTCAAGAATTTATATTCACAACATTAAGTTTACAAAGCACTTTATTGAAACTATGGAAAGTAACTTACGTTAGGCAAAAATACCCTCTTATGTAAGCTTTAGCAAGTATCTTGCGTGGTAAACCGATATTAAAAATAGTCAATTTGAGTTTATAAGTCAGGTTTATTTTTAAACTATCTCGTTCAAGAAACTCGTTTTTATAAATATTTTTATAAGGAACAAAGGCTTAGCATAGCGACTGTAAAAATGGAAAAGGCTAGCCTTAGGTAATTTTTCAGACCAAACTTGATGAAAAAGTTTTATAATAGGCTTTTGTTATAATAATTTTATCTTCTATTTTGAGCGACAGTTATTATATTTTAGAGTCTTTAATTTTAACAGACTGCAAAAAATCTGGTTCTCTGTGTTTGCAGTTAGACTTGTGTGTATGTTTGTGCGCTGTTACTTCGCGTTTGACTGAACTGATTTTGATGCGTTTTTCAACATAGTATTTGACAGACTTTCAGGTAAGTATATTATTTATTACTTCTCTGTAAAAAGTTTTTTAAGCAGTCTACCTGCTACATTTCAACACAAAAGTAAGTTAATAAATAAGAACACATTACGTTATAATAATTACAATCCATTTCATCAAACGATCTCGTCTTGTTTTTGATTTGTGTCTGGTTTTTATATCAAATCGAAACATTAGTACAATATAATGCAAAAAATGACAGTGAAATAGGAACCTTGTAAACTAGCTTTTAAGGTTGAAATTATCTTGATTTAGAGGTGCATTTCAGTAACAATAATTACGTCAAGAGTTGTGTAATTGCTTTTTTATGATCCTCGCGGGGATTAATTTGTGTACGTCTTTAAATACGAATAAACGATTATAAGCAAAGACTATAAAACCACTTGACTGCGCATACAGTGCCCCGACGCTCGCCAAAAGTTAGTGATTTTGCGCGTACTATAAGGCTACGATCAGTACGATCCTTTAGTAGCGACCGTGAACTGACCAATAGTAGCCGCGGATTATGCCGCGTCCCCCCGCCCGCAGTGGTGAGTCGTGTTCTTAGAAGAAATTTGCGAGTGCGCTCTCTAGTGGTTATTTACTTTATGATTATAAGCTACTTGAAGTATTGGTTGGAAGGAAAGTACTTATAAATTAAATTGTAAAATAAGTTATGTCAACATTTAATTCGTTCATCGTCACCTGTCAATTTTGTATAAAAAATCTCCTCTAGCTAATTTGCTATGATTTTCATCAATTTTATGTAATTTCTATATATAATAAAATTGGTAGGTACGTCTATATACCAATTACGTACACGTGTAAGAGAGAATGTATTATTAGCCAATTAGCATCTCCGTTATTAGCAGCACAAATCTGAGTTTTGCAAGTCATTTGTTGCAATCAGCTAATTAAATTATATAAAATATTGCAATACAATATGTATTTCAATATATGTAAAGTGTAACTTTATCTTTATCATGATATTTTAAATCAAATTGCTATTTTTATATAGGAAGGGGCTAGATAATATCGCTATACTTTCAAAAGCCTTTGTTTCCTTCTTATTACAACTATACATAAGGAAATCAATCAATAACCGCCAAAACGTGACGCGTCTACTGTCCTTGACAGCGAAGAATTATGAACTTTTACGTAGCTCTGTCGTGCCTCAGTAGTGATGGCGTCACAGTTTCTTTATTCAAATTATAGACAACCTATGAGAAGTTAGTACATCCTGATCAGACTTAATTTCTTCTATAGATATTACAGACTTTCTTAACTAACTTACACAGCTGAGCAATAACAATGCACAAGGAAATCCATCATGAACATCTATGACGTGTCTTCTGTCCTTGACAGCGAAGAATTATGAACTTTTACGTAGCTCTGCCGTGCCTCCGTAGTGATGACGTAACAGTTCTTTATTCAAATTATAGACAACCAATCAGAAGTTAGTAACCCTGATCAGACTTAATTTCTTCTATAGATATTACAGACTTAGTTAACTACACTTAAACAGCTGAGCAATAACAATACACAAGGAAATCCATCATGAACATCTATGACGTGTCTTCTGTCCTTGACAGCGAAGAGTTATGAGCCTTTACGTAGCTCTGCCGTGCCTCCGTACTCATGACGTAACAGTTTCTATATGAAAATTATAGACAACCAATCAGAAGTTAGTAACCCTGATCAGACTTAATTTTTTCTGTAGATATTACAGACTTTCCTAACTAAACTGAAACAGCTGAGCAATAACAATGCACAAGGAAATCCATCATGAACATCTATGACGTGTCTTCTGTCCTTGACAGCGAAGAGTTGTGAACTTTTACATCGCCCTGCCGTGCCTCCGTGCTGATGACGTAACAGTTTCGTTATTCAAATTATAGACAACCAATGAGGAGCTAGTTCGTACTGATCTGAATAGTGAAGATGGTGGATGTAGGGTTCGTATTTTGAAAATTGATTTGTTTTTTTTTATCATACCTAAAGCAGTGTTTTAAAGAGTTTTTTGATTAGGTTTAGTATCATTCATCCATCACTCACATCACATTATTTTTACTGTACACATTTCAGACTTAGCTCTCAGCTTCTTATCAAGTTTTTATCCTAATATACGTAATACGTATACGTGGTCCTAACAATAATGGCTAACAACCACTGCACAAACAATGTCATA
The DNA here is from genome assembly GCF_030705265.1 of Helicoverpa armigera. Taxonomy (NCBI): domain Eukaryota; kingdom Metazoa; phylum Arthropoda; class Insecta; order Lepidoptera; family Noctuidae; genus Helicoverpa; species Helicoverpa armigera. The sequence continues at coordinate 2,213,211 of NC_087132.1, read as the reverse complement.
ACAACAATTAAAACTGAAAGCTTTCTTTAATTCAACAAAGAAGCTTAAAAGCCCTTGTTTTGTAAAAACGAAGAGCCATTGCAGTTATTAGAGAACAAATTACAAAGGCCGCTGAACTAGTTCGGGAGAGCTCTCGTAATGAATGAAGTACTACGTGAGTCAGTGTGCAGCGTTCCTAATTAAGTTTGTTGATCTTCACCAAGTAGGTTCACTTCTTGTTATTGTACAAAAGAGGTTGAAATAAATTGCTTTTTGTTACGAAATGCTTTTTCAGAAATTGAATTTGGAATGCGACTGAGTGGCCAGCTAAAAAGGTTTGCTCTGTTGACACTGGCGATATTTTCTCGAAAAAGTTTCTAATGAGTGGAAATGTTCCTATGCATTTTAAAAATATATCCTTTATGTATTCAAAATTAGTTGCACCGTTGAACTATGTAAGTATGTATAGGAAGCCAATCCATAACCAGCCGTGAATTTGCCGCCCATAAATTGATTAACAATTGATTGCCCGGTGATTTGAAAATTGAAAATGGTTCGGCTATCGATATAGTTAAATTGTGCCACCCATCGTAAGTATATAACCATTAGATAATGTACTACAAAACAAGAACATTTCAAGCTGTTAATTATCTCAATCTAGTGTCTATCTTAACAATTGTTCTAGTTCACTCTCTAAATTAGTGTTACATAAAGCTAAATGCTTCGCCATTTTAGCGCCTTGATCGATGTTCAGATAAAGTTTAGACGTACTAGATGTGGCTCTGTTTATGTAAGAGTAAATCACGATAAGTAATTGTAGAGTAAAAAAATATGATTAGGTAAGTGAAATGGTTTTTAATTGTATGTGATTTATGTGCTTGTATGTGGGAAGTTTATAGCTTATGTAAATTTGTATATTATTTGTTAGCTACAAATTTTCTTTACGCGACTACATTAAGGAGGATTTATTTTTTCAAATAATGTTTAATCTTTCAGTAAAAAACACTTGCAGCTGACATACTTACTTAACAGTTTAAAACGAAGGCATATTTTATTATTTATAACCTATTTTAAACTGAAGATTATATTGCGCATTTTTTATAAAACATCAGATTAAAAATTTAATACCACCGATCCTTATATTTACACCCAACGCACTTATAAGTACTTGAGCAGGTAAACACTCAAGAGGCGATAGGTATAATTTACACTTTTGGCACAGAAATTCTCTTTGAACCGTGTTACCAGAGAGTCTCACAGTGGATTGTGTCCAAAATGACAAGTGGCGTTTTCCGTTCCAAAAAGGTTCCATTTTCCATTATTGTCCTGGTTCATACCTGTAACAAAAGAATGCTCACTCAATAAAGTGTTCGATGAAAATAAAAGACGAGCGTAGGGCGTAGTGTTTTGTTTGCTATGAATCGGTAAGGTATTATGGGAAATCTTTTCTGATTTTATCATGCTAAGGTAGTCTTTTTTTTAGGTTTTATCGATGAGATGATTTGATATAACAGAGTGAAATTGATAAAAGGATACCTTGTGAATATTATTCGGTAACAACTATAGTCAAAAGGCGCGTTAACCTTATGATAGTTAAGAACTAGTGTAAGACCAACAACAATAAAAAATAATAATTATTTAATCAAAATCTGTCAAAGATTTGACTTGACACAAATAATTACTGAATTAATAGAAAGCCGTTTATTGACATAAGTGTAAAACAACAATAAAACATAAAACACATAAGTTTTAATTTTTTTTTTCCTGTTCCGTATTAACTTTTATTTACAAATAGCTTTTTACAATAACTTAATAATAAATATATATACAACATACAACTTACAGTTTTAATTACATATAACCCAAATTGTTTGTAAGCGACATATCATAGCTTTAAGTTAAGGGTTAACTAAAGTCAACCCAAAAACTAGCCGAGAAATTTCTAAAACACAAATTCTAGCTGTACATTAAGTGTTTTACTTGGATTACAGCTTAGCAACGACCTGAAAACACTCACTCACTCACTCGTGTTACACCGAGGGCCATTTCAAATGCCCACTTTGCTTTGAAAACACGCGGTGTAGACGCCATATTTACAGACCCACAAAAACATAGACAGACGTTTTTGTAGTAGGTGTATAAATGTATAGATAGAGACCAATCGCTTATGTGTGTAATGAAATTAAAATGTAATTACATAAAATTATGCTAAGCTCCATATTTACAGACCTACAAAAAATAGACAAGAGATAGTAGTAGGTGTATAAATCTATACTTCTAGGTATTCTAATACAATAAAGAGGAAACATTTTTTTTTGTATCCTATGGGCTCCGAAACTAACAAACTGAACTGAAAAATTGTTTCACTTTTGGAAAGCTACACTATTCCCGAGTGACATAGGCTGTAATTTATTCCGGTAGTATATCCTACAGGATGTGATTGAAACTGCGGATAAACGGCTAGGAAATATAATAGATCCTAATCGCTCAAGTCTGTAATAAAATAAAAATATATAATTACATAAAATTATGCTAATCTCATTACATAATTTTAAATGCTTGATTGCCACTTCCTAAGTCGGTAATGAGTATCGTGAATTACAAGGTGTCCGTGGGTCAATTTCACAAATTATTCACTCTTCAACAACTTTTACCAGATTATGTAAATGTTATAATTGCGGTACTTTTCTTAAAGCGTTACTTGAGCCTAATTTTATTCGTAACACGGAGTAAGGAAAGATGATCGGAGATGCCATAATGGAGGTAGGTCAAGCGCCTTCTATAGGTCAAATTCGTAGAGTGAGCCAAAAATATAATAAATAATTATTATTTATGTATTGCATTTTCTATGGGAATTAGATGCCTAATTTAAATTTAGAATTAAAAGATCAGTTACGAGTGAAGTAACGAGGCGTTCGAGTTTTTTGGGACATCTGTCAAAGATTTTTGGTATTACAAAAAATGGTCGGGGCCAAAGCAGGCGTATTAGGGCAGAGTTAGTAAGGTTCCTCGTCTCCCGAACACTCGCATTTTGGCGAGCTACGGTCTTAGGAGATTTTCCGTTACGGTACCTCCGCTAGTCATTTTGTTCTCAATGATTCGTAATCATTTACGAATTTTAATGTACTTCGAATCGGATGAGTTAATTAGTTTTGCCGAAAGCGGTGATAATAATGTTTTTTTCCTGATTGCATGCTTATTTAATTGATTTTGGTATCCTGATGGCTTTAATTATTTATGTTGAGTAAAGTGATGCTAATTGATGTTCAATTAAATATTTTCATTTTGTATGACACAATACTTAAGAATTACGTACATATTCTTTAATTCTGCGGAGGATAATTTCATTCATAATTTCATAGTAATCGTGACCTTTGGGAATACCCAAACACACACAAAATCATCCATAGCCAATTTCTAAAATTAGTTCCGTAACATTATTCTAAAAATAAACAGTTACACGCCTGTCAATATCGGCAAGCAACATACACTCAACTCATGCGCAAATGTGCGTAGGTCAGTTATTTTGTATCTCTATTACACACCACTTTTACTTCTTACGTCACCACGACTTCATTAGCCACCTCCATTGTTTTTGATTTTATTGCTCTTTGTTTTACTCATCCATTCATGACTGGCATAGATTTTACATATTTTTTACTCTTACATAAAAATGTTATAATATTAAAATAAAGTGAAAGGTTTCGTGGTTATACTGTTCCTTTTTTTCATGCAATAAGTGTAATGTTTTTTGCACACTTTGCTTTTTGACTGTCATGTTCCAATTAGCACTTGTATGCTAAATTCCTTTTCTTTCAGTTGTTTTTGGTGAAACTTTATTTCGATACGAGATGGTATCAGTTTCATATATATTTTTTAACAATTTTAAATATCGTTAGTTTTATTTAAAGCGGTGGTAAGTAAGTATTCTGATAAACCACGTAGATTAATTGAGACGGATAGCGATGGCATGTGAAAGAAATCTTAGAAAAAGTAGTGTGAGCAATTAATATGAAAGTTCGATCGCGGCGGAGTTTTTTAGTTCAACGAAGAATTTTCGCTTTTATTATTTTAATGGAGGCCATTGTGTTACTTTACTGAATCATAAATTGTGTTCACAACGACCTTGATAAACTTTTTTCAGTGGTATGTATTGAAGAAATGAAAATGGATACAAATTATTAGTAGGCAAGTTATGAGTAAGTGGTTTGATTCCCACGAGTCAAAAATTATTGACGTATCCCTACATTCTTTTGCTTCTTACATTTCCTAATATATTCTTTGGAACACACACTTAAGCGATGAAGTGTAGGTATATAGCGTTAGAATATGGTCAAATAAAAAAGATTTACCGATCAATCGCGTAAAATATAAGATAACATCTATGACTTATCACCACAGCAACAGGAATGATATATCACTTCATGAAATCTTAACCCCACAGCGGACAGTGACGATTACTGAACGATTACCGGAAGATTACGGGATGATTACCGGAATATTACGGGCCGATTACGGGACGATTAGGGATGATTACTATCCACTGCATCCTTGGCATGAATCGCTCTATTATTTATCTCAGATAGTGCGCTTCAAGTATCAATCTGAACGTTAATAGTAGTTCATTTCCTGCAATATTGTGATTATCATCGGTTTGATGGTAATGCAAGCATTTTGTACTGTACTGATGGTAGTTGTCATGATTTTTTGTTTGAAGATAATATACGAAAAGATCGTCTAATCGGCTATATTACAACACAAGATAATGTAGCGTAGATGATTGGCAATTTTACTGTCTTCTCTAGTGCAGTTTTTCAGGTTGGAAATGTATTAATTTTTGGAATGTCGTACTAACACGACTATAGCATGTGTCATTTTGGCTGCAAGTATTATAGGAAACAAAAGCTACCAAAATACCATTTAAAACCACACGAACAAAATATAAACTTTTCACAAATAAACATTATCATCACCATTAACAACAACTATTACGAACCAAACATAAACATTACAAAAAGTCATTTAATTTTAATTTCCCACAACTTTCAACCTCACAAAAAAAAGAAAACATCGTTATCTCTGCCTCATATTCTCAAATTAAACAACTGCCAAGAATAAGTCGAACTCACGCACAAACGGTTCCGTATCTATAATATTACGGTTACAGAAGAACGGACGGATAGACGGATAGCGAAGTTTTAGTAATAGGCCCGTTTTGTTCTATGGGTCATCCTCCGAGCCTTTTTCTCACCTGTTTTGGGGTCGGCTTCCAGTTTAACCGGATGTAGCTGAGTATCAGCGCTTTACAAGGAGCGACTGCCCTATCTGACCTCCTCAATCCAGTTACCCGGGCAACCCCTTGGTTAGACTGGTGTCAGACTTACTGGCTTCTGACCTGCAAAGACTGCCAAGGATGTTCAATGACAGCCTGGATGGATCAAGGATGTTTTATGGGTATGGGACCCTAAAAATCATTTGTCTACGAAATGTCAAAGAGTCAAGACGTATCACGCTTCGGGTAATGGACGATTCGTATCACAGAACGCACGCATTTAAGCGTGAATGTCGTAATACTTGGATGTAGGAAAGTGGTCCTAATGTCCTTGGCTTTCTCTGTTTAGCGTTGAAGTTCACTTTCTATGGTGGACTGAAGTGACGATTTTGTTTTAAGGTAAACGGTAAGTATTTGTTTTAGTTATTGTCACTTCAGTTCTGTATATTCCATGCTTCTCTGGTCAACGTTTCAGTGTATGAAACGATATGAATGAAATGAACGTGAGTGTAGGGCCTCTTATTGCTATTAAGATTTGGAATATTGCGTTATATTTTATGGCTTAGCAAAAACATACCTAAGTAATTTGATTTTTATCGCACATACATATATATGAGAACAAAATATATCTTCAGTTTTACAGAAGTAAACATAGATAACTGGTTAAAATAGGTGACGTTCTAAATAATCTATTTCTAGCCAGTACATTTTAGGTCAAAACAAAACAGACACACCTAAAAAAAAGAACTGAAAATCCGTACAAAAAAACACGTCCATTACTTACATCTGTTTAGAAGGGAAACCCACATTGCGTAAACACACATAATAATAATTTACAACAAGCACCGGATTTCCGAGCGGCGCTGCGGTAAAAACTAGTTAAATAAATAAACAAGGTAGGGCCGCATACCTACATAAGTCTTATGTACCTACATTTAGTAAGTATATGTTACTTTAGAATTACTGTTACAGCCATTTTATCGTCCCACTGCTGGGCACAGGCCTCCTCTCACACGGAGAAGGATTGAGCATTAATCACCACGCTTGCTCAATACGGGTTGGTGATTTCAGACTATATAGTCCAGGTTTAATCAAGATGTTTTCCTTCACATTTTTATCACCCATTGGTGTCCAAGATATACTTAGAAACTACATACAAACTTAGAAAAGTTGCATTGGTACTTGCCTGAGCTGGTATCGAACCCACACCCTCATACTCGAGAGGTTGGTTCTTTACCCACTAGGCCACCACGACCACTTTAGACGACTTTGGACTTATGTGCCAACTACATAGAAAAGAGGTATGCTACTATATCTCACGCTCGGTTTCTCTTAGCTAGTAGTTACTTAATTATAGCTAGATAGATACTTTGCTGGTTTTCTAATGGTGCTGTGGATAATCTTGAATATTTCATTGGAAACGAGCCGATGTAGGTGGGTATTAAATATTTCAGACAGCTTTTGCCAATTACGAAAAAAGGCATTACGAATTATAAAAAAGGCGTTTTTCCTGAAACTGGATTTTGACATCAATTGATTGTGCTTTTACACGATAATTATTAAGTTACTGAAAAAATATTAAGAAAAGTATAGTGATCTTGCAATTTTCCATATGAGTGCGTGGTTATTTTTATTTAAGTAAATTCTAGGGCATTTTAATGAAATTTTTAACTAATCTTCAAAAAGGATATTTTATTTTCGTCTCACTCACTTCCAGTACAAAGGGATTAACCCAGTATTTGCTGAGCATTATATACGTTACACACACACTCACACACACATGTAAAGAAAAGAAAATTCCTTTATATGTATTCATGCGAGGGCAGAGAGCCTACTGTTTAAAATATGCATGTAATTTAGCGATGCTAAGCCGCGCTGACAGCAGTAGGTCAGACCGGGTAACTCGAATATATTATTATTATAAGCTTTTTTGGGGTTTGTGGACCTTCAAGTGGTGAATATATGAGTAATGTTTAAATTGTTCTTTTTTTCAGTCTTAAATGAAATAACCACTACAATATGTCATCCTTCGAGCCTTTTTCCCAACCACGTTTTGGTCGGCTTCCAGTCTAACCGGATTCAGCTGAGTACCAGTGCTTTACAAGAAGCGACTGCCTATCTGACCTCCTCAACCCAGTTACCCGGGTAAATAAGCACTGCCACAATCAAGTGGGTTTTTCTTAACACCCGTACCTTTCAGGACTCAATTGTAATTTATTCTCCAACGATTAAACCACTGCAGAGTTGCGTGTATCAATTACTAATACTACAGCGTGAGGCAGTGGAGTATAACTGGTTGTTATAGTGTCGTACATAATCATAGGAAACTGTCAGTAGGTGAGTAGTGTGGTTTCGTGGTATGTGTACTTCAAACGTAATTTTTTTGGCACTCAAGTGTAATTTCTATAGATTTTGGTAACAAAACTATTCTCGTGATGAAAATGCATAAAACTTTGTGATCTTTTTTTTTATATGTTTGTTTTTATATTTTAATTTTCATTACACATTACATGAAACGCTGCCTACGTCACTAAAATTAAAATGAAATTTTAAATCTGAGATGAAATGTTTAAATTGAGGATGACTGAGAAGTTAGTTGCGTGAGGTAAAAATATAAAGTAGGTACATTCTAGTCTAGTCAAAGGTTATATAGGTATAAAGAAAATACCTCTAAAATTAAATCTTTTTCACGTTGCTATCTATCGTGAGTTAGTAGTATTTACACGCTGTCATTGAACATCCTTGGCAGTCGTTACGGGTAGTCAGAAGCCAGTAAGTCTGACACCAGTCTAACCAAGGGGTATTGGGTTGCCCGGGTAACTGGGTTGAGGGGGTCAGATAGGGCAGTCGCTCCTTGTAAAGCACTGGTACTCAGCTACATCCGGTTAGACTGGAAGCCGACCCCAACGTAGTTTGGGAAAAAGGCTCGGAGGATGAGTAGTATTTACACGCACGATAGGAATTACGTCAAAGCATCAATGATTCACCGCTACGCCAGAAAGTAGGTATAAGTCATTCATTAAAGTTTCATGTTTCATGAATGTGTGGTTATCTGTACATTTATAACGAACTAGCCGTTTTCCCGCGGTTTCACCCGCGTCCCGTGGGAGCTACTGCCCGCACCGGGATAAAATATAGCCTATGTTACTTGCATTGCAGATAATATAGCTTTCTAATGGTGAAAGAATATTTAAAATCGGTCCAGTAGTTTTTGAGTTTATCCATTACAACCAAACAAACAAAGTTTTCCTCTTTATAATATTAGTATAGATAAATAAGCATTTCTTTTTAAATGATTCCAATAAAGTAGTAATAACTGGATTAATGTTGAGGACCTAAGCCTATTTTTAAATACTTTACCTACTTATATTTATTTGGTTATTTAGTACATTATATGTGACAATATTGGCTTTATAGTAACTAGGCAGTATGTTGTTTGTTTATGTACATATGCATCATTAGGTATTAAGGTAGGCACGTGTATTGTATGTATAATTACGTAATTATCAAAGTTATGAACTTAAGTATATTACACATCATAACAATACAATCAAGCCAAGTGGAAAACCAACCATACCCCGTATATTTTAAAGCTCATTATCATATAGCAGCTGGTCGTTTATTTTGGTCGTTATGGGTCATTAATATCACCTCCTCGTGGTTCTATCGTATTTAGGTCAACAAGTATAAGGAATCAGAATAATTATGCAAATGGGTTTTTTTCCGTTTTCAGAAATATTAATATTTTGGTTTGGAATTAATGGCGTTTTTGTAAGAGGCTTTCAGTAATTGAAGTAAACCATCTTTACCGCACTGTAGAGCCAGTGTTGGCTAGATTGTTTGGTTGAACGCGCTAATCTCAGGAACTACTGGACTGATCTAAAACAAAGTTTCACTGTAGACCATTTATTGCAGGCTACTTTTATCCAGGTGCACGACGTTGCTCTTAATTAATCAATTAAAAGAGGTGATAAGGACTCTTATTCTATAGGTATCTCCCGTAAACTGATTTTTCACAACTTATAAGAAACAACATACGTAGTAGAAAAACTTGATAAAAATCATTGTCTTGAAAGTGAAATCTGTTTAGAACAAACCACAGATTTGACTTCAAGCAATACCAAAAAGTAGTAAGCGCCTTATATCTATTCACACTAAACTCTACTTTATTCATTGCTGATAAGGTTCACAATAGCATGATGCTTACTTTACGTACGTAGGTAGGTAAGTAGGTACGTTTATTTGAAATTGCGATACTAAATGGTACTAATAAGAACGTGACACTTCTAACTGCTCTCGTTAAATCTATTCAGATGGCTGTTTAGTGTAAGTGACTATTTCTATAATTTCTAGTTCATTTAAATGTATTGTAGTATTCCGAGACTTCTTGGTATATAAGTATCAATAGGCTTATATAATATTTTAAACCTCTTTTCAAATTAGGATTGGTTTTTATTATTTATTATTTTCTTTTTATTTTTTCGTCACTCTTATTCAACAGAATTCTATGAATATAACAATTTTTTTTATATATTTTTTTTTATAATACGAGGCTGTTTTAAACCCTCAATAAACAAGTGAAATAAAAATCCTTTTTATTGAGAAACGACTTTAACACTAGATAATTTTTCATTACTATTTTTCCGACGTTACTGACATTTTTATAGGCCTTACGTATACAGCCCTAAGTAGGGTAAGAATAAGCTGTATAAATGGCGAAGACATAAAATCATTTTGAGGAATAAGTATTTTCATAAATACAAAATGACCATCATCTGCCTAGCTTTTTCCTAACTATGTTGGGGTCGGCTTCCAGTCTAACCGGATGCAGCTGAGTACCAGTGTTTTACAAGGAGCGACTGCCTCCCCAACCTATTTAACCGGGTAACCCCTGGTATGACCGGTGGTCAGACTTTCTGGCTAAAAAGTCAAAATTACAATACTCTATTCTAAGAATGAGATGAAGTTGCTATATAGATCTGAACTTATCTTTTCTACTTGTGCAACCATCGTCATCTCCCGAGCCTTTTCCCAACTGTGATGTGGTCGGCTACCTGTCTACTCGTGCGATACTTACTAAATATTCCAACTAAATTGATATATCACAAATGATAAAAAAACGATATTCGTTGAAATTAATGATATCCTTTTCATTTTGTATGGGCTACAAGCATAATAAATGAATATAGTTTCTTTTATCGATAACATATTTTATATTGTGAGCACGAGTAATTTGTATTCATAATATTAGATTTCCATGAACCATACATCAATCAAAAACAAACTCCATAGTTATTTCATTACCAGTTTTAAACATTGACAATACTGTGTTTAATTTAGAAGTTCAATTCAAAAGCATAACATAGACAATCAAATCTATTTATGCACAGAAGTGACTACCTATTGAAAATTTTCTTTAAAACAGCGCATTATTATTATGACATTACATAAATATTTTTTAGTATTCATTACGGACCTAGACAATGAGCACTAAAATATATGCACTAGGCTTATGTTAATTGACTCATTACGTTTAAGAACAGAAGTTGCAAGTAAGTATGAGTAATTTTAGTCTCAAAATTTGAGAAATTCCATTGTTAAATTATTATTGAGAAATGTTTCCATTCAATGTTGTAAATAAAGGACATACAAAGTAATAATTAAATATAGTTATTAATTAATGAAAATGTACCATTAAACAATTACAGGTATCAAGAAAAAGTTTTTTTTTCTGCTAAATTCTCAATTGAACGGTTTGCTCTGCCGCATATGCCTATTAGATATAGGTAATGTAAAATCCTTATAAACGTTTGTCATGACAATTATATTTTTATTTAAATGTCCAAAGTTATTCCTCCACTTATTTTTCAGTAACAACAAACATACTCTTAACCCCAACTTAAAATATACTTCTGCAATCTGTTTTTCTCCTAACCGGAACATTACATAACCGTTGCAAATATTTAGTTAGCAAGCGAAAATGTTGCCAGAATATCAATTTAACTTGAATTTGCCGGAATTTACGTGGAAAGAGTTCCTGACACTGTTGTTCCTGACCTCTTTTCAGTTTCGTAAGAAGTATACATATTATACCTGTATATACTGATGCCGTGACAAGGAATAGTAAATTAATTAAACGTATAAAGAATTTATAATAAAAAGAAACAGTAAATAGAAAACTAATTATGAAAAGAGCACAAAAGTTGCCATTATGTAAAAAATAAGCATCACATATTTTTACACAAGAATAGCATGTTTTACATGCATTTACGGGGAAACTAAATTGATTGGAAAATACTTTCAATATTACACAGCCAACAGCAAAAAGTTACCTCATTGTTACCAAAGAAAAGCAAGTCTCAAATCCATAAGCAAACTTAATATTGTTTCAGACTTTAACAGAAAAACAGTAGAAAATAGACGGCCGCTAATATGTGTGAGAACATACACTATTCATATCCACATTAATCTTTCAACACCACCATTGTGAAACAGAAACTACAGTAAAAGTGTAAAATCAAGAAAATATATCAAGATCAGCAATCGCTCTATTCCAATGTCACAGTCTAAAAAAACTTGAACACACAAGTTGTCTATATCGCAACGGAACAATAAAATTATTTAATGTTTTTCTAGACGTTGCATTGGCCCCTTTCCCACGACTTTGCGACATTTTCACCAATTAACTGGCAACACGCGTTTAGTGCTGCATTGCGTTTTAATTGTCGTGATAAAACGCGTCAAAAAAGTCGATTGAGACAATGTTGCCATAATGTATTACTAGATTACCACAGTGTGGGGATTAGTTTTCTATACTAATATTATAAAGCTGAAGAGTTTGTTTGTTTGTTTGAAGGCGCTAATCTCAGGAACTACTGGTCCGATTTGAAAATTTTTTTCAGTGTTAGATAGCCCATTTATCGAGAAAGGCCATAGGCTACTTTTTATCCCGGTACGGGAAGTAGTTCCCACGGGATGCGGGTGAAACCGCTGGCAGAAGCTAGTATGAGTATAATCTATTCTAAGGTAATTTCACATTTCTGTTAGAACAATGGATGCTGTAAAGTTACGTGGATGGTTATTTCAAATTGGACTCATTGTCAAGTACACGACTTTAGGCCGCTGCCTCGAATTTTGCGGGCAGCGGGGCGGCAGCGGCGGCGGCGCGGGAGCGGCAGGATCTTACGCGTATAATCAAATGGACCGGCCCTCGAATACAGCGGCGCGGGAGCGGGCAACGAGCGGTGAGCTCCATTCAAAACGGTGACCGAACGCGCCGCCGCCGCTGCCGCCCCGCTGCCCGCAAAATTCGAGGCAGCGGCCTTATTAGAATGAGCGAGTTTCAACACAGATTTGAATTGAGAACATAATATGTCTTTGTGTCAAATTCTTACTCGAGCGTATCCTTTGAGTTTTACATTACAAATAGATATTACAATACGCTTGTTTTCCACATAATAATTAGGTATAGAAGTATTTATCTAATTAATTATTCATTGTAGGTTAACTAATGAGAAGTTTCCATTACTGGACCATCCCAGTTCCTTGCTGCCTTTGAGGATTTCCACATAAAACTTGTGGTTGTGAAAATCTAATTTTGAAAAGGAAATACCAATTGATTTCTTGAGACAACTACTACAAGCCCTATTTTCTCACTTTAAATTTCTATTCTGTGACCCATTTAAGAAAATCGTTCCTTTGTGCTCTTTGAATTTATAAATCTGTAGAAGACAGGCAAATAGAGTGCTTTATTGAAATTTGTCTCTTGAGTATATTTATACTGAGAGCACAATTGTAAAGTCAAGACCATTAGTTATTTCATAAGATTTGCATTCTGTTCGAAAAGTGACATAGATTCACTTTAAAAATAAAACACACTACAATAATGTATTTTAATATCTTCTCCTAAGCCTGACAAAAACTTTTCCGGAAACCACATTAAAATCGGATCAACGAAAAGTGAAAAAAAACGCGTACAAACTTACATATGCAAGTCAAACTGAGAATCCTATTTTTTTTTTTGTAAATCGATTAAAAATACTGACCTATTTTAAATATGCGTCTTTTACACAGAGACAAAATACTCTAATAACGTATGTACATACAACTATAGGTATCTTTAATTCTTAAAATAGATTAGCAGATGACACAGAATTAGTTCTATTGTCGCCCCTTAGTACTCGCTTCTAATTTAGAACTTCGTGCATACCAAACAAATGACATAACACTTATTTTGAATAACGTTACAAGGAAAAACAAAAGAATTTTTAAATAAAGAAGTGCCTACTTATAATGTTTTGTACGACATGGTTGTTATAAAATCATGGCGTGTCAAGTTTTGACAAAAGTACGTACGAAAATGTACTTATGAGTATTTATTTTGTAGTACATTATTATGTCACTTTTAAGACTGACAAAGTAGCATTATTTTTGTCTTCAGAAATGACTTATGTTGGGTTTTGTTCGAATGTTCAAGGTTTACATACGAAACGTAAACAATAATATTAGAGTTGCTTATCGTCCCAACTTATAACTTAAGTGGGTCAGCGTTTGGTCAGTGTAGTCAGTGGTATTGAAAAGCGATGATAAACTTACTTTTAAGTCCAGTAGAATATACTATAGTATCTTTCACTTAGTTATCGATAGCGATGGATCCAAGAGCTGTTTCATACTGTACCTGAAAAGAAAAAAAAAGAAATTAGTATGATGTTATGAGATAAAATTATTATATTATTATATTGTTATCCGCTACTATATCCAACATTGTTTTTGCTTGGTATGGTGGGCTATTATAAACTAGGAGCTAGACGTGAAGTATCGCTGGCTACTTATTTATTTCAACTTTTACGTGGTAAAAATTGTAATCCAGCAATACTGGAAGAACTTCGTTTGTGCGTGCCAGATGAGTATGTGGGACGGCGGCGGCGGCCGCGGCTGCTGGTGGTGCCAACAGCACGCACTAACCTCTTGCAGCAAGCGCCGATGTCGCGCGCGCTGCGCACGCTCAACGCGATCGCTGAGCATGTTGATTTGTTTTCCTGTTCGTTGAACGACTTCACAAGGATTGCATAGGGTAGTATGTTACGAACTAGAACTTTAATTGTTAATTATATATATTTTTAGGGTTATGTTTCAATTTAGTTGATATGTTTAGAATTTTTATTTACTTCTCTATCGCATTAGGTTAAGATCCTGTAAAGATAGATGTAAGTGTGGAAATATATAAATAAATAAAAAAAAAATGTATTTACTCTTCAGATTACTAAAACAGTCCGGGTGTACTATGCCTATGTAAAATACTGAGAAAAATACGCCTTTATTTGAACTACCTTAAGAAGAGATGCTTTGCTTGCTACATTGAAATGCGGAATGCAAAAGGTTGCAACATAACAAAAACAGCTAGGTATTACCTAAATTGAATAAGTGTAAAGTGAATATATTCGTATACACATGATAATGAGAGAAGTGTTTTTCATAATATTGGCAAAGAAAATATTTTAAAGTATGCAGTTGCATACAAATTTGCTTATTTAAAAATTACCTACACATAAGTTTTACTTAAATATTTTGTTTGCAATAATTCTACTGAATGACAGTGGCCCGTTACAAGTAGATTTTATGCACTAATATGTGACTTTTTTGCCACCAATGAAACTACTATCATTATACCCTTGATCTTTTTCACAAAACGCCATCGGTGATGACTTCATGAAAATCTGTGCCGTAGTTTCTGAGTTTTGCTGAGAAATACATGTAATACATATGCCTGAGGACTTTATTATTGTAAGTATAGTTATCGGCTCGAATCTTGAGCTCTGACCTACATCTGCGCAGAAGTGATTTATTAGCAAAGAACCAATCCCGAGTGACGGCTATGACGCGATGCACTGCGGGCCAATCACCGCTTTAGCCCGCCCCCGCACCTCACTTCATACCACAAAAGGACCTGATGAAATTACTTCTGCGCAGGTGAAGGTCAGAGCTCAAGCTTCGTGCCAATAACTATATGTATT
The DNA here is from genome assembly GCF_030705265.1 of Helicoverpa armigera. Classification (NCBI taxonomy): domain Eukaryota; kingdom Metazoa; phylum Arthropoda; class Insecta; order Lepidoptera; family Noctuidae; genus Helicoverpa; species Helicoverpa armigera. The sequence continues at coordinate 2,197,947 of NC_087132.1, read as the reverse complement.
TATGTATGAAATAGAGGGATTATACCCACAATCTTTAGAAACAACATTAAGTAAGCAGAGGGCACAAGGACATACAGAAGTACGTGCATCAAGATATACATGAGTGAATTAATCAAGCCGAGTTGATAACCTTTTTGAAAGGGCACGCACTTCGTAATATGTTCTACGGTCTAATTAAATTGTTATCATAAGATATTACATATTTTTCCTGACAATGTAAGGGAGGATTTGTCTCTAGAGCGGTTTATAGGTAAATGTCGAACTAGTATGCATACAAACCTTCGAAGAAGACCAGACTTAACCAAGAGATCAGGCTCAACAAGGAAGCAAGGTGTTAAAACGTTTTGTACTCAGTTGGCTCTTTAATGATTAATGGTGCAGTCTTTATGTAAATGTAAGTGGTGATAAGTAATAGTTTAGATGCATTACTGATCATTGTTTTGCGGAAAACCGGCATCATCATTATTTTCGTTATCTCGTAAAAAACGTATGACAGTGACCTTCTTATCTTTGGGATAGACGGAATCCCCCGACATATATGATGTAAGTAGTACCTAGATATTTAAAAATAAACATTTATACGCTTTATTGTTTTTTTAGTCCGTACTTGAACTCTAGCATTGCTTTAAACCATTATTCTGAACTTAACCTCCACGGATCGATTTTCGAAGCGAAGGTTACTCATGCGTTCAGTTCAATACTCAGCTTTAATAGCATTTAAAGCCATGATAAAGCCATTAATTGCTATGAAATTAACGTTCACGATATGGGGTGGAGTTCAGTCTACGGTGACAATGAGTATTTACCACACTTTCCCCATGGATCGCTTTCGATTCAAGTGAAAATGTAAGGTCTAGGCCGGGAATGAAAGTGGGTTTCTGTGATTTACTGGAAACTGTACTTTATAAACAGAAGAAAGTAAAATTAATATTTACTGTTTGAAGTTATTTTAAGCAGCTCATTTCTTGCCTTTTATGGTACCAAACTGTAACCATTTCAATATAATTTTGCCTTAAAATAGGTATCTAGACACACGGCAGTGTGTCCGCCAAGTTCGAGCAAAAAAAGCGACACACCGGCCGTGGGTTATATTACACGAACCATTTCGGGCCAAATTCGACCCCCCTATAACTCAAAATCTATTTTATTTACGCATATCAAATTTCTAGTATCTGTTGAGACCCCCTCACTTATCTAAAATACAAAATTTCATTAATGTACCTATTGTAGGTCTTTAGATATTGACGTCAGAAAATCGCTATTTTTACTATACACTCACTGACTGACTGACTGACTGACTGACTGACTGACTGACCCACTCATCAAAAACCTAGACCACTTCCAATGGTCGTATTGACTTGAAATTTGGCATGTAGGTAGGTCTTTATGTCAAGGTAAAGGAAAAAATCTGAAAATGGCCAAGTGTGAGTCGGTTTCAAAATAATGAAGGTGTAAAATACTCAGTGTAAATTTATACCCCTAAGGAAGTAAAACGAACTAAATTTATCTATATTTATATAATATATCTTCGAATGGTCGTACCGATCTGAAATTCATTACTAAGGTTTGTATTTAGTCAAAGTACAAATCTGAAAATGGCCAAGTGTGAGTCGGTTTCAAAATAATGAAGGTGTAAAATACTCAGTGTAAATTTATACCCCTAAGGAACTAAAACGAACTTTTATCTATATTTATATAATATATCTTCGAATGGTCGTACCGATCTGAAATTCGTTACAAAGGTTTGTATTTAGTCAAAGTACAAATCTGAAAATGGCCAAGTGTGAGTCGGTTTCAAAATAATGAAGGTGTAAAATACTCAGTGTAAATTTATACCCCTAAGGAACTAAAACGAACTTTTATCTATATTTATATAATATATCTTCGAATGGTCGTACCGATCTGAAATTCGTTACAAAGGTTTGTATTTAGTCAAAGTAAAAATCTGAAAACGGCCAAGTGTGAGTCACTTTCGAAAATAACGAATGTGTAACTTTGATCCACGAACATAATATTAGATGACAACATGTCATGTCAGTTAGTTGGTAAATCTAGTCCATTTAGTTTATCTTGTTCATTTCTTTGTAAGAAGCATAGTGCATATTCAAAAATCTGAAAGATAGTATAAATGAGACATTTCCTTAACTAACTTAATCATAAGAAAAAAATAAAATAAACAACCTTACAAAAATAAATGAAATCCCACCCAAAACAAAAATGTGAAAGGCTGCCAAGTTCGATAATATGGAAATCCTTCGCCTATAAAAGAAGTGAGATCTGAATAAGTACCAAGTTCCATACACATACCTCAGTTAAAAATAGTTACTTTTTAATAATGTTACCTACTTGGCAAGTTTTAATAGAAAATTAAATACTTGATTCACTGCGTTTAGTAGGTTCATAACAAGGTGTGTGAAAACTTGCCAAGTAGCATTATTAAAAAGTAACTATTTTTAACTGAGGTATGTGTATGGAACTTGGTAATTATTCAGATCTCACTTCTTTTATAGGCGAAGGATTTCCATATTATCGAACTTGGCAGCCTTTCACATTTTTGTTTTGGGTTTTATATTTGTCACACAACACCACTACCACTAATGCAATGAAACCTATTACCATAATATTTAAATATTCCTCTATATGTAAATAATATGGCCTGAAGCGCCGCTATATACTAAATACCTCTATGAGCGGCTGATGATGAAGCGCCGCTAACCCAATTTTCACGTACTGACATCATTCCATACGTTAAATGGATTTATAGTGCAAAAACATGTTTGCTGTCCAGTGAATTATAAGAATAGATTTTTGACATAGACTAAGTGCTAGTTGAGTTGTGTTTCTGTGAAAGATTCGAGCAATTTTCATAGATGCTAGAACAACACAAAACGACTGAAAAAAACAAAAATTTGTGGTAGTTGCTATGCACCGTTGTGGAGTTCCAATGATTCTGTCGTCTCCATCATCAGAGGGTAACATCCCAACCTTATCGGTCACATAGACTAACCCGATATTCAAACCAATATCGAATTTTCATCCGATGAGTGCAAATAATTTTCGACAGTTACCCTCGGTTTCTCAGGACTTCCATCAACACATCCTGAAGAAATGATAACCAAAAATTTTGAATTGAGTACCACCTGTTTTTCGAAAGTTGGTTGAAAATATTTGCTTCACTGTCTACCAGTGTGATTCCGTGTGTGAATCACCTTCACCTCAGTGCTTGGATTGGTGTATTTGAAAGTATCTGGTAATGAAAATTTGTTTACTTGTTACATGGAAGTTGTTGTTCAAATGAGTTTTATAACTGAAGGTCTCATAAATACTGGGATATGTCACATGTTTTCTGTAGTTTGTGAACTTTGTTCAGAAGTTTTGTTTGACTAACAGTTACGTTACCAACTGATGTTTTCACATAAAGTTGTTCGGTTATGAAACTTAATATTTTAAGGTTCCTATGTGTACTCAACCACCTGATCAACTTTTTGATTTAAAAAACCGGCCAAGTGCGAGTCGGACTCGTGCACGAAGGGTTCCGTAAATTACAGTTAAATCAACCTATCTCAAAAACTATAAGAGATACTTTGATCAAACCAAAAATCGTTGAAAGAGTTAATTAGCATGCATCACCTCTATTTTTCTTAGAATTTTATACCCCGTAGTTATAAGAATAGAGGGGGGGGGACATACTTTTTACGACTTTGAGAGCTGATATCTCAAAAACCGTTCACTTTAAGAAAAATGTTTTTTAGAAAACTTTATATCATTTTAAAAGACCTTTCCATTGATACCCCACACGGGTATGTACATCGAAAAAAAAAATTTCATCCCTCAGTTACATGTATGGGGGGCCCCACCCCCAATTCTTTTTTTTACTATTTAGTGTCATATTTTTGTAGCGGTTCATACAACACATATTCCCATCAAATTTCATCACTGTAGTACTTATAGTTTCCGAGTAAATCGGCTGTGACAGACGGACAGACGGACAGACGGACAGACGGACATGACGAAACTATAAGGGTTCCGTTTTTGCCATTTTGGCTACGGAACCCTAAAAAGCTTCCGATTTTTCTTGTCCATAATGTTGCCTTTGTTTTTGAAAAGATCTAAATTCTTGTAGAATTTTGTATTTCAAATAAAGTGTGTGTTTTCATTAAACAGTCCCTTAATTGCATCAAAACTTTAATCTACCTTAATTATTTTGAATAACTCTCTAAAATAATTATGTCCGTACCTCTCTTAATTCTAAGCGTGCTTTCACAAATCCCCTTCGCAAGCCAAAGTTGACGTAACATACTAACATACAGTTTTTAATTAAAAGTGCAATGTTAGCTCTGTGGGAACTGAACAAAATGTTATTTCGGACAAAATACTGCCGATACTAGCTTCTCCAAACGTTTTTATTTCGAAAATGTTTCAGCATTTTTTACAGAACTGAATTTGAATTGAAATTTTTAGCGCGGAATTTTGTTCGAGTATTTTTTTCGTCGATTGCATTTGTTTTTGTTTTTTTTTTTGTTTTGTTTGTGTTGTTTTAAGCTTTGGTTCGGTGTGAAGTTTGGATAGTAACTTTACAATTCAGGAGTGAACATATACAACCATGCTACAAAAATTTAAACATATGTTGAACACTTGTCTAAAAAAATATGGCTGCAAAACGGACCTTATTTCAACGTGATAATGTGATTTTTTTTTCGACAAGTGTTCAACAGACGTTTAAATGGTATGTGGTATGACGGTTTATGTCCTCAACCATTTATGAATTCCAAAAAAAAAACCACCTATAACATCTTACGAAAGAGTACCTAAATGTTTATTTTACAAAAAATAAACCTTACTAGGAAACAAATGATTTTTTATTTGTACTGAGATTAACTTGACCACAAAAAGTAAGTAGAAGATAAGCTAGCCGTGCAATCAAGCGTGAGATAATGAATTGTCAAACAGATTGGTTCTAGAGGTTGCATCCCATCGCTCGATCGATTTATTGATTTATTCTAAATGATGTTGTATAATGTTTCGTCTTTTACTTTTATTCGATACGCTCTGTTTGTTTTGGTAAACTTCCTTGTTTAATGGTGTTTGAAGATAATGAAGATTAACGTTGCTATGGTGTAACTCATCCATGCTGGATTTATTTCTCGAACATTTTAGTACAATCGTTTTGTTTGCAATTTCGATGAAATTGGTTGTTCAGTTCAATATTTATTTTGTTTAATTTTCGATTATTTAGTTTATCTGTAGTGTTTTCTTTTTGTTAAAAATAAAATAAATTAATGTCTTGACTACCGTTTACAGGATTTTTGTGTTCATTTTTAAATTTGTTGCACCATTTTGTGACTTAAAAGATACAAACATTGATTATATCTCCAGTTAAGAACCTTATCAAGAGCTCTTATTACTGAACAAGCAAACACTAGAAGCTTTATTAGGAAATCTGCTGATCGTGTCATTTTGTAAAAAATCGGACCCTCCTTTCTTTGATAACGCAAAAAGGTACCAAGGAATTATGTCAAGAGGATAGAAAAAAGTAAGGGCCATAGCAATTAGGAACCAGTCTTTTCGTACCTATTTGAAACTAGCTGTTGCTCGCGACTTCGTCTGCGTGGGCAATATAGAATTTCCAATTTCGTTTATTTAATCGTTCATTGCTCAACCCCTATTGGTGATAGCGTGATAATATATAGCCTATGTGTTGAACCGGCCCCAAGGTAATAGTCATGCAAAATTTGAATTAAATCCATGCAGTACTTTTTGAGTTTATCCGGGACAAACATACAGACATACAGACAAAAATTCTAATAACTACATATTTGGGTTCAGAATCGATTATGGATCACCCCCCAAGAATTAAAAAAAAAAATCTATGTACAGTTTTGACTTTAATATCATTTTATTATATGTATAGATTAGAATCAACTGTCAAATGACTTTTTTTCTCTTCACTGTCAAATGAGTAAATATAAAAGTGGCCAGTAGGTAACGTTCTTAATTGAATTTAAGCTGCAATAAGATTAAATACTCATTTTAAAATCTAGGTTGTTTCCTAAACTCATCTGTCACAGTCAGATTTTTAATGCAACCGTGACTTATTCGAAGTGGTCTGAATTTCAGCGTCTAAATAACAAATGCTACGTTATGTCATGTCTGACTTGAAGCTGGGTTAACCAGGAAGGAAACGAGAATAATTAATGTTACTGTAACATCTATTTGATATTGTGAAGTGCGATAATTATATTTTGATCATTATTTTGTAGATAATTTTAGAGATTTAACAACAAATATCGGCCAAAAACTTCGAGATTTCAAAAACTATGTTATTTCTCCTTGACGTAAGATTCATAATTCTGAAAAGTTTTTCATGAACATATGAAAAAACGACCATCCAAATAAATTGCAAATTAATTCAATTTAAAGGAACACGCTACTTTAAATTCATAATTAAACATCTTCTGCTGAAACACAACTTTGCTAACCCGCAAAGCCTGCAACTATACCTAACTACAACAATACCACGATATGCTAAAAGTATAACTTAAACAGTTTCAAAACTTCATAACCAGACGTTCTCGAGCTAACAAAACTATGAAAACTTAAACTTATACTGCTAGCATAACGTGCACATAACTCCTTCAAACTACGTAAGACATTTTAAACTTACTTTTAAACTAATAAACTTGCTATGTGCTCTTCTTAGCAATATAAGTGTAAGACAAGCAACAAAAGTTGCTTCAGTACCTTCACACTGCACACTTTTAGTCGGCCCATAATTTCTTGGTGCTCATAAACCAGTATGAAGATGAACATAGTAAGCATTTTACAAAAATCTGGTTTTTAACCGGTATCACCAGACTTTCTTTGAATTCAGGATTTTCTTAAAAATACTTTTTGCTAGCACTCGGGTCAACTATCGACCGACTATTTAGTCTCCAGTGTGCGGGTGAGAAAGGCAACAAAAGTTGCTCTAGTTGAGAAATTCTGTTCTTGACTATTATGTCAACAGAGTTTGATGCGTCTTTGTAGGTTACACTTCCTTTGTGTTGTACATTTATTGCGGATTTCAATAACCTATTTATATATTGTTTTGTTAATCAAACCTTTGCTAAAAACAGAATTTTGAAATCAGTCCCATATAGGTAAGTACCTAACTTAGATTTTTATCAGTAACAGGCAAAATAACAGATACTTAGATGGCGTAAGTTGTAATATGGACATAACCACATAAAGCTATATTTGCTGAGTCACTCAGTGTTATAATTGAATTTATATTTATATTACTATTCGTGTTTATTGATATTTTCCTCTTAAATGCAAACAGAAACATTGATTAATTTTTGGTCACGACTTTTTAGGTTGAACTGAAATTCCTATCAAAAAAGATTAGGTATGGAGAAGCGCACGTTGCATTGTTACAGGTATCTAGGCTACTTTTTATGAAGGAACTAACGCCAAAAAATCACTATAGGTAAGATGCGTTTAAACAAAAGGCAACCAGATAGCCGAATAAATAACAAACACATCTTTAACGTTTAAATTAGTAACACGTATTATCCTCAATAATAACAACTCATACGATTATTATCTAACTCGTAAACATAAAAGCATTTGCCTACAATACGTCACAGCCTTCCTACCATACATTAATTCTACATGCGTGCTTCTAATAAAGAGACGGTAGTATCCTAAATACTAATGTCTTATTATGCTTGGAAGTAGCAAGTAACTGTTCAGTTAGATTTATATGGTAAGACAATTTGTGTAATGAGTTAAATTAGTCTTTTGTGAATGATTCACTGAGTTCCGAATTTTGGAAGATCTAGGCTATATCCAGAAGAATTTGAGATTATTTTAATTAAATTTTATAACGCGTTGGAACTGCTTCGTGCACTGTTTTGTGGGTAAAAGTAGTCTATAGGTAGTCTTCCTCGATAAATAAGTTATCGAACACTGAAAGAATTTTTCAAGTCGGACCAGTAGCTCCTGCGATTAGCGCATTGAAAAAAGTCTCTTCAGCTTTATATAATACATAGAGTGGATCTACATGTAGGTATTAATTAATTAGTATATATGCATGTTTGGTAGTTAACATTACCGATTCCAATTAATGCTAACTGCAAACCTGATCGTTTGTGTGAAAGAGAACAATTAATTGAAAGCTATCGACGCACGACATTAAATCGTAATGCAGTGCTATTAACCTTAAGGTCAACTGGTGCAGAATGCCTTTTAGTTAAGCATTAAGTCTATATGTATAGGTATTTACCAGCTTGGTATATGTACCTAGGTGAATAAAATGTCAATCAACTGATGTAGTAAAAGTATACCTACACTTATCACTACATAGTATAAAACAAAGTCGCTTTTTCTGTCCCTATGCCCCTTTTTACGCTTAAATCTTCAAAACTACGCAACCGATTTTCATGTGGTCTTTTTTAATAGATAGAGTGATTAAAGAGGAAGGTTTATGTGTATAATAAAATTCATTAAATAGTGGGGAAATACTGTTATACCGTGCGAAGCCGGAGCGGGTCGCTAGTTATACTAATATTATAAAGCTGCAGAATCTGTTTATTTGTTTGCTACGATTACTACCATTTGTAAAAACTTTCCCCATATAACCCATTTATTAAGTTAACTTTTACCCGGTTTCGCTGAGTGGTTTTACCATAATTAAATTGCTCCATAACAACATTCCATTTTAGCAATCTGTCACGGAATTCCAAAAAACAAATGACGCTCTAACGTTTGACATTTTCTCACGAGGTTTTCCTAGAACGGGCACAGATTATACACGATAGATTAGGTTAGTAGGTACGTACGTAAGTCCAGTCCACGTGCGCAGGTTAATAATGGTCACCCAATTTCGAAGCACGAACGCTTATTGTTTTTAGAGTTCCGTTCGTTCGAAATGTGGAGTAGTTTTCTTAATTAGGACAGTGTTCTTTTTATGGTTGGTTCATTGTTCGGTTTTGTTATAAATTAACGTTTTTTTTTCATATTGGTACCTATATCATAAGAGATTTTAATTTTTTCTTCGGTATGTTATTAAATATTCTTAGTTCAATCAGAACGTTATTTAAAGGTAATGACTACTATTACCAGATAAGATCTCGACTTATGGCTAGTTTATGTCATTTTAAGACTATGCAAAAAAGCTACGTCACTAGGCAGAATTTCTTACCTTTAATAGTTATTACCTATTAACTTTTTAATAGTTATTATCGTATATTATGTTTTATCCGGTTTTTTAATGCCAAATTATCTTAAGTTAGATGATTATTTCAAAACTAAATTAACGTAACGGAGCTGCTTACAAAGGCAGGTATCGAATAAAATATATCAAGTTGACGTTGTTTTCATTGAGTGGAAAGTGCGTGTTACGTGACTAGTAACGAAATTGTTGGGCTATTGCGTCTCACATAAGTAGGAAATTTTGGTGACCACACTTTGTTTGAAAGGAATTTTAAGACGGATAAAAAGTGAAGGTATTTGGGTCTTCTGTTGCTGTGTAGTCTTTGGGCTACTTTTAATTTTTTTTTAACAAAACTACTACTACTACTTTAATTTAGATAAGTTTTTTTTTTAACAAAACCTAGTGTCATTTTGCTACATTTAAAAGAGATCTACGAAGTGTATAAATAAATAAAATTGTTGGTACATACGCTACCCGAATCTGACACATTTTACCAATCGAACCTTTCACTTGAAAATCTATTGAAGCTTGAGGTAGGTTGACGTGCTGTCTATACAGGGTAGACAGCACTGAATCTTTTTGGTTGAATGGCTAAAACGAATTTTGATCACTTTTATAGACAACCTTTTTATTTATATACTCTATTTGCATATTTTGTCCACTATTTACCCATATCAAAATCACATAACTTTTTCATTGTAAGTATTAATAATTTCGTTCAATATCAACAATCATGATGATTTTATTGTTAAAAGTTATATTTAGAATTTGATTTGAACCGATATCTATTGTTATTTTTTAGTATTTCACGGTTTGTGCACATTTTTTATAAGTTTACCGGTCACTGGCCGATAGTTTGTCAACCTCTCATAGAGTTTGTCGTAAACTATTTATTTTTAAGAGTGGTGCCGTAGGTTTCTTATTTAGGAAAATATGTAATTTTAAGCATATATATTTTTTTTCGCAGTTTCTTGAAATGATTTTTATGTTTGTAGTTATTTTGTTATTTGCAATCGAAAAAGTAGTTCCAATATAAGAAAAAAAAACACAAACTCTTTTGTGACAACAATGCCCTTCGCACTTGAAAACCACACATTTAATTATTTTTTTCTTTAACACTACAGTTACCTTTTTTATTGATGGTTAATCATCAAATGGCCCGTCCCGCTGTACTTACCTTATTTTAACATAAAATAACTATTATATAAAATGACTTCTTTATAATGTGACAACTGTATAGGCAATAAAGTGGTGTGTGCAGATTATAAGGTGAAGGGTTAACTACTGTTCTGTTAACTATGTGAATGATATTTGCATAAATATTGCAGTTTAATAGTGACATGAGTAAGGATTAAACGGTTGTGGAAGTATTTAATACCGATGAGAGTTAATAGGAATAAAACTTGTGTACTTATTATTTTTTAGGCAGGCGCATTATTCAAATATCATGTAAAGTCTAAGAGTAGGTACTTATACATATAAGCGCTTCCTTCTTACAATAAAAGAGGCGGTCATGTTAAAATAAGCCATTATAAAAATATTTAAGAAAACTTCTCAAATATAATTCCGTTCGATTTTACGGACACCAATTCAATTCGATTAAGTAATAACAAGTCGATGATCTTTAAAAAAATGGAAGTTACTGCAAAAAGGCTTCGCATTCCAAACACTTCCATCACAAACAAAAGAATCGCGAAATAGCGAAACATTAGCTGCCGCATAGTGATGCCGCGTATCGATTTACTAATCGATAAAGTTGTTTTTACTGCAAACATCGTGGCCACTTAATAACAAGTGTCACTTGATTGAACGGCTCGGTTACGGCCGCTTGCTGAAGTAGGAGCGGTAATGTGACGGATACTGTCAAATGCTTGATTGTCATATTTGCACGCAAAATATACTTTAGGCATTTTTTTTGTTCTAAGATCTCTCTACGCTTTATAATAAGGATCCCGCAAGATATAATAAATGATTAAAAACAAAAACCTACGTGTTTTCTTAAATAAACTGATAATGTAAATATTATATGAAAATCGAATATTGTCGATATTTCCTTTTAAATAAAATGCAACCAACGCAAACAGTCTCATATTTAAATAAGTTTTAAAAGCACCTATTTATTGAATCTGAAAAGGCAGTACCTCCAATTCTATTTGCGGTAAAATATACCGCCTACTTATACAAGTAGGCATTTCATTCATAGCGGACAGAAAACTCATTAAAATGACGCCACACTTTAAAGTCAACGGCAGCGTCTGGTTTCACGGTCTGGGTATTCCAGATTCATTTTCAGGCGACAATTTTTAAGTTGGCTGCGAAATACAAGTATTCTCTTAACAATAGGTTTGTGGACAATGGAATAGAGTAGACTTTTTATTAGTGTTTGTTAGAGTTAAATATTTTCCAATTGGTAAGCTTGTAAGTAGGTTTAACTTTGGGTATAAATAAGATGGAAATATTGGCGTAATTATTGGCCTTTTACCCTTGAACAACTGTGCGAATGTAGGTAGGGTTTATGCTTCACAGAGAATAGCTACTTTCAATATTTTTATAGATTAAATTTATTTCTAGTACTAGTAAGTATAAGTACAAGTAGGCAACATAATTTATTTTTATTACATGATAAGGCTTTTATTGAAAATCGTATAAGACATTGAATTGTCTCTCGCTAAAAATATACCGTCCATTCGAACCAGGAAATACTTAAACTCACTTAACGCTCCACAAAACCGCCTTCACAAATATAAAAGCGAAAAATTTCATACAAATACACAATATTACACAATTTATTTACGAGATCGCCTTATAAGACAGGATGTGCCAAAGAATATAAAACAAAAATGACGTTTATTAATGGCTATTTACGACCAAATTCGTGACTCGTATTAAAATGTACGCTTTCTTATTCGTGTTTGGAATATTGAGAAACACGAGATCCGGATCAGATCGTTTTGTTGTCAGATCACTGTAACATTAGGTACTTAGATTTTTTGGCAGTAATCTGTTTGCGTGCCTTAGGAATTTGAATGACTTTTTTTACACGATTTCTAAGGATTGATCTGGCCTATGACTCATGAATCAAAAGGCCTAAAGCCTTTTATAAATGACATTGAACATAAAAAATTGGCTTTTTGAATCGCAAATTTATGGAACAACTTTAGTTTTTTAAAATATTAATAAGGTTGAGGTCAACGATGATGTAAGGCTGAAAATCAATATTTTACATTAAGTATCTACCTCTACATAAGTGACCTCCATAAACCAAAAACTGAGCAATTTGTTTTTAAGTACCGGTTTATTCTTGTAGAATTTTGTACGAAACAAACAATTTCAAGAGACCGGTAAAGACGGTTTAGCGAGCCACTTGAAGGGTCCGGAAGGTTCCAGAAAATCCGGAGACATCGAAAACAAACGTTATAACTTAACAAAAGATCCGTTTCCATGTTTTTTCTAACTTAGGCTTAACTTTCGGAAATCATTATCCCCAATATTTTCTCGGAAAAGGGTCCTTCAGTAAAAGTAAACGGAAAAACGAGAGTCGGTTTGTTTCATTGCAAGAAAATGGGAGACCGTGTAAATATTTTTATCGTATTGACAAAACGGTTTAACAACTCACGTGCCGAAAAATGCACCTATTAAATAACCTACATCTACCTTTAACCTTTAGGTACTTACCTTTCGTATAAAAATAGTTTGAGATTTATCGTCAAAATTGCTCATAAAATATTGGGCATTTCACGTCCCTACAGCTACCAAACGTCATCAAAACAGCAATTTCCTTTGATAGCCCGTATTTAAATATGTTATCTAACATAAAACTTGAATTTATACGTGACGCTCGATTGCAGAGGTGTAGGTCGTTACTTTATACCATGGAGAACAAAAAACTAGCGGAGGTGCCATAACGGAAAATCTCCTAAGAAAGTAGCGCGCCAAATTGCTGGTGTGCGGGGGACAAGGAACGCCACTGTTGTCGTCCTTATACGCCTTTTTAGACCCTATTTTTTTTTGAAATACCATAAACCATTGACAGACACCTCAGAGAATCCGAACGCCTCGTTAGTTCACTCGTAACTAATTGTTTTGGTGATTTCCGCCGCAAGTATTTGACCTAGAAGAAAGAGCCTATCTGCTATAGTTTGACATCTCCGTTCACCTTTCCTTACTCCGTGCTTTATACCAATACCTCGAATAACTTCGGATAATAAATCTTAATAGTCGGCCATTAAAATTTTATTGCCGCCATTTTGTTCTAGCGGATGTTATTGTTTATGTTCACTATGATCGGGAACTTAATATAGTTGTCCTGTAATGTAATATGGGTATTGCTAGAAAGTTAAGTTAATCCTTACTGTATGTTATTTGTGATTGCACTGTTAAACAGATTTTAAGTCACTGTAGTTTGCATTATAGGTAAATTGGAAGCTGGCTAAAATTTGAACTATGGTTTTCCATGCCGTGTTCAAATACTTAGAGTGAACACCTTGAAAATTCTAGAGGTATTTTTACACCAGTTTTGTATGGCTAATCAAAGCCCATACCATGAAAGGAAAACAAGAAAGTACTCTAGATTTACACCACTATTCGCACTTCAAATACCACTCCCTACACTAAGGGTATGTCGATAACAAGAGGGGTAAGTAGTAGAGGGTGTACTGTGGCACACGTACTATGTATGTAGGAAAAGAAAATATTATTATAGGTGGAGAAAGCTTATTTTATTATTCGTATTGTATTTAATACTAGGTTCTGCCAGTTCTGCGATAGGTTTCATCCGAGGCCCGTGAAAACTCCTTGGCGTAGGTATCGGGAAAAATGAAGCCTCTAGCCTACTTCAATAATTAATAGGCAAATAATAATTAAATAACTTTTCAAAACGGACTAGTAGTCACTAAGATTACCGCATAATCAACCGAGTAGTATTAATAAAGATTAATAGCCTTGTTAGTTGAAGTTACATCAATCTAAGATTGAAATAAAAATTACGTTCCACTCATTCATTGATTCAACAGCAAGTAATCAAAAGTGTAAAATAAAACAAAACATTACCTATGTCATAACATAATTATAAAAATACGATAATTTTTATATAAATTGATCTCTTTCATCAATACGAGAATTCCTCGTGGCTTAAAACTTCTCATATTTATAACTTTTATGCATCAAAGAATGAAACAATATTTCACCTCATCATATTTCACACAGGATTATACGAAAGCGCTTTAGATCTCAATTTATAACGCTATGTGATGAATATAGCGCTTTTAAGCGCAACCACAAAGCTTTTAGCGTTTCTGATAGTTTTAAAATTTTAATAAAAATATAAAATGGTGTGGTATTTTGAAATGGATGATAGCATAGTGGAACAATCTGATGATGCGAGTTAAGTAGTGAATCCAAAATATTGTGGTGTTTATTTTTATGGCAAAATAATTTCGGCTAAATTGAAATGTCACGATCAGGATAATAAAAGGAAGGAAGATATAAGGAAAATTTGTAGTCATTGATGAACTATTATCATATTTCAGCATAGACAAAAATTTGAAAATTTTAAACTACTACTACTAATATTAGAGGCAATGTGTTAAGTAAAGAGTACCAACCAGCACATATTTGATTTAAATGGACTGCCAATAGGGCTATGATTCAAGAAGAAAAAACAAGGATAATTAATAAAAATTACACATCAACATAATAATATAAACCATTTAACAATTATCTACAAAAGTATTACAAGCTATTATCACATAACGTCGAGTTGTCGAGTGGTGCAGAGATAACAAAAAAATGTGCTTGTTGACATTAGCTTCTGAAAAGCGTGAATCACTCTTATCAGTGAATGATACTATGCATACTGATAACAGGTGTTTGACCTCCTTGTATGTAAATAGACCTGGTTCAGTTAGATCGTGGTTTCTGTAGATTTTGTAAGATGATAGTGGAGATATTTTTGAAGAGGAAATTATGAAGCAATCGTGTTTTATTTCTCAAAATCGTTAATAAAGATTGAAGCTTCGTATGACGGTTCATAGTTATTATACGTAAGTAGGTATTATGTATTCGATTGAACTTAGCTTTCGTCCATTTAAATTTTTGTCTGATATCCTCTCGATTATTTATGAGTGTTCGTCAATAAAGTGCGGTGATGGACATCACAAACGTTTCTTATTGCACTTCGAACATTATACATGATATACTTTCACATCTAGTATTTTAAACTATGATCTCGAAAATATGAATTGGCATACCACGTGTGTTATCGAGCGTGGTGTTGGTAATTTTTCACAATTCCATTGTAAGAGTTCACTAAGACAATCGGCGGTAAACAGATACAAAATGCTTGCGTGACGCTGCGTGCGTAAGGCTTCAGATCCAATATTGGCATTGGCTTTAAAATATGGCCAACATTGGTGACCTTGGTTGGGTTGATAATCCTTAGGTTAGGCATGCATGTTACGCAGGCATTCTTAAATGGCTGAATCTTAGGCTAATATGGTAGGTATTATTGGCTCAGAGGTACTCTGGAGATGACATATGCTACCTTTTTAACTTTTTCCTTTCCCCGAGACGCAGATAAAATCGTGGGCTAAAGTTAGTATAACAATATTTTACCGTGTGGTCACTATGAGTACCTAATGTTTGTCAATTTTTGTGGTTTGAAGGACAACCTATATCGACCGACAATAATATTGTATAATATTGTTTTATTGACGTTTAAGGAAAATAACTTTAGTAATAGGTAAGTTATGATATACGTGACCGGCAGTCAATGCGTATGATATAACCTGTTTGTTTAGTAACTTGTTTGTATTATTTTTAATAGAAATAATTACTTATTATTGGCTTGCGGAAACCAACACTTTTAAACTCTATTTAACGAATTTGACTCACTTACCTATATTTACTTCTTCTAAAACTTAACTAAGCGATTTAATTTATAGTCCATTCATGGTATGCTATTTATAATCTAGAGTAGGACAATGGTGTTTCAATCATATTTACGCTAATCTTATGTAAGACAATCAATTTGACCATGACATGTCCAAAGCACAATGCTAAACTTTATTTATGTTCAATAGTATTTTAACGAGTTTTAGTATTATTGTGACATAAACTAAGTGGGTAACCACTGTGTATGAAACAAAAAGTAGGTTAGTCTAAGACAGAAACATGATATTAATTTTTGAGGTTTTAAAACATAAAGATTCAAGATATAAAATAACAATCAAAAATTTCTGGACGTGATCGCTGGAACTACGGATTTGAATCTAAAAAAAAATCACTAATTAAAAGCTAGCAAACCCAATCTACCCAGACTAGCCATAAGCTAGATAAATCCAGTTAATTAATCCAATAAACTTCCACATTATAATAAAGCTGGAAGCAACGACCCTTTCCTATATGATCCTTTAATCTCACCACACGACGCCCATGGGAAATTATTATAGATTGCCAGAGAGACATCAGTGCGGCTGTTAATAATATCGATATACCGATATTAATTATTTATTCATTCGAAGGTGCCAACGATTCTAGACTTCTATTAATAACTTGGATGGCTGACGCAGTTTACAATTATCATTTTTAAATATTTATAAAATAAGTTTAGTGTAAATATCTCCTTTCTTATGTTAAATTTTGTGCTGTAAAAAATATCAAAAATATCATCTTATGTTACCTATAATAAAATATCATAATTAATGGCACTGTATCAATATTCATATTTAAATAGTTTCTTTGCTTTAACTATTTCTTCAAAATTCAAATCCCTCTCCTATTTAGACTCCAACACTTATTATTTTCAAAAATAACAAGCAAAATAAATGTTGTCTTTTACGCGTGTTTTCTATATAAAAGTGTCCTTGTCCCCAATGTGAATGAACTGCAATTTTTCCTGCTATGCTTACATAAATACACCCCTAGGCAGACATATTGATCCGATCGCCCTACGGTTCCTTTAAGTTAGGGTAGTCAGCAACTGTAGGCGTCTCTTTCTAGCCTATAGGTCTATCTCTTTTGCACTCTGCGCTTTTAGTTTTAATTTTTGAAGAATAAAATAGAAACTTCAAAAACTTTAAGAATTAAGGTATAAGAACGTTTGCAATATTTCACGAAAAAAATTGATAAAGTTCGAACTATTTTTATAATGACTATTACTAATGAATGACTGACTCCTATAGTTTATCATACATCGTTAGACAGACAAGGTAATGAAATTAACCTTACAAATTAAGAGCATACGCGTAATAAATTAATTCGCCTTTTGTATTCTTCATGTCATGTGGCAACGTTTAATGGGCAGATTAACCTTACTTTAGATAATTAAATATGCCATATTTCATGTTGCTCATCGCGTATCTTAGCAGAGATAACTTACAGCTATGTAATCATGCTTGCTCGTCAACACGCAGATTGCATTTTACTGTGTATTTTAATGATTCGAATAAATAATAAAAAATTAATAAATACAAGACCAAAAAAAATATTTAAGTATTCTGTAGTAAAAGAACGTGAAAGGTGAAGTTAGGAGAAGAAATTCGGAAGAAGACACGCTGCGCTGGCACAAAATAAAATTGGAATAAGGAAGGATGATGATGATGCCGATAAAACAGAAGAAGGTCTCAAACACTACCGGTGAAAATCTTCTGAACTATTTAAACCTATTAAACCAACCTCTACTACAAGAACTGCAATCCCAACACAACCTCTTAGGTCTACAGAACTTCATAAGTAAATGAAACGACAGGATTACACTCAAGGCAGCTGCTAACTGCGATACCAAAGGTCGTGGGTCGACTGGATACCAACAAACTGTTGAAACCATTCCCAACACAAATATTGACTCGTCCTTAGACGGGTTTAAAGGTTTACTTTGGTGAAGTCTCTTCAAAAGAATTGAGTGTTTGTGAGTATTGACATTTTAAGTGAGAACTAGTTATTCAATCTCTTGATTCTTCTACACTTAATCTACTAATCGTAGGAGTTGTGGAACCAACTCAATTTAACAAAAAAATAAGATACAACTTGAGCAGCAATAAGAAATTATCAAGAAAGGTTTAACAATAAAGGGTCTCAACAAAAATCTAATTTAACTTAAATAACAACTGTATCTTTGAAACAAACAATAATATGTCTCGTCATTGCTTCTAATTCATCTAAACCGAAATCAACTGAAATCGTACAAACGTAGGCTATCACAGAATTCCTAAAGAGAAAAAACGTAGACAATAGTAAATATTGACAGTAAAGTCTCTATTCTTTCTTTGGAATCAATGAAGGCGCGTGCTCACATTGAGATTAAGCCGATGATTTCAATTAATGAGTATCAACAATTCAACACTACTGAAACAATCCCATCTGTTTACTATTTGACTGACAAAGGCAGATTCTAATATTGTTTGGACCAGTGTCACTATATGATACTGTATTATTCCAGATAGAAGCTTGAAAAATGTGTGATTCAACAGTAATGTTAAAACAGTATAGATTATTAGTATTTTTTTTACTGTCTGCAAACTTAAGAGGACTTAATATTGTCTTAATTTTTAAGTCATGCATTTGCACCACAAAAATCATTTAATTCACTTATTATTTAATCTAAGCTAAAGAGGACATGTTAATTTTTACACTGCACCAAAGATTGTTCCTTGGGGCATACCATAGGTCATAGTTCAAATATTTGTGAGTCACCTTTATGAGTTTACTTTGTAATGGAACGTCTAAAATGTTACAAGCTCTTGATTATTACGGAGTATAGTAATAACTTATGTTAATATTATGCGAATGTTAATAGGTGTACCTACAGTAAAACGAGGTCAAGTTAAGTTCGTAATTGAGTTAAGTTTTTATAGTGAGAACTTCAAATCTTAAACTAACTAGTTTAATTTCAAACCTTGAACTGTAGAATTCGCATTATTCCATAACAAAAAACAGTCTATGTATGTATTCTGGTAATACACCGATGGACTTCACGCCAATCGATGGAAGTTAAAAAAAAATGTTGTTTAGGAAGTAAAACGCATGTACTAACATCTATTTACGATTACGTTCGAGTATTCTCAGCTTCCGCGTGATCATAAAAAGGCTTGTATATGATTGGTTAACAGGCTTCTAGTTCACTTAAAGGTAGAAATAAGTGGAGCGTTTTCAATTTGTGAGATGGTTCGGTGAAATGATTGCTTCATGCGTGATGGAATTTTAATGCCGAATGTGATTGGACCTCATATATCAGACCTTTTCAATGATCCTTTTTAGGGAATAATAATCCTGAATGAAATAGTAAATGGAGCAACAAATACGCGAAAATAAAATCAGAAACTGCAAGCACCAGTTACCTACATCTTCTATTAAACAGTTATTTATATAAACGAACGTAACTTACGACATCGAGGTCACTGAAACGTAACTTTCATTACACAGATATAAATCATTGTGAAAATAAAAGTAAACATTAGTTACCTTGCGAGATAATCGCTCTTTGATTTATTCGAGTTTTATTAGTATGTATTGTGTTTACAACGATCTGGGACATGATAACTAATGAAAGTGTAGTTATTTATAACCATGTTCGAATAGGAAAGCACGTTAGGCCTTTGTTATCGAGTACCATTAATATATTTTTGATAGACGTTATAGGTAGTCTGAAGCCAAAATCTGACAGCCAGTTACACCAAAAGGCATCGAGTTACCCGGTAATCGGGCTATAAAGATTAAGCCCTACTTTTAACAGCCTATTTGAAAGGCATTCCTTTGATACAAACTTTGCAAAAAAGTAAAAGCTCAACCTACCTACATAATTGGGAAGAGACTTCATATTTTAATTTTTTTGTAGCACGGTCTTCATCAACAGCTTTATTATCGAAGAATTAATCTCTCACCCAGCAGTCATACCTAATCCATTAACTTAATTGGATTAAAGACTTAACATAACTAGATTACGTCATACATTCTATGATATAACAAGCTAACGAGTCACTGACTAATATTTGTAGACCAGACATTTTAAAATTCGACATTCTAATTGTTTTATCCCACGACACATTCTCATTAATTAATTACGTTAATCAATGCTTGAACTTAAACGCTTATAATACTAATGTCACGACACATAACGATAAATCCATTGAAGATGATAATAATCTTGTCTAATAAATAGTCAATGTTAGTATAGAAGAACTACATTATAAGGAATAACATGCACCTGCTTGCTCTCGGGAAGTACAAACAGGTTTTAGACATAAGAAGAGTATACATGATATATGTAAAAGTTGTACTAGACTATCAAATGGTAACAACCCATAATTTGAGACTGGCCAGCGGGTACATTGATGTTTTCACCTTTACACCGTATCATTAGATTATGTCAGTAGAGGTCGAAACAGGAAACAACTCCATGGCTATTGTTGGCCACGATAGAATAAGGAATTTATGAAAGTTGAATGCAATAATGCAAATTACAATAAAAAATTGTTAGCCGAATCTAGACTTTGATCCGGTTTTGCAACTTCTTGGTTATATGAATGGTTTGTAAGGTGAGTTAGTTGTTAAACAATTCGGTGTTCACATGGTGTAGGCCATTGTTAAACAAGAACTGATAACCTAATTAGAGAACAATTTTGCCTTGGTAATAATGAAGGCAGTAAACCACTTTCACTAGATTATAGATTCACCTGAAGAAAATAAAACAGCTAAACATAAGACAATTCAAGATAATTCTAGAACGATATCGTATAACCGTTTCTCAGGAAATAGCCTATCCTATGGACAATATCAAATCCAGTTTATAAATCGTTTAGTGATCTTGTTAGCCTTCAACCATGTTAAAATCGAAACGCGAAATGTCACCAAAGGCCTCAGTTGAATTTGTATCAAAAGATTTCTTGGTTCCAAGATCACTTTGAGGACTAACTTCCATCGTGTGTCTCACCCTGGTTTTGTCTTCATCCTATAGGGTTAAAATAACTTAACTGACGTTATGTCTATTGTTAATCCTATAATTCTGAGGAAATATCTTGACATTAACAAAGCTGCATATACACTTATCAATTTGAAATCTTACATCCCATGGTTTCCGACATGTAATTATTAAAGTTACTTCGCAGATAATCTATTCATTGGCAGTGACGGACGCTGTATATTATAAGTGAATTTGTAGGAAGATAAATCTTTTAATTAGTTCCTGGATATGAATAAGAAGGAAATAGTAGAAAAGTGTTATTTTATTACAGGATACAAGTAATGAGGATTTGAGATTCAAACCAGTTTCAAATGAAGTAGAATGGTTATAAGAAGGTGAAGAATGATGATGATTATGACGTGCGTATAGGAGTTGATCAAAATCAAACATGACAAGTTTATAATAAAATTCTACATGATTCAGTGGTGCGGTAGGATCATTTGTACTCTATGGAAGCATTTGCTAGATTCTTATTTATGACATAAAAAACATGTTAGTAGAAATATTAACATCAAGTTGAATTGATTATAGTATGGATATCTTCCGAAGGTCAACTAGTTCGAGATATTAATAGACAAGTTGGTTGTGATATTGTATCACTATGGAAAAGTGAAAATAGTTTTGAAATGAGTCCTACACAGTCTAATAAAGACGCTGATTTGCATGTTGGTTAGTAGATAATTATGTGCGCTTTATTTTTGTTACATTATTCATATGTTTTCAAAGACCAAAATATTTTGCGCAAAAAATTGTGATTGTACACATATCATTAAATGATTTTATGACCATTTCGGAAGATGACGTGATACTGAATATTGTCCAAAAGCCAAGGAATTCTAAAGTCGTTTAAAATGACGAAATTTTATATGTAAAAAAACAAGACTATCGAATTTGAATGCCACACTGAAACTGGCCGGAAAAAAATGGCAGTCCTATAATTTATAAAGCCAAAATAATAGCCGAGTAATATTCCTGCTATAATCAAGCAATTACAAAACTCATTTATCACTTATAATACCACAAGAGCTTCAAAATTATCGGGTATTTCCCGATAGGTTCGTTGCGAACCTTGAGGGAAATGCCAGAGAATTTTGAAGCTCGTGTGGTATTCGGGGGATTATTTTTCCGTCCCAAATGTCGGCCACAACCTGTCAGTTTGACATAGCAACGACCAGAGAAAATATTCAAAAAAAATTATCAGTATAATACCATGTAGGTTGTACCACGTGACGTCGAATGGTGCAATTCTATTGGTCGATATTTGGGTCGGAAAAATAATCACACACACTTAACGGCAATTGCCGTTTTGTCGTACTCTTTTACAGAAACGTGCGGAAATTGGCCAAACACGCCGTTTTCTTTTTGGCAATTTCTTATAGCTGCAATTATATTTGATCGATTGTATTTCCTTTCAAAGCATAACATTAACTTAAACTAGAACTAAGTAATTGATGGGACCACTTGTTAGTTAGTTAATTAAGATCTACATAGTAATTTATCTTGGCTGCTAAGTACTGGTTATCTAAGAGTTTATGACTTGCATCTAGAAAATTGTCAGTAGCGTTGTCAAGTAGGAGTCGTTTAATTATCCTTAATTGGTGTAGGTTTTTTTTCCTGTTTATGCAATTTTGAATAAGAAACGTGTAAATGAATACTAGTTTTTTGCAGCTGACTGTAGCAATTTTCGTACACATTTTTTTCTAAAGCTATTTTGTTTCTGTTTGAATTTTATGTAAACTTTCACAGAAAATTGACAAATGTTGATAGTGTTTTAGTCCTGTTAACTGCAGTTATCACGCCGCGTAGGCGGTCCAGTCATGCGCAGTGCAACCCCGCCGGAGGTTACAGCGATCCTTAACCTAACTAACAGCTGATCATTGATAAACAACGCTTACAACAATTTGGCCAAATTCCAAAACTAGACAAAAGAAATGACAACACACAAACGTACCTTAGACTGTGTTGAATCAGGCTGCATGTAGTAAAATAGGAAAAACATCCACACAGCTCCTATTAGGAACAGGATTTTGACGTTACGCCGCATTCTGGATTTTTTTTAAACAATTCAAAATAAGAACGTATCACTGGTTGAACGTATCACACTAGAATTTTTCGTCACGTTCGTTCGATGCGTCGCGTTTGTTATGATTTTGTTGTCGGTACGCGGCGCGCGCGGCCGCGCTTGGTGGTGCGGCGTGCGGACTGAACCCAGTTCACAGAATAATACAGATAGCTGCCGGTCATGCGCGTATCGGTCCTCGACACCGTACGAAAATAGAACTTGCACAGTTCGGCTCGCTACGACGTACTGTGCAGCGCGTACGGTGGCCCTCTCACTGCATTGTTCTCCTTGGTCAGTGTCTAGACGTACGGAGCCTGGCAACACGCTAGGCTCGGTTCATCGGAAACCGGTTCACGTGCAATCGCTCTTATAATGAAAGTATGAAATCCAAGGATTAGTTTACCAGACATGCAAACTTTTTTGAGAGCAAAAACTTTTGGAAGCGAATTCCAAAGTTCTTCGCCTCAATCTTTAAAATTGGATGTTGAACTCTTCACAGTTTTCTTTTTCAACTTTTTAAATAGGTTCAATAGAAAATTTTGTATCATCGTTTGGCTACTTATCATCATCAATAGGGCTACTTTTCATTCATGAAGTTTAGTTTACAACTTCTACGAAACGAGTAGATATAACTTTTCGCAGTGGGTAACTGTTTCATTCCGCGAAGATTAATAAATGGGCAAAGGCATTTCATTTGATAGTAGTTTACCTCGATAAAGTCGACCATGGAGTTAATACTCTTATTGAAACGTTTTGTTTACAGACTTATTTAACTTCTGACTCAAAGAAATTTATTTTTATTACTTCGAAAAGAGAGTTGGCAGATTTTCATTCTATCCGCAATCTGCGAGGTGAAAACTTTTGGCAATATTCCACTTTTATCTGCAGAAAGTAAAATTATTTGTCATCGCACTGTTTATGTTGGTGGCGTAACTTTACTGCATGTTTGCTTTGCCAGTAATCTGAGAGCATTAATTTCTCGACTTCGGATTTATTTTCGCTTATCAATTGATAAGGAAGGTTTAGTATGTAGTACCCACATAACTTATATACTGCGGTTTTAGTTATCACCGATGTTTATCGACCCACTAATTCTGTGGTGTTAAGGCAAAAGGGGATGAGTCAGAAATTGTGAAAAATGAGTTAATTACACAGTTGGGTACAAAATTTTACGAACTATCATGGTAAAAAGGAGATAATTCAATATACTGTATTTTATTTCGTGAATCTCCAATAAAAAATACGAGTCTAGTCATAAATAGCAAAACCTAAAAAGTAAAAAGTGTTAGAAAGGTGTCTTTATAAACGCAATAAAAACTAACTTTGTAAACACTCCTAACGTGTTGACACTTATGTGAAACGTCACTCGTCCCTGTTCGTTCTGGTTCTTGGTGATTATGTACACGGTTCTAAATTTCTCCTCATTAAAATCAGTTGTAATCCTCATTATTAGTTTTCTTTTAAGCCCTAGCCCTGTAAGGAGGGTTTATTTATTCGTAACTTTTTAAAGGATATTATTTATAAGAGTGTTATTATAACAATGCATAATGATAACCAGTCAGCATTAAAGTTGTGTAAAACCTCCCTTTTTCATGCAAGGACTAAACATATTGATGTTAGACATCATTTCATAAGACAATGTGTCAATGATAAGATTGTAATGTTAAAATATTTGTGTACAAGTGATATGCTTGCTGACATTCTAACTAAACCTTTATGTAGAGTGAAACATAATAACTTTGTATCTCAGTTATTGTTAACTAAATAAGTTTAAGTTTGCTATATAAGCTAATGTTCTGAATTAAGAGCGTGTACGCTCGGCGCGCGATGTCAACTTTAGGTAATTCAACGCAAAAAACCGCGCAGACTAGCGTCGCGGCTGTGTGCGTGCCTATCATACTTCACGTATAGTCACACAAACCATTTTGATCCTTTCGAGTGAAATTGGTAGAACAAAAAATATATTATTTAGTAAATAGTTAATAGCGGGAAAATAGTGTAAGTCTATGGATGTCTAAAATATAAAAGCATGAAAATAAGTCGTTAATACTTACACTCTTTTGCAAAAAAATCGGGCACCTATGAAAACCTTGGTTTTGAGGACTTTCTGTATATTACATACAATTTTCAACAGTACCAAATAGTCATCTGATGATTAATGACAATGTTAAGAGTTTCTGTATTTTAACCGATTTCAAAAAAAGAAAGGAGGAAGTTTCAATTAGATTGTTTTGTGATTGTTCTCAATTTGATTGTTCCCGATTTCTCAAAGACGCCTGGACCGATTTGAAAAATTGATTGTTTATATGAATGGTCCAGTCCATCCAGACCGAAAAATTGTGGTCAAATAACAACAATTGCCGGAAAGCCAAATATTGGTGAAGAGCTTGGGTTTACCATTGCAAATAAAGTTTTAAGTTAACTATCCTATATGCTTCAAAAGTTATTCGAGATCAAAAGTCAAAATTTGGGTACATCCAAAATGAAAAAAAAAAAATTATAGCTCGATTGGTAACAGACATCTGCAATAAGTGATTTCTGGCCTAAGGAATCCGCCATATTGGATTTAGACTCGCGACACATTTTTTTCGAGTTATTCATAGCAAGCCCTTTCATTTGATACCCATATCGTAGGAATGCATTAAAAACATTTTTCTCCATCTTGGGTATACCGCCATATTGGATATAGAATCATACATTGTCATTAAAACTGAACATTCAAACAAAATTTCAACTCAATCGATAAAAAAAATATGCTTCAAAATTGAGCTTTAAATAAAATAGTATCTAATGTATCAAGATTTGTTGGTCGCGCTTGAAATGTACTCTATTCTCGGTATCCACGGCAGAGGTTATTCACCCTACGCGATGTGACGGAGCGACACGTCCTCTCTCTGTGAAGCCTTGCGGCGGTCTGGTTTGAGTTGACTCGCGTGCAGCGTTTTATAGTAGTTTTAAATAATTTATAAAAAATAAAACGAGAGATTAAATTATAATATAAAGTTTATGTTTTAAAGAAAGAGTTATATTACTATAGTAAATAATTGTTATATTAAATTAAGTAAGATAGATAGGTAAAAAAAGCATTTGAAATTCACAATTTTTCACATTGTTAAAATATTTTTTTCTGAAAGATAGAGACCTAAATCAAAAAATGTTTTCAATTAACTATAGGCATGGGGATTTCGTCTATGAGTAAAAAAATAAATATGATTAGATTTGCCACTGTTTTCACATGAATTTAAGCTTCGAAATAGACGCTGAACGGGAATTTTATAAAACATCTGTTACGTTACAGGGGTTTTAAGTATTTAAACTACACAAATTGAAATTTATGTTCAATTAACTATATAGACAGTGAAATTACCTTGCGTTATTAAAAAATAACATAGTTATAGGATAAGTAGTTACTGAGAAACAGTGGTTTGAAAAGTACCATTTTAGGCCAAATGGCGCGCGGTTGACGTACACGCTCTTAATGTTTTGTTTTTTGGATTTCATGAACTGAGTTATTTTTTTTTTTGTGTTTAGACTCACAAAGCTTTCTTTTAACATAGTAGTTATTGTTAATTAGGAAAGTAAATAATACTTGTTTTGTTTTTAAAGAAAGTTTATTTCTTTGTAATGTTACAATTTTTTTTGTCACAATGATACTTGTGAAACTGTTTGCATTGCTGGTATGCTTATTTGTTTATATGCTTATTGTAATGTATGTTCATATAGACAGTTTTAGTTATTATTTTTATTGGTTTAAGGGCCAGTGTTAGAAAGGTGTCTTTATAAACGCAATAAAAACTAACTTTGTAAACACTCCTAACGTGTTGACACTTTATGTGAAACGTCACTCGTCCCTGTTCGTTCTGGTTCTTGGTGATTATGTACACGGTTCTAAATTTCTCCTCATTAAAATCAGTTGTAATCCTCATTATTAGTTTTCTTTTAAGCCCTAAACCCATCAAAAAGGAGTTTTGTCTAGTTATCTTCTTATTGCATACGTGATCCTTTACTTATAAAATTAGGTATAATGAGATAAGTCGACTTGTGCCTAAATTCATATTCGTCGTTCCGCGTTAGTTGCATTTCGCGCGCGAAGTTGACGTCTTTTTACTAGTGCAACGGTGCAAAAAATCCTAAAATTATGGTTTACGTGGGTAATTTGAGTGTTGAAACCTACAGAAATGAATAGGATTAACAAGTTCGATTTAACGTAAGTATGATGAATTTAAAACCTTTAAATTATGAGCTGATTCGGATCTGGAGGACAACCAGTATGGTTTCCGTAAAGGGCGTTCAACAGTTGACGCTATACTGCTTCCTCCACGCATACGCGTGAGGGTCCTGGCGGTCCTGGCGGAGGAAGCAGTCGACCGGGGCGAGGTGGTTTCGGCGGTGTCGCATGACATCGCTAACGCGTTCAACACCCTGCCCTGGAATATCATAAAGGAGGCGCTCCGTTATCATGGAGTGCCAGGGTACCTCCGTCGCATAATCGGGGCCTATTTATCCGAAAGAGCTGTCGTGTACCTGGATCGAGAAGGATGGGTTCGTCAGAACATCTCTTCCTCAGGGGTCGGTTCTTGGCCCTCTCCTGTGGAACATTGGCTACGATTGGGTCCTGCGCGATGCGCTTCTCCACGGCGTCAGCGTGATATGCTACGCTGACGACACGCTAGTCACAGCACATGGGTAGACGTACCGGCAGGCGGCCATTCGGGCCACAGCCAGTGTCGCGCAGGTCGTGGGTAGGTCTTGGCCTCGAAGTGGCCTTGCACAAATCCGAGGCCCTTTGCTTCCATGGGCCAAGGAAGAAGCCACCTCCGGGGTCCAGTATCGTGGTGGGAGGGGTTACCATCGCTGTGGAGCCGACAATGAAATACCTGGGACTCGTTCTCGAAAGTCGTTGGGACTTCGGGCCACACTTCCAGCGGCTCGCTCCTCGGTTGTTGGTCGCAGCTTTAGCGCTCTCACGCTTGTTGCCCAACCTCAGGTGACCCAATACCTCCTGCCGGAGGCTCTATATGGGGGTCGTGCGGGCGATGGCCCTTTACGCCGCGCCAGTGTGGGCGAGCACCCTGACGGCCCGCAACCTTCCAGTGCTGCGAAGACCACAGCGAGCGATGGCCATCAGGGTTATAAGAGGATACCGCACGATCTCCTTCGAAGCTGCATGCCTCCTAGCCGGATCGAGACCGACAGCCCTCGCGTCACTCTATACATGGCGCGAGGAAGCGGTGGGGCGGGCCGAGCGCCTCGTG
The DNA here is from genome assembly GCF_030705265.1 of Helicoverpa armigera. Lineage (NCBI taxonomy): Eukaryota > Metazoa > Arthropoda > Insecta > Lepidoptera > Noctuidae > Helicoverpa > Helicoverpa armigera. Next base: position 2,169,478 of record NC_087132.1, on the reverse strand, counting down.
CCTCGGCAAGTTGAGTTGCGCAGTTCAGAGCTCCGCCAAGACCTCATTGCGGAATGGGAGCAGCGACTTGCGCGACCCACGGCATGGCACGCCGCTCTCGCGGCGGTAAGGTCCATACTGAAGGAGTGGCTGGAGGGACGCCACGGCGCCCTCAGCTTCCGGCTGACACAGGTCCTTACCGGACATGGGTGTTTCGGAAAGTTCCTGTGTCGCATCGGTCGGGAGCCCACGCCCGAATGCCACCACTGTGGCATCTGGGGCAACGCAGCGCCGTGACCTAGCGGCAGCAGTAGACGCTGCGGGAAGTCTTTCGCTGCCGGCTGTCGTGTCCTGCATGGTCGGCAGCGAAGATGGATGGAACGCCGTCGCATCCTTTTGTGAGGATGTGATGGTTTGAAAGGAGGCGGCGGAAAGGGAGAGAGAAGCTGCTTCCTCTCTCCCCGCCCGCAGCAGACGTGGAGGACGTCGCAGAATGACTAATCTCCGGCCACCATAGGGCGCGGCCTGCGGGCGACAGACTAGGGGCGTCTGTCGTCCGATCAGAAACAGGCCTCGAGACGGTGGCGTTGTGTTGCGCGCGCATCTCTTAGTGGAGTTTGCTGTGGCCGCTGGGTGACGGCCACAGAGGTTGACGGGGCCCGCCTTTGAACATCTGGGGGGCCAATACCTGTCGGGGGTGCGGAAGAATGCTTTGGCGTTACCCGTGCCCTCGACAATAGGTAATTGAAGGCAACACTGGGTGGGTTTTTAGCCGGTAAGAGTTTGGCACACCCCTCACCGACCCCAGGTGGAGGGAAGTCCATGAGGATTTCCCCCCTGCCAAAAAAAAAGGTATATACGTAAATAATAATAGCAAATAAAGAGACGAGTCGTTCTAGGATTTTTTTTTAATTTTTACCGTGTTACGGAAAAAGGAGATATGTCAATTATTTTAATAATTAAGAAATAAAAATATTTTTCGGGTACATATAAAAGACGACTAAATTAATAAATGAAAATTAAAACAGAGTTGTGTTAATTATTTCTATACACTTTTGATTAAACTGCATTTTTATTACAAAACAAACACGCGTTTTTTTGATTAGCCCCTGGTGAAAAGTTGTGTTTTTTGACTCATCCCCTTTTGCCTTAACACCACAGAATTTATTCTTATTCTTTGTATGCGAAGCCCTAAAGGCCAACAATGTTTACGGAAGCTTCCGTAAAGGCTTCTTTTAAAATTCTGAGTTAATATTATTAACTCGGATATCATCATCTTCCTGCCCTGTTCCCAAGTCATTTGGGGTCGGCGCAACATGTCTTTTTCTTCCATTCCTCTCTGTCAGGCATCATACTTACACTCCCTTCTGCTTCATGTCCTCTTTCAGGCAATCAATCCATCTTTTCCTCGGTCTACTATTAACTTAGATACTTAGTTGTAAATCACACAGTTTGGTCGAGTTTTGAACGAACATGAATTTACAAATATAAGCATGCCCTACCAATATTACATACAACTACTACGGATAGCTAAGTATTACACTGTATATCTATAGAAGTCGAAAAAAATCTGTCGTATCAAAACTCGTTCAACCATCACCAACAGCCAAATATTTCCTCTCAATTAGCATATCAGCTTTAAATACCGAACTCATAACTTGAGAGGCTGATAGTTCTTACACAACAGCATAACAGGGCCAGAGTGCCATGCCCTCCATACAACAACGAAGCGTGGGTGACCCGCTATCAAACTGACAGATTAATATTTATTGTGGCTTGAGTGACCGTGGAGAAAAAAATGATGAGCGGAGATGTCATAACGGACGATCTTCTAAGAAAGTAGCATCGCTAAAATTTGGAGGATGAAGAACGTTGCTGGCTCCGCCCTCGTGTGTCTTCTTTAGAAATCCGCCCATTTTTTATAAAACCAAAAATCTTTGATTCATGTGCCAAGTAACCCGAACGCTTTGTTAATTCACTCATACATGACTGATCGTTTTGGGTCACGCTCACCGTATGTAACTATTTTAACTAGAATCTGAAGAAGGCGCCTGAACTGTCTCGTCGTCATCATCGTTTCAGCAGAAAAATGTCCACTACTGGAAAAAGAACTTCGCCAATTTTTGCCACTTTGCTTGATTTTCAGCAACCTGCATCCACTACTTCTCAGCAACCTTAGCCAGATCGTCCATTTAGGGGCGGAATTGTGGCATCTCCGCTAATCTTTCCTTCCTCCATGAGCCTGACAGTGACATGTGACGTCATAGAAATATGACGGCAACAGGATATTTCGCTCTGATTGGTTCGAAGATGGAAGGTTAATGGATATGGGAAAGGAAACAGATGTAAGGAAAGGTATTGTAGATAACGGTTGTGATAACATAATTAATGATAAGTAGTATGAGGTAGAAATTGAGATAATTAATGTTATTTGATTTGTGGACGCAGAGAAAATTAATCAGAATGACATGGAGCGAGTAAGATATACAAAAACAACACTAAGTAGTAGATAATGATATTGCATATTTAAATTGCAAAGAAGCTCTGTATTCGTCTAGTCAACTATTGTCATTTGTTAAAACTTTCAACTTAATTTATTTAATTGAAAGTTGCAGCGTTTAAATAGTGTAGATAGTGTATTCGAGAAATCATGAAATAGAGAAAAATATAAAAACGGTAATAATATAAGGAGATTTGAATTGTCTGCTATTCAAAATAGAAACGAACCAAATCATCATAATATAATACAGCAGTTCTAGTTTTTGTAATTGATCTCATTATGGAAATTCAAAGGTTGGATGATTACGGTGATATTATGGACAAAAATCATACAGAACTTACATTTTCGGCGTTTGGTAACAGCGCCATCTATTGGCGAACTTATCAAGCGCCAAGCGCAGCGCTTAGATGTTACTACAGCCTCATGAAGTTCCAACCGAGCTTGAGAGATGTCATTTCTGTAAGTTTGAAACTAGAGCTTTTTTAATTTTGCTGATTATTTTGACTTCGATATCAATATTTTTTAACTCGAGCAAGTTGTTTGTTATTTATGAATTTTTGTTTTGTGTATCATACCTTCTTCTAAGTGTACTCAGGAGCGTTTAAATATTAAGTACTTACAACTTTTCAAAATTCTTTTTCGTTAGCCCAAAATTCTTTTATGTCTATGTAAGCGTTCATGTAGTTATACTTACTCGATAGCCTCTCGAGTTACCTATAATTTCTGTCTTAAAAAGGGAACTGAGTTCCTTTTACATTTATAACAATTAGGTACCTATTAGATAGGGGTGGAACTTTATCAGCTTTTCCTTATTGTTTTGTTGTGCACATTTGTATGAATTTAAATATCAAATAATATATTATCAGGCATAGGAAATACTATTGTTATAAACGAACCATAACTAATTGCGGTAATTATACTCCTGTAGTACCTACTTTCCTACTTAATTCTATTACCACTACCGCATAATAATCCAGTAAAAACGTTCACAGTTGCACTTGTAAAAAGTGCAATTTATTGCAACTACAATATTACACAAGAATAAAATTGTTTCTAACTTACCTTCAATCACAAACATAAACAACGTTTAAAAAAGAACGTTATTATTCATACCATTCATACACCGCCTCCAACGTCCAGTGACAACACAACTTTTTAATCTGCATAAAATGGCATCGCTATCGGAATTAAAAAAAATAAGAAAGAAAAAAGGTCAAAGGCATAATGCCTGTGCCTATACTTTTTTCCCGCTTTCCCCGACCGTTCCTGTCTGTTATCCCGCCAGAGTTCGTGTGGTGTCCGACGGGAGCGCGCGTCCCCTTGCCGCGTGATCGATTGGCGCGTAACAAACTTACATCGAGGTTCGAAATTCGAATTTTGAATCGTTCGGTTCGAATAGTTCTTTTTAAATTTTGTTTCGTTTGTGCTTGTGATGTTTTGTGTTCTTTTTTATTTGTTGGACGTAAAGATTTAGGTAAGTTTTTTGCAAACTAATTTATAAGTACCTTATAGGTAACTAAACAGAATCCATTGAGCTTTTAAAAGCTCTCGTTCTTACTGATAATGACTTAAGCATGAAATACCGACCCTTACGTCACCCTTATCAGTAAGAATTCCAATACAATCAGTCTGATAGTTTTCTGACCTTGAGAAGAACTTCAAACAATGTAAACTTTATTATAACAAACAAATGACAGTTCATCAAGCTCAAACATACTTTGATAATGATGACTTCATATAAAAATGCTACAATGTTGAAGATATAAAAATGTCATACCCTGTATGACAGGAAAAATGAATCCCAAACAAAAATAACGTAATAAAATGAAGTCTTAAAACCTTCTTTATTATGAAAAGTAATATTATTTACGGCAATAAGCTGGAAGTCCTTCCATTATTTAATTATGTCTGAAGGTAAAAAGTTAATGAATTTTTCGAAGCGCTTTCATTACCATAGATTAAAATCTTGTACGCTGTCGATTCTTGAACGCATTTTACGATGCAAATTATGTCAATTTAGTTATAAAAGTAATGTTTCGCAGTTTTATAAGTACCGTAGTGGACGTTTGACAGACTTGTGATTACTTTTTTTGTTTATTAGAAGTTACAGGACTGCCTTTCACCTTAAAAAAAAACTTTTTTACCCTGACAGCATAGCAAAGAATTGAAACCAAGACTTATGTGGAGACTAAGAACATTACAAGTACATAGTAACAGATGATGTTAACACTTAAAGCTCATACAAAAAGACACACCATAATGAAATATGTACAATTTCAAATACCAGCGGGTACAAATAATAATCTGGCAAGGTCAGCTGCTTCGCCAATAATTTGGCGGGAGACTGAGACCCCGTCAGTCTCCCCCATGTCTCATGTGCAAGTTCACCCCTATAGAGTGCAATATAAACAATATTAGCGCTCTCTCTTATTGTATTGAAGTTTCGCCAATAGAATATTGTTTAGGGAAGTTAGATTACTATAGGTATTAGAGTCGGGAAAAAGCTGTTATAATTTAGTCTTATATAGGATATTCATTTACATAGATATTAACATATTTACAATACCTATAAAAAAACTATCCTAGTAAAACAAACAAACACTACCTATAACAAAAATATTCGTCCCCATCGCTGTCAACTGGGAGCGTGCCCATGAGGCTGGGAGCATTACCTCGTTGGATCGTCATGCTGATTCTTTGGATAACATATAAAAAAATTCTTTGATCTGAGTACCTATATAGATAAATAAACTTTGAGTCTCTAAAATTCTGAGCGAGATTCAACAACTTTGAAGCGAGTTTCATGAAAGTGAAAATGAAAAAAAAAGTTTCTTCTGCTTGATTAATAGCTTTTGTTATACCTACAGAGAAGTTAGAAAATTAAAAGACACTTATTATATACTGGTGCTACATCCCTATACAAGTTACTATTCTCTATTATATTTTTTTCAACAAAAAATATAATTCTTTAGGTTTTTTAATCATCAAGCTTATCGACATCGCCAGTTTTGCTTACTACGCCAACGTGGGTACAGATCTCACCCCCAAACTAGCCCCAAGGCTTTATACGCACTGCACCCCATCCGAGTGCAAGATAAACAATAATTTAGCAGCTCATGTATGTCAATGTTCTTATTCGAAGTTACTTTAATGTAAAGCTGGTTCATTTATTTTGCTTATCCAAATACCTTATGATGAAATAAGACGAACATAATAAAACGTAATAAGAGTTTGGAGGGACTTGTAGGTAAATAGTTCTGTGGACCTCGTACGAGCAAAAACTTGTACAGATTTTGATGAAACTGCGGCAATGCGTAGGTAACTCAATGATTTAAGGTTCAGCGTATTTTTTTTCCATACTGCTTTGACCAGCATCATTTAATACATGATCATCATCATTATAATCTTTCCAGCCATTCTTATCAACCAAAAGAATACTAAAACTATGATATATGTTTTAATGCCCATTAATTCTTCACTAAATGGACATTCCTTCTCACTAAGCTTCCTTAATGTCGTATTATGTTCCTCATCAGTATCACTAAACAGTTACTAATTACCGATGTATGTTCTTCTGCTTTTTCGTATTCATTCATTGTCTTTGGCCGTCATGTCATTATCATGGCTATCAGTGTCTGCACTACTCAATTAGTCACTGATTTCCATTTTCTTTAATTAACAGACACGCATTGATAATCAAATAGACGTTGCGTTAAGAAAGACGGAACTCTTTTTTGGACCTATACATTGCGCAAATAGAGATACCAATGAAATATAATATTTCAAAACTTTTTTGACGAATTTCTTTGACGAAAATGTCATAGGAGGCCTACAGTTTATATTCTCCCAATTATACAATTGAACTTAAATAAAGCACATTTTTCATTGCAAATGTTTTAGCCGACTGGGAAGAAGGCTTAAAGTTTCGCGCGTACCTAAATAGTTTTGGAGTCCTTTATACCACTCCGTAGATTCTGAAGGACAAAGAAATTAATGTCGATAAGTCCCTGAAAAATTCGAACTGGTCTTAAGGAGACATGCACCCTAAAATTCTTTAGTAAGATTCGGTCTTTAACCAAATCCGCCTTAGAAAATAATACCCACCCATTAAAATGTATCTCCCCAAGGTCATCTGCACTTAAGTGGGAAGTGTGGAGTTCTCTCCCCTCACGTTTGTGGTCGTCAGACGGACCCCGCAGAGCATAATGTAAACAATTTTGTGGTGCACTGTAAAAATATCGATAGGTAAGCACTAATTTATTTTTGTATTTATTATATTTATATTTCGAACATTAATATTGCTGTGGAGTGTGGTGGAGAGAGCCAGATGAGTTTGTGGAAAACCTTTTGAGTTAGAAATCATTATATTATTATGGTTAGATCCATTTATTTAGGAGATGTCAAATATGGCACACAGAGGTCATAAAAAACGAAATTTTTAACCAACGTCCAAAAACGAGGAGGTTCTCTGTTCTTCTCTTCTATTAAGTTGTTTTATTAAGTTTTATATTATGTAGGTCTCTCTTAAGAGTTGAAGTTGACTATACATGTTATGTTAAGCACTAAGTGATTGTAATGGGCAAATAGGTAGACCGGTTAACCCTTTAAGACCTGTTATTGACATCTTTGAGTAGTGGATCATGTCTTTGCATATCTTTGATGTTATCAGCACCCTATTTTTAACAGCAAAGATAGATATCGGAACTTGTATTATGGAGCTCCAAGGAAAATATATAATGTATTACTAATTTATAATGTAATAAGTATCAAAATTGTAAAGTATAAAAGTACCATAACGAAGACAGAAGAAGTCAAAATCACTTACGTACCTTCAAAAATAACTTCCAATAGTTGAATTACCTTACAGAATTCTGTGTATCAAAAATGAATATACCTGTAACACAAGCCATTTAAATAAATGCATATAGAAAGCAATTTGTCTTCACAAGTTGCTTGGTCCGGCAATAATCCGGCAGAATTGAATCTCCCCTCGTCTTTGTGGTACGCCCTACCTACGTATAGACAATTTAGGACTTACGGGTAACATTCATATTGATTATATGTTTAACGATGAGCTAGGAAATGAATTAGATTGTGCATTATTTATTTATTAATCAGATTTAGTTTGGGGTTTGACTTAACATAATATTTGGTTCGGACAGACCATGGCTCCTGTCGTTATCGAGTTCTATCTATTATTTCGTATATCTTGATTGTGTTAAATGGCGATTGCAGGGTTTTTTTCGGGATGAAATATAACGCGAATAAAACAGTTAGGAAAGAGGAAATCCTTAGCGTTTTAAATCCTGGGATCCTTCTACTGATAATCCCGTAATCCTCGCAGTAATTAGCAGCAATTAGTCTGATGCCAATGTTGTTAGGGATAAAATACTACTAAAACTTGATAGACACGGGATAATACCTACTACCTCTACAATAAAGGCACTTTTCTTTTTAATTTTATGTCGTGTAGGTAGGATAAAAATCTCAGAAATATATTTTTGCTAAATTTCTAAGAAGATCACGTCGTAAAGCACCTTTTATAATCACAAGGTTTTCATTCTGTGGTATCCATTTTTTTCATTCTGTGGACAACCAAGTTTGAATCAGATACTTTTAATCAACAACACACCCTCTACATTAGTGGCAAAACTCCCCACATTCACAAAATAAAGCTTAAAACACACGAACGGAAACCTAGTACGTACTACACACAATTTACAGATTAACGTCAGTATAGATGCGCTGGTACCAGTCAAACGCTGTAATAATAGCGTATTGCACCCCACCCGCGAGCCTCACCGTCCGTCATGTGCACTCGCCCTTACATAATCTAAAACAATTTAGTGCTGCGTATTAAACGGAATTCTATACTGTAATTTGCTTTGAGGATTTATGCGAAGGATAAGGGGTGGAAAAAATGAATTTTTAATTCGGAAGTTTTATTTGAAGGTGGGAGATGAGGTTAGATGGTTTCTCCGTAACAATCTGAAACTATTCTGTCATCTCTAAGAATCTATTGCAATGGTCAATACTCACTTCTTAATCATAGTTTTCAAGTCGATTTCAATTTGTATTCTATCTATTAGAAGCCACATCTTATTAGAAGTCCGTTCTTACGTATGCAACCCAATTCCAATATACTACAAAATTCTCTAATTGTTCATTGTTCCCAATATTTCATAATAATCCATCAAGCACACACGACCATTGAAACGTTGAAAATAACATTTTCCATAACAAACTTGCCCGCCGTGCTAACCGATATTCCACAGATTTATGACTTCCTTAGAAAGCAGAACTGTGGGGCATTCTTTGATTTCCATTCATTTCCGAAATACACTATGTTACCGATTTAATATACGGTTCCTAGACTTTTAAGGATATTCTGTGAAATAGCATAAGGAAATTTATATGCCGAATATTGAATATGAACGACTAGCTTTTACCCTTGGTGTCCTCGTAACATTACAATTGATACTTTTAAAATTAAGTATGCCAGGAATTATTTAAATGGAGTCAATTTGTATGTCTGATTTCAGATGTCTGTTACTCAATACTATAAACAGCTAAATTGATTTCATCGATATTTAGCACACAAAGAGCAATTACCTTAGATTAATACATAGAATACCTTTTAAACATAACATAACTTCAAATAAAATAGCACTGACAGCTAACCCTAGCAATACCAAACCACCCAGTCACAAACACATCACAGATCTACCAATACTAGATGGTGCATAATTTTCGCAGCCTGCACATGACGGCAGAGAGCGCAGTCGGTCTAACTGCCGCTAGCATTATTGCGACCACTCGACCTTGATGAGATAATAATTATGGTTGACTATGTGCCGTAGTGTAGACACTCCAGAATACTCATAAGTCTGTGTAATTTTTTTTTTTATGTAGCAACTGAGAAGCCGAAAATCGATCTCAGTGGCGTGCACTTGGAGAGGCCTATGTCCAGCAGTGGACTGCGATAGGCTGATGATGATGATGATGATGATGTAGCAACAACTATTAAGAGGATAGCTTACATCTTACAAGTTAACTGTTTTTTTGACTTTTATTAAAAGATTGCTTCAAGTGAACATACTGATTTATTTGCGATATCTGTCATTCTATGTTGACGCAACTTTCTTCTAATTAAGGTCATTGGGAGTGAGTGATTTTAATTGTTATGCTGTCTTAATGTATGAGCAGCTTATTGATTTTCTTTACCATAGTTGGAAACCAGGTTACATACGTTGAAGAAATTGCTGTTGAATCAATTAAATCGTCATTAAAATAACGATGGGAGTATTTATGATAAGTTTAGTTATATTTTTTTTCCATTTTACTACTTTTCACTCTTTATTGAATTAGGATTTTAAGCATGACTGGTTTATCTATTTCAGTAAGCTTCTGTCAAAGCGCACATCCGCTTTACGACTACCTACTTTTGTCATATATTTCTCAGGAGCAATTGAAATTTCGCCTGCTTAACACTCTTGAATTCTTAAAATAACAAGTTCCACCCCTACTTACCAACTTTGAAATTCTTTGTTCTGTTTTAGCCAACATCTCCAATGAGACAGTCATCAATGGTGCGTCATTTGCACAAAATGCACAATAATTAATGACGAATCTGTCTCATTAATTGTTTCATACATCTGAGTAAAGAAACTAAAGTTGGGATCGTTAGCAGAACCAGCTACAACAGTTAAAAAAATAAATATTTGGCGCCTATACGCAATTAAAATCCACGAAACTTGTAACGGGAGATTGAATACGTCACGGCAACACTAATTAAACAATTTGTAACGTCTGGATACCCAATTTGTGAAATGTATGAAGTTTATTTTTTTCACGTTTACTTGGTTCGTTAGTTATAATGTTTTGTACTTAATGATGGTGTTGTGTTGGACCTAATAATATCCTTAAAATTCAATTGAGGAAGAGATTCGGGCTATGCGGATCAGTATGTTAGTATGTTCCGAAATATTGTGTGGATGAAAATTCTAAGAATAAGGAATGCTTCATATTTAATTACCTTATGAGATACTTACGTAAACAAAGAATAGATACAACAAAAAAATCAGAGAACCCCAAAAATAATGGAAAAACAGAAGAGGTTTTCTATTGTAGGGAATATCAGTTCACTTTGTAAATAATTTACCAAAGTAAACGAATAAAGGTAACAAAGCAAACAAACAAAGTAGAAAACATTTACCGGAAAATATGACAATAGTTTGTGAAAAAGTTTTTAAGGAGAACTTCTAAATTGTCCTGTATGTGAACTGAAGCGTTTGCTTTCGTAACTAGTGTATGTACGCTACACACACTAGTTACCTACAGAAGTTAGTTGTTCAAGTGAATAATGGATATTTTTTGGTTTTGAAAAAAATACCATTGAAATTAAAAGAAAGTAGCTGAAACATCTTAAGTCTCGAATATTGATCATCATCATGCTATTTTTTTGTCAAAGTTACCGAATGGCATAATTTTTTTTTTTAATAAACCGCTCTTTAAAAAATAACAATAGGTTGGTACTTATAATGAATCTGTTATAAAAATACCTGCGTATTTTACATGCTTTTACATTTAACACAAAAAGTATAGCAAGTAGGTAAGTACATAAGTACTCGGACGTTATAGGTTCACTTCTCGTTTTGTGTCAGTCGGTAATGCTTGGAGGAGGGTTCCGTAGCAAAACAAATAATACAAACTGGAGGGAAATATCAGAATGAATTGGCGGTACAAAGAGTGATAAAAAGATAATAAAGCTTCTGCCGTGTTATGTAGTATATGAATATGCTTACTTCATTACTTATAAAGGGTTGATTTAATTAGCTATTATTTTTTACTTCTTTTTATTGACTGAGATACAGGTTTAATCACTTAACAAGCCCTAGGGTAAGAGTTTTCTCAAATCTGTCTGATAGCCTCTGATGTGGTATTGTAACAACGACTGCTTCTGAAAAACATTCGGTAAAGTCAGCTTTACTTTATGTGACCACCCAAGCACGTCGATGTAGCATGGCCAACTTCAAGACTTCATGCTGCTTTATGAAAGTTTCTAGAATCCACAAAGCGATTTCGGCCTGACCCACAAATTCATCCCCTGCATGGAAGTCGCAGTAAGAAACTGTTCGAAAGAGTCACCGTAACTCTAGAACACGAAGGGCTCCATAAGGAGCATCCTACTACAAAATTGTCACCACTACAAAATCCTCTTACAATACACAGTGTGACCGGTTACAAAATGTGTCCAGCCGAATATAGAACAAACCCATTACCAGACCTAACCCTAGGTGTGGCGAATTCCCACCACGGAACGAATCATTTTTACAACCTTCAGGCGACGGGAATACACGGTATTTCCTTGTGGATACTAAAATTTCATTTCACGCTACCTAGTAAATTCTCTCTAACGTAGTTTTAGGTACCAGTATGAAGGTTTTAGTGCCTACAATATATCTTTTGTACCTAAAGTTTTTGCAAACTTTGTATGTAAATTGCGAGTTTAAGATGCTAGAGAGGAACGTGTTATCAGTAGTTTATTGCTGAGGAAAATTTAATGAATGAGTACACCGGTGTTGGTACACAATATTTTGAATGTTACTTGTGGAATATTTTAAGGTATTTCAGCATCAGTTGCTGAGATTCAATCTCGATGTCTCTTTATTACAATATTTACAATTCAATCAATCTTCGAAACTTATATTTGGACCGATGAAATTTTTATGTAAATAAGGTCATGATACCCTCATAATGTTATTCTCATAATCTTTCTAACACGTACAAAGTGTCTTTAGACACTAATAAATAATTTAATCGCTTCATATTTCACTTCTGACAGTAAAGTCACTAAAACTTCAGACAAAACTGCGCTGTTGAATGTTTTCCTTTGAAACTTACAAAGCATGTAATTTATAAATTATGCGTTCCTACAAATTGGTAAGAGTTCGTTGGAAAGCAACCTCTGGCAGTCAGCCAGGATACCGTAAGATAGACTAACTTGATTGTAACAACTATTCGAAGACTTTACATTATGTTAACATAGCACATAACATTTAAAATGTATCCTCTTTAAAAATATCCAAATACATTATTTAAAGGCATAAAGCATTTACATAGAAAAAGTCTCTTATTATCTACGTGTATTTCAATTTCTGAAAATATAAATAGAAAAGGCATCCCACCTAAGGGTGTTGGTATATGGGTCATAACCCCATAACTTCACTCAAGTTGCATTAAGGAACTAAGTCACAAAAACTCAGGATTAATAGTTGTCCATTAAGTAGCAAAGACGCCACTACAAACTTAGAGACATTTTCCCCTCGAACATAGGGCTAGGAACAAATTGCCGGCACACAATAGTTTCGACCAGCACGCACCATTACTGCCTACCCCACAATGCTGCGTCGGCTTCCACAATGGAACTATTGAAAAGTCAGAACAATAGTTAGGCAGTGTTTACATTCGGATTTTTCGACAGCGACAGCTTGCGATCGAGAGAATCGCGTGTATGTACTGACTTTATCATGTCATGCCTGCACCGAAAATCTAAAAGAGAAAAAAATCTTGTAACTATTTATTAAGTCCATAGTAATATTTCAGTAAAAAAATTACAACAAATTGCTTCATTAAATAGCCTTTGGCACAATAAAACTTTTCAGAAAAGATCAGAATTTTACCAATAAAAATGTATGTAAGCCAAAAAAAAGCCGACACTCGAAACTTTTCCAAGAATAAACAATATCGGAAAACCGTTCGGAAACCAGAAATCTGAATAATGAAAAAGGCAACGTATTGTTGGAATCAATAAAAGGTGCAATTTTATCAAAAGCAATACTTTTCTTTTATATTTTTTACAATTTTGCATTGAACTCTGAAATATAAATATTACGCTTTTATGTGAGGGGATTTTTTGCTAGCATTACTTTTAACGAACACGCCATAAGTATTAAATACTTTTTCTCGTAGATACTTTGGTTTTAACTAGGTACTCTACTAGTGAATAGTGGCACTTTACGGGTGCAAATATAGACATTTAGCAACGCCCTAAAAGCTTGCATGTCTCAAAAAAGATTCGGGCGTTTGACAAGGCTTGAGAAATGTTGAGAGTACTCTATCGCGCGCCCTCTTATAGGCTAGCATTGACAACTAGGCACTTTCCTACACTGGTGCAGTAAAATTCTTTTACCAGGTATGTTCAGAAAAATAAAAAGAAACTTTCAGTAATAACTTTGAAGAATAAAAATAAAATGGGATGTAAAATATATCAAACATTTTTTGAAATTTATTTATACAAATGTAACTTTGTTTACAATATTTGAATAAACATATTTCAATAAAACAGTCGACAATTTATACCAAAAAAATAACACACTTTTTTCCCAACATGTAAGCCAAAACTAATTTACGCACGCGACCAAGTTAACACGTCAATCATCGAGTGGGGTGCATAGTACCCCACCTCGGGCTTTTGGTAAAAACTCTTCTACCCTCACATTGCAAACAAAGAAACTTAAATTGGATCCCACTTATTGTTGTACAAAATCGAACTTTGAATTTTTTATTAGTTCCACTGTACATTATACAAACTGTGAAGGGCTTAAGTGGATTATTGAATATTACTTCTTTTATACGCCTAAATACGAGTCCCGAATTTGTATAGTCAACAAAGGGCTTCATTAATTTCAATTTGAATTTATATTGGATTTATTTAATAAAAATGTTACACACTAGTTATTAGCTCTAAATATAAAAACGTCGATAAAAAGTTTACATGCTCCAGACTTAAAACTTTTTATTTAATTTAAAAATTTAAACGAAAAATAGAAACAGAATGTGGCCTTAAAATGCGGTTCCCTGCGGCCCTAGTTAACGAGTCGGAGCACCGCGTTCCACAGCACTTGCCAAAAAGCTGCCGAGTGACAGGGAGGGCAATACAATTTCTTACATAAATACACGCCACCGTCTCACTTACACGGTGGCATAGGAATTAAGTTGCCCAGCATTCCCGCTGGAGGTAACAGCTACATTCGCTCGTTAGGCCACAGTTGCTCGCACAGCCGTATTTTATGTTTTTTTCTCTGCTACTGAATTTCAGAACATACATATTTAAATACAACGTGATTCTTGTACAGAGTACATTTTTATTTGGACCAGTGGCATGTTCATTAGTATCCGGCGTGTGTGCCTCTATAATAGTTATTTGTGGGTTTTAATCCTCAAAGTGCCTCATCCTTTCTTGTGTCGAGCACATTTTGGACATGTGAGCCTTTGGAATGTGAAAAATAATGTTATTCTTTATATTTTATATAACTGTGTATAATGTTTTCATTCCCCAAATTCTTTATGTGATTTCACTGTGATTTGTTACATACATTGCTTTGTTTTGCGATGAAAGCCTTTTGAATCCCATAACTTACTAGCTCAGTTAAAATATTGTGCTAAAGTTATAATTGCTTTTAATACTAAAGTTGAATGCTGCACTGGTACTACAAACCATACCTATAAATTCAACAAATGATGCTACGTAACGATATTACTTCTGCATATTTCCCGATGTCCAGCAGAATTCCACATTATGCTGAACGAGGAAATTTTATTCTTTTATTTTCCTACACGTTGAAGCTAAATTCAAAAATTTGCTGCCCTCGCATACCGGCTGTCGCATGCATGCAATTTTAAATAGCCATTGTCAGAACTATGTTTTATCGAATCCTATTTGATAGAGGACTTTATTTTATTTCCTTTGATGCACAAAAAATGCTTTATTATCCTGCCTGAAAGTTTTTCCAATGTAATATTAAAGTACCTTCACAGGTTCCACGAATACGGTAGCACGTCTGGAATTTTTTCATTTAAATATGGATGTAAACTTTGAAATAAAAATAGTTTTCTTTTGAGCGAAATTCCGTTAGAACCATGGCTAGTTAAACCCTCAACAAACACGTTTTGATGCTAAATTAAACCTTAAGATGACGTGTTACAGTTCAGATTTGTTTATCAGAACAAACATGCGTGTTTCACCGTCGGCTGTCAAGTTGTTTTGAAAATAATTCACGCAGAAAATTCCTAAAAACGCCATCCCTTGAGAAATAAGAGTGTATCATCTAGGAAGCGCATAGTTAGCAATAGGTTCCTCATTTTTTTATGTGTGGACGGAAAGTGAGGTTTTTCAGTTTCAGTTCACTTACTGAGATTACTTACTTAACTTATTAGTTTCTTGGAGCATCAGCGTTGATGTTGTTACATTGATGAAATGACATTATAATCATGTTGCTGAACAGATCTTAAGAGATTAGAAGTAATCGGCATGATGATGTTCTTGCAACGGGAGATGTGTGTATATTGTCACTGACAATATGTCGAAGACTTTGAAATATTTTCATTTGACCGTTCGGGCTCTTCCCTAGGAAAGCTGAACTTATCAAAATACCATGAGTAGGCACAAAATAAGTGATAACATGACAATAATATGAAGATCGACAATAATATATTTTATCCAACAATAATTTGGTTTGATCTTGCTATTTTACAGATAACACACAATAACTTTACCAAGAAATCCAATACCTATATTCTGAATACGGTTCTGTTTTTCCTCATTTGTTACATCAGACGTTACAACCATTCATTCGTTCCAAACGTAAAGTTTTCGATACGGACATCTAACGCTAGTCCATTTCAACTGTGGATCAATCGGCACAAGACTTTGCGTCGGCGCAGCTTGTAAACAAACAGACAAACGGATCGACCGTGTTTATATAGTCGATCTCTATCAAGGTGTAACAATAACATTTGAGTCAATGAACCTCAGGTTACTTTGTAAATGCCGCTTCTTGTAAACTAAAAGTAAAAACAGTGCGTGTTTATTATATTTAGACTTTTTAAAACTATTTTTTCTGGTAGGTAGCCCTTTGAAAGGGTTTGGTTACGTCAGTTTTGTTTTTGGAATTAGGATGTGGTTGTTAAGACCCCTATTGATCAGAATTTATTCGAACAATTCCAATGAAATGTAATCCAAAGTTTTATTTATGTGGTATTTCGCTATTAAAATAATTATCTCTCTAAAACTTGAAAGATTCTGTAAACGACTAAAGTACATTTAAGTTTACAGTTTCAGATAAAAAAACCATTATCAAACCAAACTGATCACCGAAAGCTCAAAATATTACAGTTAAAATAGCTAAAAATCAAACACTAATATTAGGCCACAGGAGCAAACAAACAATTGGACATCGCCAACAAATATTGTTCTAAAAACAATATAAAAGTGAACAAACACACGTATTTGCGAACACACATAGAAATTCCTCTTTACGCTGATTTTTGAACAAACATGGAAGAAAATGGCCGCTTATTGACGTGCCTAAGCAAATAGAGGGGGTGCTATTTGCTGGCAATAATATTAATATGTACTAACTGCTTTATGTTAGGAATAGGGTACATTATTAGGTACTGCACTGTTTGCAATTGATTGCGTTCAGATACAAGTGTGAAGAGTTTTTGTTCATATCGGTAAATATCATTTATAAGTTAATCTACAACTGTGAATTTATTTGTCTGAAACGTTAACTTGAGATATATCATAATATATCTACTTACCTACAGAGCTAGTATAACCTACCATATGGCATATCTTTTTTTATGGGAAATCATCAAATGACTCCTCCTGCTGTGATCTCTTTCTGACTAAACCCGCCATGTTCCTTCTTAAGCCCTCTACGTGCCAGAGCCGCGGTAACTCTTGCGAACAATCCCGCAGCCCCGAAAATGTTGCATATCTATGACAACGCTTGGAATGAAACTGAAAGTAACAAATTAAAGCTGAATAGGTTCTTAGGCAATAAAGTCGTGATTGTCGCTGTGACTTACTGCGAATGTCGTGATCTTTGACCACAGCATATACTTAAGCGGTACCTAACTGTTAAAGCAATTAGTTGCTTTCGCAATTCCTTGAAGTATTTGTCCCGTTGGAAAAACTAATCAGGCAGGGTACTGGCAATTGATTAAAAAATAATATAGCTCCTTACCTAATCACGCAGAAAATGTATTAAATTAACATGTAGGTACCTAATTTAATATAAAATTTTATATCATTTAATTCCGAATTTTTTACCAAATGATGTAGCCAATGCACAGAAACCTCGTGAAAAACCTGTACATATTAGGTTTAAGTTATCAAAGACACCAAGTTTAACACTCCGGTAAAGTCGATATACTTACCTCATGTTAAGCGGAAAGATATGTATTGAGTCCTTACCGTGGTAGGTAACCCTCCAACGGCTACGAATCAACCGCGACACAGATACTTCAAATACCAACAGTTCCGTCAATCAATGCGTGACATTTACCTAAGTTGTTTTTATTTACTGAGGAATTCCTTGGCTGGGTGCCACCGTACCTACTTGATTAAACATCAAGCTGTAGGTCAATAAGCTAGCGAGTTTATTGCACACCTTTTGTCGGCACTTTTGTTCACTTGGTTTAAGACCTATTTGTCACATTATTCACGATTTGTCATCAATAAAATGCCTTTGTTATTTTAGGGTTAAGTTACTGGTTGAAATGAAGCTTGTATTTGTTGGATGAGAATTTTCGATGTAAAATACGCAATCAGTAAATTATTTAAAAGTATTTTTTTAACATGTATAGTTTTGATAAGTATGTGAGTATCAGTGCTTATGGAGAAGTGGCAGATAAACAATAGCAGATGTTCGATAACCATCAGAGTCTAAGTGGATTGACTAATTAATATGGGCCGTAAAATGCTGTATCGAGCACAATCGATCAATTAATCGCGTCAGCTTATCACTCACTGTCTAGGACATAAAACTCCATAGCGTCCTTCCTAGGCAGAAATATACAGATTAATTTGTCATTCACAGCTATGCGTCGGTAGAAAAATAATGACAAAGGGAAATCTTATTACGAGGAAAAAAATATTTTCTTCCCGCAGTGATGCATGCAATGATTGAAAAAAATCGACTAATTAGGATATTTTATTAAAAAAAAGTGTAACTGACTTCAAATCGTCTTTATTTGCCTATCCGCGCTTTCTATTCCTACTTCAAGTATAAACGCGCTAATCTCTAGAAGCACTGGTTTGGTTTGAAAAACTATTTGAGTTTTATTTATTTGTTTTATCAGAAAAGGTTATAGTATACTTTCCATTCGGGTGCGAGAAGTAGTTCTTGTAGGTAGTGGGTGAAACAACTGACGTAATGGATAATGAACTTTCACTGAAATAACAATTTTCCGATTCAGGTCGCGCGTTGAGATAAACAAACTCTTCAGCTTTAAAACCTTTGTATCTGATATAGAGGTACGATAGACGAATGATATGATAAGTAGAGATATCTGAATATAAATCTATGTGTATGCCTGTTCGACATAACAAAATTACGGATGTTTATTTAACGAAAATGTAAATACAGGGTTCTATGAAACGCAACATTGTTCGTTTTCCTGCGTTTTAGATGCACTAATCATTTTACTGTGACTTCGGTGCATACAAGCCGCACTTTGTTCCCGAAGGAAGTAAACGATAGTAAGTACAATTTAGAACGGGCTCAAGTCTGTTAGTGGTGGCTCATGCGTGTTAGTTCATGGTTAAGTTAGGATACTATAATTAATTGATTGTTAGTAGGTACATGGGTGAAAAATAAGATTTTGGGTACGTATGTGTGCCAAATTCTGGAGTTTAATTATGTTAAATGAATTACTTAAGCTGCAATGATTAATCAGAGCTACAGTGTAACATTACGCTCTTTTTAACTGGAAGACTGAGTAGATGATAAAAAAAAAATACTAAATTCCATATTTAACTTAACCTACATCCTATACCTAAAAAATATAAACGAGACAGGTTGTATGGATGTTTGTTCCTATTTGATGTAAAATCCACTATTAAAATTAAGCACTAATAGGTATACCTTATGTATCAGAATAACATTAATATACTATTTTTTTATGCAGATAGGGGAAGTACTTCATTCGGGAAGCGGGTGAAAAAACTGAAGGAACCATTTTGTCTTGGGCACCTAACAAGCAGATAGACTAAGTAACTTTCGCATTAACTAATATTAGCTAAACCCTCTATCACAGATAGATTAGACTTGCTAAGGAAATGCACGCATCACATTGCAATATATGAATACCGGCCAAGCGCAAGTCTCGCACGATTAATGTTCTGCATGATCTATTATTCATTTACAGTGCTGGAATGCTATGTTAATATACCTGCTAATTTTAATGTAATTTGTTACTATGAACATATATTTGAGAAGAAAAAAATAATGACACTTTTTATAAGTAATTAAACATTAAAATAATAATCAAAATCAAAAGTAATTTATTCAAAGTAGGCTGAAAATCAGCACTTTTTGAACGTCAAATAAATGTGAATTCTGAAATTTTAAACATTTTGTACAGACAACATGTCAACTTTCTTATCACGTTTTGATAATTTTGTACTACAGTTTTTAATTTCATACCTCAATTGAAAAGTGCCAAAGGAAACGCGACTGACAGCCAGTCACCACCGATAGCGTTCGCGCAACATTTTATCAATTACAGAGCAGAAAATTGAAAAATATCTCAAACACCAAACCCAGACACTTTTCAATATGGCCACTTAAAAACCAATTTTCTTCGCATTCAATCAGTGCATAAAATACTGAGACAAAAGCTTTTAATATGAGAAAAAGACCTAATCAATGTCTAGGATAAAGCTCTTTGCCTATAAAATTTCAATATCCCCGTTTAACAGACTAGACTTGGAAAGCGGTATTCTCATTTCTAGTCAATGAAATTGCGTATAATTCCCTCGCAATCGGCCGTCTCTTTTGTGTGGGGAATGGGTAAAAAGGACGGGTAATGAGCTCGATATTCAAAGGTAATGACAGCAGGAGATGAATAGGACCAATAATATGAAACAGGCGATGTATGTATGTTTGGGTGTTAGATTGCAGAACTGTAAATTGGTTTCGTTGTTATATTGATTTTCGAAATGCGAATGCGAGTTGGTGATGCTAAACAAATCTTGAGACTTGCGTGTATACCACATTTTAAAGTTGAAGGTGGTCTTGAGATAAGTCTGCTTTTGAAGTTTTACTTTGTTTTAATATCATAATTTTTAGTACAGTCGTTAATTATTAAATGTTTTGTGTAAAATAACTGTAAGACAACAAAAACAGTATAAAATAAGCTAAAGTATGGAGACGATCTTTCAAGTGTTCGCTAGTTTTAAACTCGTAACATTATTTTAGACAAATTACAGTTTAGTTGACACGAGGTTCTTGGTGTTTTAAAAAAGTTTAAAAGTTCATGTAACTCTTCTCCAAGAGGTGCTCCTGGTCCTGTTCTAATAATATGTTAACATCTATGCTAATGTATATTAATAGCGTTACATAATATGTATTACTTATAAAGTTTGTTTAATTATCTCAGAAAATACGTACTGATTGTAGGTATAAAATTATTATAATTACAGTGTCAGATAGCCCATTTTTCGAGGAACTCTTTTTTCCATCCACAAAACTTGTTTTCGTATACCTAATGATAAATACAATAAAAATGGTAATTATAACAATATGGTTTTCAATAAAATGCGTAAATCATTATGTACCTGTTCTATGTTTTAAATATCTATTAATAGCCGCGTACCCACCTAGCGCACAGGCTCGCGCGGCAGCCTCGCGAGCCAAATGCCTCGGCTGGTGCGGACGTGGACGGCCTGCCTCGGGCGCGCGTTTGCTCGACCGAGCACGGCTCGGCCCCGAGCCATCTGTTGTCGGTAAACTTGACGCGCTCAAAGGTGCCTCAGTGAGCGCTGTGCGTTAGGTGGGGACGGATGTGTTTTGGCTCGCGCGCGAAGCTGCTTCAAGTTTTGTCTCTTGCCGTGTTTGTCTTCTGTTATTTTGATATCATGGGCAGTCAGGAGGAGTCCATTCGCTTAATACAACTGTACAGCACGTACAATGCGCTTTGGGACCCCAAAGATCCAAAATATTTAAACAAAAATCAGCGTTTTATCAGACAACAATGAGCACAAATTTTCGAACTCTCGTACGGACATTCGTGTAAAATTATGTACAGTCTGATCATATACTAAATCTCCAAGTAATCTATTTCCACATTGGTGGCGACGCTCATAAATTTTTCTAATCCAGAAGCGTCTAGGTTTTTTCTTGATACGTGACTGTTTTCGTTTCTTTAAACAATAAGCAGCTAGGAAAATAGCTGCAGCTGAAAATACACGACTGTCCATTACGAATACTCTCGGACTTATGATGGCTCAGGCTGCCTCGCGAGGCGGCCTCGTGTAAATTGAACAAAACTACTGAGGCTGCCGAGGGAGCCATCGCTCGCGATCCGGACACCGAGGCTGCCGCGCGAGCCTGTGCGCTAGGTGGGTACGCGGCTAATAACCCATAAGTACCGAATAAATGCGTGAAAATCAAAATGAGTTGGGCACAGAGGAAGGAAAGGTAGCAGAGATGCCATAAGCAAGCTAGCACAGGCGCCTTCTTGTAGGTCAAGTAACGTACGGTTCGCGGGATCGTTTACTAGAACTAACGAGGCGTTTGAGTTCCTTGTCAAATCAAAAGCAATCTCTCAAGATCTTGAGTAATTTGTGATTTTATTTTGTAAAGAATGAGCACGTCCTAAGGAAGGCGTACGAGGGCGGAGCTAGTAACGTTCCTCATCCCCCGAATGCTAAGGAGATTTTGCGTTATGACATCTCCGCTAGTCATTTGTTCTCCATGGTTTTGAGACTTTGTTTTGACCGTTTCTAAGATTTTGACCTTGTAGAGGGCCGAACAATCTATTAATAACAATGACTTATTTAAATTGGATACAGAACTTGAATTTAGAATAATTTAAATAGAATATAAATATTTAAGTACCAGAAATACGTTTGAATGATTATCATAATAGTTGTGACTTCTTTGACGATAACACCACACCACTGGTGAGTAACCAATACAAAACAAGAATTAAAAAAAGGTTTAATTTTAACTTTTCAAGTTACATAACATACTAATATTATAAAGCTGAAGATTGTAGCTAAAGAGTAAGTTTGTTGGAACCCATTTATTTAGCCAAGATAAAAAAGTATAAACTATTTATCAAGGAGGGCTTACTTATGATACTTTCTATCCTGTAGTTAAATAAAATAGAATGCAATAATTTTGTACACTTAAGGGAACTAAAAGTTTCAATATTTTTTTTTTGAGATTATTGTCATTGCCTACCTATATACATTTTAAAACAAAACTACATTTTGTGCAAGAACTTTGATTTAATTTACGTCTGTGATTTATTAATTCTAAAATTATGAATTTCCAGAAAAACAAAATGGTGCGGTTTACATTGATACTGAGTATTTTTCTTATTGGCAGCCTCGTTGTTTTAGCCAAGCCTACAGAAAAGAGTTTTGAGGTAAATGCTTCTTAATTTTTCCTTGCAATCAAATATCAGATCTACCTATATTACTTACCAATATTGTTTGGGTTTATTGATACTATCCCAGACAGACCCATTCGCTTGGCCCCTGTTATGCCGCTTAATGACGATGGAGCGAATAGAGAGTTCTGCTGTGTCTGCGCAAATGCTTGTGTATGACCTATATGACCTACGTAATTGGCTAATCTTCATAGAAAAAAGTCGCCGAAAATCAGCCGTAAAAACCATGATGATTCTTTAATAACAAGTTAAAACGGCACAATTGCAATTTTTAAAATTATTTTTTCTCCAAGTAGCAAAATTACCCTTTTTCAAAATTTTCTTTTTCTCCTAGTGACCTGGACAGCCAAGTGTGTGTGAGTGACCTTTATAATATATATAAAATCTTTATTTTTTTAGGAACAAGTTAAAGAATGTGAAACTTACGGGGGCAGGGTTATTTACGATTCAAGTGTAAAATGTCCCACATACCAATGTATTCTGGATGAAGGATCCGAATGGCCAGACTTAAACCCAACTAAAAAATGTGAATCCTAAACGCGTATAGTATTAATAATATGCTTTTTTTGTTTCAATAAAATATTAAGTAGTAAAATGTTTCCTTTATTTATAGACCCACATTGTTTTGTCTCATCTTGCCCTGTTCCGAATTTTATTAATTGTTACCTTCATAAATGTTATTATGCTAACTAAAATTCGCTCCCTTCCACTCACAGAGGACTTCATGCCGTATATCAAACAATCCATTCATCTTTCTTTGGTTCATTTCTTTTTCTCTATTCAACCTTCTTTAGCAACTAATCCGACAATCTGTCTGATCATTTATAATAAACTATATCACTTAAAGATTTAGACAGAACTGTAGCAAGACAAGACAGTTCAAAGGTTCAAGGGTCACCCCACCCCCACTTCTAAAGTGCCAAACGCTTAGCTTCATACCTTAATAACAACATAATAATTAAGATTCAGGTCATGAACCGTTTCTATTACGAATTCACCGAGGAACCCTATTCATTATTTAAATGATAATATCTAATTAAGTCTAAACTGCAAAATAGGCACATCTATGCCTAGTCACGTCCACCGAGGTGTCATTTTAACAGTGATTAAAGTAACTGTTAAAAGCAAAAGTGCTATATTATGACGTAACAAGTATTTGGTTTTAATGAACACTAGGGAATTTATAATATTATGCTGCTGAGGACAGGCTTTTAGCATCTCATTTGTTTTTTGCATTTCTCTTACAAGTTGAGGTTCTATTTGTTCAGGGATATTTTTTGAGCGATGCTGTGGAAATGTTGCCTTTTGTCTATGTTTGTAATTGTACTTTTCTATCTGGAGAACGTAGAATGACGTTAGTATAGCATACTAAGCAATACGAAAAATAGTACCTACTTGTTAGCATATTTCGCCCCTATATATCTCCAAGAGCGTCGATATATCTCTCTACATCTCAGTATCCTTTTCTTGTAGTCTAAAAACAATCTCAGTTCATTTTCTCATCCTTTGGAAAGCAGTGATTAGGTTCAAAAATTCTGATTTGAAAAAAGCACTTCTTTATTTGAGCCTTTCTGAAATGAATATTTGCAACCATTTTTACCCATACTACTTACTAACGAAACATTTGACATTTTGCTCAAAACATTTTTCACGTTTTTTCCTCCATGACTTTTCTATGTTTAAACTGACGTTAAGAAGTCGGTCAGTCAGCCAGAGCTTCATTTAGATGTCCCTGATAACATCTGCAGTTTCACATCTTTTCATAGTCGCTGAATGAGCACTGAATCAAGACTCTCTTGTTTAAGTACCGTGGTTTTCAAATCAGAAAAATCTAGACGTCTTCTTGTATGAAATAGCTGGAGTATGAATATTTTTAAATAGCTGTTTGGGGCCAAGCTCAGTATTACGCACGAGGCGCTTTTGTAGGATATATGTAAAAGGAAGAACATAAAAAGAGTGGGTACATAAGAGACTATTAAGGGAGTAGGTATATAAGGGAGAACATAGGGAGTGTATAAGAGAGTACCTAAAAAGAAGTAATAAGTATCGCAACGTATCTAAACTAGGGTTCTTGGCAAAGGACAATGGGCAGATTGGTATACCCCACCAATAGCAATGTCATATATATCATTGGATAGGCCTTTTTATGTAGAACAACATTTACTATGACAGCTTTGCTGAAATGTTTGTCCGTTCTGAGATATAGATCAAAAACTGTGCAAAAGTTAGAACTAAGTAATCTATTGATAACTCAAGTTTTTAAAGGAAAATCTAAGTACTACCAAGTGTAAGTCTTGTAAGTGCTACCTGCTGTGCCCGTTAGGGTCCATAATTGTTACTATTATGTAGCATTTCAACCTTTTATTGTATCAACTGGATTTTGGGCGTAATGAGAAACCGCACCAATAGCAAAGTCATATATATCGTTGGATAGGTCTTTTTAATTGGAACAATATTTACTATGACAGCTTTGTTCTATTGTTTGTCCGTTATAAAAGGTTGAAATGCTACATACCTAATAGTAACAATTATGGACCCTAACGGGTACAGCAGGTAGCACTTACAAGACTTACACTTGGTAGTACTTAGATTTTCCTTTAAAAACTTGAATTATCAATAGATTACTTAGTTCTAACTTTTGCACAGTTTTTGATCTATATCTCAGAACGGACAAACATTTCAACAAAGCTGTCATAGTAAATATTGTTCTACATAAAAAGACCTATCCAATAGTATATTTGACATTCCTATTGGTGGGGTATACCAGGTCCCATATATTTGTGCCCATTGTCCTTTACAGTGCCTACAGCGACCTGCCCTTGGAAATTGGAAACAGTTGGTACTCAAATAAGTTGAATATAAAACTCTAGTTTTATTAGGTAGGTAGGTACTAAAACATAGTAACTGCATCAAAGTATCTGCCCGTATAACCGCTGGCGGGTAATTAACATCATTACCGCAATCGCTTGATAGTTTACTTTGTGCTAACTTCATTTAGGAAATTAATAGCCTAATTCAAAATGTCATTGCCTATGGCTGTTGCTGAATTATTCTACTGTAATTACATTATAGTATTATTAAATTAAGGCTTTAGTACAACTGCAATGAGTCATTCAGATCCTTCTTTAAAACTAAGATATTTTTCCTTCCTTTTGTGTATGTTCAGTTTCCATTCTTAATTAAATTGCGGATAATCCTAATGTACTTACATACAAATAAAGCACAACAATATTATGAGTTTGCCACTTGTCTGATTCTGACCTTTGTCAACATTGTAATTTAACATTGTAAACTTAAAGTACGATGACTTAAAAAAACAACGACTTAAAATCTCCTCAAAAATATCACAAAAATAAGCTCGAACTTCCATTTCCATCGTCACAATAGCAAAGCCATCATCCGCATCCCATAGAAAAAACTAAACCAGAGGCAACAAAAACGTTGCCTATCACCGTAGAATCTAGGTTCCATACTTGTTATACCGGGACAAACCTCACGACTCCAATGGCGGCTTTGAGAGCCGTCACAATGCTCGTTCCAGCCAGGCTTTGACGGATGCATCCTAGGACATTGCAAAAATACAAGCAAAAATCCCCAAACGAATTTCAACCTTCGGTACTCGCAATAAGGACGCTGTAACATTCCTTTTCAGTATTCATCTCGTGCTCGACAATTAGACGGGCGATAGTGGAAGATATGAAAATAGGCGTTATTGTACTAATATTAGGTCTGTATTGATGTAGAACGCTTTGTCTGCGCGTATGTATTTCGGTACGTGAGTGAAATTCGAGAACTTATCAATGGATTTAGACTACAATGGACGCTTAGTGAGATACATGATTTATTAATGGAACTGTATCGAATTACTAGGAGTTGCGCTTCGATAGATAAGACTGGGGTATCTTTTGTTTTCGGAGTGGTATCACTATGTATAATGGATGTTCATCAAAATAATCCTTTAAAGTTTCCGAATTAATTGATTAATAAACACTCAGTGCTATACATTATCTTTGATTCGTCATTATACGACAATCCAGTCCCCTTTTCGGCAAACGACACAACAAAGGCTATTTCAGCTCCCGTCCACGGCTCTCTCATTACAGCATATTTAATTGACAAAATAAAATCAAAAAAATACAAAAGCCGCTTGATGATAAAGGAAACACAACTAAAACGTGTTTCGCGACAGGATTTCAATACCGCCCCTTGTCTCATTCGTTAGAGTGTCCTAAAGAATTACGTTTTTTTTTTCGCAGTTCCGCCTAAGGACAATCGGGGCTTCGTAGGCCAAGATGAGTGGCAGTGGGATGAAGGGAGGCCGGAGGATCCCCACTCCGATGCCTCCGCCCAAGGAAACTATACATCAGCCCAGGTAAAGTAATACTCGTGAATCCTGCAAGGGTAAAACGTGTTAGTGCGAAAGCGAAATTTATAATAGCACAATGTGTGAACTGTGAAATTATTGCGAGGAGGGAATTGTTTCGTTGTAGGTAATTGATTTTGCTGGTGTAAGCTAAAGTTGGTGTGAGATTAACAAAATGTCTAGCGTAATTTCTATTATGTTTTAGAAAGTTGAACTGAGATAACACAGTTGGATAACGCTAGATTCAATTTACAGGAAAATGAAAAAGTTATTAAACTTTAAGCAGTCATTATATTGCTAATTTATAAAACAAAATAGAAAATGAATTGCGCCTTTATCAATAGTGCCTGTTAAAGGTTGGAAGTTGGCAGCTTTAGAGTTATTTTATTTCATTGATAAACACAAAACAATGAAGCCAGCAATAAAAACAAAATAGACGAACTCTTTTACGATACAAAAATAAAATCTTAATGAGAGATAGCCTCCAAAATTCTAATGCCCTTTATAATCCAAATTGAAAACAACAGTTGATAACAAAGGTTTCTTTGAAGGTACTCCTTGAACCATTCCTCCTCGTTGAAACACGTTAATGACACTTACCAAGGAACAACCGGAGATTGGGAGGTCCCTCCTATAAGCTGTGAACTTTGGCCCTCATTCCATGTAAATTGAGACCCTGTAATAAGGCCTTAATTTGAATATTTTATTTATTTCGTGTTTCGAAAATCTAATCTACATTAGGTGTTGCCGGATTTCGTTTGTTGATTATTGAATAAGTTCATTTGTTTATTTGGGTTCGGGAAATGGAATTTTCGAGTAAAAATTTTCATTACCGACCTTTGCGAATTGAGGGTTTTGTTTTAAATTCTGCCTATACAATTGGGTGATTTAAATAACTCTCTTGAAGTTCATTACGACATCATGATTGGAAATTGGTACCACCAGAATAATCAGAATCTTTATTTTTTTATATTTTATATTTTTACATCACATCTCACTCAACATAAATGATGTTATTAACTTTTTTTTCACCGATATTAGAAAAAAAAACACTTTTATTTCTGTTTTGAACTCGTAACGAGGATAACGTTTGAAAATTCCCAGTTGTAAAACAGAATGGGAGTTGGCACATTCAAATGTTTGGGTATTAATTTCGCTGACCCTACTAGAATTTGCATAACGACCCGGGCGTGGCCTCAAAATCATAGTAATGACTACCGCGGTAGTGAGGTGTTAAAAGCCATTTATAATAGTTAAGTTGTCAGATGCGACATTGCTCTGTAAGCGATATGCTTGTGTTCCAAGACAACGGAATATCGTGTGACTGTGAACCCACTTCTCAACGTAGCGTGTAGGCTGAAAAGACAGACTGTCACATCTGCGTGACCTTCTTTATTTGATCTATGAACTGTTTAGGGTGTTTTTTGTGTTGTGACTTTCTGACAAGAATAGTAAAAATATAGTTTTTGGTGTTGTTCGCCCACCAGTTGTCCTGTTTCTTGATATAAGTGGCCTTTATCAGATCGATGCGAAAATAGTACGCAAAGAATTATCAGTAAGATCATAATGCTTCAAGTTCACGTAAATTAACATTGATTATTTAATAGTATTGTGCAGCTTCTGCTTTTTATCTCCAAATCTATTTTCCAGATGAAGTGAAAAAATTATGTTTAGCTACCTTATTTTGTGTGTCATTTGTTTTATATGTAGGTAAGAGAGAAATATACAAAAAATATTTGCTGAAAACAAAAGGTCGTATGATAATGCTATTGCCTGAAAGAACCTTGGAATTTGATAGGAAGCAAAAATATGCAACCCTTTTTATCCCAAAACCAACAAAATGTTAAGATGTTAACATGGGTTAGCTGAATATAAATAGAAAGTTTTTACAAAGTCTACATTGTTAGTTTTTTTTTTTGGGAAACATATTTTTACTCATTCTTGCATATTTCACCTCTTATTTTAAAACCACTGTGATGATGGCTAGATACGTACGAACGTAACGTGTGAGCAGGATGGGTCTTAACCCGACCGTGTTCTTTCTGAATCCCTTCTCGGTCAAGGGCTTCTTGCAGCCAAACAATCCGACAGCCTCTTGTAGCAAACACTACTAGCAATACTACTGCATGTACTACTACGTGAATTATTAGCATATTTCAGATTCAGTATCGTGAATTCACGACACACTATCGAAGATATTGCAAAATAAGCATCATCCTCCGAGCCTTTTCCCAACTATGTTGGGGTCGGCTTCCAGTCTAACCGGATTCAGCTGAGTACCAGTGCTTTACAAGAAGCGACTGCCTATCTGACCTCCTCAACCCAGTTACCCGGGCAACCCGATACCCCATGGTTAGACTGGTGTCAGACTTACTGGCTTCTGACTACCCGTAACGACTGCCAAGGATGTTCAATGGCAGCCGGGACCTACAGTTTAACGTGCCATCCAAATAAGCATTGATATTGCAAAATAAGCGACCTCCTAAAAATAGATAGACAAATAACAGGTGAAAACATTGTAACCTTTATTTTCCTCACATATCGTTATTTCATGACATAGCTCGAGTAAACGTGTAACTGTATCCAAGAAAGTTATTAACTGCACTCGTATAAGTGCTCAGCTTATATTTCAAAGAATTCGGTGGAGCAGACAATACGTTTCTTGTAAGTGAAATAAAGAATACCTAGTGGGATTAGGTTAAGTTTATGTTGCTGTTAAAAGGGAACAAATGGGGATTAAGCTAAGTGAGTGAGGATTTGAGTTTTAGTCCTTTATTTGCGTTGAAATCAAATGAGTGGATGCTCATTCTATACATCCTCTTATCAAATTATTTTAAAGAGAATAAAGAAGCATTTCATATAGAATGCTAAAGTGCTGCAAAAGAGTACTTGTCTAGCTCTTTTTCTTATTACATTTGGTCCAACGAACTACAAAACCACAATAATTACGAGCAAGATCATGACATGATCGAAACAAATCAATATACAAAAATAAAATATTAAGATAAACCACTCCACAGCTAATAAAGCAACAACCCTTACTCAAAACATAAATATAGCAAACAAATGCTTCACAGATGCTGTTTAATTAAATAAATAAAAAAGTCTATTGGTTGTTAAAACTGTTGATTCACCCTCATCATTATAGCTTCCTGATGCTACCCCTCGACCAAACAGACAGTATCTAGTGAAATAAGTATACTTACAAAATAAAACTATAGTTTAGGTAGACTTCTTAATTACTTTTGTTTCTTGAGGTTTAATAGCATTTTTTCTGCTTTCCAGTCCAGTTCAAATCACCTCTTATTTAAATGGGGGTTTAAGCATGGCTTGAAACGTCGTAAGTCCGGTCATACATTGCTCTAATGCCACTTCAAATATATTTCGTTTACCACTAATTATGTATTAAGTATTAGCCTAGTTTGAGAGGTTAACAAGTGTATCCATCCAGCATTGCCAGCAAAATTTTGCAAAAAAAATACACTCTCAGTCAAATATACCCTACGTCGATAGGCATTTGTCTTTACAGTAACTACATAAAACCCTATAAGCTTTGAATACTGTACCCTTTTACACCAGATGTGCATACAACAACCCTTTTAGGTAGCTCTTTTAAAATAAATATTTTAACTCTGACCGCGGTAATGCGTTTAAAAAATTAATGGCCACATGAGCCGTGAAGTAGGTGTATTCCGTGCATTTTCGATGACAGCTACACACAAACATGTGCACGTGTGTTGGGAGTCTGCTGTGGTGCAAGGTGGTAGCGATAAACGAGAATAGTTTCAATAACTTTATTACGCTATAACAGTCTGATGACGTAGCGTGAACCTTGAGACATGAATTCAATGTCTAGGTAACATTTACAGTGTTCAAGACTTTTTCGTGTGCTTTAAAATTATGTAAATAGATGCTTACTATACAGACCTACTCGTATTTCAATAGATGTAAACTTAATCTTTATGCTTATATTAGGAAAGTTGAAATATGTGATGAAATATCATCATGAACAAAAACTGAAGAATTAGAAATGGTGCTGCACTACAAACGTGACATGATATTTGAAGCTTATTACACAAATTAAATGTAAAACCAACCAAACGCTTTCTCTCATCCCTTGTACCAACACAGACTGCAACCGTCAGTCTATTAATGTTTACTGTGTCGTCCGCGTTAACCGTAAATAAATCTCATAAACAAGGTATTCATATTTCGACGCGTTTCATCGCGTCACGCAATCAAAGGCGTACTTTTTCAACTGTACCGCAGTTTTTGCTCTTTCACCTTTGAAAACCTAATGAAATGAATATGTTTGAAAAGACGCATGACTCACGTGGTGTCAAAGGACTGACACATGTGCTTCAGTTAGTTTAGTGATACATGGTGAAAAGGGGATTTGCAAAAAAGTTCGTGTGGTCTGAATATCCCACTTTTACCTAGGTGTGAAATTGAGAGGGTTATGAGTTTTTCTCTATTTACTTTCTGCCTAGCTGGACCGATTGAATAAAAAAACATCTGTGTAGTCTAACACGACTGAGTTAGCTTTCAGTATCACTATGTAAGTACTCCTCTGAATACGAATTATGTGTAATGTTAGCCAATCTTTTCTCTACATACAAAATACTAAGAATAAATAAACAAAAGGCTTAAAAGAATTAATTAGAAGCAGTAATGAGCACACACAAGTTCACTCAAAACAAATTCACTCAAAAATCCGTCCATACCTACGTCCAGCCAATCCCCTTATTAACTTCCCTCAATTCCGATAGCAAAGATGATTCTGAACACAGTAGCTGAGGCGAAGGATGTTGAAGTGGCATCGTGGCATTGTTAGTCGGTTTGTAGTAAAAAATGCACGCCCGCTCCAGGGCAGCTTTCAAGTGCCATCAGCAGAGTCACGCGGTCTCCTCACTGAGGGTGCAGAGTTATGGGTGCTAGATGTGGTCCTGGCTGGGTCCTATTTTTGTGGGATTTACGAAAAATGGGTTATATATCTTGTATCATTATATATCTTGTATCAAGTGATGGTTCTTTTTTCAATTTGATATTTGGTAAATAGAGGGCTAAGATTTGGTAGGTTAGGTAGGTAATTTGGAAGGTACTTACTCATATTGCCCACATTCTACTAGACACAAATAGCACCCTACAACGTTGTATAGACGATACTGACGTAGATGACGTCGTACCTACGTAGATGACGATGACGACGCCCCGAATGCGGATGTAGCCACGGGGGAGTAGCTTGCTTAGCTTTGCGTACTGATCCAAAAAAACCTGTTTCCATCGTCATCAGAAGCCACATAATCTCGCCCCACCCTAAATACAACATATTTAAACAATCTGAAATATTCTTTATTCCTAATCGCAAAATCATAAGGTAAATCCCATACCTAGTAGGTAAACTACGTTGCAAGAGTTAGGTTATCTTATCACCTGCCTAATACCCAATGATTTAAAATAGGTTCGCGCCCTGCGCCAAATACCTAATAAATAAGTCAATGCCACATCTAGTCATAATACCCTACATCGTACTTTACCTAGCATTAACCATTGAAGCGGTCATTACGCGGCATTCTTCGGACAATGCCGGCTATTAATGGCTGGCTCGGTTTGAGCTCAATACTATCAATATCATATTGACATCTCTAGACAATAGCTATGTTATGTTTGTGTGTATGTCTGTATGTGTGCTTGGAGTTAATATGTAGGGATGGAGATGTAAGGGTATGTATGTATAAGTAAAATACTGGGTAATTAACTCTTAATAATTAATAATTAATTTTGTACCCATATTTGCAAAATAAATATATCTTTATCTTTATCTTCATCTTCCATACTGTTAAAGTAGTACCTATACACATAGAGTTAATTACAAAGAAATACCTTCTTGTATGTGGTTGATTCCGTGATTAATATCTCTATTGCTTTTTTGTTGATAGTATGATAAAATTGCTTCTTATGTTTTTAGATCTTTGTAGCTTAGTGAATAGGTACCGCGAAAGATCTTAAATACCTATATTTAAACAGAAATAAATATGTAAAAAGGTGTGTTCAAGCGTCACAAAATTCCTCCTCATCGCTGTAAGTAAAATCTAATAAATATTCAAATATTCATTCACAACATACATTCAATTAAGTACCTGTCTACACTTAGACATGAAAACAATAAACGGGCCTTGGTTAACTTAATTTAAGTACTTATAACTAACTATATATTATTATTTATTGCGTAGGCGTTGATAAGTAAAAACATGAATAATTCCAAGACTTATTTAAATAATTATGTTAATTACGAATTATGACCTGCTCCATATAAAATACAAACGTGGTCAAAGATAAAGTTTATTTAAACTAACTGCACAAATGCATCATTGAAAGTTGAATAAAAAGAACCATTCATGGCAGCAGATAAGAAATACGTACAAAGAACATTTTATCTTAACGTATGATAAAATAAATGCACTGTTATGTAAGAAATAACATTAAACATAAAATAAAAATGATTTACTAATAAATAATATTATTTTCGGTAACATAAAAAGTCAAAAGTTTCTTGTCAGAAGTGGGATTCGAACCCACGCCCACAGAAGTGGACTGCGACCTGAACGCAGCGCCTTAGACCGCTCGGCCATCCTGACGATGGAAGAAGAGTCGAAATAGTGGTATCAATTCAGCATTACTTAATATTACGTTATTTTTATGAAAAACAAATTCATAAACATTTTTTTAGGGAATTACTGTTTTTTTTTATAAATTCATTTACATACAAAAAGTGGTCGACAGAAGCGCCACCTATCGGAATCCACTGTAGTTGTGATTTATTATCAAGGTGACCTCATTGACCAAGATGGTAGAATAGTATCCTCACTAAATAATTATTACAAAGATTGAAATACTTTTTTTTTTTTCAATAACCCTTAGGTACATAATAAGGTCTACCTACTCTAAAACATTTTCAATCACGTGTCCCAAACCACGTTTTCAGAAACCCTAAACAAACACACAAAACAATAAGAAAATGTTTCGTAAGGATGTGGTAAAGTTTAAGGGAGAACTTTAGGTTACTCAACAAAAATACAGACAGCTGATGTTGCAATCAATAATGTAAATTTAAAGTTTTTCCAAACCAGTCAATTTTGAATGATAAAAATATTTTTTGAACTAACTTTAAATTTATTGATTTTACTCCTGAGTAAGATATACCTACCTATGTAACTTCCTGCAAACCGCATGGAAATAAATGTATGCCTACCTTAGTTTATCTCAAAGAGAAGAATTTACGACGATAACAATAAAGTCGCTTCATGTCTGTCTGTCTGTTACTGTACTGTTATGCTACGCAAACGATTTTGAAGCGGGTTTTTTGTAAAAATGAATTCAAAAGGCACGTTTATGTAACTATACCTAGGTAGGCATTTGTTGCTAGCTCTAGGTTTGCACGGGACAACTGTCGAAAAGCCAAGAATGGTATATAAGAAAGAAAATGACATCTACAGGTCAACCACAGCCAGGATAACTTCATCCTTTTCATATTTATAAACGCAATGTTATCTATAAAGGTACGATAACTTTTTTTTACACGATGTTTCGTCCGAATCCGAATTGCACCGATCGTGGCCACGGGTGGGACTATCCACATAATTTTACATTTAAGTCCCGATTATTTATAAATAGTTACCTATGCAAAGTTACTATCGTTCCACCTTTCTACTAAGCCACAAGCCATCCAAAAACTCCTCATCTAAAACTGCATACAAGTGCAAATACGCTACTTGTTAACAAGGCAGCACATTAAGCAGACAATATGGCGGCGCATCCGGTGTTCCGTTTGATCTCGCCATGTGGTTCCGGTTACGGCGCGAAAAGCGACGCGCGCGCAACACGTGCGATTGTGCTCTTGTTTTAATGAAATCTGTGTGTTGAGATTGCTTTTTTTAGTTTTTTTTTTTTTGTATGTGTCTCTTTTCTACATAATTATTTCAATTAAGTATTACACATTAAGTTTCTCGAGGATACCTAAGCTACTCAAATACCTAATAAAAGGTAAAGCATGTTTTTTTTATTCATATAAACGCAGCAGTAGGTGACTTTCCGTGTTATTTTGAAGCAGGATTTTTTCTGATAAACAGATCTATCTTTACAATTTGTAATAAATAAGGTACATCTACACAAAGGATTCTTTATCGAAATTTTTTGAAAA
Source organism: Helicoverpa armigera (assembly GCF_030705265.1). Taxonomy (NCBI): domain Eukaryota; kingdom Metazoa; phylum Arthropoda; class Insecta; order Lepidoptera; family Noctuidae; genus Helicoverpa; species Helicoverpa armigera. Next base: position 2,133,967 of record NC_087132.1, on the reverse strand, counting down.
ATCTAAATAAATTATAAATAGAAGAAACATTAACTTAAGAGGAGGTAGGGGAAAATTGCTACCTGTGCACTATTTTCTAATAACTTCGAACTTATAGTGTAAAATAAGCGCGGTCAACACACAACAGTTAATTTGAACTAGCTTCCAGCTTGCTACCAATATTACTTGTTGTTTTATACTGCAGCTGTTACTAAACTTGTCTTAGAGAAGAATTTTTAGTTAATACAGAGAGACAATCAAAAAAGTTTCAGTGAAATTAAAATTATATTTTTATGTGCAATAATCATAGGTATTTAAGTTTATCACAAACAATATGGCATAATTCTATATCTATTCAATGACCATTTCTTTATTTACACCACAATTTATACTACAATTTATCAGCCACGCGTCCTTACAAGTTATTTTTAAACTTCAAGAACTGAACTATAGATAAGGCAGCTTAGCTTTAGAAAACGAATGCAACTTAAACGACTGAACCATTACCCAGTTAAACGAAGATAAGATTGCTTACTTAATCTAGTTACTTTTAAGCAAGTCGCATAGTTGCTTAAAAGTAGAGATATTTACTAAAGCGACTCGCTACTCTAGACAATCTCGTATACTGAGCTACTGACTCAAATTCTTTATTCAGAGCCAACTCAGCAATGCTTTGCACCATTAAGATTTGAGCTAATTAACTACCAAAGAGCTCTAATTAAAGCAATTCTAGTTGACGTTTGCAACTTTACTTTAAAGAAGTTTTATTTCTCTCTCGTCCACTATTTTATATGGATTCATTCAGTTTTCTTTCTTCTATTTATAAACTTGTTTGAGACTCCTTCAGAATTTTATGATGATTTAAAACTATTAGTGTTTCATCGGACCGCTATCTTCGTGTTATTTTTAATATTTTTATAAGCGCTGTAAAACATAATGTGGAGTTTTTTTTTTGCTTGCGATATTTATAGACTGCGACGACATGAAAATTTGAAAGAGAAGGAAGAAGGTAATCTTTCAGTTCCGTTATGCCTTACGTAGGTACCTATGTAACTAAATTAGCAAATAAACTTGTATCCTTTTCTATCAGATAAATTGCACTGTCTTCAAGGAACACCTATACCTATGCGTAAATTATAATCGAGTTTTGCTGCTTAAGATCAATCACCCACTTAATGAGCTCAAACATCTTCAGCACACCAAACATCCTTTTCCTGTCAATCATAAAAATCCGAACATAATATCCAAAAAGTACCTACTTACACTCGTTTTGTTGTAATCTCCGAATCCTGCTAAAATCAAAGCTGATCTAATAAAAGCGATCATAACTTTCGGCACCTGTTTCCTCTTGATATCTCGCAGGATTCGAGAGTTGGAGATCAAAGTCACCGGACGCTGACTGCGAACAATTGTTACTGTGAATCATGCTTCAATGGTTATTGGTGTTTGTTCCTTTTTGTTCCATCGACTGGCACGTGCATTTATTATGTACATGCAAATGTGTGGGATAAATTAGCGGTGATTTCGCTGAGAGGTTTGTTAACCTGTACGGGACTTGCTAGAGCTATGCGAGACTGTTTGGTAATATTTTTGCAATTAAGTTTGTAGCTATAAAATTATGGTTTTCAGTTTATATTCATATATCTAGCCATAAAATAATACCTACAGATTTTGCCAAAAATCTACGAATGTATACAATCGGACAGCATGACAGGCCACAGTATCAAAAAAACATCCAGGACACTAGAACACAAAAGCCACACTAAAACAATGGGAGCGAAAATACTCGGAAATCTAGAGCAAACCAAACCAGAGGACAAGCAAAAAGTATTTAGTAACACTGCACGCGGTCACACCGTCGCAGCGATCATTGGGTACAATGAGACCACGGAAGAAGGAAAGATGAGTGGAGATGCTATAAGGCAGGCGCTTTCTTGTAGGTCAGAGTAGCATTCAGTAGGCGAGACCATAAAGTTACTAGAAATAATGAGGCGTTCGGGTTCCTTGTCTAATCCCCATCCCAAGGCCCATCAATTGTCAAAGATTGGTCTTGTTCTCCGTGGTCTTGTTTGATTTATTAATAACTAGCTTTTGCCCGCGACTTCGTTCGCGTGGAATAGTGGCATCCGGCAGATTTTTGGTTTGAACAATAGATGGCGCTCGCTGTATGTCCGGAATAAATTGTATTTTTTATTTTTTGTAATAAAAACTATCCTATGTCCTTCTCCTGGCTCTAAACTACCTCCCTGCCAGTTTCAGCTAAATTGGTTCAGCCGTTCTTGAGTTATAAGTGGAGTAACTAACACGACTTTCTTTTATGTATATAGATTGTAAAAATAATAAGCGGGTTCTAGAGAATGCGTATGAGGGCAGAGCCGGTAGCAATCCTTGTACCCCGAACACTCGCAATTTGGCTCGCTACTTTCTTCAGAGATTTTGCGTTTTGGCATCTCCGCTAGTGATTCTAGTCTCCATGAATGAGACGCAAATAGAGAATGGGAGGCGACACCGAGGGTGCGAATGTATGTCTAATTGCCTGCGGACGTGTCTCAACTCGGTTTTACGTACAAGTGCATCTATGCAGGGCTGCTGCGAAGATTTTTTAGGGATGTTAGGAGAAAAAATAAAGCGGATATTAATTTAGAGTACGCTGTGCCTTAATACCTAATCTAATTGAATTCTAATCGTTTGATCAAAAATAACCATGATGAAAGATGAAGAAGAGCACCAAACCACCACACAAAATAATTGAGTATGTAGGTAATTGATGAATCTCACCGGACGACTTATAATTTAGTAGGAATATCTTACAATAGGACCTATTTACAGTATTATTAACTGAAATACAATTATACTAAAACATACAACAAAACAACCACTCTGCCTGGAGCAATTATAGAAAAACCTCTAACATAAATCTATATTAATATTATAAAGCTGAAGAGTTTGTTTGTTTGTTTGAACGCGCTAATCTCAAGAACTACTGGACCGATTTGAAAAATTCTTTCAGTGTTAGATAGCCCATTTATCGAGGAAGGCTATAGGCTACTTTATATCCGGGTTCGTGCCGTGGTTCCTACGGGATGCGGGTGAACCCGCTGACAGAAGCTAGTCTCGTAAATAAAATTCTTTAAAAATAAATGCAAAAAAAAACATATTTCTTCATCAACCCTAGCTACCTGTGGCGTCATAAAGGCTACTGCATTGGGGTGCAAGCTCAAACACGCACTCACACACAAACATCTCTCGTATCGCGTGCGTGCACATAGTAAGCCGAGCCGATTACTGCGACTTTAAAAACCAAAAGATAAGTACCGGCGCGTAGGGTGAAGATATGAGAAGGTAAAGTGCAGCGTTTATGCGTTTGAAGTCAAAGGGATTGCAGGAATTCGCTTGACATTGCATTTTCGTCGAGATACCTAATGCTTATTTATCACTTTTGTAACGAAATCCATTTAGTCAACACGTTCCTACACTACATTTCTAAATATCCTAACATTACAAAAAAAAAAAAAAAATTATCATCATTTAAAATATAAAAATAGTGTCCTGACGGCATCGGGAACATAATTAGGTATACTGAAAAGCCTACTTTCCCCTAATGTATGCCAAGAAACATTTAATTTGGTTGGATAGGTAGTTCTAAAGTAACAAAGAGATAGAAACTTTAACCTCTTTATATATAGATAGGCATTATGTATTTTGACGATGATTAACTAAATTCGATTTTTTCACAAAATATGAAATTATTTTTACTACCTATGTAATTAAAATTACACCTACCCTTGAATTTTTCATACTTAAATCCAACGAATGACAATTATGAACTAGGATTATATCAGCGCCATCTATCGACTTGACTTATCCCTTGGTACAGTCAGTAGTACACATACGGTCCAATAGATGGCGCTTTTACAAACCGTGCATCGTTCCCGACTATCCCTACTGAGCGCCACCTAGCGGTCAATATTAGAAACGTGGACTCCAAATTTTTTGAAGACGGTATAAACATTTTCTGGTAGATTGCACCATCGTCACTTCGAAAACATTTCACAAAAAGTAGTGACTAAATAATGTGAAAATAGTTGATGTGTTTTCGTAAGTAAATAAAGTGTTTTACGAACTTCACCAGTGAGACTCATTGAAAGTTTATAAGAGTTTTAATAATCATTTGAAAAGGTACACATTACCAAAATAAGTGGGGAATAGCACTTATTGATTGCCTTATCAGCTAGAATGAACCGATCTAATCAAAAAATAAAATGCAAAACAGACTCCACCTAAGCAGAGTGTACACTAACCGCAATATAAACTATCTGTCGCGCGTAGTCACAACCTCATCAGTTACAAGATGCTTAGCTGCAGTGAATACTCTACTTTATTGTCGCATATATTTACCTTGAAAGCTAGTAAACTCAGGACCATTTCTCTGGCTTAGATACTGAGAAACTGTGCAACAAAAGACACCGGACAAATAACTGGAGATGCAAATTATTTCAATACCTTCTAACTGTGAAGTAAACAAAAATGCTCACTGTTTTTTTTTTTTGATATCGTACTTTATTGCACAAAGTAAGAAGTCGGTAGAGGTACTATTTAATGACTTTCAGAAATATGCGCTTTAGGAATGATCCACCAAATGAACCCTTACCTACTATTGCGCTTAAGAGACATTTCATGTTATTTATTTGACAATTAGACATATCTTACAGCAGACACATTAATAACTTTGTGGCTAGTTGTGACTGTAAAACTATGGCATATTTTTTCCAAACAAAATATACTTAAAGGATATTACGTAATGAAATCAACCTACTTACTGGCAAAAAATCTAACCGCCAAGTCCAATACTATCCAACCAAACTCCAATCTATCCAGACTTCCTCAAAAACTATCCGTTAGTAACACTCGGTATAGCTAACTACCGCCATTACCCAGACGCCGATAAGAGCTCGTTGTAACGTACCAATGACGATGCTTCATCATACGCGGCCTATCTGCCGATCGGGGATACCATCGACGCTGTGGAGGTTAACATTGTACTGTCAGGGTTAGGAATATAACAGGACGAAATAAATAAGGCTTTTAGTACAGATGGTGCTGTGTAAAATGATAATGATTGGGATAGTTTGTTATTTTGGACTGCAAGCGGTTTGGACGTCGGGGCGAATCACTCGAGTACTACCTATTTCTGAGTGGGACCATTTATACCGCAATAGTTCACTATTCATATACTGCAAAAAAACTGATAGCTACAAATCTGCACCTCTTCACCTCTGGTTCTGAATAGCTTCAATCTCTTATCTGGATATGATAAAAAAGAAGAATCAATGTAAACAAGTTCCCAATGGTAAATGGTAAAACTTACAAAATAATATCGTGACGGTAATAATTTTAAGGATAAAATCGAGAATGTTTAAGTAATTGAAAATGCTAATTTAATTAACTTAACAGCTCAAAATCACTTCAGTAGAAACACCAGATTCTGCCATGAATTATTGAAGAGCTGCACAAAAGAACTGAAAATCACAGAACTAAAATGTTAGTCTAGACTTTGGCTAAAGTCACAATTCATATGAGGTACTTGCCATTAAAATCGCCAATAACCATTAAGTCAATGGAAACAAGCCAAGTACTACCGAATGCAATACAATAGCCAGTATTAAATCTAACCAATAAATTATTCAAAGACATTTCAACCGCAGAACTGTTGGAGTGATCCCAAATTACATTTACAACGAGGACAAATCTCACCAGCCTTATAGTGGTGTTAATAGAGTTGAAGTTCCTGTAGAATTAAATTTGGGGATGGCAAAGTTAAGTTGGTAGTTTGTAGTGTAAAGGAGTACCTATAATTCAACGCCCAACGGTGACCGAGTGTACGTCAAGATGTGTGAATGTCTATATTAGATGCTATTTTATCGACTCGTATGAGGAGAATGGATTATTAAGCATGGTGTGAAGGAAGTTGTCGGTACAATAAGCTTTAATAATTTGATTGATTCTGGACAGTGTAGTCCTGCATTGCTTGCAACTTAGTTCACATTGTTGGCAACTTCGAAACAAAAACGGTTATCTAAGTTTTGTGTGATGTTAGTTATGTCAGTGAATTTGACAGTAGCGTTTTCGTTATGTGAAAAATGCTTGATGAAACTATTTATATGTCATTTTTAAAACTATTACTTTAAATACAAATAACCCTTTATACCACAGTTAAATGCAAGCCAAACACATCAAGCTACGATTTCATTCATAAAGTTAAGTCATCATAATGAATCCAAGTAACCCAGATATAAAATAAGGGCAAGAAAAGTAATAGAATTCAACACTTTACCCGAACAATAACTTAGCAACGGCAATAAGAGACGACAATTTGTAATAAAACCGTATATCATAATAAAAATAAAATAAGAATACACACTTTCGCGAGAAAAAAAAACGATTACTCGAGCTACGATAAAGGAGTATATTAAGACGATAAAGCCGTCCTCATAAGACGACCGGGGACATAATATGTGTAATAACATATAAAATATATCTGGGAAATGCTTTTCGGCCGTATTGCCAGGGTCATGGGTTCGCCATATTGTTGCAAAGAAACTGTTGAGAGAAATCACTTTCTCTACAATATTTTCTGCTGATTTAGATGCGTTATGTATGGGGGTCTTGAAATCAGGTTGGCCTTTGTAAGTTTTTTGTTACCATTCTCTGCATCTGGAACTCCCAAAAGGTAGGTAAGAAATCAGAAAAAAAATACTATCACAACGTATTGCAATTCTTGTTGTCTGTTGAACAACTTTCGAGCTTGATATAAATAACGTTATGTTGTGTCATAATGGTAAATAGCTAGAGCAAGTTCAGAAAATTTATCAGAGCAACCTTTTGCAAATCAACTTTAAAAGATGTTTTTCAAACTAGGTACTTTTAGTTGGAAAAGCATCTTATATGACACACGTGTGTAAAATTGCAACACAATCTTATTCTATTTGAATGGTCCCATTTCTAAAATAACACATATAGGACACTTGGATAGGACCACGAATGACCCACTAAACACTTACCATAACACGCGAAGATTCCATCCATCCGAACCCTTCAAACGATTTGTTAAGACATCCAAAAACGTATTTAACCCTCAGAACTGTCATGGGATGGTTTGCGGGACTAAAGGACCTTTGGAAACTGATCCATAGCACAATGGGGTTGCTATAAAAATAAACTGAAACCCTTAGGAAGTTGATGCTAATGTGAAACCGATATATCTATGTTTTCCCGATATAGATGCTTTGTTAGTGTTTGTTAATGTAAGACTTCGACAGATGGTGGATTAGGGTGCAGTTGAAAATCAGTGCTAAGTCATCACCTGTCCTTTCGTCGTATAATTGTATCAGTCATTTTGAAATGTTTATCAAAGGAAGAGACAAGGTGCCGCTGTCCGATGTAGGTATATAATGTTATACATACATACATAGTTCTTTTTGTTTTAAAAGTTTTACTTTTTGAGGTTACAACTTGAAAAATAATGGTGATTGTATTGGGGTAAGAACTACTTATAGCCTTCATACTGACTAGCTAGAGTTAGGTGGGTATAATTATCACAGAGGCGGATCTATCTACCGTAACAGGCACTGTAGCCACCCTTTTTGTCATTTTTGACAAACAATAATGAGTACAATTTATTTGACATCTGTAGGTGCCCTTTTCTCGTTGTTTATGAGTTTTAATTTGACGCGTTGTTGGTCAACCTCAGTTTGTGGTTTCGGGTCCTCAGTTGTAAGTAAGCCGGAAGATTTTATGAAGGCTGTTCTTGACGTGATAAGACTATTATATTTATATTTGCTTGACAGTTTTGAGACCTTCATGTGAATTTGTTATAAACAAAGTCTCCATACTTAAAGATTTTTTTTGTAAAATAAATATTCCAGGGTAACTGTGGGTTTATAAAAAATCGCAGTCCAAATTATAAGATCTATCCAATGCCATCATGACAAGCCAACGGAAGGGGTTGGTAAACCTGAGATGAAGAAAAGGTAGACAAACAACTACCGTTACACATAAAAAAAAACAACCGAGTGCTGATTAAGTATACCATTCACCTCAAAATAACCACTTCAAGCTTCTACAATACCCCGCAAAAAACGCCCAGCTGTTCCCTCCACATTAGTTACAATATTCTGCAGTAATTCATTACAAGCGACAAACAGAGGCGATGTTTTGACAGATGTTCATCTGAAATTGTTATTTTTGTCGCCCGGGGCGTTAATTTGCGTTGCCTGTTTAAACGCCAGTCCCGCCTCAATTAAGGGATTACTAAACGTAATTTGCATGTAATAACTTGAGGTGATGTTGAGGTGAATTTTGTCATCTGTTTTTGGTGGTGGGGGCTTTAAGTAGGTTTGAGCCATATGTTGAAAGCATATGTTGTTAGTTGTACCCATGCATATGTTATGGTCGAAAGCTGACATTGATTGGCACAATAATTTGGCCAAATCACAAGGGAACCAAAGAGCATGATAGTGTAGGCAATCATAGTACTCTTTTACGGTGGATTTCAATAACCTATCCGTAGATTTTCTGAGTAGAAATACTACGTTACGTGTATGACACTGACACTTATTTTGAAATTCTCCAGTAAACAAATCAAGGGATAAATTATGGAATAAGATGGGTGATAATGATTCAAATTATTTTATTTACAAAGTCTCAAGCAGCTTGCCTTCAGCCAAATATTTTAACATAATTGGAAACAGGATATACCATGCAGTTTGTATATTCCGTCTTCCATGTGTCAGCAAAGCATACACAAATACTATCGTAGCCGGCGTGTCGCAAGCGATTATTAGTCGGATGTTAGTCGTGACGGCTCGGTGAGACAGAACAAATACTGCGATTGTCGCGGTGACTGTGTGGTTTTCAATAACGGGGACATACATAAACTGTATGGGCTTTTGTTTTCTGTTGTGTAAGGTTTTAGGAATATCTTTTGGTGGTGGATATATAAATAGACTGAAATGGTTAAGAAAACCTGCCATGCATTTTGACGATAGAGATGTTTATACTATTTTGTATGTAGATTTATGTTCATCCATCAATAAGAAAGGGTTATAGGTATTGTTGTTTTCTTGGTATAAGATGATACATCGTGCCAAGGTACTTGTCCACATACATACAAAATGATGTATTAGGTAGACTCATGCTCATCAAAAAGAAAGGGTTATTATTGCAAACCTGAATCAATCATATTATTGCGTCTTACATTATCCTGAGATATCATAGTCACCCTACCAAACACGTGTGCTCATTTACTTATGAAAATATTTCGCTGCACTAATTTTACGTGTCTTCCAATCATTTGCCACTTCATTCTGAACTTTAGCTCCTTCATCATAAGGTTCTATAATACCTTTTTAAGCCAGTCCATAGGGTTATGGATCAGTGTTGTAAGCACGATCGGTTGGCCCGTTCATTGTTTTCGTTGACAGCGAGCTGTGTTGCAATGTTCAAATGTCGAACGATGAATACAGTTTGACCCTAGTACTTCAAAGGTCATTGTATAAGCAGGTAAAAGTACCAGTTAGAAAGGGCTCGAAGAAAGCATAAAAAACATGGCATGGGCATAGCGATATCTAGTAGGTACCGGAAAAAGTCAGTACCAGTCTTTTTATGCAAAGAATCGCATGTAAATATGCTTACAAACTTTTTGCTGGTCGAATTGAAAAGTTTTACTTGTACAGATTTTACTCCTTGAAAATGATTCATTATTATCAATTTTGTTGAAGTTAACATTAGTTTAGATATTCTGTTCGTACTGGTCGTATAACGTGATAATTATCTATTTAACACCTCGCTAGCCTGACCGGCTAACTGGCAAAGGTTATAGCATCTCTGCCTACATCGTCAGAATATTAACAAGAAGTGTAGACAGCCTGGGGGCTAGTAGACATCTTGAGCGTTATGTGCGCCTGGTACTCTTACTATTTGTTCGATCATACATGATACATGTGTGCAATGTTGATAAAAGATGAAGCTCCTTATTGGTTCTGGGCGCCTGGTACATTTCAAGAAAAATATTTGAAGATATTTAATTGCAAATATCTGTCAGAAAATAGTGAAAGGGAGAAAAGGTAGTGTTATTGCACCGCTTTTCACAATTTAGCTTTTACCAAAGTTCGCTTTTAGAAAAATATCTACGTAAAGCAATATTCACCTAAGCATACAATGTATCATCATATCTAAGCATACAATGTATGCGAATAGCGTAAGATAAATAGAGGTCAGTCGTTCTTTGATTTTCAATAAAACAATTCATACATTCTGCATAGGAAACATTATGAACTTTCCTTATATTCTAAACAGAAGCAAATCCGTACGAGTTTAAAATGCACTCATGGTACCGTATGCGAGTCCAAAAGTATCAGAATTCAACTAGCGGCTCTTTCGTCGCGACTAATGCATTTAGGCGCCTACCTGCAGGCACTTTTCACTTTCGGCTGGATCTAGACGGGAGCATGTTGCAATATATAGATTTAAAGCGCTTTACTTTTGTTTCGAAGTTTATATGGTAGTGTAGGAATAAATGTGTTCTTTATTTAAAATCCAAGTTGAGCATAGAATTTTGTTTTTAATTCGTTGTTTGTCGCAGCGTAATACGCGAGACATATTTGATTTTCTATTGTTTTCTAATTAGCGACATACAAAGGTGCCAAATGTGTTATTATCGTCTCTGATTGAATGATGAAAGTAAGTAACAGAAAGTAGCTGGATCGAAACGATTGTATTTTGATGACCTTTCGATAAAACTAAACAATTTTATTGATAAGTAAAAGCTGTCTGACCTTTCTTTGTTTCAAAGAAAATCTGTTCAAAGTTTTTTTATTGTGAATACTATTATGAAGTTTTCATATTCCTTAGATTTTAAATAGAACTAAAGTTTTTCAATTTTGAACTTTACTGAAGTGACTCAAACATAAGTACTATAAGTTTGCTAAGGTTTTATGCTTTTTGGTCTATTAAATAGAAGTCTTGAAGTTTGCATGTGAATTTGATAAGTAATAAAAATAAAGACGATTTTATTGGGGTACGTAAATCTTTTTATGTGGTCTACATGCAAAGCATGTGAATAAGGTCTTTCAAATGAGTTTTCTTTTCCACAAAAGAATTTATAAAAATTACCTACCTATATTATTAAAAAAATCATTGATTGGCACAAATACCTAATTGATAAAATCTGAGGCAAGGATTCCGACAAATCCTTTCGGCGTAAAAGCAAATCGCTGGACGATCTGTCAGAGGAGGCGAACGGCTAAAAAGTTGAATTTCTTACGGCATAAGCGTCATAAATAAAAGGAGACGGCCAACTTTCTGCCGTTACCGGTGCGAGGTGGGTGAAGACTTATTCTGGGGCTTGAATGGTGGGTCTGGATTTGTGGATATGAATTGCTGTAAAAGATAAATATATTTTATGCACATAGTACCTGTTTTGATTTGGATGTTGGAATTAAGATGGTGCAGAAACTAATGTTGCTTTAATTATTGGCGAAACTACTTGCTTTATATTCATAGTTTCTATAGTCTATATAGATTGCTATAGTCACTACGATACAACTCTAGGGTTTGTTCAAATGAAGGATATTTAATTACAGATCATTGGTGCAATTTTTGCATACCCCGAGAATTTTTGCATTTAGAAAACTGAATTATTTTATCAGAAAAACAACCTTTTTTATAGATTGGTAATCAAAATTAGTCTAACTTGCCATTTTCATTAGTCTTGAGTCTTGAAGTGGAGAACATTTACTTTGTTTCTAAATATAGACAAGAAGAAAAATATCCTCCAATACGTATCTACAAACAAATAGAAAACATCCAGAATAAGGTTATGTGGGCACAATTTGTCGGCGCGGACGTTCGGCGCGCTCTCCGCAGGAAATGAGCGTATTTGTCTTACCTGTATGGGGTGGGGTTTGAAAGTTAGCGTTTTAGTAATATAATAAGTGTTACTTTATCTTCTGGTAGCTGGGCTATTTTAAGCTTTAGTATTTTTAAAGTTAAGGAAAATCAAGGAATTGTTGCCTGTTTCAAAACCATTCTGTTTTTTAAATTTTACACGAAACAGATAGACACTAATTTACACGCTATGGAAGTCGCTAAGCGTGAATGTGGGTGGATATAGTACAGAGGAAGAGGACGACCACAATAGAAGGATGGAGTGTGTAAGAGATGATATGGCTGCAAAGAGTGCTTCTTGTTAGAAGACGTCAGGTAGAAAGGTGTGGCAAAAAGACATGCTGCGCCAACTCTAAATGATAAATTGAGATAAAGGCAGGAGATGATAATGTATCGAATATTAGTCCTGTGGTACTCCCGCTGCCATTAGCACCTTACTCAGCCTAAAGCTAGAGCCACACATTCATAAATTCACTTACCAACATTTATGAATGTTAATAATTAAAGTCAGTATAGCTGTGTGCGATTTATTTGCCGCTTCAACTGCTTATGCACCGTTTGGCTGCGAGTCTTGAAGTCATGCGACGTCACAATGTGGTGAGATGCATGCGGAATGAATGGTTTCGAAGATTGGTATGAAGGAAGTAAGGTAGTTGAGGTAATTTTGAAGAGGTTGCTACTGTGTGTCTTGGTATTTAAGGGTGGTAAATAATGAAGAAGACTTTAGTTGTTCAACTTCTTTCTGGCAGAAATAAAAAAAATAATATCATAAATATCAATGTTGACAGTGTACTAATATTGTATAAAATTGTCTATATTTTGAACAGACTTTTGTAATTGAATAAATGTTCAAATTGACTTCTCTTTGCAGGTCAACACCAAGATTGGTGGGCTCCGATGCATCATACAAACTCAGCTCGTATGAAAAGGAAGCTTTGAATGCGGTGAGTGACATAATTATCATTTCTCTTTTTACTTTACAAAATAATTTTTATTTGTTGTTTTGTTTTTTTTTTATTCGATAAAAAGGACCTCTAACTTTTTATTCGATTGTCAAATGACAATTGCGAAAAACAAACGACTGTTTACTCGTAAGCAGATGTATTTACCATATTCATAAGTTCGCAATACCCATCGCCGCTAAACCGTAGATATCAGTGGATTAACTATGCAAAGTAAACACAGTTATCTCGGAGTTATTGCTTACTAGACAAATAATAACATAATAATACACCACGCATGTGCCCTTGCAGATTAGAATTGGCACAATCAAAGAGATTAAGCGAGGTTCTCATTCGTTTGTGAAAACAAATAAGTTAAGGAATTGTGTCAGTAACTTTTACTTTCAAACACTGACCAAAAAGCTCGCCGTTCTGCATAATCTATCTGTATTCTTTATGTAGTAATATTCAGCATACAAGTATTTCTGTGTGCAATAAAGAATAAAGCAAAATACTTAAAGTAAAATAGTAAAGTGTTTAGTTTTCATCGAAATTTGTCCCGGTCTTACGCAGCCTGCATCCATCCACCGTCAGCCCAATTTCTTTTTATTTTAAAGTTTTCGGTCCACCTTGTAGTAGACTGGACAATGTAATAGATACGCTTGATGAAATACAAAGTCAAAGAATACTGTATCAATGTTTAGCTACTCTTAAGTTCATAAACGTCGCTCACGCGACCGCTCTTGCCACACACCTCATTTCCGTACGTTCAAATAATTTATGGATCAATTACGTATTCTATTAATAGGAACCGAATGGCTATTCGTCTATAGCAAATTGTAGATAACATCTGAATAATATTGAAACTACGCTTGCTGCAAATAATTTCTCCCAACGATGGTCAGGCAATTTATTGATTTTCTCTTATCAATATTTAAATATCGTAAGTGCGTAATTTTTCTCCATAAAATAATTTTCTCTTTGAGGAGTTATTTCTGTGTCTCTATTTTCTAACTGGAAACTTGTATTTTATTGGAGCCATTTGCAATAAACAAAGTCTTGAACATAGCTAAGTACTTATTTTACAGAAGACTTTCTTACCTAATCAGTGCAAAGGTTAAAGAGTGTACGAATTTACATAGATAATACTCTTCCTGTTTTTAATGGAATATATCTTGGAGAAATATCCGTGCTCTCGGCAGTCGGGTAAAAATAGTAATCATCAAACTTTGCTCTACCAATTAACACTAATATAATGTCAATAAGTATAACTATTTTAGTAGTGGGTACATAATTCACAAAGAGACATGTAATATCCAGAATTCGGTAAATAACGAGAAGTAAGGACTCCGCTGCGTCCCATTTGTTAAACAAGCTATATTTGTTTAATGGTATAAGTTTATTAGTGAAACATTATTTGTATTGTATATTGTGTGTATGAACGAGAATCTATAAATGAGAATGAAGGGCTTTGGCTGGTAATTATAATGTGTGTTTACTAAAATTATAAATGAAGTTACTGTCAGTGTGTAATGCAATGATATCGTAACGGACAATTTAAATGAAATTTTGAACAGAGGCTGCTTTAACTAATATAATAAAATCAGTTCTATGTATGTACAATCGCCGGTCGGTCATACATTTCTTTTGTTTACGTAAGTGTAGCTTACATAATTAACTTTGTAAGTTGCTTATAGTAATTTCCTGAAACTTCTTACAAGTTTAAGTTACTTACATAATTTTTGCAACTTACCAATGTAAAGTCGAGGTTATATAATCTTTTTTGTCTAACAAATGAGTGATCGCCAGTTTTTCAAAATGCCATAGTTCAAAATTTATCACACACAAATTACCCCGCAGTTCTCTCCTTATTATTCGTAATACGCAGCTTTATATAAGAAACATTTGAGCTAGTCACCGAGTCGTATAAGAGAAAAGCGGCCAAGTTAAGAACTAAGTTAGTTGACCTGTTGTAAGGGTCGATTAACACGGATACGGCGGCTGGCGCCAGTTTAGCTCACAGGGTTACCACGAGCTGAACATAGGCTTTTTTCTTACAATATTTGAACACAAACTACTATGTTCGTATTCAATCGATCCATATTTTTTGGTTGTAAAATATAGTACAGGGGAAAGTTCTTCAATATAATATAGCCATGTGTTTACAAATTATTGTTCATTTTGAGTCTGAGAGGAAATTTATTGCATAGAACTTTTGGAAAACTTTTTTTGAGTTCTCTAAAAAGCTGCCTTGTTCACTCTGTTACAGATATTAAGAAGGCAATGGCGACATAGTTTTCAAATTACATAAAAAGACTATTTATTTATTAAATGCGCAAAAACAAATCAAATTGAAACTTATCAAATAAAAAATAATGTTGTTATGTACAAATACTATACAGTATTCTCATATTTACATTGCGACAACCCTACGTATCCAGTTAGTGCACTTTTTCACGCCATTCTAGTGCATAAAATTAGTTTCGCACAATCCCAAAGTTCTGTAGCTCACCTTTTACAGTTGGGTATTGTTACGTTTAAGTATATAGCCTACAGTGGTACCTATTCAGAGAGGCGCCGATCCTTACTCGTAACGTCTTTTGTATTTTATTTAGACATAGTGCAGGTTAATTCAGTGGGTTTTTTAAGAAGTCGGATAGAGCTTAGCTTATTATAACGTAACCACAAAGAAGTTATTGTGAATACCAATTTTTTTTTGTCGTCAGAAATAATCAAAATGATACTAATTTTCGTCAATTTTAAACTTTCATAATTTGTTAACTTCTTGATAGATCACATCTATCATAGATGTACCTACTTTGAAGACGTGTTTTGGTCGGTTTCCTCCATTTGTATTAGTTTATAAGTTTTCTAAGTGCTTGCACTTTCAAATATTATTTTTAGGTGACATTTTATGAAATTGACAAAATTAGGAATTCCGACTATCGCTTGAATTCTTTGACGGAGTCAAGTTGGTTTACTGGTTTATACTTTTTCTGTGTCATTACATGTAATTAAGGTTTATTTTAAGTAAAAAAGGATTCAGTTACAGATGTCCTTTGTACTGTTCCTGACCATTTGGGAATGAAAAGGGTATCTGGCCTTATTTAAGATAAGTTTATTTTATGTAAACTTTTCGAGCAATGTATTATTGTATTAGCTCCCGAAAGGAATAACCTGCGTCCGGTAGGAACTACACCACTGACGCGCTTAAAAAGTACTCGTTAGCATTAAAATTTCTCGATAAATTGGGTGAATGTGGGTAATGATAGTTTATTTTGTTATAGAATTTCGTGCTAATTGCGCATTCAAATAAAAAAACTCTGTAGCTTTAGAATTTAGAATGCATAGATTTCGAAGAACCACGTTAGTTTGTTACATCATATCAACATATGACCATCTACTGTTGCTTACTTCGTAAAATTCACAATGTTTTCCAAAAATGTTGTTTTGTACCATGAGCGCTATACACTCCCAAAAAAGTTTTCAATTTCCTACCCCATGTGGGTGTGCAAATACAAAATTCTGTGAGAGCCAGACAAAGGTAAAACAAGCCGAATAGTAAGGGATACTATACCTACGAATTTTACAAAATTACTAGCAATACCCTCGGCTTTGCATGTGTAAAATGACCTTCAAAATCCTGTATAAAAATATAAAACTTATGTATGTACATACTTATACCTTGTATAAGTAGGTTCAATGATTTTGAGTTTGTCACGAGACAGACAAGGGTCCTTAATTTTTAATCAACTTCTCAAAAAGGAGGAGGTTATAAATTCGGATATTTGCAATTTTTATGTCTTATAACTCTTGTGAACCTTATAAGAATAACATTTTTGAAATATTCGTATGTTGGTGTATCCTATTTATCATAGTTTGATGCTAAACAAAACATGTATATTCTGTGGTACAGTCGCACACAAAAGTCTGCTGACAATTTGTGCGGTCGCGGGCTTCCATTAGCTCATCAAGACGCTTTTGTAGGCAGACGTGGCGGAAACAGAAGGGATTTGATGTATAATCTGTGAGGACACCCTAGCATTACTATAGAAAGTCGATTCAAAAATTTTCAAAATTTATTTCGACATGTTCAAAATACTTTATAAATGATTTTTTTTTAATCGGAACACCTGGACATAAAAACTACTTTCATTTACCTAATATTACTTATATGTCCAGGTCATAGACAATCGCTCCTTTTATGTCAATCAAGAATTCATGTAGGTAATGTAACGAAAAGGGTTAACGTTTCTGACGCTTCAAGCTATCATATTTAGGCACATGTTCACAATTCGTAAATTGCATAATCTGATTAATTTATAGTTTAATCAAGGTTACAATCAATACGAGATACAATGACATATCAAAACTGAAAATGTACGGTCCTTAGTAAGGGCCATAGCGTCAAAAGATACGTTTGAATAACTTGCAGCAATAATCGTTGATTGTGTCGTAACCAAGTTCGTTGTTACACCGGGACGAGTCTTTTGTGGTTTAATTGTACGTAGACCTGTAGTTAATGTTTAGCCTTTAACGGAAATATTTCAGCCGTGTTGGGGAGGAAGAGTAAAAAAAAGTTGTAATGGTACTACATCACCATACACATACCTAGATAAATTTAAATATTGAAGTAGCGGTTGGTCGATGTTTCAATTATATTGTCAGAAGTCATTTTTCAAGACAAAGAAGTTGGTTGTTTACTCATCCTTACATTTAGTAAATAGTTTAAAGTTTTACCCATGATGAAGAAGACAAACTGAACTGAGAATTGCAACTTCTTACAGATATCAAAAGCCATCAAAAATAGAAGACAAGAACAAATAAAACATATCAATACTAATACAAATCCACAAACACATACGAATATGAAACACGACCCCTCAGATACATTTCACTCAAACCAAATCATTGTTATGCCAACAACCGCGAAACGATAATAGCGATTAGTATAATGAAATGAAAACATTAGCACCAAATAAAGACAGTCACGGGGTAGCCAGATAAATAAATTTACACTCTATTAAGCCACAGTGATTCAGCTAAGAGGGATAGGAGAGGGACAGGGGTGATGGCGCCGTGAGTCGCACATATTATGACGAAGAAGGGAATGTTATAATCTTAGACGATCTACCATATAGTGATAGAGATCACCGTTTTGGGATTGTGTTGAAAACAGCTCATGATGATAAGGTTTTATGTTGTGGTAATATTTGTAGTTTGATGGACTGACTTGATGAAGATATGGAAGAGGTTTAAAAACAATGTAATTCAACCAGAAGAAAATGAATCTGAGTTTTGCCAAATACACTAGGTACTGTTTAACTAACTGTAAAGTGGCTATGTAATGTATTTACTAGGAATGTTACCAACGAGACCAGTTTTTATGAGTCTAAATGAGATAATCCTTATTGTTAATCTGTTCTCATTTCCTTAAAACTCGGTCAGAGGCTAGAATGTGGATTATAAGACAATCACTCAATGTCTTTTCTTTATTCGTTTTTACGCCAATTGTAAAAAGACGATAAAGATCTACATAAAATGTCATCGGTTCATGTTTCATATTGAGTGTTGAAATGTTAATTTGCTTTAATTTCCTGCTGTATTGAGTTTAATGTCAGGCGTCTTTTTGTTACTTCTTTTATCCAGTTTTACTGGTCGTATATTTGTTCTGAGGTTCTTTTTTTGTCCTGAGGAAACGTTTTTGGGTTTTATCTGTCAGCTGCTTCAATATCCTGAGATTGTTTAGCGACAAGGTGAATGTCACCTTTTTTTAATAGTGCCAGATATACCTTAATTTAAAAATTTTATACCAGAAGCATACTTGATTCTTTTTCTTCCGATGTGAAGTTTATGATGTTGTAATTAAGTTGATGATCTAAACCAACCGACAAAAATGTTTCACTAGTCGTTATTAAAGTAATGCGTGTAACTAATTCTAGTTTCAAAACTCCCTTCTAAAAAAACAGAACACAAAAAAAAAATACTGTCAACCGCATATTACGCCCAGGTCTATTAAGCCTTTATAGTCATTTTACTCACATTTACCTTGACGTAAAAAATATATTTCAAACGGGTAACGTTAATGCATCGCGTTGGCAATCTCAAAATCGAGGGGTGCATAATTTATCATACAGAGCCACTGCCTCATATGTGAAGTTATTTTTGGGTTGCGCAGCTGGAAAATTGTGAAATGAGAACGCTTTAAAAGGTCCTTTCTGAAAGGTGTGAATGTCTAATGTAATGATCGCTGTTTTGAGGTGCTTGTTGATAACACATGTGAGAAGGTTTTTGCGGGTAAATATAGAAACACAAGAACATCAAGTGTGATGGTTAATTTCTAAGAAAGTTACATTGTACTTAACTTATAAATTAAAGTTGAGTTTTAATCAAAACAATTTAATTTTTGAGGATTTTAAACTAACCTTACTCGCCATTCCTATATACAGGCATTACTTTGGGTCTTTACTCATCAGTGTGAAAGTAAACGCAAGCAGTAAAATGATTTAGTGCTTAAATTATAACTTGAATGAGTGTTTTGTTCCAAAATTATTATTATTTTTATTTTACTTTTAATCAGCCTATGATGTGGTACCCCGTAGCCTTCCAATGTTGAAAAATGATGATAAAATGTTCTAAATGTACGGAATTACACGAACGAAATCGCAACACGCTTGTCACATTTTTTTATTACATCACACGTTTCTGTGAAGAATGAATTTCAAATGGTGTCGGAAGTTTGTGTTGGGGGAATAAATCCTAGTTCCCTACTACGAGAAACAATTAGGTGATGTCTGGGTGTGAAACTCGTGAATCCTTGTGAGATTATATTTAGTTACTCGGATTAGAAACTGAATTCAAAAATACATATATAAAAATATACACAAGAACATAACACACTACTGACTCGAATCAGTTGAAAATTATTGTGTTGAGTAGATTCTTACAGAGACTTCGTTTCATCCGTGAGCGTACACTACTTCTAGGATATATGGCTAAATAGATCCAAAAAAAAACGGATTGTAATAAAATGCAGATTTCTAGGGATTGCGACGTTCTCAATCAATTTTAATTCTAAAGAACATTAGCTTGTTCATAATTTAAATTAAAATAAATAGACTCACATAACTGTATCATAGTCTAAGTTGAAGCCAACTCACGAGTTCGATGAATCATCGAGTTGAAACCCATAGTAGGATCCACAAGGTGTTTTAGGGTGTTAGAAACTTGAAAGAAATATAAGCCTTGAATCGGCCTGAAGTGATGTATGATGTACCATTATGATATCAAAGACGACTCTTATATTGAATTACACAGTTGTGTTGGATCGTTGCATTTCGTGCACTGATCTATTGAAATTTTTATACATGAGCTAGAATAGCTCCTGTTGAATATTTTATTATAAGTTTTTGCAGATAGTTACAGAGAAACTTGTAGCTTTAGGCTATATTATGTTAGAACGCTGTGCTCTGTGTTTAACAATGGACGAATTTAAACTTGTTTTTGAGGAATTTATACTATTTCACTTAACATTGTAGAGATCTGATGTTAATCCAATGAAACCATCAAAATAACTGTCTACACTTTGCACAGTTACTGACTTTTACAACTATATTTTGTCCATAATCAGATAAACTTCGCATCAATCTAATTTCAACCTTTTCTCACCAACATAAGGTTGCATTTTCAATAGCAGATTTACACACACAAAACGACAACCGGCGACATTTTTTTTTTATCAATCCCCAACCGCGGTTTGAACATCTATCAATATCGTAAATTTGACTATAACAACGTATTTCTGGTTTACCGGTGGCGTATGTCTGTGCGTGCCGAAGTACTAGGGGAGCAGAAATTAATAAGAGGAAACGCGATTTTAACGACTTCCAGACAAATTGATGCGGAACGATCATTTGTTATGTTCGAAGTTCGCAGCTTTATTCTGGTAGGTTAAGGTATGGATACTATGTATTTGGATGGATAGGAACAATAAATGTAATTTTTAATTTAGGTAAAACTTTCCATAAGTGCCTTAAGTAATATGTCAATTAAGATTTCAAAACTTATTTTTTGTGTTCGAACAACAGTAAGTAGGTATCAAACTAAAAACTCCTGTTCCTATAACTAGGCAATTTTAATAATTTTAATCATTTTGCAAACAAAAAAGTAACCAAACTCACAACACATACACTAGAATCTGAATCGATACACATATGTAAATACTTTCAATTTTCAAAATTATATTCGACTTTCACTAGCTACCTATGTAACAGAATACGCCCATATTTGTCAGCTGGCCCTCCCCAACTATTGTAAACTTGATTTGACGTCCAAAACAATATGGCTTCCATCTGGCAGCTGACAAGAAAACAATTTAGCTGCTAACTATTAGTAAGTCCCTTAGGAACAAGTCGTTGGAAGTCGCAAGAAAGCAAAAACAAAAATAGTTACACGGAAGATATTTTCACGCTACACGCTAATTTAGAAATGTAGGAAAAGAAAATTAGGCGTCTTGTATCAGAGCGTCATATTTCTTAGGACACAGAAATTCTTTAGGTATGTTAAACATGTCCCAAAAGTTGATTCTGCGCTATTAAAAACTTCACTATTTTATAATCCTTTGTAGACTATTAAATATTTACCATCTCATTAACTGATGACAAAAAATTAAATAAAAACTAAAAACTCATAAAATACAAACCTTTTAATCAGTCTTTTCTTTAAATGTTTACCTGTAAACAACGTACTGTACTCAAAAGAGCTAGTACAGTGAGAAACAGATGAAAATGATGCAAAAAAAAAATAGTAAATAAACAGATGCAAGTTATTTACATACAGCAAAATCTCATCGACGATGCGGGCAGCCTCGTAACACGAAGGAGGTACTATAAGTTCTCATACGTACTGAAACGCGAAAAATAATCGTAAAGCTTTTTATGTCAATATGAATACTACGATTTTCGAAGTACTTACCCGTTATGAATGAGTCAAGATCAAATTCGGTGTATTAAAAAATAAACTACAAATAAACACATTTGAAAAGTATAACTTTTGTTTCACCAAGTCATAATTACTTAATCGTAAATTACAAGCTAACAACTATGACTTTTACAAATAACAGTTAAAGCACTAACCGCTTGTTTTGCTACGGCATATATTTTTACAGTTATTTACTGCACACAATCACGCCACAGTAATCATACACGCATTCTTAAAATCACATTCAGCGTGCTCGTTTGAACAGAAACAAAAACCGATCACAGATTACACTCAGAATTGCCAGGGCTGTGGGATTGTTCGAAAGAGTTACCGCGGCCCTGGTACATAAAAGGCCTTCGACGGAACACGACGGTTTTTAGTCAGTAAGAGTCTGTACACTCCCTCACCGCTGCTAACCCACAGCGGGACGTCATTTGATGATTTTTGACGTCGTTAAAAAAATACCTACACTCACAAGCAACTCGAAAGCGAGATTAAGTTTGTTCGAAATTTTAATGTGAACAGTTAGTAACGCCACCCAGCTCTGTCATAAATGATACAGAATCAACTCAGAATTTGCATGTGGACGGGACATGTTTGCAAATCATATGTTGCGATTTACCAAGACTAGGTACATATGTGCTTAGTACGTTTGCTTTCCCCCGAGCTGCTCTGCTATTCGTGCTTAATATCGGGAATCTACACCTTGTTTTAGTTATTGTTTGAACTGTTGCTATCAGTTTTGGTGGAGTAATCAGTTTCTTTGCTTGTTTGGGTTTTGTGTGAGTCTGTTTAGTGTTCGTCTGGAGGTTAAAATGCTCGCTTAGACTTGGGTTTAAGTTCAATACCTAAGCACTGGGTAATTTTCAAGTTCATTTTGATTTTGTAATTCTTGATGGCTGGTAAAGTGAAAGAAAGGTACGATTGTAATTGATTAATGTTGAAGATTTTAAGCCTTTTACAGAGACTTTGGAAAAGTGTGTATCCTAGACAATAACCGTCTTACCACAAAAACTTTTAAACGTCAGTTTATGCCTTGTCTAAAAAAATGACAAATTATGACGTTGACATATGGTTCATTTTGCAGCCAAAATTTTATTAGACAAGTGTAAAACAGGGTTTAAAGTTTTTGTAGTAAGGCCATAAGTGTGTTTAATTAGAAGTAGGTATCGTCTAATTTTGCGGCAGTGAAAATTGTTCTAATCCTACAGAAATATGGTTGGGACAGAAATGTGGAATTTCATGGCCTTTAATACTTCTAATAAATTTTGTCCCTTTTGAAACTGTAATTAGGGCTCGTAGAAACTAGAATTAGGAACTAACATTGTGTTGAATAAAGGTTTCATGTAGGTTGTATACTTTTTATAGTTCATATGATAACGACGTTGACCAGATGAGGGTTTTAAATGATAGATCTATTCTAAATTTCTGTTTGGCTCACTTGGTTTCGTAAAATAAAACATAGGTTATTAATAGGTGCGCGAATTTCTGAAGTATATAGCCTTTTCTAACTGCTTATCGAATAGTCTTTTCCTTCTCGTTTCAATACATGCTAAGGTTGTCTGGAAGACATTGATCGCCCGTTACGACACCGTTATTTTAGTTCTAACATATTTTTTTTTTAAATTGGTTTGCCTAATAAAGTATAGGTATCTATTTATTTATCTATTCGACGCATAAACCATTCCAGATCATTATTGATACAAACTCCTGCCTTTAACACCTTCAAGAATCTTCAATAATATACACAGCTAATATAAACAGTGTTCAATCATACGAACCATTGCTGGGAACACTTGAACCGACAGACAGTCGTCTAAACAGAAATGGCGTTGGATATACACATGGACGGCTGTTACCAGTCGGTAGTTGACTAATGAACTGATGATATTATACAGGTACTCTGCTTGTATAATGTGTCCTTATTTGGTTGCCAAATTAATTAGGATTTTTGTTTTCTAAGTGGATTTTCTTGCTATAATTTGACTCGTGAATGCCGTTCATATTTTCATCAATGGTTTTTGGGACTGTTGTCAAAACATCAACAAAGTTGAATGACGATTCGTCAAATAATTCTCTACTTTTTTCTGCCAGGATCTGCAGGCAAGACTAATCTATCAAGCTTGTTCATTACAAAGATTAGAGAAAATTTTGACAAAACATACATAGACTGTTTCCTTTTCTGCATTCATTAGGTGTCAGTGATAACTCTTTGTAATGTTCTACTGTCTGGAAAATGTAGTATTTTATCAATCTTTTAATTAAATCATCTCAAATGCTAAGGACATGGGGTCATCCGGATCAAAGGACCAAATAGTATGTAAATCCTAAATTCCAGTCCATAGATATACTATAATAATTGAGATATAGGTGTGTGTTCAGCAAGTTGCAGAGCCCTCTTTGTGCAGTAATGATGACGTGGTGTCGCCACCGCACTTATTAGTATAGATATATCCAGGGTTTAGAGGTTGCTGGATGTGATAAGAAGTGATACAATGGTGACTGGCAAGTTATGTGAAGTCCAAAGTTGAGATAAGATGAATGAATCTTATTTAAAGGGCAAAATGCTTTCTACCTCATTTGAGGACTACTCAAAAGATGGCATGTTTCATAACTCATAAAATACTCGTGTTATCGCTTAATTGAAACGCTTCAATATTAAATCAGCGTCATTATTTACTCATTGCATCAGAATTGCAGTATTACAGAGCAAAAACGTATATCTCAGTTAACGTAGTCTAAAATAGAGGTAGGTACTCAAATTGACGAAACTGTCATTTGTTACATTTACTACTTTTACTCAAATAAGGACCTAAGCTCTGTAACAAGATGTCTTCTTTATATTATGAGCGATCTCATTATTCTTTTTCTCATTATAGACTTTTAAAAACTACACAAAGTGACCACATCCAGCATTTTCAACATCTACCACAGAATCACCTAGACAAATTCACCCTCCGACATTGTCGCTTTGATCTGGTACTGATGTTTTGGTTTCCACTCGGCTCCCATGCATCGAGGGGACACGCTACCTAGCTATCGATGTCGCCTACAATTTGAGACCTCTTCGTCGGTGATTAATTCCTGGTACCTTTGTTTGGGTGTCGAAGTATTTGTGGGCCTGTTTTGTTTATTTGTGTCTTTGTGAATTTGTAATCAGTTCTTTGGTGTTTGAATATTGTCATTATTAAGCTTTAATATTCACTGAACGCAGTTCCAGCTATGTACAGATGATTTTAGATCCAAAATTTTCAAAACCATTGACTAGTTTTTAAATCGAAATATTCACTTATAATACCACAAGAGCTTCAAAATGCCAGATAATTATAAAGCTCGTGTGGTATTCGGGAGATTATTTTTCCGTCCCAAATGTCGGCCACAACCTGTCAGTTTGACGTAGCAACGACCAGAGAAAATATTCAAAAAATTTTCAGTATAATACCATGTAGGTTGTACCACGTGACGTCGAATGGTGCAATTCTATTGGTCGATATTTGGGTCGGAAAAATAATCTTAATAATTTCTTTCAGTCATTTCCTGACAAAAATCGGGCACTTCTCGTAGCATCAAAAACAATTTTTTACTTTTATTTTTATCAAACTTTTCATTTTGAGACACCTCATATTTTAAAAATTGTGTTCTTCCATACATGCAGGTCACATTTATTACGTCCAGGTCATGTTGAAAGCCTCTTAAAGACGTTAACGACTGAAATTCACTCTGTTTCGTACCGCAGCTCCTGGGACGTTAAGTCTTAATAAACTGTAATAGGAAACTGTGGAAAATTATATTGTTTTAAAATATAAGGTAGGAGATAGTTTTATGGCTGTGAAGAAAACGTATATTGTGTATGAGTCAACAACTATTAAGAAACTATGTTGGTCTGAATTATCAATAATTACGTTCATCTGTAGGGTATCGTCCCATTGCTGGGCAAAGCTATGTTATATGAGTAACTTGAGCAGAAAACCTTAAGACTAAAGAAACGCCTTAAAGGCAAATAAGTAGACATATCTACATTCCCAATTCATCAAGCAACTTTTACGAAAAAATCCAACGACTTACACAAAATATGCACAGAACATTTCATAAATAAAAATATTAATCCGACTACCCCGCGGATAGGGGATGAAGCCCACAAAAACTAGATAGAGATCGCTCGCCAAGTGACGCGTGGCAGTCGACTGAGCGCGAAGCCGACGAGGAAATTATCATGAGGGAACTTGATGGTACAAATGTGGTACAGCTATATGTTATGAGGGAATTTGATGGTACATCAACTGTGGTACGGTATGGTACAGTCGTTATTGACGATGTTTATAATATACGGTACTGGATTGTGGGGGTCGTCACCATCGTTATGGAAAACAATTGAGAGCAGTCACTGTCATTTGTTTATGATAATGTGCAGTAGACTAGTGTTCTGATAAAGACTGTTTCTCTATATAATGAAGAAAGTTCCTAGGTGCAAATCTTGTGGGCTACTAATAATTTGTAACTATGGTTATGTACCTACCTATAAACATTCACAAAACATTTTTATATAGCAAGCTATCAAACTGTGACTCGTTACTCGTGTAAAGTTCATCCACCGAAAGTTGGCTATCAATAACACTTAAACTAGAATTTATCATTAAAGCATCCTCCACCACAAAAGCATGACATTGAAAAATTAACACCCAAACGAAACGAGACGAAACAGATTTCTCGAATTCCATTACGAGACCAACATTCCATTTCCCATTATCACTCCCACATAATGAATAAGGAAACATTCACTAGTAACCATGGAAATACATCATAACAGCCACATAGGGTAGGCGCGTGTTTTTTATTTGATTTCGCATCCAATTTGCTCTCTCAGGCGCCAGGAGCGGTTGGCCACGTGATGTGCTATTACTTGTCGGTGTGGTAGTGTTTTTCGGAACTATTTGATGGTTAAAGTATGAAGTTTTGGGATTGGTAAACTGGTGTTTGAAAAACAAGACCTATAAATGATGTATGTTGTCAGGTATTTTAAAAGTAAACCTCCATAGCCAACCTTGCTAACAATGAAATCATCTACATATTACAAAGGAAAAATCATAGTACTTTATAATATGGAGGAAGAAGAGATAAAAGTATAGATCTAAAATAAAGTCAGACGTTATTATATAAGAGCTGAGTTTAAAATCTAGAGTTGCGTAAAAAGACAAGATTAGAAAATTTTACCCTTTAGAAAAATTGGACACAAATATGGACACGAATATTATAAAACGAGCGAGGATATCTTTATCAAATCCACTATTGGTAGAACCAAACATTTCCACTGATAAAATTATTGGAAGCGAAGATAATCGCGGAAAACTTTTGGCCTATAAGATAAGCCGTATTAAGTCGGCTTACAATCTGAGTATTCACCCTTCATACCTTCTTCAGATGTATTACAAATATTTACAAAACATACCAAATTCAGAGGCACATGTTTGAGTTAAAATGTGCTAAAAGTTCAAATAGGATGTAAGTAACAGGGACCAATCAATTCTGTCTCAGTGCAAAGCTAACATCAACTTTTAGACAACATTTTACATATTTTGCCTACTTCAAAGTTGGTTACAATAATCTCTCCTAGAATTGACAAGACGAACCACTGTCATGTATAAAATCCACATTCTCAAAACATTTCACAATTCTACAGGGGGATCTATAATGAGCGTAATGACGCCCATTCAATATGCTTCTCAGACGCAAATCCTCAAAGAATGTGGTACATGTGCAGCGATACTTAATTGGGTCTCAGGTGCGTTCGCGGAAGCAATAACTGGCGAGAATTACATGCTCGCCACATTTGTACGCACGCGTGTAGAAGCCCTTAGTTATGAAGCGGGACATTCATTATGCGACTGAATTGCGATTAATGAAATATATATTTTTTTGAGAATCAAAATATAAGCCTAAAAATAGGTGCATATTTAAATGAGGGATAGACTCCGTTTTATTCATTTTTTTTCGGTAGGTATTCACCTGTTACTGTTAGGGTAATTTTAATTTCTCCCTAACAGTGTCAACAGTTTCGTTGCTAATGGTTTCGATGTAGTTGTTGGGCTCTTTAAACATAACTATTTAAAATAAGTAGACACAACAAATAAAGCGATTCGTAAAAAGAAAGAAAAATTACTTTCGTTTTCTGTCAAAAGTCATTATGTCAGTTTTCGAGTTCTAAACTGCGCGTCAAAGTCGAAGCTTGTATGGGCAACTTTATATTCATACGTAGTCGCGTAGTCGCGGAGCCAGGGATTAAAATATTACGATTCAACACAGGATCATCATTAAGGGGATTGTGATATCTGTAAAATATTTTTATTTTTACTGCTGTTCCCTTACTACGATTTACCATTGACTATTTTGTCACAAACATGTACATAAAGTAGCAGGATAATGATCAATTTAATAATTATGATAAGAAGGTTGGTACTTTTATGTAAGAAAAAATTTAAAAAATACTTCATCCTATTTTGACAGTATAACTGGACAATATTAATGAATTGATCAATCAAACTATATCACTCGAGATATCTTTACCGAAAAGGGACTCATTACGCAAAATAAAGTTAATGCATTGTTAATATTGGTCAAAATTATAATTTGAGTGAAAGTGCGCAATGGGCTTGTAATAACTTGATTGATTGGGACTGATAGCGGCCCCGCTTTTAGGGTTGCCAGTCGACATGGAAATATTAATATGCCAGCTTAATTTTTTTGTTGCGAGTTAATTTCGAAAATTATTAAATAATTTATTAAGGCTTAATTATAATTTATTCTGTACTTAATTTTAGAATGATAATGAAGAATGAACAGATGGTTGTTAATGTGGGTCGTATTATTCAGTTTTTATACTGATTATGATAACTTCATAACAGAAATCCGGGAGATTATAACATTTATAGTAATCATCCACTATTTTACATATGATATTATTTTTGTTAATTCACCACTGCAGTGTTTCATCACTAGTCAGAAAACAAAAATTACTAAAAGAAAAAAAACAACATTAATATCCCCCTAATAAAAACATGTTTAAACCTACCAGCCCTACAACCCAACTCCGTCCAATAAATTACATCGATAATATCGCGAAAAATCACATCAGAAAAAAATACGTACATGGGAGCGTGATAATTGCGCCGATACATAATTACAGTAGCAGGAATTATTGTCGACCGCCGATGTGTGGACGGCACCTCCCCACGGCCTCATTTCCAGCTTCGGATGCATTTCATCATTAAAATCATATGTTATTTCCATAATTTACACTATGATTGGTCGGTAGTGTATTTTTTTTTGGTACGACACCTGGAAACATTTGCCTCGCCTTTTTCCCAACTATGTTGGTGTCGGCTTCCAGTCTTACCTGATGTAGCTGAGTCTTATCAGTGTTTTACATTGAGCGACTGCCCTATCTGATGTCCTCAACAAAGTCCCCAAGTTACCCTCGCAACCCAATACCCCTAGATAAAACTGCTTGCCAGTCTTACTCGCTTCTGACTACCTCTAATGACTGCCAAGTGCCACGGATGTCTAAATTGCAGCCAAGACCTGCAGTTTATAGTGCCCTCCCTAATACGGTCATTGATATCCAAAATAAACCTACTTAGAAAGTTGGTACATATAAACATAGAAACCTTGCATCGGTACTTGCCTGACCTGGAATGGGACCTACACTGAGAGTTTAGTTCTTTACCCAGTAGATCACAACGACTCTTACAACAATTATTAATAATCAGATTCATATTAAAACAGCTAACTGAAAAATTACCTGTGGATTAACCTAAAAGAGCAACCACTAGGCACAGGGGTATCATAACGTAAAACTTTTGATCAAAAACATTTTATATTTTTTCACAACTCAAATAATATCGCTTTCACGGTGTATAAACACCCCACTTAATGCTCTATTACTCTATTTACATAATCAAGGGCGGTAAGTGAGACGTTCATTTTATAAGATGTTTCTTTAAGCCTTTTTATCTTTTAATAGCTCTTCTGCGTAAAGTTTCTATTTGGTTTAAAATGTGAGGGTGCTTATTTGAATTATTATTATTTGCTTAGTGAATTAATTTACTTTAATATTGTAGGGTGCATTAAGTTCATATGGTATCGCTGAATCTCTGTAGGTTCTCATTGGATTTAGTTAAACTTTCATCTAATCCTTCTCGTGTTATGCTTCACACAGTCTGAGACTCTACGCAAATGTGCTGTGATTGTGTCTCATGTTTCCGTTTACCATCAGGCGAGACAAAAGTCTGGTTAAATAACAAACCTAAAGGAAAAATATTTTCACCTATTCATTTAATTGGTTTATCCGGCTCTTTATTGACGGAAATGAAAAATTACCTATCTATCTATACCCTATAAACTTTTAGGGTTAAGAACTTATTTTATGAATTTTGCTTCACATTGACATAACCTTAGACAAACCATAAACATCTAGTTACATCTTTACAAGGTCAAACTGCACTAATATTGCCAACACTATAAAGAACTTACCACAAAACTGATCTCCAGCTTCAAAACGTCAGTTCCCTGCCAAACATCACAGGTAAACCCGATAGCTGCTCTCAAAAGCCTCAAAGCCACTCGCAGCTTACTGATGGCAGCATGCGTTAGGGTGCAAGAAGGGGGATTATGGCCAAATTGAAAACGTGTCTCAAGCGTTATTTTGGAAAGGCCAATTAATACGAAACCAGTCTTTGACAGGTGATGATGGGTGTTCGATTTTTAGGTGCGAATGCGTTTTTTAATCTGTGTTTGCTTTTATGGTTCGCTGCATTTTTGGTTACATAGCTTTAGTTTTGGATAGCTAGAATATTTTTAATATTTCAATAAAACCGTTTTTGTACAATTTTATGACATTTCTACTTTAGAAAAGTAGCACCGGGTAACGTCGAGCAGATGCGGAATTGTGTAATACCTATTCAAAATTAGTTACAAAATACAAGCAAAACAGTGTGTTAACGCATTATAACATTTCTTTTCATATTAAAAATAAAAAAAAATGTCAGTAATATTTTCGAACTACAAAAAATAACATTCACTTACCAAGCCAGGGGCCTGAAAAATGACCAAATAAAAAACTACACCATATTTATTATAACATCCACATGTCATGAAGTACTGGACAGTGATGTAACGAGTGCAACTCGCGCCGTGGCAGGTGCGACCGATTATATCAGCCAGGGGAGAATTTACCATGAATACGGGAACACGGTACTGTGTTAAGTTTAGCGGTGCGGGTTTATGGGGGAATATTTTGTCAAGTTTTGGGTGATGACTCGCCAAATTGAAAAAAAAAATCTTTGAACCTTGTCTTGAAGTTGCATATCTAGTCATTATTCATCTTTCTCTGGCGGGCTTTGTGAAAATTTCTGAAAACACAGTGATTTTGGTCCAACCCCAGGAATCGAACTCGGGACATGTAGCAGAGTCACTCTAGCTTCTACTAACACAACAGAGAACACGTCATTAACTTACTGGATCAGAAATCAAACTTCATATGCGCTAAACGAAAACAAGATGGGTAACGGATCATCTCACAATCAACCATAACAAAACACACTCATGCAAAAAAGCGCAACAATAAAAATGCCATTTAAAATAATAAAGAGAAAAAAATAAAACATTATTTTCATTACAGTTGGTTCGTCACGTCAGCTTTCACGTCAATAACGTGAACATCTGACGTCACTGATGTGCGTAACGTGACAACGGTCAATTACGAATTTATATGATTTTTTTTTGCAGTTTTCATTGCGAATTTTAATGTATGGTAAGTAAAGTTTTTTGGGAAGTAAAATTGAGTTTTATTTTAAAGTGAAACGGTTTGCAGTTCCAGCTCATTTTGATAAGGGTATAAAAATATCATTTCCATAAAAAAGTTTAAAAGTACTTACAGGATGTAACTATTTGCCGACACAAATATTTTCATATAGGTTTCATAACACGGTACAGGTTCCGCATAAAAAATAAACAAAAAAACTACAAAGTAAACGAAAATATTGCACTGCACTTGAAAAAGCAGCGTGTCACAATGTTGACCTTTCATTACCTCGCGAATGAAAATATTTTGACAGTTTTTTCACCGAAAATTGAACCTCGCGTGACGTCATATGACGTCATGACGCTTCGTAGTCGACACGGTCAATTTAATTGATAAATTAATTGAAACCCAACGTCATTTGCGGAACCCTATTCTCTATGTTTTGGGGTGATTTTTTGTGCACTTATACCAAATCACTGAACATTTATAAACGTCCGACGAAATTTTAGTAATATGTCACTTCAATATGTATACGCGTATTTCAGGACATGCAACATTAGGCTGGGGAATTGAATTAATAGAGCCATTTTTTACGGGTTTATGCGGTGATCAAATAAAACAATACATGGTGAATTTTACGTACGACCTATGTGGTAAAGTAATTCTATTAGTGTGTTTTTTTTTAATAAAACCCACCATTCCATTGACCCAATTACGTATATAATTTTTATGGATCTGATATTGGTCACTTTTAGATTTAAAACCACCTCAAATCTATGAACCTATTTATAAACTAGGCTATCGTCTACAGATACCGTAACAGGCCACTGGCAGCATATTTTTCTAAACAACCAAATTCAAATTTCGACCACATTAACGGCCAGTTTCTTCATCAAAAGTTAAAGTTAAAGTTATGGCTAAAGTAAAAGTAACGGTCAAATTCGTTTTTCAAGGCTAAAGTGACAGCAAAACTAATAGAAAAATTGAATTTGACCGTTACTTTTACTTTAGACATTACTTTAGCCATAACTTTAACTTTTGATGAAGAAACTGGCCGTTAAACACACAAAACTAAACAACAATAGAATAACCACAACACATTTGCAGTTCAATTACATAATGTTATTGCTAAAGCAATGAATAAACGATCGCGCCCGTCACCGGGTCCAATTATTCGCATAATCCCGGGCCTCTTTAAAAGCAATTAATATTCCATTGATCCGAGGGATGGTCAGTCGGGGTGACACCTCAGGTGTTTCTGTCGTCAGAGTATGTGGTGGTGGACTTCTTTGTACCTATGTATTGTTTATTTTTATGCGTCAATTGACAAGGCTGTTGAATAAAGTGGTGGTTGTTTATTAAAAAGTTGTTACATATATAGAAGAAGAGACGTATCCTTTTTTGACGGATAACTAAATGGTGCCATAATGAAGAATATATGGGCTCTAAGGAGTAGCCCTAAGGTGGCTTTGATTGGTCTCAAACATTATGCAATCGTCTGATTTTTCGTCCAGAAAAAAGAAGAATACATTGATGTAATATCATAGATGCATAGAAGAATTTACTATCCGATTACAGGACCCTCTAAATATAGGTATATAAATGGCATATCAGCTATGTAATCCCCAACAAAAAAAGTAAACAAACACTTTAATTTCCACGACATTTACTACAGCCATAAACTGTAAAGCAAACAAAAATCCTATAATATTCTTAACGGCCATCTGTCCCATTGTTATCTGATATCGATATGATCGTTCAAATGTCCGCTGTCCGATATTGTCCGTGGGGTTCCGGACAAGTGCAGTGTCCACAAGCATGCTTGCACCTAAATCCACACTAGGGAACTTCGCCCCTACTAAGGTTTAGTGTAAATTCGACCCAGGTGGTGTATTCGATGAAAATATTCGATAAGTGGGGGGTTAATGTTACGTATTGTCAAATAGTTGTTGAGCTTCGTCGACAGTTGTTATTCTGTTGAGTGGTTGGGGATTAGCGTGTTGATTGTTTTTTGTTTTTCGATGTTTACTAAGCATTTTGTGTTCTAAGTTTGAATGGTTTACGGGGATTATCGTATTGATCGTTTTTTGTTTTATCCTAGTTACTAGGCATATTTGATTTTAAGTTTGAATGTAGCTTTTTGCTGAGTAATTAAGCATTTGCATTCCTGTATGGAAATGATGTACGTATAGTTTTCGGTACGTAACGAATGTTTGTTCAGTTTTGCATCAGGTACTGTTAATATGCAGACTAATGAGTTTAGTTTTGGGAGGGAATACAGAATGTTTCGCGAGCTCTTACTTCGCAAATAGCAATCCAGTGAACTATTTTAGCAGATGTCTATATTATGCTGTAACAAACCCAATCATAGATCTAAACTTCCCTTAAATCTATCATAGCCTTCTATTATAAACATTTGTATAAAAGCATGTATTTTTTCCTCATTCATAATTTATCAATCTTCCCTTGTTCTGCAAAAAAAGATAATAGTTTTTGCCACCATTCATCAAACAGCTTCATTTAACCGCCACTACACACAATTACCTTCAAAAAGAAATACTTACGCATAAAATTCTTATTTATGAGCATCTCATGCAAATCCCCTTAAAACACTAAGTGCAGTTCCGTAGTAGGGTGTTCAAAGAGCCGGAATTTATTTGCTAGGTAACGAGTAGGGATGTAATTCGAGACCCCGGCGGTTTGTTGGCATTAGTTCATGCACCTATTGGTCCTGGCTGTTAACTACATCGTGGACACCTTGTTTGATAGCCCATTGATACGGTGAAGATGCTGCAATCTATTAGGGATGTGATGATGTGAATCTGATGGAGTAGGGAGTTGAGTTTGATTGGAAGTTCTGTATTACGTCATTACATATCAGCTGTTTTCCTCAGCTATTTATTTATTTATTTATTTATTTATCAAAAACACAGCTAATTTAATCTTCACAGGCACTTAGCCTAATACGACAAAATTAGTTACATTATCTAAATTTCAAATTTACATTATACATACGAAAACTAAACATAATATCACAAAAATAATACCACTACTAAAATTTTAAATACTGACAATACTATAGGTGGCTCTTGTGAACTCATTCAGCGAACAAGTAAACAAATCGACCCTACTCGACACTGCGTTGAGCGTGCGCAAGGCGCGCGTCAGTGGCGCTCGCTGCAGCAGGTTGGTGCGCGCGCTCGGCACCGCCAGCAGCTGCGGCCGCCGCCGCCTACTCACATACCCATCCGGCACGCACATGCGTAGCTCCATAAGAATTGTGGAGTTAAATAATTTACCTCGCAATATTTTAAATAAATAAATAGCCAGTGCCACTTCCCGCCTAGTCTCCAGTTTGAAGTATCCCACCATACCCAACACAAATAATGTTGGGTATAGTAGAGGATAGCCGGGGTATACCTTGTATATTTTTAAATACAAAAATCGGGTGAATTTATTTTGTATCCTCTCAACCATGAATTTGTAATTGGCTTCACTTGGTCCCCATATCACTGCACAGTATCTCGCTAATAGTAGACAGTTATAAAGTAGCACGTACAGAGAAAGTCGATTCAAGACAGAACAAGAACTTAGAGTTGGGTGATGCACTACAGCACTATTGGTATGTTTGCCCAATAAGCATGGTAACAAAGGAACTTATCTCACTCGTATAAATAAAACAAAGCACCAATCAAAACTAACAAGACAAAGAGACCCAATACAGATGCGCCTTTCCCAAACTCTGCAACTACAATCACAGCGATCGTAACTACCAATGAAAAATCTTACACCCCATGGCTTTCCCAATTTGTCTCGTCAGCTTAGTATTTATAGCTATACATATAACGCGATAAACATCTGAGATCATGCACGATTCTCGGAAGGGCGGCTGAGGGTGCCCTAACTCGATAATCCACCCCCAGCGCGGGGAGATTTATTAATCAATCTGCAAAACGTTTTAACTGGGCAAATTGAAAAATTATGTGTCGACGTTGCGACCCCTGCTTTCCATAGTATGGGAATGTTAGTTTAGTTGGTGAAGAGATTTTTGAAATATGTGATGCTTTTTGTCTTTGGGAAGCTTCTGTGTTTGCGGGGTTTATATCGCGTGGAATCAGTCATGTTGTCTCTTAGTTTAGAAACTTCCCTGTTCTTATTAGGACCTCAGCTGTCCTTATTGTAAGCAAAGTCAATTTGACTGTGATTTGGTGAAAGCGTTTTGCCAACCTTCGCGTATTTTTTTCTGCACATCTTTAACATTCTCTCTAAATATTTAGAGAGATACTACACCACTATCAAAATCCTTATCAAACGGATAAGTTACCCTAAAAACATCCTGCACCAAAACACATGCCGTCAAAAATATCTCCTATCTCTCACGGCTAATTACCCTCGGAACATTATCAGTGACCCCAGCAAACTTTGACAAAGCGTTTCAGTCATACAGCTACTATCACCCGCATTTGGGACCCCCACTTTATTCTTCGTAGGATGTTTAATTTGCGACAATGTTTAATTAATCAGCGTTTGTCTTGTTGATTGCCTTCCCAATTATAAGTTCCGCCGTGTGTGGATGACGTTGATTTGTGAGTTGTGACGTGTCTTTGGGATTCTTATTTCGAATCTTGGGGATGAAAGGGATGTATCTACACTTTTCGTTATTTAAATTAATTTTGAACATAATCTAATCATACGAATCAGATGTTTTCTATACGAATCTAAATGTTAACATTGTACTCTTGTCAATGTATCATTAACTTACGTAATTAGACGAATACAAACAATAAATAAATGAAGATGAACCTAAACTCACACTTTTCTTCTAAAACCTACATAGCATGAGGTAAATATATATATGCTGACAGAGCTTATTTTCTGGAGTCTAAGCGGAGTTACACAATAATATTTTTCCTATACCCGAAGAAATTAGGCAGAGCAAATATGAGGGGTGCGCGAAGAAACTCGAAGAACTTGTTAATACATAACTTAGAATAAACAATAATAGGTGCAGATGCGACGCTTGTTATTATTACCTATACTTGGGTACAGTTTTCGAGTCTTCTTCTACGTTTGACAGTCATCTGTGTTAATTTTAATGGAAGGCTTATTGAAAAAGTATATTTAACGTAAGCCATTCTAATAGAACCATTAGATACTACAACTTTTTAGTGTATATTAGTCTGTGATATACATAGGTTAAAATTAACAACATGACACAATAACATAAAAAAATACTTGCATGCTTACCCTGACTACCATGTACAGTTCACGTATGCATAAAATCATGTTAGAAAATGCATAATTTTCTCAGTTCCAACATGTACATTGATTGAAACACATGCTTACATGGCTTCCAACTTGTTTTAAAAAAACCTGTACTACATTACTGGAATTGTTACCGTTCCTTGTTATAAAAGAACCCACACAATAAGCACAGATCACGAAAGCCGCTGAGCTATACTTGTGTATGTCAATGTACATGCATATTGACTTAGTACGCGTATGCTTAGGAGCTCTCAGTAGCGCTCAGTAGTGGCCAAGTCATCGAGTCATAGTATCTTTGTATGCTTATAAGAATGGCTCAGCTACTTTTGCTTTAGATAAAACATCCAAACCTAGTCAAATAAACATCACCCTTTTCTCATTAGGCGATTACTACTGCTGAAAAAATTACACACAACAAGAGTTTCGCTACAAAACCTAACTTAATAGCTTTGTAGGTTAAGTTATCAAAAGTTAGTCCCATCTGCCATATTTCTTTTACTCTCAGTCTTCCCACACCTTGTGCTGAACAAAAACTGTTCCCTAATTGATTGACGAGCTCGGAATTAGTTGGCGTTCCTACAGAAATACGTTGCATTCGAACTTCTAACTAATGTGTAAGTTTGTGTGTCCCACGTTATTGATATAGTTCTTATGTTTTGAGGGTGGATTGCTGGAGCTTTCGTTTCTTATTGATTCGGCATCATCAAAATATCAGTGCCCAGACATGTTTTTCTTCGGGCATTGCATTTTTTAAATTGTACAAAATAAATGACAAGGCTATAAATTAACATAACAGAAAATACTCAAGACATTTGGTTCTAATTTATTTTAACTAAATTTATTTATGGTTATAGATATAATTTAAATATATTTATAGATTTAACTAGTCAAAAGTTATTACCGTCGGCAATACTTTCCTAAGAGCAAGGTCTTTCTATATGAGAAGAGGCCAGCAGTTGAAATTCAAAAGGTTCATGGTGATGATGATGACAGAACCAACTTAAAGGTAAATTAAAGCCCCAGTAATAAGCTTTGTTTACAACTCATTATGAAACAACAAACCAAGTTCAAACATCACATAACATTCAAGTACAAGCTTTATGAGCTTTGCAATTTCAGTCACATTGTTTGTTGCAAGTAAATTTAATTAATTACACCAGCTCTGAGAGCAAAGGGAAATTATTTGGCGGTTATTCTCATTCTAATATCTCATTATCTACCTTCTATCTTACAGCATGTAAAAGAAAGGGAAAACGCTATGTTGGTTTGGCAACGATGATATATGCAATTTATGCTTTCGTAAATCAATATTTGAAAGCGACTGGTGGTTGATCATCCGCGAAAAAACAAAACACTGTCAGTGGTAGGCACATAGTAAGCATGACTTGCATTTGTTTGATTATGCTATGCTTCAGTAGATGAGAATAGAACAAAGAAGTCTGAACATTTTGATAACCGTGAAATATTGTCAAGGCAGGTAGTCAGGACAACATCTCATGTAGCACAGAGAGTTTCATTCTATAAAATCTGTTTTCAAGTATTTGACCGTCTCTTTGAGCTCACCATCTTCAGAGATCATAATTCTCGACATAATTTCTTGATCCTTCCTCGCGCTTTGGCAGTCTAATGATGCATCATAAGCTGTTCTCAAGGCCACGCATACCATAACGAGAGCCGCCACGCGTGATACCGCGGTTCCGTATAAAAAAGTTGTTAAGTAAATATGAGAGAGGATTGAGCGAAGCAAAGCCGCGAGCGTATGCTTGTATGTGTCGTAAAAAGAGGGTGATACCTACTCGAATGTTCGTTGCCGGGAATTTTATTTTTGTGTCCCAGGGTTCGAAAATCAAATATTATAGGAGTAACATAGACAAAAATAAGAGTTCAGTCATCGTGTTCTTCATTCAGAATTTATGACCTCTCAAGTAAACGTTTAATATTTATTCAGAATATTTTACCCTTATCATTTACAGGATGTATGAGTTATGACAACGGGATACGTAGGTCAAAATAAATTCTCCTATCTTTGCCACACTTTCTTTATGAAAGAAACACTTTTACTAACAGTTGAGCATTCGCTTCTAACAAAAATTTTTATCGCTTTGATTCTTTTTAACAGCTTTTATTTCTCTATTACGCCTCTTTCATGTAAATCGATTAAACCTAGTCTCAGCTCTTAGCTTTGACTATCAAATGCATTAACGTTATAATACCCATTTTATGACATCATAAACTCGGCTCGTAAACCACCACTTTTCAGTGGATATAGATTTTTCTAACGTTTTTGTGTCCGTGCTCGGTAATAAAGAGAATCACTTATAAAATGCACTTTCGGAGGGACCGTTGAGGGCTGAATCCTTACATTGTTGTGACATACAGGCAGAGAGGTAATAAAACTTGGCACTAAAAAGGCGACTCATTTTTTTCGTTGCTTTATATGACAAGGTTCTGCCAGCGTTATACATAGTCTATTATATGTACAGAGCAGATCATATGGGGCGCCCAAAAGGATAAAAAGTTACCAAATTTATTCAGCAAATTATATCGGCACTGAAGCTCAAAAGTTATAGTAACTGGTATTGTCTTTTAGTATCAAAATTTTCTTCACATTTTGCACATGGTCACCTTAGCAAACATTTCAAAGTTGGCACTCCAATTCATCCGTATACCACCCAAAGGAAACAATCGTATAAAGAACAGGGGGTCGGAAGGAAATCTGGATGCAAACTCTATGGGGTGCCGGCCGAGTCGCAGGTTGTCTCAATAGAAGATTAATACTGCCCCGCCTTTGTTAATCCGTAATAAACAGGCTGCATGACGTTGATGCATTGATCTTGAGGATTTTTCAAGTATTTTTTGAAGTAATTTTGATTTTGGTGGTTTGGTGCACGTGCCACAATTCGTTAATGTGAATGGATATTGAACAACAGGACGACTAAAGAAACGATGGACGGATTGTGTGAAGCGCGATATGAAAAGAATGTTACCTACTCATAAGATGTCGTAAGGTATGGAAGAAGGAAACATGCGAAGTCTTCTCGAGTTTGCAAAATGAGGAAGATCATAGGGGAATCATTAAATGTTGACTCAATTTATTTTCGTCGTAGTTCCACTGTGTCTCTACATAGGAACAGCAATGAAGACAAGAACCTTTTGTCTTTACCCTTGCATGTAGCAAAGCAACCATGACGACTTTGCATAATTTCGCTATGATGGACGACCAACGTATGGCCACAAAATTGTATTGTCACGCCGTGTGCTGTAAGAAATATGCCTTAAGAACCTCCTTCTTACTTAAGATGACGATTAACACAGACAGAGTTCTTCTCAAATGATAAGAAGTGTACCAATATTCTATAACTTTTGACTGCTCAGTTGATACGTTAGGGACAAATGAACACCCTTCATGTGTTCATATCACTTTTCTTCCACTTCTTCTCCCTCTTTATTAAGAAGGACCATTAGTAGCTTCACAGCACACTATAAGATCCTTAATAGTATTTTGCGTCCTATACTTAAGAACGCGTCTCCTACATAGTCGACATGAGCGCAAATTGAAAATTAACGCAAACCGCCACAGTTAATAAGTCACTTGGCACATTAGAGCCACTTAGCCGTCATTTTCCGCGACTTAAGTGACTTGCGTTACTTACATCGAATTGAATAAGCCGCATTCATTATATCATGTTATGTATGTCCTTACTTACATGTCTTTGTACGGAATTACACTTATAATGGCAAGAGTTTTAGGACATTTGACCTTTTTTGGGAAATTCATTCAAACCCACCTTCGTTTCTTCTGGAGACCTTCAAGTAGTTAGCTTTACATTTAGTTACTCTTTCGAATTATCCCGCATCAATCATAATGATTCAAGATATTGAAACTTGCATGTCAAGAAGTTAGAGAACATATCATGGCGACTGTTGAGTCTTT
Source organism: Helicoverpa armigera (assembly GCF_030705265.1). Lineage (NCBI taxonomy): Eukaryota > Metazoa > Arthropoda > Insecta > Lepidoptera > Noctuidae > Helicoverpa > Helicoverpa armigera. Next base: position 2,093,127 of record NC_087132.1, on the reverse strand, counting down.
TAACGTAAAGCATGTTCCTATTAATATCTCGATATTCAGTATATTCCCCTTTGTAAAAGTACCTACGTATGGCTACAAAAGAAAAGTTCACAAAACTCCAAACTTCACTCCTAAAGCTCTCCTAACGCAGATAATATTGCATTTGAAGAAAAACAAACTTGTGAATATTTTCGCCTCTTTTTTCCTAATAAACGAACATCAAAGGCCATTAAGGAATTTAACGAGTAGTAAGCCGTTCATAATTCGGTAGGTACGGGCCGTTTCAAAGCTCGTCATAAACAAAGACTTCTGTAATTGGACTTGTTAGGATTTTTTTCTGTATTGTTATAAATATGAGAGGAGATGGAAATACTATAAGTACTGTAGGTATAAATTGATTAAGCACTGCAATGCTTTCTATTTCAAAATCGTGGCTACTCAAAAGGGAGAATAACTGGAGTTATGAGATTGTTCGAAGGGGCTACAGCCCTAAGAACTGGTGGTTTCGAACAAATAAAAATTGTACCTCGCGCTCCACCAACTCCAGACGCTCCAGACAATAATATCGTTTCATGATCCAAATTCCTGATTAGTTGTTAAAAATAGATTCTACCACTACGACAGGGAACTCAAACAATTGACTAAATATAGAAGTCCAATTGTCAAAACTCGGCACAAACCCTCAGGCTGGATGTAGGTAGTATTATGTTTTGTTATATAAAGATTAACTACCTATTCGTACACGTGTAAGAGGAAAATTATTTATTTCCTGACTTTCGATGTGTTAAGAAGCCAGGAATAGATTTACACCTACTCACAGGTTTTCTGATAGGTCAAGGCGATTGAGTGACAGTCTTGGAAGTTGCTATTTTTGTTAAGCTGAACACATACTTGCTTGGTAAGAAAAATGTTTACTTAAGTTAACACTGTTTTTTCTCTGTTGCACTACTGACAAAATGTAAAAAAACAAGAGATAAAACCCTACCTCAACCAAGGAAAGTGCAGTCAGTCTCATAACAACGCTGAAATAACGGGGCCTTTAACATGTTGTAGCATTATTTATAGAAGAGAATATTATTTCTCACCTAATTTTCTTTCTAGCTTACATAGATTTTCCAGCTACCCAATTACAAATCACGTAATCCAACATTTACGCTAATGCACAAAAAAGGTCCGTAACTTTAACACTGTTGGTGCAATTTAAGCACATTTATTAACAAGGCTTTAAAGACCTGGTGCAGTGAGTAGGTACAGTCGGGTACACAAGTTGCAAATCACTCTCGCAACGCATTAGAGCCGTCGCTCTTCCCTCATAGCCGCGAGACGCACGCAAGAAATGCATTAACATACATGAACATGGAGTAGTGAGGTTACAGAGTGCCTTGTGATTGTGGTATCAACGAATCGGGATAATATGTAGTTTTTTGCAGTAAGACAGGACGTGATAATACTCGGTAGAACCTAACAAACTAGCAAATGATTTAAGATTATAATTTATGTAGTTGGTTTTTAAGACCGTGGAAGTCGAATAAATAAATGAAATAAATAAAAATATTTTTAGGTACCGGACACTCATTTACTACGCAATAGGAAAATCATCCATAATCTTAAACTGACAAATGCTTAGTTATTATTAACTTGATACTTTATATTCCCTATTTCGTATGATGTGTTTTTAGCTGCACATGTATATGATATTCGGAATATGTCATGCAAATTGTCATTGAACAATAATTTGAGTTCGGAAAAGGAGCTACAAAATAGCTTCGAGCCTTCTTCAAAGTGTGCTTTTAACTGCTATCGAGTAGTCTTTCCCACCAATAGTGTCCAACTGCGTCATCCATTCACTACATAATCCGTGCCATCACACGGTGTACACAGGAAGTGCATTCACTTGTCACTAATTAATGGATCACGAACACTTGAATGTGATTATTGTGGAGGCTTTTGTTCTCAATCGTTTTTCTCCCTTATGAGGTTAAGTGATGAAGAGCTCGTCAGCTAATGAGTTACTCGATACAGGGAATCATCGTATCGATTTTGAATGAAGATGCTGTCATGTAATTTGTGCGATAAGGAATGTGATATTTTTTATGCATGAAAATATAATTTGGGTTGGAATTTACTTTGATGGGTACCTATATATTATTTGAAAAACACTTACAGAGCTAACAACAAACTGACAGAGCTTTCCTTCAATTTCAATTCATATTTATCACCGCTGTACCTTTTTGTAATACTCCTTATTGTTATAAATGGTCCATATTATCATGATCTAGAAGACTTCTCCATATACAAAACAAATCTTAGGCTAGAGAAAGATATAATGCTTTTGCTGCAGCTTTTCTTAAATACCTAGTCATAATCGCTACTAAAAACTGTATCAATTCTATTTTATTTGTCAATTCACCGTCCATTTCATTTTCATTCCCATTTCTTACACACCATTAAAACCAAAACCCGCATTAATATCTCATATCATTTGCACTTCAAACTCGCAAACCACAACACTAGTATCAAAGGAGGATGCATGCCAATTACGAGTCGAAGGATCTTTGTCCCTACCTTCGTCTCTTCGAAATGTTTGTGCGGTACTGCGGCAAATATTGACGTGTTCCCGAATGAAGGATTGGTTCAGTCTACGCTGAAATTATTTGCAATTTGCTTTTGGATTGGAAGATGTTTTGTTAATGTTATTTTGTGCACCTAATATGCTTTTTTTGTGAGTGTTCGCTAGAAAAATTACGATATCATCAAAGGGTTTGTGCATAAAATGTCTGCTTTGTAACCAGGCCTTTTTATGACTTCATCTAAAGTTTTTGTGGTATGACATACTGTAAGGTTACAAGCAATAGTAACTTCTATATTTCATAGATTGTTACTGTAGTTTCCTATTATTTATTGTCAGAAAAGAAGCTACCAACTTAATATTTTCGTCCATATAATTTGTTTCCAAACTATAGCCAAGTCCTGTCTCCTGAGCACTTACTTCTCAAGTCCTTGTATGCTGTGGTATTCGCCGAGCTCTTGTAAACAGACTTTTGTGTTCAGAGTGCCTAGTGCGAATTGAACAAAATTTTGCGAATGACTTCACTGTCGAGTTTAGCGAGCCAACTTCAAACGAACCGAATGCAATATTTAAGCGAGTGCGAGTTGCCATCTCGCAAATTACTCGCATCACGTTTCCTCACGGCGAATAGCGATGATCATTTTTGTTAGGTTGGTGTTCCGTTCGCTTGGTGGCATAAACCTACCAAATTTAGAAAGACGTCATTTTAGCATGTAATCGTATGGGACGACTGTCTTTCAAAATTTTTGGGGTTATTTTTTGGATGTTTTGTTTATGTTTGACGCGACGCCCGAAAAAAGTTTTTAGTTGTTTTAAATTAATTAATTTAAAATGAAGACAAGTTCTTGTCTAGCACCTGGAGTGCTAGGGAAGCTTATATATTTCTATGAGTCAGAACCTCGGTTACTTGTTCTAAATACATACTGCACATTTTTTGGGATACGTGCTTTGCTTCTCTAATTGGCCTTTGATAGGATCCAGTGGCAAAAAAGAATAAAGCGGTAAGCACCTACAAATAAAAGAAGGAGAAAGTTTCTTCAATCATATACATACATACCTAGTTTTGTTTTGGAAATTGATATTGTAACTTACATGAATTGATAAATAGGTACCTTATGTTCCAAGGAAACACGAAGAGTGGATTTTAGATTTGTGCTTTGTCTCAGTTAACTGCACAAGAACTTAAAAATCTTCTTGGACAATCTATATCTTAACTAAATTGCGTCTCCGTGAGGTGAACTAACGAATTAAAAAATGCGCAAGCCCTTGCCCCAATTCTGGCGCTTTTGTTGCGTTCATCTTGGGCCTTTGCGGCCGCAAACATCCTCCGAGCAAAGAAAAAGCGTCCTGCAATATTTTTTGTATTATTTTCACTAAATAAAAACTTATTTGTTGATATACGAATATCTCCTCACTTCACTTTCACAACAAAAATCTTCGTGAGAACTTTTTGGTTAAATTCGATCGCGTTTGTATTTATTTACTATTCGATCTGTCAAAATCTGAATCTCGCACTCGCATCACGGCAGAAATAAACCAATCCCGTGCCTGTCACGTTCACTTGAGAGTCCGAGCGATTCGATTTCGAAAATTTGTAAACTGGCACTCGCTACTTTAGGTTCCAATTTTTGACACTAGGCGGAGCTGTTTTTGTTCCATACAAATCTTAGTATACGCGCTCTCATGTGAGTCCGTAAATAAATTCACGAAAACTCGCACTAAGCACTCAGATTGCAACGTGTTTGCTGCCCCCAAGCGCAGTTGTTTAAATTAAACTCAATTTGTTACCAAGTATTTATTGTGTGGCTTCAATGATCTCGGGCTTGTATTTAATCTACGGCAATGTATTGTTCGGGAGTTGTGTAATATCAGTTTGAGTAGCGTTCATTATAAAATTTGAAATTATTCATACTAGTATGGTAGGTATAGAACATAAATTAGGGCATAATCCATTTTCGGTAAGGACGAAATTATAGACATTATGATTTTTGGGACTGCTTTAAAGTCTAAATGAAAACTTTCCCAAAACAAAACGTTGTTGTAACAAAGAACTAACCCGAAATGTCAACAAAGTACTTAAGAACATTTTAAAACTATTGCTAAACTTCTAACCATAAAACTACAGAGCAAAGCTCCAAAAACACCACCTAATTAAAACAACGCAAAGCTTTGTTAAACACTAAATAAAGACAGACGGCAATCTAAATCGCACAGAAAAATACCTGGAGGCCAGCAGGCCGGTATCAAAGTGGGGATCCGTTGTAAGGGCACAGATGTCGTAGATAGTGCTTTGCCAGTATTCAGGGTCCAGTTAGCATTCAGAAAGACGCCGCGGGCGTAGGCGCGATAACATCTCTTCAGTGAGCTGTGACAGATGGGTATGTATGGGTAGTGCGAATGGCGAGCGTTTGTAGGACAGCAATGTACGCTTTTATTTTGTGTGCCTAGTTTTTAAAGCTGCATACATGGGGTTTACATTTCAATTGTTTTTGTGTAAAGCCTTGATATCTACGTAATTGATTTTAAAAGGTTTTTTTTTATTTTAAAAGCAGTGATTTAAATAGAACCTAAGATACGATAAATCAAAGCACGTACAAAAGTTACCAAGTTACTTACAACATTAATAAATTGACCTATTTTCTATGTTTCTTACGTAGTTCCGTAGAAGTTAACGTTTTATTGCGTCACTTTCGCTTGTTATTCTCATCGCCCGTATGTCGTCCCACTATCGCTATTCAACCAACATCCTACAAAGGTGAATTGGCGGCAAAAGCGTGTCAGATTCATTGCACTCCTAGCTGCAGCGATGTAAAGATCGCCACGATACGTGCCAGCAATGGACAGGGTGCAAATGATTTCATGGAATTTATCCACTACGCGCCGCTTTTGCGTATCAGGTATTGTTGGCAAGACTTCAATGCTTATCTGAAGATTGGCAGTATCACGTATTGCACTTTAAGATCTTTTAAATGTATTCTATTTTGCCATTTTTTGCGCACTTTTTTTAAGAGAGCTACTTGAGCAGTCCTGTTTATAAAGTGCTGAATCATTCTGCAACTTTTACTATTATACTCTTTCTCAACCTGGTACAAGGTTTTGGGTTTGATTCTCAAATTAATTCCTATCTGTGAAATAGCAATAACTTTATCACCCTTGATAAGGGATGGCGCTTCAAAGCTAACTTCTAAGTATCTAACTTTATATGAAACCGGATATTCATACAAAAACATAATTTACTACAGTCTCTTTCCGACCTTGTTCGTCTCTTCCCTACTTTGTTCCATAATACTTCAAAAGTAATTCTAGATTATCCAAATTCTTGTTATTATTATGACTACACAACTACACAAGGTTATAGTAATGATTTCGGAGAAACCAGAGTTATTTTCCTAAACATGTCGTTATGACTAGTTAGGCATTGCGTGGGTGAGGATCGAGAATGTGTATCAAGAATGTTTTGGTTAGTCTAGCCTAAATATGACATAAATATTTTCAGTAGCTAGGAATTCGGTTGGAACGGCCTACTCTACTATGTAGGCTGGATGGCAAGGCAAAACTTTTTGGCCAGGGATGTCTGGTGATACAAAATAAATATCAGGTTTGAATTTGGAATTATTTGAATGTAGAACAAAAATATGTAACAGACAATTGAGTTCATAGAGGTGCATTGAGAGAAAACTTTGAAAAAAGAATATAATGGTCGTCTTAAAAGTAAATAATAAGACGGTAGCCAGCGTAATGTTATTACATTTCTTACCTACTCAAAACTATTTAAAAACGGTAACAATATTCGTATCAGTATTGTTTTAATTTAAATCCTATTGTGTCCAAAATTCATCCTAATACCTAAAACAAAATTACACGGTATCTCTTTTGCATAAATCATTCGCTTCAAATCGATCGACTCGATACAAGCTATCGCAAAAAGCGAATTCGTTTTACACCTTCAAAAGTCCGATAATAGCGCTATTGTTTTGACGGCAGCCGGAACCGGACCGGACACAGAGATATGCAAACGTAACTATCGACTCGTGATGAGATTCACTGAAAAAATATTTACAAACGCATCGAAATGACTGAAATAGCAGTTTCCTGGTGAATTGGATTTTTTTTATAAACTGTTTGGTGTAGTTTTTGGCGTTTGTTTTTGTTTTATTTTGAAGATTCCATGACCTGTTGTTTGGTGAAAAACTGCTACGGAATCAGAAGTTTCGTTTCGTTTTCGTAAATATTCAGTGGGATATTTAAAAAGCCTACATTTTTTGGCCGTAGTTCCCATCAGTTCCTATCTCCTGACCAGCCCTCTAGCTGGATATACATAGGTACATAACATAACTTTGTGATATCCCCCTAATACGATTTCGCTTTATTCAAAGACGACTCCTTCATCCATAGGTAGAAACTGCATTGAGCATACGGCTTTTAGGAAGCGAAGCTCCAAACCTTTCAAAGTTTAACTTTCTCGTAAATAAATGTCGAAATTGTCTGCCCAACGAGCATAAACACCCAAAAAACAACCCTCAAAACACGTACTAATTTGACTAAAAACTCCACAGGTTAAAGCAACAGCACCGAAAATGGACCGCAACGGGTACTTTTTCTACGTGACATCCACTGCAAAGAAAAAGAAGATCAACTTGATGCAACCAAAGCCGCCTCGAGTGGCGTTCGTTGAGGAAAAGCGTCGGCCAGGGGTGGCAGAGAGAATTCACTCAAGCTACGCCAGTGTGGCACCGACTGCCACTGAGAACGGTCGCGGGGACTCCATGACGCAGCGAGGCCCGTCGCCCGCGCCACGCGCGCGGTTGTATACGCAACTTGAGAGTTATCAGCCGCGGTACCATACGATTCGTGATAACAGTGATAAGAGAGTGGAGAGTGAGTGTAGGAGGAGGAAGGAGAAGAGGATTGTTGGATACCCGCAGCCACAGCCGGTTGTCAGGTGAGTTTTTTGTTTTTTTATTGGTCAATGTAGATACCAAAGAAAATCTTTCTTTTTTCATTTTTGATAGTCAAAATTTTAAAATGTACCCATATTTTCCTGTACTACAATTTATTATTAGGCGAGCAAAGTTTCATAGTGTAAATTGTAGCTTACCTAAGTCATAGGTCCCTGGTGTAATAAAATAGACATAAAAGTTTACTATTCTGAAATTCGAAATAACATTTTTGGAGGCATGTTTCAAACTGAAAAACCAGGAACTGGTAGGCAGTTCTTTGACGTATATTTTACCGTACTGAAAATAGGTGAAAAGGCTGAAAAATTGGAGTGCATTACATAGTCCTGTTTCAGTTTAGAAATACTATTTTCTTGTTGAATTAAAATAAATATTTCATTGAATTGAAATAATAAATAAAAATAATCAGAGTGGCAGATCTAATATTAGACTGAACTTGCTTAACAATCATCATCATCATCATCAGTCTATCGCAGTCCACCGCTGGACATAGGCCTCTCCAAGTGCACGCCACTGAGATCTATTTTCGGCTTCTCGCATCCAGCTCCTGCCAGCTGTGCTTAACAATACTGTGATAATTTCTTCTTGAAAAATAATTTCAACCAACCAACCAAAAAGTATTTAATTAATAATGTAAACGATTAAAAATTAAACAAATACCTACCTTCACGCAGGCTTAACTCAGTCTTTCCCTTCCTATAAAATATTGATAACATTAGAAGGTAGCACAGTCTAGCTTTGAGCTGAACCCTTTCAGATGAATTACATAGAGCTGTGATAGTGATGAACATACAAACAAGATATGACAGGTTATCTTATTATCCTACCGTTGTTATTCTATCGGGACCTGTATGTAGTGAGGCTGAAATAATATGTGTTAGGGCCATTTACAATGTATAAGTAGCGGTGTAATTGGTTAGATAAACGCGTGTAATGATCAATTATCTAGACACACGGCAGTGTGTCCGCCAAGTTCGAGCAAAAAAAGCGACACACCGGCCGTGGGTTATATTACACGAACCATTTCGGGCCAAATTCGACCCCCCTGTAACTCAAAATCTATTTTATTTACGCATATCAAATTTCTAGTATCTGTTGAGACCCCCTCACTTATCTAAAATACAAAATTTCATTAATATACCTATTGTAGGTCTTGAGATATTGACGTCAGAAAATCGCTATTTTTACTATACACTTATTCACTTATTCACTGACTCACTCATCAAAAACCTAGACCACTTCCAATGGTCGTATTGACTTGAAATTTGGCATGGAGGTAGGTCTTTATGTCAAGGTAAAGGGAAAAATCTGAAAATGGCCAAGTGTGAGTCGGTTTCAAAACAATGAAGGTGTTTTATATCCGGTGTAAATTTATACCCCTAAGGAACTAAAACGAACTAAATTTATCTATATTTATATAATATATATCTTCGAATGGTACAAAGGTTTGTATTTAGTCAAAGTAAAGTAAAAATCTGAAAACGGCCAAGTGTGAATCACTTTCGAAAATAACGAATGTGTAACTTTGATCCACGAACATAATATATGATAACACGTCATGTCAGTCAGTTGGTAAATCTAGTCCATTTAGTTAATCTAGTTAATTTCTTTGTAAGAAACATAGTGCATATTAAAAAATCTAAAAAATAGTACAAATGAGACTTTTCTTTAACTAACTTCATCATAAGAAAAAAATAAAATAAACAACCTTACAAAAATAAATGAAATCCCACCCAAAACAAAAATGTGAAAGACTGCCAAGTTCGATAATATGGGAATGCTTCGCCTATAAAAGAAGTGAGATCTGAATAAGTACCAAGTTCCATACACATACCTCAGTTAAAAATAGTTACTTTTTAATGATGATTACTTGGCAAGTTTTAATAGAAAATTAAATACTTGATTCATTGCGTTTAGTAGGTTTATAACAAGGTGTATGAAAACTTGCCAAGTAACATCATTAAAAAGTAACTATTTTTAACTGAGGTATGTGTATGGAACTTGGTACTTATTCAGATCTCACTTCTTTTATAGGCGAAGCATTCCCATATTATCGAACTTGGCAGTCTTTCACATTTTTGTTTTGGGTGGGTTGGTCTTACAAAAAATTTCAGTAGTATTTTAATTGGTTAGATAGATGTGTGTATTCATGAATTGATGTTAAAATATTGAAATTATTGAGTATTTCTGTGGTTGTAGTCAACGTCACAGTCAATTGTTATTCTTTCAAATATGCCTTTGCAGACTCTTATGAAAAGTTACACTAGTTGCATGGTTTAAAAAAGTTGGTCTCATGGAGAAGAGAATGAATGAAATACGTTTTTTTTGAAAGGTCGGTAGAGTTATAAACATATTTTTATTTGATCATGATCTAATCTAAATCTGTAAATAAGTCAAAAGTATAAACATGCTTCTTCGATTTTGTTTCTTATAAGGCAATTTTTATTCTGCTAGTCTTTTCATCGACGAAAAAGGTTGTATTGTCCGCAACCTGCGTTTCAGTTCAAGTTAAAACTTTTACAACTCTTTAAACCTTTAGAAATCTTTTGTTAGTAACTTTGAAGCAAAAATTATTATCTGCAAATTACATACAGATCGTCGACTTAAGTTTGGAAGCAAAACAGTTTACAGGAAAGTTCAAAAAACTTTCACAAAAGATTTTTATCGACCCCTCCTTTGTTAAAGTTGGTAAAAGTTGGTAACTTTTTAACGTTTTTACAAGTTACCAACTCCTTTCATAGTTTTTTTCTTGTTATTGCTTTCTTATTCTGTAGTGTTTCAACTTTTTGTTTTAGATTCTATATTTAAATCGTGATTCTTGACTTATTTTCGTAATTTAGAGTTTCGCGGACTTATTTATTATTTTTACGTTAGAAGATAATTACTTTTTTTTTTCAAGGGAACTAGATAGTGACTGAAAGAAAAACCTAGTAACGCTGTACTGAAGTAAGTCGGAATCCAGGTTCCCATATTAAATCTCAAGTACGAACGATCTATTAGGTAAAGCAACACGGCAATTCATGTCACAGAGCTTCTAAATCCTCAAAAATAAATAAAACGACGGCAAAAGACGACGCTTTAAGTTTTCTTAGAAGAAATTAATCTTCTTCCATTGAATGTGTCAAGGAAAATATAATGATATCCAAGAAAATAAGTCGTGAATACCTGCTTAGAGAGAAGTGTCCCACAAGTGTGGGAAATTGATAAAAACGTGGAATCTATTACCGGCGTGTTCTCTCGCATGAATTCGAAGTAAAGACTCATTATGCGTTGTTTTTTAGCGGCTTTTACGGTATATGTAATTTTGAAAATATTCTGCTGTTTTGCACGGAAAACTATATACAGACTTATGTTGAGTAGTACATACCGAATATTTTTTAAATATACTCAGCCATTGTGCTGAGGAAGAGTATAAATATAATCATAATTTGTTTGGTTGCAAGCGGAGTCTTCACCAAGCAGATGCTTAAATAACCAAGTTCTTAAGACTTTCGTTGGCTGTATAACTACTTACTGGTGTCTTAAGAGTTGGGCTCTGTTTAAGTAACCAAAAACATCTAACAAATGGTAACCAAGACGGGGTTTTAATGTCTCGTAGAAGCTAAGTTGTTAGTGTGAAATGGATGGCTATAGTAAGTCTGCTGATGCTGCAAGAGTTGCCTTATCATGATCGATGGAACCTGGAAGTTGTTAAAAGTTGTAGAGATGTTTTAGTGTTTAAAAAGTTTACATAAAAAACATTCAGAATAGTATCAGTCCTTGTGGAATTGCCTACATTACATTGCTATATTAGGCTAAGTGCCTGTAAAGATTAAATTAGCTGTGTTTTTGATAAATAAATAAATACATTTTTATGGAAATCAGTGCACAACATTGAATTATTTCATATCTTTGTGTACTTGAGTTGGTTAACTTATCATGTTAGTGGAAAATACACAAGACGTATTACATGTCAACTTCACCAAAATATCGCGTGCAATCACACACAAATAAAATACAAAAACTTCCCCATTTTCGTGTTCTCAATTTAAATTCTTTAGCCATTAATTTATAGTGCATAAACTAACCTTAGTTTCTAGGTGTTAAATATCGTTGTTAATTAGTATGAAAGGTAGAAAAACCTGACATCTCTTTACACCCGAGGTTTGTGGTCACGAACGGTGTTACTGGCCATAAAATTAATGCATTTTGTGTAAAAACAAAAGCTATATAGTTCTAGTACAAGGGTTCATGGCCGATTCTTTTAGTTTGAATTTGGAATTAGGTATTTTGTTTTTAGTTTGCTGTGATAATGGTCGTTTTATATGCAAAAAGGTTTGTATTGGTATATACCTATGCATTTGTTTGTGATATCACAAACAACATTCTTACAAAAAAATTCTTGCCCTCTTTCTGTAGAAAATAGATTTTGGAATAAATTCATAGATTTATTCAATATTTGACAAATTGCCCATACGTGTATAAGTTAGCCACATGCACCCCACAAACCACTGTCAGCCTCCTATATTATAACAATATAATCTGTCAAACAGACTCACACCATTAATTCCCTCACATTCCTTCACCATTCATCTTTTGATCGACCGTTACATAACTGTCGATTAACTAGTAACAGATCGTTAGTAATTGCAACCGACTCGTTTAGCCATGGTTCTATAGAAGGCCTGCTTTATTGTAAGCCTCTTTGCCTTTTGGGGACCGATTGATATTTCGACCATTTTAGGCGTCTATATGTAGGTATGTATGTGTGTAACTGGTGTATCAATTTGGACGTACCTAGTTTCGAGAGGTACGTTATAGGTACGGTTGTTGAATATCTATTGCATATACGAGTAGTTAGATAGATAATTGGTTTTCGTGACCTTTGACCTTCGACCTTCAATATCTTGGGACGCGCTTGTTGAGCTTTAATTTAAAGGTTAAACTGAGCTTATAAAATATTCAATTCCATTTATTTTTACTATCCTTCCTTTTTGGAGGTATCCAATAAAAGTAATACATACCTATAAATACTGTTTAGGTAAGTACTTCTTTGTGATCAACTCTAAATGACCTTGAACTTGACCTTTGAACACAACAAAACATTAGCGTTTTTCCAGAATATTTTCTTAACATTACATACAATACCAGCTTCTATTTACTTGGAAACTGTATTTTGATAGAAATACTTATTATTCTGCTGAATAAGAGGTAAACAACATGTTTTTCTTATGTACGGTTAGGTAGTTACTAGTTTATGGACATAACTTTATGTAGTTTTAGACTAGTTAATTTAATGGTACCTAAGTATTCCCAATCAGCGTAACTTTGCGTAGCGTAAGTTTATAGGGCATTAAGTAGGTACGAAAAAATGTAAGTAAGATGTATGTAGGTACGGTCGAACACGGGCTTCTGAGATATTGTACAGTATGTAATTCATCATCCATAAATTACTGTATCATTCACAATAATTACGAATATGACATCATAATTACATTCCCGCATTAGATCATAATTCCATACTTGACCCGCTTTACAAATGCAGCCGCTTTAGCGCTACAAATGAGTTCTTAAAGCGCTTTGATAACTTCACCAAAGAGATTATTGTTTGTGACGTGAACGCTAGAACACGATTTACACAAAACACTTGAACTGTCGAGCATCTATTCTGTAACTGAAACAGAGAAACAAACTTTTGGGGACCTTTAAAACGATAAAGGACTCTAAAAGTGAAGGCATAAGGTTGTAATTTGCGTGGGTTATGAAAGAAAAATATATGCGGGCTGTCAGGAAAATTGAATGAAAACATTGGGAGTGATTGACGAAATGCTGGAGACGAATGTTTTGATGGATTTTTTTCGGGTTACGCAGCACCCAAATTGAATGTTTTTTTTTTCGGCCATTGATGGGCGAATTCGTCTCTTTGGGTTGACGTCTAGTGGATTTATGAATGAATTAGCGTTTGGGGGATTTAAATGTATAAATAGGCATTTGGTCCCTTTTACGATTTCGTTGTCAGTTATGTTTTATTTTCGAATTTTGTTCAGATACTAGTATTTTTGGTTTTATCGTAGCGGTCTAGTAATTAAAGGTACGAGAAAAAAAGCAGTACCATCTCAGAATATATTTAAAGTCATAATTTATTGGCATTTGTTTGGGATATTCACAATCCTTTATACATAACGAGCGCGCGCCAGCGGCTTCGCCCGCGTGGTGTTTTGATAAAAAGTAGCCTATGTGTTAATCCGGGCTATCACCTATCCACATACCAAATTTCAATCAAATCGGTCCAGCCGTTTTTGCGTGATTGAATAACAAACATACATCCATACATTCTCACAAACTTTCACATTTATATTATAATTATATTATAATAATAGGTAGGATATGAGTAGGATTACCCATCATTGTCACAGCAAACTAAAAACAAAATACCTAATTCCAAATTCAAACACTAAGAATCAGCCATATAACCCTCTTACTAGAACTTTTTAGCTTTTGTTTTTCACAAAATGCATTAATTTTATGGCCAGCAACACCGTTCGTGACCACAAACCTCGGGTGTAAAGAGATGTCAGGTTTTTCTACCTTTCATACTAATTAACAACGATATTTAACACCTAGAAACTAAGGTTACTTTATGCACTATAAATTAATGGCTAAAGAATTTAAATTGAGAACACGAAAATGGGAAAGTTTTTGTATTTTATTTGTATGTGATTGCACGCGATATTTTGGTAAAGTTGACATGTAATACGTCTTGTGTATTTTCCACTTACATGATAAGTCAACCAAGTCAAGTACACAAGTCTGTGGATTAATTCAATGTTGTGGACTAATTTCCATAAAAATTTTGGCAATTCCACAAGGACTGATACTATTCTGAATGCTTTTTTATGTAAACTTTTTAAACACTAAAACATCTCTAGAACTTGTAACAACCTCCAGGTTCCATCGATCATGATAAGGCAACTCTTGCAACATCAGCAGACTTACTATAGCCATCCATTTCACACTAAGGCATCTTAGCTTCTACGAGACATTAAAACCCCGTCTAGGTTGCCATTTGTTAGATCTTTCACGTTAGTCAGAACCCTGATAATCAAAAAGTACCTGTGCCAAATGATAAGAAGATAATCTTATTTTTTGTTCTGTTACTGTTACTGCCTTTTTCGTACCACTGCTGGGCACAGGCCTTTTCCTTCACCTCAGCCATTGTTGTCTACTACTTACTTAAATAAGTATATCTTAGACACCAATTCTTCTGTGAGTGAACGAAAATCAAAAATAAAAGTTAAGTATTTAACATATTTTTTTATCTGTTACAAATGTCCAACATGTTTAAACAGATAGCTAGCGGGCCTGTAGACGTTCCAATTTCACACTCAATTTGTATCGTACGAAAATCGGCAAATTCAGCCTGTGACTACGCATGCTTGATTTTCGTGCGAGAATTTTCGTCACTACTACAAAAGAAATCTCCATTTTTTATCTATTCATGTATATTAAAATATTAATGACTATGAAATGAACATTTAAGTGTGAAAATATTAATTAATTTTATTTGGAAGCTACATCATTATCATCTGCGACCAAAAAGCTTAGCCTTTTCCAAACTATATTGGGGTTGGCTTCCATTTAACCCAATGCAGCTGATTACCAGCCTTTTACAAGGAATGACTGCCCATCTGACCTCCTCAACCCAGTTAACCAGGCGACCTAACTAATACCTTAAAGTATCTACCAGTTCAACCTAGTTATCAGACTACAACCTACTCATATGAATTGATCCATAGTCATGCCACATGGACATTCTATCCTCGATGTGGGACTAGTCGCCAAATTGCTCAGTTTATACGAAAAATAGACAACAATTGGTCCTTTTATATGCCAATAACCATTGATAACTGTGCCAATTGGCGAACAAAGCCTCTAAGATTACCTTTTGCGTCTATGTACGAATAAAAAATATAGGAAAATACAGTACTTACCTAAGAACCTAAAAAAGTTTTCAAATATCACTTCAAGGACAAGAGTCTTTAATGGTATCGTTAAAGGTCTCCAGGGATATAAAATGCCGATTGAAATTGGCCCTTTTAAGCAGTTTTTGTATAACGATAAAAAGAGATTTTTAAAAAAGAACGGCAATTTTGCTCGCTGTTTTCTGAATAAGAAACGATTTTAGACAATGAATGCTTAAACGTATATACTATATAAGACATGTATTTTATTTTTAGTCTTCTAGAAATTACCCCTTAAACATTTACGCATATTACTATCACAAAAGAAAGCCTAAACCCCCAACGATTAAGTTCTAGCACCCGACACAACAATCTCACAATAGTCCCACCTCTTCAGAAACTATACCTCATTCCGCTCGAACAAGAAACATTAGCCATAAAATTACCAGCTATAATATTCCTCACAAAGACGCGGAACTAACTAGATACCTCTTATATAATATTCCATTATTCTGAAGACGTTTTAGTGAACAATAACCGATAGAAAAGTATCTGAAAGGAGCGCCTTTAATGAGGCTAGGTGGGAGGGCCACAGGCTTCGATAAAACGGACAAAGGTCCGCTAACTTTAGCGTAAATGATTTTTTGTCCAGTTATTGTGGTTTGTAAAAAAAATATTAAAATATATTGTTTTTGAGCAAAAAACATCCACGAGATAAGTCCTAATAATCTTAGGTAAAGAAGGGTCTTAGAATCTTGACCTTAAATAATCCGGATGAAGGCATTAATATGTACTTAACTAGGAAAGTTCTCTTCTGGAAAATAGATAGGAAGCACTGGTTCAAAGAGCGGTTGTTAAGTTTATCAAATAGACCATGTTATTGTCAGTTTGATGACGAACCCAAATAAAATTGTGATAAGGGCAGGAGAATGATGACTGTCGATGTTAATGAAACCTGAAAATCTTAATAAAGTAAGTTTTTTAGACTGATCCAAATACGTTGTATTAGTCCGAAATTACTCCAATATTAAAAAGCGCCCCAACTTCATCTTTTAAACACATAATATTTTTTGCTCAAAGTCTTTCACTTTCACCCCAACATGTTTACCGCCAAAGAAGATTCAAACTCCATTGTGCCCCACCCTTACGTGCCTGTATCATAATGGCCCACATTCCACCTCCTTTCAAAGGTTTTCCATCGAAATTAAGAAAGTTTAATGAATTGTGACGTCATTTTTTTTTATTTTTTAAAGATTCCCTGTATGTATTAGAATATTTTAATGGAAGGTAGTCTTGTGGTTGAATATATTTTTTTTTAACTTAAAGTAAGTTCATACCTACTTATGTTAAAAATTCGTTGTATCATTTTGATTCGTCTCCTCGGGGACGGTAAAATTTTAGACCACTTTTAAAGAATTGAGTGGGACGTATAAGTACCTAGCGACTTTGATTTTTAAGCCTTGAGTTTGAAAGAAATAAAACCATTTCTGAAATTCTAGACTCCAGGGAACCTTTTGGACCTGAACAAATTTTTAAATAACTTCGGTATAAAATTGCGAAACTTATTTTTACTATCAAGATTCCAAACTGACGGACCTCTATCAAAACAATAGGTTACAACCGTAGGTAACTAGTTGAGCCTACCACTACTTGCGCCTACCAACCAAACCAGTTAAAAACCAATAAATAATGCACGCGTCAAATCATCGGCTAATGTGTTAGATTTATACGTATTTATTGGACATAAACGGCAATTTATTACAGATAAAGTGTGGTTCACTTATAATATCGTAAATCGTTCATAATCATGCCGCGAGTGTCGATTTATGAAGTCGCCTGCAGAGGTCGCTTTACGTAATTCTTGTTTTTGGAAACATACGTGAAGATTTTTTACGTACGAGTCCGCTTGTTGTAAAGTCATGGTTGATTTTTATTATTTTGAAATAAGTCTTTTGAAGATACTATAACATATTAAAAACGTAATCATTTAAGTTCGTCAGCTAATATTTTCGGTCTTTGCTTTTATATTGCTTAAATACGGCAATGTACTCCATACCCTCAACAAAAGTATTCACTGTTTAAAATCCATTGGTAAGTTGAGTTTAAATTTTAGCTTTATAAATAGTCTTATACATTAAAAACAGATGCGTGCCTGGAACACACTTATAATGCAATAAATGTCATACTTAACAATAATAAAATATACTATAATTACAATACTAATGAATTATGGATTGCGACAGACATTCCCATTCACAATTCACTACAGGCAACCAATCACTGATTGACATGACATTTACTGCGAAATTCAACGTCCGGTCGTCTGGTGATGAGGAACAAAATACTTGTATTAATCACGTGGTGTGAATAGCATTGGTGATTTGAAGTCTGTTGCTGATTAGTAGTGTTGAAGGGTGTGAAGGTTTATAGATACAGATTAATTAATCGGTGTTCATAAATGGGAAGAGACCCTTTGCGATATGAGTAGAAATAGTGGGAGTATAAATTCTTCCTATTTAGCTTGTTCTATTTGTTAAATAAACTACGTGACTGATAACTAAGGTATAGTTAGAAGGAATACAATATAATTAATGATATAAATAAAAAATATATTTTAAATTCTAATATATCGTATTTAAATACCGAGTAAAATTATGATTACAAAACGTATGAAGTAAAATAGTAAATACCATACAATACACGACACCAGATAGATACTTTTCAAGATACTATAGATACGATAAAAGAATAATATTATAAATTATTTTTTTCACGGAAGTACAAAAAATCTGTTGCGTGCTCGTGCCAAATAAAAGGTCGTATGTTTTCCCGCTAAAGGTTTCATGAGAAGACAATTTCGCCTTCTCGCGTCGGGTCGTCGTTGTAAATTTCCCGTAATAATATGTCCAAGTGACTTTCGGCTACCTTTCCCAAAGATCCGTGATTTCTTTGTAAAGCCTTACAAAATTTATGAAAGTGACTGTCAAATTATACACTTTGGAACGTTAATAAAGTACAAAAGGGGCTTATGGTTATGTGTCATTTTTTTTAAATAGTCCCGTAAGGTTGTATTATGGCCTCCTTGGATAATAATGGATTGGATATCAATAACGGTGTTTGTGAACTTTTTGTATTGACTGGGGATATTAATGGATCTATGGATTTCTTTTGATTTATTTGTAATATTTTATACCTACTTGTTTTCATTTTGAAATATTTTAGTTAACAATGTGGCGTGCCATCATAATTTTGTGTATTACTTTAATTGATTATGACAACTGTCAATAAAAAGATTTACGGTGACGCTCTGCAGGCCGTTAGTTGCATTGCTTATGCTAATCTTTCCACTACTAAGATAATAAAATATCGATGGTTTATTACGTCTTCCGTTTACGATTATCTTTAATAGACGCGGTTGTTTATTTGTATGTATTTATTTTTATTGATTTATTTCTATTTATTTTAGCAGTTCAAACACAAAAAAAAAAAGATTCCGTCGTATTGAAAACCTCCTCTTTTTTTAAGTCGGTTAGAAAGAGCTTTTACTAGCTTTTTCATATTTCAAAGTTTAGCTTTTAAAATGAATTTCACCACCAAACTCTGAAACTTAAAGCCAACGTTTAGCCTTCAGGCTAATCAGAGCCACAAAATTTGTTAGCCGTAATAAAATAGATAATCCGGCTAAGGTTCGTAAAGTAATTAAAAAAGTTTAATTGCATGTTATAAGACGGGCTCCGTTCAGTGAATTTCGTTTTAACTAAATTGCTGTATCATTGAGGGTTTTTATATACATATGTATGTATTGGTTACTGAATCAGTGTTTAATTTTAGTTGGGTTGAATTTTAGTATTATGTCGATGAAGTTAATACTGGATTTTTCAGTTCTTAAGCTTTTAAGATGTTTTGGTTTTAGCAAGTAAATGTAATCTCATATTTTTACTGATATGAAAATATGTATATTTTGGGGGTTTGTACAGATTAAATAAGTATACCTACAAACTTTTTTAAATTTTTGATTCGCAATAAATTTTATTCAAAACTTTAAAAATTTTGGGGTAGGGTACTAATTTTAATATTTTATTACCTTTAGCCAGCGGTTTCACCCCGTCCGTTGAATTCACTTTGCATATCCGGATAAAAAAGTAGCATATTGTAGGTAACCTTCGTCGATAAATCCAACAAAGAAATATTTTTTCAAATTGGCTGCTGAGATTAGTGCATTCAAGCAAACAAACAAACTCTTCAACATTATAATATTAATACAGACACAAACTGGATAGGTGATGCATGATTCATGTTTCACGGGTACTTATAGGCGCATAACATGCCACTTGACGATAACGAGGTAGGCAGAGTGGCAGCTGGTGGTCAGACACTCGAAACTTCTAGTTACAGGAGTCTAGATATCAAATTATATTGTATGGGTGGGATATCTGTGATTATACTGGTAAATGTCCTATGTTAAAGTCCGTATTGTGTTTCTATTAAATAATCTTATTAGTTAAGTCAGTGAATTAATGCAAGGGATTCAGTCTTTTCTGCTTACACTAAAATTAAAATAAATAATCAATAATGGTTAATTTCCGAACATGAGTGTAATAAAAAATTGCTGGAAATTATCTGCACCATAACTGCTTACACTTAAACCCTGTAGGTATATGTAGCCATCGAAAGTTTCACAAACCATTCTGAAAAACCTTATTTTCTTCAAAACACTTCAAACTTAAACGACATTTCCCCTTAACTGACCAAGTGTCCACAATCATCTTCACATAATCGTACACCATATTACCCAATAGAATCACTAATGTAAATAATATCGAATGAAGCATCAATTAATTAGCAGCTCTATTCACGTCCACTGATTGACGTGACAACGTCCGAGAGAGACACCTGATAGGACTCGATATATGCCGGCAGTAATCGATTCGAACGGACATACTCGCTTCCTGCGATTCCTCAAAGGATTGGGATCTGTGTGGTTGAGTATAACGATTATTGGTAACTCGGTATTCGATTTATTAGGAATCTATGGATAGATTTTAATCGTGTAGCGTTTCGATTTGGTACATAAGATTTTTTTTCTATTGTTTAAAGAGATAAGCTACAAAAATAAATGGTTAATGGACTCCTTAAAAATATTGATCAGTAGGAAAGTTAACGTTTTCCATTGCTGGTCGATGATTTTATACCGCTTTAGGTAAGTCCACTTAATGGAATTGAATTTAATATTCAACACAAAACATATTCTGTTTTATTTATCGGTTGTAAAAGCCGCAAAGCTTTTTATTTTATTTTTGTGCCAATTAATAGCAGCTATCCCACATTTATTTCTATAGCTCATTCATTTTTCTCGCTCAAATATTAACTTTTCACAAGGGAAAAACCATGATTGTAATCATCTCCTCAGAAATAAAAGTACAATAAATAAGAGCTTAACTAAAGTAAAGAAATAAAATACACTAATTAAGTAGGTACCTACAGACTGCGACTTTAGCATAGGTAGGTAATTCCTGCTGAAATGTCACAAGACATCCACATGACATACATATACCAAAACCAAACAAAATAGCACTCCGAATAATATATTCTCGACATAACTCAAAAATAACACCATCTAAGAAATACCGAGGAAATTCACCATTCTCTTCGCTAAAACAAACATCGCCTGTGTTTATTCACCCGATGCCTAAGATTACGAAGTAAGGCCAACTTTTATAGGGACCTACAAGTTCAACTGAGTTTCTTAAAGAACCCGCAACCTGCACACTGAAGTCTGAACAGTCAGCCAACAGTTGCCAGATGGTTGTTTTTTTTTTTCAAGAAAATCCTGAATTAATCAAAGTATACAGTCGGACTGATACCAGCCAAATACCTGATCGCTGTTATCTGCGTAGTATAATCATCGGCAGCGGCACGAATCTTGAGCGCTGACCTTCACTGACCTGGTCCCTTTTGTGGTATGAAGTGAGGTGCGGGGGCGGCCTAAAGCGGCGGTTCTTTGCTAATAAATCACTTCTGCACCAGTGAAGGTCAGTGCTCAAGATTCGTGCCGATGATTATACCTACCATTAATTTCAATACTGATCTACGAGCCCGAACAAACTATCGGCGGACTAAAAGTTTGTAGTATGTTTGTTGTGTTCAGTTCAACCCACTTTAGGTACATACCCAATGACATAGAAACGAAAAGCCATACATTTTTAATAAGGTTCGATGGAACATATTTAATGGAAAAAATATACAAAGGGAATTGGCAAGTAGGATTATGATCCTCTATGCAGTATTTTGGGGAGAATATGATAATCTTTGGGAGATTAGAAATTAATTTATAAGTAGTCATTTTTAAGTTAGGTAAGGCGATAAAATAAGTAGAGTGGGTTGTTAATAAATATAAATTAATTTTAAGCAAAAGTCCGTAACCACGTATTTTAAATCTTCAGCGTAAAAACAAGAAAAGCTTTAAAAACTTCAGTTTCCAAGACGCTTAGCATTCCAAATTAGGAACGTTACTCATTAGACCGTCCGACCGGCTGTTAGGCTTAAAATTAATACCAAGTAATCATTCATTTAACAGCCTTCAAAAGGCGAAAGTAATTAGCGAACTAAAATCCAGGACTGTGAGTGATTTCTAAAAGAAACATTTCATTGCAAAGTTACTGTGACAAGGACCTAACGATAAATCAACGGAACAAAGTGTGGACAAGAAAAAGCCAACTAATGGCTTTTCTCTGATTGAGGTTCAACCTATTTTTAATTTAAGCGATATTAGTCCCTACCTGTTTTCCTGTAGGTATATATTCGTAATGCTTTTGGTAGAGGTCGTGTAACGTGGACTATTTGTTTTTTTATGCCTGATATAATTAGATTTGTGAACCTTCAGCATGGTGACTAACATGCTAACTACTTGATAGATTGATTAGCTCCTGGTAAATGAAAACACCAACAGATTCCTACTAAATAAATTCACCAACACGATTAAAAACACTTCGAACCTCAAAAAAAACAAGCAACACCCCGAATTTTTAACCAAACCAATCTACGCATACCACAGAGATGAAACGCGATCATCGACGCCAGAGGGCTAAAGTATATCGAAGTACATGTATTCTACCTATATACAGGTATATGTATGTAGGTATAAATATAATGCTGCCATCAGACTTCAAAGGTTCTGCACTCGTTTGTAATGAGAGCACTCTGTGGGTTGGCGGTAAATTAAAAATATTTTCAAATTGCAACCCAGTGTTTGGTACCTTGACGTTTTAAATTTTTATTATGGTTTGTTTTGGAGATAGGTGGGGAGAAGATTCTCTTTTGTGGTAGTAACTAGTGACTGATTTATCAATGTTTAGAAAACTTTGATTTTGCATTTCTTGCTCACGCGTTTCAAGCTTATAACCTCTCAAAAAACCTTTTAAGTGCTTGCTTCAAGCATTGACATTCTTTATATTTTTCACTTCAAAGAAACCTGGTAATCGAGGATCATGTTTTGGTTCAAAGCAATCCGCAGTTCCTTCGTGGACGAACTCTTGCTTAGTCGATAACATTATGTAAGGTGTAAGTTGCTGTATCTACAGATAAGTTACACTGTCCAGTAGATTCTTCGTATATTATACTTGTGTTCAATCCCGTTCCATTATTTTTAAGCTCGCTTTAGCATTATAGAATACTGACTGCCAGTCCTACATCCTCATTTCAGCGGCTAACATTGTTTTCAGCGCTTTAGGCGCACTACGACAATTTTAATACGCGCTCGACCGTGTTACGAGTGTGTTTATACTAACGTAACATGAGTGTGTTTGTCGTAACCGTTTGTACGGAATTTTCTCGATTTTTATTTTAGCAAAGGCGGTATGTAAGCCGCATTTAATTGCGAAAGTTGATTTTTTATTTTAATTCCAGATTTTTTCGGCAAAACCGTATTTTTATTACGCGGACGGTTTTAATGACTGCATTTTAAGGCGCGGGTTGATACTTTTGTTAAATAATTTTGGTTTGTAATTCAAAATGTTAAGTAATATTTTGATTAGAGAATTAATAATTGAATAGCCAAAGTTTTCAATTGGAATTAAGTTTGTAAATTCACCTTTCAAATTAGAATATTAAATCGAGATTGTATATAAATCTGAATCTGAAGTTCTCAAACTCGAACTTGAACTCAAACATATAGGCTGAAGCTTTAAAATTTGTCTTTAGCGTTTATTTACCTTAACCGAAACGGGCATTATTATGGAAGTTTTTCTTTGAAAACCAAAGAGTCTCGTTAAAACAAGTCGAAATAACAAATGGTGGGGTTAGATCCTCGGCACGTGCTGTCGTGGGACTCGCTTCTATCGGTTTTCCCAATAAAACTTGGCTAATACACTTTTGTAAGAACGGCAAGGTTGGGAACACACGAATGGTTTTGTGCTGTTGTCAACTTGATTCGAGTTGATACTACAGATATTGTTTGGAACGTTATATCATTTTCTCATAATTAAATAAGTCAATTGGCCGTTGCAATTGTTTTGTTTTCTTTAAATTAATGAATCTTTTTTTGACCCTGGATTAGGATACTTCGGCTATTATCGTTCATGTTATATCTCGAATCGTAGAGGATCTATACCTACAACAACGTATTTTTTTAATAAAAGATACTATTAATTTGTTTCTAATTTATTTTATGAAGTATCAAAGTTATTTTTACGATTTTTTTTCTCGTTATTTGTATTTAATTTTATCTTCGAAAATACCTTTATGACCAACAGGACCTCAGATGTATGGAGTATGTATGTATACTTGCGTAATCTAATTTACAGATCATGTGCATTATACAAATTAGGTAATAAGACACGTAAGGACAATAATCGAGTCATTGGACAATTAATATAATTAGCTAATCAAACCCGTGTTTGTAAAGAGAGATAATAATTATATGTAGAAGACAAGTAATGTTCTAATATCTAAATGTTGTTTCTGGATATTACATAACTTTGCCTGTCGCTGACTTCAGAGCGGTATTTTTGTGTGCACTGGCTTCTTCTCGCGGTTTCACCCGCGTCCCGGATGATGACAATAACTATGCCCTTCTCCCTGGTCTAAGCTATCTCCCCTCTAATTTTCAGCATAAACGGTTAAGCCATTCTTGAGTTATAAAATGTGTAACACGACTTTCTCTTATTGAGAAAAAGCTTACGTTATTGATAAAAAAAAATTACACCTACAAAAGAAAATTTGGTTCATATTAGCAAAACAATATTTTAATTATGATATATTGTAGGTACTCACATACCTAACTAGGTAGGTATTACATAAGCTACATTTTTGATACCTACGACAGTCAAAGTCAAAATAGTTTTCACTTTTAATCTTAATGATATATTAAAACGTTATAAAATAAAAACAACAATGGAAATACTTCACAATTTCCCAGCTATTTAATCCAGGCAGGTCGGCAGTAAAACTAGATATTCTGAAACAATGTAGTTAGCGATAGAATTTCAGCTACGTTGATGAATTTCGTAATAAATGCTGAATGCTCCGCTACTGGAATAGCTTAGATTTTTGTTTGTTTACGAAGGAAGGTAAATAAGTGCTTTATTCTGATCTCGGCTAATTTATAAAAATTACGTTGTTTTGTTGTCCTGTGCAAAAATGTGTGACTTATTTTTATAGATGTCTACAAACACAGTAAATTGTATTTTCCATACTTACCTATGGTTACACATACCTATAGTTTTTGCTTCTGCTAAAAAGGATATTTTTAATTTCTGTTAAAATATTTTTAGTTAATTATTATTCAAACAATTAAAATCTTGAACTTAGCAAGACTAAATTAATCTAAGAACTTACTCATAGTATGTAATTTTATGACTGTTTCCTAATACATTTACGTAATAATACCTAAGTAAATTAAGCAACTTTATTCCTTGGCCCAGTAAAATATTCACATACGTACTTCGCGAAACTTGTTCGCAAATTCGATCGTACTTAGTAACGACTTAGAAGTAACTTTTGTATTATACAAGTATTAAGAACAAAAGCTTTGAATTCGCATACTTTTCCAATTATTTTACTTTGTATCGGATTGGATTTTGTGGAGGTAAAAATACAGAAAATGCTTTGTATTTTTATCCCACATTCGTATATGCAGCATATGTTTATTCTTAGGACAATGTCCTTGGCTACTTAAAATTACTATTACCTAACCACAAACTAATTAAGCTTTTAAGATTTTCTTACAGTGCTTCCTTTTTTTTGGTTAAAGTTTGGGTAGTTATACTAAAGTATATGAAAGTTATTCTTTGGTATTTTTTTCTCATATTGCAAATTTTTATCCAAATCTGTTTCCCGATGTATCGAGTGTGTAAAATAAGTAGGTGTTAACAGGTTATTATATGTAATCAATTACCATATCTCTTTTAAAAGTTCAATGGTCTTGTCGTATTATTGAAATATTTATCTCTCTGACTGTACATGGATGTTTTGACCTACTCAACGTTCGAGAGTTATCGATAAACTTTTCAGACTAAAGTTAAGTGTTGTGTTACATTATTCCCGTCGCTAGGGATTTATTTATTCCATTTGGTGTAGACTGTATAAGTAGTTTATATTGTTCGTTTTAATTCATTTTTATTTTTGCATACCTAAACTAGTTATTTCCCACGGTTTCAGCGGCATCCAGAATGAAACACCTCCAGAAAAAGGGGGTAAAAAGTAGCTAATAATAGTAGTCAGAAGCCAGTAACTCTGACACCAGTCTAACCAAGGTATATTGGGTTGCCTGGGTAGCTGGGTTGAGGAGGTCAGATAGGCAGTCGCTTCTTGTAAAATACTGGTACTCAGCTATATCCGGTTAGACTGGAAGCCGACCCCAACATAGTTGGGAAAAGGCTCGAAGGATGATGAATGTGAGTGTGATAATCAGTTATCAGTACCTACATTACAAACTCTACTTAGTTTGGGGCTTGATGACGTTTGTGTCAAATCGCAACAGACAGATACAGTTACTTTCGCATTTATGATATTAGCAAGAATAAACAGTTCTGCTTAGAGATAGAATACCTTTAGGAGACTGCATTATAATGTAGCGTCTGTGTAAACCTTTAGACTCCTGGGAATACAAAGCATAATTGGCTTAATTAATCACATATTAACGTGCATTGTACCTGAATGTAGATAAACACTAATGTATAATAGTTACGAGCATATTGCGTGTTAGTTATGAGATGACGTGTGACTGAGAAGTAAGAAGATATGAAATAAATCTTGTAAAGAGATGTCATAATTTAAAACATAGGCAAATCTACTAAAGCCAGCGACAACATAAACGTCACTTTTCATTAAACTGCTTTTTACTATAATTTTCACTTTCACTTTTCAAAGTAAACATTTTTTACGAACGCTTATGTAAAATGAGGATTAACCAACCGATTACAATTATTCCTAACACTCAAATGTTCTCAGACAACAACCCAAAAAGCTCTAAAAAAAAAACTCCACAGCTTATCACAATTTAAATTCCTATCAAAAATCCCAAACTTCACAACATAACAAGCAATTACAAGTGATCGCAGACATATTAATCAGCGACCGTCATAAACGAAATATGCGTCATGAAATATCGTCCGACGAACAAAAAACCTATGGAGCGGCCCGCCAATTTGTTGATTTATTGTCGCTAAACTCCAGAACAGCTGTCGTCGGAAAAAGTTGTGTTACTGCCTGTTAATTGTACCGTAGTCGTGGTTAAGTTTTCTACAAAGATTTACAAGTTTCCGCTGTGTTTTATGTTCGTTTTTTTTTGTTTGTGTGCGGAGAGAAAATAGGCCACTGTGTATGTTATTGGTTGTTGCGGAAATAGAGCAAAGTATTAGAATGTTATTAGAGAATTAATTATTTGTATAGTCTATTTATTCTAGAGAATTTGTTTATGAAAAAAGTTCTTGTTTATTAAGAGTAAAATGTATCCCCTAATTAATACCTACTCGGAAACCCGAAAAGTTTTAAAGAAACTAAAAAGGATACAAATACCTCTTTTCTTTTCTTTTTAATTCGAGCAGTAACTACCGCAAAAAGGGCCGCACATTTACTTAGAGCCAAAGACGATAACCACAAACAAATGACAGCAGCTTCGAACTTCAAACTTCAAACCAGTTTGACAGAATGCAAAACAATAATACTCATACAAGTTCACAATGTTAAGATTTCACACTCAATAAACTGGAGCTGTGGAGTCAAAAATTCCGCACTTCCATACCGGGACGCATAATAAAACTTGCGGAACAGGAAAACTTGACAATAAATCAGAGAAAGGTCGAATATGGCCCCACTTGGGGATTCGGGGAAATGCTTTTTTTTTCATTTTTGATAGAGAAATGGTAATTTTGTGTGCTGTATAGCGTGGTGAGTGATATTTTTTTTCAAAATATTTCCCTTTCCCCTTTTCGTTACTCATAATCTTTTGCCACCTTTAGCTAGTAAAATCATCGTTTTCTTTCGTGCAGGCTATTTATGTCATAGACTTAATTTTTTTCGCAATTATAATCGGTTTATTATAATATCTCCAGCATAGAATACCTAATTTCACCGTCAGAATCATTTTCCGAAAGACAAAAGATTTCGCTTTCAAATATTGAAAGCTTTGCTTTTTTTAAGCTTTTATTTAAATTGCAACGATTTTTATGGTGGATTCTTTGAACTCAATTATGAAGTATATATCTTCAACCGATTGCGCTTTTTTTCAAAGAATACTCAACGCAATACTCAAAATACGCATCATAAAAGTCCAACTAAACAAAATGCACATACATGGAACTCGTATATTATTCTTACTAAACCTATAAAACCAACAGCCACAAAACGAACGATATTAGTTTAAACCAATAGACGATAGTAAGACATAGGTATTCGGCATTTGTCATACGGAGTTCAGGTGGTAGGTATAAGACAGGCAATTTATAACACCTACTTTACCACGACATTGTTTGAAGACCTACCATATTCGCAGCTGATGTTACCACTTGATATATCTACTGGAATTACCTTTATTGTACGTCTAGGAGGGGTCTTTGTAATGAAAATTAAGAGTATATTTTTTGTAATTCTTCTACTGTTTCATATTTTTATCAATTACAAGTTATTTTTTATGATCGTTTTTTGCGAATAGGAGCGCTTTTCAGACTAACAGATTGTTACCTTAATACGCGCGGCAAAAATCTGTCGCGCGTGTTCAAGTGTCATCACTCAATCTAGTAGATAGTTATCACACTTTTTTAGGCTCGTGGAAAGTCGCAGACAATATGCGCCGAGAAACAGAAAGGAAATTCACTAGTTCCAAACCACACTTATGAAGCAACGCCATATGTTCATAACAATGAGCATTTGAAATACCGAAACGATTTAAATTGCAAACTGGTAAAATGTTGTCCATGAAAAAAATATCTTAATAGCTTCCACTTCTAAAATAAATGACGAGCAAGACAGAAAAAATCTCAAGAATTATAAAACCTATTGCCCCGGCCGCCAGGTTTGCTATTAGAAAATTAGGCCTTAATTATAACTGAAGTAATAATTTGCTTCACCTCTCTGGAAATTAACTTCAAACGTGTGACTCGTAAAATGCGACTTGTAAGAGCTCTAGTCGTAATTCACCCACTAAAAACTAGTTTAGTCTTAGGGTGCGTTTAAGTTAAACGGCCAAATACTCATTTTGACCTCGTGTCGTGTTTGACGTGTCGAATCTTTTAGAGAGGGCAACCAAACTATGCTTTACGCCTGTTTAGATTAAAATTATTTGTTAGGTAGACATTGGTAAAATTATCATCATCAGCATTTTTATACCCTACTAGCTGGTGCCCGCGACTTCGTCTACGCAGGTTTAGTATTTCGAACAATATGTTTACAAATTGTAGCCTATGTGTTATTCTGATGTATAAGCTATATTATTGTAAAGTTTCATTAAAATCCATTCAGTAGTTTTTGCGTGAAAGAGTAACAAACATCCATACATCCATACATACAAACTTTTGCGTTTATAATATTAGTAGGATCTCACTGAGAGGCAAAATCCTTTTCTATGTTATGAGAGAGGATTTGCGATTTTTTCTGAGAAGGAATTAGCGTTCCCACGGAACTAATTAAAAGTAGGTAAAATGCTGTGAAATAATGCTCTTATTCTAACTCTAGCTCTTTATTATAGTCTAAACGCATCCTTAGTAATAATCTAGTTCAATAATTTACTTAGAAAAAACTACCAGTTAAGTCAATTTATAAAACCAGCAAACTACAAGTAATTTCAAATCAACTCGTTCATAAGTAAATACTTTAAATTCAATGTTCATACACCGGTCGAGTGCTCCGTAAAGGTTTTAATCAAAATAGTTTTAAATTTTAATTAAATTACTGAAGTGGCTATCTTTGGGCCGCAATTAGTCAGTAGTGTTTTTAAATGAAATATTTATTTTTGCCTTGAGTGATTTTGTGGATGTTATATCAATATGTGCTATTATTTATTTTGAATAATATGAATAGGAGTGTTTGAATATTATTTTAATTAAAATTGTATTGATACAAACTTTGTTTGTTTGGCTTTATTTTTGCTATTCGATGTGTGTTTCAGGATCAAAATTATGTTTGATTAACTGAGGTGGACAAGGGTTTCTTACATTTCCCAAAGTCATTTTTTTCAGATCTGTTCGTTTATCTCTTTTACTATTGTTTTCGCTGGGCTAGAAGTCTTCAATTTTAAGAAATCAATTACCACGATGTTACTTTTCAAATAGTACGTAAATTGTTATCGTATCTAGGAGTTCATGCTCACATTCTGGATGTAGCCATTAAACCAGCATTCATAACCAGTACCACAGAAAATTATGTAGTAAACAGATTCATTGATTTTCAAATTGAGCCAAATGATAGGTAGGTACTTATATTTTAGCAAACACAATTAACTTTTACACTCGACTTTATTTCCACAGTAATAATCCATCCCAATTCATTGTCAGTACTCAAATTAATATTCCCGAACCCGGCCCAAAGGTCGCTAGCCTGAATAAATACTATCCCAAACGTTACATAAAACGGCGAATATAAAGCCAATTAAATATTTATTTATCTAGAACGGTTATACCTTCGGGGCGTAATGAATAAAAGGTTATATTTTATTCATCGAAGGCAGGTCAAGTTCGAAGCGCGTTTAGTTCAGACGCTGCAATATTTCAGACGGGACGTCTCCTATATATTATTCTATGAGAGTAATTTGTCTGAGAACAATGAAAGATTTTTCGCTTGGAGCCAAGGGCAATGTCGGTAAATAGTTGTAAGTCGGCCCTTGGACTATACTGGTGCTTGGTACAAAGGAGAAGAACTCGGTGGTTACAGTAAATAATAAATTGTGTTATTTCGCATAAACTTATTCGTGAACGGCATATTTGTTCATCACTGTCGTCAACCACATTAATAGATTTTTTTTCTTAATAGTTTTGCTCATTTTATTTCACTCAACAATTTTGGTTTCAACAAGGGCTAATATCGTACATGGTCACCCATTTGAATAATATAAAATTGCCAGACTGACTTGGATATAATAACTCGCTCCGCTCATCGCTGCTCTTAAGACTTACACCACATCTCTAGTGAAGAGCTTACACGGTCATGCTCAGATAGCATCGAGGTATCGCTCCTAATCGTCCATTGTGAGAGGATAACGATCGCTCCTCCTGCTCAAGCCACAATAGAGTCTGCCTTTCCCACGTGGTGCTCCATCACTCATGTGTGCTTTCTAATGATTGTCGAGCTAAAATCGCTTTGTCTCTCGCTGGATGCGATTTTATTGTGATCGCTGTGATCGTGGCTGTCGTGCGACTGGTTCTTCATTTGTTTCCCAGACTATTTGTAACTGAATTAGTTCTAATGGCATTGTGGGAATTTATAATCGGGTGCAACTAACCGAATAGTATTTTTCTCAAATTGGTCTGATCTAGTAGGGTAATTTGAAAGCAGATTAGCTTCCCTGAAAGTAGTGACGTTCTCGCTATCATCATCAACATAGCATCCATGCACTCTGAGAAAGTTCTGAGAAGTTTTTCACACCGATCAGGACATAAATGCTAGCTCCTTACCACACTACATCACAAGAAGTACCCCCAACATCTTCACGACAGACGATATAACTTCCAGCACTCCAGAACATACGAGGGAACAGTAAAAATGTGAAGGAAACCGTACTATCGTAAAGAAGCTCGCGTTTTACTCATAAATTTGAAACGTGTGGAAGTGTCCGGCGAAAGGCATTTGTCATGGCTATGTACTGGTGCAGATACATGTCCCAAACATTCCACACTGAGAATAGAAAATTCTGCCAGTTGCATTATTCATGCAGGTATTGGTTCCAGCTGCAAATAGCCAGTTGCTGTCCCGTTGTATGGTAACGCTGCTTCTGATGCGAAGGTATAAGCGTCAATGTTCAAGCGTCAAAGCTGCGAATTGGTTATTGCGTTTTGTTAAGGTATTGTGTTTCTTTGTTTGAAGATTAGGAAGTACAATACAATTCGGATTTGGCTTCTTTTGTTTAGGATGGAAAATCATCAGGTGATGATACGGTATAGGATGTCTTGCTTCAGCAATTAAATTGTCTTTCGATTAATAATCTACTAGCTGCACAAACTAAAACCTCCTATCATATACCATTAGGACTTGCACTGAGACTTATGTCTAATACCTAGATAATATTTCTCCAACAAAAAATACCGAGGGAAAATATATTTCAAAAACCTACCTACTTCTAATCTAACTTATAAACCTTTACCAAAATTAACTTCGATAAACACAAAACCGTTAATCCAATTACGACACGAAGAGGAACGAGAGTACCTACCAGAATTAGCTAAACAGTAAGGATGAACAGTAATGAAGTATCGAAGCTTAGGGTCGAGGGCTCAGCTAAGTAAACATTCGGTAATTACAGATTAGTACAAATTAACCTTGGCCTTCTCCTACTGTGATCAGGGTATAAGAGGGGAATTTATTTTAGTCTTGATTAGTGTGTCTTCCTGGTATTTTCGTCGAAATTCATCGTGGGTGTAAGCCCTATTTTATGAACTTGTGAAAGACAGATACAGTATGTGTTTGTGTATGTAAGTGTGAAAAAGAGACTTCATCACACTCATCTCCAGACACAATATTATTAGTAAGTATTTTAAAATAGGTTAGCTCTGTAAAGCATTGAGAAAACAATTAACTTCCAAGCCACAGGTGATCCTATAAGAGCGTCTAATATCCTTTGCAATATCCCAATCTTGTCAGAATTTCATTCAGCAAAATACCAAAGAGGTCAATAAACCTGATTGCAACAACGATAAAACTCATTGTGAACTCATAAACCAACACAATCCCCAGACATTCCCACAAAATTAAAAACAAAGAACACAATACAAGCTAACAGCACTACATTATTAGCATCGACCGACACAATAGCGAGATTGGAACAGAAATTAAATTACTATATAAATTATTGAAGCGCCTACATAAGGCTTGTTTCAGCGACTGAATTATGTAGTGGTTCCCTGTTCATATAAGCTCGTATGTTGCAGTACCGCGAACCAGAATATTGCACCTGTTACTCCAAGAGTATATTTTTATCGGCGTTTCTACTCCTTAAGGCTTTCGTGGCCTGATTAGCTTTAGGCTGTGTTGTTCAACGTTGAATAAGGAATTTTCTGGAGAGGTATTTTACTGAGCGGTAAAGGAAATATCGAGCGCGTGTGGTAACTCGTTGCTTTCAAAGAATAAATTGTGTATTAGTTACAGCGTGTTGTATATACACGATTTCATATGTACAAGTCAAATAATATAAAACTGTGCTATGCTTGTAAAACGTGGTTCCTTCAAAAACCAATATCTTCAAGTTATAATACTTTTGCTCCAATGGAACAATACATTTCTAATACCTAAAACACGATGCAGCGATTTCTCCAAATGCACCGGAAAATTTTAGAAGCCAGGTAAATTATGACACCTGTGGGGTACCTAAGTTAGCAATATACAACAGCTTTTATTCTGGTGCAATTTTCAAAGTTCTCATACATATTTCACTGAACTACGTGCTAGACTCAAATATAGTACCCTATTATAAAAGGCGTTATGAGAAACTGAAGTCAGAATCAAGAGACTGCAAAATTACTATTGCATCGCAGAAATAAAGGCGAACTGCAAAAATATGTAAGATAAATTAAGCAAAAACAACAATATAAATTCAAACTCCTCTACTAATGCCACTTGAGTCCAATTCATTCCGCTGCTAATTTACCTCAGTGGTGCATTGCAATTACAAGAGGGCCTGTTTCGCGAGGCCTCACGAGGCCGGGCCTCGGTCCTCGCCGAGCTAATCTCGGTGTCACCGCGGGGCACGCTCCAGTCTGTTTAGGTATTAATACTGCTAGCCATCTGAATGGAACACTTGAATTTCCCGAGGACTTGAATTAAAATGGCCTAGAATTTTTCTGGAGTTTCTGGCTCTTGCAATTTGTGCTGCTGCATTGGAACTGAATTTTACATGTTAGTGTTGATTTTGTTTCTATTGTAAATGGAATTGTTTATTAGGTTCTCCTGGGTGGAAGAATTTTGTAAGACTCCGTTGTGGTTTTTGAAAATTTAACACATTCAGTGTTATAAGGAATTCTCTAAGATTGTAGTAGAATTCGTACAGAGCAATGGCTTAGCTAGCTAGATGGGATATCTGTTTTGCCTTAGACAGAATTTCATTACGCCAAAACCTTGGAACCAAATTAAAATTAATACTCTTCCTCAATCTAGTTACTCCAAATAGTTCGGAGTCTCATCAACAAAATTATTCCACACTCAAGCCTTCTCATTCATCTTCAATCAAATCAGCATCCTCCCTTTGCTCATTACTGCTAACATCACAACGAGGAACTTATACGTCTCAGTTTTACATTGCGCCGAGTATTTGTGTGAGTATATTTGAGTATTTGACTAAATTACGAGCTTTGCCGTCTCGGAGGCTAACTGGGACTAAAGATCTGTAGAGCTCCTCTATTTATGAGATGCCTCCTAGATAGTTTATCCTCGCAGTACGTAAACACGCCAGCTTAATTCGGAATACGGCTTTCTAGGAAATTCTCAGGGGTGGTGGATTTTATTCTGTATGGTTTTGTGGCTGCATGTGTAATGAAGTGAGATGAATGTAAGCAGGGTTCTGCAATGTTCAGTTTATTCGTGAAAGTGAAATATGTTTTTCTTTTGTTTTAGGTAAGGCTGGAGGTTTTCTTGGATAAGGAAATTGTGCACTAAAGGTAAAATGAATCTGGTTTTGATTAACTGTTCTTATATAATTAAACGTGCTTGGACAGCCTTATTATATTAATTAGTCGTAATTTACTGTTTATCACTGTGGAAGTTAAATGAAATGATTATTTCCTGGTGCTTTGTAATGGTTCATCTCCCAAAAACGATGTCCATTGACACAAAGACTGCTCTAACTAAGAGATTACATTTTGGTTTCTAAGAGAAGGTATTTTTTTTGTATTCAGAGAACAAGGAAATACAAATAGAAAGTCCTTACTTTTTATACCTTTAATATTTAATGGCCTGAGAATGGCAACGAAGTAATTTAGAAAATGACTTCTTTCCTTTTTTGTGAACAAAACATACATAATGCAAATGGTAAGGTCTTAGAACCTTTTCTTAAGAAGAAAGAAAAATTTTGATCAAATTAATATTTTATTCACAAAAGAATATAATCCAGCAAAAATCGTATATTTTTGCCACCTCTTTTTTCAAGTCAGTTTTGAATAAACATTTTTTGCCCCTATGTTGGTGGAATTATTTACAGAATTTACCACAATATCAAACAGTTATTAGTGTTTAGCTACATGGAGGTTGTTTCCTACATTGAGGTTGATAATAATAAAAAAATGATGTTATTCATCCTTAAGAATGTACTTACTTCTCCTTGTATTCAGTCGTGATTTTCGTGCAAAAAATCCAGAAGATGCTTTAGATTGTTCCAACTAGGGACGAAGCTGCAGTCGTATCTTTTAAATAAATTAAATCGGTTGCTCTTTTGTTTTTTAATCAAAGAGAGAATTGCAGTGTTTGTGACTATAGAACGAGTAAACTATGTTCTTTAAAGCTTAAAAGAAACAGCAAATAAAGGATTTCTTAAATCACTGCTTCAGAACTAACGCTTCTTATACTGACCATATTGGTCAGATTCATTAAGTTTCATAAGGCGCTTTGCACATCTAGCAAGTACAACTAGCTTTTTACATACTAACAAATAGGATTGCGTATTTATAGCAACTTAACTTTACAGAAACCTTTTAAAAAGTTGATAGTAAGTTGCCCACACAAAAGTTGCTTTGTATGCGCCTATTTTAGTAGTGAGAAAGAAAAACGTTCTAGATGTCTACGTTCCAATATCATTTGTATATAATAATTATTCCAAGGCCTTATGCAATCAACCTATATTCAGTTTTACTTACAACTTGGCTTTCAGAATATACAGAATGGCTTCTAATCAAGCTATATTTTAAGGAGTATAGTGCTGCAGAGTATTGCGTGGGTCCCATGAGCAGAATAATTGCTTGTGCATATTGTACGGTGCTTTCGCACTTGATTTGCTAGTCCGTCTCTGTGTTTGTGGGTGTTACGTCTACTTTTGGGAATTGCTTTATGATTGAAGTCACTAGATGTGTAAATTGGTAGTATTGGTAGATGAACATGAGAGTGATTAGATTGACATAAACAGAGAGTGCATGATTATAGTCTGCAGTTTAGGAATCGGATGTTTGTTTTATAAACTTCAGAGCCCATAACTGCTATATAGGATCTACTATTTTATAAACATTCATCCTCATCCTCATCCTCCGAGCCTTTTCCCAATCACGTTGGGGTCGGCTTCCAGTCTAACCGGATTCAGCTGAGTACCAGTGCTTTACAAGAAGCGACTGCCTATCTGACCTCCTCAACCCAGTAACCCGGGCAACCCGATACCCCTTGGTTAGACTGGTGTCAGACTTTCTGGCTTCTGACTACCCGTAACGACTGCCAAGGATGTTCACTGACAGCCGGGACCTACAGTTTAACGTGCCATCCGAAACACAGTCAATGGTGTCTAAGATATACTTAGAAAGTACATACAAACTTAGAAAAGTTGCATTGGTACTTGCCTGACCTGGGATCGACCCCGCGCCCTCATACTTGAGGTTGGTCCTTTACCCACTAGGCCACCACGACTTTTTTTCAAAATTATAGAATCATTTTTTTAAAATTATTCATCATTCATTAATCATCATTTATTAATCATTTTTTTTTTTTTAATTATAGAATCATTTTTGCTACCGATAAAATCCAAATAGACTCCGAACTGTAGAATTTCTCAAAACGATCTACAGAACTCACCAGAAACTAATATTTCCCTATTATAGATTAATATTGTATATAAATGTTAGCATATAATCTGTATTCTTCATATAAACCAAAATAAATAGTACAATAAGTTTCAAATATGTGACCAGAAACTTGGAAAACTTGTACAACTACAAAACATCATTACGGCAAATCCTTTTGACCCGAAATTTCGAAAACGTGCCTGTATAGATTAACAAAATGTCTTTCTCGGCCGATGCGATGGATCAAGTTTTTTGAACTAGAAC
The DNA here is from genome assembly GCF_030705265.1 of Helicoverpa armigera. NCBI lineage: Eukaryota > Metazoa > Arthropoda > Insecta > Lepidoptera > Noctuidae > Helicoverpa > Helicoverpa armigera. Next base: position 2,056,022 of record NC_087132.1, on the reverse strand, counting down.
TTTTTGAATGTACTAAGTTTTAACTTTTATTACTCAAGAGTTATCTGGGACGGTCGACCCCATTCTGATTTGCGCATAAACGATCACTTTTGTACCTGTAAGTTTTGTTGCTGGACAGCCAGCTTTTGTTCCGAAACTCCTTTCTCGAGATGGAATATTATTTATTTAAAGTTATGAATAATTTTGGTTTGATTAATCTGGTTCACATCTATACTAATTAAAGAGAATAGAAATATTTTTGTTTGTTTGTAATGAATAAACTTAAAAACTACTGGTCCGATTTTAACTCTTTCAATGTTGGAAAGCTACACTCTTCCCCAGTAACATTAGCTATACCCTTTTTTATGACAGGGGCAGTAGCTCCCATGGGACACGGGTGAAACCGTGGGAAGACGACTAGTAGTCCATAAAATTATTTAGCAGGTAACTATACCTATAAGAATTACAAGGCAATCAATTCATGATTTTGGTTTATGTCCAACTTGGATTTCTCTCTTCAATTGGTTGATGTGAGTGTATCACAAAGTAGATACCTTCCTAGTTAACTTTTCAAGGAGAAAATGGTGTTATGTTGTTAAGTAATTCAGCACGTTTAAACATTTTATGTGTTACCCAACAGGGTTATAACCCTTGGAATGTTTTACAACTAGGCAAAACATAAAACATTCCAGACTAATACGCATACCTACGAAAATTCTAAAATTGTACATTATAACTTTAACAATAGCCATATAATCGCTAATATCATCATTTAACAAAGGCGGTGAAATACAAAGCGAACGTCATATTTATCCGTAATCATAGACTTTGCTACAGTCGTTTAGTTAGTCGTTTTACTACTCAAACGTTCGGCCGTAATGCGGAACGTTAACTGTGTACGTAAAACGGAATGAATCGACGGTTAAAGGTCTTTTAGTGATGGCGACTCACGACTTTGAATCGTGCCACGAAATTGGACGAGGATTTTGATCATAATATGATCTTAATACGGATTTGTCTAAATAGAAAATCTGAATCTGATCTATAGTGAATGATTATCGATAAAAATAAATATGGAAATATTGAAACTTCTACATATAGAAAATATTGACGCTAAAGTATACACACTAACTGTGATAAATTCAAAATATTGACTGACTGAATTTGTTGATGCTACAAGAGAATAATAACAGGCGGAAATACTTCTTCATTAAAGAGTAGATACCATTTTATGCAAGCCTGTAAAATGACTAAACGGCCTGACTACTGTTATTTCCATTAACTACAGCACCTATAATTATCAGCAATCCGACTAAACGCTTGATCGTATCGTAAGCTATAAAAGAACATAATACGCCATCCGACAATCAAGTAACGTTACGACTTCGTAATAACTATATAAAATACGTTACGTTATCGCTGAAAGACTAATTACATTCTTTACTGTATAACGACTGTTAAAGTTTATTGTTTACAACTGTCTTGGAGCTTAATCGGAGATTAAGTTAACTGTGAATGAGAAATAATTGGATAAATTGAATAAAATTATATAAATTGATAAAATGCTACCCAAAAGTTATAAACGTTCTCAAATTATAGGTACGGAAGCAGATATCCGCAAACACATAGATGACAATGGGTCAGATATCACGCATACACAGAAATTTTTGAACTCATTCATAACTCCAGGTTTTACGATACGCCAAAGAAAGTTGCAATACTCAAAGCTACTCCAATACAATATAAACGCAACATATTCAAAACCCATTCAAAAACGAACCAACAAAAATATGACGTCTAACAGAAACACCCGGATCAAACGATTATGTAAATGCAAGTAACTTGTTCCTGCAAGCGTAAAGTCTTCGCAACGTACCCTGGACCGTATGTGGAATAGAACCGGTTAAAATATTACACTTACCTGAATACGGGTAGTCGGAGTTATTCAGACTCACGGAGAATTAGTCAAATAGGACGGATGAACTTTGGCTGTGTAGCCGGTACTATGGGTCTTAGTCGAATTGTAGGGTGATGTTTAAAAGAAGCCGGTAACTTCGAGTAGCCTTCTCGAATTGTAAAAGGTTATCGAAAAAAAAAATAGTTGAAATGTTTAAAGCGTAGTGAGAAAATAATAATGTAAGAGCTGATATGGGAATAGGAGATGAAAACTTGAGAAGAAAAGTCCAATGAATTGGACAGGAAGGGGAAGACTTCTATGACCGTAACGACAAAAATGAAAGATAGTAAATCAAGATGATTGTAATTCTGACGCTATTACTGAAAGAACATTTGTTAAGTTTCTGCCAAGGATTTTCAAAACGCAAATTCTTCACAACACCGAAAGTATGAACAAAAAGGTTACCCTAGTACGGGGCTCATTCGTATCAGTCAAACATTGTCCGGCAGTTTGTCACGGAGTTAGTAGTTCCATACCGAGATGAGTCTAGTTGAGTGAATTAATCTTAGTTTATGTTGCCAACTTGACAGATCCTGTATTAAACTGTTTTTATAGCTTTGGGAGCTAAGTTCTAGATTGGACCCCAGCTGTCTGCAGCAAAAAAGGTATTCGTCAGCCCTACAAATTGTTTTCAGTAAAGTTTTATTGTTTTGGGTCTAACATTAAAGGGATGGAAATTTCTGGAGAATTTGAAAATTATTTCGCTTCCCTAATTAAGACAGTTGTTGGTTTAAATTAGATTGGTTACCGCTAGTTAAAAATAAAATTGGAAGATAGTAATTTACACAAAAGTACCACCGTAGGTTTGATGAATTGGATCTTGCAAAACTTAGCACAACTTAGCACACACACCATATCTGTTTACATTTATCTCCCATACATCATTAATCAAATAAACATAAAAAGTCTAGAAAAGTCCCCCTACGTCACCCTAACTCCTTCAGACTTCAGTGCTTGCAGAAAATCATTTTCTTTTTTCCATTCATATTACTCAACGGGCAGGGAATAGGCTTATTTATACCACATTACATAGCCAAGCATATAATATGCAAACTATTCAAGGTTTCCAACTTATTCTCCATCAAAAGTTCCACATCTTATTCAGAAACGCAAATTATACTCGAGTCAAGTGTCGCCTCCGAATGGCGTACTTTTTCTATTATTTTATAATTAAATAAACTTCAGGGAGTCGCCTTATTAACATTCAAAAGACATCCCTCATGTTTTTTTTCTCTTTTATTTGAAAAATTTTGCAAAATGCGTAGTGTAGTGTAGGAAAAGTTGAATGAGATTTTTTAGTACTGGTGAATATGCTTAGTCTATACTAAGTTAATATTATAAAAAGGTAGCTTGTGTAGCTGTTACGGAAAGGGGAAATACATCTCTGGATATAATCGAGATACTCAACGTAATTTTTTTTTGGGATACAATGAATTGACGGGAAACAACAACTATTCTTAAATAAATCTTAGAAAGACTTTTTAAAATGTTTCCATTCAGTAATTTTTCGATTAGTAATACTCAAAGGTACATTTAAAGATCCAAGAATCATTATTTAATCGTTAAGAGTGGAAATGCCACTTGCAGTCAACTTGACTATTAAACTTACCTGTCGTTAATTTGTGTCGTCGTGAACTGAACTTCGATTAGTCTGAGACTGATTAATCGAACGTTGAAGGTAACGTATTAAAGTTCTAGTTTTATGGCTGGCTGGATATTAAGAAAAATATATTTTCTTAGACATTTTTAAAAGAATTTTACCGCAACTTTGAAATTACTTCTCTCTGCAGGGTAAAAAGTGTTCTTCTGCGGGGTACAGTTATCGGCATGGATATTGAGCTCTCGGCGGAAGAGTGGGGATCGCTTTGCGCATTGTACACATAAGGCAATAAAGCAATAAATCGCTTCTACGCACGTGAAGGTCAGGGATCAATATCCGTGCCGATAACTATATCTATCCTTTTGCTAAATAACCTATCTTTTTTCTAAAGACCCAATCGGTTCACCTACAAATATATACTGTGGCTGTGGTGGCTATACCTAAAGGTAAAAAATATATTTTGATGATGAATCTGGAAAAACACAGGGGTTAATTCTAAGACACATTTTATTACTCCTTCCCAATTTCTAATAACTAAAACTGTAATAAACTTGAAAAGATTAGTGTAACATTAGTTAGCAAATAATGGAGTTCAGTTTGGCTTAGCTAAGTTCTACCTGGGCGGTAACTAACGACAGCTCGCAAACTCATTGAGGAAGCTAAGTAGTGCTAGTTAGTTTCTACTGGTTTAGAGGACTTTGGGGGTAAAATGTGGCGTAGAAAATTGGTTATGATATCTTAATTAATGAGTATTGGAATAGGGGTAGAGTAATGATGAATATAATAGGTACTTTAGATGATAAACATGAGTTAGGTTTTCTTGTTTTTTGGACGTTAAAGATCAATGTGGCATGTTAAATATTTAGATATCATGGTGCTTCCTTAATCCTTACTAATGTTAGAAAGAATATAATTTATAAGGGGCACGCCGGGCCGAAAAAATTTTTGTATCAATAATGAATTTTCAACATTCATGTAACAGAAATCAAGTTAAAGTATGGAATAGTACACGACTCATATACCCGAAAAATAAAGGACGACCAGTACCTACATCAAAAGAAAAAGGCCGAACTACTAAAATATTAAAATCAATTAGGCCATGCTCTCATATTACCACTATTAAAATTTTCCCTTTTTAATCTGATCTGAAAGATTATGGCATTTTCAAAGGGCTCGTGAAGAACAATTAGCTAACTACTGAGTTTGTTTGTGTTAAATAAATCTTTATATTAATGTGTAGGATACCAAGCCATGTAATAAAAAATAATATAACAGGACCATGTTTTCTTACACAGTTTTTTATTTCAAATTATTATTAATAATTTATGTATTTTTTCGGAGTCATCATTGAATGTGTTTTTCGTACACAAGTTTATTCGTGCTAAAAATTTTCTTTGATTCATTGGGAGAATCATTTATGCAAAACAAAATAATAAAATTCCTTAACATAAAATTCTAAACACAAATTCATATACCACCGAGTAACTTTCATAACAAGAATGGTATGTCAACTATCCTACCGTACCTCCCAGTTTATTTAGGCGTCTATCTACCAATTCTTTGTCAGCCTCTTACCTTACTGAATAAAATATTCGGGATATCTTCAGTAGAACACCCTTGCTATATGGGCTATATTAAAGGCCTTTGGTGGCAAGTTATTGATAAAGCCAACGTAAAAGGGAACGTTATCGGCTATCGGTTCACTTATTAATGTTATATGTTGGGTGCTTTTTATTAATATTTTTTGAAGGAAGTGCCTTTTTATCGTTTTTCTGCACCTATGGCCTTTCTCAATATTCTATGTATACGTTAATTTACTTCCTAAAGATTAACAGCCTTACTTATAAACGCGAATTAAATAATAAGTAATACTTAAGGTCTGTTTAAGAAAAAATCTTATTTATATGTATAAGTTGCTTTCGCATGTCTTAACTAATGAACCCAATAATCAGTACTTAAGGCTCTAAGTAGTTAAAATTATGCTTAGAAGATGATTTTTATAAGTAAGAGTGTAAAACTACTTTGACGTGAATGGGGCTAATGTCAAAATTCTTTCTCTTATAACCAAGTTAATTGGTAGATAGAATATTTTGAACGGTAGTGGTGTCCGTAAAATTTTCTAGCTTTTACGATCTAGAAAATTGGGAGGACTAACATCAGTTTTCTGTTATTCTAGCATCAAATTTTATGACTACGATTATCGAAAAGCACTTGGTCCACACTCTCAGACTAAGCATTAGTTTTTATCATGAGCTTTTAACTTTGGCGAAAGTAAAAGTAATTTATACCATTACCAAACTTGTTACCCTTGCTTTACTTCTAAACTGAAGGAACAACCCCTTTATGTTTTGATTAACATTTTGATACCTAAAGTATTTCATATAAATCCCTCCACTTTTGCAATAAAATCATAATAAATAAAACAGAGGCACTTGCACTTATATTTATTATGCGAGTATCGATAATAACCTGCTCTTAGCTTTCAGCCCTTACCTCCAAAAATATCGATGTCGATTACAGTTCATACGGCCAACACTTTGGCCTTATATTGTGGCCTCAAGTGCGCGTATCAAGGCCTTGTAGTGTTGTAGTAATGGCCTCTCAACCTCTCTATATCGATATCTGCTTCGAATAATCGAACATTTCTGCTGTCCAACCGATTGGAATGTAATAAAATTAATGAGGTAGAAAGAAAAATTGCTTGTACATGAGCAGTAGTACAGATCAAGGTTAGGCTTGTATTTCTCTTACTGGGTATCTGTTACAAATATTCCCGTGTGCAGCTACCTACTATTCTAAATCATGACAAACGTAAACAATGAGTGTATGCTTATGTTTGTCTTTTTCGGTAAAATAACTCAATCAAATACGGTGGTTGACTGCTCTCATCTCGGCACCCATATTTAGGAGTCCATTGTAATCGAGGGTTCAAAATTAGGTTTCACGAGACGCCCCAGTAAGTGGCAAAAACAACTAAGTAGTTTACCTAAATGCCATTCATTTTCCATTTGCCAAAACTTTTCAATGTAAACAGAATGTAAAAGTTTTGGTGTTTGTTAATCAATCACGACTGAAAGGCTCAAAAGATTGGGAGCACCGACGATGACCTAAATTAGAGCTAGGATTTTCCCATTTTTTATCCGGATACACGAAATAGTACGAATAAAACTGTTGCCAAAAATAGTAGGCAGATACAAATATTTTATTTTTTTTATTGGAAGGAAATTGAAATGTAACCTACTTTCCTGTGAATAAATAGGAAGCACGTCGCTATATTTAAAGAGATAAAAAATATTTACCCCAAGCATTCATGGGGAAACCATGAGGGAATTCCTATCAATTTCTTTTGATCAGGATTCAGTTTCGTCATACAAAAAGAATGTTATATTCATTGTTATGATTTCGTATTCATGGTATGGTCTACACGTGTGTACCTTGAGGCTACATCGAGGTATGGGATATCAAACCTTCATTTGGAAGAGGTATGGAACTCCTTTCTTATGTGAGTGCTAGTCCACTATAAGACAGTAGATCAGCAAATAGGCTCCGATAATAAAGACTGTTGCAAAGTTAGTCCATTATTTGGTCCCGACCGTTTTTGATAGAGTTGATCAAAGATATTTTTTCTTTTATTCTTTTCTATTAGAAATTCAAAAACCTGAATACCAGATCTATGACCAGATAGTTTGAATATAACTTGCAAAATAAATGTGTTTCCTGCACTGCTGCTAAACTCACTGTTATATAAGCACCCTGGTATCAAAATACTTTAAACTGTAAAAGTGGAAATACATTTTCGAAATACACCGTACTTTATCGTTCGTTAACTATTCATTAGGAATAGTAATTTCACTAAAGTTAACCATGATTTATATCCCAAAAACCTTTGGAGGCTTTAAAAGGGTGAATAATAATGAACATACAATTCATCCTTGGAATGTCTTTTATTTTTATTTTTCTATACATTGCGTGTTTTTCCTTATCAGCATATCTGAAGTGTTGGCATTTTGATAAACAATGTTATTAATCGCTTTAAGTAATTCTGGGTCGGATTAGTGCGTGATACTGTGGAAGAAAGTTTTGTTCATGTTTTTGTTTTTTAATTGTATTTAATTAATGTTGTTATGGTTAACTCCATTTAGAATAAAAGTATATAGAAAGCTGAGTATTAATCTTTGAACGTTAAAGTGTTGTAATGATATTCTTTCATTCATATACTACAGAATGTATTTTCATAATTTTGCCAAACCCACGTAAGGACTACATTAAAATTAAAAACAATCGCACCCTTTTCAAACATATCTATAATAAGCAGCAGGACTTAATATTTCGTCCACATTTCATCCCTAAACACACCAGGTAAATAAAACGATTTATTAAAGAATCCAAAGAAATCGTATTGTGTGAACTTTAATTACAAATGGAGCATGCCACATTAAAGCCTTAGTATTGAGTCAGTTCCGCGGAACTGGTAATAATTCTTAACTCTTGGAATTGCAAGCCAAAGGTGAGGGCAGAAATTAAATCGTTATTAAAGTTCTTAGTAATTTAATTCCCATTTTGATTAAACCCATTTGGAGTTAGAATGCCTGTGGAAAGAATGAAGAATTGAAATCAAAATTGAGTTACTCAGAATGCTAATCAGGTCAGAATTAAATATGAAAACCAACAGTCGCATGTCCCATAAATTTACCCGCCGACTTATCAGGACGAACAAGCCATTGTGGGCTATAAAACCACCATAACTGTGACATCGTAAACCATGGGGACTGTTACGTCATAACGGCCCTCATTAACAATAATCCTTATCGCTTCATACAAGTTTTAATGATACTTTAAAAGGGGCGTGTGCTTGAATCGGTTTTGTACGAGAAGTAACAAAATTGCTTGAAGTCTTGTGAAAGGCATCTTAAGAGAATAATGGTTCTGGTGATATATTTATATTCAATAAGTTCTCAATTATTCACGTTCAAAGAGTGTCGTATCATACATTAAATTAATATCAGTATAATGTCAATATAGACTTCAATTTGCCAATGTTACCGATGAAATTTTAAATGTATCGATCTTATCATAATGTCCTATAAATCACTTGTTCCATAGGTATACTTATTATGACACCTGACTAACATATTACATGACAAAATAAACTACAAAAATAATTTGAAGTACCCATAAAAAGTTCATCAAACTACCATCGGTGGTTCAGTGGCGTCCATATATCAAAGGTGAGACTTAATGAACGTGGACACGCGAAAAGTTGGTGATTAAAATTAATAAAATTAGTTCGTGGACTGACTGTAAATGTTTAGAGGTAAATAGGACATGTTTATATGGTGTTTATAGTTAGACTGATGGAGGTAGACAGTTGACATTCCAGTGGTGACAAAACGGAATTTATTGTTCGGGTTTTTGGAAGTTAGAAGTGGAGTTGAATATTTGAACTTGGACCGTGTCTAGTTAGAAGTGGAGTAATATTTAAACTTGGAACTTTGGTGTTTACAAATAATATTGGATGCATATAATTTTTTCATACAGATAATTTTCAAAGTATTGAAGTGGGTTTAATTTTAATAACTCTTCCACCAGTACGTAGGTACAATATTTACCAAAGAACCAGCCATTTAAAGTGAATTCTGCAAATACGATTCCAATTGTAGGTATGTAGGTAACACCGCTTTGCAAATACAATTCCAATGTTATACAACCGCTTTATAAAAGGGTTATACCTCAAAGAATAACAATGAAAATATTAATTATATTTTACAATATACTTTTCATAATTCAAAATTTCACATGTATGTATAATCCAGGCAAAATCCGTTCGCATAAAATGACCAACGTACCAACCTATACTTTTCGGTAGATCCTCAGATTATGTAGATTATATTGTACGTTTCATTTCAATTAGGTTTTCATACACGACAATAGGGCTGGTCCTCTTTGTCCCGGGTGGAAGCCCGGAATTCTCCGGTATCAGACTAATAATTATTTCTATTGTCTTATTTGGCTCGGCTTCGGTGGGACAATTAAGGTTGAGGCGTCAGCATTGTCGGTTCAGCGAGGAATGTTGTGCTGACCGCTGAAGCTAGGGTTCGAAGTTAGGGTTCTATAGTGGTGTTTAAATGGTGTGGTATGGTAGGTTCGTTTACCATGCTTTAACTAAATTGGTAGAGAATATATAATTATCAGCGTATGGTATTGGTTCCATTTCTAATATTAACGCTAGAGGCAAGAAATCCCATGTTTTTATTTTAAAAGATATTTAATACACAATCGAACTTAGTAATCGATTATTCGAACACTGCAATAAAATTATTCTAAACTAGCTTTTGCCCGCGACTTCGTTCGCATGGAATAGTGACTTCCGGCATATTTTTGGTTTGACCAATAGATGGCGCTATATGTCCGGAATTTTTATTTTTTTATTTTTATATATTTTTTTTCAAATAAAAACTATCCTATGTCCTTTCTCAAGTTCCAAACTATGTCTGTACCAAATTTCACACAAATCGGTTCAGTAGTTTAGGCGTGAAGAAAAGACAGACAGACAGACAGACAGACAGACAGACAGACAGACAGACAGAGTTACTTTCACATTTATAATATTAGTTAGGATAAAGCACAAATAAATTTGTTATATAATCTCTCAATCCATGAAGGATTTAGATGAGTAGGTACATCCAACTCAGCTAGCGTTAAATCCAGTGAAAATCTTCGCTCTGAGGCGACAAAAGAAAATTATTTTAATATAAACAACAATGCAGCCTCTGAATAAGAGTTATTTCAATATTTTCGCCGACTTTGACGAAGCAAAGGGAATTCCTAAATGCAGCGAAATAATTAGTTGCGAAGCTTGCACGTAGTTCCGAGACATACGGACAGAGAGAAACGAAAGCAAACCAGGAACAAACAGTAGCCAGCTTAACTATTAAATTAATAAATATAAACTAGATAGGTAAAAGGGCTGTGTCTAATCATTCAGTAGGCAAATAAAAAAGTTAAGGTAAAGAGTTTCTTGCTGGCTCTTCTCCATGAGACAAACTTTTTGAGAACCGCGCAGCTATTGTGACGTTTCATAGGAGCCAACAAAGAATGAAACAATTTGAAATAACATTTGACTTTGTCTTTGAAATGGATAGTACAGAATCAAGCATTCAATCGTCCTGTAAAATTCACATGTTAATTCATCAAATCATTATTTTATTTTATTATGTAAAAAATCATATAAAATAACTGTGCGTTGTTATGACAATTTCAACATCAATAATACAAAAACTACTTGCACTTCTTGACTTTATTTGCCGTTCTCATCACCCGTGCGTCTCCTGTAAGGGATGCATTAATAATGCAGTGACGCGACGCGAGACGGGGGACGGCAGCCATGGCTGGTGGAAGGCAAGGTAGATGGCAGGGATGGTAGGATGGTGGCCGCGCCAATCACATTAAAATAACCCCACTACGGCTTAACTCGCACCTTATTGTTGGCTATAGCAGTTCTTATATTTTTGTCTAGTCTGGAAGCTTTACGGTGTTTTTTGTAACATTCTAATAGCAGCATGGGATCGTATATAGTTTCTGTGTTTGAATACACAGCATGTTTTGCCACCATTTTGAAAAAATCGCATTGGTTCCTGAAAAACGTGACATTAAATCAATCAGTATACCAATACCAACAAATCACGAGGAAGTAACCACAAAGAGACCGCTTAAAACACCATAAAGATTAAAAATCTAATCATGGTACAACAGTCTGTCATTTCTAAGAATCACCGAATTTACCGCGACCGGCCACACGCAGGGCTACCATTGGTATTCGAGTCGCGATCTTGTCTCGTGCTAGCTGGTGAGTCCCACTGCACGTGGCGTCCGCAGCCTTTGACACCGCCGTTACTGTCACGATGCGTGATGACGTGAATTTTAAACAGAACTCGTGGTAGGCCGCCATGATAATCAGCGTGAATTAAGCTGTGTTTTGAAGCTTCTTCGTGAGTTGGTCTGATATTTTGTGACGTAGATTAAGAAATCGGGAAAACGTGTGTGATAAAATGATGATACTCGTAAATGTAGTAACTGGTGATTCTGTAAAAAAAAAATAACTTTCTGTCTTATGTCTTTTGTTATCAAAAGAAAAAGTAACTTGCAAATCAGACATATGTCACACTTCTAGGCTGGTTTCTATATAAACTTACTAAGTACTTAGGCTCCCAAGACAGACTTTTTGACCAGTTTCCTCCTAAGTATTATAGTATTACTTCAATATTATTAGAGACAGACTTTAAGAAACTTCGATATAATTTACCTGAATTCAAATAAGCAGAATTAATTACTAAATTAATCCCATTACAAATCGATCTCTCCATACTTTTTGTCACTCATAACGAAGTCAGAAGTTATTAAGTATTCTTTTATCGTTTACTCCCGATTTGAAAACTTGATTAGCCCTGATAAATTTGACAAAGGGAATTACCTGATCAAAGGAGACTGATCCTAATAATTTTGATAAAGGTCCTGTCGTTTGATTTCGGCCTGTTTCCTCAATGAATTTGCAAATTGGTGTTCTACAGGATTGTACTAGGAATAGACTCGAAATTTACTTTATTATTGACACTAGAAATCGGAATAGTTTATGATGGTTAAGAAATAAATATTTAAGAAAATGGGCATGTCCGTTTGTAAACTTAAAATAAAATCGAATTTGATAAAAATGGGACAATTAAATACTCAATTCATAAACATGGATGAATACATCTGTAAGAGGTCCCTTATTTGCTCTGAACACCAAACCTGGCCATGTTTAGAAGTTAAGATGTCACCACATCAAACAAGAAAAAAAATAATATGTATGTCCTGTTTATTTTCATGATTAATACAGCCAACCATCACATTCTTACGACAGCCGTAAAAATAAGTACCGTATTAACAAAATATAAAAAAATAATCCATTTGTGAAAAGTGGGTCAAATCTTTTGTAAGAACAGGGTGCTGTGACGAAGTTAAAGCTCCTATTAATCCAAGGGATTTGCTGTATCTTGGCTCAGACGAGATTGTTCCGAGAAAAATGTAATGCTTGACATTAAAATTATAAGTATCTAGGTCCAGATTAGGTTTTCTAGGTCAAACTCAAACAATATAGCAAGTATCAAGAGAGTGACTCAATATTGTTATAAAGTACTTACCATTTATTTCATCATTTCCAAATCTATAAATTTTAAGTAACTAGCTTATCAACTTCAAGTTAATGCCTTGAATGATTTATGGAAAATAAGTACCTACGTTAAAAGTGAAAAAAAAAAAACTATTGATATTTAATTTTGAAATAACTTACATCTACGAACCAAGTAGGTACTTGACTCTTCATAATAAACTCAATAGAACAGTTTGCTTTCCTATTTTCTTACAAATGTACAGGTGGTGCTATCTAGCGGGAGGATTAGAAAACACTGAGTTCCCACGGGAGCGAAGAAGGATAGGAGAGGTAGAGTTCCTGCTTTGAAACATAGATGGCGTTGGAATAAAACTTAGCAATATTGTTTTCTTATTCGTTTTTTATATAAAAGTGAGACGGATACGAAGATATTTTTTATTTGGTTGCTAAACATGTAAAAGCAAACATTGGTTCCAGTTCAATAAGAATTTTCTCTAAAAGGTCATTTACTTACTTAATTAAATTCTTTCAATTAATTTTTGATTGCATCAATTTCAAGATTAAGAAGCTCACGGTATTAAATTATTACATGGCAGAAATAATTGATTTTCTTCCCTTTGTAGCAGATGACAAGTTGACACCTACCCATAGGGTAAATTTGAGAGCAATCTCACACGACAGACAGACAGACGGAATGACTTGTTTATATTAAACTTGTGCACGATATGCATGACATCGCTTTCTGCCATTTTGTTTGCAAAGTTTATATATCTTATTATTCGAAAGCTGGTTTATCTGTATAGCAGTTGGTAAGAAGATTAAAAAAATAAACAAAGGTAGGTCGGTCAATATACAGGTAGGTATTGAAAATCAGAGATATGCAGATAGGTAAATATATGAAAAATAAAGCAAATTTCTGTAGAAGAAGTACGAAAATGTCTGTGAAGAGGGATATTTATAGCTAGTTGATTTGTTTAGTTTTAGGTCTCGGAAAACTGTGAAAATATGCCTATAAGTAATATTATCTTTTTATGTAAGTAATTACTTTTTCACTATAATTCTAATAAACAAAACTAAACATTAATTTTTATTTAGACAGAAAAATGTATTTTTTTTCGTAAAAGTAATCTTAACGTGTAAGCTAACTTTAATAAGGAAAAGTAGCATTGCTCGCTTTTTTGAGAACGTGTTAATTTAACTGTCGCTTATTTACCTACGTACAAAAAACAGCCGGTAAAAAGTCGTCACACGTGCCTAAGCACGTGTCGTAATGTCGTTATTAACTTCGGGTGTCGTTTGGCTTTCCCACAAGATTTTATTCTTATTCTTATTCTTTATTGCACACTTAACAATACATAATAAAAATAATAAAGACAGTTTATGTACAATGGCGAGCTTAACCCAGAATTGGGTTCTCTTACAGCCAACCTTAAAGCCATGGAGAGATTTGATAGTGGTAGGGTAGATTAAAAAGTGCACAACAAACATTGAAAACTAAGCAAAAATATCAAATAACAATATACTAAACATATTTATTAAACATATATTTATGAGTATTTTATGAGTATTCTTTGCTTTGTATTGTGTTATTATTTGGTTCAGTAAGTCATTTTTAACAATCATGGTTACGTATTTAACGGTTAACTGAAAGATTTAGACCGATACTTAAGTTTAGGAAGAAACGCCAAAAATAACGTCGTGGTCAATTGTTTACTCATAATACCTACTCATATTTTTACTCATAAAGAGACCCTATCTCTATCATGTACGTAAAAAGAACTATTAACATTCTCCCACCAACTCATTTCGATAACGTATATCCTATTTACCTACGACACCATTTCAAAACATACTTATCCTTATTTAACTTCTCAACCGATTCAAAGCATATCCCTTTAACAACTCAAGTTTAAGCAGAAAACTCCAAGAACTTCAAGCGTCTAACACTAGAACGTCTAACAACAAGTAACGCAGACGGTCTTCAGGGGGAGGGCCGTAGCTTCGATGCCGTGCCGTGACATTTAGTCTAACCTGCGATGCTCTGGGGGGACACGGGAAAGGTTAAATGCTATGAGTAACGGCTATGTTTTATATTGGTGAATATCGGGTTAAATTGTAGTGTGATGTTAGTTTTAAAGGAAGGTTTAATTTTAAGACAGTACCTAAGTGTGTCATAAGTATGTAGTAGTAATACACAGGAAGTTATTGTCCACCAGTCTCATTTGTTCATGAATAACAAAACTTGTTGATGAGCATCTCAAATTATCAGAGTCAGACAACAAGAGAGGATCATTCAAGACCCTTATGGAGACTATTTTAGAACCTCAAATTGTTGAATCACGATTCGTGTGATGTGGTGAATTATAATGAGTAGGTAATTTAAGCGAAAGCCTTTTGCAAAGAAATCGAAGAAACTGTTTCTTAAAACCAATCGTAAACTTCCCGCCTAACCTTTGTGAGGAGCACCTAAGACCGTTTTCTCAGTAACGCAAAACCACACATGGTGTTCAATAGTTACTTAATCCAAAGTCCGCCAGTTAAGTGGGTGGCTGTTAAACTAGTTAATTAAGTATCGTACAAAGGAGAGTTAAGTGTTCGCCGCTAACCGCACGCCACTTGAAAATTTACCATAGTTACTGGGTACGTCGATGTAGTGCAACTTGCAAGGACAATGTTATTGGGATATTGGGACAGTATTGAAATATTGTCTGGACACCGCAAACCAG
This sequence comes from Helicoverpa armigera, assembly GCF_030705265.1. Lineage (NCBI taxonomy): Eukaryota > Metazoa > Arthropoda > Insecta > Lepidoptera > Noctuidae > Helicoverpa > Helicoverpa armigera. Next base: position 2,040,612 of record NC_087132.1, on the reverse strand, counting down.
GTTGTTTTGGGAAATCTCTGCACTGCGTACTGAAGGTATAAGGAAATAAGAAGGACATAGGAAGAATAAATAAAGTTGATTGACTAATGGGTGATGTATTAGTCCAGCTATTACTGATATAGTAGACGCTTTATATAAATATGAAACAATGAAAGCAGGACATATGCTATTGTCGACCATAAAATACGCAGGAGACTTCAACAAATCAATTTCAAGGAAACTAAGTCTTAACGCGAGTGATTTATTTCAAACTTTCCAAGCTACATTGAGCATTAAAATAAATAATGAGCGAGCCCAAAAATAACTTTTATAAAAAACAGGTTCGACCACCAAAACACAGATCGGCCCCGACATGAGGGTAATTTGTAAATTATTTCTGGCGTACGCTACGCCTATTAGGACATCTTGATAGCTGTCTGTCGACTTCTTTCAACGTCTATTTAAAAGCTACTGTAAAACAAACATTACTTACAGCTAGTATTATAAAACGCAACCGAATTTAAACCTTAATTCAAACTTATAGGTACCTTTCCAAATTTATCGAAGAGCAGATGAAAAATTGTCGATGCTTCAACGAGTATTTATGGCACCAAAACACCAATTTGCATTGACCTCCCGCGTCGCCTTCATCTGTTTTAAAAGCCAGGTTTTTAAAGGAACATGTTGGAGTTTCGGGGGTCAACTTTCACTAGCTATGGGCTCGTTCAAAACCATTTTGTTATGATGGCGGCATCAAAAGCGCAGGATAAACGCTAACTTATTTTTAAGTGGTAGATATGCAAGTTATTTATGGCGGATCGGAAGCAAAATGCCATGTTAAATCTATAAGTGATTTATTGGAGAGAAATTATCGTTTCGAATTTTGAATATTATTTCTGTAGAAGGAAGTAGATATTTTTGGGTGTGTGTAGGCGTTTGGGCAATTTGTACTGAGCGCTTAAGTATAAAATCTGATATAATTTGAAGAGGAAAAAGCACTCAATCATAAGAAGACTGCCCGCGAGTGGTAGGTACTTTTAATTTTTGTCAAAGAAAAGTAAATCGAGTCGTCGTGTCAAACATCGTTAGGAAATTCTAACAAAGACCTAATACCAAAGGTACCTTAGGTCAGGTTCCTTATTGGAGAATATTAATTACTCAAAGTTTTAGACATCCATAAATTCTCAGAGACTTACAAAACATCTTCTCGAAACATAAATACAGTACCGATATCGATGTTGAAGGGAAAATCGATACATTTGCTGTGTCTTTGTGCGGTCGACAGTGCAATTATCATCCTTTGATATATTACTATAGCTTCGAGATTATATCTAATGGTTAATTCTCTATTAACGATAACATCTGTTTGGTCGTCAACGTGTCGTAGTGTAATAAGTTAATACTGTTTTTGTGCGTGATTTATTATTTTCTGGTAAAGTTGTGCTGTTGATGAAAAATAAATTAAATATGCTTATAGGTTGTGTCAATGAGATATTTTTGTTGTTTTAGCCTTGTTTTGTTCTGATATTTTACAGCAATGAAACTTGAGTAGGAGTTTATCCGATGAAGGAATAACGTTTACGCTATTTATAATTCAACTATAGCGGTATTTAGTCACATAGATACGAAATAAAGAGCAAGGCTTACTTAAAGTCAAAGTCAAAGTCAAATCATTTATTTCATTTAGGCCTTTACAAGCACTTATGAACGTCAAAATTATAACTAAGTTTGATTCTAGATGCCCATTCCAAAAGTAGCTTCCTATGGAGAAGAACGGGCAAGAAACTCCATGGTTACTCTTTTTAAAAATAATATAGTATTACAGTTTGTATGTATTGATACATACAGTAAAAGCATGCGAAGATCATGTAGAATCGCAAAGACAAATAAATAAGTGACAATTAAAATGCTACATGGTGTTCACATTTACAAATTGGTTTATATTTTGGTACAAAGTTACAAACAAATAATCAAAAGATGAATACAATTTTATTTGCTGGTGTAGTTTTAATTTGTTAATTAATTAGATATTGTCAGTATGTCCTATGGAGCAGGACCAGCATGTTTCCAAGCATTTTTATCTTGAATGTAATCTTCTAATTTATAATATGCTTGCTTACAAAGTGTGGCTTTTATATGAGTTTTAAACCGCAAGTCATTCAATTCCAGAATGTTGTCTGGTATTTTATTATAACATTTGACACAATATCCCATGAAAGATGTATGTACTTTAGATAATCTAAACTGCGGGATAGCTAACTTATTTTTATTTCTAGTGTTATAATTATGTCTATCACATATTTTATCAAACAAATGTAAGTTTTTCCTAACATACATGATATTTTCATAAATAAATTGGCAAGGTACGGTCATGATATTAATTTTTTTAAACAGTTCCCTAAGAGATTCACGACCACGTAAGTTGTACATAGCTCTGACCGCTCGCTTTTGTAAGATAAATATGCATTCAATGTCAGCAGCTCGTCCCCACAGCAGAATGCCGTACGACATGATGCTGTGGAAGTAACTAAAATATACCAGTCTAGCTGTTTCTACGTCCGCTAGCTGCCTCATCTTTCTAATAGCATAGGCGGCCGAGCTAAGACGACCCGCAAGAGATGTTATGTGGGGTCCCCATTGTAGTTTTTTGTCAAGAGTGATTCCCAGGAAAACTGTCTGATTTATAAATTCTAGTTTTGACTATTGAGTATTATGTCACATTCACTACTTTTACATTTGGCAATGAAAATCGAATGCATTTTGTTTTTTTTTCATTAAGAGCCAAGTTATTTGCGTTGAACCAATTTTGAACCTGGATAATGGAATTGTTTACGTCGTCTAGGTTCCGTCTACGTCGATCAATATTAAAAATAAGAGAGGTATCATCGGCAAACAACACCATCCTAGGTTGATTATCAAATAGATAGGGCAAATCATTAATATAAACTAAAAAGAGGAACGGACCTAATATGGAACCTTGTGGTACGCCCATTGCCATCATTGAGCCCAGTGAATTTACGCCGTTTACTTGAACTTTAAGTTGCCGATCGTTTAGATACGATTTTAATAACTGGAGGGATGTATCATTGATTCCGTAATGCTCTAGCTTCTGCAAAAGCGTTTCGTGATTTACGCAGTCAAACGCTTTTGAGAGATCGCAGAAAATTCCAATCGAGTCTTCAGCTTCCTCCCAAGCCTTAAAGATGTGCTTGATCAAAGTTACACCAGCATCGGTTGTACAGCGACCTTTGGTGAAACCGTATTGTTCGTTATGAAAAATGAAGTTTTATTGAAATGGCGCAACATTTGTGCAAGCATCAACTTTTCGAATACCTTGCTGAGAACCGGTAAAACAGAAACGGGTCTATAGTTGTTTGATTCTTTGCTATTTCCCGATTTAAATAAAGGTACTACTTTACTGTGTTTCATTAGATCAGGAAACACGCCTTGGTCTACGCTAGCATTAAAGATGTAAGCTAAATAGGGTGCAATAGTTTCAATAATTGACCTACACACCTTGACAGACATACCCCAAAGATCTTCTGTTGATTTTATTTTAAGATCTTTAAAGGCCTTAACAACAGCCTCGGGGCTGGTATGTTGAAATTTAAATACTGAACAGCATGGCTTTACATTTGTTTTGAGTAAATCGATAGATACGGCGGTTGAAGAATTTAATGATTTTGTAGTTTCGAAAGGTATTTTGGTGAAGAATGCTTCAAACTCTTGAGCTACTTCAAGGTTACCGTTGATGAGGCCTTTATGAGTTTCTAGGCTAAAATCAGTTTTGCGAACTTTTCGCCTACCTGTTTCGTTATTAATTACTGTCCAAGTTGTTTTTATTTTAGAATTTTTTATTTTATTTCTAATATGAATAGATTTAGCCTGTTTACAAACGTTTTTAAATATTTTCGAATATTTTGAGACGTGGTCACGGAAACTTGGATCGGTGCTATAAGGCTTTAAACCATAAAGTTCAAACAGCTTTTGTCTACTTTTACGAATACCAGGAGTTGCCCAGTCACTAAATAAGAACTTGGACTTAATCATTTTAGTTTTAACTGGAAAAGCTAAGTTGAATTGTTTGTTTAATATAGAGAAAAAATCGGCGTAAATATCACTTGAATTTTTAAGATTTAAGCTATGTGCACACAGTTTATCACCTAAAGTTTGATTGAATTTATCGATTTTTTTAAAAGTATATTCCCTAAATTTTATTTGTGTTTTCTCTGGTGGAGAGTTAGTGCGAAAAGTGACAACTTGTCCGCTGTGATCAGAGGGCAAGTAATTCACTATTTCCTTATGTAGGTACTCACAGCTGCAAAAAACATTATCTATACAAGTAGCAGTAGTTGGTGTTATCCTAGTAGGTTCTTCGAAAACGTTACGCATATTAAATGAATTTTATATTATTATTTTTTTATGTACCAAAAATAAATAATTAATCATCAGAAATATTTCTCATTTGGGCATAATACAGCAACGCACAACAAAATTCAACTCCAGAACACTGAAGACGCAAAACTCCGTTTGTTTTTTGTCTGTCCCAGTTTAGCCCAAAAAGGCAAAACATAAGCACATAAATTATCACGTATTGTAACTAAGTTCAAAGGGCTGATAGCGAACAAATGTGCGTTAAACGCGATAAATCAAACAGCTGTAGGTATGAGAAGAGACGGACGGTGGCGGGCGAAAGTTTTATTTCGTTCAAGTGCACTTTGCTTCAAACATTGGGAATTACTAATGGTGCTCGTTCATTTGTTTTTGTGTCTTTTTTCTGGATGTCTTTGGAGGTTTATTTGCAGCCATGATCGTTGAACTGAAATAAATAATCAGTGAAATTAACTAATGTATCAACTGCACTGAATTAATAATTTCTCCTAATTTAAAACATATAAGTAATAACTTCAGAATGTTGGTAGCTAAAATCAAAATGAACTTATTTTGGGCATTAGGTAGATAGTACATCCAAAACTTATTTGTTGTAATTTATTCATATATTCAAAAATTACTCTACCCATTTTCCCATAACTACTCTACCCTCTTTAAAACAATACTTTTTCGAAAACCCATAGTACTAAGTTCCACAGTCCGGTGCAAACATTACCGGGTACTCCGGGCCATGTGGCACACAGCATTAACCCGGACTGCGTCATAGATTGTTTTTAACACCCCTACAACACCCGCATACTGCAAACTTTTAGTCGCCCGACAGTTTGTTCTATATCCGGGGTCCTATATCAGCATGAACATGAATGCTAGTAAGTAGTACGCACATTACAACGATCAGGTATGGGACCGACTAAATACTTTGATTAAAATTAAGGGTTTCTTAAAAAAAATGCTGATCATCAAGTCAACTGTCGGCCGACTATTTAGTCTACAGTGAAGGTACTCTAAATGGTGTACAACAAACTTTATCCCTTCGCGCGACAAAAGAACGCTTTCAAAGACATCCACAACTTTTCTTTCTGAACTTTAGATTTTCACTCTCGGAGTTTGATGCACGAAAAAGTTTTCGCTAATTTTATTTTTCCGTTTGTGATACTAAAACGTTGCTTTTAACAAGTTTTGATGGAACTTGCAAATGTTTTGAACCGTTTTTGAGTTTAGGTCAGGAGAATAAAGAGGTATTACCCTGAGGGCTGGTTTTAGGATTACAAGAGAATTTTACAGCTTCAGAACATTTTAAAACTGCAATTCAATATTTTTTGTGTGAATGCCAAAATTATTGCTTACCTTTTCACGAGTATTAAAGCTGAACTCATATTTATAATCTCTGGAACAAGCCATCAAATATTCAACTGTTTATTGAATTGTAAAAACAAACGCAGTTCAGTTTTGGATTTATATTGCTATGCAAATTGACTCTCCGCCAACCTGAATTGATAATTGGGACTAAATAAATACTACATCAAAGTCTGTCATGCAAATATGACATACGGACAGTATTTTCAGCAAGCAATAATTATATACTAATGTATTAAATTATTTTCAAATTAATAAAATAATAAAAACAAAAATCCAAAGGAATAGCATTATTAAATCAGGTTGAAATTGACGTGTCTCTTTCTTGTAGTTCGTTCTAAAACAAAGGTATTAAAAGTCATTTTGTGGCAAAGTTGAAGTGAAATTCAGGGGGAAATCTAAAAAATAAAAAAAGTAATTCTTAGTCACATTTGCAATATCGTTGCTTCTAGGAAAAAAATCTTTTGGAAATAATGTATTTTGAACATTTGGAAAATCCATTACAAAAGCAAAATCTAAATGCTCCCAAAACAAATCTTCCCGTACATCACGACCATTGCGATTCCCGTCACATTTGCATGTGAAAGCCATAACTTGGCGACATGGAAAATTTAATATTTTTCGTAATTAAATGAGGACCCCGCGTCACGCTGACCTAATTAGATGGGAACATAACCGTTTTAAATGTTGTTTTTTATTGCAGGTACGTGGCTTTGAGGGCAGTTCGTGAGTACATATAAATATAATTATATCAAGTAAGTACGTGTTGTAAGAGAAAAAATAAACAGGCGATTTTGGGTTCGAATATAAAACCAGTACTTACAAATTATCTTAATAATGAAAGCAGAGGATAATGCTGATGACATCTGTCCTAAGAACATCATCGTCTAAGTGAATGTATATGTAGCAATAAATGTAAATTGTCATAAAAATAATAGCATTCATCATTAATATTCGTGAACAATGACTAACACAGGGGCATCTAAAATAAGTGACATTTAAAGTCCATCATCAGAATAGCTCGGAGTGAATCACGCGACTTATACTCACACACTTTCTTCTTGTTATAATTTCATTGAACTATCAATTCGCGTGCTGTCACTTTTTCTATCATCAGCCTCGTTTCAAACGGACATCAAAGTCCACATTGTAAAGCAATGCGGTGTTCAGAAAACTATGCAACCATGTACTAGGAAAGCATTTTACCGAGAAGCGCTAAGAAGCTTGCCACCATCTTCGCAGAGACATAAAGCTTGCTGCAAGGACAGCTATGCACTCAGGACTCGTCTCCTACTACCAGGATAACATAAACAACCAGGAAGCCCACAAACATATTGACAGCGACCTTATTTCATAGACACATAGAATCACTTTTCATTGACATAATTTTTCCCACGAGTAAACTTTTCAGTGTCGCATTGTCATCCGCGCTGAGATAATTTTACTGGCTCTAAATACGATTTTCACCTTTATTTTCTTGGAAATAAAGCTTATAACTAATAGTTGGGCTACCTAATGGTATAGGTCGTTATAGTTTATGGCATATTAAAATCCTAGTACTACTTATTTGTTCTATCTTGAGATCTGATGGTCGGGAAAAATTGCACCGTCAACGGTTTGATGGGCAGTTAAATTCTTTATTTTTACCATAATTAAAAGACGTGGTTTGCGAGAGTCTTCAGTGCTGCTCGTAAATGTCTGCTGCTAAGACAGACATACTCTCACACCTCGTTTGTAATAAGGATAGACGGGATCCTTGTGTGAGATCTCATCTGGACTTTAATTTATCTAGAGTAGCTTGCTAGGAAACTGTGCTGTTTTATTTTATTTTTATCGCACACACTAAACAAAGACTGCAAAGAACCCATTTTAAAATCCCCATTAGACACTAACGTATCAAAAACGACCAAATAACAAAAGAAAGATGGCGTACTCAGTCTATAAATTGAGTCCGCGTTCAGATGTTCCTAATCGCGGCCTTTTATTTTACTGGGAGGCTAGGCTTTGTTCTGTTGCTGTTATCGGATTTCTTCTATTTTTCCATTGGCTGAGGATCAGTGGAGCAGAAACAATGGCAATGAACATTAGTAAGGGGATCGCGCCGTCTCGAGGAGCTCTCGACCATCGACTTCTTCGATAAGTAGTGTAAGTCAAAGAGTTGTGACGGTAACGGATTGCAATTTGTAGAGTGCTCAACATTATTTATAATACTGTTTAGAATTATCTTTTGACATGACAATTTAACAATTCATTACTCTTAGGCAGGCAGAATCAGTTCCCTACTCTTTCAAACCATTTTCATTCTTTTTCTTTAAATAAGCCGAAACTCATTTCAGACCACTTTAATTTCATTTTGATCGACAGTTTGCATCGCAATATGTTTCAATTTCCCGAATACTCTTAAAAAAATACCAGGAGTGATGTTTTATTTAATTTGAGTAAGTTTTACACGTCATTTAATCATTTGAGCATTTGTTAGAGTTTTTAACAAATAATTAAAATGCCAGTGGCAATGCGATTGAATATTGGACTCTTTCAATTCTTTAGATTGTATTGGCAATGCTCCTAGCATTGCAGTTGTTAAAGCGAAGATCTTCACTTTACTGCAGTATCGGTAACTTTTAGATAGTGTGGTAGGTTTTAATCATACCATACGTTGTAAATCTACTGTTTCTATAGTAACAGGGTGTTGATGTGAGATTCAATTTTAATAAATGGGTTTGAGTAATTAAAAAAATATTGACTATATTTGGTATAGACTACATAACACATACCAAAAGTTGGCCTAGTAATATGGCATTAAAATTATAATTTCAACTTCATTTACGAAATATAAACATTGAAAATACCTATTCTTTCTGTACCTGCACGTATTTGTATCAACTCGTCAAAATAGGCAGACTTTTTTACAATCCATTATCACATACTTAACAAAATTATCCCGATTTTCCTGTTTCAAACAAAATTATGAGCCGCGAAAATAAAAACATGAGAATTTTCGAGAGTTTGGCCTTAACTTATCGTTCATACTTAAAAGATCTCGGGGGAGCGTCGTGCCAATGATTAAAGTTCTACCCCCATTTAACTTAACATCCTGCCTGAAATAACTTTATTGAATGTTTCAGATTCAATCATACTTTTATTGTGGTACTTGTATTTTGTTTATGATTTTTACCGCTGTAGGCTTGTGTCCGTATCAGACGTTTACTGTACATTTTCGTCTTTTTACAGAATACTTAATTAAATGATTGGAGGGCGTCAGTCGAGAAACATAAGATAATCCGTACATTGAATTTAAAATAAACTAAATCCACATTTACAAATTTTAATATTAAATCTATATCAACTGATTGGTGAAATGAATGGTTTTATATTGATCGCCAGTCTCCTCTAAATTCTGCAGTTGTTGAAATATTTTTTTGTTGATGACGCAAATACTATTTTCTTATCACTAGGCGCCATTAGAATTATCACCATTTTTCCAAGAAACCATTTACTACTCAAATTCATAACGCGACCCAAAAAACGATTATCAGCCATTACATAATATTTAAAAAAATGAAATAAAAAAACAAAATTGATAACATAACGAGTGTTAATAGGTTGTTACATTAAAATATAATTTCCCTAACAATTACGTTACATCTTGTCTAAATGGTCAGAGCAATTTTCAGTGAAGTGTTACGATAATGTAAGTAGCCGTGCTAAATGATAACTGTTACAGCTTATAGCTTGTGTTATTGTTATTATGGGCTGTTATATAATATTGGGATGCTTGATATTGTTGTAGAATTATGGCTCTTGCTTTAATTTTGCTGAAATTATGAAAGACAGAGGGGTACGCGTTTCAGGAGTTACGTTTAATACTTGTTATTTTTTGTCATTTTTTGTAGAAGCTTTTAATATAAGTAGGGGATAAATAAACGGACCTGTTAACTGCAAAGCAGGCCAAATGATTTCATTTGTCTTGGTTACAATTTTTCAAAATGATCTTGAAGATTACCTACTGATCGGAACATAGTTACGTATTTGCTTTGTAAAGGCAAACAAAATCATTACTATACTTAACTGAAACTGTGCTTCTAGTATACATATGTTTTGCACCATTGCATTCAAATTAAAATGACGTGCATGTAGGTATTTACTTCCGAATTTCATTCCCGCACTCGCTGATAAAGGAATTTATTTACACTTTTTACAATCGCTTGGGATCCAAACAATACTGCTGGACAATAAAACCTCCTTCATTTAATTGCTACAAAAAACCACGTGTCAATGTAGCAACGGTCACCGACAACCCTCGAGGACTTCGGTCACAGAGTAACTAATGTACAGAAGAATGACAAAACCGCTGCAACACATTTAAAATTAAGTACCTTTTCCTTTAAGATTTAAGTATGTTAGGTTCATAATAATGTAAAATAATGTAGGCATCTTAGCTGAAGTACACATATCACATGATCTTGCGTTGAATATTTATAGATACCTACGTCGATTCATAACAAGTCAATATCGATCCATAGCTCTGGTTCATTTCTTAAATACCACAATAGGAATTATACTTACTTATCTAAAAATGTACCTATATATGTATGGCAGACTGCCGCAGACTCTTAATTAAGCATCCTCTACAGCCCTGGTATTTTTCAAAAACCAGGGCTATAGAGGATGCTTCATTTAGAGTAATTTCTTCGGCAAGTACCAGCACCGCATGCTCTCACAATCACATTCTCACCGTAACTTCTGCCACTATCTACTCCATGTCCGGACAGTATCAACAGCTAAATTAATTAAACGGGCACGTGCGTGTCGCAACCGGACACGTGTCGTGTCCGTCACGGGCATGTGCTATAAATCAATCAAGAGGACCACCGCTTCATTTGTGCGGTTATCCTGCGGTATTTTAATAATGTGCACCAAAGACCAGCTTCGATCCAATTCGTGCTTTTTTGGTCCAATTTTTGTGATGAGTAAAACACTGGTATAATTGAAGAGTTTTCAGTGGGGAGTAAAATTATTGAAGTGTATTTTTAGATTAATTTGCGCAGTCTCGACGGGTTTACGTTGCTTTTAAATGAGTATGAAATTGTGAATGGAATTGTTAATTGATTGGAGCTGTTGAGAGAAATACTTTCTCCTCATGCAAAAAGCTTATAGTGAATCGTCATTGTATTTTAAAATACTTTGACGTATAACATCTCTATGTAACTAATAATAGAGAAAGATAAAACATAACAAAAGATACAACAGCAATATCTAAAAATATGTTCAAACTCTATCCGATGATTCAACATATTACGCGGCATTAATCTTCAAAAATGCTCTGGACTCAGACAATATAACTACATAACAACGGAACGTCCAATTTTATGGCTTATTTCGTAAAAATGTGCGATAGATCATTGCCCCTACCACCGTCGTTCGATCGTCGAGTCGAAGTCACGCGAAGTCGAGACGCGACGCAAAAAAAGTGACATTTGGTGACAGCAACAGTGTGTTTTATGCAAGTAAAGGAATGAAGTTTGAATTTCGAAATGTTTTTCCGTTATATTATTTGCTCGTTTTTGGTGGTACTAAAAGGTTTTAATGCTGTTGTTTTAGTCGCTGTTTAGTAGACAAGGGTGGGTTGTTATAGTTATAGCTACTTGAAAATGTCAGTGCTTTGTCCTTTATGCCAGTCCTTCGTTTGTCAGGTTATTTGCATACATGCAACAATTTGTTTTCTATTGAACGTAATAGCATAAAATAACATAGTATACGTTAGCTAGGTGGGCTATAACATGAAATAATCATCAAACTTCATGTTCCACAAGTTACTTTTTTACATCCTGGCATCAAAAATAAAAGTAATTTCTAAGAAAACTCCTAAAAACAATGACAATAATTCCACGTGACGTTAAAGTAAACCTTCACGTGAGATAGCAATCACGTTAGTAGGGGTCATCGCAAGTTTTTTTTTAACTGGACCTTTATTTATGCACCATTTCCGCAGAGGGGACTTTGACAAATGCCCGCAATTTTTGCTTCCGCTACTTTTCTACCTTTACTTGCCCGTAGGCAGACGCAACTACATGTAATTGCTTATCTATCACATTTTTCTTTTCTATGTAATGTACCTATTATTAGAAATTCTCAGCTTCTGCTTGAAATACGAAATGTGCTATTTATATAGAAACTGAGATTCAAAATATACAGTCTAATTTTACTTAACCGATCACCAGTAAATCCAATTAATTTCAAAACGCTTACAAAATACCGCTGTCACTTTGACAAACACGAAATTAATTACCAACATTATTTAAACCTAATACAAAATTAAACGCTTAAATTATTTAGAACAAACAATAATTAAACATTATCTCTGATTGTTATTAATTATAAAGTTTATAAGGCCGACATCTGGGAGTTTCTGTGCGAATGAAATTAAAGCTGGGACAATGAATCTGAACTTTAATTAAAGTGTGGAAAGTGTCGCCGGCGCCTGCCTCGGCCGCGGGATAAGCTTGTATTGTCCGACCACTTTATTGCGTCAAAGAACCTATTTATTTTATAAAATCAAATATTATTTTTGTGAGGAAGTTTTATTTTAAGAAATAAAATAGGAATTAAAAAAAAAATTATGAGGAATTTTTGTTTTTGTTGTGCTTGGTTAGGTCGTGATTTTATTTTTAGTGTCATTTTACTATAAGGTGATCAATCGTCATCCTGCTGAACTTATTCTAATTCTGATCCGTCTATGTCTCCTTCCAAACATCCTTGATACAGTACTAACGTGGTCTTTACTTGTTCTTTGAATTGCTTATATTACTGTAACCTTTCTATACAGCAAAATGTGTGAACTTAAATAATTCCTTGAAAGAAAGGCCTTGTAATCTTATATCTAATAATAACTTAGCTTACCTTTATAGCATCCACTACTTTGTTGCAACGGAACCTAACCTTTTCCAACCAGGTTGAGGTCAGCTTCCAGTCTAAATAGATGTAGCTAAATATAAATATTTTAAAGCTGACCTGACCTCGAAGACCCACTACAAAGTAAGTTATTTTTTGAGCTTCTGACTATAGGTAGGTAAGCATGAGTCATATAAATGTCTGCTATTAGATAACCTACAGTTTGACTTTATTTAGTCCACTTGAATTTATTATGCGTCACGATAAATCATATTAACAAAATAAAAGCGTCATTCATAGTTGACTTTGTAACATTTTTTTCCTTGTAAAACAAAGACCAACTTTGTACCAATCCCAAAAAAAATTGACGATCACATAAATCAAACCGTAAATCGTTCGAATGGAATTATTACTTTTTAATTTGAAACAGACGGAAAAAGTGAGTAATAAAATGTGGCACAAAAATGTTCCCTTATTCAATTAGCTTCGATCACCGATGTTATTTTGAGTTTCTTTACGACTGTACCGCGGAGTAAGGAACGATGAGCGGAGATGCAATAATGCAGGTAGGTCAGGTGCCTTCTTCTAGGTAAAAAAAGCTAAGATGGGCACGACCAAAACGATCAGTTACGAGTGAAATAACGAGGCGTTCGGATTATTTAAGATACCTATCAGTGACTTTTGGTATTACGATAAATTTTTGGGTCTCAAGAAGGCATATAAGGGCGAAGACAGCATCGTTTCTCGTCCCGAACACCCGCATTTTGGCACGCTACTTTCTTGAGAGATTTTCCGTTATGGCACCTCCGCTTGTTATTTTGTTCTCCATGGGCTGTACCTACACGTTTTTAATCGTAAAGATGGATATTTTACGAGCGAAGACGTATCGCTTACTTAGTGTGTGGAACGTTTTAATTCTGTTTTTATGGGTTCACTTATTATTCCTGGATTAAGAGAGTAAAGACTTCATGTATTTATCTGCCGTCTATAATTTGCAATTAGCTTTTTATCCGTATTAAATTATGTACGTATGTTTTAACGTTTCACTTTCCATTGTCTTAATTATGTTTTTTTTTTTGCGACTAATTTTAAACCAAAACATTCATTCCAATGTCAGTTACAAGAAGTTTAAGAAGCCCATTTTTGATAGGTTGTTGTATGTATGTTATAAAAGCAAAAGTTTGCGTGATTACTTTTTCACGGTTAAAGGATTTTGTTAAAAAAACTTAGCAATAATATAAGTTGTCTTATACAATTGCAAATAATTTCTATCAGGGAGACTAAAATTACTCCTTGATATCAACACATTTTTTGAACCCAGCATAAAAAAAACACTACCACATAACGTGCTTCATACCCATTATTGCTAAAACACTTCAAGAGACATAAAAAAGTAAAAAAGCGCGAATATCGCCAAACACATTGTGTACCTACAATATTTGAAGTCACATCGTAAAACAAAACATAATCGCAAGTAAAAAAGCTGTAAAACAAGTGAAACAAGTGAGTAAACAATTTGTAATGAACAAAGTTAGGTTGTAAGCATCGTGTAAGACGGAAGGTAAATAAAATTTAACTAATATGAAAAGATGAAGTGTTTTTCTGTTTGTCTACCTAAATGTATTATCACGATAAACTTCGAAACTTCTAGTCAGATTTGAAAAAAATATTTTGAATTTAATAGCAGCATTTTAAGTTGTACATTTTGACTGCGACTCCATCCGTATCCTGTGGAAGCTATGATTCGCATTCGGATAAAAATAAAAAACTTCGTCTCCCGTTGCCCTATATCTATACTTCAAATTATATAATATCAATCGGTTCAGCCGTTTAAGCGTAACAAACAAACTTACTTTCGCATTTATAATATAAGTAAGGTAGTAAGGATATACCATCACCCAATGACCCTTAGAAATCGAGCAAAAAATACCAAACTTCAACGAACGGCTTCGAAAGCCACGGACGAGTGAAACCGCGGTACAAAACCAGTATATTATAATGATGCGGTAGGTTCTTGTTCCAAGCTCACAATGGTGGTTTGACATGGGACCCGATTCAACGTTTTTTGTCCGCCTTTCATACCTTTTAAACAACAAACTGTTACACGTAAAAAGTATGTATTTTCAGCATTAATTGGGCGACATAGGTACTGCGTTTGTTTTGTTAATTATTTACGCTTGAGAGGCTTAAAATGTAGCTATCAAGATCGGAGATTGGATAAATAATGTTTTCCGTATAAAGTTTGAGAACCTAATTGGGTACATAAATATGATTAGATTTTTATAAAAGTTTTATTAATTGTGTTTTCGGATAAAATCTATATTTAAACATGTAGGCAGCCATTTTATTTGTTTTAACAAAAAGTTCTTAATCTAGATTTGAAAATGGAATTCCAAATCTTTCGAAAGAGGTTTCATGTAGCTTTAAAAAAAAAAAGAAACAAAACGTAATCGATTCAGCTCGTAATATTCCATCACGGTACTTCCAATTTTAAAATCGAAAAACAATAAAGCGATCCGTACAATATTAATGAAGTTGCCGAAATACGTACGTTTTCGGCTGTGGATTTCCGACGGATGGCTGCGGGCGTAAGGGCATGAGCACTTTAAAATTTATCGAGTTTTCATGTTTCGCGCTGCCGTCGCGCCGACCCCCTCTCGTTGTGACACTGTCATACAAAGTTCAACGAATGTGCCCAAAATTGTTTCTGTTAATGTCATTTTGGATGTGGATTTTAGTGTTTTTGTATTTTTGCATTGGTTGATAGAGAAAGTGTTTGTCTAGACTCTTGACTATTTATAGCCTAATACCTACATTATGACGTGAACTAATGAAGATGTTTTCAGTAGTCTATCCTCTGTGGTAGGTAATGCAATCTCTTTATATATTTGGTCATTTTTTCCGCGTATATCTAAACTTCAGACATAAAATACTTTACGTAGGGACTCATTTCAAAAACAATTCTATTAAAAGGCACATACTACGTATAAACATAAAAGAAACCACATTAGAATGAGGGATCTTTACTTAGTAGTCTATGACGGTCGCATTTGCACGGTCGCCAGTTTGCCGCAACGCCCCCGGCTATTTCAGAACGACTGTTCTAAATTCAAACTTATATTTTTATACTTTTTCAGCAAATGCGGTTTTAGTGGTTTTTGGTATGTGTCTTTTGGCACGTGCTGGCATTAAATAGAATGAAATGAGGTAGGTTATTTTTAGGACTTTTTGGTTTATTTTTCACTGAGTTTTAAAGGTTTTAAAGTAACAGTATCATAAATTATCTGATGTGTCCAAAACAATTGCCAAAATAAAGTGACTTGTCAGAATTTCCATAAAAATGCTGGTCGACAAAATAACTGGAAAAATTCCAACTCCCATACAGGATCCCATGTTGTTAATGAGTGCTGAGTTGCCAGTGTTGGTAAAAAGCCGGGGTTGCCAGACAAATAAAGATTTATACAGGACAATGTCTCTTAATTGCGCTGTGTCAGGTGGCCCGAATCATAGCGATTGTGGGCATGTGGAAGTTCAATGTCGAACCCTATGTGATCAGGATTTGGATAATACTAAAAGGTTAACCTTAGTCTGAAACAATATTAGTTCCATACAAAAGAATTGTATTCAATTGACCAATTCAATGGGTTAAAACAAAAATCTCAATAAATTTTATACATACCGTTTTCGAAGATGAGTCAATAGTAATGAAGTGCCAATAATGGACAACACAATAGTCATATTCATCCAAGGTATTCATCTAATACTCGAATAATAGCCAAACTGAGCTACAACAGACTTCTAACAACAAATCTGTCAATTCCAAGATCTATTGAAAACTTATACTATCACCGCTTGCAAAGTGCCAAACTTTGACAATATCTCATTCATCATTAACGTTGCTACCATTCAAATCTATACCTTATAGTGGTACATTAAGATTGAAATCTATTCAGAAGGTTGTCAGTCTTTGCACAAATGTTAGGACACGTCTAACTCGCTCTCGTTAGGTAATCAAATTTGTTTGCAGTGCGCTAACGAGGCTGCAACGGTCAGAATATAGTCGCCGGTGTACTCCGTGATTTGCCTGTTAATGTACTGTACCTGGAGAAATCGATATTGTTTGATAGGAGTCTGCTTAGTCATTGTTCTTGATAGATTGTCTTTGTTTTTGTTGGGTATAGTTCGATTTTCAATAGGAAAAAATAATGGATTTCAAGTTTTATGGAGATGAAACTAAATTGAGTTTAACAAGCAGAAGTTTATGGTTCCAGAAGAAATTATGACTTATCTTTATATCAGCTTCCACATAATGATTTATGAGAATACTTTGTGGTATATCACTATACTTCCTGCTAATTCAAAACTGCTTGCATCGTATTGTTCAATTAGTCCCCCTACGGGATCCATTCTTTTACCAAAACAATTGCGCCTAAAAATAAAATCACAGCAGCAAAAATACAGTGAATTTTAACCAACACAATCCATATGCAACGCCAATTGTATTCTTTGAACGCATCCGCTTCCACACACGGAAATTAATAAAAGACAAATTAACGGGAAAACAAAA
Organism: Helicoverpa armigera; assembly: GCF_030705265.1. Taxonomy (NCBI): domain Eukaryota; kingdom Metazoa; phylum Arthropoda; class Insecta; order Lepidoptera; family Noctuidae; genus Helicoverpa; species Helicoverpa armigera. Next base: position 2,023,427 of record NC_087132.1, on the reverse strand, counting down.
AATAGTGTTCCAAAGTCAATGACACAATGACAGCCATTGTAGACCACTTGTGCCTCATTAGGAAGAAAAAAAACAATTAAGCTGCCTCCACCTGGCCAGGGTTATCATGCGGTGCATCGGAACAAATTTCGTCTTTATTACCACAAATTAGAGGTTTTATTTGTGTGATAATTTCTTTATCATCAGCAGGTTGGTGTGGTACCCCTTCATCGTCATACATACGTCAGTCGCAAAGTACTGGGGCCATTCCTTTATGAGCATTGTGAACTTTAATCCGGTCGTGAATGGCATTGTTTTAAATCACCTACGGCCCAAAGGATCGTGGATTCTCATTGTACTGTCGAGTATTGTGCGATGGGTACTTTGATATGGGCGTTTAGGGAGCCAACGGTACGTATGGGGCTAATGGACTTGTCATTTCTCTGCCGAATATGTGATGGGCCATTTAAGTCAGGATTCTGTGTTGATGACCTCCCAAACATCTTCATCTTGCATGTATAATTAATGCATTTTTGTGATGCAGCCCGATGCATTTTACATGAAATTCTTTCGCGTGAATTAAAAGTATCGCAATCCTTAAACATTCGATATTGGATAAAGTTGAATACCGTTTAGCCTTCATGGAAATTATTTCATTAATTTTTAATATAGAAATTCCGAACTACCTCATAGGTAAAAAATTTAATCAAACTTTCCATTCGTCTGCTATGGAAAAGCTTTGAAATTGAAACCCTATATACGGTTATAATATTAAATTACCGCTAACTTTCTTTACTTAATTACGCCAGCCTTTTAATATAAACATCGATTTCATTTATCTCGGTTCTCCATCGAAACGACTCTCGCAACTTGAAGGTAACATGTTAATTTACCGGGATCGAGTGATTTGTTAATCTCACAATCGATTTGATCGCTCGGTTCGCAATTAATTCGGTCTGGTTAACATCGATTTGCGATTCGAAATTCGATAAGCGTGGGACAGATTGTCTTGAAGAAAATAAGGGGTAACTTTCTTGTTTTATTTTTAGACACGGTACCTATGTATATGTATACCTTCAAATATATCCTATATGTTATTGTTGTCCAAAATACGACAGTTACTTATATACGCAAAACCATAGATCTTTTGAAATCATTCAGCGTTCCCGAAACGAAACATTAACAAAATAGGCCGGTACCAAGAAAGGGCGACCAAATATCCAGGGTCGTAAATTGCGTCGGTACATTTTTCAACACGAGAATAGTTTAAGAAATCTCACTTAACTTAGTTATATGCTCCTTAGAAACGCTCATAAATATAGGGGCGCCCTGAAAAAGGTTTTTTTCCTTGAATTTAAAAGATCGCTGTGTACTCCTCGTAAATTTTAGTAATAGTCACTTGTATTTTTGGAGTGAATTTGAAAGCAAATGCTGCTTCAGTGAGTGCTACTGAAGGAGGACTGATATATACAAATTTTGATAAGAACATATTACTTTAATAGCTAATAAGTAGTTTAGACGTAGCTCCAGGTGCATTAATAAAATATCAAAAAAATCTATATTCATCCGAAACAAACCAGTTCATTCATAGAAATAACCGATCAAACTACAGAATCACACCCTCAGGTTTATAATTCTCACCTGCATCCTACCCTTAACAATGATCGGGAAAGTCATGCGAAATCCGACGACATATTTTCCATGACCCTCGACCCGTCTATAACTGTCACAATTCATTAACAGGACAGCTCGCAAGCTGTATAAAATTCATGCTAATTGTGAGAGGGGGGCATCAATGGTGTCACTCGGTAATGGCTTTTAAGAAATGTAATAAATTATTCCACCCGACGCACATAGGGGTATTTTGCATTTTTAGCCGGGCGAAACTATTAGTACGGGTTTTTCTGCTGTAAAGTAGATAGGTCTTACTAATATTTACAGAAAACCATTGAGACGGCCTTAATTCAAAAGTGAGTATTATGGGCTGATACGATGATAAAATAAAGGAATATTCATGATTTGGAGAAGGTTTTATTGACTAACTAATTAGATAAAAATCATATTGAACAGGTATTCTCTACTTAAATGTTTATAGTTAGAGCTCCCTGGTATGCCTAAAACAATAAATAAGCGTATTAAAAAGAAAACATTCAATAATTTGCTTGAAAATAATGGTTAATTGTTTTTAGTTTACACCAGCAGTAACATCTAAGTTCTGTCAAAAGTAGCAAAAAGTAGCACCTAATGTGTGTAATATCTATCATCTGATAGTGTTTGTAATACGTTACAACAGAAATCATTAGCCGGAAGCACTCGGAAGATAACTATATTCACTGTGGAAAGTACAATTCATTAAAAAACGGTTCAAACATTTTGAACTTTAAGAATTGATTTTGAACCTTAAAAAATACACGTAAACATTATTAAATCCTAACAAATAAAACTGTTCTTATCTGTATTATAATAATCCATAGTCGTTTTGGTTAAATAGCTGACAATAAAAAAGTTCTGAGGTTTCAAACACGGTACGTTTTTAATGTAGCCAGAACTGACGCGAGTGCATGTCACAATGATCAAGTTCCGAGAGGTTTGTGGCTGGATGGCGAGGGAGTAGGAGCCTGAAAATGGTCGGATTTTGTTCAGTAGTTACCTGGCTTTCTAACAAGCATAAAATTTTTATTTTCTATTGAAGTTTGTTTTTCTAGTTTCGCCCGGCTAGAAATGCAAAATACCCCTATGTGCGACGTTGCCAGGTGACGCGCGCCGATGTGTTAGGTTGGTACAAGTTATAGGGGAGCAGAAACGCCTGTGAAAGGATTTCTAGGTATTTCTAATAGAAGCAGAACGAGAAGACCACATGACTTCTGGAAATAAATGGTGCAAGTAATATACTTTAGTTGCATAGCCAAAGAAACGAATATGAAGCATTTAGCTATAAAAACTATTGTTTCTATAGATTCAATAGCAAACTGTGTAAGATATGGCCTTTTAAACTTAAAATTGCTGAACTTGTTGCTGTCATTATTAAAATGATTGTCAATATGACAATAATCTTATAGTTCACTCAATTCGCAACAAATTCTTCGTAGATTAAGCATTTTCTATTTGTTGGACCGAATATCGTCCCTTACGCCACACTTTCTTTTCAGACGAACGTCGTACTCTTATCGTTCCCGGAATTCGTCTTTTACTAAGTAATTTAAAAAAAAGATATGTCTTTTAGGGGCGACATTGTTTGCTTTAATCATTGTGAGCGATTTACTGTGTACATAGATATTTATGTGTGCGTTCAGATAAGGTATACGCTACTTAGTAGCAATGGCTTCGGTGGGTTTTAATTTAGAGATCATGGTTTGATCTAAATTGGTGGGGCATTTTATGTGTTTACTTCACACACTTTATTTAGTTTTTAAAGTGATAAAGCGTTGGGTCTTTTAGTGAATTTACTGGCCCATTCACTATGAGATGGATTTTGTCATCTATAATATCATTTGTCGTATAAAGAAGAATGCGAAGTACCAGTAACGGAGGTACAATCTTAAAAGACTTCTGGGTGTGAGTCACATAGGATAACATTTAACAATACCAGTATACCGATTTTACGGAAATAAGGTCCTCAAGTTAAAAACGACTGATGTAAAAGAGCATATAGGAATTGATAAAAAGCTTTAAAGGAAACCACAAACTTGACACTGTAAAAATAAACACAACATATACGTTACGGCATTAGCTTTCCCTTCCGAGATTATAAGCTCATGTTCACACTCAATTACCACCATTCTATCAAACTCCCTCAGCCAGCTACCGTACAAATGTTTTGCAGCAAAATAAAGACCTACTCACACGCGTACCTGTGGGACGCATCAATTCTATTTAATAATTAAGCCTGTCAGGTTGTGTGTATCTCAACGAGGGAAGAGATCCGTGGGCCTAGACCTTTGTCACGCAGCTAATTACCACCAACTTGGAGATGGATCCATTTTATATGAGTTTAGAGGTAGTTGTTGCAAAGTTTTGGAGTTTCTGATTCGGATGCTTTACTTGTAAAGGACGAATATAATTGTTACTGAACATTATGCTGCCTCTTTTACGTTTTACAGCTTTATATTGTCAAAGTAATATAACATCAAAGGGAAAGCTCAGTCTCAAATGCCACAACAACACTCGAAAAATCCCCTAAAAAACATTTAAAACGAAATGCAATAGTTCAATGTCTCCCCCAGTTCCATTTGACCAAGCATTGAGTTTCACGATGGTAAATCATCACCCTTCTGCTTACCTCCATTTGCGAAACAGCCGTCCGCCTATTAAATGTCGATTTTTCAAGTAAAGACCGAAGTCCCTTTACCCTGACGTGCTACCCTCCCTTGCCTTGAAGGGAAACAGTTGATATTTGAAGGCGCATTTTAGGGTTGAATTTTCTTTCGAAAGTTTCTTAGAATGTTAATGTATTGAGATTTTAAATATTTCTTCGGACCCTCTTTGGGAGAGCTTGAAATGACCTTGTAGATGTTTTTCCTTTTTACTTTCTTTTGAACTTCCTAGAACCAACATATATGAAGCAGTAAATAGATGTAAGTACAATACTCGTTTGCATCATAACTCAATAGACTAACATTCCTCTAAACCCATCTCAACTACAATAATTTTCAAGCACCGAGCAAAAAAAACAAAACAATACCGAATTCCGATGAAGGAAGCACAGATTTCCATACATGATTCATTTGGGCTGTGCTCAGTAGAACTGGCGTGCAAAGTCACAACGTCACGGGGAGGCCTGTGACGTGTCAGGAAGTGGCACGCAGGAAGTCAAGGGAAACATTCAGAGCTTGGATGTGGTGTAGGGGAGAGAAGATAGCGTGGACGTTTTAGGTTTTAGCGGTTTTTGAATGAATTCGAAAATTTTAGAGCGTCCTCAAACAAGCAGATTTTTCTGTCTGTTTTTCCCGTTGATCCTGCAGAGGTTCTTGTATGTCATTGTAAACTGACAATCACTTGGTTCAAAAGATGACTCTTGGACATACTGCGCCCAGCATTGTTACTTGTCGTCATCGATACCAACTAAAACATAGTTGGCCAAATGAGTGCTACTTCGAATTGGCGATTTTTGTGAATTCGAATGAACCAGACGCATTTTCTTCTATTTCCACTAACAACAAGTTACCAGACGCCATACCCCCATAACTCAAAAGTAAAAAACCAGAAGTATTAAGTTCGCCGCCATTTTGAGATTACCAGGACTGGCGCGACTTAATTTATTGCCCACCAAAGTGTTTGAATTGTTAATACTACTTCTACTTACAATGTCGGAAGTGCACCTTTAGTGTATTTATTTATATATTTACTTAACGTTTTATATTGCTGTGATTTAGGTGTAGGATATCGTTTTTTATTGTCAGCTTATTGGGAGAAAGGAAATGTGGTGATTTATGAGGTGTCTGTAAGTCCATAAGGCTAGTGAATTTTTGAATAGCAGACATTGTGAATGCTTGTTCTAAAATTGAACTTTCAATTGACTCTTGATACTGTAATGTATCCAGGAATCCATATGTTCCTTGCAAATTTTTACTATCCCGGTACTGACATAAAATAAGTCCCACTCCCAACAAAGTTCTCAAAAATTTATGAACTTAATGCCTAAGCCTAAACTTTACTTTCAAAATATTCATAAGTCCCAAACATCTTACAAACTTAGGGGTCACATCAAACGTCAAATTTGAGTCAAAACTAACGTCACTATGATCAAGTCATGACGGAGCTAGGACTATGTTTTTAATTTCTTAATGGTCTCCTCCGGGATTGCCCTCGGAATACAATAGTAGTATACTAGGGACGCCGCGGGGTTTCGCTCCTTTTATATTATTATTTTGATTTGTGATTGAAGATTTTATGTCCATTTGTACATTACATACAGAAGTGAGTCTCTTACATTCTTAAATGATAAAAGAGGTGCTAAATTAGTCAGTTGTGAAGGGTAAAAAAATTTGCATTGACGTCTAAAATGTTTTGTTGATTTCAATGTAGTTCCTTTGTGATTGTTTTAAATGTTATTTTCATGGAGTCAAAAGTCTATTAGATTCGATATCAAAATTAATATTATTATGAAGCTCCATATTTTGTCTGTTGATGACATACGCCCCAGCAGATAGATTTATTAAACAGACAGATACATAGGTTTTTATTTACCTTTAAGCGTTTTTTTTGTAAGATTTCCTAGTCATTAATTCGAAGGTAGTATAAGTAAGTAATATCAAATCCATAAAACAAAAATATTACAAAGAAACTACACGAACAGTCCTACATAAAATTAATTTTCTATATATCTCAATTTGAGTGAAGTACAGACGTGGCTCGCCTGAGGGACTTCAATAAAAAACCACTTTATTCCTGTTCCTTTTATGTAATAGGTATTTCATTATACTGATAATTTCCTTAATATGATTTACTTTACTTATGTAGATAGGTCAAAGTAATTGGGTCGCTGTAAATGGCTTGAGATTTACCTACGTAATAAAATTTTTTAAAGAAATCGTCGAGTATTGCTAGTATCTAGATTTTTTATCTTGAATGTGTATATAATTGTAATATTCTATTGCAAATTGCCGTGCTAATATTATAAATGCTCTATCTGCCGGGCTTCGATGACCAAACCACTGAAGCAACACAGGTAGTCTAAAGCCTGAGAAAAGACGTGTAAAATACTTTAGACCAATTTGAGAATTGGTTCTCCCGGGACGTGGGTGAACTTACGAGGAAAAGCTAATTTTCCTAAATACTAATTTAGTCATGTATCTTTGATTTTCATTCTCTAGGAAACTATAGTCTTTTCTGCAAGAGCTCTAAAAACCTAAAATAACTATAAATTGAAGATTCGACGCTGTCACTTAATAACATCAGTTACATAGAAAATTAATTGTAATTTGTTGTATCAAGAAGCCATTTTGGGCGTCCCTAATTATTATCTATAGGCTTCTGTAACGAGAATATGTGATACACACGGAGATATTAGTAGGGCAACAATAAAGTCCTTCAAATAGAAAAACTGTTGATCGAGTTCACAACATATGTATACATAACTGTCATTCCAAAATCTATTCATGAAAAGTACATATTTGCAGTCCTAAAGTATTTGGTGAATATCAACGAAGAGTGATTGAGTGAAAATATTGAGCATTTAGATAATAGGTAATTAGGTCTTTAGAACGAGCTTTAACAAAACACATTTTTCTCAACAGCTCATAACAACAAATCAGGTGCACAGCCCAACAATCGTCCGGCCCTTATGTCCTCAACGAAAGGTAATTGGGCCATCGAAAATTGATCGCGTTCTCATCGAGATGCGGGCATTCGCCTGCCTGTTGATATCACGGGACATTACTCTTTATTAACTTGTCGCTTTTTCTCGCCATTGACAAATACCAGCCGTTTGATGTGATCATTGATTTATTTATACGGATTCGTCAAAGCAAGTGTGTTATTTTCGTTACTTATACGAGCATTGCAGAACAATGAGTCATGTACAAGAAAATGGCTTCGCATTAATATGAGAGAAAGCTTTTGCCGTACCGATAAGAGTACTCACAATAAGGAAAATGTCAACCCATTTCAGAAATACTTTAGACAAAGAACTAGGTCGTTTACTGTTCACCCCGCTAGGGACTCACCGTGATAAACGTCCTTATGCAAATGTAGCCATTAAATAAAGCATCGAATGACCCCTAATGTTTTACTTTAAAAAAACGTAAACAACTTGAATTGGGTGTTTTATAATCACGCTATATTACAATTAACGTTGTTCACGGCAATACTGAATTAATACGGGAAATGGGAACACCCTACTGTTAGTATTAGGGACATACCCACCGCTTGAGGGACTTTTGTGATTATTAAGGCCTTATCTGAAATTGACGATTAAATTCCGGTACGGACGATTGTTGAAACATTTACCTCTTTATTTAGATACAAGATTTTGAGTTTAAAGGGTCGTTTAGATAGTGAAATTAATTTTATGTTCTAGTCTATTATGTTCGTTAGGTACACATTATTTTGAATATCTAAACAGAATATTGTTTTAAGCGTGATAGTTAGACTATCTACTACGCCTTTAGACTCCCGTGAACATTAATAAGAGGCAGGTCATACCTATAATATTATTTAATTCATAGTAATAGTTAATTAGTAAAATATTTACCTCCACTACAACATGAGAATGGTCAATAAATTGTAAAGATAATCACTTATCAAAAATTTCAGTGCACTAACGACCCATCCCTCGTATTTCATACACAACGTAAAATACCTTTTAAGTTTTATTACTACGATGATAACACCACATAATGACTGTTTTATTAATCATAAATTTTACACCTTTACGACTTAATGTTTGGACGTCGCCACTGTAAATATTTTCCGTGACTATCAACGAATTTATGAACATTAAAAAAATATTTCTTTAACAATCAACAGGATGGTAACGGTTGACTTAGGAATATACTTTATGGTGTAATAAATGCTGCTGTGATGTATTAAGATTCTATTGGCTGTGGGTTTATATACAATTTATATTATATGTACAAAATGTAAAGAAATAATTTTTATGATGATTACTCATAATTTCCAACAAAGCCAAATTCAGTTACATACTCACGGACAAAATCAGCATGCATTTTGTACTTGTAATTATCTGTACTGATTATTGTAATGTCTCCTCAATAACAATGAGATTTCGAGGGCTAGTTCTATGTAATAAATGCATAAATAAGTGGACGCTGTTCTGAAATCCGTAGTTTGGGTTAAGAATGATCTTTATCACAAGCTTTTTTTCAGTGCAGGCGATTACCTACCGTTGCAGGGCAGTGTAATCCCTATTATTGGACCAAATATTTTAATTTCTATGAAGTCCTTCCGAAAAACAGCGAGATTAGATTACGTTACGTATATTTAATAAACATAAAAGTTCAACGACTTATTTACTCGACTACATCCACGTGCGATATTGAGGCTATAAATACTCAGCTGTCAAACTAGAATTTAATATTTAATTCGATGTAGGAGTAGCGAAACGTCATTGCGTCGACTCGGCACGTCTCGAAGCCGACTTGAATAATGAATTAGATCTATAATGGATGGGAATTACTTTGTTATGTCACTTGTATATAGATGTGATAGAGTAGGAAATGTATTACATTTGAAATGAAGTTCCTGTAATATGGGTAATTGAGTTTGGAGTCTGAGATTGATATGGTTTGAATGTGTGTTGTTGTGTGGCTGTTGAGAAATTGATTCTCGTGTTCAATGTGTACAAGTAGGTTCTTATCACATATTTAAATGGTCTTCTCTTGATCTCTTTCACTTCAATGCTAGCTTTTCTCGTATTATGTGCGTGAATAAACATGGCTGTTCTTCATATTGTTTATCGTCGACGGTCTCCTGTTTATGAAATTAACTAAATTGTCTATACCAATATTGAGGTTGTCTAGAAGAGATCGCTCTTAGCGATAAGACCGCCCATTATGTCACCTACTTTAACTAGTTTAAGATCAAAAGTGTGAAATTGGTGTACCTAATAAAGAATATCTATCTATCTACTACCTATCTATCAATATTGAATGAATTCAAGATCTCTTTATAAGCACTGTCCACTATTAGAAAAGGTCTCTCGTCCACCACAACAGTAGCACACACATTTTTCAGTAGTCTTAACAGTAGTTCAAAACAGTAAAGATATTTCCTAATACACGTCGTAGTTTTACTGCCTTCAAAGCAGTGAACCAACTGTTATCTGCTCAAAGGCACTTTGCATGACAGTCTAAACAAACATACAACGCTTACATTTTTATATAAACACGCTTATTAATGGATGTGGGCCAGTACTGCTTCAGTGATCACTGAGAACAAGACATTCAGGAATTTCATAAATACCAGAAAAAAATGATAATGATCTATATTATTTAATTTTAAGGGTGTGTTGCATTATTATGCATAAAGATAACCAAACCATAGCTACATTCACCGTCCATTGGTCGAATTAGCGATTTAACAATTTTAAATGGTTCGGTTATCAATATAGTTAGATCGTGCACAGTAGGATTTAGCCAAAATGAAACTTGCGTTGATATCTACGCATACCACAAGTTCTTCAAAACTTTCAAAAGATACATACCGTATACCAAAAGTGGTCTCCCTTGCAGCCGTCTATAACATAAGAAACCCATCTCCCATGAAGTGTAATGTCTATATAATTGTAGGTACAGTCGCGCACTAAAGTTCAACTTAAGTAGCGCCGAGGGGCGTCAATATGTCGGCGTGGTGCGGAACCGTTTCGGATCACCGCGCCGAAAAATGACGCGTTCCTAGCTGGTATTCAAGTTTATTTTTGGTGTAATTTTGGAAAGTTCTAGAAACTAAAGCATCGAATATTTCTGCTTAAAATTGTGTTTTTCCGTGTGGGGATTACAAGTAGGTACCGTTAGGTAGGTACAGTTAAGTTAAGAGCAATAGTAGTATGAAAGTTTTCTCGATTTCTTTGGATACTGCAGCTTTGTTTAGGAGCACCAGGAAAATAGAAACAGTTATGCAGGAATATGATAAGAGGTCCTAATTACTATACTTAGGCAATTTCTCACAAAAACTTTTATCAGAAATCAAGAAGATAGATAAGATAGAATAGATACACAGCCTTATCGCATTTACATTAAAAGTTAGTTCTGTACACATAATTCTAAGTATAACGTTAATTATAGGAACAATATATTATCTACCGTATATCCTCATAAAACAGAAATAAAATCGTGCTCTGTCACGAATCAGTGAAGTTTCCGCCCTTGTCATATAAACTCATTAAGTTGTTTAATCAGATGTAACGAGTATATTATTTTAACGTAAGGACATCCTGTTTTGTATGAATGCGCTTTATTGTACTTTTATTATGATTATTGTTCACTGCTTCCCTTTAATGGAATATTAACTTCTACAATCCTTACTACCTTTAAATATGAAATATATACTCTGTTTTGACAAGATCAATTAATATATCTACCTAATATTGGATATGGAAATGGACATGATATACTTTTTTGAAAATACAGTGGCAATCGTTGGAAAGTAGAGCAGTGGTAGAGGAATTTGGGTAGTTAAAAATCGTGTAACGTAATAGTTACTTAGACGCATTCATCTTTTTCACAGACGTGTGAAAGTCAGGCGCTGCGTCATTCATCATTAGACCCTAAACAAAGCAGAAGCTAGCTTGAAACGGCGAATGCTACCCTTTGGACAGAATAGACCCCCACTTTGCTAATCAACCCCCAAGAGTAAACTAGCTCTCAAAGAATAAAAATTTTAAGAGAAAAATATTCTTAACAACATAAATAGGATGCGATGCTTATCAATTTCTTTCAAGACACAAAATATGACACAAGTATTAAAATAAGAATATTCAATTTAAATGCAAATAGAAAACAAGTGAAAAGCTAAAATTCCAAACAAAATTCTGCAGCAGCGAACTAATTTCAAATAGTTTGAAACTCGTAAAATAGCCCCGTAGCCATTTTATAGACAAAAGAAGGCACTAAAAGCGAATGTAACGTTCACAGCACACATCTAATTTAGATAAAGAGTTTGAGATAAACGGTACAAATCACTGTACACAAAAACTACTTTGCATAGGTCTTTTCAGATGCAAATAGCTGTATTAAATTTGCAATTTAGACCCCGACAACGCACTGGGTTGTGGTACAAGTTGTAAGAGTAGACTTTCATTAAAAAACTATGTAGGTAAATCTTGGCTCTGAGAAGCGTTTTTTAGTAATGCCCTTATACCAATACGCTTTGAACAAAACCCGTTGTAACTATTGCGAATCGAAAATAAGTTAACATCTCATATCTCTATCAAAGAACACAGCTAATTATGTAGCCGACGGGTGCTGGTTTTGCTATTTCCCAAGAACTTTTATTTTAACTGGCATATCTTTTTACCCATCCTTTTCTGCATTCTTCACTACATAAAAGTCATCAACAATATCGATTTAACAAGAAAAATTCGCTTCCTCCTTTGCCTTATACCATAAGATCTGCTGGCAACGCGTCGAGCCGCCCGGTACCTTCAGACAATGAAGACATCCCATTGTGATGCTATACGTTTTATGCCTCCCTAGTACCCGCTGACAGGACTGACCGTAAAATTGATCGTGCTTTATCATAGCTGTATGTTGATTTCCAGACAGACAGGCCTTTAACATAAAGCAATCTTTGATTGCGGCCGAAGTGTGGGTACGTCTATACGGTCTTTACGCTGTTATGTTTTCCTGGTACTCGTTGCCGTTTTTGAATGTGTTGAGGTTTTAAAAAGTGAGAACCAATATTAGTTAATATCAATATTTAAATATCTAGACTTAAAGATGAAAATAATAGAAGAGAGTCAATAATTCTTAGTCATATTTGTATAACATCAATTTGGTAACTTAAGAGGTAATTGTAGAGAACCAAGCATTTGTCATCAACCAAACATTTTAAGTGATAACATAAATTACACTCCCCTTACATGGAAACAAAAATACTTCTGAAAACTCCCATTATCTGAGAAAAATAGCAATTCAGTTAGGCATCGGAAATGGAGAAGAGAAATGTTACCATAAGGATAATCTACGTAAGATAATTTCCACTCAAGTGGCTGAATGTCTTCGGCCGGAGGTCAGCGAGTGACGCCACGGGGCGCGCTAACTGATGGGGACTTAGCAGGAATCTCTTAATTTATAGCCTCGTTGAGATTTGCGGGCCAAAGTTAGAGTTGACGCGGGGAATTAGACGAATCTCTGGGACTTTGATATTGTGCAATTATATTTTCATTGCAACGGATTCAATAGAACTAGTTATCAAAACAGAAACCTCTTCATCAAATAAATAATTATGATTTAAGATATTATTAATTCTGCGGCTTAAGACAGAGCTTCAGACATTTTTTTTGGGATGTGAATTTAACTTCATGTGGTCATTAGAAGTGTGTAATTTTTATTAGACATACTGCTTCAGAACCACAGGTACCATCATTATTCCCATTTGTTTGTAAATATACCATTCCCAACAGAAAAAAAATACTCTGTGCGAGAAATACCATTTCTCTCTACACTTGGGCCGTAACACACTGTTATCTACAGACTCATAGTGGGTGAAATAATCTGATTTGTCCATTTGCTGGTCACAGGCACGTAACAAACGGCCCTATGTTCGATTAACACGATTCCTTTTTGTACTTAATTGACGATACATTTATAATATTAGGATTTAGGAGTATTTTTATCTCATACGCCTAACACTTGTTTGCTATTTTTGGTGTAAAAGTTACTCGTATTAAGAAGGTAATTATAGCTTATGTCAAAATGTAGTCACATAATTGTAGCTATAAGTTTGTTAATCAGTAGTATGCTTTCATTTTGAAAAATATGAAATTGTAGTCTTATCTTTAAAGAACTTGTAGTTATTATAGTTATAGGTACTTGAGTAGCATATAACAAAAACTATCTCAAAACAATACACAACAAAGATGAATTTAACAAGTCGCTAACATTACATTGTCATAACATCTGCGCACGAACTGTTTACGAGCACAATAATCTCGTCCCAAAATTCATTGAATTATACATCATCAGAGGGCCTTTTTTACGCGTCTGTAAGAGCGCTCTGAAAAAACATGACAAAGATTCTTTGACATCTAATTCCTTTGTCTTGTCCTTCAGCATAATAAGGCAGGCGCACACGATACGACTATAAATCTATAGCACGTTATCGCGTCATCCCCCTGTGTGTCGCAAATCCGGGAGCATTTGTTACAGACCCGCGGATTATCGGTTCGCCCCGGGCAAAAACAAGAACCCGGACGAAGTAGTACCCGTGGACATAAATTCGCGACAATGATTCATGATAGCGGCATTCGAAAGTTTTTGCACGAGCGATTAATCGCAGCGACTTTTAGGGAAATCGCTGCAACGCTTAATGTGGGTGCGTATTATTTTAATGACAGTGCTCCGAGCATAAAAGGTGTTTGTGATAAAAACTGTTCACTGATTTAAAGGTTTATCCTTTTAACTTGAGGTATTATGTTCTTACGAAATCAAATATCAGACTCGTCGTTTTTGGGGATGTCGTTGTTTTTATCTTTTGCAAAATTCGTTGTTTAAAAATACGGATAGGACGATACACATAGACTGCGACGTATTAATGACATGTATTATCTTATATTACCTTTTGACTTATCAAGCCAATGTAGTGTTTAGAGTTCATCAATTATTATTTGTCACTTCTTGTTTATCAAACAATACTCCGTTTCTTTCTCTAGGTCTCTGTATATCTTTCTAGCCTACATCGCTATCCAAATGATTCTAAAATATACTCTAAACGGACTCCAGAAAGGCAAGCAAATCTTCCTAATGGCAACAATTGTCAATCCCAACAACTTCATCACCCAACTAATCGAATTACATCCATCCTGCACTCCATAAAACATACAAAAAAATAAGGCACGTTCCACGCTTTCGACACATGTTTATTGCATTCGTACTCGCGACCGCACTCGCAAGTCTCAAACCCATCCATTTGCCGCGACAGATCAATCACGACTCAACATCAAGACCAGAATAATGATCCCTTCAACACTTTATGTACACACAGAAATAGAATTTCAACCTTATGTTATAAGTGTTAAGGTTGGAGTTTTCTTAGCATGTTGTTGAGTGAAGTAAAGAGGCAATGTGCGTTGTTCCTTTGAGCTATTTAAGCTCGCGCTAAATGATCGACGCGTCATGTTTCTGTAGAACTAGAGAAAATATACAAGTCCAAATAAGATCTGTCGTTAGTGAATAATGGGGAAAATATGTCTGTTGTGTTCCTTATAGGTCGTTTACATTGCGTGAAAGCTCGGCTTACACGATTACGTTTACTTTGACTAAGATGGGTAAGTAGAACGAAAGGAAAATGGTTTATAGACGAGAGGTTTTTGTAAGAGCATTGCTCAGATTTAGGTAAATTAATATGACAAACTTCCTCCTTTTTGGAAGTCGGATACATTCAAAAATAATAACAATAATGGCAGCCAAGGCTGATTTTGGCCACGGCGGCTGTTTTCATGTAAAAAGTCCAGCCAGGTGCGCAGTAAAATTAAAGTGCACAAGCATTTTGCAAAAATAAATGGTCACTCAACAATATTTATAATAACTTTCAGAAAAGTTTCTGAAACATTTTTATAAACCATCTTATCTGCTTATACAACTATCTTGAAAGTAGAAGTAGTGCTCCAACGTAGAAATAAGAGACTGTTAAGACGAACAAATTGTAAGAGGAAACTATAATTCGTAGCCCGATCAAGTTAACGCAATAACGTTTCTGAGGTCAATTCGATCTGAACTGTGGGAAATGATATCTTTCCTTTCCTCTCAGATAATCTCGTCTAACTTGAGTAATTGTAGGATTAAGTGGTATTGAGAAGGTATTATTTAAAACTGTTTCGGTGTTGGGACTGATTTGAATTATGAGTAAAAGTGAACATGCTTTAAGGCGAGGAATTGGTCAACAATAATTCCATAACCGGCACGTGCATCTAAGGCGCCAAAAGGGGTCGGAGCGTCTGAGCGGGGCGAGGATAACAATACGCGCGCTAGCTTATAACTAAAAGTCGTAAGCGACAAAATGGTTTTGTAATTTTAATATTTAGAAATGATAATTTAATAAAAATTCCTACTACAATTTTAAAGAGTATGTATATACTCAACTACTAAAAAAGTTAAGAGGCTTAAATCGGTCCCGTTTGCCCATAATATGTGAATCTCTTTTTAAAAAGAGGTATGTTTGATATATTTTTCTCTGTTATAAAAGTTACCTAATCATGTTTCTACAACTAACAAAATAAGGCTTATATCATGAACTTTCAGGTAACCAAGTTGTATTTTGATCCGTTTTGTATTTACTGAGAAAAATTGACATCCTTGGCTCCAAAAATTCCAATTCGTCCTCTTAAGGCAGCTTTGGTGCATGTGTGCTATGCACTGTGCTAAGATACTCCGCTTCCTTAACGTAACGTAATACATACTATACTTATGAACATTTTATTTGCCAAAGCCAAAGGGTGTCGTAAAGCCAACCAGATAAATAAATCAGTTCTCATTCAGAAATGTATTATTTCCATACAAGTTCAGTTTTATACCCTACGATAGAAATAGGGAAGAGTGTAATGGTTCCGCAGAAACCAACTAACCTGACCCGAATTGGACCTTTTTTCTTCAAAATATCAAGTTGACAAAGAATAACTCTTGGTAGGCGCCTCGCGGTCGTATTTATCCAGCGGTTTGCATAGCATTTATCCTCGCACGGCTGAATAGTGGCTCGAGGCGCCTCGGCGAGGCACGCACGCGCCTCGGACGCCTTTTGTCCTCGCCTCAAGTGCAAATAGCCTGGCGTTCTAATTTCAAAATGCCCGCCCTTGAATAGAATGAGCTTATTTTAGATTTTGAATTCAGATTGTCGTGTTGATGTCGATGATTTTTTTTTCGTAATTATCCGCCTTTATGACTGGCTGGTATCGATTAAATCCTCTTTAAAAGTTAATTTAACTGAATTTAATGTATACTTACCACCCATATAACCGAAATATTAATTAATATAATTGCCATCGCAAACCATAATTTTCGGTACATTTATTTTTAATTTGGAACAGTCAATCAAAACCTCAATATGTTATTAATCAACATAAGGATATTAATTATTGATCAAACGATGCTCCAAAGGGATCATTACAATCGCTCAGTTAAATAATTACCTACGTATTCAATAAATATTAAACATTTATGATTGGTGTACATTTTAATCAAGTATCACAAGTAGCAGTGATTTATCAATTGATAATGGCAATTAATTAAAAACATTAATATCATATTTTAAAATGTACTTACATAAAAAATGCAAAATAAAACTGTAGCCAACAAATAATCTCTTCAATTTGACTGTTTATTTTATTAAAAAGTTTTTGAGACTTATGTACTAATAAGGCTTCTTATTTTGTTTCAGGTACTTTGTAACAGCACTCATTTAAGAAACTTCTGTCTCAACTGATTTACCAGGTATCTATGGTCGTGAAATTATAAGCAGAAAGCTTCAAGAAGCTTGTACAGAATTGAATACTACCAAACTTACATAAAATATGAGTTAAGTACCAAAATCGATCTTTACCTTTGCATAATTACATCTAAATCTAATTCCATAGTCTATTTTAATCAGTAGTTCCACACCTAGGAATAACTGGCATGCTTGAACACACCCTCATCATTACCCCTGTTAGTACAACTATAAATAGTTATACTGTGACTTTAACCTTATTTTAATAAAGTCACTTTGTAACAACTACTTTCATATCCCCAAAGATAATTTATTTCTGAAAAAACAACTTCAGACATGACTTTCGTACGATTAAAAGCTCCCGTCGCCTATAAAGCGTTCAACTTTAATCTATTCGTCTTTATTCATTATATAAACCGCCCATAAATCTTGCATTCCCACGAGTTAAACTGTATCAAATTACTAGGGAAGGGAGCATCCTAGTCAAAGTATGTTCACCCCTCATATTAAATACCAAGAATTCTTCTACCGTCACTTTTAATACCAGCAAGCGAATTTCAACCTTATTGCGTAGGTGGTAAGTTGAAGAAAGATTTTGGGGGTGGTAAAGTTAAAGTGGTGGTTATAAAAATCAGTTTCAAGAGTGTTTGAAATGACGTGCTGTTGCATTACAGGGGAGGTCACGTTTTGCCCCGAGGGTCAAAATTAAACGGGTCAGTGGTCAGGTAAATATAATGGAGTAAACAAATTAAACTCACTTTGATGCACCATTGATATTTATATTATTTCTAGGGGAAGTTGCAGTGGGGTTTTTTGAGAGTTTTATTTCTATTATCGTGGGTGGTTGATTTTTGGTTGGTGTGTGTAATTTGAAATTTATCCCCTTATTTATTCTTTCAATGCTTTCGAATTTTGTTTTTTCTTTATTTTTAAGTTTTTTTAAGAACGTCAGCCACTTAAACCATTCAGAAACAGTTAATCTACGATGTTAAAGAATATTTCATTGCAGCGATGAATCTACTTAATTCTAAGCAAATTAAGCCAATATTACGTTTCCAATAAGCGCACGCGATCCATTTATATTCCACCAACAGTACACTGTCAATTTAATAATTCTAATAGTCCAAACAATCGCTTGCAATAATCTGACATCTACCAACAAATGACAGTCGGACAATAAAATCATTTGGTCCGATTGTCCAAGCGCCCAAATATGGTACAAAATCTTCGTTTCACATCACTATTGGTACAAAACGCTCAAAAACACTTTGTACATTTCACTGGTTATTGTTAAAGCCAATTAGGATGGCGATACACGGTCCAGGAGCTTTGTGACGTCACTTACCTGCCAACTTCTTGGGCCACAAATGGAATACTAATAGAAACTTTGTGGTACACTATCGTGAAATTAGTTTGGTTTGTCGGCTGCGTCGAATACTGATTGTACCTAGTGTAATGGTTTTATTTGGTGATGCCGGAAAAGGTACTTTCCAGAAAGTAATAAATTGCATTGAAGACGACAAAAAGTATTAGGTACTTGCTTATGCTTAGGTTTATGTACAGTACTTTATATAATTGTGTAATTTTCCTTATTCATCACTCTATTTACTTATTGGTGAAAAGTGCATGAAAATTAGTGCAATAGTTTCTTAAAAGGCCCAAAGATCGAGCAGAGGTCTTTGTCATATCATAATGGCTAACCCCTACAAAACGAAAAAAAAATAGAAATTCAAATCAATATTTAACCCTATTCAATTAACTTTAGCGCATCCAAGACCGTTTTTACATAGAAAAGGAGTATAAAGGATTGCAAATGAGTCTCTCCCCCGAGCCTCTTTAATTATAAAGAAGATTGTTTGTCCAAATTCCGAGGGCCACCTCTTTGCTCTAATTACTCGGCAGAAATCTTCCTTTAAACTGTGCAATTAGATTTTTTTATACTAGTGCATACTGTCAACTTTTAGTCGGCTGATAGTTTGTTTGGGTTCATAAATCAGTATGAATATTAATGATAGTAGAAACATTACAAAGATCAGACATTAATTCGGCATCAGATCGCAGAGTTACCTCGGCCCTGGTACATGAAGGGCTTAAGAAGGAACATAATGAGTTTTAGTCAGTAACTCACCTCACGCTGTTAACTCACAACGGTAGGGGTCATTTGAAGACTGGCAATAGTCGGCTGACTATTTAATCTACAGTTTGCTGGTACGTTTAAACTGTACAATTACATTTTTTGTACCATTACAGTGAGTTGTTCCAGCCTTGATTTCGGGTTTCAGATTTCGTTTGAAATCAGTTTGACCTTCTTAGGTTTTTTGGTTTAATTAGACGGTAATTAGGAACTTTTTACGATGTTCCTTTTTTGTGTTTGAAATTGGTCCAAGTGCCAATTTGGTGATGTAACAGATTGTAAGTTCGAGTTCGTAATACTTATGTTATTCGTTGAAGTTAATCATCTGAATTTTATGCACCTAACGTAAAAGCTGTACAGATATTAGTAAGGAGTTGAGCTTGAATGTACTTCATATAAGAAAAAACTGTATAAAACTACTTATAAAAGTCTGAACACGTAGAAAACAAGTCTGAGCGAAACCAAAAGTTATATCGCATTTGCCCCATTTCCCTTCCATTGGATAAAAATATTCATAGTGTATGTAACCCAAAAATTTCTTCATAAGCCCCAAAGTTGAGCATTACACAATAAAACTAAAACTTTTCCTTTCCTAACTAAATATTCAATACAAAAAGTAAGCCGACTGATTTTTTGCAAGTTTGGCAATTTCTAAGTCCTTGAGGGCAGATTTTGAGCAAACGGAGAGCACTTAACCAACTTTGATTTTAGTACCAAGAAAAACATTCCAAGTTTAACGTAATGGACGTTCGGAAACAAGGTCCCCGTGATAAAAGTTTCAGAATTGGCTCGGATAGTTCCTTATAAGTGCTGGATAAATAAGTAATCAGTTTCCGAACTGTACTTTAATATTAAAGGTATATTGACTTTGGGAGTTGCGATATTTTTGTATCGTTCACCTTATATAAGATTAAGTAAAAGTGATTTATACTTTACTGAGTGTTCTGAAATAAGCAATGATTTTCAGATTCTGAATGTTTTTAGCTCTTATATTACTGTTGGAAAATGCATACTAAAAATTTCCATTAACTATAATTTGGTTAATTAATAATTAAGTAATATTCAAAGCTGTAATGTACATGTCAAATCATTAACAAAAATCTAATTTGATTTTGGTTCAATGTTTTTTTATTAAAAATAATTTTCAATCACTAAAACGATTAGAACGATCCATTTGAAGAAATAACTTTTTTAGCGAAAATACGTAGTTTCCCGGAAAATCGGTTTTTTCAACGAAAAACGCGAGCCTGGTACTAGGCGCCCATCGTAGCGAGGAGGTATCGTAGCGAGATGCAGTAGATAATACGCTATGAAACTGAACTTCAGTAGCGCGTCGGCGTTCGACGGTGACGCACGTGCTGCGTTCTTCTCGCATCGCTGTTGTCGTGTTTATTTCGTGTTGTGTAGTGTCACGGATTATTTTTTTAATTAAAGTGAGTTTGATCATGTTTTCTGAAAGGTTTGTAGAAGTTTCATTTAAAATTAATTTTAAAATATTTCCAAAAAAGAAATTGCTACTACAATTAAACATATTTTTTACTATAATTACTACTTCTATATTAAAGTATATCTAACTTAATATTTTTGTCACAAAATGAGCAGATAAATGGGTATCAATATTAGGAGTTCAGAACCACATGGAGCAAGCATGTCTACTCGTATAATTATGTCAATTTCTCTCCCATAGGGTTGAATTCTCCGCGCCCAAGAAATATCACATCCCGATGAGATAAATTAGATTTATTGAAATATTCTAGTGACATAAACTATGACATGAATGGTCTTATTGATTGCATTCGCTTCCTATAAGTGCACCTTATCTGAAAGCGTGTGAATGGAGACTGAAGTTTCTAAGGCTATCAATGAAATTATTGTGACACTGTTTAATATGTTGGTCTTAGGAATGTGTCATGTTAATTTGTGGAGATGAAAATATTTTAAGTTGCATTTAAGTATTGATCAAATTTTCATAAATCTACCTACCATCTATCCATGCCTACGGACAGCTCAACTACTGATTTTGATGCAATATAAGTGTTGTGTAACTTGAGCTTTTGACTATGTATATGCGTAATGTGTTATGTTCAAAACAAGATGACAGCAATAAGCGTTTTTTTACTTAATGTCTTTCTAAATATTGATTAAATTACTTCCAATAGCACTAGTACCATTATTAGTAGATACTACTAGTACTACACACATACATATTTACTTAAAACATAGTTCGTACAGTCGGACTTACTCCAGGGTTCTATTATTTGGCATGGAACTTAAATATCATGGCTTAGTGTTTGAATACTCCTTCGTAGTTTGAATTTGCGGAACCTTAGTTAACTTGAACAATATCGTATGTTCATTGACCCTTTTAGTTCATACAGTACCTACATTAATGCTGAGGCAATCTGCACGATTCAAAGCAATGTTTATTTCCACAACTCTATACTTTTAATAAGTTTACATACTGAAAATGAATATGTAGTATGTAAAATGAGTAGTCATGAAAATAAAATGCACTAAAATAATTTATCTTCGAAATCCTAAATCAGGCCAATTGAAACTAAACATTGAAGCTTTTAATCAAACTAAAACGCTTTTCAGCACTAAATAAAACAAACATGTAAAACGGAACGCGGATCAATCATTCGAATGAATTCCCTCATAACGTTTACACATTGCATTCCGTTTTACGCAGAGTAATCCCTTATTTTTATTTGATGGCAACAATTATCGTAAGTGCTGTAGTAGGTAGTAGAAAAACGTGGAGACTATAAAATAAGTATTATGTTAAAGGAAATTAATATGTTAACAGCATGGGGTTCCTTTTGTTAGAAATACGTAACGTATGTTAGGTGTATGGAGTTTTTCTGGCAAAATAGTAATGAAATACAGAAGAATGTGTAAATAGTAACTCAACGCTACCTTTGGCTTATGTTTACAATTCATACGCTTACTATGAATTACTAAAAAGGTAAGTAAACTCGTAATTAAATAAAAGGGTGTAATTTATTTAACTAATACCTATTTCAGATTAGGCGTTCATATGTTCGCGTTTTCGGTTACGCGTACACAGGAATAATAGTTCAGTACCTATAGTCTGCGTATATAATACCCCCGTGCAATATACAAAATGTGTGTTGTATACATACACGTACGTCTATGATACAATTTAATTAAAAAAACCGATATCAATAGAATTTGAAGTATTAAAGTAAATAAGTAGATCATACGCACATATTATGCAGTAAACAAACCTATCTTCCATGCACATATAACTGCATTTTTCAATAATGTCCCCGCTATTTGCAGGTGCCCATTCATTAGGCAGGTGCAATGTCACCTGCTAGATAACGCCCATTATGTATAAACCCACAAGCTGCGTATATCTGCGATATGCCAAGATTAAATAAATTAATGTTAATGTATGTATCGTGAACTAGAAATATTTGAATGCAGTTTGATATAGAATTTTCATATGAAGTGCAAGAATATTTTTATAGTTTTTATTTAAAGAAAATCCTATTGCTAAAAATGAATACGTTTTAATTTAAAAACCAGGTTTCATGTTTGATTTAGTATTTTGGTTATTAATTTCACACAGTATAAAAAAACACAATGTTTGCATATAATGAAATACTAAAACTATCTGTGGTTACTTAAATAACCATTAATATCAAGCTAGTTTGCCACGCCATGAATACAAAATAAACCTTAAACTCTAATAACCGAATCAAGCACGAAAATAAGTCACGAATTCATTTAAATTCACTTTATCTTTACCTTAGCATACTAAAAAGATTTTAATACAATTTCACGGCTTGGCCACCATTAGTAAGTATACGGTTATATTTTTATTTTTTCACACTTTCAACAACCGTTAGCTAATAAAAAAAGTAATTTCATGGAGGCATTAAAACTGTTTATAGTTTCAGATATTAGGGCTTACACGCAAACATACAAATGTATACTAAGCCAGATAGGAAGCACAGGATGAAATTGTAATGTATGTTGTACCAACCCTGTACTTTAGGGTAATACTTAATGCAGATTTAAAAAGATTAAGTTTTTTTGCACTTGTTAAAAAGTTCCGGCTTTTCCGGTACCGTGTAATGAGGATAGTTTTTAATCAGCAAGACAGATTATACGAGTTTTCGGAGGAATTATTATTTTTTAATTTTACTTGTGGAAATGAAATGTGTAGACTTCCCTAAGTTTAATTAAGACAGCATTTTGACAAGTTACTTTAAAAAACAACTACCGATAAAATAAATTTAAAGAAATACGTACATCGACTTAAAGTTAGTGCTACTTTTTATTGCCTTTCCAATAAAACAAACGGGCGTAAATCCGTCTTTTTTACGCCTTCCCCATCATGATTTATTTGTACCAACAAAAACGCCGAACCAATACAATCTAGTACGTTTTACGGCATAATTTGAAACAAAGAGAACATCTGAACTGATTAATTAATGTAGCAACTGGTTTACTATGTAAATAGTGGTCGTAAACCACCCAGTGTGCATTAGAGGCTTACGTTGAGACATACTACTGGATTGTTCGGTGAACTAAGCTGAATAAGTATTGACAGCAACATCGATACATACGAAAAATATTGACAAGGCTGTTGTAATGTTATTCATATTTTTTGACTTAAGCTTAATTAAAATCATGCAATATTGCATTAACAATATTTTGATATATTTAAGGACACTTGAAATAAAAAATGTGCCACTAAAAATGCCTGCACTTACCACGCCGATTACAAACGACTAGAAACGCCCATTGCCAAAACAGCAAACATTTACGCGAACAAGTCAGGTACAGTGTGTAACAAAAGTAATAAACGCGATCGTCCGACAACATACGCTAATGAAATTTATAATCCATAAAAGCGGTCCCGTTGTTTTATAAAGTGTAATAATCATAAAGGCACGTCTCTATCGCATGGGCTTATTTAATAATGTGAACGACTGTACTAAGCTTATTGCCCTTCAGAGAGTTACGAAT
Source organism: Helicoverpa armigera (assembly GCF_030705265.1). Lineage (NCBI taxonomy): Eukaryota > Metazoa > Arthropoda > Insecta > Lepidoptera > Noctuidae > Helicoverpa > Helicoverpa armigera. The sequence goes on along the minus strand of NC_087132.1, from coordinate 1,999,213 downwards.
TGGATGATGCGTGCAACGTTGTTTTTGGGTTTTGGGATACGTAAATATTGGGCGGGCTATTTCTGGGTTTTATTGAACGGGATTAAAGTAAAACGTTTGTACTCTTGTGTTGAGCGAAGCTAAATATGCAAGCATTTAGAATACATACATGTAGAATCCATTTATTTTATGCGCACATTGTTTATCGTGAAGTCTTTGTTAAACTGAATTACATTGTACTGGGTTATGCGTATCAGCTATCATTTGAACATTTTTGGCAGTCGTTACGGGTAGTCAGAAGTCAGAAAGTCTGACAACCATTCTTGCTATTGGGTTGCCTGGTTAACTGGGTTGAGGATTTAAAATAAGCAGTCGCATCTTGTTAAAAATTGGTAGCCAGCTGCATTAGGTTAGATTTTAAGCCAACCCCAACATAGTTGGGTAATGGCTGAGCTAGATGATGATTTTGTCACCGCTTTTACAACTATTAACTTCAACACCGTGCCATACCATGTAGGTAACATACCTACCTTTCTCAGCATACCTAGATACTTTACACGTTTACAGGAAGGCACTAAACAATCTCCCACGATATTACACAGAGTATTAGTACTGCTTACGTCTCCCCTGCGGCTCCCAACTAAGTTATCATAAGGTATTACAAACGTTTCAGACTATATGTGGAGTTCCTAGCTCAGTCTATTGTAAATTGTTCGAGAACTTCTCTAAGATTATAAGGTTCGTTATTGTAATTAGAGGAATTATGTAATGCGGTCCATAATTTAGGTAGGTAGGTACCAGATTTAAGTACTTGAAGGGAAGCTAAATAGTGCAGAAAATGAAAGTATAAAGGAAATTTTCACGATTATGTAAAAGGGTTTATGTCATTCACATAATTTTTAATAACTCTTTGCTACTCTTAAAACTATGATGCGTTTATAAATGATCGAATCCTACAAACGTATTGTAAAAAATCCACAGCATAGGCATAGTAACTTCTAGATACGTTTTACCTTCTATATAAAATACTACACTCATAATGTGGTCCTACATTTTTCTAGTTGCTTAGTAATAAAGAGTTCTCATTTTACTTTATTACTTTTTTTGCTCGTACGGCATTCCTCATAAACACCACTTAATTAAAAAGCATTTCTCTCCCAGCAAGAAACATGTGTAAGTCATAACAGATTTTTGTCATTAACGACTATATTAGAACATTCATCCTCACTAAATGCACTTAAGCATTGTATAAATAAATCTTCTTTTTTCTGACTGTGACTATCAACTTATAATTTGAGTTTTGTGATGTCCATGTATGTACAGAACATACACACACACAAAGTATATCGAACTTCGCGTGCATTTCTCTCTCTCTCTTCGTGCATTAGGAATCTCAAAGTCCAAATAACTCAATTAGCAGCCAGCACCTAATTAATAGTTTTAGCACAAACTTTCGTACGACAACCAACTAAAAAAACAACCTCAGCTCAACTTGATCAAAACTACCAAAACTAAACAAGAAGCCACGATGAATCGGAACCCACCTTTAAATCCAACTGAAAATTTGATAGGGACCGGCTTTAATTTATAAATTAATTAAAGTTCGTAGCTTTGGAAGACAAAGTTGGCTGTCATTGCGAATGATAAGCAGGATTCATTTGGATTCACCGGGTAGGGGCGAGTGACCCGGGCTAACGAGTCGGTCACTACAGATTTGTCTCCGTAATACCCGGGTATATTTGTGTTTATTTAGTCCTGTCAGGTTGTTAGTGGTTTTTGTAGGCTAGATAAACTGTAAGTGTGCTGAGTCTAGTTTTTGTGGGTATTTTGTGCTAATGATGACAGATGCAGTAGTTTGGAATAAACTTTTTGGCACCAAATCTTCCTTTGTTTTATGAACTTAGCATTAGATACTCACTTATAACGTAGTCAATAAAATTACTACGAAATGTCACGAAGAAAAATAACATACAGAGTCATCAGACAGTCTCTACTACTTAAAGATTTTAAGTCCCAAAATGAAATCCTCTTCAAAATTTCCCGGCGCTAATACTCAAAGGAGTTTTTAATTTATTCAGTATAGCAAGACATAGTTTAATTATTACGTTGGGCTACAGTGTGACGCTCGACAATAAAAGCACAAAGCGAAAAGGCTATAAATTTTTAACGTCTTCACGAAACAGAGTTCATTTAGTCCCTTTGAGACTACGTTAACAGTTGCCTGCAAAGCTATTGTGCATTGTCTATCAAAAATCTTGTTGAAGCTCCCGAGAATGCTAAACTTCTGATACTTTTGAAGACGATAAATTAAGGATAAGTAGAAGAATATTTTGATGATGAAAAAAGGAACATGTAGGGTATGAAAAATACACAAAGATTTGGATCTCTATTAGTACTAAGTACCACAGATGTTGATTTTCAATGGCGAAAGACTAATAAATAAACCACTTAATTTAGTTCACATTACAAATCAATAACTTTAATCCACTTTAATTACAAACAGCAACTTAATCTGAATCAATCGTAAACCTTTAAAGTATTTACAGTTTGCTCAGTAAATCACGAATAAAGACTTCGACTTTGATTGCTCAATCCGACGTCAATTTACCATTACTTGTCAAATAAATTCGCAGGCTATCGCTCGCTTTAACGACTTCTACGCTAACATTTTATAGCTTTCAAATTGTAGCAAGCCAAGTTCACGGTGTGATCCTGCCTTTATTAATAAGTATAATATGCACTGTATGACTTAATATGAACTTTAATTGTTATGGAATTAATGACTTAATATGGACTTTAATTGTAATGGAATATTAATGTCGTTAAACTGGAGCTGTTTTATGGTGACCATAAAATTTTCCTTGATTAAGGGTTACGGTAATTTTGTGCTATATTAGCTACACTTGCAGTGCGTAGGTTATGCAAATAATTCATAACTACATAGCACAGATATTACTTCATCTCTGAAACTATTGGTGCTTTGCCTTTCAAAATGTTGTTTGATCCAAGGATTTTTTTTCGGTTCATTCGTGACAATCCTAATACAGTGATATTAATGGCAAGATTCAAACGTAGTCAATTAACTAGAAAAATGTATGCTTTTACAAAGCTTAAATTGAAAAATTATCTAACAGAAACGTCCAAAAATAATAAGAAAGTGACTAATAATGTAAAACTTCTTACAAATACCAATTTCAATCACTCCAAATACAGTGAAAGTGTTATTAAAGACGTAACTAAGTTAGCACAAACTAAGCGCCATTTGCATTGTTACCAACTAATTAGAAAATGGCTTCCTAGACCCTCAGTGACTGGTTAAACTAGTTATTTAATAACTTAGACAACTCACAGACTTTACGACGCAGCTGGGTCGTTTCTTAGTTTAAAAGTGAAGGGTTCTTTCTAATGGCCCGGTTGAAGTAACTTGCGTTTTGTATGAAAACAAGTGAATGTCGTCAGATTGCCGGACGACAAACATACCGTTGCCGCACCGCTGCCGGACCTACACGAAACAATCTTTTTGAAAAAACCATAAATACTTACGTTGATACAAGGTATTCCTACTAGATGCAGTGTCTAATTTTATGTTAAGTTCAATATGAATAAAACCGCATAATATAAATCAAGTAGCGAAAACAAATATTATGTATGATGAAATTCGTCATCTATTAACTGACAATAAGACATTATACCTACAAACTTTTACAACCTGAGTGTTCGAGATTGATGATTATACAGGAGTCATTAATTTTAACACGAATGCTGCTCCAATACAAGTATGATTGCCGAATTTATGTTGAAATAACTAAAATAATTACTTTAGTTACTTACACTCCTAATATCGATACCCATTCTACTCACTCCAAACCAGAAAACACAAAAATAACCGTCCCTTATCTTCCACAGATGTTCCTAATAACAATTCCTATAGTGTCGGTGCAGTAACTGTGAACTTATCAATGTTTAGTTATAATGAGTGCGGAAACTGTTGAGTGAAGACATGGCGTCGTATAATCATCAGGAGACACAGTCCAGTCCGGCTAAGGAGGTGCCACGGTAAGATTATAGTATTATTTGATGACTTGGAATTAGTGTGTTTGTTTCGGTGTTTCTTCTCAAGGTCAGATAGGGAATACCGACTTTATCTCGATTTTAATGAAAATTTGACGTATAATAGTGTTTTCGACCTATTTGCAAAATCAATATCATTTATCACTCTTCAAATAAGCTACCGCATAATTCTCCAACTTTAAGCTGCGTCCGATGGAATGCTTATTAAGAATTCAGTTTAAGTTTAAGTTAATTTAATATACCCAACTTAAACGTGCTGATCTCATATACCTTATACTAAATCGATTTAAAGAAATCTTACAGTACTGGATGTTCTATTCAGCGAGAGAAAGACCATAGGATACTTTTGTCCAGCTACGCTGAGAATTTCCTATGCGAAGCGGGAGAAACTACCTCAGCTAGTGCTGTTATAATTATCATGAAGTTTCATGTGTCTGTAAACTCTATGTGTTGATTATGTGTATTTATATACTGGCAACAATCACACACAAACAATCAAAAATTACACCAATGAACTTACAAATGGAATTTACATTACAACAACAAAAATAAAGCGCATTTAAATGTCGATAGCCTGGCAATGGTATCAAATGACTTTATCACAAACTGTTGGCTCTATAATATCTGTTGTACTGATAAATTCGTTCAACTCATGTTACTATTTGACATGTGATTGACTATTGTAATTAGATAACGATGACCTTTTTTATTGGTGTTCATTTGTTTTTTTGTTGTGAATTTGGGTGGTCTGGGGGAATTGATTGATAATAATGGTGATAAGTGCTTTGACAATTTATTTTCAATCAATATACAGCTGTGACAGACTGTATGATTCAAATAAAACGACACCAAAGTTTTTTCACACTAACGGTATTTTAGCTCGGCTTTTCCAAGCAACGTCGCACGGTTTGTATGAGCGGTAGTAACCAATTGACAACTACCAGTGCAAAAGGTTTTTATTAAACTTGACGGAATTTCAACGGGTATACTCAGAATAGTCTATTATTGCAATGGAACATTTTCTTTTCGTCAATCTCCCTATGACATCTCCCACAAAATCAACCACCATTTAAATTTTACCACAATTTAAAAAAGAACACACATTTTTTATCCATCCCCACGACCACCATTCTGCTTCTTTCATATAAAACCCAACAAAATCATGAGAGTACAAAACAAAGCGAGCGTGCGAGCTGTAGTGTGAATGTTGCAATTCGTCCGTATATACTAGTTCTTCTAATGTTGAATCAACCCCTTTAGCTATATCTAAGGAAAAACATCGAATGACACAGAGAAGGATTTTTGTATGTAAATGCCAGTTTTGTTGCCTGATTCTTGAGCTTGGAAGACGACCTATTCAAACTTAAATAAGTTGGTTTTGTGTGCATTATTATTTAGAATAATTGTATGTTTCTTATATTCTTTCTTAAATTCGGCCCATATTTATACTTGATCTTTCAAGTTAAAAGGATGCAGTTAGCGAAGGAGCATCATTGATATTTAAAGAGTAACAGAAATACAAATAAATTAGTCATGAGTCAGATCCAGATTGCCTATATCCTTGTGATCCAAAAACATTACGAAATATTCATTCGAATTATAATCGCAATAGCATCGAGTTACAATAGTGAGGGACGCCCATTTTAGTTCGGAGCCGGATGTAAAATCGATACAATGAACACACAGAAAGATCGCAGACATTTGGTGTACGGACCGATGAAAAAACGTTTATTATTTTAACGTTCCTTTTCACACAGCACGTTTGTTTTTTAACAAAAGTGATTATTTATTGGAATCGTATGCCTTTGTGTTCGAACAACTGTTAACTTTTTTTTAATTGTAACGAAATTGAATTCCGGCTTTATGTAGGTTTTTATTGCAGCTAATTGAGTTTTTTATACATATGGCATTGTTAAAAAACTATTTTGATTGGTAATCACGTTGAATGTAGAATTTCTTTTCATATTTACATTGGCATGTATACAAACTGCTCAAAATTGTTTCAATATAGGTATACTTAATTTTAATACGCCTGAAAGTTTATTACAAACCATTGAAATTACACGAATCAATAAATTCAAGCAAACCTCATTTAGAAGACCTACCAATTACCCATAATGTAATAAAACAACGTAATGCTTGATTAACTAGCAACAGATTCATCAACAGTTAATCATGTAACAATGGCCGATAGTGAATACCCAAAATAATCATCCCAAATATTTTATGTAAACTTCTGTCGGTATGAAATGACAGATTAAATTCCACACATGGTTTAATTATCCATGACCGATTATGTTACATGTATCACTATGATTTTGGTGTCAACATTCACTCGTACTATTTTCACGTTGGAGACACCAATTTGGAAACGTAGGTGAAAAACTACAAATTGTCAGACTTTTTTTCAATACTTACATACATAGAACTATTATTTATAGAACTGAATTGAAAAAACCGGTCTCTAGAAAAAAAATCCGATCGTCTTTTATTTAGGCCAACATGTTACTAGCAATAATTCTAAGTCCCAGTTGCGTTCGTAAACCACGTTCTCGCCCTTTCCATTGACACAAACTCCAACGTTTATTTAAAAGTAAATCTAAACAATATAAATGAAAATATTCGTTCAAACTTCGCACAGACGTATCCCTTTGGGACAGTACTGTATAATACGTTTTGTTGCAATGTCGCGTCGGTCCCTCAGCGATGTCGTTACGTCGCCGTCTCGTGCTATCTAAATGTATGCAGAATGATACTTTTAAATTGATCAATTTGAGTCTAGAAGTAACTCTTTGGTAGTCCTGTTTATTCTCAAATAACTTCAAAGGAAATGGGAGCCGTGGAAGTGGTTGCTTCTAGTGGAAAACTGTTACGGTTTTCCAATATTTTATTAAGAAAACCATATTAAGTTACTTTCGCTGTACTTTATGGAATTGAAGATGTTTTGCTATACGCTTCAAAGAATGAGTAGTACACAAACAAACTCCTTAATTTTATAATGTAAGTAGTTATAGGTGAGTGGGTATAAAACAAACAGACACATCACCAACCACTCTTTGAAGTTCTAGTAGTTTAAAAACGATAAATCTCAACTATTACTCACACTCCTTTATCTAACACCAACATACAAAAAAACACTCAAAAACAACGAACCGAACGCTCATAATTTCCATTTTTCCATTCTATTTCCCAAAGGAGCACGCCATTAACTCCAAATTGCTGAGAACATCTCAATTACCATAAAAACTTTGGGTGAACTAAAAAATCGGCAAACAAAAGGGGTTTTAAATCAAACACAATAAAGTTTCCCGTCTAACTACCGGCGTGCCATAACTCTTCCCGTCGATAATCACACCATAACTTATATAGCTCGTACCGCGTACCCGCCCGCTAATATTAAAATGGTGTAATGTCCCCGTGATCAGTTTTAAAATGTAAATTTATAGCGCGACGAGACGTGTGCCCAGGATTTATTTCCCCTTCAATATCGTTGTTATGATGGAATTTTATTACTTGTATGTACATATGTAGTTTTCGGGGAAGTCGATAATGACGCGTAATCGGGTTGTCATGGTGATTAGGATGAAATTGGTACTTAGTGGCGATATTTGGAGCGTCGCTTGTCGTTTATGTTTACATACGAAATTGTCTTTTGTTAACAGACATAGTGGTTTTTCCAGAAAATCAGGAAGGACGACATGTCTTTTTTGGAGAAATGCAATGGATAAGTTAAATATGAAAAATAAAAAATTAAATTTAAATATCAAAATCCATTTACAAAACTCGATTTAGAGCCATATTATTTCTGAAAATGAAACAGTAAAACAACGTTAGCACTGATTATCTAAACCTGCATTGTAAACTACGGAAATACACCACCATTTGAATATTCCACGTAATATTATTATCACTAAAACTATCCGGGATCGAGTTAAGTTTAAAATTGAACTATCGTTTCGTTATCCATCGATAGATTTTGGTCACGCAAAATGTAAATTTTGGAAAAGCGAATCGGATACGAACCGGAATGTAGCAAACGATAAAATATTTCACAAAACAGATTGACTTATAAATCTCGTGCTTTGCTGTTCACTGTAATAAATGGATTTTAAACTTTTGAAATTTTGACTGTATTCTGCTGCTGTTATTATGTCATATTTTTTGTTTTATTTTGGTTCAATACAAAATGTATCCTTTTTTAAATACTTTTGTTTAATAATTCCTTTTTTGGTCGGTTTTGTATTAAGTAATTTGTACACAGACTAGAAATGTTATGAACTTCCAGCCTTAGTTCACAATTTCAAACTGGGATATTTTAGTCAAAATTATATCCACCATTTTCTCCAAAGTCTAATTAGCAATAATTACAACGTGTAAAAATGTATTAATTGTTATTACTTTTACTCACGAACTTTCGATATTTTTAGCCAAATTATATATCCACGTACTTACCCTTTTAGCTTGAAATATATTGCTACATGGGTATCATTATGGTCTTGTAAGTTATACGAATGTTCCAGAAACATGCCAAGTTCGCTATTATTGGGCTGATTAACCGTGTTTTTAGCCTTGGTCAATTAATTATTCGGGTATTTGTGTTTATAAAAAAGAAAAAAATATTGCGAAGACCATTATTTAGGTTTTAAATGTGGCAATTTGGCTTGTTAGGCATTTTTCCTATTATAAATTGCCCAATTTGAAATGTTTTTTAAGTACAATGGACGACTTACAACTTTTAATTTTGGACATGCCTTATTTAGTAGAATATTATTGTGTTGGTCTACTTTCTTTTTCTACGGGACTTGTTTTGCCAGTAGCCTGTACTTGTTCTTTCTATTTAATCCCATTATCATCAATTAACCACGTTAACAAAACAACACATTTATGGATCAAGTATTTTATATTTATCAGTATTTCATCATCTATTTAGAGAAATCATTCGTCCTCACGTCAACACGTTCTCCTGATCCTAAAACTTTCTATCACAACTAATATTCACAGTTTCAACCCAAATCCTGGACGTCAAACATACGTAAGTCTTCACCGCATAAATCTTGAGTGTTCAGAAACTTCCACTTAATTCTGATTCAGACCACGGCGTTACTTCAGACGTGTCAAATATGGGCGACATTTTTGGTAAGTTTGAAGCAAAAATTCTGACATTATGATTTGCATCACGTCATCTACATGTGTGTAATATTTCCCCTTTGTGATAAGATTTGAAGCTATGGGCTTATAAATTCTTCTTGATTTGGGATTTTTCGGTGTTACCTACAGCGATTTTTTTGCTGTAGATAATGTTACTTAATATTCAGGTGTGAATCCTTCAATTTAGCTATCGAAATTGTTACTGATGAACAGTGAAATTTAAGACAGCAGAGCTCTCTTTTTTCGATGTTTGGTATCAAACGAAAATACTTATGAAAAATCCTATAGTTATGGTATTACCTATGTATCATTGCGAAAACTTTCAATGGAAACATACCAATATTTACTTACTGATTACTGAACATTCAAGATCATGTTTCATCTGACATAATTAATGTAGGTACTATATTAATTACAATGTACACGTGTGGTATTTACCCTTTAGTTTCGAACAACTATTAAACGAAAATAACTAATTGGTTATATGTCACACTGGTTAATGACGTAGGGTGATATTTTCGGGACTATAAAAACGTTACCCTTAAACAGTAATTATGATGAACGATATTGGTTTCATTGATCCGTGAACACATTTCGTTACGGCTTGAACATTATTATTAATTTATTTTAATGGAAGTTTATTTGTATATTAATTGAATATAAATTACATTTTATTTGCGTAACCAATTGAAGTGACGACAAAATACCTACTCAACGAGGTTGTAAGAATACAATTATTCAATAAATATTGATGAAAACGAATCGTGCCAATAAGTGTTGCCATGTCATCGCTAAGCAATCTCTGAAAAGCAATAAAAAAATCGAAATCCAAAACATCCGCACATCGGATAAACGGCCCAAATTACCGAATCACCGTTCGTATCTAATAGCCGTAGGTCCAAATAAGAAGGTACACGCTTCGCTGGCCGCCCCAGGCAATATTCGCATTTCGTATTCCTGTTCCGAAACCTTTCCGCTTTTCCGGATCTTTACGGAATTGGCGCGGATACGCGGATCTGCGGATATGCGGATACCGACGTCCAACACTGGGCTTATTGTTGTCGGATGATGTGACGTCATGTGTAGTGTTGTAATAAAGAGTGTTTGGAGTGTTGTGCTCATGTGGACTTAATCTAACGTCTACTATATTGTTTCGGTTCCTATAGTTTTGGTATTAGCATATTTTTGTATCATGACCATGTATCTGGACAGTATCCTTAAGTAAAAGTCTTGTTTAAAGAATTTTCTTTCCTTCAAAATATTTGATTCGTCGAAGGCATTTAGTAATTATTTCCGGGATGGGTCCACTTAAAATGATTGGTCAAAGTGAAAAACAAAAGCCAATAGATCAAAGCCTCAGAAAAGAGACAGTACTAAAATAAATTGATTACCTCCTTTTTAAGTGAAAGTGAGGGACGGTTCCAGTCAGTCATAAACTCTCCCCATAGTATTGTTTACTCGTAAAATAAAACATGGTACCAACAAGGAGGAAGAAACGATAGCGGAGATGCCACAAGGCAGGTAGATCTGGCGCCTTAAAGTCAATGTAGCTCACGGTAGCAAGTATCAGTAACCAGAACTAACGAGGCGATTGATTGGTAATTTTATTTTGAAAGTAATGTGTGGACTCTAAAGAAGGCATGTAAGGGCGTTGCTAGTAAAGTTCCTTGTCCCCCGAACGCCCGTATTTTGGCGCGCTACTTTCTTAGGAGATTTTGCGTTATGACATCTCCGCTAGGCATATTATTCTCCATGGTACCATCTCATTGCACGTATTTAGGTCAACTCGAGGATTCGCATCACGTTCCTCCATTTGTTCCGATGTATTGCCCAGTTGATGCGCGAAACACCTGGCTAGTTTGGACAGTGCCATTAGTTCGCCGATTTCATGGGATTTGTTTTCATATTGAATTTGAACAGTGATTTCGAGTTTTGTGGAAAATATTTTTATTGGTTCGACAGTTTTATTAGTTTTTGTAAGTCTGTGTTTGATTGGTTTTGTTAGTTTGTTGTTTTAACCGTTTTATTTTATAGGAAGATGCATTTAACTTATTGCGCTTCAATAACCATACACAAGGAGATCCTGATACTTTCTTAATCATATCAAGATATCAATTTTCAATCTACGTCCATCTTTGTCATGTGACGTAAGTCTTAAACAGCCTCAATCATCTTAATTTTATACCACCACATAGGCGCATGTTAATTTTCATCAATACCTCATACTCAAGTAACATCCAATCCGCCTTATAAATGAGATAGCATAACAATATTTTCACGCTTATATTCACGGAACCGATTTCCATGCGAGGCTGGGACCCTTGGTGGAGCAGACGTGATCCAATCTCGGCAGATGATTGATATGTCGAGCTCCGTCGGACATTCTGCAGATACAATTTTTTATCTCGAGTTTTTGACAGTCCAACTGTATTCCGTGCGAAATAATTTATGGGGTTTTTCGGCGAGGTTCGTCCTATTTTTGTTTTCGTTTCGCGTAGTGGCGGATTGTTTTTGGAGTAGGAAGTGGGCTTTTTAGTGAAATGGATGATAAGAATAACTCTAGAGACACTAATTTCGCTGAGATTTTTTTGTGCGTGACACAAATCAACATAATAATCCTTCTCTACAATCTCATTTCATGACAAACAAGTTCCTCTCAAAACAAGCAACAATTTAGTTCAAAAATACTCTCTCGAATCCCAAAAAAGTTAAGGAGCTCATAAATTGAGGCATCAAATCCCTTTCTAACAAAAAGCGGCAGTTTCTTTATCTCCGATCGCTTAACGACAAACCCTACATCGTCTGGGATTAAGTCGCGTTGTCGCTCCTCAGAATTAACATTCATGAGTGGCAACCAATCCAACGCCAGACGACTTTCAGGCCACCTAGATGCTCAAGTTGTTTTCGGAAGCAAATTGAACAAGTCTGCAGATTTTGTACGTGATTTCAATGAAGCTTCAGTCTTAGTGGGAGACTTCGGAATTTATTAGTTTAATTTCGAGTTTTGAACAAATCCAATTGATAGTTTCTTCTGTCGCCTGTGCTGATGCTAGAAGTATCTCGTCTTGCCTACCGTCAGGGTGGTTTTATCTACTACCATCAATGGCACAAGTATTGAAACAAGGCTCCTAATTTTTTACCCGATCAGATAAACCCATATCAATTCCAACATTTTCAGCCATTCCAGAACTCTGGTAACCCTACTTCTCGTACACGGGTTCGTTAATATGCGCCCCGGGCGAGCCGCGTCGACTTATTTCCCTGTTCCCGGCACTTTTTTAACAAATTTCTCCAACTTGGGATGGAAAATGAATGTTGATTTCTTGAGACTTTTGGATTAAAATTTCGGGTTATGAGAATTGTTATATCTATACTTTCGTACGGATGTAAGTGAAGCAGGAATGTTAAATTAGAAATGGTAATACGTTCTGATGGAAAGGCCTGGGAAAATGTTACGTCTTACGCTCTTGCCTTTATTACGTGAAGATTAAGTTCGTGAAATTAAAGGTATGAAACCTTTTCTGATTGAAATGAAGATTTTTTCCCTCTATAAATTATTGGAAAATAGGCACTCGTAGAGCGTAGTATGATTTTGCGGTCACAAATCTGCATCTTATTATAAACTTTAGACCCGCGAGTACTGAACTTGGCAGAATTTGAAAGGACATCATCTCAGCCTTTTGGCGAAGAAAGTAAAAAGGAAAAAAATACCAGTATTTGTGATGCAATTGAATAGATTAATACATGGTAAACACATGTACTCTAGGAATGTATCAGGCCGGTTATTACCACTCATATTTTTAGATTAAAAGCGTATCATTCTTTCCAAAACCATGTGTTGACTTACAATGGTCTGCGTTTAAAACTTCCATTTGGGAGCCTTAAATACGTTGGCAGGGGTCCAAGTTTTACAACTTACACCCGAGTATTGTGTACGATGTGTAATGTGGAAAATTAAATTAGTTCGCTTTTATAAATTGATAAAGTTTAGATGAAACGTGAATGACTTTAAGCCGCTTGGAACCTCATGATTGATTTTCTTTACCTCCGGATCTTCTCGTATCTACCTATGTATTTACGGTTACCAGTCTTACTAACCACATCACGCATAATCATTCGAAATCAAATTTCATACACCTTAACTCTTAACATGACTGTCCTCTAGAGCACTAACATTACCAGAATTCTCAGTGAAACCACCACACCTCAAAACTTGACAAAATCTGAATTCCTGCAATCCATCGTTCCGATAAAATTATATAACTTTGAAACGATATACCATGGCTAGACCGAAGAGACAGCTATAAAACAAAATCGATCTGAACGTTAAACGGAACGAAGGTTAGCGCTTGTCAACCTCAGCTGTGCGATTGCATTTAAAAAAAAAAGAATTTAACTAGAACCATTCTTCTTAACGGTAATCTTCAATTGTCCCAATACGAGGGCGTCGAAATGCCCTTGCTGAGATCTGTTTGAGGAAACATTCGTGGTGAGTTGGTGATGTAATCATAATGGAAATGGCTGATGTAAATGTGTCAGAATTTAATTGGGTGACCTTCGCGTATGTATTTTAATGTGGACATAAGGGCCAACCAATCAAACCTTATGTTATCAGGTTTCGTATCAGCTAAAACCAAAACGTATAACGTGCAGGAGTAGACGGCTGGCTTCCATTTGTTGTTCACTTGGCAGAAACTTGAACTATAGCATTCCCGACTAACGTACAGAAAATATGGCAGAAATAAATGTCAAAACACCGAACCACATCCATTCTTTCAACATCTGGGTAATATAAATGACAAGGAAGCGAGGGTACGTTGCAATTTACATAATGTAATCAGCCAACGGCGGATCCGATGACTCGCACCGACTCGAAATCGCGAAAATTTTAATTTATTTAAGTCGAACATCTTTGGGGACCTCCCGATCAGTCCTTTGAGGCCGTTGATTGATGCCAAATGTTTATTATTGGAAAATGGACGGAAAAATCGTTCTGCTTAGATAAATGGGAATTTTGGAAATGAGTCGCTAAATCAGCGGAGATTGGAGATCAAGTTGGTTGGGTAGTCGTGTGATGGGAAATGGTGCCATTTTGATGCCGGACCCGATAATGGCCGCTAATTTGGGGAAAAGGCTCATATTATTTTCATGACTTGGAGGTACTTTGTTGACACACATTTCACGCAAAAATAATTTATTTTTAAAACACCGCAACGCATTAAAAAACCCAGTAATAAAACGCTGTTAACCCAGTACCTAGCTAGTTTATTCATCTAAAAACGGTAAAATGTTAACACATAAAATGTTCCTTGTTTTTCCAACGTTGGCATAAGCTTTTTCCGACAACACAGTTTTCGAAGGTAACAGGGGAATTCGCTAGCGACATCCGTATGCCGATCGCGATAAGACATTGCATAAACTTAAAGATCTTTAACCAGATCCTCTTTGTATTCATGGGATGAAGGAAAACTTTCTCAGGTGCGTTGCGGAACCCCCCACAACCTCAGCCCACTTCTTCCAGTCCTTTTGAAAAATTTCGAGCATTTTTAAATTACTGCCCGCCTTTCAGATGTGGCCATGAAGTTTGTTGTTTTCTTTTTTTGTTTATTTATTTTCTTTATATTCTTCACAATTTTCATGGATTTATTTTACAATGTATACTTACTTATATTATACTTACTTACTTATATTATTATGTTTACTTACTTATCCCGAATTGATTCTAAGGTTAAGCAAATATAAAACAAAACTACAATGTGGTTTCAATGTACCTATATTGTTTATTTAATGTCTATGTAATTTTTAAAAGAAAGTCAATGCCATTGGCATCTTTGTTAACTTTGGTATTGTATAGTTTGTCAATATCTATGATTGTTAAAAATAAAACACTTAAACGTATTTTTTTTCCTCTCCACTTCACACCTTAATTACATATTTTAGCAATGCATTTCTCATAGCCCGTTCCTGTTCATTTTATCTGCAGTTGTACTTGTACCTAGGGAAGGTTTAACGTCTACATCTTGTGTCCCTCGTTATTAATCTCTGAAAGAGTGGGACAATAAGACACTGGGATTTCAACGTTACGCCTCTACGCTTCATGGGTATTTTAATTAAGATTTTTTAACGCACCATTTGGATTTAGGATCGTGTTTTGTTTTATTTGGACATTTCATTTATTTATCGTTTGGTATTCAACTCGATCTCTGTTCTTTATAAAAATAAATAGGTACTTGAATTAGTATAAATAAGAAAAGTATGGTTTGGCTAAATCAATCGTAATTTTTAGTGTCTTCAAACTGCTGAGTTCAGTTTGAGTACAATTTCATTAAAATTATTCTACTCCATATCTACATTTAAATATCATATTTTACATAATTGCATACACAATATATTCAACAAAATTATGAAATCATCTGAATTACTGCATACCTACAGGTCTATAATGGGTTAATCCAGAATCACTATCAATACCTATTAACATAATATGCAACTAATATAGGTAATAACTTCAATAAATATAAACTGTAATCCCAACCCGCAAACTAACGTTAATTACAATATTAACATCGAAACATTTTGAACTAAACTACCCCCTGGCGGGTATTGTCCTGAATTCGATAATAATAAACTAACAAATAGACATAAGTCACTAATTTTCACAATCAAAGTCGCCTTTTGGTGGTTGTTTCAGTTTTGTACTTGCAGGCAGTGTAATGTTGAGGCCAAAAGTGATGTGGAAAAATATTGAAGGTATAATACATTACTATTAAGGCTCTATAATACATTACTATTAAGAAAACTTTTTACATGAAATCTTAAAATAACCAGCTATGCTCTAACATTGTGGAATTTCAGCCCAGTAATCTAGTCGTATTGTCTGTTTACAAACGTTGATAGGCTTAAAGAACAAAATTGTACCTAAGTATATCTAATCCAAAATACCCATGTGATTAAATTATATTGAAACAGTAGATACCTACAAAGTCCAAAGAACTTTCAAATCGATTTTCCATAAGATACAAAATGCAGTGAGCCGGATCCCCCGAAAGCATAACGACTAAAGTTGGCTTTAAAGATTACAATTGCAGATTGTTACCCCATCGCACAGCTTACGAGAAAAACTTATGTCTCTGTTATTTCAACCAAATGGGAGAAGCGATAAACGCAGTAAGTATAGGATATAGATACTGTTGATTATTTTGATAGTACTTATTACACTAAAAAACATATACCTATCCTAATTAAGAACCTCATCCTTGTTGGGAAGCAGGTTAAAAATGCTATAAAATCATTATCAAAATGTGAAGACAAGTGTAAGATACAAGGATCATAGATTGATTAGATCGCAAAATTAAGGAACTACAAAAATTAATAAAAGGACCTTATACACACAATATATAATAATAATTAATGGTTATGATTACATTATTTACAAAACCCAATATGATACAATTCTATATACCCGAAAGAATAAAATAAATAAAAAAGGAAGCCAAAAATACCACGAAATCCAAACAAAATAATTACCTCAAAACTTTTCCACTCCACAGTACCTCAAGTTGTCACAAACTTATAACTCTTAGAAAATATACGGCTTGTACCCATCGCATGTGTAATGATGTAAAATAGTGTCTACGATATTAATTACACCATAACACGACATTAATGTAAGGGATTCTCTAGGGGAGGATTACATTGTGCAGACGACTCGCAGTAATCCAAGTTTTAAGTAATGTCGCGGGTTGAGTTGAAAGTTTGGTCGTGAGAGTACGTAGTGGTAGAAAGTAAGGGTTGAAATCAGTCAGGTGTGTTAGAACTATTTGGTTAATGGCTAATAAGAGATAAGATACGTGAATGCCACTTTAGGTAAAATATTTAGCTTTTGCTGGCTTTGTTGGAAATATGCTATTTAAAAATTTGAGAAAATTCTGACTCTGGGGATTGTTAGGTGACTAAAACTTCACTTTTTTATTTCTTTTCCCTTCACATAATTATAAGCCTTATCTACCTCTTTTCTCTATTACGATGCGGCAATGAAAAGGGAGCTGACATAGTAATATTTCGTAAACGTTGCCACGCTACCTATTTTAGTTATCCCATTATTTAATTATGTAGATACCTTTATTACACTGTATTCACATTTCTACGCTCAATTTCATATCCTCTTATCTTTTAATCCCCCACATACATCAACTGAAGACAAATTACGTACAAAAATCTTGCCCAAATTCTTACGTGCCACTGTAAACAGAACTAGGTCGACAAGTTGCCGGTAATAGGATGAAGAGATTAACTTTGTTTGCCCAAATGTATAGCTGAATTAGCAAAATGAACGCTGGTAACTGGATATAATCGTCACTTTGTCTTGACTACGCTCAAATGATGGAGATTTTGTCTTAAGTTCCGCTGTGAGTGGCGGTAATTCGTAGGATTTTTTGGGATTACATTTTTTTTGCTTTTGCTAAGATTTGTATTTAGGATAGAAGTGACACAAGTCTACGTAATCAGATGTATGTGTTTGCTTATTACATTATTTTCTCTTTCAAAGACAACTCATTGTTAAAAACGAGATTCATAAGAAAATCACATTTTGTTACTCTTAAATGAAGGTACAATAGGTATCCCAAAGCTTTGCAGTAAGTTTCATTTCTGATGTCATGGCGTGATTTAACACAAACAAAAAAACAAAAGCATTCCTAATTCAAACATTCTACCATTGACAAAGACTAAGCACCTCAAAGACTCGTCACGTCGAAAGCCATTCCATCAAATCCCCTGGTTGGTTAACCGCAAACGTAATGTAGCAGAGAAGACGAATTTAATGTATTTTACCGAGATAGATACGGCAATGTGACGTCATGTTAATGTTCCGTGCATACCACAGATCTAAAAGGATGGATACGGCTGAGTGGGAAAGGAAGTTCAAGTTGACTGTTGAAAGATGAAAAAAGATACGTACGGAAATAGTTTGTATGTTTATTTTGTGTGAACTGTTTTCAAAATATTTATCTACTGATTCATTGAACTCGACCATGTATACTAGATTTTTTTGAAAAATTGCTAGCTGTTGTCACACTTACATAAACAATTCACCAGAGTTCTCACTGCATAAAATGCCTAAGTATCTTGTCACATCTTGTCTCAGACCTTTGTCCACAAACCCAGACGTTGAGAAAAACGCTCTAATGACTGTAAAGCAAAGAAAAGGTTTTAATGCGCGTCCCCTCTACCAAACAGACGAGTGTCTCTTCTGCTTCGGAGGACACGGACACAGAGTAGAAAATTACTCTTTTTATTTTATTAATACTGACCAGTGTGAAAAGATATGCTGGAGACATATGCCTGGTAGGAAAGCAAAATCCTTTAGAATTACCATTTTAGATTGAGCTCTCTTGAGTAGAAAGTATGTGGCGATACAAACCTCTTTAGATTGGTTGTTGAAAAGGTTTATCTAGTCTTTAAATGTCTGTTTTTTGTTTAAGTTGGATAAAGATATTGCTTACTTGTTGTAGTCGTGTTTTAAATGTCTCTTTATTTAGTTTATAGCTTAATGATCGCCATTTCAATACAAATCATTGGTGTTATTTTGTGCTTTGTAGATTGAACCTCGAAACGATTAATATACGACGATAAAAACGTAATAGTTGAAGTGATTGTAATATTAATATTCATTCGGTAAAAATGGAAAGTAGTTTTTGCGTGAGAGTGTGACAGACAGACGGAGTTACTTTTGTATTTTATTTTATTTTAATCAAAAAAGGAACAACAAACAGCTACACTATGTGATATTACAAAAATTATTATAGTATTCATAATATTAGTAAGAAGCTCTCCAGGAACTTCTCTCCGATATTTTAAAACCGCCCAGATACTTACAGCTTGAACAACACAACTTACTAAACAACCTCATTTCATAGAAAAACAATTTCTTCCAATACAAAACAAAATAAATACTTTTCTAAAAATACAAGTACGTATAACAATTGGAGCAGACATTTTGTATCCGCCGCCATCTCGATCATTAAACGCGTGTAATGAAACACCCGCCCGCCCCGGGCAAAGTGCGTAAAGCCGGTAGCTTCGGATAATAACCGGGTAATGTATGATATATATTATCATGGCTTGGTTATCTTAACGGATGTAATTTAGTGGGAAGTGACCGTGATGTGGGGTACCTAGTGTTTTTGGGTCACCTGTATATTTATAATTTTCGAGGACTTTTCGGCTCGTTAGAGCGGTTAACCCCCTAGAAGCTTAGTTCAATGATAAGTTCTATATTTCTCGGCAGCAGAGCTTTCGGCTTTACATAATATACATAAGTTATTTAGTTTTCCTTCATTTTGTAGCTTCTGTTTGCAGTATTGCAAGCTTTGTCTGTGAATTAAATATCCGGCACATTACTGTCGGACTTACTGATTTCGGGGAAGCAAAGGGATGTGACTTTCTTGGTTTTACCAAAATCAATTCAAGAATTCTCATGACTATTTATAACATTCATGTTAGCAATCATATTTATTCAATAACGAATGTTAAAAGTAAAGAGATTGAAATATATTTTTTCTCAGAAATTCTTAGAAATGAACAAGAGCACCGTTTGAGAAGTAAAGCACACTCAGATGCACTAGACGTTTAATAAGGCATTTGCAATAGCAGTCAACGTTTCGAGCCGATTGGAGACAAATTAAAGTCTTCTTTCAAGATGCTGTGTGCCACAAGTTCTAAAAGGGGTATTTTTTTAGGAGAAATATATGAGTATGTCACATTTTCATATTTCTTGTCAATTACCTTGGTTGTAAAAACATGCTATTGCTAATGCTTGTCATGTCATAGAATGACCTCCATTGTTATGAAAAGGAATTCTCATCCTTTTCTGAAGTTTACTATCTTTTTTGTTAAAATTATACTGAATTTGAAATTCCACTGAAATGACGAATTATAATATAATTATTAGACCAAAAGCAATCCACACAATATTACCGTACCTTTGTACTTACAGACAGTAATATACAAATAAAAAGTCAATTCAACACACACATAAAAGACTTCTAATTAAATTCCAACAAAGCACTTCCTACAACATCGACTTGATAACACAAACTGGTTATTAATTCCTTATAAAAGCTGGAGCAAATATTTTCCTGTATCGCTATCTTCTGAAGTAAATATTTTCTTACAAGTGACCCGCTCCGGTGTCACACGGGATAACAGTATGTCCCCACTATTTAATGGAAGTTATTATACATTTAAACCTTCCTCTTTAATTACTCTATCTATTAAAAAAAACGCATGAAAATCGGTTGCGTAGTTTTGAAGATTTAAGCGTACAGGGGGACATAGGGACAGCATAAGCGATTTTATAGCTTTGTTTTCATACTATGTAGTGATATCCTGTTTTCGCTGTTCTGTTTTAGCTTGTACCACAGTCTAAAGTGTAACAAGGCAGGAGAGAAATGAGCTTCAAGGCAGAGACTGTCTCATAATGCTGGTGTTTACAGCAAGGATTTTAATATGAACATCGCTTCGTGCACTTACCAACGTGTAGAATGTTCGCGTTTCGACACGCGGTCTTAGGCTGTTGGTGTTTGAGTGATCGCTTTTAACATTGGTTATTGTTTTCGTTCTATATTTAGGTACCTATATGTTTTTATTTATATTCACTTGTATTTTGGACGATAGTTCGGCTTTGTTCAGCAGTGGATGTTTTTAGGATGGTTACCCAGTTACCTCTATCCTAGACGTACCTACCGAATTTGATTATAATTATGCTATACTTTAAACCTAAAATCTTAAATCCTGCTTAGGCATCAGATTTTTTTCCTATCTCGGCTGGACCTCATAATCATAACTAATAAATACACTAATTTTTGCTCCATTCAAGTAAAGCTATGCCATATCCATATAATTTTTTTAACATTCTAATAATTTACGCATGCAATTTTCTACACATCCTCAACTCTCATCTCCCATCAGCGACGATCAAAATTTTCCACAGACGTGCGTTCCCTCCGACAGGCTCGCAAGTAGTGAGCTGCCGGCAATATTTCAAGCAACAACAATACCTGTCAGGGCCACACAACTCAATTACGTTCGATCTACCGTCACTAATGCCAATGAAAAAATTGTATTGCCGTTTTTAAAACGTTCCATTCGATGGGTTTTTGTTTTCCTTTTTTGTTGTTGTTGATGTTGTTTTTTTTTTGTATGTGCTTACACAGGTATGTGTATGTCATGTATCCTCCTTTAGGAGATAGTAGACGTACTTAAGGAAAATACAATGGGTGTCCCTATGTATGTGTGTACCATATAAAGCTTCCATGATTAGAACCTATGTAGTTTATATTCGAAAACGGCAAAAATTGGATAAGAAACAGGTCAGGAATAATAGGAAGTTGATTTCAAACTAAAACTGGTAAAAATATTCCTAACACCACATTCAATATTCTATGCATTCTAACGAACTGTTTTGATTCATTTATCGAATGATCTGTATGTGCACAATGTCTTCGCTTAAATTGTATCCAGAGCTAGTTCTCGTACGAGGAATCGATCCTGGGATCCTCTGTTTGGCTTGTTGAACATTGCGACAACCAGGTTATAAGGCGTACGAGATTATTACCATCAAAACATAGCTAAGAACACCATGTAAATAACCAATATTCCCACAATTTCCTATATATCCCTGGGAACCAACACCTTCCCTAAACCGAACATACAAATCCATTTTTGCGTTCTATCTGCGTAATAGATAACGGCCAACAACAAACCTAAAGCCGGTGGCACACTATCGGCTGTTCGCAAACAACAGCTCGCAATAAACGTAGCATTTGCATTTCCCATTACGGTTGTGTTTGCGTACTAGTCGGTGAGTACCGGTATTTGTGCTCCCGATAACAGATTATGTATGGCCAGTAAAATCACTTTTTATGGTAGTCCTGTGTTCGCGTGTTGTGTGCACCGGGCTTTAGTTGGATTAGTTTTAATTGAGATTTGGTGAATTGTAATTTGGGTTTTGGATGCGAGCGGTTATGAGAGTGTTGTCATTTTTGGTGTGTGGCTGTTCTCAATGAAGGTGACAATAATTTCAGGGCACTGAATGTAACGAGTACGTAGCATAACAGCTTAGAACATTCAAATACTTAATTATCTGTGACTCTCCTCTTAGCCTTTGTCTAGTTAGTTATTTACAACTGAGAATACAGTCTCGGGTTTTTCAAAATGTTGACATGCTAGTTGTTTTACTTATGAAAGACCCTTTTCTCACAGCATTTCTCTTTCGACGGAAACATTTATTAGGTAATTGGAGCCACAAAAACTTCTGTTTGAAAAATACTCTGATACGGAAAGTAAATTTTTATATACTGCTCAGGAAACCGTAAATTGAATTTAGCTTTTATCGTAAAAAGTAGCTATCTTTGACAAAAATGCAAGTACCCCTCGAATCAATTCCAAGTAGTCCCACCATATACTCTTACATATCACCTGCAGAAGAGCCACACATACACTCAAGTGCAAGTATAGTGACCGCACGCAACAAAGAGACATCGCATTTGCATGCCCATTAGTGCCCCGATGCCGCGGCGATGTGTTGACAAATGCAGTTCGACACTACATGCATATTTGGACGACATATTCGAAGGTTCGATGTGTCGATGCTTAGGTTTTGGGGCTGTTTAGAACGTGAAATATCGGAGTTTGTAGTTTGAAGTGGTAGCAAATATCACGCGATAAGTACTTCCAGTAATTTTGCATTTGAGGTTAACACATATTGTTTTTGAATTAAAGCTTAAGACTTACGGTCTTAGTAAAAAAAGTTATACAGGCGTTTGTCACGTGTTAAAGAAAATATTCACTTATACGTGACGAAAGCCTATTTAACTTTATTGTAGTAAGACCATTTAAGTATATAAAATGATAATGGCATTATTTATCCTACATTAAATTCTTACTTAAAGGTGCTATTATGTTAATGTAGACTCTTGTTACAGCTAAAAGTTTACATTTGCTCAAGTGCAGGAAAAAATACCTAGACAGATCTATTTCTGCATTACGGTTACCAGGAAAGCTCGTATTAAACATGCAACATGCACTTTGTATCAATGTCAGTACTCGCTAAACATCCGTTTGCACACACTCCATTAGACTCAAAGAAAGTTAAATTACATCGCAAGGGAGAAAACTCGTAAAAATATCTCGCTGTGAAATGTGGATGTTTGTCAAAAAGTCCATTTCTACAAAATGCTTGCACATGTCGGACCGTCCTTGATGAAAGCCTCATACGTAGAAATAAAGAGATCTCATTACACTCGAGTCCCAAAAAAACTACACATCTTTAAATTTTCACAAAATAAATACATTTTTGTTGAAACAGAACTAAAAGTTGTAAAAGCTCTGGACTTGTTGGTAAACTGCAGTAGTTGTTTATCGGAAACAATTAGTACACTGGAGCTCGTTAGAGTAGCCTAAATTACATGCTTTAAATAGTACAAAAGTGCGCCATACATTTTTGCAAACCTTAATTAAAAGCATTATTTCCTTTGACTATTCTTATTTTCTTTTGTACACAAAAAGCAAATGTATTCTTTGTATTACCTGACCAAGAAAAACGAACACAAAACAAAAAATAGAGATAATTTAGGGAACAAACAAAGCTTACAACAGTGCCAAGCTCGATTTGTTGCGATTATCTAGCTAGTTAATCAAGATTAACTGGGCCCACGCTCAGAACTGACGTTTAAATAAATTAATATCATTACGTAACAAATAAACCACTTTATGCGGCCAATTTCGTTTCGAATACCCCTAAATTTGACATGCGATCCAGTTGATAAATGATACAACAAAGAAAGAAAATGTTCAAAGACATTTAAAAATACTGGAAACCGCAATAGTACAATAAAATATTTTTATGGTGTTTTTAAAATAATAAATGTGTCCGTATTAAAACACACATAACAGTAATTTCTATTCATAAATAAATATCAATAATTTACGACTTCCAACGTTTATTTATTTAGCAATGCAAATTGCGACAACATTATAAAAATATTTACATGGTGCGCTAGTAATATTGTCCGGACGTGTATTTATCGCGTCATTGCACCATTCCCTCCTTTTTAATCACTGCAGCGTAAAAAAACAGTTTTTACAGTTGGTTTCAGCAATATTGCTTTATGTAGTCGACGACATGTGTATCTGTTTGTAATAAATGTATCCGTAGGTATGGTAAATATTTTGCTCCGTGATTTATAAATGGAATTTATTTTTAGTACGATTTTGGTATGGATGGATTTGGGCCCATTTTTTTTGATAAGCAGATTAAACCTTTTTGGTGATTCCGTTTTTCAATAAAGTAGGTATCAGGTACAATACATCACAGCATTTTTAAAAGAGTATTATGATTCATAAAATGTAGTCTATATTTTTGGTGCAATTTTTGTCAAAATCCGCTTTTTTATTACAGAGATGAATGACTATTTACATTATAGAATAACGTTCTCACCTAACTTCTGAATAACGATGAACACCAACAATTTCAACAAAATCTATTGACTCCAATACTTAAATATTTACCCTCGCTATAAATTATACAACTCATTGAACGAGTTATTAATACTGTACAAAATTGCTCAGTGTCCCGCGAAATGTTTTGGCAGTAATGAAATAATATTTTTGATGGCCAAATTGCTTATTATTCGCGCTATCACTGGGCCGGAATTCACGCGTCGGAATTCCGGATCGCGGAGTAATTTCATATTGATATTTTGCGGATTTAACGACGGTAATATTAGGATGATATCTTTTTAGTGTAAGTAGTTTTCTGGTGATTAGTTATTATTGTCTGCTACTGATTTTTTTGAGATAAACAAAGTTACTGAAAATATCTAAAAATCATCGTACATTCTATTATTTTATTATTGAAACATCACATAAACTCACTGCTAAGATAGCTTCCGCCCGCGGAAGTCAGTCACATCACATCCCAAGTGAAAAAGTAATAGTAGCATATGACTTACCTTTGTATAAGCTATGTTGCTGCATGCATAGTTCTATCAATATCAGTTTTGTAGTTTTTCCATACATCCATTCATTTAAGTATGTCTAAAAAAACTATTAAGTTTTGCTTAACTTTTCTTTACATTCTCGTGAAGTTTCCCCTAAATCTACTTAAAATAAACGTACAAAAATTGCCAACAATAAAACGGAGTTTCACAAAGAAAAATACAAAGGCAACATCAGCAATTTCCACCACCTTAGGGTCGCAACATATGTGATTTATGTCCAATACTTATTCAATACAGCATTCGTAGTCGCGTACTCGCGCGACTTGACGCGATAAATCTGAGGCAGGCGCGCGACAAAAATATCATTATTTGAATTTACATAGAAATAACGCTTGTGCGTCGCGTCGTATGTGGTGATTTTATGCGCGCGTTTTATTGATGCTTTCAGTAGGGCTGGCAGAGGAAGAAAACCAGAGGATTTTCTTTAGTGAAATATTATGAAATAAGTTTCTCATTTACTACATAGTTAGAATTTTATCTGAAAATAGCGTATTTATCTAAATTCGATCAGTCGCAAAGTAAAATCTACAGCAACACTTCCGTTAATCTTATCCCGGCTCTCGTCACGGTAAAGTTCACACGAACATTAAAACCAACAAAGCATATCGCGATCCTTTGAAAATCAACAGATCTAGACAATACCGCTTAACAAACAAGACTTAAATGCACTCCATCCAGCCAAAACTCCAACATCTTTAATCCTTTGTCCCAACTTGCTATGTGACAGACAGACAGACACGTAATAAGCTCAAATGCTATTGTTTAAATCGCGGTTACTACACTGCGTAGTACAGAAACGGCTTGATTACGTAACTCTATGGAAATTGTGTTGCTATTGTTTATGCTTGTCTAATTTGTAGAGCATGTTCTTGGGTGTCTCTGGTAGTATTGTTATGGTAGAAATATGATTTTGAGTGACGTGTTGGATACAAAGTTAGTATATTATCTCCGCTTATAAACGCATGTTATTAAACCAGTGACGTAAAATACCAATATAGCTACCAAACCAAGATTTATTATTTGCTGTCAGGTTTATACCAATAAGTCCACATATCTTTCAAATCTTTCAGACTAAGTATTTTGACTAAGACTACTATTATTTTATGGAAAAAAAGCTCATGGAAAACACGTATTCTCATGCCATCTATCGAAAGTCTTTTCAATTACCAGAAAGTAAAATCAACGCAAACTCTTTCGTGCCCATTCCAAATTCAAAACGACACGTAGTACAGTCGCGACACAAAACAGAGGCACGACCGCTCCAGTTAATCCTGGTACAGTCGCCGCCACAATCTGACAGGCGACCACATCGCTTCTGCCTGCACTGTGGGGCTAAGATCCAGTGCTACCGTTTAAGGCTGAATGTTGAATGATTGAATTGAATTGTAGGACTTGAGATGACGCTTGCAAAATGAGTTATATTGAAGGGTATGTTAGATACAAGAAGCTTTAATATTTTTATTTATAACTCTTTAAAAGAAACCTGTTTCATAGCTTAACACTTCCTATCCATAGGTACTGCACAGGTTTCTTAAGTCTTTGCGAAATTCTATGTATTTAAAATAATGGCGTTATAGAGTCATCGGATCAAAGAGACCACAGACTGATGCCTGCTGACAAAAGATATTTGTTTCAGTTAAAAGTATATGATAAAAATAAGCAAACTCATAAACATGGTAAGTATTGCGAAAATATCCCATTCTCACAGTATACGGTACACATACAGACTGTTTAAAATATAAGGCTGGTTGCATATTTGGCACCAGATGTATGCACGTCGAGCCGATAAATATTCAACGGAACATACGTGTCTATTGTAAAATATTTAGTGACACGGAAATGCAGTCGATGCCAGCATTATTTTCATACCGTTAGGTGCCTAATGTTATACCTTGTAAATATGTATTGTTGTTGAAAGTACTACTCGAAGTATTTACCTATACTTACCGTTACCTCCTCTCACACGGAGAAGGATTGGACATTAATCACCACGCTTGCTCAATGCGGGTTGGTGATTTTACCCATACTTATCCGGAATTTAAACATCAACTAAATTGTCGTATCTATTTACTACAACAATCATTTAAGTAATAATATAAATTCAGGCAGGAAAGTTAAAATGATTTCTCACTAAAAACTTGGGATGGATATAGCTTGAACTCCAAGTGACGACACAGCACCTATCTAGATGTAATAATTACTTTCTTTAAAATGCCGTGAAGTAGGAGGAATTGTGCAGTTCTTGTACACAACTGGACAAGACTTTTGCTGAACGATCCGTGAAACGCGACCAGTAAATCATTCAAAAGAACAAATACCATAACAGAAAACCCATCGAACTTTCACATCTCAGTACCTTTATACATACAACACTATTCGTCATTACATAATTCAATATACGTTTTTCATTACTGGCAGTGTATCAACGCTCAACCCTACCGCCGCGAATTGGGGTTCTACTGGAATATGGTATTTCTCATTTCCGCACACTGCCGGAATTCCTCTTGTACATTTATTTTTATTCGTATTTGTATTCGTTTCCTGTAACGCAGTATATTTTTGCACGACGGTTCTATTTGTGCGATCGGGAGGGTGCGTTTGGTGTCACGCCTTGCTTGGTGATGTAGGGTTAATTAGTTGGTATGCGAAAAATTATACATTATTCCATTGCAACATATTGATCTATTTGAACACCTGAAGTTATATATTGCCTAATAAGTAATCAAGACCACAAAACTTTGTGTGTAAATTACAACAAAAACAAACAAACATGGTATTTAAAGAATACTTACTTTATTCTCTTTGGTAACTTATCTTTCAAATTGATTCACGCTATTCTGTGGACAATGGCGTATGTCGATGTCAAATATTTTTAGGTATTAAAAAAGTAGCCTTTTCATGCAAAATTCACAACCACTTATCCTCCGCATACGTTAACACTTCCTTCTCCCTAATAAATCAAAGTTTTATTTAATATAAAACACCGATATATTATACTTATAAAGAGCACGTGTAAATCAAACGCACGTGTCGACTACTAAATCTGTCGTGAATAAAAAAGGCGCACGGGACTTGTCGTAAACCATGAGAAAACTCCACTTTATGGTGGCATGAGGCCAAAGGGGGCACCATTGCTGTACGCATTTTATAAACGTCAAAGGTAAGGAAGAATTGTGGCTAGTGGAAGGGTTAGCGGATTTAGTTTTCTGTGTTCCTTTTTTGAGCAAGTAACTAAGATCATTACTTATTACAACGAGTTAACATCGTTCTTTTCTCCGAAAGATTTGTATGATATGGTATTGGAAACAAAATATCAATTGGGGCCAAACCCATACTCGCAAAAATAATTTACATAATAAGCTGCCTTATACATAGATCCTGATATCTTTTTCTTAGTAATAGCGCTTCTAACAACGAGTTACGATTACCCGTCAATTTTAACAGCTTCTGTTGGTTACCTAAAACGGAATCAGACTCATCTTTGCTCCTCCGGACAAAAAGAAACACCATCTACGTTAATTATTCCATCACCCAACTAATAGCCAAAACTATAAACAATACCATCCTTATTATGTTCCCTTCACAATAAAAGACGATAACTTCCTCAAGCATGCAAGCCATTAAGCCTAAGCGCACTAATCACCAATGAAAAGCACTTTTGTCTCTCGTAATACAAAAATCAGAACCCCTTGGCCAAACTTTACCGTTGGCCAGACAATACAAACATGCGTAGACGCGTTTAGGGGCAGAACTCCTCAACCGTAAATAGCTCGTATGTTATAAGCTTATTGCTTGTCTGATAGAACTGTTGACTGTGTTATTTGAGCGGCGAACGTATGTTGGCTGTTTGGTTTTACAGTACAATCAAAATAATGGAGATATTCTTTAAAGAAAATCGAGTTTAGTTACTGTTAGTATGTTCATAAAACCACAAAGATCCGTCGTTTGGTGATATGAGATATCTTTTCATCACATTTAAATTAATGGGTAAGCTGGGTGGTGGGAAGAAAGTTCTTAACACATTTAGATCTCTATACAACCTACACCAATATATCGACAAAAACAACAAAGCGAACAAAAAGTACCCTTAAAAAATATTATAATAAAACAAAAAATAAACCCGAAAACTTTTCTAAAACACCAACAGACCCCTTCAACTTAAGCCAAGCCCTGAAAGTTGGGAAAAAAGGTCCGATTCTCAACAAAAGGAGCATCCACCGTACGCAACAATGCTGTGATCTCTCTAATGAAGAGTTTTGTACACAAAGGGAACGGCCCAACTCTTTTATTAATACCTCATGTTATGAGCCAACCGTTTGCCTAACATATGGACTTTATTGCTGGTGAATAAGGTGTATTTTTAGCTAAGTTATATTATTGTTTGCGCAGATATACATGTAACAACTATCATTACACTGAAACTAGACATTACTCTTCAAAACTACATGTTTTTATTTTCCATTTAAACAAAACACGCTCAATATGAATCTTTACTACATTGAACAGTGTCTAAAGTACAAAATATGTCCTTAAAAATGACTGATGCTTTTAAAGGTTAAAATAGAAGTTAGAGCCTAAAGAGATTCAAACACTGTCCTATGAAGATAGTAATACGACTTAAAATATCACTTTTAAACGTAGGCCTCCCCAAAACGCCAACATTTCTTGGACAGCTCGCATCTATCCACGGCTCGCCACGTTAAACATGTTTTTTTTTGCTAATGCTATTTTTGGGAAAATAAACCGCCCCTTATCAAAAACGTGATGAAGTATTATGCTAGTATAGGTACCTTCTCGAAATCAAAATCCACACGGTCATCTCAAACAGCTGTTTTATTTTCCCATCTACATGTATATTTATCAACCGATCCGCCACTCATAACGTGGGTAAACAAACATTCTTTTGAAGTACATACGTTGAAAGCATTACGGCGGCGTTTGCAATTTTTCACATAAAATATTCACATACGGATGTTGCGTGAGGGAATGCATCAGTACTACGGTCGACGGTGGTTCACGCACCCTGTTTTATGGGGTAAGTAGGACTCCAGCTGGTATATGTGATACTTGACATATAAACCGCGTAAGTACATCGGTGATGGCAGCAAATGGGTTAAACAGATTTAAAAAAAAAAACAGTCCTGTATTTATCTCTATCTTTACAGATACACACTCTATCTTTAAAGATACTCTATCTTTGTGGTCAACGTTCAGGCTTAACCAAATTGCTAAAGATGGAAGAGAAAATTGCTCCAATTGATTTTACAAATATAAAAGGATATTGTTCAGAAATTTCGATGTAAGCAAAGGAAATGTAAAGCTCACCTCCTGTGCATCCAACGGTAAATTCAACCATAACCCCTCCCATCATAGTCAGTTAAAAAGCACGCTTGAACGCGATTTGATAGTTCTAAAGGCCTTCCTTTATATTTATTGCCATCAATTTACCAAACAATACTAGTCTCGCAAACTTAATTCTACAACCAACCAATACAAAACTGACTTTAATACAACTCAATAGAGTATATAATTGTATGCAAGTGAAGCAAAAAAGTTTGTTCATGTTTGGCTGGTTGCCACTACTGGCTAGCTAAAAAATCGCCAACGAATGAAGGTGTAAGCTGAAATGTTTCGAATTCGGTTAGTTTTAACGAAAAATAATGGACTGTGCATTAATATTTTTGGCACTATTAAATGTATCATAATGTTCCTTTCAAAATGCATTGTGCATCGAAATAATCGATGATTGTCATTAAAAATTTAGGTGCCGAAGCTCCAAAGTTATAAAGCTATATTTCTAACACGCAAAGTATGTATTTTTTATTGCACTAAAACATTTAATCTAGTAAAATTGCAATATAAGTAACTTTTTCGTTTCACAGATTATTTTCAAAATGGTACAATAAACGAAGCGAACGAACGAACTACTTTCGAAATTGAATAGGTACAATACCTTCTTCAGGTAGGAATCTTAAAATAACAAATCGTCCGTCGTTCCAAAGATACTGAAAATGTTTGTTTATTATTTTTGCTTCAACTGCACTTCAGTTAAGTGTTTCCAACACTTTCATTTTGTAATAATTTTATTTGCCACTACATTCTAGCCACTAGTTTCTTATAGAAAGCTTAAAATTTCTAGAGTACGTCCAGTAGTTCCAAACAATTATCACATAGAAATCAATTAAATAAAGTTAGTTGAAAATATTTGTATTTAGTCAACTACATTTTTGCTAGAAGTAATTAAACCATATTTTTTATTATTTACATAGTTATATTTACATAGATATTTACAACACAAAAAACATAAAAACATAAAAATCAAAACATAAAAATCTTCGAAGTAGGTCTTTATGAAGCACTCAGATAATAAAGTCTGTTTAAGACGACACGAATGTTACTCATGACACTTTTGCATCTTAGCACTTAGTAGTAAGGTAAGGAGTACCATAAGCTGGAAGTTATGGTGTTAGTATCTCAGGTAGAGGAATATATATGGTGCTTTCTAGCAGCAATCGCCGAGTTTATGGCAACCCGGTAGATATTAATGTTACTGTTCATAGTGACAGATTACCAGAAATAATAATCTACATATAAAACATTTTATCAAACGCCCAAAATTTCAAATAACTTCACATGCCCAAATCTTGCTTCTTTAAAAAAAAAACAGTAATTTCATGTTAACCCTCAAACGCATCAATCTAATTTCATACTTATCCAAAGCACAATCTTATCTTTCGTAAAATATACTGTCCTTGCAACGAATATATGACCCGGGGAGCACGGGGTCACCCCATGCAATACCCCATACGATTTCCTCGATTCAAATCACGAAAACAAAGCTGTTTTTACCGCCATTCAACTGTTATGACGTAATGAATTAAAAACGTTACAACACTGAATGCTTTACGAGTATTAATTGTGAGTGATTCGAGTGACCTGGACACGCGATGCCTGTTCGCAGTACTGTTGAAGGTGAAAGAATGTCTTTTTACGCATGTTTGCCAGTTTTGTGATACCGTAAAGTTGGTATTAAGAATGTTATTGCTGATCATGATGTGCTGGGACATGAAAATGGTGATGGTGATTAAATGGATGACATACAGTAAAAGCTGAGTAATTATGTCTAAATTACACGTGTATAAGCAGATCAATTGATTAGATGGTCTTTTCAATACACTGAAGCACAGGACAAGAAAATCTTTTCAATCCTAAGGCACAAATACTCCAACAAGATTTCGCCATCAAATTTCAATTTTTCAATCCAAACAATACGGAAACAGTTTCAAACACGAACATAAATCTGTGAAATACAAAAATAAAATGCGAACAACAATACAAAATTGAAAAGAATCAAGAAAAATGCTTTCATAAAATTCGGTTGGAAAATAATAAAGCGACATGACAAGCTAAGTCTAAACCCATAGGCTTATTCATGCTCCGAAGGGCATTCTATCAAATGTCAACCGTCGACCTTTTCGGGATTGTTTCCAACGTGGCCGTCGTGCCGTGAAATCAACGGTATCTTTACAATATAAACATCCTTTGGAAGATCTGTCTCCTGTGTATCGCATTTGCTATCCTTTGTTCCGAAGTGAACAGCCTTCGTATCGGACTGGACGGCGTATGTAGTGTATTAGATGACGTGACGTTTTGTAGCTCTTTGGTATTCTGTGCGGTCTGGTCTAGTTACTGGTAGCGACCTATGGTATAACTTATACATGTTCGTTTTTTGAAGAAAACCTTGGTTCTTCGTTCCTATATTTAAAACCTAACCATACCTTTTACTATAGAAAAGCTATCACTCCATAGGAAAACGTCTACGCGCATTTGCACGATAGCTTTAAAGTTTAGGTTTTCATAGTTTATCAATAGCAGTAAAAGTTTCCTATATTTTGCTTCCTAAGCTAAAGAACACTCCTAGAAAACATCCAGATTTCCAACGGCATTATTTACTCTATTTACTCCATTAAAAGCCTGACTTTAACCATGAATGGTCAATAACCATTCCGCTTTGCTAAAGTATCAATTAGAATAAGTTTCGTCCCTCTATTCGGTGAAATCTCTTGGGAAAAGGAAATCGTTTGGGAAACTTGGCCAGTTTGACGATCGTTTTGTGAAATACAAACGTAAGCGACCGAGTTACCAAATATCCTATAGAAACTCAACTGTACCAAAACTTCTAATTTTGAAGATATGCCAACTTACTGGTAAATAGACTTTGAAATTGTTTGGTTGGAGACAATTGTTCTAATTTAATTGACTGAACTCAAATGGCCTGTTTTCCAGTTCTGGGTCTGAATTAACTATATCAACTGATTTGTAACAGCTTCGCACAAACTTTCAAGGATCAGAAGTTGGTGTGTAGCATTTGGTAAAATCATTCATATCTTAGCCCATCATTACTATTACGAAAAACTTTTCAACCTTATCCTTAATTCACTTCAAATTGTGAATAAAAAAACATTGAAACTTTTGATATACATATATCAAAGTAACAGTCTAATTCTGTAACATTGTAGATTATCATGGCAAATTATCTCCAAAAGAATTAGACACAGTAGCTAACAAAACCATTAACCTAATAACGAGTCCAATGAAGCCAAAACATCACTTACCAACTTACTTGACGTGCACTCTATCAAGTGAAGTACTAGGCGCCCATAAGCCACAGGAGGCAAACGCAAGAGTTATCTAAACAATCCCATAGAAGAATGTTAATAGTTCGGAACAATAAAGTATTGGCGGTCACGCGACCGCATCACGCTACGGCCAGGTATGCGGGGGCACGGTATTACGTACACTTTTTCTGGGAACCTGGTATTAACATGATTGGACTAACTGCATTGGTTTTATGCGTCTTCAGGAATTTGTTTGGTCTGTTAAATTGTTTGTGGAAATTAGAAAATTCTTGCAGTTGCATTCTGATGTTCGAACACGCATTTTCTTCTTGAATGAGTCTTGGAACTAATGTCAATGTTCTTCAAAATAAAATAGTTTTACGTAGTCAACATCACGAGCCAATACGTGACCTAAATGTTTTACCATCTCATACCGGAGAAAATATATTCATTTTTCCGATACCTAAACATGGAGAATTTTCAATTTTAAGCCTCTGTGAGACGGGTGTTACGCCGATGGCATTAAAATAAAATACGAGCGGTGTCGTCCGTCGACACGTAAGCGCCATCCATCACTAGACCGTGTGCAACCCTCTTTACAATACAACGTAGACGGGCTGCAAAAACTCAAGGAATTTGAGCTGTTATTTTTTATTTTAAATTAGGAACACATCTGTCAAGAGATGACAGCGAATTATTTTGTTTTAAAAAAGTTGAATATCGAATTTCGGAAAGTAGAAGAAGGTTGAATTTAAAAGTAAAACTGGCCCTTGTAAATGGCCATCCTTTTTTGTCATTACTGGTCATAATGCTTTTGGATTTGCTTTTTTCAAGGAATAATGAAAATAAAACTATAGAGGTAGGTACTATATGTCGTTGGTTGTTTTATATTGATTGCAACTCCTACACAGTACCACTTTACTCACAAATCAATTAACATTCCATAACCGAGTCCCTTTCACACTTTTCCTATTTGTTTACTTTCAAATAAGTATTCACAAAGTCGTCTGTCTGCCCCCTATGCATCACAGCACTCCGCCATTGACGGCAGAGCGAATTTTTGAAAAATGTAAAAAGGTCACTTGGGCCGTCACGTAAAAGGCATTTATTTCGACACCGACTCTGACTTCGGGTTTGGCTCCGACTTCTTCGACGGCTTTAACACGAAACGGACGTTATAAATGGTTTTTGCTTATTTTTCAATTATTCCATCGGAATGTATGAAATATGATCGGAGGTACGATTGGACCGGAAGATGGGTCTTTCAACATTAATTTTTCTGTCGGAAATGGAATCGGAAGTGAATTCGATTGAATAATGTACTGTTTTGTTGTTTTGTTTGGCGATAGTAAGTAGGTACATATTTGTAAAGGTTTTTTTTACAGATAGTAGTTAAAAAAAATTCTTGCTGTTTTATGTTTAAGCGGACTATTTGTAAATTTTGTAAGAAACAATTTACCTTTAAATATGTTTAAGAAATAAATTAGCAATAGCAGCTTAGCAGCAATTCACGATAACCTCGATTGTAACAAATATTTATTTTACCATATATGTACACACTAACTACACATGAGAACTTGGTGTTGCTTATTTCTACGTTATTCTGCGTTACTCCAACAATAATTTCTTCGAATCTCCAAAATTACCATTTTCAAACCTCTTTTCTCTTGTCAACAGGACATCAACAACAAAATGCTCGGGCGGTTCCCCGCACCGCGAGCGACGGCGACGCGACGACGACGCGGCGACGGCCAGCGGGTTCAGTGCGGCGCTACACCGCAACCCGCCGCCGCCGCCGCCTGCGTTACTGAGGAGGCTGGGAGTGAAGGAGCCTACTGGTGTTGGGAAGGTCAGTTTATTTGTATGAAAGAATTTGGTTGGTTGACCAGGCATTTTGTCACTACGTAACAGGCGTCTTATCACGTACGGTGCTGATAACTTCTTGGAATGAAAATTCAGAGACTTTGTTCCTGAATTGCGACAATGACAGTATGACAAGTGACAGTATTCCGTGTAAAAGAAGTATTGTGGCATCTTTAGCTAACAATGATAGGAATCAGAAATACATTCTTCGAATAATAACATTTTCTTGAAACAGTTTTCGCTAGCTTTCAAACTTTTTAGGCGAGTTCTTTCAGCATTTCCAGTTTATCATCAACTCAAGATAAGTTCATAAGATTTTTTGCAGTCTTTACTTATAATCCATCCTAAAAAAAAAAAACACTCAAAAACGTTAAAGCAAAATATCACAGACAAGTAATTATACTGAAAACCCAAAAACTCAAAGTTTAACTTAACATTAACTCCATCAACCACTAAAAATATTTACCAAAGTACTGAACAACGGTACCAACTTACCGAGTCACGGTGCAATGATTTAAGAGCGGTTTAAGCAACACTTTAATTGGTTGAACCTAATGAGACAACTGATGATCTCGCTAATGAGCTCCTTGACGATGCCAAGGGGATATCGCTTTGTTCTGATCGAGAAGTACCTACGGGAGATTTATTTCTTAAGCTACGTATAAGATAGGAGGTTTAAGAGCTTTTTTAGTAGATAAATTGAGTTCTTTATAGTCCTTATAGTATTAATATAATACAATATTAACGTTATAGCTATATACACTTATTTACACAAATACATTCTTATAACAAATTAAATCACCACATTTCCAAAGGCTATAAAAACTATGTAGGTATCACAAAATTGATTCACATCGCTGTCAGCGAGGATCGTGCCCGACTGCATTGTCACTGCGTGTTTATAGTTCTAGATGTTAGTTCTTAATATTGTGACATACTTAGTGTAATTTTCATTTGTTTAGAGACTTCGCTTTGTAGCTCTAGGAAAATTGGTCACTGTTTTCTATACTTTATTATTTTCTTCTTAATCTACACCAGCAAAAAGTACATTAAAAATCTTCGCTCACAATTTCGGAACACCAGCCGCTATATTACGAACTTATCGACAAAAGACATCGTTACCCATCCCTTAAGAGATAACACGAAACGGGATTTATGTCACATTAATGCGTGTCTTAAATGGCTGCACAGCTACGTATCAGAGCCGGGAATTAACCTTCACAATGCCGGTAATGGTCTTTACGACCGTCTGGTGAACGCACATAAAATGCTCGCTAGAAGACGGGTTAATTAGATTCGAGTGCAGTTTAGTCTTTTGCTTATTCGTTATTGCTTTAGTCGTTGTTAACGTCTTGCAATTTTCTAGACAAAACTTTATAGTTGTCGTTATTCTAATAAATACACGTTAATTCAAGAAAAAAAAAAAATTGTATTTTTCCGTCAACATGACAAATTTTTGTCATTTTATATTAAATCTGGCTTCAAGTCCTGCTAACATTGAGATTATAGAAATTAAAATGCACAAAACTTCCACTGATCTTATTACAAGTCACAACTACGCATACACAACAGTAAAATTTTCCGATCACTTCCAATAAACACTTTAACACAAAAACACTAGACAAACAACTCTTTATTTAGTTAACCGTCGAATGCTAGCTCGGTCTAAAAGACCAATGGCCGATTGGAACGCGAAACGTGCCCGTCGGACAGACCGCTAATGTCATAAGACAGCGGACTAACGAGGCGCACTGCGGGAATCGCAACTGGAATCCCGGGCATATAGCAGACTACACGTGCAGTGTAGGTTTAGGTATTCGACTGATCATCTGTCTGAGCAACTTTGAATGTTGAATGAACGTCAACGTCTGTTTGAGCTGCTGTTTACGGTGCCTGAGTGTGTCGTGATTAGTTTTAGATGTATAAGCTTAGGTGATTTTAGTCAACAGATCTAAAGTACGATTGAAAATGTATAAACTATTACAATTTCGTGACGAACTGCTTGTTTTGTATGGCTTCATCTCAACGGCTCTATTATCAACGGTTACTTGTTGAGCCTGAAAAGTCTGACGCACCAAGTCACCAAGCGTAGAAAACTCACTTAAGATTACTTTCTCAAGAAACTATGGGAACACGATGCAAATTCTTTCTATAGGTAATTATTTCAGCAGCACCACCATTCGTTCTTATCTTTTCTTAAACACCAAAAACTGCAAGCCTCCCAACTACTTCAGTACATTCACGTACTTACTACCACCACCATATACACTCAGTTGTAATATTCCGCAAAGGCGTGCACCGTCGCGCCAGTTTATTTAGTTATTTGCGCGCCGCCAATTACCGCGGCGTCGGCAGGGTTAATGTGATAAGTGACGCGCTAACAAGATGCAGGTGCTGGGATATCGCGTCAAAGGGTTTTATGGCGAAGAAAGAAACGTTTAAATATAATTTGATCTTAAAAGAGTTTTTTGAAGAAACAGAGAAGAATTTTTGAAGTTTCGAAGTTATTGTTACAACTTCTTTGAAACTACTGATTACTATAAGGCTTAATATTTTTTTAGTTTAAACGTTCCAACCTCAGAAAGTACGCCAATCATTTAAATAGTTCTTTCAGTTTTCTATAGCCCAAATTATCTAGGAAGGCTACTTTAAATAAGCATCTATCCTTTTGTTGCTATTGTTTGAGATTCTGAAGATGTTTTTGGTAAAACAGTAGTAAGTGAGTTCCATTGCAGTAGCTTAATGTTAAACATAATACGATAAGTATTAGTAATACCCCTTAAAATGTAACTACATTTTCATAAATACGTAAACTATTGTCGGACGCAAACAAACATGGAACAATAAACAACAATTCAGTAACAACGCAACAATACGATCTATTCAAAACAACAACATATTAACTACATTCCAAAGCCTGAAATAACGATAATTGCTTCGTAAATTAACAAAATAACTAACATTATTGTAAAATATAATTAAGTTTAACAACACAAATAAACCCACAGATACTGTGTAGTTATTTTGCTTTGAACATAAACATTTGAATAACTGTAGTAATAACCGTATCATTAAATGTACATGATACATTCATTTTGTGGTCTAATTTATAGATGATAGCCTGTAAATTAGTAAAATTTCCGTTTTCAGCGGGATTTTGGGTAGAATAATGATCACCATACTAAAAGCATTTTCCAAATAAAATAATTCGTTTGAAAAAGCAGTTTCTAAACTAATGTTCATCTTACATAGATTCTATCATAATCTTTTATAATATTAGTGTAGCTAAAAATAAAGCCAACATGATTTTCTTAAGACCACCAACACGGAAGCAACAGTTAATCCTATTTATGATTATTCTATTACTAGCTTCTGCCAGCGACTTCGTCCGCGTTAGAGTCGGACTTCGTGCAAAGAGAGGAAGAAATAATAAACACCAGCCCCTCCAATTATCTAAATCTATGCGTACCTACTTTAAGAAATAAAATGTAAACTATTAATAATTTGTAATTTGAACGAATATTTAAACACTACCAAAATAACTAATAGGTACTAACCTATTGTATAAAATAACAACAAAAGAAAGTTAAAAATACATTATTTAAAACCTAAAAGTCGCGCAATAAGGTTGAACACTCTGAACGTCTATTCGCATCAATCGCACCAAGAGCCAAATATTGTATGAAGCTCGCGCAGCCGCCGCGTCGCGAGCCACGTCGAGCGCGGCGACAGTTGCACAAAAATGATCCTTATATTATATATATATATACGAGAGTTTTACGTGTCATTGTGAGTCAACCATAAAAGATAGATATATGCTGTCATGGGATATTTTTTACATAATTTTATGAAGAATATTTCCGTCATACGTGGTTTCCATGTAGCTGTAACCATTAGGGCTGCACACGCGACGGAAGCTTAAAAAATGGAGTAACTTCTCCCGTTTTCCCAACATTTACCTTCACTGCTCTGCTCCTATTGATCGTAGCGTGATAAAAAGTATCCTATAACCTGCTCAGGAGTATGAAGAATCATTTTTCAAGTTTCATTGAAATCCGTCAAGTAGTTTTTGTTTCCATAACGAACATACAGACAGACAGACAGACAGACAGACAAAAAAAAAATCTGATTGCAGTTTTGGCATCAGTATCGATCACTAATCACCCACTAATAGTTATTTTGGAAATATATTCAATGTACAGAATTGACCTCTCTACAGATTTATTATAAGTATGTATAGATAAGCTTAATCTGTGAGGAAATAAGTAGGCTAATAAATTGCTAATCATGAATATTGTTAAATTGAGTGTGGAAGAACAGTCAATTTATTAGTTTGGATAGCGCATCTTATAAACTTCGATAAAATTAATTGCATTCTTCATTATTATACGTAAATATTTTGTACAGCTCTATTTTGATACATCATATATTTATATCTGTAGGTATACAAAATTCCAAAGTGAAAAAAGTCGACCACCACATCATATCGATCAAACACATATTTAAACGATTATATAAAATATCGATGCTTTTTAAACTGAAACTGCTGATTTCCCTGAAAAATTCTCATTACAATTTGCGCCCTAAATAAGTGTAAAAAGAAAGTACCTCCTTGTCAATTTACCAGGGATTTCTCGTTCCTATTAATAAATAAGAAATCCTTTAGCTACATTCAGCAAAGACGTATGTACCTACTAAGTGGGAATCTTGATCTTCCCGACAGCTAGTGACGTGTGACTATTGACGCGCATCTGCGGCTTCCAGCTAATACTTTATTCATAGGACTACGCTTATACGTGATGCTAACCTTACTCATGGAGCATGTCGATGTAAATAGGAATTACCTCTGTAGCTAGTGGGTTATATAAGAGTATATGGGCCACTAGCTATTTACAGCGGTTTCACTCATGCCCTCGGAGAACCGCTTTCCGCAACCGGCTAAAACATTCCCTATGTCATGTCTTAGGCTCTGGACTATCTCAGTTTGTCTCACTATTGGCGTGAAAGCCTGATAGCCAGAATGACAGAATGACAGTTTTTTTTTGTATGCAGACTGTTAAGACATTTTTAAAACTGCAAAGTTATTTAACGTGAGCTATTAACAGTCTACGAGTGAGAAGTTATCGTAAATAAATTAACAAATCTCCTACAGGTAATCACTCGTAGTAAGGATAGTCAGATATACTTGACGGTTCCGTAGCAATATAACAGAATAGTTTTAAGAGAAGCAAGGGTAGCAATTTGACTCATAGCGGTCTAAAGTTTTAAGTGTATGTTACTCGGAATAGTTTAAGTTGAAACTCCTAGTTCTCGCCCGAACGTTATGGCCAGTTTTATTATCTCCGTATAAGCAATGCACTAAACTTATCTTCATCACATAAATGCGAATTAACTCCTAAACATTAATTCAAAAATTATTCCTACTTAAAATTATACATACACTCCTGAATGTCGTCTTCAATTGTTGCGAAAATTTCATAAAAATTATGCATGATATTTTTTATGCCTACAAAAAAACTAACATTCATAATTATTTTTTAATCAAAGCCATTTTCATACGGTACTCTAAAACTACGTACAAAGGTGTTCCATCCCGAATTGTACGTACGACATAAAAAACAGTTCGTGTTGGTACAAGTCGAGTGAAATTTGCAATTCAAGGAGCTACGTAAGCTGGATGGAGTGGAATGTGGGGGAAGGGGGGAGAAACAAAAAGTGTCCTCACGGTTTACCCAACTACCGATAAGACGCGCTACTTTTGACATTTAGTGAGGCGGGTAACGCCATTGTTTTTAAGGGAAAATAGGCTTTTTGCTCTGTGTCTATTTTATTCAGTGTGAATTTCACTTTTTTGTGGGTTTTGTGGAAATTGGACACGTTTTTTATGTTTTCTTGGTGGTGGTTCTCGTGTTTTGTTGGTAACAGCTTTAGTGTGCGTTAACTGGCGCTTTTATTATTGTTACAGCTTTATGAACTTCTTACATTTCGATTACAAGTTAAGGCGAGTGATGAACTCTATAACTCCTTCGGTCTTCTTAACTGTTATTTAGATATAGACTCTTTCAATATTACTAACAGCATTTTGGCAAGTAAAAAAATGGAGCATGCACAAATGCCGCCTCAACATCGACCTAATAAAAAACAGCTTTAATTTTAGAACTTACGAAAACAATAGAAAACAAACGTCAAGCTGTCAATCCAAATAAAACCTTCGAAACTAGGTTACCTTCACGTGTGTAAACAGACAAACAAACGTGTCTGTATGAATGTGTCAAAACAATCTTGCGCATTACTGGCCCGTAATAATATTGCTTGGCCCTCGTGGGACCTGTGCGGTAGACGGACCCATGCAGGTTTTACTAGAAGAGCCCTTTTTCCTCTTTGATACTAAAATTACATAGTTGAAGAGTTTGTTTCGTTAAGCGTAGGAACTAGAGATCTGATTTTAAAAATCTTTCAGGTTTAGATGGCCCATTTTTCGAAGAAGCTTGTAAGCTACTCTTTCCGATGTCTAGGTTATCTTCAGGTAGGTAAGTGTATTATTTTCATAAATAAATTATGATTATTTAGGAATCAATTTACGTCTGGTTAAAGTATATTACCTACGTGTAGGTGTACATAAAAAGAAATTGATCTATGGGTAGGTAATTGTATTTTGTTTCTTCGTAAGTAGTTCTTCGCATCTTATATAAGTCATATCTAGAACTTATAAAAACTATCAATGTACACTTCGTTTCCCCCACTACTTGTCCGTCTGTCAATTTGTTCGACCAATGAGATCGGCGGCCGCTGCCCGCGGGATTAAGCTCCTTATTGATTATATCGCTCCCTTTTTATATAAACGAATATACACAAGGTACAGATAAGTATGATATATTGGACATAATGAGTCGGTACACGCAAGTCTTTGAGTAATGTGCTGTTAATTTTATCGCAAATTGCTTATTGTTTCCCGGTGGGATTTCGTCTGTTCTTGACTGTGAATGAAAATTAATTTAATTACTTTGATTTAACTTAGGCAAAGTTTTCTAACAGCTGGTAAACAATACTTAGTTTAATTTTGTGATTTCATTATATTTTGATAAATGAGTAAGGTTGAATAAGATCATAACTCTTGCAAACAGTTGGGAACTATTCTTTCAATTTTATTTAGGACCTGCTTCCTCCAACGGCTTCACCCGCTTCCTGAGGAAACTACTTCCCGAACTCGGATAAAAAGTATATGAATAAACCACATGGTTATATAAAAAAACACAAGTTTCATAAAAAAATTGACACAATAACAAACATGACACACAAGCTTTAACCTTCGTAATATTAATGTGGAAATACATACATACGAAAAATCGCTACAACTCACACTTTACCCCACATTCCCAAATCATCCCAAACTATAGATGATTTATACAGCCAAGGGTCCGTTATTGGTACCACTACAGACCCAGTTTCCCCTTTGATGTTCGCGTGATGAGACCCAAACATATCAATTTGGGATTTGTTGCGACCAAAAACGGGGAATGAAAATGTAGGACGAATTGTACGAACCCAAAGTTGATTACCTGGTCCGAATTGGAGTTTGTTTTGTGTTTTGAAATGGGTTAAACTGTATATTAATATTGGGTGTATATGGAATTTCAATTAGGATAATCTTTGGAGAGTTATTGTGCATCAATCTGATTGATTGAGATTAGGTACTTGATGTATTTTTTGTTTTACCGGATCTTATTTTTGTAAATTATTAACTTCGTATTGAAACTTTAAGCATCTCAATAAATGTAACACTACCGATTTTCAACTGACCCTCAATTTCATTTCTACCCCGTTTTTAATACATCTGAACGAAATATGCGATGCACTAGCCCTGCGTACCTTACCTTATCCTACTTTGAATTAAAAATGCTCATAAAGTATCATACTTCTTCACACATAACAAAACATACATACATAACAAGAATAAAAGCTTGCAATAAAAACAATATGGGTCGCGTCTCCTCTAATATAAGAGAAAATATTTGTCTCTCTCATTGTGCGGATGAAAATTCCGTTTTGGACCCAAGGGATGGCGATTCACTAAATTCTAGGGCACTTGTTTATATGAATGTCACACTAGAATAAAATAAGTTGTATGAAATACAAAAACCGGGTGTTAAAAAGACTTATCATAATAGTTTTATGTCAAAATATAATGACTACTTCACAATATAATAAGCCACATAATA
Organism: Helicoverpa armigera; assembly: GCF_030705265.1. Taxonomy (NCBI): domain Eukaryota; kingdom Metazoa; phylum Arthropoda; class Insecta; order Lepidoptera; family Noctuidae; genus Helicoverpa; species Helicoverpa armigera. The sequence continues at coordinate 1,955,254 of NC_087132.1, read as the reverse complement.
TCATAAATTCCTATTTCAAAAATTGTTGCAGTTATTTCAGGTTACATGATAAATATAAACGCATACTATGCTATACTATCTATTGTATGTAAATATAGGCTGTATAAGTGTATACGTTTTGATAAGGTCATCGATATTGATGTACTTGTAATACCTGACTAGCTGCTGCCTGCCTTAGCCTTTCTCGATAAATGAACTATTTAACAATGAAAGTTTTTTTTTCAACTGGACAAATTTAAGATTAGCGTGTTCAAGCAAAAACAAAGTCTTCAGCTCTATAATATCAGTATACATTAAACTAAAACTTCCAAAACCAAATAACCAATATTCCCAATCCCCAAAAACAAAAACAGCATACAGAATCCTACACTGAAATGAAATGGAATATTCACACGATCTACAATTAGCACACTACACATCTGACTACTTCACAAGTTGCGCAGTACAAAGCATTCGTAATCTGGTTAAAACTGGAAAGCGCGAGAGCTTAGGTAAGCCACGTATTTATCGAATTAGTGCAAAATACGTGAGCGAATTTTGGGCGGGCTCGCCAGTTTTATAAATACAGGATAGTGTCATTGGCTTTGGGTTGAGCTATATGGCTACAATGCATTTTTTTAATGTGAAATATTGTTATTAATAAAATTGTCATCGCAAGTTATACTATTGGCACACGTTTGGAATTAACTTCTACAATACGAAATTTAAACACACGTATGTACCACTTTAACTACATTCATGCGTTGTGCAGACTTACTTACTTCTAGACTCATGCCATTTTATTTTTGCTTCTGTACTGTAAACATTATCAAAATTGCAGTGTTTAATTAAAAAAACTGCCAGCATTTTATAAACTACCTAATAATTTGCTAATTTTGTGCCTGAACTCGCACAAAATTGCGGGCATTACCAACTAATTATGACAACAGCGTGCCGGGTGACAAAATTGTCCCCTATGTTTTCAACACACGCGAGTGGAGTTAACTAACTTGCATTTTTATCCAATTACCCACGCCTTTGTGAGGCTGTGTTCTGGCAAAATAAACCGCTATATAATAATTAGAGCAATGAGAATAATTTCATAAGTGCCTCTCCCGTTTGCTTTTGTTGATAGTACAAAAAATATAGGGTATTATGAATATCGTATTTAGCTTACGATTAGGAATGAACTTCTGCACTAAAGATTCTATTAGTCTTATGCTATTTAAGAATACAAGAGTGTTACTAATACTTATATTTTAGCTTTTCAACTTGGAACAAATTAGGAATGTTACGTATATATTATACGTAATTTGTTATTTTGAGTCGTGTTTTTGACTGCAACTTCGCAATTTGTGAAAAACTAGCTTCGAAACCTCGGCTATAAACCACCGTTTTAGCAATAAACTCACCTATTCTGATCCACTACTGCTAACAATACATTTTACTACTAAAACAAGCCAGCCTAATCATAAAACATACCTAATATGAACCAGCTAATAGAGTGAGCTAGCCTGTCCACAGCGCGTTTTTATCAAATTATCAGCAGCTTGGCAACTTGCCACGCTCGTGCATTGTGCGTACTACCCACACTGTTAAATACTGTTTTGTTTATGTAGGAGAGAAACTGTATTATTTGTATTTAGGTGTACTATAAATCTAGACGTGTAATCATCACGTCATAATATGTTCACATTGTTGCAAGCCTCTCCTCTTGTAGAGAATTCATTGATGCTATGTAGCTCAGGGCAAGCTGATGATAACAGGATTTTTTACAATTTTCCTTCAAGTTCAAGGGTGTTCGAGATACCTACATATTATTTCAGAGACTCACGTTGGTACAGTTAAATAACTTTGCGCCTGAGAAACGACGTCTCACGCATGCGTCGTAGTATTTTATTAATTTAGGATAGTCAAAATGACACACTGCATCGTGAAAATAGCCAACTTCGGAGCGCCTAAATGATTTGGCACTAAGTTCAAAGGCACCAAAATTCCAAATAAAAATACAGCGACGATTTAAATAGCAGCCCCAAACTTAGTTTCCTCGCAAAAGGTGGTTTTGTAGTACCTATGTGTATCAAACTTCCCAATTTACAAAATAACAATAATGTTTAGTTTGAAACTAAGATTTTTTAAATAAAATAATCCCACAGCTTGGCACGCTGCCACGAGTACATACTATCGGCAGTATTAAATACATGGCGCTTTTTTATGTGAATATTACCGTTATGAATAACGTTTCTATTATGTTGGTAGAAGGTGCATTGTGCACTCTGCTTTATGTATAGAAATAGTTGGTTGAAATATTGACCGTGAGTGGGTGAATACTTGGCTTAGAGATTCCAGGAAAATATTATCTGATCGATATTGATAAATCTAAATTTAATACATACCTACGCCAGCGGTTTCGGTCGTTACTGAAGGAATTATGAGCCTTATCCGGATGAAATTTAGCCCAGGTATATCTTGTTCTGATGTGTCAGTTGCCAAGTTTCATAAAAAAACCTGTCCAGCCGTTTGATTGTGAAGTAGTAACAACCATACACACATGAGCAGGTATGGAGATAGATAAAAAAATGACAGAACGATTAAAATCATAGTTAAAATTATTCTACAATTGTGTATGGCTGAAATAATAAAAAGGTTTATTTCTATGCTCAAAACAACGCAGTTACGCCTAAACAACATGCTCCAGGGCTACGTCAACGTATTGCCATTTTGAAGCTCGAACAAACCAAATATTTGCTGTCTGGGGATTGCATCCTATCTAGGTGTTGTAAGATGGGTATGTGAACATTCCTTCTTTATTTTACCGCATAAATCGACATTAATACAAGAAAGAGGAAACATTTTTTTGTTTAACTTTTCACTTTTGAAAAGTTAAACTTTTTCCGATTAACATAGGCTATTCCAATACGGGTAGTAGTTCCCACGGGACGCAGGTGAAACCTCGAAGAAACGGCTAGTCTATACTAATATTATATCTATACTAATATTATATCTGTACTAATATTATAAAGAGGATAACTTTGTTTGTTTGGTTGTAATGGATAAACTCAAAAACTACTGGACCGATTTTAAATATTCTTTCACCATTAGATAGCTGTATTATCTGCGAGTAACGTAGGCTATATTTGATCCCGATACGGGCAATAGTTCACACGGGACGCAAGTGAAACCGCGGGAAAACGACTGGTATCGAATAATAGCATATTTTATAACACTGCATTCCCATAGGATTCTATATAACATAAATTAAACAAACAAACAAACAAATCGATTAGTACAGTCACCAACAAAAATAAAAACTCTAAAGCGAATAAACAGAAGTAAAGCACAACATAATCAGAGTTTCAACGCGATAATTATTTAGTTAGCGACTGTACGGTCCGGCTAACTAATGTACGCCATTACACCGCTCGTACGCTCGCTTTAACTGTATGTAAGGGTCATGTCATAGTGGTGAATGAGCGGAATTAAGGGGAATGATCTAGAAGTGTTATAGCTATAAGTTGTTCTATTAGTAAAAATGTGATTTGTTAGAAAAATATTAGGTACATTTAGCAGCATTTTTATTTTTGTAATTAGCAAACCGACCGAAAATTGAAAATATTTTAGTTTTTTTATACAAACTAGCTGGTAGATATAGGTATGAAGGTTAATGTAGACAGACGAAAATCTTCGGCTATTCCTCATATAACCTATCGTGCAGACATTTTTTTCTTTCCGTATTATTTTCAACAAATATTTCTTTTTTTCTATCAAAATGCAACAAATCAAAAATTTCAGAATATTCATAGATAAGTACCTACAACGGAATAACACACCGTTGTAGCACACTCTTCTATACTCCTACAAGTACACACATACTCACGAGAACGTAGTCAACCGAGCCCAAATAAACAGACCCGCACCCGCTCTCAGTAGCACCCAGCCCACATACAAACGTATTCCCGCGACCCCGCCCGGGGTAGTTTGTCACTGGTATTTCAAAAGCTATACTTTTTAACCTTCAATATTGTTGTATGCAAAGCAAAACTTTTGTGGTACCTCGTTCCTGGTAGCTGTCTTAGGTTAAGATTTATGCGCTCGAGTGCACCTAAATTCTTTGTATTTTTAGATAGTTCAGGAGTTTTGCGTTAGTTTTTTTTTATTATTTACTACCTCACTTTGTTGTGTATGGCTGGTTTTTTAATTCTCCTGTTAAAAGTTATACGAATGTAGAAGAATGTAGCGAATAACTGTATATACATTTTAAGTAGGAGCTGAATGTAGATACATATATAGAAGAGTAGGTGCTAGTTACCTATACTAATTAAATAAACGTCCCTCGATTAGTATTTCTGGAAATATTGTGTAGGTCTAAGTACATAATATTTATGTCAATAGATATACCAATGCTTGTAGATAAGTACGTCACCATGCGAGTGAAAATCACGTCTTAAAGAGTAGAAAGAATAAATGTTGAACAGATTAATTGTTGAAACGTACAAACTACGAGAATGTTCCATAGCATCGATTCGACAAACCATTTGGATGGAAACCTCAAACCGTGTACACTGAACAGTGCATTGTGTTCTGCATCAAGAATCCATTTAACATTAACGAACACACACTCTGTTGCAGGGTTGACACCATAGGCATCAAAATCTTTTGATCTCTAAAAAACAAATACCTGAACTGGATTTTAGACCAGTGTATAATCTTACCCAAATACCTGCTTCAATCTTGAAATATGTTTAATAGGAAAATAAACAAATAAAACAGTTCTATTCAAATATCTTTGCCGTTCAGAAGTTACCAACTATATTGTCTCTAGTTTGTTTAATAGAGAGCGCACTCTTCAAAATGAACGAGAAAAAATACTCTTGGCTAAATCTAGCGACAAACTTACTTGATGACGACTGTACAGAGTAAGAAGTATTATAAACATAACATATGTATAACTAAACAACTACACTACAATTGTACACTAACCAAATAAACAGTAAACAAAACAAAAGCAAGAACCAACCAACCCTAGCATAATGTCAATATTTGTACATTTCCCTTTGTAAAACACAATATGTGGATTTAATTACTAGAGCTTACCTGCGGCACTGCGCGGTATACGCGCGACATAGCGACGCTCAATGACGTCATTTCTAATACGTCATTAGTAATTACTGGTTGGTACACCTAATTAATGTTGGTTGAATTTATGTAGGTATGTTATAAGTTGTGTTTTGATTTGCAAATGTGGGACTAACTTTATGACCATACAAAAGCATGGTGCTGCCATGTTGAAAGGTGCGATTTTCTCCTGCGATTTTTTAAATATGATACGCTAGGTTAGGCGTAGGCAAAGTTTCTGGCTTCCAATCCGTCCATAAAATGAGAAGGTATTTACAAATAAACCCCAGTCTATTTCTGGTATCTCAGCAAAACAGGCAGTACAAATATAATGGTATCAAAATTCGATAAGAATCTTGGTGTCAAGAAAATTCTACTTTAACATTTCAACATCTAAAATTAACAAAGAATTTATCCAAGTATTTAACCAGCAATTCAAGCACATTCTAAAGAGGTTACGTCCCTAAAAGACTATCACCTAAATAGTATATTCACTTAACAAAAGGGTAATTTCAACAAAATTAGCTCAAAGGGAATTACTTCATAATATTTAAGCTAGATGTACGTCTCAACGACTTATCTTACATAATGGAAGCGGCATGTAGAACAAAATGACTAGCGGAGGTGCCATAACGGAAAATCTCTTAAGAAAGTAGCGCGCCAAAATGCGAATGTTCGGGGCACGAGGAACGTAGGTAATAATCTCGGCGTTTTTTGGATCCCGCCCATTTTTTTATACCAGATATCGTGGACAGATGTCTTAAGGAACCCGAATACCTTGTTCGTTCAATCGCCACTGATCGTTTTGATCATGCCTACTGTACGTATTTGACCTAGAACAAAGGCTTCTGACCTACCTGCGTTATGGTATCTCCGCTCATCTTTACTTGCTCCGAGGGAAGCGGCTAATGCGCTCCTGAGACGCATTTAAAGTAATGATATCTTCTACTTTAATAATATCCTAGTTTCAGTGGCATTTTACGGTGTTTCTCGTGAAAGATATGATTGAGTGTGTTTGAAGAAAATCGTGCTGAAAGTTTCAGTAGATTTGGCATGAATTTTAGTAGTTAATATTGTCATTTTGGTGTAGTGTTTGCTTGTTAAATTATTGTTATTATAGATTGTAAATAGACGGCAATAGCTTACGAGAACCTTATAAATTAACTAGTAGCTACTAAATTAACTATGGTTAAAATAATTTAGTCTATCATGTCTCGAGTTATTTTATCACCAACTTTATAATTGATACAATTTAGTAATAGCTTTCTTACATACTACTAGTTTGTAGAATACCTTGGTAATTTCTCAAGAACAATCACCTATCTCTGTCTTCTTCCTCATATCTCGCTATACCGAAATGACCTACTCTCCCAGTCCATTAAGCACTTAGAACAATCAAATATGAACGTCCCAGTAGTAAGCAAGACGCTTATGACCAATCAGCGGCTTGACAGTGCTTTGAAGAGCTTGGCCTATATCAGTCACATATCACATATAGAATGAAGATGAGACATAATCTAGCGAATGATTGAGTCGCTCAAATGGCATAAATATTTGAATCGTGTTTTTAAACTGTGGTAGTAAATAAATAGTAGGTATTTTGGTACCACTATTTTATGACGGCATTTACAGCGTGTAAATTATCATTGTCTCATGTATTTAGAACAATCAAATATGAACGTCCCAGTAGTAAGCAAGACGCTTATGAGCAATCAGCGGCTTGACAGCGCTTTGAAGCGCTTGGCCTATATCAGTCACATGTGGAATGTAGATGAGACATAGTCTAGCGAATGACTGGGTCGCTCAAATGGCATAGCGTATTGATGGCTTAGGTGACTCGTGTTGGTAGACTGTGAAAGTAAATGCAGTATTTCGGTGCCATCTTTAAATAGTTAAATACAACCAGCAGTTAATAAAACTGCTACGTATTTTTAACTGTGAGGTAGTTTTGCAAGAACAATCATCAACAATATAAACATTTTAGAAAATATTCGTGTGTACTAAAACTTTTATATTGTGTAAATTGTATATGAATTAATATTGTGGTATACAATTTTAATCTATGACATATAAAGCCTGGTAAGTTCATTTCATAGTGTTCAAAAACTTGACATTAATTGTACTTTCTTCACGCACCAATCAAAATTTTAACTTACATTAACAGGCCTCTACAAAAATCGTATTATTATTTTCCAATCTTTCAATTAGAAACACAATTAAACCACATTTGTACACTCACAACCGTACAACTCACAAAACGTAACCACAAAATCATTCACTTAACAAAAGAGCCAACTGTACAAGAATGAATAAGAATAAAGGCAAGCAAGGTCGCGGCGCGAGCTACTGTGACCGACTCGTTTATCAATTAGCCGCTTGTTTCCACTCAAATTAACGCTACCGAAGCTTTTACTAGCCTTAAAAATGGCGATCTGGTAGCCATTTATTTGTATTGATAAGTAATAATAATTCATTTGTTCGGAATTGATGGACATTTAAAAAATTGTGTAATAACTTGTAAATCAATTTTAGCATGAATATTGCTGTACCTTTACATACATATAATTCTGTAACAAAGATTTGGAAAAAAAAATATTAAGAATTCATGTTTAAAAAACACGCTTGTGCAAAATTTGACCCTAATCGAAGACCGGGAAGTGGGTCAAATAAAGATTCCAAGATTATCTTACATACATACGTTAGTTACAAGTGAAGTTAATATATGTAGGCATGTTGAAAAATAATCTCTCTATTTATTTATTTGTTTACTTGTGAATGTATATATGTACTTCTTAATAAAAGAAGTACATTTTATATTATATAAAGTATACAATGTACATGTGTAATTTGCTCATGCATAGTACTTTATATGCTTTCTAATATAAAAAATACACGTGATTAATATCCACGATTTTCATTTACCAATAATTGAAATCATTGAACAAATCCCCGCGTTTTTCCTAGCCCCAGACACCAATGTTCCGGATCATATAACCCTTCACTGGTCACCCTTCCTCCTTCGTTTGCTTTTATTCTAATCAACTGTTGATTGATTCTTTCGTTAAACAAATCAGTCGTTTAACATTCTTTGCTTGTTTTTGAAAAAGCCTTTATAGCTTGATTTTGTATAAATGTAATTGACGGTATAATTGTATTTTGTATTCTAAATTAATTTAGTGTACAGTCTATTTACTAAATCTTTTGTAATGTTATTCGATTAAAGTAATAAAGCTTTAGTCTGTCTCTGTACCTATTAAAATAAAGTCTACACTAATAGGGCTTCAACAATGCCCACAAATTCAGCACTAAATTCTATTGATAATAAATTAGATAAACACAAACAAACGGTGTTTAACAACCAAACTCAACATTTACCCAATCAGAACAGTCCTCAACATTCAATAAAGCGTTTAGTCCACAAAAGACTTTAAAAGCCGGCCATTAACGTACAAATTAAAGGACTTTATTCATTCGAAAATTGCTTTCATACTTGCGCACATTAAATCGAACGGAGTCCATTGTCCGAATCAACGTTTGATAAGCTTATTACCACCGCAAATGTCCACGAAATTAATTAGTCTCGGGTCACGGCGACCCGCAGTGGCCCATTGACGGTTAATGTTGTGGAACAACTTCGGAGCGAGCGCGATTTATCACGTGCCGAAGAAGGGTTGTGCTAACCTCATTTGTTGCTGTCACATTTGATTTTGGAATCGTATGTGTTTTGTTTTTACCGGTGTTGATTGGTAGAATTTCTTTTTCTAATTGTATGTTACTTTTACTGACGTTCATTCTTTATTTGTATTAGAAGAGGGTTGAACTCAGCAGTGGATCAAAATATGGTGATGGTGGTCTAACTTTAAACTGATTTCATATTATTCCTTATTTATCCAAGGAAGACAGATGAATCTCTCAATATGAAGAACTTTGCTCTCTATATTTTTCAAGATTATGGTAGCAATAAGTTTAAGTTCGCTATCACCCATACCTTGTCACCCACCAATCAGATATAACCCACAGCTAGTACGTGAAATTTGTGCTTCGTTATTCAGCTTTTAAATCAATGTGTAGTTGATAAAAAGCCAGTGGCACTCACTAACGACCTATCGACACGACAACGTAACTGGGGTTGTTCGAAGAAACCAACTTGTGAAAAACTAGCTGTTTCTTTCTGTTTCACCCGCTTTTCGGGGAGATTTTTTCCCGTACTCGGATAAAATATAGTCTATGTCACTTGGGGATAGTGTAGCTTTCGATCAATGTAAGAATTTTTCAAATCGGTTCAGTAGTTTTGATACCAATTCAATACAAACATACAGACAATTATTTCCCCTTTATAATATTACTTCAAAAAACACTAACGCGACCTCTTTTCTTGTTACGTACGTTAAGTAATAAAGTGTGGTTTTTTATTAATTATTTACGTGCAGGCTTGTGTCGAAGGAAACTATTAGTGATTTTATAACTTAGTGTAAGTTTAAGTGCCGTGACTTATGTTACGAGTGAATTTACTTTGTTGATTAGATTTCGCAACAATGGAATACGAGTACGAGAATTGTTTTTGAATGCAAATTAGAAAAACTGGTTCCTTTTCTTTAATATACCTAGGTTCATGGAAGACTTTTTATGGGATGTTGAGTTTTATGTGTAGGCAGGTTATGTGTGATGTCTCAACAAAAATGGTACTACACAACTTTCTTCTGAACTGATTTCAAAGTGAGTTAAAACTTTTGACTTGTAACTTACATATATGTACCTATGACTACAGCTGTCTACTTAATCATTATCACCCTTACATATCTATCCCGATTTATTTGGGTCCAGTACAGGATAACATAACCAATACAAAATCTATAAAACATGTAGATAATATGACATTTACACCTATTAGAGTTACCCATTAGATCATCAGCCAGTCTATTTACCCGGTAGCACTTAACCTGTCACCCGCTACACAGCCACTTTACATCCAATCATAACCTATTATAAAGTATCATCATTGTCTTGACTTTAACTTCGACATCATCATCATTGTCAACCAGCTTTAATCAGTTTCTTTTTCATTTGCAATCAGCGCAGCATGTTTTCTTCTATATTTCTGTACCTGTCCATACAGAACCTACTAAACATAGATCATATATTATTAAACTATTTACTTTAACACCTATGAGAGTCACAAAACCCTTAGATCATTAGCTACTCTATTAACTCGCAGCACTTAACCTGTCACCCGCTGCATTGCACAGGCACTTTACATCCAATATTAACCCTGCAATAATTTGGCCAGCCGACAATAATTGCGCTCTCCACACTTTATTATTCAACACTTTTTCATTAACCCTTGCGATGCGGCCACTGTATTTATTATTACGCATAATCTGGGTATATGGAGCCTTTTTTGGATGGTAATAAAATTGTTGGGGGTTAAAATTATTGTTGTAGTGCTGTTGTGAATTTAAAATTATAGGCCATTTCTGGCTTCTTGCAAGGAGTGTAACTACTACTATTATACAACAATGTCACAAAAGTTAATTTTCGTATGTCTAAAAAAAATATTAATAAGAAAAGTGATAAAGTAGCTCATTTTAACATTCAACTTGATGGAACAAATGGAACAAACAAACATTGTAGTATAAAATCAACCCCCACCATTTAAATAGAAAAAAAACATTAAAATCTTTTAACTCGACTATTACAAAAACAATAACCCACGTGTTTAACCTCTGACCCCATGAATCAAAAACATGAACCCTTACGTACGTAATTAAAATAAAATTCCTATTAGTCCATTATCTAAATAAGGCGAAGGATCATTAAGTGGGCAGTGACGACAAAACAGCTATATCTGACCATAACGCCCATGGTTCAGACACCGTGTTTATACCCCATCAGATGTGGGACTGGCTATGGGGACTGGCTATGTAGAAAGTGGAGCGGATTATATAGCGTTTATTGTACAACTTTGAGTTTTATAAGATTTTACAATTTGGTCCAATTGTTCCTGAGATTGACGCGTTCAAACCATCAAAATAAGATCTCAGCTTTATATTAGAATAGACTAGAGTATAGACACTAGATGGACATTTTCCTCTCAAGTCGTGGTGGCCTAGTGGGCAAAGAACCAACCTCTCGAGTATGAGGGCGTGGGTTCGATTCCAGATCAGGCAAGTACCAATGCAACTTTTCTAAGTTTGTATGTACTTTCTAAGTATATCTTAGACACCAAAGACTGTGTTTCGGATGGCACGTTAAACTGTAGGTCCCGGCTGTCATTGAACATCCTTGGCAGTCGTTACGGGTAGTCAGAAGCCAGTAAGTCTGACACCAGTCTAACCAAGGGGTATTGGGTTGCCCGGGTAACTGGGTTGAGGAGGTCAGGCAGGGCAGTCGCTCCTTGTAAAGCACTGGTACTCAGCTACATCCGGTTAGACTGGAAGCCGACCCCAACATAGTTTGGGAAAAAGGCTCGGAGGATGATGATGGACATTTTCCTCTCGATAATTTTGTTCTTACAATTATAACAGTAGTTCAACTACCGCACTTCAAAGAAGCACCTTTTATAAGAGTAAAGATCGAGACCCTACCCATATGGGTACAACTTCTTTCTTAGAAATGACTTGAAGAGTATATTTTTGTGCACATATTTTGCTAATTCTTATTAGAACTCTTAACACAACTACACTTTTACTGATTGACTGAAATAATACTAGCCACTGACACCCTTAACTTACTCGCTAACAACACAACCGATCCCAAAGGGCCCAGTTCGTGACTCCCCACTATTAATTCAATTAGTACAATAAATACTTTGAATTCACCCACTCCGTAAGAAGCATTATAATAATCGTATATTATGTGATATACAATATTTTTTAACGCGAAACAGTCGTAGCTCAACGCAGCTAAAGTGTGGGATGACACGCTTCTGAAATTTTTATAGTATTTATGTACGAAAGGCGGAGTTTGTGAAAATATGGCAGTATTGATACAATCTATTGTGGTGTAAAAGTCGAGTATGGACGTATTTTTCCCTGGAAGCGGTTAATAAAAATATTTTGTCCTGTTATTAAGTCTGTTGGAAATGTGGCTTAATATTTATATACTTACTAGCCGTTGCCCGCGACTTCGTCTGCGTGGGCAATTTAGAATTTCCAATTTCGTTTATTTAATCGTTCATTGCTAAATCCCCGTAGGTGATAGCGTGATAATATATAGCCTATGTGTTGAACCGGCTCTCATGTAATAGTCATGCAAAATTTGATTTAAATCCATGCAGTACTTTTTGAGTTTATCCGGGACAAACATACAGACAAACAGACATACAGACAAAAATTCTAAAAAGCACATATTTGGGTTCAGAATCGATTATGGACCACGCCCCAAGTATTCTTAAAAAAAAATATTCAATGTACAGTTTTCACTTTCCTATCATTTTATTATATGTATAGATATAGATTGCAATATTGTTCTTACAATAATCAGACTCAGCAATATTATTACTAAATGTTTGTGAATAGACTTCTTAGAAACGTCACCCTTGAACAGAACCTCATTAGAAATTCAACTACAAGAAAACATTGTACAAAACACACAACAAATAAATTCTCATTCCGCTACCAAAATAAACTCCTATAACAAGAAATCTTCAGAAGCAATACACAAAAATATAACTAGCATGATAAAAAAACGTTAAGCGCTATTCTCATTACTTACATAGCGTTACCCGCCGATGTCGCTACGAGGCTACGCGGCTACGAAGCTACGACGCTACGAGCTACGATCGCGCCTGACCTGCTTTTGTGAAAAACTAAATAAAAAGTCTGTGGACGTACAATAGGAGTTAAACCGTTTAAGTTTTGAATGAACCGTTTTTTCTTTTTTTTGTATTTTTTGGTGAAGGCTTCTGTTTGTTTTTAATAATGGGTAGTCAGATGATGGCAGTTTTGTTCAATGGCTGAGTGTTTTAGTGGGCCAGTGTATTTTTATGTTCAAGTATTTTTTTAGCCATCATATTTTTTTTATTAATGAGCTTTAAAAATATTTTAATAGGGCAATGCAATTACGACAGCACATTTTGCACATTCTCACATATCCTTCACATATTTGACAAAAGCTCCAAAAAATATTAATGTATGAAAAAACAATAACTTCATAGGTACTCGAAAATTTCACTAACGTTAATTACCAACATTAGAAACTTTACAGTCATATTCCTAATTCACAGAATCCCAGCTCAAAGGAAGGAAATCGTTACTAAAACTATACTGCAAAGTTTCAGGCTTCAGTACCTAAGGTGGTTACAAGTTTTCAATGATATGCGGATTATATTCTGTAGGAAACTGTGCTTACTAACCCATGTGAATTCTGAAGGCTTTTACAAAAGCGTTACACTGGCTGGTTTGTATTTGAATGCCCAAGAAGATTGTAACAATAATGTTAGTGACCTTTTTGTTATCAAACTTCATTTGTCTATGACTCAGGTTGCTATCTTTGGAATTTGAACTCAGTGGAGAGCGTAATTATTATATCACGAATAAAAATTGCCACTCAGAATTTTTTGAGTCCTACAGATAATTTACTCTTTTCATTTCGACTTCAACAAGAGAAACGTGTATTCCTAGGCAAAAAACTTTAACTTAATCATATCTCTTCTTCTTTAACTTAATCTCTCTCTTAATCAGAACTCGACGTTTTGCCTCAATTAACCAATCATTCAATAGAACCCAAATGAACCTAACCTCAGAATTGAAACCCACTACATAAAAACATAAATTCCCCACACACACACAACCGCACACAGATACACACACACACACACACACACACACACACACACACAAACACACATTCCCAGACAATCTGACTGTCGTCCCACCACAAAGCCGTGCCTATAAGGCCAGGCCGCGGTTTTCATGGCCCCGCCCGGCGACAGTCGGAGGCGGCTATCGATTGCGAACCCCACGTAATTGCCTGCCCTTTCTTCTTATTGACAGCCAGCCTTCCAGAATCATGCAGTGCACCCGTTTTAAAATGAGAACTGCCTTTTTGTTTGAGATTTTTTTTTTTGTGTGGAGGTAATTTTTTTTTTTGTTTATTTGTTGGTAGTTGAGATGGTTATTGAGGTTTGGTTGAATTTGTGACTAGGCTGTATTTAAGTATATGGCCAGGAAAGACACTTTCTTGATATATTTTAAAAGTAATTAAAATCATCTACTTCTTGTTAATAATACTAATGATACTCACTTCATTGATGCATACAGAATCTTACTTACCAATCTACACTTTATCTAGAAATCGATATACATACCTACGTACACTAAGACCACTATATCCCGACCATCCATTAGCAAATACCGAACGAAAAAAACCCCAAACCCAAAAGCACATTTCAACACGAAAAAACTCACACTCACACGAATAGTTGCGCAAAATTCCAATATTTCCCCCACCCCGTCATAAATAAACGCAGAACAATGACAGTACGAGAAAACAACAACAAAACCGTTTACACCACGTGCCACGAAAAAGTGCACACAAAGAAAACAAAATCGCCCGTACAAGTTGCCAGTTGCACATTATTAGTTTCGCAGAAGTGTGAACTCCGACCGCAGAGCAGCACACTCCAGGGAGCGGAATAACCGGGGTTTATTAAACTGTGGAACAATAAATTTAAATAAAGGATAGTTATGCGGTTTCCGTGTCCGCCAGTGTAATGTAACTAATAGCCCCGTGACATCGTACGTAATGCTATTTTAAAGTTGGCTAGCCAAGTTTTTAAGAAGATTAAAGTGTCTGTGTTAATAAATTTCGCGGTTTATTAGTGAAATTACAGAGGCTCTTTTTAACTTCATAATTATTATACTTCACACATTGCTTTACTGAAAATTAAAACCATCCTATACATTTTAAGTTGTGCTTTTATTCCCATCGCCCTGCGATAACATCGTGGTCCCCAGAATGAAATGTAGATAAGCAAAAATATTGCGTTTCGCAGCAATAATACACTGGCATATGGTAGCGTGTAAATGCTGTAATTTATTAGCCAATGTGTAACTTTTATAGTCTATTGTTTATCTACGCCCATCGATATATTTTAGGCAACCAAAATAACATTCGGTTCAAAGCATTGCATTCGTTAAATAGCATTTTAAGGAAAACAATATTGAGCGATAAATGTATAAAGTAGCGTACGGAAACAGGCGTACTATGGAAACTATGCTTCGCACCCGGATAAATATCACACTGAATCAAATTTTAAAATCGATTGAGTAGAACAAAAACCCTTCAGCTTTAGTATTACTTGACAAAACGTGTAGATAGAGTACACTCATTGGCATATTTTCTGAGAAGAGTAGATAATTTTACTTTCATGTTAGATGATCACCATAACACTAAAAAGTTAAAGAATCCTTAACCCCTTAAATGTCACCTTAACAATTTCCTCCATCTCTTAGAATTCTCAAATTTCACATATAAATTACACCAAATTAAGGTCCGGCACCATAGTAAAAACTTATCGTAATGTAAGAACTTTAGCAGTATCTTGTCGCGTAACTCCGGCTGTCGAGTGGTCAAACTGATGTTAATATCGTGAGCAGCGCTGGTAAACGGCTGTCCCTTCGCATAAACCACTGGGCTGCTGTCATTCCGTGGGTTTGTATAGTCGAGGACATCGGTGGTAACAGATTAACTTAAATGAATATTGTTGTTCTCAGGAACTGTCAAAAGGTTTATGAAAACTTATTTTGTCCAGGTGATTTTCTTTTTAACAAAAAAAAATCGTCTCGTTCTGTAACACCAAGTAAAAGTACATATTTTGACGATATTTGTGTGTAAAATTTTACATTTATATGCCAGAAACCTTCATACATTACGTCGAACAGGTAATAAACTAGGATACTTATTTTAATTACATACTATAAACTCATAATTACTCAACTTTGAAGTTGAAGATTATAATAAATTTCCGTGATTATTCTTCATCAACTTAATACTGGAAGTAAACACCTCAGTACTTGACTGTACACAGTGCCATAACAAGTTACGCGTCAACGTAACAGCAAATTGTTGCGGCGACATATTGTCGAAGTGAACTACTTTTTACTGACGCTGTAAATCCAGAACATGTGCTGAAAATGGCGACAGTAAGTGTAGTTCAGTGGGTATGGATGGCTTTTGTTAAGTAATTGGTGTTTATTGTAAGGCAGAATTACTTCGAGGATATTCTCAATATTACACGTTTTACTTTGAAATAACAATACGCCACATAATCTTTAGCGTAAAAAAATCGTAACCTGCAGCATATAAAAAGTTTGAGAAACACAACAGGTTATTTAATGTAAATAAATAAAATATAATTAACTGATTTTCACGTCATTGTCTTAAGTCTGAAAGTATTGTGGTTATTCTCCAACTATCTGAGTTACCTTTAGTCCAGACACTTAAAATTATTATGCGAGATGTTCTCACACGTCATGTTGATTAAAAACCTCAAACACTAAATACCAAACCTCACCTCTAACAAAACAACAATGACTACTCCAAAAAGCTGAAACAACACAGCATCACTTGAGAAGCCAGCGACAACCACTCGACGCCACTAGAACAAACAGTCAACTAATAATTAACTTTGAACACTGACTTCAAATCGCGAACTTGTTTAATTTGCGCTGAAGAAGTGTCCCCCTAACGCTTAGTCACGTAATCGCAGAACTGCTTTCGGGGATGGGGGGTTCTTTGAAGTTTTCGGGTTTGTTTTATGGTGTTTTGTTTTGATTTTTAAGTATTAGTCATTTTGGGTAGTTTTTTTTAGAAAAATTATACGTAGTAACGCAGCAGGTGAATTCCACAAGTCTAACTTAAATTAAGCTTAAATCTGTCTGTTCAAATTATATAGAAAAGAAGTATAATCCTACTAATATTATAAACGCGAAAGTTTGTATGTATGGATGTATGGATGTTTGTTACTCTTTCACGCAAAAACTACCGAATATATTTTAATGAAACTTTACAATAATATAGCTTATACATCAGAATAACACATAGGCTACAATTTGTAAACATATTGTTCGAAATACTAAACCTGCGCAGACGAAGTCGCGGGCACCAGCTAGTGTTATATAAAATAATACCTTGTACGCTTTATACATAACCCTTGTTTTTCTAAATAAACGAAACACCATGATCGACCTACTTCAAAACAACTTGACTGATTAAAAACATCCCGAAAACAGAAGACAAGATAACTCTAGAAACCTTTTAATACATCCCCCAGAGACAGTAAAATAACATGAAGGAATCCGTAAATCTGTAGCGAAGTACAACAGTCCCAGGTGGGTTTAACGTTCTGTTAAGTACGAACATTTCTTTAACGATCCGTCGTCCGTCGACGTGCAGCGATTGTCTGCCCACCTGTTCGTGATTCTCAAAGTTTTGAACCCCTGAACCCCCTGAACCCTGTGGAGTACTTTTGACGCGTAATGAGCACTTCGCGCCCCACTCTTAAATGTTTGCACTTTTCCAAATTTTTTAATTCCATTTTTGTATCTGATGCAGTCTGCCTTCCTTAAGTGCTTCCAATTTAGTTGACGTTAATTGCAGCTTTGAGTTTGTTGGTGCTAATTGTTTAAGAAACATGAAGTCGCTTTAGTAACTCTTTCACTTTGTAGATTTTAATAAAAGCCGTTAAAAACAATTTTAACACAGTTTTACCACTATTTACTTAACCTAATTTTGCAAAGTAACGTTAACATTTCAATCTATTCATTAAAAGCTTGCCTGAACTTTATGTACTGGGATTCACAAAATAAGTTTTCCTCAACATCAAAAGATAACTACGTGTGAAAACATTTACTTAAATCTCCCTCTATTTACACTCGAAGTAAATTCTCACAAACTTGAGTTATAAAGTTTTCGCAGTTTGATAAACTAGATTGGATGCTAAGTAAGGATCTCTGAGCCAAGTCTAAACTTTGTCCGTACCGAATGACCTAGATAAAATAGAAATTTCACTCGACTGATATAAGTTTTATGGACGCAATTATTTAAGAAACTATTCCTCGAGTATTCCATATGAATCTTTCAGGCTTCGCAACAATTTGGTAAAGTTACAGTGTAGCAAATCCAGCACGTCAAACTAGCCAATACGGCCACAGTATACAGCCCTGCAGTAATCCAATTTGCAGTAAGTTTCAGTAAAGTTGGCCCAACTTGGTAGACTTAGTGATTTAAATTTACAACTTCGTCCATCCTAGCACACTTGCAATTTTAACGATCAGCCGACCAACTTTAAATCAGATTTTGCTTTTAAGATGTAGGTAATAGTGTGTAGTTTACCTTTGTGAATGGTAAGTCGAAAGTCGGACGACTTTTACTGTTATACACTTCGTTGGGTGGAACTGTTACAGTAATATTAGGTAATGTTACTTGTATTGTTTTTAGTTCAGTTTCGGGATGATGCTAGCGTTGGGAAAACATATATATAATTTTAGTACTTTGAGATTAGTTTTGGGTTTTATTAATACCTTCTTTGTATTATTCAGCCTCTTTTGTAATAAAACTGCTAGCCAATCGGAAAAGAAATAGGTAGGTACTCGATTCTACATAAAAAAAAAAATCTAATATTCATTCGATCTGGGCATCACTTAACAACTCAGTCTTAAAATAAAAAGCTTCTTAGACGCACTATTAAAGAACGCTCACACTCAAGTCATAAAACACGCTGTTACATCAGAAACTCCGAGTAAAAATTACAAGTTTATCGGCCGTAAAAACTGTGTGAATTAACGAACGAAGAAAGTCTTTAAAGTACATCCCTATTTCAAGTGTCACCATATAATTTAGCGACGGTTTTTATTTCAGTTCAGTTTATGAGGCCGTTTGTGGAAACCTCCCTTTAAATTTACTAGCTGGGTAAAAAGAAGTATATCACTTTGATTCACAACAATTACTCTTAAGAATACCTATTTAAAGTAAGCATTCTTGGGTAAATGTTAATTAAGTCGCGATGGAGTTTGGGGCACATTTTTTGGTTTGTATTTTATATTGGCAGTGGAGGGTTAGTCGCAATTCCGATTCTGGAATTAGCATACCATTCTAGGGAGTTTCTATTGGATATATAATATACCAGTGAACATTATTTTGTCTCAAATACATAAGTATTTAGTAGCAATAATGCTTCTCATGAACATTTTAAAAACTATACGACATATAAATAAACTCTATACGCTTTCCTATCTAAATCTACTAAACCGTCTTATAAAATACCTTGCCTACTTACTTACATCTTCCATTCCCTTATCACCAAAAACAGAATACAAATACAAGCCACCAAAACTCGAAACATATATCTCCGAAAAATATAACCGTCGCATGTAATAAGAAAACAGGGAAACACCAATTCTGTGTACATTCGCGTACAACAGTGTACTTGGAACATTGTGCAGATGGGGTAACCAATGTTTGGTTTAAATCTGAGGGCCCCTTTTCTGATAATTTTCACCTGCAACCGAACGGCGCTGTCCTGGGGCGCCCCTGCCAATTTATGAGCGAGATATCATCCGTATAAGAACGGTGAACTGTTTAAATAAGGAGCTAAGTTTAATGGAAGGTGCTATCTTCAGGTTTTTGTCTGGAAGTTTGTTACCACTTTGAAATGAATAAAGAATTAGGTATATGAGTAGATACTAATAGACGAAAGGCGTTTTTCAGGGTAGACGTTGCTTTTCATGTAAGTAAACTTGAAAGTTGGCAAGGTAAGCGAATCATTTTAAATGCCTAATAGTAGAAAATGTTAAATAAACATTCCATTTATAGAACATAGATAGATAGTATGTGTGTAACAAATATTCACCCATGTTCCTAACATAGACCATCTGAAAAACACGCATGTAGATGTAATCCCATGTAATCTTACGAAAATGTAAGTCCATATTACATAAAATACCTTCAAAATTATTCATAGCACATCCAGGCTCCTATATCCCGCAAGAGGGTGAAGTGTCGCTTACAATATTACGATGTTAACCACAGCGGACGATTTACATAATTCATTCAGCCGTGATCCGAACCCGGTACCTTGGGCTCGCACCCCTGAGCTCGCTGGGCTGTTAATTGCCCTTGTAAGATAAAGGTGTTATGAATATGGATGTGTGATGGTGTTTTATGTTATTTAATTATGTTTTTGTAAAAGAACTGCAGGTCTTGAAAGAAGTACTTTACTGAAAGTGGGTAAATGTTTGTGTAGGTACTCGAAGTTTTAACACTTGCAGTAGCCATTAGTTTCCAATAGTATTACCCTGAAAATAATAAATGTTACCCAAAACAAAAGAGGTAAAACTTATTTCCGACATTTCATTCAGAAAATATCCGCTTACAGGATTAAATTAAGTATATGCAAGCACATCTTAATTATTCGCAACTCTCAGACTTAACCCTACACTCACTCATGCTAGCTTTACGCGAACTATCCTAGCTTAATTTACCTAAAAACTATCAAACTAACCTCGTGAACTCCCAGCTTCTTAAGTTAAAACAAGTCTAACTATTTTCTCCTCACTCAGGACTCACTTAGAGACTTCTTGACACATCCAAGCATACATTATTCATGTTCTTGCGTGCTTAGTTTTCACCCACTGATGTCATGGTGCACATAAAAATATGACGGGATGTAACAAGCTTTTGTATCCCAGTGGGATTTTTGAATTCGGGCCTTCCCGTGCGATAATTTGTCTTTGTGTTTTTTTGTTTGTGTGATCATTAATCAAATTATGATAAGCAATGTGAGTTAGCGGCGGCCATATTGGATTTTGTGGGAAGGATGTCGTTAATTTGTCTGTTGTGTTTGTTTTGGTTATAATAAGATGAGTATTGCCTTTACAAATGTGAATTTTCTTCATTTTGTGGTTGCTATACATTGTTAATGTCAAAACAATTGCTTTAAGGAAATATATCTGTCACAAAAATCGTAGGGACACATCGATATATTCATAGCTTCTAAACAACAATATTTGCCCAGGTGACACCGGTTATATTTTTCAAAAACATAAACCGATTTTATGCGAGTCTAGGGATATTTCATCGGAAATTTACGACGCAAACAGCATCGGTGCAGGCTGTCGATCGGCTGCGTTGTGTCGATAAAATGTCATTTTGGCGACAAATTCCTCAGTGTTGTGCTGACGGGTCCCGTGTTTTCCGGGACTAGCGATGTCGTGTTGGAAGTTCGTTAAATTTAGTGTGTGTCTACGTTTGTGGACACAGCAGTTTACTGGTGTCGAACATTTTTCGGATTTCGAATTTGGAAAGTGAATCGTTTCTCAATTCGAAATAAATGTTTGGGAAGAGATTTATGTACGTGCGCAACAAGGATTAGATTTTTATCGATTTAATCTTGCTGTTTGAACATGCAACGTTTCAATATAAAAGCATATTATATAGTAGTATATATAGATAGTTTAAATATCCTTATCTACAACCACATTATCACATAAATAGGCATAAATAATAACTTCCAAGTCGAGATATTCTCGTACAGTGTGATTGCTCTAACAGCAATTATTGGATTTTAAACTCAATACCGCACCGCGCCAGTGCGTAAGTAATGACAGTTTGCATTGATTTCCGCGGATTTCATCACGGATTTAGCTAACAAGATGTGGATCGTCGGCAAGCTTGTATGATTAGTAATACTAACGAAGTCTTACAAAGTAAGGCGAAAACATAACTTCGATAATGTTTATATATTATCGTATACTGATTCACCCATGTCCAACTGGCCAACCAATTTGGAACTGATCTATTTATCGTCTATTATTTTATGGCGCTATAGCTACTATTTTATAAGCTGTAGGTCATTGATTAATTACCTGATCTAAGAACTAAAACAACTTCAGTTTGATCATGCAATTTCTCATCTATCACTTTCAATTGTAAGAGAAATCATTTGTAAGTATCTAATTAACCTGACCCCATGAACCGTCATTACTTCACTATTTACGACAAACACCAAACAAAAGAGCATCGATAATGTCGGCCATTCCCGGGATCACGTGGCAATTTATCGTGTCGCATCACTAGTGATATTTGCGGCATATTTTACGGCGGCGTCGCGACGCTCGTTGATTGATTGGTTCGCGTCGTAAACGCGTTGGGCGTGATTTATCTATGGCTAGCTAGTCGTTACGTGTTATGATATGGCTAAAAATTCTAGATGGGCTATTTGATTAGCGAAGTTAAATAAGCCTGTTTTAATAACTTCGGATTTATGTATGTCTCTTCATAAATAGATATCGATAACATCTACCTAGAAAAGATTTCAATCTGTGGCTGCAAATAACATACGCCAGTCCATTACACCAAATAATCTTACTATGAAAATGAACGAAATTCTCATTTAACGACTTCATTCCTTTCATCCCCCAAAAGACTAACATCCCAATTTTTATCAAAATCATTCCCGAAAGAGAAAGTTATGGCGCAAATTTCTCAGCTTAACACATCGAAGGCGCGGAAATACTCGACGGCTCATTATCCAAGTTTAATTTTATGCATGGACGCCCGCGCATCGTCACGATCGACGCGCCCGCCTCGGAAACCATTCGAAATTTAAATTCTTCACGAATATTGCCGAAAATATACGACCGGTGTCGACAGAGTTGCGGGGTCGTAAGATTTGCGCTGTTCTTCTTTTAAATGTAATTTGGAACTTTTTTGTTCTTCTTTTGTTTATGGCCTGGCAAGTAGATATGAAGTAGGTTCATTAGTAGCCATAGAGTACAATATGTATAATCGTGTGGGAAGAGAAAAAATATAAATTAGATCAAAAGCACATTTTATATATATTTAGATAAATTAAGATAAAGTAAAGTAGTAACTTAAGACTCATCTTTGTCAACCCCACATACAAACCGTACCATTCATAATAATGATAATTGAAATAAAACCCTTAAGTTACTCATAAGTTTTCACAGGTCCTCCTCAGAGACACTTCTCATAGTGTTTGTGAACAACAGTTGTGAAGTTGCAGCACATTTGCAACTTAACACTATTAAGTCTACTATAAACACTGCGAGTCTTACAAAACTGTTGAACAAAGTTAGTAAGGAGAAAAATGTTATGAACTTCATTCGAAGATTAAATTCTTTTTATATCTTATCTCGTTGGAAGTTGAAAGAGTTATGTTCCAGTTACGAATTAGTAACATTTTATACTAGATCAGCTATTTCAAAAATATAGGCTCTACTATCTATGCCTTTAAGTTAAGTTTCTCGAACCTTCCTTGTCCAAAAAATCGTCTAGCAGATACCATTTTTGACATTATCCTTCCTTATTTAAATATAGAACACAAAAGCCATTAACTTAAAATAAAACTATTAAATCAACAAGCCTGTATTTGTGGTAACAATTTCTTACTCTTCACTGGTACACCAATATCACATGAAGGGTCCCAAAGTCACATTGCTTGGGGCTCCACAAACATATAATATATGCCTATATAACAATTATATATATTTATAGGTGACTTCAAAACAAGGGAAACTTTATTTCCCCTATCTAAGATATACGCAATATGCAAGATATAAAGTTATATTGTCAAGTAGCGTATATTATATCGTGTAAGTTTTACATACATTACCTGTAGACGGAGGGAGTTGGGCCGTTAACGTAAGTTACGGTGTGGTTACATATGGTAGTACCTATTATTTATGTTGGCCCAGAAATTAAAGGACGAAAATTGAAGTAATTTTACTAATCAAACACTTTTGCAAGGCAAAAATTTTATCGTAAAAAATACAGTGGTGAAGAAGATAACAGAAACTGCTAACAACATTACGTGAAAACTCTTTTTTTTTATAAATGTCATTCCCGAAAAGTGTACTGTATACAATTCATCATTTTGCCAAAAACGTCAACACACAAAAGCCAAACAAGAAAAAGAATAATACCAGAAAAATAAAATCCTAATTACAAAGGTATACAAACAGGATATTTGCATAAATTATCCCTCCGTAATTGAAATCCTTATCATAAGCAAATGAGTCTGGGTTTACACAGGCTGGAAGAAAAAAACGGCCAAGTATGAGTCGGACTTGCACGAGAAGATTCAGCACCATTTATCTATGGACATTTTTTTATTGTAGTTTCGTTATTTTTAATTATAGCGGCAAATGTAATAAGTAAATTTATCTATGAGAGCCCTGTAAAATATTTATTTAATTCTAGTTTTCAGTTGTTGTTGTTGTTATAGCGGCAAAAATAATGCGTCATCTATTAAAATTTCAACTGTCTAGCTACGACGGTTCTTGACAGACGTACAGCAAATTCGTCGTAATAGGGTCCCGTTTTTCCCTTTGAGAACGGAACTCTAAAAAACAAATGACATCTCCTGCCAACGCTTATTTTGCCAAGATTTTGTTTTCGCCTTACAATCTCAGGCTGTTTGTCATTTCGTCCCGCTGAATAATATTTCATCTACATATTATTATTTTTTCGGCATTCGACCTTTTTTTGGGAAATCATGAATTTCTGTGTTATCATTCTTATGCATGGTTTTGGCTAGTTGTTTTGATAAAACCGTATGTTTATTATGAACATGTAAAGGTTCGATATTATCATTGTTATTGGAATCCTTGATAGTTCAGATTGTAATAACAAAAATGTTGGCGTATTTTTCTTCTTTTAATGATGATATTTATGTTTGAATTATTTCGTATCAATAACATCAAAGGAAAAAACAACTTATTATGTAACTCAAGACTACACAAAATACATATTTACCAGTATTTTTCTGTGTCCTATGAAAATAACGACGTAGAAATTGCTTCTAGGCTTTTCCACAACGAAGTTTCGAGATTTGAAAATGGTCTGGAAAAAAAGCTTCGAAATCTGATTAGCACGGTTTCCCTTTTTTATTTGTCTCGAAAAAGTATAACAAGCATAATTTAAAAATATATTTTGTGTACTGTACTTTCTCGTTCTAATTGCTTATCGCATTTGAAAACAGTACAGACCACCGCTATCATAAAGCTAAGTGCACACTACAGAACGCGCGTTGTGCAGCCGCGCGATATCGCTCGAATAGGGTCGCGCGTCACTCAGGATTTTAGGATTTAGCCGTCAGCGTCACCCGCCCGATCTGATACGATTAGCTCGAGCAATTGCTATGACTTTCAATTAAATAAGTTATCATCATCCTCCGAGCCTTTTTCCCAATCATGTTGGGGTCGGCTTCCAGTCTAACCGGATTCAGCTCGAGCTCGATTAAATAAGTTACTGTAAACAAATTACTATTTGGCTGAAACCGGTTCAATTTTTGTTTTAAAATATTCTATTCTGTATTGAGGAACTGAAATATATTTTTATACGCAATGTAAAGGGGTTAGACTTAGTTGCAAATAATTTTTATCCTTATTATTCCAAATAATACAATCGGAATATCATGCACAACAAACAAATACAATACACAAACACGAATTCCAAATTAATAATAAATCAACTAATTTTAATCTGAGACGAAAGCGAAACAGACAAGTAAATAACAATTAATATTTAATATTGACAATTTACATAACAGTCCTTGCACATCAATATTAATTTGTAGCTGTGTAAGGGCCGTGCGCACAGTGGCGACGGCGCGGTATCGGGCCGGGTCCGTACGTCAGT
The DNA here is from genome assembly GCF_030705265.1 of Helicoverpa armigera. NCBI lineage: Eukaryota > Metazoa > Arthropoda > Insecta > Lepidoptera > Noctuidae > Helicoverpa > Helicoverpa armigera. The sequence goes on along the minus strand of NC_087132.1, from coordinate 1,929,499 downwards.
CAGCTTAGAGGGATTTAGTCGGTCTGATGCAGGCTCGAATCAAACGCTCCATTGACTCCAAATCCTTACTCTAATTGAAATTTAAAAGCGTTTTTGACAGTTCTCTGTGTTGCCATTTGCAAATAATAAAAGGGATGTAGCGATCGTGTGGGGATATTGAAGTGGAGTTTTTAAAAGGAATTGCTTTTTAGGGTTCCGTAGCCAAAATGGCAAAAACGGAACCCTTATAGTTTCGTCATGTCCGTCTGTCCGTCTGTCCGTCTGTCCGTCTGTCCGTCTGTCCGTCTGTCACAGCCGATTTACTCGGAAACTATAAGTACTACAGTGATGAAATTTGATGGGAATATGTGTTGTATGAACCGCTACAAAAATATGACACTAAATAGTAAAAAAAAGAATTGGGGGTGGGGCCCCCCATACATGTAACTGAGGGATGAAATTTTTTTTTTCGATGTACATACCCGTGTGGGGTATCAATGGAAAGGTCTTTTAAAATGATATAAAGTTTTCTAAAAAACATTTTTCTTAAAGTGAACGGTTTTTGAGATATCAGCTCTCAAAGTCGTAAAAAGTATGTCCCCCCCCCTCTATTTTTATAACTACGGGGTATAAAATTCTAAAAAAAATAGAGGTGATGCATGCTAATTAACTCTTTCAACGATTTTTGGTTTGATCAAAGTATCTCTTATAGTTTTTGAGATAGGTTGATTTAACTGTAATTTACGGAACCCTTCGTGCACGAGTCCGACTCGCACTTGGCCGGTTTTTTTATTTTGTTTTAGTTTGGGATTCGGTTTTATTTAATAGTGTTGCCATGTTTGTGAAATAAAATGTCTACACAAGTCAGTTTTTAAAGAGTGTTAGTAAATTGAAATAAGAAAAAATATCCTTGTTTTGGTCACTGGCTAGTAAGACAAAGTAAAAATTATCAAAAACATCTCTAATTTCAAGTCTCAAAGTCTTTGTTGTCCATTATGAATATGCAGAAACATCATGAAAAGAGCATTGTGCTCTACATAGCTTTTAGACCCCACTGCTATCCCAACAGAATTTTATATCAAAGTACCTACTCCATGTTTAATCCATTATTCGAATTGTTAATCCTGGTTGGAAAATAACATATTCCAATTTTCAATGTAGTACCTATATTTGGTTGGTAACTAATCCATGCATAATTCTATTGCTGCGATTTCATCCGCGTCTATTTATGATTTAAAATCTAGTATTTCCTGCCAAGTTTCATAAAAAATATTTTTAACTCCAAGTTTCATCAAAATCAATTGAATTCTTTTTGCATTAAGATCTTAAAAACACACTGAACTTTTCGCCTTCATAGCATCAGGTGACGTTGCGGTCAAAACTCGTTCAATGCCAACACATTTATTCATTTACTAGCTTCCGCCAGCGGCTTCGCCCTACCTATCTTCATACAAAATTTCAACCAAATCGGTTCCGCCGTTTTTGCGTGAAAGAATAACAAACACACATATTAAGTAAATCCTACTTCCTGGATTTAAACATGCACACTATCAGTACAGCTTAAACAATACGATAGTGGTGTCCACATTTAGTAACGAACCTTCTAATATAAATAAGATAATTCCAAGATAATCTACACCTAATCTTACTAATGATCCATTGTAACGTACAGGGTGATGTAAACTACAATCAGTGAGCTAATTCAGATGAAGTTGCCGTCAATAATTCAGGCAATGGCCCGCGCGGCGAATTAGCGGCAATTCACTTGTATTAGCGGTCAGGGTTGCGATAAGCGGTTTGGAGAATCGCTGATCAGAATCAATGACGATTAGATTAAGCTAGAGATTAAATGAGGTTTTGATTTCGAGGTCACACAAGTCATGTAAGGGCTGACGTTCTGGATGTTTCTTGAGTTGGGAAATCATCGGCTGACTTCTTACACTTTTAAACGCGCCCTTGTTCCTTCTAGAGCCATTTGTGTTAGTACCAGGGCTGCGGTAACTCTTTTTAATAATCCCGCAGCCCTGCCAGACACACAGTGATGGCCTGGTAACTAAAACTGCTTATTCCTAACCTGACAGGTTTGTTCGGTAATTAATGTAATTCTCATAATTTTATCTAATACGTCATTACTAGGGCATCAGCTTAACAAATCTCTCTGTTGCCTGTAATTTTAATAGGAAAGCATTTTCAAGGAAAGTATCGCACAATCGTACCCCATACCTAGTGACACGCATCTAGAAAGTTATATAAATTAAATAAATAGTTTGCCAAACTCCTCTATCAAATACACAAGTAAACTAACATACAGACAGGTATCATTTCCTATCAGTGAGAATAAATTAAACAACATCTAACATCGAGGAAGCAGTAGATTTTGTGACTTATTGATTGACTGACAACGTATCCGAGCTATTGCACTGTGATATCTAAGGATGTAAAAAAATATTGACGCGGAACATGTTCATAACGGAGTTGTAAATACTATATTAACAAGCGAGTTGATTATTAAATATCATCAAGAAACTATTCGTTTTACGTACGGAAGGCAGCTTTTGATCAGAAACCGTATAGAATTAACATGATAAAAACTTCTTCTTCAACCATGAACAAAACAGCTGTCTCTGTAGAAATCGGACATAAGTAGCTACATCACTTTTCAATAATATTATATGCAAAACAAACCAAACATACCTGTGTACACGGAAATTGGATGACATCGAGCAACCCTGTCACATAGTCACTCAACTAATCACGTAATGGAATCCGCGGATCGTTAATTAAGGACCCACGCAGATACATTGTCACTGTGACTCGCATGTTAAGTGAAAGCGATTAAAGTGTTTTTTTTTTAAGTTAAGTAAAGGAAAGTAGGCTTTAGAAATTGTGTCGTAAAGTAAAGAAGAACAGCCAGTAGAAAAATCTACAAGACACGTTTTTAAGCGACAAACATACGTACGGGCTACAAAACTTTACTGAAATATGTTGTAGGTATTCTTATAAATAATTTTCAGGATACCTATATGTTTCAGACCATCATAATTTTGTCTAATAAGATTCTGTGACACCTTTTAACGTTGAATAAATTCTACAACACACATACATCTGTGATATTACTTCCGAATTCCCATAAAACGATACTCCAAACTTCCCAGCTACACCTGCAAATATATCACCGAAATTACCACTTACACAACTTAAAATAAACAAGAAACTATCGTTTAATTTAAACCATCCCCCAAATCAGCGAATCAACGACGTTAGACAACGCAGGTGTAATTAATTCTAAACTAATTATATCTCATGATACGCGAGACGAACTTACCAACAACTAATAGTAAGTAGTAGGTATAACTATTCGTAACTAGTTCGAGGACGAAGAAATACAATTTAGTATTCGGGACGCGTGGAGTTGTTTCTAAGAGACTTATGTTGGTTTATGGGTTTAGAGATGTTCCTAATTTTGTTGCAGCTATTTTCTTAGGAAGTTGTTAGCTTAATATAATGAGCTACTTATAAATAAAAATCTGTTGTATGTGAGAAAATTATCGTGTAAGAAGGAGCTTTGAAAATTTTTCCCTTTTCAATTAATTTGTGAAAGTATTGTTAAACTGAGTGGGATTTTTTTGGATGTTATTATTGTATGTTGGTCTACCAAAATGTTACTTATTTACAGATGCTGAAAATCAAGCTTTTCTTCAACAATGTTAACTTCATAACACTTCAAATTAGTTACGCTACATGTATACCGCACACTATAAAACGCAAGCCGTGTTCTACAAGTTGTTAAGTCCTGATTGGTTAAACTTTCATATTGTCATTAAAACGGAGTTTGGATCGAAAACTTGTGTCATATAAGCACTATTTTTGTTCACCTTTACCTATTTTGTACTTTGTACACTCATAATAAAATAAGGCTTATTTAATCTGTGAAAGATATTGTCAAATTACTGATAATATATTTCTTTATAATAAATGATTTATGGTTTTTGAAGTGAAAATACTTTATAATGTAGTAGCAAAGTAAATTAGTGATTTCTATCATTAAAATACTCAAATGTAACAATCCCAATTCTTGACCCAAAAGTCGGAACATTTTCAATATCTGCACCAAACAACACACTATCGTTTAACACACCGACTATTTCGCGTTGCTCGTCATCCATCGCTCGCTCCCTCGGCTTTGACTCAAAGCTGTTGTCTGTCCACGGTTCGTTAGACACAGATTTAGTGCATGCTCTCGCTAGTCGTGGTTAGTTTGTGAAACTTTACATCTAACAGAATGGACTTTTGACAGAGAATATTCGGATGTTACAAAAAGAGAAGGCCAGACAAAGGGATATCAGATTTGTTTGGAAAGCCATTTTTTCGTTAGTTATTGCATTTCGTTTTGATTAGTTTTAGGTCTAGGTTTTTTAATGGTTTTTGATGTGCGCCTGTTATTTCGACTGGTAATTAAATTGATGTCACCAATTACGAACTTTAATGCAACTTTTTTTAATAGTTATGCTATCGACATCGGCTACTTCAAACAAATAATTATTTCTCGATAAGTTACATTTAGTTCGATAAATTAAACATATGAAAACCACCCGCCAACCTCATTATTGCAACATTTGTTTAAAGGAGCAATAGTAATTACTTAACAAAACATTACCAATGAGTGATCAGAAGCCCAAATCTCTACCAGTTGATTACATTTCCACCCAAAAAATACTACCCCTATCTAACATCAACCTTCTTCCACAGGTGAAAGTGATGCTCCGGGTAGGTGCATCAGGCGAGGGTCCCTTCACGAGTGGCACCCAGACGTTCTCGATGGACAAGCGCAAGAAGCAAGTGAGCCTGTGTGAGACAGCCCCGGCGGCTACGGCACCTGAAGATAGGAAGGTCGGCGTGGCTGCACCTAAAATGTTCGCCTTCGATGCCATATTTTCACAAGATGATGCTCAGGTTAGTTTTATAAATATTAATTGTTTTATTTATCTTACTGCAATAAGTTAGCTAAATGGCCTTTAAGTTTTCATGAAAATAATGTAGTTTTCACAGTCAACTACGATGATTTTTTTTTTATTTTGATTCATTTCCTGATTTAAAAACAAAATCAAGGTTGCCGTAATTACAAAACTTACAAAACGCTTATTTCGTCAGCCTAGACAGATTTTTGGTATCTAAATTACGCTTCCACACTTAACGTAATACTTATAGATACAATACTGCTTTCAAAAGGCAAATTATCTCATCAGCCACCTTACAAAAGTAAAATCGCGTGTAAACCCAGCATAATTGCCGACAATGACAGATAGCATCGTGAACGGAACGATCGCCATCATTAGCGAGCCACTAACACAGCCATCAGAGAAGACCTTTGAGATTAACAGGACAAAAGATCAGATTAGAGTCATTATCCCGACCAATTATTGCAACAAAGACAAGAGAGGTCAATTGTTTTGTCTAAATACTTTTATTTTGAAGGGTACAATTTAATTTGTTACATTTTCAAAGATTGTTAAGTGTTAAGAAACTATTACATAGCTAAAATACATGAATAAACTCTATATTTTCGGTCATATGAACTTAAATAGACCATCTTACATTGAAATATTTATTTAAACCGAACCAATAGTTCCTGAGATTCCGTGCATTTAAACTTAATAACAAATTCTACAGCTATATAGTATTAGAGTAGCTAAACCATACCGTACTGCAAATAAAACAAATGAAAACCTAAGCATTCTAAAACTGCATTCAAAATAGTGACGTGAGCCTCTTGAAGAAATTTCCCGGAAATATTTAAAGATTATTCAAGGTATTACCATTATAAGGCAGCATATTCTTAAGGCACTACTAACGTCTCATGTCGCATGCCTCGAGGCGGTCCCGAGGTAAAAATAAGGGAATACTTACATACTATTACATAAAACTTTGCTCTTAAACTAATGACCCAAGTTATGAGCGGGTAGCGGGTTTGAGATAATATTTGGTTGGTAGACATCTTATGTATATTTGAAGTCAGATTCTTAGACACACTTCCTACTTATACTATAAACGTGAAAGTTTGTGAGAATGTATGGATGTATGTTTGTTATTCAATCACGCAAAAACGGCTGGACCGATTTGATTGAAATTTGGTATGTAGATAGGTGACCCTGGATTAACACATAGGCTACTTTTTATCAACACACCACGCGGGCGAAGCCGCTAGCGGAAGCTAGTATGTTATATTTTATTTCTGCAGTCGGAAAACTGGCCTACAATAAAATTGCCTATATTTATCAAATTATCCAGGAACGTTTCAAAGACAGAAAATCTAACTTGTATTACCATCTGTTTTATACGAATGACGAAAGATTGGATTCTCTGGAAAAGACACAACAGGCAAAATACAACTTATCAATACCCGATATAAATCAAAACACGACATCATCCAAACCGCTACCTCCCATACCTTGTAACACTTGCACACGGTGTTCCATACCCCCTGAATTTCATGCACCAAAAATGTCGTCGGCGAAGCGAGTCGCGACTCCTCGTGTTTAAATTGTTAAACGGCGAGCAGTGCGCGACTAACGCTAACTTTCTCGTTCCCCTTTCGAATTTTCACATTTTTGCTCCGAAATTGTTAGCGGTTTTAACGAGATTTTAGAGCTTATGAGAAGTCACTTTAGTGTTATGCTCAAGGAAGTGTTGCTTCAGTTGTTTTGCTTAGAGGCTCTCGTTACGGTAAGTTTTGAGATGTAATCTAGTGTGGTATTAGCGAAATGTGTTTAAGAAAATGTGAACTTATGCAAGTAAGTTCAGGATGGGCTATTTTCTAGTGATGGTATCAGTTTTTTAGCTAAGCATTTCTGAAGCTACATGCTCCTTTATAAAATAAAATTTCCTAGAACTACTTTTCAGACATTAGAAATTATCTTACAAATGTAAAAGCTTAATAAGCCAAGATTTTTTCCAACTTAGTATATCCTGTATCTTCCAAACATAATCGACGTAAGCATCATGCTATAGCGTGCGCGAACTAGAGCAGATCAAACATGTCTTCAAACGTAGTACTGTAAAGGCAGGTAAATAGCCTCAATACAGTTTTATTACGTGTCTATACAAATAAATACTTGGCGAAGCTTCGTAACTTAAAAATTTATCTAAATCTATAGCTACACAAATCACAGCCACCGATTAGTACAATGTACAGTTGACAATGACAGTGAACAATTCACACAACAACTGCACCAATGCATTTGAATGCCATTATGTCGGTGTAATCGCCGTGTCTATGTGAAGTCAGTTAGGAGGCTCCAATTGTGTGCATAGAGCACTATGCTGTCATCACAACCGCAGTCTTGTTCAGAACCAAAATCTATCAGGAAAACACGATATTATAAGTCTCGCAATTTTGAGGGAACTTCTTCCCACTCCCGGAAAAGAAGAGAGAGGGAAGAAGGCTAGACTATCTGTGTACCAAACAATTCAGTGGGTGTAGAAGTTTGGTGTACAAAAACGCAAGACAGACAGATTAATGGATAGACATATAAGGACACCACACGTTATTCCAAACCATTTTAGCAGAAGCGCAGTAAGCATAAACGAACAATCAGATCCTCTTTACCAGAACCGCAACAATATTTGAAGTAGAATTCGAGAGTTTACTTTCAAATTATATCAATTACAATCCAACTTAGACAATAATTCTCAGCTACGCACAGCCTAATCTTAGCCACACATCATTCGCGCTAAGACCTGAAATCCCGATCAGAAGTCACAGGTCCATAAACGCAGTAATATATCACTTAAGCGCGTAACGCGTTCTGATGTATTTAGCAAACGCATGTGTAAACTTGCACTGTGGCCGAAGATAGGAAAGTGAGTCTTAGGGTGCTAGGGTGAGGGTTGATATTTGTTTGGCTAGTATTAGGAGTATGTTTGTGGCACGCGAAGTATACAGTTTAACATGTCTTCTTCTGCTTCTTATAGTATCAGTAATAATAATAAAGTAAAATAGCATAAGTGCTATTTAACTTGTAATACCTAAATAGATAATTTTGGTGGTGTCGACTCTCGTGGTCACCATCTTTGAGCAGATTGTCTGGCCATATTGCTACTTAGGTTTTGACGTTTATTTTTCCTGAAATTGCGTAAATAATGTTTATTTTATTTAATTGATATAATGAAAAATGCAATTCATAGCCCTTCACTTCACTCCAAACAAACGGATAAATCAAAAGCGCCTAATCCCGATAGAAATAATTAATAGACCCATTGCGTTACAATATGAACCTTACACGGATGTAGTTATACAAGCGTTGATATAAGTTATCCGTGCAATAACTCACCGGACGCTGCCGGACAGAGGCCGGACAGCGGCCGGACGGCGGCTTACGCAGGCTTAGCGTCCGACGTCGGGACCCGCCCGGATTGTCCGTAATTATGTTAGTAATCTACCTTTATGACTTGTTTGTGTTACTATCTAAACGGGTTTATTCTTTTTAATATACTGTGGATGTAAGCTGACGACATCGGTGAATCGCAACGTGAGATTTACAAGCCTGCCAGTGATTTTTTGTAGAAGTATAAACCATTATGAATTTGAACTTGCTGAATAAGTAAGTTGTACATGAGATAAACAGTGTTTTGGATAGACCAAAAAAAATGAGCAAAGCGAGCGTAATGCCTGTCTTTTGAGTTGTCTCCTGGTAGAACTAGTAAGCTTCGAACTATTTAGTCTATTCTTTCTACTCTTAGACTGATCCTCTTATCTCTAGGTAGGATGAAGCGTTCACTTTAGCTACATACAACATAAAATGTATGAATGTACATGAATGTATGAGAATCTACATATTTATATGTATTTTGTTCCATAATCAAACAGATACAAACAAATGAAAGCCTACGGGTTTGTAACTGATTGAAAACTACTTTGATCAAAATTAATTTTAAAGTTACAATAGAATGGATCAAATTGTAACTATTCGCTATTATTAACTCTGAAAGTTTTACTCACTCGGTCAATAAGGTTTAGGGTAAGCATATAAGGAAGTTATAATTTAAATTACTCATATTTTAACGGAATAGACCTCTGGTATTATCAATGTAGTCCTTCTTAGTTTTACTATCGACGTGGCATCTCACGGCAATTTTTGAAAAGCTGCCTACTAAAATCATTGCCCTTACTTTTTCAGAAAATAGTTAGGTACTCTTTGCAAAAACGCCTCTTTAAACACTTCCACAAAAATATCATAAATGAAGCATCAAATAGAATAACTGAATTAATTAATTAATTAAAATAAAATAGCAATTAATAGCAAAAATTGTAATTGACTAACGGTACCTCCATCTCGTACTAAGCGCTCTCAATTAGCGAAGCAAGGCGTGGTCATTAAAATTTTCATTCAAAACAATTTCAGTATTTCCCAGTCGATGGGAACCCTTGCTATGTGATCGTGACACCATCAAGTTAGGAGAAAAAATCATCTGTAGCAAAAAAATATCTCTGACTAGCTAAGTGATTCATTAACTCGTGATGTTCGTTTGTTTGGTTGAACGCGCTCATCTTAAGAACTACTAGTCCGATTATCTTAAGCTCCACCCTTTCTCATTAAATTACATTTAGCTAAATAATTTCACGTCCGATACCGGACTGAGACTGCTTATATTTGGGTCAAAACATTGATCACATAGTGGTTACAGTCATATGATTAAAAGTAAAGAGTATATAGGTAATACATGATATAGATGCATACTTATGCACTTCAGTAGATGAACAGGAACGTAAGATAGTTTACTAAGCATATAGCTATTTTATGAGCCTACGTTAACAACTCCAATAAACACTGAAAACTACGTTAAAACACTGAAAACTAGAACAATCACTGATGGAAGAGATAACCTTTACTCTCATTACAGCTAAACTTTTCATAAAAAATATCTCAAGAAAAACACAAAAGAGGGTCACCCTACCGGCCTGTAATCTCGCGGCTCTCACCTTAAGTCCTTTTAATTATCTGCCGAGCGACTGAGAACAAAAACACAAGGGTCAAAGACAACACTAAATTGTTTAGATAATTATGAAAATGTTAAATAATATTCAGAAGAGGTTTTAATATTTTTAGTTTAAATAAAAATATAAGGCTCAAGGCCACTTTGAGTTTCTTTATTGAGAAATCTTTTTTTATCTATTGGTGAGAGTTTAATTTTTAAGTCTTACGAAAGAAAAGATTTTAGTGTTTTAAAAATCTTGAAAAAACTCGAGGATTTTTAATAACAGCTTTATTAAATAATTAATAACATACGGCAAACCCCTCCAAAGTATAACTTCAACCTATAATTCCTATTATTTAAACCCCATCAAATACTTACTAACACTACTTTATAGAATCAACCACATCATTACATCTATTTGCCATAAGCTGGTACTCCCAACCCCCTAATCCGCGTGCTACCTTAAGTCCGCATAATTATCTCCGATCAGGGTGCAAAAGAAAACACCTTAGTTTCAGACATAGACAACAAAATAACAAGCGGCGGTGCCATAACGGAAAATCTCATAAGAAAGTAGCGCGCCAAAATGCGGGGGACGAGGAACGTTACTGTCTTCGCCATTATACGCCTTCTTTAGACACGATAATTTATTGTAACACCAAAAATCGTTGACAGATGTCTCAAAGAACCCGAACGCCTCGTTAGTTCACTCGTAACTGATCGTTTTGGTCATGCCTACCGTACGTATTTGACCTAGAAGAAGGAACCTGAGCTACCTGTGCCATGGCATCTCCGCTCATCTTTCCTTACTTCGTGGTTTCAGAGCACGGGGCCAAACACCCTGAGTGCCAAATTTGAGTAAATTATTCAAGGTATTAAAGACACTTTTGTTTTAAAGGGTTTCAGAGTTGGGTACTGAATAGAGATTTTATCGTGTTTAGTAGGAGATGAGTTTGAATGTGTGGTGCTCGTTATATGGTTAAATATTGGCATGTTGCTAGGTGATAAATAATAGAGATAGGTAACACGTTAGGGTAAAATATAACGGCTTACTGAATGACGTGGATGAAGATAAATTCTTCTCAAGTTGCCTAATAGCGTTTTTTACGGAAGTCTTTTAAAAGAAACTTAAATAATACGTTCTTAAAAAAGATGCGTGTAATTAGACAAATAGTTATTAGTGATTGTCAGTGGTGTTTGCTAAGTGTTAAACAGTTTATCTTTTTGTCGCAGACGGAGATATGTTCGAGCGCGCTGACTGACGTCATCCACGCCGTCATCAACGGCACGGACGGCTGCCTCTTCTGCTTTGGACACGCAGGACTTGGTAAGTAACAATTAGTACCAATTTACAACACAAATCCTCAGGATTGACTGTACGGCCACTGTGCTGCAAGAGGGGCGCGTGGGAAGAATACCTACTAATAATATTTATTGTAATCGCAAGGCCATAGTTATAAAAGGGTTGCTGCAGAACATATGTATATCTAAACTGAATAGGTTAATGACTATAATTTAATAATCATAAAGATAATAGATAGATAATCTAGGCTCTCCCAACTCTGTGGTTCTTAATTGGTTCACAGAAAAAGGCATTCATTACAAAAATAAGTGGTTCACTTAACAGTACAGTGCAAAAAAAAATAACCACCAAAAAGAAAAATTGACGTACAAAAGTGTATCTCAAGTTACATGTTTACCATACAGTGAAGTTGTGAGATAATAATCAAGTTCTCACGTTGAATCCACAAGCGTTGATTAAAAACGACGAAAGCTACCCAAATAGGGCTGGCAACCTTAATTTAAATAGTATATGTTTTAGGAATCTCTTTCTAGAATATAGCTAAAGAAAACAGTTAAGTTTAGACAATTATATCTAGGAAAATTAAATTGCATTGAGACTCGTTCACTGTCTGAAAAATATATTTAAAATCTGTATATAAAAATTATACAAACTGGATATTAAGCAACTGGAGAACTATTCATAACTGCCGCAGGAAAAAGTAATTGCAAGTGTCAAACTTTCACCACACTTTCAATACGGGAACACAACTCATCGCGAAGGTGGTAGCCCTAATTATGCACTATAAAGTATGAAACTTCTCACTCGGCGCGGCGGCAGATTTGCATCTAAATGGCAAAGAGTCGAGAGAGCTCTTAATTGAAAGTTTGATAAATACGACCTACCCATGGAGGAAGGAAAGGTAACGGAGATGACATAATGCAGGTAGGCCAGTCGCCTTCTTCTAGGTCAAACTCGTACCGTGGGTATGACCAAAACGATCGGTTACTAGTGAACTAACGAAGTTCGGATTCTTTGAGATCTGTCCACGATTTTTGTACTTATTACAATAAATAGTCGAATCCAAAGGATACGTTTAAAGATGGAAACAGTAACATTCCTCGATCCATGCATGCCTGCATTTTCGTGCGCGAATTTCTTTGGAGATTTTCCGTTATGGGACCTCCGCTAGTCATTCTGTTCTCCATGGATAACTACGAGCTACCTCTGTCCTTCCCGCATACTCGTCATGGCAAAACTTTGATATTAAAACTGAGATTCAAGTTAACACTATGAATGTTAGGCTCTATAGTTCCGACTCCGGTTTAAATAATTTATGGATAACATCCAACTTTTGTTCGAGGGAAATAAGATTTAAAAGTTTTTCTTGTAATTTTCATGATCCTTATGAGGAATTTTATTTCAAGTTTTGTTGTTTTTACATGCCGACTAACTACTAGCTTTGTACCAGGACCCAAAATTTGAAATAACTACCGCCAATGTTCTCAAAATAAGGGAGACAATTCGATGCAATTAAATTAAAATGGAGCAATTCGTAAACAAATACGATTCTAAAACAACAAGGCTTTATAACTCGAAAACAAGACAAAGCCAACGTTAACAGTATTACAAACCTATTAATAAGTTCCAAGACACGAAATCAATTTAGCAAGTAGCGCCGGATTATCCGAACGATGCGATCAAGATAATACCACAGACAAACAATTGCGAAATGGGCTTATGCTTTCATTAACACAAAACAACGACTAAAAACGAAAGAGGTAATTTATCCCAACCTCCCCTCATAGATTAAGGTTTCAGATGCAAATTGAATGGCTCGCGGAATGAAAGTTTTGGGGAAGCGCGGCAATGTTGGCACTAAAGCTGAGCTTACTCCTACATCCCGCTTATTCGGGATCGTAGATCCAACTGAGTGAATAATTCGAACCTCGTTTTAATTATTGAAGGATTTCGGAAGCCACGTGGAGCTAAGTGAACTTACCAGGTATTAAAAGTGATTTCTTGTGTTCATTATGGTTTTGTTGGGAATTTATTCGGCGGCTTGCGGTATTTGAGGAGTTGCTCGTACGGACTTATCATTTATTTATGTTCTACGGAGCTGACTTTCAGACGGGGGCTGGTTGAATTTCGGTTTAAGCGAGAATGGCTCGGTTGTTCAGTTTTAGAATGATAGAAGGATCTGCATAGCATTTTACAGAGAAGGTTCTCGGATTTAGATTTGAATATTTGACCGTGTGTATTTGTGTAGTAGATTTGTAACGTATTTTTCCCAGGCAAGAAACTTAAGGGATGTACTTCTACTTTAAGAATATTTAATGTGTGATCATTTATTTACTTTTGAAAATCTATTTACTTTTGTCCACCAGGTAAATCCTACACAATGTTGGGGCGACCGGACTCACCAGCCGCGCTGGGTGCGATCCCATGCGCCATCACGTGGCTATTCCGAGGCATCGCGGAACAGCGACACAAATGTGGCACGCGGTTCTCCGTCCGCGTCTCCGCGGTCGAACTGTGCACGAACACCAACCAGATCCGGGACTTGTTGGCACCTTATCAAAACGGTGAGGGAATTTTGGTCACATAAGTTATCTTTATTAAATCAGTCAGCTGGTGACTGTGAATTAATCTACATAAAACAAATATAATTTGGTCATTCTTAAAACCTTAGATCAAAGATTAGTAACGCAACCGTTTGACAGTTTACATTTAATTCATTCATAAGTCTGTTATATTTTTACTGATGTTATATTCTCATCACACAGACACGGAGCAATCTCCAGGCGTATATCTTCGAGACGACCCCCTCTTCGGAACTCATCTACAGAACCAGTCCGAGCTTCGAGTACACAGTGCTGAGAAGGCAGCCTTCTACCTCGATGCTGCGTTAGCTACCAGAGGCGGCAGGGAAGAGGGGAAGGATAGCCATCTGCTATACACGCTACATGTTTACCAATACAGTGTTGGAGGCAAAGGCGCAGGTAAAGGCTCTCTAAATATTTGAAGCCCAAAAAATAAGCAAGCAACGTTCATTAGATTCTTATTGAGATAACTGTCGTCGTATAAAAATAAATTCTTCATAAAGAAAATTACTGACATAAAAACGCTTTGTGATGTCCCAACTAACAATGGAATTTATTAAAAGAAAATTAATGAAGATGTACGCCTACATAAAGTGGAGCTATTTCTGGAATGTTCATTGAAGACGGTCTTAGGAAATGTTTTAAATAAAAGTTTCACTATCCGCCTCTACTCTAAACGGGTCACAAAACAACAAAGTTCTTGAATTAAAAACATTTCTCTCTTTGTTCACAGTTGCCGGAGGACGCAGCCGCCTGCATTTAATCGACCTAGGAAACTCAGAGAGAGGAAAAACAAACGGCGGGATTCCACTATCTGGTTTAGGAAATATATTACTAGCAATTTTCAACGGACAAAGGCATTTACCGTACAGAGACCATAATCTCACACATGTTTTAAAGGAGTGTCTAGGATCTCTAACATGTCATACAGCTATGATAGTCCATGTTTCACCAAATTCACAAAATTACTCGGATACTTTAACAACACTACAGTTAGCTTCTCGAATACATAGGCTTCGAAGGAGAAAGGTTAAATATTCATCAAATAATAATGCAGGATCTGGAGGGAGCTCCGGTGAAGACGCCTCAAAACCTAGCAGTAGTGAACCAGATCCTTCGAGTAGTGACCTCTCAGCTGACACCGTTATATACGTAGGTCCTATGGACGATGCAACAGATGGGGAACACCCACCAGTTTATATACCTCATATAAATTCAGGTGACAACAGATGCGTACTAAGTAAAGCATTACGAGGTTCGGCAGCAGAGCAAAAACACAAGTCATCTTTATCCAGGGTCGTTGAGGAAAAAAGCCCAGTACACAGATTACATGGATCACCCAAATCATCTCCATTAAAAATTGCACAACCCAGTCATACTCCTAAAGCTTCCCCGGTACACTCAGCTACATCGAAATCAACTCCACTCAAAAAAGCAGGTTCAAAACATGCAGAAGAAGGAAAAAGTACTAGCGATGAACAATGGATCGACGGACCGAGAATATCTAAATCAAAGTTAGTTGAAGCTAGACATATAATCAAAGAAACACAAGGCAAAAAACGTGAGACTTGGATTGACGGTCCGATGCAAGAACCAAAAGTACCGATACAATTTGAATCTGTGCCAATTCAACCTGGTAATCCAATACCACTACAACTTGGTATTCTTGGCGCTCTTGGTAGCGAGAATCTAGGTTACGGATATATGGATAATCACAAGAAAAATATGATAAGAAAATGGGTTGAAAATCAAACTTCACAAATACATAAGTCTAGGCACAACTCACCAAGTCACAAAGCAACGGTTCTACACAAAGAACCTGCAGGGAGAGTTCCCGATGAACCCGAAACTGCTCATAAAATGGAGCCGGTCACAAAAGATTCAGTCAAACGAATACACGTTGAAGAATCAACTATACGAACCGGATTAAAAGCTGGTTCGAAGGGAATGGCAATAGAAGAAGAAAATATTGGACCTCCAATAGCAGACCAGAATTCAGCGGGTAAGAAATGCTCTTCAAAACAAAGTAAACATGATATAGATGATGATGACGATAGTGAAGAATTAGCTGAAATACCACCCGCATTACCAATAATGCAACCCAGCAGTCTTAGTAGTAGAGAAGTTTCAATGGAAAGTTTAGATAGTAAATATAAAGAGCGATTAAGAATGGATGACGAATTAGTATCTAATCATAGTAGGGACATTGATTCTCATGGTATGAGTAGAGGCATGAATGATGATGAAGACGAAATTTTAGAAATAATCGAAGTTGAAGAACCCTTAGAACCTGTTCCAATGATGGACTCCTGCCTACAAGTAACTGAAGAAGATATAGCATTTTGTATGGGATTCTCAGAAAATCCGTTGCCAGAAGTAGATCAAGAAGACGATGATCATCCGCTTAGGATTTTGAGTCAAGAAAATTTGACAGTGGCTTCTACTTTCACAGATACATTGTCTTTGTACAGTGAAGTCGAACGCCAAATTAGAAATGAAGCTTACTTGAGACAAACAATAGGATTTTATGCGGAGAAGTATAGCGGTGACCGCGGATTTGATATCAATCCCCTTGAGAGTTTACCTTCATCTCGATCAAGAATCGACGACATAATGAGTTTGACTGAGCTTTACGGGTCTCGACGTATGCTAGATACGAACGATATGCCAATCACGAGGATAGCACCACAGTTTCAGTCACTGTCCTTATCTAACGTTCGAGATACAGAAGAATTCGGAGGTGATGGCTCTGTATACAGTGAACCCGCTTACAGACCTAGTGACAAAATATGTAATAGTTGCAAGCGATCTATGTCCAGACCCGGAAGTGCGGTAGGAGAATGTGATGCATATCATGATTTAGAAACCCATGACTGTTATGGCCCCTTTGAAAGGTATCGAGGCAATGATATAACAGACGCACGTATAGCATCTCTTAGGCATCCTGATGGGGCATCAGACCCGAACCTAAGAGAAGAGAAACGAATACCTGGTAGTGGAGCTCCTTCATTTAAGGAACTGAAATCAAACTTACACCTAGAGGTGTCACCCCCTGTAGTAACAACTGAACCGCGAACAGAGAAAAGTGACAAAGGAATAGCGAGAGTAGTTGCCAGTTCTAAGCCTGATGGTTATGATAGTGGCCATGAGTCTACACCTCGGACAGGCAAACACAGTCCAGCAACGACATCAAGACGTGCTGAGTCTGGATACGATTCAGTTCCACGTGATTCGGATGCGTCTTCTCTAGATTCGTATCCAACGCGTCGCGCGGCTGTCGCTCGAGCGCACGCGAAAAAGCACACCACAGCAAAATACAAACAACATAGCGACCGTTCCTTCTGTTCGTGGCTACGAAACCCCTTCACTTGCAAGTACGCCGACACAGACCCAGAAATCAGCGATTTTTAAAGCAAACTGTATTTAAATTGTAAAATTCTAAATAGATATCGTTAAGCTACGTTACCGAATTTAATCTGGAGACTGCTTTTGTACTCTAGTACTCGTATTTATAAAATAAATGCTTCGACACTGTCAGGTTACCACTGTATTTTTCTAGACTTACGACAGCTTTTAGCTCCGCGCTCTGAATATGATAATTTAGATAACATTATAACTATTGTAAATACAGATGTTACGCGAGGATTGCTATGACTTGTTAGCGTTTATCTTCTGCTCATTTTTGTACTTTTATACTGTCATCGTGAGAAAACTATTCCCAATCTATTGTGAAATAATTTTCAAGAGTTGGAGTAGCTTTTGTACTGAACCCACTTGTAAATTGTTCAAAGCAAGATGTCTTCCTCTGTCTTCCCCTGTCTGTGACAATTTCATATCGAGGAAATTATTTTCTATATCTGCACTGGCACTGACCTCATTGTCGTAATGTTATGACACGCCTTTATTCCGATCACTGCTGGCGTACTAGTTTCCTAATCCTCCATTTTGTATTATAAATCCAAAGAAAGTTTGTTGCGCTGTTATAACTTTGTATGAAGAAGACTTGTATGAATAGATAGAAGCCGAGTGATTGGAATAAATTGCGTATAATTTATATCAATGTAACTAAAAATCTCGTTTCTAGGATCTAAGACTGTTGTCATTTAATTGGCCATGTTTTATATAGCTTTAACATTTTGATATATTGTAACAATGTAATGAGAGTTTGACGAGCGCGAGGACTCGCGGGATCTCGTCGATTGTCAACTGCATCGAATGTTGGAGAACTAAGTTAACGCTTTACTGTCAATGTTTTGTTATTGTACTATTAATATTACAAATATATATATCCTAAATTCTACTATGCGTTCGTATTAGTTTACAATAAATTGTTCG
This sequence comes from Helicoverpa armigera, assembly GCF_030705265.1. Classification (NCBI taxonomy): domain Eukaryota; kingdom Metazoa; phylum Arthropoda; class Insecta; order Lepidoptera; family Noctuidae; genus Helicoverpa; species Helicoverpa armigera. The sequence continues at coordinate 1,911,325 of NC_087132.1, read as the reverse complement.
ATTTCGATTAATCTTCGTTTTATTTTGACTGCCTTGGAAAACAGCAATATGATCCATCCAATTTATTTTGGGATTTTTTTCCACCTGAACAATGTCGATAACGACACTCTAGCAGAACTGTAGTTTTAATCAAAATAATCAAAATAAGTACACCCGATGCTCAGATTATTCGCATCCTTAATCGCTTATGCTGTAGTAAAGATATCAGCAAAATAGAAACGACTATACTCCAGCACTTAAAACAAAAAAACCATGAATAAATAATGTGATACGGAGCACTCTGGCGCCCCAGGGCTGGGAATTTCAAAATCTTTTGGGGATATAAACTTTTTTCCCTCGTCAAAAGTAGCACAAGTTTCCCCTGTTAAGATGCAGCCCTATTATCTTTCATTTCGCCAGTAATTTAACATTCTCGGAGCGCCCCGCGAAAATCAAGCAATCAAATAAGACGTCTACCCTTGGTGGGGTGACAACTTTTTTCTTGGAAATCTCCCAATAATTTGTTAAAGTGGCAGATGGTTAGCCCATAACGCTTATCGGGTTCTAAAAAGATTTTAGCGTTTTTACATTGGATGGGGTAACTTATATTTTCATCGGTAAAGGCAATAAATTCTACTTTTTATCGTTGATTTTTCGAATTCGTTGGAAATTGCCAGGAGTGGGGAGCTCGTACTTTTTAATGGTGGAAAGTGTGATCGACTGAAATTGGGGAAGATGAAACTATTGAGATGGAAGCGAACAATGGGGTGGCAACCACTCTAAAGTAAATTGCATTTTGCTCACAATGTAATCCAGGAAAATCTTATACATTGGCACAGTATGTATTATAATAAGGACAGCTTCTTATACGTTTGTCAAGCGTTTTTTCTAGGAACCTAATCATAACCTTATGGTAATCCATCAGTCTTGAATTCAGGCTAAACACAAGAGCCAAAATATATGATAATGACCAGGAATAAAATAGCTACCACTCTGTTATTAGAAAACATAATTTGACATACAGATTCAAATTTTCTTCTAACAAAATTGCTTAGTTTCTGTTAAATAGTAGATTATTACCTACCATTATTTATGGTACATTGTTTTCAATCACTAGATACGATTCAAAGAAAATGTAACGCTTAGTTACAGATATTTGCGATACAATATTATTCTATTTATTCTAGAGTCTGTACCTAAGTGCCAGTGTATCTAACGACCGTCTGGCAAACTCCTTATAATATTCAGCAAGTATTTCATTGAGAGCCCCTCAACGTTCTGCCAACAGCCTTAACTAAACGAACAGCCGATTATTTAATAACGCAAACGCTGTCACATAATACGGCACCAATAAGTACAAAATGCGGATAAAAATAATAGCTTCGAAGAAGGCACACGCGTCGACCGGCGAGTCGAATGGCACGTGACAAGCACACAGATCGCGAAAACATACCAACTTTATTTCACACAATTATAAACACTACACACCAAGTTATAAAGCCTATTATTCCGTGATGGAATTTCCTATACGGCCTCTGAAACATTGGGACGCGATACATACTGAAATAATAACAAAACGGATAGGTATCAGGGGTAGGTATAATGGCGTATCAATCCTGACTCATACGAGGAAACACCGAAGGTATTACATTTGTCAAGGAACGTCAGCTTCCTGTGGTTGGGGACCAGCATACAAATGAGGATTGTTAACTTAAAGGACATGGAAAAGCCCTAAACTAGCTTAACATTATTTTCTCGTGCATTTGGACGATGAAGGAATTTTCATATTTCTAAACTGAAGTATACTAATGCTTTGAGAGGTGAAGTATGTATACTTAAAGTATATCGTCACATACTGAAGCTTGCTGCTGGGATGATCAATTTTCCGAACGAGCAAATTCTCATAGAAACCTTTTTCATGGCTACACGTTGAGAGGTATTCATACCTCATTTAAGTTATTTTGACTTACCTGATCTGAAATCGTGAAGTAGAATATACAGGCAACCTTTTCAGGTACCACCAAACGACAAAAGGTTTACGGATTAAGCAGTTCTAAATTCAATACAAGACTAAATTGAATTCTCAACGAAATCGACTCTCGACTCCAGCGAACAAAAAATGCCCAACTTCTGTCGAATGTAAATGGGCATTTTGACCAGCCCGCGTTGTATGTGGAGCAATGTGGGACAACTTGTATTGTATAGCAAGTTTTGTTTCTTCAAAAAGCCCATCCGAGGAACATTTGGGCGACGAGAACGTGTCTCGAATGAAAACACGCAGTTTACTGAACAACGCACTATATGCCTTTTGCAGGCGAAGAATAAATTCTCCGCGACCCTTTGAATAGATATTCTTTGTTTATCCACCATTATTCAGAGCTTAGGTCTAGGAGTTATGTTAGGACCCCTTTTTGGGACTGGAAGATTGTAAAGTATGACCGTACAGGGGTTACAGCTTCAGTGATGTTATAATCGTAGCTCTCCGAAAACAATTTCATCGATCTCCGTTTAGTAGCTCGTTGGTCCGAATACGAATTGTCATATTATCTAAAACCAAGATTTAACAGTATTGACTGCCGTAGACAGTAGATTGCAATAATATAGCCCCCTTTTTATACTCGCATCAACTTAATTGACGTAAACATAGCTCATAGATGACCAGGTAATATGTTGAGTGGTTGCGGATCCAACACCGTATGTTTGCCGCATCATGACAAAATTACCATTTAGAAAGATTTTACTACGTATGCTCATAAAAATATGAAAAATGTTACTACCCATAATACATAGGCAAATATCTTCAAAGGACAGAAATCCAACTTCAAAACCGATCTCCCGAAACGTCCCATCGTATGGCAGACTGCAAAGTGCAAAGGTTTCAACAGTCTGAACCGTTCTGCCAATAAGAGTTCAACAGAGTAGAAAAATAGCAGCGCACCAAGGCAGCTGCAATCTCTGCGCTGAATCTGGTATATTTTTCAAGGCGTCAAATCTGTGCGTTACACCGCACTGTCGCAAATCGAATTTGTCTCCTCCGAGTTGAGCCGAATCAATCTGCATTATCCCTCTGACATTCCGCTGCAAAAAGTAAGAGACAGCGAAACTGCTTTTAAACACCTCTTTAGTTAGAATGAAGAGAAAAAAAACATGATGCAGTTTTTATTTATAAAATAGGATATCTACGACAGTCCAATAATGCCCGCATTCGTTTATTTCGACTGGGGAAAATATCGAGGTGACAAAATTGGCTATATTTCAGATTTAGGTATTTTTTATGATAATGTATCGAAATAAAATCTAAAGGAAAAAAGGTGGCAATAGGTTCACCTAGTGTATCTTCAAGAGTTATTAATTTCACACAAGAAACTGAAGAAAATGATGAAAACGTGCAGCCCATACAGGATTCATCAGAAGCTGTTTACAAAAACACACCACCCGACCCGCTGTTTTTCCCAACTTGTACCAATTCCGAAGACGTGTCGAGAGACGGCCGAAGCCGCAGCGATTTCTCAGGATTTGAGAGCGCACTCCAACTTAAAGCACACGCACTTTAACCATGTTTACACTTCACCCGCAGCCATCTTCGACGAGATAGGATATAGCCAGCCGTATGGCTTGGCAAAGATGCTACGTAAAATTTTGTATTAAGAAAATATGGGAGAAATGAATATCAAACATATTTTATGAAAATTCCTATGCTATAAACCTTGCTCTGAAGATCAAAGTTCAGAGGCTTGTCATGACATGGCCTATACGAACTGTAATGGATTTGCAATGGACTGGCATGGGTTCACGATGACGACTAACTTTTTTTAGAAAACAAAAAGGGCCATTCTCATGCTTTATTTCGCATTTCAACTCAATCTTGCTCATAGCGTTTATTATAAAATTGGCCCTACTGAAATATCTGTAAATTATTTGGATAGAAAAAGTCAAGTAACGAAAACAGAGGAATTTGAGCCAAGCATACAAAAACACAGTATTGTGCCAACTAAGATCGCTGACTTGACAAGGTGTACACTTGGCTAGCTCCAGCTTTTGCCTGTCTTCGTTAAGGTAAGTAGGTAACATAAATTGGGAATCTTTAAAAAAATATCCCTAGGTCTAACGTCAAAGCCATGTGTTATATAATGCTATGTATGTGGCAAAAAGGGCTAGATTTATGACCGGTACATGATATTTTAGGAAATCTGGTACCTTCAAAATTTATTTACGCTTTTCAGGATGTTAGGCATGAAACCCGAGAAGCATAAGACTGAGAGTTGCAAGTTCCAAAAAATCCTGATTGTATGACTGATTTCATCATAAGTTAAGCTTTATTTTGCTTTTACTTAGATTCCAAAGCCTTATACAATACCCACTAATGAAAGTAAATAAGACTATCGACACTTATTATCGGCTTACATAAATTCTAGTGATTATCCCTGAAATAACGCAGATCTTTATGTCGTTTGATTGTATGTAGGTATTTGTTATAAAGTATTTGTAATCTGAATAAAGTAATTATTGTTATAACGATAAAGGATTTTACGTGAGTGTAAATGAAATGAATAATTTCATTTTCAATTTTGTGGAATTATTGAAGAACATAAATGTTGGTAGCATCATTACTCGTAATCTTAACACATGTATTTTTTTACGATGATATTAATCGTACAAGCATAGGCACCTACATCTACATTATATAAACAATGTTAATTTCTAAATGAAGAAACATACCATAAAATCTCAGGTAATTCTTATCGACGAGGCCACGTTCTCAGCTAATTTACCATCCGACTCTTGATCCGAACAAATTGGCTTCTCAGTACATCTCCTACTGTGACACGTTCCTGTGACTTTGCTATAATTATTTGCGTAGGCGCTAAGTAATTTTTTACCTCCCGTGTTGTGACTCGTGAGCTTTTGTACGCTTTATTGTACAAAATTAATCTTTCTGAAGTATTTTGTAGAAGAAGCCTCGAGTTGATTGATGTTATATGATGTGATGGTTTAATTTCATGAGGAAGGTCACCTTTACACGCGCAAAACGTGTACATAAGTAATTTAGCTGGAGTTTTATGAACGAACTGTATATAAGCTTATTTGGCTTCCTTTCAAGTTTTGAACAACATCGGATTTTCAAAACTAAAGCTACAGTTGCAGGACCTGATAAAATGATATGGATAAAAAACCTTTCTTTCTTCCGTCTCTAAATAAATTAGCTAACACATATTACGAAAGTTAATCCAAGCTTCCCCTAAATCTAAAACCAGTATCTCAGCGTATCAAAGCTAACCTTTGAGCTAGGACCGAACTGAACGGACTGAGCCGAGTTCAAACGCAGCACAGGAGCATTTCGGGCCATTAACCGTGTCTGAAACGGGACATATCGATTGGTGGCGCATAAAATATGTCCCTCCGACCACGTAAATAAGCCCAGCCGATATAAAGTATGCGCTGTTAGAGAATGCATTGCGAAATTGCATGAGCGTTGCAATTTTGTGTGTGTACATGACTTGTAGGGTTGTTGCTGGTGAAGGCACTAAATGCTCAAGCTATGGAAAACCTCTTTAGAAAAATAGTAGGTATGTACTTTTATATCTTCTAAACGAAAGAAAGAAAGAAGGAAGTTTTTTAGCATCCCTTCGAAACTGAGTTTTCCTGAGTAAGACTATTCTTGGAAATCCACAAACGATGAAGAGTATCATATTCATGACACATTTACGAGCTAATATTCTTGAATTATAAAATACCTATAAAGCCGTTCTTATAACACAGATGCTACCCTCTCATTTTATTAAGCTCTTATTGTCTTCAATAAAAATCTGGCAGATGTAGTATAAAGAGAGTTATAAGTCAGCGAAAAAATGATAAAGCCAGTAAATCAGGAGCGACTCGGTCGAAGGAAGTGTTTATAAGAATTTATGCGTATTTAAACGACGACTTTCAACGTCTGGTTGTATTAAGTACGCCATTATGCGTTGTATTTTACGTAAAGGACGTGATTCTATGTGACGCCTGCGCTTTTTATCTTAGCAAGACGCTGGTGAGTTACGCGAATGTGGAAATACATCGGGAGAAAAACTTTACATTCCTACTTTGTGTATTGCACTCAAGGAAATGAACTAACTAGTTTCAAGAATTGCAAACAATTAGTACCAGGAATTTTCTGATCAAACAATTCGTAGATGCATACTACGGCACTTAATTTAATTGGCTCGTAAAAACTAAGCTATTCTCTTTGGTTATACTGAAAATGATAAAGTAACACAACTTGCATATAGAACCTATCATAATAAACACACACCCTAAAATTCATTTCAGCACATGCATAACAAACAAAAACACATAAAAAGCATATTGCTATGCAAATGACAACCACAGGTGTATCATCTCCCAATCTCGCATACGTCATAAACTATACCTTCTCCCACACATAAGACTGTTCTATATATTCTTGTGTCTCTATAAAAAGTGACAGTTGGCAATTTAAATAATATATACCGTTCCGTTTATGTTTCAAATCCGAGCTTACGGTTTTGTAGTGCTGAGAATACGCACAGAGCGGCGATAAAATTTATTGTCACCCGTACGACATCTGGTGCCTTCCCCCTTGTTGTGGCTTAAGAGTAAGCGGCAGCGATTTGATAGAACTGCATTAGTACATACATAGCTAGCACAATGATACAGCTAGCATCTATAATTCTAAGAAACCTCAGTTCTGAAATAGGTTTTATTGAATAAAGGAAAAGCTAACATTATGCGTAAACATAACACCACACTTTGTTTTCAGTGAAAGAAATTGCAGGTTTTTGTCTGACTTCTTGGTTATTGTTTTCTGATTGTAAATTATTTTCTTTACTTTTTCATGTGTATTAAAAGTACTTACTTTTATATAAGAGCTTCCTATATTACCAGATATTTCAAATAACTTACGTACCTACTACGCTTCAGAGAACACCGTACGTTTGCTAACTCGCTACCGCTTATGCCTCAACCCACACAAGGGGAAGACGAACGCAAACTGTTTCCTGAACGTACTCAACATTCTGAAGAATAAAACCTTCACAATCTCGTTGTGTACAAGTAAATTCAGTTAAAAAGTTACCCTCTATATGTATCCTTGGCTCTGAGTAGGCTTTTCGGGAAATGGCTTTAAACTTCTTTATAAGCCAGTTTTGGTTTTTATCTCAGTATTAGGCTTAGACTGCATTCATGGGTTATAAATATTTACAAAATATTGTCTATGTTCTACACACTTTCTTCTTGAGCAGAAGGGACGTTATCGTTACTATAGAGCATGAGGATCCGGTTTCGATTCCCATAGACATGGACTAAGAGACTTTTTAGTCCGTTCGGAGGTAGACAGTTTAGTCTACCTCTATATTTGCATGTGTTTAGGAGTATCAATGAGATGAGTTCATAAAATAACAAAAAAGTATAGGTTCTCTTTCTTCAAAAAACCTCATCAAATAGACAATAAAGTCGTCTTTGCATCTAAAATCTTAAAGAAACAAAGTCTCTTTCAAAACGTTGGAATTAAAAATTTTATGTTTGAATACCGTAAGCCTTGCTGTAAGGAGATAAGGAAAAAATATTATTTATTTCAATACGCTTTGCATTTTAATTGAATTTGTTTTTAGTGACAGTAAAGGGGCAAATATTCAAACGCTGCAAATGCAAATAAAAATATAAATGGATAAAGTTGAATAATTAAAGAATATTTTGTTCATAACGAATACATGTTTGTTTCGTTTTATCATTTTTTTAAAATGTTTTTATTTTAATCAAGTTCGGAGATTCACGAAAATTAGTGTACCTACGTAAACATTATTTAACATAATGTAACATTTATTTTTATTGTAATAAAAATCTCTAAACTCAAAATTCATTTGTCCAAACTGCAGCGCCCCTTCACTTAAAATTAAAGCTAATTAACTTTTTAACTTTGCCACCCCTGGTGGCCGCTGGCGTATAATTAAAACGAAACAAAAGTCAACTTTATACCACCCTAAGGAGTTGCCTACTGCCTACGTAGGAGTAGGAAGCTAGGAGTTTTTTCGCGTTCCCCGAGAACTGGGCCGCGTAATTAATTAGAGAAATTAGCGTTAACGTAACGTTGTAATGAAAGGGACAGCGGTTAGGAATGTTGAAATGATTGTGTTTGACAGTTTAGAAATGTTTCTGGCAAAAAAAATTACGGAAAATATTTTTGACCCTGGTTACATGAGCTATACTTACAATAACTAATCTTTCCTCTCTTAACCATGATAAAAATATAATTTCTTTTTCTTACAATTAAATAAGCATGCACCTTCTAGGATCTGAGCATCATTTTCCATCAATGAAAATACTCCACATTTTCTATTTTAATCTAACGTACCGTTAAGTGAAAAAACAAACAAAATCAAAATAATACAACAAAAACAAAACAATACACACTATAATCCATAATCGAATACTACCATCTGCTACCAAACTGAAATCCGCGGTACTTACATCTAAGGGCATCTAGGGGTTTCCCTTTAAAATTGGCCTCGGCACGTGACAAGAAAGCAAGATCTCGATGTCCATTATTTTAATAGTTTCCCTTGCTTTGTCTTACCCCTGCTATAAAATTAAGGAGCGGAAAACTCCTGTATCGGTTCTTTGGTCGTAAGTCTTGATTCGGTTTACGTGCTTCTGATTTTCGCGAGATCTTTAATGAATGTCTGTGACAGTCGTGCGTGGAAAAAAAAATAAACCTACAAATAGAGGATTCATATAAGAAGCTTATTTTGAGAGTCCCCATATATTGCGAATGTTTTATCAGTGGATAGTTTTAAGATAACGATCAGAATTCTGGTCGCTATCAGACCTACCTACTAAGAAGCTTAATTCACGATAAAACCTTCAATTTCTCAACAAGGTTTCATTGGCAAGAAATAACTTCATAAAACCCAGGCATGAAAAATATGCATTTCTACTTTTAGTGTGATTCTACTCTTACCAAAATAAATGTACTTTGATCTCGATTACATTATTTACCTACACGAAAATACATGCTCTATTTTATATGAAACTCTGTCCAATTTACATAGTATGCTACTGAAATTACTAAATATCCTGCCTCGAAAATATAATATTTACATTTATTTGTACTACACAGAGCACGTTCATTCATATTTGCAATTTACAGTATAAAACAAATAAAACGTTATGTATTCAGACCAAATATTATTATGTATCTACAATAATTAATGTTTCGAATTTAATTTGATTATTTATCTTTCAGTGCTTGTTATTCTAATCGAGGTTTTGTTTAGTTTAAATCAGACTGCTAGCCTGTGTAGCTATTTTTTTATGATTGTATGAGATATGTAAAACGAAATACATATGTGTTCCTGGAAGTCTTGTTTATTTCTTTTCTCTCTACTATTTTCATGACGTGGAGCACAGGTGCCCGTTAAAGTAAAATATATGGAAATAATAGTGCTCATATATCATATCATATAAACATTTCACCTATTATTTAGGTATTATTGATTAAACCTAGTCTTCAATGTACTGCCTACAGCAGCCCAATATTTACACGCCGGTACAGTCACTGGCAGCAATAATCGAACCGCTCGCAGTTTAGATAAGGAGCTCGACTGAAGCACTTGAGCACTTCATTGTACACAGTGCATTAGCTTTGAGCGTATTAGCATAGTAGATAAGCTCGGCTAGATTGTACTTACAGCGTGTCGACTGTTGCTACGGATAACGTGGTGCCAATGTATAATTACTAGGTTTGAAATGGTAGGTAGTTGATTTTGAATCGTATGTCAATTAAATTAAAGCTTTTAGTAGCAAATCCGCGCAAAAAATGGACAGTTTAGTTTCCACTTAGGTATATTTAACCACCCTCAAAATTGTGCCTATTGTCCTGTTATTCTGTAGTACACAGAATCCCCGATCATAAAATTTCACGGAACAGGTGCTTTATCCGAAAAAAACATTTATTTTCCTTATTACGAAAACCAATTTATCAGGGCATTACCATTTCAAATGACTCGTTTAATATTTTTCTCCAAAATAATCCTTTCAGCTCCGAGGCAAAGGAGAAAAAAAGATAAATCCACGTCGCAGGAACGGGGCAAAATCGATATACGCAAATCAGTGATAACAGGGGTCTCTAAACTTTTACCGTTTATTTCCCGAGTCGGGTCTCCCCGCGTCTTATCGCCTCCGATCTACAAATCCAATTTCCTAAAATAGGGATCGATCCGACAAATCATCTGGCCAACTCTATTATCCCCCATTCAGGAGGGATATCGCACGATGACTTGCTTAGTCGAAAACGTTAGTGGACACTAACGCGGAAAAAATATCGAGTTACGATTCGATACTATCGGGACGTAATCTATAAGTGAATATCCTCGCAAATTGGACTTTGCACGTAATTTTATCTGGCCATTTTACGGGTGTAACGGGTCACATTTACCCTATTATAAACTCGGATGAAAACGTATCTTATTAATTTTTATTAATGCTCGCCCGTATACGCTGTGACGCATGAGACGTACAATTTATATTCATAACAATACCCCTGCAATCCGTAGTAATTATAAACATCATTACAGTTAGAATAACAGCCGAGTGACGAGTGGGAGCGGCAGGCAGAGGTCATAAAGTGCCTCCGAGAGCGTCCCACCACTGGGAATCTATGGGAGCGGGCTAAGGTATGAGGGTGAAGCGGAACGTAAGGATTTTGCGGGATGGCCACCTTATGGCAGAAAATAGAGCCCAGATTTGTTTGCTTGCTAAATTAGCTGTCGATGCTGGCCTCTGATAGATACCTGGAATGCAAAGAAAATTAATCACCTTTTAAAGTCCTACTTAGCGGTAGCACTTTTGCTCGCTATGATTGGTTTTATGTCAAAACGCGACCATCACTACTACGCTACGAGTAACTTTTACATCCAGACTTTTTTTTAATTTCTTTTCCACTTCATCGCCTATTGAAATCGCTCCACAGTTCATTTGCACCACACAACAATATTTGCATGTCGTACCTACAATAGCGACCCTTCTGAACCGGTTGAACCTTAGCCAAATGGCACCGTACCTGGATTTGGTACACAACCAGAATAGCAAGACCCTTACCCATATGCCACTGTTCACTATATAGTTTAAAGTCATTGACTCCGTGTATGTAAGGAGAGGTCAAGTTAAGCTGGTTAGTAGGACATACATCATAATCTCTGTAGATTCTGGTCGCAATGCTGATGTTAGGGTCGCATAAGAAAGTGTAAGCGATTTTTGGTGTCGTTTAGTTACAATTTTAATGGTGTACCGTCCTGCTGGGATAGAAAGGATTTATTTCCATTAGAATCAACAGTTTTGGGACTAGGTGTAATAATAATTGTTGAAAACTTTTAGCTCACACTCTCAACTGTAAATTAAAAAGTTCAGAAACTGTTTTGCTGATATATTAATTTATTACTTCTGATAAAATCAAAACAAATCTAGAAATGAGGTTGTTAATACCATAGCAAACATTTATTCTATATGCAATGGTTAGTATTATTCATGAATACTACTACATCACTAACCTAGAACAAACAAATGTACAAAGTTTTATCACTACAAACTATCACAAAACTGGAGTCCTGCAGAAAATCTCATCTAAAACAGAAAAATCTAACAATTCCAGTGTATAAAACTAAAAATAACGTAACATATCGCTTCTATTTGTAACTGCTGCGAGCCAAATGATAAATATAGAACAGGACCATCACTATTGATCCAGAGGATTCCCGGAGTAATAATAGAGAACATTATGCCCCATCCCTATTCTGTGCTGGACTACGAATATTTCATTTCAGTTGAATAAAGTATAAAAGGTAAAAGTTGGTCTGTATAGTAACTATACCATTACCATCACAGTTGAACAGAAGTCAATCATTGATGAAAAGTTTGGTGTGAATTCAAAGTTACAAAATAAGAATAATAATTTTTATCTGGACACATGAAGAAGTTAAGAACGCGAATAAAACTTGAGATAAGTTCTTTTATATAAAATCAAGTTCAGTTTGCGCCACCTGTTTCGACCTCACGTGCTCCTTTGCTTAGTCCACGTTACTTCATAATCCTGATCTTTTTTCATGACTGTGTTTGGAATTTGGTTATAATATCGCTTTTTTACAGTAGCGTTTTTAATCATACGTAGGAACAACAACGCTCCGTAACACTTTTTATCTAAATGAAAGACAACGCTAAAGTAAGACACTTCAATCCTGTTTTTTTTCTTAAAAGATCTGTACCAAATATAAAGGTCCTTATTCATCATAGAACTGCATCAAGTATCATAGCAACCAGAATACACCATTGGAAACGCCGCGACAGTTATCCGGATGTCAATTAACAACACTTAGCGCAACGCCGGTGTTAATGCACCTTTATATTATACGGATTTGTTACTGCTGTCTCTATAACATGGATTATCATCAGGTTATTGGTTATTTACCATTGGAGTTACCTGGTATTGGTTAATTGAGAATCTAAACTAGAGAGAGACTGGCGGACTACGTTTTTTTTTCTGAGGTGGGAAATCATCAGATGACCCAAACCAGGGAAACGCACTTTTAGATACTAGAGAGAGTGTGAAAATCTAACCAAATGACAGTTTTGGGCACTATTCGGCTACTTTTTGTGCTACGGCTAAGACTGGGTATCTACTATTGGTTGGTCTCTTCTCAATGAAAGGTGTGAGCATTAATCACCTATCCACGCAAGTTGACACACCATAACCAAATTGAAAAAAAAAACCATCAAAAATCCAGCAACCATTAATTCAAATTAATAAACCACTTTAAAAAATCATTAATACTCTTCAGTTGTCACAACATGAAAAAGCACGCAACGGCCAACCCTTCGCGCGCTCGGGCCGTACAACCGTGCGAGTGTGCGACCAGCGACCGTGCGAGTGCGAGTATCGATTGAGCGCGAGTGAATAATACACGGGCCGTTCGTCCGCCGTCGACCGCCCGTCGACGTCCGTCCGACGGTCAATTAGTCGTTACTGCACTCACTGTTGCTGTATTGTTTTTGATGCAAGCTTTATCTTGCTGAAGTGGGTTGTTAACTTTGTGACTTCGGTTTTATAGTATACTTTATAACTTTAGGTTATGTCCCCAGAGATCAGTAGCAGTTTATAAACTCGGTTAGTTATTTATGGAGACGAATATTTTACGACGATACTTATATGTACTCACTTAGCCATGAGCCACTCTCTTGACTAGACACAAGTAAAGTATTAGTAAGACTAGATTATGCTAACAAATCAATCATCGAAGTTTTCTTTACGTTAAGGTCTAACACAATTTTGTTAAATATAATGTCACAGCCAATCCTTATCCTTACTTATAAATAATAAGGAAGTAGCTATGTTTATCTGTCGGTCGCTATCATGTCAAAACTACTGAGCCAATTGAAATGAGAAGTTTGATCAGTAGGAACATTTAAACCATTCAAATTGTAGTTACAACTGCAACAGTGCTATTAAAGATAGATGACAGCTTCTGCCACATATTGAGCAAGTCATTGATTGCGGCAGTGCGTCAATATTCCCGACCGTATACATGCTTGTCATGTCCTAACCAATGAGAATAGACTTCTATAGTGTTGTAATACTGTAATAACCACCCACTTGGTCTTTATGGCACATTGACTATTTTGCAACTTAAAAAAACCAGTTTGATCTTAAAATTTTGAGCGATCTATTGCTTAAACCTCTTACTAACTCATACCACATAAAAGGCCCGTTCATCCGAGAAGTGCTTTACTACTAGAACTGAAGAACTACAACATCCAACCTTATTTTCTCTATCCACAAATAACGCTATATAAAACATAAACAACATTCTATAAATAAGATCACTCTACCAATATAACTCCATCACACTTGACTAAGTTAACCAACTTGCTTCCACTTGCCCACGCAACTGCAGTTCTGCAGCTCACGCGTCATTGAGCACGTCGTGACGTCACTGCACCCGTCGGTCACGTGCATTGAATGTGAGAACGCAGCGTGACACGGTATTAACGTGAGATCAAAATACTAGCGGTACTGATAAGACTTTTGTTAGTCCGTGACCGTATTTTGGTCCGTGGTGGAGCAAGTTTTGATTAATCCTTTCATATTTTGGCAATTTGAAGATAAGTTCATATATATTTATTTATTTATTTATTTATTTATTTGCATCAGGCATCTAAGGCCCATAGAAAATACAATACCATACTTAAATATAATAACATTAAATTATAATACACTAATACATAATATATAAACAACTTAAAAACTAATGTACACGAAGCGTCGGCGTCGTGTTACGCTGCGAGGTGTCGCCCCTATATATATATCCTTATATATATATCCTTATGTCATTAGTTTTGGAAAATTAGACTATCATCATGCTCCAAGCCTTTTCCCAAAGTCATCAGTCTGACCCCTTGGTGTAGTGTCATAATTACTGGCTTCCGACTACCCGTACCGACTGCCAAGGATGTCAGCCGGGACCTAACAGTTTAACGTGCCATCCGAAACACAGTCATTGGTGTCTAAGGTACTTAGAAAATTAGACTAAAGATTGTTAAAAGAGAACATGAAGATTAAGCTCTTTAAATTAGCCACATTATTTATTTACACATTTATAGCTTTATAGGGATCAGTTTTAGTCATTACGTTACGAACCATCACACATTTATGTCACCCCATCTCTAATGATATATCCCTGTTCTACCCAAAACAGAATATCTGCTTGTGAATTTATAAACAGTTATATAGGATTATTGAATAAACGAGGCTTCCACGCCGAGGCGGGATTGATAAGGCTTGCTAATTAATTTTTCATCTCGGCCATGTGGTATTGTCCCTAAGCCCCTATTTAGTCATTCTGTATGTACAAAATTGCGCGTGGCAGCCGGGTGGGTATGCCACTGTTCAGGCGTAACATCAATAATAAATGTTTGGCTTATTTTGTGGTTTTTTAATTAAATAAACATTGTAAAATATTCCAATAGTGCGGTATTTGTGGTAATTTTACTACAGGTATAGCCAGATTTTTTTATAGAGGTAACTTTATCGGGCTACAACCAATATATCGAGCAGCATGTCTACAATTTCGCAATTTATTCAGGAAACAGTAGCTTTTTACCTGAAATAACAGAATAAAACAAAAAAGCGTACAAAAAAGAAATATTTGCCTACCTTAAATTGAATTAACAAGTTTTTCGAATATCGAATTTTAAAAACTATTTACCGAAAAATTCGTTAAGGAATTCACGGTAGCCTCGATGGGCGGTAATCAAGAGTAGGTGCCTACATGAAAAATGCGAAGTGTATCGTATGGGAGGTAGACAAGGTGCTTCAAAAATGCTCTATCAAAAAGTTGGACGTGTCAATGGTTGTGCAAATTAGATTTGTTAGTGGACGCTTCGACTGTTTCGTGTCACGTCACCCACGAAAAATCGAGAGGGTTAGCTAAACGCGTTTTGGGCGTTCACAGGTATGCCCGTGGAGGGTTCAAGTTGTGTAGACTGTATAAAGTGACGAAGGTATAGGTCTAGTCTTCTGTCCTCCGTGGTATAGGTATTGTGAGTTACAGTTTAGCTGATTAGATTATACACGGAAAATGGTACAGGTCGCGAAAGAGAATTGACATTCATGAAAATCTTTTGAACACGATTTCATGCTTTTTGAATTGAAATATTCTTTTATATATTTTTTTCCGCCTTGAATCAATTAACTAACTTTCGATCACTGGTCACATTCTATTTAGCTTTACTGAATGCATAGACGAAACAAAATCATTGATTTTATAGTAGAAAAACTTTCAGTTTGGCCCCTTGCCTAATAACCAGGCTTATTGCTAATTACTGGCCATCCAGACAATGCATAGGACTATATACTATATACTATATACTATATAGGTGCATACTGAACATATTGTGCAGGGGATTCCGTTAATGAGGGTTATAATCTTTAGCTCACCAGATGTCGCTAGTCTAGACCTGGTTTATCGTCAAGATGGTATTATCCTCTTAGATGAACAGAAAGGCATAAAATAAGGTTAGTTGATTATTGACCTTTTTGGAACCAATCTGTCTGATATCTTAAACATACTTTAAGATACGTACACCTTTCTCAATATTATTTTTAACCATGTCTTTCAAAGTCATCTGATTAATCAGCTCCAGCAAACTCTGAAGCTTTCATATAAAAAAAACTTCATATTAAAAAAAAGTTTTAAATCAACATGAACGCTAGTCCTTCGAACTTAGCTTGATTAAATCTAGTCCTTCCGTAGTCTGCGTCGTAAAAATTGTAATAAGTTTTTAATAAATAATATTAAAGCAAGCAACGTCAGAATATTTAATAAGATTCTCAAAGTTGATAGCCTTTTGCTTGAAGCAGTAAAAGTTTTATATATTTTTTTATTAATGTACGCTGTTTCCTATAAAGTATGTTGTGTTTACGATATCATTACCGCACCTGTGTGCATATCATATTGCTGAAGGGGAATGAAAATTAAATGGTAACTTTAAATACCTACTCAGGAAAGTGAGAGGGAGATCTCTTGAAAATGTGTCTTAAAATCTATCCGAGGTTTTTGATGCAGCTTGATTAGAAAAAACTTATCAAAAATACTCATCGAAGATTAATAAGGATGCACCTCAGATGCACCATATTTTTTTTCATGTCATAATTTGCATAAGTCAGCTCCTCAGAACATTTTTTATAAAAATCCTTCAAAATATTAATAAAAGTCCTAAACATTAGGGTCGTGACAGACCCATGAAACAGGCGTTGGTCATCATGAAAATCTTTCACTTCCACCGTTTCGATATCATCAAAACATGCTTATCAGACGAACTATCCTTTAAAAACATAACCTTAAACCACTAGGTTCATATGTGTGCGTGAACAAAGCGGGTCCACACAAGAGCCACTCAGTCTGACTGACGTTTTAATGGAGCCCCATGTATTTATTCAGAAGGCCGTCGCTTCGGACCGCGGCTGAGGAATGACGGAATTCACGCGGCCTGTGTCTAATGTGGAGTGACGGTACTTTTTAAGGTTTCTTTTTTCATTTGTTTTCTTTTTTTTGTGTTGGTTGTAAAGGGATGAAGTTTGGGTAGTGTAAAGTATATTTTTGAAGAAATTGCACTATTTTAGAGGTAACACGCTTATGTGTGAATGCTACACGTATGTATGTAGTTTACTATAAGAAAAAAAAGATGTTGAGGTACTTACATAACAATTAGAAAAAGGTGAATGGTGGTTTTGAAGGAAATTAAATAATTTATCTAATGTTTTCCTACGAGAAAAGAAAAACTTTAACCACAGACAATTTCCTCCCAATCACAACTCTGTTTTTTTTTGTCTATGACTCACCACCTGGCCACAAAGATTCGCGACCACAAAAACCTTATTCAAATGAAACTCTTTTGAAACATTTCAATTCTTTGCAGCAGCATGCAGATTGTAAGTTCGTCGAGGGTTCAATCTCTAGAAGGGCCGTTATCTAAATCAAATGCCCTCGACACAGCTTGTTCGGGGAGATTTTTAAAGGGATTTCAGTTAAATGGGTAAAAAAAGGGTGGACTTGTACTGTAGCTAGGTGTATTGTTTATATGAATATCAGTTCGATCCTTTTTGGATTTTTCCTTATTATGTTTCGTAGTTTTGTTAGAGATTTTTTTGTTCTGTTTGGTGGTTCGCTATAAGTTTCTGATCGATTTCAAAATTGAAGTCATTGTGTAAATATGTAGGCCTGAAAATTGTATATATGTATTTTGAGTTACTACTTTGTTCTTACCCGATTGCAAAGAAAAGTTGATTTAACTTATATAGTGGGGATTCTCAAATCTCCATTTCCTTTTTTCTGATACTGTCTCTTATATTCAGAAAAACTCGCATTCTATAAACTGCACCTACCATAAACTTGCAGTAATACGCAACTGCTTAGAATAAAAATATCCCGCAGCGCAACTTTTAAAGGATTTGCCCAAATCTCTTATTGAATTGTCGGCATCTTAAGTGGCGGTAGTTGCACCTAAGTTGGTATTGGCTGAAGTTTTTCTATCCCCACCCCTGCTTGTTTTATTATGTAAATAGCACCGCATTGAGTGTGTGCCACCATTCTATCTTGGAGGCCTATTACGGTAACTGCCAAGGTTAGGAGGTTTCAAATGTGGAATTTAAAAATGGGACTTTACGTTAAAGGTAATCTAAAGTTTGAAGACTGATGACTTATTTATCTCCGAATAATCCAAATATTTTATGACTTATCCACAGGATATTAAAACTTTTGTATATTATCTATAGGCAGATCTGTATTAACTAATCGTGCCTTTATCGGCATTCCACACATCTAAACTGAAAATTACGAGCTTCATACGTCGTAAAATATGATCTACTTTCATAATGATACTAGAGCTCCAGAACAAATAGGTAGGTAGGCGATCCAGCACCAAAACATTCCAATAAAATCGATACAATCGCAACAGAATCGACATTTGGAAATCGGAATCGGTCTACACTAGCTCCATAGACAAGCGCTTCGGGAGGAGATTTCCTCAACCACATAATGCACTTAGGTCAGGATAAACGTGGTAATGTGAACGGAGGAGGTCTATATATCGTGTCGCCGGGGAACTTGCGAATACGACCAAATGGGGAAAGGAGGTGTAAATGGTACTATGCTACTTTTGAAGTTGGGGCAAACTGTTTCGTCGGTTTTATATTTGGAATGGGTTGTTTTGTTTTTAGAACGATATACAATGTTCTGGATGTTATTAGACCCTTCTTTTGTTACCATTATTTTTTCTTTAAATTAAACACATTTTTAAGGAACTTCACCTTGAAAAGTAGATAACACTTATTCACAAAATGATGTCATAACTAACACGCATATTTAGTAGTATTATATAGTTCCTATTCAAATACAAACATTTGGCAGTATAGGAGCAAGCATATACTCTTCATCCTCTCAAAAGAAAAACCTAAATCTGAACAACGAAACGAATTTGTTCACAAAAATCCTTTACGGCCAGCAATAACGAGTCCTAAAGCTTTTACCAATAACTCGGATTCGGAATATTTTATTCAAGAACCGAACAAGAATAGAAGTCGTTTTTAGCATTCACTCGTCTCCTACCAAATACACTGAAACAAGCTCTAAATTCTAAGGGACAATTGTACCAACAGTCGGTTGTATAATCGCCCATTTTAAAAAAAAACTTAATCATGTTTAATATGGTATATTTTCTTGTAAGATTTTAGACTTCTTGGTCAACCTAAGTTTGTCAATCAATTGTTTAAGAATAAAAAAAATTAATTGAAAAACTTGAGCCGCAAATGCTGGATGTTCGATTGAACATCTGTTTCCTTAATCGGTATGTTATCTTTTTGGTAGAACTGAGCCTAAATCGTAAGCTGCGCTCGAGCGAGTTAGGTCGTTTACGTAATAAATGGATTTCTATAAATGACTGCGACATGCTGGGCTAGGGCTGTCGTTTTTGTCAAAAGTATCGAGATGTCTCGCGTTTGTACCTACGTTAGATAGTAATTGTCTGTGTTGTTTGTGTGTGTGATAGTTGATAGATGTTTAGAAGAGATAGGTTGTCTGTCTGGAATGCTGATCAATGCCGTTAATTTAATTAAAGTAATGGAT
This sequence comes from Helicoverpa armigera, assembly GCF_030705265.1. Classification (NCBI taxonomy): domain Eukaryota; kingdom Metazoa; phylum Arthropoda; class Insecta; order Lepidoptera; family Noctuidae; genus Helicoverpa; species Helicoverpa armigera. The sequence continues at coordinate 1,891,664 of NC_087132.1, read as the reverse complement.
TTCTTTTTGTTTAAAAACTAATGCATTTTATTTGCACCGAAATAAATAATGTTAAGGATGGATATACCTAATTAAAATTGTATTTAAAGAAATTACTTCAGCGCGCGATTTTCCGACCGTACCTACATTTCTTTATCCTGTTTTACGATATTTGTATTGGAGCATAACACCGAACCTCGGGGTGAAAAAAAGCGTACGGGACCTATTGCATAAGAGGCAGTACTCTTAATTCTAGTAATTACAATATGCCTACATAAAAACGAACATCTAGCCTACACGACTAACCCATTCGCCTAACTCAAGTCCGAACAACATCATCTTAAGAAACAGCCCATAAATCACTACTACCCAATAACTTGGAACTCCAAGACATCAATTATTAAAGCCCTGCCAGCCTCACAAACTTTGACAGTTCTCGATATTATAACATCGCCAGCCCTACCATGTATCGCATTGGTAGTTCGCACCGATGTCACGTGTGGTACCCCCCTAAGAGATCGGATTTCGGCGGCCATTACGTGCTTATAGTGCCTACACGAGAGATAGTTGAAATCGTTTAGGTTTTATACATGTCTACTTTACTTGAATCGTCATACGATGCGTTTTGGGAAACGTGATCTGGGTCCAAAGTCTCTGTATATTTTTTTATTGTAATATAAATGCATATGTGTTGCAGTGGGCGGTTATTGGTTTGTTATACGGCTGAAATTGCTGCAATTTTCCATTTTGAAATGACTCATAAAGTATGTCGTCCACGTAGACGATCTCTATTGTGACCACAATCAAGTCTCAAAAGAGTAAGAAGGTTTTACGTTTGAAATTAATTGAATTCTTTCAATTAATAATTTGTATCATGTCTCTGTAGGTTTTATAAAAGGTGCTCCCAAATTGGATACAGATCTCAAGGGCAATTCCAATACGTGCCCAATAGAAATTACTAATAGGCCCAATGGACCAGCCTAATTGATTTTATTCTATTAAAACCAATCGCTTATGTATACATATTTTCAAAGCAATTACATAATATTAATTAACTAATTAGAATTACAAGGAGAATCCAATAGCTACAGTTGTTTATAAATATATGTAGTTAAGATTACCTACACGTAACTTGGAGGAGGCTTTTTACCAGCCGTGAAGTTCTTCCGCTGTAACGACGATGAATACGTAAGCATTATAATAGCCAAAAATTTCCATGGCAGACAACATTTTCATCTTAGAGTTTCCACACAAAATGTATTTGACCCTGAAAATATCCTCTAATTTATAAAGTATCTTATAACCGTTAGTTCCGTGTGACTCGCCAGCTGTGAGCCCTCAAGCCGTTTCAGATACTTTTCTATGAAATGTTTTATTTTAGTGCCGCCGGCTAAAATAGACCGGTGACGGTACACGGTTCAAGTAAGAATTATAAAGGATATCTTTTGAGGACTTAGACTTTCTTTTGTTTTGTGTTGCTTGTTCTTTACTTGGTCTTTTTATTTTGGCTGTTTATTAGACAGAGGACAAGCACCTTTAGTCTTGCAATTTTTGCTTGATATTGTGATTTTGCATCTAGTCAAAGTCACAGGTACATTTTCACAAAGAATTAACTGCTTTGCTGTCTATACCTAATCAAAAGTGTTTACATCCATAGCTAAACTTTTTAAGGTATGGAAAATTCCTATTAATACTTTATTTAATTTTTTAGTTTCTTCTGCATTCCTATTATGTTGTGAAATATCTGTTTAGTGCTGTTATCTACCTAAAAAAAAAACCAACACAATCAGCACAAATACTCGTAATACGCAACAAAGAAAAGTCAGCTTATTATTTCCTTGCATTAGGAGCGCGGAATATTGCTCGGGCAATTTACGAGCGACATTCCGACCGCCTTATCTCTGATATTAAAGATTTCATTAAATCATAGAAGGCAATAAAACAGTTTGATACCGCATTCATGCTGCTACCGCGTCGGGTGACCAACTTAATGACGTGTAGGCTTTGACCCTTAGCGGGTGGCCTAAGGGTTGGGAGGTGGGAAAAGCAAAGCGGTAAAAATAGCTATTTGAAAAATTATCAATTAGATAAAAAATATTTTGAATAGAAAGCCGTGAAAACGTTGATTAAGAACCACTTTTGCGTAGCGTGGCCATATACATATTGATTTACATTTCGAATGTAAGTTAGTGGAGGTATATTTTGATAAATTATTCCATTGAAACCGGCCTATTTAAGCTGTATTACCGCTATTATATAAAGATAGACAACCATGAAAACATAATCTTCTACTGCATGGAAAATCGAGGAAAACCACAAATCGCCTAATCCGTTCAAAATTATAATTGTGTCTATTTCCGTCTCGCTAAAAGCTTGTAACTTACACTCGCCAATAAAATAGTTACAACTTGAGATATTCAAGTAGGATTTGCGATTCGTGCGTGACGCCCTACGACCTTGGACATAAGGCTCAAAATACATTATAATTTAGTTTTCGCAGGATCATATTTAATTTATTGCTGAAATAGTTGGCTAGTACTAAAATCACGATCACGTTTCAAGTGGCCGTTACTAGATAGGGCTAAAGATACGCAGTTTTAGATGTACCATAAATTCTTAGAAGTTTTTAGGAGTTTGGACGGTGTCCCTAAACTAAACAGTAGGGAACGTAATTTTAATGATCCAATAAGATCATGTTATTATCATTTGGGTTTATGTTATGCTTGCCTGCTTTTAAGCAGTTTTTTTTTCTAGGGATAAATAAGTAGGTACTTACCTGAAACTCGATTTTGTTCTGTTGAGTTTTGTAACAAATGCTTTATAGCTAGCTTTGTGTTGAAAAGTTTCAAATATGCACAATTGTTTCAAATGTCCGTTTTTAATAGCACTTCAAAAGTTGCTCAATATACAAAATGCAATTTCCTCCATCATGAATAATATTTTTCTTACATTTTGTTTACTCACAAAATTAGGTTAAATAAAATTCTCTTTTTAATACACTTCGGAAAATTAAGGAAATTCTTGCTATCAGAGAGTGGCTGGAATGTAATATTATGACGAAGGAAGACATATTTATTTTGAAAAAGATAAAATTTGGGTAAAGGTGCTTACCCTCTCTTAAAATGGATAAGTAATGAAATTTCACCTCGGAGGGGCACGACCGCAAAAATATCTATTTATTTTCCTCTAAATATTATGATGTCGCGGAAAATTGTTGTTATAGGCAATATTCGTGAAAATGTATTATTTGTCAAAATGAAAAGTTTTTTCTCATTTGAAAGCAATTGACACGATTATAATAAAATGTAAAGTGAGAATGTAAACTGAAATAGATTTTCCTGTAATCAGCCTTTCTATATTTCTTTCAAATGAGGAGTTTTTTTTTTTATCACACCACTTTCGTTATTCTCTCTTCTTATGTTAATTCATTACTTAAATATATAGTACTTAAAAAATAAATTAAAGTAAATAACGCTTAAAATAACTATGTACTTAAAAATGCGTGTAAATGTAAAAACAAATGAATGTAACATCACAATAGCCGGTTAAAGCGTTGAGCACTAAGTGCAGTTACAATAAGAGAGCTCCCACAAACACGCGGTAATGTGCCTACAGAATGCCCGGATTATGTGCGAAATGCCCGATATAACGTCCCACCTTTATTCCCACCAAATTAAATCGCAAACTATAGAGTCCGGTGCGCTGTAAAATGCAAATAGAATACCTTTTTCGTGAGGAAGGGCAACTATGTGGTTACGGGGTGTATTGCCTATTATTTGTTAGATTATTTTGTGAGTAGAATAATGTTTATACGGGACAAATAAACACCTACGCATGTACAATTTATACAAAGTGTGAGACAAAAAAATATATTCGGGATGGGTGAATCAAAAGTTGTTAGTATGTTGCGTATGTGTAGTTTGAGTGCCTAGCTATTACGAGTTTTTTATGAAAGTCTTTTCACACCAAGAAAAACTGGCTGCAAACAACCTTGTAAGAAAGTAGGGACTTTCGAAAGAACACTTTGACTATGATTACATACGATTTTGAAGATAACACCTTATATGTAGTTCGTCGTACGTACCTTTGCGCATTTTAAACATAACATCACGAATACTTTCCGTGCTAGGCCGAGCCGTCCACCAGCCTACTCCAGCAACCCTACAAAGGGCAGGGGTACGGTACCCCGAGGGTACATTGATAATTATTACACGGTAGCTGTTCAACCTTCTTCGGCTAACAGTCCCGTGGGGAGTAGAGGATTATGCCCGTATTAATTAACGAGGAGCAGCTCCAACGTGACTCTCTTACTTATTTGTTTTGATGTTCAAGTTATGACGTATGCTGGCGATGTTGAGATAGTTTTTGAAGGGGGATTTCCTTGTGTGGCGTTGTTTCTGCCTTCTTTTTAATTTACCAAGTATACCTGGATGGAAGATATTACAGTGAACTATGTAAATCCAACTAGATTTTTGATTTTGATCGCATTTTGATTGAAACAGGACGACATTGCGGCATTTTTAGCTTTAATATTAAAAGAATGTCAACACTATGTCCAATCACAGGATTACTATACTCCAATTTATGTTTTGATGAATTTTAATAAAACATACCTGTTAAAATATTGCTTTTAGTTCTATGTTGTCCAGTTAGGAGCCCATACAATTTTATCGAGTAAGTTTGCTTGTTCGAAATTGTCTAATTACGATGTCAAAATAAACAAACAAAATACTAACGAGCTTCCAAACAGCTAACCTTGGAGAGGTACTTATTTGACGGGAACTGCACCAATTCGTTTGACGCTTCCAATAAAACCTAACCTAAAATACTAATAGGACCGTTAACCCATCTACAACACAACAAAACTCAAATCCAGTTGATCCCCAAGGAGAGAAAGTGGTGAATAATGAATAATGTGAAGTAAAACTAACTCGCACATAGTTGGGTAGGTATGTAGGTGGGTAGTACACTCACTTCCCAAGTCACCACAATCTGTGTAAGCCTTTTCGTTTTCCCTTACATTTTTACCGAGTGAATATTTTACGAGCCGAGATTCTTTTTTTTTTGTGGGGAAACTGTATTTCAAACTTGTTGGGTATGTACAGGGTGTGAATATGTAGGTGTAACTAAATGAGTCCCGGGTTTTGGGTATTATTTAAGTTGAAGTTTGTATGAAGACTCTCGAGTTTCGCTTCAATTAGGAGAAGAGACCAAATACGTAAATTTCTTTAGAATAAATCTCCATGTCTGGAAGTCGCTAAGTTAGGTTAACCACCCAAAACAAAAATGTGAAAGACTGCCAAGTTCGATAATATGGGAATGCTTCGCCTATAAAAGAAGTGAGATCTGAATAAGTACCAAGTTCCATACACATACCTCAGTTAAAAATAGTTACTTTTTAATGATGTTACTTGGCAAGTTTTCATACACCTTGTTATAAACCTACTAAATGCAATGAATCAAGTATTTAATTTTCTATTAAAACTTGCCAAGTAATCATCATTAAAAAGTAACTATTTTTAACTGAGGTATGTGTATGGAACTTGGTACTTATTCAGATCTCACTTCTTTTATAGGCGAAGCATTCCCATATTATCGAACTTGGCAGTCTTTCACATTTTGTTTTGGGTGGGATTTCATTTATTTTTGTAAGGTTGTTTATTTTATTTTTTTCTTATGATGAAGTTAGTTAAAGAAATGTCTCATTTATACTATTTTTTAGATTTTTTAATATGCACTATGTTTCTTACAAAGAAATGAACTAGATTAACTAAATGGACTAGATTTACCAACTGACTGACATGACATGTTATCATATATTATGTTCGTGGATCAAAGTTACACATTCGTTATTTTCGAAAGTGATTCACACTTGGCCGTTTTCAGATTTTTACTTTACTTTGACTAAATACAAACCTTTGTACCATTCGAAGATATATTATATAAATATAAATAAATTTAGTTCGTTTTAGTTCCTTAGGGGTATAAATTTACACCGGGTATAAAACACCTTCATTATTTTGAAACCGACTCACACTTGGCCATTTTCAGATTTTTCCCTTTACCTTGACATAAAGACCTACCTCCATGCCAAATTTCAAGTCAATATGACCATTAGTTCCTTAGGGGTATAAATTTACACCGGGTATAAAACACCTTCATTATTTTGAAACCGACTCACACTTGGCCATTTTCAGATTTTTCTCTTTACCTTGACATAAAGACCTACCTCCATGCCAAATTTCAAGTCAATACGACCATTGGAAGTGGTCTAGGTTTTTGATGAGTGAGTCAGTCAGTCAGTCAGTCAGTCAGTGAGTGTATAGTAAAAATATCGATTTTCTGACGTCAATATCTCAAGACCTACAATAGGTATATTAATGAAATTTTGTATTTTAGATAAGTGAGGGGGTCTCAACAGATACTAGAAATTTGATATGCGTAAATAAAATAGATTTTGAGTTACAGGGGGGTCGAATTTGGCCCGAAATGGTTCGTGTAATATAACCCACGGCCGGTGTGTCGCTTTTTTTGCTCGAACTTGGCGGACACACTGCCGTGTGTCTAGATTATGTGAGTTTATACATTGATCTGCACATCTTAGCTTAGATTTTTTAAACTTAGAACTGTAAACTTCGTGTACTGTAAGCATCAGATATCGATACAATATTTTGTTGTAACACATCCTGTAGTGGTTCAGTAAGTCGTCGGTATCGCCGAGGCTTACTGGGTTAGCGGTCCCGAAGGTGTTAACACAATATAGGTTAACGCAGATTGTGCCCGTTACATACATAACTGTCCTGGAAAAAATACTTGTAGAATTGGTTGTGTCTTGTTATCCTATTTGTGACATACTTTAAATAAGTCTAAGCAGATATTAATGCTCTTTAAAACACAAATTTATCCAAAGTTTAACTGCGTAGCGTTATCTTTGTTCAATGAAATTCAATGCGGTCTAACTTTCAGTTGAAAGTTCCCAGTCACATTCAGCTTATAATGAATGGCCACATTGTTAAAACGTTTAAAGCCCAATAATTTGTAGGTATAATAACGAAACTTGAAATTTTTCAATACAAAATTCCAATTAACCGTACAATACAGGAGCTGAGAGAATCTGATTAAATTCATACAAAAGGCAAGTTAAATACACAGTGCGATCCGCACGGCGAAACCTCGGGCGCGCCACTCAATGTGAAGGTATTTCCAATTACTCTCGAATCCTTCCATTTTCCAGTCGCAAGGAATTTTATTAACGCTATCCCTTTCTGTTTTCCCTTTCATAATGAGGTGGGAGAGGGACGGCACACCGAGGATTTGAGCCATCTCATGAGGCTGGGTTAATTTCCATTCGCCCGAAGCGACGTCTCGGGTTCACCTTTCATACGTAAATTGAAAAGATAAGTTCAACTATTTGTTTAGTATTTGGCTGCAGTTGACTGTGTACGCGTAATTGTAGTTTCCGCTTCTGCAGTGGCTGCAACAGTTGCTCCTTTTGGAAATAAAGTGGCAATTTACTCGGCGGTAATCTCAGACTGGCGGTAGTTGCTGCTTATAAACAATAGTCTCTTCATATATTTTACTAACAGCTGAACACATTGAGATGGTTTTGAAATTGAAATTTGAATGACCAAAGTCTAGAGATGGACATGAGAAACATTTAATTCCGTAAAAGTAAAACCGAAGGAAACCCAAGTAAAACATAAACACACATTATCAATTTGGGACCCCTTCGATCCCATAATGTGCGTAAGGCCACCGAAAATGCAAAGTAAGATAAGGCCCGCTAATAAGTGGACAGGCCTAATGCCGACCCGCGTCAGGCCCCCGTCAGGCCATGCTGAGGAGTGATGCTCGCGTGATCAGCTGTTAATTACTGGGGTCAGATTGACCCGAGGTGGACGAACTATGGGCTATATATATGCCCGACATATGCTTAAGCACAGTTATACATAGAATTTTTTGGGAGTAAATGCAATACATTCATATATTTAATTTGCACAAAAGCCGAGCATAATAATATTCGTATCAAAACCTGGAAGCAATAATTATTCTCACAGAAAACAAACACATTACCTATTCAATTCTTGAACATTTTCTCGCCTGAATTGGTTCTATTCGTTTTATTGATATATATCTAAGTAAACATAAAAGGAACGAGCAAAGAAAGAGTCGTATCGAGACTCATATCACTAATTACGGTACCTGTTAATTATGGTGAAAGAGTTATTAATTAATTAGGATCTGAGCAAATATTTTGCCAGTCGCCACGTTTTCACAGGGACTAATTATAGGGAAAAGATGAAAGGGAAAAATTCTTGATTCATTTACAACGTATGTGTATAGGTATGATTTCGTTTACATAAACGCTTCTCTGTAACACATTATAATTTTGTTTTGATGTTGCTTGTAATTACTATGGGTATTGCATACCTGTATGTAGGTATGTATACAAGCTGTTGATTTGCATCCGTGTCATATTCAAGGACGTAATTATGCTAATGATTCTCGGTCCAAATCAACAAAAAAATTAGTACGTAATTATTTTTTTTTCGGAATTCCGTCAATGTCATCTAGTCGTATTTCAACTTGTGTTGCTGGCTTTAAAACCGTACTGCGCCCTCGATTGCATACGCAACGATCATTCAAAAAATTGGATTACTTCTGAAATACTACGACATTACAATGACACAAAAACCGTAATTCCCCAACAATGTAAAAACAACCCTTAATATCATTAGTGAAAACTGAAGTGCCCACGACTAGTTCAGCTACATGCTACACAGAAGTACCTCTTAACGTCACACGCATTACGTCATCACTGTTCACTGTAGGACTCCTTCAGTTCAAGTACAGCTGTGTTAGAAGAAGCTGTTGACTTTCGAGGTCATGGAGTCTTGGAGACATGTATTAGGTGCATAGTTATTTTCTTAATCAGTGAAACTGATTTTGGATCCATATCAAGCTAATAGTGGTAAATGGGCAAACATAATCTTTATTTTTGTATATGTATAGTACGTAATCGACTTATCTACCTACCAAATACCTATGCATTCGTGCATCTACACATGCACTTCATGTCTCGTCGGTATAGAAGGAATGGAGGATCACTCACAGGGATCACTGAATATCTACCAGCTGCTAACTAGTCTCAAAAATGCGCTTTAGGTACCTACTTCCGTGCTACACGATTTTCGTTTCATGATTATCACAAACTCTTTACTTTGAAGTACTTAAAGCGAAAGAAAATTCAATAAAATTCTTCCAAATATTTTTTTCAGACCACCAATTAGCCAAAAATCCGGCGGCTTTAAAGCAAAACAAACCATAGCCGTCAGTCAGAGGTCACTGACATTATCATTAAGACTGCTACCCACGGTCCCTCGGCAGAAGTACTGACCGGCAATAAAACCTAATGTTACTGGTTCAAACTGGCACAAACTGGTACAGATGAACCTTTTCAATTAACTTCGTCTTAGGATTTTAATCCGCGTCAGACGTCTTGGATGGAAATGAGGGTTGTGATAAGTTAAGACCTGATCGTTAGTATTTCTTCTTGGCCCCTAATCCTGGGTTTGGAGGGTCCGAATGAAGGTACTGGTATTAAAGTATGTTGTGTACCTGTGAACAGTCTTGTTCGATTTTGGACTCCTCCTAAGAGCGCTCATCATAATCCTCATGACGAATAGCCATATTTTTTTATTACTTACTAGCTTCTGCCAGCGGTTTCACCCGCATCCCGTAGGAACCTCTGTGTGAACCCGGATAAAAAGCCTATAGCCTTCCTCGATAAATGGGCTATCTAACACTGAAATAATTTTTCAAATTGGACCAGTAGTTTCGGAGATTAGCGCGTCCAAACAAACAAACAAACTCTTCAGCTTTATAATATTAGTATAGATTCTTTTTTACACTAACTGATTTGATAAAAAATAGATAGCACAATTAACGCAAGATTATCAAGAAAACAGAATACAACCATTCACGACAGTATTCCAAATCTGTTGTCTACCTGCATCATATCCCCAATAATCAAGCTACAAATAACCTAGCAACTACGACCATGGGAACCAAACCACCTGAGTCTATTTACTAAAATCCTACACTGTAACAGGTCCCTCTAAAGATAAGCGCACATAGCCAATTTAATTCAGAACCACTCTGTTCACTATATTATATTGAGTCGGCGATATTTGTCCGGGAAACGCCTACGGCCCTGATGAACTTTAGTCCTAAACAAATATAAACAGCAAAACCTGCCAAGTGACCGTCGCGCGACGTGCGGGGTTCCGCTGACATTATTCGACAGCTACCTAATTGGAGGATTTGAATTTGATTTTCCATTTTATTGGTCAATGTGGCTACTCTGGTCCTTGTTAATGCTACACAAATTTCAGATGCCTGACGATTTTAGTCTGGTGATCAATGCAGTACAAATTCATGGAGTTTCGTTCACAGGTACGCTTTGAAGGAATTTTGTTTTATTTGTATGTCAGTTATCGTTTAATAGAGTTACATACATATTTTTGTCCTGAAACGGTCATACACCGCATACGTACACACAATTCGAGAAAGGATAAGTTGTTTAATTCTAAATATCGTTCGTCAGCAGATCCACTGCTTGAACACTGTTAAATTATCGAAGACTGAAGATTTTGTCTATTTCTTATTGGCAAAAACATATTCATATTTCACGAATCCCATCTACCTACATATTGTAAAAGTGCATTAAAATCAAATTTTTATTTTCCGAAAAAGGTCAAGAATTTTATTACGATTGCTGAACCCTAAAAAACTCTGCGCATTTCAAAGCTGAGAACAAAAGTTTACCTGACCCAGTATTAAGCCTTCGTACGTATTTGCCAACATAAAGTATTTCTCGTCTGTTTTCGCATTAAACATGAGCTAAATCAAATTCTTCGTTTGTATACCGTTCAGTGAATTAACATTCGAAATCATGAAACGATTGTAATTATTGACATAATTTAAATATCGCTGCGAGCAGTTGATTCGCCCAAATTATTTGCTTTTACCGCAACTGTTTATTTTAGCTTACAGTATATAACAGGTGAGTAAGTACCTATGTATCAGTAGATTATATTAAGTTTTTTGGCGTGATATTCCTCATTAAGGAGATTCGTAAATAATGCTTAGGTATTTCACATTTCACACAGATTGTAAATATGAATTGACTAAATCCTCATTTAAATAAAACTTCACTGAGTATATGGTGCACCGGCCAGCGCTTTTACTTTTGCCGTAGTCGAGAAAAAATAAAAAAAGTTCAAGGTTCAAGGTTTTCACGACTCAAAGACGTCTTTATTTTTGAAAAACTTCGGCGAGAGGACATCATTTCCCTTAATCCCAAGTCTTTATACATTCCGGGAAAGTAATCATAGTTTTCAACTGTTTTTCTTGGAGTTCTTCAAAGAGCTTTTCATTCATTTCCTCGCTCAAATCACTCTACATTTGCCGGAAAATTACTCGACCTGTGGACAGTTTTTATTAATAAAGTTGGCTTTCATATTTTCGTTTCATTTCAAGTTCAGGCAGTTAGACTTACCTATTTCACATACTTCATCACACCCATTTTTTTCATTTCATGCTTTGTCTAATGCCATCATTTGAGTCCACAAATAATCCTCAAACTGAAAGTACCTACTCAATTTATTGTGAACTTTGGTTACTTTCACTTTGCATCACAACACAAACGCCAAATCCCCCACTAAATCTCATCATCACTAACCACTGCAGCCCAACATTACATCGGCCCAAAAATCTCGACCAACATACCTTACCGTACGTCGTGTAAGCGACTATAAACTGGTTTACGAGCCTTCAGGAACGCCAGCCGAGCACAGATTACTAGCACATCAAGCGTCCCCCTAAATTATTATCTCAACACATTTTCGGCCACATTCACTAGGTTTATGTGTGATTTAAGAAACTATAGTGTATGTTGTAAATCTGTTGGGGCTGTTGTTTTGTTGTCATCATCATTACGATGTTCTGTTGTGAGTTACTTCTATAGGTACCTACTATGGTACAATATTTTATTTGTTTTGTCGACTATGATTTTAAACGATGCATGATTTTAAAGGACTGGGGCTGTAGCCTACAGCCTGTAGGTAATACTGAAGGAACGATTTATTGACACTGATTAATTGGTTACCAGATACTATTTTTAATATTAAACTCACTATTTTGTAAGTAGAAGGTTTAATTTTGAGTACAAAAAAATACGAAAGAAGCATGGGAACTTCTAGCGTCGTTCTCCCAAAATATCATTGCCAATCAAAATAAGGAAAATATCATCGTACTTATACAAAATCTTCTTTAAAAAAAAACAGTAAGAAACGTTAACGTCACATAATATCTTGAAGATAAACCGAGTTGCCACTATCGTAGCCTGACCTTGTCTATTATTGTAACGATATCGCTACAATTTCGCGGGTTCGACACCCGACCTTACTTATCTTGTTTGGGCGTTCATGAACTCGAAAATCTGACGTTTAGAGCTAGCCTAAGCATTATTAGATCGGCTAGAATAAAAGTTAAGTAGGTCCTACATTTTGGAATATCGTATCAGTAAAGAGAAAATATACACTTACTTGGTTAATACTTTCGTTGAGTTTCTTTGGTTTCAGTTTTATCTTAGTCTAATATTTATCTAACGAGCTGAAGAGGTTAGTATCGTTTATTCATAAAGCCTGCAATTCTCTATATTTCTTACTTAAAATACCAAGTATTGATCTTCTAGCTTCGACTCCTGACGACATGAACTAATTAAAAATAAAATGCAGTTGATTCACAAAGTTTCATTAACACAAATTGTAATTTGCAGACTGTTTAACATTAAGAACAATAGTTTATTTCACTTTCAAATATTTCAAAAGTAACTATTTGACCAAATTCCTGTTATAGGTAGGTACTTCTTACAACTGTGTAAGTAGGAACAACGCATATGTGTAATGAGGAACATATCTACATACATACTTAGCGTAGTACATACCTAATGTTCCATATGTAGACTTATTGACAACTAGCTGTTGCCCGCGACTTCGTCTGCGTGAGCAATATAGAATTTTCAATTTCGTTTATTTAATCATTCATTGCTCAACCCCCGTAGGTGATAGCGTGATAATTTATAGCCCATGTGTTGAACCGGCCCCCAGGTAATACTCATGCAAAATTTGATTTAAATCCATGCAGTACTTTTTGAGTTTATCCGGGACAAACATACAGACAAACAGACATACAGACAAAAATTCTAAAAACTACATATTTGAGTTCAGAATCGATTATGGATCACACCCCAAGTATTCTTTAAAAAAAATATTCAATGTACAGTTTTGACTTTCCTATCATTTTATTATATGTATAGATTTACATATGAAACTACACCAAAATACAGAGTTTTTGGACAAAAAGTACTAAAACATTTATCTTTTAATGGGCACCGCAGGACGTAAAAAATTTCATAGTGGCGAGATTGTTCCAAATTTTTCAGAGCTAGCGTTGTATACCGTCGAGCGTTGCGGAATAATGACGAATAAAATAAATGCATGATTTTAATCTCCACCAGCGGCACACTGTCGTAAACTGTTTACGAGCGACCACTTAGCTGCAGATGCGAGTGAAGAGAGATGGCGAGTAAAGAAAATAAAATAGAATTGTCTAACTAAAAACTATTCCATAGAATGGCACATAAAAATACGCAAGTTGTAGTTGCATTCTAGCGCTCCATTTTTAGGAGTTAGCAGTGGTCGACTAAAAATTACCGTAGGTGGGTACGTGGGTACCTACTTTCGGATCCGGGGCTACAAGATTGGGGCTGCGGGATTGTTCGAAAGTTACCGCAGCCCTGATACACAAAGCGCTCCAGAAGGGGAAAAAGTAATAACTTAAGCAGGATGGTAATATCAGTCCCAGTAACACCGACACCATTTGAGATAAATTCAAATCTCCAACATAATGGAATCAAAAGGACTCCAGAAACGTAGGTCCATGGCTGTGATTAATTGAATTGCACCCATGTTCCTGTGTGAGAGTGAATTTGACTAGAGTCCTTTCGCCCCAACAACGCAAATTCTTCCGAAATCTAAAGTTCCACTACATCGCCAATTTCCTATAACTTGCACCGCACACCGCGATACCGCAACAACGCGCCATCAAACGGCCTGCTTCGTCCAACCCTTTGCTAATGTGATTCCTGTTTTATGAGTTACGTAACGCCGCCGAATGTAGCCCGTTGATTAGAGCATCTTGTAAAACGCACAAAACTTTACACTGTTCACTCTTGAGTATTTTGATGAATGACATTCATTTGTTTTCGTGATGGTGATTTGGTATTCGGTAGGATGAAGTTCTGTGAAGAATGACAATTTTCCTCTGGGCGTTTGAATTTAGAAGATGCTACATTTCACTGTTTCTGCTAATACCTACCCTTACAGATTGTCCAAGTCCCTAAAAACATGAGCAATAAGTTTACTCTTTTTCACAACGGTAACAATACAAACAAGTACTAATAGAGATGACAAATTTTCTTAGAACATATGTAGAAACATAATAAAATATGTTAACAGTGGTTACCAATAGTTAATCGGCCGAGCCTTATGTTCCAGGAATGCTAACCACATATTCATGTTTAACGTATTCAATATAATTACAATAATAATAAACCATTTGTTTTCAATGAAATCCTGTAACTATTTATTTTTACCTTGTTTTCCGTTTTATTAATTAATGCCCAGTTGAATATAATACAAATACTTATTTGCTTGATTCTAGGCACTGGTTGTTAATGAAAAGCATGTTTAATTTGCTTAAAATCTGCCATTTTACAATAATTGTAAGTAACCTAAATGTTTAAGTACCGGGAACGAAGAATGAAAAAAAGTTTGCGATAGTAAGCAGGCCCGAAGTTTATCCAACTAACTGATAATTAGAATATTCAGGGTAGCAACCTGACTGAAAACTGTTACACTTATACATACATGCATATTCATGAAAAGTCGACTCATACCTACTTCCATACATAATATATGAACAAGTATATAATGTGTGACCACCGGACATTTGACAACCGCATGACAAACAGGGAATTTAATTTGTGATAAAAATTATAATAATAATTTGTAATCTCTTTGTATTCCTTTGTTAAAAATGCAGTAATGCATTTTTTTATCAACGTGAATATACGAACCAACCTACCTACAAAAGGATTCATACGAATTTGCCATTAAACTTCCAGTGTAACGTCATGATTCAAGTTCATAATTGTTCAAACTGTACCTACCCAACTTTGGCTCTCTTTTGGAAGAATCCTGATCAGTGGCATGCTATTAGCGAAACTAAAATTTGTAATTTCATCGTCTATACAGATGATTATAGGGTCATTTCGCCTGTTGGCGACCATTTAGTGCAGTTGGCAAGTTTGACGGCGATAATAAAAATGCTCCAGCACTCATTTCCATGTCAAATTTGTGTAATGTATTCCTTATATACTCTATTTTAAGATTAACTTTCAGTTGTATTAGAAATATCTTACGTTTTCTATTTAAATCGATAAACCTCAAAATTAGGCGTTTTACCCAGTTTGCGTCCACAAAATCCAATTCGCGTCCACCCATGGTCCAGTTCGCGTCCAGTAGCTTAGAAAAGGAATATAGGGGTGATTTTTTTAAGAATTAATAAAGAAAGATTGTATTAGATCAATTTCTTTATTTAACAATAAACTTAATTATTAAAAGTCAACATTATCATCATTTAAAATTCACTTTAAAAAATAAAAATAATTCTTCTCAACATTGGTTTAAGTAACTTAAAATAAGATTAAACAGTAATTTTTTTTATTAAGATATATACGTGGTTATAATTAAATTATAATTATAATTTAAATATTTAATTATAATTTAATTATAACCACGTATATATATATATATATCTTAATAAAAAAATAGAAAAATTATAATTTAATTAGAACCACGTATATATCTTCATAAATAAAATATAATTTAATTATAACCACGTATATATCTTAATAAAAAAAATGTACTGTTTAATCTTAATATATTAAGTAATTTCATTTAAGATAAGTTCTTCGGATACAGGAAAAAAGAAGGAAAAGACAACATTCACAGAAGAAGACTTAAAGAAAGCATTAAATGATATTCGAGAGAAGAATAAATCGATAAAAAAAATATTCAAAGAATATGCCTTGTCTGATAATTTATTGACTCAACAATTCTTTTAGTTGTATGTTTAGACAAAATTGTTATATTGTTTTGTTAATTTAATATGGCCAAAAACTTACTATAATCAACGCGGGTCTTTCCCTGTGATTTTAGGGTAAAATTAACAGAACTGATTACTGTTTATTTTTCAAGTTGCAAAATTAATTGCCTAATTTTAAGTTACTTAAACCAATGTTGAGAAAAATTATTTTTATTTTTTTAAAGTGAATTTTAAATGATGATAATGTTGATTTTTAATTTAAAATAACAAAAAAAAATTAAAAAATTTACTGTTTAATCTTAATATATTAAACAGTACCCATGTTTTAATTATTTTTTATAAGCAAGTACTTAACGAAAACAGTGGACGCAATTTGGTTTATTAGTATAGAGGATAGTTTTAGTTCGCGTCCATTGTGGACGCAAAGTGGAAGTTTTGTAAAATTCGATGTAGTAATTCGCGTCCACCTTATTTTATTCGTTAAATATAAAAAACATTACCAAATTCATAAAAAACATTATACCTTTATTCATCATTAAACTGTAGAAATAGCTATCTATCCTAAAATTCACATAAAACAATATAAAACTTACCATCAAACACGCCGCTGCACACTAATTTTTATCTAAAATTCAACGTGTTTGCGCTTTCTTGATGAAGAGCCTAGACTAATTATTTTTTCTAAAAGGATTGGTTGGACGCACAGAACTTTTGTCTATCTGTGCGTGCCTCTTATACATTAACGTATTAGCGGTAATGATCTTTCGTTTGATTGGTGTGTTAATTATCTTGTTTTCGAAGTTTTTTTAAAGGAGATCGGCAAAATGGACGCGAACTGGGCGATGGTCGCGAACAGGCGAAATGACCCTACCTTCATTTGATACGGTCATTCTTGTTCCATCTCTCCCGTTTTGAGCTAATCATAAACACACTACTATGAGACATTTCATACATTACTATGTACGATGTCTTATTTATAAAATCCCATTTCCTACAGACTAAATCTTAAAATAAAATCCTAATTATCTTTTCAAGTGGGACATCTCTTACACAGAATCAGTTCAGCGCACTATATCTGCAAGGAGTTAGTACATATTTCAGCGCGCTACATACACGTAGCTACATGCACGCGATAATTTACGGGCCACGTAGGGCTGTCGCAAGTTTATATTAATTAAGTGACGCCTAGACGCGGTCACGAGCGGCACAAAGTAGATTATTTGCGGACACCCCTGGAACTCTTCATTATTGTCGACTTTCCTTATTGTTTTGTGCATTTTGGGATAATATATGAGCTGGTTATGACTGGCGAGGTGAGGGGTAGCGCAAAATGTGTTTTCGAAATCCAGATTGGTTTGCAGGTAGGTATAGTTGTTTTTGCTAGATGTGGAGGTAGCTATCTATGTCTATATGTGAATACAATTTTAACCGTGTTTATGATTAAAACCGCATTTCAGGAAATGTCCATTATAAAACGAATGAAGAACCAGAGCTCTTATACATTATGTCATTTCATAAAATGCTAAATTACTCGCACAAACACTACCATTTTCACGTTAGTAAAGCCACCCCATTTAAAACAAAGAGCATCACGGTAGCTCACGCGACATCCTTGTCTCTAGGCATTCGGTCACTCAAGGCTATTTATTACTCCGTCTGCATTTCCCAGCGTCTAGACTTTCTTAAAATGTTACCTTACGACTGTCACTTACGCAGTTTAAACCCATCAACGAGGCAACGACTCACAGAACAAAAAAATAAACTAGACTATAAAAAACTGCACTTTAAAGTGCTATAACATCATAAATTGCAGAACTATCAAACAACCTATCAGGGTAGCTCCCCTTATACTAATTCCTGGAATAATATTTCCCTGAAAATAATTATAACACGTATTAAATTAATATCAGGTTTCAAAACAGGATCCCAGAAAATCATTAAGTAAGACAAAACCATTTCATATTCCCCACAGCACGCGAAGAGAAAAATGGCATCAAAAGGCAGCAATACACAGCGGTAACTTCGTCATCTTCTTATAGACACCATAAATAAGGGTGCCACCACAAAGGTGGGTCGCACAAAGCGTATCGTTAGCAATACCACGTCCACCGCCACGGGACGGAAACGGCCCGGAAGCGGGAAATCATTCGCCGACCGGATCCGCCGAGACGCCGAGCCGAAACTACCCGCAACCCTCCACCATTCAATTAATCTCGACAAAAAGCGATAAATAAATTTTCGAGCGGTCTTTGTTTTTAAGAAAATGCCAGTCTTTGAGAATTGAGATAATTTCGGGAGTTGCCCTCGGCGGTCGAGTCATTACCTTTAGTCTCAGGAAGGTTTGTATACAGCTTTGAAGATAATAGTGTTCTAAGGACCGGCGTCGCTTTTTAACTAACAGACGAACCTGCAATAACTCATTTTGAGAGATATTAAAGACCATTATCGCATCGAGCTTTAAAGAACCGCTCCAACTTCTATATTTTAGACAGCATTATGTTGAACGTTGAAGCTTCTATTGTTAGCACCAAGTTGCAAGCATCTCAGATACGTTACACGTTCATATTTCAGGATACTGCTGCAACATACTTCCCCTCGTACATAACATAAACTAATCTTATCTACACAATACCTAAAAGTAAATAGAGCAATACTTCAAAACTATAGTTATCTTCAACATCACTATTTTCGTCCTATCGTTAAAAACCAGTATGCACTCCAATGTACTTAGCTTCTTTCCCAGATTTTAAAAGGCTGTCCGGTCTTGCAGGGCTCAGTCCGGTCGTCCGGCGTCCGCCAGTGTCCGTCTACTAGTACTGCCGTCAGATTTAGATCTCGTCCGGCTGGATGCTGAGCTGAGTCACGGCAGCATTAATTTCTTGGGCAAAACCACTACCATTTGTGCCTTAAATTAAGACGTCGACAACGCAACGCAATTACGTCTATTAACATATGATTGTACGGTTTTCAAAACTTAAAGGGCATAGCAGGCTGTAAAGAAAATTCCAATTTTATTATTTTATTTAACATATGGACTGTGTTAGAAGCCATAAGAACATAAAATTTTTGACAGAACATGAAACAAAGTTCTTTCTATCCTTCTAATTACAAGTTCCTTTAATCTTATCATGGTCGTGAACTGAAAATCAAAACTATTGACTGAAACGCCAACTGGAAAATCGATTTGTTTATTTAGGTATCAAAACACTCATAAAAGTAATAAGACAGGCCTATGGTAGTGGTCCCCGACTCGGAAGTGAACATTTTTCATCATTTACTCGGCAATAAGCGGTTTAGTTTTTACCTCGTCTGCCGCCAACAATATATTTCTGTTAATAGCTTACTAGACACTAGACTTAATAGTGCCACGAAATAGATTTTTTGATGATATATTTTTTTTCATTATAATTATAGGTAATTATCATCTTAGATTTTTTTTGCAACGTTGTCACGTCGTAGCCGTAGCCTACACCATAATAACACTTGACGGCACTAAAATAATCTAAACTACCATGTATTCAATAAATTATAAAGCTAATTATAATTTACAAATCGTCAATTAAAAATGTCAGCAGCTGCTTATAAAATCTCCGAGACATTCCAATGATCACTCACTGCAATATTGCAGGTGATGATACTTGGCTAGACTTGATGATTACCTCCGACCCTTCCCTTGTCTCTTCACATGCCCAATATCCTGCTCCTTGTTTTTCCCACCATGACTTGATTCATTTATCCTATCTCCTAAAGCCTCCAAAACCTACTCCTAAGGTTCTGCACATGCGTTGTTTTGCAAAAATGAATGTGGATAGGTTACGCGAGGACGCTTCGAGACTTGAGTGGGAAGCTGAAGTAGACAACGCCTCCTCTGTCGATGATAAAGTAGCGACGCTGAACCGGTTATTGCAAAATCTCTATGACATTCATGCACCAGTTAAGTCGGTGAGAGTTAAGCGTCCGCCAGCTCCATGGATGTCGAGAGGAGTACGAATGGCGATGAGACGGAGAAATCGGGCCTTTCGCAGGTTTAAAAAGGATCGGTCAGAGGAGAATTGGGTTCTGTTCAAATCAGCAAGAAATCGTTGTAACCAGATGATACGTAATGCTAAACGCCGCCACATTCTCGATAATATTACGTCTAGCTCCGCAGCCGATATCTGGAAGTTCCTTGGTTCACTAGGTATCGGTAAGTCACGTCAATCAGAGTTGCCTAATACGATTGGTTTAGATGAGATCAATTGCCATTTCTCTACCACTTTTAGTTTGGATCGTCAAACCACTCGTCAGAAGGTAAACTTTATTGCCAGCCTTCCACATCCTTGCACTGATATCTTTGATTTTTCTCCGGTGTCTGCGGGTG
Organism: Helicoverpa armigera; assembly: GCF_030705265.1. Taxonomy (NCBI): domain Eukaryota; kingdom Metazoa; phylum Arthropoda; class Insecta; order Lepidoptera; family Noctuidae; genus Helicoverpa; species Helicoverpa armigera. The sequence continues at coordinate 1,871,092 of NC_087132.1, read as the reverse complement.
ATATCAAAAAGATCATCCTTTCGATAAAGTCCAAGGCCGTGGGCTATGACGATATCAGTCGTAGTATGGTCATCCCGATCCTTGAGTATATACTCCCATCCATCACTGATATAATTAACTACTCCTTATACTCGGGTCAATTCCCTTCCTTGTGGCGTTATGCTTACGTCCGTCCCCTTCCCAAAATTGCAAACCCATCCCTCCCCACCCATTTTAGACCAATTTCAATCCTTCCTTTCCTTTCTAAGCTTCGGCACTTCTCAAAGTGACTGGTGACATTAGGGAAGGGATCCAAGACACCAAAGTTACAGCTTTGGTCCTTATTGATTTCTCTAATGCCTTTAATGCCGTCAGTCATGATATCCTAGAATCTATCCTTTCCCATCTTATGATTTCACCCAAGGCTCTGGAATGGTTCTCATCTTATCTTCGTGGGCGCCAGCAAGCTGTTCGAGTTGACGAGACATTGTCTAATTGGCGTGATCTAGTGGCTGGTGTCCCACAAGGCGGTATTCTTTCTCCATTATTATTTTCTATTTTTATTAACTTCATTACTCCTAACCTTCAGTGTGCGTATCATTTGTATGCCGACGATCTTCAGCTTTACACTCAGGCTCGGCCTGAGGATCTGCATATAGCCATTGACAAACTGAATGTAGATCTGTCGGTTATTAATCGATGGTCTAACCAATTCGGGGTGTCAGTAAATCCTTCTAAGTGTCAAGCCATAGTCGTGGGTAGTCCTCGTATGGTAAGTAAGGTGGATATTACGAACTGTCGTCCGATTATCCTAAACGATGTTGTTGTTCCGCTTAGCCTCAATGTTAAGAACCTGGGTCTTTATATGGACAGTACGCTTAGTTGGCAAACTCAGGTCGCTAGTGTGAGTAAGCGTGTAATTGGAACCTTACGTCATCTAAATCGGTTAAGAAACTTTTTGCCGCCGAAAACCAAAGCAATGCTTGTGCAGTCCCTAATATTTCCTATTATCGACTATGGTGACGTGTGTTACTTCGACCTCAATGCGGACTTGCTCAACAAACTTGATCGGCTCATCAACAACTGCATAAGATTCGTCTTCAACCTGCGGAAGTACGATCATGTTTCTGAGTATAGGAAGCAATTGAAATGGATGTCCATTCGTCAGAGAAGATCGATGCGTGCCTTGACGACCCTTTACTCTTTACTTAACTCTCCTACTCCCCCCTCGTATCTAATTCCTCATTTTCAATACCGTTGCTCCGGTCATTCCAAAAATCTTCGCTCTTCTCACAATCTTCTTCTTCACTGTCCTTCTCATACTTCTGACACTATCCACTCTTCTTTTCACATTCAAGCTATTCTTCTGTGGAATGCGCTGCCCTCAGAAACCAGGAAGTCACCCAGCAAACAATCTTTCAAGAGTGCTGTGCGGAAGTACTTGCTTAAGAAATCGTTGGCAGAATCATCTTCATAATATTTATTGGAATATTATATGTATATATGTATGTATGTATGTATTTATTGTTATTTGTATTAATATTGTTGTATTCAATTAGTATTAGCCTTTTATTCATGATTAAGTTTTCATTTTATTTACTAATGCACCTACCATGTTTTTCTCTGCATCACCCTAAGGTTGACTGGAAAGAATGCCTATGGCATTAAGTCCGCCTATGTAATATTTTTGTTGCATAAAGTTTAAATAAATAAATAAATAAATAAATAAATAGAGCTCCAGAGTTCCCTGCACTTAAACAACACAAAAATAGCTCTCTAAATGCAAACTCAAAATAATACGACATATTCACGTTATTTACGGCAATCTCTCAAAAACAAACGCATGACACCCGTCCCGTTCCACTTCGTGCATCCAATTGGCCGCAAAGTACGTAAACTGTTTCTATCTTTTAGCAAGAAACTTAATTATAACCCAGTTTATCTGAGCATCAGAGGCAACTTGCCAGGAGTTTCGTGCATTTGTTCGGGGTCACCGACCTGGGAATTGTGAATTATATTTTGGTTTGCGAATTATCTAAAGTTAGGTCAATGCTCACTGATAATCGTTGCGCGCATTGTATGAAGCGAATTGCGACAGTATTGTGTGAATGGTTCAATGGGATGAGGAGTATTGAGTGTCTATGTGGAGTATGGGTTCTGGATTGTTGCTTGAAGCAATGCAAGCTAGCGTTTAGCATATCTAAACATGTTATCTTCACCTGGTCGCAAATTTGTTCTGCCTCATGAACCTAAATGGCAATAGTTCTTTGGTCATCAAAAGCCCTTAGGCTGGCCCTAAACTTTTAAATTATAAATGACCTGAGAAACGAACTCATCACTTATGAACTGAAAATTATTTGTTATGTATGACGTCCAAAAATACCACTTGAATCCCCCTTAAATCATAACGTTCACACAAAAATATTGCATGCAGTCTCCCATTGACCCATTAAACTTTAAGAAGAAAACATTAACGAAATCGTCTTTGAAATTGGTCGTCTGTCCCCTGGGAACTCGTGCCAATATGATGTTCTCAGAAGTAAGAAAAGTTATCATGTCCTTTTAAATTAATGGCTTGGGTGATAAAAACTACGATAATCGTTGGATCGTGACGATACTAATTTGACCGACCAACGAGTTTTAACTTTTTGATTACTTAAAGCTACTGAAATAGGGATGGTTAACATTATCTACAAGCATATTGTGGGAGCTTTGAACGTGCGAGTCATTCATTTGATATCTAAATTGCTTGCAATAGGTAAGCCTACTTTGTAGGACTGTTATTTCTTCCAGTGGCATCCGCAAGCTTTAACCAGAGATGTGTTTATACCCGTGGAATGCAGCTGCCTATTGCAATCATAATAAAAGGAATATCTATAGCTATGTGCCTAATTATACACGCATATAAACTTTCACATTGATGAACTTTTTCGGTAAAATACAATATTATTTACATGATACCCAAAACGTGAATACAGCCAATCATTATCTTCTAAACATCTAATACCCAATTCTCAAAACATCATTACTTAATATTAGCGGTAGGTAATGAATGGAGTAGTAATCGCATGGTTTACGAGATAATGCGCTCATTAATGGGGACAAACAAACAAACGTTTCTAACTTTGAGGAAGATAAGGACATTCCCGCACTGTGTTCTTACTTAATTAGCCTAATTCATTAAACATTATTGTTTGTTGTTTTGAATTAAGAATATTTGTTACCCAAAGACTTCATGGAAATTAAAATAATGCACGCCTAGACTGCTAAATCATGCAAATTGTAAATGAAAGAAAAGCTTTCATTGGGCATGAAAAGGAAATGTTATAGATAAAAGCTGAAGAAAGTAATCTGGAACTTCTTTACCAGTCCACGTCTAGCGCCTAATGATACTTTCTGTGGATCTGTAACTAAGTATCTTACCGAAATTACAAAAAGGTCATTACTAAATGACGAAAACAAGATCATCCTTAATCTGCACCAATTACGAAAATCTTCATCGACCCAAAAACTGAGGAGCAGATTCCCTGCACCTTACGAAACAAAGCAAAGGTTTATTTCCGTATAGTGGTACTTGTGCGACAAAATGTGCGTCCCATTAACGCGCATTCCAGCGATTCCAGTGTTGTGTGGATCGTGGAGAGATGTGGACGTGCGCGGGAGTCCTCGCGCTGATCGCGTGCGCGAGCGCAGTGACGCGCGACCAATTCTACCCGCACGGGCTCGGGATCGACCAGAATTTGCCCCGCGGCGCCGAAGTCGCATCCCCTGAAATAACTCTCAAAGTACCCGTCAAGTTTTATGGAGAAACTTACGATACTATATTTGTGAGTAGATTTTTTTATAGCTTGATGTGTGGCGTGGTCTTTAGTATAAGGGTTTGTTCAGATGATACTCGTAGGTTTGAGATTTTGTGTATCAAGGAATGGTGGTTCCTGACGCGATTTTTAGGACAGTTTTAATTATTCGTGTATCAAGAAGTTTTAGTTTAATAATAATTGTAGAATAATTTGGCTTTTAAATTTTCGTTTGCTCTCGTGAAACGTTTAAATATGAGGCGAAGGCACTGAAATTAGTTCTAAGATATAATGAAACCAAACGCGAAAACCATGTAATATTATTTGCGTGCGTGCATTTTACTCCCGACCTAATTCCATTGCACTGGCAAGCGGTTGAGTAGTTCTTTCATTCATTAAAAGGTATTAAAGGCCTATGGCTTCTTTCCGCTTCGGCTAATACCTGTAAACGGCCGCCCGGTTAGATAGCAGTTAACGATAGGTATGTCTGTGCTTAACAGGATTGCAGGATTGGACCTTAACGGGATAGCTTAGAAAACTATTAATATAGGAATATTTAAAGTAGGGACGTAAATGCTACGACTTCTTCCACGTCGAATTTATACAACTGCTTCCTCGGATCATCAATGTATCTAGAGATAACTACTACACATTTCGCGAATCACGAGCCATCATGGATAGATCACTTGCTTGCACATAACTCAGGATTTCATGTCTAGGACTTGAGGCCTAGAAACGTACATTCTAAACAATTTAAGTTGATTTCAATGAAGTTTTAAGGATAGCAATCAGGATTCATGAAATATTCATCAGTCAGATCAAACAGTTAATAACTTGAAAAGAATAGTATTAGGTATGCCTACTAAAGTCCTAGAATAAAATTGTAATGAAAACATACCAACAACTTAAAATGTAATATTGTGTACTTTGTCTGGGGTCTCATTGCGTAGACCAGACACAATTGGTACAGCTCACGCGATCTTAATGACCACTACTTTAAACTCTAATTCCTGCTTGCATGAATTTTGATAGTACCTATACATTCCTACTACGGAAAATGCAGTTGGCGAACTATGTAGTAGTGTACAGCACATTGTTAAAATAAATGCCCACGTTGTCCAAATAAGTTAACAGATTCACGATTGAACTATACCTTTAATCAGATCAAAATTCCATATATTTTTACAATGTGCTGTAACTAGTTCGTCAACTGCATCTTAATCAACTTAGGTTATAGTGACTAATGCATTTAGCATTATAAATAGAAGCTAGGTGTAGTTTGAGTGTCTAAACTATTTAAATGTCATGTCAATAAATCTTCTGAAAAGTAGGAACTCTTGCTTCCACCAGAGGTATCAACCAACTTTAGTATCAACTGTACTTGATCTGCTGATCCCGGCAGCACTAATTCCACGATCTAAGATATCCAAACCATTCATACAGCTCAATGACCCCAACCAATCACACCTTCAACAATGACAATTAACTACTAATATTGAGTCACAATTACTTTGTTCACTTACCTATTGAATTAATAGCACCAGTTCAAAATGTCACATTTGGTTATGCACATAATTATTTGATTTGTGATTTGGGGCCACGGAAATACTGAATGAAACTCGTTAATCAACCTACTCGAAATAAAGTAGATCAGAATCGTCAATTTTGGCAGCAAAAATAAATCCTTCGCTATGCCTTTCTTGAACTGCGAATAATTTCGCGTTTTCTGATCTTCTAATTACCTTAGGTCTCACCCAATAACATTGTATAAACTGAAAAATCTGGGTCTTTCAGTGTATACAATGTACAACTTAAGCTAAGCTATAGAAAGGTGAATCCTATTTACAATATCCAAATCTTTCATACCTTTCAGTGCAGCTAAGTTTCGAGATATTTTCTCTGAAAATCGTATCTATTTCCATCTAGAAAAGGCATCCAAAGGTTGACCCAAATATAGCTATTGGAAATAAATATACGTGACAGTTGCAGAAATGTTTGCAAAAAATGTATGACATTCTTCGATAGTGCATTTTGTGCATTTATAGAGGGTGTTCGGTCGAGCGAACGGAAACGCACGTGGGTGGGTAGCGATAGCAACGGTCACTGAACGGAGCTTTTGTTTTTTTTAATCCTCGTACCTATACCTAATTTTTTTGATAATATTATTAAAAAAGAGGTTTTTACCTGAAAGAAACCTTTAAATAATCAAGTTTATTGAAACACAATTTGCACAATTGCCAAATTCTTAACTTGTTTTTCTTGTACGGTACAGCGTTAAACAAAACGTGTACCTAATTATCTAATCAGCATTTTATAGTTTCATTGTTATTTTAAAGAATTGAAGTTATAATTTTAATATAATAACTTGTCATTTCGTTAGAAATTATAACAATCAACACATTATCGTTGGAGTTAAGCAAGTGTCGAGACCTTTACGTAGAATTTACCTAAATAAGTACGTGATACCGCACTATCGCCCACCGGGTCACCGCCGTGTTTATATAATATGCCTAATCGTAATAAATAGCCGCTGACTATGTATTACAATGATGTACAATACTTATAGAAAATTGTTCCATGTTATTCTGTAAGTTCAACGACACCTTTGTATTCGCAGGTAAATAACTATGGAGTGCTGACCTTCAGGGCCGACATCCCATCGTTCCTGAACATTGAGTTTCCGCTGCCGTACCCCTCCATCGCTGCCTTCTACACGAACATCGACACGACAGACGCGGGGGCCGTCTACTACAGAGAATCCGACGAACCGCACGTGCTCTCCAAAGCCGAAGAGAGCGTGCAGAACAACTACCATGACTACTACGACTTCAAGCCAACCAGCGTGTTTATCGCCACTTGGGAAGATGTCACTTATTCCTCAAACGGAGTGCCAAACGACCGCAGAAACCGCTTCCAAGCAGCCATCATCAGCAATGGCACAGAAAGTTTCGTAGAATTCCTATATCCCGAGAGAGATATCCAATGGATTCAGAAGGAAACACAAGTATTAAGCTTGCCCGATGCAAAGGCTCAAGCTGGCTTTGTGTCCGAAGACGGACGCATTTATACCCTTCGTGGATCAGGCAGTCATCAAATCAGAAATATCGTTTCGTAAGTAGTATTCAAAACACAAAACATTTAAAAATGATTTACCTAATATATTTTTTTCTAATCAATATGTATATCTATATTTCAGATGGTCAAACGTCCACGAGCCTGGAAGATACGTTTTTCGTATCGGCGATATACCATCGGAAGGTAACGTAGTTGTCCCCGACCAGTACAACCAAAATGAAGTGGAAATCGAAGAGGAGACCAAAACGTGTGCCCAGAGCGGCCCCAGCGTGTGCCACATTCAAGCCAGGTGCGTCGACTACCAAGCCGGAATATGCTGCGAGTGCGGGGAAGGATTCTACGGAAATGGAAAATCTTGTATCAAGGACGATGTCCCACTACGTGTTCACGGAAAAATAAATGGTGTTATAAATAACGTAAATCTGAACGATGTAGACATTCAGGCGTATGTGGTTGTAGCTGACGGCAGAGCGTACACAGCCCTTTCTCTAGTGCCAGGCGGCCTCGGAAGCAGTCTGCAGTTGTTACACGTACTCGGAGGTGTGGTCGGTTGGCTTTTCGCCAAACCCTCAGGATCGGCCAAAAACGGATACCAACTGACAGGCTCGTGGTTTAACCACACCGCAGATGTATGGTTCCCAGCTTCTGGTGACAGAGTTACGATCAATCAGGAATATCTCGGTCATGATGTGTTTGACCAGATCACTGTAGAGACAGATGTCAGAGGCTCCTTGCCAGTCATACTTGCAGGCACAAAACTTGAAATTACTGACTATGAAGAACAGTACACTCTTGTAGAACCAGGACATATACGCTCCGAGTCCACTCGAACGTTTACAAATAAGATCACGGGAGAAAAGTACGAACAAAGAGTTTCTCAATCCTTTTTCTTTAACACTTGTCGATTTGCTCCCCCATCGCCTGAATTCAATACGCCATCAACCTTGAAAATAAGCAAAAACTACTTAGGTTATGAAACTAGGGAGAATATAGTGAGATACGGAATGAGCAACAAGATATTCCCTCTAGGCGAGGAGAACCCATGTAACAAAGGACGCGATAACTGCGGCCCTCACAGCACATGCGTGGTTCAAGGAAATAACTTCGCTTGTGTATGTGAAACTGGTTTCACGAACATTTACCAAAACGATGCTCTCATTTGTGTTGACGTAGACGAGTGTGCAGCTGGTACACACAACTGTGACAATAATGCAGAATGTCACAACCATGATGGCGGCTTTCAATGTAGATGCCGTCCAGGATTTTTAGGCAATGGCATAACTTGCAAGCCACTTCCGACTTGCCAAACCAAAAAATGTGATGTCAACGCCAGATGTATAGATAACCCTGGTGAAGAGCCGATTTGCACGTGCAATCCCGGGTACAATGGGGACGGACAGTTCTGCTATCCAACCTACGACGAGTCGCCTTGTGGTAGGCCTTGTGGCTCGCCATACGCCTCTTGCGTCTTCGTTGACGGCAGTTACACATGCCAATGTAATTCAGGTTACTCCGGTGACGGTGAGACTTGCACAGAAAACTCACACTCTTATAACATCGAGGCTGATTACAATGAGACATTTGTTCTCCCCAACTGTGATGCATTCAGCTGCACGTGTCCACCTGGTTACACGGACTACAGAGATGAGCTTAACAACCAGCTATGTCGACTTGACTACGAACCACAACCACCCGAACCCCCGCAAAATAACTATCAGTCACCTACTTATCCTTATTATAATCCTTCTGATCCATTTTCACAAGCACAAACAGACACTTCGTCTACAGCAACACAACCCACGTACCCACCACAACCCACTTACCCACCAGCTACCGAGTCCAGCCAAGGGTTCCCAGACTCCAGCTACTCGAGAACCCCTGATAATGAGTATCAATCTCCCACTGGAAATGAATACCCGCCATCCTCTGAAAATAACTATGAAGATACATCAGTGAACCAGTATTCACCATCACCCGATAACAACAATAATCAGCAACCAGACCACAACTACCAGCAAACCTTAGACGAGAACTATCCATCACCTCCACCGAATCAATATCAACCGCCTACGAACAGCTATTCAGACCCAAATAACAACCAACAAACTTCCGAATACCGCCCGAGCTCTTCCGAGTATCCGCCACAAACAACGGACAACAACGACCCTCTGAGTAAGTTCCCTTTCATTAACGCTAGAGATCTTTTTATTTGCAAGTTTAATTGAAAGAAATAACACAAAGTATTATATTTTCAGTCAGATGTGAGGAGGATGCAGACTGTCCGCCCAACGCCGTCTGCTCCTACACATCAGCAGACGCTTCAGGAGATTGGGAAGGCAAGCACTGCGTTTGCCCAGAAGGCTACGAAGGCGATGCGTTTGAGTGCATCGAGCGAACCAGCAGCAGCTGCGCATGCGGCCCCAATGCACACTGCATCACTACACGTACCGAGGAACTGATCTGCGTCTGTGACCTCGGATACCACGGCGATGGTTACTCCTGCCGTCCGAACTTCAGTTGCAAAAACAATTCCGACTGTGAATACAACGCCGAATGTCGTCCAGACGCAAACAGCAACGAGTACATCTGTCAGTGCGTCCAAGGATACATGAAGGATCAGAACGACGCATGCATTCCTGACGCACAACTATGTAACGGTGCGTCGTGTACTGAGCACTCCTCCTGTCTCTACGACGCTGAACTGGACCTGAACTACTGCCATTGTGACGAAGGCTACACTGGTGATGGTATCTCTCAGTGTGTACCAGAGGGACACACGTGCGACGTTGCCAACGACTGCAACATCAATGCCATTTGCACATTTGTGGACATTACGTATCAGTGTGTCTGTAGAGACGGCTTCAACGGTGACGGTTACACTTGCATCCCTGAAGCGACTTGTAGAAACGATCCTAACATGTGCGATTTGCACGCGTCTTGCTTGAAGAGGCATGATGTTTACTCCTGTGAATGTAACTCTGGCTACAACGGTAACGGAAGCCACTGCGAGTTGAACCCGAGGAAGGCTGGAAACTTCTTGGTAGCTAGTGATGGCGCGTCCGTATACAGGGTTCCCTTCCAAGTGACGCCGAGAGATTTTGCAACACCGTTCAACAGTGCCATATCGCAGATCGCTGTAGGCGTTGACGTGGATTGTGAAGTCGGCAAGATATATTGGGGCGATGTTGTTAGTTTCGCCATCAAAACCGCTGCATATGACGGCAGTGACTCCGGCTTCTTCTTATCGGAAGGTTAGTTGCTTTCAGTTGTCTCAATTATTAAATTGTCGCTATTAATATTTGCTGACTACTTATTTTATTTTTTTAATTTTTAGGTATAAAGTCACCTGAAGGTATAGCCGTGGACTGGTCTTCAAGGAATATTTTCTGGACTGACTCTAGGAAGTTAACTATTGAAGTAGCAAACTTGGACACCAAAGCAAGGAAGGTGTTGTTTGCAGTCGACAATATATCCAACCCCAGAGGCATCGCCGTACATCCACGAAGAGGGTAAATAAATTATTTTTGAATTAACTTCAATGCTAAAGAATTTACATGAGTTTTCGAAAAGATAGAATAAAAATGTACTTACCATTTCCTTTTCTCTTAGAAAAATCTTCTGGTCAGACTGGAAGCGCACAAACCCAAAAATTGAATGGGCAAACATGGACGGGTCTCAACGAGGCATCTTCTTGGACAAGACTGATGTAGCACTACCCAACTCCTTGGCCATTGACTGGTTGAGGGACCGTCTTTGCTACGCCGACGCTGGGCTGGCCAGCATCATCTGCGTTTCCATCGACACACAGGAGAAGGAAACCATTGCTGCTAACTGCTCTTATCCCTTCGGGCTTGCCATCAACGGCAACAAGTTCTACTGGACCGATTGGAAAACGTGAGTATCGTAAACTGCAAAAAAAATCAATATGCCCCGTGATTCTCGATTTAAAAAGTACATTTTTTGCTTCAGCTTTCAGTTGATACAGGTATCTTTTCAGTCATTATGCCGTCTCTTTACGGGCCTGGCCCGAGTCTCATAGCCACAAAAATCTTCTTTCAGATTGAAGATCGAATCCTACGACCTTGACAATCAAATCCGCAGCCAGGTTCCCATAGCAACGGCTTCAAGGAGACTGTATGGAGTAGCCGTAGCCCCCGATCAGTGTCCACAGGAACAAAGCATTTGCGCGTATAGAAACGGCGGCTGTGGCGTCGACCAATTGTGTCTGCCAGATGGCAACAGTGGCAGAACTTGCGCAGACGCAGATAAGACTCTAAGCAGGCGTTAATTAGGTTAGGTCAACGGCATCAGCTATGATAGATAAGCGACTTTTGCACAATAAAAGATGTGTTAGAACGCCACTTTTACGAATACATAGTTATGTCTGTGTTAAAGATGTTTTCAATATTATTTTCGATAGCACAATGTCACTAATTAAGTTTTTGGCGACCAATTATTATGACATCAAATATACTAGAATGCAGCGCATAACAGATGAAGAATTTAATTATGTTGAAATTAAAGGAGTAAAGTCAATTAGATTCATCACAACTTTAACGTAAATTGAGCTAAGTCGCTCACAAGTAGTGGTGTCGTTGAGTTAGTTATAAGAAGGTTTTGATTATGACCAAAAAGTACATAATTTAACTCTTAGAGAGTTGGCATGTAACCCAAGTGTGTGCAATATTTTCTTGTATTTTGTTTTAAAATATAAACGATAATATTTTAATACAATAGAAATGGTTGCTGGTAATTTTGGTCCAAAGAAGCATGAAGATAAAAATATGTTTTAAAGAAATCTATGATTGCATTACTACGAACGGTGTGTGCACTTTCAAAACTACTTACTACGAAATTATGAAACAAGAAATTATTATTTTGTATCATATTATTACCACATAAATACTGAACAAGAACTAAGTTACAATTGATCAAGATTATTAATAATTTCGTAGTAAACCTACTTCCTAAAACCCCTAGTTTAATGTTACCAATTAAAAATTTTTAACCAGTTTGACTAACCACTAAATAATATACCTCCCGCCTAATTTTAACCAAGATTTATGAATAAATAGTTACGCGGATTTTTCAGTATTTTGTAGATTTTGCATTAAACAATTATTGTACTACATTTATAAATATTGAAAATATGAAGTTTGTACCCAAATGATATTGTTCCTTCTCATAACCAAAGTGTAGAATAAAATAATAATAAATACTCTTATTAAGATCTTTAATGTACTTCAATCAATGTAATTTATTAATGCCAAATCAATAAAGTTATTTATTTATACAGACATTTTTGACTGGTTCCTTCCCACAATATTAGCAATACAAATATAACATAATATTAAAAATAATTATTGGAATCTAATGTGTTCTTAACAGAGATTAATAATTATGTAAAATACACTAAAAAGTTTACCTATAATTTTAAAATATTTATAATTTAACCTAGATTATATAAATCCTTTTTGCATGCCTAGTTATAGTATTGTTTTTGATGGAATACAACAAAAGCATAAAATAATAAAGACCTCGCCCGCATTATAAAAAGCATTTCAAGCGCTCTCATATAAGAATATCATCACCAATTTGGTATTAACTTCATAAAATATTGATAACCAATAACTATACGCACATCCTTATTTTCATATTAATAATCATGGGTCAAAGTTACACAGAGATATTCATAAGTTTAAACTTGGACTAACTTTACTCCATGAATATAAATAGGAGGCTATAAGACTGTTCGGTTTATCGTCACTTGGCACAATCATAACTAGGCATGACAAACACGGACCGTACAAGATTATATAGATTTACCCCCACAAGTCCTCTGTGCGGCCAAACTTAAATACTAACGAGCCGGCAAAGATGAATGCGTTCTGCATGAACAAACTTACACCTGGCCATGTTGCCTTGGAACTACCTGAAAAGAAAAGTCATACATATTTAGTAATTTTCTTGAAAATTGCAAGAACAGTTGTGAGAAAAAGTATAAGAAGTTTTGTTCATATCAACTTGGCATAGCTTAGGTAAAATATAAATTGCTTAGGTTATCTAGACTCTATAGATAGGAGTTTGTAAAAACATAACATTCAGTTCATTTTATGAAGTCAAATAAGGACAAGTGGTTTATAAAATTTTACACATGTTTTAAAATAGAAATATACATACCAGCATTAACATAGTTGGCGAACAGAATCCAGCAGGCTGCAATAAGTGAAGCAAATCCGACAACAAAGCCTAAGAACAGCCACAGCCGTGCACCGCGGGGACCCATGCAGCCTCCTGTGTATGTCTCACCTCGAACCTGGAAGTTTTGGGAATAGAGTTTGTTATTCAAGGATAAAGAAATAAAATATTTGGTAGATTTTAGGTATTTCTGTCTTCTTTCTTTATAATGTGTGTGTACTAAAATTTGTAAATAAATAAATATTTGGGTAGATGAGTGTGCATTAAAAATGTAGGATGTTCGGTTGTTGAGTACGAAATTTAATTTAATCATTAACAAAGTTAAAGTCAAATCATTTATTGAACAAGCCCTAAGAAAGTCAAAACAATTTGATAAATTTTGAATTTAGTTGCCCAGTATAGTGTATGGAGATGAATGGTAAAGAAACTCCATGGTAGAAATAACCAAATAAATAGTGGATTTCTTTTTTCTTTACATGCTCTTTCTTTTACAAGTTCATTATTGATTCTGAAGCTACACATAACAATAATAAAATTCTGTCTACACTGCTTATTTCCCAAAACAATGACTTTCTTATGAAAAACAATTCTCAATAAAGAAATCAGATCATTTATTAAATCATATGATTGACAATATTTTCACACAATAGATAACATTACCTGTAAACTCAAAACAATAGATATCTATATGCTTTGTTTTGAATCTGATAAGGTGCCTACTTAACATATATTTGAAGTAAAAAATTATACAAAAGGCTTTGTGGCAACCACCATCATAATTAATGAATCACATGCCCTACAATATACAGTCGCAGCAAAGATACTTTATCTACCAAGAAGGTCACTAACCTGTGCGTTTGATACAGAGTTGACCATGATGAGGGATAGTGTGGCCATCACGCCGCACACATGAGCAGCATTGGGCAGGTTCCCTGGGTACACTGTCGCTGCATCGATGATAAACCACCAGCCTGTGAAGAACTGCAGAAAAAAGAGAGTAAAATATCTTGCACAGATGTTCTTTGTAATATAGGTACCTACTTTTCTTAACTACATTTAGAATATAGGTTCTTAAATTTATATGAATTCTGCATCAATATTTGACTGCTACTGCTACTGCTTGTGAAATATGTCGAAACGGTATCAAAATCATATTTTATCAGTAAATAAACAAACTGAACTTTTATTTGGTAGCTCGAAAAACATATCCGAAGTACAATCGCCAGTCATTCGTTTCACAATAGCGCAGAAACTTGTGATCAGATATACGCAATATAAGCTTCATACAACCTTAAATGCTCATGATTATGATTTTAAAGAACTTATTGTTTGTACCTCAATATGTAATGAATAGAATTAGTGCATGATTCATCAAATACAAACCAGGAGTCCTGATGATATGGAAGCAAGAATGTTCCTCTTCTCTCCACTTTCGAACCACACACAACTCGGCATTGTTAGATTTTCAAAACAGCTCATGTCGAAATTGATTTTTACAAGATTTTACGTCAGTTATTGGTAATTTTTCTACTGAAAAACAAATCGTCGAGATGGTAAATAAAATGTGACAGCTAGCCAGCCCACAAAAGTGTTGCCTAATATCAGTGACGTTGCGTTCCAATCAGTTCCAATGTTGCGCAAGATGGATTTTTAGCATCGGTTAATAATTATCACAACTGGCAATGCGATCTGGAATCGGCAAACGATAAGTTTTGATAAATTACACCTGATTTAGCAATACGAACACATTGGTAATCGGAAGGTATAAATTGACAGAGGATTTTTATTTATTAAAAGTGAAAAACTTATGTTTAGTAAATAGAAACAATTATTATTCTTCTTTAGGACTATCTTTTTTATGACTTATCCATTCTTGGCTAACCCATGACCTAGGTCTCATACTCGGCACGTTTTTTTGAACGTGCCGTGACACCTTATTCATGACACGTTTTTCATAGTGACCCATACAACTCTGACCGCCATGTCTACCTACATACGGTGAACTCACAGTAGATTTTCACAGCAAAAACGTATCTTTTACAAAGAGCATAAGTATGGTATTGCTCCTCCTGTAGCCCAGCCTACTTAAACAGATAATACGTTAAAGTTTACGTTTTAAACGGTCGTACCCAAGCCTGTCTAAGAAATAGGTTTTGCAATTTTAATTCATGTAATAAATAATTTCATCGTGACATTATGCAATTCTGTTGCAGTCATTGATAAGCCTACTTGCTATAAAACACTAAGTTTTGATACTCATTAAACATAGTTATTTTAAATAGTAGCAACGTTTGACGACACGATGTTGGTTAAAAGCATCCTCTGTATTTGCATTCAAGCGCTGCTTTATAAAGTAAGTACTTACTGTAACAATCCTTAACTGTTCCTAATAAAATCAAATTCAAATGTTTGTATCTCAAAACCTTCTCTCCTTTACACGGCCTACATTACCTATATGGATATTAACCATGTCCGTAGATTCATGTCTTTCATTGTTGTAACCGAATCAATATTTTTTCAGGCAGTCGTCACTCAGTGCATTCCGCCATGTGCAATTCCCCGAGAACCGTTATGTGAGAGCAACTATCCAGCATTCGAAGGGCAGAACATTGCCGGCCTTGTGACGCCAATGTACGGCCGTATAATCGGAGCCAACCTTATGGTAGACACATCAGCTCCATACGCACCTATTGGCCCAGCCGGCGTCTCAATATTCTCCGACGATTTAATTATTGAGGGAACAGTTTTTGTAACTGGCAAGCTTCCATTTTTGGGGACCGTTGGTTTGGAGGGAATACTGCCAACTACGGGTACTGGTTCGGTAAATTATGAATGTGGTGCCGGAGATATCGGTATTGTGAATGACGGTATTACCGGTTCGGTAACTGAAGTATTCTTCCCGGTTGATGGTGCGGGTTTGTCAAGAGGTAATGCTGGGTGCAACACCGTTGGGTTCGTTGCGAAGTGAACATCTAGTCTTGTCGACAAATGGTTGTGAATAAAATGTTGTTCATGAGATCTGTATTTTTATTTATTGATACCCTATTTATCTATGAGCTGGTTTCCAGAGTGTGTAGCACAGCCAGTAGTCAAGATGGACAGCAGATGGACCGTCTATCATTTTACCTATGAGGCTGGTAGGTACATATGTACCCACCTATGTCGCTAGCTACTGCTTAAAAATATATATTTAATATTTTGACAAGGCTGTGTATTTGGCACAAAATAAAAAAATCTTGCTCATTTTAAAATTTTATTATAAAAAGGTTGTATAATACTTAAAAATAAAATTTTATCGTAATTATTACTGATATAATTAGCACATCCGCGTTCAAAATATTGCGGTATGTGTTACAATATAAAACTACGTGTAAATGAGTCGATCACAGTGATTCAAGTTGCCTTGTTACGATGACAGAGATAAGCCATGTCTTACTAGGCGATAAAATGTTGGGCAATCGGTCACTTGGCCAATAAACAAACCTTGGCTAATTTACTAGGAATTTGTCTGCCAACATGGTGACAATGTTGGTCCCAACGTTGGTTTATAACACGGAGTAAACAATTAATGGAGTGTTAAGATGTAATGAGGGTGAGAGTGATAATCCTTAATCTCAGTATTACCAATAATGACTATGATAATGAAGCCCTCCATTTATTAGATACTCCATGTATATATCATAAGTGCTTTCATAAGTGTGTTTCACCTTCATAAAACAAATTAAAGGCCCAAATAAGGCGTAAATAATTTCAAAATTAATGTCCTATTATCGCCTAGTAAAGCCGGTTACTTGTCGATACGTGACCAGATCTATTATTATGACGTTACTGTAGTGTTGTGACGTGTCTCAGTTCTCATCGGTAACAGTATCCTTCGTTCTGGTAACACCACTCCGGCTCTATGGATTCTGCCTGAATGCCCATGCGTACGAGACGTTCTCTGTGGGAATAAATTAAATGTGTTATAAAGATATTTTAAATGTGGTATAAAATAATTTATATAAAAGATTGAAAAATAATTGGTAGTCAGTGCCCAGGTACCTAGGTTGGAGGTCAGATAGGCAGTCGTTCCATGTAAAATAATGGTAGTCAGCTGCATCCAGTTACACTGGAAGCAGACCTTAATGTAGTCGGGAAAAGGATAGGCAGATGAGTTAGTTCCTACCTAAAAGTCAGACTTTTTTATCTTCCCACTTAAAGACCTTGTTTTATATGGAACCACCTAGCCGCATGAATCGAACAGGCGAGCAATATAATGTGTACCTAACACACAAGCCTATCTTTCCTACAAGTATGCGTTCATGATTTTCCTATCAAACTGTTCCATTAGACGAACCCATAAAACATAAAAGTAACATAAAAACCACCTTGTCCTTCAAAATGTGCTGATTTTCATCCAACTTTGAAAACATGACTTTTTCTCTTTGATAAAAACCCAATAAAGCTGAATACCCACCGTATATGCAGCATGCGATGTTCAGCGTCGTTCCACTTGTGCTGCGGCTCGGCCCACAGCCGCTCCGCCAGCGCGGCGGCGCGCGGCCACAGCCGGTTGTCTAACGTTGATGAGTCCGACTGTTCTGACCATAAGGCTGCTTCTCCACCTGGGCGAAGAATAGTGATATTTATTGGCAATTTTTCTGACTTGATATAGTAGCAAGTTGGACTGATATTCTAAACATCCCAATACATGAATAGTATGGTATCAATCACCATAAAAATAAAAATTGGGAAAACACATCATTTTGCCTATGTAAGGTAAAGCCTAATAACGGTGATAAAAATTCACAATTTTGATTTGAAATGAATCATTAAGCGATAATAAATACCCTATATCTTAATGAGATACTTCACTATATCAACAATTCTCAAAAGTACCTCCTCAAACAGCCAAAAAACACATTAATTAAAATCAGTAAGTATAGGTACCTACTCCATTTGTTCATAATCCCTGTCACAGATTTTAAGCATCAATCAAAATACACTTAAGAAAGTAGGTTAAGTTTATTTTAATGAAGTGTTCTCATTACAATAATTAATGTAGGTAGGTAGGTGGTAGGTGTCGCCACTTACCAAGAATCAGGTCCTTATGATCGCCTGCGATTTCAGCGGGACTGTTGTCGTATACTTTCTGCCAACCGATGTAGGGGGAACACCAGTTGTTACCTGCGTATTTAAGATAAAAATAAAAAAATAAAAATAAAGAATAGTTATTTACTTTAGGCTGAAAAATGAGCACCTTCGAACGTGGACATAAGAAGGTGAAAAGTGATACTCTTCACCACTTTGCATAGAAAAAAGGCGTTTTTTTTTTTAACTGCCTATTTTTTTTGGTAAGGAAGATGCTTTTTGGTTTACATACCTTCACCAACCCAGGCACCGAACCCGCAGTCGAAGTACAATGCGTCGTAGTTAGACATGATGAGCCGGTAGCCCTTCTCTAGAAGACCGCGGACCTGAGGGTCTGATCCTGTCGTCCATACCTGAGAAATTATGACACATAAAAATATTTTTTTGATATGGTAAGAAAGAATGTTACTTGTGAGATGACGGCAGATAGAAGAATACGGAAGAAGAAAACATGCTGCGCCGACCCCAAATGAAATTGGGATAAGGGCAGGAGGATGATGATGATGAAAAATATTTTTTTGATGAACCTTTTGGGCACTTGGTCATTAGCTTATTTCCTTAAAACTTCTGAAGGTTTCAGTACCTACAGCCTGTTTTCTAGGATACAAGTAAATATGCATTAATTTACAACTCACGACTCCAATATCTTACCCAGCATACGTTTGGGTTCATGTCTTGCAGAGGAACTAATTTGACTTTCCAAAAGATTTAAATTATTTTTTAAACATTCAGAACTAAAGGAATTATAAGTATAACAAACCTGGATAATGTAGTCGTCTTTGTCCAAGAAGTGGTCAATGTGTGTGTGGTCTGTCAGTGTGCTCGTCCACAGAATCAGAGGCAGTCTTTTGCCAAACGCCTGCAAACAAAAAATAATTAAATTTTAATAAGGAGCATAAAGCGTAGACGAGCCATGAAAAGTTAATAACTTTATTATTGCAACTGGATATTTTCATCTCAGATTTTATTCGAAAGAAGTTTAAACGTTTAAAGTCTACTTTCCTATATCGATGGAGAATAAGGCCGAAATTATACCAGCATCCTGTATAAAACGAACAAAAATTCCCCTGATCTGGTCCCTGGTGAGAGATGATTTGTAACTATGTACTTCCAACTTTCACTAAAATCCCATTAACATTATCGCAAAACTCCCTTAAAACTAAATTACCTTATAAGCCTTATCCTGAGCCTTAGTCTGGAAGTAGTTCCAGAGCTTCAAGAAGCTAGCCTTGTCCAGATCCCAGCGGTTTTGCAGCATAAAGTTCTGAATTTCCTCCGAGGAGTTCCAGCAACGTTCCGACACTTCGTCTCCTCCCATGTGGAATATATCCGTGTTGAATACGCCTGGAAATGTTTAGGGAGAATTATTGGATGGTAAACTTTAAAGATACAAAAAGTATGGTGGAGTAGTAGTAGTAGTAGAAGACCGAAAGACGTTTCTTGAAGACTCAGACTCAGAAATTTGTATCGTCTCGTAATAAATTAGTACTTTTTATGGCTCTGGCGCTATTGCTTATGTTAAAATATAACAAAAATGAGCAGTCGAAAAAATTAATTTTTATAGAAGGCCACAACGCTGGGGAGACGCAGAACAATCATCCTAAACATCTTATCTCAACCTCCCGAGCCTTTTCCCAACTATGTTGCTCCTTGTAAAACATTACCAGTGTTTATAAGACATGACCAGTGTTTAAAAGGAGCGACTGCCTATCTGACCTCCCCAACCCAGTTACCCAATGCCCCCATGATTAGACTGGTGTCAGACTTACTGGCTTTGGAATATATTCCCTAAACTGCTGCTTTATTTCATAAGGGAGATAGTCACTCACCAGCCATTTCCTTGTAGATATCCTCGAGGTACTCGTACAGCTCCTCCCGCGTCGGGTTAAGCTGACCACACGGTGGCTCCACGCAGTATCTTGCCCATGGTTCCGCCTAGTTACCAAAACAAGGACTGATTTTACTAACAGTTAGTTACGTAATCGCTCGACTAAACGAAAAAACTATATTTTTTTTAACAAGATACGAAATCAACATTGAAAATTGAAATCTGAAAAGGGGGTGCCTTCTTCGGTCCAACTTTGCTTTAGTGCCAAATGTAGTGACCAGTGATAAGTGTTAGGCCCTGACTCCACTAAAGTGAAACAGACTGGAGAAGTTTTGAAAAATCCAATAGAATTTCTCCTCTAACTGCGCTGACTGACATAGTCGATCAGAGGCTATCTAGGAAAATTTAATAAACGAATAAATAAGGATTATCAACCACCAACAATGACTCGTTTTCTATGTTAAAACTGCTTTTTTTATCAACGCAGTCTGATCAGAAACTGGTAATAATAGTGGCTAACAGGCTTAGTGACTTTTACCGAAATAACCATTTAAAATGTCACAAAGAGCAGTAAATTGTAATTCGCATAAATAAACCAGTCACAGACCTCGTTTTAGCAACGGAACTTTGTAACTGTATTTAAATAACAACATATAGTATTATATAGCAAAAATAACTGTTTTTTTTATTTTGGAATTGACGCAAAATAAGAACTTAACTGTTTTTATGAGGTATAGGTACTGGAATTGTCAAATATATCGTATTTAATTAACTGATATCTTCATCGCGTGTAATGCGTTAACTGCCATAAAATTATTAACTACCTTATTCTCTGAACTATGTAAATGCTTATTCACTCAGTTCTACGAAATTGGTAGACGTTTTTATAGACGGAAAATCATATTTTTCACATTCCCCCTGTCCATATTTTTCTTAAAACTCTACTTTGGGCATTACCTAAACGTAAAATTCTTGGACAATCATTTTAAGAAAACTGACGCCTAGACCTGTGAAATAGAAGAAAGAAGAAGCATCCGGCTGCGAGATCGTTCGAAAGAGTTACCGCGGCCCTGGTACTGGTACATAAAAGGCCTACAAAGGAACATGACAGATTTTTGTCGGTAAGAGTCTGACACTTCGTCACGCTGCTAACCTACAGCGGGAGGAGTCATTTGATGATTTCCCCTAAAAAAAAAACCTTTATAGTTTGTTTCAATCAATTCTGCAATTTTCTTACCTTGAAGCAAACAGTGAGTCCAGTGTCCTGCCAGCCTTCGCCCACGTGCGCGGGCGCGTCGAACTCCGGTAGCACTCGCACACCGCGAACCAAACCATATTCTACCACTTCTTGGATAGCTTGCTTTGTGTATACCTAGAAAAAAATATATAAAAATAGTTTTAATACTTTCAGAAACAAAAACTGATACATAGCTTAAAGTAACAAAAAGGACCAAAAGGGGGAACGGGATCTTCTTTTCACAAAGGACACCAGAAAAGTGATTTTTGGAAGCAAAAGTCTGACGGCCAATCCCAATAAACAATAAGGACCAAAATGGAACCATGTGAACCATAAGAAAAGTAAACATCATTAGCTTGAGAGTTAATTCGAAGATAAACCAACTTAAGACCAACAGTTCTGCCCGAAAGACTGGTAAAGTGACTTCTCGGGTTCTTTGGTTCGGATGTCAAGTTTATATTCATATTCAAGTTCGACCAGGTAAACGCTCTTAGCAGTAAATCTCTTATTAATATTGAGGTCTCGTCCTCTCTGTTTACTATGTAGTTGAAGAGTTTATTTTCCTTATCGACGCTCGGGATCAAAAATTATAGATCCTCTTGGCATGTACAACATTTATTATGTGGGTGTTTACACAATGCAAGGTTTCTGACCTCACCAGGTTTTTTTTACAACTTATTTTGCCAGGGGTCTTTCTTGCTAAACAAGCTAAATTCCGTCAGTACCTACCTACTCTCCTACTCCCGACACTCTCAATACCTTAAATTAGTTTCTGCAGCGGCTTTCTCAAACTTCAGTGACGACTAAAAGTTTGTCGAGAACTATATCGGATTGCGAAGGTCTAAAGTAAACAAATAATTCCTGCAAAAAGCTTAGGTTACGTCCAATAATATTGAAAAATAAACAAAAGATTGTAAAGATTAGCCTTTACAAATAAAATTCTTACCTTGGCAGGAGAATAAGCACCGATCTTAGCCAACTGCGGCCTCTTGGCGACCTCGAATGGGAAGCTCTGACTGTCAGTAATGTGCCAATGGAATGTGTTTAACTTCACAGCCGCCATTGCATCTGTGAGAAATATGTTCCATTGTATTGTTTGGAAAGGCTGGTCATTAATTAAGGTAGATTTATGTAAGTTGCAACATTTTTGTCATATAATTGATGTTGTAACTATGTTTTGTCTTGGTATTTATTGCATATAAATACTGTTTGACATGGCATTTGAAGGTTTTCTCAGTCCTCTGAAAAAGATCTTATGGAAATAGTTAACCAAGTTCTGACTGTTCCATTCTAGTTTTATGGAAATCATATATATTTTATTACATACGATGAAATTATTAAAACATGTGGTACATAGCAAACTCACCTTATTATTTAGCCTTATTACAACATAAGTTATCCAATCTTATTCTGAACTTATGACTTCAGATACCTGAGATCACAATAAGCATACAACCTAAATCATGCATTTAAATTGTTAATTTGCATTTTAATGTCTCTGAGGACGTTCATACATTCGACTATATTGCAGTGCGTTTTCTGAGCTGCATATTAAAACCAAAGTGATCGATTTGCACAGAAAACATTGCAAAGAATGTTTTAAGCTCAAACAAAGTGTTTCCTTGACAGTGACGAGCATTAACCGCAGACAAATAAGGCTAAGACAACTTTGTAATTTCCACGAACCCTTCGCCAAAACCATTCAATTTTGAATTCTTATTATCGTATGAACTAAGTAGATTTAATCACCTAACAAGCCCTAGTATCAGACTTTTCTCAAATCCACCTGGAGCTCTCTGAGTGGAACCTACTCCATGTGCCCTCCCAAATACAGGGGTTTAACACTGCCAAATCCCAAACTCCGGGCTGCTTTGTGAAAGTTTCTAAAACACCTAAGGGCTGCATGGCTAGTAGAGAACGCCTTAGGCGTTAAGTCCATCGTTGTACAGTGTGCAAAAAGTATTAACACTTAAATAAAATACAGGACTCAAATTTGCTGACTGCCAAGTTTTGCGAAAACTGTTCCCTTATTGAATTTACTACAAATCCATTCAAGAAGGATCATTAATTATCTCTTTTCTTTGGACAGGAAAGTGATATATTTACCGATGGTAGCCTTGATGGAGTCGATAGAGTAGAAGTTGCGCGCGGTGTCAAGGAGAACGCCTCGGTACGGGTACACTGGCTTGTCGCTGATGGACACATCACGTACGATCTATAAGGAAAACATATGGTCAGGTTCGATCATTTTTGAGGCAGTACGACTGATTATTGATCTGGTACTGACTGATTTGGAGTCAAGAAATGAAGAAAATGGAGGAAGACGGAGGTACCTACTAAATACCAATCTAAAATTTTCTTAAGTGATATGAGTAGGTACTTGGCTTGAAAGGAGAAGATAGAAATGTGTACCAATTTGGATATCGTATGTAGTTCAACTAAATGAATCACTTTACATAAATACTCTGCCACATAAAAAAAACTATAAAACGAACTATGAAAAACAATGTACGACAATCACAAAATATGTTTTACATGTATAGTGTGTACATTGTAGAAATAAATTTATTGTTTTACATAATAACACATAATCACGTGTAAGTGTTTAACAAACTGTTTATTGCATACATTTGCGTAACATAGCATGCGTGTCATTAATATTGCTATGTACAGTTCAGAACTATTGAACCGATTGAAAGTGTCACTTTACTAGGTAGCGATTCCACTTTCACCGGGAAGACTGTATTGAATAAATTAGAATATAATGAGTAATAAGTACTAATTTTAACAAGGTATTGTGAGGAGCTCATGTGTGTAAAATGCATGAAAAAAGAGTTCCTCCGTGTTTCAGAAATCATGTTAAATCGTGGGTCCCGCGACCGTCATTTTAACATATTTGGGAGTCCTTATGCGAAATCAGAAGCTAGAAAGATCAAATAAAAGATCCGAGGTAAGATAAGCAGTCCTATCATGTGCGGGTATTAACCCAACTAGGTACATCCAATTGGATTGAAAGACGTCCCAAATATCGTCAGGAAAAGGCTAGTAAGATAATGAATGAGTAATAAGTATTCATGCTATGTTTATCATTAACAGAGGCAGTTGACGACCTAAATAGCGCAGCAGTGAGGCTTCTGCGTTCTCACTAAGTAGGTATTACTGTATTAGACCGATTAATATACGCGCCCGTTTACAGAAAGCCTTATAAAAATCTGATCCGATTTAAAAATATTTTTCTTTTCTTTTGTATGACTAATAAGGAGCTAAAATACGATTTCCTTTTACCTAATACCAACATTCTATTTGCCAAAAGCACATGGCAATAAAATTTTTAGAAGCCTTTAAAAATTATCTCATTTCGTTACGAAAATAAATAGCAAACAAAAAAATATAATTCTTATGCCTAGAAAAAATATTCATTAATCTAACCTACATCCGAATCACATATTAGCATTTAAATTAAAAAACCATTTAGTCTAACTGTACCAAATACCACATTAAAATAAAATATCTTAAACTCGTCAGCGTTCAATAACCTCAGTGCGGTGATTAGCAATAAATGCAAACACTACCTTGAATCTTGAATAATCTTGATCCTGAATTCTTTATGCAAATGTGAAGTAGTGACAAATAATATTATTGAGGCGGACGCAACCGGTCGGTTTAAATATATCTCGACTTGGGACTTGGCACTAAATTGTTGGTTGATGCCCTTAGATGGCAAAGGGACCAGTATTACCTATGTTGCACTAAAGATATAAGGACCAACGGGTACGGAAATTTCTCGAAGGGTCTAAATTACTTGTTGGATAAGATTTTATTGCTGGCTTGTGTCGTAAATTAAAGGCTGAAGTGGAAGTGATTAGGACCATAAAAATACTCGACTGTGTATTTGTAAATATGTAAGGAAATGTAACAATTCCAACGGAATGTTCATAAATGGCAAAAATATTGATAAACTTTACTGCTTAAGTATTTTGTTTTTTTAAATTGATATTTTTGGGTCTTACCTAATTCGGGTCTTTTCTTGGTACCTATTGTTATCTAGAAGTGTGAACAACAGAACAATTTTTTTCTTTGTACTGTTTTGAAATGTGTAAAAAATATTTTTTCCTAGTAATGCACAAAATAATAACATCTACAATTCTCCAAACAGAAAAAAAACACAAATTACCGATAATAATAAAATCTAGACATCCGTGTCGCACATTGTAAAAACACGAGAGGATCGTGATCAAGAACGACCCACAACGTCACTAGTAAGTTAGTATGTATGACTAACCAACACCCGCGATGCATTTTTCATATGTATCGTATTCATACGACACATATTTATTTATTAGTGAAGGACATGCATCAATATCAATGGAGACCTACTTCCTCGATACGAGACAACAATGACGTAAAAATTTATGTGAAAATAAGCGGTGTCAAGGTTTGCTCGTTGCTTGAATAATTTGTTTATTCGCAGAAACTGTCCACATTCATCTTTAAGTTAACTTCAAAGAAAAAACAGTACAAACAGTAAAAGTTCCAATGAAATATGAAAGAAAATAAAAATTGTATCGAAAGATAACAACAACAAACTCACTTCTCTTAATTATTTATCAACAATTTGAATCGCGAATCAGTCGCAGTTTCTATCTGTACTTTTAGAAATGATTATAAATCCACAAAGTACAGTAAATTATAAGTTAGACTTCCTGGAACATTTTTACCTTAGCTCTCGAAAACTGCGGCTACTCCTGCAATATTTTCTATCAGCCTATGGGCTAACTTAGTATTATTAGTAGCTATGGGCAACTCAAAAAATGTTACAGATAAAAGAAACTTCAATATAAAATCTTACCAGCATATGGTTCCTGATGTCATCATACACGATGAGTTGAGAGAGGGTTTCAAGGCCGTGCCTCAGGCCGAAGAAACTGCCACCCTTGATAGTAGCGTTGATCCTGTCACTCGAAGCAGCTTGCACTCGGATGAAGTAGCTCTCGTCCATGTCCAGGGAGAATTCTGTACGAAAATATTCATCACATGTATTGATTTTTAGTTATTATGGTCCATTGATATGGATAAGTCAAGAAAGTTGGAGTGACGATCTTCAAAAGATTGCAGGAAGAATTTGGAAGTCTGAAGCTGATTGGACGCATAATAAAACGTTAGGTGAGGTAAGGAAATGTTCAACTAGTCTATCTTTGTAAGTACATTGAACAGGCTATAGGTAATAATGGAGTTAAAATAACGTGACGAATAATTCTACCTACGTGACTGCCGAGATATTAAAATTCCTACCGTTAATTCAAGTATCAAGCATATTCTGTCTTTATTGTCGAAAAAAACTTCTTCCACAAAAATAAATCATGCATCCAACAGATTCAAGACAATCACACATTTGAATGGAGATTCCTTCAGTCGAGTTACTGGCCATTGTCGCCTACCATTGTCATGGTAATCATAAATCCTACGCGTGTTTTTTCTCCATTCTGTTTTCATACACCATTAGACGCGGTCATTGTGTTTGTTATACCGGTTTTATATGTTATATATAAACATTATGTCACCTTCAAGGATATTGACCTCACTAGCGGTACTTACATGTCGTTTAGTATTTATATAATACCGGCTATGTTTACAAGGCGTGTAGTAAATAGGTTCGTTCTTCGGCGTGGAGGTAATATTTCCGGAAAATGCTACTTCGACTAATATTTTATTGTCGTGAACTTAATTGCTGCGTGTGAAGTCTCAAGTTCGATTCCTAACACACGCAAACTATTTTTTACTAGTTGTGTATGCCCATAGGCTCGATAGAATGGTATGGAAATAATTTTCGATACAAGGCTAGGTATTCAAAAAGTAGACACGTACATGAGAGAAACAAAAACTCTCAAAATAATGTAGGTGCAAGATCTGTTTCTATAACACCTACTCATCGAAACCTAGGGTGCTGTGAGAAAAAAATAGAACAACGTGACGTGTGATATCTATACAATAACTTTGATATCCGTCGCTTACGGCAGTGACGAACATTCCCACATATGCAAGGGCATATGTCGTAAGGATGTATTGCTAAGATATCATCTTTGGCATAAGTCCAAAACTGCACATATGATGATGCCATTAAGTTTATTGTTTGGGAGATATCCGTACTTCCATTGGTAGGCAATAGAGATCGTTAATTGAATAAACCGCTTCAAAAATAAATCAAGTTAATTAATAAGAAATTCAAGAAGTAGTCAGCTACACCTCTAAGATAAATGTACCTAAAACCAAACTTAATAGCTGTTTACAAACACAGGATCTACTTAAACCGTGTGACAAATTATATATTTCGCAAATGTCGCTCGTCATGCTTGCGCGCGGTTTCCTTTAGAAAGTCAACAAAACTTGGAACGAGTTTCAAGAGGAGGTTGCTCAGGATAAACATTAAAACTTCGCAGTGTAACGCAAACATTTAAAGGGGCTTAAGATGAAATTATTGATAAGAAAATTTAAGATGGATTTCATGAACATTAACAAAGGAGATTTTGTACACGAAAATGGCACGACATGTTCTTTGTTTTAATTCACCCTTCTACTCAGATTATGCTTATCAACCATATCATCATCACGAACATATTATCCATTGCACTCAAACACATGACCTAAGGATGGATCATAGGACCATTTTTCCACATTCACACTACAGCCAAACAATTCTTGAAAATATAAATATTTTAGTTTGAAGATTGATTCCAATAAACCAACTCACCTCTGACATCAGGGTTTTCATTGACCAGGAGTACAGTCACCGCCTTCCCGGTAGACTTCGGGGAGACACCACGGGGGATCGCCATTGACACCAAATTCTTGAACCTCTGTGAGGAACGTTGCCATTAGTCATCATACATAGGTATGTTGTCTAGTAAACTTGGATCCTAGGATCAAAGGTTAAGTAAGATAATACAGTAAACAAGATTGATAATAGGATTTTCCATAGAGATCACGACCACAAAGTTTCGATAGTCACTAATTATTAGTGTGACCTAGACAAAACATGTAGTGGCATTCTTGGTAGTTATAAAGAGAGACTGGATGTCGTTGTAAAAAACAAAACTATTATTGAAGACTAGACCAAACACTGTTCTAAAATTGACCTTCATTGTGCCATTGGCAAAAACAACGGGAATAGGAATAGCTGTATATGTCAACTGATGTCGCTAAGTATCTTTCCCGTACCCTTGGAACTAAGTATGCAGGATTTTCTAAATCGGTACGATGACGAACAGATAGATCTCCGGATGCTATTGTCGGTTCAAACGAAGTTTATTCCTCAATCCAATGAGGTCAATTGAAAAGCGACACTAGATCATAATATTAATTTAGATAACAATTATTATGCTTGTTATAATTATATTTACTTGTTATGATTGTATGTATCCAATCTTAACACTGATGGACATATGGTCTGTAACAGTAGCTATAGAAAAATCTATTTTTTCGACATTGAATACTCACGTTACCAGCGTCTTTCATAAGATCAGCGGACCGTCCTTCATTCGCCAGCTTGATGTCAATGTTGTTGATGTTGATCTTGGATAAGAAGTTGCCAAGATCTGTCTCTCCAGTTGGCTTCGGCCATAGTAGACCTGCAGAAGAACATGCAAGTGGTTAAAAACTTAAGCGAAAAATAGTGATGAGGGTTCTCTTGATACCAGATATCACTAGGCCCTGGGACACATCTTTGGAAAGGCTGCATTTAAAGGATGTAGGATCCATGTTGTAAAATTTTCGGCATGATGTAAAAATACGCAAACCAGTTCTTGTTTACCCAAACTCAAAAATATTGACATCCTGCAGTGTCAACATTTAAGGAATTCAATATTTAATGTTTAAAATAAACCCTAAATAAACACCTGCATTAAAAACCTGTAAATTCTCAAAAAATAAGACCCAAAAATAAGGTGACAGGAATTTAATTGCTTATTGGCGCTTCCCGGACCCAAAGACCATAAAAATACCACTCTTATTTTCTTTATTGCAAAATTTGCATAACCGAAACTCCCGATTCAGGTTCAAAAGGGTCAAAGCACTGTGATATTTTTGCGACTTTTGGGATCCCAATTTAGAAATGGTCATATCTTTCCTTAATATATCAGATAACATTGAGGCCCATTATCATTAAACCTGACACCAGAAATTTTAATCCTCAAAAATTTTAAATGTGCAAATAAATGGCTCTTAAAATGGTTATGGTTCTTAAAATACCATCATGTAGTAATGTATTTCAAAGGTCCTAAATCCTTGCTGACATCTGCCTTAAAACACAACGGTGTTAAATCTCACACGCAGCAAGAGCAGACAAGTACTGTTCACATAAATGTAATTAATAATTAATAAATTGTAATTATAATGCTAAGTACCTAAAACAAATGCATCAGCTGCTTATCTCCTAGCACAATCAAAGGAGGGAAGCGGGTCATTATGGCGTTCCCGATAGGCAATCGGTGCACTATGCAACACTGCATGTCCATAACTGCGTACAATAAATCATTCAAAACAGGGACAAGCTTGGTAAGACTTGCTTCTTAGAAGAAAAGTTAATTCATAGAATACTGGCTAGCTGTAAAAGATACCATATTCGAATACTGGTAAAGAAGAATTAGGTATTTTTAAACTAATGAAAACAACCTCACAGCTTTGGGCCAGTGTGAAAAATAAATGGCCCAATAATTCAGTCTACCTTGCCATGTTACGTGCCAGCGAGTAAGTACCTTATAATATGCTACCGTCGTTTGATCAAGAAAGCGTAAACCTTTATCGTAGCAAAACGATCGAAGATGATTGATAGACTGTAGTAGGTACTCAGTACCTATCGGCCAATGAACCTAATCAAAATCCCGAAGTAAACAAAACAGTCAACAAAGAACTGCATGCTGAATGTTGATAGCTTTTAGCAAAAATAAACACTTAAATTAATACATGTTTTGCGGATAACAGGTTTATGTCAGGTATTCCAAAACACCTGCCTAACTATGTATAAGTGTGTAAGGAGCTTCAGGTGCAGTCCTATCCTCTTTATTGGGGAAATTGACAAATTATCCTTTGAGGCAGAAAGGAGGTGTCAAACTGAAACCGACCCATGTTCTTTTTGAAGCCCTTCGTGTTCCAGAGCCGAAGTAACTCTTTCGAACCCTCCCGTAACTACAGATTACAATTCGATAGGTATTCACATACAACAATCGTTTTAATTTCACGTCACATAATCGATTAGATTGACTGACAGACATTTTTTTGTCGTCAATAAGGTATTGAACTCGAACCTTTAGATGCATAATGGAAAAACTATGAGTTCATATTTATGTATCATAAGGCCGTAATCATTTTATCGATACTTTTTATCTGTTTACCTTAGCCTGTCCTGTATTGTTTTCAAAACAAACAAGGTGTATAATATCGATACAGATATTCAATATAGGTACTTTAATCATTCGCAATACCTCAGGATTGAGATAAGATTAGCAGATAGCAGATAAACCTAGGTCTAGCTATTGGAGATTTGTTTAATAAATCAGCCTTGGTAACTGTTATTATTTACACTGGAGAATAATAAAAGTGAAAAAGTCTGCTGGTTCGATTTTACAATGCATATTAGTCATCACTAGCCTTGACACTCCCTCTCAAACCGTTTGTGCTGAATGTCAAATAAAACTGCAAAGCTGCAGAATTATGCGGTCTTCCCCTCTTTTTTGTGTCGTTTGGGTTCAGAACAAAATATTTTATACTTAGTTAAAAGACGAAGACATTTTGCAGATCTTACAAAATGCTATTCAATGCGAGATGGTGACAGGATAAAAAGGCAAAATGTGTCGCCCATCGGGTCAAGGGCAAAATATAATAAAAGTCATGCAATTTAGGAATAAAAAAAAATTCAAGCAATTGTTCCAAACATTCTTGAAATTGTGCATTTTCCAATCACAACAGACGAGGATGTAAACACATTTTCTCGTGAAACCAGGACAAACATTGCGTCTCTTACGCTTGCTGAGAATTGCCAATGGGAGTTTTTTCAGCAAATTAAATAAACCTCCTAAATATTATGTATGACTAAAATACGTCCAATAACTTTATAATTGTTAAAAAAACTGTACATAACCCATGAAAAACGGAGCAATATCATAAATCTGTAACTTGTCCTGTAATTGGCCGATAAAATGACGTATTTCACTTTCGGTGTATATGTGTTCAGCACAATTTATCGCGATTTATTTGAATGCTTATGTGAAATGCGAATCACTTCTTATTTTTAGGGTTGCGTACCCAAAAGGTAAAATGATACAACAAACGAGATTTTATTGTCCGTTTTATAAATAATGGTACGGAACCCTTCGTGCGCGAGTCCGACTCGCACTTGGCCGGTTTTTTTCATATGCGGTTAAAAGTGGAAGATTTATACCCACCCGCAAGTAGCCTTCGCGTGAGGTTAATATTTTGGTGATAAGGACAATTATATATTTACACGAAAAAAATATTCTCGTTACAATATAGGTAAGGAAACTGACCATATTCAGTGCAAAACATCTTGCAAGCCTCCAAGCTGAGAACAGGGTCCTTATTCTGAGGGTCATTCCGGGTCTTCACACATTTTCTGTCTTCGCAGGACCACCTCCACGGAGAAGGGTCTTCGGCGGTAACACTATAATAAAAACAACAGTTTAAATATGAAAAGAAAACTATGACATCACGAATGACAATGTTTATTGTGTCTTCACTCAAAAACTAAAGAACGGATATTGATGAAAATATAACTTAAACATCAAAAAAAGATTTAAATTTCTTTTTATTCGGATAGGGAAAGTATTTCCCCAGGGGATACAGGTGAAACCGCAGGAAAAAGGTAGTAAAGTAAGTTGTATAATAAATACAAGGTCGGGAAGTCGGGACATAATTATCATCGATTCGTTTATGATAAGTATCTCCAAAGTTAGATAAACCTAAATGCTAGACTCCAGTATAGGAAATGTCAGTTTTTTTCTGATTCACAAAATCTGTACTATTATAAAGCTGAAGTGTTTCTCTGCATGTTTCTTTTAATCTCAGAACCTATTGAATAGAGCGATTTGGAAAATTATTTCAGTGTTATCAGTTGCCCATTTATCGCAGAAGGGTACATTTTTTTTATCCGGGTGCACTTAATAGTTCTCACGAGATGTACCTAGGTGAAACGCTAGCGGAAGCTAGTATGTATGTGTCATACGTAATAGGTATACTTTGCAGTAACCACTATCAGTGAATCGATTATCCATTTGCGTTCAATTTAAGACTTAAAGACGCGTCATTATAATCGAATAATACCTAATGCTAGATCATAGACCAATTTTAATAGATAGACCTTCTTAGCTACCTAACAAGGCATCCTGCCGATAAATCCGCCCACTTCTGACATTGAAACGGGTCACATTATATAATTGAATAAGTTGTGGGTTGATAATTGTATGCAGACGTCTATGGCGCTTTCCCACCGTTTTTAAGTGCCATAAATAAGCCCGAGTCAGGATATCCCGGGATCGTTAAACTGTTTTGTGACCCGTAGGGACACTAACGGATGTAGGATACTTTCAAAACTGGTGGAGTGAAACGTATCACCTTGGCATTGAAGTTTGTGAATGTTGGGTATTAACTGGTGAACCCGACCAAGGGCGGATCCAGCTTCGGCGCCAGGGGGGGGTCACACGGTCGTAGTCGTAGCGAGCGCGAAAATTTTTGTTCAGGTCGAGGACTAAGGTTAAAAAAGTGTTTTTGTGTAGAAAATGGTCCGAGCTGAGCGAACGCGATTTCTTGGACATAATCACAGCAGCGAAATTGAAAGAAGCGCGAGCGAAGCGAGCGCGAAAATTTTTTTTTCAGTTCGAGGACTAAACGTAGATGAAAACGCTTTCTTGCCGTATAACAAATATACACAAATACAAGAAAGCGCGAGAATTTTTTCAGGTTGAAGACTAAACGTTTGAAAAGTATTGTGTACGCAGAAAAGGGCGCGTACGTTTTTTATTGCAGCAATAGTAAAACATTTTCTGTGAAAACTTCAACTGTCTTACTATTGGTAAGGGTTCATGAGATCAGGGCCGTCTCTAGCTCATTTAACGCCTGGGTGCAATCGTCACCCAAGTAGGTAGGTAAAGGACTTAAAAAATGTTTCCAAATCATTGTAGGCTCAAACTGTTGGCCAGATTTAAGTTATGAAAGTCGAGACAGGACAACGTAATTGTAAAAATTTGCGCGAGCAAAGCGAGCGCGCAAATTTTTTAATTTTGGGACACAAAAAGTTCATAAGTTTTAAAGCGCTGTAAAGTAACAACCCGGAAGCGCAAACTGTTTTGTTTTTGAGGACTCCATTAATATTTTTTTCTCCTATATTTGACTTATGAAGTTATCAAGGCAAGGCAGATATAATATTGTGCGAGCGAAGCGAGTGCGAATTTTTTTGAGCCTACGACACAAAAGCACCTGATTAAGTACATTGTAAAGCAACAAGTAGAAGCGAGCGCAGCGAGCGCGAACTTTTTTAAATTATTCGTTTGAAGACTCACAAATCAGACTGGAAATAACGTACAAATAAAAGGGAACCGTGAATAGAGCGAGTGACATTTGTGTTAGTTGTTTCGGTGCGTCAATAACAATAATAAACAATCAGAAATACAGTACAGACATAGTCATTTTCTCGCGAGCGTAGCGAGCTAGAATTTTTTCACTTAGTTGGAGGATGTTAAAAGTTAAAAATAATCAAAATGATCAATCCAATAAAGCGAAGGCGACTTTTTTGTCAGTATCATGATACAATGTGAAACTTCCTTATCGAACGGGTGTAATTTCTTCGAAATTTCGTAGTGGTGGGGCGTCCCGCGGCGCCCCTGATATCGAGGCGCCCAGGTTATTCGCACACCCTGCACCATAGGTTAAGACGACCCTGCATGAGATGCTGATGTCTGATGTAATGTAGACAACCCGGACAGCGGATTCTTAGTAACAGGGTCCCGTTTCCTCCTTTTGGGTACGGATAAAGAGTAAATAAAGAATAGAGAGCGAGCGTTGCGAGCACGAAGTCTTCAGCAAAACTACTCTACCTGTAACTATGTAGGTATCTACATACCTATTCACTCGGAATAAAAATTATCTTATACTTATAACAAAAACATAAAACATCGTGTTTAATCATTTCAATTATTGGTCCTCTTAAGTCCTGAACCTGGCCCAGGGGGGGGTCATGACCTTGTGACCTACCCCCTGGATCCGCCGTTGAACCCGACAGCATGCTACTACATAGTTTATTTTTTACTACTTTTTTGGGAATATTTTTGCTCCACTTTAGTTTTCACTTTTCAAGCAAGTAAGTAACTAATACTTATTTGATATAATTAACACGAATTAACATTGCATTTGCTGTGTGTTACCCATAAAGTCTATCAGATCATAATAAAAGGACGCCAAGCCAAATGCTACCACACTAGTACCTACTACAGTATTTCAAAATCCTAACTGAATTTCAGAAACACAGTTGTATAAATACATTTCTACGTTCGCTTTCATAAGTTTTTAGTAACAATGCGTTACGCGCTAGATCTATTTTAGTTGTGAACTTTCGCAACTAACTAAGCCAGTGTCATTGACTGTAAGTATTACGTTTATTTATATCAAACGAACACAGATTTAAACTAGGTCCATATAGCGTGTTGTGTTGAATCGAAACTGCAAAATTTTTATTGGACCTCCCAAAAAATGAGGTTCTCAATTCGACTTCAATTCATGTAAATATTTTTTGCTTATATGTACCTACAGCAGTATCTACAGCTGAAGAATTTGTTTGTTTTGTTGGTTGAACGCGTGAACCTCGGGAACTACTACTGGCCCGGTTTGAAAAGTGTTTTAATGTTAATAATAATCCATTTATCGAGATAAGCTTTAAGGAGTGTTTAGATCAGAGTCCTATAAGGAATTCCCAAACCACAAACCGTGTGAAAGCTTGTACCATCTAGTAGGTTCTAAAAAATAAATTATTTGTAGTGAGAAAATATTATCACCAACCGGTATTACATGATTACTGATACCCTGTTACATATAGAAAACTAGAATAACTGGTAACGAGTGGAGAAAAGTCATTCACTGCGACGATCGATTACAAATACAAAGTAAATTATGTAGCTATAAGGAAAAGTATTTTCTTTCATATTAACTAAGAAAGTTAATAGCGAATTTTTTTATAATTATCGAATGTTTGTCTGTTCACGAAAAATTGGGCTTACTTAATTTTGTGTGAAACAACCAATAATACATACACAATAATACATAAAAATCTAGAGAGCATATCTATCATAGAGTTAAAGCAAGTGCAAGTGCAAGTCATAAATTGTCTTCTTGTATTAAAAAAACACTTACCATAGTGAAACCAGAGCTAAGCACACCGTGTATATGCAGAAATTTTGAAGCCACATCTTTATCTGCAAAGAAGAAAAATAAAGTTTAAAACTTAAGTACCATTAATTAACTAAGTAGATAAATACTGTTTTTGATTTCGTTTGTCCCATTCATCCCTGTCTTCGTCCCCTACGAACGAGAATTTTCAATAATACTAAGTTAATCATTTCCGAAGACAACAATTTCCTGAGATTCATACCATCCTAGGCTGTACAAACTTCACCCGGAAAAGTTCAAATTCCGGTTTGTTCCCACTAGTTCTACCGTAGAACTAATGGGAACTTTTTTTCCCACTAGTTCTACTATATGAGATGTAACAAAATAGTAGAACTAGTGGGAATTATGGTTTTTATTGGTATTCCCACTAGTTCCACTGAACATTGACAGTAGAACTAATGGGACATTTTGTTCTACTAGACAGAAGAAGTACAGTCGACGGCCTGGGTGACATCTCGCCGTGTCCGGTAATCTGTAGTTGTGATTTTTTTCAGAGCTCAAAATCGATAGCAGTCAGAAAAACTTAGATTTTTTTCATAACTTTCAGCAAAAGTCAAATGTTTTTCTTTATAAAAGTACTAGGGCAGCAGAAATAATCCTTTTGTTCATCTGATTTTATAACACCTCTGTGGTGTTGTTTAAAAATCAGATATTGATATTCATTTTCAATACTACATTAAATTATACAAAATTAATGTAGTATTGAAATTATTTAAAAATACTTGTTGATTGACTGTTTGAATTGCAGCCCTATGATTAAGACAAATAAAAACAAATAAAAATAATAGCTTGAAAACACGCTTTAAAAAAATACAAAAAAAAATTAAACACTTGTCAATTTTTTTTACAAATTATGACGTTGAACTAAAGTCCATTTTGTAACCACACTTTACTTAGACAAATGTTCAACAGATGTTTAACTTTTTGTAAAAGACTTAGTTTCCAACACAACACTCACATTAAACTAACTTTTTAAAGCGTGTTTTTTTTTATCAATGTCTGATTATTAAACACCACCACAGAGGTGTTATAAAATTAGATGAACAAAAAAGATTATCTACTCCTCTCTAGCTCCTCTTCATTTCTGCTGTCCTAGCACTTTTCTAAAGAAAAACATTTGATTTTTGTTGAAATTCATGAAAAAAATCTAAGTTATTCTGACTGCTATCGATATTGAGCTCTGAAAAAAATCACAACTATCGGCCGTCGACTGTACTTCTTCTGTCTAGTAGAACAAAATTATGTCCCATTAGTTCTACTGTCAATGTTCAGTGGAACTAGTGGAAATACCAATAAAAACCACTAGTTCTACTATTTTGTTACATCTCATATAGTAGAACTAGTGGGAAAAAAAGTTCCCATTAGTTTTACGGTAGAACTAAGCAGTAGAACTAGCGGGAGCAAACCCAAATTCCTACCGCTTGCAACCACAATACGTAATACAATTTGCAGTTGACAGAATTGGGCAATGCGGAGGTATCTTTCAACTGCTACAATAGGTTTCGAAGGATCTAGGTGCTTACCAGGATAAAAAGTAGCCTATGTCTCAGGTCTCAGGTACATATAGGTATACCCATTTAAATTAGGTCAGTATTTCAGCAATCATAATATTAAATTAAGAATTGTAACTAGCGCTCACGTTTAATTTACATTAAATTTTAAATTTTGATTTAAGTGAACCTAAATGAGCCAAAAGCAGCTCAAATCTCAATGATGACAACCGACCGAAAAGAATGAAATATGCAGACATTTCCTATGCTGATTACATTAAACAGCCATTAACGACATTGGCTTTGAAAGATTAATTAAAAACGTAAGTATAATCGATTTACTATCCTAAATCAATTAGCTAGAGCATACTAGCACACTGCAGACTAAACAGTCAGCCAACAGTTGGCCCAATGGTTGTTTTTTTTTAGTTTTTAGTCGATTTGATACCGGTCAAATACATCATCGTTGTTATGTGTGCTCTCTCATACATCTCCGTACTTATCAAGCGCCCGACTATACTGTCGGCCGACTAAAAAGTTTGCAGTGTGCCGGTACCTACTTTAATGTGCTACTTGGATACTAACACTTTTCACTGTTTTTAAACAATGTAATGTCGTCAATGATGTAGTAGGTACATCAGTGTGATACAGAAAAATTACGCGAAATATGAAATTCACGGTATTGGTATTATTAATAATTTTATATTTAATAGTTAGTTTATGCATGAATAAATAACAGTAAAACAATGTTATGATTATATTATGATAACGATGATATTTAATAAATGCACATAAATAATTATATTGATATTAAAAAATATAGGTAGGACCCGAATTAATCTACGAATCTAAAGAAAACACGTTCTACCGTTATCAATGTAGCTAATATGACCAATTAAAATAGTATTTTAAAAATATAGGTAGGTACCTATTCCGTTATTTTCCGCTTCAACAGCTTTTTTTTTTATTTCCATAAAACGATATAAATATAAGCATCGGAATTTACTTCTATTAAACTACTCGTACAACGATCACCTACTAATCATCTCAAAAGATTAATCAAAGGAAATAATATATCAAAGGATTAATTGAACTAATTGAGAAAGATACTCCGTGTGAATAGAGCGGGCCTTATCTATTAAATAGAATCTGAAGGTGGGCACGAATCGTATACATTTGATCCTTGGAACCTTCACAACTACTCGTGTTACGGTGGATTTCTATAACCTATCCACTGATTTGCTAACAGAGATCAATTTTTACAAGTTATTTTAAGATCTCTCTGGAATCGAATCCTTCTGTGGATATGAGAAATTTTAGGGCTCGAATGACGAACATTAATGGTGCACTTTTATCGGCTAGCAAGTCCAATTTGACAAATTCTTTCAGTCATTATTATATTAGGTAGCCTATTCCGAGTGTACCTACACAACAATTCTCACGGAACGAGGGTCGAGCAACTTTTAACTGGTTTATTTCAAACCCAAAAAAGTTTTGCGTCTAGAAGACAA
The DNA here is from genome assembly GCF_030705265.1 of Helicoverpa armigera. Taxonomy (NCBI): domain Eukaryota; kingdom Metazoa; phylum Arthropoda; class Insecta; order Lepidoptera; family Noctuidae; genus Helicoverpa; species Helicoverpa armigera. Next base: position 1,832,402 of record NC_087132.1, on the reverse strand, counting down.
AATATCGTGGACTTCGATTTTTTTAGGATTTGAGTTCTAGGTTCAAAGTTAAAGCCTATTATTATGAAATGTGTTTCACGATAGTCTTGGCTATTCAACTGACATAAACAATAGACATGAGGTAAACCTAATTGCGTTAGTTATGTCATTCTTAAAATATTTTTTTTAACATTTGAACACCCTATGCCGCCCCCAACATCGGGTGTACCTAAATATTTAGTAGTTTTTGAGATTTTTGTTTGCGATCCACGGACTGAGTGCAAACTGACTTAGTGCTTAGTTTCAGTAGGGATATCTTTTTTAACGCGGTTTCCAAATTTTTTCCTAATATATAGGTATCAAATGCGAAAGTTCGTAACAATGTATGTATGTTTGTTACTATTTCATGCCAAAAATACTGAATGGATCAGAATATCATATACTTAAGCTACTTTTTAGTCATTTGCGGAAAGTAATTCTTGCGGAACGTGAGTAAAACTGCAGGCGGAAGCAAGTACTTATGTAAGTACCTATATCTTCTCTTTAGTGCAATCTAAGTATTTATAGCAGCTACATTTAAGATAAAATGTATTATCGTTTTAACTGTTTTTAACGCAGAACAAAGTTACACGTGTCTCCATGCGCATTTAAATATTAGGACATTGTTTCGAATCGTGTATTGACTGTAGCACCGTTTAAAAACTCAATCATAGATAAGAATAACGACCTTATGAGTGTCGTGAGCAAAAGTAAAAGTAACAGGAATCTAGGGCGTCTAATGTATACTTGTGAACTTACAAAAAAATCGCGGCACGAATATATTGCATAGTATTGCTATGACAGGGCTATGAAATATGTAGGTAACAACTTCATTGAAATGGACATTTTTAAGGCTTAATAAAATTTAAGCAATTAAAAATATTTAAGTTGTTCTCTTTGCACAATGTTTAACTCAACTTATAAAATAGGTAACTTCATGGAATACTGCAATTTGGGTTTTTTCTTATCAAACGTAGTGACGCCAAGAAACACTTAATTATTTTTTTTTATGTTTAGTTAACATAATGTTTCCCGCCAGTTTTATCTTTAACAGTAAACACGAAAAAGTGAAAAAAAAACCTGCGTACCAAATAGATAATAAATAATTATGACGAATTCCGACTATTTTATTTTATCTCAATTTTAGCAAAAACAAAATTTATTCACAAAAAAAATCCACTTCTTTGTTTGTGCCAGATAAAAATAAATAATTATCTTATGGCATAATGTATAAATGCTACTTTTCTTTAATAAAACCTATAAATAAATAAAATCAACGAATACCTATAAACACCATTAACACTTAAGTAAATACTAAAATATATAAATACTTATGCAAATAATTAAGTATTTTAATTTTCCCGCAAAGATAATGAGTGCAGGGGTATTAAAGACCGCCCCTTACTTTTACAATCTTTCAAAAACATAATTTAAGAAATTAAGGTAACTTTAATTTATAAAATAACTTCGTAAACATAGCAATATATTCGAATACGCACCAATTGAGCGGCAACGTCCACACTGCTCCGATACAGCTGGAACAGTGGCTGAAGGAGAAACGATTTACCGCTCATGCAAACCGTCAACAAAACTTGTTTGTTGCTTCTTGTTTTTGTCGAGCAACCAATTGCAGCCTTTGCTTCCTTAACTTATGGCTTACGGGTTATTCATATAATAAATCATATGTTTATGAGGTCAACAAACTTTCAAAAATAATATGTTTGTACTCTAAAAATGTTTCAGAAAAAAACAAGATTATACTACAGAGTACAGCTTGTACGTTTTGCTTTTCAGGGAATAAATCACCACAAAAAATCGAGCTTTGTAGTTGAGTTACCGAAAATTCCCATATATTATAAGCGTGCCTCGATGCTTCGAGCCAAAAGATGAGTTTTCACGCAACTAAATTTAAAAAAACACTTACTTCAGTTTGACAGACGTCAAACAAAATTGACAATACATTGATTAAAATCGAAACAAAAGTGAAAGATACGAAGTTATTAAACTTTATTTTAGTGTGTAAACATGACAAGTGACATACTTACGTTTTATTAAAATAGAAGGAAGCTTTTGCTGAAGCTACAATGGATCCTGCTTTGCTTCGGGAACGTGAAGCTTTTAAGAAAAAGGCCCTTGCTACGCCGAGGTACGCTGCATCCTTGTGTTGAACACGGTTAGCTCACGGGTACTACTCGCACCGCGCCGTCACTCGCGTACTTTCTCTCGCTCCCACACGCGAACACCAACAAACCCAATCATCAATTTACTTCATAATAACTTTGGAAAAACTATTGAGAATGATTGTAAACTTTTATGTGACCAGTTATTGCTCAGCATCTTGATGCAAATGTGACGTGGTTCGTTTACCCTCTGTAGCAGCGTTGTTTACTAATGTCAATATCAATTTTGAGTTTTCTTAATTTTTTAATTTCATTTTCATTATTTGTCTTATTTAAATTCCATTTTCATTATTTGTCTTATAATCTATTATTAATTTCAGTATCGAAAAGAAGAAGAGAGATGACTCCCAATTTAAAGATGACAGCAAGAAGAAATCTAAGTCATCAAGCTCGGTCAGCACTGGCCCGAAGCTTGATGCCTCTAAGTAAGTACTAATATGTTCTACACACAATTAATATAGCATATGTTCAGCACTAATATTTACTCATGTCTTAGTTGTGATTGAAACATAAAAGAGATTTGTAACATGTGTTGTTTATAAAATAGATTATTTCTTTAAACTAATTGCAATTGGCAACTGTGAAAGCCAACCTGCTTGTTATTCTTTTGTTTTGTTAATTTATACACAGAAGCTGTTGGTGTTCTTTTGCTAATAAATAGATAAATAAATAAACTATGCTGTACAACACTATAGCCAATTACCCATATGAATACTTATCTTTAATTTCCAGTTACAAAACGATGTCCGGGAGCTCCTCCTATCGGTTTGGAGTGCTCGCCCGCATAGTCAGACACATGAGAGCAAGACATCAAGAGGGAGATGATCATCCACTGACTCTCGATGAAGTCCTTGATGAAACTAACCAGCTGGATGTTGGCAATAAAGTCAAACAGGTTTGTAATCCTTTATCTATATATATAAAAATGAAACCCGCTTTCCGTTGTCAAGACATAACATGAAAACGGCTTGACCGATTTGGCTGAAAATTAGAGGGGAGGTAACGTAGACCCAGGAGAAGGTTTTAGAATAGTTTTTGTCACCATCCGGCTACAGGACGCGGGTGAAACCGCGGGCGAAAGCTAGTTGTCTATATATTCTCTTACTTAATAGCACACTGCAAGTCACTGTGACATTTTTATCATTGACCATCCATACAACTCAATTATTTTATTTTCAGTGGCTACAAACAGAAGCACTCCAAAACAACCCTAAAATAGAATGTACTCCTGACGGAAAATATAATTTTAAGCCTGTTTATAAAATTAAGGATAAAAAGTCTTTATTAAGGTAACTTAATTTATTTATTTATTTATTTATTGACACACCAACGACTTATTCACTAACACATTACATTAGGTATTAAGTTATATTGAATGGCGTTGCGGTGAATTCGTCACTTATAGGCGTGCACAGCACTTCTATAATCATGAATGAGGAAAAAATAAAAAATGGAATTACATGATGAAAAAAAAATTAAAACAATAACAGATACAGTAGGACATCACATTAATAGCAACAATTAAAATTTAGAGGATAAGATTGAAATTGGTAACAAAAAATATACATTATAAATTACAAAAAAAAAAATAATAATAATCAGTTGTACAATATAAAATGCATTAAATAAGGTCACACAAATTACCCTTTTGTGAAAGAAATGAACAATTAAATCGATTAACAACTGAGGATGTTACGTATGAATTCATTCAGACTGTTTGAAAATATGTCTAAATTGTTAGTACGCGTGATTAGCTTGTTGTAGCTAGACAAAAACCGGTATAAGGGAGCTGAACGACCAAGATTAGTTCTTTTTTTTTTTTTTAGGCATTTTAAATGTTTCTGTTTTAAAATTGGATCTAAATGAGGTACGGCGGGGCACAATTAGACTGATCTCCGATAACAACTCCGGTACATTCACCAAATTGTGGAGGGTCTTATAAAGGAAAACTAAATCTGAGCACCTTCTTCGTTGCTCCAAGGAGCTCATCCCAAAATGGCGGAGCCTTTGAGGATAATCAGCTTCATGATCACAAGTCTGTGATCTGAAGCGGAGGTATCTCGTAAACTTTTTTTGGATGCGTTCTATTCTGTCAATGTGGACACGATACGCGGGATTCCATACAGGAGATGCATATTCCAGTATACTCCTCACCAGAGAGTTATAGAGAACCTTGAGTGTGCCACATGAGCGGAATTCCTTGCAAGTTCTCTTTACAAACCCCGACATTTTATTTGCTTTGGCGACAATAGTGTCGAAGTGATATATAAAGGATAGTTTGCTATCAAGTTGGACTCCCAAATCACGAATGGTATCGACTTTTTGAAGGATTTTGTCGTTTAAGTGATATGCTGAAGGATGTATCAACTTTTTTCGTGTAAAAGTAATATGATAACACTTCTTAACGTTGAGAGTCATCATGTTACTTTGACACCACTCGCGAATTGCGTCCAAGTCCTCCTGTAGCAAAGCAACGTCAGTACCTGATTCAATTTCCTTGTATAGTTTTAAATCATCCGCAAACATTAAGCATTTTGAGTTTTTAATGGAGTGTATGATGTCGTTCACAAAAACAAGGAAAAGAATAGGACCGAGATGCGATCCTTGTGGCACCCCAGATGTTGAGGGATAAAGTGGCGACTGATAACCCTTTATAACAACTCTCTGTTGACGTTGTGAAAGATATGATTCGAACCAGTACAGCAAATGACCATGCACTCCGTATTTTTCGAGTTTTTGAAGTAGAAGCACGTGATTTACTTTATCGAACGCACTACTAAAGTCCGTGTAAATTGCGTCCACTTGCACACCGTAGTCTACGGCTCTGCTGATATCATTAATGTATTGGATTAGGTTGGTGGCAGTGGACTTATTGTTACGGAAACCATGCTGTTGCGTAGCCAATTGAGTTTGAATGAGTGAAGTTAATACAGGACAGACTAATGATTCGAACACTTTCGAGAAAATTGAAAGAAGTGATATGGGCCGATAGTTCCCAACATCATTAGGCTCCCCTTTTTTAAATATAGGAACTACGTGTGCGATTTTCCACTGCTCGGGGAACTTAGAAGACATAAGGGATCTATTAAAAATAAGTTTGAGCGGTAATGCTAAATGTTTGGCACACTGCCTTATGAAATTCGGTGGTATACCGTCCGGCCCTGGACCCTTGCAGATATTCAGTTTTTTAAAACTTTTGAGAACGTCTCGCTCTGTGAAATAATGGCTTCCTAGCGCAAGCTGAGGGTACTCTTTGGACATTGTTTGTGTCGCAGCTGTACCGGTTGGAGATGCAAAGGTGGCAGAAAAATGTGAGGCAAACAGTTTACTTACTTCTTCTCCAGAAGTTGCCATTTTCCCGTTCCAATACATCTCAGATGGGATGCCATTAGATTTGGCTCTCTTCGCCTTAACGAATGACCAAAATGCCTTCGGATTCAATCTGATATTATCTTCAGTGTTAGTGACATACGTTCTGTAACAACTTTTGATCATGATTCTAGAACGTTCCTCCAATATACGGTACTCGTATTTGTCCCTGGGATTTTTGTATTTTTTAAAACGAAGTCTTAATTTTTCCTTTTCGTTGAGGAGTCTAATCAAACATTTCGAGAACCATACAGGAAATTTGTTATTTTGCCTATTATGTTTAGGAACACATTCATCCACTATTCGATTCAATTGTTCGTAAAATACGTCTACCATTAAGTCCACATCTGCCAGACCCGAAAACAAACGTGCCCAATCGATGCTCCTCAACCTTTCATTTGCAAGTACATAATTGGCCTTCCAGAAGTTGTATTTGACAGAACACTTACTTTTTAGTATTGCAGGCGAAATATTTTTAATGGTGATATCGAGAGGAGGGTGATGAACATCGACCAGCGACATTGGATTCTTACATTCACTGACAGATCCACCCTGGAAGTTACATAAGATAAGGTCTAAAGTTCTATTGTAACAGTTCTTAACAGTATTTATTTGCGTAATGCTGTTTGACGACATAAAATCAACCAGTGTGTAGCCTAATCTGTTCGCAAAGTTTCTAGCAATTGTACACGGTGAGTTGCAGAGTGTGTTATCCGTGCTCCAGTCGATGAAACCGAGGTTGAAGTCCCCAGCGATTATTACATCTCCTCGCGCTGATTCCATCACTGCCTCCACGTTGTTCAGGATCGAATCAAGAAGGCCAAGCTGCACAGGTGGTGGCAGATAGGCTGCACAGATGTATAGATCGCCAGTTCCACTGCGGGTTTTGAGCTTGACCCACAGATCTTCAGCATCTGATTCCCATTTTGCCACCCGTGATGAGTCTATCGCCTTAGAAACAGCGATCAGTACACCCCCTCCTTTTTTACTACCAAGAGGAGTAGAAGCTCTGTCTCTACGATAAATAATGTATCGGGAGTCAAATAATTCGCCATCATTCACGGTGTCATCAAGCCATGTCTCTGTTCCAATAATCACATCATAGTTATTAAGTAGTGCGGCTAGCTGGAGATTCTTTAATTTAGTCTTGAGACCTCTGAAGTTCTGATAATAGATGGTGAATTCTGACAGCAAGATCACGGGTTATGTGCGATTTTCGTCCCTTTATAGTAAAGAGACAGCCTCTAGGCTTTTTATTTGCTTAGCTTGTTGTCCGTCGTCCTTCCGTATCAAGATCTTGCCATCTCGAACCCATACATATTTGTATCCTTTTTCTTTCGCGACTTTTCTGGCAGCCGCATGAATTTTTTTGTTTAGGGGTGACAGGTGTTCGGATACGAAGACAGGCTTAATTGAGTTGGCGTACCCAAGGTGTTGCGAGTTAAGTTTTTTGTCGGGGTGCGCTTTGTTGTAGTTCATCACTGAGGTTAGAAGAGTATCCCTCAGGAGCATGCTGCGCAACTTGACGACTACAGCTCTAGGATTACTGCTTTCTGGATCCAGCTTCCTTACCCGTACTACCGACAGGATGTCATCGTCTTTGATGGAACAAGAGATGACATTGCCAATTTGCTGAACAGTTTTAACAAGATTTTCTGCTTTGCTTTCTGGTATGCCATTGATTTCTAAGTTCTGTTGGCGTGCGTGCTGTTCAATCAAGTTCATTCTTGATGACAGTTCAGAGATAGTATGTCTGAGAGAATCGTTCTCCTTGTGAAGAATTTTATTGCCGTTTCTACAGGTTTCGAGTTCGGCTTTCATTCTATCGAACTCTTCACTCATGAAGTCGACTGACTGCTTAAGGTCATTGAACAGTGACTTGATATCACCTAGTTCAATAGTGATACTTTAACTTAACAAACAATATTAGCGCTTTGTTATTCTACATTAATGTTTTGTTAAATTTAAGTTTTCTTCTGCGCCCTTTCCTTACAGATTATTAAAACAACATGATCTCAAAGGTCTTGGAGGCATATTACTGGAAGATGTTCAAGAGTCCTTGCCTCATTGTGAGAGGGCCCTGAAAAGCTTAGCTCAAGAAATTCTCTACATAACTCGACCTACGGATAAAAAGAAAATATTGTTTTACAATGACAAAACTGCAACATTAGATGTAAGTTGGTCTTCAACTTTATTTGCAAAATTAAGTACAAAGCCTGCAAATTGTACCTAAGGCACTTGTCTCACCGGCAACGATTAACGAGTAACGAGTAGAGCTAGAACTAGAAACGAGTTAGTGAGACGCGGGGAGCGAGTGCGTAGTTCCGATATTTGTGTAGCTCGGCTATAAGCGAGTGTGCGAGTGAGGCGGGCGATTACTCCCATCACTCGCTCGCTAGATACGCACTGTAGAGACATGACCACTGGTTGCTCTCTCGGCGTGAGTTCTAAACGCTTGGCGAGTGTCGCCGAGCGAGTGTTATCTTTCATAGCTTTTGTCGCTCAGCGACAAACTAGTGAAGCGAGTGCTCGCCGGCAGTGTGAACAGTCAGCGATCAACTATTTGTATATGCATCTCTTTTGTTCACTTGGAAAGTATATCTATTGTACGTTTCTTGAGCGAGGAAATAGCCGATAGTTAGTCGTTTTCTCGTCGTTGGTGGGACAACTGCCTTATTGTGCCTTTACTTAGTTGTTTTCTCTGAGTAAATAATTCCCCAAAAGTGATCCTAATTACTTGGATTACAGGTTGATGAGGAATTTGTTAAATTATGGCGTGCAACTGCAGTTGACGCGATGGATGACGCGAAAATTGAAGAATATTTGGAGAAACAAGGCATCAAATCGATGCAGGATCATGGCCCTCGAAAACCAGTGGTACCCAAGCGTAAGAAAACTGCTCAAAAGAGGAGGCAGTTCAAGAAACCAAGAGATAATGAGCATTTGGCTGATGTGCTCGAAACCTATGAAGACAATACTTTGACTCAAAAAGGTGTTACTATCAAATAAAAAATATAAGACATATTTTATTTATTACTTGATTAGCCTTTGGGTTTACCAACGTTATTCCGAACTATAACAAACCAGCTGTTTCCCTCAGTGTCGACGTCCCTATACCTACTTCCCGCGCTTGATTGAACGCAGCCAAATGATTTGAATGTTGTTATTCCCGCTCGGTTATGTATGTGGTTTCGCGTAATCCCCGTTCGGTAATACCTTTCGTTATTGTCGGCAACACTATTGACGATCGGGAGAAAAAACTCGTTCGTTCGCAGTGTCCATGAATGCTGGTTTTTATTTGATTGGTTAAAAAAATGTTTTAATGGATTATGTTAGATCTTTTAAAACACAATTAGCTAGAAAATAAAAAAAATGGCCTTATCATGTTCATAATAGCCATTTTAGACTTTAAAAATCCATGACATGTTTTATTTTTATTTCTATATTTTAAAAATACAGCGATATGTATGCTGCTGTATTTAGTATGAAAGGTAACAAAACTTTTTCGAAGGATTCTTTGTGTGCGTTCCATGTATAATTTATCTCAAAAGGATATTTTTAGCATGAAACTAATGATTTTTAGGCATGGCAATTTTTATTCAGTAATGTCACTGTCAAGTAAGATGTTATATCCGTCAAATAGATAAACACATAGAGTAACTTATATATACGGTAAGATAAACATAACAAATCGGTTTGTTTGTTTGGTGCTCTCCTAAAATTTATTATAGATTCTTAGACAAAGTACAAATAAAGTTAATTATGGCTCAAAAAGAACAACTGTCTTTATCATGGTGTGGTCACCAGAAGAACATTTGCAGTGGATTGAGCGTTTTGCAGCAAGTAAGTGCTTTATAGTTTTCTCGCCAATTTACCAGCATCCTGTGGCGAAATAATACAAATAATCGCACATTCGCATACATAATATTAATAGAAAATAGAATAGAATCTTTGGCCCTATTTAAATAACACCAAATTTGAGTTTTTAAATAAAAAACAGTACTAATACCTGTTTCATCCCTATTGTATTCAAACTCAAAATAATTTTTATAATTGTTTTTTAATGGTGTTCCAGCGAGGAGAGTTTGTAGATATGACACTGGCAGCTGATGGATACCATGTGAAGGTCCATCAAATGGTTATGTCACTAGTAAGCCCATATATCAAGGAACTAATATCTACAGCGCAGTGTCCACATCCAATCATATTTCTTAATGTTCGTAACATTTTTTGTATTGACTACTTTATCTATTAAATACATAGTAACAAAAATAAATATATTTTTGAACTATTCATTATACCAATTAGCAATGTATTTGAATGAAAAGGCCTAAATATTTATTATTTCAGAACATTTCATACACAACGCTGCGTTCTATATTGGAGTATGTGTATACGGGAGAGGTGCTTGTGCCTAAAGACAGACTGGATGATCTATTAGCTGCAGGAAAAGCATTGCACATCAAAGGCCTCAGGGAAATGGTTAGTTTTACCTTTACGCGGTGTCCTGCGTGAGCGACGAACGCGACGCGACGCGACGCTGCGAACGCGACGAACGCGATCAACTCAAAGGAATTCCCTACATGCGGCCTATGTGACAGTCTGCGGCGAGACGCGACGTAACGCGTACTTGTTTTGAGGGCGACCAGACGCGACACCGCGAACTATTCAGAAGCGTTGATTGTTGTGGGACAAAAAAAACATAAATATTAAAGAAATCGTTTATTAGTACAAACAAGTTGGAAGATTGTTGCTGTCTGTACTTTAAATATGAACTTTCAAGCAAAATTGTAACACAACTTCTCCATGATTTGAGAAGTAATGACCAAAATCACGTAGGACATCTGTCGCGTATAGCATCGCGTCGCGTCGCGTTCGTCGCTCACGCAGGACACCGCGTTAGTCATTGTAAATTAAAGACTGACAGATATAGATCCAACTTACTTTATACATTAAATTGACAGTTATGGATTCCTTTTAATTCTTATTATTTTATAAATTTTATTTTTGTTCTTCACATAAAACCTTCCAACAGTAAGATTTTTTTATATTTGTCTAGAACAATGACCAGCCTCAAGAACCACCAGAAACTCGCATAAGTCCACAGAAACCGCAAAATATGTCTGAAAATTTGAAAGCTTACAGAGATAAGAAAAATGCAAAATCTGTTGAAAATATTGAAGCTCCACAACCTGTACATGAGTACGTATGCAACCAGAAAAAAATATTTTGCGAGTAATTTTATAATAGACAGACGCTTTGCTTTGGTAAAAAAAATATTCTTAACGAATAGATGATACCCCACCTCATAAAATAAAGGGATATTAAAGCTATCAGCTCCTGCATTTTATTATTGCTTTCGCACTTGTTGATTTTCCACTATACCCACTAGGTATAAATAACGCGCGGCACATTCCGTTCAGAAAAAATCATTCGTCGGCGTCATTTTCATTCGTATTTGGAACTGCGGTTTTTTTCCGAGCTGATTGGACGGACGAAATGTGTCGCTCGTAAAAAAACCGCCTCTTGTTTAGAAGTGCTGTTATTCAGTCTTAACTCCTACTCCTACAATTCTACAGAATATTCCTCAATGAAGATGAAGAAAATGGTACAGAACAAGATAGTATGACTATGGAAACACAGGATAATTCAACTGATGTATGTGATTTTACTATGGATGCTGATATCAGTGAGACTGAAAATAAACCAGACTCTGATAATAGGAAAGAAATTATCGTTGCTGAACCACCAGACACGGCACGGAAGGCGTTAAGTAAGTTAAATATAACACATTCATAGGAAATATGTAATTGCTGTGGTTCAGCTATTTACAACTAAAAATAAAAAAATAACAGTGCACAGTGGTATTTTGGACCAACTTCAAATCTTTTATTCTTAAATTGAGAATTACGAGAACAACATAAGCAAAGCAAACAATTTAATGTAGAAAAATAAAAACCTGAAAAAATGTGGGAAAGTTATTTTGATAATAAATAGCTGTACATAATTCCCAATCACAAAAAAGCTCTTTCCTAACATTTGCTGCTTTTACCGCAAAGGACATTGAACCTTGCGCGACGTTGCTAAAGTACAAATTAAATTGTTACAGTGAGCCAGAAGTTGCAGTACTCATTCTCAAACCAGGGAGGTCTGCAAGTCATTCACAATAGGTTTATATACCATTTGAGATATCTTCGCAAAACGACCCGACATAAATTCTGGCGTTGTGTTGACTATCAAACAATGAATAAATGTCCGGCAAATATCACCACTGATGACAATAATCAAGTCTCGAAAAGGTATATATATTATTATAGCATATTGGTTTTTTACAGCTACAACTACCTACATGTCCTTCGCTCTTTTACTTGACTTCTATGAGGTCTCAATACATTTTATGGAAAGATTAAAAAACATTTTCTCGGATGAAATTGGTGGTTCTTAGACAATGTAAACTTCATCGGCGCAGCCGTTTTGATAATAAATCTTTTTACAGATTATTTACAGATTATTGTTACTTTGAAAAATTATCTTTATTTCAACGATAGCATGTTCTATTTAATCTTCATTGCCCGATGTATATTGTCTGTTCTCTCAGGTCCTTCACACACAACCATCCATTCCACGACAATAAAATTATAAAGAAAATTCGAAACGGTACCATTTATGCTGTATATCAAGAAGCTGAAAATAACGCCGAGAATAAAAAGAAACAGCGCAATGTACCAATTCATATATCCGAATCTGAATAATAAAGGTTTCTATGGTAAGCAATTTTTTTTATTTCTTAATTCTTACCTGTGAATTCGCCTGTCATCTGTAAATAGTGGGTTATAAGGATCTATGCAGTGGTGGATCTGGGGGGTGGCGAAGGGCAGGAATAACTTAAAAAGGTTATATGAACATTGAAACTTCATCGTCGAGATTCACTTCCTACCCTTGAGTAAAGTTGGGGACAAATTAAAATGCGTCCATAAAAAAACAGTCGACTTTAACAATCAACTTTAGAGCTAGTTTGTTTTTTAAAGTATTTTATTTATATTCAAAAAAAGCTTGCTAAGCTCGGGCATTTAGTTCCCCCCCCCCCTCCCATAGTTTTTTTTTTGTTATTGAAGATCGTGGTCACAGCGTTCGCTCATTTTGAAAACTATGAAGCGACTCTGTGTGTAAAAACCAAAATATAATTATGCAAATAAAACACAAAACTATTAAAAAATAAATTCATTTAATTTAAAATTATTGGTCAAATAATATAATAAGTATTCTTTAAATAATATTTACAACTAACTATTACGTAACTTTAGCGAGGATAATCTTAATTTAATTTATTGCTACGAAAGTTAAGTGTTTTGTCATAAGAGAAAAATAAAGTGCATATACTTATATCTATTTTTAATGTAGGTATTAGGTATTGTTTCTGAACAATCTCTCATAATAAATGCACTGCTTATTAATAATTCTTAAGAGTAGCACTTATACTAGCTAATGCTAATAAATATCGACACAGAAAGATAAATAAATCTATATAATTTATACCAAATAGAACATATATCTATCTTCATAACCTCAATTTTTACAGTATAGAATTTACTTAAGTTTGTATAATGTTGTTTGGCAGCAAAATAAATAGCTATCACCAGTAGCATTTTATAGTATACTGACTTCGTGTATACTCTTACTTATACCAAATCACATTAGTATTTGATAAATAATAAGAAACTCAAAAGACTATATTATATGACTAGTCAACTACTTTATTTTAAGAGCACCAATTTTCAAATTATTTCCCCCTAACATATTTATTAGGAAATAATTAATCAAGGCTGTGCCTATACATACAAAGTAAATTACTAATTACACTTATTAATTTGCTATCTAAAGTAGATTTAATTCAAATACACTGAATAGGACTATATAATATTTAAATACAGGATTCACTACAACCCCCAGTTTGTCGGCGAAACAATTTGCTTAAAGCTGCTCACCTTAATTTGCTCACCCGACTCAAAGGGCTAAATTAATTGTATTTAATCTGTTACATATAGAAGAAAATTTTATAACAAATCAAATTCTTACTTAATCCATTTTATAGTAAACATGAATATTTAAGTACCCTTAGGTATGACGTTGCAGCCATCGTATTACGGTATTTTTTCTATTACGTATTTTTTCTATATAATATATAGTACTAGTGTATATTATATATACCTACGAAACTACACCCTGTATTTATCACAAGAGTTCCTCAAACCATATTGTACTAATTTTGTAATATTTACTTAGAAACATATATTTTCTTTTAATTCCAATACGTAAATTATATTAATTACTACCTACTTGTCCATGTAGTATTTCAAATATTTATCGTGATATGTTAATTCTATTATTTACTAGCTTTTGCCCGCGGCTTCGCTCCCGTCAACTGACTTCTCTACTTTACCCTATTTTTTTTTCATAAGAACCTTCTCCTGACAATAACAAACACAACAAAAAAGAATTAGCCAAATTGGTCCAGGCGTTGTTGAGTTATGCGCTTACCAACATATTTTGCGATTCATTTTTATATTATAGATTATGACTTTATCGTTATTAAATTCACTATTAGTTAACAGCAATTTTATTCATCTACAAAATTGGATAACAAATTACAAGGACTTTGTCTTAGGAATCCGCGCTGCTTTCGATCCAAAACAATATATTTTATCTATCTAAAACTAGGTTAAACCCACAATTACACCCACGTCCTGAGGGATCTGCCGGATAGGGATAAAAATGCTTTTTACTTATCCCGGGTTTAAGCTACCTCTCTTCACCAATTTTCAGCCGTTCTTGAGTCATAATAAGTATTTTTGACCGACTTCCCAAGAAGAAGTTTTCAATTCCTCTATTTTTTAAATGTGTTTGCTTATAAACAACTTATCATAGCCTGGTAGTAAATACAGATGGTCTAGTGGGAGTTCGCTGCACGGTTTTGAATCCCCACCGATCCGATAAGATTCTAACTACGAAGTCAGGTATAAGACAGGCTAGTATCGCCAAAAGATTCAGGAACCAAAATGTTGGAGCTGCAAGCAGCCGTATGTATGTTCCAAGCACGTCGCCGTCTATTGGACTGGAATTAAACAAACACAATTTTGTAAAGATGTATATTTTTTTAATATGGTGCTGTAGGACTGTATTCCGCGAGTTACCGCGGCCCTGGTACGTAAAAGGCTTAAGAAAAAACATGGTGGATTTTAGTCAGTAAGAGTCTGATACTTCCCAATGCACCCACAGCGGGAGAAGTTATTTGATGATTATTCAATAAAAAAGTTTGGGTTGAACAGCTTCACTCTAGTAGTGGCAGCAAAATGAATAAATTTAATTGCAAAAAATTATTAATCGAAAAATTAATAATCTAGCACTAATGTCATAAATCAAAGTTAATCTTATAGAAATGAATGAAAAAATATACTTACAAGTATACAACAGAGTAGACGACATTGAAGCCCATGTATAGCAGTATGGAGACTAAGATGGACGCCACGAAGATGAGTGTGTGGTACCGCGTCTGAAGCCACAGCTTCAAGTTCACTACTATCGTCATCATGTGGAATATTATCGCACCGAAACACCTGCAAAAATGTACTATCGCTGTTATTTTATCAAATTTTCATATTATTTATTTGCATTCCACAATGTACTGAGTCAATACTGAGGAGTTCGTGGCGACAAGTAACTGCCGCAAGGGTTGACCGGTTGATATGGGTGACCATCTTGACAGGACAAGTTCCTCCGTGTTTCAGAAGACATGTTAAATTGGTGCATACTCGTGGCATTCAACGACAACCGGGCCATTTAATATATCTATCAATCGTTACGGATAGAAGCCCGAAAGTCCCACAAGCAATCTTAAAAAGGACTATCGGGTTGCCCGGGTAATTGAGTTGTGGAGGCAAAATAGGCAGCCGCTCCATGTAAAACACTGGCACTCAGCTGCATATTTTAGGAGCCCCAAAAAAGCTATGAAAATACTACCAGATACTCACCACAGATCGACGGGGCGGCCATCGATGCTGATGACGGAGTACTGTATGACGGCGAAGGCGAACCAGTACACCACCAGCGAGTGGTAGGTGGCCGACAGGCACCACGCCACGAAGTACTGCCACGACATCAGACGGTTGCGGCTGATGTCGCGGTACAGGATTGGGTTGCTGGAATTATAAAATGAAATCAATATTTATCATTTTTTGCAAAACTAGTATATCTTAGACACCAATGACTGTGTTTCGGATGGCACGTTAAACTGTAGGTCCCGGCTGTCATTGAACATCCTTGGCAGTCGTCACGGGTAGTCAGACGCCAGTAAATCTGACCAAGGAGTATTGGGTTACCCGGGGAACTGGGTTGCGGAGGTCAGATAGGCAGTCGCTCCTTGTAAAGCGCTGGTACTCAGCTGCATCCGGGTAGACTGGAAGCCGACCCCAACATAGTTGGGAAAAGGCTCGAGAGATGATGATTTTGCAAAACTAGTGGTTGAGCAGCAGGAACAACTTGAACAACGTAGGTTGCGTGTGGTCAGAGAACTCCCAACAGAAAGGGCCCGAATCCTCTTTTCCTTCAGATACGTCGACCAAGTGACTGATTGACTGAATTAATTATTTGATTCAATCATGAATGCACTGTGGCTGTTTGATGTGTCGCATTGACCAAAGTCAGCACACGAGTATTAGATGCCACACAACAGTACTAGAAGTTTGTCCGATGTACCGCAAAATGACCTGATGCAACAACTAGATTTTGGAAACTAAAATAAAAATTGTTAAGGCTTTGGTCTGGGTGTTTATCTGTTGAGTTAGCATCTATCGTTCTATCGTTAAAAAAAAGTGATCTATATTGTCCTTGGCGAGCGTGTATGAGAGTGTACCATTACCATAATTATTATTATTTAATGCCAGCTTGAGATACAAACCTGGCCAATAAGCTAGCAGGCCACCGTTGCTCGGTGACAGAGAGAACGAGCACAGGTACGGATGTGAACACTAAGTTGTAGAACGTCAGGTACATCGAGTCGAAGATCGACTGCGTTGAAAATACTGTGTGGATTTGAAATAGGAACTGTGGAACAAAAATCATTATAACACATTTTTTGACAATATTAACATCCAAATGGAAAACCTCATTGGCTGTGGGAAGTGGGTTGTAAAGCAGCACAGGTATAATTTAATGGCAGTCGGGTAAAAATATACATAACAAATATGGATTTTTTTCTTATATACCACAGTTCATGTGACCCAAGAATAATTTTAAATCCAGCCAATTTATCCAATTACAAAACTTAAAAAAAAGGAAATAAACTCACCATAATATTCCCTAAGACTAGATTCTTATAGAAAAAATACTGTATAAGTGTGGCCAGCCTCTGATAGTACCAGTGCCCCATCACTAATAACATTTTCTTTATCATAGAAAACTTTGTGATGGCAAAATCAGCGGATCTGAAAACCAAACAGGAATTTAATTATAACAGAAAGATTGTCAGGGATAAAAGTACTTACATAAATTAAAATTGCTATTACACAGCTTTGTATCTGAAATTTCAACCGAATAAAAGAAACTAAAAACATTATCTTATTACAATCTATCCCCTCGCTTCTTCACACACACTCTGTGGACTTTCTCTCACACATAGTTTCTCTCTATCTTCTCTGACTCAATCGCGTATACTCATTTTTCTCTTTCTCCATCTTTGTTCCATCATAGTTATCTAGTGCAGGTTTCACAAAAGTCATTGTTAGTCCTGAACTTAAAAACACCTTCGTCAAAATGTTTTCTTTGATGACAAAAAGTTTGGCGACAGGTATATTTACCTTCCGGCCTGATGTCCCTCTCTCCCGAGGATGCCGAAGCCGACGTGAGCTTCTTGTATCATCGATATATCATTCGCGCCGTCTCCGATAGCTGCTGTTATCGGCCTACTTGGACTGTTCTTTATTAATTTTACTATCTGAAATTATAACAATTTGATGTATTTTTTTTAATTTTCACCTTATTGAAAAAGGGACAAACAAGTTCTCAATTAAATTTTAAAAAATCTGATTGAAAGTGCTTTCATATTTGATCATACCTAAAGTAATAAAATAGATAGGATTATGTATTTTTTTATCAAAAATATCGTACGAAACCCGATAAAGGTCTATAAATAAAGACTGAATCCAAAATGAAAACGAAAATGAATCTATACATATCGGTAGAATATATCATCATTATGAAATAAAAGTAAATATTTATTGTTCCATTGTTAAGAGTAGGTCTCTTCTCATAAAAGTAGCATTTATCACTCATATGTCATTCATTCACAACCGCTTGTATGCCGCTAATTACAGAACAATATGTACAAAATATCTGTTGATATCAAAGGGGGAGGCCTATGTTCAGCAGTGGACCTATGGCTGAGATGATGATGATGATGATGATGTACAAAATACATCGCGTACACAACGGGTTAATGTATTTAATGTTAAATCTTACCTTAGCCTTCTGTATCGGCGACAACCTACAGCACAACACGGCATGACAATTGACAGCTATTTCCGCGAAAGCAGGGGCATAAGGGGTGTCCAACACCAAACACATACTAGAGCCATCGACAACTAAAGTCAAGTCTCTGTAACTAGGTTCGCTAATAATTCGTCTACATTCTTCAAAATGGGCCTGTAAAGCTATATTGTCGGCTACACCTATCATAAACATTCTTCGGTCGTTTTCTGATATGTGGGCGCAGGATTGGGCGACGTTGATCGCTGTTTCTACCTGAAAATTGAGAAATGGGATATGTTAATATTTGATCTTAGACACCATTGACTGTGTTTCGGATGGCACGTTAAACTGTAGGTCCCGGCTGTCATTGAACATCCTTGGCAGTCGTTACGGGTCGTCAGAAGCCAGTAAGTCTGACGCCAGTCTAACCAAAGGATATCGGGTTGCCCCGGTAATTGGGTTGAGGAGGTCAGATAGGCAGTCGCTTCTTGTAAAGCACTGGTACTCAGCTGAATCCGGTTAGACCGGAAGCCGACCCCAACATGGTTGGGAAAAAAGCTCGGAGGATGATGATGATATTGTAGTTATTGATCAAAGGCATAAAATGAGATAATAAGGACTTGAGGTTGGTATGATGGGAGACAGAGAAATCCAAATGAAATTGGCTAAAATACTGTGACAACCGCAAATTGACAAAAAGCAAGAAAACACTGATGACAGCAGCTTTGTGTTATATCTACACAGTTAAGGGTGGTCAATATTTGTAGATTTCACAACGGTTAGTTTCTTTTGAAATCATTACAATTAATTACATCCTATTACGTAGGCACTTATGAATCTAATAAAAGGTAAAATGATCCTTATCAATTCATTGCGTTGATATTAAGTAATAGCTAGTATTGTCACAATGAATATTGATATCGCGTGTTTTCGCCTATCCGGACATCAGATATAGGGGCTGTACTTTGATTAGAAATTCATATATTTGCGACGTCAATAGGAAATTAGATAAGCCTTTTAATATCAATATTTAACAGTCAATATTAGTTTTATCAGCGAATAAATCTGTTTTGTTAGTTGGTTCTTTGGTACGAAATATTTTGCTAGAGGCCGTGTAATGTTGGCGCACATAAATTTTGCAATTCAAAATTTTCTTTTTTTTTTTAATTTTGTCTAGCTGACTGCCTGCAAGCAAAGTTCAAGCCAATATCTGTACGTACAAATGCCACAAGGAGTCAAATTACCAACTTCAGAGATGACTTCGCAAAGTTATGTGGCTTGAAAAGTATAGATACTATATTGATATGGTCTGTTTTTGCAATCTTCCTGTTGTTTTGTTTGACAATCTTTTCAATAAATACTTGCAAGATTTTCTTGATTAATTTTCCCTAAGCTTTTATTTATATACTAGCTTTCCGCCCGCGGTTTCACCCGCGTCCCGAGATAACTGCTTCCCGTAGCCGGATGGTGACAAAACTTCTATGTCCTTCTCCTGGCTCTAAACTACCTCCCTGCCAATTTTCAGTTAAACTAACACGACTTTATTTTATATATATAGATTTGGATTCAAAGAAACTTCTAATAATTTACCTTATCCCCGGTAAGCACCCAAGTCTTGATCCCCGCTCGTCTGAGCGACGCGAGCGTGTCAGCCACATCGTCTTGCAAACAGTCTTCAACGCCAGTAGCTCCTAACAACGTGAGGTTTTTCTCTAACACCCTGTATTGTTGTGTGACTAGTTGTAGCGCGTCTGCGCTTTTACCGTCTAAACTTTTTATTGCTGGAAGGGAAAAAAGAAAAACTATGTCAAAAAAGACTGAATTATTTTTGACAAGAAACTAAAAAAAATATCTGAAATATTTTTATTTTTAAACCCAACCCTGACTATCAACAAGGTTGCACCATATTACAAATTTTGCGTAATTGACAATTAATATTGAAGATTATGCAATCATTTTTAGCGGAAAGAAATAGTATTGCATAAGATTTTTTATTGTACTGTTGTGCAATTGAATTGATCGTCTAGGTGTTCCCGGAAGTAAAAGGAATCATTCAGAAAAAGCGTAAATGCTGATTTACATTGAGTCAGTAACTGACGTCAGTGTAGGCGCCGAAAACTGACGCGAGCTATTTACACGAAGTCAGTGTAGTGTCAGTGTCTCGTCAGTAGTACTGTACTGACTTCAAATCAATTTACACGATGGCAGTGCCGGGTCAGCACTGACTTGTCAGTGGACTGACGTCAGTTACTGACTCAATGTAAATCAGCCTTAATTCACATTCAAAGATTCCTTTCGATCCTTATAAGTATTTTAAAATAGCGAGAATAAGCTCAATTTAAAATTTTTCAAAATATCACAGTACGTTATCCAAACTAGAAAAAAGTGGCTTCACACAGTTTTACTCACCTTCATTAACTCTCTCATATTCATCTTCAGGAATCTCTCGGTACGCAATAGCTAAAGTCCTGAGACCTTTGTTAGCGAATGTGTTAATATCTTTATCCGTTTCCTCGACTAATGTACTATTGGTACACAGAGGAAATACTGAACTTTCTGCTCCTTTGCAGAACAGCCAAATCTGGACAAAAAAAAAAACAATTAATTTTAATCAATCATCATTTGAAACATTGATTAAGAGGGATTTCGAGCTATTTTTGTCGCGGTCATTGCATGGTAGAATGGCTATAATCTAATCAGTATTCGGAAATATTAAGTAGATTAAATCAAATTGATAGCGAAATGTTAATAACCGTGCCAATTGTTAAGGTAACTTGAACTTTCATTTAAATTGATTTTAATCTACATTTAGGCAAAAACTAGCTGTATTAGTGTAATAAATATCCTTCCTCAAGTTAACGTCAAGTTTTATATTTCCTACTAACTATGTCCAGCTTACCTTTCCATCCTTATCCCTCAATATAACCGACATCCTCTTCCTCTCCGAAGAAAACTCAATCACTTGCAGTCGCTCATACATCTCCGTTAATTCCCCCACTTTTATCACCAAGTCATTCCCCTCCTCCCCTAAAAACGTAACCCCCACTCTTTCGGCTACTTCGACAAGAGCCTTTTCATCCGGACTACTTGCTTGATAATCCATTTTATTACCATTCTCATTTATTATACTGTTCCAAGTAACATTGTCTATGACGTTAGTGGAAGGAGCGTTAGTCCTTGCTTTGATTTTTTTTCTTCTGAAGAAGTTTAGTAGTTGCAAGTTGCCAGTCCCTGAGAGACGAGCGCTCAGTTTCTTCATGTCTTCGTTCGAAACTTGAACTGAGTGGCAGAGAGCGAGGATTTTGAAGAAGAATTTGATGTCTGTCTGAAGTAGAAAGGGATTTGTGTTATATGATTGCACCTGTACATACATAATACATGGTCCTGCGCCTGATCTCTCTCCGGTCGTGTCGGATTGCCGTCCCATCGGGCTATGAGAGTAAAGGAATAGTGAGTGCACCTGTGTCTGCGCAAATGCTCGTGCACTATAATAAGTCCTACGCAGCTGGCTGATCTCTGTATATGAGATCAGCCGCCGCGGCCGAAATCGGCCGTGAATGCCATTCCATAAATTAAAATTCAAATAGCGGAGAGACTATGTTTTTTTAATCGGACCACTAGTTCCTGTCCATGCAAAAAAACGCTTCAGCTAAGCTTCAGATTATATTAGTGTGATCGATTTATTTTTCTAATAAAAAGATAAGAATACATTTATCAATTTAATTAATCTTATCAAAGCATCTTTGTATATTGTTAACTAATTCATAGTTTTACTAATTACATTAACTAGGAGATTAAAATTCGTGTGGTCTGATGTGGCTGACTGATGAAATTACTTACAAAGGAATTTTAGTTATAAATAGTTTACCTTATCTAATGATAATTATCAAGGAGTGGTTGACACTTAACTTCGAAGTTAAACCAATATTTACTTTTAAGAAATCCCATAAAACAATTGTTGCTGAATCATCATCTAACACTGCGTTGTGCAATAATTATTTGAAGACAAATACCTAATATAATAATTATAAACTAGTGTGTATGTCTTCAAATTGAAAAAAAAAAACTATTGTTAACCCAGGCAAAACCAATCGTTTAACCACATACCGCTTTGGAACCATATTAAAAGATACGAGGCATTATCAAAATAATGACAGCAGCTACTCAATAAAATAATTAAGCTTTAAATAGATTAGTAGTATTATTATGTTTAATGGAGGACGTCATTTAAATAATTTAATCTTTATACCGAGTCTTTTTACCTCAAATGACCGAAACATTCCATCAACATTTACAGGCCTTCAAAAAATTCAGGAAATGACAAAAAACTGACCTGACCAATATCCACAGGTTCGTCCAACCTTTCGACATCATAAAGTCTGGAACTCCTTTCTTCATACATTCTCCCCTTTATGGAGCATGATTTGAACACCATAAGGTTTTTAGTAAGAGTGCCCGTTTTGTCGGAGAATAGCACTTCCACTTGCCCTAACTCCTCGTTCAAATCTGACGTGTTCGCTACCGCGGGTTTGCCTGTTTCCTCACACCGGAGGTCTTCATCCCAGGCGATGAATAATGACCCTGTGATAGAGAAATGGATGTGAAGGCTGTTTTTGCAAATTTTAACCACGGAGGAAATGAAAAGTTAGTTAGTTGACTTTACGTCGACACTTTTTCTTGAAGTGAGATACTATTTATCCACATTTCAAGCTATGCGTGATTCGAATCTCATTAAAAGTTTTTGAAGGGTTTTTACGTCTACTACATAATGTGTATTATTAGGAGGTAGCTAATAGGATATGCCGTTATCACAATAATCTGATCACGTATTTGCCAATCCTTTGTGTATAGAAACGTCATAAAACAAACGACTTACCAATAAATTTATACAGCTCAATAGTGACGTATAACGACATTGGTATAATGTAGTAATACAGCAGAAGAAAGGAGAATAGATCTTGCAGAATATAGCTTAGAGGGGCCGGGTATGGAGTGCCCGGGCCCAAGTATTTGTCTCTCTCGGGGTGCCGACGTTCAATAAACAGTTTAGCACCCAAAGAGATTACAATTTCAACTATTAGGAGAATTATAAAGTATAGGAGGGACTCGTTGATCGCCAGCTCGCTCGATGAGAATTTGTTTCCTGAGTATTTTGAGTTGAGTGCCAGTTTTGTTTCTTCGCCTGTAAGGAAATTGCATTTGAGAGATTCGATTTTATATTCAATGGAATGTTCTGGAATTTCAAGGTTGTAGAATAGTAGGTAAGGTCAATTCTACAAACTTGTCAGACTACAAACTTTTGGAAAAAATTGAATTATAATTTTAAATTGATATACTTTTGGACCTCTAATTACTTGAATGGACCGTTATTGGAAATGATTTTTCACTACTTCTAACCTTCTATCGTCTAAAAAAATATTACAAAACTTACCAGTATAAATAGCACATCCTATCGCCCACTCAGTATTCTTGACCCTGGACCCCCTCAGCATAAGATGGTCGGTCGTTAGCACCAAGCTGTCCTGGTTAGGGATCTCCAACCGCCCAAAAAACGTGTAGAGATCTGGCACATTGTGCGGTACTTCTATTCGCATGCCTTGAGGCAGAATATCTAAAGGAAGATGAGCATAAAATGAAAATATTCGAACTATGAACATAGAGACTGATGTCTTAAGTTCAATGGCTCCTTTTCTTTTACTAAGCTAGGAACATTGTTGTTCTGTGACTCTAAAGAGTCTGAGAGCATAAGCGGGTACCTATAAGATGGTATTGAAGTTATGTAATATTCCAATTTATATGATATTTTGGCATTGATACTACCTCAGATAAAACCAAAAGATTTATCTGCCTATCTATTTGTATCTTTGAGCAGAATTACTCATTCTACCAACAGATGTACTACATATATCATCGTCATTTACCTTATGTCAGCAGAACTAAATCTAGTCAGGATGACAATGAAATTTGAGATTGCTACGTTCGCGCAAATAAAAGCACATGTTATGGACCAAATACCTTTATTACCACAATGACAGGCAGAGACATGTATAAAACACACACAAATGGATGGCTTTTAATTACAAAACATTTTATCTTAGACACAATAATTATGAATGGCGATATATATGAAATTATTTTTATTCCGATGGAATTGACTTGCAAGGTAGAAAATTCTAACAAACTTGAGACAAGACCCGTTTTCTTTAAAGACACCTTGATTTCGTAGGTATAATTAAAATCTACAATCACAATTCACATTAGGACAAGAAGAATACATAAAATAATAGATTTTTTTTTTAAGAACTGGTCCTTCGAAACAATGTTAACACATCACAAACACAGTTAACACAAATGAGAACACAAGCTATGTAGAGGTATATGGTCAATGAGTAACACACACAAACACAAAATATTCCTTAAATACCTGGCGTGAAGGCCACTAACGGAGGAGGTACCCTCAGAGTCTTCAAATTCGTTTCCCCATCAAGATTAGCTGTAGTGACGTAACACTTTCCCTTTTCGCCAGCTGAGCAGAGAAGGACCAGGTCAGCTGGGACCTCTTTGCCTCTCTTCACGCGAACGAGGGTGCCGGGCGCGATCGAGGAGTTCCGGACTTCTTTAATCACGCCTTTGTGGACTATTTCCACTGTTGAAAGGTAGGTTTGTGTTAGGTATATTTTTAGAACTATTGGTTTTTGTGTTTTGTGGTTAAATGAAAGAATATGCTTTTGGTATAGCATCTTTAAACATTTTCTATTCTGGTTAGATTTGAGAGTACACACATTTATCAAAGTTTTATTTTTTTCGAAAAAGCAAGTAGAATTGATTATAGTTTATTGGCGTGTAAGAATCAAGGTAGTGACTAGTGGCTGTAGTTACCTATTATAACATGCAATAACTTTTCCTTGAAGGAAAAATGCTCAAGAATACACGAATTTTTCTTTAATTTCGTCATGGTTTCAAAGAAGTTTGAAAGAAGATAAGATATATACAATACAAAGGTGGCATGGTATAAGCAATTTTTTTGTAAACTTGATAAAATTCAGTGTCGCAGCTTCTATCTATGGAAATATAAATATTGTAGTTTTCTGCACAGATCACTATGGCCTAGAGGCCATGAGAACTCGATACTGAAGATAAATTATAGATAATCGATATTATCTATAACATGTCGGATTTCATCTGATCAAGCGTTTTATCTGGTTATCAATATTATGAAGTTCACTAGATTAGTTAGGAAATCAATAGCTTTATTTTTATAAGGATTATATTGTTTTACTGAAGCCGACGTTAATTAGAAAGGTTGCGAGAGCTTTATTTCACCGCACAGCTAATAAATACAAGTGTTATAGGTTCTATTACTTATCTAGCTATGCTAATATGTACATATTTATTTCTAGCTTCCGCCCGCGGCCTCGCCCGCGCAGAGTTCAGTTATATCGCGTTTCCAAGAGAAATTCTTCAAAAGTCCGGGATAAAAACTATCCTGTGTTCTTTCTCAAGGTCAACTCTATCTCTGTACCAAATTATTAAAATCAGTCCAGTGGTTTAGACGTGAAAACGTAACAGACTGACAGAGTTACTTTCGTATTTATAATATTAGTAGGAATAAACGGGAAAAAAAATTGTTTGTACCTTCCCTAAAGGCTTCAAAACTACTGAACTGATGTCATAAATGATTTCACCATTGGGAAGCTAAAACTCATAATATGTAACTTAACATAATATGATTCAAAGTTCAAGCAATTTCGCAGTCGCAATATTATTTGAGAATGTTTTTTCCTCAACTGATAATATAATCAATAGATAGTAGGTAGGATAGCATGCTGATTAGCAAGTGGCAATACTTGTAAAACATAACCTCTGCATTAACTATGGGTGGTTGGTCACCAACAGCTGTTACTATTACCTACCCATAGATAGATATAAGTGTTATCCATATAATTATAGTTACCACTTAATTCTACTGAAATAGCTTCTAGAATTTTCTTTCACTCAGTCAGGTAATATCAGAGTACCCCTGTGTTTACCATAGGTTCTTTAACAATCAGAAGCTCCATTCGGTCAAGGCATATCTACTCAATATTTTAAGAAGATTAACGTCGTTTAGAGTTTTACTACATTCAGTTCTATTATATGTAGTAGCAGTATTCAAAACTCAGGATGAAAAAAAAACGCAGAAGAAGTCAGAGATTTTCGTTAAGTTAGTCTGATAATAGGATAGATACATCTAGGTATTGGTTATTATCAATAATAAAAATGTTATCGTATTCAGATAGATACGTGGGGCTAACATTTTTCAGGGCTCATAATTCCAAGCTCATTGACCGTAAACTTTAGGTACCTAAGACATGCTGATTTTAATAAAGATTACGTGCAATCAATATCAGGCGATAATCCTTATTCTGTACAGTTTTAATTCTATAATTTGTTTATTTATTTATTTTTAGTTTGCCTGGATACTTCTCTTTTCATTAGACGTCGGTTCATGTGCCTTAAATAAATTTCGCAAACGGTGTCAGACTTGTAGAGAAAGCCATAGGGACCAACTTTGAGTTTTCCCTTGGTATCAAGATAATTTTAAATAATGAGAAATATTTAAACTTCTCAAAGATTTATGAAGAAAAAACTTGTTGGGAAAAACGGTTTTTTATGTATCTAAACCTATGTAGGTAATATTATAGAATGATAAAGATATTTATTATGAGGAAAAGAAAGCAAAAAGTACTTAAAACCTACAGTTTAATGTCATAAAGTTAATAAAATTGTATGTACATTATCCAAACTAATATTATAAATGCGAAAGTAACTCTGTCTGTCTGTCTGTCTGTCTTTCTGTCTGTCTGTCTGTCTTTTCTTCACGCCTAAACTACTGAACCGATTTGTGTGAAATTTGGTACAGACATAGTTTGAAACTTGAGAAAGGACATAGGATAGTTTTTATTACAAAAAAAATAAAAATAAAATTATTCCGGACATATAGCGCCATCTATTGGTCAAATCAAAAATCTGCTGGTAGTCACTATTCCACGCGAACGAAGTTGCGGGCAAAAGCTAGTTCAAAATAAACACGCTGATAGATTTTATTGATAACAATTTATAATATTATTCGAATCCGATTGGATCCGGTATTAATGGTATTATCAACTGATAGCAAATTCATAAGAAGGAACAATTTTATAAGTACATATCTGACGTATAAGTAGGAGGTAAATAACTACCTGCTTAACGTTGAACGCTATCATTAAAAAACTCTCACAACCTTTATAAAATTGCTTTGACGTTTCACTTTTTAAATTATTCAAGGATCGCTCGTAGTTGAATTTAAAAAAATATATATTTAATTTAGTAGTAGTTAAACGAAGAAATTGTCAGTTACCTATCTATTCTCATAAATTACATAATTCAGTACTAAAGTACTATTTCATGACATTGAAAAGAAATGATTCACATCTGACTAAACCCTTATTGGCAGAAAACCCACCTTTATTTATATACCTATTGACTTTCCGGAAATCCCTAACGTATATGGTACTTACTGATTAAATGGATCGCGAAATGATAAAAGATATCAACTATCGCACGTATACTATACAAGGTTCATGTACAATTGTACATGTATGGAAATAAGCATTTATTGAATATTTTGCCTGTACATTTGCCGTGTAATAAGTGTCAGAGATATAATGTCTGGCCGCTAGAATTAGTTTGATTTGTCCTGCATTCATTGTACAAAAATGCAGGACATGTTCAGCTTACTGATTGATACTACATGCATAATTCCTAATTAACACGCTTATATTCTCTAAATAATATTATACATGACAATTACTCTGCATAGTGAACCTTTTATTTGTATTAAAACACACGGTATTTAATTTTCATCCAGGCCTATATTTTAGGCTTCTTTTTTCCGTGAAAGGAAGCTAATCTATTTATAGAAATCTGTCTATCACGAGCTTTAAGCAAGCGCTGCAAATAACCTCCAAAACAATTGAATCTCGCCTATCTCTGCCCAAATAATCCCTGTAAACCAATACCAAAATACGAGAGATATTTCTCCCAATGGTGTTATGGTGCGTTATCTGCCATTATCTGCGGTTATCTTACCTATCTGATTGTTGACCTTGTTGTCGGCCTTGTGTCTCAGCCAGTCTTCATAGCCTTGCTTTATGGCAGTCACGAGCACCACGAAGCTTAGGGGAGCTATGCTTGTTAGTGGTGATACCGGACTGTCTGCAAAGAAAATGAGGAATAATTACGGAGACATCAACCGGTTGAAACTGAAAAATGTGCTGTGACAGTCGGGATGTGGTAAGAGCCATAAAATCAACCGAAGCTTTATGTCTTTACTGTGGAGTAAAATAGCGCTAATTAGTAGAAGTTAAAGCCCTGGAGCTATACTGAACTTATATAACTCCTGTATGAAAAGCCCCCGTCCCCCTCCCCATATGGAAATTGCACAAAAAATACCCACCATAGTTATCAAACCTTAACGGAAAGGCATGGGTAATAACTTGGAATATTATTACCCATGCCTTTCCGTTTATGTTAATTTATGTAAATAGCGACACAAAGTTTGTAAGTCTGATTTCTAGAAATGTCCACACGTGGGGGACATGAATCCATTTAATATTAGCCTTATTCATTTGATTAATTGAAATTAATAATTACCTACACGAGTTACCTATGGGTTTATTACAGCTGCCAGCTATTCGACTATCCGTTATGTTAATGATAGGTGAAATTGAATGTTCAGCCTATAGGTGACTGTAATTTTCAATTTGACCACCTTATTAATTTCGTTGGCTGTAGCGATCAGCTAACTATTAGCATACATTAATTAATTTAGGACACCTACGTATGAATTCTTGTTTCCTACACTTAGGTTAAGTTTTTTAGGTTCCTCAACAAAATATTCCGGTATTGAGACATGAAAAGCGATTATGATTAAAAAGAAAATATGGCTTTGAGATAATTCAAAAAATACATGACCAGATAGCACACCTGTGTTTCAGTAGCATGTTGATAGGCGATAAAATGACCCTAAAAGCAAATGGCCCTAAAATGACACATTCGAAGCAAAACTACCTATATCGGACACTGTTACAATTCTCATGATAAGATAAATAAAAGTAAATACAGTACGTAACTAAGTATCCATACCTATAATGATTGAAACAAATATTCCCCGTGTTTTTGTATGGCTAAGAAAGTATTTGGATTCTACGATATCAATATCCAAGTCTCAAAATTAATAACTTC
This sequence comes from Helicoverpa armigera, assembly GCF_030705265.1. Taxonomy (NCBI): domain Eukaryota; kingdom Metazoa; phylum Arthropoda; class Insecta; order Lepidoptera; family Noctuidae; genus Helicoverpa; species Helicoverpa armigera. The sequence continues at coordinate 1,803,048 of NC_087132.1, read as the reverse complement.
CCTATCCAATGAGTCATTATGTGATACATACCTATTGTTTTACTATTGTGACTTCATCGTGGTCATTGAAGTGGTTAAACTAACGAAATCAAGATAAGAATTACAATTTCGTCTTCATCTCGATTTTGACGAAATTCAACGTTCAAGGATTAGGTGATAAGCTAAAGGTATAAAGATTAGGTGCTAATAAAAATAAAAACAGATGGAGAGGACAAAGACTGGGTGTTAATTCACATTTATATTAGGTATGTAGACTATAAGACGATTCTCTGTCCATTTTTAACGGAGCACTAGTTTGACCTGTTTCTAAGAACACCCATTGAAAAAAATCTATGAAATTATCCTAACTCGTGACCCGTTTTCATGTACTTCAAAGAGTTGTGGCTTTTTACCGTGAACCTATTTAAAAAGGAATCAATGTTAACATCGACTCACGCGATCTCGATACGAGTCAGTTAATTAATTGTATCTTAAATCATTTAGATGGACATACAAATACAATAAATGATAAGATACACAAACATGCTAAGTTAATGGGCCGAATAGCCTAACTACATGTAGGCAGGGGTAATATAAACTAAATGAAATGATGTTAATACAGTATCCCATTTTACGAAGATACTAGTCCAAAGAATTCGGTTAAAAGGGGGGTCATTGGTGCTCTATGGGCTATGTTAAAGAGCATATTGTAATGTTCTACCCAAGAGAGGGGTCTCTTGGTACATCCTTTGGCCGATAATATTGTATGGAATAGAAAATAAGTACCTACCTATTATACATGCAATATATAACATTCTTTTTGCCATTTTCTATAGGTATACCTCCTACTTACTGCCTACCCCGATTATATAATTGAGCAAAGAAAAGCCAAGCTGCCTTCTAATTAATGTTCAATACAAATTGCAGTGTTCTTTGATCGGGACTGGAAAGAATTCCAGGTATTGCGATCGATTGCCTGCGAGCTACTGCGAAAACGCTTTATTATGTTGCTTTGATGTAGGAAATAAACCAATTTTGTATTCTGTCCGTTATAGATTTCATAAAATCGTATTACAACCCCAAAATTGTTCCTTCCCCAAAAGTTTTCCATAAGACCCGCGTCTCGGACTGTGCAATTTTTGACATAAAACCTTATTTGTACCTGATAAATGCAAAATAACGATCTAGTTTTGATCACGAAATAATTTGGTAATCTTGTTATTTAATTAAGAACGCAAAATTTTCTTCAATGACGCCCCGATAGGCACACAAATCTCGTCATACTCAGGACTTTCAATCAATGAATATATTCATTGCTTTATGTTTTTGTGAGCATGTGTGATTTTTATCCTCACACATTTCGACTTGAAGTTAAGATCACTTATTATTTATTTTGCTATATAGATTCAAGCCCCTTTAGGCACATCTTATATCATGAACTTCGCAAAAAGTTAAGATATCCAACACATATGAACTTGGTATTCTCGCTATGGTCACGACAACAGCAAGAATGACGGTCATGCCATCATAACATCAGTTTAATAAAGAATTAAATATTCACTTATTCAACTTAACATGTGTCACAACAAAATACAGGTCCACGAAGGTGCATACATTCCCACGTTTTTTCCCCCGACCTTTAAATATCAATTATTCAGAGCACACTTAACAACTGTAACATCTAATTTAGCCGACTATTATAATTTAGCTTTTATTGTCTTTATAAGCAAATAAATTGAATATTGGAATGGGGAAATGCTTTATTGGGAACTGAATATCGAGAACTTATATTGCATTCTGCTAAATGGGTTTCATATAGCCTATAAATACCTACAGTGAAAAACTTGAAACCCGTATGTGTAATTTTTTTTTTAACTACGACGAGTAATTAGAGATGTCTCAAACAGAAGTTGAATCAGTCGGAGCTGGATATTTAACTTCCTATAAAATCCAATCCAAAGACCGTTCTGATAAATTCAATTTGACTGGAATGACTTGTGCCCTTTGATACTTTTATCTACCTTCAGAAGTGTACAGCGATAATTCCTTTACTACTCAACTCACCTATAATGACAGCTATAATGGTGACGATCAAGAAGTAGAAGTTCACCACTCTTCGGAACTGTTCCATCAGGTTCTTAGGCAAGAACATGAGCACAGTGTACTTGGAGGTCTTGATCTTATTGTGTTTCTTCTTCTTGCCGTCTTCCTCGGGGGACCCCACATCGATCTGCCGAGTTTCTTCTCTTGTTGACGATACTCTGTTGCCCTGTAAGGAAAAGCCACATTGAGTAAATAACACGAACCCTAGCTTTCTTTGTTATTTATATTATAACTGTATGCTTGCTGCGATCTAGATGAAACGGCACTAAAGTAGATGGTATCCTGCTGACGGAGTATGTTTTTATCTACTACTAGCTTCCCCAGCAGTTTCACCCACTTTCCGAGATAACTGCTGAGATAACTGATGGTGACAAATGATCCTTCTCCCGGTCTTAACTATCTCCTCTCAAATTTTCAGCTTAAACAGTTCAGTCATTCTTGAGTTATTAGTAGTGTAAGTACTTAACACAACTTTCTGTTATATAGTTAGATTCGTCTTTAAATATGTTGGTATGGATGTTAGTGATCTCACATCGTTATCAATATTTGCATTATCAGAACTCGAACTAGATACCTATTTGATCTGGATCTGAGTAAAATAAGTTTTATTGTATACGTGAATATGAAAACTGATAAAACGAATATAGAATACTTTTGCAGTATTGGTTATAACCGCTTTTATCTTTTTGTGTTCTGTTAGTACCGATAGCCTTTGGAAAAACCAATCTCGAAATTGGTTTGGCCTTTTTTGCTGCGCCTGACGTTATTTCAGAGAGAGAGACTATAGTTCTAAGTTTTGGTCAGAAGTACATTTTTAACTCCCGACGCAAAAACGACGGGGTGTTAAGTATAAGTTTGACGTGTCTGTGCGGACCCCCGACACGACAAAATTTTGGCTAGTCTGAAATGCTTTAGTTGGTACTTACGTAATGTTAAAAGATATTTTTTGCTTTTAAGAGCGTGTACGCTCGGCGCGCGATGTCAACTTTAGGTAATTCAACGCAAAAAACCGCGCAGACTAGCGTCGCGGCTGTGTGCGTGCCTATCATACTTCACGTATAGTCACACAAACCATTTTGATCCTTTCGAGTGAAATTGGTAGAACAAAAAATATATTATTTAGTAAATAGTTAATAGCGGGAAAATAGTGTAAGTCTATGGATGTCTAAAACATAAAAGCATGAAAATAAGTCGTTAATACTTACACTCTTTTGCAAAAAAAATCGGGCACCTATGAAAACCTTGGTTTTGAGGACTTTCTGTATATTACATACAATTTTCAACAGTACTAAATAGTCGACTGATGATTAATGACAATGTTAAGAGTTTCTGTATTTTAACCGATTTCAAAAAAAGAAAGGAGGAGGTTTCAATTAGATTGTTTTGTGATTGTTCTCAATTTGATTGTTCTCGATTTCTCAAAGACGCCTAGACCGATTTGAAAAATTGATTGTTTAAATGAATGGTCCAGTCCATCCAGACCGAAAAATTGTGGTCAAATAACAACAATTGCCGGAAAGCCAAATATTGGTGAAGAGCTTGGGTTTACCATTGCAAATAAAGTTTTAAGTTATCTATCCTATATGCTTCAAAAGTTATTCGAGATCAAAAGTCAAAATTTGGGTACATCCTCGAAAAAAATTATAGCTCAAATTATAGCTCGATTGGTAATAGACATCTGCAATAAGTGATTTTTAGCCTAAGGAGTCCGCCATATTAGATTTAGACTCGCGACACATTTTTTTTCGAGTTATTCATAGCAAGCCCTCTCATTTGATACCCATATCGTAGGAATGCATAAAAAATATTTTTTTCTCTATCTTGGGTATACCGCCATATTGGATATAGAATCATACATTGTCATTAAAACTGAACATTCAAACAAAATTTCAACTCAATCGATAAAAAAAATCATCATCCTCCTCATCATGCTTCAAAATTGAGCTTTAAATAAAATAGTAATGTATCAAGATTTGTTGGTCGCGCTTGAAATGTACTCTATTATCAGTATCCACGGCAGAGGTTATTCACCCTACGCGATGTGACGGAGCGACACGTCCTCTCGCTGTGAAGCCTTGCGGCGGTCTGGTTTGAGTTGACTCGCGTGCAGCGTTTTATAGTAGTTTTTAAATAATTTATAAAAAAATAAAAACGAGAGATTAAATTATAATATAAAGTTTATGTTTTAAAGAAAGAGTTATATTACTATAGTAAATAATTGTTATGTTAAATTAAGTAAGATAGATAGGTAAAAAAAGCATTTAAAATTCACAATTTTTCACATTGTTAAAATATTTTTTTCTGAAAGATAGAGACCTAAATCAAAAAATGTTTTCAACTAACTATAGGCATGGGGATTTCGTCTATGAGTAAAAAAATAAATATGATTAGATTTGCCACTGTTTTCACATGAATTTAAGCTTCGAAATAGACGCTGAACGGGAATTTTATAAAACATCTGTTACGTTATAGGGGTTTTAAGTATTTAAACTACACAAATTGAAATTTATGTTCAATTAACTATATAGACAGTGAAATTACCTTGCGTTATTAAAAAATAACATAGTTATAGGATAAGTAGTTACTGAGAAACAGTGGTTTGAAAAGTACCATTTTAGGCCAAATGGCGCGCGGTTGACGTACACGCTCTTAAGGATTTAGCGTTTTTAACCTTTTGTTATAATAATGACGTACTTTTTTGGGTCAGGGGTTTTTTAAATTTATAATTTATTTTTTTAATTCTTGAAATTTTTTACAACACCTATCATGTAATTCTTCGTTTAAAACAAATGAATTATAAATTACCACCCCTATGCCTGATACCAATACTTAGAAGTTGTAATACAGCAATTACCTTCGGTTGACAACCCCTTCTTAAGTTGTCGAAGAAAAAAAATACAAGGCATGTGTTTAAATATGCATAGTGCTATCAGCACCGTGGGACATTACGCAAAATGGAGTGTGAATCCAAGGTCTACATTTTTCTATGGGTCACCAATCGATAAATAGGAGCTCTAGCTTCAATAAACTGGTGTTCCGTAGGCCCTGACTTTATTGAGAAGGATGTCTTAAGATAATAGCCAGACTTATATCTAAAAGATTTGTCAGACGTGTGTACTGCGGGCAGCAAGAAAACAGATGTTCACCATACACTAGCAGTTTTGCCAAATAGGCACGCTTTTCAGGCCAGTGCCCTAAAGTTTTAACATTGAAGATCGCAGTTTTAAAATTAGTGACGATCGCGTCGTTGTAGACGCAGCGTAGCAGTCTGAATTAGAAGTTAAGAGCTAATAAGCAGTCGTGTTATTGCTGTTAAATAAATTGCTGACGAAATGTTTGATTGAGCGGATATTATTGGGTGAACAACTTAGGTTTATCGAGTTTCCTTTAATTATATTTACTGTTTCCACCAGACCGTAAAGAATTATTTTGATATTGAAACTTTATCGTGCAACGTGCTGACACGTATAATTTAGGGCTTTATCTACGTGATCAAATAATGAAACATAGGTATATTTTTTATCTTTATCATATATTTGCTGAACTAATATTTGAATGAATTCATTTAATAGGTAAGTACCTACAGCATGAATGAAGTAGTCATACCTAGTAGTAAAAGTGTATGTATAAAGTGGACACAAATGCGAAATGGAAAGTCATGTCTTAGTCATGTGGCCACACACGCTTAGCGTATCTATTTAAATCACTATAATCGCACTCACACATTTATTAAACATTTTGGAAATAAATAGGAAGAGAGAAAGAAAAGGTCACATATAAAATTTCCTTCAAGTCAGTCATCCTACATCACAAAACGCATTAGGGAAATTCCTCCAAAAAGCATGATTTACTAATCCCGCAAATGGTCTTTATAGCGTAATCTAAGAAGATGAATGAGATAACCCAATCTTGAGACAGCCGTCTAATCCAATCGACCAAGTTTACAAGTATCTTAGGTAGAATTTTGTCTACGGCATGAATCATCCATCTATCATGTGCATAGGTTTAGCTCATATTTACTTCAAAAATATATTTTATGGGGACACAGACCGTGAAACATATGTGCATAATATGAAATGAGGGTGTACTTTAAACAATTGTGGAAGACATTTTAGGGATTAGAAATCATTAAATGACTTGTACCGCTGTGGTCCGAGCCGAAGACAGAATCGAAACCCATTCAAATCTTTCTCCATTCTTATGTTTCAGGGTAACTTTTTCTTAATATCCCGTAGGTCAAACACAAGGGGCCAAATAGTTTAAAACACTTTCCAAGTAGTTATATGAACATGATTAAACAAATCAGTAGAAAGATTGAATAAATTACCTTCATTTGTCCATCGGATTGTAGTGAACGTACAACTATAGAAACTTTTTAATGGATGCCATTAGGTGGGCGCCTCATATTGCCGGCCTGCCGGGCCACTGTTAGCGTGCCATTGGACAGACGTCCAATGTCAGGATCGGCCGCCACCAGCGCACTGCTGCAGCTAATCGTGAGAAGGCTAGCATCTGACTATAAATTAGCGCTTCCCTTGGCATTGAATGAAGATTACCGGGGTCGATATTTTCAATATGTTGTTGGTATAAAAACTTTTTTCAACGGTTTAGTTTAAACTCCTTGCAGAGTTGGAATCTATGGTCTAGCTACATCTTTTGTATATGCTTATTAAGAACCCTATTTCATATTTTGAACCCCTTCTTTTAATTTGTATGATCCTCATGTTACTTAGGGTCAGTGCATACTACGCAACTGGCATATGCAACAATCAGCCGTGGTCGCTAATGGCCGCGTCAAGTCTCAATTCTTCATTCATAACCTACCTACAATTTACACGCACACGTTTTATAGTAGATCCAGTTAAGATTCGAGACGTCACCACAACACAATCTATTTATTGATTAAATCATTTAGAAATCCCTTTATCAAAATCTATTTCGTTTTTTGAGGCTCCATAAATTACAAGTGGAGTTATAACTGATAGGGTGCAGGATATGCTTCTAAATCATGATATCGACATGACCTACAACAATATGGACAATCTCTGCCGGACGATCATAAACGCTAATGACATAGGTTCCATCGATGCATGCATCTATACCTAATCTAGATCTATTCGTTACTTTGTATTGCATCAATATTTGCTCACTTTGTTGATCAATTACAGTTTACGGCCAGTGTTGTTTTTACCCGATTGTGCAAATTTTTTTGCCGATTTTTGCAAAAATACATGGTGGATCTGGCGTATTGATGCAAATCTGTAGTATACAAGTTCAAAAGTGATGAGATATTGAACGAGAAGTCAAGGGATTTTCATTTTTCCTCAAGTTACCCAACATACCTATGTTTGTGATTACCAATTAATTTTAAAATGTTCCTTTAACTCTTCCGTCTTTTAAGTGGACATTTGAATTAAAACGCCAAAACTACTATAAATCATACAGATAACATTAATTACAGATTAAACAACTATGCCCGCGAAAACTTTATCACATGTATCGACAATCGTTACACGATCAAATCATATTATTTTTGATTGTGATATAAGTAACTAATGGACTTGTCCATTACCTTATTTTATATTTATGAGACGTTCTATTGTGACGTAAACATCAACAAATCTGTTTTTCCCCGAAGCCGTAGGGGATTTTTTAATTTATTTATATCTAAATTACAAGTTATATCTAACAATAATCTAGCTCACTGCGCTAACTCCGCAGCCGTCCTACTTATTACTTAAATATTAGGTACACTATCTTTTCAAATTTTGGGAGCAATACGTAGGTATTCAAAGACGTGAAAATCGCTCTCGAAATTCGAAAAATTTACATTCTTTGCAAACAGTTGCTTAGTGTGTAACGGCCATATAACAACCTTTTTGTAAAACTACTACGTCTTTAGGTAATCAAATACTATTATGTATTATGGATTGACAGGTCTAAGGTGGGGTGGAGCTTTTTACTGCGAATTTACAACTACACGTGTTCAGGATTTTAACCCTGGACAAACCCGGAAAAAAAGCATAATGATAGCTTCTGAACGGGTTAAAATTCAAGGGAAATATCAAAAAAATCTTCTTCATTAGGATCGCTGAACAATTTCACACAATTATTTTACTTGTAATGTTCCAATGGAAAATGCCATTCATATTTCCAAGTCGTTAATTATTACATGGTTTCGATTTTGTATGTAAAGTTATGTTCTAGGTGTCCAAGTGTATTTATCGAAAGGAAATTGTTTCCGAGAATTTACACGCGGTGGGAAATGTTTCATAAGGTGATGTAATTAGTCATTTCACTTTAAAAGCTAGACGCGTTTTGAAACTTTAATTAATCTTATCATTTTAACCAATATTATAAAGCTATAAAGAGTTTGTCTGGTTAAACGACTGGAAGCCGACCCCCACATAGTTGGGAAAAGGCTCGGAAGATGAAGATGATGCTGGTTAAACGAGTCAGGAACTCAGGTCTAATTTAAAAATCTTTTCAGCGTTGCCTCAATAGTTTATTTATTGAGAAGGACTACATATCTACCAGGAAGGCATTATCTCCTTAATACTTAGAAATAATTAAGGTACTGGTCCAGCAGCTAAATAAAGACTATCTATGTTAATCAGACTATCATAGCCTGATTAATTTTCCTAAATACGCAATATTTTATTAATGCAGTCGCAGCTGTTAATAACAAATGAATACCTATGTACGTAGATTGGTTTGATTTGGGATTCCCTGGCCACCAAGTAGGTGACGTATTATGTGCTATAAATATGTACTAAAATAATAACATCATATTATTTTTTAAATTACAGGGCATGATCAAATATAATATATAATAACTATGGAGACACTATGTGGACATACATAGCTTCTCCATAGTTATCGGTAAAACTTTGAAGTGGAGTTTCAGGAGCTTTAAGTATCGAGAATATAATTCAAATTAAAATAAGGCTTTTGCCTATGGGTCTGTTCTTTTAGATTCTAAATGATCGTGACGTTCTAAAATTTAGAACGTCACGATCATTGGATATTAATAACCAGAACTGTGTTTTTTAATAGGCTTCATTATTTGTATTCATCCATAATACTGAGAAAATACCTACTGAGATAATCATTACTCAGTATTTTGCTTATTGCCTCTGACCAGACAAACACATAAAGTATACAATACGACTTATTTATTTGACCGTTTATCAATCGCGACATAACATCACATAAACATGGTAACATAATTATACTGCTTTAATCTACGTGTCGTCATTATCTGATAAAATATTATTTTTGTGTATATTCTCGACTTTTATGGTAGTGACAAGTGCATATTTTGCTGTACAAGACAGTCGCTATGATCTTGCAGAAATTAGAATCCTGAATGTAAACGAAACTTTGAAGGTGTTTTAGTACGCGTACTGAATCATGCGTAAACATTTCTTACAATTTACAATTCTATCAAAAATACGTAGAGATCACGAGGGAGGAGGAACATCCAAATATCTGCACAGCAGGCAAGTGCTCGTGCACTATAATTTGCGTATCAATGTACCAATATGCCGTATCCTGATTGGTTGAACGTCCGATTAGTTCAATCACGGCCTCACACATGACCAATACGGTAGCAGTAATTTTACTTACATTGTAAAAACAGAATATCCACGCTACCCACGAAAGTATACACACGATCACTCGCTGTATATAATTGTATATCGCTGAACCACACTGTCTCATTTTATATACACTTGACGCACATTTTTATTCAAACACATACGCGTATGACCGTGTTAGTGAAACTCAAATACAACAATGGATGTAAAACGGCTAAGCTGATAGCGAAAACTATCTTATCGTGTTCAATACGATATCAATAAAAGTTTGACGACATGACACCGGGTGACGTAGGGCCTAGACCTTCCAAGTTACATTTAGATTCTCGGACACCTGTTATCGACGATTCCGAAAAGTTTATAAAAAAATATAGAGGACAATAAACCTATATGTACAGGTGGTAACATGAGACGACATTGAAAACTAACTAGGTTCGTAGTAGGTTAATATTAATTAGAAAAGGCATTAATATCTGACAGCTGTGATTAGTATAATTACTCACGTGTAGACAGGGTACCTTCTGTGTTTACATGTCCAACTGAGGAGTATGGACTACTTTGTCAGGTGATAAAGTGATTTACTACAATGGGTCCTCTGAAGGTTGGGTTTAAAGCATGCCAATATTGTTTTTTGATATAGATACCATATATACTATCCTAATGTCCTATCCTGATATTATTTAAGATCTGTGCAGCATGTCTTCTTTTTCGATACCTACTTCTCTATTTATCTCAGTCATTTGGGGTGAGGACAGGAGGATGATAGATATAGATACTTTGGTTCTCTTACTCGAAGGAAATTCTGCTGTCTTGACTTGAGCCTTATTTTTAGCAACAATAATGTCGGCGCGACAATTAAATAAATTCTCGAGTTCCTTTTCGAGTGAAGGCTGACGTCACACAGGTACAATTTTACGAAAAAACTTTTAGGGATCCTTATCCTTCCAACATTACTGGCGTTATTGGGAGCTATGTGTGCAAATATTTGTAACTTCTCGAGGAAAATTGCGCAAAAATCTACTTAGTAATTTTAAAAAGTTATATACCTTTCAAGTGAATGATTCTTGAAGCTAAGACGAGGGTGACCCAGGGTTTCGCAATGCCGCGGCGTAGTTCATATTTGTGGCCTAGAAAAACATACATAATTATAAAAAGGAAATACTTTATTAGTACACTGAAAAATGAAAAAAAAATTCTGCTTCTTTGTCAGAAGGTGATGAAAATAAAGTACATAACACAGAATACAGTGTCTTGTTTCTTTATTATAGTTTTGGATATTTATATATTCTTGGTACTTACATACAACTTACAGTACGCTTTCCATCCGCAATGAATTCTCTGTGCACACACAGCGTACCCAGCAGCAGCATTGGTGCAGCATATTGTGCACCTGTAACATATTGTGAATTCAGATAACACTATAGACATTGATTAAACCATGTATTAAAGTTACTGTAGATCTTACCAGTCACAATTTATTAGTGATATACTGTTCTTCTAAGTAAGTAGATACAGTTTCTTTTTTTTATATCATCCTAGTTCTCTTTGGTCATCCAGCAACTAATTATAATTACATGCTAACTTAACAATAATTGCATTCTTCTATAGTACACTTCTATTAAGCTATTGATAAAAAAAAGTTTTTACATCATAACCCATACTCCAAAGGCATATTCAGCCTTATCAGTGGTGTAATAAGGCTCAAAAAGGTTACAATAATGTTCTTGGATTTGTTCCTGAATTCTGCCAGCAATGTCTCAGTGTGACACGGGTGTACAATGAAGTATGGTCGCTGGAATATTGGGTGTTCTTGCTGAGTTATTACTGAGTAGAAATCTTTTTCATTTATCCTGAAAATAGATAAAAAATATTTAAAAAATAATAATTGTGGTGTGCAGTTGCAAGAATATAAACTGTAAGTAAATGTACTATTGTCACTTGTCAGTGAGGATATTGGATATATTATGAAATAAGTGTCTTTTAGAAGTTTATATTGGGTTTAAAATATGTCTATCAAAACTAATTATAGCATAAATTGGGTACTTACTCTATAAAAGACATTTTCCTAACATCTTCTAAAGAGATTAACATGCCTGAAGAGTTCCATACGTTGAAACTGAACGAAGGAACTCCATAACTCAAATTGTAGAATATCACAAATTCTACTCTCAACAACTTTCCGATATTTTCGTCCTGGCACTTAATAAATGTCTTCTTCTCTATGTAAGTCTTGAGAACTTCCTTTTTGTTTTCTTTCATCGTCCACCCATCACTAAGTTTCTCAGATTTTCTTACGAACTCTTTTCCCGCCTCAAGGAATTCTTCAAACGTTATTGTTGTCGTATCCATTGTAGCGTTTTGTGGAACCAGTTATTCTTACTCAGCGTGTCATGTATTAAGTCTATTTTACAGTTTTAGTTATGTCTTTAATTATATTTATAATTTTCTGAACAGAAAGAAACTGGTGTTTGTTTACAAAATGCATTGACATTTTACGTCAAAAGTCAGTTGACAAAAGTTTTTATCAGATTGCCATTTTTATTATTGTATAAAGATACTAAATACAAAATCATGCATTACAAAACATTTAAAAAATGACTATTTAGATATTTAAGTTATTGCCGTCACGTTTCAACGGGGCAAAGGCTTGAAGTTTGAGATTAAATTGAGGTTCGAGAACAAACGGGTTTCAGAAAGGAAAATCAACTACATTGGCAGCATACTCATTAGTTAGATCTATTACTGAGAATATAGATAATAAACGAACAGTCACTGTAGTTTTCCTAGACATGAGCAAAGCGTTTGATCTTGTAAACCATGAGAAACTGCTGACAAAATGTGAACAATATGGAATTCGGGGTCCAGCTCTGGAATGGCTTCGAAGTTACCTAAATAATAGAAAGCAGTGCGTAGAAATTATAAATATGAATAAAAATTTCGTCTTGACCACTTACAAATCTAAATTCAAGGTAAATATAGCAGGAGTTCCCCAAGGTAGCATTTTAAGGCCTCTCCTGTTTCTGTTGTATATTAACGATATACCTAATGTTACCCAACATAAATGCGTACTGTTTGCAGACGACATTTCAATTGTTATACCAGATGATGGGAAAGATAATCACACTGAAACAGTACTTACTACTTTACATAAGATCTTTGATTGGCTAAATGCTAATAATTTACAAATAAATCTGTCAAAAACGAATTTCATACAATTTTCTAATTATAAGCAAGTGACACAAAAAATCAATTTAGAGTTCAATGGTGATCAGTTAACAAAAAAATGCAGTGCTAAATTTTTAGGATTAATTCTGGACCAAAACTGTAATTGGAAATTGCATATTGATACTGTCTGTAAAAAACTTAATAGATTTGTATATGCCCTGAAGAAACTAAGACAATGCGCTGATTCTCACACTGCCCTTACCGCATATTATGGATATGTTCAATCTATTCTAAGGTATGGTTTGGTTCTCTGGGGTAATTCTACAGACATAAACAAAGTTTTTGTTGTACAAAAAAAGTGTATTCGTGCTATTTGCGGTGTTGGCCCACTCGAATCTTGTAGACCTCTTTTCAAAAAACTACGTGTAATGACTCTAATATCCTTATATATAGCTGAGATAGGTATGTTTGTTAGAAACCATCCTCACCTTTATCCCAAAGTTAGTGATGATTGTAAATTTAGGCAGAGAGATCCTACTAAATTAAGAATGGAAAGATGTAGAAGTACCTTACATAAGAAAAATAGTCGAATGATGGTAATTAACATATATAATAAAATTCCTAGAGAAATTAGAGAGCTACCTAAAGTAAAATTTAAAAAGAAGTTAAAAGCTTGGCTTATTGAAGGGTGCTTCTACACAATAGAAGAATACATTAATTATAGAAATTAGCTTTTATATATAAGCGTTATAGTTTTAAGCATGATTTATGTTATAATTTTCGCATGCCTACTGAAGGCGAGATATGTTGTGACTTTTTTTGTTTTTACCACCTTTTGTGTAAACCATATCTCGGCGAATAAATATTTTCATTTTCATTTTCATTTTCAATCAACAAAGTCACTGCAGCCAAAAATTCCGAAACGTATTCTCCCATGTCATCCATCTGTCATTTATTTGTCAGTGAAATTATTGCCATCATCGCCAACTTGTCACTTTGACGTTTAGCCAAAGAGTAAAGTAATATATAGGGAAAAGAGAGCCCTCTTGCGTGATAATCATGCAAACCTATTTGTCAATGCGCCATCTCTCTCTAAATTGGCCCCGAACTACCTACATAGCTATAGCTATAAAAATATATATGCATTATATTCATAACATTTTCTATTAGGATAAATAGCACCATGTAACTATAACATTGGTTATCGTTATAGTTATATTATGCTACTTACCCTAATAGAAAATGTCATCGTTAATAGAGTAAAAGGTCGAAGGAAAACAAATAATTATTATGTATTATTACTTTTTATACGCGTGTACGCAGAATGCAAAAACCGCCATATTGATATTTTGTTTGTTATGATCGATGATCGGTTTTGTTAAGTTACTTGGAATACTGACACCAGGTCTTTTTAGATTAAAATTGATATTTGTGCTTTTTCAAACCGTATTTAATTTATTCGCCTATTTTATCTTTTTTTTAAGTGTCTAATATTTTCCTCATACTTTTCTCTAATTAATATTGCATAAATAATTTTATATTGACAAACAAAAACGATTATAGTGTAGTGCCATCTGTTGGTAATTTAAAGTATCTTTTAGATAGTAAATAGTTTCCGGGCCAAATAAAAGGTGGCGACTCTTCATTCACTTAGCTGTCAAAATGTACGGAGTGTCTCCCCCCTGCGTTTAGCTCAATCCAGCAGAGCACAGTGAATACATTGTTTCCCTTTTAAAAGTAATAAGAAATCGAAGAATTAACAAATCTTATCAGTAAAGTGATAAAAAATATTAAACAACTCATTTGGAGCTGTTAGCGATACGACCGCAGCTTGTTTTATTCAGTCTCTCTCATACTTGTGACGACTCGTGACTTGTTGGGCCAGTTCGAGAAATTAGGGATAATTTATTACCTTTGTAAGTACAACAGGACCCTAAACGGAACTGTGACGAAATACCAACCTGCTCGATGTGTTGTCTTACAGTTGACAAATAAACGTACTTGTGCGAGAAAAAAATGTTTTGCATAGTAATTACTTAAATGCTTCTACAATCTCGATAAATTTTATTCGTTAAATAAAATAAGAAGTAATAAATCGTGAAAAATGCCAATGACAAAAAAGAAAAATTAAGGAAGCTTACCTTATTCTTAATTTGAAAATATATATTTTTTTCCAGATTAAAAACAGCAACAAACCATGGACAAACTGAAGAACAACTGGTTCACAGAAACATGTGAGATGTGGCCTGGTGGCACATTCTCCATTGAAGTCAAGGAGGTTTTACACTCAGAAAAGTCTCAATACCAAGACATACATGTATTTGACACTACTAGCTTTGGCAAAGTTTTAGTCCTTGATGGTATTATTCAGTGCACTGAGAAGGATGAATTTTCTTATCAGGTATGAACCCAGCACTTGTAAAATAATAGTAATACTTTTTGTTAGTGTAATGGCCAGTATCTAAGATACCATTTATTCATTTTAAAAGTTATCATAGAGATCTAATCCAGAAGCAGTGTAATTGGCCCTAAATAATAATAGTGAATTCTTTGCCTACCAAGTCTTATTTTGTCATCTTAGCAATAAAGTTCAAAAAAGTTTCAACAATAATGTTTCTTTCAGGAAATGATCTCTTTCCTGCCCCTGTGTTGTCACAAAAACCCTGAAAAAGTGCTGATTGTCGGGGGAGGTGATGGTGGAGTGGCTCGTGAAGTAGCCAAACATCCCAAAGTTAAAGAAATTGTACAGGTAAGCTTCTTTATGTGTCTATTTATTATTTACCGACTATTGAGGATAGGTCTCTTCTCACCATAAGGTAGTAGCATAGATTAATTTACAACACTTCCTCACAAAGAAAGAAAAATCATTATCAACACAAGACCACACAACAAGTTATTGTAATGTTAGTCAGTCATATCTGAGGTCAGTTACAAAAAGTTGTAAAATGCAATTAGGCTTATCAGGTTTCCAAACTTAATGCTCGCCCATAAAGAGCCTCTCTGGACCACCACTAAGGAGATAGTATTTAAAATATTTTATTTACTATTTTGTACAGTAGCTTAGCAGTATTTGAGTCTAGAGTTATTCTCATACAGTTGCAGTGTTTATAACTGCAATAATAATGTAACAATAGTTGAATGACTTTGTTCAGGTTGTTATTATTAGCTAAAGCAGGTAGTAGTTACCTGTATTCAGGTAGTTATAGCCTACGAATAATAATTATAATAGTAGGATAGCCAACATTATGATGAGATATTTTGAAATGCATAAACTGTAGGATAATTAATTTATGTGTGACAAATAATACTGATATTTTAAGGGTTATGTTAGAAATCATCTGTCGTTATGATTTTGACATATTTTTCATGGCACAGTTCTAATTAACAAAACATGGTTAGCCATGTGATGGTTAACAAAGTAACCATCATTAAACACACCAGTAATTATTTCAAACAGTCTTTAAAACACACTAAACATTAGTTACGGCGTCGAGACAATACGGAATTGATAAGGAAACAAACTATAACCTTCTTATCAGCACCCATGCCCATATAATATTATCTACAGTTATTTAATATACTTATGTGATAAGAACTTATCGGGTCCAATGCAAAGGGTAGTTGTGTAACAGGGTCTGTATGTAATAATAATAATATTTAGTAGCTAACGTCTATTTCAAAAGCATTCATTCGAAATCAGCGCTTTATGAAGGACTTAAAGTACATAAGACATGACACCAAAACGCCACGCCTTTTACAACCTTCTCCCGTGTTTTTGCTGGAAATAAGAATTGATGTAACAAAGTCCAAGGCAGGATTTTGGTACAAAAAATATTGAATGATCTCTAAAATGTCTGAAGACACGTTCAATGTGGTGACGACAGGCGACAATTTAAGTCTTATTACAGACCTCTTATCGCTCTTACTAATGATAACATTTGAACTAAGCCTTCCTGCCCCTTTGAGAGGATTAAATCGCAATATAACCCTAAAGTGTTCTGTTTCGCATTCTAGGTGGAAATCGACGAGAAAGTCATCGAAGTATCGAAAAAGTACCTTCCATTTATGGCAGTTGGTTTCGAAAGCCCTAAGCTGACACTCCACGTTGGTGACGGGTTTGAGTTCATGAAGAACCACAGCAAGGAGTTTGACGTCATCATCACGGACAGTAGCGACCCCGTCGGACCAGCCATCAGCCTGTTCCAAGAAAACTACTTCGCGCTTATGAAGAGCGCGCTCAAACCTCACGGTATTGTATGCTCTCAAGCCGGCACCGTATGGAATGATCTAGAACTAGTCTCGAATACATTGAACATTTGTAGGAATCAGTTCTCTAGCGCCGCGTACGCGTACGCCTCAGTACCTACGTACCCATCCGGACAGATAGGATTCGTCATCGGATCTTTAGACAAAGATGTCGCCTTCGATAAGCCCCAATTCGTCTTTTCTGAAGAAGACGTAAAAGCTATGAAGTTAAGATACTACAGTACTGATGTTCATAAAGCCGCATTTGTACTCCCAACGTTCGTAAAACAACATTTAGGTTGATATATTTTTTTATGAATTGTACTTAAATGTGCATTTATGTTAGTTTGTAAGCGACTTATCGATAAGTGGGCAGGGGGCGTATCGAATCAATAAATCGTCCGTTAGTTAAATTTTAAATTGGTAGCTGGTATTTAACTCCTGACATATTGTTGGTTTGTTGATGGTTGTTTTAAATCTAATTTTGAAAAATATGCAAAACTTAGCATTATTTATCTCCACTAAATTATAATATCGATAATTAGAAATAAATTCCACTTATAAAGATTTCGTTATTGTATGTCTCACGATATGTACCTAATTTTATACTGACAGGACTGTAATTTAAAACCACCTGAACATAGATTAGCTATTGTCTCGTTTGTCAAGTCTGCAATTTTTTAAACTCGAATTACCTTTTACGTCGATATTAAAATCGCTATTAAGCATAATGTACTAATAACACAAATATCTGACTCAGCGGCCTTAATGAATATGATATTTTTACTACTGTTACTGCATTGAAAATTATATTAGTATTTAAGTGTTATTTGTCTATAAATATAGATTATTTACATGTAATACTCGGCTCGAACTGAAACTATCATTCCGTTACATTCCTTATGAATAAAGAAGTATTTATTTATAACATTTTCTAGTCCTAGTATTGTATGAGGTAACTTATACTTGTATACATTGGCTAGACTTGGACCATGTTAGTGTTGGCATAAGAATTTGTCTGTTTTAAAAATAAGTTTTGGGCTCAACTTATGACCAATGACTGTTGAATGAAAAATCCGATGTCGACGGGATGTGTGCATGATATTTATCAATGAATAATTTCAATAACCTACATTTCACTGAATGTACTCATTTATCATAGCATTCCATACAAACTTGCTCATATAGCAATGTGATACTGATAATTAAATAAAGAAATCGTCATAAATATTTTTGTACAATGTTTTTGTATATTTTTTATAAATGTTAAATCAGGGACAATAAAATGTATTTTTTATAAAAATATAATCTTTTGTTCTATGTACCTCCTTCCTAACAAAAATTTTCTAACCAGCTACACCTAATTCTGTTTAACTTTGACTTTAGTTGTTCTCGAACAACAACAACAGTTTACCAAAATAAAAATAATGAAAACAATTCCTATTACAACTATATACTCTATGGAATAAAAGAACAGGAGTTCTGGCTTGGACAAGAGGCGGCTTTGTGAAGACATGTTGAGTTGTCCGTAGCGAGCCGCGCGTTCTATGTAGTGGATGGCTTCGTCCATCGGTGACACAGGCCGCTCGCGCCATAGCTGGCTGAAGGCTTTAGCACGAGCCCGCGTTCTTAAACAAAGCAATGTAAAAGATAGAAAAAAAATACATTGGTGCAATATCTTCTAATCCAGATAGTACTAAGTACCATACTATTTTTAAAAAGAGTAACCATGGAGTTTCTTGCCCGTTCTTCTCAATAGGAAGTTACTTTTGGAATGGGCAACTAGAATCAAACTTAGTTATATTTTTGATATTCATAAGTGCTTGTAAAGGTAACAGATCCTTTCACATAGATGGTCTTCAACGAACTATAGACCATTTAAGATACATCACTTATGCTAATAATGCTCATACTTACTCAGGCGTCAAAACCTTAACGAGGGCCTCATACAACCTCTCTTCTTCGAGATCATGAATGGCCAGGGCCTCAGCTATTCCCGCCCGTTTAGCGTATGCTGCGTTCCCAGGCTGATCTCCCAGAACTGGTATCACGACTAATGGTACTCCTGCTTCCACTGCCTCTGTCAGGCTCAGAAGGCCCCCATGTGTTATGAAGGCCACGCAGTTCGGGTGATCTGGAAACGGCAATGAGCATTTTCTTTTTTAATTATTTTCGTAGCGGATGTCTAGATGGCGCTACTAAACTTGGTACGTGACTGCAAGGAACGGAGCGTCATATCTTTTCAACGTTATATAATTTTCAGGTCGTATAACGGAGCGTAGATAGATAGATAAAACATTTATTCAGACAAACAAAAAGACACCACAAAGATACACAATAAGAAAAATAAAACAAAACAAGAAGTGGGTAGAAAGAGAAACATGAAATATGAAATACAATCAGAGATTAACGGCGCGCTGCAGTGTCTTACGTTTGCACCGAATGGGAGCAAACGTACGTTTTATTTTTCAAAATCTCTCTGGACATTCAGATAATAATTTGACCTCCTATTCTGGGTCAGGTTTTTGAAGCTAGGTTATTTGGGTGGTGGTAGGTACTCATGTACCTACATGGCCCACCCGTTATTCTGATAACAGACAGCGAGTCCTTTGACCCTAGCATTCATCATTCATTATATCTACCTACTTATGAATAACCTATGGTTCTAATTAGATACTTAGCTACGTAGATTGGTTACGATTGCGTCAAAGATAAGATTCAAAGGTACTTAATGCAGGAATTCAAGTCAGTTACACGTTGTTGAACCCGTGTCCGTTCTATTTATTAAGTAGAAGTTGCTAAAATATAATTATGAACCAAGAGCAGACTCGAAGACTTCGGAATATAATCCCGCTCTACCGTAGCTAAGGCCTAACCTACGGAACGTAGGTTTTTGGGCCACTAACGACTGCAACCAGCCAAGAACAGCTTTTGTAGCTTTCTAACCATATAAATGCCACATTATTTGGTACTTTGTTAGCAGGGTAGGTTACCTACTAACAAAATGAGCACGCACTAATTGATTTTATTTATGACACAATTTACCCAGTTACTTCAATTCACGGTCACTTCGCAATCTTGGATGCACAGTAAAATAAGCGTGCATTGGATGGCTTTAAAACAATGTCTGTACCTACCTAGTCTGTATTATAATTGAAAATTTTAATAGTACCTACCTAAGTAGTTTTTGTAGTAGGTATTTACCTGACTACCTATTAGGGACAACTCGCTACGCCCCATGTAGGTATACCTGTAATAGGTATCTACATTGAGACGATAATGGGAATAGGTAAGTACCAAGATAAAATTATAGGTACTTACGAAGTAAATCAT
The DNA here is from genome assembly GCF_030705265.1 of Helicoverpa armigera. Classification (NCBI taxonomy): domain Eukaryota; kingdom Metazoa; phylum Arthropoda; class Insecta; order Lepidoptera; family Noctuidae; genus Helicoverpa; species Helicoverpa armigera. The sequence goes on along the minus strand of NC_087132.1, from coordinate 1,782,625 downwards.
ATTGTGGCAACCATCTAAGTACGAGAACGTTTTCTGGCAACCCTTGGATGTCTTCCGTTTCCCATTTCCAAATGACGCGTTGCGGTAAGCGCGCGAAAACTTTCAACAAGGCGTCCAAACGTTTTGCCGGCAACGATGAGCTCCGGATTAGAGATCCAAAGCTGAAGAGAATAACTCCGTGCTTCGATTCAGAAACCCATCGTTCGATATCCTGGAAACCATATTAATTTATTCGTTCGCTGCCACGGCTGTCTTATCTTAAAAATAAGTACCTAGATCAATTCAGGAGGAAAATACAAATAGATATATGCCATTCTTTGCTACCCGTGTCTTCTATGATTTCCCTCAAGAAGTGGGGATAAGTAGGTACATAGGTACCTAATACCTAATTTACTTTGTAATAAGTAAGTATTTGAAATAACTTTGTTTCTGTTAATGGGGCGGTAACAAAGGCACAAAGCAGCTCTATAATTAGGTACCTAACAATAATAGGAAGGTACAGTAAATGTTACCTACACATAAAGTTTCTTTACCTCGGGTAATGGTTGCACAGTTTTGTTGTGAAGATGAATGCCTCCTACTTCGACCACGGACGGCGATAGCACCCTGACTCCATTCAAACTATAATGAGTGTTCACAAGCATAACACTAAAGTTCTTCGCTATTTCTTCCAGCGGAGGCAACTTACGACCGAGTCTTGCTTCTACAACACTCTGCTCATTCCGATTCATATATTTTTGCCATAATGTGTAGAAATGCAGATTGAAAGCGTTCTCGAGTTTCTCGAGGAACGTCATTTCGTCAGTAAAAGGCAGCATTATGGAGGGAAAAATTGCAGGGTTGCCGTCAGCACCGACCCTCGCCGGCGTCCAAGGTACGAGGGCACACGACATCAAACCAACCGAAGGTGCTCCATAATTGTGAACTATACCCATCATACAGTCCGTTTGGAAATGTTCCGCCAACACCACATCATAAGCACCTTCAGCATCAATGAATTCTTTAAAAACGTTCGAATACAGCACCTTCTCACAAAGTTGAAGATTAAAGTCCATAAGATTTGTCATTAGATGGTACTGAGTGGAAAATTTTCTCGCGAAAAAAGAGGGGTCGTCAAGGTATTGTAAATCCACTACCTCTACGTTTAATGGAGCTAGTCCCACTAAGCTGACATCGCGGCGATTCTTAATAGGCTTCGCTGATGGGAAGAAGGAAACCACAGTCACCTCATGACCACGATTGGCTAACTCGTTCAATACTGGTTCAAACACCATGTGATGACTCTTTCCAGGATACGGAAGCAGTGCCAATATTTTATACCCTTGAGAAACACCCGCGAATAACATAAACACTATAGGAAGTAACATCGTGTGTTATTTTCGTACACGTCCATGCATAAAGATAGCGGGTGGACAACTGCAGTTAGCCAATACATAGGTTTGCACTTATACCTATGCAATTGTGTATCTCTACACATCTATTATTGGATAGCCAAGAGTGGAACGACAAAAGATAATAAACACTACGATCGTAACTACTTGCTTCTGAAGGATGTCTGTCGGTCTGTACGTCATATCGCAGTTTAAGTGATTGGAATTAGACCGTTATTAATTAATGTTTCATGTTTGCTGACAATTTTAGAGCTGCCTTCATAATCCTAGGGCATACATAGAACCTCTTTCTATTCCCAATGCACAAAGTTTCTACTAAGTAAATATTATTAAGGTAAGTCGTGAATGCTAGCAGCCAACCACACATGCCGCGACTGCATCTCAGACAGTCTCTGACTCGCAGCTGCCGAGGTACGCCAAACGGTGGACGCATTCCACCGCCTCCGTGCCGATGACCGGCGGGAACGAACTCTATGCCCTGCACCACATTTCCTGTGCTGGGTCAAGAAAAGTGGCGCTTTCGATCAGTTACCAAATATGCAATCTAAGCTTGTCAATGCCTTATATGCCTCAGCTGTCAAACTGGATTCAATTACTTACGAACATAAATTACGGTTAATTAAAAAAAAAAACGCTACGGTAATAAAAGACAAATATATAAAATAACAATTTAATTCAATCACTATTGGCGTTTTCTTCTCTCTTGTTCTTCCGTTGTTGTTCGGCCTCGTGTATAGCTGAGAATACGGCGCCCGCTTTTACTTTCTTCAATATTCTTTTGTCGTGGAAAGGATGTACATGAGCCGATATCCTGAAAAGAAATTAAAATTAGAATTTATTGATTGTTAGGCACAACTTTAATGTTAGGCTTAAAAATAATAGCACATGTACTGAATCTGCACAGCTTAAACCTTCGCCTAAGGTAAGTTATCGACGACATAATAGGTGTTTCCCTCGATTTTAATCTGTCGAAGAATACTTTGAAAATGTACTGTCATCATCATCCTTTCTACTCTCTATTTGCAGAGCACAGCGATGAGTCTAATAATAATCAGTATGCTTGCTCAAGTGAAACAGGATAAGATTACGGGGTCTTTTGCACCCCAGTCTACCAGAGGCTGGTTTTAGCCTTTTTAACATGAGATAATCGCGTGCATACATATAACACAAATTGAGAGATATTTTATTGGAGTCTTTTAAAAACTGATATCTTCCATATTTTTTTGTAAACCTCACCTTTGTACAACAACATCATCTTTGGTGAAGACATGCGCGGGACATTTAACGCTGTTGAGATAGTCGACGCACCGCCATTGTCGCGTATTGTTCCTATTCGTATGCTTCAGATAGTACACGTAGCGGTTCAGAATCATCTGGAGCGAGCCCTGGTTCGATACCGTAAACTGCATTACGCTGAGATCTGGAAATATTAAGACATCACATACTGCAAAGGAGATAATGATATTTTGTGAATGGCAGAAGCAATTTTAATATATCAGCAGGCCAGCAGGGGCTTTTTTTTGTAACAGGGGGAAAATCCTCATGGACTACCCTCCACCTGGGGTCGGTGGAGGGGGTGTGCCGGACTCTTACCGGCTAAAAACCCACCCAGTGTTGCCACCAATTACCTTGTGTCGAGGGCACGGGTATCGCCTAAGCATTCTTCCGCACCCCCGACAGGTATTGGCCCGCCAGATGTTTGAAGGCGGGCCCCGTCACCGTAAGTGGCCATCAGCCAGCGGCCACAGTGAACTCAACTAGGAGAGGCGCGCGCAACACTACGCCACCGTCTCGAGGCCTGTTTCTGTTCGGACGACAGACGCCCCTAGTCTGTCGCCCGCAGGCCGCGCCCTATGGTGGCCGGAGATCGGCCACCCTGCGACGCCCACTACGTCTACTGCGGGCGGGGAGAGTGGTACTAGTTTCCCTCTCCCTTTCCGCCGTCTCCTTTGCGACCATCACATCCTCGCAAAAGGAGGCGACGGCGTTCCACCCTTCTTCGCTGCCGACCATGCAGGACACGACAGCCGGCAGCGAAAGACTACCCGCAGCATCTACTGCTGCTGCCAGGTCACGGCGCTGCGTTGCCCATGCTGGGCACTCCACCAACGTGTGCAGCGAGGAGTCTTCGCTGCAGATGCCACAGTGGTGGCATTCGGGCGTAGGCTCCCGGCCTATGCGACACAGGAACTTTCCGAAACACCCGTGTCCGGTAAGAACCTGCGTCAGCCGGAAGCTGAGGGAGGCCAGCAGGGGCTGAATTAAGTCCACTGAGGATTTACTTTGTTACAGCTGCTAACTACTTAAAACTACATATACTTTTGACTTAAAAAGGGCTTTTGAAAATAGTATTGGTACTCTCTTACACTAAGAAAAAACATTTTTTTTTTTTATAACTTTTCTAAGTTTTTATGTACTTTCTAAGTATATCTTAGACACCATTGACTGTGTTCGGATGGCACGTTAAACTGTAGGTCCCGGCTGTCAGTGAACATCCTTGGCAGTTGTTACGGGTAGTCAGAAGCCAGAAAGTCTGACACCAATCTAACCAAGGGGTAGCGGGTTGCCCGGGTTACTGGGTTGAGGAGGTCAGATAGGCAGTCGCTTCTTGTAAAGCACTGGTACTTAGCTTAATCCGGTTAGACTGGAAGCCGACCCCAACATGATATTATATGGGATACAAATGTAAAACTGCAGAGAACAGAAAGGAGTAATAAAACATTACTTACTAGATGGTTCGGTACCGTTTTTACTGTCAATCTTGTCCGTCAACCCTTTGATTTCATGTGATCTGTGTTCCTCTTCATCTTGCTCATCTTCATATTGTTCCTCATTTATTGACGTTGTACTTAATATGTTTGGACCTTCAACCTCACTGAAATAGCAAGAAAATTGAATTAATTTAAAAATAATTAACTTGTGTTATTTTATTTTTAAGTGTGTGCTGTTCATTAAAATTCCATCCATTGGCTGTATAGTTATATTGGTTGAGTGAAGATCAGATAGGCAGTCACTCCATGTAAAACAATGGTATGCTGTTGCATCAGGTTACACTAGAAGCTGCCCTCAACAAAGTTGGGAAAAGACTAGACTAGATGAGGATAGCTATATAGATAAGATGCAGCTATCGGTAGCATTGGTATACAATCAAAATTAGCCTAAAATGGGGATAAACCTGCTAACACCTCATCCAATATTTTTGTGCTTACAAAAGTCCAAATATGAGACCAAAACCAATGGGATTATATGTCTATGGGATGGAATTATTTCCATAAAAAGACCTTTCGTCCTTAGACATCTGTTCTCTTGTTGAATTCAGCTAAAAATGACTACTTACACAATAATATTATCATTAATGGTGTATTTAGGATCATCAACGTCATTGTCTTTGGCACTGGTCACTTCAAAATAACTGATCTCTTCGTCAAGACTCTCCATGTTGCAGTCCATTTCAGTCTCGTTGTATGTTACTTGCTGGTTTGTACTCATTGATTCACTTATTTTCTGAAAAATATTAAATGATCCATGAGTATATTTATAATTTATTGTGCCTTATGTGAAAACTTTTCTATTTAGTTATACATACCATATCTTCAAGGCCTTTTATATGGAGTTCTTTACCAGCTTCTAAAAGTTCATTCAAATTCTCTATGGAGACTAATACTTCACCAGTGTAAACATATTCCAATAGGGCACATAATGTTGTGTAGGATATTTTCTAAAACAAAAGAAAGGATTTAAGTTACCACCTATAAAACAAAGGATAATTCAATGATCATTCTTGAAATGCCATATTTATCAATTTATTGTTTGAAAATAAAAATATTTTATATGGCACGAAACTTTTTTAATTATAAGCAGTTCTCTTGTAATGTTAATACTTCTTTGTAACTTGTAAGTTGAAGCGGCCCAGGAATAAAAACCAATTATTTGATTTATTACTTAACTGCTTACATTCAAGAATATCACAGGATGAGGACATTGAGCCGAAGAGATCAGTTCTTTAATATACGGGCTAGCCAGCGCGATGATCACTTGGTGCACCTTCACTAGATGACCGTCTGCAGCGATGGTCATGTCCACAAACTCACCATTCTGCAAGAAATGCGAATAAATCAGTAAAATAACAGTTAACAGTGATCGCCTTCTGTTTATTTTGCGCAAATTGTAACCTGTTGCAAAGAGCTTAGTCCATGACATATATTCTTCTTGTGCGCATTCCATAATAGAGAAAATTGTGATTGAGCCATCACAATTTGGATTCCTGCGCCAGTTGTAATAAAATGTATTTATTTACGAAGTTCTGTTTTGACGACAACGACGCTTTTCTTCTTTCCTTCGTCTCAGTTGACGTTTTGGAGTGAATTTTGTTTTGACATTCGGATTTTTAAACGCCAAAGGGGGATAGCTTTATATTAAAAAGAGTATGACTGAAAGAGATGGCGCAACTACAAAGTGGTTAAGATCCTAAAAACGATTATCTGGAACGTTTCATCTCCCTGTGTTGTAAGATGAGAAAATTAATTGATCAATCAAAAAAGTATTTTACATACAAGTAATGATAATAAAGAAAATCGACAGATTAAAAGATTTTATTTTAAGTTGAAATAGTTTTTTTGTATTTACTAACCCATATCAAAATGAACTTTAGGTCGATTCTCGATTGATCAACTTCTTTCATATATTCTATGTATTTATTCACAAAATATTTACATTAATTGAAAATAAAATAAACTTATATATATATACACAGCTTAAAACTAATACAGGGCATCAAAAAATTGCTCCTCATCGCCGTCACTGGGTAATGTACCCAAAAGACTGGCAGCATTGCCACGTTGGATGGCAATGCTCAACCTCTGTGCGAAATAAAAGCCAGCCTTTGGGTCCCGGGAAGTGTCAACCAGGCGCTGGGAAATATCCCTGGCAAGAAGGTGGGCGCTCGGACCCCACGGCCCTAGAGTTTCAACCCCAAACGGCTCAAACATGTAATTGCCTATAAGGTTACTATATTTGCGCCGCTTGAGGTTCTCTGCTTGTGCAGCGGCGGAGCCAGCACGACATGCAGTTCCGGGAAGGTGAGATGGCGCAAGAGTGTCGACGCATGTCGCGTCCCACACTAAAGTCCTACCCACCTTCCACGGAAATAGCGACATGCCGTCTGGTCTCTTGCCATCGTCGCGTGCCAAGCCATTTGGTTCGAGTACGGCTGGCACGCCGACGGCAACAAGAGCGCGACGGATCACGTCGTTTATGTTGGCATGTCGTGGTATGCGGCCCGCACTCCGGCTGCACGACAGGCCGTGGTGACCGAGGCTGTTGACAGCTTCCCCGCAGTGGCAGCGATGAGGAGAGCAGCATGGAGCACCTAGTCGGAGGCAAACGGCGAGTCTGAAGGTGGTGTCATCAAACATGGTGCCTGTGTTTGAGGACGGAAGTGCAAGAAGCATATCAATAAAAAATATCAACTTCTTGATTTAGAAAAAAAATTATCTATTTTTGGTTGGCAGCACTATTCACGGGCCAGCTGTTTTTGACATTAAGTTAAATATAAAATTATAGGTTATCCGACCCATAAAAACAAAACAAAAAAAAGAAACTTTGGGGTGTTATTACAATATCGGCAAATCTGTTCGTTATTTTAAAGCGTCTTTATTAGCAAAAACTCTGTCATGGCGTTGATGAAAGCCAAAGATATCCCAGAGGGTGGGGTGGCTTTAGACGAACTCGAAGCTACTGAGTATGTTTGGAATCTGGTGTTTGATTGGGAATCTACATCTGATACGTAAGTTACTAACTTAAAAGATAGAAATTGGAGGCTGTTATCTTCAGTCTATCTCATATCCTGTATGATGAGTCTTTCTTTTGGCGAAATAATTTTCAAAATCAGTCCAGTAGATTCAGAGGTTATTTACTCACTAATCTTCTTCAAAATAAATAGACCTGAAGTAATTAAACCTAATTTAATTTATAAATTTCAGCTGGGCCTTAAAATATGCACCTATGATCCTTGGAGGTGTGAACGCAATGTGTGGTGTTCTGATAAACAGGCACTACAGAAATAGGCTAAAGTTAGGCAGCTATGGCTACTTCGCTTCTGTTGTTCCTATCACTGTGATGCCTGCGGTTTTAACTGCCTTGTTTCATAGACAAGTGAGTATTTCATTATGTACTACACAATGTAAGGAAAAAATAACAATATGCACTGTGTCCAAGTGCTGTCATTTAGAAATTCTATTACCAGTACCTAAGTACGAAAGCAGCAGATTAATTTTTATATTGACCCAGAATATTCTAGACACAGTAAAAATATTAACCATCTTATAAAATTCTTGTTGGAATTTTCAGTTAATATCAACAGATTTGTTATTAATGAAGAATCAGGGATGTCCTCTATGTTACGAGGTGAGGTCAGCAGCTGTCCAATGTAGTTTGGGAACTCTGTACCCAATGTTATTGGCCCCCACCTCTGCATTGATGGTAATTTTTTTGTTTATTCTGTTTTTTTTTTTAGTACATTGCAAACTTGGACATATTTTGGCTAAACACCATGAATGATCTGTTTTCAAGTGTTGTGATGTGATATCAACATGGCTGCTACCATTTCTTACCAAATACCACAATTTAAAAATCTAGCCATAAGTTACATTTAAATTATCTCAGCTAGATCTATCTTGGAAACCTAAGTAAACAACTTTGTCCTTTTTTTACTGAAAAAATATATTTTTCTTTCAGTTTGCAAATCGCTACTCAACATACAGAGTTCCGAATTTGAATGAGGGTGCTAAGGTAATGTTTCAATTCTTAAGGAAAGTGACAAGACCCTACAATAGCACCCTGACACTTATGGTTGTTGCCCAAGTACTAGCCTCGTCTATATTCACATACTACGAAATGGTGAACAATTTAACTTTAAGAGCAAAGATAATGGAGATTGAAGCTAACATGGAGAAAGAACAGCAGTGAACATTGCTTCAATGCTAATGTAGATGCATTTTGTACATAGGCTATTTTATTATTAAATTGTTATGTTTAGTCATGTGGCTCTTTTCTTATTATGTAATTGCTCCTTATTATATGCTTTGTAAGATTAAGCTAGTAAGAATGACCATCAGAGTCTTTAAAAAGCTAAATATATCAAACCTCTTCTCCAAAAATTGAGATTATAAAATACAAAGTCACAACTTAGTTCTTCAAGCAGTTAAGAATTTAAATAAAAATCACGAAATCTCTTCAAAGTTACCTATATTATTAGTTTAATCATGTTTAAGAAATACAAAAACGAACAACAAACTATGCACACAACTGTTGCCAGATATAGTACAATTTCTATGTATGAACACATGCAAAACTGTTCTTTGAGACTGTACCGACCATTCAGTGACTGTACAGACCATAAGTGAATACATGCGTAAGTTAGTTATTAAAACTATTCCTTACTGTACATACTTGATTATGGATATGCTTCATACACACTAACCTACCGTCTTTCTAACTAAAGAGTCAGTGAGATAGTCATATTCTTTTGCAGTATCTCGCTCACTCGCTGTGTTCCGAATGGCGCAAGTTTCGTACAAAACCGTTGCTTAATGCTAGATTTCAAACCTATTTGTGGCTGCTATAGTTACATCACGATTATATGACTTTTGGCTAGCTTCAGAATATTTAAAGCACTAGTAATTTGACGGCGTAAGTCCTATTCTTGTCCTATGTGTTCATTAACAAAGTCTTTTCGAATAGCATCCCATCACGCGTATTTATAAGTAACTCGATTAACTTTCGTCAGTCACAAGTTGAGTAAATGCAAGGTAAAACAATAATACACTGTAAAACGTAGCAAACGGACACATTATTCACTCAAAAACAACATAGTAATAAAGAGTATTTATTCCAAGAAGTTGAGGTGCAAGCGTTAGTCAATTAAACCATAGGGCTGAAGGGAGCCAGAAGTCGGAAACAATTGAGTTTACAAAATAAAACATAATGTATAATTCTAATAAAATAATAATATATCTGCTTAAAATTATGATACATATTGATTTTCTATATAAAGTCACTCATATTGCTGAAAGTACATGTATTTGTTTTTCTAAGCACATACAATGAAATAGCTGTGTAAAAAATTAAACGATACTTTATTTACCCACTCCCGTATTTAGCTTTTAAGGAAAAACAGTTTAACATTAAGGGGAACTTTAGAGCGCCGAATGTTTCAACGAGCTTATAATAAAAAGTGCAACACCACTAAGTTAGCCTGTATGTGCTTAGTTCGTCATAATGTTAGTGCCGTTCTTACAACAATCGTACAATAATCTGCCACGAGTCAGTGAACTACGGTATTAATATTAACTTCTAGCTGTTCACTATAAAGGATAACAATTTTGTACGGACTACGATCAGAAGATGTGCTGACCACATGAAAAAGACCCTTAATTTGTGACGTTATAAATGTTTAGTTGGCAAAAAAAAGAGTAATGCTTACTCAAGCAGCTCAAGACGAGATGAGATTCATGATCAAATATTTTCTGTATACCTATCTGCTGTTGGAGTTCTATAGGTGTAGGTAAATCTTTCTTTTACCGACTGTACAATGAGAATAAAATCTGAGCGAGTGGGCGCCGAAATAGTAGGACGGTGACGTACCTCACTCAAGTGGGATTTTGATAATCCTGTACAAACCAGTTTAGTATGCATTTTGCTATATTTTTAGTAAGTGACCATACTGCAACAAATATTACATTCGTAAAGTTATACAAGTAAAGGATTCTGTATACCTCATTGACATAGCAATGTCACAATTATAATCGCGTGTAATAACTTCTGTTAATGAATCAATTGTTGACACAATCTGAAGTCGCATTGTTAAATGCTACACAAAACATTAAATTGCAAGTCATGTTCCGTCATTTATTCGTCGTACCATGCAGTTTAACACATCTTCTCATCGGATCCGTACATACGATGAATAAGCAGAGAAGCGATACATTTCTCAGAACATTACACTGCCACAACGCATCGATCTCTCTGCACCAAACCATTATGGTTTACATTATTGAGACGTGTAAACAACTCGTTTATATTTACATTATTCATGATACATTTCCAACAATTCGTGTGTCATTTGTTACCTTGGTATATTTTACTTGGGTACACAACATCAGAACTTATACCAACAATCCATAGGGTTCAAATCTGTCTATACTATCAGAGCAGTTTCCTAAGAATATCTTGTTGTGCCCATATTAAATGTAAATAATGTTAATTCATTACCAAGATAACGAAATGAACACCATTCCCCCATGCCCCATCAACAAACATGATACCAATATTCTACCGATTCAACAACTTTGAATCACATAACAATTTGCATGATTACAAAATTAATAAAAGTAAGACACACTTACATTCTACAACAAACGAATTCTTAAAGTAATTACTTTATTAAACCTTTTTTTGTTCACTTTAATTCTTATATATTTTTTTTAGAATTTTTCTTTAAAATATTTTGTTTTTTTTTTCGAGAACAGTCGATCTACATAAAAAGTTCTTACATGATAGGTATAGGGGAGTGCTTACCCAAGCGTAGCGCGATTTCGCATGTAAGTACTTTTGTTTGGTAAATTAAAAAATCTAATTATTTGTCGTAAGATATTACATTGAGATCCTGATTACATATCATGTTCGATGTGTATGTGTTACAATTTCACATAAGGAGCGATTTAAGAGTGTTGATGTGACCCAGACACGAGTGACAACTCGTTAAAGGGACAGCCATATCGGAGTTTTTAAATCCATTTTGGGCCCTCCATATCAGGTCCAAGTCGTAGTGTTAATAGGCCTTTTTTTTAAGATCGATAAAACAACCATTTCGATCCAATAGAGTTTGGCGTTTGGCGTTGAAGAGTCAATAAAACTTGGCACATCAAAGTTCAATTAAGCGCAAAATGACCTGATTCGATTGTTTTTACTGCCTAGGAGTGAAATGACCCCTTTGAATACACAGTGATTTATTCGTAATAGAAAGTAGGGTAAGGTTAACGAACACAAGTCATGCGACAAGTAGCCTTGTGAACAGACAATACTTTTACAATTTATGTAATCGCAGACTCGTGTAGAGTATTATAATGCATCGAGCTACTCGACTAGGCTTCGCATTCGCACGAGTGCACAATCTAATAATGCGGATCTTATATAGCATAATCGCATTTGTAATTCCCGAGAATCTGGTAAATACTTAGAATACACATATGACTTGAGAATTCAGTCTAGACAGGACCTCTGGGTCAACAGCATAATGAAACAGTTTGATAATATCATAATATCATTGCTGTAGATAGCATATTGACTTGTCACGTTAAGCGATTCGTGTCGAATTACCGACAGCCAAAATTGGTCTGGACGACATTATCAACATGTGAAATTGTAACCATACCACTAAATATTAAGATTCACTCAGTAATACAAGATTCATCAAGTATGGAAGCATGGGCAACCCTTAACTAGCCAACCATGAGTCAAATTACAAATTATTCACTAACCAATGTTTTTTTTTTTTTTTAGTTTTTAGACCCACGGTAACATATTCCTACAACAACGAAATAACCAAAATACAAATCGTGCTTAGTCAAAATTTGATCAAAGTGTATTGCCGATACGAAACGAAAAATTAAAATCTTAATTTTAAATTAGCTCTATTTTTATTTGTTGCAAATAAGTATACAAATGTGTAACACTATGAATAAATAGTATACTCGTGATCAAGTCGATATTAATATAATTCATAAGCTTTACTGATTAGATGGCACTTGATGTTCTCCTCAGAGGAATGTCGTTGGCAGTGATGTATCTTAACGTTAAATGATTTGAATCAAACAGGACCGTTCGCTGGGCTCGCTCGCCAATTCACTTTGAGCATAATCCTGACCGGCCGCGGTCGCAGGAGCCTCCACGTCACATTGCCTCCTCGCTAACTGATTCTGGACACTAGACGTACACTTACAACCTACATTATTACTAACACAATATTTGTAACCACTGTGCCCGCTCCAACTCCGATATATTTGCTTATTATTATGTGTGTATGGTATAGTTTGATACACAAGTCTCGTGTTTTTATTAAGTTGGGACCCGTGAGCGGGTTCGTTTACTATTTGCTAGCAGCGCTGGCTGATGTATTCGTTGTAGGACGCTGAGATCTCCTCGGACTGGTAGCGAGTGAGCTTGATGCTCCGTCTCATCTCACCGGTAATAGCGGCCTTGTACCCGCCCTTTCTCAGCAGAGAGTCTATGGTCTGAATTTGGTCCCAACCTGAAATCACCCCGTATGTTTCGTAAGTATTTGAATAGGAATTTTCAGTCAGAGGATGTACGTACCTATACCCTATTTTTTGCGATTTGTTTAAACAAGACTAGTAGATTACAAAGCGTATAAATAGCTTTGAAGACTGCAGTGGTCGGTTGCTATATTGAAAGATGCAACGAAAAGCCAAAGAAATCCTTCAAATTCTTCGTAAATTGAAAAAAAAATAGTGTATTGGTACAATCGCCTGTTATGGAATACATACCAATAACGGTCAGTACCCTCATGTCGTGAGACATGGGGCCTTTCGTTCTTGGCCTCTAACCGCGGATGCTGTTAGAGACAATTCAAACACTGGCTGCTGCAAAGACAGCTGTACAGCGTACTAACTTTCAGGCTGCTTTCAACAGAAAATACACACTTCAGCATTGGTTCGAGCATAACTATGGCATAATAATCCATAGAACATCTATGCACGCCAACTGTTTAGGTTTTTTTTTATGGAACAAAGTTCCTTAGTGCTGCTTGTTGTAAAATTATGATGTAAGGAAAAGGCCTTATGTCCTTTCGATGCCTTTTTCTCTTATCCATCTTCTCTTAGATATGAGAGTGTGTGTGCGTAAGGAACTTCGTTCCCCTGGGATACACGTTCACCAGTACCTACTGTCACTCTGTGTCAGCTTCAGTCGCATTTATGCCCGATAACTATAGTACCATATGACATTTTAGAGCTGGTCAGAAGTTGATGTCTTGTATGTATGGTACACATAATACCAAAGTGCACATTCCCATGAATATAAACATCCATCGGCTATATATCAACCAGTTTTTCATTTAAAAGACCTGAATAATTATTTAAAAAATCGAGAAGCGCATATCGATTTACAGTAACAAGACCCACCTTGCTCAGTAGCAACTTGAGGTAAGTAAGTAGCGGTGCGCTTGGAGCCTCGTTCACTGATGAACTCGATGCGGATGCCGTGCTTGCCCAGCTTCCAGTCCAGGTAATGTTCGGCTTCCTCGAAGTGCTGCAGGATGGAGACTGATACAGTCAGCCGAGGCACCTCTTCGCGGGTGATTGGCGCGAAACGGGAGTCCTTCAGCGCGCTAGTTATCGCGTATTCGCGAAGACCTAGGACAAGAGGTCGTTCAATTTATACACGTAAAGACGAAAGTTTTAATTATGTAAAGCATAATTCTTAGCCAATCTTAGATCTTACTGGTGAATGTATGTTTTTATGGGTAATTTTGTGTTTATAAAGAAATCTTAAATTGAACTAGTATCAGTCTTATAAGAAGGAAGAAAAGAGGCACTGTTTTTATGAATTTTGCTGTTAGGTAAGTGCAAGTAACTTGCTAGCAAGGTTGGAAGAACAGTTATTTAGCTTTTGAATCACGTTGATATTATGTTTTTATAACTTCCACACAATGTCAGGAGTTTCTTTGTTTAAACTTATTGTTTGTATTAAAAGTCAAACAAATTATTTCTCAAAGTCAACATAGGACACTGTGTAAATTGTTATTTCTGTTCTTATCTTGTGTATTAAGAATGAAACCATTTTGTGCATTTCATTTAAAACGTTGGCTTAATTGCTTAATAATGACTCATTCAGCCTGATAATGTAGCTCGAATTTTAGTTCTATTAGCCTAAAGATTCGAGTTATGGAAAAAAATCAGTGGAATTATAATTATTATGTATTCAATTTTTATATTAACACAATAATTGAAATGTACTATTCAATTGACCAAATAATTGACCCTTGTTTTGACTGAGCCAAGTTATAGGTAACAACACAGTAGGATTTTCTTAGGCAGGAATAACAGGGCAATTCAAATAAGATGTATTTCATTTATATTCAACAACTTTGTTGGAATGTTTTAGTACATAGTAACAAAGTATTACTAAGTTAAATACACAATTGTTCTGGCAGATGATCGCTAATAAGTGAACAAGGTCAGAACATAGATATAGGTATTCTTCTACACTCAAGAGATTAAATATTTAATCTTAGTAAAACAAACATGGCCAGTAAGTAGGCATCTTTTGTTGTTCATACCTGAGTGTAAATGCATTGCATTGAATGTGCCGATGCACCCTCGCAGGCGATGCTCCTTACCAATCTTCCAGGTCACAAATAAAGGACTGAAAAAAAAACACAAGCAACTTAACACAATGAGAAAAATAAATCATTCCATAAAAGTTCAAACATTAGTTAAAGTCTAGCTTTATTGCACATTAGACATTCTGTAACAGTAGTTAACACAGCAACACAATAGCAAAACAGTACACAAACTGTTTACTGCATTTTCAACTTTATGCACTTTCACATAAAGAATGTATTAGCATGCACATTTTCGGAAGGTGATGGGAGTGGAGGTGTATTGACCGCGAATAAAAAACAAAATTGCCTTTGTGTGGGTGTCAAATTATGAGCAAATAAATCATTTATGTTTACTTTCATACACAATGTAAATTGAGTGAAAGTGGAAATGTGCAGCTATTTGTGGCTGATTCAAGAGTTCCATACAAAAATCGTAAAAGGTTTTTAATTCATTAGACTGACCTCATTCGAAACAAAAGATGTGGAGGTAGCTCAACAAAGCATGTCCAACAGGATAGGCAGTAATATAATGATAAGCTATACTTGTACTTACGAGGGTGAACCACTTACTAGGCATCGTTAGTAAAGTTTGGCGTCTGAGGAGGGTCCATACTGTGCAGCTGACAATACAAAACATCGAAACAAAAGTAACACATATCAGGAATAGCCACAGACTCTTGGTAACCATTCAAAGGTCGATCTATATTGTTACTGTAAGAGTTGTTTAGTTTCTGTTTTTTTGTACCACAACATACTGAAGACATCTTGGCTGCTAATACCAGTTAATTATCCTAAGACTATGAAACAAAGCAGTCACACAAATCTCAGAAGTAAACGAAACCAAACACTCGTTTCACTCAATGGGGTTTTGTAACCACAGGTTATAAAACACCAATGAGCCTGTGGAACTTCATTTGACAGCCAAAATGACAGATAGTGATGGCCGTATGTACGGTGCACTTGGAATTAGTAATATCAAGAAAGTTTTTTATAATCGCTTGTTGTGTTGTTTGTTATTGTTAAGATTAGCTAGTTATTAAAACAGTAGGCGACTAAAACGATAACTGATACACAAATGAAGAATGTATAGAAGAATGAAGACGGTTGCACGATACGCATGCATTTTAATGCCACCGCCCGCCGCGACGGTATTGAACTTACTAAAGTTTACATAAACATTGCATTTTGCTAGAAAATGGCTTTGTGTATGGATGATTACAATTGTCTCATGTGTCATCGTATTATTGTCAGAGGTATCTAATGGATTGCGTTTTTGGGTTCCGTGCCCGAAGGGTAGAACCTATTGTAGGTATTCAAACTTCTGGTCTTCTTGAATATCTTTATTAATAGTTAAAGAAATACACTCACATTTTGTTAGGAATTATAACATTGTTCTCACTGGTTTTTACATCATGACAATTCACACCACAGTCATTCTTTTTCATAGACTAACAACCCTACATTTTTTAAATGTCATAGACTATAAATTCCTAACACCTTCTCCTATTTTTAATATATGAACATAAATTAAAAATACCTTATAATTACTTCAGAGACACCATCAGTTTTCAAAACATTAACTTAAACAAGTATTCAAAACATTAACTTAAACACTTCTAATCATAACACTCAATAATTCACACAACAACTTTATCGCAATGAAATTTAAATTTTTCTTTATATAGTGGTTTCGTCAACATATCCGCTATCTGATAATTTGTAGGACAATATATAATATCTAAATATCCTTTCTTATAATTTTCGTGTATAAAATAAAATCTCACATCTATATGTTTAGATCTCTTGCTGAATGAACCTGTTTTTATCAATTGGATAGCACTCTGGTTATCAATATTCAAACTAATCTTAATACTGCTACCAATTAATTCACTTATAAAAGTCTTTAAGTATAAACACTCTTTAACGCAATCTGCTGCTGCTATATATTCAGCTTCAGTTGACGATAGACTTACTATCGGCTGTCTTTTGGAGCACCAAGCTATAGGTCCACCTGCCAACATTATTATGAACCCTGTTGTACTTCGTCTGGTCTCTGTACAACCTGCATAATCTGAGTCACAATATGCATGCAATCTTGTAATATCTTTCCCAGCATTATACAAAATCCCTTTATCTCTCGTTCCATTCAAGTACTTCAACACCTTCTTTACTGCTAATATGTCTTGCCTTGATGGATTTTCTACCTTTTACTTGCTTCATTCACAGCTTGACTGATATCTGGTCTTGACCTGGTTGACAAGTACAATAATCCACCAACTAGTTCTCTGTATGGAAAATTTGACGTAGCCATCTTAGATTCATTTTCCTTTCCCACAATGCATGGAGTATCTGCAGCTTTGGAATCATACATATTATATTTTCTAAGTAATTTTTCTGTATAATTCTGCTGATGCAACAAAATGCCTTGTTCTGATCTTTTATTTCAAAACCTATATAGTTTTGAGGTTGTTCATATGTTTTAAGATAAATTCTTTTTCCAATTGATGCAAGATCTGTAATAACTTTTCCTTGTCTTTTGATATGGCCAAACCGTCATCAACATATATAGCCAATATTATAGTTTTGTCTTCGTTAAAAAACACACACTGATCTGACTTTGTAGCTCTCAGTCCAAGTTTCCTTAAAGTTTCTGTAAATCTTTTATTCCATGTCATTGGTGCCTGTTTTAGCCCATATAGTCCTTTCTTTAAACGACAAATTTTATTAGGCTGTCTTTCATATCCTTCAGGAATATACATAAATATGTCTTCCTTTAACTCGCCATACAAAATGCTGTTTTCACATCAAAGTTATCATTTCATATTCCTTTGAAGCAGCAATTGCTATTAATGATTTTATTGCTGATTGACTTACTACTGGACTATATATTTCTTGATAGTCAATGCTTTGCTGTTCGAAGCCTCTCGCTACAAGTCTTGCTTTGTAAGTACCATTTTCTTTTATACAAAATACCCATTTACTTGACAATATCTTGTGTCCTTTTGCTCTTCCTATATCAACTATTTCCCATGTATTGTTACTTTCCAATGATTCCTTCTCCGAATTTATGGCCTTCTCCCAATTATTCTTTTCAGCAGACTTCATGACTTCATCATACGTAAGTAATACATAATCTTGCAGGTAAGCTGGTTTTTTCCGTTGTCGTTTTGTATTTATAGTTTCTATAGTTTCTATCTCTGCAGTATTACTTTCTTTATTTTCATCATTTTCTACTTCATCAATAATATCTGGGATGTTGTCTTCTATTACATTCCTTTGTTGTTCTAACTCTTCTATTTCATAATAACTGTCATCACTTTCTTCTTCTTGATTTATTTCTTCTTCATTATTACCTGGTATTATTTCTGTTATCACCGAACTTCCTGTTTCTTCATACTTTTCTCCAATTTTCTTATTATTATTAATTATAACAATATCCCTTGCTATTTCAATTCTTCTTTCTTCTTTATTCCACAATCTATATCCATTATTAGTATATCCAATCATGATTAACTTTTTGCTTCTTGGATCTAGTTTCTTAATATTTGAATGTAATTGTTTAGCATATACTATTGAACCAAACTTGCATATATTAGATATATTAGGCCTTTTACCATGCCACATCTCATAAGGTGTCTTATTCTTCAAAGATTCACTTGGTAATCTATTTATAATATAAGTAGAACAGTATACAGCTTCACCCCACATTTCTTTATCTAACCCTGAATCAAATAGTAATGCTCTGGTTTTATCTAATAAGGTTCGATTTAGTCTTTCTGCTTTACCATTTAGTTGTGGTGAATATGGTACTGTATAATCTAGTTTTATTCCCTTTTCAGTACACCATTTTTAAAATCATTGCTTGTGTATTCACCTCCATTATCGCATCTTATGGTAGATACCTTTTCTGTTCTCTCTCTTTCTGTTTCTTCTATATAATGTTTTAAATTTTCTTTAACTTCATTTTTATATTTAAGCAAGTATATTTTTGTAAAATGAGTATAATCATCCATGACGGTTAAAACATAACTATAGCCATCATAAGTTTTGTTTTCGAACGGTCCACATACATCAGTATGTAATAATTGAAGTGGTCTACTGGCTCTGTTTCTTACTGTGTTAAATGGGAGTCTTGTTTGTTTAGCTTGTGTACAGATTTCACATTCGTCTATTTGCCTTAATCCATTTATTTTTATTCCATCTGCCACATCTGGTAATATATCTAGTATTTTCTTTCCTGGATGTCCAAGTCTTTGATGCCATTCTAAGGCAGTGCCATTTTCTTTCATTAACAGTGTTTTTTCTTGCATATTATTATCATCCAAATTAATTTTATATAAACCGTTTTCTTTTTCCTGTTAATATTAATTCTGACTCCTTATATATTTTACATTATCTTTGGTAAATATAACCACTCCTTGATTGTTTGTAACTGCATTAACCGATAATAAATTTTGTGATAAGTCAGGAACAAGCAGGGTATTATTAAGAGTACATTTATTGCCAATGACTTTACCAGTCCCTTTCACCTCTATTGTTTCTTCATTTGCAGTCAAAACAGATGATGGTTTACATTCAAAAAATTTTAGTATGTCTAAATTTTTGGTCATGTGTGCAGTACACCCAGAATCTACAACAAATTCTTTCAGTTTTGGTTCTTGAATTTCACCGTTTGTAAAAAATGCCTTTTCTATTCTTTTGTTACTTTTTTCTTCATTCTCATTCTTATTCTTATTTTTGAAAAACAATTTTCTTCTCTGTGATTAATTTTTTACAGATTGAGCACTGTTTATTTTAAACTTACAGTCTTTATCTTCATGGTTGTCCCTTTTGCAGATACTACAGGCTCTACAGTCTTTCTTCATGTGCCCTGTTTTGTTACATTTGAAACATTTTATTGTATTAAACTTTTTCTTAGATGTAGATGAAGATGTAGCTTGAAATGCTAGCTGCTTGTCACTGTCTTTTGCTTTCAACATTCGATTTTCTTCAGCCAGAAGTCTGTTTGTTAAATTTTGAAGGGTTTTTTTATCGTCTGCCATGCATTCCCAAGAAGTTATAAAATAGTTTAAATTATTTGGTAAACAGCTTAATATTTTGGATATGACCATTTCATCATCTATTTTTGTTCCTAGCTGATTTATACGAAATTGTAAATTTTCTATTTCGCTTATTAATTGGGAAAGCGATTGACTGTCCTGTTTCTTATATGTGAAAACTCTTGTAATAGGGCATCTTTGTTTCTTTGCTCAAAACCTTCGAATATTTCACATAATTTTACGTACATTTCACGTGCACTGTTGCAATTAATTATGTGACCTTTTAGTTTCTTATCAATACTGCTTATGATAATTCTTTGCACCTGAGCATCTTTGATACTGAAGTCACTTTTCTTGTCATCTTCTTTTATTTGTGCAATTGTTTTTGCAAGATTTGCCGCTTTTAAGTGTATATTGAATTCAAATTTCCACAATAAAAATGTTTCCGCATCTTTTAATTTTTCTATCTGTATTATCTCAGGTTTTTCCATTTTTTAGTTTTTCACCGTTTTTTATTTTCTTCCTTGTTATTACTGTTTTTTAGTTTTTTTCACTTGTTTTTCATGTTGGGTTTTTCATTACCCAATCCCGGTTTTTAATTTTTTCTTCTCGGGCGTTCTGGGCCCATAACCTATTGTAGGTATTCAAACTTCTGGTCTTCTTGAATATCTTTATTAATAGTTAAAGAAATACACTCACATTTTGTTAGGAATTATAACATTGTTCTCACTGGTTTTTACATCATGACAATTCACACCACAGTCATTCTTTTTCATAGACTAACAACCCTACATTTTTTAAATGTCATAGACTATAAATTCCTAACAGAACCGAACCCAATTACTAAGACGTGCGTCGCGTCGATTACCATCTGTCCGTCTAATGGAGAACAAAATGAATTTGGAGATATCATAACTGAAAATCTTCTAAGGAAGCTAAGACGACTCATTGACCGTAGTAGCCTCGTCAAAAAGCGGAGTGCAAACTCCTCGCTAAGCAACGCGTGGTGCTCCAGTATCTCCCAACGATGATGGCGCCATTACCGCCACCAAAGCGAAATAACAAAAAATAGTAACAACTAGAGTAGAATAAAATATTTTTTGTAGATCCCGAAACCATAATTTTTTTGACCGTTTTAAGTCTGACTTGACCTTAAAAGTTTTATGAGTTCCAATAAGTTGGAACAATGAAGTATTCGGATAGTAAGTAAAATTAGGTTATTACCTAGATAATCTTATAAGCCAAGTTTAATTATTACAAGTCCGTCGAAATATGGCTGATGTAGTGAGCATGAAAGAAATTCTCGACAGTTAAGAGCATAATTAATAATTATTCAACTGATACATTTTTGTTTTAATAAAAATCTATACAACATGTAACGTTAAATGCGCAAAACCTCAGACACCCCAAATATGAATAAAAAAAATGTTTTATGAGATAATCGAATATTGCGCGATTATACTGACCGCCAAGGGGAGCGCCGATAAATCCCGATATCAATAAATCTCCTCACATTTGTTCACTATTTACATTTACAAAATCGGCTTTCTTGTTTTATTGTCTTTGGATTAAATAATTTTACTATCTGTCACTATTTCTATGTTTATAGAAAAAATAAATTTGTTGTTTATGGAGCGATGGCTGTCATCGAGTTTTATTTTACTATCGTAGAAAATAAGAAAGAAGCTTTCAGTGCACATAAATGAAGATATTTTCGTGAATCATGTACATGTTTTACAACTTCCCTTTAGGTCTAAGTGAAATTATGATATATCTGTATTTAGAACCATTAGTGATGTTTAGTGAAAAAGCTTGTTAAGTTCCGACGATGGCGTCCGATGGTGAAATTTCGTGTGCGAATGATCCTAATTTCGCTGTTATTTACTCATTTCTAAAAACATTCGGTAAATTGTACGGCTTAGATGTTCCTACGCTAACTAAATTACAAGAACTTATAGAGAATACACAAGAAGGTGAGATATGTTCGTAGATTCGTCATTTGAAATCATAAACAAACATCTTATAAGTTTTTTGTTGTTAGTGTTGGATCCATTAAAGGAGTTACACTTGAGACTTCTACGCCGTGCTCATAAGACGGTAGCGAGCAACAGATGGGAGAGGTTCATGATAAAGTTTTGTCATCAACAAGGTCACCATCAGGAAGCCTGGGAGATCGAGAGGTTCTCTTACAAGAAAGCTAGCACTCAGGTTAAATTGAAAGTATTGAAGGTAATTACGCCTACACGGTTTTTTTCTAAGATGATGTGCAACTAATCTCATTGATAGCTGGCATCAGTCACTTTCACAAATGATTCATACTTGCTAAAGTGTTCTGCTGTCAGTTTACTACTTGTAATGGATATGAAGGATGTCTGTGTTTACTTATCAATAGCATAGAATCTCTTTTGGCATCTTTTACTGTGACATGTGCTTGAACAGAAATATTTTAACCATTGAATCTTTCTCTACATATTTGTGATTGTATTTATTTAAAAAATCTGTGGCTAGCTGCCAAATGTTTCGGATACCTTCATGTTTCTGTGTCAATTGTTTTGGTCTACATACATTATTCTTAATTTTAAAAATATTTCACTTTCTCATTTTCATATTATAATTTTAGCAATAATATTTAAATTATTTTGCACTTTAACAGCTTTTACTAGAGTACCAATTTACTTGCCATCCAAAGTTCAAGAACGCTGTCAATGCAATATCATGTAAGGAGTTGAGGTTGGATCCTATTGGCCGAGACAAGAATGGTTGTGTGTACTGGTTGCAAGTAGATCATGAAGCTAACCTCTGTTTGTATAAAGAAGACCAAGATGAGGAGACATGGCAGCTTGTAGCTAGGTAACTACTAACTAAACTATATTCAAATTAATGAAGATAACGTTGAAATTGTATACAAGACCGAATACCTAATGCCCTATTTTGCATACAATATAATGAGTTTTTATGATAAAGATAGTCTTATTTGCATTTAGAGTTAATTTAAACAATGTGAATTCATGAATGAAATACTCTTTTATGTGCTCATTAGCTTAAAATTTCCATAAAACTAATAACTTTATCATTTTCTACTTTTAAGTTATGTGGTCAGATTTGAATGAATTTGTTTTTCTTTAATGTGCAGAACTCGAGAAGAACTAGTGAAAGTAATATCTCAATTGAAAAGTGGTGAGGAGGTGTGTCCATTATTTGCAACAAATACCAATGTTAATGAGGATTCTAATAGTGCTGAGATTCCACCGCAGCTGGAGGTAATTATTGCATGAAGTTACAACTATTGTTTGTCAAGTTTTGGATTGTTCTTCAAGTTAGAGATTAATTTTGAACTGGTCCTCATATCCTGGTATGACTAAAATGAGCTTAGATTTATATATACAAAGTCAGCATTTATAAAAAGTTTTGTGAGTGTAAAATATTTGGGCTCATTAAACATGCTGTTTCAACATTTTTTCACTGTATATACCTAGCTTATTTTGACAAATATTATTTGTAATCAATTTTTTCATAACTGTAAATGTGACTTACAAAGTACAAAACATTTTTACAGTCCAATAAATCAGAAGTAGAAGAAGAAAACGAAGAAGAGTTCCTAAGTCCAGAATCTGAATCAGAACATGAACCTGATGAACAAAAGAATGAAGAAGAACCACCACTTGATAAAGAAGAGAGTAAACCAGAAGGTCCATCTGGTGATACAACAGAGAAAGTGGAAGAAGAAGTGGAAAGGAAAGAAGTTGCTGAGAACAGTGAACCTGTCTCAGAAACACCAGATGAACAAGAAACTGTTGATACAACAGAAAAAGAGGACATAGCTGAACAGCCAAACAGTCCTCAGAAAGAGGAGCCTTTAGAATCCACTGACGAAGTAGAAAAGGAACCAGTTACAAGTGTAGATAAGGAAAGTACAGATGAACAAAAGCCAGAAGAAGATAAAGAGGAAGCAAGTAAAGAACAACCTGATGAGGAAGTTGGTGAAGCAATAGAAGAACCTCTAATGCTTGTCACTGGTGAGGGAAATGGTGCAGATTGCGATAGTTCCTATATCATTGGTGAAGAAATTTCAGAACCAGTCATGTTCTTCTATGGAGAAGGATGGGGCTATGACAATGACACAGGTAATCCTGACACTATAGAACAAGCACAAAGTCCAGAAGAAAATTCCACAGAGGAAAATGGCGGTGAAGAGTGTATAAATGGGGAACATCCCCATGAATTGTCTAATTCAAGCAATAAAAATAATGTAGTTAAAAATGTAAAATTAAAAAGTAGTTTACCTTCTGTAACTAAACGATCTTTGAAAAATCAGTCTAATGATGCCACAGAGGTGTTAAATACTGACTCTAAAAAACATTGTGTGCGCGATGTAGATCAATCTGATGGTTCTAATTCCACTAAACACACTGAAAATGAACTTAAAAGAGAAGCTAGTGTTAATGACAAGAGCACTACAGATAGTGAAAGTCCGCAAAAGAATAATGCGAAAAAGGGCCGAGGTAAAGTTAAAAAGAAAAGTAATTTAGCCAGAAACATAAAACTAAACACAAGTACAGAAGTAGTTAACTCAGAGACTGATAACTGTCACGATAGTAAAACAAGTATTATAGAAAAACGAAAAAGTAGTGTTTCCTCTGTAGATCAAGATGATACTGTTAATACAGAAAATGAGAAAGAAAAGAGTCCTGACAAAGAACTCAAAGTAGAAGACCCTTTACCTCCTAAGAAGCTACGTTTAGAAACTACTCCCGAAAGTGACGTAAACACACATTCCAATGAAACAGGAGATAGTGTAGAGAACAGTGAAACTAAGAAAGACAGCTTGAATAACGTTGAAAGCAATCCTATAGAGCAGCGGAAGAAGATAAAAGCTAATAAAGGAAAGTTTAAAAGAAAAAAGATAGTTAAGAAAGATGACGAAAATGTAGATAATAGTGACAAGGAAGCTAATGACAATGGTAAGAAAGAGTGTAAATCATTAAAAAGGTCTCTATTAGACGCTACGATGAGCGATAAGAATAAATCTGAATCTCAAAGCGAAAGTGAGGATGACGAGCCGATCACAAGCGGCAAACGCCTCAAAATTAAACCTAAGAAAATCAGCACATCTACCAGGTATATCCATTTTTTACGGCCTTCTAGAATTAAGACTGCTTCCATATTACGCGCTCATAATATGAGTAGATATTTGTAAGCTTTTGTTTTATGAAGAACATTTTCTTTCAGGAAAAAAGTAGAAGCCAAACTTTTAGAGAAACATTCAAGTGATGAATCTGAGGAAGAGACTCTCTATAGTATAGGTATGACATACTTTATGGTTTGGTACTTGGGAATAAGCTTTTTATATTAAATAGTCATTTTGCTTTCTTTCAAGCATTGTAAACATATTTTTTTTTCCAATTGTCCAGATGTCCTTCCAACAAAGTCCGACATGATCAGAAAGAAATTAGTTTTCTAGTTCAGTGTTGGCTTTCAACTTATGCAATGATATTCCGTCCTTTATAAGAATTTATTAGTAAATAATCGCCTTACTTTCAGCCGGCAAAAAATCGACAAAAAAACTAGTGAAAAAGAAAATCAAAGTGAAAGATAAGGGTAAATCAAACGACAAAGGCAAGTCGCACGACAAAGGGAAGTCGAGCAAAGACCGGGGGCGGGCGTCGGACGACTCGGACGTAGCGCCCGTGCGACAGTCGCGACGGATCGCGCAGATGAAGATCAAGGAAGAGGCTGATAGACGGCATTTAGAAGAAGTTGCATTGAGAGAATTGAAGAAAATACATAAGAAAAAGGTATGGATGAATAAATATACTTGGTTTACCTTATTTCCTAGAGTTACAGCGGTTTGTTGTAATCATTTGCGTGCTTGTGAAAGTAGTAACGCAATCGAAGCTATAATAGACGCTTACTTCACATATCAATATGCATGCAAAGTAATAAATTAATCTGTCTTTATTTTAATAATTTTGTTTCTGTTCGGTTTATTCTATTGGTACTTGGTTTCACTCTTTGGCTGAGTCTTCCTTAATTTTAACATGCGTAGTAGTTACAATCATGTTTGCTATAAAATCTCATTATCTTTTGGGATCACCAAATAACGCAAAAGTCCCCACTGGCACTTAATCGTGTAGTACGACACAATTAAATATATTCAAATTGTGAGATGTCCACAAGGGGTTTTCGTGGCGTGTAATGTGTTCCTCTGTCCCAGGAACGCTAGCCAAGTAAACATGTCAAGACCAAAGCGTCTCATGCATTTTGCAAGCTATGTCTCGATCTGAGCATAAATCCGCCTTTAAATTTAATATTTCGGCTTTCAACCACCTCAGAATAAAGAAGAAGAAGCAGAAGAAGAAGAATGGAGAGCCAGTGGTGCCAGCAGCTCAGAGGGCGAGAGACGTCGGCGGCGCAGCTCGTGGCGCTCCGACCACTCGACGGGGCCGGAGCCCGACTCCGACTCCGACGAGCCGCTGTTCGACATGCCTGATGAGCCGCAACGTATGTGTTACTGCCTCATTTCTTTAGTTTTGGCTGCAAATATTGCAATTTACCGAATGTCACAGTTTACTTTGGCGGCCGCTCTTCTGTAAGCTTGTGTAATCAAGAATAATTGTAAATTCTTTCTTTCCTGTCGTATTTCTATATTGTGTGTGTACAAAAATTTGAAAATAAATATTGACATTCGTTTTTGAACAGCATAATAATATATTTCCTATTGACGAATTTCTCCACAACCCTTTTTTACTTAAATTATGTTTTGTGTTATTTTCAGAAAAAGTAACATTTGTATTTTTCTATACTTTTATAGTGGTTTTCGACAAATCTGATCACGAGTTTTCACCGGAATCTGACTTGGAGAGTGGCGAACCCGTCGAGCCACTCAAAAGAGCACGTACTTTACAAGAAGGTAAGGTTCATTTTCCTGTTCTCTTAAAATGAAATAAAATCTTCATTTCTGTTGCAGAGATATTTTGCTATATAAGATGATAAAATTATCCCACTAAAACCAGGTAAAGAAGACGCCGATGGGTTTTGCAAGCGTTGCGGCAGCGGGGAACAGCCGGAATGGATCCTGCTGTGTGACAAGTGTGACGCCGGCTACCACGCGAGCTGCCTGAAGCCCGTGCTGTTCGTGGTGCCCGAGGGCGACTGGTTCTGTCCGCCCTGCAACCACGTGAGTGACAGTTCACCTGTACTATATGTGCCATACTGCTGTGTGACAAGTGTGACGCCGGCTGCCTTGACAAAAACCGGCACACACACTTTAGGATTCCTTGGTTTGTGAAGTATTTTCAAAATAAAAAAAAAGATTTTTTTATTTAAGGAGTCGAAATTCGAATTTTGCACATGCCACTGTACGCAGTTTCCGAATTATACAATAGCATTTACACATTTAGCTGCTCAAATATGCCAAATAAAAAATACCAAATATACTAATAAATTATAATATAAATAAATAAATTTAATAAAATATATATATATAATAATAAGACAAACACAAACTCACACAAGACCCATACACACCATATTACAAATATTCACCAAAATCGGTTTTAGAGAATGAACGATATAAGATGTATTATTTGTGTATTCGATCGCTTACGCGTCGCGAGACTAAGCGGACGTGTGTTCTGTTTGAGTAAAATGAAATAAACAATTACAACAAATAAATATATTTTTGCTCCGCCAGCATAAAATCTGTGTCGCGTGTGATTTGTAACCGATATATGAACTTTAACAACATGTACTAAATAGATCTATCGATATCTATAAATAGTGTTTTTCGGTAGTATGTCTACTTCCGAAGCGAGCCCGTTTGGTCGTAGCCAATTACTCCAGAGAAGTCCTCCACCGACACCTACCCAACCGCCACCCCCTAGCGCCTCAAACCCACCAGCACCTACGGAGAATGAACAGCCAACTAAAGTCATCAGTACCTCGGAGATACAGAGTTGGTTAGTATCTATAGATACTATCCTGAATGAAGTCTGCACCATTGTCGAAGGCAAAATGAACTCTGAACAGAAGCTTCGTGTCTCCACTCTTTGCCGTAAGGTCCAAAATGGGACATCTCAGATGGCGGTCTTATACCAATCATTGAAGGCAAAAACTATCCAGGCCCATACTACAATCCAGCACCTCCAGGATCAGCAGAATGTTGGGAACTCACTCCAGCAGTTCAGAGAGCTTGTAGAAGCAAAACTTAACCCGCCAGAAAATACTTCTTATGCTGGCATGGTTAAAAAGGGTAGCGACATCGTCCGTCCTGCGAACTTGAAATCAGTCGCCATCTATCCCAGCGATAAAACCCAGACAAGTGACGACACCAAGTCTCTTGTTCAAAAGATCATCTCCCCAGAACAACTGAAGCTGCAAGTTCGTGGCATAAAAAAAGTGAAAAATGGGGGCGTTTTGATTAGCACCGAAAACATAGGCGATATTGAGAAACTTAAAAGTTCGGATAAAATAGTTTCATCTGGCCTTAAAATAGAAGAACCCTCCAAACGCCGTCCCAGGATTGCTGTTATTGGTGTCCCCGTCGCTCTTACTGAAAAAGAGGTCTTTGAATGTATTTACGAGCAGAATCTATCAGATAAGTTGCCAAACTTAACTCGCGAGTCCTTCTTAGAGTGCATCAAATTAAGCCATAAATCGGGTAAGAGAGACCTTTCTACTTGTAACTACATCCTGGAACTACCGGCTAGCATAAGAAAGGTTATCATTGACCAAAGCCGAATTTTCATCAATTGGACATCATGCCCGGTGAGAGATTTCACTATCGTCACCAGGTGCTTCAATTGCCAACAATTTGGACACGCAGCCAAGTTCTGCCGGGAAACCAATCCTACCTGCAGCCACTGTGGAGATAGCGGACACTCCTCCAAGGAATGCAGTAACAAACCTTCCACCCCTCTATGCGCATCGTGTAAACGCTTCAAGAGGAAATGTGACCATCCAACTGGTGATGTAAGTTGCCCTGCCCGTAAACATGCAGAAATGAATTATATTAACTCGATAGACTATGAAGGCGCCTAAGAGCGTCACCGAACACTTTAGTTAATTAGCAGATAAATAGGTAGTTTATATTTTAGTTTATTTTTCTTTTGTAAGTGTCATGACAACTCAGCTAATTTGCGATCTAGATAGTTTTTCTGTGTCAGAGTCTAAAGTATGTAATGTTGAGGATTGTAAACAACTTCTTCCTTCTGATGACAAAGCACTAACCTTACTAACACAGAATATTCGCAGCATAACTCGAAATATGAACGGTTTTGAAGTGTTGTTACAGGATCTCGACGTAAGCTGCGATATTATTGTCTTAACAGAGTGTTGGCTGTCAAAACAGAAGGATAACTTACCATCTCTTGACGGTTATTACTACTACAGAAGTGACATAAACATAAACCAGAACGATGGTTTAGTAGTATACATCAAGAATAATTTAAGAACTGTAAAAGAAGAACCAGTTACTCTGGATAGTAATTGTTTAATAATTAAAATCATTCCCGACACGGTAGTCATAGCCATTTACAGGCCTCCTTCTCAAAACATAGATAGATTCTTAGAGTCACTCGACACAAATTTGAAAAGTTTAACATCCTTCAAAAACATAATACTTTTGGGCGATATTAACATTAACATTGCTTCCGGGAAAATAGATGGTAATATTCATAATTATCTGAATATTTGCGCATTTCATGGACTTCTTCCAGCTCACTACCATCCCACGCATCAGAGTGGCTCATGTTTGGACCACATCTTTATTAAGTCAAAAAATCCATCCAAAACACTAGTTACTAATTCTACGCTTACCGACCATCACGCTGTTTTACTAACATTACAAATAAGTTCACCTAGAAAAAACTGCATGCGTAGCTACACTAGAATTAATATGACTAATCTTGAGAATGACATTCGCGGTTTTGATCTCGACCCAGTTTATAATTCAGACGATGCAAATAGTTCTTGAAATTACTTCGTAAATTTATTACAATCTGCGATAAAGAAAAATACGTTTGCTAAGACAATGCCTAGAAAGTACAGTTGCATTAAACCTTGGATCACCCCTGGTCTCGTTCGATGTATAAGGAATAGAGACAGACTCCGCCAAAAATTGAAACTAGATCCTGATGACAAAGCACTTTCAATAACTTATAAAAGGTATCGGAACTTTTGTAATAATCTTTTGAAAAAATTAAAAAATCAGTACGACAAAAATGAATTACAGAAAGCTGGAAAAAATAATAAACTTCTGTGGAAGTTTGTAAAATCTCATACATTTCGATCAAAAAAATCCGAACCTCCGTTTGACATATTATTGGCAGATATCAACCCAAATGAAGCAATAAATAAAGCAAACGACTTCTTTATTAACGTTGGTAAAAACTTGGCTGAAAAAACACTTTACCCAAGTACCATTTCTCAACCCAACTCGACCGCGACGCCTTCCAAACTAAATTCTTTTGTTTTATTTGATACCGACGTTAATGAAGTAGTCAGAATTATAAGCGGGCTTAAGAATGCGTGTGCCACTGGGTGGGATGACATACCTAATAATGTTCTTAAAACATTTAAATACCTGCTTGCCCCTCCTCTAACCCACATCTTCCAACTTTGCTTATCAAAAGGTATATTTCCAAAACAACTTAAAAAAGCAGTGATCACACCTGTATTTAAATCTGGAGATAAAACAAGTGTAAATAACTACAGACCCATCTCAGTGTTAACAGGCCTCTCAAAAATTCTAGAAAAAATTATTAACACTAGATTGATTAAATATTTAGAAGATAACAGACTATTATCAGATAGTCAGTTTGGTTTTAGGGCTAAAAAATCAACCAGCCAAGCAGTCCATAATTTGACTAACTATATCACTACTAACCTAGATAATGGTATGCACACAATAGGGATCTTTCTAGACCTTGCCAAGGCCTTCGACACTATTTCTTGTTCATTACTTTTGCACAAGCTTGAATCACTTGGGATAAGAGGTAAACAACTCTTACTATTTTCTGACTATCTCAGCGATCGTTATCAATGTGTAAAAATAGGTCAGTATATCAGTTCTGAGCTTAAAAATAGCTGTTTTGGCATTCCACAGGGTAGCATTTTGGGGCCCACATTATTTTTGATCTACATAAATGAGCTATGCAGCCTTTCGCTCCAAAATGGAGTTATAATGTCATATGCGGATGACACTGCTCTATTGTTTTCAGGCAAGTCAAGAGCTGAGGTGTATGATATTGCTCAAAATGGTTTTGACGTTGTGACTAAGTGTCTCCAGAATCACCTCCTAACATTAAACGCAGATAAAACCAATTACGTTTTATTTACAATTAGAAACAATAACATACCACTTAGTAACCTAAACATTCACGCACATATTAACTGCACGTATGCTGACAATGCATGCTCTTGCCCCACTTTAGCCAAAGCTGACCAAGTAAAATATCTAGGTGTTACGATTGACTCAAATCTAAATTTCCGTAAACATATCGAGTTACTATGTACGAGAGTACGCAAATTAATATATGTATTTAAAAATTTACGTAATATTGCCGACTACAAAGTAATAAAACAGGTTTATTTAGCTTTGTGTCAATCTATTCTTACATATTGCATAACTTCTTGGGGCGGGGCAGCTAAAACAATTTTACTCCCATTAGAACGTGCTCAAAGAGCAATTCTTAAGGTCGCTACCTTCCGCCCTTTTCGATTTCCTACGCACCAACTCTACACAGCATGCGATGTGCTTACAGTGCGGCAATTATTTATTTTAAACATAGTGCTACACCAGCATACTGCACTTCCTTTTGACCCTCTGCCTTCGGACAAGAGAAGGAAGGACTTAGTTTGCATAAAGCCTCAAATCAGACATGCCTTTACTAAGCGTTTTACGTGTTTTAGGACCTCTTCTATATAATAGGCTTAACAAAGTACTGAGTTTCTATAGTTTAAGGTATAAAAAATGTAGTAAGATGTTGTCAGAATACTTAGTGACACTGAATTACACAGACACAGAACAACTTCTAGAAATTTTGTCATAATATTTAGTCTGTTCTACTTGTTAATGTTTATTTTTGTATTATTCCATAGATATAGTTATATTATGTGTACTATTGTATGCTAAGCTTAGTTGTGTAGTTATTTATTGTAATAGAATATATTCTCGTTTTAACTAAAACTTTCTGCCATAATGAAACTGGATTGTAAGTGATGACCTGAAACACAGGTTTAAATTAAACCTAGTTCGGGCGGTCCACTATCAAATAATGCATTTTCCGAATCTATCGTTATTCATATTCTAGTTCTAGTATATTTGTAAGCACATTAATTGTATCATCCTTGTAACAGGAAAACTTGTTTCTGTTGGATTAGTGTTCTTTTTTGTAAACATTATTTTTTTAATAAATTTTATTTATTATTTTATTTATTTATTACGACCGCACTATCATCACAGATCACACCATATACAATAATAGACCCAATATAACACTAACAGACAAACAAAACAAACACACATACATAATAGATATAGCAGTACCAAATACAAATAACATACAAAAAACTATCACAGAGAAGATCAGAAAATACACAGAACTACAAGAAGAAATCACTAGAGTCTGGAAAATGAACCGCGTAACAATAGTCCCAATAGTTATTTCAACTACAGGCGTCATCCCAAAACAAATTTTTAATAGTCTGAATGCCCTAAATCTATCAAAATACACTTACCTAACATTGCAAAAAGCCGCTATATTAAATACATGTCGCATAGTCAGAAAATTTCTACAGCTAGATCTTGACAATATTTTCTCACTTTGGCCTACGCCCGTAAGATACTACAAATACCAGGTTTCAATAAACCTGAGAAAAATAAATTTGAAAACCAAAATAATAATATATAATACTTTAATAAATTATAAATATATAATATACATATTTATGTATGTATTAAATCCGATGACTAATCGTAAGCTTTGTCTCTTCTAGGACATGTTAATAGCATCACTAGAAGCCGAACTGGTGAAGTATGACGAGTTACTGGTCACCGTCGAAGCGGAGAGAGAACGCAAGAAGTTGGAACAACCCGAGCCTAAGAGCGAGAAGGAGTCTGAAGACGAGAAGGAGGAACGGCAAGGAGATGATGATGATGATGATAAGTCTAGTGGTGAGATGTGCAAATATTCATTTTATATCTGTTAATTTCTATCTGAAGAACAATAATTATTTCTACACAATATTAGTTAATTATTTCTTAATATTATTTATTTGCTGTTTGGATATACAAGCTGAAATGAATTAATATAGGGATGAGATTTAAAAATATATCGACAAATATTTTCCTGCCTGATTCAATTTTCTGGGCCAATGCCGCCAGTCTCTTACACTCCCGGTGGGCAGCGATGAGGACATGCGTTGGTTTCATTTAGTTATAGAACGTAGATTCTAAGTAAATCTTGCGACATTGGAGAGATTTTTTTTGTGTATTCCTGTTGCCGCTATGGCAACAAATACTGAAAATTAGAATACAATATATATTTTGGGGAGCTCCCATACAACAAACGTGATTTTGTTGCTCGATATCGATAACGGCAACAGGTAGATGGCCGAGGCGCTCGCGTCGCCTCGCGTTCGCTCGCATGCCTCTCGCTCAAGTACCTGTTTTGGCGATGTTGCTACCCGAGCCTGCTGGCACGGCGAAGCCCGAACACGTTTCATAGGAGCCTACAAAAGCTTATTCAAAATAAAAAACTTTTCATTTTAATGTTATGCAACTCCCCGCAGACGGCAGCGCGAGCAGCGAGTGGTCGTCGGACGCGTCGTCGGGCGGCGTGTACCGGCTCCGCGCGCGGCGCCAGCTGCCCGTCAGCTACCGAGCCCAGGAGTACGACCGACTCATCAGCTCCGCCATCAAGGTACATCATCATCCTCCGAGCCTTTTGCCAACTATGTTGGGGTCGGCTTCCAGTCTAACCGGATTCAGCTGAGTACCAGTGCTTTACAAGAAACTACTGCCTATCTGACCTCCTCAACCCAGTTACCCGGACAACCCGATACCCCTTGGTTAGACTGGCCATCAAGGTACATACACCCACTATTATATTCTCTTCTTCACTAATATAGGTAGCTAGATTATCCCCGAGTAACATGGGCTATATTTTCCGGATACGGGAAGTTGTTCCCCCGGGACGAATGCAAATCCGCAAGAAATAGCTAGCTAATAACTCTGACTTGTATGGTATCGCGAAAAAAATTATGTGCAGTAGTAACTTACTATTACCAATCTTTGCCCTCTACTCCATCTACATTGTAAATACTTGTGAATAATGTCGTCGTCATTTTACTGAGCAAACGGATGTCTCGTGATTGATAAGAACCATTAAATTATTTTTCTTGTGTAGGGCCCCTCACCGTGAAAACATTACTAGCTAATTGTTACTTATATTATTTGTTTAAACAGGAGGAATACGTGGAAGCGACAACGAGTGCAGGTAATCAAGGCCGCGGCAAGGACATATCAACCATCATCGAGGCAGCTGAGGAAGAGAAGATGAAGGCAGAACGAGAGGCTCTTGAACAGGTGAGATACGACAACGTATAATTATTATACTGATCTAAATGTAGACCGCAAAAGTTTTGCTCAATGTATAATAATGTAAATGTTGAGTTTGTTTTCTGTGCGCGCTAATCACAAGAAATTCTGATAATAAAATATTTTTTTTAGTTTTGTTATATTTAAGTGAACTGAAGTCTGTGCCATTTCATGTAGTGTTGTAAGTATTTAGTAGTTCTTTCAATATCATTTGATCTTTGTTTGCAGGGTAAACCAATAGAAAGGAAAACTAAGAAGAAGCAGCGACGGAAGCCGCGGAAACTGAACTCGCTGGAAGTGCCCTCGGAAGACGATGACGAAACTGATGAGGACTTCAAAGATACTGGGTACGTATTTTGAAAAATATATCGTCACTAATAAATTGTAAATTTTTTGATTACTAGAAAGGTTTATTTTATTTTTTAATGCCTGATATTTAGTACACAAAAAATCCTTACTATTAATATTATAAATTGGAAAGTGAGTTTGTTTGTTTGTTTGTTTGTTTGTTTGTTCCGCTTTCACGCCGTAACTACTGAACCGATTGCTTTGAAATTTTGCAGACGTAAAGTTAGAAGTCCGGATTAAATAATAGGGTACTTTTTATGACGAAAAAAATAGATATTCCCGAGGGAAAACAAAAATATTGTTTGCTTGATGGATGGATTGTAGATGGCGCTGTGTGTCGTTTAAAACAAGGTAATATATTGCAAACGAATATAAACATGCAAATTTAGAAGCTAAATGATACGATAATGAATCCCCGAAAATGAGGAATTCCCGAGGGATGATGTACAATTTGTTTAATCGTCTAAACTGTTTTTTTTACATCTACTTATATATTGCAAACGAATATGAACATATAAATTTAGAAGCTAAATGATAAAATAATGAATCCTCGAAAATGAGGAATTCCCGAGGGATGACGTACAATTTGTTTTATCGTCTTAACTGTTTTTTTACATCTACTTATCCTGAAATAACTATAATTCAACGAATTACTAATTGGTATAAGTATTAGTTAAGTTATTTACTTCTTGAGGTATGCGATAGATGGCGCTGGGTGTTTTTAAAACGTGGTAACGATGTGTTTTTAAAATACGTAAGAAGTGGAATGATAGCTTTTTAAAACGTGGTGACGTTGTTTTTTTTTAAGATACGTAAGAAGTGCAATGATATCTCGTGCCTACGCGTACCTACGTACCTGTAGCTCATTGTTCAATCGCGAGCTTCCCGATAGCTCGATAGATGGCGTTGTGCTTTTCTGTATCGCGGTGTTAAGGTTCGCCGCGAATTTGTCTTAAGGTGTTTTGAAGTCAGCGGGGCCCAGTAGGGCCAGGGCCAGCCGGGGCTGCGGGTTGTTCGAAAGAGATACCGCGGCCCTGGTATATAAAAGGCCTAGGACGGAACACGACGATTTTAGTCAGTAAGAGTCTGACACTCCCTCACCGCAGCTAACCCACAGCGGGAGGGGTCATTTGATGATTTTACACTACAATAAAGCACAAGGCCAAACTCTAAGGGTTGCTGGAGAACACTTAGGAAAACATTGTTTTTCGCATGGTCAGCTCTATGTAGCGTGTTCCCGGGTTTCCAGTGCCCAAAATCTGCATGTTTTTGCTCCACAAGGGAAAACGTATAATATAGTGTACCATTCAGTTTTGGTTTAACAACTAATCGTATCCAGCGTTACATATTATCGCGCTTCTTAGATTTTTCCGTGGGAATGAGAAGTTTTCTTATAGTTGTGATTTATACCGCAATATAACCGAATTCCACGCGGGCGAAGCCGCGGGCGGAAAGCTAGTACATAAAATAAATTACACTATTTATTCAGAAAGTTTTAAATTAGTGCCGGTTTCCGGCACGTCGATTATTTAAATAATTTTTGCCGACCAAATCACATAAAGAATCAAGATACTTATGATTTGATCAGTGCAATTATTCTGCTGATCAAATTACATATAGAAATTTATTTTTTTATTATTAATTATTCCATTTGTCAGTGCTTTAAGTATGGACTCGTCATCGGAGGACATATCGTCATCAGCGGACGGCGGCAGTTCCAGCGACTCTCGGTCCTCAGACTCGTTACCCATACGACGCACTTGTCGGACTGATAAGAAAGGTAACCCAACATACTTGATACTAGAAGATTCATACTATAAGACATTTGTGATTTGCAGTAGTTTCTCTAATACCCTGATTGGATAAATTCATGCGTTTGGAAGATCATTTTCGTGGATTTCATTATATGTCATCCATTAGCAAATCATCAAATCCACAGCACCATTTTCGGTGAAATTGAGGAAGACAATAATTAAGCTTTATTTCATATTCTTTGTATAGTGTCCGTACTAAACCTGTTATGGTAGATTATACCTGGCGCGGCGAATGATGATCCCTATGACAGTCCGTTAGCGTTCAACATTGTAGTGACGTCCTGTCACAACAAATCATTTACGGGCCCATTAAAAATTCGAAAAAATCATAATTGTGTACATTTTTAAATTATAAAAATGAATATTAAGAAATTATTACGTAATGTTCGGAAATAATGGAAAAAAACTCAATGCAAATGTACATCGTACGTGCTGCAAAAGTTACGTCGCCAAGCTGTTATCGAAAAAAAGGGACACATCGATAAACAAAATATCGATAATTTGTAGGAATTAATTTACAAATGCTTTGAGTAAAGAAAAACACAGTATATTTGTATTTTATTTCATCAATCTGAATCTGACATGACTGAATTAAAAAAATACGGTAGGTCTGTGGCCTCTTTTTAAATATTTTTCCCTTAAGCTGGAAATTATGAATTCTTTAAAATTGAATTCAAAAAGAATTCTAAACTCTTTAAATTAAGCAATTTTAATAAAAAATAATGTACAGTAAAATAAAATATAATAAAACCGTTGAATGACCTGGCTGAATGACATGACCTTTGCCTAACAGAATTTTATCGAAGTTTCGCAACACTATTACTACTGTCAGTTGAAACGTCATACGGATCATGATTCGCCGCGCGGGGTATAGAGGTGTAAATAAATAAATGACATTGTTTTGGTACATGATAATAATACATGTATTTTGATAAACAGAACGGCCGAAACTGGCGGAATCGTCACCGGAAGTAAAGAAGAAGAAGAAAGGTGTCTTAGAAGATAGCTCCAGCGAATCTGCGGGCGCCAAAGAGTGGTCCTCTAAATCTAAGTAAGTTTGTTTATGTACAAGCAGTTAACTATGTATTTCATAAGTGTATATGAAAATTGATGAAATATTCGCTGTCATAACAGTTTTGTTCTCATTCCGGGTTCTTCTGAGGCATTAAGGCCCAGATTTTCAAACTGTCGTGTGGACCCCGGTGGTCGAAAGATTTGTAAAGTTTCACTGTACTGCTCTGCTCTTGTAAAGTGTAGGCCTGACTTTCATATTTATGTTAGAAACTCAAACTCAATTTTTTTTATTTCAAATAGGCCTATGAAAGCTCTTTCGAAACGTCAAAGTTAGGTACACGGTTCCAGAGAGTTGGCCTCATGGAGAATAACCGGCAAAAAACTCCATGGACACTCTTTTTAAAACCAACTCTTACTCAATTGATTCACAGGTCGAAAAAATCCCGACCGCCCAAAACGAAACGCCGCGACAAATCTAAAAAGAGTCGCAAACGCAGCGCCCTCACACAATACGACGCACAAGGGAATGTTATACGAGCTCGCGTCACGTACGGCGGGCTCAGCGGGGACGATGATAACGACTGGTCGCCCAAGCACAGGACAAGGCAGAAGAAGATTAACTATACTGAGATGCCTAATACTGAGTCGGAGGATGTGAGTATTGCTGTAGAATATAGCTTTTATAACTTTCATGAACATAGTCCCAATGGCTTTATGTATTGCTGGGGAGTTTGTTGCGCCACTTTTGCTTCCCATCAGAAGCATATAGGAAGTGGTGAAAAGTGGGCGTTTTGGGGGCTGTCTTTTGTACATTGTTTTGTTCAAAAAAATATTTTGCAGCCGACTTTGAATAAATGATTTTTTATTTGATTTGTAGGATAACAGGCTACAAGGCATGCTTCAAAATCCTTCTAAATATCTTATTATTTATACGTAAAAATGTACTGTAGTCTGTGTAGCATATTTAATATTAGTGAAGTTGAGGGTGTCTCGAAATAAATCAGTCTGTGTCAAGCTATCTTGTTGTTTTACTACATGGTGACAGCGGTGCGTGAAATAAATTAAATAATCGTGTAATTGGTGGTTAAAAGTTGTTAATATTGATTGTATTTGCTGTATAAACATATTAATCATCGAGTACAATGGAACATGCGCGACCACCAGCGGAATTGAGCCTGGAAGGAGGGCCCGCCAACCGGGCCGACGCATGGCGTAAATGGTTACGTCAATTTCAAGTGTTTTTGAAAGCGTCAGGTGTTCATAAGGAGCCGTCGGATGTTCAAGCCAGTTTATTGATAAATTTGATCGGACCGGAGGGATACGACATCTTTACAACGTTTAAATTTGCAGCGGACGAAGACAAAGACAAACTAGAAAAAATTGTTGAACAATTTAATGCCCATTTCGGTACAAAATCTAATACTACCATGGTGAGATTTAAATTCTTCACAAGATGTCAAGAAATTGGTGAGAGCATAGATGAATATGTCACTGCTTTGAAGCTGTTAAGTCAGCGTTGTGAATTTGAACAACTGGAGGATAGCTTATTGCGCGATCGGATTGTGTGTGGGGTCAAGGACACGAGTGTACGCGATAGATTGCTGCGGACAGACGAATTGACTTTAGAGAAGGCGGTAAAAATATGTCAAGCAAATGAAATATCCAACGACGGTGAAAAGCAGATTGAAGGTATTAAAACGGAGGCCTTAAAAAGTGCATCGGTGGACACTATTTGGAAAGGTGGACGGCGAGACGGCCGCCGTAGTGTCAGAGGCGCAAGTTTGAGTGTGGAATCACGGCGTGGGCGCGGAGCTGTCGGCGGCGGCCGGGGCAGCGGCAGCGCGGGCGCCGGCTTGCGTGGCGGCGGCGACGGTGGCGGCGCGTTTGCTGACATGCGCAGCGCTGCAAGCGGGCCAGGCGAGGCGGCCGGGCCCAGCGCGCGCCCTGCGGCCTGCGCTTCGGTACACTGTGATAGCGGTGAACGTTGTGCGGCGCGTAAAGTGAAGTGTTTTAATTGTGGTGGCAAGGGCCATTTCAAGGTAATGTGTCCAGTGCGTAAGTCAAGAAAGGTTTATGAACTGTACGAAGATTACGATGAAGATGATAAGAAAGACTTGTACTACATATCATCATTGGAATATGTGGATACGATTGTGCAAGCAGAAGCCTCGAAGTGGTATGAAACTCTTTATTTATCCTATACAGGCATCGAACATCGTTTCAAATTAGACACAGGTTCGGATCTTAATGTTTTATCAAAAAATGATTATATAAAATTAGGTTTATCTATGTCGAATGTTATTAAAGACCATACTCGTGCAAAATCTTTTTGCGGCAATTTCTTGTCAATTATTGGGTCTTGTATAATCAAATGGATGTATAAGAATGTTACTTATAATTTGAAGTTTATTATATCGGAACAAAACTGTCAGAGCATATTAGGTAAAGATGCCCTTGAACAAATAGGCCTTGTAAAAAGAGTGTTTTCATTGAACTTGGACAATTATAAAAATTTATTTCGGGGTCTAGGAAATTACCCGGTACTTACACTATTCCTATTGAGAGTAATGCGAGCCCTTGCATATGTCCGGTCAGAAAAATCCCATTGGGTGTGAGAGACCAACTTAAAGAGGAATTGACTCGCATGGAAAGGTTAGGGTGATACGAAAGGTTCATCATCCTACATCCTGGGTTAATGGTATTGTTATGGCAGGAAAAAAAGATGGTAGCTTTCGAATATGTCTAGATCCGCGGCCACTAAATCGAGTAATACGACGTCAACATTATCCTTTGCCTACATTGACTGAAATAGCGACCAAGTTGAAAGGTGCGCGGTATTTTAGTAAACTAGATGCAAAATCTGGCTTTGGATGATACAGCTGGATGACAAGAGTGCTGACTTGTGTACATTTGGGACGCCATTCGGCCGGTACCAATATTTACGTTTGCCATACGGCATAAATTCGGCTTCTGAGGTGTTTCATGCTCGAGTTAGGCAGTTGTTAGAAGACCTGGAAGGCGTCGACTCATTCGTTGATGACGTCATCGTCTGGGGTTCTACTAAGGAGGAGCATGATGAGCGCCTTCGAAGCCTTCTGGAGAGAGCCAATGAGGTAGGTATAAAATTCAATCCAGAAAAGTGTGAGTTCG
The DNA here is from genome assembly GCF_030705265.1 of Helicoverpa armigera. Taxonomy (NCBI): domain Eukaryota; kingdom Metazoa; phylum Arthropoda; class Insecta; order Lepidoptera; family Noctuidae; genus Helicoverpa; species Helicoverpa armigera. The sequence goes on along the minus strand of NC_087132.1, from coordinate 1,741,868 downwards.
GTGTGAATGAGGTTACTTATTTGGGCCATAGATTTAGTATTGATGGTATGAAAATAGACCAAACTAAATTAAAGGCGATTACTAATATGCCGAGTCCAACAGATCGTTCATCACTCGAACGCTTCCTCGGTATGGTTAATTATGTTAGTAAATTTATTCCTCATTATTCGGAAAAGGTTGCACCGTTGCGTAATTTGTTGAAAAAAGATAGTGAGTGGTGTTGGGGTGAGTGCGAGGAGGTCGTGGTAAGCGAGTTGAAGCGTGCGTTGTGTGCGGCGCCCGTGCTGGCGCTGTTCGAGCCGCGCGAACCCGCCGTGCTGTCGGTGGACGCGAGCGCGCGCGCTCGGCGCGGTGCTGCTGCAGGCCGGCCGACCTGTCGAATTCGCTTCAATGACGCTCACGGACACACAGCAAAGATACGCTCAAATTGAAAAGGAGATGCTGGCAATAGTTTTCGCTTTGGAAAGGTTTCATCAATACATCTTTGGAAAAAATGATGTAATCGTTGAAACCGATCACAAACCTTGGAGGCTTTGTTCAAAAGTCACTTGACTCTGTGCCGGCTAGACTTCAGCGAATGATGCTTCGCGTGCAGCGTTATGACTTTCAGGTAAAGTATACGCCGGGAAAATATATGTTTGTTGCCGACACTTTATCTAGGGCCCCGCTTCCTGATTTATTAATAATAAGGTATCGGAGGAACTCGAAGAACAGACATGTTTCTTAATACAAAACCTAAGATTTAGTGGTGGTCGGCTTGAAACTGTAAGGGTGCATACTGAACGAGATGAGGAATGTCAAACTTTAATTAATTATGTATTGAACGGCTGGCCCATTAACAAGTACAATGTGAAAGAAATAGCTCGCCCGCATTGGAGCTACAGAGAGTGTTTGGAATATGTTGATGGAACGTTGTTAATGAATAACTTGGTATTTATTCCTAAAACACTCAGGTCGGAGATGATAGAACGCGTGCACGAGGGACATCTCGGTATAGACAGGTGCAAGAGGCGTGCGCGTGACGTCATGTTTTGGCCAGGGATGTCACGCGACGTGGAGCGCGCTGTGCGTGCGTGTCGAGTGTGCTCGCTGCATGCACCCCTGCCGCAGCGCGAGCCGATCATAGCACACCACATACCTGGGTTACCATGGGCAAAGATAGGCTCGGATATTTTGAAGTCAATAAGAAATATTTCTTGATACTAGTCGATTATTTTTCAAATTTCGTGGAAGTTTCGCCGTTAACAAGTATTTCTTCAAAGCAGGTGATATTAGCCATGAGGGATCAATTTGCCAGGCATGGCATACCCCAGGAATTGATATCTGACAATGGACCTGCCTATTCCTCTAAGGAGTTTAGAAATTTTGTTGAGAACTGGGGATTTAAGCACTCGACATCGTCACCTAATTATCCGCAGTCAAACGGACGTAGTGAGCGTGCAGTGCGAACAATAAAAGGCTTGATATCCAAGTCAGTACATTCGAATGAAGATTTCTATTTAAGCTTGCTTAATTACAGAGCAACGCCACGAGATGGCATAGCGAGTCCTGCCCAATTGCTGATGGGCCGAAGGTTAAATACTCGTCTTCCGTGTCACCATAATAAACTGTTGCCAGAAAGGGACAATACAGCTGATTATAACAACTTGATACGAAATCAAATTAGAAGCAAATCGTGGTACGACTCTCGTGCCCGGCCGCTTCCTGAATTAAAAGTAGGCGACAACGTTGTGGCGCTGGAGGGGCCGCGCCGGGAGTATGCGCGAGTGCTGCGGCGCGCGGCCCAGCCTCGCTCGTACTTCGTGCTCGATGGTGCGGGCAGGGTGCTGCGTAGGAATCGTAGGCACCTAGTGAGGGTTAGTTCTCCTGATCCTGAGCCGTCTCCCGCGACATCGTCGCAACAGACGACTTGTGAGGACGATGTCACCCAGGAAGATACTGGATTAAACCATTCTTCTAGCGAGTCGGAATGTTACGATTCCTGTCCTGAACTATATGATAATATATCTCCAAAATCATCAGTTGGCCAAATACAAAATAAGCGAACTGAAAGGGCAGCTGCAAGGGTAGCTAAAGAAAAGTTAAAATTTATGAATTAATTACCTAAACCCCCATATTTACCTACTTATTATTATAATATTAATTCATTGAATAATGTCTTGATCAGGTTGATGAGTAGGTATTAATATGTTCATTTTGCATGTTTGCTTATAATTGAAACCAATTTACTTTGTGGAAAGAAAAATATATCTATTATTGTTGTATCGTACTTCTATTATTCTATTAATATTTTAGAATGTGTGTAATTAATTATTATGTAGATATTGTTACACTCTTATTTTGTTTTAAGATGGTTGTAAACAATATGAGGGATATGATAATTATATGTAACGTGTATTACTGATTCCCATTTTGAGTGTAAAAGCGATAAGGTAGGTAATTAGGTATATATGTATAAATAACTTGCAGTATTAAGTTTAAATTAAAATTGTATTGCAACTAAATATAGCTCCTATTCCTTGGGTCACATCATTGTTACTGTACTTACTTATGTTTTTATTTTGTTGCAACTTGTATGGTTACTATTTAAGTATGCTAAGCTCAACCTACATTAAAATGTTATTGTTTAAGGAGGGAGATGTAGCATATTTAATATTAGTGAAGTTGAGGGTGTCTCGAAATAAATCAGTCTGTGTCAAGCTATCTTGTTATATCTTGTTGTTTTACTACAGTCTGTACATAGTGTACATAACTACACAACATTTCTAATGTTATGAATATGACAAATAAGGAAAAGCCTCTATTACAAAGACCGTTTGAGTTCTTTTGCCATAACATGCCTATATTTCTAGCCTTTAACAAGTTAAACAGTCCTCAGAACTCCACAAATAATTGAAATTATGAACATCCCTATTTTCACAGGAAATGCACAAATCCAGCGGCAAACACATGCCAGATAGTTCTGACGAATACAAGATCGATACGGACGCCTCAACCGACTCGGACGACGAGCGAGCCAAACGGAAGAAACCAGAGGATGAAGACTCGGAACAGACTTCCGAAGAGAAACGGAAAGCCCTCAGCGATCTGATCCGGAAGACCGCTGTCGTACCACTAGAGAAGTTACCAGAAGATGTTACGAAAGCCAAAACTGAGGAGTTGCAAGCTCATCTCAGTAAGTACCTGAAATATTGTTTTTTTTTTTGTTGTCGTCACAGTCTGGAATAGTCCAACGCTGGACTGCTGCCTCCCCAAAGTTTTGGGGAATTACCCACAATCACCGCGCTTGCCAAGTGTGTTGGTGAGGTGAGGTATTTTTTTCTATAGATTTTTTTTATTTACAGTTAGCAGTTGTAAATCGATCCAGATTTAAAGGTAGAGGCTACGTCAGACATTTTAGCGAATAAGCGTAACAAACAAAACACTCGCTTTTTTGTAAGGATCTGTTGTTGTTTGTTCTTAAAGTCAGTTATATGTATGTTCGGACTTCGGAATTGAAATTGTGTTGGCATACCTCAACAAGGCTATACCCCTTTGCAAAGACTGGCTACCTACCAGTCGACCTATCTTCTGACTTCCCGGTTATTAATTCTGTTTTTTTACTCTAGACGCTCAGGCGGCGGCGATGAACGCTCGTCCGTCTCGCGGCAGAGGCAGTAGAGGCGGCCGCGGTAGCAGGTAACATTCCTTACATCCTTCCACGCACGCTGACAGGCAGAGTACAGTGACTTCAATATTTTAAACTCTTGCCTCTGTAAAAAATATTTTTGTAACAAATAAATGTTAAAATAATTAATCCTATTCTCCACTAGAGTGGGCTAATAGTAAAGTAGCTGTTTATATAAATTTTAATTACGCTCAAATCTAATTTCTTAAAAGCTTTTTGTATTTATCGTATACAAACAAAAAAAACTTATTTTACTTTTCCCATTTTGTGCATGCCAGCTATTTATTTGCTTCGTTAGTGCAGTATATAAGAGTAAAGCCGTGGTATGCATATAGTGCGGATTGCAGGACGCCGCGCGGACGCGGCCGCGGCGCAGACCCGACCTCCGACGACGCTCTCGCCAAGCTTATTGGAGTCAAGATTAAAGGTAACATAGTTATTTTGTTACTAGCTGACCCAACAAATGTCGTATCGCTTAAACCTTCCCTGGACCTCTACAAACATTTGAAAACCAAAAGAAGCCAAATCGGTCCAGCCATTCTCCAGTTTTAGTCAGACTATCGAACAACAATTCATTTTTAAATTACATTATGATTATTCATCTTTATAACACCTAAATACATTACGACATAAGGAAAACAGGCAATTTATGGACAACTGCGAATTTAACCCAATGTTGGCTTCTGTTGTAGCCAACTTTAGAATGATTGTGATTCGATGGGCTAGTGTAAATCATTATTAAAAGCTTTAGATTGGATTTGGACATTTTTACTTTAATTTAGCATTTGGTATTTTATTCTTATAGCTTTATCTTTTATCCTGATCGAAAAATATAATTTCTGTCACGAAATGATTGATCATCGATTTGAGGACTTAAAACTATCATAGTTATTACCACGATTTCTGCCTTAGGGTCAGTTCACACCGAGACGCGACGCGACGCGACGATACTCAAAGAGGCCAATGATTTCGCGCTGTGCCGCGCTGCGCCGCGCGGCGTTGCGAGACGCATCGCAACGCCGCGAGGCGCATCTTTCAAAATCGTAGCAGGACGACGCCTCGCTGCGCAGCGAGGCGCCGCGAGGCGCAGCGGAACGCATCTACAAGCCGCGGGCTTCGTTATTTTTGTACACTTCATCCTCTTCCTCTTCTGCAAGAAGTCCGATTATAACAAGATCCCAGTCTATCATTATATTTTCAATTGAGCACTCGACCGAACTGCATCAATTCTAAATGAATTCTGGACGGAAATAGTAGAGAAGTCGCCACAGCGGCCTCAGGCTGCACCTCGCGACGCCGCGCTGCGCCGCGCGAGGCGCAGCACCGCTCTTGCACGTCGCTCGTCCGGCGATGCACAGCTACGTCACGATACGTCGCGCTACGCCGCGAGGCGCCGCGCGGCGCCGCGCGGCGCCGCGAGGCGCAGCGCTGCGTGGTGCAACGTAATCTGAATTCTCACAATGTAATGTGTATCTTTTCGTGTAGTGAATAAAGGTAGAATTCCGTGGATAGCGGCTACGACAGCCGCGCGCGGCTTACGACAGTCGTCGGCCGCGCGCGACAATAGTCAACCTATGAAAATGTATGGCACCGCTGCCGAGGCTCGCGACAGTCGCGCGCGGCCGACGAATTTCGTAAGCCGCGCGCGGCCGTATGCATCTCAACATGGTCTAGCGCTTAGTAACATCTATATAATTTTAGTAAAACCAGAATTGAATTGTTTTTTATTTAGTCGGCAAAACTTCCTTTTGTTTTCATTACAATACAAATGCTTTTGAATCAGTATTGGGTAGTATCCTTCATCATTTCCACTTTTTAAAAATAGGGTCGATTGGTAATCTATTTTCATAATACAGCCACAACAATACGTCATCCTCTTCTTCTTTAAGGATATCAATTAGCACTTCGACTAGAGGGAACGGACGAACAAAATCTACTAATTTCAACACAATGCCGCGCGCGGCTTACGAAATTCGTCGGCCGCGCGCGACTGTCGCGGACCTCGGCAGCGGCGCCATACATTTTCATAGGTTGACTATTGTCGCGCGCGGCCGACGACTGTCGTAAGCCGCGCGCGGCTGCGTAAGCCGCGACCCACGGAATTCTACCTTAAAGTATATTCTGAGTCGCTCTGTGAAAAATGTGCGCGCAGCGTCGCGCCGCGTCGCGTCTCGGTGTGAACTGACCCTTAGCCACTGACTCCAATAGCGTCTAACCATTATTGAAAGTATGAATCGTTATAGTTATATTTATGTTCATACAGATCTGAGAACGGACGGCTCACCAATGAAACCTAATCAAGTAAGTTGTAAGACCATAGCAAAAGAGAACAAATATATTCAAAATCACGAGTATTACTTACGGGTATATAAATTCACAGGTGGAAAGGGAAAAGAAGAGACAAGAACGCGAAGCCAAACGAGCGGAACGCGAGGCTAAGAAAGTCGAAAGGCTGCAGAAGAAAGAAGAAAAAGAAAAGATGAAGGAACAGAAAGCTAAGGAGAGAGAAGAGAAGAGATTGGCTCGGTTAGCCATGCAAGAGACGAAGAGGATTAAGAAAGAGAAGATGGAGTTCCCAGTTGGACAAGTTCCGTATGGCAGTCCGCCACCGCATGGCTATGCTGGGCCTAGGATGCCCAATGATTTCCATGAACAACCTCGGTTTCCTGCTACGCCTAGGCTGCAGGTAACACTTTACTATAGCCTCAGAAATACTAAGAAGCCTTTTTATAAGTTATTGCGCAATTAGAATGTTTTATTTCTTCGTGTAAAAAGTTTTTTAGAAAAGCCTCTTAAGACACGCTTCCTTTTGTTGAAGGTGGTCTATTTCTGATTGAGTGATTTCATATGCCGTTATTCTTCACCTATATTTATTTATTCAATTTTAGCGGTTCCGGTATTACTGCCTTAACTGGAGGACCCGATCATGCCGAATGTTTTATTTATTTATTTATCTGGGTTTTTATTAAAAAAATGTATATTTGTGTAGGTCCGCGCGGAGCTGCGCGGCGTGCTGTCGGCGGACGAGCGAGCGCGGCCCGACCACGCCGCCGCGCTGCGGGAAGGTAAATATGTGACCTTACACGACAAAAGGACTGCCGGAGATCTCATAACGCAAAATTTCCTAAGCATCTCTCCTTCCTCCGTGATCATACCTTACTCTCTTGCAAGACAAGTATCAGTATTTTTTTGACTTTCTAAAATTAAATCTTAGATCATTGTTAAAAATAAAATTAAGAAATCTGCACCTTTTTTATGTAATGTAAATAAATACTTCTCTTCAACTTTTAGTTGTGTCTACTAATTGGGGTGACTCACAACTCATGTCATAATGTCCAGGTACGCTTTCAGTAGCCGGCTCGCCGCAGCCCTTCAAGCCGATCACAGAGGAGCCCAGCATCATCACGCGGATGCCGCACATGATCAACCAGCAGTACAGGTCAATATCAACAACATTCCAATGATTAGTATTATCCAATAAGTAACAAACAAATTCAAACTTCTACGTTTATAATATTGGTGTGGTGGAGATGTCATATCGTTCTTTTTGTTTAACTCTGCTTGTGCAGAAGTGGTAAATATAGTGTTTGTTTCAGGGGTCCGATGATGTACCCAGGCGGAGGGTCGTATGGTCCTCGCGCCGCCAACATGTCCATGTACCCCCTGCACCCCGCGCTCGGGCCCTCGCGGCAGTACCCGCCCTACTACCCGCACCACCCCGCCCATCCCGCACACCCCGCCTACTCGCGCCCGCCCTACTCCGCCCCCGCGCGACACCCCATGCCGCCCGGACACGGGCCTCCGGGACACGGGCCTCCTGGACACGGACCCCCAGGACACGGGCCCCCGGGTCATGGCCCGCCCGGACATGCGCCGCCTGGACACGGACCTCCGGGGCACGGCCCTCCAGGTCATGGCCCGCCCGGACATGGACCGCCTCCATCCGGACACGGTTCTATGCCCCCGGGACATGGGCCGCCCGTCAGCAGCCATGGACCACCGGGCCATGTACCCTCACCTCCAGGACACGGGCCGCCGCCGCATGGCCCTCCGCACCCTGGACATGGGCCCCTCGGCCTGCACCGGCCCCACGCGCCCGGTCCCCCCGGAGCCATGCCGCCCGCCTCCAGCCCGCACGGCATGCCCAGTCCCGCCCCGCTGGGCATGTCCCGCCCCCCCGCGCCCCGCGCCGCCCCCTCCCCCGCCGCGCGCCGCACTCCCCCCGCAGAGCTGGACCCCGCCGTGCGCATCAAGGCAGAAGTCAAGACCGAGCAGCCCGAGTACCACTCCCCCGCCGCCTCCCCGGCGCGGGATCCCTCCCCCACGCCGCCGCGAGACGAACCACCCAGACATCCCAAGATCAAAGTCACGGAAAACAAGGACAGACGGCCGCGGTACCCGCTGGGGCCGTACGCGCCGCAGTACGGACCCTACGGGCCCTACGCGCCGCCGCCGCCCGCCCCCGCCGAGCGCGGCGCGGCGGCCGGCCCGCGCGGCCCGCCCCTGCAGCACCCCGCGCAGCCCCGCGGCGCTGGAGGCGGGCGCGGGCTACCTGCCGCCGCACCTGCGCGCCATGCCGCGGCCGGCGTACGTGCCGGCGCCCAGCGGCCGCGGCAGTCCGGCCGGGCCGCCGCCATTCGCGCCGCACTACCCAGATGTGTCCCGCACGTCGCCGGCCGGACCGTTACCTCCCGCCGGCTCTATGCCTCCCGGTGGGCCTCTGCCCTCAGGTAGTCATCTACCCCCCGGCGGCCCCATGCCTCCCATCGGGTCGATGCCCACCGGCGGCCCGATGCCCCCAGGTGGCTCGATGGCTCCAGGTGGCTCGATGCCTCCCGGTGGATCGATGGCACCTGGTGGGTCAATGCCTCCTGGTGGATCAGTGCCCCCTAGCGGACCATTGCCTCCTGGCGGGCCGTTGCCTCCAGGCAGTCATCTACCTCCAGGTGGGCCTCTACCCCCTGGCCATATACCTTCTGGTGGGCCGTTGCCTCTTAGTATGCGTGAGGCGACAGCAGGCTTGCGGCCCGACCGGCTGACGTCACCAGCGCGGCTTGAACCACTAGGCGTGGTGAAGCAAGAAGTGCTGGGCATAGTGAAGTCGGAGTCGCCGGGGCCGCCGCCGGGCCCCGCGCCGGGCCCCGCGCTGGCCCCGGCGGAGGGTTCGGTGTTCGGCGGGCTGGTGAGCTACTTCTCGAGCCAGCACGAGGACGACATGGACGCGTGACTACGTGTACATACCGCGCGATAGATAATTATATTTATGCTCCGCCCGCGCGGCCCACCCTGTACGATATTATGTGTTAGCGTAGGAGATTTAGTTTAGCGATAGGGACTAAATATATATATTATGAGTCTTTTTGGTCTCGAATAGGCGAATGTATTATTATTTTGGTTATGTTTAAGTGAGATTTATTTATATACGACCGATAGGTACTTACAGTATACTCTGAATACGAATTTTATTAAAGAGATCGATGACATTTTTTTTGAAAAAATAAATGTTTTCTCCTACAAAAAATTGTATTATTTAAAAATCCTTTCATAAAAATAGTAATTCATCACCATCTCAATTTTTCAATGCGTAGTCTTAAACTGCATGGTGTAGTAGATACAATATTACACCATATTTAATTCCGCTATGCGCTTTTATTGCATTGCTATTGTGATCGTTGACACCGATCACGTCTTTGGGTCGAAATAACTTAGCGCTCATTCAGCCTCTAAAATACAGATATTGTAAATAATTGGCGAATAATAAAAACTACACGATTCTTTATTGAAAGAAAAGCATATTATATCTTCATAGTAAAAATAGAGTTTTAAAGATCTAAGTAATCTGTTACTAACATATTAGATATTTTTTTTTGCATTCTATGGTCTTAACTCTCCAATGACTACTGCGTATGGCGAGTCCTGATTGCTTATTGCTGGTTGATGCACCGTTCTCACTAGATCCAGTTCTGCATAAAACACATGTTTTGTCGTGGTCTGGAATACAAAATGGATAAGTAATTATAAATTCTGTTATTCACAAACTTTCGACATGTTCCGAAAAGTAGATCAAAAATCTCTTGTTTCTCTTGGCAGATAATAAAGGAAAATAAAAAATAGTAGATACTCACATCTAACTGATGGAAGTTCCGACGAAGATATTTTTTTACTGCTATCGCAATCACCAGTATTATTATGCAGGCCACTATAACAGATGGTATGACGTATAACAGAACTGGGTTTTGTGTTGAGCCCTTAGACAGTTTACCAGCCTTTCTGACTTGCACTTTATTCTTATAAGGTTTTGTGGTGGTCAAAACTGAGTGCCTTTTCATATTTGAAATATTCTCTGTAACACAATCAATATGTAAAAAATTAAGTAGTTTCATTGAATATCATAACTGGGGCCAAGGGAGGATCCAGCTTCGGCGCCAGGGGGGGGTCACACAGTCGTGGTCAAGTCACAAAAAATAATATATTGCGTATTATACAGCGTATACTTCTTTTAATATTAAAAGTAGTAGTATAAATACAATAAGCGCGATCGTAGCGAGCTCGAAATTTTTACGAATGCTAATAAAGTGTTTTCATGTAGAAAATGGCCTGAGCAGAGTGAGCGCAATTTCTCGTATTAATACTACACACACGTGCCAAACAAAAGCGAGCGCGAAAATTGTTGTTCAGGTCGAGGCCAAAGGTTAAAAAAGTGTTTTAATGTGAAAAATGGTCCGAGCTGTGCGATAGCGATTTCTTGGACATAATCACAGATGCGAAATTGAAAAATGCGCGAGCGAAGCGAGCGCGAAAATTTTTATTCAGTTCGAGGACTAAAAGTAGATGAAAACGCTTTCTTGCTGTATAACAAATATACAGCACAAATACAAGAAAGCGCGAGATTTTTTTCAGGTTGAAGACTAAACGTTTGAAAAATATTGTGTACGCAGAAAAGGGCGCGTACGTTTTTTATTGCAGCAACAGTAAAACATTTTCTCTGAAAACTTCAATTGTCTTACTATTGGTAAGGGTTCATGAGATCAGGGCCGTCTCTAGCTCATGTAGCGCCTGGGTGCAATCATCACCCAAGCGCCACCTATGTATCTATTGAAAGATGTTGAGTAGTACATACATATTGATCGAAGTACCTACTTTACAAGGAAATATAACAACAACGTTCGAACGAAAGTCACTTTTTTGGTAGGTAAACACTTAAAAAAATGTTTCCAAATCATTGTAGGCTCAAACTGTTGGCAGAACAACGTAAAAGTAAAACTTTGCGCGAGCGAAGCGAGCGCGCAAATTAATTTTGGGACACAAAAAGTTCACAAGTATTAAAAGGCACTGTAAAGTAACAAGCAGTCGGAAGCGCAAACTGTTTTGTTTTTGAGGACTCCATAAATAAATTTTTGCTTTATTTGACTTATGAAGTTATCAAGGCAAGGCATATATGATATAGCGCGAGCGAAGCGAGCGCGAAATTTTTTGAGCCTACGACACAAAATCACCTGATTAAGTACATTGTAAAGCAACAAGTAGCCGCGAGCGCAGCGAGCGCGAACTTTTTTAAATTATTTGTTTGAAGACTCACAAATTAGACTGGGAATTACGTACAAATAAAAAGGATCCGTGATGAGCGAGTAACATTTGTGTACGCTGATTCGGTGCCTCAATAAAAATAATAAACAATCAGAAATACAGTACAGACATAGTCATTTACTTGCGAGCGCAGTGAGCTAGAATTTTTTCACTTAGTTGGAGGATGTTAAAAGTTAAAAATAATCAAAATGATCAATCCACCAAAGCGAAGGCGACTTTTTTGTCAGTATCATGATACAATGTGGAACTTCCTTATCGAACGGGTGTAATTTCTTCGAAATTCGCGACGCCCCTGATAACGAGGCGCCCGGGTTATTCGCACACCCTGCACCATAAGTTAAGACGGCCCTGCATGAGATACAGCATGTAATGTAGACAACCCGGATAGCGGATTCTTAGTAACAGGGACCCGTTCCCTTCTTTTGGGTACGGATAAAGAGTAAATAAAGAATAGAGAGCGAGCGTTGCGAGCACGAATTCTTCAGCAAAACTACTCTATCTGTGACTATGTAGGTATCTACCTATTCACTCGGAATAAAAATAATCTCTTAGGTCCTGAACCTGGCCCAGGGGGGGGTCATGACCTTGTGACCTACCCCCTGGATCCGCCGTTGACTGGGGCCCGATTCTCCTAATTTTACTTAAGCGACATACTATTCACGTTCGACTCGGTTCGACTGAGATTCAATCCCGACTCGATTACGATTGAAGCGTAGGTATGTGGCATTCCGCTATTTTTTCTTTGAAATAAACGTTTTTATCCTTTTCTGTCATTCAATAATGAATCATTTTGTCTGCAAATGATTTACGATTGCAAAATGATTGTACAGCAAACTACCGTATAGACCAAAATCACCAAAATAGCTGACCAATCGAATGTCATTGGAATACGACTGGTCTTATATTAGTAGCAGTATGCCCGATAAGGTTAAAACTGCTATTGCGATCATAATGCGATTCAATTTCTATTCGATTTTGACAATATTAACTTAGGAGAATCGGGCCCCCTGTACTTGCTTTATCTATGTAGTGTCGTAATCCGTCAGGGCCGGATTTAGGGCGTCGCCGGCTCTGCAACCTGCTCTCTGATTTCCCGACAGCTCTTTATCTTATTTTTAAATAAGAAGCTAGCTAGTGAATATCTGTGGCATTATAGGTACCTACCTGAAGTTACGTTTTGCAAATCCACCACAATGTAACATGAACAATTATTTTGCGAACAAAAATCTGAAAGACAATAGAATCATATAGCTTTTTAACCAAAGAAAAATCGGAAGGCACAATTTTATATGAGGTTTTAGAATCTCAGATGTTGATGTGATGTGATCTCAGGCCAGACAAGTGTGCCTGCAAGGACTATGTAGGTATGTACCTATCGTCAATGAACTGGGTGACAGGAACCTTTTTATTTTATTTTTTAACGACGTAAAAAATCATCAAATGACCCCTCCCGCTGTGGGTTAGCAGCGGTGAGGGAGTGTCAGACTCTTACTGACTAAAAGCCGTCGTGTTCCGTCGTAGGCCTTTTTATGTGCTAGGGCCGCGGTACCTCTTTCGAACAACCCGCAGCCCCGGCAGGCCTTGGCCCTGCTGGGCCCCGCTGGGGTTGCTGACATCTCTTTGAGGAGCGCGTGGAACAACGCGCGCCGCCGACACGGGTCTGTTGTCTAAAAACAGACTTGAGCGATGAGCCACCCGAACTCACCGCCCACAGACCCACGCCTACGGTGGCCGGGAGTCGTCTCGCGACACCCGGCGCCCGTGGTGTCTACCTGGTCCAGCGCGGCGGCCGGGATGAGAGGTGCGAACCCTCTGACGTTCCGCCGCCTCCTTCTCGAGCATGACTGCTTCGCAGGAGGAGGCGACGGCATCCCATTCCCTCTCTCCCCGGACCATGGCCTGAACCAGGGCCGGACGCGAGAGGTCGCCGCCGCCTAAAGCCTCGACGAGGACCCGGCGGTGCCCTTCCCACGCAGGGCACTCCTGGACTGTGTGGTCCACCGTGTCCTCGGGGCTATCCGCACAGTGGTGGGTGACAGGAACCTATCGTAGATCTAAATCGTGCTATGGTACTTTTACCTACCGGTTGCGCTGTTCACTACACTTGGCGGTTTTCCTTCAGCAATCATCTTTTTGGCACAAAGTCCTGTTAGTTCTGAACACAATTTTACATAAATTGATGAAACTGTTTCTGTGTAACCACTGATCGTAAACATTTTTTGATCACTCGTTCGGAGTTTATGTTCATATTGTTCCAATTTTGAATTATTGTGTTGTTCTAAAACACAAAATGTTAATTCATTAATTTGTGAAAAAAATGGTTCCTTAAAATACTTTATTATATTATATTTATATCCAATAGTGTCAAGCATTCAATGAGGCGCTAAAGGAATGCAAACTAAGAAACGGTCTACAGACCATTCACCACAATTCAGCTAACCTGACCAGTTAACAAATACCATAACCACATCCACATACGCACATTAGAGGAAGTGAAGCATATTTGGAATACCAGTTTGTTTTTTGAAAATAAATTGAAGGAGAAACGGGATAGCTCAATAAAAAATACATTAAATTATTGTCAAAATATTAAACTTTAATAATGAGAACAATCAAATATAAAAAATACCAGATATATTATCAAAATGCCTATTAAACTAAAAATACTCCAAAAACGTGATTTGACTTAGGGTGCAGATAATTTGGAATATAGTATTCCAAATTATATTCATTTTTTTTTCTTTGAAAATTGCTAACACTTTTTCTTAGAAACTAATAGAATTCTAATATTTTTATAGTCATTGGCTCTTTACAAAAAAAGAAACTTTTACAAATAAATAAAACCGACTCCCAAAAAAACTGAAAAGCAAAAAAAACACGGTATTCCAAATTAACAACACATCAACCTAACTTAAAATTGCATGTCAAATTTTTTATTCTAGAAATATTCACAAAGTCATAGTAATATCTTAAACTAACAAGGTCACTCCGCAATTGAAATAATTACAATAAAGATTTAGAGTATTACAGCAAATGATTACCACTTATTGCATTCTTACCGAAAAAGTTTTCAAATCAGGCGTTTCGTTCGCTGGGGGCTGGTAGCCGAAATGTCAAGATGGCGTCCTGTTTTTAATGCTGTATGGCTTTGTTTATCGTTTGACGTTATGTTTACGGCATAAAAACTCAGATGTCGTTTATATATATTTAGATAGCGAAGTATTCCAAGTTACCTGCAGTATTCCAAATATGCTGCAGTTCCCCCTTAAATCAAACCTTTGTTTTAAACTAAATAACTGTCATTTAACACCCTTGGCAGTGGATCGGGTAGTCAGAAGCCAGTAAATCTGACGCCAGTCTAACCAAGGGGTATGGGGTTGCCCGGGTAACTGGGTTGAGGAGGCAGTCGCTCCTTGTAAAACACTCAGCTGCATCCGGTTAGACTGGAAGCCGACCCCAACATAGTTGGGAAAAGGCTCGGAGGATGATGATATATACGTATATATTTATATTATGGTTATTTTAATTTAATAGTAGATGGATACAGATATTATAGGTACCTGAGTGATTCCAGGACGTCGAAGAATTTTTGAGGTCTGTGCGCACATTCGGTTGTATATTCATTATACATACAAATAAGTCCAGATAATTATTCCGGCCATAAAAAAAGGAACACTTGCTCACATGTTCAATTGGTTTATCTGCAGGACAAAATCCGAAAAAGAAAATGCTTTAGGGTACAAAAAAAATGTTTCCTCTTGCTTATATTAATAAGTATTACCTATAGATAAGATGGCATAAAAGAATCTAACCCATAAATGGGATGGAAATACAAATGGAACTAAAATATGATAAATAAGTTGGTACCATTATTTATTAAGTTTAGATTCAGATAGCGAACAAATAAAAATATAAACTTACTAGTATTGTAATCGTTAGGAGTTTTATATACTGTTACTTTCACTGCCGCACAAAGATGAAGCAACAAAACAAAATAATTTAAAATCATATTTCCCATAACTGCAAGTGTTAACGTTATAATTCAATCTGTATATAATTTGCGTATGATGGTTAATGACTAAAATACATATTTACATAAATTATTAATTTGAAAGTTTTCCTGTACCTATTTTGTATCTACGTAAAATTTCCTCATAGAACAGATTGCTAATGCTATTAAACTCTTTTGCAAAAAAAACGGGCATCTGTGTTTTTAATGACTGTAATGTATTACTACCATCGGCGTTAGCCAAGCATTCGTAAGAGCGTATTTAATTTCTAAGAAAGTGGTTAATCCTTGACTTATTCTTTATTATCTGGACTTATTCCTGGGTAGAAAGTTACTTGGCATTTTGAAAAGTATTTCATGTAATTTTCAGGAAACTGATTCTGAACTCGGATTTTGCATCGGTGCCGGTTTTTTTGCAAAGGAGTGTATAAAAAAACTGTACAGACAATATTGGTTTTATGAATGTGCTAGATTTTAAGAGCTCTGAGGCCCTATAAAACAAACGCTTATATCCTTCTCTATCTATGGTACCTGCTACTCCATGCTAATTTCATCACAGTTGGTTCAGCTGATTGCGCATGAAAGCGTCATAAACAACAAACTTACTTTCGCATTTATAATACTTAATAAGTTCAAAGACCGACAGATATTCTGGAGTTATTATCGTTATAGGTAAGCAGTTGCACCCACCGTAGCAGAATGCCCGACATGGTTAAAACTGCTATTGCGATCATATTGCGATTCGATTTAATTTTCTATTCAATTTTGACATTATTAACTTAGGAGAATCGGGCCCCTGCAAAAATCTAAATTGCAAAAGTTGTGCCATTCCCATGTTTGGTACGACAAGCAATATAGTCACAAAAGGTATCGACTGGAATATTATGCATATCAATGATCAAATGCGTTATTAAAACCATTTCCATTGCTTGAGGAAAGACTAATTGGTTTGCTACAAGCATCCAACATACCTATATTTTAGCTTATTAATTAAATAAGTGTCGACATCCGTTTGAATTATAGTTATAAGAATGGGATTTAAAGGAAATGCAGTTAATAAAAACTATAAATTATAATAAAATACTTTATTTACGAGGTCTACCGGCGACTTTTTTACTTCCCGCTGCTTGTTTATTTTTGCCGCCAAATGATAAAGGTTGTTCTGAAAAGGAAACAGGAAAAATTTGTTAAAATAAACCCTTTCTGGGAAGATTGCTAAAATTACCGTTTATGGGACTGTTGGCAACACCGCTGACAGAATGTACCGGCCGCAATGACGCAAGCATTGTACTTATTATGCCTACTATTTTCTAAATGATCAATGTATTTCACAATGTATTTAGGTTTACACGATTTATATTGGCGATCTGCCTCTTTGGTGTAATAATGGCGTCCACGGCCGTCGGCCGATTTCGGACACGGCGGCTGTTCACATTTAAGGAGATCAGCCAGCTGCGCAGGACATATTATAGTGCACGAGCATTTACGCAGACACAGGCGCACTCCCTATTCCTTCACTCTCATAACCCGATGGGACGGCAATCCGACACCACCGGAAAGAGATCCGGCGCACGACCGACATTTACGTGCTCTCAATAGAACATATCTCTATAGCAGCCCGTAGTCTGGAAGTTGGTGATTGATTCACCCGTGCATCGGAGAGCACGTAAATGTCAGTTCTGCGCCTGATCTCTCCCCGGAGAGTGAAGGAACAGTGAGTGCACCTGTGTCCAAGCAAACGCACACACACTATTATATCCTCTGCGCAGCTGGCTGATCTCTCTACATAAGAAGAGCCGCCATAGCTGACAATCGGCTAGGACTTTATTGTGTAGATCAACAATATGGAAAATAGAAAGTATTTCAACTTGCCAGGTGGTGCGATCTTGAGTGATATATCATAGGTTTTACTCTTAGGTCTTTTAGCTGCAGGCTCCAACTTCTCAGGTGTTTCCGTAGGAGTTACTGTCTCTTGAGTGGCTGCCCAGCCGTCCTAGAAATTGATTACATGATATTGTTAAAGTTATTCATTATAAGGGGCGTTAATTTACCAAAAAGTAAAACCGACTTCCATTATACACATAAGTCTGACAAGTACTATGCTCGAAAGAGCATCAAAACGGTCCTCCGAAACGTGAGATAAATAATATAAATATACATACATACAGGTCAAATACAAATCCTAATTTTTTTTAAGTCGGTTAAAAATACCCAAACAAAAAATGTCGGGTCTATTCTAATTTTATGAATTTGCATAACTTTTGTGTTGCGATACTTTTATTGGTCCCAAATCCCTTTGAGTTTTTCACGTAGTGCAATACGACACCGTATACTCGTGTCAACATGTAAGCAGACTATTAATTTTTGTTTTTTATTTTTATATGTAGATCATAAGTTTTGTAATGTTGCCTGACGCAAAGTATTAAAAAGTAGTAAATAAACAAAGTAAGTAAGGAAGTATATAAATAAATAAGCAGAAACTTCGTTTCTTACCTCTGGGTCTTCAATCTCGGGTGCGATGGGCAGGAAGGATAGCATATGTTCGTCTTCGCCCTCTTCATCAGAACTGCAGAATGCGGCGACCGGCTCGCAAGTCGTTACGTCCACCTGTTTCAAATGGTACCCCTGACTCTAAATAATTTAGTTTTTTCATTACGAAAGGGGTCATAGGCTGTCATTTGAGCATGTTTGGTAGTTGTTACGGATGTCAGCGACAGACTTACTAGTCTGACAACCCATCTTCTTAGGGGTGTCGGGGTGTAACTAGGTTGTCGCGCCAACACAGTCGAAAGAGAAAAAGCTGGGCGCTTGATATTTGTAAATGGTATATTATGTAATGTCGTAAGGTAAACCTCGAAATACTCAAACGTTAACATTGGCTCAACAATGTTATATGTAATGGAGATAGAATGTAAAAAACGCTTGAGATCTTTAAAATTTTGTGGGGCTTCAGAAATATCAGTATCAGTATTTGTAGTAGACTGTTAGTTTTCTTAGTATTGTATCCTACATTTGATGTATCATACATACCTCAACTTCTTCATCATCATGACTCTCCCCGGTCTGGTCTACCGACCTGTCTTCATCTTCCACATCGAACTCACTCTCTCGTTCCTCATACTCCACGTTTTCATCCAACTCCTTGAAATCAGGGGCGAAGGCCGACCAGTTCTCCACTTGGTTCTGAGCCCATATTGATACAACTCCTGTTAATTTAAAGGTGTTTTAATTTGAGCCTTAAAGTCATGGTTGTAAAGTGTGTTTTCGCAATGGTATATGAGAATATGATAGATTTTAAAATTAAGTATAATAATAATGTGGGGTCACAGTCAATCGGATCGCTATTGTATACTGTGGCCATATTGATTCTACATCAGCAAATGAAGTGTTTTAATTTGAGACTTATATTATGGTAATAGTGTGTTTTACAAATGGTTGCTGTAAATGCAACAAGTTTGATACTAGACCCTAAACATACAAATTGACAACTGTGCACCTATAAATGGGTACATTATTTCGATTTGAAAAGGTTACCATACTCGATAAAAAGAAGCTCACAATCTACAGCAAATAGATTCTTATGAATTAACAATCACAAATAATACGAAGGGAAGGCCTTTGGCTCAGGAGCCAGGATCACAGGTGATATCAGTATCATTTTTAAAGATCAATATTTACTTTAAATTAATGTTCTCACACATTACCTGCACTAATACTAGCAATGATAGGCCTGATGGGATGCCAGACGACGTCCAACAGCAGTTCTCCCTTGGTCCCGTGCAGTATCTTTACGAGGTTCCCGATGGATTTCTCCCAGATGTACAGAGCATGTTGCCGAGCTGACCCAGCACAGATGTACTCCCCGTCGCCGGAGAAACAGCATTTCTTCCATGTTGTTCTGGGAATATGTGGTGAATAAAGAATACCGGAAAAATTGGCGTAGGTAATATACCTATTTTCTTGCTGATACTTTTTTGATATGCAATTATTTGGCTATGATATAACAATTAAAACATCATCAATTCAAGCTTGTTGGTAAACTATGTGACATCAACATCAAGATTCTGAATAGAATCTGTAGATAGAATTCGATGTATCCAGAAAAAAAAAACACAATAAAAAGTTTGTATTAAAATATAATAATCAACATAGATAGAAAGCTACAAGGGTATTTATTTAGGCTGTGTTATTTGGGTGTTTAGGGTGTCCCGCGAAATATCGCGATTAATCACTAAAAAGCATAGTAAACTAACTTACTTATTGACAAGATCCTGTAATTTCTGTATAGGTTCAGGTTCGCCGTTTACTCCACATTTGAGAACTGTGTTAGTGTCATACACTCGTATGACTCGATCCGACGTGTTTACGAGAAAACAGCTGGAAATAAATACATGAAACTGAGTACAATAAACTTTGACTCACTAATACAGTCCAGGAACAAACTGTAAATTTGTACAAATTCATCTCTTTTATGGCAGAAGTACAAAACATTATTACAAAACTAGTGACCCGCCCCGGCTTCGCACGGGACAATAGTATTTCCCCACTATTTAATGTATGTTATTATACATATAAACATTCCTCTTTAATCACTCTATCAATTGAAAAAAACCGCACCTAAATCCGTTGCGTAGTTTTGAAGATTTAAGCGTACAAAGGGACATAGGGACAGAAAAAGCGACTTTGTTTTATACTATGTAGTGATAAATAATAGTTAGTATTGACATATTATGTTCACTTACTCTCCTCTTCTTGCAAATTCTATACTTTTGATACTAGTAGTACTGGACGTGCCAACAGTTATTTTGAAACTAGCCTTAATTGCTAAGCTTTGCGTGTCTAATATTAATATCTTTCCTTTTGCATTTCCTGTGTAAACATGGTCTCCTCTTCGATCAAATGATGCTATTACATTTATGTCACCCTGAAATTCAAGAAAAACATTTTATTTCAAATAGGCAGTTTGTAATGTTTGAGTTGTTCTAAATAAATTGGTTATCTAATAATGAATTCATTATTGAAATCTGTCTGGTAGTTCCTGAGATTGGCACATTCAAGTAAACAAACAGATTCTTCTGCTTTATAATGTAGGTATAGTTATCGGCACGGATATTGAGCCATGACCTTCACCTTAGAAGCGATTTATTGGTTTATTGCCTTATGTGTACAGTGCGCAAAGCGATCCCCACTCTTCCGCCGAGAGCTCAATATCTGTGCCGGTAACTATAGGTATAGAAATTATGTTTTTTAGCCTACATGAATATTTTATACTTTTTTGTATTTTTTTTGTATGTCTAACTTACATCGTCATCAATAGGTAATATTTTATGTTCTCCATCCGTATCTACCAGCAACGCAGCATGTCTCATAGGACACACTAGGAATCTCTTGTCATTTCTTGGGTCAAATTGTACCCTTAGTATTGGAGTGGGAAACCTGTACCGTTGTTCACACTCTCCAGAGAGAACATCCCATATACATACATTGTGGTCTGTTGATGCTGAAAGGAGCTGAAAAGGAATAAGGTATTATTACAGTTGATAAATAAAATAGCATTAAAAAGTTTTTCACATCTTGCTACCATTAAGATCTTGAAAATTAATTAAATTAGTAGCTTCCATCAGGCCTTACATGAGTAAAATTTTAAATATAATTTCAAATTCGAAATTTTGTTAGTTACAACAAGTATCTTACATTCTGATGTTACACTAACATAAACAAGAAACAGAAAACAAATAAGATTTAGTTTTACTTAATTATAAAAAAAATAAACTAATTAAAGAAGCATACCTTTTTACAGTTTCTCGACCAGCTAAGACTACAAACAGGATAGACATGAGCAGATATTGATTTAGCTATCCCCCTCGTAAGGAAGTCCCATATGAATATCCTGCCATCATTGCAGCCCACGGCTAAAAGAGTTCCTCTTCTGTTGAAGGCGCATGTAGCTGCCAGTGATATTGAGTCTAGCGTACCGTCGAATTCCTGAGCAGGAGCAAATAGGTTTTAGTTGTGAATTGAGGTTGGTTTATTTTTAATAGGAAGTTGGGTTAAAAACTACGTTGATACTTTTGTTGAATCAGAGAGAGAAAGATAAACTAGAAATACATGTGCATAAGAGCTGTGTTTATAGAAATGCTTCTCTCTGTTTACTTCAATATAAGATTGTTGGAAAGTCAAAGCTAAGTAGTATACAAACTAATTCAATTTTATCTTTTAAATGTATAATTATCTATAAAGAAAAAGAAGTACTTGCCTCAGGATAGTTTTGACCAAATGATTCTGAAAGGGAGACACAGAATTTGTTTAGAAAACATTGTAAACAATAACAAGATCGAGAAACGTCTGGTAAAAGTGCCGCAAATGAATTTACATTAACTCACCCAGTAATTCCAAATTCATGATTGAATAATTATACTTAGTTTATACTCCTTTAAATAGATTACTTAATAATACAGTTAGATACTACAAAATACAATTTAATTTAAAAATAAAACTTTTTAGCGTTACCAAACCAACGCAACCCGAATGATTTCAGTTACGTTCCGGGTTCACAAATAATGTACAATTTTCGGCACTCTTTTCTCCTATTGAAAATGTTCGCATTCCCTCAGTACTTCTATTTCTTCATGCTAAACTGCGACGTGTTAAGCCCTGAAGCGCCGGTTTCCCTGCCAGCCAAGTGCCATCCGTCACTTGTGTTCTTAATGTCACTGTCAGTTTAGTTGACGATTTATCTGACAGTCAGTTTCAAACGGGGGAAATTATTTTAATTCAGTACTTTTTTGGATTATAATAATTATATTGTGCATGAAACAAATTTTAATTAATGTTATTTAATGCAACATCACAATTGAAATCTTTCATAAAGTTATTAAGTGCGTATCCATCGATAAAACGACACGAAAGCCGTTATCAAAGCATTGTGTTATTATGCAGTTTATTATTATTTACAGCAAAAGGTTACAAAATTCGGCCGTACACAATGGCTATGGACACAGACAGTGATAACAGTTGGCGAGGTGTTCCTTTAACGGAGTTATATGGCTCACAATCGCCGTGGGGAGCTCCGGAATTCCCGCTAGTTTCGCCGTCATACAACCATGCAGTTTTGTATCATGTGCCTAGTAGTGGATGTGTTGCGGCTGATAGGCCTCCAAAGCCGCAGATCGGACAGGACAAATGGGATTCTGAGCATGTGAGGATGCCCTTCTCGAGCCACAGTTTATATCCTGTGGAAAATGTGAGTATGGATTGCATTTGTAAATCATTGGAAGTGAATTAAGTATAGGCTTGTTATGTGCTTATCACAAGACGTTCAGTGGGTTATCTTAGAGGCGGATTTATGACAAGTATATTCTTTATTTACTTGATTGGAATTTTATGTTAATTTTCATGCAAAGAAGCGAGACATTATTTGTTTTCTTTTCTTTAATAGAAATAGCAACAAATATAAATTATAAGCAATCTTTTATCCATTTATTATTGATTTCCAGGAGAATGGTGAGACACGATTGAAGAAGCGTTGGGAAATAATAGAGAATGCTCTATCTAAGCCAATAAGGAACAGTCAGGACCTTGCCAATGCTATACTGAGCTATAACACTAAGTTCAGGAATAGTTGGAAGTTCAGAGGCTTGCATAAGCTCTTTAATGAGGTAAGGTTTAATATTTATTTCAGAATTGATGGCCATTTGTAATGATTAAATACTTTTAAAGATTCTAGATAATTGATGATAAGTTCCTGACCAATGCCAAGGAGTCTTTGCTTTAGACTTAATTTTATGACAATCTTTCTAAGGACCTCCATCTAATCTTCAATCTAGCTAATGGGGGTCATTAAAAAATAAAATTACTATGCATCATTTGTATTAAACTGAATTCCTTTTGTTATTGTTTTAGTATGTGGAAGAAGAAGAAGCGCAGTATTTCTTTGATGTAACTCTGCCAGAAATTGCTAAACTTGCTTTAGCTCTACCTAAACTAGTTCAAGCACCTATACCATTGTTGAAGTAAGTTCACCTTTTTGTTGTATAATGAATTATTAAGTTTATTGTTCATTAACTGCTTTAAAACTTAAATCAAACTCATCATTATTGTATTACTTTTTGCTACCTACAAGAACTTTTGGATTCGGGTAGTGACAACTATGCTTGTCACTGAAAAGTAAAAAAATACACCTTCATAAAATAATAAAAAGCTACAATAAAACTGTTAGGTGCATCAATGATGTATAAATGATTATAATATCCTGTTTAACTTCGCATGTGCAATTGCAGGAAAATGTACTCCATTTTATTTATCTACATGCTATCATTACAGGATATGCTACATGCATGCTCAATGCAGTAGCAGTAACTTAAAAATACCTTGATTAAAATACATATAACATAAACATATTCTATTAATTGTTTTTATTGATTCCTGATCTTTATTGTGTATCATATATTGCAGGCAACACAAGAACCGTTCGGTATCTCTGTCACAGCAACAGATAGCGAGTCTTCTGGCCAATGCGTTCTTTTGCACGTTTCCCAGAAGAAATTCGACTAAGAAAACGTCAGAATATGCCTCATATCCTTTCATTAATTTTAACACGTAAGTACATATTTTTGTATTTGTATTTTATGGACTGCCTGAAGTGATATTATAAATACAGTCTGAGTTACTGCCACCAAGAATATCTTAAATCAAGTTTCTGTTTTTGTGGTAATGATTGTATATGAATTGAAATGTATGTGCAATTCTACACCAAGGAAAATAACTTGACCTTATCATACAATTATTCAATTGTCATTGTAATGTATTTCTTCACAGATACAGATTTTACGAGATTACAGATTCAGACTCGAACATGGAGAAACTGAAATGTATCTGCCATTACTTCAGGAGGGTGGTAACTAAAGGTGACATTCTTTTAAATATTTTTACATAAAACTTTATCAGGCAGGGAAATTATAAAATGTCAAAATTCGAAACTAAGTGGTAACAATGAGGTACCTACCATGGGGGTAAAACCAGGAATAATCCTCTTAGAAACATTTTTCTCCAGTTCTGATTCATTTTAATGTTAAGGTGAATGCTTTGAGTGATATGGCAAAGAAATTGAATTTCCCTCTCCCAGTCGAAGCATTCACTTTAAGACAGGGTTGATATCCTCCAAATTGAACCTTAGTGTAATTAGAGCTCACGTAAACTTGTTTCAAAACTGAAAGACAACTTATTTGCCAACTGGCTTATTCGACTGGATAGTGACACTAGTAATTTTGCAATCGGTCAAAAAACTAGTTTTTCTTAACCCTTGTGGGTACAAGTAGTGTGTGGTTGCAGTACAGTACCTGTCGGGACGATGACGTTCACGCGCCGCTCGGTGCGGGAGCTGCCCGTCTGGCACACCAGCGACCGCCTGCTGGGGTCCTTGCCTCTACATGTAGACCCCAAGCATACCATTGAGGATGCCGAGTCTTTGATACAAGTGGATTTTGCTAATAAGTGAGTTGAAGTTTCCTCAAATAGTACTTAGTTTTTATTTAATTTGTAATTTTCTTTTTTCTTAAAAAAAAATTACTGTGAAAATTAATAGTAAACAGCTGATGGTAACAACGGCGACGGTTATGATGTTAGTGAACAAGTGCTTTAATATCAGTAAAGCTAGCTACGAGACATGCCCCAATACCTATTTGTTCCCTATTCACCTTTCACATAAAAACAGTAAATTTCGTTGAAACAATATTATTTCAAAGGTATTTATTCAAACATTATTAACGTAGGTATCTAGGCGGTGGCGTCCTAGGTCACGGATGTGTACAAGAGGAGATCCGCTTCGTCATATGTCCTGAGCTGATGATATCTATGCTGTTCACTGAAGTTCTCAGGCCCAATGAAGCTCTTATGATGATTGGTATGTCGCCTTTTTGTAATGTTACTGTTAGTTTTGAATTTGTATTAGGGTTTCAGTACATTTTGTCAATTACATTTTCTTGGATATGTAATATTAATTTTACAGTCTTGGAAGTATTTACTGCTACAGTGTCTTTCTTAAAAGAGTGATAAACAGTCGCATGTTTTTTGAGGGTAGGGGATTTATTCCTTACCAGAAAAAGTGAAACAAAAAAGTTGCCATTTAGTTCTCATCGCAGATGGTTTCGACTGAATAAGACTTCCGCTTCCTGCACCATGCGATGTGAAGTCGGGGACAAGTAGCTCTGCTTGTTCGATGTTGGCCACTGTGACTTCACGATAGTCAAATGTATGAACGAAACTTTACTGCGCGTGCACAAGTCAGTACATTGATGACGATGAACTATATAAACACTTTCTCCACCAGGTTGCGAGCGCTACAGCCGCTACACAGGCTACGGACACACGTTCCAGTTCGCGGGCGACGCCACTGACGTGACTCCGCGCGACTCGTCCGCGCGGCGCCGCTGTGCCGTGCTCGCCATAGACGCCGTGCCTTACGCTGCGAGGCTGCATGAGTTCCGCAGGGATGCGGTCACTAGGGAGCTTAATAAGGTTCGTTATGTACCCGGTAGAGATAGAATAGAGGGATAGTGGGAGTAAATAAGGGAGTACATAAGGCGGCACATAGAGGTGGTAGTACATCAGGGGACACAAAGCGGGAGTATATAGGGAGGGAGGTAGTATATAAGGGAATACATAAGTGAGTATCGAGAGAAGGGCAGCATAGGAGAATACATAAGGACTACATATAGAGCGACTACATAGGGTTAGCATCTACATAACGGAAGTATACATAAAGGAATATCTATATTAATATTATAAAGAGGAAAACTTTGTTTGTTTGTTTGGTTGTAATGGATAAACTCAAAAACTACTGGACCGATTTTAAATATTCTTTCACCATTACAAAGCTGTGTTATCTGCGAGTAACATAGGCTATATTTTATCCCGGTAAGGGCAGTAGCTCCCACGGGATTCGGGTGAAACCGCGGGAAAACGGCTAGTATGGTATATGGTAATTAGAATGGGAAATTACATATAGGACACGAATCGAGTAATGTCCTTAAACAAACACCTAATTTTTTTCTTGGCATGTAAACTATATTAAAAACTGCTCCTACCACTGCTATTTTCCCACCACGCAAACATAGACTGGGAGAAAACTCTTAAGGCTTTAAGTCCGCCATTGTACTGTTTGTGCAAAAAGTATTATAAATAAATAAATAAAATAAATGGCGACTTTTCACCAACAGGCATGGGTAGGCTTCTCATTCGACACGGACCCCACTTCAGAGGGCCTCCAATACCCCGGCGTGGCGACGGGGAACTGGGGCTGCGGGGCCTTCGGCGGCACCCCGCACCTCAAGAGCCTGCTGCAGCTCATGGCGTGTGCTCAGGCGAGGAGGCCTATGGCGTACTTCACGTTCGGAGATACGCAGTTACGAGATGATATCGTGAATGTCTATAATTTGTTAGCGAGGTTCAATGTTACTGTTGGTGAGTGTTCTTATTTACTAATCTAGTTTAGAGTCTACTCTAGTTGTTAAAACTAGAGAGAGAGTCATCGTTGTATAAAACCTTTTTAAGAATGTGGAACAATTTTTTTTAACGTAATGTTCTAATAATATAATTAAACCTGTTTTATCAGTAGACACTTTTTGTATAGACAAGTCATCCATGTTCATTTAATAGGCTCCAGTATTTTTTCTGATTCTATGGATCCAGTAGAAAATAAAAAATGAAATATTATTTTGACGTCACATGTTAGTGTTGGCCATCGCTGAAAACCAGCGCCGCGACTCTGTCTCGCATAGGGTCGCTGCATATGCTGAGCGGGGGCCATTTCGCGTGATTGTGACGCATATTTTCCTGTTTCCATTCTCTTTTTTTTCGTTCTCATTCCTGTTTTGTTTTGTTTTATTTTTGTGAGCGTTTTATATATATTCGTTTTTGTTTGTGCATCACGAACGCGAATAAACGTTTTGATTTGATTTGATTTGATTTTCCTATAATTCAGGTCAGCTATACAAGTACATAGTGAAGTTCGCCCAAGAGAAGAATGTTCTGACGTCTCTGCATCAGTACTTGGAGCACGTCGTTAAGGATGCGAAGGAACCCTCGCCGCGTGTCAACAATGATGTTATGGAGACAGTAAGTTATAAATATCTTTATAGACTTTTAAGAACTGAATAGAAATGTCAGTCATATTCTGTAATCTTTTACAGTTAATTTAATGATATTGGTGTGGGATCTAGGTCAGTTGAATGGGAGTATTCTGAATGGAATCACCTTGTTGTTTAATTAATTGTGAGAGCCAAGAACTTTATGAGTTATGAAGAGTTATTGTGCAATCTCTTGTATGAATTTTCAGGGATATTTTTTGATTTATTATAGTAATCTTTAGATCTAATTTCAGATTTATAAATAAAAAACTTAATTTTTTTGTATCGAAATCATTGTCAGCCGTTATTGAACTGCTTTTGGCAGAACATTATTTTTAAAATATGAAGTACCTACCTATACCACCATTTTATGATTAGATGGATTATGCCTAGTCTTTTTATTTATTAGACCATCCTCTATTTCAGAGCATATCAGAGTCCGCACCGGTAACATCAACGGCTTTAGAAAGCGAGCTCTCGAATAACTCCCCCGACCTATTCTCACAAGACGAGATGGACCAATCCTTGATAGAAGTCACCATGCACTCGGAACAGACAGCCAAACAGACAGACATACAAACATTACCTGACACAAACAAACAAATGCCAGACGCAAAGAAAGAAGTGGCAGAGACAAAGAAAATTGAACCTAATCCCCAGCCCAGAAAGTCGTTATTCGATGCAATGTCAGAAATGGAAAATGGTGATTTAAAGAAGGTCCAAGGTAATGTTAGAAGGAATTCATTGTTAAGTGATAGTAACTCTTCAATGGATCATCAAACTTCTGAGCCACTTTCGGAAAAGAAAAAGAAGACTAAGAAAATCACGGATTTTTTCAGTAAGAAATAATTTTACTTTTTTTCTTTTGTAGTAATCCAAATTGTAAGTTGTAACGCGATAGTGGTAATGCTATGGTATTTTCACAGTGTAATGTGTAGTTTTATTCCTATTTTTATTTATTTATGAACTAACCAGATGACAAAATATAGGCACTAATATTTTACGTGTTCACTATTTCATGTAATTTGCATTTACATATTTATTTATGTTAATATCGGTAAAACCAATGTTACCCGTTTTTGCAGGACATTAAGGGTTCCGTAGACTTTATGTAATATATCTTTCTAGGTACACTTTTAATATGTATTTTTATGTAGTTGTATAGATATGTGTAATTCTGTAAATGTGTATAGATATGTGTTAAATTGTTATTGAAATTCTAGAATTTTGCATAATTTAGTAAAAAATAATCCTAATGCAACTCACATTGAGTCAAAACTTAGTTGGCAACTTAACTTACCAAGTATTGTAATCGATACTTGATACATCACTATTATTTAGACATGTGCCTAATTGCAGCTTTAGTTTAAAACTCTAGTGATTTTTGAAAAAACGATTTTTTTTAATGATGTCATAATATTAATTTTTGTATAGTAGCAAAGTTATTTACTTATACTGTAACAACACTACACAATATACGCAACCGATTGTATTATTATTTATTACATATTTATATTTAAAAATATTCTGAGCGTTATGAACTATATCAATGTATTTTTTCTAAAACATTGTACCTGATATTTTCACTGTTAATGTCTTAGGAAAACGATAAATAAAACACGTACCATAATATAATTAAAATTATTTATTATCCTTCATCATATTTCTAGCATACTAAACGTAATAAGTGTATAATAATAAATAATTGAATAGTAATTTAGTTTTAAAATATTTCAGCAATATACATATTAATAACTCGATAATAGGTTTAAAAGTTCATTAACTAAATTAGACATGCAAAGTAGGCGAATTATTATTGTATTAGTTCCATAATAACGTGTATCTAAGAACATATTCCACAATTTGCTAATAGTCTGTCTGTTAACTCTACACTAATAATAAAGTTCATAAATATAAAAATTAAAAATGAACGATTAACTAGCGACGTTTCAAAAGTGATCATAACACTCTTTATTTATTTATTTTTTTTACAAATCTTTGGCGAACTATAACAATATATGAGAATAAACATTTCAATGGCTAGCTATCAAACGCACTGGAGTTTATACTCTGTTCACAGTGTTGGGAACATAAGGTTACATCACTAATATTAAACGTGATAAGATGCAGCCCGCCCAGTCGCAGTCACCAAATAATAACTCCAACCTATTCACTGAATATTATATAAAAGTTAAATAGTCGACGACTTTAACAAGCCTATTAAAACTTTCATTAAATTGAACGTGTTTATTTGAGTGTACGTACAACTGGGCAGACTGGTCCAATGATCGCATTAAACGACAATCATTAAACAATATTTGTCTAACGTATTAAGTTAACTAAATTGTTATAATACAACAAGTTGGGGCTGAGTGTTAGCGATGCCACGAGGCTGCTTCGCGGCAGCCGCTGTACAAACGTTACATATCGCGAACATCCGGTGTTGTCGATAATTAGCCTACTATCGATAGATAGCCTGAAACTCTATCGACCTCGATAGATCAGTTGACAGCTGACAGATATCTCTAAGCCTTATTCTATATGTATATTCGAGACAGTTATATAAAGTAAACCATCGTTGCGCTGCGAGAGAGAGATAGAGACACAATATCGATATCGCCTTCTCTGTCTTCAAGCGGAACAACGATGTTTTATTATCTTAAATTTTGTGCTCAGTAACCCTTGTGTTTTCAACTAGTCTACCGACGTCAATAGTAAATGTCTTAATACTAATAATAAAATTAATTCGAGTTAGTTTAATAAAATGATATAATTTATGGTATGAATATTGTACAAATTGGTAACGCGGTACGACTTAAGGACAGCAACATAAAGCCCAGAGTCTAGTGTCGTATAGAATACATAGTGTAGGTTGATTGGACGATCATTACAAGCGTATATCACAGGCACCGTGTGGTGTCCCTTCGTAAGCTATATATATATTTAAACAGACGGACGGCGTCTCCAGGATCATTCGGGGAAATATAAACACATATTCTGGAGGCATTCTCATATATTTTTGTTGAAGTGGCTGAAACAAGACTACTTTAATTTATACATAAGATTTAGATGGTCTTTTACATAGCGTTAGGTATATTTTTATTTAATGGCATATAATTTATTCTTCACATAATATTATACAGTTTATGAATGTACAATGGTGGATGGCATCGACTTTTTAATCGATGGTTAATTAATATATGATCATCAACAGCTTAAGACCTTAATCGTAGTTTACAAGTGTCAGGTCCCGAACAATCCTGAACACAAACCGTGCATGTTTACTCTTAAACTATTCCAATATAAGTTATCCAGAACAATGTGAGGGACATAGTTTACGAGTATTTAATTGGTTCACCATTTTTATACATTTTGGGCTTTTATCAGGCGACTGCAACTAGTGGAAAGTATTTGAGAAGTTAACACTATACAATGAGAATTTGGCTAAAACCTATCTTAAACTCGATATTTACGTAGGCTGTATTTAATCTACAGTTAATGGTTGATTCAGTCCAGTCGCCTGTATAATTCACCCTTACACTTTAGTAGCGTGTAACCATTCTAAAAAACGGTTAATGATTATGATTTCCACTTAGCATTAACACAGCGACACCCTGTCACCCGCCCGGGCGGTCCCGGGGCAAAAGGCTAGTAAGCTCCTAAAGATATGACGTCATATGTATGTACAAATCGAGTTACTGTCCAACTAATATGCACACGTTCCACCGCGAGCCGCCGGCGTCTGCCAAGAGGACTTTCTAGAACAACTAGTTTGCACTAAGCAGTGTTACGATGGCAGTTCAGTTCAATAGTCTACACTACAGTATGCGTTCAGAAGTCACATCTAGCAGGCTCCAGGGCTCGAGGTGGACTCAATAATTGAGAAACAAACCTGTGACGTCTGGCCAGAGTCGATAACCACTAATATATCCAGTAGGTAGAAGCGAAACTATTCAGAGAGTCGTATCGGTTACATATAGTGAGATGTTTACGGACGGCGCGATATAGTCCCATGCTGACTGTACTCCACTCGGACGTACAGTCAACATACTACTTACTATCTTTAGCAGAACTATGAGAGTTATATCTTCTCTACCTATATCATACTCCTTTAACTTGTCCTAAGGTAACTTTTTAAACCTCTAACTTAACCAAACGGTTATACCATTCATAACTCGTGCTCTACCTTTCTATACCGATAAAATTATCTCAATTAACCTTAACTAATCTAAAGGTAATGGATGCTGCGTAACAGTATTCTGGATAACTTATCAAAAAATTAAAATTAGTAGTATATTTTCATCTCATATAACATAGTAGGTTTATGTGAAAATATTGATCTAATGAAGTTAGTTAGGAAGTTAGACATAGTAAGTAATAGTGACTGCTCTATGGAACAACTGGTTCTATTACACCTCAGGAACGTAACAGTAACGGATAGACGCTCTAAGTACACAAATAAGATACGTGACAATACGTAAATAAGTACGAACGTGTGCTTGAAGCTAAACTATGCTAAGCGATAGAAAAAATAAATAACAGAAAGGAGATATGACTAGATCGTTTGTTTCATTACTAGAACCTACTATTCATAAAAGCACTATGCGCCTCTCTCCATATTTTATTATATAAATAGATATAATATGATTAATAATTCCCAATTCTAAGGTTTGTTTTTTTTTTCTGATTAAAATATTGGCATTCATCTTATGTACTAACTAGCGCCGGACGGTGGCCGGCAGTCTGTTGTGCACTGGCGAGTGACGTCACTCCCGCACCGTCCGACGGACTAACTAACTATATCGCCTTACAACGAGCCGCCTTCGATTCGCATACCGCATACCAACGATTCTAACGTCCTTGAGTGCATCGATCATGTTCACGTCTGCGCGAGCGACGTATTGGAGTATGCGAACGATTTATAAATATTTTATAAAATGTCAGGAGTTAATAGTTTTAGAAATTCGATTTCGTAATACTAAGAATGTAGTGTTTGATGTGTCGCGAGTGTGGTCGTGACGAGTGAGAGGATACGCGAGAGCTGCCGAACGGAACGCAAGCGGACAGCGATGAGATGACTCGGTACGTGCGTACCACAGAGTATAAAATGCGACAGACTAGTGGACCCGAGAGCGATGCGGGCACTGCGCCACTCTACGGCAGGCAGTCGGCAACATCTGCCTACGTGACAAATTATTTAGATACATTTAAATAATTGCAAAGCATACCCTGTATCCTAGAATCACTTTTATGGGCGATTGTTTTATACATTCTGAGAGGACTCATTAATCTATTACAAATGTTCGCGTTTCCGCAATATATTTTTAGGGAATTTTTAATTTTAATCAGTATAAAGATATAAGTACACAATATTATTAATCGTCCCGGGCGGTGCCCGGGCGTATTACGCCTACATTACCCACGAGGTGATATTATCGATAATCGATTTACTAAGTATACGTGTTCCGGTTTGGCATCGATTTGTGTAACCTGTAACCTAAGTCGGTCGCGACAACCTCACGCGGCCGCCGGCCGGCGAGCAGCCGCGACCGCGCACTACAACTAGACCCGACGCACGCGCGCGTTGAGGTCGGCTCGCAGTCGGTTTACGAAACGAGACCACGTCGACGAATTATCTACAACGGTAACATAAGAAACATTCATATTTAAGAAACAAATAAATACTTAATGCATTAAATAAAAACGATGCTAAAACAATTTCAAAAAGCGTAACAACGTATTGCACAATGGTGAGACAAGATTTAAGAGAAAAGAACTAGAGACACTTAAAACGATAGACTTGCATTTTTTTTACGAATATCGCCTTAACACACTGCTTACTTGTAAATCATAAACGCCTAAAACTAGAATACTATATCAATATAATATAATTATTTGTGTAAATATAAAATTCTATGTGTTGCGGTGAGTGTAATATTTGACTAGAGGCGGGCGCTGTGCACGCACACTGCGCGACTCGCCGCGCGCACACAATATATCTAAGGTATCTCAGTATTATTTTATATTTATATTGGTACTTTTCTTGATTATGAATCTATTTTTTTCAGTAGAAATTACACTAGTTTTGTATTCTGGTAGTTCGCGCACCACTCACTGTTGACTCCCCGGACGCATTTAGTCACAGTCATTGTATTTAACACCTTAACACGAATAGTTTTTATATATGTATAATGTACAGACACACACACGAATGCTTGAAATAAAGTAGGGGAAGCGCGCTCCTGGAGAATTGACATCGCGACTTCGCGAGCAGCCGCCGCCTGACACGCGACCTCCGCCTTGCCGACAATTGTACTATCTACAGGGCTTAGCCATTTAATAACATCTGGGTACGACGGCGCGTACGAACAATCTGTAGCTTGGCGAGCGAATATTGTCATGTTGAAAAGACATTTTCTGAAATTTCCTGCGGTATGTACAAAAATAAATAGTGATTTTTTCTTTTTAGGAAATCTCTGAAAGTGTCTCTTTTCATGATTAATTGGTTTAGATAACTGGCACTCGCTTACTATGATAGTTGTAGAACAATGTATAGAAAAGTAATGTCCTGTTGATAACAGTGTAGTGCAAGCCAGCAGGCTGGAATGTAACGCGATGGAGATCAGACTCGACGGGCGGGAGTCGCGCGGCACGCGGGCGGCGCGGGAGCGGTACACACATATGCAATACAGAGACGAACGGCCTGTACAGTCCATTATGTTGATATTATATTTTTTATATCACAGCCCATATTGGAATTTACAACACATAATAACACGATCTTTCGAAACGAAGGCCTAAGTATTCGGTCTTATGTTGGAAGTGCACTTTCATTTGTACACAGCGTTAAATACAAACATTTAATTTTGTCAACAACATCGTCACTAACATGTAGGTTTGTGAGTGCTGGCCGTACCATGAACAGACCGACGCGTCTACAACGCGATACTGAATATATTACATGGTCCTACTTACAAGTTATATTTTTACAAATCGCCGTTGAACAGACGGAGTACGTAGTCGTCTCGTGGGGAGCCTTCGTGTACAATGTGCTCTTTCTATATTACAATTTGTGATTGCCCGCCGATTGCGTCGAAACGAATGTCGTGTGGTACGAGCCAGCGACATAGCTTACAGACACACACACATTAAAATGTAACAAAATATAGGACATTATATAAATACTCCAATAGTGATGCATGCGAGCACTTATATGATGCGATCAGTTCGGCGGTGGGAGACAACAGTGCCGCGCGGACTGCGCGAGCGCATGCATCGCCGAGGCGCTGCAACTCCTTGCAATATACAATCATTAAAATACATTTTTTTTCTTACATTTTCAACTTACTTAATAAATTCAGTTTGGCTTAGTTCAAGCAAATAACTAGTATAATAAATTTATGTTAAAAGTTTCAGTTAAACGTTAAGTACTTAGAAGTAGAAGTATGATTACGAATGACAAAATTTTTATAACGTGTCATTTTTTATAATAATAATAATAATTTAATCAAAGTTAATAAATTGTATATATAATAATATAATAGAGTAATTTAATGATTAATCGATAATGATAAGAATGAAGCATTCCTACGCGCTGATTTAATAAATTACTTTTAACTAATTTAGTATACTCGCCGAGTGGGCTTGCATAATTCTTTAGGTAAGTATGTAGGTAATGATATTTGCTATACAATAAATGTGTAGTAAATTCCATAGAATTGTTGATAATTCGCGAACAGGCGCGCCTCTGGCCTGCCGTACGACCCGGCCGCCACCTGCAACAAACATTCACGTTACTGTAGCTGAACACCAAAACTCAGACCCATCCACCATTATCATTTGCACATTGAAAAGGCCTCTTCTCATACTGACAGTACAAACATCTACCCTTCACCACTTCGCTTTGAGGAAGTGGCGCAATAGACTCCCCAGCAACAAATGTCTGTCTGTAGAGAAAATGCCTATTCTAAATGTTCATGATGTTCTACGTACCACGGGCACGCGATGAGCGCGCAGGGACGGCGTCTAGGGTTAGTAAGGCCTATTGGCATCCTTGGGCCGCTTCAGTTGGACCTTCAGCCGCTTCATGCCGATCTGGAAGCCGTTCATCGCTTGGATCGCAGCCTGCGCCGACGTCGGGTTGTCGAACGATACGAAACCTGGAAGAAAAGACGTGTTATATAAGTTATCTGTTGTACAAGCAATTAGAAGTAAGCTTTTCAATTAGAAGTAAGTTGCAGGACGTCTTAAACATTCAAAGACCCCTCCATCGTTTTTCAAAGGACTGGTTGAAAGCAGCCTGTACCTCATGATAGGTAAATTAGGGATTATATATTTTTTCATCCCTTGTTCCCAATAACTATTGAGTCTAGAAAATATCAACATGTTTCCTGGATTGTCATTCATTGAAATGACCACACAGTCAATGTAACAAAGAAAAAGCCAAACTAACCAAAACATTTGCTCTGATTAGTGGCACGGTCGATAAACACTTTGCTGCTGATGACGTTGCCGAAGGGCAGGAACATTTGCATCAGCTCCGCGTCTCCGAACTCCTGGGGCAGGTGGTAGATGAACAGGTTGCAGCCCTCGGGGCCCGAGATCGAGCAGCCTGGGAACATAAGAAAATCTTTAAAGAACTCACAAATCTGCCTCTGAACACCATCACGAAAGGGTTTTGTTAAAGAGGGGAAGGTTCGCTAAGGGACACATTTTGGAACCAATGCAATTGATTCCAAAACGTCTTGCATTCATTTAGAAAGGAAGATAGTATGAAAGGTTGATGTTAATGATTTTTTGAGTTCTAAATGATAAAGAAGTTAGTTAAGCTGATGTAGATAGTTGTTAAAATTAAGTTAAATACACTTGGCAAACAGAGATACGCACCCATCCTGCCTTATTTCGCTAGGAGTTACCTTTCTCTGTTAACCAAGTGTAATTATCGAACACAGAAGTACAGCACAACACACATAGATGCACATGACAGAAGTTTACAGCGACAGACGAGGTACAGTACAGCACAAAAGCGTTAGGAGTTGGAGTGGAGCTGATCGTAAGCCATCTGTGTGTCACTGTACACTTGAAAGAACAACGACTAGCACGATAATGCACAAGTGAACATACAAACATGAAATTAAAGGTTGCTATCCATTCAAAAACGAATGAGGAATCTTAGAAATATTAATATGATAGAAAGGACCCTTCGCCTTGACTAATAAGATCTATTTTTGAATGAATAGCAAATGGAAATCCACATAAACCAATCAAACTGAATCCAAAGGTTCTTCAGTTTAACTGATCATCAATGATCGCTGGAAAGTAGTTAATGGCGGTGTATGATATCATCTGCTGAAGGACGGGGTTATCGTGGCTGTTCCTCGGGGCTCCACTTACCTTCTCGTTGCGCGGGCGCAATCGTCGACATCGGCGGGGGGATCGGCTGCGGAAACTGCCCATAAACCGCTGGGTAAGCTGTCGAACATTAATTTGCACATTTTCACAATGAACACCTATTGTCGCGTACATACATGCATGTAACAACAATATTATTTAACAGTTATGAAGCTAAAATCATATCCATTGATAATATAATAAATTTACCTAATTGCCAATTTGTCTTAAAAAAAGTTTTTTTTTCCATGAAAATTTTGTGGTGGTCAATAAAATAATATTTAGACGTATAACACTGAACACAAACTACTGTTGAGTACTAAATAACCATAATATCGAGTAGCGTGATTTCAACAGCGCACGGTACCTTATAGGGGTACAGACAACAAACTCATATCATTTACTTGCCATTGATCGATTTGCTAAGCAAATTCACCCCAAAAAATAACGATATCTTTTTGTAGAATTACAGGTATTTTTGTAAGTAGCAAGTCCATCAATGGTGGATAAAATATATGGTAATAATATAAACATTTTACAAAACATCCGTTCTCCTTGCACATCGACATTGTAACAATATGTACCATCCATTCAAAATACATAGACTTAAGTAATTACCCAATACTCATTCTATACATTACTTTTAAATAGCTTATTTGTTGCTGAAAGAAATACATTCCATGTCACAGATATTTTAGTCTTGTATGTAGTAAAATTAGTATGTCGGTAGGTACATGTACTTTCTTTTGGCAACAAATTGCCAACATTATTTAACTTGACCAATAGTTCCAAGTTCCAACCATGATTTTTAATATTAACTTTTCCCCCACGATAATGTATTTTCCTTTTCTATTTCAGACGGTTTTTTCCAAACCAGATTTTTTTGAAAATTTTCTGGACACATTTTGCAAAAAAAATGTGTCAAAGACATCATACTTTTCGATCATGATTTTCCCATTTATTTTCCCCTATATTCCACAATTACGTAAATTCTCATGTGATCTATTGGTCAAGCGTGAAGCGTGTGTAAAGCGTTGTGTGTGTGCCACTCACCGACTCCCGGGAAGGGTTGCATGCCGGGATAGGCTGCGTGCTGCAACGCTGCCGCCTCGCCGTTCGGCAGGCCTTGTGCTGTTACTGGTACCGCTGGAAGTGCACCTTTATCTTTTAATAGAGAACTAGGTTTCGGAGTAAAATTAGTGTAGCTTATCAACATCATGTCAGCCTGTTGCCGTCCACTGGTGAAAGTCCAACCATTCCGGTTTTGGGAAGGCCGCATTTAATATTCTTATATTCTAATATAAAATAGTCAGCCAGTCAGCAAAATAGTCAATAAAAAGTAGTTTTGAAAACGGTCAGCTAGTTTTTGAGTGAATCAATGATGCAGATAGATTATTTGAAGGGTGGGAGATTTTGGGGCTATTTTAAGTAATCCTTACGTTCGAAAAGTGCTGTTTTCCGCCTTCTTTGAATAAACGATTTTTTTTTCTTCTTTTCAATACTAGTGCAGTTTGCTAAAGAAATATAATTTCCTTTTACGACCCAAGAAAAACCTCTACGTAGCGCCCATTCGCAGAATGTTAAGCCAATTATATATCTTGCCTTTCCTATTGGCCTGTATTGTATAACGCCTCCCGCTGTGGGTGGAGCGGAAACGAATCTCAGATATTATATTGGACCAAGAAATTTAGAGCAGTGGACTAAATTCATACCTACATCGAGTATATAACTAAGATTTTTCTTCATCATATCGGCCTACTAGACACCAGAATGTAGGCCTCTAATGAACGTCAACTCTCCCGATCATGGGCAGCCTACATCCAAGATTATTTTTGTCATTTATCTGTCCATCATGATATCATCAAACCTAAACCTACTCTTAGATCATTTGAAAATACTAAACAATATAAATAAGTACCTGTCAGCTTCATACTTTTACTAGCGAGCCGCTTCGGCTTCGCACGAGGAAACAGTATTTTCCCACTATTTTAGTAGTTGCAGTTTTTAAGATTTAATCGTACAAAGGGACAGAAAAGCGACTTTATTTTACTCTTTGTTTTACTCTATTACGGCACAATAACTCCAAAATTATACTCACGTCCAGTAAACGTCTGATGTATGCCATTAGTATAGACGGCGTCCTGCGGCGGCGGCTGTCCGTTAGCGGTCTGAGCGGCCATGTTGAAGCCAGGCATGGTCGGCGAGGGCAGCGACGGGAGCGCGCCGTTCAGAGGCTGTCCCCCGCCCGTGCCTATCGCCAGACCTGAGAAGTTATCTGAAAAACGGAGAAGGGAGTGTGTTATAAATCATTAAAAGAAACAGGGGTTTACATAGACAAGGTTAGGTCTTGGAAAAGTTTAAAGGGAAATCTTGAAAGAAATATAATCTTAGCAAAGGTACGACCTCTTTTAAAATTTTGGCCAGTAGTATCATGCAAATCGTAGCTGTGCATAATGGTTTGTTTAAGTCGCTTTAAATGAAGGTGCAAAAATATAATACTGATTTATGAGGTGTTAAACAAAATGGCGAATAGAAATAAAGTTGAAAGGCTCCATTTAGAAACTATTAAGCGGGAATTAGGAAGCTCCGTTTTTTATCTCACGGACTTTAAGATTTTGTGTAACGTTAGTAATCAGGTATATTTAGTTACCCGAAGAGGGCGGTACGACGGAGTTAGCCATGCCGTTGAGTGCGTGCGAGGCGAGCGCCGTCATTGGACTGATGTAGCCCTGCGCCGTCGCAGCAACCATCAGCGCGGCTTGTTGCTGTAACATACATACAAACATCACAATAAATTAATTAGAAGAATATAGACTACGCCGTAGCGCTACGAATCCCCGTAGCACTTGCTACGATACGTAACCATACCATTGTTTAATATTACAATCAGCGTACATACGCAGTTCTAGGTTTCTTAGAACTACATTTATACAGCTTCACAGAAGCGTTACAAGGCTATTGAGATTAAACAGGATCGAGTTAATGTCCGCTTTGTAGTATGTACGTAGCAGCGTAGCACATTGTCTACGAAGCGTAGTAGTTGCTACGCCGCGCGATTATTGTTATATTGCCGACATAATCGTGAACTACATAATTATATTACGGTATTGTGTGGCAAATCTCACATGAATAGGTATATGTTTCAACAGGTAGGTATGGTGACAGTTGTATTGTTTATACATTACAGCTTAATTACCCTTCTGAATTGGTGTTGGCACCTACAAGGCTAATTATTGCAAATACTAGGTACGCTATTATAAAAAAGAAAACTGATTCTGAAATTCGATTTTCGTCTCCAAACTATTTGAGGTGAACGCAAAACTTTTTCTTCAATATAAAACATGTTACGAAGGCATTTCTGAAAAAGTCTAGACACATAACGTGGGGTATTTATGAAGTTGGCTGTACAAAGTTTTGTAACTGAGGTTGCAATATTGCATGCTGTACGCCTATCAATTTTCATCAGCCCAATGGTATTAAAACTTTCAGTTTATGAACCAACGTTGAGGTGAAATTGTTTTTGAATATCTTTAGGTAATGTATTTTGTATCGGTGTATCTGAATTATGAAATCTGTCTGAAACTAAGGAGCCATAACTTAATTTTCTCAGTTCTTATTTTTTTGCAAGGTCGCGGTTCGGCGCATTTGTTTGCGGTGGTCTTTATCTAATGGATTGATAATCTAATTTTTGCCAACGAAATCTTTTCGTGGCAAGTCTTTCACTGGTATTGCAATACAAATATGTGGATACTAAGTTACGCGAGTGGTTTCGCGTTCCGTGGGAACAAATTCGATCACCCTGATGAAGAGGAGCCAAGTATAAGAGAACCTTTTTTGATAAATATAGGCTTATTAACACTGAAATACTGCTTCAAATCAGACTAGTTGAGATAAGCGTTTTGAAGCAAATATTAATATTGTTGTCTCCAACTGACCTGTTCCGTGATGACTTGCGCGTAAGTGCTGTAGGCTCCGAACTGGTTGAACACGAAGGGGTTGAGCAGGCTCATGTTGCCTGCCATCTGTTGCATGCGCCGTAACTGCCGCTCCTTCTCAGTGTCCGCGAACTTCACCACCAGGCTCGATGATGCGCCCTGGGGGAGATCAGACACGTGTGTTATTGGGTGGACACAGATTAACGTGTGGAGACAAGTGTATGGGACCATGTGGGAGTGGTTTTGGGTGATTTATATGGGTATTTTAATGGATAGGGTGCGTGCAATTTTTTTGGGATTCTAGACACGGTTTTGCAGTTTTTAACGCAAGGATTAAGAGCGAATGGTGTATAAATTCCCCATAAATTACGACTCTAAAAAGCTTAAATCAACCAATTTATGTCTCCAAAAATACCCCTAACAGAGAGAAAAATTAATCCCGACGCCGCCGGGACGCACATACGGCGCTGACCTCTTTAAAAATGCAGCAACAAAGCCCTCGTGAATATTAAAACTGCAATAGCAGACGCGTAAAGTGCTCCCCGGACTATAACAACGGCAATCCCACAAACTAGGGTACAACAAAACGGTCGGCACAATACCGCCAGCGAAACGTTCAGCGTTCGCATTCATTATGTATTTGCAGTCGGAGTACAGGCAAAAATGGGTGGGAGTCGGTAGGCCCGGCACGAGCGCAACAGGTTTCCTCCCCATAGTTGCAACAAGTTATTTGGGCTCACATCCAAAAATGCATCGGCCGAGACGTTCCGCGAACTTGGTCGGGAGGCTCTCAGGCGGAAAACTGGCTTCCTTCCTCCCGGGCAGTATCTGCGCCGGCCGCGCCCGCCGCGCCCGCCCCGGCCGGTGCTAAGTACGCGTTAATTGTTGGCGCGTGTTTGTAAAAGTATTTCACAGCAGAGCGAGCGTGGCCGCGCATAACGCTCACTATTCAATTATTCCATCACGCTCGTATTTTGGGTCCGATTCCATTGTTTGATATTTTCGATTTCCGGCTTATGTAAACGTCGCGGTGCTTAAAAGCTTTTAGCCTGTTGTGTTTTATTTTATTTTCACAATAAAAATGTAAGTGTTTGTAAGCACCATTCTATCAAAATGATTGTTGCGATATAAAAGTAGGATAAGATACTTTGGCAATTAGTTAGCTAAACAGCGCGCGACGTTTACGAGTAAGCAAGTTTGTAATTTAATGGAGTTGGTTAAGTCATTAAATTATTATTAACGTAAAAGATTAATGGTAGTATTAAGGCTGTGCGAAATTTGCTTTAAGTAACGCTTGATTAATGTTTACTTTGTGAATAAATATTTGAAAAAGTTTTGTCATGAAGTACTTAAATGCCCTAATCAATATTACAAACAAATAACAATAAAGTTGATTTCATCCGAAACTATGAAAAAACTTGCCTCAGTAAAGTTAAGAAAACGAACCAAACTGCAAAACCGAATACCTATCTATCAATTTCTCTATCACTAAACCCTTCCAATGATTATAAATTATAACAAATGACAATCACGTCACATCAAATTAAGAACAATGACACACACAGTATATACAGGCTGCGTGATTTAAATCAGTGTTCGTTCTGGCGACAAATGGCGTCGGCGCGAAGTCGCGTGACGCGTGGGCGAAGAAGGTGACGGGAACAAATGTGGTGACATTACGCAAGCCATGTGAGAGCATTGAGAAACTCCTACACGCTGTATATACGACACGCAACGATATTATCGAAGACATTTTTAGAAGGCTATTGTTGTATAAAGCTAATTTTAGCAAAAAGTTGTTTTAAAATAATGACAGTTAGCTTTTAAAAGAAACTCGTAATCTAAATTGAAACATTAGTACCTAATACTTTATTAGTAATTAAAACATTAGTACTCACTGCTTTATTACATTTAAACCAAAGAAAAATAATTTCAAAGAAATATCTTCAATCATCGTAAGCTCCAACTGCATTACTCTTGTATAACAGACAAACTCAGTTCAAAATTATTCCAGAAATCTAAGCATCAAACGATTGCTTAGGCTTTTCCTTAAGTATGGATCCGCATCCAGTCTGGTCTGATGTAGCGTGTCAGTACATACCATCCGCGAGAGTGCTTCATATAGCGCCTGGCCTCCTCAAACCAGTTACTCGAACAAAACTCGAGTAAATAGTTACTTATTATGAAAACGATGGCATTAAAGACTCATTTACAACCTATTCAGTACAAATTGAAATCCAATATAAGTAAAACTACTCCTAAAT
Organism: Helicoverpa armigera; assembly: GCF_030705265.1. Lineage (NCBI taxonomy): Eukaryota > Metazoa > Arthropoda > Insecta > Lepidoptera > Noctuidae > Helicoverpa > Helicoverpa armigera. The sequence goes on along the minus strand of NC_087132.1, from coordinate 1,698,891 downwards.
TGCTAATCTTCATCTAGTAATTAAAGTTCTTTTCACCTACAATCTCTGATCTAAAACTAGAACGTCATTGGTGGTCTCAAAGCGTTTCCCAGATATCTTTGACGGGATTGCAACAGTTGAACTCAGCAGGATCCAGGCCAACCGTTCCTTTACACGCAGCCTCTGAAGTCTTACAGCAAAAGTAAGCTTAGTAATAGCAATTGATTTCTATTAATAGACTTAAACGTTCTATTTGATTGGAGTCCCATTTTATTTGAATGTAGGTCAAAAGGTTTTGCGTTTTTAAGACTTGTGATTGGAATTTTGATTCGTGGTTAAAAGAAAAAGAACCAACTTTCTTTGATATTTAAAACTCGATAGCTGGATGGAATGACGAGTGGATTAAGGTTCTAAAATAACTAGCCTTGCATTTTACCACGAAATAAATAGAAAAGAAAAGCCTTAAAAAGTCTTTCTTTTAAAAAAATATGCTGGAATAAAAAAATACAAGAAATTACGCATTATTTACCACTACACAATTGACCTTGACACCTTGAAACCATGCAAACTACTTTACCATAAATTAAATAGATCTTATTTCTTATAACTGCTCTATCTGTTCGAGTTTCACACGCATCCAAACATCTCTATAACATCAGCAAGCATACATTATCATCTTCATGTAAGCTAAACTTTATTGCGTATTTTATTAGGCAATCGCGTCGCCTCGCGTCGCTTCCTCACCAGGGACACGGGGCACACTCGCTACGTCTTCCGTGCAATTAACGGAACATTATTAAAGTCTTAATTGCTCTTGTGTAAGTTCAACTCTCGCTCCTATAATTTATATGTTTATGCTATACACTATTTGTTGCTGAAAACGTGTAGTTTCGCAAAATTTACTGGAGCATTCATAATTTAGTGTTTTAACTTATTAATAGGTTATGTAAGTTTAAGTGATGAAAGTGTCTCGAAGGTCACAACTGTCACAAGAGTTTTCAGTTACCAACTCGTGTACGATGAAAACTACAACCGGAATAATATTAACAGCGCTTTCACACTAGCACATATTTGTCGCGCGTAGGTATATATGCTTGGTTGTACGTGCGGCAAAAACCTGTCATCGTCATCAATCTACAAACAATTGGTAACTACTGGTTAGCACAAGGCATACAACAAGGTTACCGGTAGTTGTCAAATTGTTTGTTGTCACTCGAATATGTGAACTGGAAAATCTATGAACTAAATTCAATCTACTTAACTTTTAAGAATCATTCATTAATACTCAATTAGCCCGTTAAGAAACGCTCCCATTCCATAACAATATTTTTTACGTACTGCAATAGATACTAATCAATAAAATATCCACTACTTACGGCAATAAAATTTTAGTGAGTGCCGAAGTGCTGGCAGTATATAAATATTGTGTGAGTAAACACGCCTCGGCGGCCGGTGTAAACAACACACCTACTGCGATTTAGTACTTAAGTCTAGCTGTAAATATTCCCGACTAACTCACTGTCTCACATAGCTCTTATAAATGACTGCTGTTTGAGGAAACTTATCTGTAAAGTTACTGTCATTATGTTATCTTTGGATAAGGCTTTTAGTAGATATTTATGAATAAGTCCAAGACCTACTTAATTATGATCTCAGTATCATAAAGTTCTTATTCAGGTAAGTGAGTCTCACATGTTTGTCATTAAAGAATGATTTTAGCCGACCACTCACATGACGTTACAGCCTATAGCAGGGGTATCCGCTTCTGCTAAGAAGAAGAAGAACGCAGCTAATTGAACTACAAGTCCTTATGGCAAGTAAATGCAAAGTTGTAAAGACAGTCTTAGAATGATTATCAAGTTTTTAACCTCCTTAAACACCAATTTCAAAGGCATATAACAAAGCGACACCAAAATTAGGTACTCAGTATGATATAAAGTCAGTTACCACTGGCACCTAAACAAACAAACACCAGCTACGTAGATGCCGGCGTTCAGATCGAGATCAACAGTAAATAACCGCCAGAGACATAGGGCTTCCTGCCCAACTGACACTTAATGTGAGCGCCACAGGGACGGACTCGGGCCTGTAACTCGGACCCCGGAAATATCTCATAATACGGGGCATTACGGAGACAGTGTGCGCTGAAATACTGCCAGAGTAATGGTTATACCTAATCGTTGCTGGGGAATTTGGTTTTTAAGTTATGACTGTTTTGGTGGGTGAAAGGAAGTAGGCAGTTAGCTAATTCGCCTTGTTCCAGGGAAGCGATGACTAAATTATTATTGTTTTGTTATTCCGTGTGAAACTATAATACTGAATATATAATTAGCTAGGAAGTTTTATTTAAAATCAGTCAATTATGAAAACGTATAATTATTCATGTATGTAAGTTTCTCGTCGTAGGTTAAACTCCGCAGCTTTTGAATGAACGTGACATCATTTTATGCAGCCGTCTAGACCAAAATTTTGACAATACCTATGTGTCAATTCTTGATAAGTTTTCTCCAACATATTATATAATACCCCAGTAATTACATTACAAATGTAGTATTTCCGCCCTAGTGCGGTCCTATTCGGAAGCGCGCGGCCGGCGAGGACGGATGCGCACAATGCCGCGTTCCTACTGCCAACACTGTGCCTGAGTTCTGCCCTAATGTCCTATTAGTACTACATTGTTGGGAAATAGGTATTATTGTGGCATTATGAAGCCGGATTCATAGTTAGATACAGAATTTTTAATACCAATCTCAAGACGCTGTAAAAGATAAAATATTTTAAATAGGCTATAACTTGGCCGTCAATTCGATTCTAATGTCACAAGCATGTAACCCCAGTAATCACTATACTCGTACAAATGAAATATTCACGCTCTAGTACGTTACATTACAAATATATAGTAGCTACCTATTTACTCCCTAGTGCGGGCCTGTTCGGAAGCGCGCGGCCGGCGAGGACGGAAGCGCACAATGCCGCGTTCCCACTGCCAACACTGTGCCTGAGCTCTGCCCTAATGTCCTATTAGTACTACATTGTAGGGAAATGGGTATTATTGTGGAAATTATTAAGCTGGATTCGTAGATAGATATTTAATTTTCTTTTTCTTTTTCATTTTCGATAATTTTGTACACATGGGAAAGACATCTCAAGTTGGCTATAAGTTGGCTGTAATTCAGGTACATACGGAATACGAAAGAATCTTGGTAAAATAGATTAATGGCCAATACGTATAATTCATTCATATTTCTGCTACAATTGGCATTAAAGGAAATTAACCTTAGATTTACCTACAAAATACCAAAATGCTTACAGTTTAGTCGGGTAAAAAACCTCCAGTCAAAAAACCATCCAGCTCTAACACTTCTCAACGTCCGTTTTCCAACAGCAAACACAGACACACACACACAAACACGCTACCATACAATAATCAGCACTGATATAACACAGTGTCGGTCTGTGTCAACCGGCAGTCCGGTCTCATGATACGGTAGATAAATTTACCTCTCAGATTATCAGATATTACCAAATAACTTTAAATCTCACTACAAAACTGCTTTAAAGAACAACCAGGCAAAAAAAAACCTCTAACTCTTAACACTTCTCAACGTCCGTTTTCCAATAACAAACACAGACACACACACACACAAACACGCTAGCATACAATATCAGCACAGATATAACACAGTGTCGGTCTGTGTCAGCCGGCAGTCCAGCCTTACGATACGGCAGAAAGATTGCCTCTCAGATAGAATATTGCCAAATAACTTTAGATCTCACTACAAAACTGCTTTAAAGAACAGCTTAGTAAAAAAAGCACCTAACTCCTAACACTTCTCAATGTCCGTATTTCAACAACAAACACAGACACACATATACAAACACGCTAGCATACAATATCAGCACAGATATAACACAGTGTCGGTCTGTGTCAGCCGGCAGTCCGGTCTCATGATACGGCAGATAGATTGCCTCTGAGATAGGCGCTCACATCTGCGCGCCGTGTCTCCGCTGCCCAGCTATTGAAATATAGGCGCGCTAATTAACTGGCTGATATTACTTAGTTGTTTTGGAGCCAACAATTGGTAGTACTTGTTTGATTTTGGATCTAAAGTTCTCGTTTTCTCGTGAGAAAAGAGAAGTTGATCAATGTCAAATCCCATTCTTTCGGTAAGGTGTTCTTGATATAGAAATGTTCAGCGTATTCAGCAGTGATTTTAAATGTAAAAAATGAATTACAAAAGACACATTAACTACCTACACAGTTTTGTAATCGAAAAATTATGTAAAAAGAAAAGCCAAAAGTCTTTAAACCATTTTTGAGATACTCCGTCCGAACCCATTTTTAATCTCCCTCCACCAATTTAATTAATTAAAAGTTATTCAAACTCAAAACGAGTTACACAATCGCGAACAAACGCGAATTTCGAAGTAAATAGGGTTAAGTTAATTTAAAACTAAATTCGCCCACTATAATGGTGTAATATTGGATCATTTATATCTGTTTGTGAAGCAGATGTACCGAACATAGGTACTTGTAGATATTACTTGTATTAATCATCGCAAAACCACAGAATTCGGTCTGGCTTAATTGAAACACAAATAGCTAGGTGTGATTGGAGCGATGGCGAGATTAAACTAGTTCAAACCGGTTTAAGGCCCGACAAAGGGTGCGAATGCTAAAAGGTCGAGCGGACCTTAGGGCGTTTTTATATAAAGTTTAGATGTTCAAAGTAATTAATGAATAATTTATATATTTGAATTGTGTTAGATAACCAGTTTTGTTCAAAGGAGCAGATGGTTATATCTAGACAATGTATTACACAAACTTATGAACATTAAATAAAAATTAACATTAAACGGTAAATATTGTAAACTTGATAACAGAAACAATCAAAAAAAATATTTGAACAAAAAGGCACTAAACGTAACCAAAACTAGGGTCAAACAAAACCAGTGTGGTCCAAACAAAAATGATCTGAACCACTCAAAATTAACGAGTAATCCTTCCACAAACGGCCTCCACTAAAACCTTTCTTGGGACTATAAAACTAGCTCAATATATACGTGGCTTTACCCTCGTTTTATTAGAGTATAGAGCGGCATAGATGGCCCGCCGTAATTCCTCCATACAGCCCGACGGTGTCGAACGCACCGCGGCGTGCTTTGTTCCCTAAGAGGGTGGAATGGGTTAAAAGCCTCACTCTATACGCCTCCAACTTAATTGGAATCTTTTAAAGTTTACTCGGGCAATAAAGGAGGCTGAATTACTTAACGACGTTCCGTACGACGCTGGATTTACCTTGGATCTACTCGCAACTTGTAACAGATGTATGTCTGTTTTATGTGGAAAGGAACGTTGTAATATAGCTTGTGCGATAGTTAGCGGATTATTGTTAATGATTTAATATTGCGGTGTTGCCTACTTTGTGAGTTTCATCGCTGTTTGAATTTAGTTACAAAGAGAAAAAATTAAGTTACGTTACGGCTTGTTTGCGCTGTTTATCTTTAATGAGCATTTAGTGAGGTAGCATAATTTATTAACGTACCGTTAAAAGTAATATTGTTTTTATCACAGAATGTCATTTTAAAAGTTGTTTCTATCATAAATAGTGAGAGAATTTCATGCATTATATTTAATTAGGATACCTAAAAAATATACTAATCTCTCAGTAATTCCATATTGATGACGTAATAAGCTTACAGTCTCACCGCACAATACACAGAGTTTACTGAAAGGTTCTTATTTTCGAGTTTGGGCCATGCAATAACTGGCTATTGTATTATTCATCGGCCAATTATTGTAAAAGCAGTTTTCTGTTTCTTGGGTACAGTCGCCGAGAGCAGGTGGAGTGTGCTTGTTTAGCTCAACAATTGGCTTCGGCCCTCTCAATGCCGTATTTTCATTATTGAATATTAGATCAAATGTCGTCGAGAAAATCTCGTTGTTTAGACCGAACCGTTGAACGGGAATGAATACCTTGTATTTATTATTTACGTACCGAATCGAGTCCGTTCGGGTATTATTTTGCTTTTTATTAATAGAGTGGGACGGGGATCTTTATTGCTTCTGCGGATATTTCCTTTTTCATTTTTTGGGAAATGTTTAAGAGGCATCTTGGAAATAAGTAGCTTTTTAATATTTGTTTTTTTACGACGATATTTTTTTATAAGTACATCCAATGTATTTGTTGTATAATACAGCTTAGAACGGTAGCATCGAGGGTTTTATTATGAAAGAAAATACGCACAACACAAACTCATTCGCACAAAATAAATATAAAATAACATTCCCAGACTAATGTTAACACGATTACCCAAACGGAACACACAAGTAAAATAAATCGTAATGTAGAAAGTTTGAAATTTTGTGCTCATCGAGATTTTGGAAGGGTCGCTGATTACACTGGCGGCCACGATGCCGGGCAGTCCCCGGGGCGAACAGTAAGGGTTCGTTAATACGAGCACATCTCTATTATATGAGTGTGTCTGTCAGTGTATGTGTGACAGCCTCTTCTGTACTATGTTGGGAAGGCTTGAGTTATGTTCAGTGAAGTTGAAATGATATGAGGATGCTAGCCAATTTATGTGGGTATCTACAGAAGAGAGAAAAGTTGTCATATAATAGATACTTGATTCTTTACGGGTGTTTGTTTTTAACCCTACTATATTTAAACTAACAAAGCACATTTGTTACTGATACTCGAGTATAGTGTGAAGATCTGTAACTTACATATGCCCACAATAAAGATACTTTGACTTTGTTAAGGTGATAGTGTTTTTTTTTATTTAGTATTAAAGTCTGAGAAATGCACGTAAATTCATCATTGTGACTCTTTTAAATTATGCTCGCCCGTTCTTAAGGAAATACCTTCCTATCAATAAAAACACAAAAAATATAATAAGATAAATTGCATCAGATCACAAACTTTCTAAACAAACTCCAAATAAAATTGTATCCCATTCACCTGTCACAAAAAGTGACTAACAAACAAAATTGATTACTCCCGGTCATTAGGACTCAATCTAAAAGTAAACCCATTAATCAAAAACTGTCACTCATTACAATATTCTAATAATAAACGAAAGACCGCAAAGAGAAAAGGGGAAAAAAGGAATAAGGCTGGCTACAGACTACAGGCTCGTTTAATTTGTGTAGCCTGTCGATATTGCATCCCGCACCCCGCGCCGGGATTAGAGCAGGCCTTATTTTATCTTTTTTTCCACGAGACCATGTAATAAGCCGAATTAATCCACGCAGTGTTGGGACACGACAATAGGTTGGCGGTAATACTCGGTAATCCCCGCTCTATTACGTAAAGTTTCGCTAATTTATAGTGTTCATTAGAGCGCGCGTATTTTTTGCTAATTCGAGTTTAGTGTAGTTTAAAATAGAGTTAAAATTATGGTTTCTTTTTATTAAGTTGCTGTTAAATTGCGTGTGAGAATTTAAGTGGTGTGTTGAAACATGATACTTGGTAAGAAATGTACAGTAATTTATAGGTACTCTATTTTAGTTCATTGTACGTAATTCAAGAATGTGTTTGTATCAACGTCATTTGCTAGGGCTGCCTACAGTTCCTGCAATGACTCTAATTTTCTAACTTATGTCAGTGTACAATTCTTCCACATCAGTGTCGTAAATATCCAGACAGATTCTCCTACTCATAATATTAGTCACAACATCTCCCCAACAGTATCCCACCCCTTAATCTTAAAGCGATAAATACGAAATCCAGGTGTAGCAGGTGACCGCTTCGCAAACTTCTTGCAGCTAATCCTTACTAAAACAACTCGCCATGATAAATGATACCAAGACTTAACAAGCTCCGTAAATTTAGGTTTCAACTTTTATTTATTAATTAAGAAAAAACGCCACTTAACCCCGCTCGAAGGCGCTCCCATATTTTACTTGGATCAACTTATTTTTTACGATATCGGCCGCGTTTGGGATTAAAATCGGTTAAGATTTTATGAATAATTTATTTTGTAGGTGTGTTTTTTTTAAAGATTTTAAGGTACTTTTTGCATATTCGATGACATGACATATTTCTAGTATCCTGTTATTTTCCTCTGTCCTTTTCTATGAAGGGAAAACATACATAATTTTCCCTGCTTTGTACTCCTCCTGTCACACATTCTTTTGACGTCTGTCAGGCTAATTTGACGCATTCACGGTCTATTGTTAAACTTGAATCGTTTCCTCACTCAAAGTATCAACAATTGAGCTTATCAAAGGATTGATAAAAACAAAGTCTGGTTATTTATCTGGGCTATACATCAAGTGATTGGGGGGCAAGCAAACAACGCAATCAGTTCCGCGTGGTGGGGTAAGCGGAGGGGGTATAAATCATTCACAGATCAAATATACGCTGCTTTGTTTATGTGGTCAAGGGACAACACTAGTTGGAGTGTGGCTAGTGATGTACTATGTTGGCTGAGTACGACTAGAATCTTAGGTAATCTGCAAAAACAGAAAGAAGGTGATGATCGGATTGATAGAATATCCAATAATACTTCATGACATCCTAAACAACCCTTACTGTTTTAAGTACAATACGTTCATCAAAAGAATCGCTAAGGATTACAAATAATGATAAAGTATTAACCTACATTTCCTTATTTACCAACCAAAAAAAATGAGGCCAACAAAGTTATTACACCAAAAATAGACAAAAGAAACATAGAGAAAATCTATCATTGATCAATTGAACACGCGTCATGCGTTTACGGTCACAAGCAGACATGTGTCACTGCTCAGATGTACACAAATTACATTACCGATAATATTGTTGATGCGTACTCGAATAGAAAAGGCCGGTAATATTAGATACCGACTCGCGATCCGTGAAAGTCACGGCGGAATAGTGATGTCACTATATCGATATAAAATCGAAGACGTTATTTGGTTACCTGCTTTTCTCCTGTTTTTTTTTTGTACCAGGATAGTAAGTTTATTATTTTCTGTTACACAAGTAACGATCAATTTCCTTCTTCTTAATAAATAATTTGGGAGCGCAGATGTGTCGGACATTTTGTTGAATGCCTATAAGATGAATAGCCATGTACAGAACCCAAGCTTGACACTTTCTTATTTACAAGTAAATAGGCTCAAACATACATCTCATAACCGTAACATATCACTTTAGTAAAATACATACATTACAAAATTAAAATCGATTCAAAAATATCGAGTACTCGGATCAAAATCGATAGCCTGATAACTTGCATCGTATGATGAATAGGCTCGGTATCGTGACAGATCGCCGACGTCCCAACACTCGGGTTGCTATCACTGACCCCCCCCCACTCCCTAGAGTACGCACAATGATGTCCTTGTGTTTGTATGGCTTGCACACTGACCCCTATTTGACTGTTTCGGGATCTTAGTGGGTCAGACTGAGATGTATTAAATAGAGTATTGTTGTTAATTGTTTTGAAGAACAATAGTTTTGGTGTGAGCAAAATACGTATTATGTAAAATTCTGTTGTGTTTGAAAATATTTGCATACATATATAAAACAGATTACAGGTATACGTAGGTGTGAATGTAATAAATCTCTCTAACTATTAGCACTATAAAGCGTCTGAGTCAGACCACTGACTCTGGCTCCACGCTGCGCTGGCTACATTTTAGTAGCCTCATCTTTTGTCTGTGCCCGCAAATTGGATTCATTCGCCCAATCAATACAGAGCGCCCACACTTTTCTAAGAAAATTTTACCTGCGCGACGGAACCCGCCCAAGAAAATCGAGTTCCCTCTTCATTAGCTTGTACAACTTGCTAGACGGGATTTTAAAAAACTTTTTCATAAGGCATTTAGGCCCGAGTCAAGTTTTCCATCAACAAAATTAAGGTACGCTCTTAATATCAAAACTTTGTCTTAATGGATTTGGAATTTTATATTTATTAGGCCTGCGTTCGCTGAGTGCACATTAAGTTATCAATTTGTGCTAAATGAAAGACTTGGCTTGTTTCATTGTAAATCGGGATGTAATGACTTTGGTTTCGAACTAAGTTTGTCCTACAAACTCACTGTTGCGAAATTAAGTATTTGCATTTTAAAAGCTTAGCCATTTTGCATACATATTAAATAAGATTACGCATTTTTTTTCAAGCAGGATACATTTCATTTGTACCATGATATATTAAATGATTGTTTCCCGGTAGTAACGAGTGTCGTCACTTATCACCGCTGACTTTTATTGAGTACATGTCGATTTATTTTAACAGCAAATTGAACGCACGCCGCTCCCGATGGGAAAGAGCGTCTCAGTTTAAATACCACTCATTTAACACTGAAATTATCCGGCGGCGACAAACGACCTGGCGGCCATTAATTCAGCGGAGCAGCTCGCTGCACTTTACTACAAAAAACTTAAAAGAATCAAACAGCATTAACCGCTTAAGTTTCGCCCGCGGGCGTCGCATCGCAAAACTCACTTTTAGCTCATTAATTTTCATCTTTTCGCGTACAACCTAACATAATTCACCCTTGAATGCTCCCATACTACGTGATAAGGGTACTTTTATACTGGGCAACAGAGGAGCGCTCCGTTTTTATTAAATCTCGCGTCAAGTCGCTCGAGTGTCGACTACTGATAGCGACGCGCTGTTTATTTATAAAACAACGCTTTTTCCGCTCAAAGTGTTTCAGTTTTTTTTTCATCCGTGTCGGTGGAGTCCGTAATACGTATTGTTTTCTCCTTTTGAAATGTAGGGACGCGTTAAAAACGTCTCTGGCTACACAAAGGGTAGGGCACGTAATGTTGACGGCGCGCCGAACGGTCGCAGGAAGCCGCGCCGCATTAACAGCGGACACAGAAAATGACTGGACATCATAAATCCCGGAGTCTTTCATTCACCAGTGATTTATATGCGCCCCTTAATTGTACGTATTAATGTTACGTTTTTGTTTTAAAAGTTTAAACCGTCTGTGACGAAGGAGGAATTACGTGGAGTTGTACTCGTATTTAGAGATGTAGCCATGCGTGCGAGACTACTCGGAACTGTGAATGTATTACGTTCTCACAGCTCGGTACAATCCGACTCGCTGAACATACTGTCATCCAATAGCTCATGTACTCGTATCACGAGCATATGTATGGAAAAATATGCCGACAAGCAGACGCCCGAATACATTCCCGTTGTTTTTACGGCAATAATAATGTATCAATCAATCAATCGGCAGTCTGCTACTCGCTCGTGTACCTGCGCCCTCGTATTCTTGTTACGGTCACTGAGTTCGCTACAAGTTTTTTAATCATACTTTTGGTGCGGTCTCGCAAGTTTGCGCGGACTGAGCCGTAATTTTCACAACACTACGAACAGACATGATGTTTTCATTTATGTTACAGTAACTTGATAGTAAATAAAATAGTGTTAACTATTTGTTTTTAGAGTTTGGTTAAAGTTTGTCGAGAATTTTCTTTTTAATCTCGTATTTTAGTTTGTATTTTTAAGTTGCAGCTCTTTATTGGACTGTGCAATGTTTTTCACACTCAACTCGTAATGTAAACTGTATAAAAATACACAACAAAGAAATATCCCGCAATACGAAACGAACATGGAAATACAAAGCGAACTAATTTCGTTATTTAAATTCTCCAAAAGTTAAAAAAGCAGTGCTTATAAAGGTAATATCATTGCAAAGTTAGGTAGATTATCGGCCACTACAGTTACCTACCAATGATTGGGTCCAAATATCAGGGGCTGAGATTTTGTGGCGAAGTGCTCTTTATTCGGAGCGCCGCAAGCTTTCTCTTGTTATTCTATGCAAATTACAGGCCCCCGCCGAATGTAGACTAAACGGGCATTTCGGAGATTCGAGTTTTTATGCAAACAGACCTAAGTTATTCAAGTGCGCGCCTTTGCATGAAACTTGCATACAAAACTGGTTGAATGCGCTAACGTTCATGCGCTTACCGGCGGCGGCTTGTTTCTGTATTTTCTAGGAATTCTGTTCTCTGAGGCTGTATTTCTAACTAAGTGTCGCGGTTTACCTTGATTTACTTATCAATTTAGTTAAACAGCTTTTAAGATTTTAATCTGGATTTTATAATACTCAAATCTTTTTAATCGAGAATAACAGATCTTATTGCCAACGGGTTGTTGTTTTAAAAGATATTCAAAAAGAATCTTCACGATTCGAGAGCCGCTTGTTACAGCTAAATGAAAAGTAAATATTATTACATCTCTCGAAAGTTTTTTAAAAGGCAAAAGAATTGAATAATGTCTGCATACATTTGAAAATGAATTTGGAATTAATCACGTAGTTTAGATTGTATCATAATGATGCTTTAAATTATGTATATTCTGAGCGTAAAACTTAAGTAAGTTATATCAATAAAACTCCTCAGGGACATCGGGAGAATGGAAAAGATTTCTAAGTCGCTAATCTGGCACGTCTAGACCATTATAAACAAGTAGATACGGATCTAAGATCACCAACATCTATAAGATACGGTCGGTAGAACAGCGGAGGAATTAGAGTCACACACACACGTACGGACCTCACGCACACACGCACATGTCGTGAGTTACCGTATATTTTTGTAGTCGTCTTAACGTGTTAGTTGGCGCGTTGCCAACACGATATGCCGTATCTTACCTAGTACCTTGATTAAATCAGATAGGTCCCGGAGTGGAAACAAACAAACGGTAAGGATATAAAACTCCTTGATGATTCGCAAATACACTGTGTTTTATTGGGCCGGGAAATAAATCCGAGTTGACGGATAACGATGTCGACTTCATTACACGCAGAACTGACAGATATACATATTTCTTGGTTTGTAGGTATATAAATAAACGGAAACATTAATCATTCCAAGTATAGTAAATGTCATAATAAACCTCTTTACTTTTAATTTACAGGTACAAATATTGCCCACAGTCCATGTCTATCTTTTTGTGATTACTGCAGAAGCACATTTATTTCACAAGCTCGTCCAAAACTGTAAGACATTTATTATAATGAAAAGCTTTGAATAGCCAGTACATAGCCTCAGAAAGTAAGTGTCTCACTAAAAAAAGTCTGCCTTGACTTTCACAGAGCATAATTGGCTTAATAGCCTCTTATGCCCACGTACACACGTTCTATTCTTAGCCACAAGAATGGTCGGAAAAGTTCTAATTTAGTATGAGAGACCCTCTCACCAGCGTGTTTATTTTAGAGTTGAATAGCCTTTGTCTTATAATAGCACCTTAACTGACGAATATCATCATCAACAAAGTAGCTTCGTAAATTAGCAATGTTATATCCTTTAAAATTACATCTAAAAATATCTCGAAACAGTGATATTATTCACTGTTTTCTCCCCTCTATTAGGTAGAATATTCTCCCACCTGATCATTTAAGCACCCGCAAACCAATATAATATATAACTTATTCAAAATAATTCTCATTTTAAAGCGAGAGCGTCTATGCCTTAGATTGGCGCACTAACGACTGAATAATTACACAATGATCCCTATTACAAATGCAAAAATGAGGATCCCTGATGCATACATAATGTTCCCTTTTTCTGTGGTCCGAGTTATGAGCATACCTTTCCTTGCGATTTTTTACGTTCCTTTGTTTTGGGTTTATGAACCTTGTGAAATATCGTGGGGATGCTATGTTGATTTCTGACCATGTTCATATTTGGTATGAATTGAGAAGTTCTGTTTCATGGTGGTTTCTGATGTATAACAACGATTATCACAGTTCTAAATTGCTATCAGTATATGTAAAACAATCTAAATTATCTTCAACACGCGTATTATAAAACTAAGTTCGATACCACGACGATAACAACCACACCACTATCCCAATATCAATTAAACCACATCGCCATCCATATAGGTTAAGTAATCAAAAGAATTCCATTAAAAAATCTAGAGTACGCAAACAGAGTCCTTTAATTTCCGCTCGTCTATTTACAAGTAAGTTGCACCAAGCGGGCTCCGGCAAACATCCCGCCGGTAATGACTGGACAAACAGAGATCTGCATACGGTGGCCTCCGCCTCAGAAATGCCCTTCAACCCTCCCAACCATGCACCCACTGAATTTATTACCTTATTTTACCCACTCCTTATTTTTACGAAGATTTTTTAGCATTTTAGGCAAACGTTTCTACCAAAGTGCTGTTAGTTTCACAGACCTTTATGGAAGTGGCGTTGAGTTCGGCGGATTTTATTGAAAGAGCTCTTGTCCTATATTTTTGTGTTCGACGTGCTTTTGTGTCAGTTTTTTTTTGGATGTTGATAAAGATTGTAACTAGGATTAGATATTTTGGGTCATCGACATAGCCCACCGAATCAGCAAGCTGAAGTGGCAGTGGGCTGGCCATATTAGCCGAAGAACCGATAACCGTTGGGGTAAACGAGTTCTAGAGTGGAGACCACGCCTCGGCAAGCGTAGTGTAGGACGTCCTCAGGCACGGTGGAGTGATGACTTGCGCAAGACGGCTGGCAGGAGCTGGATGCGAGTAGCCGAAAATCGATCTCAGTGGCGTGCACTTGGAGAGGCCTATGTCCAGCAGTGGACTGCGATAGGCTGATGATGATGATGATGATGATAAAGATTGTAACTAGGATTAGATATTTTGTTCTTTTGTTGTTTTATTTGAACTTTTTGAGTGTTAAGTCTGGTTTATTTTACAGACGACAAAATCCCACACTCTTAATAATCTTTTTTAATGAATGTATGATAAGGTTATCAACTCAACAGTTAAGTCTGTTTATTCACATTGCTTGCCTAAAATTAAATACCGTAAAAGCCAATATAATCTTTCACAAACTTCGACATAATCCCTGCACCTTATTTTAAAGTTCACCCCATGTTCAATTTTCGTGACGGAAATTTTTCGCAGCCCGTATTACCATATTGAAACAAAGTTGTCTATTCCCTTTATTTTGGCGCGCGTGATGATATTTCGCCTTGTTGAAGCGTGCCGTGTCCGGGCCGTGGAGAGCCGGAACTCTAATCAAGGCTCCGTCACGGCGGACAGGCAGCGCCGGTCCGGTGTCTGCGGCCGGATAGCCAGCTAACCTGAAATGACTGGCGAAATTTGTTTCTTCGGCCGACTGTGTGATTTGTGCTGCGAGCTGTGCGTTTGACGATTGCTTTTGGACGCAGAGCGTAAAGTGCACGTCGTAGCCTATATTTTGGATAGCCATAAATCTGTGGTGCTAATAACATTCATAAATAACCAGTTATTCAGACATAACCTGACTGAATAACGTTAATATTAAAAGTTATAGCTGTATCATCGCACAGTGCGCAGAAATAAATTCGTATCATCGAATAATTCAGTGAACGAGGTGTCACCTCTAAAATCTGCTCAATAACATTGAGCAAGTGTAATAACAAAACTTGTTATAAAAGCCTTATAATATATGTGGCATATGCCACAAGATATTCAAATGAACAAGCACCATCTGAGCAAACATCTCAATGAATGAATGCTACCAATCTTGACTCCACCAAAAACTTCTATCTCAAAACCTATATTCAAATAAGCTCATAGCGAACTTCTCGCACGCTCAATAAACTATGCATTTATGTATTCGCTTAATTAGCAACAGAGCGCGTTCGGGGGTAGGCAGAGAGGTCGGCAGTAATGGTATGCGTGAGCCCCCGGATAATTAGCCTTTGTTACTCTATGTTAATAAAGTTATACTGTATTTCCATATCGATCTGCGGGGACTAAGAAAAACAGTGAATCAGCTGCTCCGAGATGCTCGCGTGGGTGCCTTATCTCTCGCTATTCGACTTGCTACTGTTGAAGGCTATGGTAAACGTGAATATCTCAAGTCATATAAATTAATTCGAGTTTTCCCCATATTCACTTTTCCCTACTTTATGAAGATTTTATACATTTTAATAAAATATTTTCCGAAGGTAAATTCCACAAATAAGGTATGATACCTTGCGAAAATGCTGACGAAAGCGGAGATAAAATAAAAACCAAATTGCCATCAAATTCAAACGCTCACAAAGTCGAGAGCGTCAATTTCATGTTATTATCGCGTCTCATACTCGTAACAAGTTGAAATACAAAAACCGGATCCAAGCGAACAGCTTACACGACAGTCAATCTGTTCTCGACATCCCGCTTCCGAACCATCGGGGAGCCATTACGATGATTCCATAGTCTCGATAAAGCGTTCTCGAATATTCGACAGAGTCGATCGAAAATATTCTATCATTACCTTAAGCTGCGTAGTAAATCGTCGATTTCATCGCTAACTTTGATAATATTGGAGCGTTCTCGTTTACAATATGCGAGGGCGAAGCACGTTCGTCCCGGTGATACCTACATACATATGTAAATGTTTTCAATAAGGGTGCTCGGCGAGAGGGCTTCGCGCGTATACAGATGATAATTCAGACCGTCATGGACTGCCATGTAGCCACCCACGCTTTGCGATATTTTCGCATCAGTTTCTAGGTTACCTATGAATGCGATGCGGTATTCTTTAATGTGGTTTGGATGGCATTGTAGTCTTTAATGTCAACAGCAGTTTATGTCTGGATTTTACTTAGATACATTTTTGCCTAGCTAAAACGTATTTGTTTAAGAGAGTTTGCTTTCTAGCACGCGTAGTCTTTTGGCAAAAAAATACAAGTACAAGTTATTAAAACCACCGATTACACATCCACACCAAAGAAAAAAGGATCAGATAAAATTTCGAGCAAAAAAAACGGGCCAGTAAAATAAAACGAATCCGTGGAGCAAATAAATATGGCGGCACACGGTAGGTCCTGTGACAATAAAGTGTAGGCGTTATACCGAGCGCAATAATCTGCACCGGCCCTATCTGACTGCACTGTTACACGTACTATCAGGTTACGGGAACAGATTCATGTAATTCGGGTAAATATACCCATACGAAAATATTATTGGAGGCGAGAAAAGAGATCCTAAGATGTTGTGAATGTTTTCAATATTAAAATAGTCCAACTTTTATCCAGCGATAACACTTTGTAAATTCCGAATAATTGATGTCCAAGAAGCCCAAATATTGTGTCTATTTTAAATTCTTTTTATTGAATTACTTTAAATATTTTTTAAACTTCTTAATAACAAGACTTTTGACAGTAAATTATGGACCATGATATTATTGTGTACATTTGATACTAATGAGGCTTATGTTTTTTTATTTGAGAATGTTCCTTGCTATATGGCTTGCAGTGTAAATTTGTGCACAGGTCTGCGTCGCTACGATAGTAACGCGTTACAAATGTCAGCGATCGTTGTTCTAACTTACATTTACGATTTCTCTACAAAAAAGAAAAATACTATCTAAATTCAAATTCATACAGATTTATTTTTTTATCCTATCTGAAGCACCAATTCAAAAAGCATTTAGTTTATTCATTAGTCTAACATAAAACCTTTTTTTTTATAGTTAAGTTTGTAATCAACGCGATTTCGTAAAAGTTAATTTAACATTCAAGTCAATGTAAGCTAAGCTCTTTTTATTTTATTTGGCAACGATGCTATAAGCATCGTAATTAAAATCAAAATTTAGAATTAAAGTAATAACTGAGATTTAACATTTTATTTTTGAAAAATAATAACGAATTTAAACTACATTTAAATATATTTAAAAAAGCGTTTAAAGACTAGTCAAAACACTGTTTATATATAAAATTATTTACAGGTATTAATATAAGTTCCAACTGGTAATACATGGTTATATTGGCAAAGCTATTAATAGCGTAGTAATATGTAATGTTCAAATCTAATTAAGTGTATTAGTGTATCATCATATCCTGTTCAATATTATAAATATAAATATGGGTTTTGTTGTTTGTTAACACATATATTTATAGACATTTTATCTTTAATTTACTTGTCTCAAAATATGTATTGAGTAAAGAGCCTCAATAAAAATTCCGCAGTCACTATGCTGTCGATATTAAAATTCTAATTAAAATAATTGAATAAATCCAACGTTAAAGAGCTCAGAATTAAGCAAAGTAATATTACTCAGCCGCGAGACAGATACCTAAAGTCTAATTACTGTGCTACGAAAGTGAAGTAACTTCGTAGCGTTTCGTAGCAGCGTAGTCACCGTAGCGAGCGTAGCATTTGTCTCTAATACATTTTGTGATGAGTTATGACTTAATTTTTAAGCAAGGAGTTCCCTTGTTATTAGAATTTTTGTGCGTCATTTTAAAAATATGTTAATAAGACGAGTTTAAAATGTGATGGTTTAAAATATTTTAATATTCATTCAGGTATTTTTATAACAAAGAACTTTTTAGTTTCAACGTGGTTTAATCAAATTTCAAACAACATAAAGTAGCCTAGCAATTGCCAACAATATTCTGTATTAATAGCCCTGCTTTTAAACGAAGAGGGTATAATCTCGGCCATTGTAATCATAAAGCCATATAAATATTAGGTGCTTTAGTAGAAAGCCACAATTAACAATATAAAAGAATCTCGTTAACATTGTAACATGTTAGAGTATTTATTAAAGGAGGGAGGAATAAAAGTCAGTTTTTGGATTCACGTTTTAATCATGGTTGGAAACACGATCTGTGTCGGCCATTTTTGTGGCTTCGCCGAAAATATAGTATTTTTGAACATGAAAAACGTGGCCTTAATTAATTTTCGTGAGTTATTTACTTCGAATATCATGTTTTATGTATTTAACGAGGTGATTGGGTATCAGGTGGTTTAGGTCTCTGATATATTAGACTAAATATGTTATGAGCAAAAGGTCTACTTAATTTAATTGGAGCAGACTCAAAAATACATCATAATAATGACGTGGAGTAGAATGACTTTTACTATTGTTACTACATAATTTTATTTTATTTTTTTATCTAATAATGCCAATCCCAAAAACAATAGTCACAACGTAAACTAAAGAAGGTACAAACGATTAGTCTCAACACACGATCAAACACCAAGCAAGTGCAGACGCGACACCTCTCAAGTCTCAGATCTTACCTACACGATATGTCCATAAAACAATAATAACAACATGTTTACCCCAGGTCGGAGGTGCGACATAGATTAAGCGACAAACACGCTGAGACAACAGACTCGACACTTAATTGAATGACGCGTTACTGCGAAATTATTTCGTCACACAGTGCGGTTAGACTGTCGACACTATACTTAGTGTTGTAATTATGTCGGCTATGAAGGAATACTGTTTGTACTGAGATAGTGAGGGGTCGGTTTCTTGGAACGTGAGTGTAAAATGCTATGTGTATGTATGGTGAAGGTCATTGGTATCGTGTCTGGTTAATTATTTGAATATGGGATCATTGGGATGATATCAGTAAACTTCTAAAAAGATGAAGATGAAAAAGTTATTCTAAATATAGCCAAGAAACATTTACGTCAACCTTATCTTATTTCCCAACAAAATAATAACGATAAGTTTAAAAAGTAAATAACATTTCCCAAGTTAGCACAGTCGTCACTTCTTGTTGTCACTTTGTACCAGATTTCGCTTCGGCTCACATTTAAAACTGCTAACAACGTTTAATTCAAGAGTTTCATGTTTTACTTGTATCCACGTTGCATAACGTTTTAGTTAGGTTTTGCATTGTACTTAAAAATAACAAAGTTAATTAATATTCGCTTTTCTAAGGCAACAGTTTTACGTAGTTCACAGAAACCATGTGAAGCTCTCCACTTTCCAAAATGCGCGTACTAATACAATCAAAACAAACGCTTTGGAACGTTCACGTAAAAACATAATTAAGGTTCTGTTGACTCGCATATTAATATTGCGCGCACTCACTTTTAATATAGTAAGGTCGATGCCTAAACAAATACCGCGTCATCGTCGCGTCTTCATTTTAAAATACACGGGATGCTTTTAATAAGGGTCGTTTCACACTGTTTGTACTGGGGCGGGAAAATCTCTTAATTTTGCGCCCGCTTCGCCCATAAGCTGAGTAAATAGTTGGTGGCGCCCTCTGCCGGCGGTTATCGCGGGCCCCGAGTTCGGAGCTACCGGCTAATGTGCCTTTTGATATTACTCTCCAAGAAAAATATAGTGGAGCCACTTATCTAACCAGTTGACTTAAATGTTACGTTATTTTAGTTTTTCGAGATTAATTTTGTTACTTCGAAAGTCAAATTGCTGAGAAGTTTTTAGTTCACTAGAAATTAAAGTCTTAAAACTCAAGTAGCGAAGAAATTAATTTAATATTTTTTGTGCAAAATTGAAGGTGAGGCCACTTGTTTTCTTTAGATGAGTAAGTACTTTTGTGGTACAAGTAATTAAGATTCTACTTTTATATAATTTCGGTAACTTAATGAAGATGAGCTACTTCATTTTTTGAAGAGTTTTTATGCCGATAACTTTTGAGACAGATGATGACATCATATTCTATAAATCTATTAGGTATACAAACGTTTTCTGCTGGTATCATGAGTTGCTTGCAGTGTTACCAACATTATTCAAATGCCTCTAAAGTTACGCAGTAGTTAACAGCAGCAACAGTATACATTATTATCCGTGTAATATCTCCATATTACTCAGGGCTATGTCCTGTTGAGTCTGCCCTTGTGACGTCATTACATCATGCAAGTATATGGAAGGGATACCTGGGGGTTAGAACTATAAGATGATGATTACCTTGAGAAACATGTACAAAACCAGGGGCTTTTCAGTATTTTGTCGACGCATTGATAAAGTTAATTTCCATATCAACTTGAATGTCAATTTGTTATGGTTTTAATCCTTAGTTTTAAAAAACATGCATTTACGTCATAATAAACACATTGGATAATCTCGAAATTTGTGTACAATGATACAATGACATTAAGTACAAAGAGTCAGTTTCGCTAACAGCGAACCTTATATCAATAGAGTAGAGAGTTTCATGTATTCATGAGAACATATTTTTATTAAAAGTAAGATAAACAACTTGAGATTTATTCAACATACTGTCAAAGAAGATCCTCAAGCATAAAATATAGTGAACTACAATGCAAAGCCTTCTTCAGGTAAATTTCAAATCCAATATCCACACTATAGTAAGAAGCCCTTGAAAATCTCAAAGCGAAAGAATATGACAATATATTATTACTATGCTGGTGCTCATATAATAAGGCCGGTTCTTCTACTAGGAGCGTGCTTGAAGCACTTGGAATTTTCTCTTAATAAGCCGAAAGCTGAGGCCAATTATTAAAAACAACAATGTTACCTGACCGTCGAAGTTCAGTGTTTTGTTTATTTTGAACCTTCTTTTGTGAGTGTGGGATTTTTTATGGAAAGTTCTGGTTTTTGATATGCATATATTCTTTATGCAAGCGTATAGGTACATTTAAGTTCTATTTGAAAGTTCAAAATCGATTTATTGTTCCAGAATCTCCAAGAGAAATCTTTGCTCTCGTCAGTATTAAAGAATGTGTGCCTTTAAATAACATTCACTCCTAATAAAATATGCTAACTTAATATTAAATTAAGTTAAAAAAAGACTGTTTAAATTACCCACGTTCACCTTTACCTAAGCACATTTTTCGCTTTTTAACATAAAAATTATCTACTTCATCTACATACGCAACAAAACAAATAAGGTCAAAGTAGGACCCCTGTATCACAAATGAGGTTGCGACCAAAAAGATAAAAGGCATAATGCATGCGACCTTCGACAAGATTATCTCTACCCGCAGACAGATTTCAATGATTTTTTTACGTTACTGCGATGAATAGGCTTTGCTGAAGGGGTATTTTATTTATCCGGATTATTTGGCATTAGGCTCGCCCGATGGAGTAGAAATTAATTTACCTTAAAGGTCTTTTAGTAAACGTAATGTTGACAACAGTTTAATAATGTTTCAACTACATAAAACGTCTCAGACAAAATAACTTTCATTTTCACATGCTGATGTCATAGTTTCTTCTAACAAACTTATCTGTGCCTCGACGCTTTCAATTACTACACTAAATTAAACAATTATTATAAACTCAAACAAAGTTATCGAACAAATTATTTTCGCAACGAATTTTAAAATGAATCAGTCAAACATTTCACGACGGTCAAATAATAGACAAACTAAATAGAACAACTAAAAATAAGGGCTACGAAATTTGTACAACGAAATACGTTTTCAAACGAAACGCCATACAAGTCAATCAATATTTGTACGGAATACAAGACTAGAGGTAGAGAGGGCCAGACAAAAACGTCATTAGGAGGAGTTGAGAGCAAATCCGGGGGGCGGGAGTGAGCGAGCTTTTGTGTCGTCGCTCGGCAAAAGGAATTATCGGGCTCGCCGAGTGCCCGCCGAATTTCTATTCTGACTCCAACAAAACCTCACTCGAGCTGACTGTGTTCGGCTTGTCAACGCTCCAATGCTAGTTTGCACTTGATTACAGGACACCATTTTTACTATATTCACGATTATACAGAGGAAACTTTCACGTCATTAATTTGGTAAACATACATATTTATTTTACTTACGATTATCGTAATTGATATAAGTGTTAAGGATCAATTAATCTAGACGTGTAACTAATTCAACGTAACGACAGATGCATAACCGTCCACAAGTGGATGACGTCACGCACAGCGATGATGAATGTATATCAGATTCCTATTAATCAAAGTGCACTGTTTCAATGTAACAAAATACATTCGCAACCAAATTGTGACTGATTACGAATTGATTGAAAATTGATATGTTTATTATACACTGGCGATTTATTTTGTGATCAATGTTCCAATTAAATTTACTGCTATTCAATGGTCAGCGAATAAAGTCGGAGCCAGATAATGGGCGGTACATTTTGGCCGTGTAATAAGCGTAGGACGGCTTCTTTCATTTATTGGGACGCTTTTACCCCAAGTTACCTTTCGTAACAATTAATATAAGTGGATTCCTGTCGAGGGTAAGCGGGGGTAAGTTGTAAGGCTCCTAATTACAATTTACTGAAACACGTGTAGTAGGATTATGAGCCGTAGACTACAGCTTTTTATGGGTCATACTCTAATGAAATTTATAGAATGTAGCTGTACTGTATTATAAGTGAAATGGTTACCATTTCCTAGTGTAGAATTATACTTCAACTAGTGTAGAATAATCAAGAGTCTCTTTCTTACTTCCACAAGAAAACTTTAGACTAGTCCTTAAGCAAATTAGCATCAAAGCAATTGAACTGCGGAACATCAATTAAGGACATTAACTTAAAGATTAGCAAAACGAGTCGATTATTCGAATTAATGCGTATCGATGTTTTATTCTCGCTCGTAGGCCCCGGGCGTCCACGGCCACTAATTAAAAAGTTAAACTGCTGGTTCGGACAGTCAATTTTACTACTTTTTGCCGAAAACCGAACTTCACAACCTATTTACAAATGCTGTACTTGTATGTGTTTTGTTGTGTACTTCGTTTTGTATTGTCGGATTGCTACGTGAATTTGAAGTTTTAAAATTGGAGCTCATAAATTGGGTGAGTATTTCGGTTATAAATTAAAGCTTGTAGAATGTTTGGAAGACATACACATTGTATAGATAAAAACAGTAATGAGTAATTGACAATTGCCTATAGATTCTAAGATGATTTAGTTTCTACCCTTTCAGACCGAGATGTCAAATAATAAAAAGTAAGCGAAATTAAATTGTCCATATGATCGTATGCTTGTCTGACCATATGATATTTTGACAATATGCTGTCTATTTATTTATTTATTTACTTTACTCCTTTGTAAAGTCTAGATCTATTCTTAAGTTTCAAAAACACCAATAACCCTTCGTATTACAACACTCTTGACCTACGTATCAACTACACGACCTTTGCGCGACTAAATCAATTTCATCTCAGAGACATCTTTTTACAATTATATGAAGGTATGAAAAGGTCAAAACCCTTTCTTAGGACTAAATATAAACTCTTTAATACCACCCACGTTTTATTGTGATGTCGCTAACGTTGAATTAAAAGGATATTAAGTTACAATTAGTTTAGTTTTTGGTGACTTACAAATCGCTACTATTTCAAGAAGGTACATAAATATTTTTGGCATTATCGAAATCAAACTTGTACGTAAAATTATTTTCTGAAAAAATATTTCAAAAATTCTCGCTTATTTTCTTCTTCTGAAAGAATATAATTCAAACTACGTCCATCAAGGCCCATTGGAATGGCTCGTCAATGTGAAATCAGCTCCATCTTTATAGTAGCAGTAGGGTTGCGTGAAGCCAGGGCTCACTCTGTTTGCGTTAGTTCACTAACTATTCTATCAGCGTACGTACGTAGGCGAATAACTCAATGCTTTGTCGACGTGTTACGTGTCTTAAGTGAGAGCGGCAGCGGGAGACCGTTTATACGTCATGAATCGACAAAATAATGGGTACCTATGAAGTCGGTATTATAGACTTAATAATAGTGTACAAAAATATCGTATTCCATCTTGAAAAGTACGAGATAGAGGCGGACCTCACCTAAAATCTGTAATCACCAAACCGCATTGATCAGGGGTGGTGATTAACTCTCAATCCTCCTCTGTGTGAGAGCAAGCCTGTGTCTAGCAGTGTGACAATAAAAAACAGGCTGATGATGAGAGGATGTAAACCAGGGAAAATTCCTATCATGTTAACTAGGACCAATCATCTCCGATTTGATCCGCAACCTCCCTTAACCTTGTAAATGAACAAATATGTAGTTCCTACCAATTTGCTCCTGAAACGGGAGCGGAAAAATGAAGGAAGTTAAATAAAAGTGTGACGTAGAAATCTGACGGAGCCTCGGAAAGTAGTTTATTGAAAGCGAATAAGTTATTTCCGTTGAAAAATGTTTGTAAATAGTTTGACGTTGGAGATGAGGACGGAAGTCGGAGAGACTCGCTTAGGACCAAAAGACCAAAATTGTTGACGGAAAAGCAAGAACGATTTATTTATTTAGAAATACGTATATGCTTTCGTTTTGAAAATGTAAGCTACATATATGGAGTAGAATAAATTCAAGTATTTGTCAAACACTTAATAGTGATACTAATAAAGCGAATATAGAGGATTTTTTAAAAAAGAACGCCCTTAACGAGCGTCTAAAATAATTTTGACATCCAACATATAAATACCAAACACATAAAAACCAGCCCCAATCTTTACACTAAACGTAAATAAAATTCAGTTCCTTATGTACGGGACTTACAACCAGCGTTTGGTCTTGTACTTAGTCTATAAATAATTAGGTGTGAGACCGCGGTCTCTCGTATCTTGTCATGCGACACCGCGATTTCTCGTGTCTTGTCGCGCGACATGCGGTTGCGTGCTTACCGGCATAGTTTGACTTCCGTGCAGGCTCGTGATCGCTGCTTGCGCCTCTTGGTGCGAGCTGAACTTTACGAACGCGCACCCTGCAACAATACATCGAAAGTTATTATGGAGATGAAGGTTGTTGATTAAGGCTAATAGTGTACGGAGATAATTATAGACAATCTTGTTCTTAAAATAAAAGTTTAAAAAATTCTTGAAAAAGTTCCTATAGGTAATCCACACCAATGTACTCAGTTGTTTATTTCAGTTCAGCTGTTTACACTTTATGAGTTACAGCGACATAGAGTGTAACCAATAGAACATTTTGAAATTAATTAAGCAACTAAAAAGATTTTGGTAAAAAAAAAATATAGCAACATTTCACAAAAACAGGTTTAGAAATTGGTCCTTCAATCAACGTAATCCTCGCCCAAAGGAGCAAAGAGCAGACCATCACACAGATCCAATCACTTTCCACAAACAAAGATTACCGAAATAATGCGATGGAAATTATTAAAAATGTGTTGCGGGAAAAAGGAAATCTTAAACAAGGCCTGGTCGCACCGGGATTATCGCTCAATTTTTCAATAACAAGCTGTCAGAGGCTTTGGCCGTGGTCGTATCAATCTTGCGCCCCTCAGGTACAAGGGACGGGCCGGGGGTAATCGCGGAGGTGTGTAATCAAATAACCATTGTGTGCCACCAGAATATTTTTTTGGGAGGTATCGATTATTTTGGGTACCTATCGATTTTGTGACGAATGGTGATGTTTTGAGGGAAATTTTGAAGAAATGTAAAAGTAAGGTTCATTTAAATATTCATTCTAAAATATGAAGGAACTGAACCATACAATATAGGTCAGAGTTTGTAACAAACAAATACTATAAATTCAATACATAATTACTTTTGTCTGCCTTGAAATAGTATTTATTTCTATTTATTGAAAGTACCTAATTTATTTTCGTCAGACAAAATATAGACCGTGCCTATTACGTGAAGAATCAATCATTGTTACCTGAAGGCGAAAACAATACATTAGTATATATTTTTGGATTAATCTGTGTAGATGTTAAAATATCGACGAGGAGTCTGTTCGACGTACATCGATCACTGCGGCGGGTCGCGAGCGGCGCCTATCAGCGTCATGTCGGCCTAATGACGACTGATGGAGACCTTTATGAGGTTACCACCACCCCGACCCGCCAACTTGCTTCACCAACTAAATCAGTTACGCGGTTACGGGTTGATCTCTCAGATATATTGAGAGTGGCAGGTGCCATTCTCTCCCCAGTAATATCCCAAATAAATCATTATAATGCTCCCATAAACTTGACCAATTCCAAGTTGAACGTTTTAAATAGCAAACTGTCGGACGCCTCGGAATACACAATTTGTTTATTCAACGAAACTGGTAGGTAAGACATCGCGCCGAGTCCCACATTGATTATGCAGATAGCTCCGTTATTATCATCTGAGATGTTTTAAGAAGCGAGCTCACAAAAGCACCGTCGAAATTGGTCCACTGGTTTGGAGATAATCGAATATAAACAATCAACAAACTCGCCCCCTTTGTTACATCAAAACGAATATTATACATTCCTCTCTCCAGTTGAAACATAAAAACTGTACACACGAGTGTTATACTCGCTAAGTACGCTCGTAACTTCTTATTGAATCAGCTTTGAATCCCGCAAAAAAACCGCGCCACCGAAGGTAAAAACTGTACCGGGAAAATTGTGGTGACTATTTTATCTTTCGCAGAGCTCTCCACGAGAAAAGTACGATTATGCTCGACTGGCTTTTATTCGTATTATCCTTTGTTCAACTGGATAAAGGACCATAGCTGAAACGTTTTCCGAAAAGGCGCCTCAAATAAATTAGGACGCACTTTTAAGCCCCTCACCATGTTTACATCCCCGCCTCCTGCAAAAATAGAGACAACGCAGAATAAGCGCCGATATAGACGACAGAAAAAAACAATTTGTACGTCGCGATCGACGCGGGACTCGCATAAAAGAATAATAACGTGGATTGTACGAGGAACACAATTTAAATGGCGACAATTGGTGGAGCAAATTGAGGAGCGACTCCGACGGACCGCGCGGCGAGGTGGCGCCGCGGGCGGCCGACTCCCGCGCGTTACAATGAAACGCCCGCTCCTACCTCCGGAAAAGCCATTATGAGAACGTCAGTTGGCGAGTGAGAAAGAAGTCAAAACTTCGCCGGCAAACATGGAACTATTTACTGCTTCCACATTCGGCGACGTGTGCTTGGAAGTTGGATGCAATTTGTTAACCCTTTATCGCGAGTGCAGACTCGACTGGTGTGCAGATAGCGCACGCAGGGGGTGCGTGGCGCGACGCGAGGCGGCACCAGGTAACCTGGCGGCTCGCCAAAGATCTGTTTTCCTGTTGTTGGCGGACAAACTCACAGATCAGTTTTTATCGCGCGAAAGGCCTTTATAGCCGACCGATAGGGGGCGCCTCGGAGCAAAATGTTTTCACGTCGCCGTCGAACACAAATATTATTGGATGGTTTTATGTATCGGAAGCATTACACGCTAAAAACTTTGGCACTCGACGTCGGATATGGCGACACTTAAAATCTGACGATAATGTAAAGTGTAGCGGTACACTCGGCTACTTGATTTTGCGATACGTCTTTATTTCTTGTCGAACTGACAATTCAAAAAGTAGCAATTCCAGCGACTCAATAAGAGTGGGAGCGTTCGTTCGCGGAATATTTTTTACTCGACAACTTAACAGGATAATTTGTCAAAGGTTCTTTGACGACGACATTTTTTGTGTGAAGACGCACCTTTCATACATTTGACAGACGTCATGTAATGTAAACAGGAGCGTCGCACACGTCGACATGTGGGCTCTTCAAAAGAACATCTTTGTGCGTCCTCTGTGTGTTTTTCGTTAAGTTATTTTTTTATTATGATTTGAAAAATAATGTTGTCAAAACATGTCTTTATTCCTCAAGTATTACTTGAGAGGAGGTTGTCGAAATATTTGGTGTGCCAACATAAGTGGAATGAATGATCCCCATAAAGTTAATATTTATTGAGTATAAGTTTTGCCACGTGTGTCGGCGGGAAAGTTGCGCCCGGGTGTAAACATAGCAATAAATTAGCTTTGCTAGCTCATCGGTTGTACCGTCATAGTGGGCCATTTCCTACATGTGAATGCACCTCATGCTGAGAAAAAAGCTTTGTATTTATACGGAAGAGATGCGAACAAATATTTTATACAATGTGTCGACGTAATCTTTGTTTTTATGGAACTCTGGAGCACAGAAGCAGCTTACTGAATATATTTTTATTCTTTGAAGGAACATGTTTTTAAAAACATACATTATTAAATTATGTTTTTGCTATTTTCATAATTAGAAACTACAAAAAACACAGAGATCTAATGTAAAAGTAAATACGTATATATATATACGTATAATAAATTCTCTTATTGGAATAACACATGAAACATGTGAAGATACCGAAGTTTCTAGACCTAGTACATAAGTTACTGTTGTGTATCGAAGTTCATAATCAATATCGATACAGGTATGAGTTTATTTACCTGTGTTGTCTATTGACAGTAATGTTATGTGAGTCACTGAAATGTTCTACTAATATGTTGTGATATCATGTATGTATGTGAAAGTTTTCAAGGTAATACACATGTTTGGGACCGTGTCAATAATATTGAATATATTTAGGTGGAACATGGTTTCATATTGAACGGACACGCAGGTTACTTTGACAAACATTATTCTGCATTTATTTAGGGACCTATTTATTTAGGGATTTAATTGATACCTAAATACCAACAACACAGTAGGCAACAAAAGCAAGCTAAATAAGAAACGTTTCAATATTCAAGAACGTCCAAGTCAGTCACAGGCGCGATAGGTCCGAGATTGTCTCGCTAAGTGACTTATTGTTAGCCTAGCCCACTAGAGTGACCCATTTCCACCTTACCCATTAATGATTACACGTCAACGCGAAGAATAGAACTGTCTGTGACAACCCTAACTTGATGACGTCATCAGAAAAGGCGCGAAGCATAGATGTAATATACTAAATATTACGTCTATGGCGCGAAGTAACTAACTTTACTTTTTTTGCGCGCGTTCGCAATGAAAGTAATGCTTACAGCCTGTTAACGTTCGTGTAAACTGGATTATGCCTTATTTTATGAGTACTTAGCCACAATTTTGTGGGTCTGCTATATAGTTTCCTGGTGTATTTGTGGAAATTATGTGAACGTAAATATTGGTTACATCCAGGAAAGTTCTCTTACTTATACATAGCTGGGAAGTGGTGTGGTTTCAGTTTTTTTTAATGTGCGAAGAAAAACATGAAAATAAAAAAACCGTTTGTGGTATAAAAATTGATTGTTACTTCTGTCTTTGTAAAGAAAAGTTTAGTGGATCATAACAATAAAAAATTCTAATGCAGAAACCAACTTTATTCACCATACAATATTCTAGTAAATAAATAGGTACTGTGAAAGAACTACCTAACATTGCTCTACAATTCTAAAAATAAAATACAGATGTCTTCAATATCTTCGCTGCTATAATATGTAATATTAATCACACATAACTACATCTAAAACCCATCGCGGTGTACGTGGTTGAGAATTCAATATTACAGGGCGCACTTCGAATCTTTCATTTAAAAGTTGTCCGCATGAAGTTCACCGCTCCCGTTGCCAGCGGAGAATACCGGGGAATAGTGAAGAACAATGGAGAATGCTGGGTAAACAACGTTCGATCTATTATAACCACATTAGCGCGAGTGCTGGCTGTAATTTTGTGTTATGTAGCGTGAAAGTGTGAGTTGAGAGGTCGCTAGAGATTTTGTTTAAATTGTTTAATGAGTTTAGTTGTTGTTAATACACGGAGTATTATTGTTTTATGAGTACTAAACTTGGAACTGCAAGTTACTGTAACAGATTTCTTATTCTTGAAACTGGTTGTGTCAGTAAATAAGCCACATTCCTCATTCCATTATACATGACAATCATACTGATTTTCACTTTGTTCTTTTTCATAAATGACATCGAATACGGCGCACTGTTCTTGTTTCTTCGTACCCAAAAATACCTACACGTCTAAAATATTACGCGGATATTGGAAGTAGGCGGTGCCGACCTAAAAAGGGGTTCGTGTATTTTTACGTATGTCCCAAGGGTCTGATGTTTCGACGAGCAATACCTAGCCGCATGCACACTTTTAGCTTCTACGACTTTTTTCCAATGTGGCTTTACATTGAGTTCACCGAAGGTTCACGTTGGCATTCGCTTCAAAACAACGGTTCAATGAAGTTGGTGCAATTTTTCATTCGATTTAGTGATCGCGACGTGCGCCGTTGACCCGTCGCCCGGAGTGCCCCGAGTGCCCGCAACTGATAACAACTCCAGTGAAACACACCCTAACTTTTGTGACGTTCTTATCGCCACAATTTGTTCCCGCCTTTGAAATATCGTTGAAATTTTTGACATTCCGAATGAAAACATCACATAGTTGTGGGGAAAATTTTTGTGAGCCTTCGATTAGGTACCGAAAAATGTTTTATGCAATCAAATTGAATATTGATTTTTGTACGGTTGAGATTGCTGTTATTGGATTGCGTAAGCAATTTTTTATTCGGAGAAATCGTATTTATATGAAATCGTGAATTATTTTCTGTATCAGCCTGTTTCTGTGGCGTGAGTGCTGAAAGATTTTTAATTAAAATCTGGTACGAATTCAGTCAGTTTGTAAATTGGGAATTTATTTCGTGTGAATATTACATACACTTCGATGATAGCCTTCTAGTCTAGTGGATTAAAGCTATTTACTTTTAGAGAAGTTAAATGTAAAATAAGTCTTTTGAAAAGTGATACCTAAGTGATGACATGGCTACACTATTATTATTTAAATGGATACTAAATTAACAATTGTGAATTTATAAGCTCCTAATATAAAAACTTAAATGATATCAAAACACGAATTACACGGCCCTAATGCTCAGTGGCCATATTTGAGATCGACAAGCTATATCACAGAAATAGGACCGCAGAACTATGTGAATTGAACCATGAATTTATAAACGATTGAATGAGCTTTATTCCATGTCTTATGAACTACAAGCCGTTTAAGATCCCCCCACTTTTTCCTCCACTTGGGCAGAGAAATAATAGTCACTGCAATAAACATCAGACGATTTCCCGAAGGCATTGAATGAAAAGCATTAGTAATGATTATTATGACAGACGTTTTTGTAGTTTATTTTGTCGGTTACTTCTTGTGAATTGTTTTTGACAAGTGTTTATAACATTTATTTAAACCTGAACTTTATATAACTCATATAACACATGAGTATAGAACACAGTATCTTCTGTAAAGACGTAACTTTGCTCATGCGCTTAATTTTACTTACGCATTTGATTAATACTCATTAATAATGCCACGAAGATGCTCAATATCTTCGATAAGAAGGCACATTAGCAGTTGCCAGTGTTTTATTCCCAAAACACATGACGAGCTAAACTACACTTATTATTAAAAGGCATCGCGCAGTTTCGTTTAATATTTAACATGGCCTCCGCGCCGGCGTATCACTTAAAATAATAAGGATTTCTCGTTGGAGATTACGCAGCAACCCTCCAGAGGATAATTAATGTTATACCGTGAATATTAGCTTTTCAATTAGCCGTCTTTTAGTACCTCAAAATGGGTCTCGTGTTTCAGAGCGCGGAGAGGGTTATTTCTTTCGCTTGTTACACCTGTAAGACGTAAGGCGATAGTTAATTAAAATCTGCTCCCGTGGGATTTGTTGCGGCCCGCTGCAGCCTACGGGTTAACCCTGCTTTGTGCTCGTTTGTTTTCTCGGCCGCTACTACTGCGCTCGCGGCGGTTTTATGTACAATCTTAGCTAAAGTTTAGTGATTTTAGTGCTGTGCTGCAACTTTGTTTAGGTTTTCTTCGTCTTTGTATTTGTTCATGTTTTCATTTCGTTATAGTCTAAGCACAAAGAAAGACTGCGTACAATCAAATTAAAAAATATATAAAATTCTATCTGCACTCGGATAAAAAACTAGCATAATATTCTTTCTCAAGGTGCGTAGCAAACATTTAAATTGCTTGAGTAGTTATAGCTTAAAAGCCGATCATACTGAGAGAGAATTTCTCATTTTTAATATCTGAAAGTATTAGAAAAATACCTAATCGTTTTTCTAATATTTCACTTCAAACATACGGCTACGAACAAAACGTCTTTCTCAAACGGTTTTTAAAGTGAATACGAATCGGCTTCTTCCAGACAAAAGACTGTCGCTGCCAAAGTTTATTAGGGAGTTTAGCGAGGCGTCTTTTGTTTTACAATCAAGTTACATTAGAACAACGGGCCCATCGCAAAGTCTTCGACAATGCCTTGTTCGAGTCGTTTTGTACGGTCTCGGGGTGAGTTTGCGTGTTAAAATGGTGAAACGGTACTTATGGTTGGTTATCGTAAACTGTTGCAGATGAGTGATTTACATGTGTGTCATTACTGTCGCGAAAAAGCATGAACATTGGCGATTTTAGCCCAAGACTAAGGTCTTAATTGCGATAGGAGACAAAGATCGCCGTACTTCATTTTTACAATCGTTACACATATAATTAACATTGCTTGGTTGAAAGTTTCAGAAGATTTGTTACAAAACGTAAACAGCTGTACTACACATAGCGAATTATGGCGATCTCCTCATAAATAGCGTCAGAAGCGCAAATGTCAAAATACCATAAAATGCAGCTTTGTTTTTGGTACGATCTTTTTCTTTCCTAAAAACAAGTGGTGTGCACAACACATTTGAGCATCACGACTTTGAAGAAATTTCATAGGGCATGGAATTCAAACCGTATATTTGCATTTCAGGTACAGACACCACCAAGACAATTTGAACCATCGGGGGACGGTTTACATGCGTGCGGGTAATACCGTAACTTATCGACATTTTTACGGTTAAGGTTTTTGAGCTCGTCTCTAGAGAAACCTTTTGTTTTCGTTCGTACAGTTTTCGGGATCACGGACGTAAGCATTCTTATTTGGTTTGTTGAACAATTTCAGAGACTTGTGAAATAATTTGAAACGAAAAATGATTTCAAAAATTTACATTATACTATTACGAAGTCAAATTATAATAATGTAAAATGAGTGAAATGAATTAATTAAAAAAATCTGTTTCAATCAATGTAGTTTCAAAGTGATCAAAACACAGTATGGCCACAAAGTTGTCAGACCACAAAATTTCTATTAAAATCAATTAAATTACTTTGTTACATAATTTCCCGTTGCGCTAGAGCGTTTTATATTAAATTACATAACTAAAATTGTATACATTTTGTATTCAAAATAGATTTTAATTTGCTATCAATATTAAATAGTTTATTGATTGTATTGAACTATGTTACAAAATTGTGTTACACTTCGCAACTAAAGTTAATAATTATATTAACTTTGATGTATTGAGTTAGTATCCAATTACATTAGTTTTGAATGATTAGAAATTGAGCCGTTGCTGGTTACAATACAGATGTTTTCGAAGTTTCGATCGACAAAATTTTCATAAAGATTATAACTTTGATAACGAAACTTTTTAAGTAATAAACACTTAAATTATTAAAGTGCACGAGACAGCTCTAAAATGATTACCAATTTACTTGAAAAAGTACAAAGTACCTGAATATGTAACACTCTTTTGGTTTTGAAACTAAATTAACTCCAAAAATTAACTGACTTAGCTAACTTAAAAAAAAAATAGATAGCTATCAAAACATTCGAACATTCACGCACAAACTTTTTACGGCCATCCAATTTTTAATTTAATTAAAGTCCGATAAAAATCGCGCGTCCACAGGTTTTTACTTCGTTTCAGATAGAGGCGTCACTTCGATAGTAAGCACGCGATCGCGGCGAGTGGCGCCACGCTATCAGGCTAATGTCTTGATCGGTCCGTAATCCTACTTTATTTGTATGGTAATCTTGGAGAAAAGGCACCGTTTAGTGCAACTTGCAATGTTTATTGTTTACTGTTTACTTACTTTGTTTTTGGTTGAATGTGGTATGTGTTTTGTTTCTAGCAGGGATGACGAAATACTTAGTTGTATTTTTTTATAAGTACGACTAGATGTGTCTAGTGACTAGAAGCGGTTTGTGCCAAGTCAGTTCAAAGGAATGAAAATTCAATTTATTAATTCTGCAGATTATAAGATAACCTGATTAGCTAAGAAATGCCTATTCTGTCGATGAATAAGTCTATGTTAGATTTAAATATTAAAAAATTGTGTCAAAAAAAATATATGTTATTAAATTGTTGTTTTAATATTTCTAAAACTTTAACTATTTAATATCGTCTAAATATTCAATGAACTCTTTAAAATGGATTAGAAGCTTTTAGAAGTACTCATATAGAAGTTTTAGTACCACACAAGTTGTCTAAGTACCTTTAAATAATTAATTAATGGTTTCAACTTGATAATAAGTTAAGCAATAAATAGTACACTAATTAAGATCAAGCACTTATACATGAATTAATTAAAGTTTGGGTTGTGTTAAGTTTTGTAATATTTTTGGTTTGCATTAAATAAGATTTAAAGTTATAATTGAAAATAAATTACTTATAGTAAATATTGCTGAAATAAGTCTCATATTATTCGTTTATAAAATATAACTACAAAGTTTTAAATTATTATGAAATCAGAGCAGGTTGCGTTTCTCCAATGCGTGGTCTCAGGGGCCGGATATTTAGTCCCAGGACCAACGAAGCATCAAAACTGCGTACCTTAGAAATCGTAAAAGACATAAAAGCACTTAATACGAAATAAACAAACAAGAAACGCCCCGAAAATCGATCCAATAACCTTAATCGCGTCGAGCCGCAATATTAAACGAGGCATAAAAAGATAAAGGGCGCGCCACACGTATACTGTAAGTGTGTTCGCGTCGAGCGGCCCGTGCTGCCTTTACTAGCAGTTTATAACTACTTTGCAAGCTCACTGGCGCACGCCAGCCCTTACGGAGGCAGTCAAAAGATATAGCGCCGACTTACGGCGCGCCTACTGAATACGAATATCGTGTGAATGGTGCGTACCGATGGACAGAGTTATAGCGAATCGTTTGCTTTTTAATATTGAGTGTTTTTATGATAATACGAGTGGGGTTTTATCGATATCGGATGTGGCTTTGTGTGCAAACGTTGAACACCTCTGCGTGTGACTAGTCTGCTGAATGCCCTTTTCTTTTTATATGTTCCGATAATTCGATGGTCGTACAGTATTTCGGTTTCATAAAAGTGTGGGTGTAGGTTACCGACTCAATAAAGGACTTAGGAGTTTCTAAAATGGAACGACCCGACTTAGGTATTATAGTTCGTGTTATTGGTAAACAAAAGCTTGATGTATAAAAAATAACGCGTATTCGATAGTTACTGGAGTACCTAGAATACTTCAATTTATCTCCTAAAATAAAATCGAAAAATTCACAAAACCTTTATTCCCAACAAAAAAATAAAGCAACTTTTCCCATTCAACAACTAAAAGATTAGCATAGAAAAAAAAACCCGAGAAATACAGAAAAATCGATATAAACCGTGGCTCAACCGGCGACAGGCCGGTATCTATTCCGCACAATTAACCGTAGAACCGGCCACGTCTTATCTGCTCCGGCAGGCCTTCTTAGCGCGAACTTAGCCACAAAATAGGTCAGTGCAGACCCTTATTAACGCCTATTGTGGGGAAACTGGCCTGTTATTGATTATTATTGATGGGAAAAAAGTTTGGGGATTGGGAATTTCGGAGAGTTTGTATGGTGGTTGCTTTAATTGGTTTTGGTGGGGTGATTGTTGTTATGGTAAGTTGTATATTTGAGAGGCAAATCTTTGGTATTATTATTTTCTATAATATAAGGAATAGAGGTCCTATAATATTGAAGTATGACGTATAGTGTAACTTCACTATAACAACTGTAGGTTTCATGAGCGTATAAAAACTTTAAGAAATAATAATAAGAAACTTTCAGGTTTATGTGTGTTGCAGGTATAAATTAAATAAAAACTGAACTATCTAGGTTTTTTCTTTATAGCGTTTTTCTTATATTTGTAGTAATATCTACGGTTATCGTTAAACCGTATAAGGAAATCAGAAAGCGATTTCCCAATCAACATTTACAGCTTACAAAGTAAAGCAGATCTGATCGAAAAAAAAACATATCCAGTGGTAATTTCGGGGCACTAGTTGCAAGACCCAACTAACAGAACTAGGTTACTTTTACGTTACAAAGTGCACCGTATTTAGCTAATACAACTAGCGAAGTTACTCTCACGAACTTTTGCAACCGAGCTAAAATATACGACCATAGCCCGCTGCCGAACTGAGGAAAAACTAAGTATATTTAGTCAAATAGTTTTTCTTTGGCACTAGTAAATAATTAGTCTAGATTGTACGTAATTAAACTGTTTTACACAAAAACAAAACAGTTATTATATGAGTGAAAAAACACACCATTTGTTGAAGAAGCATTCCAAATCTTGCTATAGACAAGTTATTTCTGCCTAGAAAAGACTTCTCTATATTACCTGTAGACTTTCACTCGCAGAGCAAAAGTAAGTATATTTAGTGAAATAGTTTTTCTTTAGCTCTAGTAATTAATTAGTGTAGGTAATAGATTGAAAGTTCCATTGCAAAGTGGAGCATCATTTAGATAGTGTTGGACGGTGATAGCGGATTGCCTGCTCTTAATAGCTCGCGATAAATACTGCCAGTTATTAATTGTGGGCCGTAAGGTAGAAGAATTAGCGGATCGAGTTGGGAATTATATTTCAATTAATATGATATTTTATAGTTTTGTAACCGTGTCACCTGGTTTATATTTTGGGACCATAACATATTATAGATAAAATAAAATATAGACAAGTTTTAGGAATCGTCTTGAATGCACATTTTAAGCAATTAATTGTTACATAAAATGCAATTATAAGTAAATTTATTAACTTACCTATTTACTGTTTTGTGATTAATTTATTTGTTTACTGTTTTATAGAAATTTGTAAAATAGTACATGGAAGTAGCGAAACAGTCTATATTTATCCACTTGCACCACAGACAAAGGCCGGCTCGTCGCACGCAATACAACGATTTTTTTGCCTCTCACCGTTTACAATCGGCTGCCTTAAATTTTGATAACAGAATTAAAACAATGCAAAACCCCTAAAGGGCTCGCACCCAAATTACTATCGACACGAACTTTAAATATATATTTAAAGTTCAGACACTTAATTTAAATAACAATATGTTCAGAAGATTTATAGTAAAATTAATAGCAAGTAATTTATTTGTGCCTCGTTACAGATTTAAATATTGCTGTAATGTTTAAATGTTAATATTATGTTTAAAGTTGTGGCCGTCTAGTTTTATAAGTAAACCGAAACAGATTTTAATATTTATTTAGTAGTCTGTGTTGCAATAAAGTAATAATTTCACATAAATGTGTACGAATAATAAAATTTGTATTTGAGAATACTTTTTCCAATGTTATTACGTTTTGCATAATTATTTTCCATCCATTTATTCTTAAGTGAGAAATCCAATTCCATGTTTATGTCATTCAATTAGTGTGAATTGTCTTTTGTTTTTCGCACACTATTTTTTCAATTTATTTTCTCTTACATAAAAGATAATAACAGCTCATCGTATCTAATTATGTAGATATTTTTATCTAAACTTTTTAATAAACCTCGACCAATCCACATCTTTCAACTGCAAACTAATTTCACATACCCGAAATTCAATTGAAACCGCAGATACAGGCGTCCATCTTTAATTCTGTATAATCCGCCGAAGCCCAGAGGTTATTAATTGCTCCAATAATATGCAAATACGTACAGCCGTTACGAAGTTACGCGTCTGTTATTGTCGAACATTTTTCTTAATTTTTATTTTGGCGTTACATTTATTGAGGCTGTTATTGGACTTTGGGGAAATGGGGCGATGGCTGGTTGTATTTTTTTGTTAATTGTGGGCTGTTTTGGGGTTAAATATGTGTTAATATGATGATCATTTTGTATATTTTCCGCTGTAATTATTAAATGCATAATTTTGTCTAAGCTGTGGCTTGTTTCTTTATACGAATGTAGCCCTGAAATGTGCACAAGTTTCTTACGCTTGTGGTCATAATCTACATTGCAAGCACGTCATGTATGTATGTATGAATGTGCACTAATGTTCCAAGCCATTAAATATTTACATTTCTATTCATTTCTCAGAAACTTATATCAACGTTTAAAGTAATGAATACCTTTAAAAACTAAGTTACTTTCCATAACAAATCACTTGGAAACTATAGTGTAGTATGCACTTATGTATTTGTTTTAACAGATTTTTAAGAAATAGGAAGTACTCAATTTGACTACGTATTTCTTATAGGTATGCGAGGGATATTTTTCAGATAATAACAATTGTTAAACTAACTGACTGACATGCTTCTCTACTGTACGTGGAAAGGTAAATAAACATTGCTCATTTTCTTTAGGCTAAATATAAATAGGTAGGAAGATAAGCTGTCATTGAAATATATTTTTTTTAAGCATTCGGATATAATAAATTACCCATGAAAATTTCTACAAACGTTTTGGTAAGGTAAATCTTAATTTTTGACACCCTCAAATTGACCACATTGAAAACCAAATATTCTACAAAACATAACCCAAATAAAATAACAATTTCCCATTAAAAAAGCCGAAAAAGATTAACATGCCTTTCCACCATAATCCACATTTATAGCGAGACGCCAAGATTAATCTACGAAAGCCGCATAAAGCCGCGTTCACACAGCAGATCGCGATGAGTGGTGGTCGGCGACCGTAAAAATAATGGGCGGCAAGCAATCGCGCGTGTGTGCTAGCCCTGTTTAAATCGTACGAATATATGCTGTTGTTTGGTAAGCATTGCTGGTTTACGAAGGAAGTGTTTTAGATTGGTGTTAGGTTTGAGCGTGAAGGATAATATGGGAGTGAAACTTCCCTCATCTGTGTAGCCTCTTCCCATGTATGCTAGAGTCGCCAGTTTTGTTGGATGTAGTTGAGTGCAGTTGTTTACATGGAGTGACTGCCTGTCTGACCTTAACAACTCACTTACCTGGGTAAGTAGGTACTACCTGGTAAGACTGGTTGTCAGACGAAAGCCAAAGATGTTCATAACTTGACATGCAAGGTGGAATAGAAACTTCATTGTCGCATCAAAATAGTGCAAGCTTCATAGCAAAGGGTTTAGTGAATCATTTGATTTTAATTAGATAAATGTTTCGTATTTTTGTCCAAGAATAGCAAAGGGTTAAGTTCAGTGATATTTAGTCAAGGTCAAACCGCCTACAGTGTACTATCAACTTCGTCTAAGAATAACTTGTAATTCATCTTACAGAATAAGATTCATTATATAATTTGTTTTAAAACTTAAAAGGCCCTTACAGCACCCAGTTTTCTCCAGACTACATTAAACAGTGATTCAAATATTATCCTAGTGAACTAAAGGACAATGCCAGGGTGTGGGCTCAAAGTTTGCCCAGCAGTGGGAGTAGTTCCAGCTGGTTCCATAGTGCACTCTGAACACGAAATCCAAATATTTTTGAAATCGGTCCCAAAGGTCCCGAGAAAAACCGGTTCAAATGTTCTCCATAGATAGTCACTTAACAAAGCCTGAGCCATTTGCCCAGTAGTGAAAGTGGTCGAAATAGGTTCTTTACTGCACTGTTAACACAAAATCCAAATATTTTGGAAATCGGTCCCAGAGCTCCCGAGAAAAACCGGTTTTAATGTCAAACTTGAACAGTCACTTTATAAAGCCCAAGCCATTTGCCCAGTAGTGGGAATGGTTAAAATAGGTTCTTTACTGCACTGTTAACACGAAATCCAAATATTTTGGAAATCGGTCCCAGAGGTCCCGAGAAAAACCGGTTCAAATGTTAAACTTGAACAGTCACTTTATAAAGCCCAAGCCACTTGCCCAGTAGTGGGAATGGTTAAAATAGGTTCTTAACTTCACTGTCAAGACGGAATCCAAATATTTTTGAAATCGGTCCCAGAGGCCCCGAGAAAAACCGGTTATAATGTTAGCCAGCCATTG
This sequence comes from Helicoverpa armigera, assembly GCF_030705265.1. Lineage (NCBI taxonomy): Eukaryota > Metazoa > Arthropoda > Insecta > Lepidoptera > Noctuidae > Helicoverpa > Helicoverpa armigera. The sequence goes on along the minus strand of NC_087132.1, from coordinate 1,658,545 downwards.
TTAGCGAGCCATTTTAAGCAGCCACAAACCTAACAACCTCTTTTCTTAAATAACATTCAGATAGTTAGTGGTTTCACTGTTAACAGGATAAAAAAAAACAGAAATAGACGTTTAAAGGTAATTGCTGTTTCTCTTGCTTTTCAGTCTCTATCTACCACAATCAGTCCTAAGTTCGAGTAGCGTCATGCAATTAATATACGTAATGGCAATGAAAAAATCTTATCAAGACGAATAAAATAAGCTCAAACACGAGGTAGTAAATAGATACCGTTGAGGAGTTCCCTCGTCTCACTGTCGTCTCCATCGTCAGGTCAGGTCTTAACCTCCACAGTTTTGTGGTGTCGGAGACATATACCCGAATGACAAGTTTTTATTCGATATGTGCTTATAATTTCCGAGAGTTCCCTATTGTTTTAAGGTTTCTATCACCAGACCCTGGACTCTGGAACTATTTGGAAAGTAAATCCTTTTAAACAATAAAATGATTGTTTAAATCGGTTGGTAAACGACGGAGTTATGCACGTACTTACGTAAAAAGAATACAAACGAACTGAGAAACTCCTCCATTTTTTGAAGTCGGTAAAAAAAATTCTCGTTCAATACCTCGTATTTGTCGATTAATATTATAATGCATTTCAATTAAGGTAATAAAAGTGCAATAGTTAAGAGTTCGTAAGCATATTTTTCGTAATATTGAACAAGAGTCAAACCAGTTTTTCTCAGGACTCCTGGGATAGATTTCGAAATATTTCGGTCTGGGACCAATTTATAAGCCTATGGAACATAATACACTATGCAGTTACTGTGGGCCACTCTTGAGCCCAACTTCCATACAAAGATTAGCATTGTCCGGATTTAATTTAACATGTTAGGCAATAATTGCCATAGATAAATAAACAAGTCTATATAGATATTTCAGTCTAGGCCACATTTTAGAACTTATTCATGTAGAAAATCAAACATTTCACAAATAATGACACTGTGTATTAACGTCAACAAAAATTTTAAGACATTCTATAAACACGTATTTTTATTTTGATATGTCACAGCTAAGCCCTGCAATACATAATACAGTTCAGTTATACATACATAATATAATTCCATCCGTATATCTTTTATCTTTTGCTCGTAAGGTTCTCGAGGTCTCGTCAATATCTGTAGGTAATGTCATTACGTTGATGGAATAATTTATTACTCCCCATTAAGCCGTTTATACTTATACTATATATTATGGGAATCAAAGGAAAATATCGAAACTTATCTTAAGTCCATAGTTTGTAGTAAAACTTGGAGAATAAGTCAGCAATTTTGTTGACTTACATTCCATAAATAGTGTAGATGAGATAGGGTGAATGTGATGTATAAATCTGATAGTTTATATATCAGGATTTACCCTTCCCATCGATAAGGATAGAACTTTGAGTATTTTGATGAGTCTCTGATTTTCTTTATATCAAAATTACACATTTTTCGTTTCAAGTAGGATAAATAAGATCCCAATATACCTACAGGGTCAAACTAGACCTCTCTTTTAACATCCAAACTCTTTGACAAAGTGCAAAAACTTTCAAAGAATTGGAGCACTGAAATTTAACGATACGAAGACTGTATTTTAAATTAAGTACAGTACAAGGAAGTATTTCTTCTACTTTATGTACAAGTAGAGTGAGTAACTCGGTAATGGATATTGTGCATGGGGCTATTATCGCTAGCGAACATCAGAAATTGAATTTGTGTTAGCTAATTTAGTTGTAACATGTTCTTTATTTTTGCATGCTTGCCTGACGTTATTTTGCTATTACCTGTTTTGCTACGGTTAGCTATATTTCTGTAGAACGAAACAATTGTAAAAAAATGATCATGTTTTGATTGCACATCCCTTTATACGAAGCAGGTTTCATTACTAGATCCCATAAATGAAACGAACGATAGCAAACATGAAATTATGTCAAATATTAAAGAAAATGTTGTTTCAAAGAAATATAAAAGCAATATATTTATATAATACATGCTTTATACACACTTATCAAAAGGAAAAACATTTTGGCGTGACGCAATAAAGGCATAAAACCCCTCTGTTTAAATAAGCCAACATCAAAGGTGCCTCAAAATATTGCCTTCTATTGAACTCAATGAAACAACTTTATATATTCACCGTTTTCTCTGTTTTTATATTACTTACACAGCCGGTCTCTCAAACATAGGTTTCAGCGATAAAATTATGAAAGGTTTCGAGAACCTCGTATAGATAGAGTTTATATCATATTAACGATTGTTTCTGCAAGTATACAGCCTGTTTATATTCCTAACCTATTAATCAATTTCAATTACGAAGAAAAACAAACTCCGCCATCGCAACACAACTTGCCTAATAATGAGATTCGAAAAGTTCCAAACTAAAGTACGAATAATAAACAACGCGTAATAATATTCCAAACATGATTACGCTATTAAATCGAGTGCTATAAGCAAATCGATTCGAGTAATCGAGTCAGTCGAGTAAACAGAATCGATACGACTCATCGCATTCGGATCACAAAGTGGATTTCAGTTTTTAAACGTCGCCAATTTCGGGGATCCGGCAGGTGATCGGCCGGCGCAAAGTGATAGGTGCTTCATCGAATCTTCGGAGCGGCAGCTCAATCTTGTCTTCAATCGAATCTCGTTGATTGCGTCAAGCGCCGATATATAGGGAAATTTCATCCGTGCGCCTAATAACATTGACACGACGCCGATATCTGGCCGAAGGAAAAAGCCTTTCTTTTAAAACAATGAAAGCAAACATGAGACTTCACTTTATTACTCCGTTTGCAGCAGACTTTAATTAATTAGTGTAAGTGCCGGTGAGTCTCGGGAGATTGGTCATTAATTAAATGGGTCTTTGGCTATCGATCTACTGGCAAACAATACACTTTATTACTTTTATTACCCATTTCATTCGCTGTCTACCCGGGCCGTGCTGAGCTGCGGTTGCTTTTTACTATTAATGAGTGGCCGGCCACTGGCCAAGGAGTAATGGGAAATGTATAGTTTTCTTTACTTTCTCCGTACATTGTGGCACAAAGTTATGTTGGCTGGCAATTTAGTTGGAAGGTTGTTCCGTCAGCGTCGCTAACACAATCAGGCTTGTAGACTATGGATTTAAGTGAATTATAACAACATGGTAGGCATGTTGGGCCTGTCGAAGTAATTATACAAAACAGGGTTTGCTCACAGTAATTATGTGGGTTTTAGTAATGATGTTGTTCATGAATCTATTAACATTATTGAGTTGCGTAATATAAAACTAACGTCGCTAATGAAATATCTATATCTAATGATTAAAAACACAATGATATAAAATCTACATAAAATGACGAGAATAAATTACAGCTGAATATTATTCATAATCGGCGATAATGTTACCTTAACGATTGGGTTATCGTGAAAACCAATAAATGTGGAGGATATCCGTTGAATTAATTTTATAACATTTAAATTTCATGGCGTTCACTTTTAAATATTCATTTGGCCATTAAAAGTGTCCATTAGGGCAAATCGCGGGCAGCGGGCGTTATTAAAAATCGCCGGGGAGCGCTAATAATGTGGCGCTTGATCGTGACAGCTCTCGTTATGGGGATATTGTTCTTGTTATACGTAGGGCACGGCTGGACGGATCAATGGGGGAATAGAAAGGAGGTTTTGCTGCACTCGAACTCGAAAGGTATGAAACGGGTCAGTTCTTATTTCTTATCAATGTAAAAACTCAACAATTTGGTAAAATATCGTGTAGTGGTTATGATATGGACATAAATCAATCAGGTATTTTTTTATAACTAATCTGAATACATTGATTCTTGTATAGGTATCTGTCGTAACTTATCGAATCGTATATATATCGTAATCAAAAAGCCTTACATCCAAATTCTAAATTCCACACCTATGTAATAACTTAATGAATGAAAAACTGAGAGCAAAACCCTACTCAGAAACTTATCACCAAGTAACATCGCATATGCACTTGCAGTTAACACTTCTCGCTTTCCCATTCAACTTATGTTACAAATAATTCTACACCCGCTAACAGGCACTTTAATCCGATCTTATTACAGTTTTAGAATGCCAATTAGCTACAATATTTCTCCATTAGCAGTCGACGGAAATGTTGGGAGGTTGGCAGAATGCCTGCCTTTAAAGTGCTCAGTATTTCGGGTCAATTGTAAGAAGATACAATTGTTTTTAGGTAGTAATTATACTGTAATTAGGATTGATAGGTGAAAAGTAAGTAAGACATTAAAAACAGTTTTTTTCAAGGTACAGAATCTTATAGACTTGTAAATGTTACTTGTTATGGAAGCAGAAAACATGATGGGCTGACAATAAATAAAATTAGACCAAGGGCAGGAGGATGATGATGATAATAGAATACTGAAGTGATATAAATAAGCTATGTAGAAGAAGATATGCCATAAAGACAGCTTAGGATGTACATAGTTCTAGATTTTTATTTTTCATAGAAATAAAGGTCCCTAAGTTGTTGGAAACGCATTTTTTCTAATGCAATATAGATGAAGCTGTGGCTAGAAATATTTTAAATGAACAGTCGCGAATACACGACAACGTCACAGTAACTGTTTGACCTCATTTGAATAAAGTGTGAAGTTCCCCTATTACTGTCTTTCTAAGAAATAAAATATCAAGTCTTCCATTCGTTGTTTTGTCTTGTTCCCTTTTTTGTGGGGAAACAGTTATTTAAATATAACAAAGTTGTTGTTTTGTGGCCTAAAGTTAAGAGAGCTATAAGAAAGTAATTTAATTGTCTCTTCTTGGATTAAGAAGATATTTTTCTCCTGCAATCAATAGCCAATTAAATTAGTTACTAAATCACTAAGGACGTCTATAATTCAAATAAAATGAGGTCTTTACTGATAAGTGAGTCTTCTAACTTCAGTTCTTTATCATGAACTGAAACCTTAAATCATAACCAAACTCCTTAGAATACTCGCAAACATTTCTGTGCGACAAAGAAATACTTTTTGTGGGTAATTTCTGAGGGAGGGACCTATTGTGGTAACTGGCCGTTGAGAAGGGTTACCGAGTTTGTTCCGGGTTCACTTCCATTGCAAGGCTTTTGGCTTCAACCGTTTTATAACCTGGCGAATGTTTTTTAAAGTGATGCTACGTTTTGAGTTTTTAAAGAATAAAAAATTGAGAATTGTGGGTAATTTACATCTCGTTTTAACAGTTATTATGGGGGATTTAGGTACTAACCTAAATCCGTAGTACTCTATAGTTCATTGACTTCCAAACTGAGATATCTGACATCCGTAAAACATTTAGAAATTCCATATAACTTCATAGAACGCTCAAGTTTCTGTAGATACGATTCCATGTTGAAGTAAAAGGTCACATTGAGAACTAATATTGCTTAACCTTCTCAGGTTAAGTGCTTGCATCGTCTGATAGATCCGTGATAAGTCACGTTTAAGTTGTCTATGAGAAAAATTGCCGTAGGTTATCTTTATGACGAGAATTTAATTCTTATGTAGGTACGTAAAATTGCGTGCGTTTTATATTATAAAATACTTGCACACTTCAGGTGTACTTGTAAATTACAGCTTTATCTTTAGGTATATTGTGCTGACATAAGATCGAAATTAAAGCTACCAACTTGAATTTAGGATTTTCCTTGCCAATCAGCCAGATCATAAAAGGAAACTTCCATAAATTAAAATTATTGTTCTCCCAAAATAAATCCTCGAAAACAAAACAAAAGCCTGACTTTGACCAATATCCATTAGTGACTAATTAAAAAATCACCTTTATAATTTTCTTTGAACGCCTTCGGGGGCGCTTATCCTCCTTTTGCTTGGCTTTTGAAGGTCCTTGATTACAAGAAGTCGTGTTTGGTCGCGTTTGGGCCCCAAGCGAGTGCTTCCGCGCCCTTTTCAAAAAGCCTGGCATAAGTGCGGTTCAAATGCCAGTTAAAGAGATTACGGCTCAAGAGTTCTTTCTCTTTTGTTTGTGCTGCATGGATATTTTCCTTCTTAATTTCTTTTGGTTTTGAGTGTTTGGATTTGGATGTTGTTTAATGGGCGAATCGATTTTTTGCTTGTTGGCTTAAGTGGCGGATTGAGTGTTTATTTTTAACTTCAATGTTTATGTTATGTGTGATGGGATGATTTTAAAGGTAAGTTAAAAATAACGACATTATGTTGTGGGAGTTATGTATGTTATGTACTAGACGAAGCAATACAGTTAAGTCGGTAGCTAGCTAATATTCTTTTCTATCAGAGAAGTAATTCATAATGCAAGACTCATAAATAATAAATGACGTCTTAACAAAAACAATAAATAATCCTGCATCTTACAAAATATTCGTCTTGGCAAACCAATCAAAAGCCTACTTATAGTACTTATACGTATGCGTATAATAAAGGAGTCTTATAGGGAATAGTTGGAGGTCGCCGCCGGTGGTCTAATCTTGGCGGATAATCCGTTATCAATGAGACGTGAGACCCCGGTTATACCCGGCCCACGCGCCCATCGATCCCGCAGACGTATGTAATTAATATTTCGTGCCTTTATATTATACGTATTGAGGGAATATTTATTGACTATGATAAAATTGAGATCTGCCGAATCATAAGAGGATTAGTTCATTCTCAGTGGACGTTGCATTTGTTTTGATCATATTGTGTTTTTTTTTTGACAAATGAATGTTCAGGGTGTTTGCTTCTGTTTTTTTGTCAGATAATGTACGAGTTCAGATTACATTCACGACTTGACAAATAAACGACGTTTTTAACCCTTAATTAATCTACGGAAGTCCGGAAAACATGGCAACCTGCCGCAATATCAAGGCGATTAATTGCCGCTTTTAAAAATACTCATTTGGCAAAAAAATCGCATAAATTGCTCATAACACCCCCACCGCGCTGAAAACATTTGGGACGAGATTTTAATTACAGAAATATTATTAAGTCAGTCGTCGAATAAAAGCAATTTAGGAGTAAAAATACGAGCGACCACCGGCGGGACAAAGGCAGAGATTTCCATATATAAAAAGCATAAATAATTTCGATTGTGGCCACCGAACACATAAATATAGTACGTTTTGGCGCCCTCACACACGTGCGCAAACAGCCGGGGGCCGAGCAAATAATGCGAGTGTCACGTGCGGGGGACGATACTCCAGGACTTGGGACACGAGGCTGCGGCGGCGCGAGGGGGGGATGCTCGGACGAAAAATAAATAGGTACACAATCTCTGGCGCACAAATACACACATTTCAACGGTGTAATGTGTTTGCGGTGCTACAGAAAATTTTATTTTCTTGTGACAAAAACGCGTGTTGCGCGCAGCGATACTCGAATTATGTGACGTTTGTTGTGACAAGAAATCGGAGGGATATTGTCGGCTGCGGTACGAAAATATTGTGAGAATCGGGATAACATAATCTGGGATACTCGGGCGACATGAAAAACGAGACAGTTATTTTCTGGTGTATTTCGTACCATATTGACTGAAGCATTGATACACATTAAATACATCTTCAGTGTAGTACACAATTTGTGTTCAAAGTAAATCAGAGACGTCTTAGAGCAAAACATATTAAACAATCTCTTACATTTACACAGACGTCAAAGTCCGTCCGTCGTGTGTACGTCTGAGGGAAGGCACACATCTCATAAGATCCTCTCACGTTAGTATATCGTCCTCTCAGGTCGTCACCGGCCGGCCGCGTCATTTACATAGGGGCCACTCTCAAATCCGCCTGTTTGTTTTGGCCGGCAAGGCACGACCGAATCGTAAGTAATTAACTTTACACTTTAAGCTGAGTGTACTTAACTTAATCGTGTTGTGGAATGTTAGGAAGTTGAAGAGTTCCCAATTCCAAAAGAATGTTTTTAATCAAAACCAATTAATTAATTGTTTATTATTCGATTTTGATTTACTTGGAAGTGGGTCTTCTCTTTAATTAATTTCTCTGCCTACTCCCTTGGCGAGTTAAAATAGAGAAGCTCGATCCCACATTTATTTACAGAATGTTAACTTAAACCGAAATAGCTTTGGATAATGTCAGATAGGTAATCCTATGACCTTTTAATTGTAATTGTAGGTACAGACAATAGTTTTGGCTGCTAATTAGTAAATAGCTTTTGAATGTAGGTACGCCGACACAAAATACACACAATTACATAGACACGCGATCATGTACAAAAATTGAATATACATCGACATGAGCATGATAGATCGATCACATTCACAAGGCAAGGCTTTTTCATTGCCACACGAAACCAAACCCACACAACACTGGCCTTTATAATTACGCGGCTAAAATAAAAACGCTTTTATAGACCAATATCTCATTGCTAAGGTGGGCATATGCGAGCAGACAAGCGACTTTACGACCAACATAAAGCGTCGCAGAAAGGCGTGTATAACCCTATAATGCGGAGGTATAAGGCTGTTACTTAACACCGTAACTTCTGTTTAGAGCCGCGCCTCCGCCTACATTGTCGGTAAATTCATGGGTGTCAGTTTAGTTCTATGGACGTCTCATTCCACAGTCTCCCTGGGGCATCAGTATATTAAGCTATTGTGGTACTGGCCTACTTGGTTGATCTATGTAATTTGGGTTAAATGAACCCTGTAATGCGGCGGAGTAAAAATGTTTGTGCCTTGAATATGATATGTGGATGTTATTAAGTTGCCTTGTTTGATGTGGGTGTTTGTTGTTTAAATTAAGACAAATTACGTATTGCCGAAAGCTCTGTTAACTTAAAAATAACCCAGGAAAAGTTATTTGGATGAACATGAAATATTGTTGTCATAAAATATAAGACACATCATATCAGATTTCTTTGTGTAAATCTTTGACACAAGATAACAAAGACATCCCAAAAAACTGCTGTAAGTTTTGGCTCATCTCCAAAATCTTGCCATAAAAATTTTGAATGTTTACAATAGATTGTACTTTCGATTTCTTCAGCCACGGAATCTTGGCTCGAGCCCCCTTGCTTCGTTCGTGTACAAACAAATTTGGTAGGCCAATGTCTTCTAAACTTTCACTGTTTGGCGGGCCGCCAACACCACAGTTCCACAGAATGGTGACTTTCGAATAAACCGAATAAAGATAATTTATTCGTATGATTTTGGCCGCGACGCAATCGCTTTCGAATTATTCCCCTTTCCAGGTTTCGTACGCCGCATTGAATTTTAGAGGGTTATTTAGAATGTGCCGTTTTTACTTTTTTGAAATAAGATTATGCGATTTTATTTGGCAGTTCATATTTTTCTGTCGTCCGCTTACTCTCAGCTTTTATGATAAATAATGGATATTTACGTGTGTAAGCGAGAGGAACAGGTCACTGAATATTTATATGAGTAAGTGAGCCATACGTTTGGGTCTCCCGAGGCTCTTCATCTTGAAGGATATGCTTGACACGGCCAGAGGTTGAAATAAAGACCACTTTTAATTTTAGCAGTATAATTACACAATACACGAACTGTAGGTACATTTAGATCGTGTATCCAAGAACGTGATTCCGCCAAACTCCCAGCGGTTACTGGGGTCGGAGTTGAAACTAATTCGAAGACAAACTAAGAACAATCTTAACAGTAGGAACGCTTCATCAACCGCCACGTGGCCTTCTGCCTTTATAAATTTCACGTTTACCCACTATGTATCTTTATCTGGCACTTGAAACTGTTTTATGGTGTCTAAAGTTACCCAGTTTAGCTTAGTGGGGTTAGGCCTACATACGGATTTGGAAGGCGGTTAGCTAAAATTGATTGCTTGACCGACCGTTTGTGGAAAATATAGGCTTAAGAGTTTGATTATTTACCTTATTCTGTGATTTAGAAATTGCAACTATTTGAGGCAATTTTTTTTTCTTTGAATGTTTTTGTTTGGCAATGTAAGCGCCCTGTGTAAAAGGTTGTGTAGGTTTATTTATTAACTTGCATTTTCATTTTCTAATAATTTATTTAGGTTTTTAGTTAAGCATTAAAAAGTCATCCTTTATAACAAAAATAAAACCTTCAAATTATTATGGATTTTCTACTTTTTAATACTAATTAATTTTTCTATCAATGATCAGCTCTCATTCCTTGTTATCCGTATGTCACAAGAACTTACAGGCATTATTAGCTACGTGATACTAGAAGCTCCACCGAGCTGTTATCGCGGGCTATTTGCCTCTAACGTGATATTAAGGATTACATCGTAATCAGATACGCTCGCTTAACGCGACGCCCGTGTTTAGCCGGTTTCTTAACAGTTCAGCTCATACTGATAACTCGGATTCAAGTATGGAGTTTGTAATCGTTAAGCATTAAGCAAGTAGGTTATATGATGTGAAATGATAATTATTTCTTGTATTATAAAGTCCATTTAAAATGAACGACAAATAAAAGACATGGAGGATGGTGATTTGTAAACGTAAAGAGAGAAATAAACTGTTTGTTTTTTTTAATAAAAATACAAAGTAAAAACATGTACTGTCAACGTGAAAATAAATTGTCGTTTGAATGCGACTGTGGTCGTAATTTTTTATTACTACACAAGTAATATCCTCTCACTTGTACTATTACAAGGACGTCGTAACTGCTTCGGTCCATTGTGAGTCTCTTTGTGTTAAATGTACTTAATATAGGACAATATTCCATTCTATATGAATGGAGTTCTGTCGTTACTTTTTTCATGAGTCGTAATTGAAGTTGTAACTGGTTATCTCGCGGAGGAATAATAAGACCTGCTATATAAAGAGATATAAACATTTCGACTGATACATAACGGACTAAAATTTAACAACTGAACAATGCATGGACGAATAGCAGTTGTAAAATTTTGACTGAGCTGTCTTTTACTGGTAGAATTTTAGTGCTTTTATCGAGTAATATAGTTTAGGAATACTGTGGAGATAAAAAAGAAATATATTTTTTTTTGGTCAAACGAACCATAAAAAGATTTTGAGACGATATGATTTAGTAAAACGATATATATTATACTATATTATATACTATTGCTATACAGTCGTAGGGACTAATTGGTGGCTGACAATCATAGTAAACACTTAACACACACTTAATTTACTACTATCCACCATACAATATCCGAAATTGAACTTACATAACAGCATACGACCGACTTATTATAAACTAGCTTGACGATAAAACGCACGCGTTCGCATTATGTTTATTATCTCACCTGGCGTATCTCTGCGTAACACAGTACGCGCTATGGGACACGGCGTATTAACAATACGCACAAAATAATGGTTCACACGTTTGCGTATGACACGACTCTAAGCTTTGTTTGTTTTTGAAGGCACGTTCCTATGAATTAGTGCGGTTTACGGAATAGTTTTCTTGGGATATTAACTTATGGGGGTTGGTTTAGAGTTTTAGAGGATTATGTCGCTTTGTTTTGATCCTTCTTAGTTTAGTTTTATTGCGATAGTACAGCCTGAGATTTACAGTTGCTAGTGTAGTTTAAAGAATAATATAGTAGTGTTTAGTGACTTGATAAAAAACGTATTTGCAATAGGTACATTACACGAAGCAGTAAATACGAAGTCAAAACGGCTTTATAAAGGACGAAACGGGAAGAGGAACACAGTGAATGACAGAATTACTTGCCGAAAGAGACAGACGAGCTACCAACAGTAAACTTAAAAATATAAATGTTGTGTTTACTTACAAGTGAACGCGATTCGTCGTTTACGACATCGCCCTCATTCCGGGCATTGCGCGAAATTACCGTGCCCCATTGTTCGGAGCCGTATAAAGACATAAAACGCAAAAATAACTCGACACCAATAGAGATATTGGTCCTTCGGTACATAAAATTTTGTTTACAAACCTTTCTGTAATCATTTTGCTTGGTAATGTGGATGTAAAGGTTTGGTAGTCATTAAACATTTTATAGACTTGCTGCGTGTGAAAAGGAATTTAATGGATTGTAAATTGTATCAATGTACCTGTGTAGAACTCAGGTTTCTGATTCTGTTTAAAAATATCTAGGAAAAATATAAAAGTAATTATTTCATTTTCAGTGTCAGTTTTTGAAGAGCATCGGAAAACGAGACCACCGGCTATCGTATTTATTCAATACCGAACATAGAAAAACAATAAACAAAAGCATGTGTTCTATATTTAAACCGCCATTATTAGAAAAGACAGATGATATCTAATATCTATCTACTCATTATACGAACTAAAATGGCCGACACGCCGCGGACCGCGCTTTCGATCAAATTATACAGCGTACATGATGAATGTAGGGGGAAATTACATGAGAGATGGCATCACTCATTATAAGGACGCTTGTTCACTGTCACAACGCGGTAAACGACATTAAGAATTTTACGAGTGCTTTGTACTAGGTGATGCTTGATGACTATAACGTGGTATGGTGCTGTAATTTTTATGGTCATCACGAAGGCGGTTGGCGTAGAGCTGTAATTTTTTATGTTCATTATAATAAGTCTATGGTGGTAGGTTATTATTTGTGTAATTATAATTTTCGGTAAACACATTTAATGACTGTTATATTACGTTTCTGAGAGAAGTTTTTAATTACCTTCTATCTACCTACTTAATCCACACTGCAAAACGAGTGTACCTACTGTAATTCAAATTCATACATAATACTCCTGTTAATAGCATTAAAACATTCCAGAAACAGTAGCGTCCTATTCAGAAATAACTTAATTGAGACGGGACAAAGTCGGAACTAAAAACTGCAGCACCCGAATAAAGTTCAAAATCCTGGGGCTTATTGAGCAAACGCTAAGAGCGAAAGGGACGTACGAAATTCGTTTTCGACAGAATGTTAAGTGAGTTAAATCTCCAAATAAAAGGTGGGTTGCCTACTCAGCTGGCTGTAGTTGCTGACGCCGACTTGCTATGGTAATGAAGTTGTGTCCCTCCCTCCTCGTCCCCCGGTAGTGGGACAAAACAGTCGTTATCTGAAGCGATGATCTAAATGTAAGGGTTCTGTTGGTCGTGATTGTGGGCGCCTCAGGACATACGATTGTTTCTGATAACAAGGCACAGTTGTAAACTGGGTTATTGGTTGCGCTGACTGATGTTTAGAAAAATGTTTGCGGGTGAAGGGTGTTGTTGCGTGTTACGGAATTTTTCCGTTGGCAGTTGTTTTTTTTTTCGTGTTTTCGGAGATGTTATTTTTTGGTGTGGGCTTTTGTGTGTTAGTGAGTTTTTACAGGAATAGATTCGGCTAAAAATAGCCCGTAAAAATACCAAAAACATAACTTTGTTTCATTGAAAAATCTCTGATATATGTATGTGAGCACTACTCAAAAGTACCCTTAAGATTGTTTAAAAAACTTCCTCCTACCTTCGAAAGCCTAAATGATTTTTGAGATAAAGCACTTTTATACGCGTACTAACCATTAGCTTTTATAGGGAGGCTTCGTAATGAAAAGTGTTCATATTTTGTAAAGTTTGGGGAAGTTCATAAATTCCGTGTAACTGTTCTGAGGCCCTAGTTCGTGAAGATGGAATCTTTATTGACGATACGATATTCAGATAATGTTACTTACAGCCTTTAGTAATTATTACAATGGCCGGTGATCATTTTTTGTTGGCGTTTCCTTGAGGAAGTTGGCTTAGAAAGGGTTTGATTTTCGTATTAGAGGAAAAAGGTAGTGTTATTATTTCCTGGATTAGTTTGGGCTGGTAAAGCTTGTTTGTGTCGATTGCTGATCCTACTATTTATTTTTTGAGCTTTTTTGTTCTATAAAATATCAACACACAAATATGTTTGACTTTATGTTTCGATTTTATGACTGATGAATTTTCAAATAACCCTAACCAATTTATATATTGTCACACTATACGATTAATCAGCTACTATTCTTTAATTAAGCTTCAGCTATATCAGCCACTCCAAAAATAGGTTAACACCCCAGTCTATTCCTATCTTGATATACAAATAGTCGAAGTAACCGTACGGTGATAAAAATGTCACGCGTAGTGACCGCCGCTGACTTGTTTGTGACCGCTCAGTCACCGATAGTCACGATAAGGAGAATTAGCATAAACGTCTGAACTTACGGAATCAATGGGTAGGTACGTGACTAGTGCGAGTAAATTAGTAGCTTTCGTTTGTTTTTTAGACACATGGCGGTTAAGGTGGCATGTTTATAGGTTAGTTTTGTTTTTAGAACATGTTTGTCTTTTTAAGTAGGTAGTAAACTTGGAAACTGTATATCTAGATAGCCTTTTTTGCTACGGTTAATTTAAGGGCACTTGAAGTTAATTATGTTTACTATTCGATGAGAAAAGTTAAGTTTTTGGTATCTTTTTGTTTGTTTCTTTGTTAAAACATAAGCATTGAGATACTCGAGAAATAACTAGATTTTTAAAACTGAATATGGTTTGGTTATGTCGAAAAGCAAAAACTAGCCGTAGCGTGGTTTAAATTGCCCCAAAAAACGTCAACCACGACCCACCAGCATCCAGCCTCTCACCACGACAAAAAGAGGTTCAAAACTCACATCTACATCCAAAAAAGAAAAAAAAATGCGGACAACTTGACGTGTTTATGATACAACCAGAGAGAGATTCGTCGAGTTCACATTCCTCTAACCAAATTTCTATCGAAGCATGATTGCGAGCCGAGCCTCGAAACAAATGAATAAACAAAAAAAACCTGATGAAATATTATGTTTTGGAGTGTAGACAAATTACTGTTCCCCGCACTCCCGTCAAATATAAAACGGATTCCAGTCTCCCGTTTATACGTTTTCGTTGAAACTTTGTTCAGTGGTTAAATAAACCTTTATTATTTTGTTTGAAGCTCATTTTCTTAACCGGAGGGGAAGACGTGTAGGCTCAAGGCTTGCTGAAGCTTGTCTTAGAATATTTTTTTTTGAAAGTTGTAAGAGCAGTCATTTGTAAAAAAAAATATGCATCCAAAAGGGTCAATTTAATTGACAAAGACCGTCGTAACATTGAACTACTTACCAACTTTTTGTACAGGTTTTAACCTTATTTTTACCAGTTCAACAAATTTTCAGCTCATACTATGCACTTTTATAATTATTCCTGTCTCTGTTTTTAATTGTCTCCCTTTATTAACTACTACTACATAATTACTTCAACACGCATCCATCTCGTTGTTTCCAGCTCATATAATAATTTTCTGTACGTTTCTCTCTACGCATTACACACTCAGACATTATTAGGTTTGTTTTATTAGCTCCTCTGAAATTGGCAGCCTAACGATACGTTAGAACTAATTTTCATTTATCAAACTTAGCTGGAGTTTGTGTTCGCTCTAGACTTTCAATTTATGTACGCTATTTGATAAACATGTTTCGAAATGCTGACTTCATGTTTATTGAATTAATTTTACTTATCTGGTGGTTATTTGTTTTGTATTCAGTGGATTTATTTTCTGTGTTTTGTCTGTTAGAATTTCACTAAATGCGTTTCTATTTACTGTTTTTTAGCGACGTTGAAAAAATTCACATAAATACGCACAAAGGCAAAAGCGTTTCTAGAACACCATTTTCAACCAAATCTAAATTCAGCATTCTACAAACGTGTCTATCTACCAAACCCGTAAACCCAACACGACATTTTTACCAACTTAACACCCAAGCCATAGAAATAAACGTCTTAATATGACACGTCGGAACCCATAATTAGGACCAAACACAGCAGGGTTACCCGAATTAGAACTTTAATAACAGGGGCATATGACCTAAAATAGAAGTTAATGTGGCGATAAAAACTTTCATATGGTGGATATAACGTTGGCGGAATGTAATCTGGGCTAGGAGTCGTAAAGGAGACGGTCAGTAACATCGAGGATTATGGCAGCAATTTGGTTGCGCGATTGTCCGGGTATGTGAATGCAGTCTGGCTTGTTGCTGTTCCTACGCTTGATGGGGGATCAGATTATCTTGGCGTATTAGGGAAGTTTCGGTTTTTGAATGGATTGTGGATGTCTTGACAAGGATGTGCATGGTCAATGCAGAATATAATGGTCGAGTTTGAATGCTATTTTCTATTCGGGCGATTTTGACTGTAGTGGTATATTTTAGTATGGGGTGGAAAAAGGTTCAAGATAAAAAAGTCTAACTACAAACTTTTAAACGACGCATAAGCGGCCATTTTCAAGAATCGCCCTTCCACAACACTTCTATATACTCAACAATCTATTCTTAATTCAGCCGGGTCATGCACGTGCTGTTTATGCGTTAGACGCAGACGGTCATCGTTCGCAGTAGCACGGCAATTGTGACGTCACAACGTATCCATTTGTGTCAGAACACATCAGAAACATACGTGCCCGAGGAGATTCTAATATGGCCGCCGTGATTACTTTGAAGAGCGTGATTTTGACTCTAGTGGAGCCATTCCCTTTTATACGCCAAAGATGTTGCTTATTTCTGAATAACTACACTTTATGTACGCGAAGAAAGCTAATATAGCGAGCGGTACATAAAAAGGTACGCATTAACGTAACAAAGAGTTCATATGAGAAAAAGTTTGTCTAAAAATCAAAAGAATTGTATTATTCTTTTATGCACAATTTCACTGATCGACTAACTTCGTTCAAAGAAAAGAAATAAAGTAAAGAGTTAAGAAAATTCAGTCAGTTTGAAGAAACTTTATATGTAGATACGTAACTATTGCAAAATTGATGAAATTCTTGAGCTTTAATAAAAACTTTTCTTACAAACAATTTTCACCCAAAGTTGCAAAAAAAAAAACGCATTCAACAAAAAGGTTTATTACTAAATAGTTTTCAAATATGTTTAACATTTAGTTTTTTCTCTCAATTTGAAAATAGAATAAAGTTTTTCATTTGTTTTGTCTGCAGTTTATGTTGTCAGTTACTGTTATTGTAAACGTAATTCTTTCGTTAAGTTAACAATTTATTTCAAAATTGACATTTCGAGAAAAATATGTAGATATGTATTTATTATGTGGTTCATCACATCATGAATTTTAAAGCAGACTAAGACTGCTATTTGCCCATGAATATACCAGGTATTTTAAAATCCGTGAATAACCAGCTGAATCCAAGCTAATTGATATAAATTGTTTGCATAAAATTTATAAAATATTTATGTTATTTAACATCAATTTGCCGCTTCGTCGCACACCAATTGTTTCATATTTGCAAATGATTATAGTTTGGATATTTTTGCTCGTGATCGCATTTGTTTACATTTTAAATTATTCATACATTATAAAATGTAAATAACACTTTGGAATTATGATCGTGGTTTATTTGTATTCATTATGCCGAAGTTTTTAGTTAGTGCTGATGTATTCATAATGGCGAGCAGCTTGATAATTTTATGCATTGCATTAATTTTGAAGTCTCGTGTCCATTATTGGTTTGGGATAGGTTTAGTTTCATAGATTTGATAGTAAATTGTAAATAGTAATTTTAATAAAATCAGCCATGAAATAAATCAACATTATATTTGTTTTTATTCTACCTAAGTTGTTCAAGTAATTACCCATTGAAAATTAAGCTTCGTAAATTATAAACACTAAAGTAACTGTAAGTAAAAACGTCTGTTTGTGTGTTTAACGGACTCTTTCACAATATAAGACGAAGGTTCAATAAAGCGGACCATGACTCTAAAACCAGTTAAACGGAGCGACTTATCCATTACAAAGATCCTACAGTACTACGCAATAGAGTGGTATACACTTGTTTATCCTAGTTCAAGAATCGTCATAGTTTCTTTTCTTTTCAAATTTTAAACACATTTTCGAACACGATCGGCTAGCCTCAAAGTAAGCTAATTATATTCTACTTCTCTACGTTCTAACACAACTGATAAACTCCAAACTTTAAAGCAACTATAAACAAAACATTGCTCATCAAATGATTGTTGACCATACCGGGAATAATTCCGAGACTTTCAGTTCGGCAGTCTAGAACTTGGTGACCATTGCAACAACTGGGTCGTCTATTGTCCACAATAATATTGCTTGCAGTCATTTTGATTTAAATGTCATTAATGATAAACCCTTGGTATTCCAAAATATTGATCAACTTGCCAAGAGACCAAAATTGAACCAAGACATCTGACATATCCTACCTTTACACTACAGAGTCTAGATGCAATAGGTACATGTCGCAGTCGATGCATCGCATGTACAAGTCCAGGCACGCCGATGCGCTTTGAGGACACAATCACCATTAAGTTAAAGGCTAATTAAACCCCTGAGAAACTTACTGGTGTCCCGCGGTAGCGCTAACTTCGTGAGGTGTGGGGTAAGGCATATGCGGTAGCGTTTTGGATGTCTGTGGCTTCGTGTTTTATGAAGCTTTGGTTAGTTATGTATTTTTATGAAGTTTAATCCAGGTGGATCGATTTACCTACGTTGCTTATTTCTCATGGTAATCTGGCCACGCATATTTGGCCGAGTTTTCTCAATTTTTATTATTCTGTGCCTCGGCTCAGAGGCTAGTTTCTATGTAACCCGATGAATCTTGGCTAGGATTAAAAGTTATAGCTTCGAACGTTTCGCTGTCTTTATTGCTTTGAATTATTTAAGTGTCATTTTAATGTATAAAATCACTAAAACATCAACACTATTTCCTTATGACATATCAGCTACAAGGAAAAATTAAACAGTCGCTTGCAGTGTCAAGTTTGCGCCAAACCAATACGGCTTCAATGTTCTTGCAGGCAAATTGTTTCCGTTCGCGTCAATTTACTAAATGTCTGACGTCAGAATCATTCGTAGTACGACTTGTTGCTGCTACATTTTTAATTACTATTTTACTAACTAGCCTTGCTCTGAAGATGTTGAAGAGTATGGGAATATCTTACCACGCTTTCGAGATCTTCTTCGTCTAGGATTTTGGGTGTACATACCTGTGAACAAATAAGGGTAATTTTTAATGTTTGTTATAAAATAGTGTTATTTAAATCATCACTAAAACTCCCCAATGATTCATCTAAAGTCATCTATCGTTAGTAAATCAGAACCACTGATATGAGATTCCAGGTAATTTTTTGCGCAAAAAATCGAGTCGATAATATAAATAAGTAACCTTTAAAAAACCATTACTACCAGATACAGTAAACACAACATAACGTATATCAAGC
Source organism: Helicoverpa armigera (assembly GCF_030705265.1). Lineage (NCBI taxonomy): Eukaryota > Metazoa > Arthropoda > Insecta > Lepidoptera > Noctuidae > Helicoverpa > Helicoverpa armigera. The sequence continues at coordinate 1,639,445 of NC_087132.1, read as the reverse complement.
CTATACCCAAGAACCCGAGCAGTTAGTAAACGTCTTTTGATTTACTTTGCCAGCCAATCATCTCCACATGACGCAAAGGATTGACTTTCACAACTTCGGTGAGCATCTAACGGCACAGTTTTACATACTTATAAAGAAAATCTTTTAGGATGAAAGGCAGTATCAAGCGGAGCCTCTTATTATGAGCTATGGTACATCTTGCTATCTTATTTCAATTTGTACGCTCCATTGATTGCAGATGCCTCGAGCGGTCTTCGTTTGCAGTTACTGCGAGTGAAAGGAACGCAGCGATAGAGAACCGTATACACAAGAAAAGGATACTACATATTTTTCTATGGGGAGACGAAAAATATCGAAAAAAGTTATCGCATCAAAGTCTCGGCGCCCGTAAAGGTCTCATTAAAACTGTTCTGTGAAAGAATTCCGTCCAATTTATATGACAGTCGGCAGTAGATTGGTCGGAAAGTAAATAACGACATTTTTTCGTCTATTGTTTTAAATGATGTTTAAGCGGGTTTGCTTATTTGGGTTCTTTAATGAACGTTATTTTGTTTTAAAGTTTATCTAACAACGTTTTACTGGGGTTGGAATGAAATATTAACAACTACTAAAGTGATACTTGAGAGGAAAGAGTTGTGCCTAGTACAATAATGTGTAGATATATTTTGTGGAAATGTTATGAAATGTGGCAAGAATAAAGATACAATAAAGATAAATGGAAGAAGATATGAGATTGCCGTTATCTTATTCAATTATATGCTCGAGCTTTTCACGTTTAATACAAAAGTTTGTGATCTTATCTCAGCTCATACATTATATGTACAGAAACAGGATATCTGAATGTAAACGTATTAAACAACGTTTGATGCTCCTACATCAATATCCTGTCGAGAATTTTCGAAAGGAAAACACGTGAACGCGGCATATCAAACATTTCCAGAAACGTTTACAGATGAAAATATTTGTCCAACAAATCTCGAGCACACGTGGAAATATTGACAAAAAATTCATTTCCTTACAACGAGTGCGTGCCGAAGGGAAGTTTTCTCCATCATCTGTCAATACCGCACATCCAGGATTTACTTTTAAAATATGTCATTATATTTTTTATATTACGTCGTGTGGGCAAAAATGTACTTATTTCGCGCTCCGTTGGACTGAAAATGTGACATCAGCGCGAGTGTGAAGGAGTGTGTCGTGGTAGAAGGAAATTTACGAGGTGACTGTAACCTCCATATCACGGCCTCTTCGGTTTACGGTCACTGGTTTTTATTCGGCGCGGAATAAAACAACGCGGTGGTACAATGCGTGGCTATTGCGCGGACCGAGCGCTGAGGTACGGTCAAAGAGCAAAAGGTATTGTACGCACAGATAAAAGTGTTCGTCCGTTTGAGTTACACAGCAATATAGCATTTGTTGTGTATGCTCTGTGTTGCTGTGAAAGAAATGTAGGTCGCACTGCAAGTTATTAGACTGGCGCTTCTTTATACACACGTGCGCGGAACTTCTAACGATTTGTGCACTGATCCGGGTGTGTGATACGAAGTGTAAGTAGTATGTTCGGGATAGGAATTTTGTCGACGTGAAGAGAGTATGTATCTGGATGTAACATGAAAGATATGGTTCTCTTTAGAACTTGTATTCTTTGAATATTGTATCTTTATTGCAAGCATTGTATCACGTCTTTAGAATTACTTGAGTTTCAAATATTGCCAATGACTAATCGAGCCATTCTATCCCCTAAAAGTTACATTCGCATTTGTAACACCAGCAAGACTTCACGAATGAAGCTTAGAACACACGCACAACTATGAATAATAAGGCCTATTCTATTCAACACAGTTGCGTGCGTCAAGTGTGAATCGAGCGAGTCGCGGCATTCGCGTGCGAATCGGTTGTCATTCATAGCCACACTCGCACAGTCTATTCCGTCTATATGTCTGTTTTTAAACGACACTTTGATGTTTGCAAATTGAACATGATACTTTATGTTCGGCTGTGTAATATAGTGGGTTGGATCTTTTTTCAAATGGCTCGGTATGGGATTGAATGGTTTTGTGGGAACTGGGTTATACATTTTGGTAGTTTAGATTACAGCGCGTAAGTTCTTTATTTTTGATGCAGACTAGTAATTTAGACTTACAAGTCACCTCGTACATAGTTATCTTTTGTAGCATACTTTCTCAATTTTTCAAAACATTCCTTCAGTATCTAAAGCAATTATCATGCTTTATCGCCTTTAAAAAAATACACAAAAAAATCGCAACATAATTAAATAAATCACCTTTAAAAAGACAACCCAACCGCAAAAACCCGAACGCAAACTTCAACCTGTCATTACCGAACCTTAGTCGGTGTTAATACAAAATATCGCGCGAATAATGACGTAAGCACGCGCTCCGGTGTCAAAGGACCTTAATGACTCGTCAACCGCGCTGTAACTAGAGACAAAACATTGGCCCGGTAGAGGTGCTACGGTGCCACGGTGCCACCTATTTGTTACCGAAATGAGGTCTTGTTGATTTTCCTTTTTTGGTAGATTTTAAAGGTGTTAGGTGGGTTGCACCTTTAAATCAGAACTAGCCATGAAATTGCGGTCAATTCAGTGATTTGACGGCTGGTTATGGTTTGGTTTACGTTGTAGTTAAATGGTGCAACTCACCCTTAGAGTTTTCATTCTTTGAAAATATATTGGCAAACTCTTTTTGGGGTTATTGAGTTTGATATTTTAATGGTATGTGTGGTTGTATTCACTCCTAAATTATAATTCGACTGTGTTTGGTACATAACGTAGATACGTAATAAACCAATCTGACCACATTAACAAGCCAATTATACAAGGAAACATTTCGTGTGACATCATTACTACATCAAAATATGTCGTAATGACATAACGCATCAAGTATCAAAGGACCAGTAATGACTCGCGCCGACCACAGCGTAACGCAAGACGTTTGACAAAGACTTTGTTATTGTTGTATTAATTATAATTAGGTTACGCTTGTTGCTTCTGTTGGTGATAATAGAGCAGGTTTATGAATAAACAGTATATTTACTTGTTTTATCTTTTTGGTGCACTTACAACACATCTATATAATTACCTTTAAAATATCAGTACCACTTTGTTATGGACCTTCTTGCCATTACAATATTCAACCCAAAACAATTTCACCCACATCCAAACCAAAACCATTCAATCAAGATCACACAACTTGAAACGCATCCCATCAGAACGTACCCCAGCTTCCCTTTGACATCAAAAGTCTATTCGACTAAACGTATTGTCAATCACTATAGGTCCAGCCATCACCTGAGTTTCGCGACTATATTTAATCCCCCCGTACCCCTTTTATCCGAGCTTGTTGGGTCTCAAGCCGAGCGTGAAAAGGTCCTCCGAACACATTATGAGCGACGCGATGCGACACAGCCCTAAAAATAGATTTCGATAACGCATAGACTTTCATCTGACAAGATGTAGTGTGCTTGCACGAGTGACTGGACGGACGGACGAACGTTTGTGAATGGATTTGGATTTCTCGTGTTGTGGTTGATTTGATAGTATGTGGATGTTAAAGAAAGTGAATTGTCTGTCTTTTGGACTTTTTGTTGACGAGTTTTGGGCGGTTCGTATTTTTGTAGATTTTTTGGGATGAGTGTTTGAGAGATTTTTAGTATTTCAAGTTTGTTTGTTTTAGAGTTTCAACGGGGTTATACCGTTATTGATAAAAATAAATACTGTTTACATTCTGGTAAATGAAGCGGCAAGAGGGTTGCATGAAAATTTTGAACGTACAACGTAGTAAATGTTGTCTTTTTAGATGGCAAAAAATATCACGTGACACTTTAAAATTCTTTCAAAAACCAACCACATCTCCCAAAACGCAATTTCAAAAAAGCTCTCCACTCTCCAAAGAATTTGCTACAAACCTCTTTCTCCTCACAATGTCTCATAAAACACAATACTCTATTCGTTCGTCACATAATCTGGAGTGCACGGAGGCCCCCTGAGCCAATTTGCATCGCGGCGGGAGAGCCGACCTTAGGGACCCTCTCAATATTTTACGTGGAGAATGCAGGTGTGAATGGGGACATACAGGAGACTTGGATCAAATATGTAGGGTTACTTATGTTCTCCTGCCTCAAAACTAGATTGCTTAGGCAAAGTTATCAGCTTTGTGAGCTAGGGTTAATCATAAGCCGCTTTATTAGAGGCCTAAGTGCGACGCTTTATTGCGGCCCTGGCTTATATTGCAGTCCGAGATAAGGACCAGTTCTGTTCTGGTTTAATATAAATTATTCTTATCTCAAGAAGTAACGTTAGTTTAAACTTGTTGACTGTATTTTCTATTAAGAAACTATCAAGCCGATTGTGTGAACAGCCCGACCTTTCAATAATGAGGTTTTGGTCAAACTCAAAACTCAAACTCAAAATCGTTTATTCAAATTATCTCTTCACCACTTCCTATGTGTTTTTGCTGGGAAGAAGAAGTGGCGCAACAAACTCCCCAGCAACACATGTCTGTCTGTAAGGTTTGAAGAACCAGAATGTATACAAAACAAGTCAAATAAAAATATCATTATCACATGATAACCATTATATAAAATTAGGAAAGAAAAAACAAATACAAACTTAACACAAGTAGGCTAGCACACAGATTTACACCCATAAAGACTAAGTAGGTAGGGTAGACTGGGTACAGTTGTGCCAATTTTCGTTTGATCACCAATAATTTTGATATTTGACTAATTAGCTCGCAGAAAAGGAACTTGTATCGCAATTTGTACATTTGTGTACGTAAAAACACTCATATATTGTTCCTTAATACAATGTATTACTCATAAGATCAATTTAAAAAAAATGGGAAAGTGTCACAACCGGCCACATACCAAGGGCGGTTGTGACATGCATAAACATATATCAAAATGGTCTATAATATCTTTTATTGTAGAAATGTTTAACATAATAAGCTTACAAACATAGTTTTAACAACCAACAAAACAACATTTGCTCTGTTCAAACTTGTAGCTGTAGAAAGGCTTGTAGCTTGAGCTACACGTACGAAATCCCTTGTTTCACTTCTTCATCGGCATCTTTTTATTTTTTGATATCACACTGCGCTCTTTCGGTCTTCCGCAAACGTATCCTGGACATCTTAAAGCAAAAAACAATAATATGAGATTTATTATATGTAAAGATATTCGTCACAACCGTACCCAAAAAAATTGACACAACCGTACCCAACGCATCATTTTGAAAACAAAAAATCGCCATGATTTTGCCAAATACTTTACGTAAAAAGAAATCACTTGTAATTAAATATTAATATTCAACTTTTAAAGAAAAAAATAACAAAATAATCTATCTGTATAAAAATAACAGTAATTAGGAAACGAAATCGAACAAAAATACTTACTTTTGATTGTTGAAAAGCAATGTGGGCTCCTGCTTACGTCAACGTCGTGCGCCGGCTAACGCAATACTGGGGAACGTGTTTAGGCTTGTGAGCCACGTCTTTCTCCCTCACAACCTCCCCCGTTTTACGTATAGTTTCGTTACAACTGCGACTGTCACTACCGTACCCTGGCACAACCGTACCCAGTTTACCCTACTCAAGCATTACTTATAGTCTATTAAGTGTATCTAAAGCCTCCTGTTAATAAAATAGAAATGTATTTTTAATATAAGCATAAAATCGGCGTGCCCACCCACATGCGCAGATGATTATGTTGTAGCAACACAAACAAGGTGTACCTGCTAGGACTACAGTATTATTATTTTCTCCAAAAAAAAGCTAATAGAAAATCATACTATTATGAATAGTGTCAATAGCCACCAACACGACCTGGTACCGCCAGCAGCACCCGTTCACGAGTATAACGCGAGGATCAGCCATCGCCCCCTTCGCACATTTTTGAGGGAAGGGGACAACCCGACCCCCAACGCTACCGCTGGCCATACCGTCTAAGGGAGCATGACGTGCTTGCAGCTATTCAAGAAAAGTAGAATATGTAAGAAGTACTGCAGTACTAGCAAGCCATAAAGGTCCTTCAAACCATGACAAACAGTGTATACCGAAACACAAATACATGAGTAGACTTAACGAAGTTTATTGTTCAATGAGGTCAATGGTCTAGACATAAATAAAGTCGTATCTCAACAAAGATACACTTGGGTCTTATCTTTGGAGTAACTTTAAGAGTACAAATAACTTTAGAAGTTGTAAAAAAGACATATGACTGGTTAGAATGTCCTTGCCTTTCAATTCGCAAGTCGACCCACCAAACGACTAAAAATATTCAAGGGCTTTAACCCTTCAATAATCGAATAAAACCGTGTAACATTACTAGTCAAGCAATAAATCAACGAACGTAAGGTACGAAGGTAATAATGGTAACAGCAAAATTTCGCGAACCAGAAATAAAATCTATTCCTTAAGCTAAAGTAAGATTGATCGTGTTACTTCGATAAACTTGCTATGAGTTCTGTACTACTCGTTTACTAGTTTAGTGGAAGGTACACAATATTTCTTACTCGTGTTGCGAATAATGTCTGAGTGAAGTTATTTAATTCGCGATGCGAGCGTCTTTGACGGGGATGTGAGTGTGTCTATTTTTTCTTGGGTCTGTGATAGTGAAATGTATATAGTAATAATTTGAATGAAACTTATGCGATGTATTATTTATTATGCTTCTCATAGTATATTAGAAATTAAATTGTAAATCTATTTGCTGTTACTATTCACTGATTTGATGCGGCTTGAAGAGTAGACTTTGCACCATTTATTGCATTAGCTGAATAACGAATGATTTTGCAATATTTTTTCTAATCAAAATTATATTATTCAACATAGATCTATAATCTATGCATATTAAAAGTTCAGCCAATCTTTAAAATACTTTCATTAAAAGCCTCCAACATACCTACTGCCATCCAAAAATCCAAATTTCACGGTACCGTCTCTGGGACACGTTATAAGTTTTTCTCATCGTTCAATATTCAGCGAAGCGGACGGAATGTATCCCCAATCATATCCGCATAGGGGATCGAACCCGCAGATTGATATTTGATCCTCAAACTCGAGTTGGGATCCATGAGCCTCGCTGCGACTTGCTTCGCTCCTTTGCCTCACAATAAATACGAAGTATGCTGTTTTACTTTTATTATTATTCTTTAGGTCATACCAGTTTTAAGGTTGTGTTTTTGAGATTTTGAAGGGATGGCCTGGTTTTTTCAATTGTTTTATTAAAAATATTGATGACTTTTGGAATATTTAAGTTCAAAATACAAGTTTCATTTTTAGAGACTTGTATTAAGATTTTTTGTTCCCTAATGACCTAATCTACTATCAATTCAGCATTTGCGTATAAAGAAAAATTCGCGCGAAAGTAGACCTACAGAATTTTCCTCGTTAGGGCAAGGACAGGATCATTGGACCATTTCTTTCAGATCAAATGAAAGTTTGGCATGCGGGCCTAAGGTAAGCAATGCCTAATCAAAACCTACAATCGCAAAGTATAAGGATAAGAGAATTTTAGGAATTTCTTTTGTAGAAGGGACCTACGGTCGAATACCTTCGTCAGATGAATTCTGACAGTTTGTACAAGTTCTTCACTTGTTATAACGCCTGAAAGAAAATGTGGGCTGATAGATAGAATGTAGGATTTCAGATTGATTTTTACATATCGATACTAGCTTCTTGAGATTTGAACCGAATATGAAATTGTTAATACAAAAGAACCAGCACTCCAAAACTGATCAATACGTTACAAATCGCCAAACCTAACATTACAAATTGCCACAACAACGATAGGATCGTCCAAAAAACAACAATAACGCATTTAATCACGCAATAACGTACACAAACAGACGTATCGATGTCCAGCGCGAATTGAACGACTAAATATACTCCTTAAATTATTGGGGTCGGACAAACAGGGCGTGTTGGGCAAATATTGCCCGTCCAGCGAACACGTACGTTCGCTATTCATTAACTTATCCGGGGACTGTACAAAAACACGGCTTTAATTCGCGATCAGGAGTGAATGGGTGTTAGTATGCTGGATGCGTCGGCCTATGATGGATGTTCATATCGTTTTTGGTCCTAAGATACGGGCAGGTGTCGCTATCACCAATAGTATTTATACAAAAAAGTTTAACAAGAGTGTCTTTCTTCTATGCAGAAACAATTGAACAACAACAGCTAATGTCGGTACTTAAGTTTTCAAAACAAGTGACTATCAATTCCAAAACGACCACATCCCAGATCGAATGAAAGCAGACATACCTAAAATACCCAGCCTAATCACCTCGTCCCATAGCAAAGCTCGCAGCACAAAGTACGTGAAACACAGACCCCGGTCGGCTGGCCATACAAACACTTACCCCCAATGATTCGGAACAACTCCAATGTTTGCGCCTGTTGTTTCAAAAGAGTTTCATCAAACGCGTTAAGCGTAAATGTAAATATCGCTTAATTGGACTGTTTTAATGAATCTTTGGTAACTGGGATTTATTATTTTCAGTTTGTATTGTTTTGTTTGGTGTTTAAATGTTGTTTTTAGGTGGGAAAGTTGTGTTCTGATTGTGAGAGGAGTTTTTGGTTTATTCATTTGTTGCATTATGTGGATGATTCGTCTCTATGTCAGAGAAAGTTAAAATGGGAAAGATTTTACTATGAATGTCATTTGCTTAATCTTTAATAGACACTACTGGTTATTCTGTAGTACCTTCTATGAGCAGTCCTCGTAAGTATCTACCATTTCTCTTCAACTAATACTTACATAGTTACATAAAATAAACACTATTTTCCTACACCCATAAGTAGACTATCATCGCAATATTCATAAGCTTATACACCCTGTATCATATACAGCATGTATATTATTATATTTGTATATTTACTCGGCATACAAAACATAACGTAATGAATATAAATTGGTGATCATCATAATTTATTACGCTTTGCTACGGAAACCTGTTGCTTTGCCAATGCAATTGTTAGGAGGTTTGTATATGTTATGAAATAAGTTGTAGGGGAGACTTATGCCCGTTTTCACCAACAATCTCTTAACGTTTCCCTTACTAAGTATCACTTAGAATAAGGGCTTACCCAATAATAAAGGTTATAAGGGACACTTAAATTTTGGTAGAACGAAATTCGTATTAAGTGTTCACTAAATGGTCTTAGGGGATCCCTAAATTTAGGTATTTGTTGCTTTGGGCATTAGTATCCTTTCTCTCATGCTCTCTTTGATAATTCTTCAGTACTTTAGTAGCTGGTCTAACTTTTGGTATCAAAATAAATTTATGTCACTACTAAGAGGACATCAAACAATTTAAGACTATTAAAATTTGATATAGCTTTAACAGAATTTAATACAGTGTCTAATGTTAAACATAATACTCTAATATGCCATCGTTCCCCCATTTCACTCCCTAAACATAACCTTAATATTCCAAACATGCCCTTTCTCTGATGAAGCTACCAAATAAAAATTAATATAAGAGCAAATATTTGAGGAGCCCCGGGGAGCCGAGATAATATCGCCGGAGATGACCAACTTATAATTACTTTTTATTTTCCCTTCGTTGCACAAAATTAAGTAACTGCGGAGCTTCTAGTAAAATTGGTTTGTTGCTTATTGACAATGTTAAGTTCTGTTGCTTAAAGATTTGAAGGTGTGTTTAACATTATTGCTTTACTCAATTCTTTATTAGCATTCCATATGTTTAACAGGTTCCATATGTTTAAAACATACGTTACTGGGGTTGGGTACATGTAGTTTTGAAGATTTTAATGGCTGGGTTTTTATATAATATGAACTATTAAGGTACTAAAATAAAATAATAAGTATCTAGTGAAAGAAATTAAGTGGTACAGAATGGATTATTTTTGGCAAGGATTGTGTTGGCAAAAAAATGGAATAGGTCATTTCATGCGAACCTTAGCTATTCTCCGTAGAAACCATAGAATTAATAAAAATAAGTCCATAATCTTAACAATTTGTCAAGATTATTACTTACCATTTATAAATACAAACTTCCTGATTTATCGTCAAAAATATACGTAGGTATAACAGAAAAACGACGTGAGGGGTGATCAGTTCCAACACTCATTAAATTGTGTTTGTCCTGTCCACCCCAGCTATATTACAGAACGAATGGTGTTTTACTAGACTGGTATGTGTTAAGCCTTTTTTTTTAATAATATTGCCCCCACTTATGGGGATATTGACCTTTGAAGATTATTTGAAAAGGGTTTTATTAATTGTTTGAAAAGTTTTTAAGTTATTTAGTGCTAATCGTATTAGAGTTTGGTGGTGAAATGACATGGACTTACATTAAATGGGCTTAAAAATAGTCTTGAATCACCTTAGCTAATGTTAAATGCAGTACCTGAGTTTAGGATGTTTATTATTAAAAAAAAATATTGAAATAGTAAAAAAAAAACTAAAATTGTGTACGACCTAAAGATTATTTTCCACTTTTACCCTTTGCTAGCCAAAATATTGACGGGCAGAATATGAAGCACATTTCACAAAATAAACATGTTTCCACGGCGGCCAGTGTTGTGCTATCGATGTTACGAAGTGTTGTATCACAACAGTATTAATAGTGCTGGCCTTATGTCGATAAGTTGCTATACATGTTTTTGTGAAGGCGGTTTACAGTTCTTGAAATATTTTTTTTTGTATTTTAGTCTACTAGGGCCTTAAATGATTAAATTATGTTAGTAAAATACTGTGTCATGCGTCTGTTAGGGCCAATCTTTTGTTATGATTTTGCAATTTGATTCCTATTAGAAAGACTTTCTAGCTTTTGTTTTAAGCAACTGAGATTATATTTAATGCAAATAATAATTCGAGTACCCTTAATAATTTTAGTTTTAGGCTTAAACGGTCCAAAACAAACAAAACATTAAAATAAAACATAAGCACATACGCTAGAAATCGGGCTATATCGTGCAGCGGGTTCGGCCACAAAGCGCGCGTGCATTGCCGGCAATTATCGTAATTGGCGTTTTAATACTAACGGGACAGCATACAACCGCGTACTTTCACATGTATTACATTAGAAGCCACTCGAATATTTATTTTAATTAACTTTTTGTTGGCGTGCCGTGTCCATGTTAAGTATAACGTAGTATGTTCACGTTATGTCTAACGTGCTTTTTGAATAGTGCTGTCACTCATTTTAATGATATATTTATAGGTCCGCTGGTGGTTTTAATTTTATGGCTAAGTGCACTGCTGGTTTTGTTGTTTTTGAAATAATATTGTGTTTTTTACGTTTTTAAGTAATTACTTAGGTGGTGGTTGAGGTTATTAGTAAATGACCCAAACGTAAATATAATTATGGGAATGGTTATTTTCTTTTGAACTGTTAGACATGTTTGTATATAGACAAATAGACATAATGTCTACGTGTATTTTTTGACGAATTTTGACGAAGCATACATTTTGATAATTTATCATGATACCTACCTAATACAGATAGACAATTTTTGATAAGGTAAAAATATAGCCCTATAGGTAACAGTACTTTTTACTAAATATCCTAAACACATTGAAACCCTCGTTAACCCTTACATACACTAGAAACTAATTAAACGTATTCGTGGCGTGTTTCAGTGACGTCATCGAATAACCTGACACAGGTTTTTATGTCCAGCCATTAGGCGCTAAGTGACTAATAAATGTAGTCTAGGAATAGTTAGTGCTGTGCTAACTGATTGTGACGGATGGTGGGCTTTGGATAGTTCATTGGACTTAAAGGTTTTTTAGATCGCTTTTCGTAGTATATAGTTATCGGCACGAATCTCGAGCTGTGACCTACATCTGTGCAGAAGTGATTTATTAGCAAAGAACCAATTCTGAGTGACGGCTATGACGCGATGCACTGCGGACCAATCACCGCTTTAGCCCGCCCCCGCCCTCACTTCATACTACAAAAGGGACCCAATAAATTACTTCTGCGCAGGTGAAGGTCAGAGCTCAAGCTTCGTGCCGATAACTATATAGTTATCGGCAAGGGCAAGGGTAACATTTTTCGTGTTTCACCACAGATTGACTGGTGAGACACTGATCGACCAACATCGTAAGTGGAACTGGATCGACCACATGTTCCGAAGGGAGCCCGATCATATTCCGAGGCAAGCCTTAGATTATAATCCCCATGTATAGCGAAAACTTAGTCACCCTAAACAGTACTGGCGACGGACGATCATCGCAGAGGCAGTAACTATAGGCAGGACGCAGAGTGAGGTCAAGCGCGAAGCTCAAGACTGGACGCGATGGCTCTGCACTGTGGATGCTTTCTGAACTAACTAGGGGACGTAGGACTATAAGTCAAAGGTAACATTTTAATTGAGAAGGTGTAAAACGTATGCTACAATGTGTTGAGTATGAATATGGATAGATGGAAAAGCAGACGTAGACCAAGAAAAATCAAAACATCTGAAAGAGGCTCATAGATTAGATTAGATATGGCTTTAAAAAAAATATGAATGGATTAAATTCTTCTCGCTACTTTTTATTGTATGTTATTATATTATAAGAATAGTTATAGAACGTCGACAGAAAATGTTTATAAAATACGAACACGGAACAAAATCCATGTTCGTACCATACTACTCTAAAACTACGACAATAATTACCGGACAACGGTTTATGTCAAGCCATTACTAGTTAAGTGACTCATAAATGTTTTGTGTGAACGTAAAAATGTATGAATACTTCAAGTTTTAATCATATGCCTGGCCGTCCAGTGTACGCGGCAGTTAGAGGCGGGTTCTATTGCCGGAAATATTACGTTTGTTACTGCCGAGTAAAATGTTACTTATACATAAGTAATTTTGTGGAGACTGTACCTCGGTAATGACGTTCTAATTTTTGTGACAGTAAAATAAAATGTTTTTAAGAAATCAATACAAGTTGGTGTCAATAATAAGTTTTAATCATATGCCTGGCCGTCCAGTGTACGCGGCAGTTAGAGGCGGGTTCTATTGCCGGATATATTACGTTTGTTACTGCCGAGTAAAATGTTACTTATACATAAGTAATTTTGTGGAGACTGTACATCGTTAATGTCGTTCTAATTTGAAACTAAAAAGAATAATTAATATGACAGTAAAGGAAAATGTTTTTGAGAAGCGAAAGAAGTAAGTGTCAATAATAAATCTATTCTAATCTTGTAAAGCTAAAGAGTTCAGGCTTCCACTGGACGTGGGTGAAACCATTTTTGGAAGCTAATGTGCAATAGGTTCGGTTGATCATGAAATGTAAGCTTCAGCGAAATAAACTAATGCCGTAGCTTACTTTTTTCATTTAAAAAACTATGTCCTCAAAGACAAATTCTTAATTCCCAATTCCACAGACAAAAAATATATCAACAGAAACGCAAAAGTAGATGCTTCATATTACGTCATTATTGAACAGACCATATTAATTAATAAACAGAACACGAAGCAAAATAAAAGCCATACAAAACCGCGGAAATGGGACACCCGCGGTAATTTCAACTAGCCGAGATAAAAGCGTTGGTTTCAATACTCGAATATCGTATACCATTCTTTTTGACGAATAAAAAAATGTGCTTCATTCGTCAATATATTCTGTGGAGTTATTACATTACGGGGCTGTGGTCTCAAGGGGTGTACTTGCATACGTTCAGTTTAGAAGCTCAGTGAACGACGACGACCTAAATTTGTTCTAGTGGTTATAAGGTTTAGTTCGTGATGGTACTTGAGGGAGTAAGTTCTTTAGTGTTGATTTGCTTTCATACCTGAACTTTCAAGTTGTCATTGCAATAGTGTGATATTTTTTAAATCAACGTTTTGCTTACTTTGTTCCATTGTTAGCGTCTTGGTAGTGAACACAAATAGATGTGATACAATTATTTCTAAAAAAAAGTATAATAATCATACAATTCAGTCAACCTTTTCTTTCAAAACAAACGCCAGCATACATCAAAGAGTCCCAAACCTTTCAATCCCTTTTTAATCCACGTGGCACATAAAAACTATACTCCGGGGGCACAGCATTCATTCCCACGATCTCCAACCTACTCGTATATTCTAAGGTGCAAACCACACACTCAGTCTTTCACGTTACACCTCGTAAACTGTAAAGGGATCCCGAAATTTATCTTCCACATCGTTAGAGCGAATAATGTTGCCAGACTATTTTATTTAGAGATGAGACTAGCGTGTTCGCGACGTGAGATTTCGCGCTTTGAAGTAAGGAGGCGTGGTTTAATAACGTAATCACGAATGATACTCGAAGGGTTTGTTTACAGTTTGTCGATTTCAATTATGAATCATATTTTTTTTTACTCATGGGGATTTGAAGTCATGATGGTTTCGATATTTTCCTCTTTGGTGTATGTTGTGTAAGTAATCGGTTATGTTATTGATCAAGATATATAAGGATGTCTATCAGGAATTCATACAGCCTCAAACAAAATTATTTTGTCACGTTACCCTTGTAGGTAAGGCTTTGTAACATTGTAAGCTACCCTTAAAACTGTAAAAAGTATAAAAAACCCCGACAATAAACCAGCACAGTCAAGTATTATGTGCACCGATACCAATAAATATCAACGGAAAGGTCACACCGAAAACTTTTCACGGATACTTATCACCGGTTAATGCGGGACCGATAAACATGGCAACACATTACTCCGAATTAAATGAACTGGCAACACTGTTCTACGCGTAAAATAAGACCCAGTTTTGAGGGTAAAAATGGAACGTAAAATACCTACGTGAGTGATTGAATAGATGTTTGATAAGATTTTTTTGTTAGAACATAACCTACGTGTTTATTTTTCTTAGTTTCAATAAAAAAGTACCTAGAGTAAACAAAATCAAAAAACCAGTAATTTTTATGGAGTATTTTCGCAGAAAAAAACTTTTTTAGCATAAAATATTAAATATATTATAATTGACATTCATAAATCTTAATTTAAGTTTACAAAACGCACTCAAATAATGAAGTTTTGAGACCTCTTCACAACATAGCAGCCTGGTCCCTCGACTCAAATATTAATCAGTCATAGCCGAACAAGTTCAATTTGAGGGGATCGTAAAATCTCGCCGAAACCGAGCGATGTGTCATACGAATTAGGTGTTTGACAAGCCGAGTACTAGGGTAACAGGGAATGGGGGAACATCATTTTTATGATTGCAGGTGAGAAGAACTTGTGGTTTCGATTGATTTTGGGGCTTATTTGTGATAATATGGCTGTAATATAGGCTGTATTGCTGTTATTACGCTGTTATTTTGTTAATAGTTTTGATAGAACCATGTATTCTACGTGACCGTACTGAGGAGGCCTAGGGGGTAGGGTTCATTACCAGTATTGCAATATAAATATCTTTGGCAAAATATTCAAATACACCTGAATTAATCTATGCACGAAATCTTTTAATTTCAAGAAGAAGATTTTATTCAATCATGATTTCGAAGAACTTTCAAAAACAAAACTTTATATCATACTAAGCAAATAACTTAACTCATGCGTTGGTCTAAAATAAAACCATCTAACATACACCATCTTCAACTTAACAAATCCAGTAAAGGCTAAACTCGCTCATTATAATTACGTGTGAACGGTAATGAGTTTGTTTGAGACGCATCGCTCGCTTTGTGGCCCCGCGCCGGCGCCTGCAAGATCTCATTTATAACTAAATTAGTTCTCGAAACGTACGCGATTATAAAGTGGCGCTGCTTTAACGAGTGAGCCATTTAAATAGTGCTACTGGAAATGGTATTTTTTGTTGCGTATTTTTTTGCGTGCGTTTGTGTTTGCTGCGTATTTTCTGCATGGAAAATGTTAGTTTATACTGAGCTTTCTTCTAAGAGAATGTTAAGTATAACAACTAAGAATTGTTGTTTATTTCTTTGTGTAAAGTAATTAAAGTTAAAACTTTGTCTTCGAGAAAAATAATAATCTAAAAAACTGGAAGTGAATAGTTCCTAAGCCATCAATATCTTTAAAACTATTTCTCCTTCATTCCTTCAACAAAAAAACCTATCAAATCAAACTTCCGAATCACAAGAAAATCAAACTCAACAACCGAAACTCGATCCCGAAGTATTAAAAATTAAAACCTAGCCAAAAGTTACGGGTAAACTTTCCGATATAATATCGTATATAAATAAAGGATATTTTTCTGAAGTTTTCTGTGAGCTCGATAGCTGGGGCTGAGAGGGGGTGAGGTAGCTTTGTTAGAGGGGCAGGGGGGGAAACAAAACGGATCAGCTTGTATCTAGCTCTCACAGAGGCGGGAGCTCAGATGGACCAAGATGCAGATTACCTAGATACGCCAGGTGAATTTTATTTTGAGCGTATAGGAGTTGGGTATTGATAAAAATTGGGTTGCAGAATGGACAATATTTTAAATGATTTTAAGTTTGAATTGAAATTCCTTTTTTATTTAGGAAAGTATTTCTATTACTTTTGTTTCAAGAGTTTGCATTCCGAGCGGCAATAAAAACTACGTGTGGGAATTTTCAATTTTCAATTTTGTGGGAATTTTCAATTTTTTTATAACAAAAAAACAACACTACACGCCTAACTTTAACTCCTTAGACAACCTATCAAAGAATATATTTAAATTACTTTCCATAAACAAAAACAACCACGCTACTAAAAACACTTTTTTCAAAAAAAAGTACATCTCAATCCCACAATAGTATCTATATTTCCACGTTGAAGTCGGCTGAGCCGGGCACGGACGGTATGAGCACCTTATTTTTCGCGCATTACACTTTGAAATTGTTTGAAATATGTTATAGCCGTCATCGCGTTCACAAACTTGTTTAAACACTAACACGACTGCTGTTTTCTTTATCTAACATGCTTGCAAGTTTTGTGCTACGAAAACGTGGTTGAATTTTTAAAGAGTTTAAAAAATATGTGTGTGTTACATTTTTTTGCATCTTAGTGTAAAAAGAAAATTTAGCATAGTAAAAAGCTGAACAATAGTTAGATTGTGAAGAATACTTAGTGTCTAATGTGTTAACATAATTTGTGTAAAGGTACCTTTGTATAAAGCTGTGTTTCTAAAAGTCCAACAAATGAACTTATTTTGTAGCATCTGTACGTATAAATGTATCCGTAGAGTGAATGATAATGTGAAGCGCTAACCCAATAATTATCTATTCAAAGCCATTTCATAAAAGACCTCAAATTATAAATCAATTTAGTTCTCCAATTAAAATTAATACAACGTCCCACCGCATAACTGAGTTAGTTAAAAAGTCGTTTGCTTCATACAGCGTCAACGTGAATTTAGTTCACTCTAATTTGAGTGCATTTCAAACGGAGGGACGCGGAGCCCGCTCTATAGTGATTAGTTTCAATACGTTTTATTGAAATTATATTGTGTGGCGCTATGGAATTACGGGGAATGCATTCGAGGCTTACATTCGAACGTTAAGAGGATTGAATGGTTTAATTTCATGTCCGTACATGTTTAATTGATGTGTTGAAACTGTTTTAGATATTAATTTCAAACGCTTGCATTTGACTCGGGGAAATGAGCTTGGAAATAAAGCCTGAAATTAAATTTTAAACTCGCGAGACTCGCTACAAGAATGCACGTAAAAGGGCAATTTCACTGCAGTGCATTATAAACCCGATGTAACCTTACATAATGTTAAACTGCTCAGTTTATCTTCAATAATGCACCGCCAACGAGCACATTAAAAATGTATTTACTGCAAGACAACGGTCTACGTAATTTCGTAGCACGCTACGAAAGTGCTACGATACATCTACGTCGTTGATCGCGCACGAAGCTTACCTAGGAAATAATTGAATGAATTGAAACAACATGTAAGGCGGACGTAAAAGTTTTATCATTTTCCTTGATAAAAATACAAGGAAAAGGAAAAACAGTGACAAAGCGATGGGCTAATAAACAAACACATAAAAGAGTTAACACGGAATTTCGATGAATTCTCAATAAAGTTGAAAAAAACCGGCCAAGTGCGAGTCGGACTCGTGCACGAAGGGTTCCGTAAATTACAGTTAAATCAACCTATCTCAAAAACTATAAGAGATACTTTGATCAAACCAAAAATCGTTGAAAGAGTTAATTAGCATGCATCACCTCTATTTTTTTTAGAATTTTATACCCCGTAGTTATAAAAATAGAGGGGGGGGGACATACTTTTTACGACTTTGAGAGCTGATATCTCAAAAACCGTTCACTTTAAGAAAAATGTTTTTTAGAAAACTTTATATCATTTTAAAAGACCTTTCCATTGATACCCCACACGGGTATGTACATCGAAAAAAAAAATTTCATCCCTCAGTTACATGTATGGGGGGCCCCACCCCCAATTCTTTTTTTTACTATTTAGTGTCATATTTTTGTAGCGGTTCATACAACACATATTCCCATCAAATTTCATCACTGTAGTACTTATAGTTTCCGAGTAAATCGGCTGTGACAGACGGACAGACGGACAGACGGACAGACGGACATGACGAAACTATAAGGGTTCCGTTTTTGCCATTTTGGCTACGGAACCCTAAAAACCATATACTCAGCGGATGTTCGGGTAACAAAGATCTGGGGGATCACAAGACAGACTCGGCGGCACATGTTAACGGTTTATATGTGATCCAAGTGTTGAGAGCTAGCGGAGATAAGATAAAAGTATAAGATATGGTGGCTGGCATTACGTAATTATAAAGCCGCTGTAGTAGTAAATGACTTATGATTACATAGTTATTAAGATTTTTAACCGGCTTCCCAAAGAAGGAAGGTGTACTCAATTCAAAAGTTAGTCGTGATATATAGCAAAACAAATCATCGTTTTGAAATCGTTGTCAATTTATACCCCGCTAGCACTCAACCCTTACACCGCCCAAAGTTTTAAGAGTGTCATTTTATTAAGTCTTCGCACAGATCGAGATCGGATCGAGAGGCTGACATGTGTCGCCAGTGTCGGAGTGTCGGGAAATTCCTCTCACGACACCCTCTAACGTCCCTCTTTTAAAGAACAATGGTGAGAGCTCTTTATACTTATCTGAGGTTGAGTGGATTGGTTCAAGTGTAATTATTGTTTTTTTTTTCGTGTTTACGTAAATATTTTGGGTTTGAGATCGTTGATGGGGGTATTTTGTTTGACGGTATTTTTGTGGAACTTTTGTTTAATATATAAAGTACTGGTATAGTAATATAATTTGTAATGGTAGTGACTCTTTTCTTTGTAACCAGTATGTGTCGAATGATTAGTTTATCGTTATAATTAGCAATACATATAATCCACTTTCTTTCTTTCTTCTTGTTACCTTATCTCAAAGAAAAACACAACCAACATAACTCCCAACAAAAAGAGCACCTTTAAAATTTTATTTAAAAAAATCAATGTTCACGTGAGGCGTTTATCGGTACTCGCATGCACCCGGCAGATTGAGGGTTAAGATTCGCTCGTTTGTATTCAGTTCGCGAGTCCGCCCGTGCCGTCCCGCCGGTGAAACTTTCAGTGAGGACGGCTCCTAAATACCGGGAGATTCTATTAGCGTATCGATGTTTTACGGCCGAATGGGGCTGCTGATATTCGATGGCGACGGTAAATTATAATTTATGGGTTAAATGGGATTTTTTTTAAGGTTTTATAATGTCCTTCCTGGGGTGTTGTAGGGTTTTTGCAAAACTTGATATTTTAAATCTCTTATACTACTAAACTACTAAAGTATTTATTTAATTAAATGTGTACGCTTGTATCTTAGACTGGAGTTATATAAAAATATGCAGAGCACTAAAAGCCACGAGAAAAAGCATCCAAACAAAAGCGACAACAACAAAAACACCTAAACTCTCCATTTAAAATTTAGAGAAAACGCTCACGAAATCCACGAAAATTATGTTAAAGAAATCATTACACTTTCATACGTACAGCGCGTACAGCACACCATCCAAGTTTGTTCTCAACACGGCAAATAAAAAGAACTTTTTACATCAAAACTTTATTTCGCGTCCCTAGCGCTGATTCGTACGTGAGACCGACTATATTTTGCGCTGATTACTGTGTCTTAGAAGTGTATGAACTTTTTGCCTCCGACTGTATTTTTTCTTCTCTTCGCCTTGACTCGACTCGGTTGCATTTCTTCGCGAAGTCATTTTAAAAAGCGGTTTACGATTTTTCTTGTCCCCTTTTTGTTGTTGACATTTGTATGCTTATTTTCAGCGGAATTTCTGTGTGTTATCATTTTATTTTTAGCTGTGGCAATGGAAGGTATAAACATTTGTTTTCTTTTAACAAAAATTGTAGATTGAGAGAAGAATTTTCTTCAAGATCAGATAGATAGATTGAAATCTTTATAAATGTACAATAGAATAGTGTTTTTGTTTGATAGCTACGCGTTGCCTTTAAAGTGGCTAAAGCGATTGGGATGGAATTTAGCATAGGGACAGGGGGTATCATAGAAACGAGATAGGTTACTCTATACCCAAGTTGGCACACAGTTTCCTCAAAATGTGGACGGAGCCACTGGCTTAGTCATCTAGCAAAATTATTGATTGATGCGTGTTTTACTACCAAAACTGTCTATCTAACTATCTTACCTATGAATATCGATTCAAAAACAGAAACCTACGATCACACTCACTATAAACAAAACATCTTAAACCCGATCTTCGAGTGCAAAGCGAAAGTTTTTCCCTCCGTATGCATTCAGTAATGAGGTGCAAGAAACCCGATGCCGACGTCTAATGCCATAGACTTGTTTATACTGAACGTGCAACCTATTTGTATACCAAGGAGTTTATGTGCTAGGAGTATAATGAATTTTAAAGATTTGTTTTTCTTTTTTTTTGAAAATGGAATGATTGGTTTTGGTGGTCTTTCCTTTGGTAATGCAGGCTGATAATAATACTAATTCTTAATTTGAATTTTAAATGTTTGGAATGATTTCGTAATTTTTATATCTTTGAATTTTCAATTCTTTATTTGAATGAATATTATTTGAATGGCATTTGTTTTGCGATACAAAAAGATTTTTTCATAATTCCTTTTTAGGCAATAGTTAAAATATTGTATTAAATATGTCAGATTTTTTCATTACTTCAGACACAGGCTATAAAATATGGCCACAGACAGTATTATATTGATAACTAATGAATTTAAATTAATCTCTAAGTTCTCAAATAAATATGCTATAAATATAAACCAAAATCTGGAGCTTTATATTAATTTCGAGGCCACAAAAGGCGTTTTGTCTAAAACTTAATTAGTCTTTGAAGGCCTAGCGTCATATTGTGGTGATATTAAAAGTTGACAGCGATTTTACCTTTATACATATTCTGTGGGCCCTAAAAATATATTAGGTTTTTATTGATAAGTTCAGAATTCTTTTTTAAAGGTTGAGGTTTTGCCTTGAATTCATTTATATGGAATTGGACCATCAATAACTTGTACTTAATAGGAAGAAAATCTGATTAAAATGTAAAATTTTACAGATTAAATCAATATTCTTTGATGTTAATTGTTAAGTCTTGGTAGGATTTGCTTATACACTTTGTTTAGAAAGTTTGTGATGTAATTAATATATAACGACATTAAAGTTTTAGAGAGCAATAAATAGAAAACTATTCTGTCATTTACAGGCTATAAAATCCACAATTATCTGCATACTTGCTAGTCTCTCGTTGAAACCCACCTCCGTCATCAGATACCCCCCATTTACCTCATAGGCAAACTACACCAGTTGACATTACCGATGCACTAACAAAGCGTTTTCGGGTTTCGCCCGGCATCACTGGCCATTGTGTAAAAGTCGTGTTGCTAATGGATTAGCGGTGACCAGCCAGCACAATAGATATAGTGCATCTGGATGGAGCGTGCGCGGAAATTGGACAAAATTGATGTTCTGTGGTCCGATCCAGTTTTGCATTGTTCGATGTGTCACACGGATTGATGGATTTTTTATGTTTCTATGTATGTGTGTCGGTGAATAGTTTTGGGATGATGTGTGGGGTTGAAGAAGTCATAATTAGATATGTAATGCTTTGGTTGGATCTGACATTATTATATTTACGAGTATAAATGTCAAAAAATATTTGTGTACATGAAAAAAATACCCACTTCAAAGTAAGTAATAGCAATATTCAAGGCATCAAAATCCGCACAACCAGTAGGTTACTTTTTATATTTTTGTTTCATACTTGTACAATTTTATCTACCTAACCATACAACAAAACAACAAAGAGAAACACGTGTACTTTTCCGCAGATGACTACTATTAAAATAACAATAATTGTAACACTCATTTAATTGTACGCCTCAAAGGGGCGCTTCCAGTTTATTCGGTGACATCCGTGTAATCATTATACACGTATCCTACATCATTAGTGAAAAGCACTTCGGCATTGTCGTGTCGTCCGACCGATACGGCTTAATAGCTCCCGTTTTATTTTTGCCTTTTAATGAGCACTTACACAGAAAGGTTTTAAAATAGGCAATGTTTTACGTTCGGCCTTTACTGTTATTGATGATGATGGCCAGTAAATATGAGGTGCACCGCGCCACCGTGTAAATTTATCTGTAATTTACAAACGCGGACAATGATTGTTATTCGCTGATTGTGTATGGTTGATGCAGGTCTGCGGTTTGCACTCAAAATATATTACCACGTAATTTCTGTGGTGTTATAGGAGATGGTTCCGTAATTAGGTTTTGGTGACCTGATGACATATAGTCATTATGACTATGGCTCATTCAGCCGAGTCTATAAATGTATTCGAATAATTTAAAGCAAAGCCTGATCGTTTGACGCGTGTTTCAAGGAAAGAAGGACCAAACATATTACAAAGCGAGAAATAAAGGTTGACTCTTTGCCTGCATACCTCTCGCCTGTCTTCATACCAGCTGCTTATTGTTCCACTGACATGTTCTGGTAACATATTGTGTCCCAAATAAACCAGGAAGTAACATGTCAAGTTGAAAGTTACGAACGAAGACGCAATCCCTTTGGAGCGAAAGTTAAAATTACATTAATTGAATTTCAGTGTTCCTGCGATGCTGTTTCATTACTCAGTGATTTATGACAGCTGTCTCAACTTTACTAATTAAAGCAATTCATATTTTAGTTTTTCACAATACAAATCGAGAATTTTAATGTTATTGCGTGGGCGGCGTTTATTGAGTTAGGAAGTTGGAGTAAACAAAAGTAGTCTTGTCAAAATATTTTTGTTTTTTGTACATTTTATTTGTTACGGGGTCCGATTTAGGACCTTTGTTCTATTTAGAGGAGACCAACTATACTGGTAAGTAGGCTACGGCTACCTAGTGTGAACATACTGAACATGTATGTCAAATAGTATACGAATTACGAAAAATAGTCGCAGTCTTAGGTGACTGCCAAGCAAGCTAAGGTCCTTCTTGAAAATCGTAAATCTCATTTGATGTGTACTTTTGCTTAAATTCAACATTTATCACGAAAAATATTATTTTAAAATATAACAAGGTTTAATTTGTTTTCGTCTGCGCCCGGAGGTCGAAACTTAAGTAGGTACTTAGCTGCCGTAAGGCCAGGTCACATTGTAGACTGTTCTATTGAAATAACTAACTCTAGGTAAAGATAACGACGTGTCTGAGAGTCTACTTGGAAAAAGAAATTGTGTATTTTTCGTCACTTATCTCGAGGCTCAGCTTATTCCCCGAAGCTCTATTATAAAATTGTTTCTTAAAAACTAAGGCTTCATAAAAAGTGACTTGAAGAATATTTACTAAGTGAACAGTGTCTTACGTACATATAGTATGCTAATACACATTTTATATGCAAGCGACCGTACCTCAGAATGTTATTTCTAAAACTGGGTTCCGCAACTCTGTGTACTTTATGTTACTTGAAGTTTCACTTCCTAATATGAAAGTGAACACAGAAATACGTTACAAACGCAAAAGAGATAATGTGTAGGCAGCCAAAATTTGTCTTATATATACGTCACAATTAGTTGACGAACAAAAGTTCTGAGAAGTTGCGCTGTGCCAGCCTCTTAATTGGCAAAAGTTTCTTGTCGACGAAAAACTGGGGGAGCGCCTCTGAATGAACGGATGAACGAGTGAACGATCACAGGAGCGGGAGACGCCGAGAGGTGTAATTAGTCAAAAATTCCCGCGAGGTATCCCGGCGCTGTCGGTGCACGAATACTACTTAATGTGTTTCTTTAATAAGGAAATTGCGTTTCCTCACAATTATTAAACTGGTCTATAAAATGACACAAACGTACAGTGTAGCTGACATTTTGAAAATCCAAAAACTAACCTCGATAAAACCATCCTATAAGGTTCCTTTGTAGGCACACTACACATACTGGAAATTGACAAGGGAAAAAGCAATTGAGAAAATGTAAAGAATGAAGGGCGCTCGGGTACCTATATAAATTCACCTGATCAAACACAACGAGCTCGCTGAAAGTAGATCCGACAACTGTTTACTATTTATTGGCAAGGCTTTGAAGGAGGCAGTTATAATCAAACTTCAAAGTGACTATTACATTCAATCGTTAGATTCAGTAATGGAAAAAATATTCAGGTCAACACACCAGTAAATTATGAAGTACTCCAAGTCAAAGGAGAAGTTTGTACATAACGTCGTAATATGTAGCACAAAAACAAATATTAGTACACTCCCTCATGGTTACGATCAAAAAGTTAATGAGTTTTTTTATAGCTACACAAGTATAAAAACTCGCGAACATTATGACGAGCAGTCGTCACGTAATAAAAGCGAAACGGTACAAAATATGCTCAGAAAAATGAGCGTCACAGCGGGACAGAAAGACGTACAGTTGCTCTCATTAGCCTCTAATTACGGGGTCCGAGTCGAGCGCCGCCGACCGCCGGCGGAAATTCAAATTTAAATTTCGTACGTTCTACTCTCGCAAATTGCGATTTTTCACCAATAAAAAAAGGCAATACCGAATCGAAATTTTAAACGGTTATTGTTTCCTTTTTATGTTAATGACTCGTATTGAAATTTTGTAACGGATGTTCGGGAATCGGCATCGGTCGTTTAACTCCGGTAACGGTCGGGCAAGATTGAGTTCCCAACGTTTTTATTGTTGTTACTCGCTTTGTTCG
This sequence comes from Helicoverpa armigera, assembly GCF_030705265.1. Taxonomy (NCBI): domain Eukaryota; kingdom Metazoa; phylum Arthropoda; class Insecta; order Lepidoptera; family Noctuidae; genus Helicoverpa; species Helicoverpa armigera. Next base: position 1,614,341 of record NC_087132.1, on the reverse strand, counting down.
CGTAACGGCCCTTAATTGTTTCTCTTTTTCGAGAACACTTCCCTATAAAAGTGAAGGCTCCATCGAAGAGATAGTACAATATAAATTTTCTCATCAACTCGCAGGCTCTTTTAATAAAAATATCATAATCTCTCTCTACGGAACACTTCATTAAGGCGCTCAAAGAGGCTCGGCGGCGATTATCAGTCCCGATAGCGTTTAGCGTGGCAGCACCATATTATATTAAAATATTTTTTTACTGGCAAACATCTTTGACCGCGCGCTGGGTGAGCCCTCCCCTACTTTTCATAATTATCACTCCCCCCTGTCATCGCACCGGTTGAAATCGCGTATCTTTAATTTCGCCCGTCGCGTAGCCCCGAAAATTCCTTGCATTCGTAAGAATTAAAGCCGGCGATAAAGGGAGCGCTGTTACTTCTTATTAGCGCCGACACTAATAACAGTTCTCGCTGTCCTCGCGTGACAGTTTTATACTACACAAATTAGAAAGCAAAAACGTCCGAGTGGTTTTCTGCGGCAATCCGTAACAAAAGAGAGCGGGAATGCGCGAGGACGACTTCGGATAAAGCGGGCTATTCGTGAGCCGTTTGAAAGGAGTTAGGCGTCGCGCATAGACGCTTACCGGGGCATGAGCGGGCGCCGGGCGCTCGCCGAGCTCGGGAACATTAAAACGTTCCACGCGCTCGCCCGCGCCGCCATGCGTGATGCGACGCACCGGACCATCATTTTAAAACTGAGTTTTGTTTATAAACGTCACCATGTCTCATCTCTTTTTATTCCGTGCTTTTTTGTTTTTATTTGGGCGAATGTACCGCGTATTATTACACCCGCCGCGTGTCATTTACGTAAATCAGACGAGCCGTTAAAAATAATAGCGCGAAATGTAATGGATGTAAAATTTCAGCGTTATGTTGGTATTGGGGGTGTTCATTGCGTATTATGTATTAAACTGGCATGTGTTTACGACGCGCAATTATTGTTAACTTTCAATTATTGTCAGTTCGATTGTTTGACAGTTGTTTCGTGACTGTGTCATGTTGTTGAGGGTTTATTTGTGGGTTTGTAAAATGGCTGTGAATGGGACGGGTATCGAATTCAATATTGTAAACTTAATTTTGCTGCCATTACGACATGAATATTAAATAGGTACGTTACTGGTCACGCATGATGGGATATTCAAAATCTGTATTTTGTGTGAAAGTTACATGAACTTAAAGCAGATTTTGAATGAAGATGGGTATTTATTTGTCTAGTTAGATGAAGATAAGAAAAAAAAGGACTGCAGTTGTTTTACCTAAAACCACTAAATTAAAAATCACTCCCTTCATCCTAAACACTATTCAATAAACGACAAATCAAAGTAACGTAAACAAAAAATACAAAACAGAGCGATCCTCAACTGTCAGTGTTCTTCATTGCCAATAACTTATCCCGTTCAGTTTGAGGGATAAGCAGATAAGCAGCTTTGTGCGATTTTCTTGTAGTTCTCTACGTTACATGTCGTGGTTTCAATCGGCGTTTTACATATCTGACAAAAGAACTATTGAAAGTGGTAAAAGATAGTTTGAAATATTTTCTTTTTTTGAATTGAGAATTCATACAAGTGTTGTTTGTATAATTTTTTAGGTTTGTTATGTTGCTTGAATTTAATAATAAAGTTCAGTGAGACCTAAATAATAGCTCTTTTCACAATAATTTACGGTGAATAAAAACTGCAGCTACGATTATTATAAACGGTGAATAGAAAATTCTAATTATACTAACCGATCAAAACTCTAAATACAAAAACCAACAATATTTTACTATCTCATTTTCCATCATAACTTGGTCCAAAACAACATATTTTCATAATAATTATCGTCTAATATATATGTAAAGAGGTCCTCATTTAGCGGAATGACTGTCCGGTATAGTGAATTCTGGGCATGATTTCAGAAGCGGCCCTGGGGAGCGAATTAGTGAACCAACGTGACTCTACTGAAGATTTTTTGTCGCCATGAAATATTGTGCTGCGTTCTAGTGGGACAGTTTTAAGAGATTTTTTATGAATGTAAAGGAAGCATTAATTTTATACCTCAGTATTTTAGAAACAAACCTAAAAAGTATTAGCATAATAAAGATAATGCCCTAGTGTCAAGTCAGTAAAATGACGGGACGATCAAAAATAAATAGAATAACGTACTTTTAACAAAGTTAAAACAATGCCTCAATAATTTACATAGTTTCATTAGAAACAACTCACCGGTCTATTCCACGAAGATTAAAATTTAATTCCAGCGAATAATTTCACCTTAAGCGAGTTACTACTCTAAAAGTAACAATTTAAAGGAAGCACAATGGCACTGGGTTCGTGTAACCCCAGCTTTATTTACTTTCTCAAGAGGCTTGTTTTTACAATGGGCCAAGTTGAATGTTATCGACTTTTTGACTTTTAACGACTATTTTATACAACAATATGATAATTAAGGAAGCTTTGTTGCTTTTAAATGTTCTGTGACGAGATATTCTAGAGGTAATGTCGACTTTCGAATTATGAAGTGGCGTTTCTGTTTTTACTTGAACTTTGGTGTATTTGGATGTTATTTTAATGTGGTATTTAGGATTAGGTTAAACGGATTTCTTTACTAGCTTTACCTAGCTGAAAGTGAGTTCTCACACCGGGATAAACAAGTAGGTACCTAGTTTATGTTTCTCAGGTTTTAGACTATTTGGGTACCCAAATATTAGTTTTAATGTGAAAGAGCGACATAAAGACACAGGTCATTGCATTTATAATATAAGTAAGGACATGCGATATTTACAATATAACATGATACACGAAATGCGTCATACTATGTAGCTACAGTTACAATGCAACGACGATGACACATCGGACGACGGACGCGTCATACGACTCCAGTCTGTTACAGATCATTAGTCTAGCTGTTTAGTCATCCTGTGTATTAATATATTTAGATAGTAGATATTGTTATTGTATCATATAGTATGGAAAGGCTGGATGCATATGCTACTACGTCACTACGACCTAAGATTTCACTGAACAAGGAGTTCCGAAGAAACTCAAAATGAATAAACAAAATATAGTTCGTTCTTTACACTATTATCTAGAAAGTGTTTTTTCCGCTGTTTAAAAGTACAGCAACACTTGGTTAATAATCATAATTTATTTGATGCTCTCACTCCCTGAATATTTGTTTAATTTTCAGTCAATTGTAAATATGAGATATTTTGTAATTAATGTTTTCTACTGACGCAATTAAAGTTTAATTTTTACTATGACGTACTAGATACGTCAAGTAGTAGCGGACTATATATTCCGTATCAACCACCAACTTATCATACTTCAACTTGCAAGAAATACCTTCCTAGTACGTCGCCAGTCATTAGTTAGGTATCGTTATTAATAACTGCTGCACACATCAACTGGTATCGGACGGAACAGAGCGTTTTAACTTATGAAGACCATTAGTTCAGGATTGCCGACACATGATTGAGAGGGTGAAGATGATATTTTGTTGAAGACGTTAGAACTAAGAGTATGTATTGGTTAGCTATCTGAACAAACCTCATCTATCTATATAAACTGTTCAGCTTTACGACATTTTCATGAAGCGGAAGAGATTATTTGCTTGAACGTACTAATCTCACACACCACATACTGATCCATATCGAAAAAAAATGAGTATTAGATAACCCATTTATTGAGGATGGTTATGAGTTTTTAATCCGGGTGACTGAAGTAGTTCCCACGGGATGTGGGGGAAACCACTGGCGCAAGCTGGTAAATGGTAACTCATCATCTGCTTACATTTTTCAAAACTTTATTGGGGTTTGCAAGGTTTAACAAGGTTTAACTGCTGAATGTACAAAAACGCACTTTCCATTTTAAAAACTGGAAAAACAAAAGAGTATTTATTGCAAAGAGACTGTAAACAGTCCGTAGTGTGTCACCGCCATATTAATTAGTTTTGTACGTGACATCAGCGGACATCACTAGTGATGCAGCGGTTTTTATTAAACAGCGCTTCACGGCTCAATTACATACAAATTGAGATGATCGAGTGATCGGGGGCTTGTATTTTTCTTTGTGAAAAATTAACATATAGGAAGTCATTATTTAAGGTAAACATTTTTTTTTTAATTTTCTCTGTACATACTTCTTATATGCTTAATTAAGTGTGCACGTGAAATTTTAAACGCATTTAAATTACACATTTTCCTTGGAAGAAATCTCACTGAGCTTAATAATTATCATTACTGAAAATAAGCTACTTGGAAGTTTTAAGAAATCAACAGCTATTATTAAAATCGAGAAAAAGTAATTATTATAGGTATAATCAATTTCTTTATGCTCTTTATTATCCAGAACTCAAAATTGGATCATCATAATTACTTACACTAATTTCTACAAGTAGATACATAATATAATCTTCTACAGTACGTGTATAAAACACTGGTACTCAGCTACATCCGGTCAGACTGGAAGCCAAACCCAACATAGATGGGAAAAGGCTCGGAAGATGAGTACCTACGTGTATAAGTAAACAAAACAAATCCTCTATACATATAAACATACTACGTATAAAAGTGCGTAAAAAAAGCAACACCTATTGCAATTTTATCAAAGGGCCACACGCGTCCCACACAATGGGAAGGCTACACAAACCCGCTATAGTTAATCAGTAGCCATTGAAAACAATAACATAGCCTCGACGCTAATAATAGACGACCCAATTAAAATCGTCTCACTCACTGCATTCTTTGAGGTGAATACTCATTTATTATATTGGTCTTTGTTTTGGGTCAAGAGGTATACCTACATATATAATATTGGTAAAAGATATTAAATACATTTACCCCAATATACCTAAAATGCGTTAAAGTGCTAACTGCTTAACCCAACTATGTGGGGGTCAGCTTGAAACCTGGATACAACTGAGTACCCAGTGTTGCGGCTGTCTATCTTTTGGTAAGACTATTGATAACTAGTAGTAGCTTCAAGCCATATACATACAACGCCTGTACAACTTGAGGAAAGTAAATAAATGATATGAATAAATTGCTTATTGCCTACTTTATAGTATAATAACCTAAGATATAAAAAAACGAATGAAGTGATAGTAAGTCTAGACACATATTTTACACACAACTATGCAAAACTTCTGATGTGTTAGTAAATCTAGACACACCTATATTAAATCAGACTATGCAAGTCAACCTTCCAAAAAATGCACGCCAAAAATAGCCTACAAACAAAGTTTAATTACGGAACAAGGACTAAAAGATAACAACGTCTACGGACATAAGCCGGACAGACGTCCATCTCGTCACGGAGGGACCCCGCCATCAATGTTTACGTGACCCTGCCTTATTAAAATTCCTTCCTCCAATCTGGTTCTTCCGATTTTTAGGGGTCCGTACCCAACGGGAAGGGAAGAACGGAACTGTACGGAACCGTCTGACAGTCACCAGGCTGTATTTCGTGAACCGAGGTGGTTAGACAGTTGACATTTTCATAGAAGATTTCAAAGATGTATCATTGTTGACGCTATAAAAATAAATACTGCAAACTAGCATAAAACTAATATTTATAGGCTCCTCTAAAACAAAAGTTATTATGGCCGTTTTACTGTCAACAGTACGGAACTCTCCGTGCATGAGTCTGACTCGAACTTGGCCGATTTTTCTTTATTCGACACAGCTATAGGGACTTAATTAATTTCCACTACGCTTCACTGGGGTTCATTCAATATTCTTAGTCAAACAAGTGTACCGAATTTACTTTTTGAGGGTATATTTCTTAACCTCCGCTTATGTCTCCGTTTTGGTTAAGATTCTTGGTCTTATTTTAACTTGTTACGATCTTTATATTTGGGTTTGGTTAATATCCATTGAATAGAATTAAGTAATGTTTGGTTTGTATTTGGGGTCAATGAAAATCCATGTGGGTTAGTAATTCTTGCTTATACAATATAACCACAGTTGCTGGGGTAAAATGAAAGGGGTTTTTCATAAAGTCATGTCAGGAACCTTATTATTATATCTTTTTTTCTGATATTACTCAGTTTGTTCTATCTGGACTTGAATAATGCCAATAACCTTTGATAAAGATAAAATAGATTCAAGGTTACAATACGTGGTTCCATTTCCTGGTAGAGTTTATTAACACATCGATAATAAAACATTTAAAATCACTTTCAAACATTATCAATGTTTTACTTAACCCTCTCACTGCAGCAGTAACAGTAACTCCCATTACGATTACTCCCCACCATTACGAGAACGCATGTACTCCTGTAAAACATCGCTAAATGGCTTTCAATAATTAACGCGACAGAACGCGCAAATTGTTCGCGACACGTCATGACGCCGTGTCGTCGTCGACTTAATGAGCAGTGCTGTATTGCGAGGCGAATGTAGGGTTGAGATTTGACGGAATAATCATTTGGAAAATTGTTGGACTGATGCATTTAGAATTTTATTTAAAGAGTCAACAAATAGAAAACATTAATTTTCAAAAAAAAATGTTTACATAGGTAATAGATGCAGGAAAAACATATTGTGTCTCAATATTAGATCACATTTAGATGTGTTTTCTTTCTGGTTAATATGTAGGAATAATTTTATTTTGAAATACTAAGCGTGAAAAGATACAAACAAATAAAATCAAATCATTCGGTCTGGAAGGCTGTGTAGTGCTTAATCGGACTCTTCTCCTTATATCGATTTATAGCAAAAAAATCGCCAGTACATAATACCATATACTTACGGCTAAATTAAGCACTCAAGAGCAGTCACGGTTTCAACTTTTAAAAACAAATTAGAGCGATTATTATTCCTAAGAAAACCATACATTAAATTATGTAAAGAAAATCAAACTAATGAATAGTGTCAACCCTACCCAGGTGCGTAATAAGGCGGCAAACAGCGAGGCGATCAAGTGAACGAGCCCCACTACATTGCTGACTGCGACCCTACGTTTTTAAACGATCCCGATCTGGAACGATTATCGGCATAATAATATTTTCTGCAGTCGTAATAAGGAATGTTTGGTTTTTAAATAATGATCTTTCCCAAATTAATAGGTAATTTGTATGTAAACATCATCATTTTCACGCTGAAACTGATGAACCGATTGAGACGTTGACGTGAGAATAGGTTGTACCGTGTAAGATATTAGAATACTTTACCGAGTTTAGGATGTAGTTTTTTAAGAATCTACTATTATACACAACATAAAATAATAAGCATTTTTTTATTAGGTTTATTTCTGAGAGTAATATAATCAATGGCAATCAAAATCAGTGTTATAATTTCCGAAATTAAAAGAACAACACCTTTGCAACAAGATGTAACTCTGTCGTATTTTTTATGTCCCTCTGAATAGCTACCGCATCTATTACAAGCTAGCTTCTAAATACTTGTATCCAGGATAATGATAGTGACGCCGATAGACTAATAGTTTGGAGTTTATCAGTTGCAAGATTTTCAATCGAGCCGGCAGCCGATGAGTTAAGTTAGTCGGCGGAGTTGCTACATTGTGAACCGAGTTCAAAATTGTTACTGTATTCGATAGATATTGAGTAACTAAGTTTCTGTGTCACTTGTTTAGACAATAGCGTACAATATGGATTATTTTTTTACATGTTTCCCTGTTTTTATTCTGTATGTTAAAACAAGTCTCTAATGTTATCATATTATCTTTCGAGAATGAGTCCATTCACGTTAGTGTATATTTTTGCAAGCTAAGCGATATGTATTATTGTGAAAACTTCAATATAAATCGCCAGCTACTTGTAACAAAGCTTAACTGTAAACTCAGTTCACGCACACATTTAACGAAAAATCTTACGTTGTAATAAACACATTCATTAAATTTTAAGCGTCGTCGGGCGAAATAATTATAATACATGAGTCTCGACGATATACGACGTCTTGAGGGCGCGTCACTTACGTTCAATTTATTTATTGCAAGTTTGTTCGTGAATTATTATTATTCTTTGTTTTTATAAGCGAGTAATCTGATCCTACCAGGAATTTACGTAAGAGTAAAATGATATTTTTACCGGATATTATATGAATTTGTAATTGCTCACTGTGATTCTACGAAATTGGTAGATACCCGACCCTGTTTGCCTAAGGCTAATCAAAATATTATTAAACAAATTACCTTCCATTAAATCTGAAAATGTTTGAAACAAATTTTCCTTGTTCGAAATAAGCTTATAACATATGAAACGCCAACAAAATTATGGAAAGATCATCAATAAATAATAATAATTCAATAACACCAATGTAACGGTATTTTGCGTCCATCAATTCAAATAGGCAGTGACTTGCTTGTAAGGTGACGTTTATAGCCGTCATCGTGACAGTGCGAATTCGGGCGCGTTCGGGCGACTTCGGCCGTTTACGCCGAACACGCGCTGACGTAAATTAATCGGCAGACGTTTTTCGCGTGAAAGAGGCTTAAGGACCGGCAGTCGCGTTGTTTTGTGTTTTAAAGAGGGTACGATAAATGTGAATCATTTCTTTTGACGCGCTCTTTGTTGGCGTTTCTTTTTAAATGAAGTGTATAATTGTGTTCGAGTGTACTCAAGACATTGGGGAGGCAATTGGATGTTGATTGAGAATGTACATCAAGTGTATTCGTTTGGGAATAAAGACGTTGCAGTTTATGACGGAATAAGGAAAACATTTTTATTTTTGTTTGTGGTCAGTTTAAATTGGCGACACAATTTGAAACAGGGACAAATCATTCGGTACTTTTGTTGTTTTACAAATCAGGGGAAGTTGATTTATTTACACTCTTCATACTTTGTTCAATATGTTTACGCGATCTTGTTGAATATTTTTGGAAAATGAATTTATAGAATAACCTTTTTTGAATCTAACTCTTATTAAAAATAATCTATCGAAAGACGGAAAGGCTACTCTATTCCCACATTACCTCATTACCGTCGACCATATAAGTCTATTACGTGGTCGCAGCTTACGGGGTCAATATTACCGCGATATAGCTGGTAATGACAGATAATATATCGCTTCTTCCCTTCTAGTGGGACACTGGGTTAAATCGAATAACAAGTTCAATAGTATATAATGACCTTTCACATTATCATACCTATGTTCTAATTTTTTTCTCTTTTTTTTTCAAAATTGAAAAAATCTTGTTGCTTAAAAAAATAATGGGTAAAATATTTTATTTAATAATACAAATCTTAAAGTTAAGAGCGTGTACGCTCGGCGCGCGATGTCAACTTTAGGTAATTCAACGCAAAAAACCGCGCAGACTAGCGTCGCGGCTGTGTGCGTGCCTATCATACTTCACGTATAGTCACACAAACCATTTTGATCCTTTCGAGTGAAATTGGTAGAACAAAAAATATATTATTTAATAAATAGTTAATAGCGGGAAAATAGTGTAAGTCTATGGATGTCTAAAATATAAAAGCATGAAAATAAGTCGTTAATACTTACACTCTTTTGCAAAAAAATCGGGCACCTATGAAAACCTTGGTTTTGAGGACTTTCTGTATATTACATACAATTTTCAACAGTACTAAATAGTCGACTGATGATTAATGACAATGTTAAGAGTTTCTGTATTTTAACCGATTTCAAAAAAAGAAAGGAGGAGGTTTCAATTAGATTGTTTTGTGATTGTTCTCAATTTGATTGTTCTCGATTTCTCAAAGACGCCTGGACCGATTTGAAAAATTGATTGTTTATATGAATGGTCCAGTCCAACCAGACCGAAAAATTGTGGTCAAATAACAACAATTGCCGGAAAGCCAAATATTGGTGAAGAGCTTGGGTTTACCATTGCAAATAAAGTTTTAAGTTATCTATCCTATACGCTTCAAAAGTTATTCGAGATCAAAAGTCAAAATTTGGGTACATCGAAAATGAAAAAAAAAAATTATAGCTCGATTGGTAACAGACATCTGCAATAAGTGATTTCTAGCCTAAGGAGTCCGCCATATTGGATTTAGACTCGCGACACATTTTTTTTCGAGTTATTCATAGCAAGCCCTTTCATTTGATACCCATACTCAATACTCAATACTCAATAACTTTATTGCATATCGTAGGAATGCATTTAAAACATTTTTTTCTCCATCTTGGGTATACCGCCATATTGGATATAGAATCATACATTGTCATTAAAACTGAACATTCAAACAAAATTTCAACTCAATCGATAAAAAAAATATGCTTCAAAATTGAGCTTTAAATAAAATAGTAATGTATCAAGATTTGTTGGTCGCGCTTGAAATGTACTCTATTCTCGGTATCCACGGCAGAGGTTATTCACCCTACGCGATGTGACGGAGCGACACGTCCTCTCTCTGTAAAGCCTTGCGGCGGTCTGGTTTGAGTTGACTCGCGTGCAGCGTTTTATACTAGTTTTTAAATAATTTATAAAAAAATAAAAACGAGAGATTAAATTATAATATAAAGTTTATATCTTAAAGAAAGAGTTATATTACTATAGTAAATAATTGTTATATTAAATTAAGTAAGATATTAAAGCATTTGAAATTCACAATTTTTCACATTGTTAAAATATTTTTTTCTGAAAGATAGAGACCTAAATCAAAAAATGTTTTCAACTAACTATAGGCATGGGGATTTCGTCTATGAGTAAAAAAATAAATATGATTAGATTTGCCACTGTTTTCACATGAATTTAAGCTTCGAAATAGACGCTGAACGGGAATTTTATAAAACATCTGTTACGTTATAGGGGTTTTAAGTATTTAAACTACACAAATTGAAATTTATGTTCAATTAACTATATAGACAGTGAAATTACCTTGCGTTATTAAAAAATAACATAGTTATAGGATAAGTAGCTACTGAGAAACAGTGGTTTGAAAAGTACCATTTTAGGCCAAATGGCGCGCGGTTGACGTACACGCTCTTAAGTCCCACCTACACGATGTTACAAAAATATTGGCCTCGTTTTAATAGGCTCAGCTTATCGATCACTAATTAAGATTTCAACGTATCTCCGAGCATCTAGAAACATCTTTAGCCAAAATCTCTTGTAAATAGATCACTTTCGTAACTATTTACATTTAGTACTCAAAAGGGTACTTAGTCTAATTAATTCTGAAAACTAAGCTTTACTTGAACGGTACAATTAGAGGGAGTCGGTGATATCATTCCGGTCCATTCGCCCGGCCTATTGTTCTAACGAAGGCTTTTTCTATTAAGTGGCTAATTAAGCCATTTATCATAGACTGTAAGACAAGCGGGGTAAGGTCCTAAGTCCCGCTTTTGTTTTGTTTTGGCCCCATTTTTGTACTTGATAATTTTGTGCGATGTTACAATTATTCAGAGCTGTTTATGAAAGGAATAAAGGACAGGAGTTATGAAGGACACTAAAACCTTTTCTCAATTATTTTGTATCTATTTTTATAGTCGAGTTTCTCACTGGACCATTAAAAACCAGCAAGCCAGCAAAATACTTCCCCGAATTCCCCTGGTAGCCCTTTGCTAATTTTATCATTCAATTTCGTAGCCCTACAATATAAAAGCTTAATTAAATACGTATTTCATATCTAAGGATCTGGTAGGACAAAGCACAAAAATCTTTTTTCCACATAGTTGAGTATTTCCCCTGCCTCAGGCTAAATGTTTCATGTAACAAGCGGAGCCGAGATACCCATAGCAAATACGAAGGGAATGATATGGGCTCACGGAAATTTAATAATTCCTTCCCAACTTTTATATGTAATTGATATTATTCAAACATTTTCGTTATTAATATTTTCCAAGGAGATTGCGAAATTACGTAACTGAAATATTGATTGATAGTCCATATTATCGGCGTTTTCGCAAACCTAATGGAGGGGAAGATTTACCTAAGAACGAAGCTTACAGAATGGACCTGAGATGAGATGCTCATGAAGATAGATAGCAGGCGATATTTTAGGGTCTCGGTCTGTGTCAGGGAAAAGCTTTATCTGAACAGAGATTGATAAAAAATATCGTAAAGATTGCTGTAAAACTTAATTTAGCTTTACAATCTCGAAAGGTCTTGCAATAATTTACGTCCAAAACACAATATCGTCAACAAAGCTGAACATTTCCATCATGAAATTATATTAACAGAAACCATGACCCATTTCTCATAATGAAGGTCCGCCCGCAGAAAGACGTCAAAGCGCTCATTAGTTGCAGGACGCAATTCCGTCGCTGTCACGTGACGCGGCCGCAACACGTGCTCGTCACGCCGCGTGACGTTTGCGTTGCGGCCGCCGACCGCACATCGACCGCGGCGAAATAACATGCGCCGCGACTACTCAACCTTTCCACCCTTATTTAAAAACAGAATACGCCCGCCAAACGTCAAAAAGAACACTTATTCCAAATTTGAAATACGAACTCTTTTTTATTATTTTTAGACTTTTTGTGTGCAAACTCTTTTCGTAATTCGTCTGATAGCTACGCGTAAACATTTTACGCTCAAAGTTTTGATAGTATGCTGTAGACTTTTTATAGATTCTAGAAATTGGCATTAAATATTTATGATTAAACTGACAGTAAATATTTACGAGTGAGGAGAATAGATTTGTTTGATATGTTGCAAAGTGTTGCTTTTATTTAATAAACACTCAGCTCCATTTAATGAAATAATCTTCCATTTCTTCAGAATTCTGGGAAAATATATTTCTGATATTATATCTAAAAGAGAATATACATTTCAGTGGCTATTCCCCTCAGAAGTAATAGGAAACGATTGGGGGAAATGCTTTATTATGGGGTCCATGGATGAATGTGTCTTGCCATGGTCAGCACATTTACAGTATGACATCACAATGTTATGGGTCCGATTACATCATAAGAGGAAGATGAAACGCATACCTCCGTCAAACATAAATATAGGAAAACTTCTCCTGAGTACCTACATAGTTTTTATGGTGTAACTAAGTATCCTTAACATTGAGTAATTAAGAACTAAACAAATCAAACATTACGATGTAATAAAAACAAAATCTTTGCTTCCCTGGCAACACTTAACCCGTCACTGCTAGGGTTGTCGAAAATCACGACTCGGACTTAAAATATGGACTCGTAAAACAAGATAAGGTATACCAGTAATAAATACTGTTACTTGTGTCGTAATACAGACCTTTGTCCGATGAGATTTCAATTCTTTTAGTCCTTTTGCCTTTTCGGATTTGCATGACATGGAGTTTTCTCGAAGCATGTTAGGGTTGTGTGAATACTGAGTCACATCACATTACGATTTGAATATCTCTTTTAGAAGTCACGTTAGTAATGTAATACACAGACTTATTTCGTGTAATGTTATAAGGATTTTTAGAGACCTCTCTCTTTCCTGCTATGTATCCCACATGGTGGTGGGGTCAGCTTTCCTTATTTTTCTTTTCCACTTCGCTCTATCCATGACGTCGCTCTCGGACACCTGGCACTCTTTCATGTCTTTCGACACTACGTCCCGCCATCTGGTCTTGGGGCGCCCTCTCGATCTTCGACCGGGGATGGAAAGTTGCAGAGCCAAATTTCCATCCAATTCCAAAGGATTTTTAGAGACCGAGAATGTTTTAAATGTAAAGTTTTGACCGTATAATATACGATACACTTACAGCAACAAATACAATTACGGCTGATTTAATCATAGTGTTATTATATTCAATCAAATCCAAATACATGGAATCTTCTCATACTAATCAACAGTCTTAAGTTATTAGCTCATTTACATAATTTTCTTTCACACATACTCAAAAAATCCTTGAACACAATCTCAACACACGACGCGACATTTTCCATATAACATTTTCCGCGCGGAATATTTTGAAACGCTCATATTTCACTTTGGATATAAACTAGATGAGTCTGGTGCCCCACTACAGTGTTTTGCACTAAGCGAAGCCCTCTTGCGCGCGATAAAAAATAGCTGTGCCTACGCTAACGCTGTGACACTCTTACGCATATTTTATATCATACAGCCATTAGATGGAGAACCTTTTTGGTAGTTTTCGAGTAATTTATTTTGCAATTTTTTGATCGTGCGTTCGTTTTAGTTAGATTTTTGGTGTGGTGTAAAATAATGAACTGGTTGTCGAAAAAGACCGTATTCAACTTGATTTTTATATTTTAGCCAAAGATTTTTTGTTGGTGATTATGCTATGATAACATGTGTCTTACAAATTATAATTCATCAATCATTGATCAAGTATGTAGATAATATTGATCCAAAAGAGTTGAATAGGAGCCCTAATCCAATAAATATACCTGTCTATTTATATAAGGTTTTGCGGAAAATTTATTTGATAAGTAAATTCCGACAAGCTGATCATGAGTAGCAGTACCTAAGGGAAGGAACGAGGAAAAGATAAGGTAAACTTTGCACTTATCGACAATAACTTCCCAATTCAAGGAAGATTTTAGTTTCTCCAATTTTCTTCGAGGTTTTTAACCTTGAAGTAATTTTACCTAGAATATCTTAAAATATGGTAGGAATATTGTCTAACTGTAGATTTCTGTAACCAACCTATCTGTTATTTTGTGATTAGAGATTGATATTTTACATAACCTTTATGGTACTTAATATGTCAAAATTAAATCTGTAATCACAAACCATAGATAAGTTATTGAAGTCCATAATAGTTTGTTATCTATTTGTTATTACATAGTAGGAAAAACTCTTATTTGTAATTCTGTACAAGTAAAGACTTTGTTACTCTACATAAGAATCTGGCGACGTGTAGCAACTTCTAATTCCATACTAGGCCTAGGTAAGTACCGAAACATTTTATTGGATTGTACATTAGCTGGCAATTTTATTAGCTAAGGTCTAAGGTTCACCGGTAGCAAATTATTTTGTAGATAGGCACTAGTTGATGCTTGTAGTTCTACCTCTACTCTAAGAAAAGTAGAAGTACCCTTGCCGTCTACTGCTTTCAGGATATTAGCTATGCTATTCCGTGAAAAAAATCATCAGACCTGTAAGTTTTACCTTAGGAGCGTAATAGACCAACAATCTTACTATCGTCTTTTGTTATTAGTGAACTTTTTGGATCAAATCGGGGCCTTTCGATGGCAGAGAAGGATTACTTGCTTTTGAAAATAAAAATGCTACAAAGTAAGCCCTTAGAGGCGTAGATTGTAAAATGTTTTGTGAATAGTAAAGTTTGTTTTTGTGTAGGAGATTGATTGGTAGAAAGGTGACGTTGAACAAGGAAGTAGGGCAATCTTTGATAGGTATAATATGGGAAATTTTGAAAAGTTTTATTAGGTACGTAGAGGTACTGTAAAAGCCTTTTATATTGCCAAATTGTGTTGACGTGTTTGTCATCATCAGCCTATCGCAGTCCACTGCTGGACATAGGCCTCTCCAAGTGCACGCCACTGAGATCGATTTTCGGCTTCTCGCATCCAGCTCCTGCCAGCCGTCTTGCGCAAGTCATCACTCCACCGTGCCTGAGGACGTCCTACACTACGTTTGCCGAGGCGCGGTCTCCACTCTAGAACTCGTTTACCCCAACGGTTATCGGTTCTTCGGCTAATATGGCCAGCCCACTGCCACTTCAGCTTGCTGATTCGGTGGGCTATGTCGATGACCTTGGTTCTCTGACGGATTACCTCATTTCTGATGCGATCCCTCAGAGAAATGCCGAGCATAGCCCTTTCCATAGCCCGCTGAGCGACTTTAAACTTGTGGACCAGCCGTACCGTCAGTGTCCACGTTTCGGCTCCGTAAGTCATGACAGGTAGGACGCACTGATTGAAGACTTTTGTCTTTAGGCACTGTGGGATCGACGATGTTAGGACTCGACGCAGCTTCCCAAATGCAGCCCAACCCAACTGAATTCTCCTATTCACCTCGTCCTCAAAGTTGTTTCTACCTAACTGCAATGTCTGCCCGAGGTATACATATTTCCGAACAACTTCGAGAACGGCGCCGTGTATCGCAATCGGTTCCGGTAGAACATGTTCATTGAACATGACCTTGGTTTTGTCCAAGTTCATCCGTAGCCCGATGCGTAGAGAAGATTCAGCCAGGTCGTTCAGCATCTGTTGTAGGTCCTGCAGCGTTTCCGCCATGATGACGATATCGTCAGCAAATCGCAAGTGAGAGATGTGTTCGCCATTGATGTTGATGCCTCGTCCTTTCCAGTTCAGCGTCTTGAACATATCCTCCATTGCATTAGTGAACAGTTTCGGGGAAATAACATCCCCTTGTCTCACTCCTCGATGCAACGGTATGGGCCTTGTTTGCTGATTCTGTACTTGGACGGACATTGTAGCGGCTTCGTAGAGACATCTCATCACTTGGATGTATCGCCAATCTACTTGACAACGCTGCAGGGACTCCAGAACAGACCAGATTTCAACCGAGTCAAAGGCCTTCTCATAGTCCACAAATGCTAGACACAGGGGCTGATTATACTCTTCGGTCTTCTGTATAATCTGCCGCACTGTGTGGATGTGGTCTATGGTGCCGTATCCGCTCCGAAACCCAGCCTGCTCCGGTGGTTGGAATTCGTCGAGTCTTCGCGCAAGTCGGTTCGTGATCACTCTTGAGAACAGCTTATAGACGTGGCTTAGGAGGGAAATGGGTCGATAGTTCTTCAGCTGGGTTTTGTCTCCCTTTTTGAAGAACAGGACGACAACACTCCTACTCCACGCCTCTGGAGTTCTCCCTTCAAACAGGACGGCATTAAAAAGCTTCTGGAGCTCCCCCAGTACGGGCTTTCCTCCTGCTTTTAAAAGCTCTGTTGTAATGCCATCCTCGCCAGGGGCTTTTCCATTTTTGAGCTGTCTCAGAGCGATCTCGATTTCGCCACTGCTGACTTCTGGCAGGTCTTCGGTGAAATGGCGTGTTAATGTGGCTCTAGAATCCTCATTTCCGGGATCAGGTCGAGATGCATGCGATGCGTATAACCGGCCATAGAAATTTTCCACTTCCGAAAGGACTGCCGGCACCGAAGAAACGACTTCTCCACTTGTTGTGGTCAACTTCGTCAAGTGGCTTCTTCCAAGAGATTGTACGAACACCTTTGACCCCCGATTTAGCTCAATTGCTCTTTCAATGTCAAGAGTATTGGAGCACCGGAGGTCGCGTCGTACGTGCTTGTTGATCTCTTGGTTTAGAGCCCGCTTAGCTGACGAAGTGACAGGCGGGTTTTCACGTCGTTTCTTCATAAGCCCTAATGTCTCTTCCGAAAGCTTTGATTTCTTGCCCTTACGCTGCATGTTACAGAATCTCGAACCTTCCTCCTGAGGATCCGAACCACATATTCGTGGTTCTGGTTAACGTCTGTTGTGGTTTCCACGGCGGCAAATCGGTTCTCCAAATTTGACTGGAACGTTTCAGATCCTGTCATGGTTTGGAGCAGTGTTGGTCGGAGCCTGGCCTTCATCAGACGGAAACGTTCGGCCTTGAAGTTGATATTCAGAGAGCCTCGGACAAGTCGGTGATCGCTACCGGTATTAAACCTATTGATCACGGAGACATCTCTGAATATGTGCTTCTTGTTCGTCATGATGAAGTCAATCTCATTTTTAGTCATAGTGTCGGGGCTTTGCCACGTCCACTTCCTTTGGGGCTGCTTTTGAAAAAGAGTTCATCAAAAAGAGCCCCTCGCGTTCGAGGAAGTTGACGAGCATTTGCCCCCTATGATTCCTGCTTCCAAATCCATGGGATCCTACTGCCGATTCGCCGCAAATCTGTACTCCCACTTTAGCGTTAAAGTCCCCCATGACAACGGTGTAATGGGTCTTTGTAGTGAAGTGGAGGGCCCTTGATATATCATCAAACATATCCTCCACTTCATCGTCTGAATGTGTCGAGGTCGGTGCGTACACTTGCACTACCTTGAGGCTATACCTGTCGGTGAGCTTTAAGATAAGGTACGCTACCCTGTTCGACACACTAGACACCTCCACAACGTTATCAGCTAGGGACTTATTAACCAGAAACCCGACGCCACCTTGGGATTGTTGGTCTCCCTCTCGGAAGTACATTAGGTGACCTGATTCGAGGGTTATGGTGTCCTCCCCCTCTCTTCGAACTTCACATAACCCTAATATGTGCCACCTAATCTTCCCAAGTTCCACCTCGAGTTGCGCCAGATGCGAGTCAAGCCGTAGCGTGCGGCCGTTGTACGTCGCAAGAGTCAGATTAGTTTGGTGGCCTCCCGTAACCCGGAGATTCTTCGCACCCCCTGTCCCACCGTAACCACGGTCGCCACCGTGACCGGGAATAGCGGGACTGCCGGGAACTAGGGGCCGTGGCTTTTTCGTTCTGCACATGAGGAATTTAGCCTACTGCTATCACGCTGGCCAGACGGGTTGATAGAGGGTTTTTTTCGAGTTTTCCTTCTCTCGCACTGGTGTTCGGTGCATTTTTTTTTTCCATTAGTCGCCTTCTACGACACCCACTGGAAGAAGGGGTAGCGACACATGTATTCTTAAGCCGTCGCTACACGGCACGACGTGTTTGTGCTAATTTCGAAAGATATTTTTTTATATGTAAACTTGATTCTTAAAGTTTATTAAATAAAGTTCCATCAGTACACTCCATCGCATATTTTCTTATTTCATTACCCAAACCGACGCTTACTCGCTTGCGTTATAAAATGATCCAACTAAACCCACAACATTGCTTCAAACACCAGACCAACCACCAAAAATATAAAAAATACACCAAAAATTATGCAGACTTCATACGAAAATTTCCTTTAACACATACATATTGATCTCTTGGTAGCAGTGTCGGGTTATTTGACTCATATGAGCTCGTAACGTGGTCGTTCCCAATGACGGGAATAGCCGGCTTTTTCTTACGGAACCGAATTTTTATTATGTTTTTACAGTTTAGGCGCAAATTTTTCGCGTAATGCGTCTGCGACCTCTATAAGCCGAGGAATATTAGGGAAATCGTTCGATCTACATTTGAATAGTTACATTTGTTTCGTTATAGACTTGTCTGGGGATAAAATCGAATGGGTTTCTTCGTGTTTCGGGATTTTGTTCGCGTTTATATGTTGTGTGTTAACTGTAGGTAATACTTATACAATTTGGATGTAGCATAAGATTTAATACAGGTAAGTTAACTTAGAGATTAGACGTAGATTTAATAGAGGTGACTTCAATATGACTTTCATCGACATATTGAATAATAATAGATAGTTTAGTGTTTGTAACTTATAAGTAGAATCTTATGCAAATAATTCAAAAGCAATGTTTAGAAAATGATGTTAAGAATAACAAGTGGCTGGGCGCCATTTTTTATTTCATACGCGCGGACGGCTCATTCATTTCATATTCCTATGTTATAATGTAATAGACTTCTATTCTGGGAAGCGCAGCATACTTTTAGGTTAGCGTAGTTTGTAAGTACATACAAGTTTATTTACATAGTTGAATTTATAAGGAAGTTCACAATTTAATATTTACAATACATATTTACAATAAAAATCAAAAACTATCCTAGTAAAACAGAACAACTAAAAAGCGTCAAAAAATTCGTCCCCATCGCTGTCAACTGGGAGCGTGCCCAAGAGGCTGGCAGCATTACCTCGTTGGATCGCCATGCTGATTCTTTGTCCGAGGTAATAGCCAGCCTTCTGGTCACGAGAAGCGTCAACCAGCCGCCTAGAAAGATCTTTAAATAGAATGTGGGCATTCGGACCCCACGACCCGAGGGTTTCAACCCCAAACGGTTCGAAAATATAGTTTCCGACAAGGCCACTATATTTCCGCCGCTTGAGGTTCTCCGCAGCCGCAGCGGCAGCAGCAGCACAGCACGCAGAACTTGGAAGGTGTGATGGCGCAAGAGTATCGACACAGGTTGCGTCCCATACTAAAGGCCTACCCATCTTCCAAGGGAATAACGACATGCCGTCTGGTCTCTTACCGTCGTCGCGTGCCAGGCCGTTTGGTTCTAATACAGCTGGTACCCCGACGGCAACAAGAGCTCGACGGATAATGTCATTTATGTTTGCATGCCGCGCAATACGGCCCGCACTGCGGCTGCACGACAGGCCGTGGTGTCCGAGGCTGGTGACAGCCTCACCACAGTGGCAGCGATGAGGGAGCAGCACGGTGCTCCTATACGTAAACAAGTAGCGAGGCGGAAAGTTGTATCGTCAAACATGGTGCCAATGTTTGACGACGGTAGTGCCTGAAGCCAAAGCCCGACTCCCATCTACCCACAGCCAGTAGGCGCGCTCGCTCAGCAGGAGTAATTGCCGTTTCTATCAAACTATTCCGGGTTACTCTGCAGAGCGGCTCATCCCACTGTCTTTGGGAAGACGGGTTGCTGGGTAAATTTTCGTTCGGGCAAGTAATTTTCCATGCATCCATAGCCTCGGCTAAATACGGCACCTCGAAATCAGCCAGTGTTGGAGTAAGAATATTCCTGGTTAATTTCTCGGTGCCGTGAACCGAGGATATGAATGCCGGTAAACTAATACTGGTAATTTTGCGGACGCCGAGACCTCCCATCCGGATGGGCAATGTGGCTTGTTGCCAGGCTCGGTCGTCCAGGGCCACATTGAGAATGGAGCTGAGGGTATGGCGGATAATTTTATCAATTGGGTCTAAAAGGTGGCTATGTTTAAAGAGATGAGAAGAACGGAGGTAATGTGTAAATTTAGGACCAAAACAGCAGTGTCGAATAATTGTGATGGCCGAATGCATTGATATTTTCTGTAGGCGTTCCGAAATATCGTTGAAATTATCAATTTTTTCCGAAATAAATGTAGAAAAAGATTGGTCTAGGATGGGAGCCCCAAGGAGGCGGAGAGACTGTTTATCTATAATTCTAATCTGTGGTGCTAATGATTGAAATTTGGATATTGTCATTTGTCTGTCAGTCGTGTCAGTAATAAATAATTCACATTTTGTACAATTTAGTTCTAAACCAATGGAATGAAATTTATGTTTTAAATGAATGAAATCCTGAAATACGGTCTCTACATCGCCTCCCAGGGTCCCATCATCTAGATACCAAACGTTGAATTTGGAATTTAGCTCTCGAATGATCGGGTGAATGGCTAGGCTGAAAATTACTGGCCCGAGGGGATCACCTTGTTGGCATCCGACTGCAGATTCTAATAGGTTGTCCTTATAAAGTAATTTTGATGGGTGCCTGTAACACTGATAAAGAAAACTATAAATTTTTGGTACATTTTTTTGTGCTTCAGCCAACAGGGTGTCCCGGTTTACTGAATTGAAAGCATTTTTGATGTCAACCTTCAGGATGACCTCTCCTTTGCCACAATTTAGGTAGGCCGACAAAGCGTGTACGGCAGCCTCGCAGCCCCCTTTGGAACCGTATCCCAACTGTAGGGGCTGGAATTTTTCCGAAAGTTCCTCACTGTAAAATTTGCAACCGATTTTGGCTGCTATACGACGATATGTTGTTCCCACGGCAATGGGACGAATACCGCCGTCCTTTTTCTTAAGGGCGCACAGATTAGCGCCATACAAGACGTCGAGGACAGCATCGTGCACACTGCCGGAGAGCATCACATTGGTTAGGGCTGTAAGCTCCTTAAGAAGCTCCGCACCGGCGTCCCCGGCGCCCGAGCTCGTTAAATCTTTAAGATGTTGCGGAGTCAGGCCGTCGAGGCCACCGGCGGTTCCGCTTCGAAAAGAATTTACAGCCTCAACCACTTGTCGACCTGTAACTGTGAGGGTGTTTGTATCAGGAAGGGGAGGGTCGGGAAAGGAAAGACCATCAGCGGGGGCCGGGTGTTTGCTCTCCAGGGCTGTAAGAGTATCCGGAGAGCATGGCGCCACAACATCACTGCTGAAGAGTATTCTGGCTGCACCTCTGATATCACCTTCGCCTAGCTTTGTTTCAATTAAATTGCTTATACACCTTGGGGATGTAAAACATTGTGCTGGTAATTTAGAGTCAAAATTTTGAGTCGAAATATTACAATTTTCTTTTACTTTTGATGTCAAAGATTTTTTGCTAGCTAAATTTTTTTGGATGTGGAGAATTCTGTAGGGGAAGGTGAGTAACAGTTCCCAGGCACGTGGCGAGTTCTCTCGTACTGCGAGGCGCATGCACTGCGCTAAGGATTGCGCTACTAATGGCCTCGCACCACGGGGAACCCGCTTTAAAATAGGAACAGAGTTTTTTAATTTCGAAAGCTTTTGCCAAATGGGAACATCATTGGGTACTGTGTGTGGGCCAGGTTGGGGGGTGTTGACATTTGGAGGTACTGAAAAACTTTGGGGTCTGTGTATTTTTCCAATGTGGATATTCAGACCCCGCTTACCTTTAAAGTACCGTGCCTGGGTACAGTGCGGGCATCGTTCCGGAATACCTAGCGATGCAGAAGGTTGACTTGCACTTCTCGCCGCATCGCTACTGTTCATTTCACTTACAACTAACAATACAAATATAAATACAAAAAATAAATATATACACAACACAACACAGTCTAAACACTGAGTGACAGACGTCACTGGGGTGGCACTCAGAAGCGCAGCGCCGCGCGCCGCCGCCGTCACCGCAGCGCCCTGTCAGCGCAGCCTCCGGCCATGGCAACCGTTGCCGGAGAGACCGCTGCAGGGCGTCGCGTCACGTCACCACGTCACCAAATTGCTTCAATCGTAAATGAGTCGGAATTGGATCTCAGTCGAAGTAAAATTAGGAGAGTCGGGCCCTTGTTGCGTCCGAGTTAACTTCTGTGTTGCCCCAGAGTCTAGAAGAATTTTTTTTGCGTTTATTTTATTTACTCAGTTTTGCTGATATTATTTTTAGAATTCCAGATTTCATTTCATTTCATTTCCATTTCAGAAAATCATCCTTTTTATTTAAATTTAAAATTTAAATTTTATTTAAAATATCGTGATGACATGTCATGTCATATTCTTCATTCTTTAAAATCAAGTTGATTTTTGATATAAAACCAGTGCTTTTCTAAAGCCATTTTGGTATTGTTTTACTGTTATTTGAGTGATATAAGTAGAAATTATCATTCTACTGGTTCAAATATGAAGTCAGATACTTCCATTTATCACTCACATTCGAAAGGTTTTTGTGACACATACATACTATTTGCACAAATACAAAACAGAAAACTTTCTTAAATGGTGAAAATATTATCTGATGAAGACCATACGATGAATATTCAAATACCCTAGTTATGTGCCAGAATTTAAACCTCCAACAATGTAACCTTTCCCAAAAAATCTCAGTACATTTTACAACCCCTTTAACGTTCAAAAACAAAAATCCTACATCTCCTGTGTTTCTAAGTGAGGAGTAAATTGGTGATATTTTACGGCACAGTCATTGCCGGGACAGTAAAGAGTCGGGTTGTTCCCGGTTTACGATGGCGTTCCCGTGACCCCACGACCCTATTACAGAGGCTAAACGATACAGAGTAACGAGACTCGCCAGTTATGACGAATATCTGAGCTGAGCCAGGTGACCGAGTGATGGAGATTTAAATGTGGTGATGTGGTATTATTATTAGTTTGTTGTAAAGAAAAAGGGGTGCAAGACTTTGAAAGAAGGAGACTAAGAGAAACAGACTTAGATAAATATAAAGATTAGTTTACTGACAATTTATTTTGTCTTAACAAAGCCATTAAGAAATGATGTAGAATCTTGCTTTAGAGGTTTAAACGTCCACAAAAAGATGCACTAAAAATATTCCACACCCAAGCATCACAAAAATTTACCCCAACGATGTTCAGTAGTAACATAAAATCGGCCACTAAAAATTCTCCTACGTCCCAATACGCGATCGTAAGCGGTCGCTAACATTCGACATCGACTGCCGATAGAGATACGTAATACACCCCCGGTGCCGCTTGACGTGAGCGCCGAAGATAACGCCAATTGCAAATTAAAACGACATTTATTGACCGTTACAACATTTTGTTGCTTTCAAGACTTATTTGATTCCATATTGAACACGAAAATTGTGTTTTTTGTTCGCAAAATTAGATTTTTAGTTGTGTTTTTCGCGCAAACGCTTTATGTCACTTAAGGGAGGGGAAATTTCATAAACGAGGTACGCAGCGCCTTTATTAGGCTCAGATTGTTTCTTTGGTGCGTTGAATGAGGAATGAGAGTTAAAAAGTTTAGGCAGTTAATATTAAGTTTTGTTTTCTTTGATACAGATGAGTCTGGGCTTGGAGTGGCCTTAATTTTGTATCTTGGCGTTATGGCATGAATCTTTCATTTGCTTGTCATATACCTACTCGTTACACAAAGTTTTTTGTAGAGATTTCGTTTTCTGGATCAAAAAATTATTTTATTACATAGAAAATAAAGTTACTGAAGTTAAAAAAACCGTAAATTTTATTAATTTTTATTAAAGGTTTTTTATGTTATATTAAATAAAATACATTTATTGCATTTTTTCATCTTGTTTAGCAGTATATCGCATAATACTCTAGCAACACAAGCGGTATTTTCCCCGGCCTTGCTCCACTTAATTACTGTATACAAAAACGAAGGCAAGTAATTAAGTCTCGTAATTAGCCAGGATGTAGGCTCTTTATAGTCTTAGCAGACAAGCTGTGTCTATATATATTTGTGGATTAAGTACTAAAACTTGTTTATAGTGCCTAGTTTTATATGGAAGTTTTAATGGTCTAGTGTCTGTTGATGTAATTAAATATTTAATTAAATTATTAGTTTTTTTCAAAGCTTTTGGTATATGTCTTTGAAAATATCCAAAGTTTAAACGTGAATTGATTCTGAAAAAAAGGCACCTGATCATTTTATGTAACTAATTGTGTATTTTTCAATTAGGTAGGTATGTTAGGGATTTTGCTATTATTGTTTTTGTTGATTTATTTAAAAAGCTGACTACTGTTTTGATTTGAGATAGATACCTTTTTATCCGGGTGCTTGAAGTCGTTCCCACGGGACGTGAAAACCAGTTAGTATATATCCATTACCCTGTCTACCCATTTCTATTTAAGGTTTAAGTAAACTAAACTGAATTGAGAATGAAATGTAATACTAGTTCCAGGAATCCTAGAGAGCGACTAATTAGTCATACAAATAGTAAGACGATATTACTAGCCCTAGTGTTTCATAGAATTTCTATCAACAAAGGCTAGAAATTGTATACTTTTGCTTAACACTAGCTTTTTATCCGGTTATACCTGGCATTTCAGGCACCTGAATAAACCGTCCGTAAAGTCCTCACAGGTATATTTTCACTAGCAGCTGAATCTACGCCTAACTTGATAAATAGTCCATCTATTAATGAAAGATTTTTTCAAATAGGATTGTAGTTCCTAAGATTTGCACATCCCAACCAACAAACAAATTCTACAGCATTATAACATTAAGTATAGATATTAAAAATCTGACTTCAGTCTCCCCTTTAAGAGTATAACAATACAAACAAATCAGCATTTAAAAATAACTCTAATAAGGATAAAACAGTAACTTTTACCTAATATTCTTACAAAGATGAAGTCCAAAATTATACTTCTAAATATAGGGAAGCGCGAGTAAGAGAGGTAATAAATAACATTTTTATCGCCCTCCTTGCGTAATGGTATCTTGATTCATTAATAGAATAGCATTATAGCTTCGCGCATGTGGCTGGAACACGCGAATATATCGTCCTTTATATGAGAGAAGGAGTAGGCACAGTCAGGATATAATACATGCTTTGAAATAAACAAAAGAAGGTGTTGCACGTTCCTATATATGTATGTGACGCTGTGCTTATAGTATTTTTAATTTGCTTGACTGCGGTAATCTCACAGTTAAAGTTCACGGTAAAAAAAAATACAGAAAATGCAAACTTTACCCAAATTAAAAATACATACATAAGCTGCTAAAAAGCCCAGTCTCCTTTAAACATAAAAATAAACGGCACTTAAACTGAAAACCTGCCGATCAACGACTATTCCATTACTCTTAAAACTCAGTAATCTAACAGGATTGAGGTCGAAACACCACTTAATTTATAACGGCAAAACATTAACGATAATGTTCGGACGATGCTCGTAAAAAATTACTTTATCGCTTCTTCGGGAGGTTCGTTATTAACTCGAATTAACAATTTGCAGCGCTATTCCGTACATCTGTACTCAACACTTAATAACTTTATGGTTCAATAATAACGTTCTTTGGGAGGAAAAACCCTTAAGCCCAAGTCCACCGACAAGATAAACGTCCTTTAAAAAAAAAAAAACACTGTTTACTTTGAAAATAGAACGTTAGAATTCATAGTGGACAGTGGTTTTAAGAAAAATTTCGTTTATGTTGTGGGTGCACTTGGGCCCTATCATCATCCTCCGAGCCTTTTCCCAACTATGTTGGGGTCGGCTTCTAGTCCAGTTCCAGTGAACTTGGGCCCTAATGTGTATTAAAATAGGCTGTTCTGGTGATTAACAAACCGCGTACACAAGTTTGGAGTCGATTGAAATTTGGCAATTTTGTTGGTGACGATGAAATTAAATCGGAGTGATATCGGACCGGCTTGGCGGCCAATATGACGTATTAGAGTGTAGGCGGGTTATACAGATTTCAATGTTCAGGGCAAATACTTTTGTGTATATTGCTTCTGAGTTTGTTGGTTTTGTGGAATTCGATTTTCGGGTCCTTGAAGGGGTTCAAAATGACCGATGTTGAGGACCGGTTTCATTGAAAAAGTAGGATCTGGTTTGACACTTATCTGTGGTTACAGCCAATGTCGTGGTCCAAGAAATTAGGTACTATTTTAGAAGAAGTTAATTATGCATTTCTTGTACAAGAATAAAGACCCCGATACACGAAAGATAATGAAAAAACTTTCTCGTATGTTAATACTTAATGCAGAACAAAAGTCACCAATCACTAATTCATCGAACATGCAACAACTGGTCTTAACAAACCTTAATTCAATTCACAACAAATAACAAATGAGAGACAAAAACAAAAAACAAGAGTAATTCATCAAAAAGGAGTGCTTCTGTAGTTCAGTAGTCCTTAGTAGTTCCATGGGGCTATTTATAGGGGTAGTTTCTTAAGGGTGGAAATGTAGGTACAGCGTAAATAATTCATTGAGTACCCGCATTTGTTATGATGATAGTGAATGTATATCGGTGAAGGTAAACTTAATATTGGGGTATTTTTGGCCTGTTTTTGTTAGTATTTATTTTGGTTGTGAATAGGATTGTTTTGTTTTTTGGAGGATCAATGTCAATGGATAAAGTTTGTTTGAAATATTTTGTTATCGGTTCTTGAAAGGCACCTACGTATTAATAAGTGTTGTTTTGTAAGAAATTTTATTTAAAAAATGTTCCAATGCTGATTCTAATTTGCCGTTTGAAGATGTTTTATGATATTTTCTTGCAGTACCTACATAACTACTTCTTATTTCATCACATAGCCTAACAAATAAAAATCCCACCTACATTATTTTAGTGAACCGCAATGTCCCTACGCTCAGCACCTACAGGCCTACAAACATAACATAGTACTGACCTTTACTCGCGCCGTCAGGCCCCCGCAGTATGGAGCACTCTTCTATTGTGCCGAACGGTGTGAACAGCTGACGCACATCCTCCTCCGTCTGCTGTTTGCTGAGCATGCCCACGAACAACTTCCGATCTGTGATGAGAAAACTACGGTTAGTATGTACTAAGGGATTTTTTGTGGCGTTCCATTGCTAGTTTGTTCAATTTTGTTTTGTGGTTCATTTGATTTTGAGCGTATTTTTGGAACAAATGTTCATTATTTCAATAAACAGCATCAATAAAGTCGTATTAACATAGTAAATTTTGAGAAATATTGAAATCATTGCATTAACCTACTACGCAGGCCTACGCAGTGCTACGCGGCTACGCCAAGCTACGACAGGCCTACGCCTCAAACTAACGCTCAAACTCAAACAGTTACCTCAAATTAGACTTTAGAACTTAGTGGTTGGAACTAGCAATAGAACGCAGTAAAACAAAGAGGCACACCACAGGAAGCCTAGCGGTGGTTCGTGGAGAGGCGGGCTTAGACTGGACTTCGGTGCCAATGGACCAGGTTTGAGTAGCGACCGGGCGAGTGCAGACTCCCTGAACAGGGCGCTGAAGCGCGTAATTCGCGTAAACGTGCGCGTACACAACGCCACACTTAGTGGCACCGCAGTCGCGCGACAGTTTTCCGCTAGCACCACGGTACCTATTAATTTTGTGTGGAAAAACAGCTTATTAATTTTGATTAGTATTGTGTTTGCACAAAGTTTGAATAAGTTGTTTTTCGGTTGATTACAATGGTTTAAAATCAATGAGTATGGGACGTAAATGCGCATACTTTGATTGATGTTCAAAAAGAAAAAAATATTTCCTAGTATTTTTTTGTATTTTCTTAGATAGCTTTTGTTATTTATATGAACATGTTACAAATGTATGCACATTAACGTGGCTGGTTGTAGCGCTGTGTGCGCGCGCACTAAGTTGCTACTGTTGTCAATGTTAAGTCAAGGAAGAGACAGCCTAGAGAGAGATTGAAATTTTGCGGTGCATCGAGAAATTTATTGAAATTATAGAAAAAATATTTAGGAATTGTATCCTAATTTTTATCTTAGCCAACACAACACTTTTTTCTTATTGGAGTTTTACGATATACAACATGTAAACAAGTACTACAGAAAGAGGCACAGAGAAGTTACATTTAACCAAATGAAATTAAATAAATAAAAATTCAAGACATGAGTGATTTGTGGCGTCATTTGAAAGTGCTCTTAGCACACACACCAATTTTTAATAATGTCATCAAAAAGGGCTCTATAATTAATTTCTGGATGCACATAATAAAGGTTGTATCACAATTCCTTCCAAATCAGCGCCCTATCACAGGGTGATGAGTGAGCCGCCGCCACTACACGCGCCCGCTCCCATCACCTTCATCACCATATCACATGTGACGTCATCAACATATCACCGTATCCTATCACATGTGATGGAACAACAACAGCTCTATGATAACACATAACACACAGTTTT
Source organism: Helicoverpa armigera (assembly GCF_030705265.1). Lineage (NCBI taxonomy): Eukaryota > Metazoa > Arthropoda > Insecta > Lepidoptera > Noctuidae > Helicoverpa > Helicoverpa armigera. The sequence goes on along the minus strand of NC_087132.1, from coordinate 1,585,379 downwards.
AGTTAATGAAATACAACGAACAAAATTCAAATTCAGGTCAACACAAAAATTAGCACATTACACTAAAACGTTGCAATGGTGAATCGACGAGGGTCCCGTAGATTATTAGGGGTCACACATCGATTAGGGGCTACGGAACCCTCTGGGGGCCTTGTTACTTTAAGACTTCTGTGTGAGCTTAGAAGTTCGCGTCACCCAATTCAGTTCTTCTTTTTTTGATCAAAGAGCGGCATCAATTTTGGGCGTCATTGGCTCTTTACAGAAATCGGCGTTCAATATAAAGAACTTGTTTTTAATAAAAATTAATGACATAATAACATAAATCCACACTAATTACGCATCGAAATGAATACGAAAAAAAAAACAGAAAAAAAAACAAAATAAAAAATAGTTTTTACAGCACGACGATAACTAATGGTGCAGAGTGAGTGTTTGCGTTCCACGTCTAACCTTTTTGCTGTCGAGTTTGCCTTGAGAAGTCCGAAAAAAAAGTAATTTACTACATTTGAACTCGTAATTTGAAAAGAGAACACTGGGTACATGGAGTAACGAAGAGAGAAAATGGAGCGGATAAGGCAAGGCGTACTCGGCAAGGTTAGACGTGGACATTCGCTCACTGCGCGCGCTATTTGACAGACAGTGACAACAGTACAGCCTAGGGCACGCACAACAAACGCTACCTGAGTCCGCCTATGCGCGCCGCCTCCCCTCGCCCCCTGGAACACAAGAACATGCTACACACGCTTACTCCACCGCTCCACATTATAGCTCATTGTAGTGAGGACTGTTTGATCTGAGGGTCGGTTGAGTCATCTTTCACATCATCAATGATACACTTAATTATAAATGGTGACAAATGATATTATGATTACTTGGGTGGCGACTTCATTCCTAATAAGTATCTGGAAACATCCATTTCTTTCCTAATGACCTAAAATACATACCAAGACATACCTACACGAGTCGTACATATTTATAACAAAGCCGAACAAAATGATACAGTAAACTTCTTTAAAACTTAATAATTTCATATAAAAATCACAATTAAGAACTTATTTCCAGTATTTTCTACACTAAAATCAAAACATAACAAAACGTACGACTGCAACAGAACAGCACAACAATTAGCCGTCTTCCCAACCAGGTACAAAACTAAAGGGCAAGAGTTCACAAACAATGCACAGCTACACGTACAAACGTACAACAGAACCGTCTGTCCCTAAACATTGTTCCGAATATTAGAACCGGGTGGGTGGGTCATTAAATTCAGATTTATAAGCGAACACCCGGATATCTCTCCCGTGCGACTGTGCTAATGACCACGTAAATTGAGATAATTTCACAGCGGACTTGATAATAAGGCTGCGGACATACGCACCAAGTTTGGTGTGTTGCAGTTAAGTGGGATTAGGATTATGTATGTGCTGCAAGATATAGTTTTTTGGGAGGAAATTGTGATCTAGTTTTTACAGTATGTTAAGTATTATCTGAAGTAAGACTTTGGGACGCTGTTAGTTTTTGGGTATATTACATAATGTACATAAACATTACATATTTAAAAATATAAGTTTATTTTTATTATTTGACTACGTTGTAAAACTATTAGTAAAATATTTCCCTTTTTTCTATATTCTATGCTTTCTGTCTCTCTATCAATTAATATTCTTTAGTTTACGCACTTTTAGTTTTCAACGTACATTTTAAAATGTCTAATAGCTTATAACACCTGTACATTGATAACCCTTAATATATTCCCACAACCATACATTTCTACTTAAAGACTTAACAGACTAGGAATGACCCTCAAAATAAATCTCTCGAGTATAATCCCCGTATTAATTTGGAAACATATTCATATGTCTCTGAGGATTAAGTTAGCCGAGATTCTTAAGCACAGGTCAAAAGTATTTTAGATATTCCCTTACCTGCCCTCCCTCGAATAAATTACTTCGAAAAGGGTCAGGATGAAAATTTGTATAACATTTTGTTTTTATTAAAATTTTCAACTATTAATTTTCAAGAAATATTAACACGGAGATAAATCGCTCATATTGTTGTAACTGAAGAAAAATATTTGAAATTCAATCTATATTATCGAGGTATCAAGCCAATATTTTAACAAAAACAAGTAAAATATCAAACAAAATACACTTGAAGTATAAAATCCGCTATAATAGCCAAATAGCCGGCTAATTGCACATCAGCTTCAAGTGGCTACAAAATAATTCTGTTTCACTTTCGTAACAAGTACTTGTATGCCCAATAATAACGTTCGGTTTTCATTTAAATCACCTGAAACGCTTCGGTACTTGACTGAGCTAATTAGACAGTGAATACTGAAAATCTGTTTCAAGTGGCTTTTGTGAGCTTCGGACCGAAACTTCCATGGTAATATTGTAAGCCTGTGACTATACAAAAAAATAGGCGATGGTAGCATTATTTTATTTGTAGTGTGTGTGTTTTTGAAGTTTTTTATTGTATTTTTTACAGTTATGGGTAACGTCATGCACCTCATATTAGGCTTATTGAATTGATATGACAGATAAGAACTTTGTTAGAATTCTTTACATACCTAATCATAATGTTTGTTAGCAGGTACATTTACGCTAGGTACATTTAAACAAAAAACTTACACTGTTCAAAAATCTTTAGCCTAGCATAGCTTAGTCTGGAAGACTTGCCATTTTCATTTATAAAGCTACTTTAATCCGTTGGCTCATCGTGTTAGCCGCATAGCCGTGTCCGTCCCGATCCCGTGGCATCCCCGTGCAGTTGCCGTACCGTTCTCATGCCGCAACGCTCCTCATTAAGCACTAATGCAGCACTATAGCTGTAGCCCTTAACGCCGCGATAAATAAACTAATTATACGCTCAATGGCCACCAATTTGTACTGTAGATTGATTGGTTATTATTATATACCTATGCGGTTAGTTATGTAAGTTCACGCTGTTTTCACTTGGTTTGTCTAAATGCGGTTTGAACTGGTATTATGTAAAACCACAGATATTAGCTTCACACTATTTGGTCCTAAAATATATAAATACGAACTAACCAAATTATGCTGCATCAAAATAAGTAAGCAAGAATAAAGCACTTTTCCTTCACTTTTTTTGTAAAAAGTAATATAAAATTGGTAAAGTATCATTTAATAAATAATCAAAAACATGTTCATTTGAAAGGCGTAATTACCAATTCTGGATGAAATACTTCTCTCATATAGATAAGTCTTTAATTAAAGGTCCCACTAATATGAAGTCCAATAAACTAGGTTTATCAATACAAGTTTCAAGTGCTTAAACTTATTGGACCTAAACATTGCTATAATTTACTAAGTTCATGAATCTGACTTAAGATTCCACTGGGAGAGCGTGATTCAAATACATATTTGATCTTATCAATAAGTGATATAGGATTAAGATGATATTTGAAGCTATCGTGCCTCTTTTCCTGAAGAGTTTTGGCACATGTGTTACATTATTAATTGTAATATTAATAATATAGCTTATTGTAGCTTATTGGAATAGTTTAGTTAATTTTCTGGAAAATACTTATTTACGCCTTGTCTTTATCTCTATTAGCTGTGCCCCGCGTTGCCACTCGAGTTCTACAGAACGTAGAAAAAAAAATCACGCACTTGGACATAAAGTAGCCTTTATTTTTTGTCTTATAAGCTACATGTGTACGAATTTCATGTAAATCCGTTCAGTCATTATACAGTCTCTATAAAGGCCTCAAACTTCCACTATCACGACACTAGGAATAGAATACACTACAGACCACGAAAAACTGCACACTACAACTACACACAGAAAAACTTTTCCTCACCTTGTACATAGAAGTCCCTAATCAATCATTACAACATATTGTTTGCTTGCAAGGGATAACGTTGCGATCTAACGTGAATTTATGAGGGGTACCAATATTATTGATAGGTTTCATGCAACATTACCGGCTTGATTGGTAGCTGCTCCCGTTTTATTTTTCCCGAAATGGAAATTGATCGGCCCTGCATAAAATGAGAGGAAGCCGGAATTTTCAGGTGGTTTTTTGTGGCTTTTAGTGTAAGGCTTACTGTAGTGTTTTGTTTGGTTCATCTTTGCGATGGTCTTGTCTATAAAATAGATGGTAAGTTCAGGCTAATTCATTAGTGTGTCGATTCTTTATATGGTAAATGTTGAAAAGGAATCTAAAACTAAAGGTTTTAATGATAATGTTCAATACAACTCATGAGTGATGTAAGTAAACCTATCAAAGATTGAAATATACTTGGGAATACTATTTTCCCATTCCATTATTATCTGAAAAAGTTTGAAAGCTTCTGAATTAAAACTACAGGTGACGGAGCAAACCACTCAGTTTTTACGACCATCAAAATTTTTATGTGTCGTAAAAGTATTTTATTAACTCCACCCATTGAAGACTTACCAAAAGGTTCCACTATTTCATCATTTTATATAAAAAAAAAACCTTCTTCGTTCGCCTCTGTCTATTTGTATTTGATAAACTATTGAACAGATCGTTATGAAGTTTTCAACAATGTTTATAGTTACTGATTTTATCTTTAAAACATCCTGTCTGTTGCGCTAGTTTAGTTTTAAGTACGAGAATGGACCCTTCTTCTATAAAACGGTGTCAACAGGCCTCCAAAACTCAGTTTCTCCATAACTTCATTATAAAATTCTGTAGGCAGCTTAAGGCCGTTGGAGCGAAAATTTCAATGTTCAGTTGATTCCATTAATTAGGCATGCTATGCGCCATCGAGCTATGTTGAATAGCCAATTACATTGATAATTGGAGGTCGCGCAGGTGTCTTCGGGACAAAGACGGTGGTACTGTGGTGCAAGTCACAAGAGAAAGGGTTGTGGAGATGCTTTGGTAGGGGGAATTTCAAAGTGAGTTCAAAAACGTTTTATTTTTCTAAGTTTGTTTGTGGGAAAATTGGAATTTTGTGTCGTGTATATGGATGTTTAGGCTAGTGTCAGATGAGTAATTTATTTCTTTTACAATTAAAAATTATGCCTTTGTTCAAAACGCAAATTTGGCAACTAAGTATTGCTTCTTGTGGTGCATAAAAGTAAAGGTACACGCGGTAAAACTACTAGTGTAATCCTAATGTCTAAAACGTCTTTTTTTTCACTGATGAAAAGTATTTTGATTTAGATACTTTGTAGTTGACCTGAAATAAGGCAGATAAAAATTCAAACAAACAGTCCAAGGCTGCCAAAAGCTTAAAACTTAACACAAACATTTTACAGTGACGGATTCCCAGACTTTGATTCTATTTAGTTCACGTTGAAGTTATAGAGCTTGTTTACGGCTAGAGGGCGCCACTGAACTATAATAGTTATTACGTGCTAAAACACTACACTTGAGACTATCTAGGTTAGCACAGTCTTTCTCAAAACAAGTAGACCATCACGCTAGTTAAATTTGTACTACTTGAAACTTCAAGTTGTGCAGTCATTTTGTTATAAGTATGTAGTAAACATTAGGTAGTTTCGGAGTTTGAGTGTTGGTGTTAATATTTATTTTAAAGCTTTGGTTTTAGTTTGGTGGTTTATGAAATATGGATGACCTTGTGTTTCATAGGATTATAACAATCTGAGGTAGCTTCATTACGCAGTTACAACTTCGTCTAGTGTTTATTTATGTATCTCCAAATTCATGCAAGTGTGTATAATTAGAACATTACAATTCCTTATAAAACGACAAATTTAACTAATTCAGATGCAGTGCCAATAAAATGCGACCCATAAAATACACTACCCAGCAAAAAATGCACCACTTATTACACAGCCCATTTAAACTTGAACAAAACACAACACAAATACACTGAGTGGCAGTATTAATCGGAACAAGCCGGTTCTTGCCGACAGGTGCACCGCAGGCGTGTCATTGCCAGGCAGTGTACGACACAGTGTTATACCCATGCGATACAAACGAGGACACGGTGTAAGTAAAGATTGTTAAGAGTACTGGAAGTGATTGGCTTCTGAGTGTAGTGGATTCGATTCCCGTTTGATACAAGTTAGTTGGTTATATCGATCGTCATATCAACTATTGTAAGAAGATTTTCTGTTGTTTATGTACCATACATACACTGAGTGGCAGTATTAATCGGAATAGACCGGTTCTTGCCGACAGGTGCACCGCGGGCGTGTCATTGCCAGGCAGTGTACGACACAGTGTCATACCCATGCGATACAAACGAGGACACGGTGTAAGTAAAGATTGTTAAGGATACTGTGATTGGCTTCTGAGTGTGATGGGTTCGATTCCAGTTTTGATAATCGACGACTTGATTGTTTATCACCTTATTGTTATGCCTATATTCTTTGTAAATAAATATTTTCATTTCTATCATTTTTTGTCTACTGATAGCTGGCTAGATTCCTCTTTGTCTCGCTTAGTCTTCGGTCAATTTGATTATTATGGTAGAGAAGTGCGCTATAGTTATAAACCTACAACCTAAAAACAATGTATCAGCTACAAGTGCATGAACAGCAAATTCAATGTATACCTACCTACAAAACTACACATCATTTGCCTGTGTGTTACTCATGGAGAACAAAACGGTGTTACTAATCTCGTAAGGGGATGATGAAAATCTTTTTATAATAACTACAAAAATGTCCCACATTAAAGGTATTAACTTCATGCGCGGCCGCGTTAAGTTTCCTGTTTACACCTCAGTTTTGGTTACCTGTTTGTAAGTGTAATAAGAGGTAGCGATTTAATATTTTAATAGTAGAGTATTTTATGCTGGCTTTTAATTTGATTGATTTGAAGACGTAACTTGCTTCGATGTCTGGGAAGGCAAAATCTTGAAGTAGACATTTTAAGGTACAAAACATAATTTCATTGTAATGGGACAAATCAATAGTACTTTGCCTCAACAATCAATTCAATCATACATAAACACACGTAGATTACTTCACATTAGGGCCACGCATAATTAGAAACACAGACAAGCGCAACATTGAAGCCAAATCAATAATTTCTAACCCATAACCCACCACATTTTTAGTCCCAACCACAAGTACATACTAGGCCCATAGTAAAAGCGTACCATTTAGCGTGAAATTAATTGCATTGCTTCAATTTGGCTCGACCAGATCAAACCGGTGGAAACCGGCGGGAAGCGGACACCACCAATTATGACTATTAAACTTAACCACTGTATGTCTGTTTCCGACATTTGACGGCCTGCCATGTTAATAAATTGCGTCGATGTAGAGTAATGTCGGGTTTAGAGGGACTTTAAAATTTTGGGCTCAATTCACTGTGTCATCATGGAATAAATATAGTATGAAATTATCTTCTTCAAACTTTGCTAGACAAAAGAAAGTCAAGACTCAAGACTGATGTAAGATGTATCAGATACAGCATTCGAACATGTTCTAAAAAATCATTTACGTATGTCAAACTCGGTATATACATATTTTAAATGGACATAAGTAGGGGTATTAAGTTTTCTTTGTAGCATAGTTGTTCAGCTCTGAGCTTCGATACACTTTCACGCCTCAAAATAGTACTAATGTTTTTAAAGAACCCAATTATCGGCCGCAACAATATTCTGAGTCACTGGTCTCATTCACTTCAATGGATTGAGTAATATCCTTTGAAGAACTAATAGTACAAGTTCGAGACACTGAACTGAGATGCAAGGACGGACAAACGTAACGTTTCTCCATTCGGATGATAAAAGGCTGAGCCACTGACTCATTAGTTCAAGATGTTCCCAAACTATCGGGCCGCAACTTGAAAGTCAACAAGAATGTCTGCCAAAGCCAGGGGCGGGGCTTGTGTAGGATATACTTAGAGTTAAGTTTTGTCATTAAATTGAAGGTCTCGGGAAATCCCGGAAGTATACCCGAGAGTTTTGGAGTTGAACAAAGTGGAATTTTTAATGTTTTATGTGACTTTCATGTTCTTTAACGTTCCTTTTTTTGTTGAAAGTACATGTTGTTGTTTTTATTTGGGGTAGATAATACAAAATTACTTTCAAGTTTTTTACAAATCTATTTTTGGAGCACAAAAATATTTGCCCTATATTTTATGTCTGAACACTCATCCCAATTCCTCCGGCAGAACGAAACACAAACACCAAACAGACCTCATCACATCAGCATTGATAAATATCTCGACAAAATCACGAACAAACCGCTCATTAACTTATCACCCACTTTTAACCACTCCACTTAATGCGCGAAGCTTAAACAGATATTTTCTGCGGCGCGGTGATTAACTGTCATCGTTCCGTTTCGGAGCAATTTTCATTAAGCCATCATTAGGCAAGAAAGTTTGGAGTGTGCCTCTTATCCCATTGGTTGGGTTCAGCCCTTGTTGATTAGTTGGCTCGCTGTTATGGATAGCTGGTTATGAAATGGTTCTAATGTTTAAAGGGCGAGTTATATCATGGATTGTATGGAGCTTTGCGTTAGTGACGTAATGGCACCTGGTAAGTAGTGTGGTAGACATTAGAGCATTGCGCATTCAATGATGTTGAAAATAATGATAAACATGTTTGAAATGCTTTCACATAATTTATATTTTTTAGATAATTTATGTAGTTCAAGAGAATTACCCCTATTAAAATTATAGTATTAAGTATTTATTTTGAGTAGTATGCTATATGTATTTAAATACATTGTGATTAAGTTTTGGAAATAAATAATTTTATTTAATTCATCTCCATTCTTAATTTTATTCAGTACCAATCTTGACTATTCAAAGACCTAGTCTCAGTGGTACTCAAACGAACGTTTACGTAGCCACGTGACGGGGCGTAGCGCCGTCCGTCAATGTTGTGCTCTGTTTGTGAACGAGTAATTTATAGTTTGTTTTGATACAACCCTAAAAGGAAACTGGTTGTATTTGTGTATAAACAGACGCTGGCTGGATTAGTTTTGGTATGGATGTAAGAAAGTTTTGAAAATACTTACCTGTCGTCTAATTTTAGCAGAGAAAAAATATAAGTCTGACCTTTGAGTGTTCTTTATGATTGAACTACAAAATGAATGTTGAGGTTCAGAAGTGTTGTAAAGAATATAAGTATTTCGTTTTAGCGTGGGGTGCTGAATATAGAACATATTGCATCATCGTTTTATTTATATGTAATTGACTTTTTCCGATCATATTGTCTTGGCTATCCATAAGTTATTAAGAAAATAATGAAGACCTACTAGGATATATAACTATTTTACTCGATGACCTCTTTTTAGAACTCTGACACTAAATAGCCGAAAAACGTACTGAATATAGACATTCCTTTAAGGTCAATCGTGTAACACGGTGTTATTAAACCATTAGGGATGACCCTACGTTCTCTCGTCAGTCGGAACTTTTATCACTAATTCAAAAGGAAGATCGATAAGTAATGGGCGGCGCTCCTCAATAATAGATCGTCTTGTATGACCTTTATCAAAGTTGGACGGCTAAGTGGCCGGAATGTGAACTATAAATAACTTTGAAAGATGGTTGCATTGAAACTTTCAACTGATTTGTTGAAATGTGGATCATGGAAGGTAACCGTTGGGTCTATCAAGTACTTACGCAAGTTTTTGTTATAATAATACAACATGTAAATGTCCGAGTTACAATAAAATATAGTTAATATTTTTTGTGTGGTTATTCCAACCTTTCAATTTCCTCTCCTAACGTGTTTCTTTAAACAATTTTCCTTTAATCACAACACAAACATACCGCGTGGCTAAAACCTAATCCCGGTACAAATGAACGTACCCACAGTCACAAATGAAGCAATTATAAAGCTAAGAACAGGAGATAGAAGCGTATCGAACCGTTAAACAATCAATGGTCGTATTAAACGCGGGTTCCGACCGGGGTTGGTCATTATCGCCCGATGCTTGCGGCGACTTTGCTATCGAGTTTGTTAGAGTTTCATATTGAGTAGGTATAAGTTTATATGTTTTTTTTTTAATTTAAAAATTATTCACGACGTGCTGAAAAATGATCATTTTTTAAATCTTATTGCAATTTTTAAAATTTATGTAAAAGATCGTCAAAAATGTAGCTATACAAATTTTGATCGAAAAATAATTGTAACATTTATGCAAAGCCTCCACTTATTTGTCCTCAGTCTTACAGTGTCAAACAAGGAAATTCGTAAATAGGTCAAAGGATGTAAAACACAAAAATTGTCGGTCAACAAGGTAAATTGTTTCAAATTATTAAGGCTAAGTACTTATATACTTAATTCACGAGGAAATTACACTTCCTTTTAAAAGTTTAGCAGTTGGTGGGGACATCTAATTATAGATCTTTTGACATATTTTTATGTAATTTTGAGTTTGGGGCATCTTTAATATATTATTTTCTTGAATATATCTTATGTACATATATTTTAGTAACAGTAGATTGAAGTAGTATTAATCGTGTATGAATTGTAAATTATGATTTAAGTCAGCTAAAGGAGTTTTAAGTAGCAGTTCTAGTCTAGTTGCGTTGGACACCCAGCTGAGTTTAAAACCTCAAAAAAGCTGATGAAAAATATTATGTACTATATATCCCTGCTAACTCTTTGAAGAGCACAGCTTTAAAGCTATGGTAGATTTAATACCTATGTTATAATTACAACTGTCACATCGCATAGAAATTGATATGTCGTCAGCAAGTTAATGACAGAGATGTGTATGTTTTCATAATTATCACTCTATTCATACAACTTTATTATATTTAACGTTGTAAACAAATTAATTATAAGGTTCTTGACATTTAATACTTGAGCAAATATGAATAGCGGTCACGTAATATAAAATAATGGATTGTATATTATTTTTTTCAGTCGATTCAGCTTCAATTGGTTTTAAACAAAACCTAACTTTCTTTTTAATTTAACGTCAATAATTTTAATTTAACAAACTTCATTAAATAGATATGAATACCTTCGGTTAAAGTTTTCAACTTAATTGTTGAAAACTGTTCAAACTTATACAAAATTAAATGGTTTTGTGTAATCAAAATCAATTGTGACAACTTCAAACTTTTTACTTGATTAGGCATGTTAGGTATTGAAAAAAAGAATTTATTTTGTGATTTGTTTACATTATATTAAAAAGAAAATGTAAATATTCACAAGTTAAATATAAGTAATAATGCAGAGGTGGTGAAAAAAGTTAAGTAAGATTAATAAAGAATTGAACAATATTCATAGTATAAATAATCCACCATAAATCATATTAAAATTGATAGGTATTCGAAACTTAACGGCATATGATAAATACCAATAATAATGTTACAGATACCTACGCAACCTAAAATTCCTTCGCAAATTGAATTATTTATCAAAACGGGCTGATATTAAAACGATTTTATAGTCTATAAAGTTGGAAATTATTATTTTAATGTTAATAGCATCAATAAATCCCGTTCATAATGGGTGTGGACGTAACTATGTTGTGAACAAGTGATCGCTTTTCAACACGTTATGTTAAGTTTATGTAAACGCATGAAATCGCTCTGTAACAAATGAAGATATAGTAAAATGTGAATAACGCGAACATTAAATATAAAGCTGCTGTTTTAGAAGTAATGGGATATTAAGATTTTAGATTCATATTTTAATTAAAGTAGTCTTTGTATACGACCAATCCTTTAAGAAGCTTTTATGTACTCTTTTTAATTTACCAAATTATTTAATAATCCTTACATGAATGATACATTGTACAAAACCTAGGTACGCCATAAAATAAAAGCAATGCGATCAAAACGACTGCTATCCATCACGCGGCCCGTTCAATGCATTTTATGAATTTAATAGTCATTACGTCATGTAATAATGCTTTATTCAAACTACGAGCTTAGATCGATCTCATGAGAAGCATAAAATAACGCAATAAACCAAAAGCTTACGAACGAAGAGTCCGATATTGAAAGGACGCTGAAACTAGAAGTTATTATTCTAGAAATGAAAACCGAGCAACAATAACCCCGTTTTACAAAATTGGTCCTTCACGCTAAAGAGATTGCAAAAACGGGTGAAGCCATTTCTAAGAAACTCCTTCGTCAAACTGCGACGGAGAAAAACCCGGTACACAATGATGGAAACTTGCAAAAACTGTTGCCCTCTTAAGCGGCGTGTCGTGAGTTGCACGTATAACTCACGAATTAGACCCGAGAGCCGTACTCGAACCAAGCTTACCGATCCGAAAACTAATCGCCGAATAATCGAATACAACACTCGCAACGAAACGATTTTTCATTCGAACAAAATTTAATTGTACTGAAACTATGCAGAGTGGACTGTTATTAATACAGTCATAATTGGAGCTATGAAAATTAACACTAATTGGGTGGAAATTGAAGTTCGAAAGAATAAAGCTGTCTATTGGGTTGGAAATTTTACATTCTGTTAATTAAATTATTTGTATACGAAATGAAATATTTCGCAATATTTTTGAAAATATTCGTGCATTGGATTCAGTCGTATATGAAATTCCTTTGCAAGGTTTGATGATTAACAAATATTTCAAATGAAAAGCTCATAATCCATTGAGTTTCAAAATGATATATAATTCAATACGATGAAAATATATCGTTTGATAAATATCTTAATGATGAAAAGAATAATATCGATATGCTCTCATCACTAGTGTCGACAGCTTGCTCGTTTCGTGAGATGTTACCATCAGAGGGAGATTCCCACTTATAATTTATTAACAGGTCATAAGTGCTAAAATGTGTACATTCATAAGTCCAGAGGCACGTGGTGGCTCCTCGAATAAATAATTCAACGTATCTGGGTGTTCATGTCGACACCCATTCGGTGCTTCGTCTTTCACTTTTCCTTTCTTTTCCGTATGAGGAAAATAATTGGAGAAAACTGTTTGGTGTGTTCGGCAAATTGTGCGAATGTTATTTTTTTAGAGCTCTACCTGTTGAAGCCTATTATTGTTATTAGATAGTCAAGGAATGTTCTGTAAATCGATATTAAAATATTAATGTTTTAAGTCCAAACTACCAGGCATAAAATCAAATTATGGTTGTTAAATGTAATAACGTGCACGTAAATTCATTTAACAAGGATGGGGTCAAGCCCTTAATTAAACTAACATGATTACATATCGTTTATACATAATGCAGTGGTGACACACGCACGAACCACTCTAATAAAAGTTTCAGGCTTACGTCCCAAAAACGTTGAACTAAAAAGCATTAAGAACCCGACCAAATTGAATTGGTACGGAACCTTTCCTTGCTAAGCTATTTATGAGTGGATAACAAGCGGTCGGGTAGCCTGCCCCTCCCGGACAAAATTATAATTGGGATATAATATGCGGAATATGGGACCCAGAGGATTTTGGACACGAAGGCTATATATTTTTCCGGGTCAATCATTTTGTCCTACCAAAGACGTATAAATACGATACAAACTAACCTCGATAGATGTAAATATAGATAGTCTTGTTTATATCGAACTATCGACTGATATTATCCGGAAGACCCAAATATTTGCTCGATAAATTGGCATTTTTGGTCAGAGAGCAAGGCTTTGATGTTAAAATTAATCTTAAGGAAATATTACCCTTTTTAGCTTAACATACTTGAATATATTCTAAGAGCAAGTTAGCATTCAATCACTGATAAGCTATATCAGCTGCGCGCAGCATAACAAAAGGGGAGCGAATTCTCAGCCGCCCCTGGGGACGGACTCGAGATGCATTTGAAAACAAACAACACATTCGGAAAGTTTCAGTCGCAAACTTTTATATTTCAAGTTCGGCAGTCTCTCAGTTTCGACAGGGTTATTTTGTCGATGGCCACCTCCAAAGTTTCCCGCAAAAGCGTCAACATTTGGTGTCACTTTTCCCTCGGAAGTTACTTTAAAATATTTACGACTCGAACTTGGCGGTACAAGAAAAATTCGCCGAGTCGTATGGCGAATTTATAGTTTGTCGATGGAGTGCGGAAGTTTCGCATTAGAGTATAATCTATCTTGGCTCTCTTATTTTTATCGTTGTAGATTTATTTGTGTTTAAAAGTGCAATGATGTAAGATTTCTGGAAGTGAATGAACTTGCTTTGTTTTATGGAGATCCGATACTAAGATGTTGAGTTTGTTCCAAACTTGTAAATTCTTCGTAGGTTATGTATGTTAACTTAAATATACAGAATTTTCTATCAACAACTCCTTTGAAGAATATATTTAGTAACTATATTACAACAATCAATAATGTATCTATATACTAGCGGCTAGACAACAATGGCTAATTAGAAAATAGCATGATCAGGATATTATCAGCAGGGTCCAAGTTACAAGAGTTGCCACAATGATTACAGGATATAGGATTGACCGGATGGCTTTTAGCAAATAGAAGTGTAACCAATTTTTATAAAATTTTCGTATATCGTTACTGTTACAGCCTTTTTATCGTCCCACTGCTGGGCACAGGCCTCCTCTCACACGGAGAAGGATTGAGCATTAATCACCACGCTTGCTCAATGCGGGTTGGCGATTTCAGACTTTATAGTCCAGGTTTCCTCAAGATGTTTTCCTTCACCTTTTTATCAGCCATTGGTGTCTAAGTATACTTAGAAAGTACATACAAACTTAGAAAAGTTGCATTGGTACTTGCCTGACCCTGGAATCGAACCCACACCCTCATACTCGAAAGGTTGGTTCTTTACCCACTAGGCCACCACGTCTATATCGTAATATCGAAAAATGCTGAAAGTACTAAAAAAGATAAGACAATATAAAAAAATATACTTAAGAAGTTAAAAATTGCCATCAAAAGCGAAGGCAAAATATATAGCCCATAAAAAAAGAATGGTGTACCTCGACGACGTAATGATCTCCCGCAGGTGCAAAAGGTGTTGTAATGAAAATCACAAGGAAAACCAATCGCTATTAAAACCGTTGGAATCTCATTACTTCCGGCGGTGCGCAGTCGATTTATCTACGTCATGGCGACAGTCACTCCGGCTGACAGTCAACACGGCTCGTAGATAATAAAACACGCCACGAACATCACTATCTATCACAGACTTATTTACCAAAGTCCTTTAAAATATTGTCGAGGTAAGAATTTTGATTATTTTTAGGTAATTTATGGTTTAGCTAATTTTGAGTTGTAATATTTTATGTCCAGTCAATTTTACATTAGCTTTCAATACTGATATAAATATCGATTTAAAATAATGGAATGGTGGAATGAAGTGGATTGCATCTACTTATTTTAGTGTCTTAAGTGATTGGCTTGTCAATCACTTTAAATATATGGTTTTAAGTAATTTTCTTGCTCGTTCACCTGTATTATCATTATCATATAATGAATTTTGAGTTACCAAGGCATTGTTATTTAGTTTTCATATATGTAATGGTATCATGAATAATAAAATATAAATTACGTGTAAAAAAGACATTTTATTAGAAATAAATGTCAGAAAATTTACAGACAAGACGTATGACCCTCAAAGGCAAAAAGACATTAGCGAAGATAGATCTGTGACACCTGAGTTTATACCTAGACCTCGGCAAGGCGGCGCAATACTCGTATATATAGATTACCTAAGACTTCATAAACTATAAAGGTAATAAAAACGCAGGCATAACTCAAGTCCTCCCCACCTTTGCTATCATTTACATTACAAGACTTACAGGGGCCATATTTTTTTTACTTAAAACGCGCCTTCGTACCATAGCTGAGATTCATAAAGTGGCATTTAACGAGGACGAACACGCGAACAGACAAATAGTTGTCATTATTACACGGTTTGTTATGAACGCACTTCATATATTATTCAAGAACAGTTCCACGATAAGTTTTAATAAAGTAGGGGTGAAGTTACAACGTTTTTGTGGGGTCTTACGGCCCTTAATGATTGCATTCTTTAATATTTAATGATGACGTAATTTTCTTCCAAGTTGTCTGTCAGTTGTTGTGTTCCATTTACGATAAGTGGGATTGTATTATAGGGAACATACTTGATGTTTGAGTTAGGTGGATTCCACAAGCAAACAACATAGGACTATAAAAGTATATTTACTTCTAAGTTAGCTTACTGGAGACCAACTTCAACCTAGTTAAGAAACGGCTAGCCAGATGGACTTCTAAACAATTATTTTCAACGTCAAAGATAAAACTCGAAAACTGCATTATCATTGATCCACTGAAAAAAAATGTATGGCACACGTTTTCATAAATTAATCAACCCGAAAAAGCTCCATCGAGTTCACCTAAAAAAATCAAATTTAGATCAAAACCCGTCTAACCTAACAAATATTCCCGAAGTGGAATTAAATCAAATCATTCACAAAATGATTGATCACACAACACACAATTTTGTGTGCGCCCACTTCGGTGGCTCGCTTCAAACTGAATTTTGATTGATTACGTGTTACATTTTTAATGGTTACTTCAAAAATCGGAAACCTACGTTCGACCCTTGCTTCAATAATTATCTTCAATTATTTAGTGTGCACCTGGAAAACAGAATTTGGTTAACGACCAAATGAAAAAATACCTAAGTAGCAATTGAAAGTTCAAAGACCTTTTTGCAAGCGAAACACGAAGATTTTTTAACCTGATCAAATTAAAAACTTCTAAACCCCCAGCTACATTCAAAGTAAAATTCAAACGAATTAGCCAATAAAAATAATCCAATATCCTGGTACCAGCGTAGAATTTTAAACAAGAAAAATCTGCGACCGCTTCCGTCGGATATACAAAATCACTTGGCGCCAATCCGGCACAAACTATTATCATTAAGACTGTACAGAGTTGAATTTAAATAACTATTTAACGGGGCAATAATGGCGAGGGCACGTACGTGCAGCAGATGTTAATTGCTTGCAGCATTTAATAGGCACGCTCAGTTGAATACTGCTCTGGCGCCGGCACGCTTAGGTCACGACCACACTGACGTAATGGCTGCGATTTTACGACTAAACGTCTAGTCGACATTGATTTTGTGACTTTGCATAAGAGCATCGTTGAACCAGTTTCTTGCATGTGTTCGGTAGGTCAGTGTGCTATGTAGATTTTAGCATCGGGTATTAGCTTACCTTCGTATTTTATGATTTAAACTTTTACAGCGAGATATCTTTTACGACAGTTGTATTTCGAGACAAACAATTAAAACATAACGATCTACAAAACTTTCAATATAAATAACTCATACCAGCACTAACTTATTCAAGAATGTTTGATATATGTTGGAGTATTAAAATATTCTCAGAAACATAATTTCCTGAAATTCCCTAATCCACGTAACTTGTAGGTACATAGAACTGTAGGAAACCACTTAGTGTGGAGAGCACTTAGCATACTGCTCAGTCAGTTTGTCCGGTTTGAAAGTAGCGTTACTATTGAATCTGCAAATATGAAATACCTAGAAAAACAAAGGCTTTTATACATAGGTAGACGAGAATTTATAAGAAAAAGACGCACGATTTAAGCCATCCAATCGGCGTTGACCTTAATTTTAAGGCCTCCTCAACCGCACCAGCCTTCCGAATGGAAACCGCACAGATTCCATACCGTGGCCATATACATCCGTCTCTCTCTCGTACGTAATATTCATATAGCTCTGTCTACCTCCCTCTCGGTGCATTCATACGAAATATATTTTGGTTTGTTTGCAATGTGCGAGTGTCGGTTTTACAAAGATCCGAGTCTCAAATTAATCATGTTTCGCTTTGTGTAACGCTAAATGAATATGAGAGAAAGTTTTTCGAGTGTAAAACGAAACGGTGAATGGGAAAGATGATTTTCTCAGTAAGTTGAAGGGAACTTTGCACTTTCTACGACTTCGCAATCTGATAGTGAAGATGTCTGAAGATCTTGTTTGCAGCGTTTTGCAAACATAAATCTTTTAGGTTTTATTTTGTTAAAGGTGTTTGTGCATTACATTGTGAAGAAGTTGTATGAAACTCTTATAATGTTCTTGAACATTGTGTGAAACTTAAAGCTTCTTAAAATCAATCCATGCTTCGTAAGAAAATGATATAAAGCTCTTTTTTATAGAAATGTATCTTAAACAAAACTGAGCAACAAAAACAAAACACACACAACACAAAACACCGAAAAATTCGTCGACAAAAATATTTGAGCAGTTCATTGAAACCGCGTAGTCGCGTGTTCTACATTAACAACATAATTCTAATGAGTGGCGACATCAATTAGTTATATTTGTCGTCAGCAATTCTCGTACTGCTCACGTTAAAACGATGTTAGGTAAATTAAATTTCGTAGATACCAATCGGAAAATGTTACGTGGTGTTCACGTAATTGTTTTTACTTTTACTTTAGTGGATTATGTCATTTAGTGGCATAAAGCGCGTTAAGGCTGTTAATTTATTAGTATTATGTAGGTGGTGAGAGTGGAAACTTTGTTAATGGAATTTCTTAGGGTATATTTATGAATAGTTGTAACGATGTGAGGTGAGCTAAAATCGGCGTGGTTAAAAAAGAATAGTCGTGACTTTTTTTTCCTATCGCTCATTCAAAATAGCAGTCTAAGGCTGGACTTCGGGAGAAAATTTGTCATACATACAATAAATAATTATGGAGCATCTAGGCCCTACCAGTAATGTTAAAGTCTCATGTATGAACATTTTGCCAGTAATAGGAGGCGAGCCAATTACTGGGCCAGCTATTAACGGAGCACAAATCCAGCTTAATAAACACCCGCCTTACAGTTCGGAGAAAATAAGCCTTATATGTGTATGGTAATTTCTTATATAGAAATAATAATTATTATTATGAGAATGGCAATGAGATAACCAATAGATTGTAATAATGAGTAAGTCGTATTTGTAGAAGAAGTCACTATTGGTTCAAAGGAGTTCATTTTGAGTTCGTGGTATGGCTAGGCGAGCTTTGTATTATATGTATAAGGTTCAACTTGGAAAAGACTGGCGACAATAGCTGTATGCTTCAAGTTAAAGGTCGTATGTATATGTTTAAAAGGGCTTTACCCAAGGATATACAACAATAATAGTACCTGAAGATCGAAATTAAGCGATCTCTGGAAATCAAAAAGAGATTTAAATCGAAACATCTTCAAAATGAGGTTTGAACCTAGAAGTCGTAAAATCAGACACATCTGGGTTTTGTGAACAAGTAGCGATGAACCGTAGTACTTAAACTAGAGTACCTAGATTTCTTTATTCTATTATTTGGGACATAACACTTGGAAGTGATGTATGTAAGCCGTTTGGGGCTGTTTGTGCCCCAAATAATATTTGACTTTGGTAGAAGGTGTTGAACTGAATTCTGGATAGCTAGAGTACGATATTTGTTATGCCTATTGAATGTTGATATTATTGGTCTTAAGCGGTCAACCTTGGAGGAAATTAATAATGGAAAACCGAGGGGATTGTCAACCTTTAGTGATTAACTTAAAATATCTGTTATGGTGATAAAGTAATGATATACCTCTAAGTTTCAGTTATTGGGAGAGGTATCAAAGCATAACAAAACCTAAATTAAGGGTTCTTCAAAATGTATGAATCTGTCATTTTAGTTCACTGTACAATATACGCATAGATATGGAGCTAAACCAGCCAATTTAAAAACAGAAATGCAATTAATAACACATATCAAGTTACTAACAAGCAACTGCTCATTTTGCCCCCAGCAACCTAATCAACTAATCAACATACCAACCCCTAAATTTCTGTCTCACAACCATTAACAAGTAATTAGTCCCTACAGAAGCAGTTAACACATAATTATAAACACATAACAGTTTCGGAAATGTCCGCACATCCTATCTTCGTATCTCAATCGATAAGTTTGAATCGCTCAGCCCAACACTAACTCATTCTCTGTTTAAGTTTCAATAATTTCCTAAGGGATTTTGGAATGTATTTGACGATGGCTACCAACTGTGAATTATTAACCTTACCCCGACCTCTGCGGGTCATTTAGACCTCAGAATTAAATTACAACGTTTGTAATTTGGAAATGGAGTTGCTTGTGATTATTTTGATACTCGATTTTGTTATTGTTATCGTGTATTGAGAAAATAGTTGAGTTAAGGTTTATTAATAGGTACTGCTATTTAAGCTGAATGTTACATGATAATGCCCTTATTCTAAAATCATTTGGGTATCTAGTCTTTTATTATTTCATTCTACATTATTACTTTTATTTTACAACAATAAGCACTAATAAACAACAATCAACTTAAGCGCCACCCTATTCCAAAAAACGCGACTTAAACAGAAATAAATATAGCTCACTAATGCCTATAACTTCGCCTCGGAAAATCGTGAATTCCAAAAAAGGAAAAATTCGTAATTCGGCGCATTTCGTAAAGGAGCCGTCAATTTGCTCCCTAATTGTCCTTGGGAAAGGTGAAAGCATTACTTTCATACATTTTTAAAGCCGACGACCGCCCGTCATCAATGTACGCCGTCATTCATTCTGACACGTCAAATAATAATTTCATGACGCAATATGGCCCCTTGTTTATGTGATTTGAATTTGGAATGTATTCCGAAATTGATTTTGACGTTTGGATTATTAATATCGGAAGAATTGGTTTGAGATATCTTGAGATATTGTTTGATGTTTATGTAATGTTCTGTTTTTATTTATGAAATATTCTAATCTTACTCTTGTTTGTTTCAAATAACGCCGTGATAACAATATTGGCACCGAATAATACTTAAAAGTAGGTACCTACTTGAGTATGTGCAGACATTAATGTATGCTTCTGTTAATTTAAAATATATCACTCTTTAATTCAACGCGAATTAACCGCAGTCAGCTTTCCAGCAAAAAGCCGAGTATCTGTTAACCACGTGAGGGCAAAAAGGCACAATTATTTTAAACAGTGTTTTCGCAGCAGATAATAACTGGCGTTCTTCATTAAAAGGCAAACAACACACCATTTAAAACAGAAAGCGGATTACCCAGCTCGATAATGGCGGAGTCGCGATCAAAAAGCTTTACTTCATAAATTATTAGTTCGTATTTCATAAAGTTAATCGCTTGAAACGGATCCCGTCGCGTAGTCGGATCGTGGACCAATCGTACGGTGTTTTAGTTTCAATTACTTGGTACAAGTTTTTTTAAAAGATCTGTTGTATAGCTTGAGATTATTTACAGGTCTTCATTTTACAAAATAATGAAGTCAACATCCTTTTTAGCCAATTTTGAAAAAAAACCTTTGAGTTCTAGTGTAATGCAGGTAAATGTTTGAAATGCACTGTTTCTTAGGACCAACTGACTATACAGTTATACATACATTTCCACAACCCAGTTACAGTGTAACACGATACCCCTTTGTAGTTAGTAGTGAGACGTTCGGGCTTCTGACTACTAATAACCAAAAGTGAAATGTACTGTATTTTATGCTCTCTCAAGGAATTTCTATACTGTGTGTTCCTAACCAAAATTCACAGTATTATTGATATTATATTTATTAGTACCTATTTGTGATTGTAGGTATATCTTGGTATGCGTACTAAATTAAAATGTTGATTCTGCATTTTACAGTGCACTTAATTAGTTTTGTTTGACCCTTGCCTAGCACTTACTGATGTGTACATTATTTTGTGAGCGATGGTGATTTATGACACAAAAATATTGTTTATATACTTATACCTAAATGAACTAATTTAATTATAAGCGTAAAAAGAAAGTACACATCTCATGGTGGTACTTATGAAAAATTACACCTTCATTTCAAATAATCTGCAATAGAATTAAATACAGTGTGTCGTAAGGGGTATAATATAAAATAATGGTATTCGCTGAAATTTACAATTACCTCCTCTATTTTCGCTGTCCGCCGGTTTCACCTGTATTGCCCGGTTCATCTGAAACAAGAAGATAGAATATTATTATTTTGTTTAGTAAAAATAGTCTTTTGAAAATAAGAAGACCGAATTTCTTATAACAGATATATGTATGTAGTACCTACCTAAATATACTTTACGAATTAGTGTATCTTATAGTGAAACCGGCAAAAAATCGTTTTTGAATTTATGGCAATTAGATAGACTAATGTCGCGACTAACTACGATACTTGGGAACTTGAAATAAACTTAAGTTTTATTTAGGAAAATCGAAATATTTTTTGGTATTCTAATATTCGACTGTACCCTAAAATATTCATTTACAAAACAGAAATTCAAATGCAATTCGTCAGCCAATCATCAGCTAAGCACACAGCATTAGACACAGCGCACAATAGTCGTAGTTAGCGATAATTCCATCACCATTACCGCGCGTGCATTGTGTTTTATACCAATAAATGTTAATTTTGCGTTAATGTATTCTAAAATAAACGCCACCGTTGACGGGCTCGCATAATTAACTGGATAGTGCTTACGGCCAGCCTACTCTTAATTGCATAGGATTAATGCACGGGAATTTGATGCGGTTTTTTTATATTTTTTTTAGCTGTTGCAGTTTGTGAATGAAGCTAATTATATTTTATTTGTTACAGGCTACGTTCTAGTTTCTACAGGCTCCGTGAAAATTACTCTGCGCTCACCAGAATAAACACCCTTTGCCGATAAATGGACTAATGGATAGTCACTGATTTTTTTTTATATCTCTCAGAGCTCAGAAGTTTCTGAGATTGGTGCGGTCAATTAAACAAATTCTTCAGTTTCATAATATTAGCATAGATATAATAAAACAGTTCTCAATATTTTTATATTAAAACGTCAAAATGTTAGTTACATATAATTATGAAATTGTTTACACTGCCGTGCATATAAACTTCAGTAGCATACACTGTGTGACATAAAATAATACCCATACCCATTAAATATTCGGCATTTTTTTATTTATTTGGAAGTGGAAAAGCATGATGTATACGTTCTAAGTATTTATGACCGTGTTGTTTTATGACCTATATACCTATATATATTTTCTTTAGTGTTGTTTTACTGGTTGATAGTAGTGCAATTTGGGTCAGCTAATTGGCCTTTAGTGTAATCGTGCTTTGGATATTGTGGTGATGGATTTAAGTTTAGGTTCATATATTTAATTTAATTAAAATATGTACTTGTATCGGTGGACAACATGTACCTACTAATTTATGAAAATAATGTGAAATGGCTGTGATTAAAAGTATAAATCAACCAAATAATGTATTGAGCTAAAAAATAGTGTTCACAGATAACGCACTGTCTACTAAAGCTATTTTTAATTTCCGATAAAAACATGATTTAATCCTGTCTGAAGGGCATAGAGTACTAATTAGTTTACACGAAAATAGCTTTCAATTTGAGATATTTTTAGTATTTTATTTTTGTCTAAGTAGTATAGACAATGTAAAAATAACAATTATCGAAATCTAGGTAATTATTTTTCCATTTAGACTTTGAAACAGTACCTACATTAATATCAATAGCTACATAGGTATTTATAAAAATAAGTTAAATACTTTATTTGTATACATGATGATCAAATATCGAGCGTAAAACCTAAAACTTACAAAAACATAAAAAAACAGGACCACTAGCTCACGAAATTTGTACCCATGGATAAAAAAATCAAGCCATTTGTAGAGAAAAAACACAATTTTAATTCGCAATACAAAACGCAGTACCCATTTATTTGCACTGCCATGTCATTCAAACTGTTTTAACGGCCACTTACGTTATAACACTTGGGGGATCCTGTTTTGAATCTATAAGGAACTGGAGCACCTCTTGACATAATACGAAGGTATTACTTCCTCCTTTGTGACGTTTTTTTTTGTTCAAAGAGATTAATTATATATTTTTTTAGGAGGATTTTGCAGCCATTTTTTGTTGTGTAGTGCCTAATTTTTTTTGCAAGCGGGTGCATGTTTGTCTCTAGGCAAACTAGATTATCTATCAACTGTAAATATAACTAGACTAAGTGCTGATTTTATAGACTTTTCTATAGAGTATTTGACCCAGGAATCGAACCTAGTAGGTAACACAAAAATAACTTTAAGAATCAATGGCACTATTTTTATCTCAGTCTTAAGTCAGGTTGACTAAAACTAGTTATACTATCTTATTGACTGTACAGCTCCTTTAAAACAGGAAACCCAGACAGTAGCAATAATTACTAGATCATGACTCTACAAGTTTTGAAGTAGCTACGTCTGACAAACTGAACATTCTGAATAACTTCTGTATTACACAATATTATACCAGACACACCTCCCAAAGAGAGATGGGACGACCTATTTTTAGATTCCATACATTTTTAATCACCCACCTAAATATACTCGGAGACTGACCTAATCCCAATTTCAAAACGACTGAATAACCCATTACTAAGAACCGTAACTTACTTATGCCATTCCTATATAGGATCTATCTTTTCGTAACTAGAGATAGGATGTAGATATTTTTTTTAACGTCGTCAAAAATCATCAAATGACTTCTCCCGCTGTGGGTTAGCAGCGGTTAGGGAGTGTCAGACTCTTACTGACAAAGAACTATCGTGATCCGTCATAGGCCTTTTATGTACCAGGGCTGCGGTAACTCTTTCGAGGCCCAGTAGGCTAGGATTGAGACATCAGCCTCATAGAAGAAATGTCGAATTCCTATCTCTAGTAACCAAAAGAATGGATAGACAGAATATTGGGATCGTTACAGTCAATTCCAAGATGGGTCGTTGAAAACGTATTACTCAATAAGATTTTAAAGGACATTGTTCCGGCTCCATACATGTTCTGCCTAAGAACCGTTCGAATGGAAAGTGACTTCTATAAACTCTTAAAATTATATGGAATCCCATGAAATAAGTTTTCACGAACGGACACTTCAGGAAATAAAAATAATTACGAAAAAAGTTAATATTTTGAGGTTATAAATAAAAAATAACCAAGCTTGCGTGAAATATCAGAGTAGTATTATCAAACTACACGTTACAAAATGTCAATAGTATTGTTCTCTTCTAGATCTAGGAAAAGACTACTCTACTAGATAATAGGAAAAGAGATAGTACCTAGTCAAGTTTAAGATAATTCTTTAACAATTATCATTTTATAAAGTTGAATTATCTTTCTGTCCCTATGAATGCTTAGACCTTTAAAACTACGCAATGGATTTGGGTGTGATTAGAGAGTAGGTCAAGAGGAAGGTTTACACCAAGGTTTTACATTGCCACCGTGCGAAGACGGGGCGTGTGGCTAGTTTTCATAAATGCTTAGATTTTTTATGAA
Source organism: Helicoverpa armigera (assembly GCF_030705265.1). Classification (NCBI taxonomy): domain Eukaryota; kingdom Metazoa; phylum Arthropoda; class Insecta; order Lepidoptera; family Noctuidae; genus Helicoverpa; species Helicoverpa armigera. Next base: position 1,560,242 of record NC_087132.1, on the reverse strand, counting down.
AAGCAACTACCTAAACGCTTTTGCTTTCAACGTTACGTTTCTTAATATATAGTGAATCCACTTTGGATTTGTGATAAAACGCATAAGTATCCAAAATGGAAGAGTTCCATTCACCACAATTCATAAAATATCGATATTATTACAATAGAGAATTATTTATTTAAATGATTGTTACTACTTTTATATTAGACAGTTACCTAGCTATCTACATGCCATAAGGCGGGAATCGAACCCGCGGTCTATTACCAAGAAGGCACAGACCATACTAAAATGTCATTACTACACAAAATAATTTAACAGTTAAAGTAAGGTTTACCAATAACAATGAAAGAGGTTTTCGAGGATGTGCAATAAAAACAATATTTATATTCAATTAAAGGTTTTTAATCATCAATATTTCTCAATAGTATATTATCTAAGAACTGAGCAGGGGGTTTAATTGAATTTTGGTATCTCGCCCAGCTTAAGTACCAGATAATAGTCATTATGTGGGCACAACAGCCTGATGGTAGGAGCTTCTTACAAAGTACACAATTGCGTCCAACAGTGCATTGCATCTTATTATGCTCGACTGCTTCAGACCAACACGTCGTACATATAAGGTCATGAGCTTCAACCTGTAATAAATAAATACAATAAAACATTAGTAAATGTCAAGTTACTTGCAATTGTGCCAATTGATTTGAAAACCGAGAAATTGTGTGCTTATGAAAACATAAGTAGGTAGTACATTCTTATCAAAATTAGAAAAACACTTTCGTAGACCACTTACCATACGGGGAACAGTCCATTGTTGTATGCAACGAAGTATATATTCGTTTTCTAATACCAAACAACCTCCAGCAGATCCACAATTTACACAATATAAACTATATTCTGCATCCATTGTTGTAATTATAATACAACTAAATTCGATCACAGACAGAGCAATATCCGAAAATTCCAGGAAAATCCAGTCCTTTACACACAGCCGAGTCTACCAAGTACGCAATCTAATCGGAGTCCGTAATCAAGCCAAAGTTGTTAGAATAAAACCATGAAACGCATAGAAAATCACAAAAGAAACGATAGTCGCGAAGCAATCAAACTGACTTCTAGCAAACTGACTGAAGTACACCAATGTTGCCAATTACGAAAACTATAATACTCGAATGTCAAGCATATGCCAAGCTAGAAATTCGCGATTTCGCTTAAAAAATATAGAATACTAGTTTTTTTCTAGCTAGTCAGTTTAGGTATTTAAATGAATAAAATAATGTTACCAACTAATTTTAATAACCGACTTCAAAGGAGGTTGTCAATTCGATCCGTATTTACCGAAATCGCAAAAACTTCCGAAACTGGCAGCACTGGCTGACGGAAACATTTTATAAGGCATCAATAATTGTGACCCAACTTTTTATTTGGAATTTATTTATTTGAAGTGTCCGTGGAAAACTAAAATATGTTTCAAACAATATAAAAATAAATGAAAATTATAGTATAATTTATATTCACATCGGTTCTTAGGCCAAAATTGAACAATGTCCTTTTAAATGTAGTGTATGTAAAACTATTCTAATGGCCTTTAGGTATATTAAAGTGGACGTTTATGCTGGGAATTAGCAAGTGAACGTTTGTGGGAGAGAGACGAAATTATATGCGCTATGCAGTGGGCGGGGCTATGTGTCCAACGCCTCTATAGCTGTAGGTATGGTTCAAACCAGGCTTTTTCATAATTTCAGATATTTTTTTTTCGAGGATTTCTAATGTGGGTAAATTTGGGATTTTGAAAAAAGATTTAGAAAAAAGTTAATTAAGCATTTGACTACTATAGTAAAATTGTATTTTCATAAAAGGTTCAGCACGTTGAAATACTAAGGTCAATTAAAAATTATAAAACGTATAAAATTAAGTGAGATAAAAAAAGTATCAACAGTATATAACATTTGGTAATTGAAATAGAAAGAAACAAATTGCGGCCTACATATGAGTAGTATGAGCAATAACACAACATACTTTAATTAATTTACATCAAACCGCGCAATATAATAATTAAATGACACCAACAAACTTAATCTTGATCCCATCACTATAATTAACTAAAAAACGGCCAACACTAATCAAGGGACAGTTCTAAAGTTTACGATGTCTATTGTCTGTTCGTCCATCAAGGTCTATAATTTAGGGTGCTCTATGGTAATAACTCTGTGGATAACATCTATATTATTCGAGGACAATGGGAGAAGTAATAGTCTGTGTGTCGAGGCTTAAAAGTATGGACGTTATTATGTCAGCTAGTGATGTTTGATGACGATTGATGATGTATCGATGTTTTTGGAAAAGGAATTTGAGTTACAATTTCTACGAAACGTCACTGGTAACTGCAATAAAGGTGTGCATAGAAGTTGAAACTTGTAATACATAACTGTACGTAGTTTATTTCTATATTTACATTCAGCCAACTAAAAGGGATTTTTTTGCCGATTTTCTAATAGGACTGCTTCAACCGTGACTATTTCTAGAGAATAACCGTTCAAACAACTTCTATAGGCATTCTCATTAAATATCGACATAAGTCAGCCTACTCACTTGATACACTTTCTCAGCAAACTTCATAAGAACTACACTTAGATCAAAACTTACTTCCTTACTACCTCTATAATTGATCTATTTGGTCATCATAGCGTGTCCATTCACAGTTACCTACGTAGGACAGGCTCGTCACACGCGAGCTACAATTAGTCGTCAGTCAGTAGTGCAGTGTGTAGATGCCTATCTGTTCACGAATAATTTGCCACCGTACAATAGGGTGGTAATGTGACGATTTTAGTTCGTTTTGTTCATACAAAACTGTTGTATTTTGAAGGTTTAAAAATTTAAGGGAGTCCAGGAAATATAACAGGGATGGAAAATCTGTGTGACATTTTAATTGAGATCCGCGCAATAATTCAATCGAAGCAAATATTTATTGCAACGGCAATAAATCAGAAACTAAATAAACACTTCGCGCCTCGAAAAATGATTAAATTAAACAAACAACCACTGACGTACCAATAATAATTTATCAACGAAAACCAACTCGCACAAAAAATACAACTCGAATTCTCAAATACGTTCTGAGGAAAACATTTTCATTGTCACCCAGTGTCGGCTTGAATAAATTCCGCGGTCACGTGGCCGGTCAGCTGTCAATGTACACACTGACATATTGTCATGATGACACCTCGTTGCCTAGCAACGTACCAACAACAAACGCAAATGTATCGTGAGATTATTTTCGACTATCTAATGGATGCGACCATTAAGTGACAGTAAAATAAAAGTCGTCTTTTATAAATGACGGCTCGTTAATAAAAGTGCGTAATAATGTTTGGGCCTTTCGAATTATTTTGGTCAATATTGATCGGTCATTACTTAAAAACTATGTTTGTTATGGTGGGCGGCAGTAAAGCTGTCAAGATCGCTACCTAATTGACAGAAACCATAAAAGGCAATAACTTATTTCTTGATCATAAAAACGCAGCTATTTCAAAATGCGTTTTTTAATATCATTTGTGTTCAATTATTCCGTATCTAATTAAAGGTGAGAATACATTCCCAAGCAATATAAAATGTTTTTCCTAAATCCATATTTACACCCATTATAATTTCCAAGTGAACGGAATACAAACAACTCCAACGCATTATATTAAATTATGAAAGTTTCATAGATGTGGCGAGAAATTTTCAGAAGGGTATTATTAGCTTTCGCGGTGGTACTGTTAAACCGATCGTAAATTAACATTCACCAGTTATCCAATCTGAGAACTTAAACAGAATTTGTTAAGTAGGTAATTTAATAAAATATCTGGGTTTTGGGTCGAAGGTACTTCATTTTAGAGGTGCGCCAAAGGCACCTTCTGGGCCAACGAGGAGCAATTTTCATTTCGTGTAATCTTTTTTGGTGTAGGGTTGCGAAATTAAAATCCTCCGTATTATAATTTCTGTTGAATGTTTGCTGATTAAAATTGACCTTTGGTCTGACCCGGAGCAATTGTTGGGATAAATCTACAAAACATAGTTTGTCCATCTCCCCGATGAAATCTGTGAGGTACCTACTTTATGACGCCCTCGGCAATAGTGCTGAAGTTTTCAACTCGAAGCAAATCAGTTCTGCGCCTCTACTTACATTATTAATGTTGAGCCATTACATTCATGATTTATTTAAAAGTGTATTCACTTCTAAGCTCGTTTTATGTTTAAAGTGGTATTTGATGTGCCTTTCGTTGAAGATACGACATTTTCCTCAGAGCGTTTAGAGTTCCAAGAAAGGAGTTTTTAGTCTCTCAATGGCAATGTATTATGCATTTACTGCTGTATCTGTAACAAAATCTGGGTGTCTTATATTCTAAAATCGCACATTTTCATTCCTTATACTTTAACAAAATTGTCTTCTTAATAGATGTTAAGCAGCTTTAATAGCTTATCATGATCAATCTCATCTCGAATAATGACCGCTGGACAAATCGTTAACCCGAAACTTGCGCAAAAAATGAGGCTTGCCCAACATAACGGAGTGAGGTAATGGCGCGTAGAAAGGATGTAAGTATCTATATCTTTTACAAGTTTCGGTTGGCTAGTGCGGGCCCTGATAAAAGTTTTTATGTTCTGCTTATGTGATATCGCGGAGTTTGGATCCATAACGCAGTATGAGAATATATGGAGTGTAGAGTTAAGTGGAGTTATGGGCTGTGGCGCGTTTGTTTCCTCGTGTTTTTGTTTGGGAACACTGTTTTTGTTGGACGCTACTTCAAAGTTTGGGTTTAGGTTATCGATACTATCTTTAGAACATTTTGGAGATAAGGAGTTTTGGTTTTGTTTTTTTTTACTGATAATACACAGCACTCCATAACTGTAGAAGTGTGTTTGAATAGAAGAATCAAATCTGAATATTATGCACTGAAACACTCTTTAGAAACTCGCCGTCGGCCAGATTAGAAAAATCTATTTTGAAAGGCATTTCCAAATCACTTTTTAAAAAAAAAATCAAGATGAATCAACTAAAGAGATCTTAAAAGCACTTTATATTATTTTGAACTTGCTTAATCTTTCTGTCTTTGTAACCCTAGTTTTCCAAAAATTTCACAAATCACAAATCTCTTTCAGTTTTTAATACAACAAAGTGGAATCTACACGCATCACTTCACAAAAACAAAACACTATCTACTGCCAAACTGCCACTATACTGAAATGAATATAATCCCCACTGACAAACGCACAGAGATGAAAGCCGCATTAGATGCGCATTTCCTTCAGCGTCACGTCCCACTACATTTGTTTCACAATACAAAATTAAGGGCATGGTCAACACACGAAGCCTCATACAGCCTTATAGAGCCAGCGAGAACATGGACGGAATATTAATAAGTTTCGTATGCAAGAACAGTGTAAAATTGCATTAATTTGTCCCTGTTTACATTGCGTATATGGACACGTACGGACACATATTTCTTTTTTTTTAGAAAGGGCAAAAGTTGTGTCGTGCGATTAAAATGTAAAAAACAACTCGGTTTTAAAAAATAAGTTGGATTTTGTTTTTTGTGGATGTAGTCACTGAATATTTTTGCACTGTGATTGGTTTTCTGATTTTGGGTTCACAAAAATTACACTTTTAACTAATATTTTTCTACAAGCACTTTAAAATAAATTGAAAGATAGATTAGATAAAATATACATTTAACACTGCAATAAATAGAAATGAAAGCATTCATTAAAGTAATAAGAGACACGGCAACTCAATATAAAATGCATTTCGAAGCCGAAAATGGGAACATTATAAAATTTTAACTCGAACTGTAACTCTTTTTAATAATTAAACAGTTTTTCTTATTGTCAAATACAATATAATTTACATATTTTTCGAATGTAGATGCAAAATAGAGTCAGTTTTAAAATATTTTTCAAATTAAGTTATCGTCGCTGGGCCAATTAAAATAGTTCATTACTCTTCCATCACCTACACGTTCTTTTTTATTTTCTTTTTTAAGTAACATCATCAGAAAACAACCTATTTATTTTTCTAGCCTTTTATCTATTTTACATGCACCATATTAAATTCTCATTTTAAATCGTTTTCACAATAAAAGTGAAGTATCCTATTCTATCAGGTTGGTAATGACGGGGCGTCTTAGCGTTATCACTTCGATCTGAGAAGTAATAAAGATGCGAGCAGTGATAACGCGAGACGCAATTGTTTTTGCTCTCACTTGCCAGTTTATGGATTTGGAAGATGAGTTCTGGAAGAAAATATGTGTTTTATGGTACTGTGCATTTTTGAGGTTTAAAACCTGTAAAGTGTTAGTGATTTGTAAAAATAAAATAAGGAAAAAATAAATTGTAAAAACATTTATTAAAAAATAATTTATAATAAAAAATATATTTTTTTTTAATAAAAAATAAATTACCAAATTAAAATTAAATAATTATTTTAAGGCTAAGTACCTATTACTTAAATAAGTTTTTTCTTTAACTTAGTGTTAGTAAATATTTTTGTTTATAGGGTTAGTTTACAAAGTAGGAGATTTGCCATAAACAAAACAAACAACAATCATATGACTGTTTTCCAAATATCACATTTTAAGTTACAAAACTAGACTTGTCAAAGACCGGAAATAACGCCGCAGAACCTTAATCTGCAAAGAAAACAAAAACAAAAAATAAATAAACGAAAACAAACAAAAAATTAACACTTTGTAAAAATATTGTTATAATGCAAATTTGATGTTTACTCACAATAACAGGCGGCGGATATTCAACTTTCGCTGAACGAAATATATCTACGAGATGAACCATATGGACAGATGAATTAGTCCCAGTTGAAAATAAACTTGTGTACGTTATTGACGGGAGGGAGCGGATGGACGCGCGGTCGCGACTTTCGTACGTCACTTGCAACGCGGCGCGGCACGACTGACTCGCACGGAGTTCGGAAGAAGACTGAACACGGGCGGGCGAAGGCATACGCACGCGGGGAGGTACGCACTCACGCAGGCTTGACAGCCAATCGCGTGCGTGCGCCGCGCGCACCCCCGCGCCCCTGTGCCCGCCCCGCGCCCGCCCGTCACCTCACAATCGATGCCCTATATTGCATTAATTATTTAGGAAACACGCAATAAGATAACGCTAGGTGGCAGATAAGAGATCTCCGCGTTGCTTTAAATAAATCATCGTGTCTTCGTCCGTATCGGCCGCTTCGACGCGTGTGTTCCTGCCGTGTTACTGATAACGCATTATTTACCTTGTCACGCCGGACCTTTTGTTTTTATCTCGCTGTTATTTATAGAGTTCCTCAAGAAATATAATAACAAGCAAACTTGATTCATTCTTAGCATTTTTTATTTATATGATTCAACCCCTGTCGTACCTGGGTAACGCAGGTTCTGTTTGCGTTTGCTTCAACTTTGCTACGAAAACAAACGACATATATATTTTTTGGAAGGTTGTCAACTTGTCGTTTGCCAATATTAATATATACGGGGATAACGGGGTTCTTACCGGGGGCTTTATTTTATGTTATGCAAAGGTTTTGGAAATTATCAGGAAAGTTGTACGAATAAAATTGGGGAAAAATCTAGGATTTCAGTAAATATTTTGATCTGTGTTTTTGAATGGATTTATCAGATTTTTCAGCGATAGTAAGTAGTATTCTAGGTAAATCCATTTGAGGATTTTTCCAGTTTACGAATGCTCGATTTTATGTATGATAAAAAATTGCATTTTGATATAGGGAATCAACTTTTTCTACGGAACAAACAATTTTAACCATTCATAAAATTATGAAAAATTTAGATTTTTACGTAAGCATAAAAACACTTTTACATACTCCATGAAACAATTTCCTAAAGAAAAAATACAGTAAATACCATACTAATTTTCAGTAAAAACTACAATAGGTATACAAAAGACAAAAAGGCAATAAGAATTGCATTTCATAGTGATTTGCGAAGAGGAAAACATACTCATAAAGAGTGTCAGTTATGATCTTGCAAGGAGAACGAACGTGGAAATAGGTTACCGTGTTCCGCCTTATAGCAGTGGGTAACGAGAATATGCATGGCGATATTACATCTAGTTACATTACGTAATGTTATAGACGAGGAAAAAGGGTTGCACTTTTGAAGTTTTTATAAGATTTTATGAAATTTTGAATGTTTTGAAAGTTTAAGATTTAGGATGTCTTTAGTTGTAGATGTTTTTTTGAAAATCTTTTATATAAAGCCAAAAATTGATTTCAGCCTATTTAAAATAAGAGGGTTTTAACTGTTTGTTTGTTTAAATCTCTTCATAAAAATTTAGCTATTTCCAAAAAATCATTTCAATAAAATTACAAAAAAATATATAGATTCCGATTTAATGCAACTTACTACGTTACAATTCACAGCAGTCACAGTCGCACAGCAGTCAAAACCAAAAATTCTAAATAAGAACATTCCACAAGACACGTTCAGAAGCCAGTATTTCTGTAAACATGTCTTCAGATCATCAATCATGCTGCATGCAGAACTAAGCTCATTGCCATGCGGCCAGCGTCTAACAGGTGGCCACAGATGTTGGTCACCCAGACCTGAATGCCTGATGGAGACGCTTGCAACACTATAATTCTATTTCTCTAGTATTAGTGGAGTACTGTTTGGATTGTAATGTAGGAGTCTGTATGCTTGGAGTAGGTTTGTGAACGCATGCGTTCTGTCATTGGCGGAGTGGCCTTGTAGAGGTTTTCAAATAAGAACGTTTTTAAAATCAGATCAATTAGATTGGTCCATATTTTGTTACTGTTTTTCTTTTGTTTATCGATAGCGATGAGGGGTTGCTCCTGAGCTTGCTTGCAATAATAATTAACTGTATGAAAAAGTTTTTTTTGTGAAATATTTGATCTTGTTATTATGCCAGTTTGATGCAAAACTTTTGTGTTGCAGACAAAAAATCCAAAGGCAAATGTTATGCCAATAGGTATGAAGTAAATAATGGTGATCCTTACCTGTCACTAAACTTCCCTATCACTACAAAAACACCATTCCTTCTTCCCCTTACAAATCCTACCCCCACAAGCGATAAGCAGCCAACACTACAGAATTATGTTTATAAATTTTAATAAAACACATCCCCTTATAAAGAAGAAAGGCCTGGCAGAGTAATGGCCCACATTATTCAGTCCTCGGCTTTATAAGAAACAGCATCCCCTCTTTAATATTGGTAAGGAAAAGAACTCAGATCTAATTTAAGGTAGCTTTAATTGACCCTTAGACCGACATTTGTATTGTAGGTATTAGGGTCGAATGTAAGGGATCCTAGTGGATTGTAGGTCGTTGATTGGGGAATATAAGAAAGGTAGGCTTGGAGTAGTAAAGTGGGGTATGTATAAGATATTAGTAGTTGTACTATTGCTAGGTTTTATTGTTGTTTAGGAGTCAGTGATGTCAAAGAAATGTCGTATCGTCTACTACTGTCCTAATTGCTCTATTCAAACGAATGACAAAATGCACCTATTAAATTATTTTATCGAGGTTTTTTTTAAAAAAACGACAAAAAAAAAATGTTAATCGATACAAGAAAATACATAGTGCCTATTTGCCTACATATTCTCTACCAGAAAAACATAAAAGATCTTCAATACATACGCCTAAAACTGGCAAAATACACAATATATTTCCTCCAAAAAAAAAACTTATCGTTACAAGCACACCTTTATATTTACAAATAAACATTTTAACATTTCTTTGATCGCGTTTGCCTATCTGATGGCCATTAAAACTTTCAGATAGACTAGGGGTAACTTTTAACAAGCTCCGATGATCGACAGTATAGATCTTTTTTCGCTTATCTGGGCACTGGGAACTGGGAAGTTTTGTGCCTTGATGTAGGCCAATCAGATGAACGGGTTGTTTTCTTTGAGATGTGGACGTTTTTTGTAGGTTTGATAGATAGATAGATATGTAGATTGCTAGGTTAGTGATGATTTAATTTGGGGATCGTGTATGTAAAATGCGTAATCTCGACAGTTGACCATTTTAATTTGATATCTGAAGTATAGTATCTGAAGAATATTCAGTTAAATTATTTAAACAGCGATAAAGCCTAATTTTTGCATTCATAATGAATGTGAAGTAAGTCCAAGTTAGATCGATATTAAAACAGTTAAAAAAAGATCCATTAAATACATTAGCATCACCTTTTAGTTCTTATCTTTATACATAAAAAGTGGCATGTTACAAAGTACACCCTCAAAATTATATCAAAATAAAGTAAACCTAAACGGTTTGTAACTAGAAACAAACCCGCAACTTACCTTCGTAAAATTCTAACGCGAGCGTGACAAAATATTGTTAAAGTTATTACTTAATCAGCTGTTAAGTTGAGAACACTAATTGAATCATTATGCTACACTATAAGAATGGTGAAACTACGAGCTTAATGACATACTTTAACATCATGTTAACTTGAGTGACTGTTTATTAGTAAGGGTGGAAATTACGAGATTGGAGCAAAAATGCGATAATTTCATAGCTAGTTTATTTTGTAAAATGTAAAGCCATGTCGAAGTAATCTACGCTGATATATGTTAATAAATTTATTTTTTTCCGGCGGTTTACCTCGGAAGAAACTACTTCGTGGGGTGAAAATAGCTTGTAATAGGCGTAAGGAATTCTATTTCTTCTACTACAGAAATCTATCAATATCTTTTTCACATTAATAGCTCTATTGGGTATAATGAAAACAGCATAAATACCCATCCAGATGTTTTTTGAGTTTATCACATAGGTACAGAAAAATTGATTGACTCAAAATCGTAGCAGAGTAGCATTTTTATATAGGTCTACTTAAAATTACGTAAGACATTTTATACTAAAACAAGTGATGTCCCTTTAAATAACAAAAAGCGATCACATTACATCGTGTTGTCGCGATTTTTCCAAGCAAGCGTCGCGTTGGCGTAATTATATTTTATAGTTGGTCTCTGGGCCATTCTTCCGCTTTTCATTGCTTTACTGGGCCGTTAAAATGTTTAATGTTTTGTGTATCTACCTGTACTGAAGTTACTGAGTACAGCGTTGTGCTTATCGATGTGTAGCTAAAGGTATTATGAGAGGGAGTTTGTATTTAAATTGGGGAAAGTATAGTACGTATTTATTTTTAATGGTCGGTTTGATTATTAAATGGCTGATTTATGATCATCCCTTACTTATATATCTGAGTTAACAGCAATTATCATTTTCAATGTCGCATTCTCACCAATGCAAGTTTAAATATGCATGGATAACCCTATTCTATTTGAAGATAATTCAGATCTCAAAAAATGACAGTCAGAATGTTGGAAACAAAGCTCTTCACACAGCATCATACTCAAAATAATAAACGAACAGTAATTTAATTTAACCGAGAATTTAAACAGCCAAACCGCCTATTCTTCAAGTATTAAATACAACTTAGTCATCGCTTACGACGTAACCAAAACTCGAGGCAAGACACTGTCGCCATATTTTACAACTGAAAAAGCAATTTCGCATTGAAGTCAGCAGAGAGCACACATGCTGAATGAGCGCTATATTAAAATAAAGATAAATTAATATGTCCGCGAACGTGCGCGTGTGTCTACGCCTTTACGCCGCCCAACTTTAGTGATTTCATTAAAACTATTTAATTGACGAAATGGGCCGTTGTGTAGTATTTTAGTGATGGTGGGAACTCGTAAATAATTTGTTACGAAACCGTGTTCTCGTACTAGTAGATGGTGTTCATTCATGATTTTGATAAGTTGAACAACACTTCTGGGTTTAGGCTTGGGATCTATTTTTGCAGAGGTTTGGGATACAAATATTTGTATGTTCATGATTGATATAGTAATTATTTTGAAGGGATGGGTTAACCCACAATACTCAATGAATTTAACTAAGTTACTATTTGGTTTATAGATTTGATCTCAAGCTATTTTTTTTTTGGGAAATAAAGTATATTACTGTAATACACTTTTGAGCAGAATTATGCAACCGACTGTTAAAATACTGTGGGCTACTTAGTATTGAGGCCATATTCATCCTGGCCTCTTATACAACTAGGTTGGGGTCGGCTTTCAGTCGAGCTGGAAGCAGCTGAATATCAATATTTTGTAAGAACGGATTGCCTTCTGACCTATGACTTAACTCAGTAGTTACTTAACTAGTGGTCAAATTCTGATAAACATTTGTCAGAATTTGTGCTTTTACTTAAATCATTTGGAATCATTTATTCATTTGGAAGGTTCGATATAAATTGAAGATCATTGCAATATTTTATTGAGTGATTAAATGAAAGAAGTCTACATTGATAAGGACCAGTGGTGTGACCACCTACAGATAAACTACTAATATTTGCATCCAATAAGTTGGTATTGGCATACATCAACTTCAGCAATAATAAAGCCCCGAAACAGCTATGTTGTACCTACTTACCCACTTCGCAATTCTAACATTTTCACAAAAAGCTCAACTATTACTTAATTGACACTGAGTATTCTTTTTCTAGTATTTCAGTCACTCAGATTTTAGTGAACTCACTCGACTATCAGACCGTAAAAATTTAACTATGTACCTACTTAGCAGAGTAGTTTTTTATTGAAATAGTTACATTTTATGCTCGACAATAAGAGCTGGGAAAGATGTATTTTTTTATTTTTCTCATAGTTATTTTGGTGGCACCCAAATGGGGCCGCGGCACTTTTATTTCGCATTCACTTTATGCCTTCGTCCATTGTTTGTCTTTTCTCTTATGTGCAGCCAACTTTTGGATATGAAAATCAGCATGGGTAAAAAATATTAACAAGTTTGTTAAGATGAAGTAGTAAACACACTTTTTTCCACATTTGTTGACATCGCGACACTGCAATCATTACCAAAAAGTCAGGATTCATTATCTTCTTATTTAAGAACAAAGTACTATGTAACTAAAGATTTTTAAAGGTTTTTAAGGTACCCACGACCTCTAAAAATAGCTCATTAAAACTATTCCCCAAAACCTCAAACACAAATCCTCTATTTTCGTCCAATTTTAATACCTTACATCTAAATCCTACTCTAGTTCACGTTCGCTAATCCGCTACCACCCTTCATTCACACCACAATACCTCTAATTGGCTTAGGACTGAGTTTTGCAGATCAGGCCCCATAGTGCAAGATAGTTAGCAAAGAGCGCTTAAGCCAATCATTCGACCGCGCTTAATATTACCCGCTATATGGAGCTTTTCGGCTGCTGTTGATTTCTGTAATAACTGGCTTTGATTCCCCATCGAAGGTTCTAGACGGTAAGATGGTGAGATGAAGAGGTTTGTTATTGTCTTGAGCAAGTTCGTGTGTTGCCTGGTACCTCACAGTCTACATGCACTTGCCAAGCTGGATGCTTTCGCGCTGGTTTGGCTATTCTAGATTTGAACTGCATAAAAACCTAAAATAATGTAATGAAGCTGTCTGTATGGATATAAAGGTAAAGCAATTATTAAAATTCGCGGACTTTAAAGTGAAATGTTTTCTTGTTAAGTAATTTCTATGGTAAGTCACTAATGAAATCATTGGAGAATATTGTATTCTCTCTCTAAGAAACGAAGTGTGCATTTTATCATCACCAATATTTTCAGCCAAACCAATATTCCAAACATATTAAACTCCAATCAATATATCTCACAGCCCAGTTCGTTATCAGAGATAAGACACTTACCACATCTATGTAATCATCTCGCTTGCTCGCATAGTCACTGGCAGAGGCGCTAATTAAGCCTCCACGCTCATAGAAAGGATTATTTCGGTTTACCGGGCGCCTGGGCGGTTGCCATGGTAACGCGTCAATGCGATTTGTGTAATTTTACCTGGTAATTGTGTTGGTGCATTTGATTATGGCTGTCATTAAGATGTAAATAAGGTAAGAAATTGTTTTTAGTCACTGCGTGCTTTTGAATCAAAGTTAAACTTAACAACAAAATAATAAAGATACAAATAAAATATGTTTTTAAGTGAAATAAATTGTTGCTGATTAGTTTCTATCATGAATCATTCAGTTTGAAATTACAAAATACCGTTCATAATGACGATATCTGGATAAGCCAGAAAAACGAGTTTGATCCATCATTATTTCTACGAAAAACTGAGAACCAATCAATTTCCAAATCCGGTACATTTTAATTACACCCGCAAAGGCAATAGAATAAAAGTGACCGTTCGCTTCCCACAATTTTTAAAAGTAGAAATGCTGGAGTTGGAAGACCTTTAAAATGCAGTAAGTGAAGGGAAGCCAAAGAAAATTAGCTCAATAGTACCCCTGAAATGTAGCAGTCTTATGCAGTGCCGGACTTTCGGACTTCAAAATGCTTTTCTCCACTAAAAATGTCGAGAAAACTTGCAATTTTGTTAAAGTGGAAGTCTCCTATAGATGGAAGAGACGTTGTTTACGAACTAAAATGATTGCTTTGCATCAATAAGCTTAATTGAAATACGGGACAAGATTCTAACTGAAGAATGTCTTTGAGATACGAATGCGATGCGCGTTTGTCTTTTATCATGTTTAATTAAAAGACCCGTCTATCTAGAACGTATAATGGAAACTTACTTAAGTAACCGAGAACACACCTTCAAGACACTCCATTGTTATCTAGACTTTCTTTCCCTCGTCATAGTTTGATTGACAGCCAAGCCCAGCCATTATAAGAGAGTGGCCTTTCATAAAAGCTAGTAACGAACGCAACAAGGTGACCCAAGAGTTCATAAATCAACTTGCAATAGCGCCATCTAGGTTCTATAAAAGGCCAAATTTCCACTGAAAATGATTTGACGTGTTGTCAGAACGTACTATGATTGATATTGACGCGAAAGGATTCATTTCAAATGAACGGTTTCTGTTTTAATGATTTCATTTGAACTCCTTTGAAATGTTAAGCTTCAAAGACATTGTTTGAGTTCAATGCATTTTGATGAAAGAAGACGATTACAAGAGTATTAGATGCGTGCTCTGATTGGTCGGATAGCTGCAATTTGATTGGCGATTGGCTTTGGAAGCCTTATGAGTGAAATTAATGGGAAACTGTTGAAAGCGGTAAGCCGTAATGAATTAGAATTTATTTTACATAATTTAATATACAAGATGATTTTATTTAAGCTCGGTCTATTACTGCTTTACAATTTATACAATTTAAACGTACTTGTAATATGTTTTTAAACTTAATTTTCTATGAACTTTCCATGAAATTTGATATGGTTCCATCAATTTAGAACAATTAGTCTATCAATTAAACCCACCATTTAACCCCCAAAAGTCCGATAAAAAATCATAACACGCGTCATATAAGGCCGATTCATTTCACCCGGAATCATTAGCTCAGCCTAAATGACCCTTATTACAACCACATAAGGTTCATATTAATGTTTAGTGGTTCTTGCCGTGTTAGAAGTCGGAAGTCCACCGTGCTACTGGACTGGACCTGTTCACTCGAAAATGAAACCAATTAAGACTGTGGTCCAAGTTTGGTGAGTCAGCGGTTGTTATCGTAACTTGGTTTTGAGTAAGCATATGTAAGTAGTATGGGGTAGGTAAGAGATGTGATAATTATAAGGCAGTACTTTAAAGATGAAGTTCTTAGAATGATAGTCTATTATATTATTCGTTTAACTGTGTCTGGAAATGTGAAAAAGTTGACTACCAGTAATTAAAAAAAATATATTCAGTTCGTATCGTAATGGCAGTAGTAGTAGTACCTACCTATAAAGATTAAAAAAATATTCAAGCTATCTACTTTGGCCTAATGGACATGATGATTTTCTAACCAACTTACTAAGCGTAGAACAGATATGGAGTACAAGACAAAGGCAAGACAGCTCATTCACAAAAACGCCGTAAGTTTATAACCTAATGATCACTCTTTACCACTTACTTAAAGTCCTCGACGTCTGCTGTCGATTTCAGTATTGACCTCTTAGAAATTACACTTTGGAAATTGGAAACATTTTAGGCAATAACAAAAATTAAATCGTTACACGTACTGTTTCTATTTTGTAGTTCGAATGGTTAAAGTTTCGAGTTTCAAAGAATTTTGTTTTAAGTTCAAGAGTTGATTACTATTGTGTTTCGGGATATTTGGTTTGCTATTTAAAATAGTACGATATTATATTTTAATTGAAAAGTTTCGGTTTGATATACAGGCCTAGATAAATATTATAATTAGTAACGTATATGAGTAAAGGCGAGTCATATTATCAAAATAAAAATATCTTATTTTTTACGTAACAGAATAAATGTAGGTACCAAAACACAGCGAACCTTTTATTAAATTCAGCTAGAAACGTACAAGCTAGACATGTACCTGCTCTCGAATCCACAAAGATTAACTTAGGAGAACCACTTCAGATAACTTAAAAGATACGTCCAACGTTAAGTTGAATCAAACATTAAAGAGACAAGTCCTCGAACAATCATTCTTTTCTTACATTCAAAGCTAAGAACTTGAGCAAGAATGAATAGTAATTCATTTGTTTTAATCAAGTTCCCTCCAAGGAGTCCACGTAAAGTTTTTTTTATTGTCAGTTAGAGGCACCATAAAACTTGAATTCAATTAACCTTCCTTCTAAAACACAGGACAAGCAGAATGCCTATAAAATGCCAAGATACGAGCAATTCGTTTAGACTCAGTGGCCGAGAATAGACGATAGTGCCTACGCAATAAAGTCCATTATTATTATGTGAATTTGGGAGATTTTTTCGAGGTTTATGCCTGGCCTTAGGATGTATGGAACTATAAAAAGATTATTGCCGGGATGAGCCATACGTCATACGTCTAAATAATATACGGTCTAAGTGGCGCTTTGTTTTCTTTTGGCTACAATTTTTCTATATTATGCCTAAGATATAAAAAATATATGTCTATTACAAAAAAAGTATTATTTAATCTTTAATGTAATCTAGATTGTTACAATTCCTAAAGAAAGCTCATTATTTTCAAGGACGCGTGGCTACAAGGAAGTTCATAGTTATGCAGCCGTTTGTTTGTGTACGGAAATGTAAACAAGATAAACTAATATAAACAATGTAACAAACAACAATCATAATATATTTTTTGTGGGTAAACATCTTAAATGCATATAAAACGCCACAATGTACTTTGCTGACTTTATCTACACACATTTGAGTCAAGGGTATATTTTGGTACATTATTAGATAACTTGTAAATAATAGTAGACAGAAATCCAAGATAATTACTTGTGGTTTCGACAAATTTTTCATACAAACTTATGTATATCTACGCCTTAACTTATTCCGTTTTTTTAGCTATGCTAGCCTTATGCAATTTTCAAGGCTACATCATAGCGATCAGTTACAATAACCAAGAAACAGTCATGAAAACCGTAACAAACCAGCCAAAACACACCAATAAAATGTTTCTTTGAAACGCAGTCATTAGTACATTACCGATGTCCTCTTCAAATAAAGACAGAACCAAATAAAGATAAAAAAGATATGTACTCACAAAAGCCGAACTCCCTATGGACAGTCCCCAACAAAGTCTATTAAAAAATATTTTAGATTCTCCTTTTATGTCTACTGTACTGTTTTTTGAAAAATAACGTTCTACGTGGATAGGATTTGTTGGAGTATAACACATTATGTTTTGTGTTTCGAAAGGCTTTTGCAAGACAATGAGAAAGAGTGCAAGTTAATCCTTTTATTAAATGAATAATGTTAATTAATTAAGTAGGATTTAATCCGGCTACTTCATCGCAGTTTTTAAATTAAAATTATTTTGTTACTATGTTGGTAAGTTTTTGCATGTTAAAACCTCTACGCTGCATGAAGCATAAAAAACAATCATTCATGTACATCTTCAAATAACTTTTTATCTTCTTCGAATACGTTTCTCTAAACCAAATCAAATTTCCCGAACAGACATCGTAGCTTCAAAAAAATGGTTAATAAAAAATTGGGGCTTTGAGAAAGCCAACGATACGGTAACCAGAGTCCATAGCGCAAACAACATCCCTCGTACGGCAAAAAGCGATGCTCCAGAACTATGAATTCGTATAAAAGCCTATGGGTACTCAGAAATATTCGGCGGTATCGCTGCAGTATTCCAATAGGGATTTTCATTCACATCTGAAAACAGACTCGTCGATGTAAAAACGAAAACCAATACGCCGTGGTGATGACGAAGTTATTTCACTTATTTATCTTTATATTATTCTCCAAATTAATACTGGCCTTTCAGATTTTTTCCTTTAGTTCAATATGTTCTGAATATTGATAGGATTCTTTGTTTATATTTCGTAAGCGTCGTTTACTTTGTGAATAAGTAAAGTCTGGAATATCAAGTAAACATATCATTTTTAATAGTATTTTTTATCGTTTTACTGAAAGAACTCTTAAGAACATAATTATATCTTAAGATCAATTTGTGCGTTGATTTATCTTTTTTGATTGCTGATGAAGTCATTAAAACTTTCAAGTTGCATGTTGTTAAAACTTTTGCACTTATAACTTATTAAACTAACATTATATATTTCAGAAACTATATCAGAACTTTCTGCACCAGTCAATCTCGAAATATGGGTATTTTGTTCCAAGGTTGAAATATTCATTTTGGATATTTAAAGGCAGTCAGTGTTACAGATTCTAATATCGGCCTCCAACAAAAAATATAGTTGACAAACTGTAAACATTGGACATTCTGACTGACATGCGAAATATTGGTTCTCTGTCGCTTTCCAAATATCAACAGACTTGCTATTTATTTATGAGTTTCCAACTCATGTTAAATATTACTTTTTCATTTGACAAACGCTGAGTTCTCGTGTGTGCTTAAACTTTTGTTTTATTGTGAACTGTTTGCAATTTGTATTTTTTTTTCAGGTGAAATAGTTTTAGGCAGAGGAATAAAATTTCATATTTTGAAATACATAAAAAATAATATGAAATACGCCCTTAAATATTATGACTAAACGCAAAATACATAATCACTTTCAGGTAAAATATTACGTTTGTGTTGCGAGAAATAGAGTTCCAAGTTTAGTGTAGTAAAAAAATACAAAAAGTGCCAACATCAAAAACTACATTAAATCAATATAAACACAAATGAAATAATCAAATAAACAGGCGTATCGTGCTACTATCAATTAATAAATTATGCAAATTCGACAGACCACCGGTATAATCTGATTCACTTACGGCGTGCCTATTCGTGACACACACGTGTTGAGTCGTAAACTTGATAACTTACTACCTGGGGATGCTGAAATATAGCCTGAGAGCTCACTGATTTTATAACATTACGTTTTTTCTAAATAAATACGTTAATTTTTCGTTTGCTTTTTCTATGCAAAGTCGTAAACTGCGCTAATAACTTTAGGTTAGGACTAGCTAGTACAAAATATAAAGTGTATAATATATTTTAGATTTGGATATTGAAAATTAGATTGCAATCCGACCCCAACATAGTTGGGAAAAAAGCTCGGAAGATGGACTGTAAATTATGGATAGCAAAAATAAACAATATTTTAGTTCTTTTTAATTGAAAGACAGCTGGTATTTTGGAAGATAATTGGTATAATAAAATGTAGATGTAAACATAAACATAGCCAAATTGCTGTTTTAACCAAACATTATACATACATGCACCAAATAACTCAATCCCAACTTCCTAAGTCAATATAATAATGTCAGATCATAGACGTGGGTAGTAATTAGGCAATTATGCAAATTGTACGGTTGACCGGCATATAATTTGGCTGCTAGAGGGCGCCACACACGTGCGTTTGACGCGGTCGGATCATGAGTTCAGTAGCATGCGGTGTATTGGGGCCTTAGAAATCGCGAGTAGGTAGTGAAAGTCAAGAATGACAATTTTGAGTTTTTTCTTTATCATAAGACAAGTGTACTATTTTCAAGGCAATACTTAATACAACTTATCTTGAATGAAGGTACATTACTTATGATTCATATTTCCTCGTCAAAATTGTTGGAAGTGGCTAATTTTCTAGATTAAAATGTGTGTACCATTTGCTCATTGACATGACTATTCTATTCTATCAACCGAATATATTTATGACTACTTTCGGTTGAAAATCATGTTAATATAAAATATCTTAATTATTTATTAGATTCAGACAATCTAGTTCCAAAGGTATACATTTCAAAACACTTCTATTTCCCGTGTATTTTCTTTTAATTGACATGGATAAAACAGTTTATCTAATTAATAAACTGTTTCTCAATAAATATTTGCACTCACTCAAACTACTAACCCACCAAACACCAAATAGTTCAACCAAACAGTGGGCATTTAATCGCAGTTTCCGCGGCCTCAACATAAGACCATGCAACATTGTTTCCCTAACGTGACTGCCGAGAGCCGATGCGGATTAAGCGCCAAGCGCTGTATTGTGCCTCAATTCTGCACGCAGGCGACGTTGCGTGAAATTCTTCTACGTTCGAACAATGCAATCAATATATTATGATGCGTCATCGTCCGATCATTGGTAGGGTTATTTCTGTATTGAGGAGTTTAAAGGATTATTCGCTATTTTTGGGTGCTGGTGGGCGATGTTTGCTTGGTTGGGACAGGTATTTTTAGACGAAACAGGAATTTTGTACCATCGTTTGACTTTGTTATTCTTTAAGGCTTCAAAAAGTTCTGGCTATTTTGTACATTAATCCCCATGTGGTATTACTAGTTATATCTTTTTATATTCCTGTAGTGTATCCTACTTTTGACTACCTTAAATTCAAAATACCAGGAACATTTGACTCAATATCCATTGCTGCCTGCCTACCTAATACTATCGACCCACATTTCCTAGAACAAGTTCGACGATTGTATCCAAATGGAGATTCAGTACGTCCATATGCACCATTAGTGCTCCCAGTGGCCAAGGGATTATGATCTCGCATGTAAGTGATGGTTCATAACTTTAAGCTTGCGTTGCTCTTGCTAATGGGTCTGAGTGCAAACCTCTCATCTTTAGGAATGCTAGTCCAGTTGGTATGTACATAGTTGAATTTGGATCTGGAAACTATGGCTTTTATTTAAGTTAAATTAATCAGCTCGGGAACAACGTCTTCCAAAGTGTATTCGTATGTAGGTTGTTCGTAATTAGGTAGGTAGGCCTACTCATAATCAAAGGGCTAAATTATTTGGATCGCCATACTCTTCATGTTGACCATAAAAATTAAAACCTATGCAACAACACTGCTGATTCGTTCCTCGACGACTAGTGCAAGGGTGAAACTAGAGGTTTAATAATTGAGCTGCTGAGCTCTTTCATTTTTGATCGACAATAAGGTCGTAAATAAACTAAAAGAGCATTACAGTCATGGAAATTCCAAAACTAGTAAACATTCGATACCACCCACACAGTCAAACAAAAAAAACTAGGGTATGCAAATCCAGCAATTCTTTGAGACAGGCCAAAGCAATGCTTGTAAAACGGTAGTGTGTAGGTGCGGCGAGCAATCAATTAGCGGGCACACCCTGGTTACTCTATATGTTTGCTGTGGCTCATTACTTACTGGCCGAGGTGCTCCTTCGCTATTCGTGCCAAGGTTTCTTATTGACACGGGTATGGGACGCGCTTTTGATAATAACTTGAGGTTGTATGTGACTTATAGGGCTTTATGAGTGGTTGTTGGTATACCTGTTTTATGTGGCTATCTACTTAAAAGTGAAAGGTATACTTAAGTTTAATAATACAATGTCATCGATCTACTATTCTGAATACTATCCAGAATAGGATTTTTTTTACTAAGTATTTGTTCCTTGCAATTTCGCCTACGTTTCAGGAGAACAACTTCTACAACCAAGTGATAAGTAGACTATGTCCCAAATTATATTTAAATCGGTTTAATTCAGCCCGATAAACAGAGTTACTGAGGCATTTATAATATTAAGAACAGTTAAAGAGTTTAAATGTATTGTGTAATGTACATGTACCTAAATATTGTCACATGGTCATGTTCCAAGACAAATACCAAGATATGCACATTTATTCAACTAAACTTATTTTCCCATGAAACCACAAAAGCACAACAGCTTATTCTAACAAATTCCCAAAGCAAATAGCCTACAAGTAAAGCACATAGCACGGTGCATTACACACAGTCTCGGTCTACGACTGCAATGAATAAATTTCTAAGATTAAGACATTAATTTCATTATTTCATACGCTGGCTTCCGACGCGTATGCATTTCTCAGCCCGATCTATGGAAATTATGCTGTGAAATTGGAATTTGGGTTTTAAGTATAAGGCTTAAAAATATAGTGAAGGTAGTATTTGAATGTCATTTCGTTGGTTCCTGGTATTTTTTTGGCTAATTATTATGTGATTGAAAAACTTTTAACTTGAATATTTATTTGTTTTTTTTTTTTCTGCCGAACCTTAGTGGTTCTTGATTACGACACACATTATTGTACAATGTGTATAATTTTGATAGCTTGTTTAGTTAATAAATAAAGCCAAAATGACCAAGCTACAAGCTCCAAAGATAATTCGAACATCAACCAAACTCGGCACTACCAACTTGTTTCACCCAGTTTCCGCGCCCTTGGCTCTTTAATTACAAACCAGAATGCAAATAACTTGCTTATAAAATAAATAAAAAAAATAACTCGCCAGAATTTTAAATACACAATTCTTTACTTTTCATCAAAGCAACAAAAAAACTGTTTTGCTCTAAGTTGAAAGGCGTTTGTTATCTAAGTTCCGTGATTAAGAGTTTTCTCGGCCTCTAGCGAATGAAGCTGAAAAAATGTTAACTTGCCCAACCTAACTTGCTAACGTAATTGTTTGAATAATTAGTACCTCATTCGTACAATTAGAAAGTTTTTTTTTTCATCTTCACTGGCACAACTTTTAATGAATAAATTTTGTAAATCGGTTTGTTGTCATTTTTTTCGATATGAAAATGTTAATTAGAGCGACTGTATTGACTTGTTACGTAGGTCTTCAAAGTATGTAAAATCGTTCGACATATTACGAATGTTTAATACTGTCTATGCTGCTAGACTTCATTTTGAAGTGCTTTACACAAAACCATCATATCCCATGTTAAATACTGCTTAATTCAATTCAAGTAACAGATTAACAAACCACCCATAAGTTAAGATCACCACAATGCATTAACCCCACAAAGCGCGGTTATCTCAAAATATTTCACCATTTGCATCGGCACAATTGAATGGAATATCAAAATGGCCGGTGGAGGGTATTGCGCATAATAGCCGGGTATACCCGGCTTAGACACGGAATATAATCTCGCAGAAGACTCACTGGTTTGACAGCTACTTTGAAGAACAAAGCAGCAACGTTGATGAAGTAAACTAACTACCGACATTGTGTGGTTGTAATGACCGAAAGATGAGTCTATGCTTCTAGTGAGTGTGAGGGGGGTTGACTTGCGTTGAGATGAGCGAGTTCTTATTGTAGTGCTTTTGTACAAAATACTCCAAATAATAGAGGAAAGCTATGAAGGTATCTGAGAGTGTGTGGGAGACCTAAAAGATGTAGTTAAACTATTAGTATGTAGAATATAAGGACTTCAGACAGCTAAATGGATGAAGAAGACATCCTGCGGTGACTGCAAATACAATATATGTATGTGTTAACAGAAAGGAATGCTCACAACAATGACGAACCATGTAGTAAGTTACACTGCAAAATTAGATTGACCTATAATGAAACGTCTGATTAACGCTCTTCTTTCTCTATGTAAACAGATACCTATGTACAGAACTTGTAAGAACTAAACATACTGTACAGATCTGTCCAATGGTCGCACGGCCACGCTAGAGGGGCACTCAAACGATGCCAGCGTCGCGTCATGCAAATCTTCTTAGAACTTAGTGTTCAGTAAGTTTGCAGCTCTAGTGCATGTGTGCTTAATATTTACTAAACGTCATTATTAAGTGGTGTTTATGCTATATTTAGTGAGCGGTTTTGAAGCGAGTTAGTTTGCTTGTTGAGTGGGTGAATAGATTTTAGTGTCTGGTTTTGGAATGAGTAGATTCTATAGTAAGATTTCACTGAATACACGTATATTTTGATATTTATTCATACTACAAAAGCTTCTGCTTCTTATGATTTAATGTTTTCAGAAAATAATACGAACTGAATTTCAAGAAAAAAAAATTATCAACGTATACACAGGAATAATAGCTAAGGACACATATAAGTCATGCTTTCTGTAAGTATAGCCCAGATATACTTATAAATAATTAAAAACCATCTAAAAAGTTAATAATAACTAATTAACAACACCCAGAAACACCAAATTAGAAAAACAAAACAATTTAATTAAAATTCCTTGAACAACTCGAAGAATCAACTGCAAAAACTCTAAAAACTCACCCATACATACAGACATCAGAATTCTTGTTCACTTTCGGCCGTGTCTAAGTCAATAAATTCATCTTATTTAATCAGGCGAAAGCACTTCCAATAAAATAGGCGGAAATTTTACAAGTATCCTAATAAAACTTGGTTTGGAGTTAGGAGCTAGCAAAGTTGGTCGGAACGAGCCGAAATATTCAACAAATTCGATACCTAAGCACACAATAGACACGCCTCTTACAACGCAATTTCGGTAAAGTCGGTTCTGAGAAAAAATCTGGATTCTGTATTGAGTGAGGTGATAAGGTGACTTTAGTTCCCTCATTATTCATTCACATTTACTTTCTAATATTGCTAAGAATAGATAAAATTATTTGTACATTGAAACAACCTTCAAATTATCAATTTCTTCTCTCTTGTTGTCAATTCATACCACGGCTTGTCAACTCGCCCTTTCTGATACATTATTTTATTACTTAAGTTTCGAAGAAAGAGCTAGGCACCTAGGTAACCTTAAAATCATCGGGATTTACTTTTTATATAAAGAACGGTTTCAAGCCAGTTTGCACCAGACGTCACGCTTAACCAGACGCACAAAGCCTAACCATAATTACAAAACAGTTACATCTCAAATTAATACCACACTGTGTAAATTGACCGTTCCAAGTTAATTTAGTTTCGATGACCAATACGAACCACCGGAGGCTATAATATAATGTGACAAATCAGACCCTAACCCTCCAATACTCACTTTGATGTAATACATCTTTAGGCAAACAGTGCTACGTGTATATAGAAGTATATGCTTTGCAATAATGCAGTAATCCTTTGCGGGTTAACGGGTTTACAGTCAATATGGAAGCTTGAAATCACATTAGGGTCAGAAGCTGATTAAATGATGGGACAGACATACATAAATTGTACTAGGTCAGCTGCTACCTATAATACCTATAGTGAAATTATCTGTTCTTCTATAAAATTGTAAGGAACGTGCATATTTTGGGAATTTAAAATATTAATTAATGATTAATGCTCAATCCTTCTCCGTGTGAGAGGAGGCCTGTGTCCAGCAGTGGGACGATAAAAAGGCTGTAACAGATTTATTTTTGAATCGCGTTCTAAAGTCTTTAATGTTTATTGTTTTTTTTCATATTAAGACTTTTTTCCTGTTTAAAAATGGAAGACTCCATATTATCGACCTTTCAACCAGCCAGCGTGTTTTCAAGCTTTCCGACCAGCGTGAACACAAAGACCAAAATATCATATCACGTGCTTTTTATTCTCAAGCTGTAAAACTGAATGGATAGTTGAAGAGAATTGGTTATTATGGTTAGACGTGCCTCTCACCAGACATTGGCAGTTATCATGCAAATAGTCATATATTTTAATCTAACGCGATGCTATTACTTTTGAAAACGGAATAAGAGGAGAATTTCTGGTTTGACTTTATAAAATTACATCGTATTGTTAAAAAGAATATTCTAAGTATTTGTATAGCCTAACTAGAAGCTGGAAAAATTATCGGACTTCAATTTTTGTTGACGTAAATTTATATTGTGTTTCTAGCAAATTTATTTATTCCCCCAAAATAAAGATATCCCCAAAAACCATCTGCTATCAGCTATCAAATGCAATGTTTACCGTCATGTATTAGGGCCGGCGCACACATATCGAGAAACACTCGATGCCGTGTCGCGCGTGTTTGCTAAGCCCTCGTGCACACGACACGTCTCAGCGCCGTGAAATATCGCACAATACGCGCTACGATGCGACATTTTCACACTTTTATGTATTCCGATTTGATTCATGTATAATTTAATGTCGTCTGAATATAAATAAGTTGATTACACGGTGAAATTATTTTGACGTTGTTCGAGTATTCGGTTTTGGGTGTTATTGATGGAATTTTAGATTTCTAGGTGAAATGGCGTTCAGTTTTGATCGAGATTCATACGTGACGGTATCTTATTTTAAAACTATGCTGACACCTTATGACTTCGATGTAAAAAACTGTCAAAGAGACTGTCGGAATGTAAAACAATACCAAATAACAAACAACAGTTACAAAACCCGCAAAAGAATTTAATAACTCACTTCTAATCCGGCGTTTACTGTTGATATTTTCCACTCAGTTTTCCGACATTAATCATCGCTTGTATCACAAAGCCCTTAAAAAAGGGATGACATAGACCTATCTGGCGTCGGCCTATTGTGGCCATTGTGAACCTGTCACCTCGAAGGTGCGGGACATAATTTATTTAACGGTAAATAAATTATCATAATCTCTTGTTGATATTAAGTAAACTGCTGTAAAGGCGGCCATGATGATTAGGACAATTCTAAATTCAAATTCCTTTCACAATAAGCTCACAACACCAATTTGATAGACACATTCTCTTTTCAAATTCAAATGTACAATGAATTCTTGTAGTAACAAATTGAAAAGAAAATCTATATTGGCTTTGCAAATTCGAATTTTGAAATACTTTAAAGAAGATTCTACGAATATAATTTAATAAAATACAAAAAAAGGCCAAAGGCAATTTTGTAATTTAAAAATCTGAAGCTACCAAAAGAATATTACGCAACAAAATGTTGAAGCAACAAGATTAAAACAACTTTGAAAGTCAACAAATTGGAAAGTATCAAATGCAAAGTAAAAATATATATTTTGTATAATATTCTCATGACTTGTAAACAAGTTTGAGGCACAGTCGGCCGAAAATAATCCAGTCTAATTACTGAAAGACTGTACTCATAGCCAAGTTTGCTAATAAAGTGGATGGTTAAGTTCCGTACAGGCTCAACGTTTGACGGTAAGGCCGGGGCTACACTGTTACTGAGGTCCCTTAAATAACTATACATTGAGAAAAACTTGATTACGTATTATATACTTTTTCACTATCTAAGTCTTTTTTTAAGATAAAAATTTAATTTCAATAATATTATTTGTAAACCGTATTTCTTTGACACGAAAAATAAAATTAAGTAACCTAAAGGTAATATTGAATTAATTTAAAATCTTTAAAGCTAGCCGAAATAATTCAAACAAACAAACTCAGCTTTGAGATATTAAACAGAAATCTGAATTAAGGTCTTATTTGATAGCAAATAATGTATGCAAATGAAACCTACTTTATATAAAACATTTTATAGAAGAAAAAAAGGTTTTCCAATAGAAGTTCAATGAAACTTATTTAATTCGATTTATTTCATTGAATTTATCCGAATGAGATTTAGAAGCATTGTGTAATAATTACGTTAGGCCTGTATTGGTTCGGTTTGTAAATAAGTCTTTGGAGACAGAGTTTAAATGTCGTCTGGACAAACTAACAAATAGAAGAATGAGTACAATGACATGTGTGTCCTAAGTTTTAATTTGTAAGTCAGTATTGAGTATTGATAGGGTCACATTTTAAATCATTGTATTCAATATACAAAAAATTAAACTAGTGGCTATTACGGAGATTTACTCATAAAGATGTGTTATTTCACGAAAACGGGCGAGTCATACTTGTGTGTGTGAGAATGTACATGCACGTTGTCTATGTATGAGACGGCAGCTCAGCCAATACTGAGCGCTCCCGAGCTTACGCATACAAAGACAATGTGCATGTACACAAGTGAAACTTAGCCGCGTTTGTGAAATAAAACATATTTTGTGTGTATTCTCTTTAAGTTTTTTTCTCAAATAATATTATTAAGAAGCTATATGTCTAGACATTAAGGATCGGATTGTGGTGGCTATGATAACTCTTACACGTGTCAATTTCCAAGTCATGTTATTTCAGGATGGTGTTTATTTTTAACATAGTTAATGAATGGATAATGGGGTGATTAAATTATTTTTCATCATATGAATATTGAACACTTTCCGTTTTTTCTTATTATAAAAAGTTAATCTTAGCTAGTCAATTTTATCATGGATTTTTTTTACATGCGTCAAACGTCTGTTTGACTTTTTTGTTATAACACCATCAAAGCTTTCATTCATTTTTATAACTTATAATAATCTATATTTAAATACAATCCCTTTCCACTTAAATATAACCAGCCTATCTACAAAATTCAAATACCAATAAAATAAAACATCACAGCCCACTTCATCCGTAATTCGGAACAATTCCGTCAGTGTACACACGGCCCACGAAAGTAAAGATCGAAGTAAAACTTTGGAAATTGATCCAAAGTGTACCGAGAGTTCGTTTCGTCTCTCGAGTACATATCTACTTATAACACGGAGGAAGGAAACATAGCGGAGATGCCATAGGGAAGGTAGGTCAGGCATCTTCTTGTAGGTCAAGTAACGTACGGCAGGCGTGAACAAAACAACCAGTTACTAGAAATAATGAGACGTTTGGGTTCCTTATCAAATCAAGACTAATCTCTTGAATGACTGGTGATTTTATTTTGAAAACAAAAGCCGATTTCCATAAAGCTAGTAACGTTCCTCGTCCCCCGAAGACTCGTCGTAGGCGCGCTACTACATATTTTAGCTTAGGAGATTTTGCGTTATGACATCTCCGCTAGTAATTTCGTTCTCCATGACATTATAATAATATCTTATATACATAGGCATGTACGTATAACTGCAAGCCGTGATCTTAAGGTGGAAGAGTGGGGGCGTTTGATGACAGATATGCGGATGTCTTTACTTTGTTCGTACTTTTTTATGAGGTAAATATTTATATGTAGGCGTGTGTGGACTTTTTCATCAAAAGTATCTGCGTTGTGCTGTAATACTTTTCTGATAAACAGATAGCTATAGTACAGTAACAAGGCTTCTTAAAAGATCGGTTAAATTATTCGCAAATGACTTGATTTCAAAAAAGTTGTTCTATACGTACTCAAACACCTACATCACTAGAACATGTTCATAACAAATAATGAAATGGTAGATTATATTACGTTTTGTTAAGTAAAATCCAATTTTAAGTAAACTAAAAATATCAAGATTACTCT
Source organism: Helicoverpa armigera (assembly GCF_030705265.1). NCBI lineage: Eukaryota > Metazoa > Arthropoda > Insecta > Lepidoptera > Noctuidae > Helicoverpa > Helicoverpa armigera. Next base: position 1,530,935 of record NC_087132.1, on the reverse strand, counting down.
CAAGTTTTTGCCACTCAAATACACGTTTACTAACAATGCCAGTAACGAAACATGTTCCACTTCTACAACGATTTGCTCCTTTTTATCGACAAATTGGAACAGACCATACAAACGACAAAAGTACGGAAACAGCATTAAAAATTGTGCCCAACTCCTCGCATTTCGTGAAAATTCGGAATTATTCGTGAAAACTCGGCTTTAGAACAGTACAGGTAGTCGGAAAAGTGTTACATAGTGAATGGTTATAATTGAAAAACGTCATGCGCACTGGGCCGCCCTGCGGAGCCGCTTGGATTAGGGTCCGCTGTCAAAACACCATCTCACCGAGTGAAGCGGTCCAAGTTATAATGGCTAGCGGGTTGTTAAAAAGTTTGGACTTCTAATTGGTTGTAGCAATTGCTTTTTTTTGTTAAAAGAACAAAAGAAAGGTGTTTTTTTGTTGATGTCAGTCAGTATTTTAATGTGAATGAACTCATAAGAATCAATACACATTATTAACTCTATATGCTCTTGAAAATATACACGGTTGATTTATTATTGTAAAAATTAGTTAGTTACAAGTGGAGCTACTAAATGCGTGTTAAACAGATGCCTTATTATTTATAAGCTTCAAATCTCCAAAACACTAACGAATAAAAATAACACTTAAACATATCTCTATTTAAATCTATTTTCTCTACTACCAACTACGCCACAATCGCTCCCGCTACATCACACAACTTGAACCAACCCACAAATAGGAAATTATTAGGCCGAGCTCGCCTCTTGCAACCTTTGCCAGCACTACTGATGGCAGACTTATTTTTAATCATAAACGTCGTTTGCACAAAGTACCTTTAGCGAACCATAATGATATTGTCAAGGACATAATACCTACTTTATTATTGTACTTAATAATCTTTGAGTTAATTTTTAAAACGATACGCTGTTAGTATTTTTGAAGGGTACTTAATGGCGATTGGCTCGTCAAAGGGTCTGTTGTTTTGTAATAGATTGTTGGATTTGACGTTTAATGTTTTAGAATTAACTATTAAAATGACAAGTCCAGGTTTTGCTCAAGAAAGTCTCATGGAAAAGCTCGATGCACGCAATTATTTACACATTCTTAAAAAAAAAACATTTGCTGTAAAATAACAGTAACGTTGTGTGTGCTTATCTTGTTTCTTATAATAGGATAATTTTCCTATTTACATACAAATCTGACCGTAATATTTACGGGGGAGCAGAATCCACAAATCTATCCAAAGTAAAAATATCAAAATATTTTCTCGTCATTCATTGAACATACGTCAAAAACTTTATCCTATAAAAACAAGGTCATTCCAAACAATACTCAAACACCAGAACCCTTCTAAATGTAAGAACTCCCGAACATTCAATTTTAATACCTTGCGAAAAACAATCGCCTTTTATATGGTAGTAATAAAGCGATCGAGACGCTCCCGATAGTGAGGGAACAATTTCTTTATTATTTCCCTTAGCTCGAGAGACTCTTTAACAAGCAATAATTGTTTCTCTCTTTATGAGGGGCGTTCTCCGTAATGATTTAGTATCGCTTTCCAACGTTCGCAGCACAATTCATCTGACTACGGACTTCTTACATGCTGTTATTGTTTTGCCTAACACATTTTATTCAACAACAATTTTCATGTCAAAATTGTTGTCCAATACTTCCACCAATCCAAATTGTTTATCGCGGCTACTCGAAAATACTTCGGCGGAAATATCCGAAGCTTACCTGAAACAAACAAAACATTTTGTTAATGAAGTCACCAGAATTCCCGTCAACAACAACGGGGGTGCATTAAAACAACGTAAACAACGGGTCAATGCAAATTAAAAATCGCACTGGTAAAAAAGCCGTGAACTTTGGTCTTTAATTGAACAGTGGTGTGGAACAACAGGGGCTGTAGTGTGTACATTGTCGGTGACGCGGGTGGGTGCGACGATGCACGCCTGCACGCCGCCGCAACGCACTCGAACGCAACGGCGCGGAACACGCATTCGTTAATGAAAGTCATTTTGTGACGTGGAAAAGGTGGGTGCTAATGATTTTGGAATGAATTGGAATTCTATTTTGGGCGTCGATATTTATTGTTTTTTGGTTTCACGTTTTAGTGTGCCAGAGTGTTATTTTAATTAAGAGAAAACGACGTCGGTTTCATTATGCTAGAGTTTAGTTTCCATAGTCAGTCCCACTTCGTTAATTGCAATAGAAGGTTCTCAAGTCTCTTGAGTAATAGCAAATAATTATCTTACGATTCCCTTTCAACATTCAAGACAATGCTAAACAATTCCACTACAAGCATAGTTTACTATCACCAAAGTTTTTGAAAACAAAGTTATCTCCGACAATTAGCCAATCAAACGGCAGCATCCGGATCGTTTCAGCACCGACAGATTTAATTGGACGATCCCCTTTGTTGAACTTAACAGAGTCAATCAACATTACCGATAGTCGAGCGTTAGTTTATCTTGTTCAATATTTGAATAAAACTGTGCCTGTACGTTTGAAACTAATGCTCAATTTCGCTGGCATAATAACGAGATGTAGGTCAGTCTATAGACGCTGTAGTGGTGTAGGAAATAGTAATTAGAGCTCATTATTTGTAGGACGCTCGGTCGATGCATGTAAGCCGTCTGCTTCGAGCTGAGAATATAAGCGCCGTACCAGATTGAACGTTATGTAGTTCACACATCGTCATTGAAACGCGATTTGGAGTTTGTTAGAGCAGAAATGTACTTCCATACCAATTTGCCCTAAACCAAGTAACTTTCAAAGGTCACCGCACTCTCTTCAGTAAACTAGCAAGACATACTCATTACATGGAAGCTTCCATGTATGACACACATCGACACATCCATCTGATATCAAACGAATATTACACAAACCTGTGCCACGTAATTAAGCTCCGAAGTCGGCATTCCGGGTCCACTTTCATCCTGTTCAGTGGACCCAAATAGTTGTCCCCCGACCACACGGAGCCACGATATTGCTGATCAAAAAAGGGTTGAAAAGGGCACCAAACGCACTTCACGCATCGCTTAATTGGCACAAGCATTTAGCCTGTGAAAGTCGAAACAGGCAAATTGGATTTGTGTCCATACCGGGCCTCTTTGACGCAGAGCTGATTCACAATTTGACATTACAGCGCCAAAGTAACTAGATTACGCGTCAATTTTATACTATCTTTCGTTCTTTAAAAGCATGTGTAGGCGCGAGCGAAATTTTAGCGTGTTTTTCGGCCATGATCGATATTGTTGTCGAGTGGACCTAGCGGATAGTGCTGGAATTTTTAATGGACGCCTGATTGAGTTTATTAATTGGTTTAACCTACATTTTTAAGTTTTTTGTAAGGACTCTAACTTATGTCAAATATTGAAATACAGCCTTTCATTATAGTCTGACGCAAAGAAGAACCTGAGGCGGCATCGTCTTAGCAAGAAGTCAAACATTAAGAGATGAATCAAATAATAATCACCCTTGTACCGGCCAGCATTACACAACACACAATTCCAACTGAAACTTTCCAGTGTTACCTTAAATTAAAATTGACTGAACAAACTCGCCGACGAAGCGTGCACTAAAGAAATAATACCAAGTATTCGTCAAACAGATCCGGGAGACGTTAATGAAATCATTTTGTTCTGAAGTAAAACAAAATGGGAAACAATTATTAAATGTTAATAGGTTCGGTACAGCGCAGTAGGCACTTCATTAAACCATGCCTTTTATTACATTTTAAGTGGCATTTTATTTACAATAAAATCAGTTTTCGGGTTGGCTGGATTGCCATGTAAATACGGTGTACTCGTGCATCCGTAATTTACGTTCGGCGGGTTAAAAGAAAATCAAAGAGGGTCGTTTCATTAAAATTTTAAGGTTCAATTTAAGGAGAATAAATAGGTTCGCCAACTTATTTGTTCAGCCTTTGATTTTTAAATTGATACGTTGTGTATGTTTGTTTGTCAATATTCGGCGGGATGTAAATATTATTTCTTGATTGCAATATTTTTAAAGAAATCTGTTACAGAAATACTGAGAACCACCCAATTACAACAGTTTGAAATGCCTTAAAGAAAATTGGATTCTTTATTTCAGTGTGCCTGGTTAATTGGTAGATATATTATTATTTTAACGGTTTAATGAATATTCTATTTAAACAAAGTAAAAAAAATCTCATCTTCCCTTTAAGGCCATTTCAAAGGTCCATTACGAGATCACGTCAGTAATTACCAATGATGTTTACTCCAGGGAGGGTAATCGTCAATTTAAAGTTAAGGGGGATTAACCGTCGGCTAGTGGCGCCCTCTGGAGAGCGACAAATGACATGCCCGTATCTAATGGACGAATGAAGCCTGAAGATTGGATGCTGTGCGTTAATGTATGGAGTTAGAGGGATGGTTGAAGTGATTTTGTAGTGTGTTTGAGTTACTTTGGTTTAGTTATTGAAATTTTTACCTGTTTTTTGTTCAAATCTAAGACATGAAGTTTAAATTTTGCGGATTAATACTGTTGATTGATATGTGATTCTTTATTTACCGTCGTAAATTGTGAGCGGAAAAAAGAAAATTTACATAAGCCGAAGTTAAATTAAAGGCACCTCACGTAAACAAAAACAGCAAAACATCTTTAAGATTCATTCTTTTAACATTGTCAGAGAATTGACTTCAGGACACAACAAACCCTACCAAAAAATTTCAAGACAAAAAGTAATCAAGCAATTAAAACAATTACTTCTAACAGCCAACCAAAACAACCACCAAATCAACTAAACTAAACCCTAAGCCAGCGTCCATCAATTTATTATTTTCGTTACTATAACGAGTTACACAAATAAAATTGGAAATAAAAAGGTGTCGGCCTGTCATCGGCGAACTACTTGCTAACAATGTGATGGCAAACAACAAAGCGTTGACGAAGGGCCGAGGGGAGGGGAGGAGACGAGGTTAGGGGGGAGGGGAACGCCAAATAATGTACCAGGTATGTTGTACATGTTGTTCTATCGACGACAATTACTGGACTTAAGTGATAGAGGGAAATATGGACGTATTGTTCAAGTGGTGGGTAGTTGTTTATTTATTGAATGTTTAGTACCTATAATTTTAACTGTCAAAATGGCAGTCTTGTGCTCAATCAATGTTATGCAAAACTTTTTAGTTGAACCTATTTAAACGTAACTAAAAAGTTAAAAAAAAATATATTTAAGGAGCATTACCACTACCTGAGGAGTATTTTGGTTGGCTTTAATAATCTCAATATTTTGCCAGAAAGTTTGTGGGCAGCCTTTTACAAACTATCCTTACGTGTTTAAAAGACTAAAAACGTTATTTTCATAAACAGGTAAAAAATAAGGACTTGTTCAAATATAAACAAAGCTATCAACTAATAGCCACCCCAATCTATGATGCTACTCAATTCACCGCCATCATAGAACTAGGTGACGGTTTATTTACGTTCAATTTGATAGAAAAGGTCGACCGCATTAAAAATGTATGGTGCTCTTTTATAATTCTACCTCATACACTTTGAATAGCATTCTGACGCACACCCACGTTACACCGCCTAAGTTGGTCAAATAACCTTGATATCTATCAATATAGGTGATATTGTCCTCTGTCACCCTCGTAATGTTCCCTTCAAATGACTATAAAACTTGAAGTTTTAATATATCGGCGTCAAGCAAGCGTCTTGGGATTAAGCGCAGTTGTTGGGGGAGGCTTAACGCATATCTTTGAAAGAAACGAGCGCGTGATGTTTGCGCTCTCCCATATAGGCTGAGCTTAGTTGAAAGTTGGCTAAATCCCCGCTACGTGACGTAATTAAGATCGAGCCTCACAGGCATAGCGGCCTTCATACCCCTGCACCGCTTCAAGCGACCCCGTAAACAACTTCACAGCGCTAACTAATTTATTAGGACTCGCTGAATAGCTGCCTCAAGCGCTTTTGTTGCTTGTAAGATATTATTTTAAAATGAGCTGCGATGTAATCGAAATGCGCTGTATCTATTGAGGGATATATTTTAGGCTCCTTTAGTTAAGTAGAGACTTATACAGTGTTTTTGTAACTTGCTTACGCTTACAATCTTCTTATGTATATTTATTGTTTTTTGATGGAGTTAGGCTAGATCTGTTTCAATAATAGGTAATTTGACATTAGATCTAGACACACGGCAGTGTGTCCGCCAAGTTCGAGCAAAAAAAGCGACACACCGGCCGTGGGTTATATTACACGAACCATTTCGGGCCAAATTCGACCCCCCTATAACTCAAAATCTATTTTGTTTACGCATATCAAATTTCTAGTATCTGTTGAGACCCCCTCACTTATCTAAAATACAAAATTTCATTAATATACCTATTGTAGGTCTTGAGATATTGACGTCAGAAAATCGCTATTTTTACTATACACTCACTGACTGACTGACTCACTCATCAAAAACCTAGACCACTTCCAATGGTCGTATTGACTTGAAATTTGGCATGGAGGTAGGTCTTTATGTCAAAGTAAAGGGAAAAATCTGAAAATGGCCAAGTGTGAGTCGGTTTCAAAATAATGAAGGTGTAAATTTATATCCCTAAGGAACTAAAACGAACTAAATTTATCTATATTTATATATCTTCGAATGGTCCTACCGATCTGAAATTCGTTACAAAGGTTTGTATTTAGTCAAAGTAAAGTAAAAATCTGAAAACGGCCAAGTGTGAGTCATTTTCGAAAATAACGAATGTATAACTTTGATCCACGAACATAATATATGACAACATGTCATGTCAGTCAGTTGGTAAATCTAGTCCATTTAGTTATTCTAGATCATTTCTTTGTAAGAAGCATAGTGCATATTCAAAAATCTGAAAGATAGTATAAATGAGACATTTCCTTAACTAACTTAATCATAAGAAAAAAATAAAATAAACAACCTTACAAAAATAAATGAAATCCCACCCAAAACAAAAATGTGAAAGACTGCCAAGTTCGATAATATGGGAATGCTTCGCCTATAAAAGAAGTGAGATCTGAATAGTTACCAAGTTCCATACACATACCTCAGCTAAAAATAGTTACTTTTTAATGATGTTACTTGGCAAGTTTTAATAGAAAATTAAATACTTGATTCCTTGCGTTTAGTAGGTTTTTTAACAAGGTGTGTGAAAACTTGCCAAGTAACATCATTAAAAAGTAACTATTTTTAGCTGAGGTATGTGTATGGAACTTGGTAACTATTCAGATCTCACTTCTTTTATAGGCGAAGCATTCCCATATTATCGAACTTGGCAGTCTTTCACATTTTTGTTTTGGGTGGGTACCAATTACGCTAACCATCATTACATGTATGAAACTCGGGAAACATAGCGTTAAAGAGAAGATTATTATTATTTATCTGATAACATTCAAAATGTAAACAAAATGAATGTATTTGATAAAGCTTTAAAAATATACAGCTAACAGATAAGCTTTGACAAAAAGAACAGTAAAACACAAATCCCTCTCAACACCCACCAGGCACTCCAAACAATATTAAAAAACGCACCAACAATTTCATTTAATCAAATCTAAGACAGTACTCGCAACAAACAACGCAGGAACACAGGAACTACAGGAAAATAGTAGAAAACAAATATCTAATCAGGCGAGAGCTTTGCACCGCAGAATATTACATGCAATGTGTCGGCAGCCTTGTAAATTGTTCCTAGCACTACGAAGTTGCAAATTATTTCTATTTAGACGAGTATTTGTGCAGCTAAAAGGTTGGTGTTGCTACTTTCTTTGGATTGTTACGGGTTTATGTTATGATTATGGAAGTATGGAAGTACACTCGTTGCAATTGAATTTGTTGTGGTGCTTTGTTTCATGTTTTTTGTACGTACGTAGCGTACACATAAAGATAAACTTAAATAATAAAGCAGAAAAATGTCAAATGAAAACTAATGGACTATAATCTCTAAAGCCTTTCGGTGAATATTACCACTACATTATGACCATACGACATCTATTTGGTGTTTACCAGCAAGTTACTGCGATGACTCGTGATTTCAATGTATTAACAAAAGAGAATCCACTTAACAAAAAAGTAGGAACACACTGCAAAATGCAAATGTAGCCAGTGTTAATCCATTCACTTCTACACGGAAACCATCTCAACGCACATCACATCAGTCCAGATCCAACTAAGTCATCACGGATCTATTTAAGAAATACATCCAATTAGTCGCTCTCCTGATCTGAAAGGGAACCTGGATCTCGCATCACGTTAAGTCCAGCCGGATTTAGTTTATTGGCTTATTCAGTTTGTAATGGTCCCAGTGTCCAGCTTCGTAATGGACAGCCTAATAGCGTCCGACAACCGTCCCTCACTATTTATATGCTGGATTAAAAACTCATGGCTTTACGATTCTTAATGGACTCGTGAAATGTGAGGTCGTTAATATTACTGGGAACTGTATTGATTATAAGATGATGTTAATGGTCAGCATACCTCATAACAATACATCTTTAAAATTGCCAGAAAGAAAAGTTTTACAAAATCTTTGCATCACACGCAAATATAACTGATCATAATCCATTTCTTCACGAGTACCAGGAACTCATAACATACAAGCAACTGCGTTTCCCACAAAGCATTTCACAAACAAACAAAGGAGCGAGCATTTAGAAAGTAATTCGGCTCCTAAGCGTATCGTTTTATACCTTCAAAAAAATCATTAGGGAACGTTCCTCATGGCACTCGAAGCGGTTTGAATAAAATATAGGGGTGGAATAAAGCGAGCCTTTTTATCTATTAAACGCATTTGCTGTTACAAATCTTCGCTCTCTCCGGCGGCGAGCGTGCATAAGTGCGTGGAAACAGTGTGACGAGCGGAGCGGGAGATGTAGCGGACGCGAAAGCGGAATGACGATTTAAGTTCCTTCTAGGATGAGCAGATATAACCCAAGATCTATTCTATCTACTTGTTAAGCTCGACTACGATACGATTAAAAATAGTTTACAATAGATAGGTACATTAAGTACGGTAAGATAAGTTTCAGCAGCTTACAAAAACATGTTCATGAAAGAACATGTTCTCAATAGGTCTATCTCTTATTGGATATGATCATCTGCGTAATTTTTCCCTACTAAGTTGGGATAGCCTTTCAGTCTGACCAGATATAAATGGACTTTATATCAAGCCTCAATGAAGACCTGCACTAGTAACCAGACCAAACTCACCAAGAAATAGCATCAAAGATTTTAAAGAAAGAAAACTACCAACCAAACACCTCTTAAAACAGAAACTCCACTACTTAGCCTATGTATCACAAACTCGCTACCAGCACTACAAACACGAGTTAAAGGAAATGGCTGGCCCCGTCTACCGGCTTGCATTTACGACATTACCCCGCAAGCTTTATTTTGCACTCCTACTGGTCTTGTGAGCCTCACAATAGCTGTCACAGGCCATGATTGTTACCCAGACTTTGTTCTGTTAGACGGTAGAAACGATTTTGCGTCAGTTTGAATGTACGGTGTATCATGAGCGTTTTGTGGGTTAAGAGTTTTATGTGTCCTGGGTTTTGAGTATTAATACATTTATAAGAAGAGGAACATAAATAAATAAATAAACATAAGGGAAAAAAAAAACTCGGAAATCTATTATGTCTATCATCACCTTGCCATGGTGATGGCAGAAAACAGAATATGGTTTTATTCTATTTTATTTCTTCAAGAAATAAACATTACCAAAATCGCTTAAAAGAACGTTATTGAAAATAAGCATATTTTATGCGGTTTGATTAAAAGTAGTAAATAATAATTTACTACTTTTAATCAAACCTCTAACATTTAGGCAAGTGCCAAGCTATCCCATAGCGAAAATCTTCAACAACTTACCACCGCATACAAACAGTCTCACTATCCGACCAAAGATTTTTGTATCCCTCCCCGTATTACCAACTTCGTAGGCGTTTCGTTTAAGTATGTCGCTTTCCGGTGCCGGAGCTGTGCTTTGTAAGAATACACAAGATTTATACAAACTAGATGTGGTATGAATAGAGTGCACAAGCCGGGTAAACAGATCAAGAACACTTTTTGAACTTGGTATGATACCTGAGTGTTTTTGGGCGACTTATGTTCTTTTCAATTTATGGTCAGGTAATGCAAATAAATGATTCGTTATCGATTTAGACCTGGACTGGTCAATTAATCAGTAATCATTAATAAACAGCCAATCATTTTCTTCCAAATAAGAAACTCAAAATATTGTTGTCTTAAATTAAAGACATCGTAAATAAATAAACAGCATAGCACTTCCAGATACCACGAGATCTTGGGCACAGGTAAAAAGACTCATTCTTTTGACAAACGCCACGGGAACGAGAAGCATAGAGGATACAATTTGCGCAGAAGCAGGCGCCTTCAACTTAGTGCGCATTTCTGATGCAAATCACCAAATAAATATCCGCAGAAAGTCTACTTTAAACGATACAGATATAGTCAGTAAAACTAATGGAACCGTGAACTTTTTGTGAGTTGGGAAGCTTGATTCAAATGATCATACTATAGTTCACACACATAATAGTAGAGAATGTTGTGACATTTAAAATATTACTTTCAACTTTTTAAATTTATTAGATAGCATGATAAATGTAGGTTCACTTCAAAGAAAGATAGTCCAAATCAAAGTAGAATTTATGTAAGTACATAATTATAATCACAATAGAGTTTGTTCGTAAATAACCAATGAGAGTGTCATTCGCAATAATTAATATGTTTACCTTTTATAAACCTTTTTTCGAGAAGTTTTTCTACAACATTTCTAAGTGGTTTAGCAAACATGAGTCTTCTGTGGTCTCCTACATAGTGAGGTAACACGGATACGTGGTTCATTATGTACTGATTTCAGAGCGTTTAGTGTTTGCGCCACGGATCTCGGCGACGTTATTTCTTTGAGCTTTGAGATGGAATTATAAATGTGTTTGTGTGTTTGTTGCTGCCTTTGTCGCTTCTGAGAGGGTGGTGACTTGAAGACTCTTCGCAGTTCCACGTGAATTTAAATCATGTTTAACCTTAGAATACGTCACTATGGAGTTTTTAATCTTATGGCTTCCATAAAAGTATCTTTAAAATGAAAATTGTATTTATGCGCAATGCAATCATCAGGAATCTAATTAATTAATATCAGTCCATAAGCTTCAAAGGAACTCAGCCGAAGAAATGCAAAATACAAAATGAAGAAATAAAAATACCCCGAGAAAGACTAGCTGGCAGCAAATAAGAGCAAAAGCATTGCCTTTGCTTCATCACTTTAAAAAAATAACTGATAAAAAAGAATCTAATCTGTCTTCTGTAAACGCAAATCAAAAGTGGCAATCGTAAGTACACGAGAGATGAATTAAACTCACTATAGTCTGTGGTCTGCATTTTAATTAATTAAGAGCGTGGGCTTCGGAGGGGAGGGGGAAGGCCGGTACAGGGCTGCCTTCTTTTCAGTAGTTGGTAATCTTGAGGTCTTATAAAATGGAAGTGACAAATAAGTTATTCAAGTGATATGATATTTTGGTCAAAACACATAAAATAATCGTATGAGTTAGAAACATGCCATTTAAGAATATTGCTGCTATATGATTAACGATTTTTTATTTTAAGTTTCTTCGGAATCTATGGACACAAAAGGAAAGTTGAGTGAAACTGAACTTGGCTGTATCTAGTTATTTCTGTTCTAAATGACATTGAACCACAGCCTATATGAATTCGTTTTGGTTATAGGTGAAAGTTTCAACGTAGTTTTGAGATATATAAACGTGACGTCTTTGACTTATCTAAAGCAATCGGGTATTAAAGAAACCTACACTTCATCTTCGACTATCTGCTAACCCTACAATAGTGGAGCAACAGTGTTTACGCGCGGCGACACTTCGTGACTTTCCGCCGGCATTCGTTTTCTGTCGCCGCGCTCACCGGGAGCCTTACTCCATTAAGGAAATTAATGTTTTGACTTACCCACCGGCCATCTTGCGGTGGAAATGTATAGAGAAACAATTGCCTTTTACTCTAGGGTAGGTACTTTATATTGATGTTTCATAAAATATAGCTAGTAAATATAGCTAGTATATAAAATACAAAAGCGACGAATGAAAGACAATTGCATGCGGCAGAGATGAGAATGTTAAGAGGTATGTGTGGAGTTACGCGAACGGATAGAGTGAGGAATGAGTATATAAGAGGAAGTTTGAAAGTAGCGCCGGTATCAGAAAAACTGCGTGGAAACCGGCTGTCGTGGTATGGGCATGTGATGCGGAGGAATGAGAGTCATGTTGTGAGGAAGGTGATGAGTATGAACGTGGACGGATATAGTGGAAGAGGAAGACCAAAGAAACGATGGATGGATTGTGTGAAAGTAGATATGGTAAGAAAGAATGTTACTTGTGAGATGACGGCAGATAGAAGAGTATGGAAGAAGAAAACATGCTGCGCCGACCCCAAATAAAATTGGGATAAGGGCAGGAAGATGATGATAAAATATAGCTAGTCTCACTGTTTACTTATATAGTCTCTGATAGCTTACCAGGGCCTTATGAAATAATAACTTGTGTCTGGCAGAAATTATAAGCAGCCTTTATCTGGTAGATAGCATTAACTATCAGAAGACTAACTGATACTTTGTCGGCAACCAGTGAAACCGGGCCTGAAGGTAGGTAGGTATATGTAGGTAGGTAACAATCAGGTTTTATAAAGTTGGTGTAATCTATGTGGGTCGATGGTATTGGTAGGTTAACACGTGTTTCAATGTGGTGCATGACTAAGTTCATCAGTAATGTATTGATCATTTTACATTAAATTTATTATAGGTGAGCATGCGACAGTTTTGGTGATTAGAGAAATGGGACAGTGTTTTTTTTCAAAATAGCTGGTCAAAAAATTATTGTTACTTCGTATTGATATACTCGTAAGTCATAGTCTCTATTTGTGTCTATATATTCGCGATGAACTCAAAAACTGCCGTATGGATTTTCTTGTGGTTTTCATGAAAAAAAAAGTGATTTATGAAGAAGGTCGGACTCGGCACACCGTTAGTCAAAAAATAAAATATAGACGACTTTTCACCCCTTTTTACGCAAGATAAATCATCAATAAAATAAATCAATACACCCAACACTTAACCTTCAAAATCCCGCGACATTATAACAAAACATTTTTGCGCATCACCACTGCAGACTCCGACAGCCGGCATTCGTTCGCGGATTCATTTCCTTTCTGTGATGGATGGCTTGTATCTTCAATGAGATTTATAATGGTCTGTCACATACAACGTGATGTGAGTCCGAATGGATTGATGGTAAATTCTAGTTGTTTAGTTTGCTTTGGGAGTTGTAGAAGGGTTACGTGAGGATGTGAAGTAGTGACTTTTGGTAGGAAATTTGGTCAAATGTGGCATCTGTGTAGTGTTAGACATCTTCATAAAACTTTTTTTTTTAAGAATTAAAATACGTGAGTTTCAATCATGATATATTCTTATTTTATAAAAGTAGATATCCCCTAGCTTTTTAATCCCATTTTCTGATAGTGTGTTTACTGTATAACGATGAAAAATATGACTTTTATTCAACATTTCGTAGATCAGGTGGTAAGTCGCTCCATGTGGCGACTAATACTGTGAGGCTTAAAGCCAAACCCAACATAGTTGGAAAAAGCCTAGACAGATGTTGATGATGTTTTAAATTGAATTACTCAGTTCTATTTAGTGATTTTTTGTAATATTTTACTGCCCATCTCCTACATTTTAAACTACTTTAAACTTACTATAACTCAACTACCACACGGGACCAAAAGCTTGTAGGAATACAGATTGATGTGAAATTCCGGGTGCATAGCGAAACTTTAGTGAGTTACTAAAAGGATTAGTTTGTGGTCCTACGGTGTTAGTTATGCACAACTGTCGTGGATACCTGACGGAGGTGTCATGGGGAACCCAAGCCGTTTTACACCATTGAATTATTAAGTGTATGAAAGCCTATAGGGTCCTATTTCTCGGGATGATGATGTTCCAATCAAACAAAATGAATGACAATGCAAAAATGTATTTTTACACTATTACGTGAAACCGTTTTAAAGACAAGAAAAAACATCTTATACGGCCAACTTTATCGGCAAAAACGTCCTTGTCCAAAACAAACCCACCAAAGTACCTATTATTTTATTTTCTCTATCCATCCAAAATGAAATCCAATCAGAAACTTTATCCATAACTGACGCGTCCACAAACGGGACATAATTACGAAACTTGCAGAAAAAACTAGAATATTCCGTAAGAGACCGGCCGATCTATCATAATGTAATTGAACCACAAGAAGAAAGCATTTATGGTCGAAGGGCCTTCGGCTAAGGGAAAATTTACTTAAAAGCCTGTCCTTAAGGTCTAGTTTACATTGACGTGAAGACGACTCACTTGTAGAAAGGTGAGCAAAATGTATTAGACGTTTTTGTTTTTGAATTGCCTTGTAGGTCTATCGGTAAGTGTAGTCAGACTTTCATGTTATAGAGATGATTTTTTCTTTTTATATATTCTAAAGGTTAGCCCTAGTTGGTTGAAGACTGGATTTGTGGTTGGCGGACAGGAATAGACATGAACTATGTTACCAGGAGTAAAACATACATAAAGTTGTGTTTACTACTCTCCTTCCCTAGATAAAATCGGAAGTAATAATTGAAATTATTAAATCTTTGCAAATTAAATCCACATCTCTAAAATCACAAACTCCGACAAAACGATGATTCACAAGAGATTAGGTCAACTATTTGTTTTAGTAAAACAAACTGTTGTAGTAAACACAAACTGTCATGGCGCCTGCTTTCACAGAGGAAGTGTAACTTCCTTGGTTACAGTAACGAACTCAATTAGAAGAAAAATAATAGGTGCACGAATAGCAACTTCCTTTGCTTCTAATAGGGAAATTGGAAATTTATAAAGCTAAGAGCTTTGGTAGTAAAGTGATTAAAATGTCGATACGTCACTGTGTTTTACCTTGTAAAAGGAAAAAAGCAAATAGCTGAACTGATACTCACAATATTTTTTAAATTATTCAAGTAGAAAAATATTGGAACTTTATTTCCTAACTAGCTTCTGCCCGCGACTTCGTACGCGGATCCTGTCCCTTATGCCAGCGACTACGGGGTCAGCAAAATCAAAGATATTTGAATCGTCTGATGTTGAATTTTAAGGGCCCGTTGATGGGAAAACGGAATACGCAAAATCATTCGAAACGTTCCACATATTTAACTTTTGTACGTCAACGATAAGAACTTAAGCGCAATAGGCGTGACCATAGGGATAAAAGTAGTGATTCTAATTAGTCCGCATTTTCTTAGTTCGACCTCTTTCTAGCCATGGTAATAGTTTCATTGTGAAGAAGATACCTGATCAATTAAAATCTAGCTGACTGCCCCCTCGCCCCCGCGTTACTGAGTAAGCTACCCTGTCACGAAGATAAATGGAAAATAATACAACACTCAAATAGCATTAAAACTCGAACATTCATTCTATAAAGTTTTGTAGTAAAAGGGTAAAATTGACGATGATATACCATCACCATTGAAAGTCTATCCTAAACTATTACCGCCTTCACCGCTTGGAGGTACTTCCAGCTTATTTATGATAGCTTCTGCCCGCGACTTCGTACGCGGATCCTGTCCCTTATGCCAGCGACTACGGGGTCAGCAAAATCAAAGATCTGTATCGTCTGATATTGAATTTTAAGGGCCCGTTGACTTGAAAACAACGGAATAGGTACGCATAGCCATTACAACAGAAACGTACCATAAATTTAATTTTTGTACTTCAACGGCAAAAGCTCAGCAGACTACCTAAACGAAACGCTGAGAACTGAACAGCAATAGACGTGACCATAGGGATAAGAGTAGTGATTCTAATTAGTCCGCATTTAAGATGTGTGTGGCAAAAATATTACACGTATTATTATGTAAAAAACATTAAATGTTACTGAGATGACAAAGTCGTGATGACTTAGTGGAAGTCGTGGTGGTTTAGTGGGTAGAGAACCAATCTCTCAAGTATGAGCGTGCGTCTTTGATTCCAGATCTGGCAAATACCTGCTAATGCAACTTTTCTAAGTTCGTATTTTCTTTCTACGTATATTTTGGATACCAATGACCGTTATTTAGAGGGGATGTTAAACTGTAGGTTCCGGCTGTCATTGAACAGTCTTGGCAGTCGTTATGGGTAGTCAGAAGCCAGTAAGTCTGATCAGTTTTACCAAGGGGTGTTGGGTTGAGCGGGTAACCGGGTTGTGGAGGTTAGATGGGCAGTCGCTCCTTGTAAAACACTGGTACTCAGTTGCATCGTGACTGGAAGTCGACCCTAACATATGTAATTGGGATAAAGGCTCTTGAGATAATAACGGCAATAATAATGAGATATAAGCACCGCAGGACATCTGACGTCATCAGACAGAAAGTAGCGACCCCGCGGGGCTATATATACTGAGTCCTCCAAGGAGAGTATACTGTCCCCAATCTCCGGCTGGTCGGAGTGAACCATGACGGTAGTAGGTCTCACGCCTCTGGCTTGGCTTGGCCGTCCAGAGTGGAGTCGCTGGAGCAGGGTTAGTAGCCCTGCTCGGAGGATAGGTGCCTCGTGGTAAGTGACCCACAGGGAGCGCGTAATCTGCGTTTAAAATCCGCCGAGGTATCCTCACACTTCAGTCGTTCATGATGTCCCTGTTGCCCTCTTGTTGCTATTCAGTTACTGATTCCCGGGGGTCTGAGTCTAAGTCTCCACCTGCCATTTTTTACATGTATCTAATACATTGTCATCGGCAGGTATCCATAGTTCGCGTAGTTTCCCCATTCCTAGTCCATTAGCATCTCAATCACAATAGCCCAAGTAGTTTTCATCCATAGGTAGCAACAGTTTAGCACTGAAACGGGGATAGTCCTTGAGTACATTTCTATAGTGTATAAAGGGATAATCGTCGGTTTTGTGTCACCATTTCATTAAAGTTGTCTCAAAAGGGCTTCAGCGTGTTGGCTTCGGCCCCACGTTTTCCTGCCGAAAATTCGGAACTCTGTAGTCCCGAGGTCTGGAAGAGACATACAAAATAATAATAACATATAACGCAACAAATTCGGAGAGTGGGGCTCGTGACGCCACGTCTGGGTATGTAAAATTTGTACTAAGCAGTGACTTAACACAATATTCAAGCGTGTTATATCTTCGTTATTATTTGTTTGTGAGAAGAAGAAAAGAAAAAATACGTGTCCATTATTTTAGGGTTATCTAAAAGACGGACTAATTACTTTTTTTAATTCACCATTCCTATTTCATAACATTCATTTCTATACATTTTAAGACAGTGTAGTATTGCTCTTGAAGTTCCACATCAGGTGTTTTACATCTTCAATTTTTATAAGTCAACAGAGAGTGCTTATCAGATTGAACAACTTTTGCTGAAACGTCATACCTCTATATGCTATAGTCTAGCTGGGACCCTGGAGTTCCACATCAGGTGTTTTAGATCTTCAATTTGTATAAGGCAATAGAAAGTGCTTATCAAATTGAACAACTTTTGCTGAAACGTCATACCTGTATATGGTACAGAGAAGCTGGGCTCTTGGGGTTCTACATAAGGTGTTCCAGATCTTCAAATTTATTATCTCAGCTGAAAATGCTCATCACATGAAACAATTTTTGCCATGGCACCATTTTTGTATCTCTTATAGTTTTGTTGGTCTGTTGGTGTTCTGCATCAGGTCTTCAAGTTTCGAAGATAAATTATAGCCTATATGTTGACCAGGCTTAATACTGATACAACAAAGAAAAAATCATTGAAATCCGTTGAGTAGTTCCGAAGATTAGCGTGTACAAACAAACAGACATACAGACATACAGACATACAGACAAAATTTTTTTTTTGGATTTGTGCTCCATTACTGTTTCTAAACCCCACCCAATTATTATTTTTTTAATATATTCAATGTACAGACACACTTTTTTTACAGATTTATTATATGTATAGAAGAAAGATTTTCCGTAATTTCCAACTTATTCTTCCAATTTATATCGTACTTTTAATAACATATTTATTAACTAATTTTGTACCAATACCAGCTGGTTCCCAATTAAATAGTCACCAAACTTTAAGTACAGAATCACAGTTTTTACTTTCATTTATTTTGACCGGGGCAATAAAAAAAAAAAACAATTTAAAAGCCCAATACATTAAACTCTGTAAATCCACCATTACCCGCTGAATATTCATGACAGTGCACTCGTAGGTAGCTCAACTGTCCCAGTGTACGGAGGCCTAAGCGCGCACGCCACCATTACTTATGCATTAACCCTAGCCGACCAGTGTTGCCAACGACACGTCTTTTTTCCCTAGGTCTATGTCTACCTACAATCACAGAGAAACTTCGTCATTTCTTCAGAAGTTCAAGTTAAAATGTTTTATTTCAAATAGACCTATAATAGCTCTTTTGAAGCGTCAAACTAGTTGCACTTAGTACTTAATGATATACGCAATAAAACTATAGTTAATTTTTTATACCAAGAAGATTTATATCTTTTTAAAATCACATTTACTATTAAAATCATAAACTATTTAAGTAAAAACCTGAAACTAAAACGTCAAAACATAGCATTTTGTATGTCAATATACTTGTTTTCTATCTTAAGTAAAAAAAACATACGCGTAGATCTATAAACTTATGAATATGCAATTTTAAAATATTCTACGTAATTTTCTCATCTGGTCTAGGCAGTTTCCAAAATCCGAGTTGGCAACACTGGCGACCAGTAAGCGGTCCCACCGGCCCCGAGGAGTGATCGCATGATTTTATTCTACCACTCGTCTCTTGGAAGAGTTTCTACCAGTTTTGACAATTAATCTGTTACGTGAGAGTTAGAAGTAATTGTATTTTTATTTTTGGGTTTATGTTGTTATTTAAAGAATAGAAATAAAGACTTAACTAAATATTTTGGTTCATGATTTTGTTCCATGTGTAAATAAATTGATTGGCTTTCATCAGAAATCACCAAATTGTGATATATCTACCTATATTTTTTTACATGAAAAAGCTAGAATATAAACTGTATTTATACCGTTTATAACAGTTATTCTAAACCCGTGAAATTGCCAGCCTTCATACAGAAATGAAACTGACATTTGCAAATCCACCACAAAAAATATTGTTACAGTTCCAATCTAAAATCCAATCCGGTTCACTTTGATGGAAATAACAGACAAAAAACATGCTCAAACCAGCCAATTACCTAACCAATCCATCTCAAAGAATATTTGAAAATTACAAAACAGAAGTGAAGTTAAATTATAACAAATCGAACGCAAAGTATCTTGTGCTTGAAAAGATGATTTCCTGTATGTCAAAGAAATCTGCGAGCTAGTTTCCGCCGTGGATTGGATATCAACTGCATCTGAAATGAAACGCTCTACACCGTATATTTTAAAGGTAAACCCGTTTTATTATGTCACATGTTGCCGAACGAAATGTATTTTTAAAGATATTGGCTGAGTTTTCGTTTTTTTTTTGCTGAATCAGTAGTATACTTTTCAGTAAAATGTAATGAGTAAAGCGAAGGGTCAAGGTCTCTTTAGGATATCCATAGTTACGGTTAAAAAACAATCAAATTACAAACATTGGTATCACAAAACGAAAGTTTTTAATCAAGTAGCTACAACTACATCTAGTTATGCTACGCCGTAGCATGCTACGAAACGTCGTAGCCGTAGCAACGAAGAAAATCATAAGACATTTTGAAGGATTCTGTAAATGCGAAAATAAAAAGAAAAATATATCTTGAGTGGCGGACATCTGAATGTTTTCTTCCGGTGGAACAAATTGAAAAGCTGGTTCTTTACAAGGGAGGAAAGGTAGACACTGAATTACGAAGAACTGGGCCGATCATTGCGGTCGACCCAGCTGCTGTGTAATTCTTGCTGGGAACTGTAATTTTATGTAATGGTATGGTTTGAGTAATGTGAAGTTATTTAAGAGCTTATTGGTATACCTATACAGTTTCATGAAACACTTGGAAAATATACCTAACATATTATCAATAGGAACTTCATTTTCGTGTTTTTACTGTGATTATATGTGTGTTATATGTGTGTATTGTGACTTTGAGACTCTTTGGGTATTTTTGTGTTCTATTCTATTAATCAGATTTTATAATAGTATTCTACAAAACAAAGAAGCAATCATTACATACAGAACTGAAACCTTATATCTTCAACAAAAATGCAACTGCAAAATAAAAGTCCAAGCTATCAATAGCGACATATTTCAACCGGCCAGGAAACGCAATATATAAGTACTTCCCATGGAGCCTTCACGGGAAAGAAGAAAAAAACTACTGCCTTCCGGCGACTCTGATTGTGTTACTGAATATCACGACGTTTGTGTGGATTCAAGTTACTTTGTGTTTGTGTGTGTGAATGTGTTTGTGTGTGAGTTTGAAAAAGGATGTTGTAATTATATGAAGACTAGCTGGTGCCCGCGACTTCGTCTGCGCAGGTTTAGTATTTCGAACAATATGTTTACAAATTGTAGCCTATGTGTTATGATGTATAAGCTATATTATTGTAAAGTTTCACTAAAATCCATTCAGTAGTTTTTGCGTGAAAGAGTAACAAACATCCATACATACAAACTTTCGCGTTTATAATATTAGTAGGATATGGTTTGGTTTCTAGGTGTTTTATCCAAAGTAGTTCAATATTTATAATTTTATTGATGTTTGGAAGGTTATCGTTGGATTTAGATTAGGCTGCAGCATTTGTAAGATTTTCAGACAGCTCAGCGTTTTTGAAGTCAGTTTTCAAATGCAACATACTGTTAAATTTAGGACTACAATATGTTTTATATATGGTTTGGAAAGACATTCGACACCATAAAAAAGTGTTTTATATAATCAAATACTATTCTTGCATCCCTCTATTTTATTGCACCAAAACATCACCTAAAAGAATGATTTGCACGTTGTCTAACTCCAAGGCTATTAACCCTGAGACTGGGGGCCATTTGCACGGTGTCCTGCGGCGGATTGCATATCACTGTCGCGCGGCTTATTATACCAATTATGAAGACTGTTTCTGAAGGATTGGCGTTTTGCTCTTTGAAGTTGGTGAAATGGTTATATTATTGTTGGGATGTGAAAGGGTTTTAGGTACATGTATTTAATGTAAAAAGCTAGCTCATACATTGTATATTTAGCTTACAAATGAGACACAAGGACGGGTAGAAAACAAAAATATTATTTCTTGTGTTTGATCGAATTATTTATATTTGGGAATGACAGAAAACTATTTCTGATGAATAGGTAAGTTTGTTTCAGATATTGCTTATACATACGTTTATGTTTAAGCTACTTACCTCAACTTTTAAATTCGATTCAAAATGAAATCTTTTCAATAACCCTGAATAAAACATCAACAAGAGGAAATATGTTTATTTTGAATGTAATTAATGTTTTGTAATAAAACTTTTTCCAACGAAAACCAACAAGCTAGAAAATCAAGAAGCGCCACTTGGAAACTTGTATCATTGTTGCTCGCACAAGTTTGCGAAACATTTTGCAGCTAACTTAATTAGGAGTTAAAAACTTGTTTTAATTTTTTTCTTGATAGTACTTGAAAGTTTGTATTGCAAAACGACTTTTTGTTGCGGTTTTTTAACGTTTACGCTTTTTTTACGAACGATAGCTCGTTTGAAAATTGTGAAATAAATGCTTTGAAAAGTTGTTTCGTTAGCTCAGGCTTCAGCGTTATCTATTAAAGTACAATTTATTCGCATGCCCAAAACAAAATGTCTAACTTTATTTGCTATTCCACAAAACAAATGAATACCGAATTACTTGTGTGCTACAACTCGTCCCAAAAAAGTAGAAATAAAACTTTTTTTGGTGTGTCGCATTTATATGACATCGCATATCAACTTCATTTTTATTTGACGCATATATCCGCCGGCGGCATTTGTGGGGTTAACCAATTCACCTTTCGTCGTACCTTTTCGTATAGACGTATACTCATATACCCTGCCTACTTCTACTTTATAGTTCAGGATAGTGTAATAAAAGGATGGAGCCTACATTTATGTGAAGGAAAAGTTGGGTAGTTTTCCTGAGGGTACTTTTGAGTTAATGCAATTACATTGGTTAATGATTCGGGAAGTAAACGGGTTACGTCAATACCGATAATTTTCATACAGTTGCGATCAATATTGAAATTGGGAATGTCAAATAAGAAATTTTCAAATCAAAGATACCAATGTTGAAATAAAAGTGTTAAAATTTCTTATTTGATCGCAACTGTATGAATCATCAAAGAGATGTCGTGGTGGCCTAGTGGGCAAAGAACCAACCTCTCGAGTATGAGGGCGCGGGTTCGATTCCAGGTCAGGCAACTTTGCAACCAATGCAACTTTTCTTTGTATGTACTTTTTAAGTGTATCTTAGACACCAATGACTGTGTTTCGGATGGCACGTTAAACTGTAGGTCCCGGCTGTCATTGAACATCCTTGGCAGTCGTTACGGGTAGTCAGAAGCCAGTAAGTCTGACACCAGTCTAAACAAGGGGTATCGGGTTGCCCGGATAACTGGGTTGAGGAGGTCAGATAGGCAGTCGCTTCTTGTAAAGCACTGGTACTCAGCTGAATCCGGTTAGACTGGAAGCCAACCCCAACATAGTTTGGGAAAAAGGCTCGAAGGATGATTGGTATCATCAAAGAAGTACCCATTTTATTCAACTAAATAATTCTATGTCCGTATTATTCTTTGTAAAACCAACATGACCATGTAAACAAGCCATCTAATTCGAGTGTGAAGTAAAATATTGTTAACGCACTCCATCGCGTAGCGAGTTCCGTGGTCACGCGCCGGCTCGCCGAGCACCCCCACCCCGCACGTCACTCGCCGGCAACAACGGACGAGTCCACTTCGTTCATTTTTTCATTTACCATTTTAATTGTAATTTCGGCACATTTTCAGCAGATTAAACAGTTTATTGATTCACTACAGTTCTTTAATTGAAGAAGCATATTCAACGACTCAACATTGGTCCATCTTCACCGCATAACCAGCGCAATATTGGATTATAACCTATCAAGCATTACAACGAGACATCGCGCGGCACACGTGGAGCTCGAAAGGATTACGGATTACGGATTGGTATCGAAGTGTATTAACACCGTTTTATATTATTAACAGTGATCGTGAGTGCATTCTTGGTGATACTTGCAGGTAAGTACTCTCTTTGTCTTGCCGGGCCGTCAAAATGGGGTTAGATTTGGATTTACGTGATCTCACTAAGAAAAGAGGTAGTCTGCGATGCAGAATCACAAATTTCGGCAAATATGTGAATTCCCTAGACAAAACGTCATTAAACGATGAACAAGTCGTGGAGCTTCAATTACGCGTGTCTAGTGCAGAGCAGATCTTCGCCGAGTTCCAGGAAATTCAATCCCAAATCGAGGAGCTCTCCGACGAGGCAGAGTTGTCACCTCAGTTGGAGACCAGAGATTCAATTGAATCACAATATTATTCAATTATGTCAGTAGCCAAATGCATGTATAACAAACCAGAAGTTGCATCAAATAACTCGCAAAACTGTAAGAATAATAATAATGTACCTATTAAATTACCGACGATTTCGTTGCCATCCTTTGACGGTTCATTTGAAAATTGGCTAGAATATCGTGACACATTTGTTTCCTTAATCCATAACGCAACCGAAATTAGTACGATTCAAAAATATCATTATTTACGGTCTTCATTGAAAAGTAGTGCCTTACAGGTCATAAAATCGTTAGAATTCAGTACAGATAATTATCAGGTAGCCTGGGAGTTGTTGACCAACAGGTATGATAACAATAGGTTATTAATTAATAATCACGTCAAATCGCTCTTTACTTTACAAACCATTACTAAAGAATCACCTGTTCATTTACGAAAATTAATAGATTCAGTATTAAAAAACCTCAGATCGTTAAAAATTATGGGTGAACCCACGGAGCATTGGGACACTCTAATTATTTATTTGATTGTTAGCAAGTTAGATTCTATTACGTGTAAAGAGTGGGAGAACAAAAAAGGTTCATTTGGCAAAGACGCTAAAGTAACATTAGACGACCTATTACAGTTTTTAAAAGACCGTTCGGATGTTTTAGATATGGTACAAGCTCAAGGTCACAAACAGCCTATTGAATCGTCAAAAAAGCCACTTAGTACATCTCAATCTACACAACAAATTCGTAGCTTCATTTCACGTAAACAACCGCCGCGTGCAAGTACATCTGCAGCAAAATCATTGCGCGCCATCAAGTGCGTTATGTGTGACGGCAGTCATCCACTATACATGTGCATTGATTTTCTTAATTTATCTGTACAAGATAGGCATACATTCGTTTCAAACAAAAAGAACTTAATCTGCCCAAATTGCTTACGAACTGGGCATTCAATAGATGAATGTCTGTTCGGGTCATGTAAACAGTGTTCACAAAAACACAACAGTCTCATTCATTTAAATAATACGAGTTCAAGTTGTAACTCAATTCGTTTTATACCTACAGTTACGCACACTGACGCGACCGCCGACGCCTTGACGCCGGCCGGCGCGGACACACAAGCGAATACTCTTTCCTTACATACTCATTCTTATCATTCAAAGCAAACCGTGCAGTCTATCACATTAGAACAGGTTCTGCTTTCAACTGCACTTGTTGAAGTCTGTGACATCAATAACACATATATTGTTGTGCGTGCCCTGCTCGATAGCGGCAGTCAACGATGTTTCATTACAGACTCACTTTGCAAACATTTACGTTTAGATACCATACAGTCCACTCATAACATTACTGGTATAGGTAATAGTGTTCAGCGATCAGAACAGTCTTGTGAACTCTTCATGCGCTCAAGGATTAATAACTTTAGCACACGTTTAAAATGCTGCGTTTTACCTAACATTACATATTGTTTACCAAATACTCACATTGAATGTACGTCATTACAATTACCGCAAAACATAGAACTCGCGGATCCGAGGTACTATGTACCTTCGGAGATCGACATTCTTATCGGAGCCGACGTGTTTTGGGGTTTGCTACGGGACGGCTTAATACGCTTACCTAGCGGGCCTTATTTGCAAAACACCCAATTGGGTTGGATAATTTCGGGCGCATTAGCCAATAATAAACATGTCGAAAATACAACAAATAACATGATAAGTTGTTCATTGTCAAGTTCATATTCATTGTTAGATATTGATCATCAATTAAAGCGTTTTTGGGAATTAGAAGAGGTTGACAGTGGCCAATCAAAAAATAATATTTTCACAGAAGACGAAAGGGCGTGTGAGGAACTTTTTACCTCCACCACCACTCGCGATTCCGACGGTAGGTTCGCGGTTCGAATTCCGCTACGTGAATCAGCTGATTCGCTCGGCGATTCATACGAGTTAGCGAAGAATAGGTTATTATCTTTAGAACGAAGGTTAGATCGTTCCCCCGAATTAAAATGTATGTATTCCGATTTTCTTAAGGAATATTTAGCGTTAGGGCACATGACCCGCATCGACACATTTTCATCACCGTATTATTTTTTACCACACCATTGCGTACAACGAGAAAGTACCACTACTAAACTGCGCGTCGTGTTCGACGCCGGTGCGAAAACAACTTCGGGCAAATCATTAAACGATTTACAGTATATTGGCCCTCCGCTGTTAAATGATTTAGTGACTATTCTTCTGCGGTTTAGACAATTCGCGTACGTAGCATGTGCCGATGTGGAGAAATTATTTAGACAGGTCAATGTACAATCTGATCAACGTCAACTGCAGTTAATTATGTGGCGAGATAATAAACAAGACCCTATAGGTATATATCGACTAAATACCGTGACGTACGGTACCGCGTCTGCGCCGTACTTAGCGATGAGATGTTTACGACAGTTAGCATTCGATTGTACTGATGAGCAAGTTTCAGATAAAATTTTAAATTCATTTTATTGTGACGATTTTATTTATTCGCATAATAATAAGCAAGAGCTATTAAGGCTATGCAAAAATATTACTGAAGTTTTAAAGGCAGGTTGCTTCCCGTTACGTAAATGGTCTTTTAATTTCGATGTTAGTTCATCAGATAGTTTTACAAAATCACTATCACTCGATAAAACTACACAATGCAAAACACTCGGTTTACGTTGGTGTAACAGCAGTGATGAATTAAATTTTAAAACTAATTTAAATATTAACATTGATGCCACTCAACTTACTAAACGTAAAGTACTTTCCATTATATCACAGGTCTATGACCCACTGGGGTTACTAGCGCCAAATATTATTATTACTAAAATTCTTATTCAACAACTGTGGCTACGTAAAATCGGCTGGGATGAGCCTGTACCATCCGATTTAGCATGTTCCTTTATTAAATTAATTACTTCTCTTCAACATTTATCAGAAATACACGTTCCGCGACATGTAACTACACAGCATGCACAACAATTGGAACTACACATATTCACAGACGCTTCGCAAGACGCTTATGGCGCTTGTGCATATATACGTAGCACTTGTGAACAAACGAATAAAGTTGTTGTTAGATTGTTATGCGCGAAAAGTAAGGTCGCACCATTAAAGGTGGTTAGCGTACCACGTCTAGAACTGTGCGGTGCGTTAGTTGGTGCGCGCCTTTATAAAAAGATTGCCACTTCTATGGATTTAACGTTTGGAAGGGTATATTTTTGGAGCGACTCGACAATTGTTTTGGGTTGGTTGCGGACTCATCCTACCTTATTAAAAACATTTGTCCAAAACAGAGTATGTGAAATTAATGATTTGACTACCGGCTGCGTTTGGTCATACGTGCAGGGCGTGTATAACCCAGCTGACCTGTTAACGCGTGGTATCCATCTAACGGAACTTATTCATAACGACTTGTGGTGGGTCGGTCCAGGGTTCGTTTTCGATGGCGATTATGGTGTATCTAGTACCGATATACCTTTGACCGATTTACCTGAAACTAAACCTAATAAAGTTGTTGGGTTATACTCGTCATGTAACGTGTTTCCTTTCGAAAAATTTTCATCTTTCACTCGTATGATACGAGCGGCTGCATATATTTTGCGATTTATACATAACGCTCGTTATAAACACGAACGTAAACAGGGTTCATTAACCGTTGATGAATTACGTAACTCAACTATTTTACTTGCGCGATTATCTCAAAACGATTCATTTTCTCAAGAATACAATTCATTGTTAAATAATTCATCAAATACAAAATTTTCCCGTAATTTGTCCGGACTTAACTTGTTTCTTGATAAAGATTTAGTAATCAGGGTAGGAGGTAGATTGAATAATTCTACTGAGTTCACCTACGATAAAAAGCATCCTGTATTGCTTTGTAGCAAGCACAAATTCACTTCGCTTCTATTTGAATATAAACATAAATACTTATGTCACGCTGGCCCACAGCTACTACTCTCGACCATTCGCGAAGAATGGTGGCCACTTGGTGGCAGAAATCTAGCTCGTTCAACTATTCACAAATGCGTTCGTTGCGTTAGGATGAATGGAAAAACATTGAGCCCTATAATGGGTAACTTACCATCTAACAGATTGGTACCGGGCTTTCCGTTCATGCATACTGGTACTGATTATTGTGGTCCAGTATATATTTTAAACCGCCAAGGGAGAGGTTCTCGATTAATAAAATGTTATATATGCATCTTTGTGTGTTTTGCTACTCGCGCTTTACATTTTGAACTGGTGACAACTCTGTCTACTGAGGGATATCTTCTCTGTCTCAAGCGATTCATATCACGCAGAGGCAAACCCGCTGTCATATATTCGGACAATGGGAAGAATTATGTAGGCGCAGCTAAGGAGCTAGGTGAATTTCTGTCTACTCACTCAAATGCATTAATCGAAGGGGCCGCTTTGGACGGTATTTCGTTTAAATTTATTCCACCCTACTCACCTCATTTTGGTGGCCTGTGGGAGGCAGGGGTGAAATCCTGCAAGTATCATCTTA
This sequence comes from Helicoverpa armigera, assembly GCF_030705265.1. Taxonomy (NCBI): domain Eukaryota; kingdom Metazoa; phylum Arthropoda; class Insecta; order Lepidoptera; family Noctuidae; genus Helicoverpa; species Helicoverpa armigera. The sequence goes on along the minus strand of NC_087132.1, from coordinate 1,502,891 downwards.
GACGCGTCTTAGGCAATTCACACCTCACGTTTGAGGAATTTTATACGGTGTTAGTGCAGGTCGAGGCCGTCCTTAACTCCCGTCCGTTAACTCCACTATCATCTGATGCCAACGATCTGCAAGCTTTAACGCCTGGACACTTCTTAATTGGGCGCCCGCTTACCGCACCTTTATGCGACGATATCACTGACGCAGTCACCACTCGCTTGCCACGTTTTGATCGAATCGAACAAATGCGCCAACACTTCTGGCGGAGATGGTCAAAGGAGTTTGTCAGCGAATTGCAAACGCGCACAAAATGGAAGGCCAACAAGAGCGAAGTCACGGACAACACACTTGTTCTCATCAAGGACGACAACTTGCCTCCTTTGAAGTGGCGTCTAGGACGAGTAGTGGAAGTCCATACCGGTAAAGACGGAGTCTCCCGAGTAGCGAAGATCCGTACAGCCTCTGGAGAAGTACAACGCGCCTTTAGTAAGATCTGCCCGCTACCAGTACAGATGTCCGATACTGCTGGAAGCCAGGACATTCCAGGGGCCGGAGGATGTTAACGCACTCCATCGCGTAGCGAGTTCCGTGGTCACGCGCCGGCTCGCCGAGCACCCCCACCCCGCACGTCACTCGCCGGCAACAACGGACGAGTCCACTTCGTTCATTTTTTCATTTACCATTTTAATTGTAATTTCGGCACATTTTCAGCAGATTAAACAGTTTATTGATTCACTACAGTTCTTTAATTGAAGAAGCATATTCAACGACTCAACAAATATGAATGTGCAAACATTGCACCTGGGTGCATCGTTGCATTCGGTCCCCTGTGGCGCATTAGTGCAATTATGAGGACATAACCTTCGGACCGTGTTGGACAAACACATGTAAAAAATAGAAAGAGGTGTTATTTCATGCGATGAAATTAATATGTGGGCAATCAAATATGTTTGTGGAAGGTGGGAAGTAAATATAAATAGTTTATTATTTGGTTTAGAAAACTGGAATAATATTATAAAATATTTTTCAGGTTATTTAGCTTGCAATAAGCCGTGGCACCGTTTGCTGTTAAGTATTTAAATGTTGTAATTTGAGCTCTGTTAGATCTTCAAAGATGAATATACAAACCAATGAAAATGATCAACAATTTTAATATCAAACAGCCATAAACACAAACTAAATAAAATCGAATACGGTAATTAAACTCAAAACATACATTTGCCAATCACATCCAACAAACAAACAGACAAACAAAAAAAATCAAACAAAAACAAAAAAAATCAAACAAAAACAAAAAAAAATATCGCCACTTCATTATTCCGCCTCAAATCGTAGGTGTAACCGCGCGGAATTTTATCATGGCCGACTATGTCGAACGTATTCGTGCCTCCCATGGCTACAGAAAGATTTAATTGCTGAGCGGACGTGACGCACGGACGATACGTGGCCATCGGAAAAACTCCCGGTCCCTTTAGTTGGGCGCACTGTATTGTATTGTTTATAAGTTTATTGAATTCCGTATTCGATTTTTGAGTGGGAATTGCTTTTAAAAGTTGCGTTGTTATGTTCGAGTTGTTACGTGGATGATATACGGTTTTGGTTTTTCATAAGGTGTAGAAACATAGTGATAGAATTCAGTAGTTTCAACGTCTCTTTAAAATTGGCAATTAATGGGCTATAATGTGTGTTTCCTAAGTTCTTAACTTTATTTACCGAGAAAACCTTTAAATACGCTATGGTCTAGTAATTACCCAAAAAGCAAGATTCACATTTATCCTTGTTTTTATATTTATTTCCAAGAAATTAACTAAGTGTTGACCCCCGAGAGTGTCTGAGGGTGAGAAGAAAAAACTTATGTCTTCATAAATTTGATTTAAGGGCAGAAATATAACGTGGGTCTTGAGTAATTCTTTATCTTGGCCTTCAGATACACGAATGAGAGTGAATTCTTACTACACTACTATTTATCTACATTACGGTATTATTTTTTTATAGAGTTAGTGTGTTCATGTGTTTAGTCTTTGTCAGAAGATGGTAGGTGTCAGAATCATGTCAAAATGTTCAGTCGTGTTTTGTTTTTGTTTGGTTTAGAATACATTAAACAAGACTTAATACAAAATGTAATTCAAAATAAGGCTTTGATTTTGGATTGCGTATTGCAATGGGCATTATACCTATCTGTTGAGATAAAAATATATACAGATGGGCTATCCTCACAGCCGGAGGGGTCACTTGATGATTTCCCTACCAAAAAGACGATCTTCTAAATTAATATTATTGTTACAAAAATACAACAGAATGAAAGACTTCCACTATCCAGAGATAACAGAATAATTGTGATTGATGGTACCCGAGAGTAAAATGCAGGATTGTTCTAAACATAACGATGACACATCTGACTGATCCATCAATTTCCATGAAGTTTTTTGGCGAATCAATAACGCGGATTCCATTTAGAAATATACACGTATAAATAAACCAGTGTGTGCAGGTTTTGATTGAATGTTTACGTATTGCGAAATGGATATTACAGGTAAATAGAAAAAGCCTGAAATTGGAACTAGCTTCTGACTAATCATTAAAACTTCCAATTAATTCCACTTTCTTCACTAATATTGATAAATAACTTTTTAGAATATGTGGATTTATTTCAACATATTTTTATGATGCTCACAATATCATATTACAGTGTCAAGTGACTTCAACTTCGAAAAACTTTACTTATTCCAAGTGATACAACTACCATTATTTCTTCTCCAACAGGCTCCGAGATTACAGACAAGTAAAGGTCATCCAGCTAATTCAACTCAGATCAATCGTAATTTTTCTCAAGCCACAAAGCCTAGTAACGCAATATAAACTAAAATAAATGCCGTTTAGGGACGTGCAAAACGCTCCAAGTAGTGCTCAACGGAATTTACGAGTGCGCGCATGTTACTTTGTCCGGTTTAATTAAACCTTCCCTAGTACATTAATATCAATTATGGTAATCCACCCAGAGTGGATTCAACTGCCGACCTTATTCGGAGATTCCGGTTCTTGGATTGTGGTACAAGATTTCAATATAGCGGGCTGTTTAAGGACCGTATTGTAAATTTTTAATAAGGGGTTTAGATATCTCTCGCTTACGTCAGCGATTTCGACTGCATCCAAGTTATGTAGTAACTATTTAGTCTGTTTACTTAAACAGAATATAAAACTTACTTATCATAAAAAAATTATATTCATACCGGGCATTTTTTATTTTATTTTTTGCAAACTAAACTTATCTTTTATTGACAATCCTTTTCGTCACTCCTTTGGCATATCTCGATGTAAAAAAATATTGCTCAACACAATTAAGTGCGCTATTTAATATACTTGTGTATACTATTTTGTTTTACATGAGTAACTTATATATGTTTCTTATCAAGTTTAAAACTAAGTTCGGACCTCAAAGCCAGGGGAAGCCAGAGAACCTTTCTTAGTCGTAGTCCTGCTCCACTTTAGAGAGGCCTTATAACTTACATGTACTACGCTGTTATATTGTTAGAAAACAGGAAATAATAAGTTATACATACTAATGTTACACAGCTAAAGAAAGTTTCACAGAATAGATCGTACACAAATATGGGAAGTAATTAAACTTCTATTACTTTCCATATTTATATGGGTATAAATAAAGTCGGTTATCTTGTTGTTAGTATTTCTTTGAATGACTCTTCAATCAATCTTAATAGCATCTGCTGTTAATTCGTCTGAGTACCGCAAAAATTCACTATTTTTTCTTTCAAAAAACAATACTTCTTTACAAAACTAAAAAATACTTCTTAAGTTTCAAATAACAATTAGATGAAACTAATCACTTTCAAACCATTCCAAGCCCAACTACAGTCAAAATCTGTGCCTACAAAGGTAGAATCGTTTCGAAAATTCTCACCCAAAGAAGCGTTACCTTAGGGCTCCAGGGCTTTATGTAGCAATCTCAGGCGTTCGACAAACTTTACGTTCCTTTTGAATACGTACAATTACGGCCAATAACTCGTTGTGAAATTGATTTTCAGTAGTGCTGGTGGTGTATCGATTTTGTTTCATATCGATTTAGGTTGAGGTAAAATAATTATATTTCTTTTATTTTAAGAAGCTATCTATATTTATAGTTTTGTTGTACTGGCAAAAAGTATGTTATTCATGCCAAAGGGTGACATAAGAAACAGGATGGTGACATACATTGTTCACTGTACTTTACAGCTTAGATACTGTTGTATACGATAAGCTTTTAAGAATTATTTATTTAATATTATTGCTATCAGCCGTGTAGCGACGGCTTAAGAATACACATGTCGCTACCCCTTCTTCCAGTGGGTGTCGTAGAAGTCGACTAATGGAGTAAAAAATGCACCGAACACCAGTGCGAGAGAAGGAAAACTCGGAAAAAAACCCTCTATCAACCCGTCTGGCCAGCGTGATAGCAGTAGGCTAAATACCTCCATGAGCAGCACAAAAAAGCCACGGCCCCTAGTTCCCGGCAGTCCCGCTATTCCCGGTCACGGTGGCGACCGTGGTTACGGTGGGACAGGGGGTGCGAAGAATCTCCGGGTTACGGGAGGCCACCAAAATAAACTGACTCTTGCGACGTACAACGGCCGCACGCTACGGCTTGACTCGCATCTGGCGCAACTCGAGGTGGAACTTGGGAAGATTAGGTGGCACATATTAGGGTTATGTGAAGTTCGAAGAGAGGGGGAGGACACCATAACCCTCGAATCAGGTCACCTAATGTACTTCCGAGAGGGAGACCAACAATCCCAAGGTGGCGTTGGGTTTCTGGTTAATAAGTCCCTAGCTGATAACGTTGTGGAGGTGTCTAGTGTGTCGAACAGGGTAGCGTACCTTATCATAAAGCTCACCGACAGGTATAGCCTCAAGGTAGTGCAAGTGTACGCACCGACCTCGACACATTCAGACGATGAAGTGGAGGATATGTTTGATGATATATCAAGGGCCCTCCACTTCACTACAAAGACCCACTACACCGTTGTCATGGGGGACTTTAACGCTAAAGTGGGAGTACAGATTTGCGGCGAATCGGCAGTAGGATCCCATGGATTTGGAAGCAGGAATCATAGGGGGCAAATGCTCGTCAACTTCCTCGAACGCGAGGGGCTCTTTTTGATGAACTCCTTTTTCAAAAAGCAGCCCCAAAGGAAGTGGACGTGGCAAAGCCCCGACACTATGACTAAAAATGAGATTGACTTCATCATGACGAACAAGAAGCATATATTCAGAGACGTCTCTGTGATCAATAGGTTTAATACCGGGAGCGATCACCGACTTGTCCGAGGCTCTCTGAATATCAACTTCAAGGCCGAACGTTTCCGTCTGATGAAGGCCAGGCTCCGACCAACACTGCTCCAAACCATGACAGGATCTGAAACGTTCCAGTTAAATTTGGAGAACCGATTTGCCGCCGTGGAAACCACAACAGACGTTAACCAGAACCACGAATATGTGGTTCGGATCCTCAGGGAGGAAGGTTCGAGATTCTGTAACATGCAGCGTAAGGGCAAGAAATCAAAGCTTTCGGAAGAGACATTAGGGCTTATGAAGAAACGACGTGAAAACCCGCCTGTCACTTCGTCAGCTAAGCGGGCTCTAAACCAAGAGATCAACAAGCACGTACGACGCGACCTCCGGTGCTCCAATACTCTTGCCATTGAAAGAGCAATTGAGCTGAATCGGGGTCAAAGGTGTTCGTACAATCTCTTGGAAGAAGCCACTTGACGAAGCTGACCACAACAAGTGGAGAAGTCGTTTCTTCGGTGCCGGCAGTCCTTTCGGAAGTGGAAAATTTCTATAGCCGGTTATACGCATCGCATGCATCTCGACCTGATCCCGGAAATGAGGATTCTAGAGCCACATTAACACGCCATTTCACCGAAGACCTGCCAGAAGTCAGCAGTGGCGAAATCGAGATCGCTCTGAGACAGCTCAAAAATGGAAAAGCCCCTGGCGAGGATGGCATTACAACAGAGCTATTAAAAGCAGGAGGAAACCCCTTACTGGTGGAGCTCCAGAAGCTTTTTAATGCCGTCCTGTTTGAAGGAGAACTCCAGAGGCGTGGAGTAGGAGTGTTGTCGTCCTGTTCTTCAAAAAGGGAGACAAAACCCAGCTGAAGAACTATCGACCCATTTCCCTCCTAAGCCACGTCTATAAGCTGTTCTCAAGAGTGATCACGAACCGACTTGCGCAAAGACTCGACGAATTCCAACCACCGGAGCAGGCTGGATTTCGGAGCGGATACGGCACCATAGACCACATCCACACAGTGCGGCAGATTATACAGAAGACCGAAGAGTATAATCAGCCCCTGTGTCTAGCATTTGTGGACTATGAGAAGGCCTTTGACTCGGTTGAAATCTGGTCTGTTCTGGAGTCCCTGCAGCGTTGTCAAGTAGATTGGCGATACATCCAAGTGATGAGATGTCTCTACGAAGCCGCTACAATGTCCGTCCAAGTACAGAATCAGCAAACAAGGCCCATACCGTTGCATCGAGGAGTGAGACAAGGGGATGTTATTTCCCCGAAACTGTTCACTAATGCAATGGAGGATATGTTCAAGACGCTGAACTGGAAAGGACGCGGCATCAACATCAATGGTGAACACATCTCTCACTTGCGATTTGCTGACGATATCGTCATCATGGCGGAAACGCTGCAGGACCTACAACAGATGCTGAACGACCTGGCTGAATCTTCTCTACGCATTGGCCTACGGATGAACTTGGACAAAACCAAGGTCATGTTCAATGAACATGTTCTACCGGAACCGATTGCGATACACGGCGCCGTTCTCGAAGTTGTTCGGAAATATGTATACCTTGGGCAGACATTGCAGTTAGGTAGAAACAACTTTGAGGACGAGGTGAATAGGAGAATTCAGTTGGGTTGGGCTGCATTTGGGAAGCTACGTCGAGTCCTAACATCGTCGATCCCACAGTGCCTAAAGACAAAAGTCTTCAATCAGTGCGTCCTACCTGTCATGACTTACGGAGCCGAAACGTGGACACTGTCGGTACGGCTGGTTCACAAGTTTAAAGTCGCTCAGCGGGCTATGGAAAGGGCTATGCTCGGCATTTCTCTGAGGGATCGCATCAGAAATGAGGTAATCCGTCAGAGAACCAAGGTCATCGACATAGCCCACCGAATCAGCAAGCTGAAGTGGCAGTGGGCTGGCCATATTAGCCGAAGAACCGATAACCGTTGGGGTAAACGCGTTCTAGAGTGGAGACCACGCCTCGGCAAACGTAGTGTAGGACGTCCTCAGGCACGGTGGAGTGATGACTTGCGCAAGGCGGCTGGCAGGAGCTGGATGCGAGAAGCCGAAAATCGATCTCAGTGGCGTGCACTTGGAGAGGCCTATGTCCAGCAGTGGACTGCTATAGGCTGATGATGATTGCTATCAGACGTCACTTATTATAAATCTTTCAGCAATACATGAAATATAAATACAACAATAAAAATGTAAATCATTTTAAACAATCATATCTTATCGATAAAATAATTTCCCTAACCGGACATCACTAGTCATAGTCACTTCGCGGCTATAGGCGTTAGTATTACAGTACCTACGCATTTTACGTAAAGACTTTTATGAAGGCAATGAAACGCCGCAGGATTTTACCGTTATGGCTATTTTCTGCTACGGGAGATGAAGCCAAGGTATGTAGTCAGCAGTTCTTCAATGAAGATGATAATTTAAGGGCTGTGCTCATTTTGTTACTTGGATACTTGGGTACTTCCCTTTTTATAGAGGTGGGCCGAGGAAATCAGTGTTTTATGTTGCTTGAGGTTTTATTTTGATAATTTGTTATTACTGGCCGGTTTATTTGTCAATGGCAAGGTTTTTTTTTTATTAGAGTTGATAAAATATTTCTTACAAATGCGATTATTTTTTGCATATTTTGTAGTTATTTAAACCTAAAATTGGTCCAGCTGTTTTTGCGTGAAAGAATAACAAACATACATCCAAACATTCTCACAAACTTTCACATTTATAATATTTACGGCCAGTTCATCAAAAGTTAAAGTTAAAGTAATGTCTAAAGTTAAAGTAACGGTCAAATTCGTTTTTTCAAGGCTAAAGTGACAGCAAAATTCATAGAAAAATTGAATTTAACCGTTACTTTTACTTTAGACATTACTTTGTCTTTTACTTTGGCTGTTTGTAGTTATTTAAAACTAAAAGATTTATCAATAAACGTAAAAAAAAGCTTAACAAAGAAAAGTTGAATGAAAGCCCAAGCAATTGAAAATCACTGCAAAACGTATTCAAGTGAAGAAGACTGTCAAGTCAAACTGCAATCTCGTGTAAGTACTGCAAAGTTGAGCAAGTTTAAAAGTACCATTAGATAATCTGCTTTGCGAGTAGGCTTTACAACTTCAGCAGTGCATGGGGAACACGGAATTCTTACAGTCGGTTTGGTTTGAGAGTATGTTTTTTTTTTTCAATGTTTATCGAATAAAGTATGTATGATTGCTGTAGAATTAGGTGACTAATTTGTGAATTAAAAATATTTTAAGTAAGCAGTTTAAGTTTTAAGTAAGTAAGTATGAAGATCAAGTTAACTCTATTTTTACCTCTAGTGCCTTTAATTACCTAAACGAAGGCAGAAAACTCATTTAGTGATAGGTATTTCATGTTGTATTTTTTTGCAATATACTGTTAAAGTTTAATTTTATCTATTTAAAGAGTTTATATAAATGTATGTGAAACTTATTACTTTTTAGAATACAAATTTAACACCCTTAGTAAAACTACATTCAGAATGTAAATCTGTGAACAGAGTAAATATGATAACAAACTAAAGAACCCTGTACAACAAATCATCATCCTCATTTCCCAATAAACAGCAAAACTTGGTACTCAGGAAAGTTGCGAGTTGCGAGCCGTTTCGCTAAGCAATTACGATCCTCAGTTAATTGAGGGCGACATCGACTCGTAATGCTATCGATGTCTACTCGCTTCCTGTTCACTCGATATCCTTATGATGAGGTTTTGTGTTGCGAGGAATTGGGGGGTGTGGCTTAGTCTTGGAAGTAAGGGATGTAGGTGATGGTAGTGGGCTGGTATCGTCACCTTTGTGATTAAAATAATGTATTACCCCAGAGTACTTAGTCGGCTTCTTCTGAACATACTTCGAAATATAGGTGTAGGATTGCCGGGATAAAAAAAATATTCGGTCAATTTTTGACACTAATGTTTATTTGAATTAAAAAAGATTCTAAAACAATTGAAAGCCTCTTCAAACTTTTCAAAACATCATCTAAACGTCACATAATTACTACAACCTTCGAGCAAGCATCTTTATTAACCCTAAAATGTTTACGCGAAAAATTATTTTACGCCTGCGAGGTGTGTTTAAAAATAAAAAGAATATAGGTAGGTAGCAAAAAACGCCTCGGGACGGATAGCCGGAAATAAAAAGGTCGTCACTGTAAAGCTACGGATGTCTACTAATAAAGGAAGCGGGAATCAGTCTGTTGCAGAAAGGTTTTATTATCATGTCGCTAATGTTGAAGGTATATTACATTTTTTCGGCGCGAGTAAAGGCGGGTTATTGTTTTCGTCATCACTTTTGTTACGATGTGTAAGTGCTGGTTTATGGGTTACATGGCGTTTTTTGAAAGATTTTTGTTTTAGGGGTTTTTGGTTAATCTTTATTGGTGTTAGTAATGTAGGGTTAAGTGAAAATTTTCAACCTAGACTCTTGAGTGATGAAAACTACATAGGTTTATCACAACATAACACTACCTACATCTGATTAGGAAGTACACGTTTATCAGACATTACAGTACATTAAAATTGAAGAATACAAAAAAACGGGAAACTAAAGTCCGTAATTACCTGCAAAATATTTCATATTTCTACTAAAAGTCCCCCAAAGTCTAACGCGTACACAAAATCCCCAAAACTTAGTGACCTCAAAACATAGCCTTACAAAATGGCACAGACATTCCAACCAACGTCACCTAGTTTTCTATCAAATTATGAATACTGACGTCACGCCAAAATATATGTCGTTAATCCACTAAACTAAAATGTGAAGCTGCGGATTTCAGCTCGAGAATTCACGAATTTCAGTCCCCCCTGAAAATTTGCTTAGCGGGCCTTATAATGGAATCATGGTCGATCTTACAGCGTCCAGAACAAAATTGTTTTGACCTGCCGTGTATCTGGGTGGATTTTGCGAAAATATATTTGAGGGGGATTTTTAGTTTTGTGTATAAACCTAGGTTTTGTTGCTACTGTTTGAATTTTGTTTATTTTTATAGGAATGAAGTATTTCTTTCCGTGTTAAAATGGTGGAAGTGGCAGATTTTATTTTAATAAGTACTCGAATAAAATTACCCATAGTTTAATTTTGTTCTTCAATTAGATTGGGTTCTTTGTGGACAAAAATCTAAGTGATATTTAGAATTATTTGATGGATTTTATTTATTTTATATTTATTTACTAGGTCTTTTTTATATGCGTTAAAGTAGTGGTTGCGGTATTTTATAGTTTAGTAGCAATAATAAATACGAAGACCTGTTAATAAAATCGCACTCGATAACTATTCTTATATCGTAAAATGCAAATGTTTAGTGACCCATTTAGCTTTTATGAACAGTTCAATAACAGTTTCCACAATTGTCCTTAGAACTTATTTAATCAACGAACAACTTTTCTTGCTTATGCGCTTTAAAAAAGGAACTTATTTATATTTTCTAAACTCCTGAAATATTGCTAAAAGAATACTCAACCAATAAAGGTACCTAAAATTCTTCCACTTAATGCATTCTTCGAAACTAAGGTAGTCGCAGTAACCCGATAAAGTTAAAACGCTCGAGTGAGCGAACCAAATTGATCCCGCACGGGAGTCCGCGATCCGGTCGGATATATTGTGTTAAATCACATGTAGTAAGAGTTCAGTTAGATGTAAATAAAGCGGGCGTACTGGATTTTTAAGTACACAATATTGTATGCAATGCTGTCTTATTTGTTTATTGGAAATGTTTCCATTCGGATATTGTATTCGGTTTGTTATTGACTCGGGTAGAGGGAAGAATTGTGGGTCGGTTTTTTTGTAAGTTAGTGTATTTGTATATGGTAGTTTTCTACTAAGCTGTTCAGAAAGTAAATCGTACTGCGTCTATTTGCATCTTTCGTGACATAATAATATGGTTATGTAGAAGATAGAAACTCATTTGACTTTACATTCAACAGCACATTCGATTATAAATAAATCAAAATACAGTGACTTAAATTCAATTCATAGATAGCCTGTTGTATTTTTATTTTATCTGCACCATTTTACATCAATAAATCAGCACGAGTATGCACGTAAATAATTTAATAAAGAGTTCTCCAATACTACAAAGCTTTTTAAACGGCTTTATTTAAAATTGACGAATTCATTACAATTGTAAATGTAAAATACACGATTTATTTTATCGAAAAAAGATTTCAAAGTGCAATTATTTTGGAGTACACTGCTTTCAATCCGTAACACTAGTAAAAAAATCTTTTTTGAGTAAAAAATAATCTGAGATAACAATGTACCTATGAAAAGAGGTCCCAAAGTATCTCATTAATGATAAGCTCTAAGACGATACTTAAAAAGGGTTCAAAAATGGAACATCATATTGAACGGAACAAAATCTTGACGTACACTGTAGTGCAGTATAAACTGGACAGCAGAGCGTATCATCTGGCGTATCGGTCGGTGCGAAGATGCAATTGTTCCGGCTGGCGTGCCCACTAACTAGGTTGGCCTTCATTACTACATGCCATGTTAACGTGCACCTATGTGTATCAGTTGTGACGTGTGTTTATTGACGTTCACTGTAATTATTATGCGGTGTGTTTTATTGCAATCGAGTGTAATGTACAATTAAGTGGGAATATGTGCCCATTTAATTGTTTATATTTAAGCGTGCGCTTGAATACGGTGCGTTTATTAAATTCCGTGGTTGTATTGTTATTGGTGTGTTTTGTCGAGTATTTGATGAGTATTTATGTGGCTTTTAGTATTGACGTGTTTTGAATACATTTATTTGGAAAACAATATAAATAAATCCCATGTTTTATATTCGGAAAAAATAAACTCGGTTAAGAGAACGTATAGTTTGTAAAAATGTCGATTTTAAAACATATCAGTACTATAACTTCGCTCAAGTCAAACTTTCTTATTTTCTCAGACACTGAAGTATCTTTCGTTGAAACATTTCAATATAACTCGTGCTCAGTGCTAAACAGAACCATAGTTACTTCCCAAAAGCAGCACTTATTTGCTAAAACAAACAGTTATATCCTACACCAGATCCCAGGTCCTCGTTTCGGCACCACGTTTCTGAAACCACGGAACGCGATTAAGTCCACTCCAACACAACGCTATTACAACAAACTATAGAACCGACGCGAACCGGCTTCGTCCGGACTAAACCGGTTAAGACCGCCCCAGACCGGTTGCGTCCGGAAATGTTCTTTACTACTTGTTAATGTAATCGGGCGCCACAAATTCAATCGGCTCTCGTAGGAGAGATTTTTTTAATTAGATTTTTATGTCGCGCTAGATTTTTAATGATGTTAATGGTGATCGGGGTAATGATAATATCCGAGGGATTTTATGGCGGAAAATTTACTGAAAATTTCCTGCAAAAGTATGATGGTTAATGTCATTTAGTTTATCTACCATAAAACGTTGAAGGTTGCTGTATAACTTTATTGATGTTTTGATATTCAACCTACAGGCAAAATTAGCATTGTTGTATTTGGATTTACCTATTTTGTGCAATGACAGTTAAAATCCATATTAGAAATTACAAAGAGTTTGCATGTTTCTTGTTTGAAAGCGCTAATCTCAGGAAGTACTGGACCGATTTGAGAAAAGTACAACGTTAAGTTGCTAACTTATTCAACCCCCCCCCCCCCCATGGGGGTGAAACCACTAGCAGAAGATATTAAATAATATTTCGAATTTCCAACGAAATCTATAATAATTTTCAATCTTGAACTACAATAGCTACATAAAAACTAAACGCTAAAACGCACCAAAACGTCTACAGTCTAACAATTCTACTAACAAAAGCCTCCGTAATTCCGTAAGTTTCCACGTTTTTCCTCGATGTCCGTCAAAAAGGTCAAATCATTAGTCACGTCACTATTTCTCTATCCGATTTCTGAGCCTTTTTAACCGACCGTACATAATTATGTTTTTTGTTCTTACCTGTACTTAAGTGTGTTTGGCTGTATATCTTTATTACTTTGATTGGTTTTTTAGACACTATTTATAGGGTTTTTTTGGTGGTTGGTCTTTATTGTCAGTTGCGAAAAGATCCATTAAAGTTATAGCTTCTTTTAATCTATTGCTGACTCTTTCTTTGCAACAAGATAAAAAGTGTCAGCAGTATATTTAATGAAGCTTTCATTTTAATGTACTTTTCTGCAACTGACGGTTAGTTACATAAAATATCGATTGGTTTCTTTTTATTCTATTATTGTTTACGCTTTGATGTTTTGCTAAATATTAATAAATACTTCATTGTGTAATGTTTGCCACGCCAGACGTAACAGAGCACTGAAGACGAACCTCACCGTTTAGAGGTATCATGTTTATTATACGAAGAATTTATAGAATAAAGAAAAAGGTATTAATAGTGCTCAAAACTGTCTTAACTTTGCATAATATCTCCGCTTTCTATGAAAACGGAAAGAAACTTCTCTAAATAAGTCTAGTTAAACATATTTTAATCAACTCTTTTCTCTTTAAATCAAAATTCTTTTACAAAGCCGGCCTCAGAAATCCAAAGATTTAAACTTGACAGTATTATTCTGGTAAAATTAAAAGTTAACGCCGTCTGGCGTCCAATGACTTAATGGTATTTCACTGTTTGCGTTTCGTTTCCGTTTTCACTTTTAATCTGAGCCCGGCCTCGGATTGAGTCATTTTACACTCAATGCTGGAGTTCATTTCTTTTTGTGTAAAATGAGGCTTTAATAATTTTGAAAGCTCAGATCACAGGGGGGATCTAAGGGAGTTTGATAAGTACTCGTATTGTGTAGGTTTGGACTCTTTAAGTGCGTAAGGCGACGGTGTCTAGAAGACTCGTGTTTGGAGAGGTGATACCGGAATTCGCAATCTAATTTTTATTGGCAATCTACATCTTCTTTGACGACGCATTCCAACAACAATTGATATGATACCTAAAATCTTCATGGCCTTGGTGGATAAACCCTCGTACTATCTATTCAATTTCATTAGCTCAGCACATGTAATCTGCATCCCAAATAGTGCCCAAAGCAATACCAATTTAGATATTGATACCTGAAGCACAGGGATTAAAAATAGCAATACGCAGTTCCCGCGGCAAAGCAAAGTGTCAATCAAATTAAAAGGGTTACAATTCACGAATGAAAAAAAGCAATTTATTTCGTATGCCGAACCATCAAAGCGAACAGAATTAAAAAAGAAAAGACAGAATTTTATCCAGACGCGTTTTTTTTTTTCAATTCAATTAGTGTATTACAAGTGACTTTGGATGGAGGTTAGCAATCCCTTTGTTTTTACTCAATTTTATTGGAGTGGTTGGATTTTCATTGTTTTTTTTTATGTATTAGTATACATATTTTAGGTGTTACACGACGTGTTTCGGATATTTGGTAAATACGGTTTAACGATGGAGTCAAATATTTTAAATGGGCATTGATTTGGTTTTCCTCCGGGACTAGATTTTGGCTTTCGGATGCTCTTGTATCTAAATGAGAGTACAAAGGCAGTTGCAGCTACTTAATATCAATCTTAACAGTAGAAGTCTTTAGACATCTCAAAAAGAAGGAATTTGTTGTGATGTTCTGCAATAGCTAGAAATGAAGGAACCATTTAACCTATTTTTCCTTTTGACCCAATCCCTAAAAATTATCTAAAAATATCTGTCCTACTTGATCTCAGTCGGTCAAGCTACGTCTTCTACTCTGCATTATTCTCTGCTTACCATCTGAAACAAAATTATCTCGAATTGTTAAGAATATTTTTGAAAACTCAAGCATGCAGAACTTTAATGTCTAAATCTAAATATAGGTCTACAACAAAATATATAATATGAAGCTTGTTGTACATCCTTCGAATGTCGATCCAAAGCAATAATAATTTTAATACCAAATTAAAACAACAAAAATATATTTTATCCGTCCATTATTTTTTCGTCAATACCACCTATGTACATGGTTCCGTACGATAAATACATACATAAGTACGAAAGCTTTAGCAGCTTCAGACGCAACCCTCACACGCGCCCATCGAAAATAATGAAAACGTAATTATATTTCATCGTAATAGTGATTAATTAATTGATAACTTGATACGCGTGTAATTTTATGGCTTGATTACTTAATTAGGTTCTTGAGTATGTAATTGTAATTTCAAGTAGGAATACGGAGAAACATGGAGGAATAGATGAGTGTATCCTATTTAATCTGCGGTGTTCGTAATTAATAAGTGCTTGATGACAGAACTCAACGATTATAAATATGTGTAGAAAATGAAACACGTAATTACCAAATGTAAAAATAGAAGGAAAAATCGGGACCCTAAAACAAAAGAATACTGAAGAATCACGCCTAATTGCTGATAAAGTCATCACGCTCCCGCAAAAAGGCATCACCTCTTACAAACCCCACTTCTCACACACACTAAGAAAGAAAAAAATCACAATCATAATAGGAACACACTTCCTCCATTCAGGTCCAATATATCCGCGTGACGTAAGCCAAATCTGCGGCATATGGTCGAAGTCACCCACACATACATAGCTGTTCTTTGTTCAAATATAATAATAGAATGACTCGCAACATTCGCGAATAAGATGTGTAGTAGAAATCTCATTCGTAATAGTGCCCTTCGCTGTGTAGTGTTGTGATTTTATCGATATAGATATCTGATGAGTATTATGGTGCTGTTTGTTTTTACGAAGGCTGTGTGGCTTGGGGCAGAAAAGTGGGACTGAACTGAAAAATGAGGAGGTATGGTTAACCATGTATTTTACACTATGCAATTTTCAAAACTCATTATTCTCTACCAAGAGGTTTGAAAAACTTGATATATACTCGATATAAAATTGAAGTGTAAAATCGTCCAACTCATTAATCAGTATGCAATGACACCTCCTCGCCAATAAATTAGAATAACACTCTCAATCAATAAATCTCACTAATTGCAAAATTCGCATTCTTAAAAGGACCCCAAAAATTGCTTGCAAATCAGGGGCTCGATGGCTCGACCAATCAAACTTAACGATTCAATTAAAACGAGAGGTAACAGATAGAGGGTAGGCCAATAAAATCCTTATATCAGAGCCAAACGTGAGACATAAATAACGGGAATATTTGTAACTAGGTTTTGAAGGCGGGTTCGCTCGCGTGAATTTCTCGATTCGAAAAATATGATGAATGGCGCTGAATTTGTGGCGATGTTTTCTTGTTCTTATTGTTTGTTTGAGGACATGTGCGCTTATGATACGTAAATGTTTTTTATATGTTGATATTCCTTTTATAATTGATACATGCCAAACATTGACTGACGATATATTTAGTAGATAACTGGATTAACACTTAGGGAACTATATAAAATGTTCAAAATCAAAACATAGTTTTTACTGAATCCTAAGTATTTTATAAGAACGTTACGGCAGCGTTTGCAGTAAATCAAAATAGTATGGCATAGTATTGTATTATTATATAAAACTAATTAATTTATCCAACCCTTCCTTACCAATCACCACCCAATCGATATCGATCTCAATCACTCGTGGCCCTCTCTAAAAATTGGTCTTACGCCTCTACTCAAGTGATACATTACTGGCGGATAAAAATATTTTCTAACGTACCAACCTGTTGCGTACGAACCAGGCTTAGGAGTCGTGTTTTCGTTGGCCAAACCGCTTAGCTATCTTGCCACGATCAATTTCGTTCACTTCACTCGTGTATGAGTGGACAAATTTTTTGGGGGACCGACGAGGGCCCTTGGGCGATTTCATGGTGACTTGTGCTTTCGAAATTATGAATTTTGATGGATTTTTACGTGCTATGGTGAGACGTGATGACTTACCTGAAACAATAAAAATGAGAATTAGTTTTTGAAGGAGCAAACTCAGAGATAAATAAAAGTTTTGTATAAACGCTAAAGTACTAAACTGTTAGTCTAGCTTTACAGTCCCTTCAGCAATCAAAAGTAAACGCAGACGTTATTCAGAATGAAAACGCTTCGCTCTCACAGCCTCGAAACAACGAAATGTACTTACTAAGAGAAAGCGCTTTTAGTCCTACCAATTTTAAGGAGCAATTTAAAAGGTATGCCAGCCTAGTAGCTTTTTAAAGGTAGTGTTTATAACATGAAATAAATTAACATCCAGCGCGAAGGTATTTCAATGAGCGAAGTTGTTCTCATACATCACCCGGCGAGTCACAACATTGCCCGGAGACTCCGCAAATTGCCGCTTCCACCGCTCCCGTCTCGTTTCCGTTGCGATGCACTTCCTCTTTGCATTGCAAGGAGTATTCGCTGGCTCCCTCACTCCCGCGGTTAAGCCGTGTGATGGAACGGAATACTTTGATGAGCGTAATAAAGAATAATAATTTTGTTCCGCTGAAATATTGAATTGGATTTGCTTTGTGTTGTGCTGGCTTTTATGATGTGTATGCCAGTTGAGATTGATATACCTACATTAATATTAAGACTATCTTGTTTCGGTCTGGTAGTTGTATACGATAATGTTAAAATAAGTTATGATAGAACAAAGTGGCATGGCATCCGATTTTAAGAAGGGCTTCTATATTTCAAAATGGTCGTATCACCAAATCCTATACAGAGTTTTTTTATAAAAAGTAATATCAACCAGAAGTCTGGTTACAAATTACCCCTAGATCAAACAGTAAAATCTGCGAAATTCACGTGGAATTTCTCAAAAATTACCAATTGCTACGTTATTTTCGACAATCGATTTGTGTCAAACGAGTGTGGCAGGTAAAAATCGGTATGGTCGTGTCGCTAGGGGCGAGCGTGCCGTCGGTAATCCTATCGCGCCCGGTGCCTCGCCATCCACCGCAAACATTAAAAAAAGGGCGAAAATGACATTTCCAATTTTCTACTGTTGCTTCGGGGCAAATTCATTTTATTTGTAGGCTCGGATTTTGCCCGTCATGCGCGCGGATTGGTCTCCACCTCCTAGTTGGCAATATTTCATTCGCATCAAAGGAATCTCACCCCCAAACGCCTAGTACCGAGACTTTATTAACGAATAATTCCAACTTCCTCCAAAAAGGAATTTCTTAAGAAAATTAAAGAATTTACCCTGCTTTTTGATTCCACTCCTTTTTCTAGGCAAAATAAAATATAAATGAGTCGAGTAGGTTTTCTTTTGAATTTTTTAATATTTCGCTCGGAATGCGAATGTTCCCTATAAAGTTTATTAAGAATTTATTTGGAACGCAGACTCTAAAAATATCCGTAGACAGTAATTTGATAAAAATGGTCAGAGTAATTTGATTCGGCTCGTTAATTTTTAATTAGTGAGCAAACTTTTTGTAACTGCCGAATTTCTTGACGCCTTTGTTTAGAACTAAGAAGTTTTAAATTAAGTGAGGCGAAATAAAACGCAGTGTTCGCACCGCAAAGAAAGTTTATAACTTTGTTCTAATTATCTTTTTTATTAATTCGTATTAAACGATTTATTAAGATGAATGAATAACCACTCTAAAGATTCTTGCATCTTTTGTTTATTATCCATACGACTGCAATTTTTAAAGTTCCTTTATAAAAACTGCTGGAATTTGAATGAGCTCCAAAGAAAGAATGAGTAATGTTGAATACTGGAAAATGCTTAAGTATCAGCATAAATCATCTGTAACAAAGAAATCGAGTTGCAAGAAAAACTAAGAGGATCGTGTGAAATGGAATGCATAAGGTATTTACGGGTGTAAGAAAGATACCGGCATTACTCTTAAATTATACTGGTTTCAGAAAGAGATTTTTGTTATGAGAAATGTTTTGCAGACACACTCTTCAGACAGAAAAGTAGAAATCAATAATAAGTTGAGTGCCATAACAACCTATGTCCTTTTCCGTATGATAATCTTACAGTTATATTATATTTGTGGGAATACATATTTGTTTTACTCGGGTAAACCGCGGGGAACAAGGACTTATGTTTTACATTAAGAAAAAAGTTCAAGATTTTACACGAACACTGCTGAATAAATCCTCAGCACACACATAACAGCAAAGCTCCATCGTAAATATGTTTGTCTCAGCTAAACAATCGGCTCGCAAACAACATTTACCGTCTCACAAAATGAATGACGAACCTTGTCACACAGATAGATTCATGTAAAATTCATGTCAATGCTGTGTTCGCCCGCCGCGGTTCCAGCGCGAATTTGCTATAAAATTACTCAGAATCTAATCATGTTGACGCCTCGTTGGATTAGTGGCTTCGAAGTCTCGGCTCCCATTCATCGGAAGGAACATGCCGAGATTTTCTTGCTGATAAATCTAAAGGAAGATAGTGCTTGATTGTTGATGCAGTTGCGGATTGGTGGTTTTCTTCTTTTTTCTTTGGTGGTAGTTAAGTTGGGGGAAGGGTGATTGTAATGTTGGATGCTTTTAGTTTGTGTAGACTGTTTATGATTAATGCAACTGTCGGACTCTCACCTAATGAGGCAATTTGAATGCTTGAAACACAAATAACCTCGAACACCATTTTTTTTATATTCGGGTGCGGGTCTATTTCTCTCAGAAAGCGAGTGGAACCGCGTTGTACCAGCAGTACATAAAATAAAATTAACCCACTCTTTCAAAACTTAATACGATTTGCGCCGTCCAGTTCCATTCATATTCCAAACAAAGAATTTCAATGAATACTTTTATCGGAAGCTTACGTTATAAGTACAAAATACACGCATACACACAAACAATTGAAAAAGACTTAAAACAAGACAAACTGGACACGCCGTCCGTTCTCACGTTGGAACAATGTGCTCGATAACAAACATCAACACATTGTCACGAAACCCAACGAACTGTGCCCGCTTATGTTCACCAAGTTTTTAATGCTCTACAGAATAATTCTATTCACATTTCCATCTCAGTTGTTTGCATGAATACGGAGTCGTATTAAAAACATACTTTGAGTTTACGAAACAAGTCGTGATGGGAGAACGAACTGGGACAAACTCGCAGAATAGTTGTATGAGATCCCAAAATTAAGTTCCAGTTACCGCTCACTGAGACTGTACCAAAGGTATATTCGCTTTTCAACAGTAATGAGTAAACAATTTCATGAAAAAGGGACACTATTGGACAGCCCAACATTTTGAACAATGACGAGTGCTGGATTATTTTCGAAACCAATTTCGAGGTGCGTACTGAATGGAGTTTGTTCCTTTTATGTAGAATCGAATTCGGTATAATAATGTTTAATATTTCCATACACGAACGTACAGTGAAATTCTGTGAACCGATGGACAATAGTCGGATACAAAAATATTACATTGGAATCCGATATAACATTGTATCTGTAAAACAATAGCAGGCTCAGACAATAATATTTTTGATGTACACGTCATAATATTGGGGAATATTGAACATTTTGTGAAGCTGTGCTGATTATTTTGTATAGCATATCCCTTTGATTTAATCCTCATATAATTACGTGCATCCAGGCAATGTCGGCCTTTGAGTATTGCACTATTATGTTCTCTTGCGTTATTGTTATTGTCCATATTGTCATTATGACGCCACGCTGAGTACATCAAGCAGCTATTTGTTATGATGTAACCAATTAACCATATTCAAACAATGGAATGAATCAAGTTATTCGTACTGATTACCGAATTCGTAATAACAATTATAATTCAGAGATTAACAAAATGAATCGTAGATAAAATCGAGATGATCGAGATTCAGATGACAACGTGCCATTCTTTTCCCTAAACCCCGATTTTTCTAAGCAGGCAACCCTAAAACAATATTGTTACAATTCCAAGGAAGATCCAACGGTTGATTGGATCCGGTAGGGTTGTCTAAATTAACCACCCGCCAGAGGTGTCTTGCACCTCGCCAGTTGAGAAATTGGATTTGCATTCACGGAGTTACAATTAACTGACGGAATACTGGCCACCGAAGACATCCTATATATAATTCAGATAGTAAAGTGATTGGTTCTCAAAACGTTGTTTAGAGGGCTGCCAGATCAGGCTCGGTTTCTAAATTATGAGTTCGGAATATCAGATTATTGTTTAAGGGTTGGAAGTGAAAGGTGTTCGTGAATTGTTTAGGAATGTTGATGTTCATACCTGATTATGCCTTTAGGGAATGATTAGGGTCCGTCGGGAATTTTGAAATGTAGACAGATTGCATTATTTACTACAACATTGATAGCCTTGTGAATTTGATATTGGAGTTTATCCTTAACTCCAATAGTATCTACAAAATCATTTCTGTTATCTAAAATCACGATGAGGTAAATTGAGAAATTCACTCTCTCAAAATCTTCCTTGTCAATGAAAGTTTTATCTCGACACAAATTAATACAAGTAGGTATGTAACAATCGGTTGCCGGATGCCCTTGTCTAACATTATACGCTAATTAATTGGTAATCCACATACAAAGCAAATCAATTAAGGCCCAATAATTACAATCTACAGTATTGAAGGCTCCTATGTACACTATGTATGTGTTTACAGAGGTATTAGCAGCAGGGGTGCTTTACACTGTTTGAACTATTTTACTATCAGTAAGACTTGTAACTACGAGTGGTGTTTTAACTTAAATATATTTAGCACTTTACTTTTCATGAGCTGAGATTCGGACAAAAAAATTTGAACGTTTCAAAAATACACAAAGTATATAAACCTTAATTCTTAGCCTAACAGTAACGATCCTCAAAAGGAATCACTAAAGAACCTTTTCATTTCTTAATTCAAATACAAATTAACCAGAAAAAGAGGGTGCGTACTCAAAAATTGACCTGGTGACC
Source organism: Helicoverpa armigera (assembly GCF_030705265.1). Lineage (NCBI taxonomy): Eukaryota > Metazoa > Arthropoda > Insecta > Lepidoptera > Noctuidae > Helicoverpa > Helicoverpa armigera. Next base: position 1,480,849 of record NC_087132.1, on the reverse strand, counting down.
TCGTTGGCTCACCATCGTTCGCACTTCTTGCAAAGGTCAGTGGTAATTGGCCATTAATTAGAAGTCATCGTGTCCTATGCGTAGTGTTTCGTAGTTTGTAATAATGAAGCAGTCATCCCCGTGGTAATTGATGTAGTTAGCGCTTGCAGCATTTAATTACATGTCAGTTGGATTACGTAATTATTGTGTAGACTGTAGACTTTCTCGCATGTAGCTTGTTGAGTGTGGGGAGTTTTGTAGGTAGTGGAGTTAAGTTGTTTGATATCATTAGAATGATCGGCATATTGTTACATAAGTATTCGTTCTGGATGTTAACGTTTCTTAGAGCATTGCCAAACTAGTGTGGCTAGTGGGAATTAGGAGTAATTACTTGCACGTGGAAAACATGTTATTTTTACAAACAATCTTGTTCTACCATTTCCCAAACTACCGACTCTATTTTTCGGAAGTTGTATTATATTCATACTTTCTCACCACCAATCCTAAAATAAACATCTGCACACATTTCCTACAAAAATCTAAAATGTAGCCAAAATTCGGTTCGTCAGCTAGTTCAGTCGCATCTCGAAACGGGTTCTTGTACTAAATTTATGTACATACACTAAGGGCCCCTACGCACTGTGCGGTTAGCCGGAGTGCGGTCAGCCGTCCGGATAACCGTAGGAAGCGGTTGCGCTTGCGGTTAGCCGGGTGGCGGATAGCCGCAACTCCAACCGGAAAGTGCGTTTAGAAACCGTAGTAGTTTGCGGTTGGATCGGCTCATTTCCAAGATGGACGTCGAAGATGTCGCAGCTATTTATTATATTTACTCGCGTTATAAAAAGAAACAGAAAAAAAGGTACTGGGTGCATCCTTATTTGCAAACTCGAGATGAAAGCAAGCATTTTGAATTGTTTTTCGAAGAGCTCAAAAAGTATGGAGACAAGTTTTTTGGATATACTAGAATGAGTCTGAAATCGTTTGAAGAACTTTTGAACATATTAAAAACCAATATAACAAAGCAAAATACACAGTTTCGAAATTGCATTAAGCCGGAATTAAAGTTAACATTAGTGCTAAGGTAAGAAAAATAAATTACACTTTGTATGTGGTTAATTTATTATTATTTATGGTTCAAAAGAAAGTGGGTTCACATTTTAATCATTGTCATTATCATTTAAAGAATTAAAAAGTTCCAAGTAAGACGAGTGTTCACTATTTTGAGACTCTTGGCCCGTTGATAATGGTGATTGTACATCCAAGTTTTGCGACGGACTCGCTGCGGACGCTTGAGAATGTGGTCGTCCGAATTCCGACGGATACATAGGCTGACTGTTGGGATTATTTCTCGAATACTGCGTCGTTTGGTATCCACGATAGGAATTGGGCCTTGAAGAACTCCACTGTGTGTTTGCATAGTAATCAGAAAAATGTTGTGCGTCATTAATTACTCTTAAAATATCTAACTTGGTTTGCATTCGTAGGTGATCGGGTATTTTCTTAAAATCCTTTACCAATGACAAGAAAAAAAGGCGATCGTTGTCATCATCCAAATTTTTTTTTTCTAAATTTTTACTTAAAACTCCGACTAACTGTGCACCAATGTGGTCTTCATTATTTCTCTTTCTTTTCTTTGATGCCAATACAGTATTTGATGAAGGATTGTCTTCATCCCGTGTAGTTGTCCCAATATCTTCATTTACTGTAGCATTACCGTCTGTGCGATTAACAGTTACTGTATCTCTTATAAATAAAAGATTATCATAAAATATATAAGATTCCTTTTTTTTCGCTGCAGACCCACTCGGACTTATCCTTGCTTTATGGGTCTTTACAAAAGCGTCGCGAATGTTCCGCCACTTTTTTTGAATATTGAGACCTGCAATAAAGAAAATTTGTTTTAGATATTTGGCAACGGGGTGCTCATTCGCTGAATTGCATTACATATTTAGGATTGGAGTTAGCACAGTCGCCGAAATAGTACGAGAAGTATGTGCCGCGATATGGTTTTGCTTAAAAGAAATATGCCTACCAGAACCAACGGAAGAAAAGTGGCTTCAAATTGCAAATGATTTCTCTAACCGAGCACATTTCCCTCACTGCATTGGGGCTTGTGATGGGAAACATATAAGAATTATAGCACCTAACAATAGTGGATCAATGTGCTTTAATTATAAGAGCTTTCATTCTCTGGTTTTGATGGCAATTTGTGACAGCAGCTTCAAATTTATTTTAATTGATGTTGGAGCATATGGCAGATTCGGTGATTCAGCAATATTTCAAAATTCGAGCTTTTATAAAAAAATGCAGGAGAATCGCTTGAACATCCCTGAACCTGCACCGATTTCAGAATCTAATAGCACTAGTTTTCCCTACGTCTTTGTAGGAGATGAGGCATTTGCCTTAAGTAAAACTATGATGCGCCCATATCCAAGACGCGATTTAAATGTTACAAGAAGAACGTTTAACTATAGGCTTTGCAGAGCTAGACGTTATATTGAATGTACTTTTGGGATACTTGCGAATAAATGGCGGATTTTCCATAGACCCATTAATGTTAATACCGATTTAATTAATGATATTATTAAGTCTGCGTGTATTTTACACAACTTCGTGAGAGACAAAGATGGGTATTCTTTTGAAGACTCATTAAATAATCCACTGACTGAATCAATTGCTCGGGATAGTGTGCAGAAACAATACAACTGCTTTGAGATATCGAGAATTATTTGCAGATTATTTCATGAACGAAGGGAGGGTAATCTGGCAAGATAATTTCATTTAAATATGCTGAGACCTCAGATCAAAGAAATATAGGCAGATAGAACGTGCGCGAACAACAAAGTGACGCCAGATTTTATGTATGTGCGCGGCAGCTATATATTTTGTTCAGTTAAATTGTTCTCAAATATTGTAGTTAAACACAGTAAATTAATAAGCTATTTAATTAATAGGTTTTTAATTTTAAAATATAAACAATTTATTATAACAATCAACATAGGTATTTATTAAAATAACTAGCTTCCGCCCGTGGCTTCGCCCGCGTCGAGTTCGGTTATATCGCGTTTCCAAGAGAACTCTTCAAAAGTCCGGGATAAAAACTATCCTATGTTCTTTCTCAAGGTCAACTCTATCTCTGTACCAAATTTTATAAAAATCAGTTCAGTGGTTTAGACGTGAAAGCGTAACAGACAGACAGATAGTTACTTTCGCATTTATAATATTAGTAGGGATTCAACCCCTATTTCACCCCACACTGGTAAAAAAACTTTCAAAATGAACAAACGATTTTTGTTTCTTATGACGTGATATTTGACGAACTTGTATACTAACTTTCAACCCTTATTTCACCCCTAGCTGGTCGAAATTTCAAAATGCTAGAACAAATGTTTAATGATTTCTTATCAAGTGCTTAAATATAAAATTTCATGGTTTTATCTTTTGAAATTAAGAAAGCCCATACTAACTTTCACCCTCTATTTCAACCCCTTCATCCCTTTTTTTCGAAATAAAAAGTAGCCTATGTTCTGTCTCGGGGTCTAAAGATTGTCTGTACCAAATTTCATCAAAATCGGTTGCGAGGTTTAAGCGGGAAAGCGTAACAGACAGACAGACAGACAGACAGAGTTACTTTCGCATTTATAATATTAGTTTGGATTATTATTTAGTTTAGTCTTAGGAAATTACGAGTAGGTATCTCGCTTTAATTTTAAACTTTAACAGCCTTTGTTTTGCACCAATTTCTTATAATATTGTTGTTTAGCGTCATCATCAGATCCTGACCTGATGACTATGAGATCAACTGGCAACTATGCCGCGTCGAACAAAAAAAGAATCACGTAAATCGGTCTATAAACCTCGGCGTAATCGATGTACATACACAAAAAAAAAACATACCGGCCGACAACCTCCTCATTTTTGGGAAGTCGGTTAAAAATATTCGTCATGAATTTAAATGCAACATCGATGTTTCTTATACACAATACACATTCCCCTAATTCAGGGTAATTTTCCCGTCATAGCTACTGGTATCACAAACGATTTACTGTCAAGGTTTTGTGTTCAAGTGAGCCGAAAATATTTTACGGAAAATAAATACGAAAACAATAATAATAACAAGAGTTATCTGTGGACAGATATCCCATCTTGTTTTCTTAGTTTTGTGAACAACTTTGCAGTGTTTAAACCACAAATTACTAAATAGTTACTACCTACGTAACAGATAAATCACTCCATACAAAAGTCCATACCTACTGTTATAAGCACCTACAAGTTCCCCAACTACCTAAAATTCCTAGCTGCGTTATAAAATGAACCTTAAAAGCTCGAGCGCTTGATTATTAATATTATTATTCCATACTGTCTATATGGTATATTCGAGCACAAGTGCCATACCCCCTGTTACAACTTCGCCGAGTGCTGATACATACCTAAAATTGGTTTCTGCGTAGCGACACGCGTAATGTTCCGAGTCGTCATTACTGATACATACCTAACGATCTCTGATGTTAAAATCATAAAGTAGATAAGTATTAATTTATAAAAAATAGAATTACTAAATAAGTTCATACATATAACATGTTTCTAAATACCCATAATTTTTTCTTACAATAGTCGCATATAAACCAACACAAGTCAAACTAATCCATCAGTTTGTTAGGTAGCTTAAAACCTAATAAAACCAACAGCACAACAGGCCACGAAATAAAAATAATCAATATTGGAGCGCGCGCCGCGTGTGACTGTTGAAAGCCCTGAGCCGCGTGGGGCGACCGGCGGCCCAGCGAGCGGTAGGCATTTATCGCGCGCAAGTACGTCGAGTGACAGAGCGGTACTGTCGCGAGTTTGTATTCGCTTTTGATTTTGTACCTATTTGCTTTGGTGGACACACGCGTGTTCTGAGCGCTCTATCTGCCTATTTCTTTGATCTGAGGCTGAGACAATAAAGAAGATGGATCATCATCACTAAAACAATATTTTCAAATAAACTGATTGGCACTTACCAAGTTCTTTTTTTTTATCCTGTGATAAATCAGCTCCATAAATCTCCACCAACTCTTCCCAAGCTTTTGAACGTAAGTTTTTATCGGAATATTCTGCGGATTTAGTATTCCAGATTGCTGGCCTATTTTGTATCTCGACTATAAATTTTTCGGTATCGAAATCCATTATCAGAATGCGCGAATGTTGGTGAACACGTGTACCGTCAATGGCGGGCAACCGCAAACTAGCTTATCCGCGTAGTGTGTATAGCGACCGTCCGGCTGGCCGCCGGTCGGGCCGCAGCGCTCAGAACGACCGGAGCGGTCGGGCGGCAGCCGCGTCGTAGTGCGAATGAAAACTACATTCTCATACAAACCTTTTGTTGCGGTCAGCCGCACGGCTGACCGCATTCCGGCTAACCGCACAATGCGTAGGGGCCCTAAGATACCGAATAAAATTGTAGGTCAAGACACGCAAATAAATACGGAGAGTGGATGTAAGAAGGATTTGTATAATGTTGAGCAAGGGTCAGAAGACAAGCTGAATCGGGTCACAGGCTTTGCCTTGAGAGGCCACGATGAAAGGTTTTACATACATTAAAACTCTGTAAAGTAAATGTCAATTTGTTTGGAGTTACTCGTGTTTGTTTTGGCGGTTTATGAATTAGGGTTTTTGAGGTGAATGATTATTGGGTACTTGTGGCATTTAGGGTGAGTATATTTTAACCATATTATGTTTTTTACTTATGTTATAATTTGTGATTCAGAAGCTACTCGTTCCCTTTTTACATCACCAAATTTGAGATTGTAAACCAACGACAAATTAACATATGCATCTGAGGATTAACTTTGAAATCTCTCTCACAAACAAAAGAAATTCAGAAATGATTTTTTGTCTCACAGATTATAACGATGCTTTGTTTTGATGTATTCAGTGGCCTTACTCAAAAAATATTACGGATGCAACAAATAAATAATGATGTAAACGACAAAAAGCCTTCGTAAAGACGAAAAAAACTGTATACGACTGTACACGATGGGAACAAAAACACGCTAATGTACGCCGTATTATCATGAATAATAAAAAAAGTACAGTCGAGTATCATAAAGTGATGGTATAGAAGTAATGGGGGGAAAAGCGCCCCCAGAGGCGTAGGGTGAGCTCCCGAAGATTCTGTTGCCAGAATTTTATCTAGATGTACCGAGTTCACAATCTTGACAATGTCGGGAATTGCGATACGACGTACTAACAATTTAATTATGGTGTGTTTGTGTGAATTTGTCGTCGTGCAAAAAAAAAAGAAAACAAAAAGAAGCAGGTTACATATTTTTAAGTAGCTTTTTAGTTTCATATTAGGTATGAATTGACACGATATCAATTACATCATTTATAGACAACGTATTTCAAAATTCAAGTAAGTATAGCGTATCCAGTAATTCTTAACCGTACTCTCTAGGGTCGTAAGTAAATTCAATCTGTGGGCTACACTCCCAAATCGCCTGAACACTCCGAAGCTCGTATTAGGCTCCCGTATAAATCTAATTTGGATATATTTTCTTACATTTCAAAAGTTTTCACGTTGGAAATGAAAAGATGGAGTGTGTCAACGTGGTGTCATCGGGAAAACTTTGGAGTATCTGAGAAACAAATGGGTTTGCTTTTGTTTTTGATGTTAGAAAGTTTTTTTTTTATGTGACTGTACTCTTATAGTTTATTTTTCATTGTTAAGGTGTGTTAGTAGCTTGCAGCTTGCTTCTAATAGGATTAAAAACATATACAGTTTTTATTTGGTTTCAGAGATGAGTACAACTTTTCTTTGCTTATTTTTTTTTGTTGTGTTGTGTAATTTTTACTTCATCTGGAAGTCGGTTAAGCAATAATTAACCTCAAATTGCTTTTCAGTCAAAATTATTGTTTCAAATGTACTCGTATGTCTACCCAACATCTAGGTAGCTGTTAATTAGTATAGACACAACAATTGCTAATTATGTACAAAGCTAATCATTACAAGTAATTATTGTAGCGTGATATGAGGTGGCGCGAGAGACCAAGAACGGTGCAAACGCAATTAATATAATTAGGCCTGTTTGGTCTGCAAGGAAACCTTAAACCTAGACAATATTATGTATTGTGTGTTCCCGGTATTATGGCGTTTAGTGTACTAATTGGCTCTGTGGTGGTTAAGCTCTATGCCTGAATCTGTCTTTTGTTGGATTATTGGCTAGTTAGTAGATTGTCCGTTATTATGGACAATTGTATCTAATTTAGAACCTGCTATTGATCTTTGACAAAGACTTATAAGTGAATAGGCATAGTCGCTTTTATTCATACTTTGAGTAAGGATAGTTGCATGATTACTGAACTTTAAAACAACACTGAAGGGTATGGTTTATTTTTATATCAAGTTATTTATAAGCATAAAATATAATGTTACAAAATGACTGTGTAACAAATTAATAACCCTCTCACCAACAATCACAGACAGTTGCCCCCAAAATTCACAAGAATCCATAGCATCCATTAAGCATCGATTTTCCCCGGAAGGCAGGCATAATGTGGTGCTCATATGTAGCTACAATACATCTTGCTTTGTCCCATTCAATGTGTAGACGACCAAACGACGCTAGCATACTGATGTGTTACTTTTAAAATTTATTGCTGCAACTCCTTGCTGGGGGGATGTCGATAGTTTTCTTGGTTATGTCATCGATATTAATTTTTGAAAAATAATTGAGATATTAATATAATGCAAGTGTATATAAAAGATTAGGTCCAGATGAACTTATTTTGTTTTATGTGAAACAAAGTAGCATTTTCAATATATTTTCAGAATCTGAGGGCACGGCAGTGCCCCAGCCAAGACTCGAGCAAAGCGGGCACGGCCGTACTATCTTTTCTCGAAGCGTTTCGCGGCTTTTTCAGCCCCCTGTAACTTCCATATGATCAAAGCTATGAGTTTAGGTTTTCGATGACCAAGAGTAAGTATTAGAACAAGCTCAGTCTCAAAATTACAAGACATTTGAATAAATAGTTTACGAGTTATGAGCGATCAAAGTTACACCATTTTGTCACTGACTCACTCACTGACCGATCATCAAAAGTCTAAGGTACTTCTAGCAAACTTAGAACCTTCAAATTTGGCACCAAGATAGGTTACTAGCTACATATAAAGGGAAAATTATAAAAACCTTGAAACTTAATAAAAAAATAGGAAACAAATTTATATTTGCAGTTTTTCAAGAACATTGTGTATGAATTTTGACTGCATTGATAACTTTGTTATTTATTTATGTACAAAATGGTACTATTTGTTTTATTGTTACGTAGTGTGGTATATTGTTATTATGTATTAAATATACATACATATGAATAAAAAAGCTATAATAGGTTAAAATGAAATGAACAATGATAAAATCTTTCATATTAATGCAGTGCGATACATACTGCATGCTCGCTCGATAGATGGCGTTGTCCTGGTCTAAATCGCGCTATGGTTTCGTTACATAGCTTAGTATAAGTAGTACTTAAAAAAATAATCAAATAATTACATGTGATAGCGCCATCTACCTCTGAAATAAATCTCTTTTGTTCTAAAAGATATTTGATTCAAAAATTCGACAATTTCGAAAATTATTAGTTTATTTTAAAAAAATGTTGTTTACGTGCTAACTAGGTGTACATATTTAGTTTGTTATATATTTAGTTAGTTGCATGTAAGTTAATTTAATTTGTTATATATTAGAGAAGAAAGAGATACTTAGAGAAGAAAGAGACCTACAAAAAATAAATTAGATCCAATCAAAAACATTAAATGTAAAAAAAGCCAATCCTCTACGCAGTTCCTCCACCGTAAAAAGTTTTGAGATCGCATAGAAGCCAAGTCCTGTTCAACTTTAATTGTAATAATAAATCAACATTTTGTGACTATATCAATTAAATAGTTTTGTTCATTTTAAAATAATATTGTCTTGGCCATGAGCACAAGTTAAAAGTCGCTCCTTGTAATAATGTGTAAATACCATTGAATTGATAAATTCTATATGGACATGATTTTACGATTGGACTGATTGATTATGCACTGAAGAACTTAGACAAGGACTTAAAAGACTTAGAATTTGAGATCACCATGGACTAAACATCCGCCATAGTACATGTGCAGTTCAGTGATGGATGATACTGACTGTCATTTAGTAACGATTGAATAAACTAAATGTATTTAATTCTGTGATATTAAACTCCATGTTTGACTTTCACCTCTCCAAGATATGCCGTATTATATTTGTAGTTTATTGTGCTCATGGCCAAGTCAATATTATTGTAATGTGAACAAAACTATTTAATTGATATAGTCACAAAATGTTGATTTATTATTACAATTAAAGTTGAACAGGACTTGGCTTCTATGCGATCTCAAAACTTTTTACGGTGGAGGAACTGCGTAGAGGATTGGCTTTTTTTACATTTAATGTTTTTGATTGGATAAACTATATTTGAACTATATTGTAATACTTAAAAAAACTTTTAAGTTTTAACATGAAAATATCTACCTTTTATGCACGGGTATGCTCTGTTACATATAGTATTGTAACACAAGTGTTGGGTATTTCAATTGAACAAAAATAATGTATTTATCATTCTCCAAATCGCAATCACAATGGCACCCATTTTTCATCGACTATCGACAAAGATATCGCATCAATACAAACACTATCCGACTCGACGGTGAATAAGAAGTAATGAGTTTTCTTTTACATCGCACCTGACTTCTGGCATCGCAGACGCCTCGTAGACTACGCTAAACAGGATTAAAACCTTTTTTATTTCTTTATTTCCACTATTGCTTTAACTCTATTCAGTGTTGTAGGTTTGGAGTTCGAATGGTTCTTTTTTCTTTTGATTAACGTAAAATAAAAATATAAAAAAGGAATTTTCACTGATAGTAAACGAGGCATGGCAATCATTCTATATTCAAAAATTTAAGTCTCCATTTTTGTCAGCTGTTAATATTTTTTATTATTTCCTAGTTCCTTTTTTAAATCGTAAAGATTTAAAAACAAAAGATATTCATGTTCTCACTTGTCGATAGTAAATTGTTTAAGTTGAATAGCGTTCCATTTTCAAATATCTTAATTCCACAGCCCTATGCGAACTCATAGACAACTTTATAGTAGTCTATGCGTCAGAAGAGTTGCAGTCACGAGCTGGTTCAATACTCCCATACGTTACCTACTTAGTGTTGATAATTTAAAAATTCTCCGAGTTATCTCGACTAAACGCGAGCAACGCCTTCGTGAGCTGTCCTCAGGGACTTAAATTATGAGAGCCTAGCGATTAACACAGCTGTTTTACAATGGTATTACTAACTAAATGTAATTTATCTTTGTCATTTATGTGCAAGATGGTATACCGTTAAAATTCTTTCATTCTATTTAGTTGAAAAATTTGAAAGCTGTTGATAAACTTCATTTCAATGAGAGAGATGAAGTGTTGCATTATCATTGAAGAATGAACTACTTTATTGACTAAAGCTGAAATAAAATTAAGCCAACTATAACATCAAGAAAGAACAAATTAAATTACAAAGAAACAAATCAGAATTCACACAGTACACTACAATGAAACTTTATAGAGGGGTTAATCCTAGCCATATCGTTTGTAACTTGCAGTCGATGTCGCAGCCGCGCCGCGGCGACACCGCACGACAACATGCCATTTGTAAACTATTTGTATGCGGGCGAGTGTGCCGCCCTCACTTTTCTTACTTCCCAGTGACGAGCGACCGGCAACGCTACTATCTTACCACGCTTTCCAACTACAACAACTCACAAATTTAACACCAACTTCTAAAACACAGTGTCTTCATACAAACCCAAGCTACGAACACTGTGTCTCTTAACTCCGCTGTTGGAAAAGCTTAGTTTATTCAGTCACATTGGTATTTATGTGCCGTTCGGATATCGCGTGCATGCTCGCTGAATTAAATTTTGTTCGTGCGATGTTCTCGCTCGTTCGCCTCATACGTTGATTGAAAGGTATTTACGTACGTGAGCGCTCCTTTGCAATGATCTATTTGTCTGCTGCTACTGAAATTTCGCTTGAAATTGATTTGTTTGAAATTCCATGGAAATAAATAATATTGGTATTGCGAGCTGCATCGGGATTGATATTTGAATTTCTGGAATATATCCCGGATGGAACGTTGTGTGAGTCATTGTGTTAGTCCATGCAAACAATGTTTAACAACTCGGATAACAGGCCATATTATCTAACTGAAAATTCGGTATTTAAGAGCGTGTACGTCAACCGCGCGCCATTTGGCCTAAAATGGTACTTTTCAAACCACTGTTTCTCAGTAACTACTTATCCTATAACTATGTTATTTTTTAATAACGCAAGGTAATTTCACTGTCTATATAGTTAATTGAACATAAATTTCAATTTGTGTAGTTTAAATACTTAAAATATATCTCAGTGGCGTGCACTTGGAGAGGCCTATGTCCAGCAGTGGACTGCGATAGGCTGATGATGATGATGATGAAATACTTAAAACCCCTATAACGTAACGGATGTTTTATAAAATTCCCTTTCAGCGTCTATTTCGAAGCTTAAATTCATGTGAAAACAGTGGCAAATCTAATCATATTTATTTTTTTACTCATAGACGAAATCCCCATGCCTATAGTTAGTTGAAAACATTTTTTGATTTAGGTCTCTATCTTTCAGAAAAAAATATTTTAACAATGTGAAAAATTGTGAATTTCAAATGCTTTTTTTACCTATCTATCTTACTTAATTATATATAACAATTATTTACTATAGTAATATAACTCTTTCTTTAAAACATAAACTTTATATTATAATTTAATCTCTCGTTTTTATTTTTTTATAAATTATTTAAAAACTACTATAAAACGCTGCACGCGAGTCAACTCAAACCAGACCGCCGCAAGGCTTCACAGAGAGAGGACGTGTCGCTCCGTCACATCGCGTAGGGTGAATAACCTCTGCCGTGGATACCGAGAATACAGTACATTTCAAGCGCGACCAACAAATCTTGATACATTACTATTTTATTTAAAGCTCAATTTTGAAGCATATTTTTTTTATCGATTGAGTTGAAATTTTGTTTGAATGTTCAGTTTTAATGACAATGTATGATTCTATATCCAATATGGCGGTATACCCAAGATGGAGAAAAAAATGATTTTAATGCATTCCTACGATATGGGTATCAAATGAAAGGGCTTGCTATGAATAACTCGAAAAAAAATGTGTCGCGAGTCTAAATCCAATATGGCGGACTCCTTAGGCTAGAAATCACTTATTGCAGATGTCTGTTACCAATCGAGCTATATTTTTTTTTTTCATTTTGGATGTACCCAAATTTTGACTTTTGATCTCGAATAACTTTTGAAGCATATAGGATAGATAACTTAAAACTTTATTTGCAATGGTAAACCCAAGCTCTTCACCAATGTTTGGCTTTCCGGCAATTGTTGTTATTTGACCACAATTTTTCGGTCTGGATGGACTGGACCATTCATATAAAAAATCAATTTTTCAAATCGGTCCAGGCGTCTTTGAGAAATCGAGAACAATCAAATTGAGAACAATCACAAAACAATCTAATTGAAACCTCCTCCTTTCTTTTTTTGAAATCGGTTAAAATACAGAAACTCTTAACATTGTCATTAATCATCAGTCGACTATTTAGTACTGTTGAAAATTGTATGTAATATACAGAAAGTCCTCAAAACCAAGGTTTTCATAGGTGCCCGATTTTTTTGCAAAAGAGTGTAAGTATTAACGACTTATTTTCATGCTTTTATATTTTAGACATCCATAGACTTACACTATTTTCCCGCTATTAACTATTTACTAAATAATATATTTTTTGTTCTACCTATTTCACTCGAAAGGATCAAAATGGTTTGTGTGACTATACGTGAAGTATGATAGGCACGCACACAGCCGCGACGCTAGTCTGCGCGGTTTTTTGCGTTGAATTACCTAAAGTTGACATCGCGCGCCGAGCGTACACGCTCTTAACAGCACTATATATTATGATGACTCCCGACGAACATTGTTACATATAAATAGAACAACAGAACACAATACAATAAATAGAACACAATACAATTCCTGCAGCAAAGATTATTGAACTATGATTTTTTTTTTCGAAACCTAGTGCGCGTGCTATATAATAATTTAATTCTGACGAATTTGAATTAAAATCTTATATTTTCTAAACTCCTTATATTCTACTAAACGAGCAATAACCAAGCTATCACCGCTAAGAAATTGGCAACAATCCGTCAGAGCAGCAATACAGACCGCAACATCGATGCATTTTTATTGCTTAAGCAATAAACCGGAGCGGGTGAGACGAAAACGACAATAGTGCACTTAAGTCTCTCATAAACGGTATATCATATCCACGGAACAATGTTATTTATACTGTGGTATTGCTTAACATATCCTGATTTGAATAGATACGGTTGCAACCCGTGAGGCGGTTTGTATTTTGGATTCAATTTTCTGCAATGGTATTAGTTATGTTATTGAAAATGTTTTTGGAAAGAAATGTGGAGAGCATACTTGATAACAATGACTACGGTTGGTTGCCGAGTCATAGCAGGCAAGAATGATAGGTTGATTGTTATTGTGATAAATTTCATCGTTTTCTAAGCGGTATGTTAGGTAAAATTACAAAAGAAACATACATTTGATTTACCATCAATCCCTATGTATTTTAAATCAAAATTGAACTTTATTTTTCATTGAAAATAAGCTTGTTAAAATACACAGGTATATTTTTGCAAATGTAAGAAAATGTAACAATATGATAGAAAGAAATACAAGAACTAAAAGTATTTTAATATTCTAATGAATGAACTATGCATTTTTTAAGATCAGACAATTTTACCTTTGCATGATTTAAATATTTTCATTTCAACTTTCAAACCCGGAATATTTTTGGGTCACGGCGAACAAACATGGAATCCCGTAGTTTCTATATCATATTTTTTATTGATACAAATAAAATTTTACTATCCTGTTTGTCATGTTGCTAGTGTTGGTTTTGCGCAGTTTTACATACTTTAACGAGTGTACCGAATAGGTCTTGGCATCGGAACTGAAGGATCTATGGTGAACAATGATTAATGGTGTTTTGTTTATGGACTAAAGTTGAGCTGTACCTTTTTAACGTGAAAAAAACTTCCGGGCTTGTTTATAAATAGGAGATATACTTATGGAAACAGACTGTCACATATAGTTTAAAGATGAGCCATGGTATTTGTAACATATACAAGTTTACGCACAATATTGGAACTGTAAAACTGTAAGGTATAGATACGTAGTCCTCACAATATGATAGGCCATATTTCCACCATGAAAGACAGAAGAAAAATATCCGTTTCGGTTGAAGCTCTATTGCATGTACTAAGTGTACCTACATATGTACATGCAGTAATGTAATATGTATTGTACATTTTGTGCACTACTTCAAAACATACACATGCTTACACAATATGAAATACCACTTAACAGAATACCTCCCTCCTACTATCATAACAAAATACTTTAAATATGATTACAGAATTGAATATCGCATTATGGAACCTCATTTCAATTAAGTTCAATTACGATAGAATTCGAATCATTTTTAGTTGGAGGGCTGGAAAATTTAACGTGGTTCTGATCAATGTTTATATTGGGGCTGGCGGAATTCCAGCTGACATTATTACGTTATAATATGGTATATAGTTGGTAGTGGTTATCCATCATAATTAAAAGCCTATTTAAAGTTTGAGTGTATTGTTGTTGTGCGATGAGGTATGCGTGAAAGGATTGTTTGATAATTTTGAGAGGTTGTTCAGTTATGTGTTTTGTAGCTAAAATTGGTAAGTAGATAGGTACGTTTATAGCATAGTTGCTATTTAAGTTTTAGGATGTATCTAGTGATGGATAATAGATCGATAAATCCTTCAAAATGTGATGGCAGTGGTCAACAAAGTAAGGGTGAATACTTGTGTAAATATTCTTTTTCATTTATTTTACAAAATTCACATTTTGATTAACACAAAAGTACGTAATAATAAATATTAAACACAGAATTTAAGAGATCAAAACGATTATTTTAAATCCGTAAAATGTATCGATATTATAATTCCGATTTGAACGCAGCTTCAGGGCTCTCGATAATATGTCATGATGTTATGCGGCCTAAGTAGTAGGTTAATACGGGATTAGCTGGTTAAACCTATTAATTCTCTTAATTAGCTATAGTTTTCAAATATCTAATCGCTTTGTGTCAACACTAATATTATGATGATTACTGGAATAATGGAATTGCATTATTATTGTATTGTGAAATAGATACGTTCATGTTTAGGTAACTATTTGGAAATGTAATAAAGGTCTAGTAACATCTAAACTAACTGTGTATGTGGGGAAATGCATACAAAAGTGATTCCATCTTTGTATGACTGAGCAAGAAATTAAATAGACTTGATGATAATGTAGGTAGTTAAATATCATAATCGTATTCACCTCAAGATCGAAGGAGAGCAGTTCTTGTGACAACACACAATTACTTAGAAATTAAATGTGTCCGTCGGCTTCACAGCTAAGACCAATATTTTACTACTACAAAAACATTGAATTAAGAATGCTTATAAAATGTGTTTTAAAAACGCTTTTCACTCAAAACTTAACCCACGCACCATCATAAGTGATTGCCGATATGTAGAATTGTAGAATATTTTTCGTTGGCAACTTATCCTGATACAAAACGGTTGAAATATATTTTAATAGTCGGATAAACTGTCGCTGTTGTGAACGTTTGCAGATATCATGATTTTGTTCGCTCATGTTTTATTTATTGTGCTTTATTGATTTTTGAGGATGAAAGAGAAAGAGGTTTCTGTGGAAAATGTGTCTGTGTGGATTGAGTTTAGTGTAGTCGGTTTAAGAGGGGACTGCAAGACGGATGAAGGATTTAAAACATAAGGAGGGTATTTTGTTGAGCTTATCAATAAGTTTAACTTATGAATTAATGAATTGATCTAACAAGAACTTTGAAGTTAATAATATGCTAAACTTTTTTCACCTTAGCAAGTGGTCTCACTTCCTTATTCTTTAGATTTTTGTACTTTTTTACTTTCCTTATAAATTATGAGGTTGTTTGCTAATGTTAGATTTATTTAAACCCGTACAAGCTATTCTAAAGTCATTGTTTCTAAGCCAAATATAAAAATGCATATGCGTCTTTATACGCTTCTTACGCATGAAAACACAAGTACCAAGCTATATATTTATTATACCCATGAGATATATGGATATATGTCTTCGTCTAGGCTAAAAGTGCGTCTACCCACGCCAGAGTCTCGCACTATGGTTCTCTACGATTTTATTAGGTACTAACCTCCTTGGAGTCCATAGGAATTCTTTCTGCTCAACCGCGTTTTACGACCAGCAATAAATATACGTACTTGATGCACTACGTTTTTCTTTTAATAGAATTTAATGGGCTTTGGATTTTTTATATGAAATTTCTGTCTCAAAAAAAGGTTATTGGAAAGAGTCTTTTCTTATGGACTTACCTTTTAAGAGAGTATTATATTGTGAAACTATGATAAGAAGACCAAAGCCACATATCCTATATGATGATGAAAATATTAGGTTTACTTATGCATCACTTATAAAAAAAAAATGCTTTTTAGAGTAACAAAATATAATAAATAGGTATAAATCGATACTACACAGATATTTCTATAAATTCTTAGAACTTAGACGTTCTAAGCTAATAATTGAATTGTACTTAGGAATCGGGGTCTAACCATCATATAATAGTCCGGGACAGTTGATTCCAGGGGACGCAGCGAAGTGCACTTGCAGTAACTTGCGCAAATGTTTGCCTAGCTGTAGGGCGCGCAGCTCTGTAGATGGAGATGGGATATTTTCGAATTTTGTTATAGTTTTTGCTGTTGATCTTTTGGCATGCTGTAGAAGGAAATTTTTGGTATGTAGATTATGGTTTCACAACATTTTGATTTCTCAATATTTATCTGATATACACTATTGTCCATCAAGAATAAGACCATCATTCATTAAAAGGAACAATTACAAGTCCCTTACAGATAGTTCCACAGTACCAGGAAGCACAAAACACATAGCTGTTTTAAATAAATATAAAGGAGCCAAGACAATAGTCCAGTGCTTCCCGACATTACAGTACATAGACCAGTACTACAATTTATCGAAGTCATGGCCCCACTAGCACATCAAATGCTTAGAAAGTTGGAGCGCTCGGTGGTCTTACGGTAATCAAACGGAGAGACAGAGCATACAGACTGTGGTCTCTAGCTTGTCTGTATGTCTCTGTGTCTGTATGTTTGTCTGTAGGTTAGTTTGTTTTGTACGCGGCCATTTTAGTGTAGTGTTTGTTGTCTTTTGTTTTAATTTTTAATGTGGTGTTGATTAATATTAATATCTATCATTGAAAAGTAAACAAGTCTGAGAAAGCGTTCCTATTAACATGCATATATTTTTTGTATGCGGCCTGTGTTCATGAACAATAAACAAGCTTATATAATGAAATGCAAAAATACATTTAATTTGTCTCCATGCTATATTACCCTCAAAAGTCCTTCAAAAGAGTTATCTCTCATTTTAATAAAAAATACAGAAAAACAAACACCTAAAATTTTTAAATAAAACCGCACTCAGCATACCACAAAAAAAAACAAAGCAACATACCAAACATCAAAACCGAAAAACAAGACAAAACGCAACTAAACATTATTCGAAATATTTTCCATTCGAAATCACAAACTAAATTCCCAGGTTTTGCATACAGTGAATATCTGGAATGGTGCGGCCGTTTATTGAACGGAATCGAACCGGCGTACCGATGAATCGACAGTAAATTAATAATCATATTACTTTTTCAGTGGGATGCAAATATTTGATGATTGCGCGGTGGCGAGTGGCGAATGTCGATACTGGGGAGCAAGGATCGTGAAATTCGCTGGATATGATTTTTTTTTTGTTTGGCGCAAACTTTTTGGATGTGATTGGGCGTAGTTTTTATTTTTTTTTATTTTCATTTATGGATTATTTTTGTTGTATTTTGATATGCTGCCTTTAGAGGTTTTTGATGAACTATTTGTACATTATTTTTATGATCAATTATGTTCATCGAATTATGATTGAGACTATAAAGACGCTTTGGAATTAACTTAAGATTACTTAAACTATATGCGACATAAAATATGAACAAATGCGGATTAAAAGCCACATGCGTTCTTTTCAGTCAAGTTAATTTAAATTATTCATCAATTGTCATATTTAGGATAAATCTTGTAACTTTTAATGTTTATGACTACGTGTAACATCCAGCAGTATTTCCGTTTACCACTCTTCGTCGTACATTCCGTATTTGTGCAGTATTGTGAGGCATCCGCGATCGGTTTCTGTCGCGGCAACATTTAGTTTGTACAACAGTTGCATATCGTGTAAGAGGATTATTTTATGTTATTTCAGTATTCCTTTCAGTATGTTGTTTCATGAAGAAATGTAGCTAATGTTTTTAATTTGCAATGGTGGCTGAAAACTGTACACAATATCTAAGAATGCACCGAATATTTAATTGATAGTGTAGCTGAAAAAATAATAAAAAATATCTATTCAAAAAATTATCACATATTGTAATTATTGAGCTGAGAAAAAAAATCTAGGTTTCAATTCAAGAATGTGATGGCTCATGGTATGTAGGTACATAAAAATAGTGTTCGTTTTGGTTACTTAAATCGAATAATTTTGTTTCAATGGATCACAGTATAACCGATGCTGGTGCAAACTGTCACAGCCAAAGACAAGAAAACTCACCAACTTTTCAACTACTACTATTACAACAAAACAAATAATCTAACCTAACCATAATTCAAGCTCACGTATCCGGGGTCGGTTAAAAAGATCGCTACCACCGAGGTGTTGGGCCGTGCGAATTGCACTAAATTATTCCCCCGGGCCACGCGGCGAGTTAATGAATTTATAATCAAATTACAACAGTACTCCGGCCGTAAGAAATTTCACAGATAAATCTTTACGGCGTTATCGTTTTATTTGTGGTGGAAGAATGGGTCTGTGGGTTTGCTACTAAGTGCGACTTCTTGAAAGAATAAGATTTGAAAATAGAATTGACATTAGTTTTAAAATTGGCTGAACATTCAC
Organism: Helicoverpa armigera; assembly: GCF_030705265.1. Lineage (NCBI taxonomy): Eukaryota > Metazoa > Arthropoda > Insecta > Lepidoptera > Noctuidae > Helicoverpa > Helicoverpa armigera. Next base: position 1,461,649 of record NC_087132.1, on the reverse strand, counting down.
ACTTGTTTCACAAGCATTTTTTTCATGTATAAAACACTTTTGAACAATGTTTTTAAGGAAAAGGTAGTGCACTCTTTGAGACTTTCAAAATGACCCCAAAGATAGGGAACATTCTAATATTTATTTAGCATATTTATTTTTCAATGTCGAAGAAGCAGACCATTAATATTTTTTTATTTGACGAAGGTGAATTTGAAGAGTGCCTATTCTAAATGCAGCATAACAAAACATAAAATGCAATAACACCCACAAATTTTCATATGCGTGCTCCCAAGTAGTTGTACGCACAACCCAACATCCCGAATTCTCCCCACACAATACATAGAACTCACTAAATCTTGAACTGGAAGTGGCCAAGACGTATAAACGGCACATTATTTATTAATTATCTACTAGGCGAGGAGTGAGCCCTTTCGCGAAAATATTAAGTAAATACACCGCGCTCGGGTTAGGGCCAGAAGAACTGCGATAACGATGTATATCCTTGTTTTTATTGTTCATAGTGAGGGGTTGCGTTAATGTCGATGATATGAGTTTTATGTTAAGGTTTTTTTGCCATAGTAAATGTAAATTATTGGTTCATGTAAGACTTCAGTTACACGGTACACCTAGTTAGACTCATCAGACTGTAAACCAGGTGAGGAGGCTAACTTAGTGAAATTGTGCAATTTTTTTTTTATTAAGTGCAATAAAATAGGAAGCCAGCTCTTATTAACCCTTCCAATTATGTATACCCTATTCAATATTATCGATATTCGGGATTGTTCGATATCGAGAACTGTTAATTTCTATTTTAAATTAAGGAAACAATAGAACACTTCCTATCTATATTTATAAACCCTTTCAGTCGCTGCCTGCGAGGCCACAACAAAGCAAACTGCTGGCTAAAACAAACCATCAGATTGAAATGTTTCGACAAACACTAAACGTGTAATGAGACTGTTCAAGACATCGAACGAACATTTTGTTCCTATCATCTTTTGATGGATTTCGATAGATATCGGTATAAAGTATCGATGTAGTGAAGTGGGCGATAAATTGGTTTGTAGTCGCAAATTGTGTTTAAGTGTTTTATTTAACAGTAAAACATAGAAGCCAGTGGAGTAGACGTACAGTACAAACGCAACGAACGAAATATATAAAAATTAAATGTTGAATTTGGGATATCGAAAATACCAAAACTGCCAACAATATGATAAAGTTTCTTTATGGTACAAAAATCTAAATCTTCACACCAAAACAACGCGACACTAATTTCCAACTATCACATAGTCTCATTCAAAAACTGCTCATCCATAATAAGCTCTCAAACTCAACAAAATAAATCCAAATTTATAATTAATTTCCCAAACTTTATTGCTCAAAGTAAGCCTGTAAGCCGAAAATATTGAAAAAAAAAAAACGAACCGATCACATTTTTACGACATCGTAAGCGGGTCCATTATAAGGGTCACTGGATATGGGATTTCAATGCGAAACTCGTCATTGCACGGATAATATTTTGGGCCGTAACACTAAAATAAAAATGGTTGTAAAACTCTATGGACAAAATCATGATGTGAAAGGTTGTAAAGGGATACTGTAGTTATGTCTAATCAAAGTTTGGGAGTGAAAACTTTTTGGTCGGGATATGGTGCTTGAAGTGCTGGCCGGTGACAAACGAATGTTCGGTTTTTGAATGGAATGCTGAGTGTATGGAATGACGGTGGTTGCGTGCCTATCTACTCCATATAATATTGTTTGTGGTGGCTCTATGAATTGGCGCTTTTGGAAATCACGGGCGCATTTCCATATTTAAATTCCTCTCATTTTCGCGTTGCAATGAATTTATTTCGGTGTTTTGTTTTTTGGAACCAACTACGGAATGTTGTAAAATTCACAATTTAAAACATTTTGTTGAAATAGTCGATATTTAAAGTAAATTAATTTAAAATTACATCTGAAATCTATGATTAAGATTGATTGACCTATAAAATAAGCCAGCCAAATATTTACCCCAAATAATATACAGATTACAATAACTAAACTTTTCGCTTACAAAACCCGAATCTTGCACCTTCCATGTTAAAATTACTCCAAGTTTTCGGCTAACCAAATTAAAGTTTATTTAGTTTGAAAACAACATTCTAATATAACAGCAGTGACGGATAACTAGAAATTTAAACTACAAGTATTACCAGGACAAAGTTTTGTATAGGTGAGGAAGTTTGTACCATATACGAGTTATTACATAGTTGATAATTACTGATTTTGCCTTAGAGTCGGGAAATACGCGGTGAACTGGCTTGTGTGGTTAAACTGATGTCATGTTCATTATTTTAGTTTTATGTGCCGTTAGGTTTGTGAAAGAAGTTGAAGGTTAAGTGGTATTTTTGAAAACAATTGTTTAGCCTCATTTGTTGACTTTCTGTCAGTGAATAAGAGCATTATTTGCGTATAGTGTTGTGAGTGTGATGTGCTACATAATCCAAATACTCAACTTAATCATTAACCAATGATTAAGTTGTAACCACACTGTGCCATTATTAGGATGACTTATGCTGCTTATTATTTATCATGTCGTCAGCATAGTATTTTAGATTTGTATTATATCTGTATCCTCCACGTAGTGTCCCAGTGTCCTTCATAGGTGAAAGGTAGTACCTATTTACCTCAGCTTGGAATTACTGGCTTGGTATTGTTGTTTACAAAGTGCGTACGAAAAATTCTACGAAAATCAAAAATCTGTTCCAAAACATTTTATTAAAGTGGACAGGCAAAGTACCCCGTGTAAACAAAAACCTTTTAAATTTTTAGAATGTCCAAAAAAACTTACGGGGATTGAAAAATGTTTTTCCCTTCAAAATTTAACAAGCTGGTAGTTTAAAAAAAGAAGGGAGTATCAAACCGAACATCTAACAAAAAACCGTTAACGTAAAAGTGTGTGCCCCATAAAATACTGTTCGTCACATAGGGTTGTCACGACCCTAGTATATATGTAAAGGTTCACCTTTTTTTAGTAATAAGTTTAAACCACCCTACTTCCTAAACGATTTTCTAATTCATTAAGAATAGAATAAGAAACGTTGAAATACCTAACAGACTAAGTTAATAATGTGAATAAGTATATTTTCAGAGGACGCAAAAACGGTAAATTGAAGATCTTTGGCTTTTATTTAGCATAGTACTTAAATCTCCACAATTGTTTCTTAACTCCTAATTTCTCCATAACTCCTACACTGTTTCACACCATGAAAATCTGTCCAGTACAAATCCGTGTTTGCGCCAACCCTACAAAGATCACACCCGCGCGCGATACGCAACGGCGCGTGATCTTGCATGAAACGAACGGATTTCAGACCGCCTGAAACGTTCCAATCCTAACGCAAACGTTTGCCCAAGTTTTGCACTCAAAAGAATATGCTATATTGGTGTTTGAGCGCGATATGGGCGTTTTTCCAATGTACAGCTACTGTTAATATCTTCAGGTTGCGTTGTTTTTGCTGGGAAGTTTTTATTTGGTTTTGGTTTTTGGGGAATTGAAGTGTAGTACTGTGTTGCGATTATTTGATTACTCTTTGCTGGGAAAAAGGCTCCGGATATGATGGCCATGATGATGTTCTCGCCCGTTAAAGATGTCTAAAGCCACGACGTATTCTTTCAAAATACTTACAAAAGAGTTAGGTACCTAAATTTTACCTCCTACGTTACCATATACAAAACACAATAATTATCCTCAACGCCATCCAGAGGTACAGCGACGGAAATAGAATTTACTTTGATACATCAAAGCGGGGTGTTCAACATTCGGTTGACTCGAACATTTCTCAATGTTACATATCATATGGAATTCCGAGTTTACTCCGTACTGAGTATTGATTTCGTGGTCTCATATTTGGGAACGTCTTTCAGTTTTGAATAAATTAATTTCGGTGGTGGTATTTAAAATACTGTTTTGAACCATAATAGTAAGTAATTTCTACATTTAGTTTTTCATTCCATTAACAAGCCATTATAACTTTAAGTATTTTGCGTTCACTAGCCTACACTGTCCGCAATTTTTGGTATTCCTACCTACATAATTATGTTTAGCCATGATGTGATTTTTTTTCCATTTAAAACAGGTACTTCAACCACTAGATCTACTGCGATACCATCCAAAACTATTAACGTTTATAAAATAAAAGGTAGTTGTAAGTTAAAGGGCGTCCCCTGTCAGATGGGTCATTAATCATAGGACCTATAAGAATTCTCCGCACGTCTGAGAAACAACCGCCCTAGTCCAGGTAAAAGTGTTTAACTTTATAGTTGTCTGTTTTACTATATTATTTTATGATTTATTACGATCCTTTTGTGGAGCGAAACTTCTTCTGGTTTCTAAAAATACAAGTGGATACACGTGGAAGGATTTTTCCAAGTGAAATGGCGAGCAAAACCAGTCCAGTATACGTCCGATAATGTTCAGTAGGTACATAAAAATATTTCTTGAAAAATAAAAAAATGGAGAACAATCGTTCGACGGCTCCTAATTATACTGAGTCAACTAACAAATTTTGCGAATTGCACTTTTTTGTGTATTTATAATATTGTTATTTGTGTTAATACACAAAAAAGTGCAATTCGCAAAATTTGTTAGTTGACTCAGTATACTTAGGAGCCGTCGCGCTATCCGTTCATCGTCACACCATGCAATTTCTTCTAGCCAAGCTAAGCAACAAATAATCTATTTAGGTGTAAATTGTATTTTCCTCAATTTCCACAGTTTTTTTCCGAATTTTCAAGCAAACCTAACCCTCCCACTCCGATCCAGTTATAAATAAATTGATCTATATGTTAAAAGCGACACGTAACAGAATGTTGACACAGGGCCCATTGCGCCGATAGGTCGCCGGTCCTCGGCTGCAAGCGATATTAAATGTTTACATTCGAACGAGCCCTAGGTAAACTCAAACAATGCTATGTACGTACAAACGCGGATTTTGGACCAATATCTCCTAATCTGTAGGTATTTTGTTGGATATTCACGTCCTGTGACATCAAAGGTTCATTCGAATGAGTTTTACGTTCCAGTGTGTTTGATTGGAATGAGTTTCTGTTGGGTTTGGACAACAGTCCAATGGGTTTGTTTCTTATGGTCTTAATAAAGAGACTTTGTTAGATTTAGAATTGTTGAATTTAAGCATGCTCATAAAAGCTGCACGGTATTATTTCTATGTCAATTAAGGTATCTCGAATGTAATTTAATAATACGAGCATGTTCAAATAAGGTACATTTTGTTTCTTCTATAATTTTTACTTACTATCAAAAACCTTTTATATCCAATCACCACACACTTTTCAAACTCTGGAAAAATACAACACTCAGCTCAATTATTCTTAATCTCATTCCTTAAACAAAAATATTCCATCTGAGAAGTAAAATGCCAGCCATTGTCAAAAGGCCTAAATTCTCTTTCATCATATTACGAAATTATTTCAAGAGGTACAAAATCAAAATATTCCATGTCTCGTAACATTGTTCTAACTAATATGATTTGGGATAAAGCTCTTTAGTGTAACGTGTCCTTTACAAACAAACTAATGGGTTTTACGTCAGCTATCAGTGTGTTGGTACCTTTAATTGGTTGGAGCAGCTTATTATGTTTATTTATAACGTCTTCTATTTTGATATTGAAAGGTAATCCGGTCTATTTATGGGAAAGATAGATGGAGCTAAAATGTTATTATTAGAAAGTATGTATTTATGGAGATATGCTGTTTTTAATTAAACAAAGAACTTTCTTTGCCTGCTGTATGTCATGTATTATTTGCAGTTTTCCTTATCATAACTTTCTTATCACTAAACCCATATTGATGCTACATTTGAATAAATCCAGTACAGTTCATTTTAAATACTTTTGATAGAAGTCTCTCCACACGTTTGCTCAAACATGCAGATATTATTAAAGTTTCACTTAACTGTTATAGTTCAATAAGGTAAATGTAATGTGTTGTGATGAACACGCGATTTAATATAGCGAACAAATAACCTTATTATGTTCATGTATGCAATATTACGACTTCAACGTCAAATTATTTGTTCAAAGATGAATATATGTACTGCTGCATACTATGTATTATGTAACTATATAAGTGACGTAAAATGGATTTTAAATAGATATAACCAACATATTAAACCTAGTTGTAAAACTACCTTATGCCGACTGTTTTAAAACAATTTGGAATTTGAAATCTGCACTTATAAAATCCAAAGTAATTCGTGAACAAAACACAATCGATATATGAAACTTCACTGGACATTGTCTATGCTTTGAGAACAATGTTCAGCCTCAGACTTACAAATCGCGATGTTAATCTGTTGTTCAACAATCCTTATCGATAGAGACCGCGATTTTAAGCATCAATAAACATTGATAATTGACGGATCCTCTATTAATATTGACTAACCACGAGTACGGGATGCCTCGTCTTACAAAACGTCGGTTTGCATAAACGTTACCGTCAAACTTTGTATAATTTCTACCCTGTTCAATTAACCCGGGGCTTAGCTATAACGTGAGCGAATGTTAACATGAAAGTTACTTTTGTACAGTTAAATTGTGTGTGATTTAGACCGAGCTCACACTACGCCTGTGAATGTGGGTAACTATAAAATTTTGGGTAATTTTCAGTAAGCAAAGGTGTGAATTTTTTGTTTAGATTTCCAATACGAATTGGTTTTGTGATAAATCTGTTACCAGGATTTGTTATTTGTCTTTGAAGACGCATGGTCAGCGGCTTTCTTCACTATCATTTTGGTAGGGTTAAAGGATGGGTCTGTAATTCTACTTTTTGAAAGAAAACACCTACGCTCTTTGCTCTTGATTGGATTATTGGATTAAAGTTAATCGATAGAGATAATAACAACTTTAATAAACAAGCTTTTCCTCGTATTGATGTATTCCAAGAATATTTAAATTACACAGTTTAATACTTTACACAGAGAAGATTATTTGCTTCTGAAAAATAAACTTTCCTATAGTCCTCATTTTAACGCTGTGTAAAAATAAATATTTATGAAAAACACAGATGTATAATGAAGTTATAGTTGTTACTTTGCCCAGCAGTGGGACAATAAAGACTAAGGAAAAAAAAGTAGTTAGGTAGAACAAAATGGAGCCCTGAACAAAAGTCACCAATTATTTCCAAACAAAAGCACATCCAGAGAAACTCAATAACAAACATCATTGGAACTCCTTCATGTAATAAAGTAATAATGCTTCCATACAACGGGTTCCTTTTAAAAATGTCTCTCTAATCCTGGCTGCAGTCGTTAATCGTAACTGTTATGGAGGAAAACAAAGCTGCAGTTTGCCCAGGGAGTCGTTGCACCCATTGACCTCAAGATGCTCTGCAGTTGCACAATCGTCTTTGAATTGTATGTTGCAAGATATAAGAGAGGGCGGGAAGATTGAAAATTATTACTTTTACTTCTTTCAATTCTTTTAGTTTAATTGTTTCTTTCATTGATACCATAAGATTATGTATGTTGTTAGGGAGCTTGGAATAAGTGTTTATAAATAGTTAACTGGATGATTAACGATCTATGAAAAGGCTGATGACGATGAAGTAACTGGATTGGTGAATGCGATGCATTATACAATGTACATACTTAGTGGGAAATATGTCCTTGTACACGATAATGAGAATACGTAGGAGCTATTATCTGACACGAGTAAATATAGTTTTAATGTATGTGTTTGTAAGTTACAAATATGCAGGAGGAGGAGGATACAAGAAAAAATGCAGGTCTTGTTTCACTCACTCGTGAAATCGGGAGGTCTTTAGAAGGAGACAAATGCAATATTTTCTTCCTTCAATTTTTTCAAGCGACCAAACATTTTATTTATCAATTAATCACCCACTTTCTCTCATAACTCAATCCACAAAACCAGCGACAATGTAATACTGTGTGTCGAAATTCGCCGGCTCCACTACACTACAGAAAGCTATCCTAGTCTAACGGAAACCTTTGAACTTGAAGCATTTAACTAATCGAATACCTACTTGTCTCGGAAATTTCTAATAAGCGATCGCCGCCCATACTTTCTTGCGTGGAGTTTGGAAGGCATTCGCTGAAATATTGAAGCGTGTCTAGTGTAGGCGGGTGTATGTAGGTTTGTGATAGACTGTTTATTATTGAGTTTGGTGGGGAAGTGGGGATGGAACACGTGCCAGATAATTTTGTCTGGTTTTTGAAAACTGCAGTGATAGGAACTGTAATGTTAAGTTTTGTATTGTTTTGTTTTGTATTACTATGACATACCTACTTATTATATCATCCTCCTTCTTCTGATTCAGAAAAGACAAGTCACTTCTAAAACAGAAAAGGAAATGATGATACACGTACGTTGTAGGGGCTAAAGTGGCTTGACTAAGTAAAATTAATTTTCACCAGGACAAATATTTTTAATATGCTTTCTTCCTAAAAAGGTAATTTGTAAATCTACACAATAAACAATAAACACAAAACGTGTTAATACTTCCTAAAACAAAACAGGATCGTAAAGACCAGCTCACATTAAAATGGAAACATAAAAAATCGTGTCGAACAAACAACTGTTATATTTTAATTTTCACAGTGGAAAAGATAAATAAAGGGAAAAACTACAAAAACACGAAACGGTGTCAACTTCAATTAAAGCTATAAAAAACGGTGTTATAACTAATAACGAATTCGTGTTGAAGGCTTAATGCCGACCCTACGATGTATGGGCACGGATAGTGGGATAACTGCCAAACAAAAAACAACTGTAGCTGTTAAGAATTATGGTTTAATTTTGTGTGTAGTTCGGTTGACGAATGTAATATCTGAAAGAGTACGTTTTGTAATTATTTATTCTGATATGGGTTTATTTGAAGTGCTTTTTACGACTGCTTTTATTGGGAATATTAATTTTTAAGAATCATTGAGTTGATGTCAGATTTTTTAAGAGAATTGTAATTTTATGAGGCTTAGTACCGATTGTTTTATTTATTAAAAATCTCACATTAGGTTACTACTTTCATTGAAATGGAAAATAATAAAATGATCAGATATTTCTTTTTTGGGACTTCAAATAATTTGTCTCTTTTAAATAATTTTTAATCGTTTTCTAAGCTCCATATTTTTCTTTCAAAAATGTCAAAAGATATAATTATTCGTATGCATGCAAAGGTTTCATTAAATAAAATTAATAACATAGGAAATTATGTTTACATTGAAACGCAATTTCCATGGCTTAATTAAAATTTTCTCTAATAACGATGTTAACGCACTGGCTTTTTGTATACAGCCTGTATATGATACAGGGTGTATACTGTATATAGGGTGGGACATTTTGTTTGTTGCGTTGTCGCTCCCAGCCATTCAGCCTTGTTTGTTCCGGCTTGACCGGCAGAGTGTCAGATTCACGTGTTTTTAACCGAAAAAATAATACAATACTTTTTACATTATTATTTTTTGCCCCAACTTCCAGTTTTTCTATAATTACTTATGAAAGTTAACCTGACAGATTTTGAAAGTTGTTATTCTTTTGTTAAAAGTATGATTTAATTTTTGACATAATATTATTTAAAATTCGAGATTCCTATCATCCACCGTCCAAAAATCGTTCTGTAATGTCAAGCGTTTCTTAACACAGTTTTGTAAGAACATTTCATTGAGCATTTACTGATACAAATATTTGTCTGTAATACATACATAGAGGATAATCTGTATAAATTACTACTTTGTTCATACTGTGTATGAAGATACCATCCCAAAGCACTTCGATCAAAGGCTGCACCAAAACTTTAACTCTGCCTATCTTTTTAAACGGGCACTAAATCACCAATACCCAAAACCGATCACCACGAAAATCCTAATCACCCATTAGAGACAAAAATTATATCAGTCTAGTGCGTAACTTAATAACTGTGTCGATACCGCTTTTTGCACGTTCCGTTTGTGTCCCAAACGCCAGCGGGCTCCGAGCTACAACCTATTTCCAATTTACGCCTATCAATCAAGACCAATCTCACTGAGTGGATTACGCCCAAATGAAATTTGCATAGAAACCCGCTGTGTAGTGCGTTTGTATCTGATATTTACTGGCCTTTACTGTTTGATTTGGCACGCTTGTTTATTAAAATTAAGCGTCATTGGCTCTGTTTTTGTGTGTGCTAGCTGTTTCTATTGTAGAGTTCGATTTTTTTATATTCAATTATTTGAGTGTCTTTCCAGTGTTAACAAGGGCTGACGGATACATTAAGTTGGGTGAGGAGGTCAGATAGGCAGCCAGTTGTGTAAAAAACTGGGAGCCGATCACAAAAAAGTTGGTAAAAGTCTAGATGTTCAATTGAGTATAAACTGAAAATGAATATTGCATCATCAGCAATATTAATTTACCTACATTCGCAATCATAAAGTTAAACTTGTTTATCTAAATCTATTTACCAAAATCAAAATAACTAAATCAAAATGGAAGCTCCATTTCATCACAGCTGATCTATTTAACGAGTCTATTTTCAGTTTAATGTACCCGATATCAAATTAAACGAATACCTTTTAACTCTATTATGTACCGTTTCAAACTAAAACTATAAACTAAACTAATTTTCTTTCAACTTTATCAAACAAACAATTGCCAAAAATTATTTTATGAGATTTGAGATTTTCATCAAAATTCAACAGAACTTATGGAAGATACACACAAAATACTGAGATAATATTTAGGTAAGATTTAATAATGAAGAGTAAAACTTTGGCTAGAGTAAGCAAAAACAGTTCAGTTAGTGATATCAAAGATTATTTGTACAGGTTTGTAAGGCGTTTACGCGTTTCTGCCGAGTTTAATGGAAACTGGCTGCGGGTAAATTACAACAAGCTGTATATTTGAATACAAATAAGTTGGATCTCGATTCCAACAACTAAGAAAGGTTAGTTAGTTTTATTTGTTAAAGGTCTATTTTCGGCATCGTTAAGTTTTTTATATTTAAAAGGTTATTATGTATAGCTTTAGGTATAAAAGAGATTAATCATCGGTAAAAAAAATCTTGGATCACACAAAAATAATCATGTAGCACATACATCCAAAATTGGGCGAATAGGCTAGCTACTAGTAACGATTAGTTACTTTTATTAGCACTACCATAAAAATGAACATCGTCTTACTTTACGCAATAAATCAGATTAACACCCACTAAGACATACTCAACTACAATAAAACAAGCAATAATTAAAGTTACAATAATTACTCAGTCGTTACTAGTTGTACCAATGAAGTCTCAGCATAATGCTGTTCTGTTTAATATTGTTCCTAACCTAATTATTATTCCGTTCGCTAACTAGGTGAAATCGCTTGCTGAAGTTTAAGCCTGACAACTAAGCAGCCTGTGACAACTTAGCCTTGGGCTAAACCTTCGTACCTACTGACGGAATCATCTGCCGTGACTTTCTTTGGTGCTCTGAGATTTGCTTCCTGTGTTTGTAGATTGGTTTGACCTTTGACCTTGACCTTCAGGTAAATTATTTCTACATTTTATTTCAAATTTCTTATAATTTAAAATTATCTCATTAATAGTCAGTCGTTATAATCTATATACCACCAAATCTGGGTATAAATCAAAGTTCCATTTCTATAAGTTTTAACAAAGGTAAGATTTACAAAAATAATTTTAAAGTATCCTTGAAATTTAGGATTTTCCTTTTGCATTGGAAACTACATTGAAAATTCTAGAATTATTTTGTTCCTAAAGACTTCCTTGCTTCGTAGCGTTAGCTAAACATCTAGCTACCGTACCACCAACCAATAGCGCGTTCAATAAATTAAACTTCAAGAATACAAGTGTCATTTCACTTTACAGCTCCGGGCCGACCCTCGCAGCGCCAAAATACTCAATTACGTTTTTAATTGAGCGGTGCCGTGCATCTGACACGAATGTCCGACCGGCCCGCTTTACCCGTAATCGCAATTTTAATTGTACACCGATTTTTATTTGGACGAAATTGGTGGAAATTCCTCTAAGATTAGACCGTTTCAAGGTCATTTTAATATTGGACGTTCGCAGAATTTTGTGTTGGGTATCGGTAATTTGGTACAGTATTCCTTGGAAATGGGGAGTCGTTATTAAACGGAATTGGATTGGAAACGTATGCATATATGTAGCCAAATGTATCCTTACAATAGATTCCGAGAACTCTCTGATATGACCTTTATACTATCGAGAAGTTATTACACTTTTTTGCTGAACTGATGGTAAAGGTAGGCTAGATCATGAAGACCAAACATCAAAGATCCAAATTCAATCCATTTTCAAACTTAGAACACCAAAAGAAACTCCAACAATAAAACTCCTTGCAGTCCACTAAAGGTCCAGATAACAATAAAAATAAAACGGCGAACATTCTGGAACATTTCGATTCGGGGATATACAAATCGTTTGTATGGACGCTTCTTGTTACGGCTCGCTGGTTCCGTACAAGCCTGACACCTGTTCCTGTCACTATTGAATTGGGGAAGACGTATGGATATGCTCTGCATGTTGAGACAAGTTTCTTAGGTGGGGCGAATTGCTTGCGACTGTGTTTTGTTTCTGTTTTGTAATTATTTGTGGGTGTTTTTGTTGTTTTCGTGTTTGTTTGTATTGTTGTAGCTGGAAAAGTTTTTAGTAAGATTGATAGACATTTTTGTTAGATTTGTATAATTATTTTAAAAAGACCGCGAGGATATTACGAGAGTCTTTGTAAATATCGAAACCATGAAAAAACATTTGTCTCAATATCAACTTACTCATGTATGTTGAAAACAAGACATTATAATTGTATTATAAAATGTTTATTTGATATGTAGATAGTTCCTTCATAACCTTTTCTTGGGCATAACAATCTCTGAATTTCGTCCTAACTCAACATAAAGTACCTAACAAGAAAAAAAACAAAATTCCCGAACGACAAAAAAGTAATCTCATTATAAACCAAATCAAAGTACAAGAACATCAAAGAGCAAACATTTTTAATCATCACCTGTTCGACAAGCTAGTTGACGAAATGGCGATCCTCCGATTCAATAGAAAAACGAATTCTGATAGAAATTTAAAAGCAATCATTCGTACCGCTAAATGAGAAGGTTTGAAATGTGATAAGTCGCTCACTGTTAAATTGGACCCACTATGAACGGCTTTGATAATTTTCATGTCAAAAGAGGGATTGCTACGTTTTCGTTATTGAATTTCGAGTTATCATTAAAGATTTATATTATTTTAATAAAGTAAATTATAATTTGTATACGGTTCGTTTTAAATAGACTGATCATTTTATGATAAGATTGGAAATACGAAATCTAAATACTAAATCATTGCTTTACCTCATTAAAATAAACTAATCTAACAAAGGTAAAGAAACCAAAAGTATAAACATGAATAAATTACACTAAAAACGTAAATCCTGAAATAGGAATAAAATATAAATAAAAAACAAAAGAAAGCTCGCGCGAACCGACCATAAAAACCAATAACAATATAGATGCCACAGAATGAATTAATATCGAGTGTTGCAGAATATTTTCCGCAGAAGGCTCACAGACATCTGGCGAATGTTTTGTTTTTGTGATCGCGCTACTGAATGGTACAGACCATCAATTGCAAGAGCAGACTTCTTTGTCTGCTGATAAAGAGTGCTTGCAAAGGTCCATTTCGAATGCTTGTCACTCCTTTGTTGTACCCCGGGTTTTTAATTTTGAAAAGAATTTTGTTCGTATATGTGCGAAATGCTTGCGAATTTGCTGTTAGGACGAGTCGATTTTTGCTGATGTATTTTCGAAGATCGAATTGGAAATGATTTGTTGTCTAGACTGTACTTACAGCTCAGCAGTTCTTAGATATGGTGTGGCAACTTACCTGAAAACAAAAAGGAAAAATGTTAGTCAAGTTTAAATGCAAATTCACTACAAATCAATTACAATCTTGCAAAGCAGCCGAGCAAAATCTTCCTTCAAAAACTTTATCATGTTAGAGCAAAAAAATATCTCGTTCCCAAGGCATTACGCAGACGCTCCACCATCCAACTTTTCACAAATTCCCAAAACTTGTAAGACAAACCTGTTCCTCTAACATTCGCACAATTACCTGTTACAACTTGGTGAATGCAAATTTCCGCCATATTTATTTTCGCCCTTCTGTTCGGAACTTTCTAAAATAACTTAATCAGGGTCAATCCATCAAGTTGTCACTACGCAAATACTTCTCACCACCGTCATTCAATAACAGATTTTCTCAAAACAAAAGAAGTTTTACGAATGGGTCTCTAGTTTACTATTAAGCCAAAGCCAAAAACAAGGCACGACCCTGCTTACATGTAACATACAGTGTTTAGAACAAAAATGTACAAAGTTACCTACGTAGGTATATTGGAAAGTTTCCAGTATAATTTTGTACGATATTGGGAGCGGAGTTAGGTAAATCCTAGAAAGTATGTAATATGTTTCTAATATCTCCTAATAGCTTTGCGTACTAAGATAACATTGTTATTGAAGGGAAAACTGTTTACTACATAGTTGTGTGTTTTGTATAACATTTTTGGATTTAGAGTTTTCATAACTGAATTTTTATATAAATATACTGTGAATTTCTATTTTTAAGGCACACATAATTTAATATCGCACTGGAAAAACTAAAGTTAAGAGCCCCGTATAAATTCATGAACGTTTCTAATATACATGAACATATTGAACATTCTAAAATTATTATCTGTTAGAATAAAGCTATAATACGGTTTAAAAGGATTCATAAGTTTTGTAGTACACATAAAACCAGTATCCAAGCACATAAAGCAAAATACTCCACCTAACAGCTGAACGCACAAAAATGTTGCGTCGGCAAAAATCCAGATAAACATGTTTGGACTTCGGGTCACTATGCTTAGGCTGCGATCACGAACGATTCCACGGGATACCTTTAAGAATATTCCTTCAACAACGATAAGCTACCTACAAATTCAAATACTTCAACGATAAAAGCATTTTTGATCTCGATTCTGTTGAGATCTATAAAATTTCATATTTCTGAGTTACGTTGGCGGGTAAGATTGTGGATTTACTTGATTCAATCAAACCTCCGAGGCTGTAAGGGTTCCGAACTAACAACTGCTCTTAATCCACTCTATCTCAGTTCCAATGCCGCCCAAACGGATTGGATTACCTTTACGTACTTTATCGGACTTTTTCTCTTCAATTTTAGGTATAAGCTTCGAAGATTCAACACCCTTTTTAACCCCCGACGCAAAAACGACGGGGTGTTATAAGTTTGACGTGTCTGTGTGTGTGTGTGTGTGTGTATGTGGCATCGTAGCTCCCAAACGCATGATCCGATTGTAATGCGGTTTTTTTTGTTTAAAAGGTATGTCAGTCGGGAGTGTTCTTAGCTATGTTTGGTGGAAATCGGTTCAGGTCTTCAAGGTCATCAGCTCGTTTGCTAGATGTGATGGGAATGTTACACGCTCAGTTTACTTGCAAGTATATGTGGGATCTGAAATTTGAAACACTAATGTCTTTTGGAACCACTGAGCTGGTCTGCTGTTAGGGCACGAAGGTAGGAGACGTAACCCTGAACTGCCTTTTAGTAAACCCATCGAGTTTGGGCTCGTTGAATTTGTCTTGACGAGTTCTCTTCATGTTTCTGATTGACGAGAACCTGATGCTGGAAATGGGATGTGGCGGATGAAACCCTGGAATGCCGGAATGAAACGGATAAACCGATTTATATTTTTGCTGAAAATCTAGAATGTCTAAAGGTTAATCTTTATTGTTTCTCGAAATCTCGACATCTCATATACCTAGCGACCCCATCTTAAGATAAAATAAATTAAATGAAAGAAGGAAAAATTAAGGAGCTCCTTTAAAAAGCATGAAATAAAATTAAATTATAAATTTAAAAAAACCCCCGACCCAAAAAAAGTACGCAATAATTATGACAAAAGGTTAAAAACGCTAAACCCTATAAAAAGCAAAAAATAACTTTTATCACTACTTAAACTAAATTTTGACGTGTCGGGGGACCGCTTTTTACCTTCATAAATACTTACATAAATCAAATGATACCTACCTAATTACAACATTCGTTTAAAAAAAACACGTATCTAAAGTAATGAATTAGAGCGGTCCCCCGACACGACAAAATTTAGTTTAAGTAGTGATAAAAGTTATTTTTTGCTTTTTATAGGGTTTAGCGTTTTTAACCTTTTGTCATAATTATTGCGTACTTTTTTTGGGTCGGGGGTTTTTTTAAATTTATAATTTAATTTTTTGTTTTGTTCCCTTCATCGTTTTTATGTGGTCGACGTTTTTAACGTTGTTTGATTCATTCAATATGTTATAACAATACACATGTTTATTTTTCTATACATGATCAACTTGTAGCTGTAGCAACATATGTTAAAGGAGAATCTCATTTAATTTTCTTTGAACTCCTTGCAAGTCACAGTCCGATACAAAGGACAACAAATTTATAAGATCACGTGCTCCTACCCAATCTAAGAACAAAACGTTTAAAGAGACTAGTTTAGTTGCAACAACGGATATTGTGAGAAGCACCAGCGCCCTTTATGCCTTTTATATCCTCCCCGTCACAAACATTTAACACTGACTTCCAGACAGTAATATTGAGACTTGGAAAGATAAAATCTTGTGAGTTTGAAAGAGTTTCCTTTATTTGCGAGGGCAAATGGACAATTGCATGAGAAGGTATAGGTGCAGCGATGAGGTTCTGTTCAAGAAGTTTTCGATCTAGATTTGTTCGTAATGAAGGTGGGGTTTCTTTTGTAGATTTTGTGGAAATTGGTGCAGTCGGAGATAGTTTTATAATTTTTGTTTTGAATTTGCTTTTTCGTTTCTATTGTGATTTTTGTTGTAAATTAGATTCAATATCATCGTACGTTTGCAAAATTATTTCGACAGTTTTCCTTACTAGTATACAACCTTATTTATGACCTTCCCCACTCATAGTTACCATAATTAATAATTTTCCTCAGTCCTTAGTCTCTATAAACAACCAGCCACGTAACCAAAACCTGTCTCAAGGACAGACGGATGAGTCTATCAACATCGCCAGTGACTACCGTCCTTCACCACAAATAGCCCTCAAACCCTTATTCAGTTAGCATCCTCCCGCAGTCGGCACAAGACAGGCGTCATTCGACGTAATGTAGATAATCACGTTTAACTGCGAGACACACGGAAGCCTCCTGCATACGTAACTCACTTTGCACTATTTAAAAGCACTCGTTCGTAACAGTTTTGTGGCAATCTTTTTTGTGCTTTTGGATTTTTTTGTGTAGGAAATTAGGTTTTATTATGACGTGTTTTTTTATTTTATTATGGTTGATTTTTTTTTGGAGTTCAGCTTTTATTTTTGTTACGTGACTTGTCTTACTATGAGTACTTGACTTATTATGAGATACTTCGATAGTTTATTAGATGAATAACCAGAAAAGTGAATTGGGACATTGTTGTTTAATTGTACGATGTAAGTAGGCATTTCTTTAATTTCAAATTTATTATTCACACCTTAATTAAATTACAAGTTAAAACTTTTGTAAAACAAAAAATACATAATTGCCAACTGTACCATCAGCATTCCACATCACGGCGCAACAATTGCGTCTCGTTCATTTGAACTGCCTTCCACAAAAGAAATTACTTCATTCTTTCTAAATTTCAACTCTCCAAGTTGTAGGGGCGCCTAACGGGCGAGAGTTATTTATCTTCGCTCGCAGTATAATAGAATTTAATTAAGTTAGGTGCGACATGTTTCACGCCGAAGGAATTTTGCGAAGTTGCGCCAACTCGATACACGGCCGCTGTTGGCGTGCGAAAACAGCGGTTATGTTTATAAATAAATATTTCATATGAGTTTTTCATGAGAAATAAAGAAGGAAATATTTTTGCAAAGTAGGTACATAGAGCTCAGATTAGTAGAACAGACCTCACCCTCGTATGCTTATAAGTATTGGTAAGACGACGTTCATATACTTCTCCTGAGTCTACGACCTTTTATACAGTTATCTTATACTTGTGTCTTCACGCTAGACAAAATACTTCTGTACGTATACGAAACATCATACGAGTATTATGGTTGACTTCAAAGCAGCAAAGGCTGTCGTATTTGAGAATTATATTTATGGCAGAAAGACTGGTAAGTCCAATTAATCCTTTATTATTTGCAGCAGGTACGAAACAATAAAAAAGAAATTCAGTTCCAGAATTATCAGACTACGAAAAGTTCTTATTTCGAATCGGAATGGTTAAAAGAAATAAACAAAGCTGGACTGTTCGAGAGACATTGCAAAAAGGTAGAACCTACGTATCGCAAAAACAAAGATGCAAACTCTATGGTCGTGTATTGAACATTTTTGACACAATTTACCTGTTTCCAGGCTGGCGTTACAAAAAGGAAGTATGGAGTACTTTCGGAAAACAGTGGGAATTACTGATGTATTTCCAAATGTAAGTGCTTGAATGATTTAAAAGATTGGATGTGTTTTGAGACATATTTTTAAGCAAATTGATTTAGAGGCAATCTGGCAAGTCATTGAAGATTTGAAAACGTTTGAATTTCCTTTTTTAGTTGTTGGTGTTTTATGATACTTGAACTTGTGTTTTCTTTGACTACTTCAATATGTGTTAGCAGACTAGAGCTGAACACGTTACCAAGCAGCACATTATGCATGTTTACATTTCACAAAAACAGCTGAAAGTAGAGTATATGATTAGTTTTCAAATGTTTCTTCTTAACTTTAAATTATCTAAGAACTGATACCCTAAGGCATCCTATTTGGTCCTATTTTACAAGTAATAACTTCCACTGTTGCATAATTGAATTTATAGGTCATATAATTAGAGTACTAATATATTGTATACGTTTATCTGACTCCATTCACACCACTGGGATTGCGAAGTTGGAATTATATCCAAAACTATATTACGAGGCGACATAGTAGATTACATCGGGAACATTTGATTCTAGTTATAGTATTAGAACCTCTCAATTAAATGTTTTAAAGGTGGTAGGCGTTTGCAGAAAGAGTTTCCAAGTTCTACTTAGAAATTACTGTTTACTGCTCTGTCTGTTTATATGTCGAGGTTTCACGCTTACACTACTCTACCGGTATACATTTACATCCTATTTTAAGACCATTTTATTTTATTTAATGAAGATAAGTGGCGCAATTATTTTATTTCATTTGTTTTTTCTTGTCACTTTCTCAGTATAAAAATATATAACTGAACCGAGTTAAAATTCTAAGAAAAACTTGCTAAAATATTTACCTACCTTTACCCGTAATTTTCTTAGCTTTTTATTTTTCCACATAAAATTCCCCTATTAATTTTATAATGTAAAAATCCTTACTGTATACTCAAGCTAGAACAAAAAGTATCCTAACAAAATCTCTCACTTTAATCACAGCTTGATCGAATTTCCTCCCGCAAAGTTTCAACGGGGAAGCGGAAACTATTACGCTTTACATGGCTGTTTACATAGGGTACTTTACACTTAGAGGACAGTGTTAGCTATGTGCAGCCAGCAATGTATATAGCCTTTTGATAGACTACGCTTTTAATTAGTACATGCGGATATTATTACGTACTCGTCAAGAAATTGTAACAATGGTGTCTGTTGTTCGGGTCTGAAGTTGCGGGAAGTGTTTGATGGCTTTGTTAGTGTAGTAAACCTGTTTGTATACAAGGAATATTATATTTTGATGTTAGTTTTTAAAAAGGAAAGTTAAGTGAATTGATATTTTTTGTGATTAAATTTTTTAACATAACTTTTGTGTATCAAAACTGATAAAAATGCCGAGAAACTTCATGTTCATCATCAACAGTTTCCTAAACACATTTCGCGAAATACATTTCCTTCTTCCAACAAACAGCAGCGACCTAAATAACCAATCGCAACCTAATTTAAATCCCGATTACAAGAGCATTCGCACAATCAAACGAACGAATGAGTGAGTAATTATCTGCTAACACCTTCACATCTGAACTGAAATGCAAGTCAAGCGTTGTATGTGCGACGACGTAAACACGCGTATGTACTAACCCGATTAGACCTCCCCTCCCCCCAACCCTGGGTTCCTCCCCCCACCTCCCGGACATGAAACCGCGCTAATAAGGAACACACCATCACGTGTAATTTTCCATTTGTTCCTATTTACAACTTGTGAAGTGTTCCCGGATTATATTTTTTATGGATTATTTTGAGGCACGAAAGGGTTGTTTTCGGAATTTGTTGGCGGATTTATAGGGGTTAATTTTAAGGGAATTATGTGTGTGAACTGTTAAACTTTTGAGTGTTTGTTGCTTGCGTGAGTGAATTTATTTGGGGAACAGGTAAAGGGGAAACTATATTGTTTTATTGGTATTTTAATACAGCTCATTCCTGGACACCCTTATTATTTCCACTATTATGCATGTAAATAGCTAAACATGGCTCCTCCACTAGATATACCGAACTAACGCCACCAAAAAAAACTAAAAATAAAATAAAATAAAGGTCCAAACACACATTTAAAAAAATCCCAACAAAAAAAAGTTCAAACGACAACCAACCATCATAAACAAAAGACAGCTTGAAACACTAAACCGTTTTGGCAGTAAACGGCAGACTTTGAAAGAGGTTCCGACTAAACCCAGTTCTTTAAACGCTCCATACGGAACCCCGTCACGTATACCGGTAACGTAAGTAACGTCTCGGTAACGTCGGTAACGTCGGTAACGTGGCGTCGATAAATGATTATTGCTATGCTGAAGGCCGGTTTGAAAACCACTGAAACCTTACGGACCTATTCAGTGGACGCGGACTGGGTTGTAAAGGTACTGATGTACTATAGTTTTGGGTCTTATTAAACTTTTTTTTAGAAACTTTCTTATAAAGGTTTCTGTCTTTTAAAATAGTATCTAGTTACTATCCATGGATGGATGGAGTGTATTAACAATTACCCTTTTGCCTATATCCTCTGGGAAAAGAGGTGTAATGTATATCATAATATCGTTCTGAGTGAAACATTCTTAAGCATGTAGGTATTTAGGTACTTTAGTTCCAAAAACCATGTATGTGTTACTGGAATAAAGCATGTGATTGTTTTATATAGTTACTTTTGAACTAATACGATATTTTTAAAATTTAAGTCCACAAAAAATACTTCCAAAAAAAGTAGCCATACAAATAGTATTTCCCTCCAAAAAACGGGTCGAAATAAAGCCGCTTCCGTTCACAGTATCAAAGGCTGGCAACACAGTCCAATGTAAGGACAAAACAATCATCACGTACCACGCACCTTTATGTAAATAAGCTTCAGTGTATGACCGAACAGATATATTGGACATTTTACTACTTTGCTGTAAATAAAAACAGTGGTGAAAAAGCTTGAATTAATTGAAAAAATAGAAGGAAAAGCTGAATGTAAGGTGTAAAAGTCTTTGTTAAAAAATTGAAAAAAAAAAAACAGATGTAGTGTTTTTCACACTGAGTTGTTTCTTTGGATAAAATAAATACGTTTCAAATGCCAAAGATGATGAATGCTAACTAAAAAAAGAACTGATCAAAATAGCGTAACATCTGTGTTATACCTTTCAACTAATATCAAAAACTTTCAAATGCAAATCTTTACCATCTAAAACTGCGAAATAAATTAAACTCGACCTAAAAAAATAAATAGAAGCGCACAACAAATAAAACACTTATTACAGTGGCAAAGCTTCGGCGTACTCAAGTTTTATCAGCTGTGAATTTCTCTCATAAATATTCGATTGGACGCCGTGCCTCGGGCTTGGGACCTCCCCCTTTGTAATATTGAGATTCATAATTTGACCCGCAACTAACTTAGCGATCCACTGAATTCCTGAAACACTAATAAGCTGATAGTGGTGGGTGGACTCACGGACTTATAGCTGTAGCTTTAGGAATAATTGTTGGTCACCAAAAAGTATGTTTTGGTCTATATTTAATAATATAACCCATTTTAATCCAAATATGTCTTTTCTCGAATGTAAACTTCAAATGAAAAATATTCATGAAACCAAAATGTAGACCGAGCTCTTGTCATGTAGTTTGATTTTGGTTAGCGGCGCGGTGACCGGAACCCGTTTTTATGCAGAACCCTCGTTATTCATAAACTACGTTCCGGCGACTCCCTTACTTTTGATTCCTTTTGCTCTCACATCACAGCCTTTTATTTCATCCTCAGCTTTTAACTTTATTTCATTTACTACCTACTTTCTAGAACCTTAAAGATTTTTTCGTTCATCCTCGAGAATAAGGCAATTTTTGTCGTTTGATTGGATGTCAAAGGAATCAATCCGTTTTTTGAATTCGTAAAATTAGAGATTCAAGATTTCTTTTGTTCGATGCGAAATAAAAGAATCATAACAATTGACTTTTATGGTTTTGTTTTCGAGTTTTCGACTTTGAGGAATAAAACTGTAAATCTAGAACATATTTTGCTGTAGATGAAGGACGTTTTTAATTTCTGTAAATACTTTGAATGTATGCATATACCTTCGTATTTATATCGATTTTATCGCCATTTATATCCCTTAAAGAAGTGCGAACACCAAAATCAGTTCCCCTAATCCTCACCACACGAAAAAAAATATCGGTAGACATATCCATAATGAGATGCCATAACTCACCTGCCGTTCCCTGAACTCAATAAAAGTCTGTCGTAAAATTGTACAGAGAAATGACGTATTCGTAATGCATGAGCCCCGTCGCCTCATGTACCGTCACTCACTGCTGTCAGTCTAAGACTTGAAGGCTTTCTGTAATTAAATGTTGGATGAGTGCGCCAGTAAATTGGCTCAGCAGTAATGAGAAGATTAAAATGAACAAACAATGTAATGAATACATTTTTTATGAGCAGGATTTTTGCTTTGATTTAGTAATGAAAGATAATAGCTTCAAAGTGGCAGCTGCATTTCAAAGCTTTGTTATTAAAAGATTTTAATGGGAGTAGGTATTTGCTTATTAAATGAGCGTTTAAACTAAAGTAATAAGAGATTTTTACAAAAAGTTGAGGGTGAAACGAAAGCTGTCAGTTAGAAAATTTGCAGCTTTTGAATTAAAATAAAATATTTTTCTTACAATTGGATAGTAGAAAATAAAACTACGATACTCATAGAGACGAGATACATTTCACAAATATCAAAAGAGCTATAAAACCACAACATTCCTATTAAAACTTTATTCGACATGAGTTCAATGTTTTACGAAATTGCTGTCCCGAAATTGCCTCTCCGGTGGATCGTAATAGGCGACATTCTGGTACCTGACAATCGGCAGAGGTACTTAACAAATAGTTTCGTGACTCAAAAGCTTGTTGGGTGATGAACTCATACCTGCTCAAAACTGGCTTAGCTTAAGCGATGAGTGCTCAACGAGCGGAGTTCAACTTGTTAGTTGAGATTTAAACGAATTTACGCTGATGGTGGAATGTTCAAGTACTTTATGTGGAGCGAGTAAAACGTTTTCGACTGTTAATGAAAGTTGGAGCTTCGTATTGTCAGTTTTCAAATATCTGTGCTTATTACTCATTTTGGATGTTTGGGACATTTGGACGTTTGGTTATTTGACGAGTCCTTGAAGTAACCTACACTTTGATTTGTGACTTTGTATTATTTTAATAAATATAAATAAATGTATTAAATAAATAGCAAATACGAGTGACAGATGAAAAGCACACAAGTAATATCATAAAAGTACCCCACATCATTCGAATGGGCGCCCACAAAAGTGCTAAAACTACACCAATTTACCAAACGTACCCACACAACTCTAAAACGCATAATCATTACTCAAAACTCACACAATAAAGCATAACCACAATAGGCATTTGTCAAGCAATAAAAACAAAAAGTAAGCCATCGAGAGTGGTTCAGAAGGACCACCTCAGAGGCGTGACCGGCCAATTTTGTGGAGGGGTCTCGAGAGTCCAAGAGTAATGCCTCTGACGTCCACATAAGCACCATGAAATTTATCGACCTTACGTGCCGGACGACCAAAATAAAAACAAACTCGCCAAATGTCAAAGTTCGTTTTGCAGCTTCCAGTGGTTTTTATATTCAATTACTGGGCGTTGGGAAATTTTTGGGCAGTGTACGGATTCGTGCATTTGGATAATAACTTTACATTTTGTATTTACGTACGGAATTTTATAGTTGTTTTTTTGAGTTGGGATTTTTTTGCAAACGTGATTTAACATTGTGTTGCATATTTAACAATGCTTGAAAAAAGTTTATTTACGCATACCTTTTTGACTAAAATAGAACTTAAAACTACTGGCACGTCGATTTTTAATGCTGAATAAAAAGATGGAAGGCATGTACTCTAAAATAAGACAATTAATAGGCTGAAGTTCAAATAAAAATACATTAAATGCTAGTTCTCACAAAACATCACGAAAAACTGAACCATGACAAATAGGTCATCCATTTTCTATAGATGACATTTATGATGTCAGCATCTGATAAATTCGTGTTTTTATGTCGTCTTCAGTCAACAGAGGTATAACTTCTCTTACGGTATATAAATTCATTGATAGGTGCTTACTTTTCATCTGAATCTGCAGTTTTGGTTCGACTAAATGCTGTCTCTTGTAGAGCTCGTGCACATTACAAACTTTTAGTCGACTGATAGCTAATTTGTGCTCTTAAATCAGTATCAAGATGAATGGAAATACACACGTAACAACGATCAGGTATTTTTCGTGTCAAACCGACAAAAAATTTGATCGAATTCATGATTTTCAAAAAATCCTACCCACTTCCCGACAGACGGCCAACTAAAAGATTGTTGTGTGCGAGCGCTCTTACTTCTTTATCATATTTTATATTGGTAGTGAATGAGTGTGTTTTAAAGTGCGACTGAGATGCACAGATTTGATTCCTGATGCTATAGCAAAGGGGAAGTTTGGTCAGGTCATCAATTTGAAACATACTGTTATAGTTAAGAGGAGTTTCAGCTAGTCACCTGAAACATTATTGATTACAAATCCTGGCGTAATAGACAGTGCGGTTTGCTGCTTATTAAGAACAATAACTAGATTTATTTTGGCAAACAAATACAGGTATTTAAAAACACAGAAAAAACTGTGTTACATTTAGGTTAAACGAACCCAAAACAGCACAATTCCTAATAACATCTACATTCCAAACAAACGAGAATAGTTGAATAAGATAATCTTAAGTAAAACCGCCACCGAATGAGAATATAAGAATAGCAATAGCATTTGAAAATATTCATTCATACATGCAAACTCATAAGCATAATGACTCCCAATTTCCATGTCGAATGTACCTACATATAAAGTAATCCGGAATAATTCAAGTAATAAAAGTTCCATTAACACTCTCTTATCGAACCCTAAAATTTTTATATGTACGCCTACCATTGCGTATTATTTACTATTCTGCATCACAGGTCTCTTTTTATACCAGCAATGTATAGTAAATGGCGTATTGTTACGGCTTATGAAAGTTTTCATATCGACTTTTATCGTGACATAGTCGTACAATTTTATATTGCAGCCACTTATATTACGTTAGAAGGTTAAAGTTTATTTTATTGTTTTTAGAATTTCTTTTATAAGATGTAAATCTAGAATATTTGTCTAAAGATATTCATGCAATTGGAGGTCGGAATCTTAGAAAACCTAATTCAACGTAGATGTTACATAACACAATATCCTTCCTTAATGTGCAGATATTCTCACTGTCATTATCCATAAGCTTTATCTCGTCACAACGTGATAACAAAGACTCCAACTTAAAAACAAAATAAACTAATCACAAACAGCGCATAAAACGAACAAAAAAATACAGCAGCAAACTTGAAATAATATCTTTTGACGAGAGTAAAATCGGGAAAATTCAAGTTCACGAGGCACGTCGTCATCTCGGACGGCTCGCCCCTTGCCCGACTTGAGACATAGCTAGTGTTGGACGGACATATGCCGCGGGATTTACATGTCTTACGGGATTGAAAATCTTGAGCATGACGTGTGTTTGTATTACGTTCTAAGACTTTCAACGAGCTTGAAATTGTAGCTTGCATTTGAATTAGGTATGAAATGGCAAAAAAATATATGGAGAAATGCTTGGTAATTTCGTATGGATAATTATCTCTGGTATTACTGAATGATTGTGGATTGAAGTAAGGTGTTGGAGAGTGTCATTCAACATAAAGAATGAGGTGGAGTATAAACAATCTTTGAATTAAAAAAGTCAATTACGTATACAAAATAGCAACAGCATCTTAACCAGATTATAAAAATCATCCAAATAAGTGAACTAGCAAAAATATTATATTAATACTTGTATCTAAAGCCCGGCATTGCCCGGGGCAGTCCGGGAACTTGGCATCACTACCGTCCGCCCCGCACTTTTATCGTCGGATAATTGAATTTCCGCACTCCGCTACAAACAGGAAGTTCCGCTGGTTTACGCTCTGCGCTGAATATTGCATCCATCCCTGATGGAGTTATTATTTTCAATATGACGATTAACCCTCTTCGTTGGTAGTTCAGATAATTGAACTGTGAACTTTCGTCGATAAGGTTTTCGGAGTTAGGTACATTGTTTTAGAATGTCGTCAACATAAAATCGTTGATTGGTATTTGATAGTAAGCGTTCAGCAAGTCGATGGTTTCTTATGGAACAACCTCTCGATAATGAATTAGCGACGAATTTACATTATTTTCATCGGATATAAAATTCTATGTTTTGTTGCTGCCAGCACTGCAATAGCTTTAGTAGCAAAGTCCCGAATATTCAGAAAGCGGAACTTTCCAAATAACCCACTCTCCCTTATTGCTCTTTCTGGATACAGTTCCTACAAATGCATGCTACTTTAAATATTGGATTCTTGAATACGTTGTATTTCCTAAGAATATTTTTCTATGTGATTTGATAGATATCTTTTGCCATCACAGGAGCTGTGCGCCAATTGCCTCCGAAGCCTCTTTAAATAGTTTTTGAAGGCTTTATTCTCGGGGCTCTCTGCTCGCGACTGCACCCTCCCCCGACCTCCTCCAGCCTCCTCGGGCCTCCTAAGGCTTCCGCTCTTATTTACACAAGGCGAACCTTCAAAGTCCCAAGTTGTTTGGTACTTTCTGTGAAGCTCGTCTTTTCAATTTCAGAAGCGAGTAACGGAAAAATTTGAGTTTTTTTTCTGTAAGGTAAAGGTAGTTTAACCTTCTCATTTCTGAATTGAGTTTTTTGCCATGCTGTTTTATATAGTGTCTCAAAGTAGTTGATTTTTAACAAAAAAGCTGTGGCTCTGACAGATATTAACATTCAAAATTCACTTATTCGATTTTATCATCATACATTTGTTAGAATTATACACGTTTCTTTTAATAATTTTCTTCACTTCAAACAAAAAACAATATATGCTAAAACTCAAAATTGAATTCAAAAAGCAAATCGCACTTTGCTACAACTTTTTCTTTTCAGATTCATTCATTCACATTAGTGGCTGAACTTTCATACAAACTTGGTATAGTTTGTTCGTCGGTAAGACAGCACCTACCCGTGTTCGCTGCGTTCCGTTCCTCCTGGGAGGCTCTTCCAACTATTTGTGAAAAACAGCAAATAAAGCTTTGTCAGCGATAGGCGAACTCGAGTGTTCGTGCTTGACAATACGCTCCTATTCATTTCCGCTAAAACCCACTTTGAGGGTAGTTCAGGTTTGTTAGAACAAACCGACTTTTAAAACGGTGTTCGGCTTTGTTTAAATCTTACACTTTTCTTGGTTCTAATCTTCTCTATAAGAACGGTTTTTGTTATTTTGTCACTATCGAACTTTTGTTTACTTTTAATTCGGAATAAACTCACACTCTTTTTTACAATCTTTCTACTCGATTGTACTCGTAAACAAAGTCGTATATAAACAGCAAGCTATTTTTCGATTTGCTCAATCATTCATGAGATGATAATCCTATTATGTACCAAAAACGTATTCCACATGATTGAAATGCGACCCATTTCCCACATTAATATAATTACGTCATATATGTAATTAGATTTATATATTTAGACGACAAAGCTGAGCTGTATCAAAGGGGCCCTTTGACTATTCAGTTGTGCCCTCCCGAATGAGAGGTATGTACAATAATCTGACCGATGTCTGACTGCATTTACCGGCGGACCTATCAAAAAGTTCCAGTCGTGGCATTATTCGACTTTGACCAATGTCGCGTGCGAGGCTGGGTGGGCTACCCCACCCCCCCTCCTCTCCTCGACGATACGTACAGATGGACAGTAAGTGAACTGAAAATTGTAGCAATACTTCGTTTATCTGGGCGACTTGGTACTTTCAAGGCGTGATGAACTGAAGAATGTTTTGTTTATTCTTGTGTAAAATTTGTTTGTGCTACTTTCAGATGTGTTTATAGAAACTGGTCTTCAGTATTTCTAGGGATAGGAAAACTGTATTCTGCGAACTGAATGTGACAATCATGCGTAATTGAATTACCTACTGGAAGCTTCATTTTCATTTCACTGTGAAAATTATCGTGTAACCTCGTTAATTAATTACTGGGTATCCTAAAAAAATCATATTGTGGGTCTTTTTGTGAAAATAGTTTTTCTTTCTTGTATTCTTATATTTATCAAAAAATACAAATGAAGTTTTATTTACTGCTGAAAAATGATCATTTCTCCTCACAGCTTTAAAAAAATAGTAGCTATCACAAAGTGAAGTGGAATTACCGCGTATGTTGCTGCGTGGTCCAGTAATGCGACTCTTCGGTGGAATTAATCAATTTCACTCATAACTAACGATGTCATATATTAACTTCTCGCTATTGAAGGAGGAATTAATATTGTTGCTTTATATCGCTCTGCATTGAAGTGTCTTTGAGCAGATTATTATTAGTACCGGTTACAATTCCCTAGATATATTGATAATTGATAATAGTAAGTGTTCAGCTTTGTTTATTTTACAGGCTTTAATTACAGTTGAATGTAGTGTTTTTTTTTATAAATGCTCAAAATTTTACGGAGAGATCTATTCCATCTCTTGGTAGTCAGTGCACTGTATTGGTCAATAGAACTTCTTAGCGTGACATTGAAATAACATAACATTAAGTAAAATTCGCATAAAACTCGGACACATAAAATTACAGACCCACAAAGATATTCTAAAACCCATCCATAGAAATCGTTTCAATACTAACACGATGAGCTCAAAGTTTCCTGTTTACCAATTAAAATTTCGACTTTCAACCTCCCCACACACCTGAAGGGTTAAAGCCGGGTTTTCCAACTAGTAGACACGGCAGTTAATAATTCCCTTTATAGTGGAGTAACTTGCTTACAGCTTCTGCGGTGTCTAAGTAACTTCGGCTCCGCACACATTACGTGGTCTCTTTAAATATTTGCTCGCTGGATTGAAATTATTTTAGCGCTACGATGAGGAATTTGCTGCTAAAATTAGTTTTGATTATGTTTGTTGGGTAGTTTTGGTGTATCGTTTTTGATGGTAGATTTTTTGTCTATTTTTTGTAACACGGTTTTGTTGAGAGAAACTACAGATCAAAGACATAGTTAATGTAATATAAGAAAATCTTTGCATTTTAAATTACGCAAGTAAGCACTGCAAGATTAATTAAACAGCACAATGATGTAGTACAAACTAATCAAACATCCCTCATCAACCCAAATTGCATATCCAACAAAAACTTTTACACAACAAAACAACGAAACGAAAAATCAAACAACCATAATAAAAACTTCTTACACAATGCAGGACAAATGGAAACATGAGCGAGGGTAATCCACAATTACACAGAGACATCGGTGAGAGATTCTGTATAAAACACATAATCCTCGGTGCGGGATGGTAAAGCCGACCGCTCACTGCAACCGCCATAAATAAATAAAAGACCTTTTAAGGTCCTATTGTGTTATGCGTGTTAGTGATTGTCCCGTTTAAAGTAAAGGGAATTAATGAAGGTGTGCTATTAAAAACAATAGATAAGATTGGCGATCTATTAAGGGTCAGATCTTTGTCGCTGTTGCAACAATTAATGTTCTCTATGGTAGGACAAAGGATGCAAATAAGTGTCCTTGGCCTTGTGGTTCAGGTTTCATGAGTCATTTACGATTATTGGTATTTCTATATATAGCTTTGGTTAATCATGTACCGCGAAAATGCGAGATGACTATTGCCTTATTAGCTTAAACGACTTTTAAAGTTAATATCTGCATTTTTAATGCACTAGTTAGTGGAGATCCATCGTTATTGGTGCCGTCAGACCAAGCCGTTTGTCGAAACTCGAGAGAAGACTCGCGGGAATTCGGCCGACTTCGGATTTACTCCCGACGTCGCGGACCCTCGAAAGTACTGTCATGGACATCACGTATTGGGTATATTTATAAATGGCACAAAAATATGGACGCCGATTAATAGGTTACAATTAAACTACGTCTCGTCAGTAAATATTGGACACATTAGAAAACAGTTTGAAAAGTTTCAGTCAACTACTACAGAATTATTTCGCGATGACCCAACAAATTTTCTATTACTCAACAACAAACAATACAGTTCTCTTCAACAGAATTTTCATTTCACAAAGCTATTAAACGCATCGATACACATATCGACAACCTATTACAGCAACGGAAACTTTCTCGAATCACACGTCACTATCCAGGGAACGAGTTGAGCAATAATATAAATTTTTATACGGACCGTAACGCTTCCGTGCGCGACTGTCCGACGACATTGTTACTGGCGACTCGTAGAACTAAAGGTCCACTTCTATTTTCCGATAGGGCGGGCATAGTATCATTCAACTTTTTTATTATCTCAGAACAGGTCAGCGGACGGTACATTCTGTTTTTATCGATTTGTTCAGTCAAATAATAAGGGTGTATCTGGTGAGACAGTTTTACTGTTGTTGGCTAAATAGTTTGGTATTGAGTTAGTGTTTGTGTTGCTAAATGTAACCTTAAAACAAAACTGCATGACGACACCGTAGAATTTTAGAAAGTTATAAATTATTCCAAGTTTATCTCCAATTGTATAGGGCACAACAATGCAAACCAAACACCATACGTATTTCCGTCTTTCACATAGTAGAAGTAACGTCACAGTCCAACAGCAAAGTCCTCGTGTAGGAACCACTATTTACCGAAACCTCATCGAACAGTAAGCCAATTACGGACCCCAGAGCCTTTGACGCGAGCGAATCAAATTCAATTTGTCAACATTTCACCACAGTTAATCTGAATAATGAATCCAGCTAATCTTAATCCTGTCCATTGGAAAGCTGCCGAACAAAATCTTCGAACATAAAATCGGATTTTTTGTAATGAAAATCCAATTTAAGGGATGTTAGTTGGACGTCTAATTTTCGTCTGAAGCTGGGATATTGACAGTTTAGTTAGTGTAGGAAGCTTAGGGCTTATGTAAAAAATGTTTCTAATTATTTTTGTAAGAATAATTAACGGACGTTTTATGTCTTTAGGTTAACTAAATCGAATTTATTAAATAACCTCGTTTTTCAACATAGTTGTTCCTGAAAAGAAGCCGAAGCGAATGTAAGGTGAAGTTAATTTATTGTGCACACTGTTGTATTTCAATAGTTTGCTAATACTAAATTCAAATAACATAACATCGGAATTTCCACTATTGCAATCTGAACTTGAAACTACACATAGTCCACATACCTTTCATTTGGCATTACAATTTAACCTGTACTTGACGAATCGGTGCCTCGTTTGATCGGACTTGATTAACATTTGCCCTGTTTGACTAGTAACACAATTGCTATGACGGACATCAGTCTTTGATCTGCCGTACATGTCATGATCACGGTCAAGTAAGCGTGCCAAAGCAGATTTCAAGTTCCCAAGTGCAAGGTTCGTTCAAATCCAAAATGGCGGATCTGCCAGTTTTGAAATGCGGATCAAAGGTATTCTAGCGGCTATTGTACGTCCAAATTTTGAAGCAAATATGTGAAGTGAACATTATTAAATTGTAGTGCGGTCTGCTTGTATTATTTGTGATGTTGATTTTGACGTTAAATCAGTTGAATTATTTCGAATGCATTGCATACCTTTGATATTAACGTGTACTGTCAAAGGCAGATGGGATAATGATGATGCTGACATATTTCATGAAATTAAATATACAAATGTTGGCCAAACAACCACGTTTTTCCATCGAAAAAAAAATTGCCAAGTTACCTCAAGATTTACCAAGGTCTTTGATAAAAAATATCAACAAAAAAGAGATAGTGATGTGCATATTCGAGATCAAATTAAAAAGCCGTTCGGCCATAGCTGGCGGCTATATACGGAGTCTTCGTATCCTCTAATTAGAGGGAAGGTCGCATTGCTGGACGCTCTTTGCTGTTTGGTACGAGTAACGAGAGTTAGAGTTATGATGTAGATATTAATATGGTAATATGCATTTGGATGGATTGAGTTTGGAGTTGTTAGAATTTGGAATGAATGTGGTGGAACTCTCAGAAAATCTTCTTTAGGTGACGTTTTATGGGCATCAATCATTTCTGTGGTTGAAAAATCATACAATCCTACATGAGTAACCTTCATCTGTAACCTTGTTCGCTTTTGTAGTCATAACTTCCTGTTATCTATTTATTTTATAGTAAGTTAAAATTAAACCTAATTCTCTTGCATTTTCATGATCTTTAAAACTTAACTTTCAAGCTTAGCTAAAAATGTGTCTCTTAAAAAAATACTTCAAACAAAATCCAAGCATGGTCTGGCATAATCTCTATGCTAGAACATCCCGCCGCAGCCAGTTCGCCTACACCACACGCCTACCCTCCGGCTTGACTGCCTTCTACTAGCGCAGCAAAAGGATTACCGAAGTAAACAAAAGCAGTATAAAGTTAATCCCAAGGTAGCCCACAGTTTATTATTTAACAAATCAGCGATACTCTAGCTTGTTGCGGTAAGTAAGGATGAATATAAAACTTGCTAAATGCTTTTCTGGGGTTTGGTTATGTTGCAGTAAACATGTTGTAATCAATCCTTACAAAGAATAAAAAGAATAGTTCTGTTAATTACGTCTTATGTAATTTGGACTGATTGATTGGCTCTCTCTTTTGTAGTAAGCAGGCACCTTTTGTGAAGTTCTGTTAGAAAACTGGTGCGAGAATGCGAGTAGGTAAGTATGAGACGTTATTATAGCACAGAGTTAGGTATTGTCCGTCAAATATTTACCCTTCTATCGAGGATTTACAATGAGTACTAACAGTAATTTTTCCTGCTACCCTTAACCAACATAATTTCCCCCAAAAATATTACCCATCTGATCAATATTTTGTTATTCGCCGCAACTAAAACGCACAACTATTGACCCTCGGTTACATTATACAGCGGCGCTGGGCTATAATATTGTTTTCCCATCAATTTGGTACATAAACACGTCAGTCCATCAATATTCATGGGCATCCACTAGTCATTACTTGCCAATGTTCGCGTAATAACGATGCGATTATTTCGATGTTGTTAATTTATAGATTTGATATTAAGAATTGGAATAATATTTGTGGATATGAATTTAAAGGTATTATCTCTAAACACATAACAGGGTATCATATGTGGAGTGATGATATTTGTAAGGTATATTGGCAGCTGAAGATTGACCTTAACTGTGTGTTTTCGGAGTGGCCTATATCTAGTCGAGGGTAATGCTAATGAAAATATTGGCTCATTTTGTGGCCTACTGCCTTAACTTGTAGTTATTCAAAAGCTGAAGAGATTGTTTGTTTAGTTGAATTCTCTAATAATCAGGAGAATTTCTCGTCTTATTTTTAGATAGCTCATTTATCAAGGGAGAATATTTGCTACATCTTATCAAAGTGCAAGAGGCAGTTTCCAAACTATCACTTATTTAAAAAAAAACTTGAAAATCTCATTCTAAATACCGAAACCTACACTTTCATTAACCAGTGGTCCATTTCTAAAAACGTAAATCCCAACTAACACCGTGCTGAACGCAATGAAAACCGTTTTAATTCAGTTAAACAGAGCTCTGGTTCTTTTCCACGTTTAATTAGATCGGCTATTGGTGGCACCTGGGGCTGGTCTTTGTTCGTACGATGCTCCCCGCGAATTGTGTCTTCTTTACTTAATGGGGGAACCTATTACACCGTACTGTAATTTGCTGGTGGTAAAAATAGGTGGCTTGTTTTTTTTTTTTGTTTTTTAGTGCTTTTTTGTATTGTTCATTACTTAATCACTCATTTTGAATAGATATATGAATAGTAATGGAATCAGTCATACAAAATAGTTCGAATGAACCGCACAGAAAACTTTGTCAATTATGAAAATTGTGTTTATAGAAAGTGACAACATTATTAGCTTTGTCTGAGATAGTTTCTATTTGCAAAAGTTTCTGTTATTGAAAGAAATGTCTTGTTTCTTTCAAAAGAAATAAAATTGATAATTCAAATAAGTAAACCTGAATGAATTATTCAGAACAGAATTAAGAATCAATTTCGGAATATTAACGAAATTGATTGCTGTTTTAATTTGGGTGATCGATTGAAACGCTTTCTTTAATTACAGTTAAAAATATTCCACTGGCATCGAACACTTTTTTGTTTCTTATCCTGACGATATACAACAAACAAATAAACTAGAAGCATGCTAACCCATCATTAACATAACTTTCATATACGAATCTCAAGATTTCCAAAAGAAACTTTAACAATCAATATAGATTCTAATATAACAAACACAACCAAAAGCAATATTCAAACACATTAAAATTTTATACGTCAGACCGTGACCCCATTTTTCTAATCTTCTCCAAGCTCATCACAATCGCCATAAAATTCAAACACCTTTCCCTATATCTCGTATAATATAATCGCTATTCGCAAGTAACAATAAATCGATACCTAAAATCAGAAGCATTACGGCACTGTGTGACGTCCCACCATTTTCACGGTTAATGGAAGTGCAGGGAGACTATTGCGGGCCGATGTTCCGCGCAATGCACTCGATGAAAGGAGACTTCTCGAATTACCCAACATAACTCGATGTTTAGTCGAGCGAGCGACGCTCGGTGTACGGTGTAATTGGCGCCTTAGTGGCAATTTGCTGAAGACAAGTAACATATTGCATGCTGATGTGTATGTAATAGAATTTATTGGTTCGGTGTGTACCTGCTTTTGGTATAATTTGGTAGACTGCTGTTTTTATTTGGGTGTGTTATTAATTTCACGATTGTTAGTAACAACATCTGTGATGAGTTTCTAATTTGCTCTTTTGACTTAAAAATAATACCAAAGTTGTAAATTATGCTAGGAAGCATTTTACTCTACATTTTTTGAATGACCAGTATTTATAAGACACATTATCAGCAATGTGGTAATATTTTAACTGTAATTTTAGCTTTTAGAATTCAACAAAAGTAGGTATTCGATTTCTTTCCTGTCAAGCGGGACTCGCGCTAACATTTCTTAAAGTTACACACTTGGCCTTCGGGATTGCGATGACCGTCTGTCAACTCACGTCCACCCCCTCTTTATCTTTAGTCCACTGGGAGCTTACATTTTCACGTGGAAAACTGCAAAAGTCGAACAATATACAGCACTTTGATGTTCATTGTTATACCATCACTCATCATTACTATTCAAATTGTTTTGATTTTTCCTCAAGAACGCTGGTTCAATGACATTTTGTCTCCAGACATTAAGAAGAAAACGCCCACGTTTCCTTATAAACGTCACAGCGAATCGATATATCAACCGTCAATTAAAAACAAGGCAGTGCTGAACATAATCGAGATCGGAGCTAGTCGAGTGGACGGTTCACGTAAACAACTCGATCGCATTAACGATGCCATCAGCCGAAGCCTATTTAAATCTCAAGAGTAAAATGCACCGACTATTGTATGGGACAATGGCACGTACTAATGCTGCGAAACGAATTGAGAACGGGACTAGTTCATTGTGACTCGAACATAAATAAGCATTTGCTTGAAGCCTTACGCTTCGGTGTGAGGCACGGCCGGGAGCGTGTGACGTAATTATTCAATTAGTAGATTAGTTTCTTTTTTACTTACGTGGTTTGAAATGGATATTGCAGACTGCAAATGTTTTGTTTGAGAGTATGGTAATGAGTTGATAGACTTACCTGAAACAATAGGAATAAAACAATTAGTCACCAAAATTTAAATATTTAGTATTTTGTTAAACTCCTATTAGGCATATAATCTTAGTTGGACAAAGGACATGAATCATATCTTAAAATGGCAAATAAACACATTTATCAGTATTTAACTTTAATCATTTAAAACACATACCCACTCTTCGATGCATTGGGCAACTTTTTGACCCATGATGCTTAATGCTTATACAGAAAATGAAATATTTTTTAATTATCTTAGTTACCTATACACCTGTCTTTTACAACTCCCTATTATTTAATCCATTGTTTTAAAACAGGACTAAAAAATAAATTCGCTACACATTTCTCCTTGCACCAACCATACAGGACACAGGAGGGCGTCGCAAGAATTAAGATCGCTGCGCCCGTGATATATTGAAAGTGGTGAATGCGCAATAAATCATAAGCAATTATAAACAATACAGTTCGGTGTAATGAGCGGCCGACGGGGGAAATTGTTTAAGTTACATTGCGAGGACTTTAATTGTAATGTATTATGTGTAAGATGATGATATTGTGTTTGTTTCACGTCGTTATGAAGGCGATAATTTTGAGTCCAATTCTAATAAATTTTAATGAATTTAAATTAAGAAAACAGTGTTAAAAATTTCAATGAATATAAATTAATAATAGTGTGAATACGAAAAAAAAATATATGAAAAAAAAGCGTGGGGTGCATGGTGTCAATAGTTATAAATATTTTATATGAGTACAGTGATTTTCATTTCGATAATATCTTAAAAAGCACCCCACGCTTTTTTTAAATATATTTTTTTTTCGTATTCACACTATTATTAATTTATATTCATTGAAATTTTTAACACTGTTTTCTTAATTTAAATTCATTAAAATTTATTTTCTATTTTTTAGTTCGTTTTTCTATGAAAAGCGTGTTTTTTAGTTTTTTTAAACTATTATTTATTTTCTACTTTTTAGTTTGTTTTAAAACTATTATTTGTTTTGTAGAATTAAAATTCTCTTTGGTATACAAAAATTTGTCAATATTAGAGAAAACGGCTAAAGATAATTATTGGAAATAAAAATTAACATCGGGTCCTGCCTTATCGACTGTAGAGAAAAATATTAGAAAATTTTAATTAATTTTCTTACCTTATCGACTATAGATGAAAATTATATTATAAATTAACAAAAATCATATTTTGCAATTGAAAAGCCTAGAAGTCGGTGTCTAATGGATGTTACTAAGTTAATTTTGCCACCGACTTCTAGGCCGATGCACCTAAAATTAGTTTTTTTTTGCTTTTTAGTGTTTTGGGAAGTCGGTTTAGTTTTTTTGTAAAAAGGTTATTTATTTAAAGCTTTTCAGTGATACGAATAGTTGTCACTATCCATACAAGTGGGAAGTTCTCATCAATACAAAGAATATAAGTCCAAACGAGGTATTTTACATATTCAGTTGACGAGTTCCCTCGATTTTCTCTGGTCTCCATCAGCAGGTCAGCTCCAAACCTTCACCGTTGCAAAGGTCTTGTCAATACAAATAATTTAAGCCCAAACACGAGGTAGTTTACATATTCAGTTGTCGAGTTCCCTCGACCCTCTCTGGTCTCCATCATCAGGTCAGCTCCAAATCTTCACAGTTGAATAGTGCTTTTAGGCGTACACCTGAGTGTCAAGTTTTTACCCTATGTATGCCTACAACTTTTGAAGGTTGCCCTCGATTTCTCAGGGTTCCCATGATCAGATCCTGACCTGATGACTATGGGACCAACTGGCAGCTATTCCGAGTCGAACAAAAAAAGAATCACGTAAATCGGTCTATAAACCTCGGAGTAATCGATATGTATATGTAACCTCCTCCTTTTTGGGAAGTCGGTTAAAAATGGAATAATTTTATCAAATTAGTGTATTGTCATCGGTCCTCAATGAATCTACAAAGTTTGAACGAAATCTGGCCGTTTAAAGTGGGTCAAAATCGCGCCCAAAGAAGTCGGTTACAAACAAACATACAGGTGAAGCTAATAAAAAGCGTGTAAATAATAAAAAGCGTGTAAAAAGAGAGAATTCTTTCTCAAAATAGCAATTTTGTAATGTTGAAATTATGATCCGATAGCATGATGATATCTTTGAATTTGTCATGAAAAACATCATGCTTGTTTGTTGTCAAATTATCTCATCTCAATTTTGAGACTGCGTATAAAAAGAAATAAGTACAAAATTAAAAATCTCATATTCTAGCAAAACTTTAGTTTCTTTACGAGTAAACTTTTCTAACAATTTTCAAACTAAAATGATATTCAAATAGTCTCTGGAACAGAGTAATAGATATTTTTGTAGTATAACTTTGTTTTATCACGTTTTAGCAAGTTAAATTTATTGAACGATGCAAATTAAAACTTGGAAAGAATGAACTCTTCTACGTGTATGATTCTTGCGTAATAGAAAAAATAACTTAAAAATATCAGAAGATGAAGTTCGATTTTCGAAAATACGTATATGGAAATATTCGAGTTTTACAGTCCATTACAATGCCCCAAAGCAAATGTCCGACACCAAACAGACATACAGGCATATCATCACTCAAATCCCGATCCCCACACAAAACACACGTATCAAAAAATCTGAACCACTTCCATCAAAAGCTCTGTTTTCCATACAATCAAATAAAAAGTGCAACAGTTTTAATACCACTCCACCGTTCGGAAAAGCCTAAAACAGTAACATGCCCAAAAACGTAATACCAATATACCGTATGAATTTACAGATCTCCCGTGAGTGTACAATAAATACATATTTCATGAAGTGGTATTGAATAACAATTGTTCGAAAGCCGAGGCCGAGGGCCGAAAGCCGAGGCGCAGGCCAAGAACACCGTTGTGACACATATTAAAATGGACTGCTGGCTTTAAGTGTATTAGATTTTTACGCGGCAATGCGTGAATGCGTTGTCCCTTTTTTGTTTTAAAATGTTGGCAAGTATTGAGTAGGGGTGGATTTCCTTCTTAGAAAATGTATATAAGGCAGATATTTAGTAAAAAAAAAAAACTGTTTAAGGTCACATATTTTCTTCATCTTACCAAACTTCATGAAAGTATTGGGGATGTAAAATAAGTCAAAACGTCAAAAGACGAAACATAAAAACTAAATCAGTAACAACAGTCAACAATAAAAACAATCTTTCTGGAACATTCGACGTCGCATTAACCTGAACAATCCTTAAATCCAGAAGGATCGATAAAAATGAATGTTGATACCTTTGACTTTTGCAAATGCGATACAATACCGCATTAGGCGCAAAAAGTTTGTCACTTAAAGAAAAACAGCGGGAGGCTGTTTTCATAAATACCCTGTGTTGATTTTTTGGGTACAGGTGTCAGGTATTGAGAGGTATTTTGTACTCAAGATGTTGAGTAAAATGTTTGGTGAAAACTAGAAAATTATAGATTTTTCTGATGAAAAATACTGTCAACGTTTACAATGACTCTCAGTCAGTATATAGTTAATCATACGGAGTTGTTCTTTTATGATCACCATCATTCAATCTTGTATTACAATTATTTGAGCTGCATAAAGCTAATTGATCAGAAAGCATATCTTGTCTTTTCTTTGCTCTTAGGTTCAAATAAAGGAACGAAACCCAAAAAATATGTATCTTAATAGACAAAACAAAACATTAACCAGCCTCTATTAAAGTCCTTAAATTCCCACCATTTGCGTTCGACAATAATTCAGCTCTCAGCATTATGCTAGCGGACCGCTGGCCAGTTCTTCTAGATATATTTCGATTACCTTCCCATAAACAGAAGTTATCGGCGGTGTATCATTGCTATATTGTCAGTTATTGTACTCTATGCTTTGCTCTGTTTTGTGCTGGTTTATGCTCATTTTGTGTATAGCTTTTATGTACTATTGCAAATAATTTTCGAGGAAACGTTTGCTGTCTATATTATTTTTGATTCCATCAGCCGAGGGGAGCCTAAGTATAGTAACACAAGGAGTTATATTGTGTACAAACTTTAGTTTAAATCTAACATAGAACAGTATATTCAACATCAACGTATTCTCTAACAAATTAAAAAGTAGCAAACCATCAACATCCAATTACCGGGCCATCAGAAACAACGTTGGGTACATATAAAAATTCAATTAAGCCAAAATCAAAATATAAATAATAAATAAAAAAAATGTGGAAACGATTTAAAATGGCAACACCACAACTAATCAAGATGCTGGCCGCGTGATTTATTTCGCGTCAAAGTTGAAAATTAATTCACAACACCGCCGGCGGGTGAGTGTGGGGGTTACAGAGATGGCGGAAAGGTGTGTGGTTATTGCTACTCGTGGCCTGGCTTTGGCCTAGGTTATTGGGCATTCAAGGGTAGGCTTTGTGGCCGTGAAATGTGTGTAGGTAGTATATTGTATGGTGGATAGAACTTTAGTAGATACATACTAATTTAATAATAAGTTAAGTTATAAACCTAACGTCTTAAAGAAGCTTATAGAGTCTTAACATTCAATGGTCTTGAATCTTTTGGAACTCACTTTATAATAAACTATACCTTAAAATATTCTTCAAATCAACTCATTACAATACAAATCATAGAATCTCCAATTTTATGTTATATGTTAAGCGCCATCAAGCAAATTCAAATTCCAAGATTGTTTTTTTTTTTTTTATAAAATGATATCCATTAGAAAATATTTATTTAAGTACTAATCTATTTCCTCAACAACTCGCCGATTTCATAACCCAACAGTCTACTGTGGTGACAGAAACTCCGTTCTTACCAGTCAGAGGCAACGAGCGACGGCGTCGGGCAAAACAAAGACCGAACCACAAACCGCATTCAGGTAATACAAATTCAAAAACATTCATTCGTTTAAACATGACGTATTTTGTTAAGAAATTAGATGATGCAACGATTGTAATGGCTTTAATTATGCTTCTGTCTTTTGTTTTTTGGTTTAAGATTGTGAGTAATAAGGTTGTATGTGGTCGTGGTTATAATGAGGAGGGAATCCTACTTTTGTTGTTATCTGGAATAAAACCAGCCAAATGCGAGTCGGACTTGCGCAAGAAGGGTTCCATACCATTATTTATAAAACGGACAAAAAATTACGTTTGTTGTACGGGAGCCCCCCAAAATATTTATTTAATACAAGTTTTCAGTATTTGTTATTATAGCGGCAAAAATATATCAGGGACGAACGGACGGACGGACAGAAGAGCGAAAACAATAGGGTCCCGTTTTATCCTTTGGCTACGGAACCCTAAAAAACTTGCTCAATATTGACTTACACTACTAAAATGATGTTTAATTCCCTATTTAGTACTTTTCATCATTTACACTCCTTTCAAAGATTATAGAAGATCATAACATAACCTCCTTCCTCAATTTTGTTTACATTTGACAAACATGTCGAGTGACATTGTCGTCACGTCGACCGTGACGCAATGCCGTGACGTGTGACGTGGCAAGCGTCAATTGTGGATTAGGTTATGAAGCTATGCTGATGTGGATTCCATACAATTTAATGCGGATTATATTATAAAGTGACGATGTGGTTTTTGTACAGATTTATTGATCGTGATGTGGATTTGAAACAATTTGTGATGTAATTTTTTTTCTTTGGTTAAAAAGCTGAAGATAACAGATAACATAGTATCTCTTTTTAAAGGTGACAATGATTTGGATTATAAAAGTATTTTCCAAAAATAAAATAGAACATATATGTATTCCCAAAACTATTTCTATTATCAAAATTTTAATTAAAATAAAACTCATCATCAAGATCAACATTCAAAGCCACAAAAACGGATGAATTTTCAAATTCAAATAGTAATAAATAGCATATCCGACCTGTACGGTTCCGTTGACCGGCAAACGGGCAACTTTCCCTATTAAATATACATCAACTATCCGGGAAAATAAATAACAAGTTAGATTGAAATGAGCCCTCCCAGGCCTGGCTTCTGTTCTACAAAATATGTTATACGTTGTTATAACGCGTTTCTATGTTTGAACAGTAAATGGGAATTTTCGAAATAGTACTTTTAAAAATAGTTTTTGGTCGTACCTATTTTTGTTTATCAAAAATCGACATGATTGAGCGGCATTATAAATAAATAACCAAACAACTTTTCGTTTCTATAGCCCCTAACATTTCTACTATATTTTGAAAATTACCAGTATTTATTTTTCATTATTTCCGTTGATCATTGAAACTGTAATTTTTCTTTATGCACGAATTGCAAATAGCACAAGGTTTAGTACTTTTCTATAGTCAGCAACATTCCCACTATATTTCGCGAATAACAAATCATCTTTTAGCTTTTTTTAAATGTAAAAGCCGTGCAATTGTTCGGGCCATAAATAAAAATTGTTGCGAAAACACCTCAGCAGTTTTAATATTTTAATCCCCGTTGGGAGGGAACATAAATTTTGTTTGACTATTTGATCGCGAGCGGTATTGTAGGAAACTGCGGCCGTGCCGATTCTGTTAAAGAATTTTATCCAGATATTGTAACGTTGTGTGAGATACGTAATCTTGTCACAGATAGGTATCGATTACATCTTATTCCTTGTTGGAAATCTAGATAAGAAGATCCATTTTGTTGAGGAAAATGTACATGGTATGTGTCCTTTATTTGTTTGAGTACATGCGATACTATAATCGTAATGAAGTCATCATTACATCACATCCATATCCCAAACTAAATAATAAATTATATAATAAATTTAAACATGTGGAAGCTTGTCATTAGCAATTATTTTATATACTTTGTTAAATAATTGGTGTAATTAGTCTGTAAGCTTTCTTTAAAACTAAATAAATAAATAAACTACATAAAAAATTGCCAGAACAAAATCAGAAATTTTCCGCTAACACAAAAAATATACTCATAAAAAATTAAATTCAGCTATGACATCCGAAACAATTGGACCTAATGGCAATAGAGTTCAACAATGCTTTGTTACCGTATCGCGCGAGTTTTCAGCTCTCGCTCGCGCTGGCGGCAAAATGCGGCGGTTTTATCCGGACTGCCGATTTCACTGCTACTAATAAATCAGACCACTTTTGTCAGGTGTTACAATTTGTATCGCCTGTGCTTCGCTTCCAGAAGATTTTCATTTTTTCCCCTGCCCTGCCCTGTTCACAAATCATCAGAATTGTGGCTAAGTAATTGTTTTTGGTATAGGATTGAGAGATTAATGTCGTTGTGACATGATCTTTTGATTTCTAGTTGCAGTTAGAAAATATAACCACTATTTTATATAAAGCAACAAAAAAAAATCACACACAGACCAACACATCGATAGTGACCGGTATCTGAGCACCTTTATCGATGGTAAATATTCCTTAAAAATCAAGAAACCACATACTATTCTTAACACAAACTGTATACAACCTACTCAGGACCTAGCAAACAGCATTTCTCATTAATAAAAATCAAGTAAACGAGAGCATCCCAGCTGACAGACCCAGACTCAAAGAGTAGACTAACGCATTTATTTGAATAGTGGCACGCGACGACAAATATTTAAACTTACATAGAAAACGTGTGCTATCTCTCCTGCAGACATTCCTATGCAAATACGCTTAATGTGATCAAGGATATACAGCAGATTCAATTATGTAGCTTGTGTAGTAGGGTGTCCCAAAAAAATCAAAATCATTTTTTTTTAACGCATACCCTCCTATTTTTTTCCTTTTGGTCCAAAACTATTATAA
The DNA here is from genome assembly GCF_030705265.1 of Helicoverpa armigera. Taxonomy (NCBI): domain Eukaryota; kingdom Metazoa; phylum Arthropoda; class Insecta; order Lepidoptera; family Noctuidae; genus Helicoverpa; species Helicoverpa armigera. The sequence continues at coordinate 1,417,769 of NC_087132.1, read as the reverse complement.
ATAAAATTTTATGATGGTAGGACCACGGTAACCCGTGCCGACTTACATTTGAATGTATGTCATACTTGCTCTCTAAGACTAACGCGATCTAACTTGTCGATGTGCTTGTGATTTCTTGTTATTTAGTGATCGAATCATTGTTTTCAAACAGCCAACATGTCACTAGACTTACGCAGTTATAAAAAGGGTATATTTTCAATTAGGGGACCTAAAGCATCAAATGACGGGCTCAAAACTTCCGTCTAATGGACAAGTTCTGGCAGTTTCATTGTACAACTAGCGACCCGCTCCGGCTTCGCACGGAATAACAGTATTTCGCCGTTATTTAATGTTTGTTATTATACATATAAACCTTCCTCTTTAATCACTCTATCTATTAGAGAAAACCGCATGAAAATCGGTTGCGTAGTTTTGAAGAATTAGGTAAGCTTACAACGGGACACGGGGACAGAAAAAGCGACTTTGTTGTATACTATGTACTTAGTGCTATTCGGGAAATTGTAAATCTTACTATTCGCGAATGCATTATCTACTGGGAAAAGGCGCGTATTCCAACAAAATCTTTGCCTAATTGTGTGACGAAACTCGTCACCTTGTATCAAGTTTGGAGGGACAAAAGACACAAGACGTTTTTAAGCAACGCCATCACGACTTTTTCAGCAACTTACATATGTAATTTGTTTGATTTTGATTAATAAGAATAAATCATCATGTCCCGAGCCTTTTCCCACTATGTTGGGGTCGGCTTCCAGTCTTGCCGGATTCAGTGGAGTACTAGAGTTTTACAAGGAGCGACTGCCTATCTGACTTCTCAACCCAGTTACCCAGCAACCCAATACCCTTTGATAAGACTAGTGTCAGACTTATTGGCTTCTCACTACCCGAAACGACTGTCCAAAATGTTAAATGACAGCCAGGAGAGCAGCCGGCCTACAGTTAGCGCGAGTTACAGAAAGCACGCGCCTCAGCGGAGCAAAGAGGAAATAACTCTTGAAAAATCGTATCGTTTTTCAGGGGTTATTTTGTCTTTTTTTATTTTTTTTTTCAAAAGAAGATCTTAACGGTACGTTGTATGACAAAATCACCTCTAACTTCATTTCAGTAAAAAACGAGTTCTTTGATCGATCGCCTTAAAATTAATGACAGTTTTCTACATGAATGTGTCCTACCTTCTAGTCAAATAATGCTTCGTATCAAGAAGCCAAAGTTTCAGCACTGAGAGTTAGTGAACGATGTGGCCGAAAGATCGGTGAAGTTCATGCAAGACTTTTATTGATTAATCACAGTAGATGAGGAACAAAAACAATTATTGTTAGGTACCGTCCTAGAACATCGGAAAATTTATCCTGACTGTAAAAAAAAACTACTTTAAAATGAAAATTTTAACAATGAAATTATTTTTCAATGTATATGAGAAGATAAAACCTTATTTGGATGTATTCGAGGTTTATTTTTAGTAATAATAATTAAGATCTAAATTTCTCCATAGTAAGTCAGTACAAATTTTCATGTGAAAACTTTGGCATTAAGTCGGCACGGGTTACCACTGTCTGATCGAGATAATATTTATTATAGGAGATAATGAGGTCAAAACGAAAAAAATTAGAGGGTATGCGTACTTTAATTCGAGAAAAAAAAATTCCCCCTTATGTCTTGGGACACCCTATTGTGTAGTTATTTTTAACTATTGAATTTTGTTTGGAGAATGGCGATAGAGTACTTAGATAAAAGTTTGGTATGAGGCATAAATAACTAATATAGCTAACCATCAACCATTAAAGCTAGTAGGTATAGTTTCAGTTACAATACGCAGTTGTTTGTTTACAGATAACAAATAAATCTACAATTTTTGTAAGGTTTAAGTACCCTTGTACACTTATATGATTGTAATACTCATTCAAAGGTAAAGTAACATGCATATCGAATAAAACAAATGAAACACCATTCTCCTTCTAAAATTGAAACGCACAAAGAATAATCCCCTTAAAAGAAAAAGAAAATCAACCGAACCGTCCACTAACCCTGCACTGCATACAGCAAACCCTCTAATATTTGTCACAGGCCTCCCCTATAGGACATGCGGTAAGGCCCATTGATTCGAGGCCCTCCATATTAGGCCCGTGCCTTTTGTAAATAGAGCTCGTATTTAATATTAAACTTGGATCTTTGACTGTTACGTTCCGTTATGATCAAGTATTTTAGGGTTGGTTTTATTAAAAGGAAGTTGCGTTTGTGTAGTATGTTTAAGAATTTAGTTGCTTTGATAAGCATTGTATAAGTACGTCTTGGAATGATGGTTCTATTATTATTGACTTTTGGACGTAGTAAGTTTTTGCTTACGCATCATTAATAAAGCAAAAAAAAACTGGTTTACACTCAAACACTTTTATCAGTCCCAAAATTAATAAATGAAATATGACCATACATTAATCAACCCAAAATTATTTGCAAAAGTATGACTTTACGTCCGTCATAGCCAGTCTACACCAGCAAATATCTCAACAAAAACAAAGTTATTCTAAAAGTAAAATAACGTACGCACCTTCTAAAAACTCCAAGTATTTGAAACATCCCTGGGCAAGTCCAATAGCCGTCGTTGGATCTCTGGAATTCATTATGATGACAGAAATTTGTTTGCGATATGAAATTCCTAAGACTCTCCGGCTATTTTCGAACAATTCACGTCATACCAATGACCAGGTTTTGTGTATGAACAATTTTATTTGAATTTTATCGTATGTTATTATATTTTGTTGAAGAATTTGTCAGTACACATTATAAATTAAATCAGTATTTGAGGCTTTACATAAAAATAAATCATCATCATCATCAGCCTATCGCAGTCCACTGCTGGACATAGGCCTCTCCTAAAAATAAATGCGAGTCATTTACTCTTTTAAGACTCTATTCAATTGTTTGTTTACGTTCAACTTTACAAACAATTTTCAGGAAAAATTGTTCAGTAAAAATCACTCTCAAAGGACAATAAATTTCAATTAATTTGGAAGGATCCAGTCCAATTGCCCAGTCGTACCATTTTAAATTCCTACCTCCAATTGTTGCTTCGTAAATTTAAATATTTTACACTTGAAAAGAGCTATCGAACGTTTCTACATTTTAATGGGCGACGCCTCGCTAAGCAATGCCTGAAATGTGTCGATGTTTTTTTACGCAATTTATCGATGGAAAATTGGTGTAAACATTTTTACGTACAATCAATATAACGTGCAAATAAGAGATTTATAAAAATATTTATGTACATGCTACATACAGGAAAAGGGTTTTTATGTTTTTGACTGAAGCCAATATCATCATCTGTTTATTTAATAGTCCGAGAACAGACGGTTAAGAGTTTTTATTGTTCAAAACTAATTAAAAATGTGTTTTTAGAACCCATAAAAGAACAGCCTACCCAAAATTGCCATCGATATCTCCAAACGCCTATACCACATCACTTGATCTTCAATTAGATGATATCTGACGTTTATAGTTCTTTATGCATCCAAGGAGTCTGATTATGCTTTCCAGCCGTGAGATAATGCCATTTGAACGTAAGTCCGATCATTATTCCGTCGGTAGGCGTAATGAAAATTTTCTAAAGGTTTTACGATCGCCCTGAAGTGGTTTAATGAGCTATCTTTGAAGGTTTAGCTTTTTTGAGGGCTATAAATTTTGTTGTTAGTATTTGATGGGAGTTGTAGGGATTTTAATTTGTATTGAATTGGCATTATTCTCAGAACATTGATGACCTCTTTACAGGTAGGTATCAGTTATTCAATGTTTTGTTTGATTTACAGGTATTTACAGATTTTACGTGGGTCGTAAGTCATGAATTTACCTTTAACGCCATTCTTCCCTCATCCACATCAAAACACAGATTTCCTCCACTAAAACTTTTATGCTAATGAATTCGTCAACATTTATCAATCAATCTTAAATTACCGAATATCGCGAGTCTGCTGTAAATAATGCTTTAAGTCGAAGGCATAAGACAGAAAGTCGTGTGCAGGGAAGACCTTATAAATTGCAAATACACTATTCCACAGATCGTAAACGTCGTAACTCGTCCGTCACATAAACAATACTATCGGGGGATGTTGGTACAAGATGTAGTATCTAAGAGGTTTTTTGAACACCAACTTAGATGATTTTAAGACTTTGAAGACCTGATGGTCTTGCGATAAAACCATTAAAATTATTCAATCCATAATCCTACGAACAATTACTATTCGGTCAGGTGTTTTTTGAAATGAATGATTTCGATCATTTGTCAAAAAACTACCGGCCGTCAGCCAGGTGCACCATTTTTTTGCTTAAGAAAACCAGACATTCATGAACCTACCATGGATTCTACCATACAAATTCTCAGTCGTTTAGAAAATTAAAAGAAATACCATCCCTCAGAAAGATACAAAGGCTTTCAATGTAAAGGCAGTTAGTTTTTATTTTTTGTGGCTTCGGAATGCAATAGGCTAGTTTCCTAAAAAATAATAATTAGTCCGTCTTGTAGATTGTCCAAAATTAAGCGATACGTATTTTTTCTTTTTTAAATTGGATCAGAACTTGTTAAGATATAGCGTGTTAAAGTTGAGTGTGACGTCACAAGTTGCTACAATTTTCAGGACACTGTGACGTAAAAGGCCCCCACTCCTAATTTTTGAAGTGTATTATCTTTGTCATTTTATGTTTAATTAAAAAAAGAAAAAATACGTATCCAATATTTTTTGATTATCTAAAAAGCGGACTAAATATTATTTCGACCCTGGACACTACCCTATTGCCTAAATAACTTATACAACCCGCTTAAACTTCACATCTTAGACCATCACCTCGTGAATCAATCAAGTATCCACTATCCCCTATCATTTACTTATTCAGATTTTATGTGTCGACGGCACCGGACCGAAACTTTATGTACCATCAGCTGAGCGTTTATAGAACATCAACTGAAATGTGACCCGTTTTGTAGACAAAAACTACGTCTTTGGGTGATATAAAAAGTATACCACTGCTTGGTGAATCTGCTTGCTTAGTTGTTCTTTAAGTTGATATTATAGTATAAACTGGTGCATAATGTACTAAATAATGCTACGTGCAAATACATAGTGCTACAGTTCGTTTTCAATATTCATGAAATACCTCTAAATGGAATAAATAAAGCAAACAGATTTCCTTATTCCGAACGTAAATTCAAACATACGATGCACCGTACAATAGACACCAAAAATGAGCAGCGGCGTCAAAGGGCGTGAGCATGCCCTATTTATGATTAGGTGGCGAGCGCGCGCTGCATACCAATGCCGGCACGTCACTCGTCATCCGTCAAACGTGTTCCGACAATCATCGGGAATCAACGCCTAATATGTTTGAAGAACGCGACACGTTCCTCCCTTCCCTGTTTGTTACGAAATTCCCAAAATAAAATTAATAAACGTTTGTGTACCTTTAAAACTTTTCAAGCACAAGTTAGCTGACATGAAGCGTCAACTTCGTAAACTAAGGAATTAAATTAATAAAACGTCCCATTATGAGAATCATAATTAATTTGAAAATTCCAGCAATTTTCATAAACGCTGAAATATTTTACAGCGTTCGAGAATTCGCGTCGTAAAAACCATGGGACACTTCAGGGGGCGTTTAGTGTTTTATATGCCAAAGGGATTTATGTTATTACCGTCCATATTTCTGCGGACTGAAGCCGCTGAGAGGTCACGAAATCTTGCCGAAAGGTGGCGCCGTGTCTGTCGTATGGTGGCGTCCCGGTCGCACCTCGGTGTTGCTTTAAAGCGATGAATATGAGAAGTTGTATTCGGATCACGTAGCGGGCGCGGCGTGCGCGGCGCTCATGAACTGCGATGCCAAACCTCGCCAGATATAACGTTAACAATGAAAAAATTCTCTCCCCCCGACCAAGGTGGAAGAGTTGCGATGACAAGTCCCAACAAACTTGGTAATCAGTTGTAACAAATTTATGTGTCGTGCGTGAGAGAGTAGAGTTTCGCTTTCTCGCACAAATGTTATTTTGTTGAGAGATGCCGCGGACGTTAATTGTCAGTTGGATGTTCTTGTTTTATCATAATTATGTATTAAAACTTTTATTGGGACAAATCTTTTGAGATTAAAAAGGATTCAAGTTAAGAACTAAGGCCTGTTCAGGTGCGATTAGACGGTGCTTTACTTTTATTCGTGTTGCGAAAAATAACGCCTGTAACATTATTTTAGAGACTAATAAACGTTTTACGATGCCTGAAGTTTTAGTAGAAAAGTAAATAAATATAGTCAGTATTTTGCTCCCTTCATTTTGTCCATATTTTACGTAATAATATACGTTCCTGAAAAATTCGAAAATCGAACTTTCAATTTTTAATTGAGTCTTATATAAATGTTGCAATAATCGAGCCTTTCAATCTAATTCTGGGTGCTAACACATTTTTAACGGCTGCTAAAAATGCAAATGGTAGGAAAGCATAAAACATTTTTATCGTCGTATGCAAGTTGAAGTTGTTAGAGCAAGTTAAGGGAAAACGAGTAGCTTAATAAGACATTTACTGGCCCATTGCAGTCCGTAAGTTTTTTGTAGACAATGGCCTAGCAATTTGTCACGTCTTCAACTTTATCATGATTTTTGAACTCAATGAAATTTTCGCTGAATAAAACGGGTTCTTTATTTAATAATGGATGGAAATGAATTGCAATTTAAAAGGCCTTAGATTAAGATGAGATAAATGTTGGTGTAAAATTAAAATAAAAATGCATAGTTCACTAGTACGTATATCATTATATATTTTTGATTTGAACCTATAACAAGCAAATTATCTACCAAATTTTCACGAAAATATACAAATAATATTTTCTAGAGCAACATTGTTTTCCTTACATCCGATAGACAGAAACTACAAACAAGTTAAATACTTTAATGCATTCAAGTCGCGAAAAGATTTTAAAACCGGCAAACGGGTAAACTCATGCAAAACAAAGTTGTGATGCAGAACTCTTTAGAATGCCATTCTGCTTAGTTTTCGTATTTCTTAATACAACCTAATGCTTTGAATTCGGCTACGAGAGGTGGCGGGAAACAAAGACGAAAAAGTGTCTAAATTGTGCTTGTAAAGAGCAATATACAAGTCATTGTGGCTAAGAACACGGCTAAAAATATGTAAAATGTATTATTTATAAAGTTCTTAATTGGATATCTCAACAGAATACTTACTTAGTTTGGGCAGTCCATTACTAACTGACCAAAGGTCTCATGTATCATTGATATACTTATAAAAGTAGTTCTTAGTCCTACCTGTCACTACATGTACCTATTTACCACAACTTTGCTTACCAGGGCAATAAGTAACATACCAATTAGTAAAGCTTAAAATGCAAAACGCACTCAACATTACCTCGCAACACAATTCAATTACCACTGTCACAATACAACGCTGACCTTGAATTAAGAAGGTCATAAGTCCCCAAACTTTACCCGCGAACGCTTGCGTCTCCCACCACAACAAAAGCTGAGCTCGGATGAAAGAAACTGCACCTAAAGCGAATACGTGGAGTCAATTTGCGAATAAAGTTTCTCAGTTGGTTTGGCATTGCGATACCAGCTAGACTACTTTACTAGATTTAACATTGTGCTTAATGTGTGTACGTGAACTAAGACAGCTTACCCGCTATCTCTTACAATGCAGTTTCGTTGTAAACGATTTTTGGATTTGCATGCTGTCTGTTTAAGTTTTTGGTTTGCTCACTTTGTGTTGTGTCATCGTCTTTTGGTAGTGTGGTTAAAAGATTATGATTGTGTAGTACTTTATCTATTAAACAGTGTGCTTGATGGATTACTGGTATATATACATAGTAGATAGTTTAAAACGCCTAGAAAGAATATGTGCCAACGGTTTTAAAACCAAAATAACATAGCATTAGAAAGTTTACTTATAAAAATACGTTGTTTTTCTTGTAAACAAACTCCATCATCAAAATCTCGGCTGAAACAAATCCCATACAAAATTGTTTCCCTAACCCAGTTAAGAGCATCACCGCGATACAGTAACGATGATGGATAAGTAAAATTATCCCAAGTCTCATTACATTTAGGTGTGTTGCTTCTTTGTGTTTTGAATATTATCATTTTGTGGAATTTGTGTTTGGAGGAAATCATGTCATCTATATAGATATTTTTTCCTGTCACATGTCAATTGCTCATTATTTTAAGAGTTCCTTTTAAAACTAAAAATTAAATAAATTTTATATTGAGTAATGAGTCTGTACTAATTCAGTTATTTATTACTTAAAAGCACATACTTGTTTTTTTAGATATCATGCACGACAATGTCTATTTGCTAAAAACTATTTCGTAAATCCACTCTTTTCAATTATCAAATACTTTCACAAAATTCCCTTCGATATCACGAAACAAATGCTCAAAATAGTCCTAAATCCCGTGAAATCAGTCGCAGTGCTGTGACGAACAGACACGTCGCCCGGTAATACAGTCATGAATATTAATGAACGTCACTTTATTTGCTTATTTATTAGCTACTACGCCGATAATAACTCTGGGAGAACGTGATGTGTTTTGTGCATGACAAAGGTTAGTTCGGGCGACATTTGATGAAAACGAGAGGTTTGGCCTGAAGGTTATAACGTCAATTGTAGGCGACGGGATATTTATTGTGGCACGTGTGGGGGAAAATTGAAATTCAACTTTTTTCTTAAAGTGAATTTAGATGCTGTATAACATGTTTATTTAAATATAATTACACTTCATAAGCTTTGAATGAAATAATATACAACATCTCAAAAATAAATACATAGTAAAAAACAACCATAAATAAATCATATTATTTATCAAATCCCCTTGCTAGAGCTTGCGAAAAAAATGTAGGCACATTTTAATAATATGTCACATAAAATCAGATAAAAACAACGTTGAAACTCCATACCCGTGACAAGATTAGTTTCAGTTGTCAAGGCAAACATATGAAGTTCACAGCCAAGTTTATCTATTTCGGAAAGTTGACGAAAAAATATTACAAAGTATTTTGGAGCCCCGTGAGATTCTCAAGGTGTATTATAAAGATGTACAGATGCAAGAAAAGCTTCTTACATATTCTGGTTTACATAAAATTATTTAATTTTGTTTCTTAAGCAGAGTAGTAAATAAGTGGTTATTTTTTTCATTATGTTTGAATATTACAACTATTTCTCTATATGAATAATCTAAATAGATGAAAAATATGTGTACATTTATAGAAAAGCTGATTAATTTTCATCGTTACAGGAAAAAGCCTTGATCAATAGAAAAGTAGCCCTAGAAATTCTCCAATCTCCAAATCCATTCAAGTAGAACATTTCACAAAGCCCTCACATTTTTTAAATCCGTGTCGTAAATGATTGCCACTAAATTGAAACTGTTCCCTCTTAACTAAAGCCTAACTAATGCCAGCCGAGTTCATATCCCATCTCCCTTTCACGAGGGGATTACAAGGCCTCATTATAAATCACAGACTATTCACTTAACTACATAAACTTACTATTTGCTCTAGACTTTGGCCTCTCGAGGCCGAGTCTATCTTCAAAATGATTGTCATAGTGCTGTCTGATTTATTATTCCGTTAATCTGGGACCTATTTTATCTGGAAAATAGGGATCGCCTGTATTGTTTTGCAAAGCCGTTTTATTTACTTGGACTTTACGTTCATTAGACGAGAAAATAATAATATTGAAGGAATTTATTTAGCTTATGTCTGTTTGTTTAGGTAATTTGTTATTTCAATTGAAGTGTATTTTAGTTGGATTAGATTTGGAGTGTTTTGAAAGATATTTTGAGAACTATACAATGTTTGGCGTAAGTAACATGCCTCAGAACATTTTTCTCTGTCCATTAGCGAAGTACCTAGTCATAAACTTAAAAACATTCACGTGTAGGTGACCTAAAGTTTTTCTAAACCCCTTTTGGTCATCAGTAAGTATGCCTTATATTAAGTGTTGACTCGTCGGTTCTCAAACATATGTTATCATAAAAGTGTAACAGGATCTAAGCATAATTTTCTCAAGAGGAAAATCTTTTACGCAGGTCGACTTTGTAATTTTTCAATACAATACTTTTAAATGTAAGCTGCTTGGATATTGGAAAAAAGTTTTTTCTAAATATGGAAATTTAATTGCAATTATAAGCCAAAAGAAGATAGAGTCATTAAAAATGTATACCCTAAACAGTTCAGGGCGCTCTACGCCGAAAACAACAATCTTCAAGTTAGAAGACGCTATCAAACTGAATCGAACAAGCACAACGCACAAACAACATCGGCGAACTGAAATGAAGTCCACGGAATCAACTTTAAATACATACCGAAAAACAAACTGGCGGGGAGGGGGAGGGGGAGAGTTCAAACAGCGAACAACAAACGTAACAGTAAATTACACAGCGATCCGGTTCAAACCGGAACACGCCAGTTATTTGTTCAGATGCAATCTCTTCCCATTCCGAGTATATGATTAAAACAGTGCAGGACACCATTCCTATGGGAAATCATCGGGGCGAACGCATTGCATAATTAGCAGTCGCAAAGGCGGTGCTACAGACGACGAGTATTTTAGTGTCGCACGCTTTTAGTGGACCAGTCTGTACTAAAATTGCTTAAGCATCTGCAATTTTTCAGAAGTCAAATCTTATCGTTTTTATTTCATGTACATTTTGAAACATACATAGAAGTTAATTAAGTTACAGGATACTACCAAAATTCAACTTAAGTATTTTCAAAGTCAAAATCTGTAACTTTTTGCAAGTCTGCATTCATTCTCCCAAACTTAAACCACTAAAAATATTGCCTTCAAACCCTACGTTTCAAACCATAAAAAACAACCAAAACATTAAAAACAAAACACACATACAACCTCTTTTTAATATCCAGTGAAAAGATATCGAAGGCTTTGCTAATACCGGTCAGCCGGCGGGCGTGCAGAAGCGTTTGTGCAAATGTACCGAGTGGACATTCCGCACAAATAAGTTCACTTGCGAAAGGAAACTGAAATAAAACTTTACATATTCCTTGTATGCGCAGTCTACTTCAATTATAGGAGCGAGTGTTCACTATGAAATTCTTTTCATATTAATTTTTAAATGCGAGCTCTCTGTTTGAATTTAGTTCGTCGACGACTTTGTCAGGTATTGTTTGAGAATGAAGTTCTTTGCTTTGTAGTCAAATATTCGATGCAATGGCTTTTTTGTTTCATTAAATTCTTTCGTTTGCGTTATAGTTGGAATTTGTAAATGAACTTTCGCATACATTGACAGAAACAAAAATTACTCAATATTTGGACCCGTAGAAAACGGAGTCAGAAACAGAAGCTATTGACTTTGTAAATCATGACTTAATTGTAAGAGAAACCATTATAATGTGTCCCAGTACAATGCTAATGCTTTGAGCTCTTACAGCTTCCTACAAAGCATTTAGCAAACAATACAAACCAACACTATTATAAATAATAGGTATAATATCTGTAAGCACCTGAAAGGCTTCATTAATACAAATCCTGGAACTCATCCAGGAATAATAGGAATTGATGTGTCGGGTCCACGCCCAGTCGTGAACGATGAAAGGGAACCAAATTATCCTGTTGTCAACGCAGATGATTAAAAACCTGAAGATTATCACAATAACAATGCTATTAGTGGCAGCTGTTTGGATGAAGACAAAGATGTAATGTTGGAGATACGTAGATATATAGTTGTTTTAATACAGTCAAGCTTATCTCATTAAGGATTTGTTTTTAAATATAATGAAGTCAAAACCTTTTCCAACTATGGGTAATCTCTAATTCTCATCCATCCTCCTATATTTGAAACCTGGGGTCATGAATGAATGTGGAACGTACGTGAATTTGTTAATCTTCTTGCTACCTCATTATCTAGTTTATGTAGTAAAAACAAAACCTAAACTAACAACTCAATTTTAATCACGCAAGATACAACAATAATGGACGCTCCACACGTGTCGTCCCGCTAATTATAAAAACGCAAACTACCCGTCGCCAGTTCCTATGATTGATGGAACTCACCGGCAATATTTTCCATTCATCATTGTTAATTTTATTGAAGTGTCGTATGTGATGAATTAGTCTAACCTGACTACCTGGCTGGCCAAGCTTGGCTTGCTAATGAATACACGCGGTCGTCCGAACTAATGGACTTAATTTGTTAGCTGCATTTTATTTTCTTGTCATGTCGTCGGTTGTAAATGGCAAACGTGATCAGGTGTTATTTTGTGGGTGTGTGTTAAAAGAAATAGCTTTGGGTGTGAACTGGTGTTTAGTTGAGTGATTAGTTTATTTGTTTTGTTATTCTTTTTAGATAGATTCATTAATCAAATGGAAAGTAGTGTTAACGATGCTTTTGTTATTGTATCATCACCTCTTTGTGGAGTTATTAATTTAAAAACATCACGACAATTTTCTAGACGAACTGTTGAGCTATATTGCTGATTGGTGTTTCAATATAACTTAAAAACTAAAGCTTGTTGACTAGAGTATCTTACTAGTAGGTTTGGTACAAATTACTGATCGTTTATGATAAAACCGGACTAGCCCTAGTAAAATACGTTATAGTTGCTACACCTACGCTTACAAAAAATTTAATTTCTCATTAGGAAATCAAAACAACCCCACATAACAGGGCGCTGAATAAAATATCAGGCCTTTGTAAACAAAGCACTTTTAAAGCAGATACCTACATAATTTATTAAGGCTAGCATGACAGTAGAAGCTATACGAGTACATTCTACCATGTTTATAGTAAAGCGCTATTTGTAAGAGTCAATTAAGGGGAGGTGATGTAACGATGGTCGCGTGCGCCGGCTAACAACGTGTCAGTATGTACAACATCGCAAATATTTGTTATTGCTTCGCTTTAAGTGGAATTTCATACTAGAGATAGTAAATTGGAGAGTCTTTACTGTGCTGTGGTTATGGGTTCAGTGGGATGTTTAAGGTACCCAAGTTAAAGAATTAAGTACACTAGGGTGTAATGAATTCGTGGCAAAGAAATCTTAATGTCTTTGATATTGTTAAGGTTAATAAGGTTACTTTCAGAGCATAGTTTGTTAACTCCATCTTATTTCTGTAAGTTTCAATTTTTTCATTTAATTTTCCATCACATTTCATTTAATTTGTGTGAAATCTTGACTGAATCCTAGTCTTTTTTTCAGTTCGCATGAATTCTGGTTACTTTTTTTTGTGCTGACAAAATATTATTAATTTAATAAAACAGCGAAACGATCTAACAAAAGTTGTTATTAGAGTTACATTTTACGTTAGGACTATAATTAAAGTGTCATCAGTGAATACAGTTATTAAAGTTGTTACTTGAAAATCCATTAGACTTTCAATAACAATATAACTAGAAGCCTACATTATTATTACAAGTATTTACATTAGAATACTTAAAATGTTGACGTTTGAATGTAGAATTAATATAAGTTGAGCTACACTTTCTGATATAAAAAACACCATCAACTAATTCCAAAATGTTATTTTTTGCCATATAAGACTTGACCTCAAAATCCAAAATTCTTAATCCGTATTGATCACTAAATCACCAAACACATGACTGCAACAGTGACATAGTGTAAACAATTTGCATATTCCCGGAGCAACACAAGCAAACAGCTTCATTAAATCTGATCAAAGCATGGACGAGCTAATCTGCTTACTTAGGGGTACTGAGGTCATGAAGGTCCTTAAAATTTTCAGTTTTGGGGCTAGTTGTTGAATGTAGTAAAGATTTTTTGACCTTGCAGTTTCGGCTTGGAATTCAAAAAATTTCGTAGTATACAGGTATTTATTTATTAGTCTTCAATGGATTGGCTAGGTTATGAGAAATGACAAGGCACAGAGGCCTTTGGATATAAAAAAAGTTTCTAGTCTAATTTTTGACCGGAGATTGAAACAGGTTTTGACTGATTTTAATAAATAACAATGTGATAGCAAACTATTGCTTATATAAAAAAAAACAATTTGGTTGCTCTTGAGACATCTACAATCTGCAACCTTACGAAATGCAATACGCTTCTCAGTGCATACAAAGTCGGCATCATGGTTGGCCTCACATCCGTATTGCGAGTGCATACGTCACGAATAAATCAGGCAAGGTTTAGATAGATGCACCTTAAATCCGGCACTGATCCGGCATTAAACGGCAATTTCTGTACGTGAGAACTCCGGACTGTTGGAGAATTGCATTGTGTCAAGTCACTACAATGTTTTACAGAGTTTAGTGGTACATGTACTAAACTTCTGACAAGGAGAAATGTATGGTGAATAAATAGATTAATTTCTGAATAGAATTGACATCGCTGTGGTTAAAGAACATTATAGTGGGGCCGGAGAAAATATTGGTCCGTATTTAATTATTAATTTTAAGATCTTTTTATTGAAAATCTCTCGTTGTCATATTACAGCACCAGACAGTTAAATAGACTACTTGAGACATTGTAATACTCAGACATTTTATTCACACGAAATCAAAATCACACTCAAAACCCCATTCACCAAACAATTCATTCAATTCTCAGCAACAAAGTCACAGACTAAAAATATATCAAAGCAGATAGGACACTTCAAACCACTCGTCGTTCGATACGGTAACAGCCCCACTGAATAGCAGGCCCACAATAAGTAACATCTCAACATATAACCTGAACGTCTTTGTTGAACAAAATTACGCGAAATTCGTAACACATGTGCGCATCTTTTCAAAAGCCAAGCTTCTGAGGCGCAAGTAAGAAAGATTCCCTAATGAAGACGGGGTGGAGCGTTCAACACCCTTTTGTTTTCAACTAAGCCTGTGTTTTAGAGCTCATTAAATTAAAGGATGAGATTTACACTGGTTAGGGTGGCGACGACGGTCGTGTTTTTGTTACACTGAATGTACGCTTAGAGCTTTTTCTGGCAGAAGTTTTGTTAAAGAAAAATGTGTGGTGAACATTTTTGCAAATGAAAATTTTTCGTGTATACGTTTTTTGTTGGTTTGTATGCGTGTGTTTTGTTTTTGTGTAGTGTGCATGCAGGTTTGGTTAACGTGAATTTTGTTAATGATGTCGCTTAGTAATGTGATAATTTCTATTTTTTTGGCGTAGCGTTATAATTACAACTCATTATTAGTACACTCATTTCTGTTATTGTGTTTGTTCATACAAGCCTTCTCATTATGATAAGTACGACTACCTTAAAAATTTAAATAACTTACATACTGACAGCAACTATGCCGTGCCGATGTTGAAACCAACTTACCTGAAAAGAAACAAACAATCATAAGCATTTACATATTTTTTACACTTCAATTGTACAAAAAAATACCCACAAAAAAGTAGAAAAGATACGTGTTAACATATTAATATATAGGACCAATATTGAAAACAGGATTTTCTAACGTTTTATTGAATTATTAATGTACACACTATACATATATACAAACTTAAGCTACTTATCTTTATACAAAACTAAAAATAAAATACTATATACAAAATGTATATAAACATAAAACATAATATAAAAGAGCATCGATCAGGCGTCGAAGTATTCCTCCGCATCACTGTCCTCCGGAAACGTGCCCAGAAGACTGGCTGCATTGCCACGTTGAATGGCAATGCTAATTCTTTGTCCAAAGAATAAGCCAGCCCTCTGGTCACGCGAAGCGTCGACAAGCCTTTTCGCGATGTCCTTGTAAAGTAACCGCGAACTCGGGCCCCACGGTCCGAGCGTTTCGACCCCAAACGGCTCAAAACTATAATTTCCAATAAGGTTATTATATTTGCGCCGCTTGGTGGTCTCTGCAGAAGCTGCAGCCGCCCCAGCACAGACTGCCGTGCTAGGAAGATGTGATGGCGCCAGGGTGTCGACGCATGTTGCGTCCCACACCAAGGGCCTACCCATCTTCCATGGCAACAACGTCATACCATCTGGCCTCTTTCCATCGTCACGTACCAGTCCATTAGGCTCTAAAACAGCTGGTACGCCGGCGGTGGAAAGAGCACGACGGATAATGTCGTTAATGCTGGCATGCCGTGCAATACGACCAGCACTTCTGCAGCACGACAGACCATGGTGCCCGAGGCTGTCGACAGCTTCACCGCAATGGCAGCGATGCGGAGCAACACAGGAGCGCCTAATCGAAGGCATGTAGCTATCCGGAAGGTGTTGTCATCCAGCATAGTGCCTATGCTGGTTGACGGAATAACCTGCAACCATAGTCCAGATTCCCATACTCCCACAGCCAGCAGGCGAGCACGCTCGGCAGCACCATTACACGTATTAAGAAGATCATTCCGTGTGATGCTGCAGAGCGGCCCATCCCACTGTCTCTGAGAGGAGGGTCACTGGGCATAACCGTATTTGGGCAAGTCATTTTCCAAGTATTCAACGCATCGGCCAAACACGGCACCCCAAAGTCCACCAGTGAGGAAGATAGAATTTTCCTAGTGAGACTTGCGGTGCTGTGGACCGAGGAGAGGAATGCCGGTAAACTAAGACTGGAAATTTTGCGGACGCCGAGGCCTCCCAAGCGAATAGGCAGTGAGGCCTGTTGCCAGGCTCGGTCGTCCAGGGCCACATTTAATATTAGAGAAAGGGTGTTCCTGATAATTTTGTCAACTTTATCTAATAGGATCGGATGTTTCCACAAATGAGAAGAGCGAAGAATATAAGTAAATTTTGGTCCGAAACAACAATATCGAATAAGGGTATATGCCGAATGTACATTAATTTTAAGTAACCTGTCCGAAATGTCATTGAAGTTTTGAATTTTTTCCTCTATAAAAGAGGAAAAAGAGTCGTCATAGATCGGAGACCCTAGTAGGCGAAGAGAGGCTTTCTCAATGATTTTTAGTTGCGGAGCTATGGTATGAAATTTTGAAATAATCGTTTGCCTATGAATGTTGGTGTCAGGAATGAAAATTTCGCATTTCGAAAAGTTGAGTGTGAGACCGATTGATTTGAATTTTTCTTTTAATAGTGTAAGATCATTGAGAACAGTCTCTACATCGCCTCCTAGGGTGCCATCATCTAAATACCAGACGTTAAATTTTGAATTTAGCTGACGAATAATTGGATTTATAGCTAAACTAAAAATGACTGGCCCAAGAGGGTCACCCTGTTGACATCCAGCAGCAGATTCGAGAAGATGGTCTTTATATAATAATTTGGAAGGGTATCTATAACATTGCCAAAGGAATTTAAAAACTTTAGGAATTTCTTTTTTTGCTTCTGTCAACAGAATGTCCCTGTTTACGGAGTTGAAGGCATTCATGACGTCAACCTTTAAAATGACCTCCCCTTCATTACTATGGAGGAAAGTCGTTAATGCGTGTACCGCAGCCTCACAGCCCCCTTTAGAACCGAAACCTAACTGTAGGGGCTGGAACTTGCTGGCCAAAGATTCGCTGTAATAGGCACAGCTTATTTTGGCTACGATACGTCGGTAGGTGCTACCTACGGCAATGGGACGAATGCCGCCATCCTTCTTGCGTAGGGCGCATAAGTTAGCCCCATACAAGACATCGATGACGGCATCGTGCACATTGCCGGCGAGCATTAAATTTATAAGAGCTGTCAGCTCCCTCAAAAGCGACTCACCAGCCTCCCCGGCGCTTGCACTCGTTAAGTCTTTTAAATGTTGCGGCGTCAAGCCATCGAGGCCCCCGGCGGAGCCGCTCCTGAAGGAGTTGACAGCCGAGCGCAATTGGATAGCTGTAATGTACAATGGATCTGTATCATTGGGGTCGGGGAAGGAGAGGTCATTTGCTGCGGCCGGGTGTTTACTCTCCAGGGCTGTAAAAGTCTCTGAAGAGTATGGCGCGACCACATCGCTGCTAAAAAGCACCCTAGCAGCCCCACTTATGTCACCTTCCCCTAATTTGGATTCCACATGATGTAGAAGCCCTTTGTGGGGTAGACGTGCCGGTAATTTAGGGTCAAAAGAAGAAATAGTACTCATACAGTTTTCTTTAATTTGGGCTGTTAAAGTTTTTTTAGATGCCAAACTTTTTTGAACATGTAGAACCCTATAAGGGAAGGTTAATAACTGTTCCCAGGCACGTTCAGAGTTCTCTCGGGCAGCAAGGGATATGCATCGTGCTAAACTTTTTGCAACCGACGGTCTTGCGCCACGAGGAACTCTCTTCAGAATGGGCACTGAATGTTTTAATTTGGAAAGTTGTTGCCAAAGTGGGGTAAGTGTTGTAGCTGTCGATGTGGTAGGTACAGTTTGAGAGGCTGAGGGTACACCGCGGGCTTTATGTACTTTGCCATAGTGCACCCTCAAGCCTCGTTCACCTTTAAAAAAACGTGCCTGTGAACAGTGGGGACATCTCACTGAGGTATCCAACGATGTGGTAGGTTGACTGTCTTCCGCATCACTACAGCCGTTTATGCTGTTCATATAAAAATATAGGTACTTACGAATTTAATATATTTACACTTATTTATTACTTAAAAATAAAACAACACAAAAACTTCACAAAAAAAAATCCACTAAAATCAAACTGACGTATGTCAGCGAACCAGACAGATCAGATCGGCGCAGTCGCGCAGGGCCGCGACAGGAGGCGCCGCTCGGCAGGGCATCGCGCTGCGTCGCGGCGCGCCGCATCCTGGCTGCAGCCCTCTGTGATTTTTATTTACAGCCAAAACTCAAGGTGCAAAGATGGAGAGGCGTGTGGTCGCCAAAGCGGAGCGAAGTGGTCCAAAACGATTTACTTCAAAACCTTTTGATACTTAAATACGTAGGTCATATATCATATTTGTGTATTTGAACGGTTAAATAATTAATTATTTAAATATATTTTGGGAGCACACCCTTGACAGTTGCCATAGCGATCAAAAGTTCAATTCAAATATTGAAAACCCATTTCCCACTATCCCAAACCCCGAAACCTACATAAAACAACATATTTAGCAAGCATATGATGTCGCTCACAGTTTATATCTCACAATACATTATTTAGAGAGCCCATTAATGCTCTTAACGCCCAAGTGCTGTAATAGTGCCACAGACGTCCCAACTTGTAATGCGATTATTTCATATTTTCACACGTATTGTGAGAGGTCCTGAGGTACCAAGCGTAATAATGTTGGGTACGAAATGTAGTAACGTACTTGTAGGAGGGTTTCTAAATCTTGCATATGTTTCTAGACTTGTTTGAGCTATAGTATATTTGTATAAAAAGCTTTCTTTTAAATATATGCACAATGCAAACTTTTAGTCAGCCGATAGCTTGTTTGGGCTCATAAATCAGTATGAAAATGAATGGTAGCATATACATTACAAAGACCACGTATTTAGCCGGTATCATAACGACTGAAAATTTTGATTAGATTCAAGACTAGAAAAAGAATTGCCAACTATCGTATCTCAACTATCGGCTGACTCTTCAGTCTGTAGTGTATTCTAGAAGGTTCAATGAAGGTATAGTACATGATGAGTAACAACAAACAATGATGCAGTATTGTATGCAAACCGCATCGAAATAATAATTTTAGAACAGCGTCAGAGACGTAGCATTGCTACGAACATGCTACGGCAGTCGTAACCGCACTACGCCGTAGCACATTCGTAGGCGATTAGTTTGTTCATGATAATGGTTATATTGCATTTTGAATATTTCAATTCGTATTGAACGTCTTAAATATGTAATAATGATAAGTATCTCAGGTTCTTTAACGACTCAGACGTCTTTTGATGTGCCTACTTCAAATGTTATGAAAAGGTTTAAAATCCATTTGCTTGTCTATTTACATAAAATGTCTCTTTGCTTTTCAGATACATTAGTATTTTGATTCTTATTTCAATACCACATTATTATAACAGATTTTTAATACATTGCACCGTATTGAAAAATGTAAATGAAACACGCGTCATAAGAGCTTATAGAGAATTATAATAATGTTTTGATAGCATTTTATTTTTGGTCTCAAATTCTCAGTAAAAATGTTAACAGCGCAAACAATGCAACTATTTTCAGATTACACAAAAATGTTTATTAACTATTCTAGAAACCCGTTTCACAAATACAATGATTTCACTACAACAATGCAGGTCACTCCAATCAATAAGTCTCCTCTGACCAACATTTTATCCCGACCGTTACATGTGACATCTTGAAAGGACAAACTGCGAGGCGTTCGTTTCTCGCCGACCAAAGCTGTGCTAGGTCGTCGTTATTCAATTTACATGCAAATGGGGGAGAGAGGGGGGAGGGTGCGACCGTGCCAATAGTACGCTGATGTATCGCATCAGAACGTGTCCTGTGGAAACTTGGTGTGTGGTGCAAGGTTCGGGAAAGTTCGTGAACACTCGGGTGTCCTCGGATTTGGAATTCGGTTTGAGTTTGAATTTGTATGGCTGGTGATTGCGATGGCTGGTATTTAGTTGGTTGCACGTACAGTTGTAAATGAAGCAAGTCAGTTGCTGAATGGTGTGAAAATATTTTTGCTGATAAACGAATTTATAGAAGGAACTCCCACTATACTGTGGCAAGATTATTTAGAAGAAGAAATACTCTTGATTAAGAAAGTATAAGTAGCACAGAATAATAAAGTGTCTTCTTAAATAAAATTGTTGATACTTGATAATATGAAGAGGTCTCTCCAAGCTTGGTGCGAACCCTCTCATCTCCTATAACTTGCACGTACATTGTAACGCGTGCGAAATATGACGCTACGGTAGGTGTCTCGATATTGATAGGTCACATCGGACAGGTCAGCGGCTGCGACGGTTTTTAATAATGTCTCAACTACCAACTTGATTTATTGTCACAAGGACGTATCACAACTGGAGATTAAAAAAAGGGATTTATTTTGAAACTCAGCGTGATAAGATGTACTTCTTAATATGAAATAATTGATTTTAGAGGACGAGCTATTAAAAAGTTTTAAAAAGAACGTATATGAAAGCAAATAATTTGACTATGAGGAGCATGAAACCCAAAATGATTTAGAATATGCCCAAAATGTACTGTAAACAACTAACACACACCCAAATCCCGAACCACCAATCGAACACAACGATAAAGATATTCATACGCAACGGATGCTGTACCAACATCTACATGTGTATAACAAACCAATTCCATATATTATCGCCATCCAATCTCAAGCTGGGATCTCAGGCAGGATATTTCCATATAGGTAGGAATACATTCAATAAGCTGGCGGTATCCGTCGTAACCAGAACATCATTAAGGACAAATTACGGGATAAAACAGTTGTGGTTGACCGTAAGCCTGTGGTTGACGAAGGATTGTGTGCGGTTGTCACGGAAATGGCGAGTGGTTGACGCACCATCAAACGGTTGGTTGTTGTGGTTGCCGTCAATGATTTGTTGTGAATGGAACTGAAATTGAATATTGTTTTGAAGTCTATTTCAGTTTTAATTAACTTGAACTTGTGGTCAACGAAACGCCCCAACTCAAAGGATCAAAGACCTTACTTGTAACTCCGTGCACATTTGGATATCATGGGAAAGTCTCTAGAAAAGAAATCCTCCCATATCCCTTCTGATATTTTTCCAAAAGTATATTGCAAATGTTATATCCGGTTTCTAATCCTAAAGTATTAAGCTATCACTTCCATTTTTAGATTCCATTCCATTTTTAGTATCAGAACCCAATTAACAAAAAAGCAAATCCAATACAACGTATTAGTCTCCTATTCAATAAACAGATCCCATCACCCGTCACTCCCTCATCCCTTCAGAGCAAACACTGTCCCCGATTTTAATTAGGGACCTCGTACCAAGGTCGCATAGGTAAAAGTACAAACAATAGACTGTGTTACGGCACATTTAACGTGCGCAATGTACATTGGTTTAACGGCAAATGTCTTCATTTCGGGCGCAGATGTTGAACGCGACTTGGATATAAAATTTAAGGATTATGACCACTGCAGTGTAATGCTTTGTTGATCTGATTTTTTTCGTTTTTGAAGAAATGTTTTTGAGGATTGTCAAATGGCATCGGAAGGGTAGGTAGTTTCTTATTAACCTATTCACATAAAGTAGTCTTATCTACCAAGCAAACCCTTAAAATAGCTTGTCTATATAATTATTATTCAGTAGCTGTATCGTAAATAATAAAATTAATTTACAGAATTCATTATACTCATGCATTCACTTTACTTCGTATCACACCTTAATCATAGCTGATTAATTATTATTGTTTACTGTATTAACTTCACCATGAGCCCCATAACAAAGGTAACTAGATACCTTTAAGGAAACCCCAAGCTAATATGACCCAGTTTTCTCAATATATGTTTGGACGCAAGGATCAATTTTGTCTGAAGTTGCAAACAAAGAAAGGTTTTTGCTAATGGTGTGTGAAGTGATTTAATCTAATTTATGTCCGTCTTTGCTCCGTTTGTCTTTATGGCTGCGGCTTTTGCGGAAATAGATACTTTTAAGTTGTTTAAGACCATTCTTAATATTTCAGGTTGGTTGTTCGGTAAATTTAACTTACCCATACTTTCGACCTTTGTGCCCCTGTGATCGGAAATTACAGCTACCAACTTTTCTGTATGTCAAGTTTTGCAACAAAGTATTTCAGAAAATGCTCTGTAGGAAATTATCAACCCATATATTTTATATATTATTTGGCAAACAAATTCACGTTTCCCTTTATAAATTCGAATACTGAACGTTCCATATTTTATTTAAAGCTCAACATTTAAGACTCTGTCTATGAGTCGCAAAATTCCGGTCGGCTATTAGCCGCCGAGCGCCCCGTTATAATTGCGTTTCGCAACAAATTACAAGTTAGAATGAGGTAGAAACACGGGCCAAGTGGTTCGCAAGTCTGTACACCATACACGTTAAGTATCTTCACGATTATTTTCGCATAAAAGCACTTGAATTATATTCTAGGAATGTTTTGATGATAAAGTAGGTTTCTATTTAGAACGGTCCTACACTAGAACCCTGCGGTAGACCTACATTTTAGAATTAAATTTGCGAGCTGCCTTCGCTGAAATTTGCATAGTATAACTTATTCTATTATCTATTCTAACATTGGCGGTTGGATAGCATCAATCTGCGATACTTGGATTTAATGTGTTTGCTAAAGAAACAGTAAGAGTGTATCAAATGCTCATCAGCAGCTTTCAAAAGAGTATTCCAAATAAATAAAATATTCATAATGTATGCGGCAAATCTGTTTGTATTTTGTCCCCTATCCATCTTACAACGTCTGTTGGGCGACGTGCAGCATAAACTTGTTTGTTTGCTAGATGAAAAATCAACAGGACATATACACGTATACCTAGTTAAATTATATGAGGTTTGGCTGCATACATCATGCACAGCTTACTTTGTTACATGAGCGGTATCAGCGTTTTATTTAGGAAAATGTTTTTAGAAAAATATTTTAAAATGATGAGAGCAGCTAGTTTTATTTTCAGTTTTCTTGTTTTGTTACACTTTGTTATTTTGTTGGATGTTATGTGTTGAGGTAGTTTGGCACGTATGAACCATACATTATAGCGGTGGCTAGCTCAGACGATATTAAGTAAACAATTTAATATTTTTGAGGGCGGTTTTCTATGTAGTTATTGATATCAGATGACAATCCCGATCACAACATTTCTTTGTTCTATTTGTTTTAGTTGCATGCAAGAGATCGTCACGTAGATTTGTGAATGCTTTGTCAAAGAGATTGATAGGTTAGTTTAAATTTCGTGCAATTATCAGAATGTTTAAAAAAGAATCATCTACACATTCAAAAATATATAATGGAAGTTAAAGGTAGTTTAAAAAACACTAGAGCCAATGAAACATTTGAAACCAAATCCAAATACCTGGACAGTGTAAAGCAACTTATAACACGGGTCTTGTTCACAGATGTCAACAGAAATACATATTTCAGCAAGTCGCCAGTGCGGGCGGCTACATTTCATACACATGTCAGTTAATCCGGGACCAGAGAGTGTATCGCTACAGGTAAAGCTAATATAAGGTGTTTCTGAAACTCTCAATGAACTCTTGGTATGGGATTTTTTAAAGTTTTATTTGTTTGAGGTTGTGGTTTATTGATGAAGAATAATCCAACGTTTCTTTTGTCAATTTGATGACTCTTGCTTGTACAACAGTCTGTTCATGTTTGTCAATACTTATTGGAATTGTATCAGTTATTTTAATTATACTTGTGTCAAGAACTCTGAAAGACCTGTTATTTGCTTGGTAATCATCTTAACCTATTAGACTAAGTGCCTTCTTGCATATCACGTCAAAAAAGTTCGGTTATTTTTCTTTTACCTAAGCTTCTGCAAATCCCCCAATATCTTAATCCACTAATACCACAACGTAATAATACCAAAATTATATTTTATTTCTCAGTCACGCAGCCAGTACATCGGACAGACCCGGTAACATATTACAGGTCACCCGGGCCCCACTTGATCACTGCCCGCTATATATCACCGGGTTCTTAGCGGGTACTTACTACAAGCCGATACTTAATACCTGCGGTTTTACTATTGATGTATTTGATAAATCTCGGTGTGGCAAAGGGGTGGTCTGGATTTTAGATGATTTGTTGTGATTTTGGGGTTAAGTTTCTGAAACTAGTTTAGGAACAAATTACAAGTAGTGACTTTGATTTAGGTTTTCATTTTTTTTTGTATTATATTTTTCTAATCGTATATTTTTTTCGGTCAGATAGTCTAATTTGGGAATAAAAAATTCGAATAAATCTACTAGCTATTCAAGCTATTTTGATTATAGTTTTCTCCACTGACAGATCAAACCCAGAACATTCGCCGCAAGTCAACAAACAAAACACCAAAGGGCTTGTAAGCTTCCTGCCTCCAACAAAGGTATACCCACCGCATCCTTAATTTAAAAATGGCCAGTTCATTTTAGAGGGCGTCCTAATTAATTGATCTGGAGATCCGCGGAAATTGCGCCTTCTCCCCCCCTTCGCCCCCCCACCCCGCCAGTGTATCTTTGGCTTTAATTTAGAATTGTTAGCGCGAAGGGAATGCAATTTACGTAAAATAATTGTTTGATTTCAAATATTCGAGCGAACCCTTCCACTGTAATTTGGTTTATGAAAAAGGTCTTGTGATCAGTTGCGGAGCAGGGTTGCTAATGTAATGAGCGTTTAGACATTTGTAACGTACGACTTTGAATTAATGTATCTTTTGGATTCAACCTTAAAAAGTCTGCATGTAAAGAGGTATTTTTCTCGAAAAGAAAAATGACTACTTGTTGTACCTATAAAACATTGTTTTTACGGCAACAACATTATAATGAGCTATGTTCAATATCTTAAGTCATTAGCTATTCATTCAACGCAATTTCAAAAATACCTACGGTACACATGACGTATGTGTCAGACTCCCAAAATCTATTTCACCAACCCTCAGCAAAACAAGTAGCTACAAATTGTTGTGTTTAATACATTCAAACATATATCTGGAAGTCACGTTGGCACTCGCGTCAGAACACCTGAGATGATAATGTATGTAAATTAGCGCTAACTCGGCGCAGACTCGAGAGCTGTATCAAACTTGTTATTTGTGTGTTTTAACTTGGTACGATGATTTACGTGCGCCGGATTAACATGGGGTGTATTGGTGAAAAAGATGGTGAACTTGTTGGGTCTGTTGTAAAAATAATCCATAATTTGTCAAAAATATCAGTTATTGGTAAATCGCAACTACTTTTCGAAAACAAAATCCAAGTAAACTTAACTTCAATAAAAAGTTAAGTGCAGAAAAATATTTTAATGACACCTTTAAAAGCTGTTCTAAAACTTTAAACTCTACGATTATCTTGTGTCCCTGGAATCTATGATTTACTCCATACTTTCATTACAGTATTATCCTAGCCATAGAGAGCATAATTTTCCAATTAATCAACAATGCCTTTAAGAAGAAGTTTCAAAAGTAGTTCAGTTTTTAAAATTGTTGTCGTATTTAAAAAAATACTATTTATCAATCAACAATCGTCAGGTATTCAAAGTCACCCAACAATTCCACCCACCATCAAAGCTCTCCAAACTAGTCATCAGTATATCACACGCGTTACAGAAGCAATGTTACTGTAATTGGTTCTGACTGTAGCAGGTGTTGGGCCGTGACTTACGACGTTCCGTGCGGTGAGCGAGTCGCGCAACTTGTTGTAACACTATTATGTCGCGACTAGTTTTATATTATGTGTTTATATTTATGTAAGGCGTTCGTACTTATAAGTACGTGATTATATGATGAAGTGATATTAGGCAGTTAAGAGTTTTATATAGTTTTGTAAATTGTCAGTTTTCGAATGTAATGAAAACTATTTGCTTGGCTTAACTTGATTAATGTAAATAAATGTATTACGTTTGTTCGTCAATAGATAGCAAAATTATGGAATTAGCTTATGAAAGTTAATATTTGAATTTGGATCCCAAAATCAAATTGATGTCTTTAAATAGAGAAACTAATAATAGTGTTCTACTAATATGCGTATAAAGCTTACGAAACTAAAATAATCCAAATCCAATAAAACCATTTTGTACAAACAGATTTATTTTCAGATTTATAACTAACTAACCCAAGTAAGTATTTGAGAATGTAAATAGAAAATATTCAATTTTGTTCAAAAGAGATATTATCTAGAATGATGTAATAACAGAAAATGGACCGCTTTTCTATATAGTTGTTCAAACACGGCCAGTGGATGAAAAGGGAGATTATAATCTACTGTCAAAGACGCACCTTTAAAGAAAAACATTCTAAGGATTAAGGAGTATTTGTACCGAGAGAGTTACTATTTCTCTCTCTTCATAGACTTAGTATTTTCTATAGAAACATTTCCAAAGAAGCAAAATGAAGAAATAAATAGAAAATAAAATATATTTTTGCGACGGTGACCTAGTTTGGGCTATGTACAAGCCGTAGAATTTAAGTAACAAGTCTTAAAATTAGTTTTAAAAATAATGAGATAAAAAAAAATAACTTAAAATTTAAAGTATTATTTCGAAAAATTATGTTCGTTGTAAATAAGAAACGTCACTAAAACAATGGAATGTCTAACAACGTCGTCAGCATTTTTTGAGCCATGTCACCCTCTTTTCCAACTATCCTGTTTAAAAAAACGGTTCATTTCATAATGGAGTAATTTTTATTAAGTTACTTTTTTTAAGTTATAATATAGTATTCATAGTGGTACTGCATAAAATACTAAAATACTGCTTGACATTACCAATCTCAACTTCCAAACATATTACTCCAATTAAGGACAAAGTTTCAAAAACAACATTGTTTTTCTTGCAATCCGTCAAATTCTTGGCAATCCAGTGTAAACAGGTACAGTACGAGATTCTAAACACGAGTCTTGTTTCAAAACACCTTGTACAATTTCAACTTAATTAAATTTTGTTTATTCAGGCTAAGAAAACAAAACGAAGCAAATCTAAATTTATTTTTTGTTTCTTGTTTATTATTCGGAGTAAAAACAATAATATTTAATTTTGTTAAGTCGTGATTATTGAAATGAATGGACGTAGATTACTTTTATTTGGAACTTATTAAATGAAGTTGACAAAATTAAATTTAGTTTCTTTATTTAAACTAATAAACCCATGGAAACCATATTGACTTTGAATACTAGTCCTTTTATAAATTGTTAATTTGTTATCTACCGACCTTAGATTTCAGAAATCCCATCATCATCTCACGTTGTATAAAATGCAAACAGCAGTTCAATATGATGTGATTATTTACAAAAAAAAAGACAACTTTTCAAACAATCGATAATAAATCGGTAATAACAAAACAACGAACCAACGAAATCGCTCACAAAATTAATAACTATCCACATTCTACAGATAATTATGATAGGGTAACTCTGACCACACTATAGTCCATTCTAGCTGTTCACGTCACTGTCAGCAGCCCGTGTCGAATTTAATGAATGCTTAGCCATTAATAATAGACTTCGTTACATGAATTAATCAGATTTCGGATGGTCATTGTGACACTGATTGCTACGTTACAAGCTCCTGTTGTGAACCAAATAACTTTGGACCCCCATTTATTTGTGAGAAGTGTTGTTTATGCTCTCCTGTTTGTTTTTGGTGTGTCAATAAGTCTACTTACTCCAGTTCCCAGAAAATTATGCTCAAATTAGTCTTACGTAGGACCCAAATAAACGCCATATTTTATTCATAATTCCTTACGTTTTTCTTCAAGAAACTTTCTCTTCATCCTCACTCAGTAAGTTGGTCAAGTATTTTCGAAAACTTATTTCAAATTACCATTGAAATAGTCCTTAAGATATTCAAAATGTTATTTTTTTGGCCGAGATTCGTACGGAAGCGAATTTCGCAGTTGCCTAACAAGAGCACCGCGATTTTTGCAACTGTTCCTTACGAAAATTTTAGCTTACATAACGTTATTATCCCGAGTAAAGGGCGCTCCGCTTTGAGCGGCGTACAATGCCCGTTTCGCTATACTACCGGGTTATACGTAGAGTACGAAGCCTGCAATGCACTACATCCAACCGTCTGGAGTACGCTCCCCTTGACCAGTCTAACTTAATAATAAAACCTCTTCGGTAGCTGTGACGTCTCGTTTCTAGAGTTCAGTTTTGATTTCATGAAACGATTTTTATTTGTTAATAGGACCGAAAATAAATAATAATAAAATATACTGCTCTAAAATTTTGTTTGTTTGAATTGCTAATTCTAGTACCTATTGATTGTTCATTTGATAATATTTGATTATAAAGAGCTCATTAAATTACTTCTCAAAGAAACGTTTTCAGCAACGAAAAACTTAAAAGCACACTTCCACAAACTGGAATAACGAAATTTAATTCCCGAAAACCTAGAAAAACATCCAAAACTACAGAACCACTCCATTACGAAGAAAACATTCAGGCATTTTTTCCGTACCCTCGAGTTGCGCGTCTCTCGGAACGGAAAATGTTCCTTCCTTCCTTATTTGTCTAAAAGTGACGTGGCCTGGAGAGGGAGCTATCGCAGTAACTTTATTTAGTTTTCTATTCCAATGTGTACCTACATCGTGTAAATGAAAAAGGGACGAAACCGGTGCATTTGTCATGTGTACTGATATTTCTTTTTTGTGGTAGATTTATAGTCCCGCTGTGTGAATAGGTTATTCTCCCATCAATAATGGTTGTCTAAGATTTATGTTGTGAAAGTGAATACTTCCTGGATATTTGTGGAGGCTTTTGAAAGATGGGGTGCGTCACAGGTTTTGTATGGAGCTACTGAAATTATAGTAAGTTTTATGTCGATGATTGAATGTCAGTACAAAAGGCTTATTGAAAAAATCGTTTCTCTTGAAAGTTTTTACACTAGATGACATATAAAATTCAGAACAAAAAAAATACCAAACCGAAATGTAAACGACATAAAAATTTACTCACATTCATTTTACCATTGAATATACCAATAAACGGAATAATTAAAAGCACATCGGTATCCATTACGCTCGGGGCGTGTTTTTGTCAGTTACTGTGAAACTACCGTTGTATACGGAAAAACTGTCAGTCCATCTCATTGTTTCATACAACGCAAAGTCAGAAATGTAACGGATATTTTCATATTTGTTGTTGTTGTTATTTTAACAAACACTGTTTACTTTAGTTACTTTATGGAATTAATGTAGCATTAATTTACGACTTATAATATAAGTACTACATTGTTTACAAAATATTTTTTCATAGCGAAGTGCTAATATTAATTTTAATACCACACTAATAATTTTGTACGTATTCTACCATGATTTTGATTCTACCTTTTTAATTATCCACATTGACTACAATGTTCAGTACATCCTCATACCTCTAACATTCATCACAGCGGCTTAAACAAAATAATTTTACAATATTGTTTAACATCTCTAATTGAGTTTCGGACTCATCCTGAGCGAAATTCAAATATTGTTGAAAAGTAAACTACCCGAATCTGTTGGCCACGTAAGTAAAGTCAGGGAATCCAGCTAGTTATACAAATACAGCCAGTATAATTAAATGCCCGTTTTAACTTAGATCTGTAACGTTGATTAAAATTTCACGTGGAGTTTCCCGCGATTCGAGCAAAGCTTTTGACTGGTTTCGATTACAATTTTTGAACAGGTTTCCTTCGAGTTTTATTTCATTTTTGTTTGAAAATCTAATATTTTTGGTTACCTGGAAACCTTCATAAATGTTTGTTTGAGTTAAATATGATACAGAAAGTTAATTATCGCACATATTTTTACTGGAAGAAATATTGCTCAAAAATCTGTCCTTGATGATAGGTACTTAGAAGTATTCTTTATATGTATAAAATAAAAATACTTAGCAAGAAATTGTAAACGGCTTAAATAAAAGCCGACGGTGACAACACCAGATATCTTTCAAACAAAACGTCAGATTTTGTGGTAGGGCCCAGGACGGAGCCTTGCGGGAACCCAAACGTTTCTGCTACATCTGTCGCAGTCGACGCGTAATGCACATTTAATCTCCCAACCACTTCAAAATCTGCCAAAATGCTTTATTGCTCTTGAACAAGTTCTCAAGCTGGTTCTCGGCGCTCAAGATAAAACTTTACAGGCATAATGAATCTTAATCGCGCCGCCAATTCCCAAAATTGTTCGAGAGTTTTGTTTTAAAATAAAACTTGAATTTATCTCGTTTGCTTGGAATTAATTTTGCCTTTTGTTGTTGCCTAATCGGTTACCTGTGACGGGTGTGCCTTTTTCAAATTCATTTGTCTTGAAACTTTAATTTATTATTCAACTGTTTATTCTTTGATGGTTGCTTTAGTGTACTTATTTAAAATAATGTGTAATAAATACGTATCTCAAAGCTAATTATTTTGCTAACATAAAACTGCAAATAAAGATGAAATCATCGACATAAAATCCGATGTTTGAGACAGAACAATAAAACCGAAATTCCTTCAAATTCTTAGATCCCTAGATTTGGTTCGTCCGACTCTCGCCCAGCAAACCGGCTGTCTCAATGGATTAGGGCTAGAAAACTTTTAATCCTTAATATCCTTTCCTAGGAAATGAAGTTTAAACTCCGTACATCCGTACCGTTGTGAATGAAATCGGTTTTAAAAACCTTTGGAGACAGAGTGTTTTTGTGCCAAAACTGAAAGTTTTGTGCTTGACAGGCAGTTTCTTGTTTTGCTTTGTGCTTCTAACCTTTGTGCTTTGGGATGGAATTAATGTTAAAATGGATAGGCAAATAAACTTTTTCATTATTCAAATATTATTAAAAATTAAGGTGGCTATTAAATATACTATTTTTATAATGATTTTCGTTTCCTTTCGACAAAAATTACAATAGGCCTCAGCTATTTTCACGTGACCAAAAATTATTCAAGTTCAACCAACTTCGAAAGCATATTACCATTAAAAATAATCACCATAATGAAATCCTTACACAACAATTTTGCAACTACCTTCCACTAGTGAGGGGTCTCGAAATTGTGCAAGTTTCGGGTCTCGGGTCCGTCAATAAGGCTCTAACAGGGATTAGGGCAGAACTCATCTCATTAGTTTGATTGCAGAATCTGCAGCCGTGTTGCCATCGTGTCATAGTTGTGGCCTAAATTGATTTCCTTCGAAAGCCTCGGGTAAGTCAGTGGTCCCACAAATCAAATAGGTCGAATTCCATTAGTTCTAATGCGTAACTAAGTAGAATGTAAGTCTATAATACTAAATATGTAATAAGGAGAAAACAAAACACTGCTAGCATTCAACAAAGTTAATGCAACTTATTTATACAAAATTAACTTTGATGGATAGCATTATTACCAAATCAAACCGTAGTGTGGAAAAAATAACAACACGCATACATTAAACAGTTATTATCAAACAAAAACAGAACGAACCTATTAAACAAATCCGTAATACCCTTCATAACATTCGCTCCCAAAAATTTCAAATGACGCTTATAAATAAAAACTTTTTGATACCGACGCGACGAACAATATACTAAAGCGCGCACAATACGTTTAAAAAAGTTTTAAAAGTACACAATAACATCCCATTTTGAGCACCGCTTTAAAGCAATAAGTCAGACGGTATTTCACACCTAACATTTGCGTGGTATAGAACCTCTAAACTGAGAATAAACAAGCCAACTTTTGCCATTCCACAATGTGAGGATAGGACTCGCTTTATTCACACTCAAATTAAACTTGCCAGATTACATGACTGCACCAATGCTGCTTCTTAACTATCCTGCTGAGGAGTTTCGACAAGTGCGGCGGTTCCAAGGAAGTCAGGAGTTATTGCAAGGAAATGGAATGTCAAAATTGGCGTGGACTCTGAATAGATGAAATGAGATATGCCAAACCATACTTTGAATGTTTTATTCCATGTAAAAATATACAAGGAATGAAACAGTTGGTTTGCTCCCTAATTATAACTTACGAAGTCAAAATATTTTAAATGATTGTAGTTAAACTGTTCAAATCACACAAAATCATTATAACATCAAATTTTCAATCTCAGAAACAAATACTAAGAACGAATAAAAGCTAAATAATCCAGCAATATAATACTCTGAACAAATTCTGTTATATTAATGTCTACCTCAACAAGTTTTAGTAAATCGATACAATTTGTATTGTACTCCGTTACAGTCCCATTCAGATTTTAATTAATTGTCAGAAACTGCGGACCGTTTGATTGAAACACTTCGAAGAACTTGTTTGACATTGTTTAGACAGGTTTCTGGAACAATCCGTGTCTATTCGGATTACAGGCTTCTTATAAGTATTTTGGATTTATCAGAATACGATTTGTCATAAAAGTTAGGGTTGTCTACTGCTAAGGGAGGTGCATTAATTTCGTCGGGAGTGTAATCAAATTCGCCACTAGTGAAGCTCTTTGTTGGTGATATATTGAATTACCTTACATTTCTTTTGTGTTCTTTGTCATCTTAGACTGTTTCTGGCGTGTTGCCAGGTTTTACTCAGTCTTGGGAGCTGATTTTCAGTTCATTAATATTATTAGTATGAAAATATTACTTTTGAATTTGTTTCTTTTCTTCACTTTTTTAACACAATAGTGGGATCAATCTTTTACTTATACTTTAGCTCATGTATTAGTCACTAGCTGTTGCCCGCGACTTCGTCTGCGTGGGCAATTTGGAATTGTCAAAATACTACTTATGCCAGATTCAGATTCAGATTTATTTATTTGTAGCGTAAAGTGCTTTTATTTATTTGTAGCGTGCCGTAGCGTAGGTGTATTCTTTTACATAACAATATAATTAGGATTACCACTTAGCAGCAGCACGAGTTGATCAATCAAGGTGGTGTCGACGATGTGTGACTATTTATCTAAACAAAAGAAGTAAAGTTTGTGACGTTGAGGAAATCTCTGGATCTAGTCAACCGATTTAGAAAATTATTACGTAATTCTCACATAAAACAAAGGTCTGACAAAGTTGTCATTTGTACATTTTCTGCAGCAGCTGCGACAAATCAGGAGCCAGAAAGTCTGTCAAACAGTTTTACTTACCATGGATAACGCGGTGTCTAGTTCACTGGGTTGAAGAGATCAGATAGGCACTCCAAGTAAACATTGGTACTCAAAAAGATTCGGTTTGACTGGAAGCCAACACCCACACAATTGAGGAATAGCTGGGTGGATGATGACTGAGTCATCAGGCAAGCGCATAGTTTCACTACTTGTATTTCGGGGATTTTCTGTGCACTCACTCACTATGTTATGTTGGAATTCCACCGAAATGTTTGCGTTAGTTCACGATCAGGTAAAGTATACGTCCGAGAGAGTAAGTCCAATTCGTGTGTTGGCACTTGAAGCCTGCAGTTCTTCCAAGATTTTCAAAATGTACGCTCGCAATTTGTCATTTCTTGGTGGAGCCAGCAGATCAGAAGAAACATAAGTGCTGTGTATACTGTGCGTCACTACTGCACAACGGTAAAATTTCGTCTTTATAAATAGCACAAACGTTCGCTCTCTTGCGGAGGACGTTTAAATACCATATTATGTGTCACACGTAGGTAAACAGGACAACAGTATATTATCATCGAACCGCTTTCAAAGATCTGATGAGCGAACAGACCAGAACTGACTTGATCGCCTCGAGAAAATCAGAGCTCTATGAAGCGATCATTCGCTTTGGTTCCTACTATTATTGTGGTTTCTGAAAATGTATTCAATTAACCAACGATGAATATAATTCTTAGCCGGCCGACTCTTTTAACTTCTCGAAAATCATAACGTTGGTTTTTGTGCAATGCACAAACGGAAATTCGATATATTACACATTCGATATTCACACTTCTACAGAATTGATATTAAAAGGTTTGACAATGGGCTATAGTAGCGTAGTTAAACTAACTGAAACAATTTTAGTGATCCTTCAATAAAGTTAGAGAAGCGGGTGTGCATGATGAACATTAAGAGTTGGTAAATACGTGATGATGATGACCTAATTCATTACTATTCTAATTTGTTCATGTACCACAAAACTCAAGTTAAGGTGGAGAAAAGGATTACCAAGCTCCCAAAGGCCTGGGCATTTGCAACACGTTACATGGCATCCTGGAAAGTTACGTAATTCTCAGCCAGTGTGGGAGGAGGTCCCCTCACAGGGGTTTGCTGAATCTCCTTGAGGGGCGCGTGAAATAACGGGTCTCCCAGAAGCCGGAAGGTCGATGACCCACTCAAAACAAATCGCTCACGCCTACGGTGGCCGGGAGTCGTCTTTCGACATTCGGCTTTCGTGGTGTCTTACCGCAGTGGCTGGGATGAGAGTTGGGAATTTTCAGTCGCTCCACCGCCTCATTCTTTGTCATCCCATTTCTTCTCGCTCCAGATCATGGTTTAAACCGGGGCCGGGTGCGATAGGTCGCACAGTCCGCACAGTGCTGACACCCGGGCGCCACCTCCATGAGATCAGAGTTGGGAATGTATGTTTGCAAAAACTAATAGAACATTTAGCGAAAACACGTTTGATAGTAATTCTGTCTTTGTAACTGAATAATATAAATGATATAAACGTAGCTATATAAAAGGTGTTTTTTTAGACTCAGTCCGTGGGTCTGACTGTGACTGTTCGTAATTGTGAACGGTGTATTTGTATAATTCTTAGCTCGATGATTTGTGATCAGAAGTTGAAAGCAAGTATGTCTCTGGCCTGCCACGCGTAATTTGTACGTTTTCAGAACGAACGAACTCTTGTCTTCTGTTGACATCTTGTTGACGTATTGTGACAGGTAGTTATTCCCATTGATGTTAATTTTAGAAGTGACACAATGTTTTCGGTCGTATTTTGCCTACATTCTTCATTACTCAAAAAGTATATTAATAAGGACCTTATATTTATATGTAAGTGAATTCAAAGTAATGTAATATATTAAAACCAGGAACTTATTTTTAAGGATGTTTGAATATTCATTACAATGTTTTTTTTTTTATAATAATAAAATTTCAGTGTGATGCATGTTAGTTATTGGATGAAATGAATGGATATTCATGTTTATGAGAGGTATAGCTTATATTATATCAGAACAACATATGTAGACTTTTTAAGAATATGGGGAAGTTCATAATTTCTTCGGGACGTGGGTGCCGCTTCCCATGGGAACTGCTGCCCGCACCGGGATAAAATATACCCTATGTTACTCGCAGATAATGTAGCTTTCTAATGGTGAAAGAATTATAAAAATGTCCCTGATGATGCGCTGATATTTCTTGTAGTGTTTTTATAGTAGCGAAATACACCCGTTGTCATATAATTTTTTCTTGAAAGTAAGAACATACCATGACAAAGTGAAGTCTGTTTTCATTGATATTTTACCTACTACCAGTTTTATGGCACATCTGTTTCTGCATGATTTTCTTCATCTATAATTTTAAGATATCATTTCTTTAAATTCAGTTTTTTGCTCAAATTACTTATAAAAGCGTTATTTTCTATGTAAAGATTGATAATAGGCCGATAAACTTACAAAGTTCAACATTCAAATATGTGTCATTATTGCACCCGCTGCTGCAGAAACGTTAACAGAAATTATCGTTCATTGCTCATCCCCCGTAGGTGATAGCGTGATAATATATATTCTATATGTTGAACCGGCCCCCAGGTAATATTCATGCAAAATTTGATTTAAATCTATGCAGTACTTTTCGAGTTCAGTGAGACCAAACATACAGACAAACAGACAAACAGACAAAAATTCTAAAAACTATATATTTGGGTTCAGAATCGATAATAGATCACCCCCCCAGTATTCTTTAAAAAAAATATTCAATGTACAGTTTTGACTTTCCTATCATTTTATTATATGTATAGATTGGTAAAAAGCTATACATATATAGCATAAATATGCATCTTCAAACGTTACCAAAAAGGATACCAAACCCAACACCCAACACAAAATCATCAAAAGACACCCTCCAGCAGTTATTTTGGTAGTAAATTACAAAAGGATTATAATACATGTAACAGCGGCAAGTTCCAACGCACTGCGAGAGGCGATTTATATGTGTCCGCAAACAATCTAATTTGCATGTACAAGGCAGACGAATGGTGTAATTTTCTCAGTCTCATATTGTAAGGAGCTTATTCTGTCGTTATTAGGCGCAACTTGATCGCCTTGAGGCGCTGCCTCTACATGCCTCGGGAACTGTAGTGCGCATGTTTTGTTGCTGTTTTCGGTTATAGCGTTATCATGGTGAGTATTATTATCTATATTAGTTACAGCTATGTATACGTTATTTTGTAAGCACGTTTTTTTTATTAATTTGTATACAAGTTATGAAGCTACGTATTTAGTTATTGTGGTTGTATCTACAAGTTATCACATGATAGTTATTGTTGTTCGTATTATGTTTCTTTGTGTGTATTCCTACTATGTTCTGATTGTAATAAAAATATGTACTTTAATGATGGTCATTAAACCTAACCCGAACAGCAACGAATCAATATTCTGCATTTTACAATAAAAATCTTCTCATTAACACTTTAAAACGTTTCTCTACGTAGTTTATTTCCTATTTAAAACTTATTTCATACAAAATAGAAGAAAACTGATGAAAATAACAGCGGGACTCAATAACACTCGTAGTGCGAGACTACTAGCGCCTCATCGTAGCAGTTTTCGGAACTAGACTTTCTAGTACTGATTCTTACGTTTGTTGTGGAAAAGTACACATTAGACGCACGTGGTTGTTATCGTGTTAACTGAATTAATTCTGTATTGATATGAAATTAATATGATTATAATAATGCTGGTTGAGTACTTTTGTTCTGGCCGGGAATATTTGAAATTGTGTTTTGTACATCCATTAGATCAAAACAAAACGGATTTGTCTTGCCATGATATTATAAAACAAATGAATACAATTACGAAGAAAACAACGTTTTCTTTTTTGGAAAACATCAATCTGATCAGGGAAAAATCCTGCTACATTTAGACGTAAAAATACAAATGTATAGGGACGACATTTAACAAATCTCGTTACGCATCCCCTATTTCGTCGGGATTTTCATTTCAACATAATGTCATTTAGATACCTGATTTCGCAAGCCTTCATGAACGCGCGAGCGAGACGCAGGCACGCTGGCACGTGAGAAGGAACGGGACAGACTGCTAAACTTCACGTACAAGTTTTAAAGTTCAACTGTAATAGCACATTAAGAATTGACTCGATTATTATTAAACCATAATTTTGTCATGGAACTTTGGGCCTTATTGACGTTGGTTTTAGTGTTTACCGGATTGATATTGTTTTGGATGTGGGTCCATGAATGCTGAAAGGTAACTGGCGTCCGGCAGATGCGGCAAGCAACAGGCTGTAAGAGGGGCGGAGCCTCGTGGTGGCGCGACTGCGCATAACAGCGGCCGTTGCTATGACGACGCCTCTTTCAATGTTTGTGATTGCGCGAAACTCTAGCGGAGGTTTTCGAAGGAAACTTTCGCTTGTGATTGACGCGTAATGTTCGTAATTGTGTTCGCCTGTTGGCGGCGTTTTAGGGCTTTATCGATGTACGGCTTCGGCTATGATTTGCTCCGGTTAAACAGTTCGATATTGTTTGAAATATGATTCTGTAGCGTACTGTTTAACATTATAATAAAGACCCATAAAAATACCGTTCTTCAAGACATATTTCTGTCTTAACCTTCAGTAAACAAAATATAGTCTGCATATAAAAAAATATAAGAACAGTCTATTGTATAAAATACCTAAACCAGTTACCTATCAGATGTAACAAAAAAAAATTCCAAACTGAAAAAAATATTTTGTACCTCTTCACAGGTGTACCTTTCAGACAGTTCATCCATCCACCATGTTGTACCACTAGCAGCCAGGTCAATGTCACGTTTAGCTCACCACTATAGTACCTACAGCATCCACTAGTTCTGCTAAGAGCATCTAGCTATAAACTTTACCTCACTTCGACTGAGAGCCTCAGAGCGTTCAACTTTGCACGACTTCGTAATGATCGGGATGGTGTATTGTTGTCTGTTTTTTTAGTTGCTTTTGTTTTTGATACTTTTCTTTTTGAAGTTGGGAAATCGAAGATACCTAAGCTTTCCTGCTGTGAGTGCAACTGGAGGTAGTGTCAGATTTTTACTGACTAGAACCCACCTCTTGACTTTCTGAATCTTTTTTGATACCCCGATAATTTTATTTTTGATTTTCAATTTACTTCAAATAACTTTATGTAAACTATTTGACGCCTTGCGCAGTAGCAGCTATATTATGTTCATAGACAAAAAACAGATAAAGAGTCTAAACCGACTGTAGCTAAGTATGTAGCCGTGTTTTACGTGTAGCGACTACCTATCTGACCTCCCTAACCCAGTTATCCAATTAGTTACACCCTTTTTATCGTCCCACTGCTGGGCACAGGCTTCCTCGCACATGGAGAAGGATTGAGCATTAATACTCAAGTAACTGGATAATTTATAGTAATGCTAGCTGTCAGACTAACTGCCCAATGATGGACCAAAACTTAAACTGAAGATACCTACACAAAACAAAACAAATTTGATCCTTCCAATTAAAGAACACTTCACCTTGACGAGAGAATAGCAATTAATAAATTACCGTTCTTCTGAATCTGATAGCGGTATGATAGCATTTAATTAAATACGGTAATCCGTACTCTGGTTACAAAAACAATGGCGGTGGTACTGAGCCTGTTTTTTCTTCTAATTAAAGTCAGTGTCGTGTCGTCAAGGAGATCTTAAGTCTTAAGATACAAAGGAATGGAATTGTAAAAATATTAATTGTTTAACGTTTTTGGTTTGCTTGTGTGCTTCTGAGTTTTGTTTGTGTTGTGTTGATGTTTTGTGGATCAGACTTTTTTTATTTTAATTTGTGAAAATATTATTTAAATAAAATTTAAAGAATGTTTAAATAAACCACTTAGGCTAAGTGACATTAATAACTATTTATTTTATTATTACTAGAAGTAACTTTAGATCCTTACATATTTTTATGCTGCGTAGAAGACGTCATGATTCGAGATATGATCAAACATATTTTTTTTTAATTTGGTCCAGTTCCTGAGATAATTTGTTCAAACAAACAAAGGCTGCTTTACAATATTAATAATAGATACCAAATCATATGTAATTACTAGTCCTCTTTACCTTTGAAGCCTCATATTCATAGCTTACTCTCATATGACAAAGATAAATTCAAAACAAAACAAGAATCTTCAAATAACAACGTAGAGATACAAAAACACATTACTGTGAGTTGAATTCCATAACGTGCTTGAATCTTTTATTGTTTAAGTGATATTGCGGGGAATACGCAATGGATTATAAAATGAAATCTACATCTTTTTGGAGGGATTATAAACATGTTTATTGTGAGTGTAGTAGTAGCTTACTTTTGACTTTGAATTAGTTCATGATGAAGGTATATATGAATATAATAATATATATAAGTAAATATATAAGTTGTGCCTAAATATATAACATTAACTAAATAGTTTGTAAGTAATTGTATATTAAAATTGCTGCGCCCTAACAGGGTATCATGTATGTACCTCTACATTTTATAACACCTTGTAACACTCATGATTGCAATAAAGATTTGAAGTTTGAAAAAAAAAAAAAAAAGCTATGGGTAAAATTGAAAATGAATTTGTCAGAGGTAAAATAAGGTGAAGAGTCAGTTTAAAAGTTATTTAAGAACATTTAAATAATAGGCAGCTTAACAGACACGACCAGGAGACATTCCACATAGATTGCACAATATAAACATACAGCATCAAATGTTTAAAGTGTTTATGACGATGTTTGAATAGTAATTTGTGCATTCCTCTTTATGTCCTACCTAAGCATCGAGATATATTCACGTAAAGTGAACAAAGCAATCACTCTTGTATCACCCATAGTATTTATGTTATTAGATTATCACAAATCAGGTGTACTCTCTAATTGTATGTACATATATTAACAACAATGAATGTTTATTCCGTTATCCTTACTTCAACATTACCCAATATTGTAAACGAAATACAACAGCTACGTGACTGCAGCCCATACAAACTC
Organism: Helicoverpa armigera; assembly: GCF_030705265.1. Taxonomy (NCBI): domain Eukaryota; kingdom Metazoa; phylum Arthropoda; class Insecta; order Lepidoptera; family Noctuidae; genus Helicoverpa; species Helicoverpa armigera. The sequence continues at coordinate 1,377,228 of NC_087132.1, read as the reverse complement.
TCTCTCATCCCTCAGAGACACATTTACCCTGATGTTCTTAAACACGCAACACAAAAATAAACAAACAAAATCCCCAGAGACTTAGCTAAAAAATCTTAACTATAACTTGTTCTAAGTTGTTTTTAAGACGGTGTCATTAAACCGGTAACCCGAGGTCCACGTAAGATTGCAGAGGAACCGTGGAAGTTTCTTCATAGGCGATAAATTACGGAGTCACTTTTACAGCTCAAGTGAACATACGGCGAAACTTTCACATGTGCTGTCCAAGTTATAACAAGATAGCGTTTCTGCACGTGTTAAAGAATTTGAATGGCTAAATTCTTTAGGAATTTGTGAAGTTCTGAGTGCTGTTACGTTAAGTGTTCGAGATATTGAGAGGATCAAGTTTGGGTGGTTGTGTAAGCGGATTATGGCGTGTACATGGGATTAAATAGTGTAATTATCTTTCTGGTGAATGAGAAAACCTCCCCTGTTTAATTGAGGTACAAAGTTTATTTTTAATTACTTGAACATAACAGGTATCTGTGGAGATCTAAGGGGGAGGCCTATGTTCAGCAGTGGACGTCCTTATGGTGGTCCTGAGATGATGATGATGAACATAACAATCAAATAGATCATTTCTACGTTACTTATTACAAAAAGCTGTAGAACTAAAAATGCACCGAAAATAATGCCTTTCATGAGAGATGGGAAATAATCCAAAAACTTTTTGTTATGTATTTCCACAACGTCTTAACCTTGTATTTTATTTATATCTACTGTGCCTATTATACTTAATAGCAAAAATATCCCAGAGTTACTTCATACAACTTCAAAATATAGTAACATACGACACCACATATCGCTCGGTCTCACAACTTGTACCAGAACATAAGCCCCAGTTGCATTAAGTGGATAATCCGTGAGTTCATACTTTCATCTGTTTAATGGATGCACTGAAACCATCTATTGCCGTTAGGCGCTTTTTATGCGCGGGTCTAGATCGCAATTGAGGTGGAATTATAAGTGCTTTGTTATGCCAATCGGTTTTAGGATTAGCTGTTGGTTTTAGAACAAAGGGGTAATAATGATAAGTGTATGGTGTTTTGTTTGTGGTTCATTTGTGGGGGTATTATGATATCGGAAAAAAAGTTCAAGTTGGTTTCATAATTAGGAGTTATCAAACTATTTAGTTCATCTGAAATAATTGCAATCAAATAATTGTAGAAGATGTTAGTGCATTCATAACTTTAGGTTCTTTTAAGGTTCTATTAACAGAAGTAACAGTATGTTTGACGATGCCTTGTACCTCTATATGTATGTATTTGAAACGGTACCTGAGAATGGCGCCCTAAGCCATCTTTATCATCATGCTAGTTTGCTATATACCAAAGAGAAGTATTTATGCTACCAATTTATGTAAATCCTAAGCCCGCATGAATTCTTTTTTTAATAATAATATCAATCAATTTAGTAATATCATATCCACATTATTATCTACTGTTATGAACTCTTTCGTAACTTCATATTAGTCTAGCGCGGTGTGCTCGGTGTTAATTTATCAACCTTCAGTCTAGACCGAGTTATGTTAAACTGTGCGAACTAAAAATGAGATTGTTCATAGTTCGTAGTCATAATGAGATCAAAGTGTTGACGTTCCTCTATATGTTTATTCTTTAGATGAAAAAAAATATTTCGATACTCTATTAAGAAAGCCAATGTGGTTCTCGCTAATCATGCAAAAGCAACATATCTCTGTAACAAAAAATAAATTAAAAATATGCCAGAAATCTACTTTTACTATTCATTATTTTTTATTTCATTTTCCTTTTTTATTCCATGGACGATTTATATCTTTAGATCCGCTCCATTATAATTCTTGCAAGGTAACATATTCCGATCTATAGCAAAGATTTGCGAACTACCGGCTTGCACTGCAGCCACAATATAGTTGCCGAAATGCACAGAAAACACATTTGCCACAATCCATCATGGCGGATTTGTGGATTCCGTACGTCATACAAACGCCGGTAGCGTCCTTGCTAATGCTGATGGCTGTACTGCCTTAGATGCGGAACCCTAAATATTAATCTACATAGTTTTGATTAATTAAAGTTTTTGGTAGGTTTATGGTACGATGTTTTGCTCTGGTCAATTCTTTGACTAACTGGATCTGTTAATCCATAATTCCATATTGTGATAATTTGTCACCAGTGCACGATACAGATACATTTCTAAATAAATAGTTGAAGTATAGTAAAACAAGAAGTAAATTGGTAGTACAAGTTGACCTGTGATCAAACGCTTTTTTACCACTTATAACATTGTATTTAATATATCGTATTGTATTTAATTTATGTTTGTATGTAAAAGAGCCGGTAGCTCACTAAGAGCTCACTGCCGGTATAAAAAAATCTAGTATTAATAAAAGACTCTTAAAAATATTAGTAACAAAAACAAAAGATCCTACATTAACAAATTATTACAAAAAATACGAAAAAATACTGAAGAAAACTGTAACTACAGCTAAAAAACTACACTACAAAAATAAAATGACAAAATCGAATAATAAAGTAAAAACAATGTGGGGAATCATAAATGAACGCTCAAACAAAAAACGTAAAAGTGAGAAACATAACATATCACTACAAGTCGAGAATAAGTTAACGGCGAAACCGCAAGAAGTAGCCAATATTTTTAACAATTTCTTTGCCTCCATTGGTGGGAAAGCTACCACATCTACCGGCAGTACACCTAAAGGACTACCGACAGCCTTAACTACACAAAATACACTATATCTTAACCCAGTTGATCCGTATGAAGTAAATATAATTATCAAAAACTTAAAGAACAAGAACAGCCACGGAATCGACGAACTTCCACCCAGTCTGATAAAACAGTGCGCTGATGAACTAACCTTGCCATTTTATATACTCCTAAATCAATCCTTTGAAGAAGGTGTCTTTCCTGACTTACTCAAAAAGGCACTCATTAAACCCATTTTCAAAAAAAACGATAAAACTGACCCGAACAATTACCGTCCAATTGCACTACTACCAACAGCATCAAAAATATTTGAAAAAGTTATGTGTAACCGTGTTTATGCCTTTTGCGAAAAATATAGTATATTCAACGACAGCCAAAATGGATTTCGCAAGAACCGATCCACAGTTTTGGCTGTCTACAAGTATATCCAAGAAGCACTTAAAATTATTGACAACAAAAAATACGCTATTGGACTACTATTAGACATGACCAAAGCTTATGATAAAGTACAATTTGATATATTATTAAATAAACTCTACAACATAGGTATCCGTGGAAAAAGTTATGACTGGTTTACATCATATTTAAAAAACAGAGAACAAGTCGTTGAAATCGAACACTACAATACACAAACACAACACATTGAACTAATTAGATCACAAAACATACCTGTAAACGCCTCCATACCGCAGGGAAGTGTTATAGGCTGCCTACTGTTCTTAATCTACATTAACGATCTCCCTAACTACATAAACGAAACAAGCGTATTATTTGCCGACGACATCTCTATTTTAACATCATGCAACAATAACCAAAACTTAAACCAAACCCTAACATCTATACTTGACACTACAACATATTGGATGAGCGAACACAACCTTGAAATTAACTTTAATAAAACAAAATTAATTGCTTTCCACCCGCGACAAAAAACCCCCATAAATATTAATTTTGAATACAAAGGATCGAAATTAGAAATAGTCAATAAATTCACCCTTTTAGGCCTAGACATAGATACACACATAGACTGGAAAACACACATACAGAAAATAAAAACTAAGCTATCTAAATTTACATATGCCCTCAGAGAAATAAAGAAAACAACAGACCTCAAAACAGCAATAGTAACATACTATGCGTACGCATTCGCTTGGCTTAAATATGGATTAATATTGTGGGGTAACAGTACAGACGCACCTTCACTATTTACAATACAGAAGAAACTTATAAGAATATTAACCAACATTGAAGACACCGACTCATGTAAACCACATTTCAAAAAACTAAACATCTTAACACTACCCTGCCTCTATATATTTGAAATTTGCAAATTTGTAAGGAAGCACCCACAATTCTACAGTAAAAGAGCAGACATCCAAACAAAACACAAACTTAGACATGGAAATAGACTCAATCTACCAACCTCACGATTAAATATGCATTCCTCTAGTGCGTTTGTTACGTCCATTAAAATCTACAATAAATTACCAGAATACATAAAAAACACTGAATCAAATAATATATTTACCAATAAACTAAAACGATTTCTCTTAGATAAAAGCTACTACACAATTGACGAATATTTCAAAGATAAATACCAACTAGGGAAACTAGGATAACTGGAATAAACAAGCAGTACTTAATATATCAATTTATTTACCTTACTTACCGTGCAATACCTTTAATTAGATTCTATAAATAAATATAAATAAATAAAATAATTAATAACGATTAATACATAATATAGAATATGTATAATATAAATTAATAATATATAAATAAACGAATATAAATTTAATAAATAATATTAAGTAAAATGTAAATAAATCTACACAGAAATAATACCTACTCAAATATCTAAATATAATAAGATTTTCTACATTTAATTCAATATTAATATGTTTAAAAAAGCGCTCTTCGTCCTCTCCTCTAAAAACTAACTTTGCTGTGCCCGACAGGGTCCATAATTGTTTCTTTTAATTTTACCCACCAGCCTGTACACATTATGGAATGCAATAAAGTTATTGAGTATTGAGTATTGAGTATTGAGCCTGATGTTAAGTGAAATCGCCTTCCATTTCATATTTTTACGAATAATCTTTAAAGCTCAATTTCTTCGTAAATGTAATACCCGCATCCGTTTTTCAATTATTTTCATACAGTCTACTAAGTAGTTCAGTGAAAAATCTACGTATATTACGTAGTTATAATTCACAGAAATGCAAGCTCCACTTATGTGTTTTTTACTCTTCGCCATTTTGGACTCATCCAGCTTTACCCAGTGCAATGTTTTTGTATATTTTTACAAGATTTCATAGCAAACTTACGAGCCATTGTTGGCGTGGCATCTTGCTTCAAATTCCACGAACTTACCTGCGAACAACAAGAAAAAAAATATAAGTACTTAAGCCTTCTTAATTGTTGCGCGAAAATAAGATGTTGTTTTTTTTTTCATAAATCTCTTGTTGTTTTTTTAACTTTCCTTTTTTGTTTCGAACCGTGAAAGGTTTTGTGATCAAAATTGAATTTCGCTTTTATTTAATTTGTCGTGAAAACGTCGATGCAAATGGAAAATATAGGTTTATTAATGTAACGGGAAAAAGAAAATTATGTTTGGTACTATGAGTAATTTATTTGAAAATAAACAGAGAATTCTTTTTGTATTTTATAATTTTGATTCAGAATGAAAAACCTTAATAACCTGAATGATATGTTTTTATATTTTTATTGACACAATAAACGAGTGATATAATATTAAATTTAAGAAAAATACATATACATAATTATGCTCACAATAAGAACCTACTTATTTTATTTTTAGAAAACAGTGTCTATCAACAAATATTCACAAAAGAAAACAATCCCAGAGTGATCTTAATTATTTTCACAACCTCAACCTAGCAATATTCGTACAAGCTAAATAAACAATAATTATTCATGTAGCTCGTACAGTAATAATTACAATTATAACTGATGGCAACACTGAATATTTTGCTACACTCTAGTCATTTGTTACGGGCTTATTAGCGCGCTCGGGGAGAGCGCTCAAGATACCTCGTCTAGGGAAACTGGATAATAAGTGTAGTTTGTACTGGATGTGGCTTGGATTTTGGGAAAATATAAGCTACCTATATAAAAATATTTGAGGAATAGTTAGTTTGTTAAATTGGTATCGCTAACTTTTGTTTTATTTCAGACTCACTTTACACTGGAATTATTTACCTTGCAAAAAAAAAACAGTTAAACCAGGAATATCTGAAGAACCTTTGGATTAAGTATTACATTACGTAGGATTTTTTTTTTTGTAAATTGAGCTCCATAGTGAGGCCTTTTGTATAGATATGAGAAAATAAATAATGTTATTGTTAACCTGCACGAGACATACTATTTGGTATTATTCGGACGAAAGAGAGATGAGTATGAGAGATGAGATTTTCAGTCAATTCCAGCATAAAATAATCTTTGTAAAGATTTTTAATTACTCTCGGCGTGATTGTGAGGAGTTCGCATATCGTTGTAATTGGTCGAGACGGATGCTCGGCGAGAGGGCGAATTGGTCGGATTGGGATGTATGTACCTATTGCGTTCTATGAAATATTTTGGACATCTTGTAATTCACGTTTCCGTTAATAGCAACAAACTTAATATCTATCCATGTGGATGGACCAACAATGATGAAAAAGCTTATTAGAAAAAACGTCTCAGAAACGACCAACATATCCTAATCTACAAATCAAAATTAGAAGAACAGGTGTTACGGTTAGTCAGAAAGTCTGACCACCAGTCTTATCGGGAAGTATAAGGTTTCCCAAGTAAGCTGAATTCGGCTAGACTAGAAGACCGCAACATAGGATAAAACTAGGCAGATGGTGAAGTTAAAAGAAAAGTTATGGAGTCAGTGTTAAAAACATTTTGTAAAACCACCGTTAAGTATAACTATCAAAAAATATTTTTATCTCGATTTTAAAATAAATAAATTGACCACTCTACTCCAATAACCGAGACCACAGGAAAATTATAGTTGATTAAAAGTTAATTGCATCTCAATACCTCATTAAGTGCATCAGCAGGTTGTCACGCAAGTTGGAACAATCAATTAATGCTGAAAATAGGTCATACTACCCACAACCATTAAAATATCAGAATTTTGTACAGTACATTTTGTATATTCAATTTATTTTGTGCAAGATTTATAAGAGCTGGTGTATTTTTTATATAGGTCAGAGAGAGTATATTTTTTTATGAAAATACTTGGTTTGCATTTTGTAGTGATTTTTTCACAATCGTTATTGTAATACGTAAAAGGTCCATTGATTACTACTCTCGGAAAATTGAACGCCAATTTATAAGAAACAGGAATATTTACTACCCCATTTCGCATATGTGTGAGCTTATAATTTAAAGACACTAAAATAAAATTACTACACACGTCAATCGATTTTCTTTTTCTTAAAACCGATTACAATTAGCCCGGTATTGCATACATAAATCCGAATTAACAGAACTACCAAATTTTCCTTCTATTCACAAATCCACAAAGATCCAAGATTCTATAACACCTTCCAAGAAAGTCATAAATAATAAGAATATCTATAAAATATGTATTATTTGTTAGTGGCACATATATCGTTATTGCTGGTAGCTCCAATTTTGTTTGGCACCGATTCCAATGATATACACAAGTTATGTATTCGGTATTTGTATGTCTTGTATTTGCTTGTATCTTGTCGCAGTGACGTTGAGAATTTGTGTTTGGGACACACGGACACTTCGTTTGGCAAACTTAGCGCCTATTTAAGCCCATCGTTTCATGATAAACTAAGTTTGACACTATATTTACCACTTGAAACCGTTGATGTTGAAGTGCTTAGTAAAGTTAAAATATTATAATTTTATGTTAACCAATCAGATTTTTGCCAAAACATTTTCTGATAAACTTATTATTTTTTATTTAAAACCTACCAAGTCTAGATCATCTTTGTTCACTATTTGCTTGTCTAATATTCCGTCCGTATGTCTCAACCCCGAACAGTAATAACTCGAACATCGTTAGTGCGCTTTGACTCGTCACTTATTATGTTAACCACGGATAACAACGTTCATTAGACTGAACCGCGGACCCCTGGGCAGGTTGTGATTGCTTTACCTTACCATTTTTAGGGATCCGTTCACGAAGGCGAGCAAGGAAACCCGTTTACTTTATGCCAGGCGCCTCCGTTTATGGTACGTCAAGGACAAGGTATCTATCCAAATATTAAAAAGCTAACAATTTTGTTTGTTTGCGCTAATCTCAAAAACTACCGTTCGAATACAAAAAGCTGTTAGAGAACCCATTTACTGAAAGGCTATAAGCTACTTAGCGTTTACAAAAATAAGTGTGTTAATAAAAGCACAATTTTATTACGCTATGTATACGGTTAATGTTGTGTATTAGGTATGCAAACCTGACTCGCACTTGACAGTTTTGTGAATATATCAATCTGAATCTAAATTCACATGAAGACGCAGTATGTGGTGCTTGATGAGTTGAACATTAAGAAAATGAATGAAAATTATTGAAATTGATATCATTAGAATTAGTGAAGGATCTTAGAAAATCTTTACTGATTTATGTCTGAAATTGAAGATATAAGAAGAGTTAGTTTAAGTATTTTCCTATATTTGTTAATTGATTGGGCAATATCAATACTCTTTACACATATTTCCTCTACAAAAATGTTCTCAGTCCATTCAACATAAAGCAATACATCCAACCCGAAAATTAATTGCAACAACATAAAACCTAAATCTCCCACAAATAGCTATATTTAACTTCCCAAAATTAAGCCGAATGACTTGCACTAAAAATCTAAGCCACTAATGTAGAGATTCGAGTATTCAAGTAGAGAGTTCTCTTTGGTCTATAGAAGCATTGCGGCGTTGACTTCAAATGTTTTATAGTAAGAACGTGAGACCGAGGCTAACTTAGCCAGTCGTAAATCTAGCCAGACGATACACCTAGTTTATGTAGACTTTGTTATTTATATACGGGGATTAATGGTGTGCTTTTATGGGGTAAATGGTAGGTACCGATTTTATGGGGCTCGCAATTAGAATGGGTTTTTATGTTTGTTTATTTTAATTAATGCTTGAAATTGTTTTTTTTTTCTAAATTGATGACGGTATAAACTAGCCAGCTAATTCATAACACCAAAAATTACATTAATTCAGTACAATAATAATTCTCAAATGCTTTAAACCACGAACTTTGTTCAATGCACTAACAAAATTCTGAATCAGGTATATTATTATCATCCAAATTCTATCCAAAATTAGTTCTGTATTATATCAATGAAATACCTGAATACAGATATCAGCCCAATGTAATCAGGTTTCAAGTTATGTTTAAGTAATTAATACCAGGAATAGCTTTATGTGACGTGACGCCACTTAATTAATATTATTTGATATCTTTGATGACACATAATCATGACCTACTAATATAATATCGTAACTCTCTGTCTATCTTTCGGACTAAAGGGACTGAATCATACATTACATTTGACAACATTAATGCTATTTTTTATCTGGCTGCGGCGAGTTGTTCCCTAGAGACGGTGGTAAAACCATGAGGATCAGCTTGTATTTATACATACATTTACTTCATGAAACAAGTCGTTGAAGTCGTTCTGATACAAATTTTTTATACATAAATACCCAATGTGTCCTATGTCAATTCTAAAGTAGATGTTCGTAATGTTGTAGTTTTTTTTACAATTTGGTTGCATTGAAATAACCGACCAAAAATATCTGTGATATCTTTCGCTCGTAGCTTATCAGAATTTCCGTTCTCTTTTTTTTTATTGTAAACATGAAAAATCTGAATACCGGGAAAAATCACTTATTTACTCAGGTACTAAAATTACTTCCATCACTTTTACAATTTCACATTCCAAAAACTCACCGAGAGCGTACCAAATAAAATCTCCACCGAACGAGCGTTCCAATAATGTTAACAAAAATAAATTGACCTCTGTGAATCGTTTTTAAAATTGCCAGATTCTGCCTACCCAGCACCAGTCGCGGTGTGAAACGAAAAAATCGCCGCCAAAGCCGAAAGCCGACGGCTTCGATTTTATTCACCTTTTTGGACGTCGAATCGACTGGAGCGGTTATTATTGTGTTTTGTAGAGGAAAAGTAATAATGGTTGATGCGATGACTGGGCGGTTTTTGTTCGAGTGTATTTTGTACCTTTTTTTCTTGAATGCTAAAGTTACTTGCGAAAAATGTCCCAGGTATGACGTTGTAATCGTAGGATGATTTGACGTGAATTTTATAGTTCAAAATGAATTGAAGTTTTAGTAACTCGCAAAACTTACATTTACAGTTACATAGGTCAGTGGATACAGAACGTAGTTTTAGGTGAGGACGAAATCTAGGCGTTAATATCACCTATCTCTGTTTTTGTCATACACCTTACTTTAGAGCAAAATCACGTCAAAAAGGAGCCTTTTTTATCATCTCCCAAGTATATCCCAAAAGAGGGTCTCCTGAAGTTTGTATAAACTGAGATGTGATGAATAGGACAATCTCTTTAGTGTCCCTTTTTCTTACTTCCTTATAGGATGTGTTTTGGTGAACTGTTGTAAAGTAACCGGGGGTGACCGCTTGTTTTGATTACTAAGTTCTTATGAGTTTTTGTTGTTTCTGGAAAATGTGGTCGTGTTAACAGTGTTTCTTTTAAAACAATTTTGTAGCTCATAGCGATATTAATCAAATGTCTAGGAACACTTATTTTTCTGAAAACCAAAAACCGGGAAATCCTCAATTTTTTGTTAATTTTATTGTTGAATCTTTATTGGTGAATTTATCTAAATTATGTGAAAGTTTAAATCCGTCCGGAAGAGCTCGTGGCTAAGTCAAAGCCGCGCGGATCGATCGATCATAAGGTTAAGCAACGCTTGGCGCGGTCGGTCCGTGGATGGGTGACCATCTTGTCATACTGAGTTCTTCCGTGTTTCGGATGGCACGATAAACTGTAGGTCCCGGCTGCCATTTAAACATCTTTGGTAGTCGTTACGGGTAGTCAGAAGCCAGAAAGTCTGACAACCAGTCTTACCAAGGGGTATCGGGTTGCCCAGGTAACTGGGTTGAGGAGGTCAGATAGGCAGTCGCTCCTTGTAAAACCCTGGTACACAGCTGCATCCGGTTAGACTGGAAGCCGACCCCAACATAGTTGGGAAAAAGGCTAGGCAGATGATGTGAAAGTTTAAATCCTACTAGATTTAGCATAATATTTATCGGTAAACATCTCCCTTCACTTCAAAGACAAGTATTATCGAAAGGAAATCTAACGATTTGAAGTGGGTGATTGTAACAAGCTTATTTCTACTGAATTGACTAGACTAGCCTAACATCCTTTGTAGATCAACACAACTGTGCTTACAACATGTAAGTACCTAAGATCTTCTGGCTAAGCTGCTTTGTATATCGTCTTCAAAGGTACCTTACGTCTATCGGAGACAAATAAATTGAACGTTTCGAGATCATAAGGTGGAATAGGATCTGAAAATCTCAATAGAGCCTTTGCATTACCTTGAAATAGATTTAGAGTTTTTGAAATTGTGTATCTTTGAACAGTACCTATACTTTTCTTTTCAATTCAGTCAGTAGTCTGTAGTTGTGTCTTTTTTAGCCCGCTGAAGTCAATCAAATTACTATCCATCATTAAGGTCTCTTTAACTTGTAACAAATGATCAACAAAGCTAAAGGTGTTCATAACCAAAAAACAGTAAAACCTCAACCTCCAAACTCAAACTCCGACCATAAAGGTTCATTGTAAACTCTACGGTATAAAAATTTTCATAATGCTGCTGGCAGCTGATGCAATATTAAATTTTAAATATCGAACGCTTGTGTCGCCCGACATTCAATTTGCCGCGAAATCTCTGTTCGAAGCCGTTGAACACACGACACTAAAAATAACGTTTTTGATGGCGGTTGCAGGCGGGCGATTTAAAAGATCGTAATGTAGTTAATGGCGTTATAAGGTTTTACTATTGTCTTGCGTGGCGGTTATTTGATCCAGATATAGGATACGTGCTTTATTTCTTCAGCGATATTGTTTTTAAGGATGGTTCTGTTAAATTAATTTGTTATGGATTCATGTGTGCGCTTTATAACGATATAAAGCAATCATGATTACAATTTATAGGGGTGTAAAATAAACATAGTATTCAAATTGTAATCTTCTTAATTATTTTGAACACACTACACGGAAAGTAAAAATAAATTGCAGAAAAAAAACTAAAGTTAATTTAAAATTATTATTAACTTTAAAATAGCTTCCAAAATTTTCAAGAATTGATTTATTCAATCGCTCGATTTGTTGAGAATCCCTTTAAGTTTCACAATACGTAAATATAAAATCAAAAAGCATTTTTCTCGTAGCCCACATAAAAGAGAGCACTGATCAAAATTCAAAAGAATTTTCCTCCAATACAGATATTGTGGAAATACCTCATATTAAAATGTAATAAAATTCTCCGTCGCTAATATAATTCTGTGGCGTGGACTGGGCCTAACGTTGTCAGCACATACGCTTGTCAATTCGTGTTCAATTCCAATATTTATTTACATATTTAACTGAAAAGCGATTATTGGTCTGACAATTTGTTGATAGTTTGACGAATATCTTGTTACGGTGAATTTTTGTCCATGTTTTTAAACTTAGTAAAATTACGGCAATGTACGAGAAAAAATATAAAATAAAATTAGAAACAATTTGATAAATGTACATCATAAAAATCCCGGTCACACACCCTCAAACTTGTGCCAATATTGACGAACCGGCAATAACATCGATTAATATCTCCACCTTATTTTTAAAACACCATCATATAGCCCGAGTGCCCTCACTATTTATGTCAACAAATTAAACAGGGTCGCCGGGCACGTACGCAATAAAGCTCCCTATGTACACACACAACTCTCACAATCCCCGCTGGCGGCGCCACCGTCGACCAATCGATAGCCACCGGTTACCTAGCAACGATCATGTTGCAAAATAAACAATCAGATTCGAGCCCCCGTCTAGAACAAATTTACTTAGTTATTTTATTACTTGTGTCAACATTTTAGATCGATATTATAAGATTATTTACTCACGGGTGAACGTAGCATGTTTTTTTGATATATTTTTTATGAGAAAGTGAGTAAAAATGGTGCTATTACCGCCGTGCGCTCCCGAACAGTGCGGGAAGGATTTCCGACATTCTCTGAAGAAGCCAAGTCCCAACTATCCTTATGGCCACAAGACAAAGAAACCGAGGGTGGTCCCCGCCTTCACCATACAAGGTACCTACTCAACTTTATTATTTTAACAATCATCATCTTATCACTTCCCTTGAGGAAATTCCTTAAGACTGATCGATTAGAAGAATATGAAACAAATAGCCAAACCTTACAACTGTGTGTTCAAAAATATAAAGAAAAACATTGAAGCAACAACTTGCCAATCAATCACCTTCAATAATCTGTTGCTGAGCCATCCTTTCAGTTAGGAATTTAATAAAAAGGCAAATAGAATTGTATACATATATGTTCACTATGAATCTATTTAGGTCAATAGGTTAATGACAGTGATAGATTTCTTACGATGTTGTGTTTATTGTTTATATTGTAATTCAAAAATTAACCATTTATTTTGGTAAATTGTTAAAAGTTAGTTAGCCTTGCTATATTCCTTTATGTCTTTCTACATCGGTCGAACTATCTATCCTACTATAAGTCGGATGAGGGTGTTCAGCCTAATAACCGATTATCACTTTCACCTCCACAGCTATGCAAAAGAACACAAAAGTGCTTCCACCACCAAAATGTGGAGTATTCGATCCCCTACCCCCTCGGCCCACCATGTTCAGGAAGTGTTACCAGCGAGGAGAGTTTCCTGTCTGTATCGAGTTCACTAACTTCGGCAAACGACTGGCTTGGAAGGTGATTAAGTTGTACTATCATTTACAAGTTATATTAACATTTTGAGTGTATGAATAAAAGTATTTGTGATAGTTTCCCAGCTTTGGAGAAGAGATCTGTCTGCTATGGAACACTAAAAGACATATTGTTATTTATGTAGTTTGCTAGCATCTGGTAGTCAATATACCTCAAAGTTCGGTAGTCATAGTTTGTCAAACTTGTATGTGACACGATAAAAATACCCTTTACTACCGCTAAAAGTGACGTAGGCCCGCACTACGGCCTACGAATTGACGATCTAAAAGCTAGGTCCTACTTATATTTGACGTATGACGTTTTATCAAGAAGTATATCCAGGTCACTACCTTAGCAATGCCAATCAAAGGTATGATATCTGAGTGTTCCGGTACTCATGATAATTGCGCGTAGGTGGTCGCCTCCGCAAGTCACGTCATAATCTATTTTTATAGGTTGACACAGAAAAACAAGCTTCTCATACTTAGGTACTGAATTTTAATATACAAAGTTAGCAAAGTTTTTTTTTGTAGATTATATTGAACTCAATTATACTGTTAATAAACTACTATAGACAAAAAATACAAAATAAATTAGTTTGGAACTGTTTAGGTACTTAAATTCAACTTAATTTCACAGAACTAAACTTTCATCTGTAAACTTCAATCACGATATTTCAGAACTAGTCATTGAATTTCATTTTTATCCAGCATTTAATAAGAAATCTCCTTGAGCCTTTAATTTCTGATTCTCGAAAATATACTCCTATCCCTGAAAACGGAATATTTTCTAGTCTAGGGAATATGGAATTTAATCAATTTTACGCTCTATTTATATGAGCGAATGGGAAAATGAAGTAAATCTTAGATTTATTGGATGATAGGTAATATATTCAGCTTGGTACAGAATGGCCTCGAATATCCAGTTATATGTAGGTAACCCTGTGGAAGTAATAAAATTAAGTGCCAGGTAATATTGAGTACTAGAAGTTAGTTAAATTACGTTGCTTTGTGAACAATGAAAAATATTTTAATGCATATCATAAAGTCAAATATTCAAATTGCAGTTCTGTTTCCCTTAGATACTTGAAGCTTTTAGGCAAAATAATGATTATACCGATGGGTCGAATAGGCTAGTTTCCTAAAAAATAATAATTAGTCCGTCTTGTAGATTGTCCAAAATTAAGCGATACGTATTTTTTCTTTTTTAAATTGGATCAGAACTTGTTAAGATATAGCGTGTTAAAGTTGAGTGTGACGTCACAAGTTGCTACAATTTTCAGGAGTCTGTGACGTAAAAGGCCCCCACTCCTAATTTTTGAAGTGTATTATCTTTGTCATTTTATGTTCAATTAAAAAAAGAAAAAATACGTATCCAATATTTTTTGATTATCTAAAAAGCAGACTAAATATTATTTCATTATTTCGACCCTGGACACTACCCTATTCCTTGTAAATTTACCAAACTAACCTACTACTAAAATTAGTAATAAATTATTACGATTCTAAAACATCCGTTTTCTTCTTTAGGTACCGATAGAAAAACTGGACTTCCATCACTATTTACCCATGTTCTTCGACGGGCTGGCTGAAGGGTCTTACCCATACAACTTCATTGTGGAGAGAGGAATCCATGACCTGATCACCAAGGGGTCTTACAAGGTCCTGCCGGTGGTACCTCAACTCATCATACCGATTAAAAGTAAGTTGTCTTATAATATTTGAAGTAATACTGGATAAAGTGATGATTAGTCCTGTGTTTAAATGGTTTACGAATGTTACTTATTAAAAGAAGGTAGATAGAAGAGTACAGGACTTAAATATATGGTTCGCCGACCCCAAGTAAAATTAAGGATCAGGGCGGGACTGATGATGATGTTTTAACTGTCAACATCTTGTAAATTAAAGACGAAGTTTCTGATTCACCACTTGCTAAAATAATGCCAATTAAAAAGGAAGATAAAATTTCTAACACAACTTTGTACATGGGAATATTGCAAAAAAAAAACATGGCAAAAATAAACTCTATTTACATAATCATAAAGCTCATATACCAACACTAAGAACTATCCTTTCTCGCCTAGAACCCAGATAATAACTTACAAGCATTTTCAACATGGAAAACCGTCTGAGAGTAATTTTCAGTACCTCTATACTTCAGTACCTCTATACGAAACTCCTAGCACACGACATTACATTTTTCATACTAGAAAATGTTCTAGTCTACATTAAAACCTAATATCTTTTAAGCTTGATCAAGTTCACTTTAATGGCTTTAGTTTTCTTTGAGCAATCTTTTTGATGTCAGGATATTAGATGTTCAAAAGGGTTTTGCATCTTGATTATGTAATAAGATTATAATGTAAGTTCAGTGCAGTGAAGGAAGAATCTTGGAGGCTTCAATTGATGTGAAAAGATGTTTAATAAATTAATAAATGATGAGAGACTTTTGGCTTGTTTGCGGAGTAATTGAAGGTCACTACTTATGTACGATGTAAGAATAAAAATGTCCTAGAGAACTCTCTCTAGGACATTACTCTTTTTAACTCTTCATACTCATGAAGAGTAAAAAAGAGTGTTTACGGAGTTGCCTGTTTTTTCATATACGACTCACTTCTTCGAATCATGCCTCTTATCCTTCGGTGTTTATTTTTACCGATTCAGAAATTATTTACTTTAAATATATTATTGGTATTCAGAATGGACCCAATATAAATAAAGTGTCTTATAAATTGTTTATACTCATGTTATTCTGAAATTCACAGACGCTCTAGCAACGAAGCGTCCTACAGTGTTGTGCCACGCGCTCAAATGTATCCAGATGCTGGTCACCGGCTGCGAGAGAGTCGGAGAAGCCCTGGTGCCATACTACCGACAGATTCTACCCACGCTTAACCTGTTCAAGGATAAAAACCGTAAGTAAAGCTGACAATAAGACCCCCGAAAACCTTTCACCACTTCCTAGTGGCTGGGATGCAAACCTAAACGAATAAAACCTAACCTGCATAAAAATACCTAATTAAAAATCCGTAACACAACGCCATGACAAGAACTCAGACAAACCACAATTTGAGACTTAAATAAAGCTCATATATTTGCTAAAACCCGTGGGACAATGTTAATGACGAACAATTTGCAAAACATTAGCTTCAGGTAGGACGCAAAAACGACGCGTCGCAACTATGTCGTGGCGGTTAATAATGGGACTAGTTTTGCATACTTGCGACTGTTTTGTCACAATGTAGTTTTTTTTTCATTAATATTATAAATTCTTTTATAAGCCTTTTTCCAAACTATATTGGAGTCAGCTTTCGGTCTAATTGGTACTGTTTAGTACCAGTATTTTACATGGAGAGACTGCCTATCTCACTTCGTCAACCCGGTTACTTGGTAACGCGATATCCCTTGCAGAACGGTTGTCGGACTTTCTATTTACGTTCTTGAAGTATCAAACGCAGTAGCACATGTGAATTTTTCATAAGTCAGCATAACTGGAGGCTTATTCAAATATTATCAAACCATAACAAACAGCCTTTTAAATAACAAGACACCTCACCATCAAAATGACAAATACAAACAAAACCAGGAGACGTGGCACGGTAACAATGCCGCGTTGTCACCGGGTGAGAGGGCAACGCCACAAACGCCGAATGCCCGAAACACCCCGAACGCTGAAAACGCCCGAAACGCCCCGAATTTCACAGCCACATGTAATTAATCTACCCCGGATGCCCCGACAAGTCTATTAGGCTGAAAACAATATCTTCTCGGCTCTCCACGTGTCAATTATGAGGTGAAAATGATTGATGACGTCATTGACGCAAATCGGGCGTAGTGACGTAATTAGGTTTTGAAATTGGATGCTTGAGGGAAAAAATGAGGTGTGAGATACAAAATAATGTGGTTAAAAACATTAAAGCAATGTTTTTGTGTTTAGAGAATATTTGGCGGAAAATAAGTTTTTTTTTGTCTTGCATAAGGCAGGGTAGAGTTTCGTGTTGAATGGGTAGTTTCGTTTGGTTGATTGAGAAGATCAGATAAGCTGTCACGACATGTAAAACACCGGTACTCAGCTACATCTAGTCAGACTGGAAACCGATCACAACAAAGCTCGGAAAATGTTTCATGTTAACTAAACCTCTTTTATAAATATGAAAGAGAGTTTTGCAGATTTTACGTCAGTTTAAATAAAACCATTGAACATTATGGTATCAAATATTCGCGCAAAGGACAGGAAATATTCATTATAGAATACCAACCAGAGGCTATTAGAAATTGCACATCAAACCGAATTGATATTGCTATACCAATATTTACTCGAATAGGTTTGTATTGCAACCTATTTGAATATTGACCTTGATATAAACTTGCACGTAATATGCATCCAATCAAATTAGAAGGGTCAGCCACAAAATTATTTGATGCAGGAAATTATATTAGTGAATTAAATTTAAATTTGCAGAGTGTAGCGTCCTTTTCCCATAGGTTTCACATAATTATGTTTGTAACTGCGTTTTATAAAATGAAAATCAAGTTATGTAATATCCTATGGAAATAAAAATAAAAGTACTCAAATACATATTATTAATATTACTTTAATATCTAGAATACACAGAGCAAATCCAATTATATTCAAAAAATATATTTGACAACGTGAAAACCCATTTTGATACGCAGATTATTCCAGATTCAGATTTCAATAAACTGCAAATGTTTTTAGTATAATAAATTAAATTCACGCGTCAATAGCAAACTGAAAAGCGTCCAAAAATACAGAAAACATTTTGCGGTAAGTTTCGCATGTCGGAACTTTTTTCCGATATTTTAATTATAACTAGTGAACTGTCAGTGAGTTGCGCTGGTTAAATTAATATAGTGAAACCTCTTTTCAAAACTGTTTTAAAATAGTGATTTTTGTATGAATTGATCAGTTAGCAATTACTTGTTTGAGATTCATGATATACTCATCGACAAACAATTAATTTGATAAACAAGTTTGCCGTCGAATTAAAAGCACAAATGTCAGAATCTTCACCCCCCAAAGAGAACTCTAGTTGCATAAAACTTACCTGTATTTGTTATTCCGTTTGATGAGAAACGTAAACAACCTATGTAACCAATTTGGCTTAAGCCGTTTTACTTGTTGACGTCACAACTCAATCAAAACGTTGTACGCAAGGCCTATAGATCCTTCTGGAACATAAAGACCGTCACAGGTCATTCTACATAGAATGGACCAGTGCAAGGGAGGTCAATGGAAACTCATTCGGTACCTACAGAGAGATTGGCAGTTTATTAAGATGGTGAATGCAGGTTGCAATTCGGATGTACGAGATGGTTTCTCTTTGTGTTTGATGTCTCCGTAGGTAATTGAATGGAAACTAAAGGTGGGACCATAGGTACAAGTACAGAGCCATATCCCTAAAAGCTGTCACTATTACAATCTATCATCTCTGCCAGGCAGCATTGGAACCAACATTATTATCATTGTTTTTATTATTCTTCAAAATGGTTCTTCAATGCTAATGAATTCAGCCTTCATGGACTGCCACATAAGTAGAATGTACCTAACAGTTATATTCACTGTTGTTCTCAGGTAACATCGGTTCCGCTATAGACCACACTACAACCCGGGGAGAAAATGTGGCAGATCTCATAGAGAGCACACTTCAGTTGCTAGAACGATACGGAGGGCCTGATGCATTCATCAACATCAAGTACATGATACCGACATACGAATCAAGTGTCCTCAATTGATTTATTAAAACTAGCTTGCACTTATTAGCCTTTTTCAAAAAAGTACAACAATATTTTTTTAATATCTGAAAGACGAAAAATATCGTTGGACTTTTTCTCGAATCTGATTGTTTATTATGCCACTACGAGTTTTAAAACTCCATTTTTGTGACGCACTGATTTTTATGTAGACTCTAAATGATAATTAAGTACTTATTACTAATTATTATAAAGTTTTGATATAGTTGTTTTTTAATGTTTACGAAATATTAATTTAAATTGTGTGTGATAATAATTATGATTAGGTTATACAGTTTGCAGTTTATTGACTGGAGAACTTATTTCATTTTGGCAAGGAGGTTGGTGTTTATTTGTTTATGTTTGGTTTAAAGATTAAGAAGCGGTTTACCGCGACCAAATGTTAATATGCCACCCCCATTTCAATTAATGTTGAACATTATTTCGACAACAGCATATAACCATTTTTCAATCGTGTACGTGTTTGTAGCTTAGAATGAATGTTTAATAAAATTAAGTGTTAAAAATATACTCGCTTATTATAATATTCAGTGAATTCTATTGGATTGTTATGTTTTGCATAATTATTTATTGCAGATTTAGCAGTAGTTAGTTTTTGTTGAAGTTTATATTATGTAATGACATTTTTTTCGTTTTTCTTTTAATAAATTATTCGTGATTGATAGTAATACTTGTTATATCATTATACATACTTAAATCCGATGATGCTCTCTATTTTTTTTACAAACCATAGTATAACATCTCTTGACGACTTTTAACTTTGTTTTCCTTTTGACGAGAGCCACACTATCAACGTGAATACAAAATCATCTAATATCAAAATATACCTACAAACCAAAATCCTTGTTTACCAAACACGAGCTCTGAAATATTTTACCAATAATTACACATCGATGAAGTTATACCCTTTGGGAGGTCACAGTCAATATTTAGATCAGCCGGGCAAAGCAATTTACAATTTGCAAACCCGAATCCAGGGGTACTATGTATGCATGCAATTTGCATGCACTGCTTCTGTTTGGGATAAACCGTTCGCATCGTATGCATGTAAGTGATGTCGGATCATATGGTATGGCTTGATTTGAATTTGATGGAACCTTGATGTTCGGGTGAAAGGTGAAAGGGCGTGTGTGTTAAGATGCTGTCGCGGCAGTCGATGGCATCGGTGTGATTATAACGGGAAAGTTTTAGTGTAATATGATGTTGTTTTAAGTAAAATAAATAAAACTGAAAGGACTTGGCGATTATGCTTTGGAAACTAAACAGAAAAAAATTAAACAATACTTCTTCCTCATCCTTTTAAGTTCTGAAATGTTTCAGTACTTCATATGAAAACTATAACCCTTAACTTTAATAAACTGGCTGAAAAATAAATACTCGAGGAAGTAACCGCTCGTTTCACAATATCGGGTAAGGCCATATGAGATACGTGACGTCAAAGCGTGGTGCTCACTATTGGCGCTCTCACCCCACTTGTAGTGATATGACGAAAACTGCTGCTTTTACCTTATGCTGTAGAAAATGCTTTGAGTTTTACAACATTATGAGAGTCTCCGTATGTTGGAGATGGTTTTATATTAATATTGGCTTTGATACATTTTTTATATGTCTGCGACAGAGAATAGTGCTGTTTTTAACCCCCGACGCAAAAACGACGGGGTGTTATAAGTTTGACGTGTCTGTGTGTGTGTGTGTGTATGTGTGTGTGTGTGTGTGTGTGTGTATGTGGCATCGTAGCTCCCAAACGGATGATCCGATTGTAATGCGGTTTTTTTTATTTAAAAGGTATGTCAGTCGGGAGTGTTCTTAGCTATGTTTGGTGGAAATCGGTTCAGGTCTTCAAGGTCATCAGCTCGTTTGCTAGATGTGATAGGAATGTTACACGCTCAGTTTACTTGCAAGTATATGTGGGATCTGAAATTTGAAACACTAATGTCTTTTGGAACCACTGAGCTGGTCTGCTGTTAGGGCACGAAGGTAGGAGACGTAACCCTGAACTGCCTTTTAGTAAACCCATCGAGTTTGGGCTCGTTGAATTTGTCTTGACGAGTTCTCTTCATGTTTCTGATTGACGAGAACCTGATGCTGGAAATGGGATGTGGCGAATGAAACCCTGGAATGCCGGAATGAAACGGATAAACCGATTTATATTTTTGCTGAAAATCTAGAATGTCCAAAGGTTAATCTTTATTGTTTCTCAATCTGTGCAATTCTCCCAGAGCCAGTTTGTCATGAGGATTGTTAAACAGCTTCCTTTGGCCGAGATCGCATATAGCGACCCCATCTTAAGATAAAATAAATTAAATGAAAGAAGGAAAAATTAAGGAGCTCCTTTAAAAAGCATGAAATAAAATTAAATTATAAATTTAAAAAACCCCCGACCCAAAAAAAGTACGCAATAATTATGACAAAAGGTTAAAAACGCTAAACCCTATAAAAAGCAAAAAATAACTTATAACACTACGTAAACTAAATTTTGACGTGTCGGGGGACCGCTTTTTACCTTCATAAATACTTACATAAATCAAATGATACTTACCTAATTACAACATTCGTTTAAAAAAAAACACGTATCTAAAGTAATGAATTAGAGCGGTCCCCCGACACGACAAAATTTAGTTTACGTAGTGTTATAAGTTATTTTTTGCTTTTTATAGGGTTTAGCGTTTTTAACCTTTTGTCATAATTATTGCGTACTTTTTTTGGGTCGGGGGTTTTTTTTGATATAGTGCTTACATATGCGAAACAAAAAATTCTGGTGTTAAAAATTCAATACAATTTAATACGAATGAAAGAAAGTTTATTAATTAAAGATTTCCTTATTGTTTGAATTCAATGTAGGAAATAATTTTCATATCACAAAATTGTAATAAAACACGCCTTTCACTCAAACAGCCCTTTATTAACAAATAACATCAAAATAATCCATTAATTTACATTAATTCTCCCAATCTTCACACATTTCAAACTTCAAAACAATTTCGAAATTATATTTTGAAAACAAAACACCGTGGATTATGAGTAACAACTTCCATCACTTGGTATAAGATATAAGAATACGTATATTAATATAAATTGGGTAAGGGCCGACGTCTTAGGAGTATATTTATCAGTTCACTGCAGACGCGGTCTGGATTCAAGGCGACACCTTTTTAGCCCCTCAACATTTATAACAGGGGGACAGAGATGTGGGCTTACTGGATGTGACACTTACCTGGGATAAATAAAGTTTTTTTTAACACCATGTCACTGTTCAGGAAATTGGTAAATGGTAATTTTACATGTGTTGTAAATTGTTAGCCTTATATCGGGTGTGTCGTTCATAATCACATTAAATGAAATGCGTTAATATACTGCTTATTATATGTCGATTAACACAAAGGAAAAAGAAAAATACGTAAAAATAAAAAAATGAATTTTTCAAACAAAGTAAATAGAATAAAAATGTGCGAAAATTAGAACACCATATAAAAGTCAGTCATTACAAACAACTGAAACTCTCCCTTGAAAACTGACAGCTGTCAACTGATCAGAACATTCGATACTCCTAACTTTATCTCCGCTTTACACATGATGTTGTAAATCAGAAAAACGAGAAATGACTCCTGTGGCTAAACCACTGAATGGATTAGGATATTTTTTTTACAATTCGCCATAGAATATCATAAAGTATATGTGATAAGATTTAATGTGATAAGATTTAATGTGATAAGATTTAATGTGATTGTGAACGACACACCCGATATAGCAACAATAAGCCTACATCTAAATAAGTTAAAAATAATACCTTTCGATTTATAGTTCGGCATTCATGTGATAATTTGGTAGGTTTTTTTAGGGTTCCGTAGCCAAAATGGCAAAAACGGAACCCTTATAGTTTCGTCATGTCCGTCTGTCCGTCTGTCCGT
Organism: Helicoverpa armigera; assembly: GCF_030705265.1. NCBI lineage: Eukaryota > Metazoa > Arthropoda > Insecta > Lepidoptera > Noctuidae > Helicoverpa > Helicoverpa armigera. Next base: position 1,353,832 of record NC_087132.1, on the reverse strand, counting down.
CTGTCCGTCTGTCCGTCTGTCACAGCCGATTTACTCGGAAACTATAAGTACTACAGTGATGAAATTTGATGGGAATATGTGTTGTATGAACCGCTACAAAAATATGACACTAAATAGTAAAAAAAAGAATTGGGGGTGGGGCCCCCCATACATGTAACTGAGGGATGAAATTTTTTTTTTCGATGTACATACCCGTGTGGGGTATCAATGGAAAGGTCTTTTAAAATGATATAAAGTTTTCTAAAAAACATTTTTCTTAAAGTGAACGGTTTTTGAGATATCAGCTCTCAAAGTCGTAAAAAGTATGTCCCCCCCCCTCTATTTTTATAACTACGGGGTATAAAATTCTAAAAAAAATAGAGGTGATGCATGCTAATTAACTCTTTCAACGATTTTTGGTTTGATCAAAGTATCTCTTATAGTTTTTGAGATAGGTTGATTTAACTGTAATTTTTCTTATTTTCTTAAGAATACACCCTAACCAAAAGTAGTCTGTAGCATTAGAATTATGCATTTACTAGCGTATAAGTTGAACAGTAAATAAACTTACTGAGTAACCTACAATTTGAAAAACCCTACAAGAATTTGTAGGTGTGTCGTACAAAATGTCGGACCATGGTGACTCATCCAGTATTCTTATACATCTACGGGAAGAGCGTCTTCAGACACGAATAATTTATCTTGGCAGCAATCAAGGGGGTAATTTTCGTGAAGACTGTGCTCCGAAACTATTTCACTAGTTTTCACTGTTTCATTATTGTAAGGGAAATGAGCTTTTTATGTCGTTTATATTCTTTTAATCTTTATGCATTTAATTACTGTGTTTATGAATCATAAGATCGTCCTTTTGATCCCTAGGTAGTCCACTGCTCAATATAGGCGCATAGATTTCCAAAATCCTGTAGGACTGGTCGGTAATGGTACCTATCCGCGACCTTATTAGATGATCATTATAAGTATCAGACTATTTTAAGGTTAAATAACTTAATAACTTATTAACTTATAAAATGGCAAGAACACTCTGCATTAATTAATGACTACAAAAGTTTCTATGTACACTGTATAGTCTGAATTGACTGCAAACCATACATATTCAAGATTTAATAAAAACTTTCAGAAACTAAGATGCTTGCTGATTAGATATGCAAATTCTTGATGTAATTTCAAAGCAAATTATTGAAAGTTGTGGTGAGTAGAGTGCAATGTTGAGCATATGCAGAAAGGTTAGGTACCCGTATTTCTTCGTTTACGAGTGCATCCAAGTGTACGTGTGAGAATTTGCCATGCTTTTAATATTAGAAGGGGTAATCCATGTATCTACTTATCCTACTTTACAAATTATTTTATCAATAAAAAGCCACGTGATTAGAATCATAGACTATATTTCGCTCGGGGATGGCGAACAGTTCCCCAAGACGTGATTCAAACTACATTATATTAAGGTCTCTAATTTACCTGTGTAATGTAAACAACTTCGTATTGAAACTAAGATAAACACTTCCTTCACTCAATATAACATCAAAAATTATTCAAACAAACACATAAAAAAACATAACGTCCAATTCAACACAAAACAGATTGAATACACAACTAGACAGCCAGACAGTATTATCTTCCTTTTTTCGTGATCCGATTTCCTGACGCTGGCTCCTTTAATGAGAACATAATGATGAAAAATATGAAGCTGCAGTCTCCCCTCTGATATTAATCGGTGCGATTTTTCTAAAGGCGACTTATATCGTACCATCTTACAGCTTTTTACTTGGAGCCTTGGAGCCTTGGAGCTTGGAGCTTGGAGCTCTGTGCTAAGTTCTGATTGTGTTATGGGAATGCTTGTGAATATGTTTTTTTATTTGGGTGTTATTTTGCTTTGTAATGGGACTTTTTCACTGTGCTATCAGTTTTTTTGTTAAAAATAGAGGTAGGATGTTTTTTGCCATGAATAGTTTTATTTATTGCAAAGTTATATATTTACTATATATTTTTTTATAATTACGATACATTAATGCCTCGCTTTTTGGATAGGAATAAAAAATCCAATACTTTTACTCAAAAATCAATGATTACATTCCCAAATTTTAGCAAATAAATTGATTCCAAGATTCAAATGTAACAAAATACATAGCGGGAATCGAAAATAAAAACGCGAATAAAGCGAGCCAGGGTATTCATACCAAAAATATTACATCGACTTTGATTGCGAGCTATCCCATCAGAACTAAAATTCAGGCAAAAATTCCAATAGGAATTAGCTTCTAAAAATAAAACAGGAATCGACCCCAACACTACGCAATCAAATTATGATACTCGAATTTCAACGTTTCATTTCATTCAATTGGACGTGTTGTCGACGGCATAAACAATGGACAAGTATTTTGTGTTTGTTTTTAAGCGTTATGTTGTGAATGTATATCGATTTATATAGCTAGGGCGTAGAAATATAAAAATATATTTCGAATCTATTACCTATTACGATATTTTCTAAAACCTTTTATCAACAAATAACAGCATACCATTTCAGAATCAATTTTTTTTACAAAACTTTCTTTTCATCCACAAAATGTATTAAAAACCATCTTCATTCATGTGAAATCTAATTTGTAAACTCAAGTTATATAGACTACTTTTTAATTATGCAATCTTCATAATCATTACTGCAATGCGAACGAAGTTAACTGGGCTTGCTAATTAAAGTGCAATGGGAATGCATATTTTTTGATAATAATCAATCTTAGAAGCGTGAGAAATAAGAATTTGTTTCTAGTCGGGGAAAGGCGCGGTTACAATTTATAGCATTCATTTTTCGAAACAGGAAAATTATTAGGAAGTGCCTATTAGTGAATTTCGTATTTTGAAACAAGTTTGGTAATAACTAGCAAGTAAAAAAAAACACGAATTTAAAAAGGGAAAACTAATAGGTATTTCATAAATTCTTATACCGCATTTTTGTACCATGGCTTCATTTATGTACAACAGATATCCCTCCTTTAAAAAGTCAGACACAAAACCTCTATCGAGATCCTCATTAGTTAAAAATAAAAATAACTACAAATAAAACAGTGAGACGTTTTAACAAGCACAGCAATAAAGGCCCGCTGCAGCCCGACACGAATAAATCGCGGGACAGCCCGTAGGTATCCGCCATTTAAAATGACCGCATTTACAATGTAGTGTAAGGTGAGCACTTTGCAGTAATGAGAATGTTTTAGGTAAATGGTTTTGAGTGTAATAAAAAGTTTCGTGGCTTATTGTAGCGTGTTGAGGTGACTTGCAACTTTGTTGTGTTGGGTTGTTAAGAATTATTTAATTCTTTTAACAAGAAATAGTAGCAGTAGTTATATACCTACTTCTGATACCGGAACTAGATGATAAAAAATATCTTCATCGATCACATTCATGGGATATTATATTTTTTTATTAATCCTTCGTCTTTTTGAAATAAAAAAAAACATTGTATAATACTAAGACACAGGTTGCCATGTTCTAGGAACCTTATAGCTTGTCTGACTCCTTTGTTTTAATATCTGTGAATGACTAATATCAGAAAACCAATGTAAAATTACCGCTTTAATTCGGTTAATTTACCTATTACACCACGGTGCAACACACCGTCACTTTTAGACTATTTTACAGCATCGCCTAGACAAATTTTGCAGCGAGATAAGAAAGAAACAGGACAAAGGGGGCATTACCTCGGCTTGTGGCTCTTAATGTGGATTATGGGAGAACGAATGACGGGTCGAAGCCAACCCGCTTAGTTTTACGCCACGATAATCGAGATTAAACGAATTCTGTGGTTACGGTACGGTGTGATTGCAATTTTAGAATTTTAGTGTTTTTAGTGGGCAAGTTTTGAGGGTTTTGTATATTGTGGCCGTGTAAGAAACACCTATGTTTTTTATTATTGATTAAAGCTTTAGTTAGTGTCTCTTAGGTTACAGAAGCTTACAACTATTTATTGTTCTCGTTGTACATAGGTAAATGATTCTGAGTCCTTGTTTTTGGGGCGGTAATGTTGACAGTGCAAAATACATATTCCAAAATGTATAACATGCTTTTGTAATGAAATAATATATAAATTTCTATGAATTTCTTAAGTTTTTTTCTTAGAAAGTAATACATTATCAATTCAAAGCTTAAGTATATTTAGTCACTTAATTCAGAAGAATTTTATCTGAGCAAAGTCCGCCTACGGTCAGGTGGGCATTAAAAAAATAACATTTAATACAACTTACCTCAAAAAAACAAAAACATACTCAAAGAAAAAGGCCAAGCAGGTGGGATAACGTCAGGCCGATGTTTTCCACTCGATATGAATAGTGGGTATTCGGCCGTCGGCCTCGTCTGTCGGCCTCGGCTCGGCCTGTCTTGCGCCTCGGCCCAGCGGCGCGGAAACCTAGCTGGGACATGTGTAAGAATTCCCATTCAGATGGGAATAAACAACGTGGAAATGAGAGACGTATTTTATTGAATTTTGATTTTTTTTTTATTTTGGTGGTTTCTTTTGAGATAGATGCTGCTGTTAGAAATTTATTTCAATTTCTGCCGTTTCTTGATGGTTTAATTTAACCAGGAAAAGTAAAATGTAGCTCATCACATCTGCCATCAAATGGCCGCCCGGCCGTCCAAAAGTCGATCGACATAAAGATGCGTATGTTCAACGAACACAAGATTACTACTTAGGCATAACAAACGTTACAAATTATTACTGTCTCGAAATCCTCCTTACACAATTTCCACAAGTAAGCATAACTCCAAACAGACCGCCATCTCAACAGCCATCAATAATCAACAACCAAACTACAAACACAAACGAACAAACACATAATTATACCTACCACTGCAATTATTAGAGGATTACAATGACACGTGCACAAAGCACCGAAACAATTAATATCGACAGGGTTACACGTTGCGGTGTAACCTGGGTTACAGCCACAGAGTAAGGGGAGAGTGGAGATGCCATAATGCAGGTAGGCCACGCCTTCATCTAGGTCAAATACGCATGATGGGCATGACTGAAACGATCAGTTACGAGTGAATGAACTAGGAGTTTTGCTTCTTTGAAACATTTGTCAACGATATTTGGTGTTACAATAAACGGGCGGGTCCAAAGAAGGAATATAAGGGCGGAGACAGTAACGTTCTTCATCCCCCGCACTTTGGCGCGCTACTTTCTTAGGAGACTTTCAGTTATGGCATCTCCGCTAATTATTTTGTTCTCCATGGTTACAGCAAACTGATCATGTAGGTGACAGAAAATCAATAGGCAACTCATGATGATGCGAACTGCACGTTAATTAAACGCGGACGGTAACTGGACTTGCCTTACAGCGGACGTTTTTAATTATGCCTTTCATATTCGATGGCCGAAATAAATAAATTGATGGTGCTCTGTAATGGGATGTTTTGTTCGCGGAAATTGTTTTTTCTTTTTCGTGTTAACTTCATAAGTTGTTTGGGAAAAGTAATATAATAACTATGGCATACTATTTCTATTTTTAATATGAAAAGCATTGCCTTAAAAAAAACTAAAATTCATTTAAAATGGATACTCTGGAAATTCAATAAATTAATCTAAAAGTTACCTTAAAAACAGAGAGAAGCAAGTTCAAGGCCAAATAAAACATTCATTAAAATCTCTAACATTCAATAACAAAATGCACAGTCGAATAAATTCTATCGCTCCGCTGACAAAACATCGTCTAACAAGCAAAAGTGAACAGTTAACAAGTTTATATATTTTACAATCGTTAGCATCTGATGCAAAAAGTGATATTTTCTTGAAGAATCGGAATTTTCCTCAGTAACTGAGATGCATCGCTCACTGGGTCGAAGTCAGTAATGAAACGGTGAATCTTACTAATGGTTTGTGATTGGAAATCTGGGACAGTATCAAGTCAAAACTCGAATATGATATGCTGTTGAAAATATAGTAATTCAAACAATAATGCACACTAGCATTGTTTAAACAAGGAAATCAGTGTGTCTTTTGACATAAGATAAGATGGAAACAGATGAAAATAATGAGATCATTAACTTTTTAACCTTTAGCATCTTTCACAATACAAAACATACATAATCCTCGAAAATTCACCTCCTAAGAAAAAATCGATTTTCAAACAGACATTTGAGAACCCCTAAGACCTTTACAAACTCGCTCAATTCTCACCGGCACCCATAGTATGGTACACAGATAACAAGTCGAGTTTCATATGAATGCACTCACTAACTATGTCTAAACGCTCCGCTTGTCGTATATCAAGGTAGCGTCGTTTATAAGTTCCAGGAAAGCTGTCGTGTGCTGCAATATACGTGATCAAAGGGAGATGAGTTCACGTTATTGCTGCTGAAAAGTACGTAAATAATAAGTAAAAGTTTACTTTGTAAATGTACATATTTTTTTTTATTTAAGATTGACATGTCTCTGAGTACTTTTTCTGCTTGTAAGTGATCAAAAGAGCATGCTTGCTCTAGGCAGTAACCTTTTCAATCATGACTTGAAGACTCCTAGGTTGTAAATAGCAAGAAACAGACTCCGGGAAAAAAATCGACTCGTTAGCTATTGCAGCAAAGAATGTGTATTTTATCAGTATTTTTTATTTGATCTCTACTTCGGTCTTTCTTTGTTATTATATGTTTCTTTATCACACCACATTTGCAATCACTCAATGCAAGTTTTTTCTTCCCTTTGCCAGTGTTCATTATAAGTAGGTACCTAGATAGTTAATACCATCTAAGATTGTTTACGCTTAAGGCCTGATATTCACAGTACCATGAAAGAATACATTTCATTCATATTCTAATTTCTAACCAATCTTCTCTAACAAAGACATCATACCACTTACAAGTCTGGCTTCCTAAACAGCACGGTGCATCTTAAGGTGCCGACAATACGACACAAAGATAATTGCTGCCAGATTCCAATTAGGACTCGATCGATACACAGACTAATTCTATACACAGCTACCCGTTTGTCATACTGAAGATATTTACGTGTTCTTGTATGAATTGTTTCGGTACTGTGACTGAAGTTTAAAGAACTTTGTTGGTAAAATTAGAGAATATCTTTTCTTGCGACTTTTTAATCCCCATTGCCCATTAGTATGTTTTCATGAGTGTATTAAAGTTTGTTATCTGAAAAAGTCCTTCAAACACATCATACTTATCTACATCAGGAGAATGTGGTTGTAGTAGTGGTCTAATATGATAAAGAGGACACATTTTTTGGTTTTACCCTAAAGGCTCCGAAACTACAGAACCGATTCGAAAAATTATTTCATTGTTAGGAAGCTTAACTATTCCCAAGTAACACCACATGTTATATTTTATTCGGAAACAGTCATAAGTTTCCACAGGATGGGTTGAACCCGCAGGATAACCGCTTGTCATAAATAAAAAAATAACCCCTAAAACAAAAGACAATAAAAAAATCTGCATTCCAAATACAAATAGGTTCGAAACCTAAAATGATAACACGCGTACTAACAGCAACTGATAACAGTTGCTATCTCTCTCAGGTCAGACAGGAATTGGGTCAGTAGGCCAGTGGTGGGACAAGGATTACCGGGCTTTCAACGTTCATACAATACTGTAGGTGCCGATGCATAATCGATTCGGAGATGAAGGGATCGCCTTTGGAAGTGCATTGGGTTTATAGGTTTGTCGGATTGGTTGGATAGTTTTAGTTTCAAGGTAAATGGAGATAGATATGGGTAAGTTTTGTAATAGGAAATACCTACGTCTATTGTTGTAAAAGTTTCGAGCTAAGTGGGAACTACTCAAGGCAAAAAGTCCTGTAGTTCCAGTGATTAACGCGAAAGAAACAGACAAGCTTCATATACTAAGCTGCTCTGTTTACGGATGCGTTATATTACACAAAACCTAGATTTTCATTGTAAGAGAGAATTTTTGAGCTAATTAAATAAAAAGGCTAAATAGACATTTTTCTAAAATAATGTTTGTTAATAAAAGTTTATCTAAAGTTTTTAGTAGCAATAGTTCAATATTATATGCATACAAACATATGGTGCGGCCGACGGATGCCGACGGCTTTCAGTTCAAGCGGTAGCGCGTGCTGATCTTATCAAACTGAATAGTTTGAAACAATATGATGCGGATAGAAAAGTAATATCTGGATTGTTGATATATTATGCACCCTTTAAAGATCACGAAAAAATATAATCTAGTCTTACAGAACTTAAATGAAGAATTTTTAATGTAAATGACATCCGTATAGGTGTGATTTAGTTACACTTTTGACAAGCAGTCTAACCACACCTGATGGTATTCTACCTGGCATCGTCATTTGATTAGGCTCATTAAAGAACCGCGTGGTTTGCAGCCCTAATTAGTGGTAAGAAAAATGGCGTGATTAAAACAGCTAAAACAAACAAAATGCCACCAAGCATACATAACATAGTTTTCACCTCTGCTGACCCACGGAACGTCGCAAACAATTTTTCAAACCTCCCGCCGCCCGGTGACCTAATTCCGCACAGGTGACCTGCATGTATCAACCAATAGCAACCAAGTGCTTGTCAATTGGTTAACTATATTAACCAATGGTGAGTACTAGGCGTGGCGTGGCAGGATGCCAGCCATCTCGATGCATCTTTACGCCTACAGCCCACGGTATAAGAAAGGTAAGAAGGCCTACTCCTTTTAAAAGCGCTAACAAACGCACACACGGAAATCTCTTACGCAATTGGTCAAAAGGAACCGTGTCCCACTCACACATGAACGCTTTTATTTGAACTGTCGTTCCGCGTGCTATGTATGTGTGTGTAAGTATATAATATCGTGTTATGTTCCGCGATACTTCTGGAAGTTTTATTTGACCTACACTTGTTGATATTGCGGAAAATTTTCACTTGCCGACGGTTGGGCGGGCACAGGCGTTGCTTGGCATGTATTGTCTTATATTCTTAGGCTGCGAATGGTAGATTTTAACGTCTTATTAACACGATTATAGAATAGTGAAGCGGAATGGCTATTGGTTGTTGCTGAAATATTCTATTTTCAGCGCGCGCACGAAATTAGTATAAAAAATGTATTTTAGAAGATACTAGTGGGCTAATCGTTAACAGATCTCCAGTTTTAGGACTGGGTAAAGAATTCTTATGATTATGTGTAGATATATCTCTTATACCTCATCACAATGTCCAATAATATCTCCTCTATCAATTTATGTTTATGGATATGTATAACATAACCAACTCATTAAAGTAATCGACTCTAAACCCAACTAAGTATTGAACTCCCAAAGTATTAAATTCCTTCTGAACTTATTCACCAATAAGCACAGCGAAGATCAGAGAAAACAAAAACTAATTCAGAACAGACAAAGCAAGCCAAACAGAATCGCATTACAAACATAACACAACTATGTTTAATTTCAAAAGTAAAGGTGAGGTTCCACTAGTGTGTAGCACTGCTCAACACTGTGCTGCATAGAGTGTAACACACAAACATTACTTCTAGTTTACTTTCTATAGCAAACGATAACATAATAATGTGAGAACATTTCTGCGTAATTGCAATTTTTTTGTGTTAGGACATGTTAATAGTGTGACATGTAAACTCGCGCCGACGCAAATCTATATGTATTTAAGTGATGCAGCTAAACAATTTTGATATAACTTTTTACACAGATAAATAGAAAACAAATGAACTAGTGCTTAAAATAATGATTCAATTGATTAAGTAATTGTTATTACTACATTGAATTTCGCCCACATTTGATGTTAAAACTGAGTTTTTAAATGAAAAGTTATAGTATTAAGACCGTTTCTCTTTTGTTAAATGCCTCCTCAAATCGAGCACACATTTCTGGTCGCCAACAATTTCGGTGGAATCCCGCCTTTACAAGAACACGATGCCTCTGAAACTCTCGTTGGAGCTAAATTAAAACTCAACTTATACCCACTCAAGTTTTGTTCAGCACGAATTTATATGATATCTCTTCACTCTGTTATGTGATACCGTTTATGTATTGCTAGATATTTGATTTTATTTTAAATGCGATTAAATTGGATTGAAGGTTTTCTTTCTTTGGGAAAATTGAGATTTTAATTTTGTTTGGAAACTTATGAAGAAGAGTTTTGCATTTTTTGTTTGCTTTGGATTACTGTATGTAAAATATGGTTTTCTAGCAGTAAACCTACATATTGTTTGTAAACATAAATATGGCAGCGTGAAAGTGGTAAGGAACTACCACTTGGAAACTTGAAAGACATTTTATGGGTCCGTAAGCATAAAAGTGATTTAATGAACTTTCCATAGAATGACAATAAAAGATAATTTAGCCCAAAAAAAATCCCTTTTCAGTCATCACCTTTTCCCAAATCGTGATACTCACACATACCTACACATATATTTTTATAAGTAATCCTATCACCAACCAAAACAGCAGACACACAAAAAAACACCAATAAAAAGGCTATAGCATTAAACAATCTTGCTAAGGAGCGAAATGAAGACACATAACGAACGTGGTTTGGCGCTCTGCCTGGATACTATGACACAAGAAGTGCAATCTACCGCGACATTCTTTTACATAAACGTTGCATGGTTGCCGCAAGTTATGAGAGACAGCGATTTGTGAAAATATTGGTCTGTTTATTTTTGTAGTGTGTATGTAACTATTATTGGAAGATGAACACAAACCTTGAGTACTAAGCAGAGGTTATGCATGAAGTTCTTGTAATTGTTTATATGCAAATTCCTGAATAAAGATTCAATGCATTGATTGCGTGAAAGGCAATGACCAAAAAGGATAAGGTTCTACTAGTGAAATGAAGTCCGACTGAGAAGCATAGAGGAAGACAGGTTGTGTTAATGTCAAATAAAAATTGTAATACGATAAGAAAGATGATGACGATATTAATACAATAAATGATCAAAAAATTTACGTATGTACATAGTAATCTAGGACCAATATTTTGAATTTGAACAAAGACAAATAAACCTATTAGAGAATGAGGTTCACAATTTTTTTTAAAGAAATCAATAAATAAGCTAGCTATAGGCATACGTAGGTATTCTTTAGTATTTCCAATAATAAGAAGCAATCACTAAAAATATTTTAAAATCGTATTAATCGCTTATGCCTTGCACCACACAAAGAGATCACATGCAAGCCATTTGTTGGGGAAAAGCTATGGGGTTGCAGTTTTTATTATAAAGCTTGAGTTTCGCCTGCAACGTTCTAACAGATGCTTTTTTCTTATTTAATACCACGCCTCGGTGCATTCGCTATATACGAGATGAGTACTTTACAAATATTATGCACAATTAGTGTTTAGATTTAGGGGCGTGCGATATCGGTGGCTTGTAGCGTGAAACTGAAGGTAACTTTAGAAATTGTTTTTGAAACGAAATAGGTAAACCTAAAGGTATTCGCCCAGAAAATCACATAATTGAAAAATATTTTGTCTCCAGTAGCATCAAATATGAGTATGACATCTTTGCATATAGAAGGAACTATGATATTAATAGTAATAAAGAATCATAATGGTAAATTGAATTAAGTCCAGATGAAACTATAAAAAAACAAGCATTCATAACGTTAACTGGAGAGTCATCAAGTCATCCAACCAAAATGGCGTAGGTACGAAGTATGATCAAAATTCGAAGGCACCTAAATCAGTCTTGAAACTCAAAGTGCTATATTGATTGGTTCGCAACAAGGCTTCGCGAGCTTCCCAAGATATGTTTGATGAAGCAGACGACCAATATACCTGAGGATAGGATCTCAGGAAGTAGTGTCTGGTCCCTACTATTGTTTCAGGTTATTGGGTCGGCAAACTGCAATGTTACAAGCCGTGTTCTGCTTGTGTTCGGTGTAGCATCGCAATTTGTAACTGGAATATTGGAAGCTTGAGATGTGCTTGCTTTTGTCAATTAGTGTAGGTATTTCATACTGTAAATAAGTTAAGATTTTAAGTGATTTTTATTATGTCTAATTTGTTTAAAAAGTAGTCCAAAATCATTTCGATCAGCACCTCCAAGAATAAAGCTAAATATTTCCCAAAATAAGAACAGTAACCAAAAGCACCCTTGTCACTCCGAATAAAATCCGCTTTAACGCTTTTTATATCTCCGACAAAGCCTCAAACGATAGAATATCCTGACCTATTTGCTCAGAATTACTGTACAACAAATCAACCACCAATTTGTCAATTCAGTGCACACAAATTCAATCATGCTACATACATTTTATTTCCGAGCGATTTGCTTCGTAAGTTGATTTGTGAAATATTCAATCGAACCGTCTCAAGTGCGCGTTATTGTAAAATATTTCGAATAATACGGACTATTATTGGGCACTAGACATCCCACGGGGTATCACGTGGATATTAAATGTTATCCGAATACTTTGAGGTACTAGAGCGAAGGCTGTACCGGAATGTGTTTGTAGTATGGCGGATATCATTATTTTTTATAGTTATGTCTTTGGAATTTTGTTTAAAATCTTGTGTCTTATGTGTATGAAAAAAGAGTTTGTCTCATGTAAAAACACTTCATTTTGTTTTCATAGCTGTGGCTGTGACCATACTTTATGATTCTTTTCATATCGTTATACTAATCGATGTAAATACTGAAACTGAAACAGACTCTACAAAAAACTTAAAAAAATAATATTCAATACCAAAATAATTAATTTATTAAGCTAGTGTATTTATTACTATTCAGTAGCAATTGGTAGTCAAATCAATTAAATCGCGACTAAACAACATTGTTTAGGCACAATATTTCGCTGGCAATATTCGTTTTAATTAACTATAGACTCGACTGGGCGCACAAAAGACAGTCGGATGTCCGCGTGGGGTGGCGAAGGACTTTTAGTTATTACGACTGCGAGACTACATACGATGTTATTGATTGTTAAGATGAAAAACAATAAATTATTCTACATTAATTATAATGTTGGATCGCATCATTTACAATATTATTGACATGCTTGCATTTTCTGGAATATGCAGTACGGGACATAAGGCCAACTTTGTGATAAAATTTTGGTTTTGAGAGATCGGGACTAAGCCTTTGATCTTTGCCTAACTAAAGGAACCAATTAAGTCCACTTTGGAATAGGAAATATATATATCCACTATTTTGATTGATTATACTTTGCTTTACTTCTATATAAAAAAACCACAAAAATACCACTGAAAGTCTACTTCATTATCTCACAGACCTACAACATTTCAGTGAACCTAATATTTCTAGAACATCGCACAATATAAAGAGCTTTCGGGTTAAATAATTCGGGATGGTAGCAGGGCGTCAGCACCATTGACAAAGGTCATTCATATTGTACTTCACGCTTGGCCGGCCACACTAATTCCGATTATGTCTACTTGTGTCTATAGTCTACTGCCTATAGTCCACTGGCTGTGTCCTGACTATAGATACGGATAGTTAGACTTGTATAGACTTCGTATTGGAGGTTTATGGACATGAAATTGTTTCTGATTTAGTATATTTGTGTCTATAGTCTACTAGTAAACTGGCTATGTGTCCTGACAATAGATACAGCTAGTTAGTTTTGAAGGTATATGGACATAAAAATGCGTTGAAGTAAAATGAATTGGAATATTGTTTCTGATTACGTCTATTTGTGTCTATAGTCTACTAGCTATATCCTGACTATAGATACGGCTAGTTAGACTTGTAAAGACATTTTGTAACTAGTGTTTCAATTGCAGAATATAGGAGCATAGTGCAATAGTTTTTTTCTGTAAAATGTAATTCTTATATAACTGAATATAGTCTACCAGTAGTCCAGTTGCTATGCATTGTAAAGATACATAGGTACGGCTTGATGTAGTACAAAACCTTATATTACAAAAAAGTAACTTAATCCATATTAGAAGATCTCCCTTTTGATATTATCAATCTATCTACGTAAAGTGCTGCTTATTTTAAAACCTCCGCTCTATTTCAAAACGTAAACAACTAAAGTATACACGAACCAATTTAATATTCGCATCAGGCTCACCTAATCGCAATAGCCAAACCGAACCACGTCAACGTAATTAACAAAATATTTGACATGAATAAATCAAAGACATATTCATGTCGTATTACGTCACGCTAATCGTATTACCTGACACTAGAACAGGGATGGTGAACCTTTATTGACTTATGTGACAAATTAAATAAAAACAATAATAATCCCTACTTATTTTATAAATGCGAAAGTAACTCTGTCTGTCTGTTACGCTTTCATGTCTTAACCACTGAACCGATTTTAATAAAATTTGGTACAGAGATAGAGTTGACCTTGAGAAAGAACAGCCCGAACTTTTGAAGAGTTCTCTTGGAAATGCGATATAACTGAACACGACGCGGGCGAAGCCGCGGGCGGAAGCTTGTTATATCGTATATATTTCCTTTATATTATATTGTATTTATATTTCCTTCATTTGCTTTATGTCTTACGTATATAATCCACGAGAAACATTTAATAGTATGTGGGTTTGGTACATAATTTCGATTGAAAATTGCAAAAGAATAGCGTGCCCAAATTATTTAGCTTCATGTCACCACGGTGTCCTTAGTTCGCCATCCCTGACACTAGTATGTAGCTGTGTGTGTGAGTATGCATGTGTGGGTGTGATGACGTTGATGACAGAGCATTGTGGTGGCTTAATCATATCAAGGGCTCATTAATTATTCTCCGGGGGTGTTGCTGTTTCAATGCTGATGTATGGCAGTTGTTTATGCGTTTGTTTCTTGATATTAGTGGGTATTGTTTTTCTTGTCTTTTGGACCTTTTCTTTGAAATTTGGATCTTAAAATTAGTGGTGTAGTGTCGAATTTTCAATAATACTTTTTAAAGTTCTTGTAAATTACTTATCCTAATTTCTTATACTCCAGTAATTGACAGCAAATATCAACCAACATACCTGTAACAAAGAAATAAACAATGATTAGAAAAGCAAGTCAGTTATCTAACTTGTTATATAACTTAGCAAAAATATTTCTTCCCTTAAAATACATATGAAAATCGAGACATACTCATACTCATATGTTATTAAGTTCGCTCGTGTGACACCTATTAACACAGACCAGTAATATCAAAGAGATGGTAACCAAAGAGCTACTAATTAGAGGAGTAGGTATCAACGTTGTAACCGCAATAACACTCGACTTGTAATTAGTATCGTCTCCTATTACGTTCGTAGCTCCGTGACGTGTGAGAGTTGGGTTTCTTGAGTCAAAGAGTTTCATTTTTGGAGTGGAAATTATGATTAAGTTTGAGGTTATTTTAAAAGTAATATGGCATACATTTTAATTGAAGTGTGCTATAATTATTTTGTGTAAATGCAGCCGAAATTAACTACACTTTATAAAAGTTTACACTACACTTTATAAAAGTTTACACTACACTTAATAAATTAGGCTCTCATACAGAATCATCCCCATCTTTGTCATTTTGATTTAGACCGTGATATGACAAACACTGGCTCAATGTTGCGTGTTAATTAATTTTACCCTCTTTTCCGTTCAAAAATCCAGACGTTTTGGACAGTTTTTTTTTTGTATATTATGCTACTTACGTACTCTAATCTATATTTATTAGTCTTACAATATTTAGTAACCACCCACATACTTATTTTCTCTCCATCAACCTTACACCTTACCTGTAGGTACATAGGTATATCAACTCACTGTTTTGACGTCAACAACAAAAATAGTCCATTGATACGCTCCATTATCGAGGGGAAAAACATACTGTCATTAAGACCTGCCATGTATTGAACACTGCTAATTAGGAAAACAACACCCTGTGTGGTTGGTGTGATGTTGGTACTTGGAGATTGTGATAATGTTGGTGATATTTAGATATTTTTATACCTAATATGGCTATTTTAGATTTTGATGTAGTACCTTCTTAATAATCTGTAGTTATTATTGAAGTCTCATAGTGAGTTTACTGAACTCCTCAAACGTAGTCGCTCCGAAGTCAGCCATTTTAATATATGAACAACTATATTCAGGCTCTATTCATAAATTTTGATTTCTTTATAGATCACATCAAAGAATATTAGGTATAGCCAAAAAAAAATAAGCTTCATAATATTAATCGGATCAATTCTAAATTACTGCCATATTTTTCGAAAAACTCTTCATAAATAATCTATTTTAGAACACTATCCGATTATAATGAGCTCTAAAAGATTATTCTAATTAAGTATGTTTATAAAATAATTTCTTGAGTAAACAACTAGAACCCACTCACTCGTTAAAAACCACCCTACGCCGAAAATAATCGCTTAACCTTATTTCTACCTGGTCCTTTGAAAAAAATACAGAAACACCACTCCAAAACATTGACTTATTTTTGTGTGCATCTACCTTGAGAAATTATTTTTGTGTAGTTAGTAATGTGACAGAAAAAAGCTCTTTACTTAACTTTGTAATACTTAAATAAAAATATAATTTTAATTTAATCGGGCATATAATAGAGCACAGGGACTATCTATCTATATTGCCATTCTCTTCGTTGAAATGAAATCTAAAATTAATCAACAAAAGTGATATGAAGAGCATTGAAGCAACTACTATTTAAATGTAGCACTATTTGAATGGACATAACCATAAAATAGTAAACCTTTTGTATGAACCTTTTGTAACTCATCTTCTTAGCAATATTTGTACCAGTTTCTTGTATATCTTGTACAAACATGTCAATACACGCCTATTTCTGTGCCTGAAATAGGCCATTGTTCATAATACATAGTTTGTTATACAAAACGCATCTTGAAATATTTCATTTCACTATTCTATATTCGTCATTGATGTTGTGTAAACATTCAAATTAGCTGCAAGTCACTGAAGTATTAAACAACAAAGTAATTCAATATTATAAATTCTGTAATACTTTTCTTGGGAACTCATAAAAGGGAATACTATTTTCATTCGTGAAATGAGTCAGTTATATAAAAATATTGCAACAATCTATCAGCAACATCATTATTATTTTTCATCGTTACAAAAACTGAAACATCTCCATCAAACTAAAACAACTCAATAAAAACTCAGTTTCCTAACAAAGAAACTAAAAATCAGATATTATTTTCATTTTGCACAATGAAATAGAACTGAGTACGGGGTGAAACGACGCATTTGACTTTAACAAATGATATTATAGCAAAAATGCAATGTCTGAAAGTTACACAAATCGCCCAGAGAAAATATAGCGCAGACTCGCCGCAGAAACCTTTTTGGTGATAAATTACATTACTATTTTCTTTAAGTTCAATAGCTTTAAGAAATGGTTTTAAAATCTTTGGTCAATTTTTTGGAGCTGGGAATTCGTGAGTGGATTAAAGTTGGCTCATTTTAAACATATTGGGTAGTTAGACTCACGACTTAAAATATATTTATTCCCATAGACTGCATTTTCATGCCACGATGACAATAATTAATCAACACACCACCAAAAACCAAAATGACTCCGTCTAAGCCAGCTCCAATGACAGAAGTACGTAAGACCAGGTAGGGGTTGAGTGGGGGGTAATAGAGTGTCATCTTGGCATTATAAATGATCACTCTCGACCCCACTGTAGGTAGCTCCGTCTACACTGTTTTTACATTTACCACATTGGATTAGGTTACCCCTTTTCAAACCACCGTAATAAGAATGGAATGGTTAAACCTGGTTGCGGTCCATTTATTTTGTTGTTTGTGCGGATTTTTAGGATAGGTGCGGAAATTTTGAATATAGAGGTGTGGAGCTAAAAACGTGACCCTTCTTTGCAGTCGGGTAAAAAGAAGGTGATGATAATATTAAAATTATACATTGAATATGCACTTGTGATCAAACTTAAAGAGTAATAAGAACTTAACATTTAAATAGTTATTATTAATTCCCAGAGCAGTTTTATCAGCAGTTAACAGTAAAATATACTCGCGCCTATGTGTTTTTTCTTTAAGGTCAATGGAATTTCTTGATGAAAGGACAATGGGCGATTCCGGTCCAAATGTCCACCACGAACGAGACCTATATGGCTAGATAGCCCGTTAAATATAGATCATTTTTTGTTATGGAAGTAAAAAAAAATATAATACCAGAAAAAAGTTATAGCAAAATCAAATAAAACATTTTATAGATTTTTTCGATTTCAATTTTTCAATTACTTTTCGTGATGTTCGATTTTCGTACTTTCTGCAACTTCTGACAAAATAGAATTGTTCATTATTAGAGAGAAGACACCACCAGTTACATCGAACTTTCTTAGATCCGGGCACCGCTGAGTATCTATATTCAAGCACTTCTGGCGCCTCAATTGGTTATGCACCAAAAATATGGGCTGTTTATATGCAAATGTGTCTTACTCATCTTAGTTTTAGATAAAGTGCGGAAATTGAAGTAGAATAAAATAAAAAATAATTATGATAACGTACAAAAACTACCGATTTTAAGAATATATTTTTGGCTATAACTTTTTTTTGGCATTGTTTTTTTTTTACTTTCTTAGTAAAAGTTACTCTAAATTAAGTGAACTTTTTAATTATATAGGTGTTGTTCGTGGTGGACATTTGGACCAAACTTCATACATTCTTGCCCAATCTCCTTTAAAACTCCATAAACCACAAAGTTCTAAAAATAAGATTTAATAACACAACCTTCAAATCCAACCAACAATTTAAAATCAAACACCAAAAGCAATAACTTCTTCACAAACGAAGGCCCAAAATAATTGTACCCCCACGAACCCCAACAAAATTCGAGACACATCACAAACATACAGTGAAATGTTAAATTCTCGAGATATTCGCACAAAAGGATAGAGGAAGCGATGTACAAAGCGCAGGAAATTGCCTATCAGGAGTTGGTGGTAATCAGACCTGCGCCAATCTAAGTTCACAGCGGTACATTCTACTTAATGAGATATTTCCATACTGTTTATTAGTGAGGTTTATTTACTGGTCAGTTTAGAATAGAATTGAGTTATTAATTTGTATACATGAGTAGGTAAGTAACATATGTACACAGGCATCTTACAATAATGCATACAACTAGCAATCAATTTCGGGAATGTTACAATGGTTAGTAAGTAGAGGTACATTAATGATTTTATGTTTTGATATGATATAGTTTGCCTGTTGTAAATAGTTCGTTGTATTAGGCAAAATGGCCATGGACCATAGTGTAAAAAAGATGAGTATTTTGGGCATTTATTAAAGCAAATACGAATCACGTATAATACGCTCAAAGTTAAAAAGTAAATAGTGAGTAAGAGACTATAGTTGATCTATCAGGAATTAAATGTTGTAGAATTACTAGTTTAAGCTTAGTATAAGCTTTATGTTGCACAAAATAGAGTTCATTATCGCGTATCAGAGGCACACTAATAAGACCTGTACTTCTAATCTAACTTTGGTTCGGACGGTATTCAGTTTAATGATATATTTTCAGAAAAGACATAGCGTAGAATAGAAGGATTTAAAAGAGTCATACTAGAAGTGGTCAATTTTTAGTCCGAAATCATAGTTAAAGATTTAAAGAAAAATGTTTAAGTCATATATCTATAGTTTTGATCCTGGAATATAGTTAGTAATAGTCATAATAGATAGTTTATAATAGTCGGTAATATGTTACCTATACATAATTAATTTTAGTTCAAGTGGCTTGTGTTACAAAACAGTTGCCTGAAGCTTCATGACAATAGACTCCTACGCGGTATCAAAACCTAAAACAAAATCTTACAAGTACACTTGAAGATCCACGACAACAGAGCAGTATTTATTTTCCAAAATACACAGTACAATCTTATCCAGTATCATCGCTTTAAATCGATGTCTCCCTTCAAATATTGACAAACTTTCCAAAGCGAAGCGGTGATCGTCACCAAGTTTTAAGTGTCTCAGATAAATTAAGATTTTGGTTTAGTGTGTTTTATAATACTTCACCGGTCGATAGGCGATTGCTTGTTTAGGATTTTTGATTTAAAGGGATATCGGTTTGTAAAGGTTGGAGAATTGTAGGAAAATGGACCTTGAATATTGAAGAAAGAAGTCATTGTTTTTAGCTGAAACATGAAAGTAATGGTGGGTTGTACCATTTTACTACATATAACGATAACCGAACCATTTTCAGTTGTCAAATCACAAATTTTCCGATTTATATCCAGCTTGGTATATGCGGCTGGTTATGGTTTGGTTATCATTATAGTTAAATGATGCAACTTCTGAAACAAGCCACTACAGACATACTCTAAAAATAATTGATTTACACATTTTATTGTTGCTCAATAAAAACTAACCAATTCCTCAAACCCCAAACATCACGACAGCAAATACCAACACAGCTTTTTGCATTTTCAAAAAATATATCAAAATAGTTTCGGCGAATATTACCGGTCGCATAATAGTGAAGAATGCTTTTGTCCCCATGGTTGGGGGCTCGATGACATATTGGGTAACATATAGCTGGATCATGGGTACTTTATATAGAGTAGTCGGGTAATACCATTGTCTTTGGTTAGTTTATTGAATCGGTTTTGACCTGGGTGAAATTTTGGGAGAAGGGATTGAAGTTATGTTGATATTTTTATAATAGTGTTAGAATTTTTGACACAGTCTATAAGCACATCAATTGCTTTAAATATCCTGAAAATACGAATAATACCTATTTAATGTCTTATTCACTTAATCAAGAAAAAAATGTGTATTATACTTAAAAAACACTTTAATTGGACATGCCATTTGGATTTGTAAAGTAGACATAAGACTCGTGACATTTTAAATCAGTTTTTTTTGTACTTACTACAAAAATGTTTTACCTTCAAAACCTGACATTCTTAAATCCAATTGTTTTCCATCGACTTACAATCGAGAAAGCTTAGTAGTACCCAGGTCGGAATATTCAAATACTTTGCCATATCCGATAATACCTCTCTCATGCAAAATGCATACAATATCATTCTTTACTTCATACACGAATGCTTTCCCAACGTAATTCATGTAAAACTGGCTTTATTTGAATTTTATGCGACCAAATTTCTGGTTTATTTTTGCTCCTTTATGATATAGATCAGGTTTATGTCCTTCCTTTATTCAATGATAGGGTATTAGTTTCAATTGTGGCTTGGGAAAGTCTGAGTCAGATCTTATAAAATCGAAATCATGAATTAATTTTTAAGTATCATAATAAATTATTTCATAACTAAGAACCTCATTCACAACTTTTTGCAATTGCTTACGTACACCTTCTAAAATTATTCATTACCTAATATTTTAAGCGGTAACTTTTCAAAAGGCCAAAAAGAAATCCAAAAATAAATACCCCTTAAACAACAAAATTAGAATCACAAAACACGCCATGAAAAAGTAATAACACAAAGTTAGGCAACCAATCCTAAAATATCATACAGCCCCAAAATAATAACGACAAAATAATATTTACAACTCAATTATGAAAAGTTTGGCTTGTAAAGGGTTCGTTGTTTCATTTACAATTTTATTACGGGGCCCTAAACTACATGGGATTACTTAAATGGGTGCTTAATGGGTGTTTCTAAATGCCTTCGCCTCGGGCAAAGCACTTCGATTGCAAGTGTAGGATTTGCCGAATTGTATCGTGTAGCCAAACAGTTATTTGTTTGTTTGTAGTATTTAGGGAGTGGATTAAGCTGGTTTGGTATTGGAGGTTGGTGATTTTGAGACATCGACATAGGATGGAATTTCAGATCATTCTAAAATAATAAGTACTTTACGTTTCACCAGAAAAAAAGCTAGTCTATTTTCAATAAACGTATTGATTCTCTTCTAAATTATGACTTATGAATTCACGAAAACAGCCTGATTAAGTTCTATGCAAATACAGAAGTTCGAAAAACAATCACGGCACAAATGATCCAGAATAAACCGGTTCACTACACTTTGCAAAAACAACTGCATCGACAACCAAAACAATAGGCTAACCTACAAAACTCGTAACTCATTGAACCTCCAAACTTCACAATTAAAACAAGCCACTACAGCTTCACAGTTCAATAGTTACTCTCAAATTCACTGCATACTTGCTTCGGCCTGTTATTAAATTTATTCCTTGCTTACTGTACCTCGTGGCTTCGTCTGCGTTTGCAAGTTTACAATTTCCCTTGTTAGCTAGTGAAAATCACTACATAGTCACTTTTTCTGTCCCTATATCCCTATGTCCCTTCGTACACTTTATTTTTTTAAACTACGCCACCGATTTTCACACGTTTTTTCATTACTCGAAACACAATGACAGACACAACATAGCAAAAAATATATTTTCATAAATCTAGGTACCCTTTTGATTAACCTGGGCACAGATACGGTGAACATACTAAAATTGATACAAAATGACAAACAGACACTACAATTTTATTTATTCGTACAGAAATACGGCCGTGAGGTTCATAAAGACTTGAAGTGGGGGGGAGGTAACCATAGATACTGGGGGGAGGTCTGTTGCCATTGGTGATGCCAGTTGCCTTGGCACCGCCGAGGTAAGGGGATGTGGTCCAAGTCGCTGAGGTAAAACCTTTTTGTGCCAATTTTATTGTGAAAATTATTTGGAGGAAAAATGAGGGATGTTTTTTTGTTGTTTTGAATTTGGAACAGGTAAATATGGATAAATGTGGGACAGAATATTTTGGACCACAATGTGCTTGCTGGTTAGGAGCAGTTTTATGTCATTTCGTTTTTAATAATATTTTCTACTACAACGCACACTATATTTTGTCTCATCTATCAATTTTCCAATTGCTGTAAGTATTCTTAGCTAGACCTAACATTTTTGTATTTTGAATAGATCCCCAGAACAGTCACTAAAAACACTATTACTTTTTTTTCTGAAAACGTAATAATCATCATACACTTAACACGACGCTTAGGTAATTCTACGTTCTCCCAATAACTACCAAAATTTCAAGCACCAACAAACACATCTCAAATTAATCTAGAATTTTCTTCAAATTTCCTAGAATCACCTTTAATCCTTGTACCACGCCCTTCGCTCTCAAGTCCTCATTACGAGTTGAACAACAAATAAACATTGCTATCGCTGTTTATTGGACATTATTTATCGACATCTCTTTGCTGTGGGATCCAGTTTCGTTTTATAACGGCTGCCATGATATAGTAGCGTCTTTTGTCGTACTTTAGTGTTTGATTTTGGATTTAGTAGAGGTAGTTGAAAGGAGTATGTTTTAGGTTTCAAATCTGTGAAGTGAAGAAAATCATAGGAGCACTATTCCTTGTTGGTCTGTCTATCTAGTCTCACAAGAGCTTTTTTTCTCTGGAATGCACAATCAAAATATATGACCGTTATATCGTAATTCCCATAAAATATCGTACTAGTTTTTTGTTATATCCTTAGTAGTTTTAATTTGAGTTGAAGCAATTTAAAGAAGAAGTATGGAAATGTGATGTAGACAAATTTTAATTAGTTGCGTATTTTATCATTTTATCCATGTATTAAACAGAGATTTCTTAAAAAGTCTTCAACAGTGTGATCAATAACACCATAACTATTACGTAGGTACTACAACGTAATGCAAGAACTAAAAGTCACATTATTTTCTCGTAAATTTAACTACAACAAAAATATGTACTGAGTTATTTACAAGTTTATAAAAAAAATACATAAAAACTCGTGATATTTGAAGTCTCATTTTTGTTCAATGTTATTTTTTTTAACATACTACACATATTATTTTAGGTGAAGAAGAAAAACTGATAAATAAACAATTAATTAAAATGTTTGTTCCTTTCGGCAGCCAATCATCATATGAATTAATGTAGATAACAGCAAATTGAATAATCAAAAAGTAAAATCTTTTACTAAAAAACACTAAAATGATTAGAAAAACATAAAGAAAACATCTTTCCAAATAAACAAATAAAATCCAGCAACGCCATCTATCGGCAGTACAGCGTACTACCAACGATGGGTAGCTCACGCTAGGCGGGCGGGCTCCGTAGTTCCCGAAACATCGGTAGAT
Source organism: Helicoverpa armigera (assembly GCF_030705265.1). Classification (NCBI taxonomy): domain Eukaryota; kingdom Metazoa; phylum Arthropoda; class Insecta; order Lepidoptera; family Noctuidae; genus Helicoverpa; species Helicoverpa armigera. The sequence continues at coordinate 1,329,842 of NC_087132.1, read as the reverse complement.
GTCACTCGCATCGGGGGAAACTTTTAGCTAACTTGGTTCATCCCCGTAGACAGAAACTTCGAAGAGATGGCGCCGTGATAGGGAACAAAAAAGGGGGTGGTTTTGGAATTTTGGTAGAAGTTTTCGGAGTCTGTTTTAATACTTCTAGTGTGAATAAAGTATGACAGGAATTATTTGGGAGGCTAATTCCAAATTTTTCCATTTATTGGGTTCGACAAAAAAGATACTCTGCCAGAATAAAAGTAAAACAATTTTTTATTTATTTATAACGGGTTGCCTTTTGTGTGTAGGTATATTATGGAGGAGGTTCCCTTAATGGGGCATTTTAATTTTTTTTCGGTTAGTAATCTTCATTTATACCGCGTAACACACGACAAAACTGAATTTAGGAGAATCCTTTTAATTCCCACATGTTCTACCAAGCCTTATCATTTTAAGTTGAAAAATGTAGAGAAAAAGCAATATCACATTCATTTATTTTAACTAAATCATAGTCCTGTGTAGGTACTTTAATCTCAGTTACATAAAAATAATAAAAGAAATAATATTTACATTTGTGATGTCAGAATTTTCAGAAAAAATAAGACCTACGTGTATTTTTTACCAAAAATAATTTCATATTTTATTCATATTTAAGTGAACATTTCCCTTTTTCATGTCAAAAAAGATGCGTAGGACCTCATTATATAAGTACAAGGCTTCAAAAGAGGACATTATTTTACCCGCTTTTGAAATACATTCCCGAACGCTATTTTTCCTTGAAAAAAAAAAAGGCCTTAACGAGTTTCCTTTCTAAGGTTTTCTTTTTCGAGACGTAGATAATATTACAAAGTAAAATCTGAATACATTATGCTCGTTATACTGTTCTCTTGAGCATGATATTTATATTGTCTCGTAATTATAATTATGAAAAATGTTGTTCTTTTTCTCAATCGCTGGGGAGGAAAACGGTTTTTATTTTCTTAATGTCGAAAATGTGATTAGAGTTAGTTTTTTACTGCCCTTGAATATGGAACATTAGGTTTGGGTAGGAGTCGTTGTAATCTTAATAATGGTCTAGAATGTCTTACAAGTTATTCACAAATTAGACTCGAAAGAAAAACTACTTTGCCTGAAAATTCGAAGTTTCTTGTGAGCATTTATTGGCAACTATCTACAAAGAGTTTCAAGAACAATCTCCAATACAAAATTAATATCCCACACATTCCCAACATACACAAAACACCCGAATAAATTACACTAGGCACGTGCCGCGGGGTTGCTTGCAATTTGTGCAGGTGTCCCGTCTACGGTGTCAGACACTATCAGTGTCGGGACACGGTTGCCGAGAGCGGTCCCAGAGGCAGCTACGATTTCACAGTCCGCGAACGGTGTCCAACACTATTTGCGACACTTTACTGTTGTTTATTTTGCTGTGTGTTATTGGGTTTCGAATTTTCGTGTCGTGTTGAATGTAAATTTGTACGAGTTTCACGTACTGCGGCTACCTTTGTGAAAATAAAAGGTTTTGAATTTTAAAAGGCTGCAGCCGGGTTAGGATCAGATATAGACGTTGATTTTGATTTCAGTTTTGTTGTTGTGTATTAATGAAACTTTTGTACTGAACAGAATAAATTATGTAGGTAGAAGAAACTTAATATAGGCATGACAAAACTTTATTAATTTTAAAAAGTAACACTCAAATAAAACCTAATTGTATTAAAGTACCCACGGTTTTTTCAACTTCATTTTATACCGTCATGTTAAGGTTGAAAACAAAAAAAAACTGCAAGATTTATTGCTATTATAAAAACTACAAATTGACTGCGGATAGACTTCACGCCACGACAAATTTCACCTCCACAATAACTTAGGTCAAAGCTCGAAAATATCGGATTTCTGATTACGGATTCCGATTGCATGAACAAACAATGTAATGTTTGAAAAAGTAGAAATTCTATGAAGGAGGGTTACTAACATTTTCTATGAAACGCAAGGGTTTGCGCTTAGAGAACGAAACCAACTGGAGACGCCAGTGCTAAGTAACACTCATTCTCGACATGCCCGATCAACAATCAGCCGAAGTAGGTATAACAAAACTACGGTGATAGTCATAAAGTAAAATGTGAAAAGAATGAAATTTACCATTATACGAAAAGCGGACCACGAAACGGGACTAACCCTAGGAGAAGGAAGAAGGAGAAGTCAGTGCATGCTCATGATTAAGCTTGTGTTTCATAATTTTGTCATATTCTTTGTCATATTTTGGTTGCATAAAGATGTGATCAAAAATGTATAAGCTATCACTATTAGTTGCATTGCCTCCAGGCCTCGTTCCTCTTGCGTAAATAGGCAGACTTTTTCACATACAGATTTCTACATATGGCGGTTCCGGATTTTTAAATATTCTAAGGGTTTGAGACACTGTTTGAATAAAGGCGCCGAATTGATGTCTAGTCCAGATTACTTGAAACTTAGGGTACCTAATGTAAAACCGATTTTCTCGAAGCGTTTTTAAAACTGGAATGCAATTTTGCGGGATATCCGGTTATCTGGTTTTTTATAACTTAGAGAATGGTGCATGAAAATGGGGTATTTAGAAGCGAAGGTTATTTTCTCTTCTACTAACTACGTTCGAAAAGAAGGTTATACTAAGAAGCTATCACATAATCTCTAAGATATCATTTTTTTTATCAGGTATAGAGAAAATTTTAGTTATGTATATTCATTTTTATTTTTGTGATGGTGGTTTTCGTAAAGTAGGTACATATAGTATAGCACTCGATGCGTTACGATCAAGGGGCCTGAGCGATTTTTTATTATTATTTCTGGACATGGATTAAAATGAATTTACCTATCTAGGCAGGTTCACCATTTCATTGAACTTAGCCACAAAGATAACCTCAAAATATATTATTTCACCAGCCACTTTCGAAAAACACATCGTATATAATAAAATTCAATCCCCCCTGACACTAACCCATAAACAGTGCCAAAAAACCTTATGCAAAATAGTGTCGGGTTCCGTACTTATCGCTGGACGTTTTTCGTCCCTGTCCGTTTTGCCCAAATTCCAAGCGTGTTTCGTCGACATAAATCTGAGGTCGTATGCGGTGGTCCGAGGCATTAGTGTTGTTTCGCCGATTCGTTTTTTCATGTGTCCAAGTCGTGGCTTAATTTTTCGGCCTTTGATTGTTGGGTGATTGGGGTACAGGTGATTTGAGGGTGGTTGTGTTAAAAGACTTCAGCACGCTAAAGAATTTGCTGCGGGATTTTGCGAAAGAGTTACCACGGCCCTGGTAAACCAATGCCTCCAATAGGATCTGAGGCGATTTTAGGCACTAAAAATCTAAGACTCCTTTCATTTTCTAATGAAAGAAGGCTAAACAACTATGTTTTTTGCATACCAATAAATATCTATTTAAATAAATATACATCCATTATTTTCAAAATGCTAGGTATTTAATGTCCTGAGTGAACTATCCGCCAAAAAAATCTCGATCAATAATATTACAACCAAAAATTAAAACACCCAAAGCGAAAACTATTCAAAATAGCACCAGTTCCAGCCAACACCTCCAATGTGAACCGATGCAAGACAAAGGCCGAGTCATTGGTAATTAACACTTGGCATTTACAGCTTATTGTCGCCGCCCTATTTAAACAAAGTTCATTATTAACATCACTGCCATTTCAACATCGAATGTTGGTTTAAAGGTGTAAGGGCCTGGGGATATAGGCATCGATGAGGTACTGTGTTTTGGTATAATCGGGACAGTACTGTTAAGTACTGTAGCAAATGAGGATATATGTTTTGTCGTAGCTGTAATCGTTTAATATAGTTTGAATGTGTCTTTAACATGTATGCGTTAATGTGAGAAAAAGTACATTTATTTCTAAATCGCACTATGATACATGAGATCTGAGCTAAACATCAGTAAACTAATATTAAAATAACCAATGTACACAAAAGAAAATTAATAATAATTTACCAAAGCCTAAGTAATTCCGAGGCCTAATAAGTTCCCAAACTCAGGGCAACCTGACAGCCCACGCAATGAGTTAAAAATAACAGTCTTAATTAAAACTTAAACTGCGTCAATATAAAACAACAAATTATCCCCGCTACCCTAAACTTTGTAATACCTGTGTACCCAAAATAGACAACCTTTTTGTATGTAAGAATTTAACCTATATACTTATTAACCCATATATCATACATAATTGATATTTTGCATTGAAAATTTCCATAAGAAATTCCTTGGGGGAATATCTACGCAATATGGGGTGCCATTGTACCCCGAATTCTGTGTGAACGGGGTATTTGAAGGCTGGCAGTTGAGAGGGCTTTGGAGGCAGTGAACCAATTCGCTATGTCGACCTTGTGATGATTACTTTTTGTTTTAGAACGACTGAATGAGTTTCGGACGAGTTTTTTATTCATTTCACCCCTTTTTTTCTTCATCTCTATATTTTGAATTGTCGAATTGCCTTTTGAATGTGACGCTTGGCATTTTTTACTCATTATTTTACCAGAGTAAAGACTGTCAAACATTCAAAATATGATCAAAGTCGCTGTAATCGTTTTCGTAATATTTTTCAAAACACTACAATTTTATCTAACCTAATAACAAAATACCAAACTACTTGAACATGCACCAATCGTAGGGAAATGCCAAAAGCCAGTTAGAAAATGCCAAACGCAGACACAGGGGGCAACATTTGTTTGTTCCCATACCTCTTTGTCGGCCATTGTCGAAGGTGGCAAGCCTGACTTGGCAATTTTCTTTATTCAATCAGGCACCTCGTACAATGGGCGCTTAGAATAGTTTGCGTTGCGTAAATCGTGTTTTCTTAGTAATTGGGTTGGGTTTGCGTCGGTTTGCCTGATTTGGGCGGCGAATGCTTATTATGTTGTTAGTTTGAGGAAAAGGCTTCAATCTAATGGTTTGTATAAGGGCAATTTTTGGACAGTAATTTATGAAAAAATAGAAATTTCTTAACATTTTTTTTCTTGTGATGTTAAATATATTTTTGTTTCTGCTTGTGTGATTTTGTTGTATAATTTATTTAGTCGCTTATAACCGACTAACAACTTTTTATCTATGACTAGTAGAGATTTCCTAATGAACCCATTTACATCACCAAGGTCAAACAAAACCCTTATCAGAGAAGTCAACCTATCAAACGTATAACTAAATGGCTTATTTAAGCGCCAAAACATAGTTTTATGAGTATTTTACGATCCTTTTTACTTACAAATCGGAACAGTTTATGGTTTATAAAACGGAACGCGTCAAGTACTGTTTTAAGAGGGTTAGTGTCTTTGATAGTAAAAGGGTTGCTATAAGGAATTTTAATGTATAAAAGGTAGGTATATTTTTAACGCTTAGAAGTTTGTTTTTTATGTCAATGAGCCTAAAATTATAACTCACTTTAGTTACATCATTCAATTTCAAATTATTCAAATTAATGACGATAGTATATTTCAAAATTGGCACAAATATAACCTATGGAAGTGCCCATATTTCAGTCATACAATTCTTCAAATTTAATACCAACCATGCAATTAAATTAATGCATCTCTAATTACTAAATTGATTCATGAATGCAATAGATATTGACATCGCCATAATTTATACTGACGTTCTTGATGAATGATTACTTGGAAATGATTTATGCTGGCAACCCCCACTCTCGGAACGTCCAATTAATTTCAAATTGAGAACACGGCATACATTGCCAATTTTCGCGACAAACTGCAAAATTGGCAACCAAAAATAACATAATTATAGAGTAAAGTAGTAAACAGTTGGCTGATTGTCGACCCTATGATAGGCAATTTTTTCTGTCTGATACTGGCTAAATACCTGCTCTTCGTGATAAGCGTACTACCATTAATCTCCATACTGATTTCTGAGCTAACTATCGGCCGACTAAAAGTTTGCCGTCTTAATATTCTCATTACAACATTATTACAGAAATAACTAACCATATTTCGTAAATAACTAGTTGGAAAAAAATCAAAAAGAAAAACTACACCGGGCACAAAATGCCAAAGGCAAGGTGGAGAGGCAAAAGAGCTTTTATGGAGCAACTTCGGCGTACTGTGTCGTTGTAAGAGCGTTTACTGGGTATATTTGGGGTACGGAATCAGTGGCAGCGACTACAGGGTTGAATGGGTTTTTTAGGGTTGAATTAGACTTTGGGACACGAAACGAGTATTAGCTGGGAGTTTGTAGTAATTTTGGGGGTATGTTGAAATTTTTGGTGGACGAAATGTTGATCAGTCTGTTTTCTAAATCAAGTTTGAATGGTAATTAACATTGGCTCAAATTATTACCGTAATTGTAACTTTGACGACACTTAATCTTTATTTTAAGAAAGCTTCATGATAACAGATGAAAAGTGGTCCATCAGCTAAAAACTCAAATAATTATAGATGCTAACTTTCCATTACAGACAAAAACTACATAGAAACATTAAATATTCTTCATCCTCACTGCAATTTCCTCCACCACAAAACTCAATCACACTTCTTGATGAAGCAATCGCATGATGCGGAATGATTTTGTCACTTTATGCGTGGCTGGTGGCTGCGTAGACAACCCTCATTATAATTCCCTTCCCGACACACCCTCGGAGGGGATGCGACATAGGAAACTAGTATTAGCATCATAGATTCTCTTGTTAAGGGGGAAAGAGGGGTCCCAATTTGTGGTTGGTTTTAGCAAGAATTCCCGTTTTTATTTAGTTACATAGTTTGGCTAAGGGTAGCTGGGTTTTTGGCATTATATGCTGATGCATCGTGTATAATTATGTAGGTATTTATTACATAAAGATTTATCGTCACACTGTAATTCGTTGCACGCAATTGAGTAACTCAAACTCCGAAAAAGCACAAAAACTTCTCATCAACTATCAAACTAACATTAATAAAAACACCAAACCACAACCCGCGAAAACTGCAACCGCATAACCAAAAAAACGCGAAAAAACCCGCCGCAGCAAAACATCGTACGACAAACACCGTCTTCTAGAAACGATCTCCGCAGATATGCAAAACACGGGCCTTTGTAACATGATCTTATTGTGTTCACGAATCCGCGTCGCCATACTGAATACGAAACGACTTATGTCGATTTAGAAATTTATTAGAATACCACGGGGTTTTGTCATGCGAAACGCGAGTCGGCGACGTGCACCAACGACTTATTGTTGCATTATGGGCTGCATTCTGATCTATTGTGGGCAACTTTGCTGCAAGCTGATGGATATGAATTGCTTGAGAGGGTGCTTAGATTGCTTCGAATGACAAAATTGCTTTTGGTTTTGGTGTGAGTGTGATTCACACCTATGTATTTATTTTCGTTAGATGTTGTGAATTTTGCAGAAGTTATGATGCAATATACGAAAGACATGCTGGGCCTTGTGTAATAAATATCTCTCAAATAAAGTATATGAAGGAAATAATTAGGTATAAAGATCGAAGTCAAAAAAATCTCATATTTAACGATATTTTTTGGTATTTGTTGAAGTATCTTCAATGGACTTAAACATGCAAATTACCTGTTTTGCTGACATTATTTTTTCAAACTGATATAGGTACCTACTTAAAACCTGTAATACAAACTGTTGAAGCATAAATAAGCTACGTTCAGTATAGGACAGCGATTGGCATGACAATAGCCACGCATTACAGGCTCCTCACATTTTATATTCATGAGGTGTCAAGCTAACAATATAAAATCAATAGCAGTTACTGGCAGTTACATTACAGCTTAGGCTTTGCTTTCTAACAGGAGACTAGAAATAGAACATAAACCTCATGAAAAACTAGCTGTTTTCATAATAATAAAACATAGTCTATGTTACTCGTGAAGAGTACACTCTTCAAAGCTACAGCTTTCCAACAGTGAAAGAATTTTTCAAATCAGTTTTATAGTTTCGGAGAAAACAAAGAAAAAAATCTTCCTCTTTATGATATTAGTATAGATTAGTAATACTTATGCAATCCAAAGGGCTCCTTATTACCTATACAGATAAGTTAACAAAGAATTGATCATGTATAAGATAAATTATTTCAGTTTTCATTTTATATGTAGCGCACACAGCAAAATAAACCTTGCATTTTGGAAATACGATCCGTTTGAGCTAAGCTTAACTATAAGCTGTGGGATTGTATTTGAATTTATTCATTGACTTTCGCACGTGATACTATTTTTGTACGGATAACAAAAAGAGGTTAGTATGTTACTCATAGCTTAAGTATGTAATGTTTGTGTGTTTGTTTATAACTTCAAAGACCATCCTCAAGGATAATGTTTCATGAAAAACCAAAACGATCCCTACGAATGGGATTGCTATGAACTTTAGGATGCAAATCCCCGGGGCATGCCGAAATAGATCGGAGTAATTTACCTACTAATGTTCATACAGATTTTAGGAATATAACAACATTTCTAAAATCTTTAAACATGTCAATTTTTTTCCTACATTTAGGAAAGATATAGGTGGTAGGTACCCAGACAGTAGTACAGGACAAACCAGACAGCGATCCCGTTGTCAATCCCGCGGACCTCAGCGTGACAATGACAAGTGGAAGATTGCAACGTTTGCAAATCCCCGGGGCATGCAGAAATTGATCGGAGTAATTTGCTAACGTTCGGACTACCTCGGCGAGACGATCCGTCTTGGTTTGAGTTAAGATTGAAGGGTACCGTGTCTTTGATGAAGCCGATTTTAGAATTGGGTGGTTCATTTTAATGATGGGGGGGTTGGCAATTGGCTTTTGTGGTGTTGCTAAAATTATATAAAAGTATTCTGGTGATGTAAATTTCAGATGTCTCTAAAAGTGATGACTCTATGTGATTTTGGCATGTTATTGCGTGACTAAGAGCAGTGTTAAATTTGTTATATATCACAAGCATATCCACACCTCATAAATTATTGAAACTAGACTACTAGGCTGTAAACTGGATTTTACCTGTCGATGTTATCCCGCCAATGTAAATCTTAGACTTCAAGAAATTCAGCTCGAAAAACTAAATGCCCAGACCTTCCCTAGATTTATTTGCCTTCAATTTCAACCCTGATGAAACCAGACCAAGAAAAACTTCACAAAATAAATTGGGTCCTGTAATGTAATCAAATCCATTCCCTCATTCCGCCAAAAAGATTAAAAAATATAGAAGACCCACGAAAACCCATTAACAGTTTTAACGAAATTCAAAAACTAAAAACCCGCCTACGGCACCACCCTTTATAAAAGCAAGGGGTGGATTTTTTAAATTTTCTATTAAGTGACGTAGGTATACGAGGCTAGGAGACTGAGACTTGAAACGTCAATTTTACGGAAGATTTCGCATAATACAGCCGCTGTGCCGCTTCATACAAGTTTGATATGCGGGTTCGCTTGCCATCGTCATATTGGAATTGCATAGTGAGATGAGCGATTTTGAAGTGACAGTAGTAAAATGTTAGAAGTTAGACAGAATCACCTAAGCAAAGATTCAGGTTGAGTCGAATAGAACTTATGAAACACAGACTTTGATATTATTCAAATTCACCGACTGAATTTCTACAAGATCAGACATTTTTTGAGTCATACATACTGCGTGTTCCAGAGCTCTACTTCAAAATAAAATCGTCTCAAGTTCAAGCTTAGATTAATGCTTATAAGATTATCGATATTTAATACAGAATGGTAGACAGACAGACACGACCATCATGTAGTTATCATAGCATATTCGTAAAAGCGCTTCCTCGCTGGCGTTTAAATGCTAAAAGATTTTATATCTAGCGCGAAAAATTGGAGTAAATTGCCGCCACTGGATAAGATAGGATGTTTTTTTATTCTAGACTACCGTATGGCTGTATAAGAGTGTCTGGGGAATTTTAGAAAAGAGGACTAAGTTTTTTCTTGTCTTTTTTGTTGTGTCCAGGTATGCAAATTTTGGGGCGGAGGTTCGGACAAGGCTGTACGGTTTTAGAGATTATTTAAATAGGAGAGTGAGAGTAGCTGCTTTTGGAACTGAATATGTTATTTATTTATGTTATGTTCTTATTTTGAGTGCGTTATTTAGGCTGCGACAATTTTGGAACATAATTTTTGTCCAAACCCTTTCAGTTTTAGGAATAGCATGAAGTTACATTTTTAAATACACTTTACTGCGCCAAAAACTTTCACATTCAATAAAATTAAAACCTTCCTATCGTTATTTTTCACTGAAAATTCATTCGTATTCCGTAGAAAATATTCGAAATGACGGCAAATAGTGGTTTGGCTGCGTCGCCGACTAACCCAATATTACCTCTATCCGTCTTGTGGAGACGCTCTGATTGGTCGGAAAGATAGGCATTTTATAGAGTGCCCCTCCAATTCATGTGGCACCCACATTCTTTACGTTGTCTCTAGGACGTACCCTACATATTAAATCTTTTATAATGTAGTCTATCTTGTGATAAAGGTAGATTTGTTACTAGATTTGAGGGACCCTAAATTGTGACTAGAGGTTGATCTAAATCTTGATAGGTGGAAATAGTCTCATAAGCGATAGCGATAGGTTCATGTAAATCGTAGATGCCCAACGATGTCAGATAAATTCAGGATAACAGGGTGATCTGTTTCGTTTAAGAACGTATGTAGAGAGGTGTAGCCCAAAAACGGTTGGTGATCCAGGAACTGAAGGCTGACGAAACAAAATAGTAAACATACCTTCAATTCATAAAAAAAATACTACTTAAAATTTTGATTGCTGAGTTTAATTTTTCCACTAAGTACCTACACTTACTCCGTTACAGAGATGTACGCCGATAAATATTTTTCCTTTCAAATAGCGTTAATCCCACAAACGCTACAACATGAGCGCTCGTAAATAAAAGAAAACACTGTGAGCAAGATTAATTAATGTTATAGGCGAGTTATTAGGGTGCGTCTGGCCGCAATTTTATCATAAAAGATATAAGCTTGGGCTGTAATCCCTCTCAGCGCTCATAGATAGCGATACTACGCGATATGTAGGTACAATGATGCGGGGTAAATGGAAGAGTTTCAGTAATGATGCAAACATGTATTAATAACTAGGAGAATCAAAATAAAAAACTGTATAATTAGAAGTACAACTAATTATTATCTAAGCCAAAGTTAGTTCTTTACTGTAATAATAATATTTTATACTGTCAGCCTGAAAGTTTTACTCCCTACAGAGTATCTAAACATCGGTCACAGAATGCAGCAATGAAAACCACATTTACTTTAACACACATTTCTTCGCACCAAACGTCTGAGTCACGTCTGTCCCACTCACAAACAATACCACGCCTCCCCACACGTTCTGCAGACACATCTAGCAAACAGCATTTAAATCCAGGCGGGCCCCTATCAAACGCTCGTTTGCACAAAGTATATACTTCGAGTATATCTGGAACGGTCGCGAACACCGTAGCGAACGGTTTTCGGAACACTTTTTCCCTATTTCCACCGAATAAAAAGGAGTCAAAGAGAACTTCATGACTTTTGTTATACCGTATAGCTTTTTACATTGGGAACTGGCGAGGCAAATTTTCTAAAACCTTTTGTTGGCAATCGTCCTTTGTAAGTGTTGTATTGACTCTGTAATCAATGTTTTGGGACATTTTTGGGTGTTTAAATGTGGTCAGCGGATGGACAGTGTTAAGCTGGGTTGAAAAAAAAAATGGGAACCTACTGCATTTGGACTGTAGGTATATTGATTGGCATGTTACACAGAAACTACTGAACTAATGTAAATAAAACTTAAACCTAGACGTTGCAAGCTTATGTTACATTTTATTTGATAACAAGTCCTGTCTCCGTAATTTTCCTACTGTTTCTTTAACATAACATTTTCACCCTCATAAAAGTAGAAAGGAGTTTGATACTACTAATATCGATACATCGTTACAACGAGCGAGAATCGATTGTCTTAAGTATAAGCAATAATATAGATTTCAGAGACGTACCTACTAATCCCTACTTAGTGCAGTGGCGTGTTAATACAATCGTTCGTATTGAGACCATTTACGGTTAGATATAGAAATAGCGGTTAGAGTAAGGAAGATTGTGTTATTATATTGATAGGGATATTATTTTTAGGGGATGATGTGTGGTTAATTTTCTGTCAGTTTTTCATGGGATAAGTTTTGTTAGATTTGAGTTTTTTTAAGCACTTTTCTTACAATTAAAATATGATGGAGTGTACCGTCTATCACTACAATTACCTAATAGTTATAATTGTTAATCTAAAAGCAGTGCATAGTCTTACAAAAATTGTAGGTATTAAGTGTTCGTAGGTACATATATTTGGATGGATGGATATTACTGAAAATCTAGATGGTATTTTGCCATTAGCAGTGTTTTAAATTTAAACGAAAATAGGTGTCACCTTCTCACATAATACTCTGATTTGGTATTGAATGTAAATTAAAATTGTAAATATCATCTTTTATCCTACACAAAATTTTTTGGACTTCACAAATGATAACTTCTTCACTACGACGTATTATTTAAGTTATAACAATATAATGCGTAAATACCCCAGCTCCCAAAAGAACAATATCAGTTAAAATACAGCTGTCTCGTGCAGAGTACTTAGTAAAGGATTACCTTTCTTCGCGAGGGAGGACTGACCTTGAGGGTGCCCTTCGACGCAATGCAGGTTCTACTTGTGTTGACTTAGTGAGCTTGGTCGTCAAAAAATGTTAGGTGTAGTGTGACCTGGTTAAGGAGATTTTGTTGTGAAACTGTCAATAGATATTGTTTTCTTTAACCGACTTCCCAAAAAGGAGGGGGCTGTCAATGAGATGTTTTTATTTTTATTCGATTTTATCGCTTGGTCGTTCATATCTTAGTCGTTTACGAACTGGTTTGAGAAGTAGATTTTAAGAGTTAGCATTATATTTTGCACATTAAAAGATTTATTAATATGTGTGACTAATAAAAAATAACATCTGCCATAACATAAAAATGCCGTATAATCAAAAGTCATATTGTAAAGTAATATTTGACTGTTACAGTTTAGGCCGTTTAGTTGAACACACTGGAAGAAGCTTTCATTACAAACATTTTAAAGCTTTTTAACCTCACATAAAAACGATCAACTTCAGACTAACGCAAAATAAAGGCAAACAAGACTTCCAGATCTTTTCTCGCTTAGAATTTGATTAGCCACTTACGTCCAGCTAGATTTACAAGCAAGGTTGAACCTTACACAGTAGGTCGGTAATCTAGTCCGGGGAATCAAATTATAGACGTACAAGTTAGATTACAGTCCGACAGACATGTTGTATAAGAAATTATAGTACTTGGGAAAGTTTGTCTAACGAGCGAAGGTTAGGTCATATGTTGACCTTGGGTGGTAGATAATTTGGTGTTTGGGTTTTGTGAGTTTTGAGGTCGATTAAAATATTTTTTTGACCTTGAAAATCTTAAGTAAAGCTTAAAGGAGTAACGTAGCTTGCAGTGAAGATGTAACCTGATCACGATTAAATGTACTTTTCTATATGATATTGTCTATTACACCGTATTTACTCAAAATTCTCACATTCTGCCTAATATCAATAGAGACGAAAAGATAAAGACAGAAAAAACCCGCCAAGTGCGAGTCGAACTCGCGCACGAAGGGTTGCGTACCGATTTATAAAACGGACAAAAAAATCACGTTTGTTGTATGGGAGCCCCTCCAAATATTTATTTAATTCCAGTGGTATTTGTTGTTATAGCGGCAACAATCATCTGTGAAAATTTCAGCTCTCTAACTATCACGGTTCATGAGATATAGCCTGGTGACAGACGGACGGACGGAGAAGCGAAAACAATAGGATCCCGTTTTACCCTTTGGGTACGGAACCCTAAAAAAAGGAACAAAGTCTTGTGTGTGTATTGTAATCTATTAGATATTATAAAATTCCTCCTTTAAAACTAAACCGCGATCAATCTCTATCATAATATCATAATGTACTTGGTTATAAAACCTAATTTATGCAAAACATCGCGCGCCTGGAAATCTGGCAAGCGATTAAGTCTTTAATCAAGCGCCTGATGAGACCATTACTCCGATATCATATCTTGAGGGATTAGTGCTACGTAACCCCATTTTCTGATGTTTCTATAGTACAATAATTTTAGTAGAATCTTTCTGTACTATAAATAATAAAGAACTGTTTAAAATGTTACTATTTTAACCACATACAGCAAAGTTATTTCCTCAATCAGGCTTTAAAAGAAGAACAGATTTGGAATGGAAATTGACTGTAATATACCTAATAGGCCACCTTTTATCCTGTTGTGGGAAGTATGTCTCCCAGGACGCAGGTTAAAAATGCGCGCAAAAGTTAATCATGAAATATAAATGAGGACTTTGCTAAAAAATACTGTCTACCAATCTAATTACCTTCGAATACGTAAATTAAGTCACTAGCTTTAATTAAAACAACTAACTATGCAAACCGAGCATCTCAAAACCCATTATCGGTTTCACCTGACGAGATAATTTAGTTACCATCGATCGCCTGCAAGGGATTAGCCGACGACAAATTGTCCAATCAGAGGACAGGTAATTGATTTCAAGCACCTAATATCGGACGTTAAGCTTTTGTTAAGGTAACTTTAAACTTAGATTAAAATGTTAGCCTTTTAAAATAGCGAGGTGAAACGTGGTGACATCGTATAAACTGTAAGAGGGTTTATCTTTAAAGGTAAGCTGAGATTTAGTGGATGTAGTGTGATGAAAATTTACTACTTTCATGTAAAGGTACGTTCATATGGTATATGGTGTATGTTGGTGTTAAAATTAGATACGTGTAGTAAACGAGTTGAGTATTTTGCGATGTTTAAATTTGAACTCTTTAAATTACTGGTATCTTTCATTCTTGTTGTGATTTAACTGTTTTATTTTTATCAGGATTATTTTTTACTTGCTTAGGTTTTATAATTTGCTGTAGCCTATTCAATACTGTATTAACCGTAATCAGCATTTGTAATTTCAAATCATCTCATAAAGATTTGAGTTAATAACACCGATTTCTTTCTTAATCCAAATCGCTTTCTTAATCTTTTCTCCTTAACCTGTCCTATCCCATATCATACCATAATCATAACAAAACATGTCAAATGTAAGTTCAATAATAAGGTCGCCATTCACAACCTTTTTAACCTCGGTGACCCTAAAGGTGACCTCTCACTCGACGATAAAATCTCTTTAGAACTTAACATCGGTTCAAATATTATGACGTACTTCGTTCTTCACTTTGATTACGAATTTAAACGTTTGAGCAATTAATTTAATTGGTACTCCGATTTGGGTTCACGTGAATTTGTATTATTCGAGACTTTGTGCTGAAGAATCGACTGATTTTTGTTGGAAAACTGCGTGCTCTTAATTTTGGGATTCGAGGAATATCTGTGAAATATATTTTGTGTCTATTTTAGTAACATTACACCACAGTGTCTGAAATAAAGCCTGATATCGAAATAATGTGACTTAAGACAAGAATTCATATGCATAAATGTGCAACGATTGTTGCATCATAAGAAAAAATCTTACAACAAATAATATTCCTAACTCAAAATGTGCTACAATCCCAAGATTTAAATTAATCCATCTCTCCACCTAACCTACAATATCCATAAATCACAAAACCACTCTTCTGACCCAAAAATAAATCGATACCTACATGATAGATACATCGATACATCGGTACTCGATACAAATCAATCAGAACACTTTATGTTCAGCTATAAATATTTAAACTTTTCGATTGATATGAACTAGGCTTATGTAACCCGTCGAATAGACGGCTATGATACATTTTTCAGGTACCAAGACAGTTTGCGACTGAATTTGGCGGTGAATTTTCAAAGTTTTCTTTAACATGAGTTAGACTTAATATGTTTTTCTCACATTTTTTAAATGTCATATAAAACTATTTAGTTTTAAAAATATTTTCTCCATATGCGTACATAACACAAAATGAAAAGTATTGCCAATAAACTGTTTCCAATAAAAATACGTAAACCCAGTTGCCTATCTAACAAATTATGCAGGAAAACGTCTTAATAAATCAATATTCAGAGCGTAATAACGCAAATAAAAGCACACTTAAGAATATAAAATATAGCATATTTGGAGCCATCAATTTTATAGGCCTATAAAAAAGTAAATTTGTTTTGACCGTGGAAAATCCTGAAGGTAGCTTGGGACCCTTATAAAACCCAAATAATCTACTAGCAGTGGATTTTCGTCGGCATACTGAAATCGCCTAAGTAAACTCGAGGGATGAAACAATTTGTGCACCCTAATCAAATAAGCGTAAAAGGAAAATTTAAAATTCCCACCCCGAATTTACATAATGACCGACGCGTTGAAATAACGGCTCAATCTGGAGGCACGGGTATTATTGTACTTGTTTTATGAGCGTACACTCACAAGCAAAAGTGAAAACATATAACGAACTTCAATTTGAACGGTGAGAGAACTCGAAACTCCTAAAGTCGTCGAGGTTCAATTAGAACATTTTCATGGGTGCATAATTCCCCGAGATTAGTCGGTGTTATCACTTGTGCACGTGACTGTAAGTCGAAATGAAATTTCAGGTGAATAATAAGTAGCATTCAGTCATACGAGCGAAGTGGGGTAATAAAGTTGTTAATGCCACATTACTAGTCGGAACCGTGTCTAGATGAAGTCACTGTTTTACCGACTTCGTGCAGTAATTTCGAGATAATTTCGCATTGTGATGCTAAACAGAGTCTAAGATTTCAGGTATCCTGTTGGTATGCAGATTTGTATAGCATGAAGCAAGCACTAAGCTTTTCATGTAGTAAATGCCAAAGAAATAGGTTTATATTAAGTTGACAGAGCAATAGTATAAATAGCAATAAAGTACAGCTTAATCAAGTAGTATTAATATTAGAACTAACTACATATATTATTTCAATTGATACCCAATTTCTTCTTTGTACTGAAATTTGAGTCTGTACCATTTTTGAGAGAATTTGCAAAACTAATACAAAAAGATGACGTACAACACAAAATCAATCTATAACCCACCACGGCATCTACAAAATTATTATCACAAAACCTTCCGCCCCGTCAACGCTCAACAATAATTATTATAAAAATGTAAATTTCGTTTATTAACTCGCAAAGTGTCCAATGAACCGTACTTTTTATTCGGTTATGAGTTATTTACGGATGCGTAACATAAATTTGAATGGAAATCAATTCCCGGAGGCGCACAGCTGACTGGGCAAATGATGGAAATTATAAATCAATTTGACGGTAATACATTGGTGGTCGCGGGTACCCCGGCGCGGGTAGTGGCGGGTTGAATGTAGTGATGTACGCCTACAGTCAAGTGTCATGTAATTATATCGATATTGGAAGTGGTTAAAGATAGTTAATAATTTTTCAAAATTATAATCTAATTTGTCAACACTATCCATTAAACGTGACGAAATGAATTCTTAATGTAATTACGCTGAAATGGTAAAAAATGGTCTCACAAATAGTAAGGGGCGAGGCGACCTAAATTTTAAAGGGATCTTTAAAAACTTATCTTAAAAAGAAGCGCTGAGGAAAGCTTTCAAATTCAGCCACCTTGATAAAAATTGAAGTTTGAATATTCACAGAAAATTATTTCAAAAACGTTGAGTGAGATGTTCTTAGTCCATAAATTAAAATAAAACTGCTCTGAATTAAATTGTTTCAATTTAAACCCAAATTAAGCTTTTGGACCGAAAACACTTCAACGTTGCAAAGAATTTTTGTATTAGGACTTTTGCTTTAAAGCATTAAAAATGTACTAACTAATAATAACGGACTACAAACTTAAATAAAACATTTTCATTCTGAAAAAGAAAACTCAAATCCCTGAAACATTCAAGTACATTTTGAAACAACTTTGTACATGTTTCCCCATCTTCGTAAAAGCAAAGAAAATATGCAGAGTACTTTTAACAGAAAACTTATTTTATTCCCCTTTTAATCTAGACTTTCCAACCCTTTGCTTATGAAAATTTAAATAAATCCTAAAATATATTTTTGAACCCTCTTATTTATTTAACGCACTCTGTTTTAGGGACATAAAGTAGACGAGTCAGGTAAAATTTACAAATTTATTGTCCCCACAGAATTTTAACCCAAGGACTGGGAGGTCGTAAAGGAAAGTTGTACAGTAAGAGTTGCTTAGATGTGGGTCCCGTAACAACATTGCCAAATTAAAAGATTTTTCGTTAACTTTGAATTAGTAAGTGAGTTTCGACTTGAAAGTTACTATGAGTCATCTGGATTGGGATCGACTTTAGATGTTAAAAACAGAAGTGAGATTCTTGTGAGTTTAGATCAAGTAATTTCAATTAATATTTACATTTATATATATCCAACTCAATGATCAATAACTATAAAATATTCTGTGGTAGCTACCATAACTTATTCAGTAAAATAAAATATGTACATAAAAGCATATTTATTTGCGTACGTACGCGTACCTATCTATTTGATATTCAATAAAATAAATGTAGGTACATAAATATTTTGTTTATTGCTCATTAACCACAGTCATCATTACAGCAAACATCATAAATAATTATTGTTGTGTATTAAAATAGTTATTTATATTTTTGGGTTGTTTTGTGAATACTGAAATTATTCATTCATCATTTTACTTCAAAATTGTGAAACTATATGTTGCTACTGAAACGCAAAATCGAAAGGAATGTACGCAGTTTAAAGTATCTCCCGACATTAATACTATTCATCTATTGTATCAGTGACAACTGCGAGTCGATATCACTATCTCACTTCGATTTGCACAGATGATAAACTTGTGACTTTTTCCAATAGTAGTTGACAAACACTCGGCGGAGTTATTACCGCTCGCAAAGTTTGCTTCGGTTTTAAGTTTAAATAATTTTGTAGACCACTTTAAGTAAATACACTCCGCGGTACAGACCGGCCCAGGCCCACCTATATAACTTTGGGAATTATGAGGCCCACCATATTTTTGTTTATGAGAAAAGGGACAAAATATTATTACGAGTATATTAGTGGAAGGTTTACGACCAGAGAGAGTGGTAGCCAAAGTTTCTTTTATTCATACTTACGGAATATGTTTATAGAAGTGTGGTTTAATTAAGTGGCGTGTAGATGGCGCAAAGCAGTTACTTACCTGAAAATAAAGGAAATATGAGATAAGTATTGTTTATTTGTTACATCAGCAAGCATCAGTCTATCTATAGAATCTGTAATGGAATATCTGTCTTTCAGCCACACATTGCATGCACACTCTAATTTTACTTGTAACTTATACAGTAGATAAGCACTTACATCGCTAAATACCATTCCTTCCATATACATATACACATACACATCCACATAGAAAGATACACTCATAGCTCTCTCCGCAGTTAGATAAATAAAACCGTAAAACTTGCAACTGCATTAAGAAATAAACTACAGCAATTACATCAAATAGAGTTAATGGTAGGAAACTGTCAGCGAATGTCATTCCACCACTATTTCAATATGAAAAAAAAACCTGTAATGTTCAGTGTAATTGTTGTAAATTGCTCAGGACTCAGGACATATTATTTCGTACTGTCACGCTACTTTTTTTCAAGAGTTGAGGTAGTATGCTGGAAGCGTTGGTTATGCTGTGGCTGTCTCAAGTGTTTTGGTGAAGTTTTTCTTAAGTTTTTACTCTGTGGTTTAATATTAGGATAGTTTCGTCGGATTGTGTTTTGCGTGCGATTGTTTTTATTACATTTTAAGTCTCGGTTCATATTCAATATTATATTGATGACTAAAATATATAATTTTATTGTACCCAGTTATGAAGTTGAAAGTTGACATAAATATGTTGTTTTCACGCCTATACATAGATATAGCTTTTGATAAATTTGATAAAAATATAAGAAAAAAGGTATAAAAAGAAATATGCTCACGTAGTTTTTTTAAATAACATAAAATTACGTTACAATACCCAAAATGGCACCATTGTTAGACCGATGCTACCGCCAGACTAACCGCCTATTACACAGTGAAAAACAAATGGAATTTTCGTTCGACGTACTAAATTGCCGGGTACCGACGTTATTACGGCTTTAGCCACAATTACACTGTAATTGAAAACGGAGTGGTCGTTACAGTTCGGTGTGACGGGCGGTTATGCAACCGTGTGGAATAAAATTGTATTTTTTTTTTGGATTTAGATGTTTTTTTTTTCAATGTTTACAAAAGGTTGCATATAAACTGTAGGTAAAACCTATAACTGGCCTATGAATATTATATATGTTACTTGAAATATAATTTTTCCAGTATTGTATATTCTTGATTCTTACATACTAAATTTTATTATGTGTAACTTTCAGTGATGACTTTGATCAAAATCATACCAAAAATAGTCCTTAAGTATATATTTTTTTCATTTCTTATGAGTATATTCATAATTTCATATTCTATGTTTTATTTAACCTCTTCTTTCATGATGTGGTTCATGCAAGTACAGTAACCACATGAAAGGCTAAGTATGTAGTGACAAGTTGATTACAAATCACTCTGCTATCGTAATAACCCTACTTAGTTCACTTGCGTGTCATAATTTTGTATTAAAATATAAGGTTGAGTTGTTTTAAGGTTTCATTCAGCTGCTGGAGTAGATTTTGAATAGTAGGAAAATTGAGTGGGATTATGATGAAAGGTCGAATAGTAGAACAATGTCATTTTGTATTAGTGTTAAAGTAAATACCTGATTCTATTAAAAACCTTGAGAGTTTATATTTTCTGTTACATTATTTTTGGATATTCGGCAAAAAGTTCAATTTGGTAATCATGATTTAAAGAAATATTATTATTTTCCCAGAGCATAGCTAATAATAGTATCTACTGCATCCATCTAATAGAGAAAAATGTTGTTATGGTACCAAAACTTTTATTTAAAAAATAAGTTTCCTAAATTCGTGCATCCGTATGTAAGGGTGAGACGTCAGCTGAACTCATGAGCGCTCAGCACTGACTCGAGAGGTAAGAGAAGCCGTATTTAGCGAATGTTCATCGCGGCCGCTTCTAGTCTCTGTCATGGCCTGATTCAGAAGCTTTTTATAAGAAAACCCCAAAAATATGATTCATCTATAATTTGAGCCTAAAAAAAAGACATATTAGTTATTTGTTGGTTTCTCCACATGTTTTAGGGCTTGCCTCAAGTTACTAAAACCCTTCAGATTAAGCTTAAATGATTTGAATCGAGGTATTCGTCAGCTTTTAATGAGCTTTACAGCTCATTACCCGGTGACAAGGTAAACGATAGGAACTCTTTAATAAGACGAATATACATTCTGAAAGTAGACTTTTTAAAAATAATAAACTAACTTCCAGAACTCGTATCTATCTTGAGTAGTCTTATTTTTAGATTCTCTCGGACGCAAGCAAGATACATCAAAATTTATTAAAATATGGATAAAAAAGGAGCTAAACTCCCACTACTTTACCAAGACGTGGCAAGGCATAATGTAGATTTATCAAGTGCCAAGCACTCGCCACAAATTGGCACTGGCTCAGAATTTTTACAAGCATAGACACTTCGACGATCCTCATTTTTTTTCTGATGGCACCTACTACCAAATGAATAATAAATTCAAAAAATTCGGAAAAATAATGATCACGCTGCTCTTCTTGGCTCGGAAATAAACCTACCGTAATTTTATTATTTTAATTTGTAAAATGTACAAAATATTTTTATATTCCATTTCACATTTTGCAGTACTGTTCCATATTTATTTTATTTACTTTTTATATAAAAATTGAAAAATTATTTTAGAAATCCTTTGGAATATTTTGCCGATACATCAATACCGCTATCGCCTATTACTCAGATCCCCCACTTTAGATACAAAGGAGACGGATGCCGCTGTTCCCCCACAAACTTTCCCTGGAACAAGCGAAGGGTTTAATTGTTTTCCTGCACCACGAGAAGCTGAGAAAACGCGACTAAAACGCGTTTCAAACGTGGAGAGAGCTCGTTCCACTTTCCCCAAGCCCCTTTGTTTAAAGTACTCTAATTTTTAATTGAATGTACAGGTCGGGAATTGCTTAAAAACTACGGGCTCTGGGGAACCGTGAGTGGATTACGTTGGAGGTGCGGTTCTGGCCGCGAAATAGGTGTGTATTCCAATTGTATTGTGAGTTGTGAATGTTAAAGTTTGATGGCATTAACGCCTGATTTTGAGCATTGATGAAGAGGTGCCAAAAACTAAATGACTGGAATGAATAAAAATATGTGACATCTACATATACGCTGCCCTTACTAATATTAGCTCCCGACCTAATATGAGACATAAGTACACAGCTTCTTATAGCTACTGATGTTGGAAAACAATCCACCACAAGACAGCAAACTCATGACAGTGCAAGTCTAAACCGCTAACTAGTACAGGCTGCCCTATAAATGCAGAACTGCAATCAATACATGCATCTTATACCGTCACGCTTTTAATAGAACAGCCGATGTAATACCCTACGCCGACACGCGAGCATGCAAGCCTAAGATTGCACTAATCCATTAACAGAATATTTTGTTAGCAGAGTGCACTAAACGTAAATAATAATTATGCATGAGTTTGTTGAGAGTTCCAAATTGTTTCGTTGTTCCAAACATCTTGACTAAGCTGCCAAGTTGTGTAGAATTGACTTCATGAAGCACTATTAACACGATAAGGTTTTCCATTGGCTAGATAAAAATTCATTACTTTAACGTCTAAATGATTTGGCTTGGTATGTATAAAGCTCAATAAATAAAACATACGTTAAAGTTAGTAGCACTTCAGTCTACCCTCCCAAAAAGCATTATAAAATAAATACAACATCCATCTTTCATTAAAGTTTTGGCACCAACTTTCGGGTCCCCCATCGAATTTATTATTAATAATAGAGAAAAAATCCCAAGTTCCACCCCGGGATTCTTGTAAAAAGTGAGTGACTCTTTGCGACAGCGCCATAAATTGTAGGAGGCGACGTATCTTGAAATTGTGTTGGCGAAAGTGACTTTTAACGGGCAACGAACCCTGGCTAGTGTGTCGGTAGCGTTGACGCGCGCTAAGCCCCTTTTTGTTGCTAGATTAATGCTGCTCCCTCAGATATTTCTGGGACCTACTATATTAAGCTAAATTAGAAACGCCTTTAATATACCTAGCATTAATTAACACTAGCCATTTCTGGTATATAACATAGGGCGTATAAAACATTTAATGCTTTCTGAAAACGTCATCTGAAAGAATGAGCTCACATTTGAGTATCATAGTAAGTATTGCACATATCTTGAATTGCAATGAATACACGTACAGGTTAAACCAAGGAAAACGATGTAAATGTAAACTATAAATCGTATATTTATCGAGACAACAGCAGAAACAATAGCGGTATTGTAATAGTAGATGCTAGGAATTGCAATATTTCTAGACTAACACAATTTATATGTAACTGTTACATATGATTCTGATGCAGGGAAAAGAGTGCAGCGTTCTATTTTAAAGGTAAGATACGTCAAACATAATCGAAATTGGAAAATACGAGTACCAATGCTGTATAAATATATTTGAAAAGAGAGTCGAAAATTAGAAGTCATAAAATATACATTCTTTTGTTTTTAAGGCAGTATTTTTACTATGATGAATTTGAATTTCATTCTAGAACACCAACGATTTCTCATATAAATTCCAATCTATATTGTCCATTGCACCTATTGACGTATATAAACAAAACGAGCATTTACAATACACGTATCAGTAGTGGTACTCCAACTTCTTAGCTTTGCGTACTGTTTGAAGAACGCTATTGAAATAGCTCTCGGCTCCACTCGCCTCTGTATCAATACCGCATAGAGCCCTTAAGGAAAAGATTGAGCAATATGTCTATCTTTAGAGGGTATTTCAAGTCTGCGTTTAAGAGGTAAGCTGCAGTTGAATGCATATTTTGTGTTCATTAAAACTCGTTTACAGTAGGTATAGTATTTTGTTGAAAAATAGCAAACACTTTCAAAAGTTTTTTGAATATACTGCACAAAATGCTGAAAAAAATATCAAATCGTAAGTCAATAAAGTACCTATACAATGGCACAGCAAAAATATGAATTCGAATATAATGAAAATCCATCACAAAATAAAATAGAACATATTTCACCTCCAGCAATTCCATTAAATACATCGCAAGATGAACTAACAAGCGGAACAGATTATAATTAATAAAGTTCAACAATAAATCATGTTGAGAGCACCGCAGTAACATGAACTGTTCTAAGAGTAATTTACTTAGTAAAGATCTTATCTATGTATGGGTTAATTCAATTCAGGCTACATGCTTTTGTGTATCGAGAACGTCCCAAATGTATGAATATTTAATCAAATTCTTCAGTGTAAAGAGAATTACTTGTAGCGTAGGTATATCAGGTTTCATTATTTTCTACAAGGTCACGAACATTTTCAGCTTAATTATTATCGAACTTGAAAGACTTGTAATTGAATTGGGCTCTAATGATCCATCATGTTCTATCAAGTCCAAAACAAAAAACAATAACACTGACATTGTAAAAGCTGGAGCAAAAAGTATTTTATGAAATAATCCAGAAACAGTTTGTGATTTAAGTGGTGATTAAATTGAAATGTCTGGTGGAGAGCCATCGATCAACGTAGACGATGCTCGCAGTCCTGAGGACACGATGCCGGTCATCAATTTAGCTGTTGCTAATAAAACTACAAAGACGGACAAAAACTATTTTGTACAAATACACGTGATGAATCGTGTACGCGGATGTTGTGATGCTGGATGTGAAAGTTTATAATTGAATGTTATGACGGTCAGGTTTCAAGGTTGTATTTTGGTTACATGTTGTTGAAGATTTTTTACATTCTTGTTAAACGATTAAGTTCTTGTTAACAGCTAACGACATGGCTATGAGTGTACATATTTTGATTTCACAAAAATATGTCTATTTGTCATTTTTCAACATTATCATAGACTACGAGTTGCGATAGCAATTTCAAATTATACAGTCACGTAAAGTTGTACTTAATTTCTTAAGAATTCATGTTATCTGTCTCAAAATGTTAATAAAACTTTTGTCGTATTCTCGAGACAAAAGCTAGAGCGTACGTCTTCTAGAAAGCGAGACAGCTGAAGTGGCGCATCTGTCAACTCTACATCTTTATCATAGGACACACAAAGCGTTGTACTCCTGTGTGCCCGTGCCAACAAATGAAATTTTCGATCGAGATGTATGACTGTACATTACTCTTTTTGTATGCTTCAACAACAATGCCGCTTTCAGCAACGAGCATTGTATTCAGAAAAAATGGACGTATTGAAGTGCGTTCGATTATTTTCTTAATCATAATTGGATAGCTCTAACTTCACATTAATTTGAATTATATTTTAATTAATCTCCACAATAAAGAGTTAAGCTGAGTTCGTAGTAAAAAATACATTATTTAAATTGTGGTCTTACCTTAAAACAATGAAAACAAAGATTCGCGACTTTTTACATTTCGCTGCGTTCGCTTCCATGCTGTTATCGAAATTAAAAATGGAAACGTCAAGTAAATATTTTTTTGCATTGATATTAAAAATCTGTGAATAGAAATGGATCAATACGTTGCTTCCTATTGGATGTTGAAATACAAATTGCAGTCTTTACAAATGTTGATGTTTAGAGATGGTTCTCAAATATCAGACCTTTATAGGCTAAAGGAATAAAAAACGGGATTTTAATTAAAAATATTGATGATTCAAGCGGAAGATACTCTAGATAAAACAAAATCCACAGAGTAAATATTTCTGAGCAAGTTAACAGCAAAAACGGACACATTTTACTTATCAACGAAGAATTTCATTAAAGTTTCACACAGGGACTTACACTCTACGCGAAGAATTCTAAGATAAGCTTAGTTTTTTAGACGTCTTTTAGTTTTTCGTCCTTATTTACTCCTTGAAAAATATAAAGAGTACGAGCTTCATTCTCGTGTTATTTAAGAGCTACAAGTTGGGTTGTTTTCATAAAATATTTACAATTTCGTCTCAAGTGCTAATCTGCCGCAGTACGTCACACAATTTTCATCTTTGCCAAGTGGCATTAAAACGAACTATACTTTTTCTACTGTTCGTTTCAAGTGTAGATACTTCTACATAATAATATTTCATTTCATTAGTCTTTGTATTTTTTAAATATTATACATATTTAACTACCAAATTCTAAAGGTGCTATTCAAAGTAAACAAAAACCTCTATCAATTCCCACACCATCAGAATAAAATACCTACCCACCGAATATATTATAACAAAAAAATATGTGGAAACTAACAACGGTGTCCTATTAGCATAGAGATGGAATCTCCTAGACGGATGAAATTTCACAGACATCGGATTGACTCGCGAATATTTTCCGACTGAATTGATTTAGGTGGGGTGCCGGCAAATCTACGGGCTGTGAATACGGCCTGTCATTTGCAGGGTACGCAGAATAAGAAAATATTTTAGCACATGCGTAGACGTACAATTTTATGTGGGGAATTCACTGATGTTTTATTTTGATGAATAAACTATTTTTGTGAATATTATATTTAAAAATTAATGCCACTTTTGGTTGTAATTTTATAACTCAAGACCCTATCCAAACCAAATATTTTGTTTTTTCGGATTTAGTAGATGGTTTATGTGAAGTTTGCACAAAATCGGTTGAGTGGTTCTTCATTAATCAAAATTTTTGTAACAAAATGGTGGACTTTATAGGTTGCCAGCCATGTACCGCGGTCCACTAGTGAGCCATATTTCCAAATACCATTTTGGGTACCTACTTACTGATGAGACTCCAATAATCAATACAAAGACATGATAATGACACAGAGACTGTAACGTATAGTCCAGTTTACTTATTTCTTTCATGAAAATTATTTAAAAAACATTTCAAACAGAACAATATTCTAGTTAGTATAATTACAATACAAGGTTGGAAGTGGTTAAACAAAAAACTGTTGATGTCGTTCACAGGTTAATTGCTTCTAATGACCTTAGCGCTGCAATGCTTCACCTTTACACGTATTGACGTACTGGAAAATATGACAAATGGTTCTGCTAAATACATTAGTATTTTAGTATTTAAATGTGGGGGTTTTAATTGGCTTTTAAGTTAACTAGATTGCGTTTTTTTTATTTTAGTTTTTATTTTTTAATTGTAGCACCAGAGTAATGTTCAGATGTTACTTATCAGTGATAACTCTGTTTATTAGGAACAACGTTTCCAAATATGTACCTATAAAACCTGAGCAAATGACCCCACACAAAAACTTTGCTTTCTCATTTTCTAATTAAGAAATTTTACTCCGCAGATTATACCAAACTTACGTTCAAAAACTGTCTTTTTGAACTTATAAGTCGTCGTAAATTGTATCCCACCCAAAACAATAATGTGAAAGACTGCCAAGTTCGATAATATGGGAATGCTTCGCCTATAAAAGAAGTGAGATCTGAATAAGTACCAAGTTCCATAGTTACATATACCTCAGTTCAAAATAGTTACTTTTTAATGATGCTACTTGGCAAGTTTTCACACACCTTGTTATAAACCTACTAAACGCAATGAATCAAGTATTTAATTTTCTATTAAAACTTGCCAAGTAACATCATTAAAAAGTAACTATTTTGAACTGATGTATATGTAACTATGGAACTTGGTACTTATTCAGATCTCACTTCTTTTATAGGCGAAGCATTCCCATATTATCGAACTTGGCAGTCTTTCACATTATTGTTTTGGGTGGGATTTCATTTATTTTTGTAAGGTTGATTATTTTATTTTTTTCTTATGATTAAATTAGTTAAGGAAATGTCTCATTTATACTATCTTTCCGATTTATGCTTCTTACAAAGAAATGAACTAGATTAACTAAATGGACTAGATTTACCAACTGACTGACATGACATGTTATCATATATTATGTTCGTGGATCAAAGTTACACATTCGTTATTTTCGAAACTGACGCACACTTGGTCGTTTTCAGATCAGATTTTTACTTTACTTTGATTTAATACAAACCTTTGTAACGAATTTCAGATCGGTACGACCATTCGAACATATATTATATAAATATAGATAAATTTATTTCGTTTTAGTTCCTTAGGGGTATAAATTTACACCGGGTATAAAACACCTTCATTATTTTGAAACCGACTCACACTTGGCCATTTTCAGATTTTTCCCTTTACCTTGACATAAAGACCTACCTCCATGCCAAATTTCAAGTCAATACGACCATTGGAAGTGGTCTAGGTTTTTGATGAGTGAGTCAGTCAGTCAGTCAGTCAGTGAGTGTATAGTAAAAATAGCGATTTTCTGACGTCAATATCTCAAGACCTACAATAGGTATATTAATGAAATTTTGTATTTTAGATAAGTGAGAGGGTCTCAACAGATACTAGAAATTTGGTATGCGTAAATAAAATAGATTTTGAGTTATAGGGGGGTCGAATTTGGCCCGAAATGGTTCGTGTAATATAACCCACGGCCGGTGTGTCGCTTTTTTTGCTCGAACTTGGCGGACACACTGCCGTGTGTCTAGATGTTAATTTACTCAGGCAAGACTGTAAGATATTCAGAAGGGACAGTGTTGTCTGAATATTCTCGGTCCGTAGCGACATCTTGGACGTACAACTCGCAAACTTGATTATTAAGGGGGGTCAAAGGGGTAGGGAGGGTTAGATGAAATGCATCGACTTTTATTATATACCGGATTAAGTTTGTACATAACGCTCTTTGATGGTTTTAATAAAGAAGTTTTGATTTTAGGGACAGTTTGTTTTACTGTAGGTTTACATTTAGAGTCTGGTTATTAAAATGTTGTAAGAAAAGTTACTGGAATTGTTACCCACGGGTTGAAAATAGACAATATTCAAAGACGTAATGCTATACGTGACGTGCCGTGGGTGTATAGAGTGAAGAAAATGGAAGTCCCACGTGTAAGATTCCACGAATTTGAATATAAAATAGGAATATTATTCCAATTTGTGAAAGTAAACTAAAACGACGCAAGAAGATAAAATAAAAGCACCACTATAGTTTCAATAACATAAAACTAAAACATTCTCAAACAACTTCAACCATTAATAATATTCTTTGACTTACACGAGAAAGGGTTTGATGTTTCCACGCTAATTAGCATGCAGCATTAAAAATACAAACCAGAGCGGTATAGTAAAATACGTTAATACAAAAACACAACTTTATCTAACTCCGCATTTCTGCGACATGAGTTAATGTAAAACTTTTACAAAGAGAAAAAACCCTGCGCATTAATATTACGAGGGGTTTTTTAAAAGAAAAAAAAAACCCAGTTGACATTTTGTCCACGGCCGTCGCCCGGGCACTTCACTAATGAATGCAAATTTCATCAAGCCGTAACACACGCTTCTCATAATAAAAAGTTTAATTTAAAAAATATATAGCGGCTAAAGAACAACGCAACATTATTAAATCACTGGGTTATGCTTATTAAATCAGGAGTTTATGAAAGTATTATGGTATTTGAGGTATAAAAGAAAGGCGGGATTAACCCCGTCGGCGAATGAAGCGCCTTATTACCGCGTCAGTTTTCATTATAAGCTATTGCTTTAGTAGCAACAATGAACACTGATACTCTTCACAATGTATCTAATCTCTTCATAATGCATCGTCATTTCAATTATAAACATTTTTCAACTTCAAAAACTTTATTAATAAAGAAATAAACAATAACCCCAACAATAGCGTGACTATCTAAATGTAAAATATTCAACTACACCTTCTCAGCACTTAAAACTTTAGTGGAACATTCCCCGTGAACGTGCCATAACCGCTATTACTCCAAAACGCGAGAAAATATACATTAGCGCGACATAATTCTGAAAGCTCTAGCACTACTAATTATTTTAAGTAACAATTTGATACAAAACTAGAACTAAGTGCAATATGGGGTAGGGTTAAAGTGGAATGCAGGCAACTCGGCGCAGGTGGTGACGTGACAGCGAGTCTGTTAATTAGGAGAAGTTTATCTGCTCTGAGCTGATGATGGAGTCACGGATTAGAAGGGGCATACTGGCTAGGGGTTTGGGTGGCTTGCTTGTTAGAAACAAGTATAACAATTGTATTATTGTGAATGGAAACTGTGGTTTACTCCTCGTTGATGGAATTAACTCAAAATCTCTGCCCATGAGCCATTTATACACGTGAGCAAGGTAATATCTGATATACCTAAACATTTTTATAATGTAAAAAAAAAACGAAATTTACCTAAAGATTAAGAAAAATATAAATTTTAATACATTCTGTGCGTTTGGCATTTTGAGGACAGTTTTTGTTTTCGATATGAAAGAAAGAAAAAAAAATGAGACTAAACAATTTTTAAATAATAATGAGCATACCTTTCAACCGCCCAACAAAATTACTTTACATCCAAACCAACAGTGTATCACAAGACTTAGCGACACCATCCGAGCTAAACCCTCGCAAGAAGAGGAAAGCTGATTCGGATTAAACTTTGAATATGTACGACAGACTTTAGCTAAGCTACATTGTCGTGTGTCGTAGTCAGAAACTGTCGGCCATCGAATGTGTCGACTGATTCCAATTGTTCCCGGTTTATATTCGATGAGAGATAAACTGCGTTCAATATTTACGTGCCGTCAATTTTTGATGGCGTTCTCGTTCCGTCTTTTGTTTTCGATCGTGTGTTGTCTCGTATCAGATTATTTTGATCGTTAACATCTAAATTCTCTTGTTCATCTGTTTTCGTAATCCTCTTTGAGTTGTTGCATGTTTTCTAACATCATCTCATAAAACTTGTACATTTATAATTGTCTCTTCATCCAACTTCACCCACCTCACCTTAGCCGGCGCAATAACTCAAACTCTTAACAATTCCTTCACATCCTCACACAGTGTCACCGTATATATCAGTTGGAAAGCGTCCGTGTTACCCCGCGGCTACCGACGTGTACTGTCGCAGCCGAATAATGCCTTTTGTAAAACTTTCAACTTGTGTAATACTCGGTATATTAAAGTGTCTCACTTCTATGTCCTCGGCATGGCAGACAGTTGTATTTAATATTATATACTGTTACGTGGATGTGTTTCAAGTTTGTGGGGCTTTTGTAGCTCTTAGTGGCTTTAAAATTAGTGTTTTGCATGTGAACTTCAGATGTGTCTTGTAGACGACCAGGTGACTTGCATACAAAGAAAGTTTTTATCCGAAAGCGTACCATAATAATGTTTTCTGAGATGATTTATTTTTGCAGACAGGTGCAAGTCATACCTGACAACAATACAAGTAATCTACACCTTACATGTTTTAAATGGTAATTTAGATTTATACAAGACATAAAATAAAATATATTTAACGATGTATGAACTAATTTTATAGGCAACATCAGTTTTATTTTACTCGCTTCTTTGATGAAGAACAAAAATTCGAATTCCATTTAACACACATGTTTAACGCAACAGCCGTAAAGAATGAGAAGTGTGAAGATTGAAACTCGAAAACAAAATGAAAATTCGAACACTTTTGCCGAGTATTTACTGGCGTTTTACGTCGGTCCAGCTTGGAACGAAAATATGGAGTTGAAAGTTGAAAACAGGTGCTTATCTTGCTAGCTGAAATCAATTGGCCATTCGGATACGACACTAAATAAATGAACTAAGTTAATAATTGCACTGATTTTATAAAAAAAAATATTATGTACTTATGTATCACAGAAGTAAGTTAAGGAGAGATTGATTTTCAATTTTTTTGCAGGAGTATCTTGCCGTGCAAAACGATAGTTTGTTCTTGTAACTACATTATTATTAAGCGTCTTTTTCTAGGACATTCTTTTGAATGCCCATAGTGTGGATTTTCTTGGTCCCTTTGTTTGCTTACGCATTTCGAAAAAAACTACAGTCGATTGGAGCAAATAGGTCATAGAATTTACACTACTGAAGCTTACTGTTTATGCATTATTGCAAACTTTACACGCAAAGTTATACCGTTGTGTATACTACTGATTTATTACGTACAAAGGAAATGGATTCTGTCAGCGAATGTGACAGAATTATTGAATGCAAAATATGATCGCAGCGCACTGACATCGGATTTAAACGAAATTTGTGAAAGTGCTGTTATTTATTTAAATTTTAATTTTGTTGAGTAGCCTTACAATGCCTTCTCTTTTGTTGCCTGTGAATAACAATTATTTGTATTTTTCTTCCCTTACATAAAACAGCAATGTTAAGTGAAATGTAATTTAATTTATCATTATTTTATGCATTATATTTATTCAAAATGAACTGTCGGATTAATCAACTGAATAAACAATTCTGCTTGTGTAATAACTCAAAATTCTTCTAACAATTTATCTAGCTCATAAATAGATACCATTAAGGATAACTCGTATTAAATTCTTCCCAAAACCCTCAATGGCTTCCAAAAATTTCAAGCAAAGGTTAAGCCGTCAGGTTAAAATAAACGTGTCTTAGAACTACGAGTTACATAAGTTCCGTGAACCGAGCTAGAAATTCATACACCTTTTCACATTCGGAATTCTGAACATTTTTATAGCACGAAGATATGCTGCAGTTTGTTGAACCCATTTGTCAAGTGACGTCATCATATCTCTGCACTGCTTGTGACCTTGCTGATATAAATATAGTTGTAAGTATATGCAAGTATGCATACTTATAAAAAAGCTTGTATCAACATTTCGTAAGAGATACCGCGGCTCTCGTACACAAAGAAGGAACATGGTGAGTTTTAGTCAGTAAGAGTGACACTTCCCTCACGCTGCACCCTTAGCGTGACGGGTTATGTGATGATTTCCCACCAAAAAAAGGCCTGCATCAACATTCAATTGATTTTACGATATTTGTGAAAATAATTCACACAAATGATCATCTCGAATAATTAGTGGCCTTTAAAGTCTGATGTACAATTTATGTCAAAAGCAAATAGCTCACCAGTATCGTTCAAGGTCAGAAATATTTAATTAATAGTTCATTCATTATAACTACATCGTTATACCGAGCGCTTCTAAAGGTCAACAGGGGTGAATTAGTCACTTTGTTTTGCTGCATTTCTCGTCGGCGATAGAATCTGACCTGACACTAATGTAATATTCATGGGTAATAGCCATTTGATTCTAATTTGGCTCGAAGCTCGTCGAGTGGGCTCGAGGTTCATCCTAATTAGACGGCCCACTCATATTGAGTGGGCCGTCATTTTGTAATTTATATAAATCTGGTTAAATATTAGAATCTGTGCTAAATAATTAAACTAAATGACGTATCTTTAGCTTTTTATCTGCTGAAACAAATTCAATTTTAAATTATGGAATTTTTCAGTTCACTTCATAAACTAAAATTATTGATCAACGTATTGCCTAAGTAGTTTTCGTTTTTTACTTACAGCAATACAAATGTACCAAACATTTATCACTTCTAAATCGTAACTCCTTTGCTAATACTAGCATACCCTTTATACACTATTGTACCATCTGCGTCCCGAACATTGAAAGTGTATCGCGCTAGCCCCATAAATAATTCCAACGCATTTTGTACCCCCATAATGACTGGCAACTTGGCAAATTTCCTGTGGGGACTATCAGCCATCTTTAAAATTAATTGAAACGTTTTGCCTGTAATCTGTTGTAATAATTCCATCGTAAAGGGCCCGTCTTGAAGATTAACTCATATAAATAAATAATAACTTCTTAATGGCTTTGGCAGTTGTTAAATAAGGAATTTGGTTGAATAGTTAATGGTCATTATTTGAGGTGTAGCGTGTTCTAAGGATTCAGGTGAATATAAAGCAAAAAGGTATTTTGCCTCATCATTCGATTGTGAAGTATATAAAGCAGACGTTTTAAACATTACAATTTTACAAATTAAAAAATACCTACCCAGTTACTAATTTCAAAATGAAAGCTCACAAACTTACTTGTTTTAATTAGTAAAACTCCAAATGTCACAAGCATTAATATGTCAGAAATGGCAAAGTTTCTGGCTTCACACCAAAAACATACGGAATCGGCAAAGAAAATGCGGGCTGTTACACGAAAGCCATTTTCACGGCATTTAGCTAGCAATTCTATTACGTCATTACATATTCACGCAGTCATGCTGCCATGGAATGTAGGGTGGTATTACATCAAAGAGAGTATTCGATCAACGCGGCTTGTGTATTTTTTTTTTGGTTCATTTACCACGATCCATACGCTCGCTTCGCCTTGTTATTTTGATGGCTCAAAGAATGGGGATTAGCGGTTTGTTAGAGCAAATATGTTGATCCATTTACCAACATATTTGATCCACATGAGTTCATTTATTACATCAGTATTTAAGGGTAAGTATACTCATAATGTATTTTGATCATCTAGAAATATTTTACTTTGCCATCAAAGTGAATCTTTTTAGCTTAGCACACAAAAGTCGTCTCAATATATTAAGTAAAAAATACCAAAATTCGTGTTTTAAACTTCAAAGTAAAAAGGCATCTCTAATGCCCCTGAATTTATATAGCACTTATCTTTTGAGAGACATTTTATTGGCAATTTGATTGCACATTTACAGAAGTTGCGTCGTCATTGTAATTTGATGGAACGCCGGAGATCAATCCAGCCCGCTTCCGCGTTCATCTCAAGGCACTCCGCTAATGTTCGCTTTATGTAAATATTATGAGACTTTAACTATTCACTTATTCACTTAGCGTCAGCTCTCTTGGGCTGTCTTTTTGTATCGGAATACCCTCCCCTTTTCCTTTCTTCGGAGTTAAAATTGTTTTTTGTCGTGCCATCCAACTTTTCTAAGTCGATTTAAAATGTACTTAAAACGATTAATTTGAATGGAGTTAGGAGTTTCGTGTGACACTGACAGTCGAATTTATTCCAGAGTGGATATTTTTGTTTCTTAATTTTCTTGGAAACGCTGTTTGTCTTTCATATCTTTTTGTTTGTTGCGAAATAATAAAGGTAGGGAATGGAGAATAAAGGAAACAGGCTGTGAGTTGAAAGTTACTTTTAAATCAGATGAAGTTTTTGTATTACATTTTCAACGAAATTTGAATAAAAATTTTCGTCATAATCTAACAATGGAACAAAAGTTGGATTATAAAAAATAACTGCTTAGAAGTTGTTTTTTATTCTGTTCAAAACAAGCAATAAAAAATTAAACATTTATGTAATACTTATTATTCACAAATGAAATTCAAAAACATTAATTTTGCCATTTCGCACTCTTTGTCATGCAAATTAGATTACTGAAACAAATTATCTAACTAAAACATTAATTAGCATAATTCAAAAACTTTATCGTGTTACGCAAACTTCATTATTTATTTGCTTAAGAAGGCACATACATAAAGTAGATATTCTCCTTATGTTAGTGAAACAAAGTCGTTACGTTGGAACGTATTCTACAATCCAGTTAGCAAACAACGTGTTAAGGACGAAGACTAGACTAGGTAGAACGAATTAAGTTTGACTAAATTCGCGGCCATTAAAACAGCTAAACAAAAGAGTGAAAGCGTTTCAGCAAATTAGATTGTATTAAGTTAACTGAAGTGCTGAAAGGGATTTCGTGTTCATTTAGCAGACTTACAAAAATGTTCTGAATTTAATCTGATTTTACGTATCAGGAATGGTAACTTTTTTCGTGGTAAAATGCTATTATTACTACAAACGTAAAAGACTTTAATATTGATGAATGGTATTTGGACTGACGCAATCAAAATTGCAGACAGAAGCCAGTGCTTAACAAATTCGTATTTCTGTGGCTATGACATAACACGCACCAGTTTCCCTGCTAAGCCAACCATATAAGTTTCCACAGAAATGTCCCCAAACGCAGCACTCGGACCGTCAACCATCCCAATTTGAACAAAGCCCGCTGCAGCGCTTCAAAGCGCTTACTTTCTGCCCTCATCTCGCTAAAATTCAACACACGTCCGTCCACATAGTGTGTCCACCTTGCGACGCCTGCTTTCTTACCCGGATTAACTCGAATTAAGATCGTACGTATCTTTGTGTTTGCCAGACGTTGCAACTGATCTTGTAAGGAAACGCTGGAAGAATTTCAATTGGAGTGAAATCATGGTGCATCGGAATTAAATGGAATAGGTCGATGCTGTTTTTTTATTGAAGAGGATTCTGTATGTAGGTTGGAGATGAAACCATTTATATACAGGAATGATTTTCTTGTAGTAGTCACTAAATCAAATTTTGCGTATTTCGCATTCCAGGTATAAAATAAATTGTGTTTTCTACAAATTAATTAGGTGCAAAACCTTTGTTAACTCAAAATACAAACTAATTAACGTCTAGAGTATCTCTCAAAACTATTTTCCTCGTACATTCTTATACGTACGATGCAACGAGTTCTTACTCTGACGGAACTCGGAACAGTAGCTCGTACAAGAACCACATTGAAAAAGAATACTTTTTGCCAGCACATATTGAGTCTAAAGATTGCAATAGTGCCTGCAGTGACAGGTAATTTGTTAGAGAAAAACCAAGGAAAAAAGTTAATTGTGGTATTTTCAGTACGTTGACTATGAGCGCCACAATAACCCTACTTCTTTTGTTTAACTTTAGATTGCTTGGGATTATAAACGTCTCATGCAGTGTTTGAGCTTCAGTCTTATAAAGGTTTTTATTTTTATTTCTTTTTTAAGCCTAATATTACAACTTCTGGTTAAGGAATTGCTCAGTATACAGACCTGTAGATATACGTTTACTGAGCGAGATACTTTAATGTCTTTTTAGTATATCTCATCATACCTAATTTCTACAATCACTTGATCGACAGACATCCAAACCAAAAACACGACAATTCACCACAACTTTTTTCATCCCCCTGAACAATAACGTCAATCATTTTTCATTCTCATCGCCGGTTATTGGCTGTCATATCGGTTTCCACAACATATATCTGGGAATAAAACAATACGTATTTAAAGTGATCATTACAGTTGCGACTGACGCGTCTCGCTACATAATTCAGTTGGCTGTCAGCTGCAGGCCGCCTCGCACGAACACCATGCGTAGTGTTGCTACATCGAGGCTAGTAAATTAAAGAGGAAATATTGGGGGCTGACTGAAACTTTGGATGGGATTTGGGAGAGTATTATTTGGGTGTAGGACTGTAGGTGTACGTATTTGAAAATGATATAATGATGCTCTTAAGATGACAATCCTATTGATGAAACCGTGATCCTGTATCACGATTTGTAAGAAATGAAGATCTACTAAATTAATTCTTCTTTGGAAAACATTATTTTTATGAAAATGCCAGATTAGTTTAACCAGTACTTTTCCCGAAGTGGTCATAAAAACTTACTATAAAACGTCTTCTCATGCATTCACTCCTCGGGTAACTCTTAAACCTTCTCTTTCATTTTACTATTCCACAAATTCCCGTAGAAGGAGGTCTTACATAGTTGAGAAATTAATGCCTTTGCTTCCAGTAATCTATCAAAGGAGGACAACGTCCAAGTATGGCGAGGTTTAGAGCACGCCTGCCTGAAGATCCCTATTCACTATATTGCCAATTAAGCTCAATATCTTCAATGCCAATATGCCTTTAACGTGAAGTTGCTACTAGTTACGTCGCTTCCAAGATCTTCAAATTTAGTTTATAGTGTAACTTAGTCAATTTCGTGTTTCCTAGATTTCTCTGTTATCTACGTTAAAAGTTTCACTCGTATTAAAGGCAGTTTCATTTACTGTACCTACGTAAAAATATCAGAGAGCACAACGGCTGGTGGTTCCTCTTAAACTAACACGTTTACCTATGGAAAAAGACAGTCAGAAGGGATGTTGTAAATTTTTCAGTCTCCATCATCAATTCCTTATATAAATGACCCAAAAAATTACAACCCTCTTTAGTAAACTCTAAACTAGAACCCGCCGACAACACTAGCCGCTTCAATAATTCGCCAGCAAACATTTTGCGTGATGGTCCAGCACTGTTTGTACTGATAATGTATTCCCACTGCTGATTATGATGATTATATTGTTGGAACGCTTACCGAGTCCCTGTGTTCAATGAAGTGTATGTAAATTTGATTTGAATGGACTTCTAGTGTTTTGTGATTGAGTAGGTAGTCATAGATTTTGTGGAGCTGAATTTGGTCCTAATTGATTTTGGTGGCGACTGTAGTGTGCTTGATGTAATTATGTGTGTTGAATATAATTAGGAACCAGCAAAATAATTGTCTCTACAATGCACACAAGTTGGGGTTAGAAGGCTGACTATTGTGTATTCCAGTTCTCCAAGTGATATTTGCAAAAGAAAAGTTAAAGAGGTAAATATGAAACATTTAGATTCAGAAATGCGTTGGATTGCCATTCAACCACAAACGAGTTCTCCATCCAATAAAACAGTAAACTAGACACTACGAAAAATTCCAAAAATCAAAACCAAATAACACTTGTCATAACGAGATCATTACTAAACTCCGCGCATCCGAAAGCTGTATTCGGCGGGAAAACCTCGAAAAAAATTGTACTAAAAACAGGGCGTTGCTTTGAGAAATGCGGTTGGTCGGTGGTGGTAAAAAAAAGGAGAAATCGCGTTGAGAACACCTGTAGGTATGTGGTGAAATTCCCACGATATTTTCTTGCAAGCTGCAGACGAGTTTTCGTAGCAGCCTGTATATAGCTGTGTAGGAACATGCTCTTAGTGTCTGGATGTGTGAAGTTTATGTAAGACTCGTGGCTATTTTATATGAAATTGTTTAAGTGTTATTTGAAGTGTTGCTTTGTTAAAATTCTCGAGTACTCCTAAGATAAATTCATATTTTTTAATTTTTTTAATTTCAATAGTGGAGTCGTGGTGGCCTAGTGGGCAAAGAACCAACCTCTCGAGTATGAGGGCGCGGGTTCGATTCCAGGTCAGGCAAGTACCAATGCAACTTTTCTAAGTTTGTATGTACTTTCTAAGTATATCGTAGACACCAATGACTGTGTTTCGGATGGCACGTTAAACTGTAGGTCCCGGCTGTCATTGAACATCCTTGGCAGTCGTTACGGGTAGTCAGAAGCCAGTAAGTCTGACACCGGTCTAACCAAGGGGTATCGGGTTGCCCGGGTAACTGGGTTGAGGAGGTCAGATAGGCAGTCGCTTCTTGTAAAGCACTGGTACTCAGCTGAATCCGGTTAGACTGGAAGCCGACCCCAACATAGTTGGGAAAAGGCTCGGAGGATGGATGATGTTGGGTTTCCTTTGATCATAATTGTATCCTATTTTCGCAAAATCCACTATGTCTACAAAATACGCCCACCCAATCCAAAATCATCCCTAACCAAACCCACAAACTACACCATCCCGCCTAATTACCAATAAACACCCACACACACAAGTTTTAATTCGTCCAATAAATGTCGTCATAAATCCCTGGCGTCAACTTGAGACGTGTCCACCGCAAGCGCGGCAGACGGCGATAAATCTGCCGCTCGTACGGCGCATAAGTGACTGGTGGTTGTCACACCGATGTGTAACTGTGTGCGTGGTTGCAGACGAACGGGTTCTGAATTGGTCGAAGCTTGAAGGTATAGTGATATGAAGAAGGAAGAAGTAAAAAATACACATTCAGAAAATAAATAAGAAAGAAAATGAAGAAACAAGAGAAGAAAGATTTAGGTTCCTCTTGTTTGCCTTAAGAAGAGGAGTTGGATCATTGTTGAACCAAATGAATATTTGATAGATGAGTTACAAAATGCACCTAAGTATAGCAAAATGGTAAGACATTTCAAGATTCATATTCATCATTCACTAAAGTTAATACACAAACGCTTAATTGACTAAAGAATGGTTATAACAAAATGGTAAATACAAATCAGCCTGCATTAAATATTAACGGTTATGTCATGTAAATACCTACAATATTGTAATATCATTCTACCCTGTAGTTGTCACACCAATATACTAGCAATACAGATCTGTATTCGATATGCCCTTGGGCGGAGTAATCGAGTGTTGAGCAAAGCTCAATATACCACACGTTATATGGCTTGCGATCCGTCCCCTCTAATTGGTTCAAATAATTGTTCTAGGTACTGCTGCAGTTAGTAAACTAAACTATTAGGTATATTATTGTACTCAGCACTGAGGCAGAGAGGTCAGTTCTATATATCCCTAATATAGTCAAGACATTTGCATAGAATACCCATACTATAGTTGCCTTTTGAGTTTGCCCAATCGTGTCTGGAAAGAGATCAGGCTCAAGACGGACAGCTTTACATGCTGTCTTAGATACAAGAGGTTTGGCTATGTTAAGGAAATGGTCCCTTATTCATGAGCTGACTGCAGTAAATGGTACTTGAACTTACTGATCAATGCCTATTTA
Source organism: Helicoverpa armigera (assembly GCF_030705265.1). NCBI lineage: Eukaryota > Metazoa > Arthropoda > Insecta > Lepidoptera > Noctuidae > Helicoverpa > Helicoverpa armigera. Next base: position 1,289,454 of record NC_087132.1, on the reverse strand, counting down.
CATGTAACTCAAACTAAAGCTTATAGGTTTTTTCAACAACACCTCCCAATCAGACTTAAGGGATGGTGAAACACACGAAAACTAAAGCAGACAATTAAAACTTAGTAAAACTAGATACAAAACAAAATGCAGCCACAATTTTATTTAACGATTAATACACGAACAGTTCCCAACAATATATTTTAACGCGATACAGTATCAGCTGGTGTATTAGCAACTTTCTCTTACAAGAGTTGAGACATAGCCACGGCAGCCGCTATAAATCTTACGAGCCACGTGCAGTGGTACGTCACGGGAGAATGTAACGCGATATTATTAAGGGTGCATCATGTAAAGTTAATTTATCGTTGGAGTTTTTAGTTTGTTATAATGTGTGTTGTGGATAATTAGTATGGCGTTGTTTGTGGATAAAACCTGATGTTGTTTAAATAAATGCTAGTCTCATAAGTCTAAGTACTCTACTGCCACAGGCAATACAACACAGGTTTTGTCTTTTATATTATGTTTCATCTCTAGCGGTAAATTGGTTGTCAGGTTTCAGAGACACAAAAGTCGCGATTCAAATTACCTACCACTTAAAGTAAAGGCACGCAAACCACCTACTCTTCCAGTTTCATTGGTTTATGGATTGTCTTCACTAAAGATGACATTGTTAGTAGCTACTAAGAACTCACGTCTCAACTTAAAATAATGCAAAATAATTTTGAAACATGTTTGTGAACATCATCATCCTTCGAGTCTTTTCCCAACTATGTTGATGTCGGTTTGTGAACATATTTGTTAAATATAAATCTAGCATGGTGTTATTTACTTTCTAACTTTCAGATTATATTTCCTCCTCAAATACAAGTGTCTCAAATCATTTTGGTAAGGCTATTGAAGACACGTCGGTGTGACATCCATCCAGGCCGTAGATGGTGTTCGCTGAAGGCGTCTATTGTGACATGACAAACGACTCAATGCGTGCATGGACTCAAGTAGCCTCTTGCCATGAAATATTGCTTGCCGCTACTGCCTCTGACAGCTGCAGTCGGATTTGTGTTACTGTCGTGTATGCTTTGAATACGTGATTAATATTCAATTTTGTGGGTTAGGGTAATTAGGGGGTTAATTGTGGGCGATTGATGATAATAGTAATTTATTAATCTGAATTATATCTTAAAGATCCCCGTAATCAGAGGTTCTCTTACACTCAATTGCTCCTTAACTCATTAAAAATCATTATCCTTTTCCTGTATGACTTACTTGGTTTTCTCAACACTAGAAAATGTTAGTGTATAAATTAATGTGTTTAGCATTTACTAATGGTACGACGAGTCTTAAATTACACTGGACTATATGTACGTTAATTAAAGACACGAGGCATTTTAGCTTTGTGTCTAGGGTGGCAAAGTGAATATAGTGTACAAAATACTGAACTGACCAGTGACCACTATTGGCAACTTATTATTTGTAAAATGAAGGATCTGTTTTCATTACTTCTTATTTTTTGTCAAATTCGTGACTTCTATATTGATTTAGCTTGTTATTACAAAAGGCAAATGTACGTACGAACTCCAGATTGTTATATAGAACACTTTCATTAATCCAGAACTAATTGGTCAACAAATGAATATGTATTCCACCACTACCATTTAACGACAGAACATCCCAAAGGGCATTCGACCCATACTTTCCCACTTTTACATCCAAATTAACATGAAAATGAATCCGAAACTTAATCACAGCTTGTCTATATCCATTTCCTCTGCGTTTCCAATTTATTTCCTGGCAGTAAACAAAGGAATTACACTCAAGAAAAGCCCATAAATGTTAGTGGGCACTTAACTAGCATCCTGTCTTAGTAGCAGCCATCTATATTCAGGGTTATGCAGTGTTTCATTAGCATATAGAAGCATGCATGTGTATGTACTTGTGAAGCTTGCATGTGCATGTGTATGTGCTTACGTTTGAGCATGAGATGTATGGAGACATGAATAAGTGCACGCATGAGGTTAAATTGCTTTGAAGGGGGTTGTGGTTGGCTTGTAATTTCGTTGTTGTTATTACTGTGTTTTGTGATCTTGATTATATTACGAGTTATTTTTGGAATAAGTTAGAACAGATATTTCAGTTCAAAACATGCATGCTTTTTAAGTACCTGTGACTACTTACAATATTAGCAGTCCCTCTAATGTGTGGATGGCCATGAAAAATTGGTCCACCCATTTTGAAGATTGATTGAAATGCATTAGGCATGTTTTAGCATCAACAACATAAACTCAATATAATCAATTTCTACGTATAGTAATAGTATATTAGTAGGTACCATGTCCAAAGTTAATTTACCTACACATATACCTAACAAGTTACCTGTAAGCGACGGGGCGTGGCCAATTACATCTCCAACCAGGCAACTGATTGAAATTATATAATGCTTGATTGATAAGCCGATGAGGTATCAATTGCTCGTTCGGTTAACTGCGACTGTGTCACATAGTTACGGCCAAAGGATTATAGTAATTGATTTGATGTGTTATTCGCAGGTCTTGGTAGGTAGGTATGTATATGGGTTCTTGGAATATTCGTGTTGTCTACTAGACAGTTTTATCTAGTTTCAAGTGAATGCGTAACACAGAACTGTATAATACTAAGAACTTATCAGCAAAAATAAAATATAAGTTAAGTATACAAGTAATGTAGTTAAGTTAGTACCTAATTTCTAATCTCTGGCTAATGCGTACTTAGGGTCAAAAAAGTAGAGACTAGATGAGATCTCGCTAAAACCACCAAAAAGAAACCTAGACAATTGACTAAGACAAATCCAACTAAAAACATTGAAGACCTATTCTCCGGATTTTACTAAAAAGACTTTCAAGAACCCTTGAAGCCGTCATTCGGAAACAAAAACGACACGCTGATAAAGCAAAAGGTGGCTAATGCGAAATCGATGGTAGCCCAAATGGGGACGCGAGTGCCCGGCCGTGACGAGGCCGTGATGGGCACGTGACGAGAACAGTCGACAGGCTGTGATGAATACGAGTGGTCCGTAAATATGGCTGCTTTCAATTGTTGTTATGAGTGCTGCGTTGTTTAATATTGATAGTTTTGTGAAAAATCAAATATTATGAATGAGTAGAAAGTATGAAGGAACTAACAACCTTCGACGGCTTTCGACTGAGCCTTGCTTTTTTAACTGTATGTTTACTTCAGTCAATAGGTGAGTCGAAAATATATACCTACTCAAAAAAATATTTTTACGTATTATGACTTGGGACTTACCAGACATTTTGAGTTCGTAGATTCAACTTTTACAAAATCATCATTACCGACAACCATTGAAGTAGAAATTTAGGCACTAAAGAGGCTACTTAATGCTCTGGTACTGAACGAAAAAGCTCACTTCACCGTGATTCCCCCACATTATGATTCCGTGTGTGTTTAGCGCTAAACATAGGCACAGATACAGTCAGACTGTGTCCAATGCAAATGTTACCTGTGTAACAACGCGAGGCTGATTATGCATCATAACAACGAACGAATGGCTGGATGCTCGAGTTACCAACGTCCTGGTTACTGAGGTTAACGTTCATTCGAGTTTTGGTTAGGTATATGATATTTTTTATTATCAAGTAAAATTATCAAAAGAAATTAAAATAAAAAATGAGCGTATGTTACTAACACTTTGCGATATGATTAGATCTTCATTTGGTTTATTCACGTTACATAGGTTAAGTGATTGAAATTCTACAATAGTTCTGTCTACTCTAACATCATGAGACTGATGCCTAATTTCTTGTATGTACGATCTAGATTCTGCCAGAGATTTTAGCTGCTGCCTGCGGTAATTGCTTCCCGGACCTTGATGAACAGAAGCCTGTATGTTACTCTGTTTTATTTTAATTTCGTCAGAACCCTGCCATTGAAGTTTTTGCCTGAAAGAGTAACAAACATACATCCATCCAGTTATAGTATTAGTAGGATTACAAACCTAACACTGGCGAAATTCTTCCAAACTTTACTATGAGCACGAACAATCCACAAGCTGTCAACGTGTAACTGGAAATCAATAGCCGCGTGACAAATGACGCGGCCGCCATTTGTGACGTGACGCGCTCGGCACGTGACGGATACGACACGAGATTACCAGCCCAATGGATTCCTAGTTACAGCGCAATGTTGTGGTAGAAGTAGTAGTGTCGTGCTTATGTTTAGATAAATTATGTTGTTTTTATATCTTTGTGTGTAAGAATTGTATCATTCATATTGGTAGGCACACGACTATATATCATAGCAGGTTACACCGTAGATACTAGATGCCAACGAAAACGTAAAGTGATATAAACGAAAGAGAGCTACTCAAACCATAGAATGTAAGTGCCTAGTAGACTATAGATCTTAAGTTGTTTTAGTTAGTTCAGTATGCCCTTTTAATACACAATAATTAAAACGCTATAAAAAAATTCACTCTAGTATATTTCCGTACCACAAAACATTACACCGATGCATGACAGACAAACCACTCAATAAAGTTGCGACCATTCCCAGGATCGGAGCTCTGGCGTGAAATAGAGACAAACGCTTCCTGAAACCAGGGTTATGCTTTATTGTCTTGTTAGTCAACTTTGTGGCGGCGACGTCATTTCAGAACTACGGGCCTTTAGAAACGCGGGTGAAGGGACACGGTTGAAAGGATGAACTTCTGTGGCGTGTGTTAAACGTTAGCACGTGACCTGTTGATACTGTTTTTTTTCTGATTGTGTTACCTAACTGTTAGTAGGTAAGTAAAGAATAGGTCTGGGTGTGCTTTTTTATGCTAGACAATTGTCAGTGAGATACAAGACAGCAGATCCACGTTCTCAACTGGCAGTTACTTTTTTTCAAACTCAAAATATTTGTCACAATAAAATGTAATTTGGAATGCATATTTACTCAAACAATTTTGTTTGTGCACTATACTATTCTAGTACGTACTTGTAATGCAAAAAGAAACTAATTTTTAACCCCCGACGCAAAAACGACGGGGTGTTATAAGTTTGACGTGTCTGTGTGTGTGTGTGTGTGTGTATGTGGCATCGTAGCTCCCAAACGGATGATCCGATTGTAATGCGGTTTTTTTTGTTTAAAAGGTATGTCAGTCGGGAGTGTTCTTAGCTATGTTTGGTGGAAATCGGTTCAGGTCTTCAAGGTCATCAGCTCGTTTGCTAGATGTGATAGGAATGTTACACGCTCAGTTTACTTGCAAGTATATGTGGGATCTGAAATTGGAAACACTAATGTCTTTTGGAACCACTGAGCTGGTCTGCTGTTAGGGCACGAAGATAGGAGACGTAACCCTGAACTGCCTTTTAGTAAACCCATCGAGTTTGGGCTCGTTGAATTTGTCTTGACGAGTTCTCTTCATGTTTCTGATTGACGAGAACCTGATGCTGGAAATGGGATGTGACGGATGAAACCCTGGAATGCCGGAATGAAACGGATAAACCGATTTATATTTTTGCTGAAAATCTAGAATGTCCAAAGGTTAATCTTTATTGTTTCTCAATCTGTGCAATTCTCCCAGAGCCAGTTTGTCATGAGGATTGTTAAACAGCTTCCTTTGGCCGAGATCGCATATAACTACCCCATCTTAAGATAAAATAAATTAAATGAAAGAAGGAAAAATTAAGGAGCTCCTTTAAAAAGCATGAAATAAAATTAAATTATAAATTTAAAAAAACCCCCGACTCAAAAAAAAGTACGCAATAATTATGACAAAAGGTTAAAAACGCTAAACCCTATAAAAAGCAAAAAATAACTTTTAACACTAGGTAAACTAAATTTTGACGTGTCGGGGGACCGCTTTCTACCTTCATAAATACTTACATAAATCAAATGATACCTACCTAATTACAACATTCGTTTAAAAAAAAAAACACGTATCTAAAGTAATTAATTAGAGCGGTCCCCCGACACGACAAAATGTAGTTAACCTAGTGTTAAAAGTTATTTTTTGCTTTTTATAGGGTTTAGCGTTTTTAACCTTTTGTCATAATTATTGCGTACTTTTTTTTGAGTCGGGGGTTTTTTTAAATTTATAATAACCACCGAAAATGTTCCAAAAATCGCAGTTTTAACCGCCCCAACCGTACAGTTTCCAGTGGACGAGCAAGCGGCTCTCTATACATCTCTCGAGCCTTGTATAGGAGATTGTTATAACTCAACTTTTTGATATGCTTCCGACTCCCGTATTAGTTCTGTTTTGAGGCCGCACGTTGTTGCAACGGCCGTATTTCGTGGTCCAGTCTAGTTGTTGTGATTTTGAATTTTGTGCTGTAATATTGAAAATTGCGACTACTATTTCTAATGCTGTGATTTTTGAGTTCTTTCCAAGTGTAGACTATTATAAAAACCAAATGAGAAAATCTTAACAAAAATTAAAACTTAAAAAGTCATTACGTCTAATCTTCAAGGTTATCTTTGACAAAAAGAGCTGACTACAGAAGTAAACCTCTGCTTAACATCAAACGTGATAAACAATTCTCACGCCTTTTCTCAGTACCTATAAAAATAGATCTTACGCCTTTTATGATACAAAAATCCAACTCGATTATTTACCTAATATCGATGCACAATAAACAGCACCATCTATTCGATACCTAGATATATGATTCGCGACTCGATAGTCGGTTGTCAACAGCGCTTATTCCGTAGTCCCTGTTAAACCGGCGGAATTTGGTCAGCTGCTCTATTTAAAGCTGAACCGTGAAACAGATAGGTTAACTAGTTGACCTAATAGGTTTATAGAACTATGTTTGGCCCGAGTATTGAAACTGAAGTTTGTTTTGTAAATAGACTCTTGGAGTAGTTGGAATAGTGCAATTATTCGATCCACTGCAGTGGTACTGTGATTGAAAATATTATTTTCCTTAAAACTTAGAAAATACAGCTTTTATTTAGTTGGGGCCATTTATTAACAACACCAAAGACACAAACACTAAAGATTCTTTATTCGGAATTTGAATAAAGATAAACTATTTCTATTTCAAATATCAATAATTCAGATTCATGATGATAGATGTTTCATTCAGAAGATATGTTCTAAATACCACCGACTATTGTCGCCGATATGATACAAATACCTAGTCGACCAACTAAAATCGCTCGTCTGTATTTGGCTTTATGTAACACAGAACGGTACGCTGCTGTTGTCTAGTTACACAACTTCATGTTGATTCTAAAATCGATACGGATTTGGATTCAGAAAAACTAGCTTTGATGAACGCCTCGAAAAATATCTGCAAAATCGCAGCTTTCTACCGTGACTAAAGGCTTTAGGTACGAAAATAGGCTTAGGTTTTAGAAAATGTCGTCGATATTTTTAGGCTTACTTAATGTTCTTGAGAAATTAACTCAACTTAGGGCTAATATTTGCATAACTCACATTACAAAGTTAGTATTAGAAATCGTGAAAGTTCTAGAAAATTACTGATTGTGTCACAGATTAGCACAATGTTTTCATTGAATCCATTTCAGACGCAAAAGTACAAAGAAAAATGAATGCTATAAAACTAGTGGCAAGACCCATTTTGAGGTGAAGAATTCACAGAAAACTTAAGGAACAAGCTTGCGATTATAATATTATGGCATTATACAAGTTCCTGTCACACTGTGTTCAAAATTATTGCGGGCATCATTACCATAACACCACCGGTTTATTCCAGTTACCTAGAGGTCCTTATTACACAAAACCACATTCAAAACAGTCGTGTTTATGAGTAGACTTTTTGAACTGTCATTTCGTATTGTTTTTCGGCCGTATATTATGTGTAAGTGTTCCTGTGACGAGCAGTGCGAGGTTTTTGCCCACTGTGCAGGATGGCCGTTTTATCATAATGTTGTTGGAAAAAATCCTGGAAATATTTTGTTGGAGTTAAGAGTTGTGTGGTTTGTTTTAATGCGCAGTTTTGTTTTTGACTGCGTAATGAGATGGTATGTGTCGCGATGCACACGAGTTATGTTGCTCGTGGTAAATAAACGAGTTTTATGAAAGTTGTTACGATAAATTTTGTAGGAATAAGAAGCTTTTAAAAATGTTTATAGGTAACGTTACAAGTCTTTTTCATGTAATTTGTGTTTATGAATTGTTAAATGACTACATTTTATTTATTTTGGTAAGTATAACTTTTAAGTCCAAGGGCCATTATGTACGTATGAGTAAGACTACAGCTTTGAGACTAATTTCGAGATACCTATTCACGATCTACTGCATATATATCCACAAGCTAGTATGTTACTAACGCGGATCTCTCAACTAATCCGATTAATAATCCAATTAATGCCATGATCTCTCTGATTAATTAATACTTAACCAGTTGGCTGGTAATTATCCTATGGAGGTAGCTCATCGGTGTCTTTGATAAGCAGAGATTACATTATAAAGTGAAAATTAAGCCGTTTGATCAGTAGCTTGTCACTTAGATAAGTTAGAGTTAAGCCGTCATTACTCAATTACTTGATAAATTTATGTATATTTGTAACAACAATCGAGACTTTAACACGATATATTACTATGAAGGTATCGTACCTTTCTTTACCCGATTGCTTATTTTGTTGTAATTTCATTTTTATCTCTGCTATTTAAAAAATAATGTTATTTCTTTGGCGAGTGCGAATATTGAATTAAAAAAGCAAAAATATCCGATAAGAGAACGATGCAATGGTAACTTAAATACAAATCGTATAGGGGAAGCCCGGGCAATAAGCATAGCGCGGGTAAGAAGAATAATTGTTTTTTCCATAAATCTATAACAGAGGGAGCTTTGACAAATTTTCTAGTCGTGTCGCGTGCGACCAGCGACGCCATGACAGTTCAACCAAAACAATACGCGAGTGCATTTGTTGTAGAAAAAAAAAAGAAGAAATTTCGCTGTTTTCTTACGATTTTTGTGAAGGTTTGTACATGTTTTTTTTTTTTATAAATCATTAGTTATCTATAAAATGTTTTATTTAACCATTTGCACGTTTATTTAAGTATTATTTGTGAATGTTACTTTTTGTTTACCTACTAAAATTATTTCGAGCCTTGACTTGTTTCGAATATGAGCGCGTTGGGCAAAATGGATATGGGTAAAACGGATACCTATCCAGCAAGGCAAATAATAAGGCATAAGGCAAATAATAAAAAGACCAAGATTTCAGGGTTAGCAGACCCCAGCAAGACTAAAACTAAAAGACCCTCAGTCAAACAACAGAACAAAATCCCGAAACCAGATTTTTACTGTTTAGTGTGCGCTGAGAAATACACTGAACCACCAGCCGAAGATTGGATTCAGTGTAATCAATGCAGAAGCTGGGCTCATGAAGACTGCACTTCTTATGTAGGAGTTGGCAGCTACTTCTGTGATGAATGTGAAGACTGATCTTAATTAATTCAACATTATTCTATTTGCCCTTGGGGCGTATCCGTTTTGCCCGACCCCGACGGGCAAAACGAATAATTGATACTTTTTGTTAATGCTCATTATTCATATAGAAATCATTAAAGTTTTTAAGTTTATGTGATTGTTTTCCAAAGATTATTAAACATAGTACAAATTAAAAGTACAAAGAGGTCTATCGATTAACATATTGTGGTTTTATTAATATTATTCCTTAACATATGCGTTTTGCCCGGGCTTCCCCTAATATCTGAAAACAAATTGAGAAGGCGAGGGAAAAAGAAAACTAACGGCTTGAAAGGAACCATTACACATTATCCATAAAATCCACGAATCTCAAAATAAGAACAAAGAAAATTCACCGAAAAAATCGAAAAATCAAATCTTCATTATCTTAATCCAATTCTTGTTCTACAAAAAATAATAAAGTTCTCCATTTAAAATGGCCGTTAAGAAAAGTAAGTCGGCCATAATGCGTAATGAGTTCGTGTTACCCGTTTAGCGGTAGTAGTTTCTTTTAACGGTATTACCGAACAGTATTACCGTTAACGGTAATACCGTTAAAGCTATACCGGTAAGCAAGTGTATGAAGTTCTGCACTAATATGGCTCGGTGCTGGTGGTAATGTTGAAACAATGGCCATTCGATTTTTGCTTAAAAGCCTTGTTTTTTATGTAAGTGAGTTAGTTTGAAGTTACAATGTTCTTCTGCGATAGGAGTTTTTTGAACTAAGATGTTGGTGGTAATTTTATATTTTTGGCTGCGGTATTGTTCGAAAGAGGTACCGCGGTCCTGGTACATAAAAGGCCTACGAAGGAACACAATGGATTTTTAGTCACCACCCACTTGATTTTAGCCATCGGAAAAGAAAGATGTTGGTGGCATATTTGTAGCTTGTCAAAATATTACCTACTGGGATTTAATTAAGTAGTCTTCATTAGACTTTTGACAAACTTGAAAAAAAACTAAACTTGATAAAATCAGAATAGAGACCACTATTTAGTTTTATTATGATTTTAAGTATTCCTAAAACCAAAATCTACTACGGTCATTCTACCGCCTGCAATAATCGTTAGAGTAACGTGTTAAAAATCCACCAAGACTTTTCGTCGGTTAGTTCGAGACCATTTAATTAGTCGCTAATTAGTTTTGTCTTAATTTCATTTACTCTAAGTAGAAGTTGAACGTTTAAAGCGTGAAATTGTCCGCTTATGACAAGGTTTTTAAAAGACTTCCTCCATTTTATGCGAGTTTTAAAAATCATTTTGATTTTGTGATGAAAGAAAATTCAGAGAGGCAGGCGTTGAAAAGACATTGAGAGAAATAAAACTTTGCAAAATTTCGACTTATTATAACAAAGAAGAGTGTAAGGTGACCTAAAATAAAGCACCATATAGTCACGATGTAATCAAAAACAAAGTGGACAAAGGCATACACACCATTCGAAATCCATATTACAATTTCATCCACACCAAAAAGTCCGAACCATATTAAAAACAAAATAAGCAGCGACAACGAATAAAAATCGCGCCTCCAAGGACCAATTTTTCATCCATTCCAATCCCATACAGGCGATCTTCACAAACAAAGGAAAAATATAACTCATATCGATACCTATCTACATTGTATTGCACATAAATTCTCGGCAAGTGCAAAATCGATGAATTTCATACAACTTTAGTACTTCGAGTTAATGACGTGTAAACTTCGCAAACTGACATTAATATTGGAGAACGGAGTAAGAAAAGATGAGTAGAGATGCCATTACGCCGGTAGGTCCGGTACCTTCTTGTATGTCAAATTCGTACGGAGGCCATAACCAAAACGATCAGTGCCGATTGAATCGACGAGGCGTTTGGGTTCTTTGAGACATCTGTCAAAGATTTTTGGTAAGTATGACAAAGAATGGTCGGGTTCAAACTAGACGCATAAGGGTGAAAACAGTTAAGTTCGTAGTCCCCTGCTCACCCGCATTTTAGCGCGCTACGTTCTTAGGCGATTTTCCGTTATGGCACCTCCACTAGTAATTTAGTACTCCATGTATTGGACGTTCACATTGGTTTGTTCATGTAGTACTTGTATATAGGTGCTAAGCGATTAGCACTATGTTCTGGTTATGTGTTTGAAGGTATTAATTTGTATTGGGAATATTGCCTGTGATATTGCTTTGAGTTAGATTGTATTTTGGTCTTTTGAAACAAGATTATGAAGTTGTGTGTTTAAATGTCAATATTATCATTAGAATGGAATAATTGAGTAAGACTTGTTTATTATAATTAGATCTTTCTTCAACACCACCAAACTACCGGAAGCTGTATGATATACAGATTTTTTATATGTTTGAGAGCAAGAATCTGAATTAAAGTCCCCATTTTCAGCATGAGCTAAATTAAATTTTTAGCATCTTTATACCGCTCAAACCACATAACAAAAGTTATATGTACAATTCATAGTTCTCCCACAATAAGGCTATCGCGAAAACCCATCCAAAATTATTCCCTCATGTCTTATTTAACCCTTATCACACCTCACCATCAAACCCTTTCCTATCTGAATAGTCTAAGACCGGCGTGGTGAATAGAGGGGGCGATCTTGCCCCATAAAAGTCAATCTATAGTCGTCCAAGACTATGGTCAATCCCGTTTTGATCCCGTATAGAACGACTCAGATAGAGACACTCTGCTGTATTTTTTTCTGTTTGTTTGTTTGTACCCAAAAAGACTCCAAAACGACTGAACCGATTTGGAAAATTCTCTCATTCTCTCTGTTAAAGCTTCACTCTTCGTGAGAGTAACATAGGATATGCCTTACCCCGATACGGGCAGTAGTTACCACGAAACGCGGGTGAATCGACTTGTGAATAATAATTAGTTCTTTTTTTTTTCAAATATTAATATCCGTGATGTATTTTTTTATAATTTCCTTATTTAAGCACTCCAATAATGTCAATGTATTAGTAATCTATTTGGTACGAAATGCAAGAACTTCTTTTCTAACCCTCCAATACCACGGTCGATTCCATTTTGATCCCGTATAGTAGAAGTCAGATTGAAACGTTATCTGTCTCGTATTAACTTTTGAAGCTTCCTGACCGACGTGGACGTGATGAGGGTTAAGGTATAAGATTGGCTTCAGAAGGAATTAATTTTGCTAACAGTTTGACTTTGTGAATGTAATTTTGAGATGATAATGACGTTTGATGTACGCTATACATTATAGAATTAATGTAATGTAATGTTAAAGTTAAGCATTTTAATATTTTACATTTCTAGTCTAAACTTCAAATATAAATCATGAAGACGAAAAATCTCTGATTAAGGCAATAATATTATTTTTAAACTTCATCACTGAAAAAAATAGTCTTCTAAAATATAACTTTGAAAAGGCTTTTTTTCTTAACCTGTAGTATCCCACTGCTGGGCAAAGGCCTCCACGTTTCGGCTCCATATTTCCCTAGTTATAGAATGATTCAACCATGTAGTCCCTCCAATAGGCTATTATTACGGCCAATCTTCCGAACCCCAACCCAAATACACAAACATTTACAGCTTCAATTCATCAGTCATAGTTTTACGACAGATACAGTCATACCAAGTTATCTGAACTTCAATAATAACCGGCGTTTGCCGATGCATGGCGAGCGCAGATAAGGACCGGCCGACCCCGCCAATAAAAGTAGCCAATCGCACTCGTAAAACTTTATACATATACCATGTTTAATCAGTATAAACGCAGATATTGAGACGTTGGATAGTGGACCTTTGGTATGAGGAGGCTTGTTGTTTGTTTTTAGAAAAGGTCTATAGGTAACTGCGGGATTGTACGAAAGAGTTATCGTGGCCCTGGTACATTAAGGGCTCAAGAAGGAACATGATGAGGTTTAGACGGTAAGAGTTTGACACTCACGTTTTGATACCACAGATGTTTTCTCACCCAAAAAGCGGTCCACAGGGATGCGTAAACTAAGCACCTTCAGGTAGTAAAAAAAAAGAATTCCGTCACCAGTGATAGCAGGTTGATAATATTGTTAACATTCTCATCTATTTATTTCCATTAGACCCTCCAACGATTGCTTCAACCCTTCACCTATACAATCTTCAATCGCATTATCGGAAATTACAAAACCTTCAAAATAAACACAAAACCTTGAACCCTCAAATCCTACAACAGTGATTAATATATAAAGGATAAAGTTAACTGAATCGAAGTGGGCCACTCGACTCTATTCATTACCGTCTATGGAGTCCGCAACTAAATCCGCTCGGATATCGGGTTTGATTCCCCGTTTAAAGTCGAATAGGCCGGAAATCGATTGCTTTGGAAGCTTTACGTTCGAATTGTAGGCGAAAATTGCGAGGATACTAGCTCACTGGATACGGTTTGTTACTGAATTTGTGTTGGGGGACGTGTTTTGGATGATAATTGTTGTAGTACAATGTTAAGGAATTCTTAGTGCTGGCAATGGTAAAATAATGATGGAGAACTACATAAATTGAATCATATTTAGAAACTAATTTTAATTGAAAGTCCAGGTACCTGGTACACTCGTTTTATCTAAACTTTATGTTGAAACTCACAGGAGATACATGATTTACTTAATGTGATACTGTGATTAACCAGTATTATATGCCCGACCGTAAGTAGGCTTGACATGCTTACAAAAAACCTCACTACATTTATAATTACTAAAAACTCTAAAATTCCAAAATCGAACGTCCAACACCCCACCAAAAACGCCAACAAAACAAGCACACTTTCACACTACACCCAATAATGACACATCCAGTAGCCTACATCCTCGGCCGGACTGTGCGAACGGAAATAACGCGCTTAATAGATTCGCTCGAGCTCACAAGTGCGCTGACAACTGTATAATCTATTTATGAGGAAAACTGGACGATTGCCTCTGTTTTAACAGGATATGTACGACAGTTTACGTTTTATAAATTGTGTATGGGCAAACGACTGTTTTGGGTGGGCTGACAGCTTTTAAGCGCTTTAATCTGCTTTAATCTTGGAGGTGCCTTTTATTGTCATCTAGCTGTTTTCTTGCGGCTTTATCGGTGTCTTTTTGGACCTACTGCTCGAACCGTGATAAAATATACCCTAAGTTACTCGGAAGGAGTGTAGCCTTCCAACAGTGAAAAGTCAATAGTATAAAGTCAGTATAAACAATGTAACATTCGTGAGAACATAAAACTTAAAATTACCTTAATCAATTAAATATCAATAAGTACACATATTATTTGATCTTTACACAGACATAACACAAACATTTAAACAAAAGCATACCAATTTTACGCTTTACACTATTAATATTACCATAAAATTCATAAACGAGTACACTTAACCGCATCGCATTAAAGCTAGTTCTAATAGTCATAATAACCGCATATTACCCATAATACCTGCTTATATTAGCCTAACAGTGGACGTTACCAATGCCACATTTAGGCCTCGGCCTCGAATTTTGCGGGCAGCGGGGCGGCAGCGGCGGCGGCGCGGGAGCGGCAGGATCTTACGCGTATATTCATATGGACCGGCCCTCGAATACAGCGGCGCGGGAGCGGGCAACGAGCGGTGCACTCGGTGACCGCCCGCGCCGCCGCCGCTGCCGCCCCGCTGCCCGCTAAATTCGAGGCCGAGGCCTAACGGTTAAAATTATCGATAGTTCTAATATTATTTATGTATGCCAGTAACGACGGCCATTGATATTGAATGCGTTTAGTCCGATAATAGGGTTAGTTGTTCAAATTTCGGAATTCAGTTGATTTATTAGAGATCATTATTTATTTATTTATTTATTTATTTATTAGGAGTTTTGTTTGATTAATTTTGGATCGTGTTTGGAATGCGATAATTTAATTATGCGAATCGAAAATGGTTGACATTCTAATATACAGTGAAATCAGGTATTATGCAATTGCAAAAATATAAGGTTTTAATAATAAATATAATTGTCTATTATGTCATTTATACATACAAAGATATTATATATTTGCATCATTCATTTATACATTTGCATCTTGCACCATAATCTCTTACATACCCCGCAATTCATTCACCATACATTCAATGACTCACTACAATAAAAACCTTTTCCAAAATAAACGAACAAACAACTTACAGTTACAGCACTTCATCACGTAGATTAATAAAACGCGCGATACTCCAAACGTACAGGCGAAAGCACTTACCTGCAAAAAAAAGAGACGCAAATTAAAAACTCAATCATCAATCAAGTAATGGTGTGTCGGCATTACACAGCCTGTATTATGATGATTTATACCAGTAATGGGTTCATTTGGGCGTTTCGGCGCAACGTTTTCCAACTACAAACACTGTGCCACAATTTCACTAGTAATTTTTTGGTCCTGAACACCGAAATGCAGTACTGTGTGCCGTGTCGAGTTCTGTGTGGGTCGTTTTTTTGTTCCATCAGTGTAATTTATGGAAGTGACACTATTCGAGTTGTAGCTGTGTTGGTCTGTTTATTTAGTGAGAGTTAATGTAATAAGTTGCAAATGAAAATACTCGTTGTAATACCGGTTTTAATTACAAATTTTACGAGTATTACGAATCGTATTACTTTGGGAAATTGGCTAAAACTTTTCTGTGTTTCGATTTTACTAATTGCTTTGGTTGATTCCGGTCCATTTCATTTCCCAGTAACAAATAACGTTATATTTTAATTTAAAATTAATACCAAAACACGAATAATTACGAGAATTTTGTTTAAAACACTGAATTTTAACTCCATCCCAAATGGAACTTTGAATTTCATCAGAAATCAGTGAAATTACATATTTCAATATTATTTTGTTCATTCATCAGTTGTATATTTACTTCAAACATTTATATGGAAAAGTACCTATAATTCTACTCCAGTTCAGTATAAAAAAAGTATCAAAAGACCGAAACAGAGTAACGTCCTTCTGTACGCCAAAATAAGCAACACCTCAAAATTTCTAAACTTGAAAACAATTGAAATTCACTAAAAGTCTTTCCATAACTCGTACCCACCAATCAAACGTTCTAAACAATGCGAACACTACAAATTCGTAATGAAAGCCGACGAGCAAAGAATTGCGTGCGAGCGCTGATTGAGCCGAATTATGTTTTGAGGAATGTTACTGCATTAGTTAATGCACAGCGAGGTATGAAAAACATGACCGTTGATGTTGAGGGAATGGATGAGGTTTCAGGTTTGTGGATTTTATTGTTAACTAACTCCTGCTCTCGGTTTTACCTCAATCCCGAGGGAATGAATTCCCGCACATGGATAAAACTTTTGAGCCTTTTATGCGTGCAGATTTAACAAATATAAATACACTTGCACACTCACTTTTTCCTTTACCATATTAGTATGATGAGCCAAAATCTTTAAACGAGTTTCTGCGCATTTAAGAAGGTACGTGAAACTTGTGGGTCCCGGTTGTAATCTGATCATCTTTGGCAATTGTTATTGGTAGTCAAAAGCTCATAAGTCAGACAACTGGTCTTGCATTTGGCATATCATTTAGTCTCAATCACGGCAAAAATACTGACTTTAAAACACAATTCCTTCTAGAAACATCTAGATCGTTGTTCCGCGCATTAGCCGCTCGCTGAATAATGTTCAGTTTGGTCGAAAATTTTCAGATTCCGTGTAATTGTGATTTAGTGCCGCGTTAGAGTTTGATATGCGATAAACTTGCTAGCCCCGAAATACTAGCTTCAGACGTACGATAATATCAAGCTTCAGAAATCATACAATTTAACTGCTCAATTCATGTCTTTGAAATTTTCAGAAAGTGTATAATTTCGGCTACAAGCTTTGTGTGTTGCATTCACGTATAAATAAAAATCAAATAACTATATAAAATTCTTACTGTTATTTTATATTGTGGAATAATGAATACTTTAAAGTTTTTGCTAGGCACATAATATATTCAAAATAACAGTGATAACACTATATTTTATTTTATATTTATTCAAAAATCTTATTGGTGTCAGCCCATAGATACGATTCAATGTTTTAATGCCAATTTTGTTAGCTGCCAACAACGCACGGAAAAAGGCATAATTTTATAACTATAACTTTGCTATAACTAATCTGCAGCTTTAAGAGTAACTAATGTTTTCTTATACAAGTCTAAAACTTCAAAACTATCACTTGAAATAAAATGAAACACCGTAACGTAGGTATCCTATATACATTATTGGACCGTTAAACAGGAATCGGACACAGTGCGAAGTACTCACCGCAGCTCTCAATTAACTATCTAGTGCACTAAAGTAGGTAAAGTAGTACTTCATTCTACTGTACATTAAGTACTCAAATATTGCATGACCTACTGACTATGACTGGCTTTAAAAAGTGTGTGAAATAAGAAGTGATGGGTAACTATAGAAATCTTCGTAGTGACTTTTCATCTTTGGCAGTCGGTTTGATAGTTCGATTATTTTAACGTCAAACTGATCGCATGATGGTAATCAGTGATGACGGCTGCTGTCGTTATAACCCAGCTGGTAGGATAATTATCTAAGCACAAAGTGGAGAACTGGACAGACAGGATAAAGGCTTACATAGAGGCTAAGTTGGTAAAGAGTAGAGAGATGAAATAGAGTTGAGTTATTTACTAATCAAAACTGTTCATAACAAAGAAGGATTAAGTAATCATTTGAGGTCGTTATTTTGGAATAGTATTTTTGTAATAAAAAAAAACATAATTAATGACGTTAATGATATTCTATTCTTCGATAACACATTAATTTAAACACAAATGAAAAAAAACGAGCAAAGAAAGCCTCGCGTGGACTCATATCTCATTACTACTAAAACATACAATAAATCATATTTAATGCGTCAGGCGTCGACTGAACACCATATTAACTAACGCTTATCATTAAACTGTGGAAAAGTAATTACATTATAATTTTTACACGATATCATGAGAATGGCCTCTATTACTCTACGTGCTAATTTGAGGGAATTAACGAACTTTTCTAATAGTACCTAAGTTCTTATGTGAGTGTATTTTAGAGGACAAATTGGTCACTAGAAACCGTCTGAGGAATTTAAAACAAAATGGTAGAAGGACGAAAGATTCTTTTGTTTTTCATTGAACACAAATGTAAGAGAGTAAAAATAAATTTTATCGTTGGCAAAAAGTTTGTATTGATAGCAAACAAAAATCCAGTCTGTTATTTCCATGTAAAACTCATTATTAAAATTATTGAATAAAAGATAACAGACACAACATTTTTAATTTGAAACACAAAATAAAAGCTTAACAATATTATTCCTTACTTCGAAAGCAGGATCGAACGCTCTTTAATTTTAATTTGCTTAAAGCCGACAAAAACATGGCCCGTAAATATAATATTAACCGTTTAAATGTTCTGTAATTGCATTCACAAACAAAACGGTCAGCCTGTGTATTATAGTGGCCCCAGAAAATGTATATTTAATGACAATTATGTGGAGAATTAAAATAATAAAGACCGGCTATCCGGAATACACGAAAAATCCCGCGTGAACCGAACAAAATGGCCAAGTTTATTTCGCAATATGGCGATAAAACTGTAACTGAAATTGTTACTTAATGTTTTCAATTTGGTTAATTTATGTACTGGGGATTAAGCTTCTTATGTACTTATGGGGTCAAACCGAAAACAGTAGGTAGTAGTTAATTAAAACTGGTGTACAAAAATACACACATGCGCTTTATACACATCTGTACCTAATTTATTATTAATTGCTTCTATGCGTGTCATCTTATAAAATTATTATCTCTATGTTATGACATACAAAGCAATAAAAAAGGCAACAGACTGTCAAAAATTCTTTTAGAATACTAACACTATTGAGATACTATAACTAAACTAATTTCAAATTAATACACGGAACTTCCCGTATTGAATGTTGCAAACCCGATACTCGGCTCAATGAACGCAAATAAATTCTATTTATAAAAACAGAACGAAATGTAAGTAAAGAAAAATGAGATCACGACCGCATTTCGTCGGTCAGTCAAACTTTTATGATATCTCGTGTTTCCATTGAGAAACGATAAATTATTTTGTGATCAAAATGTTTGCTGTCTTTTATTAAAATTATACTTTTTGTGGTTGGAGATGATTCATACGCATATTGAGTTTCATCTTTAATATTAAATTAAATTATTTTCTGTCTACTTTTATAACAGATTTGTAAGTACATACTTATATCCTAATGTGACTTTTTTGATCTTTGATATTTGTAACGAATCTTCAGGCGCAAAGTTAAGATTTTTTATGTGACATGTTAAACGCATTTTACTCTGTGTTTTATAGTCTTTCGATGGCGAAATATTGTAAGATTGAGACCTTTAAATATAAACATAGTTTAACCCTATCCCTGACATTTGTCCAACACTGCAAGACAACCAACTAACATACAATTTTAACGTAACATTGCAGCATACAGCTCAAAACAACCCTTAAACTGCCTTCGATCATAACAAACTCATATTAAATGATATAACGTCACATCGGACGTTACAGGCCGTCTCGTCATCTTATATTGCAGTAAAAATGTTAAATATTCAGAAGGGGTCATCTTGAAGGGTTACGACGAGGACATGAGACTGTTTTGCAAGTAATTGCTTGATGTAATATGGACCGACGGCATTGCGACGGTATTAAAAGTATGATAGTTATGACGCTTTTATTGAGGCTGAATATTTTGTGGGCGGTTTTAGTGTTTGAGCTTTTGAAGGATGGGTAGTCTGGATGGTTCGTTTTAATGAAACAGGCAAATCCAATAGTATTCTGTAAAAAAAATACTGAGCAACGTCTTTATTCTGAATCTACCTTAACTTCTGAACTTCAACGAAATTTACTATCAGCAAACAGACCAACTTTTACATTTACAATATTAGAAACTTCAATTCCAAATGCCACAATCTCCGAACTACCACTGCATGTCCGCAGAAACTAATGGGAACAAGCTAACATCCAAACATTTTGCTACAGCCAGCCTACACTACATGCAACGTAATTACGCCTCCCTGTTGACCCAAACTAACGAAGGATTACGGTACACAAGTCCTAACTTGAGACATTTGCAACATAAATGAGATAGGAAGCTCTTCTTTGAAAGCCGAACGACGGAGGCTAAGATGAAGTTGAATCCTCTTGAGTCACGAATAGAAATAACGTGTTAAAGAGACGGGGGGCGCAAGTAGTGGTAGGTGTGGCGCGCTCGGAAATGCACCACGTGTATCTTTGACGCGCGTTTTAATTATAATTTAATTTGGAGTTGGATGTTAATGAAGATCAGGTTTTAAGGTGAAGATTTTAAACTATCCTGTAAAATATATTTATCACAGCTTGACTTTTTGGTGATAAATATTGATATAATTTTGTTACTTACTTTATTTTTAAGTAGGTTCTTAGTGATAATCGGACTTCTGACTCCTAGAAAATTGGACCATAAAAGCTTCTATACAAGTGTACCTACATTGCAAAAATGTTACGAACACCAACAAAAATATTTCATAACACTAGTTATTCATTGTATCAACATACAAATGCACTACACAATCAAGTCAACTAAGAAAACTGCCACTAAAAGCATGAAACTAAACTATAAATATATTCGTTCTTTTAAAACCCATTTCTCTAAGTTCTAAGCTCTTAAAACTCACAACAATAACTGTCGGTATCCAAGTAGAGCCGTAATGTTTGTGATTCCCAATGGATTGTTGCACTCCGAAACAGAAATGTGCTATTTTCTTCACTTTAAAGTTATATATTTTTTCAACAATATTATAAGAAAATCCCAAAAATACTGGACTGCACTGGCTGGGACTGCAAAAGCGATATTTTGGAAGCAGTTTGCAAATGTCGTAAAAACATTTTTATTAAATGACCTACTTTTATATGAAGTGGCATAACATTAATTAGTCAATTGTAATACAGAGTTTAATAGTAAAAAAATTATAATCTGATAAACTAACAAAAATAATACAAACAAAAAATCCCACTCGTCACCATTAAAGTTCCAATTTGTCCATACGTAATCCCAACAGCATTTTTATCGAGTGAAAAAGAATTCATTTTACAAAAATAATGCGTCTATATTTCAAACAATGTATTTCATTTTAAATCTGTAAACGTGCTCGTATTTACGGCATTCGTGCGAACACCAGATGGATGTTATAAATGTACCAATAATTTTTATTCGTACGAAAAATGAGCGGGAATGTGCCGAATGGATAACTATCGAAATCGGTTTGATTTGTCGTAAATATTTTTAGTGGGGCGTTTTCTTTAGAGGGGTTATGACTCAGTTCTTGTAAAGGTCGACTGACTAAGGGCCAAGGTGACCTATTGTTTCTTTGTTTATTAGGGACAACTTTATTATTTCAATATTTACGACATCATTCATAAAATCACAACTATAAAGTTAGGATCCGACTTATAGTTTCAATATATACGCAATTTTAAAAAGATAACATTTTCAAAGTCCTTTATGCATTGAGGCTACCACTAAAATATACGGTTGAATAACAGCGTCCAAAGGAACTAAGTTAACCCATCGCTTTGCATTTAAATGACAATTGCATCGTCAAACAGTTTACTCGATTACTGACGTCCACTCACTGTTCTAATTTCCATTTCCCATTTATAAATGGATCCCACACCTCGGACTTACAAAATAGACGTTTAGCAAATTGATTTTCAGCGAAACTAGCTAGTTAGATAGACTAGCTATTGGTCAATAGTTTCTTACGTCTATAGAAGGTTTAACTGCTCTAGGTGGCTGCTAAAGGTCATTAGATTTGTCACAAAGTCTTACCATCTCTTTTTCTTATCTCAAAGAAAAACAAAATAAACTGCTTGTTTCAGCTGTCATTCATTCACACCAAAATACTGCTACATTTAGGAATATCGTACCCAGGTTATAGACGTCAGATAGTCAGTCGCTTTTTGTGAATCGTATAGCTGAAATAAGAGGTAGTACAAATAGTATTATATTAACGTCTAATTTATAAGTACTTCTTAGCTTTTGATGTTAGTTACTTACAATAATAAACAAACCAGGAAAGAAAACCTCAAGATAGCAATCACCAATCTGTGACCAACTGATGATGAATACCCACACAATTTCCAGCACCCAGCAGAACTGCACTCGCATAAAGTATGACGTCACACAATGATATATGCGATCGAAAAACGCAGTATTCATTATATCTTGCTTACGGAAACAATTATAGGGAGCAGCTGGTCTTCCAATAACTCATAGGATTTAAACCGCTTGCGACTTGCACGAGATTCTTTTTGTGTCTGGCTTTTAAGTGGATATTTGCATCTAAAATAGTCGTTTAAACTTTATGTGTGTGATTTACATTGTTTGTATTATTTATTGTTTAAGTTTTTGTTGTGTAAGTTTGTAGTTACCTGTGTAATAATGTAGTTACCTCAACTTAATATGTTGAAGCCTACTTGAGATTTTTGAATAATTTCATAAGCAAACTCACAAAAGTTCTACATTTACCTACATCAAAAACAACCGTTAAAATAGTCCCATTTTCACTCAGCCATTCCCGCTTAGTAACAATTACGTAAACGTATACCTATTCGTACATGGTTAAACGGGTACTTATGTACTGATCCCTCAGTGGAAAGTTCTAAGGGATTCCCAACTTCATTATTAATTTATATTCACTCAATAGCTCTTACTTTCGGGACTGAGCTGTACTTTGTCAATCCCGAAATGTTTTGGAACAAGGGGAGTTAGTTGGGTGAGTGTTTTAAAAGTATTTGATAGTGTATGTATACTTATGTTTGTATTTTAGAAAATAAGTACATGTTTACTTGTTCAGATAGATAAATCCGTTGTGCGCTTATGTATGTATGTAAAACAAATACCTTTGCGTTGGTAATGTTTAAGTCGCATTTTTTAACCCAGAACCACATGCTAATCACTTGTGCTTTCGAACTTTGCTACAAACTCCGTACATATCATAAATTATTGTACTTTAGTAGTGAAAAACAATACCCGCGTTCTAAGCTGCTGAAACAATACATCTTGTAACACAAATCCAATAATATTCCGATCTCCTTACTAGAAGGCGAACTTGGGCCAATCCGAAAAAAAAACAAAATGTCTTAAATTACAAATGATATTATACAAAGACTCTCAGAAAAAAATATATAAAATATCCTTAATTCCTTTACGTCTGAATTACGCAAAAAATCGCCCCAAACAATTTAACAGTAATAACGTATTTTCTTAAAGTATTCTTATTATTTGCTTTTGATGTAAATTTTGCAAGTGCTGTACTTTTTTCTGTATCTCCTCAGTTCCTTTGAGATGTTCATAAACCGAAAAATTAAAGGAAAAAATGGCTGTTTGTATTTTGTTTCTCTTTGATTCAGATATAGCCCGGAGGCATATTCTTTCAATTACTTTCTTGAGTATAATTACAGATGCGGGCTTTGGGTATTATGAAAGATTAATTCGGTATTTTACCGTGCTCGTAATTGTGTTGAAATATTATGTAGCTTAATTAAGTATGCCTTTAGTTTGAGTATTAAAACTGGTAGGTAAACAAAAAATTAGTTCATGTTTCAGATAGTAAGAATGATTGAAAATCTACATCAATTATGTAAAACTGTGCCACAAAGTCTTCTATCGTTGTCAACCCTTCAACGGCCGCGTCACGCAAAAAACTTGCAAGTCTAAAATTTCCAAAAAGTTTTTTCCTCAAATTAATAATTTCGTAAGCAAATCAAACCGGTGCCTTCGAATGGCCGCCCAAAGTTTCTGAATAAATACGCTTCCTTCCTTCCTTTTGAAAACATTGCTTTATTGCTATTTATAATAATTATTAAACAAAAAAATATTGATTGTTACAAAAAATATATACCAACAAATAATTATGTAGTTTTGTATTCCTCTCCACGACAACTATTCCCCGCAATTAAGTAACAATTCAACATTAATGTTTAATCGTTGAATGGTATGCAGATTACACAAACGGACCGCAATAAAACGATTAAAAACAGTATTAAACAATTATAAATATACATTCGTGGGATCACGCATAGCCTTTTTTCAAAATGACATAACCTAGCGTTCTTTAATAGTTGTAATACATGCACAAATGTCTGAAATCAGAATAAAAGTCTATTTTAAAAATTACTACCAAGTTATTACCCACATGATTTTAATGTATGCAAAGTCACAGTTTCGGTTACAGTTATAAAAATGACGTTTGCAATGCCTCCTAAGATAACTTACACCTTCTTATAACCAATTTATCACACCAATTTATAGAAACAAATAGGTAACTGAACCCTTCATTTGGTTGTCCATATTTCGCACCAGCCTATCACGGTGGTTAGCCAAGCGGCCTATTTCTAACACTAAATTATTCATAGCTTTGAAGGCCTCGCTAAGTACCAACTGTCCCGTCGGCGGTTCAGGGTTGGATCTCACCTTGTTGGGAAAAGTTTTATTTTTATTATTATCAGCAAAGTATGGATATTAACTCATTTAATTCACGTTTACTGTAAATTAATAAAAGATTTTACTGATTATGATGTCAAAGATTAAACTATTTATGATATAGGCTGTCTTGTATCATATCATAAGATACAAGTTTTAGGGTATACTCGAAAAAATAAGGTTAATTCTATAGTATACACACAAATATAATGAGTAAGAAGAGGAAAAGGGTCCCCTGTGAATTTTCTCATCACCATTCCATCTGATGCGGCTGATGAGATATTTTAAAATTGTGTAAAGATTACATCCCCGTCAGATATACTGGATAAACATATTTTACAGCTAG
The DNA here is from genome assembly GCF_030705265.1 of Helicoverpa armigera. Taxonomy (NCBI): domain Eukaryota; kingdom Metazoa; phylum Arthropoda; class Insecta; order Lepidoptera; family Noctuidae; genus Helicoverpa; species Helicoverpa armigera. Next base: position 1,264,229 of record NC_087132.1, on the reverse strand, counting down.
AACGTGGTGAAAAAACAACAGCCTTCGTACTAGTAATTTCGCAACATGACTTCCAATTTCAAAGTTAAAACTTTATCCACTTATAAGGCATCTGTCTAGACGTACAGCCGAGACCTAACGTGTTAGGTTTACAACCACAGAGGCTAAATTCAACAACTGAGGCCAAGCATTTTGAGGTTGGTGGTTGGTGATGCTCGCAAACATTCCAATCGCAAACATTGGTGATAATCTGGCAAACATTGGTATGGACACGTTCGCTCCGTGCACTGTTCAAATTGTTCTTGGTTTTGTTTAGAGGGGAATTTCCCAATTTCTGTGGAACTGTATTGCTGGCACAAACGTTTGAGGGTTAAACCATAAATCCTGTAGTTGGGTGTTGCGACCGCAGTAACCTGTAGGGGTGTGATATGATGACGTAACTATGTGACATTGTAATCTCTCAGGTGGTTATATCTTGAGAGGGACTGGATTATGGCTTTCTATGAAATACGAATGAAATATTACGTGTTGTGAATATTTCTATTTTGTAGGGAGAATCAGGCTTTTGTGTGCTCTAAGAAGTAGACAGAAGTCTTTTTAACGTTGCCAATTGTCGTTGCCGTTTGCATGAAGTCCTAATTATATGTTTTGAACCATCACTTACATATTTATCCGTCACCATTCTTTCAATTAAGTATAAAATTCTGGAAATGTATCTAACAAAATATCAGTAAGTATCAAGTAATACGATGATTTAAAATAATTCGCGTTTGTCCAACATGTGTGCTAAATGTATGGAAATTGCTTTCGAAACCCATTCTAGATTAGGAGGTTTGAGCTGAATACATAGTTAATTATTAAAAGGTAAATTTTTATGTTATCTATTAGATAATCGAATAAACCTAGTTTTTACAAACACAGAATAACATGTAAAAATACCTGAAATAAATATTTTAATCATGCACCAACGTGTTGTTTCCACTCAAAATGGGTGCTTCGCTCATAAAGGGTGCCAGATACCGCGTACGAACGTACTTAAGCCTATTTAACATAAATAAATAATACTGGAGGCAGTTACGCCTGATTTATGGGACCCGCAGTAATTTTTGTAGGACCTTAATTGAATAAAGAAGTTGGTACTGAAGCGGTGCCTACAAGCACGTACGTACTACGGTTTGCAAACGTGTATTTTTTTCAGTACCTGGGAATATTTATAGCAATTAATAAATCTTAGCTGACAAAACGTGGTTAAAAATATATGTTGTATTTTTAACAATGACGAGACATAAAATATGATGCAAGATATTCACTTCCATTACGCAGATGCTATTAGCAAATAATACCAAAAATAATTAATTAAACAAAGGCTTTGCCTAGTTCAACTACAGGGGCTTAAAATCCATTTATATGTATACGGCAAAGAGAATTCAACATTATGATATTTCAGGCTCATGTGCAATTTGCTCCAAATACTTAATTACAACATCTGGTCTTTTCATTATTAGTAGCACTATAAGCATGTCTTATCTTTAAATTGAACAATTTAAACATTTTTCAATCAAAGGTCCCTATTCCGAATCAGTCTTACTAAGGAGTATCGGGTTGCTATGGTAACTAGGTTGAGGAAGACCGATAAGAAGTCACCCCATATAAAATACTGATGCACTCAGCTACATCTGGTTGGACTGGAAGCCAACCCCCACATAATTGGGAAAAAGCTAAGCAGATGATGCCGATTCCAAACATAGAACTTATTTTTTTTCTCCTATATTTTCTTCTCTTTAAAATGTATCACAATGCACTTCCCTCCCTAGAATTGGACCACGCCATCAATTCCCCTTGGCGTCATAAAGGCAGTGTCCACTCAGACACTCATAACACAGCGATTAGTATGCAACTATGCACGCAACGTCTGTGACTCGAATTGATTACACTGTAGTGTACAGGCAGATTTCAATAATTGCTAAGAAGACTTTGAATGCAATAAAGATATTTATTTTTGCAGAAGAAAATGATATTGACATAAAATAATATTAATCTGTAAAGCAAATTGGAAAAAAATCTGAAAGGCAGTTTTCAGAGATTATTTGCTTTATTAGATTTATCAATTTCCGGGGTTCAAAGAAACTTGATTCTGTTTCTACTTTGAGATTTATGAAATTACATTCTTTAAGCAACATCTAATGATACACAAATATTGACACTGTCTTTTTAGCTACTTATTCGTCTATTCTGAATACCACTCAAGACTTCACTCCACAACTTTTATTTACAAAACCCATGAAATACCCAAAGAATGACCATAAGTTGACCATATAACGTCACAGCCGCCGACAAGCCCCCGCCGTGGCTAATGGACTACGCTACTTTAAACTTTTAACGATCTTTACTCAGAGCTATGCTTTACAAAATGTACAGCAAATGGTTCGTACGTTCAACTTCTAGCAAAAACAGTATTAGACTTTTAAAAAATAGACTTGGTTACATGATGTGGAATGCATTAAGGATGTCTAGGCTATCGTTTAACTTATGTTATGTAAAGATTATGTTGTAAGTGTCTAGACTAAATATGGAATTTTGCGTCAAGTTTTATAAACATCTTTTGTTCGGGTAATTTTTCACTTCATTGTTACATTGAGAAACACAAACAATTGAGATAGCTGATAATCGGATGACTTAGCTTTGGTTGTTTTTGTGTAGGTACATTGTATTAAAAATACACTCAATGTAGCCACATTAAGTTCTACTACGTCGTATGTTTGAGTAATATTCATTTTGTTACGAATATTATACAAATCGCTAAAACATTTACAAAATTCTTAACAAATCAAACTCACATACCCTCAAAGTTAACCCTCCACCAAAAAATGCAAAACACTTTCATAAACCCCAAAAAAGCGAACAACTCAATTCGTCGAACTCTAAAAATAAGTCGGAATTTTTTAAACCTGCCAACAATTTGGAAGTATGTCGCCAGTCACGTGTTCTCAAGTAATTCAGTAGGCGCAGGATACTTCGGAAACTTTCCTGTCTCTTTAGATAGGCAAACTTCGATTAGAAACTAAGCCTGTGCTTCGGAGTTTGACAAGTGGAGTCCAACTCCATGTTGTAAAGAGTAATTGCATGTGACTTTTTTATAGTTTGGAAGTTGAGGCGCTTGCCAAACTCGAGGTATACTTTTGGGAATTTGATAGATGCGGTTATTGGGAAAACTTTGTGAAGAGGTGAGTCGGACTTTGCTGTCTATTTTTAGGCGCTTTTAACATTTGAAAGGGTCTTCAACTTTTTTGTATATTTTAACGTTTTGGTTGGACCTCATTTTGCACGTTCTGGGACGAAAACTTTCAATGTAATAAATGTTTAAGGGTATTTAAAGTATTTAAATCCTTTTTGTAAATGTGTACAGTAACATCTAAACTATTCAATATATCCTCAGAATTCAAACGTCATTTCAATACATTTCGTGCTACCATTACTTCTATTCAAGTCATCCAATAACAGAAGACGAAGCTATACATTCATAAATACTGTAACACAAGCATATTGAATCCATTTCAAAGTACTAACTTTACCAGTTTATGCTAGCAAAATGCAGAATCCAGTACAAAGTGATAGGTATTCCTGTAATAAATTACATTAGAATATACAAGCTTCTCGTAGACTGAAACCAAACAGTCCAGCTGATTAATTACCCAGCTCGCCTTGCGCTAAAATAAAAAGATGTATAAACAAATTCAACGTGGTACTATCGATCTCCATCCTTTTATTTGTTCTAGAATGTTCGTTTTAATTTTATTCTATACCTGTTTGTGAGGGAAATGTGTACTCTTTTATATTGCACTTATCGTTGATACATAAACATTTGTACATCATACAAAATTTTGGTTTAACCTTATTCCACAATTTCATAAAGGCTTGTGCATTTGCTAATGAGCGCACACAGTTTCTTCAAGCAAACAGACCACACTATGACGCAAAGATCCGGAGCCTACAAAGGCGAAGATGATCAAAGTAATCTTTTGAACCAACACGCGGCTCCAGATAATATACCTACAGCTATTGAACATTACAAGACCACAATTCCAGTAATAAACACCTTCAGAGATTAAATCTATAAAGTTATATATGTTCCAAATCTTCCACGTTACCGCGAATAATTTATTCTAACAACGGTATAACGAAATGGTAATCGAATGCCACATAGATTTCGTATAAATAAATTCGGTACGTCGTAAATCTCAATAAAGTCTTTTGGGCGGTTTTTCACGCCAGAACATTAGTTCGGGCACAACAGTCTCTGGGTTTAGCCTTGAACTGAGAATCGATTTCTTGCGACAATAGACCGCGGATGAGAAATTAGATTGCTTAATTATAAAAACTTAGATCTAAATTACATCGTCTGGAACCTATAATATTTGAGTAGTAAAAAAATAGTTTGTAACTTTTGGGTTTTGAAATTGTTGTTATTATTGACTTAATAAATAAATTGAAGACGGGGCGTCATAGGTAATACCAAGTTATAACATGAAATAAAAACATGAAAGACATGCAAAAATAATATTATAGTTTTCTTCAAGCCATTATTCGTCAAATCCTCTTCAAAAGGAGAGACGATCCAGGATCTAGCAAATACAATAGAGCTTTGTCATCCGATATCTTTACGACTTTAGTCACCTTTCGATTCAAAGTTCATTCACATTCATGCACCAGCGTGTATTATGAGGTCATCAATGTAGAACATTGAACCACCCGATGGTATGTACTTGAGATAAAATTAAAAATAGAGGTTTCAGCGTTTCATAATCGGTACATCTTGAGACTCGTTCGGGTGGAATTTATAATGACACTTGGCATAAATTGAGGGCACCACTCGAACCCCGGCTGTTTATGTGAGATATAGGCATCTGACAGTATCCGAGACCCGAAGCGGTATGGGGGATATTGAATATTTTGGGATGCATCCCTATGCCATTGCTTGGGGATTGGGCGATCAGAAAGCAAAGAGCTAGTAAACCGTTACAATTTATGGACGTAAATAGTATTATGTCTTATTTATATGTTAAGCTTATATGTGCTTTGTGCCAAGGGCTGCATGTGAATTGGAGATTGTTGAACGTGGCCGTTGCTTTTATTATCCTCGCATGAAACCGAAGTATATATGGTTATTGTCTATTTTCAATATCAAATATGCACTACACTGAAACTTACACAAACAAATATCCTATTCAATGAGTCAACATTAGCTCAAAGTGTGTTATCATTTAATAAATTCAATAATGTCATCGGGACGTTACGCATTCATAATAATGACACTTAATTAATGACCATTATTCACCCGTGAAACATTAGCATAATCATTCACCATTTCATCCAAGTTATTAACCCGTAAACCGCCGACTACAAAAAAGCCGATGGCATCCGAAATTCGGCGAACGTGTAAACACAGACGATGCCAACAAAACACAAACAGAGACGGGCCAATTTTACTTAGTAGTTAATCTGTAATTCGTGATTCAAATCCCCGGCGCGGTCGATGCGACACCGCGCCTATCCGTTTAAATGGACAGAAAAAAGACGAGGTGCGGCCGATTCGAGCGTCGGGAGGCGGTTATGTAGTGAGCGGTCAGCGTTGCCTCAATAAGTAATGGTTGACTTGCTTGCGGAGGGTAAAGACGTAGTGCTGTGTAGCATTTTCGCTGTAAGCGATAGCAGCGAAACTGTGATACATAAATGATCTCCCTTTACTGAATTGGTGTAACCGTCTAAATACTACTAGTGCTCGAATTCTTATACCTAGGTACTTTTATATTTTGAAGGTTTATATTTTTTGAAAAAGAAAATAACTTACATACAATTCAGATAAAGATTTTTAGTTACACTTTCTCCACCTTACTGTCACATTTTAAAAAAGTAAGAGGCTTCATTTAGTATTCCCGTATAATATATGCCTCACTGAGCAAAGTACTCCTAGACATTGCAATGCTTTACCCAAATCACAGAGGAGCATAATTGTCTACCGTAAACTGTGACAATATTCATCACTTGTCCGCACTCCCATTTGATCGACACCACACAAAAGCCGCAACAATTTGTCGCTACATATCACACCAGGCCTTTACATGTACATTCAGACTGCACTTTGCGGCGCTAGAAGGACAGAACACGCCATTGGGGATCCGCAAAGCTAAATTGGACTTGGGGACCGGTCACTTGGACCGTTCCAACCGACTTGTTTCTTTAACGCTAAGCAGCAAAATGTTTTAGATATGCCAATAAAGAGATAACGAAGTAAAATAAGGCAATTCTGCAAATGTTATTTCTTTAGTATCATCGCGAACATTTGTTTCGGCGATTACTTTGGATGTGTTTATGGAAATGAGGGTATTTGTTATGGCAATGTTCCTGCAAGTATTGGATGTTTCTAAATTGAAATTCTGCGTGTGTAATTGAAAATTCTCAACGTTATTGCCGTTTACGTCATTGTGAGAGGATGTTAGTTTTATTACTGCGTATACGATAATTAAATTTCTGAATTTATCTTTGTTTTATGGTAATGTTACATTTTTGCTGTAATGGGGTAATTGTTTGAATACATTACTAAGTGCTTCTAATGTTGATTCATGTCTCTTGAGGAAAAGAAACATCATCCAAAATAATCCAGAATGTAAACTACTCAAGATAAATGCATAAAATAGATTTATCAATCTCAAAAGACCCATACAAAACATTCCAAAATGGAAACTGCACTAGAATTTCTTTTTCATAATTGAAAACGGAACTGTTGGACAAGTTTTCAATACAATTCTAAGGAACACGTGCTATTCAGACATACTCTGGGGGTTCGACACCGTTGCTCCATACTTCGGAACCAGCAGATACAAATGTTGCAATGGCACCTTTACAATACACTTTTCCTGTTACACTATCCTAGTGTCCGATTCTCGATCTCTGTCTTCACTGGAAATCTTATTTCTATTTGCTTGTGTTTTATATTGTTTCGTATTGTTTGCCTTTTTTGCATTTGAGTTTATGGCTTTATTTTAATTTTCGTACCTACTCTTATTTTCAGTTTCTAACCTCGAGTAAGCTGCTTTGTCATTCTTTTTGGAAACAAAAGGCCTATTTTCAGTCCAATAAAAAACCAAGTCAAAAGCAATTAAATAAAATACTTGCAATTTTAACCTAGAGACACAAAATAAATAGGTACAGAAGTCAATCTACATACAAAGCGCGTTCGAGTCACGCAGACATAGGTGTCTATGTGTGCGTATCACAGACGCGCTGTCTCAAAACAACTCAAAACACTGCGAGCGCGGCTGCCGTTTTCTTGAGATACGCGCGTCACACACAAGGTAGATAAATGTGCACGCGTTGTGATACCTAACTGTAATTTGACTGTAATATTCTTAATTTTAATAACAAAAGAAAAAGTAATAATGGAGCAACAAAAAAAGTAGTATTATAATTGTTCAGTGGACGGTTGTTTTAATACAACAATAAACAGTGAACTGTCGTTTTTTAGCCTGCCGGTTGAATCAGAGAGGTAAGTACCTATAGTATGTAATGTACCTACTTATTTTCTTATATTTCGATGGTTCGTTTAATAAACGCAGTAGGTGCAATTAGGTGGGTAGGTAAGCGCCCCGATAGGCTGATGATGATGATGATGATGAGTGTCGACCCAGGCGAACCTGCCTACCCTCAAAGATTATTACTAGGTAGTAGGAGTTGATACATTTTTGTGATGATGGCGAGAGTATGTTGTAAGGTAGACGAAATAAAACCGGTCAAGTGTGAGTCGGACTCGCACATCAAGGTTTCTGTAGGTAGAAGCAAGCTTAGATCAGGGACTTTACCAACCAATTTCTTTTTGTATGTATAGGTACAAAAAAAAAATCGCAAGAGGTACTTTGTTTTACATGGTGTTTTATGGTATATATGTATGAATAACAAAAAAAATCGGTAAAAAAAACTTTTAAGTTAAACGGTTTTATCTTATGTGCACTGAAAACTAGAAAATAAAAAAAACTGTTACTTACCTATAAACCTACATAGGTGGTCCCGGTCATATTCCACTAAAATAAAAACGTGGGGCCCTTTGCCTAACTATTGCTGTAATACTTTCTTCTAGAGGTATAATAGGTGTGGATTTCTACTTACTATAATCGTAACTGGAGATTTTGACAATCAATAATCAGCCGTAGCGGCTTCACCAGCGAACGCCGAGCTCACGATCTACCAAAGTATAAAGATATGCTTTGCCATAGGTAGGATTTCAGAGGGCCCCACGTTTTTATTTTAGTCTAATATGACCGGGACCACCTATGTAGGTTTATAGGTAAGTAACAGTTTTTTTTATTTTCTAGTTTTCAGTGCACATAAGATAAAACCGTTTAACTTAAAAGTTTTTTTTACCGATTTTTTATTTTCTAGTTTTTAGTATTTAATGAAAATGCCTACCGAATATTCCTCATTCTATATATGGTTCAGCAGCGGTGAGGGAGTGCCAGACTCTTACTGACTAAAAACCGTTGTGTTTCGTCGTAGGCCTTTTATGTACCAGGACAATCCCGCAGCCCAAGCAGGCCTTGGCCCTGTTGGGCCCCGATGGGGTTGCTGACAGTATTCTACTTGAGTAGCCCTTTCATTTGATACCCATATTGAGGGTGTTGTGGAAAAAATATGTAATCCGCCATTTTGTACCGGCGGCCATCTTGGATTTACAATGTTATCGATATTAGTATATTGTATTGTCATCGGAATTAAAGGTGTGTACCAAATTTCAGATCAATCTGACAATAACAAGGTACTTAAATTTGAATGACTAAATTTGACCCAAGAATAAATAATAAAACAAACAGGGTAAGCTAAATAAAACCGTTTAATTATTGTTTCTGAAAAAGTTCGGTGTGTCGTTCAAACTAATTTCCGTTGAAAGTGTTTAACCTCTTGTATGCCACATCAAATATTTTATTATTATTGGTTTATATTTCATTTTTCCTGTTTTATTTTCAACAATAAATAAATAATTAGATACGAGTAGGTACCACTACCACGTTAGTTTTATGCGCATAAAAAAGTTGACAACCCTAGCGCGACCGCCGAGTTTAGGCATGAAAAGTGAAGTACATACAATGATTGACTTCTGTACCTATGTATTTTGTGCTAGAGATTACCTAGTAGTTACTTTGTAACAGTACTCTGTCCATTAATTGTGTTTATTTTTTATTCATGCAACTCAAACAAGAGTTTATGCCGCGTGTGAATAATATCGCGTTACAATCAAATTGACATCGGTCGCTGCATATGCAAATTTTGTATCAGCTACTAGTTTGACTTTTTTCAAACCATTTGACTCGTGTAACTGCGTAAAATAAAGTATTTTTGTACTTGGTTTTCATTTGTAAAATACCTTGGGTCTGGTCAAATTTTGGGTTTTAAATTACGTTACATCACTTGGTTCTCAGCGGGACACATCGAACTATTGCTTACAGCCTTTCACAGATCGGCCGTCTTGCCGAAGGGCGTCTCATGCAAAATTTGCTCTGTCAAGGTCCCTACTGAAGAATCTGCTTACCCCAAAAGCCCTCGGGTCTCCGTCTAAATGGGAGGCAAGCAAACAGATAATCAAATAAAACCACCAACTTTCAAGATAAGCAGTTTCCAAACAAACAAAAACTAAAGAATATTCAAGTACAATCCGCGATAGATAAGTTGGAAGAAAAAATGATGGGTCTTGTAAGACGGTCCTTCTATCCGTAGTTTGCTAACATCTGGGACTCGGCGGTAAATTGCACCCGAGGGATGTGTCGATTCAGTTATACTACATTTGTTGCTCACCCAGTTGCGGCACCGAGATAAATAGGAAATGGCTTTTTACCCGGCTTTCACGGTATATCTATTGTGATATAAAAGTATCGGATGGTATAAATTGGCGCATTTTTCTTCAGACTCCAGCTTTGTTGGTCTTAAAATTCTTACGTATTGGTCGTTATTATTTATGAGTTTGTTTCGGATTTGGATAGTAAAATTGTTTTATATCATCGGGGTATTTAAGAAAACCAGATAAATGCATTTGTTTGGATTTACGGAACACTAAATCTTACTTTATTTTATTAGCGTTGTTAATTAATATCTTGGCTCGGTTTCGCCGTATAAAGATATCTGCGTGTGATATTATAGGTACTTACTCCATTCATTAATATTAACCATGACACCAATAAACATATGGAAAAATTAACTCTAATAAAAAAAACCCAAATATAATCCAACACCAACATATAAATAGATACATATAAGCCAATAATTCCTCTATTAAAGTCATAAAGATAGCACCACAATATTTTATGGCATTTTTACGTTCATCCCCGCAGTTATAATATTTACATTTCATTTTATGGTATCGTCCAAGTTCGTGGTATAGGCGACCGTGTTTTTATATTTCCCCTTAAACACAAGTTTTATATATTTGGACAGACGGACGGAACGACGGGACACGATTGGTCTTAAGTTTAGTGAATGTTAGACAATGATAGTAACCATCCTACAAGCTTAGACTAAATTCTCAAGGCTCAAAGTATTACATTAGTTAAAATTATAATTTTACCTAGAATGGCTGTGATAAAAGCGGTTGCAATTTCGGTGATTGCTGCAAAAATTTCTGCAACTATTTTGGGCATGCAATGAAGTACAAAATGCTTCCAGTTTCCGAGAAAAGAGAATTGGCCTCCAGAAAATAGTATTTTTTTACAAATATATCTGCAGTTATTACATACTACAGAATTTAACCACCGTTACCAAAACCCATACGAGACACTGCAAGTTTTAACACGTCTATAAAACGCCATGGCCCATTTCACGCGATACCAACCTTGATGGAATCGTAAACATTAGACCGAAATAAGCGAGCCAATATCAATCAGTAGAACGAAAGGTGCGCCCTGTTTCTGATATTGAAAATGTACGGGAATTTTCTAGAATATAGGCTGGGGTTTTTGTTTTTGGGGGGTGGGATTTGGTTAGAATATTTAGATGTTAACATAATTGCAGAGTTAATGTGACGGTAAGATGACGATGGTATTTTTTACAGATGGTCTCGTTTCATTGTTTAATTGGTCAGCAATCCTTTTTTATACCTGTAAATACAAATATTGTTTTATTTGAATTTAGCTCAAATCATTGAAATAGTGTACCGATAATATTTTTCTATAATCTAAATGAAACCACTAGCCAAACCTAACTTACATTTTGACTATTCGAATGTTCACCCACGTGCAAGTCTGACGAAGATGAAGTATACTCCATAGCTTACATTTTTAATATACCAACCTCAAACACCTTTCAATCAGTTGAAAGGCTGCTTGGGATTCCACTCGGCTGCCCCACAAACAACTTAATCGCCAACATAGAATTTTGGTCTAACATCTAAACCTATTTGTCCGGTCAAGCAATCTATACCTACAGAATATATGTGGGTAACTACTAAATTGATATACAAATTGATTCTAGATGCCCCTCTTGGCAATGTTCCGTTGGACGTTGGTTCCGTATATTTACATAAACTGAACTACATACGGTGCGCATGCGATCAACGTTTATCCTTGGCTATTACCTATCCTGTAATTGATAACGGTCAGTGTAATTTAGTTAGCCAAATTGTATGGGTGCTACAGAGTAGGGTACTATTGAATATGGAAGTTAGGTCTTTTGAAGGAGAAGGAGGAATTAAATTAACTTTTAGGCGGTTAGGTTTTATGTAACGGTCTATTATTTTCTTTCACAATTACCATATTTAAGTCCCTTTATTTTTGTTTCATAAAATGTTCTTATCTTAAAGGGCTTAGCAATGTATTCACAAATAAGTAAGTAGTATTTGAGTCCCATATACTTATTGAGAACAATTTAAGCCATCATTTGTAACTACTATTCACTAAATCAAACAAAAACCAGTCACCCCATAAAATACATTCTTCAAAACAATTGCAACAAACCATCAAAGAAAAACAATAAACCGACTTCAACGAAACGAAACAACACAAACATCTTGTTTACTCCAACAACAAGCAAGTAAAAGCTAGCTCAAAAATAATATGAAATAACTCAAGCGCACCCTTCGTTAAGATAGGGGCTCATTTTCTCGAAAACCAATAGCATTGCAATATCAATAATCAATTGGTGCATTCTTGGCAAGAATTCAAGTCTATTACGGAGGCGATATAAGCGAGCACACGCAAATGTATTGGGATCCTTTGTGAGTCTTGCATCTGGTCTGTATTCTGCCTTATATTTTATGCTAGTATTGAATTGTTTGGGTATAAATTGTAACGATAGGATGTTGCCGAAGTGTTTTGGATTTGGTCAGTTTCGGATTAGTTTTGCTGCTTGTGTTTTGTTTTGTGTCAAGGTTGGTAATATGTTTTGATGTTTTATGAAAGCGTTGCTGAATCTGTTTTGTGCTATCGAGTTAATATTGGCGTTAGGAGTAGAGAAACTATATACATACTTGCTGTAAGAGCATTTTTACGCTAGCGCATTTTGTCACGCGTATTCGTTCTTAACTTTTCTAATGGTCTTTCTTAGGCATTGTTAGTACCTGTACTTGTCAATTGTTCTTAGTAGCCCGTATAAACGCGGCAACAAACATTTTTCCCAAGACCGAAATCCAAATATTTCCCTATCAATATAACACCATGCCAATTTGTTCCTATCAGTCAAAATGTCAACATTACTTGGAACATTCTTGTACTGAAGTTTAGTCAATTTCATGTAAAATAATGGACAGTTCACGACCTCCCGTGTTAGTCACGGTGACTCGTGGAATTCGCCATAACTCCACCATGCAAATTGTGAGTTTAGTACCCTTTCTTGTGTTAATGATGGAGACAACTTAATGTATTTGTTTGTTCTTGCTTGAGGTGTTCATTAATGTTGGTGTTAGCGTAAGTACCATGCTTATTGCTATATTATTTTTGTTACGTGTGATAAGGCTTTTTGCACTTCTTTTAAAAATTACATGCAGTGAAAAAATAAATCATAGTAGGCAACAATATACCTATCATGTTTTACGTATCCTACAAAAAATATGTCACTCACCTAATGCTAAAAGGGCGATTCCACTCCCTATTTTTGAATTTACAAAAAATATCGTGAACATTATTTGAAGAAAATAACGATATTTTAACCGCAATATTCCCTAAGGCTATGACTTAATAATTTAGGTGTGTGATCACTAATATCAAAATGGATACGTGCGTGCGCGCCCTTCAGGGAATAGCCCTATTAAGAATCGAAATAGCTATCGTGACACACAACCACAAAGGTTGATAAACAGTTATCGTTAATTCCCAAACCTAGTTTCTCCAATATTAATATAAATTTCAGTTTTATTCAGCCTATCTCAGCAAAGTCAAACAGTAATAAAATCGAAAAGTAAATGAGAAAATACGTGCGTTTTTATTTGTAAAAGAAAATTTCGTTCAAATAAAATGGAATGAAATATCATCACACGACTGACATGACAATAACAGTTTATCGTCAAGTGAAATATGAACGAGAATTTAAAGCCAAATATAAATATTATAAAGCTTGTCAATTCGCCAATGATGGCATAGAATCCCATGCGAACTAGTGATCGGGCACAATTCCAATTTCGACTCGTACCTGGAAATTTTCGTAAAAAGAAAATCCAATCATAGTTTTTGGCTAACCTGTGTAACTAAGTAAAGATTTGTGGATCTGCAACCACGACTATGCTGATTAGACTACGCTTTTGCGTCAATATTTAGGCCAGTAGGTATCTGTATAGTAAAGGAAAATTACTGTTAGCCTAAGTAACGGCTATTGTTTTGACTGGAAGATGTTTGAGAGTATTATTTGACTCGATAACCTTGTCTTTAACTAAGAACTGAGTTTTAGTATTTCAGTTATTTAAAATATAGATACCTACCGTCATTTTTTAATAGGTATAAGCTAAACTGTAGTAAGATAAAAATAACTCCTCTTTAGTAAGTTGGCAAATACATATTATTTGGGTTCCCTAATCTAACACTAAACACAGTTGTCTAAACATTTAAACAGCATTACTGGCAATTGTCGACCGTCAGTGTTAACGTGACGGGAGACGATTGGTGGTGACGTAGCCGACGTAATCGCCTCTAATAAGTCACGAAACCTATACTATTTTAACATATTCTTAATAGAAGTTTACTTGTAAATAATTGTAGACTATATAGCTATATAAGTACTTATATTTTTATTCATATGTGGGAAGTAATTCCCCCGGTACGCGGGTAAAAATACGGGTGGAGGTTGCATAAAAATGGAAACTTTCAGCAAAGAAACGTGAGGCTAATAATTATCTTTTATTAGTCAACAAATGGTATGAAGTAATTCTTTTAAGTGCATAATTTGGGGTTGAAATATGAATTTCCCTGTACATTCGAGTACAAACTAGAGTCATTATAGGCGGGGAAAAGTGTAATAACTTCGGGACTAAATACGTAGGAGAAATAAAAAGGAAATGAGTTTTTTTACTAACACGGAGGTGTGATAACGACCTGTTATTTATGACGATTAATTTTTATGGGATGAATTAAAAATAGGAGAACATTATTTTGTATTAAACATTATTATAATTGATACTAAAGACAGTGATTTTACTTGTCTATAAGTGAACAATTTATGTATGTAATGAACTGGAGTTTAATTTACAAAGTAATCCAGAAGCGAGTGCATAATTTGTACGAAATTAATAACTAGAGTTTTGTTAAGAATTCAATGCTGCTCGGTCACAGTATCAAATAATTTGCTACAAAATAAACTCCCTAAACCCAATTCAACTTAACAGACAACAAGCGTTTGTCCGTACATCTCCCCCGTTGATCACAAACAGACTCAATACCGCACTAAGGATACATATAATTATAATATTACTGCACGCTATCTTCGTCACCGAGTCCCGGATTGTTCCCGGATCTCCGCGGACTTTTGTTCGCAGCAAGGTCCTTTGTCGATGGTTCACAATAAAATTTTATCCCGGAAACCTATTCGCAGTTACCTTTTATTATAATGTTGCAGTATCCGGGGTACTTTTCAGTCGGGGCTATTGTGTCCGCATAATGGGTCCAACCTTTTTATTCCGCTACAGATTTTGAATGTACCAGTATTAACGCTTGTGTGAGACGCGATCGATTGGGCGTCTGAAGTGGTTCTTTATTCCGTAGTTTGGAACTGACTTCTTTGTTTGTTGTAATGGGTTTCTGTTTGTGATTGTTTTGAAGTTTGACGTGTGCAGTTATTGGGAGTTGCAAGTTGAAGTGGTTTAATTAGTTAATTGCAATATCTCTACAGTGAAAACACATATTATGTAGATTGAAAGTTCGGTGTTAATTTTATGGGCGACAATCTTTGACGAGCTTTTTTGGAAAGATAGCTACAGGTTTATCGTAAACTTTATTTTAGTGGATAATTATTTAATTTAAAGTATTTAAGGGCATTACTATTGTTTGACTTTCTTAAACATTCCTGCTTGATATTTTTACAGTACAAACAAAACTTGCTCAACTAAAAACTTACTATCACGAGCTGAAAAAAGGTTTGCATGCATAAGTTATACGCGTATCAGTTCGGGCTTGAAAAACTGGAGGATAAAACGGAACAAGGAACAAAGTATAGTAAATACCCACTACTTATAAGGTTTTAGAAGACCCTGATTCTTTGTTTATCATCGTCTGTCTAGCATTTTCCCAAACTATATTGGAGTTGGTTTCCAATATATCGGATGCAACTGAGTATCAATCTTTCTTATGGAGACACCTACCAAGTCAACCCACTTACCCGGGTAAGCCCTTTGGTAAGACTGATTGTCAGACCTGCTGGCTTCTGACTATCCGTAACGACTGCCAATGACGTTAAAATAACTCCCGAGACCCACCAATTTAACGTGCCTTCTGAAACACGGAGGAACCCGTCACGTCAAGATAGTCACCCACCCAAAGATCAACCACACCAAGCGTTGCTTAACCTTATTATACATCTTCCCTTGCTATTATATGTCAGCCCACAAGCTCAGACCCAGTATTGTCGTATATAAATAATGTCTGGTGATGAAATATTGACGGAGTGCATCGTACACGCCTTAGGCAATGAGTCTCTCGCACATATTGTATGAGGGCACGGGAGATGTCACGAACATCGTAGTGCCCGATTATTTGGAAACAAAGCACAAAATGTTTTGAGAATACCAAAATGGGTGCTTTGCTTTGGGAGATTTTAGGTTACGGTGATTTATTCAAAAAATATTATCTATTCATAATTGATTTATCTAGCGAGTTATTTTGTTTTTACCAACTTGCGAGAAAGGTTATGGTTTTACTTATTTACTTTACTTATTTATTGTTTTACCACAGTTTTAAAGCATTTTTTTTTGCTGTGGGTGTTACTCGTCTGACTATTAGGTATCGTTTTTTTCTCTTTCGCAATATTGATACGTATGGAAACAGAAAGCGATCCACATGATGAAATACTTAACAAACATTACGTAGAAACTAATTAACGTAATGGAACGAATAATTAGCATCGTTCCCGAAGATATTCGACAGCGCGGCGCAATGGCCTAAATATGTGATTTTACTGTTCACACGTCGAGTTGATGATGGTATTTAGAATTCATTAGGTCGATGAAGGTGAATTTTGTATGGTGTAAATAAAAGGCAGATAGAAATAGAGTTCTAGAAAGTTGGTGCAGGTTAGCACTACTAAGATGCACTTAAAACTGGCAAACGTGTTCAAAAATATAAAAATGAAAAAAAATTCAATGCCTAATAAGAGAATGTAAGCGAGATGATTGATTTTGTATAACATGGTTGTTTTTCGAGTTCCTATTTATTTACTTTAGCAAAATATAGAGAAAATAAAAACTCTTGACGTCGATAGTCAAGAGTTCTTAATTTTTAATAAACTTTCCAACAAAAAAACCGTATCACAAAATGAAGTTCCCTATCTGAAATTAACCCTATCATGCTAACCCTCAAGCAGGTCAGACGTCAGAAGAAGAAACAAACACAGGCCCATGGGAGTCGTACGGCACCCGTCTCTTGTTCGCATGACGTCATCAATGGACTGGACACCAAGTTAAGGGATAATGGACTTATTTTGTTAGCTGCGAATGTATGACGCAGATTAATTAATTTCACACAATATACTTATTTCTCCTAGTTCCTATTTAAACACTGTAGCACACTATAAATAAATTAAAAACTCAAGATTATGGAATTAATTTCGAAACTTAAAAAAACCGTAGAAAAATATAGTTAGTAGGGTCAGACGTCAGAAGAAGAAACAAACACAGGCCCATGGGAGTCGTACGGCACCCGTTGCATTTTGTTCGCATGACGTCATCAATGGACTGGACACCATTGTAATGATAATGCCTTTATTTAGTTAGCTGCAAATGTATGGGATGGACGTGGAAAGGAATTATAGGGCTGTTGAAGGTTTTGAGAGAAGAATATAAATTCGTAGGTTTTTATCAAACTGGTCTTTTCAAAAATCTTTTAAATATATTTCACACTTAAAAGTGTAATAACTGATGAGTAAAAAATGAAAAAATAAATAAAAATGAATAAATGAAAAGGTCAAAAGATATTAAATGACACATTATTCAATAGAACTCGTTTTTAATCATGAAAGTCGAACCTTTCCTATCTGCAGTTTTTACACCAAATATTTCCAAATAAGTAAAGCCTAAACCGCGACAAAACCAGCAAAGATTTCCAGCCACTCCTACCCACATTTACAGCAAATGCAGCTAGTTCTAGCCACATTCAGGCTATCTCCAAGCCTTACGAAAGCGCGGCTTCCCCTTGACATCGCACCATCTTGTCGAACAAAATTTTAAAAGCTATCGCGAACACCGCCTCTGTGAGCCGAAATAGCAAAATATAATACAGTCGAAAGTTCTCAAACTTTCCTCTCCTGCACTTATGGGAGAATCGAATTTTTGAGCATTTTTACACTATCTTCGAGGCTAAGATTTGAAGGTAAAATTTGCCTAGCGGGATTTTCCCCATTTTGAAGGCAACAGAAAACAACAAATGAACGAATGCTGATTGTTAGAACAGCAAAATCAAATCATGGCGTCCCATTCTCGTACGACTTTCTAATTACAAAAACCTTTCAGCTAGCTCTATTGACAAAAACTTTCAAGCAAACCACATCGATCAATTAATAACTAAAAGCTTGGTTTAAACAAAAAATCCAATTTCCCGAGTTGGTGTTGATCAAGTGTGGATCTAAACAAAACATCGGGGCAACCCGTTGGACGTATCAATCAATTACAAAGGCCGACGCCTCGGGCGATATACGCTGTAGATAGGCGGGCGGCACCCGTACCAACTGTGCTTGTGCGGTACAAATTATGAATAGCAGCGAGGTTTGTGTGTGGATTATCGTTTGTGACTGGCCTTAGTGTATGTGAAGGGTTTGAACCAGTCTTCTTTACCTGGAGATGATCAAGTACCTACAGCCAAAAAACTCTGATAGGTTGACACATTAGACTATGTAATACATTCGAAAATTTTTTGAATAATTATTTTTTGTACAATTATTGTACTCTTTTATAAATGACACTCCTTTTTGTGATCGATTGGTTTAAATTATAAAATTCTAATATTAATTTTCTATTTTACTATACGTAAAAAACTATTCACAATTAAGATTTTTAGGCAGCTTGAATAATGCCTTTCATAGCGAACCAGTCAGCATTGATTCTCAAAAAAGCCTCCAAAAGAGTATAAGTAAAAAAATATATATATAACGCTTTAACTTTTCCCTTGTACTACAATAAGATCTATTGCTCACAACCCTAATCAATATCCACGCGTTATTTGCCAACATGACGTTTTTATTAAATAAACGAACAAACACACTACACGACTGTATGTTGACATGAAGAAAACCCCATGATCGAATGTTATGTTATGTCTTGTCGTTTTAATATGGATGGGGATTTGATCAATTGTTTTGTTAGAAAGAATGGAAGACAAATAATTCTCATATTTTTTTAGTTATCTTTATCTTTCCTTGTGTTTGCAGTGGAGATGATAAAACAAGCTTCTATTAATAGTTAATGTACATTAACTACTCCGTACATTTGGATAAAAACTCACAACCTTCGGGGTTATATGAATGCTCTAGCTCTGATATAATTTTTCTAATCGATCGAGTAGTTCCTGTGGTAAGCGCATGTAACCAACCAAACAGATTCGTTAGGATACATGGACCTTCAGAATGCCGTACACTTATCTATAAAAGTATATATGAGGCTAAACAAAAACAAGCAACGGACGCTAATCTCGAAAACTTGAACAATTCAGCAAATTCGATGGATTTGGTTACTCATCTCGTATGAGCTGTGAGGAATTTTCCTGGAATATCCTATGACTCACCATCCAGGGGGTTTTGAGATAAGTTATTGACCTTGGATAACCTTTTTGCGTAGAACTGACAAATATTATTCCAAATTCTCAGAATGGGTAATATTTTTCGTGTTGCAATATGATGATTTTGTTACAATTTGAAAGTAGGTACGTCTAAAATCAATCGCATTGATTTGAAGCTTCAGTGAAAGAGATGGAGCGATATTAAATAAAAATAGATTTCACATAAATGTGCGGTAAAATTTTCTGAAACATCTGTTCAACGATTGATACAATGAAAAATTCTTTAACACCTGAGCCAACAACCTCCATTTTATTTCTATCTTCTTTGTTCTTTTGCTTCCAACTTGAACTTAATATGTATAATCGATGGACACAACCTTTTATTACTTAGCCATAAGCTCCTTGATACAAAACAATGAACCTATAATAAAATTCAAACAAGTGTAATTTTTTTATCAACATCAATCTACATAAATGTTTTACTCTACATCACTTCACTAGTATATAAAGATATAAAGCAATATTAATAAAGCTTCTATCGCGCTGGAAATGTAAAGAATGGGAGCGCATGCCTCCATCACGCCCTATAAGCCGTCATATTAATAATATTTCTCGATGTCTTGGAATTATTGTCGTAATGCAATTATGAAGGAATATTGGAATTTTTTCAAGTGTTAGATGATGTCAGAGCTTTATATTGGATTATTTCCATCTCTTATACTGTGTTGAAGATGGTATCACAGTTTTAACATTGGATAATATAATTTTCTTGTTTTTAATTCGAAATAACTGATTCATGATTTTTTCTATCAAAAATTTGAATATTAATACCAGATATACATCCTTGTCATTATCCAAATTCTGTCCATAACTATCCATTTTATCCAAAAAAAAATATCTGAATCGAAATTTTCATTTTATCGAAAATTTTATCAACAAAGTAAACTAGTTTTATATAATCAACCAGCTATATATAATGTTTTGTTTTTATGAATACCAGCTTTACATTAAATATTCACCCCACAAAAATAATAATACAATTGAATAACTCTCAAATAAAAACGTGTGCAGCCACCACGTTTGGGCTAACCATTTTATTTTGAGCAGCGCACAGCCTACCGAAATTGCAATTAAAGTCAAAGGGGCGAGTCTTAGAGGGGCAATGTAGCGTGATCTGGGCCATGTAAACGTATTATCAAGTTGTTTGTGATAGGCGATGGCGGGTATAAATTAATATTTATTCAGCAAACTAGTTTGTGCCAGCGGTTTTGGCCGCATGCCGTGGGGACCTTTGCACGAACCTGGATAAAAAGTAGCCTATACCTAATCTTCCACGATAAATGGGCTATTTTTCAAAACGGACCGGTATCGGTAGTTCATGAGATTAGCGCGTTCAAGAAAACAAACAAACTCTTCAGCTTTATAACATTTGTATAAAAAATAGATAATATGTATTCAAAACTTTTTTAAGACTTTTTGGACAAGATTATGGTTGATATGTAGGTGTGCAAGGCCTTTATATGTATATTTGCTTCATTTTACATTTCATTGTGCTTTTATATATTTGTTTTATTGGGAAAAAAGGCTAGGAGGATGATATACATGGCAACCAATCAAGCAATTTTTGCAACAAATAAAGTTATTTAACTTTCATAACATAACAAAGAAAACTAAACAATTTTGAATGACGTTCAATGGCAGTATTCAGAACTACGTGGTAGAAACAAAACAATGCGAGGATTTTAATCAAAGAATTAACAATTTAATGCGGTGCATTCACGTTATACGACTAGGTATAACAAAATTTCAGTCTGTTAATTAAACCATCCTGATACCCCAAAAATAGCCAGTTGAAATTGCATTAAATAGTAAGTACCTATTACTCCTAATAATGTAAACATAAAAGCTGTTAAATACTCGTTCCGTGTTACAAATTTAACTAAAACAATAACATTGCTGATGACTGTATCAAATTAAGTGGAAACCATTTTTGTTCCATTTTATCAACAAAACTGGGTGGTTATTTTGCGGCGTTCACTTCAAAATGGCCGTTAAAAAGTTGAAAAGTTTCATAAAACCCGCTTAATTTACTGAAACGTAATAGGTTAGCCATAATTATGTTTAACAGTTCACTGTAAGAGTACTGCAATTAAGTCAATTGCATTTTATTGCATTGATAACTGCATGCAATACAGAACTGTTTAATATAATTATTGTTTTTATACGAGAAAGGGTGATTTCGTGATAAATGTAAGTTGATATTATCGAACTGTCGTGAAACGCTAACGTAATTATGTGTTATTTTGATTTTCATAATAACCGATTTAAGTTAAAAGCGCATTTGTTTTGTTGAACTTGAACTTGGTGAACTTTATTGTGTGATATAGTAGCACGTTACAGAAAATAATACATTTCATTATTAACAAAATTACATAGTTATTTTCACTTCATTTGTGGTAATGTTTAACATTTGTGTGATAATGTTATTAATATTTTCGTGACTAAATTATATTATACGATTAACCAACAAAAACATTTTCAAATCAACAGCATTTAAAATCAAATATGTATGTACTTACTTACCATAGAAAGGTAAAGCCTTAGATTAAAAAAAAAAAAGACATTACTTGAAGCCGAGTTTATTTAAGACATAGATAGGTTGTCTAAACGATTTTAAGTATTAAGTAAGCCATATTATTCTCATTCGCTGTTGCTTTTAACTTGCCCTACACAGCAAAATAGCAAGGTTATAATAATAGCTAAATACCTCATAGTATGTACATTGCTCGGATCCTGAGGGTATTGTGGGCCTAACATCTTCGCTTACAGGGAAGAGAGCTGAACTGGAGATGACGAGGTGAATTGCAAAGAGTGTGATGACATCATTTAATTATGTTGTGAGTAGTGTACACTACTGAAAGTGTAGATGGATACAATAAAGTAGGTATAGGACATTAATGTGCATTTAGTTGCCAAAACCAAATAGTTAAGGTGTTTAGTCAACCCTCTTGCCTGTTATCATTAATTTGAGGTTATCATTAATATTATATTATGTTTTTTGAGGTCACTAGTAAATGCTTTCTAATCCTACAACGGCAACGCCACATACCATCCCAAAAAGCAAATAAATACAGCGTTTTTTTTCGCCATGTTTTCTCAACCCCCAAAACCAGCTAACCCGCTTTTATACCCCAAAGTTTGTAGTCAAAAACTTAAGGGTTGTTCCCCAAATAAATAGGAATGACTGCAGATAGTCCTCACTAGTCCCCCGTCCTCCGTCCCCCAACCCTTGCAGTAACGCCTACGTAGATTGGCCACTGGGGGAATTTAGTTCCTTCACGCCACCTAACTTTGGTCACTAATGGATAGTGGGCCTGTTTACTTTACATTCTTATTTTTGTGGTTGTTTTCTCGGGTTTTCTGGAAATCCTCTAAAATTCTTGTAGGTATTTCCCAGTTTTTGTTTTTCACAAAAAATATTTTTGATGGAAATTATTCTATTGACTTATTTTATTTAGGTTCATAATTAAACACAATAGGTAAGCGTAACTTTAAACGTGCTTTATTGTTTTCTTAAAAACCTACCAGACCAAAAAATATTGCTTAAACCAAACTCTGTTATATTTTCTTTTAATTTTCCACCCACTATTGCAACATCGTATATTTCTGTAGGATAACACAGCTTCAACAGGCACCAGTAATGCATTTATCAGTGCTAATGCACCACTAAGTGCATGACCGCTGCAACGGCGTTGTGTAACGCACGTGGCCAGTCAGCCATTTTGATATTACGATGACCTAAAATAATGTTACATTGAAACGTATGGGAAGATGAAAATATTTGGTCAAAAATACTCGTAAAATCAAGTATAAAGCTGAAGAGTTCGATTGACTGTTCGCTTCAAAGTGCTAATCTCAAAAACAACTGATCGATGAAAAAATCTTGCCAGGTTATGTATACTTTTCATTGAGGAAGAAAACCGCTTGCTAGTAAGAAATCAATATTTTAATTGCTAATTACAGACATGTGTGTATGTATGTATATATAAAACTGTACACAAGCAGAAATATAACCAGTGTTTGATTTTGAAAATTGTCGATTTTTGGGTTACAAAAATATAATTTTTAAAACAACCCTTCGTGAAACTCAGCTAAAAATATATATAAAAAAAAATAATATCATCTTTACTTAAAAACGCAACTAATATAAAGTTTAAAAGTCGCAACGCGATCGTTGACTACGACTTTATTTCCACGGGAGTTTTTCAATTGAACTTAATTAAAAGAAAACAAACGTACGTGGTCTAGCCCCGAGATAGCGAGAGCAGATACGTGCAATTTAATTGGAAGGCGAAAGCGATTTTTGTATTCGAAAAAATATTCGATATTGTCAAGAGGGGTCGGATAGAATCGATTGTTTCAATTTCGAGTGAATTCGTGAATTGATCACATAGAATAGCAAACTGGTGACGAAGATTGAAGTTTTGTGTGACGAAATTGTTAGTTATTTCATTGGAAAAATTGGGCATTGTCCACATTTTTTCTCGTATTTCAATTTAGGTATCCCTGAATTTAAGTGTATTTTGTATTGCCGTCCCAAATGGATTCATGTCAATTTTTACGTTTCAATTTCATTGCTCTAACTTATTTCAGAAGCAATGCAATTAAAAAATAATACTAGATGTAATCAATATTGGCTTACAAACTCTTTTCTCTTATAACTTGAGCACTATTTATCTGATCTTCATGTGTTTTTCAAACTACATTATTTAGTTTCATCTTACACTGGTCCCGGATTAAAATGTTTGTTTGCTCAGCGTAATGGGAAAAAGAGTTTTTTTTTTGTACCAGGCGGATATTATCGTGTTTACCATGAAGGGATTTATGATAATTGCTATGGTGGGCTATTTTAGAATGGGAGTAATGGTTTCTATTAAACATTTGTTGGATGTCGATGACCTGTTTTTCAAGCTAGCTGTATGGTACCGATGGTGCTTTCAGTTCACACAATTATCTAAAAGTAACCACAAAAATGAATGATATAGCAATCCCACTGCTTATAATATAATTCAGCATACAAGAGACTTCATGAATTATTCATGCTGTCAACACAACTTAATTGTTAAAGATTGAGTAAAATCAACGGGTTTTTTTTTCTGAAAATCAATGTCATCAAAATGAAACTGCCAATAAAATAAAATATTCAAATTCACACTCAAAACACCGGAACAACAACGCATAAAGCATAGACCAACAAATACCGAATTCCTCAACATTTCGCGGCAGCATTCTTGCATTCAACCAAACGCACATTAAGTTATTTTTAGCGTTAAACTAACAACGGTGCACGTTCGATTCTGCTGGATTATTTACGAGTTACTCTATGAGCCGTGATTAAAATAGAAATAGTGGGCATCGGCAGCTTTGCGAGTATTACTCGGCGATCCGGCGGTATTACCGACCGTGGATGTACTACATGCGTTGTTGCATGCACGGCCATGAGTGACGTCATCGTTGCTAAGTTAGGATTGGATGATGGTTATCATAGTGGTGAATTAGTGTTGGTGGATTCATTGGTTGAGGTTCAAACTTGTACAAAGTAAACGTTGAGCATTGATTTAAAAATCTATACAAGAAAAAAAGTTTTGAAAACTTCAAGTGTTATTGCAGTACTTTTTTATATAATTCATATGACATTGTACTTTCGAAACTGAAGATTGACGTGATTTTCGAGTTAAGATTAAATAGAAAATACATATAAAAGCAGTTTTTTATATTTCAAGAAATATCTCATCTACTGCCAAAACAAAAAAAAATACGCAGAACCAGCATAACCAGCATTGGCAACCAAATAACTACAGCAATAAAACCATACAGTGTACAATCTGCTTATCTTCCAACGTTGGTCATAAAAGTCTGTAGGAAATGGCGTCTAATGGACTTCTTAGGTCGTCGTTCGTTAGTAACCCATTTCTGGTTGTATTTATAAATGGTTTACGAGCCTGCAACCTATCACTACTTACAACATTAATATCTATTGGAATTATTGCTGTTGATTTATGAGTAACTGTTTTCGTATGTTGCAAAAGCAAAGCGAAGCGATGGTTTCAGGAAAAGCTATATAATTAGAACTCTGCATTTTAAAATGAAGAATGTCAGTACATTTCAATGTCTAGGAAGCTATGATCTTCGAGAAGATTTACAGTGGCCCTGGTATATACAGGCTTGAGTAAGTAAAAGCGTGAAAACTTACACTGCTGCTACCAAAGCAGGAAGGTTGGCTTGTTTGCTCTAATCTCAGGAACTACTGCTCTGATTTAGAAAAATAATTTAATTGTTAGATATCCCATTTGTTCAGAAAGGCTATATGCTGCTTTTATCTATGCGCGTGAGGTAGTTTCCACGGAGAAAGAGTAAGAATGTAGTCTCTTTATAAAAAAAAAAAAAACTAAATGTTCTCCAAAATATATCCTCATTTAGCATACCTACCTCACTAGTTAGTCTACCGTTCCAGAACCTTCCATTTCTCAGATGCGTAAATGAGTAAATAAACAGTGTACGTACATAGTAGGTACATCATTAGTCTGCAAGCGTTTTCACACTTATTGGCTGTAACGAGGTCACGGCACCACTCTCTGAATGTACGTAAATTCGTATTAATGATTCGGTACAAGGTCTTAACAAGTGTAGTTGCTGCTTGGGAGATGCAGTTTTTGAGGAAAGAATATTCTGGAAGATATTACCTTACTGCCGTATAAATAAGACACGTTTAAAAGTTTTTGAGGTTTAAAACATTTTACCTACTTTTTGTTTTTCTTGACCAATACCGCTCAGAATTCAGCCATGTCACGCTTTGCGCTTGAGCAGGAGTGCTTTTGCGTAAATTTTGACTAGCTTGAAATCTCTAATAGCGATCATTGGCGCGGTAAAGCTTTTTGATGAGAACTGTATACATAGTACATTTTTTTTTTTGTCAAAAGATAATTCATAATCTCGTCATAAGTATGAAAGATAATATTATAAAAGAAAGATAAGCTAAATTTCGGAATCCAATGCGACAATCCGATAGACTCAAAATCCTTACACAATTTTTCCCCAAAATCAAACCATAATTAATAAATTATTACAAGTAACATAAAGTAGGTACCTATACATACATACATTATTTAAAACCCTGTCCTCACACTGAACCCGCCATTCAACACCAATTACCAGGTTGATGGGTCCTTCTTCCCATAATAAACTCATTTTAATTTCCACAAACATAATACAGCGATAACCAGATTTGTGTGAAGATAATACGATACTGGCCGATAATTGGACGAACAGTTTGTTTTTAATTAAAATTTATAATTTATTGTTGATGGGTTTACTAGTTGAAGCGGGAGATATCAGTTGTCTGTTTGAGTTCTTGAATTAAATTAGAAATTTTGAAATTCAGTTTGTTTTGCTTTGTCCTTTTATTGATGTTTTAGTTATTAGATTTGTGTTATTTTAAAGTTTAATTGGTTGCCCAGTGAGTATTTAAAATTAAAGCTTTTGTGTGTCAATATCTTTTACAAGTTTTATATCTAGACTAAAGTTAAGTCATATCCCACCCAAAACAATAATGTGAAAGACTGCCAAGTTCGATAATATGGGAATGCTTCGCCTATAAAAGAAGTGAGATCTGAATAAGTACCAAGTTCCATAGTTACATATACCTCAGTTCAAAATAGTTACTTTTTAATGATGCTACTTGGCAAGTTTTCACACACCTTGTTATAAACCTACTAAACGCAATGAATCAAGTATTTAATTTTCTATTAAAACTTGCCAAGTAACATCATTAAAAAGTAACTATTTTGAACTGAGGTATATGTAACTATGGAACTTGGTACTTATTCAGATCTCACTTCTTTTATAGGCGAAGCATTCCCATATTATCGAACTTGGCAGTCTTTCACATTATTGTTTTGGGTGGGATTTCATTTATTTTTGTAAGGTTAATTATTTTATTTTTTTCTTATGATTAAGTTACTTAAGGAAATGTCTCATTTATACTATCTTTCAGATTTATGCTTCGTACAAAGAAATGAACTAGATTAACTAAATGGACTAGATTTACCAACTGACTGACATGACATGTATCATATATTATGTTCGTGGATCAAAGCTACACATTCGTTATTTTCGAAACTGACGCACACTTGGTCGTTTTCAGATCAGATTTTTACTTTACTTTGACTTAATACAAACCTTTGTAACGAATTTCAGATAGGTACGACCATCCGAAGATATATTATATAAATATAGATAAATTTATTTCGTTTTAGTTCCTTAGGGGTATAAATTTACACCGGGTATAAAACACCTTCATTATTTTGAAACCGACTCACACTTGGCCATTTTCAGATTTTTTCCCTTTACCTTGACATAAAGACCTACCTCCATGCCAAATTTCAAGTCAATACGACCATTGGAAGTGGTCCAGGTTTTTGATGAGTGAGTCAGTCAGTCAGTGAGTGTATAGTTAAAATAGCGATTTTCTGACGTCAATATCTCAAGACCTACAATAGGTATATTAATGAAATTTTGTATTTTAGATAAGTGAGGGGGTCTCAACAGATACTAAAAATTTGGTATGCGTAAATAAAATAGATTTTGAGTTATGGGGGGGTCGAATTTGGCCCGAAATGGTTCGTGTAATATAACCCACGGCCGGTGTGTCGCTTTTTTTGCTCGAACTTGGCGGACACACTGCCGTGTGTTTAGATTTTACAAAAAGATAAAGAACACGCCTCATTTAACACTCTAAACAAATCTTGTAAAATAAATATTGTCCCAAAAGAATAGAACCCAACCCTTTCAAATCTTATCGACACACTAGTTCATACAACTACGCTTCTAATATAAAACACAGAATCAAAACCGATAATTCTATAAAAAGAACAATAATAGCCGAGCCACGTGGCATCACTTTACTTTAGTACGCGACTGTACCTTCCCTCTCAGACAACACCGCGGTGCGCGAGTATACGCTACTAATTAAAGAATAACGAACGTTCAACTTAATGTGTAAATAGTTGCGTCACTGTTTTCGGGTTAACTTTCTGTTTCAAAATGGTGTTTGTATGGTCTGTGCGTTGGGTGTTTAATTAGGTGACTTTTTTGAGTATTCAAAAATAAAATTTGTTATTTTTCAAACAAAAAACTATGTTTTTCGATTCTCTGAAAAGTTGAATTTTAAGTTGGATACAGTATATTTTTATGGAATCCTTATCATTTAGCACTATTTGTCAGGTTACTTTCATGTGAATTATTCAAACGAGCTCTTCTTTCTTTTATTTTGGCAATATACGTTGACAAAGCATACTCAGTAATTAATCCCTTATTATTAACAAATAATAAAAGAGAATACAAGTCATATGCAACTCAGTGTATCCATAAGTGCGAGTCTATGAGTAACCACCTGTACATTGATAAGTACAGTTTATATTTAACATAACGCTGGCCGACGAAAGAGCACAAGCACGAATCTAGCACAGACGTAAGAAGTGAAGAACTCATGTTGTATTGCATTATGGCTGAATATTGAAATTGGGATACCGGAAATTAGTAACTAGTTTATTATAAGATATCATTACACAAGACTAAAAAGAAACCATTAGTTAAATCGAGTAACCCCCTCTCTTCACATATTCATTTCTCTCACTCAAATATTAAACAATTGAAAGAATATACATAGGTACACAATCTGACCCACGGAGGACAAAATATTAGATGTGACCACACTAAACTCCAGCCCTAACTCAATTCAAAATATCTAAAACATTGACACGCCATTACAAAATACAAATGTCAAATATTGTGACACTAACATACCGAACAGTTAGAAACAGATTTGTTCAGTCAAAGTGAGCCATGATAGCTGTGAGCGCACACTTTGTAATAGTCACGGCGTCAACCAAGGAAATGGTATAATTAATGGACTCAGCGTATGAAACGTCACTAACCTGTCAATGCTAGTTAAATGGTTAAGTGTGATCTTTGTGTGGGCTATTTGTATGTGTTTGTAGTTTGTATGTTTGACATAATATTCAGGGCTTTGCTGAAGGGATAAACTGTAAAGAAGATATCGTATTTGGTTGGACAATAAAAATATATCAGCCTTATTTTTGCTGGGTTTGTCTAGTACGGTACTGTATATAATAGAGTTTACAACGAAATCTTTTGAAACGCAATATGAAGTTTAACAAGAAACATGATTGCAACATCAACCACATGTCTTGTACAAGTTTTCACAATTCACCTCCAAATATTGGTGAGCTTCATTGATCTTAAAAACAGACTGTTTGAGGTTGCAAGGAGGTACGCAGAATTGTAATAGTTTCTAAACAAATTAAAATTGTGTGTAAACTTACCATCAGTTTCAAATGTCATTGCTTTATCGTATTGGGAAAGAACTTAATATGTATTTACTTAGATTACGATCCGACATTTAAGAGGAAAATTGTAACACGCGATTCAGATGTACGAGTAGTTTTTTACACAGTGTAAACCTTTTTGACATTCTCAAAAATAGCTGCATATAACAAAACGTAAGCAGCCTTTCACAAAGCTATAATTAGCACACAATTACTCCACCGTGAGTTGATCAGGTTCAATAACAATTAGAGAGCGCCCGTGGAGGCACAGAAACAAATGACTCACCGCGGTAAACAATGCGCCTCTGTAGCTTAGGAAGTCTGTAGTCTGCAGTTCGTGTTATAGATTTTAGTTTTAGATTGATTAGGTTCTCTTTGTTGACTATTATATTGGTGAAAATTATTTTGAGAAATAACATAAATAGGGAAGTGAGTTTTGCCTTTATTTTTTCACTCAAAACGGCTGGAATGTTTGCTATAGTAATACCAGCTTTGTAATATTTATACTATTTTGTATCTCTGTCTTGGAGACGGTGAAATAAAAAAAAGGAATATTTTGTCTATTTTTTATTCCATCTACCTACTTGCCTATCAAATATTTTCAACAATATAAGCCACTTTTTAATGCTATGCTATATTGCAGACCCACAGATTTATCTCAGTATTTGTAATATCACTAAGTAGTTGTGTAAATTTTGTCTAGGACATCTAAAAATATTTCATCCGCCTACCTTTTCTGAAATAGGATGGGGCCGGCACCCACTCTTTCTTGATAAGTCTAAATATTAATACTTTATTATGACGGTAATCTAAGTTGGTATTAAAGTACAATAAAGTGATTTTATAAGGGTTCCTTTAGCGTTCTAACCCTAAAAAGAAGAGACGAAAATATATCCATATTTTAGGGGACTATGTGAAGAAAATTAAAAATACCGTTATTTCCCTTGAACTATAACAAAAATGCTACATTTTAGCCTTAAACATAAAACCATATCTATGTGCATGCGTCATCTAAATCCCAAATAAGACGCATTACCTTCAAGCTTGTTATGAAAAGTATTACGAACTAAGAGCTGTAAGCGATAAAATCATTGAGTGTATGACTGTATTGGCAATGGTTTGAATGCACGTGGTTATTGTGTAGTGCAGGAATTACGTTGATATAATATTTATTCCTGAAATGTATAGGTATATGAATGGAGAATTCGTGATAATGACTATGTATCAAAGATGTCAGAGCTACCGAAACACCTTAAGTAGTGACGCTCCATCAAACAAGTTGTGGTTGAAACAGTTATAAAGGAAATTATGAATTTTGTCATTCACAATTTCACCTGAGAGTAAATGATGATGTAGTCGAAGATGGAATGTCCATAATCCCTCTTTCCCTCTATCTGAATCTCTCACTCATTTGTTCCTGTTATGTTATAAAGATTCAAAAGCCCATTTCAATCTGCTCGAAACTTCAAAATGCAAACATCATTTTACATATTCCCAAACCTATTTACATCGCACGTAACAAATTGCCAAACAAACTCAACTCCGTGTACTAGGAAACCAGAAGATTGAAGATATTATAAACAGGCAGACGGTTCTTTGCTTCCAATATCGCTAACCTAAATGTATTTAGCACAATGTTCTCGAAACTGGGCTATTATAACATCAACGTTTCTAAAATTACTAAGCAAAATTCGATCCTCGTTTCCCGAATGGATACATGTTTTCGTTTGGTTTTATTCAATTTTGGTACGAGATCAATGAGTTTGGGGAATATTGGGTTTTGGATATATCGTCATACGTGAACTAGTGATGTTTCATTTGTGGTGCCATCGAATACATAAAGCCGAAGTGGAAAACAAGGGAAATATAGTGTTATGCAAAACTATAGCATGTATTGAAATAATATTATGAAGTCCAATCCTTACTTAATATTCGAATTTAATTCTGTCTGTCTATCTGACGCGCTTTCACTTTCATAGTCTAAAAAGATGAAAAGGATATAGGTAAAACCACGAGGAATAGCTATTGTGAAATAAAGAAGTTCAGAATTAAACGCATAACCTTGAATTCAATTCAGAATGTTGCACTGAGTAATTTTCATGTGTCATTATTTCCAGTTACGAGTGTTAGCAGCTGTCCTTCAAAATACAGTAATATTTTAAGATTACTATTTCACGGTAGAATAACAGGAACTGCGGTTTTACTCATCCTATGTATTATAAGCGCGAATGTTTATACGTACGGATACATGGACGTTTGTTCCTCTCCCACGAAAAAACTACTGAATTCAGTTTATTGAAACTTGACAGCAATAAAGCTTATATTTTAGAAAAATATATACGATAATTTTTATCCACGACCGGAAAGTAGATCCCCAAGAACTCGGGTAAAAGCGCGGGCGAATTTCGGTCTAGAAATATATCCTTATAAATGTTTAACTGATTCATTGCAATTATTATGGTTTGTGTCTAGCCGTGTTTAGCCTGATAATGTAAACTTACATGCAATTATTCAATAGATTATTGATATCATTAGCGAATTTTGAGTTCTAATTCGACCTCGATAAAATTAATGTTGAGAGCTACATATCACAAAAATAGTTATGACTACCCAAGACTAAGAATGTTTTGACTATCATTTTGTTTATGAATAATTAATTCTGCTGTTTATTTTATTTATAATATTTAAAATAATGGAGTCGAATTCCAGAGGTTGACAACCTAAATTCTTAACCTAAAGGTCACGTGACATTCATTCAAGGAGAGAAAATGAGTGACGTCGGGAAGAAATACAATACGAAAACATTCATCTTGTGCAATGCAGAAAAAATATAATTATTTATTTATCAGTAAGAATTAAGTGGTAAGTTAAAACCTGACAAGGGACTCACTATTTTGATATTTCTCCGAAGAAAGCTTTTGAAGTATAATTTTAAACATGTTAATGTTTACACTAATTTCTTTGAAAGCTTTTCCTTGTAAATATGATTTATAGCTTACACAAATATTATGTTTCAGAAAATTCCATTTTTTTTTTTTTGTATAAATATTATTTCCTTTGTACAGACTACCCAAAGTTGAAGACACAGATAGGGCCTTATTATAGGACAGTTTCCCTTTAATTCTAAACTCACCAATTCATCGTAGTAATTCGCAATATGCGAATATATCAGCGAGTCGTAATCCATTGTCGCCTCCACACTGACACTGTCACTTTAACGACAAACAAAACACTCAATGAATGAGCACAGCACCAAGTATTCACTGGTTTTTAAGTAAAGGCTTTTCTAATATAAGTGATGGAAGACTAACGTATGTTTTCCGTGCGTTCCGTCGATATAAGACGCATTGACCGCCTCAACTGACGTACAAACGCCTGTAAAGCTAAATTAAGACCAAATTTTAAACACAAATCTTTGATGTTGGAGCGTCTGTATAGAGCTGTTGTTACCACGTAGGTACGACTTGAGCTTCAGCGTATTGTTCGACTGCGATTGGATAATGAATTGGAGATAAAAATAAAATTGTGTTGTAAGAACGTGAGTTTATGTTTCTATCCTGATATACGGAAATGTTGTTTTTTATGATGTTGTGACGCTCGTTTTGAACAGTTGGTCGTGTTTACGTTTGGCATCGTAAAACATTTTTGTTTATTCAGTGCCAGAATGTGATTTGCTACGGGTTCCAATTTTAGGGTTTTTAATTAACTAGT
Source organism: Helicoverpa armigera (assembly GCF_030705265.1). Lineage (NCBI taxonomy): Eukaryota > Metazoa > Arthropoda > Insecta > Lepidoptera > Noctuidae > Helicoverpa > Helicoverpa armigera. The sequence continues at coordinate 1,230,694 of NC_087132.1, read as the reverse complement.
ACAACTAAAATTAAATACAAGATCGCAATATTTTACAAAACATATGTATATTATTAGTCATAGTTCATTCCCTCTACAAGAACTCTCAAAGAATTCTTAACTCACAAAACACACCAAAACGTTCAATTGTCACACTCAACCAGCTCTATTAAATCCCACTCGAAGAGGAAGCGAGTTATAGCGTGTGCCCGACTCATGAGTTACTTCAAACATGTTGGTCTGTTTTATAATTTGTACGGAAATTTTTATTCCGATCCGTATTGTTAGAACTCAAGTACTACCCGCTTTACCCGAGCTCCTAACGGCTTTATTATATTTTTAAATTTACGTAAGTACGGCGAAGTTGCACTGCGATTTATTCAGAAATAAAACGGAAATAGAAAATGTCTTTTTTGTAAAACAAACGGTTTGTTTTGATTTGAAATGTTTTGTTATGAATGAGGAAAGAGTTAATGGAATGAGTGATTGGTATTTTTATTTTTGATGTTTTTGAAGCGGTGATTCGTTTCTACGTGAGTTGTTGACTTGTATGTTTTTCTTAATGTACGGAGAGAATTTGTTGTTTGTGATTCTAGTTGACATTTAGATCAACGCATTCTTAACCTTACCGTTTAGTAATATTTTTACCAACCGATAAAATAAATATCAAAGCATACTTAGTGCGAATAGCTTTTATAAATTTCCCTTAAACCCTACCACAAACGAACCTGCCTACAATTTTATATACGAGTATGGTATTCAGTACTTTTTCTCGTTATCTGTAATTACCTGTCCAGATTTATGGTATGTTTCAGTACAAACGTAAACAGAGAGACTATGAAAAAACTGTGTAACGCAGAAACCGCGTGTGCAATAAAAATAAATAGCTTTAGTTCGCGTTGAATGCTGGTATTTTACAGATAACATCTAAACAACACAGTTTTGAATTTACGCTTCGAGTTATTTTTTTGCTGTTTTGTATCAAATATTTTGTGTTTTGATGTTGGAACTGATAGATAAACGTCAAAAGCATTATTAAAACGAATCAACTGTAGCTTTCTTTTATTTTAAAGGCTCTTTCACCTTTTCATTGCTGTTTTTTTGGGACTTTTAAGTGTGCTTATTTCTTACAATGGATAACCCAAAAAAAAACTAGAGAAAGACGATAAACAGCTACTAACTTATTGGAAACGAAGTGGTCGGAATGTCTCTATTTGAATAGGGAGTCCTAATTACCTAAATTAACAGTTTAAGATTTAAGAAAGGTTGGCTTATCATTCGCCACCATCTTATCTCATCCTAACATGAGCTTTACCCAGTAACATCAACGTTAGTCTACATCTTATATACTGGTGACAGCAGTGACCTGACTGGCAGATGTCAGGATTCAGGATGTCGTCTGAAGCCAGTCAGCCGCGTTTGTAACAGCTGCCCGTGTTAGCCAAGCGAGGGATTTTGGAAGCTGTTATAATTAGTGCTGGTAGCTAACTTGAATCTTGCATTAATATAGTACGTAGTTAGGAATTCAGATTGCAATTATATAATTTCCTTTTTGATCAATGTTTGTAATTCAAATTCAAATTCAAATTTATTTATTTTGCGAATATGGGTACATACATGTAGATCTTATTTTATTTTACAAAAGGAGCGTTGACCATATCCTACCAATATAAGGCTTGCAAAATTAAACTATTAAACAAAACAAAAAACAGAAAAAAAGGGAAATCATATAGTTCTAATTATTATTCTAATTCTATAATTTATGTTCTAAAAATTCTCTTACACTATAATACGCCTTTGACAATCTTTCTTTCTTTCTTTTCTTTATTCTTTATTGCACACATAAATACAGAGAGACACACTGAATACAGAGAGATAATGTACAATGGCGAGCTTAACCCAGTGTTGGGTTCTCTTCCAGCCAACCTTAGAGTGAAAGAGTGATTAGTGACAATAACAATGTTTTAACTTTCCTCTTAAACATTCAGGACAAAGTCATATTACTTTATCATTTGAAAGTGCCTCGTCATATATCACACATTTTTTTAAAGTAAGTGTGTAAAATTGTCTGCGAGAAAATAAAGCCGAATTCAATAATATAGTAAACATTCTCCTAAGTCTGACAAATACCATACTGAAAACCGCATCAAAATCGGTTCAGCTAAAAGTGAGATAATTACGTACAATCATACATTCATGGATGCAAAAAAAAGCTTTTTTTAACCGACTTCAAAATGCATTTAGCAATCACAGATATGAACTTCTTTCTCACCCTTAAAAAGATTAGGCCATCTACACACTTAACTACACACCCCTATGCAACAAGCAAGACATTCGCAATATAAAACGTCCCGCTAAGCCGCCGGTACATACCGCACGAAGCAATTTATTGCGCCGTGATCACTGTATGCGGTCTGGCAACGCATCGCACGCGGCGGCTTAGGAAATGGTGGATGTGCGATTTTATAATCGCTGCGTTTAATTGCGAGCGTGTAATGCTCTTCATAGGATGCGGTTTGGTTAAGCGTTTGAGGAAGGTTGTGGATGGAAAATATTTTGGTATTTTGATTTCTAGTCGCAATTAAAAGTTATTGGTGTTAAAGTACCTACATAGTTAATGTCGAAAGTATAAAGCACGAAAGTATTAAATAAATTGTATCTGGGATAAAATAAAGACCACAAAATGTTTCGAAAAATATTTTGTAACGCAATTTATGTGTTTTTGGAGGCTTAAATAAACTTTTGCTAAAGAAGTTTAATCGTATCTAAAGTTTATCTCCAGTTATATTTAGATTACAAAAAAAACTATAAGTTAATTCTCAAATAACCAAAACTTAGAGAGAATTTAAAAGCTTAAAAAATATATTTCCAAGATAGTGCGAAGATCCCATAGCTTGTAAACTCGGATGCTATCTATTAAACACGCGTGAATCCAACGCGACACATCCGTCGCGTGGCCATTACACTTAGAGCATTCTACCAACTGGAGCAGCCGGGAGTATAAATCTCTAGGCGAAAAAATTTGTTCACTTACTCGGCGTGAGCGCGGTAACAAATAGATATGTACCTTAATTTTCGATGATAATCGTTACTTAGGCAAACACCATCATTGTCTACGAAGCATCCTGGATAGATGATTGTGACAGTGTTTGTTAAAATTTGTGGGGTTGAAAATGCCCCAAGCCTTTTCTTTTTGTGGTTAAATATGCCAATAGCTGCACGAAATTTTGACAGCTGTTTTGTAAAACACAAAGGCATAAACTTGACGCACACATATAAATGGATGAATTCGGCTCCGGACATTTACCTTTGACATAGGGGAGATCACGGCAAAAGGCGTCTCCAGTTGGTTTCATGCTCTAAGCCATTTCACTACAAGTATTTATTCACTCATTAAGGAAATGTTACGTGACGATATTGTAACTGTTCCACGACAACCCCAGGCTGTAAAAATTTTCGTTTTTCCTAAATTATAACTACAATCGGCTTCCCTGAGGGGGAAGGGGTTGCGCCCCTCCTGTTCCGCGCAACCCTGTAGAGCTCGTCTCCTTACTGGTCACTCTTCCACCGATATTGTATGTGGAAATGTATCAGTGCTATCCCGACTTGTACAAGCTAGGGGATAGGACTGGAAAGGAAGACAATGAAAGAGAGCAGCGTACAAACACTGGGTAGTGACAAGGTATGTTTGTAAAGCAAATAGTGCTAATGGAGGATTAAGGAATGGAAAGGACCTACATTATGTATCAATCACACATAGGAGTACAACGCCGTTTCTGATAATCCAGTTGAAATATAAGTAATTCTTAATGGAAGGACATTTCCAATAAGACAGTATATAAAATAAGTATGGTACTGTAATATCGCCTCTTGTGAATCTATTAATCAAACATCCGTAACTCACAAAATGTCTTGCATGTGCTCCTGAAGGACGCGAGGTCAACATTCCAGGATTCCCTAGCCATCCCAAGTCGTGACGCTGCGGCTTTCGTGCTTTCACTACCGAGCGACCGTCCTTGTCTGACAACGGCGTGGCCTACGGCTCGCATAACGTCTGCTCCGTGATATTTGAGTCACGGTCCCTAGCAGTCTATAGGACTGGATATCGTGACGCTACGGCGCGGCTTGCCGGCACGAGTCGTCTTCATCATACTCCCGTCGAGTCATGGTCCCTAATAGTATTGGTATGATATAGTGAGCCCCCCATCACTGGATGTGCACATCGCGTTCAACAAGTACAACTGCAAGGCATATGCTCGTGACGATCAGTCCGAGAAGTCAAAGATAAAGATACGCCTAGGCGTAATTTGATATAGTTTCGTTGGCGTTGTTGTACTTATTCGAGGCATGAGTGATAGAGGCATATACTTCGGTAAATCCGAGATGACAATTGTGAGTGTAGGCCGAAGCCCAGTACATTGTACCATTATTTAATGTTAAAGCTGTTGAGTGTGTGAGGGCAGATTGGAACATAGAATGCAAGGTATATAATTGATTCGATCAGCTCGATCACATCGTAGTAGAAGTACGCCTAAGCGTCGGTAAGTATTATACCTGCATTGAGAAGGTTATCATAGATACAATGGGTTATAATATCAGCCTGAGGTAACATTCATAAACACTCACCCGCACTATCAGCAACACTCACCCAGTCATGCACCACCACTTACTCTTAGATTCACTCGGCTTGCATGACTCACTATTACTTCACAACCTAGCTCTAGCCTCCATGAGGCGTCTCTAATTTCGGTCAGAGTACTAGCCTACTGCGCGACCTAGGACTAACTGTCTCTGCTTCAGTTCCCTGAAAACCCTTGTGGCCTGCTATCCCTTCCTACATCCTCGCAAGTCCCACCTTCAGCGCTGACTCCACCCTATTCTTAAGGTCCTGTTTCGCGTATTCGTCTATTTGTTATAAGATAGATTTATTAGTCTTTTTGTACATATTCTCAATTGTTCTAAGTATCGCTGTCGGGGTCCGTTTGGGATTTGGCACATGTGCACTTCTATTCAATATTGGGTCCTTTGTCTCAAGGTCCTAATTGCCTTAACGGTTGGCAACGGCTTGTAAGTCCTGCTTAGCAGATGTTTGATTGCTTTGCTGTGAGAAAGACCCTTAAAATATTTTGTTAAGTATTTATTGCACTCCACGTCAGCCGTCAAATATCCCCATCCATAAAATAGAAAGTTAATGTGTTCTTAAGAGGCCCGTCATCGTGGCGCCTTGTAAAATAAATTAATATTATTTGATAATATTTAGGGCTAGGTGACGACAGTCACATTCCCCCCTCTGAAAATCAGACGCGTGACGCAGTACAGCGTATGAGATTTCACAATAGGCCGGAGAGCTCCTAGCATCAGTAAGTTAAAACATAAGGCAGACAGGTATCTTTCTAACGGAATATCTCCACCAATAAGATCCTTACTAGACGAAACAACGTTTTGATGAAATCACTTTGGTTCCGGCCTAGTAGAAAAACCCGCGCATGCTTATAAGTTGATTATACATACCAGAGTTTCTTCTACTAGAGTATTTCATTATGGAGTCGCGTTACCTCCCCTTATCAACTCAGCCTACTACAGCTGCTGAACTTAGGCCTCTCCATCGCCGCGAATCAAATCGTGTTATGTCGGTAACTATCGCAGCATTTTTACCCTGGAATAGTTCGCACACTAATTAGAATTTGATTCTAACTGGAAGTTAATCCAAATATTGCCATACAATTCATTTATAAGAATGGAAAAGTTCGTTCCAACTGGGTGTACCCCCCTCCGATTCTAAGAGGATAGAGCAGGTTGTAAATCAGCCAATAAGACAGAACATTGAACTAGCATTAATTTAGTGCACATTTTTTTTTCAACCGATTTAAATGCAAATGCCAATATACATATTTATGTGAGTAAAAGATACACTGTGCTATACACACAGTTGTGATAGCTCACGTGCACATAGATCCAATTTCCACTTGCTGGAATATGATTTAGTAGGATCGATTAACTTAAATAATTTCAAAACTTAGCTTCGCAACTGCATCCACACTAGGGCTGCTAGTACGTAGGTACATCAGCCGACGTACGCGCACGACGATTTTGATGAAACTTTGAACCCAAGCGACGCAGAAAAATGATGTCGAAACTGTGTAGGCTCGTACATGAAGTCTGTTAGTGTCCTGGAATTTAAAACAAAAAAACCAGCCAAGTATCTATTTACTGAAGACAGAGACTTTACAAATATCCACACACTATATTGTTTCCTATGTGTGAAGAAATTTCAAAGATGAATATTTAAATCACACGTAAATACAACCTAGAGGAAGTTGTCGGTTCGTCAGTAAAACTAAAAGTAATTATAATTATATTTTTATGAATTCGTGTAAAAATATAGATTAGTGTATTAACCACACAGACCGAAGCAAAGTGCTAAGGTTGTGACAAAATGATATCGCAATGATTTATCAATGCGGTTCTGCCTTCCAGATGTGTATTTTATAAGCGCATGCCCCTAGTCCACGGCAAAGTTGTGGGTGTGTAACTGTATTATTACCTACTCCAGTGTTATTTCTAGAAGGCCTTCTCCGCAATGTAATCGGGAAAATATACGTCGTTATATACTTATATAGAAGCGGGGTTTACAGCCATGACGTTTATTTTCTTCAAAGTACGCTCAGTATTCTTACACTAATTCTATCCTTACGCTTATGCAAATACGCTTATTGCCATTATACAGTTTTACGCTTATAGCAAAATTTCAGAACCAACATCCTACCTCTAGCCATCTGCCCATTTCTTCTATCTTAGTATTTCACATATTCATTTCTTTCATACTAAAAACCACATACATAAATACCTCTAGGCTGCACACTTTTGTTAGGGACTCGAACCCATACCTGTATTTCCAACTGTATTAATCCATCCATAAGGATATGCAGTTCACGCCCTTGGTAATATATGGGAATCGAACCCATTACCGTAAATCATAACCGTAGTTAACTCTTAATTCTTGCATCATCTTTCACCTCTAGCCAGAGTCTAGGTCTTCGTTAGGGAATCGAACCCATAACTAAAATTCATCGTTATTATGACTCGTTTTATACAACACTTCTGTTAGGGAGTCGAACCCGTAACCGTAATCATCGCCATATGAAATCATCACAGATCATCACATTGTACAAAAAATCACAGGGAATCGAACCCAATGCTGTTTTATTGCCGTAATGCCTCGTCTAGGACCATAAGTATGAAATCAAATCTACGTTGTGTTTTTGTGTAGTAACCGATTTGATGAAATTTAGTTCTTTTATTCTCGTTGCACTGAAGTAAATCAGTACATTTAATGACGAGAATCCTGGTCACGCAGCGCCAAATGTAACTGTTCCACGACAACCCCAGGCTGTAAAAATTTTCGTTTTTCCTAAATTATAACTACAATCGGCTTCCCTGAGGGGGAAGGGGTTGCGCCCCTCCTGTTCCGCGCAACCCTGTAGAGCTCGTCTCCTTACTGGTCACTCTTCCACCGATATTGTATGTGGAAATGTATCAGTGCTATCCCGACTTGTACAAGCTAGGGGATAGGACTGGAAAGGAAGACAATGAAAGAGAGCAGCGTACAAACACTGGGTAGTGACAAGGTATGTTTGTAAAGCAAATAGTGCTAATGGAGGATTAAGGAATGGAAAGGACCTACATTATGTATCAATCACACATAGGAGTACAACGCCGTTTCTGATAATCCAGTTGAAATATAAGTAATTCTTAATGGAAGGACATTTCCAATAAGACAGTATATAAAATAAGTATGGTACTGTAATATCGCCTCTTGTGAATCTATTAATCAAACATCCGTAACTCACAAAATGTCTTGCATGTGCTCCTGAAGGACGCGAGGTCAACATTCCAGGATTCCCTAGCCATCCCAAGTCGTGACGCTGCGGCTTTCGTGCTTTCACTACCGAGCGACCGTCCTTGTCTGACAACGGCGTGGCCTACGGCTCGCATAACGTCTGCTCCGTGATATTTGAGTCACGGTCCCTAGCAGTCTATAGGACTGGATATCGTGACGCTACGGCGCGGCTTGCCGGCACGAGTCGTCTTCATCATACTCCCGTCGAGTCATGGTCCCTAATAGTATTGGTATGATATAGTGAGCCCCCCATCACTGGATGTGCACATCGCGTTCAACAAGTACAACTGCAAGGCATATGCTCGTGACGATCAGTCCGAGAAGTCAAAGATAAAGATACGCCTAGGCGTAATTTGATATAGTTTCGTTGGCGTTGTTGTACTTATTCGAGGCATGAGTGATAGAGGCATATACTTCGGTAAATCCGAGATGACAATTGTGAGTGTAGGCCGAAGCCCAGTACATTGTACCATTATTTAATGTTAAAGCTGTTGAGTGTGTGAGGGCAGATTGGAACATAGAATGCAAGGTATATAATTGATTCGATCAGCTCGATCACATCGTAGTAGAAGTACGCCTAAGCGTCGGTAAGTATTATACCTGCATTGAGAAGGTTATCATAGATACAATGGGTTATAATATCAGCCTGAGGTAACATTCATAAACACTCACCCGCACTATCAGCAACACTCACCCAGTCATGCACCACCACTTACTCTTAGATTCACTCGGCTTGCATGACTCACTATTACTTCACAACCTAGCTCTAGCCTCCATGAGGCGTCTCCTAATTTCGGTCAGAGTACTAGCCTACTGCGCGACCTAGGACTAACTGTCTCTGCTTCAGTTCCCTGAAAACCCTTGTGGCCTGCTATCCCTTCCTACATCCTCGCAAGTCCCACCTTCAGCGCTGACTCCACCCTATTCTTAAGGTCCTGTTTCGCGTATTCGTCTATTTGTTATAAGATAGATTTATTAGTCTTTTTGTACATATTCTCAATTGTTCTAAGTATCGCTGTCGGGGTCCGTTTGGGATTTGGCACATGTGCACTTCTATTCAATATTGGGTCCTTTGTCTCAAGGTCCTAATTGCCTTAACGGTTGGCAACGGCTTGTAAGTCCTGCTTAGCAGATGTTTGATTGCTTTGCTGTGAGAAAGACCCTTAAAATATTTTGTTAAGTATTTATTGCACTCCACGTCAGCCGTCAAATATCCCCATCCATAAAATAGAAAGTTAATGTGTTCTTAAGAGGCCCGTCATCGTGGCGCCTTGTAAAATAAATTAATATTATTTGATAATATTTAGGGCTAGGTGACGACAGTCACAATATCTTGTGCTTTAACCGTTTAATTTTACTACGACTGCTATTTGGTGTATCCGTTTTGGAGTTTGTAGTGAATGACGGAGTTGTTTTGGTAGTTTTGCTAATCATTTTATGTGGTAACCAGCTGCTGCCCAAGATTTGTCTACGGGTGCGATATACAACTGCTAAAATACTATACTTACATCGCTATATGAGTATTCTTTCACATTACAGTATAATGAATATGCAAGCGACTGAGAAGCTGGTACCTATTATGTGATGACAATATTTTAGGGTATTTAAGTTGAAGTTTTGAATGTATTCAAATAATGCTACTTATGTTTAGGAGGCCTGAAGTTTATAGTAGTTTCTTAATTGTAAATTAATTTGATACCTGTTCAAATGGCTTAAATCAATATGACTGCTTTTAATACCGCCTTCACAGATTCCTAAATCCGCACACACGCATGACCTGTTGCCGTTACAACTGGATCCATTCCAGTGTTTAAGTGAAATATAGTCAAATAAAACCATTGTAGTTATCATTTACATTTTTCAATTCACAGCCACTCGGTGCCAAGTGTGCGTGGCAACGGGATTGTGTTCTTAAAGCGGTTTTTAAACAACAAATATTACGTGTTTGTGTGTTGTTGTGGTGAGTAGGAGTTCCGATTTGTGGGGGACTTTGTTTTTGATTTAAGGATTTTTGGGGAAATGGTTTTTGACATTTTGAATTAATACGATTAAAAAAATATCGCAGAATCTACATATTCATTAAAAGTGTTTATCTAAGCATTGCATTCCAGTTCTTTACAAGCTGAAGTATTTGTAAAATTCCGAGGACTTCATAAAGTTTCGAATGTCTCAACCACCATCCCAGATAAAATTGAATAGTTCTAGAAAATCTAAAGCAGTACACACAAAAGTATCGTTCACAAGTTAGTGGTACAAATCGCGTGAGAAGAATCACTGAAAACTTCATACCTATTACAAGGATTGAATTCAACAACATTTTTAAACAGCAGTAATTCATACAGCCTTTGCGGTGTGAAAATTGTTGCCTTTTTTATTCCTCGGTTTACGAGTGAAGTAAGCACGAATATTAAGGCTTTGTAAGTGAAAATTTTATTGTTAGCTCGTGTCGTTATTTCGAGGAATTCTGTGATGGCCATTTGTGGTTTTTATGCTGTGTTGTGTAAAGGATGGGGGAACGAAATAATCAAGAAGCTCGCTTTAATAAATTTCTAAGAATTAGATGAAATGAATAAGATATAAATAAGACTCTTCGCATCAAACTAAAATAAGTATCACGTGTGTTTTTATTTCAAAATATTTTTTTTAACACAATTTTACTATTACTAATTAGGGGATCATGAGTTTAAAATTGTTTTTTTTACTAACAAAGTTTTACCAACACACTAGATATTATCATATTATTTATGTAAATACGTGTGTATTTTATTTTTCTTTGAACAAATCATGCCACATGATCAAATGAGCCGCATTCCTTTGAATTCAATTTCGATGACGAACGGTGTTGAATGAATACAAAAGAAATGTTTCATGACTAAAATAGAAGACGATATTTATGGTTTACCACAGATTGTTTGATAAAAATGTGAAGAGTGATATAGTTTTTTCTAGTTTTATATTTGATATCTACTGAAAATAGTACTACTGAAAAAAGTGAAAAAATAAAGACGAGATATATTGAAGAAGATTTTTAATTTCACAACAGCTGTACTCATTATTCCCCAGCCATTTTCCCTATTAGGTACTTACTTATTTTTGGTCGGTGCAGCATATCTTCTACTTCCACATCTATCTAACATCATCTCTTAAGTAACACTCTTTGCAACTATGTTTTCTGACGCGAGCTATACTGTTAATCTCCTCCTGCATACTGTTAATTTAGGAAGTTAATTAGGTAACTTACACTTTTTAAGAAAGTACATTTTTAATATCCATCAAATCCCTCCACAATCCGCAAAACATAACATTATAAAACAATCCACGTATATGTATGTTCGTATGATTTTACAAACTTCACGTACGCAAATAGCATATGTATGTGTTACTATCTTCGCGAGCCAATCCCCCGGAGGCTTGATACCGACTCAAATTTACCTATGAAAATATTATACTGCATTTTCTATGAGCTAGTCAAATAGGTTTTTGTGGTTACGAGTGATAGACGTAGTGAGATGGAAGAAAAATGTGAGATGAAATTCTGCAGCGTTCTGAAAAAATATAGGTACAAAAAAAATGGATTCTTTGTTTAAATAAATAAAAACTGTTAATTAGGGTATCACGTTGCCAGAGTCACAGGATTAAAGTAAGCAGATAGGCAATCGCTCCAATATAAAACACTGACTTTATAATTTTAATTTGTAATTACTGTTCTCTGACTATTTTTCATAATTTTTATAATCCTAGTTTTTGTTTGTCAATGAAATGAATACAACGAATTTTACTCGCAGGTTTTTTAATCCTCAGATTATTTTTTAGTATAGTTATTGCTTCTGTTTCATACATTAAATAACTGTGTTAAACAACATTTAACAGCTTTCAAACACTCAATATTTTTGTATCAAATAGTGCATTTCACAAGATGCTTTTCGTTATAATATTAAAAACAACTATAGACATAATGGTATATTTAGCCCGACTGTCCCCAATAGAGCTAATGAGAGCTAGTAACTATAAATTGTAGGTTATTTTTAGATTATACCGAAGAAAATATAAATGACGTCCAGTATGAACGAGTGGTGGAGTTTCTAATTTTAGGGTCGTGATCCGTGGATCGATTCCTATATAAAGATGATTTTAAAGAAAATGTTTTGACATCAAACTTTAACAAATATGGTACGCATAATTAAAACATTTTATTTAAGTATCTACTTCATTGTCACGACCTTGTCTTTATCGTCCCACTGTTGGGCAAACAATCATACATGAGAGGTTGGTGTTTTACCCACTAGGCCACTACGTCGTGTTAGAACGTCGTAGTGGCCGTCTTGAAGGAACGTCGTACTTAAACATAAAAAAATAAACAAAGAACGAAATACGTACGACATAAATAAAACATAATCGCTATTTTTCTTTCTCCGCAATAAATCAAGAACCCTTCTTATCTACCAAATATATAAAAACTCTGCCTAACGAATACGGAACTTACATACACAATTTTGTAAACCATACACTGTCGGCCATATTATAAACATACAAGAAATGTTAAACAAAAAACGTTCATCCCGAAATTTTCTCCATAAATCATTGAGTGCGGTAAAATTTTATCTCAACGATTTATTTTATTTTACCTACTTTTGGGTAAAGGGAATTTTCACGGGGCAAGAGAGTATCATACACAATAATAAGGAAATGTAGGACTTTCCTGTTATCTGTAAAATTGGGGAAAAATCCTAGGTACGTTTTCCGATTTTGATTCTTAACTCATAAGAAAGAATAACAATATTTCCTTGATGTTTATCTTGTATCTGTTCAAAACTTATGACATACTTTTCAAGGAACAAAATGTCATATACGGGTACAGTGAAACTACAACTGTAAACATCTCTAATTCTTTGTCTGATTCCTATTTCTGAAGCATTTATTTTATAGCCTATTTCCCACTATAACCACTGATTTAAATCCCCACAATTTCTCGCAGTTAAAAAATCTATTCATGATTTTCGCTAAACATTTTTTAACTCTAAAGAAAATGTAATGTGGATGCAATCGTGTGGAGCCAGTAATTACACCACATGTTGGAAAGGAGTGCCAAAATTGTACCGCGCAATAAGCACGCCTTAGCTTAGCCGGCCATATTTTCTACAATCATGCGGCATGATTGTACAAAATACGGCCGGCGGGTTGGGCCGCCGGGCTGTGCCGCCGGCATCAGCGGCTTTGGTGTGTAGACACCTTATCACACACGTATTTACACACTGATTAGTACAGGCAAATTGCGAGAGAGGGTAGTAGAATAGTTGAGAGGGGGTAGTCACTTAACAACAAAAATAGACCTTGATTCTATTCACTCGCACTAATCAATAAGTACTAATCGCACGTATCACTTAACACTAATCACTTTACGCTTCCGTTCACACCTTGATTACTAAACACCTGCACTAATCACCTGCAGTGTTAACTTAACAAAGTGTAAACCGGGCATAATATTCTGTACCACAAAGAAATGTGGGTCTAATTTTCTTGTTTCATCTTAGTGAAATTCTTGCATAATTTTAGTAACAATTAGGGTAGTACAGAGGATAATTTGGCATGAATAATTGTAGACCAATATTTGACACACGTTGACCATGTGAAATATAGCCCGATGTATGTCTTGAGGCACGTCCAAGTTCTGTCTAAAGTCTTTCCCTGGTATTTCAAAAAAGCTGTAGCTTCTTTAGGCCAAACCACCGTACCTATAAGCAATCCCCATTAACTTTATCAAATACAGAGCATTTTTCCCAATAATTTTGTCTCTCAAATCCGCAAGCGTAGTCAGGCGCCCCGACATACTTACACTACGCGGCGTAATGCGAAAACGGCCGCACGCGCCCGATGTGTTAACCTCATTATTTATGAATGCTGTTATGGGCTCAAAATTTCTTACGCTTGAATTATTTAATCTGCTTTTCCATTACGGTTTCGCTAAAATGACACAATTTATATTCAGAGCGGACGCTCAGAACTCAGGAGTATGACTTTATGGAAAGATTAGGGATGAGATCAAAAATTAAAATACGTTACGTTCCCGTATCGTTTGCGCTGCGTCGGTTTTACGAGGATCGTTAGCGCGCGTGAATAGTGACGTGTGCTAAGCATAAAATAATTTCATGTGGAATTATGTTACGTTACATTTGATTCCTGGCTTTCTTTGGGATTAAAATGCCTACTTACGGCGGAAAACGTACTCATTTATACAGCAATCAAAATATCCAAAAACCATTCAAAAACAGCTATTGAAAGCCAGTCCCGTAGCCCAGACAACGGGCCACTTTACGCGTTCGCATTTGGTATCAAAACAGCTGAGATATTACGTCACAACATGCCACAGAGCGTCAGTAGCGCATTGTTGGTTAAAGCACAAAAGGTATTTTGTACAATAGAATTTGCTGTTAATTAGCATTTTCGACAAAACACCACAAATATTCAGAATTAACTTGGTAAGTGGTAAAAAGCTGATGTTCCGTAGGTGGGGTAGATAGGAGCGAACTTTACTTGTACAATTAGTTTCTTTGTTTAATATGAAGTAGTATCTTAACCCTTTAACCTCGGATGAAAAACGCTGTAAAATATTAATTGACTTTATAATTGTAGCAATTTGATTTGCTGTACCACACTATCAAGGACAGTGTAAAAGTGTTTTTTTTTTGTCATGCTTTCACGCCAAAATAAAAAAAACTGATTCGGTCTTATGTTGGAGACACAGATAGGCTACTTTACACATATGTAGATGTTGGACGTTTCCTCGGGACACAAACAAAGTCGCAGTTGAAGTCAAGGTTGTTTATGAAGTTTCAATAATAAAAACTGAATTGCACTTTAACCAATACGCATCGCTAGTTCACAATATTTTTAAGCCATTAACATGACAACCTGTCAAAATCGTGCATGAAAGTTTTTGTTGGAGTGAGGGTAGGCGCGATATTAACATGCTTGCCGCGGCACGGGCACATGTGTACCTTGCCTTACACCTTTTTATAGGCGCGCATATTTTAGGGTTAAGGAAATAGGGGATCTATCGGCTGTGAATATGATTGAGGGCCCTATTTGGTTTAGGTTGTTAAAGTTTTTAGTGTAGGAGTAAAAAAAAAGATTTTCTTGCTGCCGTATATTTTTCCGAAAATAATGACCGTGGGACCATTATAATACTAGACAAAAGTTTGTTTCATATTTTTGCTTGAAAGCACTAAAAGGTGGTCGATCCGTCTTAAGACGTTCACCCCCCAATCTTTAAAAAATAATAATTTGTTCTAATCTTTATCACTTGTAATTGCTACAATGTAACTCAAAGTACCTAATTTCAACCTAATTCACGTGTTCATAAAACTCATTATACATTTACAAATTGTTTCCTTAAATAAAATGAACTTATTCGGACGAATCTTGAATACTGAGTAGTGGGTTAATTTAACATTTCGGCTTTAAGTACAACACGGAACAATAGCTTTATTCATCAATTTGAATGTTAAAGCTTTGTTATTTTACATAATAAATACTATAAACCTTTAAATATAATGTTCTTCCCGCGGCTTTTCTCCTTTTGTACCAATGCAGTGGTGTATATTCGGAGGAGCTTCTTAATAATCGCAATAGGTCTTAAGGGCCAAAGCCTGATGTGGCAAATGGATTGTTCGTAAGAGTGACTTCGGCGTTCTAAGCTAAAAGTCTTCCGAAGGATCACGAGTAGGTCTTAGTGAGATAGGATTCGATAGTTTCTTGTACTCTACTTTCAGATGAAAGTCTCACTCATGCTTTCCCCCGCTTAAAAAAAAAATATATTTCTTTTTATATATTTTTTTGCACACTTTACAATAGCACCTTAAGCAACCTACGAGCCAAGCGCAGTATTATTCTAAGTTCTTAGTCCACGAAACTAATTTTAAAACCATCTACCTAGTGTTTAGGTTCAATTTAGCTAAAGAATGAGAATGTGAGAGCCTTTTCTCTTCATATTCAAACCGAATAATAAATTAGGCTCCACAAAGGAGACTTAATTACGTAACGCAGGTTCTTCAGGCAATATATTTACTACACTTAAGACTATATAAGACTCCCATATATTGTAGTTATAATATTACAATCATTTTTTACAATATTGTTCTTTTTGGCTCTGAACAACGCGCGAGTTGGTACGCAGACACCATATTTAGGACACGATTAGCTTCAGAAGTTAGCTGCGAACCGCCACTAAGTTTGGCAACAGTTATTTTTCGCTGTGTATTAACAATAATGAGAGAAATGTGTGTATTTATTTTGTAATGATTATTGTATAGTCTTGTGTTATTATTATTTATTTATTTATATACTAGTACTTACCCCTGGTAGTGTCCGTTTCTCATGAAGAGCCGATTGAGCGCTGGATGCGCTCTCCGGATTGAAGTATGTTAAAAATGCACACCCTGTAACAAATAGAGACAAGTGTTATCAAATGGAAACATATTTTCTTGATTAAAAGTTAAATATGTAATTTGTACAACAAACACATAATTTAAGTGTAGACAATTAATGATATCATATTTTACTTTCAGCCAGATGAACTGACAACTATTCACTTTTCATGTTTTTATTGAGTGAGTTTATTTGACAGCTTTTTGTGGGAAAACAGCTTAACCGATTAAGACGAAATTTTGTATTTATTTAGTTTATAATATAAGCTACTATTATTTAATTAATATTTTTTTCCAGACAACGAGAAGAACCACTGAAAACAGCTGGTTACAATGATAAATTGACTAATTAATCTCCCAAGATTACAAACAAAAGCCATAGCCAACAATACAACAATTACTTAGTCCATAGATACGGTAACATTATCTGTCAACGTAAACTGATACATGTACGTAATCAAGGCGACATCATCATCGAATTAGCAATAATTCAGTATCAAGCAGTTAATTATAATTGCTTCTGTTCGTAAGTGTTGACACACCGGGTTAGTACGTAAGGGTGGTGATACACTTAGCTAATATCTTTGTCTTGTGTACATTTTGAGATTTGCTCAAATGTCTGGTAATGAGATTGACATTTATCTGAAAGTGGATGCAACATGCTTAGAAACATTAACGAAGGAAAGTTGGAATAATATAATTGACACCACCGGCCTACCGTCGGAACTTCTTCGCACACGTGGATTAAAAGTAATGTATAGTATTTCTTTATAAATGAACGAATTAACACTTAAATATTTTTTCTAATTGATTGACTAGTTCCTGAGATACAGCAACAAATAAACAGCTTTATAATATTGATATATGTTAAAGAAGTGTAATACCAGCCTAAGATGGTACACATACTAGGTAGTTATAGGTATGCAGTTGAGTAATCGGAAACCGTGTAAAACAATAGCTCATGAAATAGTCTCAAATTGGTTCAGTAGTTTTGGAGACTTTACCTTACAATAAATACTAGTTCAGATATTAGGACGTATATTTCTGCGACGATTATTGCATTATTTCACAAAAACCCACAAGAAATCAAACCACTATCAAGCACTTATACCACATTATACCAATAACAAAACAGATAAAAAAATTAAAATTCCGTTGCAGTATGTCGTCGAATCGCATCTGATATGTTCAGATTACAGTCGAAGCTTTATTTGTTGGGAGGATGGCGGCCGAATAGGAATGAACCGTGTTATGACGTTCCGTTACACGTAAGTGCGGAGTCTGAGTGGTAGTGATGATGGAATTGTGGGATGTTTTAATGTGTTGGTGTGTAGTTGTTTGTTGTGATAGGAATGTCTTATTGGATTTCGGATTAACATTCTGTCTGTGAGTTTGTCCGTGAAAAAGTATCAAAATAAACCCTTTTTCTCATTTTGGTACCTACCTAAAAAATATATGGATTATTTACAATCACGAAGATAAGATAGTGTCTGTAATGTCTAGGCCAAAAAATATTAACAGTAATTAATTAAACAATATTAACCAAAAAATATTATTATCTCCTGTACTATCAAACTTTCAAAAAAAGTCGCTTAAGACTTTGTTGCAGGAATATTAGGAGGCAGGTTTTAAACATCATTTCTATATTTTTCACACGAAGGCCTGGTCGATACGTGCATTATATGCAATTTTACCGATTTGAAATTAGAATATGATAAAAAAAAAACATTTTATTTTCATCACTACCCCTCCAGATTTTTCCCAACAAAACAAAACAAAAGCACAGTGATAACACAAACATCACTTAATAATTTCGCGGCGGCGCCGTGGGACCTGGGAGATCGCCCTGTCATGTACCATGTCTCAGCCATTTGTCTGTGTCACATTTTAAAAGGGCACTACAGTACATTGTGTTGTGTGCATTTGTATGGAGGTTTTAGATATATTTTCGAGGGATAGATTATATGGCTAGCAGTATTTTTGTTTAATTTCTAGTGATTGTAATGTGTATTGCTATTGATCATTCTAATCCTTTGAAGTCAGCTTTTTAAAGCGATTCTATAAAGGACTTGAAACTTGTTTATCTTTTGATGTTATTTTGTAGAACCAATAAGACATTGTGGTCTTTTTCTATCTGCAATTTTAACAAACAAAGTCATACAATTAAAATCCCAATCCGGCCCAAAAGACCCCATTCGAAACCAATTTTCATTGAACGGACAAACGCCACAAAATTAACACCTAATAAGGACCCCAAACAGCTTCATTACACAAATAATCTCGACGTCACGGCTTCTTTACTCAAATAATCCCACCCAACCCTAACATTAACAAATAAACACAATTCAAGCCTACAATTAATACCCACAATAATTAACTTTCCGTCCCAAAACGGGACATTTCTTTACGAGAATAAACGAAAGCCTTACTTGGAGCTTTAAAAATTATGACTTGGCAACATCGAATGGACCGGAAATGTATAGGCGCAGGAAATGAACCCGTTAGCACAATCCAAGATGGCTGCCAGGAAACTGGCCAGCCGATTTATTCGTGTTGCTGGACCATAGCAGATGAAATGCTCCATTATGACGTATGGTAATGCGTTGCGATGCTTTTAAAGGGTTAACTGTGATTTATAATATCTGCCGATATAGATTTACTGAGGTTTCGGATTAGAAGTGCGGTGTGGGCTGGTTTAGTGGCCAATAGTGTCATTGTTCTTGATTCAGCGCAAATGTTTTTGTGTGATTTATGTTTGTGAATCATAGTTTATGTTCACACTATTGTTGTGTTTAAATTTTCGGAGTTAGCTTACTTTTATAGGACTGCTACAGTAGAAACTGAGCGATTGAAAATTTTGAAATACAATTATTGCAGGTCAAATACAAAAGGCATACTAAAAACCATTTTTCACAGAACCATTTCATGCGAAACATCTTTGTATATATTTGCTTGGTCTCATAAATATGACAGGAATTGCAAAACAAAAAATTGACTCAAACAATTTTTCAAAAAATTAACACACTCACCTAACTAAACTCAAACCTGTCAACACATACGTAACATGACTAACGCAGTGCAGTATTTAGACCACGTTGTTAGCAACGAAATGCGATTGACAGCTCCCGTGTGACATGCAACTGTTGCTAACAACAAAACCTGTCAATCACTCCCATCTGAGTTCTGGATCAAGTTACCGAAAACAGTTTTTCGTAGTTTTCGAGTTCGAAATAGGTTTTACTTTTCGAATGTTGCATTGTTTGCATAGCATTGAAATGGCTTCCCAAAAAGGTAAAGGTTCTCAATTTATCTGAATATTTTTAATTTATTTAATTGACAAAGCTGAAAATTCTGTGTTTGTGTGTGTGTGTGTGTTTTATTTACATCCCAAAAAAAGAGGTTCTCAAAGTCTGAATAATTAATATTTGTAATTGATTTAATTGACAAAGCTGAAAATTCTGTAATTGATAATTCATGAATACCAAACCAATTAGTTGAAAAAATATATTCTCTTTATACATTCCGAAACATTTTACTAAACCCAAAACTCTGCAATGAATCTAAAAATTAATTTCATACGTTCCAAAAATGAATTCCACATCGTTTCTGCAGTGGAGTCCTGACACGATTTTGAATATAATTTCATTAGCTCAGCTGCGAACAAAATGAGTCTGTTTTGTTTGATCAAGCACAAAGCTAGGAATACCTACTACTATTCTTGTTTTAATACTAAAATTGCACGTGCTTTCATTTTATTAGATAATTTTCAAAGGATTGTCGCGGATCGTCAGTGTTGCGGTTGCATGATGAATTTAAATTTATTGGATTACTGGTTGCTTATGCAATATTTTAGTCGTGTTAATAGGATATGTTTAATGTGTTTCTTTATAAAGTGATATGTAGTTTGTTTTGTACTCTTCAAATATGCCATGAAATTTTTGATTGAATTACTCAGACATTTTTAGGTCTACTATATTCAAATGGTCAACAGTGTTGTATAGACCGTTATTAAGGCCTGCTGTAGGCGGTGGGCGGCGTGAAGTGCTGCCAAAATTTTTACGTAACCAAGCCTAAAAGCCGTGTAATTTCTCTTTTAGGCTAAACAGTTTAAATTCAGCGCATTTTATCAACAAAATAAATTCAAGCGAAACTCATTCGCGAACAACCTGCACATCTACGATAACACGATTTTGTATAAACCGATTGTAGCGTATCAAATAAGCGCAAAAGCACGCGATTAGCCCACCACGTTAATTTACGCTGGCCGGTCGAATTTGCATCGACGCCGGCCGCAACGAGCCCTGCCCGCTAATTAGTAGTTAGCCGCTTTTATTTCCGACCCAGCGTTATCTAAGCCACTGTAATCTGCTACTGTTACGCCCAGCCGTGCCTATGCGCCTTTAACATTCGGTTTTTCGGTGTTTAAAAAATAAGATGCCATTCTTTTTCGGTATTTGCAAGTCTGCGGTCTGGTTGCGGTAATTCGGACGATGTATTGGGGGCGTTGAAGCCGAAGGATAGACCAAGTTTGTGTGCTGAAGCTACTGTTTTTCTGCTCCACCAAAGTACGGTTGATTAAAGTAAATGTATTCTTGCAGAGAAAGACATGTTATTTTCTAAAATTTACCAACTGTTAGTAACCTACTTTCTTATGACTACGAAAACAAGAGACCGAAATAAAAGTTTCATACTCTTAAAATATAAAGTTTTCTCTTTCAAATAAACCTTGTGAAACAGGTAAACTACTGTTCTAATTAGTTTTCTTTGTGTACTCCATCTCCACAATATTCAAAACTACGAGCACACTGTACAACCAACAGAAGTATCGTGAATTTAAACTTATGACTACAATAGTTCTAGAATTATTCAAATTAAATGAGTTTTATTACCTTACGAAATATCTACGCTTGAAGATAAGTTATAAGAACCCTACCGTAATTATGTCTACTAGACAAAAGAACGCAAACAAAGTTTATTTTAGTGAGAATATCCCTAACTTATGAATTTGAATCGTTAATGAGAAAAAAATCCGTAAAAACCCGAAGTCTACACTCGGGAAAAGTTTCCTTCCTTCAGAAACGAGTGAAAAGATGCAATGCTGCAGGTTCGGTACAAAAATATTCAATAAAAAATACGTTCTAACTTTCTTTCGCTGACATTGAAAAAGCTAGCTTAAGGGTTGGATGTTAAGACTGATTTTGGATCGTGGAGTGGTTGGAGTAAGGTTGTTTTTTGTTGGGAGTGGAAAAGTTCGCTTTTAAGTTTACATTGTTGGGTGAAATTAGTTCCAGTTGAATGTCAGAAGAGATATAAAGTGTATTCTATCTAGTTGGTGGGTTGCGTGCCGGCCGGCTGCCGGTCTATTTGCATTGAAATGATCGGTCAGGAAGCCGATAAGATTGTCTTGAGCACGTCATCATTTGTTTACTTCGCCAATATTGGATTTTTTATAGGGTTTGCTCACGATTTTTAGGGTTGTTTAGTGTGTCAATATACAAGTATTTTTATGTAAACGGTTTGACAAGCGCTACTTGAAGGTTCCTAGTAGATAATAACACGCTATTATGTTTTGAAGGAGATTCACAAAAGTTACCTCTCCTTCTTCGCTAGCGTAAATCTAATTCGAGTTATTGTAATATGTTTCTTATCTTTCACTCACCATTTGACCATACTCTCACATAACCTCTTATGCACTCGACATTTCTTTAAGTCTACTAACAAAATGATCATAAAATAACTTATTCATATTCCGAATAAAAACCTCTTTAAAAATCGCTCCACTAAAAAGATAAAAGCGCACAATCATAAACGGCTTTACATTTTCCCATTTAAAGCGATGATAGCAAAAAATAGCGAAATTAAAAGTTCATAATACAGTTTTCTTTTGAAAGTAATTCGATCTATTCCGAGGCGACGCTGTCTTGAGGCGCCTTAACTAAAGGCAGCGATGGGTGCCTCGGCAGAATTGCATTATCACGGTGTTTTAATTAGCTTCTCGCTAGAAATATGTACTTATACTTTGGCGTATGTTTGTTAACAAATATGGTTTTTGTTGGAGAGTCTTTTTTGTTTGTGTGTGTGAGTAGTGTTTTGTTTCGCTGTTTTGTTTTTCTTGAGTTGTAAATCTGAGGGCACGGCAGTGCCCCAGCCAAGACTCGAGCAAAGCGGGCACGGCCGTACCATCTTTTCTCGAAGCGTTTCGCGGCTATTTCAGCCCCCTGTATCTTCCATGTGAACAAAGCTAGGAGTTTAGGTTTTCGATGACCAAGAGTAAGTATTAGAACAAGCTCAGTCCCAAAATTACAAGAAATTTGAATAAATAGTTTACGAGTTATGAGCGATCAAAGTTACACCATTTTGTCACTGACTCACTCACTGACCGATCATCAAAAGTCTAAGGTACTTCTAGCAAACTTAGAACCTTCAAATTTGGCACCAAGATAGGTTATTGGCTACATATAAAGGGAAAATTATAAAAACCTTAAAACTTAATAAAAAAATAGGAAACAAATTTATATTTGCGGTTTTTCAAGAACATTGTGTATGAATTTTGACTGCATTGATAACTTTGTTATTTATTTATGTACAAAATGTTACTATTTGTTTTATTGTTACGTAGTGTGGTATATTGTTATTATGTATTAAATATACATACATATGAATAAAAAAGCTAGGTTAAAATAAAATGAATAATGATAAAATCTTTCATATTAATGCAGTGCGATAAATACTGCATGCTTGCTCGATAGATGGCGTTGTCCTGGTCTAAATCGCGCTACGGTTTTTAGTTAAAAAAAAAACAAATAATTTCATGTGATAGCGCCATCTACCTCTGAAATAAATCTCTTTTATTCTAAAAGATATTCGATTAAAAAAATTCGAAATTGTTTAATTTATTTAAAAAAAATGTTGTTTACGTGCTAGTTTAGGTCTACATATTTAGTTTGTTATATATTTAGTTAGTTACATGTAAGTTAATTTAATTTGTTATATACTTAGAGAAGAAGGAGGCCTACAAAAAATAAATTAGATCCCACCAAAACATTAAATGTAAAAAAGCCAATCCTCTACGCAATTCCTCCACCGTAAAAAGTTTTGAGATCGCATAGAAGCCAAGTCATGTTCAACTTTATTTGTAATAATAAATCAATATTTTGTGACTATATCAATAGTTTTGTTCACATTACAATAATATTGTCTTGGCCATGAGCACAAGTTAATAGTCGCTCCTTGAAATCATGTGTAAATGCCATTGAATTGATACATTCTATATGGACATGATTTTACGATTGGACTGATTGGAATTTGAGATCACCATGGACCAATCATGCGCCATAGTAAATGTGCAGTTCATGATTTTGGATGATACTGACTGTCGGTCATTTAGTAACAATTGAAAAAACTAAAAGTATTTAATTCTGTGATATTAAACTTCATGATTGACTTTCACCTCTCCAAGATATGCTGTATTATATTTGTAGTTTATTGTGCTCATGGCCAAGTCAATATTATTGTAAAGTGAACGAAACTATTGATATGGTCACAAAATATTGATTTATTATTACAAATAAAGTTGAACATGACTTGGCTTCTATGCGATCTCAAAACTTTTTACGGTGGAGGAATTGCGTAGAGGATTGGCTTTTTTACATTTAATGTTTTGGTGGGATTAGGTTTGTCTATCAGAGACAGCGATAAGGTCCCTTTAATAATAATAATGTGGTAAACTTGTCAAAAATTGCAATTGTATCCCCCGACGCAAAAACGACGGGGTGTTAGAAGTTTCTCGTGGCTGTGTGTGTAATAGATAAATACAATGCAGTGCAATTTATAACAATCACTTAATCTAATCCTAAACTTAACCTAACTATCACTACTACAACATCACTAATAAACAATAAATCGCGTTACTAAAACTAATTCTCTAAACACAATACGCTTACTAAAAACACTAAGTATTAAAGCTACACTCGCCGCCACACAAAAGGAACTAGATTATCTAAGAATTCATTTCGCAACATTTTCTCACACTCCATAAATTTTCGTTCTAACCTCGTTTGTCACTTTATACTCCATAGATCCTCATTCCAAATATAAAATGTTGCTTCTACCGTAAGGGACTTTGTAAATACATAAAAATGAGGATGAACGTAGGGAATCGTACAACATATACTTACCTAATAAAAAAGTGTGAACACAATTTCTTAATGACTATGTAAACTTTGAAAAAAAAAGTTGGCACTTTTATCCTATCTAATTCAGTGACAAAAGACGATGTCACGACAGAACTCTTGATATATTTTTGGGTACACTCAATAAAAAAGTCGTTGCCAATCAATTACTAAGAAATAGAAAAAAAATGTTATGTTAAACGTTATATAAAGCTAAACTAGCTGGCTTTCTGTCTATCAAATTAAGACACGCAAAAACACACCTCAAGTTGACCATCTTTTCAGTACTAATAGACAAGCTTCAGTCTTCATCAAGTCAAATTACTTAGCTAGTTCCTAAAAGTCCAACTACAAACTCCTTTCTAATAAAGCAACTGCAGCAACCTTTAGAGGATATTAAAACTAAAGTTGCCAGTAATAATCCAAAAGACACGGCATTAAGACACTTTGCCATTAGCACGTTAATTAATAGAGAATTCGTCGCGAAATTTATTGCAGTCCCCGGGCAGTGGACAAATGAGTAACAAAAACTATTTAGGATAATCTTGTTGAAGTTTATAGTGTTGAATGAGTTTGTACATTATTAAGTAGTGTTATAGCTTAAGGCTGTTCTTTATTGGATGGAAATTTAAATGCTTAGGGCTTTATGTTTCAAAGTATTAGCTATGTTTCAGTCTCACTTGACCTAATGGGGGATTCATTTTGATGTTTACATGATTCTGAAAAAGTATAACGAATTTAAATTTAAAAATTACCTACTCAATTTATTGTCTTGCTAACATCCATAAAATTCAAAAGACAATCAAATGCTGTCTTCCAAAAGTCAGTCCTAACAAAGCCGCTTCAATAAACTAAGAGAATTTATATCCCCGAAACTACACACGTTCGTGACACAACATTGTAAGCCCGTATTCTCATTTTTAATGTAAAAACAAAATTCGTGGCCAGTAAAATATAATCCACAATCTTGTTGATCGTCCGCGGGTCGTACGTTCATTTGTTTATTGCCCTGCATCGCCCAACGGCCTAAACTTTTTGCCGGTCGTTCCAAGCTAAATTCTTTCTTGGCAATTTGCACATACCTAGCTACCTTGCTGTTTGCGTTTCCTTTCGGCGGCAGATTTGTTGGCTTTTTTACAACAGTGGCCAACGTTTTTCTTGTTTAATTACGTAATAATACAGTGGATTCCAGAGCTCGGTGTTTTTGTGGCCTTTCTTTCGGTTTTTTGTACACCTTTTTCCAGATTGAAGTTTCGGACGTCAAGGTTTTTTGTTTTTGCTTTCGCTTTGCTACATTGTTTGTAGTAATTTTGAGCCTTTGATCTTGTTTGAGGATAAATAAATAACGAGTGGAATAGTTTTGTCTATCTCTGTCATTCGATTAGAACATTGGAATTTATTAATTTGCTACTCAAACACCCGAAGATAAAACACACAATTTTATACAGTAATTTACAAAACCAATCTCAAAAACCGCCATAATTTCCACATCACATACTGCAGAACTAAAGCAGGAACGCCAAAAAAGGCCGAAAAGACCGACCCGAAAATAGGAAACAAAAAACGGTCGGTACAGCGTAAAACACTAGGTCTCGTTCACACAGTGGGCTACAGTTTCGGGCCCGGGTTAATCCGCAGCTAGCCGCTCCGGGAATTAGTATTCTTCTAGCGTCCCCACGCGGAAAAAGTTGGACTTAAAAATTTGAAGTTGCATATTTTCGCGGAGGTAACACTGTGTGTTTGGATGGAGATATCGTGGGTTTGTAAATAGTGTGGGGGAAATTATTTATGTCGGATTTGTGGTTTTTGAGTGTTACACAAAGTAAGATTAGCACAATTTTTTCGTACGTTCGTTCTAATGTAAACATTTGTCTTTCGTTAAGCTTGAATTACTCATGTACTAATTTATTTTATAATTAAAATATAAAATGCTTCTTTTTCATTTTACTCCATTTATTCATCTTTTTCCAATCCACTAATACGATAGTATACTATGAAATCGTAACCTTTTCATTTCCTTAGCATGTCTCTGAGCTCTTTCTCAAATAAAATGGCAGAGTAACACTGATTTAAATATCTCACTACTGACTTCATGACAGTAACCAATTAAATCTCTCACCGCATTCTCCTTCAGAACCAAGGTCAAACTGTACAAAATTACCCAATAACATCAAACAACTAAAACTAAATTTAAACGACCGATTTATTCACAATGTAGTTTCTCATCAACAAACTAGCGAAATACTTCATAATTCTGAATATAATTCCATATAATATGTAGTTACATTGTTTTTATTTAATAAAGTGGAAATCCCACAAGTTTACGGCTTCATCGCAGTTCTGAAGTTACTTAGCCAAATGGCTAGAGTTTGTTCGCTCAACAATTTACATTCGTTTCATGATACGAAACAACTTTCCACTACTATTGTTCGCTAAAATGGACACGCTTTATATTTGCGATATAAAGAGGTTTTAATTTCATTTGTTGTTTCATTCATTGAGATGTCATTATAATGTCATAATTAAGTAAAACTTGCTTATTTACCTATAGTTCTCATCCTTAAATAATATCATAGACAAGTTGGGCTAATTTAGATCATCAAAAGGTTTGGCAATAGGTCTGATCACGATACTTCAATATGAGTTTACACAGGTTTATGTGATGTACTGTAAGACATTTTTACGTAATATAACAAAGGAGTATATATTCTAAATAATAAATCATTTGAGTAAAATCAGAACAGAACACCCTTAACTGAACCCACATTAAGTTCTATCTTCCACAGTTGCATTATCTCAACATAGTAAGCACTAAGTATATCTGATTCCTCTCAACGCCATGACGGAAGAATAAAATGCCATATTATGGCTGGCGGAACAGATCATATTCCTGCTTATAAACGCAAGATTTTGGCACCAGTCCAGCTCAAAACTGGATTGAATAAGAAAACTAAATAGCTTCATAACTACTAGGGCTTGCATCAAACAATACAATAATTTTTACCGCTAATTACATTCACGTAATTTTCTTTGTAAGTAATGTGACTATTAAAAACCGGCCAAGTGCGAGTCGGACTCGCGCACGGAGGGTTCCGTACTGACTTATAAA
This sequence comes from Helicoverpa armigera, assembly GCF_030705265.1. Lineage (NCBI taxonomy): Eukaryota > Metazoa > Arthropoda > Insecta > Lepidoptera > Noctuidae > Helicoverpa > Helicoverpa armigera. The sequence continues at coordinate 1,203,112 of NC_087132.1, read as the reverse complement.
ACGGACAAAAAAATCACGTTTGCTGTATGGGAGCCCACCAAAATATTTATTTTATTCTAGTTTTCAGTATTTGTTGTTATAGGGGCAACAATATTACATCATCTGTGAAAATTTCAACTCTCTATCACGGTTCATGAGATACAGCCTGGTGACAGACGGAGAGACGGACGGACAAAGGAGCGAAAACAATAGGATCCCGTTTTACCCTTTGGGTACGGAACCCTAAAAAGCATTTTTTACAGTGGTAACACACGCACAATTTTTTTGCAGTGGCAATCAATAACGGTGCGATATGGTCACTGGCAACTGAATTGCATTTGCGTCGCGATGCAGGGAAAAAGAAATGGGAGTGCGTGAGCCTTATCGCGTGCGTGAGACGTTTCTACTCCCCGGTAGTGCTACTTACAATTAGTATAAACAGTTGATTTTTTTCCACTTAAGTTAATGCAGGAAGTTAGGCTGTACAGTTTTTTTACACATGGTAGTTTTAATGTAGGGTGTAGAATGTGACTTTTGTAGGCACAATAGGTTTTTACAGTACGAGAATAAGAGGGAGTTTTTTTTCTTTAATTAACTAAAAATATTTGGTGTTCAGTGGACGCTAAATGAGAACCTACAAATGACACACGTAGATACTATTCTTTTACTATCATAGAGAAGTAATTATATAATGGAGTACACAGTCACAGTCCTGATGATATAGTGTTTAGCATTTCCGATTACACTCACAAATAAAAGATATAAAAATACGCAAACCACTATCACCAATAATCTACAGCCCAGACAAAATAAGCGACACCCTTCAACCTAAAAACAATAGGCATTTACTTCGAAAAGTACTACCAACCTTGAACCCACAGATTTATTGTCAACGTACAGCGTTCGCGCTCCGAAACATTATTATTGGTAATATAAATAAAAATAACAAATGATATGCCGTGACTGTACCAATTTGTTCTGATAATATTCGGCGTTCGGCCCGGCCGTGATACAATCAGCGTTTGGGCAACTAAAGAGTTGGTGGCAGTGATCGCGAGGAGTTTTGGTGATAATTAAAATTAAGGAGAGCTATTTAATGTGTCAAATTAAGAATGAATGCGATTCGCCAATGTGTGACAACATTTATTGGTGATATAGTTTTTCGTTAATAGTGATATAATGAATAATATGGTAGTATAAAAATCAGTTTAGCATGGCGCTTACAAAAATAATATTTTTAAAATACTTAGTAAATAGTAGACCATTACAATAAAACCAATTCAAGAAAATTCATCATGCAGTTATGTTTAAGTTCTAAATTCGACAAGACTCCACAAAGATCAATGTACCTACCCCAAATACACGAACCAGACAACGAGTCTCAATGAACTCTTTCACCAAGAACAATTATATCCCTATCCTGTACTCCCAACACACACAGAAAACAAAGCTACCCAACTGCCCCCATACAATAGTCTCTCAATACTCATTCCCGCTCGCAATAATCGCTGTCACTGGGACCGAGCTCATTGTCAAAATTTTGCCAACTCTAATCGCTAATCGCACTGCTTATCGTACAACTTCTTGCTGTTTATGTGTTATGCATTTTCTAATATTAAATTGGAAACGGGACCGTTTTCATACTAAACGAGGGTCATTTGAAATTATTTGGAGTCCCGTTGAGAGCCTTTATGAAGATTACTTTTGTTCGGTTGTCTTTTGTTTTTGGATTTTTATGTTTAGTGTTCTGTCAAATGTATTTAAGTAATTTAAAATAAAAAATATATAGCTTAAGTGCTTCGTTTGTGCTTGACTCTGATGTGGATGCCTGGGGGATGTCGACGTATTTTATTCGTTCGTAATGTAAATATTATAATATTCCCATCTCTTTGAAATGAAAGCCACTGTTAATTCAGTTTTAAGTAATAACTCAGTTAATTCATGTATTGAATTACATTTTATTTTTATTTTATCTTCTAGGAGAGTAGCTAGAGACCGTATGTTTTTATCATTAATGAGAATGACATTGCCGAGCTGTTTTAAAACACTCTGAATAAGATTATAGGTACTCTTACCAAAGTCTATGAATCATTTTAGAATCAGCTAGATTTCTACGAAAGCATTTTTTATCTTCCTAAAAAAACTAAATGATTCTTCAAAAACACGCGAAAATAATTAAAACACATTCCTCTTAACGTAATGTGAAATGTGTCAACGAGGAAACTCAACGTCTTGTAAACGACTCAGTCCAATTATCATGGCGTGCCATGTCGTATGGGAAGTGAAACACCGCTACTTAGAACTGATTTATTTTTAATATGCCAACATTATTTAAAACTGTGGGAAATTGTATATAGTTTTGTTAATATCGGTAACGGTTATAGTTAAGTAGGCCTCTTTAACCAACGAGGCAGTTTGGCTTAATCTGAATTAGATAATATAATAAAATGTTGTGAAATATTTTTATTTGTTTGTATTCTAGAGGTGCAGAAACTACTGAACCGATTTTGAAAATTCTTTCACTCTTCGTAAGTTAGACTATTGCCCAGTAACATAGGCTATATTTTGTCCGGATACGGGAAGAAGTTCATCGGGACGCAGGTGACACCGCGGGAAAGAAGAATTAGAAGATATATTAAGATGTTTTATGTCACGAAAGCGTACTTGTCTACATGTAGGTACATTGTACATATTTGTATGGGTAAGCTCGGGAGCGCTCAGTACTGGTCGAGTCGCCAAATCATGTAAAGACAATGTGCATGTATGCATACATTTGCACACACAAGTATCACCCGCTTTCTTGAGATCCACTGGTTTGATTTTCCGTCTGGACTTGGATTATGAAGTTGAAGCAATACTAGGGTCCTGAATTTAGCCTGCTTAACTGCTTGCATGCCTCTAATGATAAAACAATAGAAAATCAATTGTGTGTCGCGTATATCTGCGGCCCGACAGATAACGGGTTGGTAATTTTTTTCTTTCACTATATACGAAAATTTATGTATACCTACATTCCATAGGTAACCTTTTGGGTAGAATTTTCAGCAGATTTTTTAGAAGCTGTCGAAAGCACATTTCTTATTTAATGAACATAAGATTGACCCTTGGCTTAGTACAAAAAGGCTATTAGCCTAGAAACCAGGATACTTAGATCTGGATCATTACGCAGAAAGTTAATAAAAAAGAAACATCGCCTTTTTCCTCCGTACATTTTAGAGGTCATTTTCCTTCATTCTGTCATAAAATGGATTGACCTTCAAGTGCTTTTTAACAATACGATTTTTTTAATAGAGTTGTAAAAGGAATGTCTTTGTTATTTTATTTTTTTTATAAAATTAGGCGAACTAAGCAAGACATGCCCTATAATATTACCCGCTAATAAATATTGTGAAGTTGTTAAAATAAACTATTGAATGAAAATGACTTTATTTCTCAAAATTGAATTTTCAATATCCTATTTGTCTCAAATTCCCAAAATAATTCCCGGAACATTACCGGGTTCCCTCGTAATGGCCGGTTGCTGGCTGATTAATGCCAGCACAATCTAATCTATAATTTAATTCAAATTATCGAAACCCCGAAATCCCGGGGTTCAAAAGTGCGAATCCCGCATATTTATGCCCTCAATTACGACCGCCAACTTTGGAGGCATTCCTCGGACAACAATTATACAGGGATTAAGTCCGGGACTCATAACAGTCCCGGGGTATCCCGTTAAATAGGTATAATGTGCACTGGCCGGATTAAGCATGGCGGATCATATTATCCTTAATTGTACTTTTAAGTACAAGTTTATGGCTGAGATTATACCTTAATATGGTGTTTGGTGTTGCTAATTTGATTTTGGGTGTAAGTAAGGCATTAATAACCTAATTATGGCCACACTCACACACCTACACTTAATTAGGTAGAACCCAGACATTATGGAACATGTAGTAAATAAAAGCTCAAGTGAAATAAGTAGAGCTAACAAGAGCGAAAACTCCAAAAACACCTAAATACTCCCACCGTCATCAAGACTCAGCAAAAAACTAACTCGAGCTCCATAAACTGCCATTACGAGATGTAACGACAAAAAGCATAGGTAGCAACGTCAGCAAAGGAGAACAGTTAAAACAAAAAGTGGGCAGACAATAAAACCACCCCCGCTGAGTAACATATATGATCACTATCTACTAACTTCCCCGTCTCGCTGAATTCGCAGTGTACAACCGGCCTAATGGTGCCACGTGAATCAATAACTGCTGACCGGCTCATTACTGACCCTGCTTTCAATCAACACCATGCACCCAATACCAAACTTTACCCTTACAAGATAAAGTTCAAATTCCTTTGTGCTCCTCTCGGAAGGCTTTTAATATCGATAGATCTAATAAAAGTGTCAAACTGCGATGTCCGCGCGAAGGAATACAGTGAACGTTTTTATTGACTATTACTAATAAAATAAAGGAAAATGGAAGTTTCCGTGATGATATCGCAATGATACTTAGAGGTCGTTGCTGGAAGACATTAAGGAGTAACAAATTATTGAAGTTGTCTCTGGCGGGTGGGGAATGGGTGAATGTGAACTGTGCTTATCATTTGTTAGAAGTTGAAAGGGTTTTAGTTATTTGAGATATGTAGCATTGCTTGCGGATTTTTAATCTTAGTAACTACTGACTCAATAATATCAGATCTTAGTCGAAGAGACAAAGAAATGCCCGACATTTTAGTTAAGAATAAACACAACAACATGTTAAGAATAAACGAAATGACACCAATTTTACTCTGAGTGCTATGTAGACAATAAATACCTACAGACATTAAATTACATTCACACTTTACTAAAATCGAAGTAATTATCACTCCATGCAAAAAATAACCATGTTAACCATGTTTTAGGTTTCATGTCCATCAGAGTCCCTGTTAATTCAGTAAAAGGCTTATAAATTCACTAAATTGTAATCTGACCAATGACCATCTCAAAGTGACTCAGCAATGTTAGCCCAATTTATTTGCACTGAAAACACGTGTAATTTCTTGGCACTGCTTGAAATTCATTTTATACGAAGCGAAACTAAATCAATCTTCACGCCAAATCTCTTTTAGATTAAGCAGAAATAGATGTAACTTAACTCCGCAACTTGGCGGCGACTCTTAAGTTAGTAATAACTTTATAAGTTATATTTTAATTAAAATAACACTAAACAATGAAGTTGTTGGCTTAAGCTGGCTTTAGTGTAGGATCCTGTTAGTTGTTTAGTACATAGAGCACTTTAAACATAATGTTTAGTGAGCAGAAACGAGTGGATTATTCTTCTCGGTACAAGTCTAAGTAATATCCAAAAACTATGCCATAAAAAGTTATGACATAATATAGAAAAATTACTAGCGTTTCAAATCAGATCTATAATACCAATATCCAGTTAAAATCTGCCTGAAAATAGTTCCAATTCTTTTCATTCCAATTTCCTTGCGTATTGATAAAAATAATGTATTTCCCATAGTCATTGCAATAACTAAAACCGATCACGTGATATCTCAACATAAAAATCAGCAATAATTACAAAATTTATATTTGCCATTTCTACTTAAATGGTTACTTTGTGTGCCAAATTGATAGAATTTATTATTGTGTTAATGAAACGTGGCCCAATTGCGGACTTCCGATATCCGTAGACGGTGATTTAATACGGTAAATTGGAGCCAATAAACTTTTCTTCTCGAATACTTTTATTTCATGCGCTCCGTTACGTAGTTATATTTTGATGCGAAATTTACGATCACTTAAAACTATGCTCTATAAAAATTACTTCAAAAGTGTCCATTAATATTAAAATTGAATACTTAAAAATCTTAAACAATCATACGTAATTGTGATTTTTCAATACGTGATTATGAAATATATTTTAAAACCACAACATCTGTTAACCATCCAGTCCTTAATTATATCGAAAAAGGTTTTCAACCCATTCAGAGTAATTAAAACAAAAAAATAGCTAAGGCCGTGTAAATTTAAAATTTCCCTCGTTTCATTAATCATCTTGAGGCCGAAAGCCTGGGCCGGTGCCGACAACGTATAACAAACGGGACGGTTTGAGAGTCTGTTGTCCCTCTCTAACTCGAGCCGAAGAAAGGAGCCAGCATCTCATATTTCAACGTCGATGCTCATGTAAAGGACACGAGCCGTATTTTCTAAACAAAAGTTTTGGGTGTTGGCTTGAGTATTGCCAAAATTTTTGGTGCGGCGTGAAATTTTTTTGAACATAGTTTGTGTTTCGTAATGTTTGGTTTTTGATTTCATCGTTGATCGTGTTAAATCGTTGCTTCTACTGTCTAATCGAGAGTTCGTAACTATGTATTTAATGAACTATAAATTCTCCATGACTCAAAACTAAGACCGTTTTCCTTCCAGCACAGATCATAAGAATGAAACGTAAACCTTGAACGAGTAAATTATAAAGCACTTAAGTCGTCTCTTTGCTTGCTCACGAGCTGAAATGAGCAACGGTGGTACACTCATTAATAATTTTAAAAGGAAAAGCGGCTATGAAATAAAATAACAATATTATTAAAAGGTCCGTCAGTCTGTGTTTTATGAATGGCCGTTTCCGTTACAGACTTGCAGATTTTTGTTTTTATATGAAATTTTAATGGAAAACTGTATACCTACTGACATGGATAGTGCGCGTCAATTTATTTCCATATTGGTATGGATTTAAAAAGGAAATAGCGTATTGGTGCAATTTATATTATCAATGCCGATTGATTAAATACTTCCATTGAGCTCGTTCAATGAAGCTGGCTACAGAAATGTGTACATTTAAGCGAAGGCATGGCTAAAAAGCTGAATGATCAATTCAGCGGAATACTCGTAGCCAAAAATATATTTTAAAAACTAAATAATTAAATCTAGAACAGTTTTCTGCACGCCATTTTCAATCAACATTTCATTTCCTGCTCATAATGGCAAAAGCGCTTGATGACGAATCGGCAAATATAAACTCAACAAACTGGAAAGAACCAATCACCGTCTTACAAAATAAGAATACACAAGCTTCTATGTAAAGCTTCATTGAAACAGTACGAAAAATATAGTTTTTGAATGGAAGTCAGCAGATTTCCCATGCGGGGAGACGCGAGACAAAATCTGGCGTAAGTTTTATTCTCCTTGACAGAAACTTGCCAGTGGAGCCTTTTTAGTTGAACGACGAAACAGAATTCAGTGCGCAAAGCGGAATTTCTAGTAATATCTTCAAAAGTTAACGCTTCGCTCGCGGCCTGAGGTACTGGCCTGAACTCAGACGAATAGTTTGTGCAGAAAAAAATGCTTGACGTAGAAAAATTAAAATAAGAATGAGATTTGTAAAGCGGATAAAACAGCCACTATATTTTTATCGTTTGCTGCGAGACCAGTTAAAGAAGTTTATTTTTATTAAACTGAAATAATTCCAAACGAAGTAATCGTTGACATTTAGGACTTACTTTGGCTTCTCCTTTCATAAAATAATGTTCTTAAGTAAAGCTGAACTGAGTCTTGACTCTAGAATAACCGTACTTAAGTCCTAAAAGGAAAAATAAAGATAAAAATCTGCGATCAAGAAACATACTCAGATATTCTTAAAAACTCAAGTGAGGAAAATGGTTTATTTAATGGTGCACTCAGGCGATGGACTACTAAGTAGCCTGCTTACTGGCCCACTTAAGCCCAACGCTTATGCTTAAGTACTTCAAGCCTTAGGAGCATTTGCAAAAATGCGCAAGTCCCCTGTGTCCTCATGGATCTTGTAATCACAAGAAACTTCTTCATCATAAATTTGTTTGAGCGAACTTAAAAAAGAAGGACGTTTTGAGCATTGCAGTTATTCAATTGAGATGAAACTTAATAATGAACTTGGTAATTTATGAATAATCAAAATAACCATCAAGTCATTGCATAAAGTATCCCAAATGATGGTACACCTATATCACATTAGCAGTTGAAGGCTCTATAGTAAGTTATGCTTATAACACAGTTAAATAAAAAAATACAGCTCGAAATACCGCCTCACGTTTCATAACAATCTGAGTGGCTGGCAGCGTTTCCTATACACGGCAGCTAAAGTTCTCTATTAAAAGAACACTAGACAGTTTTAATTATGCAAAATCATCGATGTACGCTCACCTATTCGGGTCAGCCGGTGCGGAGGCTGGCAGTTTTAAAAATGAAACAATGGACGGGAAATGAAGACCGGCCATGGTACGTATGTTGGAATGAAATAGTATTGTTAAGGGCGCTTCAGACGGAAGTGTACGGCGGCCGCGTGTTGCACTTTTGTATCGGTTTAGAAAAGCGTTCGAATCGTGCGATGCATGGAAATGGGTTTTATATTTCGAAATGGATTTACTGAAATGTATTCAGAATTGTGTATTGAGTATTTTATGCTATAATGAACAGTCAATTCCAATAGCCGAGTGGGAGCTTGGTGGACGTTTTTTATTACTTTTATGGTTACTAGTGCGTTATAACGAATTGACATATCTTTTAATTGAGTTTTCGCTCGTTGTAGAAAGAGTTACTAGGTGAATATCACATTTATTACTTTTTCTGAACAAAAGTCCTAAAGGTTTTTTTCAGGGTTTTTATGGAAAATTAAAATAAATTACAAAGTAGATAACTCTGGCCAAATGAAACCAATAAAAGCTTATCTGTCCTATAACATTAAACCTATCGATACCCCGGATCAACCGCGCGGTTTCCACTAAATCGCTATCGGTTCATCTGTGGTCACCCTTATAGGCTCGTTCTACGTTTATTACTCACGTTTTCGCTGACCTGACCACCTTGATGAGAGACGAGCAGTCCTTTCCACTTGGACGCTGACTAATAAAACTTTATAGACATGAGTCTCAAAGTTTATGTAGATTGTTCTATTGTTTTCTTGAATATTGTGGTATGTACAATAAACCGGCCAAGTGCGAGTCGGACTCGCGCACCGAGGGTTCCGTACAAATCCTGTATAGATAAAAAGTGAGTCTCGCGCCAACCGTTCACTTTAGAACAATCATAATTATGATTATTTTGTGAGACCAAAATATTTAATATTTTTTATTTTATAATATAACTAAATATTGTAGGCACGCATCGAGTCAAAACCAGACATGTGAGTGTATTTTTGAGGGTACTGGTAAACAGTGAAGGTTTTTAGCTGATTTGATAATGGAGACTACAGAGAGTCGAGGGAACTCCTGAACGGTATGTTGCAACTACCACGTGTTTGGGCTTATTTTATTCGTATTGGCGAAGACTTTCCACATAGATAAGTTTGACTGCCATTGTGGGATCAGATATAGCAAATATCAGATATAGTTATGGGAACTCCTTTACAATTTATAACGTAACCTTGTGTTGGAGCTGGTGGTGAGAATTCAGTACTAATGGGATCTTTTAATTTGAGGGATTAATCACCTAACGAGCCCCAGTTTCAGGTTTTTTTCGAAACTGCCTGACGACTTGTAACTGTCGAATTGTAACAACGACTGCTAGAGTGTAGGATTCGGGGCTGCTGGCTTTACGTTTCTAGAGCCTTGACAAAAGTGGAATTCTGTCCTTTTCTTTGTTTTATAAAGTCGGCTTTATTTTATTTTGTAGCATTTTACAAACAAATCCAACTTCAAACATATAAAAAAGCAACAAGAAAACAAAAGCAAGAAAGAAATTAAAAAGATGATAGGTGCATCGGTCTAGAAGTCGGTGTCTAGAGAATGCATCTATATTTATTTAACCACCGAGATCTAGACCGATGCATATAAACAGTTTTCTTGTTGTTTTTAGAAGTTGTTTATTTTTAACTTTTGTGAAAAGTTCTCGTCAATACGAATAATATAAGCCCAAACTAGACGTTACTAAAACATACCGTTGAGGAGTTCTCTCGACTTTCTCACGTCTCCATCATCAGGTAAGCTCTAAACCTTCACTGTTTGTTAGTATCACCTGACATACATCTGAGAATCAAGTTTTAATCCTATGCATGCCTACAATTTCTGATAGTTGCCCTCGATTTCTCAGGATTTCCATCATCAGATCCTGACCTGATGACAATGGAAATAAACGGCGAGTATACTCTTTTACTACAAAGCAATGTTTTCTCAAATCCGTCAAACTTGGTCGTTTAAATTCCCCATTGAAATGAGGAAAATATTTGATTACATTTGATAATATTTTAATATTTTATGTAACTTCAAATTTATTAATTTCGCAATTTTTCCTTTATCTGTACTATATAACGGTGCTTCTTGCCGAATTTCAAGATTCTGAGTTCACGGGAAGTACCTTGTAGGTTTTGATTCCCTAGCGTGTGACGGAAATTCGTCTAAGGTCCGACACCTTAGACGTGAACTACTGTATCTTTTGATCGCGTTAACTTAGAAGTTTGATTTTTTCACTGCCTAAAGGGACAATAGACCTAGGTATTTGGTATAAATTTCAATTTGATACCTTTATTCGTTTGTGAGAAATAAGGTAGTAAGTTTCATTTTATTAAAATATTTTTTTTACATTATATAACTAAAAAAATGAGATTTTCGTAATTTTTCCTATATTTGCATTATATGACAATGCTTCATGCCAAATTTCAAGACTCTGAGTTTACGGGAAGTATCCTGTAGGTTTTGATTCCTTTGCGAGTGTCGAAAATTTGTTGAAAATATCGACATAATCGGATGTATCTTTTGATTGGCTTGGCTTAGAAGTTTGATATTTTCACAGCTTAAAGGGACAATAGACCTGAGTATTTCATGTGAATTTCAGCTTGACACGTCCACGCGTTCTTGAGATAAAGGGTCTTGACAGACAGACAGACAGACAGACAGACAGACAGACAGACAGACAGACAGACGGACAACAAAGTGATCCTATAAGGGTTCCGTTTTTTCCTTTTGAGGTACGGAACCCTAAAAATGATCACAATATCATCTACATATGTATGTATTCTTGAAATTGGTTATCTTGACCAAGTATTTTATTTGGGTTTTTAATAGGTTTGAATTGATCAATTATTTTGTTTTCCTAGAGTGACAATGACATGTGAACAAATACATAGAATGACCAACTCTTAGCGAGAATAAAAATACCTAAATATCCTATTTTACCAACTTGACCTTAAAAATTATCATAACCTTAAAAAAAATACATGATGGGTACCTCATTCTTAATTCTATAACATCATACATACACATCTATAGCACATGTAAAACCTACATACCCAGTTAGATTGGAAATTCTTTACGCGGCCTCCCGTTTGATGCGTGCCTTTGGAAACCAATTGAATTTGTTTCAGTTTCTAAGTCTTGTTTTGTACTCTGGTATTTTTGGCCGCTAGTGGTTTCGATTTACACCGTGTAAGGGAACTTTTTGATGTATTTTTCAAAAGGTTGATTCGAGTTCATGGTAGCGTAGTTTCAATATAGGCCGAACTGTTTTCGTTTTTTTTTTGTGACGTAGGAATTTTGTTTGACTGAAGATTTTAGTCACTTTGCGCTACACTTGTGTCAAAAATATGAATCTAAAAGACTATTGCTTTCTAATAACAAAAAAATATATATTACGCTAAAAAGAATATTGATAAATTAATTCTTCTAGCAAACAGTGTAAGTACATTTCCCACTCAATTGAGTCTGCTGGCCTAAAATGGAGAACATTTTGTGAATACTGAAATAACCACTTATTTTGGCCCAGAGGTATTAGTACTAAGACAATAATAAACATTTTAATGGAATGCAAATTAGATAAGCGCAGTAAATCCGTCGGCTACTAATTTAGACGACATAAATATAAGTGGATGCTTTACATTAGGTGGTACCGACTTGTATATTTCTCGTTTATTTTATTACTCTGCTCTAGAGTTTTATATTTTCTAAAATTTACATCATTTAACGTAGTGTTGACTTAGAACACAGATTTACCTTAACTGAACTTGAAGCATTTATGAAAATAAAAAAGGATTCTTACTAAATAAAAAGGTGTAACTGAAAAAATACTTAAAGCCCACAGTATTTTTTTTATGTTAATAAATAAACACTTATTTAGATTAAAAAATCAATCACAATCTAAAAATATAAAATAATTAATCCAAACCAAAACAAAAAGCCCTCACAATTTTTCTATCAAACCCAAAACTAATTAAATTAACCGACACAGCATCCCAAGAAAAAAACCAAGCCAACTCCAAAAAGACTGCCTTAAAAGGCGTGTATTAAAACGGCACCAGAACGTACCCAGATAAGATCCCGTACGTACTACGAAGTTAATCATGAACCTCGGAGCCTATTTACATAATGTTTCCTTTATCCGCCAAGTTGTTCCCGGGATCGAAAAGTTTCACGACGCACCGCCGACGCTTTGTATGAAAATCTACGATACAAGTTACCAGGACGAATTAAAATATTGTACCCCGTTAATGAGGTTAGATGTTTTGAAATTCTGAGGCTTTCGGAACATTGCACGAGTTTGTTGTGAAGTCTTGTCTTCTTTGTTTTTGATGTTGTCTGTTTGTGGAAGGGTTTTTGGTATATGGTTTAGGTATTTCATTAGGCGACTTCCAAAAAAAATGTTTATATTTTTATTAAGATAGATAGAATTCCAAGAAAAAATAAAGAAGAAGATGTTTGGGTCATTGTATCGCATTATCGGTCTTCCAAACATGTCTATGGTAACGAAAAATTAGTTATTAAATTCCTATCACAGCAAAAGCCATTTTATCACACAATTCAAAGTAAATCAACGCCAATATTAACTCATTCAAAATCCACAGATTGCAACACTATCGACAGACGAACCTACCTACAATGATAGACTGAAAATCCCCCCATCGAGTGCTCAGAGATGCCAGCGATTGCGTGAATTTGAACCGCAAACACAAAGAGATGTTAGTCAGTTGCCACACAATACTCACGTGTTTATCTCAGTTAACTTTTACTACAGCGGAATTATGAGCGAAGTGAAAAATGTGGGTTACACACTGTTTGTTGTTTGAAGCGTGTTGGCGGATGTGTTTTTCTGTTGCTGATTTAAGGTCTGTGTATGTTTGCAAACAGTCAATTTAAAGTATGGATCCAATAATAAGGTATATAGTTAGATCCCTAAGACTTGTAACTAATAGTATATGTATTTTATGCTAGATCAATTACTTGACTATACTACTAAATTAGTTAGCAAAAACAAATTCCTGGTCACCTACGAATGATTTCTCTCCATCACTCAGAGGTAGACTGGTAGAGAATGCCTCAGACCTTAAATCTGTCATTGTAGTTTGTGTGCAAGAAGTATTAAATAATTAAAAACCTTTAACTTAGTTTAATTCAAAACTAGCCACCAGATCTAATTTATAACAATGTTATCTTTAAACTTTACCAAAGCAAACTCCTCTCAATTAACAGCAACAAAAACGAAACGGAAAACAAAAACTGTTCAATAAACGCTTACGTCACTATCCACGACTGCTAGCACATATTCGTATTGAATATGACAAGCGACGCTATCTGTGAAGTACTACAAAAAAACAAACTAAAATAAAACACAGCCTGTCAATTCGACAATACCTAAAGCGAATATTTTCGAATAAAGCACTATTTTTCAACACAAAATGTAATCCTGTTGCTTTGACCCACGTACCGAAGTTTCGATGTTTTAGAAAGCTCTTTTAGAATTTATTTATTTTGTGAGGGAGAATTTTCTTCGTATGCACTATGTCATATTTTAGTGTAACTATGTTGATTTACTGAAGTATTACCTAAATGTATCTTTCTTCAAACGTTAATTGGACAAGAAATAATACAACCCAGTGATCAATACTCACAAAGCCTATGCCTTATTTACTCTCAAAATAATGACGCACAAAATTGAACATTTAATTTTTCTACCCTATACACATTGTTTCTTCGAATCGCTCTCTTATCAGGCAAGTAAATAAACAAAAGTAGCGCTTCAGGCAGAAACCCACAAAGAAACGTAAAATTAAATAACGAGTCAACCTTAGCGCACCAATATCCCTAAAATTATTTGAACACCGATCCCTTAGCAATTTCTTCTAACCCGAAGCAGTGTAGTAAAAATAGTATGAGCTCACAAAATCGTTTAGTAAACAAGAGGTCTCCCATTGAGCACGATAGGAGGGAACACGTGAAATGAGTTGTCTCATAACACTGGAATACGAGGCAGTACGTGCGGGGAGGCGTGCCCTTTGCTGTCAGTGGGTTGGATACGAGTCTCAAAAAGTGACATTTTCCAGAATGATCAGTACTGGAATGATTGACCAAATTCCAATCATTATAAAATAAAAAAATCAAGAAATAGTATTATGCTGGAATTTTTTTGTATTGTAGTGCACTTGTTATAATAAAGTCTCACTCTAGGAATCTCTCTCAGCCTCTTTTCAGTATTACAAAGAGGATAGTAGTTGCCATATTTTTAACACGCATTTTCAATTTAGGTATAGACTAGTAACTAATAGTATTACTATAGTTTGTGTTATGTATTTGTTTATTTATTTAGATATCTCATAACACTTGAGTTCTAGTTCGTTCATGTGGGTGGTGACGTTCTTGTGATGTCACCGCATTAGATGCTACTGTCACATTTTGAAGGACTTTATATTTGTGTGTTGTTTTCATTGTATATCGGGTGTGTCGTTCACAATCACATTAAATCATATCGCATATACTTTATGATATTCTATGGCGAATTGGAAAAAAAATAACCTAATCCATTCAGTGGTTTCACCACAGGAGTCATTTTTCGTTTTTATAATTTACAACATCATGTGTAAAGCAGAGATAAAGTTAGGAGTATCGTATGTTTTGATCAGTTGACAGCTGTCAGTTTTCAAGGGAGAATTTCGGTTGTTTGTAATGACTGACTTTTATATGGTGTTCTAATTTTTGCACATTTTTATTTCATTTACTTTGTTTGAAAAAATCATTTTTTTATTTTTACGTATTTTTCTTTTATCTTTGTGTTAATCGACATATATTAACCAGTATATTAACGCATTTCATTTAATGTGATTATGAACGACACACCCGATATAAAATAAGAGTGAAATATAACGTACCATTAATCAGTACACTTTATTTTATCTTAATATCCGATAACATTTATTACACATCTGCATTCAAAAAAACATGAATTGATTCATAACACAAAACAGCCTCCAGCCCTACACTTCCAACACACACACACACACAAAAACAACCATACACACACACACTCACGATTCTAATTATATTTCCACGCTTGTTTGGGCCGAATGCGACAACCATACCGGGCAGTCGACCCTTGGTGGGACACTCTGCGCTTGACAGATATTAAATTCGCATCCCGATGCCAACCGGCCACAATATATGGGTTATATACATTTATGTATTGTGACAATGTCATTGCGAATACATTATGTTCGTTGATGTTAGATTATGAGTGACGTCACTATTGTTTTTGATGTGTTTTTGTTTTGTGTTGGATTTGTGGGGAGTGGAATTGTTGTTGATTGATTGGGTATTCGTTGGTTGTTATTTTATCCAACTTTTTTGTTGTGGAATATAAAAAAAACCGGCCAAGTGCGAGTCGGACTCGTGCACGAAGGGTTCCGTAAATTACAGTTAAATCAACCTATCTCAAAAACTATAAGAGATACTTTGATCAAACCAAAAATCGTTGAAAGAGTTAATTAGCATGCATCACCTCTATTTTTTTTAGAATTTTATACCCCGTAGTTATAAAAATAGAGGGGGGGGGACATACTTTTTACGACTTTGAGAGCTGATATCTCAAAAACCGTTCACTTTAAGAAAAATGTTTTTTAGAAAACTTTATATCATTTTAAAAGACCTTTCCATTGATACCCCACACGGGTATGTACATCGAAAAAAAAAAATTCATCCCTCAGTTACATGTATGGGGGGCCCCACCCCCAATTCTTTTTTTTACTATTTAGTGTCATATTTTTGTAGCGGTTCATACAACACATATTCCCATCAAATTTCATCACTGTAGTACTTATAGTTTCCGAGTAAATCGGCTGTGACAGACGGACAGACGGACAGACGGACAGACGGACATGACGAAACTATAAGGGTTCCGTTTTTGCCATTTTGGCTACGGAACCCTAAAAATGGGACATTGTTATCAATATTCTTTCGAAATGGAAAGCATATCTGATGTGGTCAACTAACTATGAAATCGGCTTAATAAACGTGTGTGAAAGCCTATGCTTCACTTTACCACACAGTTTTAGACATAAATTTTTACAAGAGACTCTTTTTATCCGTATACAAGAGATTGACCTTTCAAACACACCAAAATCAATAAAACAAAGACAGAATCTAATCCTATCGTCCTTGAAATAACCGTGCAGATACAATATTTAACAATAGCCCAGTATTGTTGGCGACAAGAATCAGAAATTATACGTTTCATCTGATACTGTAAATAGTGGCTACTGCCGGTCGGAGTTAAACGCTACCCTGACGTGAGGGAGACACCGAATGTAAGAGATTGGAGATTGTGACGAAGTTTAGAAGATCAATAGTCAAACATATAGACTATTTATGTTGTGCTATTATTGGTATTTAAAAAAATGCTTCATCAAAGCTTAAAAGTTATGTAAGTCGATAAAAATTCCGGGTAGGTACCGGAGTCATTTAATTATTTTGCTGTAAATCGAAGTTCGAGTAATTAAGTAGTTTTGTGATGTTTTGCATCTAGGAAATCAAAGAGTCTTAGTTATAAAAGTAGACTCTGTCCACTGGCAAGTACCTACCAGTGTATCCTTTTTAAGTAGTATCTATAATAAATATAAATAAATATAAGATATCTATTTAAGCCAGTTAATCATTCGTCACTACTTTCTTGTGCAGTGGAATTGCATAAGCCAACGTTGATGTTTCACACTTAAAAAAATCTGACACTGGTTTAACTTTGTTAGTTGATTGAGCAGCTCACTCGCTAAGAAGAAGATGTTACACAAAGCCACACCAAAAAAACAAAACAGCATCACAAAATCGCCCCCACTCGTACCTCGTACCACTTAACTCGCTCTAAGTAATTCCCCCACCCGCGGAGGGGCGATTACCCCTTCATGACTCCCCGGCGCGAGCCCTAATGCATGGCACTATTACGCGCAGCGCCAACTAATGTCCACGTCCTTTTATAAACATATTATTGTAGCTTCTATGTTGCATTCGATTGGTAAGAGAAATTGGAGTGTTTGTGAGTGAAGGAAAAGTTAGCCTTTTATCAGTCAGTATCCTCTTAAATAGATGCTGATTTTTCAATACTTTCACATGTTATCATAAGTGCGTAATAGACATATTTAAAAAATAAAGTTTTTTTACATATTTAGATTTTAAATTTAGTTTCCAAGCGCCGCTATTTTCTAAAAAAGAAGAAGGTCAAGATCGTGTTTCAAAACGTGATTTTGACAATGAAAATCATCCATTTTTAAAATAATGCTAATCTCGTAGGCTCATGTACAGACAGTCACACACGGATACACAATTACATTAAACTCTCATATACACATTCAAACCCCGCCATCGTCAAATGTGATACAACAAAGTTGAATAAATCTTCCATCTTAAGTCAGCAGAACAGTTATCATAGCAAATATCCTCAGGAATCTGAGACGGCAGTCTTGGTTCAGGTCAGGTGTCATCCAACAATGAACCCGGTCCGAGTGGGTCGCCAGAATTTAAGGCATCCCGGAATTCCACGAGAGTTACAGATGTATGCAGTAGTGGAAGTGCCTTGCAGTTTATTAAATGTCAGTGGAAGTGGGTATTGTTTTTGGAGGCGATTATTGTCGTAAAGATTTGATTATTTTGAAATAAATGCAAGAATGTATTACAGAAAATTGATAAAGAGATTGGCAGAAGAGTAACTGGCCCTTATCATGACAAAACTATGTATAATACTTATACAAACAATTAAAATTTCAATACAGTAAAGGATTTCTAAAATCGATCTAGTTGTTTCAAAGGTAGGTAATCCAATATCAAGTCACTTCGAGCACAACTAACCAGGTTTCGTTCATGCCTAAAACTAGCAAACAAACAAAAACGCATCACCGTAGCAAGATCCTGAAAGGCTAATATTATTCTTGTATCAACCTAACACAAAGTAAATCCAATGTACAATTTACTTTCAACACAACTTCAAACCGGCTCTTCCAGTACATTCTATCCTTAATCCACTTGGCAGAACAAATACTATCTGAGACGATGATAAGTGGATTGGACCCCGCTCATATTGTACCAGTTACCTCTCTCATATTGTACCAGTTACCTCCCTCATATTGTACCACAGTCTCAAATTTAAACAGTGTGACTGGAATCCGAAGTCTCCTTGTATTTACTTTAATTCACTGATATTTTTCTGTAACTTTTATATTTTGTACAGACTTCACCGATTGGGCTTGTGATGGGAATTTTAAAATGGAAGGCTCGGATTGAAATATAAAATCTGGTTTGAGTGTGAATAAAATCAAGGATTTTTAATAATGTTGAGTGTGGACATTGCTAAAATTTTTAAGCAGACAATGGTATCAAGAAGCGCTAAACTTTAAACATTTTAGGCTCAATTAATTGGAAGGGCAAAACCATCTAACACTAACACAATTTTTAAAACAGGATATGTGATTCCCGAGATCAACGTGTTCAAGTAAACAAACTCTAAAGATTTATAATTTTAGCATAGATATCTGATAAACATTGAAGGTAATTCAAACAATGTTATCAACCACAAAAGATCAAAACATCGCAACAAGACTTTCATCAAATTCCTCTTGGTTTCACATCTAATCTCAGAAACTTGATGCGTTCACATGGAAAACGCAAATTAACTGCTCAAAAGCAACACGCTATAGCGAAACTTTTAATAGTGTAGTCAAACTTAATAATAAACAAACAAACAAACAAAGCTGTTTGTTCGCATTAGTATTCACAGAATGCTGTTCATTTTGTAAGTGTATTCGGATATGTCTGTTTTTTCGGTTTGAAAGTTTTGTGTGTAGAATTTTGGGGTGTTTTAAGTTATTTATGAATGGGTGGTTGATACAAATAGGCTATTTTTTATTAAATAGCTTTTTTTTTCGAAAAAAAGTCTACTACAGTAACTAAAGGTAGGTACATCACGTAGACATTTTAAAATTTTTCTATACAAATGCCTTGACCAATAGATATTATTTATGCTCCATCTTAACCGTTTATTTCAATTATTTTTCTTCATCCCAATATTAAATTCTCAAAAAGAGCACATAACATTCAACGTCCAACCTTACATACGGAATATTATTTCCCAGACAATGTGGGCTACACAAAGGCCCTCCATAAATACCATAGCATATACAAAATAACGAGGAAAGGAAAAAAGGTTATATTCACACGTCACTGCATCCTATTGTTACCGGAGCCACTCCCAATAAGACCCTAGCAGTTGAATCGCTCTTGAGTCCCTACCATGGAGGGTAGAGGTGGGTAAGGGGAAACCCCTACTGTGTTAAAGGGTATGTTGAAATGCTTCAAATTGGCTGCAAGAGGTAAAAATGAAGGTAAGAGGTTAAACATGGACAATACTCAAAATTGATAAAGTGTGTAAACTACACTAATTACCAGTAAAATTCTATATACTAATTAATATCTACGTTTAAGGGCGCAATTTAAATGGTATTTTGATTAGTGAGTTATTGTTTGCTCTATTCAAAAAAAAACAAGTTTGCTGCATATTTGACATAACTGTATTGTCTTTACCGCTAAGTACTGGATGTTATAAGTACATTGTACTGAATAAAACACCCATAGTACCACAGCAATTTCCACATTTCACATAAGACGCGTGTTGCTTCCCTCTACCCTCCATCCCATGTCTAAGAGCCATCGAGGTCCCTAATTGTGGCGCGGCCGAGAATACCTGAGCCACCCTGAGCCACTTGACGTCGATAAGTGACGGGGTGACTCTGACGTCATTAATAGCTGACAATTAGCCACCGTTTATTGGAGGCAATTAATATTTTTATAGGGTTAGCTTGGAAATCGAAGTTGTGTTCTGATGGTGAAGGAAATTGGAAAGTAAGTTATGGAGAATAAAGAATTTTATGAGAGGTGAAATTTAATGCTTACTTTAGTATTATAGTTAGTCAATTTCATTAAAATACAGATTCCATTCTTTTCTGTATAAAGGATTGTTTTACTTTCTTTAAACTTCTTAATACAATTCCAATGAAAATTTTTCATATATTTTTGGTGAATTCCCGCAAAAATAGCACCAAAAACGTAATAATACAACATCACCAGGTAAAATTACCTACAAAAAATCACCACCAATTACAGTCTTACTTAGGTCAAAAATACCCCAAGCCACCCAATCTATAGGTAACTAACTATACCAACGCTACGTATGTATGTATGTACGTTTGTTCGTAACTTCGCAGTAATTATTGGCGAACAATTAACGAGTGATTGCATCTTTAATTAAGTTTCAACAAGGATTTGCGTTGAACGCTGATTATATTATGGGTGAGCGGTTTTTTTATTTTTTTCGCCATTAATTTTGAGTGGCCATTAACTAGTCATGCTTTTTAAATACTGCATTGTTTACCTTTTGTTTTATATGCTATTGAATACTCTTCTAAAGTTTTAATCATTTTTATTTGACAAGATATTGTTGATTGTTTTTAACATGATTAATTAAAATGTATGAATATTTATTTAAGTTATTAGATAAGCCTCTGAAAATATGATGAACTGTTTTACGTGGGGGCTTTCAATGAAATAAAATAATAGTAGTCGCTTGCAAACAGTATAAAATGATAAATATTTTATGTATTCGTCCCACACGAAAATTCTAGGTACGTATCCATCACAATAAATTCTGGAATATCTTCAATAAAAGAGATCAGTCAAACCTACATAGTAATATTATATTTCTGGACGAACAATTCGACATTTCTCCCGAATCCATCACGGAGATCTATCGATACCAAAGTTGGAATAGCCGAACTTACAATGCAGTAACATTTACGATTGTAATAGACTTTTGTTCCCTTACAAGAATTCCGGCCTTAAAGGCACACTGCAGACGGAATTGTCGGCCGACAGTTGACCCAACATTTTTTTAAACAAAATCTTGACTTTTTTTTAACGACGTCATAAACATCAAATGATGCATCCCGCTGTGGGTTAGCAGCGGCGAGGCAGTGTCAGTCTCTTACTGACTAAAAACCGTCGTGTTCCGTCGTAGGCCTTTTATGTGCCAGGGCCGCGGTATCTCTTTCGAACAACCCGCGGCCCCGCAGATCTTGGCCCTACTGGGCCCCGCTGCGGTTGCTGACATCTCTTTGAGATCTTCACTTCAAAGTTTCAGTCGGTCTAATACCGCTAAATACCTAATCTTTGTAATGTGCGCACCATCCATATTTATAGACATTATGAGCCCAAACTATCGGCCGACTAAAAGTTTGCCGCGTGTCGGTACCCTTACATTTACGATTGTAATAGACTTTTGTTTCCTTACAAGGCTCGCGCCTTAAAGTGTTATAAAAAAACTAAAAGTACTTTCAAGTTTGGAGTTTTTACGCGACAAAGTTTTCATTGTATTTCGAAGCGTTTTGAGTATTGTGTCTTTTATTTTTGGGCTGTTTATTTGATCTTATTGATATTGGAAAACTACGATATTTGCCATTTTGACTAACGTAGCTTGAAAATGTTAAGTTTGTCATGTGTTACAATAAGGAAACTTGGAAATATTGTCCTAAATAGTTATTACTTTTATACCTAATCATGTGTCTAGAAACTGTTGTTTTTAATTCACATATATTGCAGAAATTTAAATAATTTCAGCCTAATCAACTAACTTATTACTTAATCTAAATAGAAATACCTCCAACGAGAAACATACAACTTATTAAGAACTCTTCGTAGCTAATAAAACGAAAATTTAATATGGAATGAAATAATTTCACGAATGAAATGTCGTGTCCCATTTAATCAAGTTTCTGATACTTGATATAAAGGAGTAACATCTGTGTCACACGTAAAAGGATATTCATTTGCGAACTCGTGTCTTTCTGTCAAGAATATACGAGATACATTTTATTTAAGAGTGTTTTTATAAAGTTTTTGTACTGTGTATAGATGTGGAAATATTATTACGTAGGTACCTACTATTATTTAATAAATTAATTTAATGCTTATTAAACACTTTTCTAAACAGTAAAAAAGTACTTTATTTTAATTTTATTCTCAAGTTAAATTTTATATATGATTAAAAAAATTGTAATACTTGTCACAACTTAAAGTTTTCCTTCTGCCTGAAGTGACCTTGAAAATCGTTTCTTTATCACTCTCAAAATAAACCAGAAATTCTGCGGAAAAACCAACAATTCCCTCTAGGCCGACTTTCTGGATACTGCGTACTTTTGAATAAAAGGATAACATAAGCTCTAAATCCCAAAAGTGAAGATATGATAATATGGTTTTGTTATATAAGAAAATTGAAATTTTAATATATTTACTTTACGGAAACTAATATTATGAATACGAATATTTTGTCTGTTTGTATAACAGCTGAAACGAATAAAGCTAAATCAAATAAAGAAATGATTAGATGCACATGTGTGATTAATACATAATTAGAGACATTTTTTTTTACATAAAAACATGCAATATTTTTAGAATTTCTTGATTCTCAATCAGTCGATGAAGAATAATTAAAAAAAAATTACATAACATACCTTTGAACCAAAAAAAAAACAACCATTAGCAGAGTATGCTTTCCACTTTTGTCACTCACTGTACAACCCTACCATGCCTTAAACCGATTGTCTATTACACAATCGCGGCGCTCAAGCGTGCTCTGTTCCAAACCTACACCTATTCTATTCCCATACCCATACCTAACACGTACCTAGGTACATTCTATAGGTCGGTCTCAGACTTTCAAGGTCATTTCACAAGAACTAAACTTAGTTTTCTTTGGAAATTCTGTGCCTTTGGGCTTCGAATAAGTCTTTGCATGTCATTGGAAAGTATTGTATGATTAATAGGAATGTACACTTTTGAAGGACACTTTTCTTATTAGGTACTAAAGGTACAAAAATAAATTTAATAATTTAAAGATTGAAAATAATGTAGGTATAGAATTTTTCAAGACTTTATAAATTTCAGTGGTATGTACCGTGGACACAGTCCAATCCAGCCTAGAAAGATAGTATCTTTGTATAAAAATGCACAGACATTGCCAAACAGAGCAAGTAG
The DNA here is from genome assembly GCF_030705265.1 of Helicoverpa armigera. Taxonomy (NCBI): domain Eukaryota; kingdom Metazoa; phylum Arthropoda; class Insecta; order Lepidoptera; family Noctuidae; genus Helicoverpa; species Helicoverpa armigera. The sequence continues at coordinate 1,179,871 of NC_087132.1, read as the reverse complement.
GTACCTACTGTATATTGATCCGAGCGTTTTAAAAAAAAAAATAGATTTAAATTGGTTCATCCATATCTAAAGTACAAGATCAAACAAAGACTCATATTTATAAATCCCCTAGTTTACGAAGACCAGTATCGACAGTCCAGTAGCCTAGCCCTACCTAAAGCTTATTTCACACTGTAAAAGTAGATACGTATAAATTCAAGGTCATCCCCCTCCGCCCACTATCCCCGCCCCAAAAATCTGTAGTTTCCTCAAGCTTGCATGGTCATTTGTTTGCACTCCAGTGTTTGTAATTACTGAGGCAATTACGTCTTTTGTAACGGCGGTGAACGGGACTTTAATTATTGAATGACGCTGTTGAATGGCCCCAGTTTGTCCGACACGGCTCTCAAATTACTTGTGTTTGGTAAGAAAATTTTGGCGTTTATGTGACGTGGATTTTATGTATTTTTTTAACGGTGTGATTTTTATTATTTAAAATATTGTAAGCGGTTTATTGAGCAGGTGAAATGCTGTTATTTTGGTTAGGTACATGGTTTTGGTACATTCTTCGTATAAAGTGAGTATACTATTAACACGTAAAATATACTTCAGGATCTCCATACTTGAAGTGGCATCTTTTTCAGATATTATTCAGGCAACTAAATAATATCACTTTTTTTTCTTATTCAGCATTGTAAGTATATTCTCTACTAAAACTATAGTTACTGAACCATTCAAAAACCGATTCATAAATCCAATAATTAAACAAAAATACAACTCCAGGATTAACGTTTAATAACACACAAACGTTTTATCGCAGTACAAATAAAACGTATCCAAACGGGCCCATTCACCTTTATGCCGCAATAGTATCAAATTGATTGTATTGACTCCAGTTTGATGGAAATGAAAGGAAAACAATGCGTTGGACCATCATCCCGTATTGTTATAGTCAAATGAGAGTAACTGATACATCTATATGTGCATACTTATGTCTGTACGTTTGTGCAGCCGGTGGATTGCCATAGTTTAGTTATGACTCGCTAATGAAGTTGCGATCTGTCATTACAGTGTGCTCCAAATGCGAAATTCAGTAGCAATAGCGAATCGTTGATGATGCTTGGAATAGCATTATTGTCATTAGACAACAATGTGCGTGATAAACAGTCTAATGAATGGATTTAGTCCCAGTTTTTCGAATGAGATTGAAATCAGAACAACGACCTGATCTCAGAAAAGAACTCAGGGATGAGATTCTCAAAGGTACTTACCAGATGATAGAAAAATTATGATAGTGATTATGACATCAAACTCAACAGTAATGCTAGCGATAAAACACCGAACCCCAAACAAACAGTTTCCATTCAATTCCCCGAAAACATAAACGGCTATCAATCAACGACCCCCGTCTGATATAACGCTCCAAGTTGTACCCTAAATAATGGGCTGATCTCACCATGTAACTGAAGACTGATTCCACGATAAACACAGATCCCATAACGTGTATTCGAATAAATCTTGATACGAACGTTCGACGACAGCCAATAAATACGGAACGCGAATTGCCCTCAGTTGGAAAATAAATAAGACACGCTGTGTCTGCGGTTACCGATCCAATGTGGAGTTATTTTAATGACTGCCCGTTAAGGAGTTGAGGAAAACTTGGCTTCATTTTTTCCTACCGAGCTGAAATCAAAATTTTTACGTAAACTTTTTATCACCATGATCACTACATTTTGTCGTCACATTGATGTTCATTGACTGACATAAATTCTACAAATGCCAATTTACCAATTTTACCGGTATTTCCAAGGACGCCCCTTTGAAAATTCATTTAGCAAAACTATGCTAAGGTATTCTACTTCCATTTCACTAAATACGGTCTTTCATGGGCCAGTTGAACCTAAACTAATAATTCGTCTACCCGAAAATTTACATTCACCTAAAGCGGCAAGGTACGCATACTGAAAATCCTCAAATCAAAATTGTTGCCGTACCTCCACATAAATCTCTTCCATTCACAATCGAGAACATTCCGTTAGCCTTCCAAAAATCCTACTAATTTGCAATAACAACCGCAGAAAAACATTTATCTCCATCCATCTCGTAACTTTTTGCGTACCATTGGGGCTAAAGAAAATTTTCAATTATCGCACAGCCCACCCCAGGTCGGGAAGTCACACAGGATTTTATTCCCATCTGAATTAAAGCACAAATGGAATCCCATTTTATAATTTTCTCCGATTTGCAGATAGTCCTTTTCGCTTTTATTGCTTCTGTGACTTATGTCTGAGTTTGACGTTGAATTAGATCTGATTCTCAGTTGTTTATTATCGCGTTTGAATAAAGATTGAGTTTTGAATAAGGCATTGAATTGTAATGACAGAAAACTAACGCAAAATAATTTTGCTATCTCTCTATTTTTAAGTTTTTAGTTTCATCCACTAAAAGATCCGCATCAAAGCAATCTCTTACATTTCCACTTTAGTCTCTCCAGAAAAAGTTTCTTGGAGAATTATTCCCAAAATTTATGTTTCGGCCATTTTAACTCTTTGCTTAAAATCTTCATTTGGAGCGGCTGCTGCAAGGCGCTATCTCAGTTCGATCAGACCTTCTGCCAGTGTAAATAGAACCTTCTTTTATGTAAAAAAAGTCGTTATTACCGTCTGTGTAAATATTTTGGGACTCGTTCCGTGATGAACCTTTGTAATTTTAGGCCCTCTCTTTGTTTATACTTTATGAATTGGCTTGCTACTGTTTTATGTCTCATCATGTTTTTGAGACAATTTCTTAAGTTCTTTTTCTTATGTTTATTATTTTATTTTCATCAAAATTAAATTAAGCAATTTATCATTTTCACATCTAAGTTTTTCAATAGCTAAAATAATTTACTTGATTCTGGTGCCAACTTTACCCAGTTTCATACATCGAAAAACGAACAAAACCTCCTAACAGCACTTAATATTTCAAAACTTTCCCCGATCACATAAATACATTTAAAATCATTCGACAGTTTTGATCTATTAGCTGGGAGTGCAGAACGTTTGTCATAACAGACCGAGGTTCATAGTAAGCTATAGTTAATGGTTGAACTTTTGTGTATCTACGATGTTCAAATTTGCCGATTTTTGCTCCGGATAACCTCTATTATTTATAGCTTCATCTTGCGAGTGCTAATATTTAATGTGTCTTGGATGCAATATTCGTTTTCCGTTTAAAAGTTTTTGAACGACTCCTATTTTATGGACTGTGAATGTAAAGAAAGCGTTTTAAAGCGCAGTTTACAAGAATTATAACTGTTGGTTTTCAAGACAAAGTATTCTTGTGATCTCGAAGTACAAAATGGAAAAGTTTTGTTTTTTGGCTTACTTTTGTCAATAAATAAGGAATACAAAACTCAATCTTTCATAGCTATCGATTAGGTAACAAAAAAAAATGCTGCGTAGTAAACACACTTCACGACCAAAAACAAAATACTTTTTTCATATCCTCAGCGATATTCAGTCGTAATCTTGCGCGACCTATTTCTTTTTTCAAATTATTTCCGTAATCGACTGTCACCGAAAGAGTGACCCAAGGCGTGGGTTGCCAGTAACGACCTCTCATGTTACCCTGAAGCCTTCAATTGACTCGGAATAATATACAGAACTTCATATTGAAAGAACTCTTTTCTGGGAACGACTTTGACGTTTAATCTGGGTATGTGATCGAAAAAGTGGGTAATTTATGTATGCCGCAGGGTAGTGCAAGATGGCCGACTGCTGCAAAGTTAAGTAAAGGTTACAATGTGATTGTCGTGTGGAGATCGAGATCGGGTTTGTTTAAAATAATAAGCTACTCTTTTCGATGCCAAGTTAGAAGTCTTATGACCTCTAAAGATGCCGTTTCTTTTTGTCCTATATTATTATGAGATCTATATTTTTCAGTCTATCAATGAAAGTAAACTGTCACATTGATAAACCCCACCTACATTATTGTAAAATAACTTCATCTTGTTTCATTGTTCACTTCTAGTACTGATCCCTAATTATCAAACCAATCTCACACCTGCACAAAAAAAAATCTACTCAAAATTTTACCAAAAATAAATGTTAATATAATTCATTGTGGAGGTTTGCAAATAGCTTCCAACTCATAAGGTAGCTTGGCACGGATGTATAACCTACGATTTATATGAAGGTGACAGGTGCCACTGATTATGGCAATTCTACCAACTGATTGTTAACGTACGGATTTACTGAGGATATTTTCCTCTTTGATAAAATGTTGCGTTGTTCGAGCCTTATTATTGTGTGGTAGTGATCTTGATAGAGGTCATTATGATATGTGGATCGGTATATTATATCCAGTTGAACAAGATCTACGCTTTTCGTATCTGTAACATGTGAGATAGAGTATCAGTTAGCCTGAGTATTCTAAATTACCCGGCTGTATCACACAATGTGACTACTTTTACTATTTCTTTGAATTAAGGCAAGGCCAATCCTATATACTATTACACGTATGTGCAAACGTTACTCACAAATGATCAGGAATTTATCGGCCAAAACGTTTCCATCAACAAAATTGTTTTCCGGTTTTGTTAAGACCATTTGAAAGTTACTGGTTCTACAAACCCGTTACAAGCCAGTACATAAACATCAACTCAAACGATACACTAAGAACCATCGCAATTAAATAATGACTCCGTTCCATAAATCAAACATTTTTCCAACATCACCACAGCCCAATAAATACTCAGTTGGAACGTGTCATAAAATGTGCACTGCTATGAATGGAGTCAATTTGTGGTGGTCGCACACCAACCACAATCATTACCAAAGTACTTCAGTCGCCGTCATCACGTTTAAAATTGATGGTTCCGTGTGTATACAGTGAGGGGCAAATTATTTGAGGCGGTCATCAAAATTATGAAATGCTTAAAATCTGTCAATAACAAATTATCACTGAATAGCTGCTCTGGCTAAGCAGTCTGTTAATGTCAAATTATAAGAGATATTTTGAAATCACCACCGTAATATACAAGTAGAAAATTTATGCCTACCGGCAGCAAGAATACTCATCAACAGAACGGTGGTCAATACCGACCTTCGGGCCGCAAGCGTTACTATCAGTACTATATGCAGCCTTTACATTGGTTAGATAATTAAAAATTAGTAAGATATGTACATATATTAAAATAACTAACATTAAAATCTTCATTACATTTCATTATCTCATCACCCAAAATGAAACAACAAAATTAATTCCAACTATCCCAAATTATTAGCACTGAAGTTTACAAGTTTACAATATGGATTTTTGGTTCGATTCGCCCTTAATTACTTGGCCTGTTTGAAAAACTACTTAGTGAGCGCAGGAGCGAACTTTGTGCCGCATCTGGCGAGACTGAAAACAGACTCCGCTGTACAAAAGAAAAGTCTGGTCTGAGTGACTAAAAGGGATCAAATTTTAAGCAAAGTGGTAATTTTCGTGTCTGGGATTAAGTGCATGCATGAATATTGAAGGATATTTTTATGGTGATTTGGATTTAAGTAACTAAAATAGCGTTATAAATTTCAGAGTTGAATATATACAAGCTACATATATACAAAATACAGGTAAAAGTCGACACTTGTATGTTGTGTGGCAAAAGCATATACATTTTAAATAATAAAAAATATAGTTTGTCAATTTACGCATCAACGCTTCAACCATTTTTTTTAATAAAAAACTATTTTCCAACATAGGACCAAACAAAAAAAAAAGTCCCCAAAAAAACTAACGCGACAAAATATCGAAAAAAAGATGGCCACGATATGGTAAAATTTAAAAATTTCACGTCGGACCAGTTTAGGCATTTTTGTAATAAATTGAAAGGCTTTGATTGATGACTTGCGCGGACGGTGTGTTTACTGTATACAGAATAAAGCCAATAAAATGTATACAAACTATGTATATGTATACATTGCACATTGTGTGATTGACATTTACATATTGGCCGAAGATATTTTAGTATACGTTTACCGTGGTTTCTGAGATAGTGGTGATTTATTGGTTTCTGAGGCTTTCATGCGGAGAGGAAACTGATTTTCTTTGTACAGCAATAAATATGCTGTTTAGTTTATGGAAATTGTGAATAATATGATCTGGGGTTGGATTTTCTTTGTAATGGTTTAAGTGAAAATAAATAAATGTATTGTGATTTTAAATGTCTTTTGCTAATTTTAGGCCTGCTTTGACTGAATGGCTTTTACGAGTATTATGTTTTCAACTTAAAAATTAGAAGAGTTTTTTAATGTAATTCCTTTTCAGCTGATTTGGAAGGGCTAGTTTAGTATTCTGGTATATTTTATAGATTGAAAACTGAGGAAGAACACAGAATATTACCTAATACTAAATAATAGTTTTAAAAATATACACATGTTTATTTTGCCTACAAACAATGTTCCTATAAAAACAGTAGCGTCGCATAAGCCAGCGCTATATCAAGTCACTTTTTAATTAAAAGATAATATCCTAGAAAGATTTAGCTATTAAGTTTCAACTATATTTTAATGAGGACTTAAAAAAACTAATTTATTCTTTATTGTATTCAAGTTACGCTGTCTGGGTTTACGTGACGTCAATATGTCCGTAAAACTAGACATTTTGTAGATTGACTGACTTGGGAGGTATTGTGAAGGTTTTAGGTAACTGTAATGAATTGTAATTTTAAGGTTTTTGTGTGAGTGATGTAATTTTTTTGAATGAAATGGTTCCAACTGTTTTGTTTATTGAATGAGACAAAGTAATCCGATGATAAAAATATTTTTCTTGTCAAATAATGTAAGCTAAAAATCAGGGCAAAATAATATAAGCCAAGTTTTAAATATCCCGATTAAGTTACCAAACCAAAAAATATGTATAGTAGTTAAAATACATATTTGAAAACTGAGTTATTGCACTATGATTATCAATAAATAGACATTCAACTCCCAAAAATTAATCGTTTCATAAACCACACATACACACATCAATATCATTATCATGTAACACTATAACTATACGATTAGGAACATCAAAACTTATGTTATCAAAACTTTAATATATTTAGGTAGGTTGACGATACACTATCATACCTGATAAGGGGGATTTGTAAAGGCTCAATATCGGCTCTGACATCAGACCGCTCGGCTCTGAAAAGCAATTGTTTATTATGTTTTATATTGAAAACTGTATTTTTTTGCTGAAAAACCGACTACGGTGGAATGTTTGCAGAAGATTTTTGTGTTTGGTTAAGATCACTCTTTATATTTTTAAGACGAAAATATCAAATGAATCAAGTAAGAAATTTCGATTGTCACATAAAACAGAGCTAAAATTTATACCTAAGAAGATAAACTAAAACAATTAAATGAATTTCCCTGACAAAACAAGACTTTCAAAACCAAAATAATTATCATCAAACCACAGCTTTAACATCTTATTTCTCTTAAACAAACAAAGGCTGTATTAGAAACTTAGAAGTCTAGCTTTGTCGTCGAAGGAAACTTAAAGCAGTTCAGCCCTACAGATGTAAAGGATTAAACGAGCGTAGAGGCGCGTGGTCTACGCCGTAGCCGCTACGGCGTAGCAAGGTTAGTGTACGTCTACGAATCTACGTGCCTCAATGCCGTAGAGGTGTATTTAATACATTTATTGGGTATTTGTTACATGATATCTTGCTTGCTTACTTGTAGCAAAGTTCTCGACATAGTAACCAAAATTCCTCTAATATTCAAGGAAACAAAATATTTTCAAGGACAACCTACTATCAGCATTTTTTTTCAGATTTTATTGAGTGTTTCCATTGCTGTAAATCATGTTCATTTTGCAGTAAAAAAAATTTCAAAATTAAAAATAAAAAAAAAAACATTTTCAAAATAAAACTCAAAATTCCAAAGCACAGTGGACACGTTCCACTATTTTAACAAAAAAAAAGTTTCCACATAAAAATATTTACCAAACACAATCCTGAAATTACAGACATTCTTTCACCGTAGTCGGTTAAGCACACAATATCGGCTTTTGCCATGAATTTTTTACACGTTAGCACTTATTGCGTTATCGTCGTACAAAATGTTCGATTCTTATCTCACGAGAGGTTTTGTATGAATATGAACATGATATTATCATATCAGTATTTATAACGTAGTACTTATAAAAACGCTGTTTCATACACGAATGGGTTTTAGTATGTTTTTTTGATGATAAGAGCTGCAACATTGTTGGCTTACTGTTTTAATTCTACAACGAAACCCCAATGTTTTTGATCGAGGTGGCAAATTGTGGATTGACGATTCAAATTAGTTCTTCTAGATTACTGGTTATTTACCACAAACATTTAGAATTTAAACAAACTTCAATTTACTGAACAAGAATTTACTTAAAAAATACATTATGATGTCACAACTTCAAAGTCACTTTATTTATACCACTTCAATCACTCTCGTCAATAATGTCACCCATACATGTTTGATAAATCCTCATCTACTATTCGTATTAAAAAGCCTACCTGCAAGATTGAACTCTATTCGGTAATCTATTTGACCCTCTAAATAAGTTTTCGTAAAGACGGGTCCCAGCTAGATCGCTTTGTCGAGCCAAATACGGTACATTTCTTCGATTCTATCAAGGTCCCTAGAGTCCTTATTTAAAGGAAATTCCTCGTATAAGGAATAATATATTATAGATCACTTGTACATATTAATGGTGATTTTAATTTGCAGATTTTTTTTGTTTTGATATATTTTTTATTGCGTAGTTTATTTTATGAGTCAGTACTTGGTATCAAATTTTGATTTCAATAAAAATTTAGAATTCACTTATTATTAATCTTAAACGCAAATTAAATCATCCACAAATAATGTTAAAAAATTGTCACTGATACCTAACTCACACACAAAATTAACACACTAAAACACAATATCAAACAAAACACAAAAAAGTCAGTCACACCAATATTGAGTCTATAATCAATCTCAATTTACACCACAAACCAAATGATTCACTGTTCAGCCAATAAAACACTTTTTCCACCAAACCACTGTGCGATAACGAAATAAAACTTCAAAAATATTTTTCCATCGTTTGGCTGCAATAATAACACTTATTCTAGCCCCTGACTTGGTCTAGTCTGCCAAGAAACTCGGCACAAATTATTACATGATGCATCCGTAACATTTAAATATCTTTATCTTAATAGAAATCTTATTATAAAAGTGTTCGAAAACATTCACTTGGGCGATAACGTTTGTTTTGTTATTAAGTTTTCATTATTGCACAGTGGTTTTATTGAGCTATTTTTCTGATAGAACGTCGTCGTATTAAGGTTAATGTTTTATGAGTATGATTTGAGAGTTTGTTTTTGCACTTGTTTATTTTGTTGTTTGTTTTCTTCTTTACTTTCATAAACATTCACTCTACTCACACTGATATTCAATTAATAAATTCACACATACCGAATCATTTTTGGAATTCATAGTTACTCAAAACAAAATGGTCACTTTTACCGACATTACCAGCTTTAACCGTCTTATTCTTCAGTTATAGTTAATTCACAAAAATAATAACTCCATTTATAAACAGTTTCGCAGCGATAGTAAGTAAAGTCCCTAATTAATTTTCAGGTCAAATATAGTTAGTACAGTCATAAATCTGGAAGCAACTTTGAAGTCGGTAGGCTAAACTGAGATAGAGAGAGGTTCGTCATGGAATTTATTTTCTTACAAAATATCTTTGTGGTTTCTGTAGTTTTTGAAGACTTCAGTACATTTTCAAAAGCTTCTATACTATTGCAAAATGAAATAATAATAATTTGTGTTCTACTAGGACCAAATTTTGACATCCATCTTTCTACATAGTACTATTTTTTTTTAATAATAATAAAGACCAAATGGAATAAAAAATGCAGTCTTCTAGCAAAAGAAATGACCGCCAAGTCTAAAATCTCAACACGCTAGTCTTATTTTTAATATTTCCCTAACGTCTCAGCTTACTCTAAAAAGCTTTTAAGCCTTTCAGCACATTTCCCTTTCACTTAAACTATATTTCGTTATTTTCAGTTACTTTCAGCTCATCAGCGTTTCAGTGTTTTGTTTTATAATTATGTTTGTTTAAACTGTCAGTCAACGACCCACAGTGCGACGTAATTTGTTTGTGTTTCATGTTATGAGTCACGAGCCAGACAATGTCACAGCTTTTATCATTGTTCATACATACAACCGGATTTTTTCAGCCAACGTGTAAATAATTCTGTGCCTATCTCCACCTATCCCCGAAACTTACCTCCACAGATTAGAGACATCGAGGTAATTATGATTGATATATTTATAAAATCGACTAATTTAACTTCGACTATGTCTTTACTAACTAGCGCGTCTAACTCGAAAGCTTGGCTATTTTAAGAGATTTTTAAATTCTATATTTAGAGGCGTGAAGGCAATGAAATATTAAACTTTGTACTGGCGATAAGTATCGTTAGCGCTACTACTATTATATCACTTTTTAGAATTAAAAATGGCACTAAAAAGACACGATTTATAATCGATTTTGTTACACAGCAATAACCGCCGCTGAACGTCAACACACAAAACACAACTTTTCTTTATTTATTTTTAAATAATTTTTTAAAATTTTATTTTATTAATATTGAAACATCAACGTGGAAATGAATACATCAAAATGCGAACTAAATACACCAAACGGGTTTAGCTTGTCTTGGGTATTATCATAAGTGTGCGTTCATATTGGCTTGTTATTATTGTTGTTTACGCGCGTGGCTTCTGCGAGCCTGAGCGGCGGGCGTGTGCGCGGCCGTGGCTGGCTCTGGACTGACTCCACGACCAACCGTGACGTCACGGAGACGAGCGACACCACAGCGCATGCGCCCAACGCACACATACACACAGTCACGCACGTGTCTCACTGACTGCATGTGCCGATCACGCACACATCACTACAAACTTCAAACTTTATATATTTTGAAAGAGTTATTTATTTTCTAAGTATATTTTAGAGACCAATGACTGTGTTTCGGATGGCACGTTAAACTGTAGGTCCCGGCTGTCATTGAACATCCTCGGCAGTCGTTACGGGTAGTCAGAAGCCAGTAAGTCTGATACCAGTCTAACCAAGTGGTATCGGGTTGCCCGGGTTACTGGGTTGAGGAGGTCAGATAGGCAGTCGCTTCTTGTAAAGCACTGGTACTCAGATGAATCTGGTTGGACTGGAAGCCGACCCCTACATAGTTAGGAAAAAGGCGCAGAGGATGATTTATTTTGAAAGAGATTCATTGATAAGGGATTTTGATATAAATGTTTTCGATCTAGGGCTTTTCACTATCAAAGTCAAAGTCAAAGTCAAAGTCAAATCATTTATTTCACTTAGGCTTTCACAAGCACTTATGAACGTCAAAAAAATATAAATAAAGTTGATTCTAGTTGCCCATTCCAAAAGTAGCTTCCTATGGAGAAGAACGGGCAAGAAACTCCATGGTTACTCTTTTTTTAAAATAATAGGTATTACAGTTTGTATGTATTGATACATACTATAATAACATGCGAAGATCATGTAGAATCACAATAGACAAAGAATATGAGAATAAATAATAATAAAAAAAGGTTAAAATGCTACATGGTGTTCACATTTACAAATCAGTTTATATTTTTGTACAAAGTTACAAACAAACAATCAAAAAAATAACACAATCTTACTAGCGGGTGTAATTTTATTGATACTGTCAGTGCGTCCTATGGAGCAGGACCAGCATGTTTCCAAGCATTTTTATCTTGAATATAATCTTCTAATTTATAATAAGCGTTTTTACAAAGTGTGGCTTTTATATGAGTTTTAAACCGCATGTCATTTAGTTCCAGAATGTTGTCTGGTATTTTATTATAACATTTGACACAATATCCCATGAAAGATGTATGTACTTTAGATAGTCTAAACTGCGGGATGGCTATTTTATTTTTATTTCGAGTGTTATAATTATGTCTATCACATATTTTATCAAACAAATGTAGGTTTTTCCTAACATACATGATATTTTCATATATAAATTGGCAAGGCACGGTCATAATATTAATGTTTTTAAACAGTTCCCTAAGAGATTCACGACCACGTAAGTTGTACATTACATGTTGTTGTCTTAGCGAATCCTAAATTAAAATTTGCAAAAAGAGTGTGGTATCATTATACCCACCCAAAACAAAAATGTGAAAGGCTGCCAAGTTCGATAATACTTGGCAAGTTTTAATAGAAAATTAAATACTTGATTCATTGCGTTTAGTAGGTTTATAACAAGGTGTGTGAAAACTTGCCAAGTAACATTATTAAAAAGTAACTATTTTTAACTGAGGTATATGTATGGAACTTGGTACTTATTCAGATCTCACTTCTTTTATAGGCGAAGGATTTCCATATTATCGAACTTGGCAGCCTTTCACATTTTTTTTTTGGGTGGGATTTCATTTATTTTTGTAAGGTTGTTTATTTTATTTTTTTCTTATGATTAAGTTAGTTAAGGAAATGTCTCATTTATACTATCTTTCAGATTTTTGAATATGCACTATGCTTCTTACAAAGAAATGAACTAGATTAACTAAATGGACTAGATTTACCAACTGACTGACATGACATGTTATCATATATTATGTTCGTGGATCAAAGTTACACATTCGTTATTTTCGAAAGTGATTCACACTTAGCCGTTTTCAGATTTTTACTTTGACTAAATACAAACCTTTGTAACGAATTTCAGATCGGTACGACCATTCGAAGATATATTATATAAATATAGATAAATTTAGTTCGTTTTAGTTCCTTAGGGGTATAAATTTACACTGAGTATTTTACACCTTCATTATTTTGAAACCGACTCACACTTGGCCATTTTCAGATTTTTTCCTTTACCTTGACATAAAGACCTACCTCCATGCCAAATTTCAAGTCAATACGACCATTGGAAGTGGTCTAGGTTTTTGATGAGTGAGTGAGTCAGTGAGTGTATAGTAAAAATCGCGATTTTCTGACGTCAATATCTCAAAACCTACAATAGGTATGTTAATGAAATTTTGTATTTTAGTTAAGTGGAGGGGTCTCAACAGATACTAGAAATTTGATTTGCGTAAATAAAATAGATTTTATAGGGGGGTCGAATTTGGCCCGAAATGGTTCATGTAATATAACCCACGGCCGGTGTGTCGCTTTTTTTGCTCGAACTTGGCGGACACACTGCCGTGTGTCTAGATTTATACTATACACACAGTCACGTGTCTCACTGATGGTGCGTTCTTACGTAAACTTAGTTATATGCAAGTTTGGTTGAAGTTAGACTTATATAGCGTGTAGACAAAAGCCGAAAGTTATGTTTATTAGTTTAATTAACTTATTTTATTAGTGTTTATGTGACTGACGGGATGAAGTGAAGAGCGTTGCGATAGAATTTTGTGGGTTTAATTTTTTCTGACTCACTTCAACTAGAGTGTGGGTCACCAATTTTTTTGACACAATTTGAACTGTTTATGACAACTCTTTTGGGAACTATTGCAATCCAAAAAATAATAATACTCTTCGTATTCTATTTACATACACTTCAACATACAAATATGTGAGTAAATTAAATGAACTGACCTGTCTATTCTGTTACATTCTAAGATAGTCACATTTCCTATACTAACAATATTATCCAAAACACTATCCGTCCTAAAACTAATCTCTCAAAAAGGCCACTTTAGCCGAAAAAAAGGAAAATTCGCGTAGAGACACATCCTTCCCAGACCTTGACCCTTGGAAATAGAGCCTCTCACGTAGAGTCGTTACAAAGGGCATTATTAACTACCCGAGTAACACATCTCTGTGTAGTAGAGTCGGCTCTATGTAGAGACCAATAAAGTGGTGTGTTTTGTTTTGGGATTTAGTGTTTGGTTAACTGATAGAAAGTTGTTAGTATTGTTAATGTTATAAAATTGATAAACCTGTTATTGCTACTACAACTTTTTTAACCGTCTTACCAAAACAGGGATGTCAATTTAATTTTTTGTATTTTTTTTATTCAGTTACGTTACCAAATGAAATAGGCAAGAATTTTTTTTTTCTCAATAAGTACCCTAGTCAAATAGAAAAACATTTACTTGTCAAATCATCAAATATTTCATTCATTTTCATATTATTCTCTTTTCCAGAAAAATTGCTAGCAAACAAAAATAAATAATTTCAGTTCATTCACTCACAATAAATAATTTATATACCAATAAACGACACAAAACCAATAACACTTCGCATCTTTTAAAAGATACAAAAATATAAAAATAAAAATATCAAACACGTAGTTGTCTGTCTAACAAAACGGTTCATAAAATGTCTACAGCTGCTACGCTGCTACGAAGCTACGCGGCTACGAAGCTACGCCGCTACAAACGCGTAGCACGTTGCTACGATACAGTTGAATGAACTCTTCTCTGCTGTAAATTATTATTGATGGTTTAAAAAGCCTTTTTATTGTTTTTGTCGGTAGCTGTTTGTGATATGTTTAACTATTATTTTGTTGTCTGTGTCTTGAATTGTTTGTTACTTGAACGGAATTGCCAAATCAATAATAAAATTTTGATTATAAGAAAAACATGGAAATTGTGTGTGAAAAGCTGATACATAGGGCAGGATAAACGAATCCTTTCAATTACTTTAAAATCATAATAAATATAGCTATGATGGTATATCGGGTAGACCAAAGTTGTAATGAATAAGAAATATCCTCAAGATGCTTTTTATTATTAAACTTTAAAACAGTATCTTTATTATTTCAATAATACATATTGTAAAATACAAAATAGTTTGACGAACCTTTATATAAATAGACTAGTTATATTTTTCGATACAAATAAATTAGCCAGTCATTGCGGAAGAAACATGACTGACCTTGAACCTCATAACTACTTTTTAAGTATACCACCACTCATTGAGTCTATTTTTATACAATCTATTTTTAATTCCTTAAATATTACTCCATTTTTCATAATAATTTCTTTTTTCAAAAATGACTTTAAAAAATTAACCTTATAACACATCAAATTAAAACAATTTGTCTGTAAAATAGATTTATATAGTTCATTTAAAAATAGCAACTACATTTTACGGAAATAAAATTAAATTTGTCTGTCATAAATAATCCAGTATTCAAGTAAAAGAAAATAGTTCACTGTAACAAAATAATCTTAGACCAATACCAATACTTTACTAACTCAAACATATGTAGACCTACATAAAAAAAAAACCTAGGCAGATAATATTGACTATCCTTGTACACCGTTATCAAATTACTTTTGCGGCATGTAGTCCATCCTTCGCGCTTCCAGTAAGAACACACTGCAAACTTTTAGTCGGCCAATAGTTTGTATTCTCATAAATCAGTGTGAAGATTAATGGTAATACCACATCACAAAGATCAAGTATTTAGACTGTCATTGAACATCTTTAGCAGTCGATATGTGTAATCAGAAGCCAGTAAGTCAGACACCAGTCTTACCGAGAGGTATTGGGTTGCCCGGGTAATAGGTTGAAGAGTTGAGATAGGCATTCCCTCCTTGTAAAATACTGGTACTCAGCTGTAACTGGTAAGACTGGAAGCCGAACCCAACACAGTTGGAAAGGCTCGGGAGATGAGGTATTTATATAGCCTCCATCAGACCGACTGAAAACTTTTATTGGAAGCAAGATTGATATGAACAAATAGTTTAAAAAACACGCTTTTTTTAATGACGTTTCTTAGCTAGTCATGTATTGTCATCAGAACTCAGAGCGTCAGCAAAATTTCGTTCTAATCGAAGACCGGGAAGTGGATCAAATGAAGATTGCAAGAGTTTGTTACAAGTGAAACTAATATAAGCGTGTTAAAAAACTATATACTATGAGGCAACTGTCGGCCCACATTTTAGTCGGCAGTTTGCGCGTATTCTAAGACTAGATCAATTGAAGGCCATTTGATGTAATTTAGCTTGTACACTCGTTGCGAACAATGAAGGAAAAGGATTTCTTACGTCCTGACCTAAATTGAAATCTAACCGAGCCTTTTGTTGGTTGCGTTATCAATAGCTAGTGCGGTAGATTGTTGTTTTTTGTGTGTAGAAATATCATATTATATCTACACAGTAAGGTCTAAGTAGCTTAGAAGTAAAGTAAATGTCAGATTAGCCAATCAAAATCAGCCAAAACAAATGACAAGCTTAATAATTAATTATGACAAAACTTGATTTTAAATATGAAACCCACTAGCTGTTTTGCCACAGTTTCACTGACGACCCAGGAGAGCTTATTTCAATATCCAGATAAAATATTTTTTTACTTTCCAACAGGGAAAAAACCGGATTAATAATTTTCGAGCATTTAGGGTGCAAACAAACATACATAATAGCATGGATATGCTTTACACATGTATGTGGTAGACTCAATAGATTACTTTTATACTCATTATGAAATAGCCCTAATCACCCCTTTCACTACAGTGATAGTGAAAGTTCCCAAGATATTGAATTTCTCATACCACTTGAACCTACCACAGATTTACAGTTTACCATGTCCTATCCTATTTACCAAGTCCTAGCTACACAGCTAAACATCAGCCAAGCCAGAGGGGTGAGCAAAGATCATAGCAGGTCGCAGATCGGGTCGGCGCAATCAAGCGACCGTCAATCAACCAGCCTTACTTAATTACCGCATCACGTGTGGGCAGTCGTACTTATACCAATGTGCACGTGTGTATCACCCCTTACACTACATCTCATGTATTTATAGGGTAAACTTACATCTGTGTGCGTGGAACGCTTGCTTACATTTGAAACACAACTAGGCGTTATTCCAATGTGTGTGTTGAACATTTTCCTTGTGCATAAATGTGTGGGTGAGAATGACAAATGTGTGGGTGAGTCAATTACGAGATTTTGTAGATGTGTGCGTGATACAGATACAGAAAGTCAGGGATAGTAGGCAGAGATTGTCAATTTGTTTATGTATGAGTGTGTTGACAGTGTTTTGATTAATTTCAAGGCCTTCTGGTTTGATTGATCAAATCATTTGGAGGATTGGAGTGATAAGAAACTTGATGATGTTTGAGTTGTGGATGCTGGTTGATTGGAGATACACTGTTTGTGTTTACTTGTGGCTATGTCACAATATATAATCATGATTGTTTTAGGTGATATTGAATCGTGTATCTATTTAAACTTACAGATCCGTGTCTCAGATAGCATATCTCACAACACCTATTTTGTATCTATACCTGATGAAATTTTATATAAAATGAACTATATTTGATTCCATCAATAATAACCTATTTCATCAATAAATAGCTATTTAATTTTCATATTTTAGGGGCATCTCATATATTCAAAACTTCAGTTTTACCCAAAATACATTTCTCAGCACCATCATCTACCCCGGTAAACAAACTCTTGTTTCTGATTATATTGTTTGAGGGTGACAATGACGTCACAATGTCGTCATAACTGTTACGAAGGTCGATGGTATTTGTGGAGGTGACAGAGGAACGAAAGATGAGCGGAGATGCCATATGGTTAATCAAATCAAGGATCATGTTTTTGAAGTAGGCTGAAAACAGCACTTTTCAAACGTTAGAATAACGCCTACACTTCACCACTTCCTATGTATGTGTTATTACTGGAAAGAAGAAGTGAGGCAACAAACTCCTCAGAAGGCAGGTTAGGCGCGTACTAGGTAGAAGTAAGTAGAAGTACGGTGATCATCACCACAACGATTAGATATGAGTGAACCAACGAGGCGTGCGTTTGGGTTCTTTAAGATATCTGTCAAAGAAAGTTTTTGTGAAGTGTTTGATCTGTCTGTGTGTGTAAGTTAGAAAAATGGGCGGGTTCCAAAGAAGGCGTATAAGGACGGAGACAGTAACGTTCTTCGTCCACCGAACACCTGAATTTTGTCAACGCTACTTTCTTAGGAGATTTTCCGTTGTGACATCTCCGCTAGTCATTTAGTTCTCCATGGTTGAGGTAAAGGGTATTTGTTTAATGAGGTCGGATTAACGAAGAAATTTTGTAATTTTGTTCAAATATTTGTCGATTACACGAGGTTATTGTAGTGTTATTAAATCGGTGTTGTTTTGGGTGATTTTGATTGTTTAATTTTTGTGTTCAAATATTTTGTTGATGGTTTAATTTTAGGTGTTAAGTAAATATTGTAAGTACACTCAAATTAATAGTATGATTAATAATGGATGATTAAATTTATGTTGTTTTGTAACGACGATGGAATATACATTTTTTCAAATTGACGCATAAAATTGCATTTTATAATTCTGAAGAGGCTCTTATTGTAAACATTTTCAGGTATTGCTATAAGTATCTATACTAATATTATAAAGCTGAAGAGTTTGTTTGTTTGTTTGAACGCGCTAATCTCAGGAATTACAGGTCCGATTTGAACAATTAATAATAATTTATTTAGATAGCCCATTTATCGAAGAAGGTTATAGGCTACTTTTTATCCGGGTTCGTGCAGAGGTTCCCACGGGATGCGGGTGAAACCGCTGACAGAAGCTAGTAATATTCTAAAAATAGTTCACCCAAAACAGTGACATAATACATTCTAAGCACTTCTGGTAAATATTAACCTTTTCCAATATACTCAGTGTACCGAGAGCTGTCTCGTAAATTACACCCAATCAGCAAATAGATTATATTGCCGACGGGCCGATAGTAAAGAGTCACAGACTCAAGTACTAAACATCGGTCCCGAGATGAGATGTAAAACTGAGACATACGTAGGCACTTTAAGAAATTGGCTCCTGATATTCTCTCACACATTATGACGTTATGTTTCGTCCAAAATGTGAATAAATGGTTTAAACCACTCAAATTTCCTAAAGAACTCTGTACACTACATAAAATAATATGATCTTAGAAATACGTAAGCAATTGACCCATTTCATACCTGTGGAACTGTAGCAGCGTAGCAGCGTAGCATCGTAGCTGCACTACGAACCGTAGGTGGCTACGACGTAGCATTACAAGTGTACAGGATGTTATTTTAATCTAAATGAGCTTGCAATATAGAATTTAAATATTTTATGGTGTATAAAGATAGTTTAAAATCTCACTGACAGTAGAAAAGATAGAGAAGAGAGATTAGCTGGCATTTATCAAATGTAGATTTTTTAAAGTATCATACGAACTTATTGAAAATATTGTATTTTTAACTTTTTGACCAACTATATTAAAATATAATTGTTTAAATTATTCCACTGCTTTACACATACTTTACACACCATGTATACAAAAATATGAATTCCCACTTTTTAAAAGTGGAAAATCTCGAATTTCTATTTTAAAAAGTTTCAACAGTCTCTTAAAATATATTCAGAGACATTATAGTATTTTGGATATTAGCCAGATTTGGTTGTGACGTTAATTTTCATTTGTCTGACCTGATCGACCTCTGTTCGTATTATTTTTTGGCAAAAAAACTTACTATTAAGATGTTTACGCCAGACTTGACACTTATATTAAGAGTCATGTTTCAAGGATTCTGCTGTATTTAGTTAAGGATATTAAGTAATAAAGAAAAAAAGTATTCTGTACGTATTTTATTTGCTGGCAACAAAGTAAAGCTTTTTTGTAGAATCGCCATCAATATAATTCCTACAATATTTTTTTCGTATGCCCAAAACTGATTGGTTTTTGTCCCAATTTTTGTCGAAATTAACCTGAGTCAAAGGAATGCCAATTATCAATTGGTATTCGTCTACATTCGTCCAACGTTTTTCCTACACGTAACGTAAATTGTATTTGTGGTAAATTGGCATTGAAAAAAGAAGAAAATCTTGTGTACCCAAAGAAGGACTCACATTTATCCTAGACTCCCAAAAATTTTTTAAGTAGGCGGCATGTTCGCCGTTTACAACTGGACTAAAATCATTCACGGGTTTATTTTTTTCTAGCTTTTACCTAATTTCAAGATATTTTAACAAGTACAAAGCATCATAACTACCTTCCACCCCTCACATGACTGCTGCAATTTTTCCTATCAGCCAACAGCCGAAGTAACCCCCCATATCAGCCGTATGCGAGTCAGCCGTCACCAATTATGCGTTGCAATATTTCAACCGTTATTGTCATGCTCGGTTTCTAGTTATACCGGCTTAGATTTCAAGACGAAGACCACCCCTAAAAACTGCCAAAGATGTTCAAATGACTCCTACCAATTATACCTAAAATAAAATGTGTAGGTATCTGTCTGTCTCAAAACATCATTAAAACATACTTCTAGCTCTTCAGCCTCATATCAAAATCTTTTCATATCTACGTAGTATTATCAGCGTAATTACCCAGAACCCTCACATGCAATTTTCTGTATCAGCCACATATCAGCCGTATGCGAGTCAGCCGTCACCAATTATGCGTTGCAATATTTCAACTGTTATTGCCATGCGTGGCTTCTAGCTATGCCGGCTTAGATCTCGATTAGACTAACCTACTTTCAGCCGGTTGCATAATTACTCCCGATAATAACTGCTTCAATCGTATATTGTGATTTAATATCAGTTATTGTTGTTTAGGTTTGCAAGTTAAATAAGTTTTGATACAGAAGAAAAATAAAATGTTGAAAATCATGTTTGTTTATTTATACTTTTTTGCTGTTCATTTGTAATAGAGAATTTCTCAGAAGGCTATATCCTATTTATATATTTCTTGTAGATTTCAGTTTCTGGAATAAAAAAAATATATTCTTCGCCTACGATACGTCCCACGTATTGAACAAAAACCTATATGCTGATGTTTTTTGATCAAACAATTTTTTTTATAATTCAAAAAAATATTTTTTACTACACCAAAATATGTCAAGACCAAACCCCCTTAGGCAAGTAAAAACGAAAGTATAAAATAATTACTTACTTAACCTATTTTACAAAAGCGGTTTCACACACCCACTGGGCACCAGTTTTCGTCCAATCGAGCAGAAAACGCGCCTTCATTTTTTTAACTTTTATTTCTCTTTAAGCCCACTCTGGTTGTTCTTTGAACCGGCTTATTCGTTCGTTAACGTACCCGTCAATTTTGCAACCTCCTGTGTAACGGCTGTGAATTTCAAGGTTAAGGGAAAATGAGCTTTATGGTAAAGGAATAGAGGTTATGGTAAGTTGAGCGGTGGGACTCAAGCGTGGCGGATTTTTTGTAATATTTTTCTGGAAGATTTTGTTTTTTGCTGATATGATAGAACGCTGATAGTGTAATCTCAAGGTATAGTATCAGTAGTGCTATAATTATAAAGCTATTAATCTAAACCTTCATATATTTATTTATCTTCTCTATAAAAGTCCATGACCATAGATACTCTTTAAACTAGTTACATTCAAATAATTACCAAAAATACATTCAACAATTCTAACATTACCATTCATTGCCGAATAACATAACATACTTTACACCTAGCACGTGACTTACTCCTCAAATCACGCACCACCCCAATACCCAATACCAAAATAGGCTCCTCTTGGAAGCCTCAAGGCAACTTAAAAGCACCTGCAAGTTGAAGCTATAGCATCGAATAGCTGCTGGCTAAGTTTTGACTCTTATGTCATTTATGGTTAAGAACTTTGAACTAGCTGTTATAACTTGTGCGTTGTTCAACAATTTAATGCTTTTCGACTGCACGTGGGAAGCATCTTAGTAATACTGTATAGGATTCTAACAACCTAGTTATAATATAGACTAAACCACGTTTCTCATAATTCACCTTCAAGTTAAATTATCACATCTCTGATGTAAAAAAACAGTGATAAAAAAAAGGAAATAACGGCCATAACAAAATTTTCATCATTTACCATCTGTACACAAAAATCAATTACGTATTGAGTAATCGCAGAAACCAATTAATTTACCAAAAACATACCAATAAATCCTAAACAAACTTCGCGCGATCCAACCCTTCAATACCTGACCTTAATAAACTCATAATACATAAAACAAGCTCCTATTTAAAAACACATTAAATCAAAACCCCACGGGGTTCCCAATTTAATATAACCATAACAAAAGGGGTGAGAAATTTATAGTACAAAATTTTATACTTGAGGATACTGCCTTTTTCCTGCCATCCTTGATAAATATTACAAGTGTCCTTTCGTACGGAACCATAATTAAATTTTATGTGCCAGCCCTTCACAATACAACCACTTATTGTAATTGCGATGTTCAAATTATTAATGATGGTAGCCCTGTAATGTGTCACTTGTAATTATAAATTTTCGTTTTTGGTAATTATTTGAATGGGTGTAATTTTGTTTTATTGTAGAAGGATTATTCATTTGGAGTCTTTGAACTTTGGAGATAAAGGATCAAAAGTATTTATTTCATATAAAAAAATAATAGAATAAATTAAAAATAGGATTTTTTTTTCATAATATATAGATAAGATTTAAAAATATAGCATTCATTTTGCCAAGTGTATTCATAATTCCGGTATCCAACACGGCTTTTCATTAAACTACCAATAAATCTCTTATCAACCTCATACGACCGTCTAAAACAATTTACAACGACATCATACTAAAAATCTTTACACGAATACCTCTTGTAATGAGGGCAGTCAAAACCATACCGAGTACAGTCACAAACAACGGTGAAACACGAAACTGCAGCAAAACGAACAAAAGTGTGTCCGCGACAAATTTTTCACTTGGCGTCATAACACCGTTTGCGTGTGACTGTACAAATAAAAGTGTATGAAAGCCGAAACTTGAAAAGCGTTGCAACGGGCACGCGAGGAAAAAACGATAAAGCTATTTCTCTGGATTGTGTTACATTGATGTATGTATGTACTTGTGTTTTGTTATTTTTACGACCGTTTCTAACCGCAATAATTTTTATTCTGTATGGGAGTGAGGGAGATGGATTGAGTTTATCAGTTACTTGTCAGCGGCCATTGACTTACTCTCTCGCTCGTTCTAGTATTCCCGCGTAAGTATGTGTGAGTTTTATATCTGTGCAGTTGCGGTGTAATATTTTAGGATTCTGTTCATAAAAAAATTTTTTACTTAAAGTTTTTTTTATAAATGGCCTAACAATTAAATATAAGAAAAAGCATAACAAAACAATATACTAACTTCGAATAAAAAAGACGGGATATACTGACTACACAATAAAACACACATAAAAATCAAAGTTTAACAATAAATAAGGGGCAAGTCACGTCACCTTAGGATTACGGCGGGTCGCATACTGAGTAATAAAAAAAGCACGAATCACGCTGTCACACACGTGACAAGTGATGTGTTAAACTAGAGCTATTGTTAAGAAAGTAAGCTTTTGTCTCATCTTTAAGAAAAAACTTGTGCTTAAGTAGAGGATTTGCTGCTCTTTTCAACTTTTCTTTGGTAGTCCTAACTTTTGTTTGTAATTATTTTTTTTACTAGTTAAACTGGCATTGATCTAAATAAATGCTAAATAGAACCATTCAATAGATTACAAGGACTAACCCCTAGAGTGTATAAAATTGAACGGATATTATTTATCCGGTAACTTTTAAAAAGGAACATTATTTCATGAAAAAACAAGTGTTCCAAATTTTATATCCAGTAATAACAATCGTTTTAAAAACCTCTTCATTTTTGATTCCGTTAATAATTCTCAACTTCCGAGTGTTGCCTTTATCTTCAACCCTTAGTTGAATCGTACAACATTTTTGTATTAACCAAGTAGGTACATTGGACCCCTAGGCGAAGAATCACCCCATTTCACGGTGGGGTCACAGAGAACCCCAGTTTATCTCTTCGAAGGTGGCAAGAGAAATGTAAAAGGTGGATGGGGATCCATTACTTGCATACCCTAATATAATCTTTCAGCTTGCTCTAAATTGGCATTTCCCTTTATTTTCCCTCGTATTTTCCGTTAATTTAGTACGTGAACTGTTTTTGTGATCGAAAAGAAAATCGGAAATATTTTTTGATGAATAATGCATTGATCGAATACCTTTCTTCAAGGTCTAAACTATTATTTGATCCGTACACAAAAAATGCAATAACACAGAAATACTTTTATTAGACCACAACAAACACATCAGCAATAAATAACTCAAAAACCATCAGAAACAATTTCACAAATAAATTTTCACTTTCCAAGCCCCATTTAGCGCTGTCAATACCTAAACACCACGACAATATCGATACATCATTTGAGAAACAATAGTGGTGTGCTCACTAAACGATAGTGCGGCACACAGTTGGAACACCCCGGAACTGTGATAAGTAACTGTTCCTCTCGGCTGACTTTTACAACTTGAAGAGATACATGGGTGCACTCACTTACTTTCACCTTCGGATCGATAGGGGATGTTTGATTTTGTGTTTTATTAGTGTTGAAGGATGTCAAAGCAAAATGAAAGTAATTATTTTCTTAATTTAAATAAATGTTTAGACAGTTTGTACCTACAGCTAAATACAAACATTTAATAGCTCAAGATTCAAAATCAGAATAATTTATTATTTTGTCCTTTTTTTAGGATTTATTACTAAATCATTATATTTATAGATTAGTATTCATTAAGTCACTATCAGTTTTTGAAATTGGGCTTACAAAATAAACCCACTTTCCGCATTAACTGGACATTTCATAGCGACGCTAAACAATAAAAACTGTTTTGTCTACGTCTGTCAGTTGCGAAACAAAAACACGATCTTGGCTAGTCTCGAGCCAATTACAGTACTTGTCAAAGATTTTCCAAACAAAACGCCGTCGTTCCAATCCTTATCGTCCTTCAATATTCTGCTACAAAGATGCTGGAAAAGGAAGACGGTAAGTCTTCTTACACGTTTCTAATCGTCTATAAATCATTACCGACCTTTGTGCATGCCCGTGTGCTTATCCTTAAGCACGGTGAGCTCGTAAATCTTGCCGAACTCCTCGAACATGGGCCGGAGGTCGTCCTCCTCCAGATGTCGCGGTATCTGGCCTATGAACAGTTTGACGGCGTCCTTGCCGGCGCCCGGCGGCGCGCCCGTGCGCTCCGCCGGCGTCAGCGGCGACGCGCGCTTGTTCTCGCTCGCGCCGTGCACCGGCGTCGACGGCGCCGTGCCGATGCTCGACTCCCGGCTGTGAGGCACGCTCACCATGCTCACATTCTGCATATTGTAACCCAACAGCATCGGGTTCACACTACGCATATTCGCTCCCACAAGCATTGTTTATCACAGTTAACAGACTTTAATGAACACAAATTTTTAATCACAGTGCTTTGTACTTCAGTTGACTTAATCTATAAATTCGGTTTGCAAGTTTTTTTAAAGCTCACTCGTGTTTACTTTCGTTTTTCGCGGAGGGCGAGTGTTTAGGAGGTGGGGCTGGCTTGTGTGAGTGTGCGTCAGAGCTGCGTCTGTGTGCGTTACGTCTCTTCTCACAGTCACCCCGTAATGCGTAATATTATTGATCGGTATAGTAACAGTAGTAGGCAGTACAGCCGTCCCCCCGTTTTTCTCACTGACGCGGATTTATTTCTGTTTTTTATGAGTGATATTTTTTGTTCTATTTATTATTTTATAAATATTAATATTTAACAGTTATTTTACTAATATTGCACATTGATTTAATTAATAAATACACCTTAATATATAACATTTACTTATATTAATTAATGAATTAATAATTATAATTAACAATGAGAAAAATTTGGCACGATGCTAAATCTACACATTAATTTTTGAGCGATAATTATCCTAGCACAATTTTCCGAAAAGTTTTTAAATATTTCCTTTAATTTAGAATGTTATTACTGAGTTTTTCCACACGTGAAAAAAGTATATAATGTTAGTGTTTACGTAGCGAGAGCGCGTCACACGGGGCTCTGTTTACAAACAAACCGCGGTCCGACACACAGTATATTTTTTATATATTTTTATTTTATTTTATCCCGCCGTTTACCTCTGATTGTTCACACGCAATTTGTCACAGTACACACGAAAATGTCAACAAGAAAAACTGTTCATTTTTTACTGGTACACTTATCACTAAATTATTATCTAACTTAACTTAGCACTTGACGACGATTAACCATGACTTGACGCACAAACGAAAAGCACAAAACACGAACTAAATGAGACAACAAATTTGCCGTGTTCCCGTCTATATGCCTACATGTCCACTAACCTAAAATTCCCTCCGAGGTCCCCTCATAGCTGCCATGGGGAGTCTCGAGTCTTGATACAATCCTCCCTTTCACTCACCCTCAGATCGCGAGTAAATTCGCTTTGTGTGAATAGGTTGATTATTTGAAATTTCTTGTTTCGCTATTCCGGTGGTGTTTATGTGTACAGGTTTCTTGTTTTGTTATTTGTGGACAGTTTTTGTGAATTAAATTTTGTGATTTTTTTTTAATATTTAAAATTGTATATTTTATGGAATAAAATTCTAAGGTATCTACAAATGTTATTTATTTAAATGTGTATTTTTATTATTATAGTTATATATACCTACATTACAGTAACATTATAATTCGATTGCATATTTTTTTTTAACCTAAAATCGCTTTATAAAAATGTAAATAGAATATGTATTAAGTTTATTATTTTTGCGACTTTTTTGCGGTTTAATATAATTGTGATGCAAATAAATATTGTTTTCTTTCTATGATTTGAATTTTTATAATACTCGGCGTTTCAGGTGTGGTATGACTTGTATTTTATTGCGTTAATTTTATAATTCTGTAAAATTGAAAAAAAATGTTCCATAAATATCCAGATTTACCTCTAAAATTAAAAATAAATCACATTCCACGACAAAAATGGCCAACAAAGAGAGCAATGCATCATTATTAATAAACACAGCTTAAACCCACATCAGGAGTGTTCGAAAAAAAACCTTTTGCCCTGAATAATTTAGCCAACCGACGCTTAGTAGTAGGTCGTAAAACGCAATGGCAAATTCGGTAAAAGGTCTTCAATGTTTGGTCGAGCTATAATTCAAGCCCCAAAAATAGCGAAGGGGATAACCGCTCCCTCCCGCCGCCTCACCCCTCGCCCCTCCCGTCCCAGCCTCCGATGATCTTTGCACGCAACTCCTAATGGCTGTTTAGAAAAATACATAAAAAGGAAACCCTCCTTGAGTTATCTGGATTTTTTTTAATTTATGAACCGTGGAGTGAAATTTATATGGTAATATTGAGACTTAATTAAGGGGCTGTTGTGCTGTCTTTTGTTTTTGTGTGTACCTGTGTTGGTGGGGGGAGCGTGTAGATATATCTATACCCTTTTGTAATATTTCCTCTTATAACGAAGATGAACTCAATTGAACTGATTTATCTGCTTTTAGTTTGAGGGATATGTATTTTTATCATCTAGGTATCAATATTTTTAAGGTTACCTATAGCTGTAATTGCATTGTTTTGAGATAACATTTTTTTGTTTAAACACAATAATGGCAGGTGGTTTATTTCAGTTAAGTATAGTATTTAATTTTCAAATGAGTGCCCAGTGTTGTTGTAACAATTACTGCTAGCATAATAATTAGTTTTAAAACTATCCTGTCAGCGTTACACAAATAATGAGGTAACTAATCGGTACATAACTTTGTTCATATTAATTAAATGGCAAACCAATATGTGTGTAAATATATTTTAAGAGTGACAATCACTCTTTCTTCTTATTTTTATTTTTGAGTCACAGTTTATTTACACTTAAATAGTCTTTTAATTAGCTTATAAATTACAAAGAAATATCTTTCCCTCTGCAATTATAATTATGTAAAAACCTCATTATTTTTAGAATTAAAAAAAACATTGTAGAAGTTGGTTAAAAAACTGGTCCTTCCCTACATTTTTTAATACAATTTTTTTTCGACATTAGTAAACATAGAGTTAGAAAATAAAATTTTCAACATGTTTAAAATCCAAACACATACTTTATGCACGTAGCATGTTAGTACTTGCATCTCCGGTGCATCAATTAGGGGTTGTTTGGTGCGGTCTCATGCGCCCAAAACGTCAGTTGCACGCGAGCGCCGACCGAATTCTCTAAACCACAAACATTTGCTAACGTTAGATATTTTGATTTTACTAATGTTGTTTTAGTTACGTAGTTTTCAGTTGTTTTTTGGATTGAAAATGATGTTTTTTTTAATAAATTGATAGATTTAAGTATATTGTAGCTTTTATTTTGTATAAAACGTATATTTTCTGTTTAGTCGTATCCCAAATATTGTTTTATTACTCCAGTTTTCTTTTTTTTTTTATTTCAACATTGTAGTTGTTTTTTATATGAATGATATTCGTTAAGGCTACTAGGTTTTCAATTATATCATAGTTTTGTTTAATTTATGGCTGATTTACTAGTCAAACTTTTCATGAACATGGTGTATTTTTTCTGTAATAAAAATTAAGATGAAATATTACGTGTTTATATTATTTTTTAAATAAAATACCCTTTTCCTTACATATTCCTAAACTCGCTTACACTCTACTCACTTTAATATGTGACCCCTAATGACCCAAAACCCGACACATCTTAATATAGTCTGTGCCCGTCACGATCGGCACCGGTGCGGCAGAGAGTATTGCGGTCACATCGCCTTTATCCCGCATAAAGGTAATTATGAGCTATATCTTGTCATAAGCTGGTAATTATTATGTTATTTTAGGGCTACTGGTATTAAGAGTAGTGTGTATAGGGGCTAAAGTTGAATTTGGTTGAAGTTTGCGTATGAAAACATGGTTCAGAAAGCTATACTTGAATGTTACAAAGTATTAAGAGTTTCTGTATTGGTTTCAATGGGGTTATCTCGGGAACTACTGATCCAATATGAAAAATTATTTCAATTTTAGTTAGAGTATTTTCATGGAAGGCTGTGGACTATATTTTATCCGGCACAAAGTAGTTTTCATGGGAGGCTGGTAAAATTACTGGTACCTAATAAATATCACCTTGTGTGATGCTTAAGAGCTGGTATTCTTAGGAATAATGAATTAGATACGATTATTTTATCAAATTTTATTTTCCACGAAAAATATCTGTATAAACCTAGCCCTCGTTCACACAAACGCTGAACAAAGCCTTCTACTTTCCTCCAATAGTTCCCAGCACCCACAAACCAAACTCAAACTCTTTCAAAAGACAAACCAAACAAATATTTTCGTCATACCCGCAAAATTTGGATTCAGAACTTCGTTAACTAAACAAAAGGGGTTTCGACCTAGTTGTTAAATATTCTTGTATTGAATATTTGAGTATTCATGCTAACTACGGTTGGAACTGTCTTCGGATCTCGTTGAAGTTTCGCGCGTCGCTTTTGATCGAAGCGTGTGAGTGACGGGAACATAAAATGGAGCCAATTAGGGCTGATGTCAGATGTAAAGGATTTAGGTTAGGGTTAGAATTTGTTGCTGTGTGAAAATTGTGAAGGTGAAAGTTGGTGTTTTTAAAATGATGGTTAAGTTGTTTTTTTGGGTTTGGATATTTTTGATGGTAAGTAGGAAGAAGCTTATGGCTAAGTAACAACTGTGCGGATCGATCAATCATAGTGCAATTACATGACTAGTTTTCGTGTGTTTCGCAAGGTATGTTAAATTGATCGGTCCCTGCTTTCGTTTCAAAATCTTTGGCAGTCGTTATGGTTAGTCAGAAATCTGACAACCAGATACACTTTGGACTCCATTTACTACCACAAGCAATGCAACAAAATATTGTCACAAAATACAAAACACTGCTACCAGTACTATATAAATTTAAATACAACTCCGTACACCAGGGTAATCAAATAGGGCACAATAATTATCGGCCAGCAGTTTATAGTGAGCCGGCACGAAAGGGAGTGTTGGGGTGACAGACGACGGAACACAGTCGTAAAAATACCACAATTACATGGAATCCAGAAGATACACGTGTTGTTATTATCATAATGGCTTTTATTGTGTTTTTTGGAATTGTTTAGACGGGTTTTTGGGCGAATTAAGTTGTTGTAATGTTTGGTTGTTGTCAAAATGTATGAGATATCTGCCAGAAGAGAATGATTTAAGCCGAGACTGTTCCGATATTCGATAAATTGACAGTTTCAAAAATAAAGTTAGAAAATTTGTTATAACTAAGTATGTATATCTATGGCCTTTTAAACTTTTTACATAAAAAAATCATTATTGCTTAAATGTATAAGCTGCACGCACGTGTCTTGTTCATTTATTTTTTCAGCTGAGTATATTTTCGTAAGCATTACTTAAGATAAAAGCAACCTTTACTAACAGTGCATCTGTCTTCAACAATCTTCAGCAGTTTACCCAAACTTGCATGTATGCAATAGAGAAAAACTTTTCGTTAAAGTAATTCTGCTACATAATCGAGCCTGGCGGAGTTCTTATGCAAGCAAACAAAGGCTTAGATAAGAACAACTTTATGCACTTCATTGTGCTTGCCTTACGCGCAATCTTTTACAAACTTTGATTGTTCCCTTGAGAAAAATAAGCGAGTTGAGTATGTTTTTTATTGGGGTTTTATTGTTCCTATAAGAAAATATGAATTCATTGAATAATCTGCGAGGTATAACTCATCACTTACAAATTGATGGATGACCATTTTTTATTCCTGTTCTTAGTATATGAAAGCAAACTATTTTGAGAGCACGAATCATGGCTCTCATGTTTTTTTTTTTTTAACATGAAATAATTAAAAGTCACAAACTAGACGACTATTTTAACCTGTTTATTGCATGTAACCTGTAAGAGCAGAGTTTCCTACACCACACGAAAACATAAATTTAAGCCCCCATTAACTCCGTTTCCACACTCCACTAGACCAACAAAAGCATGACAAACTTGCAACCACAAATAAACATACAGGTTGGAGTCAAAACAACGTCAGGAAGGTGTCAACAACAAAGATATGTCAGCGCCGGTCAAAACCACACGCACAGCGGGTCGCAAAGGGAGTTTCACGCACCCTTTACGAAATACTCGTTGTCGACTGCAGGACAACGGTCGTGTGTTTGAAGAATTCCCAGTCGCGTGTAAAAATAAAACATGATGTACCTATATATGTTGGATGTTATGGGATTTATTTTGACAATATTTGTTCCTAATTTATTATTATTCTGAGCTGAATATTTCTTAGTTTTTAAATTGATAGTTGACACTATAATATGAGCAAGGAAGCTGGTAAAGTCTTTTAAGTCACTCTTAAAGGAACTATATCATTAAATTAATATTTGAAGCAAACTACATTATACAACATAAGCAAAAAATACATCAGCACGACAATAAAACCATTAGCCCAGCTCCACATTGTTTGACCAAAAAACCAATCAAAACTTTTCTCCCACATAAATAAGTGTCAACATAATCCCAACCGCAGCAAAAATAATTAATTTGGTCAACTAACGAGGTTGCTTTGCGAATTATTTAGCACAAAGCCTGCTACTGGACCGACAAAGCTTATGAACAAACAGTGAATTATTATTTTTTATTATTTATTTATCTTATTACACAAGGTAACCATCTTATGTGCTAAGCCCCACAAAACCGTTGTAATGGTTTGACTGTGGGGTCAATGAGTGTCTATAATAACAATTTAATTTACTTATAACTAAATATTATATAGATAATTTAACTTGCAATTACATATATAAAACTTAAATAATTTCTAAATAATATAATTTTAATTTACGCTTAAATCTTTTTGTATTCATTTCACTACTCACGTCTGCCGGCAGACTATTCAATAAATAAAGTGATAAATAAGGTATTCTCTTTTTTAATGTTCTATCACCAAAGTAGTTGGTGACTCTGGGCACATTAAATCTACCAGCAGCCATAGATCGTGTATTATGGACGACTTCGAAGTACAGACATTCGGTCGAAGTCGCCTTCTATTTCGAAGTCGCCTCCAAAACGTTGGAATACCTACTAACCCTTACGTGCTTACTATTCGGAACAAATGGGTCTTGTGGACCCTAAAACTTAGGGTTGCGAATGGACCTTGTTAAATCTGAGCGTCAGTTTTGGGGAAGCTGAGATCTTTAAAGTTTTTTTTTTCTTTTCAAGTTTTTTGAGGTCATGATTATAATGGAGACGTAAGTTTATTGTGTGATGATGCTCTGTAGAGTTTTTTGGTTTAACTTGATCTTTAGAAGCTTTTCTAGCAGGGTATTTTTATTTTGAAGACATGAGTTTTTACTTGACTTGAGTGAAAACGTAATTTTATATTAATAGTAAAAATGATTCGTAAAAAATACAAGCTTCTCAACTTAAAGACAAACTTATTAGTTGAAAGTTTAATATGTTACATCAGATACTCTATTAGGTATTTTTCACAATATTGTAAATAATCACAACGCTAAAAAAGGCCTAGAAGCCTAGCAAAAAGCCTTGAAACTACATCACTTTACTCCAAGCATCCATTACATAACTTCATACAGTCTAACGGGACTCGAACTCCTAAACACAACTATATATTTGGCCAACGTATTCACCAACATGGCCCCAAGTGGTCCCTAGTTATAATTTTAGTGAGGATGGCCAACTTATTGGCCCCAAGACATTGGTCAGAGTGTGTAACTTGATACAGTAAAAGGATAAGCCTTTGGTGTTAAGAGACGTAACTGGGTTGTGTGTTCGCGATAGGAGACCTTTTGGGATAAATGTTAGTACTTACTTTGAGTTGTATATTTTGTTTGAAGCATTTCGTTTGTCTTTATGAACGGTGAAAAATATGTGATAAAGAATAAAATAAAGGATGTAAAAAAAAAACGTTTTTATTAATTTTGTGCTTGCAAAATCGCTACAACAAGAACAGCTAATTTTCGGAAAAAAAAATACAAAATTAAAACACCAATCAAGTAAACGGCTAACTACTATCCCACTAAATTTGACGACAAAACAAATACCACTTAAAAACCGAAGCAAATTCACGTTCAGTTCGACACAATATAATAGTTACGTCTTACAAAAAGTTGCTCGCCCCTCACTTTCACCCCATTGTGACCAGATGCTCGCCTCAATAGGTTTCTGTCGAGTCACTTCTATTTTGCGTCCAACTGTCCAGTGACGAGTCATCTACCATAGAAAGTTGAACGGTATGAAATTGGTTTACTACACCACAATGGGTGTTTTTCGATTAATGGTGAATTGATATTGATGGATCGAATTTATTAGGTTATGTTAGTGGTCAAGGTTTTGATATCTTGATTTCGAAATAAGGATTTCGTTCACGTATGCAAAAATAAATTTAAAATATTCTTCTAATTTACATGTCTATAATAATAAAGCAATTTACCATCACCGGAGCATAACAATAAAACCATTGCGTGTCATTCAATACGCCATTTTTTATGTCACCGTATCAACATTGGACCCTCTTTTTAATCCGGTTGAAACCAGTTCGGACCAGTTTGAGCAGAATCTTGGCGCGTGGATGGTTCACCCCTAATTCACTACGATTTGAAGGTCATTGAACCATGGGGCCCATTGCACATAGGTAGGGGTGACTTTACCAGAGAAATAATCGATAGTTTTAGTTTTTTTTTGGCATAGGTACGCCTCTAGGGGTTGGGTGATCAGAAATGGTCGCGTGCTTTTAAGATATAAATTATGGGGCTTGAATTTTATTTTAGATTTTAAATTGGATTTTATTTTTCTTTTAAGATGCTATCATCAGTCTTTACGTTGAAATTACCTATTTTATTTTTTGTAACTTAGTATCAAAGTAGAATATATTCCTTTATCCATATACGAATATTATGATCACGTTCTTATTTAACCATAAACGATGGTTATGCTTACTTAAATGTGTCCGTGAAATAACGATAACTTTCACCATCTACAAATTAATACACAAAAAAGATCAAGCAAAACACATTTATAATATCAAGTATCACTAAATCGTTCGTCCCCTATTCAATCATGATAATGTAATGTTTTTACTACTAAAGCTATCTAATATTCTCTGATAACAACTATGATAAAAAATGTGACGTTATTTGGCATATCCGTAACATAATAATTGCAGTTGATTTCCTGGACTTTTTTTACCCATAAAAATAATGTTAAATCAGCCCTGACGAATTAAAATCTATGTTCCCTATGGAGTACTTTGTGGACCAGGGCCACGGTAACTGTTTTGTACTTTTAAGTTTGGGTTTCCTCATGATTTTTCCCTTTAACTTTACTCAGTCATTGCTATCCAAGATACACTGAGAAAAATTACATTGGTACTTGCTTAGACATCTATACTATAAAAACAAATCACATAAAACCTATACCAATAAATACTTAAAAACACCTCCTAAATCTGTCAAATACTATGCTGGAAACCTTACGAAAAACGCCACATCCAGACTTGAGATAATCTCGCACGAACATACGTACATACAAACAGGTCCATCTAAGAACTTCCTTTTTAGAAGTCGGCTAAAAAGTCAGCCATATCATTAATCTACCAGTCCAGAAAATGATCAAACAAGATGAAACAACGTAAACTCCACTTGTTCTCCCCCAAGCTAAGATAGCTATCGGTGACCAAATAGTTGGGCATTTTTCCTACAGTGTGCACTAAGGGCCTGTGATACAGAATTGTGTTAAGTACTTGTTAAAATTACATACATGGTACCTGTTTAACTTGAATCGAACGCGCACGCTTTTACTCGAATGACGGATGCTATAATCAATAGGCCACTATTCCATAGAAACTAAAAAAAAACGTCCGAACTGACAACCTCCTCCTTTCTTGAAGTCGGTTAAAAAGTCAGCCAAAACATTAATCTCCCACAGTCCAGAAAATGATCAAACAAGATGAAACAACGCAAAGTCCACTTGTACTCCCCCAAGCTAAGATAGCTATCGGTGACCAAATAGTTGGGCATTTTTCCTACAGTGTGCACTAAGGGCCTGAGAGGGGCGGGGGGAGCTATCGAATCGTCCCCGACGTATTTAAAGGCGAAGGAGACGGATGTGTGATGTGCGATATGGAGTGGGGTGGAGTAGTTGTTAGTACTATATTTTTTTGTTTTGTGTAGATGTAGTTAGTTTGGTTTGCGCTTGCGTTGTATGATTTAAGGAGTGTTTGTTTTGTGTTTGACTATGCTCGGGTCAAATTAAAGCTGACGAAACAAGACCAAATCGAAAGAATACCATCATGTTTTGGATATACTTGAATCAGAGAAATAAATGGGAATTCTAAACATTCTAACTAATAAAGGCTAAAGTGTATTTCTCTATGAGGCATCTGAAACAATTATGGTGAATGTCAAAGTTCTCTATTAGAGATCCCATAACCTGCGCTCATCAAATTGTCTAAAGACACGAGTAAAACTACGGTTGACAAATAGTTTTAACTATTTTTGGGTTATTAACAGCTATTCTACAGATTCTTATATCCCCGAAAACTGTGCGCTGAGAGAAGGGCTCGGACTCAGAACGTTATTGATTTCCATTATACCCGCACCGCCGCTCGTCATCTCGAAGACGTGTCGCCTTTCACACACTTTTGTATGCCATTGTACATACTAGTTGTGTGTCAGTACTGTGTAGTGAGATAAAAGATGATATAGGATATTTTTTCAAAGACATCCGAAATTGCTGAAAATAAGTAAGAGTGGAATATTTTGTATGGATTCTCGCGCATAACTTTGTGTAAAATCAGTTGTATTTTCTACTGCAGAGGTCATAGGGCACCTATGTATGGAAACCATGCCCATGGCGGACACAAACGATTTTGTTTGAAAATGAAATGTGGCAAAAAAATCACAACTCATTCTTACCCGTTATTACTAAAAGTTAAGTAGAATTCAAAATTGCATCTCAAAAATAGGTTTATTACCGATATTTATGAGGTGACAAAAAGACCGACGAAATAGAATGAAATATAAATGAACGAAGGCGACGCCGATGGTATCTGATGAACGGCAAAATCGAATGAATTCCTGTGGAGGTGAACGATTCGTTTTTTCTCGAGCAGAACAATGAAATGAGATAGATAAGATTGAAAACTGGAATATAATATTGAAGGCTGTTATGTAAGAAAGTAATTTAAATGAAGTTGCGTTGTTCAGTGAGCTGGTTTCGATGTAAGTCACATTTGAATTTCAATTACGAAACAAATGGCTTTTTGGAAACTCTTTTCGTGTTGTCAAGATGTTTCTAATTTTAGACGTCTTTATAATATGGGCCTTTCTACATATTAAGTTTGTTGAAAGAATATTTTAACTACGCGTGGTTGCTACGTAATGTTCTTTGAACTTGAACGGATCAGTGCAACCGCTGTCGTATGAAAATACGTCAATTTACATATTTTGGCTTATTGCATTGATGGGGTCATGGTTTTAAATGGTAGACTAACATGTATATTTATTTCCTCATTCTTAAAAAAAGCACTTCCTAATATAATTCCTAAATCGATTTATTATCAACTTTATTCAAACAAACAAAAATCTTAAGACAAAACCATCCAGCACTACTAAAGTAACTTATCTCAAAAACAGAGGGACGTAAGTACATAACTACATATCTGTCGGTCCTCCGCGGCCAATAAAGGGCGATAGTTGAAGGGATCGGTTATCGCCGTATCGCTGGAACTACGAATGTGGGTCGAGCTCCAACTGGGAGAATTTGTACAGGGTGGAATCAAAGTTGTTGGGTATATTTTGTTCATTTATATCGTCTTTTTATACTCTGGTCTTTTACAATATAATCAACTTAAAAATTAAATTTTCATCAGTATATAATATTTTACAGAATATCTTTTGTAACATTTTATGTCGTGGATTTGCGCAAAGTAACGCGTTATTATATTGTATA
This sequence comes from Helicoverpa armigera, assembly GCF_030705265.1. Lineage (NCBI taxonomy): Eukaryota > Metazoa > Arthropoda > Insecta > Lepidoptera > Noctuidae > Helicoverpa > Helicoverpa armigera. Next base: position 1,143,106 of record NC_087132.1, on the reverse strand, counting down.
TATTGCATAATTTGTCATAGGTATTTTGTATATATCTATTTTACGCTTTGTATATATTTATTTAGCTTCCGCAACGTTTATCTGAAATTACTGAACGGATTGTCATGAAACCCGGAAAGCTAGTAAACTATGCTTCTTATCGAAACCAAACCCCCAAACAATCCTTATAGACACCCGCCTGTATAATTCAGTGGGTACAATTAGTAAACCTTTAGCGTTGAAGATATGCACGTAGTGTGTGTATGTATAGGATTGATGGGTTAGCTAACTGAACGTGTTCCGGAAAAACAGTGAGAATTTGGCCTATTGAGTGGTGAGACGTGTTTTCTCTGCCTAGGTATTTTGAAGGTAGGTATATGCATTTACAATGTCTATGATTGAAAATAAAATAATAATAGTGAGTTTGAAAAAAAATAACAATACCTATAAATAATAATACCCATTCAATACAAAACACCTATATTTGTACTACATTCTGACAAATAAATTTTTCTTTCTTTCTATACCGACTCTAAATTCCATCTCCGTGTATTGTAGGTGCTACAAAATAAAAAGTTTTACTTTTTAATTACTACTACTGTTTTCATTTCCACAAAAATGTGATTAAAGCATTAGTTTTCATGATATTTGTACCACAATCATTGTACAATGCATAATAATATTATTTAAAAGTTCCTGACTACAAATAAAGACCTACTCCCCACAATATTGCTACCAGCCTCAACATAACCAGAACTGCACACAATTCTGCTGACCTCCCAAGGGCCCCAACTTCCATAACTGGTTAAGATTTAATTAAATGCTTCCACAACTGTAGCTAATATGCTAAGCCAATAAACTGCAGCCGACTATCTCTTATACAATATTCATCAGGTAGGTGCGCCTTCGTCAACACTTTGGTTATGCTGGGTAGATATGAGTTATATTCAAAATATGATGTTCTTAGAAAAAAAGGGTGAAAATATTTAAAACATAACAAATAATAATATGTTAAATCAAAGTCAAAGTCAAAAATCGTTCATTAAAATAGACTATTTTTATAATTAGATTTAACTTCAAAGTTACAAAAATGACAGCACCCCCAAAAAGTTTTTTACCACTTCCTGGTGTTATGGCTGGAAAGAAGAAATGGAAAGTATGATTAGCATGTAAGTTTTTTAGCAATTTCATTTCATGCTTTATTCTAGCCTAAAAACTAATAAAATGACTCACGACGTATCAAAAATCCGCTAAGAAAGAGCTTGATTTATCACTGACTTTCACTGAAGAAGCAATGAATGCATGTATACGTGGTAAGTACGTTCTGTATTTGAATATAGCTGTTTGGCTGTTTAGAAGAATATTATCAGCCTACAGGTTGTAGATGCCACCATAAAATTGACCGAACACAACTTTGCAAAACTAAAATTCAACTAAACAAAAAAACCAGATAATAACAACAAAACTACTGAAACTATCAAGTTAGTACTATGTAACATTACAATATAGACGCAAGTGTACCCTGATATAAGTTCTGTGGCCCGGGGCAAATAGGATGGACCTGGGACTCGGAGCTAAACTTCAAACAACCGGGAATAGTCTGGAGATATCTAGATATTATGGATGAAACTTGTGTACGGTATGTTATTGTATTGTTAGATAAGAGGAATAGATAGTTGCTACATAAAAACGTTTTTATTTTTGGAGGTCTCGTGGTTTGTTTTATAAAAACTTCTTACATACATATATACCTACGGTTCAGCGGAGATCTGATCGGACCTTCTTTAAATGTTAGCGATATCTTTGGAAATATGAGATAGCGTCCTAAAGAACCTTTTTCCCTTACCCGGATAGGCATAGAAAGGATCCTACGTATACTGGTTCTAAGCCATCTCTCCACTTAATGCCAGCCTAATCAGTTTAGCGGTTCTAGAGTTATAAAATTAAATGTTGTAACTAACGCTAAGTTTGATTTTTACCTATATGACAAAATATGTTTGATATTTAATATCGTACATGAAATGAAACACAATATAAAGCACTAATGGACAACCATATCAATTTTGTTTTTAATAATGAAAACAAGCTCTTCTAAATAAATAATTTGCTCAGTTGTTATTTGTTTTTATTCAAAGCTTGCATCAAACGGTACTACATGAATAAACTAAATTCTAAAATATAAACGGGAGTAAAAAAAAAACACTGAAACAAGTCGGACTATTAAATATTTGCAACAAACACACCACGATCCAACAGATTGTTGGAACAGGAAAAATATTCACTAGTTATCGATAAACAGTTATAAAGTTTTATTTAAATAAAATGAGATTGATGTAAAAAAAAATCTTTCATTTACGTATGATTTTATACAATAGCGCAAAACCTAATCAACATCTGATAAGTCTTTCCTGTACGTCGTAACTTGATGCAGCTGAGTACCGTTGTTTGCATTGAGCCTATGACCCCTTTAACCCAGAAGAAGGAATAGAAAGTACCCATAATTCTAATGCAAATTTATATAGGGACAGAGGAAAACTTGATAAAGGACATACATAGGATACATTTGAATGGGCGAATGCAATATTTCCCTCTGGTGGAAGCCCATATCTCTGAAGGCAACAGGAATGAAATATGAAAAAATTGAAGAGAATTTTCACACTTTTTACCAAATAATTAAACCAAACTATTAAAAAAATAAAAGCGTATATTTTAAGTCCCAGACTGTCGAGTACTGTAAACCCGCGCAGTCATCGCGTTCACATAAACACTTTTGTGAGGACTCATCGTGATCAAACGCTGGTAATAAAGATAGATTAATGGCATCCCTCCGAGCCGAGCGTTGCCGAACTTTGCCGAGCGGGCCCGAACTAACATGTGAACTGGGTACGAATTGCAGAATAAGTTTTATTAATGGCTTTTAGTTTTTTTTTTTGTAGGTTAAACAATGGATGGACCTCTGTAATGGAGTTTTAGTTGTTCCAATTATTTACTACCCAACATTATAGACACAAAATAATAGTTCCTAACTTGATATGTGTACTCGTGCATCATATGAAAATATTAAAATTATTTTTCTAATAAATCAAAGGTTATCTATTCATTCAGTATTCATAATATGAATCATTTAAAAACATGCAAATAAAAAACAAAAAAATATTTGTTAACAAAACCAGTAACATCAGCAAAAAAATCTAATTCTATACACTGCATTCACTGATACAATCGGAACCCATTCATCAGATTTTTTTGCCAACATTACCATCAATGCAATTTATCTGAACTCTGAAGAAAAGTCTTGATTTATTCTGTTACTGCTAAGTGTAGTTGCTTGACAGCCAAAAGATTTATTACCACATTTTTTCCGCTCCAAAGGTAGGGCCTATGTTTATCTAAACCAACTATCAGAATAAGGTGGTATATTAAGTTGTTTCTGCTCATTTTGATCGTATAAGCGAAATATATTTTCTGGGCAAAATCATCTGAGCTTTCTGTTTTTGCTGTATCAGGATTTTTTTTTATCTGACGTTCTGACTTTGTCTTAGGGTTACTCGGATTTATATGACTATGTGTGAAATTGCTGCTGCAAAATATTTTGCGTTAAAGCAATACAATCGTGTAGGACTGTGCACTATTTGATATCTATGGCTGAAAGTCTAGTTGGACCATTTAATACTACGGAAAATTCCTTTGTGGAACTTTCCCAAGTCGTTCTATCAAGTTCTCTAATATAATTTGTCTATTTCGAATAATTTCAAAAGTTTGTTTTCATGTTGAGTACGAATAAGAATAAAAATGCGATAAGGCAAAAAGTATTTTTGGCAGAATCGTCTTTTTTCTCTCGAAATAAAATTGTTCTTGAAAACTCTTCTCAGTACATTAACGAAATCGTCTCCACTAAAACAAACAGGCCCTTTTCAAACTTCAAAAACAAAGCAACGACAATAATATCATACCCAACTTTGTACTACAAAAGAAAATATCCTTTTCCCAATAATACTAACGACGAAAATTGACGCTCCACAAAAAGGATCCAAATTATTATTCCAGCTTTGTTTGTCGTCATCAAAAGAAGGAAGCCTTAAAGGTATCTTTAAAAATCCATTTCTGAGTTATCCGGTAAAAATGCCTCGGGTGATTTTTTTATATCCATATTCACCATTTCAGCCGGTGGGGTGAAGGTAGCTGGTGACACACGGTAACAAAGATTAATGATACAGATCTGAAAAGTTTTTTTAGTTTTTTCGGCGATTGATGAAGTGTGATTAATAGGTTTTGAGTAACGTAGAGAATTTTGAGTGCTTTTTTGTATGTTCATGCATCACTTGCAATTTTTTAAATAAAAATTGCTATTTTTATAAGAGGTTAAAAAGGCACAGTCTGATATGCCTTTTTTGAACTACCATTAAAATATTTGACCTTGGAGCATTTTGAACTGATTTGCCCTAAAATTTGAAAACCAAGAATACGTTTGTACATTTAGACCTTCCACAACAATAGTTGTACCGAAGATAGTTCCCTGAAGCACTCCACCGTGTGTCTCCCATAAAACTCAATAGGATGGTGGGTGTGACCGTTTTATTCTGCCGTCTCCTCGGCTTTGCAATTCGCTCGCCGTTCCGAGGGCTACAACGAAGGGGAAGTGCCCAGATGTCGCCCGAACAAATTATTTACTACCCTTCCTTTTGTCGTAGACCTGCATCTCCATATTTGTTATTGCGAAAACGGTGTCAACCGAATTTCGCAGCATACCTGGAATTGGATGGCGCTATTTATCTTGATTCTTTTTATGGACCAAATTGGGTTTGATAGAGTATGTAGGCCTGGTAACCATTTGTTAATGTCCACGGGTTTTGGCAACAGATAGAAAATGTTCGGGGTAATATTAAATTTTTGGAAGAAGGAAATGTTTGTATGTCATGCCAAGTTGTTGCTACTTTATCGTGTAGTTCTTTTACTGTACCATTATTTAGAAATCTGTATGACATTCTGTTTATTTTTTACTATCTGTGATTTACTTATCTTACACAGTAATTTTTCAAAAAAGATATACGACTGACTTCAACCGACTACATAAAACTGACAGATAAGTCTGCACTTCAACTCATTAGACTCATTTATCTCACAGAGACATTAAAGTTAATCCCAGTGATTTAGCCACCAAAACGTGCGATACCAACGCAAATACGAAGCTAAGTACATACAAAACTGCAACTGTAGTTCATGCAACATATGTGGACGACTCTTTTATTGGTCTGCGTTGGTGTTATTGGTCGAATCCATCCGGGGCTTTAATTCCATTGCATGTGTTTTTATATCGTGCGCTCTGTTGCCTTTTTTACGTGTTGGGGTTTAGAAGAGTTATGCTCTTAATTGAAATGTGTTTGCCTTTTAAGTTTTGTTTTTGGTTTTTATGGGTTTTTGAGAGTGAGATCTGTGAATATTCCAGGTTGGTTTGTTTGGAATATTTTTAGTTATTTAATTAAAAACTATATTTAAAACAATAAAATTGTGCATCCAAAAAATAGTAAATTAAAAATGCAATTTCCAGCCGTGAGTCAGCATCTTGGATGGTGTAATTTAATATCTCAAGTCGACAACGAGAAAAAAAAATAAAGTGAGCACAAAACAATACTTCCACAAAATAAACTCATATCTTAAACAAACCACAATTTCAGAACAACAAAATAATATTCCATTGCTCACTCAACGAATATCAAAATTGTTTCAAAGCTTGCTATTTCAGTTCATAATATTCTGAAGCTCCAACATCGTCCCACGACGCCATTTTATCTCATTCGCACAACATACCTAGTGAAGAAATTCCGAGCATCCAGTTCGCATCTGCCACATACATGCAAAATATCGTATAACCTCCCATATTTGTTTTCCATTAATCCAGTAGTTTGCGAAAACAAAGTAAACACGAATCCACTAACTGTTGTAACGAAACTTCACTTGGTATATACTCTGTCTTGCTCTTATGAGGGAAGTTGGATAGAGATGGTGGTACTGAGATGCTGTGTTGTGATAATGCAGTGTATCTCTTTCGAAGGATGAAGTAATCATCTTTGAATATGGTAAACAGTTGAAAATTATTTTGTTGTTACTTCAAGGTTTTGCTCGCTTATAATAACTTTGTGGCTTATTTACGAATGATGTCTCTTAGAATTTATTTTCGATATATTTTTCTGAAGAAATTTTATTTTGAATGCGTTGTTTTTCACTTGTATTGTTTAACTACCTTTCGAAAGTTACATAAGCCAGTCAAATACTTGTTTATGCTGCAGCAAAAAAATCCTCCTAATAAGTGGCCCCTTATAAACAGAAGCAGATTTAAATGAAGCATTCCAATTAATTATTTTTATAATAAGCGTTTGCTAACTACACTTAGCCTGGGGTGTTGCTTAGCAAAGATTTGCAAAAGACATCCCCTATGAAGTCATAGTACGGTATCACAGCAACTCCCTTTGATATTTACCCCAAGCAATTCCTATGATTAGACCTCTCAACGTTGGCGATTATGACTTTGAAGAGTGCCGATAAAATAAATAATCTGCTGGTACTTAAAGTAAATAAGTAGCAAGTAGGTACAATACATAAAATAATGAATAAGCGTTTGTGTCAGGATGACCGTTCTTGCACCACGTTATTATGTTTTTGGGAAATCATCATTTTTTTTTTTTAATTCTCACAAAATAAAAACAATAATAATGAGTGACAGCTTTAGCATGACATAGGCTGTCGCTCCATGTGGTACACCGATACTCAGTTGCATCCGACCAGACTGGAAGCCGACCCCAAAATAGTTGGGTAGAGGCTAGGCAGATGATAATGAATGGTAGAATCGTCAGTTTTTATGGTTTAACTTTTTCAAAAAAATATGTTTTTTGAAGACAACTGAGCTGACTAATCTGTACGTATAGATTCTTTTAGGTGTGCTATTACATATAAATATTTTTATACCTACTAACACTAACCACATAATCCGAATTACAATGATAAAGACAATATAATAGCTAACAAAATAAAGCGATTACCAAGGGAACAGTTTACTCCGGTGGGTCATCTCTTCACAAATTGTCGCGAGTGCGTTTTATTGTCGCCGCTCGTAAGGGCACATGCAAATATGCGTTCTGTTTCTGCTGTTTATGTAATTGCGCGGTAGATGCAAATTAGTTGGATGTTATGATTATTTTGTGTGTATTTTTTTTGCTGACGATGTTGAATATTTTACTTTTGATCAATACCAGTCACGATTCAAAAAATATGTAACAGTTTGTCAAAATTGTGTGCAAACTTTTCAAATATAACTTTTAGTAAATACAAATAAAAATAGAAAATCAACTAAACCGGGCACTTATAATAAAATGTTTTACAAGCAAAATACACTGTACAATTCAGCATTTTCACAACATCTTTAAATACCTTCCTAGCCTCCTCTTCTTTCTATCCCAGACAACAAAAAATAAACCACATTTTATAATACCTGGAGCAATGCAACCTCAGAAACTTGAACCATAACAATTTAACCGTATATATTCAAATTCGAAGACAGTAGATATGAATAGTTAACGCCTTCAGTTATGTTGCTTGGAACTACAATTGTACTCCTAACATAGATTAACTGAGTGCCAGGCACGCCGATGCGATAGCTGGCATTTGAATAAATACCTTCGTGTGTTATATATAAGGTATATATTTGTATGCATAGGTTGATTATGTTCGGTAGCATAATGATGTCTTATTGACATAGTGGAATTATGTAGCTAGATTATCCGTACTTATTGAAATAAGCTCTGAATCGATAGACATTCCATCGAAAACATAATCATGATAAGGTTTACCTAAAAGCTGTTAATACATAATCATATCTCATAAAGCCAATCTAGGCTTGGCCATTTCGCTATTTAAGTAACATCTGTGATGGTTAAATTTAAAAAAAATGTCTAGGTAAATCTATTGTTCTGTCTAACTCATTTGTAAAAACAGGCGCAAAGTTAAAAACGTTCCTTCTCACTTTCTTTAAAAAAATATAGACCAACCCAACAAAACATCATTACAAAAGCACATATTTTCTAATCCCCAGCATTATGTCTGCGCCTTACCCAGTTTTACCGCCCGTTACTTTATTCTGAGTAAAAAAAAGTAATTCCGGTATGATGCCTTTATCACCGGCCGTAGACGTATAGAGTTATGGCCCTTCTCATTTCGTTAGATAGTCCTTTGTTTAGAGGACGTGGCACGGAGTAAGAAAAGAGCAGAGATGCTGTAATGCAGGTAGGTCAAGCGATTCTTCGCTGTCAAATTCCTACGACGGGTATGACCAAAATGATAAGTTATGAGTGAACTAACGAGGCTTTCTTTTGGGATCTTAGAGACATCTGTCAACGATTTTTAGTATTACAAAAAAACTCGGGTCCAAAGAAGGGGAATAAGGGTGAAAGCAACGTTCCTCGTCCCCCGCACACTCGCATTTTGGCGCGGTACATTCTTAGGCGATTTTCCGTTATGGCATCTCTGCTCGGCATTTTGTTCTCCATGGGACGTATACTTTTTATATCGGTACTTGTCATCGTGTTTTTTTTGTGAAACTTTGCTGTTTATAGTCATTTGTTTTTCCGCTGATTCTGTAGGTTACTCGTACCTTACTTTATTAGGTTGGGTGTTATAGGCTCGGCTGTTTATGTTTGTAGTGGTAGTTTAAAGTTTATGTAAATGGAACTTTTTGTTATAGTGAGGTAAAATTTTTATGTAGGTATTTTTGTTCGTGATTGATCATGCCTTTTTTAAATGCGGTTGTTCGATTTTAGATAAGATAGTAATAATGATTTTGTTTAAAGCGAATGAAACTTAGAAATATTTTCTCTTCTTCTAACATTAGATCGAACTATTGAAAACCCAGTAAAACACTACCCCTTCACAGCAAAATCTAATACCTATAGACAAAACGGAACAAACATTGAAAACACCTTTATTGCGTACACAATAGAGTCGAAAATGGCTTAACAAGAGGATAGTTTGAAGTAGAAAGTTGACAATGGCGGAGTGCGCAGCGCCAAAATGTTTTGAACAAATATTCATTGAATGTAAATCCACCGAGGCCGCTTTGGATTAGAAGAGGTACTGTATACGGTAGCAATTTTAAAACGTAAAGCGAATTGTTATTGATTTGTTACGTCTGTGTGGGTTTTTGACAATGGATTTCTATGAGATAGAATTTTGTATTTTTGGTTTTTATTTACTTTAGGAGAATAAAATTCAAAAAGTATTTTTTTCATGGTTTGTCGTCCAATTTTGGGATGAAACAAAATGTTAACTGCTGGTCAAAAGGCCTTGTCTAACCTGGGACTCACAGCACTGGGCAAGTGTGATGTTGAGCATGGGGATCGAACTATTGAAAATTAGATCTCAAAATGAAAACTATAGATTAGACGCCTTTTCTATCACAAAATTGTCTTTATGATAAAAAACAATTTTATTTATTCCTAAAATACCATCAAAAACACGTCCCACCATAACTTCATATATAACCCAAATCCCCCCTCACCTACTTCCAAATGCTGAGCATGAACGTTATAACCTTGATCAAAGATGCCGCGAAGATAATGCCGTAATTACCACAACCCAGCTAGATTAGACTCCGTTGTATACACGGAGAACGAAATCACTAGCGGAGGTGCCATAACGTAAAATCTCCTAAGAAAATAGCGTGCCAAAATGCGAGACGAGGACCGTTACTGTCTCCGTCCTTATACGCCTTCCTTAGATCCGCCCATTTTTAATTAAAACAAAAATTGTCGATAGATGTCCCAAAGAACCAGAACTCGTTTTGGTCATGCCCATTGTACGTATTTGACTTAGATGAAGGCGCTTGGCCTACCTGCGTTATGGCATCTCCGCTCATTTTTCCTTACTCCGTGATTGTATCCCGTTACACATAATAAAATGGAGCCTTATAGCCGCCCTTTTGTGGAATCCCTTTATGTATACCTGAAGCTTTGGAGTTAGAATACTTTTCAACTTAGTAGGGTAATGCGTATTACTGAAAGTTTATATCGGTCTTTGTAACTAAATATAGCTTTTTGTTGATTTGTGGAAATTATTATTATACTAATCCAATGACATACACACGTCATAATACACGTTCATACATAAATATCATTATTTATTAAATTCCTCTAGAGCACATGTCCATCCACAGCCACAGTTATAAAGAATACTTTAGCGTACCTAACAAAAAATACAGACTGTCTTCTTCATCAAGAATCACGAGGTAAACGATCAATTATTGTAGGCTTTAATTATGCATTTTCAACGCAACATTTTTTTTAACCCTACAAAATCCAAACAAAATGCTTCGAGCTGTTCTATTTTACAACAGTAGGCGTTCCATATCGCTCGCATATGCAAGCCGAGCTTAGGGCAGAGCAATTAACATTTTTATATGACTCATTTGCATACCGCCTTGATAACTCTATGAATTTAAATTTATTAAAGGTTGCTCTAGTTGTAGTCATTTCAGTGGTCAAAGGGGTCGGTTTGTTGCGAACTTTCTGGAACTTTGCTTGGTTAGATTGTGGTAGGGGTTAGATACCTATTTGGTTTTTATTTCAAGTTTTTTATGGTTGGTTTTAAATAATACTAAAAAGCATACCATCGTACCACAAAGATTTTAAACGTCCGATGACACCTTGTGTAAAAAAATGACAGATTATGGCGTTGAAATAAGGTCCGTTTTGCAGCCACACTTTTTTAGACAAGTGTTCAACAGATGTTTAAGTTTTTGTAGTAAGGCTGATGTTTTGGCAGCTTCATAAATAATAAATTTATTTTCAACACATTAAAAGGTTTTTCATTATCTTTAAAAACATCTTTAATTTAACTTATATTTATCTTGAGGTGGTCATTATGAGCTACTTCAATTACCTTCCACTTTGAGCTGTCACTCTGTCAAGTCATGCTATCTCAAAAACTCATAAATAATGATCTTGCGGCCATTTTTTGCGTGTCAGCTGGGAGAGTAATGCGTCACGAGAAATGAGACGAAAATATCTTGGAAACACTTGAGTATTTTTTGGTGAATAAATCGTTTTATTGCGTCTTCACGTAGTTAAATATTATTATGTTATTGTAGTTAATAATTATTATATTTACGGCAGCATATACATGATTCTACATGTATGTATTTCAACTAATAAAACCAATTTCCAAATGTATGAAATATTCATAATTTGAGATAGACTTAGCGTATATAAATCTCTCTTTAAAATTGATCAAAAATCTTTGTTAATTTAATACTTTTATACTTGCATCACCCACACTTCAAAACATTACAGCTACAAAATGTAGCACAATGAACAGCCATAAATAAAGAATCATTTCATCAGTAAACGTCATCAGACGTCCGACTGTCAAGCCATCCGTAATTCGGGCCATTCATCATGCGACGGGCCCGAACTAATTTAGTGGCCACTATAAATCTTGACCAACAGAATTGTCGTACGACACGGTATGACGACACTGTTGTTATTTTGATTGATATATTTATAGGTATGGTTTAATGCAATCATGTCTGGTATACCTAATCTACCTAGTACCTCTAGGCACAGATTACTACAGATACTTCACTCAGTAGAAAACTTCCAATACCTATTACGATAATTGCCTACTCCTTCGCGTCAGCAACCACTGTATGCTAAAATGCGCCTAAATGCTCAAGCGTACAGCAGTGATTGCTTCGCACCGCGCGATTCCACAGTAATCGCAGGGCTGCCTCTTCGGTAAAATTAAATTAACATAACTTTTTACCTATGTTATTGAGAACTGTGAATATGTTCTGACTTTTATGTGGCAGTTAAAAATTTTATCATTTATAAAATATTTAACCAACTTAAAAAAAGGAGGTGATTAGACATAGGTACAGGCCAAAGTGAGAAGTTTGACTTGTATGGTTTGTAGGTATGTATGTTTGTGCGCGATAATCTCGCGTTTGGCTAAACCGATATCGATGCGATTTTCAGAAAAGGATTTGTTACATTTAGGAGAACGTTTTAAAATAAGTATAATACTTCTTAGTTTGATGATGATCTTCGGAGATGTTCATTAGAAATGAAAAAAAAAAGCCTTAAAAAAAGAGAACCGACTTCAAATAAGGCACAAAGCCGTAAGAAATAATTTGTTTTTTTTTTATGTTGGTGCTAACAGCTGGTAATTATGTTGGTGCTAACAGCTGGTAATTACGAATCGAAAAAGCACCGACATCAAAAAATAAATTATTTCTTACGGTTTAGTGTTTTGAAGTCGGTTCTCTTTTTTTAAAGTTTGTTTTATTATTTTTGTAAGTTTGTTTTGTTTTATATACCTATTGGTGCTGACTGTAGAAGAAACCTAGATAAAACATAATTATATACATCAGTGTGTAGGTAAAATAAAAAAATCTTTAAAGTTACAGCACATAAGGCACCACACGGCATCGTAATGCGCGTACGAACGAACAGCACTATTAGAAGTCGGTTAAAAATTGAACGGCGTGCGCTTGTGAAAACCGCAACTGAACTTGATCCGCCGGCGGACCGAGACCGCTCGGCTGGGCGGTAGGCACTTATAGCGCGCAAGTACATGGAGTGACGGAGGCCTGCTCTAGGTTGGATTCGACTCTGAGCTTATATACTTTCCTGCAATTTACTGCCCGGGTAACTGGGTTGAAGAAGTCAGATGGGGCAGTCGCTCTTCGTAAAGCACTGGTACTTAGCTGCATCCAGTTAGACTGGAAGCCGACCAAAACATAGTTGGGAAAATTCTCGGAAGATGAGATCATGAGATGAACAAAAAGCCTTGCGTCTATTCTTACCAGATAAGTAAAATGCCAGAGAGGTTTCCATAATTACTCATTAAGCATCACAAGACTTGAAACATAAGTCCCAAAATTGAATCATAAACACTACCAAACCTACACGATATTATCAAACAGAAAGCGCTCAAAACAAATCCCAAAGGTGCAACGAAAACTGAATCAATAAAATCGAATAGAAGCCGGCCGATGCGTTTCCAAACTCGGAGCACATACAAGCTTTACTACTAGTTTGATGTAACAACGGTTCAACACAGGCACCGGTCATTTGCAAATGTCAGCCGTACCCGATTTTTGTTCAACGAATTTTTGAATTTTTTGAAATTCGAGTTTTCGTTCTGTTGGTGAAACGGAGATGAAAGTTGATGGCCGATGAATAAGTGTTTTGTTTTTTTAATGTATGTTTGTCAAGTGTCATCATTGTGTAATTGCCTACATGTTGTAAAAAATACACACTATTCATGTTGATAGTGATTATTATATCTACTGAAAGCTCAGCGCTGTATACTGTAAATGAAGAAAAATTCATGAATTAATCAATGAAAATTATTGAATTTATTTTTCTAATATATCTACAACATTATTTATTATAGTCATCATTTTAAACACTACAGACACTCTAATTTCCATATCACAGCTTCAGTCGTAATTGTAAAAAAAGGTCTACAAATAAAAAAATAACACAAAAATACTACGTGAAGTTAATTAAATATGAGGAATCCGTGTAATCCAAGCGAGTTTTTGAGGGTTGGTGTGAAAACGTACGTGTCATTTCCCGGAACATTTTACGTGTACAAAATAAATTAAAAACAATACATAAAAGAGAGAATAATTAATAACACGTTCTGAATGAAACGAAAAAAAATGCATATTATTCAAAAACCTTAACAACTGACCATGTTAAATAAAAATAGACTTTGAAGTAATGATAATTAGGGTCAAATTTCTCAAGAATTGAGAAGCATTTTGTAACTTGAGTAGCAAAATGTTCGATTATATTATTACGGTCGCAGCCAATGGCACCATTTGCAAATGGCCCATTTCAGATGTTTGACATTTCACCGTAAACTTGTTACAAAATGTTCTAACTTGGTGACTGCTATAATATTAATTATGGTTTCGCTTTCCCAATTTCAAATTACAATGAAATTTTCATGGGTTTTTGGTATAATGATTGGATGCAAATATAGCGCGGTTGTGTTCTGGTTTGACCAATTACTGGACTGATTTACCGTTATGAAGTTGCTATTATTTTTTTGAAATCAAGATTGATAACTTTATTTTCAGTTTTATTGCCTGGGGAGTCAGTTTTCATGGTATTTGTATTTTATACGTGGCTCTCGCAAAACGTGAGCGAACGCTTATTTCTAATCATGAACAACTCAAAACAGTTTCATAATTTTATTAATGGAAGTTTATAATGTTATGTATTAATGGATACTTAACACACAAAAATAACAATGTTGATTACAAATAACCCAAAACAATTTCAATTCCAATTCATACCACCCCGTAATGGATACCATATATTTTAATTGATTCAACAGAATGCCACAGAATCAATGTTAACAAATTATACGCAGCATTGACCACAGAACATACCATATAAATAGATATATTACCGAATGTTTACCGTTCGTGGATGTGTGATAGTCGGCCAACGATTCCAGAGGGATCGCCCACAAAACTGTGAGCACAGGCGCCTCGGATTTTAACACGTATTTAAAACGGGATGCAGAAAAATATTTTATTTAAAGGCTGTAGGTAAATGAATATGTTTTTTTTTTGGCTGGGGGCATGTAAAATTGTTGGTGCGTTTTTGGTGGTAAAGTAAAGATTAGTGTGGTTAGCAAAGGGTACATCTAATCAGCAGTCAGGAAATGCAGTAAAACATGAGGTGATGTCCTTTTCATTTATCATTACTTTTTAACCATTTTTGACAACTAAAACGGAATGAAAACTGTAAAAAAAACAATTTATTCCCACAATTGAAATCTAAAATTTTCCCCTTTCCCTGAAATCAATGTCAGCACAAAACATAACCCGTTTTCCCATTACACAGTCGCGAGTCGGTCAACATTGCCCAGGGGAGTACAATTTTGGCGCTTCAGATTTTTGCGCCCGACTAACAGATAAATGAACGAACGCCAGCGAATGTCTCGTAAACCACACGCATTCAATTAAGGGTGGAAGGTTTTTTTTTTTTAATTTTGTTTTTTTTTGGGTGGTAGGATGAAAATTAATAGGTTTTGGTGAGGGGTTTTTGTAAAGAAAAATAGCGGTGAGGTGTAGTTTGGTTTTTAGACATGTTATGGTTGATTTCAGAAACCATAATTGACATACTGTAATCTACACTAATAAATAGGAAATATATTTATGTATGTTTGGTTGTACGTACCCAAAGGCTCCAAAACTACGGAACAGATTTGAAAAATTCTTTCATAGTTGAAGAGCTACCCTTAAGTTATATACTGCCAAGACTACATTTTATTCGTGAACGGCTGTTATTATTAGTTAGTGCAAAAACTAAATTAAAGCAAGTTCCAACAAAAAACAATATATGTGCACTCTTCATCTCATCTCAATTAACACCTCTACCAATTAAACATCATTTAATATTCCATATACCATTTCCTTATATCGTGTGACTGCCAAGATTCCATTGTGATGGAATTCACAGAAAATTGGTTCCCCATCGGAATAACGGAAAAGGTGAACGAATGAGAGAACTCAGGAATTTAATAAGTATCGTGTTGTCTTTTTCTATTGTTATGCTATCTCTGTCTAGTGGTTTCTGCTGTTGACGGTGGTTAAGGCTATTATTGCGTTTGTACTCTTAATTAATATTTATTGATTTTGTTGATATGTTTAAGGTATAGTAGTTTCTCATTTTTTATGTTGGGATACTGATTTTATTATTAACGCTATTTATTCCATGCATTAAATATGATTGATCTCATTGAAAGCGAAAGAAAAATTGGAAACTGAGTCATGAAAAACCTTTTCACTTGGATACTTAATTTACGTAGGCGTAATACCTTGCGACAAAGGATTTAAAAAGAAAAAAAAATTATATTTAAAATATCAAAATGTAAATAAAACTATCTACATGACCAACTTTTATAAATACAGTATTATTTTTTTTCAGACCCTGAATTTTGCTCATCGATTTATGACCCAAATTCTTGTCGAAATTGCCAATCCATCACAGGCCCGTCCCGCGTTCCTATTGGCGTTTATTGGTCGCCCTACTCGCCTCTGTCAAGGCTGACTGTGACAAATTCTATAACCTTGCCTAGTAAATTATTTGAAACATAAGACTCTAGATGTATTGGAAAGCAATATTTTTATGTGAGAAAAGGAACTCTTAAAAAAGAACTGGTAACATATGTAGGTTTGACTTTTCATGAGTTGTGTTTGGTAATTTTCTAACATCATTTCATTTTAACCGGAGGCATTTGAGTAACAATTCTTTACAGGCATCTGCTGCCTATTTGACTTCTACTACCCTAGTAACTGCGGAACCCGAGATAGATAATGACAGCCGGGATCCACCAGTTTAAAGTGCCTTCCCAAACACAGGATAATTTTCTAATATGTAACGATAAACTTCTCATGTATAATAATTCTCATGGATAAAAAAATTGAATCTTGGTTTTGCTTATGAAAACAAAATATAACCGTTACCAAGCAAAATAACAAAAATAACTTTAAAAACCAACAATCATACAGACAAATTATGGAAACTGGTTAGTGAGGGGAAAGCGATAAAATTCGAAAAGCAATACTCGTAGCGCTCAGAGCGAGCGGAGCGTCCGAGCCGCGAACGAATGAGCGTATCTCCTCAAATGGAAACAACATGGCGAAAAAACCGAGTCAAGATAGATACTGAATTGTTTTTAAGGCTCCGTAGGTGTGGATAAAGGAAAATTATTTACTTTTGGAACCTACTTAAAAAAAACTTTTCAGAAATATAATTCTGCTAGCCACTCAAAATAATTCTGTGACCGCCAATTTTAAAGGATTGAATGCCACTATGCCTACTTACCTTTAAAGTTTCCGACTGTCCAAAAAGGGTTGTTTTTATACACCTATTTACCGTCTAATATGCAATAGGACTTCACAAACAAATTGTGACGAAAAAAACTACAATTATCATTTCTGGTAGCATGTTTTCTTCTTCCAAACTCTTCTGTCTGCCGTCATCTCACAAGTAACATTCTTTTTAGTCATGTCGACACTCAATCCATTATTATAATTCAATCATCATTTACGATCAAAACCATTATCACAACATTTTGTTTGAGTACGTCTAGAAAAGTACAAAGTGCGTAAGGATCCCCAAATTCGCGGCGCTCGGTCGGTTGGTCGGAATTTTTACGCGCACTGTTATAGGCTTCCCTGCTAATCTCTTAACTTTTAACTGGGAAACAATAAAACGTCGCACCCACTGGCCAGTGGAAAAAAATATACATTTTGGTCAAAAATCTCGGATTACTGAGGATTTTTATTTGTTTAGGTGACTATGAAAACATGACGGCTTAAAAGATTTGTTAATGAATTATTTACGTTAAATAAAATATATTCATATATTTTATATCCAAAACCATTCTCTTTAAAAATATTTAACCTACACTCGTGAGGCTTTCTATGTCCTTTTTATTATCACTACAAAAAAAATAAAAAAAGCAAAAATCAACCCTAAATTGCATAACATTAAAGCACAATTTCGTAACGCAAACAAATGATGCAATATTCATCACGAGCCTGCACGCGGTATGACAGCGTATTCATAGGGACAAGTAAACGCGACTCGCCAGGGGACTGAGTTTACGACAAAACGCATAAATTCCACGTCGTTTATTTAGTTTTTACTGCGTCTAGGCTTGGACTAGAGGGTGCATCTACATGCATGGATTAAGTGCGGATGACTGGTTTAGATGTGAGGTTTGTTTTGTGTAGGGAATTTTGTTATGAATTTTTAAAATTGCTGTCGTAAAAAAATATGATGCGTTAAGCATTGTGAATAGAAGACAATGGAGAAATCCACAGTGCTGTATTTTTCATACATAAGCATATACATATTTGAAAGCGATAAGGCGTTTTTAGTAGAATACCCCATAGGTATGTTCACCAATTACCTACATTATATTTTTTTCACACTTTTACACCTACCTAAATACGTAGATTTTTTAAAGTGACCAAAAATGCAAAAACATACCCCCTACCTCTACTTATACAGTTTGAGACCTCTAAGGCCTGCCCACAGCCAGAAAGTTTGGGGTTCCAAAAAGTGCGGGCACCGGAACGAGACGCGACCTCACTTACAATTTCCTACGTTTCCGTAAAGGGCTGCCATGTTTAAAATTTAAATGAGATATTTTTATCTGAGACATTAAAATTATCACGCATTGTGATACTTCTTTATGACGGACCTTTTAATTGGGGTGCTCCCTGTAAAGTTATAAATCTTTTTATTAGAGAAAAGGTCATTTTAATTTTTTTTAAGCGTATTGTTTTGGTACTTATGAAAACATGATATCAACGTTCGTGATAGGGACGTTTTTATTTATTTTGACCATATTTTTACTACCAAATAAAATTATTAAATGTTACTTACAATATACAAGCAACAATGTAATATGTAATAGACGGAGTTGAATAGGTTTATCGAGCTAGAAATGTCAATCGTAGATAGTGTTGCAATAATATAAATGGTACTACTAGTTCTGAGGGGTAGGCCTCAATGCTCTAATTTCGCTTCCTTGGCAGCAGTACCTCAAACTTACAACAACAATTCCATTTTCAAATCCAACTCCACACCGCTTACTTTCCTTATCACCACATTTATGTGTTCTCAAGCAATAATTGTGCCCATCAAAGGGTAATTTAGCAGGCACAACGAAGTATGAAGCGTCTCGATCTTCGATAAGTTGCATAACAGTCGACTTGCATGCGGCGTTGCATGCACGTCTAATAGCAAGGTCTATTGCTTGTTCAGCTACACACGGGCTTGCGTTTTGCCGAACAATGTTAGGGACACGGAGGAAGGAAATGTAACGGAGATTCCATAAGGCAGGTAGGTCAGGCGCCTTCTGTCATGTAATGTACGATAGGCGTGATCAAAGCGATCAGTTCGAGCGAGTAACGAGGCGTTCGGGTTCCTTATCAAATCAAGAACGATCTGTGAAAGATTGGTTTTGATTGATTGCTCATATTCCAAAAAAGGCGTATGAGGGCGGAACTAGTACCGTTACCGTTCCTTAGGAGATTTTGCTACTTTCTTAGGAGATTTTGCGTTATGACATCTCCGCAAGTCATTTCCTTCTCCATGATATGGTAAGGAATGTATCGTGTTTGTTTTGCGTGTTTGAGAAAAACATGAGTGTCGCGCTTTGTCACGTTGAGTTATAGCCGGGTTCGTACAAACTGTCAGTTTGTCACTGTTTGTACATGTGCGCCGGTTGTTGTAATTATTTTACTGACGTTAATGGTGAAGCATGAATATTGCAGAGATTTAACGCGTTTTACGTTTAAAATTTTATTTTTATTTTTGTTATCTAAGATTGACGTTAATTAAGTTGGCAGTGAAGTGTTGATATAATAGCGGTGTTTAGCGCAATCGTGTTCGTGACTTTTAAAAGTTTGTTTATTTACTTTGTTATTTTTTTTTTAATGTAATAAAATTGTTTCAGTCTGGGTTTAACTTTATTGCTCGGGTATAAAACAGAAATAGTAAATATTATTACGACTGTCTGTAGGTCAAATATTTGTCCCATGTGGGACGAAAAACAGTCATCTGTAAATACAGATAGGCGACCAGACGGAGTTAATTTGTCACTAATATAATTAATAAGCAGTACCTAACTGTTCATATGGAACAGTCGGTGACAAAATAAATACAGCAGTAACCTTGAGACACAAACTTCTAGAGCAATGAAAAGCTTTTTATGTTTTTTTTAGAAGTCGGCTTCAATTTTTTGTGATCAGTTTTCAATTTAAATAACTTAAAAATTCGACTAAATAATATCCCGTATATTTCAAAGTTTCGAGCCAATGATGAGGCTTCCTGCCCCCATGTAGGTGTTCAATCGACTTATAATCAAACATTTGATACCATCGCCGTGTTGTAACAGCCTTTTTATCGTCCCACTGCTGGGCACAGGCCTCCTCTCACACAGAGAAGGATTGAGCAATAATCACCACGCTTGCTCAATGCGGGTTGGTGATTTCAGACTATATAGTCCAGGTTTCCTCAAGATGTTTTCCTTCACCTTTTTATCAGCCATTGGTGTCTAAGATATACTTAGAAAGTACATACAAACTTAGAAAAGTTGCATTGGTACTTGCCTGACCTGGAATCGAACCCACGCCCTCATACTCGAGAGGTTGGTTCTTTACCCACTAGGCCACCACGACTGACACCATCGCCGTGTACACATGTTAAATTACTGTGAAAATAATAGAGAAAACCCGTGTCGATTTCAAACTTCCATAGTTTCTACGAATGACTGTTTAATAGGTTTTTATAGTTAGAAATTCTAGGTTTCTAAAATCATGCTTTGAGAATTGAACCAACCAGAGAAACCTTTGTTTGCCTTACCTACTCTCTACTAAAGGCATGAGAACCCTACTCATACTTGAAATTACACGTGTGCGTCCAATCTATGCTTGTGTTTGACAATTTATTTGTCTGCGTGCGTAAACAGGTGTTCGAAAATTTGAAATGCTGTCACAATTTGCGTCGCCCACCGCGCATTATTCCTTTGTTTTTTTTTGTTGCTGAGTACTCAATGGCGGGTCCAGTACGTTAAATGCTCCAAGAAATAATGTGTTAAGCTTTCATTTCTCGAGTGAGTCATGCATGCGAAGGTTGATTTGAAGATGTTATCATTCACTACGTAATTGATTGTATAGATGTAGATAGACAGACAGAAATAGCGGTAATGGATACGTTTAACTGACTATCCGTGTAAGTAGTCGAATAGGCTGATTGCGTCATTGATGTTACGGGGATAGATAAGTGGTAGATTAAACTTTGAAGGGTTAATTTTATATTTATCAATGTATGTAGGTAAATGAATTTGTACATTATAGAAAGTATAGGTAACAGTTATAAGTGTATTTAGGTTTTATGTTATCCACTGTAAAGTCCCAACTGAATGCGATTTTATCCTATTTAAGAGATACGCATCTAGTTGGTTCAAATGACTCACTAAACTATGTAACTTTGTAAAGATAACATATAAGAATATTTATACAAATAAAAAGGGAGAAGCGATTTAACAGAATATGTGTAAGTTAGTGAAGCCACCGAAATCTCCTACAAAGAAACACTTAACCACACAACAAAATAAACACCAATGATCGCCTATAAAAACCGAAACACCTTCATAAACCGAATCAATGTAGCATGAGGCACGTGTGAATTAAGTTGTACGCGATACTATGAGCTGCGGACTCGTAAATCTGAACAACTATCTGCAATACACTAGATGTCTGGAGAGCACTTAGTACTGTCCTCGACTTGCGGGGGTGGTGTAAAGAAGAGAAGGTAGCGTTTTGAAGAAAGAGTTGCTAAAGGTTAGCGCTAGAACAGGAGTATTTCTTGGCAGTATTAAAGTATCCTTTCCCTGTCATATCGCTGGCATTCTAAAGTAAAATAAAAGCAAAACCGTCTTTAATGGATTTGTGAATGTGTGTCATATTGTTGATAGGACATTAATATGGTTTAAATGTACCTTAATAATAAGGTATAGACAAAGCTGAGAAAGTCTCTGTAGTTTTTTTACTGGTGAAATTTTGTAAACCTCTTTCAAAATATCAAGCTTCTAGCACAGTTCTAGGACGTGGGTCTCATGGAAAAGAAAAGGCAAGAAACTCCATAAACGCCTTAAAAATGGGTATCTAAACAGCTGTTTATTTACCTGATCTCTGTCACAAACAACCTCATTCCAGTAAGTTACTGTTAAATTAAATAAACCCGCTGTCTCTTAAATCTTACACCACATCTTCACAATCGGCTATACCGGTTTATGCTCTTTTTAGCGCCGTGCAAAGAGCTCACGACGTCTCGGGGGCAGCAGCTGTGCCCGGAGAGCCCTAGTGGGGGGCAGTTGTTAGTCTCACTCGCTGTTGTGTGTGGAAAACTTAACAATATTTACTTAAGAATTTTCTAGAAAATATGTCGCTTATGGACAAAACTGGTGGTCTTGATTGGGTGAAAATATTTATAGTAAAAATTGCTTTTTAGTGCCGTGCGAAGAAGCATTAGCTGTTCCCGGAGAGCCCTATCGGGGAGCAGTTGTTAGTCTCACTCGCGGTTGTGTGTGGAAAACAGAACAATATTTACTTAAGAATTTTCTAGAAAATACTTCAGTTATGTACTAAACTGTTGGTCTTAATTGGGTAATAATATTTATAGTAAAAATGGCTTTTTAGCGCCGTGCAAAGAGCTCACGACGTCTCGGGGGCAGCAGCTGTGCCCGGAGAGCCCTAGTGGGGGGCAGTTGTTAGTCTCACTCGCTGTTGTGTGTGGAAAACTTAACAATATTTACTTAAGAATTTTCTAGAATATACGTCGCTTATGAACAAAACTGTTGGTCTTAATTGGGTGAAAATATTTGTAATAAAAATAGCTTTTTAAAATATGTCGCTTAGGACTAGTAAAACTGTCGCTTAATTGGTTGAACTTTTTTTTAGCATTTATTTTTCAGAATTGTCTAAGAAATAATTATATGCCTGCCGATATTGTTACTCTGGTAAGTATCTGAACATTTTTGCAGTTACAAGTTTTTAATTTATATTTATCATCATAATTAGTTCATATTATGTTCTCTAATTTGTATGTTTGTAGATACTAAATCATACTATGTAAACTAAAACAACTACAAGTCCTCAGCAACAAAACGAACCATATCCTAGTTTTAACTTTCCACCAGTTCATACACTTTCCTCGGAAAGCCGTAGGAAAGATAAAAAACGAAACGAACACAGTTCGCGATAGTTTTTAATTCTAATTGATTTTTAAGCTTACGGACTAACTCGGCATGCTCGCGGCCGAAAGAGCTTAACTGTTCGAAAAGCCGCATCGAGCCCTACTGTTGCAAACCTATGGAGTCTGTTGGAATTATAAAATTAATTTGTGAAATTACATAGTTCCTACATACTGGTATTTTTTTCATTTATGGAAATATGCTTAGGCATTGAGAGAATAATCTGAACACTTGAATCCAAAACAGCTTATCACCTTTAATCGTCATATGGACTATCTAACAACGAACGTAACTGACCAATCAGCATAGCAGTCAGTTATAAATATAAATTATTTTTAAGCGAAGTTTGGACAAGAAATGGATATTACAAAAATTCTCACATCGCGGAAGAAAAATGTAATCGGTTAATGTCTGTAGGATAAATGCCATTAATAATATTTAATAATATACAAATCAACTCACGTGATGAATACCCCTCCCCAAGCATGAGCAGGGTGGGGGTGAACTCGTAGGCGCTCAGCGCTTCCATCTCCAGGAGATGCATCAGCTCCAATCTGCAAGAAAACATCAAAAATTTACTTACATTCTCATAGTATTGAAATAAATAAAAAGGTAATTAAACAACATAGATTGCTGAAGTATATGACATAGAATAGACATGAATTTTGCCCAAATTATGTTTTTACTTCACAGGATTGAAAGTTGAGTAGCAATAGTTAATTCTGTAGTTTTCATGAAAAAAGTGACAGCAAGACGCTAAATTTTTCCATTTGCTATACCTATTTAAAAGCTTTTTACAAAGTACGGTTGCGTTAGCGCAGAGCTACCAAACATTCCTTAAAACCTTAAAAATATCTTTCCCCAATATAAAAAAATACAATCATAAAGAATAAATCTCAAGTCCATTTGTAATGCGTTCGATTAAAATGTTAATATCTTAAATCTACATCAAGTTTATCCGACGCCTTCAAACTTATCGAGGTCCAACTAAACCGCCCATGAATAATACATGTGCTGCCATCTGTTATTTTAAACAGGCAACGTCTTCCCAGTTTTAATATTACATTACAGTTTTAATATAGAATAATTATGGTAATGTCTGACGTTGTGCGCAATGGATGTAACTGATTGGGTGTTTGAATTTGTTGGGCCAATTGTTTGGGGCAAGTTTTTGGACTTATTGGTAATGGTCATACTGTTTGTTTAGGTAGGATATTCATTCACCCTATTTTATTTTTCATTTCTCTATGTAGACTCTTCAATAACTACAATCACTTAACATGTTACCATAATTCATTAATTAACTGGACCATATCGCGATATCATTTAAAAAACAATTGCCATTAAATGATACCTCTTTTTTTTTTTTTGCGACGCCAACAACTTGTCAGTTTCAAAATTTCCCCTAAGCACCTACAACTACTACTTTTGATTACTTTAGTTTTTACTTCTAGTAGTTTTGTATTAATAAAAGAATCAAATAAGTACCAAAATCCTCAACGCAATTCGGTAGGCGGAGTCCCCGCGTGTATTCCGCGCGCGTCCCGCACAAACCCGATAACGTCACGCTGCAACTTGCAGACTCAATTCCACGAACACGATTACATAGCGATGGGAACTACAGTTGAATCTTAGAGTACCTGGCCGAGAGTTTTTGGGGATTTTCATAGGTGAAAACTTGGCCTAAATGGAGTAGTACCTAATGTGTTGTCATTTACTAATATTAAATACCTTGAACGACCGACTTCCCAAGAAGGAGGAGGTTCTTTACCCGACTGCCAAGAAGCGATGTCTTTTGAGTGCGTTTTGTATGTTTATTTCGTTGTAATCTATAATTTATTTTAAAATTGAAAAGTCATATTCTGTTACGTTTCTATGGTCTTAATTACTAATCAAAAGCTCTCCTACGAAATGACAATCAGAAGACAAAAAAATCACAACAAAAGTCAGTCACTACCATACCACATTCCACAATATGTCTCCATAGTAAATATTCACGCGTTATAAAAGTCAACTGAGCAAAACATCGGCCGTCCGTAACTCGCGGCCAGGCTGGGCCCTGTTTACGCACCATTGCAGACTTTAAAATCGTTCACCTTTTCATAGTTTTAACTGTACTTTTTGTAAGAGCTCTTATGTTCGACAAAACGAGTTTCTTTCTAAAGGAAAAATTGAAATAAATGTCATCGAAAAGTCAGTTATGTGTGACTGACACAATAAATGCTACGACGTAGCTGTCACTACGCCGTAGCGCTACGTGATCGTAGCAGATAAAATCGTATTCGCGTGTAGAATCTTTCTAGAATCGTTTAGTATTTTTACTCGACTGCCGAGAAGGGTTATGGTTCAGCACGTTATTTAAGATTTTTCTCGCATAACACTTTTAATAATAATACTCTTTTTTAAATATTTTTCTATCTAAATTCACCTAAACAATTATTCCACCAATAAAAACATACAAAATAACTTGAACTCCCCAATTCCACGAGTTCTCCAAAGCCCGTTTATTGCTGCTTTCAGATAAACACACTCACATACCTCCGAAAATCGAAAAGCGTTCCGACACCATCCAATATTAGCACAAGCATTTACCGCGGACCTTTTAAAATGAAATAACAAGAAAAAACATGCCAGTTATTTGCAGCGGTTGACAATAACGGTTTAGTGGAGCAAATACCGGTTTTTGCCCCCCTCCCCCCCTTTTACGAGCATCGGTATTATTGAATTTCGCGAATGTAACGCAAAAAGCCGATATCGCCGATATCATGTAATCGCCAAAGGGCTGAATTGTGATTTTGAGGGCACTTGCCGCAAATCCTTTTGGGAATTTTTATCTGTTTGTTTATTTTGGTGTTTCGGGTCTACTTTTACACGCAGTTAAGCCATGTTATGGGTTTTTGTCTCGAGATATTGGATAAGATGTTTTGTGTTGGCTCATTAAAAGTGTTTGTTGGTTTGTTGTATCTTAATAAAAGATATATTGCCCTTCATTTTGGAATATTTTAACGCAGTTTTTTTTTGGTAAAAGCTGTTTTATTTACTGACACCTTAATTGACAAATTTAACGTTACTGGAACTCAGATATCAACTATATTAAAGTCCGCACTTCGTCTAAACCAGCCAGTCTTGATACTTGTACTGTGTGGCACAAATCGTGCTTATTTACGCGGCGTCGGGCTTGCACCTGTCTCGCGTCCTATTGGTGATTCTCGTTATTGTGGCGCCGTTTGTTAGAGCTTGGGCTACATAAGGTAAGTCACACACTTCCTATTGAGCTGTCTATAAAGCTGCGTTGACCTTGAGTCCTGAGTATCCATAAAAATATTGTGCATACTAATTAACTCTTTAAAAAAAAGGTGTTTTTTTCTAAAAAAGGAATCAAATAATGGGCTTCTTAATATCCAGAAATTTAATTATTATTTTCACATATAAAAAAGGGTTTGCCATTTTAGACTTTGTAAGGTTACTGGCTTTAATACGATATGTTCTTACATTATTTAATCTATGGTATACAACATGCCCATAGATTCCAAAGATGTACATTCTTTCTCAAGATATTTCTAAATCTGGGCAAGTTTCAAAAACAAAATATGTTCTTAGTTAAAATACGCGATTGACACACCAGAGCTCACCGCGTGGTAGTGTGAGACCCACCCTAAAGACGAGAAGTGAACAAGATTTTTGCTGTTTCTCAGCTGGGGGTTGAATTTTGGAAATAATTGTTTGGGTAAATGAGGCGAGTTTTCCTCGTACAATGTATTAATGGGGAAAGCTAAAGTGAGGGAGAAAATTGCGTTGCTTTTGGTAGATTTTTCCTTGCATCATATTTCCTTAGCTTGCCAACGGTATACTTTTTATAATTTCATAGATTTTTGAACTAAATATTAGAGCATTTTTTTAGAGGACAACATAGTTTATCAATATTGTTTTCAGCTTCTGATAGCCTACTTTTGCTTTCATGTAAACGAAATAAAGAAATCGGCTGCCAAAAAGCTGAAAGGCCTCAAACACTTTCAAGGCAAATGGAAAGGACCAATATTTGATTTCACTTGAAGCCTGCGTACATTGAGTGAGTGAACGACATACATAGTAACATCATTTGCTTACTTCTTGAAAACCTATTACTGCCTATGCGAGATAGGTTACAGCTGCCTATTTTGTTACCTTTTGACTAATAGTTTAATAAATTCTTTGAGGAAAAAAACATGTCAAAATTATTTATTTACATATTATTTTTAAACATAGCAGGATATTCGGAAAATTGTTCCAACATTTCACATTTTATTCGCTACATTTATAAAAAATATATGCAAATTAATTTACTAACAAATTCCCTTTGACGAACGTCCGCGGCATAAATATTAAATAACTTTAGTTTCTTTTTTTCGCAAAGTAATTAAAAATACTAACTAAGCGAACTGTTTAGAATATTAAAAGCTGTTAATAAGTTTTGTGTTCAAGCTATGCATATTAAGCAGCGCCCTTTGAATGACGTCAGTGTTGCATTTATTAACGTTATGTCATCAATCTTTGTTATAATAACGGTGTAATAATGCTACATACATATGTAAGACAACCTATGGTGACATAATTAGTTAACAATTAAGTACATTATAGGGTATTGATCCGAGAGTCACCGGCATGACATATGCACCCTTTTGCGGTGGAAAACGACATATCATAATATGCATGCACCTTACGAAGAGCAAGTAAAACTAACAAACACATTTACCAATACACTTTAACAGATGTAAAAAATATAAAGAAACAAAATCCTCATTCATTTAAAAGGTAATAAAAGCCACTTCAAACAATAAACCGCAAACTATCTGCCAAACTAACATACATCCCCGCAGCCGTGCTTACACACTGTATTAAATCGCAGGCCATGCCAAGGCTTGAGTGAGCGTAACGATTTGTAATCTCACCATTAGCGGAATGTAGCTAGCTAGGCCTGCCAACAGATGCCATGTGCTGGACCAAATACCCGGAGCCTGCTTTGTGGGAAGCCAGATTGCATCTGTAATCTTTTTATTGAGGCTGTTTGCCCAAATGGGGGTGAGATTTGTGGGTTGGCGAATTTGTTTTGAAGTTAACTCTTGTCTTTTGTAAGATAAGAACACTTTTTTTTAAGCCACAGTTTATGATAAGGTACTTTTTTAACTGAAGAAATTTCGACCGCAATAAGGACTATAATTTTAAGTATGAACGAGAACAACATTGTGGCACAACACATCCAAATTTCAAGACACAGACCTTAAACAAGCACACCAAACCACGAGCCCAAACAATAGCCATGACACACCAAAGGCCCTTTTCACTGCAATCAAGGCATCAAATTCTGGTGCCGTAGGCCCACACAATGCGAAACAAGAGCGGTTAGGCCGGACATAGGCTGCATGTAGCATAACAAGGAATAAAGAAGGGACGCTTGGGACAATTAGGATCGCAATTAGAGGACAGTATGTTCGAGATTACGACCGCAGTCTCCACAGATTCACATTCCGGTGTCGGAATAACAAAGCTTGCCAACTATTAAGACGTTCTGAACTCGGGCCTCGGTTTATGGCCGCTCAAATTGCACTTGTATTTTTGTGCTAAAATTGCCCCGTCGTAATCTAGGATTTGTTGAGGTTTTGTGCAGCTAGTTTTTTTTTTTGTTGGTGGGTGTTTTTGATTGTGTTCGGTTTTTGAAGACTACGTAAATGTTTCATTTTAGAATATTTTTATCAATTACTATTTTCTATATTATCATAATACTTTGTACCTACTTCAATCAATCGGATATGATCATGATCATTGATTTACAAAATTCTCAGCAGTAAGCGGATCAATATCTAAAAATAATTGCAACTTTCAATATAAACCAAAATACATACTACAATTTCTGTTCATCTTATTGAAAAATGCAACTGCCAGTTTACCTAACGATCTCCAGGGTATTAGGTATCGAGGAATAGATGAACAATTTTAATATAGTGCAGTAGAAGCAGTATATGCAGTCGTCCATACGAAGCGAACTGGATGCTTCTGCAATATTTTTAAATTTGTTCCAACGGAGACGGACTTAGCATGAATATGCGAATTGAATTGTCGTGCGAGTATGCAAATCACAAGTTTTGTATTTCATTTTAAATAAAATGTATGTTTCAGAATTAGGTACGTTTCTCTGCTGTGTTTGTTTCTGTTTTTTGGTGAATTGCACATTGCACATACGAATACATAGTTGCGCATGTAATTGCTGGATTTTCTTTTTCATGAAGTCCTTTGTTCGACGTTAAATTGCAACGGATTTGGTTGTAAGTTTTTTGTGTAGTGAGTGGTTTTAAATTATAGGTTGTTTAATTATATGCTATTAATTGTTATAAATGACCGACTGCAGCCCTTGCAATGTAAATAGAGAGTACTTTTCTTTGCTTTCTAAATAATCTATTAGAAGAACCTGCTTGAGCCAAACTTCGCTATGCTGTACGATAGTATACTATGCAATACGATGTGCGATAGCTTATAAAACTTCAAATATTCAAGGTGGTTAATACCCCCTTTTGCTTACCCTACCTATTATACTTTTTGCTCAAAAGATTTTTTTCCATAATATTCGGTGGTACCAGTATCTAACACAATAAACGACAGTAACCTAACTCACTAAATGCAAGCTAAACATAATATTCTATTCCACCATTTTCGTATATATCCAGTCTTTTGTACGGAGCGCGCCGTCCGGTGGATCTGCTTTTTATGTAAAACCGAAAGGCTATTTGTCAAAGTAATTTGAATTTACTCGCACGCTCCGGCCCTTTGAAATGCATGCTTTATAAAATGTACTAGTTTTTACATTTTACACGGTCTGTTACAAACAAATGGAAATATACTAGCTTTTGGTAACGCGGCGAATATTTTTTGAGGATGATTTACTATTCATAGTATTTATGGTAATTTTTGTTTGTTTTACATCTCCGTGATGGAAATCATTGGCGATGTTTCAATATTGTGTTGATCTGACGCTGTTTTCATACGTTTCAATGGTTACGTTTTTGTTACTCTCTTTTTTGGTCAGCCACTCGGTAGTAAACGTTTGACAATGTGAAATACCAATTTTGAGAACGGAACTGGTCTATGAGTAGCATGTTTTTCCTTTAAATAAAGGACAGCTGAAATCAGAGTAAAAATATAGTTTCTTAATCCAGGGCATCGTCTACAAGATCAAAATTAAGTATGTAACTAGAATCTGTACAGAATCAACTTAACTTAAAACATCGGAACGCGATGAAAAACTCCCGAGCTCACTTGGGACCAGTCAAGCAAGATGAAAACATTAAAATTATTCCGCTATCCATATTTCCATGCTAATTAAGGCATAAAATATAAATAAAACATTTATCTTCCGTAGAGAATATTGCCTCATTTTGCTCATTATTTACGATGCAAAGAATACCCTATTTAATCATAATAAGACGTTTTAATTAGTTCCATGCCTTGCTTTACCCCTGAAGCAATATTGCTTACACAAAGCAACTATTAGTTGGGTGTTCATTTGAAAAATAAGGGACTCGCTAAAGGTTATTCTCTGTGGAATTCTGTAATGCTATTAGACAATAATAAAATAACAGAGACTCGGAGTTAATTATCTATTTTGCAATATATTAATTTTCTTTTTTTTTCAAAAAAAATTGCTGTGTTTGACGACTGCACAGATGATTTGTTTCCCATTATTTTGGGATCAATTCTAATCTAATAGACCAGTCACTTATCACTTTTAGCATATACAATTGAAGGGAATGAAATGGTTTTTAAACCATTGATTTTGATTTTTGATTTTGACTAATGAGAGCATGAAATGTGTTTTAATTTTCTTTCTTTACCTTTTTGTGTATACCGTTTACGATAACTCCAACATCAATTAATACGCAAAAAAGGTATGCAACACGACTTTTTAAATGAAAGATGGCTACTAGTGAAGCTCCAATACACCTGAAACTTTAATCACACGTCTGTCTGTTCGCGCGGACTCCAGCGAATGCGTCGCCTTTTATTTTGAATACATGCGGATTTCCGCGTCAATTCAAATCTGCTACGTTTAAAAGTGCCTCGCATTGTTGCGGAGAAGTGGTATTTTGTGATTTTTTGGATATGTATTTTTGTCTCTTGTTTGAGAGAAAGGCTAATTAAACGGGTTTCTAGATCGGTAAGTGATTGTACGTCGAAATGAACGATTACTACATTCAATATTGAAGTAATTGTTGGATAACATTTAGTACAATATTTTGGACGTTTACAATGCTACATGTTGGCAATAGGAAAACATTGCCATTTAACTTCAATATTTATTTTTAGCACGACCATAAACCGTTCAAATACAACGAAATTAATTGCGCCCAATAACACTTGCCGCCACCAAATGGCAACATTTGAGCTATTTTTCAAAAGTGGCAACATTTCAGAACGAACTTTTTTTGAACTTAGAAACGAGTTTCGTGTTGTAAAGTCGATGGGAAAGGTAACATGGAACTATCTGGAAGAACAAAAGTCATAAATTTTTGCCGCCAATAGCGAGACTTTTGTACCTAGTGTCAATTGTTTTGTTCGGGGAAATAGGGTCGACACTTTGTTATTGTGGAAATAAATCTCCATTTTAACAGCTTATAGCTCAGTGATGTCCGCATAGTTTCATAGACTACGTTTGTGTGTGTAGGTGACCAGTAATTTAAAACAAGACCATCTGATGACCCTCAGAACCACATGGTTTATCTGGGATGCAACCAGCATACATTATTCTTAGAATGCAACACATACTGTGGATATTCAAGAGAAGCTTTTCTTTAAAATACGAGTATACAAATCAAACTAGTACTCATTTACAGTACATTTACGTATTATGTAAGTCTTTTAATATTATTTCTTAGCTTTCCACTCCTATATAACTTGAAATGCAGTGCAATGTCACTTGAAAAACTCCAAACTTCTCATAAAAAATCTGCTATTCCCAACAGCTATTGGTCTATTGTGTCAGCCCTGCAAACCAGCGATTATTACCGAAGCGAAGCGTCGCGAAGTTTTGAGGTACGCTCTGTATTCAGAGGCGCTCTGTTTGCGCATTGTGACATCTACACCAACTCCTCGCTAGTTTATTGATTGGCCAATTTTGAGACTGTAATTTGAGGCATTTTATAAGTTGATAGGCTTGAAAGAAAAAGTAATAAATTGGTGAGGTTAAGCAGTGACTTCTATCTGAATTCTTTATTCCTTGAAAACAGCACGGATGGCTAATCACAAATATACGTGACAACAGAAGATATAAGATTGAATTACCATGTGAGACAACAAGAAACCGAATAGTCAGAAGCCAGAAAGTCTGACAATCTTACTAAGGATATCTTAGAGGTAACTGGGTTGAGGCAATGGTAGATTTGGTATACCTACAATCTTCTATGTAAAACACTCAGCTGCATTAGAAGGCGACTTTGGTATAGTTGGAAAAATCCTACGATAGACTAGTTAGATGAATCCAAAAATATGAATCCCTGTATATGTATATAATCAATGAATGGCAAAACAGTCTCTTAAGAAGCAAAACAATAGCTAGATTTTATGAAAAAGTACAAGTATCAACCCTACTACACCAAGAATAGGTTAACATGAATTTATATATGAATTACACGAAATCTCGCGAATAATGGCTGAATGCTGAGGATCGATTAAGAGCCACGTGAGAAGCACTTAATCCCTTGAGTGCGTACTCAGGTTGAGCAAGGGGACATACCGCAACAAGGCACTATGTAGGATTGTAGGTAATACGATTTGTGAGGTATCTCTTGTTAATACTTGCTCATACCTCGCTAGTTGTAGAATTTGTGAAAATAATTGTTTTGTTACTACCAAAGTATTACAGATACAGACAACATATAACTGTCCAAGATTCTGTAAGACCTATGATGCAAAACACAATAACATTATGTCTTTATAAGAAATAGCTATAACACGTCATACTCGGCAGGAACTTTGAATTTAAAACGTTATTATTCTTTTACACGGAAGTAATTTTTTGAAAACATATGTATTGACTCTAGATATACGTATTATATGTCTTATTATATTTCTATGATTTTAACAGTTCATTTAGAATAATCTAGATCATACATAGGTTTTATGCAGAAATAGCTCTTTAGCAATAAGATCGGCTTTTTCACTCTTGCAAATCCTATATTTTCTTTCCATGTTTATGTAAGAATCTTGCTAACAAGCCCAAAAAATCTACTTAACCAAAACAAACAAGCCAGCCTTTAAAGATTCATCAGGGCAGCCATATCTCGTGCATTTAGAACCGACTTGAGCACGAGACATTGAATTTGATGCACACGTCTCCGCTCGCTCTATAAAATTAACAATTCTTATCACTGTCGGCGCTCGTAAAGTCGCCGTATGACTCTGTCATGATGGGGTGGCTACTATTGGAGAATCACGAATAGCTGTCACTCCAAAATTGTCTTTGAATCTTAAAGTTTCGCAAATAATATACAGGATGTACCTTTCATAAACTGGCAGCGCACTAAACTTCTTCATTACTAATGATTACATATTCTGAGGTACAAACATTTTAGTATTGTAATAAGACAAAATGTCCTCTGAACTCTATTTTCCATTTCGTGGCATAGATAATTGTATGTATTCATTAAAATATGTTCCTATATCTCTCTGATAGTATTCATAGTGTTCAACAGAATCAACGAATTTTTCTGTTGGAAATTATAATATTGATGAGAAAATTTTTGTCTTCCTTAAAAATCAGCAATTCCAGAATCGAGAATCAGAAGTAACCACCAATATCATAAAAATCACACTATCACGTGACTCAAGAGGAGTCGTGAAAAAAAGCATTTGACAGCCACTAATATGAGCGGGTATATAGCTTCCTCTCTTTAGTATGACTACTACATAAAGCTGTGTATTACTGAACGATACTCAATCTTGGATCTACTTGGAGCTGGGGGATTGTTCAGAATGATTGTGAATGATTGAAGAATTATATGTGGAATTTGGTCAGGTTTGGTCAGATTCTAACTCTACTCTACTCGCTCAATAACAAATTGCGTTTCTAAATCAAGAATTTGCTATGCAAGGCATTAACACAAAGGTCGAACACTTTTTTTTTCATTATGTATATTTTCACGACCAATTTTGCCATGACATTTTCTCTCGCTCGCAGCGTACGTAGTCATTTTTATCATTGTTATCACAGAGATGTGATGATCGCTAAACACACCACATCACACCAAACACACCACATCTGATGAAGGATTTTAACTTAAATATACATAGGTTAGTATAAATTTGATAAGATATATAACTTTAGCAATAATCATAAAAATAATTGATTAATTTTCTATAATACGGTCTAAGTCTAGTCAATTTTACTAGCATTTAGTGCTTGAGGTGACGACGACAAAGTTTGGTCTTTGATCATCCTTTCAGAGATGTAATATCGAACAGATTTGGCAGCATCCCAATTTGATTCCTAAGATTAAGTATGCACCTGAATTCTATACTTATATCGATTGTAATAAAATCGACAGTCATGAGTTATATTGGCTTTTAAAATAGTTTTATTAGTGTTGGACTATCAATGTTGTTTTAATTTGG
This sequence comes from Helicoverpa armigera, assembly GCF_030705265.1. Taxonomy (NCBI): domain Eukaryota; kingdom Metazoa; phylum Arthropoda; class Insecta; order Lepidoptera; family Noctuidae; genus Helicoverpa; species Helicoverpa armigera. The sequence goes on along the minus strand of NC_087132.1, from coordinate 1,108,645 downwards.
AGTTCGTGAAAAACTTACTGGTAACAATGTCGTGTAAGAAAAAAAATATATACGCGGTTGAGTTGAGACCCTACTTTTTTTGGGAGATCGGTACAAAATAAAAGTAAACTTTGAATTATTACTTGTTTTTTGCTTACTTTACTGTTATTTTTGGTGCGTTTTCTAGGCTTACAGGAATTTAGTTTTATCTGTCGTATAATATACCAAAGATAAACCTACTCAAAACCATGACAGTTGGTAAGTGTAAATAAAAGAGGCTTGCACGGCGCGGCCACGTAAACGGCGCATAAAGGTCTCCTGAGAGGCTCGCCGGTTTAATGGCCCCGCCAACCTATGACTGCAGAAAACTACAAGAAAGTTTTTGGTCTATTGCAACTTATTTTATAAATTTCAGCTTTGATAACTAAATAAACTGTATTTGAATCTTTATGTTATTGCTATAAACGAGTATATTCTGCATATGGTATTTCTTACACCCTTTTGTTTCCATCAGCTTCAACAATCTTGGTGATGAAATCGCTTTCAGCTGCCTTGGTAAGATGAAAATTGGTACTACTCATTAAGCGGATTCTTTTGATTACTTTACAGATTTTTTTCATTTATTCACCTGCATAATGAATGGGATAATGTAGAGTTTATAACTGAAGTTACAGCCGCTATTTCACGCGACTTAAAAGACTTAGAAAACCTGTAACTTTATAGACAAAGTTAACACACAAATGGCTGCCTACCTTGACTATGTATCAAAATATGTGGTCGTTAACTACGAGGTGCACTTAACGCAAAGGTTCAACTTTACTGCTGGGCGACCATAAAACTGCACTTTACGAGTGTGTCGCAAAACTGAGCTATCACTAAGATATGTAAAAATTTTACTTCTACAGATAAACAGTTGGTATAACCTGTGTGATGGTCTGGTTGTTTGCACGCAAGTGTAAAGATATGTTTACTGGATTTGAAGCACAATAGATCTTTGTAGGTACGTAATACAGCTTTAAACTTTACATTATTTTACAACACAGAAAATAACCTACAGATAAAACATTCCTAAATTCGTAAAAACTTTTTTGATTAACTATAGGATAATTCCTACACATAATCATCTACAAATTATAAACATTATATCTCAATAAATCGCAATAGTCCCAAAATTCATACTCGTATAACAAACCAACATTTCCCAACATAATCGCACTCCCCTCAACGTAACAAATATTTAATAAAGCGCTCCCATTAATCAAGTCTCAAAGGTATAACAAGTAATATAATAATTCGTTCCTTCATAAAACAAAACCACTTAGCAATAATAGCAGGAATCGCTTCGAAACAAAAGGTTTTAGTGAAAAACTTTGTAATTTCCAAGGCATCAGTAATCTGGCCACGTAACTGTGCGTATGAATAATTTACAAGAGCGCCTATATTTGGCCTACACTCGTGGTCTCCTGCAGGGAACAAAGTTTCGGGTACAACTGACACTTTCCTACTAATTGTTCTGGGAAATATCGTGTTCATTTCACTTTTAGCGAGTTGTAGATTTTCAAGAGCGAGTGTCGTTATAAATCGCCAACTTAGGTTTTAGGCTATAACTTGTTATTTTTTTTAAACGGATAGTAGTACAGGGGTTCTTATTATTATTTACCACAATAAGAAGAACATAAAGATTAACCTCAAAAAAACGTGAAGTTGGTAAAGTTATTTTGTATAAGTAAAAAAGTTTTCTGAAAACGACTCCTAATAAAACTGAAACCAAAAACATCTTCGATTTTACGTTTTTCGTGCAAAATCTCTCCTAATTATCACTCCCAAAATCAAATCACCGAGATTCAATAGTAGCACCAAGTGAAACCAACTCAAAGTTACTAAAAACGGAAACCTTCGCTCATTCGGCTAATGAGTTGCTCGACTTTTTGGACCACGGTTTAAAAAAACCAACTGGAGAATATTTTCCTAAAGTACCTTAGCTATGTACCTGCGGTGTGGGAACTTTTCCGTCGTTTTTTGTTTAGACTTTACCGTTTGAGAGCGGCGCCTGGGTTTGGCAGTCATTCAAAGATGCATTGTTCTATACTTTACTGACTGAGTGTGGAACGGTATATTAAAGAAGTAGAGAAATCTATGTATATGATGAGAATTTTGAAAGACGAATAAAGTGATTTTGTGACTAACTTACCTGAAATGTGTTTCTGTCATTTTGACTCCCTTTTCAGTACCTGTGAAACATACAAAATTAAATTTTATACTATGTTCAAATTGTAAACTTTATTTCATTTAGGCGTTTCGGTAAGTCTTTTGTGCTAGGATCTTGTCGTTGATAAAACCACAATCTTAATTTAGATAACTTAATTAAATTGTCTGTGGTCTATGCGGTGACATTTATCACTTGAAGAAAATATATTTAAACCAGCTGTTCCCCATGTCTCAAGGAAACTCCTTCCAGCAGCCGGATAAAGAAGCCTATGTACTTTCTCAATCTCTAAATTATCTGTGTAAAGTTGGCAATTTTTTAGAAATGTAGTAAAACAACCGTATAAAAGATAAAATTAACCACCAAAACAGAAATTAAATTCAAAAACAAAATAGGCGAAAGAAAAATGAATGGGCAACGCGTTTGCTATCGAATAAATTTGGCTGAATTCAATCCGCTTCAATAATAGTTCCGGGACCATCGGCAGATTTGACCAACTTCGCGCCGGCCAAATCCGGGCCCGGATCTACAATGAGTAGAAAGCAATAGATACGGTATGTCGATATCGTTTATGATTTTGGATAATTACGAAGGAAAACTATGAATTCCTTGGTGTGAATTTAAATTAGTAACTTTTTGTACATTTGAGCACCTAAATAGCTTTTAAATTACCCTTATAGAGCCGTGTAGTATTAAGATCAACATAAGAAATATGTTCATCAGTTCAAAACCTGAATTCTATAGATAGACAAGTGAAACGCACAAAATCCACTCGTTTTTGCGTTGGGTATTAACAGCATTTTCATAGTGGGAGATTTTCCACTCGGTTATTGACGGCATTTTTATACCGGTAGTTGTCAATGGTTTTTTTCGCAAATTCATAGGCGCCCCTACAAACCTGTTTTTGCGCATGGAAAATCCGCCATTGTGAAGAGGCTATAAAAACCAAACAGTAAAGACTTATAAAAAAAATAACTTAAGAAAAATATATTCTTGCAACTCTTCATACATCCATGTGCATCGGAGACAAATCTGCGTGGTGCTGGCCGGCGACTTTAATTACTTTTTATTGGAGCCTGAACCGTACACGATATTAGATCGGTAAACGTTTCGCTGGCTATTGCTAACCGATATATTTCGGTTTTTCCAATGGCACAGACAGCAGTTTGAGTTATTAGAAATCATAACTGTATGTGTTTGAAAATTCAGTGCATTTTTTGAGAAAACTATATTTTATCAGTTTCTGGTATTCGGGCAAAAGATGCCTGTCTCACGTATCTAAATAACTAAACTAAATTCTACCTCAACCAAGTAGTTTTAACATAAAAGTGAACAAACTTATTTACTTATTATCTTATAAATCGTACATCATACGCAACTGAAGTCACAATCAACCACAAACTATAAGCGGCAAAATCATCCTCTCATTTCCATCTCCATCATTATAAAATACAAATTAAACTAACACACAACACTAAGTAGCATCCATTTGTTAAACATCCAAAACATGTTCGCACAAACTTCTTTGATTACACTTTAAGCAACACTGCCTTCAGAACTTAACTACTTAGGATCTAACAGTATTCTAAAACTATTTCAACTTGTATACATCTCCAATTAACAATGACAACGTCAGCTTAAGGAATTTGTGTAAGTTTACGTAACTACATACAAAAAGTTTGCGAGTTCTTGTTTGTTGAGCTCGAGTAGGGGTAATGGAGAAATAAAATGCTGTATTTTAGAGTCTTCAGACTTGAAAAATGTTGGGAAAAGGATGGTATATGTAATATGGAATGAATTACGGAGTCCAGCCGGATGATCACAGCAGCTATCCTCTATATTTTAGTGCATAGGCATTTGCGTAAACACAGGTGATCTCTCTATTCACTCACTCTCATAGTCAAATGAAACAGCAATATGACACGACCGGAGAGAGATCAGGCACAGGACCTACATTTACTTTATTTCCGATGCATGAGTGTATAACCACCAAATTCAAGACTCCAGCGTGATTTAAGAAAGTAACTTAAAACCTAACATACCGATTTCGGCCCGACCACACCCCGTGCACAGTAAGTAGTCGTGAATCGCTAGACCAAGAACCTTAAAGTAAAATTCAATCATATTGATGTGTAAATAAACCTACCCCGTACATTCAGGAATCACAGGATATAACAATGACAGAAGTCGTACAACTAATTACGATTGTCTAGATCAGACGGAGTTACCGACTTATGAGAGTCCAATGTCCACATTATTAAACGGGGCTTAGTGTTGCGCGCGGCGCCGCCGGCGGTACCAGTCTTCTGTTCGCTGACATACTGACATCTAGGGTGGATAGCTTCTGATTTTGAAAAAGTATTGTAGGAAATCACGGACAATTCACGTAACATTGGCAAGCGTAACTCGGCAAGCTAGTGAGTGAGCGTGAGCCGCTAGTCAACGTTACTCAAATGTCTAGAACTAGATAGAATATTCTTTATTGTACACTAATAAAACAAACATAGAAGGATATAACAAACAAGTAGTAGGCGAGTACAATAGGCGGTATATTGCAATTAATTGTTAATTGTGCGAAACTTTCTGTCCAATAATAAAGCAAATTAAAGTAGCCCTTAATTTAAACAAATATATGGAAAATTTAAAATGCACAAACGTAATATTTAAAGAAGAATGCAAAAGTGAAAAACTAAAGGGGATTTTATTCATTGTTATCAAATATTTTCTCCTATATATTTCTATCTCCTAAATTTTTTTTGTCGTCCATAAAAAAAATGAATTATTAAGCATTTTTATCCTGCTGCCCATCCTCTGTGTCCGTATATCCCAGCATATAGCTCGGAAACTCGCTGACGGGCAACATGCCCCTTTGTGCTACATACTACACGAGTTATAAGTATAGCGCACTCTATTAAACTTCACCATGGCCCCGATATTTTTAGCTAAAAATATTACTTACGTGGAATTAGAGAGATCTCCAATAAACGAACAATGATAGTATCTTTAAATGGCTGTATTTAAGTATTGGAATAAACTCTAGAGTTCGAAATAAAACTTTTTCTTATTTTTTACGGAGCTCAAGTTTTGAAAATGTTATAGAAATATTGAATTAGTGTCTGACACATAAATTATTCACAGTTAGATCATTATGGATGAAATTACGTCTGCTGAGGTGAAAAAAAGGAGTAACTGATAGGCTACCGACCTACTTATCCAGATAGGTACCTACATATAAATAATGAAAATTATGTGGCACTAAAAATTATCCTTGCCTGTGTGAGAGGAGACCTGTGTCCAGCAGTAGGACGATGAAAAGCCGGGTGATGGTGATAAAATTCCTTTGTTGTGCAGTCAAATTTAGGTCTTTGGTCGTTTACAGTACATCCCACTCCCCCCTCTCATCCATAGAGGGCCAGGAATACTTCTAAAATATCCAACAATATAAATTATGGAATCAGGCATTACTTTAAGGAAATCTATGTCATAAAGTGTCTGTCTCATCAAATAAACCCAATAATGTTAAAATTCAACAAATTACATCCAATAATGTTAAAATTACCACAAAAACAAAGGTTCCAGAAAACAGAAAACTTCAAAAGTAGGCCGCGAAAATGTAACAGAGCTAAAAGCAGAAAGATTTGGTGGCACATACATTGATCGGAGCGACTCCGCGTAATCGAATATGAATAATTTATATATTTCCACAAAAGTATTGAGAACCGATTGAAAGAAAGGGGTTACTGTAATGTGGGACGTGACTTTTGTTATATTTCTGAATTGTTAAATGTTTTAAGTTTATTTTGAGGGACTGATTTTTGAACTTCTTTGTTCAAAATCATATTTCTATGTTTTAAATAAATACATATAGAGTTTTTAGCAAGGCTTTAGATTTTTCTTTGATCTTAATGACCTAGTATTCATTCTTGAAAATAAAAATAATTAAATTAGAAACCATCCCGATATTTAAAGCAACGATGACAAACATACGCACATGATGACAGGCATTTATTAACTAAGTTTTACTTCTTAATCTAATATTAATAAATAAAAAATTTACTACAAATATCTGTAGTATCCTCTTGAACTTGCATTGTAGTACAAACTTGTTAACAATTCAAGTAGAATCTAATTTCTTTCCACAGATTACGATGCTATTTTTTTACATCTTAAGAGAATAAACAAAATCTACTCGCCTCGTCCAATCCGTCGCGTTTTCTTTTACATAGCGTTGTGGCCATTACATTAGAGGAATATAGTGGTGCATTTAATTAAAGTATTTTAATAAATATATAAATACATGCATATCATTATGGAGTTGTTACTTAAAGAGAGATTTATGAGTAGGCTTTCTTAAGCCTTCAACATAACTATTATAGTAATCTGTGTTTCAACTATCTGTGCATCAAACATTTAAATCCGTTTTATATTTTTGGCATAAAATCCTGACGGACAGAATTATTTTCGCATCATTGATAAACTTACGCACATTTTTAAACATTTTAACAACGAACTTAACACAAGCACCTAGTCTTCATTCCCCAACTCCAGTTACTAAGTAGGTAAGTATAACCCTTTCAATCCATATTGTAATGCAAATCATCAATAAACTGGTACCCATAAATTTCCCTCCTAACGTTCATCATATTCTTAAATTTTTTAGCCCCTGACCGCTGACCAAAGAAACCGCTGTAAAAGACACAACAAAACCCAACCGCTGTCCTCATAGGCTGAGTTTAAAGCGATCTTTTCTCAGATGCCAGTCACTATCTCCGCTTTTGTACCGAGTCTATTCAACGTCGACGGCTGAAGCACGGAATTGGACAGCCAAACCCAATTACCGTGGAACGTCCATGCTCGAGTTTTTATTTATGCACTGGTCCTTTGAAAAACGTGCCCCTGGATAATACAATAGCTTCTAGTTTTGTAGTATTTCTTGTAGTGTTTTCTATGATGTTGTTGATCTGATGGCGGTTTTAAAAGAGGGTTTTTCTAAAAGGTCTTCAGTTTGAAAGTTGCCTACGTCATACACTTCATTTAAGCCAGTCTAGAGAAAAATAAAGTTGCGAGTTGGCATGACGTTCCTTAAAGTAAAATCTTTGTGTGAATATAATCTCAAAATTGAATTCTATGTACCAAAAACAATGTGCTTTCAAAAGTCAAAAGTTCGAATTCAAGAAGTTGACGGCATCAAGTCAATGCACTTTCATTAAAGACGTCTATTTAAAAGTGAACTTTCATTCAATATCAATTCACAATAAGACCTGACTTACAAATAAATCTAATAAGATCGCATGAAAAGGAATCAATAATGCAGAATTCTATACAAAAATAAAACCTTCGATTTTTATCTTTCCACTACTTAATAGCAGCATAGCTAAAGTGCCTGGATTCAATGCATTGAATATGACTGAACGAGGCCCGATTCATCCACGAACGAGTGAAATAAGAACTGAACTACACACGGTCACGTACCTTGTCGAGCCAGCGATGAGCTTGTAAAAGCGCTCGTGCGTCACAGATCATACAGATTGCTGGCAGCGTTCCATTTTCGAATATGATTCGTTTTTAAATTATCTGTGAACGTTTTGTCGTGACTTAGGAATTTTCTTGTTCAGTGAATCAGTAGAATGGCAAGCAACCGCCGTAATGGCGGAATCAAATGGCGATTACAATTTCATCTTCCTTGCAGTCTTGTGAGTCTTGTGCGCTTGTTGTCGGTTACATCTTTGTGTTTTTAATGTCTTTAAAGATTTTTTTAATGTATCTTGATGGAAGTGTGACCGCGTGTTGCAATTTATGTACCGATTTTGTATTGTATTCTTTTTGTGTACCTAATAATTAAAGTTATCTACCCTAGATATTATCTCTGAAAAATGTTGTTCCGGAATGATAGAATTTTACTTTGTTTTGGTAACCTAGCTATATCGACCTATCGCCTCCATGAATCTTACCGCCTTTTCCTAGATTCGGATTACATATCACTCGTGTTGGATGGATATTAAATATTGTTTAATTCTCTATTTAATTATGTATGTATTGATTTATTTTTCGCTTGATCGTATGGACCTACGTTATGAAATAGCAAATTATGGTAAGATTGTCTCGATATTTTTATTATACAATTTATGTCTTAAATCTAATACACCTTAAATAAGAGCCACATTGCCAGACATACCTAACATTACCATACCTCAGGTAAAGCCAGAGCCAAGCCAGTCAATAAAACACTCGATTTAAAACACAACATTTTTACGCAAACTTTTGCCAAGAAACTTTGTTTTTGGCAAGCAGACGTTACGAAGTTGGACGTTCGACGCAGCCGTGGATCACAGCCGGGCAAACTTCAAACCAACTGGTGCTTGATCCAGCCTCTCTTTTTTAATTAATACCACTTCGAACAGAGAACCGAAAGAATGCTTCAAGTCATTAAAAGTTTTAATAGCATTTGACTTGGAGTTGCAAGGATGGTAACAAATTTTAGTCGAAAACTTTTTGGTTTTTGAAACCGTAAGAAATAGTTTGCGCGGCTCGAGTTTTTTGCAATGGGAAAAGTGTTGAATAAAGGGTTAGACTTTTAGTTTTGGGAAATATGGTGATTGTGGATTTGAGTTATACCTCACGAAGTTTTAACTTTTGTGTAAATACCCCAAACAATTTTAACATTGTAAAAGTAACCTAGTCTTGTATTTTTTTTTCAGGTTTTTTATTACACATTATGCTATAAGTTACCTTTGCTCTCTATTTAAGCTCAAGCAAAATTACTGCCCTGCGACATGAAGTCCTTAGGATGCCGCAGTTTAACTTATTTTAATGAGCAAGACCACGATTCATTATCTCTCAGTCAGATGACCTTGTGTCTACAATAGTGTTAGCGAATAACAATAAAAACTTATCGCGAACCTTATTTGAACATTAGTTAAGCACAAGTAGTAAAAGAGTTCGACAATAGTCCGTTTATCTTTTTAATTTCAAGTTTAATTCAATAAAAATCTAAAACATACTAAAATCCAACCACCCAACCAAACACCTTACACCAAATCTCCAATACAAAATGGCAAGCACCTGTAAAAGCGTAATTCCGTAAGGCCTTACACAGCCTGCCTTTAAATCGAAAACCAATTACGGAAAAACTGTACATAAATACAGACAAGCATTGTCCGCGCATGTGTATGTATGTACGTACGCGTATACACACGGTAAACGCGACAACGTGGATGTAAGGAGGCTGGATGGGGTAGCCTTTGAGGAATCGTGTTTTAATTGGTGGTTAAAATTAAATTGAGCCAATGCTTTATTTTCTTTCATATAAATATGGGATTTTGTGAATGCTAATGCCAAAAATGGGTTTGTCGATTCTTTCACAAAACACCTCGGAGTCTTAAAGTTAGTGATTGATGCACATGCTTTAGACAGTACCTACATACATAAATGTCCATCCTGTTCCTCTTTCTCTCTGATCATATTGGATGGGCGTCCTATCTGACTATGAGAGTGAGAGTGAGGAAATACAGAGTGCACCTGTATTTGCCTAATTGCGTGAATAATATGTATAATAAAATATGCCCTGCGAAGCTGTCTTAACTCCTTGACAAAAACAGACGCTGAAGCCACTGTTAGCCATAGCTATCTTTTTCGGGCCAGTAACTCCTGAAATTAGCGCGTTCAAAGAAACGAACTAGCTAGCTTTATAATACTAACAATTCTAACATTGTACGAAGCCCACTACCCCATCCATAGAGTTATAAATCCACAGACAGCACGTTTAATTAACACGAGTGACAGCTCGCTGTGCCGACGCACCGATGGCACACATAGCAATAACAATACGCTATGTAGCACAGATTATAAATGGGTTTGATTTAAACCGGCTTGTAATGAAGAAACGATTCGTGTCATATTTGTTCGGGTAGTCATGTTTGTGAAGGGGGAAGAATGGTTAAGAGTTTGGGGTAATTTGGATGTAGGCACAAAAAAAGAAAAAGTTTCTTGTATCTGTAGCCGTAGCTAAATAAAGTGTCAGTTTATTCATTGCCAAAAATATACATGGTTCAATTTAGATAAGCTATATGTTATTTTCAGCTACGACTTAGGAGCCTGAAAATAAACTGACAAGCGGCAAAAAATATTGAGGAAGAAAATTTATGTGAGTTTACTTACAGAGTAAAAAAATTGGAAACATCACCGACGTTATATAATAGCTCACAGTTAATTCCACGGTTAATGCTACGTTAGCAATAAAGATCTTAAAATAGTTTATACAATACAGTGCAGCTATCATCCATTACGCAGTTAATGAAAGGGTGCTAGCTGTCCGCATGAAATTATCGTCAATTCAACATGTTTATGCGAACACGCCACAGCATTATTATAAAACTTTCTTATTTATATGCAGATGTAGTGCCCCACATAATGATTTACAAGCAAAGAACAACATTAATTCATTACGAAACAAATTGACATAAAACAACAAGAAAGGAAAAATACATAAAATATAGAATAATATAAAATACAGACGGCCATCCATATTCACTAACAAGCCGGCGTATATTACCATAATTTCCGACCTACCTATACAGATACAAATCCATTTAACCTGTTTTATATTCCGCAAAAGTGCCCAGAAAAGGCCAGAGGACTTAACGAGTGAATTAGAATTTTACATTGTAATGGTTGTTGCCCGCAGAAGGGTGAAATAGGGGTAAAAAGTGGGGGGGATGAAAAACGCGAGCGCGGAGTGGCATCTCACGACGCGGCGCACACTTCACAGCTTTGAACTAATTATCCGGTCCTGTGTACGTCGCAAGCGGCAATTTCACTAATTATTACATTCATTGAGAAACTGGGAAAATTAAACCGTATTTTTTGGTAGTGAGTAGTGATTTAAATGTTTTGTTACGAGTGTGAAACAGGAGCAAATTGGTTTTATACTTGTTTATTGCAGACTGTATGCGTTTTACTCTTTCACTTGTATGCCTGTGTTTATACCGACAACTCTGTTTCCACTTAAAGCTGTAGCTTAATGCTTTTTCTCACTGCTACTGCGGTAACAACATAATGGCTCAATGAGGTTTTAAATACTTGTAACTTTTATAAACCTATCATTAGTAACTTGTGGCTATAGATATCTGATTGTAAACATTAAGTTGAATTATGTTAAAGTGCTTATCTAACTACAAAATTATAACCAACTAGAGACACCTTTTTTCACGTAGTGTTTTCTACACAATCAAAACATAGAAAGAAAATCTTAATTTAGCTGACTTTCACATTGATTTTGAGCTTCATTTGGCTACCTATTCTAAACTAAAATCTAATGCTGCACTATGAAACTTCAAAAACTGGATCAATTAAACTTCAAAACTTATCCATATTAAAAGAATGACAGCTTACTCGAGCGCAATGAAATGAGTGAGTCGTGACAATGCACAAATGAAACTTTATTTGAATTTAAATAGTTTTGAGTCGTCAGCCGGTAAATGCGGGGTTCGAAGCCCGGGTGGGGACAGACTGACGTTTGAGAAGCAGCCAAGAAACTTAATACGTTTAAACTGTCCTCTTTATTATATTTTTTATGGATTTCTGTTGAATTGTGAATACAATTTTGGTGATAGAATGTGGTTATTTTAGTCAGCGGTTATAAATTATATTTTTATTTAGAGTTCGAGTTTTGTTAATAGTGAATAGTGGACATTTTTGGTAGTCGTTACGGGGTATCGGGTTGCCCAGGTAACTTGGTTCATGAGGCCAGATAGGCAGTCGCTCCTAGTAAAACAGAGGTACCTATAGGACACCTGCAAACGATTAGACTAATTGAAAGTGCAATTAAATATTTAATTAAAACAACTGCAGCTTTAAATTAAAAAAATTACCCCAAAATGAAAAAAAATAAAAATTCATTCAACAAAACGATCCCATTTAAGTCCAAAATTTCGTTTATAAATGAAAAATATTAATCCAAATTAAAACGCGGAATCGGAACACATCAGCCGTAACCGAGTTTACGGGCTCCCGATGAGTAATATAGCACGCTCGATGGCTTGCAGATTACCGACTATAAATTATTATGAAGCAATCAGTGTATGGTAAAAGTTTGGGCCTTGTTTTGAGAATGTGATACGGGGACGATACGATTTTCTTAAATTCTTGAGAAAATATATAAAAACAAACTATGGACGAAATTGTAACAGTTTGCAATACAAAATGCTAATCAAGCGACCTCGGGTTTCTTCGAGCCTAGTCAGAATCGGCTTTGCCTTAGGAATTTAGTTATCCTGCTATTGAAGTTTTTCCACCTAAATAAACTAATAATATACCTATTTTTAAAAGTCTGCCATGACCTGTAGAGTGATTTGAATAAGGGGTCGTTATTTTATTAGCAAGCATTTAAGGCGTAAAAAAATCTGTTAATTTATACAAATCTTCAAATAAAAATCTTGGTTAAGTGAGCACTAAAACACCTTCCGACACCGACACGACATCCACAAGATCGCAACACATAAAAGGTTTTGTTCAGCAACCGTGAGCCTCCGTAGATTTATTGGTAATATAATTTTGATTGATCGGAGCGATTCCAGCCACCAACTTGAGGTTTAAAGCGACGCACCGAGAGCTTAACCGTAATCAATCTTAAACGGCTGAACTAATAGCTTCAGGTGACATAATACTTGTAGGAGTTTACTGCAAGGTTGCTGGTTTGGTAGTTTTTGATAGATGGAACCTAATTCTGACCTGGTGGCATAGTTGTTTAACAAGTATGCCAGCTTCTCGAGTAGTGATGGTCGGTAAGAGTACCTACGGGTTTAATTCCAGATCAAACAAGTATCTTGGTAAATCATTTCATTGCTTTTAAAGGACCTAAGTTACATACTTACAGAATGCAAATGAGTGACAGATTCTGCACTTCGCTCTATCATCAACTTCGCTCTCGGATAACTGGCTTTCCTTCGTAAACTTCACCACTACATTCCTCCATATCTTTTATTCTAATTAAAATATGAAAAAGAACCTTCGCCTACCTAAGACATGATAAAGACTCCATTTAAATTATGCCCAAAACCAACTTTATAATAATTAAATTCTAATCCAATACATAACGTAACACGGTAACATCTGTGGATTATGATGAAGACATTCATTTTTCACTCTTAATGTACTAATATTGTAATAAAGGAGACAGGTAACACTGAATCCCTGTTCTATAAGCCCATGGTGGAAGGAAATTAGCTGCGAAATTGAAAGACTGCTTTATTACGTTAATTTCGGTACAAAAGTTATTAACGTGTTAAGTAATCCTAAAATTGTAATTTTGTTGGTATGGAAAATCTCCTTAAAATTGTACCCGATTTTTTGGCTTTATGTGTAGTTAGTAATTTAGCCTAAAGAGCTAGAATATAATTTGTATGCTTCATTTTTGTATTTTATTGGTATTCATTATAAGTTATCTAGCTTATAACAAATTAAAATTAAAATAAATAAAAATTAGAATCAAATAAGAATAGCAAAATAAAAAATAACACGGAGAACTTTTAAAATTGACAAATTCTCTATTCTGTCCACATACCATTTAAAAAAATACCGCACAAAAAGCAATATTTTTCACACTTTCAAATGCACGTTGCACAAAACAGCGTATCAACGCCAAAATGCCAGTTTTTAATTGCCAAACAGGCAGCCTAGTGCCATTTCATTCAATTACTGGCATGCCGCTCTGGCAACACCGACGAGTTTTGTTGATAATTCCATAATGTGTGTTGAAACTTTATTTTGCCAGTGGTAATGGATGAAGGTAGGTTTTCTGCAGCTGTGTCTGTATTATGCAAAAAGTATTAATTGAGTAGATTTGTTTATTTTACATTCAAAACGCTTTAACTGAACCTTCTAGAAGACTTCTTGTTCATCCTACTCTGTTCAGTAGTTATGTATGGTCGGCGTAATATGTATTTTTCTTTTAATCAGTTATCTTTTCAGCCATCATACTAACATCCACTCTCATCTTACTCATCTGTTAGGGAACCCATCTTTTTCTGGTCTACCTCTGAATCTAAAGGAAAATTTTGTCCCTAATATTGTTTTGCAATACCAAACTGGGCTTTATTTTCTTTTATATAATACAATCATGACACGTTACCTATTTACATCTCAAACATAACACACCAACACAACACATCCCCACACTCACTCATCTAGATTACTAAATCCTCCTCAGCAAAAGTCCCAATACCGCTACATACAAGTGCATCGCCCGTCGCCACTCGCCTACACGCTGCAGCCGCTGACTAGGCGTTTACATAACTTGCATTTTCGGACATAATTAAAATTTCCACGCTTGGGAATTCTATTATGGAATTTAACACATCTCGAGCGGAGGATTTCAGTTGAAATCATTGTATTTTCCGCCCAACGAATCGTATGAATTTTTGAGGGTGGAAATTGTGAAATATTTTTGTATTTTATGTATGAGAATTTCGTTAATATTTTGAAGATGTATTCATATTGAAAAAATGTAACACGCGATGAGATAGTGTTACAATATTTTTTTAAATCCTACATTTTTGTATGAAAAATATTTTTTGGACCATATGCTTGATATCAATGATAGCAGGTAAATAGTTAAGAAAACTAAAATGTTTTACTTCTTAAAACTTTAAATAATAAACTCTGGTGTCTCATAAATTAAAGAAGATTAATTCAATGACTAAACCTAATTGAATTAATCCATTAAAAAACAAAATAAACTTTCCTACCAACAAACAACGTTAAAACAGCGAGTACACTCAAGTTCACAAGTCCAAACAAAAGAAAACTTTCTATCGATTGCCAAGCTAAACAAGTGCTTCCGCAAACCAATTATGTATGAAAGTGTTGTTAACTAACTTATTCTGTTAGGAAAACTACGAAAATGCCTAGTTAATGTTGGCAAGTAAAAGAAATAAAAGGAATTAAGACGCTGTTACGTTCTGTCATTTTTTGTAAGACTTTTTTGATTGGTTGTACTAACAGACTCGTGATGAATAGCACTAGATATCACAAAGAAAAAATATTTAGAAAACGCAATCTATTATGTTAGATGGATCCTCGTAAGATAGATCTAAAAGAAACCTATTATGATAAAGGAAATGGTCTTGAAAAATAAGTGAGAAAATACTATAAAGTAAATATATCCATAGGATGTCCATCAAGCTCAATCAGAGAAGTAATCTTTTACTTTCGCCTTATTTCTCTAATTCATCTTTGGTAGAAGTAAAAACGTTTCATTTCAATTAATCATTCGTCCCCTCGAGACCATTCCCAAACGTCCGCCACTTCCAAACTTATTAGAGAGAATATAAAAGAACGAATAGAAACAATAAGTAGCGTCCAACGACTGAATATATGAATAAAATCTTTGTCAACTTTTGTAATCAATCTGAAGCGAGTTTCAACATCGCTAACGATCTCATTCATAACAAACTTGGGATAGAAGGCAAGCCTTAATTAAATCGCCGATTCATATTCCCCTGTCCCGATACCCAATCAAAGGCAGATGGGAATCGGAAAAAAGTCAAAATCGTTGAAGACTTTTGTAATTAGCCGACTGTGGGAGCGCG
Organism: Helicoverpa armigera; assembly: GCF_030705265.1. Classification (NCBI taxonomy): domain Eukaryota; kingdom Metazoa; phylum Arthropoda; class Insecta; order Lepidoptera; family Noctuidae; genus Helicoverpa; species Helicoverpa armigera. Next base: position 1,092,874 of record NC_087132.1, on the reverse strand, counting down.
CAAAAAATATATTTCGCCCGTCCTATGAATATGCAGAGGTGTTTGTCGCGGCCTACGAGTCCGACCGCTGAATTATTAATGTTTACCTAAAGCAAACGAGTCTCACTCTACGTATAATGTGGGTAAGTAGGGATTACGTCGGCAGAAAGACGAAACGCCTCTGCTTTATTATAGTGAATCGTCGACGTCAAAGCTTAGAGGCTAAGTCGGGGCACAATGGAATTGTATAAGTTTCATATTATGATAAATTAGCTCAAATGGATAAACGACTTAGGAGTTTAAACCTGAATAGGGATTTGTGTTTAGAATTGGCCTTTGTTTTATTATAATCGCCAGATAGATGGGTAATTTAAATCTAGTGATTTTGTTGGGAGGAAGAAATTTCGATCATAATATTTCAAGCAAAATCTAAATTCGTCCTAAAAGCTTAAGTATGTTAATTACTACCTCACTTGTGTAAAGTGACAACCGTAAAACAACAAAGTGACTTCGATTCGCATTCTCACAAAAACTAAAATCGTTTATCTTCCTAGCACAATCAATCCCATAGACTTTGTGAACCAAATGTGATTAACTTGTTAGAGCGAGAAGGTGATTGCTTTCGTACGATATTTTCAACTTTATGAATGCTCTTACTATCTGTGTCTCCTAACAAAACTAGACTTTTCAGAACACAAATAATTTTGGTCGCTGAACTCATTCAACTTAAGATTTTTTGGTAAATGGATAATCTATACAGTTTCTTCTCTTTATTATATAGTAATAAAGAGAAAAAAAACTGTTTCTTTGTTTGTATCCTAAAAGCTCGGAAACTACTAATCCTATTTAGAAAATTCTTTCACTGTTGAAAAGCTGCACTCTTCCCGAGTAACATAAGCTATATTCGATCCCGGTACGTGCAGTAGTAACTACGGGACACGGGTTAAGCCGCGGGAAAACAGTTACTACGTCATAAAACACCTTCTAATCACTTAATTCAACGAGATTTTAGTAATACATACGTACTTGAGCACTATAACAATGGCACAATTAGACACACGCTCAGCTATTGGCTAACTCCCACATCTCACAAATGTTACAAACTTCAGTACTAGGTAAGTTGTTAGGCTAACTTGCTCGTGACGACGCTCTGTTTACTACGAGAAATATAACTAATCATTGAACAAGGTATTTTGTGACTTTTAGTTTAAAATAATCTTATTAAAGCTCACTGGCGCAGTTCAAAGTGAGGGGAAGCCTCTAACAGCAGTGGAAGGCAATTCAAAGGTCTCAAAAGGTCCGAGATGGTTTCACAATGGTTAGCGGACACCAGATGAATGGTTACTGGGCTGGACCGACATGGTCATCACTTTGTTGTTATTAAGAATTCAAAGATGGTAAAACAATTAGCTACATAGAAACTGATATACCTAAAGAAAAAAAAATATACTTTCAATTTTTGGCGCACTAAAGACCGAATGTTAAAACATACGAAGCAACTACAATTTCCAACTACAAATAAATACAAGCAAGAATTTAATACATATATTCCCCGAAATATTACGTAAAGCAAATATTCAGAGAGCAAGAATTTCACGCTACTGAAGATAAGACGCGTAAATACAAATATCAATATCAAGAGCAAATGGTAAAGTGTGCGGTTTTTGGTAGTCGCTACCATGTTGCGAATTTAACAGTATTAAATTATTTTCGATGGAATACAACGGGTAAGTTATTCGGCTTGCGGATACGAGTTTTACAATGAGTGATGTTGGTTTGTTTGTAAATATGTTTGATGTTTTCAAGATTGTTTCTTTGAAACTAAGTTGTGATGACATACAGGTCTTTTTCCATAGCTCTATAGCGAAAAACATTGCTTTATGATCAATCGACCCGTGTGGCTATTACTTAGCCATGAGCTCCTCCATTTTCCGTCTATAAGAACATAAAATGCTTGCATTGAGCGAAAATCTATTAGAAACTCAATTTTCCTAACTCATACTATGTTGCTTACACTGACATCTTTATTTAAAAAAACACATTAAAAGACCTACTGTTTACATTTTAAGTTAAAGCCACATAATATATCACCAACCTCTACCGTAAGGTCGAGACTCGTAAAATAGCCTTTTGGGATCATTCGCGGAATAAAAGTTAGCGTTCAAAGTTTGATAGAAAGTTAGCTCAGTTGGAATACCTAGGTCTTTCAGGAATACATTTTTATTTCAGTGCTTGTGTGAATATTTTAGAATATTCGAGATGGCACTTCCATATTGATCACCATACTTGTTCTCTGTGTTGGGATTCGATAGAATTTGGATGCATTTTTTTTAATGGAGTGCATCGGATTGCGATGATTTTTTTTTACTTCAATATTTCCAAAAAAAGCTTTAGAAAATAAAAACCTTACTTCTATAAATCTGTTGGATAGCCAATAATGAACTTATAAAGTATTTTAGACAGTAAAGACTAATTATTCGATAACTGTTAATTTTAATCGAATTCATTATAATCGTAAAAAATATGTTTACAATCTTCGTTTGTGCCAATTTCAAAATGCAGTTGACAAAATTCAAAAATACTTTTATGATTTCAATTTCACTTTTGCCATTCTATCCAAAAACTCTCAACTAACTTTCACCCCCAAAATGTTCGAACCCTAGAATGGAACCCTGATACAGTATACACAATACATTGACGGAGCAAGCCGACCCTCGTCACGGCAGATAACATCAGATCACGAGCGACGCAACTGGGGTACGTCACTAACTCGCAAATTACTCATTAATGGAAAATTTTTAGCGTTTTTATTTTGTTTTTAGAGACTATTTTAGATTTTTGAGGATATTTTTCTGGTGGAGGGAACGTGCTGCTAGAAGAGGAGCAAGAGAAAAGGTTTTGTGTGAAGGTGTAAACTTGCGTCTACTATTATCTAATACCTACCTACTAGCTAGAGGTTTCACCCACGTCCCGTGGAAACTACTCCGAGTACTAAGAGAAAACTTAGCGTATAGCCTTTCCAAATAAATAGGCTATCAAACACGGAAATATTTTTACATATCGGACATATACAATGTGTCCCGGGGATAAGTGACCGCCCGAAATTTTTTGAATATTTGTACAAAATTAGGGATAATTTCCTTTATATTTGGGACTTACCGCCTTTGGTTTTTTTTTAATGATTTTTAGTAAATACTGTGACGTGCTGCAGTTTTTTTAAGATATTTCCTAAGTTTTTACATCTTTTTAAATTCTTTTTTCTTTATTGACTAGCCGACATCATAGTTTATTAATTAAAATTATCAAACATAACAAAAATGTAATAAAACATTTATTAGAAAAAAAAGAAAATAAAAATTCAAAGAAAATAACGCCTTTTTTTTCAGTTTTTTCAAAATAAGTCCAATAAATGCCCCCTTAATATTACTTTCTTTTAATTTATTAATAAACTACATGATATTTCCTACAATAGTTCTCAGCAATGTTTGCTGCTATTTCAAACAAATGCAAAAATACAGTCAGTTGAAATTTGAAAAAAAAGAGCAAAGCCTGTTATTAACAGGCCTGACAATAAATTTTTTTTAATGATTTTTTTCAAAAATATAAATGAAATTATCCTTAATTTTGTACAAATATTCAAAAAATTTCGGGCGGTCACTTATCCCCGGGACACATTGTATAGTAATTAAGAGAGAGATTAGCTCGTTCAAGCAAACAATCTCTTCAGCTTCGTTATATCCTAATAAATTCAAGATTTTAATTAAACGTCTAAGCTATTTATTCAATTTTCTACGACTACGTTAGTCTTAAAACATACGCTATCCATCATCCTATAAGTTCAGCATCATTATAATATTAATATCTGTCGGTATACCACGAGGATGTGGTCCATTATCTTGGCTCAACAATTAGCCTCATTAGCTCTCTGCTCATTGGCTTCAAACTATATGTTCAGCGACCCACATCATTATACAGGTTTATCCAATTAAATAATTATTAAGATACTTATCCTCACTGCGTAAGGGTAATAAATTATAAAAAAAATACCTAAAAAGGTACAAGTTTCGTGAACTATCACTGTTTTATCTGACCAATTAATAAGTTGACAAATACCACATCATTTGTATGTGTTCTTAAACACAACCGACATAAAACTGTATAATAACTGAACCATTTAAGCGAAATTCACAGAAAACCCCCAATATAATAACAAAGAAATCAAGTGTTTACTAGCAAACGTACAGCGAATATCATTTTATATAAAAGCTCTTAGTTAAATCCTGAATCGAATTCCATTTGTAGTAACTTGTGTTAGGGTTACATTCGTTAGATTAAGCCTCGCCCGGTTCTCAGCGATAGGAGTCCACAGGGACTGCCAGGGAACGCTTGCGTCTACCAATGTGGGGTACGGCATAAGCGGTAGCGATTTTTTGTTGGAACGAGGCCCTTGGATCGAGTTGACTTATTAATTCGATTAAATTAAAGAAATCAACAGAATCTTCAGGCTTTATAAGCTTACTTATTTAAGAAAGAAACATTTAATTCTTGCGCTCAGATCACATAGTGCTTTGTGTTTCAATATTAAGCCGTTACAGCTATAAGCTTCCAATCTAATTCAATTAATAGCCCGATAACCTAAATAAGGTGCATTAAAATTGATTTACATATTCCTTTGAGATTAAGTACCGCGTTCAAAACTTATCATTTGAGTACCAAGACTTTATGACGTAGCAGGCCTCGATACCGCTCCCACTCATCACTTGTAACTTTCACCGAGACGAAATTGGACTCGAAATGATTGAATGCAGTTGTAAAAGCGAGTAGTTTGAAATATACGGAACCCTTTGTTTTAGATGTATTTATTACGGGGCTCGCCGTAATAATGTGTAACTTTCATTTATTGCTCTCATGCAATTTGTAGGGAATGTGCATTTTGTGTGCACAACTGCGCAGTATATTGTTGCCAGATGTGAAGATTCTGTGTTACGTAAATGTAAAGATTTTCTGGCTTTCCCCTTTAACGTGGGATGAGTGACTTGTGTGCTGTTGTTGTGTGAATATTTTGGCTGTCTGCGAATTGGGCACTCTTTGTGAATTACATTTTTGGGAACACTTTTGTGTCTTACTTGAGTCTCTTCGAATTGGAAAGTAAAAATTGTTTTAAAGTTTGTCAGGCAGGCTTTTATATACTTAGAACATAATACCTACATGTAGATGTATGACATACAATAAATACTTCGTCAATACTAGTACTCAATATTTAACTTACCTTATGCTAAACAAAACAATAGACCCTCAAAAGCTAGAACAAAAGACAGACAAATAAAAAAGCAGATATCTCCATTTCACATTTGGTAATCTGACTGAGGATAAAGGATATTTATGCCATATTTAATGCCTCGTGTACCTCGTCTGCTCATTGATTATTTTCATGGTTTTAAATAAACTCTTTGTGCCTTTGTTTCAGTTGTCTAAGCCACAGATTATTCTTGCTTCTTTATTAAAAGCTGGTATTTTTCCGTGGTCGCGTCTTGTCTTTGGATTTCGTTGTGAAAGAGGTTTTAGTTTTGTAACTGTTGTTGTTAATTTTTTTTTGTAGTTCGGCTTGAGTGTTTATTTATAATTGTTGGATGATGTACTAAACATTTTTACACAAGGTGCAAATGAAATCACTTTGCCATAGAGTAGAATTTTTGACAATAATAAATATCAATAAAAAGAGATATGTAAACTTTAAGAGGAGGCTTCTCCCAATCTGTGGAGATCTAAGGGGGAGGCCTATGTTCAGCAAAGGACGTCCTATGGCTGAGATGATGATGATGATGTAAAATTTTATTGCCAACAAAAATTAAAGTCTGAAAAATCAAAGGATGTAAATATTTGAATTTTGCTAGCATTTTGCTGTACACTATTAATAAAACATATATTTTCTGCATATTAAAGCCAGGCTCAAAACCCACACAGTCAATTCCAAAACAATACATCATTTGAATAGAGAAATACTGACAATATTATGTACTTTCAGATCACATTAAATTCATAGAATTCACTCATTACGAATCATACATATTCACCCATTACACAGTGGCACTAATTTCCAAAACTAATTGGTTTGGGAATCACTTTTCGCGTGTATTATTGGAATTATTATTCTATCACAATAGTGCGCTGTATATAGTGTATATCTAATTGCTGGAGTTAATGAAAAATACGCACGCTTCGGTATTCGACATCGATCCGTTGACGCGTTGGATGTTACGTGACTGAAGGGCTGACTGTCACACCGAAGTGTAATAAAGGTACGTATTAACGTAATTTTTTTATCTGTTTTCAAAAATAAATGTTATACTCCATGTTATACTTAGTGCTGAAAATAAATCATCTTTATTTCTTTGCCGACCCCGAATAAAATTGCGATAAGAGTAGGAGGTTGATGATATTTCGTTGTGTATTTTATTTTATAATAATGAACACCAACGGGCGGTCTTTGCGTATAATTATTTAATTCTTGAAGATGTAGTTCAAAAATTTTGAATTTCTGACAATAAATAAAGTACATGTCTAAGCAACCATCGCACTAGAAAAATACTGTCTTTTCTTCATTTTCCTTTCACAGGTTTTTTTCTATAGTTCGTATAAGTCTAACAGCCATCCTATTTAGCTTAACATGCCGTTGGCGTCGTGGAATATTGGAACAATTTATGAGAAGACCTTTGTAATTTAGAAGAGCTCAAATTGAAGGTATGGAGCCTGACACCTTGGCCTCTCTGCGGAATTTAGATGACTCATTTTGATACGCCCAGGACCTTTAAGCAACGTCACTTATTGTATGATCATCTTTTGTAGCTGTTAGTATTTTTATTGCGGTCGCTAGATTTTTTAACGAATGTAAATTTAATTTTGCTTCTCATTTGCTATGATTTTTTAAAGCTTTAAACAGATATTTTCGGTGTTCATAGTTTTTTTTTTGTTTTCTTGTTAAGAATCGTTGCTTGATATCGAAAATACAGTTGCAAATGGAGTCCCACAAACAATTTGTTAATATCTCACATGTTTTTTTTTTCATTCTATGCATTCTAATTTACGTAATACACTCCTCAATACTCATTTCTCTCCACTGACATACCCAAACAAGCCTTCATTCCTTCAAAGATCAAACTCATACAAAATTCCAGCCGATCCCTAGTGTTAATCCCAGCATCCCGAAACACCGTGATAACACCGCAACGACCAACAGACGGACAATAGCCTGAATTATCTATACAGATCCGACAGGCCAACAGTTCGGTTTGCCTCGATACAAGGCGCTATTAAGTATTGTACTGACTATGCGTATATAGGAACGAAGCGTAAAATTGAGCACATGTAACCTATGCGTAACCGACTATGCGTACTTTGGAACGCTCAGTCTGTTCACGGCTTTACGCGTTATATGGACATCATCTCATCTACCCAGCCTTTTCTCAAATGTTTGGGGATCAACTTCTCTGTAATATTCAAAATATTAATTGCACTGTTTCTATAAATAAATATATTTTCTATAAATATCAACAAAAGTTTCTATAAATATCAATTGCATTTTTTTGTTTTTCATACTATGGTATTTAGCATAAATTGTAGGTAACATTAAACCAGGAATATTTTTTATTCGAAAATACTCTATTTTCTAAACCGGAACACCTAACAGTTTTGGTAAATACATTCGCGCAAATATTTAACGAACATGTTTTCGCTGTACATAGTTGAAAAAATATAGACACCATTTTTTTGGTGACCGAAACTTTAGCTCTGGCTTCGTATTTTTTTTACTATGATTTTTCCACAAAATAAATAATTGATACGGAGCCTGGATATTGAAATAAATTGGATCGTAAAAAATATGTTTTGCATACAGAACACTAAAGTAATGAAAAGGCTTATTTCTACTTACTTTGTAACGACGAAATGTAAATATGTTGGGATAAATCCTGAAACTTTTTGAAAATGGAAAGCTTTAATGTTTTTTTCTCTTTTATTAAATTATTTCCTCTCAGTTAAAGTCAAGTTACTGCATTATGCTACTGCATCACTACCACGTCATCAGTCTGTCTGTTTCAAAACATTACAACTTTATTAAAATCCTTGCCAATTACCTTAAATTGGTCCCCAAATCTTAATTATAATTCCTTTCAAATGACGCAAGAGACAAAACTAGCCAAATTGCATCTATCCACCTCTTTCACTCCACTATCACTTTAAACCTCAGAAATGTTAATAAGCCCGCATTGTGGCGGACAAACAAAGTCGGGTAAATAATATAGTTTATATAACTGTTCCACTCCTTTCTCTTGCAAATCAACAGCCAGTCATTTAGCCTGAATTATTCATCGCTTTTCAGTCTTACTTTTCAAAGTCTTTTATTATTCAATATTCTCGATATTTAACTGATTTCCGAAAAGTTCTTTTTTGGGGAAAATTAAATTTCTGTCTCAGTTTGTTAAGGTAAAAGCACATATAAATATTATTTTTCACTTTCGAGTGCAAACAATATATTTGCTAACTGTATTATTTTATTTATGACATTACACTTAACTAAGCCATTTTTCAACACAGTAACACACTCAAGTAAAGTTCCAATACATCCAAATATACTACACACTTGTACCCACTTTCCCAAAAAACAATACATACCAAACAGCTCATTTTTCACTTCCCACCAATACCCATCAAGATATACGGCCCATCTCCAGATGAATTTCCCCCATAAAATACACGACACTTTGGGAATTTTTCACATGTGACCACATTTGCACCCAATACACCATAGGTTTACCATAAAACGCCATGGCAACCTCTCAGCTAAATTGAAACTATAAACAAGACCAGGTGAGGTGAAAAATCAATCGCGTTAATAGGAGTTTGGTGGGATGGAATATGTTGGTGTTCTAGATAATTTTGGGAAGGTTTTTTGGTAGGAAAATGTGTCAAAAATATTATGTTAAAAGAAAACTGAATTTAAATTGGATTTAGGTAAACGCACATTTGGAAGAAGACATACACTTTCAAAGGCGTATGCTGATAAACTTCTTCTAAATTCTTGCAAATCTTCGCTTAGAGAGAAAACAAAAATGCATATTTCGGTCACCAATTTACTAAATTGGTCTCCGGACTCGTTCATCATTAGAGTCCAAATTCTCTTTGTCTTCTCATTACACCCAACATCTACCAACTAACCTACTTACAGCCTAGATCATGACCAACACTGTCAATACCCGATTGAGAATCAATTAACAATCAGCTCCACAGCAAACGATATTAAACTTCAATCATTTCAATCACTACAGTTAATTGATTGACATTTTTCATTTCAATAATTGACATACAATGATCCTCTCGATAACCTCATTATTTTAATTTGTACCAACATTCATTAAAATTAACTTTCACAAAAACAATAAAGTGTAACATAAATGTCCCCGTAAGGACCCATCTGTGGTATATTTTGGTAAATTCCTAATTCTGAAATACATATTATCCGATTTAAATAACGTATTTGTTCAAGATAAGATTTATGCTAAAGATTGAATATTTAAATGCTTAAATCATCCGTAATTTTCTTACACTTTCCCAAATATATTGAACCTTTCAAAACCTACAAACTGACAACATTCCAAGCCCCTTAAAAGAACACACATAGACACACACTCACAAAAAATCATAAACGACCTCTAAAAATCGAAAGCGCAATTTCCCTCACCAATTAAGATCCCAGTCAACAGCCAATCACGGTCCCTAATTACAGCCGTACACGGTTATTCAAACAAGTAGTAGTATGTAACATCAAAGTCAGCTAATAGAGCCTGCAGATAGGGCATCGTGCAAAATTGAATACGTCCCAGGACAATCTCCGCGATAGATGTGGTGTGTGGTGCAAGTTATAACCGTTACGAGATTTAGGAAGGTAATTATGGAGGTAAGTGTTATATTTTTATCGTTTTGAGTGTTGTAGTAATATTAAAGTTTTTACTAACATGTTCTTCTGTTCTTAAAACATACTTAATCAATCATGACACATATTTAAAAAAGCATGCAATAAGTTTTTTTCTTTTAAATATACTATTATACTGAAGTGAGTGTTTGTTTGCACGTGTTAATCTCAGGAAATCGTCTGAACTGAAAAAATATTTCAGTGTTAAGTCAGGCGTTCCCACGGCACTTGGGATGAAAAAAGTAATTTAAAACCCTTAAAAGTCTTATTCTTAAAAGAAAGGACAAAAAATAAGAAATTCAGAGATGAATTGTTAATAAATTACCCCCGAGCACCCTCGACCTTTGTAAGTTAACTAGTTTATAAACTTTAACTTGAGTATGATTGAAAGGTTGAACCAAATTGGGACAGAACTTGGAAAGTTAGGCTATATTTTAACAAAAAGCTTTTACAATAAGCTGGACTTACAGAATGTCTGAACAGTAACCTTAATTATATAAAATGAAACTATTTAACCTTTTCTCAAAGTGCTACCGTTATAGTACTACCTACTAAGTAAAAAATTTGGCTGCGGCTACCGATCAAATCAATGCCCTTCTAATGAGTAAAAAAAAAGAATTCTTTCAGTCATAAATAGTCCATTTATCGACGAGGACTATAAGCTACTTTATATCTGGATGCGCGAAGTTGTTTCCACAGAACGTAAGCGAGCTTGGTAGAAGCTAGTTTACCAGTACCAGTATCAATATCAGTACCAGTAGCAGACAAATAGGTGCAAATGACTCGAAAAATACTACGGAAACTAATCCCTAATTCTAAATACACATATCGCTTATAACTCACAACCAAATCAGTGAATGTAAACTGTAATAGTGAGCCACGGATCGGTCCGATAATATGTATTTCTAACGGCTAAAATGTGTTTGCTTTTTACCGACGGCCCAGAATAATATTGAAAGAGTTACAACAATACCGTTTTCAACTTAAAATGTAAATTACAGAGGGTATTTTTATTCAGTTTGCAGACGCCTCGACCTTCTAATATTATTTTACAGTTGTTTTTAGAACAAGTTTTGTACTTTTCTGTGAGCTAATTTATAGTTAGAGCGGTAGGTATCAGAGTTCATATCAAGTGTTATTTCTCTAAGGAATTTGAAGTGTCATCATCATCAGCCTTTTTTCCTATCCCACTGCAGCGCTCAGACTTCTCTTACAGAGAAGGGACTTGAGAAGATATGCATGTAGCTAATACTCCTGTAAAAAGTTTCAAAACAAACAAAAAACAATAAAAAAAAGACAATGAAAACTCCTTAAACAAACAACAATCAATAGAAAAAAAATCGAATTCCTAATTTAAAAATTGCCTCCACTCCACCTATCTACGAGACATACTCGACATGAAGCATCATTGTACTGAAGCACACTGAGCGACTGCTCACGGGCGTAAACATTTTTACTCAGCCATTTTACACAGACCCCCCTCACCTTTCCTTCCTCACCACGTCAAGGTGTCATCGGGGAGGGCTTGAGACACTTCAGAGGTCAAGTTAACTGGTTACCGTTAATAGTATTGGCATGGAGGCGCCAGGGTTCTTTATGTTGGAGACGAACGTGCGTGCGGCGCCGATGACGTCATTTATAGTGTGACGTCACGGATGTAGTGCCCGTTAATTGTTTAACCCTCTAACGTTTTGTATGCAAATCTCGTGGTAATGGAGTCTTTGAAGATATTTTGTGGTTGAGCTGAAAATGTGGAGGTATTTCATTGTGTGTATGTGTTCTTCATGAAGGGTTCTCATATTTAGTTGTTAGAGGTATAGTCTGATAATATGACTTGGCAGTATTGACAAACTCCTGATAGTATTAAAAAAGTAGGAAAATACATCTGCCAAAAGTTTAAGTTAATGTTGAGTAAATAGTATGATTTTTATAAACATTTAAAGCTTTTAAAAAAGCAACTACACCCACGCCAAATTAAATGACACACTAATACAAGTGCCCATATCAACAAGTCCAAATAAACACGTACCTATTTTGACGCCAACACTACAGTTTGCCAACCAAAAAAAACTTCACATAGTTAACCGTACGAACCCAATTAAAGTTGTGAGCTGCAAAACGAGGTTGCCTCCATTAAACTTTAAAACAAAAATCAAAACTTCTACGAACACCTGCGAAATTATTATCGCGAGAGAAAGTGACTTAATTAAAAATTTCTTATCTCAACCGACTTTTTCACTTTTTGAAAAGATAATAAGTTTTAAATAACGTGGCTGAGATGGTGTGGCTTTTTAATTTTGTAAGATACTTGCTTCAAGCTGTGGGTCGCCTTTTATTCACATACAAATTTTGTATCTGCGCAAATGCTCGTGCGCTATAATATGTCATGCGCAGCTGGCTGATCTCCTTAGGTACATGAGAACAGCCGCCGTAGCCTATAATCGGCTAGGAGGACATCATCATCACATACAAATTATGGAGTAAATCACTGACAGTATCCTGATATAAAATTAGATCTATTTATAGAAATAAATATCTGTGTCTAAAAACAAATGCCCCAATGTACGTTACCTAAAAAAGAGTCTTCGAAAAATCCTACTTCCAAAAGATATCCCGTTCGCGAATAACTTCGCCGAATAAAGCCACGTTTTGAATAAAATTAAGGCACGCCACGATATTTCTTTTCATAGATTACCTCACAATAGTTTTCGTACCACAATACAACGTTTTGGCAGAACCGCGTAAGAATTCTGCCAAAAGCTGCATACTGTTTCAATGTATGACACGCGCCTAGAACAAGTTTAGCTAAGTTTTATACAAGTTCAAATATGGGCCCGGTAACTCGTTTTAAAGACTTTTCATATCATATGGATTATAATGTTTAAAACCCTCAATCATTTCATGATTGAAACACACACATAAGTTACATTGCAGAGGAGAAACGACTACTAATGTTAGTTTCTACAAAAGTTTTTCAAAAACAAATATTGACAAAGCCCCCGCAAACTAGGTACAGCCTGATGGCTAGCAATTTTGAAGGTAATTTTAAATCCAATCAAACTTTTTAGTCGGTCGGATAGTGGCGGCTGGATATCTACCTGATCGTTGTAATATGCGTATTACAAATTCATCTCCATACTGAATTATGAGCCCGATCAAACTATCGTCCAACGAAAAGTTTACGGCGTGTTCTCTAGGCTCCAAATTCTAGAAAACAAATAGTTCCATGGCCTTGATATTTCGCAATCACATCGAGACATGTCTACGTCTGAAACCATTTTAGGTCAAACGCGGCCTCGATTAAACTGTCTAGGTAGGAAACCTTTTATTTGTAGCCGAGCGGAATCTTTGCGACATTCAGACAATACATCTGAAATTGGTCCTACATATGGTACATATTACGAAGTATTAGACCGACACACAACGCAAACATTTGTTTTTAGTATACGTTTATTTTAAAAGATTAGAATAGGCTGATAGAGTAAACATAAAATTACAAAAAATTATGCAGACTCCATAAGGAACTAATTAAACTATTTACCAAATAAAAAGCAAAGATAATAATATTTAGGTACCTATATAACGCGCTAATTAGAAATCATCCAACGACTTATCGCAGTATTGTTGCTGCTCTAACTACTTAATTAAAGTGGAATATTATTTTGTAGAACGTGTCTAGTCGAATTACTTACTTCTATAAGTACTATCTGCCAAGCTTATAGCCACCTACAAACCTCTCTAAATTAGATACCCAGCTTATTTTAGTATTCTTTTCTATCAGGTTTGGAGCCGTGCCTATCTTAGTAACCAATGCTGTGACCTTTCAATGGCTGTACCTTTAGGCTGGGTCACTTTAAATCTGACCTTGAACTTTTACGTAATTCTTTAATATAAACAAGTGTATTAGGTAGTCAATAAGGCTAGTCTCCTTGAGACAAACATGGTCAAAAAAGCAATGTTTAGCTACTGAGAACTTTTTTTTCAAGAATGTCTAGAGACACTGAGGCCTTCCAAAAAATAGAATCAAGAGGGATATATCCCAAGACCAAAGTTAGTCCAAGAAATATAATTCCAAACGAAATAATTTCTTCAAAAAACTAACTCCATATATTTCAATAACTTGCCAACATACTTAAAAACGAACATAATTTTAGCACCGACAAAAAGTTGAATCGCAAAAATTGTAACCGGAGCCGTTGCCAAAAAACTAAGTCTTGAACACTTTTATATGGCTTTACAGAGTACAGTGGGCTAATACGTTCAGGTTGCGTCCCTGCCAGCAAGTTTCGTTATAAATCCTAGTAAGGAGTGTGGTCTCTAAGATAGCAGCCTGAATTTTGGCAGGCGGCCCCAGGGCCACTGGTAAGGCGGCCCGTACACTTGTGAAGCGTGGTCTTCTTCGTGGACAGTACAAACCCCAGTATATGACGGATGGACCTTGACGGATTCTCATAATTCAAGGAATTTTATGAACAACTTTTGTCAAGGGAAGCTGAGGAAGAGTCTTAACGTCACAGGTAACTAACTGACTATGGACACAGTATATTATATGGCTAACTGAGTAAGGCTTTATTTTTGTAAATACTTCAAACTGCAATGTAGGACCACAAAATCAGTCACTTTTATAAATTCTACAGAACATAAGTTTACTATCAATGTTACTTATTTAGCTCCATATTTACTGTGTAAGAACACTTGTTATATTTAGCCGACTACACTAAAAAAACAGTTATGTATTTCAGATAGAGCACTTGCTTATCTAAGAGATCCTGTGATTGTTCACTTTGTTTCTTACTTTGTTGGTTTTTGTAATTTCTTTTTTTTTGCGGTGTATAGGAAGCCTAAAAGACAATGCTTCGTACCGCGGTCTCGCCTTGTTGCAATGTTAACAGAGCTGTGTAAGTGAGCGAATTGAATTTTTGTTTTTATGCAAATTTTGGCAAGCAAACGAGTGTTAAACGGTCGTGTGAGGTTTCGCTAGCTTTTTGTTTTGTTCGCCAATTGCCTTATTCACGCTAATATTGTGAATGTTTTTTGAAAACTGTTGAATATTTTTTTGTAAATCTGTAGAACAAATTAATATTTATTTTCTAGGTAAAATTTAATAATGTTTGCGTTCCGAAATCATAAATCATATTTTGTTATTACGTTTGTTAAAGAGATTACTGCATCAATAATTTTAAACATTATTTCAAAGTTTTAGCACTCAAATTAAACTGTAAAATTAATTTGTAAAGTTACAAATGACCATTAAACTATAATAAATAATCTTTATTTGTACTGTAGAATTGATAAATTAGCATAGGATTACCTGTTGAATGGCAGCTAATTAATTATTTTCAATTGCCGTACTATTTATACAAATAAATACGAAATTATTAGTGAAACAAGCTTTTACCTGTTTTATTAACGTTTGTATGACACTAAAGGTGACTATGATGATATAACAGGACATTGAATGTGGTGGTTGATCATTTATTAAACAAACTTGTCAAAGCCGCTTGGATCTATGGATTATAAGGTTAAGCAACGTTTGGTTTGGTCGGTCCGTGGATGGGTGACCATCTTATGTACCGGGATAAAATATAGCCTTTGTTACTCACAGATAATAAAGCTTTCTAAAGGTGAAAGAATATTTAAAATCGGTCCTGTAGTTTTTGAGTGTATCCATTACAACCAAACAAACAAAGTTTTCCTCTTTATAATATTAGTATAGACTTACAAACTAAAAAACTTTACGTTATCGAGCGCATCTTCCATTATAATTTTAAAACGCTCGTCACTGGCGCATCTGCTACGAGAACGCTACGGTGGCTACGAGCTACGGCGCTACGCAATATGTGCTACGTCATTCACGCCTCATGCTTGAGAACATTGTTGAAATAATAGGACTTAGTTTCATTTGAAGTGAATTTGTTTTAGAGATTTGCTAATGTTCAAAAATAGGAAAAAAATAAATCAAATTCAAAATAGGTCAATTCGTTCGAAGGCTTCGATACCACAGACATGCATGTAAAACTTTCCTAAAGCAACGCATTTTTGTAGTTAAAAGGATTTGTACACTCTATAGAAATCCTCAACTAAGTCTTAAATATGCTCATCAGGGCCCTGCCCTCGTACAAAAAAAGAAACGATTAGTCTTCCAAGTACTCAGGGAGCTTACTACAAGAAATCTTAACCTCTTCACTGTCTACGATGCAGACACAATAGTTAACCAATCGGTGTGTATCACATATGACTCATGGGACAGGGAAGTTATTAATAACCCACAATATGAACGAACACATGGGTGTATTGTCACTAAAGGATCCATAATGCATAATGTAATCCAGTTTAAATAATTCCGAGGTCCAGTGATATGGAGTGTCAGATAGCGTTTAGGCCGAGATCTTGGCAACGAGCCCCCAATAACTGCTCTTGGACTCCATATTCTATAGATAGTCGCAAAGTAGGAACAGTGATTTTTATGACCAATCCTTGGTTATATTTTGGTCATATTTGATTTATTGAATCAGCACAGTTTACCTAGAGTAGGTAATCATAGATTATAATTGACATATTTTTTTGGAATGCTCGATAATGTTTATTGATCTTATCAATTTGGGTGTTTCGAGATATAAAAGTAAACCTAAACACTAGCCTAATTGCTTTTTAATCTACTCTTTTTTTTAACGTTTGATCTACCTTTTATAATGTTTATTATTCTACATTTTACCAACAATTGTGCAAAAAATTCACCTAAAACTGATCTCCGAAAATCCATTTTGGTACACAAACTATCTGCAAAGTCAATATCGAAGAACAAAAACGGGTCATAGATAAAACCCGATTCAAACTATCGAATTTTGTTGGCAACCTACAAATGATTTGTTCTCCGAAATCGGTTACCCGAATTGGTTTGCATTGTGGTCCCAAAATTGTGTTGTGGGCAAAAAAATTATATCATGAAATTTAGCTGCCGGCCATAGCATAAAGTTCGGGAGTTTGTTCACTGGATACATAACAAAAACGAACAAAAGGAGGTCAAGGCGAGTTGTACTAGTTTATGAGTTTGGGATGTGAGATGGTCATGAAATTAGGAGTGGGGTAGACTTACAGTTTGGTGAAAGATTAATGGGTAAAAAGGTATTTTTAAAAACAAAATGTACATGATCCTACGCTTCTATTTATCAGAATTATAATTCATTATTTAAACATAGTCTTGTCTGAACCACCTATCAGGCTCATATTTAATCACTGAAAGCTTCATCGATCTCATACACCAGTGCCTTCTTAGCTCAGAGCGATGGGCATGTATTCAAAACAAAATACAACCTAATATTACGTATCTACAACTAAAACTCAAACGGATTTTTTATATCAGAGAAGAGAAATTATAAATATCACAGTTTCAGAATTCCTTCACCAATCTGACGAGACAAGACACATGAACCTCCCAGAATAAGTCAACATAAACCACACACTACAGTACATAAACCCAAACATCCAGACAAGTCCTCCAAACTGAAAACTTGTGAAACTCAACAAAACTCATTTGGCAAGTTAAAGAAGTGTTCACGGATGATAGGCATATCAAATTATCCGTGTGTAGGGGTAATTAATTAAAACCGTGGAGCGTCTTAGCGAGGTCTTGAGATTCCCAAACTATCGGCTTACTCGACTTGCTGCGACCTGGAATGTTCGGGATATTAACCTCTTGTGTGTGGTGGAAGTAGTAAGCTGATGTTGCGATGTGATATTGTTTGTCTTATATTTTTGTTTTGTAATAATCTGTTTCCCGTTAGTCTGGCTAGACTTGTACTAGTGGTTGAAATTTTTTTACATGGTGTCTCGGGTTCAATTATCAGGTCAAGCGAGCGCAACTGGCTGATCTCCTTCAAGAAAAGCCACCGTTGCTGATATCATTCTGGGCGTTATTACGCCATTATTTGTTTGACTGCTTGATCACCATAAATTGTATAGGTACATACCTATTGGTGATCATAAGCTATAGAGCTAGAAATCAATATTCTGATCTTATATGACTTTGAACATTCACCAACATTGATCTATGTTTGGTTTGAAATAATATGTTATGCATTAGTTGAGGCAAAGGACATGTTTTTCAGAAAATATTCAAATCTTGTCGCTCTCCGCTTATGGTTTGTACCGAGACTTAATAATTCCATAACTAACGCTAGATGACTATGGTACTCTATTAAAACACGATAAATTGTTGATCACGGTGCCAAATTTTATAGCTATGGCGATTCCATTTAATTAAATGATAGGGTTATAATGGTTATATTTTCAAAACCGTATTGAGCTTATTTGATGTTCAATTCTAAGAAAACAAAGTAAAATGGAATTATAATTAAGATATGAATCCAAGATGATTGGCATCTGATTTGCACTCGTTTACCAATGAAGTTGCCTGACAATGTTAATAAGAATCATTTATCTACCTCTATAGGCACGAAAATGTACCTTACGCGTTTAGCTTTAAGGTAGAAATTCTTGCTATATTTCTTCGTATGAACACTGCACTGTACGCCATATAATTTGTGCATCCTTAAATAACCCATCACACCTCAAAAGGCTGTAAAAAGAAAAACATTAAAAAAAAAACAAAACACGCCCGATAAGTTATCGCAATAAAGTGAAAATTTTAATAATACGGAACGAAAGTTAAATACGGTACTTACTGTGCTTATAATTACCGTAAATGTACATACTGTAAAATTCTAAAGTATAAGGCGAATTAAATATGCTTTTATCACGAAAGTAGTGCATTTTTATTGCAATGACGTGTAGTGCCTTACTTTGATACATACTTAAATTGTAAACACAGACGTTTTTGTCTTGAACTATCATATTACTCAGTAACTCCTCCCTGCTCCTCCTCAGAAATAAAATGTTTTGGATTGCATAATTTACGTCATTAACATGCATATATTTTTGTTACGAAAAGACAGTGAATTATGATATCCTTTGACATATCTGATCAGATTCTGTGCTACTCATAAAGGTTTTAGGCTGAGAATTTTCCACTAAGGTTGGCTTTTAATTCTAGCCAGACCAGCAACTAAGTAAGTACCATATAGTTAAAAACATGTAGTGTAGATATTATTTGAAACTATGAATAGTTTATGTCCACACTTGAAAGCCATGACTATTGCACAGTCAAAGCTAGACATTACTGATCATAAAACTAATAAAAATATGCTCACTCCCACCAAAACATGTAAGAATATCGTTATAAAACCGGCGATTCGTCTTCGTAACACTAAATTATGTCTCATATTGCAGTCTGGCGACAATTGCTGGGAATATAAAACTGTCTGTCATTCTAGCTTTGTCTGGCTAGTTAATATTTTACAAGTATTCGTTTTGTGGTACGTTGAAATAACTATACCTGCTGAAAGTAAGGAGGTGTGTCTTGATTGGCTCGGTTTCCTAACTTTAGGTTTTATAGATAAACCGAGTTTCAAATTATATTATGGTTGGCAATTTTTTTTTATAGAAAATCTTGATTTCAATCAAAGTTTTCAGACCGACTGAAACTGGCTGAACACCTGATCTGTGTAATGTGCACACTACCTTAATCTTCATATTGAGTTATGAGCTAAAATAAACTATCGTCCGACAGTAAGTATAGGGTGGAAGCTGGTTAGTTATTCTTTGAATTATTGTATGTTCATTATTAACGCAATATCACTTAAAAAACGTTTACCCAGAAAGACTAAGAACTTATTCCTATACCAGTGCGACAAGTACCTAGTATCCTTGAAACGAGGTGAAAATGTGGGTAACACAGAAGGCTTTGAGATACAGCTACAGCCAATTTGCAAAATATAAAACAAATTTATATGTCCAGCATTTAGGCTGGAAACAGTGCTCGGCCGACGGTCAGCGCTGACCGTACGTCCCGACCGAACAACATACAAAATGACGCGCGTACCGTCAGCGTAGCTGTGTGCGCGTTCATAGACTTGCACAGATATAGCTATGTCGACCGGGTGACTGGGTTGAGGAGGTCAGATAGGCAGTCGCTTCTTGTAAAGCACTGGTACTCAGCTGAATCCGATTAGACTGGAAGCCGACCCCAACATAGTTGGGAAAAGGCTCGGAGGATGATAACCGTCGCGACGATCAGCGCTAACCGTCGGTCGAGCACTGTTTCCGGCCTTATTTATGAAAATCTTTCATCGTTTTCCCGAATGTTTCACAAGCTGCGAATGAAAGGCATCATACACACATGCTCTTTTATTAATACACCAATTAACTTAAAGAGATATTTAATTACGCTCGTTTACGACAAGCCTGAAACTACTTTCAATATTTAAACAGATATTATTTCAATTACGTTGTATGAGCGCAATGCAGTCGACTTTTGGTATGTTACTCGTTGACAGTAATGGTGAATACGTTTTAAAGTTTATTTGTTGCAAACAATTATTTGTATGTGTGTAAAATTTTAAAATCAGTGTTCAATTATATACTACTAGGGACTCGCCCCGTACAAACGAGTACCTAAATGCTGATACTAAATTTCTCCCCTTTTTAATGGATGTTATGATGTACATATAAATGTTCCTCTTCGATCACTCTATCTATTAAAAAAACATCAAAATCCATTGCGTAGTTTTAAAGTAAGCATGCGTAGGGATATAAGGACAGGGAAAGCGCTGTAATAATACCCACTTTATAAAAATTGTGATTGAGTTTTGCGTCTAGCCGAGGACGCGTGGCTGTCTTACTAAAAATAGCCTAAAAGATGAAATAATTGATTGTTAGCTACTCACTGGATACTGGAAACCAGAAGATCACCACAACATATTATCACTATTTATCGTATTTCACGGTATATTTTGTTTTTCATCGCGCGCGCATTTATCGATGGCGACCGGCCATCGCTTTCGTTCGAACTGAAGTTTCTGCTTGAGGTTGACAGTAGGTTGGTAATAAGGAAAATATACCAAAGCCTGTTCAAATACTATTTATAATCGCTCAAATCGAAGAATATTTTTGAACTTAGAACTGATGTTCTTTACTTTAACAACGACAAACATTCAATATATTGGTTGCATGTTTTTATTGTTTTGAATTTCGAACGCACTTCATCTGCGAACCTTTTTAAGAAACCAGGCACAAAACAAATTTAAATTTCGAATGCCGATCGTGATTATTATTTTTGCATTTCAAACATACATTTTGAATTTCGAACACTTTGTCTGTGTTCCATGCAGTCTTTAATTTTCTAAACATTAATCAAACATTTTGAATTTCGAACACTTCTTCGTATGTGTTCCATTCAGTCTTTACTGTTTTATACATTATTCCATAATTTTGAATTTCGAACACTTCTTTGTATGAGTTCTATGCAAATTATTTCACCTCAGATTATTCACCTTTTTAGATTTTAAGCCAACTATGGTGAAGTAGGTCGGCATGCTATCCAGCTAATATAATTCCCTAGCTGAGGACACTTAGTCGAAGAGATTGGGTGGCTTATTCTTAGCCGGAGCCTTGTGGTTCTCAGGCGAGCATAAGCCATACAATTTCTTCCTGTAAGTGCTTCGTCTGGGATAGTATTAATCAAGATGGTGTTGGGAGTTTGTTGCACTATTTTTTCTTCACAGCAAAAACACGTAAAAAGTGATGGGGGGCGTTTTGGGAAGTCTTTTGAAAAATTGACTTTCATAAGGAGCTGATTTTCAGCCTATTTTTTTTTTCTTTTACCTTATGCAATGAAAATTATTAGATTTAGGAATATAATTTTTTTCCATATTCTTGACACAGAAAAGAAAATAAACTCCAACTTTAATTAATTAAAAGTAAGGGATGGCATCATTGATAGAGGTCTCTAATGTATAAGCAATCTTCCATTTTTGTTTTCATTGACTAGAATCAACCATTCAATCAAATCAATTATTTATAATTTTTGACATTCATTAGTGCTCGTAAAGGCCTAAATGAAATAAATGATTTGACTTTGCCTTTATCAGAATTATTATTTTTAAATGGACAGTTTGCAACCTCAATACAGAGAAACTTACAATTTCGTCAAGTAATTTCAGTTAACAAAAACAGAATAGCCACCGAGGAAACGCCAAGACGTCCCAATGTGCCGCTAACATAACATTGAAGCGCATTTCAAGACAAAACTTACAACACATAAAACATGGCCGCCTCCATCACGCGCCAACCGCTACCGCATTTGCATTTTATTAAAATCACAATTTTATTTTCAACGCCTCAAAATCCAGACAAGCAGACAAGCAAGGATTTCGGATGTCTCTCTTAATTAATTCCTGGCTGTTTTGTATTTTAATCATGCGCCTTTTTGATTAGGTCTCGCAATAAAGACGGTGAATCTTGTTAGATGTACCAGGAGTCCATGAAATGGTGGAGTTCTGGTCGTTTCATTTGTAAGGATTTGTTTGGATTGTAGCTTTAATGATGTTATTGTAAGATTTTGGCGTTGATTTATTTGTTGCAGAGTACAAATTAGTTTAGGACTAAAATACCGTGACTTAATCCATTTGGACTGTTTTTCCAAGTACCAACTGACAGGTATTATGTGGATTGCAATGCTAGCCCGAAAATGAGGATAAATTGCCCCCATAAAAATTTCGGGACCTTTTAGCGTTACCAGAAAATAAAAGTTTTAGTAAGCACTTAATAAAAGTAGGCGCATAATGATGCCCCATTTGATGGCAAACTTTTTCGAAATAACAAACTAGCTGTGATACCAAATGACGCAACTAGGTACATAAAACTTTTACCTTACACAAATACAGCACATCAAATGACATCACAAAATGTTGTCAACATAAAAATTCAAAACTATAAAAATCCGTCACGAATTTTACGATTCGCTACGAGAAATTTTTAATGTGAAAACAGGGTCCATTAGTCAGTAAAGTTCTTTGAAGCGGCGACGTAGTTTCATAGCCAAAACAAACCGTGCATCACTGCCAAAATTCTCGTGATGGTAGCTGCATTACTTACCTATCTCTTCATACATTGTATAGTCTTGTAGACTCGGTGAAGAAAATCCTACTTACTTGGTATAATAGTGGAAGTGTATGTTTGTTGCTTAACGATCAGCTGATGTTGATGAAACTTATCAGTCACATACATAGCGTCGTCAAAGCCTGAAGTGTCCACTGCTGGCCAAAGGCCTCTCCGTTGGGTGAATTGGCCTATACTCACCGCGCTGGGCGTGCTTGTTGGTGAGCCCCAATCCCTACTAATATTATAAATTCGAAAGTAACTGTCTGTCTGTTACGCTTTCACGTATAAATCACTGAACCGATTGTAATAAAATTTGGTAAGTACAGAGATAGAGTTGACCTTGAGAAAGAACATAGAGGATAGTTTTTATCAAGGACTTTTGAAGAATTATCTTGGAAACGCGATATAACCGAACATAACGCGGGCGAAGCCGCGGGTGGAAGCTGGTATTTATATGTATAAGCTACCTTTTACACGGATATGGAAAGTATTCCCTTTAAGCAGCGTGAACCCGCGGGGGAAAGCCAGTACTCTTTATAGAAGAGTATAAAATAATGCTGATTTGAAGCTTTCGTTTTGCGTTCGCAATTTGTCTTCGTAATGTTTTAATTGATTTAGTTAGAGTTCTTTGTGAAGTTTTGTTGGAGAAAGAAATATTATCTTGCTACACAGATATCTAATTAAGGTAGATCAACAAAAAGTTTGTTCTCAGTCAACGTACTTCTTGCAGACTTCGTAGTTAAATAATGAGTAGGTCAAAATATAATAGTCAGCCTTAGTGACTATACTTAATACTCTTACCTAATTTTCTTCACCAACTTAATGTACAAGGTTTTGTTACACATGTTACCATGTCATCCCATCCTTACTCAACATTTTCTATCAAAAACATTTAAAAAGTCAATAAATAAAAAAATAATGCTAAAAACAAGACCGCATCCTTCAAATAATGAAAAAAAATGTGCCAGTGTCCCAAGCAATTTGTATTTGAAATATTGCTCTGTCCCGTCCTATTTTTGCGTTACTTATTTTTTATAAAAAGTAGCTCATCTTCCTTGAAACAGAGTTTTTAGTAAATATCTTGAATGAAACAAAATTCTTAAGACGAGACCAGGCATTGTCATTTGAACCGTTGAGTGGATTGGCAGACAGGTACAAAAATTCAAAAGATTTTACTTAATAGGCATTTTTTTATTTTATTATAGTGTCTACTATGAGGTTCTAACTATAAATGTAAGTTAATGTCTTCAACCCAATGGACGTACGTAAAATATAGCTTATATTACTCGGGAAGAGTGTTCAGTAGTTTCGGAGCCTTCAAACTCACATAACAAAAAATATTTTTCCTTATTAAAATATTAGCATAGAGTATAGATAAATCAAAGTCTAGTCTATCACAGATGCCCACAAACTGAATCATATCTATCTACCCTCCTTACAGACTAAACACATTGGTTTGGTTACGACTGTTTTATTTCGCAATCAACCACGAACTTAGCAGATGCAATGTGAAGTTATGTGGGCCAGTTCGTTGCACTATTCCAGTCTTTTGTATTGTTAGCACTTTGATAGTAAAATTTTCGTGGAATTTTATGAGTATTGAGGTCTTTGATTGTCATGTTTATCGAGTGTCTTTGTACCGTTGTCGTGTACCTGAAAGTATTTTATTTCGAAGTAAATTAAGTTAATATTATTTCACACTACCTATGATGACACGCATGCTTCAAAGGGTTTTTAAGCATACGGTGGATGGAGAGGGAGAGGAAGACCTAAGAAAAGATAGATTGATCGCCTAAAAGATGACATGACGTATAAGAAAGGACTGTCAGTATGACGAGTGAGACCTCAAATATAATTGAAAACAAGGCAGGAAGAAGAAATTTAAGTTGGTACATAAGATGTACTTATTTTTTAAACATTTTATGTAGGTGTATAAAAAGTATCACTACTCAAAAGACCCTATCTCAGAAATTGCGCAACCTTATATCACAGCCATAAAAATACTCATAACAACATACCATACATTCATATAAACAGGCCTTAACAAACCCGTCTCGATACATTTACGTACCATTTTAACGGTACCAATAATGTATTGTCACTTTATGTGACAGTGGTACAAAAATGTGTAAGATAATGTACCGATAAGTCGTACCAATGCCCAAATGGGGACGGATTTCGTAAGGTACCAGAATGTGCGAATAAATTTTGTGGTTTATGAATGATGTGATATTCTTGCTGTTATTTGTGAAATAGTTCGATTTTTTTATAACATGTTATGTAAGGGTATATAAAGCTACTATATGGTATACGTGTATCATACAATATACTTTATCAAATAGCGAAAATTTGTATGGGTGCTGCGTGTAATTCTTTTGCTTAAAATATGTATGGTATACTGTACCTATGTATCAGAATAAGTGATAGAATACCTTTTACCGTAATATACAGGATGCTGTCTAATTAAAAATATACCAAACAAAAAAAAACAACAACATTTATAAACAAAAAAACTGACCCAACACGTCCCAGGCACACTGAGCGCAAATTCAAGTAATCCAATTGTTTCAAACGACCAATCTATACTCGACGAGACATGGAAAAAAATGTAAATTCGTTAGAACTGGCAATCAGTCGGTCGCTAGTTTGTGGCAACAGATTTGCATACTGCATTATGCATCGGTGCATCGCTGCGTCGTGGATTGATGCTCGCACTTCTGTCACAGATTACTACAGATACTTCACTCAGTAGAAAAATTCCAATACCTATTACGATAATTGCCTACTCCTTCGCGTCAACAACCACTGTATGCTAAAATGCGCCTAAATGTTCAAGCGTACAGCAGTGATTGCTTCGCACCGCGCGATTCCACAGTAATCGCAGGGCTGCGTCTTCGGAAAATTAAATTAACATAACTTTTTATCTATGTTATTGAGAATTGTGTTTCATCGGGCGTAAGAAAAAGAACTCTCGCTACACATACTTAAAGCGCATTTTGATTCGTTTCGAGCGCGTCAAGGACTTGTAGGCACATTTTTTGAAGGTTACGTCCGTGCTTTGCAGTGTTTTATGAACATTACTGCAGTTGTTAGTTTAGCAGTTTATATTCGAATGTTTTCTTTCGAAGAGTGCATCTTCTGTACCTTGTAGGTACTATTAATTATTCTGTGGTATAACGTTTCTATGTAACAAAATTATGTAAATCTGTGTCTGAAAGGCAAGCTAACGCTTAGTATATACCTATTAAACTCAGTGGCGGATTTACCAATAGGCCAAGTAGGCCAGTGCCTAGAGCGGCAGATTTAGAGGGGCGGCAAATTTTGCAATTTTTTTTTTGACAGTTTTTTTCTTTATTATACGAGTACACAATCCATATATATATAAACGATTAATAAACACACTGATACTTATCCACTTAGGTACCTATTTATGTGATCATGATGAATTATTAATAGCGTTTCAATAAAAATAAAATGAAAAACTCGTAACACAGGAAGATCCTGCCACCCTTTTCTTTCTTGTTTATTTTTGATTACTTAATTTAATTCCTCAAAGTTATAAAAAAAATCCGCTCGCTTCGCTCGCGGTTTTTTCATAATTTCTGGTTTATTCTGCGCTCTTTGGGTCCTCAATGTAACAAAAAGTTAAAGCTGCGAAGTAGCAAGAACAACTGACGCTCTTCGCTGAAGATTTCTAAGCCGTTTAGGAGGACTTTTGTGTCCCTAAACAAAAAAAAAATCGCGCTCGCTGCGCTCGCAGCTTTTTCACTTCACACTGGTTTTTTTTTAAACTTGTTTGAGTATTTTTGTGTTCCAAGACCCAAAAATTTCGCGCTCGCTGCGCTCGCGCCTACCACTTGTCTTTCATCTAATTTCTTTAGGTATCATTGCGTCCCAAAAAACAAAAATTTCGTGCTCGCTAAGCTCCCGACTTCTTCTCTTTGCAGTGGTTTTTCACACTTGTTTGGGTACTTTTCTGTACCAAAACTAAACAATTTCGCGCTCGCTACGCTCGCGACTTTTACACTATGAGGCGGTTTTTTTTTATTCGTTTGGGTACTTTTTTGTCCCAAAACTAAAAAATTTGGCGCTCGCTACGCTCGCGACCTTTTCGCTATACAGCGCTTTTTTTTAACTCGTTTTGGTGCTTTACTGTTCCAAATTTAAAAAGTTTCGCGCTCGCTGCGCTCACATCTTTTTTATGACACTGGTTATTATAAAACTAACTAGCGCTTTATACTTTTTCTTTAGGTATATTATACCTAGCAAAAAGCATCATGAACGATTTCTATACGATTATAGTAAGTACTTCAATTACAAGTGATTATATTTTGTTGTTTTTTGGGGGGTGCTTAATAGGTAGTCCGCCCCGGGTGCCACCCGATGCTACACCGCCAGTCGCCACTGATCATAGCACCCGAACGAATGAAACGATTTCAATATAGTGTACTGTTTTTTTTTTTGTATTACAGGTGTTTTACGGGCGAGTGTTCTTAGACATGTTTGATGAAAATCGATTAAGCCGTTTAAAAGTTACAGAGGCTTTACGCTTTAAAGTCGCTGTAAATAAGCTTGTTTGGTCAACATTAAACTCTTCGTTACATAGCGGGTTGCAAAAATAATTTAGTAACTGACAGAAATATCGTTGAGTCCGCAATCATTAGGGGCGGCAAAAATTGAATGGCCTACTAGCGGCAGTTTTGTAAATCCGCCACTGGAATGTCAAATTCTAAGTGGATACCGGTGTCCGCACACCTACTGTCTTTTAATTAGGTCTCTAATGACGGTATGTGAATGAAAAAAAAAATAAACGACAAAAACTAGTAACGTTGTCAGGTAAATGGAAAAATGTTAGGTGTTTATCCCTTCTTTTGCTCGATTTACACCCATCTCCAGCACATAAGGCACCACACGGCATCGTAATACGCGTACGAACGAACAGCACTATTAGAAGTTGGTTAAAAATTGAACGGCGGCGTGCGCGCGCTTCGCTTGCGAAAACCGACCTGAACTTGATCCGCCGGCGGACCGAGACCGCTCGGCTGGGCGGTAGGCACTTATAGCGCGCAAGTACATGGAGTGACGGAGGCCTGCTTCTGTTCTCGTCGTGAATCGAGGGTTGTAGGTAGTTGTTTTGTCTTTGGGTTAGTAGAAGCTGGTTGGTGAAGATAGTTCTTTATTTGGTCATTGTGCTTTGTGTATTGAGTTTCTAATTGGGTAAAGAAATAGATTTTTTTTATTTCTTTAATTTAGTAGGTACTAAAAATAATTTTACATTGCCCTAGGATTATCTTTAATCAAGTAGATAATTCTAGCACTTATACATAATTTATTACTACATAACGTAAGCAGACTTATCTGTGTCCGCTTTGGCTAAAAAGCAACCCTTATGTAGTTGATAAAAGACGAGGCAGATGATTTGTACCAACCCTTTGCCAATCAATCAATGTTAGTCTTGCAATTAAAAGTCAAACATACACATTTTTAGTCATCGATATTTTTAGTTAATAATCTAACATATCAACACAATATAACATAGCAAAATAATCACACGTAATCGTACAGCACCGAACTCGCGCTCATCCAATTAGCCGCGGTAATCCTGACGGAATACAGCGCCACCTAGCGTCGGCGTCGCGCGTTATATTCACACATATTTGTGCAGCTGCCTACGTTGATTCATTGTAAACAAGCGTGTAGCTCTCGGTGTGCCTGTGTCTTTAGGCTGTGAGTTTTAGTTAGCTTAGTCTGTTGGTATCTTACATTTATTATAGAAATCCTTAAAATAAATGAGTCCGTTTTTAAGCTTTCACGGCCATATGTATACGCATAGAGCGATTGAGATGAAAGGTATGGAGATCGCTGAAATTATATATAAAACTAATCTTTTTCCCGCGGTTTCACTCCTTGCCGGGATAAAAGCCTGTGTTACGTGAGAAGAATGTAGCTTTCCAACTGTGACAGAATTTTTCAAATTGGTCTCGTAGTAGCGGGGCTTTTAGGATACAAACAAACAAATAAATGTTTCCTCCTTAATATATTAGTATAGATGACAATGTACAGCATAAAGCGTCGATTACTCAAAACAAATAAACCAACCTTATTCACACACTCAAATAATTCCTACCATAAATATTCCTTGAGTTAACACGAGAAAATAAAAAGCTCATTACTAATATGCCATACGAACTTAGTTCAGGCATTTAAGAAACGACTTAGGCTCAAGTTCACTGACAAAATAATCGTCCGTTTTTCTTAAAACTGTTTAGTTCGAAAATTGAATCGGCAATATTTATTTTTGAATCACAGGTGTATTACATAAGGGTCTTAAAATTATACTTAAATATAGCTTTTTCTGTCCTCGTGTCCCGTTGTACGCATAAATCTTCAAAACTACGCAACCGATTTTCATGCGGTTTTTTAATAGATAGAGTGATTAAGTAGGAAGTTTTATATTTTGTTATCAAAATGTGTTTGTGTTTTATCGTTTGGCAAATACTGTTTTCCTGTGCGAAGCCGGAGCGGGTCGCTAGTATTAAAATGAATTCTAATAAATCTTACAATAAGAAACTACTAACATTATAACGCAGATTGTAAACAGTGGTTTTAAGAAAACTGACGTTTACATTTTCAGTGAATTTAGGCCTTAGTGAACAAGTTGAGGTTAAGCCTAAAAACGGCTTGTTTGTGGCAAATAACTCAATTAGCGTGGACTTGTAGGTTTTATTGTGGAACATTATAGCTTGTTTTGTACGTTTTTTGAGGTAATTGAAGACGGGGATTTGGGTTAACTAGTTGTTTTGTTTGAAAGGCTTTCGGTTTTCGTGTTTTTAGTAGCTAGTTTTTTTGAATACGGAAAAGTACAGTTAAGGTATCCATTGCCCAACTGTGATCAACCATTCATAGATGGATGATTTTGGCCTTGTTATACCTAATAGGTAACTTGTGTGTGGTTTTTGAGATACGGAAAAGTCTCGGTATGGTATACATGCTCAAAAGTATTTTTAAAATCAGACCATTGGTTCCTGAGATAAGCACTTTCAAATAAACAAGCACTTCAGCTTTATAATTATATTAGTACCTATACATAGAGCAGGTATGAATAATTCTATCTCCGTAATAATCTTGCAAACTAACGGTCGAAACTTTGATTAGTTCTACAGATTACAGTTTATGTTTCAGATTGGTTATTGTTTCGAACCCTTTACGTGTTACTGCGCAATTGTAATATAAGTACCTTTGTTTAATATTAAAGCTACAAATTAATTTAATTGCAGGGAACGAGGTTCGTGAGATCCTTATATCTTGCTGACTCATAGATCACTAGATAGATAGCAGAGATATTCCGTCAAGATAATCAATAATTTAAAAATAACTGAGCCGATTGCGATGAAACATTATTAAGAATCATCTCTGGATCACTGCTAAAAAGATCACATCCATATCGGTTCATCCGTTTGAGAGATACCATTCCACAGGCAAACAGACACACACAGTGGTCAAACTTATAACACCCCTTATTTTGTGTCGACCTAAACAAAAAAACATACAGTCTCGAATCGGTTAATGAACTCGAATACCAATCGAGTTACGTCTAAAACAAAAACCTTTCTCATTTCACAGTTTCACTCTCTACGTAGTGGTTCCCTCTATCTTATTGAAGCGAAGTGGTACTTTATCTACAGATAAAGTAGGGTAGTCTAGCTATCTATAATTTGGTCTAACAAAAACACAGCATTGCTTCTAGGCAGACATTGTTAGACGTCCAGACGTACCATTTTTAAAAGTATACGACGGTAGTTCTACCTTTTATCAGGTACTTTGATGTTTGAGACGCTGAAAAGTCACGTGCGAATATTTTTAGCTATATCTATTTAATAATATAAGTATTGTGTGTCTATATTCACCAAAATAATGCTTGATGTATACTTCAGGATGTATGCTGATGTTTCTTTTACAATGAGAGCTTTGAATTCTTCTTCAAAATTAGATGTAAATGTTGCATAAATTATTCCAATGTTTTCTAATAAAACGATCGTATTTTGAAAACAAACTACAATTAATTCTACTTCCTCTTGTTGAAGCTAATATCTACGTATTGTTTTATGTACTTCTATTCTGTGTATTGATATATTAGGGTTTCTTTACTAGTCTTATTTAAAAAAAATGCATAAAGTAAACAAAGTAACACGCACACAACTATAATTGTGAGGACATCATAACCAAACATTCCAGACTCCATTAATTCACCGTCAAATTATTTGTCTTAAAAAAATAAACAAAAAAAAATTATATCATCATAAATACCAATAATTTTTATGCCAATTACATAACAAACCTCTTCAAAACATTACATTTACAACATTGTTTACAAAAACATAACCTCAAAGTTTCTTGACTCACCTTCCAAAACAAGCCACAGAAACAATATCCCGGTGTTGGCTACATGTGTTTGACGTGACCGCCACGCGTGGCGCGTGCGTGGCGGCTGGCAGCCACGCGGTACTGAGGTTGAGAGCGACGCCCTCTATCGGACTGTAGTGTGTAGTTGGCTTTACTGGTCCAAGGTTAAGGACTTGGAGATTGGTTATGTAAAACTGTTGATAGTGGCTTGGTCCTAGGTTTTATAGTGCTAAGAATACCTAAAAATTGTTGTAAAGCTGATAATAATGATACGGAAACTAGTCGGAGAGCTATAATGTATTATTGAGATTGATGTAAAAAGTAATGTGTGTAATGCGTAGTCAATGTACTTAAGTTAATTTGCATGAAGATCTGTGCTTCTTATGATGTTAGCTAGCATATAGTCTAGGGAAAAGTGACTTCATTGTTTGATTTAATTTTTCTTTACGTCAGCCCGTAGTCTGATGATGTGCTTATGAGTGGCAATGATAGATAGGCAAGTGTTTTTATTATGCAGATTTAATGTATATCCGCTTCTACGATGACGTCATGGTAATAAAATCTCTTGGATATTTCAAGGAAGCAAGTTTTTCCTAATGTAAAAGGCTTAAAATTATAGAAAACAGTAATATTTCTGTACTGTTTTAATAGACGTTATAAATTATGTTGCTACCAGCTTTACTTTGCCATCCAATCACCGACAACCCCTCAGTTTCACTGAACCCGAACGAATGAGATGCATTGAGTCTCAGGCGAGTTAATAACTTTGTACAATGGTTTATTTAACATGACAGTAAACAAGCCTGCACGCAGTAAGGTAAAATAAACACAAGATTGTATTTAAAAATATCAATTTTAATGAAATAAATCAATAGAATGTTGAATTTTGACGATGTCTTTTAACAGAGCGAAGCCAGTGCATTGATTTATGTCACACTGCCGATAATGTACCTAACGAGTTATTGACCTAATGTGTTTATAATGCTCCTTTTTGTGACACAGTTAAGAATAGACTTCTTAACTGTTCCTGAGCAATTCTGAAATCTTTCTGCAATTTCTTTTTTCTCAAACGTGAGCAAAAATATTTACATACGCAATCTTGTGCCCTAAAACTCTATACCATTAAAAACCCTTTTTAAAACACATTAGAAGAACACTATCAAAAACTTACACCATTACACTCGAGGCCATAAAACGCTCCCACAAAGTGTCCACATGAAATTTTGAAGTACAATTATAATTCTGTCTGAGCAGACTATTATGTCTAACTAAAGTGCCTAGTCACGTGGTCTCAATAAATTACAATAAAAATTACCCGCAAACCGTGAAGATAGTCGGAAACCGAAGTGGGGAGAAAATGTTGGGAAAATACTAGCTAGAGTTCCGTAGAGGCCGACGTTTTGGTACTTTTTAATTTGACATTATAAAGGTTGCTCTTTTGCATTAGAGCTCTGAAAAGCTGTATTAGTCTTTTTTAAGTAAATCATTACTTTTTTCCTTTATTATCCTTACTAAATAACCTTTAGTAAATAATTTAATACGGAAATTGATGGAGAGCGTTGAGTCAAGACATGAAACACAATTACGTTCAAAACTTTCACTGTTTTCAATACATAATATACCTACGTATAACTTATATGGTGTACAAAAATTCCTCCCAAAACAGGAACATAATACTTCCCCGAATCTCGCGGAACCCGAAAAATTAACAGGTGAACGGTACTGTAATGAGGAAAGTTCGAGAATGCCGAAGGATTGCCAATTTAGATATTCAAATCGTGTTCGGTTCATTTTGCGGATATTTTGTGTACGTTACGATGTTTTTTCTAAATAGATTGGATGTGGGAAATTGTCGAAGGAACTTGGTTCGTTTTTTTTTTCGGGGTTTGTAAGGAGTGAATTATCGGAGAGATTAATGCGGCCCTTTCAGGTGTCGGGGTTATCCTGATATTGAAAAGGAACGTAATTTATGTTTGTGGGTATGTTTTCGTGTTTTATGTTGAAGAGGAAAGTGCTTTTGCTTTTGCTGTGCGTAGGAAGATGTAATTTATACATGTTGAGGATTTTGTTTAGAATTACCTAATTGGTATTTTCATCTAAACCCGAGGCTTTGCACAACATGAATGTTTGTGAAATTATAACCTTTTTATAAAGAGTGTGACAGACTACGGAGTTCTTTGCCGGCTCTTCTCCATGAGACCAACTTTTTGGAACCGTGCAACGAGTGAGACATTTCATAGGAGCCTACAAAGGCCTATTTGAAACAAAAACATTGATTTTGACTTTGATCAACAAACGTTATGTTTTTGCATAACACAATAACGAATTTAATTCTATTACAATTAGGTACTACCTACAGCAAGCACGAACCTTCAAATGACACCTATAAAACACCTAAATAACCAATTAACCCTAAAATAAAAGCCCAAAAACACGAGACGCGTCTAATTTGATTCCCAACATGAATACGTAGAGAAACTCAATTTAACTGGTAGTAATGTCGCGAGGCGTCACTAGCGAACTGCGAAATTGCTGTAAACTCAAACATTTCGGGACAAAGTTAGCTTGTCACAAAAACTTAGACTCGCAACTTGAGATGAGCGGCGAAGCTAAAAGTGGGCTATTCTTAAAGTAGTAGATATTTTTTGTAGTGGTCGTTAATTTGAGAGTTAAAATATTTGAAGCTGAATAGGGATGGGGGCAAAGGTACCTGTTTATTGATGGCGAAGTATTAGTAAATTATAAAAACCTCCTCAGCTTTATTAATTTAGTGGTCTGAATGTTAAATCTCAAAAGGTTAAAATAAAGCGGAGGTAAATATAAATTTCAATGAAAAGAAATGACAAATAAACTCGCACAGTAAAGTTTGGCACTTTTACAGCCCTCTCCATTATTTATGAATGTACTCAAAACACGTTCAGTACCTCCAAAAATATACTCGTACATACATTTCTCTAAATGTTGGCAAATCTTGTAACTCAATTTTCACCTTTTTCCCTAGTCTCTGTACACATTTATGTA
This sequence comes from Helicoverpa armigera, assembly GCF_030705265.1. Lineage (NCBI taxonomy): Eukaryota > Metazoa > Arthropoda > Insecta > Lepidoptera > Noctuidae > Helicoverpa > Helicoverpa armigera. Next base: position 1,058,505 of record NC_087132.1, on the reverse strand, counting down.
AGTAAAAATGGTACGTGATAAAAACATTGCTTATAAAAAATAAGTGAGTAGGTATCATATTCTTTTTTTGTTGCCATGAGGCTTAGAATATTATGTTGTGCTAGCTTAAAATGTTCAACATTTTCATTTATTTAAGGAAGTTCTACAACAATCATCAAAATCTTTTGCAAAATAATTTTGTGCGTATTCTATCTGCAAATTAAACTTTATTAAGGAATAAACGTAACATTTCGCAATTTATATTAAAATTAGTTGTAGCAAAAAAAAACAAATCTTTTGTTTAACTTTTTATTAGTTATTAATTTAGTTTAGTATTAGTATTTATTAGTTAAAATCACTCGTTATTTTACCCTATCGAGCGTTAACCAAATCGACCCCCTTCATACAAATCTAATGCAACAAACTACTCTCTTCGCGTTGACTATTAGTTGAATGGCTTTGACGTTAATTTTTATTAGTACACAAAAGTACACGCTTTTGAGCACACAGTTTCGTTCAGTGTGTACTGTCCCACGTTTTCAAAGAGGTCAGCGAAATGGTAGTTCAAATTCTAGTTTATTAATTCTGACATTGGCTAGAACTTCGGTTGGGTTGTGAAAATGTTAAGGAAAGGATTATGTTGCTTAAGTGATTATTTATTTTGACTTTTTATTTTATAGGTATGTTTTACGATCATCATTGGAGACAAAATTTGTTTTTTAGGGATATAGGTAATATTGTTCTGCACTAAGTACCTATCTACCTAATTGAGTAACAAAATAAGAGCTAAGACTTAACGCAAGTTACAACATACCTAGAAACCATCCATCACCTTCCAACAAAAATAAAAATAAACTTACAAATAAGTTTATCCATAAAAATGCGACATTAGCAACAGTCAGACAGACATGATATAACGTCGGAAACACTCTTTGGCAAGGCCTACCTCCATTATGCATGTTGCTAGCGATCTTGGCAAAATTGTGTCATTATGCCAAATACCATGTACTTTGAGAATTTAAAGTTGAGAATATTTCTAGTTGGCAACTACTGTGATATTGTTTTTAATTTCGTAACATATGGCGTGCAGTTCCTGGTGAAAAATTGGCAGACATTTTCTTTCCTGTTGATGTTCTTGAACATTTTTCGCCGTGGAATTCTTTATGCGGAAGGTGGGTGATGTATGTGTTCGACCTTATAGGGTTGTTGGGATATACTATTAACAGTGTTTCTGGGAATAACAGTTGATGCAAAGCTACAGTGGGGCTCGCATATATCCAGCCTCGCGGGAAGGCTTAGTTCTGCTGCCTACGCCGTCAGAAAAGTAAGACAATTCACTGACGTAGATACAGCTCGCCTAGTCTATTTTAGTTACTTTCATTGCGTTATGTCCTATGGTATTCTACTGTGGGGCAAAGCTGCAGATATCGAAAACATTTTCGTACTACAGAAACGAGCCGTTCGTGCAATATATCAGCTAGGTAGCAAGCATTCCTTAAGGGAGCTTTTCAAAGAAATAGGTATCCTTACTGTGGCATCTCAATTCATCCTTGCCAACATACTATATATTAGACAGAATATTCATCTGTACACTAAGAAAAGTGATGTCCACAGTATCAACACTAGGAACAAGCATAAACTGTGCGTACCCATTCACAGGCTTCACAAGGTGCATGGAACATTTAAGGGGCTAGGTATACGATTTTATAATAAACTTCCTCAGTCGTTATTAGAATTGCCATTTGATAAATTTAAAGTCCAAGTCAAATCTATTCTGTCGAAGAAAGCCTACTATACTGTTAATGATTACTTAAACGATAAGAGTAGTTGGTCCTCATGTTAAACACCGGACAGCTTCAAGAGTTATCATTGATAGTTGATGTGATTTATTTTAATTTTATGCGTGACATTTTCCATTTTGTATGTATTCTGACAGATTACCACCATCGTACTGTTTTCACGATGGGTTGTTTCGCAATTTTGTAAATGGTTTACTAGCGACTGTGAATCTATTAGTATTAACTGTTTTCTTGTTATGTGGTTGCAAGTCGTCATGCTCCCTTAGACGGTATTGCTTGCGGTAGCGTCGGTGGTCGGGTTGCCTCCCTCCCTCAAAAATGTGCGAGGGGGGCGATGGCTGATCCTCGCGTTATGCTCGTGAACGGGTGCTGCTTGTGGTACCAGGTCGTCTTGCTGACTACATATTTCTTGACCCGTAATATAATGTGTATGACTTTTGATTTGAACAGTAGTCCTAGTTCACCGTTTTCATTGTTTATGTTGTAAATTTGTTTAATTTTTTTTATATATATAAAAACACATCGTGTTTTACATGTCGGTAGGTACGCCCAAAAACTATACCTATTTTCACTGAATGGAGGCCTTATGTTCTCTCTTTTTTTGTTTTTTTTACACATTATATATATATTTTTTTTTTTGTAGCTGCTTGAGCAATAGGTATGGGTAAGGTGTGTACTAGCTAACATGATTACATGTTTACTTGCTTTTTTTATACAAATTTATGTGTATAATTTTGAGTGATATTTTTATTTATTTTTTTGTATACGGTTCTTCAAACCATACAGACAGAATTGTGTTGCTGGGGAGTTTGTTCCACCACTTCTTCTTCCCAGCAAAAACACATAGGAAGTGGTGAAGGGCGGGCGTTTTGGGGGCTGTCTTTTGTAGATTTGACGTTCAAAAAGTGCTGATTTTCAGCCTACTTTGAATAAATGACTTTTGATTTTGATTTGATTTTGATTGACCTAGATTCCATTTACTTTTGTCTATCTTCGAAGTCAGTAAGATATTTTGTGTCCCAAAGTTTTGGCGTGGAATACGGCGCGAGCCGTTGCTCAAAAACTATTCTTAGGTACCTATCAACATGTAGCGAATGTGCGCGTCGATGTGGGCCTAATTAATAGCAAAATATTTGCTAAATGGTCCTTGATACACATAAACGAGAAGTCAATAAATAATCCCCAATTTGGCCAAATCCCTAAATAAAGAAAAATCTCCGGACAAACAATAAAAAAGTCTTAGAATTTATTGCGTTACTTTACTTAACAACATAAGACAGCGGGTATTAAAATAATGATGATTAAGATGTTTTAATTAAAGTATATTTTTTGTCGGTTCATTAAGTTATAACGAAGCGGGGGTGAAACACGACACCTATTAAAATGGAGCGGTTTCGTACTATGAGTAAGTTTGTTATCAGCCGTTTGGGCTGAGATTAAAGTATACATATAAAATATTTATACTCGTTTCAAACGATATTTACTATGTAGATAATATTGGTAATTTGGGATTTTTATAATGGTGTAGGACTCTAAGTTATGCTTTTGTCTTTACAGATAGTCGAAAGTCTAGCTTAACAAGCAACAAAGCTATTTTAACTAGATTACAAGCAATTTAACGAATATAATTCGAAGATAATTTACTATTATATTCGAAAACAACAGAACAATTTAGTAACCTAAATAATTAGCTACCTATTCTTCACATCAGAGGCCGTCAGGTGGATTTGAGAAAACTTGGCACTAGGGCTTGTTAGGTGATTAAAACTGCAGCCTAACAAGAAGACCGTTTTTTTAACAGCGTTCTAAAACTTCACCATTTTAAAAACACCACCACACAATACACTGAAGTGCAAATAAATCACATTACTGTAAAGTGGGGGCAGTTATAACATAATCGCATCAGAGACGTCCTATAAACAACGGTACCTTGGCCGTGCGTAAATTTTCATTTGTTGTCCGCACAGCGCAACACTATATCATAATTCCACCATTGAAGTCTAAAATATTTCCAAAGCTCACGTGAATTACTGGGCGTTCTGTAAAAGTGCCGTATTTCATGGCATAACGTTATTTATCGATGAAGTTTCGTTGCAATATGTATGAAGCTTTTGTTTTGGGCCGATGATGGCTTGAAGTGTATTAAAATCTGTTTCGGTTTTTTGTTGGTGATGGATTTTTTTTGGACAGTGTGGATCTATATTTATTTTGTACATTTTTGTCGGAATAAAATGTGTTTTATTCTTAAAAGACTGAATCGCTGTATGTAGATTTGAAATGACAGATCAGATCATTCAAGTAGCCTTTGGAGTATTCAAATTTTATTTAGGTTAACGAGCAATTACGACATCTTTCCTAGGTACTTATTTAGTAAATACTATACGAGAGATAAATCACGGATATAGCTAAACACTTTTAAAATAACTAATTAATTTTATTTAAAAAATCATGAATTTCTATGAACTCTGACTCAAAACTTCCTCATCAAGGAGGATCAAGCTCATGTTTGCTTACATTTGATCTTCATGACACAAGACTCATAAATTCTTATCTGCCAGCAATACCAGCGCTGTAAGTAAGCGATTAAAGCGCTTTTATCGCTGGGTAATAAAAACGTGTGTGACGTCACTTTCGTGGCTTTCAAGCTCAACCAAAATGTATTTATGGTAGAAATTGTATATCAGGACTTTTTGCTATGAAGAGGCAGGTACAAATGTAGCAAGGTCAATTTACTGCAGATTTCAATAACCTATGTATCCATCTCTTTGGTTGGTGATCGTATCTTGTAGGTACATTTGCCCCACACAAATTATATAATAACATTGTTTCTTACTCCCCAACTACATTTTTGCCATACATCATCATCTTCAGCCTTTTATCGTCCCGCTGTTGAGCATAGGCCTCCTCTCACACAGAGAAGGATTGAGCGTACCTACAAAAAAATAAATAATTAACTAGAAGACCTATAAAATCATGTTTACTACCCAACAGACATAACATTCATGATCTACGTGCTAACATAAACTTTTTATTTCAGGTATAATTTTGATAGCACTTTCCCCTGTAATTCAGTACTGTGAATTGACCTCACCTAGCTCTGAATTACTTCAAGTGAACTCTCTTTGACATAAATTTGGTGATTCACAAACTGTATACGGGGGAACAAACAATTTTATTAGCTTAGATAGCACAAAGTGTGTGATAAGAGTGGATTAACAGAAGGTTCATTTCTGAAGCGGTTTAGAAGCATTTTTTCAAATGAGGTCGATGCCACATGACAAGGTGTGAGATGTTTTTTTCCTAGTTTAACATAAGATGTGAAGCTTGATCTTATCGTTGTCGATAATAATGTACCTCAAAGTAATTTTTGATGTATTATTTGTTTTATCCCAAAATTCTTTAAATTTAAGTATGGCCGTAATAAAGTTTCTTGTCTGTACCCTGAAGGCTCCGAAACTATTAAACCGATAAAAAAAAATACAGTTGGAAACTTCAGTTTTCCCGTGTAACATAGGCTATTTTATCCCGGTACGGGCAGTGGTTCTCATGGGATGCGGGTGAAACCGCGTTGAAATGGCTTTATTTTTACTTAGGATTTTTAACTCTGTGTAAACTAGGACTTTTCTTGTCAATCTTCCTATGACTGACATGTAAGTTAGGCGTTATAAAATAAGGGCCGTTGTCGGCTCGCAAGTAGGTTTTTACTGCCAATAACTGTGCTAATAACTTTGTCAGTAAAATGGGTTTACGTTATACGTTCTTACGTACCGATGGATTTCATGGGGGATGGCTAGGTATGTGTGTGCGTTTTTCTGTTTGTTATTGTAATTTAATGGGATGCTGTATAAATAGGTATTACTTGTAAGAAAGTTACTTTTGTCATTGAAATGAAACTCGTAAAACCTTCTTTGGATTTTCTTCAATGCTGAAACCTGTTTAAGAAATATAAATAATTGATATTTATCAATTATATTTAAACAAAAAACTTGTAAACAGATAATTTAAACCCGATATAGGTCTAACTAATTTAAAATTAATAACTGTAGCAAAAATTAAGTTTAAAATTAAATAACAGAGAAAATTAAACAATCATTATCTTCACAATACTCGAGGGAATATTATAAACTATAGTAGAAACTCCTCCGTGCACATGTGCATAATTTATATCCCTAACTAAGTCAATTAATAAGGGCAACTGAAACTACTAATTTCCCTTAGAAATGTGCTATGGTAAATTATGGGATGGCTTAATAAAAGGGATTCCCATAACTTCCCATGAGTGTCGTTATAAGTGGCTATGGACTTTGGACACCATGGATCCTAAATTATTGGTAGAGGTTATAATAAAATGACTTTCCGGTGACATGAATTGTGAATATCTTAAAGTTAATTAAACGTTTTTGCTGTGACAAGTTCTTTTTTTTTAATTGGAAGCCATTCATTTTTAGGCAAAAGAAAATCTACGAATCTACCAAAACAGCTTTAAAAAAAACTCTTTTCCAAGAAATTTCTCCGAAAAAATACCCATTTCAAAAACCAGCAATAGTAAGAACTGCCCCACACAGCGGCTCTCAATTCCCCCACAATTTAACACAAAAGTAGCTGAATCGATGCATTTAAGACCACAAAACTCTAAAAGGAAATAGCGTTCAAAACTTTGATCACTGGCCAAATGTAATCCGTACCTGAAAGGTCCCGAATACACGGATCTTGGCACGAATTCTTAAACTGTCCCATGCTATGTTAAAATGAATACCTAGCTGTGTAGGTTACTAATGAAACTCGATTGAAAGTCGCTTGTGAAGTCATGTGATTATCACGCAGCGATTTGAACAGCTAGATAGATATGTCGTAAAACAACGTTTTAATGTAGGATAATGTTGTGGGTTTAAAAATATTGCAGTGAGAATCATTCCCAGGACTATACTTGGGACTGCCATAAGTAATTGTTTACTAATCATTTTTAAATATTTTTTATTTTAATGTCAGACACAGTTTACTTTTTTCGCAGCAAACGTTACATTAAAATGATTCGTTTTACCAAAGTTACAGTAACAGCAACAAAGCTATCAAACCACTAAACGTATATATTTCTCTCATTTATTTGTACACAATAAAATTCTGATCCACCAATTTCTAACAATCGAATCTTATTACACTAGTTCACGAGTTTTAGTCCATTTTTACCAGCAACCAGGGATAACTAATTTCCTATGTCATGTTCAGTAGCTTTCGCATTGAAGAGTACCCAATAACTTCTCTTCCATGTTTATAAGCGTGAAGCATGACTTCTCAGTGATAAGCTATCGAGAACGAACAGTAGTATCAACATCCTCACTATAATGTAGCGTAGAAATTTTGCCTACACGCCGCCGGGACAGGTAGGCGCTGCGAAATTACTTAACGACAGTTTTAAAGTAGTGGGGAGAATAATTACAGTGTAGCCAGGACCTTGGCTGTAGTGTGGGGTGACTTTGTTATTAGTGTTTAGGGAATATTTTTAGGAGGTGTTAATGTACGGGAATCGTTGAGAAGTATTTATGAGAAAAAAATGTTATGAGTGTTAGATAGCCTATTAATCAAAGCTACAGGCTATATTTTATCTTTTTAGCAAATACATAGTTCCTACAGAATGTTGGTGAAACCGCTGGCGGAAGCCTGTACGGATATAAAATTATTAAATGTTTCAGAAATAGCAAATCAAGACCAAATACAAAATACTATTCAAATATTCTAATATTAAAACCACTAAACAACATTAAACACAAAGCCTTAATCAAGACAAAAATGAAATTATTTACAACAGTATCGTCTAACAAATTGGACGAGAGTCGTTTCTTAAGAAACACATCCTCATCAGCAATTTATATCACGCTAAGATATCTCGGCGAACTTTAATTAAATATCATCGTTAAAAATATTTATTGCAAACAAAGTAAAGTCTCGCATTTTTATGAGTATTTAAGAGATACAGCAAAGTAAGAATGGTACACTCGATAAATATGGTCGGGAGTAATTAAGAGTTCGCCGCCGTATAATTTTATTTCGCCTTAAAAATTAAGCGTTTGTTTTGCTAACTGTTTTATCTTTTAAGGCAGGCTGTGAGGAAATAATTAAGAGAAGAATTTAATTTTCATTGCAAATAAAAACTAGTTATTTTCTGTCCTATGATGGATAGATATCGTTAATATGCGACTAGATTGACATTACTTCCTGGACTGGACCTCGATATAAAATCACGGAGGACACATCACTACGTAGTATAAAACAAAGTCGTTCTTTCTGTCCCTATGTGCCTTTGTACGCTTAAATCTTCAAAACTACGCAACCGATTTTCATGCGGGTTTTTAATAGATAGGGTGATTAAAGAGGAAGGTTTATATGTATAATAACATACATTAAATAGTGGGGAAATACTGTTATCCCGTGCGAAGCCGGAGCGGGTCGCTAGTGAAATCTAAAATCGCCAATCCGCCTTGAACAAACGTGGTGATTAACTCTGCTTCTGATCGTCTTGCCGTGGGACATTAAAAATTATTAAGTCCTTTGAAATCGCTGAAAATAGTCAATAATAAAAATAGGTTTATTCTTGTAGCACGAGCAAGAGATACATCTGAAGATAAGATACAAACGTATTAGATAACAGAGGTCATAACTACCACAAATAATATTTTACACCGCAACATAAACTGACAATGTAACGCATTGCAACCGCCGCGAGACTACGATATTGTTTTATGATACAATAGACGGTTCTATTCGCAGGTATGTTGAAAGGTTTTAGATGGCGAATTTATGAGGGATTTGTGGTATTGTTTCGGATAAATACCACTAGCGACCACCCGCGTTGTCACCCGTGTTTCGTGGGAAGTACTTCGCGCATCAGAATAAAAAGTAGCATATAACCCTTCTCATAAATGGGCTTTCTAACAGTGGAAGAAGTTTCCAAATCGAACTGACAATTTCCAAGATACAGCCTTCTACCAAATAAACCAACAATATAATATAAGTATAGATAAAAAACTTCTAATAGCGTAGACATGTACCTAATGGAACAATAATGGAGGTTACATGATGTCAAACTTTTTTTTATAAATTATTTTATGTGTATCGCTGGCTGCTAGTTTGATCATAGAAAGTGCGATAGACACCGTTAAAAAAAGGATTCCAATTCACAAGACCGCGACTGATAAGTGTTAGCATCGTAAACAATCACTAAACATGCACTTCACAGTTCAGCCCCCGAACCCTGCATCACCTCACAAGCCACAAATCAACAACTACCGCAATAAAACAAACGACAACAGCAACCAAACATTTAACAGCTTATCCAGCTTATCTAACGCGACCAGTATTTATCCGAACACTGGAATACATCAGTCGTTACAGGAACCATTACACGAACCCGACATGCAATTAATTCTAGCAACCATCTACTTCGGTGACTGAGCGGCAACCGATTGTGTTTGCAACCAACTATTTATCGTTGGGTAATGAGACCGAAGGGACATGCTATTAATATGTGTTTAGAATGCGCTTGATTGGGGAGCGTTTAGGTTTTAAGTGTAAAGGAGGTTGCAACGTGTTGTGTAGCTTGATTTTTGTGACGTATTGATAGATGGGTTTTATTAGCAGCTTCTCTTGAATCACAAACTTATATGAAACAAGCAATGCTTTTTATGATCGGTACCAATGAATTGGTGTCAGAGTGTAAAGCGTAGGTACATTAATTTCAACAATTTATAACTTAGGTAAAACAACCTATAAAATTTGCAATACTTAAATTTCTAAAGCTACATCCCACATTTTATTCAATTTCGTGGAATGAATAAAAACCACTTGATTTCAAAGCAATTGAAATTGTCTTATAAACGGTTGCCAATAAAGCAATCGTTGCAGCAACAGTTGAACGGCCTGTTACAAATAGACAATGCTTGTATAAATTACGGAGTATGAAAACATTGAGACTACGATTTGGTTGTGCCAGGAAAGTTTGAGTGTATAGAGATGCATATTTTGTGCGGTAACGTCGACAAAATAGAAATAATTTCTAGCAAGAATTGAATCTGAACTGCTAAATTTGTAAATGACAGTCAACTAAACGGGACCCTAAGACAGCTATCAGTCAGTCTAGCCAGGCTCTCTGAATACACTAGTTCTCATGAACCGTTATAGCTAAACTATTAAATCTATCACAGACAATACAGTTTTATCACCGCCCTTGCTGAAATATTTTTTATTATAGAAGTTATAAATATTTTTTGAATTCTTTGAAATAGGTATAGGTAGTTAAGTTATTTTTTATTGTCCTTATATTTATTTCCATATTTATTCTTCGATATATTGCGACGTTAATAATTGATTTACTGCAACCACTTAAATCTGCTACAATTGTTATAGCTCCAAAATAAACGTGTATAAACTTATCAAATCAAAATACACACCCGTATACACTCACCATTTTGGCGACCTCGGGTCCGCGGTCGGTAAAAAGTGGTGTGTAATTAAATCGCGGCTCGCCAAGAAACTGTCAATATCTGCAGCCGGGAGGCTCATAACCTTAACTTGGCAGGTGACTGTAAACTATTGTTTTATTTTTGTTGCAATTTAAAGAATAATAGTATCGTAATATTAGAATCTTTGAAAGAGTCTGTCTGTTTGCTTAAACGCTCTTATCTCAGGAACAACTAGTCCGATTTAAAAACATATTTTAGGCCATTTATTGAGAAAAGCTTTTAGTAGCCCAGTGTTAGAGTAGTTACCACGGCGGGTTAAAAATACTTTATTTCGGTGGAATAACAATGTTATTTTGTTACAGCTTAAACTTACTAATGAATGATTTCAGAACTGCTCATTTGACAAGAACAGTACAAAAATCATTGTAATTTTTACTATACATAGATATAATATATGAAAGTTGTTTATTTGTTCTATCTATACACATACGTATATCATAATATGATCAGTTTATTAGCTACCTGAGCAACTTTCTCTGAGCGTTCTGATACGGTTTTATGACAAGCTTGCTCATACATTGTCTGGATATTATCAACTTTTGTTAAATCGTGCGCAGATAAGAGACAAAATTGTATGGAATTTAAACAAATTAAAAAATTATCGTGATTTTGGCCACGTTTTGACTACTTTGAAATAGTTTTTATAAGACTACTAGCTGTTCTCCGCGGCTCAATAAGTAGAAACAGGTGAAGCTAATAAAAAGCGTGTAAAAAAGTAAACTATTCGGTAAAAGTTATCTACCCTATCTCAGGTTCAATGACTGCCTATGTACCATTGGCATAAAAACGCGACAGACAGATAAACAGCTAGACAGAGTTACTTTCGCATTTATAATATTAGTGAGGATTAGAGAAATTAAAAAATTCTTTCCGTTAACATCAACCACAAAATTCTGAAAATAAAACCCAAATCTAACTATCACAGCTATTTAGTATCTCACCACACCACAACTTTACAGCCAAAATATGAGCCATAACAAGACAATGTGACTTTACTTACCCACACATACATTAACGCAACACTCAGGAGGATAGTGTTCACCACTGGTTGTAAACCGACAATGTAACGCGCGCCATTCGAAAGGATTTAACCGTTGATGGATTGTCTGGGTGATACTCAATAGAATGATGAAATAAAGGGTGTTTATGTATTGGCACGGAGCGGGGATGTTGCCAAGATTAGTTGTGGGTTTTTGTTGTTATTAGTTTTTGTGATTAAATATTTAGGTAAAGAGGTAAATAAGTAAGTTCAATAAGCATGATGTTTAAAAATATGCAAATAGTAGGTACCGTGACGATAAAAGCCCCCATTCTCGAGTTTTAATGCGTTTTAGTTTATTTTTGAAGCATCATTCTAACAAAAATCAATGTACGACATTTTTTCGTTTTCCCTAACGTCTTGTTAACAAGTAAATACTTTTGCACACAATTATTCCGATAAAAAAATATGTAAAAGACTCTGTGTTTATATTTTAATATCTTCTCTCCTGTTTTATCTTGGAAAGCGTCTCAAAATTTAAATTTTCTTTAGGAACATACATATAAAGCGGAACGTCGAGAATTTACAAGTCGTAATGTTTCAATTTACTTGTAAATCAGTTTAAGTTGCACAAACACAAGGCGTTGCGGAAAAATCCAGAGTAGTGTTGCGTCTGTAGCGAACGATCCCTAATATGTTAAGGATAATAGGGATGGGACATGGTGAAGAAATATTACTACGTAATGGAGAAGAATTATTCTGGTAACAAATACAACATAATGGTACATGTTCAAAGCACCAAAGACAGAAAACAAATGAATTACAACTATTCTTTGGTACCTTACAAATACTTCCCTCGTGACTGCTTAGCGTTTGGACTGAAGGATCAAGAAGCAGATACTGAGTAATTTACTTTGAAAATTCTTTTTAAAATTAGGTACTTAATTATTAGAACATTTTGTAGATTGAGGTTCTTAAGTTAATGTGGTATCTGTACCTTGAATATGAATATCTATACTGACCGAACTCATCAGAAACTCCTTAATTAATTATCCTCCAAACATAAACGAAGCCACATAACCCAACTAGTCTCACATAATCCTGCTCCAAGTCCCATCCCTACGCCTCAGCGAGGCGACGCGTACTTTGCATGTTGAGTGCGCTTGATACGGGCAACGCCTTTTGCACTTCACCCAGAATGCATTCCAGTTATCCAATTCAATTCCAAGTTTATGGAAGCTTAGAACATGGTTGACTTGTGGGTTTTGGAGATTGATCTTGGAAAACTTCATTAATAAAAGAATAACTGAAATAGCATTGTTTGAAATCCCAAAAATTTTGTAATTATTTTTGGGATTGCAAACAATGAAGGTAAACTTATTTATGAACACTCATCGTTATGAGCAATATAATATCCCCTGCAAGCAATTTTTGACACATAATTTAAAAATGTAACTGCTGTAGCTATGGCTGTAGCTATGGCTATTCTTCTATGAGCAAATTTTGCCCAAATCACTGAACAAATACACACATACCAAGCTTTGACGACTACCCTATTACCCTATTAGCAACATTATAAGCCATAGACAATAAACATTTTCAAAATGAAAATGTTTAGTATAGGGCAAAATAAACCAGACCAAAATAGAGCATCGGCTATTCAAAGTTCATCTAAAACTGAGTCAAAATTAATGCTCATAACCACCCTTTGAACATTTGAGGAGCCAAACATTTCAGTGAACAAAATAACACTTCATAATAAAACTACGATTTAGTAGCGAATACATGTGACGACGCGTACGTGAGTTGTCTGTCCTTAACTATGTACGAAACAAAGACTTATAGCCTGGAAAATCCTATTTCAAAACTAACCTAGCCAAACAATATTCAACCTTAAACGTAGGTGGTAGGGTTGGGTTTGCGTTGTGCGCGAAAATTTCGGTAGATAATTCAGTTTTGAAAAGCGTCCTCCGTCTTGCATCAGTTTGTTGTTGATTCTTATAATTTTGAATTAATGAACGTTGCTTGTTTTATATGCTTTTCGGCGTTGGTACTTTGTTCCTTTTTTACGTTTTCACAGCTGTTGAACTGTAATTTGACCATTTTGTATGAAAATAGTTGAAGTTTAAAGAACAATAAAAATGGTCGTCTTCATAAAAAGACTACGAGGACTCGCTACGGCGTAGCAGCTACGTCAGCTCGCTGTCGTAGCAGTTACCGCTACGAGCTACGCTGTCGCAGCAGGTGACCGATCAGCGAGTCGTTCAATAACTCACAATGCTTTTATTCATTGGTGAGCCATTTTGTCAAAGGAATATTGATCGTTTTATAACACAGATTTTTACAGGAAAAAATGAGTTTTTCCCAGCGAATACCCATTTCTAAGTTGACCTTCAAAAAGTGCAGGTTTCAGCCTACTTTGCATAATGACTTTTTATCTTTATATCTTTAGGAAAATTTAATTAGCACGTTGACTGATCTTTTTAACAGCAAAAATAATTTGAAAAATGGCTTTATGTACTAGCCTGACCGACATTACAAAGCGGCACTTTCGAGCTAACATTCTGCATTCAGCTTGCCAATTCATCCCACTAAAAAGGCTAAGACCACAAAACGTTCCATTCACAAATTCACATCGCAATTACGGGGACAATTTTTTGTTTTTTTTTTCGGGCAAGCGGTTGCCAAGTGTCCTATATGTCCAGGATGTTTGTGGTCCCGAGTGGCCGGCCAGATTGTAATTAAACCCTCTCTTGCCAAGAAACTGTCGGCCAACAACATGTCGACCGCACATGTCTCGTGTTTTTTCGCCAAGTTTTACAAAGCTAATGTTTTATGAATTTTTCGCGAGGATTTTTTTTTTCGGGAGTACTCGGTTTATGGGAGTTGGATGACAGACTTGGACGAGGAGGCGTTGAAAAATTTATGAGGCTACTAGCTGCTCCCTGTGGTTCCACCTAGCTCGAGGAAACTACTGTTGGCACTTGGATAAAAAGCAGCCTTTGTCCTTTTTCAATCGCTAGACTATCTATTATGTACCTACCTAATTTAATTTCATTCTTTCAATAGTTTTGACGTGAATACGAAACACAGACATACCGTATACTTCACAAGCAAACATCCGAAAAAATGAGCTCAACTTTCATAATAGCCTCCAAAAATTCTCAGTCCTATAAAATTCACAACACCAACCAACGAAACCTTACACTTTCATAACCCACAAATAAAACCGTTCCCATAAAAACTGTAGGAAATCACATTCGGGCGATATATCGTAAGTTTAAAGACAATGACGAGTATCGGATTTGGATCGCCGCCACACGCTCTCGACAATGAGCCGATTTAGGCGGACGCCGTGACGGGAAGACCAAGTAGACCGTCACTCTTGTACAGTTTGTTATGACTCATAATTGTTACATTATTGTATGTTTTGGAGATGGAGATAGAATCTTTATTTTGTGCACGAAAATTTATGGATTATTTTCTTAACTTATGGAGGTCTAAATATGGTTCAAATTGAGGACCATTTAGTTATGCACAGTCTTTTATGTATGGATAGTCTGACCTCTTGGCTTTCACGTTCGTGCTGGAGCTGACATAACATGTCTTACCAGAGATTAGGGGTATACTTTGTACCTAATAAAAATGTTATATTAGCGCTTTTTTTTAAGGATAATCCAGAAAAGAAGAATAACAAACGCAGCCACAGACGCAGGTAACACGTTATAAGACAACTTTTTTTTTTTAATTACTGTTTAACTGAATATATCCGAGATGCAATCACTATACTTCAAAAACCGTAAATACTTTCATAACCCACAAAAAACTACATCAGAACCTAATAAAAAACTCCAGCAACATTAGTATAAAATATCTGGTATAATGCTGAGATTCGTTACCTGTCCCACATCGCATTATGACGCTTTTGTATTCCGGTTCTGCGCCAAGTTACAATGGCTCCGAATGTACCGTCATAGGTGGCCCGTGACAAATGATGGGGACTATGCACCCACTTTGTGGTTACATTGACTGATTGCCAGCGGTCGCTGCGGTGGTTTACAAATCGGAAGGCTTTTTGGGAGTTTTAAGTAAGTGTGTTTGTTTTTTGGAGGAGTTCAGATTGACTTAAACACGGTAAACTTTTTCCTATAAGGTGTGACGCTTACAATATCCACTTGAGGTTTTAGGGTGAATTTCTAGTTATAGAAGAAGATTCAAGAGGCTTTCCACAAAGGGTAAGTTAGTAGCAGTTTGACTTGGGTTTTCAATTGATGAGTCGCTCTATCCCAGCGGCTTATTGGCAACGGAATAATAATTGCATCGCATGAGAATATGTTATACCTTTGATCCCACACAGACCTTTTAAATTATTCTCATACTTATAATACATTCAATTTACCATCATTCTAAAAGGAGAAAGTAAAACTAAAAGGATGCCACTAATGACTAAAACTACCGACATTAAAACCCTTCACCTTTATCTCGCTCGTTTTAAATACAAAATGGATAACACACGGCTATCCGACGTAATTTGTAAGCTAAACAAAAGTTTAATTTTAATTAGAGACACTTGAGCACGCACTAGACGGAAAGCGCCCCTGTATGCTGTCGTATAGTATTTGTTTTTCATACTAGCTGAAGCATACGACTTTGTATGAGAATTTTGAATTATTTTTTGTTTAATTTTCACGTAGCTCATGGTTAATATTCGGGTTTTGAAACCAAGTTATTACCTTGCAAATATGTTTTTCTAACAGTTGTTTGGTAAATCAAAAAATCTGTATGTTTAATGTAGGGTATCTAATGGCTAGAATCATGGATGTAATTTTTATCAAATTAGCATTTTAATTTTTTCGAAGTGCGAGAAGCTAACGGACAGAAGTATATGTTTTGTATTACACGTCTAGGTTTTAGCTCACAATTCTGACATGAAGAGAGATGAGTAAGTATAAAGACATTATTTTAAAGTTCTTGTCCAATAACTTTGCTTCGCCGAAGTTTGACTCAACAGACATGCAGTCTTTGGTTAATATGTAAGTACTTACATTACATTTTGAATAGCATGAAATCATTAAAATCCGAATTCCGATAAGCAAAGCTCTACGGAGACTTGCAATATCTCAACCTAAAAAAATATGTACCTACTTAACATAAAATATTATAAAAATAAAATGCTAACGTTAAAATGGTTTACTTCCTTGAAATCTCAACAGAGTGCACGGGGAGGTAAGGCTCGGAGGAAGGAGATCATGAACGGAAAATACATTTTTGTGCCGCTTGGACAGATTCGTTCTCTAGGGATGAAGAGTATACCTCACCGCCTTACTGAGGGAAATGGATTCATCATATTTTATTAGAAGATTTTTTTATCAAAGATTTCTTATCAAGGTTTTTTTAAATACCTAAGAAGTAAAGGTATCTAGATGACAACTTATCCTGCCCTTGTACATTCGCGGCAATTGGAGTGGCGAGTGGGTGAAAAAGAGAGTGTAATTCGTAAGTCTGAGTTTTAGATAAGCAAAAAATTTAGTGGACGCTTATTTTGTGTTTTAAAGAACATAAAAATTTCAAAACTTATAAAAACTTGTTTGGCGTTTGGCAGGCCTAGTTATTTTTTGTAAATTCTTCATAGACAGTGCCTTATAAACGTGAAACGTGTCCGCGGCTGAGTGTCTTCGCTACGGTAAGCTTTAGAGCTACGTCGTGAGAAAATCCTAGACCTTCTAAAGGATTATCCGTAGAACAACACAAAGAGAGTCACAAATGCTATGGAAAGAAAGCACACTTGTATTGTTGTTGTCACCTATATTTCGGCACTGTGTATATATGTTTTTAAGTTGGTTACGTTTCCTTGTTGCTCTACCTATAGCTCGTTCGCACACGAGACAATATTTCATTAAGGAGAAACGCATACCAGCCTTTTGGGCCATGGTCCATCCAAAAGATGTTTTACGAAGATGTCCAAAAAATCTAGGTGGAAGGATAATAGGAGTGATGTGTTTTCTTTATATAATTCGGCGATTTAAAGTATAAGTAGTTTAGTTTCTTATTGATCCAAAAAAAACTGGGTATGACGATTTCAAACACGTTCCTTAATATAGGGATAGCAGGTACTTACCGTGATGGAGCCGTTTAATTGCAATATGTCGCTTAGGTACTTATCGTCGTGTAAATAAATACAGTAAATTCACATCTTCAATTTGAAATCGGTTAAAAATCTCAAAGGACCGAAGTTGGTAGGTAGAAACTAATTAGAGTACAAAAGGGGTAAGTAGCAGTGTATTAATCAAGTCGCCAAGTCCATTAGTAAATGTTCGCGGGACAAAAGAGTTGGTAGACAATCGATATAATCGCGCGGTGCCCGCAAAACGCTTCTTGTTTTGTAGGGTGGCCATGATTCAGTCAAAATTACTGTAATCAAACTGGGCCCCAAAATCGCCAAAAATATATGCTACAAGACAGACCCCAAAACGTCAATTCCTATGTGTGTTTTGCTGGACTGTATTTTACAAAGTAAAAAATTGGATAATTATGATGTAACTTAAACGTACGTTAAATGGTATCTTTCAAAGAAGGTAAAATAAATGTAAGACACATTTTTGAAAAAATAAAACTAAGAGATTGTCAACCCAACAAGGAAGTGCTCCATTCGGATATTAGTATATTTTTCTATCAAACATTTTACAATAAATAAATAAATTACCTACCAAGTTACTTTAAACATTCTTCATGCCTCTCAAATAATAATTATTTTCTTTAATTTTCAGTTCAGCATGGCCACCGTACTTGAATGTCACCTACAAAAGAGCGATGATGGATGAGCAGTATCGTCTGAGACGCTACACAGAGCACTCTGTTCTCTAATACTTTTTAATGAAATGAAATGTTTGTGTGGTTTACTTTTGACAGCATTGCCTAACGTCTAGGTTTAGATGGACCTAGGTAACTAGAAATATCTACACTTTTGTAACTACCGCTACCGCTATAGCTTCGATGTATGCCGTAAAAAATCGGCCATTTTTAATTTAAAAAAATGTTTATCTTTTTACAACATTCGCGCCGTCACAACAAAGCAAAAGACTTACCACTTAATATCGAAATTGATACACGCGTATAAATAGTGTCAAAAAGTTACAAACTCACATACATACCTGCACACGTGGGCTAATAAACATTATTGTCCTCATTTGCATCAGGCAGTCGGGTAAAAGAGGCACTTCCTAGGTTTCGCACACAGGTCTTCGGGGTTGAAAATCATCTCCATCGTTTGAGCGTTTTATTGTAATAAGGTATCAAACACGCACAAAATTCACAAACGCACTTTCACATATTATTAATACCGCGATAAAATCTGTAAAAGTAGTTTTATGTAAATGTCTAATATTCGCGAAAGTATGAGAAATCAATATTAACTACTTAGGTGGGTTTAAGTTTTATAAGTAGGGTAGGTAAGTATAGTTACTTGTAATTTTCACGTAACCCAAAGTGGCACCGAGCGGATCTATATCTCAAAACGAAATGCCTTCGGGAATTTTCAAGTGATTGGTCTGATAGCTAAGTACTGTCGTAAAACATGAGGTGTCTGTATTCAGTAGGCTCACAACGTGGGTAGAGTAACAGTAGTTGAAATACCCACATTAGTATCTAGCTTGAGAGGCAAAGTTTTAAACAAGCTATATATCATAGGTTTTAATAGTGTTACCACACGTAGTTACATATTTACAACGTAGATTAATTAATTAGGAATACATAAGAAACCATATCCAAGAAAAGTTGTATCACAGATTACTATACTAAAAGTTATCTGGTAATAAAATTGTTTAAGCGCCATCTATTAATTGTAATCGGTACTTTTTGCAAAATCATGTCTGGCTAGGGCCATCTATCCCGAATATTCGCCATGTGGTAAGCTATTCAATTGTAGGTGGCGTCCCCATGTTTTAAGCATTCCGTTGCTTATATAAAAAAAACACTGGTACTCACCTGCATCAGACTTGACTGGAAGTCAACCCCAATTTAGTCGGGGCTTGGGAGATGATGATGATGGAGAAACAGTTTATAGAAATCCAGCTTAAATCAACAATCTGGCTTCAACCTGTAACAAACTGTCATATAATAATAACATGTAAAAATCAAATAAAACAACATCTTTTCTAGATATTTATAAACTTTATTTATTACAAATAGACAACAGGAATGTTAGCGTGTTTACATGAACCCTATTTTAATATAATATTACATGATTATCTTATCCCAAACTCTTGTAGAAAGACATATTGTATTTGATATACTACATTCTATGTAACTTGTTTGTGTGAAATTCAAACATACAGCACGGATCTCACTCAATACAATTATTAAACGTATATAAAGATTTGTGATGTGATTTTGACCTTTAGAATTTAAAAAGATCATCATCTCCTGAGCCTTTTCCCATCTATGCTGGGGTCGGCTTCCAGCAGAATTTTAAGAGATACTTTAGATAATTTGATAACCTAATAAATATAAATTACTTCGCCGTTCAATGGCGTGCTGTGGGTGAGTTCGGGCCTTAAATTTATCACAGTTAACGTGCCAATATCTACCGACATGTATTTTCAAACAGTGTGTTATACTTTTGTTAGCATAATTGCCAAAATATTAACAATACATTTATGATATCTAGCTATAAATATTATATAGTACATAGTAGTGCAAAAACAGCTTACTTTGTGTTGATGTTTTCACCATGAAATCTTACATTCCTCTTTGCAGTCAGTAAGAGAAATAAAATTTGCTTTGTATTGTACAAATAGTTTAGTCATACATATAATTTAAATAATAATATAAATAGTTTAGTCATATACATATATAGTTTAAATCGTCATATAGTTTAGTTAGACTTTATATTTTTAATTTAATAAATACCTTTTCATATTATGTATTTATTAATTATAAGGTGTGATATAATTACGAATTTGTGGAAGATGTTGTAAATAATACTGCTATAATAAATATGTTAGAAAAATATACTACAATTGTTTTAATTCACTTTGTATGTTAGAGAAGTTTACCTTCTACCACAAGTTTACCACTCTAATTCGTACTTAATATTACTTTAATATGTATAGTTTTGTAAATTATTTGTATTTATAGATTTTAGTTACAACAAATCATATTTAGGAAAAAATAGCTTCTATAGTGCAAACAATCGAATGAGAGAATGCTAAGTACGAGTTGCACTCGCGAAAAATTCACAAAATATATCTACAGGCTATAAAATCATTATTATTAAAAATAAAGTGAATAAAAATAATAGCTTCTTTAGCAATAAGACAATATTTTTTGTGTTTATTCCAGTAGCGCCTCATCTAAATTATTTTCAAAATTCCCAAGAGCCCTCATCAAACAACAAGAACCTTTTTAGAGAGATCACACCCTTTCTTACAGTCCATAATACATTCACATCGCAGTGTCTATGAAAGATTATCGCGTCTTCACAATGACAATTAAATAACAATTTAGACCAAAAAAATGCACTCCTTTTCTATGTAACATCTTTTACTCTGTAACATTTCCAAACTTTACCGTCGAGAAAATAACTATGATATACCATAACATAGCACACATAAATAATCTTCAAACGCAAATCTACAAATAACTGCGTTCCGGATGAACTTTAACGAAATTAGCGCACATAAACTTCAACAAAAAATGCTCGAAACCTCATAGATTGTTTGAGACCATATTTTTCTCCGTCGTAGTGAAGTGCAGGACGGCTGCTATTGCGTTCAACATGTGTTTTCTGCCGGCGTAGTCGGTCGACATTAGGTATGCCATCACTACGTTTTTTAGGTATTCTAGATTTGCACCTTCTCGGGATTGGATGCGACGTAACCTGTAAAGTTATGGAAAATCAATGATTACCTCCAAAAAAATGATTGGTGTTGAAAATAAATGGTTGGTGTAGTTTTGCAATAATATTTGAATTTTGGTTATAATATAGAGTATATACGGGTGGTATTAAAAACTCCGGTAACTTCGTAGTGGAGTAAGTATAATAAGTAGTGGACCATATAACAGTATGACAGATTACTATACGAGTAAGGGCTGATTTTTCAATCATCAGTTAACCTCTATCTGAAGAATAAATATGGCGGTTAGGCATATTTTCCATACAAAAGCTGTCAAAACGTTAAAAATATTCCTCAGATAAAAGTTATCTGGCGATTGAAAAATCAGCCCTAAACCGAATTAACATATGTAAGAAAGGGTGTCGAAGCGTCAACGCAACGCAGGTATGGCGCAATGCATTATAACGTTGCGATGACAAAAAACTAAAAAATTACCTGTCAATTTCCTCTTTCAATGTCCTTATTACTTCCTTGAAGCGCTCTTTTTCAATAGTAGCTTCACGTTGACAGTCTCTGTAAATTGAAGCAAGAACAATTAACGCAGTGTCAGTACAATTTTGATAGAATTTGTTTGATTAAAAAAGATTTCTACTCTGAATATAGATAAAAATATAGATTTTGGTTACTTTTTATCCTGATAAATTAACTGGTTTACCTGAATTGTCCCTCCATAATATGCTTTTCTTTCCTGAGTTGCGATATGTCGAGATCCTTCCGAGCTAACTCGTGCGCATAGTGTAACATATGCGGCGGTGCTGACACGTCCTGAAACATTATCATTCACATTTTAGTCTAATAATTATTGACACTGTTTCCCAAAAACTGATAAATAAGTCATGGTCGACGGTAATATGTCTGGAATCCACAAAGTTTTCCCGAATCGTCTTTGATGTTAAATAATAACATTTGTAGAACACTTAAGAAAAAGTACAGATGTCAAAAAATATATTTTTTGTTGATACTCTAAAAGGTCCAAAACTACTGAACTGATTTGAAAAATCTTTTCACTGTTCAGAAGCTATCCCCGTGTAACATAGGGCATATTTTATCCTGGTGCGGGATGTAGTTCCCCCGGCGAAACCCCGAGTATCTGATACTTCCTTATAAATAATAACACCAACATACCGTAAGCATCCCATCTTTAAAATGCGTATCTTCAGCGCTAACTCTCCGCGACCGCTCATTCCTTGCTCTAATATAGTTATCTGTCTCATCCAGTAATGCGGCGTAGCGGTCACGTTGTGTCTGCACTTGCTTCTCCAAGCTGAGGATGCGGGTCTTCAAGTCGGAGACTATTTCCTTCTGGTAGTCTTGCTCGTTTTTTAATTTCTGGAATTAAAATAAGTAAGACTTTTTATTTATCTTAGAAAAATAAAGCTGTTTTAATGTTTTACAGTTAAGTCGCGTTTTAGCAGCGTTTAGCTTCATTAATGTTGATATTTATAATTTTAGGTGTCTAGGCTGTAATGACTTATACATAAGCAATTTACAAACAAAATTACTTTTAATAGCCTTCTTGTTGTATTTTATGCAGGCAATAAATAAGCGTCATAATGACCGTTTTCTGACTACGATCAGTACATTACCATTACCTATTACCATTCCTAATAATTGATATTGCAAATAACTATGTCTAACACGTGACCAGTCAAACTGTCCAATTTCTCTTCCATGCGTCAAGAAAGTAGGTCAATCACTTTCACCATTTACAAATTGTTTTTAATTAAAGGTTGAATGAAAGCACTGAATTTTGTTATTTTTTTAATACATTCCCTCCAAAAGCAGATGCGATTCAAATAAAGTTAAATATTATAGAGTAAATCATAACCCAGGAAACTTTCCAACCCTTCTTTTATCTGTTGCCCGAAACCAATGATAAAAATATAATTTCATTACATACCTCTTCATATAACTTCAAAGTATCCAACTTATCCTGTTTCTCTTCATCCAGCAATATTTTGTAAGTCTCCACTTTTTCCTTCAGAAGAGCTATTTCCCCCTTCAACTCCCCTACATCATCAGTCTCACTCCCTGCATCTCTTACTTTCATTTGCTGTTTATACAAATCAAATTCAACCTTCAAGCTTTCATACTCCTCTTTGCATTTCAAATGCACATTTTCATAGCCTTGGACTTTAAAAACTGTGGAAATGTCTATGGGACTGCCGAGTTTGTCGTTTTCTGCGATGAGTTCTTTTTTCAAAATGTGTATTTTGTCTATGAGCGTTTGTAGGTATTCGCTGTCGGCTAGCTTTTCGTTGTCAGTCTCGCTCTTAGATGTCGTTTCTGCTGCTTCTTCTGAAGTAAAAAAAAATGTAATTAATTTATATGTATCTTCCAAGCTTTTATTTATTAAGTAATACTCTACAATTCGACAAATCGGGCACAGAAATGTCTTGAACACTTTCTAACTGCTTCAATTATTTAAATGTCCTAGTCATTAGTTTCATATTTTTATCACTTATAGGAAGTGTAGTTTCGCAAATGTAATTCTACAATCTTACGTCACGTGTTTTTAAACCCATAGAAATTTTCTCAGCGAGTGTTGTGTTATTGCAGTGTCATATTATTATAGTATACATATGTAGTACAAAACCTAAATCTCACCAAAGTCCTTATTAGCAGCGATTTTCTCCAAGATCTTGCCGTTAACGTTATCTTTAAGCTGTTGTATGAGTTGCTGGTCCCGCCGGCGTCTCAGGTCATACTGTCCCACCGTCTCTGATAGTTCTGCTATTTTACTCTCTAGAAGGGCGACCCGTTCCTCTTGTCGGGCACATATCTTGCGAGCTGACTCTTCTGCGCGTTTCGCTTTTATTTGCTCCTGGAAAGGGCAGTTTTTATTAATATTTGGTGGTGTAAAGTAAAAAAAATATTTGGTGGTGGTGAGAATGAGTAGACACCTAAACACGCGTGCCAGAAGTTGTGTCGATACCGAGTTATAGTCACATGAATGATATTTTTGGATCTGGATCCGGTGTTCAGCTGGCTACAGACATGAATATTCCTGCATCCATCTCCCGTGGCTGATTTGCACATGTTTGGCTGGCAGTAAGTCTGACACCAGTCTAACCGAGGGGTATTGGGTTCCCAGGGTAAATAGGTTCAGGAGGTTAGGCAGGGCAGTTGCTTCTTGTAAAGCGGTACTCAGCTACATCCGGTTTGACTGGAAGCCGGCCCCAACAAAGTTGGGAAAAAGGCTTGGAGGATGATGGTGATGGCTGGCTTTTTGTTGTGTAGTATTGCTCGGCAGGCTTCTGTATCTGCTCTGTCCTATTTAGCTTAGTGCATACCTCTCGTATAGCGACGCAGTGTGACTGTGACAGTAGCGCTAGTTTCTGCTGCAGGCGCACCAGCATGGCGGGCGTCTCGCTCCCCCGGCCTTCAGCTCGCTGCAGGCGCCGCTCAGCGGCTGCAAGGGAGTTGCTCAGGTCGCGGACACGCTTCTCTAGTTCCGCTGTAGATGCTGGAAGGTAAAAATAGTGATTAAACAAATGTTACCAGCCTTCGACGGAATCACCTCAGGGAATATTTGATGACACTCTTTCTTGCAAAACTAACAAGAGTGGATTTTAAGCTTGGCAGTAAGTTCCTGATTGCTAATACAGGAATGAATTTTATTCAGTACAAAAACTTAGTCAACTCATAGTTAAATAAGTTTTACATGGTGGATAAAAAAATGAAAAATAATACTGATGATACAGATTATTATGTTCTGTTAATGATTCTGGACCACCAATTTTTTTTTTTTGCACTTAATAAAATTCATTCCTGTATACCAGAAAATTCCCTCAGGACCACCGTCGGAAGCTAGCATCATAATGACTGATAATAAAATATATACCTTGAGCTTCACTGGAGTGCACAACTTTATCTTCTAGCTTCTCTTTTGTTTTTCTCTCACTATTCAATTTCAGATGCAGTTCTCTAGAAAGGACAAAATGAGACATTCATAAAATATTCAGAATAAAAATAACTCGAAGTATAATTAGTATATTTTACTCAAGATTTAATAATACAACAGGCAAAGATTTGATAGTAATATAGTGTTCTAGACTCAGATAAAAAAGATTATCACTAGTAGTATTTAATAACTAGACAAAATAAATAGACTAACTTACTTCATCATAGCCTGATGATCAGCTCTCTCCTTCTCCCTCTCCTGTATCTCATATGCTACCTTGGCCTTCAAGTTGTTCACCTCAGCTATATGCTGCTGTACCAATGTTCTAGTTTCTTCTCTCATAGCGGCTATCTGATTTTCATACTGGAGAAAAAAAACACATCTATTTAAAATCTGTCAAAATTAAACTGAATCATCTGTCTAAATTTTTCCAACTAGTCAAACTACATTGAAGTCGGCTTCCAGTGTAATACGATGCAGCTGAGTAACAATGCTTTACATATTTTGGACAGACTATCTGGCTTTTGACTACCCGTAATGACAAAGATGTTCAAATGAAGGATTTATCTAAAACTATAAAATCTATACTAATATTATAAAGTTGAAGTAGAAGTAGTAAGTTTGAATGAGTTTATCCCAATTCTTTCAGTGTTAACTAGCCCATTTATTGAAACCTATAGACTGTTTATTATTTGGATGTTATGTGATGATATCATATCATTACATATGAAAGAACATGAATATGATATTAACTCAGTTATTTCTCAGTAAAGTTATTTTAAAAATGCTTGTATTGCATTAACAAGATAATAAATCTTGATTATTATCAAACAATCTTAACCAAATAATTGTATTCAGATAAACATTACATTGTTAAAATTAACACATCATTGAATCACATAACTCATTGTAATGAATCACACCTTTATAAAAATAGTAAGTAAATGAACATCAGTAACATCAGTATCAAGTATCTTATTAACTTTTATATCCTACTAATATTAGAGGTATAAATGTGAAAGTTTGTGAGAATGTATGGATGTATGTTTGTTATTCTTTCACGCTAATATGGCTGAAATTTGGTATGTAGATAGGTGATACCCTGGATTAACACATACATAGGCTACTTTTCATCAACACACCACGCGGGCGAAGACGCGAGCGGAAGCTAGTATGTAAAAATAGCAGTTTTCTGTAGTAAAATAAAATTTGCCTATGTTCTTTGAATATTTAATGGTACAAACACATAATTAAATTTTTTATGCTAACAAAAAAAGAGAACAGGTCATAATTGTAACTTCTATTTAGAAAATACCTTATCTCTTGTAAGTTTCTTGTCAGCTTGGAATGCCTCTTCCATTCGTGACTTCTCAGCTGTCAAAGTGGAGAGGGACAGCATAAGAGCAGCCACCGACTCATCTCGGCTTTCTTCTGAAAGTAGCACTAACTGTTTTATTTCTAGAAATCATTCAGTAAAAGAAACCTAGCAACCATGTGCCTAGCCTTTTCTCTAGTTTCTTAAAGTTGACTCTCAGTCTTACTGGTTGCATCTGAGTATCAGTTTACTATGGATCTAGTCTATATCAAAGGCAGACATTATACGTACATAGCTTATACAATTAATACAAGTTCATTAAAAGAATTTCCTACGTTTTCCCTAAGGAATGGCTAAAGTAACCATTAAAATGTCTTTGAGTGCACAGGTTGGTGTCCTTTTCATAACTTTTTTAGGGGCTAGACTAATTTATTACCTATGCAACTCTGTGAAGAAATAGCAATGCATGAAGTAACTTACCACCTCCCCCCTCAACAGGACTTTCAGTTTTATTCAAGGCTTTTAAACTGATCTCCAAGGCTTCCTTCTCTTTGATGAGACCTTTATATGCAGCAACCACATCTGTAATGAAAATTATGCATTTAAATAAGCTCAAGTGTTTTCAGATCGTAATAATTTGAGGAGTAGAACAAAACACGGCAGAAATGTATCCAATGTAAGTTTTGAAATAAAATTACTTTTATGGATTTTATTGCAGTTTTATTAATATTATTTAATCAGGACATTTCGGTCTGGGGCATTCTCTGCTAGTTTCTTAGACACAATCCTGATGCAGTCTTTAACAGCTAAGCAAGTAAGAACTAAAAGAAGTATAGGGACTCGCGTAAAAGAACACATTGAAAATGTCAAAGTCCGCAGTTTGTGAACACACACTTGACAAGAGCATTATATCAGATTTGATAAACCCTTGCAAAAGAAAACTGATTCCTGTTGAAATTAAAACACATCCAAATTTCAATAGAGAAGATAGCTGGAAGGAAACACCTGCTTGGAACCCCATCATAGGCACTATTAAATCCAAATCCAAGCCAAAAACTGCTAGACCCAACGATACAATTAACTCGTTTTGCGTGAATTGGATTGTCAATAATAATCAACAAAATGTAGGGTAACTGTGTGTAACTAAAATATCAAGACAACCCTCACCTTAGCTTGCTCGTGGCCATGGATGCTGTAAAGGATCCGAAACGTCCGGATTAAATAATATTAATTGTATAACCGCTACAAAATCCGTAAAAGTAGTTTTATTTCAATCCTACTAATATTATAAACGCGAAAGTTTGTATGTATGGATGTATGGATGTTTGTTACTCTTTCACGCAAAAACTACTGAATGGATTTTAATGAAACTTTACAATAATATAGCTTATACATCAGAATAACACATAGGCTACAATTTGTAAACATATTGTTCGAAATACTAAACCTGTGCAGACGAAGTCGCGGGCACCAGCTAGTGTCTAATATTTGCGTAAGTGTGAATTCAATGTAAGTATTTATAGCCTTGAGTTTCTTTGAAACATATAATTTTATGCATTCGCTGCGTTTACAAAGGCCATTTAATATTGATAAAACAATAATAAACTAAAGCGTGCAATGCAGCCCAGTGTTTTGTAGCCTTCAGAGTAATAATGTTTTTGTCGTAAAACATATGTTTCGAAATTACTTCAAAGTTTTACCGCTTACCTCTCAAACGTCCTTCATAACGCTTGATTTGATCAGCTTGTTTAGTAATGGTCGATATCAATTCCTGCTTCGATAAAGATTCCATGTTTTACTCTTGTGTAATATAAAAACCAATTTGTTTCACACGGTCTCACGTAGAGCCACAAATAATTTCGCACTCAACACTCAATACAATAATATTTTTGGTATCTTGATACAATTTATTCACGCCACACGTTTATAGATTTGCCCACACTTGTTATAATTTATCTTGGGAAGCCGTATTCAATGTTGTTGTTAATATTTTCCAAGTTTTTTCCATCTGTTTAGCGTTTCGACTTTCGACGTTTCTTTCTCATGAATGAAATTAAAGTACATAAGAATGAATGGATTAATGTGAAATGACTTAAAGTGACAGCGTCAGCGTCAAATGAAGTGAGATTATATTTTTCCCATATAGACGATAACATTAACAGAAACAGAAAATTGCAGGTGATTTTACCAATTTTTTACTGTAGAGAAGTAACTCCCAAAAGCTACATATTAATATACCTTCCCATGCTGTGACTACTGTCGCAATGGTCACGCGTGGTTCTCGCATCGTCAAAAGCCTCTCTGCGTAGGGACTGTAGGGAGAGATTACTAATATGTAAGAATAGATTTGCGAAACTCATTGGTGGCTTGCAACTAAGTTCAAAGCACCCTATTCAGTTTAGGCATGTGGCTCATTGCCTCGCTTGGCTCCACTACCTGACTAAACTGCAAAATGGTGTCAATGTTCCGAAGCGCCACAAATAATATCATCATTAAGTAATTAATTGTAATCTAATGTGACATCGAGTTTTCCAAGAGATGGTGGTTTAGTCATTTTTAATGACTTAAAAAAGTTAAAGAATAAAACCTAAAAACCATCTCGCAACACATTCAAATATGGCAACAAAAGACAGAAACATTTTTTTCACTGAACACCCCCACCACTCCACGTGGTACCTACTATAAATTAAAATGCTCGCAAATTTTTATTATATACATGACGTCCCTATCCCTACATTAAAATAAAAATCAGATATTTTATTTACAGTAGGTACCTATAAACGAAAGCGAAAATGTGTTGTTTGCTAGAAACTTTGCGATAACCTCATCATTACGTTACGCGTTTGACGCTAAAAATATACTCAAGACGCGTTTAACTATCGAGACGACTGATGCGATCTGTATTTAAATTAATAAGTATAACTTTGGTACAAAAAGAATACAGTCAAACATTGCTCTCGAGTAAAGCAACATTCAATCTTACCCCAAGTGCCCCTAAACAAAATCCAGATGCGGCTACCATTTTGCGAATCCCAGCAAACACATTGTTGCTATAAGAATAATAGTAGGCGCTATTGATGCAATGTTTATTCGTATCGTATCCTTCTGGGGAGGTCATTGACCTATGATTTAAAAATGGGGTAACATGCACCCCTTGTTATAATTAATGCTGGTTCATGTTGTTATAAACGTAATGTCCGAATGTTGCACATAATTTTTGTTAGGAGTTAGCTGACCAACATTTCGACTGATTGAATGTAGCCTAGGTATCCTGAATGTTTATACTTATCATACTTAGGTAGGTTTAAATTCGTGAATGTAAAGCCTAGATTCAAGTCCATTCGATCTTTCATCACATTACCAGAATACCCGGATCTAGGCATTATGTGGGTATGTAGGTTCTAGATTGTGCCTAGGAATCTACAGAGACCTAGAGCTGCATTGTCGGTTTCAATAAGGTTCAAGAGGAAAGTATTTCCTACCATCCTTAATATATAATTTATAAATATTCTATCTAGTTACAAATTATCGACTGTGACGCGAAATAAACACAGCTTGTTTTGTTCGCATCCCCTATTCAAGATGTCCGATGTGAACAATGGACGCCACCCAAAAATCTGAGCACGTTTTTTTTTTATACAACTCTGTAAGGACGCGAATTTATTTCTCTAGTAGGTATCGAAAAGGGGCTTTATTTGGCACTTGTAACTTAAAGTTTTGGCTTCATGTTAGCGGGCTATGAGCTAAGCCAAACGGGCGTGGCGCCTTGCTGTCTGTAGATTGGATCGATGCATGCGTGCGTACACCCCCGGCTTATATTAGGCGTCTATTGTGTCGTTTCCAACAATTCTCGTACAAATACTCTATTTATAAATGGTATTGGTATCAGATTGTTCGGAGTTAAATACAAAAACATTTGAAAACGCGATATTTTTATTTAGTGGATGTTGTTTTATCATAACCCAAATCTCTGGAAAATCACCCTTGCAAATGGCGTAATCCGACCAACGCAACCGATGGAACGGATAAGCCCCAAAGAGGAAATGCTACGGAATTAAATACTTTCGTTGTAGATAAAGGAATGATTTAAAGAATTTTGAAATAAAACATTATTTATATGTATTATTGCTAAGGTCAATATTTAATTTCTATCAATATCCCCTACGTCAGATTACATTCGTTGACATTATTTCAAAAATTAAATGTAAGTAAGCCAAACACTTTTTCATACATTATCGGCGATTTGTACTCTGTCTTATAATTCTAGCTACATTCTAGGCCAAACCCTACAATACCCAAACCTGCCCAAAGTAAATACAAACGAAAAAAACTAAACCAAATCATTAAACGTGGGATAAATAAACACTAAATAGAAAGATGTTAGTTTTATATAAATTAAACAGAAACTATTCTAAATAAATAAAATACCACAACTTATAACACAAAATACTAAAGTTGAACAAAACTTTTAAGTGGACAGGTGTGTACTGGTATTATTTTCGGTGGAGAAAGCAAGCGTATTTGTTTTAACCATTCAGGGACGACACAACATAGACTATCAGTAATTGTAAAATGGATTTTTGCTTATTTGATACGCGAATGTTTGCATGTTAGCACTGTTAGCAGTGGAAGCCAAAAGCGGCAATAAAATTCAAGTAATAAAGTGGGTTTGATAAACTTTGGCCATTTCCTTCCAGCCGAATTTCAACTCCATATCAACCCTTTCTAATTTATCTTCAATTAAAAGTTAGAGGCTTCTAATTGCCACTCTGCGAGTTGGCGAGTACAATCGCGCACAAGTACAGCACATCCACATCATAGCAATATAACTCAGAGGTACATCTACCTTTGACTAGTTTTGATACACACCATTTAGTATTTTTATGTATTGTGTGCTTTATATGGGTATATTACTTATATTAAACCAAACACCACACCAACATAATTTTAAACCAAAATCCTAATCTACATTTTAAATTAGAGAACACAGTTTTCTTTAAATACTTAAGTATAAGATTACTTAAAGATTTAAATGTTGCGCAAAATTATAACTGACTAGTTTCGCGTATTTTAAGTACTTTAAATAAATAATTAATATTAATGAAACATTTATCCTTAACATAGAAATTAAAGAAAATACTTAATCAAAATGCATTATACAAGCCCATCAATGTGTCTGTGAATATCTCGCCTCGGATTTTATACCACTTTAATTATGATATGCATTTGTCTATCAATAATTTAACTATTACAGAAATTACTATAATGAATATCAGAAATGATACAAACAGTTGGATAAGGTATAGTACTGAGTAGATTACCCAACTAATTTTGAACTTAGAGCCGCCGTACACGGACTGCTTCAAGCAGTTGAGACCGACTGCTTAAAGCCGCGACCGCGCAGTGAACTATAGTCATTCATTCGCTGCCGTACACACGACTGCTCGAGCAGTCGTGACCGCTTCAAGCCGTCAACTGCATGATGAAATTCCATCGTGCCGTCGACCGCTCGCGAGCGGTTGCGAGGCATACACCGACTGCTCGAGCCGTTGACTGCGCTAGAGCAGTCGACAGCTCTCCGACTTCCCTCTCCCCCCCGCCCTTTGCGGCCTCGCGGCGTCTGTTTTCTCATTTGACTGCTCGAGCTGTTGGGTCGTAGCTCGAGCAGTCAACAACCGACAGCTCAAGCAGTCGACGCCGACCGCTCGAGCGGTCCGTGTATTTCACTCAGCCGCTAACTGCTCGAGCAGTCCGTGTACGGCGGCCCTTACACTACATTCAATATATTAATATAAACATCAAAATGAAATCTATAATTTCTATTACGATTATGACAATAAATTATGTTTACAATGAATTTTAAGTTACTTAAATTTAATAATAAATAGTGATGATTATACAATCAAATTAGAGAGACAATATCATGATGTGAAAGTCAAACGTCATGGATTTTGCTTTGTGCAAGTGTATGCAAACTTTCTTTATAGAAAATTGCATTGAAGTTTAAAATTTCAATAAGAAATGCACATGAAAATTTCCCAATAAATAATTATCAATTTGACTTTCACCATATTATACAATCACTATAATAATTATGTGCCCAATGTGATACATGAAGGTATCCAAGTCATAATAAAATGTTGATCAATAACTAATTTAGTTGTAATGTCATGGTCCTTATACATAATTTCAATCGAGATTTTCTTGTCAGATTTCAAGTAGAATTTATGAATGGAATCAAATAATACAAAATAAATAATATTTATGATCCTAATTATAATTGTTCTATAAAATGTATCCACCTTACTTATGACTTTGTGCACAATTCAAGCTCCAGAATTATATTATTATCCAATATTATTATAATAATGGGGCCATCCTTATTTTATCAACATGAATGGAAGTATAGTTTTAAGTCAAAGTTTCACTTACAAACATCATTTTATATATCAGTCAATGCATTTCTGACCTCTTTGGTAATAATTATACAATGAACATTTTGTTTACATATACTATGTTATTATTGCAACTATTTTTCAAAAGAAAATAATATTAGTTGTTGGTACAATAAAAATTGCACAGCATTTCAATATACATATTATAATAAAATATTTTTTTTTATTTTTTACTTACAGTAAAAAAAGTTTAATATTGCACTGTCAATCGTTAAACATATCATTATTATTGCCTGAATTACTGTTAATATTAGAATCTTGTTGGCATCATTATCCTATTATAATACCAGAACTCTACGGGTTAGTCTTAAAAAAAAGACTTTTATATCAATGGACATAAGTTAATACATAAACACTGAGTTAGAAAAAAGTATGCAGTTAATTATAATTTACTTCATAGTTGTCTAAGCTACTGACTCCATCTGATTTACAACTCAGATAGTCAGGTAAGCCATTTAAATATTACAGCAAGTTTATCCCACTTAGTACTGCATCACTTGTTACTAACTTTATTATCTTAGGACATATCATCAGGTATTTCACTAGACAGGTATTTCATGGACTTCATAAATTAAAATTAGGTCAATTTAGTACATACTTGGTGTATAATGTCAGTCATTTAGAAATTTTTCTAGATATTATTGTGATGATTTTATTTTGTACTTATAATGTATGAACATCGGTTCAAAACTGACATCATGTCATGATTTGAATCACATTTATTCCGTATTTCGTTCAGTACTATTAGTCAAACTTCAAACCATGACAAAGTAATGATCAACATTTTTGCATTAGCTACAATTTATTGACTAGAATCTGGATCATTTAAGATTTACTCTTGTTCGTTTTGAAGCTGACCTGGAGTACCTGGCCGTTTAGCGAGTATCCATTCAAGGATTGGATGGCAACAACAGCCTCATCATAATTAGTCATGGTGACAAAACCATAGCCCTTGCATTTGTTGGTTGTGGGATCTCTAATAATTTTAACACTCTGGACGGCACCAAATGGGCCAAAGAGCTGCCATAGTACACTCTCTTCAGTATCAGCTCCAATGTTATACACGAAGATGCACCAACCTGAGCCGCCAATGGCATTACCCTGTATGAGCGGGTCGGCCAAAGGAGAAAATCTTTGAAGACCTTTGTTGATAGCCAACAGAGCCTTACCAGCAGGACCAACGAAGCGGCGAGCAGCAGCAGGCGCGAGGTATGCTGCCAATGGGGCGAGTGCCTTGTTCTGGTTGCTTGGGTTGTTGGCACACTTGACCGTAATGGGGCCCGTACCACCTGGAGGTATTGTGCCATTCAACTCACGTATTGCGTTCTCGGCCTCGTGTCTCTGGTCGTAGCGGATGAAAGCGACGCCCCTCGAAGGCCCGACGATGGTCGGCTCGTCGCCACCCACTTGCAGTAGATGGCCGACATTCACATTCTCATGAAGTATGCGCGAGCTGATGATGGTTCCGTACGGACTGAAGAGCTTCTCCAATTCTTGCTGCGTCATGTGCTTCGGCAAGCCCGACACGTAAAGATTGGCGCCTTTAATCGCGTCGGAACTGGGGCGGGCGTACGATACCTTTATGATCTTGTTCTGCAGCCTCAAGCCATTGAGCGTGTTGACTGCCTTCTCGGCGTCCTCTGCCTTGTGGTAGTTCACGAACGCGTACCCCAAACTCTGCCCGTTCAGAATGTGGTCGGGAAATACTGTCACTTTGTCTCTAATAAGCTTGCAACTTTCTACTTCGCCGACACTCGAGAACAATGATCTAATCTCCTCCTGGGTCATCGTTTGCGGCAGATAGTTAATAATAAGGTTGGTCTTTGACTCATTATTACAAGGTTGGACCTTGCTACCATTTTGCGTGGGCTGGTTCGCGTTTACGCTGTCGAGCGTATTTGCCATCATTTTTCCTATTTCTATGTTTACACCAAATTAGGTGAAATGTCACAGGATCTGTGACTATTACAAAAAATATAAAACGGGTGTCTTAAAACATAGATCCACGTTCTTCGCTAGTAGTTATAACAACACCACTTCGCGTTGGTTGAAAGCATATGCAAGGGAAGAAAATCAATAAGATGCTGTTCACTTTAGTACTTATCCTGTTTTAGGTGGTACGGCGCCGAGTCCGTTGAATCAAAATATAACGAGGAACACAAATAAGCTCTAGTTTATTAGATCTTATGGAGAATACGAAAGAAAAGTGAAAAGGAAATCAACCAAAAATCTATGCGACTTGCGACCTATTCTCGTAAATTCATTTCTTTCACTTCACTTTCTTTTTAAAATGTTGCCAGAATGTGAATCGCACTACCTAAGCGGCCCCTTTCCTATTTTGAACGCATTTTCCCCTACTTCAAAAATACTACTTTCACTTTGAATATAATAATGAAAATAGCGATATAAAAACGTAATTTTAAACTTAAAATAATAACAGTAACAAATAGAGTTTACATTGGTGACCTATTTTTAAATATACTTCTTATGCCTTTTTAAATATAATATCTTTGCTATACTGATTTTTTTTTGACTAAATAAATGTAAAAATAAACGCATTTACGATATTGACTCAAAACTCAAAACTTATTTTTTTGAGAATATGGGTACAATGATGATCATTTGTAGAGACACAAGCGATGACTCTACCAAGTTCAAATTATCTCATTTCTTATTTACAGTATATACCAAATCAGGAGTACGATTTTTTTATAAGAGGACAATTAATAAATAATTATATTTATACTGTGAATCTAATAGTTCTTGTTTCTTATAATTTTAAACAAGAGTACGATATGAGATCCCAATGCTTGGGTAGAATTTATTGACTGACAACACCAAATCAGTTGTGCCAACCTAATAACTAAATTCAATTTAGCCACTATCACAACTAATAAGAAAATGCGTTCATGGATTTAGCTTTTGTCTGAATAGTAACATTTTTTTATTCCTATTACATAACTGAAAATTAACACGATGAAGTTTATTCAGAAATTTATCGGAGTTATAATTTGAATATCAGCAGCGTTTAGAAAGTTATTTTCTTTTCTGAATAAAATAGATTGGTTTCAATAGAAGCAATGGCGATGGTAGCGCCATCTCTGTATGGTAGAGACAAACAAGAATGGGGTCATGTTGGAATATAGGTGCTTCGTGTAATATTATTCTGTTTCATGTTGAAATCTAATGTAAGAAGAAGAATAGTTTTCCTTGAGTTCAATTAAAATACTCAGTTGGTTAACTTTTTTTTTATATAAAATCGCGTTATTTCCACCACCGCGCATTTTACCTCGCAGGGCTTAAGATTGCTTTAACGAAAACAGCAAACTTAGACCTGTATTTTAGTTGTTTTGAGATTTATTACAAGTAATTATGACTGTCTTTGGTTTGGTTTCTGCACAGCGTTTCACTCTCATGTACCGAGGCGCCAAAAAGTCTGGCGGGAATACTTATTATATTAAGAGTCCTAATCAAAAATACCGGTAGGAAGGCAAGACAAAGTCACAAATATTTAAGTACTTAATTTCTTTATTTGGTATTTAGAGATGCATAATATTCAAAGCAAAACCATGTACAGCAGACGGATGTTCACAATGGATCTAAACTGACTCACCCACCGTTGCTGGGTGACGAGTTCTTACTGTTGAGTTGGCCCAAGTTATGGGTGGTCGGGACTGTCAATCCAGAAAATGTGTTTACGCAAAGCCAAGTGAGGATTTTAATGGAACTATAGATAATGTTGTACACACTTAACAAATCTTCGGACTACCTAGATACCTATAAGATATGTAGTAGTTCAATACTAAGCCGACTCTTTAATTTTTTTAAATCTAATTGTAACATTAGTAAAAAATTCGACTTAGTGCTCGTAGTCAATGAAAATTGACTTAGTGCTATTTTTCTGTTTTGCTCACATTCACAATCGGTAATTGACGTATAAATGGAGTTATAAACCTTTTATTGTTTCAAACAATGAAGAAAGTTAGTGTTGCAGGGAATCAATAAAGGATTCACGACTGAAAATGTTAATGACATGCAACATTGTAGCCAAGATTGCAGATTTCTTATCAGACGATAAAATCTAAAGATTTCTTACAAACATTGTTGTTTTTCACTGAATTGCTAAGAAAAATATGCAAACGCATAGCATATACTTAGTAAGTAACTAGGTTGGACATGATTATATGACTTAATGTTTCTTTTTTCCTTATTTTCATAAAAATCATCAACGTAGTCATTTCGCAACAATTTGGGATACAACAGCTGTGTACCAGTGATAAGTAGAGCAACTTCAGACATGATGGCCTTCTCAACGCAGTTACTCTGGCTACCCTCTGGCTCTTAGTACGTACGTAAATGTCGGTCTTACGGCTGATCTCTCTCCAGCAAGTGGTGTCGGATTGTCGTCCCATCAGGTTATGAGAGTGAGGTAATAGGAGTGCAACTGTGTATGCGCAAATGCTTGTGCACTATAATATGTCCTGCGCAGTTGACTAATCTCCTTATATGAGAACAGCTGCCGTCGCCGAAAATCAGCTAGGCGGACATCATCATCACCTCTTAGTAAGACTTATTTTCATAATAACTGCAATAACACGTGACCTTAAAACTATCTCTCTCATCAAAACAATAAATAGCGAATTAAAAAAAACATCATTATTATTCTCAATTAAACCAAATTACAAGACCTTTCGATAACCCATCACACCACACGTAACACCGACCAAAATATACGCATAGGAGATAAAAAAAACAGGTCCAACGGATAAAATACCTTTTTCGCTTATCACTTGGACCATACTCTACTGGGGTTTGAGTGCGTTCGGTACACTTGTACCGGAGTGTTGAGCAACGTACGGTCCGTTTCCTTCGGCAATTGCGAGAACCGATCGTTTGAACTCGAGTCCTTACTCGGTAGTCGGTACGTCATTTGTAATCTGATTTAGATAGAACACGGAAATGACTTTGTATGACAATTTTTATGCTTTTTATGTATATGAGAAAAAAGAAGTTGGTTTTGTATTTTTAGTGGAAAATTACTGTTACGTTTAATTCTGAAAATTATTTTTGAAAAATTGCGATGAAACCTCCTTTGAAATAAATAAAAGCATTAGGTATAAGACGATTTTTCAATAGAGTGACAACTCATAGAGCTTATTTATTTTTGTCCATTTATTTCGCAGAAAAATAATAATTTAATAGCATTAAATAACTTATCATAATTTAGTTGTGTTCAACTTACACAGGGATTAAATACCTAATCATGTTTGGACACATACTTAATCCTAACTTAAGCTCTAATCCTAACTTAAACCAGGTGTAATCCTAATCCATATGAGCTTTCTTTTTATTATTGTTTAACTACTGCCTTGGGGCTGTTCTTTAGAGCCATTAAACAGCCTTAGCCCTGAAACTTGGACCACAAATTATTGTGAAGTTTTCAAGGGCAGCAGGTTTACAGGATAATATAAGCAGGTAATACGTAGGTAGGTAAAACTGCTTTGGGGTTAATGAAAAAAAAACACAGTATATTCCAATTAGTGTAAATAAAAATACTTCACGGAGAGTTTATTTTTTTTCAGTCTGATGGTCTCTTTTTCTTTCCTCCTGTAAACAATAACAAAGCAGTTTTATTTGCGTTTATTTAAACGTATTTACTCCTGTAAATTAATTACAATAAATACATTCTTTATTTGAGGCGGGTTCGAATCCAGGTCAGGCAAGTACCAATGCAACTTTTCTAAGTTTGTATGTACTTTCTAAGTATATCTTAGACACCAATGGCTAATAAAAAGGTGAAGGAAAACATCTTGAGGAAACCTGGACTATATAGTCTGAAATCACCAACCCGCATTGAGCAAGCGTGGTGATTAATGCTCAATCCTTCTCCGAGTGAGAGGAGGCCTGTGCCCAGCAGTGGGACGATAAAAAGGCTGTAACTTAACTGTTTGAGGAAAAGTAAGTAGGTACAGACATGTTTGTAAAGTAGATAATGTAGGTAGAGCTAAATAATCACCATATTTACTAACGTTTCTGAATAAATGGGTACTTAAACAATGATAAAATTACATGTTTTACCAAGAATCACTTAATATAGACATGCTTTTATTTTTTGACCTCATCATTAGAAAATATTTTCACGTACGGTAGCTCCTATTTTGTATTCAAATAAAGAATCCAAGTGCGTCAAAAAGTCTGTCTCCAAAAAGTTCCGATGTAACAATAATGTCTCGAGGTTGCCATCCTTGAATATTCAATTAAAAAAAGGGAATGTAATACTGGATGGCAAATTACGAATTATTAGCATTGTCCTTGCCCTTTTATTACTTGCTTTCTTATTGTTTTTATTCACATTTTTTATTCGTTGCGGTTTAAATTCAGAACTTCTGATTTCTTTTTGTTTTTATTTGTCTGGCCCGATTTTGTTTGTTTGTGGTTGATGCGTAATGTAACTGAAGCAAAGCTGAACACCATTACGTAATTTTCAGTGGGTTTTTGTTTGAAATTATGAAAGAAAATATGGCTTCTTATGAACTGTGATTGCGTAAGATTTGTTCTGTTATTCTAAGTTAGATATTCTTAATTATAACTTATGAAATCTTGTATTCCAAGAATTTTAGGTAACAATAACAAACAGGTGTAGATAGTGCCTACTATGTCCACGTAAAGTATTGATATTTCCTTGTTATATAAGTTGGCCTCTCTCGAATAAGGAAAAGTAATCAGTATAAGATAAAGAGCCAACTTACAGAGCACATTTTCACTAATAAATGTTTTTCCTTATATCGCTTGTTTACTGTTTACCTACTTATCTGTTGCAACGTCCAGTCACCTAGATCGGTCTAGCTTGCAGTATGCAGTTTACTGGCCAAACTTAATAAAAGTGAAAGTAAAGTAATCAATGTTCTTTAGATTTATTAGTATTTTTAATGTTCCGTGACGTATTTTGTACGTGTGCTATTAAATACGAGCCTGTTCTAGCTAGGTGAAAATATGAGTAGGTAGTAAATACACAATATTAGCCTATTGGGCCACCAAAATTGGTTTAATTGTTCAAAAGAAACATTCCCCATTTACTATGCATATATGTTTTTTTTTTTACATGAAACGTCGTAGGTAAGTGATTGCTCTTTGGTTAATTCCAGTAACCCAGGATACCAACATCTCTTAGAAATACATGTACCTACTTAATAATGCAAACGCGCTAGGTATCGGTGCAATCAAGAAAACACTTATTCACAGCAATTTACTTCCTCAGGAAAAAACTAAGGCATCGATATTCAAGGTCTGCTAGTGCTTAGCTCTTTGTTGTTACCTGAGAAATAAATGCTTTATACAGTAGCAATTGCAGGAAAAATAAATAGAATTATTTACATTATAGGCTACGAATACATTATCTAGATTAGAAATCGTCAAAAGAAATTGCTTCAGACTGTTTTTACTGACCTATCTGTTACTTTCTTCGTGTTTAAGGGCTATAGGCCAAGGCTTTCGAACAATCCCTCAGACCTACCAGACAGATCCTAAGCGGTTCCTTCATTCTTCTTTCTCCACCAATAACATTTTGAGCCGGAGCGGAAGAGACTTCTGTCTAAAACAGACTAGGCTAGACATGATTTCCATAATGAAGAGGAAATACTTATACATGACTCATTGCTCTCTAACAATATTTTAATGTTATTCGCATTGCTAAGGTGATTCACATGACATTGTTTATTTAGTCAGCGGTAAAAACAAGCACATTTATTTCTGTTGCAACGCCAAAACACCACATCACAGATAAACAATCTGTAGTGTCCTCTTGTAGAAAGACATAGCCCAATTCTTTGCACCATGCTCCAATCTAGTATAACAGGGGCTTTTTTTTCGACGTCAAAAATCATCAAATGACCCCTCCCGCTGTGGGTTAGCAGCGGTGAGGGAGTGTCAGACTCGTACTGACTAAAAACCGTCGTGTTCTGTTCCGTCGTAGGCCTTTTATATTCCAGGGCCGCGGTAACTTTTTCGAACAATCTCGCAGCCCAAACAGAGGTTTCAGGGATCATTCCTCAAGTCCAAAACTACCCAAATATCATCGATAAACAATTACCATACCAAAACAACGTACATAAACATAATCTTAAAGGAGATTGTTTTAAACGTCGGCTGTTGAAGACCAAAACACGCAAGCGCCGCGTTGGTGAAACCGCGGCGAAGTTATTAAACAAAATGCCGAGTGCGTTCGGTGCGGATGCACTTAGGCCAGTCACCTTTTGGTTCTTACCGCTATGTTAAGACTGTGGTTGTATGAAAGTAAGGCTTGTAGAATGTATGTAAGTCGATGTTATAATCGATTTAAATTGACTGCTTCGTTTGCCGTGATTTAGAGGTCTCAGAGTGGTGCCAGTGGAATCTAATACCTAGTTCATGCAAACCTTTTTGGTAGCTTGGAGTATAGAGCAAGCAAGTCTCTATGCAGAAACCATTTTACGGTATCAATGGAGATGGAGGAGAGTTATAGGCCACACATGCATTCTTGGGCTAGGAAATTTGTTGTAAGACGCTATCAAGTTTGGCTGTAGCTGTCTCTATAGAGCTGTCCAGTTAATCTCTCCATGTTACATGTGATTTAAGGCAAGCCTTTCAGAATAGAACTAAAGTCCGATTACCGATGATAAACTTGAAAATTGTGATGTGAAATACCCAAACTTGCAGCTTAAAGTTAGTAGGTATACCTATTTTCAATATAGTCATTTATTGTTAGACACAAACAATACCTAACCTCGACGAACTTTCAAATATTGTAGGTACCAATCACTCAGTTACTGCGCAAAGCATTGTTGTGGCCATTTGCATCGTGATTCATGACCTAAAACACAAAAACAAAACACATTCGAATATATAAATCGTACTAGTGCACTTCAATAAATATTTTGACATCCTAAGCTAAAAGCTGTTGTGGTTTTAGTTGCCAGAAATCTGGCTGAATTCCTTGATAGGAAGGGTGAATGGTGACTTATTATTGAGAAGACGTTATGAGTGATGGAAATAGAAGATCCACAAGCTGCCTGGCAAACTGTAAAATTAATCACAGTATACTTATATATGTAGTCAGAAAAAATCTCAGTAATTTCCTCTGTGTCACTCAAACTGTATACATACTTTTAATTACACATTGCATACCAACTTCTTTATCATTAATCTGAATAATGCTCATGCATATATGAGTGCATTCGGATCATCTGCAATCCGGACTCTAATCTATTGAGTATTCTACATTTTAAGGAAAGGTCAACAGGTACAAGTTATCTTGTTATTTATTTATATTCAAAATTATTTGCACACTGAATGAATTAAGAGGAAATGTCAACATAGTCGTGAGAAAAATAATATTTTGACTGGTTAGTGACAATGAAAGAACTGTTGCATTCAATTAATTTGTTATACAGAGTTGCAAGAGCTCATACCTACCAAATTTTTGCAATCTGCTTTTAATTTGACTTTCTTAATCTGCATTTACGATAGACATTAAGTATGACAAGATCATATTAAAGTGGTGGGTGATGGCTCCCCCAAATATCCAAAAGGGACCTTTAAATACTCCCCATCCTTTATCCTTGACTATATTTTGACAAGATCTACAGGTTATTGCAGAATCAATTCAAAATTCAATAACTAGCGTCCATACATGCTAAAATTTTCCAGCTTCACAAATCTCAAAACTCATAAAGAAATGATGTTTCATCGTCTCCATTGCGGATATTATGAAATAATATTTATGATGCAGTTACCACAAGAACGTCTGTCGTATGCACCGGCAAAACCAAGTGCGTTTAGTGCACTTGCACTGAAATAAATAATTATCTTTGTACCCCGATGTTTAGTTACGTAATTATGGGTAGGTATTCAGGTTGAGGTAAAGAGCTGGTCTAGTAATTAAATGGCACAGTAATTTGTTGGCCATTTTAAGCGTAACTAAGGTAAGAAACTAGTTAACAGTGTGTGGTTTTACAGTTCAGGTTTTTGGCGTACTAAGTTGAACTGACTGACAAAAATGCCATTGTATTTCCTCATAAAGGTTGATTAAAATTATTTATGAAATTCAATATTTTTCATCTCGAATTCGTGTCTCGAATATCCTTATAGCGATAAAACAACTAAAATAAACATACATATATGCATATTTTAAAACAATATTAATTCAATATTCAAGTTTTTCGTCCTCAAATGTCAATCTGAGTGCATTGAGTGTACATGTACCGACCCCAACATACTGACATGATAATTTAATTCATGCATACTTGGAACCAGCCGGTTTATATGAGTAACACATCCTGGATACTCAGCAAAACAGATGTGGGGCAACCCGATGACGATTGATAAAAAATAATAATAAATATTTGCGTTAATAATATCTACGTGTAGTCGTGTATCATTTGCTTTTGGTTAGTACAGTTGTAAGTATGCAATGAAGAAAGTCCAACTAGATTGAGAGTCTGCGAGTTAAGTGCCTTTACACAAATGATTCTGGCGTAACGATAATGCTTTTAATTTTCATCAATTTTAATAATTGCCTATGATGAAACCCGCTCTTAATTTTAAGACAATATATTTATATCGTCACGTTAAATTCTCAATAGCAACTTAGCACCAACATCGATAGCAACGGAGCACTCTCATTGGTTAATCCAAAGACGGAACGTCTTGTACCTACCACTACTTCGGCTAGCTTTGCATGTCAGTGTCCTGGTCAACGCATTGTCGCTTGACACCACATTAGCATTCAATGGCTCGATATAGTTAGTAGTGACGTATAATGACACATTATACATGTTATAACAAACGCAGCTGCATACTAAACAATAAAAAAATGTACTGTCTCGTCGCAACAAGTGCAGTTTTGGTGCATGTGCACTTAAAGGGCTTGTAGCATTGTGTTTTGATACTAATGATTCAATGTTCGTGATGTAATAGGTACATAATTTGTGTCATTTAATTGTGTTAACTATGCGTAATTATGGTCTAGAAAAAATAAACGTGATGATAATGCTGCTTAAATGTAGGTTAGCGTGTACTTTGTTATGTCCATATGTAGGTATAGATATGTTATTGTACTGAAGTACCATTGCAATTGGTACGGTACAAAAATGAAGTTTATCTTCTAACAATCAAATGTAGCCCTCTGAATAAAAACTTAAAATCTTTTTTACCAGTGTTTGACAAGGAGCGACTGCCCTATCTGACCTCCTCAACTCAGTTACCCAGGCAACCCAAAACCCCTTGGTGAGACTTGGTAAAAAAAAACAAATGAATGAATGATAAAAACATTGAATTACTGCTTTTATCGCCACGCATTATCCTACTACTCATTGGACTTCCACTCATACAAAAACAAAAAATATTCATTAAGTACGAAAGATTTCTCTCATGAATGGACAAAGGGCAGGCTAGTGCATTTCAAGTGCATGTGTACTTGGCCGGTCCATTACCTT
This sequence comes from Helicoverpa armigera, assembly GCF_030705265.1. Taxonomy (NCBI): domain Eukaryota; kingdom Metazoa; phylum Arthropoda; class Insecta; order Lepidoptera; family Noctuidae; genus Helicoverpa; species Helicoverpa armigera. The sequence goes on along the minus strand of NC_087132.1, from coordinate 1,014,194 downwards.
TGCACTCGAGTGTAACGGTGGTACAAATGATCATTGTGAGGCTGGGTTAATGATTTAATTTATTAAGGTTATAGTTGATGATTATTTAGTGGCCATGTTATGTTACGTTACAGAGATGGTTGAAATCATGAATATGACATTTTGTTCTAAGGTTTTAAAGCACCGTTAAAATTAGGTAGGCTCTCGTTACGGTTCATTTTCATGTGTCTTAAGATGCTTAGAACATAATATGCGTACCAACGTGTTTAAGGTTTACTCTTAGCGGATTATAAAATAAAATTCCTTTTTGTTTTATTTCACTCTTCACTTTTATTCAGAAAGAATTTTACGACAAAGAATGCCTTAGATCCTCACAGCGACATTCCACGGCGAAGGGGATTTATCAAAAGTGTTCTCAAAAATGCGAAGAAACCGGTCGATTTTCGATATCCAAGAGATCTTTACTCTTACCTGTAAACAATTCGAACAACGGGTCTGCCAAAAAACATGAAAATATAATATATAGCCAATATTTTTGGTATTTACCTTAACTTGGATGCCTTTCGTGCTATCCATGCTAAAGCGGGCCTGGGTCAAAAGTAGCTCACTTTTTACTCGTGACTTACTGATAGTAGAGGAGTAGGTAGAATATTTTTAGCTAGTGTTTATTTGCTATGATTAATCATGAACGCGTAACCAACAAACAAACCTTCGTAATTAGGTCTTTTTTTGTTTTTATCTATGGGAATAAGAAACTTGAACACCGACCAATATATAAAGCCGTTAAAAAAATAACCACAGCCACAAACTATTCTCTAAATAAGCCACAAAATCAGAAGTATATCTCTAGTGCATGTGTACTCAAGTACGCTTACCTTTGTACTGAATCTGTACCAGAGTGACCATAATTACGAAATACAAGAGACTCGCTCGCGGCCTCTTTATGTTACTTTTATTGCTGTCGTTAAATTAAAGCATTAGATTGAAGTTACAATTTATGTTGTAACTTTGTGGAATTGGATCAATTCGCTATATACCTACTTATTTTTTTTCTCAATTTCAAAAGATGAAGTGTAAAGTTCAGTTGATGATTTAATTTTTTCGATTTCTTAGTAACATCAATACAAAATTCGGAGTATTTTTATATGTAAAAAAAAACATCGGTACTTTAAAAATGGTGTTTGGTGTGTTTTAACTACTCACATACAGGTAAAATACACGCATAGTCCTCTCCCTTTAGAGGTGCTTAAAATGCAAGGATTCCGGCCTTACTCGGTTTAACTTTCATCTTATCTAACTTGCGTAATATGAGAAATTCAAGTTTCTTCTTAATATTCAAGATTGCCGCTCATCATTTGCTTATGCCAACAATACTTGACGATTCTCGGAAATCCTAAGTAACTCTGACGCATTTGGTATTATTGTACTACTGTGAAGTCTATGGTAATTCAATCACCCTGACCTAAGAGGTGAAGGTAGCGTAAATCTAAAGTTACTAATGATGGTGTTAGATTTCACGCTAGAATAAAACTTTAGTCATTAAATATTATCGTGGCTTAGGACCTTCTGAGTTACGACTATTCCTAAGTCTAAAGTTGTCGTTTTAACTACTGAAATCTTATATGCTTGTGCTGTTGCCACGATAAATTATTTTGTCAGTGATATTAAAATTAAGATCAACTTGAATAAAGCAAAGATTTTAAGTATTTGTTCCCCATCTCAGATGTTCAGTTCTCTGTAACAAATGCACTAGCAACTAGCCAGTGTTCCTTATTTAGTTGTATAATATAATCAGGAGAGCCAGATTTATTATGTTAAGTCATAGTATTACACTGCAAAGTAGAGGAGGTCTGAAAGTTGCTAGTTTACATTATAAAGAACAATAAAAAATTGTTATCTTCTAAATACTTGCTGTAATAACAATTGCTACCCTTTGAAATCCTGGAAATAAGTAAATCATGGTGCCACTAGTAACAAAGTCATTATTTCTAGATTACTTGGCCCTACTAAGAACTCAGTAATTTCTCCCCTACCAGCGGAATGTGACGCAAAAAACCAGTCTTCATTTTATGGTGTTATTGCATGATAATCTATACAATCATATACATTGTTTAGCGTCACGATTTTTTCTAAGTGGAAAATTCTACTCATATATCAAAGTTTTGTCATATAAGATGGAAACTTGGAAATGTATGCATTCTAGAGGTTGTACAATGTACAGTCAACAGTACACCTCTTTATGAAGTCTATCATTGTATACTGTTGGTATCTGAATCATTTTTCAGCTTCACCGACCTTTGATTTCAAATCGTTAAACACCAATTTAAAATCATGACTGAAAATAATAATGCTTAATGAATGAACTGGAGCAGAATGATTTCAGTTTGAGTTTCTGAAACTTTGGTAATTCAGAATTAATTTCATTCTAAATTGCGTTGCTGGCTACAATCCACCTTTAGAAGTCTGAAGTATGATGGCACGTTCCATATATACCTCTAAATATTACTCGTGTAAGATTGCCTTCATATTATTAAGAAGATAGATTTATTCAATAATTTTCTATACCTCCTGGAGAGACTGGTATTGCTCAACCATGTCTATCTGTTTTTTATGACTTTTTTTATGACTTTAATGTTAACTTAAAAAAAAATGCCATAGAACTTTTTCGTTATGGAAGGCTTTTTCGTTTTTCGTAATGCATTAGGAAAAAGTCTTCCCAAGATAGACATCCATTTCTGATATTTTCGGTTATTTTTAAAGGAATTAATCAAGAATAATAACAAGATAAGCTTACAATAAGATAATGTTATGTTTGGCTTTCTTTCTTAAGGCATTGATTCTGGATTGATGCTTGCTTCATTGTAACAAACACTTTTATGACAATGCTCATTGTGGATCCTTAGTTATTAAATCTTGAGTCTTCGTATTTCGTCATTCTGATTTCCTTAGCTGGTTATTTTTCTCAATGGTCTGTGCCTTCGGGATGTTGGTAAAGTTGCTCTTAATCTTTCTTGAGAGGAAGATAAAAGAGAGTGAGATAATACTTGTCTGTGCTGTGTGATCACTTTCCAGAATAGCTGACTTGACCGAAAAAGTTGTTGGTGTAATGTCTACAACATTACATAAAATATTGCTAGTATATATAGGTAGTAGCTGACTGTTTAAGTTATAGAGGACCTTAATTCAAGATTTACCACACATCCAAGAGCGAACAGTTTTCCGTCAAAAATCTCAGAAAAGTTACCTACCTAGGTATTTTGTTGACACACAACATAGTTAACAAGAGTCAGATGAAAATCGCGAGAAAACACAAATCCTCAATAACCAGTTTCTACTATTGTATAGTCTACACAAACATCAGCTAACATGTGAACAAAGGCTCAGAGATTAATCACTGCATACCAACAGTACATAGAGGTTTAAAGTTCATTCCTTTGTTGTGGCACTAACTGGGTTTTCCATTGTCTTGCATCCCTGTCTTCCTCGCTATATACAAAGGGGATGGAACACGAATGTTATCGAGCACCAATCGTTTTGAATGTCGAATGTGTCTTTGAATTTGAAGTTAGAATTGCAATTTGATTGTTTGAGTTTTTGCTTGGAAAATCAGTTGCCGCGAAAATTACTTGACGCCAGTTTTTTGCGATGTTTTTTATCAAGCATCAAGCCAATTTTCTGTAAACTTGAAGGATACCTCCCAATGTATAAATGTAATATGCTATTTACACCCGTTCCACCAATACAAGATAAATAAACAAAAGAAAGTGAAACCAACCAGTCACAGACATTGAAGAGTACGAGAGCACTCATCATTATTATCCCCAGCAAAAACAAATGAAGATCGGTTTACCAACATCCACATATGACCATGACTATATTAATCCCAATAAATCCTCAGTTGACCAAAGTTCAGTCATCAACCACATAATGTAAGCAACATACTGATTACTTGTACTAACTAGTACTAACAAAGCCAGTGTCCGTTGCACAGCTGCGCACACGCAAATGGTTCTGATTGCCGCTAATAAATGTTGAATTTGTGTTAACTAATAGCAATTGAGAGGCAATTGGTATTCGTATACCGATAGATGCATACAGTTATGTCTAGTTCGCGAAATTATTGATGACTAAAGGTTAACAACTTTAATGTTTAGGGCATATCTTTCTTACATTAATCTCTTGAATTGGTACTAGTCCATTTTAAGTCATTCTTTTTGGTTTTGATTACCGAATCTGTGATTAGCTACTTCAATATACTTATATTGTGGCTTTCAGGAGTCGAGCAAATAAATTATGTTAACAACCAAGTGGGAGGTGTAACATAGTGGATCAAAGGAGAGACTGACGATATAGTCATAGTCAAGCTATTTTTTCTTACAGTTTTCAATATCATATATCATACCTCATATTACACGCTATCTTTTTAATAAATAAGAGTTTATTTTTATAAATCTACATCCTGTGTGGTATTTTGGTGTTAAATGCTATCAACTCTTTCTGACAGCCAATTGACCTCAAACCTTTCAATCATTTGAATCGTTGAACGAAGGCTGAACAATGAAACGCTGGAAGAAATTCATGCTGAACAGTCTTTAGTTATTAATTGGTTCAATGACCCCACAATACAATTCTTGTATCGACCTAGTTTTATACAAATCAATAATTTGTCAGCCTTCGTAGTTTATTCACTATTCCTTACGGTTCCACCTGGGTCCCGAAGAACCATTTTCCCACACCCAGATTAAAAGTAGCTTATGTCCTTTCCCAGGCCCTAACCTATCTGTGTAACTTTCATCAAAATCAGTGAAAGCGCGACGAACAAACTGTACCTACTGTCGCGTCAATAAAATTATTAGTAAGGATAACAATACGATTAGATTTTCTAGCATCCAATCTAAACATATCCAAATGAAAACTAGTATTTACCTACATGGTATGACGATCTACTATTTGACCTCCATGAACCAGTTAGCAACTGGATAATACTATTTTCTTAAGGCTACTTATCATACGTGCTGGCTTCTTAACTTGTACATTTTGTTCTGCATATGACCTAAAATATATTCGATTATTGATTATAGTTTCCAGTTTCCATGTCAAGCAGATTTTTAAAGCTAGAGAACAAAACACTATGAAAAACCTACTATAAATTATTTATTGTTTTTTGGAAGACTCCGTGACGTAATATTTGATTAGATATAACCAAAGATAGGTACTACTTTTTCATTTTTATGATATCTTTTTATCTTTCTTGTACATAGATTCTGGTTAATACTAGGTGGTATATAGCTATTTACTACTTAGGTGCCTGTAGAAAATTCAATCAAAAATATTTGGGTAAATACGTGCAGTAGAAAATACACATGAAACTCTTTTGTTACAGTCAGTCTCTGAGTTAGAAAAATCTAGAAGGTAATAATGGAAAAATAGAAAAAAACAGTAATCAAAAGCTTGTATATAACTAGATAGGTAGCTATTTAGTAACAAGCCGTCATATACAATATCTAGCCTAGTTATAGATTGTGTAGAATCTAGGCTAGGTAACGCTTTCACTGCATCGCGTTCATTCTACAATCAACAGTTACGTGTAGGGGCGTGGTGCTTTCCATTGCATTGCACTCTATTGCAATTTATTTCTAGCTGTTTTCTATACGATATAATAATATTACATAGAGAAAAAAGGTACTTTTGTTTGTAATAGATAAACTCAAAAGCTACTGGACCGATTAAAAAAAAATCTTTTACCATTAGAAACGTACCCTGTATACGAGTAACATATGCTATATTTTATTCTGGTACGGGCAGTAGTTCCCACGGGACGCAGTTGAAACCGCAGGAGAACTAGACTGCCTAAAAAACTAGCTAGACCTTAAATATTAGTATTTTTTTGCTTCATCTGTCAGATATGAACTTGAACTTGGTTTTAGTCACTCTTCAACCAAGGAGATGGCTAAGCATATGTAATATAGGACGGTCTGTCGAAAGATATTGTGAGATTCGCAAAAGTCAAAGGAAATCTTTATCGAAGCTTTTGACAGTCATAAATATATCTAAAACCACTCTGCACGTGTCAACAAACAATCTTAATCCACGTGTGAGCTATCTATTAACTAACATAGGTAATTACTGTGATAAACACCGACCATAACATGACTATCAAAAGGTCAAAGTGCTCACGTTACGTCTACAGTAAAAACATTGTTTTTATTTTAATATCTATCTGTAGTTCTAGGAACAAGTAACAAGTAACAAATGTAGGTATTATATTCCTTTTTAGTCTTCTGTGTAAAGCTCCAAACAATTTTAACCAGGAATCGGACGAGAGACACTAGATTTATTTACTTGACCTAACTCTTTTCAAACAAAAGAGGACTACCAATTAGTTCATGTATATGAGCACTAGGATAGAAAACATGTAAATAGGATTTAAATAAACGTGGAAATCAGTGATAGCTGCTATAGAAAATGGTTTTATAAATTTTGAAATTATGTATTTGTTTGCAGTCCACTTTTGTATTTAAATATAATGGCTGTATACATATACATAATATTACTAACCCACCTTACTCGAAGTTTGTTTGAAAATCCAACTAATTGTTAAGTTAATTTTCAACCTTATTCCAAGCAGATAAGGGTGTACATACAATTTTGTAATGTCCTTGATATAATTACAAAGTAAAGTCTCGTTTATATGCGGGCTGCGGTCAGTTTTGGGTTTCGCTTGAATTTATAAATAAGGGTATTTTCTGCAAAAGCAGATAAATTTTCAACTACAGAAACACTTTAAAGTCGATTATATTCTGTATACATTAAAAAACGTATATTCAAATTGTGCTGAAAATCAGCGCTATTTGAAACTCGACCCAAAATGACCACTGTCATTATATTTGACCACGATCACGTGTTTATAGAGATACTATAGATTAGGGGTCTACGGGTCTACTAAGCTAAAGGGTCATGGCAAATTAATTAATTAATACCTTCCCTTCCTTTCGTAAGCTTGGTCGATTACGGTTGGCTTTCTTTTGGAATCCCTAATTAAAAGGGATTATAGGGTTGTCATGTCAGGACCAATTAATTTGTTTACTTAATTCAGTATTCAGTGAGGAACTGAATGGTTGATTGTCTAATTAATCAATGCATAACTAGGTAACAGTATGACTTTTTAATAAATTCTCCTTTATATGTGTTTATATCTTAATCAATTTGTTGTGTATTTAATGATTAATGTAGCGCAAGTTAACTATATGTATTTCAAACTTTTGTAGGAGTTGAAAAGAGAAATTCGGGGTTTAATCAAGACATGAGATTTTACTAAGACAGGAAAGTCAATAAACGGGATAATGCTGCAAGTTATTTTTCTATATAACTTAGTAAGTAATTAATTACACCAACAAACCATTACGAACTGATAAACAATATTCCATTTTCATGTAATTGATAATGTTGCAATGTAATATAGGTCACACGTGGTCAGTCGTTGCTCATAGTTCACGAAGCGTGCAAACAAACATACATACAGACATACGAACATAGATACATACATGTTACCGGGTTGTCTGTGTCAGCAGTCCATTGTTTGTGAGTTACGACTTGGTACATAGGTACATACTTACATGGTATTCTATGTTTTGATAATGACGCCTAAATAGGTAACTTTAGTAGCTATGTTTATATTTCTATTGTAAATCAGAGGTTCATAGTGCAATGTTGATAGCCAATTCATGTCTTGTTTGTTGTTGCATTATTGCTTATTTATTATATTGCTTATTTATTACTAGCAGAAACTAGGGATTTCACCCGCGCCCCGCCTGAACCTCCTAAGGTCCCGGGTAATAAGTATCTCATATCCTTTCTCATGCTCTGTATTGTGTATGATCATTGAAAGCGGTTCGGTTTTGGTGTGAAAGCGCAATAGACTGACAGACACAATTATTATAATTAGTGACACATTGATAAGATTTTCGTTCACAAACTTTTCTTCTGCCTTTATGAATATTTTCAGATAACACTTACATCTGAACACATCCTAATTGTACCGATTTTTACACAACACAAACTATACACATTTAGTACAAGTGAGACGTAAACACAACGTACTAAACAGGCGTACTTGAGATAAGATCCGCTAAAAATATTTACATTAACACACATTTTATATTTAGCTCAACATTTAGTTAACACAGAGAAATTCATGAAGTTTAGTCTATTTGTGAATAGTTGTTGAAACATTGGTTTATTTGTCCGTCCCATTTTCGCGGTCAAAACACCACCTATGCTGATTTAGATATTGAATGATTAAAATGGAGAAGTTCTAGATTGTAATAGCATGAAGGTAGACGCCTAGCTACTTTTATGATTGCAACTGTTTTTGTCTCATTTTGTTTGCTGTAGATTTGACTAACCCAAGAAGCTCTAGTGTACAGACACTAGATATAAGTGGGCACAGGCCCACTTATATCTGTTCAACGGTCTTTGACATGGAGTGATGATGATTTAACGCCCTTTCAGGCACTGGGTGTAATACGGTCATCTACCAGCTAATACAGATGTACGTCAATAACCTGCGGTTTCACCCACGTCCGAATGGAACTAATCCGCTTCTCGTTGAATCTATCTAACAGAGAAATTTTTTTTTTAATCGGACCAGTAACTCGTGCTTATAATATTAAGCAAAGATTTGTCCCACAAATACTTTTGGAAATATGTCCCTGGAAATAAATCTATCTATATCTATATAATCTTAGCTGCCACAAAATCCCTATCTATTCCTTAGGTCTCGACTTATGCCAAGAAAATTACGATACAGTCTCTAGATACCAAAATAACGAAGTGTCTTCCTCAAATAAGCCTCTTAAACCTCTCTCCGATGCGTAGTTGTTTACATAGCCTTTTTTACCAAGCCTCTGCCTCTCAGAAAATAGGCTGACCTCTTTAGTGTGACCTGCGTTGATGATGTTTTGGTTTATGTAAAGGGAATAATACAGCGGCCATGATGGATTTCACGAATTTTACCAGAATATTGTTTTAAACTTTTTGAGTTTTAATTCTACTTTTGGCGAAAAGTTTATTAACAATTTTAATAACTGATTCTGAATGGTAAATAAAATTTTACAAACACTGGTTTTGTCAGTTTGCAGAAGTAGCTACATGTACTTATTTAGATCTGAAGTTAAATCCAAAGGTAGGTTTTATATCTTGGTTAAATTAAAATGGTTTATCGTTAAGGTTTGTCAGACTACGAAATAATAGACAAGGCACTAGAAAAATAATGCGAAATGCTGCTTCCTTTTCCTCATGTCACAAGTAATATACTGAGTAATATTGATCAAGTATTGTGTCACCAATTTTATCTTAATAAATTACATCTTAAACAAGTTTTTACTGAGGTCAAATCCGATTAAGAGGTACATCATAAATAAATATGTGCAAACAGTATTTTTTTATCTAATGGACTCTGGAATTTTGATAAAAACGTGTTGTGATTTCAGCCATGTTTAAATAACTATTAATAGATAACAGATCTGTGCTCTATAACCTTGAATCTGCATGTATATGATTTAAAATATACTTTTGATAACATCAGTACAAACCAATTAAATAGGTTAACGGGAAAAATATTATTTTCGTCGAACATATTTTCATTTCTATTGAGCTTTGTCCACTTGGTCTAGGATGGTAAAGTGACTATAAAAAGTAAGGTATTCAATAATAACCAGTTATAATGAAGCATTCTGGACCTCTGTTTGAAAGAAACAAAACAAAAAAACTCTTCAAAACTCAAAAAAACATTGAGAAACCCATTAAATGTCATACTGGTCATAATGAATTTTGAACACCTACGGTCTTACTACAAAAAACTTAGACAGGGTTCGTCACGTGTTTAAGAAAAGTGTGTAGTATTTTCCTTAAACACGTGACTAACTTTGTTTATTTTTGGAGTGAGAGCAATACAGTGAAAAATCAAAAGAGACAAACTTTTCACACATGAAATTAATATTAAAACAATTTGATTACTTGATTATTTTAGCAGCGCGAGGCATCAGTCATCTAAATCTGGATGCATTATGGATCATATTAAGTGCAAGCTAAGTTAGGAGGGGCCTATTAAAAGTTGGACGTTAGGGTTTGTGTTCTGCAGTCTAAATAGATGACGGATGCCTACTGGATGGTATCTACATCGATATTAAATAGGTCAGTGATTAATGACAATTAAATTAGTCTTGAGTCAGCATACCGATGATTTCTATAACGTATCTATCCATTGGTTTTCGATTAGAGATTGAAACTGGACAAAATTTACATGGGCCTGGAGCTAAAATCAAAAAAAAAAAAAAATTCAAAATTCAAAATTCATTTATTATCTACAATCGGTTTTAAAAATAAAATTAATTTAGCTTAGCCTAATAGACGACGTAGGTATTACTTTCATTCCTAGACGGAAGATAAAATAATGTTTGACGTAAGTAAATATTGATATTGTATAACAGCATAACACTTTGTTATTATAGATCTTTGTTTACTATTACTCATAGTAGTTGGATCATAAATTGATGTCATGGACGTGTTTTATATTGATTTTCGTCAAACAAAATTTACCGAGCTGGTAAATCTTGAGCTCAAACCATTTTGCTGTATAAGTCCATAATCCTATCCTGGATGCGGAGACTACTGGCTTGAGTGTATCGTTCGCTTGTATGAAATTCTATGCCCCATGGGAAACCCATGGATTTCAGGCAACAAACTAGCTGATTCCGCCGCCAAAGCTACCAATCTTCAATGTGTTAGTTCAACATATTTTTGATTCCAAGTTAATATTAAACCACCTTAGTGCACTGACTACACGTGTGTATTACATTTAAGCATTCTTTCTGTCTGTTGCAGTAGTTTAAAGTAATATATGTAGGTCATAAAAATATTTCGCTCTACGCTTTTAAAGTGCTTGCAAAGCAAAAAAATCTAAAAAAGTAGAGTACTCTTAGTAGTGCAAGAAAATAATTTCGCAAGTTTAATTACATCTGTCACATGCAGAATATTTGGGTTGCATTATTTTTGTCGAAATAAAATATTGGACAAGAATTTGTTTAACGAGATGACGACGTTACGGCTGCATCTCCCTAGAGCTCGTGTTTTCTAATCTTCTGGCTGTATTTTATAATCTCTGATAGAAGAATGCAATTACATTGCTTTCCTAACAGTAGTTGCATTTGCATCTATATATTGTGGTAACAACACACCTTTTACCCGAAAGCGCGACGCAGAGGAGGGCCTTGAGAATTAGTCAGAGAGACAACAAAAAGAGTTAACTCTAGAATCAACAGACCACGATCTAGACAAAACTATGAACAGAAACATCTAGACAGTATTCCAGGAAGTTCAGTTCAATGTCATTCATTCACGCGTACTCTGCAGTCTGTAGTGTGCAGGTAAATCGATCCTGACTGCGTTTGTCGGCCCCTCTTACAATGTAAATTGAAGCGTAGAGGTCGTTGCACCGGCTGTACTGGAAACCGTTTGGGGTCGGCGTAACGGGGACGATGTGAATGTGGAAGGCTTTTTAGAACATCCGACATAGGTATTATGAGGTTGCTGTCTTTTAGAGATTCAGTTAGATTTTACAATTTCAAAATTGATTTGTACTCTCACTCAATGTTTGCCGCGTCTTTCGAGTCAGGCCATGATTGTAGGTGCTGGGTGCACCTATCCTATTTATAACTATATGGTCAGTTATCCTATTTATAAACTGTTATGCCAGATGATCAAGATTTACATAGCCAGCGTTTGTTTCTTGCCGGTTCTTTTGCCATGAGACCAACTGTCTGGAATCGTGAAGCCACTACTTTGAAGTTTCGAAAGAGCTATCATAGGTCTATTTGAAATAAAAAAAATACCTTGACTTTGACTTAATAAGGCAAGATAAATATAAGAACCAGCGACATTGATACCTTCATCATCAGTCAATCTTTCTACTATTTAACAAAAATGACATTATTTACGTAGGTACCCATAAAAAGATCGAAGGCATCACGTTCTGCAGCCGTGCACCCCTCGTCTCGCAACCGTTCCTGCCTCGTACCGTCTGAATGTAAACAGATTATGTCGGTGAATCGGCCTGTAGTCTGGAACTCTATGGCAATAAATACGTATACGAGGTTTTTCAGGCGTATTGATAACGTTGGTGAATATTGTTGCATATCATTTTCAGACGTGTTTATGTGGTGTGTATTTGGCAAAATGACAAAGAGGTAAAATGGAATGACTCTTTGGATGGTAAAAAATATTATTGCCATTCTAGGATCTTTAAAAATTTTAGGATAAATATTGTCATCTTCAGCCTTTTGACAAGTCTTGTGCATAGACTTTTTGCTATAGTTTTTAGACTTTTTTATGAGACTTCTTGATAAAATGTTTCTAGAAAATGGAAATCGTTTCCCAGAAATTATCTGTCGTAGGCATAATTCTTATCAAATTAAAACTGGTAGGCGGGAGAGCTTTCTGAGTTAGCGTTTTCTAAATTCTGATAATCACATTGTCAGATAACTTTGCGTAACCGAATTTCGATTTTAAGTCCATTAGTTAATTTGAGGAGACATTAAAGTTTCTATTTTGCTTACCCAGTACTGAAAAATGATGCCATTTTTGTTTTGACGAGGAACGATTATGTAAGCAGTGATGAATAAATTCATAAACATTCTTCAAATGAAGTGTTGACAACGTATGAAAATGAGGCTTTACTTGAACTGTACTGAGCCAAACAGATCGTACAAGTTTATTGAACTTCGTTTAAATAATGATAAAAAGGTTTGGCTATAAACTTGTTTGTTTTTTACTGCGAATTCAACGATGCTTCGAGAATTTGGTTGGATTTGATGCGATTGGTTTGTTTCCACTCTTAAATATAGCCTCCGAAGATTTTGCTTGAAAGCAGGATCTCTCAAGGGTCTCCCTGGGACCGCAGAGTATTTAAATGCAAATCAGTATTTTCTCTTCTTTCTTAAGTGACTTATTGATTGTTGTGGAATTGATACACTTTTATAACATGAAGGATGAGAGAACTGCTAAACTCTTTACCTTAATTACAACCAAAACCTTTAACTTTTCCAACTACGAAGAATTAAAGAAGATTCCTAAAATCCTCTATGAAGATTTTCTCCTCTTGGACCTTACCTAATTTCTCAGTAGGCAGTAAGTCTCTCAACATTGGCCCCATTAAAACAGGCTGTTATACCCTAAGCTCCTCATGAAACTACCAAGATGTGTCGCTAAACAAACTCTATTATTCTAGGCGTACACCACTCAGACTTAATTAGAATATAATTTTGAAGGTGTGGGTAATTACCTCGGTTCAAGCTCCTCGGCTTATTGCCAAGATCCGGTTAGAATAACACTTTAATTTGCTCATTAGAAAATTCTAATGGTGATGGCGGTTCGTTTTATGCATAATGTAGTACTTCGGATATCATGAGACTATTGTTTTAGCACTTTTAGGGGGACTGAATATTTTTCCAGTAGTTTTAGCCTGCCTAAAGTCATCTAAGACATATTATCCAAAGTAATATAAAAAAGAGGACTTTTTAGTTTGTTTGTAACGGCTCTGAAACTACTGATCCGATTTGAAGGTGAAGGTTTACATTATATTCTTCCACGCATTGTTAGGAAGCCTATGTATACATATACCCGAGTGGCTGTTTATTATCCGAGTACGGGAAAAGTTTCCCAGGATACGGGTGAAACCGCGAAAAACAGCAACGTGATTTATATTTTGGTCGATAAAATAATCTTGAAAAACCGACGGTCAAGTCAAACCTCATGTAATCCCTTGTGAGTCTTTATGAAAAATACAGCATTATGAAGGATACCACAATGTCGGCTTTACATGTTTTCCGAGACAAGTAGGGATATTTTGGAATTGAAGGGTCACTGATCAGGGTACGACTTAACCTTCATTGATCCCCCGTCCTTCTTGACTGATATACGGTACGAAGATGTAGGTAATATTATCTTATTTACTACCTATATTTTTTATCTTCGGTCATTTCAGATGTTAGAGCCTGTAATTTATCGGAGACGCCATTGCCGTGCATTTTCCTCTGCTTAAAGGTTTGCGGAAAATAGTACTAAAGTAGTACTTCCGTGCATGTAAACTCGTATGCATAAGTTTATACTAACGCATACGAGTTAGTTAGTTTTTGTCATGTGCCTGCGTAAAGATATGATCGAAAACTCATGAGTGAGACATCCCTGTTTATTATTGCGTTGCCTCGCCCCCTTTCATAAATTAAATATTATACTTTTCCGTATAGAGATTTGTGCTCACGGCAGTTAAGGCTGATTAAATGGTCTAAGTTCCACATTCTTTATTACCCATTATTACTGAATAATATTAACCACAAACTTTTAAGTCCGTAAACATACAATAGAATAACACCAATTGACGTAAATAACAAACATTAGCTCGCACCCACATGGCGAGTGACGTCAGGAATCGCAACAAACTAGGTATGTAATAGCTAAATGCTAAAGTAATTACATTTCCTAATCACTAGCTTTAACTGGCTAGATGTAGGTCGGGAACAGACTTAAGTCAGGAGCCTAGATATAATGCTAACCTTCTCAACTGGAGGTATTATTTTGTACCTAAGTATTTTTACTTGGAGATTATGAGCTATGTATGTATGTCTGTCTTGTTAGTCGAGTGATCAGAAATGTTTGAGATTTTATATTCGGTTCAAGGGATGGGTTTTTAATGTGATATCGGTTTCATATTAGGCTTGAGATGGACTTAAGAGGACGAATTGGAATTTTTGGCGCCAAGGATGTCAATTTTTCTCAAGAGGAAATAATCGCGTGAGGAAAAATATCTGGTTTTTATCTCTTGAGCTTTTTTCGGGTATGTTGAAGTCGGCTTCCAGTTAATGCGGATGCAGCAGGGGACCAGTGTTTACATAGAGCGACTGGTTATTTGATCTCCTCAATTCAGTTACCAGGGTAGCACGGTAACCCTTGGTAAGACTGGTAGTCAGAATTTCTGGCTTCTTACTAAGTATATCCCATGCCCAAGCTGGTTGCTAACAATTACGAATAAGCGTGTAATTCTACCTGATCTATGACCTTTTATTTTTTCCGAGTCATCTCATGACAGTCAGAAACAGAAACTTCGAGTATGTAATATCTACAATGGCAGCACTCTATTAAAAAATACTTATCTTGCAAGATACAATGACAAACACTTTTTTTAATTACGTAACTATACAAAACTAAGTAAATATATTATTTATGACTATATTTCGCCCGAGAGTTCGTTCGACTCAGAAGGGAACTACGTTCAGCACTTGGACACAGATTACTATAATAGATACTACGACTTGGATAAAAAATATGTATTCTCAATTCTACCAACTATCTCCATGCCAAATTTCATCTCCATTGGTTCAGCCGTTTAGCAGTGGAAGCGTAACAAACAAATTCTCTTTTCCACATAGGTCTAATTAGTAAGGCTACTGTGGCAAGTAATTGTTACAACATAAGTTATTTTAGCAGTCATTTGTTAATTGCCATTTGTTTGATTAGCTTTAAATAAAATAGTTGTATAAATAGATTTTGCATTGCTATGTTGGTATTTATTTCACGTGCTAGCCAATAATACGGGGCTTATATTTAGTTCGCCTACGACATTTCAGTCTAAACAATGTGGCTGAATAAATCTAAATGTGGATTTGTTGGAATAGTATACTAGCAATTTGATTATACTTGAATTGATTGGTGTTTTGAGAATGAACGGCCATATTGTTTGTAAATTAGTATTTTACGAGAATTGTATTATTTTAAGTTTTACGAGTAAAACATAGTTATTATATATAGAACTTTACAAGAATTTTACGTGGATCTTTAATTTGAATGTTGTAATTTAGTTTCGATTACTTTGGTTTTTTAATTCCACATTACTACCTGTTTCATTCATGTTTCATGTTGTTTTTTAGGTACTTTTCGAGGAATATTATCTTAATTAGCTTGCAACGGTGGTTTCACCCGCGTCCTGTGGGAACTGGCTATCCTTCTCCACGATACATTTTTGAAATCTGTCCTAAAGTCCTGTATTCTAAAGTCTTCAGCTTTATAATACTAGTAAAGGTAATATGATAAAATGTTGGGTAGTAACTAAAACACCACAGAGCACATGTTATGCGGCTTCCTCTGATCCCCGAGGCGTGGGACAGAGGTGTAATATCATAACACAGTTCGCTGATCGGCGATATTAGATTGTAGGGTCCGATCAACTATTCGAAGCTCTTTGCTACTGTATAAAAAGCCTCCACGTGTACAAGACTAAAAGATATAAGTACTGAGTAGTTTCCCTTGCGTTTGTTTCGGCGTTTCTTCTCAGGAATCAGTCAGTTAGGAAAGACCGACCTCAGCGTTTTTAAAATGACGTGTAAAAGTGATGTAATGTCCAATTTGCAAAATAAACGATTTCATTTCATTTCAGTAGACGAGAGACGGAGAGATGAAAATTTGGTCCAGGTTTTCTAATTGGAATAAACTCTGATACAAGGGCTTATGAGTTCTGTAAACGTAGATAGATACGGCTAAATCTTGTACTTTAAGAAAAGTAAGACAAAGACTTAAGAAAAGATCTACTTGACTGATAGGTCATGGAGTTGTTTTTTTCATTTTATCAGTTTTTTTTTATTTTATCAGTTTCTTTAAGTTTAAATTAATATCTATTTTCTTAAAATTTTAACTTGGTGTAACTTATTGGCTTAGTCTAATAAAATGACATTTTGAAGACCTATAGGTACCATTAGAGGCCATTTCAGGCCATCCATGTAGGTGGTGCTAAAAGAATTCCTAAGTAGTTTAGAACGACGAGCAACGCATACACAAAAATTGGCTTTAAACTCGTTTTGTTTTAAACTGTTATTTTTTATTTTATAATGTCAGTTTTAAGACAACCTTTTGTTTGTTGGTCTTCAAATGGCCTGTAGGTATGGGTGATAATTTTTGCTCTAAAATTCACCCACGTTCCTTCTGGAGTCCTTTCAAACCATTTTGGGGCCTCGGAAAAAAAATTTGGTTGAAACCTTTCTTGAAATTGGGAAAATAAATAATTTGAGCGTATGAGAAAATTGTTTATGGGTAAATAATATTATTATTAAACGTAATAAGGAAAGGATAACGAAGATGATATTAACGTTAAAAATAATTTTATCATTCATAACTAAACGCCAGTTATTGTTTATACCTAATCTTGTTAACGTCAAACTTTACTGGTGTTCTAGTTTAGGAGCTCGACCCACATTTTTTTGTGTTAACATCATTATTTATTTTAAAGTTTGTTTTATGATTAAGTATGTTATTCGGGACAATCTTATTAAATACAAAATATATTTGTTCTTAAATAATGTCGCTATGACAAAAAGTAAGATTTAACGAGATAAAAAACTATTTGAAAATTAATTAGCAAAAGAATTCAAAGTCTTAAATCACAAGAAACACTCTCTCCTTTATAATTGGCAAACTGCACCCGCTGCATACAAACGAAGCATTTTAAATGCGAACATTATTTTCACGTTGAAACAAAACTACAAATCTCGAGTTACTCAGACAGAAACAGGCAAAATCGATTTTTATTCCAAAAAAATTAAATCGAATTAAAATTTGCAGTTTCATTGAAGCTTGGGTACTACTAGAATAATATTAATAACCATGTTTAGAGAATGCATTCAAAACTTAATCCTAAAATAGGGCAGTTATTTCCCGACTAGCTACATCCGCAGTGCGTGGCCGGTCCGCCAGAGAGAGACTCATTGCGGCAGAAAGGGAAGGGCACAATGACCGAAATCGATGTTAGAAAGAGCACCAGCTACTCTCCCGTCTCACTCGCCGCCGGTACACCCGCACCGAGTTTGCACTCGCCCGAGCCGGTGCGTGGTGTACTCGATTCGCACTCGCTCTGATGTAACCAAAACGTACTGGCTGCCAACGATAAATTGAAACGTAATCAGCTTCGCGAATTGATTTGAATTTTTACGTTTGTGTTAATGCCACTTCCTACGTTTGTCTTATCGATTACGGATAGAAATTATACCGAATTGAATGACATTTCACAAATACTTTTCTTAGTGAAAAAAAGATAGTTTAGGTTAAAATTGAGTAGAATGAAGTTGTGGTCGAGATAGGAAAGTTTAGACTTAAAAATGTTCGCATTACATCACAAGAACACAGAATTGACAATCGATTGGCAATGTGTCGGGTTCACAAACATTAAACAGCTGTAGAGTTTCGGCTAGCATCGTCTTTGTTCGGTGCCAGGGCCACACAAGTACATTTAGTACGTACAGTCGGAGCGCCGTGTTGAGTTCGTTGTCGTGGTGAATCAGTAGGATCAGTAGCACATGAGCGCTTGGTCCGAGAGCCCGCGTCTCGCGAGCTGCCCACAACAATAAAATATTAACAGACCCTTTGTAGTGCGTAGACATTTCGTTTGATTTTATTTGATTTTTTTAAATGTGTGGGACAGGCGTGTGCATATTGTGACAGAAGATTGTTTATGATCCCTGGATTTGGATAGCCATATTGAAAATCTGGTGAGAATTAAGTTTATTTATTGTTGTCGAATATTTTGTAGAACTTGAATGGTAGAAAAAAATTGTAGCTCATGTAATTTCATTAGATTTTTAAAAATTTATTATTTGCTTTATGAATTATAGCTTCGTTCGCTTAAGCGTAAAACATTCGTGTCAACGCCATTCGTGTGAAAGAAATTTACTGTAATGTTTTGTTTTGTTTCGAAGCCTGCGTTTAATAGTCGCAATAAAACGAATGCAAATTGAACTGCAGATAACTTAATGTAGAAAAATATGACATATTTTCTGTGTAGTGAAAATAGCGTGCTTCCAAGTAATTAATTTGTTTATAATGAGTTAAGTTGTGTGGATATAAGTTGCAATTATTGTATATTTTTTCCTAGCTAATGCACCTAATTAAAACCTAGTAAAAACATTCAAGTTATGCTTTTATTTCTTTGTCATTATGACCTACATAAAATACCACATAGCAAATAGATGCTAATCTAGAAATCTCTTCTACATAAAAACAAGTGTACAGAAACTGTTTGTTCTGTCTCACTTACATATGAAATAACATTAACAGATGAAGGTTAAAAAATACTGACTTTAAGAGACATTTAAAGTCGTGCTCTTCAAATTTGTTTTTGCTTTGTGTCTCAAATTGAGGTCTTTCTTTGACTTCGGGCACGAGAAGTACTAACTTTCCCGATTGTCTTTTGTTTCTTGGCTAATAATTCAAACATAAGAGAAAGTCTTACCATGTCTGCACAGGTCCTATTTTCACTACAAAGTCTGGTTTCCCCAAAAGGATAGACGGAGATATCCAATTAAGAAAACTTGTCAATAGGCCAATTACCTTTTCCAAACAATAGAACCACTGGAAGGTTATTCTATCGTGTTATCAACTAGACACAAACCCAGATCGTCAAAAAAATCAGCAACACATGGCTCAGTCGAGACTCGAATCCAGAATCTCCTGCTTTCGGCTGCTAGACTAAAGATGCCTATTAAGTAACCTAAAAGAAAAAAGTCTTAAGTCATACAGCTATAAATATAGCAAACTAACTTCTATCCTGAACAGAATACGCTTCAAAGTCGTCTGAATCCATAAAGCATTCTATTGATTCCTTTTTATTGTCATGGTATTAACCACCATGACAAGGGACGTCTCATTATGGGAAATGTTTTTGTTACACCAAATATGGTAAAATGGGAGCGTCTAACAATGACCTTTGGTGATATCGTCATGATTCATCAAACCACCATATGTATGTATCAATCATGTTTATATTGGGAATCATAATAAGGAATTTCATGTCCCTAATAGATATTTGGTGTTAAAGACATTTCTAATAAACTGAAGACAGGAGTCCAAAAAGCAAAAGAATACCCCTATTTTTCAATAAAGTCAATTTAAAAAATACACGTGTAATAAAAGTAATCATAGGCTATTAAAAGTAATAAAAATTAAGATCACTATGAAATTACACAAAATAATACGTTACTCCATTATTAAGCCTACACTGCAATTAACTTTAAATATTCATTAAAAAGTCACTCAATTAATTACGATAAAAGCATTAACAGCGGTCACACTTGCGAATATAATTAATCAATTGAGTGAAAATTCACGGTTCTCATTCACTGGCTCTTAAGTTACCTTTGAGTGCATCAATGACGTCAAATGCATAATAGAGAGCTCTTAGACTACACAAGGTACTTCGTAATTGTATAATAATGTTGCCACCAAGGCAATTGTTTATTACTGACGCTGCTACAAAGTATATGTAAAAGCAATTGAATCTAGGTACCGACTACTTAAATATCTAGACAGTTTAGCCAATTTCGCTATGAAAATTTTAATAGATGTTAAAAATATCAAAACTATCTGTTTAAAAACATATTTACAGAATATTATTTTTGCAATTAAATTGTATCCCAGCTCTTGGACTATGAATTATCTTGAACAAAAATGGAACAGCTTAAAACTGCAAAACACATTGGCTTTCCAAGAACTGTAAAAACGGTCACCCATCAAATATTTACGAGGTATTTCAAAAGAGATGCTGCGAGTAAGAGTGAGAGTGGTCAAAGAGAGAAAACTAAGAGTTTTGGACAACATCCAGGGAATCCACGTAAAACGGAGCAAATAACTCTGAATGATGAAGTAAATATTATTTTTATAAGTTTTACTCAGCATCATTGGCATTCAAGATATTGGGTTGATATTCATCTGACAGATTGCAGAAAGACACATTTAATGAAATCTAATAAAAAGAGAAGGCAAGAACTACATCTATTTCCCACTAATGTTACTTCTCCGGGTAGAAATCTTTCTTATCATTCGTTAAGTCTCCGGTAATAGGGGCGAGGTTTTTGCCAACACACCGATATGTCAATTTACGGTCTTTTTGCTTCTAAAAAGAAAATCATCGTTAATGATCCAATATTATTTTACAAGCATGACACCAAGCAGATCAATGAAGCACTTAATAAATAAATAATAAACCTACCGCAACTTAAAATATCATAAAGACTAAAAGATTCCATGTAGTTAGGCTTAGTGATCAGGTTTAAGGCAAAGATACCCTAGTGTATGTTTTGTACCATAAAACCGGTTGAATCTCTCAGGATTTCGGAGAATCCCTATCAGACCTCTAAAGACGAATCGGACATTAGCAATGTTTACGAAAATAAAAATCATATAATTTATTATTTACGACAACTAAAAAGAACTGAAGATATTTTGAGAGATAATGATACTAAAGTTTGTTAGTACAGAAACAAGTGACACTTAGCTAACATTGCAATTAGTTACGGTAATTAAACACGACTGAGAGTTAAATAAAATTAACGGTTTCTAAAACCATGGACGTAAGATGGCAGTATTTGCAACGACTTGTAGATAGTTATGAAACAAGAGTATAAAACCACATTATTCGATGGAGTCTGCATCTCATCAGTAATGTCATAAACGAGACTTTATGGTTCTGTATAAAATATTACCCAGTCAGCAAGCAAGTAACAGGTTTCACTACTCTAGGAAGACATAAAGATCTAACAGAAACTTCAATTTTTGCGGAATCGTGTTACTCCGCCAAATGAGATGTATCAACATCCTTTACCTTATGGTTCATCTCCTCTAAAGTAATAACATCGGCTTATTGACCCTCTCATGTAAAAGTGTAGGTATCTACTTTCAAGGGCTAAAGCACCGGCCCTAAAACACGCCCTTTACTGCCCTTGACCTCAAATGATACTTGTTTACGCGATAAAGGACGTTTTCCGATTATTTTACATACCTACCCTGGGCATAGGTTGGTTGGCTTTAGTGGTTGGGCACAAGAATTTATGTATCGGATTTCGTATTTAGAGTAGGGCCAGTATATTGATATTGTTGATGTTTGATCAGAGTTTCAATTAAATTGTCATGTAGAACCTTGTACATATTTGCGGTTGTTTGCTCATTATCTCTTATTGTGTCAAATTCATCGTATTCTATCAACATTGAAACTAGATTTTTGCATTAAAGAAAATACTCTATCAGATTTTAATACTCTTCTTCTAAGAAAGCCTTTCAATGTTCTTGGAACAATATTGGAGCTATAATAACGTGTACACATTGTACAATAACCGAGTTGTGCCGAGAATCGATATGTGATTTTATCGCAGATCTAAAACTCTCACGTAACTGCCTGATCGTAATTGTGGAACATAAACTGTTACCGCATGCAATACATTCGCGTATGCATGTTTTGCGTCGAACTGTTCCGAAAATAATACTCTTTAGATGCTTCTTTCCAACAAAATTTGTTGCTATCTCTGCTTTTACTTCGTGCAAATTAAATAATGGATCGGCATCCATTTCTCCCTTAAAAGTGTCTTAAATAAATAGAGTAGCGATGGGAACCATGTCTTATGTTATCTAATAAGTGGCGACTGTTAATGAATTCGTGTCGCAATAAAATATTCTCCTATAAAGTGGATTTCTAAACGTATTGGCCATAAATGCCAAATATTAAATGTCTAAAGATGATTCAAAGTTGAAAGTGCCGCTAGACTCAGAAGAAATAGAATGTTGCATCTCCCGCGACGGCTGCCTGACATTCAACTGCATCTATTTACCAAAATGTATCTTTGACTCGTTCTATCACGGTCTAAATTGGAGTGGCAAGGCTACTAACTAGACTTTAATGTATAGGTCTCTTTTCTTCATTCGGGTAAGCTAAAGCTGAGCTAACAATGGTGCACAACTTTTGGGCATTCTGCCATTCGCGTCGACGAGAAACTTTTAAGACCTCTTTTTAATGAAATTGCTCATCATTGTGATGAGATTTTTAAGTTGATGACATAATAAACTATTTGAACTACAATTTAAGAATTTATAGTAAATAGTATTTTCTGCCGCTTAAAGAATTCATAATGTAAGCTGGCCTTTTGGAGATAAAAATGTGAGCATTTATTATGCATGCTCAGGTGCCACAACAGACAAACTATACGCACTCAAATATTCATAGTACAATGCACCTAAATTACCTTGAGAACTTGGCACGGTTCCATAATAGCACAATTTCTCATGTCTGACTCTGAAGATGATTATAACAATGTTATGCTTACATAATAAGGGTCAAACTTACCGAAACAGTTCCTATAATCCCTTAAACTGGGTTAGGAAGCCGATGAATGCTGTTACGTAAACTGGTTTGAGTTGTAGGAACATTAGCAGCGCATTGAAGATGAAAGACCCGACTCCGCACAAGTGGGGTACGAAACAGAAGTTGGTAAAGTAATCAATCACGATGAACTAGGCTTGTTACCGAGCGCAGCTAGGGGTTCCGTTCACAATTCCTGAGCAGAATATTATAAGCTGATTAGTTTTCTCTTTGAAGTGGTCTCTTTATTTAAAGACTTCGTACTTACTATGGACGTAAAGTCCTTAAAAATTCTTATTTCTTAATACATTTATAGTTGTCTAATAAATCAGGTTTGTAATCTGATACACTCTTGAGACATAGAGAAAAAATATATTAGGAAAGATATGTATATCTTAATGACATATCTACAAGATTTTGGAATAGAAATATATTGGTAATTAGTTATTGATTGATGAACTTTGTTCCACGTGCTGTTGAGTATCCTGTGGAAGCTAACAATATAAATACAAACGGGAAATACAAAAGGCTTGCATTCGGGAACGACGATGAATATAAATAAAAATAGTCAGACGCTGTACGTCATATAATCGTGCATGCAACCACATAAAATGGTGAAATGAAGAGAATTCCATAAGTCTATAACAATCAGTTTCTTCTGGGAATATGATCATATATTTTGGGGACAATGAACTTATTTCCTATGACAATGAACAGAACAGCTACAACAAGAAAGCCAGACACAATAATCACACAGAAAATGCAGTCTTATTGACCACCTTGAACCCACAATAGAGCGAAATATTTAAAGTAAGCGGCAATAGGTCCAATAATCAGACTCATTTAGACCAACTAACTGAAATTGATTGTCACGAGTCTGTTGGTCACAACTAGGACAATTTGTTCGTTCCACTTGAAATCATAAAGCGAATATAGACGACGAAACTATAGCTACACGAATTCATGTTCAAGGCAACACAGAAATAACTAAAAAGTCTCAAAGTCTAGCAAATGAAAAAAGTAATCTAATTTCGAGTGGCATTTGTGCTGAATTGCTGTAGGATAGGATTATAGTTATTTTTGAGTCAGCTACCAAATTATATTATTCTTGAACGTAGCAACCTGATCTTCCAAATCAATGTCTGTATTCCCAAAATCATTACCATCATCTTTATACTCTTGTTTATAGCATTTACTTTCTTCATAGCAAACTTTCACTAACGAAGTTGTATTAGCATTTATGAATTCTTGTTTAGTTCTTATCAATAATCTAGTTACTACTTCAGTGAATGTGCTTTGAGCAAGCTTGAACCGGTAATCTGATGTATTTCTAGCTTTTAGAACTCGAACGAAGGTCAGAATTTTTACAGGAGAATTTGCGTGTAAACCTAGCGTGTACTGAAACAGTCAACGGCATATCGATCGTCTACATTGTTTCAGCAACTTCAGTATAAACTGTTTTATTACGTCAGGAACAATGAGAATTATTGCGTAAACTTGCTGGAGTTAATCACTGTTCTCGAAGAAAGTGAAAGGTTTTATGATTTGTGGTACAGCGTCTGCCTTAATGTGGTCATCTCGTTTGAAGTTTGTTATTGCATTAGACTTCCGTTTACAAGATTATTAATTTGTAATTAAATACAAATCTTATCAATTATATATGTTATGTGCTGATTATGAATTTCGTCAGTTTAAACCACGTTATAGATATTCCAAATATCAGAACTTATGAACGCTCTTTCAAATCTCTAAGATCATAGTTTCAGAACAAATCGCTATTCAAAATTAATTTGGTAAAGGTAGACAAGGCGTGGTTCTCAATTTTAATAAAGCCATACTTTATCATGTTAGTTGTATGACCAAAGTTTGTGTTAATTATACGAGCATAAATCCTGAGAATTTAACCAGCCTTACGTAATATGGGTTTTCATGATGGCAACAATAAATCAAATCTGTTCATTATTCAGGCTATAAACTAGTTGGCATGGCAACGTGGTTAAAACACCGCGGCGTAAACTGTGCCTAAGCTATGGGCTAAGTCGTTATGCTGCCTAACCTAACCTATTTTCAAGTAATATTCGCCTAAATTCGTACTTGCCGTGGTAAATTGTACCGGCTTTCGATTATCTTCATCGCATTATCTGATTTACCATATTATCTCTCAAATTACACCTTAGCCACAATTGTTACATATTCAGAAAATAAACAAATTATTAGTGAAACTTGTTTTTTTAAGTCGATTCTTTATTATATTTTTCTATCTTTGAATGATACCTACTTGTATACAACGATACTTCTACCAATGCTCTAATAATAGCACCTTATTTCAGTTCAACTGCTGTAGTGGCACAGTTATTTTCAGCTTCTATCATTTATATTTCATGAAGGCTATTTGCTATTTCCAAAGAAATTCTAGAAAGACAACGTTTTGCGTATAAAGGCACCTCCAAAGTACTATAAAACCTATTTTATTTACTCAGTAAGTTTGTTCCAACAAATTCAACACCATTCTTGCCAAGGTTGGGACCCTTCTAAATAAGGGGATCGTGCCTAGTGCCAATTAAAGCATACCTCTGTAAGACCATGTGAGTTCTAAGCATTAAAATACCGACAACTTACTTATGTTGTAGAATTTCCATCGGAATTGTTACTTACGTCATTTGATAATTATTTTTATAATTAGTATTTCAAACATTTTCATTTGCTTCTGCTACTTAGGAGTTCACATGAATGGTTTAATAAAGATTCGGTATCTATGAGCTGTTTTACCTACAGATTTTGTTTGTTCATAATTTCTAACAGTTGCCAGACTTAACTCGTCTCTTTCCTAATTTTACTAGAATCATTTGCGAGTTGAAAAAAGTGTCTATCAAGACAAAAACTATGATAGCCACTTTTTCTTGTCTCTCAAACAGTGTTGCGTAGTTTAATTGAATCACTCTTAATACAAAGAAGATTTAAATGCGTCATTATTTCGTTGAACTCATCTTATTTTCTTTAACTGTAAACACGTCTATCTCTCTAATCCGTTCATTGCTTAGTTCAGTAACACTGTTAACTATTTCATTATCTTATCGTTTCAATTACTTTGTATCCTTATGTTAAACTACTGAACTTGTTTCCTTATCTCTTGTTATCTCCTAATAATGTATTGCAATCTTGTTCAGCTATCGTTTCAAGTTGTGTTGTGGATTAGAAAATTTTTTTTGGCATATAATTTTTGTGCATCAACATCGTCATCATCATCATCAGCATTATTAACTTGTTTAACAATAACATTAAGCTGTCCTTTGATGTTAATTACACTAGTATTTTTTCCATTACTTTTTTCTGCACACTCGTGACGTTCCTCAGATTAATATTCAACTACCATTGATAAATTGGTATGACGTCTTTAGCGGATCAAGTATCAAATCAGTGAAGCCCGATTATAAAATATTTATTGCCCATAAAATCAAAGATATTGTTGAGGTATATTCGGGTACAGATAGCAGAGATTGTACAGATAAAGACAACAATGTTGTAATAAATCCGTTTTTGATGAGCTGCAAATAATTTGGTGTTGTTCTGTTATCTTGAGTAGAGTTGTTGACAGCAGTTATATTGCCTGTGATATATTCAAGGATTGAAACAGGAAAAAAGTTGTTTGTTGCTTTTGTGTGATTAGAAATTATTAGTCATCTTATGCTTTTACATATTGTACCAAGATTCCTCGAAATGTCATATGTGTTATTATTTAAATAATTGCTTTTATACATTTTTTTGATCATTATTTCCTATGAATAGAGACAGATCTTTAGAGTACAAGAATTCATCTCATCCATCCAAGATACAGTAAAAGCAATTTTCCATTAAATAAACAATATATAAAAGGGAATATAAATCCTCAAAGCGGGCTAAGCTTGGTGTCAGATGTTAACGCCATAATATTTATGAGAAACCTAGTAGACGGGGCCTTGGCTTAGCCGGAAACTTCCGAGCCGATGGTAAAATTATCGCTTCCTCCAACGAATAAAGAGCTATCAGGTAGTTAGATTTACAAGATTTATTTAAGAGTAATGAAAAACTGAAATTGAGTATTAAGCAAATCATTTTAAGAAAAATTACATTTCTATTGATTATATTCAAAAGAATAAAACATTTGGTTATTTTATAGATACTAAAATACTATTGGTAGAAGCTCTGAAGGTTGACTGTGATGAAGTTATTATATGAGTAAAATCTAACAAAAAGCAAAAGAAGATCTTCTATGAAGAACTAGTCTGCTCTGCTGAACAAACTACTGAGGTTGGATACTGTGATTGATTTACATATAGATGAGAGTAGAGGAGTCTTGAAGAATACGATTCTGCTGGGATTTTAAAATGTGGAGGAGTACTGAAAGAATCCCACTTCATTACAAGTAGGTACAGTGTTTATATTGAAAAATTTGCGGAGCCTAGAAATAAAAAAAATAAGACAGGTGAAATATACAAGCAGTGCAAAATGCATTCACTTTTATCGTATCCTAGACGTCAAGCTATGTTTATAAATCTTAATTTTAATATGAACGATATCTACCAATATATACTTATAATATCATAGTTCGTAACTAAACACAAACCTGCTTCTTGATTTACTTCCGAGACAGATATGCAATCTTCCCAGTTATGGAAATTTTGATCCGTGCCTTTCTACTCTCTGACCTTACCTACGCTTTTCCTTATAAAACTAGTTCCCGCTGAGTTTTTATGTATTTTCTTTATTGAACTGAGTTTCTTGTCTGCGTACTGAAAATGTCTTGTTTCCATGCTTCCAATATGGGCATTGTCGTTTATTGTTTTAATTCTTTTATCTTCGTTTTTCATTTATATTCACTTTATGTTATTGCTTTGTTTTGCATAGTTATACGCAACAGTAAAGTCTCTAAGGTAACCACGTTTTGCAATTTGACTTTATGAAACCGCAACGCCTACGCTGCTTGTGTGTTGTTCCTTAGTTCTTGTTATGTCACCTACGTTATTAAATAGTTTGATGTTTTCTTAGAAAAGCATAAGGTGTGGGAGGTTTATCAAAATATCAAGACAAACAATTTTCAAATTGGTTGGATAAATATTTATGGAGATAAAGTCACTTTAATAGTTCATCAAATTATAAGTTTCTAAAAGTTTGTCACGAAAACTCTGGTATTTAATCCCTGAAAATTTGGGAAGACGAAATGTCTATTTTCTATGGGGAACAAGATAGACAGCATTAAAATTATTCAATCTCTTTACCGTTTGAGATTATTATGCAAGCGATAAACTGCTAGCACAAAATACATAGGTACAGAAGTCAATCTACATATAAAGCGCGTTCGAGTCACGCAGACATAGGTGTCTATGTGTGTGTGTTCACAGACGCGCTGTCTCAAAACAACTCAAAACAGTGCGAGCGGGGCTGCCGTTTTCTTGAGATACGCGCGTCACACACAAGGTAGATAAATGTGCACGCGTTTTGATACCTACCTAACTGTAATTTGACTGTAATATTTTTAATTTTAATAACAAAAGAAAAAGTAATAATGGAGCAACAAAAAAAGTCGTATTATAATTGTTCAGTGGACGGTTGTTTTAATACAACAATAAACAGTGAACTGTCGTTTTTTAGCCTGCCGTATTACATATAGTACGGACCTACTTATTTTCTCATATTTCGATGGTTCTTTTAATAAACGCAGTAGGTAGGTACAGTTAGGTGGGTAGGTAAGCGCCCCGGCGGGCGGCCTCTGGCCCAATGCCGTAATAAGTTTTGCTAGTGTCGACATAGGCGAACCTCCCAACCTACCCTCAAAGATTATTACTAGTAGGAGTTGATAATTTTTGTGATCATGGCGAGAGTATGTTGTAAGGTAGACGAAATAAAACTCGCACATCAAGGTTTCTGTAGGTAGAAGCAAGCTTAGATCAGGGACTGTACCAACCCATTACATACAAAAATATTTTTTTCGCAAGTAAAGAGTAATAAGTAAGTACCTATAAGTATATGTATGAATAACAAAATTATAAATTGCGGTTTCTGAAAAAGTTCGGTATCTCGTTCAAACGAATTTCCGTTGAAAGAGTTTATTAACCTCATGTATGCCACATTAAATATTTTATTACTATTGGTTTATATTTCATTTTTCCTGTTTTATTCTCAACAATAAATCAAATAATTCGAGTACCACTACCACGTTAGTTTTATGCGCATAAAAAAGTTGACGACCCTAGCGCGACCGCCGAGTTTAGGCATGAAAAGTGAAGTACATGCATGAGATTGACTTCTGTACCTATGTATTTTGTGCTGCTAGCCTCGAGAAAACGTGAGGGTAAGACCATTTTAGTAGGTCGTTATTTCGATAAGGCATGCAGGAAAATATGCTAGTATAAAATTATCGGCTCTATCGAGAGAGTTAAAAACTGATTTCCTTTGAGGAAAGTCTTCGGAAAATTAATCTGTATAATATTTAAAAGTGTGTTGCATTTGTTAAATATTGTTACATCCAAATATAGCTTCTGTTACTTAATATCTTTTATCTGCCAAGTCATCAAAATAAACAAAAATATTAATTATACCTAATTTTGCCAAAAATACGACAGTATGCCTTTATCATATTCATCATATTATTATCATGATAGACATCAAAGATATGTACCTAGTCTGTTTTATTTAGCCACAAAGATACGTAGATATGTTACTTTATGAGTTTTCCAGGGCGTGGGAAGTTTCTAAATGAAATGCTATTCCTGTTGCCATTGTTATCTCTTCTTTGTTAACTAAATTAACATTTTATCAAAAGAAAGCTAGATACTAAATTTAATTTTCAATATTGTTGACGATTGTACTGTTAAAGATAATTAATTTTGCTATCTGGTGCGTAACAATGATCACCAGTGAAGAATGTTCCTAATTTAATGTATTCATAATTAATTCAGATTAATTATAGAATAATTATACTCGTCCTTACGTCAGTTATTTTAAACCCTTCTTCGTCTTTCGCGTTGATTTCATTTTGAACAATTATATTCCCATCTATATTGAAACTTTCATTTCGATTGCCAATAGTTTTAATCAATGCTTGGCGCTCACTATTGGGCCAGGTGCTACCACTGTCCTCAATTCCAACCTATTCTACTTAGTTACTATGTATAGTGCTATGTATACATCTATGTATTATGTGATACCACGCATGCGTTCCTTGACCGGGTAAGCAGATATGCAGATTTTGCCAAATTGGAACCTGATATTACTTTTGGCATCAGTGTAGGGTGTTAAAGTGTATTATCTATGTAGGCATGGTTGCCAAGCTTTCTCCTATCTTTATGTGCCATTGATTGTTTGAATTTAGATGTCGAATTATCACTATCATTACGTTTAGGTGGCTTAGGAGTATGAATTAGTTCATCATCTTCCTTTGCCTTACTCCAACTATGTTGGGGTTAGCTTCCAGTCCACTTGAATGCAGTTTAATTTCACCGTTTTAAATGAAACTGATTATCTTACTTTCACTGCCCAGTCACTGGGAAACGTAATCTTCCTAGGAAAAACCGATTGTGAGAATAAAATTCTGCGAATTTAAATAATTTGAGTTAATCCCCAATAGGCAATTCGTATTATCCTGCAGTCTGACGTGTATTGTTATCAAAAGATTTCCGATAGTTACCAAGCGGGTCTACGTAGGTATACGTAGGTGCTTGATTTAGATATATCGCTGTAAAGTCATTTGTCATAATTAGTGCCAGTGTCCGCATGTGAAAGACGTGGTTTTGGTGCGAAACTGTGTGATGTTGAACTTAAGCGCAACTTGGGTTCAGGTTAGTTCTGAATATTTTAAGGTTCTTTTGGGTTTCATATAAGAAGTGGCCCTCGTAACCCCTTATATTATATTCGTGATTTTTTTATGGTCAATTTTACGCGATTTATTTGTACTTCATCTAATGTTTTTAAACTTTTTGCTGTAGTATTTCGGTCTGTTGAAAGTCTTCCAAGCATCGAGACCTATTCAGTTTACGTCACAGCCAAGTTTTATATCCCTTCTAACGAGAGTAACAGCTTTTTGATGTTTCCATTAACTGAATGTCCTAAATCACGCAGCTGCAAGCTGTGAGTACCTATAGTCTAGATACTTTCTTAAAGAAAGAGTGAAATATTTCAAGAACATTTTCTCCTCCATATATTACTTATTGAGGATTATTTTTGGGATCTGTTATTTCTTTCTTCCAGTCTTACGCAGGATATTGCCACGTACCGTATCAGGAAAGCCCGCAATTGAACAGTTGTTAACTCTCCCGCGCCAATAGAAAACTAGGCTAGCAATATGTATCGAAGGGGTCTCCGTAGGTACTTAGCAAATAGTGTTTTTTCAATATCAATAATGCTTATTGGTTTTTGGTTATTTCCTCGTTTTGTGCGAGGAGTTTCGAGATCTTCGTAAACCTATGGAGAAATACAAGTTGTCTAAATGCTAGTCATTATTAACAAGCTCTTCTTCTATTACATTGTTATCATTATATCATTAAGTCTTTACTATCATTGTCATTTTATCCGTCTTTCTTTTATCATATCCATAATACGTGGGTGGTTTAATGTTCAACTTAATATGTATTTAAACATAACTTTCTTTACATGAAGCTTTCTCATGAGGAAGGTTGACCTTAACTTCTGTCCAAAAAGTTTCTGCTTTAATATTTTAATGAATAACTTTGTCAGTTGGAAATTAATCTCATTTGTGCGCAAGGGTTGTTTTAGACATATTTTGTTATTAGTTTATTTTTAAAGAGTCTTCCTTATTCAGATGCCTAACGAAGGCCTAGATCAGTATTTTTAACCTTATTCTATTGACACAACCTTGTTGCTTGCTCTATTTGTACTAAAACCTCTAAAATGTCTGCTATAGTTCTAAAGTGTACAAAATTTTCGGTCATAAAGACAATATGTGCTCCAGCAATAAAACTAGGTAACTATGTCTCGGATCTCAGTTTCCAACTATAAAAGCCAACATAGGAAGCTATACTTGTATCAACAATAAACTTGAACAATCTTGAAAGTTAGACGATAATTATTTAATTGATATTCATGATCACAAATGAAAAATTAACACTGGAAACTCGCGACGGTTCACAGGAAAATTCATTAAAAGCTACTGGAACTTTTGGGTCAATGTCAAAAGTATTTGTAGACACGACAGCAGATAAAGACAAAGAATTTCAAACAGGCAACAAATATTTAAATACCAAGTACTATTCGTTCAATGAACTCAAGTTGATCTTTAACTAAATTGTAGTTCACGAACCTCGGCAAAGACACGGAAATTATTGGATCAATCGAGTTACGATTAAACGAATTTCTGGTAACATTAATCGAGATAGGTTCAATGTCTTTTAACCTAAATTGCCTTTTTAGTTTCAAGGCATATTAACCGTTTTAGCCTATCTTAAGCAATTGAGCTTTGTTGTATCTAATTCGTTCCTTAGTTTTATGAAGACGGTATCGCTCAATGACGTTAACATTTTTGCGTGTCTTTTGTAGATTTCCAGGACTAGATTTTTCTTCATAACCACGTTGAAAGCGTTCATTCAAATATGTAAGTAGATTGAAATGTTTGAATCAATTGAAATATCGTGAATCAGCAGTTTGCAGCTCGAAGTATCCGTCTATGAATGATAGTTGAACTCAAAGGGCAATTTGGTTCAGCATTCGGTTTCAATCTAATATTTGAAGATCGGAAACCTCCATGTTTTCTGTTTGTCTGCAAATGCATATGAGATGCAAACATGGTCTCCCACAATTATGTTTTTATATGGGAATCATGTTTATTCTGAAAAAAAAAGACATCAACGTGAATTCAAAGAATGTTGCTTCCATCACAATCGAAGCCTTATAAATTGAACTGAAAATATTTTCGCGCAATTTCTTAACCTATTGTATTCCTTTACTTCTATTGGTTTCCTAACCTTTTATTATCACGGTTTGGTAGAGAAGTTGAATTTAAAATTTTTGAAAATCTTTCATGTTATCGTTTTGCTATGCAAATTACAAAATGCTGACCGACTTATCATTATCAAATCAACATGTGTTGGATGCGGATTATTTTGATAAAACGGGGTATCTAATGAAACTTTGTAACGATGATAATTATTATAATTAACAACACTAATTTTTTTTTTTTTGAGATATGTGAGTATATTGTTCGCTGATACGAAATCAAAATTTCGGAAATATCTGTGTGTGATTGTAATTTTTTCGTGAATATACTAGAAATGAATGTTCTAGCTCTTGTTAAAGATTTTACTTACTCAATTATATACTGTTGTAATCCAATACTTTTGTTACACGTGCCTTGTTTAAAGTAGGTAATCCAGTTTAAGTCTGGCTCACAAAATTAGGGGTGAAAGGTGAGCGATGTAAGTCTATACCTAACATCCAACATGGTGGTTCACAAGTTTCTTAGAAATATTGTTTTATACAGACTTTGAAGCTTTATACATTTGATAATTGGAACGGATTCCTGTTTCACTATTATGGATACGTTGTTGAGAGAAAAATATACTTGTGAGTTGAGATTATTGTGGACAATAACTTGTTATTATTTTACAAGTCTCACAAATGTTTAAAGAAATACCGGAAGAGCCGGTTACAACGTGGAAAATATTGAAACAATATAAGAAGAATATACAATCAGGTATTTACAGATTGTAAGAAAAATTCACGCCATGACAATATTAATAACCTTGTTGGTGAAGGTCGTCAAGCCACAATAAATGATTCTGGAGATATTGCGAGCAAGCCTGACGGGCAGATTGATGACAGCTTTGATTTAATAAATATTATAGCTTCAGTTTATCATGGAAACGATAGCCTATATGCCAGTTTACAACATTATCCAACACATCATTGTATGTTGAAAACTGAAATTTAGTTATAAACTAGCATCGACAGACTGTAGCCAAAAGTTGTATAAATTATTTTGTAACGACAGACCGCACCAAAAGGAGCAAGTTTTTTTTTCTTATACCAAATTGAAACGTCAAACAGCATACGATTTATTTAAAAGACTATAACGACGATAAAAACCCTGAATTATTTTTGTTATCCACGATTATATTTTTGTGTAATAGACTACAGTATAGTGTACTTTTAAAACTGAAATCAGGTCTGTAAAGTTATTGTACTGTCGAGCAACTATTCGTGAAATGCTCGGTATTTTAGTTCAGTAAGCTTTTCAGGTGAATCTAAATGGAACCGTTTTAAAGTTGGCTTTCATAGCAATTTTGGGTACAACTTCTATTTTAGTGTCGTTTATATATTTGAATTCATGTTCAATATTAAGTGTCGTCTTTCGCTGAATTGTTATAAAGTTTTGATTCCTTTTCACCATTTCGATTCAGTTTATTATCACCTGCTTTATGCGGTTTTACTAGAATTCTAAGTTCCCTAATTTAATTTTTGTCAAGTACTGCCTTCATTACCTAGATTCTTTTGTTATTTTTCATTATGTATACTTTTACTACTATTTCATTAATCATTTTAGTAATCTTCATTTAGTTTATCAACCAGCGTATGTTGACTAGCATCAATATGATGCAACTCATTAGATCTGCGAGATAGCTTATGTAATACATTCTTACGCAACACGCTATCATCTGTTGCATACTAAGTTGATTGTTTGATATTATTCTCACCATGTCTATTGACAAACATAGCATTTTCTTTATCAACAGTTACTGTTACGATACCAGGTTTAAATCATTCATATTCATTATTTTATTGGCTTGGTTTGAGGATATGTCCTTGACCATATTATGGTGATTATTGTTGACTTAATCAACATCTAACCTTTTGAATTCTGATTCAATGATCTCCTCATCCTTAATTTTGATTTCAACCTTTCTTTCCACTTTGCTTTTATCACAAGGAACGCTTTCAATAAATCTGAATTCGGGTTCATTTACTGAAGACTTTTAGTAATTAATGACAATATGTTCAGACAAAGAAAGGCTGTGTACGATAACATTATCTTAGTACCTACTGACACACTCATGCACTTGTATCTTATCAAAGCTTGAACAAGATTTTCTTTAAGCTTCTGCTTGATGTTGTTTCAATGTGATTTTTAATTAGCTTGAGTTATTGGTGATCAATAATGGTTTTATATTCCACGATTTGTATAATGGTTTCAACACGACCTTTCACTTTGATGACTCATTTCAATGTTAGTCATCAAATTCATTATTCTTCTATATTTTTTAATATAGAAAGTCTTATATTTTGCTCCTTAGTCTCCTATTGATACCTATCATGAAATGTTGTCTATCAGCACGTACCTATTACCTACCTAATGAATCCTTTGCTGTAGCTTATCTTTCAACAGCAAAAAGACTTACAATGGTTATTTGCAAAATATACTCTATTCATAATTTTAAGTTTTTCATTCATATCTACATCAAATCCGTATACACAATATGTGGAGAATGCTTCCAGCTCTGGCGAGACTTCGTGCCCACGTCATAACATCTCCGCAATACAATGAATGAGCGTCGTTTGTTAGAACAAAGTGTCTCGGCGACTAATTGGAACATTTTAAAACATGACGTCATAAGTTTTCTTTTTATTTTCTTTCCTATGATGGTTTCGAAACTGTTTAATAGGTAGGTAATTATATTATCTTTCTGTATGTATTCACCAGACTACGGAACTATGTATAGAGTCCCGAATTTTTGGGAGGCGAATGTGGGGCCAAAGCCAACATGCTGAAGCCATTTTGAGACAACCTTAATAATAAATTTGTAGTCTGAGCTTAAAATTTGAATGCACAATGAAATAATGTAAAATGCACTTAAGTAGAAAGTGTAATAGGCTTTTCTGAATGCATGAACTGTTTCACTCAGTGCTCGGGAAAAACCGAGGGAAATTACTAGCTAATGTGAGCAAGAGTGACTTGTAATTTAGGTCTTGAATCTTAATCTACGTGCTATGCCTATGTAAATATGTAGAGAGGTAAAAATGCACATAAATTAACTTTATAGCTATGCCTTATTTGCATTAAGTAAATAATATAACTGGACTAAGCTGATTCATCGTCCAAATGAGATAAAGAGACATTTTAATTCTTATCTCTTTTACAACATATTTTTGTAGGAATTTTATTACCACTACACAGTGCAATTGATTAATGATAAAAAAATGTATTTTAATAAATCCCGTGAATGCAAACAGTGTGGGTGCAATTGGATTAACTGCATCGTTACTGTTGACCAATCAGAGATCGACAGTAGGCCCTCTGTGTCCATAAGCTCAAAGATAACAGTTACCGCATTGTAAAATATTTTGTTTGCTTTTCATTATTTTTTGGGACAATATTTTTTTCGATTTTGGTAACTAATTCAAACTTTTAGTTTTTGATGCATAATTTAAAATTTGCATTTTTTTTTATTTGTAAATGTGTAGATTTAATTTGACTCAAAATATTGATTTATGATCCTACATACTTACCTACTAGTTGAAGGCTACTTTTTAACATAGCTATAGATTCAAATGCCAATTATTTTCTCAAAAACATGAACGAACGGAAAATGTAGGCTATAGCAAACTCTTTATTTTCTTTGTCTCAGAAATATGTAAATACGTAACTACATAGTTACGAAAGTATCTAGGCATAACCACTATCAGTGATAATTAACATGTTCAGTAATCTCAATAATCCTTCTAAACTGCCACAGGTGTTTACCTACAAAGAATATTAATAAAATATAGCAGCTGCTACTATTCAGTATCTATGTGATTGTCACCTAATGATCATTGTTGATTAAATAAGTCAAAAACCTTTGTCTTCTAATTTTCTTTGTGTTAATATCGAGAAACAAAGTGAACATCTTTCATGTATGGATATAATTACGTCGGTTTGGGCACTGGAAGAAAGGTATGTGGATCCCATTATGCGTATATGAATCATAGGTACAGACAAGCTCATCAACCTTCCTCAAGCTGTCAAATCTTTAATCAATTATCAATCTTATCACAATAGTGGAAGGTTAATGTTCGATTCGCATCTATACCTTTATGAATCGTAGGTTCATGTATGAAACAGAGTTACAAGGAAATAATTACCTACTATAGGTATATTTACGCAATGAATCGGGAGTACAAAAACTACTGGTAGGTAATAATTGTCCTGAAACGACTTGAGTGCAAAAATTCTCAAAATATTATTACATAGAGATCCAAATGACCTTCTGATAACCGGTACCGAACAGATTGTATAATAAAAAAAACCTGATTTACGAAATGATGCATTTTTAATTCTCTATCTTTTGTCTTTAGTGTCATGTTGTTTAACACAAACTGTAGATATGCAAAGATCAGAATTGGCACCATGGAAACTAATGGATTGCTATCGTTTTCCCATCTGGCTAACGTCACTATGCATCGTGTTATGAATACTAAGTGGTGTCGGTAGTTTCATTGAATATCATATGCTTGATATTAGATGGGTCGTTAGCTGAGGTTTTTCCTTTTTATTTATAGTTGTCGTTGTCCGTTAATATTGAGTGGACTGTCTTTCTTTTCGTTTTGGATAGATACTGATGAAGGGACTTTCGGTTTCACTTCTAGCGAAGGAACTGTCATATAGAACTCAGTTATCAGGATATCGGGTTAACCTCGTTCATCACTGTCGATTTTATAATTGGCGCTAAATCTACGGTCAGAATGGCTTTCGATCTTTTTCAGTAAATCCCTTAATATCTTTAAACAATCGCGAGCGAAAAATTACTGTCACGAAAATTATCCCTTGCATTTAATAACTGTTGATTACATGTCGAGAACACTAATTTATCAATGTGAGTGGTAAACTAACAACTCAAAGTAATAAGCGGTTTTATGGGAAATGACGTACTTTGTTACTACACGTGTAAAGCCTTGAGGCTTACAAACGGAGATTCTTTGGATTAAAGACTGAAGAAAAAAATGCTTAATAAACAAACTTGCTTTAATAAATACCAGAATTTTGTTAAATGGAGAGCAAATAGTAAATGGTACATTGGTCCCATTTCTTAGTTTCATTAAAAATAAATAATGCTGAATATTCCGTGCCCGAAATAGCTAGCGACTAACCGTGGGTGTTACGTACATATTTAAGAGCTACAAGGAATACAGTAGGAATATGCAAAAAAGAAGAATTTAATTTCCTGCAAGTGGTTCTTGTTAAATTAGATATATCGCTGAAGACGTTGCATTTTAAAAACGTTCCAACCAGTAATTTATTTTTAACCCTTTATGTGTTTTGAAAAGAATTGACCTTCTATGCTACTTTTTGCCTTTAGTTATCATTTAATTTTTAAAATAAACTGACAAAAATACCGATACCTATAATTAGCACCTTCAAGTAGCATCTAATGATTTGTTTGGTTTCAATACCTACTAGAGTATTTTGTTATTGTTTGTACACCTTTTAGTACAATGAAAATACCTCAGTAATTTTCCGCCCACAGTTTATGTGCCTATTGTTATTTTCTTCCTTTACGTCATTCACATAGTTTTTAACAAAATTATTGTTAACTTGACAGCCATAGTCATCATTGCTATCTGTACCAGTTTACGCAACAATAATAATAGCCACCTTATCTCGATCTAATTTTACACCCATTCAAAGAATATTTTTAACTTCCAAATCGATAAAAGCGTGGAAACATTCTAACTCTATCAATAAATCACGAACTAGTTCTATGTTTGTTCCATCCATTTTGTTACCAATTCTGTTAGTGACGTCATATGTAAGAAAGTCGATAGTCCTACGTCGAACAAATGTCGCGGTCATTGTAACTCCCATATAAACCACGTCATATTTCCTATTTTTGCTCCGCGGAACGGAAAAATTACATCGGTTATGGGGTGTCCCTTGGTTTCTAAGGGTGTTTGTTTTATGAGTACTCCATTACTGCGTATAGAAGGAACTGTTTTGTAGGCTTTACCTACTGGTAGATCTACGTTGAGCTGAGTCTGACCAATAGTTAGTCTGTATTCATACTCTAGCTATAAGAACTGAGAGTTTCGATAAGCTGAAAATAATTAACACGATATTTTGTGGAACGATACTCTTTGGTTTACCTCCAGGTTTAATCAAAGTCTTTCATAAACTTTTAAAGCCATACGAACGAGATTTTGACACAAATTTTAACAGATTAACCCAAAGGGAGTCGTAGCATTAGATGCTAACGTTTCTAAATGTCACCTGTGTTTCGTATCTAAATGGTCATTAGTTTCTTTAACACCTTAAATATCAGATTTTTATGTTTGTATTTTTTGCTGCTACTATATTCATTTGTTTTGTCATTCCAACATTTTGATGCGCTTGGCACTTTTGGTTAGTGGACGTCTAAAAACAAAACCAGTTTCCATCACTTTGACTGACATTTTATGTCCTGTCAGTAAATGGTACAAGACCCTTCGTCCAAGTGACTGCTTATATTTTATCTTTTAAAGCAGTTGCGTTTATTTTTGTCTCTCTTAGCAATTTACTTGAACTTGGCATTTCAGAGTTAAACTTATCTTCTTTTTTTCTATCACAATATGTTGTTCACTACCTTTAGTTTTGATTTCTCAGTTACGTCATATTTGTATGATCTCTGATTTTGTATAATACAAAAAATTTGCCAATTCACTAAAACGTTTCATTTCCGTAATTCCAGGGCCCAAAATCACACGATGCCAATGCAGCGATGACGTCTGGCCTAAAAAT
This sequence comes from Helicoverpa armigera, assembly GCF_030705265.1. NCBI lineage: Eukaryota > Metazoa > Arthropoda > Insecta > Lepidoptera > Noctuidae > Helicoverpa > Helicoverpa armigera. The sequence goes on along the minus strand of NC_087132.1, from coordinate 974,259 downwards.
GGAGTCGAAGGGCACTCAGATCCACCTGCCTCTGATGGGTCGCGGCAGCCGAGGAGAGCTCAACGATAAAGTGACCTTCGCACAGGTCAAGTCACCGCCTTACGCTGAACAGCTCAATAATGGACAGCTGTTGGGGTAAATATATTTTGTTATTTAAGTTAATCTAGACTTCTCACAGGGGGTGCATTGACGCCCACAGCCGCTGTGTTCTTCTGTTTTGGATTCATATAAAAGAAGAAAAAAAAACGTGGCAAATAAATAAGAAAACGTAAGAAAATGTAATTAGGGTTTGTAATTAGGGAGGGGCAAAGAAAATTAGTCTAGAACAATATCCCACAGTAGGTAAATAAAGTAATAAACCAAAGTAATTTAGATACAAATTCTGGTTACTTATAAAAGCCACATTTGTTCTTAAAAGTCTATGATGAAAATATATCAGCTAAGTACAATTTATATAACATGTTATACGAAGTTTCTGAATCCCTCGGTGAGGGACGGAGAGAGAATAATAATCCGGAGCAGTCTGGAAAAGCCTAAAACCAATTTCAGTTTACTTATAAGTTTCTGAATGAAATGAGAACGGGACCGCTGGTGTTTTGATGTTGCATATTAGATTGAATAACGGTGAGGATTACACAAGGAATTATAATAATTTGGGAGTCAAAATTCGAAGCGAGATTTGTGATAGTCACCGTTAGGTTACGGATACCTTAGAAAATGAAAATTGACTTCTGAACAGCATAGTATAAATAACAAGTATTGACTAGAATGATTGAGAAAGTCAAAGAAAAATAAGAGAATGTCGAAATTGTGTCCAGACAGCCACATCTGTCGGCACTTAGATCTTTTAGTCGGAAAGGATGGCGTGATAACCGTGCATAAAATAAGATACATTTTGTATTCAGCAAGCTCTTCTAAACTTCAAACTAGACTTTGTATCGTATTCTCAGTAGGTACCCAAAAGTTTTTGTTAGCAACAAAAACTTGAAATGTATGCTTATCCGTTTCTTCAACGTTTGGACGTCATTTGGGCATCTGATGTATGTTATTAGCTTGGTTACAAGTATAAAATATATTTTTCATGAGCTGCCGTGTCCATGTTTTTTTGGGTCGGTCACAGGTTCAAGGCTGGAATTATTTAGGTTTTGGGTTGACGGAATTGTTTGGCAGTATTTGCATGTTTGATCTGTAGCTTACGTTTGCCAGTCTTGGTATTATTTAGGTCATTTCATGGAACTGCAAAACACCTATCCAATGTGTACTTGGTGAATTTTGGTGTCAAAAATATTTTAATGTTTCCTGCTATTGTATTATTCAAGTCAAATATTAATAATAATTTGATTTACATTCAGTAAAAGGTTTATAAGTGTAGCCACTTATAAATAAACGTTCAGTAAATAAGCTTATCAATTAAAAGTTTAAGTCAACATTTAAAAACGTAAACCTGATTTCACCTCAAGATGAGTACATACACTTACGTTTTGGCGCAGACATAAAATTTTAAACGAACATCACGGCTGAGAATTTTAATTAAGGACAACACATTTTGTGCTTTAAAACGCTGCCTATCCAGGGAGAAGGGTTGAGGGACTAATTTCCAGCCATCCTGTATGAAAGCGAGCGTAAAATAAACGTGATGGGGAAAAACACGAGTGAAACCGCAGACTTGGCTGTCGCCATGTTTGGAAAACAGCCAAAAAATAAAGGTACGAAGCTACAGAACAACATTGCGTTCATTAATAATACGGATTCAGGAATCGTGAAAGAATAATAACCGTTATAAGTTATGGTAGAAAAAATATTAAGTAAAGCTGTCGATAGTTAGAGACATTTAAAAATAACATTTATCGATTTAGGTACACCAACGCAAACGTTCATTGATAAAATATCGAATTGAAGACCGAAATACAATAATTCTATTGATGGCCTCAATTACAATTCAAATAAATAGCTTCAGCAGTAGGCTATCCAAATAATTGTTTGTACTAAACTAGCCCATTTTCAATAGAAATTACTTGACATCAATCTTCTTATGCATCGATAGATACTGAGAAATTATGGCTACTTACTTATAATCCAGTAATTAAGTTCTGAGTGCTCTTCACGTTACCATTAGAGCACTCACGCGAAGTACTTTATGATTGGCTTTTAATTTCTGCAATTAGCATCGTAAAGGTGATAGAAGTATTTTTAGAAGCCGCGTAGGACGTGAATGAAATTATTTTTGCTCTTCTTCGCTAACAGAATTAATAATCTCTGGCTTTCGGCTGTGCTTGCTTTTAAATTGGTTTTGATGGTATTAATAGTCTTTAAAAGTCGAATCCATCAGATAATTTGTTTGAGGCATCCTCTGGTATTTAGTGCTTTTATCGACTTTAATTTTAAGTTTTTGATAGTTTCTTTTGAGTTGTATCTTATTACTATCTATTTACAGCTTACAAAACCAAGTTTTCTAAAACCGTGAACTTATAAAATATGTGGTTTACCTATATCGTCCTTAATTTCTTCAAAATGTATTACAAATGTTTCTTCCGCTTCCACTCTACGACTATTAATAGTACAGTTGAGTCATTCAGTAAAGGTTGCTGGCGATTGTACCCACTTTTGAGGTTTCCCTCCTTGTTCACTTACGTATACATAAATCCGTGCTGTTACATGTACATAATGTACCTATTTCTTTTAATCTTGTTGAAGAACCATTTCTCGAAGTTTGGGTACGATGTGGTGTGTTGAGTACACTTACGTGAGCTTCAACATATCATTATGGTTTACGGGGTAAGTGCCATAAGTGATTAGTTCTTTTTATAGATCAGCTCGGTTAGAAATGATTGCGAAAGGGTAGGACGGCCTTCTCATAACTGCTCTTATACATTTGAATCTGAAGAGGAAACAGAATTAAACTGACATCATTTTTACAGTACCTTAAAACATTTTTAAGGCTTACACAATCGTTCTAAGATCACAAATACTTGTTACATTTACACCGTTTTCTGCAAAGTCTGTAATATCGTTTCCTTTTAAATATTCCGTTTCCTATCTACGGCTGCTTTTATATTTTCATGAACAAGATTCGGCGTAAACATTATTAAGGCGTCGGCAAGGTTTGTTGGAACTACGCCTTTGTCCCTCCCATTACTTAGCTCGTTAATTTTATATGATATTACACTATTGTATGTTTCAAGGCTGTACGTAATACCTTTGGTAACTTCAAGAGTGTTATTATTACTTGAATCGCGTTAAACTTGTTTCGAATGTGGTCATTTACTGTATTTTGTTGTAGTACTAAAACTTTTGTTATTATAGTCATGGTAACAACTAATACATGCCTTCCATCTAATTATGGATCTTTCTTATCAACGCCATTTATAAGTACTATCATTAGGCCTATGGTTTATATAACCTTTGCCAAATCAGTAAATTCATCTATTAAATCCGTGACATTTATTTTGCTTCTCGTATCACCAAATAAATCGGGTCCTTCATTGTATAAACACCCGTTATTAATGGGATGTCACTCAGTATGTTCAATATTCGACAGTTCAGCCAAAGCATCAGCTCTTCAAGCGCTATTTGATGAAAATATATTTTGTCAAGGGTTGTTGAAAATTGATGTGACCGTTATATCAGTTTCAATGACAAAACGCGAAAATTGGAAATTAAAAAGCATTGAATTCAATATGAATATGATATTTCGCAAATTAATCTGCTTCTTTTTTCCATTCTAATAAAAAAATCTTTTAGTTGTATTTACTGCTTAAACTTTTTTCATATTAAAAATTCTATTATTCAAAGCGAGTCTACTAACTGTGTTGTTAACGGGATCCCACCGGATGCAATATTCAGTTGAAACTTGTGAATTGAACAACACTTGACGTCAATAGCTCCTACACTATTAATGAGATAACTGTTAGATCACTTCGTAAAAACAACATTTAAAACTGTTGTTACTGTTTCTTTAACAAGAAAAATAAACTTTACGTTTACATATTTTTCGGCAAATAATTTTAAAGCTGTATTTTAACGTTAACGTTTATTTAAATTAAAATAAATACTTCAACAGTTATATTTTGAGTTATTAAGACTTATAGTATTTTGATTTATAGGTATGTTAACAGAATGGTTTCCATTACTTTTATGGTTTGTTAAATACCGTTGTCATGTCGTACCGTACCATTAAAATTCCCATAGGCTTGTTCGGGACATGCAATGGTGCATTAAACGACAACTATTTTATATACAACTTCATAGTCATTTACTCAATTACGTTAGTGTTTGTTATACATACCCTCATGTACTCTAATGTTTATACTATGACTTACACCTCTGCATTTATTTATAAACACAAATCCAAAATATTTGTAAAAACAAATTATAGTTATGACAACACCTAAATGTTTATCAAAAGATTTATATCCGAAACCGAAAATAGGACAGCAAGGTTTCATTTTTGTTTGAATTTTAAGTTAGTGCCAAAAAAATATTTGAATAAGAAAGTCCATATCTGACTTGATATCTCTAATTTTATTCGTATTCTGGCCTTTTGTATCATAAATATTATACTGTGTCATGATGTCACAATGATAATAATTGAATGGAACTCATCCATTACGAAGTTCGTGATATCTCTGTTCCGTTTCCGTAAACAATACTATCGCTTATTGACATACATTATTCAAGTAATATCATATTTGCGATGTTAATTATTAATTAGTTCATGCTTGACGTTGTTGGTTAGCGGTTGTATGAGCTTTTGCTCCTAAGTTTTTTTGTAAACCGTTTACATGTTTTGTGGTTCATTAATGTGATTCCAACTGGCAAAATTATGTATCCTGTGACATATAATAACTTGTTGCCTGAAAGGTATTTATTGCATTATTTGTGACAGCTTTTGTTTGTTCATATTAGTGATTTGTAGATTTTCTTTGTTCACCCCTAATGCACACTGTTGTGCATTAGGGGTATTTTTAATCAAGTGTAATCTAGGTTTCGAGGTTAATAAGGTTAATTCTAGATTAATAAATTTAAGTCTCGAGCAACCCAAAGTTCTGAGATAAACAGTTTTTTGACTGCTTGATAATTTCTTATGGTATGATGCATTATTCCTTGTCTCAACGAATAAGAAGAAAGTACAGATCTTTCGATAATCTTCAGTAGGTAAACATCCAAGTATCGCTGGATTCCGTACCTACTGTTTCGCAATTCCAACAATGCCAGTTGGCACTCTCCCAGCGAGTTGTAAATGACTGAATAACTGACATGACAGCGCGAATTTATGCCGTAAGCACTCAGAAATGGCCGTGTTTGGAACAATTATAAAAAACCTACCTGTCCTGAGCCCGAGGAACTCCCTAATCATATTACGTCAACTTTTTACGAAATCAATTTACTAAGTCTGTAATAAAAAGCTGTAGGTAACTTCGTAAAATAGCTGTGAAAGATTTGTAGTGTGCTAGAATAGCTTTTTGTAACCTTAACCTGGAATCTAATGGCAGGGAAGAAAATAAATGTTCGAGTGATAGCGCACATCTCGTAAAAAGAAGGTCTGATTGTAATTAAGTAGCAGTTCAAGGTTACACAATTTGCGATTGTGGTGTAAGTGATAATGATTATGAAGCCGTCTATGTAGAAGATAATATAATACATAGTTGATAGTGTAATGAAACACCCAGACAGTCTTCATTTAGACTATCATGATGTAAATTGAAGTCTATTTTTAGCTGTATTACGTTTAGAAGACAATGAAAATAAAAACAGTTTTGCGCTGTAACTAAATTGAAATCCGATTGAATTGAATTTTAAATACGAAATTACGTGTTTGTGTAAATAACTTTTATTTTTTGTTGTTACAGAGGCTCACAGATTAACCTGTGCAACGGTGGAGCCGGCACTACAGCCATGACGGGCCTTCCAAAAATACCCAACGGGTATGGAGACCAGAAGAAACCCATGGCTTCGCTCACACACCTCCCCAAACGCCCTCCAGTAGACATCGAGTTCTCAGACCTCTCATACTCCGTCAGCGAGGGAAGAAAGAGGGGCTACAAAGCTTTGCTCAAATGCATAAATGGTACATTTAGATCTGGTGAATTAACTGCCATCATGGGACCTTCTGGAGCTGGGAAGAGTACGCTTATGAATATATTAGCGGGTTACAAGTAAGTATCCATAATAATACAGTATTATTCTTGAGTAAATTTATTCCGCGTTAGATATTGATGTCAGATAAACTGTGGGTCAGGTTTTGTGTGCATGTACAATTGTACACAAAACCTCTGAATGACGTTAGTGCCCTAAGTTATGACGCATGAGTGTCGTATAGGTACGCATTATAATACAACATTGTTATTCTTCTTGTTCATGGCCTTGATAGTAATTAATATCACCTTTCTTTTGCATTAATGTTACGCTTTCTGCTTTCAGAACGTCCAATGTCAGCGGATCAATACTCATAAACGGCAAGGAGCGAAACCTGAGACGGTTCAGAAAGTTGTCTTGCTACATAATGCAGGACGACTGTCTGCTTCCCCACCTCACGGTCATGGAGGCTATGAACGTTTCGGCGAATCTAAAGTTAGGGAAAGACATGACAGTCACTGCCAAGAAGATCGTGATAGATGAAATTTTGGAAATGTTGGGGCTCGCAGAAGCAGGGGACACGAGGACTATAAACTTATCAGGCGGCCAGAAGAAACGGCTGTCCATAGCTTTAGAGTTAGTTAACAATCCACCTGTGATGTTCTTCGATGAGCCTACATCGGGCCTGGACAGTTCATCGTGTTTCCAATGTATATCGCTTCTGAAGTCGTTAGCGCGAGGCGGTAGAACTATCATATGCACTATACATCAACCGTCCGCAAGGCTTTTTGAGATGTTTGACTTTTTGTACACATTGGCCGACGGGCAGTGTATATATCAAGGAAGAGTTAGTGGTTTAGTGCCGTTTTTGTCATCAATGAACCTTCATTGTCCGAGTTACCACAATCCTGCTGACTACGGTGAGTGTTTATTACTTTAATTCTTTATGTCTTGTAGTCTCTTAAATCAATATTTTATAAGTAGTCTAATTATCCTTGCCTAAATAGGTTTCTTAGTGGCATTTAATCCTTCAACACAATTGCAGTAGTATGACTTCAGTCAAACATGGAAGCACCCGATAAAATGTAAGGTCGGTTGTAGGAAATTCAATACTTGATTCTTAAACAAAGACTTGTCACATAAGTAAATATGCAGGAATGTTATTAATTCACGCACTTCATTGTTCAATAGTGTTTCACTAAATAGTTAATTATCCATGCTAATAACATGGTGGTAATTTGCATTTTCTTAATCGTCTACTTGTCTCATCGCTGTAATTACCTCTTCTTCACTTTCACTATATACTATTTTAGTATTTCCTGTAATAAATTGGGTCATTAAATAAATAATCCTTTGGATTGAGGATCACCTAAGATTTTGATGACAATCTGTCTATTCTGTTCCTAGTACGAGTAAATCATTTAAGTCTTTCTACAATTTGGTCTGGTCACCTGTTTATCGTGGTGCACCACAAATAATATGAATTCAAATTTTCATCACTAATAACATATATTCCGTGTATCTGTGCAAGCAAATCGTCCGTTATTGAAATACCACAATTGCGATCGAAGTTTGTTTATTGGCTCAACGAGTTTGTTCTCATTTGAAGTGGAGCGAGTTATTTGAGTCGTAAACAGAATCATTAACTGTTGAGATCACATGCATCTCCTTCAAAGTTTTTTGTCCCAGTTTGCAAAATAATTAAAAGAAGTAGTAAAGATTTAAATATACCACCTGTTACTACCTGTGGCCTAAACTGTACCGCGTTAATATCACACACATTTTTCATTTCGTTTTGCTCTTAGACTGTTATTTGCCCGAAGCTGATTAGAAACTAACCTTTATATATTGGGCTATCAATTCAAGGATATTTTGGACTGATAGGTTAACTCCAGCGATAACCTTTTTCCCAAGAACAAAATAAAAAAAAACTCTTTCATCTTTGTGTGGCTAGCGGTTGCTACATAATGTTATTATATGCTTTACTCATGTATTTGAGTTAAAAACCTGACTTCCAGAGTAGGTAAAGTAATTAAAGACCCTAACCAGATTACAGTAGCAACAAAAAACATGGGAAATAATAACGTAACCTGTTTCTCTGCGTACCATGGGACGGCCTTGTCATTTGTTATGGGATGAAGGTTAAATTTGTTGACGCTTATTTTTATACGGACTGTAGATTGAGGAAAAAACTGTAGTGATGTCGTGCCGGTAATTATATACATTTTAATTATGTCGCTTAAAGATATTGAGATCTTGTATCTACAGTTGATCGTAATTTTAATGTTTTCTAAACCTAAGAATGAATGAATTTAACAGTAATATTGATCACGAACATGCTTTAAACCAGCTATCAAGTTAATTATAAAATCTGTCATTAGGTATACAAAAAAGGGTGGCAAGGTCTAGCTTAGACATTCTAAGGCCCGTGACCTAGAATGGTACACAAACATGGGTTTGGATACAAAACTTATACTATAGCGTTTCGAAGAAACCGGTATGTAATGACCGGCAGTAAAATTGGATGCTCTTTGTTGAATTTCCTTATTGTGATATCGACCTTAATCTGTACCGTAACTTTTTAGCGTTGCAATAACCTACTTAGTTGCGTTGCTCGACTTTATAACTTCTGATGGACATAAACCAGCAGTTTTCGTTATTTGTGCTCATTTAACTTTAAGTCCCAAAGATAGATCTTCCAACATTGTTGTTTGTGGGGTCACGTAAACGTTATAATTTACATGTTTGCACCTTTTTCTGGACTTAAACTCTTTCCTAGCTTTTATCACAAACGCTGGTCAACAAAACTAAAAGTGTACAGAAATAGACTTAACGTGAAGTTTAGACTTCTAATAAAATTTTGTTTAATGTGTGATGTTTCTTCTATTCCAGTGATGGAAGTAGCCACAGGCGAGCACGGAGACTGGGTACACAAGCTAGTAATGGCAGTCAACAAAGGCAACTGCGGCCGAGGCCAGTCTTCATCATCATCATCATCGTCATCCGTACCTCAGAACATGAACTACAATAATCAAACTAGCAAGAACAACGCTCAGAAGGCAGAACAACAAGCTCTTGCTATTACGATAGGTAAGACTATCAAATAAGATAAAATTGCAACTAAAAACAACACTGCATTCGAAAAATATGCAGACAGTTAAGAGAGCCAAGATTTTTCTTAACATTAAATGTAATATAAGCACGTGAATGTTTTGACTCAAAATATTAAAAGACGATCGCTATGCAATTCATCTGAATGGGGAAAGAATTTTGAGTCTTTGCCAAATAGATCAATCCAACGATGTGGATTTATTTAGCGCAAATACTTCATCAAGGACACACACACCTCTAGTTTCTTACCAACCTTATTCTTCTTTTCAGATAAACCCACCTGCACTGTGATAGACATGTCGGAACCAGTCCTAAATCCTGAAAAGCAGAACGCTTTACCCAACTCCACTAACCTAGCACCAGTTACCTGCACCACCTCACTGCTCGATTCAAGCGAAAGCTTCACAAAGAAACCTATTAAGACCGGCTTCCCTACATCAGGGTGGAAGCAATTCTGGATCTTATTGAAACGTACTTTTAGAAGCATTTTGCGGGATCAGATGTTGACGCACTTAAGACTCTGTTCTCATACGGTGGTTGGGCTGTTGATTGGGTTCCTGTACTATGATATTGGGAGAGACGCTGCGAAGGTTATGAGCAACGCTGGCTGTATATTCTTTACTGTGATGTTCACTATGTTTACTGCTATGATGCCTACTATTCTTACATGTGAGTATTATACTGACCTTTACATATTAGTTGCTACATATTTGACAAGTGTTTTGTACGATTAGTGTCCACGCTATTGTTATGGACTTAGTACAATTCCTTGTGAAACCCTTTTATAAAGATCTAAAATATTATAATTATAGTTTTTACAAATAGGCGCTTTGTTCATTTCTAGAATAGTATTTTTATGATATCTCTGTTTTTGTTACAGTCCCTACTGAGATGAGCGTGTTTGTCAGAGAGCATTTGAACTACTGGTACTCGTTGAAAGCCTTCTACTTCGCTAAAACTATGGCGGATCTACCGTTCCAGGTAAATACTTTATTTTCATCAAGACTTAAACTTAGGCTTCTTAACAAAGGGTGTCGTATTTTTCGGGTAACTGAGCCATGGAGGTCAGATAGGCAGTCGCTCCATGTACTCAGCTGCATCTGGTTAGACAGGAAGCCGACATACATAGTGAGGAAAAGGCTAGGCAGATACGGTATTATTGGACCTAGAATTTTTGTAGGCAAAGATAGAAGCACTATAAATCAATACAGATAAAGATACATAAAATAGTTAGGAGGAAAAAAATCACATATTCAAACTATTTACATAAAGGTATTTACATTTGAGAGTCAGTATCATTAGTCCTGTTACTTGAACTTTGGCTGGAATAATATTTGTCGATACAATGTAGACATGGCAACAATTACTATTGATAGAGGAACCGATACTTTACTTGACTTCAATCAACAATTGGTTGTGAAATATTGACATTAATCAATCGATCAATGTCAATTCGAAATTATCGATACCCTAATAATTGACTAGACAAATATACCGTTGTTGACTTAGACAAAGCATTATAAATGAACACCTGTGTTGATAGGTATCTTTTCTAATCATAAAACATACGTAACGATGCACCTGTGTATTATCTCCATCAAAATACAAACAATAAATCTTGCGAGATAGCAGAGCTACTGACTGATAAATAATCTTATTACGTATTTCTACCGTAGAAAGGACCTCATTGGAATAACAATTAATGGAATTTATGAAATTTCGTTCTTTCCAGATTGTCTTCAGCGGCGTGTACGTGATGATAGTGTACTTCATGACAGGCCAGCCGATGCAGACGGACCGGGTCCTCATGTTCACGACCATTAACATCCTCACGGCCCTGGTGGCGCAGTCCCTCGGCCTGCTCATCGGGGCCGCTATGAAGATCGAAACCGGGGTCTACCTGGGTCCAGTCACTACCATCCCCGTAGTACTCTTCTCAGGCTTCTTTGTTAACTTCAACGCCATACCTAGCTACCTGCAATGGCTTACTTACCTCAGCTACGTTCGATACGGGTTCGAAGGAGCCATGCTGTCAGTCTACGGTTTTGGAAGAGAAAAACTCCACTGCTCTGAAGCTTATTGCCACTTCAGGAATCCTAACTTGTTCTTGAAGGAAATGACTATGGACAAAGCGAACTTTTGGATCGATGTTGGCGCACTGAGCGCACTCTTCATCTTCATTAGGGTAATCTCTTATTTAGTGTTAAGGTTCAAATTGAAGATGATGCAGTAGGCGCATGCACAAAACGATAAGCTTCGTTGGCGATGACATTTCTTTCAATTTGTCGATTTTGATGGAATCGGAGTTAAGTGAATCTTTGCGTGGTAGCGTGTTTGTGTACCAAGAGGATATTATGAATCATTCCTAAGGATAAATTATTATGTTTAAGTTTGAGCTTTGTGTGGTTGCTGATGAGGTGTTCAGACTCGTAGAGTATTTGAGAGTTTGTTTTTTAATATAAACGTGTTGTCACAGCTAGCTATGCTTTAATATTAGGGATGTACTTAATGGGGTATGCCCCGTATAGCTCAACGGTCTTAAGTCCGATTCTATTGCAAAATTCTTTGATCATCACGGATTCTGATAGCAAGTTCGTAGTTTTAATAATAAAAAATAGTTTTCGAAATACTTTAGCTTTTTAGTACGCAGATAAAGTATAGATTGTTTATACGTACCCATAGGGATAGTTGTTAAGGTTTTATAGGAAATCGGGCCCATGACTTAATTTTTAAGTTCCTTATTCGTGATTTTTCATATGTTAGTTTACGACTCATTTATAACATCACGCGTAGGCGATATCAACTTGTATGTACTCAACATTCTTAGGTATTTAATTAGTATTTTAAAGTACCTTTCATTACGCTAAAGATTTTTTCGTAAATCTCTATGTCTATCCTAATTACCAGTATTTATTATTAAATAAACGACTGTGATTTTTATAATTTTGTTGTTTCAATTTATTCCTGGAAATACATCTCTATGTTTATTTTATTTCTCTATTCAACGACAAAGAGAGATAAACAGAATGATGAGGTAAAGTAAAGAAAGTCCATATTAATCGTAAAAAAAAATGCAAAAGAAAGGCCGCATACCAGCGCCACATGCTACACGTATCGAAAATTCACGTCGCCACAATCGTTGCGCTACAATTCAGCTTACTACAAATGAATTGTATTATATACGCACATCGGAAGCACAGTTGTAGCGTGGCACCGCTTTCAGCATGTCGACTTCATCTTCTGATGACGACGATTTCTTGATGTGGCGATTCATGAGAAAAAATAAGAGGTTATTTAAAAAGATAGGTACTAACCCTTTTCATTTAATTTTTCACCAATCTTAGTCCAAATAATTTCTGTAATCCCTCTGTCACTATAATCATGTAGTGTATGATTGTATAATATAGGGCTTTTTCGACATCTGCTGTAAAATTCAATGTTGTTTTTCATTTTCTCAAACCAACGCGACACAAAAAACGAACAGGCTCGATCTAGAACTATTGTAGAGCGGATGACGTCTCGCCACAAATGTTTCCTCGGTGTGCGTGCTCATGTAGGAATATGGGGGTGTTAAATGTGTCGCATTTCATATGTGGCGCTACAATTGTGGAGAAACAATTGAATGACTGATGTGCAGCCTGGCTTAGGTACAGAAATACCAACAGTCCTCAATATTATGTATTCCTATTCTGTAGATATACTTGTGTTTGACAAATAAATTATCTTCACCTTTATCCTCTTCTATAAAAAACTCCAGTGTATTAGGTATTAAACCATAAATAATTTATAGCAGCGCCATCTATTGTCAATGAGCTAAACTTTCAGATCAAAAGCATCTTTGCTTGCAAATGGACGAAAAGTTTCACACTTTCTTCAACAGATCATGCTGATTTAAAAATATTATTTTTTATTGTTTATTTGCAAAATATATTTTTGACTATGTATATTTTATGACAAACATTTTGCTAAGGATCATTCTTTTTGTTAGAAATAAGAGAATCTTGAATAAAATAATTTTCGAAGGACATATTGTTTTCCTACAAATATACCTATTAAGTAGATAGCACAGTATAAACACAGAAATAAGCTGACATTAGCTGCAGCAAGTCGAAAAGGAAAAGCTCTAACTGAAGAGAATGCCTTTACTTTCGCATACCTATATATGTCAAAAAGACTGATCCGATCCGGCTTTACTACGCGAAAGTGCCAAAGGACTATCACTGGACAAGCCGGTCAATATACCTGAACTATCTACTACAGGCAGATCTCAACTCGCCTTGTCAATAGAATATACCAAAGTTACGTGAAAGCCATTAACGTTTCAGTGATAATCAGAATTATATTGTAACCAGATTCCACCAGCGGTTTCATCTGCATCCTGAGCGATACGTTTTCCCCACCCGAGATCCTACAAAGTTGTTTTGATATGCATGCATACTGTCAAGTTTTACATTTATCTGTGTGTGTGTACACAAATAAAAAATCGTCTTTATAATATTCGCGTGGTAGGCAAGTAATAATTAGTATAAATGTATAAACAATCCATAGTAAGTAAGCTTACTGTGTGGCGTCCATTAACATAAATATTAATTAACAGTTGTCATCATTATTCACAGATGTCATTACTTCAACAATAAATTGGTGATTACTATCTAGATACCGTTTAATCTACATCAGCACCCAAAAAGCATTACCGTACAAACAGCACCCGTAGGTATAAAACAGCCTGTTAATGATTCGATATATTAAATGCCCATATATCGTTTCGCAAATTCACACTCGCCCGGGATACGATTAATTTGTAATCGAGGACATTTCCGACGCGCGTCCATTTAGATACCTCTGCTTCAACCAAGGAGGGAGGAAAGATAGCGGAGATTCCATAAGAAAGGTAGATCCGGCGCCTTCTTGTAGGTCAATGCAACGTACGGTTGTCGTGATCGCTAGAACAAACGATGCGTTCAGGTTCCTTGTCAAATCAAAATCAATCTGTCGAAGATTGGTCTTGATTGATTGGTGATCCTATTTTCAAAATAATGGGCGAGTTCTACACACGTGTAAGGGCGGAGCTAGTAACGTTTCTCGTCCCCCGATCACTCTCATTTTAGCGCGCTACTTTCTTTGGAGCTTCTGTGTTCTGGCATCTCCTAGTCATTTTGTTCTCCATGGCTTCGATGAATCGATTAATTATTACTGATCGATCGGAGACTTTGGTTTAATCGCATCGATTAGTGGTGATCGGTTAATGAGGGTGTGATGAGTTGCTTATTGAGTTTGGAACCCCTGATTTGCTAAACGTTGTGGTTGTAAATTGATAACATATCTAACGTGTTCGCCTGTTAAGAGATTGGGTCGGAAGAGGCGAATTATGGTGTACTTACTGATTTCTGTTAACCTATTCATTATTGAAGCTAATATGATTGGCTGAAGACAGTATTGGTATCTGCTGGCAAAATTTTGCATGTTTTATAACTGCAGTGACGACCAAGCTATCGTTTACACAAAATGTATGCTGCCATAAACTTTGGGAATGAAAAATACGAGCTTAATCTCCATAAAATATAACGAGTTTAACTAGACAAGTGGAAAATTTATCATGTAGCGGCCAAGATAAACTTAGCTAGAAATACAAACTACAATACCACCCCACACATTTACACTCAAGTTTCTTTATTCTATTCTCCTGTAGGTATATTAATTAACTAGGGTCCTCTTATACCGCGTTTAAACCACATTAGAAAAGATAGCCACCTTAAAATAGTAACGCTTTTCCTACCAGGAGGGCAAAGGTTAAAAGATAAAGATAAAAAGATATACGAGGCGGCTGCGAAGCACCCGGGAGCATGCCACTGTTTACTGACAACTACAAAGTTTGCAGCATTAGCACTCAAGATTACATTGTTGGGATTTTCAAGAGATACTACTGTTGTATGAGTTTCTTGATTTACGTCGTAGTTTTCAAAGCATTTTATTTTCCGGGGTGTTGGAGTTTGGGGTTGTTTGCTTTGCATAAAATATTGCTTTGGTTTGGTGTCTACAAGAATGCAACTTGTCAATATGCCAGCAGATCAACCTACTCGAATCTGTCAAGTTTTACTATTAGATTATTAACCTTCGTCTATTGTGATAAGATTGGAAATATATTGTAGTTTGACAGATAGAGGTAGGTTGATGTGCTGTCGTCCGTATAAGGCGTTCGTCTAATCTTAGTCCATTATCTCATGATCAGATATTGTTCAAAGTGGTAATTTGAATTTCTAATTTGTTTGTAAATGGCTGGATCGTGCTATCAAATAAATGCTTATTCTACGACATCCCGTAAAAGTCCTAAGTATTAAATCTTTTGAAAGCGCACTGCACGCTAGAATAAAAACTTCACTCGGGCTGACTATATACCGCCATAATACCTAACCACATGCTGATATAGCCTCCTAAAGGCGAACTTATATAAAGAACTCCTCAGGCCAAATACCACAAGAATGCTTAAGAGTTTGAAAACTTTTTTCCCCGTTGTGAAATTAGCATGGAAATAAAACATTTACATAAGAAACTTCGTTTTATCTTGTAATTTCTATGTTAATCAGTTTCGTTTGACCTTTGAAATGGCCGAACAGAAAACAACTTCACCAAAATTAAATTGATTTTGTTCACTATTGGAGTTGGATTTTGCGAAATTATTGTTTGAAGGAAATCAGAAGTAAACTTTCCTGATTAATTTTATTACAAATACAAATAGATGACCAGTTTGGTGCCGGAAGTAATTTGAAATGCTTATATTTTTTATTCTATTTGTTTAAAATGTGAGTCTATTTCCTATTCAACTTAAATGAGGAATCATTCGGGTTGCTTTCTTATAACTTTGAGATGTACGAACTCAACATCTAGGCATTTGGTGTGACCCGGGATTCCTACAGTTGTAATTTTATATTTAACAGTCTATTGATGTTAACTGTGACTTGGCATGAATTTGTATATAGTATTACGCGAACGGTAGCCAACTACTTGTAAAAAGCCATTCACACCATCTTCGTTCAGGAAGAATAGAAACAAATAAGCATCACAATAATCCCGAACTGCTCGAAGTCAGTATTTGACAGTTTATGAAACGTCAACAACAAAGTTGTCACATTGACTTTACTAGTACATTGGTACATAGCGCCATTTTGAGAGTCCGTTTACGTTTATACCGAAGCATTTTATTACCTCGTGTTACAGACTTTACTGTAGTTTTGATCCTTTTGCGATGTTACTACTTGTTTTGAATACATTTGGGTTTGTGATTACTGGTGGGAACGGTTATGACTCGTTTTAAGATTTGTAAAATTTATTCCTGAATGTTCGATGGCAGTTATATTTTGGTTGAACTTTACACGATAGAAAAATCTATCGAAAAGCTAGGTTACGTTTTTAAAAGTCTCAATGCAAAAAGAGCCTTCTATGGAAATTGCTTTGATAACGTTTCTAACATAAACCGTATCTCGTTTCTCCTTCATCCATTTAACAAACCACAAATATATTTCTCTTTAACACATTACAAGGAAACAAGAGATTTCCTCGCCACATAAACAAATTACAGAAACCGCTTGCCACAAGACAATTTTTAATTCCCCACATTTTCCTTACGGCCCAAGAATTGCTTACCAAGCGAGACCAATGCATGTAAGGGGAACCCCACGTAAGCAATAACGTATAAAAGGTCGCAATAAAATAAAACACAATTGTTTTTATTGTGCAGTTAAATAAAGTTAAGTAATTTATTGTTCTCGACTTCGTGTTTGGTTGGTGTTTCCATTGAATCCTTTAATCGTGTGAAGGGGCTTTACTCATTATTTTTTTAAACAAAATGTTGCTTACAATATGCCTTGCTTCTTTGAGCTTAACATACTTATTAAAAAATATCATAAAGGTAATCTTAGCCCATATAAGTGAATGACTCCCATAATCTTCATAATGCTATATTACATAGATTGATCGTAAAGATAATCTCCCAAAAACGATTCCTGTATCCTCAAGCCTCCATTACTGTTGAAAGCTACAGGAATTCATCCCTTTTTATGTTCGTAGAAAGTTCATTCACTCCACATGAAGTGAAAGAGTCGAGTGAATGGACTCGGAATTGGTTCAGAATACCCGCAGTATTGCTACCTCTTGTACATTCGTTTACTATAATTGAATACTGGGAACATCTGGAAATCCTTCACGTTTGCTTGATGTAGTTTTGAAGTATACTTGTGGAAGTAACCAACTTATTGTAGGTTTTAGTCTTGATAAGTTGCTTTGTAAGTTTTTTGATTAATGAAAATTACTATAGTGTTTTAATGAGACACTGGATTAGGTATATCACATATTATTCGGGTGCTATTTGGTCCCAGATGGGTGCCATCAAGTCCCATTTGGGCGCCATATAGCTACGAGTATCAGTTGTGTATTAGTGGGCCTTATTGAAACTAGTTAGAAAGTTTGGTTCTACCTGTATATTATATCCCGGTTCTATAACACATGCTGCAGCCATGTCAAAAGCTGCATGATGGGCATCCAGGCAATTCATTATAAGCCCACTCAAAATTCCTGCCCTCCTAGGAACTTACAACATACTCGAACTTCGAAAGACGATTACACGGTACGAATAACAAGCAACGTCATTAATCCTTAAACCTTCATATCCCTACATCTGGCTGGGCTGATAACATGCGCCTTTGACTGCACGGTACGGAACCCAATTTGTCGCCGGAGTTCAACCCGGCTGCGCTGTGATTGGGTTGAAATTGAAAATCGAATGAACCACTCAAACTGGCTGTACCTTTAAGGGGACGGGATGTGGTACGCATTTATTTATTTTCTTTATAAAAAAAGGTTGTTTTTTATATTTTTTTGTTTTGTAAGCCGGTTGTGGGTTGTTCTCACTCTTTCTAGACAGTGAATTTTTGATTGTAAATGTGGGAGGTTTTTCAAAAATAAATTCATAAAAGTTGAATAACATGAGACGATTCGATTAATTTTCTTTTTTATACCGAATTTGCAGATAATTTCTTATCTATCCTATAGGTATGTATGATATTTTTTGTAACTAAAATACGAGTAATTAATTTTAGCTTTTACAATCAACGAAACCGAATATTTTCCTGCAAACGTAATGATTCACATCTACCGAAACACCTACGACACAAAAACACAGAAAAGAACATCCAATTACAAAACCATAAAAGTAATCGAACATATTTTTTTACCCTCGCCCACGTACAAATTAAATATACTCGTTCCATTTCCCTACATTGAATATACACGCAGACGGATCAATAAAAGCGTAATATTAACATAAATGTCGAAGCCAAGCCGCGGGCAAGCGCCTGTCTGCAGGTAAATTGAATTCAGTAAACATACGTACGAACATACAACTCGATGTATAGATACAAAATACATATGCGCAGAAGGTTCATTTCGACTAGTTCTTTTTATTTATTTTATTGTAATAAAACAGATAATATGACAGTTTACGTCTGAATAAACTCTTCAAAATTGCTTACCCCTCAGTCAGGTAGTCGTATTGTAGGAAACCCTTTTGGAAATCCTGATGTAACTTTCTTGCATAGGATCTGTAAGAAAAAGATACCTAATAGAATATATTTCAACCACTTCCTTCTAGCTATGTGCTGCTATATAATTCTATTCTATGATATTATAAAAAAAAATATTATATAGCAGCACTTAGCAAACAAAATGACGACAGGCAAAATAAGCCTTTCATAAAATTCTTGACACTTTGTCCGGACCAAGACTTCTTATTACTTTATCCAGTGGCAGCAGGTACGCGCCAAACGACGCATCCCACTTGGAAATGAGACGAACTGATTGCATTCAGCTGATGAGGCTGGAGTGTTTAATTCCTGATCAGGTAAAAAGCTGATTGATTTTCGGCACGTTTGTTTAGTCAGATTATGGTTTTGATTAGGGTAAATTGATTCGAAATCGGATTAAACACTGTTCTTTGCATTCATTTTTCTCGTAATAGTACAAACATATCAGGGAGAGGAGAGTTAACTTTTTAGGTTTAAAAGGAAAACTACTGATATTCAAGGTCAATGTCATACTTCAGCAAGTTGGCTCAAAAGTATGTGTCTGGCAGGTATATACGCATTTACTAGTATCTGCTGAATATTAAATGGATTTTAGTCATTAACAATTTGGTTATTTTTTTTCTTTTCATCACTTAGGTAATTATTTCAAGATTTCAAATCCGAAAAGCAGGTGTCGTTCTTTTCACTAGGTACTGGTCCAAAGAATTTTTTGTAAGAAGATTTTATGAAACACGTTTATATTCAAACCTGGTTTTTAAAATCAGATTTGAATATTTTAAAGATGCAAACTCCAAGTTATCTACTTCACAACTTCATGTGAAGTTGTGAAAGTGCTTTCAAGATAAAACCTTGAAGAAAATTATAATGCAGAGTAACCCCACATATGTAGGTACATTGTACGAACGTTGCAGAAATAAACACATTTTGCAGTATTGTGAGAAGAACTTTGTAGGTTTTCAGGTCAACCTATTAATGTTTCAAACTAAAAGTTAAAGGAAAAGTAATTTATTTCGTTACGCTTTTAATGTAGGTAACGTTGTTTTATACTTTTAACAACCTCGCTGGTGAATGTTAGTCAAAAAGTTATTGGGAAAAAAGGATTGCGTATTTTTTAAATAAAACTGAGACTTTTGGTTTGGCCCATCTGGCTGTATCAAAAATATAATTAGAATATACGCCCTGTACAATTTCATACACATAATTACCCACTGACAGTTAACATAGTAGGTGCCTAGTTCAAATTCAGTGACGAAAACGAGTATTCTCATAGACATCATAACCAAAAATGGTTTACGTGGACTGACTCCAAATTTAAGCACCCACAAATCACGTAAGGAAATTAGATTTTCAATCAAGATCAACCCAACCAAATTCAGATAGACGTTTATGTGTGCTTCCGCCCGAATACCCCTCAGGAGGAATGATATCTAATTCCGACTGAGTAAAACCACAGCTATGATCTGCTTACATAACAAATTCCTCGTATTTCTGAGTGTATATCCAGACATTAGCATTGGAATATCAAGTGCGAGGAACTTCGTATTGTAGAACTTTGAAGTTAAGTCTTGAGTGCTACTCATCTTCATTTGAAATTGTAGGAGTAGAGGGAGTAGTAAGTAGTAGTATAATATCGTATGCCGGCCGACGTCTCAAAGTTTTCGGCTTGCATCAAAACTTTGTAGACTCCAGTTGTAATTGTGTGTATTTTAATTTTTGCGTTGATTGGTTTGTTTTGAGAAGCACAAAGTTTTGGTACTTCAGAAACATGTTTGAGTCTGAAGGATTCAGTTTCAATTTGTATTTTGCTAATCGTTAGCATTGTCTGATCTACTTTGAACCTTATCTTTGCTTTCATGGCACATCTATATATATAAAAATGAAACCCCCTTTCCGTTGTCAAGACATAACATGAAAATGGCTTGACCGATTTGGCTGAAAATTAGAGGGGAGGTAACTTAGATCCGGGAGAAGTTTTTGTCACCATCCGGTTAAATCTAAAAGTGTGATTAAACAACACGTTTGCCCTGTAATTTTCCAAACACATCCAAACAAGGAATCAGTGGCACACATCTAAAATGTGTCTCTACAGATTTAAAAAACATCTGGTATCCCGTCACACATTTTGGATGCAATAAAACGAATTGGGCCAACTGACCCGAAATAAAAGACCCAAAGGGGGCCAGTTGTGCCCTTGTTTGGCCTTTTAGCACTGGCTAGGGACCTCCAAGAGTTTCCGGAAGTTCTCCACAATTTGGAAAAGCATCAGATGGTTTTTGGAAAAGTTTGGGAGACTTGTAGAATAATTTTGTCGTTAATTTCACAGTCGATAAGCTGACAAGTTTTTTATCTGCTTCAGAATCGGCTGTAAGGCCTTAAGGGTTTGGTTTTCAAGGAGCATTTAAAACAAGTATCTGCTAAAAGTATATGAACATCGATATTTGTAGGCATGGGGATGTTTAAATTATTGGCAGGAAAGTAAGGTTTTAAATGCTTTTGAGTTAAATATTTTACTGTACGTGTTTTATTATTTATTCCACCAATAGTTGAAAAAAGAAGATATACCATGAATATAAAGCTAATTCAGAACGTTAACCTAAAGTATTCCTAAAAGGAACTGCTCTAATTAGATACCCTCAATGATCAAAAGCATGGAAATTCCAGTTTTATACTTAAAAGCTAATAAAAAGCCAGTAGTGCTCAATAATACTGATAGTCCGATGACTAAAACACGAAGCCAGCTGAAAACTTTATTTATTTTCCTTCCTACATGTTCCAGTACTGTTACCGAGAAAAGTGATTTGATAAAAACGAAAACACACAACTTCGGCCCAGTTTTCTGAGAAAAAATCGGTAAAAAAACTTTTAAGTTAAACGGTTTTATCTTATGTGCACTGAAAACTAGAAAATAAAAAAAACTGTTACTTACCTATAAACCTACATAGGTGGTCCCGGTCATATTAGACTAAAATAAAAACGTGGGGCCCATTACTTAACTATTGCTGTAATACTTTCTTCTAGAGGTATAATAGGTGTGGATTTCTACTTACTATAATCGTAACTGGAGATTTTGACAATCAATAATCAGCCTTAGCGGTTTCACCAGCGAACGCCGAGCTCACGATCTACCAAAGTATAAAGATATGCTTTGCCATAGGTAGGATTTCAGAGGGCCCCCACGTTTTTATTTTAGTCTAATATGACCGGGACCACCTATGTAGGTTTATAGGTAAGTAACAGTTTTTTTTATTTTCTAGTTTTCAGTGCACATAAGATAAAACCGTTTAACTTAAAAGTTTTTTTACCGATTTTTTATTTTCTAGTTTTTAGTATTTAATGAAAATGCCTACCGCATATTCCTCATTCTATATTTGGGTCAGCAGCGGTGAGGGAGTGCCAGACTCTTACTGACTAAAAACCGTCGTGTTTCATCGTAGGCCTTTTATGTACCAGGACAATCCCGCAGCCCAGGCAGGCCTTGGCCCTGTTGGGCCCCGCTGGGGTTGCTGACAGTATTCTACTTGAGTTGCCCTTTCATTTGATACCCATATTGAGGGGGTTGTGGAAAAAATATGTAATCCGCCATTTTGTACCGGCGGCCATCTTGGATTTACAATGTTATTGATATTACTATATTGCATTGTCATCGGAATTAAAGGTGTGTACCAAATTTCAGATCAATCTGACAACAGCAAGGTACTTAAATTTGAGTTACTAAATTTGACCCAAGAAAGAATAAAACAAACAGGGTAAGCTAAATAAAACCGTTTAAAAACGTAGGTACGTTTGTATTTTTAGAATAATATTTACTTTGACTTATTTATTTATACAAGGCTTCCTGTAAGTGTAATTATCCTAACGTAACGGGTAGCTAATATAAGTAATATAAAATACTGTTTTTTTTTACGCTTATCCCTTCTAGTGTTTAGCTTTTGTAAAACTGAAAACATGTTGAGGTTTATTGGGTCTTGAATAATATTATACTGCTATTGTTGATCGAAGACTTTCAGACTAATAAATGCGCGATAATATTTTGATTGGTTGAAGAGCAATTTAGAAAGTGCCAATTGAAGTTAAATAAATAAATACATAAGCTTTCTGTGTTCGAATGTACAGTTCGACTGGCGAGGTTACACAATCATTATTTTACGATCCTTTTTAAAAGATTGCCTGCGTGTTATGTTTCTTTTAAAGCATTTCTTTGCGGAACTCGTTCGCAGTAATTACGAAAAGTATGCCAGAACGTTTATGTTATTTCTTTTCTTTTTTTCCACGAAATTATTGACGTAGGTTGAAAATTTTAATGAAAAGATAAATATTTTTTATTTTTGTATTGTTCAGGAAAATTAGCTAAATTGCGTACCTATTTTTGTTTTTGCCATTTTCCGATGTTCTTCTGTTTTGGTTGCCAGAATTACTGTCGAATTGTGTTACCAAAGGATATTGTGTTACCCATTAACTAGGTTTGGGAGGTCAAAAAGGCAGTTATTGTATTTAGGTTCTGTTACTTGACGAAAATGAACCTAACCAAAAACGGTTCAATTTATAACTTGCGAAAAAATTGACCCTCACTTTTTCTAAGAAGTAATTTGCTCCAAGTGAAAATCTATATTCCTTACCGAAAATCCTCTAGTGCCTATCTAAAAGAATTTTTATGTCAAATCCCTTGACATCGTTGGCTTAGGTATCGACTCCTATATACACCAAGCCAAATATTTTTTCACCCCGAATAAATCTAGCTTTAAGGTCTATTTCCAAAAAAGGTTTTTCTGACCGAACACATCATTTTCAATTTGGATCCGTTACAATTTATGAGAAACTAGATTTTACCCGCGTCTTTGTCTGCGTCCCGAGGGAGCTACATAACGCATCCGAGAAAAATTAATAAAAACTTTAACTCCTTCTGCACCATGTATCTCCCTTCCAAATAACATCTCAATCAGTTAAGCCATTTAAGCGTTACAAACAGACAAACTCACTCAAACATTTCTTATATAAGTAAGGATAAGGATGTGTCCTATATATCGTCACTTTCACCAAAACCGTTCAAATCAATCATTCGGGCTTCGAGAATGATCTCGATTCGTCTGAGCATAACTGAAGGGTCTTGGTTATTATTAAGCTGTATCGAATCCGACCCAGCTAACACGAGGGCTTTGAACAAATCGACACATTTCCTCTTGAGCTACCTACTTGTATTATAACCTAAATAGAGCTTGACTTCATATCTCAATAACAAATAAAAAATCTAGCTTTTATAAGGAGTAATGAAATCGGACATAATCATTATGGAATACTTTTTCCAAGTATTCGAATCTTTTAGACCACAGTGCAGGCAAAGTCAACGGCAGAAGGTATATATCCAAACTAATATTATAAATGCGAAAGTAACTCTGTCTGTCTGTCTGTCTGTCTTTCTGTCTGTCTGTCTGTCTTTTCTTCACGCCTAAACTACTGAACCGATTTGTGTGAAATTTGGTACAGACATAGTTTGAAACTTGAGAAAGGACATAGGATAGTTTTTATTACAAAAAAAATAAATAAAAATAAAATTATTCCGGACATATAGCGCCATCTATTGGTCAAATCAAAAATCTGCTGGTAGTCACTATTCCACGCGAACGAAGTTGCGGGCAAAAGCTAGTTTTTTAATACTTTTTGCACCATATTTGCCTTTTTGTCATAACTCGAAAGTGATTGGGAGGTCAATTTCAGAATGAATGAACACTTTGAAAAGCTAAATGCCAATCAGTTTGATTTGTTTGAAAACAATTGATAACATGGAGCGTTAAAACAGATAGTTTATCGTCATTATTACTGCTCATCAGTTAAGTGAAGTGACTAAAATCTGATTATTTGAACATTAAATTATCTCTTATTTTACTGTTCAATAGCACTCGTTATTATCGATCATCAATGAAATGGAAGTGAATGTACAGTTCACGATAAATAACTTTGCAATTCTGAGCTCAGCCATTTACGATTTTTTTTACACGTAGTGCTTTGTTTATGTTTTTTAGATTATTGTAAAGCCAATAGCCGAACAACAACCAAAATACCTGGCTAAATGTTTGAAGACATTCATCTATCCGTGGTCATATTGTTTAATTGTGTGTTGTGTCATCTCGAAAATAATTATTATTGTTAACGTAAATAAAAAATAATAAAAAGACACGCAAACAGCTAATCTCATCTAATAAACAATTTCTCTAGCACTTATTTTCAGTACCAATTAAATATCTCGACAACATCAATTAAACAATTCCCAGCTTTCGTCTTCGCTGCCAAACAGTGTTAGTCCTCTTAGCCCTTGTTTTACAAATCGAATTATTCGCCATTCTTCCCTAATATCTGTTTTTGACAAATCCATTACTCCTTATTGTCCTCAAAATTACTCAGCCATCGAGGTTTATTCACGTCAGCACAACAAAAGACTACTAAAATCTTACTTACCCACAAACAAATGTTTTCGAACTGTCCCCAGCCAATCGAAATATCCATTATTTTTGGAGGGAACAGAAAAAATGGTGCTAATGCGTCTATTGTTCGTATTTGAGGCACGGCCGGACCGCAGCCATTTGTGGCCCATACCGAACTAGGCCCGAATAGTGTTGTGTGAATATGTGATTGGACAATTTTGGAACGCTCGGTTTTTGGTAGATTTTACACAAATTTTAGGATGGAAATAGGCTTAGGGTGATATAGGTTCAATAGCTAGCAGTACATCTTGCGATTTTATTTTCGAGTGAATTTTTGAAAACGTATTTTTTGATCCTGCTGAATGATGATGCCACTCTATATGTGTATTATAATTCGTGTATTGCGTAGAAATAACAAGAACACATGCAACAATTTTCTCCTACAAGTAACAGATTCAAAGTTTTCATGTTACTTTTGAAGCGAGATCCTCTCAACTGTTTGGGTGACACTACTAAAATATGCACCCTGAGCACGCCTTATGAACGTACCGTGTTTGACAACATCGCTATAATGTACTCAGGACGGAATGTAGGCCAAGGTGAAGATCCTTGGAGTTCGCCTTAAGTTATGCATCAAGGTACACCGTCACTCCTTAATCTGAGCACGCTTCGAATGAGCGTCACTTTTGGTGGCTGTTTCAGTAAGTTTTGATTGCAATTATGATGGCTTGAAGTGCTTATCATTCTTTGGATATTTACTAAAATAATCTTAGCCAATTCTTCAAACTTGAGAAATGCATTGCCGTTGATATGTATGTATATAATTACTTTATCGCACCGTAGGCATCATTTTCAAGAAGAGTAGTTATAGGCATAGTTTCAAGATTATTTTGCTTTGAGAAAACCATAAAATAAAAAGCAACGAATTTTCAGTCACAAAAAAAAAACAAAATATTAGTATGTCAGGCACAAATTCTTTGTTTTCACAAGGACAACACTAGTACAAAAAAAATAGGAAAAATGGGACGATCTACATTCACGTGTATTTGTCATTGTCTTTACCTCTCCAATCCGCGGGCTTTTTTGGTATCGGCCTATTTTTACACTCATTCATGCGAGAGTGCAAATATACGGGTCTTAAAATGAGGGAACCAATGAAATAAGTACAAGGGTTTTATCGAGGCTTTCCAATTTATCCTTGTCAGTTGTTCTTATTGAGTGTCTTTTGTTTTTTTGTGACATTTGAAGTGTTAATTTCTGATCAGTTATAGAAAATAAGCTAATGTAGTTAAGTTAAAAGTGAATAGTATCGAGCTTTGTTGAAAAATAGTATGAAATAAACATTGTACATAAATAAACCAAAATACAATATTTAAAGTTAAACACACACGAGTAAATAATACTGACAACGAACATAAAACATTTCACAAAGATAAGTACAATTAACATTACCATTCTGTTGTGAATGCCGACCTCATTATAAATGATACATTATTTAGTTATGAAATATTCTTTAATTTCGTTTTGCTTTGACAGGGGATACAAAAATAATTAACGGTCGGAATTAGACCTCGAGTGCCTTTTTCCTTATCTCGGAGGCAACTGATGGGGATCACATCCAAAACGAATTTAAACTCTATTGTAAAGTACTTAAGGCTGTGTTTGCGTTGTAGTTTTATAAGTTAGAGCACCCAACACCGTCTTATTTAATTTAATTGAATGTTCATTTTCTTTATTTGATAGCTAATATTTCACACTTATAATAAAGACAATAAAGCTCGCTGGATAGTTATGACACTTGTGTAATAGAGCACAGCTGCTCCAAGCTACTTTATAATATGAAGTTAGTAATAGTTTTACTTGAATAAAATGGTGCTTTTTATTAAACGTCTAGGTAATGGCAGTTATAATAGAAGTAAATGTATCGAGAATCACTTCAAATGCTTCTTCTATGCTATCTAGCCCAAAATTGCTTATTAACAGGATGAATGCTTTGAAATGTGACAAGTGTGCCATACAAAGCGTTAACAAGTCTACAGTGTTGACTGAAACAGACGATTATACGTAGATAATCGAAACTTAACTGCTTGGACTGAAAATCAGCGCCAAATCTCATGTTTCAGAGTCACGTTTGCGATGAATTAGTCAAAGGAATACCTTTGCTAGCTCTGTTAATAATCAAAAGACAGAATGTTTACATTACGCTTCATAGCAACAAGCATTGGTAACAACAATGTTATCAACTCATTTAACTTACATCAAACACATACTACAGCCAAACAACTGCGTACAAGTAAAAACCTTTCAAATGTTCAAAATTCTCGCATAACACTGAGTCGGGTCCAGACGTTCCTCAGATAAATTAGTAACTCGCAACTTGCCAGCAACTTGCAAACCCTCATCAAAAAGTACGGAACCACTTAATTCCGACGTCAGTTTTATGAAAAATTTATACTCCGCCCATAGTTCCGTGAAATGAACTTGGCTAATACAAGTTTGGACTGGTCCGGGCAAGTTTGGACCGGTCTAAGGCGGATTGAGCCGGTTATCGCGGATATTGTAAGTTTTTAGTTTAGTGGCGGGAGTTTGAGCATATTTATTGTACGTTCCCAAAAGCTTGTTTTGTAATTTTACAAAGTTATAAGGCCCGGAGTTTTGGGCTTCCGCGCGATATTCAATTTGTTTGTAAATGTTTATTTATATAATAAATAATAACCCACTTAACTTTCTTTGGAGTTGATTGCGTCGATATTGCGTTTAAACATTTATTAACACCTACATTGGTTCTTTATGAAGGTTTGATTGGAATTCCGAGAAGCAATATACAGAAATAGACACATCCTACGTGAATGGAAGCCTTTATTTTTTGTTTCCTTAAAAATGAAAGAGTAAATAACCGGATAAACAAATCACTTATTTTTTCAAGCCATCTTAAGAGATTTTAGCAAAAATGTGGGCTCACCACAAAATTACGTTCATTCAGATAGAGCCGTGATAATTCACAGACAGAAAGGCACATCGTACACCCGAAAGCGACAACATTTTGCAAGATTAATCTCCCGTTTACCTGAATTTCTTCCGTAGCACTCAGCTATGCTTTGTTTTGGTAGGATTATATTTAAACCTCTTAACTCGTGTTATCAATGTCTTTTGCTGTGAATATTCCTCATTTACATCTTAATGGAGAACATGTTTATGTGGTAATGAAGTTTTTATGAGTTTAGTGTATGAAGTGGATGTTTGAAAATTGACTCGTAAATAAATATGTCATCGTTTGCTCGCGCTGCAAGTACCTGCTAGCCGTTTGCAGTACCCATATCTTTATAGTTTTTTCCCCTTTTTCATAAGTTTAATCAGAGTATTGTCCATATTAACATTATTTTTCAACAATCTTAAATCACTTTTGAATGTTCTTTGCATACCCAATACCAATTACTTCATACCAACAATTTATTAAGCAACTTTTTAACTAGGATCCCACAACCCTTTCAGGGCTGTAAGCCTGTTAAATGACGTCATGACTTAGCGCGGTGAAGTGGAGACACTTTACAAATGCTCCGGTTGAAGGCTAGATTTCTTTGCCACCCAAAAAGGCTACTGACAAATGAGGATAGATGCCTGGTGAACCACTAATAAAATAATGATTTTGTGACCAAACCATGGATGAAATTAGGACATGCGAATTTTTTAAGAAAATTAATAGCGCTTGCTTTATGAGTAAAGTATGATAACGTGAGATAATGCTACACATGGTTTGCTGTATTTATGATATGTTGGTAAGTATGTAGGTCAATGTATAATTTCATAGCTCTATCGAAATTGTGTTTTTTTTTGAAATTCACAGATGCAATGGAAGTTGTATTCCAAAAGCTATAAAAATCTTAGCTGTCAATTTAAAAGAGCATTTTTTCCAGTATTCCTTTAGCAGTCGCTTTAAATTGCAAATCTTTGCAGTAACAGCAGTACATGTGGGTACTTTTATATTTAACCAACTTTATGGATTTATGGACAGACCGTTTATACACGAGGGGACCTGATTACTATCAGGATTATCATATTTTTCAAAGCGTTTGTTTTTAAGCACGGCCTTTACGAGAAGAAAGATCTTTTGGAAATCTTCACCTTACCAGTTTAGGTATATTTTTTACACGTATGAACATTACCGGTTAAAACCACTTCGGTGTCAATTCTCGCACGAACTCGCAAAGCCAAGGTATGTAGCCAGAATCTACATCAAACAGCACACAAGCTACATAAAATACAACTTATCTTCACAATAACATGACGGATCACCAAACACCATAACAATATAATTTTCCACACACAACCAAAATTTAATTCAGCATAAACTCCCTAAAATCTGTCGCCTGATCCTTCATAATCAACCGGCGTTCGTACATCGTTCCCGATCCATTCATTATTTATAATTAGTACTTGTCCGCACGCAACTTGGAGACACATTAATCATTTCAATTACTAAGTCTTTTCCAGAAAATGGCGGAAAAAACCTTCCTTGTTTTTTACTGAATTATCGCTTTTTGGATTAAGGTTTTAAGCCTACAGTTGGGCTTTTTTGGTTTTGTCAGCGTTTTCGCTTTGTGGTTATAGTTTTACCACAGATTACTATAATAGTTACTACGTTCTTCGTTTATGAAAAGGAGATTGTAATGAGTGAAGTACAAAATATAGGGTTACAGAAAAAAAATAAGGTAATATGTTTGTTAAAGCCCTGAATTTTAAGCTTAGAACAGTTTTTTTCTTCATTAAATTATATTGGCTTTATTTTATAGAGTAACATACAGTACGTAAGAATACAAACCAGAAAACTCCTCGTAAGTAATACATTTTGAAGGAAAACATCAATATTATCGATTCCATCAATTTTAGTTAAAGAAAACCCTTTCTAAAATTTCCAATATTCTACAGTAAATGAATAATTACTGAAGCTATCACAAAACATCGTTAATTATGGCCTTGAATAAATAAGACCCTATAGCTTATTCATTAGGAGAATCTTCTTACAATTTTCTTTTTTTTTTCATTTCTCTCTGGTGGTAAAATCATTTCCCTTGAAGATGTTTTTTATTCTTTTGGATTTTAATTAGTTTTCAATTTTTATGCGATCTTATTTCCGAGTAACGGTTTGTGTTAATTACATTTCGTTAAAAGCTGTGTTTTAAAGGTCGTTATTTAAATATTACAAACATTTTAATGCCAGACTCAACTTTTGCGAAATTCACCGAATATGATGCCAATTATTTTCACTTTTAGGCTAAATTATGCCTTTCTGACTTTCTCAATCCTGGTAAGATTGGTGGTCAAACTGATAATGACTGTAGTCAAACCAATGTAGTTTGCCTTCCAAAACACAGAGAAACTCGTCATGACAATATTGTCACCCATGCTCATGCCACCATGAATGCTTATATCAAATCATAGCTTGCCTCAAATAATTGATACCTAAAACAAACCATACTGTAAACGTAACCACATCAACTACTAAATTAAGTTCACCAAATGCCATGGCTTTTCAACTATATAACTAAAATTTGAAAACGCCTCATATGCCTACTGTTTCAGTGGCTCTTACGCCCTTTTAACATTGACAAAACAATGTTGCTTTCATTAAACAATAACACCTAAATCACAGAGCAGTGTTATTGACTTTGCGTGGTTGCGTTGTTGGCTTTGAACATATAACCAACTGGAAAAGCCATCGGCAATTTATGCAAAAAAATCTGCCAATTTAAGCTCTTTTTTGTAGAAGATCATCAAATGACCCCTCCCGCTGTGGGTGCAGCGTGTCAGATACTTACTGGCTTAAACCCGCAATGTTCCTTCTTAAGCCCTTTATTTACTAGGGCCGCGATAACTCTTTCGAACAATCCCGCAGCCCCGGCAGGACCAATAGATACCTCACTCTTGCTAATTCGATCACAATGTTACGTACGCAAACGAAAAAATTTACAAACACAAGCATAAACTTGACGCATACATGTACTGAATATGACCAGTGGTCTCGGACTTAAATTATAACAGGGAGGAAAGCACAAAAACGTCGTATCCGGTTGTTTAAATGCTCCAAGAGTGTTGGTTTTATCAGTATTTAGTTTAATTACACGTGGTGGCATACAAAATGACGCGCGGAATTGCAAACTGAATTATTTGTGTCTAGCGATGACAAATTATTTGTTTTCAAAGGCGGAATTGTTTGATAAATAAATGTTAGTATTTGATAGAAATATATTTTGTGTTTATGTGATTTAGTTTTGGAATACAATTTATTGCAATAGAATCATTTATTTAGAGGTAGTAACAATTTTACATTGACTAAATTCGTAGCATGCGTGCTACGAACTTCGAGCGCTCGTGTCTACGAGAATACTACGTCGTAGTATTGTGCTGTTCACAGCTACGAAATAGAATAAACTTCAAAAATAAACTTAATAGTTTTCATTTGTTTTTTTTTCTTACATTTGAAAACTTATTCGATGTTACCAGCTACCTAGACACCATCATTGGTACAATATAAAAAATCCTACAGCAACGGAGTTTGAAGTTTACTTTTTATAAAAATCATCAAAAACATCCATATTTCTTCATCCATAAAAATATACTGAAGCCTGAAGTGTAACAAGTAACTGTTTCAGAGTACCGTAATGAAATGTAAGCTAAAAACTGCATACGTGTGCAGTGCACAAGTCGTAAACAGCAGTTGTAAACATTTTACTTTTATCGCAGTACGTGATAGGGTTTTATATTTATAGACTAGCCTGCACCCGCGGGTTCACTCGCGTTTTATGCCCATAAAACTCTTGTAGTCGCTTTTTATTAGAGGTACCTATTTTTAAAATGATTTCTGATAATGTCAGACATAATAAGATTTAAATCTTATATTGGGTGTGTCTTAATCACATTAAATTAAATATGTTTAATATACTGGGTAAAATATGTCGATTAGCACAAAGAAAAAAATAAAATGTATTCCTCTTATGAAATCCCCTTATGTACTCCTCCTAGGTACTCTCTTATGAACTCCTCTTATGTACTCCTCCTATGTACTCTCTTATATACTCCTCTTATGTACTCCTTCTATGTACTCTCTTATATACTCCTCTTATGTACTCCTCCTATGTACTCCTCTTATGTACTCTCTTATATACTCCTCTTATGTACTCCTCCTATGTACTCTCTTATATATTCCTCTTATGTACTCCTTCTATGTATTTTCTTATATACTCCTCTTATGTACTCCTCCTATGTACTCTCGTATGTACTCCTCTTAAGTACTCCTCCTATGTACTCTCTTATGTACTCCTCTTATGTAGTCCTGTTAAACACTCTCTTATTATAAAATAGTTAAATAGACGTTTGGCAATTGTTAAGATATTTTCCTCACTAACGTCTGTTTAGCTTTTTTGAATAAATCAACACTGTTAAACATTTACTTCGTCCTGTGTACATTTATTTATTCAAAATCATGATTTTAATTTATCTACATAATATGTAATATGCTCTGACTTATGTTTTAGGTTACGTAAGCACTTATAACGAAAAAATGGGAAGCAGTCCCGAATAATCTGGATAAATATTATTTTGGGATATCATATAAGTCTTTACCTTAAGTACCAGGTTCAAAAGTTAACCAACCAGGTTCAAAATCTTACAAGTATCCTATACAGTCTAAATTGTTCAAATTACGCAATAATATTTTGTAAACCACTGACAAATAAAGCCAGTTTGATAATGATATCAAAACTCATCTTAAATGAAGCTATGCTTAGTCAAAGCATCTGTCCGCTACCGATACAGTGTATTATAATTATTTCTCTTAATATAACATTAATTAACCGACGGGTGTCGGTGACAGCGCGATAACGCCTCGTTCGCTGAATATTGAGAAATGTTTAGCCTATACAGTGTTGCTCAAACTTTAATTTAGGAATTTCGAAAATATTTTGTTTATAAATAGTGATATTTTGAGTTAAGAATCCCTCAATATATTTGGAACATTGCATAATGACATAAAACTATAATATCGGAAGGTCTTTTGCAAAAATAAAATGTATCGACTAACATTTAGGTGGTAAGGGGAAGCGAAATAGATCGGACAGTCCATGTCCTAATGCATAAATATGACACTCAACCTTATGATTCCATCTTTGCCTAACTTTCTCCCAAACTAATTGGGGCTCGACTACTTAGTACCTACCGATATTTTGACCTTTATGACACTACATCTTATGATTCTGATGGATATGATCAAGTATTAGTAAGTAGATCAATACAATACAAGGTCATAATTCCATAAGTTTGAGAACCGCTAACTTGTCGTTGTTTACGAAAGTGAAATAGTATGTATGCAAAGTTGTTTAATGTATTGTTGTGAGCGTAAGAGAGGGGGGGGGGAGTATTGATTTGTGTTCATTTGGGGTGAAAGTGTTTCGTGTGACTTATGATTCATTAAATAATAATCATTTTCATTGGTTTAATGAACTCTCAATGTTGGGTACTTATGCGTTCAAAGTAGGCATTTTCATATAAAAAACTTAATGATACTATAAATGATATATGTAGTTTTTTTTAAATATGTGTATTAAAAAATGCATGATAAAATTAAAAACTACTGAATGGATTTTGATGAAACGGCTCCAAAAATAATTCCTTTAAGTAAATACAAAAATTGAAACCATTTTCTTATCTCTCTAAAAGTGTACATTTTAACAATATCTCCAATTCCTTTCTCTAGTTTATTCCCTTGCTGAACAAAAACTACTAATAAATAAACAAGCAAAGACCACGGCGTGTCTGTTCGTGTTACGTGCACTCGTAAATTTGTTTTTTTTAACCGCATACAGCAATTCGTAACCCAGTTGCAATAGTTCGGGAGCTCGGAACTAAAATATTAGTAGTACATGATATGAATAATATAGAAGTTGCATCGGAAAATGCCTGATAGTTTTTTTTTTTATATTTTATTGATATTTTTATTTGATGAGTATCAAATATTTTGAGCAATTAGTGGATTTGGTTTCATTGTGTCAAATTTTTTTTTCTGTTGGTGCTAGTAAATGGACACAATATTTAAATTCTGAATTTGCTTCATATTTAATTCATCAAGAAACTATACAACCAAAACTTTGAACATACTTTTTTGTTTACGAGTTTAATACAAAGTTTATGAAGTTTTGCGAAGTTCAGTAGCGGGCTCTCGAACTAAAACTAGTTTCATACTATTTCAAAAACTACAGGCGTGTAGAAATGGCTGTCATAAATCTCAAGCCTGAACTTTCTGCTTATCTTGTAAAATGCAACGATATATGTTAAAAAGTTGCAGGTAACCCCGGCGAATAATATATCGGATAAACCCGCAGTTTGCTTTACGCGATCAAAATAACTTTTTTCCTCAATTTTATTATGGTCTACGAATGTAATAATGATCGGCATAAAATTTTATTAAGCTTTTTATTTTAACACCACTTTTCCGTTTTATTGGAAAGTTGATAGTAATGCTTTTTATATTGATTTTTAATTACTTTGGAAAGAGAGTATTTTTTGTTGGAAGTGAGTATATCGGTTAGGTACTTTTATGGGGTAATTAAGATAAGGGAGTCGGCGTTTGTGCCGTTTAAGCTAGCTTGGCGATAAAGCGATCGCTTTAATTGCTTTATGGAGGAAAATATTAGACAGATATGTACTTATCGTTTTTATCAGACCTTAATGTGAAGTAAGGTGAGGCGTTTGCTTATCATAATGTATTTTCGTGAACCATTATATTACGCATATGGCCTTAAATGCCTTATTTATTTTGAACTTCACTACTCACTTCTACTTAAGAAACTTTGTTCATAACAACTTCTGATATTCAAATCAGAATCATGAAAATTATTTAATTACCTAGGAATATGAGAAGTTTGCTTACACGTGCTCAATTTGTCACCGAAATAATTTTGATTGAGCCTAAAAATATATTTAGACGAAAATCAAATACAATTAGTCTGTAATAGGTATGACGGATAAAAAGGTAATTGGACTGTCGTTTAGCCTAAAATATTGGACAAGATTTTTTTGTTCCACGAACTAGTAACATCAATTCAATTATTTGATTCGTCAACTATATTTATTGGTACTGTAACTACTATCACTGATTCAGATCAATACCTAGTGTTATATGTATGTAAGATTCTTTATAAGTCTCATCTACCGTTGCAGTTGGCGTAAAACAAATGCAACCCTAACTTGCAAGTAAAACTTCAGTCTTAACGTAGTGCGCCGTGAATTTTATACAAACGAACGGTTATGTAACCCTTGTACATATTACACATACATACATAGTTGTTTTTAAAACCTACACACCACAAGGACAAGAAAATCTCAGAGTAAAAAGAAACCACAGCAGTCAAAACATATTCTATTTTCGGAACTCTATTTCAATTACACGGGTTGACTCCCCGCTATTTTTAGAAGGGTTTTCTAAGATTACAAATAACATTGGACTCTGTAATAAGAAAATAGAGGCCTTTCGTTATTTTCTCCCTAAGCGTTGAGCGGTTTTGTCCCGAAACTTAATATATTTTAAATATATGAAAATGGGATATTGCACGTTCGAGGGCAGCGTTTGCTTTGCTCCTAAATCCTAAACGGTCAGCGAGTTATTTTGTTGAAAGTTATCGATATTATGAAAATACTTATTTTTTCCTTCAAAAATGTTTACTGAATAATATTTTCAGTATCTACCAATACTGCAAAAACCTGGTCTTGCTGGTAGAAAACTAAATTGCATTTGCCAATATGAGATCGAAACATACAGCAGTAATGCTACCTTACTACCAATTACTTTAATAACACATTTAATGTTGCATTCATCATTTCAATGGTGTTTCGGAACACAATCGGTTCAATCAATTCGTCCACAAAATACACATTAAGTTGACGATATTATTAAGCCATCATTCACACCAACAGATTGTATCCCAAATAAATAGGGGCCCGAACAATTCAAGCCGCGGAAAAATTGGTGCGCACATAAATTTATATGGAACAAAACTGTACTCGTTTATTTCACAGAAAACCTTAGAGCAGTCTACCAACCGGAGATGCCATAAACGTGCCTACCCCTTTGCCCAAGGTGCGAAAACACTGGTCATCAACAACATGGTGGCTCAATCTCTCTGTATGCTTGTGTTTGACAATTTTATCGTGTGCGTGCGTAACGATATGATTGAAAATGCATAAGTGTGCCATTACTATCTGTTCCTTGTCTATTAATTGACAGTCTTTTTTGCAAAGACTTTAGTGCTTATGGCGTTTTCGGTTGGTTAAATGCTCTTAGCAGAAAACTAAAGGCGAAATTGTTCGATAAAGATTTTTTTACGCGTCATAAAAATGGGTTTCCCCCACTCGATTTATGTTCGGACCTGTTTTTGTCCGCGGACCTGCTCGCGTGTATGAGTTATTTTCGTGTTTTTCTGCAAGTTTTATAATATATTGCTATAAATTGTGTTTTGTGAAAGGACTATTAACATGTCCCTTGCCTTATAGAAAAGGCTGAGGACTGCTCTCAAGTAGATGTGGTTAACAAGTAATATTTTATATTTGGAGCTTGACATCAAAACTTTAAACATAATCCAAAATAAATAGCAGTAGGGAAGTAATTCTGTTTTAATTGACCTGGCTAAGTTCATATTTATAAAATGTATAAAAAGGTACACAAGTGTATTTTTATTTATCGTGTAAATGTGAAATATAGTAAGCATAATTGTTAAGAGATACAATTAATGTCAAGTTTGAAACGAGTAAACAGCAGACTTCCTTGTTAAAATAGACAACTATCAGGACAAAATTTTATACTTACATGTAGTTTTATATAGCTTTTGTTGAAGTAAAGTCTTATTATTACGCTGGCTTACATGGGAAGAAATATAAAGTAGATACCTAATGAAAAGCTTTGTTATTTTTTGGCATTAGTCTAGTTACCTACTCTTCTTCTTGTATGGAATTGATGAAACCCTACACGAAATAAAGAAAATCTACCTATACTTTTAACAAAAATAAATTGCGGAGATGAAGACTAAAGACGAATTCGTTAAATCTTACACTTCAAACATAACACATCTGCTTCAAACATCTTTACGTCATCATTGCCAAGAATCTCAGCATCTTAAAATCTGTCAAGTAAACTCCTCGAAGCTGGGAAATTAGCGTGCCTAATTAATCACAAGGAATTACTCTAGCGTGTCTGTGTCAGTACGTGTCAATTCCTTAACTTTGAGCTACACTGAACTACGCCCTAAAGCAAACACTCTACACCCACTAATTTACTATGCCCTCATAAGACTTGCTTAGTCAAAACTTAATTGCTTAATCTTGCCTCCTAAGTTTCAGCCAAAATGTTTATTTAAAATTGGAGTACCTACTGAAATATTTTCGCTGTTGAGATTTTAATGAGACGATCTTAGGATGAAATAACAGTAAGGTATGCGCAATAAACTGTGAGAATTTTCGCTTTTAAATATGGAGGCTAAGTATTTATTTTGTTCACCTCTCGTTTTTTATGGAAAAATTTGAGTTCTAATCTATTGACTACACTACAAGTGGACTACTATGGTACTTACATGGACCACAATATAAGTGTCTATTCGCTCTACATAATCAATGCACTCTTGAACCTTGATTTCGAAATTAGAATCCTCAAAACCAGCTTACACACCCACAAACAGAAAAACCATAAAAGCTCCAGTGCCAAGGATCCTATAAAGGAAAGGCAGCGTCAGGTCGCAGATATGATAATATTCCGGTGACAGATCGTCGGCTTATCTCACCGTAACCCTCTCGTCCCCAATTTTACGACACGCGTGATGATAAACTGCCGACACATGTTTATTCATCCCCCGATCAACATACACTTTGGGAAGACAAAAATCTCTCCTAATAGTTTTTGGGACCGGGAATGCTTGCTCGCAAATTGTTTGACAGTCGGGAAATTGGGTTATGTTGAGAGGGTATTTTATTAATGTTTTTTTGATAACAATATTTCGAAAGAGAAATTATTGAGTAATTTTGTCGAGGACTTCACCAAGTGGGATATAAATTTGAATAAGCGAAAGATGTTCATGTCCGATAACATATACTTTATGGGTATACTTAATTAACAGGACCATATTTTTACCCTGGAAATGTAGTTTACACGCAAATTACGAAAACTGATGACCTACCCATGAACCAAAAGAGTGTTGCTTTAAATAACATTCACATGAATTTATTCCCAACTTCAGGACACAATGAACGAGCCCTCCACGCGAAAGGTCAAGCTTCCCCAATCAATCCAGCGAAACAGCTCGCCTACAAAATTAATTAAACTTTTCAGTCCAAGGTTCGCAAATTATTTTTATCTCGTCATTGGATAGCGTTATCGAAAAACAAACGGTGTTCAGATAAGCCTGGTGACAGTAACAAGTGGCCCTAATTTAACTTTAGGATCTTTACGAGGCCCCGGCAATCGGGGACGAATCCCAATGAACCCCTAGGATTATATTATACGACGAAAAATATTCTTGTCGATGATATTCTTGATTGTATGAGCTACATCTGCATTGAAGCTGGTGTATTTAACAATACTTGGTCAAGTGTATTAGATTTGGTTCCGTACTGCACTGTATGTATAACAAGGCCAAAAATCACTTCTCTAAAATGGGTTAGTATTTATTTTATTCTAGTTTTACAGTAGGCATTTGTGCACACAACAGTGGTAACAGAAATATATAATTTGTGAAAATATCTACTTTCACGATTGCCTGGTAGCAGACGTAGAGCGAAGTTCGTGTTAGTAACAGAGTTTATTTTACGCTATCGAAAAATTTGCTCCAATTTTCAATCACTACGTTACTTAAATGATAAAAAATTACTTCAAGAACTTTCAAGTCTAGTAAAGGGATCGTTATCAGCCAAAATCAAAAGTAATTTGTTCCAGTTAGGATTGGAGCCAGTAGTTTGGAACTTTGAACTTTAGTTTGTCTTTTGTAACTTTCAAAGTTCAAAAAGTTGGACCCAAACACCCAAACTCTGAATATTTTGTACAGAGAACTAACACAACTTTCTAGCGATGTGGCTGTCAGTTGCTTTAAAGAAACATGTAAATAATGGAGGCTTAGATATTCAATGCATTGCATTTATTACATACATACTGTTTTACGTTTTAGTGTCTTTATAACACATGAAATTCCTTGGTCACAATCAAGGTAAGGCACTTGAGTGTTCAAAATACCTTTTCTTATACCAACAACCGCACACGAATGCAATAAGTGTCCTTACTTATTCACTAAATGGGTACCATCAATTTCACAATCTTTTCTTTTGCAAAGCTTCCCGATTCTTATCGTAATGAAAAATTTATTCATTTAGCAGAATTCTTCAAGACGCTACAAATAACAAGTGAAGAGCGAAACAATTTTATTTGTGAAGTGAAAACGGAATGGTTGGTTTCACCCATGGAGTAAGGAATTACAAGCGGAGATGCCGTAAGGCAGATAGGTCAGGCGTCTTCTTGTAGGCCAAGTAACGTACGGTTGGTGTGATCAGATACTAGAACTTATGAGGCGTTCGGGTTCCTTGTTAAATCAAAAGATTGGTTTTGGGATTCAAAAATATATATTGGCGGATTCTAGAGGTACAGAAGGCGTGTAATGGCGATGCCAGTAACGTTCCTCTTCCCCCGAATACTCGTATTTTGGCGCGCTACTTTCTTATGACATTTTTCGTTATGGCACCTCCGCTCTTTCTTTTTGTTCTTCATGGTTTCACCAGAGGAATTATATCGAAGCACCTTTGCCGAACAACTTGTAGCTTTTGTTGTTCAAGTGGTGGCGTTTGAAATGTTATTTATGAAACACGAAATATGTATTGAGGTTCCTGTTTTACGAGTATTGTATGGGTTTTGTATATTTTCCGCTGGTTTTTGTTGTTCTGATGGTGAGAAAAGAACAGAGCTTAGGAGAGGAATACTGTTGTTCTGTAAAGGACGTTGTCTTGTGGATTTTTTTTTTATAAATTCACTATCTGAGGGCACGGCAGTGCCCCAGCCAAGACTCGAGCAAAGCGGGCACGGCCGTACTATCTTTTCTCGAAGCGTTTCGCGGCTATTTCAGCCCCCTGTAACTTCCATGTGAACAAAGCTATGAGTTTAGGTTTTCGATGACCAAGAGTAAGTATTAGAACAAGCTCAGTCTCAAAATTACAAGACATTTGAATAAATAGTTTACGAGTTATGAGCGATCAAAGTTACACCATTTTGTCACTGACTCACTCACTGACCGATCATCAAAAGTCTAAGGTACTTCTAGCAAACTTAGAACCTTCAAATTTGGCACCAAGATAGGTTACTAGCTACATATAAAGGGAAAATTATAAAAACCTTAAAACTTAATAAAAAAATAGGAAACAAATTTATATTTGCGGTTTTTCAAGAACATTGTGTATGAATTTTGACTGCATTGATAACTTTGTTATTTATTTATGTACAAAATGTTACTATTTGTTTTATTGTTACGTAGTGTGGTATATTGTTATTATGTATTAAATATACATACATATGAATAAAAAAGCTAGGTTAAAATGAAATGAACAATGATAAAATCTTTCATATTAATGCAGTGCGATACATACTGCATGCTCGCTCGATAGATGGCGTTGTCCTGGTCTAAATCGCGCTATGGTTTCGTTACATAGCTTAGTATAAGTAGTACTTTAAAAAAAAACAAATAATTACATGTGATAGCGCCATCTACCTCTGAAATAAATCTCTTTTGTTCTAAAAGATATTTGATTCAAACGTTCGTCAATTTCGAAAATTATTAGTTTATTTAAAAAAAATGTTGTTTACGTGCTACTTTAGGTGTACATATTTAGTTTGTTATATATTTAGTTAGTTGCATGTAAGTTAATTTAATTTGTTATATACTATAGAAGAAAGAGATACTTAGAGAAGAAAGAGACCTACAAAAAATAAGTTAGATCCCATCAAAAACATTAAATGTAAAAAAAGCCAATCCTCTACGCAGTTCCTCCACCGTAAAAAGTTTTGAGATCGCATAGAAGCCAAGTCCTGTTCAACTTTAATTGTAATAATAAATCAACATTTTGTGACTATATCAATTAAATAGTTTTGTTCACATTACAATAATATTGTCTTGGCCATGAGCACAAGTTAAAAGTCGCTCCTTGTAATAATGTGTAAATACCATTGAATTGATAAATTCTATATGGACATGATTTTACGATTGGACTGATTATGCACTGAAGAACTTAGACAAGGACTTAAAAGACTTAGAATTTGAGATCACCATGGACTAAACATCCGCCATAGTACATGTGCAGTTCAGTGATGGATGATACTGACTGTCATTTAGTAACGATTGAATAAACTAAATGTATTTAACTCTGTGATATTAAACTCCATGTTTGACTTTCACCTCTCCAAGATATGCCGTATTATATTTGTAGTTTATTGTGCTCATGGCCAAGTCAATATTATTGTAATGTGAACAAAACTATTTAATTGATATAGTCACAAAATGTTGATTTATTATTACAATTAAAGTTGAACAGGACTTGGCTTCTATGCGATCTCAAAACTTTTTACGGTGGAGGAACTGCGTAGAGGATTGGCTTTTTTTACATTTAATGTTTTTGATGGGATTGTGTTTTCAGCTGTTATTGCTTAAAATTTTGTGTTTTGATCGAGCCAAATACCGCCTTTTCATTCTGGATTATTTCCTTAAATCACGCTTTTTGATTCAATTTCTAATTGGCTTTCCCTATTTAACAAATGATTTGATTTTCTTCATGCCGAAGTAGCATAATTTACATGGTTTGACCGGAAAATACAAGCCTCTTGCTCAACATTATCGATTAGGGACCCATAACCATAGGTGTCCATAACACCCTCAAAGCTAAACTAATCATAATATAGAATTTCAAATCATTACGCGTCTGTTATTGTAGAAATTAATTACTGGGATATAGTTTCTGACACGTTAGTAATAACTAGATAGTCCGATGATATTAGACGTAACAATTATATGTGTTGCGAGGCGTAATAATTGCTTTATTATCATGTTATTGGATTATAGTGTAATAGGACCAATAGGGATGTATAGGGTTTAGGTAATTAGGGTCCAAATGGGAACTGGTCATGGGAAAATAATAGTATATTGTTAACGGGATTATGCTAAAGATTAAATTCAGTTTTCAGAGTTGAGTCTTCTAGGTTAAAATGACCACATGTCATTTTAAGTTATTTTGTTAAGAGATGGATGATATAATTAATTATCCATTATCAAGAAAGGCTTATAGGCAACGTTTTATCCAGCTGCGAGAAGTAGTTCTCCCTAGTAGTTTCCTGGCGGAAACTAGATACTTGATGATGACTTTCCTTCCTTTTAGAATATACGTAGTTACCCCTAAAACTACCCTCCCAACAAGTCAGTTATTTATTAAGAAAACTGTATTATGTAGCGTGGTGCTTATTTATTGGCGAAAGTCTATTGTTTCGGAGAAAGGAACTCATATCGAGCGAAAACAGCGGAAATGCGGATGGGTTGGCGAAGGAGCTATTAGGGTGAGTACAGAATAGAGATTTGGATTAAATGTATGTATGTTTTATATGAATTTGTTATTATAGAACTGCTCTTACTACTTGAGAGGTAGCAGAAGAATTGTAAATTTATTTTTCGCCAATATTTCAGTATAGGAAATTCATTACTTCATATAACATCATATTTATCAAATCCCAACACTTATCCCAATCTGTTTTGACACAAAATCTTCAACATTATCATAAATTCAAACAATGAACTGTAAAACATATTTACAGAAACATTTCAACCACAATTGCTATAAAATTAAACCCGATAGAGATTTTAACGCGGTCTCTTCAAACCTAATATTGTTCCCTTATTACGGTAATCAAAAATCAGTGTTGCGATTAGCGCCACAATTGGTGATTATTGCTACAAATCCCCGTTACAAGCTATTTTGGCGTCGAGTGGGGATGGGCGTGGTGGCGATTAATATTGCCTCAATTACTTTATTAATATGCGATCATTAGTGCATGTGTGAGATTTTAAACGGTGTAATTTGCTATTCGGTTTAGTGGGGATTTTGTGGGGTTCTAATTAATAGTTTGGTTATATGATGGTTTTTGTCAAATATACCTTACATTATATTACCGTCGATATAAGCATGTAATTAGAGAAGAATCTTTTTTAGCCACTAATCACGAATTTTGTTTCAGGGTACCAACTTTCAGATCGAAAAACTCAGCATCTCGAGTAATTTTCAGTGAAAAATTCAGTAAACACTAAGTAAAAGAGTTGTTGTGCAGGGATTGAACCAGTAACATGCAGCGTAGCAGCCGATGCAAACATGCGTTATACGTCATATACAATGTAAGTACCTATCTTCATAATCAAAAAAATATTGCTAAAACAAAACACTGCGGCATTGTAACCTAGAAACCTACAAGTTCCTAACCTATATACC
The DNA here is from genome assembly GCF_030705265.1 of Helicoverpa armigera. NCBI lineage: Eukaryota > Metazoa > Arthropoda > Insecta > Lepidoptera > Noctuidae > Helicoverpa > Helicoverpa armigera. Next base: position 930,545 of record NC_087132.1, on the reverse strand, counting down.
GTTCCGGCTGCTTACCCTACCCTCAAAAACAACATTAATACCTAAATTGTTTCACACAAGCAAGTAACATACTTTCTTCTAACGGCTATAAATTAGTTTTATGTGAGCTTTATGTAAAAACACTGCAATAAAACCGTTTCCCTGTAAATGGAGACGTCTGAGTATTTCTGTGGAATCGACTCCATGTTAGGAATAAAAAGATTAATATTAAGATGTTAGGATGCTGAGATACAGATGGTAATAAACTCTAATTTATCTGTTTATAATGATGTTTTGAAAGACATGAAAAAATATTTCATATATCAAGTCGTTGTTGATTAATTAATCCACAAACGTAGGCAAGTATATATACAATGGTCATATTATATTTCCTCTATCTTTGAAAAATAAATAATTACTTGTATACTGTTACTTACAGTCTTATTTCGAACTAGCTGTTGCCCGCAACTTCGTCTGCGTGGGCAATATACAATAGTCAAAATACTACTTATCCCGTAGGTGCATTCTTACACGTGACAGTATAATTAGGATTAGCACTTAGCAGTCGCATAGATTCATTGATCAAGGTTGTGTTGTGGATGTGACCATTTATCTATACAAAAGAAGTAAAGTTTGTGACGTTGTGAATATCTCTGGATTTAGTCAGCCAATTTGGAAAATTATTACGTATGGTGCGTAAGTAATTTTCACAGGAAACAGTTATAATCTATGTCTATATGCTTTGAGTCTGACAAAGCTGTCATTTGTACATTTTCTGCAGCTGCTGCGACTAATCAGAAGCCAGAAAGTCTGTCAGTTTCACGATGGATATCGTCTTGTGTAGTGAGACTGGATTGAAGATAGGTAGAGAGGTAGTCGCTCCAAGCAAAATATTGGTACTCAAACAGATTCGGTGACTGGAAGGCAACACCAACATAGTTGGGGAATAGCTGGATGGATGATAAAATGAGTCATCATCATCAGCAGGCGCATAGGGTAGGATAGTTTCACTACTGGGGAGAAACACTCGTATGACGGGGATTTTTTGTGCACTTACTCACTATGGTAAGGCTGACCCCACATTAGGCGTGCGCGATCTTCGGGCGTGTGAGTAGCGCGGGCGTCGCGAGCACGCTGCATGAACGTCGCGTTTTGCTGCCCTGCGGCATGTGTGAAGAGTGCAAGCGACGCGCTCGCGGCGAGCACGCGGCGCTCGAATTGCGTTCTTACCCCTTCGCCCGCTATTCCCGCCGCCCGCTAAACGCCTTAGCAGTTAAACGTCAAGGAGAGCGGCGCGTGCGCACCGCGAGCGCGCTGCAAAAGCCGCAGGGCAGCAAAACGCGACGCTCACGCAACGCTACTCACACGCCCGAGGATCGCGCACGCCTAATGTGGTGGCCTAAGCCGGGACTCCACCGAAATGTTTGCATTAGTTCACGAATAGGCAAAATGTACGTATCTGTGCGAGTCCACTTCATGTGTTCGTACATACTTGAAACCTGCAGTTTTGCCAAGATTTTCAAAATGTACGCTCGCAATTTGTCATTTCTTGGTGGAGCCAGCAAATCAAAAGAAACATAAGTGTTGTATACTGTGCGTCACTACCGCACACCGGGAAAATTTCGCTCTTGCGGAGGACGTTTATATACCATATTTTGTGTCACACGTAAACAGGACGACAGTAAGTATCCACCGAAACACTTTCAAAGATCTGATGAACGAACAAATCAGACCTGACTTGGTCACCTGGGGCCAATCAGAGCTCTATGAAGCGATAATACGCTTTGGCTCCTACTGTTATTGTGGTTTCTGAAAATTTATTCACCTCATTCAACGATGAATGTAATTCTGATGGTACTATTAAGAACACTTGCTTATCGCAGAAGCTGACGTTGGCAGGTCGACTCTTTTGATTTCTCGAATAGGATACCATTGGATTTTGTGCAATGCACACCTGCAATGCATGCTGGATTAGGATAGGATACAGGTGGATAGGATTTGCAACAGAAAACAATTCTGTCTTTGTGATTGAATGACATCAAACGTAGTTTTATATAAAAGGTGTTTTTTTAGACTTGGCTCGGGTCTTACTGAGACTGTTCGTAATCGTGACCAGTGTATTTGCGATCAGAAGTTGAAAGCAAGCATGTCTCTGGTATGCGACGCGCAATTTGTACGTTTTCAGACGCATAATGCATTTTACGTGTGTATGGTATTAAATCGAGAAAGCTCCCATTTCTTATCTGCACTTTGTATCTGGGCTTGTCCTTAAAGCTACAGAAGCTTACCTACCTCACGCTTAGCAGCGCTTGCGAGAGATAGATCTTCCTTTCTTCTAGGATTAAGTTTACATATTTTGCATCAGAAAAAATAATTAAGGTCTACTTAATACTACTCACTCAAAGTAATTTGTTTTAAGGCCACCACATTAGTGGAAGATAAGCTAAACTATGTTTATGAAAAAATCCTGATATGAACTCCATCTGTAACTTTAAATGATAATTAATTGTTATACTAAAGTCATAATTTTTGACATAATGTTCAAAAAATAATTTAGATGGCACCGTTTTAAATTTGGCTGAGAACTATTAATTTTCCTTTCATCAAGGTAATAATTATAATTGGATTTTGATGTGGCACGGCAAACTGACAAACACTATTGAAATGTCTATCGAAAAATTACACTACGTGTTAAAATATGGTGAATTACGGAAAATACACAACTCCATCTGTTGAAATAATAATCCTCTATAAAGAATGTATGGTAATTTATTGTCATTTACCACCTCGCTCCTTTGACAAATTTTATGTATTTTATTTAACACAGATTACCACAGATGGAGCTACTTTATCCTTGGCTAAACAAAATTTTCATTTTTTTTTCTTCCGAAGTTACTTATGAAGGTGTGATTTTCTGTGTAAAGGTTAATAATAGGCCGATCAACTAATATAAGTACAACATTCAAATGTACAGTTTTGACAAACAGGTTGCGTGTCGTAATATTTTACATCTTGAATTCACAAAATTAATCAAATCTTTTGATAGAGTGAATCGATTTCGATGAAACAAAAACTAAGTAATACCCCAAGTTACGTAGAATTTTTGTATATAAGCATTGTCTGCATTGAATTCGTAGATTTTACGTGAATCCCGAACGAACAAACAGATAAACAGATAAACAGACAAACAGACAAACAGACAAACAGACAAACAGACAAAAATGACAAAAATGATGGAAATGGGTTCTGTTAGTTATCCTTTAACATGCTGGCTATTTTTTTTGTCAATTTCTTCAATGTACAAAAATTACTTTTCTACAGATTTATTATATGTATAGATGTAGTATGTTACTTCACCCAGATACAACAAAATTACCAATCATACAAACTTATAATCGAAAAACGAAAAACTTAATTTCCACATTTCCGCAACTAAATATAAAAGATATCACAGAACTGAACAGTGTCGACTGCTCGCTAACTATAGAAAAACTCTGTAATTTATTATTCACATTCATTTTCATACCTTGTGTTATTAATAGCTTTTTCAGAAAAAAAAGTAACAAAGTTTTAAATTTACAAATGCATTCTCGTTGTACCTGTTGAACTGAATCTGTGAAATAAATTGGATATTTTATAGTTGTTTTCGTTCATTTGAAGCTGGTTGATATTTGAAGTTATTTTTATTACATTTCCCGTGATTTCAGTGTGGAAGGCAAATTAAGGCTGGTCGAGAATGTATTAAAAAAAAAACAATTTAGCAATCCATTGAGAACGGTTAACCAATGTGTATGGTATATTATTCGCATGAAATATGTCTATTTATTTATTCATTTATATGGTTTACCAACGATTATTTACACTGCTGCGGAAAATATTATATAAATAAAAGTCATACGTTTATAACTGTTTATTCATACATTTGATAATCATCCAGGATCTAAAAAACTAAAGTATCTGAGAAGCCAATCTATTAACCTAACTTCTAACTAAAACCTTGTTACTAGATAAAAGCCTAACTTTTTCCCTAAAACACTTAGGCAGTCTAGAATGGTCTAGACTAAGCTGTTTAATTAGGTAATATTACAAGCGATTAAGGTTCACTTGAGTACTACTTTCTTAGGGAATTTAGGATCTATAAGGAAAGCATAAACCTTTATGGAAAATCCTATCCTATGTATTTAAATGGATCTAATGTTCTTTGTCACGGAATAGTAAGCGTTCACAGAGAAATTATAATTTTGTGACCTTTTAGTGACTAGTAAGTGAAAAGAATAGATAGTAAATAGATAGAAGTCTTAATTAAAATAGGCCCATGTCACAAAATGATTAAAAGAGGAAAATAAATGTAAGGACAGATGGTTCGATGAAGATTGCTTGCTCTCAACAACTAAATATATATTTTTTTGTATAAAAGGCTTCTTTCTTCTTTCTCCTGCCCTGTTCCCAATTATTACTTGGGGTCGGCGCAATATGTCATTTTCTTCCATTTTCCCCTGTCACTCGTCATACTGACACTCACTCCCTTCCTATTCATATCATCTTTCAGGCAATCCATCCATCTTTTCTTAGGTCTTCCTCTTCCTCTCCATCCATCTACATTCATACTTAGCACACACTTTGTTGCATGCGTATCATCCCTCCTCATTACATGTCCATACCACGACAATCTTCTACTTCTCATCTTTTCTGTAACTGGCGCTACTTTCAGACTTCCTCTAATGTAATCATTCCTCACTTTATCCATTCTTGTAACACCACACATCCATCTCAGCATTCTCATTTCTGTTACATGCACTCTCTTCTCGTCCCTCTTTTTCAATGCCCAACACTCCGATCCATACAGGACGACAGGTCTAATGACGGATTTGTAAATTTTGCCCTTCAGTTTGAGGGGCATCCGCGGGTCACAAATAGCGCTAGTTACCTGTCGCCACTTCATCCATCCAGTATTGTTCCGATGCGTAACGTCCCTGTTCACCTCACCGTCACTTTGGACGAGTGAACCAAGGTACCGAAAGTCGGAGCAAACTGGTAGGGGCATGTCGGCTAGGGTTATGGTCATGGGTCCCGAAATACCGCCAAAATCACAATGAAGGTATTCGGTTTTACTCCTGCTCACCTTTAAACCCACTGTCTCCAGTCTCAGCCGCCATGCCTCCAATCTACTCTGGACCTCTGGCCCACTCTCCCCCACCAGAACAATGTCATCGGCGAAAAGCATACACCAGGGTGCCTCCTCCTGTATATCTGCCGTAAGCGCGTCCATTACAAGCAGGAAGAGATACGGGCTGAGGGCCGACCCCTGATGTAAGCCAACACCTACACTGAAGCTGGCGGTAGTGCCCGCTGCGGACCGGACTTCTGTATGGCATCTGCCGTACATCGGCTCGCCATACATCATTTTTTTGTATAAAAGGCAAATTAGTCTTATTTTGATTGCTTGTTTGAGTTCAAAATGAAGTAAGAAAAATAAGTCCAAGTTTGGTTAATAAGACCAAAAAGGTCTCGCATCACATGATTACTCCATTTACAAATTACTCCATGTTTTCAGCAACGCAAATCGCGTTTTAGGCAACGCAAGCCGAGCTGAGTTACGTAATTGGAGGCGGAATCAGTCTAGACATAAGAGATGCCTGGCACACAATTATAGCTGGGAATAAGCTTAGATAAATATAGGTCTCAGTGTAAGCGTTTACACTGATTTGCTTTTATTGCTGCTGGGGATTTTAGCATAACATTTTGCAGCTGTGGTAGACGCGTTTGAAAATGAGTAAGGGAAAAGGGCAGTATTTTTGTTAGGGCTTGTGAAACTATCATAATTAGTCATTTGAGTAATTGTATATTGGATGTAGTTTGGAATAGTGCAGCTGAGCTGAGAATAAATCGCTATTTTTGATTGTCGAATGAATTGCTCTATATACAAGACTTGCGATATATGAATTAACACTTATGAACTTCAAAACTGACCCTATCAAGAAAAACATAAGCTGAAATGGTTATCTTTCACTCGGAATATTATAGTCTGACAATAATCAGTCAAATAGGCACACATTACCGGCTAATATCATTACCAGCCCAAGGTTCAAAGCCGGTAATGATGACAGTCAGACTGCAGAATCAAGCGTGATTGCGTTGCAGACCGTATCCTACTTCGTACATGTTCGTACGTGATCGGGTGATATCGGCTGCGGTTTCGTTTGGCCGCCATTTTGAGTTTGTTAGGCTGTTTATTTGTTTGTATTTTGGAGTTGGTTTGAATCATAGACATAATATTAGTAAACAGGACTGCGCATATAAACCCAAAAAACGAGCCGAGTGAAACAGTTAGTACGGAGGCTGTCTGTCCCTTTCTAATAGGGTGACTATGAGATTAAGCTATGTGAGACAAATCCGAATTTGCTAAGATAATTATTAAACACAGATTAGTATTGAAGTTTTAACTTACGCAGTTTGTGACCTTAAGATACTAATAAAGGCTTCTTCAAGCGGAAATTTGCAGTATAAAAGCAGGAAGATTCGAAGTGAAGACTGTTTTTTTTGTATTTCTACTTCATATATAGACTGCTGAACCATTTATGTCGCCTTTCTTCATTTTTTGGGAAGCTATAACAATAGTACAACAGTTTTAAAATCCATCACCCATATTTTGACTCGTTACAAGAATTCATGGGCACCCTAGTTGTTTGGTTTACGAAAATGTTATTATTAGCTAACCTGTGGAACGATATATTGCAACCACCATAGGATTCACTTTTGCAAGTAGAAACGCAACATTTTTTCACCATTTTAATAGTTTAAATTGATTTAATACAAAAAAAATATTAACAAAATTTTAAATGCTGATTACGCGCCAACAATGTTCAGGGTTACCGCTACAAAATAAAAAAAAGCAAAATAAAAATTTATGTTGTTTATGTTTTAATAATAAATACGAATAAATTAATGCGATTGTTATTAATTTGTTGACTTACAATTGTTAAAATAAGATAAAAATATAAGTGATTCAATTGTTTTTTGGGAAGACAAAACTTTTGATCACAACATTTTTTTATGCTGGCAAGGTGTTAGAAAGAGACAAACAGCCTCCGTTCGAACTATCCCTCTCGGCTCGGATTTGCCTCTGTGTATTATGCAACCAATTTAGTACCTTATTGCGTTAAAATAGAGTTCATTTTCGTAAATATATATTTTGAGCGTGCGCAATCTTGTTTAGTAATATTATATCTATGGTTTGAATAGAATCGGTTGTGTGCATGGTGTATCTGTATTGATGCGGATCAAAAGGTGAACTCTACATAATGTCACATTTTAAAGTTAAATGTTAGCGACTTTTAAGACTCAAAGAATGTGAATATGGTCGATTGTTTACAATTTATAAGCATTAAGATAAGGTGTAATTAATGTCTTTAAAAGACTACGGTTATGTTTGAAAATGCATAAATCATGTCAATTGTCAAAATGCACAGAATTCTGAATTTTTTAATTACTGGTATAGCATAACAACTGGACTCGTCATATTGGTTTTGAAAATTGTGGTTTACAGAAACTAAATAAAACCTTCATTTTATTTTACAAAATACTTCACATCAACTGCTAGTACCTAAATTGACGTTCTATAAAGCAGAACACAATTGGTGCGACACAACAAAATAGAATTCCACATATTTGTTATTTGACACAATACGATTCGAGAGGAACGTCCTATGTGAGCTATACGCGACGAAGATACGCGATGCTGTGCTTAATGTCACAGGATATATTTTAGTCAGAAAATATGATGTTATTACTCTTTGTCGGAAGAAATTAGATCGAATCCCATGTCAGCCATGAAATCAACATTAGGCTTTAAACAGCTTTTTGCTGTAAAAAACTCATCAAGATTTGCTGACTTACAACCAATGTAATTCGTGCCCGCTAGGAAGGCATTGCTTGCAAAAAACTTTTGGTAGTTCACATGTTTACTAAAATAAATTACATAGCAAAACATAGCATTAGTTGACCACCTAGGACAGTACATTATTTATTTCTCCTGTATAGTTAACGAATGTTCGAGAATACCGTTCTACCGAACAATGACGTGGAGACGGGTGGAGAGTCCTGCACCCAAGTGCAACGGACAATGCAATCTATCGACGTGCACTAGAGTTCAAAATGCAATGCACTTTCAAACGGAAAATCAAACTAATGTGGATTGGTGGAAAAGGTGTGTGATTTATTGGAATTTGTGCACCAAAATTTTAGTTTTAAAACTATCCAGTTAATACTGTGGATTTTGTTCGAGAGAATAATAAAAACGGTAGCAAAATGAAAGGTCAAATAAACCACGAACGAAAAATCTGATAAATGACGGCAACCGCACGACATTACTATGAATTTATCAGACAAAAAGCTTTTATACTTGAGTCTCTCAAATACTAATTTTACTTGATTGTAAGAAAATTCAGTAGACATTTTAATAGTGAATTACCCAAGATAATAATTACTAGAATAGTTAATCATCTGTATTAAAGCTGAGATAACATTATTTTAAACTCGAAAAAGGTATTAACAAAATTAAATAATTGCAGAGAATATTTGAGATTCTTTAATGACTGAATTAAAACATCGTTTTTCACAAAATGTGAGCACTAAATGTTTCTAGAAAAGCGCAATTAAATCTGTATTTTTGTAAACAAAAGCTTATGCAGGGATTGTATCGTTAATCAAACCACATTACTTTTAAATCGCCTCTTAACTTACGCGAGCAGAGTTAATGGGCGCCATTTTTCTTTAGTGCTAGCGAACAATGTATTTACCAGATTAATCACAGTCTCTAGAGTATTCAGGCTGCCTTGGTTGCACAGATGGACTGCATTCTTTTTGTAAGACTAGTACTTATCCACAGGCTTGGCTCGGTATAGACAGTTCGAAAAAATCTTCCCAATTAAACGACCTATTGCATAAACTAGGTATATCGAGGCTCTTCCTGAGTGGCAAATGATCAGTTACCTAAAAAAAGGCTAATGTTCATAAGTTGCTTTCAATGCAATGAAAACATCTTCAACGACACTGTAACTACTAATTTTATGATTGGTTAAAAGAATAAACACTTCGATTACACTTATTCTGAACAAACAAAAAACAAATACCCGTTAACAACTATTACTATTGATACCTTTTCAACACTACGGATCCTTGAAAAGCAGTAATTGAATGTTTCAGCAGCCACTTCGATATAAAATGCGGACATTAATGATTCTTTATAGTCGGGGAGCTGCGACAAAACGCTTTTACTCAATGTTTATAGCACGGGGAATTTTCTTTAAACGTTTTCTCTTTCTTTATGATTATTCACTTTGTTTCATACTGAGAAGAGTCTTTATGAATAATCATCCGGGTTTTATATTTTACTTATCCCTTTTTCATCACTAAGTTTCATCCACCCAAATTAAATAGTTCCAATGCAATGTAGCTTACCAATAGTATACTGAAATAATTTTTCACACGCGTTGTGTTATTTCGGAACCTTTTTTGGATACACAGAAACGAAAAGTTCCTCTTTATAATGTAGGTAAGCCTATTTAAGAATAGGTTAATGTAGTTTTTTCAGACAAGGAAAATAAATCCAAAATTATATTGACTAATTATTAAGTTTAAGCAAAACGAAGTAAGCTCTTATTTACGTTACATATTTTCAAAGCCATCATTATACCTGCAATTATACACACAACTTCCAAACGCTAGAGACACGGTCCACCGTGTAGGTCAAACATGATATAAAATAAACTATCTGGAGCTCCTGGCCTATTAGATTACTATTAAGTAAGTTATATCGTCGCAGTAAGGGTCGTACGTGGACTTGTTACTTAAAGTCATTGATTAAGAAGATAAATGAGATGGTTCAGGACTCCATTAACACGTACCACTGAAATAAAAGGACCGCATATATTCCTGTACCTAGAAGTTCGAGAGTTCTATCTGAAGTAACTAACTGCTTATTTGTTTAAATATTGAAAGATCGTTTCTTAAGGATTGGTTTGGATAAAATTAAACTGTTTTATATATATTTTTACTATCTAATAGCGTTTTGCTGTTTTGATGGTGACCGCACACCTATTAAAATAAAAAAACAGTCTTTTTTCGAATTCGTTGAAAAAAATATTCAGTATCTCCTATTATCTGCGTTTAGACTTTCAACGTATTTTTAAGATGTGGCTATTGTTATCTTGACCAAGAAAAATAACTGTATCGTCAGCAAAATCCGAAACCGTATCAAAAGCTGTGACCGTGAGCACGACTCGTCCTTGACCGAGTTCCTCCTCTCGCTATACTTCCAAGTTTGTCAATGTCAGCAAAATGTCGGAAACATCTATCTAAACAATGCAGTAACATGATGGTGCAGTGTTATCTCATTGCCAAAATAAATATAAGGTATCTACTGCAGTATGATGGTAGAATACACATTGTCGAGGTGTGAAAAAAGACGTAGGTATTTAAGTGCATCGGCCCAGTTTTAACTATCATATTAGCTAATAACGCTGATCTCTCAGTTGTATGTTTGTTACTTTTTAACGTGCAAGCGCCAGAAAGATGTTTTATGAAACTTGACAGCAGCTGATTCCTACATCAAAATATTATATGGGCTACTTTTTATCGTTTTTGGTAAGCAATCCCTTCAGGAAGAGGGTGAAATAGCTAGTAAGTAATATAAAGTTGTAATACAATTTGATACTCAAGGGGCCTAGGACACAGTTGTAGATTACTTTTTACACGTGTTCGCGAAGAAGTTGATATGAGGGAAATCAGCAAGCTTTATGTTATACTAGCTTCGGCCCGTGTTTTCACCCGCGTCCCGAGATAACGTCTGCGTCAGGACCGCCGCCACAAATTACCGATCCTCTCGAAATACATATAGATATAGATAAATACATTATAGATTCTGATATTAGGATGGCTGTCACCTTAGGATGCTGAATATCTTCAAAACCACGAGGGTAGCAATTGGTAGCAACTAATGGTAGCTGGTAGCAATTAGGTAGCAACTCTCTATATGTATTTCGAGAGGATTGGTGATTTGTGACGGCGGTCCTGATGCAGACGAGATAACTGCTAACCATGGCCGAATGGTGACAAAAACTAAAGTATAATTCAATAATACTCTTTAAAACAGAACCTAACATCATACAACAACAAACACAAACAATACTGCAACATTACCACAACTATTCGAACATCAAACAATATAAAATGGCGTATAATCCAGTCGTTTACCTCTTGAATACGGATATACTTGTGGTATAACCTGGTATAACCGTTTTAGGAGCATTTTATAAATGGCGGCGAGCGTTAGCACCGTCTGGGGAGGCCGGTCTGTCTGTCTGTCTGTGGGAACTTAACTATGGAGTTTGGAGTGCAAGGAAAATTGTAATACCTGAGACAGAAAGAAAGACTAGGTTTGAAAGTGCCTTAGATATTTATTCATTTGTACACAGTTGATGAGACAAGAAGAAAAAAAGAACAATCAAGTACAAAGACACTGCTTATTTCTATTTTGTATACAACAGTTTATATACCTGCCTTATCTGAGATTACAGGGTGCAGTATATTTGCCTTTTTTCAAGCTATCAAGTTTTAGAAAGTTGGGTTTTTGGAAATAAATAAAATAGGTTAATTTATCCACTTGCCTGGATTAATGTTTACGATCATTATATTAATAGTCAAGAGTTGTATTCTATCATGGTTACTAAATGAAACATAATGAATACAAACACAATAATCCAACAGTAAATTATGAAGTAACAATAAATAGGGTTTATATTTTCATGAAAGTTGGTAAGTACATAATTCCCTCTGCGCGGTAAGTTTCATCGCTCACTTGTAGTTTTACTTGTTCAGTATACGGGTATCTTTATTTTCTTTGTGAAAGATAAATATAGATGCTGTATAGATCATAGAAACTTTGCTATTACTAGTGTTTTTCTTTTCTTTGTGAACCCTTAAGTTATATACGCTCTTTTATTGGTTTTTACTCGACCTATCTTTTATCCAACCTGTTTTTGAACTTAATAATATTAAAATAATAATGAGTAAAAGGTATGCGAACTTTAACGAAAATAATTTCTACAGCAACGGTCAGTTTTATAGTTACAGCTGCATAAAAAACTTTTTTAAAACAGTTACTGCATTATGCATTATGGGTTTATACAAAAAATAAAAAAAGCACTTTAAAGCGAAAAGCATCGGTTTATGAAATTATTCAGGCAGTATCACATTACACAGCTAGCGAGCATAGCTGGTGCTGCTCTAGAGGGAGCCACCTGTCTGTCAAGCTGTACCAACCAGCTTATGTAGGGGTGACAACAATTGTTTGATTTGCACAGGATATTACTTGCAATAGGTTTAAATAACAACTAAGGCCTTGGGCCTGGGCTTTTTTTTTCCAGTGACAACATAAAGTCAGTTTTCTTAAAAACAAGTGCTTACTATGGAATTTTAATGTTCAATTTTCAAAGCAAACAGTTGTTTAAGAAAAACTGTCGATTATTTTGTCGGTGAAATTATGAGCCTTAGTAATCACATCTCACTTAGAGAGAATCTGTTTAGCGAGAACGGCGGTTTATCTATTCATATTCCCATAAATATTAACACGGCTTTAAGGCACTGATATCCCACGTACTTAATGAATGCGTCACACGATTAATTAGTCCTATTAACAGTCTTCTCCAAGCCGTTCCTGTCAACATACACATAAAAACTTTGTGGTTAAAGTCGCACACTTTTTATGTTCTACGCAAAAGATATAAAAGTTACGTGCCATATATGTATGTTGGTTACTTTGACATCATCGTAAATATTAAATTAAGAGGATTTATGTTCGACTTGTTTGTTTACGTCGAATGGATAAACGATAAGAATGGTGAAAAAATATTAGGATTTTATGAATATGAATACAGGAAATAATTGATTTGGGGAATAAAGTAGGCAAATTAAAAGTTCGAAATTACGTACAAACTATTTTTTTTTAAATTATGAGCGTCAGTGTAATATTTTTAAAAACCTTTGCTTTTCTTAGATATGCCAGTTTTGATACCAAAACTCTCCGTACTCATATAAATAAAGTTCCCCTCCATTAAGTACAACATAATCATTACTATAGACAATAAATTCTACCCTCCCCGAAACTACAGCAATTATTTAAAACAACACTATCCCACAACACAACGCATAGACACCCTACTCATAACGGCGCGTCTACACAGTTGTGACGCGGAAATATTTATCCCACGACCATTGTGAGCACTTATCCTTATTTTATCCTTGAATTTTGTACGCAGCGCGAATAAGCTCAGCCACAAGATAAGCCATGTATGGTAATGTAGTTTCCTCAAAGAACCCACTTTTCAGGATCACGGGGATTTTTCTAGATACAACGTTTTTAGATTCAAATTGTGTCACTAAAGTGGCACTCCTGTCAAATTGTATGAATTATTCAGTGAGGGACTTAATTTGAATGAGAGGTTTTTTACAAAAGTATTCATGACCTCTTCGGGGTGTTCGTGACGTGTTGGTAGTGCTTTGGCTCGCGAACTTTTTGTCTGGCTAATTTATTTGATTTTGGAATATACACTTTGGTGTGAGTACGGAGGATTTTGCTTTTAAGTTTTGGGGCGTGAGCTCACGTTTGCTATAGGGAAAGGTTTTTTTTTCGGGAGGCTTACAGGAGAAATACACAATTTACATTATGTACAAAGATAATAATAGGCACATCCTGATAAAAACTGCTAGTATATATCATTGTTAACTAAATATTTTAATTGATCTTTTTGTTTTGGTTTACCTTTGTATACCATGTTTCATGCAAATAAACGATTTATTATTATTTATTTTAATTATCTGCTATTGGTCAGTCTGTGTGATCATGAGAACGTGATAGACTGAAAGATACCTCTTATTTTATAAGTAAGGATAATAGAAACAAAAGTACCTGAACCCAGACTTTATATAGGTATCAAAATATAGTTTTATCAAAACTGAATGTAAAATATCGAGCTAACTACGTAGTCTGCAGTTTACGACTTGAAAGCTGAGCGTGGCACATCACTAGTACACGGGGAGATCTGTTCTCTTCACTATTATTCTAGAATATTCGTCTGGACTGAATTATACCTATAAACTCAAAAGCGTGAACTAACTAGGAGCTCCTGTATAAATATTAAAATAATAGACTAAAATTTTACTCCTTTATGACAAAGCGTTTACTTTTTTTATTATTTTTAATCAATCGTGCTGTTGATGTTCATGTTATTTTAAAATACAGACAGAATAAAAATAAATCTTTTGTTCAATATGTGTAGTTTCCCAGAAACAGAGCCCAAATTGAATTTGTGGTAAAAACAAGTTTTGTTATAGCAAACAAATAATAACTGAAGTTTTATACTGTGGGTGCACCAATTTTATTATAAATCAGGAGAAGAGACGTGTATTTTTATTTAAATAAACAGCTTTCAAGCCTATTTTTAACGTGGCATTTTTATCTTTATCAATACCATCGTTTAAATAATTTTTAACGTGACACAAATACAACTTAATACTTATTAAAATACTACAGGTATTCAGGTCAAAAATACTCAATAAGTACCACCAAGTTGAAAGGTGAATACAGAAGAATTACGTTCACAGTTTAAAAATAATCGCCTTAAAACATTATTGTTTCCCAGGCGTGTATTTCGAAATTGGGCAATGTTGCAGACGGAAAGTAATATCCGTTAAGAGCCGAATGCGATCACGAATGTATGTGATACAATACTAGTACCTATTGGTTCTTTGTCCTTTAGTTTTTGGGAACAAATGTTAATAGGAGCTGGTAGTATATGGACAGGAGTCAAAAGAGAAAATTGATTTGTGATGTGGTCTATAACAATATAATTAAGATAATTCATTAAAGCCAAATATTTAAAATCACATTGTATTGTTATTTATTTTAATTTTTGTAAAACCTAACGAGGCTAGCACAGCGCATCAGCGTTTAAACCTCATACGAGTAAAAGTTTTTTTTTTTTCAGATTGTATAAACTGAAGTTAAAATCAGAAAAACGAAACAAAAACACCGTTGTTCCGGGAAGTACCTAAATTTTTTTCCAGAAGGGAACGTTCTGTCAAAAGTTTTATTTTCAGATTTTCAAATTCTTAGATCTGCACAGTCTTAGTTGGAATTTGACCACTATAGGCATCTGTTTCATAAATTATAGTTCAATAATTTTCTACTACAAATACAGCTGAAATAAATTGTCTCGCCTTTTTCCTAACTGACAAAATATTCTAATTGTACCCCGAGATTAAGTTGTGATGGGACAATGCGGTGTTATAGTTAATTAACGGTCATCAAGTGAACGATCGGTTTAATGGAGCCTTCAGCAGCTTATGATTGTCAACCTTTACTCAGATTGTGGCAGCTGAAAGGTGGCATTCCACTTAATGGAGACAGATTAATTGGTTTTGTTTGTTGACTATTATTTTTGGTCAAATTATTCCCAGTTTTCAACTATGACTTTTTTTATTACATTTTTGTAAGGGCTTTTAGTTTTACCTTGAAGTTAGAATCGGGCACAATATTCCAATATAGTGGTATACATGTCACGAATGCACGTTGTTCAGCTAATAATAATTTAAATCAATTAATTACCATGAATATTTACAATAAAATTTAAAACTATCCTAGTAAAACAAACAACTAAAAAGCGTCAAAAAATTCGTCCCCATCGCTGTTATCGCTTTTAGTTGTGTTAAGATTATTTTGTTATCTGTGTGTTCTTCAGATTTCAAAGAAAATCCACTAAAATAGAAAAATCCAGCTGAAAGTCCGCTAGTGTGAAACCATTCTATAGGAAATGGCAATGGTTCGAAAGAAGACGCCTGAAACCGCTCGTGTACGCACTTATTGTCATACCAAACATATAGAACACGCGTGGCAAAATCTATTAAAGCGATTGTAACGTTGCAACATAGTTAGACAGGAATTAAAGACACCTACACCTTTGATATCTCCAAGTAAGACATACAGTTACAGTATATCGAAGTGTCCAACTGTCAGTACTCCAGTTAATTTGTAGACTTTGTAACTTGTACACGAAATAGCTTACTGGGACAGTAAATACAGACAACGTATTGTTAGTTAAACGGTTTGTTTGTGTCTGATATAGGTAGGTACGGTAAACGGTGAAATGTGGGGAAATTAACTTGTCTACTTAAGTTTTGATTAGTCATACATACAAATCACTACAACATACTTTTCTGCTAGATTTGTTAAATGTCGATTTCTACAACAAAAGGCTTGGACTGTTTGCCAAATTTTATAGTTGAGTACTGAATTTTACAATGGTATAATATCAAACTAAGGCCTAAGAAGATATAACAAAACATGGTCACTGTGGTCACCCATCCATGAAACGATCACTACCAAAGCTTAACTAATCAACTCATGCGGCTGTTACCAAGCCGCGAGCCCCTTTAAACTACCTCTATACTATTCCTACAATGTTATACCAGTCGCCAACTCCAATTTTATCCCTAACATACGTATTTAACGTTAATTGATAATGTCGTAACCTTAAAGTTCAGGTGGTAGGCGGGAAACTATTAGCCCATTACTTTGAACTTGGCTAAGTATTATCAAGTTTAAACCCGGCCTAACCACGACTGTGTGATTGTTGGAGGCTGTTACCGAGTGTCGTAGTAAATTACAATTTGGACCTGGTTTTACTTTGGGGCCTAACCAACCATGTGACAGTTGAGGACAAAAAAAAATGGTTGCTATGACAAACATTTTTTATTTTATTATATCAGCTATCGTTAAGAAAATTATTGAAAACTTTAGTTGGCCATGGGAACAATCGTAAATCAGAGATTAGGATGAAAATTAAGCTTGGAATTCTTGAAGATTGCAAACATTTAGCGGGCTGATTATTTGATTGGGCGCTTAATCATTGCAACAATCTGGTACAGTTTCAAACGAAACAATTGTCAAAAAAAAACTAAGGATAGGTATAATAATAAAGCAAAAGTTATTGGCTCATAGAAATCTTTGTATGAGCTGGGAGTTTGCCAACGTCTAACATCCATAAACTTAGATATGCTATGTGTGAGATTTCATATAGTGGATGAGAAATTATTATGTTCTCCGAATCATTCGGTCATGGCCATGGTCAAAGTCACGAGATGCGGACATTAGGTAAGGTTATCAGGGTAAGCAGGTTTTTTTTTAAAGGGTTAACTTCCGCACAAGGTTTCACACTCGTCCCGAGGGACCTAACTAAATGAGCCTAAGATGTTTTGACAAAATCCGTCTAGTACTTCAAAGGTGAAAGAGTTGTGATGGTGATATACGTCAGAATTTATATTTCCTCCCATAAACATAAAAACACAAATTGGTCAAAATTACATTTCACAATATCGCTGAGTCTGACGAAATGACAAAATATTAAAAGGTTCTCATTCGCTTACGTAACCCTAAACGTATTTGAAAAACCAACTTCTAAAGGAATGATATTATTCAAACTTGGCGGAAATGAAAAATGACAAGGTTTTTTGTAAATTTATTCAAAGACTATCTCTTTCCCGCGGCCTCGTTCGTGCCGGTTCGGTAATTTGGCGAATATTCGCTTTTTGGATTCAACGCTCGTATTTCTGTAAGGGAAGTTTTAAATATCAGTAGTTTTACGTGGAAAATGAATATAATTATATATCTGATGGCACCGTGTCCTTTGTCAGGTATTGTTAAACGAATTGAAAAGTGATAAAATCCAGCTGACTGTAGTTCGAAATCAAAGCTATACGGTCCATTTTATTCCATGTTTTTTTGGAGACAAAACCATTTTACTCCACCACAAAAATACATACTAAACAAGAAAACGCAAGCTACAATTTTACTTAAAAGATTTGGCAAAGCAACCACTAGAACATAAATAAATCTTGACTACATGTAAACTGCAGTACAGGCGAGCACAAAATAAAATCGCACACCAATCTGTGCGGTACGACGTATATTAGGGGTAACGCGTCACGGCACGACTGTACCGACAGGGTGGAAAGAAAAAATAAAGAAACCCTGCTGACATTGTATGGGGACTAGATGGGGGAATAGGGAAACGAAAACGCATGTGTATGTGTGGTATGGTTTGTTGCCAAATTATTACTCAAAAATCTTAACTTTGATTATTTTATGATGCTCAAAATATGTATGAAAGATTTTATGTTAAACACCGGTGAGTGATAATAATACCTAAGTAAGATTTTATTTCAGGTGACATTATTGCAACGTAAAGAAGGTAAATGAATTTAAAAATATATTTTATAGTGTTTATAAACTAGCCCGCGAAACTTAGAAAGTTTTCTTTTTTATAATAAACTATTTCTGTAATCCTTTAGATTTTTTTCTTTCAATCGGCTTAGCTCAGTGTCTGGTCAAACGCCATTTTATTCCACGGATTTTCCAATTGATACCTAAAATAATATTTTTCAAATGCTAAAATCTCCACTTCTAATACCACAGCCGATATAAAACCACTTTTTACACCTGACACCGTCGTATAATTTTAAAACCTGGACTAAAACAAGAGTACCAAAAACTTTTAAGTCTCGAAGAACCTTCATCCCAGACTATTCTTATTAACATAATAAAAACAAAACACTTCGGTTATTCTCGTAAGAATTTGTGAGCTTTCCACTTTATATTATAAGCCTTTAATCTTGTCTTACCATTCCTTAAGAACCGACTTATGTAACATTTGACCTATATAAATATTTTATGTATTTATTGTCATTTTAATTATGCTGTTATCTGCTCATGAGATTTTGTATGAGTGTAAATAAACTCAACAACTACTGAACTAAATATGCAATTTTCACTTCAAGCAAGAATGATTAACGAAAAATATACAATTATTTGTTCATTCTAAATGCTCGTAATTAAGCTTTGAATGAAAGCCAAGCACTGAATTATGATATCTAAGTTTCAAACACGGGTTGCAAGCGAAATTAATCATTTAATAACCCAATTGTTGATTGCTGAGCCGGGAACTTAATTGGGTATCGTATCCAAAATTGCTTCTGTCTGAGCGCTCAACTAACTCTGTGTGTATAAGTATAGTAGGTTTGTTGTGACAATGTGATGGAGCAAACAGGAGTTATTATGATCACATAGACGATGTGAAATTGAAGACATGCTTTTAATTTTACGTTAAGTAAAATTCCATATTCTAAAACCCTGTTATGTTTTTGAAGGAAAAGTTATGTTTCTCGTGAATGACTTGTCTATTTTAAAAAAAACATACACATAAGTCACAAATTGACTATTCAAATTGAGTCAAATAAGATAAATCATGTCTAGGAAGAAAATAAACTTCAACCACTATTAAAATTTCTATATGAAGACGGATCACCGAAGTCACTTTAACGACACATAATAAAAGGTAGAATGATAGCAAGAATTCTTTGAAAACTAAGTTTCCCGGTTTTATAATTCCCGGCCGTTTCCCCCGGGATTAGTGTCAGGGGGATATGTCTGAAAGTTTCCCCGCAAACAGGGGAACTTTTGGTCCTTTGATCCGAAGTGACGTGAGGGAAGACAAATAGACGTGTCGTGTTATATAGAACTTGCGAGTTGGCTCATGATAAAGCGATCGGTTTTTGTAATTGACTATTTTGAGGTGTGATTGTTAAGATATTCTATTTTGAATATCTGGCATGCAAAATGATAGGTATATTGCCAATATAGTATTCTGGATTTTCGCTCCAAATATTATAAAAAGTAATAGTGACTGTTTAATAACTTTGAATTGTACTGATAACCAAACCATAGGCATAAAATTGATACTCTTTGGTCAAATCAACGACTATAAAAAAAAATTAAAAGTACGATTGCTGTGTTGTTAATAAAAAGTCTCAACAATACGGTCGATTAATAAAAAAAAAACAAAAGCAGTTTCTATTGTCACCAATGAAACTAGACACCAAAAGGAAATAAAAAATGTCAATAAATGTAAAGAGAAAAAAAAAAAACTCCAGTATAGAGAGCAATTAAGAAAATACTCAGTGCACAATATAGCAATAATTGGACCAAAGGACCGGGAAAAAAATTCAACAACTTGGAAAAAAATAACACTGGAATTTCAATCGTTACGTCGTTTTATGCACTTTCCTTCTCGCCCCGTCTCTCGGAAATACCCCTAGATTTTATTAGCACCAAGGGACCTGTGTATGTATTTTTTCCCCCAAGAGTTTTTTACGATGTCTCTCCAGTATTTTTGATAATGTGATCTATGTATCTACTTGAAGTTTTGATAGGAACTTGAGGGAAAACGCTTGTGCCAAAAAAAGAAATGGTCCTTCGATTTGAGATTATGCCAAAGTGCACGAAATTACAGCTTCTTGAAGACACAACAGACACAGGATAAGAAGTACGAATAAGCATGTTAAGTAAGCTCATTTGAAATGTTTTTATAACATTTTATGTTTACCCGTGTTTTAAAACTACATAATCACCCATGAAACTGTTTTCCAGGTTTGAGTAGGTTTTATTACCTTTACAGAAAAAAATACCTACTACTTTAGGTACTGAAATTATTTCGTGAAAGAACACTAATAGCTATTTATCCGTTTTGCCGTGATACTAATATTATAATAATATTGACGGGAGCAGGCAGGCTATGTCATTCACACTTCTTTGGCACTTTTTTGGTAGTAAGTATACTCGAGTTTTCATCATCATCATCATCAGCCTATCGCAGTCCACTGCTGGACATAGGCCTCTCCAAGTGCACGCCACTGAGATCGATTTTCGGCTTCTCGCATCCAGCTCGAGTTTTAATGTGCCTAAAATCAAAGCTTTCACCTCAACAGTAGATTAACAAAACCAAACTCTTATCCGATATCAGATAACAATGCTTGGTTCACGCGAACTAGTTGCAGGTTCAAATGAGATTGTACTAACAATGTTAGCGAGCGCGTATCTGTAACATGTTTACCGGGTACTGCAAGTTGCAACCAAACTGTGACGACCCACACTACGCTTAGTTGGTTTAGTTTTGATTTTAGTCACAGCCTTTTTGTTGAATAAAATTTGTTCGGATGCAGGTTAATTCTATTTGGAGAGGTTTTTGGGAGTTTTTTGTTATGTCACGGTAGGTGCGCACGTTTTTGTTAAAAAATTTATTTTTATATGCCGAGCTAAACTAATTTAGCATTTTAGAAGTATCGATTGTGTGAATGTTGATATGGGTAGAAATAATGTTACTGTGAGATGACGGCCTCAAGTAAATTTAGGATAAGATATGACGACGAAGCTACATTCGAAGGAGATACATTCTTCTATTTTTAAAACAAGGAAGATAAACAGTATAACCACACCAGAAAGCCAATAACCACTTAAAAAAGGCAAACACTCCAAGAAAATAGAATATAAAACGCTCATATGATACAAGTAGAGCCACATAAAAGCAGTCTTACTATTCAGTACAATAATATTTTTATAGACAACTCGTAGACACAGTATTATGGCAGAGCTCGTAAAACGTAAAACAATCTGCGAACGACGGAGATTACATTAACGATTTACGTAGATATGAATACTTGAATACATCAAAATACTTGAACAGTTTATGTGTTTTTAAGTGAATGACTGATAACGTGATAAATGCTTGTTTAGTTAAAATAAAGTTTAAATAGGAACTCGTGGTTTCAGCCGCAGTAATCCGTCATAGAATTGAGCAAGTTTTGTAGATGGACCATTTTTTTCATAGAGAGTTCCTGTGTTTCGTAAGGCACGTTAGCGGGTCCCGGCTGTCATTTGAACAGGTTTAGTAAGCTGACTGCAACATAGTTGCGAAAATGCTAGGCTGATTTGATCCTGTACGTATCTAGACACACGGCAGTGTGTCCGCCAAGTTCGAGCAAAAAAAGCGACACACCGGCCGTGGGTTATATTACACGAACCATTTCGGGCCAAATTCGACCCCCCTATAACTCAAAATCTATTTTATTTACGCGTATCAAATTTCTAGTATCTGTTGAGACCCCCTCACTTATCTAAAATACAAATTTTCATTAATATACCTATTGTAGGTCTTGAGATATTGACGTCAGAAAATCGCTATTTTTACTATACACTCACTGACTGACTGACTGACTCACTCATCAAAAACCTAGGCCACTTCCAATGGTCGTATTGCCTTGAAATTTGGCATGGAGGTAGGTCTTTATGTCAAGGTAAAGGAAAAAATCTGAAAATGGCCAAGTGTGAGTCGGTTTCAAAATAATGAAGGTATTTATACCCCTAAGGAACTAAAACGAACTAAATTTATATAATATATCTTCGAATGGTCGTACCGATCTGAAATTCGTTACAAAGGTTTGTATTTAGTCAAAGTAAAGTAAAAATCTGAAAACGGCCAAGTGTGAGTCACTTTCGAAAATAACGAATGTGTAACTTTGATCCACGAACATAATATATGATAACATAATATGTCATGTCAGTCAGTTGGTAAATCTAGGCCATTTAGTTAATCTAGTTTATTTCTTTGTAAGAAGCATAGTGCATATTCAAAACTTAATAATAAGAAAACAATAAAATAAACAACCTTTCAAAAATAAATGAAATCCCACCCAAAACAAAAATGTGAAAGACTGCCAAGTTCGATGAAATGGGAATACTTCGCCTATAAAAGAAGTGAGATCTGAATAAGTACCAAGTTCCATACACATACCTTAGTTAAAAATAGTTACTTTTTAATGATGTTACTTGGCAAGTTTTAATAGAAAATTAAATACTTGATTCATTGCGTTTAGTAGGTTTATAACAAGGTGTGTGAAAACTTGCCAAGCAACATCATTAAAAAGTAACTATTTTTAACTAAGGTATGTGTATGGAACTTGGTACTTATTCAGATCTCACTTCTTTTATAGGCGAAGTATTCCCATTTCATCGAACTTGGCAGTCTTTCACATTTTTGTTTTGGGTGGGATTCATTTAACATGGATCATCTTTACTAACACCTTGACAAGTATGCAACGTAAGATATCCTGAACCCCCCTCCCATATCACTTCCATCACCATAACACACAGAATGCTAAACACGGCAGTAAAGAATATTAACTAGGCATGGGCTGTGCGAATATTAACGACTAAGAATTACGACACACTCTTCAAATTGTTCCGGTTGCCCTTGCTTGTTACACACTTGCGATTTTGCGATTATTTCAAGACACACTGTTCTTGTCATTAACTTTGCTTTTGTGAAGTCAGCAGTTTGACGATTTGCTATTCGCTGTAGTGTTTATTATTGCTATGCGCCGCCCGTAGTATTTATTATAGATTTTGTCCGTCCTGAAGTCACTATAGTAGCTAACTTCGAAGTAGAAATGAGGATTTATGAAAACTGTGCACATGCTACAATGCACGGCCTTTTAAATCGGCATTTGTATGTTTGTAACCATTACTCGGTTTATCTACATATTACATTTCAATTTCATATTTGGAACGCTGAAATTACACAAATCTTTTTCGATTAACCCAACTCGACTCTTTACCCAAGAAAAGAAATCTCAAGTCTAGGCTATATTTTTAAGCGAAAAATCTGGGCTTAACCGAAAACATTGCCTAAAGCTAGGACAACCTAATGCCTATGTCAATGTAGCCTTTGAATTTAGGAATAACTAATATTTGTGCTCATACCACCCTTGAATACTCAATCCTAAATATACAGACGAAATAGGCCACTGGGATATAAGGCCCATATGTATAACCAAAATATTTTATTAGGTATAGTCAGGTTTGGTTATTATTAAGTCAGCCAGTATTGATATTGTGAATTATTTTATTACAATGAATAATCTCACTTTAAAACGCAATACTTTAATTTGCATTTGCAATTAGTGAAGGATTATGTTCTTCAATGAATCATGAAACTAAAACTTACTGTCAATTTGAAATGAAGTTAAATGGTAAATACACAATTACATATAACTTTGTAATGCTTTAATGTTAATAGGGATTCAGTAGAGGGAACTACTTCCCGAACCCGGATAAAAAGGAGGCTTTAGGCTATTGTGTTCCTATTTAAATTAATCCGATGGTGTTAGCGTAAAAGCACGACGAACAATCAAAGCTTATTATAGTTTGATGTTTTAAGAATTTCATCCATAATGCAACCATCAACTTAACATCACACTACCCACAATTACTCACAACAGCACAAAATGCATTACAATCACCAGCACCCACAAACAGCCACTTGGTACTCGTAATGAGCCGCCGTGGTTCCCACGCTAAGCGGTAGACAGCGTAAGATAAATCGAGCTTGTCTCGAATAACAACGATAGAAGTAGTTTGTGTGATCTTATGTAGTGCAGTGGTGGAAAAATTGCATCTGTTTTTATTGAACTGAAGCTTTCTTTAGTGGATTTTAGGATAAAATTCTAGTTAGACTTTCATGTTTTAAGCATTACTTAACTTTGCTCTGCCTATTCTATCTGGGTGTCTGATTTTATGCTAAAACTACTGCACTGGTGATGCACAGATGGTCTGAGTGGAGCCTAAGAAAAGTATGTAGTTCCCCAGGGAAGGGTAGTTTCCCATGGTTAGAACCACGAGGGACAGGAACATTGATAATATGTTAAAACAGTTGTAAAATTAAAATTACATTGTTGGCTCTATTCTGCAACAGTGATGTCACAAGTTAAAGTCTGTGCAAAAATCGTATTTCAGCATAACTTCAGCGTCACGATAAGCTAAGAACACAAAAGTAAAAATGCAATAAATCAATTTCTGCAATACATTACATTTTACGCAATAGATCATCCATTTGCATGTCAACCCCATTTTAAAATAAAGTCGTTGTAAACACAGGATTGGCGCCATTGATTCTACCACAGCCATCAGGGTACGATAAATCAACTCGCTTACTTTGCATAAGGAACAGGACGAATTGCATTCTGTGGCTCTTGTCTGAGTTTGTGATGTAGTAAGGTAATGTGAGCTTTAAATCTGTACACAGTTTAATTCTGTTTTGAATTGAATCTTTGTCGTCTGTTGAATTATGGACGCCATTTCTAGATTGGTCAATACAATGAAGTATTTCTTCAGATTTTCATCGTATTTAAGACAATAAAATTCTACAGATAAGCTTGGCATTGCGTGTTTGCAAAAATATTTCAGATGTCGCACGACATCACGAGCGACGTGCGACGATTAAACACATTTCACTTAATTATATTAATCGCGAATATGCGCCCAAACTTAAGACGAAGAAAGTGTCATTTACTGTCGGCGTCAAGCAGCGTCCCGGGTTTATGTAAATAAAGCCTAACACGACGTAGTTTGAAGCGAAGTATTATATACTGCGTATAATATAGATGTACCTATTTATCTTCTATACTTATAGTAAAATATCACAGCTAGTCTTCTGTATGTGTATTGTAGAAGACGTCGTGGTGGTCTAGAAGTTAAAGCACCTGTTTTTTAAGTGCAGTCCTGCACGAGTATTAATTAGACGCATGTGCTGAAGGACAAAACAAAAGATTTGATTATGATAAAAAAGAGTCAAGTATCTAAAATGGTATAATAAATAATTATAAATTTTCGTAAGCAAATTAGTAATGACCGAATTTTCATGCAATCTTTCAATATTTCGATATTTAAATTCAACACAGACAAAGTAGTGGGCACAGGTAGTTTTCACATACTTAGAGAAGGTTGTAAAGCACCGGGAAGTTTGTTAAGCGTATGTTAACAAGGTCACCGTGTACCCCGACACCCTGAACAATTGCTGTAATTGAAACATGAATAAGAAACAAATTGGGATGTTATTTAATTCATACGTGGTTAGATTGAGTGGGAAAGTAAAACTACAGTAAAATTCTACATGGTTACAACAAATACTGAAGTAAAAAAGTTTATATTTGGTACCAAAACATGAAGAGTAAATACCAAAACATGTTACAGACTCTTCCACAAAATAACATACTGATACGTAAAGTAAATGAGGCCCTTACCGCTGCTAACAAAAATGCTTAAAACTTACAAAATAGCTGAGCTAATTTCGATTAAACATGTCTGAAAACTACCGCTGGGAACCATATTTTAACTGAAAAAGGCTGCGTTGAAGTTAATCAGTACGTCAGTTTAAGAGCTACATTGCCACAACGTCAATAACTTATAACACCTATTTGCATCAAGGGTAAAAAAAATGCAATTCATGAATGAACCCTTGTCCTCCGTAGTCATATTAATACCTCTACTTAAATTGCCCTCTCTAATAACTATCGATTTCCCGACAAAGTAACCGGTGCAAGTTTTGACTAGCAATCTAAGTTATTGAACCGAACACAGTTTACTTACTTCTTTGTAAGCATTCAACTTGGATACTTGTAAAGCATCTTTACGTAACTTGACACAACTTGGGAACAAAAATAAATGCAAAGCTTTATTGAGTTGAGAAAGATGTTGTATAATGACAGCGTTATATTGACAAATACTTGTAAGCTTTTGTTTACTGGAGTTTATTTATAAGAATTTATGAAAATTCAGAACATAGTAAATAATAATTCCGTCCTTGTACATAGTTTCATCGTCGCTTCATGGATAAAATATATTTTTAACTATCAAAACCGTAGTCAGCAGAGACTAAAGAAAAATAACTTTGACTAGTGAAATTCTAAAAATAAAACCTTCAATAATAAGTGACCAAATTGAGGACCTAATAACTGTCTAAGTGGACCCCACAACCTAGCATTTCATTTAAAATCGATTTTGTTCCAAGAGCTAACTTCATTTAACGTTTGCCGTAAAATGTGAATATCAGAAAATCTGGTTTACTTAGCCAGTACATCAATAAATTGATATCAATTCCAAATTGTGTATCTTTAATGCACGCCTGATAAAGATTGCTAACTCGATCGATTTACTTTTCGATCACTGGACTACTGTTAACCTCGTATTGATGGTATACTCTTAGTTTTAAACCAATCTGAATCAAATTGAACACGATTGAATTGAACACAGTATAATGCAGAGTTGACAATAAAATGCAAAGTACTTGACATCAGCAACATTCTTGTAGTTAATCTATGATGTTGAGGCTTATTGAGCTGATCTCTCTTTATATCTACACTAATAGTGTAAAGCTAAAGAATTCGTTTATTTCTTTAAAGGCGCCAATTTCAGAACTACTGAAGTATCGCTGCAGCTGCAGTGGATCTTCTCGCTGCCTTTACACAGCGTCCTAGCCTGACGGCGAGTGAATTGCAATTAAAATCCAGTCGAGCTCCTGCCATTAACAGTAATTGTTATGTGCATAATATGGCGATATTAATTTTATGATGGCAGCGTTATTTATTTAGTAGGGAAATTTTCGGAGAGTAAAATGAAGGGGATAGTATTTTACACTGAAGTTTCGAAGTAAGTTTAAAGTACTCGTACGCTTTTTCTGTAGAAGTGCTTCAAGGAGAACCAAACAAATCTATACATATAATAAAATGATAGGAAAGTCAAAACTGTACATTGAATATTTTTTTTAAAGAATACTTGGGGGGTGATCTATTATCGATTCTGAATCCAAATATATAGTTTTTAGAATTTTTGTCTGTTTGTCTGTTTGTCTGTTTGTCTGTTTGTCTGTATGTCTGTTTGTCTGTATGTTTGGTCTCACTGAACTCGAAAAGTACTGCATAGATTTAAATCAAATTTTGCATGAATATTACCTGGGGGCCGGTTCAACATATAGGATATGTATTATCACGCTATCACCTACGGGGGATGAGCAATGAACGATAATTTCTGTTAACGTTTCTGCAACAGCGGGTGCAATAATGACACATATTTGGATGTTGAACTTTGTAAGTTTATCGGCCTATTATCAATCTTTACATAGAAAATAACGCTTTTATAAGTAACTTGAGCAAAAAACTGAATTTAAAGAAATGATATCCTAAAATTATAGATGAAGAAAATAATGCAGAAACAGATGTGCCATAAAACTGGTAGTAGGTAAAATATCAATGAAAACAGACTTCACTTTGTCATGGTATGTTCTTACTTTCAAGAAAAAATTATATGACAACGTGTGTATTTCGCTACTATAAAAACACTACAAGAAATATCAGCGCATCATCAGGGACATTTTTATAAATCTTTCACCATTAGAAAGCTACATTATCTGCGAGTAACATAGGGTATATTTTATCCCGGTGCGGGCAGTAGTTCCCATGGGAAGCGGCACCCACGTCCCGAAGAAATTATGAACTTCCCCACATTCTTAAAAACTCTACATATGTTGTTCTGACATAATATAAGCTATACCTCTCATAAACACGAATATCCATTCATTTCATCCAATAACAAACATGCATCACACTGAAAGTGCATTGCGAGTCTAAGATTTTATTATTATAAAAAAAAAACATTGTAATTAATATTCAAACATCCTTAAAATAAAGATAATATAAAAATAAAAATAAGTTCCTGGTTTTAATATACTTTTTGAGTAATGAAGAATGTAGGCAAAATACGACCGAAAACATTGTGTCATTTCTAAAATTAACATCAATGGTTATAACTACCTGTCACAATACGTCAACAAGATTTCAACAGAAGACAAGAGTTCGTTCGTTCTGAAAACGTACAAATTACGCGTCGCAGGCCAGAGACATACTTGCTTTCAACTTCTGATCACAAATCATCGAGCTAAGAATTATATCACAAATACACCGTTCACAATTACGAACAGTCACAGTCACACGTTTATATCATTTATATTATTCAGTTACAAAGACAGAATTACTATCAAACGTGTTTTTGCTAAATGTTCTATTAGTTTTTGCAAACATACATTCCCAACTCTGATCTCATGGAGGTGGCGCCCGGGTGTCACCACTGTGCGGACTGTGCGACCTATCGCACCCGGCCCCGGTTTAAACTATGATCTGAAGCGAGAAGAAATGGGATGACAAAGAATGAGGCGGCGGAGCGACTGAAAATTCCCAACTCTCATCCCAGCCACTGCGGTAACACCACGAAAGCCGGATGTCGAGAGACGACTCCCGGCCACCGTAGGCGTGAGCGATTAGTTTTGAGTGGGTCATCGACCTTCCGGCTTCTGGGAGACCCGTTATTTCACGCGCCCCTCAAGGAGATTCAGCAAACCCCTGTGAGGCCCACTAGGGCCAAAGCCTGACAGGGAGTGTCACGCTGCTCAAACTGATGGCTGAGAATTACGTAACTTTCCAGGATGCCATGCAACGTGTTGCAAATGCCCAGGCCTTTGGGAGCTTGGTAATCCTTTTCTCCACCTTAACTTGAGTTTTGTGGTACATGAACAAATTAGAATAGTAATGAATTAGGTCATCTTCATCACGTATTTACCAACTCTTAATGTTCATCATGCACACCCGCTTCTCTAACTTTATTGAAGGATCACTAAAATTGTTTCAGTTAGTTTAACTACGCTACTATAGCCCGTTGTCAAACCTTTTAATATCAATTCTATAGAAGTGTGAATATCGAATGTGTAATATATCGAATTTCAGTTTGTGCATTGCACAAAAACCAACGTTATGATTTTCGAGAAGTCAAAAGATTCGGCCTGCTAAGAATTATATTCATCGTTGGTTAATTGAATACATTTTCAGAAACCACAATAACAGTAGGAACCAAAGCGAATGATCGCTTCATAGAGCTCTGATTTTCTCGAGGCGATCAAGTCAGTTCTGGTCTGTTCGCTCATCAGATCTTTGTAAGTGGTTCGATGATAATATACTGTTGTCCTGTTTACCTACGTGTGACACATAATATGGTCACACATATAATATGGACACATAATATAGTATGGTAACGTCCTCCGCAAGAGAGCGAACGTTTGTGCTATTTATAAAGACGAAATTTTACCGTTGTGCAGTAGTGACGCACAGTATACAAAGCACTTATGTTTCTTCTGATCTGCTGGCTCCACCAAGAAATGACAAATTGCGAGCGTACATTTTGAAAATCTTGGAAGAACTGCAGGCTTCAAGTGCCAACACACGAATTGGACTTACTCTCTCGGACGTATACTTTACCTGATCGAGAACTAATGCAAACATTTCGGTGGAATTCCAACATAACATAGTGAGTGAGTGCACAGAAAATCCCCGAATTACAAGTAGTGAAACTATACGCCTGCCTGATGACTCAGTCATCATCCACCCAGCTATTCCCCAATTATGTGGGTGTTGGCTTCCAGTCAAACCGAATCTTTTTGAGTACCAATGTTTACTTGGAGTGACTATCTGATCTCTTCAACCCAGTGATCTAGACACCGCGTTATCCATGGTAAGTAAAACTGTTTGACAGACTTTCTGGCTCCTGATTTGTCCCAGCTGCTGCAGAAAATGTACAAATGACAACTTTGTGAGACCTTTGTTTTCTGTGAGAATTACGTAATAATTTTCCAAATCGGTTGACTAGATCCAGAGATTTCCACAACGTCACAAACTTTACTTCTTTTGTTTAGATAAATAGTCACAAATCGTCGACACCACCTTGATTGATGAACCCGTGCTGCTGCTAAGTGTTAATCCTAATTATACTGTTATATAAAAGAATACACCTACACTAGGGCATAAGTAGTATTTTGACAATTCCAAATTGCCCACGCAGACGAAGTCGCGGGCAACAGCTAGTATAATTTGTAAAATACAATATGTCAATATTTATATGCAAATGGTTTAACGATTTGGATGCAGTTTTTAGTCATCCATATTTTAAAAATCTAACAATAGGGTTTGCACATAAAGTCAGTCAGCACATGTCATAGCTAGTCCATTTTTACTTAATCCAGTCATCAATAAAATTCTATCTCCCTTACATAACAGTGAACGATATTTTCGCACCACTAACACCCAGTCTCACTCGCTATTTGCTGTGTCAGGCCAAAAGTCGTGCATATTTATCGTGCATTCGATGTATCATGTAATTGCTTTCTGCTGTGTTATGTCGATGGCTTATAGAATAAGGATCCTGTTTGACTTGCTAGATACTAATTTGAAAGCAATTTTGTGTATTTGTTCGATGTATGTGTGTGTGTTCTGTGTTTTGATGATGTGCTAGTTAATCGTTTGTGTGTGATTGATACTGTGATTGTGATCTAGCCACAAGATGCGCATGTAGTGGGTTTGGTTCCAGCACACATGAACTGTTTGAGGTTGTTTTGATTTTCTGTGATATGTTATTGTGTGTCAGTAAAGACAACCACGATACTGGAGAAAATATTAGTGTGGGGACATGTTTTACAAAAAAATATGAGTTAAAAGCAGTTTTTAGTGAAAATAATTCTTACTTAGGTTTTTAACCATTTAATTAATTTACAACATCTTTGGCATTAAGTGAGGCGCTTTCATGTAATCAACATCCATATAACCAAGATGTAATACCATTTAAATTACACAGATACTTCAATTATAAGTCCGAACATCTCATTTCCCGTTCTTGATTCCAAGAATCCCTTCAGGAATAACTAGTGAAGTTTAAATACGGCTGTAACTGCATAAATGCAGGAATAATATTAATCCTACAGTCTACTGGGATGCATAGCTTACGTACAAATTTAAGTGGACTCACTCGCTTTGATGATGTTAATATATTTTGCGGTGATGGGCGCAGTTTATCATTTCCTATGATATATTGTTTAGTTGTGTGAGTGACGGCGACAGGCTTTTGTTTCAGTTTGTATTTGTCTTCCTGGTGTAGAATCTGAGGGCACGGCAGTGCCCCAGCCAAGACTCGAGCAAAGCGGGCACGGCCGTACCATCTTTTCTCGAAGCGTTTCGCGGCTATTTCAGCCCTCTGTATCTTCCATATGAACAAAGCTAGGAGTTTAAGTTTTCGACGACCAAGAGTAAGTATTAGAACAAGCTCAGTCTCAAAATTACAAGACATTTGAATAAATAGTTTACGAGTTATGAGCGATCAAAGTTACACCATTTTGTCACTGACTCACTCACTGACCGATCATCAAAAGTCTAAGGTACTTCTAGCAAACTCAGAACCTTCAAATTTGGCACCAAGATAGGTTATTAGCTACATATAAAGGGAAAATTATCAAAACCTTAAAACTTAATAAAAAAAATAGGTAACAAATTTATATTTGCGGTTTTTCAAGAACATTGTGTATGAATTTTGACTGCATTGATAACTTTGTTATTTATTTATGTACAAAATGTTACTATTTGTTTTATTGTTACGTAGTGTGGTGTATTGTTATTATGTACTAGCCGTTTTCACGCGGTTTCACTCGCATCCCTTGGTAGCTACTGCCCGTACCGGGATAAAATATAGCCTATGTTACTCGTGGATAATGTAGCTTTCGAATGGTGAAAGAATTTTTAAAAACGGTCCAGTAGTTTTTGAGCCTACTCATTACAACCAAACAAACAAACAAACAAAGTTTTCCTCTTTATAATATTAGTATAGATTAAATATACATACGTATGAATAAAAAAGCTAGGTTAAAATGAAATGAATAATGATAAAATCTTTCATATTAATGCAGTGCGATAAATACTGCATGCTCGCTCGATAGATGACGTTGTCCTGGTCTAAATCGCGCTATGGTTTCGTTACATAGCTTAGTATAAGTAGGACTTAAAAAAATAAAAAATAATTTCATGTGATAGCGCCATCTACCTCTGAAATAAATCTCTTTTATTCTAAAAGATATTCGATTAAAAAATTCGACAATTTCGAAATTGTTTAGTTTATTTAAAAAAAATGTTTACGTGCTACTTTAGGTCTACATATTTAGTTTGTTATATACTTAGAGAAGAAAGAGACCTACAAAAAATAAATTAGATCCCACCAAAAACATTAAATGTAAAAAAAAGCCAATCCTCTACGCAATTCCTCCACCGTAAAAAGTTTTGAGATCGCATAGAAGCCAAGTCCTGTTCAACTTTATTTGTAATAATAAATCAATATTTTGTGACTATATCAATAGTTTTGTTCACATTACAATAATATTGTCTTGGCCATGAGCACAAGTTAAAAGTCGCTCCTTGAAATAATGTGTAAATACCATTGAATTGATAAATTCTATATGGACATAATTTTACGATTGGACTGATTATGGACTGATTGGAATTTGAGATCACCATAGACTAAACATGCGCCATAGCACATGCAGTTCATTGATGTTGGATGATACTGACTGTCGGTCATTTAGTAACAATTGAATAAATTAAAAGTATTTAATTCTGCGATATTAAACTTCATGTTTGACTTTCACCTCTCCAAGATATGCTGTATTATATTTGTAGTTTATTGTGCTCATGGCCAAGTCAATATTATTGTAATGTGAACAAAACTATTGATATAGTCACAAAATATTGATTTATTATTACAAATAAAGTTGAACAGGACTTGGCTTCTATGCGATCTCAAAACTTTTTACGGTGGAGGAATTGCGTAGAGGATTGGCTTTTTTTTACATTTAATGTTTTTGGTGGGATGTTATTTGCATAAAGTGCTTCTATTATGGTAATGTGTTCTAAGTAGCTTATGATCGGCCTCTTGCGTCTGTCATTTAGTTCCCAAAACTCTTTATAAATAAGTTTGTTATCGGTGGGGTTATATAAAGTCTTAGGTACTAGGAACGAACCCATTATTAACTTTTCATGTTTTATGTACTTAATGACGGGATGATCATCTATTTTACATGAAATTACATTAATTACAAATTATGAAACAGTTTAACTTTTTTGTACAATTTTAATGTTCTTAAAGTACCGTTCAATCATATGACAATGGGCGTTTTGATTTTTCTTTTTAAAATAGATATAATAACACCCATTATTATGTTAAAATGTAGGCTGAGGCGACGAACCATGAACCAAGATTAGGCTTTATCAATTGAAAGACTAAGTAATGAGAATAAAACCTAAAAATTTTGGTTTTCGCATCATTAAACGCGAAAATTCTATTATGACATTTCGAATTGTGCTAAAATTCAATTTCGTTGGTTGAATAAATGGGTGACTTTGAGGTTCAGATTTGGTTTGAAAAAGTCAAGATAAGCTTAGTATTGTCAATCCCAAGGTGGCAATAATGGCACCACTTTTATATTCTGCCTTCCCAACTATGTTACTTATGTTGCAACTATGTTTCCGTATAGGCAAATGGAGCTGAGCACCTGACCTCTTTAACCCAAGTAACCCGATACCAAGGCTAAAGTATTCTTGGATAACGTTCTTAAATTAGTAACAGTTCAAGAAGTATCCTGGATTTGTTTCGAGCTGTACCTACTGCCGCGTCAGTGTTCCTTATACATACATAGATACCTATTAAATATAATCCCGTTACAAATACAAATAAATACCCCTTAAAATAACACAGAAATGATTTTGAAACCGACAAAGATAAACCACAAAGTGATACCAAACACTACAGTCAAACATCACAACTTAAATTTTAATTAAGAAATTCAATTTACTAAGCACATTAGTGAAACGTTTCTATTTCCTCTAAGAGTACTCACACACTACAGAGTACACACTAATAGTCGGCCGATAGTTGACACGATGGTTGGCAAAAATGATTTTACAAGAAAATCTTGATTCCAATCAATGTTTTCAGTCGGTCTGATACCGACTAAATACCTGATCTAATGTGCGCACTAGCATTCATCGTTATATTGTTTTCTGAGTCCAAACAAACTATTGGCCGACTATAAGTTGGCAGTGTGCTCTTATACATTTATGTATTTACTATGTACTGGCTGAGCGGAGTAAGAACAAACTTGCGGGAAACAAATATTGGACTCCGGGATAGATTACATAAAATATTGCATTAAGGGATTACTCGGTTTCGCTTGAATAAGATGATTGGATATCTACAGATGTTTCTGAGCTTAGTACTTGGGTTTCTTTGTCTCACTTTGTTGTAAAGTGAGTGAGTTATTCTTGAGAATTGTTTTGTGTAGTAAAACATTGTCTTTCAGTCTTACTAAAAGAAGTAGAAGTAGAAGAATTGACAATATAATAGACTACAGGATAAAACAATAAGCCATTGCCCAAAGCATACTTAAGATATAAGGAAGGAACTTAATTATAAGAATAAACGAGTTTATTGGTTGGTTTGTTCATTGAAAGAGTCGTATAGTAGGAGACACAACAGATCCTGAAAAGTACCTATTAGGTACAAGCCAAAACCTGCATTAAGCAGTTCCAATTTGCACTGACAAAACATCGAGGCGGATTTTAACATATGTATTGTACTAGCTGTTGCCCGCGACTTCGTCTGCGTGGGCAATTTGGAATTGTCAAAATACTACTTATGCCCTAGTGTAGGTGTATTCTTTTATATAACAGTATAATTAGGATTAACACTTAGCAGCAGCACGGGTTCATCAATCAAGGTGGTGTCGACGATTTGTGACTATTTATCTAAACAAAAGAAGTAAAGTTTGTGACGTTGTGGAAATCTCTGGATCTAGTCAACCGATTTGGAAAATTATTACGTAATTCTCACAGAAAACAAAGGTCTCACAAAGTTGTCATTTGTACATTTTCTGCAGCAGCTGGGACAAATCAGGAGCCAGAAAGTCTGTCAAACAGTTTTACTTACCATGGATAACGCGGTGTCTAGATCACTGGGTTGAAGAGATCAGATAGTCACTCCAAGTAAACATTGGTACTCAAAAAGATTCGGTTTGACTGGAAGCCAACACCCACATAATTGGGGAATAGCTGGGTGGATGATGACTGAGTCATCAGGCAGGCGTATAGTTTCACTACTTGTAATTCGGGGATTTTCTGTGCACTCACTCACTATGTTATGTTGGAATTCCACCGAAATGTTTGCATTAGTTCTCGATCAGGTAAAGTATACGTCCGAGAGAGTAAGTCCAATTCGTGTGTTGGCACTTGAAGCCTGCAGTTCTTCCAAGATTTTCAAAATGTACGCTCGCAATTTGTCATTTCTTGGTGGAGCCAGCAGATCAGAAGAAACATAAGTGCTTTGTATACTGTGCGTCACTACTGCACAACGGTAAAATTTCGTCTTTATAAATAGCACAAACGTTCGCTCTCTTGCGGAGGACGTTACCATACTATATTATGTGTCCATATTATATGTGTGACCATATTATGTGTCACACGTAGGTAAACAGGACAACAGTATATTATCATCGAACCACTTACAAAGATCTGATGAGCGAACAGACCAGAACTGACTTGATCGCCTCGAGAAAATCAGAGCTCTATGAAGCGATCATTCGCTTTGGTTCCTACTGTTATTGTGGTTTCTGAAAATGTATTCAATTAACCAACGATGAATATAATTCTTAGCAGGCCGAATCTTTTGACTTCTCGAAAATCATAACGTTGGTTTTTGTGCAATGCACAAACTGAAATTCGATATATTACACATTCGATATTCACACTTCTATAGAATTGATATTAAAAGGTTTGACAACGGGCTATAGTAGCGTAGTTAAACTAACTGAAACAATTTTAGTGATCCTTCAATAAAGTTAGAGAAGCGGGTGTGCATGATGAACATTAAGAGTTGGTAAATACGTGATGAAGATGACCTAATTCATTACTATTCTAATTTGTTCATGTACCACAAAACTCAAGTTAAGGTGGAGAAAAGGATTACCAAGCTCCCAAAGGCCTGGGCATTTGCAACACGTTGCATGGCATCCTGGAAAGTTACGTAATTCTCAGCCATCAGTTTGAGCAGCGTGACACTCCCTGTCAGGCTTTGGCCCTAGTGGGCCTCACAGGGGTTTGCTGAATCTCCTTGAGGGGCGCGTGAAATAACGGGTCTCCCAGAAGCCGGAAGGTCGATGACCCACTCAAAACTAATCGCTCACGCCTACGGTGGCCGGGAGTCGTCTCTCGACATCCGGCTTTCGTGGTGTTACCGCAGTGGCTGGGATGAGAGTTGGGAATTTTCAGTCGCTCCGCCGCCTCATTCTTTGTCATCCCATTTCTTCTCGCTTCAGATCATAGTTTAAACCGGGGCCGGGTGCGATAGGTCGCACAGTCCGCACAGTGGTGACACCCGGGCGCCACCTCCATGAGATCAGAGTTGGGAATGTATGTTTGCAAAAACTAATAGAACATTTAGCAAAAACACGTTTGATAGTAATTCTGTCTTTGTAACTGAATAATATAAATGATATAAACGTGTGACTGTGACTGTTCGTAATTGTGAACGGTGTATTTGTGATATAATTCTTAGCTCGATGATTTGTGATCAGAAGTTGAAAGCAAGTATGTCTCTGGCCTGCGACGCGTAATTTGTACGTTTTCAGAACGAACGAACTCTTGTCTTCTGTTGAAATCTTGTTGACGTATTGTGACAGGTAGTTATGACCATTGATGTTAATTTTAGAAATGACACAATGTTTTCGGTCGTATTTTGCCTACATTCTTCATTACTCAAAAAGTATATTAAAACCAGGAACTTATTTTTATTTTTATATTATCTTTATTTTAAGGATGTTTGAATATTAATTACAATGTTTTTTTTTTATCTATACATATAATAAAATGATAGGAAAGTCAAAACTGTACATTGAATATTTTTTTAAAAGAATACTTGGGGGGTGATCTATTATCGATTCTGAACCCAAATATATAGTTTTTAGAATTTTTGTCTGTTTGTCTGTTTGTCTGTATGTCTGTTTGTCTGTTTGTCTGTTTGTCTGTATGTTTGGTCTCACTGAACTCGAAAAGTACTGCATAGATTTAAATCAAATTTTGCATGAATATTACCTGGGGGCCGGTTCAACATATAGGATATATATTATCACGCTATCACCTACGGGGGATGAGCAATGAACGATAATTTCTGTTAACGTTTCTGCAACAGCGGGTGCAATAATGACACATATTTGAATGTTGAACTTTGTAAGTTTATCGGCCTATTATCAATCTTTACATAGAAAATAACGCTTTTATAAGTAACTTGAGCAAAAAACTGAATTTAAAGAAATGATATCTTAAAATTATGGATGAAGAAAATCATGCAGAAACAGATGTGCCATAAAACTGGTAGTAGGTAAAATATCAATGAAAACAGACTTCACTTTGTCATGGTATGTTCTTACATTCAAGAAAAAATTATATGACAACTTGTGTATTTCGCTACTATAAAAAACACTACAAGAAATATCAGCGCATCATCAGGAACATTTTTATAATTCTTTCACCATTAGAAAGCTACATTATCTGCGAGTGACATAGGGTATATTTTATCCCGGTGCGGGCAGTAGTTCCCATGGGAAGCGGCACCCACGGCCCGAAGAAATTATGAACTTCCCCACATTCTTAAAAACTCTTCATATGTTGTTCTGACATAATATAAGCGATACCTCTCATAAACATGAATATCCATTCATTTCATCCAATAACAAACATGCATCACACTGAAAGTGCATTGCGAGTCTAAGATTTTAGTATTATAAAAAAAAACATTGTAATTAATATTCAAACATCCATAAAAATAAGTTCCTGGTTTTAATATATTACATTATTTTGAATTCACTTACATATAAATAGAAGGTCCTTATTAATATACTTTTTGAGTAATAAAGAATGTAGGCAAAATACGACCGAAAACATTGTGTCACTTCTAAAATTAACATCAATGGGAATAACTACCTGTCACAATACGTCAACAAGATGTCAACAGAAGACAAGAGTTCGTTCGTTCTGAAAACGTACAAATTACGCGTCGCAGGCCAGAGACATACTTGCTTTCAACTTCTGATCACAAATCATCGAGCTAAGAATTATATCACAAATACACCGTTTACAATTACGAACAGTCACAGTCAGACCCACGGACTGAGTCTAAAAAAACATCTTTTATATAGAATTACTATCAAACGTGTTTTTGAAGACAGAATTACTATCAAACGTGTTTTTGCTAAATGTTCTATTAGTTTTTGCAAACATACATTCCCAACTCTGATCTCATGGAGGTGGCGCCCGGGTGTCACCACTGTGCGACCTATCGCACCCGGCCCCGGTTTAAACCATGATCTGGAGCGAGAAGAAATGGGATGACAAAGAATGAGGCGGCGGAGCGACTGAAAATTCCCAACTCTCATCCCAGCCACTGCGGTAAGACACCACGAAAGCCGGATGTCGAGAGACGACTCCCGGCCACCGTAGGCGTGAGCGATTAGTTTTGAGTGGGTCATCGACCTTCCGGCTTCTGGGAGACCCGTTATTTCACGCGCCCCTCGAGGAGATTCAGCAAACCCCTGTGAGGCCCACTAGGGCCAAAGCCTGACACTCCCTCACACTGCTCAAACTGATGGCTGAGAATTACGTAACTTTCCAGGATGCCATGCAACGTGTTTCAAATGCCCAGGCCTTTGGGAGCTTGGTAATCCTTTTCTCCACCTTAACTTGAGTTTTGTGGTACATGAACAAATTCGAATAGTAATGAATTAGGTCATCTTCATCACGTATTTACCAACTATTAATGTTCATCATGCACACCCGCTTCTCTAACTTTATTGAAGGATCACTAAAATTGTTTCAGTTAGTTTAACTACGCTACTATAGCCCGTTGTCAAACCTTTGAATATCAATTCTGTAGAAGTGTGAATATCGAATGTGTAGTATATCGAATTTCCGTTTGTGCATTGCACAAAAACCAACGTTATAATTTTCGAGAAGTCAAAAGAGTCGGCCGGCTAAGAATTATATTCATCGTTGGTTAATTGAATACATTTTCAGAAACCACAATAACAGTAGGAACCAAAGCGAATGATCGCTTCATAGAGCTCTGATTTTTTCGAGGCGATCAAGTCAGTTCTGGTCTGTTCGCTCATCAGATTTTTGAAAGCGGTTCGATGATAATATACTGTTGTCCTGTTTACCTACGTGTGACACATAATATGGTATTTAAACGTCCTCCGCAAGAGAGCGAACGTTTGTGCTATTTATAAAGACGACATTTTACCGTTGTGCAGTAGTGACGCACAG
Source organism: Helicoverpa armigera (assembly GCF_030705265.1). NCBI lineage: Eukaryota > Metazoa > Arthropoda > Insecta > Lepidoptera > Noctuidae > Helicoverpa > Helicoverpa armigera. The sequence goes on along the minus strand of NC_087132.1, from coordinate 890,558 downwards.
TATACACAGCACTTATGTTTCTTCTGATCTGCTGGCTCCACCAAGAAATGACAAATTGCGAGCGTACATTTTGAAAATTTTGGAAGAACTGCAGGCTTCAAGTGCCAACACACGAATTGGACTTACTCTCTCGGACGTATACTTTACCTGACCGTGAACTAATGCAAACATTTCGGTGGAATTCCAACATAACATAGTGAGTGAGTGCACAGAAAATCCCCGAAATACAAGTAGTGAAACTATGCGCTTGCCTGATGACTCAGTCATCAACCACCCAGCTATTCCTCAATTGTGTGGGTGTTGGCTTCCAGTCAAACCGAATCTTTTTGAGTACCAATGTTTACTTGGAGTGTCTATCTGATCTCTTCAACCCAGTGAACTAGACACCGCGTTATCCGTGGTAAGTAAAACTGTTTGACAGACTTTCTGGCTCCTGATTTGTCGCAGCTGCTGCAGAAAATGTACAAATGACAACTTTGTCAGACCTTTGTTTTACTCGTATGTGAAAATTACGTAATAATTTTCCAAATCGGTTGACTAGATCCAAAGATTTCCTCACCGTCACAAACTTTACTTCTTTTGTTTAGATAAATAGTCACACACCGTCGACACCACCTTGATTGATCAACCCGTGCTGCTGCTAAGTGGTAATCCTAATTATATTGTTATGTAAAAGAATACACCTACGCTACGGCATAAGTAGTATTTTGACAATTCCAAATTGCCCACGCAGACGAAGTCGCGGGCAACAGCTAGTATAATAATAAAATCTTAGACTCGCAATGCACTTTCAGTGTGATGCATGTTTGTTATTGGATGAAATGAATGGATATTCGTGTTTATGAGAGGTATAGCTTATATTATGTCAGAACAACATATGTAGAGTTTTTAAGAATGTGGGGAAGTTCATAATTTCTTCGGGACGTGGGTGCCGCTTCCCATGGGAACTACTGCCCGCACCGGGATAAAATATACCCTATGTTACTCGCAGATAATGTAGCTTTCTAATGGTGAAAGATTTATAAAAATGTCCCTGATGATGCGCTGATATTTCTTGTAGTGTTTTTATAGTAGCGAAATACACACGTTGTCATATAATTTTTTCTTGAAAGTAAGAACATACCATGACAAAGTGAAGTCTGTTTTCATTGATATTTTACCTACTACCAGTTTTATGGCACATCTGTTTCTGCATTATTTTCTTCATCTATAATTTTAGGATATCATTTCTTTAAATTCAGTTTTTTGCTCAAGTTACTTATAAAAGCGTTATTTTCTATGTAAAGATTGATAATAGGCCGATAAACTTACAAAGTTCAACATCCAAATATGTGTCATTATTGCACCCGCTGTTGCAGAAACGTTAACAGAAATTATCGTTCATTGCTCATCCCCCGTAGGTGATAGCGTGATAATACATATCCTATATGTTGAACCGGCCCCCAGGTAATATTCATGCAAAATTTGATTTAAATCTATGCAGTACTTTTCGAGTTCAGTGAGACCAAACATACAGACAAACAGACATACAGACAAACAGACAAACAGACAAACAGACAAACAGACAAAAATTCTAAAAACTATATATTTGGATTCAGAATCGATAATAGATCACCCCCCAAGTATTCTTTAAAAAAAATATTCAATGTACAGTTTTGACTTTCCTATCATTTTATTATATGTATAGATGTATTCAGTCTAACTAGTATTCAGGCAGCACAGTTTCAGATAAAGCTACATATTAGTGGAGCTCATAAGGTCGCGTCGCCATGACAACGTGGGTCAGGACACATAACCGTTAAGCGCTGACCAATCCAGCTAATGAATGTGCACCGGATCGACACGTGATGTGGGCTTTAAAAACAGCGAGAAATTATAGCAGCAGTATGATGGAATTGAAACATAATATCACCAGCTGTTCCCCGTAGTTTATTTTTTTTGGCCCTAGGGGAACCACATGTCGCAAGACAGTGAAGACTATGACCTTTTTAAAGCTCTTGACTATCTGAGTACCTACCGAATTTCATTTCAATCAGTTCAGACAAATAGTTTCTTAAAACGAGAAAAAAGTCGAAATCATAAAAGAAGGTGCTTAGAAGCATTGCGAAGAATATGGGTAAATAAAATTTATTTGCCAGTTTCGTGTTTTTTCAGAACCATTTTACATAAACCAATATTTCAAGGCAAAGTTCATGATTTTTAACTAAATCATTTAGAAGCTGCTACTTTCACTATGGTTACTCAATTAAAGATTTTTTTTACGAAACAAATTCTCCGTTTTCTTAGCCACACATTTAGGGTTTTAGGTCATTACACACGACATTTGTGAGGAAGCAAGACGGTAAAACTGGATAATAAGCTTAAATCGTCACGCGTGGCGACCTTTAACTACAGTCTGACCCTTTACCTGAATAATAGACTGGAAATAACACTATCAAATAAGAAAAAAACTTTTACTGCAAGAAAATATTCCACGAAAAATAGTCAATTGCTCTTATGTTTATTCTTGTTCAAAAGTCTTTTCGGCAACCAGTCTTTCTGTACACAGCCTAAGTGCGTTAACTGTTTTTTTGAAAATAATAAACCAGTTAAAATGAAACAAACATTTAGCTCTAAATCAAAACTTAACATTTACTGAACAAAATCTTAATTTTATGCATAATCCAATGTGCTTTTACAAGAGTTTATGAAAACGTAACAGTCACAAAATTACATTATAGAGAGACTAAATTAAATCTAACACCTAGTTCTGAGTAATTTAATTTTCACTTTAAAAGGCTAAACGAAAATAACAGCTACTTTCACTTTATTTAATTTTTAGGTCTACTTAAAATTCTAGGTTTTACAGAGCTTTCACACTGGGGGATCCTGCGCACGGTTGAAAACAGTTGAAAATCAGTATAATCACGATAAAAATCCGCTAGTATGAAAACCGTGTAAGAAGACATTTAAAAGTAACGACTTGTTTTATACAAGTTAATGTCCCAATGCAAAAGGAGCACTAAAACAATAAGTTAACACGAAATTATGCCAATCTCGACAAGCTAAATCAAGGCTATGATTAATAAATCTTAGGTTAGCCGGAATGATTGGCCTAAATAACAATAGGCAATCAGTTATGCTAACACGGGATTTGCTCATATTGAATTGATTAGGCAACTGTAATATGTCGGCAATTTGTTTACCTGTGTGCCTGTAACTTAAGGTACTGTAATAATCATAAGTACTTGACGTGAAAGATTAACCCCTAAGTCTCGGAAGCTCCTGAACTGATTTGAGAAATTCTTGCATTGTGGGAAAGCTACACTCTTTCTGAGTAGCATAGGATAATTTATCCCGGTACTTGCAGTACTACCCACGGGACGCAGGTGAAACCGCGGGCAAATAGCTAGTCTTTTCCAAAAAATCTCACTACTAAGAACTCTTACATTTAAAATTAGTTATAGTATTATGTCACACATTCATAATTCTAAAACCTTATGTTAGTTACAGCCTATTTATCGTCCCACTGCTGGGCACAGGCCTCCTCTCACACGGAGAAGGATTGAGCATTAATCACCACGCTTGCTCAATGCAGGTTGGTGATTTCAGACTATATAGTCCAGGTTTCCTCAAGATGTTTTCCTTCACCTTTTTATCAGCCATTGGTGTCTAAGATATACTTAGAAAGTACATACAAACTTAGAAAAGTTGCATTGGTACTTGCCTGACCTGGATTCGAACCCGCGCCCTCATACTCGAGAGGTTGGTTCTTTGCCCACTAGGCCACCACGACTTTTTCCCACTAGGCCACCACGACTTTATGGTAATATTATTATTCTGGCTTAAGCTTTCAATTCAATACTACATTTTTAATGGATCTCTTAAAATAATTGGCTAGAATATAATTGGAATGGACAAAGGTATTCTAACTAATAATAGAAGTATAAAAGTTTGCCTGTTCGAAGTGTTCAATGAACGAAAAATTTGTTTTTTTTTTTGAGTAGGGTGCCTCTTTCTAATAACACTCATTAAGAGCACTTCTTAGATATATTACATACAAGTCAATATAATCAATTAAATGAAAAATGTCCGCGTGTTTCTTATTTTTTACGCAAAAACTACTAAACCAATTTTGATGAAACAATGTAGTAATTAAAAGCTTAACATATAAAGCTTTAAAGCTTGTTAAGTTTATAATATATCAGATTCGCATCAGGCTATATTTTATCTGAAATAAGAAAATGGTACATGTAGCCCCACCTTTAAAGACGCGAGCAAAACCGCGATACTTATCTAGCAATTTATAATTATTTACAAAGAAGGTCAGCTAGAGACTTGCAATTTCAATTTCGTAGTGTTTGCCAACGAAGCCTCCAGATCAGGGGTGGCAAACCTTTTAGCGTTCACTTTTTAACTTTAGACGGCTATTGTTTCAGCTAAGACTTTTAACTATAAAATAAAAGCTTCGAGTGGTTTAAATTGTTAATTTATTAAGCCGTTATAAATTTATGTTCAGTGATAAAATGTTGCGAATTTAGTTTTAGAGTGGCTACATGCCTTAGATTTTTCTAGACTTTGTCGAGGTAAGGAATACTTTTGAAATTGATTTTAAAATGGATCATAAAGCATAAGAAATGTGGGATTTTGCTAAAGTTATCCTTCCTGTACATTTGTCAGCCCTGTTCTAAAATAATACCGCTTCTCCGAACAAAGGTTATTAAAACTTCTGATTATTTCCATTCTGTTTCAGCCGTACATTATAATAAAACGGCTTACAAACGATCCTGATGCGCCGTTTGTTGATTGTTTTATGCGCTTTGTTCGAAATTAAAGTTTGCAAGCGGCCTTAGAACCCTCCAGAAGGTATGATAATGTTCGCCATATTGGAATACTTAAATAAATTATTCGATTGAATGAAAGCCTTTAACTTTGTTCACTTTTTAGTTATTCAGAAATGTTAATTTGAATGGGTTGATATAAAATTGTTCGCAGGATTAATAAAAGTTTATTTTTTATAATTGGATTTTTCAATTAACCACAGATGTTTTTGATAATAAAATAACAAACTTAAGTAGTTATGAGCTCAGCTAAAATCTGAATCTAATAAGGTAAGGTTGCCAGCTTAATGTATTTGTGTTCAAATTGCAAAAAATAGAGATAACGTAAAATTATGAAAACGTTTTAGAGAGTACATAAATTAATTTAATTACAAGTTAGTGTTCAGTAATTTTGACCATTTATCTTACTAGACACTAAACAGTCATATTTTAGCGTAGTATTTACTCGCTTCAGTAATTAGCAGCCCTAACAAAAGGGCTCTCGATGTGATCCTTGCAACACTATTAACTGGGCAATTTATTCATATTTTTTATCTGCGGCGTGGGAGACCGTCAAACGACACCTTTTGTTTAAATTTCATTTATGCGGCCTAATCTTTATTGTTAATCCAAGGACCCTCTCCCACGGTTTTATTTTAACAAGAATTGTGACCCTTAGATGAAAAGAAATTAATTTGCAAAAAAGGTCTTGTATTTAATTTTGGTGAGATCGACTTTTGGAATATCGTTTTAATTTGAAAGTGGTGTGCGCGTGTCAGGTCCAACGGATCGTTAATGAGGCCTGGCCACTATAGAGGGATATATTAATAGCAATAGGGCGGGGGTGTCATAAATATAGGAAGGTCTGTATTTGGGCCCTAAAAGACATACGGTACTGACATACGTAATTCATATCACCTCCTGGTTAAGTAGGCAATATAGTGTTTAATGTAGCAGTTTTCTATTCACAGGTTGTACCGATTTACCTACTAAACTATGCCGACTTATCTTAAGCTGTTTATCAGTCCCACTTCCCAGACTGATAAACCCTAAATTGGCAGTATATAATTCTGTTTTATGTTTCCTCAGCATTAAATAGACACAAATCAGACTTACCAATAGATTCGACAGTAGGTATCTTTACCTGCCCATTACGTTTATATTATTCAAGGTAAACCGCTTATCATACTAATATGGGTATGAAAATTGCTTGAACAAAGACACTGACAAGACTTTTCAGCCAGGCATTATATTATCATCTGACTAGCTATTTTCCATCTCCACGTAGTTGGTGTGGTGTGGTTTCAATCTTACTGGATGGTCAATTACCACAGTTATATGTATGCATAGCATAATTGGATTCAGTTTAATTTGTGTGCATGCACTATTGGCGCGAAAATCGTATGTTTTTAACACTTCTGCTACAATACAATTTATTGCCTTCATTAATATTATATTTAAGCGTTGGCTTGCAAATGATTTCATGCATTATTTCATGTAACGTTTACCCTATTTTGTTCAGCTATGTTTTATAATAAAGTGAGCTAGATTCCGGTGGTTTTACAAAATTCTGTTGCATGCCTATATGGTTTGCCTAATGATTATTCTGTATTTATATCTTTATGGCAATTTCTTTCAAACTCTAATTCATATTTAGTGTATTCAACATACGCATGTACCTCTATAATGTGCTGACAAATTAGGACTTTTTGGAAAAACGCCCCTTCTTCACCACTTGCTATGTGACTTTAATGGGAAGAAGTGGCGCCACAAACAATCAGAAAACTTTCTATGGGTGTTACTTATATGCTGCTATATGATATGAATAATGCACAAATTAATTTATTATAGAATCATGCCATTTAATTCAGAGTTATATCCACTGCATATTATACTACACGTTATATTCGACTAGTATAATTTTAAAGGAATTTATAAGAACAAAAATACAAATGTAAGCCCCAAATAAACTGTATTTGCAATGTTCTAGTTTCCAGCAAAAAGTGAACAAAGCCGACATTATCTTTTCACTTTATGGTGTTAAAGAGAATTTTTGGGAGCAGACAGGATGAGCTTATTATTTTACTCTCACGCTTGCTTTATTTATTTTTATTTCGGTTTTACTCATTATCGTCTTTCCGCTCTCCATTTTTATGCTTTTTGTGCCTTTTATGTGAGACGGAAGGCGTGTTTGGCGTGAAGGTTTTAATTTTTTACGCGTATGGAAGCTTTGGGCTTTGTGCCTAAAAATTCAGGCTCAAAGTGAAAGTTTGGTGTCGTAAGTAAAAATTATGATTCAGTATTTTTAAAGGGATTGTAATTTTTACGGTTCTTTCAGATATTATAATTTCCATTGTCTTTAGATATACCTACTTCTTATTTAAAAAATAATATATACGGAAGATTATAGTTCGGTAGATTTAGTTTGCAACAAAGCTATTCTTCATTACATCTATACATATAATAAAATGATAGGAAAGTCAAAACTGTACATTGAATATTTTTTTTAAAGAATACTTGGGGGGTGATCTATTATCGATTCTGAATCCAAATATATAGTTTTTAGAATTTTTGTCTGTTTGTCTGTTTGTCTGTTTGTCTGTTTGTCTGTATGTCTGTTTGTCTGTATGTTTGGTCTCACTGAACTCGAAAAGTACTGCATAGATTTAAATCAAATTTTGCATGAATATTACCTGGGGGCCGGTTCAACATATAGGATATGTATTATCACGCTATCACCTACGGGGGATGAGCAATGAACGATAATTTCTGTTAACGTTTCTGCAACAGCGGGTGCAATAATGACACATATTTGGATGTTGAACTTTGTAAGTTTATCGGCCTATTATCAATCTTTACATAGAAAATAACGCTTTTATAAGTAACTTGAGCAAAAAACTGAATTTAAAGAAATGATATCCTAAAATTATAGATGAAGAAAATAATGCAGAAACAGATGTGCCATAAAACTGGTAGTAGGTAAAATATCAATGAAAACAGACTTCACTTTGTCATGGTATGTTCTTACTTTCAAGAAAAATTATATGACAACGTGTGTATTTCGCTACTATAAAAACACTACAAGAAATATCAGCGCATCATCAGGGACATTTTATAAATCTTTCACCATTAGAAAGCTACATTATCTGCGAGTAACATAGGGTATATTTTATCCCGGTGCGGGCAGTAGTTCCCATGGGAAGCGGCACCCACGTCCCGAAGAAATTATGAACTTCCCCACATTCTTAAAAACTCTACATATGTTGTTCTGACATAATATAAGCTATACCTCTCATAAACACGAATATCCATTCATTTCATCCAATAACAAACATGCATCACACTGAAAGTGCATTGCGAGTCTAAGATTTTATTATTATAAAAAAACATTGTAATTAATATTCAAACATCCTTAAAATAAAGATAATATAAAAATAAAAATAAGTTCCTGGTTTTAATATACTTTTGAGTAATGAAGAATGTAGGCAAAATACGACCGAAAACATTGTGTCATTTCTAAAATTAACATCAATGGTCATAACTACCTGTCACAATACGTCAACAAGATTTCAACAGAAGACAAGAGTTCGTTCGTTCTGAAAACGTACAAATTACGCGTCGCAGGCCAGAGACATACTTGCTTTCAACTTCTGATCACAAATCATCGAGCTAAGAATTATATCACAAATACACCGTTCACAATTACGAACAGTCACAGTCACACGTTTATATCATTTATATTATTCAGTTACAAAGACAGAATTACTATCAAACGTGTTTTTGCTAAATGTTCTATTAGTTTTTGCAAACATACATTCCCAACTCTGATCTCATGGAGGTGGCGCCCGGGTGTCACCACTGTGCGGACTGTGCGACCTATCGCACCCGGCCCCGGTTTAAACTATGATCTGAAGCGAGAAGAAATGGGATGACAAAGAATGAGGCGGCGGAGCGACTGAAAATTCCCAACTCTCATCCCAGCCACTGCGGTAACACCACGAAAGCCGGATGTCGAGAGACGACTCCCGGCCACCGTAGGCGTGAGCGATTAGTTTTGAGTGGGTCATCGACCTTCCGGCTTCTGGGAGACCCGTTATTTCACGCGCCCCTCAAGGAGATTCAGCAAACCCCTGTGAGGCCCACTAGGGCCAAAGCCTGACAGGGAGTGTCACGCTGCTCAAACTGATGGCTGAGAATTACGTAACTTTCCAGGATGCCATGCAACGTGTTGCAAATGCCCAGGCCTTTGGGAGCTTGGTAATCCTTTTCTCCACCTTAACTTGAGTTTTGTGGTACATGAACAAATTAGAATAGTAATGAATTAGGTCATCTTCATCACGTATTTACCAACTCTTAATGTTCATCATGCACACCCGCTTCTCTAACTTTATTGAAGGATCACTAAAATTGTTTCAGTTAGTTTAACTACGCTACTATAGCCCGTTGTCAAACCTTTTAATATCAATTCTATAGAAGTGTGAATATCGAATGTGTAATATATCGAATTTCAGTTTGTGCATTGCACAAAAACCAACGTTATGATTTTCGAGAAGTCAAAAGATTCGGCCTGCTAAGAATTATATTCATCGTTGGTTAATTGAATACATTTTCAGAAACCACAATAACAGTAGGAACCAAAGCGAATGATCGCTTCATAGAGCTCTGATTTTCTCGAGGCGATCAAGTCAGTTCTGGTCTGTTCGCTCATCAGATCTTTGTAAGTGGTTCGATGATAATATACTGTTGTCCTGTTTACCTACGTGTGACACATAATATGGTCACACATATAATATGGACACATAATATAGTATGGTAACGTCCTCCGCAAGAGAGCGAACGTTTGTGCTATTTATAAAGACGAAATTTTACCGTTGTGCAGTAGTGACGCACAGTATACAAAGCACTTATGTTTCTTCTGATCTGCTGGCTCCACCAAGAAATGACAAATTGCGAGCGTACATTTTGAAAATCTTGGAAGAACTGCAGGCTTCAAGTGCCAACACACGAATTGGACTTACTCTCTCGGACGTATACTTTACCTGATCGAGAACTAATGCAAACATTTCGGTGGAATTCCAACATAACATAGTGAGTGAGTGCACAGAAAATCCCCGAATTACAAGTAGTGAAACTATACGCCTGCCTGATGACTCAGTCATCATCCACCCAGCTATTCCCCAATTATGTGGGTGTTGGCTTCCAGTCAAACCGAATCTTTTTGAGTACCAATGTTTACTTGGAGTGACTATCTGATCTCTTCAACCCAGTGATCTAGACACCGCGTTATCCATGGTAAGTAAAACTGTTTGACAGACTTTCTGGCTCCTGATTTGTCCCAGCTGCTGCAGAAAATGTACAAATGACAACTTTGTGAGACCTTTGTTTTCTGTGAGAATTACGTAATAATTTTCCAAATCGGTTGACTAGATCCAGAGATTTCCACAACGTCACAAACTTTACTTCTTTTGTTTAGATAAATAGTCACAAATCGTCGACACCACCTTGATTGATGAACCCGTGCTGCTGCTAAGTGTTAATCCTAATTATACTGTTATATAAAAGAATACACCTACACTAGGGCATAAGTAGTATTTTGACAATTCCAAATTGCCCACGCAGACGAAGTCGCGGGCAACAGCTAGTTCTAAATACAAATACTAAATCCATTTTGCCTAGCCCCGTGTAACTTCACAAGATGCTAAATATTTTACAGCTCAACCTAAAATAATCTCTTAACTGAACCAAGTTTACCCTGCATGCAAATGCAGGTATCGATTGTGTTAAGAATAACCTCTATTGTGTGCTATCTGCAGCATCCAGTCAAGTGGTTGAAGATCGTGAGCTGATTAAGACTGATGCCTCGTCTCGTTAATGCAGGTTTAACTTAGTAGGTATTTTGGACTTTATGTACAGGGGATAGAGTGGGTTATAGTTTGACAGTCTGTTGTGCTTAATTTAAAGTCATTTAAAGTCTAATTTGGAGTTTTAGAAAAGATACGAGTAATTTGTCGCAGATCGAAAAGTGTGGAATAAGACACACATACATTACATGCTGCGCTGACCCGAACAAAATTGAAATAAGGGTCAGAGGATGATGATGATATTGAAATTATACATCAGCGTTATTTCTCAAAATAGGTAAGCTTTCGTACACTTATGGCACTTAGATTTTTTCACACAATATTTTCAGTTGCATTTTTTCTGGATCCAAAAACAATTTTCAACAAACACAAAGTTGCGCCCCATTTTCCCATTGACCCAAATATACCTGACTTCGCAAAACCCCACGTAATCCGAAGCCATTAAATTACGAATTTGTTGTCGAATAAAATAATTCCCCGCAAATGACGACCCGCCGTCCCCTCGTCAGTTCACTGAATACGATGTTATCCGATTTGTCAATTTAACCACAAACAAACAATAGTGGTAATGTATGAAATAAGCGGCGCGTGAGTTCCGGCTTGTTAGCTATACATTGAACGGTTTCTATGAAGCCACATTAGTGTTTAATGATATTAAGTCATCAATGTAAAGCGTTTACAGTTAATTAGGCACATTTATCTCTAGTGAATTTCACTGAAGCTAGCGTTTTCAGCATGCAGTTGTTGGAAATGTCTAATACGAGTTGTGTGGTTGTAACATTAATGAAATGGTGTTTCAATCGTATTTCTGTAATTAAGGTTTTCATGATTAATTTAGTAGATAGGTAAGTGATACATAAAGCAAATTATATTTCCACGAAGGAACTACAAACAAATCCAACTGATTATGCAAATTCGCATGGATGTGCAATGCAGCTCGTATAAACTTTAATATGTGATTACGGACAGTTTTTATTATTGTATGTACAACCTCTTTGGTTAAGTATGTACATAGCCGAAAAATTGATAGAAGTGTGTTAAAAAAAAAGACAATAAGGTGTAATGACAGTTGTTGTTGTAAAAAGCTTGTTACGTGTGAATTTATAAAACTAAATATATAATTGGACTCTCTTGAAGACTTTAAGACTTTTAGTATCCATTTGACGTCGGAGGGTTTTTTATTCCACAAATTACGCATCTGCATTAGGTTACGGGCCAGCGGAAAATCTTTCCCGTCAATATGGAAAATTTTACAACTAAAATTCAAATTGGTCAGCTCAAAGGCAGTGAAAATTGGGCTACATGGAAGTATAAAGTTTCCGTAATGTTGCGTGGCACAGAAGGCGCCATGGAGGCAGCAGAAGGAAAGCTTCGGAAGCCGATTTTAGGAACAGGCGATGGTGCAGTGATGGCCTATAACTCAGAGTTATTGAAGTATAGGAAGGCAGACAGCAACGCCCTGCTCATACTGACGAGTAACATGACCGAAGAGACGCTGATGAAAGTCATGAGGTTCGAGACAGCACATGAAGTCTGGGAGGAACTTCATAGATTATTTGATGGACAGTCCGAAGATCGAGCATACACGTTATGCATGCAGTTTTTCAGTTACAAAAATAGTTCAGAGGATGTGTCGACAATGATGTCAAAACTGAAGAACATCTGGAACAATTTGAATGCCGAAATTTTGAAGACTGATCCGAATATGAAGTTACCAGATATGTTTTTGATTTGTAAAATTTTGGATTCCCTCGATGAAAAATTTTTCAACTTCAAATCCAGCTGGATGCTGTTGAACAAACAGGAGAGAACCATAGACACACTAACAGCACAACTCTGTGGGTACGAGAGGGCACTAGGTGGTCACAAAGAAGAGACTGAAGAAGTGCTCGCCTCTACCTCTAAGCCGCAGCTAAAAATAAAATCCAGAGACGAGAATTTGAGGTGTAGGTACTGTTCACAAATGGGACACCGCATCAAGAACTGCAAGCAGTGGATCCAAGATGGCAGACCGAAGAAACCACCTTCACAGTCTACGTCGACGAAGCAGCAAGTGCAGAATATTACGCTGATGATATATACTTGCTCAGAGGATAAAGATGCAGAACATTGGTATGTGGACAATGGTGCCACAACTCACGTAACCAATAGGGAAGATATATTCATAAATTATGAGGACTTTGGATCGAACCACACCGTAACGACGGCAGACGGCACCGTAGTTCCTGCAAAAGGGAAAGGGTCTGTGGTGGTTGAAACAAATGTTAACGGCAAAATTATGAAGCTTACCCTAAGTGATGTCTGGTACGTGCCAAAACTAACGAAAAATCTGCTATCTATGCTAGCTGCACAGGACAAACTGCCAAACAGTACATTTATTTCCACAACTAAAGAGTGCAGATTGGAACTAAATGGTCAGGTTATTGCAGTAGGTAACAGGGAACATAATGGTGGACTGTATAAGTTACAGATGAAGACAGTTCTACCGAGTAAACCTGTACAAATTAATGCTGTTGATCCATCATGCTTACTCCAGCTATATCATGAGAGGTTTGGTCACCAGAACAAGAAGTACATTAAGGATCTTGTTAAGAGGGAACTGGGGATTAATCTAAATCTAGAGAGTGATATACAGTGCGAAGGATGCATCTATGGTAAAGCACAGCGACTGAAGTTTGGCAAGAAAGAAAGAGCTAATATGCCTGGAGAGCTGGTACACGCTGATGTATGCGGACCATTCCCGGAGAGCTATGGCAAACATCTCTATTTTGTTCTTTTTAAAGATGATTACTCCGCGTTTCGTCACGTTTTCTTCATTCGCAACAAAAGTGAAGTAAAGGACAAGCTTAGTCAATTCTTAAAAGAAGCTAAAAACGCTGGACATACAGTTAGAACATTATTGAGCGATAATGGTGGAGAGTTCGACAATAAAGCTGTTCGAGATATTCTTCACAAGCAGGGAATAATCCAGCGACTCACAATGCCATACACCCCTGAGCAGAATGGGTGCGCAGAACGAGAAAACAGGACTTTAGTAGAAACCGCTCGATCATACATGCACTCGGGGCAGGAGTTTCCACAAGCCTTGTGGGCAGAGCTTATTAATACAGCTGCTTATGTTCTCAATCGCACTGGACCCACTAGGGAAGCAGGGAAAGTACCGTATGAGCTTTGGCATAACAAGAAGCCTAAGATCTCTCACTTGCGTGTAATTGGTAGTGAATGTTACTTCCACATTCCTAAGCAGAAAAGGAAGAAGCTACAGAAGAAAGCTATTAAGGGCAGACTTATTGGATACGATAACGACGATGGGTATCGCATCTGGAATGGAAAAAAGACCGAAAGATCTAGAGATGTCATATTTAGTCCAAGCATCGAATTGAGAATCCCAACTGCATTGCCAAGTCTTCAAGAAGAAATGAATTTACCACAAATTAATGAACCAAGTAGCAGTGAGACAGAGGGAGATTTCGATCTGATAGAGACAGAGGGAGTGATCTTATCGGAAGATGTTCCAACGCAAATAAGTTCACCAATAAGAGAGCCAGAAACTCGTGATAATGAGACTAATGAGCGTGCTCTAGAGGGAGAGTATGATACAGCTACCAATGACGAGGCTGTATCAGGAGATCACGTTCATGATGCTTCAGAAGCAGATCAAGCAGATGAGTTCATTGACGCTCAAGAGGAGATAAGGGAACCTGAAGTTCACAGGTATAATTTGAGAGACATGTCAACCCTTAGACCTCCTAAGCGGATGAAGGATTATATCTGCCTCATTGATTCTGATCAGTTTCCTGAGTCTTACGAAGAAGCCTTGGGAAGAGAAGACAGAAATGAGTGGCTGAAGGCATTAAACGCCGAAATGAAATCGCTATTGGAAAACAATGTATGGAGTCTATGTGAACTACCGCCCAACAGAAAAGCATTACCATGTAAATGGATATTCAGAATAAAAAGAAATCCAGACGGTTCTATTGAAAAATATAAGGCGCGGTTAGTTGTAAAAGGCTTTAAACAGAAGAAAGGTTTGGACTATGACCAAACTTTTAGCCCCGTAGCTAGACATGCTACAATTCGAGCACTTTTGAGTGTTAGTGCTCAAGAAAAACTACATGTTGTACAATTTGATGTAGCCACTGCATTCCTTAATGGACAATTGACGGAGGACATTTTTATGAAGCAACCAGATGGTTATGGTGATGGTTCCAAGAAAGTGTGTCGTCTAAATCGCAGTCTGTATGGCTTAAAACAAGCACCAAGGTGTTGGAACAGCTGTTTTGAGGACATAGTACTAGAGATGGGCTTCAAACAGAGTGATGGTGATTGTTGTCTCTTCACTAAGAAAATTGGACAGAAGAAAATTCTGATCACTCTGTATGTTGATGACGGTTTAGTCGCTGCTACAGACGCAGAGTTGGCGAATGGCTTTCTAGAAGATCTGAAAAGGAAATTAAAGATCACAGTCAAACCAGCTTCATATTATTTAGGCCTTCAAATTAAGACCGCAAGTGACGGTTCTATAACCATCAATCAAGAAGCTTATTTAAAGAAGATATTAGAGCGTTTTGGGATGTTTGACTGCAATCCAGTCTCTACTCCTATAGAGAAAGAAGGTATTCAGTCAGGGAAAGTGGTTCCTGCAGAAGAACAAAGAAGTTTCCCTATAGAGAAGCAGTCGGCGCCCTCGCTTATTTGATGGTAGGCACTCGTCCCGATATCGCTTATGCGGTGGGAGTAGCCTCTCGTAAGCTAGAGAATCCTACAAAGGAAGACTGGAACACAGTTAAAAGAATATTCCGGTACCTGAAGGGGACGATCTCTCTCGGATTGACATATGGAAGTGAGCCTAAACAGCTAATAGGCTACAGTGATGCTGATCACGGAGGAGACTCTACAACTGGAAGATCAACTACTGGCGTAGTATGTTTGTACGCTGGTGCTGCTGTGTCCTGGCTTAGTCAACGACAAGCCACAGTTGCTATATCCACAACAGAAGCGGAGATAGTGGCTGCTAGTGAAGCTGCTAGAGAACTAGTATGGCTGCAAAGAATTTTTGCAGATATGACAGATCTAGAAGAGATACCTGTCCTTAAAGTGGATAATGAGGCCGCTATAAGATTAGCTCACAACCCAGAATTCCATAAGAGGACAAAACACATCCGTACTAGACACTTCTTTGTGAGAGAAATGGTGCAAGAAGGAACTCTAACTGTTGTAAAGACAACTTCAACGGATCAACTGGCTGATGTGTTTACCAAGGCAGTTCCCAGACCTCGGCTCGTGGATTTGCGAGAAAGGATTGGGATGCGTTAGGCATCTGAATACTTCTCATCAATTAGGGAAAGTATTATTGTATGTACAACCTCTTTGGTTAAGTATGTACATAGCCGAAAAATTGATAGAAGTGTGTTAAAAAAAAAGACAATAAGGTGTAATGACAGTTGTTGTTGTAAAAAGCTTGTTACGTGTGAATTTATAAAACTAAATATATAATTGGACTCTCTTGAAGACTTTAAGACTTTTAGTATCCATTTGACGTCGGAGGGTTTTTTATTCCACAAATTACGCATCTGCATTAGTTTTAACTAACCATTTACTTACCATTAACAAATAGTTTCGGAAATCAAGTCTTCAATAAATCCAATAAACGTACCATATTCAATACAAACCTTATGTCCTACTAAAATTAAACCACATTTAACTCAGTTATTAATTCCTATCAATTTAGTACTGTTCACGGATTACTATAGCCAAGCACTAGTCTCACTGTGTTTGCTTCTATAAGAGTAAGTACACTACAAACTTTTAGTCGGCCGATAGTTTGTTTGGGCTCATAAATCAGTATGAAGATGAATATTAGTAAACACATAACAACGATCAGGTATTTGGCCGGTATCAGAATGATTAAAAACTTTGATTAAATTCACGACTCTTTTAATTTAAATAATATTTTTTCCTATCATCGGGCCCACTGCCGGGTAAGTGTGACACCACTCTAACTAAGGGATATTATTTACGTTGCCCGGGTAACTGGTTTGAGGAGGTCTGATACTGTCTTGTAAGATACATATAATGGTACTCATACTAAACTGGTACTAAATGTACTGATACTGATAAATATACTGGTACTCAGCTGCATCCGGTTAGACTGAAAGCAGACCCCAACATAGTTGGGAAAAGCTCGGGAGATGATGATGGGCCCACTATCGGCGGACTGTTTAGTCGCCAGTGTGCGAAGGCTAAGCAGTTGAAAGCAATAATCTGAGGGCACGGCAGTGCCCCAGCCAAGACTCGAGCAAAGCGGGCACGGCCGTACCATCTTTTCTCGAAGCGTTTCGCGGCTATTTCAGCCCCCTGTATCTTCCATGTGAACAAAGCTAGAAGTTTAGGTTTTCGATGACCAAGAGTAAGTATTAGAACAAGCTCAGTCCCAAAATTACAAGAAATTTGAATAAATAGTTTACGAGTTATGAGCGATCAAAGTTACACCATTTTGTCACTGACTCACTCACTGACCGATCATCAAAAGTCTAAGGTACTTCTAGCAAACTTAGAACCTTCAAATTTGGCACCAAGATAGGTTATTAGCTACATATAAAGGGAAAATTATAAAAACCTTAAAACTTAATAAAAAAATAGGAAACAAATTTATATTTGCGGTTTTTCAAGAACATTGTGTATGAATTTTGACTGCATTGATAACTTTGTTATTTATTTATGTACAAAATGTTACTATTTGTTTTATTGTTACGTAGTGTGGTATATTGTTATTATCTATACATATAATAAAATGATAGGAAAGTCAAAACTGTACATTGAATATTTTTTTTAAAGAATACTTGGGGGGTGATCTATTATCGATTCTGAATCCAAATATATAGTTTTTAGAATTTTTGTCTGTTTGTCTGTTTGTCTGTTTGTCTGTTTGTCTGTATGTCTGTTTGTCTGTATGTTTGGTCTCACTGAACTCGAAAAGTACTGCATAGATTTAAATCAAATTTTGCATGAATATTACCTGGGGGCCGGTTCAACATATAGGATATGTATTATCACGCTATCACCTACGGGGGATGAGCAATGAACGATAATTTCTGTTAACGTTTCTGCAACAGCGGGTGCAATAATGACACATATTTGGATGTTGAACTTTGTAAGTTTATCGGCCTATTATCAATCTTTACATAGAAAATAACGCTTTTATAAGTAACTTGAGCAAAAAACTGAATTTAAAGAAATGATATCCTAAAATTATAGATGAAGAAAATAATGCAGAAACAGATGTGCCATAAAACTGGTAGTAGGTAAAATATCAATGAAAACAGACTTCACTTTGTCATGGTATGTTCTTACTTTCAAGAAAAATTATATGACAACGTGTGTATTTCGCTACTATAAAACACTACAAGAAATATCAGCGCATCATCAGGGACATTTTATACCATTAGAAAGCTACATTATCTGCGAGTAACATAGGGTATATTTTATCCCGGTGCGGGCAGTAGTTCCCATGGGAAGCGGCACCCACGTCCCGAAGAAATTATGAACTTCCCCACATTCTTAAAAACTCTACATATGTTGTTCTGACATAATATAAGCTATACCTCTCATAAACACGAATATCCATTCATTTCATCCAATAACAAACATGCATCACACTGAAAGTGCATTGCGAGTCTAAGATTTTATTATTATAAAAAACATTGTAATTAATATTCAAACATCCTTAAAATAAAGATAATATAAAAAAAAAATAAGTTCCTGGTTTTAATATACTTTTGAGTAATGAAGAATGTAGGCAAAATACGACCGAAAACATTGTGTCATTTCTAAAATTAACATCAATGGTTATAACTACCTGTCACAATACGTCAACAAGATTTCAACAGAAGACAAGAGTTCGTTCGTTCTGAAAACGTACAAATTACGCGTCGCAGAGAGACATACTTGCT
Organism: Helicoverpa armigera; assembly: GCF_030705265.1. NCBI lineage: Eukaryota > Metazoa > Arthropoda > Insecta > Lepidoptera > Noctuidae > Helicoverpa > Helicoverpa armigera. The sequence goes on along the minus strand of NC_087132.1, from coordinate 871,946 downwards.
TTCAACTTCTGATCACAAATCATCGAGCTAAGAATTATATCACAAATACACCGTTCACAATTACGAACAGTCACAGTCACACGTTTATATCATTTATATTATTCAGTTACAAAGACAGAATTACTATCAAACGTGTTTTGCTAAATGTTCTATTAGTTTTGCAAACATACATTCCCAACTCTGATCTCATGGAGGTGGCGCCGGTGTCACCACTGTGCGGACTGTGCGACCTATCGCACCGGCCCCAAACTATGATCTGAAGCGAGAAGAAATGACAAAGAATGAGGCGGCGGAGCGACTGAAAATTCCAACTCTCAGCCACTGCGGTAACACCACGAAAGCCGGATGTCGAGTAGGCGTGAGCGATTAGTTTGAGTGGGTCATCGACCTTCCGGCTTCTGGGAGACCCGTTATTTCACGCGCAGATTCAGCAAACCCCGGGCCAAAGCCTGACAGGGTGTCACGCTGCTCAAACTGATGGCTGAGAATCCAGGATGCAACGTGTTGAGGCCTTTGGGAGCTTGGTAATCCTTTTCTCCACTTTTGAGTTTTGTGGTACATGAACAAATTAGAATAGTAATGAATTAGGTCATCATCCCAACTCTTAATGTTCATCATGCACCGCTTCTCTAACTTTATTGAAGGATCACTAAAATTGTTTCAGTTAGTTTAACTACGCTACTATAGCCGTTGTCAAACCTTTTAATATCAATTCTATAGAAGTGTGAATATCGAATGTGTAATATATCGAATTTCAGTTTGTGCATTGCACAAAACCAACGTTATGATTTTCGAGAAGATTCGGCCTGCTAAAATTATATTCATCGTTGGTTAATTGAATACATTTTCAGAAACCACAATAACAGTAGGAACCAAAGCGAATGATCGCTTCATAGAGCTCTGATTTTCTCGAGGCGATCAAGTCAGTTCTGGTCTGTTCGCTCATCAGATCTTTGTAAGTGGTTCGATGATAATATACTGTTGTCCTGTTTACCTACGTGACACATAATATGGTCACACATATAATATGGACACATAATATAGTATGGTAGAGAGCGAACGTTTGTGCTATTTATAAAGACGAAATTTTACGTGCAGTAGTGACGCACAGTATACAAAGCACTTATGTTTCTTCTGATCTGCTGGCTCCAAGAAATGACAAATTGCGAGCGTACATTTTGAAAATCTTGGAAGAACTGCAGGCTTCATGCCAACACACGAATTGGACTTACTCTCGGACGTATACTTTACCTGATCGAGAACTAATGCAAACATTTCGGTGGAATTCCAACATAACATAGTGAGTGAGTGCACAGAAAATCCCCGAATTACAAGTGAAACTATACGCCTGCCTGATGACTCAGTCATCATCCACCCAATTCCCCAATTATGTGGGTGTTGGCTTCAAGTCAAACCGAATCTTTTGAGTACTATCTGATCTCTTCAACCCAGATCTAGACACCGCGTTATCCATGGTAAGTAAAACTGTTTGACAGACTTTCTGGCTCCTGATTTGTCCCAGCTGCTGCAGAAAATGTACAAATGACAACTTTGTGAGACCTTTGTTTTCTGTGAGAATTACGTAATAATTTTCCAAATCGGTTGACTAGATCCAGAGATTTCCACAACGTTTTACTTCTTTTGTTTAGATAAATAGTCGACACCACCTTGATTGATGAACCCGTGCTGCTGCTAAGTGTTAATCCTAATTATACTGTTATATAAAAGAATACACCTACACTAGGGCATAAGTAGTATTTTGACAATTCCAAATTGCCCACGCAGACGAAGTCGCGGGCAACAGCTAGTGTATTAAATATACATACATATGAATAAAAAAGCTAGGTTAAAGTAAAATGAATAATGATAAAATCTTTCATATTAATGCAGTGCGATAAATACTGCATGCTCGCTCGATAGATGGCGTTGTCCTGGTCTAAATCGCGCTACGGTTTTTAGTTAAAAAAAAAACAATTTCATGTGATAGCGCCATCTACCTCTGAAATAAATCTCTTTTATTCTAAACTAGCTGTTGCCCGCGACTTCGTCTGCGTGGGCAATTTGGAATTGTCAAAATACTACTTATGCCCTAGTGTAGGTGTATTCTTTTATATAACAGTATAATTAGGATTAACACTTAGCAGCAGCACGGGTTCATCAATCAAGGTGGTGTCGACGATTTGTGACTATTTATCTAAACAAAAGAAGTAAAGTTTGTGACGTTGTGGAAATCTCTGGATCTAGTCAACCGATTTGGAAAATTATTACGTAATTCTCACAGAAAACAAAGGTCTCACAAAGTTGTCATTTGTACATTTTCTGCAGCAGCTGGGACAAATCAGGAGCCAGAAAGTCTGTCAAACAGTTTTACTTACCATGGATAACGCGGTGTCTAGATCACTGGGTTGAAGAGATCAGATAGTCACCCAAGCATTGGTACTCAAAAGATTCGGTTTGACTGGAAGCCAACACCCACATAATTGGGGAATAGTTGGGTGGATGATGACTGAGTCATCAGGCAGGCGTATAGTTTCACTACTTGTAATTCGGGGATTTTCTGTGCACTCACTCACTATGTTATGTTGGAATTCCACCGAAATGTTTGCATTAGTTCTCGATCAGGTAAAGTATACGTCCGAGAGAGTAAGTCCAATTCGTGTGTTGGCACTTGAAGCCTGCAGTTCTTCCAAGATTTTCAAAATGTACGCTCGCAATTTGTCATTTCTTGGTGGAGCCAGCAGATCAGAAGAAACATAAGTGCTTTGTATACTGTGCGTCACTACTGCACAACGGTAAAATTTCGTCTTTATAAATAGCACAAACGTTCGCTCTCTTGCGGAGGACGTTACCATACTATATTATGTGTCCATATTATATGTGTGACCATATTATGTGTCACACGTAGGTAAACAGGACAACAGTATATTATCATCGAACCACTTACAAAGATCTGATGAGCGAACAGACCAGAACTGACTTGATCGCCTCGAGAAAATCAGAGCTCTATGAAGCGATCATTCGCTTTGGTTCCTACTGTTATTGTGGTTTCTGAAAATGTATTCAATTAACCAACGATGAATATAATTCTTAGCAGGCCGAATCTTTGACTTCTCGAAAATCATAACGTTGGTTTTGTGCAATGCACAAACTGAAATTCGATATATTACACATTCGATATTCACACTTCTATAGAATTGATATTAAAAGGTTTGACAACGGGCTATAGTAGCGTAGTTAAACTAACTGAAACAATTTTAGTGATCCTTCAATAAAGTTAGAGAAGCGGGTGTGCATGATGAACATTAAGAGTTGGTAAATACGTGATGAAGATGACCTAATTCATTACTATTCTAATTTGTTCATGTACCACAAAACTCAAGTTAAGGTGGAGAAAAGGATTACCAAGCTCCCAAAGGCCTGGGCATTTGCAACACGTTGCATGGCATCCTGGAAAGTTACGTAATTCTCAGCCATCAGTTTGAGCAGCGTGACACTCCCTGTCAGGCTTTGGCCCTAGTGGGCCTCACAGGGTTTGCTGAATCTCCTTGAGGGGCGCGTGAAATAACGGGTCTCCCAGAAGCCGGAAGGTCGATGACCCACTCAAAACTAATCGCTCACGCCTACGGTGGCCGGGAGTCGTCTCGACATCCGGCTTTCGTGGTGTTACCGCAGTGGCTGGGATGAGAGTTGGGAATTTTCAGTCGCTCCGCCGCCTCATTCTTTGTCATCCCATTTCTTCTCGCTTCAGATCATAGTTTAAACCGGGGCCGGGTGCGATAGGTCGCACAGTCCGCACAGTGGTGACACCCGGGCGCCACCTCCATGAGATCAGAGTTGGGAATGTATGTTTGCAAAAACTAATAGAACATTTAGCAAAAACACGTTTGATAGTAATTCTGTCTTTGTAACTGAATAATATAAATGATATAAACGTGTGACTGTGACTGTTCGTAATTGTGAACGGTGTATTTGTGATATAATTCTTAGCTCGATGATTTGTGATCAGAAGTTGAAAGCAAGTATGTCTCTGGCCTGCGACGCGTAATTTGTACGTTTTCAGAACGAACGAACTCTTGTCTTCTGTTGAAATCTTGTTGACGTATTGTGACAGGTAGTTATAACCATTGATGTTAATTTTAGAAATGACACAATGTTTTCGGTCGTATTTTGCCTACATTCTTCATTACTCAAAAGTATATTAAAACCAGGAACTTATTTTTATTTTTATATTATCTTTATTTTAAGGATGTTTGAATATTAATTACAATGTTTTTTTATAATAATAAAATCTTAGACTCGCAATGCACTTTCAGTGTGATGCATGTTTGTTATTGGATGAAATGAATGGATATTCGTGTTTATGAGAGGTATAGCTTATATTATGTCAGAACAACATATGTAGAGTTTTTAAGAATGTGGGGAAGTTCATAATTTCTTCGGGACGTGGGTGCCGCTTCCCATGGGAACTACTGCCCGCACCGGGATAAAATATACCCTATGTTACTCGCAGATAATGTAGCTTTCTAATGGTGAAAGATTTATAAAATGTCCCTGATGATGCGCTGATATTTCTTGTAGTGTTTTTATAGTAGCGAAATACACACGTTGTCATATAATTTTTCTTGAAAGTAAGAACATACCATGACAAAGTGAAGTCTGTTTTCATTGATATTTTACCTACTACCAGTTTTATGGCACATCTGTTTCTGCATTATTTTCTTCATCTATAATTTTAGGATATCATTTCTTTAAATTCAGTTTTTTGCTCAAGTTACTTATAAAAGCGTTATTTTCTATGTAAAGATTGATAATAGGCCGATAAACTTACAAAGTTCAACATCCAAATATGTGTCATTATTGCACCCGCTGTTGCAGAAACGTTAACAGAAATTATCGTTCATTGCTCATCCCCCGTAGGTGATAGCGTGATAATACATATCCTATATGTTGAACCGGCCCCCAGGTAATATTCATGCAAAATTTGATTTAAATCTATGCAGTACTTTTCGAGTTCAGTGAGACCAAACATACAGACAAACAGACATACAGACAAACAGACAAACAGACAAACAGACAAACAGACAAAAATTCTAAAAACTATATATTTGGATTCAGAATCGATAATAGATCACCCCCCAAGTATTCTTTAAAAAAAATATTCAATGTACAGTTTTGACTTTCCTATCATTTTATTATATGTATAGAAGATATTCGATTAAAAAATTCGTCAATTTCGAAATTGTTTAATTTATTTAAAAAAAATGTTGTTTACGTGCTAGTTTAGGTCTACATATTTAGTTTGTTATATATTTAGTTAGTTGCATGTAAGTTAATTTAATTTGTTATATACTTAGAGAAGAAGGAGACCTACAAAAAATAAATTAGATCCCACCAAAAACATTAAATGTAAAAAAGCCAATCCTCTACGCAATTACTCCACCATAAAAAGTTTTGAGATCGCATAGAAGCCAAGTCCTGTTCAACTTTATTTGTAATAATAAATCAATATTTTGTGACTATATCAATAGTTTTGTTCACATTACAATAATATTGTCTTGGCCATGAGCACAAGTTAATAGTCGCTCCCTGAAATAATGTGTAAATACCATTGAATTGATACATTCTATATGGACATGATTTTACGATTGGATTGATTGGAATTTGAGATCACCATGGACCAAACATGCGCCATAGTAAATGTGCAGTTCATGATTTTGGATGATACTGACTGTCGGTCATTTAGTAACAATTGAAAAAACTAAAAGTATTTAATTCTGTGATATTAAACTTCATGATTGACTTTCACCTCTCCAAGATATGCTGTATTATATTTGTAGTTTATTGTGCTCATGGCCAAGTCAATATTATTGTAAAGTGAACGAAACTATTGATATGGTCACAAAATATTGATTTATTATTACAAATAAAGTTGAACAGGACTTGGCTTCCATGCGATCTCAAAACTTTTTATGGTGGAGTAATTGCGTAGAGGATTGGCTTTTTTTACATTTAATGTTTTTGGTGGGATCCTAGATTACTCCACGTCAGTCCAATTCTATCAATCTTAGTGTATTTAATGTGTTTGTCTGTGTGTATGTATGTATATGTGTGTGTGTTGCAAACATCTTATTGGCAATTCTGGGTAAGTTATTAGTGGGGTCATATGACATTATATTGGATGAATATTGTTTAGGAATAATTGGAATGGAGCACCAAATTATTACTAATATTATTAATCCTATAGTAATTTCAGGTCTCATAGTAAGAGTAACAATTAAGTAAATGAAAAATCATGTGTCTTTCATGATGACTGTCAACTACCGAATGCGTAATAAATTGTACTATTTACACTGTTGAACAAAAGCAATCAATGAAAATTCGAGAAAATCAAATCTGCATTGCTATATGTACAGACAGGAAGACAGACAGACGTAAAAATAAATCGGCTTTACAAGCTTCGTTTCACCATCTGGCTGAAGTAAGACGTGTCTGCACACAGTTACACATGTGTGTGTGTGTCTTAATGTGCGAGTACTCTGTCAATGTGTGGGTTCCTTGTACCCGAATCTGTCAAATTTTACCAATCGAACATTAAACCTTCCACTATGGCGATAAAGTTGAAAATCTATTGAAGAATTTTGACAGCTTGAGGTAGGTTGATGTGCTATCTGTAGAAGCACTTTGCAAATGTGTGGGTGAGTTCTATCTACGTGTGTGTGTACTGAAGCAATGTTTTGTATAAGCGCCATTGTATGCTGTGAAACCTTTGGTTATTAAGATTATGAATATCCCCTGAACTTGAACTCGAAAGGGGTGCGTTTTGAAGATAAATTGCCTTTTGTTTTGAGCTTTCCCTTGTTTCTGTAATGTGGCGTTTGGGATTAAAAAGTGATGTTTTTTTCGGTTGGGCTGTTGTGTGTGCAAATAAATAAAAATATTTTTTGGACAAAAAAAAATGTATTTATGATCTGTAATCTAAAATAAAGTATTAATGCTTCAACAATGACGCATAATTGGTTTTTCTGAAATGAAACCCCTAACCGTAAAAGCAAGTTAAATGAAATTTATTTTGTTTGTTCTGTTGCATGCGGAAACTTAAATAGTTTAATATTTTATTCTTTAATTTTGGATACTAAAATGATCTCGTCTTAGCCTCAGTTACCACGGCCTGAATATTACGTACCAAAACCCCTGCACTACACACTACCTTCCATTAAAAGTCTTATTAAGCTTAACTTAAACTAACTTTTATAACAAAACAGCAGTCTTAAAACAACCAAATAAGCGCCATAATGTAAACCATAGTTCCTCGTTTCCAGGAAATACTAAGATATTATTCGTAGTAAGAGATTTTCACGGCGTCGGCTGCCCACAATCTTTCATTATCCAGGCATTATTGTAGCTTTGCTGAAATTATTCCTAGGCTAATGGTCTTGTTTTGTTGCAGTGCACTCGTAAAACTGCAAGGCGTGTTTTATTAAAATTTTCATAACAAATGGTTTATGGGGTTTTGTTTGATTAAGGCTGCTGATGATTTTAATTTAAAGGGGGATTTTAAGAGGAAAATTGCTTTATTTTCCATGCATTTTACAATCGTTATCACTTGGTCATTAATCTGATAATACAAATTACTTGCCAGGCTTCGAACATTCAATGATAGAAAGTGAATTGGTGAACTTTATGGCTAAACCAATCATCAATCTTTCAAGTCTTTAGACTCAATAAAAGATAGTCAATTTAAAAAAAGTTGCATTACAAAAGATTAAAACTTAACCATTGTTTGCTTCACAATTCACGATCTTACCAAAAAGTCTTTCACATAAACAAATGATCAATACAAATACAAATGCTGGCAAATAAAATGGCACAAGTCAATATTTTGGGCCACAAGAATCACAGCTGCATTCAACAATATCAGCATCCAATCTGAGTTGAAAGCAAACGGCGGATTTTTCGATAAATAAATATTATAGAAACGGGGAATCGTTGAAGAGTATGAAATATTTTCAATTTTTTTACTTTAACTATTGATTTTTTATAAATAAGTGCTAGAGACATTTTAATTGTTGACGCTAGTGATTTAGTGATTGGCTGGCTTGAATATTCATGTTAGTTAGTTATGTTACTAAGAGATAGTTGTCGTCAATGTCTTGTTTGTTGTATATCATTGTTTACACTAAAGCTAAATTACACGGCAAAGTCCAATGTCAAAACTTGTTCAGCGTCAAAAGGTGTTAGATAGATCGATCATCGTAATACTCTAATATATTATGTAGTAATTTTAAAACTCAAATTATTAACATAATTGCTTTCAAAAGTTTTGCCTTTGGTCTTATTAACTACACAATTATGCATAGAGTTGGTATGATATTCGCGACCCTCTAAACTTTTCGCTTACCAATAAACAAATCGAGTGAACTGAAATAAAATACTGAAAAAGTAAATTAACAAATAAACTTTTCTTTTTCTCAAGTTTCTGAGTTGTACTAACTTTAATTATATTATTAAGTTTTCGCTTTTTCGTCGCATTCTTTTAAAAACATCACAATAAACTACATAAATAAATTAAATTATATTTTTGAAAAGTAATTGGTGTGGAAAACTTTAAAAAGTTGCTGCTTTTCGAGAAATAATTATGAGTACTGTTATAAAATAAGATCTTAACTTAATAACGAGGTGCTAGAAGTTGTAAGTTTTCTCGAAACAAAATAATTTGAATTTCATTAACCTTAGAACTGGGAGTCACCTTTATTAATAATTTTAAAGTTACATTGTTTTTCGTTGTAATAATTTAGCTTCACTGTTATTTAATATTGTAAGATTATGTTACATTATGAACCTATTATTTTATGACTTTTATCTTGATATGAAATCAAACATTATTGTCTGCGACATACGTTTCTATAGAAACCAAATTCACAACTTTTACCATTACTTTCACGCTAAAAAATACTCAAACCTCTTAAAATATGATATCAATATATTTCGCAGACGCTATCTAAAACGGCCGCCTCCCTCTATCAAATCTTGCCATACAAAAGTGCATCGAAGCGTTGCCCTGCTGCAATTGCAGGTACGGCAGACATCGCCAGGTAGGGGCATTACGGCAAAACATTTTTATCTCCTTTCAATTTCCGTACAAGATATCTACAAAGATTAAACGCCGTATCGAACTATCTGGAACTTCGATTAAAATCGCTAGCTTGGAAAAGCTTCGAAACGGACAAACTTCCCCCTTGTAAATATATTTATTTTTGCCGAGTTGCATCTTGGAAGCAGTTTGGAGTTTCAACTTAATACGAACGTGGGGATATTAAAACAATTTTCAAGATGTTTGGGATGCATGTCTGGCAGACGGAATGTTCTAAGACTTGATGCGATCGCTCACCAGACGAAGTTTTGTTCTACTGGTTGAAAGATCGAAATAGTTTTGTTTGAAGGCAGACTTTTCCGATTTATAGGCTTGAAAGGTTTCTATTTTAATCGATGTTCAATAAAGATTAAGCGTTAGAGGTGGAAAGGTCTACGTGTCCTATTTTTCAAAGGTTTGTTATTTTGGGTCATGGGGATATAATCTCTAGCACGTGTAGTTGACGCCCATAACAACACACCGTTCTATGTGTTAAGCAAATTTATATTTCGCCAACTTCTCTTTTTAAGTTTTAAGTTGTACATGAAAGCAGACAAAGCAGCGAGAGTACATAAAGTCTGCCGAACTGAGCTCCTAGCGGAACCATCCGACAAAATACGAGAGGGTCTCACAGTAAAGCTCCAACATTCTTAACTCGAAACATTTTTAAAATATAAAGCACAGAATTGTATCAAATAGACCGTCTGTAAGGACCGTCGGATTTTATCACAGATCTCATCACATACCATATAATTTTATTATACCTTCGCTGAGCGTGTTAAGTCCTCAAAATATCTTGATTTTCTTAATGGCTTCTTAAATGCTACACATTATCCTCACTTATCTTTACGTACTTTATACAATATACAGTATCAACGTATTTTATAAACATGTTGGAGCTTCTGGTTGCGCTTGTGCCGGGGGTTAATTTATCCTGTAACAACACAGGATAATTATATACGTATGTTTTCAGAAAGTGTTAGGTTTAGCGGTTTCACAAAAAACCCCAAAGACATTTTTGTACTTTAGTACCTAATCTTATTTGAACAGCTACCTAATTGCATTGCCACTCATAAAGATACCTAATTACGTAGAAGTTCATCTCAAACATATAAACTTTGTCAATGCATCTGAGCTACTTTTGCAAACCCGGTTAAATTAAAAAAAAAGTGCCCTATCTTTAGAAATCTCTTAAAGATACAAGATCCAGGTCAATTTCAGAGTTAATTACCCTACATTACCGAAATTAAAATCCCCATTAAACTCAGCATCCAATTTCGTCACGAACGTCTAAACACGAACATACATAACATAATCCATGAATATTATAATACAAGATTGTATCCACTAATACAATTTGATAGTGCTGTACCTAGCATATAGTCGTAACCTATTTAGCTGGTATTGTAAGCGGGTTCGCTAGTGTTGTAGTCAATTTAATTAATGAGTGCAGTCCTGAATTGGAATAGAGTTTGTCGCTAAACTATTTACGATGGAGATTGCAGTTATTGTCAGTGGGGATGTAATTAAGGAGGTTGTTTCAGACGTGTTCATTGTGCTACTTTACTGAGACAAAGACGGTACTATTTAGGTTCGGCTGTCACGTATGGAAACTTAGGCTTTGAGAATACTGAGTTTTATTGTTAGTGCTAGCTTTTGTTTGTCTGTTTTGCCAAAACTGGTTTAGGGTACAATAAAGTTTGATAATGTCGATATTGCTACAGGAAAGTTTCAATAAAATATTCAGAAAACTTAGTAACAAATTCCATAGTTAATTTTTTATTAAGCATTAACGACGACGTTGTGACCTACATATTCTCCCTCCTAAATAAATAATTTCTAAACAGTCGTGGTTCTACAAGTTTTTAAATATTCTGAAGTACATAATAATCATCAGCTTTACTTGAACTGAAGAGTAGGGTAGAGTAATTATGCTGGGGTGGGCTACCAGTCTAACCGGATGCAGCTGAGTGCCAGTATTTTACAATGAAGGGTGGCTAAAGTACCCCACATAAGATAAATCAAGACAGTTGCACATACAGTCATCAGTTCAATATACCTATCTAGAACTACAGATAAGATAAGAAAAACAATAACAAAACTCCTAAACAGTTAATAAGGACGTAAAGAGGAAGGAAGGGCCATCCGAAACTTCCATATTATCTCCGTTCAAACTGAAGGTACTTGGAAATTGAATTCAGATATTATTATGTTTATTCGACTATGGTCCCTTTATTTTATTGAGCGGAATGGTTAACGCGATTTGGAACAACGCGAATTTCTTTTTCAATTGTTTTTCGCGTAGAAATTGAATAGGTTTGCCGAAATAATTGATAGATTTATTTATGAGTGAAGAGGGGACTTATACGGTATTCATGGAAGCAAAATATAACTTTTCTGTTCAATGAAATTCTTTGTTGTTCTGTTTCTTGTTATCTTTAACAGTTCAAAGGAGTTTTAAATAAAATGTGGGTGTCTGCTGATGTTGGCTTTACTTGTTTGATTTCGAGTTTTTTTCGCCGTTTCTTTGTCTTTCTTGTGCCTCACCTTTTTATTTATGCAAATTCTTTGTTTTGTGTTTACAAACAGGTATACTCTTTCGAATAATCCAGTGTTTAGGTACTGTATATATCATTTCTTAGAAAAAATATTTGATTTCTGACACTTACGCGAATATTACACATTTAAATAAAACTACTTTTACGGATTTTATCGCGGTTATATTATATTCTTAAAAACCAGAAGCAGGTTTGTTTAACGAGGAAATTACAAGAAATGGTTTTAACATGAAAATCAACTAAGATTAGTCAAGAACGCGGCAAAATCGCATTCTGTCAAACTATAACATGTCTTGTCATAACGACGTTCGAAAAAAGAATCCTCCAAGCATAGATGCACGGCTGAATGGCGAGGTGTCTATGGTCGCTCGTCTCTGCTGCCCTCTTTGTAACTACTGGCAGCTAACACGGCCTCTCCTGATACCCTGACGTCCTCGGCAGGATCTGGGTGAGCCTGGTTGAGTCTCGGAACACCTGCACATTCAACAAGCGAGTTGGATCTGGCTCAATTTCGTCATATTTAAATCTCGATTGGTTATCGTGGTCATCATCGGTTTTTCTGAACACATGACACTTTCAGAATAAAAATTATTCGAGGACTTACAAACCTCAAACAATGTACTAATCCATTTAAAGAAAGAAAAATAAATAACATCAACTTGAAATCAAATAACAAGTACAAAATGAATAACAGAATACTGGTATACCAATCAGTGACTCGCAAATAAATAACATCAACTTTAAATCAAAAATAACAGGTACAAAATTAATAACAGAACACTGGTATACCACCCAGTGACTCACAAATAAATAACGTCAACTTTAAATCAATTAACAGATACAAAATTAATAACAGAACACTGGTATACCACCCAGTGTAAGTGTGTCGAGTGTAAGGCTGAAACATATTAGTTGTACACATATAAACACACAACATACAAAGAAATCATGTAAATTATTAACCTGGTTTGGAGTGTAAAGCTGAAACATATTAGTTGTAAGAAGAAATACGATTACTTTTACTTATTAGTTAAACCGTGGGTGCAAGCGTGCACTCAAGCGCAAGAAATATGTTATCAAGAACAAATACTCGAACTATACGGAAGTCATAGTCAAATCAAGTCATAGTCAAGCCAGGGGCTCAAAATATACGGAAGTCATGGTCAAGGCAAGTCATAGTCAAGCCAGTTGTTCAGACTATACGGAAGCCATAAGCCAGGGGCTCAGACTATACGGAAGCCATAAGCCAGGGGCTCAGACTATACGGAAGCCATAAGCCAGAGGCTCAGACTATACGGAAGCCATAAGCTAGAGGCTCAGACTATTCGGAAGCCATAAGCCAGGGGCTCAGACTATTCGGAAGGCATAAGCCAACAGAACCAGCAGGAGCACCAGCACAGCAGCGCTCGTGCCACGACCAGGAGCACCGGCAGAGCAGTGCTCGTGCCGCAATCAGCAGCACCAGCACAGAAGCGCTTGGGCCACGACACGGCCGTTACACATTCTCGTGTATAAGTCTGCGAACAAGCACTTGCGACATACATTTCGTTCGGCCACTTCTGACCATTAAAATCTGGAAAGCTTTTCGCTCTCAAAGAAATAAATTCAAGGCATAACTTTGAAACTATGTCTCAGAAATATCATTATTACTAATCATGTATCAGCAACGCTGAAAACACAACTACCATTACGGTTTGATAAGTTACGTGTAGTTAACTTCACTTCAGCTTTTGCTACACAGAATACTCATAGGTGACAATACCAATGGTTGGTACATTATTACACATTTTTCCACTTAATACAGCTAAGAGCATAATTACTTCAGATGTGTAATCAAAACAATAGAACAGATCACCTGACCTCAAAGCATGATATGCCAGGTCTGCTATCCACTGGCTTTCATTACCGGGGTATGCCAAATGAGATACTGGCCGTCAGCACTACGTACAGCATCCAAAGCTTGTGCAGCAGCACAGCACCCGGGGAGCATGAAGTGTCACAGCACTCTTACTATGTCAAACGACACAGCACCTGGAGCGCTTGCACCATCACCTCACACAGCTTAGGCTTATCCTCAATACCTGTAGTCAAAAGACAAGCAAGCAAGCATCTGGCTAAGGTAACCAAATGTTCAATTGACAGACTCTCAAGCATTGTCATGTTACAGATTTGAACATTAGTTAACATCAAAAATTAATGCCGAATTACATAATCAGTAAAAGAAAATAAAAACTAAGGTCTGAAAACAGACTTTCAATTTGTAAATTGTAAAATGGCACCAAAAATCTAGAGCCTGATGCACAATTTTAACTATTTCATTTCAATGAAAACAATTTGAGTAAGTCAATATCAAATCAGTGTGCATTTATACCACAAAAGCAGTAAACTTATATTTCTGTGTTTGAAACTCTCATGAGCAGAAAGTTTAGAAATAAATATTATTGAGCTCATTTACATAGTAAGCCTGTTAGTTATCTAACTCAAGTTCTCATACACATTCAGTATGTCTTTAACCAATAAACCACCAAGATGGATTACAAGACATGTATTACATAAAGGCTATAAATCGGATTGATCTCACCATTCACATACAGGTAGGTACATTACAGAATTCTTCCCATAACATCTGGAGCATAGTAGGAGCAAGGCATGTTGTTCACGGATACCACAGCAATACATAGGCAGAAACTCATTCCACCCAAAACACACGAGAGCAGCATCAGCGTACTAAGCTCGAGCAATTCTCGAGCCGCCTGCATAGCATTTTGAATCTACCAATCTATGTAACGCACTGCAATCCATTACAAAATAAAATAGAACGGCAAAAACTTCGGTAATGGCGGATATCCTTACACCGCGTCGTACTTAATAAAAGTGCCAACGAATCTGAAACTGAAATCAAAAACTTTATAGTGGGAGTGAGACCATCCCACTTCTGATCTTAAAAACCAGAAGCAGGTTTGTTTAACGAGGAAATTACAAGAAATGGTTTTAACATGAAAATCAACTAAGATTAGTCAAGAACGCGGCAAAATCGCATTCTGTCAAACTATAACATGTCTTGTCATAACGACGTTCGAAAAAAGAATCCTCCAAGCATAGATGCACGGCTGAATGGCGAGGTGTCTATGGTCGCTCGTCTCTGCTGCCCTCTTTGTAACTACTGGCAGCTAACAATATTATTTAATCCCGACGTTTCGGATCCTTTACAGCATCCATGGTCACGGGCAGACTAAGGTGTTGGTCGTCTTGATATATTAGTTACAAACAGCTACCCTACATTTTGTTGATTATTATTGACAATCCGATTGTATCCGAATGTATTTTTTTTATAAAAGATAATTAACCATTACTAATTAATTGATCATTACTAATCATCATAAGTTTTAGATATGTTTTAACAATCTGTCAAATTACAATCAAAAAGTAGCAAGGTAAAGTGACATGTCTATTTCAGTTCCCATCTTAGAAACCTATTAACGAGTTGAAAACACTGAATCGATCTCTCAAATTGATTGTAAAACTTTCTGGACGACTTGACAGATTCAATTTCCGTAAATTCTCGAGGGAGCCGAAATTTCTAATGAAATAAATAACATTTACCTAAGTATTGGTTCGTCTAGTGAGAGCGTTATAATGGCTGAGTTTTAGATTTTGAAGTTCAATTTTCTCAGGTGTAAATGTTTTATTTTACGAAAACGGGTGAGTTATACTTATGTGTGTAAATGCATAGTATGCACATACATTGATTTATCTGTGCTGAACATCTTTGAGCTTACACATAGGTATAAATATAATGACATCTCTGTAGTTTAGCACTTATCCGCGTGCCAAAGATCATTTTAATCGCTATTCTAGCGCAAAAAACACACATTAACTCATTTTGTCATGTCATAAACTTGATCAAGGAAGCTAAGATAATTATTAGCAAGTAAAGTACACTCGCAATCAAAACTAATAAATGAAAATTTGACATTATAACTTATTAATATTCCATACGAGTGCCGCTGATCGGTTCATTTGGACGATATTTAAATGACAATTAAATTGGTTCGGCCCACACATCTGTGTTACAATGGCTGATTATTTCTACGTAGATTAACACGTATTCCGTATTAGTGTGTTCGTGTTCAATGTTTATAATGTGTCCTGGGGCTGTGTAATGAGTGTATGCGTTTGACTAAATATAAATTGTGGCTTTGTGAAGTTTGGTATGGTTGTGTGAATGGGATTTGGTTTGATATTTTCTTAACTCTTTTTAGAAAAGTCAAAGGTTTATTGTTATCTAGGTAAAATAGGTTTTGTATTTGACCTAAAAAAAAACAAATTATTTTGATATCAAGAGTACTTATGTTATTATTGATCTGGATTCAAATATTTGTTATCGACGTGAAAGTTTTTCTTTTTATTTGGATATGGTAGAATCCTAATTATGTAGTCTTTGAAAATCACTCTAAATTATGGACTGAATATGCAAATTATCAACAGCGATAAAACAAGCAAGTTTATTCAAAAACAAATGTATATGTGTCCAAAACTGCAACATATTTCATTAAACTTTCCAATATCGCTACTTTTAAAAGAAAACTTATCTGTGCGACTAGTCAAATATATTTTAGAGAGATATTATTCAGCCGTCTCTTGACTAGAGTTATATGATACGTCAATTGCGATTTATTCTAAGACGGAGGCAATCTCTAGATAAATGACCTTTCGCAATACTTGGGAGGCTGGCATGTCAACGAGTTTCAGAAGGTTAAATTAGGATGACAGTTTTAAATAGATGTCGATTTTCTGCCCCTTGAATTTGGTAAAAAGTGTCATCGTGCTGAACCTGCCACACACTTGAAAATATGTAACTACAGAGCCAATTACAGTACTATAGTTAAAGCCAAAATCAATGTAGATTACTTTAGGTAAAACCTGTACTATTTCTACTAGTCCAGAAAAGACATGAAGAGCCCAGCAGTGGGCTAAAGTTTGAATAAGGTCTTCAGACATTGAGACGTTCAAAAAGAGACCATACATGTTTTTATGTTTTTCAAAACATTACAATATCTTCTAAATCTTACAAGACGATACTTCTGATATACCTACCAAGTCCTGCGGTCATGTGCATACAAGTTGCGCAGACAAAGCGGATGCAATTCTAAGTTATTTGTTTGACGCCAACTTATATGTACGAGTGTGCAATAGCGCTGTCTTTCAGATGCGATGGATGCTGTTTGTGCTGAAGATCTGTAGCGAGTTGAGATGATATGTTGGTAGGGGTCGTATTTGCGAAACTTAAATTGTAAGGTAATGGTTTTGATAGAAAGTTTCAGGAAACTTGTAGAAATAATGGTATAACTAAAATAGGTACAAGATATTTTTATAGTTGTTGTGTTTTGACTTCTTATTATGAAACATAGCTCTAAAATCAAAAATTTTATTTTTTATTTCATACTAATATTTCACGGTATGATTTCCCGTCAAAACATTTTATTCGTGTTTCATGTCTTTCAATGCACGCACAACCTTCATACTGAATTTCAGTATGAAGAATACCTTCAAACTCAATGTGCTAAACAAACGAACACTGCAAAACAAATTGCACAACACAAACAATACATTCTTTAATAATTGCATTCGCACAGAAATCCTCTCTTTCTAGGAAATTTCAATCACAGTGTCAGCCAATTATTTGTTAGCTTTACAACTTTCTTAGAAAACGGAAGAGACGGTTAGAAAAATCGCAGGTATTTTTCTATGTCTAGATTTGCATAACAATGCTATCTCGGAGAAGTCTTTCCATTTGAGAAAACAAGACTTTACTATCCTATTTTCTAATGCTAATAGTGTTATTAAGAAATTCTTGCGTTTTTAGAGTGCATCTAAGGATAAAATGGTCTTTCTGTCACTAGGATGTATCTCATGAAGCGTGATAGCTATTTTGGTAGCTAACATTTTAACTGATACTGTAGTTTACTTTGACTTAGGTACAAACGCACTGTTGCCAATGTACCTACGGGACCCTTTGTGCACGAGTTCGATTCGCACTTGTTTTTTAAACAATTTATACGGTGACATTTAGAAGAATTACAGAAGAACTGTGAAACAAGCCAATACATTTCACTTTCGTTCGGGGATCAGCACAGAATTATGCGTTATGTGATAGGAATAAACAAAGATATACGCGGACGAAACAAAATGGTGTAAAGGGTAACTCACACGAGGTGTGAGTACTCTAATTTGTAATTTTTTATTAAGTTTTTAAGTTTCATGATTGTTCCGAAATCATTTTCTGACACTGGTGACCAAGTTTAGTTTAAAGGGTATGCAATTTACGTGAAAAAGTACCAATTCAATTAGCCTAATTTCAATAAACATATTTGACTTTTACTTTACTTTTTCACACCTCAAGCGCATGATACACCACAAATTAAGATCATCGATACTATTATTTGGACAACCATTATTACCTACATAATCTTCGTAACATAATAATTAATTTGAAATATCTCAAGTACACGCTCAAACGTATTAATTTTTACATCAGTAATTAATGAAAAAACGTAGTAGCCTACTTAAATAATTAACACAATTTATCTTAGCTAATAATTAATGACGTGTCAGTATCTGACAGACGGCTGTAGCGAACCAAATAATGTATAATATAAGTAGCACTTATCATAATTATTCATTAAAATAAGGTTTAAGCTTTAATAATATCCAGTTAACTGCCACAAAACTATTGGGAGTGCATTGTCTTTCTGAAATTCTGTAATTAATTACAAAGTTAAATATTAGCAATTTAGTTAAGCGCTGGATAATTTATCAGCACGTGGATTTAACTCGAGTTTTAATGTATTTTTGAATAATGGATCCAAGTTGAGAGAACTGAAAACCTGTATCCATAAAAGGTTAAGTGTTGTATTTATTGAACGTAATTCATATAATTTGAGCCTTAATATTTTCTATTCATTTAAATAAACGTAACTTGTGTACATCAATTCCCTCGCGGGCTTAAGAATTATTTTGAAATAAATTCAGACCATATTTTTTTCATTCAATCAAACAAGCTCAATCAAAGAGGCTACACAACTCTTACTACACTCACAGATCACACACATTATAATTCTTTAATCTCAATCAACATAAACACAACAGACACACCACAATTAAAGTATTACATAGCCAATAATCAAGATACACTTACAGAGTTTCAGTAAATTTTTTCAGCAAAATGGTGGGACGGACGCCATCATGTCGCTAAAGGATGTGCTGAAAATCAGCGCTGTGGCACCAATTTCATGTGGTTGAGGTCGCAGCATATGCTGAGCACGTTCTTTTTTTTGCGCACGCACCAAAACATTTGTTTTATATGATAGGAATTTGTGAAATTGTATTAATTAAAAAATTTTTTCTTCTTAATGTTTATCGATAACAATGTGATAGTGACTTTGACAGGTATGGTCCACAGATAATAAAAATCTATGAGATAGGATAGAGAGCGACGCTGTGGACCATAGATTAAAACTGTTATTTAGTATTAAGTTTTTTAATGTTATTTCTGTTTATCTTGTAATAATTTTCCTTGTCTTGTTATTGTGTGTATACGTGTGCGTCTGTGCAAAAATAAATTATTTTTCTTTCTTTCTTTCTTTCTTTCTTTCTTACTTAATAGCTAGAATAGATAGTAAAGAAGAACTGAACATATTTTACTTGGCAGATATGGTTTTCATTTTTTTTTCTTATTTCTGTTTTATTCTGTGTATATTGCACATTCTGTTATCTGTTACAGTCTTTTTTATCGTCCCACTGCTGGGCACAGGCCTCTTCTCACACGGAGAAGGCTTGAGCATTATTTTATGAATATTTTTTTTAATGAACTGGATTTTAATTATTTTTTTCTCAGCACTTTCAACCGTTCTGTGTGAGTCCCTCCACCACGTAAAGTCGAAAAACCCGGCCGTTCTTGGCGTGACGGCTGAGCCCTAAACAATGTCGTTACGGCCACCGTTCACAGTAAACTGACATTTATGGGCCATTGCCCTACTAAATGGGCCGAACACAATGACACAACTTATATAGAAATGACACAAATTATTGGTGTGTTATTATTTTTTCGGAAGATCCTGATAGATGGATGATGGAGAATTAGCTTTTGAGATAGTTCTTTTGAGTTATGATATTTTGGAAGACGTTAAATTATGAGTGGCGGCTGATATTTCTAAATCGAACTATTCTACAGCCAGCTGTTGCGGGTAACCTGAATGTTTGAAACACAGCCTTATCAAGCGTAGAATGGCTCCGGCAACTGAATTGATATCTGATAGGGCTGGAGCCTACTATACTGACTAGACAAGGCCCACAGACAGGGATCAGGGATACTTGAAAAAGCTAGGCAGATAATGATTATGACTTTTTTATTTTCATGCTATTTCAGGTGCTTCGATCAGATTTTTGGAGTAAGTTGTAGCGGTAAAAGCATTTATGAAATTAAAACACGTTTTGACACAAAACATTCATCGTATATACATAATTAAATAAAAATAAATAACCAAATAAGAGGTAAAGCCATTTTGCATACAAATCTGCCAATGAAATGCAATGATTATTACAATTAAAACCAAATGAGTTGAAAACACATTGCAAAACTGACACATACCTGCAGTGGTTTCATTGAATATTATAACAAAATTAAAATATGTAATTGCCAAAAACATACTGGAAATAACAATTGAAAAGGCGATAAGCTGTCGCTATTATTTTATAGTAATTAATCGGTACTCATTTGCAAATTAATATTCATAAATTACAATGGCATGCGATTATCAATTTACACATTTTATTTTATTATCGTTAATGAATTTGGCATTGTTTTAAATGTTTCAGTTCACATTCCTCGTCATTTCCTGCTGACGTTTTCCATTTGCTCTAACAGAAACATGCTTTAATTTTCTTATTTTCCTATGGCACAATTTATATAAATCACTTCAAACGTGCATAGTAGGTAAGCCTTATGATATGGCTAACAAAATGCTGATAAGAACCTACATCTAAGTAGATAAAAAGTAGAAAGATCACAATTCACTTTCCTAGCAAATCCTCTAGACTTGAATAATTAGGTTTGTCTGACACGTGTACACTTGTCTGAAATACGAGTAAACTTTTAATCTAAGCCTAGATTTTCCATTGAAATACACAGTACAATTTTATTTTTACTAGACAGCATTAGAAATTGGACCCAAATGAAATTTCATAAAAGATCGTTCAAATCTAGGACTATCATTTTGAATATAATAGTGAAACTACAGCGATTTATTATTTTATTTTATTTTGAAGAATTTATTCATACAATTACGTCTGTCGTTGCTGAATGAGTTTGCTGTGTACCTGAATTTCAATAAAGTAACTCGTAATAGATAGCTTCGTTATTTGACTCTATTTTGCCTACAATATGTTTCAAGATACAATACACAGAGATAATTCTTGTATAGAAATTATTGCTTTGTACCTACATACAATATACTTTTTGACATACCTAATTATCTATTGAACTTGAGTATTTCATCCTAATTATACTTTTCAACTCGACAAACACAATATATTTTTTACCAACTTCAAGACACTCGGTCATTAGAAAACATGTTCAAAAATATTCTACAAAATAAAGTTACTCACGTCGTTTTTCTTCTGTGCACTTCAGTGAACAAATTACTGCTGAAAACTTCACTCAGATCCAAAATTATTCAAGCAGCCTAAAACAACTGCTTACCAAACTAAGCACACATAAAACAATTGGAACACTTACACAACGCTTTAGAATATGAATATAATTTGAACCCTCTGTCTTCAGAACCTTTATATTATAATGTATGTCCCATTTAATTCTAGCATAAGCAATATTTTAGGTTTAAGCATTATGTACAGGCATAATCTCTTAAATGTTACGCAGACTTGATTTACTGCAGACCTTTGTTTCAGTTGATATATAATTTATACATGTGTTATATCTTTCTTTGTATTTTTTATTAAATAAATGAGTAAGAAATGTTTTATTTTTGGATTGCTCAGTCTTTATAAGAGGGTGTCTGACACTTAGTATCCGTTAAATAGGTAATTCCTATTTGCATGCATCAAAATTGTTTTGACCTCTTGACTGTCAACAGTTTGCTGCAGTATTTTAAATAATTTCATTTTCCAATTACGATTAGATTCAGTATAAAGACATTATCAAAAAGAGCAGCAGACTTATCAAAAATCATATTATACAAACAAACATTTCTTTTTGTAAGTATATTGTGATAGTGTCTCGCGTATGACTTTCAAGTAGCGAATTTAGCTTAGCGAGCGAAGTAGTAGACATAAATTGTATTATCTGAAGCTAAGCTCGGATCACTGCTACTATGCGTGATTTATTGAGAGTAACCCTATTTAGAATTCCATCTTAGATTTCTGCAGCGCATAAACAAGATTTTTCTTTTACTCATTTTTGTTGCTCACGGCTATTTGCTGTTATGGAGTATCGAGGAAAGTCCATTTAAGTTTTCTTGTATTTTAAAATAGAATAAAATCAGGCCAGGAATTGCAAGAGTTAGGGTTTTGGATGGCAAAAATGCGAGTATGTACAAAATGTTCAATGGAAAATGAACAATATTTTCTGTGTTTTGGTAAAATGAAATAAAATACAATTTTATGCTAACCAGCATTCAAATAATACCTACATATATTTAGAAATAAACCAAGCATAAGTCAAGGTATGCCAATTGTCATGTTGGTTGACGTTCACCATGACAAATCGCTCTGTTCCCCTAAGGAACACGTTCCGAATATATTAACAAAAATACGTCCACATGCTTCCTGTTCCGAGTGATTAAATTCATACGTGTTGCATGTTTATTAATAAGACACGGTAGGTATATGTGTTTATTGTGAAAAGACGAAACATTTTCTTGGCCTATTTTTATTAACTTTGGTGAGAATATACTTACTTGTATGACTTACGTATATAGAAGCCTACTTATATAGAATTTGCGTGTAGTAACTTAATGTAACCTTTGTGTTTGCGATTACCACTTGAATCGCCATGCCATGCTGTTCAAGTGTTCCTTGAAAGCTGGTTATTTTAAAGAAAACAGATGGTTTCACGTTGCTTCGCCGCACACAAATTAAGCATGAATCTCTCAAGTCATTATTTTGCTAAAAAGATTTATGTTTTTTTTTTCAATAATTGTAACTTGTCTCATTTCTTGATCATTATTTGCTAAAAAAAAAATCATATCTGATATCATAAAACCTTCATGGTTGGTACACCACTGTACTGCAAATTGACCAAGTTCTCAAGTTTGCGCTTTGTACTTAACTATAACTTCTAAGTAGCCCTAGAACAGTTTACATACAACTTCTGATAACACTACCTGATATCTAAACTTGAAGTTTAAGTAGAAGTGTATCGGGAAACCTGCAAAGCGCTGAAAACTTACATCTCTAGCACTTAACTAATTAGTAATTCTCGTAACTTGCGGGAGATGTGAGGTTTATATTAGTTTAATACTCTATTTGGAAAAGGATGTGTTAGAGTTGAAGGTTAGGAACAAAATAAGTAGGTTGCGGATCAATCATTCAGTCGAATTAGAAGAAAACGTCCAAAATCTTTGCCTATTCGGATGTTTGTTGAAAAGATTTAGTTTGTAGTTTTTTCAGTCGTTTTTGTGGTGAACAAAAATACCTTTGTTTTATTTTCTCTGAATATTTTGATTTGTTTTTTTTTTCACACTCATCTGTTCAAAAGTCTTAGAAGAAGTTATAGAGGACTGAATCTCAGTTTGATTCCTCGAACCATCCCCTCTATTTAAGCCATAATAGCACAGTGCAGTCGAACTACAAAGCCTTCTTTTTTACCGCGATAACACCATTTAAGTATGTGATCAAAATTTTTCAATCTCCGGTCAGCACAGAAATGGCTTTTAAATGTACCTGAAGTATTAAGTTGTCACACGATGGCTCGATTTGGATGCAAGCCAAAAAATAGATGCGGTTTCGATCCAATTGGCAGTCACTTTATTCAAGTATTATTATCGTAATATATCAAGTTTTAAGTTATAATGCCATGAATAAGAAGAATGATTAGTTTGCGAAGAGCTCACAAGATAATACTCATGTTTTGTCGTGTCATTGTCATTAAAGATAATGCACTTAAGACTAACTTTTCATCATCATCATCATCATCAGCCTATCGCAGTCCACTGCTGGACATAGGCCTCTCCTCTCTGTGGGCTGGCCATATTAGCCGAAGAACCGATAACCGTTGGGGTAAACGAGTTCTAGAGTGGAGACCGCGCCTCGGCAAACGTAGTGTAGGACGTCCTCAGGCACGGTGGAGTGATGACTTGCGCAAGACGGCTGGCAGGAGCTGGATGCGAGAAGCCGAAAATCGATCTCAGTGGCGTGCACTTGGAGAGGCCTATGTCCAGACTAACTTTTACTATTCATGATTAATTATTTTCAATAGAGAAAGCATTTGTTTACAAAACACGTCAATTTCTAAACGATAAACAGATAGGTACAGGAACCCAAATTGACCGACTTTAGCCGTACTTCGCAGTACACAAACTTATCAAGAGATTCTCAAAGCTATTAAGCGTTACATTAAGGACTCATAATCCACTACTAAACGTGATTTTCCTTAACTTATACCTCATCCACTTAATAATATTATATCCCTTTTAAGACAGTACACGTGCGTAAATACCCTTTTTTATTATGTTGGGTAATAAGTGAGACTATAGCCACTCAATTGAACGACAAATATACGACCCTCAGTGCTCGCACCAGTAATTTTTATTTCACCCAAAACTGGATGAAAGCCGGCCAAAAATTTAATTTACTTGAATAAAAAAAAGAAAAAATATTGCGTTCAATTTGGAAGAGTACGTCTGGGTAATATTGGGCTATCATGTTGTGAACAGTTTTTCGATAAATAGAGTATTTTTTATAATTTACAAATTATTAAGCTCGTGGTACTAATAAAATCACATTTGTCTTGGTTTGTATATATTTGTCGTGATAGTTGTAAAATTTTCAAGGCGAGTCAAAGGTTTTTATTGGTACAATCACTGGGTATGTAACAAATGAAATATAAAACCTGAAAAAATAACAGACTCTTTGAGAGGTGGCCATGAACTAGTTCATTTTTTTAATACGGACTTTTGAAAAAACACTGCATAACCTTTGACCTTTTCAATCAAACAAATCGATTGTCATACTTCACACTTTTTTGATTTTTGTATCGTGTCAAAGGTTTTGAAAAACCAACGCGTCAAACATAAATAGTAGGAATCCGACACAAAATAGCACACGTTCGGAATTTATTATCACTATGTGGGTTCCGTTCCGTTTTCCCCAAACGTTTGATGCCGTGATAAATTCTTTACATACGCATGTATATTTATAGGAATGTCTGCGAATGAATTAACGACTGCGTGTTACGGAAAATGTTTCATTAGGAAGCTAGTTGTAGCTCGCAGTTGTATTCCATGTTTTATGGAACTTTCTAAAATAAAAGTATTATGCGCAAGGAGGTTTTTAATCATGGAGTTTGGGTTTATGTCCACGTTACAGACAAGATATATATTTTCTTTTCAGCAGGTAAGGTTTGAAGGAAGAGAAATAGATCATTTTCTGGCATTGGTATGGTATATATCAATGGTGTACAAACGGCTGATAATAATGACGAACAGTAAGTAAGTAGCGCATTGAAACAGAAAACTTTACCTACATGAAGAAATCAACAATACCAAAACATACCAACATAGGAGATCTCCCATACAAACTATTCAGCAAATATCTTAATAAAGAAACCTAAACCGCACACAGAAACCGCTACAAATCCAGTACACACTGAAGATTTGTAGCGATCGTAAGGAATTGTGGTCCGATCTAAGAATTGTACATGATGTGGTCGTTCGACTGGGGCTTACAATCCGCCTGACAATGGCCGGCGTCGAATAATCTCGAACATTTCGCGTCTATTCAATGGAGTAGGTAGCGTTGTGTGGTATAACGTCTTGTGTATGAGATTGTGGAAAATATGTTGTGAATTAAGTGGTTAGAACCGTGTGATTTTGAGAGTTACATATAAATGTGGTATTTAGTTTATGAAAAATAACATTATTATACTGCCAAGTATAATTCCATGTAAGTAGATTTAGCAAGAAAGAGAACACACCGAAATACCCATGAATATTCGACTTTATAATAATGCCTAGTAGGATTTTGTTTTGTCAGAAACATGAAAAAAATACAAAGTAATTCTGACGTAAAATAGAATAATCAAGAAACGGCAGAAAAATTCCAATTAACTAGAATAATCGAAGCTTTTGTTTCATTTCCAATCGCTCACTGCTACAGTGTGTTCTTTAAACAAAAGAAAACCTTTTCTGTTACCTTTACCTTTTTTCTAAGTATATTTAAGCCGTATTCGTTTCAAGGAAAGTTTATGCGATTTTTTTTTAATTCTTGACACATCCGTTAATAAAGCTGGGTACACACGGGTGAGGCGCCACGCCAAGAGTGCACAAACGAAGCCTTTCGTACGCGTATCACGTAATACCGTGGAAGACTCCACTCCCAGTAAGTATATTATTATGTAGACTAGGTTTGGAAGCTTCATTGAAAGGGGAAGATTTCCTGTCACGTGAAAGGGTGTTTAAACTACCTACGAAAGTACGTGTATTTGTGAAAAAAACACGAAAATCGGTCCTCTGCCTTTAGTGGCACGAAGAATCGTGCGAATATACCTAAGATAAAATTTTATACCACGATTTTGTGGTTATTGATATTATAAAGGAACTAAAAAGGTTATGATGGGTTCGAAGCGAACGTTGAATTTATATTTGGGTTTCATTCTGTGATTATAGTTTAGGAAGTACGTGACGGCGTGTTTAGGGACTACGAATCGACTTGTTGGTTGCGAATTTCAGTTTCAGTGTCATGAAGTATGAATCAAAGCGTAATGTTATCTAAGATTAAATGTATCATATATTTCATGTACAAGATTCTAACTGAGGATTAGATACGCATATAAAAAATCAAAATGACATACGTTCGAGCCTGTTTTCAATGACATACAACATCATACACCGGCCTTGAGACAACCTACAATGTCACCGTTTACTGAAAACAATTGAAATACTCGCGTGAGAACTAAGCCTAGAAACAGACAGCTTAGATATATTGGATTAGGCTTATATTTGGCGTAAAGTACTTTCTTAACTTAGAACAAAAACTAAGGTGTAGGTACCTAATAAATCTGTTCATCAGATTGAATCGAATTTCGAGAAGCTAAAGGTTAATCTTCGGTTCTGGTTAAGTCGAAGTTGATTTGACATCATTTTCTCGAATGACCTATTTTCATCTTCAATGACTTTCATGTTAAGGGAGACCTTCCCCGTAAGGTGAGATGACGATAAATATTTATTACTCATTAGAAGGCTGTGAACGCATCAAGGTACTCATAATGTATAAGATTGCGGTCTTAATGTATTTATAAGGAACCTTTCAACGTGTAACCCTAATCGGATCAAATGGCTTCGTATTTTAATGGATTTGTAATTTATTCATAAAATCTTCGGACGGGTTTGAATATTTTAAGTAAGCTTTGATTATCAAAGTCATCGAGGGTGAAGTTGGGAAGATTTTTTAAACTTCTCTAATACTTTCCCATTATCTATAACGACCTAATTTTATACATTTTAATGGCTTATGTTTAACTGATCACCAGATATATAAAATGAAACTCGCATTTTAATGTAAAACTATCACCAAAGTTTTAACACTTTGCTATCCTATTTAAGTGAAATTACTCCAAAATAAATCATGCGTAAGCCAAAAATAGTAAATGATCACCAAAATTAAACCACCATTTTAAAGTAAGATTATAACCAAAGTTTTTAAATTCTGCTATCCTATTTAAGCAAAATGAGTCCAAAAAAATCATTGTTATCCCAAAAGTAGTAAATGATCACCAAAAGTAGTAAATGATCATCAAAAAAGTTTTTACATCTTGCTATCCTGTTTAAGTAAACTGACTCCAAAAAAATAAGTTCGGCCTGATAAAATAAATGTAATAACATTATGGGGACCCTTTTCCTGCACTAGCGTGGAAAATTGTCTATTGCATGCCTCTAAACAGTGCGATAAGAGTGTATTGAGAAACACATTCTTCTTCTTCTTTCTCCTGCCCTGTCCCCAATTTTACTTGGCGTCGGCGCAATATGTCATTTTCTTCCATTTTCCCCTGTCACTCGTCATACTGACACTCACGCATGCATTGCAAGCCGGACACATAACTTAATATGGCTTCATAATACTTTATTTGGTAATAAGCCTACATTTTATGGCAATCACAGTGACTTATTTAGGCAAAAATAATACATTAATTTGGTCGTCAAGAGTTGGTGATCATTTACTAAATTTGGTGGTCGAATACAATTTAAAGTGAAGTCGTGACTAAAATAGCTGGTACTATTACATTTTTAGACTTTATTTTTCTGGTGTTCAGTAGATATTTCTGGTTACAAAACTTAGGGTATCAAAGCATTTTATGGTGGTCATTATATTTGTTCCCCATTTTAATTCTCCGATGACGGAGGCCAATCCCTTTCTCTCATTTCGTAATAAAAAACAAAATATACTTTGTCCATCCAGAAAAATACTACACTGTGACGTTAATTAACTAACTGTACTTATATAATAAAGCTAAAGAGATTGTATATTTAATAAGTGCTAGTTTTATAGTAAAAAATATGGTACATGTGTATATGAGTGGTTCCATCAAATTTATCTGTAAAAACTGAAAAGATTTTGTTCAGTAACTCAAGACATTTGATCTCAAGCCATCATTCATTATTAAGACTTCACTACATATATTAAAACTTTCAGATCAAGATTCACAGATGCGTAATAAACTATCGTTTAAGAGCCCAAAACTTCGTGTGACTTGTAGACAAAGTTCAATTTCAACTGGTATTCCAGTTGTCTATTTGTTAATGAAAGAAAAATCTCAGATTTCCATATTAATAGGAATTTTGTAGAACTTAGGTTGTATAATTCAAAACACTAAGTGTTTTTAAAGACTTCTATAAGTATTTGTGTCGTACTTACATAAAATTGTCGAAATTAAGTTAAATTATTTTGACCGGTCAAGTTTGAAAAGGCAGGAAAATCGTCAACTTTTGAGACAGACAGCAGACGTGGGTAGTACCTGAAGGTAGAATTTCATTAATTTAACAAAATATTTACCGATACCGAACTCACTCTGTGTCAAATATAGCTACAACAACATCAAATCTTAATCTGCTAATTAATAAAATCGGTAGGTAAATCAAGAAAGGTCAAAAGTTAAAATAGATACCTACCTAAATAATTCAAGAGGCAATATAGGTACAAAGGAGAAAAAGTTCTAGAAGCTTCCACAACCTGCATGAAACCCTGATTTAGACAAGATAATATCTCAAGGAAGCAATTCTGTTCTTACAAGACCAGCCACTAAACGGGGTCGATCAAACGCAATCAATTGCCTATTAAGGCAAATTAACATTCAAAATTACGGGGATCTGTTTCCAAATCACGTCTAAATCATTCCATTGGAGTTGTATCTAGCAGCTGACTTCGAAGGCAGCGTTTAATCAGTATGCCGCAAGGGCTGGCACGAGGGATGAAGAATTTACCGAGAAGCCAGGGAAATATTCGCAGTTATGTATCGGAAAATTGAGCAAGACAAAATATTACACGTGCCGTAGAGGAAATTGAGAAATATTTTTGCCGGCTTTTTTTTTTCATTTTGGCCATACGTCATTCTCCAATTATGAATTTTATAGATGTTAAGGAATCTAAAGGGAAATCTATAATAGTCACATAATTATGCTTAATCAAATCTACCTCAAGAACCGATTCTAAGAATGTTGCTTCTAAAAATAAACCAGGAAAACGGGGAATTCTTGTGTCAAAATCCTAATTGTCCGTAATTATATTAATCGGTATATTAATCACATAAGGAAGTCTCAGTTTCAATTAACAGCATTCTACCTGTTAATTAGAATGGATTGCTGGTATCCCAAGAGTACTATTAATTAGTTAAATTGATTGATTTACATATAATCGCCACTTGCTAGCGTACATTACCTGCACGTATAAATAATAAATGTACTTAAACAACCCAATTATAAATCCTTCTTTGAATAAATAAAAATGCCTTTACTATAAAAAGAGTAGAAGTATTTCTAAGGCAACATTTCTCGGAAACAAGGTCTTTATGGATAAATGTACTTTTGTGAATCTAATGAAATGATATTCAAGTCTATTTATATACGTTTACTATAAATGTTTCTGGAATTCAAACGAAGTCAGAACCAGCTTTAAGTACAGATAAAAATAATGCGTTGCCATAAATAGCCATAATAATATATTCGCGCGGAAATGTACTTGAAGCAGCCCTGTTCAATTGGAGGCGGGGTTTTGTATCCCTGGCGATTTACATAATAGCAACCTCGGCATTAGTGATCGCAAAATGTCGTCAACCAAGTATAAGATAATGTCGCTTACATTTTACGTTAAAATAATCTGTCCTTCTTTCAATTCTTGTGGCTTTCATTACGTGGCATCGCAGTTACTTAAATAATAAATCAGAAAAAATAACGTCCTAAACACAGACTCTTATCTCTCTCCAATTTTGCAGAGTATAAAATTCTTCCTAGGTACTCTAATCTGTATGTACTGTTTGGAGAATAATTTTGTTACCAGTCCCTATCAGTACCTTTCTCTTATCAGTATCATCCAAAGCATCGGTCTCTTATTCCAATCCTCAACCGACACTTACTTCATGAATAATGATCCCCACTACTATACCTAGGAAAGTAAAGTACATAATATGTTAAAATGAATCCTAGGACACAGACTCACAAATAAGAACCAGTTCGCAATACAACAATTCAAAGTCACAGCAATAACTATTCATACACCAATACAAGAAGTACAGTTTCCCACAGTTACATCACTAGAAAATCCTCACCAATACATAAGATATAAGTCCAATACTTGTAGATAGCAGCCCTATTGAATCTGTGGCCCGTGACGTCACGGGATGATTTGCATAATAACACCCCCGACCTCCATCCCCGTCGCATTGGGTACAAGTGATGAATGAACGAGGTTTATACGATTGATTTACCACGATTTACGATTAAAATGTTTTTGGGTCACGAAATTGGAGGTATTGTTCGGGAAGACGTTTGTTGAGAATTGAATGTACCTAGTTCAGGCTTTGTGTCTTTGATCTTAGTTTTGGAGCATAGTTTATCATTTTCAGGTAAGTACGTCTAAGATCAAAAGGTATGCTTTAATGAATTGAGGCTCCAATCTCTGTTGGGAAATCTATTGAGATATTGAATTCAAAAATATTGTTTTAAAGGAAACATTTAGGTGAAACATCGCATAAAAAAATCTGATATGACAAAGATAACGAAAAAATACGACAAAAACATTCATTAACATCGCGCAGCTCAATTTTCCGAGCAAAAACAACATTCATTTATTTTTCGCAAAAAGAAAAATGTCACTATAATTAAAAATAAGGATTTAAGGGGGAGGGAGTGTCGGAAACGTTAATTTAATCAGGAATATTAAAAGGTGGGCACGAACCGTGGGCTTGAGATTTTAATAGGCCTGCCCTTAAGAACTCGTGAATGGCTCTTCGTTGTTCATAGCCCGAGAGCTAATAAATTGACACTACTTGAAACCAAGGCTTGAAGGTCTTCACTGAGATGGATCTGTTTTCCAGGTAATAGGATATTTTTGTCATGGTTTTATTGCGCGTAATAATAATTATTTACTAGATTTTTAACAATATTTTCATTTCTCCTATCTTCATCTCACTTGAGAGTCAAAGATACGCACTGACGTTAGTCGTGCTTTGATGGAGATTGACATTAGATAATTCCCTATTTGAGTTAGTTAATTTGAGTTGCCTATTTCAAAGTCATCAAAGTGACTGACTCGAATTCAATAGGCACGAAGTAACCACGATCTGTAATAGCCAACCAGAATAAAATATTTGCGGCATTATAACATCAAAGACGGAATTGATCCTACCACACCCAAGATTGTTTGATTGTTCTAAATAGTTACCACGGCCTTGGTAAATAAAGGGCTCTTGAAGGAACATGGTAGGATTTAGTCTGTAAAAATCTGACACTCCTTCACGTTGCACCCACGGCTGGATTGGAATAAATCATTTGAATATTTTCTACCAAATAAAATCTTACTACCCTGTCCACTGACCATCGCTACATCGTTTCCCTCGGACTCAATATCTACACTAGTAAAATACTATAGAATGTGATTCTCTTAATGAAAGCTTTAACTTTGTTATCCTCGATTTTATTACGCGCTGAAAGATGTTCGTTCTCCGTTTAATGTAGGAATTGAATTGCGATGGGAATCTGCATGTTTAATGGTGCTATAGAACAAGTATTAACTACATAAAATGTAGTCAGATAAACAGTTATTATTTGCTTGACATGGCATACCCCAAATCATCCTTTCGTTATCATCCATGTTAGACATAGACTACATACCTGACTAGTATTTAAGGACCTACTGGGTTATATACAAAAAAGATAGCATTATTTAAAACTCACCTCAACTCACTCACACACAAAAACACTTGAGGCAGCGTCGTTTTCTAGTTTTCAATCAAACACAATTTGGCAAAGACACCTTTCCTTTCACAACCCTGAAATCGAAGCTCGAATTTTCGAAAAATCACCGTTGGACAATAAACTGAACATCAAACTTCACAGTCTGGAATTAAAAGAGCAACAGACACACAGACAAACAGACAGACAGACAGATTGAAATAAGCGTTCCGTTTTCCAATTTAGAATGGAACTACTAAACGAGTCGAACTACTATCGAACTTTGACTTGCCAATTGAAATGCTGCAGCTGAAAGCGTCTGTTACCTGTAATTACGTTTTTGAAGCATGCTAGACGCACAACATGAACCAAATAAGCGAAATGGTTTCTCTTCGATTTTCAGTGACTGCATTTGCGGATATGCTAGGTGTTTATCATTTCCTTCTTCCCTTGTAATTTTACATGAAGTATCTTTTACTCACTGAAAACTTTTCTCAAGTTTCTGAGAATATGAAGAATCTTCATGCTAAAGAAGGAGGTTATATCGCGATCGTCAAGCAATCATACTAGCTCAAAATAGTTTAACAAATCATTTTTATTCAAATATTATTTTTATTGTATGTACTAACTTACTATTAACTAAGTATTTGTATAGACTATTTATAGGTCTACAAAAGTACCCAACTCGACGGAAATAACATACCTTCATGTGACCTATTTAGGGCGACTACATTAGTCCTATTTTTACCTAAGTACAAACAAACACAATAATCAGGTATTCCTTCATACAAAAATACAATAACATCTCTTTACGTGACTTACAAAAAAGATAATCACGTAATACGTTACCTGTGTTATTTTCGTGGAAATGAGTGGTGGGCCATCTTACATGTCTGTTATACACACCTCGATGATTCTAAGGGCGGATACACATGATACTGTTTTTTTTGAATTTATTGAGAGTGCGTTTTGTTTATCGTTGCTAAATGATATACGGTGGTGGTTGATGATTGGATTCTTATAGAATAAATTTAGATGATATTAATGAGAACAGTTTTTTAGTATTATCGACTTATTTATCTTTTTAAGTGTATTCGTGGCGGGTTTCTTGTGACATTGTAAGGAACTTATTTTTATTAACAAACCATAAAATTTAAGCTTTCTGGTGCAATGTCAAGGTTTTGCAGACACAACATTAGAGAGCTTGAGTAGAAAATCTTATAGCTGTGTGCTGTTGGAAAGTATCACAATCATAATCCTAAAATGCTAAATAACTATGTACAAGATCCCCTCAATTAATTTAACTCGCAATAAAACATCTCATGCACATCAGTCCTTATCCCATCCCCAATGTTCGTCAAGTACGGTGACACATTACATCATTTCCGCTCCGTCGGTTAAGCTTAACTTATTCCTGCTATAAAGGGGACTATTATTTATGTACACTGTAAATAAATACTTGGCAATTTATCACTTTGTTTCCTCCCTTAAGTTCGGAAGGAAAGGCTGATTTTTGGAGTGATTCTTGTCATTTTAATTTTGTTGTTGAATGTTTTATTGAATTTGGATTTGGTTTTTCAATGAGCTTGTGGTTTTGCATACGTATACGTGAAAAATAAATAATGCGTCGTGTTTGTGAGTGATTTTTTGTTGCTTTTTGCAATTCCTGGTGTTATTTATTTATTTAGACTATAATAGGAAATTAATATTTCAGGTAAAGATAAGTTTTCCGTACCTGTTAGTCTAAATACGTCATACTTTACAGTACTTAATTCATAAAAATAAGAACTTTGATGTGGTCTGCATTTAATACTGACAATAAAGCTTCACTAAACAGTTTTAGGATAACGATAACGTTTTCCAAAAAAATGGTCTTTAAACTCCATACCATTCACCGATGACCTGTGAAAAAAAAACACAGTATACAGACTGGCGTTCACTGCCACTGAAAAAGGCTAACAAACTCCAGCATATCCAAACTATATTTTACAAAATTTTAGATAGATCACACCACATCTTTTAAGTCATATAACAAACGCAGATTCAAGTCATGCAGACCAGAATCTTCGTAAATGTTCGCAAATGTTCGCAAGTTTTCGCGCACGTACCACGATAACGTTTGGTGTCTTGTGTAAAGGAGTGGGGGAGGGAACTTGGATTGGTACGAACTGGCTGTAAAGTTGCTTCAACTTTGCTCTGTTTGTAAGACGTTCCAGTTTTGATCGATACTTATTTGTAGATCGTTGTTAGTTTTGTGAAGTGAAGTGACCACGCTTCTTGGGGTTTTGTAACGTGTTGTAGAAGCTATATTTTTTAATGTGACAAGATCAAGGTGTAATAAGAGCATTAGTATATTTTTAAGTAATATTAATGGCAATTAAAACCCACTTGGATTGAAATACCACAATCCAGCGAAAATCCGCCATCATAAAGCGAGGCTCCGATCCCCAAAAACGATTTGGTACCAACTTCACCAATATACTCTAAAGTCACGTTACACTAACTTGCATGTAGCTTTGCTCAGTCCACTGGTATTTGCATTGGAAAACTGGAGACGGCCGGTACCCGGCTGTAGCTTTCCGAATCTGTAATCCAAATTGTTTGCTCCCAGTTGCCCAATTAATAGTTTACCAGTTTGCGGGCTGTCGGGCCAACTGGAACATTTCCACTGCATAATACGAATATTCGTTTACATATAAAAGTAACGAAGCTATCTAGAAGGGGAAAATTGGAGTTCTGAATGGAAAAGATTGGGTCATCACTGAATTCTTCCCTGGAGGACTTCATCAAGCTATTTCTTGTTTGCACCATGTTGTTGACCTCGGGCCTTTTATAGTTTGTTACGTCTAGTAGTTTGAAATGCAACTGAGAAGACAGTATTAATAATTGCTGTTCGCATCAATTTAAAGAAATCTTTGAATTGCTTTATACAAGGAGTAGAATTTAAAGGGATGATCAGGATTTTCGGTTTGATTCCTTAAATCCATAAATTGTTATGTGACAGGGGTTAAAAATAGGTCAAGTAGGTCAAACAAAAATAATCAAAATATAAAGTTAGAATCTAAAGGCAGCGTCTCCTAAATCGCTATAAAGATTCATATATCTATTAGCAATACTTTCCAACTCCGACTCGAAGCAATCTCAGATTACGAACAGTTTGTGTGTACAGTTCACAGGCCTCTTACCAAAATTCGACCTCTTTACTACTTTCACTTCATTGTAATATAAACCCTGTTCCTTTGTGATAAGGTTGAGATTCTAACTTCGAGTGTACCGAAATAAAATCAACTTTGACAATTGGCAATGCCTCCGGCGGTTTTCTGTTATTTGTAAAGGCTTCAAGTTTTATTTCGGATATCTTTTATGCAAATCAATATAGATGATTCCTTTTGCCTATATCTTACAAATTGTGGCTGCGCAAAGTACCTATCGGTTTGGATAGCAAAAATGTTTTAGGGGAATATAAAAAGTAAATTGCTTTTTCTTGTGGAATAATAATAGAGATTTTGGGTCTTAGAAGTTGTTTAATGCATGGTGCTTGAAATGTACAGTCTAGACAATCATGATTATGATGAAAAATACCAGTCAAAAAACCAGAATGAACTGCAAAAAAATCCCAAAAATAAACTGGAGCGAGAATAGATCTATGAACGCTATTTCTATCGGTCGATAGCCAACACAGCGGAGCATCGATGTAGCAAATGAAAATAAAAAGGCGGGAACGTTGACATCGTTAGGTTCAATTTTCGTGATTCCAACGCACATAGGTACCGGACAAAATTGTAAAAAATAAAGTACCCCAACTAGCTGGCCGTCTATGCGATAAAAACAAACGGCCGAATTGAGATTTTTCCAAAAAAGCGCCTATTTTTGACCAGATTTTTGCACGGAATAGTTTTTGAGAGATGAATTTTTGTTGAATATTTGGCTCGCAAGATAGCTCGTGGTCTGGTTGCATTGGCCATTTGATATTGATAAAATTTTTGATATTTGGTGTGGAAAAAGCTGTTGATGAAACCTCACCAATATTTTTTTTCATGATCAGAAATAACCTTTTCATACATACAGATTTCATAAATTCTAGACTTAGGATTGGGATTGACAGTTTTCCATCATTTAAATGAATAATATGAACACTTTGCTAGATGATCAGCAGATCACAATGTATCTAAATAGAAAGTTATTTATTCACAAAATATTTACATTAATTGAAAATAAAATAAACTTATATATATATATATACAACTTAAAACTAATATAGGGCATCAAAAAATTGCTCCTCATCGCTGTCACTGGGTAATGTACCCAAAAGACTGGCAGCATTGCCACGTTGGATGGCAATGCTCAACCTCTGTGCGAAATAAAAGCCAGCCTTTGGGTCCCGGGAAGTGTCAACCAGGCGCTGGGAAATATCCCTGGCAAGAAGGTGGGCGCTCGGACCCCACGGCCCTAGAGTTTCAACCCCAAACGGCTCAAACATGTAATTGCCTATAAGGTTACTATATTTGCGCCGCTTGAGGTCCTCTGCTTGTGCAGCGGCGGAGCCAGCACGACATGCAGTTCCGGAAAGGTGAGATGGCGCAAGAGTGTCGACGCATGTCGCGTCCCACACTAAAGTCCTACCCACCTTCCACGGAAATAGCGACATGCCGTCTGGTCTCTTGCCATCGTAGCGTGCCAAGCCATTTGGTTCGAGTACGGCTGGCACGCCGACGGCAACAAGAGCGCGACGGATCACGTCGTTTATGTTGGCATGTCGTGGTATGCGGCCGGCACTCCGGCTGCACGACAGGCCGTGGTGACCGAGGCTTTTGACAGCTTCCCCGCAGTGGCAGCGATGAGGAGAGCAGCATGGAGCACCTAGTCGGAGGCAAACGGCGAGTCTGAAGGTGGTGTCATCAAACATGGTGCCTGTGTTTGAAGACGGAAGTGCAAGAAGCCATAGACCCGACTCCCATTCACCCACAGCCAGTAGGCGCGCTCGCTCTGCAGAAGTCATTGACGTATCGATTAAACTTTTCCGTATTACTCTGCAGAGCGGCTCATCCCACTGTCTCTGAGAGGACAGGTTGGCGGGTAAGTCGGTGTTCGGGCATGCGACTTTCCAAGCGTTTAAAGCCTCAGTCAGGCTTGGCACCTCAAAATTGACCAGTGTGGTGGGTAATATTTTCCTGATCAATTTCTCAGTGCCATGGACCGAGGAAATAAAGGCTGGTAAACTTACACTGGAAATTTTACGGACGCCAAGTCCTCCCATACGGATGGGAAGAGTCGCTTGAGACCAAGCTCTGTCGTCCAAGGCCACATTTAAAATGGATGATAGTGTATGTCTTATAATTTCGTCGATTTTGTCCAAAGGTTGGTGTGCTTCCATAAATGGGAAGCACGCAAGTTATATGTAAGTTTTGGTCCAAAACAGCAGTACCGTATGATGGTGATGGCTGCATGCATATTAATTTTGAGTAGCCTTTCCGAAACATCATTAAAATTTTGAATTTTCTTCTCAATAAAATCCGAAAATGAATCTTCCAGTATAGGCGATCCAAGGAGGCAAAGAGAACTTTGGTCTATCGGTTTAATTTCAGGAGCTATTGTGAGGAAATTTTGAAGAATAGTCTGTCTGTCAGTCGAGTCGGGTATAAAAAGTTCACATTTAGATAGGTTGAGGTCGAGGCCAATGTCGTGGAATTTATCTTTTAGGAAAATTAAATCATTAAGAACAGTATCTCTG
Source organism: Helicoverpa armigera (assembly GCF_030705265.1). Classification (NCBI taxonomy): domain Eukaryota; kingdom Metazoa; phylum Arthropoda; class Insecta; order Lepidoptera; family Noctuidae; genus Helicoverpa; species Helicoverpa armigera. The sequence goes on along the minus strand of NC_087132.1, from coordinate 833,849 downwards.
TTGCCTCCCAGGGTCCCGTCGTCGAGATACCACACGTTAAATTCAGAATTTAGCTGCCGAATAATTGGGTTAATCGCCAAACTAAAAATCACAGGCCCAAATCTAAATTAATTTTTAGGCCAGCTCAGCTATAATATGGTCAACCATGTTTAATTCAACTGAAGTAACAAGACACAAGCCTTTGTTACAGAAATGAAACCTAAATAATAAAATAAAACTTAGACAATTTCTTTGTTCCAAATTCGTTGATTTTCTCTTGTTTTTCTTAAAGCAAATTAAAACTTTTGTGTTTTCTCATAACTTGTTTGAGTATTTAATGTAAAGTTTGTATCAATAGTGTGATCGAGCGGAACTTCAGTGCCTGGAGAGCAAACATGGCCTGAAAGGGTTTTGGAGTCATTGGCCAGAGAATCTTCAGCCCTTTTCAAGTAATAAGCAAGATCAACATTGGGGCATTAACTAATTTCTTTACCTGGTTAGTTTTGAAGTGTATTTTCAACGGTATTGAATTTTCGATTTAAAGCTCTCAGTCAAGATTTTGATCAAATAGTGTGTTGACATTTTAACTGTTCGATAAGAGTTCGTTGAATCAATTATGGGTCTATTTATCTGAATAGATTATTTATATAGGGACTATTTATATTTTCTGTCCCAATCTTACAGATCAAAAAGACGAAGAGTGAGATGATGAATAAACAATCAATGACCTTTATCTCAGTAGGCATGGAGGCAAACAATATAATTGTTTTCCCAAACAGACACCAAAATACCCATCTTAAAATAACTTGAAATAAATATTAATGTAACCAAAGTTGAGAGACGGAGCGTCGTCGATTCGGCACCTATCTGACGGGTGAAGGCAGACCTAAGTGGCAAAGTTTGTCTCAGTACCCTGTGACAGTGATGCTCAATCTTGTCATACCGCCCCAGGGGACTGATCTGAATTTAATTTTAAACTTTTTGAATAAATCATTTTGTTTCGTGAATTGTTTAGTTGTGAGATTTTATTTTCTTGTAAGCTTGATTGTGTTGAGTTAAATTTAATTGTGTGGGTTTGAAAAGTTAACATTTTTGCTTAAATTTCGCTGTTAATGTGACACCTTTCTGATAAAAAAGAATTTTTTTTTATTGTTGTCGACTCTGATATATCTGTAATGCAGAAAAAGATAATCGTCTGCAAAAAGTATATCACACGACAACTCATAGTTAAACCACCGCGCTTTCATGAACACAATACACCGTCTTATCACACACTTGAACATCAACACGCACTTCTCAACAAAAGAAAAAACCCTTTCAGATCCCACATTAAGCATCTCTACATACGCACATTATATTTTGTTAAAGTGAAGAAATTCCATCGAAAATGCGCCTATGCGTCCTACGTCAGTGGTTCTCAACATTGTCAACCCACTGGGGAGTCCTCAGAATCCATTACCATCTTAGAGCATACAACAACTGGAACCGCTTTATGTACAAGCGAATCTCTATATGAAAAAGCCTGCTTATTTACGGGAGGCGAAATAATGTGACAAATATTGATGTCTAACTTGGGCATTTTCGATCATATCTTTACCAACGCATACGGCGAAAATGACAAAAAAAAAACAGAAACTAGACGCACACATACATGCACATAGATTCGAGTATGGGTGACATTCTTGTAGATTTGGTAGAAGGCAAAGACGTTTCCAGTTGGTTGAATTATCTAAGATTACGACACATGCACGGCGACATTTCTCATGGAAGCCGGCGAATCATAAATCATTTCGGTATCTAAAACGAATCTGCGATTAGGTACGTCTTGTATTATTATGGCTTGTCTACGTATTGGTTTTGGAAGTTTTATGCGCGATTTTTTCTTTGGGATACGATTAGATAATGGTTATTTTTATATGTACGTACATGTTGTACACACATATTTAACTTTTTTTTTATGTTGTAACTCATAATTGATATTATGATTGAAAGAGTTTGTTGGAACTGTTTTCCTGAAATAATTGTGTTCAAACATGCAAAGAATTACGCAATGTATCTAATTTACCAATCTATTGCCTGATGAAGCCAATAGATTGGTAAATGAGCCTGAGCCAAACTCAGGCTATCATTACTGTCTCCATCCATTCAAGAAGAAAGGTATCACCAAAGCACTAACGCACTCATCCATTTTTCAACCAAACCCATTAAAACTTGTGCCTCCAAGCCAATTGATGGCAAATAAAGGACTTTGACGTCCATAAAAATGGCTGGTTTTTGCCCTAACTTTGGCAATCGGGGTCCACATCAATGAGTGACGCATTTATCTTCCGATTGGCGAGGGAACCTCATAAGTCAATGACAGGCGAATAATTCCCCCGGACCTGCATTCGATAGCTTATAGATGTGTTTTTTGTTACTTTATTAGCTTGCTATTTGTTGAAAGTTGTGTAGTTTTGCTATGAATTGTCTATCACGTAAAATATGAGTAATATTAACGCAAAATATAGATAAATTACATTATTTTTTATTTCTAGCTCACTCTAAAAAAATATCCTGTGTTGTGGCACCGTTAACAAAGATCACACAAATGCACACATCACCCAGTTATCAAAATATTGAATACTACTGTACACTTGTAATGAATTCCTACTTTAAATCATGCCTAAATCAAGTTAACACTTACCTTGAGTATTGCTACAACCCCAAAGATTTTGCAATCGTAAGTACGACCAATAAAAATTACCTACCTCATCCAAACGTACATGAACGTCAAACAATACACTCAAAGGCAAACAAAGTTGGCCACGATCGAGTTGTACAAGTCAGAGCAATAAAACGGACCACATAAACCGTGGTCGGTGCGATCACAAGTTCCCCGAATCAGTTTGTATGTCATAAAACAAGAATCAGTACTGCGATTCTATAAAACTCGATCAACAACTCGCATTTCACTTCGATTCGTAATGTCATTTCATACTTTAGGGGAGGTAGGGGAGGGATGGGCACTTTTTCACAATTTATTGCATAAAAAATCAGATTTTACAGATCATTATCAACTTTTATTGCCATTTCTTATATTCGGCTAGATATAATGAAAGAGCTTTCCTAAAAATTACACTCAGTTTCAACATTACGAGATATTTAAACGGTTTTATTTAGCTCACCCCGTTTGTTTTATTATTTATTCTTGGATCAAATTTAGTAATTCAAATTTCACCCTCTTCCTGTCAACCGATTGGTCTGAAATTTTGTATACACCTTTAATTAAATCCAATATGGCCGCAGGCACAAAATGGCACAGCCCCCTCAATATGGGTATCAAATGAAAGGGCTACACAAGTAGAATACTGTCAGCAACCCCAGCGGGGCCCAACAGGGCCAAGGCCTGCCTGCACGTCGATTCTATAAAATTCGAACAACAACTCGCATTTCACTTCGCTATTCACTCTCACTTCGCATTCGATTCAGAACGACCTTGATTTTGCATTCTGTAAACATCACCTAATCACTTGCGAAGTGAAGTGAGCTCGACATCGACCAATGCTGTGCTAGTGACTTCCCCACTCGACAAAATGTCAACCGAAATTAATCAGTTTTTAATTTTATCAGTTTTGACACAGAATTTTAGCTAAATATGATGTTTTAGTTAATTTGTTATTGTAAGGAATTTGAGGCAGCTTTTAAGTATAAAATAAACAGAAATCTCTAAATTCGTGCTGTGAATATAATCTATGCTTACCCTACGAAAAAAAATACTGACAGCGCCAATTTGCCTTTCTTGCTGATTTTGAGGAAACCTTATATATTTTTTTACTACGGCCGGATTGTTCAGAGCTTCCACTACTTCATTTATGCAACGAGATGCAGACGGTTGCGATAAATAAGTTCTGATGCCCTCTTTAATAACCTTCTGGTAACTGCCACTAGCCAAGAATGATAAAGTACATAGTATCTGTGAAGCAATAAATCAATAAAAAATGTAATACCTACTTTATCTGGATTTAGTGAAAACAAAATTGAGACCAATTTGGTTATTTTCATGCTTAAGAGAATACCAATATTATAACTGAAGTACAGAGTCTTTTGAAAACATATCAGCTGGCGGAAACCACATAAAGGGAATACTCCTTATTAAGAACTAAGTGTTTTTCTTATTATTGTGTGCTTGATTACAATTTTTCAACTATAAACTGTGTCAATACTTACTTTTACACGAGTTGTAAGTCCTTTGCCTCGACGTTTTGTGGGCTTTATCAGGGCAGTAAATCAGACTCCAGTTGGTCAATTAGCTCCTTTGACAATCTATATATGCTCACATAGTCATCATCGCGAGTTAATAAAGATAAACTACGAATTCTAGCAGATTGTTGACGCTTTTCTAAATTATCTAAAGCATGAGCTTCTTCTAATAAAGATTTAAGCAAAAACATTCTAGCCATCGTTAAAGGTAGGCACTTAATCACTTTAAAACACTTAGAACTTTATTTAAACACTATTTTAAATATAATAGTCTCTAGATCAAGTTGGCAACGGTACCTGAAACAAGATTCTATAAAGGATTTTTCGCGCAGATTTATAACCTCACAAATTTTCACTGACGAAGAAGAGCAAAAATTTACAAATTATACATTACATGGTATGTCCAAGCCTCCCTACCATAGGGAGCATTGGACACTTTTGACTTAGTTTATGAAAAAAAAATCGGTAAAAAAACTTTTAAGTTAAACGGTTTTATCTTATGTGCACTGAACACTAGAAAATAAAAAATAGTTACTTACCTGTCAACCTACATAGGTGGTCCCGGTCATATTAGACTATTGCCCATAAACTATTGCTGTAGTACTCTCTTCTAAAGGTATAATAGGTGTGGATTGCATCGACTTACTATAATTGTAACTGGAGATTTTGACAATCAATAATTAATAATAGAAAATACACATACCTTTCATTAGTTTTCTCTTTATAACGATCCGAAACCGCAACAAAATATTTAAGTACTTTTACGAGTGTTTGTTCTTGACAACTCACAGAAATGACAGATAGTCTATGGATGAACACCGTTACCAGTCGGTAACGTAAACTACCCAATAAAAAAAAACAAAACTATGATCAGAAATCAGAATAAAAGGACCCCCCTTTTATTCTGATTTGATCATGTCTCCCAACTGCCCATCTCTCCCCTACCTCCCCTATAGATAGACAGATTTTGACAGATCTGTCAAAATCTCGACTTTGATTTAGTTCAACTTGTCAACACGCTCGATAGTGTAGCGCTAGTGTAGTTTGACAATGTCAATCACGAAACTTTAAGGTAGAATTCCGTGGGTCGCGATTGTCGCAGCCGCGCGCGACAAAAGTCAACCTATGAAAATGTATGGCACCGCTGCCGAGGGCTGCGACAGTCGCGCGCGGACGACGAATTTCGTGAGCCGCTCGCGGCCGTACGCTTCTCAACATGGTCTAGCGCTTAATAACATCTATAGAATTTTAGTAAAACCAGAATTAAATTTTTAGGGTTCCGTAGCCAAAATGGCAAAAACGGAACCCTTATAGTTTCGTCATGTCCGTCTGTCCGTCTGTCCGTCTGTCCGTCTGTCACAGCCGATTTACTCGGAAACTATAAGTACTACAGTGATGAAATTTGATGGGAATATGTGTTGTATGAACCGCTACAAAAATATGACACTAAATAGTAAAAAAAAGAATTGGGGGTGGGGCCCCCCATACATGTAACTGAGGGATGAAATTTTTTTTTTCGATGTACATACCCGTGTGGGGTATCAATGGAAAGGTCTTTTAAAATGATATAAAGTTTTCTAAAAAACATTTTTCTTAAAGTGAACGGTTTTTGAGATATCAGCTCTCAAAGTCGTAAAAAGTATGTCCCCCCCCCTCTATTTTTATAACTACGGGGTATAAAATTCTAAAAAAAATAGAGGTGATGCATGCTAATTAACTCTTTCAACGATTTTTGGTTTGATCAAAGTATCTCTTATAGTTTTTGAGATAGGTTGATTTAACTGTAATTTACGGAACCCTTCGTGCACGAGTCCGACTCGCACTTGGCCGGTTTTTGACAATGCCGCGAGCAGCTTACGAAATTCGTCGGCCGCGCGCGACTGTCACGGGCTTCGACAACGGTGCCATACATTTTCATAGGTTGACTATTGTCGCGTCCACGGAATTCTACCTTTAGATCGAAGTCGAAGTGAGAGTGATGTCGAAGTGAGTTGTGATATTTTATAGAATCGACATGCTGATATAGGTACTGAATATTCTTAGAAAAATGTAGAATTTTGCGAGATAAACGCTTAAGGGATTTTTTGTGGGAAATCATCAAATGGCCTCTGTGGATGCAGTGTGAGTGAATGTCGGACTGTTATTGACTAAAACCCTCCATGTTTCTTCTGGAACCCTTTAGGAACAATCCCGTAGCCCCGGTGGGGTTTGGCTCTAAGGGCCCCGCTGGGTTGCTAGCTCAATTATTTGAAGTTTGTATTTTTTTTTATAAAGAAGAAAAATTTAAAATAACACATAACTATAATTATTTCATCCAAATTATTTTACAGCGTTTTTACCACCCAAAAAATGAATATTCCCACTGAAACTGTAGTTTCAGTTGTTATGTCAGGAAAATACAAACATACCATTTTCACGTTAAGTAGGTAATTTAAATATTCACTCACAGTGTGGAGCAAAATAAAATAAAGGTGAAGAAACGTGAGATTGGAATCCTCTTATGTAGGAGGGAAAGAGGCAAATAAATATGTTTCTACGTGTAGAATTATTTATGAAATGCATTTACTTGGGTTTAAATAATCATTTAGTGCAGTCTTTTATATAAAAATGTCTCTTTTTTCTCTATTTATAAAAAACCTTAGTTATATCACTTTATTATGAAATAAAGCTTTTTCGTAGGGTTTGTCTATCTTTCCGCGTTGAATCAAAAAACTACAGCACGGATTTTCATACGATTCGCACCATGAGATAGATGGATTTGTGAGAAAGGTTTACAAATACCCCGTACAGAAAAAAATCCAACAAAAGTTTAAATAAAGCCAGTCTGCAAACTTATAAGTACGAACCACTTTTCCCACAGACTTTCTCAAAAGAGAAAACTTCCACCATAAAAATATTGGCATTTCATCTCGATAAAACCATTGGACATGACCAGCGTTTTAAAGTAAAACTAAAGTAGGAAACTAAAAGACAAAGAACAAAACTGCATTACCAGGATTGCAACTGCCAACCGCTGAATGCAACTCCTTAAGTATACCCAAGTTTATGTAGACTTGAAGCTTCTTATAATGAACTAGTTGGTTCCTGTGGTTTTGCTTTCGTCCTGAAGGACATTTTCCGTGGTTAATGTCTATAAGCATCTTTAGACCATAACCTATATTCATGTAAAAACTGTAGTTTTTTTTTTGTATCCCGTTTTAGGTTAAACAGCATAAAAAAATGCATTTTAGAATGGAAAATATTTTCTTTAAGATTAACACTATTACCATATTTTATTATTAGTGAATTGATCTTTCGGAGGTGTCCAATGAAATACTTCACTCACCCAGACAAAAAATCTATCTGTTTCCCTCCTCTCCATACATCACATCAAATTATCGGGTCAGACGTTTTAACCTTACAATTTACAAACAAACAAACGCTCCCTCGCATTTATAATATTACTAAGGACTATCCGCCCAGCCAAGACAGAATTAGTTGAGAATTAATTCAATTGTTTGGAGCCTACCAGGGTCAGCCGTTGAGCAGCTAATCTCATTACACAAATATCATAGTTGTGGATGATATGGATTAATTGTGATTCCAGGGGCTGTTTAATTAAGTTGATTTACTGACTCGCTGTTTGGTTAGTCTTTATTTGAGTTTGTTAGTTTTCATTTACTTAAATTATCTAGTTCCTTTACCTAATAATATCGTTCGTGTGACTTTTTAAATGTTTGAGTTGAAGAAAAGATGACTGATTTTTGTAGTTGATTAAAAAATTTAGTTGTTTTATTAATAAGTCTGCCTGGCTGAAAGTGGTTAATGAAAAACAAAAAATCACAACTGTAGAATATTATTTCAGACTTTATGTATCCCGTTTGTCCTAAAGTGGGCCATTCCCCGCAGACGGCACAACTCCAAACCAATTGCGGAGTTAAAACAACTACTAAAACAAAACGCATAGTAATAAAAATTTCAAACGCATTTTTATGTGAAAACATAAAATCATAGCAGTTATATACGAGAGTATCCCACTAATGTTATAAATGCAAATGTTTGTATGTATGTTTGTTCATCTTTCACGCAAAAACTACTGCATGGATTTTGATGAAACTTGGCAATAATATATCAGAGCAATACACAATATATTTATTTCTAGGTATGAGATGTATTTTTCTTGATAAGGGGATGAAACCAATGGCAAGAGCTAGTGAACCATAATGCTTAGACAAAATTATTTTACTTAATGTTACTATGGTATTAAATATTTATGGTGTTGAGGAATCTTCGAATATAAAGAATGATAGTAACAGTTTTATAGATACTGGTGGTTGTTATTAGTCGTTATGTATTAATGTATGTTTGTGTGTCACAAACAAGCTGTTATATATTCACCGTAATACTGGTAATGTATTTATTTTACTACAAAAACTAATGACAGCCGATCATCTTTATTATGCCATTCAAACATTGGTTCACTTTTCAAGATTTCGCTCACTAAGTCAGAACGAGTTTTTCCATGTTTTGAAATGCCCACTAATTTGGTGAATCTCAACAACCAGTTACGGGCAATCAGAAACTTGACAACTAGTCATACCAAGGGATGCCTAAGTAACCTGGGCTGAGGACCTCAGATAAACAGTTGTACCAGGAAACCGACCTCAATGTACTTGAAAAAAGGCTAAGTTGGCAATCCAAATATGAATGATTATTCGTATTTAACACCATACTATTTGATTCGTAGTAATACTTGCTCAGCCCTTAGGCCAGAAACGGTTGCACGTCGCTAGTCCAAAATGTGCGCTATTTTTAAAATACCTGTATGTCATACGTACTGCCCCGGGCTCAAATATTGTACGTTTCACATTTGTAACTTTTGTACACATTGGTTCCAGTTTGACCTAAAATATGTGGTAGCCATGTGTGTTTCATATATACTCGATATAAGGTTCACTGGTTCTCTACTTTTTAGTCTTCACTCGTATTTTCCGGAAAAGTTAATCCGAGATCTACAAGCTTCGTAAGAATTTAGTCAGTAATATGTCATAAACCACTAAAATATTGACAGCAATCTACATAACGTAAAAGGAATAGCTCAGTTTCACTGATATAAGCTACATGCAATACCAACAACTTTTAAAATATTTAGGACCACAAACTAGAAACAAAACATATCCCAACTATGATCCGTTAGACAGATCGGGGATAGCCACAAAAAATGCCATCGACCCGCTACCAGGCTCTCCTTTTGTTACATACACCATATTGAAAAAAAAACCGCCATTGGTTCTACAAGTCAGTGCACCCAAAACAGAGCTGTTAGAATAAAATGGTGACCCATATACGACGTAAAATATTCGCATATTTGTGAAATTGCTTTTCAAACATGCGGGCGGTTGGCGCCATTTTCCGGTTCGCACACCAAATCACGTCGTCTCGAGGATAAAGCCGTACTATTTTGTGGTTGTAATTATGTAAATGCTTGTGAACAGCACCTGCGCTATCTGCTGTAATTTGTTCTTTTTCTTACTGAAGCTGGAGAGATTATGGCTCAATCTTTTAGCTGTGATCGCTTGAAGAGGCCGCCAGATTGCGAGAAGCGGTTAAAAGAAAAAGTACGACAAGTGGCATTATGGTAATGATTGTCAAAAGCTACGGGACTATTTAGATGCGGAAATATCATCTGTAGTTATAATATCTTCTTTTATTTGGCTTTATTCGACGAGCAATTCGTATTGTAGAAAGCAGTGAGAAAATATTTATTAACCTTACACACAAAAACACGGCGTTAAGTTCTTTAGGGTTCCGTAGCCAAAGGGTAAAACGGGACCCTATTGTTTTCGCTCCTCTGTCCTTCCGTCCGTCCGTCTGTCTGTCACCAGGCTGTATCTTATGAACCGTGATAGTTAGAGAGTTGAAATTTCACAGATAATGTATTTCTGATGCCACTATAACAACAAATACTGAAGACTAGAATAGAATAATTATTTTGGGGGCTCCCATACAACAAACGTGATTTTTTTGCTCATTTCTAAATAATGGTACGGAACCCTTCGTGCGCGATTCCGACTCGCACTTGGGCTGTTTTTTTTTATTGTAAAAAGGATATTCTGCTTATAAACCAGCAGCTGGTATTAAAATAGCTTCTGTACACGTAGTGAAATAGCGATAGTTCATAAATATTTCATGAAGCAAAGAAAATACTTTGATATTTTATATCAATACTAGCTGTTGCCCGCGGCTTCGTCTGCGTGGGCAATTTCGTTTATTTAATCGTTCATTGCTCCACCCCCGTAGATGATAGCGTGATAATATATAGCCTATGTGTTGAACCGGCCCCCAGGTAATAGTCATGCAAAAGGACGATGGGCGTTTTGGTACCCTGTCCAACAGTGTTGATTTTAGTACCATTGCGTAGGTCTTGGCAAGGCAAAAAATGTTTACTATGACGACTAGTCCCAAATCCTTGTCCATTTCGCGTGACATCGACTAATAGACTGTGTAATGTTCAAAAATCATCAATGTAGATGTAGTTCTTGAATCCAACTGTATTGAATAAAAACTGGTAAAGTAAGGAATTTGGCCTTCTTAGAATGTTTGCCTGCCCACTGCTTTAAATTAAGACTGTGCAAAACCTTTGCAGTTCACGCAGAACTATCTTATGTATTTGATGAAAGTCTTTCAGTATCTACAATCAATTAAAGTTGAAAAGTCAGAAGACGATGTTTACATAGTAGGTACATATTACGACTCAATCTTGCTCCTCAAGAGGTGCTGAGATAATGATGAATTTCTTCTTAAAAAAAGATGAATAGAAATGTTTTGAACTTTTGTCAAATCAGATGACGATTGTGTTTCCGTAGTAAGACTCCATAGACTATTACAATCTTTAGATTATAATAGAGTGTATCTCAAACAATGTAAGATGTATATTAACTTAGTTTAAAATTATTACACTGACGACATCTGCCTCTTAATGATTTTGCATATATGGATGACATACTTGTTGCTATGTCGATTCAATTTTTAACGTCACTCGGATCGGACAGCTAATTGGGGCAAGCCCCATAGTTTTTATTATTCTTCACGTAAATACCTTTCTAATGATATATCATACGTTACTGTTGGAGCGGGTACCAAATCCCATACAAAGTGCCCATTGTCCTTTGATTTAAATCCATGCAGTACTTTTTGAGTTTATCCAAACATACAGACCAACAGACATACAGACAAAAATTCTAAAAACTACATATTTGGGTTCAGAATCGATTATGGATCACCCCCCAAGCATTCTTTTAAAAAAATATTCAATGTACAGTTTTGACTTTCTTATCATTTTATTATATGTATAGATAGATTTCCATAGAGCGCCGGTTTGCAATTGACTTGCTCTACCGTTTTGATTTTAAATGTTTTTTTTTTACTGCAATAAGACCATAGAATATTTAAAATAAGTACGACGGCACATCAACCTACCTCAATCTGACTTTAGTAAGTAGTTTTTTAACCTTATAAATACGCCTGGATTGATAAAGTTGGCCAGATTCGGATAGGTTGACCGCTCGTAACGCCTCTTTTTATGAACAAATGCTCATGAATTATGTAACTCACATTACAACTTTGATCATGACTCAAAGCCTCAATCAACAATTTATAACTACCAGGTTATCCTGCTAACTCGGTGAACACGGAAGCTCATCAAAATACCAGGAAAACTGCGTCGTAATTTTCTCCATTCAAAGCTACTATAGGATACTAATTTGGCGTTAAATGATAAAAAAAACCTTCCAAAAATATTTACTTTCCTACGTACTAATTTATTAGCGATTTCCCGTGGTCTCTCCCGCGTCCCCTGGGAGCTATTGCCAGTATAGGGATAAAATATAGTTTACGTTGCACGCAGATAATGTAGCTTTCTATTGGTGAAGTAATTTTTCAATCGGTCTTGTAGTTTTTGAGTTTAACCATTACAAACAAACAAAAAATATGTTTATCTTCTTTATAATATAAGTATAGAGCTAGAACATAAAACAACAATAACCCCAACAAACAGCTTCACAACTCTCTCCAAAACACTGAAACGTCAGGTTGTTCCAAAATATAGTTTTTCCTAGCCCTATAAAGCTGTCTGATAGCAGCTCAGTGTGACATCAAGGGCTATTGTGCGCGCTATATTGTCGGTGCTCGGCCACTGAACATCCTGGTGGAAGCCACTTCATTGTGGAGGTATCTCTTGCTCATTGGTCACGTCAAATGTGAACGTGAAATTAGGGACGACAAATAATAAAGGGCGTTTGGTAATAACTTATACTTATATTTATGCGTCTCAATATATTTATGCCAATATAATATATGTAAGGCAAAACATAGAGTTATTTAGTAAAAAGAGTGACGTGCACAATTTCAACACTAGAAATAAACATAAATTAACCGCTTCCAACTATCGATTGCATAAAGTGCACGGTTCGTTTGTGGGCCTTTGTATACGCATTTATAATAGAATCCCAGTTCATTTGCTAGAACTAACGGACAGTTCTTTTAAAATCAAAATTAAGGATATTCTGATTAAAAAGGCTTATTATAACATGAATGATTATTTCACAGATACACGCAGATGGCAGCTCTGAAGTGGACAACAAGTGTTTTTTTTTTTATATATATATATTTTGCGACTAATATTGAATTGTATAATTGTAATTTAATTATAATTAAATTGTAATAGACAGCTGTGTTGCTGGGAAGTTTGTTCTTCACCACTTCTTCTTCCCAGCCATAACACTAGGAAGTGGTGAAAGGGGGGCGTTTTGGGGGTGCTGTCATTTTGTATTTTTTGACGTGAAAAAGTGCTAGAATCTAGCCTATTTTCAATAAACGATTTTGACTTTGACTTTGACTAACTAAATTGGTGAATATGTTAAAAGGAGGATAATCTGTATTGCTTTATAGAGTTTCAATAACACAAAATATATTTTTTTCAAGCTAAGGAGAAAACTGCTTTTAATGATTGCTTATATACCTAGGTAGGTCTGTCGTCATTTACCTTTAAGATCAGTATTGTTATTTACAGACAGAGTTATTTACGTTCAAAAAGTGGCCGATTCATCGACAATTCAGCAGCTTAACAAACTGACTTTCATTGTTATAAACTATAATAGTAACGTAATTACTGCAAGCGTTATTTAGCTTGGCAAAAGACCTACGCAGAAGCCAACACAGCATGTTCAAACCCATGCATTTCCAAGAATATTGCACTCCTGCACAATACTGTTTTGTGTTTATTACATTGAAGACCGATTTTCATCAAGGGGAGCGAAGTAAATTTCCTGGTAGATTGTAAACACAGGCCGGTTACACGCATTATACTTGGATGCTGGTATATTTTGTGCCTAGTTCTCTGCCAGTGACTTTTATTAGTAAAGAGAATAGTGATGCAGTGGTCACGATTATTTTTGTAGAGTAATGGAAGCAATTAGATGTGGAACAGGAATAATGTTGATAAAACCTTGAGATTTGTTTGATAATGACGAGCAGTTATAACCTATGGGTTCACAACTTTATAAATATGTAAACTAACATGGTTGAAATGTCCTTAAGGTGTGTACGAGTAAATAATCAAGCATACAACATGTAATTGTAACATGATGATGATGATGATGATGATGTCCTCCTAGCCGATTACCGGCTACGGCAGCTGTTCTCATGTAAGATTAGCCAACTACGCAGGACATATTATAGTGCACGAGCATTTGCGTAGACACAGGTGCACTCCCTATTCCTTCACTCTCATAACCCGATGGGACGGCAATCCGACACGACCGGTGAGAGATCAGGCGCAGGACCGACATTTACGTGCTCTCCGATGCACGGGTGTATCAATCACCAGCTTCCAGGCTCCGGGCTGCTTTGTGAAAGTCTTCTAAAACCCACAAAGCGATTTCGGCCCGACTCGGGAATCGAACCCGAGACCTCGTGCTCAGCAGCCGCACTTGCGACAGCTAGACCAACGAGGCAAATTGTAACATAGTTACGCATTGGCTAGTAAGTGACTATTTATAAATTAAGGTTGCCACGATACTTATAGATACAAGTTAAATAATACCACAATGAATTAAGTGTTTTACAATAGTAAATACTTTTTATGTGAAAACTTACAACAGGTAAATCACCCATATTCTCTATAAATTCGGACTTCCATCCATCAACATACAATACCTCTTTTCTTCAAACTTTTATGTACTCACAGTACATACACAGCACACCAATGAGTAGACCGTAAACACGCAGTAGTTGGAACGCATATCACTCCAGCAATAATTCGCTCCGGTCTCTGCGCGTGACTTTTATTGTTACACCGAATGGTGAAGCACTAGACAGGATTATTGTTATGGATGATCCTGCGGCTGTTTTCAGTTTTAGAAAACGGCTAGATTTTTGGGAAGTTCACGAATTTTGAAAAAAATATGCCAGACATCTTTGGGACACCAAATTATCTTCCATGCAAGATTGAAGACATCCTTAATCTCACTGCACTTTTAATCATTCTACAGATAAAATGAGATCTATGTAATTAGTACTAATTCAAGGAAATATTCCATAATTTCTACAGTATTATGTAGTTGATTAATTATATACAAGAGTTCAATTTTACGGCACAATTCACTTTGCCAGTTCTTCCTGGTAACATTAAACTTTAAATCCAACGAGAAATACTCAAACTTAAATTCAATAACCGATATGTTAAATGTTTCCATTAATTCTTACGCCAATCAACAAAGTTTAATCCAAATGGAATTCTGGAAAGCTGTTTTAATAGCATTTAGCAGAAAGGTGGCTTAACGTTGGTAATCGTTTAAAATCAAATTATTTATTTTGTGTTGGATTGGGAACAAGAAAGTAAACCTAACCAAAAGGTAGTCTGACTATGTATTTCGTTACAAGCCTTCTAAATTAATTAACGAGAATAGTACTAATTCGAAACTTCCTCCATTTTTAAAGTGAACAAAAAGCATAGATTGTCGGCCGTTCCATTTCAATCTAACGAACCTTCGATTAGGGGTATAATTCATTACACCAAGAAAGGGGGGCGTTGCAAAAATGAACGACAATCCTTCGACCATCAATCAAACTGATTCGCTTGATTAATGAATAGGTCACCCCAATACCAGGCCCGAAGTTACTTTGTACGCTGCCCTTAGAAACATTACAAGTTTTGCAGTATTTCTCCGCGGGGTACGCATTAAATTCTTAGGTCCAAATATTAAATTTGGTGCTTAGCTTATTGGTTTTGTTGAAATTTTGCGACTGTTAGTCGAGTTTGTGTACGCAGTTGGAGTGGCGAGAGCTTTCTATTGTTTTCTTTGATTTTATGATGGCGGATTCTTTTGTTCCCGTTTTGTTACCAAAAGTTGTAATTGCATGGACGTATTGGATCAAGTTCCAGAGTTTGAGGAGTTTAATGTTGTCATTTGTTTTGGCTTTGTTTGCCAGAAGTTTGCCAAGCGTATTCTTGCCAAGGTTGTTGTTGTTTCCAATGTTTTACTTACGAAGCGTATGACCATTTCTATTGGCCTTAGTGAACGATTCCTTGAGAAAACTAAACCCAATCTTAAGTAAAACTTTAGATGAAGTTTTAGAACAACACGTTAATCCCTTGCCAAAACGTATTTCCATTGACGAGTCCGGAACTCAGGAAATTGTCATTCAAAGGCGCTTACCGAAGCCACAGGACCAGCGAACCGTCATCCAAGTAAGCCCAAATAAACGATCCCTTTCTTCCTTTCCTTATTTCGCAGCCAAGTAAGGTGACAGTTATCTCACAGAGTTGGCATTCAATAGTTGCGCGCTGTCAACCCATCACGGTATAAGTAAGGTGGAAACATAAGGGGAGAAGTTTCAGCAAGCATTGAGGAAGAAATAAGCGTCTTTGTGTATTGGTTAAGGAATAAGTGAACTTATTTTCTCTGCTCTAAGGCAATAAGAATGTACAAGTTTCCGTTTCACAGTATGTAAGAAAGTTGCTAAGAATAGAAACAGTTAAGAACGAAGTTCTACATAATAATATGTTTGTCTGATATTGTTAGCCTATATGAAAACTTTCAAAATCAAACACTTTCTTCTCGGTAACAATTTGTAAATCTCGAGAAAATATTCCATACGGAAACTCTTATAGTAATGACTATTATTAAGCCTGAGTTGACATCTATATTTATTTCAATTTTTTTCCTGGCAGCCAAAACATGTCCTTGGCTGACGAACTATTTAAACATATTGCAAACGGAACCTCTTACTGTAATGTCAATTAAAAGGAAAGCCATAGATATCAAATATAGTACCTACGTAATATTTTTTAATAACATTGTTGGCCAAAACATGTCCTTAGAAGACAAACTATTCACATTTACATCTTCAACAACACCAAAATATCTGCATTATGTCGTCCGCTTCTACATCCCCTATACCTTCAAACAACGCAGGTACTCAGAACTGCTCATTAGCCGGAGTTTGACTCAGTCACCGCCCGCCGGCGACGCCAATCAATACGAACCAGTTTAGGAGATACGGGTCCTACTCTGCCAACATTTGGATTTGGATTTTCTCCCTTTCTTTTTTGTCAATTTGAGCCCGAATTTGCGAGGATTTACGGGTGTCAGTTTTTGGAAAATGTTTAATGTTTTGAGTTTTATTGTATCTATGATATTGCAATGAAGCCATAAACAGACTGTTGAATTCACCATGACCATTCGTATCTTTGTTATAAGTAGGTTAACATGTCAGTCATTTTGCAACCTCGGACCATCTAATCCCGAAACCACATAACCCAACGCAGAGCACAATCAATGTAAGACCCCTAAGTCCCCCATAAAACATCTCTTCAACCTTCCCAGATCTTGAACGACTATTTAATAAAGATAAGTGCTCCCATAACACACACACTAAGGCATTTCCACACACACAAGCGAAAGGAATGCCATTCAATGCGTCAAATAAAAACGGATCGAAAACTACGCAGTACACATGCTTTTCCATACATTTTACTTAAGATATCGTTTAGGTGTATGTACCTAGTATCCATCCACTATAAAAAAATGGGCTAATACATTAAAAACTTTGCTGTCACATTTAAAATTGGAAGTCATACCACTGTCTACTATATTTAGCCATATCCTCCTCCGAGCCTTTTCCCAATCACGTTGGGGTCGGCTTCCAGTCTAACCGGATTCAGCTGAGTACCAGTGCTTTACAAGAAGCGACTGCCTATCTGACCTCCTTAACCCAATTGCCCGGGCAACCCGATACCCCTTGGTTAGACTGGTGTCAGACTTACTGGCTTCTGACTACCCGTAACGACTGCCAAGGATGTTCAATGACAGCCGGGACCTACAGTTTAACGTGCCATCCGAAACACAGCCAATGGTGTCTAAGATATACTCAGAAAGTACATACTAACTTAGAAAAGTTGCATTGGTACTTGCCTGACCTGGGATCGAACCCGCGCCCTCATACTTGAGAGGTTGGTCCTTTACCCACTAGGCCACCACGACTTACTACTTTACTATATTTAGCCATAAAAAGCCATATATTATGCCCTAAAAGTTCCAAATTCAAAATTAAGCCCAGATTAGGGATGGCACGAGTATTACACCCGCGTTTTATTTTGGATATTTGTAGACATCTAATTTTAGCTTTTTAGACGACATCACTGAAAGAGTGAAGTATTAAATTAAGTTCCTTATTTACACGTCTAAAAATAATGGTTCTGAGTAAAGGAGAATAATGATAAAGCAAATATTTTTATTTCTGTTTTCTTCCTTGTATTTATTTCTTTGTATTGCATTAGCATTTTGCATTTTCCTCAGGTTTCTTTGTGTTCGTGAGAAAATGCAGATTCTCTTGTACACCTATGCTTTGGTTTTATCTTTGTATAGCTTTTTCCTGGAGAAAATCCACATAGCAGTAGGGATGTTGAGGTATGGGAGTTTTTTTCAGGCTACATAGAAAATTTTAAGCTAATTAATTAAAGCTCTTCTTAACCAGTGCGAAGTATTTATTTAGTCTACATTTGCGCTATCAGTATTTACGTAAAAATTTCGATTTCTGCCTTTACGATGACTATTAAGAGGATAATGAATACCAAAAAGCCCTGGCCGCACTCAAGTGCTCATTATTCAAATATTTTCAGCAATGTTCAGCTCAAATTGGAGTATTTAACTGCCGGCCGAGTAACAAACTTCAGTCATAAAGATATCCAAAATGGGCGATTCAATCAAAAAAGTTGAAGGGAATCGTAAAAATTTTAGTATTATATTTTTGTTGGCAACCATTTTGATATTAGAATTTAAAGGGAGACGATAACGGCTGAGTGTCTGTCTTAAAATTAAATCATGCATTTCAGTATCTTTCATATCTGAATAGATATAAAATTTTATTGCAATAGAAATAATTTAAATTTAATATGAACCAGCAAATCGATATATCTCGAAAAATAAACTCAAAAAAGAACTATAAACTATAAAAGCTTAAAAAAATAGACCGTTCCAAAACACTAAGCCTTTCTATCAATCAAAATCAATGCATCTATCACCCATCAGTATAGTGCGTGACAACTTTATCAATGACAACCCCACAGTTCCCCGATTAGGGAAGATGAATTACTATGAATCACCGACCAGGGTTGCCACACACATCTATTATAACTACCCTTCATAATAACTGTTACAACGCCATCTTTTGGCCGACATACTCACTAAATTACACTAACGAGGTCTTACAAAGCTACCTCCAATTCTCTAGTCAACAATAAAATGAGTAAAAATATTGGAAAACGTTGAAAGTAGGTCAGGCTAGGTTTAATGATGTACGAGTATATGCGTCGGGTTGAAAAACATCTGATTTTGTGGATACGTAATAAACACCTGTGACTCGAAGCAAGGGGATCAAAATAATGAAGGGTACATATGAAAATGTTTGCTTGTATTTTGAAGGTATTATTAAATTGCTTTCGGAGCTTAATGTTTGGTTTTTTTGTTAATAAATTCTTTGTTAAATCATTATATAATATTCTGTGTGTAGTACATTATTATACTGATGATGCGATTTAAAGCACGAATTAGTCCAAAAATGATTTATTATTCTGCTCAAACGTGAATTCTTCTTAAGTAAGTATTACAATTCTTACAAAAGATTCCTCTTACGTAAGGTACTTAACGTCAGACCCAGTCAGAAGTCAGAACATTAAATTCGTGAGGCCTGAACGTCAAGATCTACCTTCGCAAAGTTTGTTTAGAACTCTAAACTCGGGAGGACAATTAATTAAACACGAAATCTTTTGAAGTACGACACGTCGAGAATAGTTCAAAACTGAATTTGAATTTCACACAAAATTTTGGTAAGTTAAAGCTATTTCTGAAGTTATGAAAAATAGAGAGAGAGAGAGAGTTATAAGAAAAATAATTATGGTAGTTACAGAAACAAAAATATGTGAATTCGAAAATTGAGTGATTTTTTTTTAGAGGAAATTTTCTCTCATTTAGTTCGTCAGGTTCAATTTTGTAAGTTAATATAAATTTAAGCATTAAAATAATAAGTTAATAACACTGTTTCGATGTTATGGTTCCACCAGAGGTTTGCATTTCCAAAATACATAATTCTCTAACATTGATGAATGTGACGCCATTGACAGTTTCCAAAATGGAGTGTAACCAGCTAAGGAAAACAAATAGCTTTTACTAGTAATGCTACTGATGTAGACCATTATTCTGACAATTATTTATGTGAAATGTAACTCATAAGATGATAAGGGTATGAAAAAGTTCAAAACCTAGAAATATGATTTTGGATTAAATAATAATTAAGTTAATGCTGATGATAACATTGTTGGCTCGTTTTCTTATTGCGAATTTCTTAGAAGCAATCTTGAGGTCGGATTAATTATAATTATCTGTCGATGATATAGCTGGTTCCTATAAATAGGAAACCAATGGTTTTACGGTACTACTTTGACATAAACTTCAATAAAAACGTAAATAAGCTACCGATATGAAAGATGAATCGTTACTTTTCTATAGGAATCTGTCTTGCATCAAACTAAACGCAACAGAAACAAACAGACGATTAATTGTTGTTAGCAAAAAATAAACAATATTTTTCTTGCTCACAATTCTGTCTACAATATTCGTCCTTGTTGCAATATTACTAAGATAAATCATGTTGGACGTGACATTTTGCTAGTTTTTCAGACACACTGGTTAGTCACAAAAACTGCACAGGGTGTATTAGCATTTTTAGGCACATAGGTATCATCTCGCGGCATTATAGTAAACAATTATTATTCAACGATAAGTAAACCCTGGCAAGTTTCTTTGTATCATACCCTAGCTGCATCCCCGTAGTTTTGCCTTCGTCCCGGAGGAACTTCGTTCCGTACCCGGACTAAATATAGCCTTTAAATTGTTACTATAGGGATCCAGCTATCCAACAGTGAAATAATGTTTCAAATCGGTTCTGCAATTTTGAAGCCTTTAGGTTACAAACAAACAAGTGTTTCCTCTTCATTTTATTGGTATAGATTAATAAAAAAAATACATAAATTCTAAAACAATAGCACATTACCAAACACAGATACACAAACATGGAACGTACATATCAGAAACAGCCTCTTGACCTATCGCTAATCAATCAGTCGATTCAAGCGGAATTGAATAATCAATGAAGTTACACCAATCGTACATCTGTATGGCTTTAATTGCTTCCCTGACCGATGGCCGGTTGACCCTTCTAGTGGTTATGTGTATCTTTGGACCTGTGGTTGGAGTAACTTAGAATAATTGGTCCGCTATTGATGTGAATTGTACTGTAAACAAAATAGATTCTGTATTTGTTTTGTGAATATTGGTGTGTATTTATTTGTTTAGTTTGGATCATCAGGATTAATTAATTAATTGAATTATTTTTGCTGTTTTGTGTATTTGTCAAATCGTGTAAATTAAGTTACATTATAATAATCTGTCTAAATGCACCTTTTAAACTTATTTCACCTACTATCTATGTATTATTTTTAGTGGATGAAAAACATGATATACAAACACTCATTATTAATACAGAAGAAATAATTTCGTCAGCCGGTTTGTTTGTGTGTTTGCCTATATTTAAGTAAAAGTAGGTATATGTTAAAAAAATGACTTATGAATCCTGGTGGCTTCTGAGTGGGAGTTTCTCGTACATCTGTGACTAACTTCTTGGAAAAGCCATAATATTACTCGATGTAAGCGGAATTTTGACATTTTCCGGAATTAAGTAGGTATTTTAAGTGGTACGTGGGTGGCGATTAAGCGATACATAAGTACTCATTTTCAACATAATTAACCATCTACCCACTATTGCTGAGCATAATTAAGAGATTCTCAGCTATTTCTAAAGCGGTTAAAATTAATTAATCTATTATTTAAAAATAGTTGTAATATACAAAGGGTTCGACAATACTGACAGCTTAAAAACAAACTGCTTATTTTTAAAAACAAAATATATTCTGTAGATATATAAATAAACATGTATTGAAAGTTGGCAAATCGGTTTTCAAAATATACAGATATAAAATTGTTTGAACATCAGCAAGTTTTACCCTCAAAATGATCGTCTAGACAAATATTTATCTTATAAGGATCGTCACACCACATTTTGTTATGGAACTACCCTCTAAGGCCATTGACCTCTTGTATCGACAGATTTGGAGATCCTTGACTCTGAGATAAGGTCGATGCTTGATATTTCGAGTTTATTGTATTTATTTACGTTTGTAGAATTTGGTTGTTAAAGTATTAGGGAAAGGTTAAAGGCAATCACTTAAAGTACAGGATTTTTTATTTTTGGCGTTCATAATTTACAATTATTTATAAAGAAAGGAGAATGGATTCATAACAAACTCGTTTTATTTTGTAAGAACCTTATTTCAAGTATCAATTAAATTGCTATTAAAAGTTTTACTCAGCATCCCCCTGTTTCAAATACAATTATTTATGTGATGATCGTCTCAGTAAATCCAATAATGCATCTTAAAAGCATTGCAACTCCAATGGAATAAAATACCAATTTAATGCTAGATCCGTTTAAATCCAACAAATAGAACAAAGCAACAATTTCATGAATTTTGCTTTTTACTTTCATAGATAGCTCTTTCTCGCGAGCATTTTTCTCTAGACGTCTCGAGAATATTTTATACTGCAAAAAGAGCGGTTTAAAATCTTATTTTGTTCCACCTATACGTAAAAAGGGCTCTAGGGGTGTGTTAGGGCTATTTCATTACCCATCCCGAACATAAAGAAGAGCAGTTTGGTAGTATTTGCCCCATTCGGCGTAGTCAGGCTGCGAAGTCGTTTAGCCAATACATTTGAATTGTACAGTAAATAAACTTTTCGTGGAGTGGAAATCGTAGAAGTGTCAGCGACCAGGATCCCACCTATAAAGCAATATAAACTCGAGACCCTTAACCCTTCGCTATTGAATTGTATTCAACATCTTCATGTAAAGGTCGCGCGCCCCTATTTTTCCCATATAGGGGAATTAGGGACTGGTGACAGGGGCGTTATAATTTATTTGTTTATCTTCGGGATATTCTAAACGGCGTGCCAGATTCCTGATTTATTGCATTACTTTGTAAATGATGATCAATTTATTGTTTTTACATTTTAGTAGGTAGTCCATGTTTCTGGAGCCATTTTATGAAAGCCTGTTTTGTAACACCACATGCAGGAAGTCATGTTTACACAATACACACAAGGTCTATTTAACACTAAGATTTTCAAATCAGTTCTACAATATTAGTATAGATGAACCAAAAAATAACCTTTTCAATGTGATTAGATATATTCTCTAAGCATCTGTATACGCTGATTCCGTGTAACAATTCAGTTGAGTTTTTCAAGTACGTGTGATTCGAGAGCGGCTGTCACAAGGGTGAATTTAAAAGGGAAATCCTACGGGTTCTATTATAAAACGAGTGACATTGTCGGAAGAATTGAGACGGTTCAATGGTGATGTGGTGTCACTGCAGAGGAAAAACCATTGTGGGGATAGAAAATGTTTGAAATGAACGTATCAGTGTATTTAAATCGTGAAAGTGTTGAGGAAAAGGATGTTTTCAGATTTAATAGAAGTTTTATATATGGGTATCTGTAATAAGCTATGGCTGGTTAGTCGGCAAAATATAAATATGGGAGTGTTGCAATTTTTATTGAGCACATTACACACTTAAAGTTGAAATCACTACCTAAACATTGGTTTTCCACGCGCCTTATAACAACTAATTTAATGCCACCAATTTAATATATTTTTTTGATCGTGAAAAGTAGATACTTATTATCAGTTTTATATCTTTACGCTACCGTGCCAACAGATGTTATTTCAAAACCATCAATTTCGCGCACCTTCGAAGCCTGAATCTTACAAGTACAGGAAACTTGGAAGAATAACTTTTATAATTCAAAGTTAAATGAAAGTTTGAATAATGGCGGGCTGGCAACCTACTTTCCAACACTTCAAACTTTGGACAGTAGTGCCGTTTCCAGAATTGACGACATTTTAAAATACGCGGGAATTGGGACATATTTTTCTATTTAAATTCTCTGATTCAGAACTTCTACTTGACATAACATTGGAAAATTAATAGAGAAATAACTTCAAAAATAGATGAAAAACCGGGAATAATTAGGTAGATTAACATTTATCTCGCCAAGTTAAAACTATTAAGATTAGGTATTATATTTTTACCCAAATGTGGGTTCTTAATTTTTTTGGTATTTATTTATATTCAAACCCAAATCAAATGAAATATAGTCAGTTACTATTAAATTCGAAACCCCAAATGCTACCAAAAATGTAAGTTCAATTATCACTTCGAATTCAACAGTGGTTTAGTTTAGAAAGCTTTCAAATAAGAATGGGTACAGTCGGCCTAACATAATATTTTCTTAAATATGAGAACAGTTGTAATTCTCCCTTTACAATTTAGAAACCGGATCCGTTCGGTGTAAGAATTTATAAAAACATGTACTAACCGTTTGTAAATTTGAAAGCGTTCTATCTACCTAACTTTTTGCCTTTCGTTATTTATTGAACGTGAAAAGTTCTGTATTTAACTTAGAGGGTTTACATATCTAATTCTCGTGGAAATCCTAGCAATTTGATAACTGCTACCTAGTGACCCAGACACGATACCCCTTCTAAATATATACAGACAGAAATATATTTACAGCAATTATAACGAAACCTATTTATTGTGTGAAGTCATGCATTGTAACCCGGCTTCGTATATCTTCAGTTTAAAATATTCAACAATGGAGGGTTTTCCTTTATTTCTATTTTGAAACGAAACTCGAGCGCCATTGTCATTTCATTCTGTTTAATGACTGTTATTTTTGAATTATGAAGAAGATTTTTTCAGTATTCGGATTTTTTCTTAATTAAATAGAGATAGGAGTTCAAGATAGATAGGTGTTCGGTTTTAAGAGTTTAATTATACTTATCTAAATGAGAAAATCAATCTGTCTGTCTGTCCGGATTTCACCCTAAAACTACTTATAAGTACAAGTTAAAAGAAAGGTACAGAGCCAGAAAAAGGTCACAAACTTGAATACATTCACAGTTAGTTCACAACACAAATCGGAGTTAGTTCGAAAACTATTTTCACGTTTAAAACAATAGTTATTTCTAATATAAATTTTCAATTTTACAAAGATTTATCTTATTAGAAGCTTACAGAAAAAGAACATTAGAGAGAGATTGAAAGCATTGACTTTTTAGTCGTATTGATTGATGTTATTATAAGTACTTGTCAACTGCAAAGGCTAAGCATCAAAAGCTTATTAGCAAAGGTACATTAAGATTAAACTGAGGTCAACTTGAGTTCGGTCAGGTCAAAATAAACATAGGTCAAAATTTTAAATTTAATTCAGCCTTTTAAGTAACATTATACAAGTTGATAACATAGATGAAGGTTGACAATATAGATAGAGAATTCAATCAAACAGTTATGTACTCAAATATTGCTGACATTGGTCAGGATTTTAACCATTACAGTAACGAAGTGTATCAATATGCACATACCATTAATTATACCCTCTTAAAATACGTGTTTGCGATAACGTACATGATCTTGTTGGACCATGATGTTTTCCTCTATTGTTGATGGTGTTCATTTATTGCAAAAGTAGCCTTTTTTAACACAAGCACATTTAGTTATAACTAAAGAAAGACTATTAGGTTTCCTTCACGCCGTCGCCTCTGTGATGCACATGTGGTGTACCAAATATACGAACTGAGCACCTTCAAAGCTACCTATTACACCACAGTGTAACTAAAATGCGGCGAGATTTATTAGCCAAACAAATTGTTAAATGACAAATGTTTTTTTTTACTATTTGATCCTGTTGTATTGAATCAGGTTAGCTTATTTAAACGTTAAGATTTATCTAATGGTCGTATTTATTTTCAACTACTGTGTACTTCGTTTAGATATATAAAAATATAAAACAACTATAAGACAATTTTTTTTAGGAGACAGATTCATAGCCTCTTTCTTATATCAACTTTTGGGCAAGTTTCAAAAAGTTTTCTATTAATTATGAGCATTGAAATGAAAACTTGATTTCGTCCATCATAACCGCAGTCCACTGGAACATCAAAGCTGACAAAAACATCCCGGCCTTCAGAGAAACGATACGTTATTCAAACGCTACATTATTCAACACTGGAAACTTATGAATATGTACCGTATTCTCGTTTCCAGGAAACTCTTGTTTTGCCACGAAAAAGGAATTTTATTAAAATGTTTACCTCTTAAACTATGTTATTTTGTACCGTAAAATATGATGGATTTTACGTTTTTCATACGGCATTATTGTGTCTAGTTAAAGATTTAAAACTGGCAAATGGGTATATATTTATTTTGGGAAATAAATAATATGTGAAATCTATTTTAAGATGTTAACGAAATCTAACATCTTATAAAACTTCAACTCGTTATACTAAAAACCCCCTAATTGGCAAATATTCTGATGCTAATCCTGATTCGCGACCAGGCAAGAATATTAAACGATAACCTACCTTTCTTAACAGTTCTATTGAATTTCGAGTTATGCTAAATTGGTTTGCAATATCAAAAGGAAGCCAAAAAAATACTGCAGTTACCGCGATAACATAGAAATCCAGAAAAAATGGTAATTCACCGGCAATTACTGTGAAAGGGAATTTTCGAGATCAAAGCTGGGGAAAAAGATTTAAATTATTTCTTCTATCAGGAATTTGCGAACCAATAACTCAGGTTATGTAGAAAAAATCCGAATAACGAAATATGTATTTAAGAAATTCGAAACCAGTTGAACGACCTTTTTTAATCAAATTGAATTTGCTGTTTTGATATCCGATCAGTAATGGCTTGCTCTAGGAAAATAATTGGGTAGTACAAATAGGATTGTAATGGATTTTTGAATATTTTTAACAATATCTGAAATTTTATGTCAGAATAAAAAAAAATGTTACATCAAATTTTCGGATCACGGGTTATTAAAATTAAAAAAAGAAAACTTTAAGGTATCTGCTCACTATGGTGTAACAGACGTCGCCGGCTGTCACACAAATAAGTAGCTTTACGCTGCACGCAAATGAGACACATTTTTCGGTATTTGCACTGAGAGAAATACGAACGTGTGAGTTTAACGTCTGACATTTTCAAAGTTGAAAATAATGATTAAGTACATGAAAAAGTTAAAATAATGTCAATTTTATATTTTTCATTTAACCTTTACAAATTGAAGTAAAACTGTAATTAATAAGTTAAACTGGTAAGATTATTCTATAATTTTAGAATCGTAATTTCTCTGTTTATCTGTAGCAATAATACTGGACGTGGTTTCAGATATTAGTTTGCTCTAATCTTGAGATTTGTTTGTTCGTATCAATATTACTCAAGATACCTAGTATTGCTCTTAGCAGAATCTAGATATTATGTTTGAACAAGGATCACACTTACATATCCCTAGAACTGACTGCATGTAGGTATATAATTATTTTCGAGAAAGGAAATACTAAACCCACTTCTTTTATCCTGCTGTTAATAATTCTGTGAAAATTGTAAGTTATTAAATCCATGTATAGTAAAAAGAAAATATGTTCATATAAATAAAATATCCATCCAAAATTACTTAGCTCACCGTCTATAGGTAACTTTGCTGTGTTTTTGTTCGTTTTCGTGATAAAGGTGACCATCCACTACGGTGTACCGAGCGACCTAGTGCGCTCGCAAACAATAGCACTCGCGAGGTTACCCCTAGATTACCGCGCCATTGTGCCAGTTCAACACAAAAATATACAGCTTTATTCACCATACGAGTAATTATTTTTTGTAAATAATGTAGG
Source organism: Helicoverpa armigera (assembly GCF_030705265.1). Classification (NCBI taxonomy): domain Eukaryota; kingdom Metazoa; phylum Arthropoda; class Insecta; order Lepidoptera; family Noctuidae; genus Helicoverpa; species Helicoverpa armigera. The sequence continues at coordinate 806,243 of NC_087132.1, read as the reverse complement.
TAGGTAACACACACATAGGTAATAAAATATGGTAAAGAAGAAATATCATTTTTTTTATACGTAGTCAGCAGCAACAATGACAATTTTGACTTCAGTACCTATATACTTGGTCATTGCCTGTGTACTGGGTCATTGTCAAGTCAATCTATTATTGTATATTTATGATAGACTAGCTTTCCGCCCGCGGCTTCGCCCGCGTGGAATTCGGTTATATTGCGGTATAAATCACAACTATAAGAAAACTTCTCATTCCCACGGAAAAATCTAAGAAGCGCGATGTAACGCTGGATACGATTAGTTGTTAAACCAAAACTGAATGGTACACTATATTATACGTTTTCCCTTGTGGAGCAAAAACATGCAGATTTTGGGCACTGTAAACGACACACAGCGCCATCTACAATCCATCCATCAAGCAAACAATATTTTTGTTTTCCCTCGGGAATATCTTTTTTTTTTCGGGATAAAAAGTACCCTATTATTTAATCCGGACTTCTAACTTTACGTCTGCAAAATTTCAAAGCAATCGGTTCAGTAGTTACGGCGTGAAGGCGGAACAAACAAACAAACAAACAAACAAACTCACTTTCCGATTTATAATATTAGTAAGGATAAACCAAGCTTATGTATAAAGCACCTAAATTGCTATTAGAACCACGAGGTCCATCACCTTTCTACTCTTACATAGGCAGCATGGCTGTAGAGGAACTCGTGGCTAAGTATTCTTAGTAAACGGTATCAGATGTCCCGGGTCAGATAGGCAGTTGTTCCATGTAAAACACTGGTATTCAGCTGCATCTGATTAGACTTTAAGTAGTCCTCAACATAGTTTTCATATGTAGGGAATACTTACAGTATGGGAACAAGCCATATAATGAACTGTTACATACGTAGTCTGTAAGTAACTCTCTTTTCATACTATGATAGTTTTTTCAAGCAAAAGCCCCAGTTTTCAATACGCATCAATGTGGCAATGTAATGCAAGCGTTGAGTACACACACAAGCTTGTTGAAATAGCTTTCGAAGCTAATCAATTCCAATCAATATTAGTATTTGAGCAGCTTGATTGCTAAGATATAGTTAGGCGTAGTAAGCATGCTGTATATAGATTTGTTTATATTGAGCCATTTTATAGGAATTTTTGAATGGTTTAAAAGGCAAGTATAATAAACATTCCCACTTATAGTATGACCTTGCAGACTGTATAAAAATTCTTACTTAAGTTTGTGACGGATTGGTTCATTTAGGAAATTCTCGTTCTATCATCTATCAGAGAACAAGGCCAAAATCTTGTAAATCTTTATATTTACAGCTATCAGAGAACAAGGCCAAAATCTTGTACATCTTTATATTTATAGTACAATAATTCGATAAACAATATGCTTGTTCGAACTCTAGATCTGAGTAAATGCACCTTTAACATAATATCACCATTAAAATGCCTCAACAAACACGAAATCACCTACAAACACATCCGCACCCCAGTAGTCACACAAAAGCGTACAATAAGAGTGAAATAAAACGTTACATTCAATAACAAGTCAATATGTTTCCCTTCTAACAACTGTTATGAATATCAATGAAAGAATTCCCACAACATTCGCTGTGAACTTAAATAACAAACGGCCAAATTGTGAATAAAAATGCGCTATGAAAAAAACATACCTTTAAAATAAAACTTTTATGTCATTTCACATTTTTAACCGACTTCAAAAAAGAACATTTTCAGTTCGACCTATATGTATGTGCGCGATTATCTCACGTTTGGCTAAAGCGATGTTGTTGCGGTTTTCACCACAGTGTTTGTCAGACTTAATATTTTAGGTATTAGGTATGTATATTATTGAAGTCGGTAAGAAGTTTTTATACACAATAGACGTCAGTCATCGAGTACTCAATAAAGTCAGTCATGGAATGATCACTGTCGTCGAACCTAAGTGGAAGAGACACTTTGGTTAGCTGCCATCTCTCGAAGGCTTCATCATTGAACATTTTTGGGAACAAGACGTGTTCTTTTAAATATAAGTTGAATATAGCATTGAGTACTCTTTGGTTGTGATGTTCGAAAAGGCAACACAATCAAACTACTTTCGAAATTCCGGGAATTTTAATCAGTTCAGTAAATTAAGATCTGTTTTCACAAAAAGATAATTTATAATTTTAAACGAAACGAGCAACACTTTTTGCCAACAGCCAACAGTCAGGATGCGTCGACTTCAGTGCAAAAGGACGATCTTAAAAATTTAAAACTGGTATGTAATAATACATTTTGTAAATAAAATTCTCATTTCGAACTGTCGAAAGTCAAAAGTAATAATTTTAAAGCTTTAAGTTCAGTGAAGCATTATCGGTAACGACAGCATTGCATCTGATTTCGATAGTATGAAATTACTGAATTACGCTATGGGAATATATTTTTGTATAATTTCGTAGATATCATTTGTACATGAGTGTTTTTCTTTCAATGATGTCGGAGTATGATGACCTGTATCGGTTATGAAAATTATTGTAATGTGATCATGAAGTGACGATGGATTTAATTTTGGATCTTTGTTTGCTTGAACACGCTAACCCAAGGAACTACTAGACCCATTTGAAAATACTGTCAGTGTAAGATAGCCTGTAAGGCTATAGGATAGGCTACTTTTATCCGGATGCGCGGATTCGTTTCTGCAGGAAGCGGGTGAAAGAGTTTCGGAAGCTGCTGAGAAAATTATTTCTTATGCGACGCGTGACTTACCAAATAAATTATTGAAACTTTTGACCTGTTGACTAACACAAGAATAGTAAACCTGTATAGAGTTTGGTCTCTACACAGAGACTCTGACATATAACGTCAATCCTCATAAAGACTATAAAACAGACAGACAAGCCTTAAAATGTGAGAACGTACCATTATTTTAGATGCAAAAATATATGCATATTTACTGAGCATACGTCGTAAAATAACGCTCTCTAAAGCCTCGCATTCACTAGACCGTAACTAAATGACAGTTCTGCTTCCATTTATTTCCTAGTAAAATATTTCAAGAATATTATTTTGTTTTGCATAATAAATGAATTTTGTTTGTTATTTTAGGCAGCTGTGAGAACAACAGCACGTAAATATCGGTTTGCATATTTCGCAGGATCATTTTGACTTTATTATGTAAGGCTTTGTAGATTTGATTAACGTGGATTCAAACATACGCATGTTTATTTTAATAATTCTTTTGTTTTATGTATAACTTTGTAAAATCATCATCATCAGGTACAAAAAACTGTGCATTTGATTTTGTGTTATTTATATATGTATTAAAGTTTATTTATATATGTATGTGTGTATGTATAATAAGTCTATGTACGTTTATATGTTTTCGATGTGTCTTTTATACATATTTAGTGCACCTGCCATGAAATTTCTCCTCCACCTAAAGGTTGACTGGTAGAGAACGCCTAAGGCGTTAAGTCCGCCTTTGTACATTGTTTTTTTGTAAAATGTGTGCAAAAAGTATAATAAATAATAATAAATAAATAAATAAAAATCAACTATCTATTCAGCGGGGCCCAGCAGGCCAAGGCCTGCCGGGGCTGCGGGATGGTTCGAACGGGAGGGGAAATTTGATGTCTTTTGAGGTCGTTAAAAAAAAACACGACGTTGATTTCCAAAAGGATTATCCAGATTTTTATTAGAATGTCTTTTGTCAGACTTTCTCTTTCATTCTTGTTTTACGTACCTACAATATTTAATAAAGCCTCGTGGATTCGAAGCATTAAGACATCTTACACAAGTCTTAACACAGCTGTACTGATGGATTATCTCTGCATACTACAATAATGCACATTGAATGGCTGTGCTGAATCGCAGCAAGCAACCTATTATCGTTACAATGACATTAGTAATTGAATATAGGGGATGTATTCACTGGAATTGGGTCCAAATCACTTTCGCTGTTCTGTACCTAATCAGTTTATTGATTACTAGCCGTTTTCCCGTGGTTTTACCCGCGTCCCGTGGTAACTACTGCCCGTACCGGGATAAAATATAGCCTATGTTACTCGTGGATAATGTAGTTTTCGAATGGTGAAAGAATTTTAAAAAACGGTTCAGTAGTTTTTGAGCCTATTCATTACAACCAAACAAACAAACAAACAAAGTTTTCCTCTTTATAATATTAGTATAGAAAGGGGAAAGAAGGAATGCAATATGTAAGCAAAAAGTGGCGCTCGTCTTCTTAGTTTATGTTTATGGTTGAACTAAACGATGAACACTGGGATTAAACATAATTGGCAGGATAGCATTTTTATTCGAATCTGTATTTTTTTTTAATAAATCCAGGACATAAAAGGTTTGTATGTATGATTTTTTTACAATAATGTTCTCATGTTAACGTTTCTATGTATATATTTGGAACATGTAAGAGAAAAAAAATTCAGCTATCGGCATCAACAATTTACATCATAATAAATTGTGAAAATTTTCTAGAAAAATCTGAAAAGTCTGAAATACCTCATTAAAAAAGGTTATTCATTAAAGCAAATGTAAAACGCAATGTAATATAATATGATAATGATCAGCGGAGAGGGCGTGACGTGCTACCCAACATTTTGGGCGTTCCGGACTCCTAACTATTCCAATTTGGACAACTTTGGAATTTCCGATCGCCTTCGCTTTAGAATCTAAATAAACTAGTTCTAAACCGATCGGTTCGAGTTAATGAGGGTAGTTTTATGTAATGGATTTTTTATTTCGGCTCGCTTGAAGTTTCGGTTTAATTAAGGGAGTTCAAAAGTTTTCGGCCATGATGTTTTTGATGGTGTATATTTATTTTAAGATATTACTTCCCGGGAATGTTTTAAATTAAATCCACGGATTTGCAATGTTAGCAGAGATCTAAGTTAAAAATCACTTCGATATGCTATTATTGGATAAACTACAGTAGATCAGGCTCAGACTAACATTTCAATAGATAGTAACTGCGACTCGATTATAGCGGGAACGCGACGCGATTAAGATTGTCTACAGCTAAAGCTTAAGGGTCTGGACATAGAAATATGTGATAGCGATAATAATAAGCTTTTTTCATCAAATTAGATCAAAATAAAGTGCAAATACTGTGACGTTTCATAAGCCTGCTAAGTTCTATTTGAAATGAAAAGATTTGATTTTGTCATGCCTTGATAAGTACTGATGGTATGAACAAAATAAAAGAGTTGGTGTGGTTTGAATTAAAATAATAGGACCTTGATTTTACGTTGTCATAGATTTCTTAGATATAACTCTCATGTTAGACTAAAATAGTACCTTAAATTATGGTTCAGCGTTCAAAAATACGTTTGCCCTTTTTTATCAATTTTCGCGAAACTGTATCAGGTTAACGGAACATGTTTCTACGTCTTTTACGCCCACAATACTAACGTAGGTAGATAGAATTTCTATTAAATTTAAAGTACATAAGCTAGGGTGTCACTCGTAACTGTATCCCATGAGTTGAGGTGAGTCTTATGGTGAAGCATGGGTTAATCTTACATTGTTTCCCTTGCTTTGTTAGAGAAGTTGAAAGGAAAATTGGAGAATGAATTCTCTGTGGCAAATAGTGTTTAGGCTTCATTCTTCAATTATTCATCCTTAGTTGTTAAAGTGAAATTGTTAATTTAATTGTGTTAACACTAAATTAAATCGTATAAGAAGGTGATGGCATGGAGGTGGTTCTCTTTTGAAGCTAATCGAATAATTTAACAAGTGAATCTCCACATATTCGCATAAAATAAGAGTGTTTTGATGTCAAAATTTGAGTTTCTGCCTTTGCTTGCTTTAGTTTTCGTTTAATTATATTTTTGTCACCTATCTATTTTAGATTTAGGTTAAAATTTCGCAAACCCAGACGTTTTGTGATAGCGATGCTCTAAGTTTGATACCCATATATTTCACTAAGATCAAAAATTGCAGCTGCTAAAGAAGCGTATATATTTTTTTAAACGGTTTTATTTAGCTCACCCAGTTTGTTTTATTATTTATTCATTCTTGGGTCAAATTTAGTAATTCAAATTTCACCCTCTTCCTGTCAACCGATTTATCTGAAATTTTGTATACACCTTTAATTCCGATGACAATACAATATACACGAATATTTTTTAATTAGTACACAAAAAAATAGGGCTCTATCTGTACCCGTTACTGATCATATTTGTGTAATCAAAACTAAAAAAAACGAAATCCCAAAATTGTCCAGGAAAATTCGACATATTTGGTAAATTCATAATTGAATCAATCATTCATAACAATTGCTACTAGAAAATACTACGCGCAGTGCTATCTCGTTTTGAATGCCATTCATAGATCCCAGCAAACTCGCGTCTAAGGTCAAGCCACGCCCCCTTCTGCGCCAGCGATCCCTTTTCAAGCGAGCGAGAAACAGACAGTGCTAATTTATTAGCGGAAGGGTGCGCGCGTTTTTATTTTTTACAATTGTTTACGTTTTTACTGTCGCGATGTCTTATCAATTTACATCTCGGGAGTATACGGCGATGATACGAGCATACTTTTTGTGTGGTGAGAACGCGAGAGCCGCAGTACGTATGTACAGAGAATTGTACCCAAATGCTCGCCAGCCGAACGTTCGGACTGTGGTAAATGCCTACCAGCGTTTACTCGACCACGGATCATACCGAGCACCGGCTCATAGCCAAGGACGTGGAAGACCGGCGTATTCGCAGGATCTGTACGACGATGTCGTGGACTACTTCGAAGAAGATCCCCGGCGAAGTACAAATGACGCAGCTCGTCATTTTAACATCAGCCAGTCCTGTGCATGGAAAATAATTAGTTCGTATGGATATCATCCATACCACTACAGAAAAGGTCAAGAATTGACCACTGTGGATTACGAACAAAGGATGACATTGTGCAGATGGATACTCGACAACACAGAAGCAAATATCCTCTTCTCAGACGAGTGCATGTTTACGCGTGTCGGATTGTTCAATCAACACAATGAACACTGGTGGTCAATACGCAATCCAATGTTAACAAGGGAGAACTCTTTCCAACACAGGTTTTCCATTAACGTCTGGGCAGGAATTCTCAACGACAACATTGTTGGCCCGTATTTCATAGAATTTTCATAAGATTCGCCAGTAAGGCGCCCGCCTTACTGGCGAATCTTATTTAGCTTTGCTGCGGAATATGGTGTCTGAAATGCTGGAAGAGATTCCATTAGCCAATTTAAGAGATGTCTGGTTCCAGCAAGACGGCGCGCCTCCGCACTACCACAGCGCAGTGCGTGAGTACTTAAACGAGCAGTTCGGGAGTCGGTGGATCGGTCGAGGCGGCCCCGTGGCATGGCCGCCACGATCTCCTGATCTCACGCCATTGGACTTTTTTTTGTGGAGTGAAATTAAACGACGAGTGTACGTTAGTGAGCCTACAAGTGTAGAACAATTAAAACAGCGCATACTGGACGCGTTTGACGAAGTAAAAAGTAAACGAGACATACTTTTATCATTAAAAAACAATTTAATTAAACGTGCTCGTGTTTGTATTGAAAATGGTGGTGGACATTTTGAAGGACAGCTAAAATATCTGTAAGTTTTTTTGTAAATAAGTAGGTACGTAAATTCTAAGGTGACATAACAATTATTGTAAATATCAGCTGATTCAAACTTTTTAAATACGCCAAAATTACTTTTTTTCACAAATTTTACAACTTTACTTATTTGATTTCTTTTTACCACGTAATCTTTTAATTTAGTCACCTAATTTCTTAATACCTAATTCATTTTGAAAAAGTTGGTAATTTTGTTGGTCCTAAGCCCAAATAAAGTATGAAGGAAAAGTTTGAATTGAATAAAAGTTTATTTTCCGTACACCTTTTATTTTACTTTTTCTTAGTTTTTAATCGTAACGCATCTATGCGTTTTAGTTACCTACATTCGTTATCAGCTGTTGGACGCGGGGCAAGTTCGAGCGAGAGCACGCGAATGCGAGAGCGACAGAATATTATTAATGAATACTACTATGAATGACCTGGAATAACTTGTACAATGTTTCCATGAATTGAGTGAAATTTTTGGATATAACTTATCGCTAATAACTTTGCTGATTATGAATATTAGTTTTTGAAACTTTGCATAGATAATACTAAGAACTTTTTAAATGAGCCCTTTAAGTTTGTGCACTAATTAAAAAATAGCGGTGTAGTAATATCAATAACATTGTAAATCCAATATGGCCGCCGGCACAAAATGGCGGATAACGTTGATTTTATCAATCCCATCAATATGGGTATCAAATGAAAGGGCTCAACAAGCAAAATACAATATACTATAAAAAATTGAAATCCAAGATGGCGGCCGCTACAAAATGGCGGATAACGTAGGTTTTATCAATCCCATCAATATGGGTATCAAATGAAAGGGCTCAACAAGCAGAATACAATATACTATAAAAAATTTAAATCCAAGATGGCGGCCGCTACAAAATGGCGGATAACGTAGGTTTTATCAATCCCATCAATATGGGTATCAAATGAAAGTTCTCAACCAGTAGAATACAATGAAATATATAAAATTAAAATCCAAGATGGCGGCCTCTACAAAATGGCGGATAACTTAGGTTCATTCGGTAGGCATTTTCATTAAATACTAAAAACTAGAAAATAAAAAATCGGTAAAAAAACTTTTAAGTTAAACGGTTTTATCTTATGTGCACTGAAAACTAGAAAATAAAAAAATAGTTACTTACCTGTCAACCTACGTAGGTGGTCCCGGTCATATTAGACTAAAATAAAAACGTGGGGCCCCTGTGAAATCCTACCTATGGCAAAGCATATCTTTATACTTTGGTAGATCATGAGCTACGGCTGATTATTGATTGTCAAAATCTCCAGTTACGATTATAGTAAGTCGATGCAATCCACACCTATTATACCTCTAGAAGAGAGTACTACAGCAATAGTTAATGGGCCCCACGTTTTTATTTTAGTCTAATATGACCGGGACCACCTACGTAGGTTGACAGGTAAGTAACTATTTTTTTATTTTCTAGTTTTCAGTGCACATAAGATAAAACCGTTTAACTTAAAAGTTTTTTTACCGATTTTTTACTTTTTAATTACAACATAACAAACAACACCAAGAAATGAAGTTAACCGCAGTTTGTAAGCCCAGATGCCCAGCAGAACAAAACCAGGAATGTGGCAAAGGAAACGTAGCGTTTTACCAATCTGTGGTTAGATCGCTACACGCTATGTTTACGCATAGTTTACATTATTGTGGTGAACTCACTCAAGCTTACCGTGCGCTAAGCATCAGCTCAATGAACGCTTGGAATCGATTGAGTTGTTTTGGTAGCTGTAAAACGTAAAAATAAGTCTTTGCTTCCTTGATTTCATATTATATGCTTCATTTAAGTAGAGAAAAACTGGGATTTCAAGCTGTTGTGTGGGTCTTCGCAAATAGAAGAATCATTTTGATATCCCTTGGATCGAATTCTGATACTCGTAGGCTCGTAGTATGTATGAGGACAGTCAACAAGAAGAAACTGATTTAGTTTCAGCACATATTTGTATTTGAATGTTAAAAAATACGTCTTAAAATTAAATGCATTTGAGTGGAAAAAGAATACTCACATAAAACCGGCATCCTCTCCTCTGCTGCTGTAAAGTAAAAAAAACACATAAAAAAATTAAAAGAAAATTCACTTAAAAAACTACGCTGGGACGTAATTCGCACATTTATATGTCACCACCCTAACTTAGAGTCCATGATTGTCCCCAGTTTTTTGTCTCTCGGCGAATAAAAATTTGCATACAAACAATCCTGTTACGTTTCTCACAGTATTCCATTCGTTAGGACTTGTATTAGCTGAAGTTGTTACCAAGAAGCTACTAAATGTTACTGGAAACCTAACAGAGTATTTTGTTACAGGTAAAGGATTCGCGTGGGTCTATTGTTGTGTTGAATACCTAGCTAAAACCAGTTAGTTTATTTATATTTTTAAGCTATTTTACCCTTTATCTTTTCTGTACGCAAATTCTAGAGTAGGATATATACTTCAATGTGTCAAACTTCTTCAATAGACTTTCAACCTTATTACAATAGTGGAAGGTTAATGTTCGATTGGTAGAATTTGACACGTCTGAACTATTAAAGAGAAACTTACAAAATCGAATATAAACATATTATTTATAACCAGTAGATATTTAACCATCTTTCAAATCAGACAAAAATTAAAGCCACTTATATATGTTTTTGCATTCATCAATTTCTTTGAAAAGCGGCCTCCATTCTTACCTTACAGCTTCTTGGCAGTACCACTTTTCGTACTTAATTTTCTGTCAGTGCTAGTTAGTACTTGTACGTGATGAGGTCGGCTTTGAGAACTGTTTGCGATTGTAATGCAATTAGCATTGTATAGTGCGCAAGTTAAATACTTGTGCTCATTTTAATTACGTTTAGCAAGGTATAGAAGACGGTCTTTGTGTGTACCTGTACTAATCGACTTCTTTTACAGTAATGTTGTATGAAGTGTTTAGTATATCGTAGTGATTAAAAAAAAATATTTAATTGACAAATCGTTTGTGATTTATCATTAAAGAAGAAAAATATTGATTTATCCTTTTGGCGTAAAAGCACTAAACTTGGCTAAACTGGATTGAGGAGGTCAGATAGGCAGTCGCTCCTTGTAAAGCACTGGTACTCAGCTGAACCCGGTTAGACTGGAAGCCGACCTCAACATGGTTGGGAAAAGGCTCGGAGGATCGAGGATGGATGGCGTAAAAGCGCGACAGACAAGCGGACGTAAAGAGTTACTTTCGCATTTACAATAACAAACTAAGTAAGGATTTTAGATTTGAGCCTTTTCACTTCAGTTTTTAACAATAAAAATTGTTTTAATTAGAATATTATCACGAACAAACTCCTTAAAAATTACTGCCAAGTTATAATCCATCCATATACACTTAGATTAAACAGTAATCCTAATACAGCTAATTAATATACGTACTCAGACCGAATCCGTCTCACTTGCGCTGGAGATTAGCTCAATATGCGTCCCACATGACCGCTCCGCTAAACAGCTGAGCTCAGCGATCGCAAGCTATACATAAAGCTATAAGCCTGCGAGTACACTACATACTATTTATTTGGCCCTTGGTAGGAAATAAAAAGAAATAAAAAATGAGAATTCAATCAAAACGTCCTTACACGTCAGACGTAAACGTCCGTCAGAAGCCAGTACCTAAGTCTGACTGGCTTACCCGGGTAACTGCGTTGAGGAGGCGTTCAGAAAGGGTAGTTGCTCGTTGTAAAACACTGTAACTAGTAGGTAAAACTGGTACACAGCTACATCCGTTTAGACTGGAAGCCGACTCCAGCATAGTTCGGAAAAGGCTCGGAAGATGATGATGATGAATTCAGTCAAAAGTTTATAGTCGGCCTGATGCCGAACAAATGCCTAATCGTTGTTGCCTGTGTACTTCCATTAATCTTCTATCTATCGGCCGACTAAATCTTTGTAGCACGCGCTCTTATCTGTATTTAGCTATAAGCTACACGCTTTATTTGCCCAGTAAAAAGCGTATGTAACTGTGGCTGAAATTTTATGTAGCGCTTAGAGCTTCAAAGTTATTTTTCTTTGCAATATTTTTGGAATTTAATTTGATATTATCAAAATGCTTGGTTGCATGAGACTGTTTTTCTATTAACCATATTAGATTCTGCACTTCTTGGATATATTGCTATTAATTCGTATTCAGGTACATAATATTCTAATATTAACACGAATAACCCTTAGTTTTATATAGCTTTCATAATTATTCAGTAAACAAGTTCACCAATAATATTGTAATTCTCAGTAATTTGTTTCTGATACCAAGAATATACCGCCAAAAATATCCCTGACATTCAAAGTAGAATCACATTTGAGTTCATCGTACCCTTGAATAGATTATGTTACACCGAAATCTCATAAATATTAATAACAATACAGAATTAAAGTTAATTCAATATTTATTTTTGTGATTCTAGCGAAAAGTGAATAATTATAATGTCAAAGAAAAGTATTGTTAATTTAATACGTAGGTTAAATCTGTAATAATATGTTTAGAATTTTTACAACGAAGTTAAATAATAACAATAATCTAATTTAATATGACATATTCTTTATAGACGAAAATACAAAACAATACTTAAAAAACCACGCATGCTGCATTTTTCTATGTAAATCGTAGTACAGGTAAGTTAAGTACTTTCTCATGGGAATGCAAGAAAACCTAACCTGAGTTACCTACTCAGAAATATCAGAATAGAATATTATTTCTGAAGAAATCCCCGTAGTTCAAAAACCTTGTAGTGAAAAAAATATGTAATGACAACTAAGCATTAAAATTTTGAAATGAATGTGAATGCCTAACATTAATTCCATAATCATGAACAATTTATTAGCCTAATGAGACTACGCATGTAAGCAATTCACCACCAATTAGTGAGGAATGTGAACAGTTGACCAGCACCTAATTAATTTACTGCTTATGCGACTGCTATGAAAATGCAATAGAAATATTTAATCGGCCGATATTATATTTATTTATGGCTAAATGTATACAGTTATAGAATATCTATCTAAAGTTTATATACAAGTCGAAGAGACTCTACACATATTATCTTTAATTTTCACTATCATTAAGCATGCAGCCAGCAGCTCGCGAAAGCCGCTTGCGTTCGTCACAGTATGTAAAGGGATACTGAATGTTTTGTGCAGTTGACAGGTGAAAAAAAGAACTTTTGACGTTAAGTATATACATATGTATATGACTATCGCCTGTCATCAAAACCGCTGTTAAAATCGAAGTCGTTCAAACAAACTGTCATTTATTTCATGGTTCAAAGATGGCCTATGGAGATGAAGCATCAAATAACTTCATGGATAGTCAACATTTGGGATAGTGACGAGTTCGATGCACCATTTCCAACACCTTCTCTAAGAGGCTTAACACAATGATGAATGTACTTGCAAATTAAGTTCTAAGTACATCAAAAACTTGAGAAATTGAGTTAAAACGATCCAAAGCATTGAATATTTAACACTTTGAGCGAGGCTTGCAAGATTGAAAATTGTAAGGGAAGCGATCACAAGTTTTCACCTACTTTATTTATGTACTTTGTCTTACTTAAATTGCTGTTTTTTAATCTAGGTGGGGAGAATTTCAAACTTTGTTTAATACTTTCCAAAGAAATATTGACATTGTTTGTTGGGTTATTCATTGATGAATTTAAGTATGAGATGTGCATTGACATTTAGTTAACTAGTGTCATATTTTGAACTGAAATAACTAGGGGCATATACAGGTACTTCTTCACGTTGAAAACGATCATTTTAGCTTTTCGTAATACATCACACATTATTCTAACTTCGAAATAAAGTTCAAGGTCAAAATTCCAAGGTCAAGGACATCAACCTTTTTTCAAGGACACTTCTTAGAAATACACAACAGCCTAATCTGAGCTATCTTAAACTCAATAAATAAGATGAGTCACATTTTCTTGACGATAGATAGCATCCATCGCCGGATCTTTGCCATTAAGAGTCTATAGATGACCTTGAACATGTCTAGACTATTCAATGAAGTGAAATATGTTTTGTTTGTTTAATATTTTATGATTCTAGTTGTTAATTTATGTAGGAGTATGTAGAAGTTTTTTGAAACTGTCTGAAGTTGTTACTATTTATTTTAAAATAGACACGAATAGTGGGATTTCTGTAATGAAAATATTTGATGTGTAAATTAAATTTAAAAAAAAAAACTTAAAAAATAAATAGGAATAATAGAATTTATAATAATTTTGAAATCAGCCATAGGTAATATGTTATGTAGTCTTTAGAACCAAAACCGACCCAGTTTCTGCTCAACAATACAACTCCTCTGTATTACCCTGAAACAGTATAATACTGTATATACTCGGATGAAACGAAAATCCTCAGTAAGCTAAGTCCAGATAAAATAGCAGTAACAAATAAGTACGCGGTGATAGTCGATGTCCGTACACTAAGAACCGAAATACTCATTTATTTGTAACTATCGTAGTATAGCTAGTGATGGGACTTGTCGATGATTTGAGATCGATAGTTATTATTCATGTTTTTTTTTATATTAACGTATAAGAAAATGTTTATGACCAGAACTGAAATAACCTTGAAATTAAGTTGCATCAGACAATAACTGTTACTCATGATTTCGTTCTTATTAAAATTTTAATGATGTAATATTGAACGATTACAATTTTAAAGCTGGACTACGATTGATTTTTTAAATAATAGTGCAACCGACGGCTCTAAAATAATATCATGCAAGACCATGCGCCTACGCAATTGCTACGATAAATAATGCATCAGCGTAGCGCTACGGCTATAACGCTTGCTACGCGTACTACGCGTCCCTCAGTTATGCATTGATTGGTATAAATAAAATTATAAATTAAAAAAACCCCCGACCCAAAAAAAGTACGCAATAATTATGACAAAAGGTTAAAAACGCTAAACCCTATAAAAAGCAAAAAATAACTTTTAACACTAGGTAAACTAAATTTTGACGTGTCGGGGGACCGCTCTAATTCATTACTTTAGGTACGTGTTTTTTTTTTAAACGAATGTTGTAATTAGGTAGGTATCATTTGATTTATGTAAGTATTTATGAAGGTAGAAAGCGGTCCCCCGACACGTCAAAATTTAGTTTACCTAGTGTTAAAAGTTATTTTTTGCTTTTTATAGGGTTTAGCGTTTTTAACCTTTTGTCATAATTATTGCGTACTTTTTTTGGGTCGGGGGTTTTTTAAATTTATAATTTAATTTTATTTCATGCTTTTTAAAGGAGCTCCTTAATTATCCTTCTTTCATTTAATTTATTTTATCTTAAGATGGGGTCGTTATATATGCGATCTCGGCCAAAGGAAGCTGTTTAACAATCCTCATGACAAACTGGCTCTGGGTTCTCCAATTGCAATTCTTGCAATTCTTTGCACAGATTGAGAAACAATAAAGATTAACCTTTGGACATCCTAGATTTTCAGCAAAAATATAAATCGGTTTATCCGTTTCATTCCGGCGTTCCAGGGTTTCATCCGCCACATCCCATTTCCAGCATCCGGTTCTCGTCAATCAGAAACATGAAGAGAACTCGTCAAGACAAATTCAACGAGCCCAAACTCGATGGGTTTACTAAAAGGCAGTTCAGGGTTACGTCTCCTATCTTCGTGCCCTAACAGCAGACCAGCTCAGTGGTCCCAAAAGACATTAGTGTTTCAAATTTCAGATCCCACATATACTTGCAAGTAAACTGAGCGTGTAACATTCCTATCACATCTAGCAAACGAGCTGATGACCTTGAAGACCTGAACCGATTTCCACCAAACATAGCTAAGAACACTCCCGACTGGCATACCTTTTAAATAAAAAAAACCGCATTACAATCGGATCATCCGTTTGGGAGCTACGATGCCACATACACACACACACACACACACACACACACACACACACACACACACACACACAGACACGTCAAACTTATAACACCCCGTCGTTTTTGCGTCGGGGGTTAAAAATACTACTGTTATAAAACTATCTCTTTTGCCTCGGAGACACAGAACATAAATTAATAACTCGATATCGCCGCAATCAAAATTTTCCCCTCACTAGTCGTAACAAAGCTAACGTATTAAAGTGAAGCGAACACTATTTTTTACGAGCTCGCTTCAGTGCAGTATAAACGTTACTTTACGATGCGATGCTAACATCTTCCAGTATTCCTGCATATTGTCATAACACTAGTACCTCTACTATGAGTTTAAAGCAATAGTATTTGTTGATACTTCATTCGGAGAAGTCATAACGCAAAATATCCTAAGACAGTGACAAAAAAAAAACAAATTCGGTGCCAAAATGCGGGTGTTCAGGGGACAAGTAACGTTACACGTCTTCTTTAAATTCTGTCCATTTTTTTTTTCAAAATATAATCACCATTCAATTAAGACCAACCAGACAGGTTGGTTTTGATTTGACAAGGAAGCCGAACGCCTCGTTAGTTCTAGTAACTGATCATATCTACGGAACTTTGCTCGACTTACAAGAAGGCGCCTGACCCACCTTGCTTATGGCAACTCTGCTATATTTCTTTCCTCTGTGTTAATACCACGACTTAGTTTTTTTGTTTTAATAGAGGCGAGAGGGATCTAGTATCGTCAAATTTTTTACTCATAGTAGAGGTACAGGGTACTATAAATAGTGTTGCCCATTTACGTGTATGTTATTGTAAAATGCATAGCTTGCTGATTTGTTAACAGCTATATGTTATGTCAGATTTCCATAAAGCTGAATTGAATATTATGTTGTGTATTGCATATGAAGGTGTTTTAGCGTGATTTTATGTATGAATCGGATATGGTAGCAGTAAATTGGTACTAGTATATTCCATACCTAAATTATTTTAAAACTGATGTCGAAGTTGCAGTTCTAGGCTTAAAATAACAGTTCTATATAAACAAATACACTTTTGCAGTAATGTGAAAATGCACCTAATACTCGAGTATTGTTTGGATTCGATAGCATATTGGGTAACTATATATATGACTGCAGTACATAATAGGTAAGCAAAAAATATACACACAGATGCATTATATACTCACTGTACCACTCATTTACAGCATCCCAGCCAACTAATTTTAATAGCAAATTATGAAACAATATCACATAAATTAAACCTTGAATACAGGACGTTACTTTAATACCATCTGCATTATCTAGAGCTTGCATGTCGGGCTGCAATCTACCTCTCCTAAGAGGCCAATAAACATGCACTTAAATGCACTCTCTGAGAGGATTTCAGCTAAATCTACTAACACTGTGATGTATTTTATATGGAAGAACACAGATACAACAGCAACTGCGTTTTGTAAAATTTTGACTGGACAAAAAAAATACTCATAGACAGCTAACCAATGCGAATCATCTACCTAACCTTTTTCAATTATATTGGGGCCGGCATCCAGTCTAAATGGATGCAGCTAAGTACCAGTGTTTTACATGGTGCGACTGCCTATCTGATCTCCTCAATCCAGTTAAATGCAGCGATTACTGGCTTAGAAAAGGTGATATAAAAGTTTTAAACATCCAACGACTTATTCGTTTATCCATTATGTTATAACACCGTTAATTTGTCATAATTATTTACATTAACTACAGTAGCAATGTAATGATAGTATACTTAAATGATCGGTTGCTAAATCCATTACTAAGAACGACCAAATACCTACTATTTAGTTGGAAATTACTCTCTAAGGTCCGTGGTACAGAGAGATAGTTAAAATTAGGTTAAGGCAATCAAATAGATCCAAATGGATCCTAGAGATTTGATCTTTACTATAATATTGGAATACTGAGGCCTTGTTAAAAAAAAGATGCATTTTTGTAGCAAATTGCAATTGCACGAATTTATCCAGGAATTTATTCAGTTAATGGCTGATTAAAAAGTTGAATGAAAAACATCTCGAAGGAACCTGGACTACAAAGTTTGTTATCACCAACCCGCATTGAGCAAGCGTGGTGATCAACGCTCAATCCTTCTCCGTGTGAGAGGAGTCCTATGCACAGCAGTGGGAAGGTAAAAAAGGCTATAACACCTTCCAGTTAATAACAATTACCTCCCTACATTTACTTAGGTTATAATTCGTATGCAAATATTATGCAGAATCATTCAAAACATTGTAAGAAGTCATAGTATACCTACCTACCTAACTTTAGACTCCAAGATCAACTTATCCGCAATAACAATAAATAAACTTCCCTCAATTTAAAAAACACCCAAAAGTATGCAAAACAGTGGACTTCAGCGTAACAGTTTGCGAATACAAGTTGTTTACATCATTAATATAAATAAAAGCAAATCTGGGGAGTGATTTAAATACGGCCATCTGGTCGACGCTATAATTGCATAATTTGTGCTTTGTTTTTTACGGACAATCCCGCCATCTGCATTGCTAATACCGGTTTATCATATTTGTGACGTCACACAGATGGCGCTGTTGTCTTCACAAGTGCTCTGTTACATGGAAATTATGAGGTTTTCCCTTGATAATAATTTGAAGTATTTTAGAGATGGTTTTTAAGGAAATTTGTGATGTTTTTGAGTGGGTAATGTTTTATTTATAGGTGAAGATTTAGCAGAAAAAATAATGGTAGGTTACGGTTATATAGAGTGTAAATTCTGTGCGTAGAGAAAATGGTATGAAAGTTCTAATTGTATTTTACCCAAAAATTTTAAATATTTGTTTTCAAACACAAATAAATCCAGTTGCCACTAAAATAAAGTATAAAAAACCGAGCTAGAAAATTCTTGTTTTGCACATCGACCTCCAAACCCAACTAAATTCAAACTGCCAAACTTACCCAAAATCGTACAAACACATTTTACATTAAAAACAAGAGCAACAAAGCATCGCCGCAGCCACGCCACAGCTCAGTTTAACAGAATTCCAAAACAAAATCAATTTCAATCGGGCGTCTACAATGCAACGAGACTACGAATCTAGAACCACAGTTTAAATATTCTCTTGTAAACAGTTGTGAAGCTACTACATACCAATGTTCGTAACAATGTCACTCACACACGCATGTGCTCGATGCACGACCCTCAGTACTGACAGCACCGATAGCGCCGGTAAAAGCTCGTCGATGCACATGCGTGTGTGAGTGACATTTTTACGAACGTTAGTTGATACCTTCCCAACTGTTCACCTTTATTCTGTGCCAGAACATTCTCTTCGTACAATCTTAATTGGCTACAATTTATCGTGGAAGGTGGGCCAAATGGGCCATAATAGACGTAAAGGGTTCAGTATCTAATCTTAATTGTGTGGTCGATATAAATGTGAAATCACAGCCTTGTTTCAGACCTCGGCCATTCTGTGTAATTGCTAGAAGGATAGAGCTGATTGTTTTAGATTCCTCTTGTAGTCTTTGAGTGAGTGAGCTTGGAAATTGTTAGTGACTGAAAGTCAGGCCTAATTTGGTTTCGTTTGAGAAATGCTCCAATTTGGCTCTGTTGAGCCTGCCTTTGTTGGTGTAGTCTGTTTTTCAGGAAGTTTGTGTTCTTTTCAATTTATTGTTGGCAGGTTTTGTGATGAACAGATGTCATACTTTCATACTTTTTGAACGTTCTGAAGAAAATGTGTTAATTCGATTGTATTTTAAATGATTTTTCTGATCCCTCATCATTACATTAATAATTTTAATTGGGTCATCAGATTATAGTAAAAAAATATCGTGTCATTGATACAATCAAAATAATTTATTCACCCAAGATAAAGAATAAATTCTAAATCACCCCTTTACAAACCGACAATCATCAGCAAATTCTCAATTGAATTTGATTTAAAATATTCGTATTTTTGAACAGCCATATTTTTGTTAAGCCCGTACTCAAAAGCCGTCGTCTAACTCCGGATGTTTGTGCATACGATTTGTGTATGTAATGCATCCGTGCATGTCAGCCGTCACAGTACGTGTGTATAATACCTAGCTCTGAGATTCTGAAAATAAGCTTGCTATATATTTCTTTGGGTTTTTTTTTTGATACTCTAATGCCCGTTTTCACCAACGAATACCTAAATTTAGGGAGCATTTACGGAACACTTAATAAGAATTTCATTTTCACCAAAGCCTAGGTGTCAATTTTAACCTAAAAATTTCACTTAAACTTGGGAGCCCGATTGATGCCTGCTTAAACAACCCCTATCATTATCATTACAGAATACAAACATATTTTGAACCGTTTCTGGCGATGGATAGTGAAATGTACCTTTATATGTTATGTAACACCAAAAATACCATGTTTAAAAAGCAAAAAAAAAATGAAACGTAAACTTTTAGAAAGTTTAGAAGCTGTGGAGGTTGTGGATATGTAAAATAATAATCATTAGAAGACCACGTACCTATCTTACGTGAAAGAGCAGATGTCTGAGAAATAAGTATGATGATCATGACTTTTTTATAAGATTATAGGTTATCACTTGCTATGAATGCACTTGCTAGGTCGTGATGTCGCTGAGTTATTCAAAAATAGGAAGTCCTGCATGTCCATAAATATACAGACCATAACAGATGCAAATCTGGTAATCACTGATGTAGTTTCGCGGTGGCCGGGACAACTATAGGCCTATTCAGACCTAAGCGGTATTCGCTACCGTCTACGGCAGAGAAAACCCTGTGGGTATGCGTTAATATTACTGTTGATGTTCGGGATGCATGCCGCTGCTGCCGCGGTATGTACTTCTACCCACAGCGGCAGTGGATATCGCTCAGGTCGCTCTAGCCGCGGTGTAGTTATCGGCACGGATATTGAGCCCTGACCTTCACCTGCGCAGAAGCCATTTATTGGTTTATTGCCTTGCGTATAGTGCGCAAAGCGATCCCCACTCTTCCGCCGAGAGCTCAATATCCGTGCCGGTAACTATACTTGATACTAAATACCTGAGCGAAACCGGCGCGGTATCTACCCACAGCGGCAGCGAATATCGCTCAGGTTTGATTAGGCCTTAAATACCAAAACTGCAGTAGATACCAATGATTCGAAAATGGTGAATATGGAGGAGCCTATCTCCTAGGTGATAGGGGATACCCTCTGGAGGTAAGAAGTAGGCTAACATTGAACATAATAAATTATGTAAATTAAAACAAAGATAGTAAACAAATATTTTAATATTAGTCCTCATATGATGTAAAAAACATTATCATCATCCTCCTGCACCAATTTAATTTGAGGGGGGCTGGGCGCAGCATGTTTTTACACGTCTTTCCAATTTCTCGCACCACCTGAAACTAAATAAATATATAATTTTAACCCCATACTTAAATCCATCAACTCATGGAGAACAAAAATACAATGAAGCCGACAGTAAAACAAGGAACACAGTTGTACGGCAATATCTTAATACACTATATTATTATACACAGATATTATTCACATTTACCTGTAAAGGGTTCCTGTCGCATTAAAACGATTTGTGACTGGATCCAAGCTTTGTTTTTGGCTTCGTTCGTGGTCCCATCCGTTTTCTGTTTAATATTGTGTCTCTATGAGACGTCAGCAATTTCACTAACTTGTCTTTTTCTTCTGTAAGAAAGGTTTATCCTCGTTTTCTCTTCTCTGCCAAAATAAACTTATCTATTCAACAATAATAAACCCAAAATTAACCTCACTCTATGTACACATACACATAAGTCAATTTGACAAACGCGCGAATGACATAGGTAAAAATTCACCTATAGAAAACCTCTTTACTGTTTTATTGCATAAAACATAGCGTAATGTAGTTTAAGTTAAATTAAAATAACATCACAAGAAAAAAACTCACAGGCTTTAGTAATATATACTCGATAGACGTTTATTTCTTAAGAAGTACAGAAAAATCATTTTATCGATAAAATATCGACTTTGCATTATCGTTTGTAGAACTAGTAATCTGTCACTTACTTAAGGGATCCATGTACAAGTGTGGTGAAAATGAATTTAGGTAGATGTCAAATTGGGAGGAGTCCTTACTAAAAGTAGCATTTAGATAGGGAAACGGTAAGAGGTTGTTGGTGAAAACGGGCATAAGTTGTTTAAAGATTTGGGTGCTGAGTTTGGTTTGTATTTTGTCGATCTTCTAATGATAAGGGTAGTAAAATATAAGTTACTAGTTTCTGCCAGCGGTTTCACCCGCATCCCGCGGGAACCTCTGCACGAACCCGGATAAAAAGCTTCCTTGATAAATGGGCTATCTAACACCGAAAGAATTGTTCAAATCGGACCAGTAGTTCCTGAGATTAGCGCGTTCAAACAAACAAACAAACTCTTCAGCTTTATAATATTAGTATAAATTGACCCCAAGTTAATCTAATAGAGTAGAAAATGTTCAACAGTTCTAAAATAAAATTTTAGTTACAGGTTTTGTAATTTGAAACTAACCAGGCCATGTTAGTAAAAACCGGCCAAGTGCGAGTCGGACTCGTGCACGAAGGGTTCCGTAAATTACAGTTAAATCAACCTATCTCAAAAACTATTAGAGATACTTTGATCAAACCAAAAATCGTTGAAAGAGTTAATTAGCATGCATCACCTCTATTTTTTTTAGAATTTTATACCCCGTAGTTATAAAAATAGAGGGGGGGGGACATACTTTTTACGACTTTGAGAGCTGATATCTCAAAAACCGTTCACTTTAAGAAAAATGTTTTTTAGAAAACTTTATATCATTTTAAAAAACCTTTCCATTGATACCCCACACGGGTATGTACATCGAAAAAAAAAATTTCATCCCTCAGTTACATGTATGGGGGGCCCCACCCCCAATTCTTTTTTTTACTATTTAGTGTCATATTTTTGTAGCGGTTCATACAACACATATTCCCATCAAATTTCATCACTGTAGTACTTATAGTTTCCGAGTAAATCGGCTGTGACAGACGGACAGACGGACAGACGGACAGACGGACATGACGAAACTATAAGGGTTCCGTTTTTGCCATTTTGGCTACGGAACCCTAAAAAGCCGGTTTCGCCTACTTGCTACAATCAATTTTTATTCGAATAGATTAACATGCAAATGAATTTGGGGAAAACTTTAACCACTGTTTGTTAGACTGTACCGCAATTTAAATTCAGTTAGGATCGAGTTTGTTGTCCTGACAGATTTTGAATCGATAAATTTGTAGAGGTGCACCCGATTGGAGTTGAAGACGAGTACTCGATTGCTTCACAAGTTTCTCGAGTTGGTACTCGATACTAGCAGAACCTCTTGAATACTAGTGAAGAATTAATCAAATTCTGCGTCTAAGTCGCCGTTAGTTCATTTAAACTTTATTTATTTCAATAGAAAAAAGCTGCTCATAGAATTTTGATACTATGAATTTGGTACTATGTTGTAAAATATGGAAAGTCTATGTGCCATTAAACCTAATAGAATAATTCACCCATAAATTAAACAAAGTTAATACATGTTAATGCAGCTTAATCACAGTTATTTACTTATTTGTAAATAAACAAATAATTCGAAAACACCACAGTTGATTGGACAAATCACTCAAAATATTGTTAATGGGGATTAAAAACTTTAAACGGTTTATCAAATAAATCAATAAAAGCGAAGTTTATTTGATTAAAAGCCATTACTTAGTCAAATTTTAAATTCAATCAAATGTTATTCATTTGAAAGTCGTTGATTTTCATTGAGAAATGGTCTTTATGTTTGTTTGAATTACCTACTCATTTATTTTGTAAAGGTTTTATTCTGTTTATGATGAGAGTAACAGCCAATTGAACAGGCGGTCTATTGCATAAGAATGTACCATAATAACATTCGGCTCTATTGCTCTTTCTTACAAGTTGGTAATAATTGCGATTAGGTGAAATGCAAAGTACTATGAAAGAAATGTACTTCTATATAGTATTAACCGCTCAAAGAGGGATTTTTTCGTGTTTAACAAATTATTTCTCAGAATTTTGAGTTCAAACAGTATACTAGAATATTATAAAGCTGAAGACTTTGTTTGAACTCGCAGTTGTTTTTTCTGAGGTAAACCAAACATGCTTTTATTCTCGAAGTAAATCACGAAGTACTTTGACTCCGGTTTCGAATCCATACAAAAACGTAACTCGTGGGCCCTCATGAACGCCCCACGGAATTTGAGCACCCTGAAGTTTCATTTTTGACATAGAATCCTCTTTGATATTCGTTCCGAGCGCACTCTTCAAACTCAAGCGTTTTCAAAATAAAGCTTTAAAAGCATTTGTTTTCACTGAGACTTGAAAACTTGTAAAACTATTGCGATACGATATGTTTAGCGTGCGTTTTTGGTCACCAAAATCTTAGTTTTTGTATTGAAATAGGCTTGGATTTGTGTGCAGAATCTGGTCTATGTTTGCTTCAAAAAGTAATCCCACTATAAACTTTTAACTGACGCAACAACAAAGTTGAAATATGATTTTAGTTACCTCACGTGGTAAAAAATGTAGCTCACATTCACAAAATAATTTACCTGACGCGACAATTTTTGGTACATTAGTAAAAAACAGTGTTCTCTTCATTAACGTGACAGTAAAACGTCCGCTTTGCATAACTCTGTTTACTACGTGTCCCGTACATTTTCCCTGTATTTTTACGAAACGAGGAACCCTAAAAACGTGTTAAAATTACACGTGTATGAAAATGTTCGGCCTTTTTATTGTAACGGCTATATTTTCGCGGACTTTGAACTGTGAAAATTAGCTCGAAGAATATAATACAGACGTTAGTGAGTGACGCGTGACACAGTCCAATTAAACTGTAAACGTGTCCCGCTCGGCTCGAGTTACCGACGTGTTGTGACGTAGTGCGGTATATTGTCACGCTCTAGAGGAATTTATAATAGATTGGTGATATAAAAGAACTCGGTATTGGTGTAATATGAGGGGTAACGTGACACGGTGGAAGTAGGAGATCGTGACATGCAGGCGTCTAGCACATAGAGCAACTATTGCAACAACTGGCAACTAGCTGTTTACACATATTTCAATTAGACTGCTCACACCTAGATACTGGTCTTGATTTCTCCCTGTGCCCAGCAATAAAGTTTTTCTATGTACGTGTGTATGTTTGTTTAATAACTATTAACTTTCAAAAAGTTAATTGTAGCCACAACTAAAGTTCCTTCGTGTACAAAGCGCCGTAAATACAGCGTGCAACGTAACGTATGCGATGTAGTGTATTGTCGTTCTTTGAATTGCATGCTACCTTCAATATAATATTATATCACGTAATATCGGAATTATTATAGCGTGACAAAATACATGAAACACGTAATCAAGCTGTAACTCATGTGCGTAAGTTAATTCAATGCGTGACATGCGTAAATACGCTGAAAATAGACGAGATGGATATAAACTTCGGTACTATCTATCTATAGAGTTTTCACTTTATAAATTACAAGCTGTTTCACGCGTTTTCACCCGCGTCCTGGGGAAACTTTTTCCCATACCCAGATGAAACATAGCTCATGTCCAGCGCAGATAGCATAGCTTCCTAACAGTGAAGAAATTATCCAAATTGGTTCAGTGGTTTTGGAGCCTATTCGGTTCAAAGAAACAAACAAACAAACCATTCCTCTTTATACATTAGGTATACAGTAATCCACATAATGATACCTAATATCCTTATAGGTCATCCTTATAGGTAAAAATCATTTTGTGAAATACAAGGTTTTATCACGTCGCAACATCTAAAACTATCAGTTGCAATCACGCTTCAGAAAACGTCATATTCTATCCAGACCATCGGGCGGGTCTCACACTAACACCTGTCACGCTTCGATAAGCTCAGATAATATTGTACCGTTACACTTATGAGATAAAACACTAGTAACTATTATGAACTTATTTTATCCTGTCTCCTTTAGCCGTTGCGTCAGTTTTTGTCCCATAAAGGTCCATATCAATTTATTTACCTATACGTAGAATTTAATGACACAAATACTTAGGAATTTTAAATACCTATAAAGTCAAAAAATTGCATAATATAATAGTCTGACACGTGATAGTCTGAGAGTCGTCTAAAGTAACTTGCACACTGGGATTACGGGAACGAAAACGTCGATCTTCCAACGTTGTTACACCCATTCCCGAAAGTAGAATGTATGTTACATACCTACTTTCAATGCACTCACTTTTGCTCTGAACACGGATTTTTGTCTAGACAGAGGAAAGCTGGGTAGAATTAGATCTTTAGAAGTTGTAAGAATGTTCAATGATATAGAAACTTTTTAGTTGTTTAACTTTACATGAGCAGTTTTAAAACTTATTTCTGACCAATGGCAAAAGGAATCTCCTAAAAGAAAACTTAGCTCGAAATTAGCTAGAGCAATGGTTTATTCCTACGTGGGTAAAAGGGGCGTAATATTACGATCAAAAAAACTTAGGTAGTTCAGTTTTATTTACTTTTATATAGCACTCATCAAAATATGCAACCAATTTATTATTCAAATCACCATTATATTTTCATAAAATGATCTAAAACCGAGAGCACACATCGTAAAATTGCTTAACTAACTCAAAGCGACTCAATATTCCGCTCAGCCGTGTACACCGGGCCTAACAATAATAAATTCAACGTCATTACTGCAAACGAGGTTAATATAAAGGTGGGTACTCATTGTTGGGAATGGCGGCATTTACTCGCGCCCGCAGCGGGTATGGAGTAACAATGTTTAACTTATGTGTGAGAAACGGCCTTATTTTGCCGTCAGCCTCGTAGGTGTAAAATGTTTTATAGGCTTAGTATGTGTGGGTGAATATTTTTTAGAATGTGTTTTTTAATTATGTTCAATAGTTTTCTTATTATTACTGGTCTTATTTACTGCTTTACTATCTAAATGCACCACTCATTGTTATGTTCTCTGATCTTGCATGATGGTAACCGATTATATAGTCGATAACATAGTACCTTTCCTATAAGAGACTTAAGTGATAATAAATTAATTAAGTTTGTAAGAAAATCATCAAAAAAATATTCCAGCTAATTGATTCCGACAATTTAATTCTGACTCAGCAATTCTCAGCCAACAACACAATATAAATTCCTTTCCCGTAAAATTACAGCATCTTACATTCTCATTCCTTAGTGGAATTAAGCGATCGTATTGCATGCCGTAACGCAGTAATACCGGTAACGGTAATACCAGTAACGGTAATACCGGTAACGCAGTAATACCGGTCTAAACCGTGACTGGGAAAGGCTCCCAGCCGCAAAAGTAACAAAAAAGAAATCCAGAGGATTCTCGTAAATGTCCGCTATTATGGTAACGTCGGCAAGAAAAATGTCTCCCGCTATATGTTGTGTGTCTCTTTTTCCTTGAGTGTCGGTTAAATTTATGTGGTTTTAGGTTCGTGGCGAATTAGCCAGTTTATGGGTGTTTTGATTGAGTTTCACATTGAGGATGTGTTATTTTTTTCCATCCATTCTGTCTGTTTTCTTTGCTCAAATGTCGACTACTGTGTTCACAGGTGTCTGCTGAAAAACAGTATAACGTAACACTGAATGAAATATTACTCAATTACCCTTGGCTTACATTAAATATACCTACTAATAAACTGAAACAGGTTAGTTGAACGCAAAATATTTTAATATACCACTAGGCAAGCTACGTGACAACAGATTTATTCAAAAAAATATATCCCGTAAAACTTTAATGAATGCACCGCATAACATTCAAATTTTCAGCAACCACGAACTGTCGGGAAACAGGAATAATCAGAGTTGAATTTAATCCTGAAAGTTAGTTGTTCCAATCAACACTTTTGTGAAGGATTGTACTTTTAATAGTCACTGAAAAGGGTTTCTTGAAAATGTTTAGCACGTCGCCAATTACGGCTGGTTATTAAAGTTTTAGTGTAAGAGGCACATTTTTTTATATTCGACATATCAGAGACTAGAACTTTGAAAAAAAAATTAAAACTTCACATTGAAACACAACCATGAATCATGGTGAAAATAAGTTAGTATTCCCATGTAACATGGTTGTGAATGAAGCTTTCAGCTGTATTTAAAAAATTCAGTGCTACTCATTTTAATTTTCATTCAAAATAACACGTAAACCATGAAAGTGTCCTTACAGCAGTAAAACCCATAACTTTTACGAGTTTATTCCATAAAACTGAGCCAAGATTTCTCAAGTAAGTCTTAAAAAATAAACAAAGCCTCCTCAAGTCCCATTCATAATTTGAAGTGAAGTTAAAATATTTAGACTCTAAGTTAGCTAGGTGTTATTATTCAAGTTAAGGGCCTTGTGGAAAGTTACAAGTTTTACCCAGTAGTACTGAAGTGACGAACAATTTTGACATAAAGTATGTATTGTTGGGTGTTGAAAGTGTTTCAAAACTTAGTTAACTTAGTTTTATTTAGTCTTTACGTCTTGCAATAGGAGTTCATTATTTTTTTGAAGTATGACTGATATTTAGTTAAATTGAAATTCTTTTTTTTGCAACAAAAATGTAACTGAAACGATGGGAAGATTATAGACAGACTTTTGGACCCGGTTAATCCTCAATAATTATTTTATAGAGAATTTGAATTGGTTAATCCTTAGATATAGGTAACTATAAACACATTATAATGGTGCTAAGTCTTACCTTCATAAATAAAAGTACCAAACAAACACCTAAAAAAACCTTAATCTCCCCAACTCAAAGAGCCACTCTTCTAAAAGCCAATACTAAAAACGTTGCGAAGTGGCCAGTACAAAAGCAAAGTGGTTGAGTAATTCATGGCAACGTCTGGACTGCACCTGCAGTATTCAGTGAGCGGCAGTGATAAATATGCAATGTGACTCGTTTTGTGCAGCGGTGATGCGTTTTGTCACTGCGTCTTTAAGTAAGAGGGTCTGTGTCTACCGTCTTTACGTCTAGTTGCGGAAATCTTAGTGAAGTATGTTTGGTTTTTAGCTGTTGAAGTAAATTTCTATGTCTGTTTTTTTTTTAGGGGAGGAAGGAATAACATCTTATCGCAAAGGAAGTATAATTCTAAGCAATATCTCTTCCACTATTATAGCAATTTAAACATATGACTACTTAATGTATAAGTAGCTTAGAGATTGTCTCTTTTCTAAATAATCTTTCCTTATATTCCCTTACAACATTGACGTATTACCAATACGCCAATACATTTTTTAGTCTGCTCGTTCCATACAAAAGCCTATAGAGACCAGTAATAATGACTAATGTACGAATTTTTATGAGTCAGCGACACCATAGATTCTGGTAAGAGGCTCAAATTTTTCTATCTTATATTTCAGGCAGCTTAGCCGCCTACAGTATCCAATAACCTAGATTACCCCAGTGACTTGCTCCTAAAAATGAGAATCAATCATAGTCTTATCTTAGAATAATAGTCACTGGAAGGAGCATCTTGCACATTGCTTGAAATTAATGTCGTTCTATGAAATAAGATGGGCCTTTATCTATGTACGTATTTTTTGCACTTGGTACTTGCGTTCGCTATAAAATACTGATTAATTTGCTTGGCTAAAAAAACAGTCCGCCACTACAAATATAGACAGAGAACTAAGCGTTTCAACAACATAGATTAAATTCAGTAGCTTTAAACATAAACTTAACTACATACCACCGATTGGTTAAGTTTTAAATGCTTCTCAAACTTTATGGTACTTCCAGATTTTATTGTTTCAGAAACCATAATAATATCTAGACACACGGCAGTGTGTCCGCCAAGTTCGAGCAAAAAAAGCGACACACCGGCCGTGGGTTATATTACACGAACCATTTCGGGCCAAATTCGACCCCCCTGTAACTCAAAATCTATTTTATTTACGCATATCAAATTTCTAGTATCTGTTGAGACCCCCTCACTTATCTAAAATACAAAATTTCATTAATATACCTATTGTAGGTCTTGAGATATTGACGTCAGAAAATCGCTATTTTTACTATACACTCACTGACTGACTGATTCACTGACTCACTCATCAAAAACCTAGACCACTTCCAATGGTCGTATTGACTTGAAATTTGGCATGGAGGTAGGTCTTTATGTCAAGGTAAAGGGAAAAATCTGAAAATGGCCAAGTGTGAGTCGGTTTCAAAATAATGAAGGTGTTTTTTACCCGGTGTAAATTTATACCCCTAAGGAACTAAAACGAACTAAATTTATCTATATTTATATAATATATCTTCGAATGGTACAAAGGTTTGTATTGAGTCAAAGTAAAGTAAAAATCTGAAAACGGCCAAGTGTGAATCACTTTCGAAAATAACGAATGTGTAACTTTGATCCCCGAACATAATATATGATAACATGTCATGTCAGTCAGTTGGTAAATCTAGTCCATTTAGTTAATCTAGTTCATTTCTTTGTAAGAAACATAGTCCATATTAAAAAATCTAAAAGGTAGTATAAATGAGACATTTCTCTAACTAACTTCATCATAAGAAAAAAATAAAATAAACAACCTTACAAAAATAAATGAAATCCCACCCAAAACAAAAATGTGAAAGACTGCCAAGTTCGATAATATGGAAATGCTTCGCCTATAAAATAAGTGAGATCTGAATTAGTACCAAGTTCCATAGTTACATATACCTCAGTTCAAAATAGTTACTTTTTAATGATGTTACTTGGCAAGTTTTAATAGAAAATTAAATACTTGATTCATTGCGTTTAGTAGGTTTATAACAAGGTGTGTGAAAACTTGCCAAGTAGCATCATTAAAAAGTAACTATTTTGAACTGAGGTATATGTAACTATGGAACTTGGTACTAATTCAGATCTCACTTATTTTATAGGCGAAGCATTTCCATATTATCGAACTTGGCAGTCTTTCACATTTTTGTTTTGGGTGGGATCATGTTTTTTCTTGCCATCTTATCCTTCAATAACGTTACCGAGGGTGTTAATAGGGTTATAAAATAAATCCATTACCATTTATCAGGCAGTAATTATTGTCCAACTGAGGCTTGAAAGGGAAGTTATGAATTTACTATGAGAGAACGATGGTGGTTGGGTCGCTATTACTATGAATTTCAGAGTACCTGATCCTAAATTGGAGGTGGAAGAATCAACTGTGGCTAAGCTATGTCTGTTGTTAGTCACGTTTTATGTGTTGTAACTTAGTCTGTATTTAGTGGTCTTCCTGGTCTATAATTTTCGCTATGTTGGAATTTGTAAACTGAGATGATGATTTGCAGATCGAGTCTTTGAAGACCACGTTAAAGACTGTTATGTATTTAACTCGTGTTGTATATTTTTTTGTCATGCCATAAAATAATAGACACTCCTCGATTAATGATACCGTGAAAACACATGGACCACGCACATTGTACAGCCTGGGGACCAGCCCATCTTGAGCAAGCATGGAGTTGGGGACCTAATCTGTATGGTTGTGTACGGTGTACCTTTTTTGACGTGAAGAGTGTTTGGGGGTGAGCATTTGACCACCACCAGAACCATAAATAAACCGGTGATATGAACGAGCCTAAATTTTGTAGGTATAACAAGTACAGCGGGTCGGTATATTTATAAACGTTACCGTGATATATTTGAACAAGATCTTTTGTTGGGGAGTGTATCAGAAACTTTTATCTCATATATTGTTTTTTGGCGGCAGTATTCATTACTCGGAGGCCTTGAAACTTTCTTTCTTTCTTGGCCTTTTCCTGCAATACTCCGCCTTTTATTGCCCATATTTCTTTATACAACATTTTTGGTACATTTTTTTGAATAAAAGAACCTTTTGAACAAAGTTCTCAATGGAAAATTGTAGTACAAATGTTTTGTTCTTTTTTCTTCTTCAATTTAACGCTTTGTTTGTGTTTTTGTTTAGATAAGCTTTATTAAAATCCCGAAATATTTAGATTAATGGATGATTCTTCTGCTATCTGACGTTCGTCTCTTGAGGAACATGGTTTTAAACGAATTCAGTTCGGAGAGTATTTGTCAAAATAAAACAGCTTCTAAGTGATAAATACTGCTACTTATGTTCTTAGAAGTGAACAAATGAGAGCCGTTTGTCAATACAAGCCCGAGTTTCGGAGATTGGCACCGTGTTTCAATGCCAAAGTGTTAAGTATCTGTCAGGAATCAAATTAGTTATTCTTTGAGAGATGACTACCTAGTACTTTATAGTCTGATGCCTTCAGAAGTGAATATGAAATTATTGCTACTCATAAAATTATGGCGTACTGAGAGACACCGTAATGTAAACAAAATCGATTGTAATGTATAATGTTATCATATTTCCACTCCACGAGCTGTAGGAGGCAGTTAAAATAAATCTAAATACATTCATCCTCGGGTCGGAACACACTCCAAAACGACATTATAATTTCGTACACAATAATAATATCTCATTGTATTCTGAAGTTCTTAAGAGATTATCGTCTAAACAGGCCAACACTCCAGGTACAAAAAGCAGTGTAAAAAAAGGGAACAAAATACATACGGTTTTATTTTTTATTTGTGAAAAGAACAAAAGCCGAGCGAAGCCTAAATGATCCTTGGCAAAGTATGAAGTATTGCAAGTATTTAACCGCGCCGGGGGACAAATACATTTTCAAAGTAACCCCGGGAAAGTGCTTGAAGAACTGGACCCGGTTTATTTGGCCTGCGGTGTATTTTATAAATATGGGTAGGTACATGTACATTTGTGTGTGTTTGCGGGTTTAGTATGTGTGTGCACCTACACAATATATATAAGTAAGTATAATTTTTTGCGAGTTGATTTTTGTTTATGTTGTACTAATTTCTTTCCTAAAATTTGAGTTTTGCTGAAGTGAACTGATTATCAAATTAGTAACTATAAATCCTTGATACACATCCTATAAATCCTTGATTTTTCACATATTAATTTAATTTGAGTTCAAAAAAGCTCTCAAAAGATTGATCTGATAACACTGTTCATATACCTATATAATATCGTATACAGAATTTTATATTCTTGTTTGAAATACAACAGTTTCTACATCAAAGTCAGAAAATATAACAGTTAAGCCGTCTTTGGCCGTATAAACATTAAACATAGACAGTGTCCCTCAGGGATACTATAAGCTTTTCTTTCTGAAGATTATCCCCTACGTACAAACAAGAGACACTTTTATATTTTTAAAATATATTATAATATGGAGAAATTGACTGCCTCGACAGCGAAACGAGAGAGTTATTCTAAGAACCAGTAGGTACTTGGCTGGGAGTTCGATTCCCAGATAGAGAAAGGCATCGGGAGGTTTTTTAAACTAAATATAAGTTATTATGTAATTTTTACCACATAGTTTTACTATAAATGCAAAAATAAGTTTGTTTGTTACTCTTTCACGCTTAAGCGGCCAAATAGAAGGAGAGGTTTGGCATGGAGGTAGATAGTATCCTGGAGAAAATGTAGGACACTTATAGGGTGCTAAATTAAAGAAATACTTCATTAAAAATACTCCTGATCTTAATACACGTACCACCACTGATTGCTTCACTAACCACGTGCAAGGTAACCCACGTTTAACCAGTTCCCCTATAAACAAGACACCGAGTTAACCCTACCTCACTTACAAAGCTTATTTACAGACTACCATTATTACTTAAACAGCTATAACTCATCACTGTTAGTTACTACGGACGGTAAGAAACTTCATTCATAACAGACAGTTAAGATAGACAGTTAAGGTATGGTGCAGGGTGTGCTACTTTTTTGTGGCAACGTAGTGTCGATGAACATACAACTCAACACGAATTCTGCGTAAATCCCGAGCTAAAGGCTTTTTTTCTGTACCAAAATTTACCTGTAGTGAAAAACCTAAATAATATTCTTACCATTAATACCTGTTTACGTGGCATTTAATTACAAACAAGGTATTGATCTTCTTTCGAAAATATTAATGTTTTGTAGAAACTTGAATATAGTTATGTACTTCCATTACAATGTTTAGTTTTAACTTGAGTCATATCTGCCCAAATCACCCAAGTGCATTACAGCCCAAAATCACAAAATTAATCACAAAATCTTAAACGACATAGAATCATATAGAAAACACAAGCAACTTCCTTATCCATTCAGTAGCACAATGTGCGCCTTACCTTACAAAGACTCTAGCGTACCATAGCGTTTCATCTCGCTAGATGAGCGTCTGGCGGGACAAAGGACGAGTACTGAGTGTGTAGGTGTAGTAGGTAAGTATGTTTGCACCTTCTAGTATGTAGGTACTAATAACGTCCGTGTAGCATTTGAGTATGTTGGGAGGTGTATCTAGTTATTTTAGGGTGGTTTTGGGCATTTACAGGTTTAGACATTCTTTGGGAATAACTGATGAAACTGACTGAAATAATTGCTGTTTGATACGATAACCCATTTCAAAGTTTTTCAGCCAAAAATACATTTCAATTTAAAATGTACGATTTGTCGTAACTAACAATAACTTTGAACTATGCTTTTTCAATGATCTAAAAAATGATATCCTATTATAATCTTCATACGTTTTCATAAATCTTATTTGACAAATCGTTCTACTGAAACAATTTCTGATGTCTCTAAAGACCATATAGATTACTAAAAGACGTTTACATATTTCATTGACAATTCAGTTTATGAATGAGTAATTTATTTACATGATTACTAACCAAATTGGTTTACAAGCACTGAATACTCAAATAACATCAAATATTACTCACTTCACAATTCAGTGCCTACTTCATACTCTATCAATGATTAAATTACACATAGGTACATTACTATTAACGTAACTCATTATGTTACTATTGTCGATGACCGTTACCATGACAACGGCGTATTAATGCAGCCATAGTAATCTTGTTAAACAATGAAGTTGGTAACAACTTCAAGTACCCGGGTTTCAAGTACTCAATGTAGTAGTAGTATTTATGTCTTAAACGGGTATATTTCGGATAATAAGTTACGTTGAAAAAATTGTAGCAGCTAACAGCGGGAAGCGAAATTCACAAGTCGGAATACTGACAGAATTCTAGCGAATGAACCTACATTTTAGGTACATAACGCAATAGCCTGCTAGGTTGCCAACGGTGATGGTCATGAAACCTGAAGTTAGAAGACTGAAAAAGTTATTCAGTCTATTAAGTATTTATGCAGTTAGTAATGTTATCTGAAAATAGCCTGACCTACCTAGTTGTAAAGCAATTAAAATAGTCTGTAAGTAGATAAAGCTTACCTGCATAGCAGTAGACTATCTTCTACATGTTTTTTTTTTTTAATCTTAACTTGCTTTTTCTCGATAATGTAAAGAGATTCTATAATAAGATCATATGACTAAAGTGTAGGGTGATTAGCTGCATGAACTCTTAACACGTGTAAGCCTGAAAGGTTGAAGTTATTTTTAGAGGTAATCGAAAGTAAGTATGGTTGGTTTTTATGTACATTAGGAGCATTTTTTGTATATTTTTGAATTGGTATTTAGGCAATCTTGATTTTTGACTAAGATTTAGTACTTTGGAAGCAGTTTAACTTTGATTAAAAGCTTAATAGTCTAGTAACAACTACTAAAGAGCAATATATCACATTTATTATGACCATAACATTGTATGTTCATGAGCTCAGATTTACAGCATCAAAATAACTAAATAGCTATATGAGAGCTTCCCCTAACAGTAATTTAGGCATACATCCATTATATAAGTAATTAAACCGTACACTGTTTCGTGGATAACCTTTTGTACGTCATAGACATGCGATACGGTTGATATCATTAATTCTTTGGTGGTTATATTTTTAGGAGTTTGTAGGCAGAGGTGAGTTATTTTTCACTAGCCCTTTTGGATTATGTCATAGACTTTTGAAGATATAAAAAGTGGCAGACAGGGCTCTAAGCTTAACTGACTTTTCTAGGCACGCAGGAACGCGGTGGTACACTGGTCATATATTGAATTGAACGCTAATAGTGCCGCTTCAGTCTTTCGGTCGGTTGACACAATTTAACTGTTATTTACACAGTAACTGTAAAGTCGTTCCTTCTTCTTTGACCAACTCAAGATAGTGAAATCCTATAAAATGTTTTCGTTTCCTTACTATGTTTACCTATCTGATAAAAGAATACATAATGGAGGCTTTGTGGAATACATACATTACCTATGTATGTCTCAAAAAACTATTAACCAGTTATCCGGCTATAATGGAGTTTATTTAAAGCTCCCAAATGTACCCCAAATATTAACATTAAAATAATGTCATAATAACATCAGGCATAATTTTAAAGCTAATTAACAAACCAATAATTATCACATTTATGTGTTCGTGATCAATTTGTTGTATCTAATAATCACCAAATAATATTATACTAATAGACATATTATTGGTAATTATTATTTGTCGTAAACTATGTTTGGGTAGATAATTAACAATGTTTAATATGAATGATAGTGCAGCTTACGGTCGTTATTGCAATAATTAATTGTTTTAATGTTCACTCTGGTATACATTTAAAGGAAATTAGAGTAACGTATGAGGGTAATGTATGGTGTTTGGGAATTATTATGGAATTAATTGCCAGGTGTTTGTTAAAAGGACTGCTGTAAAATCTAAACTAGAATACTTACGAGGTTACTTTGGACCATAAATGAAAAAAAAGTATGAACTTACCATTTTTTTATATTCTTTTTGTTTTATGTTAATAAGAAAACAGAAACTTATTGGTTTTTATTAAGCTTATGTAGATTCGAACATAAACTGTTAATCGGCATTATCAGTGCATCATTTCATCCTCAACTCGACACATCAGAGCTTCCCATACTCTTAATACCGACTTAATTCAAGAGCGACTGATTAATTTGTTCTAGGTATTTATTTCTGCTAACATCGCCTTAACCATCTAAAAATACATGTTCTCTAATACCTTAATAATAAATTGGGGCTTCTTAATAAAGATCTAAAGCCTAAAATCGGATTAGTATTCCCTTTAGTAATATTATTACAAAGACGTTAGCTAACATACTAAATCAAATCATAGGATTACTAATAATATTGTAAATGTATGTTTGTCTATTATTAATTTAAAGTTAATATAAATTGTATTGATGAATCAATTTCACTTCTTGCTGATAAGTTAATAAAATAAAAATGTCTCTTAAAAATATCTTCTAGGGTATCGAAATGTTGTGTTCAAAATTAACGAGTGAAACCGAAGGAGAAAGTAGTAGGTTTTTATTACATATATAATATCAACCAATACCAGACATATTAATTATAATATTGTTTTAGTCGCACTATTTATTTAGGTTTACAGGTTTTTGATCAAAGGCTTTTACAGTCTAACGAATTAATGAGATGTAAAGTAAATATTATAATAAACAATCCCTTTGTGTTCCGCGATTGGTTTCTTTTGCGATTGGTACATAGGTGGGTGACCATCTCATCATGACAAACTCCTCCGTGTTTCGGAAGACACGTAAAATTTTTGGATACCGACTATCATTTGAATATCTTGGGCGGTCGTTACGTCGGTAATCAGAAGTCCGAAAGACTGTCAACCAGACTTACCACAGGATTATGGATAGATGATTAACCATAGATCCAATTAAAATAAATAAACCTAAAAAAATCCACATCAATACAATTTCCATTTTCATAAATCAATTCCAACACAGAGAGTAGATTAGAAAAATTAACTATTCTACCGCAAAACTGGTGCAGTAACAACACTGATAGATTTATGACAGCTACACACTAGCCGTCAGTCAGCCGGGAACAAAATCTAAATAACAAGAACAAATAGGCAACTAGCAGTGTAAAACACGCGGGAACAGAGCAAAGTCAGTAACATCAAACGTCATCGTTGTTATCAAAATATTTTGAAAATTGGCGGCTTTGCTTTGAAAACATGACAGGGTTTAAAAGTTAGGGTGAATAGTTTGAGTTTTGATGTTGTTTTTTCGGGTGAAAACTTTACCTGTTCTGGGCATTCTATCACTTGTCTATTCGTATAGACGTATGTTTTTATGTGAATGGATAGGTGAATTTTAAACAAATGTTTTTTATAGTTTTTTTAGTAAAACATTGCGAGTTATGCGACATTGTCAATGATATATTAACGATAGGAGAAATAATTGACTAATTCGTTTTTGGTCAATATGACATCCTCTATCAATACTTTTCAAGTATATAAAATAATCTTATATCGTTAACTAAGTACTACTACACCTTCTTTCAAAGAAACAAAAAAAAATACAAGAAGAATTCACGACTAACGCAGCCTCTACATCTCGCCTCGCTACTGAAATATTCAGGTCCCGTTCCAAATTACAGCGCTAAGGAATATAGTAGCATTACCGTAATAGCCAGACAGCAAACACATCCAAATAGCTTCAATACTATTGGTCACAACTCAATATTATTTATCTACAGACCTAATTCTAGGTTCAGTGGTAAGAGAAATGTGTGTGTACTAGTTATTTGTTTTGGTTGCGTTGAGAAGTTAAGAATGATTTAATATAATAAACCAAAGTTCTCGAATATGGTTAACATTCTGCTTGTGAAATATTAATTTTTGTACTCCTTAAATAAATCCTCTGGATATTTAGTTTTTGATGCTCATGATTTTTTTCATCTCTTATAGTAAAGTTGTGAAAATCTTTTTTCGAATACATCATTATGTAAGTGGTTAGTTTATGTTTGTTAGTGTACGTGATTATTTTGTAAGGCCTACATATGTATACTATACCATTCTGATTATAATAATTCAAAACAGTTTCCATCTTATCATAAACACAAGGTCATAATTTTACAAGACAAAAAACATCCTCAAAACACAGCAAGGAAGATAAGGCGTATATTTCCTCAATCCCTCGATCAACATACAGATAGACAAGCTATATCGTATCTATATATAAAACATATATATTTTGAACCATATCTTCATCATAGTAACAGATGGCATATTACATTTTATCAAGATGAGGGTTCGATTTTGGGACAAGAGTATCACTGTATATGTTTTTTTTTTCATATGGCAATCTTTCTTTATGAGTCGGAATGTATCGCTCATGGGAGTTTGATTTTCCTGTCTTTTTTCCAGCAGAGAAAAGGCTAAATAGGAAAAAATCTGGATACAATTAAAAGAAAATAGGAGAACAATAAACAATTACACTTCACAAAGATATGTTATTTGAGCGCCTGATATGTCTTTTATTTATTAAGTATTTCTTTAGAATTCAGATCTTAAAATAAATCATTATGATACTTGCGAAATATTTTTAAGCTATGCTTGCCTGACTAAAATATTGAGAGCGTGAACGACGGCAACGAAATTCGGAATTCGCAACTCGAGCGGGCTAAGTATTTTTCGGTAAATAATTTCCTAGAAAAATAAAATTAAATTAAGAACAGTATATTTAATCAAGCTTAAAATGGACTTCAGTTATATTGTGGTTTGTTCCAGATTCGGCCCATGAGATTCGTCCCACGCAAAAATAATAATACTAATGTATAAATTTTCATTTGATTCTAGTTTCGTCCCACATTTTTGTACTTGATTTGATTTTCCGCACCAATTGTGAAATTGGCTTGGTATAATTTCAAGCCCGTCATTTTAGTAGCCTCCACGCCGCAAAAACCAAAAAAGAAAGAGATTTTTCAATCAATTTTAAGTTTCTATAATTAAATGACGCTTAAATTAAACTATAGTATGGCAAACTAGACACGAACTAAACGGACATTTTGCAATAACTCAGCGAGTTTGGAATTGAATTCCGGACCGTTCAATCGTAAATTCAAACACGCGTGGCTATTGCTACTGTTAATTCGATTAAATTGCAGTCATACCATCATAGGCACAACAGTGCAATGCTGATGAAATGTCAATTCTAGTCCATTCAATCTAGCTATTTGTTGATGAAATACCAAAATCCTGACACGGATTTTTTGTCAGCTATCGAATTGGGATAAAATTTCTAACGTTTTTTGTTTTCACTTATGTAGTTTTTGTTTTAGGATCATTCAATTATATGGAGAGGTAATTTGGTGAATAGAAAAAAAAACTGTTTACTTACAAAATTCTAGAGAAGATATAATTTTCAAGTTTCAATAAGTAGTTACGCAACGCTTATAAAAAAATAGATTATATAATGATGTTAGCGCCACAGCGTGGAATAATACCGATAAAATTCAAAACATTTTCTAAGCCCATTAAGTATTAAAAGATGATAAATTAATTATTCGCTAAAGCGCTAATATTCTTAGAAGAAAAATCCAAGGTTATTTCTTTTATCCGTCTGCCCAGAATCTAGCGAAATAATACCAACCAAGGACAAGCTAATCGATCTGCCGTGTCTAATAAAATATAGAGCTATACACCTGTGCCACACTATTTAGGAAAAAGGTCTCTGTGAAACAATAACCCTTGGGTGTAAGGGAGCTTGGTCACTGACCAAAGTCACGATTCTAACAAAGCTGTGTACTCGAACGAGGCTGTGTCCCCAATTGAGGCATTAATGAAACAATTAGATTTTTAAAATATCTGATAAAATATGACGGTGCACCCGAAATTAATTAATGAACAATATAGATGTTCTAAATCAATTTAATAAAGAGTTTTTTTTCTAGTTTGTCGCGGTTTTGATTGTATTATTCGCGATGGAAAAGTACGAGAATTTTGAATGAGTTTGTTAAAATGATACCAGCCCTGTTGACAGTCTAGTAACACCCTTGCGGCTTAGTGTCGACATATATGTGCAATCTTGTGCTAGTAAGTATGCTTTAGTTAAATTAGAAGGGTGGTACTAGACCAAACCACCTAAAAAAATAGGCCAAAAAAACCTTTTCCTCCCCAAGTCAAAAAGCTCCTTAAATAAAAACGTCCGTATAGCAAGACAGGTGGGCACTCAGGAACTTTCAGATGGATAATAAAGCATTCTTAAAGAGCTGCTCCTAACAGCAGCCGTAATGAGGGTCAACACAATTATTATAGACATTAATTACCTCCTCCGCCGCTCGTTCTCACATACAGAATATTGGGGTACAAGTTAAAGGAATTGGTATTTATTTGATGGTGGAAGAACTTTGATTGTTATAATGAAGATGAAATAATGGGACCACATACATATGGAGAATTGAGATATCTAACTATAAGCATTGCTTGCTTGTATTCTAAAACAATCTTTAAAAAGGTGTTCGGTGGATGTTTTTGGGGTCTTTTAAAATACGTCGGTATATAGTTGATTTAAGGGATAGTTTTATTCGACTTTCAAGGGCTTAAGTAAAAGTTTTGAATGGTCAAAGTTTAAACTTAGAAAATGGATTACAGTAGGTTATTATAGAAGGTATATAACCTACTGTAATCCATTTGCTAAGTTTTGCTAAGGAACAATGTTTGTATAGTTTCACTTCCTAACCTTCGGATCTTCTTAACCTTCGCTAGAAAAACGTTGTTGAAAGCAATAGCACAAACAATGTATGCAATAAGAGAGACCTTCCTTCACCGGTGGAAGTTAACTATTTCTCGTTTCTCTTAACCTGAATTATTCACGGAAAAAGTTCCTCATTTTCGTAGAAGGACAAACACACCGAATCGTACGAAAGAATTTGTAACTGCGTGTCTGAAAAGTTGTAAGTATGTCCAAAATAT
The DNA here is from genome assembly GCF_030705265.1 of Helicoverpa armigera. NCBI lineage: Eukaryota > Metazoa > Arthropoda > Insecta > Lepidoptera > Noctuidae > Helicoverpa > Helicoverpa armigera. The sequence goes on along the minus strand of NC_087132.1, from coordinate 765,117 downwards.
GATTTGAACCTTAAGATCCAATGAACAGTTTGAATACTGACAACATAATATGGAGCAGGCCTATTGGAGAGAATACTAAGCTGACGCAAAGGTGGTCAGTGTGGTATGCCTAACGATTCCAGAATCTACTATTTATAAAAAGTAACTTATAGCGGTAGTTTTCAGCAACCAAACACTAAGTTGACCCAAAAATTCAATACATTTGTTGAAGCTCTCACTGCCTACGACTTTTTCAATGTTATTCCATTCGCCAACCGTCCCTAACTTGTAGCATAATAATAAATATATAAAGGGGTGACGATCCAACGGCATGGCAACGCAAAACTGCTCGCTCGCAAATAGATTTGTAGCTACAGCGATTTTCAATTGTCCTCGCGCCCCGACCATTGTTAGTCGCTTCTGCGCTTTATTTATTACTCTGTGACCCATTGTGATACTGGCCAAATTGTAATTAGTTACACTGGGTACTGTGCTGCTTATTATTTTAATTATTTAAGAATTGTTTTTAGTTTTGTAGATTTTACTGGTTTTGGATTTAAGAGGTACCTGTATGCTAAATAGGTTAAGAGGAGACTAAGATTCATCACCACACACGACGTACAATGATTAAAATGTACTAACATAATGAGGGCTGTTTTAGTGGCACAGGTGAACTTTTTCGTGCTTATAAAGAGGAGTCGTATGTACAGATACATAAATTCAACTATTTTCTGAAGTACGCAGGTTATAATTCAAAGTTTTTTTTATTTCTCATAAGTATTGAACTTATTTCATTCTGATCATGTTCTAGTCAAGTTACATCAAATGGAACAGCCTGTACGTAGTACAATCTAAACGATTTCCAACGTCTGTCTCTGACACCGTCTCCAATAAATTGTCTGAGAAATACTACTTTCTTATTTTATTTTTACTTCTAGATAAAATTTTAACTTCAAATAAATCACTAACATTTTAAAGATGCAATTGAGTTTGTTTGTTTCTGCTGTCACAATAAGAAAGGCTGCTGACTGATTAGCATGAAATTAGGCAAGAATACCTATCAGCAGTACATTAGTGACAATTATAAATAACTTTTATTCCAACTGGTAGTTTTCTGGACGTGAGTAAATCCATGGAGAACAGTCTAGTCTGGATATAAAATTAAATACCGAAGATCTTTCTTGTATTAATATTTGCCGTATTCAAATTTCAGTAATTCGTAATATTTTTCTCAGTGTTGGTAATTGGTATTTGTGAGGTCAACGTATTGCTTCATGTTTTTTGTAAGTAGATTTTCTTTGAACATTATTATTTTGTCGTTTTTATGTCGTATTTGAAAATGATAGGCTTAATTATTTTGTTATCATGGTAGATGTTATATTTCTTTCTGCAGCCGATTATTATTGAACTGCTTCTTACTAGATTTTAAGACTGTGTTAAAAAGTCAAAGACATCATTTTATGCGTCTTATTGTAATATTTGTGTTATAAGTGTTGTAAATATAAGGATATTTATTGGATCCCAAATAACACTTGAAGGTTGGTTTCAAGTTTCGTCTCATTATTGCAACATAAATTAAAAACTGCTGAATACTAAAAATATGCTGCTTTCATAAACTAAAATATGTTTAAAAATAAAAGACTATTCAGACTCGTAGGCGTTGAATACAAAATTCAGTATGTATGTGTACACCCACATAGAAATGCTACTAATTAGTTCATGTATAAATTGGTCCACGTTTTCGTTTCTCGTATGCTTTTTGCTTGCCTAGCTTTAAATAATTGTATTTTCATTAAAAAGGTAACATTCTATTAATAAGGTTTGCTGAAAATAGGTATTAATGAATACAGCCTGATGATTATAACTTCAAAATAGATTTAAAGTATAGGACGGTATCTGTAACTGTCCTATAGTTGTTTTGTTGACCTGACAAGAAATTGCCAAGGGACCGTACCTTTTCCATTTATTCTTAGCTATGCTTTAAACTAATTTACTTATTTTTTGTAAAAAAATCCTCGTGAATATACTAAAGAGATTTAGCTACCAATTGTGCCTATGCAAGAAGTAGCTTGTTGTTACAAACGTCTAGGTTCTAGAATATTTCTCGAGGCGTTTGGAAAGAGTTTGCAACAAACTTCGACTGGCTTGAGAAAATATTTACAATGCTGGGAATATTGTGTACTGTTATTTAACTAGTTTCAACTACTTTATAGCAGACTCTAAGGTTTTAAAGATGGATTCGTGGTTAGTTTTCGAAGTTTATTGGAAAAAAGAAATTAAATTGGATCATGTGTGTTATACATAGGTATTGTTTTGCAAAGCTTACTGTAAAATCATCCCACAACCTTTGTGTTTTTTGTCTAAAAGTATAGATAAAATAGTGTTGTTAATTATACCATTAATAAACTTATAACCACTCACGCGTTACAATAGACATTATTTCGATCCAAAAAACTATTTTACGTTCAAATGTGCGTAACTTTAGAAATTGATGAACGTGTCAATAGAAAGTTCTAAAAATCCATTATCTAGATTTTTCTATTTTTTTTTTCAATGAACGCCGAACAAAAGGCCTGCCACACAATACATGTAACGTAACTGAAATTTCGTGAATATATGGAAAAGTAGGTGGTATCGATAAAATAATGGTGTCAAACCTATTACGAGGCTCGCTCACACATAATCAGTTTTCAGAACATTAACTCGATAGTGCTACGTCAGTAATTTCGACAGTGCACCTAGCCCTAAAATATATTCTCATTTAACCGTATTATATTTTCAGTGCAGTATTTTATTTAATTAATAGTATGTTGTAATTTATACTTATAGGACTCCTAGTTTTGGCAATGATATTAACTCTATGTTTTTCCATTGCTTTATTTCAAGAAATACAGTATGCTTTTATTACTATGTTTGAGCCATTTTAGCGTGATTTCGTATCGCTTAGAGGTTCTAACACATGTACAATATTAGAAGGATTTTTAACCCTTCCAAATTCATATTATTTATTCGCCAAAAAAGCCAATAGCATCATAACGATAGTTCCTTTTAAACAGCACAAAAAAGGCCAATCAGAGAATTAGATTATCACAACCGCAACCATCCCTTCACTGCACGCGCCATACAGTACCATACCCAATTCATTGCAGCAAACACTATAGAATATTCAATGTTGCAGCGCTTTGCGGAGGCTGCGAGCCTTTCACGACGAGGCTCTTTCATCAGGCCCTGACAAAGACGGAGTAATCCTGGGAAGTCCTGTTTTTAAAAAGAGCGTAAAAGGCCTTGCGCTGATTGTGAGCCCGGCTTTAATAGACCCAGCTGTGAAAGGGTTGAATGGAAGTTTACGAGGATATGTTTTGGTAAGACTTTTGTTTGGATTAGTTAGTGTAATACTTTTTATGTTAGAGATTAAAATATGAGGTTATCCGAGAGGCCTACTGGCTATCAAAAAACAAATGGGATTGATAGCACAGACAAAAAAGATAAAAGTGAAATAAAAATGTCTGTAAAACACACGACATTAATCACACACATTTTCATAAACGGTCTTAACGTAACCTCGACTTACAAGGGTGATTTAGCATTACGAAGATCAGTGTCTAAGAGAAGACTGGCTGGAGTCTAGGTGAACAGAAATAAGCAAAAAGGTTACAGCGACGCTCGTAATGGGCAATATCAACGTCTAGAACCTGCGTTTGTCACAGCCAGGGAATATAAAGTAAGGTAAAATGCAGAAGAGCCACAGAATAACAAATGTACCCAGATTTACATAATCAGCTTAAATATTTCTGACGTTGGAAATCAGGCTTCCTCACTCTGTGGGAGCTGTACAATTTACGCTGGCTTTCTCGCAGTATTTTCTATAAAGCGGTGGATGGAAGATTTGCATTATAAAAATATATATTGGAAAGAACGTAATGCACATTATGTATTCAATTTTGACGACAATCGGAAAACAACGTAGCGCTAAAGTACTACGCGATGCTACGGCGTAGTAATCATAAGTTACGCCTGCTACGTAATCGTAGCGGAATATTTTTTTTTGGACTACTCTTAACTAAACAATGAGTACCTATTATGTAGTTTTTGATCAAATAATGTTTGTGATTGTCGTTGCATTTACCTCAAATGTAGCTTATATCTGCACTATGACATAACGGTTTTCTATGCACAGTAAATATACACAAAGTGTAGTCAGTATAAAATAAAAATATTACGTAATAACTATACTTCTGTTATAATCTTTATCATAGCAATGGAATCAAAATACTAGGAGCAGATTTATAAGAACCGTCTCACAGTCAGTTGCGCAACGTTAGACTGTGAAAAGTTTGGATCATCAAGTTCTCTTTTAGGTACTATTTTTAGAGGTACCCTACATTGTTGTTTTAATATAAACCCTAAAAATGTTTAGCTTAAGCTATAACAATAAAGAGGTTTATGGAGACATTGGATAAAGAGGTACTTGTTATTAAGGATATTTTTTTGTTTTTGAAGAAAAATTTGATTTGTGATGTGTCCTAAGATTTTAACAACATTATTAATTTTGGTTTGGTCTAGTTTCTGATACACCAAATTACAAAATACAAAAAAAAGTTTTCTTCAAAAGGCTCAAAGATAAGTAAAATCAAATGTCATAAAAAAGTCGCCTCATTTCATAATTATCCTTAAGAAGAAAACCTCAGCAGACCATTTCTAATTTTCCATCATCTCACATCATTATGTAATTATTATCCAAGATCAAAGAGGGAGGTTCTCATTACGTATATTCAAAGGCTTCCGAAGCCATTGGAAAAATTCCATTGTCCTCAACATCTATCAGCTAATAAATGAAGTAACCTGTTACGAGATAGACTGGGAGCTTGGATATTAAAATCAACATTATATATTTCTTTTATCAAACTATTAAAAGTAAAATACTAGAAAACCGATTTATACCAAATGAAATCTTTGTACTTTTTTGTAATTTTTATCACTCAGCTGTAAAATTGCAAAAAGCCGATGATTACTCGCTATATCCAGAAAAAGCAAAGATTCTCAATTCGATTTTATTTTATATTTCCATCTTTGTTTACTGACCATTTGAAGCCCACTCAGTTAAAACATAGGTAATGTAAGTAGGACGAATGTGGCGTGTAAGTGCCTATGTAGGTACGTCAGCGTCTCACGTCAAAAAGATTTTTCATTAAGTTTGTCATAATTCCCTTTACAAACACATCTTACATAATCATCTGACACAATTTCATAGCAAATAATAATAATACCCTTAAACAAAAATTAGACCTCCATTTAACTTCACTCTCAGTAAATTCAGTCTCCCGCACTATCGCGTACGCTCCATTGTGTCTGTGCTGTGGCTTCCGACGTTATTGTCATTTTAAATTAAACATTATCCTCCGCTCTTAGCGAATATTGGTAGCAACTTGACGTAGTCCCAAAATGAGGACTTTGCATTTTAGCTTCAAAATATTTAACCTGAATACAAGATGTGAATTATTTTGGTAGACAGCGAACGCCTGTGATTGTGTAAACTTTTGTTATATACCTACATAAGTATTTTGATTTTCTTGTGAGCAATATGAACTGTAAAATTATGATTGCTAGCCATTTATAGTAACTTGAACAAACTTAATACTATTATCATCCTCCGAGCCTTTTCCCAACCATGTTGGGGTCGGCTACTACTATTAACTTGCTACTATTAACTTAATACTATTAATTTGCTATTAAAAGGCTGCCTTATCTTCAGCTGTCGTGCGAGTATAATATAATAGTCTACATTTCATATGACATAAATAGAAAGGTGAGACCTGAAGGAAAGATTCCACCGATGTGAGACAATGTACCTGTACGCAAACCATTAATTCATCTGGTCTACTCGTTCTAGGAAAACAGATTGAGCAAAAATGCATGTTTAAAATTATAAAATGCCCACAACTTTATGCCGTTGTGTGTGGACCCGCGCCGATGCGTAGGTGAACATAATATATGTCATCAAAAATAATGTATGCGAAACATTTTCTTGGAATCTCACAACTTATGTAACATTCACATCAAGGAACAATCTTTAACCATTAACTTAATCTGTTACGTGTTTAGTACTTGACAAACCGAAACCAACACTCAACCATTAATCAAAATTCGTCAACCCAGAGGTCACTTATCAAGCATCAACAGGGTCACTATAAACACCTTATCTTCCCCCATTAAAGGAGCAGGCTGTACGATGGTATTTTTATGGTCCCCGTAAAACATTCAACGGTATTAGTCCCCGAATATCAGGTAATATGACTTTTACTGGCCCATGAAAGTAGGTTAACGTCCAAAATAATACTCGGGCCGGTGGTTAAAACTGTTGACATGGGTATGATCTGATTGTTTAGTAGGCAGATTTTGTTAGCTTTATCGGAGTTTGATTCTGGACCTATGATTCTGATTTACCTGGGGCTAATATAAAAGGTTACAATATAGATAGTGAAGTATATCTGGGAAACTCAAAGTGTCATGTAGACACCGGCTTTATTTAGCCAGGTCGTCTTTTCGGGATAATAACGTCAATTGCTAGATAGAAGCCTATCCCAGAGTTCGCTATTGTTACCGGGTATTACAATAGTATGGGCATCGTCTAGAGAAAAGTAGCCACTTTTTACCCCGAATGAAAAGCCAATCAAAACGCCATGACTTATTAACCTCGCTTCGTTCAGTTCCATAACTTGTACCCATATAATTCATCAGCTATGAAGTAGCAAGGACCGGCCGTACCTTCCCTCATGAATTCTGCATGAGTTTTGACTGGGAGCGCACGACGATATTATGTGCGCGCGAACTCATGAAAGTTAGATAGACAAGTGGACGGTATGAGGTACCTATTGGTCGTGCATCGTGAGGCTTTTTATGGTTATGGTCATTGATCTTGTGGTTAGTTCGTAGAGTGGTTTGGTAATTAGGAAAGGCCCTGTTAAATTTACTCTTAAAATCTGTTCTTTACCGTGAACGATGGAGGTATTTTCAGGAGACCGTCAAGGCGTATAGTCGCTGATAGCATTTTCTGCCGGAGTTTTGAGTTATGATTCTCTCAATGTTACCTGAAATTAAGAAAACTTGAATTAGAAACCGGTTGATTTCAAGTTAGGGAAGTTATTTGAAAATTAACATATTTCACACGTTTAGGCTGTTTAAATGAAATGATTAAAAAAAGAACAATCTGTGACGTTTAATATGTCACAAAGATATTTTTTTTTATCATGTGTATTACTACAAGTACTTACAGAATAGCCCTATATACAGTTGTGAATAACCTTGTTATTTTCAGCAAAAAACGTTCAGTAGCCTGAAAACACTCCAATTTATGCACATCTGCAAACCATACGTGAACTTGTTTTCTCTGATAGTAACATGCAAAATGCAGCTTGCAATTCATACTTGAAAACCTGTCTGACTCAGTGTATCTACATGTCTGGCTATAGTTGGATTATCAAAGATAGCCTGCCAAAATTCAATTCGCAAATTGTTTCTGAAAAGTATTGAATTACTCAATACTTTCTCAACACTCAATACTACTTACTTACTTCAGGTAAAGACGTTTTATTTCACAAGCATGTATGTGTCAGTGTACAGGTAAATTAGCTTTGTATGCGTAGGCCTGAGTAGTTGAGTCGCCGAGTACTACAAAAACAATTTCTTTATCATTTCCCAGGTTACAAAGCATGACTTGGAGTTAAGTGTTATGCCAAAACATGATATATTTATACATATAAGTACGCTATTATTAACTCCGACATCCCATAAATACACTCATGTATTCACAAGAAAACGATAATATATTTGTTCTGAAGCCTCATAAAGTTCAAGTTGAAATGACGTCATTAAAACTTGTTTGTCTACCCAACATTTGTGTTTTATTTAGATTTATTACGCGATTAGAGCGAGACAAAGTACTTTAGGATACTTAAAGCCAGCCAAATTCCATCGAAACTTTTGACCCGATATCAGCTTTGTGTTAAATTGAATAAACTCGCCCTAATTGAGATTAAAATCCTTATATAAAAATAGTTCGGACTGACTGATGCTTAGTGAATTGAGAGCAAATGTTCGCTAGAACTTTAAGTCGTTTTAGTAATAAAGTCGCGGCTACGAATGGGGGGGAGTCGAAATACGACTTCAAAACTTCAGTCTGAAGCTATTTTCTTAATTCGCACTTTAAAATTCGGATTAGCTATTGTCTGTTGAATTCGGAAATGTTTGAATGTCTGTTTCTGAATTTTATGTTCCAATTATTTTTTTTATTCGTTAAATTAGAATTGGAATAAAATTAAGAAAGAGATAAAAACGTTAGCTAAGTTAATATTTCTATTAAGTAGGAACCTTTTTACTAAGATATCTTTTTAAGCCAGACATGAACTAGAAAACCTGAAGCTAAAAGATAATATACCTTCAAAAATCCCTTTATCCTAAATATACTTGACTAAATAGCGTTAATAGTTACAATAAAACCTCCACAAACCGTCCTGACATCTTTATCTGTCGTTGTTTACACAAACACGAACAAAATGACAAACTCCAACGAGTTTATGACTACTATCAATCCCTACTGTTATGTGATAAACGCAAATACTTAGCACTAGTAGTGTTTTTGATTGTTTGTTTTGATGTAAAGAGAATTTATTTTACTTTTGTTTGTAATATAAAACACGACCTCGTTGACGCAATGATTATCATACCGGACCTGATGGTCCCGGGTTCGATTCCCCGTATAGTAAACATTTATGTGATAAGTTTGATATTGGTTTTGATTAGTGATGTAAAATGAAAAAAAACGATTTGTTTTTTTTCACTTTATTGAAAAAAAAACATGAAAAAAAACTTTGCATCGTTGTTTTTTTTCTAAATTTGGTTTTTTTTCTAGCCTACTTTTTAGTTCAATTTTCAAAATTTCCCTTTCGTTGAGTTAATATAAATGAATGTTGCCAATATTTTTATGAAATTTGGTTCTGTTTTATCGGAAAAGTACCGTAGATTCAAGAATAAACCTAAGACTCTATTATGTAACCTTAAGTATTAATCTTTAACGGTAAATGCCCTAACAATTTAAGAGTTATTATACTCTTGAAAAAAACAAGGCCCAGAAAAAAAACTGTTTTTTATCTGGTTTTTTTTCACACTAGAAAAAAAACGGTTTTTTTGCAACACTAGTTTTGATTCGACAAGGAACCCGAACGCTTCGTTTGTTCTAGTAACTGATCACGTTACTGGACCCACAAGAAGGCGACTGGCCCTTTTTCCGCTAACTATCCATCCTGATTCCATGGTTTCAACACACTCCACAAATACCGCAGTGCATCCTAAGAAGTATATCAATAAATAAAATTCGAAATTCGAAAAATTTTGTAAATATAAGTGCGCGGTTCAGCACCAAGTATAAAACATTCAATATATTGCAGCAATTGATAGATGAAACTTGCTGTAAGTTTATATTATATATTTACATCTTGCAGGCTTCTTGGGGAAACAGCTGGTTCCTATTAAATTCATTATTCATTGCATACCTATAGCTTTAAAGAAATCTGCAACATTTTGTAGTCTAGTTTAAGAACGAAAGAAGATGGATAACTGTAGTAATTGTAAATTTTTGTTGCCTGGAGTTGGATATTTTAGGAGCACTTGATTTTGATGGCTATGTTTTATTATATAAAGCAAGCCGTGCCCATGCAAAGCCTACACTTTTAGATAGTTTAACGTATACTACGATGTAAGTACCTACAATGACATTTGCCCACATAATATGAATAATATATTACTTAGCACATACCTACCTTTTTGTAGAAAGTATCATTTTACTACAGTTGTTCTTATAATTATGCTGTGCAGTTTGCATATTAAAGTTTATAACGATTGTTTAATTATTGTGGCGACTACAGCCAAAATGACAATACACTGCTTTAAAATGTATTAACCGTTTAAAACCACTACATTACTCACAGCAGCCATCACACAGCATTGTATTTATTTCCAATTTGAATGAACAAATCCATCAAAGCTGCGTTATATTTAATGGCATTACTCAACAGGCTATATCGTACATTCTCCGCGTACATTACGCGATTACAAACGGGTTTGTTCAATGAATTGCTATCGGGGACGGCAATGGACAATAAAAATGGGTTTAAGTGTTGGTTTTTTTTACATAAGATAATAACGCAACATCTATTATCAATAATCTTAGAATACATTTCAATAAACGCATCTATTTATATCCTATACTTACTTGCTTGAGGCAGCTAAATGGATACCTATCGTTCTGTCAGATTTCTTCTATTGCATCTTCCTTAAATACGTTTCAACTGTTAAAAAGTGACATACAAACCGACTTTCACATTACTTACAAGTGGTAATAAAAATAGTTTAAGTATTCTTAGGTTTAAAGCACTTGCATACATCGTTATTCACTGTAACTTTCCAGAAATGTTGCGAAAATTCACATAAGTACTGTGACACCATAATTAAGCCTACACTACGAACATAAACAGACATAGAAGGCTTTAATTTAAGGCGAAGTGTGTCGCGAGTCCCATGGAAGCCGATTTTAATGACGGCCACTATCATGGAGAGCAAAATGACTAGCGGAGGTGGCATAGGGGAAAATCTCCTAAGAAAGTAGCGCAGTGTGCGGGGGACGAGGAACGACACCATCTTTGCCCTTATACGTCTTCTTGGGACTCAATCATTTTTTGTGATACTAAAAATCGTTGACAGATGTTTCAAAGAATCTGAACGCCTCATTAGTTCACTCGTAATCAATTGTTTTGGTCATGCCCACCGTAGGAATTTAACCTAGAGGAAGGAACCTGACCTATCCGCACTATGGCGTCTCCGGTCATCTTTCCTTACTCCGAGGCCACTATCTACGTCTGTGTGCGTGAGGGATAGTTCCGTTTTATATGTCTTTCACGCTTCGAGCACGTAATTTGTCTTACTTTTAGTGTTCCATTTTAATGTTAGGAGTTGGGTTGGGAGCTTTTGTTTTTTTCAATCACGGTAGATAGTTTTTTTAGGCTTTGTTGAAGGTATAGTAAGTTGTCTTTTGCAAAAATAAATCATGGACTCAAAGTATTTGTATCCTTAGAATAAGCTCGTTAACCTTATACCACAGAAATTACACACCTAGTTTTTATCAATCAATAATGTATAATATCTTAAAATCGTTTGAATCTGCCACAACAACAAAAACTATCTCCTTTACTTTCCGTGCACGCCGAATTTGGACCTTACTGCTTTTCATTGTCTCTACGGAAACTTACTTCAGGAGGTACTACTTGGTACAATGCCATTAATACTATTACTATATATTGATAGTAAAACGAAAACACTACGAAGTGGATTCATTACATAGAATGTTATAGTCATACAAACACCTAGCTATACATTCCAAAAATACCCCAACGTAGTGCTATTAAAAATCAATAAATCAAACAATTGAAAATAATGGCTACAGCTGATTCAGAGTAGATTTAACACTGGTTTGCTTCAGTTCATTTAATTATTACGCTTCACGCACTGTGGAGCAATCCTGAACCCGTATTTGAATTTAAAATTTACGTTTAACGAATAATATTATATTTGAGCACTAAGAGAAATGTATTCATGTTTCTTTAGAACTTATTTTCTGAAAGGCTTGGCCTAAGTCATGTATGAAATTTTCAGTCTCCTTCAATAGACTTATCATACCTTAGTAAGACAGAAAAAAAATTACATAGTAGTCTAACAGAGGACAAAATGTAGATGGAATATGATGATAGATAGTAATCATGACTTCAAGACTGCTTTTCACGACGACTTTACGAGAATAGGTACTAATTTGACTCATGAGAGACCTACCTATATAGGAACAAGCATCACCATTTTACAAATGATAAGAATGGAACTGGAGTAAAAGCAGTAAGTATAATAAGGTTCATATAATTTTCAGCAGAAAGAAATACCTATTTGAAATAATATAATGAATAAAATCACTCAGTTCATTGACCCAAATACATTTGAAATATCTAGTAAGGTCTGAGACAAAGCTATCGTCTCTCTATTAGCTAAGTAAACGGGGACACAGAAGAATCCAGCCAACCGTTGCTATTTGACAAAAGACGGATAAAAATGTCCACTGTGCATAATGCAATCAACGCAACTGGGTGAAAACTGGCAAAGTGCAAGTAGAATTCAACCTCTAAGGGTTCCGTACTGTATTCAATATCGAGTAACAATATTGTTTGTTGTGTAGAAGCTCGCTTATACTTTTGAACGCTATATTTTTTTTTTTATTACAGCGACAAAAATTTTATCATCACCGTATCACGGTTCAGAAACTCTGGTTATTGACAGACGGGCCAACGCGTTAGTTGCGACAAATAGACGGACAACGGAATTCTAACAATAGGGTTTTCAACCTTTACGAACGGAACCCTAAAAAATACTGATAATACTTCGCAAGTTTCCGACTGAACTTGTTTAAAATATTCAGAGATTCATTTATGAATTTACGCCATGCTTTGGAGTTCCAGGCTGCGGAAGCTTCCACTCTTCAAAGTTGCATCAGCATCAGGTATTCATGTGTTATCCTTTGTCATTTCGAAAGCATTTTATTTATTTATCCTACTGAATAGATGTACGCGCTCATATAAATTTTATAGAGATGAGCCTTTATTAAAACAGGCCTTTCAGAAATGTAGTTATTTACCTGTGGACTTGTCGCCTGCTCAGTTAACCGACTCCGAATAAAGAGGGGGTTCTGTATTTGATTCATGGTTATTTAACTCCTGTTTAAGTAGGTACCTACACATTTACATAGACTATGTAAAATGAGTTTAGTCTAATATTAAAATTATCTTATAAAGGTACATTAAAGTTCAACATCGTTGAGGCTTCTAAAAGTCAAAGTTGATACAACCCACTTATATTAATTTCCACATAAAACTAGAGATCAAAGAATTATATTTCCTTTTAGTGAAACGAAATTAGAGTTTGGGATTCGCAAAAATTCTACTGGACACTGGTTTTTTCTGTTAGAAAATAATTCTCATTAGTATTCCGGAGTTTTGGAACTATGCCCGAGCGGACTGAAAAAACTCCACTTCTATTACACAGGACTGAATTCCGCTGAAATACGAACCTAGAATAGCTTATACGTTCTATTATAATGGAATATTAGAAATGGAATTAGAATAATAACTTGTTATACATATATTATGACAAATCGAAAATACTACAATAGATCTAAGTAAGTTTCGATATTCCACAGACATAAATCTCAAGAACAAATGGTTCAGCATGAATAACTTTAAAGGTAATAAAAGGCGATATTATGAAAAACTTGCTCTTTTAGCAGACACAGTTTCTTAAAATTAATTTCATACATAATGCTGTGCTTCGGTAGAATTTCTTTTCACATCTAGGTTGGACTTTTCAACATTAAATTTTATTAAACGTTGAGCGTTCCTATCTTCTCAATTTTCTTGAGTTTTTCCGCACAAAGGTTAGGGGGATGCGTGAAAAAATATTTATAGAATGTTTACTTTTCTTGTAAGATAAAAAATAATTAAGCTCATCTTTGTAAGCGTACCAAACATTCCTGATACAAGTGAAACCTACATATACATATATCAAATTGCGAGCAAAAAAAAAAATTTTTTTCCATTTATATTTATGGTTTATCAGAGCCATTTCATAAAGGACACGAAGTTTAGTTTCGACGTGAAGGGTTAAAATAGAACTCGTACTAAAAATAGAAGCAAGAATACAGTCTAAAATAAAAATTATAGTTTACAGCATTCTTATCAATTTAACATCTAAAGGGCTTACAAACTTGGCGCTGGTCCAAAAGATATCTATCGCTGGCGAGCATAAAAAATGCTAGAACTGGAACACTGAAGCACTGAACTCTAGAGACTATAATTACCCATTTGAAGTTAGCCACGAATGTTACCCTAGTAACTCGACTAACTGTAACATTTTGTCTGATTATACCAGCCTTTGTCTTAGCAGCCATCAAAAGATATGCATTGACTATGCAAGTAATATTCTTTAGTTTTAGGGTTCCGGAAGCAAAGGATAAAAACAGGATTCGATTATTTAGATTCTGAAGTCCGTCCGTGATAGTAACATATACTTGAAATACATAGAGATGGTGTATCCTAGTCACTTTAATGACGAATACTATGAAAAGGAATAAAAATGTTATTGTATAGGTACCTATGACAAAAGGCATTATTGCCATTTTTTGCTTTTGTACTAATAATGGTACGGAACCCTTGGTGCGCGAGTCCTTGGTTCAGTTTTTACTTTTTTCTGTAGAAAAGAGGTTTTTATCAAACGCCTAGTTACAGTTTGCTGTGGCGGATTTTCTTGCAGTTAATTGAGACTGCGGGTTCGTGATTAAGTTGTAACTTGATAAGTACTATAATCCTTTAATAGATGTCTGTTTTGTAATGAGAATTTTTGTTTATATGTGGTATTTATTCCTATGTATTTGTAAGCTATTGCTGATCAGTGGTGTGGTATGAAAATTACGTTGAGGTACTTATTTGAGATAAACAAATGAAGCATCAATGGTCTAGTCTGAAATTACTACTGATGAGCTCTTAGGCAATGTATGAAGTAAAAGCTATACATATAGTTAAGTGTATGGTAGTTATTTACACCAAACTTTAGATCCACATACACCACATCAGTGTACGAAGGTGCAAGCGTGGTATTTAATACCCGCTTAAACTTATTAACAAGAACAGCATAGCAACCAAATTTCTACGTCGACAACTATTAAAGCTTACCTTAATGAAAGGAAAATTCAATTTCCAATCTAATGGAGCAATAAAATAATAATCTCTTCGATAACCTGCCTTTAAATTCGCAATTTTTCCTTAGATAAAAGTAATACGTGGTGAGATTTTAATAATAAAATCGCTGGCTAATGGAGCCCGTCACTTTGAAGGTATTTTACGTTAAATGTTCAGTGTTTTAAGTTCGACACATTTCTTCATTAAGCTATCTCTCGGTAGAATGAGTGTTAAGTAATCCTCTACTTAGGTAGTTATTACATTTCTGATAACTTGTTATTGTATTTCAATAACTTCTGATTTATATATTTTTTATTAGTTTTTCTATATAAATTGGAGTATTAAGGTTAATTGTGTAGGTATTTCTCGTGAAATATCTCTACCTACACACGTTGGTTACCTCATTATATTCATGGAAAAAATATCTTAGTTGGTACTAAAAATAAGAATGTCAAATAGCAACCTACATTACTTTTTTACTATTCCTATTTGGGTTTATTTTTTGACGAAGAAGTTTTTGTTGCCTATTTTTATTCCCTTTATAATATTCTCACCAGTATCAAAATATCTACAATACAAAATAGTTATATATTTTAATTCCAAAAATAAATTCGTGTTTTCTTTCCATTGTCGTTATCATCATCCTTCGTATGCCGAACTATTTGTAATAAGCGTAGCATAGTTTTTATTTCTCACCATGGTTAAGTATTGTCTAACTATGCTATCCTTCTTAACTGCTTAAGTTAATCATTCTTAGATAAAATACACATTTTTAGATTCCATATAAAAACATGCACCCTTAAAATTATAATAGCGATTATCATTATAAATTTCTCAAGAGGCTGAACACTTATGTAAATAAATCCAGGCAACTATTATACCTTGATCTACATCGTTTAACGTGGGCTAGACTCAAAGCCAGGCCAATTATACGGCAATACCGGCCAGACGCGACAACTTTATACACGAATTAAGGTTCGGTTTGGCTTTCAGACCAAAATAGTTACGAAATTAAATCGATGTTCAGGCACGTAGAATTTTAGTTTTAGTGTGCAGGTTTTGTTTGAGTACGAATTTAAATAGAACTGGTTGTAACCTTTTTTTTGTTGTCGCTGGGCTAAAAATGCTATTACGCATCCCCTTCCCGTCGGGGGACGGGAGAGGGGTATGTGGGACTCCCCGGTTAAATCGTTTCCGGTATACCCACTAAAAAGGCCCAGCGGCACTCCGACCTCGCCTGAGTGGAGGGGGTCTGGGAATCTATGGCGTCCAGTCCCCCACCGGCGATTGCCCGCCTTACGGCAGGCCCCTCATACCTCCCTCTAGTAGGGAAGGGTAACTGGTTGTAACCTGCAGTTTGACGCATGTACCGATGTAACTGCTACCGAGTAAAGGTAATCCTATTTATTAAATCGTTTCGAAGTTAAAGCTACCAATGTGACTGTTACCAAAAAACTTCCTAGTAAAGGTAATCCAAAAATTTATAGAATCGTTTAACTGTTAAACAGAAAAATATAAAGTTACAAACATATAAGGTAATATGAGGTAAACTATTGGTTGCCAATTTTATATTTTCCAAAAGGTTGGTTGTTGTGATATTTTCTGCACTTTGTTACGAGTGCACTGTATTGTCGACTTTATCTAAACACTGATCATAAAATGTTGTACACGTTGAGGTAGGTCAACAGAATTTTGAAAAACTTGTTACGTGTATTTTAGGAGTAGCATTTTCTGCGGTTATTCTGGTGTAACTGAGTTTATACACGTCCTTCTTGAAATTGTATTGAGATACTCTTAAACATTGCTTATCTGTGGTGTATTTATTAACATATGTTTGGATTCCTAATTGTGACTCTTGGGTTTGTTTTGGTGTTTCTTCTCAATGTAATCGGATAGGAAATACCGACTTCATCTCGCTTTTAATAAAAATTGTGAAAGTGTTGATTTCAATGTATCTGGTTGCAAAATAAATATAATTTATCCTTACAAAAATGTAGGTAAGTAAATTGAAAAACAAAATTAAATTACCAATCCAATAAACCATATAAAAATTGCACGTTTTCACCAGCACTTTAAAACCTAAATTCACCTTACACTATCACAGAATCAAACGAATCTACGTTAACCGGTAAATAAATCGTGGCTACAGTTCCTCCAGCGATTACTGATAAACTTTAACGATACACGCAAACGGTTTAACTCAGGGGTTTCTTTTACTATGTAGTTCAAATAAGAATTTAATTTAAAATGGGTTTATTTTCTTTCAAAAGTTTAGTAGAGTGGTCTGACTAACTATATGTCAAAAATTAGGGGAAAATCTTCTAATTCCCAGACAAAGGCCTTCTTTAAAATATCAACTGTGACAGCTAAAAGGTAAAATAATATAAAATGTATGCCAGTTAACGAAATACTATACGCCTTCAGATGTAACACACCTTTATTCGTCTTAATAACTTCATCATTTCAAAAGCAAGTTAACGTTTTCATCGAAAAACCAATTTAACTCTATATTCATACAAAAAGTCCACTTAATATGAGACCCATCTAAACCGAATGCTATCACTATACTTTAACGTGTACTGCATCGAATTTAAACGAGTTTAGCGCATTCGAACAACAAACACGTAACTGCAAGATGATGCAATTGTACTAAAAAGGGATATCAAAAGAAAGCTCAACAATTTTTTATCAAAGAAAATCTCAAATCTACTCTTTTAAAAGGTTTAAAATGTGGTATTAGACAAGCGAGGCACGCACGGCTGTCTCGTAAGTATCATCAAGTTTTTATCCATCATACTTTATTCTAGACGCGCGTTCCAATGCTGCTCTCACATTTTATATTCTATTTATTTCATTACTTACATTCGTTGCCTTCAGCACTTTAAATATCTTCTTGACTGTCTTTCCTCAAAATGTTGTGAGCTGAACTTCTAGTTCCATCATTCATATTATTATTTTAGTTGTTATTGTCTCACTACTGACCACAAGCTTCCTGGATAAGTGAAGTCCACTGACGAAAATCTACCGGTTCTGAGTAGCTTTAAGCGAGATTCTCCATTGCCAATTTTCGTTTTTGCGATCAAGGAAACTTTAATCAAGAAAATTTTGAACAAAAAGATTTAGCTATACATAGAATCCCCAGTAGACAATATTCCATGGGTTCCGAGAGATAAAATAATTCATTATATATTTTTGAAGAATTTGCAGCGCCGGAAGACGCTGGATGCAGGTCGCCTCCAACAGGTATCTGTGGAGATCTAAGGGGGAGGCCTATGTTCAGCAGTGGACGTCCTGTGGCTGAGATGATGATGATGATGATATTTTTTTAATGAGCAATAGAAACCTACCTCATTTTTCATTTAGACATACCACCAAGAACTCATAGACCATTCTTTGGTACCAGACAAATTAAAGGCCTACTCCGTAATATCAATTTTTTTTACGTTATTTTTATCAGCTTAACTGTGACAGTTAAAGTTAGTCGTCGCGTTACCCATCATTACTATTCAGAAGCGATTTTTTCAACTCGTACAAACTCAAAGAAATCTTCCTAATGCATTTTTAATGCCTTCATCTGGAGTTGTAGCATCTGTCTGTATATTGAATTGGTATAAAACTGTTTCCTTCAGCTTGTTATGCTTTGTATTCTAGTATTTTTTGTATTGTATTCATGTTTAATGGAAACGGTGGTTAGCGTTATTTTGAGTCGCGTTGTGACGCTGATATCTTTACTTTTGTGCTTCTTTGGGAGATATCTTTAGTGCTGTTTTAATGATTTTTTAAAACAATTGACTGACGGTAATATATTATTAGTGTCTGTCCTTTTTTGTGCTATGAAAAACATTACCTCGTACTGAACTGGTCCTGTGTCAGCCGTCCATGCACACAACCACTAGACCGAAACAATTTTGGTTGTCTCGTTCGAGAATCGAACCCGAAAAATGCAGAGCAGGAGTCGATGCTACCGACCACTGTCACAACGTCTGTGTAAAATGACATACTTAATTAAAAAGAAGTCTAAACATAAATTGTTATTACGGATTTGGGGAAAAATCTTATTTACCTAAACATTAAAAAAACATTCTAAGAAACTGGTTTGCTTATACAATGTTTACACTGCAAACAAAAACGAATGTACCGAGAAACATTGATTCTTTCATATCCCAATCCAGTAATTTGATATTTGATAACCCAATTTAGTTTACCACCTACCAAAAGAACAAATATATTTTACCTAAAAGTACAGATTTGCTCATAACACTTATTTTTTCCTAAAATAATCCATCATTTCTACGTGAAATAATCTCAGAAACTAGGAACGCGTTTCAGCCAAGCTCCGGTGTTACATGTAAACTTAAAAGCGTGTATTTCGGGCTTCTGTAGGTACAAGAAAACGCCTATTCCATCTTCCTGCTACATTATGTATGGCAGCAGTTAAAAACGAAAGCAGTTTCGTATTTTCCTTCCAACACCTTCCGTTCATCAACCTTTCATCGATTTTGTCGCGTTTTATCTCGCAAGCAAATCTAAACTTTACACTCTTGAAAATAGAGCTCATAATAATTTAATTTTTGTTTGTTAAGCAGTTCGTGCTCTATCTAAATGAAATAGGCTTAAAAAGTAAGCCCTAAATTACTGAGCTATCCAACAGTTTAGATTAAACTGACCACTTAACATGTAAACAGATTTGCAACATTTTCAAGGTTCAACTATAAAGTGGGTAGTTTATTACTGTAACTATAACTAGTATAAGTTGAACCCTGTTAGTTACTGCAGAATTTAAGTTTTAAGAATCAATTATGGAATGGAAAATGGAGCATCGAATTTATTAATGCATAAAATTCGAAATCGAAAGATAAATTTGAGTTAACCTCAGTTTAAAGGAAGATAATTAATTTTCTTCGTAACTTGAGGATAAAAGATAAATATAAAATTAATATTTTTCTTTTAACGAGCATTGGTGTCAATTTAACATTCCAAAATTAAATAAGTTTACGTTATGTTTGCTGTGTTATGTCTTTAGAACGTTAAAACATATTATAAATACCTAAACTCAAATGTTTTGACAAAAACAAACCCTATACTACCAGCAACTCAATTTTCCTGCAAAACACGTTTCATCTTTTTTACACACTTACTTAGTGTTCTTATATCATAATTCTGCAACACCATCAAAATCTAACATCATTATGTGAACAACAATCCTTAATTTCAGTACAAATTATAATCCCAACCTTCCTTTGATCTCCTAACAATATGAGAATCTTCAATGAAATATTTTAAATCTTAAATGGGAAGCAAATTCCTCGTTGTAAGTAAAACGTAATCCGTAAAACGATTGTTGCTTAATGAATTGATTATTGTACATGCTTTTGTGCTCGGGGGAAGTCTGGCCCTCATGCACCCCCTTGCACCCCCATTTCTTCCCCTTCTACCATTTATTCTCTAAACTTGAGACCCCCACTTGATTTTAATCACATCTTGTGGGGTCACTGGCTAATGGCGGCAAGGATTTGATTTTCAATTTTGATTTGTTTGGTTTGTGATTAGGAGTTTTAAGTAAAACTAATTCTTATCTGTAATATTAATATACCACATACATTTTCGAACAAAGTCCATATAAATTGATGTTAACAAATGAATGTTCCATCTTTAATTGGTAAGAAAAACAGAAAAGAAAATCTATGAATAATTTCAAATTAGGGGAATATTGGTATAGTCTATTAAACGAGTGGTATTTAAATGATTTTTTAGAGAAACAACTTATAATATCTTAAACCGATCAAAATATAAACATCAAACGAAAAACTAGTTTTATAAACTTTACTTAATCGACTTAACTTGTCAACTTTAGGCTGTTTTACAGTAAACACGCAAAGCCTATTAGTTGAACAAAAATTAAAGAGTTTCCTAGAAGTTATTTTTCAAAGTTGAGCATGCTTATCTAGGATTACATCCTGATTGAATTGCCAATCAGTATCGAATGTTATCGAGATGTACTCGTTATCAGCAATCGCTCAGCCAATAAGAGCTTCTATTACGAGTTAGAGTTTATCGATAATACTTAGTAATTCTAGGTCTTGCGGAATTTGCCTGGAAAATCCCTAGACTTTATCAAAATAATTTCCCGTTTTTTTTTGTTATGATAAAAAATATGTTTTCTTATACAGAGAAGACATGAGCGTTAATCATCATGCTTGCTCGATGGCGTTCAGGCTTTTCAAGTCAACCTGGACTTGAAACTTCCACGATGTTACCCATCACCTTTAGTCATTACACATTGTGTCCAAATACATAAAGCAAATAATATATCTTTATTAATACTATATTGGTACTTTCTCGACCTCAAACCTAAGCCAAACACTGGTATTTAAGAGGCAAGTACTCTAACTATTAGGCCAACACAACTTATAGAACCAAAATTGTTATTATCGCTAAAATAAAAGAGATTATATACTGCGACATAATATTTGCACTACTTTTGAAACATAGCATATTATATAAAAACAACATAGCTATCAAAATGTTTGCATTGAATTGTATTTGAAAAAAAAAACTACCAACGTGTTGTGCTAACTAATGAAAAATACTAGCATTGTTTCATCGAATTCCTCTATACATACATATCAGTTTAGTTTCATTGTTTTTGAATTTTAATTGAATTTGTTAGAATTCAAGTTATTTTATGTTATCTAGCCGATTGATTGCTGTCGATAACCGCTCTTTACATAAAACAATTTGAGTTTTTATGAGTTCTGAGAAATATAGAAACAAATAACTTCGATATGGATTTTAGTAAATATTAACATTTGAGTGTGGATGAATGCTGTTTCTAACGGATTTTTTTCTAAATGAATTGAGGTTGGATATGTCCAGAAGTAGACAGCAGACATGGCTGATATGGTATATGACGATAGTTAAGGAGCAAGGTTCCATCTATATTTTTACAAACAAGATATGATATTTCTTCAAAATCTTTTTCACTTACAAGAGCTAGAAATAAAATTTCAAGTAGGTAAGTTCTTATAATTCTCATTGATCTAATTCCATTAGGTTCGAAGAATACGTGCTCAGTTCCGTAACCATGGCAACTGGAGGCAGTCACCCCAAAAATTCGGGCTAGCCGTGGCTATTACATATTTCATGAGTGAATTTATATCCTATAGCTATTACAATTCCTCAGGGGCTTTTGGAAAATTAAAGAAGAAAAATTTGTTCTAGTACGGAACGTGTGTGTTGGTTGGTCAAAGTTTGATGAAGTCTTATATCAAAAGTTTTAGGTTGAAAAATTATGTCATTGATGTATTCTGATTATAGCTATCTCTCATCTCTTAGCTCTGGTATCTTGATTAAGACCTCTGCAATTTCTTTAGTTTAAAATATTTCTCAATTTCTTAGAGTAATGTAAAGTGTACCTATAATTTTGCTGCCTGCACCGGCATAAAATTTAGCATTAGTTACTATGGAAGTATGTAGCTTTCCTACAGTGTGAGAATTGTTTTAATTGGTTTCTAAATTTATGGAGTCTTTAATTACAAACAAATAAACAAAAAATGTTTCCTTCATTATATCAGTAGATTAAAAATGCACCACATCCATAACTATGCAACTCCCCATATAAAAAAAATCACCCCAACAAAAGCCGATGTAAATATCAAAAGCCTACCTTTGACTCATATAACCCACATGACTGTTATACAAAGCCGCTTTTATAATCAAACATTCAGAAAACAAAAAAGTATTAAAAAACCCCCGGGTCTGTCCAAACGAAGTCATTTGTTTGGTTTTAGGCTTACGAACCCAGTTACGACCGATGACAATGAATGTAAATACAAGTATTTTATTTTCATTCGTCAGAAGCTTGGATTTGACATTTTTTCTGTACATAAACAAATGTTTTACGGTCCAGTAAAATTTTACGATTTATCGAAATTCGTTAAAACGCGACGTTTTCTGGCAACGTTTTATCGGATAGAAGTAAGCTTTCCGAGAAAGTTTCGAGGGTCAGGATCTGCTGAAATAACAGCTATTTGCTGGTGGGAAATATATTTTTAATTCTGGGGTCCGTTTAATAATACTACATTGCCCTATTGCATTTTACAAAAGTCTTTCGCTTTTGATCGCGAGTTTGCTACATTCGCTACACAATTACTACGCCGTAGCACAGCAATGCTACGAAAGCGTAGTCTTCACTCTCTCATGTACATGTTTGTTGATCGAGCAAAATCGTTTTGTTAAAAACAAAAAAAACTGAACAAGCAAAATTCAACTCAATGTTTACGGTATAAAGTACACAAACACTGGCAGACGGTACACATTTCGTACAGTAACGAGTTTGGACGACTCTCAATGATTAGTTTAGGGAATATACAAGAACTGTTCGGGTAAGTCGCTAATCCCACTAGGTCAATTTAATACTTTGTTTTTGTTGACTGTTTTATTCATAATATAAATTGCTTTGATAATCCCGCCTGTCTGTATCGTGTATGTTTTGTTTATTAATGGGCTTGTTCTTTACTTCAATAAAAAAAGTGGTTATTAACACGTGAATTTATGTGTTAAATGCTCATCTCTGTTTTTTTATAGAAGTCCTATGTAGTGTCATTATGCTAAATTAATTGGGATACGTATCAACGATTCGATTCAAACACTAACAGTTTTGAATATATCGAAGAATTACAAAACATATCCAAATTACCTAATATTCTAAATTTTTTCAAACCATGTTCTGAAGTGCACATAATAATTCTAATATGAATAATTAAAAGAACACAAAGTAAAACTTCTAAAACCCATAAAGCGTATCAGCAGTAAAGATAATACCTACTGTTGTTTGTAACCTTCCTATATTTAATACTTTTAAGCCTCCTAACTTTCAAAACGTGAGTAAATTGAGTAGGTAGCATCACGTCATAGGAGTTTAACAATGTTTTAAGTAAGAATTATAAGTTTGTGAGGTTGTTTCTATGTGTATTTTGATAGAAAATATTATATAGATTTGTATGTAATTTTGGAGTACCTAATCATAATTTTCAATTTTGTCACTAAAAGTACTACATACATTCAGGTTCGTCAGATTCGTGTTCAAAACCTTGTTAAATAAGTTCGAAGATAATAAATCATAGGAAACATAAAAGCAACATGTTGAAAATAATTGGTAGGGGTGTGATGTAAATGCACCCTTTGCATCGGCCTGAAACATCACATGTCAAAATCTCTTCAATATTCAGTAATATCTATAATTTGCAACATTGTAAACATTTAGGGAAAAAATATAATAAAATGGTAAGACTGACACTAGCATCCCTACATTATATACAACTTCTAGTTCCATATATTAGGTGTTACACAAAAACTTAACAGTTAAAATATGTAAATGTGTATACAGAACCGCTTGATATAAACACTAACGGCTAAACTTGGTGCACATTCTTCTTCAAGCTCTTAAACTAGCGTAATGTTATACATAAATAACGTCTGCTTTATGCCTAGCTCCTAAACTAGGATGACTTTATTTTGTACGAAAAACTAAGAATTTCATTAAAATTCACCATACCGTAGCCTTAGTTTTTACATAAAACAATACAAAGCAAACAGTTAAAGGCTAGACCTTTAGTAAAAGGGATACTTAAGTTGGAGTATACTATTTAAATACGTAACTAATACATACACACATACCTACTGCATTGCAGTCTTAGATAAATTCAATTATAGTAAACCGGTTCCATCCCAGAAATAAGGTAAAATTAAATGAGCTTAATATTCTTTCCTCGATCCAAAACAGGATATTTAAATGGAGATTTTGATGAACTTAAAATCAGCCACATCAACAACTTTTAAGGCCTCTTCAACATTGTTCGGGGCTTATTTTTCTCCCTAAGTCAGGAATAAAAATATTATGTAGGTCATCGAACACGCCCTCTGCCTTAAACTTGCATTTCTCATTTCACTTTATATACTCCCCGAGGGTATTACAAAACAATTTGTATCGAACTCGCCTTAACTGCTAAAGATTGGCGCATTTTAAGGGTGTCGAATAATTTTGAAAAATACCGCGGGGAAACTTATGTTTGCGCGAAGACGAGGTACAAAAACAATTGAGGCAAAAACAATTTCGGGGAATTTGGCTCCAAGGTTGTATGTATGAATGTCTGTTACTCTTTCACATAAAAACTACTCGACGGATTTTGATGGAACTTAGCAGTAAGGTAGCCTATAACAGAATAACAACATGTAGGCTACTTTTTACCTACGACCAAAAAGTAGTTCTCTCGGCATCATGCACAAGCAGACATGCGAGATATATGAGAACTCTCAAGTCGACCATGTTGCCTTAGTGAAGACCACGTCAGCTAAAAGTAATGCTTAAACACTAAATAGCATCTAAACAACCAAGATTAAAACAATACATCATTGTTAGAAACATTTCAAAGTATTTTATAGACGTGCAACGCAGCATCAGGCAGCGAGCCAACCGTCTATAGTTAAGACATTATGCAGTAAAACCGATATATTACGGCGAATTTATGTTTGTTCCTCAAATGAAATGAAGGTATACCTTGTATTGCTCACATAAATTAAATGTAGACAGCTACGTACGATTTGGAACAATTAATAACTGAAGTCTTAGTTAGAGGTATTGGGAGGCTCGGGTAACTGGGTTGAGGGGGTCAGTTAGGCAGTAAAGTAGGCGCTCCATGTAAAACATGTGTACTCAGCTACATTTGGATAGACTAAAAGCCGACCCTGATATATTGGGCAAAAAAGATGATCAACCAAAGAGAAGTCACTGAAAAGAGGATCAATTATGATGCTAATATAGAACGAAACAGTGTTATTTTTCGTACATCAATCTTTCCCTAGATTTCCATCATCATCAGCCTATCGCAGTCCACTGCTGGACATAGGCCTCTCCAAGTGCACGCCACTGAGATCGATTTTCGGCTACTCGCATCCAGCTCCTGCCAGCCGTCTTGCGCAAGTCATCACTCCACCGTGCCTGAGGACGTCCTACACTACGCTTGCCGAGGCGCGGTCTCCACTCTAGAACTCGTTTACCCCAACGGTTATCGGTTCTTCGGCTAATATGGCCAGCCCACTGCCACTTCAGCTTGCTGATTCGGTGGGCTATGTCGATGACCTTGGTTCTCTGACGGATTACCTCATTTCTGATGCGATCCCTCAGAGAAATGCCAAGCATAGCCCTTTCCATAGCCCGCTGAGCGACTTTAAACTTGTGGACCAGCCGTACCGTCAGTGTCCACGTTTCGGCTCCGTAAGTCATGACAGGTAGGACGCACTGATTGAAGACTTTCGTCTTTAGGCACTGTGGGATCGACGATGTTAGGACTCGACGTAGCTTCCCAAATGCAGCCCAACCCAACTGAATTCTCCTATTCACCTCGTCCTCAAAGTTGTTTCTACCTAACTGCAATGTCTGCCCGAGGTATACATATTTCCGAACAACTTCGAGAACGGCGCCGTGTATCGCAATCGGTTCCGGTAGAACATGTTCATTGAACATGACCTTGGTTTTGTCCAAGTTCATCCGTAGGCCGATGCGTAGAGAAGATTCAGCCAGGTCGTTCAGCATTTGTTGTAGGTCCTGCAGCGTTTCTGCCATGATGACGATATCGTCAGCAAATCGCAAGTGAGAGATGTGTTCGCCATTGATGTTGATGCCACGTCCTTTCCAGTTCAGCGTCTTGAACATATCCTCCATTGCATTAGTGAACAGTTTCGGGAAATAACATCCCCTTGTCTCACTCCTCGATGCAACGGTATGGGCCTTGTTTGCTGATTTTGTACTTGGACGGACATTGTAGCGGCTTCGTAGAGACATCTCATCACTTGGATGTATCGCCAATCTACTTGACAACGCTGCAGGGACTCCAGAACAGACCAGATTTCAACCGA
Organism: Helicoverpa armigera; assembly: GCF_030705265.1. Lineage (NCBI taxonomy): Eukaryota > Metazoa > Arthropoda > Insecta > Lepidoptera > Noctuidae > Helicoverpa > Helicoverpa armigera. The sequence continues at coordinate 738,400 of NC_087132.1, read as the reverse complement.
GTCAAAGGCCTTCTCATAGTCCACAAATGCTAGACACAGGGGCTGATTATACTCTTCGGTCTTCTGTATAATCTGCCGCACTGTGTGGATGTGGTCTATGGTGCCGTATCCGCTCCGAAACCCAGCCTGCTCCGGTGGTTGGAATTCGTCGAGTCTTCGCGCAAGTCGGTTCGTGATCACTCTTGAGAACAGCTTATAGACGTGGCTTAGGAGGAAATGGGTCGATAGTTCTTCAACTGGGTTTTGTCTCCCTTTTTGAAGAACAGAACGACAACACTCCTACTCCACGCCTCTGGAGTTCTCCCTTCAAACAGGACGGCATTAAAAAGCTTCTGGAGCTCCCCCAGTACGGGCTTTCCTCCTACTTTTAATAGCTCTGTTGTAATGCCATCCTCGCCAGGGCTTTTCCATTTTGAGCTGTCTCAGAGCGATCTCGATTTCGCCACTGCTGACTTCTGGCAGGTCTTCGGTGAAATGGCGCGTTAATGTGGCTCTAGAATCCTCATTTCCGGGATCAGGTCGAGATGCATGCGATGCGTATAACCGGCCATAGAAATTTTCCACTTCCGAAAGGACTGCCGGCACCGAAGAAACGACTTCTCCACTTGTTGTGGTCAGCTTCGTCAAGTGGCTTCTTCCAAGAGATTGTACGAACACCTTTGACCCCCGATTCAGCTCAATTGCTCTTTCAATGTCAAGAGTATTGGAGCACCGGAGGTCGCGTCGTACGTGCTTGTTGATCTCTTGGTTTAGAGCCCGCTTAGCTGACGAAGTGACAGGTGGGTTTTCACGTCGTCTCTTCATAAGCCCTAATGTCTCTTCCGAAAGCTTTGATTTCTTGCCCTTACGCTGCATGTTACAGAATCTCGAACCTTCCTCCCTGAGGATCCGAACCACATTTTCGTGGTTCTGGTTAACGTCTGTTGTGGTTTCCACGGCGGCAAATCGGTTCTCCAAATTTGACTGGAACGTTTCAGATCCTGTCATGGTTTGGAGCAGTGTTGGTCGGAGCCTGGCCTTCATCAGACGGAAACGTTCAGCCTTGAAGTTGATATTCAGAGAGCCTCGGACAAGTCGGTGATCGCTACCGGTATTAAACCTATTGATCACGGAGACGTCTCTGAATATGTGCTTCTTGTTCGTCATGATGAAGTCAATCTCATTTTTAGTCATAGTGTCGGGGCTTTGCCACGTCCACTTCCTTTGGGGCTGCTTTTGAAAAGAGTTCATCAAAAGAGCCCCTCACGTTCGAGGAAGTTGACGAGCATTTGCCCCCTATGATTCCTGCTTCCAAATCCATGGGATCCTACTGCCGATTCGCCGCAAATCTGTACTCCCACTTTAGCGTTAAAGTCCCCCATGACAACGGTGTAATGGGTCTTTGTAGTGAAGTGGAGGGCCCTTGATATATCATCAAACATATCCTCCACTTCATCGTCGGAATGTGTCGAGGTCGGTGCGTACACTTGCACTACCTTGAGGCTATACCTGTCGGTGAGCTTTAAGATAAGGTACGCTACCCTGTTCGACACACTAGACACCTCCACAACGTTATCAGCTAGGGACTTATTAACCAGAAACCCAACGCCACCTTGGGATTGTTGGTCTCCCTCTCGGAAGTACATTAGGTGACCTGATTCGAGGGTTATGGTGTCCTCCCCCTCTCTTCGAACTTCACATAACCCTAATATGTGCCACCTAATCTTCCCAAGTTCCACCTCGAGTTGCGCCAGATGCGAGTCAAGCCGTAGCGTGCGGCCGTTGTACGTCGCCAGAGTCAGTTTTGTTTGGTGGCCTCCCGTAACCCGGAGATTCTTCGCACCCCCTGCCCCGCCGTAACCACGGTCGCCACCATGACCGGGAATAGCGGGACTGCCGGGAACTAGGGGCCGTGGCTTTTCTGTGCTGCTCATAGAGGTATTTAGCCTACTGCTATCACGCTGGCCAGACGGGTTGATAGAGGGTTTTTTTCGAGTTTTCCTTCTCTTGCACTGGTGTTTGGTGCATTTTATACTCCATTAGTCGACTTTTACGACACCCACTGGAAGAAGGGGTAGCGACATATGTATTCTTAAGCCGTCGCTACACGGCGTTTTCCATAATAAATCTTATTTGTAGTTTATCTCTATCACTAACAGCTACAGAGCTTCATCAAAGTAAACAAACTCTAAAAACACTTAAAAGTAAGAAAAAAGCTCTATCTAATTTCCTATATTTGTTCGAGCAAACAACTAGAGAACGCTATTTTCTTACAGTACTGGAATTTGTTTATTTTTTTCCAGAAATTCATGAAAGTACCGCTGTTTTGGGTTCCACGATACGGAATTCCTGTTGGCAAGACAAGACAAGTTTATTTGTTTGAAAAGTACGAATACAGGCTTTGCTTAGTATAATGGATAATAAAAAAATATATTTAGACTCTTTGGAAAGGCCTTTGAAATAAATGCGGTTTTTTCACATAGCAAAAGCTGTGGTTTATGTGATACGTGGCTATTTTGCCTGCACGTGCATTAACTGCAAGATAAAATAATACTCTACTAAGGTTAAACTCTGGTAATATTACTATTTGTCCAGTCTATATGTGTATGACAATAATATATTTTTATTGTCCACCGCTGGCCATAGACTTCCTCTCACAAAGGAGTTTCAATGCAGGTTGGTGATTTCAGAAATTATAGGTCCAGAACATTATTACAGCCCAGGTTTCAAAAAACTAATACTTTTAAAAACTATAAAAACACGCTAGTCATGTATTGTCATCAGAATTTAGAGCGTGTGCAAAATTTCATTCTAATCGAAGACCGTGTAGTGGGTCAAATTAAGATTCCAAGATTTTCTTCCATACATAGTTGAAAGTAAAGCTAATATAAGCGTGTTAAAAAAATGAATTCCAACAACAATTAAAAATGTCCAATAACAAAACTCATAGAAAAGAGGAACCTTCATAAAACGTATCTCTTTCGAAAAAAGCGCTATACAGCAAACATTTAAAATGTCATCCATCGAAAAATCTGCCAATAGAGAGTGAACGGCACGTGACGGTATCAAATCGTAGCGAACGCTAAAAACTTAGTTGGCGCCATACAACATACGTCGCGAAATAGTTTCCAAAATACTGGCATACGCGTAACTGGTCTCCTTTTTGCGTATGACACTACGCCTGTGATATCTAAGCTAAAAGTGGAGGATTTTTGAGCTTTCATTTAAAACAGAACCCAGTAAATAGTATAAATTGTCGCATCGTGATACCCTAACTAATTTATAGTCAAGCCACTTTTTTTTTGCTTTTTACCTCGGAGTGTTATTTTTCTAGCAAACACTTCTACTGATACCAATGTCCCAATGGAACTAACGACGGAAAAAACGTTTTATACTGTGACTCAATCCAAAACATAGACACATAATGCATTATCCTCTTACAATCATCCACAGCCACATCACATTTACCTCATGCACCATTTTAAGATATTCATGGTTCACTAACAATCATACAAAACAGTCAAAGTGACATTTCACTTGCCATGGTTGACCGTTGATGGTGACTTGTTTCTCTCCGAGATCGGTCCGTGACTTGGAAAGCACGTTAAGCTAGCTAGTCCAGTTGTTTCGTGTAGCTTTGACTGTCGTTCCTAGTAGAAGCTGGAAGTTTACAACTAGACTTACTAGGGTATTTGAGTTTTATATATTGTACTAATTCATACAATATTACGTAGTTGTTAATATAGTGACGTAGGTATTATACTTTTAAGAAATTATACACATGATAAAAATATCATGATCATATTCTTAAAGCATCCGATTTTTTATCATAGGTATATCAAAAGGATTGACTGGCATCATTGCGACACTCAATGGCTTAGCTTTTGATTAATTAGTGAGAAATCATACTAATGGCATTTCTAATCATCATAAATAGATTACTCGATCGTCATAGTTCACTGATTTCAATAACTCAATGCGCAATCGTGGAATTATTCTATTATTAGGTACCTCTGCATTGCTTTAGATATGTGAATATTCTTGTAGCTCCACTATCCAAAAATATCCAAGGCTATCAATTAATCTATCTAAATTTGTAAATAAAATCTAAGGAAAGTGCTGAAATAAGGTATACTTTTATTTAAGAAGGGAAATAGAGGGGTCAAGTATTCTTATTGTAAACTACGTTCATTAAATAATGTTTACTATGCACCAGAGCTCTACTTTTCCATATAACATTAACTTTATTCAGCTATAAAATGCTAATTGAGTCATATAAGTAATTGACGTCAACTATTTAAAATATCGTTAGCGCAGAACACTAAGACGGAATGCAATTCAGGGTAAGAGCCACTTAAAAGTCCGCGACGATAAATGCAAAACTAGACGATAAATCAGTACAAGTTTTCCTCAACAAAAAACTTTAATTATTCGGAAACGGGCAAAAAAAGCAGCACTAAAAAACGTGGAAAAACTTACGTATTTTAATTGCGCTTTTGTATCAATCGGCACCGGCAAAGATAAGTGGCCGATCCGAAAACAGAAAAATAAAGTTGGTCCCGATAGTGGACCGAGAGGAGGCGGGGTGCGGGGTTCCGCCTGCGCGGCGCCGCGCCCGCCCCTCACCCCGCGCCGACCCCCGCCTTCAGTCACAACCAACCCTCGAATGGTTACGACGCTTCTTGTCGTTTTATATCATAACCATATATACACGGTGTGTAAAATTTCAAATATGTTGACTGTATAGTACTGTGGTGAGTGTCGGATGTATGTTTATGCAGTGTATGCAGTGTGTGTCAGTGATGTTTCATACATGAATGCACTTACTAACAAATACCCGTTTGGTGTGGATTCTGTTCCGTGATGTGTCTCGCGTATGTATTCTCATGATTTATATCTTATGATTGTTGTAGGGATTTGTAATATTCAGATAATTTATGTTTCAGCGTTAAAATGTGTGTCGTGTGAATATAATTTTTCCCGGTTAATGTAGCACCTTCTTAAGACCAAAATACACAATTCTGCACAAACATGTGTGAAATTATGTTCTAGGTACAGAACATAACACTTTAGAGTAATTTTAGCTCATCAGTTTAGTCAACATGATCAACATTTTCGTAAAAAATACATTTATGCCTACTTGCTATCGAACGAAATATATTTTACCATTGAAGGTTTTGAAAAAATCGTTTAGTGAAAAACGAAAAGGTATTGAATATTTTGGAATACAGTCCTACTTTTTTACAATTTAAAAGAATGCAGTGTTAAACCCTTCCAGGGAACGTGAAACAACTAAATAAATGGTTTATAAAACGGAAAAAATCTGATAGTTCAAGTCACGGAGGAGAAAAGACTAGCGGAGATGCCCTAACGCAGGTAGGTCACGCGCCTTCAGGTAGGTCAAATACGTCACGACTACGTCACGGCAGGCGTGGCTGGACACCGCCCATATACCGTCCTTCACATCGAACTGAAATCTTGTCATAGTTGTATTTTTACCACAATTTCAATAGATTTTATTTGTGACTCGATTAAAACGATGAAATGCGCTATCATTAATTGTAGAAATTGCTCAGGATCCAAACTCAAACATACCATAGGATAACATTTCACGTGTAATTAATATTTTAACTTTAAAACATATTTTTTGCTAGAGACATCTGTCGTCGAATAGCTGCATTTCTAGAACCTCTAAGTGAATTTGTATTATTTTCGTATGAATCTTGAATCAATGTAATTATTGGTACCAATTTTTGCCTTAAAAAGCAGCTTCATTTTTCCTTGCATCCTACAAGTTTTTTAATAGATTATTTACAAACCAAAACATATGATATATTATCACGAAAATTTAAAATTATAAAAACACCATCTTTCGGTAAGTAGTCGACTTACGTATATTTCATCAAGACAGAGAGCCGTTACAAAATTAAGTGCTACCAGACATCGAAAATTCAATCACCCATAAAAAAGGTCTTATTTAAAAAATCTGCAATTATCTTAAAATTAATTATAACTCTAACTTTACATGTAATAAGATCTAAGACTACATTTTATAAAAACAGTATTTTTGCAATGGCTCCAAAAATTTATAACAAATATAAGATGTGACGAAAATTAGCGTAGATTTATTTATATTCATCATCAGTAATGTTTTACATAAGTAGGTATATCTCTCTTGCCGTACATAGTTTTTGAATGTACCTTTACTTAGAGCAATATCCGACTCACATAAAGTCACATAAAGTGGATACGCCGTTATGATACAGTTGTGAAAACTCTAATTTGATAAACACTGTCCCTATAATTTTAATTCCCATTTTTCTTGGTGAATTTCGTAATACGGCAACATCGAAAATAACAACAGTTATCGCAGCACGGTTCTAGAACAAATAGAACGAATTTTCGTGCTTGTGATGCCATATTGGCTAGTAGATGAACTAACACAATGCCATAAGTTGATACTGAAATTACACCGTGGGGGTATTTTAGACCCGTGGTGAATAAAAATGATTTTTCATCGAGTCTCCGTTTAATGATTCCTAGTAGAAAGAATTATACCTATTTCATTTCTGGGGGAGTAAATAAATTGTTGTGGGGCAAGTTCTGTGCACAAAATAATACTTATATAACAATTAATTTTCTAACTTTTTTATCTCTCTCTTTTTCTTCGTTCATTTCAAATGAATGCTTCTTCAAACTTTCTAATTCAATTACTATTTTTAAAGAATTATTAATTTTGAGTATTTACTTTACTTTTGAGTATGCCGCTAGTGGTCGATGTTAGTTTAGGGTTAGATTTTAATTATCCTATTCCACGCTAGATGGATTTACAAAAAATGGGTGGTTTCCCATAAAAGGCGTATAAGGGTGTAGCACGGGTGGAGCCAGTAACGTTCCTCGTCCCCCGCTCACCCGAATTTTGGCGCGCTGCTTTGTTAGGAGATTTTACGTTAGGGCACCTCCGCTAGTCTTTTCTCCTCCGTGGTTCAAGTGAATTCGTAGAATTTCAATTTTCCATTTACGTATTGTTCACGAAAATATGTGTGGGTTTTAAAGGAAGTGCGACTTTTCACAGAACACATACTCCCGTAACTTATTACTTAAGCTACAGAAATGTACAAGAACATAAATAAAATACATTTGCATAGAAAATGTGTGTTATAATATGTGTTTTTATCAGGAATTCAGAATCATCGTTACTATCTCATTATGCATTGTGTGTTTTTGTGCATGTTTATTCGGACGGCAATCCACAGACAGTCCGAGAGTTTAACATTATAATTAAACAACATTCATGGTACAAAATATAAATCTTAAGATTCGAGGAAAACCGTAGGAATTAGATTACCTATACAATACAAACATATAGACACAAAAAATATAGGTACCATCTTAAATATTATTTCTATGAAAATTCTTGGAAAATTAGAGTGATAAATCTGTATTAAGAAGGATTCAGACTTATGTAAATATAAATAGACTTGTTCTCAGAAACTAGCCCAAACTACACAACTGTCATCCCCTTTGGGGACGGAAAGACTGTTCAGGAATTATCCTGGTGAGATTATTTGGCTTTTAGTTTCTTATTCAATTATGTTATGATCTTTACAATAGCTTCATAGTTTGTTCCCAAGGGACTTGGTAGAGGTATTGTAACTACATTTTGCTGACGTTAGGGTTGAGTTTATATACAGCTAATTGAACCATATAATTATAAGATGAGAAAAAGAGTAATTATAGCGATAATAACATAAGTAAGTATAACATACTACTATCAGCGTGTGGTCACTCTGAATTCATTTACTTAAATAATTTTCAAATGCTGTTCACGAAGCTATCTCATGGGTTAGTTCTCATTATTTTAATATACTATATTTAGATTTAGATTGTGTTAATATCGTTATGAATCCTACATTCAGGTTTTAATTGAATTACATTTTCTGGAAAAGTAAAATACTTCAAAGGAAACTTTGTAACAGGTGCAAAACTAGAAACAAGTATACAATTTCCTCACCCAATATTTGGTGACCTTCGACAGCGAAATTAAACACAAAACTTAACCCCAAGGTCAATGACTTTAATCTTTACTCTATAAAATTACACAAAAGTCACACAAAAACAAACGATATAATAAATTCTTCGCAAACCAAACTAGTTCTAGTAAAACAAAGCGAAGTTTCTCTTGAAACGGCAACGGTGGCTGGCTTCCGACCTACCGGCTCCTTCCGACCTAGCCCCCTATTGTCCGCTCTCAATTGCCTCTTAAACGAAAAGGGATAATAATACCAGACGACATTATTATTCGAAACTGTAATGTTTCTGTTATTATACCGTGAAATTGTTTTTAGTACCTGTGTAATGAATTGTGTGGTTGTATGGAGGCTGATTTTGGGGTTAAGGTCATTTTTGTTTTAGTTCTTGGGCATTATATTATTTTTTTTTCATTTCTACTTATATTTTGGTTAGATACGCTTAATATTTTCTGCTACAGAATACGCGTAATATACAAAAAATGTGTATTTTGAACATGGGATTCTGTTTCCAATTTCCGGATTAGAAACTCTTGTGTTTTCATAGATTTAATAGGCCCGTTTTCTTAAACCAATTGTTTACTTTGAATTGATTGTGAAAATTAATAGTAAACAGATTTTTTTAAAGAAAACCGACGTTTATATTGGTGGAACTTGAGCCTAATTGGTAACGTGATGAATCCAAGCAATGATTAACATTGACGATTCTGGAGTAGTATTACTTACCCACACCAACTAAGGTTAGCATGAATATTCATACGCAAACAATCAATGTCAAACCACATTTATAATTGATCTCGCAATTTCTGACGATCGATAATGCAACCTAATTACGAATGTTCTAATTAATATAACATGAACGATTAAACGGGACGACTGCTATTAAACTTCAAAGCGGCTTCGAATGACATTTGACATTTTGACAGCTGTCAAACGGTGCAAATGCAAATGGCCGCCAAAGGATTTGGCGGGAAAATCCTACCTGTGAAATAGAAACAGCATCGTGTTAACATAGCAATTAGCTAATTAGCACTTTAATAACAAATTGAGCTAAGTGCCATTGGTAAAGTTTTGCTGAATGTAGTTACGGGCTACTCCCCGAAATGGCAAATAATTCGGTTGCAAGTTTAATTCGTGGGTATTGCATTTCGCATCGCATGGAAGTTTATTCAGCCTTCAAATGGGAACTTTTATTGTGTTATGCTGAAATTTGAAAGGCTATTATGCTCCGTTTAGCTATCTGAATATAATTTTGCAAACGCTTTTTCAGTATTAGTTTTTAACGACTTAATTTGGCGGAGGATGGAAGTATGTAGCATGAACCTCTTGAAAAAATCAAAATCAAAAGTCATTTATTCAAACTTGGCTGCAAAACAGCACTTTTCGAACGTCAAAAAAATAAATTTACAAAAGACAGCCCCCAAAACGCCCACCCTTCACCACTTCCTATGTGTTTTTGCAAATATTGAACTTTGTCAAAATAAATCATCTTTTCTAAGTAACACAGATGGATACGAACATGAGATTAGTCGCAGAAATACTCAGCTTCGAATAACTAAGAACATTCTGAGAAGGACAGTAACTTCATACAGAATAACAAAGAGAGAAACTTTCTTGTTACGATTCACTGAACTGTCCGAAGTGGAAACAAAATGTACTGGAATTATTTTTATCAATGTCAACTTCCAAAATATTAGCAAAAATAATAACTTTTTTGACCTTTACTGTAGGTTCATTTTTAGGGTTCCGTAGCCAAAATGGCAAAAACGGAACCCTTATAGTTTCGTCATGTCCGTCTGTCCGTCTGTCCGTCTGTCCGTCTGTCACAGCCGATTTACTCGGAAACTATAAGTATTACAGTGATGAAATTTGATGGGAATATGTGTTGTATGAACCGCTACAAAAATATGACACTAAATAGTAAAAAAAAGAATTGGGGGTGGGGCCCCCCATACATGTAACTGAGGGATGAAATTTTTTTTTCGATGTACATACCCGTGTGGGGTATCAATGGAAAGGTCTTTTAAAATGATATAAAGTTTTCTAAAAAACATTTTTCTTAAAGTGAACGGTTTTTGAGATATCAGCTCTCAAAGTCGTAAAAAGTATGTCCCCCCCCCTCTATTTTTATAACTACGGGGTATAAAATTCTAAAAAAAATAGAGGTGATGCATGCTAATTAACTCTTTCAACGATTTTTGGTTTGATCAAAGTATCTCTTATAGTTTTTGAGATAGGTTGATTTAACTGTAATTTACGGAACCCTTCGTGCACGAGTCCGACTCGCACTTGGCCGGTTTTTTAACTACTACGGCATCAAGACCACTTGTATGTTTTCTTTTTAAAAATAAAAATGAAGAACACTTTTTTAAACAAATAGAATAGTACTATTTTACAGTATACCCACTTCAATTTATCTACAGTTGGTTTGAAAATCCATTACCATTGAAATGTTTGATAAGTCACTCTTTAGAGGCCCATAAAGTAACGTCCAAGCATCAAAGACGTCATCACAATCTGACCAGTCCTTTACCAATTTCACGCTAACAGACGTACAAACCATCTATAAAGCTATTTCTATTGCCACAAATTCACATCAAAGACTGATATTCACCGACGCGGAAGGCTTGCAGTTTCGCCCCAAGATATGGGCTGTGATCTTAAAGTTTCGCCCCCCAACTTTTGCTCGATTGTGGTGGCACCCCTCGCCATTTATCTTAGTTGGGGCTGAGTGGAAAACTAATAGTGTATGGGTGATGTTGTCTTTTTTACTCGAGTACTGAGTGTAAGAGTTTATTGATCTGCTAGTGTGGTTGTTTGAATTGGTGTTGCCGGTTTTTTAGAATTTTACTTGATGTTGATAGTTTTTGAAGGTGGGTTTTGAGTTCTTCAAGGTATTTGAATGTTCTTCGTACACTTTACTAGTTTTTCAAATAAAGTTACTATTATATAAAAACGATGTTCAGTAGTAGGTATTTGATATACAAACCTTATCACACGGCACATAGTTACATAATATATTTTTTGGGAGTACTTATGAAATTAAACATTTATATTCCGGAAATTAGATACATAACATCGCTATTTCCTGTGTGTTCATTGAGATAGTAAAATGTTATATAATGGCATGAGATTAGATTTTGCGTTTTATTTAACTAAATTTATATTTTTATTTAAAATTATGATATGCTTCAGATATAATCTCAACTAAAATAACATAAAAATCACTGCCCATTCTATCTAATATCACCGCTAAGCAGAAAAATCTTGGCATATTAAAACGTCAAGTATATTGCTTCCCTTTCCTTATCTTATAATCTTTCAGATAAGGGGATTATTCTGGGAGCGTATCGCCAAGATTTGCGAGCACTCGCTGATAGTTCGCTTAGCATATCTTGACAGATACGAAGCGAGTGGCGTCAAGTTGCGATTGCTATGCGATACTGCTGTAGGACTCTGGGGGTTCTCGTATCAACCACTTTTCTTAGTAAAAATTTACAGTGAAAAGTTTGTACGGATTTTTTTACTACTTACCTATTTCGTTTGAGATAAGGGTTTATGGGTCACTATTTGTCCCATGCATGATAAAACCACTAAAATAATTTTGATAAATGAGAATTATTGGGAAATGTAAGGGCGAGTAATTAGTTTCGCGGTTGCCACCGATCTGATTTGGTCTCCAATTACTGAGATATTGAAACACAGCACGATGACCGTTTTCAAATTATTATCAACCAAATGACTTGTCAAACTCCCTTGAAAAATGATAGCTGTCAACTGCACAAAATATTCGGTACTACAAATAAGCTTTCAGTTAGTGTTCCTAGAGAGATGGCAAGACCACAGTAAGCAGTTAGTACATAAACAAAACTAGTTTTCCATGATTCCTAGTTGTTGTATATCTGTTGTTCCAAGAACCAGTTCCCCCGTGTATCGTAAGACACAACTTACGGTTGCCATTAAACTTAATTAAGAGAAATGAGAAGTTCGTGAGAATGATATAGTATCTCTTTTGTGTAGCGTCGAGATAAACTTAATTGTTTAGTGTGTTTTATGTGTGTTATGCTGTTTTAATTATTTTATAACAGCTATATATTTGCTTGGATGTGCTAATCTTAGAATTACTGAACCGATTTTAACAGTTCTTTCAGTATTAGATAGTCCATTATTCCCACAGAAATAGGTGAAACCGCTAGTGAAAGCTAGTAAAATAATAAAAGTAATTTACGAGTAAATACTGTTGTATCTATCAGTATTGTGCTACTCAAAAATAATAGTCGAGTCTTTGATGTCAAATCATAAGATTTGACATCACAATAAAAGGCGAACTATTAAAACGTGTTATTTATTTATTTATTATTATTTTTTTATTTCAATTAATCTAATAATAAAACCATAACACAGATCCATAAGTAAAACGTATTTTTTGAAATCAAATCAGCGTCCGAAATCAAAACCGCCCAACAAAGTTCACGACCAAACTTCCATCCGACCTACTTAAATCTATCCTCCTAAATACCCGAAGCTCCTCAAATTACCATCGTAAATCAAATAAGCAGTTTACATAACTTCTTTCAATATTATCAAAGAACATCTACTCCAAAGGAATTGACTAACAAAGTCTGAAAAAGGTCGAATTGGATTAGCAAGTGAAATCAGTGTAGGTACGAAGAAACATTGAAGCTCTAGATAAATATAGGGGGCGACTTAAGGGTGCGTGAGGGAACGTTGAGACGACAAAAAATCCCTCCACTACCCTTATTATAACCCCCTTGCTGCTCCTCAAAGAGCTCTCTGTCGTCTGTCTAAATATTCCGGGTTCCTCCAGAATGTATTGGATTAAATTGTGTAGGTTCTTGATTAAAATGATGGCGGATATTCGTATATTTATATGTAGTTTGATGTCATAATATCAGTCGTAATAGTGAGGCTTATCTGACAGAGTTCATTTGTGGTATTAGGATCCATAAAATAATGTTACGCTTCAGAAACCTGATTACTACAACGTAGCGTAAAATCAGTACCTAAAGTCTGATTTCATATAGCGCACTTACCCTCCCCCTAAATACATATACGCTAAAATTCCATTCGAATCCCTCCCCCTTATTTTAAAATCACTAACAATGTCACACAACGTCACATGTTCCAACAATTTTGTACTTACGATAAAGTCTGCAGTACCGTTACAAGTCTGCAGTTCCGTTAATTAAACGCGTGCTACATAAGTGTTAACCGAATGAGTTCTTGTAGTATTTAATTCTGTTCAAAGTGGCTTCACAATGCCAGGAGAGACTAATGTGAACTGAAATACGGAATTGTTTCAGTCTACCTTAAATAGTTGTTACGTTAAAAGCTTGATTCCGTGTGTTAGTTTAACGGGTGAATGTTTGAACACGCAAACGCGAATATTTCTTAGTCATGGTGGAAATTAATTGAAACGGCGATGGGGGAGATATCTTCAAACGGCTTATGGAGGGGGCTATGTGTGGGTCTGAATTTGATTTATCGATCGGTAGGTATTTCTTGTAATTCGCAAGGGTGAGAATTATATTAAGAAATACCCCATTGTTGGGGTAAACGCCCTAAATTCTTGTTACGTGGGGTGTGACCATGCGTGTTTACTTGTTTATGAAATAGATTACCTACTATTGAAACTTGAACATGTATTTTACACACCCTTGAAAAAATGTATGATCAGGAAATTGTGTGATTTGAAATCAATTCCCTTAGCCGCTCTAAAGAGTGAATCTTAAATCTTGACAATAGAGTTGAAAATTGCATGATTTTGCTTTAAATCAGTTCGTTAAATTCGTATTCTTCTGCATAGTTACACAAATGAAAAACAAAATAAGTTAGTTGTGACAAAAATACATTCTATTTATTAAACGTAATGAAAATTATTTAAATTAAAACCCTGACATCACACTGACTTTTAGTATGAAACGTGAAAGAGTTCGTCAATCAATCACTGAACAAAATTGATTATTATGGTGCTCACTCCAGCAATGGCAAGCGTGGCGATGGATGGCCCATCTATCACCACTAAATGCGTTGTAATAACCTGACACGCTGTTATACTTAGATGTATTAGCTTCCTTTATATTGTTAATGGCTTTGGATTAGCCTTTTACGCTTTTGCTCATTTTGTGCTTGGATTTTTGTACCTTTATAATTTTAATGAAAATCACTTAAGGCATGTATTTGCTGTATGTATGTACCTATTCCTAACTGTAAATATAGTAAAGCAACATACGCAGTTGTTGATTAGGTACCAAATGTAATTGATAAATAATGAATATACTAGTTTGTCAAAACGATTTCATGGAATAGAGCTAAAAGATATTAAATGCACCTCCTCCAAAGTACTAACTTCTCACAGTGTACGACTAAAACCGTAGTTAACAATAGTAGTTCCATGAAACCACAGCACTACTCAAAAGCCAAAAATTTAAATCGATAACCAATGCTATTTTGCAGACTTAAAGCTAACCTGCAGAGTATCAGCTGAGCTAAAATAGCCGGGATTTCCTCGTATGCTCATTTAATGGTAGAACCTGATGTTTGTAGGCCGACCTTAAGCCTCACCGCGTAGGAATGTAGATTACGCAACGTATTCCAGCGAACTCTGAGCTCATTTGCAGTAATTAATTCACAGTTGATTGGATCGGGTGGCTTTTTTAATTTTTTTTACACCGCGTTGCATTGTTTTTGCCAGTATAAACTTTTTTGTTTTCAAAGATTTATTTTACTTTGAAATTAATAATATTTTTAGTGTTGTATATTAGTATTCTCTCCACTTTTTTGTATTTTTGCTTATACATATTTATTTAATTGCGTATTATTTTCCAAGTTTTTTTCAATGAGGACCTTAATAATTGGTGCTACCTAATAGATATACCATCACAGGTGCTCAATAATTAAGAAAACAAAAAAACCATTACAAAAAAATATCTTGATACTAAACTGTAGGTACTAAAATACCCATGTTTCCTCAAAGTTCCTGACCACTGAACAGTATTTCATAGAATGTTATCTTTTATTCATTAAGTACGTCAGTATTGAGAGGCAGGGTTCACGTTGATAATGTAAAACAAATAGGCCTGTGCCTACACCCTGTAACAAAGGAATTGGTCGGCTGTTATGTAGGTACTATATTGTAAGGATTTTGCTGTCGGTATGGAAGTTATTTGGTCATGTTTGAGAAGGTATTTTTTTTAATATAGGTCGAAATTTGAGAGAATGTTGCACTAATTTATTAAAATTTTGCGCCTATTTTGCCTGAATTACACCTTGCTATCAGGTTTTATTCAAATAGAGAACGATAATGAGTTACAAAACTTAGTTTTTTTTTTATAGTTACCCATTGATATCTTAATAAACTCCGCGGTACGTGATATATTTACGATAGGTACAGATCATAATTTCCGTTGTTACTGAACAAGGATAAAATTAATTCACAAACTTTGTACGCCAGATAAAACTCGCAGGGTGTTTTAAACTTTCTTATTATTTCACCTTCATGGTGCAAAATATATAGAAGCTTTACTTAAGATACTCAAAGAAAAATTTCGATCAGAAAGTTGGATATACTTTTTAAAATATTTCAATGAACGTTTCCTTTAGCGTTGGTAAGCGGAAAATTTCTCAAATTCAGGACCAATTTCTGGAATTCCAGAATGGTGGTCCATTTTCGTTTCTAGAATTTTCGGGGAACTCATTATTTTGTTCGGATTATTCAGGAATGGTATTTCGGCCTAATGGTAGATGTGCGACTGAGGTATTTAGTCATTTAGTTTTCCTTCATTTAAGGGGTATTCTCGTTTGTGTCGTCAATATTCCCGGTACTGTAATTGGTTCGAGTTAGCTGATGTTTTGTTTGTTCAGTAGGCTAACGAAAATTCGTTTGTAGTCTAAACAAAATTTTACTTAATTTATTTTCCTGTTACTAATCAAAACCTTTACCATTTCTCAGAAAAAGTATTTTGGTCTACGAATATTTTTTCCAACACGCATATAACATTTATCTAGCAAATATCACGTTAGCATAATAACTCATAAAGTCGAAAATAAATCGTGAGAAACTTTTCTAGTCGGTCGCCAAAAAGCACAGACTTTTACGAGTATTATAAACATAAGCAGAATATTCGCCAAGTCGTGGCCTGCTATGCTTTTAATTTATTCCTTTTTATTGTGCCTACAAAGATTTTCTTTCATTTTATTATACCATAAATTATTGTTTTATTGAAGCGATTTCTCTTTTACTTTCAGTTTTTCTGAAAATTGTTTAGACTGTAAAGATTTTTGACTTTTTGGTAATTTTATTCTGATTAGGAATAAATAGTTTTTGTGGTTAAATTCATTGAACACAGTAATCGAATATGCGACAAATAATAGTTATTTTTTACAGATTTCCACTGAAGCCACAAAAATACTTCTTTTAATTTATATTTTTATTTAAAAAATCAGTAATGCTGACATTTCTGCACCGTTCCAGCAAGGCAAACCAATTCATTTATTCAATATTATCAACGCTTACTGTGGTGGATATTATTCAGAAAATGCCATTATTTAATTAAGCAAAACCAGTGCCTATATAAAAGTTATTAATACACATTATAATAATGTGGTCTGAGCTTATCGATTCTATCCCCGAATGAGCAAGTAAGGTTGGGATACATTGGCTCGTTTTCAGAGGTTCGGCGATTTCGACAGTAATAAATTATGTTTTATATGTATGTGCCAGAGTTTACAAATAGGTACGGGCTCATGCCCCGAATTCTAAGTACCTCTGACCTTTCAACACCTATATTATATACGAGTATATTGTAGGTTATGTAGGTCAGCATATTTAACAAATATCGTTGGGTGTACGTTACACAATAATAACCAATATTCGTTTATAATAGAGCTAACTCAGTTCAGGTTTTTTTTGGCACCAAGTTTACTTAGTTAAGGTTGTCTAGTGTAATGAACACTATTCAACACTGTGACATTTATGAACGACTACTCACATAATTTTAGAAAAACATAAGTACATCTGTGTTAAATTAAATCCTGTCAAACAATAAAATAACACCTAAAAATCTTTAAATAGTGTCTACATTCAAGGACTTCAACACAACAATACCTAAACCACGTCACTTCAATAAAATTCCTATCACCACAAGTACATATAACGAGAGGGAATTTTCTAATTCCAAAGCAGGTGTACCTCGGCAATCTTCCCTGCATAGCAAATATTGTCTATTAAACAAGTCCACGGACTTTATTAAGGCGAGCCCGGGATCAGCATCTTGACCTAAATATTGAGAGACACCGCATAACGACGGCTTGACAATGCATGCTCGTCTACCTATAGGTGTATGGTATACTGTACAGTGTAAGGTTGTATAGAAAGGTAGGTTTAGTTTAAGGTGTGTGATGGAGATAAGTGAACTTTTGTGTAGGTATGTATTTAAAGTAGAATATTTGAGAATGTCAGACAGACGCTACTTGTAAAACACTGGTACTCAGCTGCATCTGGTTAAACTGGTAGACGACCCCAACTTAGTTGGGAAAAGGCTATATTTTTTCAAAGATACAAAAAAGAATTCAAAGGATTATTGTATTATGTATTTTTAGAGAAATTACCTAATATAGAGTATCGGATTGTTTTTCGGACTTTTCCAAAACATCTTATCTGATGATGATGTTCGTGTCTTTATAGAAACTTTACTTTTTATATAAAAGTGATTTATACTATAGTAATGAGAGCAATGAACTCTTGATAACTCGTTAAGAGTTTCCTAACATACCTATTGTGGTAAATTATGTACACAACCTTATTTGTTTAATAAGAAAAATAAACGATTATTTCGATTGCAATGCCAAATAGGCTGGTCATGGTTTTGTTCACAAACATTAATTGAATTTTGAATGGCCAAACTTTAGTTGGCAAAAGTGCCTGATTTATTGTTTGAGGCTATCGCTATAACTAACCTGTGGTTTGAAAATAAAGCTTATGTTTTATTGAGGTTAGAAGATTATTTCGTTTTATTTCACTTTTAGGTCGAGTAATTGGCTGGACTTGAGAGTAAAGTGGTAGGTATGTTTAAAAAATAGTAATGTTTTACAATTCTATAAATATCTAAACAACGCGGACCTTTGACTCATTTTTTAAATCACCGTTCCAACTGCATTCAATGAAATCTCCCTTTAATTCCATTTCTATTCTTACACAAATACCAAAACTAATAAAAGACGTTATAAATAAACTAACTATATTAACGATACGACACTACTATTAGTTAAAAAGTGGTGGATTCATTAAAACTTTTTCTTTGATGTCTCCGTAATGCACTCGTTCACTGAAACTTCAACAAACTGAAAAAACAACGGACGCTACTGAAAGTTGCAGGAACGCTATATTTAAACCAATGGGTACATTTAACTTGGCAATTTTAACGAATCTGTTATTTGTGAGGAAATTTCTTTTATTGATGCATGTATACATGATAAGGGTCGGAATACATAGATTGCTAATTAAGTTTTTTAAATGATTTTCATGAAAATGACAACATATTATTAAATGATGGTAATAGAAAAAAGACTCTGCACAATTACGTGCAGAGTCTTTTTAAAAACGAAATGAAAATTCAATTGGAACAGTAATTGGTTTAATTCTTGGAATCAATTTGTAATATGAAGTAAATAAATAACAATTGAATACCTATTGCACACGATTATCCAATCTAAAAAGGTTTAAAAGTATATTAAAACCTTATAACAGTTTCATTAATAAAAATAAAACAGATAAAATAATTTTCTAGATCCAATAGTTTATTTTCCCTTTTCTAAAGAATTTCTGTTTTCTCCAGCGAACTCTCAATCCATTTGAAAACAGTAAAATTAAATAATATCGGAAGTCACGTAGATATTCCATAATGTTGTCGAAAACAATTTCTGTTGTTTATTTTAGCTTTTCTAGTCTTTTACGTGGTAAAAATATATTTTAAAGAAGAGTCTGTATGTTTTTATGTACTCGACCTAAAAACTGAGGTGGTTAGAAAAACTTTACCAATGTTCGATAGCCTATTTTGTCGCGAAAGGCTGTAAAGACTGCAGACCTACAAAATAACAACAGTACAAAATAAGTGCCCTATTTATAGATGACAATATAAAATTCACAGATTGTTAAAACTGGTTTCTTAAGCACTTATCCCGAATTTGCCTATGTACTTTCTACCTTTAAATTAAATGGCGTATGATTTGGTAGTCTTGGCGTAAAAACAAAAGGACAGACTGAACTACTTTCCCATTAAGATACCAGTAGAATTACTTCCACATTGTCACATCCTGACACATATCTCAAAAGCGGATTGTCTTCGTCACAACCCTGACTGGGAATCTACTCCAGCACTTAGAAAAATGGCATTAGTAATTCAGGGAGCGTTGAAAACCGCTCAGTTAGTCGCTGGTGTAAAAATGAGAGCACATTATCGTGACTGAGATCTCAGTTTCTTGTCGATTCGATATTTCTGGGAGAACGTTCAATTTGAGTCTTGTTAGAATAATGTGTGAGTATGTGTGGTGTCGAATCACGTTTGTGATTGATGGCTTTTTGTTCTATGGGGCTTAGGAAGATTTTAAATGGGGTCTAGATTGTGTTGATCATATTTCGTCACGACAAAAACCTCGCCTTTTCCCAACTGTGTAGAGGTTGGCTTCCTTTATAATTGGATGCTGCATCTGCCGCATCAACTGATTGTAATTAGCATTGTTTTATAAGGAGCTACTGTCTATCTGACCTCCTCAATCCAATGCCTCGTTGTAAGAATTATGACACCGCAAAAATCCCTAGACATGAAATAAAGTTATTTTCAGCTGGTACTAGTATTTTGCACCTAAAATTACAACTTCCAAACACCTTGCAAACTGCTGTTTAAAGCATAAATCACTCAGTTAGCTCTAGTATCAATACTTTACATTAAAGCTTAGTTCTTCAGCTCCAACGAGGAACAGTTTACTAAATAAATCGGTAAACTCTAACGGAGCCTTTAAACTTTCGAGCGAGTGTAGCTAAAACTCGTGCTTTCACGGCTAAGCGTCGGCAGTTTATCATATTACGGTTTAATGAATTGCTTTAATTATTTGCGCTTAAACATTTACGTGTAGCGTTCAAGCAGGAATTAGTGCGTTTGATTTAGTTTGTGTATGTGGAAAGTAGCAACTTGTAGGGAAGCAGAAATCGCAATTAAATGTTTTTGATGTTGAATTAGATTATCTCTTAGATGCTGTAAAAGTTATGTCTTAATTTTCTATAACGTTTCACACGCTTAGTTTAGGTAAGGTATATACCACACGTCGGAGAAGTATCTCAGCATACCTCCAAACAGTTCTGCTATTTAAAGATTTCTTGTTTTCAGTAAAGGATCGGTCTTTGCCCTGCTGCAGGTTCAATGATCGCAGAACAAATCGAAAGTCAAATCATTAATTTCAATTTATATGCACATTTATTGTTTACGTCTCGCCGAAACACCCGTTTGTTTTCATATTATTATGTTACAAACTAATGAATTGGAGAAAGATTTTAATTAAGTCTGACTTTAAGTTTGGAGAAAATTCAAATATATTTTTGCTTCAATTAAAATATCTATTTGTTAGAGTTTCAACAATATTCTTCTTTACAGAATTACAGTTCGAAGATATTAATAACAAAAGCAGCATAGCAACTCAAAAAATATTCCCTCACTATCTGGCTTTTGAAAAATGACCTCAGACTATCTTCGGAACCCGGATCCTGAGGTTCCATCAATCAACTTCAGGGTATCGTTTACAAAATCAACTTTATGTTGTGTACCATATAAATGTACTAGAGGCGTGGTTTTTTCTATCGAACCATTTTTCACGAACATCGCCTAGGTTTTGTTAACGTTCTGCCTTTTTGATTGAGTGACAAGTAAATAAATCTTTGTAATGTGTTTTATTGAGCGTTCAAAGAGAATATTTGGATAATAACAACGGTTTTTGTTATTATGATTTTTTTGATCCCTTTAACAAAATTTGTAGAAAGTTTTATTACTGCAAATAGAACTTAAATTAAACCCTTTTTTATTTATGAAGCATTATTTTGT
Organism: Helicoverpa armigera; assembly: GCF_030705265.1. NCBI lineage: Eukaryota > Metazoa > Arthropoda > Insecta > Lepidoptera > Noctuidae > Helicoverpa > Helicoverpa armigera. Next base: position 717,279 of record NC_087132.1, on the reverse strand, counting down.
GAATCAGAGGATTTAATTATGTATTCAGAAATAAGATAGCACAAAACAACAATATGCCAATAAATTTTCATTCCGATGCGTAAATTGACAGCAAAATTGGTCAGAACAACCAACAATACAAAATTACATACTTCGCTTGCTATCAAAATTACCGCATATTCCTATCAATAATTCATACTAAACAAACAGCTGTCTCTAACAATAGCAGTATAGATTCGTCAACATAGACCTACAATTGCATATACCAATGAACATGATAGGTATATATTGTTAGGTACACGGAGGAATGAAAGATAGCGGAGATGCTCAGCCACCTCCTTGTCGGTCAAGCAACCCACGGTAGGGGTGATCAGTTGACTGGCGTGACTAGAACTAACGAAGCGTTCGGACTCCTTGACATATTTAGACGAAACTGTCAAAGATTAATTTATTGATTTTAAATTAAAGTAAAAATGGCGACACCTTACACCCTTACCCCTTAAACCCGCATTTTGACGCTCTACTTTCTTAGGCGATTTTACGTTATGTTATCTCCGCTAGACATTTTGTTCTCCGTGTGTATGTATCCGTATATATGTATATTATGTCGGTTATGTGGTTAACCGCAGCCAGTAAGACAACGGCAATGAAACAATCAAACTGACCGTATGCTTCCAAGATATGGGGGTAACAATATAGATAGAATAGAGGTATATAGGTACGACGTGTAGTACAAGTTGTGCGGGACAATTGTACGGTCCATATTATATGACAATCCTTAAGCGTTATTGTATTGAACGCAGAGGAGTGATTTCATTGGCTATATTTAACTGAGTAGCGAATAACTAAGTTTGGTAAATCGTGTATGCATAAAGCATTAGAATTAATCGGGGAATAAACGGAAAAATTATTAACTTATAATTGGGCTCGTTAATTATATCACAAAGTCAAAATAATATTTTACTAACATCTGAACCTACATCTAAATATAATTACGGATCATTTTTGAAGTAGGTATCCTGTAAATAAAATTAAGGTGTATTCATGATTAATTGTTCCTACCTTTTCGAAGCTCAAGGCACGTTTACTATAATATTCATAAAAAATATTTAACCTAACCCAACAGGTGAATGACCTCTCAAAGAGCTCAAAGTCCTACTTCAGACAGTTGCGTAGGCGTCATAGCCTTTTTCCATAAAAAAAACTCATTAATAAATTAAATTTTCTGTAGGAAAGTTTCCTCTGTTTACATGAAATGTGGTTCACAAAAAAAGGACGAATCTGTAGATGTAGATTTTCAATTGTTAACTATAAATTATCGAGTTAAATTATTTCATTCAACGCTCTAAAATTTTAGCATTTTTGCCTGTGAAATTAGCTTCGTCACCTTATCCATTACCAGTACCTACCATAGGACGCAATCCCTTAAATAAAATATGCATGAATCCAATAAATTGCCTTCCTGGTATTTCCTCATGACTTTAGATAAGGAAATGCGTGTGACATTCAAACAAATAAGTCCCTATGTAAACACCATAAACCTTCACACGTCCACCTACACTTCGACTAACTTACCAGGAAGGCTTAAGCAATAAGCACACTCTTAGCGTAGGCGACTTTCAGATGATTTAATTAAAAGTTATTCTGGTAATCATTATTAAGTATACAGGCTTTCGAATCAGCACACGAAAGGTGTGTGGGTATCTTAACCTTTGCACCATCGCGAAATACCGAATCGAAAATTAACAACTGTTTATTTTATATTGTAGATTATTTTATTATACTTCTTAGAGTACTTAATATTTCCTATTGTTTATTTCAAATGTCAATCGTAATAGCTTTGTCATCTGTTAACTCATAAGGATTAAGAGCAAAATAAAACAAATCAAGTATCTCTTACTCCCGGATATTGAGCTTTCCACATCCTTGAAGAGTACTCATAGCAAACATTTTCTTTATGGCTTCATTATAAAAAAGTATAAAACAGAAGGCTCAACTTACACAAAAGAGGCGAAACAGTTTTTTGCTATTTTATAAATAGTTAGTGCTATCGACTCCAACATTTTTTTATCACTGGCCTTATCTTGTTTACGTTTTCTGAAAGACACAACAAAACCAAATAAATTATTTGTGTAGTGGAACTTCTGATATTATTATTTGATCTAAGAAAGGGACAATCGCTAGACAAAAGGCGGTCAATCCATTTTGTGAAATAATACTGCGATATATTTGTACTCTTAACTTTTACCTATATGTCGACTTTGCAGGTCAGGCCGAAATAGCCATAGTAAGAGAAGTACAAATGCTTTCGATAAGAAAGGAAATTATTTCAGATGAGGAAGATTTTCTTTATGAAAAAACATTGAAAAAGAAACATCGGAACAATGCGTGTGTTTCTTTTTCTAAAAGGTCAGTTGAATACAATCTATAAACCCATCTACATAATTTATACACATCTTCAGGACTTAAATCTTATTTATTGCAACTACCGAATAACAAATCCACATTTCGCGAATTTACTTTTAAAAAATGCAAAAAATAAAAACTCGAAAAAGTATAAGTTCATATTTAAAAAAAATAATAGACCCCTCATTCAGTTACACGTTTTAATGTTTCAATATTTTTACCTGTTTTATTTTTCATGCAGAAAAAAACAAAAAAACCTGTATTTCCCGGAAACCCACAGAATAAAATAAAAAACTTACCAATTTAGTACAATAAAGGTGTAATCCTGTATACAGTGCACAATTTCGAAATGAATGAATCTACACATATTGTTCAGAGCTCAGTACACTGGGCTTATGAGAATCATAGTTAATGCCGGCACGATGCAACAATTATGCCTTAATTAATATAATGCAAGTTTAAATTATTTTAGGTGTAATGAGAGGATGCTTTTCGTTGATATGTCGCGAATTTCGTCTACTATTTTGTGCACATGCAAATTTCAAAGTATCGATATTAATATTATAAAGTTTATTTACTTGCGGTAAACTTACGAACTATTGCATTGATTCGAAAAATGATTTCAATGTCACTTCGTCCGTTTATCTAAGGTAGGTAAGGCTACTTTGAGTAATTTCTACAGGACGTGGATGAAACCATTGGCAAGAGCTATCGAAAGCTTCTTATATACCTGCGAAATGTCTTTAAGATCAACATGTTTCTCCTTATAATCAAGAAAAAGGAAATTATAATTATGAACAATTACTGGAATTCTGGAATACCCTATAACTGAAACATAGTTTACTGAACGACCGACCGTTTTAGTTCAAAGCGGCACTAACATACAGTGTAGTACTAGAATGTGAACCGATATGTTATAATGTGTTGCTATTGTGGAGCCCTGCAGGCAAATTGCTTGAGCCGTTTAGGTGCTCAGCATTTCATATTAATGGGATTTAGACGACAAGAATGGCTGTACACAGATGTATTAGTAATCTGACATGTTTGCTTCAGTGACTAATTTTGATGCTAAACAATTTTGAAGCTCTTGAAATCAATTTAATTCTTTAGATAAAGGGAAAAAAGAATTTACTTCTAACGTACGGTAAGCATAATTTAATAACTAGAAATTAACCCACATTATTAAAAAAATAGAATATCCTTTGTCGGTTCCAAGTTCATTGTTGAAAGCAATCAAATATTATTGAGCCTTCTATACGTTGCCTATGGCATTTTCTGTATACTTTTGTTGCCAAGAGTCCGCAATACCAAAAGTATCTGCACTGTCTTCGAGAAAAAGTAGGGCGCGAGATATCTATAATTTCAAGTACCTACCTATGCTTTAAGTTGATAAAATCGTTGTTGCATCATTTCACAAATAATTTTACCTACTTAACAGATTCAGTTTGAAATAAAAAAATTAAGTTAAGTTAAATTCAACCTCGTAGCTACAAGGCTTCTTTATCTCCATGAAGAACCATACAATCTACCAACTATGAACATAATATTTACAAAATAAAACTGTAAAATCATCATAAAAAGCATCATAAAATCATATTTACAAAATAAAAATACCATAACGCCATAACCAAAAAGCTCGCGCAACAACTATACATCCCTCACTACTCACTATTTCATAACAGCACAGCCTTCTACATTAAAAATAGGCGCACAATTTCACAACAAAGAGAATTATTCAATACACAGATTAAAATAAACAAACTATACATTAAGTTTTACTTGTCGTCACGCATTACGTGTTTGCACGCGTACACTAATCAAAGGGCATTATTCAAACATGAATTTATTCAAACTCGGATTATTCAAGCTCGAATTATTCAAGCACGCGTAAACGACACGCAAATGTGTTTTCTTTATACAGCTTTATGGGATGGATTCTGCTTCAAATTACTGTTTTGCATGCCATTCCCTTGGTTACTGTAGGTATCAGTTACCATTGATTTTATAACACTTCATGCTAGGAAAATCAAATTAAATACACTACGGTTTCATCTGCCGTCAGTAACTAAGTGCTCTAACAACCTGAGCTAAGTGCTACTCCGGCTTACATTGTCAATATGAAATATCATCCAATTCAATGTAGGTGTTTTCCTGTAAAAGCCAATCGTACATAGTTACATTTATATACATAAGTGAAAGGTCACTGACTGTCTCACTCGACATCTCAAAAAGTAGTAAGTTGGTGCACATCGAGATTATTTGCTAAATTCGAAGTTTTATGTACACGTAGTCAAAACGCTATTTAATCATATACTCACAGATACTGGATATTATACCGACTTGTAATATCTACTGCGGGCAAAACAGATAATCCCATAACGGCATTAAATCCGAAAGCAAACGCCCAAAGTTATACAACTGTTATGATTTACATGAAAATCATAACAATTTGGATGCTTGGGCCGCGCCGTTCGTGATCCAACTTCGTCCATGACGTCATCTGAATAATTTTGTGTTGTCTTTGCTATAATACTGTTAAGTGTTAATTGCAAATAAGCTACTTGAAGGAATGCTTGCTTGTATCTGGCTTGTATTTTGGTTGTTTACTGTGCATCATTACCGTATGAAAGAAGCTCTTTTGCAACATGGCATGTTTTATAAAGCTTTTGTGAAACAGTGAAGTTATGATACTGTCATTATCTGTCTTTAGCAATCCTTAAAAGTAGTGAGAAGCCAGTAACTCTGACACCTGGTGAATTTCAGTAACAAGAAAAGTTATTGAGATTTTGATTTTATACTCTTATACTCTATAAAAGGATTATAGGATATATCGACCCGAAACTTCAAACCCGATTTACTCGTCAAGTGTTGAAAAAAAACCGTATTTTATTACGTCACGTTTCAGCTGAAATTCATCGTACCCGCTCACTTTAAGTGCGTAAATCACTGCTGTACGCGTAACCAGGCGTATGGAGATTTTATAGTGTTTGTTATATGTAGCTAGGTATGGGTAACGGATGGGAAAACTGCGCTATTTGTTTTGTTAATAAGTTTTGCTGCAATTTATAGCTTTTTTGCACACTGTTATGTGTTTACAGCAGCAAAAAAAAAAACGACATTGCTTACTAAAAAATAAAAAAAAAATTGGTAATGAAGACCCTTTCTTGAAATAATCTTTTTGAAAAGGTCAGTATTTCAAGGTCATCTTTTAGGTAAATGGTTCATATCATGACATTCACCTTTCACGTTTTTATGCAATCCCAAGTCCATATCAGAACAGGTAGTAGGACCCTTTAACACGTTTTCAAAGTCCTCTCTTTTATTACTCGCCAACTGTCTGACACTCGAATCGAGTATCATTCGGACATTTTCCGTGAATTTTGTGCATTAATCGCAGGCATCGGAATGTCACGTAGCGGACTGGCCGTTAAAGGAAACATTACACAGAAGTACAAGTTTATGACAGAAGTACAAGGCATGACGTTAATGAAATTGTATATTCATAGATTATCCTAATAGTAGTTATGACCACTGAGTCACTGAAAATATGAAAAATGCATTTAACCATTTTATTCCACTATTCTAAACAGGTCAAATGTGGACCTTTCATTCTATCAATATTTTACTTGATTATTCGTATTATATTTTTTAAGTAGGAATCTTTCGCATTCAAGGTCAACAGTAACTTGAAGTAAAGTAAAAAATTTGGTATTATCATTTTTTTCTCGTTTCACTCTTTCAAGTGAACAATACCCTGAAATACCCATGCAAGTTTATCAACAGTCCGCAGTCGTTCGTAATTCAACTGAAAGACATACTAAAACCTTACAAATACCTATTTTATAAGGTGACCGTCGTAAAACTGGAGGATTGGAAAAAAACTGCGCTGCGTCAAATCTTTTTTTATCGTCAAAGGGAACGATCAATCATGTGCCGAAGACAGTTGTAATGTATTTGCATTTTGTCGCTGATGTTCACACAGCCTTATTTTGAAGATGAGGATTATCCACGGAATCCGAATGAAGCTTTAGATGGAATAAATAAAAATGGGAAATGTATTTCAGGCCGCGTATAAAATGGAGGCTTTTGTGGGTCTCGAATTACAGTCAAATAAAGCCACGCGCTTATATTTCAGAAAAATAATGGTGCAGTAAATTACTCGTGAGTATTTTACCTTCAGTAGAATATACAACCGAAATTACCTGTACTCTGGCAGGTACTTGAAACACGAACACTTTATGAACTTACTGAATTATTCAGAACTAAAAAACTATTTTAAGCAGAATTTTCATGTTAGAGAATATTATTATGCTTATTAAATGGAGGAGATTTTAATACAGGTTTTTAAAATTTGACGCAGTCTTTTAATTTAACGCAAGATCGTTTTAAACTGCGAACATGGCGGTTACAAACAGAAAAATAAAAATAAAACGCATTGAAACAATAACGGAAAAGGTCATATAGTGTAGGTAGGTTACACATACGCACAAAGAGAACGTGTTCCGTTAAATTGTGTACAGCCAATCACTCCAGCGGATAAAACGGATCCCTGGACACTGCTTTAAATTAACCGCTCCGTTTTCACAACCGAGTAATTTTTCAAGCCAAGCCGGGTGTAATTTTATTTATAATTAAAAAAGGAATTTTTCGCCTCAACCGGACATTCAATGCGCATTTAATTAAGCCGATCTGATTAAGTTTGGTGGAATGATTTGATTATTAAAGGAATGAGGTGGACCGATGATTTGCGGAGAAAGGTAAGGTTTGGTTCAAAATAATAATTATTAAAAGAATCGTTGGTAAATCCACTTTAAAATGACCTATTTACTAACACGAGGTGTAACGGATAGTAATAAACATACATACATTTACTTAGATCCATATACATATATAAAAGCCTCATTGAATCCGAACTCTCCGAGTTTCGTCTTATATAAGGTATACATTTCAATAAATACTAGGTATTTTTTCATATTAATTTCACATTTGCTCGATTTCCAAATAAATTTATACTCATACGAGGGAGGAACTTTAACTGATAGAACTTGGAATGAAAAACAGATTTATTTTTCGAAATAACTATCATTTGCTTGCAGAACATAATTACATAGCTTCGCAAAATTAATGGTTATCTATCTTTTATATTGATTAGACCGTCTGTATCGAAGACCATTAAAGACAATTAGTTTATTCCAAACTATTAAGTAATTTAGTGGAATTATCGATATCCAATTTCTAATAACATGGTTTCACACTTTGAGAGGACGTCTTTACTTTGAAACATTGTCAAGGTCAAGGTCGAAAAGTTCAAGGTCATCAGGCAAGCAAGTTGGTTGTTCGGCTGTAAAAACAGTAGAACGGTGTTTCAAGCGTTAACACTTGGAACGGAACGTTTTAGTTAAGTGTTTGCCTCAAACCACGGGGAGGTTAAATACTCTAGAGTACTCGCCTCCGCGCCTCTTGCCGCAAACTTTAGCTAAAAGACACGGTCTGCAGTTTCATTTTCATGTGAAAATAAAAACACGACATTTAGACTACGTTTTGAACAACAGTTTCATACGTGGAATACTATCATAACATGATATCTGAATAATAATGACAGTATTATATTTCACTACATTGATATAATGTAGGTACGATATAAGCCTCGACATACTTGTTACCAAATTGACAGCTAGTTTCCAAGAACAACAACAATACCGAAACCCTAATAAGGATAATAACAAAATAACCTTATTAAATAGAACATGCAATATGAGGAGAGTATGTCAGATCCTGCATAATACATGAGTTACGTAAACACAAAAGATATAGAGTGACGTCATCGTTTCAAACGAAAGTAATTTCCACCATGAGTGTACGGTTTCCCTAAAATATAATAAAAAAAATCGTCGTTCATTTGTCACTTATAATTCATTTTTAATGTATCTTTGGAGAGCGAGTGAGTTAGCGTTTTCTTTGCCAAATATAGATAACATTATTTTCAGGTCAGAGTACTTGCGTCGGGCAATGCCCTGCTCTCAAAATTCTGAATGCGTCAATGCTTTTATTTTTCTAAGTTTCAAGTTTTTAAATCAATCGTCTTCGTGACTGGAGTTCTGAGTACTTTAAATTTTTTATACTGAAAACACCGTCTTGACACTTTATTTTTTGAGAAAATAGTTAAGTAATTATTAATTAGTTGATTCTTATCTGTAAAAAGATTTTAGAGTTTTTATATTCACAAAATATTCATGACGTTACATTAAATTAAAATAATATGGTTCTGTAACCACTAGAAATAATTTTTTACATTCTGGAATTTGAATTTAATAATAAACCAGCTTAATTTTTACTGAGTTTATTAACCCTTTTATTTTCTTAGGGGTTTTGCGAAAATAGAGTCGACCCACAAGTAAACGTGTTCATTATAATATAGGAATGATTCAATTTTTCGTTATGGACATTTTCCCAGAAAATCTTCCTAAAAATAAATTATAATCTTGGGAATGATGCGTAGTTTTTCACTGAGCGCATTTTGACATCTAAATGAGTCAGACAAGTCAAATATTTCTTCATTTTCCTTATTTTTTCTGATGCTATGAGAAAGCAATATATTTTTTATTTAATTTTCCGGGCTTTGTTTATGTTTCCTTGTTAAAACACGTTATCTCAAAATGACAGGAAAAGTTATGAATGATATTTTATTTACAGGCTTTATATTATCAATTTTTAGACAGACGACCATAGATAGATGAAAGTGTAAAGTTAGATGAATCCCTAACAATGTTGCTCTACTTATGAATAAAACTCAACTCAACGCCTTTAAATAAAAATAAAACTCTATAACAAGACCTCATTATTTACAGTCAATAGCCACTGCATTTTTATAGCAAAGTATATAAAATCTACCTATTTATGAACTTAAATAAATGTCAATTCAATCTAAGTATATCTTCGCAAATTTAATATGAAATAGGCAATCTCTCAAACTAATAATCCTAATTCACAAACATTTAATCATAGAAACCAATATATAATATTAACTGATTTCTAATTATCTACTAAATTCTATATAATGACATTCGCAGCATATACTGGAACTAACTGCATGGATCATTCGAGACTTTCGTTGTTTTAGTTGAATCTCAGGAACTACTAGTTCGATTTAAGAAAAAAAACTTTCAGCGTTAGACAGTTCGTTTATCAAGATAAGATGGAATTTAATACCAAAATAAGCTCCGATTTACATCCTTCATACGAACACACAAATACTAAGTTATATGTAGATACAAAACAAACATTTTATCATTGAAACACGCATTATTAATATAATAAGTGAAATATTATATTTGTTCAGGGATTTGTGAGTAAACAAACATACGTATCAGACATATCGGAGGTTATGTCCCAAGGGCGTCATTAGATACCCGGCTATCGACGGCAATATATACGTAATAATATATCAAAATGAATGAAAATGTATCGCAAATTATTTTCAGAGAACATATGTGGATACAAAGAAAAAATATTTAGTAAAAACTATTATTTTTCTTTGATGTTTCTGCCTCCAAACAAATATGGCTGTAATAGGCTGTTTTGAAGCATTTGATATACGTTTTTGGCTTCGATTTACTTGATACATGTATAAATGGGTTTCTAAGTAAAATAATAGAGTACCTACACTTCCAAAACTCTGACCGAGTTTTCCCACGCAATTAATCGGTCACCCTCAACTGCACTAAGCCGACAACAATACTACTTAATATAATTCCTCCACCTGCGATATCATTACCAACTCCAATAATACCGTGAAACCCTATAATTCCTTTCTCTCTTTTCTTTCGGAACCCATAAGTTTCCATCAGCACCCTTCGGAATATCCATAATTTCCTCAAAGCGACAGGGTGACTGGTCACGTAGGGCTTCGCGATCCATCACGCAACTCACGACGAGGATAGACTAAGTAGGCAAGAGATATGAGATTGCTCCTATGTATATTTGGATGGATAGATAAATTAAGGTGAGGTGAAAGTGAGTTATGGCCTTTTGTAGTGGTTATGCTAGTTCATATCGTTCTTAATAATTGCGAAGGTTGAGATGGTTGTGTAAGCGTGTCACTTTGCCTTGCAAAAACTATCACAAATACCTATTAATAATAATATGTAAATTAATTTATCGGGTGCGGTGAACCGTAACGAAAATAATAATAGGAAAGTAGTTTTTTTGTGGAAAGCTTATTTTACACTGGTTTTATGTTTTAATTGTTCTTAAACTCAAACATATACCTTCTACATTCCAGACCTAAAAAAAATGACCTCATATCATACGAATAATAACTTCTTTCAAAAATGCACATTCTTCCTCTATAATAATCGTAGAAAGCCCACATATCCTGCAGCGAAATAGTGCAAGGCGAGTGCAAGTCACGTTGCTCCACAATCCGTCACGCTTTCCCCTCTACGTGCTCGAAGGGACCGCCGTGAGGCGTGCATTGTGAAGGGACAAACTACACTGCGAATCTATGACCGGCGCACGAAGTGAGCAATTTTTCGGAGAGAGATATAACAAAAGGTGTTAATGAGCGAATATTCCGATTTTATTAATGGTTATTTTTGGGACTGGGTATTATTGATTTTTGGATAGTATGGTTGAGTTGAATTTTGTCTCGTAAAGTGATCAATGTATCTACAGACCGTATTTTTTTAAACATACATATTTAACTACGGATCTTTTTACTTTCTTTTAAAAGGTAAACTGTGAGTTTTTTAAATAAAAGCCAATTATCTATGAGCTAAAAAACCGACAAGACAATTTTCCGATAAGTAAACCCTCATTGAGATAACAACCACGTTCACTTACAGTATAAAAACAGCAAACTTTATTATTGGCTTTCACGAACAGAAGCCTTCAAGTAACCGAGCAGACAGCAAACAACTAAGTACTAATTTAAGATTTTTTCCAAACTCTCATCCCCCAAAGACTTCATTATAAAACTTGTTAGAAGTAAAAAAAAATCCTTTTAATTACAATATCAAAGCTATCGTCATAAATTAATCTTCATGAGCATCTGGCGACCTTTGTCCGTTGTACTTGGCGACTTTTGAGCCCTTCGAGCCTTTGAAGTCGGCAACTTCCGAGGCGGAGGTCCGATTTTTCCACAGGGGATTCACCAAGTTGGCGATACTTGGAGATGGCGGGAACGATCTCGTCCCAGGAGTGATTATTAAGTGGCCACGAGGCACGAGACAGGAGTCCTCCTTTTGAAGTCGCCTCCCGTAATGTACTGGCATTACATTTCGCCGGGTTTATTAATTATTTTCCGTCATTATCTCGCAAAAAGAATTTGATTAAAGGAAAAAATTGTTAGGTTTTTATAATTTGTGTGAGGGGTAATTTTCCTTTTGATTTTTATTTTTTTATGAAACGTTATATCTTTTAAAGGCGATTTTTATATTTGGATAACAGTAAAATAATAAAAAATGGATGATATCTACATAAACAATAACCATTTTGTAAATAGAGAAATGGTGAATAAAAAGTTTTTTTCAGCTTTTTGCGGTTATTTTGCTGTCAGAATAATTTCAAGTTTTGTGATTTTTTGGTGAAAAGTAACTTTCCACCATCGTTTATGTACGCTGTTTGTATGAAAATTATTTTAATGTTGATGCATATGGAAGGTTCAAGAAGAAAACTGTAACGCATAAAAAATGTTGATTGTTACAATGATCATACACTACCTACATTTATTTTAGAGCTGAAAATTTGATTACTAATCACACTTTATCATTTTATGCCTTATACAAAAATAGATTACTCAAAATATTTTTCAATGTTACTAAGCTTTCTTGCCCTTAGTTTATGTTCAATAAAAAATCTTATGTTCATCCATTCTCAATACGTCGAGATAGGCAATTTTTACGATTCCACTCTGCAGATAAGGCAATAAATCTGCTGAGCTCATTTGTTTATGGCGTAAAGTTTGTGAGTGGCCGGAATTGTTGTGACAGCGACGAACAAAACAGCTTGTTTGTCTCTGAAATGCTGACTTACAATGCTATTAGAGTCTGGCCTAAAACAGGCAATAGGATTAAAAATATATATCCGCACTGTGTATGCAGGATTTTAGGTATCTAAACCATAGCCATTTCAAAACCTTTCCTGTACTTGTGTGATTCAAAACAAAAATAAACTAAGGTAATTCAGAATCGTTCTGAAAGGAAGACAACAAAAATGTTTACTTTAATTGCCGTCCAAAACTCTTGAGGAAAAACTCTATTTTTGTCCAATTTATAATGACCATCTCAATTTCAAAAACGAGTCAATTTAACAATAACAAAATTATTAAAAGACAGAATATTATCAGATTTTGTCTGACCCACTTCTTTCAAATTATAAATGTCTAAATATAAATATTTTCACATTTTCAGTCACGTTGACTCTCAGCTTGGATCAGATCACTGTAAACATTGTTTGAAGCCAATACATATTATATTACCAATATTTGATTATATAGTTTGTAAAATTATCTTAAAAATCTAAGTACAGTTTTCATCTGAATGTCAGTCACGTTTAGTCCCAATAGATCTGAGGCTGGTGGATTAGAGAAGGCAGCGTCTCGTCTAAGATATTGTCCAAAGCTTGAAACAATACGAAATATTTCTTTTTCTCAAGTAAATGCCTTCGGGAGCCCTATGTGTAGTGTACGCATACGCATGCTAATAAGGTTGAAAGTTTACTGTTTACGCTATGGTTATGCATACTTTGTTGCTGCGATGTATTTACTGCGATTTCGAAATTATATTGCAAAATAAATCATAACACCCAATGTTTTTTTAACATAATAGCCAATAGAAGCGTATGTAACTACAAATTAAAATACATGACTGGTTCAATTAGAAATACAAACACGAGTTCCATTATTTCGTTCAAACAATAAACAGTTAAAAACAAATCTGGGCTCGTTCATTAAAAAATGGTGTTCCAAATGAAATATTTACAATGCAGCCATCAAACCTAATGAAATCAAATGAAATCACATTATTTACACTGCATTATATTTTATTTACATTTAGGATGAGGTCATCTTCATCCGACCTTGACCTTGAGTTTTATTAAAATTCATGTTTTTGAACACGATGTCTGATATCTTGTTATAGTCATTCGAGATCAGAAATTGATCTCTCAATTTTGAAAAATACATTATTTATGATCGTTACTGTATATTGATGGCATGTTTAAACTAGAATTATTTAATTTATTGAAAATCTTGTTTTTTGTGTCTATCTAATTTCTACTCAGTCAAACAGAAATTATTCAGTGTAGTATCCATTTGTATATTTTTGAAACATACTAGTGCTAAAGTTCTTTTGAGATTTAGGTAAAATAAACCTATAGATGGAGATAAATGGGCCCTGAACTGTAGGTAGGTACATAATGGAATTGTCATAGAATAACTTTGCCCTCTTAAAGTCATTCTGAAATCAGCCATTATAGTAGCCTTCTTGAGACCGGTAAAGGTAAAAGGGAAGGAATCTATACCTTTTTAGGTAATATCTGAATGTATTAAGTGACTCTTCATGATAAAGTTAAATCACAGTAAACTACCAAAACTACCAATACATATCACAACAAAAGGAGTAACCACCAAGCAATATTATAAACATGCAATACATTTTAAAGGTGATTTATTATACAAATGACGACCATTAATCTTAATATGATTGTCATTAAAGTTGAAACAACGATGTCGTTATCTCGAGATGTGCGTGAATTTTACACTAATCTAAGAATTATGGCGGTATAACCTTGCATTTAATGGCGTTTTGATTTTACATTAAACAGTATTAATATAAACATTGTCCTTTGAATAATAATTTCCTGGTACTACCAAATTAACGGAATTGGTGATACCTATGTGTGGCGTAGTGGTAAGTTGCAACAGCTGCTGCGCTGTGTGTCGCGAGTTTGATTCCCGGATAGTTAAAATTATTTTTTAGACTGTGCTATTAATGTCGTGTGCATGTGAATTTGTTGATACAGAATGCACCTATAAACTACAGTAAAAAAAAACAGAATGCACATAGAAACTATGTACGTTGTCAAAGTTATATTAATTATTCTGGTAGGTACCTTTAACAGGTACGTGGAAAATATGTTGCCAATCATGCTCCGAAAATGGACAGTGGAAGTCAGCCGGAAAAAACTAGTTTATTCGCTTGACTGAATCGGGTTCCCCAAAGTGAGGGCGGAAACATAGGCAGTAACACGTAAAGGTATATATCAATAATTTAATTAAGGAGGTAAAATTGGTCGAACTTTTTGTATAGACTTAACCCAATTTTTATTTTGGGACATCTTTCATAAAATCAATTCATCGTTTTGTTGGTCATGTATAATACAAAATATCTTCTGAAGCACTTTCCAAACATTAAATAGTTCTTTGTTACACCAACTAGAAAGTAGAACATATTGTTCAAGCAGTTTTTATATAAAGACGTCAATATAAACGATACAAAAAAAGCCTCGTGCCATAGGCGGCAAAGTTATGATTTATATCTATTTTCTGGTCCATTAACCACAACATCAGTACTAAACATCAAATAATAACATCGTTAAGTTCTCTCATATTGCTCGAACATTATTTATTTTCAAGTCTATTTATCGAAGTTTAATTGAGAGTGAATTTCGCGTCAAACTCAAATAGTGCGAACATTTTAGACGTAAAGTGGCAGATTTTGAAAGCCTTCGACTGAAAGTTATAAGTAATTTTACTTTAGATTTTTATTTTGTTACTAGCTAACTGTTCCCCTGCGGGTCCACTTGCGTCCTTCAGGTGCCTCTGTCCTTTTTCAGTCTCTAGAGTCTAGACTATTTGCGTACCAAATATATGAATCGGCTCAATAGTTCTAGGGTGAAAGCGAGACAGACAGGCAGTTCTTTTCGTATTTAGAGAGAAATACTTTTGATGTATATTTTGTATTAAATTGAAAGGTTTTTAACGAGGGTTATATTTTAAAGCTTTAAGGCACTTTTGTTGTGAGTCTAAGTTCAGTTGATACACTGAATCTGAGACGCAATTTAAAATTTATTTCACAATGATTGAATTCCCCGAAGTGACGTTTTCAGCGTCTAAGAAATTCGTTGCTTAAATTAATCCAAGTTATTAACTTTAATTCTGTAAAGTCGTTCTTATTTTTATTTTAAGATTGAGTATTTTTAATTTAAATTCAAATAGCAAAAATGTTACTTAGCCTAGAAAGACAAAATAGTGCTAGCGACTGAGCCTTATTTCCAATAAGGATATGAATAAATACGTAATATGTACCTGTGGAATATAATCACTTACACTATTAATCGTTATAGTTTGTCACGAACAAATTACCAGGTATTATGAAGGGCTTTGTATTATAATATTCAGGCTGTTCTAAGAAATCTGTGTAATATAGTCTCAAAATGTGGAACGAATGTAAATCCATGTGAATTATAACAAAACAGTGTATTCGCAGTTGGCAACACTTGTCGCCATGCCTTATGTGTTGTTTATGGTGTAAACTTAGTTCGCGCCCGTTTCGTAAATCATCGCACGTTGCAAAATAATTCGGTTACCCTCCCTGCGATGTGAGGGTATCATGTGAATTCTGTTGTTTGAAAATCCCGGCAAAAATCCAATAGGATAGGAGAGAATCCAGTTTGCATTGGTATTTCTGAAAACTGTGCCTATATTTAACATTTCATAAAGTTCAAGTCGTAACGTTCAACATACTTATTACTAAGTTACATCAGCACTGCCACACATAGAAAACTATACTCTTCACAAAACTTACAAAAAGTAGCTAAGATTCATCTACAGCCTCCATCTCATGTCGTTAGGAATATTTCTGCTTACATTTACATTTCAAACAAAAAATGACAAGGTAACGTGATAAGAGTTTCTACTATCCTACTTCATAGAAAATTCTAGGACTTTCCCAAAATAATATTCACTGATTTCCCTGCTAGTTTCTAACTAAGGAGTTCCTTACACAAATGCTCGTCTACCATCTCCTAGCATGCAATTACTTAACTGCACCCAATATAGGTCATCTCGAAGCTCCTTCGAATACGTGAAGTTCCACTCAATGGGTAGGCAAAGTCAATGAATTAAGTTCATTGCCCCATCACTAACATTCAGACCGAATGTTAGACGTCGGATTGATGGTCACTCTCCTAAGGTACTGAAATTGACGACAAGACGTGGTAAGAGCAGTAAATTGTAATAGTATGGATTGAATCTGATGTTTGAATAGGTCAATGCGACGATTTGTTGATAAGTTTTGATAATGGAAGTTGTGAATGAAATGATGTTTCGTTTTGATTGAAATTTTAGTCTCTGAAACTACTTGAGCGATTTAAAGAAAATCTTTGTGCAAAGCGCTGTTCTGGGAAAACAGGTGAAACCATTGACGGAGATTATAGTTTTAGTAGAAATTCAATATCTAGTTCACGTAGCCATATTTCTATGTGCGGATATTTACTTAACGTATTTTAGACAGCCTTCGTCGAAATATGTTTAGAAATATCGGAACCTACACGATTCTATCGTACATCGTAACTGAATACAATAATTGAGAAGCCCTCGTTCCTTTGACACGGACGTTTTGAACAAAGGATTGAAAATTTACAGAATATAGGAACAATGCATGTCCAGAACTTCATAGGTTTGCATTGCCAGACAGTAAAAAGGGAAGCAGAGGTGCGATGTGGCAACATTACTCGTTATAAGCTAACCGCTCACCGCTTTGTCTGTTTTTAAAGACCGGCAGGAACTAGATACCTAAATGCCCGTCTGCCCTTGGATACTTAATAGCTAAGCGATAAATTTTGCTAGTTAACCACAGAGTATCAATTCTCGCAGTCAGGATTATAATCGACATAGGCTGTTACCAAACAAAATATGTAGTATAGTTTAGTCGGCTTCCTGCATAAGCGGATGCAGCTGATACCACAATTTTACTTGTAGAGACAACCTATCTGACCTCTTTCCCAGTTATTTGGGCTATCCAATACTCTTGGTAAGACCACTCACTAAGTACTACTACTACTTTATGCTTTCTGGCTACCTACTACCTACCTACTAAAGATGCAGTTTAGCTATGACAGCCGGGTCGAAACGATTAATCGTATGATATAATTCAAGGTTCATAACATTGATTGCAGTTCGAATTTGAACCCTCATCATTCGTCCAGCACAATTTATAACCGACAGTTAGGTCATAGATCTCGAATCGAGGTCATTGTACTAAACGGGTGATTTATTGAAGTGCAGTTAAACGGTCACTAGTACAGTTGATAACCATCCATTACTCACTGGACATCATGTTAGTTTGTGAATTGCTTTGGAACTATCGACGTTGATCACTATAGACTTTTCTAAGCAAAACATCTACAGACATCATCTGTGTGCTTATACTAATCTTTATTACATACATACATAGTTCTATCGGTAATTATTTTGATATATTTATTTAATATCGTCAAATCTCTCGCTATTTGGTTGTTTGGATCAAAGTATCGTTTGTAAACTCATGTCATACTGTGATTTTACCATAAAGTATATAACCACTAGAGAGCGCACTCGCCAATTTCTTCTAAGAACACGACTCACCACTGCGGGCGGGGGGACGCGGCATAATCCGCGGCTACTATTGGTCAGTTCACGGTCGCTACTAAAGGATCGTACTGATCGTAGCCTTATAGTACGCGCAAAATCACTAACTTTTGGCGAGCGTCGGGGCACTGTATGCGCAGTCAAGTGGTTTTATAGTCTTTGGATTTTACCTACTAGCTGTTACCCATAGCTTCCACCCGCATCCCATTCTCATTAAGACTTTAAAAGCAAAAAGTGTCTATCTCTCACTGCATGCAATCATTTCAATCAAAAATCCTTATCAGCAGCTTTCAGCAATCCCTATTGCCCACACAGAACCGAGCCTATATCCTGGATAAGTTATAAGTGGAACGAGATAAAAGGATTACCGGGAACCAATCCCGATCCTCTATTAATCACAATCAGATGAATCAGCTGCGGTTGCCTGACACATTTTTCAAGGATCTCCCCAAAAAGGCTTCGATTAAAGGCTTAAGATCTATAAATAAATCCTTTAAAAATGTGTACTTATAATTTGAGGTAACGGGTGTATTTGACACTAGCTGTTCCCGCGGTTTCACTAGTGTCCCGTTAAAATAAAAGTCCCTTAGCTGGATCGAATAAGTACAAGTAATATTAGTCACCCGAGATGTCTATATCTAGATAGTATATATTTCCAAAAGTGAAAGAATTTTCCCCACCACCCAAAGGTAGAGTGGGAGAAAACGCCTAAGGCGTTAAGTCCGCCATTGTACTGTTTGTCCAAAAAGTATTATAAATAAATAAATTATCCATATTGCTTCAACAGTTTCGGAGTCTAGCGTCCAAACAACCATTTTTTACTCTTTATAATACTAGCATAGTAAGAATAAATAGCATAGATCAACATATTATTTTTATCTTTGACGTAAGTATATGAATTACTAGTACCTACGTCTTTTCTACAAGAAATACTTGTTTAATATTCCATTGGTGTCTAAATAAGTAAATAAACAGACTATAAAACAGTAACACTAGTAGGTACTTGGATCCTTTTATGGCTCAATCTGAATTCTACCAGGAGCTTTCTTGTTTGAACATACTCGAAGGAAATAGGTACATTTTCTTACGTTTAGTTTTTTCTTCGCTAAAGAATTTACTGTCTCTTCTTTACCATATTTTGCGGTCCCACTTGTAAATACGCGAACGTTATATAAAAATCCACAAGACAAAGAAAATTCTTAAGTAATGCTTAAAATAAACAATGTTTCGTTGAGAGCTCTCAAAATATTACTACGCGACATCTCAAAAATTAATTTGCGTGAACAGTTTTGTGCTAAGAGGGAAACTAACTTAATTTATGTATATTTAATCTGGGCTATTTTAGGTATTACATTGAAAACATTGTAGTGTTATTAATTTCATTGAAAAGCTGATATTTCAAAATGCTGGTTGTCTCTATTATCAGTTATTTGGTTTCGCAATGATTGCCGGATTTGCGTATCTTTTAACATTAATTAAAATGACAATCTGACGCTAGTCATGCACAAAAATGTATGGCATAGGTAGTAGTTTTTATGAAATGGAATTCACAATTCCTTAATCCTTCAAGGCACTTACACAAAACGTTGTCAACACTACACCATCCTTGTAGCACAAAGATCAAAATAACGTACTAACAAAGCGCTCACAAAGCATCTAACTCAATTCCATTCAAAAGGATTTCAGCATCCAAAGCGAACGACGATTTGCATTCAATTCGTCCAATACTGTCCGCAATATTAAAGGATACCTGTCCTAATTCCATTTAAATGTACATAAATTGCTGCCACTGTCTCCGTCAGTACTGTCTTTGAGAACAGTCTAGAACTTTCTAGAACATTATGGAACTGTAATCTGTTTTTGCTTAAAGAATATTCTTTGAGCTGAGATATCTGTGTTATACATTTTTGAGGAGCTGTGAATAATTTTAGTTAGTCTTGTTAGCAGTTTGTTTTAAATGGGGATTGGATGTTAAAATAGGAACTGGGCTAGCTTCAGAATGCCATTCAACGTGGAAATGCAACGTTTTTGGTACAGTACCCCTTGTCAGTGTCGGAAATATTTCAAAAATAACTTGTTTCCCTTTTATATTGAGCTTTTTGTAAGCTTTATGCGTGTGAATATTATTTGAAATGGCACTCAACAAATTCATGGAGTTATTTCATTATTCTACTTAATAAAAACATATTTGGAACCAAAGTAAGTAGTTTATGTATAGCACCAATACATTTTTTATAAATATAATACGAATATATCAATCCAATTTATCGACACTGTTACTTCGATTCCCAAACTCTCGAATGTTCTGCAAAAAGTTTTTCACATCGCCATATTTAATTTTACAGACAATAAAGCACATGAAATAACAATAGACAAAACAATAGTTGTCTATAAAGCCTGAAGAACAATGCGAAGTGTCGTTACGTTCGACAGCCGAAGTGGGTGAGGACTGTGAGGAGCCATCGGCTTTTATTGAATACTTTAATAGAGTAGAAATTGTTGTTGTGAGCAGATGGCCAACTTGCTACTGACAGTCTTTTTAGTGTTAAGAATTTTATAGGTGCGGAGTTTGTTTGTTTATTTAACTGGTTGTATGTACTTACTTATTCGGTTGTTCACACGTAGGTAATATAATGTGTGAATTCATTCAGCGTTATGAGAAATATTTTAGCTGAAGAGTGCCTAAATGCCTACTCTAAATTGTAGCAATTTATTTTAAAGACGCCATTAAAAACATTACTCATTATTTTCAAGAGTCATGTTCTATTATTTGAACATAAAAATATCTCCCGTCTGCCGAAACCAAAAATGGTTAGCCAGACCACAAGCCGCTCCAGACTACCTATTTAATATTTCAGCAGCTTTTCAAAGCAATGTTCTTTCAGGTCTTTTTGTAGGATTTCCCAACAGTGGGTAGCCCGATGTTTTTTCAACGAACAATGTTGGAATTCTATTTGGGTTGAGATGGTAGATATTAGTATGTTATTCTGTGTTTGTGAGTGTGGGTAGAAGGCAAAAAGCGGAGCCTGTTTGAAGTTTACTTTTAGACAAATCATTGTAGCGATGTTGTCTAATGTATGCTATTTTCGTTTTCATTTTGTGAGATACATTTGGCGTTTCGAAAATAATTTAAAGGAGAGATCTAAAATAGAACAAAAGTAAACACTTAAATAGATTGTGTCAAAATGGCACTGATGTTCAGAGTTCCATGAATGTCACTATCTATAGGTTTTGAGCGTGATAAGTTAGTCAGTCACTACGACACAATTCGAAAATAGGTACATCCCATATAAGTAAACTATGTTATTTTTGTCAGAACATGTAACTAGTGATATAGTACGAGTACACAAACCATGCCATTTTATCTGCAGTACGATTTTTCATGTGCCACAATATTTGTTACTCTTTTAATTTGTACCCGGCTTAACTTTATTGTAACGAAACCAATTTTATGAATCATGTAGACTTTTTTGTACATTCGTTTAGAATTTTTGCCAATATTTCAATGAAAAGGCTTTTTTTATTGCTCGATATGAATCGAGGTGACAGCTACATGGTTTCGTAATGAAATATTGTGTTGTTACCTCATAATTATTTATACCTGAATATTCATATTTTTATAGGTCGGACGAAATTACGGTATAGCTTATGTTCTAATTTGAGGCCTTTGCGTGAACAATGTGATAAAAATAACGATAAAGTTGGAATGTATTACAGTTTTGATATATTCTGTTGATATTTATTTCAGAGTAAAATAACGAACTTAATCTCCCTAGATGACGCTACTATGAACTTAATCTCTAGGTAAAAACTAGCTTCTTAACATTGTTAATTACTTATTCTGTAACCCGCACAGTGACTGGTCACCGCAATTGTGTTATTGTATGCCATATAATCTATTCGAAGAATCAACCATCAATACTTGAGTACCTATAACCAAATGGAAGATCAAGCATATTAGCTTTTATTTTTTGCAAAAAATGTTATTTTATCATTCCTCAGTAAGAAATAAAATTCTGTTAGCCGTTGGCAATAACTATATTACATTAAATATTTTATCAGCATTGAATACATATTCTAAACAGTACCAGGGCAGCATAACAGCGTGGTAATCTCTTATGCGGTGGACTATGCTTAAACAATATTACTTATTG
Organism: Helicoverpa armigera; assembly: GCF_030705265.1. Classification (NCBI taxonomy): domain Eukaryota; kingdom Metazoa; phylum Arthropoda; class Insecta; order Lepidoptera; family Noctuidae; genus Helicoverpa; species Helicoverpa armigera. Next base: position 695,112 of record NC_087132.1, on the reverse strand, counting down.
ATACCGACGGCCCAATTGGCATAGTGCCATAGCCCGGATTATGTTTGTGCTGAAACCCGGGATGGACCGCAGCTTACCAGGCCAGATACTGTTAGATACACGTTTGTGGGTCATTGTAATTATTATCATGTTCGGTATTAATGTAATCTTGGACGTAGTTTTGATTAAACTGGTTTGAATTTGAAGTAAGTGACATCGAAGCTGAAGATGTTTTCCAAATTATGTCTATGTCATCAAAATCTTATCGGTATATTTACTAACCTTTTTGTTTAGACTAGTTTTCCATGTCACTATATGTATTATTTTGTCTTAAACCATTAACATAGCACGATGCTGTAATAAAACTCATTTTGATTAAACTTTTGAGTTTTCAATTTCACACTATATATCTTATTGATTCTAGATTATCCATTACGCTTTTTTTTCTCTAAATGTAGCATTTTTGGTACAAGTTGGCTGTGTTTTCTCATATATACCAATACCCTAGGCATCTTCACGAAAATTCAATTTCATTTGGCTAAAAGCGGACGAATACTTGTTCTTTTTATTCATAATCCCAGTTCTCAAATTAGGTACAATTTCAAAATTCGCTCTCAGGCCTCTGCAATATCAATTACATTAGCTATCTTATTTTTTAAGCTTTTTTTGTAAACAGTTTTTTAATACTTTTGATGGCTGATTCTAACGGCTCTGGAATGTTAAAGCCTGAACACAATATTAAACAGTTTGGGTACCTACTTACTTGATTTTCTTTGTGAGCAGTTTTGTATTATTTTTTTTATGACTGGCTGTAAATGGTTTTAGAATTTTAAAGTGTTGTAAAAGAAGCAATTGAGTTTATTAAAAGGCCTGAAACGTATTTTTAACTTCACTTCAAAAACAATATTAATACTCGACTTGCAAATCTAATTTAAGCCTACTTCACATAAACCGCTATTTCGAAAATAAATAACATTAAAACCGAATAAAAAGGCAATCTTCACAAATCATAGTCACCCAATGATAGTCGAAACAGCAAAACTAAACTTAATTTAAACACGACAGATCAATTTCACAGAATCCCTTACAAATTGGAAAAATAAAATATCGTTTTATTTGAAAACGTGAAAAATATGTTCAAAATGTTAGCGGATTTTCTTTCTGTTTCAGTTTTAATAGAGTTTGCTATCAAATTGTGTGTTTTATATTTAATTGTAATTGTATTGTGTATTGTTTTATTTGATTTAAAAATCACCAGCTATTGTTACTTGTTTTTTTTCATATCCTGAAGCAATAAGCGTGTCAATTATCACAATAAATATCGAAATGACTTACTGTTTTTATTGTAGCAACACTGGCTGACATCCCGCCTAGTTTTTCGCGTGTAACTAAAGCACATGACATCTTCCGCCTGTGTGAAAACGCAGTAACACCTAAGTCAAAGTGTTCAATCCGCATAAAAAATATTTCTGCTATACTCTACTTAACTCAGTACTTCAAATTATCATTCACATTCTCCACAGTATTCATAGCATTGAATGTTCTATTCCACGCCCTTCCAGTTACATTTCCAACTGCAAAATACATTACGTTTTTAAGACTACCCACCGAACACACTTCACCCAGTTCCCTCGCAATGTACGTAAAGCTATTCATTTTTCCCGCAGAATCTTCTAGACAGGCGCGAGTCTTTAAACCGTGCATGAAGAGAAATGTACGACTACCCGACATTTAGTTCCTTTTTGGTTCTAGCTACATGTTTTAGAGAAATTCAGCACGCTTTTATTTCAATGTTACAATGTTTAAAAGAATTTTCGGAATTATTTTCAGCGCGGGTCGGAAATGGCCCAGTTAGATCCGATCTCGATAATGTTCTATTGTTTTAAAATTTGTTAGATAGGAAAGAATATTTGCTGCTGATAGAAAATATACATTTTATGTTTCTTTTACAATATAGGACACTGCTTTTGTACATAGGTAGCGCATTTTAATGTATCGAATTTATGCAATCGTCTTCAATAAGTAAAGCCCATAATAGGTACAAAACTGCCAAAATAACCTAATATAAAAATCATTACAAATTGCACCTATTATGGGCCGAACAAATTCAACACAAAAGAATAACAAATCCACAAAATAATCATAATCTTCTGCCTAAATTCTTGAACACAAAGCGAGATTCGCCGGACCGTGCCGTACAAATAGCCGCAAACGAACCGGACCGGTCGATACCCGTACATAATGTAACGGCATGCATAATGGACGCCGGATCAACGAATACACTGACACGGCACATTAGCCGGATATTTGTGGATAGTCCGTATTTATAGTTTTTGTACGTATTTTCTTGATGATAGTTTATTTTTGTGGTGTGTGTTTGAAGCAGGATAAATAATAATTTGGTTAAAAATATACTATTTGATTAATAAAATAGAGATTTTCTCCCTGCTGAAGATTGACGTGAGACGAGTATTTTGTATTTATTGCTGGTTACGCGGGAAACGCAATATGGTTCGTAAAGATGCGAAAAATTTGAAAAAACTGGTGATTGCAAATGCGACGGGAAAATCGGCATACTGCGGGCGACACAAAACAAGAAAGTATGCCTAAAGGAAAGGAGCACAGTACCTGTTGTCTTCTACGGCGATTTCTTGTACGAGGAGCACTGCCACAAACAAAGTTCAACACAAATCATACCAATTTTCCACTCAATATCGATTTTTTTATCGGAGAGAGACGTGAGCTCTCGCGCGCGTTGTCAGCCATTTTTTTTGTTTTTTATGTTGCACACACGACTCAAGGGCGCTAGTGTCGCCTCTCGCTCCAACGAATGCGTTGAGGTATGTGCGGGAAAAGGAAGGGAATAGGATTGCAAACACCAGTAAAATTACCAATATAACAAATTATGAGTATGAAATTTACCGCGCAACCAATTGCTCTTGATTTCCAAATACAGTTAATTTTCTTGGTAACAGTTAGTACCTACATACTTAATATTCATGTTAAAAATAAAAACATTTTCATTATTTCGCAATTAAATATTAACCACATAGTGTAAATAATTGCATACTGTATTAATTACATAAATATTAATACATAAAATTAAGTATATTCAATATTCATACCACACTAAAACTGAAAATTGTTATACCGCAAACATTCACCAAAAACCGATATACCTATTGAAATATGATTATAAATCGCGAACATGGCTTTATTTAAACACTAATTGATATAATTTTATATAGGTGCTTATTTCTTTTTCAATTGAAAGCAGCCTTCTGCCAAATATACTCGGAGGACCGAAATTCAGGTCATCTGGGATTCTCATTTCGTAGGAAAATCTCGTCCCCTAAGGCCGTTCTGAAAATTTACATTCAAATTATTGAAAGACTTTTCCAATTTACTTATAGTTTTACAGAAACAAAATTGCGAATATTGAACAAAAATAATGAATGACTGCGTGACTTGTTGAGTTATAATGAACTGGGAAATAGCTACTTCTATATTCTGTACCTATTTTGTTAGTGTACGTACTAAAATAATACATACAGAAAACCTAAGCCTAATTACCTTTATAAGTGAATATACTTGAAAAACAGTAACATACAATACTACTGTATTAAGTAACAATAAAATTTTTGTCTGATCTGTTATAATTTGTACCTTATTAAGTATAATCTAGATGCATTATAAACAGACTCGGCAGGATACAATATAAGCCTGTCTTTATAATAACGCCGAAGTTAAAATACTTTTAAGTAAAAGATTACATATTTACTTTAACATGGGTCTCTTCGTTCGTTGTGACCTACGACATCGGCGTATCCTAACAGCTATTTCGGCGATGGTGATGATGATGATAATGATGCTACTGTTTTCAAAGTAAACCTCACACTAAAGTAAAAACTTAGGTACCTAGGTAAATAATTCATAAATTAACCTTTTCTATCCATAAATGTCCAAAATCAATAGCAGATCTACCTATCTGTCAAAAATATCCTAATTTCACTACCCAAAAAGAAGTTCACCCATTTTCATAACTTGGAAATTGAATGGACCAACAAACGGTGGTGCGACAAACGGGTGCATGTGCACTTCTGTAACTAAACGAAGCTGCAATGTTCTCCGTGCAAAAAGATACGTGGAATAAAGTGGTTTGTTCGAAAACTGGGGAAACTTAACGCGTGGGTGAGAGTGCAGTGCCAAAGTTGTTATGTACGTCTCTATTTGTTAAGAGTGAACTAGGTCAGTAAATGTAGTGATTAATTAATATTTTATTTTATTAATTTTGACTAAGAGACTTTCCGTTTAGGTTTGGATTGTGTCAAGGAAATGATTATGTTGTTACAAAATTGCGGAATTAGGCAGCAATACACATTTTTGAGATTACTTTACAAATTACTCTGCTATTAAAATAAATCCAAATTATATTATCGAATAATAAAATATTTTCTCAAGGTAGCAGTACCAATAATGACATTAAAATGACGAACCCGTTTAATATTTAATCATAAAATTTAAAAGCGATCGCAATGCCGATGAATAAATCATGACACTCCTCAAATAAAACGTAACCAGTCTGCGCCAAATAAACATTTTAATTATTAAAACTCAAAATGCTACCAAAGCCAATAATTGGTTCTATCAACGGAACAACGAAAAAACAAACATTTCTACCCTTGTCAATGTCCAAATTATACCTACTTTTAATTTGCCAGTCCGTTAAATTCACGATGTCGCGAGACTGTGGGGGTGCAGGTTCAATCCCAATTTGTGACTTTTGAACAAAGTGAAAATTTAATGGAAAGCATTCGGATGTTTTTTCATTTTATTTTCGTGTCGCGTGGACTAGCGGCTTAATTATGTAACTCAATTTCTTTTCATGTCTATTACTATTGTTATTGTTGACAGTCCAATTAATATTTATAAACATTACATAAATTGTAAAAAAAAAACGAAAATGACCCCGTTTGTATCTGTTTGTAAAAAAATTGTAATATGTTTGTAAAAAAGGGATCTGGTGAATAATTTGAAATAGATATACCTGAATTAAACTAGAAATAGGACAAAGCCAGTTCAAAAGCAAACAAGTATCAAGTATTGATGAGTACCGAGTAATTGTATGGATGGTCCTTTGTTATTAATATTTAATTTAATTAATTATCATTAAATCTCTATTACTGTCAAATCATTACATCTATAATTATATTACATTTATAATGATATAACTAAATCACGAAATTTATTTACAAAACGGTTCTCCGTAAAGCTGAATTATTTCAAAGAGATATATTTTCCTTTTCAACATTTATTTCAAATGCTTAATTTTCAGCAAAGTAATGCACCCTTTGCCGAATTCACTAGGCATAATTAAGATAAGCATTTTAATCTATTATTTCGTTTCCTTCCCTGTCAGAAAAAAGGAAATTTTACATTTAACCTTTTATGTTTGGAAATTGGTAAGGGTCTGCGCAAACGTAGCCATTATTTTGTGGCCAGTTGCTTCGGATTTGCGTCTAGTAAACAATCGTCGATGTTGGTTTCTAAATTTTGTTTGTCTACTACTACATAACTGACTTAAATACACAATCAGAAAAAACCTTTACGGGGTTCTATCAGTTACAAAACTGTATCAAAACATGTTTGTATGCGATAATTCTCACAACTACTATTATCAGATCCAATGAAGTCACTACTTCATAATAAACCAGTGTCCAATGAAGTCAACTAAAAGTGTCTGCATTTGCGCAGCCCCCTAATATATTTCACGAGTCATTTCAATGTCTGTCAGCTTTGTCACCTGTCTCCTCCGCTTGACGTGGGAAGTTAGAATTTGTTTTCATTCAGCCGTTGTCTTATAATGGGCGGCGGAGATAAAAATACTTGACTCTCATTGAATTTACGAGAATTTGTGTCAAAAGTTACTGAAATGTTCTAGTTTATTAAGTGGGCCGGAAAATGTCTATTAAATGAATATTGTACTTTTGAGTTTTTACTCAGAAAATTAATAAGTTAATACTTTTGATACACCACTTACTTTGTAATTATACGGCACATTTCGTGGTAACTCCGTTTATAAGCTGCTTTAAGCCAAAATGCGAACAAAAACAAATTCTCATGAACATGACATTAAACCAAATCCCACTCAAACCTGACAACAAACAATTCTCGGAAGTCACAGTTTCCCCATTCAAACGAATTTACGGATTAAACGAAAACATTTACAGTCATTTGCCATGAAGAATTCCCGTCGTTATGAATCACGGCCGACAAACAGCCGGATAGCTGAACAAAATATATTTCACAACAAGAGACTGTAATGAGGCAGTTGCTTGTACTCTCATTTATATCGCGAAATGACATTTTACATTCTACAAAAAATAAATACACGCGATCAAACAATTGTAAATGAAATATTCAGGGATTTTAATATCACGGCTCGGCCTTTAGGTAGATAAATAATGATATTGCATTCTTAATTAAAATGTCTGTTCTTTGTTACAGATAATGTTCGCGGTCCATTGTCGGACGCCTTGAGGCAACATGAATGTGAGAAAGAGTTTGGACGTGAGGCTGATCGCCTTGTGCACCACCTGTCTGCTGCTGCCCGCCATAGCCTGTCCCTCCCAATGCATCTGCAAGTGGAAGAACGGCAAGCGATACGTCGAGTGCTCAGAGAAAGACCTCAAAACAATCCCCAATACCCTCGACCCAGAAACACAAGTACTAGACTTCACAGGGAACGATCTACAAGTTCTACAAAAAGAAACTTTCCACAAATTAAACTTGCTCAATCTTCAGAAAATCTACCTACAAAGATGTAGACTACAGAAAATCGATAACCACGCGTTCAAAGGTCTCGCGAACCTCGTCGAGTTGGATCTCTCCAACAATTACTTGACAGTCATACCGTCGACCAACTTTGTTTTCTTCCCGTCGCTAATGAGGCTCTCGCTCAACAACAACCCAATAACGAGCATAAAAACTCACTGCTTTCAACATTTATCGTACTTGAATACTTTGGAGCTGAGCGATTGCAAAATAGAAACAATAGAGCGAGAAGCTTTTTCCGGCCTCAACCACCTGGAGTGGCTGCGACTGAACGGCAACCGGCTATCAAATATTCAAGGTGAAAATTTATTCCCCGATACGCTGCGAGGGATCAACTTGCAAAATAATAATTGGAATTGCGATTGCCATCTCAGGGATTTACATAGTTGGTTGTTGAATTTCAATATGCCGCACGCCGTCGAACCAATTTGCTCCCTCCCTGAACGTTTGAGGAAACGGACGATCACGAGCGTCGCAGAAAACGAGTTGGCGTGCTTACCGAAAATGAGCCCTACGTCTGTGTTCTTAGAGACGAACACGGGCAACAACATAACCCTCGAGTGCTTAGTGAAAGCGATACCCGAAGCGAAAATAACCTGGTTATATCAGGGCCAGATCATTCATAATTATTCGAGCATGTTACCGGACGCACGCGACCTGTATTACGTGGAAAACGGCGTTACGGATAAAAAGAGCGAATTGTACATATTCAATATCGGGAACGACGACAATGGAACGTACTCATGCATCGCCGAGAACCCCGCAGGCAGGTCTCGAGCCAACTACACAATACGAATTCTAGTGAAAGAGGAGCCCGTCGTTATAGTGGTCACGTTCCCACAGAGACACTTGGTAGTCATAGTCACCGTAGTCTTTCTTATTATCGTCTTACTCATAGCTATAATAGCAGTAGTATTATTGAAATTTAAAACAGACACGCGAAGTCGCAAGAAAAAGGAAAGCGGCAAGGACGTGGCGTTATGTAATCAAATTTTGCCTTCGAACCGGGGGAATGGAATGCCTAAAAATAATGGTAGTGTGATTGTTAACGCGCACTCTCATCACGCGCTGCACTACACAGTACAAACAAACCGTGATTACGAGGCGAGCGACGTGTATCAAAGCAATAACATGAAAGGCTTTGTCGACAGGAACCCCGACCTAATTAGCGACGCGGAAACTGTAGCTAACAATGCGCAAAACGAGAACACAGTGTTATCAGTATACAAAGCTCAAACCGCGAGCGGCGACGGTTTCCAAGAGGAAACCGCATTCACCGCGCCGACAATACCCCGCCAGGTCACGTGGCAGGATCAACAGACCATCAACATGCCGCAGAACACAATCAACAACATGTACCAGCACTCGGCGGACGTCCACCTCAATCCGGGGTGCTTTTTAGATAACGAAGGCTATCCGTACGACTACGGTCTGCCGAAACATCCCTGTCGGCCGCCAATTATGTCCAACTATTCTGTAGTCGGTCCGTTTTATCAGACACTACCGCACAATCGGCCAAAGGGTCAGAAGCTTGTTTGTAAATTCGCAAAAGACACGGAATTTAACGCCGTTTGGGCCGGGCAACGTGCGGCGTACTTTGGAGGGGTACCCCGTGCCGCGGAACAGGCAGATCGCGTTTGTGGGTAACGGGACGGTGTACTATAATGAGGAGTTCGTGCCGTCGCCGCCGGAGGGGTATAAGACGGAGCCGGTGCAGTGCTGCGCGCCCGCGGAGGCGTGCAGTTCGTGGGTGAACCCGAAGGGTACGTGTGCAGTGATGGTGCCGATGAGTGTGGCGGAGGGCCCGGGCCGGTGCTACCAGGTGGAGACCCGGTGCGTGGACACGCAGACCACGGACGCTCGGCTGCCCGGCGAGGGCACGGAGTCAGTGCTCAAGCCTTTACCGCAAGTGTCTAACGCGAAGTGCGCCGCTGACATATGTTCGGAGAGCCCCGACGAGGGCTACGTCGGTGACGCTAACGACATCTGACGACGACGCCAGGTCGATAGCGCTTAAACAGGGCAATTTAGACGCTAACAAAGTGATAAAGCGACTGAGTATAAAGTAGTTTTGTAAATATATGAGCTCGCGGCGACGGCGAATGGAGGCGGAATTCCATTACTTAGCGAACGATCCTGTTTCATCCCTGTTTTGCAATTTTATATATTTTATAGTGTAAGTCCGTTTGATACCGCCTTTGTTCCGCTGTCGTCGATAACGATTAGCCAAATATCATTTTCCAAAGTTACGTTGTATTACGGTTACCTTTGTTTAGTTCTAGATTTTTTATAAAAGTAAATAGTAAAAGTCTTAATCAAATCGTTTGTTAATAGTAAAATTATTTCGTTTGTCAATTAAGATTTTGTAAGTAGACATTCCATTGTTGTCATATTTTAGCAGATATTGTACCATTCCTAACGAAATTTTTAATAGCATTTTTTATCAATTATTGCATTCTTTTGAAGTATTCATGTTTACATTACAATAACGTCGAATTTATACCACAACACCAGTAATGTAAATGTTACTAAATAGTTATGTTATTTTTGGTCCTGTTAATCTTACTCCTAAATATTGTCACTGCGTAAAATATTTCAAATAATAAATAATTTAAGCGACCTCTCTAGATCGATGTTAATAAACATAAAGATTAATTTAAAATCAATTAAGTCAATTTTATTTTTGCTTAATAGCTAAGGCTGTGCGCACATCATGAATTTACTGACATATTTATTTTAATACCTGTTTCCACGAAACTTCTTATTGAAAAATTTTCATTTAAAATATTTAAATGAACTGGCTCTAACCATTACTACAAAGATAAAATAATAAACTAATTTGAATTGAAAGATTTTGTCTTCAAAATAAAATTGCTTACTGCACAGCCTTAGTAACAAAATTGAACATTGTTTGTCATTGAGTTCACAAAAGTCCAATAAAATTGACACAAAAATAAATAACAGAATCACTACAAGTCAATCAAAAAACAGTTTTCGACATTATTTTGTTTGTCAGTAGTAACGAAAATAATTTTGTAACTTTTATGAAAAATTCTTGTAAAAGTTAAAAATGAAATTAAAGTCAAGATTAATGGGGAATCTACTGATCTTACATAACTCAATATTTTTAATAATAAGAGTGTAAATACTGTGTAAATAATAGTTAACTTACTTTCTGTAATGGATTAAGTAGCTGATGTTAAGTATTAAATTGATATCAGGGTATCCCCTAAGAATAGATTGTGGTGTTTCGATGACGTTTGTTTTGAAGGTTTTACAAGATATTTCATTTGTATTTATTTTCTTCAATTAGTTTTGTATTTTTTACATATTTTGTTAGCATTGTGTAGAATATTAACTAGAATTCAGAATAAAAAAAAAATTACATAGATTTACTACCTGACTCCTCTTTTGCATGAATGATGGCTTTCTAGACTGTTTTCTGACCATGAATATTAATTGTGTAAAATTTACAAATAAAACTCGCAGTTGCTTAATGCCTCCTTATCTTGTATAATATCCATATTAAAATTGTGTCCGTCTATCTGTTTGTCAAGCTTACACGCCTGAACCTATTCAGATGGGCATGGCCTATTAATATGCGGGTTATGAAAGTAGATGCTTTGGGAATTTAAGTTAATGGGAATAAATGGCTTCACCAAAAACATGGGATAATAATGAAGTCAGGTGTAAAATCATTACCGACAATGTTTGCAGAGCTTTACCGATTAAATCTGTTGCCGCTTAACGTGTTAAAGGAACCAATCCCGATAAGTACTTACGTAATATCGGTAATACCTGTATGGTGTAGTTTAATGGTAGATTCAAAATAAAATTTCACTTTTATATCTACAAACTTATGAGTTTGTGAATTATATTGGAACTGTTATATTAATTAAATCAAGGAAGGCCTCGCAAACGAGGCTTACAACAAAATTGGCGTACAGATATCACCTCGAAGAAGTTTCGTGAATATCACTGAAAATCGTTTATGTCCATTTTCTATGAAAAACCATTGATACATGTACACACTGTATTAAATCATTTTTCATAACCTCAAATATGTGTATAAAGGTTGCCACAAAAAGTTCGGACACGCTACATAATAGCATATACATTAACCCTTTTCCGCATTCTGATAAAAATACACAAAGAATAACATCGAAAACTGGACGCCAATCGATAAAGGAAACCGGATACCGAACAAAGGACCAGGTCTTTGTGGTCCTCCGGTACGCACGACCCTCCCCAGAAATTAACTATATTTACGACACCATTAACTTGTTCCCATAACCTTGAGTAATTATACCAGGTTTTGGATGTTAGCCAAACTCATTAATAATAACTCCTAACTATTAAAGAGACACTCCAACTTAATTTATTAATTAATTAATAGAGTAACAACCTTAATGACTGGATCATAAGTTTGATATTTATTTGCGTTGTAATCTGGATGTCTGGGAGTATATCAAAGGGACATGATAGGGAAAATATGACTTTGCAAAAATATATAATCTGAGATCCTTTGAACATCGTCATTTACGATTAACTTAAGCCATACAAAATATTGATCTCGAGTCACATCTTATTAGTTTCAACAGAACTCTGAAACACCTAGTTGGATTTAGAAAATCCATTCCGAGCAAAAAGGATTTAAAATCCAGTATTAAACGGATTAAACAAGGGAAAATTCGGCGTGGAAATTGTGACAGGTGAATGAAAAATTAAGTTAGAAAAGTTACATCAGGATAAATGGGGGACAGCTCTGTCTAATGGCCAATGATTATTGTAACTGGGGCTTTGGCCCGAAGTTTTGGCAGATAACTGGGACTCTATTACTCAATGTCGGATCTCGTTATGTGGATCTGAAGACTAGGACGTAATTGCTGTCTCTGATGGTGGTGGAGGTGATCAACATTGATTCGACTTTTTAATTGACGGAGCGGGGTAAAGTTTTTATTTAAGTAATAAAAGAGATTAGGGATTATTTATTTTGAATTTTTGACTGTCTAAGGCAATATATTCGGTTTTGGAGGGAATTATTTTCACTGATCCGTAATTGGATAAAAATTATTTAAAATGGTATCCCAATTTTTTTTTCACTCCAGCTTAATCAGTGAAATTACTTATATAATTAGTAATGATACTTAATACGATTAACCATTGCATTCATTTTGACCAGTTCTCAATATTCCATGTTATCATAAAGACTATAAAAAGCATTACAACACTAATTACTGTTCCATAAATAACCACAGTATCTAAAGCCTCTCTCAATTATGGATTAAGCACAAAAGAAAATTATCCCGTAAATAGAAAATGGACTAGGTTTATGTCTAGACTGAAACCGAAAGCCGAGCCTCATTATCTTGCGTCGATATCCATCAAGCCTTCAGTCCACCGTGGTTTTCATATTTTCTTGTCATTTTAAGTTCTTGATATAAGATATACACCGCATAGTAGCTTGAAAGATATTAAAATAATGAATAAACCATACAATGCATAATTTAAACTTGGTATAGTAAGAAAACAAACGAGAATAAGATAAAGATATAGTGTATTATCTTCAAGAACAGATGATTACTTATGTTTATTTTTAAAGACATCCTTGACGACCTTAAAAGCTCGCATGCCTTTGCTCACATTAAACAATAAAAAATAACATGAAATAGTACTGAAAGACCTAATAAGTTTTTTAATTTGTTCATTTTAAGTAAAAATAAATGAAACGTTAGCATGCTATTTAAGTTGGATATAATAGCTATTTCATACCAGTGGATTTTGTCACGTTGGTATTTTTCAGATGTGCGACATAGTCCGCGTGGCCAAAACCATGTCGTGCGCTTTCAAGTGTCATCGTTTGTCAAGTACTAGTAGTTGTCAATTATTTGTTGCTGAAATTATATTAAATAAGCAATCTGTATGTATGATGTTTAAAATGATAAACCTATTCTTCAATTGTTGAAACACATTAATTTCATTAGTTCATGCTTCTAATTTTATGTTTAAAAATACTTGATACGTTAGGTAAACGCTTTCAAGTAAGTCTCAAGTGTTGTTCTATAATAAAAGGTAAATTTAATTTAAACTAAAAAACAAAGTCAAAGAAACACCAAGATAGGGACATAAACATAATATTATTGTAAATGTAACACTATCTTTTGTAAGACGATTAATTATTAATTGTGACTAATTGATTTTTTTAATTAAGGTAAGACATAGCAATAAATAAATCTATGCAGTCTATCTTTACGTAATTCATACATTTAATTTATAAGTTTGATTATTACAATGAAGATTGTTGTGAGTTGTGGTGGGTAATTTTTAACATAAATATGTTAAAAAAGTTTCAAAATATTGGAATCTTCAATTACAATAAATTATCACCTGTCATACATTTGTGTATCTTGTTTTGTATTCAAACTGTACCGTAAAATATGCAAATATACAACATTTTCTGTCATATGCCATTTTATGATTAAATAATAAATTGTAGGTAATTAAAAGCAAAGATAAAATTATAAAATAGTTGACGTACACTTTGAGTCAAAAACATAGTAATTTTCCGAATAATTATATTTGTTATGATGAAATAATCATATTTGCACATTTTATCATCATTGTAACGATTAATGATGGTTATCAAATACTTTGTCGTATTTATTAATAACATTAATTATTTAACAGTACTTAATTGTTCAGTTATACACATTACTTACCTACACATAATGTATTATTAAAGTTTTATTCATTTTATTCATTTTCCACAAAAATGTATCAGTTTCATGTTATTTGACTACTGGTATGGTATTTAAAGTGATAATATTGCAATTATTCTCAGTTGAATACATTGAAACATATTTTGATTTACCTTTAAATTGATTTTTTTTTTATTAAAAAAAAATAATGTCCATATTTTTAGGTAATAATACAGATTTTATAAGTGTTTGTGAAAGGCAGTAACGAGATATTATAAATAATAAATTAATAATAAATAATAAATTCGTTTATTGATCCACAGTTACATTCACAAATCACTTCTTAATGTTATGAGGTAGATTACAATAAAGGTAAACTGTAACTATATTACTAGAGTCATTTTTATCAGTTCTGTGGTCCCCAAACTAGGCTGTGCCTGTATCTTGGGGACCTATTTTCTAATTACATTGTGGTTTTTATGCGTAAATTCTGATTGTAGGTCAGATAATAACATTAACATTATTTTGTATGTAATCGGTGGACACTTAGGAATATATAAAACTAAATTAACATATATTAAAGTATATTTTTATATATTTTATATTAAAAATAATCCCGAATATGACAAAGGAAAATACAGACTCCAGCACTTTTTTTAGCTTCTACACTAGAGCATAAGAGAGCAGATTTGAGTATCTTGACGTACCTGCGTACTTTTTAATGGAAAGTTACCCACCATGACCCAGAATAATGTATTTCCATGGCGTGTTCCCAGGTTGGAACAGTCAGACTGGACACGAGTTGGTTAGCACAAACGATATCACAATGTTACTCTTTAGTGGAAACAAATTGTAGATGTGCATGACATTGGAATAAAAGTGTATTTTTAGCTCTCTTGTTTTCTTTGAAAAACCCTAACAACACGCGATTTACTCATTTAGAATGCTCATTAACAAAAATAATTACAGTGTTAAGTGAGTTAAGTAATCTAATAAACATAATTTAATATTACTTATTATAAGCTTTAGTTTTACTAGTTTATTTCTATAAGCCAATTTCTTTAGAGTTTGTGAATGAAGCAGTCTATTCGTTATCATGATGTAACTGTTGAAAATGATAAGAATCACTGTCAATTTGTCACCAAAGCAGCCAGAGAGACATCTCATTAAAACTGAAAGGACCAGACAGTATTATGAAGAGACGTTGCATACTTCACGAAAACAAAAGAATGAGTAATGTACGCCAGAACTTTCTAGAGAATTCTTTGTAAGTCAGCGATCCTTTTGGATACTCACTTTGACGTACCAAAAAGGTTTTTTACAGACACAATGCCTTAAATATGTCCCTGTAATCTGGTAGGCCTTTGAACTCAGGGTTTTACGTTTCGACCCAAAAATGTCTCAATAAGCGATTCATTTGTCAATGCCAAAGAGAAGAGAAAATAAAATGGGTTACAAAGTTGAAATTTTGGTGAAAGCTCTTTGGTCGGAAGGTGTAAATAGCAATATTTGTGGCGGAGCGACCCCGCACGTCCGATATGCATGACTGGGCTGTGCTCACTGAAGTTGAAGTGCGTGCTACACTCAACATCGGGACCAAGTCATCATTGTATATGGTTTTATCGAACATTTCACTTTAAAGTACAAAGTTTTGGCAAAATAAATAATTTTAAAATATCTAAAAGTTACAGAAAATAAACAACTACTAGGGACTTTTAGGAAAAAATCTTTTCGCTACTGAACGGTAACTAATTTAGATACCAAGATAAATTGTAACGAACGTGTTTATCAAAAGCTCATTCAAATAATTCTGTTCCTAATCACGTATGTAGTTAGGTTTCAAATTGGCTTCCCAACGTCTAGAAACATCATTATAAGCAATTTGTAGGTGGGAGGATTTTATTCCAACGCCATTTCTGTTATCAAAGAAATTCTATCTCTTATTCCGATTCCGTCACGCCAATTTTATCCTTGTTACCATGGCAACGGGAGAAATAAAAAAATGTTATCTGCAAGAATTTTTATATAAGCCAAGATAGGGTCTCAAATATACGAGTATTTGGAGTCGGTAAAGGTGAAGGTGGATTAACTATGTATGAAGGCATTAGTGCTGGCTTCTAGTGTCGGTAATACAAGAAATGTTGTTTCAATAGATGATTTTCGGTATCTAATACTCGTAACATTATGGTTTTATTTTCTGAAAGGGTCGACAGGGTTGTGGGTACTTAGAGAGCCCTACATTTTATCCAATTCTTTTATATGTTATATACATTGGCCTATACATAAATGATTTTGTTGGCCATCCGAGAAATAATCTAGTTTTGGATCAAGCAGGAAATTTAACCTAAGCCTCTGAGTTAAAAATAATTACTTACTAATTGTAGACAAAAAAAAACTTTTATTATGATAAAGAAATGAGTGAGGGGAATTTGGAAATCTAGTGAAGCTTGTTCAGAGCTTAGACCACCAATTGAGCATTATAATGGCCTTAGTTTTTACAGCAAAAATATATAAAGAAGTTCCCTTTTTTACATTTCCTTTATCTTTGATTCCAAGAAAAGGGATTACAAGTGCTCAGGAAATGTTATTTAAAGAAAATCTCTATCTACTTGGTTAGGTGCGTTTTCTTTCAGATTCCGATTTCTCAAACCTTTTATTTGTTAGCAAACAAATTAAAACTTCCGAAATCAATTTGATATTTATAAATAAGGGGTAGGAATAAGATTGGTCGTCTCTGACAAACTTATCTTTACTTAGAGCTGTAAATAAAATTCTAAATTAATTTAGGTACAAATTCAGATCTTTTTTAAGGTCAATCTTAGGTACTCACAAAACTTGTTCCAATGAAATATTTTGAACTCCAATCATTTATATTTGACAAGATGTAGACATGCATGTATTAGTCTAGCTATCAAGAAATTTAAATACATTCCCACCTAATTAGATTATTTCTCTATAAAAATTACCTTTTAAACCAAAGAAAACAACATCAAACAGAAGGAAAATGTACGGTTTCCTTGATAACCCTTTTTACCTTCACACAATAACTTTGCAGTCAAACAAACATCAATAGCAATTGATAGAACGACAACACAAAGATTTTCTATGTATTATAGAGATAGAGGTTTTTATCCTTATGTGAAACCCGTGGATAAGGAATTCATAGAAACTGAATCAGGCTGCGGAAAACTGATTTGTTGGTGAAGGGGTGTAAGTACGTATTAAACCACCATGGATTTTTTGTAGCTATATATGGTTGTGTTGTATTTATCAATAATATGATAAAACTGAATAGTTTGTTTACTCATAAGGATCTGGTCGTCTACATTGAACTACATTGAAAAAATCTTTTGATGCAAGGAAGGTTAAAGGTTAGACGCTTTTCTCAACCCGTTGGCTAGAGAATATTTTTATTTTCGTTATCCACAATAATTCTCATTATATTCGAATAAAAATCCGAAAATGTCCTCGTGTAGGTAATAGTTCAAACCACGACCAATAACTCGAAGGCTTAAGGATTACAATCCTATATCTTTTTTTACGAGCCCCAAAAAAATACCAAATCGATTCCCCGATAGCGCGGAGGGTAGTAATGTGAACTACGGACGCAGGTGGCCTTGGGTGCTATTCTGATAAATGTCAATGTCGAATTTACGATCGAAGTCGAGTCGAGCGAAGCTTCGCACACGCGTTCGGCTTATTTCGGCATTATTCGGCTCTATTCGGTAAGCCGACGACTGGAACCGACTTGCGGCGTGCTTTGGCCAGATTTGCGAGGTATTCCGAATTGATTGGTTGCTAGATTGAGGGTTCTAAGTATTTTGGAGCTATTGCAGGCTGTGGTGAGTGATTGATAGCGGTTTCACTGAGGAGTTGGTTTACCTTTGAAGTAACACTATAAGCAAACTAAGTAAGTAAGAAAAATTGAAGTTTATCATAGATAAAAACTCGAAATACTTAATATCGGATAGACACAAGGTCAAATGTTTAGAAACAAAATGGTAATCGAGTTAACCTTCTGACCTTCTAAGCCCCGGGTCGTATTATAAATCCGTTGAAAAAATGTAGCATTTCTTTTCTCCAGCAAAAAATCTCTAACAATACTTGAAATATCCCCGAAGAAACCGTTTTGATACAAAAAACTAAACGACGAATAATTTATCTTACAAATTCGGACAGATAGGCGTAAGTTGCCTTTATCGTGGACAAATCTAAATAAGGCAATAAAGAAAAAACTATCCATACCATTGGTATATTTTTCGGATACAAAACAACCGTAACTCACCGGAATAGGTACCCTTAGCATCCGTTATGATTCCAGCCCAAAAATAATAATAACACTTATTAGATTTACTTCTCAAAGCATTCAAATTCAAAAAAAACTTTGTTTCGAGTACTTTATGAAAATAAATGAGAATAACAAGGGGTAACAAGTTAAAAGGACGGTGGGTAATGAAAATATCAGAAAAACAAGTGTCATTAACGGCCGAGTTTTATCTCGAAAAACTTTGTGACAAATTAAGAAAGGAGCTCCCTTTCGGGGGCTAATGGAAAATACGTTTTGCTTGGAGATAAAAAGTTTACGAACTGAGTTCCGGTGGACGTGGCCGGGTTCGACAGAAAGCATCGGACTTCAGATTTATAGACTGCGATCCGAACATTTGTAGCGAAGTTTTGAGAGTTCAATAACTTCCGAACGCTGGAAATGTGCTGCGCATTGTAAATGTCCGTCGTTTGCTTATTTAGGAGCGCGTCTGACGGCGCGGTCTGACGGTCTGACGTTATGTATGATAAGCGATTGTTATACATGTTGGGTATCGCAATGCGGTCTTCGCTTCCAATCATATTCTTTTACATAATCCAGATCCTTATATCCTAGATATTTCAGCGAATTTCGGTCAAATCAAGAAATGTTTTAATTTTTTTTTTTACTATGCTGCATATACCTAGTTTTGTGTGTTAGCAAAAATGAATAGCTCGATGTCTTGATTATACTTAGGTAGCAAAAGTGGGTTGAGCTATGTATGTTTATGAGTCGTGTTCTATAATAATGTATTTTCAGCAATGTTTTTCAACAAAATTTTCAGAGCAACAACATTTATTTCGGTATCTAAGGTAGCCATGACAGTCTACGGTTGGTAGGTACCTACTGTACTAGTGAGTTCTTTTTATTTTTAATTTCGAATGATTAAGTAATATAATAAGCTCTTAAAGCCAAGATTATGGCCTACCAAGAAATCAAACCCTCATTTATTTCTGGAATTATTCAAATAAGTGGATAAGTTGAAACGCTCGAAGCAAACGTTGTGCAAGTTTGAAGCTCATATGAGTTTAGTACCGGGAATCGCGTTCAACTTCACAATATGATTTGCGAGTCACGGACTGTCACCTTATTGTTGGCTAAGCTGAGTTAGTGCTTGTTTTGTACATGCGATCTTGTTTCTTTAATTGTTTGAACTTGATTTTGGTGACATTTTAAAAAAAGCTGGGAACATGTTCAATTAGAAAGGTAATTTGAAAGTATCAAGGCATGCCGTGTATAGCAATAAATATGTTTTGTTCTGACCATAGCTATTAAAAAGATTAATATAATGACTTCGCTAAATGAATGCCTCAAAACCTCGATCTGATATCAAACTGAGGTTGAATTTAGTGTCAATGACTTCAACCCCATAACTCTTCAACAATTCAAATACATTTAAGGTTTCGTGACGTTAGTCAATAAACAAAACAGCTTAACGTTAGTATTAAATTAACGAGCACACGTCCATTACGAGTCCCGTCGGGTCAAATTAGCCAGGTTATCAGAAAACCGTCTAATGTGCCTACTCGTAACTCTTGTTAATGTCTTTATTGGTCGTAATATATGGTCCAGACTTTGAGACTATTAAAGGAATGGCAAAAGGATTCGTTTTATTACCCACACCCCATTATAATCAGGCACGTAGTATATTGTGTAGAGAAAATCGAAGTAATATGTTATATTTCTTTTGAAAATGAGGCTTAGTGCCTTTTTGTATGAGCTTGTAAGTTCTAGTATCAAATGTGAGCAACAGTTGTAGTAGTAGTAGTTGTTCGTAGACTCGTAAATTATAAGTTTCGTAAGAATGTTCAAGTGCAGCATGATTTCTGATTAGCTGAATAATTGGATGCTTCTATAATATGTAGGTCACTGCTCGTCTATGAATCGACAAAAAGTAGAAGAGTACGAAAATATACCATGGCACACAAAATATAATACCAATCACAAAATAATACATACTTATAACAGATAAAATCCACCTACAGAACGAAAAAGGGCCCTCGAAAAAATGTCTCGTCATAAAAATAGGCAACTACTAACAATATACTTGACAATATCAGCGATATCACATAAAGAGTGGCTGCCTAACGGGGCCGGTCAAACAAACCCTTTGGACCTCTTAATTTGGCTGATATATAAGGGCTTTAGGATCTCACATATACATAATAAATTCGACGTACGTGATGGTACCGAAGCTATCTATAACACGACTAAATAGAAATGCTCTTATCGTGAGGGTAATATATTTGTAGGCATTTCGGATCGGTATTGTCACGCGAGCACGATTCGAGGGTCCGTTTTATAGTTCTTGAGTGTAAAAGATTTAAATAAAATCTCTTTGTTATGCTTTGATTGTTATGAATGGAACATTTGTAGTAAATGGCTTGTTTTATATAGCATTTGAAAATAAATCGCATGTATTTTCTCGTTTTAAACTTTATTTCGAAAATAGTATTTCTTTTTTGATCTTTTAATATTATAGTTTCTTTTAATTTTATCGGTGGACATAAAAAATATTTTTAAAACAATGACATCAATTACTTAAAGAAAAGCTTATTAGTGAACATGTTGACTTTTTTTAAATATATATTTTTTTTGTATTTTATGTTCATTACTTTGATATTTTGATTGCAGCCGACTTCAATAAATATATTTTTCAAATCAAGCCACCTTAATACCAACTTACCGACGAAGAAATCAGTTCGAGAGTTATCCACAAAATGTACTGGTCATGGTAGTATTTTGTCAAGAAATCTTTGCAAGTGTAAACCGATTAGTATTCTGTTTCGAGTGGACAGTGGTCGAGGTTCACACGCCAGCAGAATGTCCGGCGACTGGTAAATATGTGGCGGTGAAAATTGAAAACACGTAGCACTGTGCAGTCAATTGGGTTTGTACATGCCCGTGGTTGTTATTTATATACCTATTTGGATTATTAATTAAGTAAATTTTTTGTCCATTTTTACAGTTTTGTAGCTTTTGCATGGGCAAAAGCTACAACGTTGTTTCTTTATACCAATAATTAGTAACTTTTTACTGGAGTATATTTCAAAGAATAATTTTGGATGTAAAAGGGAAGTGAATACGCACAAAAAGTTTTTGTTGTAATAACCTTTTTAAGACACATTTTTATTTGAAACACAGAGTTTTTTAAGTTTTAATTAAAAAAATATTTTTTTTGTTAATAAAGCACAAACTCTTGCAAATAGTGTAGTAAAATCTTATGATTCTTTTAATTAATTTTGGTTCATAACAAACGACACGAAATACAAATGACCTCCGCTTTGAACATGATAGTATCCAACTTATAACGAGGTTTAAAGTTTAGTTTCACAAAACAAACTCGACAGCTGCAAATATGATCTCAGCTACATTTTTAATTAAAGAACAATTAGTTTCAGTTCTTGTAAATAAGTCGTAACTCTCAGACTGCTAGACTAAACAAAACAAACAAATTCTTAGTACTTACTCATTAAATTCTATCTGACTTTGAAAACTTGCTATTTTGAACTGATTAAGAATTGTTCTTACATGAAAGGGCTATCAATAAAATAATATATTACTGTCTGTTGTTTACGATCTTCTGTTTCATTCGAATATGTGGAAAAAAAATTGAGATTGTAAACTTTGCGGAGGTTTCCGAAATAATCCTATAACATCCTGAAAAATAAATGCAATCTTTTATTATTTGCCTGTCATTTGTTAATGACTGAAGACTGAACTGATTGACATTTTTAACGCCTTTTAATGTAACTGTATTCCCATTTTCAAATAAATCCTTTGAGATTGAGTTCTTTCCTTTTTAGGGTTCCGTAGCCAAAATGGCAAAAACGGAACCCTTATAGTTTCGTCATGTCCGTCTGTCCGTCTGTCCGTCTGTCCGTCTGTCACAGCCGATTTACTCGGAAACTATAAGTACTACAGTGATGAAATTTGATGGGAATATGTGTTGTATGAACCGCTACAAAAATATGACACTAAATAGTAAAAAAAAGAATTGGGGGTGGGGCCCCCCATACATGTAACTGAGGGATGAAATTTTTTTTTTCGATGTACATACCCGTGTGGGGTATCAATGGAAAGGTCTTTTAAAATGATATAAAGTTTTCTAAAAAACATTTTTCTTAAAGTGAACGGTTTTTGAGATATCAGCTCTCAAAGTCGTAAAAAGTATGTCCCCCCCCCCTCTATTTTTATAACTACGGGGTATAAAATTCTAAAAAAAATAGAGGTGATGCATGCTAATTAACTCTTTCAACGATTTTTGGTTTGATCAAAGTATCTCTTATAGTTTTTGAGATAGGTTGATTTAACTGTAATTTACGGAACCCTTCGTGCACGAGTCCGACTCGCACTTGGCCGGTTTTATAGTAAGTATTATGAAAACCTGCACTAAACAATTCTCATGAAACTAGCACAGCATCTAAATAGGACATAAGAACACTTACAAGTTTACCATGACACACTCGCTGGAGTGCGAACTCATTTTTATGTGAAAACTATGGAGTGGCGAAGTTTTTCGGCTCAGCAGCGAATGTCAGAACTTTCCTCTATTACGTACAACAGCTGAAATAAAGAGGCTTAACGTGTGTGTTTCTGATATTTCCTTACGTGGGAATATGAGATAATCTGCCTGTGAAATCCTGAAATGTTCAAGTTTTATTTTATTATGGGTTGCAATAAGGATCATGGGGATTATTTACAGAATAGCTTCTACCAAAAGTTGCATGCTCGTCTCGTAGCTACTTCGCACACCCGGATTAAAGTAGACTATAGCCTTCATTGATTAATGGGTATTCTAACACTAAAAGATTTGTTCCGGTGTTCAAACAAATTCTTCAGCTTTAGGTATAATATTAATACACTCAATAAAGCGGTCAAAACTCCATATCCCTGGATGATTCCTAGAATATTTTTTATTTAACTGCGAAAATATATGCATTAACCAGATAGGATAAGTCATCACCACTAGCAGTCAACAGTCGTAACGTGAAAGTATAAGGTTCATCATAAATTCATGTTCTTTCAGTAAAGTCTGTCTGTATCCTAAATCTCCTATAGCGGGTCTGCTGGAGGAGATTTGAACATTGTTATACTGTTACGCCTATCTCCATGTATTCACCACATTTAAATAAATAAAGGAACACAGCTCTACATTTATATCCTACATAGATTTTTATTTTATTTGCAACCGTCATCCACCTTTTAAACTCCAAACAAATAAAAAGATCTTTCACTACTTTAAAACTCAGAACATAATTAAAACTATCCATTCATTCTACGAAACTCGGTACAAAAGGACGTCCGTAACGTCACTCGCTCGCTACTTGCATGCAATCGTCAGTGCATCGGCATGCATAGCGTGACGACGCAAATGACGTAATTATGCTGGCATGCATGCGAGTGCATTTGCATCATAGTGACTGATGTGAATAGTGGACGGGGTTTAACGGGGCTCATTGATGTTTTGAGATTTCTGGCATTTGAGTGAAGTATGATGGAGTCATTAGTTAGGTCGGTATTGCACTTGTGAATATAAGTGTTGCATGTATCCATGAGCGGAGATAATGGAAACCATTTGATTATCGGCCTTTTATATTGTTATTGCACGGTACCTACACTCTTCTAATATTCTATTTCCATACAGAAAGAATGAGTGTTAATCACAATGCTCGTTAGGGATTGGTCATTTCAGATTTTAAAGTAAAAGTTTAGAATACTTGTAGGTATTACCTAATACCTCATACTCGAGAGTTTGGTGATATAAACATTAGTTAGAGTATCTGAGCTATACTTATGTAAATCACCAGCATTATAATTCAGAGACCTCAAGAGAATTACAAGGTTTTTTACGTACACAGCATAAAATGTTTGTGCCAAGAAATGAAGCCTAAAAATAGACTTAAACCCACAGTCTACGACAGTCTAAGACCTAGTATTAATTCTATCGATGGCGTGTAATAAATAAATCGCTATATAATTTATGGGAGCCGATGATAAGGCAAGCTCGCTATTAGCTCGTCGTGTGTTATTACCACACAAAACGCTCCGGTAAGCTGACTTTGTTCGATACCGATTTATTGGACAACATTTACTATTCTATTTATTAAGTATATTGATAATTATTGGTATTTTCTTTTCGGTTATAATTGTGGCTGTGGATGAAATCTTTTGTTTGACTGTCAGTTGTTTTGTGTTATTTTAATAGGCTATTAACAAATCTGAAGTCATGGGTGGGGAAACCGCACGATACAACTAGTTTACGTAAATATATTTCACAGTTATTCAAGCAATTACTAGTATGCTAGATAAATGAGGGGTTAAATGATCCAAATTTATTACAAAAAGGTTAAATATCGCGCTAATTAAAAGTTTGTACATTAGTTATTTAGTGCCCAAACAGTTTTACTTAGTAACCTCTATATCAAACGATTTAGTCTGATATAGCTAAATGCTGGGCTACATTAATATTCTCATTCCGGAGAATTAATAATATCAGTAGTTTCGACAGTTAGATAGATTTAATTTTAATCTGCAACAGCTGCACCAGATGTTTAAATTATACAGGTACCTACTTTTTTCATTAATCATTCTATTGATTGGTTATCATCATCCTTCTACCCGTATACCAATATCATTTGGGGTCGGTTCATTAGCGATAAACGAATAAAAAATAGTCAAAATAAGAAAAATATCAGCAAGCTAATCTTTTATTTTTCAATCAACTTAACACGATTACTGAAAATAATAAAACAAACACGGTATTTAATTTACCTACTGATAAAATTCTCACGTTAAACTTACAGTGCTTTCACACTGGCAGATTTTCCGCTTGGTTTCTCCTGGCCTGGCCCGTCGACGGCGACACCATTTTGTTCGTTCGGGCGGGCATCGTGCGTAAACACGACAGACAACAAACAATTGACAACTACCGGTATTAAAGATGACGTTTAAAACCAAGCAACAGCTTTTTTCCGCACGAAATGTGTTACGAGTACCTATGCGCTCAGTTGTAACGTGCGATAAAAATTGGCTAGTGTGAAAGCGCTGTTAGTATCCTCGTGTATCGTATTTCCTTAAGAAATTCCGATACTACATTATTCAGTATTCAATACAAGAATAGAAATCGGATGAGTACTGTCAGATCTATTGAGAAAAGAAATGTTCTTTCATAATTCCTACACGAGCACGTGTAAATAGAGATTATTTCGTATTATGAATCTAATACCAATGTTTGGTGAATATCTAGAATCGCTTTAGCGAATAATTTTCCCTTTTGAGTGAGATTTCTTTGGAAGACTGAGGATTATCAAATGACCCTTTCCACTTTGAGAGGTAGTGATACATAACATTCATTCTAGAGTATTCTACCCTGCGTATACCAGGGCTGTGGTAACTTTTTGAACAAACCACAGCAGGCTCACACAATAGATATTTATAAGCAACTCTTCCGAAACATGGGAACAACATTGTGACCCATCCAGGGACCAACCGCGCCAAGTGTTGAAAGAAAGAAAAGAACGAAAGAACTCAAGCGTCTTCTCCCACATCTAAACTTTTATAACAATTCCTAATCCTATACAATTTGCACGATAATTTCATTTCAAACCGCATACAATTAAATCTTCATACACAAACGTCTTGCATATCAAATAAACGACAAATACATCTCAGTCTATGGATGCGGACACAGACGTCTCAAGTGTGACAAAGTGATTAAATCTAACGGACGGCAGTGTCAATGATGTTCTCAGAATCTGGTGCAATGCACAAAGGAGTTTAGACTTGCTAATATGAATGCAGATATAACAGGTTATTCGAAGAACGATCAGGGTTTGTATTAGTTTTGTTGTTTAACTGCGGATTTTATATAAATTATGTATCTCAAGTTTCAATCTCTAATCGAAAAAAACAACGGATGGATTAGTTATTTTAATACGCAAATAATCTGTCACATATTAAACTCTGCATAAACCACTTTTTTAAATCTTTTAACATAATATTTAGAGCAGTAAATAGGTAAAAGAAAGTTCGAATTCAAATAGTGAAAATTATGACGACAAGCGTGTGTGACATTTTTTAATCCTAATAATTCCTGACATTAGCACTACATTAAAACAGTTTAGTTTTGTAAAACCCCTTAGTATAGATTTCCCCATACTTTAATCTACTTTGCGAAAAAGTGCGACATTCATTCACATCACTGTGCAGTCATAAAATGCAGCTGTCGTAAAAAGTTTTAAGAAAACGAATGCAGCCTCATTCGCCATTCTTCTCTTTGTACAAAAGTCTATTTTGACGCTTTTTCCTCATCTCATTCTTTCACATCTGTCCATTATCGTCTATTCTAATTTCTTACGCCAGTTTTAGGTGCGCCATTATTAGCTAGACTTGAAAACGTGAATTCTAGAATTCTATCTTAAAATGCGCGTTAGTATCTACGTTGAGAAACTTTTTTCAAACATACCAAAAAATGCAGGCGCCTTAGATGCTATGCCTAGTACTTACAAAGTTTCTTTTTCATATTTCCAACTGATGTTGCGAAAATATACTTTTAGTATTACCTTCAAGCATGAACTCAACACTTTTCATGGTCACCTCTGTAGCTAGGTACATTATATTGACAACAATTTTTTCTCGCTCAAACTAAGCAGCTACAAATAATACCTATTCATTCACATTACTTAGTTTTTCAGGTGTATGCATCTGCGTCCCACAATAATTTATCTGGAGATGGCCGCGGTTGGGTACATAAATCAAGTTGCGTTTTTCACGCGCGGGTACGGGAAGGGAAGTGAAGGGTTATACGGGATCTGAGTTGGGGCAGACACGGCCGGCATCTTTAGGGTTAGAATGTGGTGTCAGTTGAGTTAGTTAAGTATGTTGTTGGTGCATTTGTTTAATTAATGATGTGTGTTTGGGGTGGGAAATTGAGGCTGTGTTTTAGTACCTGTCATTATTTACTTTGTGCAGATGAACTTTATGTCTCAATAAAATACTGTTGTTGGTTTGAATGACAGGTCTAAATAAAAGTAACGGTTATGTAGTTTCATAGAAACGGCATATTTACCAGACTGAACCAAAAATATGGCTATATATTTTCAGTTTTGTCACGGGGTGAGCCATTGACAGCAACAGCTGTCTGATATGAAAATATCAAGAAAAAAAAGTGGTGAGTAAAATCAAAAAATATTTCAACTAAAACAAAATCTAGTTTTTTTTTTATACTAGGAGCTATTAATCACAGTTACATCACGATCGCCTACAATTCCTACCCGTACGTTTTTAACCGGACAACGAACCGTCAGACAAAATGCTCGCACGTGTAAAAACGAGACCGGCCGCCGTTTATAACTTATTTGTTGACCCATGGGCCACAAATAACAACATATAAAAATACACATAAATAAGTGAATTACATGAGTCAGCGTTTTCTGGGAATCTTATTTTTTTCGAAGTTAAACAATTTGCCCGTGTTTATTTTCCTGTTTTCTCTGAATAAACACGCAATCCGCAATCCTTTTTTTTGGCAACGTCATAATTATATTTTCCAAGTGGAAACTGCATTGTAACAATAATCCACAAAAACCGACAGTATTGTAGTTATTCAGCGTAAATATTCTCCACAAACGAGGAATTTCATCTTGTATCTTATGCCAAGAAATAATGAACATAAATTGTTTCCTGTCTTGGTCCACAAAAACTAGAGAGTACTGCATAGTGCCAAAGTAAACCACCAACTGAGAAATAACCACATTTCATAACCTTATAGAGCATGTTTATTTCTTTAACTTCTTAAAATGTATCATCTTCTTACTATGTATCAGCAGTCCATGCACATTTTTTAAAGTTGCCCTCGATTTCTCAGGGTTCTCATCTTCAAGCCCTGGACCTAATGGCAATGGGACTATTTGGGAAGGACACGCTTTTAAATAAAAAAAGAATTGTTCAAATCGGTTGGCAGAGGTATGGAACAAATATAAAAAATACAACCATCCGAATTAAGAATCTCCTTCTTTTTGGGAAGTCGGTTAAAAGTATGAGCGAGAATAATGAAATTTCAAATATTGAAACTTTTTATTACATACTAACAATGCATGTATGGTTTGTAAATTGGCGCTCAAATATGTTTCAAAAAATACATTGCAACAAATATTTAACAAGGGAATCGTGGATAGTGGCAATTTCCCCTATTAGTCGATTTCACATTTTATTGTAACACATTTTTAGATTCACGGAAATTGGGATACATTCTGTTTTAGTTTTATATTGAATGAAATTGAACACTTTTCCAGAGTGCTATATTTTCCAGTTAAAAATAGCTTTTTTTCTGTTTTGTCACAAAGTTTTTGGGTATCATAAATTCATTGTATACAACAAACTACTAGTTATAAATCTGGTCCCATATACATACGCTGCTAGTTGACGATAATTTTAATTTATTTAAACTTTTTTTCACAGGATTTATCCTATAACTTACAATATAACGCCTTATGTAACACCTATATATTCAGACAATTTATTAACCTTTACTGGTCTCTGAAACACTACAATATTTTTGTAATCAGTTCCCGGGGTTCACGCAATTGAACTACACAAACTCTACAGCTTTATTATGAATATGAATTCACTGACTTAGCACTACAATAATTAGCTGTGAGCTAATTTCCTCACCCGTACCTACCAGATGCTAACCCGCATTCCAGCCAAACTTAATTCCAAGTAGTAAACTACGAACTCTGCCAAACCCATTAAGTTCTTGAACATAATGTTACTAACTTTTCCATTACAGTTTCTTTAAGCCGCGAGAACAACACAGAAGCAAATAAAACATTATTAGCATAATTTTTACCGCAGACTCTCTGCTTGGTATTTGGTACTGTTGCTCAATTTACGCTAAAACTAAAAACCTGGTGAGATTTTTGGCTTGGAGATAGTGGTTGTCTGGCGATATCTGTTCATCACCTTAGGATATGGATAGCCAGTGTTTATCCGGGACTCGAGATGCTAGAAAGAGGGATGAAAGTATGCTGGTGAAAGCTTTATCTCTCGCCTATATTTAATGATTTATCCAGCCTTAAGTAACGAGTAGCGCTAGCGCGCCTTAATAAAGATTGGCCTGATAGCCCGTTCTAAGTTATTAAACCCCAAGCTAACCAGACATTACGCACAACAAAAGTCTAGGTTTAAACATTATAAAAGGCCCATAAATTGCCTACCAGCCATTATTACTTTTAGTCAAAACTCCGGCCCCACTCTGGCTTAATTCAAATTTATTTTTATTGTGAACGTAAAATGATTGTTTAGCCGAATGACTGCTAATGTTGCGTGCTAATAATGTTGCAAAAATTTACAAATTATTATGTTATTATGACTGTTTTATGGGCCGTTTGTATTTTGAGGTTTTTGTGGTGTAAATTATTTAACGTTTGGCTCATAAATTTTCAGACATATTTTATAATGGACTGTAGCCCTCAATACAAAAAAAAAATGTGATATTTATCTGATTTGAATATAGTTTACAGAATAAGATTAGGTGTATAACATAAGAGTGATAAATAATGCCTATTTTATTGCATTATTGAAACGCCTCCACCGCTTACAGGTAGATACCGACATTTTGCTTTCTAACCAATCCCAAAATTGGCTTTCTTTAAATTGCAAATAAAAAAAAAACATTAATTTTGCAAAACAAATACCAATCCTGCATACATAAAAACAATTCTAATTGTATCTTAAACAAACAAACCGTTTTCCCTTCACACAAAATTACATATAACCCACAAACAATACACAGCAGTGTATAATGTGTATGCTGACCAAAACAACGCCGGATAAAAACATAATAAAAGTATAACCGTATTAGAATTTGGGGAATAAAAAAATAAAGCTGCAAATAAAAGTATAAACGGGGACAAAAATAATATTCAATTTGGCATCGCTGCGTAAGGGCGAGTTCATAAAGTTGCGCTATGGGTACTTGTTATGGGGTCATGGGGGAACATGCAAAGCGCGCCAAAAATGTAGGTATGATGTACTGGGGTTCATGGCACGAAGTTAGTGCGGTATTTTGAGATGTACCTAATGGGTGTTTAGATAATGCCCACTTAAAATTAGCACATCGTTGTCATTCATGATGATCAAAAGTTTTGGTTTCTTTTACTCTACGGGTTAAGTAATCTATTCTCGCTTAGTAGGTACTAAACTCCCAAAAGCAAAATAAAAATCTCATACATCAACTCGTAACATTTACTAACTCGTTGTCTCTTAAGTATTCCAAATTCTCATCATATAAATAAATATAAACTACACAAATAAACATAGTAAACACGCACATAACATCTAGTTACACCCAAACTATTGTCACCATATTTCATTTCAAATTACACCGACGCACTTCACGTCACTCCCACTAACTTTGCTAAGTGAAACTGTATACATATTACATTCATACATGTATATTTGTATACTTGTATACACGCCTTGGTGGCAGCGCCCTTACAAAGTGGGACTCACGCAGATATTATGCAAAAGCCACAAGTAATTATTCCGAGGATGGTCGGCAACCAAACAACGCAACACAATTATATACAACCAGCCCTTATAATGTATACTTTTATATATATAAAATATATGTTGATATATCTAATTGTTTATTATGAAATTGGAAAATTATATTCTTGAACCAAATAATTGTGTCCATAAATAAATGTTTTTGCAGTACATTGTATGGGTTACGTTATTAATTCTGTACAATAAATCTTTATAGAAAAGCCCTCGTGTTTCTGTGACACGATATCTATTCATTCGTCTACATATTGTAGTGAATTAAGTAAATTGTTTTATAAGAAAAGCTTCAAGTTTAAACTTTGGATCATTGTAGCCGTAAAAACATGGCAACCTAAAGTTAGTTCTGCAGACTTACTAAATTAGTCGTTTATATTCTAAAAATAAACTTTAATAATTTTAATAGATCTCAATAGATACTTCAAGCTCTCAAACGGCCAATTCACTCTTTTCACAGAAATTCTCTTAGTCGAGAGGGCAATTATTCTAGTCTCAAATTCACCCCGAGTACACTTAGTTTAATAACTTTTAATTCTGCCCATTAACCCCCACCCCATTTGATTCTTGTTCGCTATTTTGACAGTTCCGAGGAGTTTCCATAATAGCCCCCTTAGTCTTTGAAATTCAAACCATCTTTGTAACAAAAGTTTTTTAATAACGTTTTGACAGAAAAAATGTTCATTTAACTTTTTATCGGCGGTCTTAATCTAGATTTGTTGGTTAATTTTTCTGTGTGACTGTACGTTGGAATTAAAGTTGGATTAATTTTAAGAGATAAGTAAAGTTTATTTGGACTTCATTACTTGTTCTTACAAGTTCGCATTTGTCCTTATAAGATTATAATTATTTCGTTTGAAGCTGATTACGCACAGAATTGATCTATTGTCATTATCAGGATATTACTGGTTACGTGTGACAGTGGAGGCGTTCTAATCTATCATAATGTAGATAAACTAATGGTTTCACTAACCTCTCGTAATTCATACTTAGCGTCAGATAATTGTGATATAATTAGTTGGAAATAAACATTCATAATTGTATCATCATTCTTGGTTAAAATAAGTGCAAATCTACTATAACTTCAAGTACGATTATATTTATTTCTAGTAATAGGAGCCCCTCATTTTTTTAGATCCTATTAAGACGTACGATAATTCCTTTATAAAGCTGAACTTACTTAAATAAGTAAAAACAAGAGCTATTTAATAAAGAATAAACTTTACGATTATGAAAGTCTATGCTCGCTTAATTTACTTTTCAAACTAAGTTCATAGATAGTAGTTGAAATAGTTTTCTATCTGCTTGTATGTACAGAGTGATGTGTATGTAGGTATACAGGATGATGTTTTAACTGAGTATGAATAAGTTTGATCTACTATTTCTAAAACTTATGTAACAATTTATGATCTACTCAAGTATTAGCAAATCATTCCCATCTTCCTTACCTAAGTTCCACGGCCAAGTTTCCAACTAGCTCCGTTCCAAAGTAGATTCTCCCGGGTGTCATAAGAACTACCAAGGGAATTGTTCACACGGAACCCGGGTATCACTGGGTATAATCTGTGCAGTTACCTGGTATTAACCGGGTTATTATCTGTCCGCTATGTAGGACAGATTCGATTGCATATAATTCCTTTGTGATTGCTTGTGTTATGTGTGTAGCTGTGGCGGTGGTTAGTGGTGAATTGAGGTTCGAAGATGTCTGAAGTGCATTTTTAATTGCATTTCTAGGTGTAAAAAATATCAGTTTCTTGGAAAATTTTCAAAAGCAAAAGGTTTTTATATAGTGGTAAATTAATAATTATTTTCTTAACATAATTTATCTCATTTTGGGCCGATTCATTTATCAGTTTACTACTAAAAAAAACTGTCAAAAGGTCAGTCAAAAGTTACCTGACGATTTAAAAATTGGTCCTTAACGAATAACGAAATCACAGGTCCTTATTATTCTGGCAGTACCTAAGTACTAACTATAGAATACGGTATCGAAAATACATGCTACAATTTTCCAACAAAGAAAACCTTATTCCTTACCTCACGTCACTGCACGTTGCAGTAAGGTGCACATTTTAACTTCAGGTTATATTTAATGGCAACCCTATAAGTTGGTTCACGCGACGGAGACGTATCGCGCCGATAAAACACGACCCGACGTGTCAGAACATATTTACCTTTTAACATGGAGGATGTAGTTCGTGGAGGGTTCAGTTTTGTATTGAATACTAGCTTCAGCCCGCGGCTTCGCCCGCGTAGTTCGGTTATATCACGTTTCCAAGAGAATTCTTTAAAATTTCGCGATAATAACTATCCTATGTTCTTTCTCAAGGTCAACTCCACTCTGTACCAAATTTTATTAAATCAGTTCAGTGGTTTAGATGTGAAAGCGTAACAGACAGACAGTTACTTTCGCATTTATAAGATTAGTAGGGATACTGTGCCGTGTGCAATTAACTTTCATTCTTCAGTTGTACATTCTGGGCTTTAATTCCTCGCTTCTATAGTACACCTACAGTCCAATATATTATTGTCTGTTAAAGTAGCTACGTCTGTTAATTCTGGTTTCCATGTATATTTCTCTGTCATAAAAAATAGTACTGCATAGATTCTATGATTTCCATAGTCAAATGACGTCATGATCATTTTGAATAAATTACAATAAAACAGCTCCAGTGTACCTTTCTGGAAAAATAATTGCATTACAAACCAAACCATCCGTCATTCGTATAGTCAGTTTTATGTTTTTAATATTGAATCTCCATTTAGGTATTATCTGCTCTATGTTTAGCAACACGTATGGCTTCCGATCAACGTGTAACTTTATATTAATTACCGGCAAGGCAAAGTGGTGTAATATTTTAATGGGCAATTAGAGAATAGCTTCCATGTTTATCCGGATAATTTATACTATGATATTTATCTAGTTGTAACCTATTGTTCAATGTATTGTTTTGAACATAATAATATGTTTTAAACGTGAAATTAATACGCCGGAGTTACATTTAGGAGTAATTTTAGTGCGAGTTGTTAATTAAACTATCTCGTTCATTATTTATTTAAGCTGAAATTATGACATTTATTTTGTGAAATTCGCTGTATATTATTAAACCAACATCAAACCAGCACTTACCTAATATATTTTCTAGGAAATTTAGTTTTATTAATAAAAACGTAAAAATGATTCATCAATTTAAAAAACAGCTAAATCGATCAACTAAACCTTTTTGTGAGTTTTAAAATCATGAAACAAATATTATAAATAATAATTAATTTATTATGAAATATAACCTGATCTAACAGACAGCTCATAAAGCTTACATTTAATTAATCAAACATTAATAACGTGAACCATTGCTGGTTCTGATGGCAATAAAGACAGAGATTCATCACGTGTGGCAAGCTATGTAGCGGGAACATTGGTAATGTTACGACCTTAGATTATCTAACCAACTGGAGACGGCACCGCCTTCAAAGATACGACTTTCAAGAATACGAAAACGCCACTCATACTCATCTGTAGGTACACGTGTGTAAAGGTGCACCTTGCCTTTGTAAGACTCGGTGACTCGGCTATTTCTGAACGCTTCCGAGCCGTAACGATGAAAATTTGCAAGTATTTCAGCCACATTACTATGATTTGATGTAAAACATTTGTATGTATGTGATCGAGAAATGCATGAGAGAGCTATCACATTACATGAAATCCACATCTCGTCTTTATCATGTAATGTGATTGGTCGATCCCCACACGTCTCAGCTCCACTCGTCTCCGCCTCAGTGGAGCCGCAGCCTTACTTCAACTCACTGCTTGGGCAGTTTTTTTCGCTTAGAGATGTGTTCAAGGTGGTTCCAGTGGGTTAAATAATCTAAGGTTACGACCGTATTACACTGAGGCTGCGATTTTGGCTACTTGGAAGTGTCGTTAAACTTAATGGTAGTGTCACAGAGCAAGATGGCGGATTTAAATAAAGGTTTAAGGTATTTTACTGTGTGGCTCGTGGAATTAAAGATCGTGTAATGGTGGTAAAGGATTTGGTTTTGTTTAAGTATAAGGGTGTTTACATGCCTTTGTTGAAATAAATAAGTTTGCACAAAATTTTCAATTTAGTAATTAATTATTTTACTTTGAATTAAAAATCCATGGGTGATAAGTTATTTCTCTACTTTCTGTGTCTTCCATTGCATGTCACGAGCTTCGTCACATTTCTTTTATCCTAGACGACGCGCGAATTAAGATATTAAAAAAAAAGAAACATTCGTAATAATAACTCTGCCTGAAATAAGTTATAGTTACCTGTATTACTTGATGCTTAATACATATAACATGGGTACATAAAGTCAATTTAATTACATCAATTACACTTACTTAGCGCACAAAATAATAAAACCTAAAACCCCCACAGTATATAAAGCAACAATTAAACCAATAAAATACGAAAATGCGTTCAAATATAGCGCTGCAGGCCAACCCCATTCTATCCACCCTCAGGCCTTAAATACCTACGAAACATGGATAACAAAATGACTAACGGAGATGCCATAAATAACGCCATATGTATGTCTTAAGAAAACAGCGCGCCAACATGCGGGTGTTCAGGGGTCGAGAACGTCACCAGCTCCGTTATCATATGCCTTCTTTAGAACCCACCCAGTTTTAAAATAAAATCACTAATCAATCAAGACCTATCTTTGACAGATAAGTCGTTATTTTACAAAGGAACTGATCGTTTTAATCACGCCTACCATGACCTACAAGAATGCACCTAACCTACCTTTCTTATGGCATCTCCGCTACCTTTCCTACCTCCATGCTACGAACTGAAACGAAATGTCGATACTTTCATAAAACTGGCCCGGCTTAACGACTTTTGCAAGTTAAACCGTTTCACTAATACAAACCGTTACTAACTCTCAACTCGATATTTAAGCACTTTCGTATCGATTATTACAGGCTGTGCTTTTTAGAGCTTTCAGCCAATTTGAGTGTTTGTAATAAATATGATTTATGCACAATATTAATTGTGAGATTTATTGGCCTATTTAGAGGGGAGCCTGTTTTGAGAAGCTGCTGTTACGTTTTGATTACTTGCATTTTATTGAAGTTAGGTAATTATGAAGTACTGCAGAGTCGTAAAAACAAAGTTAAACACTCGTTTGTATTTAAGGGTTTTAAAAATATGTCAAGGATCAACTTGTTAGTGATTTTTTGCCAGTTCACATAACAAAGAAAAAGAGGTCCTAACAATTTCCAAAAATGTAAAATACAAGCAAACTTAAAACAAAGCAAGTATCTTCAAAACCGATTCATAAAAACGTTCTAATGTTTCCAATAAACCGATTTCCAACCAATTGACCAAAAATAAAAGGGACCTCTACGGTTTTCAGTTTCAGTGGAATTACTTGAAAGAAATTGCTCTGTCTGACATAATCCTTTGATCCCCTATTACTTCATTGTTTCAAGAAATAGCAGAAATTATATTACTTAGTATTTTTTGCTTCCAAACTTCTTAAAGTCGATTACCATTTCTTTTTCACAAAAAGAAGTATTTATTGGTAATTTTTGAACAAAGAGAATTTTATAAAGTCTCAAATGAGCGGGTTTATTTTGTGGGTACGTACTGTTTAAAATTAGAATAGGGCTTTGAGTTTGGGATAAAATATCGATTTTCTGATTTATGTAAATTGTTTGTTGATTGATAGGTACCTACCTAAACTAAAATGCTTTGACAACTACCTACTTAAAACAATTATTATAGGCTTCTGTAATATTTAATGCCTTCCAAGTTAAGAAATATAAGCAAATTCTGTAACTTCTTGAATATCTTTTCAGTTACCATTTTCTCTTCGACGCTTTCAGAATACATTTCCGTTAAGAGTGTATCAAAAAAGCCTTCTGGGTACATTACCCGGTGACAGCGATGAGGAGCAATTTTTTGATGCAATGTATTAGTTTTAAGTTGTAAATATAAGTTTATTTTTAATTTTTAAAATTAATGTAAATATTATGTAAATATTATAAAATAAAGAATACCATTTCAAAAAAAAAAAAAAGAGTGTATAGAATATAGAATAGACATACATACTCCTAACGGAACACACTTGTATATGGTTTATATATTTAATGTATTTTTAAGAGTATTTTCAAAAGACAAACTGGATAGAAAATTATCACCAGCAGAAACTAACAAGGGCAAACTAAGACTAGTCGCATCTGCTTCCATCAAAATTATATGTTCTCAACAGATAAATAAAGTATATCGAGTTACCATAGTACAGAGCCCTTCACTATATTTCGAACTACCATCCGTCTTACTACGCCTCACCTACTTACTTCTAAAACACCTAAATCGAAGCAAACTGAAACTACAATAAAGCAAGCTAAACGCCGTAAATACGTAACAACAATAACAAACGGTGCATAACTTCAAACCATTAAAGGGAAAGACAAAAGAAAACCCATAAAACTCTGGGCCCAAAAGTTCCAAAATGGCCGAGAAGATGGAAGGTAACAATTGGGTAGGGACCGGTTGAACCCGTTTCAATTGGGAACATTCGTCTAGTGTGGCTCTAATACCGTGTAATCATTCATTTGGTGCTACTTCGAAGGGAACAATCCAGATGAATTGTTCCTAAACGGTGCGTACACCTGATGGGTCTGGTGTCTTGGGATTTTTAAGGTTGAAGGTTTTTGGCTTTTGAATTTTATATGGTCTTCATTTGCAGTGATGATCCATTAAAAGCTTTTGGTCGAAATAAATTGTCTGTGGCATAAGAATTTTAGAATTATTGCGACCATCGGTCCATTTATGAAATGCGATGCAAAGAAGTAAATATAAAATAAATTGAGAGACCCTTTCAACAATTTTTGTTTTTCATAATATCTTGAATACTTGAATGAAATCTCAAAGATATAATGATAAAAATATTTCAATAAAGAGTGTAATATAATATGATTTGCATGCTGTAAACGAAAAACTTTTGGATCCAATATCAATTTAATTTCGATGTGCAAACTTCACCCACATTGCGAAATAAGATTTGTAATATTATTTTAACTTCTCTCAAAAATCGTTCAAACGAATAATATTTTTACGAACTTGGTAAAGAATTTCCGATTTAAAATCAGCTGGTAGAATATTATGATTAGTTAAGTTGAGGGTAGGTTGCACCATTTAATTACAATGATAACCAAACCATAACCAGCCATGAAATTGTCGCCCATTGGTCAGATCGGTCATTTGGCGGCACGTTACGGTTTGTTATCTATCATTATCGTTAAATGGTGCAACCCACCCTTAATAATTTTACAATTCAATAGTCTTGATATTTACGTAGTTCGTTCAAGGTATATTTTTCAAAGACCCAGCCCTGCCGATAGTAATAGAGCCTTTTCCAGGAGGAAAAGCATTTTAATTATTACTTCGAATGAAACTGCAGTACGGCCGTAATAGGAAGAAATATTTATGCGTATAATTTCCCAGCGGTATAATCAGTATTCCTGATTACTATGTTATCGTGTGTAAGTATTAATTAGTGCCCTCGGGGAATCGTGGCCCCTAACTGTCTACATCAAGCCGGCAATTCATGAAACCCTTGCTGCGTTAATTATACAATTAATATTACATTTGCCAATCTTTTTGTGTAACTAATAAATAATATGGTAAATGGTAAAGACACAATATGGTCTAGAAGTCACACGTAGGTATATTGATTTATGTAACACTCTCTAATTGGTATTATTTTAGATCGATTTTGTAACAATGCACCAGATAGGGTTACATGGGAAGATGTTTAGCAGTAATTTTATATGATTTACCATTATTTCTCCAATTAAAAAATAACTTCGCGCGATTGTGCCGCATATTTTTCTCTTACCATATTCTTCTGTTTTTGTTTTGTGTGTTTTTTATATGTATAGTCGCTTTTGTTTCCGCGCCATGAACGCGAATAAACATTTTGATTTGAATTTTTTCGGTTTGTTTGACGCGGTTTATTTTACAGAAACGTTGATTACTTTTTACCTGATTTTGGAAAATGATACTCTCGGTATATGCGTAAAACCACCGGAAATAGCTAGTCTTTAATACCTACTAAAAGGTCAAAGTTTTAAATGAATGTAAAAAGTATATATTGTAGTCATAGGTAAACACTCGAAAAGACAAAAGAAAACATTAGAAGCTTTTGTTTTGCCAAGTTATTATTGCAAGACATTCGCAATATTATTCATAAGTTAAAATATCATGTTTATTATATTCGAGTGATGTTTTGTTAACCTTTGATTAGGCGGAGTTTCAAGCCAAGATGGTTTAATAGATTGAAAGGTTAAATAATTGACTATAGCGTGTATGTAAATACATATGAATTCTACATAATACTGAA
Source organism: Helicoverpa armigera (assembly GCF_030705265.1). Classification (NCBI taxonomy): domain Eukaryota; kingdom Metazoa; phylum Arthropoda; class Insecta; order Lepidoptera; family Noctuidae; genus Helicoverpa; species Helicoverpa armigera. The sequence continues at coordinate 656,355 of NC_087132.1, read as the reverse complement.
ATAGAAACGAGAATTATTTGTTAAAAAAAAAAAACGAAAAAAAATAAGGTTTATAACAATTTGACTTTAATTACGTTTGTGAAAAATGCAACACCTGCCAAATATTTCAGTAACATTTCAAAGTTAAACATCCTCATTAAAAACAGTTAATTAAAGTAAAAAACTAACTAGGACACAACGAGATGAACCAAACTAGAATAGTGGTCAATTCGGCTATTACGAGATACACCGATCTCAACAATATCGAAAACCAAAAAAGTAGGTAATTTGTAAAATAATCTAATCAAGTCGAAACTCGGTTATATTAGAGAGACTCTATTATTGGATCAAACTAAGAGTGACCTTTTGACACAAAGAAGATTATACAAGTATTAAAGCTCTCAACTCGGCAACCGCCAACTTTCGTGATGTCCCTATTAATTCTATAAGTTCTCAAAACTCTAGGACAAATTGTCAAAACAAATCAATGTCAAAAGCGTATTAATTAGGTTAACTAACTTTGTGCTAACTTATTATCTTCTGCTTTCCTGATAACTTAAATGATAATGTGATTTCGCTTATTTGTTAAGTTCTCTCTGCAAAACGTCTGCACTAATAAAGGTAGATTTTGTCATGGAGATAGATGGTATCTGAGCGTCGGTTATAGGTTACATTTTGTATTAACTGCCTCGTTGGTCTAGCTGTCGCAAGTGCGGCTGCTGAGCACGAGGTCTCGGGTTCGATTCCCGAGTCGGGCCGAAATCGCTTTGTGGGTTTTAGAAGACTTTCACAAAGCAGCCCGGAGCCTGGAAGCTGGTGATTGATACACCCGTGCATCGGAGAGCACGTAAATGTCGGTCCTGCGCCTGATCTCTCTCCGGTCGTGTCGGATTGCCGTCCCATCGGGCTATGAGAGTGAAGGAATAGGGAGTGCACCTGTGTCTGCGCAAATGCTCGTGCACTATAATATCTCCTGCGTAGTTGGCTAATCTCCTTACATGAGAACAGCCGCCGTAGCCGATAATCGGCTAGGAGGACATCATCATCACATTTTGTAAAGGTCCGTGAAATTCCGTGTCCGTTCTCTTCCGGGTAAAACCGGGGAATAAAGCTAGTTAGTTATTTGATATTTATACCAACACTGCGAATGGAAATGCGAATCGTCGGGAAACGAAGTTTGTGTAATATTACGTTCCTTTGTTTGAAATTTCCATACATTTGTACAGTTTTAATTTTGCTCTGCTCTCGGCTGAGCCCATTTCCATACTAATTTCGGGATTAAAAATAAGCTGTGAAATTTTAATGGCCTCGGCCGTGGTGTACAATGTTCGGTTTGATGGGGTTTGTTTAATTAGCTTGTACCTAAGGGAAAATGGCTAATATACCTATGTATATAATCCATAAAACCGGCACTCTCAAGGTCCATGCTACATAGAACCAACAATTCTAAAGCTAAAATATTTTAAAACTCAACTTTGACCTGATTTTGAAGACCTTAGTTCGAAAATATTTTACAGAATTTTTCTTGCGCCATTGAAAAGCTAATTAAAATTTCAGCCAACGAGACTCACTTCATCTGACCCAAAAAAACTTGAAACTACTAACCCTTACAAAGTGCAATTGTTTCAAAACCATTTCGCGATATTTCACGCTACTGAGTACAAAACAGCATAAAAATGATAAACGGCGAACCGGGGACACAGATACATTCGCTGAAAAAACATCGCTTTATTTTATAAAGCGTAATTTAAGGAACGCTTGTACTGAAAAAGTATTCAGCATGATTTATTTTTCAATTTGTCTTGTTAGTTTAAAAATTGTGTTTTGGTTTTGGTTATGATTTTTATGAAAGTTATTACAGCTCTTGATCTAGGTTTCTTCAATTTTCTAGATGAGACCTTGTTAACAATTGAGTAATATAATACTGTTTCTATCTCATGTGCAAATTATTTCAAAGAGGATAATTTTGATTTCGCGTTTTATTTGAAAAGTACAACGTGTGTTCACTTTAATATTTAAAATGTTGTCCCTATCAAAACTAGACCCATCTTATCAATAAGGGAGGCACATTCTTGCAATAAATTTCCACCACCAGGTAGACCGGGTCACCTTAAATAATCCCTTATTCGGTTCTTTCGACACTTACAGGAAGATGGCGGCTTATCTACCGGGCCTCGGCATAACCACTTCCTGTTGACTTAAAATATCGTTTGTCTTGTAATCCAATATTCCGGAAAAAACATTCTAATGCGAAAAGGACCCAATTCTTACATTTCCCTTTTTTCCTTTCAAGTGGTATAAGTTATTTGGCTGTGCTATATCGTCGGTTCGATTGTTGGATGATGTGAAATTAGGTATCTATGTATTTTCCTCATCACATTGCCAAAGAAAAAACATTACCTTTATCTGAAAAAGGTATTTGGCAACAGTCGCCAAAATATCTATAGACATCTTCATACCTTAAACTACTATTATCAAAATCATCGATATGCAAATAGCAACTATAATACAGAACATCCCACCACTAACCTATTCACATCACCGAAATTCAGTTTAATCACGAATTTCCATCAAGACTTGGAGATTACCTCAAACTTGCTACATGAACTAAGTATTTATGTAAAGGAATACTGCCGAAGTAGACTACGTAGCTATAATCTCCTCCTAATTCGGCCATAATTCACAGAACTTAACCTTAACCATTTGATCATCCGCGGATTAACAAAAAGACGGTTACGAGTAGTGATGTGCGAGTGTTGTCGATAAAATGTGTAACAATATAATTACGTGATTAATAATGCTAGTGTTTGCTGAGATTGTAATACAGTTTTAAACATTAGGACAAAATGATATGTATACTATACGTACAATAGTTACCGATATATTATGTAGACTACATAAGAATTAACACAATAAGAAGACTCCAACGTAATAAAAAGGCAGCCCGCCTTACAGTAACCACTTAGCCGAAAAGATACGAAGATGTCTCCCACTTAGCCTAAATTAAGGCTCTCAGTATTCAAAACCCACAGCGGAAACTTAATAGCAACAGTAGGCCCATATTCTTTAGCAGTTAAAAAGCGGGAAAATTGTTTTATGGTAAACGAAACAAAAGTTTCTATATTCGCGAGGTCGGAATTAAATTTCAAAAGTGGATTCTATAAAAAGTAAAAGCCTATTCTCTTTGTAAATATTTTATTTGTTGTTTAACTGAAATTAATAAACATTTTTAGGGTTTGTTTACGTAAAATGCCTAAAAATTTCAATTGTTATAGTCGACCAAAAGAACGTTTTCAAAATGAGTAATTTATCGATAAAATCACCGCAATAGAGACATGAAGACAACACTATGTTCGGAAGCTCCAAGCAAGAATCTTTCCTATGTAAATTTATTGCAATACTCGGCGCGCCCCGCGGGGTTGGTCGCCGTACAAACACGCCAGACGTTCCCTCTGATATTTAAATCAGACAAAATAGGGACACTTGCGGTATTGTACGTCTCAATAGTGGTTTGTGGTTTGCTTTATTGAGATCACCACATTTTTGTGAAGTTGGTTTACGGTCTCCTGAGAGGCACTGTTTGAATTGAGAGTCTGGTCTAAGCTTTTAAAAACGGAAGAGAAATGTGTGTTGCCATGTTGTATAAAATGTACGTACCTATCTACTTAGAGAATTTTTACATTATGTGTTATTTATGCAAAACATTTCATTACATTTGCCTCTTTCCTGGAAATTGATCATATTTTAGTCAAATAAAAAACAAGAGGTGTTAAAAACAGTCTAATGCAATTATTTTTTAACACAACATTCTGTCACGTGTCAAAAAATAACAGGATCACGTCTGAACTCTAAAATAAACAGCAAATAAACTATTTAAACTCGTAAAAGGATAAAACTGAAATCAAATTCAAAATGTGTCACCGGGGAATAATCCTTCGCTTTTAAAACAGACACTATCGCAGCCGCTGGGACATTCTGCAATTTATTTCTTTACAAACATGGGTGCCGTTCGGCGTTGCTCGTGAATTTATACTAATCCTTTCAGAATTTGTTAGTGTTTGTGTGAAAAGTTAGAAGTGGAATATTTGTACTGGATTTATTTGAGATGTTAAAACGACGTTTTACCTTAATTTGTACTCATTTGATTTTCATACAATTTGACAGGGTGTGTGTATCAAATTAGGTTGTTTTTATATACTAACCAGAAAAACCTAGTAGGTAAAGTCTTTATGGACTCTTCAAAAATGTTGTGTAGTTTTCTACTTCTACTCCTATTATTGCTATCTGACGGGCACAAAATAAATTTTGAAACGTTAAGGTTTAATATTAATGAAAAAACTATTCAAGTGACTTTGTACAAGAATTGACTCAACGCAGTAATTTAAACTCGCTTAAACTATTCAGGGACCTCTGTTTATCAAAAATTTTAATAACTACTTAAGCAAACATTCTCAAAATAACTTAGAATTTTATATTAAAATCCAAAAATTGCAGAATAGCTCAGATTGCGGGAAAATAAAATACGTTCGTCGTTCAGTCATTGTGAACGACAAAGCAATTTGAGATAATGAATATGTTTGCAAAATGACTGTGTGTCGTGTTGTGTGTTGTACCAGGTTGGTGATCGACTTTGTTTTTTACTTGTTAGATCTTTTGCTTGTTTTTAGTTTAGTTTTGTGTGAGGAGATTTTAAATTATCACTTCATATTGGAAAAAGTGTGGGTGAAGTTAACGGACTTTGCGTGTTTTTTAAATATTTATTTATTTAATACTTTTTGCACATTTTGTACTTTACCCTTTAGACTTTATTAGCGCAGTCTAACCGTATATTCACGGTTAGACTGCGCGTACCCATAGAAGTTCATAAAATCAACAATGATGATGATTTTCACCCTGAATTACAGACCACAACCATAGACATCAGTTCCTAATATAAGATTCCATTATCACTTTCCGAGGTTAGATTGGATATTATTTTCATGCATAATGCATTTAATTATTACTCAGTATTCAGCAAAAAGTACCCGATTCAATCATTTTTGCTTTTGCACAGAAAGATGGAAATTATCAGAATAACAACTGTTACCTCGAAAGGTTATGTATTTACCGCTTAGCATGCAACGTTCTTTCTTTGAAAACTGCTAGGACCAAATTGAGAATCCCTTTTCTGAAGTCGGTCAAAGATTTTGAAATCCCTTTACATGCAATTTTGAAATTTTCTGATGCATAACGTTTTTGATATATATATACTTAGTCTTTATTTTTTCTGTCCTAACCCTTCACATTTTTAATATAAACAGCTACCTAGGGTCTACGTTTTTATCTTTCCCTTCGTACGTAGTAGATCCGCGTGAACTACCCCACTATAAGTTCTATTCAAGCGTCCATTATATAAATTGCATTAGGTCCACAATGTTACAGAGAAATATGAAAATGTGAGCAGTCTGTATGCAAAAAGGTCGATCGCTGGCTGCGACGAGATGATATTTTATTACCATCTACATTATTATAGTCTGGTTTGGGGTTCCTTGGTCAGAATCATAAACTAACAAATCAAAATTTCACTGAATATTTCTAAGATTTATAAACCTTTATATTTGAGGCAGAGGTTGACAGCATAGAAATGTGAAAGAAAAGATAAATAGGTACAGTTTAATACAATCTCATTAAATAAATGCAGCGTATATCACTTGTTTTGGGCACTTAATTCTACCTAATAGTAGAGATTTGTAAAAGCACAGAGCGTACCCTACATGAAAACTAAACTTGTGAATAATCTGCTTATCTTCCATATAAACACTCGTAATCTATAGTGACTATCAATACAAAAACAATCCAAAAAGAATATTGTGTAATGCATAACATATACGGAACCATTGTACAAAATAAATCTCAAACTTAACCTCCTTACAACGGGCCGAACGTTCTGCAATATCGTGGAAGCAGGTTTTAGATAAAATTGATTTTAGCTTTAAAATAAAACCTACGAGATACATCGCTGAATATTGCCGCTCCGCTTTATGCAAAACAGTTTCTATATTAATTTCTCTATTGATTCTTTGTTATCTGGGGAAGGGCTTACACAAGCACACTTTAATATTCATTAATTACGCTGGGCCGATAATTTGTGAACTGTATGTAGGATTCAGTAGCCATTGAAATGTACTAACTAGTCACCATGGTATATATATAGTCTGCATGAGGCTCAATCAGAGCCTCAATAAAACAGTAAAACTCTGTAAAGTTTAAAAAGAAAGTAGGTACAAAGTTTTGCAAACAGTGAAAGACTATAGAAGATTTATTATTTTGGAAGTAGCGGAATGCAATACACTTGCATTTTATCAGGTTTCTTAAAGTAAAGCCCAAGAAACACTAAAATACAATCAATATACCCAGTACCCTACTCATACAAAAACTAATCCTATGTAGCAAATTAATCAATTTCCCTTCTCATGTACAACACAATTTCCTCAATATTCACGTTTTTCCCCAACATGACTGGTCCATTTTATGCATAGTTATTTTGGCGAGTACCAGGAGATCATAGCTATAGAGGCGATTACGTGCCTGACTCGTGCGTGACGTAACTGTTGTTGTTACTGTAAACATGTCACAGTGTAGACTGAGCAGTAGGACAGCTCCGTACAGATAATGGGGAATAGTTTGAGAAACTGTTGAGTGTTTCATCATCCTCCTGCCCTTACCCTGAGTGTTTATTGGTATTTATAATTTTAGAAGGTATGTTTGTTTGTGTATTATTGCATTGGATAATAAGGGATGAGTAGTAAACTTTTCTTTTTTAGTACATCTGGATAGTTTGTTTTCTTTTTCATTATTTTTGCTTATAATGTACAATGGCATACTTAACGCCTTAGGCATCCTACACCAGTCTACTAGTACCTAGTATTTGAATAGATGTGTTTATGTCGATTATAAATTATATTCATCTCCTTACAACCAGTTATTTTTAAGGCATAACCTCAGCGTTGGGATAGCAAAACGAAATTAAAATCCTTCAGTCAGAAATACGTCTTCCAGACCAAAAACAGCCCAAAACTTTTCTAATAATAAATTCCTTTTATATCTGCGAGGGTTCTCTTCCAGGAATAAGATATACGTAGGTACTTGAATTTCGTAATACTACTTCTGCACAGTTGGAAGGAGTGACAAGGGTCACCTGATACCCGTAATCTACTTATCTGGAAGATTGAAATTAAATTCGAAATCCATCTTGTACGTGACGTTCTGATAACATTCGATACTGTGGCACGTGTCACGAAATCTGTTACTTGAACTGGGTGGACTGAAATTAAGTTATAGTGCTGACTTATTGACGTTTAACGTATCTACCTGTCTGTTTGTATATTTCGCAGATAGATATTTTAATTTAATTTATGTTTCTACCAGAAAAATGCTAATTCGATGCGCAAGCTCAGTAGTGGCCTAGGCACCGAGTCATATAAATACAATGTGCATGTACCTTTCTACACAAATAGCTCACTCGCTTCTGTGGGATAAAACCTATGCAACAAAGATCGTTTCTATAAACTAAGTATACTCAAAAATTCGTACTGAAGATATCAAATATATTTAGTGATTTCAACGATAAAACAAACTCCCTAATTAGAGTATTTATTAGTGTACAAGATGATAGACAGTTAATGGCAACGCGACGTCCATAACGTTGTGGGTAACTTGATCTCATACATCAATCACTACATCCTGTGGAAGGCCCAAAAGTCTATTATATAGGAAAATATACGAGTGCCTGCTATTTATAATACGAAATTATCTTCAAAATGATGCTGTAGTGTGGGCATTGAGTGGGCTTATGTGGGAGTGATTAGTGTGAAGAAAAAATGTTAACAGTAGGAGCTGGAAATTAGAATTTTTAAAGTAAATGGGGACGTGGGCAGTTTTGGACTATTCCCTGATACGCTTTTTGAGTCGAAATAATTCCTTTTGGGAATTCCCAAATCGCATACTTCTAAATCGTATACCTATTAATTTTATTTATTTTCAAATAATACTACTTTGGGATTCGACTTCGGGATCACTTTATCAAACTATGTTTATTTGAGGACTTTAGATTATAACCCAAGAAAGAATATTCTTTCCCTAAGTAACATATTATTTTATACCCAAAACCACACACTACCCTCAAGATGCAGCCCTAAAATCGCAGTAAACACAGCCCCCATTTGTCCCACTATTTACCACCCTGATAGATGCAAGCAGTAACAAACGATCCACATTAGTAACAAGTAATCCTGCATTGCATCTCCGTGTTTGCAACTTCGCGACGTGTTACCGGTTAACGGTGGCGGGCTAAGAGCTATTAACTATCTGGACATGATATTGATGTACCTTGCCATCTATCAAAGATGCGATACTGCCAGTCGTACTTGAATGTACGTATGGATAAGTATATGAGTGCGCTAAGTGTATGCTTTTGTTTTGCGAGTGCGTAATTATGTGATCGAAATGCATAGAAGAGCTATCTTACCACTATTTATTGTACCCTCCGTGCGTAAATTAGACTTTTTCGCATAGATTTCTCGTTCGATCGTCTCCAGTTGATTAAATGCTCTTAGGTGTCGGGTGACAAATACGTAGTTCATGCTTTATTCTTAGTACGCTTTGTAGTGGTTTTTATTGTTGTGGAAACCTCAAGCCCATCTTTTGATGTAAGCTTAAGAGCGTGTACGTCAACCGCGCGCCATTTGGCCTAAAATGGTACTTTTCAAACCACTGTTTCTCAGTAACTACTTATCCTATAACTATGTTATTTCTTAATAACGCAAGGTAATTTCACTGTCTATATAGTTAATTGAACATAAATTTCAATTTGTGTAGTTTAAATACTTAAAACCCCTATAACGTAACAGATGTTTTATAAAATTCCCGTTCAGCGTCTATTTCGAAGCTTAAATTCATGTGAAAACAGTGGCAAATCTAATCATATTTATTTTTTTACTCATAGACGAAATCCCCATGCCTATAGTTAGTTGAAAACATTTTTTGATTTAGGTCTCTATCTTTCAGAAAAAAATATTTTAACAATGTGAAAAATTGTGAATTTCAAATGCTTTTTTTACCTATCTATCTTACTTAATTTAATATAACAATTATTTACTATAGTAATATAACTCTTTCTTTAAAACATAAACTTTATATTATAATTTAATCTCTCGTTTTTATTTTTTTATAAATTATTTAAAAACTACTATAAAACGCTGCACGCGAGTCAACTCAAACCAGACCGCCGCAAGGCTTCACAGAGAGAGGACGTGTCGCTCCGTCACATCGCGTAGGGTGAATAACCTCTGCCGTGGATACCGAGAATAGAGTACATTTCAAGCGCGACCAACAAATCTTGATACATTACTATTTTATTGATTTCTGACACTTACGCGAATATTAGACATTTAAATAAAACTACTTTTACGGATTTTATCGCGGTTATATTATATTATTTAATCCCGACGTTTCGGATCCTTTACAGCATCCATGGTCACGGGCAGACTAAGGTGTTGGTCGTCTTGATATATTAGTTACAAACAGCTACCCTACATTTTGTTAATTATTATTGACAATCCGATTCACGCAAAACGAGCTAACTGTATCCTTAGGTCGAGCAGTTGTAGGCTTGGATTTTGATTTAATAGTTTCTATGATGGGATTCCAAGCAGGTGGTATGACCCAGCCATCTTCTCTATTGAAATTTGGATGTTTTTTAATTTCAATAGCCTCGCGAATCATCCTAGGTAGGAATCGGTTTTCTTTTGCAAGGACTTGTGGTTTATCAAATCTGATGTAATGCTGGGCCTTGTCTAGTGTGTGTTCACAAACTGCTGACTGTCTGGAACGGCGGTGTTTGACATCGGCGATGTGTTCTTTTACGCGGGTCCCTATGCTTCTTTTAGTTTGGCCTATGTAAGAGAGACCACAATCACATTCAAGCTTGTATACACCCGCATCTTGTAGAGGTATGTGACACTTGACAGGTGGTAAGAATTGACTAATCTTCTTCAGCGGCTTGAAGTAGGTTTTGATTGAAGCTCGCTTCAAGATGTAGCCAATCTTGTCTGTGACTCCTCTTATGTATGGAAGAACAGCAGGTAGACGCTCAACTGTGGCTGGTTTCACGCGGGTTCTGCGACGAGGGCACGGTACTCGGAGCTTGTTGTCGTGCAGTACTTGCTTAACATGTTGAAGCTCAGCACCCAGGTGTTGTTCATCGCAGATCCCACGTGCTCTCTGAAACAATGATTTACCAACGGTAGATAACTGTGTTGGGTGGTGGTGGGACTCACCATGAAGGTATTTGTCTGTATGGGTTTTCTTCCGATACACAGTGTGACTCAAGGTGTTATTAGGGTTACGGATAACCAAAACATCTAAGAAAGCTAAGGAGTTGTTTGCCTCTGACTCCATAGTGAATTGAATTTTGGGGTTTATGGAGTTAAGATGATTTAAAATGCTGTGACTTTGTCAGATGGTAGTATTGTGAAAGTATCATCTACGTACCGCTTGTAGAATTTGGGTGTTACGGGTGCAGATTGCAGGGCTCGCTCCTCAAAATCCTCCATGAAGATATCAGCAACAATGGGAGATACTGGGGAGCCCATTGCTACACCATCCACTTGCGTGTAGAAGTGATTATTCCACAGTAAATAGCCAGATGTTAGGCAATGTTTTAACAGTTCAGCATATTCAGTAGGCATGTTATTCTCTGCTAGTTTCTTAGACACAATCTTGATGCAGTCTTCAACGGGTAAGCATGTAAACAATGACTGAACATCAAAACTGACCATAGTTTCATTGTCAGCTAGTTGTAGATGTTTTATTTCACTGACAAAATGGTACGAGTCCTTTACATATGCTGCTGTGTTTCCTCTCAATGGTGAAAGTACTTTAGCCAGATGTTGAGCCAATCTGTAGGTTGGTGAGTCGATTTGGCTGACTATTGGTCGTAGTGGAGCATTAGGTTTGTGTATCTTCGGTAGCCCATACAGCTTTGGTGGTTTTGCGCAGCTAGGAACTAGGTATTTTACGTCTAGATTCAATGTTTCGGAGTACTTTTTTATCAAATCACTAGTTGATTTCAATGTTTTTGTTGTGGGGTCGGTCTTCACTTGTTTATATGTACTTACATCCGATAAAAGGTCTTGTATTTTATCATTGTAATCTGACGTATCCATCACCACCGTAGCATTACCTTTATCTGCACGTAGAATTGTTAATTCAGGCCTGTCGCGAAGGTTTTTTAACGCTAGATATTGATTTTTATTTAGATTCGGTTTGGGCAGTATGTTGCGACGTGGTTATCCGTAACCCTAATAACACCTTGAGTCACACTGTGTATCGGAAGAAAACCCATACAGACAAATACCTTCATGGTGAGTCCCACCACCACCCAACACAGTTATCTACCGTTGGTAAATCATTGTTTCAGAGAGCACGTGGGATCTGCGATGAACAACACCTGGGTGCTGAGCTTCAACATGTTAAGCAAGTACTGCACGACAACAAGCTCCGAGTACCGCGCCCTCGTCGCAGAACCCGCGTGAAACCAGCCACAGTTGAGCGTCTACCTGCTGTTCTTCCATACATAAGAGGAGTCACAGACAAGATTGGCTACATCTTGAAGCGAGCTTCAATCAAAACCTACTTCAAGCCGCTGAAGAAGATTAGTCAATTCTTACCACCTGTCAAGTGTCACATACCTCTACAAGATGCGGGTGTATACAAGCTTGAATGTGATTGTGGTCTCTCTTACATAGGCCAAACTAAAAGAAGCATAGGGACCCGCGTAAAAGAACACATCGCCGATGTCAAACACCGCCGTTCCAGACAGTCAGCAGTTTGTGAACACACACTAGACAAGGCCCAGCATTACATCAGATTTGATAAACCACAAGTCCTTGCAAAAGAAAACCGATTCCTACCTAGGATGATTCGCGAGGCTATTGAAATTAAAAAACATCCAAATTTCAATAGAGAAGATGGCTGGGTCATACCACCTGCTTGGAATCCCATCATAGAAACTATTAAATCAAAATCCAAGCCTACAACTGCTCGACCTAAGGATACAGTTAGCTCGTTTTGCGTGAATCGGATTGTCAATAATAATTAACAAAATGTAGGGTAGCTGTTTGTAACTAATATATCAAGACGACCAACACCTTAGTCTGCCCGTGACCATGGATGCTGTAAAGGATCCGAAACGTCGGGATTAAATAATATAATATAACCGCGATAAAATCCGTAAAAGTAGTTTTATTTAAACATTACTATTTTATTTAAAGCTCAATTTTGAACCATATTTTTTTTATCGATTGAGTTGAAATTTTGTTTGAATGTTCAGTTTTAATGACAATGTATGATTCTATATCCAATATAGCGGTATACCCAAGATGGAGAAAAAAATGTTTTTAATGCATTCCTACGATATGGGTATCAAATGAAAGGGCTTGCTATGAATAACTCGAAAAAAAATGTGTCGCGAGTCTAAATCCAATATGGCGGACTCCTTAGGCTAGAAATCACTTATTGCAGATGTCTGTTACCAATCGAGCTATAATTTTTTTTTTTTTCATTTTGGATGTACCCAAATTTTGACTTTTGATCTCGAATAACTTTTGAAGCATATAGGATAGATAACTTAAAACTTTATTTGCAATGGTAAACCCAAGCTCTTCACCAATATTTGGCTTTCCGGCAATTGTTGTTATTTGACCACAATTTTTCGGTCTGGATGGACTGAACCATTCATATAAACAATCAATTTTTCAAATCGGGCCAGGCGTCTTTGAGAAATCGAGAACAATCAAATTGAGAACAATCACAAAACAATCTAATTGAAACCTCCTCCTTTCTTTTTTTGAAATCGGTTAAAATACAGAAACTCTTAACATTGTCATTAATCATCAGTCGACTATTTAGTACTGTTGAAAATTGTATGTAATATACAGAAAGTCCTCAAAACGGAGGTTTTCATAGGTGCCCGATTTTTTTGCAAAAGAGTGTAAGTATTAACGACTTATTTTCATGCTTTTATATTTTAGACATCCATAGACTTACACTATTTTCCCGCTATTAACTATTTACTAAATAATATATTTTTTGTTCCACCAATTTCACTCGAAAGGATCAAAATGGTTTGTGTGACTATACGTGAAGTATGATAGGCACGCACACAGCCGCGACGCTAGTCTGCGCGGTTTTTTGCGTTGAATTACCTAAAGTTGACATCGCGCGCCGAGCGTACACGCTCTTAAGTCACCAAATTAAAGGCAAAGAACAACAGACTCCATTAGATCTACTATCCAGAATGTAGTAGATTCGATTACTTTGCGAGTCTTCAAGTTCGTTCTCTTACTTAGGTCAAACTCCATTTATATAACCATTCTATAAAACGTCAAATTTTAAACCTTCTTACTTATTTTTTGGCATACTTAGAAATTAAGAGTACCTTGTCTTATCGTATTAATCCATTGCAAAACACGTAGGATTTAAACCTTGTGAAAACTGAAATACAATTTCCGCAAGTGGACCTCTATCTAATGATTTGGAAAAAATCGTCTTTAGCCAATTCCATGCATCGAACAAAGATACAATACTTACAACGATTTTCTCCTCGCATTTTCATTAAGAAAGACATTAAGAAGTCTGAATCCCCCAACAGTGTGAAGTTTCATCTCTGTACACTACCTACTCTATGGCCCAGCTTACCAACACGCAGACACTTAGTAAAACGGTCCGATTACGGCGTGTTAAGCCTAATTACAACCTAACACCGTATAGCCATAATCTCATATTGTTATTATATCATTTCGGCTCTTCCTAATTGTAATTGTTACCACAGTTGTGTGTTTGGTGGGTTTTTAAGCTAAGGTTGTGAATGGTTTTGTAACATCTCTACATGTATGTATGAACATTAGCACATACTTTACATATGTGTAAGAATCTGCATATAAGAAATTAGCCTTAGTTTAAAAAAAACTGTTTGCTTGTTTTTCGTACTCATCGTAAAATGGCTTCACTCGATGAATAAACTATGGTCTGATAAATACTGAAATAAGTACGTGCATACTTTGAAATAGATTTTTAGCAAGTACATATTTAGTTAAACCATAAACCCTGCATTTTTTAGGATAGAACAATTTACAAAAATATAAATGCTCTTACCTACAGTTTGCGGCAAAAAACTTTTAGTTTCTAAAGTTATTTATCGCGAACTGTACAGATGCGGATGCGGATGCGGATGAAAATAATAACTAAAACAACATACATATATTGATAACACATAAGGTTAGCACACACATAACTACAGCGTACTACCGCTTTGACATAAAGTCTCATCCATCAATTAGTAAGGACATGTTTTGTAAAACACCCGTTAAATAAACATAGGCTTTGTACGCGATGATAATTGATTAATGGGTGCCTCTAATGTATGTCACTTGAATTGAATTCAAAGAACAAACATAATCGAATAAATCATTTAAAGTAGTAGGATGGTAACATTAAATTAAGATTTTTTATAAATATAGCCTAGTTAATATTTGCTTCTTCTCTTAAGTTGGTTATAGGTAAAAACGTTGTCAATGCAACATGAACAGATTCAGGATTTATAATGCAACCTGTAGCAGTATTTATAAAGCACATAGCTATCTGTTTCGAGTCTCCAAGTGTCCGAGTACTCGAAAACCCGACAAACGGACAAACAGATTAAGAATTAGTAATTCAAGTAAATATAACTAAACTCCATAAAATAAGTACACCATTTTAATACTGTTAACCTCTGTGTAGAATTTTCAGCTAACTTCGGCTCCGCTTCAAACTAAAACAAATGTCACGCGATATTGAACCTGTAAAGTTTTTGTGTAATTTCAGACTGCTAAGCACTTTATCGTTATACTTTCAGCTTATGAAATATTACACTGTTGAAACTTTCAGCCTTTAAATCGAAATGCTCGAATAAATCGAGTTGGAATATCAAAAAGAAAATTATAAAATTCCGTCAGCGTTAAAGAGTAATTTGTTCAATATTTTGGTGAGGAATTTTAATGTAATATCAATTCGATTACATGAAATGAAATATGTATTTGGATTCATGTACAAAATATGCACCTACATAATTATATGTGTATTTTTACTGTGAGAAGGGCTTAAAGTAGTATTTCGAGTATTCAAGAATTCGCAGCGCATGAATAATTTTGTCGTGAAAAACAAATTAATACGATACTGAAACATTTTAATTTCCTTAACAAAACCTTTGAAGAAATGTTATCTTAAAAATAAAACATAGGTACTTTTTTGGTTCCTGCTGTTGATATTGTGTTATGATGTCTTACAATAGATTTCTAAAAGGTTCAAGATGATGTTGCACATTTTTTGTTTATAGAAATTCAGAAAGTTACTTAACTCACAATAAGGATTAACAAAAGATTACATTTCCATACATTATTATTGTTCTCAAGTCTACACGTGCCTATAAAAGCTTAATCAGGATTAAAACAAAAAAACACAATATTGATCCGAAGCCCAATCATCCCAAGAGTAAATTACTGTTTACCTTCGAAAAAAAAAGTCTTAAAAATAAACGAACGAAGATTTGAGAGTAAAAACACCGTGATTAGCTGTTTATATTGCCTAATGGAGGGTTAAACAATCCCGGGGGCATTAGAGACTCACCTGAAACATTGATTGGGATAATATTGACAGGTGATTAACGAGTGTACGAGTGTGTGTACCTATGGCGGTGCGGGGATTCAGCATGGAGGTTTCAGATTCACTGTTCATCGTGCCTAAAATTGCACTTATTCGGTCACAATAGAGGCGCACATATTGGTCTCTAGACACTGTATTATTCAGATAGAGGCAACTGGTAAATATATAGGCTGAGGCTTGATGCTATGAATGTTTAGCCCTCTTACAAAATATAGCGACGTAGGCAATTTACACCACTGTTTTTTCCAATGAAAGTAATGACCGTCCTGATGATGGAGGTCTCTCACGGTCTTTTGTCTAAAAGTATTGCTCTTCAAACCAAAAAACCATTTGTATACAAAAACCCTTTCAATCCATCACATCGCTCACTCTTCGCGTTCCCTCACCACTCCCTTCCAATTAAACGATAAATTTTAATAATCTTCGAGCCGGGGTAAATTATTATAATATTAATAATTCAATGATTAATTAATCTGTTTACTTCTGGAGTACTCATAAATATTTGAGCACCCTATTATACACAGAGCCGATGGGTATGTATTTCTTGGTAAGAATTAACAAGTACCTACTTAATAACTTTACGTTTATAATTAAGCCTTGTGTAGGTAAATAATTTGGTAACGATACTCATATCAAATTATTTTAATTATGCTTGAAGCGTTTGTTTTTCTTTTGGGCTTAGGCAGAGTTAAAAGACCTACTTTCAATTAAGTACGATACCCATGCATATGTATAAACTGCATTGGTTTAGGTGCTTCATGGGTCTACATATAATAATAGCTCCCCAAAAAATCCATGGACAAACAAAAACCCCGAACCACGTCTTCTAATCGTGAAAGTATACCTACCCTCTGACCGTAAGCAGTATTGATGGGTCCCCCCAAACTCGGTAATAGTGACCGACTACCCGATGACACTAACTACTTATTGTATTCAAACTTAGCGAGCACTCCGCTAACTTTTCCTGGACACTCCGAATTACCGTCATTTGGATTAATGGCTGTCTTCCTTTTGTTTTTTTGCTGTGGGACGTTTTTTTTTTTTTGGCTTATTTTCTTCTGTTAGTGCTGAGATGGCACTGTGTAGGTCAGCTGGTTTCATGATTTTGTAACCTTTATAAGAAAGTGACAACGTTGTTAAAGGTAGTTTCAAAATTGATTTTTGCTATGCAATAATGGAGAACTGTAAAAACATTACAACTACTTACGTTTTGAAAGCAAAATTGATAAACGTTGTAAAAATTGTATGTCGCGATTTGTAGACAAAGGTACTTTAGGTTTTTATCGTACCTTTACACAAATTATCGTGTGCAAGTCCCCAATATCTATAAATATTGTATAAGTCATTAGTTGCTTTGTAAACATTATATTAACATTGAAATTATAATAGGTAATTTAACACTACCAAAAGTAATAGAACTGGATACTTAGGTAAGTATCCAAAATTGTTTCCCAGGATATGAGAGAATTACCAGGAAAGAGTTGGTTACGTATAATTTCGAAAAGTACTCTAAATAGAGATGGCTTTTGAATTTCACGTCTAGACATGTTTTTAAGCCTGCTTGCATATTTCATGTTCATGAAATGACGCGAGAACATTCTATACATAATAGCCTATATTAACAAGTCACAAAATGAGCAGCATTGATATTTACAATGTTATAGTTGGTATTATATTGTTAAACCTTTGAAATATTTTATTTGCTGAAGCGATAATGATGTTTACTTCATACCAGTATACAGTATAACAATTTCTATAAAATTAAATTATAAATTTAAAAAAACCCCCGACCCAAAAAAGTACTCAATAATTATGACAAAAGGTTAAAAACGCTAAACCCTATAAAAAGCAAAAAATAACTTTTAACACTACGTAAACTAAATTTTTTCGTGTCGGGGGACCGCTCTAATTCATTACTTTAGATACGTGTTTTTTTTTTTTAACGAATGTTGTAATTAGGTAGGTATCATTTGATTTATATAAGTATTTATGAAGGTAAAAAGCGGTCCCCCGACACGTCAAAATTTAGTTTACGTAGTGTTAAAAGTTATTTTTTGCTTTTTATAGGGTTTAGCGTTTTTAACCTTTTGTCATAATTATTGAGTACTTTTTTGGGTCGGGGGTTTTTTTAAATTTATAATTTAATTTTATTTCATGTTTTTTAAAGGAGCTCCTTAATTTTTCCTTCTTTCATTTAATTTATTTTATCTTAAGATGGGGTCGCTATATGCGATCTCGGCCAAAGGAAGCTGTTTAACAATCCTCATGACAAATTGGCTCTGGGATAATTGCACAGATTGAGAAACATTTGGACATTCTAGATTTTCAGCAAAAATATAAATCGGTTTATCCGTTTCATTCCGGCATTTCAGGGTTTCATCCGCCACATCCCATTTCCAGCATCTCGTCAATCAGAAACATGAAGAGAACTTGTCAAGACAAATTCAACGAGCCCAAACTCGATGGGTTTACTAAAAGGCAGTTCAGGGTTACGTCTCCTACCTTCGTGCCCTAACAGCAGACCAGCTCAGTGGTTCCAAAAGACATTAGTGTTTCAAATTTCAGATCCCACATATACTTGCAAGTAAACTGAGTGTGTAACATTCCTATCACATCTAGCAAACGAGCTGATGACCTTGAAGACCTGAACCGATTTCCACCAAACATAGCTAAGAACACTCCCGACTGACATACCTTTTAAACAAAAAAAACCGCATTACAATCGGATCATCCGTTTGGGAGCTACGATGCCACATACACACACACACACACACACACACAGACATGTCAAACTTATAACACCCCGTCGTTTTTGCGTCGGGGGTTAAAAAGCAAGCTTTACATACTAGTTTTTGTTTTATTATCAGAAATCCCATTTACTTATATTAGAAACTACTACATATACACACAAAATACATATAACATAACAGTTTATTAACTAGATAAACAAAAAAAACTGGCCAGTCAGATAATTACAGGTTCCAAATAAAGTTTTAACAATGCTGAACAAGATTTTTCGACGTTTTTAGGGTTCCGTAGCCAAAATGGCAAAAACGGAACCCTTATAGTTTCGTCATGTCCGTCTGTCCGTCTGTCCGTCTGTCCGTCTGTCCGTCTGTCACAGCCGATTTACTCGGAAACTATAAGTACTACAGTGATGAAATTTGATGGGAATATGTGTTGTATGAACCGCTACAAAAATATGACACTAAATAGTAAAAAAAAGAATTGGGGGTGGGGCCCCCCATACATGTAACTGAGGGATGAAATTTTTTTTTTCGATGTACATACCCGTGTGGGGTATCAATGGAAAGGTCTTTTAAAATGATATAAAGTTTTCTAAAAAACATTTTTCTTAAAGTGAACGGTTTTTGAGATATCAGCTCTCAAAGTCGTAAAAAGTATGTCCCCCCCCCTCTATTTTTATAACTACGGGGTATAAAATTCTAAAAAAAATAGAGGTGATGCATGCTAATTAACTCTTTCAACGATTTTTGGTTTGATCAAAGTATCTCTTATAGTTTTTGAGATAGGTTGATTTAACTGTAATTTACGGAACCCTTCGTGCACGAGTCCGACTCGCACTTGGCCGGTTTTTTCTTTATAATGAGAGTGTAACCGTACCTTTGTTTTGCCTCTAATTGGTTATTCGCCTCTTTACAAATCAAATAAACGTACAATTTATTTATTGGGGCCCCGTTGGTAAGTAGGTACCTACAATAAATTATTTTTTGCCTCGTTCGTCTAACGGTCGTCAAGCGCGACTACTGTGCACAGGGTTATAGGTTCGATTCCCGGGTTGGGTCTTATTTGCTTTGTAGGTTTTAAGTAAATAGGTTGCCAACCCATTGCAAAGGTGACCACATGAATTTCGGTTCTGAACCTGATCTCCCTCTGGTCATAAGATCCTCCGATAAATGCCCTATCAAGCAGCCTATATAACTTCTATCTCTGTATGCTAAATTCCATATCCAATCCATTTTCCAATATTACATAGAAATAGCATCAGATTTATGCTAATTTGCTGACAAACATCAAAATTATTCAGTTTCAATTAGGAATTATGAATAATTATTGTTTGATTCCCTAACAGCTTAGATTCACAGAGAATTTCTAAAGAAATATCGTGTAGGTACTAACTGTATTAGAGAAACCTAATTATGTCTGTGTATCAATTCTAGAAAACGTTTTCGGTATATATTATCATACTGTTTTCGTCAAAATCAATACCTTTACCTAATATTTTTTGTTCTATTACACAAATTATAATAATTGGACATAACGGCGTAGCTTCAAAACAATTTTTATTACATGTTTCTTCATTATTGTCGTATATGATACGTATCCTTTTTATGATATACTGGCTGTATCCTATAACTTAGCCTTTGTCCTTAGAGAACATTTCCCATCAATTCTAACCATCTCCAGAGTACTATTTATCTTCCGCATTTACATTATAATAATTATCATACAAAGCAGGAATTTTACCACCCGCTTACCATAAGGTAATGTTATTTCTTCCAGCCATAACACTAGGAAGTGGAAGTGAAACGAGGGCATTTTGGGGGTGCTGTCCTTTTGTAATTTTGACATGAAAAAGTGCTAATCGAGTTAGCTTACTTTCAACAAACATTTTTTATTTTGACTTATCGTCACTAATAGCTGGTAAAAAAAAACTATAATTTAATAATCCCTTATACCAAAGGGCCACTGTTTAAGTTCCCACAATTACAATAACACAAACGCCTAGTACGTAGTAACGGGTAGTATTTGTCAAAGCGACGAGGTATGCAGCCTCCCGCCCTCGGAGCTCGACCTCAAAGGGAAAGCCTCAGACGCAGATGTTATATGAATTAGTTATAACATTTAGGTACCTTCGTATGTTGCTACACTAGGGCTAGCCTGTAGGTTTGTCTGGTTGAGGGTAAACAAAAAAACAACATCATTGTCTTAGCAATAGGATGTTAACTGCTGAACCTACTCATTTATTTCAAAAAGGACCGCTTAGAGAAATAGACCATGTATAAAAAATCTGCTCATAGTATGTAATTATGTTTGTGGTAAACTTTTTTCAACATTCATTTTGATAGACCTGACATTTTCTTTTCTAAAAATAATACACATGAATAAATCTTTACATAGGTACATACAAATCTTTGACGCTAAAATAGTTTGACTAATTTCTGGATAACTTAATTCCCCGTAGAAACAAACTAACAAACCCATTTTCGTAAGATAACTAAGTAGATAGGTTTCCCGAACACAGACTAGCTTGATAAGCGATTTAAATGAGCTGTGGCCAGTGGACCGGCTCCCTGAGTATTAATCGCCTATGAATTCCGTAGCGGTCGCTACGTGCTACGTAGAATTTGCTACGAAGCCGTAGCTACGTTGCTACGTAGCTGCGTAGGCGAGAAATTACTACACTACAAGATTAGTATGATAATATCACAAGAATAGACAGGAAGTATAGAAAAAGTTAAAGTAAATTAAAGCTATAAAAAAATACAAACATCCGAATTGAGAACCTCCTTCTTTTTAGAAAGTCGGTTAATAAAGTTGTAATTCATTACAGCAAAACAAGCAACAAAATTAAGCATAAACAATTACAATTCTTAGTCATTCCATCTAACAAATTAATCTAACTTAAACATGTAGGTAATCGCCATACGTCACTTAACTCAAACTTAACTGGCCAGGCTACATATCAATACAGTAAGTTAACGTGCTTAACTGAAGCCCGAAGTCGGTACAGCGAGCGATCAAAACTTGGTTAGTACACTTGTGAACTAATGCTAACTAGGATCTGACTAGACTAATTACTGACTGACTAATTAGCACGTTGCGACGGACACTGTAAGCTATGCCTTGCTTGGGAATGTCCGTTATTGGATAAAACTGTTACGGGAATTTAGTATTATTAAATTAAAATAGTGGGTTTTGAGTCATCAAAAGAACCTGAATAAGACGAAAATTTACCGTTCAGGTTATTAGTAAATTTTACTATTTACCGTCATATTTTTTTCATATTAGATACTGTCGGAACCCATATGCGATTCTGGCTTGGAAAAGAGGCTCGGATACTGACGACTCAGTATAAAAAAACGGAATCGATAACGAAAAACATAATTATCATATCGCAAGATATTCCAAATAGTCGAACAATGCACCGCCATTTAAGAACCCCAACTCTTAAACCGCGCTTAGCTCCACCTCGCATAGAATTAACGAGGTTGTCAATGCAGACTCTAGTTAGAAATCTCGGACGAGGAAAATGTAGACGGGAAAAATTGCCGGACACTTCGCTAAATCGTAAACATACCCTTTAAATCCCGTCCGGCACCATAAACTTGGTCACCGTAGCGCTTTCCAAACGAGGGTGCCTCTCGCTCTGACGTAGGGTGAGAGAAGGAGATGGTGTCACGAAGGAGGGGCTGTGACATGGAGAATGAAATGACTAGTAGAGGTAAGAATGTAGCGCGCCAAAGTGCGGGTGTGCTGTGGACGAGGAATGTTACTGTTTTCGCCCTTATACACCTTCTTTGAATCCGACTATTTTTTATCATACCAACAAACGTTGATAGATCGTTATGTAGTTATCTCATAACTAACCGTTTTGATCATGCCCACTGTAAGAATCTGACCTTGAAGAAGGCTTGACCTACCTACGTTATGGTATCTTCAATCATCTTTCCTTGCTCGATGATCTGGGAGGATTTCGGACAAACTCGCATGGACAAGTCAGTTTGTTTTGTGGTTGATAGCTTAGTGGTCAGGATCCGCTCGATAACGAAGCTTTGCCTTCTAAACTAAGATACACTTTTTACTGAAAACTAAGCACACTAAGTCACTACAACTTTTAGTCGACCGATTTTTTGTTTGAGCTCATAAATCAGTATGAAGATGAATACCACGTAACAATGATCAGGTATTTGGCCGGTATCAGACGGACTAAAAACTAAGTAAAAACTTTTTAGTCAGTAGTGTGTGCGAGTAGATTAACCACTCAGAAGAAAGCCACAAAAAATAATCGCTCCAAAACTACTTTTACGACTGTCATTCAAGATTTTGATGGACTTAACTTTGAAGACAATGAAAGAAAATTCTGACTCACATTCTTGGCTCATAAGTTTCGTTTAACCTCTCAGAATGGCTTTTATGACCGCACCATAATAACAATATAGAATCTGACCTTGACCTTGACCTTGGAAAGGTCGTAAGTACCTATTAGCTCCCTTTATCACATGCATAATTCAACAATGTGTTGAACTTAATATAACTTTTGACAAAGCGATGAATACTTTGCTAGATATTATATTATGAAGGTAATTTATATGCACATATTGAACTTGGTTAAGTTTTTAAACTCGGTTATTTATTTCTTTAGTTCTATTATTGCTGTCTAAACATTAAGCGAAATGTTAATAAATTCTGAACTTTGTCAAAGTTATTTTAGCTCTTAATGAGTATTTTCATATCGAAATTATGATAGTACCTACAGAAATAGAATGAACTGTGCCTCTAAGCCTACAATGTATTAATCAGTATATTCTGAACATGAAGTACGTAACTAAAACCTTATCAATCAAATCAAAGCTTTCTTTTCAAATGCACTTATAACAGGCTTTTATAAAACATCACAAGTTACATAGGCACACGATTCCAAAAACTTGATAAGTACCATGGAAAAGAGCCATAAAAAACTTAGTTATAATTATTTTTTTAACAGCTAACAACTTAAAAATCGCCATTACCTCTTCATAAAGACATAGCCACAAAAACAAAAGCCTAAATTAACGCTGTTCAGTGTTCAGTAAAAAAAACATATTTCCCAATGATGCAGCGGTTTAATCTACATATTATTCCTCACCCGTGCGAGTTCAGACGCCTCCTGCAAGCTGCAATCAAAGGCTTTTGATTAGCTTGTGTTTTTTATTTATTTCCCCTTACATGCAGATTTTCGTTCGTTCCTTGATCAGCGAATTTTGAATGAACTCTTTTGAGTTTGGGTTATGTTCTTTTGGTGTTTTTAGGACTAAAGGTTTGGGAAAAAGAGGCTTTGTGTCTATCTTTGAAGTCATTAAATATGCCTGGAATCTGAATGTTTTGATTAGCTATTCGAGTTTACAAAGAACCTCATAATCATCATTATTTAAGCCTTGTAGTTAATATGCTGTGAATAGACTCATTTATAAGAGCAGTAGCACCGAACTGTGTAGCTTACGCTTAATACGCCTACATGCCTGCTCGTGCGGCTTTGTATAAAACCACGGTACAAAAATATTATTAAACATTCGTATTATTTCAAAGAAAAAATAAGACAAAGAATGAATGTTCCACATAAAAATAACAATATAGTAAATCAAAAGCAAAAAAATAACAGCGCAAAAACATTTCAAAGTTGTCGCTTCATTACCCATCTCTTCACTATTGGTTGAATGAAAAAATAACAAAAGACACTCAATGTTACTATTTTCTTTGCGTAAAACATTTCTGTTTTAAAATATATCGAATGGAAAAAAACACTGAGAGCTTTTTATAAAGGTTAGTCTACATTTTGAACTACATCATAATAGTCCTATTTTTATTCTGTGACAATATCAAAGCACGTCATTATTCTATTTATTTTAATGTTGAGGGTTTTGCTCGCTTGACACACCCTTTATATTGTAGTACAAGATAACAGCTCAAAAATACACCGAGTAAATAAAAATATGAACTGATTTATAACTCGGCGTCAAATTAATTTTAGGCACTTTGTAAGATCAAAGATATACTTTTGTGTAAAAAAAATGCTGTAAAAGTATTTTAAAGAAAACAGTTGAAGAATAGATAGATATAAGGTTAGATAAGAACAGAAAATCAATATGAATGCAAATCTGCTTCCTTGCAAGTTTGTTTGAAAATATTCAGTAGCAGTTTTGTGATTATTTCGCTTGTTTCTGCATTGAATACAACTGCCAACACTAAGACGGTATACAGTAGACAGCGATAAATTTTTACTACCTATTGTTAGAAGTTTTGAATTTGTTGAATATTTTTTGCTTGCAGAGTTTTTTTTTAATTTTGTGAGATGTGCATTTCTAGGAATGATAGAGATAAAGTTGATTGAACTTATAAAGAAAGACATTTTTGAAGTTGTATGCACTCAATGTCTCATAAAATTAGCATCAGGTATTCTACATTTTTTTTTTAATATTTTCCAAAAGCCAAGATTTATGAAAAATGTATGATCATTATCGCCATCTCTGCCTTCTGTTCATTATAATGTGGTTCACCGCAGCCAGGGCGAGGTGCTAGTAATTAATAGAAAAATATGATGAAATAAGTAAATAAAGACAAAAGTAGGTCATTAACAAAGAACAGCAAGAACTACAAATAGCTCACACTGTTCATAAAAACAAAAACTAAACAGTTAACAAAGCTTCAGCTGTGGAGTGGTTCTACCATTGTTTGACATTCTTTATTCTGCTATAACTCATTTTTATTTCACCCGTGCCTAACTAATTACCTACCTTAACAAACAGCCCCACGAATGTCCCGGCACTTTTTACCCGGGTTTTTCGCGACAATCTGTGGACCAGCTGAGGAGCAAGTTTAAACAAGTTCTCCCAGTTATATTAACTACCTCTACTAATAATAAAGTAAGAAGTCGCATTAGAGCGTTTAGTGCAAAAAATCTGCATGATTTAGTACTTCAATTAAAGTTGGCCAAGTTTTTATTGAGTGGTGAAGATTGGTCGCCGCGGCTCGGACCACTTTTAGGCACCTCGAGCCTTTTGAAATTTTTCGAATTTTCAGCGTGTTTTTAAAAAGTTTCGGAGTGAATTCTCGACGGAAAAGCACGAAGTGAGTTGGTTATCAACACTTCGGACGGGCTAATTGATCGTTGTGGTAAGTGTAGTTAATTATTTTTCAGTCTTCGTTGATGGGATTTTTGATGCTTTAAATTGATTTTTGCTTGCACAGCGTAATTATGGACTTTATGATCGAGCAGAATTTTCATACTGAGATCATAATGTATGTTTCAACGCCCCACACTATAACTAATTTAACGTTTTCGACATAAATATCACCAAATCCATTTAGCTAGAGAGTGAAGCAGTAAAATTGTTTTTCTTCGTAAGATTTATGCGTAGGTACACTCGCGTTTCCCAATGTTTTATTACGAGATACAAACGCCAAGTTTTATCATCTGTTACATTTATGTGATTCTTCGAATCACGTGCCTCTTGTTATCATTATACCATACAAACATTATTTTCAGTATCGAAAAATATATAAAGGTTCCAGATTTTGACCTTTGCGTCACCCGAGTTCTAAAAGATCTAGGTCATCAACATCACCGATAAGAAACCTTTGTAGGCTTTTTTCCTTTTTCAATTCTCCCAACTCCATTTTATCTACATTGGAATATCAGTTTCACACTGCAAACGAAACAAATACATTCACATATCTATCTTTACGTTTGAACATTACAATTGTTCGTGCTTCCCACTTCAGCGACCACAGTCAGCTTTGTGACATAAGTAAGAGGAGTGTCACTAACCCACCGTACCCAACTTATTTTGAATAGTTTAACATGGCTGTAACGGCCTAACTGATGGGAAGTGGTCACCACTGCGTCGTATGTTACATTCCTGAAATAAGGCCGGTGCTACACTGTTGCTGCAACGTGTTGCATCGTGTTTGTTGCACGCTACATGCTTGTGTGTGTCTTGTTACTGCCTTACTGACATAACCTCTAGCTACCTCTAGCTAGGGTCTTTACATTAGGGGAAGGTAATCTATTATACCTATGTATGTCACTCTTCTGACCAGATTTGTTAAGGTTGTTTGTATTTTTAATTCGGAAAATCTGCTTTTGTCAACAATAAACAGATATAAAATACATAATTACAGCCACAATTTATATTTTATAGTATTTATCGTTTTATAATGACCTAGAATTTGATCCTCATCATCAGTCTTCCCCGTCTTGCTTACGTGAATATTGATTAGCATCAAAAAGACTAAGTAAATTAACGAGTATTTCCATCTTTATAAGAGACTGACTCTGTTTCTCATACAGATCTGCTATATATTGTACCTGCAGTAAGTTATCGCAATATGTACACTAAGACAACACGACCCGAGCTATAATATGCAGTAAGCTGCAATATTGCAAGATATTGTGCCGGTGTAAACCTGGCTTAGAAGCCAACGAGGCGTACAGCTGTAATTACAAACATACTACATGGCATCAATGTTTCACACCTACCTGAGAAGATCACATGCGAAATATCTTCATCATACAAACAGTTATTCTTCATATAGATACCTACATAAGAATTACTATAGAATTTCTGCGCTATAGAATGCCTAAAATAGTGATCTATTGGTCCATATTTATGCCTGATTTTTTTTAAATTTTAACATGACAACACATAATCATCCTTAGTTTTCTGTTACGCTACATACCCAACCCATTTAAGGATAGATTTTAAGTAAGTATATATTATTACAGTTTTTTTTAATAATTTCTTTTTTAGGCTTGCGTGTCATACCTATATATTTTTTGATTCAATTGCTCCTGCTTTTTGCTAAATTGAACTAGTCCCACTACTCTAGTTACTTAGAGAGCCGACAGTCAACATCTTGAGTGCGGCCGATTGGCCCAGATTAACCGATGTTTGATCAAACCGGCCGTTTGTTTGTCTTGCTCGTCTTATTCCTTGGCAACTGAAGGTTATTGATTGAAGTCCTTCAATTCCGTGCCATGATCGACCTGGCACTGAAGGGCTAGTATTGATTAAACAGTAGGAATGTTACTGAAGGGAAGTAACGTATAGAATTTGAAGATTTTTTAAAGGGACAACTACTTTACACCTTGAAATATTTTTTTGTAAATACCGTCATTATGCATATGAATAAATATCACCTTTTTTTAACGACGTCAAAAATCATCAAATTAATGACCCCGCTTTGGGTTAGCAGCGGTGACGGAGTGTCAGACTCTTACTGACTAAAAACCGTCTTGTTCGTCGTAGGCCTTTTATGTACCAGGACCGCAGGGTCTAGAACAGTAGCAAACACTACACAATAAATAGTTTAATCTCCAACCAACCTGACGTACACAACGACCTCCTTAAGACACCGCATGACGGTCATTCCAATTTGAAGTAACACACTCGAGAACTATGTTAGAACAAGTTGGATTCAGTTTGGAACTATTAATTACGAGTTGGAAGTCGCTGTCACACGATTGGAGGCACGTCACTGGAAGTTGGCGGCAGTTCGCGCTAGTTACGTGGAAGTCGCTGACTCATGCGCTTATTGGCTGACTATCGGTTACCGTGACGTCACGAACTAATGTTGTGGCCTAAGTGATTATACTGTTATTGGTGTTTGGCGGAAGATTAAAAGCTTGAACTTGTGGTAGTTTTCAAAACAGCATGAGTTTTCAAATAATTATGTATGACAAGTAAAAATGTAGGTACCAGGCGTGAGGCGTTCGCAAGCCGAATGTTTACATTCTCGTCGAGTCGTAAAGACGGGGTTGGATTAGTGTTACACTTTGATTTTGATTTGTATCTTTTGATGTACACAAAAAAAATCGGTCTTTAAAGCATACTATTAAGATAAACATTTGATTAAAAAACTATTGAAATTCTAGAAAAATCCATCTCTGAAGTAAATAAACATAGGTAATATCAAAAGCTGTAAACGTACGAGTGCTAAAGAAACTCTTATAAAAAATGAAAACTTAGTATAAAATCGTAAGTGATTGGTCACTATCAGCTGAAGCCACCACCACAACCACAATCATTCAGAAGAACAAATATAAAAAATAAAGTAAATAGTAAAGCCAATAAAACACCCAAACAAAATTAAACACGACTATTTACTTAACAATAAAATGACTGCAGATAAAGAAATGATTATGCTATTAATCTGAGTGCACACAAGCGGAGGCGAGGCAAGGCAAATAATTCCTGAGCGCCTCCGTTGCGAGGCGTTATTGTATGCCTCAGTATGTGCACACTGAATAAACTCCACCAAAGTGCTTGTTTTCCTTCAGTAAAGCACAATATTTATTATTTATCCCCGCTTGTGATTGAATTGATTTCTGAGGCATGTTGGTTTGATTGAGATGAGGGAGTAATGTCACATGTCACGATGTTCTCATGTTTTCAGTGAAGGTTGATGTTGTGGGTTGGACCTGTAAATTGGTGATGCAATGGTTTTTATATTCGGAAGCTCTAAGTTATAACAGAACGTCCACTTCCTCACCAGGGAATTTTACGTTAATTTTAATTCCACTAGTATAAAAGCTCTGTTTTAGGTAGGTATAGTAATTGTGTTGCAGTTTAGTTTACCACGATTATAATTTGAAAAGGTTGTAAGTTGTAAAGGTTCTTATTACAATATCAATTCAATAGCCCAAGTACTGTATTAATACGCTTCAAAACCTAGCTACATAGGCAATATTAAATTATTTGATAAAGTAGTCCAACTTACACCTACATTGTTGACTTAAATTAAACTGTCTGTACGTCTGAGAAGCGTGCCTTGTTCACACGAGGCAAATGAATCGTTCACGAATACATTAAGTAGGCGAGGCATTCTTGGCAAGTGTAGCACTGGCCTAACGCGTTCATTAATTTGCTATAGTGTCTACTGGCTCGTATAGTGTCCATGTGAGTTTAGGTAATAAACTTTTGATTGTGCTTTAAAGATTCGGAATTAATTTAAATTATGACAATTTGAACTTCAACGTCAATTGATTACTTTTTTATATCGTGTAGGTAGATAAAGAAAATACTGAAGAAAACCTAAGTTCATAAATGACGAAGTTGTTGGTGTGTGTCAATACTAATCACCCAGCAAGAATTAGGTACTATGCCTTTATATCTTAAAACACAGTGTTAAAATTAATAGCGACAAAAAACATGGTTTTGGCACAAAGAAAATGTTTAACATCTAAACGAACCGCTATTTAAGGCTAAACCTCTTCGTTGCGTAAGTTTGTCTTCAAAACAGAGCATAAACTACAAAATTTAATCAAGTCATAGCAAGAGGCTGTACACAATAACCTCGAAAAAGACAACATTTCCATATTTAATAACCCCACAACACTAACCGCTTTCCTCATTAACCATCCAGGAAAGCTCATCTTAGTATATCTATTATCTTTAGCTTAGCCTAAATTTAAACATCGTCGAACCACGGCGATCTAGCTTAAAACACCCACCATTTCAAAAGCCCACCTTATTCTAGTGCTATAAAGTTGAAATTCCAGTGGCAAGGCTAATAATACCAAAATCCCTATTTTATAGTCTGTAATGTAAGACGTGTGACACGTCTAAACGCTGTTTTACGCATAATCTCGTCTCGAAATCTCTTAGAGTAATAAGTAGAAGGTATTTCATATGTCGAGTGCCATCTTTACTTTTCATAAGAGACGAAACGTAACGAATAACCCTCAAATTAAAAGGTTACATTACATCGTAATCCTAACCACTTAATTAGGCCAATCAAGTTTTTATCGCAAGAAAATCGACAGAACGACGAATAAACCCTAAACTCCTTGAGCTAAAAGCCCAGCAATTTACGGTAAAGAGTACATTTATTTAGGAACAATCTCATTTACTTAGCTCGGGCTTACGTTAAGTAGAACACGCGGCAGATTAATCGGTCGGTCGACACGACCCACTGCAGTAGTTTGGGGTTGAAAGATTTAGCTGTGCACTTGTATAGTGCCGCTGATGAGAGTAAGAGCTTTACTCTACAGATTTAACGTGCTTCGAGTTATTGTTAGGTACGTAGTTTTTTTTTACTTGAGATTTTCTTGGAGTAAATGCGAATAGTGAGTGTGGTGTAAAGTATCGTTGTGAGTAATTTTGGTGTTAGTAAAATAATTTACGTGGCGCGCACTTGGAGAGGCCTATGTCCAGCAGTGGACTGCGATAGGCTGATGATTATGATGATGATGAAAACAATTTAAATAGTAGATAACGTTGGTACACCTATTTTTATACAAATTACGCTAAACATTTGATAAATTCTTTCACCAAGTCCATTTCACAAAATATTCACCAGAAAACCAAACTACACTTACCAAAAAAAAGCCACCAACTGTACCTCTATAGTTAGCCTAAACGAGTCCCAACGTAGCCACGGCAGCTAAAAGTGGCGATCCACGATGTTCCGATAGCATAAAAAGTCCCAACAGGGATGGTACAAAGACTGGCGTCGAAGCCGTGTCAAGCGGTTGGCGGCTCGCCAGACGACCGACGCGACCGACGCGGGCGTTCGATAATTCTGCCTGCCAACCTTGAAGCATTGTGCAGGGGTATCAAGATCTGAGTACTGTGTAGGTATTTGTTTTGGGAAATATTAGGTAAGGGTATTTAAAAATAGCAGTAGTAGGTTCTGCAGAAGGCATGGGGAGGTAGGGAGTGTCCTTAGATAGGTACGCTATATTTTAACCTTCTAATTCTGTGCACTATTGCACTTTTATCTCATTGAGATAGGTATCCTAAATTAATTAAATTTCAATAACTATATAGATTGTGTGAAAGTCCACATGGCTAGAAATAATGTTATTTGTAAGAAGACGACATTCAGAACAGTACCTATGGAAGAAGAAAACACGCTGTGCCGACCCCAAATAAAATTGGGATAGGTAAGGGCAACAGAATTATGACAATAAAAATGATCTCATATTCCGAAACCACTTTTCTAAGCGCGTTTTACGTCAAAATGGACCTTCTATCATTGCGACCAAAACATTCAAAGAAAACACTAGATTAAGACGTTCACTCTTTTAGTAAAATCCGAGTACTTTAACTTAACTAGCAAGTTTTATCGGTACCTACAGACAAAAGCTACAAGCAAGTTAGGTCACGCTGCTCACTGGGTCACAGATACTTAGGTATGAGTAAGTACACGAATCCAGCCACTCAACATGACTGCTATTATTTTGATAGCAGCTTATGTTGCTAAAATCTCTTAAATATCAACTTGATCTCGATTAGTTTATCGTGATTTGATTAAAAGAACGATTAATTAATTTTACTTTTAGAGCTCTGCCTCAATGGCGACGTCTTCAGCGGCGCAGGTCTGGCTACTTCTGGCTAGCTTAGTAGTCGTGTTCACATCAGTGAGTGACTGAGTGAAATACGAAGAAGTAAACAAAGGATATAGATTATAAATAACCGAACATCGACGCTATTTAATATTATTTTTCCAAACATTTATTTTATAAGGAACAACCGAACCTTGTCCGCCCTTGACCCCTAAGTTTGTTTGCAAAGCAGCGAGTCGGCTAACTTTCACAAAGTGATATGCTAAGCAGTATCAAAAAACCAGAAAAAACAACGTCATTATTTCCCTTTTTCGCCTTAAGGAATCATGTTAATTTGTAATTCTTTATTTAAAAACGGTATTGCGCGACATGAGACTGACTTAATAAAATTTTCACAAACACAGAATTAATCTTGAATTTTAAAAACCACAACTTATTTAGTGACTACTTTTTAATTTAAATTGCAAATGCTAAATGAAAGATTGGGTTTTTTGACCAGGTCCAACCAACTGGTCCTATTCAATCGACTTCGCGAAAAGGAGGAGGTTCTTAGTTTGTGTTTGTGTAGAAACAGGACATAAAAGAGCATCCTTTTAAAATGTCACTAAATACTTGACTTGCCGTGCATCGGAGAGCACGTAAATGTCGGTCCTGCGCCTAATCTCTTTCCGTCCCATCGGGTCGGTGTCGGATTGCCGTCCCATCGGGTTATGAGAGTGAAGGAATCCTGTGCGCAAATGCTCGTGCACTATAATATGTCCTGCGCAGCTGGCTGATCTTAAGTGAGAACAGCCGCCGTGGCCGAAATCGGCCGTGGACGCCAAATTATTGTTAAATACTTTACTGTATCGTCTGCAGAATGCAGACTTTTTCCTAGAGCTTAGCCTACTAAATAAAATACAAGATAAAATAATATTCACAATATAATGTTATAGTGAATTCGTGTTATTTACAATATCTGAGTTGGTTGTTCTGTTAGTTGTATCTCGTTAATATTCGTGTGTTTATTGTGCGTCATGAATAAATGTATGAGCCGACAAGTTTGTTGGCGCTCTATCCACCTTATAACTTATCGATATAAGAATATTTCAAGATGAAGACTGAAGCTATATTAGTTGTAGCAACAAAATTTAGTATTATGTTACTAAATTGCGAGTAAAATTCGACTTAGTTGCTGATAATCATGAAATACCAAGGAATAAGTGTAGCTACATTCGAAATATTAAATACTAGCTTCTGCCAGCGGTTTCACCCGCACCCCGTGGGAACCTCGGCACGAACCCGGATAAAAAGTAGCCTATATAGCCTTCCTCGATAAATGGGCTATCTAACACCGAAAGAATTGCTCAAATCGGACCAGTAGTTCCTGAGATTAGCGCGTTCAAACAAACAAACAAACTCTTCAGCTTTATAATATTAGTATATATTTTGGTTTAAAATCATTTCAGTTTCAAAAAAAACCCTGGTCAAATAAGTAGGTAGGTACTAAAATTGCCAACCGAGTGTTTTCACAATTTCCTCTTTCCACGATAAATCCTTGAAAATTAATTACTTCCCCATCTTGAGCTATAAGTTGCCATGGGCTTGTATCCTCATTTTTAACCCGACCTCTGCAGCCGTAGGGTTGACCTCTTCATTCGTTTTGCGGGCTCGCAGTGACTTCACACATATTTCAGAGGGCACGACTTGACCCTAGCAGAGAGGGGTTAAAGCAAAATGTCGATAACTAGACTATGTACTATATACGAATTTGTTTATGTAAATGCTTATGTATGAGACAATAATCTTGTAATTAATATCTATATAATTGTAATAACAGGTCTTGTTTTGTGCAACTAGACGACATAGAAATAATAATGTTATGTAATGGTACATGCAATTTTGTTTAAGTAAGTATAACCGGCCAAGTGCGTGCGTTTATTATATGGGAGCCCCACAAAATATTTATTTTATTCTAGTTTTCAGTATTTGTGGATGTACATTGATGTGATATAGCGGCAACAGAAATACACCATCTGTGATTTTTTTTCTTGAAATTTCAACTCTCTAACTATCACGGTTCATGAGATACAGCCTGGTGACAGACGGACGGACGGATGGATAGAAGAGCGAAAAGAATAGGGTCCCGTATTTCACCCATTGGGTACGGGACCCTAAAAAGCTGTTTATTCTTTACCACACCTGATAACAACTATAGGTCTAAAACCCACATTAATCACGGAATGCGAAATGTGCTTTTGTCACGAAACTTAGCTAACAATCAGGCTGAAATTCAGCCTAGATCTAGATAAAAAAAAAAACAATAACAATGTTAAAGTAAATTGTATTTAAGACCGACTTATTACCTATATGAAAATAAACATTTGTTTGTAGTAAAAAAAAACACAAAGTAATGAAAAAGTATTCATATACCTACCTATGTATTATGCTGTTTTCACCAATGCATAGAGGAGATGGTTTCGATTTTAATTATACAACTCTAAAGTCGGGCGTGTAGGTAGCTAGTGTATTCCATGATTTTTTATTATTATTTTAAATTCTACGAAATAAAATTGCAATAAAAATGCAGTACCTAGGTGAAGTTAAAACTTTATTAAAAGCCTCTAAGGTTTGAGCTAGAATATTTAGCTAGATTTTTCTGGTGGCTAATTATCTAGCCAGCCATTAGCGGTTTTGTAACGCTGCGGCGACGTGAAATATGTGCACCTGAGGGTGATGCAACGATGATCGATTAATCAAAAATGGCACTTTTGATTAATATAGCTGAAGGAAGAGCGAAGTTCCTAGGTATGAATGTAGATGGATGAATAGGAAGGTAGTGAGTGTCAGTATGACGAGTAACAGGGGGAAATGGAAGAGAATGACATATTGCGCCGACCCCAAATAAAATTGGAAACAGGGCAGGAGGAAGAAGAAGTTCCTAGGTATGTTGTGTTGAGGTTTAAAAGCGACTTTTAGCTTTTAACTTAGCTTTGTGTAGGTAAGTATCAACCATGACTGCCGACGACTAGCCAGGTACCATTTAAATTAATACTTACAAAAAGCAATCAGCTTGGTACCTAGATGTGAAATATTTATATTTGCAATGCTAAGCTGCTGGTAATAAATGAGTTTCTTGTCGTTCGTTCTGCTTGCAAACAGTAATGAGAATGTAGAAACAACGTGGGGTAATTAATGCTGTGTTTTTTTTTTGTTTCAGGTAGGTAAGTAGGTACCTATCATTAATGTAAAAGTAAGTAGGTACCTACCCACAAGGTGGTGGTCAGACGTTGTTGTTATTTCCAAAAGGAGGTAAGCCTATTCAGCAGTGCAGTATTTTTATCAAATGATAAAAATCACGTCAAAATAATGATAAGGTATAAAAACTTTGAACATGAGTTCAAAAAAAATCTACATTTTAATTAGGTATAAGTGAGATAATGAAGCATTTAATGAAAAATCTCAATTACAGTTACCTACAGTCACCTAGTACCCGCGGGTTCGGTCACGCACCACCGCACAGGGATGCACTATGTGCTATTGCACCTGTAAGAACACTGAATAGATAATACATGGAGTATTTTGATTGTAAGGATTATGAAACTAGGAGGGTCGAGGGTAATGGGTATGGCCTTTGTCAAGCAGTGTAACAGGTTAGGAAAAATGTGTAGGTAACTGTGCTAAAGGTGAATTTTTTCTAAATAAACATACTTAATGAACTATTTTGCTGTTCATGCCGTGTCAATTTATGCATCGTGTATATATAGGCGTCCAGTATTCCTTCACGTAAACTGTTACGCCTGTACCAGATATTTTTAAGAAACTTTCTTATAAGCATCTATTCAACGTTGACTATTAAACCGATATTGAACACTTATTTACCCTAATTGAACTGGTCACTCCGTTAGCTCAATATTCTGTCGCAGCAAACCACAAATGTAGTACCTACCTACATAGCCGGTACTTCGATACTGCAAACCAATAACTGTTTAACCTACTATTTATTCCTATCAATATTACTTTTTAAAGTCAAAAAAATGATTTGTTTGTTTGTTTGTACCCACCCTTAAGGCCCACACTACAGAACCGTTTAAAAAAAAAAACACTGTTGAAAAAACCGGTTGACGTCATCGCGGTAGCACCGGCTATCGCTGAAAACCAGCGCTGGGACTCTATCTCGTTTCGGGTCGCAGCATTCTGCTGAGCGAGGGCCATATTGCGCGCTTTAGGACGCATATTTTCCCTTAAATTTGTGTTATGTTCTTTTTATCTTTTTATCCATATTATGCTCATTTTGTTAGGGGCATTTATGCGTCTTATATTTTGCGCAATTAAACTTATTTTCTTTCTTTCTTTCAAAAGGTAAAAACAAAGGTTTATAATATACTAGCTTCTGCCCGCGACTTCGTACGCGGATCCTGTCCCTCATGCCAGCGACTACGGGGTCAGCAAAATCAAAGATCTGAATAGTCTGATATTGAATTTTAAGGGACCGAAGAGAAACGTTCTATATACTTAATTTTTGTACTTTAACAGCAAAAGCACAGCAGATTAAACAAAACGCTGAGAACTGAACCGCAATAGACGTGACCATAGGGATAAAAGTAGTGATTCTAATTAGTCCGCATTTGTGTGTGGCAAAAATATTACACAAGTATTATTACGTAAAAAAACATTAAATAGATGACAAAGTCGTGGTGACTTAGTGGAAGTCGTGGTGGTTTAGTGGGTAGAGAACCAATCTCTCAAGTATGAGCTGAAGGGTGAGGATACCTCGGTGGACTTTAAACGCAGATTACGCGCTCCCTGTGCTTACCATGAGGCACCTACCCTCCGAGCAGGGCTACTAATCCTGCTCTAGCGACTCCACTCTGGACGGCCAAGCCAAACCAGAGGCGTGAGACCTACCCCGTCATGGTTCTAGCTGGGCTCCTGGAGTTCCACATCAGGTGTAGGTGTGGTTCAATTTTTATAAGTCAACAGAGAGTGCTTATCAGATTGAACAACTTTTTCTAAAACGTCATACCTCTATATGCTATAGTCTAGCTGGGCCCCTGGAGTTCCACATCAGGTGTTTTAGATCTTCAATTTGTGTAAGTCAATAGAAAGTGCTTATCAAATTGAACAACTTTTGCTAAAACGTCATACCTGTATATGGTATAGAGAAGCTGGGCTCTTGGGGTTCCACATCAGGTGTTCCAGATCTTAAAATTTATTATCTCAGCTGAAAATGCTCATCACATGAAACAATTTTTGCCATGGCACCATTTTTGTATCTCTTATAGTTTTGTTGGTCTGTTGGAGTTCTGCATCAGGTCTTCAAGTTTCGAAGATAAATTATAGCCTATATGTTGACCAGGCTTAATACTGATACAACAAAGAAAAAATCATTGAAATCCGTTCAGTAGTTCGGAAGATTAGCGTGTACAAATCTAAGAAGATGTATACAAACTTTCATCCCCTATTTTATCCCCTTAGGGATGGAATTTATCAAAATCCTTTCTTAAGAGTTGCCTACGCCATAGTAGCTTTATGCATGCAAAGTCTCAGTCCGATCGGTTTAAAATTGACAAAGTTTCATACAAACTTTCATCCCCTATTTTATCCCCTTGGGGGTAGAATTGATCAAAATCCTTTCTTAGCGGATGCCTACGTCATAACATCTACCTGCATGCCAAATTTCAGCCCGATCCGTCCAGTGGTTTCAGCTGTGCGTTGATAGATCACTATGTCAGTCAGTCAGTCAGTCACCTTTGAGTTTTATATATTTAGATTATGGCTTGGACAGTATTACTCACAGGAAGCGGGTGAAACCGCGGGATGTCGGCTAGTAGGTAAGTTCATTAAAATAAAGCTCACAAAGTACATAAATCATCTGCCTAGCCATTTCCCAACTAAGGTGGGATCGGCTTCCAACCGTATGCAGCTGATGGTGTTTTACAAAAAGCGACTGCCTATCTGACCTCCTCAACCCAACATACACTCAAAAGTACATTTTTATTCAATAAATCAAAATAAATTAAATAGAATTAAAATATTGCCAAGGAATATTTCTTACAATGTAACAGACAAAGAAAATATAACACCTCATAAAAATAAATAGTCATTGGTTACGCGGGAAACGCAATATGGTTCAAAAAGATGCGAAAATTTAAAAAAAACTGGTCATTGCAAATGCGACGGGAAAATCGGCATACTGCGGGCGACACAAAACAAGAAAGTATGCCTAAAGGAAAGGAGCACAGTACCTGTTGTCTTCTACGGCGATTTCTTGCACGAGGAGCACTGCCACAAATAAAGTTCAACACAAATCACACCAATTTTCCACTCAATATCGATTTTTTTATCGGAGAGAGACGTGAGCTCTCGCGCGCGTTGTCAGCCATTTTTGTTTGTTATGTTGCACACCCGACTCAAGGGCGCTAGTGTCGCC
This sequence comes from Helicoverpa armigera, assembly GCF_030705265.1. NCBI lineage: Eukaryota > Metazoa > Arthropoda > Insecta > Lepidoptera > Noctuidae > Helicoverpa > Helicoverpa armigera. The sequence goes on along the minus strand of NC_087132.1, from coordinate 618,157 downwards.
TCTCGCTCCAACGAATGCGTTGAGGTATGTGCGGGAAAAGGAAGGGAATAGGATTGCAAACACCAGTGAAATTACCAATATAACAAATTATGAGTATGAAAATAACCGCGCAACCAGTCATTGTTAAAACATATTTTTAAGGGAAATATTTATTTATAAAATGTATTTCTTCCAAAAATAAAATATTAAATATCAATTATTTTTCATAAATATACATAGTTCTTTTTATAAAACTTTAAATGAGGAAGCATTTTTTTGAGAATATTATTTATATTTCGAATTTAAAAATAGATTTGCATTTTATTAATTTGATAGAGATTTTCAAAAAGAATTTCTTTGCAAATTACTTTGTGACATAATGTTTGTTGTTTCCAATAACTTTAAAGTACTGAATGAGTTTTTACTAATAGATAGACTGATTTATGAAGAAGGTGTTGTATTATTTCCGCATTGTCATCAAAATCGTTTTACGACCGTGACGATGGAACTGTGAACCTTATTCTTTGAATTCGTTTATAAATCCTTTTCGATTGCTTCCCGCACACTGTATAGACCACCTATTTATTGCCCACATTACCAAAACCAGTTACTACAACCTACCCAATAACATGTTTCGGTGATTTCCTAGTAAAACCACCGCAGACTAAATAATTAACCGATCTATAAACAGTAGATGAGTAGACCGACAACCAATGCTTAGATAATATTGCATGAAACTGAGTTTGTTTGTTAATTACGCTTTTGATCTACATCATTGCTGCAGCGATTTAGTTCAATCGTAGGTACCTATAAATAAGAAGGACAAGTCACAATAATTGATGATCTTTACTTGAAGCTTTCTATAGAATATTTAGTTGGCGTTGTAAAAAAGACGAATTAGTTTATTAGAGGCTATGTCATTTCCCCGTTGCTTAGTTATAAAATTAGAAGTTTATTAATCATGTGTCCAATAAATAATTTTGTGGCTACACTTATAATTTCCCATAAAAAATATGACTTATGTTATTCGGAAAGAGTTTACCTTTTCAAAACTGAAACAAGTTTTTAATTCGCTTTTATAGTTTCGGCGCCTTTACGATATACTTATACACAATAAAAAATGACTCTTCTTTATTATATTCGAATAGAAGATAGATGATATTGGTGATAACCTCTACTTAGGCAGGTTTAGGTAAAATTTTTACGTTTTCATGAATGCGAGAACTTACGAGGCGAATAAAACCACGATTTTAATAGTAGGTATCGTAATAAAAACCAGGTTTTAATCAATTTGAGAGCGTAAATTGTACATTTATCCTTTCTATTGGACGGCTAAATAAACTCTAAAAGAAGTCTTCTCTAATGAATGAGGTAACATTTCAATGAGTAATTCTACAAATGTTTGGCTCTTTTTATGCCGAAAATAACTTGATCCGGGTGAAGCAGGTAAATCAGCTGACATTTAGATTTTACTTATTTTACGTTAGTAGGTATACCTATTTTTAAAATTTCTGGATTCATTAAATGTTTTGTATTTGTGTGACTTTTAATGTTAGCTTTGTACTCCCAGCAGAATATGGTCTATATGTAACCTAGTTACTTAGCCCTTTGGGTTAAGAATATTATCTACTTAAATGTGGTTTGAAATAAATAATTTCAATTGTCCAGCATCACCAACAGCCCTACAACTCCGCGTTTAAGTAATTCTATTTACATCCATCAAATGTTTAATGTTTTAAAAAACCTTTGAACCGTAAAGAATACAAGGAAACGTAGTAGGTAACTAATATAAACAAAGGGTCCTTATCTATTTTCGCGAGCGATCTATCACGTGCGGCTGGGGATTCTAATGTTATTGATCTATTATGTAATAGCTGTAAGTACTGTAGGTAATATTTGGGTATCATATGATCATGAAAATGTATTGCCTGCTTGTTTCAAAAGTATAAAATAGGCACTTGTAATCATTTTGTGGTTTTCTATTTAAAAATGTGTAACAGCAGAAAGTGATATTGCTCATCTTTGGCACTGTCGCATAGCTCACAGAAATGTATTTTTATTTCACAGTATTTTATTTTATATATTCTAAGTTTTAAGTCTTAGATCAAACTCCATTCTTTCAATATTTAATTTCTGATTCTGTGCAAAGATAAGTACCCGTGTAAAAAGTGATGGTCACTAGTACCAAAATGCTTTTAAAATCCGTCTTCAAACCTATACCTACCTTAACATTGAATATATGTATGTACTCGTATATTTTATAGTATGCGTGACACGTTTTTTTTAAATATAGGTACCTAAATATACTTTTTATCAAATATGTTCAAAAATACATAATTTTAACAGCCTTACTAAAAGAATAAAGTCATACAAAATGTTCCACACTTGGTCTCCTGCGCGAAATTGATAGTCTCCCCGGGAACGCCTATTATAGAGCCGTTATAGAGTTTATCGATGCTCGGAAGCCAGACTCTACTGTAATAGAGCCGTGCTAGAGTTCGCACAAGGAAACCTATAGGTATAGCTTCTGTGTAGTTGATAGTTTTATGGAGAATACTAGGATCAAATGTTGGTTAGTTTTCATTTTTAAGTTGGTCATATTTTGTTTCATGTGAAACTGAGCCTTATAAACTTTGAGGAGTAGTGAGCAATGTCGATAATTTGATATTTAAGTTTGTTGAATGTTGAGGAGGTCAGATATTCAGTCGCCCCTAGTAAAAATCTCTGATACTCAGCTGCATCAGACTAGGCTGGTAGCCGACCCCAACAAAGTTGGGAAAAGGCTCGGGAGATGATATATACAAAGTCTATTGTATTTTTAATAAAGTATAAGAAAGTCTTATTTAATATGTGATAAATAAACATAATAATAAATAACAGAAATAAATACGATAAAAAACCTGGTAGTTTATTTGTTATCCCAATTATTTATTAAGGTATTGTTCTATAGCCAAGCAAGAAGTATTAGGCATAATATTTGTAAGTACTACCAACCACAGGCTTCCATTTACTAAATATAGTTTCCATTTCGCGATGTCTGAGTGTCTGGAGTGTCTCTAGATTAATGTCAAGTAAGTGTCGATCTACGAGTTTGACTGACATTTCATTTATTTACCGTGAAGGCACGTAACGCTGTAATTTCCTTTATACACAAACATTTTTTTTGTTTCCTTTTGAAGTCTGTCTGTTGCCAATGATATACCTCTGTATAAATATACGCTAGTGGATGGAGCTTTCACACTAGTGGATCACACGGTCGATAATCCGTGCGTTACGCGCGACAGCAAACCATTGGCAACTACCCATTCAAACGATACCTCATGAAAGCTCGCGAGAAATTGTCGCTCTGAATGTTCCTATCATGTATCGCGCGTAAAATGACTGAGCCAAAAATCCGCTGGTATGAATGCATGCGTTGTTAATAATTGATAGAAAATAAAAAAGTATGTGCTTCAAAAACAAAATAAAAGATCTTGTCAATAAAACCAGCAGCAATAATGATAGTACGTAGTTATGCCTATAATGCCTATTTTAGTAGATAGACATTCAATTTCATGAAAGTATTTCAGGTGACTGATCATACCACACGATAGAGGAACACGAGTCGAAAATGGAAAAAACCATTCCGGAACGGATACCTCTGTTGAACACAATAATATATTCATATACAAAGATGAAAGTTAACCTCATTACCATTAATATATTGGCAAGCAACGACTTCCCTGTATTTGTCCGCTAGCAGGCATTAATTCGAATCCCGACTGTTTGTTTAATTTATTGGCAATTGGCACCCACCACACAGAAAACGCAATCAGCGGTAATTATCGGTCAGAGGTCAGTTTCACGATAAAATAAACTGAATTTAACAGCACTATGGACCTGATCAATTCCAGGTACAACACGACAGGTATTCAATTTAATAGTAGTAGCACACTGTAGACTAAACAGTCGGCCCATAGTTAGAAAAATATTTTTTTGAAGAAAATCTTGATTCTGATCAAAGTTTTCAGTCGGTCTGGTACCGGCTAAATACCTGATCTTTGTAATGTGCGTGCTACCGTTCAAAGCCAAAGACGAAAGCAAATGTTTTTTATTTCAAATAGTCCTTTGCAGGCTCTTATGAAACATCATATGTAGGTAGTTGCGCGGTTCCAAAAAGTTAGTCTCTGGTGCTTGGAGAAGAGCCGGGAAAAAAAATCTATGGACACCGTTTTTAATTCATCGTCACTCATTCGTCTTTATACTAATTTAAGAGCCCAAACAAACTATCAGCCGACTAAAAGTTTGCAGTGTACTCTAACTGTGCGTTCCCTGTACATAGGTTAGAAACGAACTCACACTGGTTGGCAAATGTTATGCACGATTTACGAGCTGCCAAGCGCTTTAAAGCACAGTCGGCCAATTGAAGCGAATTCTGGTTTAACTGTACTGTGTATATGTTAATTAAAGTTAAAGTTCAAGCAAATACTATGATAAATAGAACATAACATCTCAATCTGTTTTCATCGGACATTTGCTATTATTATTATTTTCCAATATTATAGCTACTTATAATATTGGATTACAAAATTAAGTAAGTGCTGCTGTTAATAAACAAAACAAGAAACATATTTACTAAAGTGTAAAAAAACAATTAACCTACTAAAAGCGTTTAGGTAGATACCTACCTATTCCTGCCCAATCTAACAGAATAAGTGATTATCAATTCAAAACTAAATGTTACTTTCTCTAGCTTCCATTACTCTTTTTCTAACAAACCATATCGGTAACAACCCTAAAAAGTCACAAGGTCCACTTTCACGGTTCCCAAACAGCGGTTTTGTGGCGATCCCTCGACGAACTTCAGCGGAGAGTCACAATTCCGCGGTGAAACTCACCCGACGGTGACTGTGAACACCGGTCTCTGAACCTTGGAGAAAGAGGTAACTGACCTATAATGTAAAATCTTTGAACCTTCCTGAATAAATATGTATTCTTTACTAAGTAATGTGTATGTTATAGATTGCTTATTCATGATATTTCTCAATTCAATACTGTTACTAAGTCATAAGTCCATAAACAATTTGAGATACAATTAGAACGCCATACACAGTAACACAAACAAAGCCATTAAATTATTCTAGCCTCAATTTCACCTGCCATAACACAGACGTAAATAATTAAGTTCCAAATTATTGGTACATTGATTCATTACTAGTTCAGTATTTGGGTAAATTAATCATTGCTATAATTATATCGGGTAGAATTCCAATTGTGATTAGGGTGGGTATGGCAACCCTGCTTAATCGATTCACATTTTATAGCTACCCTTAACTGACCACAAAGGGATGAAAGATAAATGCAAAAATGAGTACGACTTGTCGCGGGATAAAACATAAATCTTTCTTTAAAGTTGTGAATTTTATGGTTTGTGGTGGTAAATATCAGCACGGTATAACGGCTCAAAAAAATTGACATCAACTATAACAACTACCTACACTTAAAGTAAAAAAACTACACTTAACAAACAAAATGTAAGTCATACAACCTCTATAAAATTTGACTAAATAAAATCCCAAACACCCAAACCAACACAAAATAATGGAAACATTGTATATGACGTGCTATCGGGGTCCACGTTTCGACAATTTGCAAATGGCGGGCGCAGGGACCGCGCGACCCCAGACTATTTATCACCCACCTCTGGCTACCAATGAAATGGATATCGGACGCTAATTTACGCACCGATCCACCGCAGAACAAAAAGGGTGAAGAAAATCCACTGCCGATAAGGAATGAGGAACCCGAACATAAAATATCGGAGCGATACCCCAGGTGGTAGAAGGTTTGGTAAATGTTTTTCGATTTTGAATTTTACTGGCAGACAATTGAAGGTCGAATTTGCAGTAAATAGTTCTGTTTGCACTCTTTATGATGCATTTTTTTCTCTGTATAATGTTAATACACATTTTTTGCAGTTTTAAAAACATGCTATGTAAAAACTGTTCATTATAAAATTTAGTAAAAATGTTGTCTATTTTTATTAAATTGTGTAATTGAACAGTTTCACGAATTGCTTTTCGGGTTTTCGATTACATGTCGATGAGGTTTCGATAAAATGGCCAGGTGTTCAAAATGACGTATTTTTTAGAATTGATGAAAGTTTTAAAGACCATTTAGAATTATTAATAACATAATATTATCACATATAGTATTTTAATAACCATATAAAATAGAATTATTCATGAAGTTTAGAGTAAAAATATTCAATTTCTCACGCATCTTACTCCCAACTTTAAATCAACCTTAAATTCTGCGCAAGAATATGTCTCGACAAAGTTATTACTTGTTATGTGTCTAAAGAATAAATGTAAAAATGCCTGGAATATACAGCGTGTTCACTCAAACCTGATGTTTGATTTAGGTCTCCTTTACATCTTAAGCTATGGCCGAACTGATTTTAGGGTAGCTCTGAACTGATTTGAATTGCGTAAGAAACCAGTGACTGACAGAGGCAAGATATGGGTATCTTAGACTGACCCCTTTTAAAAGTAGTGTTTTGTTATTCTAGAAAATCGGTACAATAAATATACACCTATCTTCAACCAACCGTTTAGATATAAAACGCCTTCATTTAAATTACAAACTTGCGACCAACTATTTTCAAAATTCAGACACAACGATGTTTTAAGTCTTGTCTCAAAATACATGTTACACTCTGTACATGGAATTCATTTGCCTAGATAAGGCAATATATGGCACTTGGACTATAATATATTCTTATTGAAAACAGCTCATCACATATTCATGCAATATATCTTTGGAAATAAAACAATATTAGCAACATGTCAGTGTTGGCGACGTATCGGCAGTAACGGTGTACTTGTACTTGACATAGGTTTTATATCGCTAACATAGTGGCCATTAAAACTGGTAGATACTTGTAGCAAAGCTTTTACTAAGAAAAACTAGCAATCTTATGTAGTGTGAGACGCAAAATTATCTAAGTGTCAAGCGTCCCGTAGTGCTGCTTTAATTCCAAAAACATAACTTTGAATAAAAGTTCCAACTTAGGCATTCGATAAGGGTGATGCAAAGTTTTTGACTTAATGTCATGGGGAGGAAAAATATAGCGCAGGAACAATTTTTTTTTTATGCCTAGAAGTATGATCGCTCTGCTTTGACAGCAGAGTCTATGTTAATAACATTTTAATAAAATATTGGAATTTAGCACTTAGTGATACCAATACTGCACCGAACGTTGAAGGCTTTCAGACAATGATGCAAATTCACGGTCTTTCAATATATACAGTTTGTCATCACCGTAAAGGGCTTAAATGAGAAAAGCAATTGACCTGCGCGAAGGCAATTACTGGCTCCTATCTACATTTATTAAAAGCAATTTACAAGGCAGAAAAACCTTATAAGTGAAGCTAAATTAATTTTATTTTCCATTACAGTCTGATGTGCGAGCTCATCAATTTTCAGGTCGTTTTATTTAAATATAAAATAAAATATGCAATAACGTATGCTATAAAAATGTTAATAGTTTGGAAATTACAGGATTTCAACTTATTACCTACTTGCTGATTTTTCTCTGCCGTCCATAATTTTACATAGCAAGTACGATGTACATTCGTTGTAGGCAAAATTCTAATGATTTACCTACCTGATCTTCTTTTGTTTGTCATCAACTTATCCTACGTGTGTGTCATGATTTTTTCCCAATATTAAAAATTGTAACTTCTACGATTAAATGACGTATAAGCAAACTACCGTTAAATCGCAATAAATTAGCATACAAATTACGAATTGGGTCAAGAACACCTTTATGTAGTCTTAACATAAATATGCAAAGTTATAATTACGAAGAAAACATACCTAATATTATATAGTATTTTACGTCCATCGAAACATTCCTTTGAACCGTAATAAAAATAATTAATTAGCCAAATTATGGAAGTTTGTAATTGAAGCCGAATTTTAATTGCCAACCTGAAATTTTGTGTTCGATGTGTATTCAGCCAGTTCTATATTGGCATAATTAAAATTGCCAAATGACGCAGCTATGTTTTTTTACTAATTAGATTTGTGTTTCATCAAAATAACTTAAAATATGGACATTTATTTTTATTGAACTTTATTTAAATCGCAGTTCAAATGTTTTTATAATAATTTATGATGATTGCATATGTTTTCAAACGAAAAATGGCAAATTGAATAGAAATGTTTCAAAAATATCTAGGTACGATCGTTTTCTGTTTTTATTTTTTATGATCTAAAATTCTCATAAAAATGCCATCAATAGGCGCTCTTAATTAGAGCAGCTCATGGCCAGTTTCACCTGTTACTGATAAAGTCTCTGATAGCCTATCAGGAAGTTATCTGACAAATGAACTATAACTAACTTTTGGTTCTAAATCTCATTTCAAAAATATCTGGTAGAAATTATAAGCAGTCTTTATCTGGCAGATAACTAACTAACACTTTATCAGTATGACAAAATAAACAAGTTACAAGCCTACACATAATGATGTGCGGTCTTCGCCGTGTGATCACCGATTCCTTTGACCGGCGATGGTATCGACTACATAATGCGGAGCCAAGAGTCGCTGAATATGGATGCGCCATTACCATACTGATCTGAGGATATAGGGGAACTGGGGAAACATTTGATGGGGTTTTTGAAACGATGGTCGAGACTGTGTGTCAGTAATTGGGAGGAAGATTGATGGATTGCTGTGAAGATAAAGTATTTTTGGTGTTAGAAATGTAGATCGGTAATGTTGTTCTCTAATTGTTGGGTTATTTATTGTTCCGCTTCTATATTTAAGGCATATCCACCAATTTTTATGCTTGCTTCTTAGTATTACATAACTATGTTCGCTTTGGTGCTTATAAGGTTTCGAAATCTCATACTCTCACGGCTTTAACCAGTAAGTTACCGCAGTATGTATAAACATGAATAAAGTAATTTAACAGTCTAATGATTTGACAGAGTAAAGTTTATTGACCGCCCCAAAATAAACACGTGTGATATTGAAAATGGGATAAAACATCCATTTACCCTTTTAACCTCTTCCTTTTAAAGTTTATTGACCTGGTGGCTATCAATGCCCATTGAAAATATTGCCTATAAAACGCTCCTAAATACTAGACCTATTGGAATAAAATATCAGCAATCTATATGATTCAAAGCTAAACCAACGAATTACGATGGAATTCCTATAGAAATGTTAGCTATTCAAAATATTGCAACAAAAATATTCACAGTTTGATTTAGCCCGTTGAAAATACTAGATCGGCGGCTTCGTGAAAGTATTTTGCAATTTTGATAGATTGAAAAATAAAATGTATTGGAAGTTTTCGACATTCCTAAATCCTGATTTCATGGAAGCGCTTTTGGTTCAAATTAAAGGTCGTGAATAGTGTTCAGTTAAGCTGTGGCCAAACCATTGTTATTTTGAAAGCACGAGTTCCATTTTTTTATCGCTAAAGTATTCCACGTTGTATTTTGGTTTAATTATATTGTTAGGTAATGCTGGACATCACAGCTTAGTATAACTAATTTTGTAATCCATTTGGTTTTAATATAGATGAGTGTAATTCCATATCCCCAAGTAGAAACAAATGCTGTTAGACTGTTCCATCTGGTATTTCTTAGTAGTAGCATTGCAGAGTTTGAATTAGTTTCTATTCCCTGTGTTCAACCTTTTGAGGATAACCGATGTGCTTCTAGGAAGATGGTATTAATTGTAGCTTTATAAACAGAACATGCATATTGCAATACTTTGTCTGTCACTTTTTAACTCATTTATTAAACAGTTTATGCAGGTGTACATAGTTGTTGAGACAAGAAGAAAAATAGAAGGCTCAAATTCAAAGAGACTGCTTAAGTATTTCTTTCCCATCCGACCAGCTTTCTGAATGTTAGCATAGAGTAAATGTTATATTTATACTCACATGCAAATAAATGAAATGCAGCATACATTGAATTTAAAAGTGGTACCAAAGCTATTTGTAATTTTAAAGCTAGCTATTGATTTTATTTCGCTATAAATAAAACGAGCTGTGATTTTTATTACTACTTGATGTCTGAAATAGCCTTAGTTTTACAGGACAATAATATTTTTAGCGTTTGCACAAAAATTTTCAGTGTTTTGTAACTTGTAAAATGACAAATTGGGGACTCTTGTTTATGATATCACTCAATTGGTTTTTCTCAAATCCATATCTTTTTAATGTAAAAAAATCGGTGTTAATATTTACCACGTTTAATTAAATATTCACTTTAGCATTTTTGATCAGGTTTCGACGGAATTAATTAGGGCCTTATCATACTAACGAATTGCGAGCGTTTTCAAAGCGCAGCGGGCGAGTAGCGAATGCGATGCGAACACGCTGCGGCTGCACAGCGAAGACGCCGCGGACATACGGCAAATTCGCAACGTTTCCGTCGCGTGTTAGTAGCAAATTAACGACGTACAATACACTCAGTAACAAAATGGATTCAAACAATAATCGAATGGAAGAGAGCGACTACTTTGTGTTTTTTTGCAAACGAATAAAACACTGCTTTCGCGACGAATTTGTTGCGCGTCCGCAGTGAATTCGCTGCGTATGCGCGGCGTGTTCGTTGCGCGCTCGTAACGTATTCATTGCGCGTCCGTTCCGCTTTGAAAATGCTCGCAATCTGCTAGTATGATAAGGCCCTTAGACATAATAATTTGCGTTTTTGACGCTATTTAGTCATAATGTAAAAACCAATACTTTTTATAGTTGTAAATAACATTATAATAGTTCCTCACAAATGCACAAATCGCTTGTAAAGAAAGAATATGTCACGGCAACTATCGAGCATCGGCACTCACGTCTACTCGAACACTGACGAACTAGTGACGTAGATTGCACTATCGATATCGAGTCGAAGAGTTGCACATTGTCAGCGTTCACCAGTTTGAATCGATAAAAGCCTTTTGTAAAACACCAAAAATGTTTCATTGCTAAGAGGCGCTGAGCTTTTTTAGAATTAAAATCAATATTTTAAGTAAGAAATATTACCTAATTAATTATAGTTTGTAATCTGTGATCAGAAGAATAAACAGGTCGCATTTGGCAGACTTTAAGCGTAAATATTAACAGTAATTAAAATAGTTATAATCAACAAATTAGTACTTGTAAAACATGGGTGGTTACGCGGGAAACGCAATATGGTTCGTAAAGATGCGAAAAATTTGAAAAACTGGTGATTGCAAATGCGACGGGAAAATCGGCATACTGCGGGCGACACAAAACAAGAAAGTATGCCTAAAGGAAAGGAGCACAGTACCTGTTGTCTTCTACGGCGATTTCTTGTACGAGGAGCACTGCCACAAATAAAGTTCAACACAAATCACACCAATTTTCCACTCAATATCGATTTTTGTATCGAAGAGAGACGTAAGCTCTCGCGCGCGTTGTCAGCCATTTTTTTGTTTTTTTATGTTGCACACACGACTCAAGGGCGCTAGTGTCGCCTCTCGCTCCAACGAATGCATTGAGGTATGTGTGGGAAAAGGAAGGGAATAGGATTGCAAACACCAGTGAAATTACCAATATAACAAATTATGAGTATGAAAATTACGTTAATTAAGTATTAATTTAGGCTTTGATTTAAAATTCTAAAGCTAATTAACGTACACTTCTTTAAGAACTCACATGACATTTACAGAAAACAGCACGCTCTCTCCCTAAAACTGAAAGAAAATCGAAATCTAAAAGCAAACCCAACTAAAATATAAGGAAAGGAATCTCCAATCGAAGTAAGGACGTAGTTGGAACATTCAAATACATAAATCTTTGGGTCGACGTTAAGTTTTTTTATGTCCCGGGCCGATAAGTAGCTCTCTCCCCGGGGCGTACTTACACATTCGGAATATCTAAGGAGCGCGCAGTTGCGACATTTTGTCGTCTAACTGAAATATGATGGTGAGATGTACCAACGTTTTATGCATGTGATGTATGATGTCCAAGATACATTGTTAGTTTTATCATGTAAAAGGGTAGGAAATGTAAGTGGTGTTGTGGTTTATTTAAAATGTTTGTGCTTCTTGGTCATATTTTGTTGTCAGTTGTTATTAGTCAAGAACGTTGTCGCATTCAACTGAATGGTGCGCCAAAAGGTAATTTAATTTGCTTTTTACAACTGTCTTCCTTTTAGTTTAGGAGAGTAAATTATTATATCAACATAAGAGGATAACTGGTCTTATCATCCCAAAAAGAAGGCCGCGAAGTCGTTAGTGTGTGTGTGTTCCGCTTAAAGTCTGCAGATTTCTCAGTGTTAGTGGGTTTTACGACTAAGACTGGATGTAGACCTAGACTATTACATCTCCCGACTGTAAACTAGTAATTCCAGCTTCTACACGTTTCTACAAAAGTAAGAACAACGACTTTGTAGTTGACAATATTGTCGCTAAAGTTACTTAGCGAAAGCTAGTAAGTTTTATATTTAATTTCGCAGCAAAAACACTTTCTTTTTACAATCTATGGCTTATTACTACTATGTACTTGCAAATAAAACTAATGAAACGAATGTTTTTTTTTTTTAAGAAAACTCTTTATGTACTTGGAAAACGCGGGGTAACTAAACACTCTTTAATTCTCAACTAAAAAACCTACTTAAAATGCGCTTCATAATCTCATTTTACGAATCAGCACTTACAAACGCGATAAAAAAAACAACCCGTAGTTTAATTCACACTCAAAAGTGTGGAGCGGTGCAAAATAAGACTAAAAGTCTAGTTATTGATTCTCTAATTTAGTTTGCGCGAGCGAATGGAACGAATCTCAAATAGGGGCAACGCCGGGGCGCGAGCTGATGCACGACTTGATTTGCACGTTAAAACGAACTGCTTTATCTGCAGGACTGCAGGCGATAAGATGCAGCGAAGATTAGGTTAAATTAATCTAAAATTGTTGGTAAATGTGTTGGTCAGAGTTAAGATCGTGAATTATAGAACTAATTAGAAACGATGGAACAGAACGGGACAATCAATCGGGAGAAAGAAATAATTAAAATATGTACTACATACGATTATTCTCAAATAGGTACTACAACCTACTTACCTACCCCTGTCACACCAACAAAACTAGGTACCTTTACTAGTAACTATGTACTATAGTAATCTGTGCCTTTACTTTAATCTTGTGCAGCAATTGTGTGTAAACTTGTCGATAAGTTAACTGATACTAAATGAAATCTTACCAATAAACAAAAACAACCAGTTTAATATTTTGCCTTTACCACAATCGAATAATAAACGTTACTTTGTCAGTGCAATCAAACACGAAAATAAACGAACAAAACTTTAACGTTTGTGACCACTTCCAACAAAGTGTCAGAACGAAATTTAATAGCATCGTTATAATATCAGGAGTGTGAGAGATCGATGGAAGCACGGAGGAGTGAGATAACTCGTTATATTTCTCACAACTATCCTCAGATTCGACATCAGAGCGATATCAAATAGAATTCATATTGATATTTTCGTTCAGTCAAGACGTCTGGAGGATATTTTTGAATGTCAAAGTTTCTAAAGCAATTTCTGTGAAAACTTTTAAGTGGATCGAAAGGATCGGATCCGTGCAAGTGACGCCCCTTGAGCATTCCTAAGAAATAGGCAACATTTTATAAAAGGTAAGGTTTATTTGCAAAAATCGCCGGTGGCTGGGATGGGGGATAGCTGTCGGAACATTTGTCGGTCTGTGCCGAGTTGTGCGTAATTTGAGCGTAGTTAGGAACGTACTTTTTGTTGTTTGCGGTTTATTGTGACGGGTGAGATGTGTGTTTGTGAATGCCTGCGTCAAAGTTAATGCTATGTGTTAAACATGGGGATGAACAAAATGAAAATTGTTAAATAGACATTGTAATTTTTTCATTCGTCTTTTTTATATCAAACTGATTTATTACTATTTTTGTACCTACTTGATGATACAATTGTAAAAGATATTTTTAAAAATAAACAAAGAAAAAATAGTCTAAGTGCCCTTTGAACTCAAGGAGGCAGAAACTTTATAGTTAGTTCCACTTCAAGAGAGCTATTTATTATCAAGTTATTCACTTTAAACGAAGTGTAATGAAGAGCACAAGCTACTCGTTGTTTAAAAACAATTGATTACAAGTTAGTGTTAACATGCTCTTCAAATCACTTATCTAAGTATCACGCTACAACACCTAAACAATGCAGGCAATCAAAAAATCTTTAACTCTCGTACCTACCGCCAAAAAGACTTCAAAAGTCGTCCGATTAATATCGGTAGCCGAATATAATGGAAGTCCGATAACTGGCAAGTGTCGGGACGCCAGTGTTCACGTGACACTGACTGCAAATTGACGTATATCACCCTCGCTGCAGGACACAGCTGGAAAAGCCTCGTGAAAAGCCAATGCCTGCCTCTATAGGGGTGTTCACTTACTCCGCAATTCTCGAAATTGATTCGAATCAACGCTTGACATGGTAAAACGTTGGGTTGCTTTGTGGGCCAACTAAAATGTCTAAAGTTCAACTACGTAGACACGTTGTATTTTATGAGTTTTAATGATCACTAACCAAGTACTATGACTTTTTTGACAAATACGATCGTAGTAATAGTCCTTGTGGCCTGTGTCATGACATGTCATAGGTTATCAATTATAATATTATGTGATACCTGAATGCATATCAACTGCTCTACAACATGCACCAACGTGTTTGCTTTCAAAAAGAACCACTGACAGTACGGATTTTTATTCAATTTTATTCACTTTCACGCTCCTGGTAACCAAATTACTAGCAGCCGAATCTAGTCATTGATTTTTCAGTTGCTTCCTGAAATTCTATTGAAGTGAAACTTTGTGACTGCAGTGTTAGTAACACAATTTTGAGGTGTCATGTCAGTCGGCTTTTGGAAAGCTAAATGCCTGCCTCATTGTTGAATGGTGCACAGATGCGTGATATGAATACTGGGTTTGGTGAGGATTTGTCTATTGAAATGCATTCATTCAGTGATGGCAAAAGACTTATTCCAAATCAAAAAGTATCTTAATGAGTCGTAACTTTATGCATAAAAAATCTCCATATCTGTACAAAAAGCCTTGGAAAATGACCTTGATATAATGTAATCACACTGTCAGTTTTCTTAAAATTCCGCCTTTATTTTTTCAATTAATATTTTTATTCGCCGTCGGCGTAAAGCCCAAGTCTCGGGTTTTTACACCGCTTGGGCGAAATTTAATCCATCTTTTAGCATGCAAATATCCGCAATATCCCTTGAAGAGGTTTTAAGAAAGACATAAATGACGTAATTAAGAGATTTTGCAGTGTTCTCGCTGGTTACGGCCGCCGCTGGTTTATCTAACGACACCTTGTATTCACCAAGTTGATCATTTAATAAGTTAATGACCATCATTTATATTTTCTTTTGTGTTTTTATTATTTAAACTGCTGCGGGCTTTTTGTTGCCATGGAATAGATAAATGGGACACATTTGTAATGTAGATGTTTGTGTTTTTATTCTTTTTTACACAGCTTTGTGGGGAAACTGGTTTCTCATTGTTCAGAAGTTACGCAAAGTCAGCAAAGTCATGTCCTGAAATGATGTGATGTGCCTAGAGAATAATTTTCTGTTGTTTTTTATTACAACTAAAATTCTTGCCCAAGGAGGTTCACTTTAAGATAGTAAACATACAAAAATAGTAAGAGATACCATTTTAACATTGAAATGTGAAGTGCAAGACAATTCTTGAGTCATTAATTCATCGCCTCCTAACACTTACATTAAACGTCCTAAGACTTGTCTTAGACAAAGTGAATATCAACAATGCTGAGAAAATAGGACACTTTCCAAGAATGTCGCTTATTCTTTTAATAAAAAGTACAGTACAGTGATGCCATTTGCAAAAGTTCGCAAGCGAGAAAAACAGGTCGACGATCTCGAACTTTCTAGAAAACATATTTGCAGTGTTTATTATAAAATTAAACTATTCTTAGTGGAGCTTAGACTGCACTCGAACTTAAGCCTTTTCATATGAAAGAGGCCTTAAGAATGAGATTGGATCTTCTGAGTAAGTTCTGTTTATTGGCAATAATCTAGTAATGAAAGTATATAGTGTGTATAGCTTTATGATTCTAAGCTGCAGCAATCTAGATAATATTAGTACTTGGTACTCACAATGGTTATGGACTGGAAAAGGCATTAGACCTTCAAAAGGTTGAAGCATTGTCCTAAAAGAATGCAATTACATTTTATGAGATGTTCAATTTTTCTCTCGAGTGGTTCTCATAGACTTACATAATATTTTTATTGGAGTATTATTCTGAAATTCATATTGGCTAAATTGATGAGCTTGTAAACGAATTCTTGAACCGAATAAGTTGACTTTGTTGGTAATTGTTTGATGTAGGTAGTCATGGCTCAATTTAATATGATGATTTGCTGCGGAGAACGGGTGAAACCGCGTAGAACTGCTAGTCACTACATTAATGCAATCGTCACTTGATTCAAAATCCCAAACACCAACAAAGTCTTACAACTCAATACGGCTTTAAATGTTTCATTTGATCAGACAATCGAGTTATATTTTGTAAAGGTTTCAAAGTGACCCTTTGTGTTAAGTTTCTCTGTCAATCGCTGGCTGATTGACGACGGAACCCAACGCTTAATCGTGAAGGACCCAAACGGGATATTAATTGATACAAGGATCTTCTATACTCCTTTACCAAGTTCAATTGGGGCACTTAGGTACTAGGAAATCGCGGTTATTGTACTTCAGAAATTCAACAACTACCCTCTCGAGAGTTCTAAGGAATCTGTTTACTGCTTTAGGTGTTAAGATTAAATCTAGACTGTTGAAGACATTGAACTTTGCTACCGAGAATGTAATTGTATTCTCCCTTTATAATGCAATCGATAGAACAATAACATAAAACCTGATAAAAATAACGCCTTTCTCATTGGCGTATATTAAATATACATAGAAATACCTTCTTTCAGATAAACATGGCACATAAAATTAGGTACAAAACAGCCAATAAAAATGCCAAAACACAACACTCGACAAAACATTGTCAGATAAGGCAGCTCTTAACCGTATACTTTATAGCGGTGCCAAGATTCACAAGAGAAAACAACTACATAAACCCAATAAATAAAATAGAAATAATAGAAAAATAACAAATACGAATCTCTTCGTCGATTACAATCAGCACGCTCGAAATGTTACATAAACAACGCGAATAAATCATACATTCATTCGTTCATTCGTTCGTTCACGAATGAGATCGGACGTGATTCGTTCACTCGGACAATGAAAATGGCGGCCGCTAACCGTTCGCTGGGGACGTCCACATATTTTACAGTCTATCAGACTATTGGTAATGTTTGAATTGAGATAACACTGACCTGCGTTTAATTTTACAATTGGTTTTACACTATGTGGGTGAAACAGTAAATTGAGCTATGATTCTTGGATTAAATTAATGAGTCCCAGATTCTACTCAACGAGAATGTGTTTGAGTAAGTCTTTTTGTGTTGTAAATGGACTTAGAACCTTCAAATAAGAATACTTGCTAATCTGAAATTAATCAAATTCATGAACTACATTCATGAATTACAACGGTTTCTGAGCACATCTTTTTTTCGTGGAAAACCTTGTTATAATTTATCGAAACACATTTTCAGAAATCAGTCACTACTTAGTTATCAATTTATATAAACCTAGGCAAAACCTACAGGGAAAGCAATAAAAAAAGTGGTTACGCGGGAAACGCAATATGGTTCAAAAAGATGCGAAAATTTAAAAAAAACTGGTGATTGCAAATGCGACGGGAAAATCGGCATACTGCGGGCGACACAAAACAAGAAAGTATGCCTAAAGGAAAGGAGCACAGTACCTTTTGTCTTCTACGGCGATTTCTTGTACGAGGAGCACTGCCACAAATAAAGTTCAACACAAATCACACCAATTTTCCACTCAATATCGATTTTTGTATCGGAGAGAGACGTGAGCTCTCGCGCGCGTTGTCAGCCATTTTTGTTTGTTATGTTGCACACACGAGTCAAGGGCGCTAGTGTCGCCTCTCGCTCCAACGAATGCGTTGAGGTATGTGCGGGAAAAGGAAGGGAATAGGATTGCAAACACCAGTGAAATTACCAATATAACAAATTATGAGTATGAAAATTACCGCGCAACCAAAAAGAATTTAATCTTACAAAAGCTACCAACATTTCGATACAGAAACACAAGTATCAATGGAATTCGTATTTAAAAGTCGAAGTCTAATTCGTCACACTTCGTCAGTCAAAGACAGCAGGTGTGACGTTTCACAAACGTTTCGGCGAACAATACGGAAATTAAAACTCTTCGACCCACCCCGACAGTTCCTCAAGTCGTTTTTAATATAATCCGAAGCTTGCCTATCAAATTACGTAATCCTACACACTTCAAACATTATCTTCTTGTGTATATATGTATAGGAAGGTACATAAGGAAACGCTTATCTTTACCAATTTTGAGAGACTTCTTCTTTCTTTTGATCCAATCTTTGTGTTAGTTGCGTTCTTTTTCAATGATCAGGTTTCGAATTCAATTAAGGAAGTTGTAGGAGTTTTTTTAATATTTGAAGTACATATGTAATGTAACAAAATAACACAATGCAAACTACACTATCATTGATTTAGTAACTTAGTTTTACGAATGTGATGTGATGCTGCGTATACATAAAATTAAATCAATTCCTCCTTACACAGGTAATTGGCTCGAAATTCACAACTAAATCACACAACACATTTGCCAAACAAACATTTATAATAACACCAACTAACATTGTTTATTTCCACCCAATGCGAGTACACAAATCAGTAACCCCAGTTTATTCCTGAATAAATTAGCCGTACATCATAATATTAATTGTGAGCTACTTGAACTACTCGTCCACTGGCCCACAAATCACGACAATACGTCAATACCAAAACATAATTTATGAACGTTAATACACAATTTATTAACGATTATTCATGTTTGATTTGATTCATATAATGTTAGATGATTTTGTTTACACGTGCTACTAATTTCAGGACATGAATGCTGTGTTGAATGGTAAACAATGATGCTATTTGAGTTTTGTAGTGAATGGATGGAGTGTGAGTTTGTCAATCAATTCCGTTCATGCTACAGACTTCATGAATATAGGTCATTAATAAAGTAAGTAGGTAGGAATTTTTATAGCAGTCTGAGGATGAAACTGTAACCAGTCGTATTTCCGAACTGACTGAAAATGGCCGAACCATATTCAGTCTCGTTATACTCAAATAACACAACCTATCGTAAGGCAGAAATTTGAAAAATGTGTAGCATGCACTGTATTATCAATTTTCATTGCATACCATGCAACCAATGTTTCGGCTGTCCATACATACAGCATACAAAACTCGTACAAACCCACCAAAATTGCAACTTCATAAACCGAGCAAAAAGCTCCCTCATACGTATGTGTGGAGCAGTCCTGGTAATTATTCCACGCAGGTTCTAGTTGCGAAGTCGACTCCAACTAAGGAAAGGCTACACAGTTCGGTACAACTTCGCGCGTGTTTAATTACCTTTTCTACCGAGTAGCTGTTGGGAACTAAGCTTAACTATCGTGTGACATCCGAAAATACTGCCGCTACTGGTGGTGCATTTCGTTTATGGAGTTTTAAAGACCTGTAGGTTGTGAGATGCATTCTAAATATTGAAAACAAAACGTCATTTCCGCACTGTTTCGCTTCGTTCTTTGCGCTGGATTAAACATATGTGTACGTATATCTCGATAGTTATATGCCTTACTTATTTCGTTGCTACTAACATTTTGCAATATTCCAAGATGCTTATGAGAGAAAAAATAGCAAGCTTTAAGTCAATGATCACGCTTTTAAAATACTGACAAAACAAAACACATTATCTGTGGATTATTTTTTAAAATGATAGGTTTTTAAAATGATAGACTTCTCTTCGGTTAGGTATTTCTCAATTTATTACCTACGTACCACATGTGAGAGAAAAATTAAAGGCCATTTCTTCAAAAGTTACGTTGACAATCAAATGCTGTTTCCAACGCTTTACAAATACCAATAAATGCAAATTCTATTTATGAACAATTAACCAAACTAACTAACTATTGTCACTACTAAGACCTATTCAAAGGCAGTTTCTTGTAAAATATAACTGTCAAAAATTACGCCAAGCTTCGTTAAGATCTCATACCCTACATATGATGCGGAATATCTGTGAACAATATGGATTGTATCATTGTTTTCGCTACACGGGTTTGTAATTACGAAGCCTTGTTGCTATGAACATAGTTTCCAATGAGTTACTCTGTCTTAGGAATGAGTTACTCTGTCTTCTGTTTTGTAACTAAGTACCTGAAATTACTTCATTTCGATTGGAGTAAAGGTACCCTTCCATCTTAGGCTGGCAATACACGTACCACTTGAAGCAGTCAGAGGCGACAGCTTCAAGCTGTCGACTGCACAGTGAACTGCAGAGTTCTATGAACACACATACATGAACCGCTCGAGCAGTTGATAGCTTGAAGCTGTTACCCCCTACTGAGTCAAGCGGTCCATGTATTGCCGGCCTTAGTATGGGACTGTAGAGTCTGGCGTGACCCGTTTTGGTCGTCTCGACCCTGACAAAATGACCCTTATCTACCTATACAAAAATCCTCTCAAAAATATACTATTTAATAACAAACAAAAAATCACTGAAAATACTCATAACATTCTTAATATTGCATTCATACTCGAAACATTGGTAAATATATTATTCCCCAGAAAACACTGAAGTTACTTTTAATCCATAAGCCTGTCTAATGGATACGCAGAAATGTGGTTTACTTTGAATTCACAAACACATAAAAACTGTGAAAACTTCGGTAAAATTAAATAATGCATTGCAGTCAGATAATACACATTAAAAACGAAATTATGATATAGTAGATAGCGTTAGACAGAAATTAAATATTTTTGACTCCTAGAAAAAAATGGGAATATTCGAAATTACCTACTTTCACATTTAGGGACGAGGGTGTAATTGATACAAAATTGGTGATAATCAGACGTTTTTATTTTACCCAATACCTAACTATGATTGTGCATATTAAGTGGTTTGCCAGGCAGCAATGAGCCATGCGCCAATGTGTAAACACCACTTGATCGTGGCCTACATTTGTGCATTGCAAAGCTAGTCTTTTCTCCTCCGTGGTTTGGCCCAACACAGGCCAATGTGTACTGGGGACTTAATACATTTGTGTATCTAGGAGGATTTTTATGAAAATATGAAAAGTTAAAACAGTAGTGCACTTGATTATCTGGAACTCCTTCAATAGTGAGGCTTATGCTTATGTTAAAATCTTTTAGGGAAACGTACCTATAGCTTTTACCAAACAGCAATTGAATTTTATAAATTCGTATGTAAGCTGTACCATTCCTACACGTGGCTCTCTTGACCTTACCCGACAGTACAAAAGGAGACCGTAAATATTATACGGAACCCAATGTTGGTCGAACTTTGCTAACATTTATTAACAACGGGTCGCGATTCTCATGAAATTAGCGATCCATTAAAAAATATCGGTTCGTTTCCACCCGACTGGGTTGATAAATGGGATTTTTCGAACCGTGGGGCTAATTGCAGTTTTTCGGATTATTTGTTATTATTTTAAGCGAACGATTTTTTTTACTGATAATATTTTTATATGGTTTTGATAGCGAATTATTAAGTCTCTTTCCCCCGCACTCAGAGACATTTAATGATTACTTAAGTCACTCCTTGGTGACAGATTCTCATAGAAATTCTGCACTAAGGAATGGCTTAAGTAACCATTAAATGGCTCTGAGCGTGTCCAATTTTTTGATACGTTAGTTAGTTAAGTGTAACAATGGCAAATAGATGCACAAATGCAACCACAAAACTGTACAGAATATATGTCATTTCTGACTTAGATGCAACTGTACTCCCCAGAGCAAAAATTGAAATAAACATCTCTTTGATACAAGTGCATGTTGAAATGTAGCCAACATTCAGATTGCATATGAATAAAGTACAGTTGTATCAAGTTATAACGGAGCACATCGTACGTACTTCACTTTTTGTATCTTGCATTAGGAAAATTGAAAGAATTTTGAAATTAACATATCAGTAAAAAGTTTATATTCACGCATCTAGCACTACTTATGATCTAACCCCTTTTTAAGATAACTGCTGAGGTATTGAAAAAACACTACTACCTATACACTTTAATTTTGGGGCCACTACTAATAATATCAGATTGTCGATCCAATTTATTCACGAAAGTCTCAATTAACAGGGTTCACCTCAAGCTTTTAATTGCGTGTTTAGATGCCCTAAATATGATATTTTATGCTTCAGCCCTCGGGCTGAACTGATATTGGTAAATCGAGTCTGTTTATTTTCGTCTGGTAAATCAATTAAACGACTGCTCCGCAGGAAGAAAATTCAAAACTTTTGCTGATAAAATATTGCCTATGTTATTTGAAAAGACTGTAGCTTGTAGCTTCCCAACAGAGACACGATTTTTCAAATCTAATATCTTTTCATCCCATCATCTCGGAAAGAGTAGTTTTACCCTTTGATATCTGAGCGCAAAAGCCGTTTTTATCCTCTAGAGCGGCAAAGTGATTTGAATTTAGAACATCGTGTGCAATACTCCATTTGTGACAATCTTGATAAGACTTTTCAAACAAATACATATTAAACAAATAAAATACTGTATATATAATAATTATTCAATTAATTAGGTAATTTTTATTATTTTTCATAGATTTTTAACCTCGTTTCATTTTAAAACAGAGTTTTCAATTAAATTAACTTTAATAGGTACTGGTGAAGCGTCAATGTCTTTTTTTTCAATGCAAATATTTATTCAATAATAAATTAAATACATAAGTTATTTTTCCCGTAACTTAATACTTTATTTCGATCAATTTCATATTTATAATACCTAACCCAATTGAGTCTCTGGTGATGATATCCGAACGACAATACTAGCTACCGCAGCGCCCATTGGTTCTATCGAGTGTTCTAGAGGATACTCGCAACAAGCTGGTAGTGTTGCGTCTGGCCACCGCCAAGGACGGACGTAGTACTTCTCCCGCCGTCATTCGCATTGTGTCGAATACACACCGCTCCGCGTCATTATTTCCCTATATGTGATTTCCTGAAGATTCTCGTGTAATAATTGTACCTGCTGCTAGAAGACATTGCGGACTTATAGTGCAGTGCTGATTTCACGAGTTTTAACCAGTCCACCGGTGGATGAACCTAGATTTAGCTCGCCGGCCGGCAGCCCTTACCGCGACCACGCGCCCTGGAACGAGGCATCTTCACATCTCGCTGGTTCTAAGTGAGGTCCCTGGATTCACAAGGTACGTGGGCTTTATTGCTGCAAATAGTTGTAGTGGGTATTGGTGTCTAACGGAATATCATCGGATTTAATTGAATTACGATTTGAGTTTCACCGCCATATTGTTTTTCCCGCATTCGATTTTCAAGATTTGAAATCTTGAAAATCTCTTTTCATTGGACATTGTTAAAACTGGCCTATGAACCAACACGCATGAAACATTTACTATAATTACTAGCTCTTTTAATAATATATATTACATATAATAAAACAGAACGGACACTAGTTAATTTCGAAAACATTTTAAAAAGTATTCACTTCCGTCCTTAGCTTCCATCTTGATAGTTCTATTGATTGTTGGTTCCATTTGAGACTTATTATAGGCAAAGGTATTATAACTCATACAGCCAAGTCTGTGTAACAGCACTCTTAGAGTTTGAAACAGATAAGCGTTAGTATTCTCAACACTTTATATATAATGATTTTTACTTACACAGTCCGATTAGATGTCCCGGAACCGTAATTAGCCATAATGTATCAAAAATCTCGATTGAAAGAGCTGTTTGAAACGAGCATTAATTTCGACACTGACAGTTGGTGAATAATTGACAGACGACAACATTGACATTTTGACAGTTATTGCTACATACCGGATGTTTTTATTGACGATTCATTGATGATTATAACCTCAAAACCCGAAATTGTTTTCATTTTTTTCAGAATTCTCATAAGTGTCCGTTGTTTTAATTTAGGTTCAATCGAATATATACATTATCTACAACCCAAAGAGTAAATACAGCTCTCTGTTGGGTCTTAGGCGAACTATGTATGGACGACGAACAATGTCCTTTGTCCCAATTAAATCCATTAATTTTTTTATTATTTTTCCTCGATGAGGCTATTTACACGCCTCAGCAGGTACTTCTTTTTAATTTGATACTCATAATTATGTGCGCGCCATATTGTTTTTTTGCATTTAGTAATTTCCTCGGTGGGATGAAAAGTTACGTGTTGCACTCGAGTGCAAAGATTTTTCACCTTGTGCTCTATTGATTCCCTCGCTATCGCTCAGGATTCTAATTATTGAAACACTCGCTACGCTCGTGTTTCAATTTTAGAATCCTTCGCTTGCTCGGTCATCGAAATTGAGCCCGCGGTTAAAAAGCAACTTTGCACTCTTGTATAACAAATAACTATTACTATTATCAGGATAGATCCTAACTAATATTATAAATGTGAAAGTAACTCTGTCTATCTGTCTGTCTGTTTGTCTGTCTGTCTGTCTTTTCTTCACGCCTAAACTACTCAACCGATTTGTGTGAAATTTGGTACAGACATAGTTTGGAACTTGAGAAAGGTTATTTCAAAAAAAATATATAAAAATAAAATTTATTCCGGACATATAGCGCCATCTATTGGTCAAACCAAAAATATGCCGGAAGTCACTATTCCATGCGAACGAAGTCGCGGGCAAAAGCTAGTTATCTATAATCCATCCATATATCGGCCGTGATAACTCTCTATCTAACCCTTTATTAAAAGCGCCTGATAGTAAATAACACAGCCATGTATGTACATTTTATTGGGCCACAGACACAATACAATCACAGATGTGTTCGTACCTGCGTGTAGCCGGGGAGTTAAAATGTCGCCGAGAGACTCTGATATAATCATTGCTCTCTGTGACCGCGGGCTATGTGAGCTCGGGTTACCGATATACTGGGAAGCTAGATGTGGCCACAATTAATAGTGAATGTAGGGCATATTTTATGTGAATATTATTGTGATTATGTACATTATTTACAAGTATCGAAGCCTTTAAAAAGCATTAGTTATATACAGAAATCATCAAGTGTACCTATTGGTCACATCGTCGTGTCATACATGCTGTACTAAATTATTGTCACACCTTAAAGTATTTGCCCTGAAAATTCTGCAAAAGTAAATGGTAAGATAGATGACATTTTTCATTAAAATATTTGTGGTCAACATAACAGGAAAGACTCAAATTAAAATCCTATGTTATTAATTATCTAACACACACTGAAATACACAAGTTATACCATTGAATTATGTTTCAAAGTATTCTATAACAAATGAAGGCGTAGACAGGGACTTCCAGAGACACTATAGTTTTGTTTCTAAGACGGAATCATCCCCTGGGGATCGTTGGGGACGTATTAAGAGCTCTTCCTGCTAATGTTCGCTCCGTTATCGGAAGAAACTCCACCGTGGTAGAACCAATGCATTCCAGCAGTAACTAAGTATATACAATAGCTTTTTATTTGTAATGATGTCCTCCTAGCCGATAATCGGCTAGGAGGACATCATCATTTGTAATGCTTTCTTCTTATGGAAGAAAGAACAGCGTATAGCGTATAGCATGTAGCGTGGACCGTCATTCAGAGCCCAGCAAGTTTGTGGCAACATTAGCATCAATTTGGGGTATTTCTTTAACCTGTCTATCCGTCGATATGCGATCAGAGACTGAATTTTCTCCATATACATTATTTATCTCCGCTTACAAAACAAATGATAGATAGGATTATAGAAAGAATGGCATATAGAGGCGACAGGTCGTGTGTTTGACTCTTACCTATTGCACTATCATCGTGAACCAAGGCTAGACTCAAGCAAACATTACTGTGTGCAACCAAAATGTTATGACAATACTGACATGAGCTACAAAAGTTCCTTCAAATAAAAGAACTAATAGTAGGGCCCAGAACGAAATCCCGCACTTAGTCCTTCTAAGACCATTACTTATTTATAGAGACTCACAAAGAGCAAAGCCTAACAAAATCTCGCGTTACACACGGAACTTTTAATTACCCTTAATTATGATCCATTCATTTAATACCTGCTAATTAGCAGTTTTTAATTAGAAAGTAAGGCTGGCGCGAACTCCATACAATGCGTATTGTGAAGAACAAGTTTGTTACGAGTTTCAGTTTTACAGCATGTGTTACTTACGTAAATGTTCAGTTAGGAAATGAGTTATTTTTGTTGGTTAAAGCAAAAATATTGGTGGAATATTTTGAATGGGAACTGAACTTACTTGGAAATACTGAAATCTAAAACATTTTTTGTTAGAAAAAAAGAAAGTTATGTAATATTATTCTCGCATACGTAACGCTTTTATTTATTTGTTTGATAAACTAATGTCTTACAAGAACCATATCTATCTTTTCTGTATTCTCCATCACTCAATCCATCCATCAATCAAGTGATGGTATAGTGGATAAAGCACCAACCTCTCAAATATGATTATGTAGGTTTGATTCCAGGTTAGGCAAGTACCAATGCAACTTATCTAAGTTTGTATGTACCTACTTTGTTTTACTCAGCAAGACAGCAAAAAAAATTAGTTCACCAGAAAAAGTATTTAAAATTTTGCAAAAGCAACTAAAACACTAGCAAAAGCAACAAAGTAACAATAATTATAGTTTTTAGCTAAAACTACTTCGTTCATTACCGCCATTAAAGTTGTGAACAGACCATGCAGTTAACTCTGAAGTTAGGAGTAGTTGAGGAAATTGTCTTGTAATGGCCGAATTAACCGCTCTCAACCGCTCCGAACCGGTTCTACAAACTTTTTTATTATTTCTTGAGGTTTTGTAAGTATCTTAGTGTATTAGTAGTGGATTAGAAGGATCGCTGGTGACGTCAAAGTTGACTAAGGCTTGAAGACGTGTGGCTATGGGTATAGAAGAACATGCAAGCTAGTCAGTAGCCGCAGCGATATATGTATATTGTGCTGAGTTTAGCACCGACTCGAATAGACACTCGCCTACTACGCCACTACGCTCGCCTACTACGCTACTACGCTAGTTTGTGGTTCAAATGTGGCATATCTAATTTATCTAAGGTTTTCCAATTATTCTTTTAACCTCTTGAATGCCGCTTATTAGAAAACAATAGAAAATCAATTGTGTCTGCGTGGATCCGCGCCACCGGCATACAAGGGTTAATGTTCTGAAACAAATAGAAATAAGTAGGGTTAATTTGATGAGATAATCAATTCAATCGAGCTACACGAGACAACATCTTTGATCTTCTAAATAAACGTAGCCCTTACTAAGAACAAGCACTAACGTATAAACTATTCCAATAGTCTCTTATCTACAGGCAAATATTTTCAGATCCTGTAGCCGAAAGACGATTTGCGTCGAAAACAGAAAGTTAATTCTTGAAAGATTACTTTGAAGTCCAAGATGTGAGATAACAGTGGATTACGACAGAAATTAGGGTTTTCTAGACAAGGCCTTATCAGATAATCTAGTTTCAGACGAACATTTTGGCACTATTTTGGATAAAGGCTTACTTCCAACCCCTATTAAGTCCTGCGTTCTACGAGATTTACTTGCGTATGCTAGTTTGAAATATTCTTAAACGATACAATTTTGTTGATGGGTTTTGTAAGTTAACATTTTGAACTTTTACTGAAAAAAACCGTGCTACAGCAAATGTCGTATGAATTTATGTCCAAATTGTATTATAACCTTGTGATGGATAGAGTAAACTGGGTAGTATGAGTGAATGTATTTAAATTTGCCTACAACAGCCTTTCTGTTTTCTGTACTTAATAAATCTGAGCCTTTACTTGTACAATTCCAAATTATAATGTAACGTTATCGTCAGTGTCTAGATAACAAAGACAGTTGCTGTAACCTCAAGCCAGTGTCCCTCGAAGGGTGAAAGATGTCGCGATTACACTACGAGGTAGATCGCCCGGGCGGTGGCTTGCGGTGGCTTGCGGGGACCTGTCTGCCGAGAGACTGACAGTTTATAAGATTTGCTATGACTATTTTTAGCACGCTAAATATAATACGTGACTACGTACAATTATATTACGTGATTTTTAGAGTTCCAAAGATCGGCAGAATGATGATCGGGAGACATAGCAAATACAAGCTTTTCTTGAAGTTGGTATCTAAATGTAATCTGCTAACATCCTGAATTTCGAGCCTTAACTGCTTGTACATATGTCGCTAATTATAAATCAACAGAATATCAATAGTGTCTCGCGTATACGTGCGCTCCGGCATACAACGGGTTAACCGTAGCAGCAACCAATGTGACGAAAAGCACAATTCACCTTAGGGGAAGTCCAAAAACCTTCTGAAGCATAGTCTCAAATTCAAACACCAATATGTTTGCCTGTAAAGTTAAAACTTAGCGTTTTTCACGAAAAGTACATACGTTTCGTTCCATCGCTTGTCTAAATGAGTCGGTTACTTAGCAGCTGAATGGTGCGATCGGTTCGGGGGCGAGTGGACCCACACGAGTGCCCAGCTCTGAGTGCTTTCTGCTTTCAGGAGTTCAGGATACGGGAGCGGGTTTGGAGCAGGACTGGTGCAATGCGTATGTTCTTGTACAGGTGGAAAATGCCTGCTAATTTTGCTTTCATGGCAGTGGAGTTCAAGACCTCAATAAAACGAAATTCATCTTAGCAAAGTATGTCATGATTTTCGTGTGTATTGTTATTTTGTTTCTTGTTGTAACTTAGTTCCTATGATGGCTGGTTATTCTTGTTTGGGTAGCAATATGGTGGACGGATTATTGCAAAATCCTAATGAGATTTAGTACCTACCGAATTATAAAATAGCCCAGCCAATTCAAACTGCAAATTTGCAGTTAAAGCAATCTTTTAAAATGCCAACAGACAAACTGCCACGAGTCCGCCCACATTTCTTCCTCGTATAGTTCCATCTAATGCGGCTCTTTCGCACAATCCGTACTTGGGTCACGCGCGTCGCAATACAGACTCCTTTTTATCCGCCTGACTGATATAGCCGGGTATAACTGGGTATAACCGGGTATAGCCGGGTAATAACTTATACAGGCCGCGGCTTTATTTGATGTCGAACCGGCTTTTTGTAGCCACTATTATAGTAATTGCTTGACCATGAACGTTTTGTAATAGCTCCTATTTTTCTGTGAGGGATGACAGTGTTAAATTGTACCTACCTATGTTTCTTTGTACAAAAGATATAAAAAAACGAATGCTCTAGTAGTAACGTTGAATCTTTTTTCTTTGCACACTTGAAAGATAAAACTTTACTATTCTAAAACATCATTTACTTTGTTGAGACATAAACATTTTGAGCCATTTTATTCCTATCAAATACCTCATAACTTATATACCTTTAAAACTAATTAGGTACGTTGAATGTTAACTGGTGGCCATTACCTAACAAGCTCAATAGCATTCCTGGAAGCTCAGCTTATTAGTTACAGCAACACCGATAGGTACTGCTCGAGGCAAATACAGACTACATATTAATAAATTAAATTACAATGGAAATGGGCACCTTTGATGTCACAGTGGAGAGTACTAATTTACAAAATATCGGAAACAACAAATTATAGCTGGTAATCTCGTTCAGCCAGCTGATTAATGCTCAATCCTTCTCCGTGTGAGAGGAGGCCTGTGCCCAGCAGTGGGACGATAAAAAGGCTGCAACAGACAGAAACTCGTTCAGCCAACTTCAACATATTTACTACAAAAATAAATAGAAAACTTGCTGAACACAGCAACAACCTATAATGGGTCTCGGCTCACCTCTGTCCATACCCCATTAGGCACACGAAACTAATAAACTACCCTCCATTTGATGGTCGCTCCTTAATCTTACCCACAAGAAACAATGATATCAAATGAAAGGTTGCACCGGGTCACAGGCCACCGTCAAAGGGTTATAATTATGAGCAGTAATTAATGGGCCGAAACATCTTCTCAGAGAATTTGACCAGTGAACTCAAGGTTCTGTAAAATTGAATTAATTTGGTGTAATGGTTTCTTGAGCGGATTTGATTTTAGTGAGCAGATTTGTTGCTTTGATTTCTATTTAATGAACTTTAGGAAAATTGTTAATATTAACGTTTAATTAATAGGTCAAAATGTTTGCTTTAATTGGCAAATGTTGCTGAAAAATCGTCTGTTGGGTCCTTCATACTTATTTTCAAAAAGCGAAGTATGTACTTAACAATAAAATCGAAATAAATATTTCTAACATTCTAACGAATTCCCTAAGTCAAACAGTAACTAATTATGCGAAATCATACAAAACAAACTCTCATCAAACGCTTTCTAATTCCGCCAGCAAGATAAACTATTCGAAGTAGTACCTACAGTAATAAATTCAGTAAAACTAACTTTGAGTTCAAACACTCCAACTAGGGTTTAACGCCGCGTCCGATTTATTCGTACGAGTGCGGTTGCCCAGTGCCCAGTGCCCAGTGCCCAGTGGTGGGCTTACGAACTGCAACTGTGGAGGACACCAGGTATTATATTCAGTTGAAACGATCAACTTTTGGAAACTATACTTCTAGTTTTAGGGCTGACACGCTAACTGGTCGTATATTGACGTCAATTTTAGACACGGAACTGAAAAAGTTCTACTTTTAATTGTTTATAATTTTGGACCAAATAAAGCAATGATAAATATCATGCTTTATGATAACGCAGATAGTCTTATTTATATCAGTGAATAAAGACATAATTATATCAAATGAATAATTTACAAGAAATGTGTCTGCATTATTAA
This sequence comes from Helicoverpa armigera, assembly GCF_030705265.1. Taxonomy (NCBI): domain Eukaryota; kingdom Metazoa; phylum Arthropoda; class Insecta; order Lepidoptera; family Noctuidae; genus Helicoverpa; species Helicoverpa armigera. Next base: position 587,229 of record NC_087132.1, on the reverse strand, counting down.
GGCTTCATATGTGTCATTAACCCCTCTACAAATGATCATGCACTTGACTAGTTTTTAATCAAGCAAGTACCACAAGGAAGCAACCCTAGTAATTTCTGGTCAAAATACCCTTAACTTTGTCAAATTTCCTTAAAACCAGTCAAAGAACATTAGGCAGTTGTGACGTCACAGAAGAGACGCTGTTAAAGGATTATAGGATTACCAATTATTAAAGCGCTTTATTTTTTCGCTTTTACGTAGAATAAGTAATGGCTCGGAGGCTGTGATCAGCGGTATTTAGGGGTACAATTTAAATTAGAGATCGTTTAACTTTTTTGTATTTTGAAGCGAAAATTTTATTTTACGTGGTAATTCTTGCTCATATTGGTCTAATTGTGATCAGGAAAATATAAAACAGGTTAATATATAAGGTTTGCAAAAGCAGTATTGAAAACGATCCATGCGATTACTTGGAACACTTAATAAGCGCTTGTAAAATAAAACATAACAAAATACATTGGCAGCCGCAACACGTGCCGTTTACAAAACACCTCAAAATTGTTCAGTAATTTTGTATAAAAGGTAATTTAAGTCCGGTCCAATTTGTATTCAACAATATCCTCACGGATCAAGCATCAAAGCTAGCTATTTTTACGCGCCAATTTATGAGTTTTTTTAACAAAAATATCTACTGTCTATTGGACACAAGGTTACTTCCTCATTGGATTCAAAGATCCTTCAAAAAATTACTGGCTTATTCAACCTTTAATTCTAACATAATAGTCTAAGCTCATGCCTGTATATTTTCATCATAAGAGCTGCAAGTTTCGTGTCACTATTTTCAAATATTAGCTAAACGGTCTACCTCAAATTAGACCAATCCAGACATTTCCACGGAATTCGTGGGCATTTCCAAAGCAATTCAATGTACGATTCCCGTTACTGTTGATTCCGTGATTAGCCGCTATCAAAAACCGTGGCCACACGTCAATATGACGTTAACGCGATTACAGTGTTCGCTGGCGGCACCTTTGCCCGTAATCACTGGCCTAATTACCGATCCCGGGTTAATTACACAACATTAATCCGCTGGGAGCACACTAGAAATTATGCTAATTATACATATATATTGTCATTGGTATTCCCGTGGTTTCAAAATGGGGATCATTAGGATTTTGTTTACCGGCTGTCAGGTTATTTATTAATGAAAACTTTAGTCTGGAACTAGATTTGGCTGATTAATTAGTAACTAGCTTCAGTCAGCAAGTTATAAGTATATTCCGTGCGAATTACTTCGTGCACCTAGATAATAAGTAGCCTAAACCCTTCCTCAATAGTTCTTCAGTGATTCCTGAAACAAACAAACTTTTGATCTTTTTAATATTAATATAGATTATATTATTATTGGTTCATTCCTGTGATTTCAAAATGCATGATGATTAGGATTTTGTTTACCGGCTGTCACAATAATTTATTAATGAAGAATTTTCCGTGATAATGGACTGTGGCTAATTTATTATTAACTATTAGGTGGTTAAATGTATTAGTGTGTGGAAAACAATTTTGTTTGAACGTAGCGAAGCTGGATTTTAGTTGAAAACAGTAAATAAGTAGGTTGACAACATAATTTTCATGGAAACAGTTGAATTTACTTTGAATTTTAACGGGCTTTTATATATAATAGATTGATTTCTATGTAGAGAGGACTTGTGAGTATTAAGCGGTGCTAATAGATAGGGTATATCATTTACATATATTTTACAAGGAAGAACTAACATAAGGTGTAAAGGAGTAAGAATAAAACTAAAGAGTAACAATTGAAATTCAACTGTTCTTGTCCCATTTATGTCAAAACCCAACTATTAATCCACATTATTAGTTCAATATAATTATAAAGTAAAAAGTGTCAGTTTTATGAACACATTTACAATAAGCTCACATAATATGAATTCCACATTGTAATCATAGAGCATTAATCCGAACGTTTAACTGATAGCTGTAACTTATCACGGTGACGCCGTATTTTAGTTAACGTATAGTTATGAGTTATGACTTATTATATAACTAACTATATTAATATTTAGTGTAAAAAAAAAACAGAGAGACATAATTTATAATGTATTTTTTTTACATGAAGCATTCAGTGATGTCATTCTATCGAATTCATCAATTCAGTGTATCGTGCTGTCATGCCATAACTAATAGGGAAATCGGTTTATTTATAGTCAAATTCTGAAAAAGACAGACTTTTTTAACCGGGTGCAGGAAGTAGTTCCTTCGGGACACAGTTAGGTCCACGATGAACAGCTCGTAGGTACGCTTGCCTTTAAATAAGAAAAGCGGACCACCAAATCGCAGAACTACTTCACTCGTCGCAAATCGAGTACTCGAAGCAAAATTCGAATATTCCCGCATTACGTATTCAAATCCGTTGGTCTCCATCATCACGGCAGCTTTGCCCATGAAGGGCCCCGAAGGGTCCCGATCTCCAAGCATTGTTCACGTCATTTTGATTTATTGTGCCCTTCAGACACTGAATTAGCTAAATAGCCCGAGTTTTAGAACGCTTAGTTTATCTTGTCTTATCTTGGGCCGCGAAATATTCAGAGATGAATAGTTCAAGCGGTTTATTATACCAAAGTTTTGGGTGGAATTTAAAACAAAGAGAAGTTTTTGGTTTTATAATTTTGATCTCAAATACTTCCACTTATATACTCATTCTTAATTAAACCTTTAATTAACTCACGTCATAAACAACACACTTTTCATTTTTATTCAAGGCATAAACAATAGCACTCTTCACCTATAAATAAATTTAGCAAATACAGTCTCATACCAAATCTAACTGCAATTTCAATTCAATAAAGTCAATTTTAATTAACCTTTTCACTACAGCACACTTTATATCTTCATTGAAAGCACAGAAATCAACACACGACAATAGCTTTAAATAAATCTTGAACACCATTTGACGGACAATCAATAACAAACCGTTACATTGACGAGCACACACCACGCCACGCTATGTTTACTCGTACACAACGAGCAATGTTCAGCGTGCATGACAACGCAACATGTAATAACGTGCAAATATTTATGAATCCTATCACATCTTTGTACGTTGAACCCTAAGAAACGTTAACCAACTGGAGTCGCCAAAGTCGTGCCTTCCTCTACGCTAAAAGTATGAGAGCACCGGTCATCTGTATACTTCTTATCCTAATATGATAAAGATGAAACATTTTCATTTTTGTTGGCTTACACCCTAAAGGCTCCAATCCAACTCAACCGATTTTAGAAAAATACTGGTGGAAAGATACACTATCCCCGAGAGACATAGGGTATATTTTATCCACGTACGAGAGAAAGTTCTCCTGGGACGCCGATGAAACCGCGGAAAACCAGCCAGTACTCAGTTACAGTTACTACAGTTTATGCTAGTGTTTGTGTTTTTTTTTCGTTTACAATGTGCATGCGTAATGATGTAATTTAAAATGTATTAATGAGCTATTAATTGCGTTTAGCAGATGTCTTCGTTTAGCTCCTGGCGACTCCGGTAGGGTGCATGGTCTAAGATTGAACCCTAACCAAATAACGAAGGCGATATCTAGCAGTACAATTGCATGCAGAATGCAACGTTATCCTAGCGTTCAAAACTTTCAGCGATTGTTCTACTAACCTACTTGTTTGTTAAATAATTCGTGTTCGGTAAACATAAGTAATTATACTGCCAATTTACTTGAAATTAATTTAACAGCAGAATCATGAATCTGAACATTGTTCATCATATACAGGCTTTTGGGACTGTAAATTGTAATTAATAATAGTTCATATAAAATACTAGCTGTTTCTCAGAGTCTCACATAACACGAATAATTTAGAAAAGGTAAGTTTCACACATAAAAGTTCTCTCTCTAGGCTTGTTGTAAGTTTGTTTGTCGTGCTTTAGCTTTAGCTTTAAAACATGTCCATTATTCAACTATGAGCTGCAAAGACTCGTCGAATTATCACTCTATATGTAAGCATTATAAATTCCAAGTTGTAGTGTGAAATAAAAATATTCCAACCTCCCTACCTACATACATACCGACATCCGTAAATCCTTACAAACTCACCAATTTATATTATTAAATAGGATAAACGAATAAAATAAATAAATTATGAATGTATAGTGTACACAGTTTTATTAAAATGTCATTTGCACAAACAAACTTTATTGTTAGTATTGTCGTTGGTAATTAGGTATTATTGCGGCTGGTTTCAATTTTTATTTAAATCCTTTTGTTGTATCAAACGTTATATTAATGTTACATTTCTCCCAGTATGTAAAGAGCCCTTTACTTTAGGTGAAAAAAGACCTGTAAGTTCTCTACAGTGGGACAGTAGAATGCTGATACTATATGCATAGATTCTACAACAATTTCCCTCAAAAACCTTTGGTAACTAAATAATTAAAATTACAGACACGTCCAAAGTTTTATAGGGTCCGAAATAATTAAGTTACAAACGTACAGTTATTAGCATTAGTTTGCAAATTAGAATTAACGTTATTATTGGGTCACCTCGTTATTACCGCACTTTATAACATTTGTAACTGTTACGGACATAATTGATAATTGGGTAATACGTGTCCAGTTGGTTATTTGATCAAAGTTAACTCGTGTCGAACTGATTGATTGTAATAGTTTGATTTGGTTTGGAAATTAATATGTTTTGTGGGTTGTACAGTAGCGAGAATTTAAATAGAAACACTCAAAATTCAAATTCATGTTCGTTAAATCACTGTTATAGTATTTTCTTAGTTTTGACAAAGTTCGATTGTGAGGTAATTTAGTGGAAGTTATTACAGCTGCGTAGTGGATGACCTCTATAACGCTACTGACAATGCCGCATGCGTAGCGAAATATTGGGCCTCAAAAATTTAAGTTTGCCATCGACTCGCGAAGAAGAAGAAGTGGAAGTATTATGATATTTTAGAAAATATGACGACATGGATGTAAGTTTGATTTCGCTAAAGACTTTCCTTGTTATAATATTTAGACTTGTTGTTGTCAAGTAGTAAATACATAGTCTTAGTACATAAGAATGAGCAATACGAGAAATAAGTAAGTTTTTTATAAATAAGACTGAATGGGAACCAGTTTTGAGGTTTATGAAGAAATCTCAAACCTAAAAGAAATATCAATGCTGTAGATAATCTAAAGTAGGGGCAAGTAACGTCTGGTGTCACTTATCTCAACGGATCAAAGTTAGCCGGGTACTGTCGCGCACAGTCGCTATCAGCGCCCCGGGATTAGCATCGCTGTGCCTGACTGTACCTTCAGATAATGGCAGCAGTTTCAGAAATACTTTGATGGGATTAAATAATTGAAGACAGGTTTTTCAGTTAGTGTTGCTTTTTAGGGTTCCGTATCCAAAGGGAAAAAATTACACATCTTAATAGGTACCTATAACAAAAAAAATGTAAATATTTAATTCTGGATGTTCTCTAATTTCTTAGAATTAAATATGATACGCCGTATTAAACTGCAATGCTTTACGTTTAAAATTTCATATTTACGATTAAAGTTGTAATTGGATACTTTGCAAGAAAGGCACTCATGTGGGATTAATTCTGAAATCGTAGAAACGTTATATTGTAATTAAAGTAAACGATCAGAATTTAATTTCATATGTTTAATTATGACCACCTTTTTTTGTTACCTACAGTTTTTATATATTTTTTTCACATACAAACTCGAATCTACGAAATGTAGATTTACCCCAAAATCCCATACTGAAGAGACTATATTACACAAGGCAGCTCCTATTTTCAAAATATAGTAATAATCCATATTGTAATCTAAATTCCTGTAGATCACAAACATCCGCCCGATTATGCAGCATCCCAATTATTTCACGAACGTGTCAGCGTAGCCTCGTAGCGCTCGCTACGGCGTAGCATCTGGGTTTGCGTAGCTGCGGTGCTACGAATGTAGCAGGCAGATTGTTTGCAAGCTAGATAGGTCGGCTAAGCATTGTATGAGCTTCATATTGATATCCATATTTGCAGATTTTGTATACGTATAAAATGTATCTACTAACAGGTTTCTGATATTCCATCAAACATTGTTAAAACACACAATTTACAGACTTCAATTGAAATTAAAGCATCAATTTTGCGTAACTACTTAACATCATACAATTAGCGAAAATAACATGCAATTAAATAACATAAAACCGCAAACAAATAATATTCATTTTGTAAAATAATTTTGCCCTCAAATTATGTGGAGTTACAATTTAATTTAAATTATTCTACATCTAAATATGTTACTATTTGTACTAAAGCTATAGTATTACTTACTTTAGTGTCACAGTATCAAGGTTTATTTTGGCGTTTGTAATAACAAATAGTTCAACACTAGTTTCTACCCCGGGTAACCTGCGCCCCGAGAGATCTAATACACGAATTTTACACCCGACAGCTATTTTACTTCAAGAAATCTTGATATACTCTCACCTGATTTTCCCAAAAATGACGATCTATATTTCAATAGATCTTCAATGAAGAAAAAATGACATGATGAAAGGTCATTAGGCTGTACCTGTGCGTGTCTTGGCGAACGCGATAACATTCCTTCCACCGCCGGTCTCACAGACCACATTCAACCCATTACGTGACTGCGAGCGCCGGAGGGTTACACTGAACTAATAATCACGTTCGAGCGATAATCTCGCGTAATTCTGCGTGCTATTTACCTGTAATTTGATTACTGGAGGGTTAGGATGTGATTTTAAAGCGTTTAGCCGAATATTCTCTTAAGATTTACTGAGTAACTGGGGTTTTAATTCTAATTAGATTCGACAGCTGTAGTCTGTATTGAAATTATTTGAACTTTGTACAACAATAATTTTCTGATAAAAAATATTTCAATAAACATTTTGTGTCATACATCACATATCACATTCAATCGTATAAGTTACCAATAGTTATAATCTATTATAAACCGAGTTTTTTTTACCTAAATATTCGGTCAGCCAACGGTCTATTCAATAAATAAATAAATAATAGCTTGTACCAGGAAAATGTACGCTACCCAATGGCGGTACCAAACAATGCTTAGCTGCAACATGTAATCTACGCGCGCCATGTTTGCCGAGCACATTGAAACGATCCCGGATCCGGGAACAAACTACACCGAACGGTCTCACTCCGGGATCCCGGGAACGGAATAATTCCCAACTCCGGATCCGCACTGAAATTGTTCAAAACATGTAACTGGGGTACATGGCGGAGTTTGACGCGGATTTGCGCTTACCTCGTGTAATATGAAGATAAGTATTGAAATTCGGATTGTATTAAAGTTCGTGTTAATATTTGAGTGTGTTACGCTAGCTTCGACAGCGTTATTTAATTATACCTACTTTGGAAATGCTTGCATTTTCTTGCTTGTTTCCAATTTCAATATAAACAAAACATTAATGAATTGGCTAAACATACCACTGGTAAGTTTTCCTAGTAGTGGGTTTATCTATTTACAATCCACACCTCTATCTAAGCAAACAAACAAAAGTTCAAGGTCTCTTAAAGTCCAGACAAACACCTCACCTACCCAGTTTACTTTGACACCTCAGGACAAACTTCAGTTACTCACACTTTCGTCTGAACATGTCTTACGAAACAGATCTATTAACTAGCACTTACAATAATCATCAGAACAAAGATCACGCATCTATCAGTAGATAGTTGCTATTCACATCGCGTCAGAGCACGTAGAGTAATTCTGTCGAGCGTCTTTGTCGCGGCAACAAGGAAGTTTGCAAGCGACAAACTCTCAAATAATACGTGCTCCAGTTGGCGGCTGCTTGCGATTCCGACGGCGACCGGCGTATCATCTCGCGTTACCTAAACTTGTAAGTTGTTCTGTTGTCGCGTGAATGGGGAGCTTTAGCTTTTTGCTTGTTTGTTTTTGTTCATCTGAGTTTGTTATGATTATTATACGTGCTCTGTTGGTCAAGTGGTCGCTAACTCTATTGGTGAGGATACGGTGTTAGGTAAACTCCCAAGAAGCGGAAGATATAGGTATCTGTCAAGCTTGTGAATTTCAGTAACAACTTGTGCTTTGGGTCGTGATTTATATGCAACCTGTGGTAGTAAGATGAACATTAAACAAATATAATGAGTTACTAGTCTATTTAAACGAGGACTGAAAAGACTTGGAGGGTTTTCTTACTATTATGTCATTAATAACGATGGTTTGTCAAAAACGTGCGCGTCACAGGTGCAATAGAATCACAAACTTTAATATACTAAATATTTTACTAACAAAGACTTTGTTTGGCTGACCAAATTAACAGAAACAACAAAATAAGTCAAGCGATCGTTGGACCACCTACGCATCCTCTTTACATTCTTGACGTCAATAGTTCTTATTTCATTGCCAATATTATTATTGTCAATTGCGATTGTAATATAAGTACCTAAATATGATACATTTTTCTTGTATTCATGATCTGTTAGGATGTGGGTCGTCACAGCTTCATAATATTTTTCTGAAAATATTGAATCAAAAACTATTTTTGTACCCTCCTTATCGTTCATTGCCCTTTAAAAATAATGTATTTTGCTACTGCTTTTTATATATTTATAAAATGTGGGTAGAAAATCATACTGTAAATGTATTCAGGAATTTACATATAGATCGGATTGGTAATTGGCGTTGAGTTGGAATCTAAAAGTAGAATTTAGAATTCCACAAGATACATAGGTACTGCGAACCCATAACCAAGGACTAATTAATACCTACCTAACCATCAATGAAATAACTTTAGTTAAAACATGATTTTGTGATCTGGTACTCCCCGAACACGAATAAAGTAGTTTGTGTTATTCTGAAATAATGTGACATCAATTAATTGGTAAAGGAATTTTCAAAATCGCTTCAGTAGTGCCACAATTTTACTGCAATACCTACTTAATTGCACTGCACAAACTCGATTCTCATTAATCACAATCTATTCCATGAAAACAAATCAATACCCCTATCGCAGAGCAAACGTCTAATTATAAACGAGTCAAAGCGTTTGGCCAGTGAAAACCGGCCTCAACCGGTTCTGGTCGCAAGCAGCCGTCGGTCGCTACCCTGCGTGGTCGCGGTCGAATGCGCGCTCTGTGCACTTGACACTGACGCGAGACGAACTAAGCGCGCCATGGAACACAAAGTGACCTCAAACAGTCCACCTGCTTTGTTGCCGGTGAGTGATTGGAGCGCTGATTGAAGCTGTGTTTGGACGGAGTTTAGATTCGTGGTCGATATGTGTTTTGATGAATTGTTAGTAATAAATCGATAAATCATTATAAGGGTCAAGATGGATAGCTTGATAATTAAGTAGTCTTTTTTCAGTACTACGTAGGTAAACTCTATAAATGTGTAGTTTGATTTTTTCTTTGATATTTTGATTAGGTGTGTTCAGGGAAAGTCCCGATAGTTAAATTACTAGAAATGTTTTTTCGCCAGCCAAGTTGATAAAATTCAACGAATTCTATAACTATAAAAAAACGTAAAAATAATTTAACAAGTCACCTAGATATATCGACAAAAATCAAACTCCGTACTACTAGATATTTCCCCGAGAAGTTCGCACGTACCTTCTGCCTTCGGTCGGTAACGAGCGTCGGTCGCCGGTCGCCCGTGCAATCTGAACCAACATTTTTATTTCACATTTTTCATACAAGCCACTCGTACGCTGTGACTGACGGCCAATTATTTCACCATATATACTTACTTGGTATTGTAGATCTAGTTTTAAAAGTTATCTCAAAAGTGACAGCTTGATAGTTCATTCTTGTATCTACGATTGGAGTTTGTTTTTTTATGTGGTTGGATATTTTTTGAAGAAGATAGAGGTAGATATGTTTTTGTTCTGCGGGTTGTTCGAAAGAGTAACCGCGGCCCTGGTACATAAACACGACGGTTTTTAGTCAGTCAGAGTCTGACACTCCCTCACCGCTGCTAACCCACAGCGTGAGGGGTCATTTGATGATTTTTGACGTCGGAAAAAAAAAGATATGTTTTTGTTTCTAGATTTTGTTGAGGCTACTGAACTTATTGCCTAGGCCTAGGTAGTTTAGTGAAGGTTTTTAGCTCAAAGCTATAATTTCACACTCGATAGTTAAGTGTGGGTGTAAGTAACTATAGTAACTCCCGTCAGCTTCACACTTTGTGGTAATTTTAGACTTATGAAACTATTCAACCGGAAAGTTACAAAAGCCTTTGTGTACATTTGTACGAGGGTCAAACTGAAAGTTCTTAGAAAATCAGAAACTGGTTACATTAGCCAGTTATTCGTTTTATTATATGTTTTATTGTAGTGTTAGTACGTCGAACACAGCATTTGAGTCACCTCCGTTAAATCTTTTAATCATTTTACGGCACCAATCCACACTATGGAGTTTTTGAGCCTCAGTCAAATTATGAGGTATCCACCAGGCGCAAAGCTTCCTGACCGCTTAATGTTCGTGGAGGATTTTGTGCACTTGACTCATAACTATGCCTAAGCTTGTCCGAATCTGCTGATAGGTCACTCTTTTGTCAGTCTCTATCATACGCCGCACAACACAGATGTTATCTTCAGTCGTCGCCGTAGAAGGCCGTCCCTCAGGTAAATCATCAGTGAGATTAGTGCGACCACGTTTAAACTCATTAAACCAGTTGTAAACAGTCGCACGAGATGGGGCTTCATCGTGAAAGGCCAATCGTAGTCTATCATAACTTTCTTGTTGACTTAAATGACATCGAAAGTCATAAAAAATCATTGCACGAAAATTTTCTCGTGTTAAATTCATGTTGACGTGACACAGACAAATTTCAATTTGCCGCCAAATCGTAAAACAAATGACAAATGAATTAAATATATACTCATTTATGTTGGTAAAGAGTTCTATTTTCGAATTTTAGAATTATTTTTTTATTATATTGTTTATAAGTGGCCAGTTCTAAAAACTTTCAGTGTGACCCTCGTATTCAACAGAAGCCATAAAATGTAAGGTCAATGACACACAAGGGTTAATTTCGGCACAAACCTAGTTGATACGTGCGAACATTTTAATAACTCGTTGAAATAATTTAGTTTACTGAATTAAATCAAAATAATGATATTCTGTATTTGTTGGATTTATTAGTGTAAATTGTAATTTTGTTTACTGTGTTTACTATAGTGCGTGTTTACTTAGTAAATATGTTTATTAGATAGATAGAATAATGTGATTTAGTTAAATTAATGTTAACATAGGTATCAGTTTGTTGACTTAATAACAGGACAATATAATTTTCAAATAGGTACTTTTTTCATTCTGAAACGTAAAAATTAGGTATATTTGACAGCGTATAGCTGTATTTGACAGCTAACTTGATCCTTTTGGTCGTTTCACAATTATGTAAATAGGCGAACTTCTGTTAAAAGTCAAAAGTGTAGTTTTAAGATTTGAGAAACTCTGTTAGCAAAATATATCAACTGGCATAATACCTAATCTACAAAGATTAGATTTCGTTATGATTATCTTATATCGATATTTTTCATAACTACATTTTTTTTTCAATTTCTCTGGCTTTTATTTTCAAGTAAAAGAAAAGACTCCGTACTTGAGGTAAATGTGAATACATAAAAAAATAAGTCGGATTTGCTGGCATAATGAGAACAGCAGACTTCGGAAACTAGCAACTAAATCAAAGAGCACTTTTACTATTGCCCTCTCAAGGCAGCCTCGCCCTTAAGGCTTACGTAATAAGGACGAAATTTGTTTATAAAAAGAGGAGTTATTGTAAAACGTGGCGGAAGACGGAATGATCTCATTTTCTATTCCATTCGTTTCACACAAACCACACAAATCACTGTAGCCTTGCCGCCGCTCGCATTCTGATGTGCAAGCTATGAGCGAGTGACATTTCAAAGAATTATTGGGTAACACCGAATATTTACCTACGTATCTATTTTTAGGTAAACTATAATAGTAAAGGTGTCTTAAAAAGTAATTTAGGATATGTGCTACAACTGTATTTATACGACAGCCCTCTTACAATTAGTTACAATCTCAATTCACTTTACAAAAGGCAGATCATCTTATTTTGAGAATATATTGATTTAAATGTATTTGAAAAATCAGGCACGGGAATACACAGGTGCCTTAATCTGTTGACCATATGAAACGAATGCAAGTATATAAACTGAAACTTAGTAAGTATGGAGAACACAATCTGCAAGACTTTTCACACCTAAAAACGTGACATAAGAATCTTTACTTTTCTGATTATTTCGTAAACACCCATTTTAAATTTCTTATGTTATCCGTCAGTAATACCAACGGAAATATTTAGCAACCTCCACTACGAGTAACCTGACGTTCAAGTCTATTAAAACCAGCATCTTAATACAACGAGGCTTAGTTAACTTGCGTGGGCAAAGTTAAAGGCGCTTAAAGAATTACGACCAGTAAGACTACTTTCACTAATCTATTTACTTTAAGATTAACAAGATAAACCTGCCTTTTTTGTCTAATAACTAGGCTTTGTGAATATTCAAAGATGAAGCTTAGTTTTGATGTTAAAATACTAAAAGATATTTTTAGTTTTGATCTTAAAACGTTTAGCTAAAAATCAATGATTGGCAGGCAGATAGGTAGGTAAAAGTTTATAATTGAATACATTAATCTCGGGAACCACTGGTCCTATTCGAAATACTTAATTTTTCAAAGATCTACTTAGCCTATTTATAGAGTAAGTCTATATTTAGGTGAGCAGATTGTGTAGTTCCCACGGAAGCTAGTGTAATATTTGTAGCTGTAAGTAGGTTATTGGGTATAGAATTTTTTGTCGTTGGTTGCGCGGTAATTTTCATATTCATAATTTGTTATATTGGTAATTTCACTGGTGTTTGCAATCCTATTCCCTTCTCTTTCCCGCACATACCTCAACGCATTCGTTGTAGCGAGAGGCGACACTAGCGCCCTTGAGTCGTGTGTGCAACATAACAAAAAAAAAAATGGCTGACAACGCGCGCGAGAGCTCACGTCTCTCTCCGATACAAAAATCGATATTGAGTGGAAAATTGGTGTGATTTGTGTTGAACTTTATTTGTGGCAGTGCTCCTCGTACAAGAAATCGCCGTAGAAGACAACAGGTACTGTGCTAGTTTCCTTTAGGCATACTTTCTTGTTTTGTGTCGCCCGCAGTATGCCAATTTTCCCGTCGCATTTGCAATCACCAGTTTTTCAAATTTTTCGCATCTTTACGAACCTTATTGCGTTTCCCGCGTAACCAGTCGTATTAATGACTATCGTACGCTAACGATACAGCGTACAGTTAACTTATGGGTTACCAACTGATTAAAATGTTATTTTAATGGCGATGGGCGTACGTGTACGGCCTACCCCATTACTATTCAATCGTTCCCCATGCAGCCATGGGTAGGGCAGGGTCGTGCTAGGGCGAGATGATAAATGATGCAGCACTCGAGATCAATCGCTTGATATCCTTAATAACTGTTTCGGTTTGCAAAATACCGGGGTTGTTAGTAGAATTTTAATTAGCAAGACACCATGTCTTATGAAAAAAAAAGAAAATATATTTACATTTAAACAACACGCAAAGAGTGCTAAAAAATCTGCTTCCAATACAGTAAGAGATGCGCATATAGGACTTGTTACAAACCATTGCGAGTCTTAATTGCCTAAAGCAAAGAAAAATGAAACATTTTTCAATTCAATGAAAAGCATCCAATCCATTTTAACTAAAATTCTTCAAATGAATAATGGGATCAGGCATTACTTTGCGAAAATCCGTAACATAAAATATTAGGAAAAATTTGAAGCAAGATGTTCATAAATCCTTCATGTTCAACTGTCATGTCGCGAGTCGCTCTTGCTCTGCACTCACGCAGATCAACATAGCTTTCTTTATTCAGTCGCGGACCAACAACACAATCAACTCGATTTAAATAATCAGCACGAGGTTGCAATATTGACCTTGTTGTACCAATGTAAATAATATTGACTAAAGTAAATGAAACAGAAATTGTAAAAACTGAATACAGCGATAACCGAACCATTTTCAGTTGTCAAATCGCTCATTTGACCTGTATCCAGCAAGTACCTATAAGGCTGGTTTGGCTATCGTTAAAGGTAAATGGCGCAAATAACCCTAAATTATGATGAATACGTAATAATTATTACTATCTGTGCATCATTGTCAAGAAACAAAATATCTGAAATCATGGTTAAGCCTCCAAAAATGGTGCCAGAAGTCCACCACATATTCTTCAATTTATGTGACGTCAATACCAAATTCTAGAGTGCACTGATTCTCACAGGACAACTGACCGTCCAGACCAGCAAGGCTTTCTTGTTTGATACAAAAGTCATGGCATAATGGGTGACATAGTTTGAAGCCTAGGAGCTCAGCACTAACTTCTTCATCTATAATTCGTATAGTTTATGGTCTGATGCGGAACCTGCTTGCTTGCAAACCTCCGGGTTCCGTAGGGAAATCGAATTTCTATACTTTATTAGTGCACGGTTTGATATTGCTTGAATAAGCGCTTGCATATGCCTTTGTAACTGGGTCTCTTTTGTTTATTTTATTGTTATTTTTTTCTAGATAAAAGAAACCTTTTGATAATAAACAAAAATATCGTTTGGATATAGGTACACATGAATATAGTATACTGTGTCAATTTACAATTGTTTTTCAAACCTACCTAAATGCTAATTAGTGCCTAAGGTAAGGAAAAGGGTCCACATAAAATTATTCTGTCATAAATGTTCCCCTATTCATAATGCTATTATGATCCCTATGACAAATACCCACTATTTATATGTGAAACTACAAATAAGAATCATTAGTATAACAATCAATGCTTGCTCCACCAAGACGGATCCAATTCCAGCAGCTCGGGAGACGCAAAAACTAAATGAGATCTGTAATTACAGGAAAACAAATAGCTGCAAATATCCCTCTTTCTTTGTGGTTCGCGCCAAAAAGTCTATGAGATAGTAATGCAGCCACGACTCTGGTAATCAGTTTTAGACACGTATAACAGAAATAAACCATTTACAACCTCTTTTCTTTATGTTTTTTTTTTTGTAGATAATTGTTATAAGGCATCTTGTATGTATTCCAATTATAAAAGTATATTTATTAAGTTTGAATTTAGAACACTTTAGTCCCCTGCTGCGCTTAAATCTTTGAAATCTTGAAGTAACGTGAACCATTCTCAAATTTTCCAACGCCCATCAGCCACTTATCAGAAAATAATTATTTCCTACTCCAAAAACATGAATCACACTACAACAACAACTATAAACATTGAAATAGGCACAGAAATTACTGGCGCAGTTCAAATTTTTGCAATCGACAATCACGGGGGTGTTCAATGGTTGTTGGTTCACAAACAAGCGCTGCAGCGCTGGACTCGCTGGACGCTGTTTGCTGTATGAAAACAACCGCAGCGCTGCGGCCGGGCGTCCGCGAGCAGCCATTGTGCAGGAACGATAGAAGATTAGAAAAAAGATATTGCATTTTTT
This sequence comes from Helicoverpa armigera, assembly GCF_030705265.1. Classification (NCBI taxonomy): domain Eukaryota; kingdom Metazoa; phylum Arthropoda; class Insecta; order Lepidoptera; family Noctuidae; genus Helicoverpa; species Helicoverpa armigera. The sequence continues at coordinate 571,691 of NC_087132.1, read as the reverse complement.
AAATTGTTCTTCTTTTTTAAATATAAATTGTGAAAGTAACACACACAACAGCTTAACAGGCAGATTTCAAACTTAAGCTGATTATGCACTAAATTTTTTTTAATGCATTGAGTCGTATGCACTTAGTGACAGAAAGTAGACCATTTGTGTTAAAATGTGTGTTCTGTTCACTGTCAACTTAAATCTACTTCAATCAAAATGTCTACCTTAAATGCATATTGCAACAAACAAACAAAACATTCAACTTATTACAACTTCATACAAGTTATTCTCAAACAAGCCATCAAACTTATTTGTATATGTATGATAAAATTCATCGCTGTACGCGGGTAGTTGGCAACTCTTCAGGTTACTTCGAGGGAATTTATTCCAAGTTTGTGAAAGATAGCAATGTGTGAGTGCAGCTTGCGTTCTTGCAACTGTCGAATACTTACAAGGTGGGCGATTCAATTTGCATCTTAGAATGTTTGCTTGTGAATACTACGATTGGAAGTTTTTAAGAGTTTTAGGGCACAAAAAACTGGTATTAAAGCACTGGTACTCAGCTACACCCGGTTAGACTGGAAGCCCACCCCAACATAGTTTAGGAAACAGGCTCGGAGGAAGAAGAGAGCACAAAAAACTAGGATAAAACAACTATGTTGTTTGATTTATTACTTACTTTCGAAACAAACTGTTATTGACTTTAACTTGAGGTACCTATGAAAGGTGGCTTTAATAGGTTTTTTATCTAGAAACTCTGTCAATAAACTTTATAAAATACTAAAGTCACCATCTGCCCAGCCTTTTCCCGAGGGTCATGTCTCTTGTCGTGTAGTAAAGTGTCCGTCTATTAGTAGTTTGTACTTATGTTTTAAAAATAACTATGTCAGAGAAAACTATCAGGGCCACACAAGGTCGTAACTAGCTACAAAATTTGTATTGAATATGTATTACAATAACGTATGTAAATAAACTTTTTGTTTTCAACCTTCACTTTTAACATTGAACTAACATGTAGTTTAATTCGTAGTTCACCTTTATTTGTTTTCCGATGGGAAATCATCAAATGATCCCGCAGCGGTTAGCAGCGGTGAGGGAGTGTCAGACTCTTACTGACTAAAAACCGTCGTCCATCGTAGGTCTTTTATGTACCAGGGTCGCGGTAACTCTTTCGAACAATCCCGCAGCCCCGGGTTCGAAGTTCACCTTCTGCATAGCGACATCACCTGGCGCCGCCCGCCGCGCTGCCTGTTACTTGCCAACTAATTAGCCGCCCACGCATAGCATTCCTAAAAACATGAATACATTGCGGACAAAGCCAGCTGAAATGCACGTATAAACAGCATACCTGAATACGAGTTGTTGTTCGGGCTTGTTCTGGTCATCTAATGAAGTAGTTTTTCCTCAAAAACCTATGTTTTAATATAGGACACGAAATAAACTACCAACGATAAGAATAAAGCTAGTATTTTTGCGATAATATTAATTCTTCATTCTAAGAATTGTCTACACGAGTGAGCATTAATTGCGTGATAGACCAGTGCCTGAGAAAAGACCAGTCGATTTTCCCAGAATACCTATGATAAAATATTTTGGCAATCAGAAGATTGAGCTCCAATCAAAGCACTCAATATACACGAGGCTTTCGTATCATTGACTGGTTCTTGAGACAACAGAAAAACGTTTACCTAAATAATACAGGCCACATTTCTATATTACGCTCTGAAGAGCAATAAGATGATGTTTACTCTCCTGAGAACGGAGGCGTAAAATTACATACACGTTCAAAGCTTCGAATAGACTCGTAACTATTGTCTCAATATCTGTTTGCACGCCCCACTAACTAGAACAAAATACTCCGAAACGTTACGGAGCGTTCCGATGATTCACGACCAGAATTTTTTCAACCCTCGGCAAGTAGGTGATATATAACGTCCATTCTCTGCATCCCTTCTGAGCTATGACTGGAGATTAAGTGTCTCCCTGTATTATAACGATAAGGAGACAGCCTGTTTCTTAAGGAACGGACAAAAAAACACTTTAAACTTTTATAATTGCTAAACTTTAGGGTTGTCCACGGGGTGAAGCTAGATTTAATTTGTGCTGGAGGGTGAGACGAGGGACGGTTTAATTGGTGTTGATGTGCCGACAGGTCGCAACATGTTGTGTTTAGACCGTCAAGTCTTTATTTATGTACGTCGACAAGTCCCGGCTGCGGGAAACTGCGGGAACTTTAAGTTCTTGACATGTTTTTGAAAGTAGGGGTGCATTTTGTTGAAATAAGTAGGTGAGTAGCTGTCGTTGCCGAAAAGTAGCTAAGACTTATCTATCTATACTATAACATGGGGTATTATTTTCATTTAAAGAGATATTTTTGTGTTTTTAATTGAGTTCAATTGAACAAGCGAAAACAGAAAAATAATTTTCATTTTATTAGGTCTTGATAAAACTGGTGACCTTTTATATTTTCCTTGTACTTGCCTACCGGGTCGTTCAGACCTACTCGTGAGAGCTTAACCTGTTTTAAATTCAACACAATAGCTCCAAATGAGTTGCTCCTAATTGGTTGATGTTTGCTAATAATAATAATTAAAGCTAGGGATTGGTGTTACGAACAATAATGCTTGGGTTGTTAACAGTAATTATTTCTGCTAATTTCATGACAATTGTTTCTAGTACTTTGTACCTTGGCGTGAAGAGAATTGAATTTTCTATTTTATGAAATAGTGATTACATGAGCAAGTAGCATATTTTTACCTATAATGCTATCGGTCAGTGCTTTCACCCTTGTCCCAAAGTATGATAAATACAGCAAGATTTAAAAAATTAAGCTACTATTTGACGACCACTTTTGGCAATTTCGATTGCACTGCTTTAGAAGTTCCTCACATAAAACATTGCCTGAAGGATTATCTTCACAAGCAAACCTACACACATATACTTAGTGTAAAAGCGCAGTACATGATATTTGCTGTGAACAATACAAACAATGACAATATCAGATATCTGGCCAGCGATCCACAAATCAAAGCTATGACCACTCCGTTTTACGCATTCGTTTCTACTGTATCGTACCTTTGCACTTTTATTTCAGTTTGAAATACATTTTATTGGATGCTCGAACAGTCTGAAGAGTTGGGTCAATACGGGTGGTGAAAAAATATAAATTGGTTTAAACTTTAGGTACACGTCGGCTATATATTTTATTCAATAAAATGTATTTTTTTATAAACCTGTAAATATGTTTGTAATTTAATATACTAGGTGTAATACAGATTCCTAGAATAGCAGTAATAGTAAAGATAAGCTATCTTTGGATCAGTCGAAACAAATTCAATAAAGCTTGCGTTATTTAAAAAAGTGGTCCAAAAGCTACAAACCTATGCTTAGCAAAAATTATATACACATCGACCTTTTTTAATTCTATTCAAACTCCCACAAACAAACATACATATTACATTCCCCTTTTGATATATTCGTTGTTTTAGCCAGGCATTGGAGTTGAATGGCCATGTCGTATGGTTTGCCGTTACAAATGGACCTCCATGCGCCCCTCGGGTGTCGTCAGCGCAGTCTAAGGGACTCCGCCTTGGGATCCTACCTATAAGGGTACTGTTTTGAAGGACCGGAATTCTCCTTGCTGTGAGATCTAATAATAGCAAAGGCTTTAAATAGACGCATTTAAGTTATTTCACTTTATAACAATGAACACACGAATTTATAAATGGTCGTTAGGAACTACAATAAATGGCCTTTTTATTTTGGTTTTCTTTAAAGAAATAGTCGTAGAAGTAGTATTCTGTAATCTCAAGTAATAGTTCAAAACAGATCTGAAAAACTTAATTTTACCTTAAAAAACTGCTGCTTACACACTCCACAGCAACTTTACAGAAACATATTGCCCCAGATATCTTATCCAGAAAACTAAATCATAAACAGAAGACATATTATAATACACGGCCCATCTTCGTAAAGCATAACAGATGTCAAACGCAGGGCCTCGTCTTACGTATAAATCAATAAGCTAGGCCTATACCGTCACGTCGCCCGCTCTCACGCGCGCGTAATATATCGCGAGCGATCTGTGTCTGATAAACTATCCATCATTACACTGCCTTGTTGCTATTATGATTAATATCGTCTGTCCTAAGCCTTATGTTTAGATTGTTAGCTATTTCATTGTGTTGATTAAACCATTTATTTATATGTATTAGTTTGGTTATAAGTCATTTATTTTAGCACGCGTAGTCAATAATTAGTCGTATACAATAATGGAATCATTCCCTATTATTGTAGAAATTGTTTTAGTGGTTTCGTATTGTCACCATAATAAACTATTGTCGGGATAAATTGAATAGTGGTATTCAAGTTTAGTGGGGGCATGATCCGCGTTACTTTAAAGCGTTTTCATAATAGAGTGTTTTCCGCGCGGTTCGACAAACTCTTATAAGTACAAACGATTGACAACTAGCGACACGAAAGATGACGATTCTATAGAGATCTAGAGTATAGCCCTGCCTACGGTCGATTCTTTCACCATCTTACTTATATTATACAATTCATCTTACACGCCCTGAACACCATTAAAATTTCGATTCGATCAAAAAACCTATTGACGGATTTCCTGAAGGCACCCTTTCAAAAAAATACTTAGTAATGCAAAGTAAATAGGACATACGTCATTTCCCTTTGCTCCTTAAGTTGATCCATTCAAAGGGTCGGGGTGGAGGGGAGGGGAGGGGAAATAAAGTGGTGTTCCACGGGAGGGTCTGCGGATATTGCAGTAACGTAACCTATTTGTGGAGCATTCCTCTCATTTTATTATTTATGTTCACTGGTTTGGCCTTCGAACGGCTGTTTTTGGGTGTCGATAAGTAAGTTCTAAAACGGATTTTAAGAAGATTGGTGTTTTTGTTTTTTCTAATCATAAAATTCATACATATGGGACCCTAACCACCGGTAACTTGGAACCTGTGCCGGTAGCAACCTATTTTTTATATTTTTTAATGTTTTTTTATATTCAGTATTTAAAAATGTAATTGATGTGTTCAAGAATAAATACATGGAAATATAAAATTCATACTACATGTATTTAATTTTATTATTTTGCAGACTAGACATAAAATGTACTGATGATTACCTGCTATAAGTTACCTGCCATTATTATAATTGGTACGTAAAAGCACACATACCTATACTGTACCAGGTAAGTTCGTAGGAGTACATAGAGGTCTGGGAATATATTTCAATCGTCTCTGTGAAAGAGAACACAATCGTCTTGGATCAGCAATAGCAGTTCCTGCTAGTAGCAACTATGTGAATGTACCTCTAGTATCTATAGATGTACATTGCTTTAAACTCCGTCCAAAGTAATAGGATTTCTAACTATAGTACTTCGAACAAGCAATGTATTTTGTGCTTTTGGAGAAATGCAATTTATCAATGTCTTCTAGATAATCTAATTCTTCATACGATTACAGTATGACATGAAACTTAACCAACAAAGGTCATCAAATTGAGGGCCTGAAACTCGTGTTACCTAATTATTAAAAGTGTTCTTAAAAAAGAATATTCAAGTCTTTGCTTAAGAGGATGGTTTAAACCTTTCACTAAAGACTACACTTTTTTAAGACCACGTTTGTAATAAAGTGGTTTAGATCTCCATTCTCTAATTCAACAGACATTTGGAAGATCAAATTCTATCAAAATATGTATAAAACAAAAGCGCGATATTTTATCAGCTCGATATTTTAAAGTTAAAAAGTGAAACTGTAACGTAACATAACTGTGACCTCTCACAGTGGCATTAACCATCAGCGTGCAATTAAGCACATTAAATTAATGACGTAAAATGAAATCACGGAATAACGTTAGTTTGCACTGTAATCTGGGTCACAGCTTAACTAACTGACGAATTTTATAACTGAATTATGTTATGTATTCTATTCGTATTAGTTTTCTAGAATTCATAACTTTTTGACTTACTTTTAGATATCAAAAAATAATCACATTTTGTTTTTCTCTTACAATTACCTATACAATGATTACAAATTACCAAAAAAAGTATGATGTTTTGAATGACCTTGCAGACAATCAATTCTGATTTTTTGCTTGCAAAAAATCAGAATTTTGATGACCTTATACCAAGCTTTGGTATAAGTGGCCCCTTGATAACGTGAGTTTATGTCGTCATCGGTGATACTTCAATAGCTATACCTATCCCGAAAATTGCAGCTCTAAATAAAGGTGAAATTTCAGCTCGTTCATATACTATTACCTAATCATTTTAGCCAGATATAACTAGGTCACAGCGAAGTCCTTACCGCATCATATTAATATGACCGTGTGGTTTCAAACTTGTATTTGTTATACCAGATGAAATTATGCAGTATGCACTTTGCTAAAGTAGGAGGTCAAAGCTCAGAGCTCTGTTTCATATATTCATTTAATTTTTGAGAATGTTTTATTAATATATGAGTGCTGACATAGTTTTGTTTGAACAGGTTATTTATTTATTTATTTATTTAATAGTTCATGTACACAGATACACACACAGAATACAGCAAAGAAGAAAGATAGAACATATAGTACATAGGCACAGCTTATTTCAAAAGAAATTTCTTCCAGCTGGCCCGTTATGGGAGAGTTAGAATAAGAAGAGATGCAGATAGTGTGTAAAAAAGAAAGAAGCTATAACTAAAAATAAATACTAACATTAACCTAAATACATATGTAATATATATATCAAATATATATATATTACATATGTAACTTACTTACTTGTACTGACGAATAGACTGAAAATATTTAAGACATACTTGAAGACTTCTTGTAATGTAGCACAGAAGGTCTTTTTCAACCGACTACCGAAAAAGAAAGGTATAAATTAGATGCTTTTTTTACTTAAGTAAATCTGAACGATAGGTTTATCCAGCCTGAGCTAAAAAGTTATTTATACATACAATTCCTTATGTAAATCATTAACATAGAGAACAAAATAACTCGAGCAAAAACAATTCAAATAAATAAAACCGTTTAAAAATAAAACCTACAGTTAAACTATCATAACCTTGACCCAAAACCGTGTGACATTATTTATATGGTAACCGCAAAGCGTTGCGTCCCCTCTCCCCTCCCATACATTACTCACGTATGGGTCGACGTGCTCTTGTCAAGCCACTATGTTTTTGAAGGAGGTGGAACACATCAAAGGGAACTGGTATAATCCTCAACCTAGCTCTGGTAACTGTGTTCCATATACTACAAGATATTCATTTGTGTGAAGTACCTAGAGCTATTTCCAGGTAGGTAACTATTACGTCAATTATCAAAAGCATCTATTTTTGACTTAGGTAGTCTTGAAAATGTTACCTAAGTTTGTTTAGAAGAGGATAAGTAGGATCGCGAATGTGATAAAGGAGCAACTTATTTTTGTATTAATGTGCTTATAGTGTTACTTTTGATGCTTATACAAATACCTATGCGGTGTTTACCTGTAAGTGACTGCAGCACTAAGGTGCGTTTTCATCGTGTATTTAGAAATATAGTTGTTAAACCTTAAATAAATTATGCTTTACCATAAAGCCACTGAACTAATGATCAACATTGAACGAGAAATAGATGGACTTCTAATAGTTCTACGCTTATTTTTATCCAGTTAAATAAAATACTTTCCACAGCAAAACCACAGCAAAGCTTTCAAGCTTTCATTTAAACAGCAAAACTTACAAACTAGTCGACGCAAAAGAAACTTTACTATAATTAAGCCTTCTGATATTTCCTGTTGGAGTTGTTTGCAACTCTGCAGCTCGGAATGAATTCTAAACAAGAAGGTAATCAGGGCAGGACACTCGCAAGTGTTCGCAAAGATTGCAGTACGTGCACCGAACGCTGAATATTTGACGCAGAGCAGAGATAAGGATATGCAAGGCTATGTAAAACATGCGATAAAGTGTATAATGAAGTTTAAAAGAACAGTTTGTTACTATTTTATGAAATACTAGCGGTTTCACCGGCGTATCGGGGGTTCTTCCTCTAATAAGATAATTAATATAGCATGTCAGATGGGGATAATTTAGCTGATCAACTGTGGGAGATTTTTTCGAATCGGTTTATTATTTTCTTAGCCTTTATAAGGAAACAAGTGATGTTAATCAAACTAGTGCGGATAGCAAATAGATATATTATAGAGATAGAGAGAATTTGGGAGCCACTAGAAGATAATTCATTTTCATGAAGTCTGTTATGTAAGTTTTTTTATAATGTACCTAGTCCACACGCTATGCTTTCATGTATCGTATTCGTACCGTATGAATATAAAATTGTCATATTCCAATAACATTCTCGCAAACTTGAAGCACCTTCCCATTTCACAATAGTTCTCCAACAAAAGCAAAGCAACTGGCGAGCAATAAAACTGGGATCAAAAACAGTTCAGTTTGCTCAGCGACTGATTACGCAAACCTGATGCAGATGCTGCACAGATCAATGGATGCTGCGACCGTACGCTCTCTTATTCATTGTCACGGCGGATCTGTGAACTAAATATCGCTCCGGTTTGCTTTTAATGAGCGGTTTTTGTACACTTGAGTACATGTAATCCGGGACAAATAGATGTGGGGAATTATAGAATAATGTTTTCTGGATTTGTTATTTTGTACGGTAGTGTTTGTTTGAAATCCTGTTCTTCCAAGAAATAACATTTTTATCACGGTTTTGTAACGAATTGACTTATAGAAAAGTACTTATGTTATATACTTCTATGTTTTTAGGGTCTTAAACGATAGAGATTGGCTCTCTATGGTCATATTGCAGAACACCAGGAAAAATGTAATCATAAATTGTCTGATTACATTTATGATTCAATTTTCCTTAAGAACAAAGAATTTAATTGACGCAGATTTGAATTAAACTGATAGTCTACACGATGTACACATCGTGTAGACGAGGAAGTTTCCGTAGTAGGTACTTTATCGCACACAATCTTTTTAAGGAACTATCAAAATAACGCAATAAATATTAAGACTTCTTTTTACGAGAAAAACTAGAAGTAGTTATTTACACTTGCATTATTTAATAAATCGCACTTGTGTATACCTACTCCTTATGTAAATATTAACTTAATGGAAAACAACATACCAGTGACAAAATAATCACACTTTATATCAAGTAATTAATGAAAACCAGCAGGAAGTACAGAACACCACCTGAAACAATCCTTAGAAAGTAATAAATTCATTTTGATAAAAACATACATGAAAAAGGAAAATACACACTGCGTGTGAAGTAGAATATTAAATTAACAAAATATATAATTAAACAGTCGTCGAAACTCATGCTGATTTGATTTACGAAATCCGTGATGCATCAGACAGAATTTAAAACATCTTTCCCTCACAGCGTCGGTATCTACATTGTATTTTACACCTTAAGCCGTTAACATAGGGTATATTATAGCTTGTGGCCACAATGGGTAGTAAAAACTTTTATATGAGATCATCTGTAATGCAGTTCAGTCATTTGGAAAGAGCATGTTAAAAATGCAGAGCGCTGCTCGTGAAATGTTCATCTGTAAGATTAAAAGTGTTGCGGTTTTATAACTTTATTTCAAAATTAATTACTTATTGTTTGTTCTTGGCAAATCTAAACTCAAGTATACGTCTACAACATTTCGCCAGATATACCTAATTACAGTTAATAGTTAACATTTCGAAGTTCTCTCTATAAAAAGTTCACGTTAGTGTTGGTAAATAAGTTTAGTATAAAATTATTACACAGAGTAGCTTTCACTCACAGCCAATTTTACTCGCATCCTGAAGGAAATACGTTGGTCTAGTGATCGCGACTGCTGTACACGGGGTCTCGGGTTCGAATTATTTCATAGCAGCACGGAGTCTGTAAGTTCCTGATTGATACATCCGTGCATCGGCGGATATACAAATATGTCATGTCATGTGATTCACAATTTTCCTTATTTTTATCATGTATATTGTAGTGATTATACTAATTGTAATTTAAAAGTGAAGATAAATAGAATTGAATTATCTTATCATAAAGCGGATGGTATGCATCGCTAGTACTTATACACCGACATAGCGGATCTTGCACTTAATCACGTTAGTACAAGGGGAACATACGCTGACAATGTGAGTAATTTGATTTATTATTTCGAACTGACTATACAACTTTTTACTAAATAAAACCAACTTCTAAAAACTTGAAAAGCAAATAAGCACTGACTTCTAGGCCGGTGCACCTGAAAATAGCTTTTATTTTTTGTAAAGTTTAGAAGTTGCTTTTATTTTATTTTTAGCTGTTAAGTTCTCTTCAATACGAATATGATAACCCCAAATACCGGGTAGTTAATTCATACCGTTACGGTTTTCCCTCAACCCTCTCGTCAGGTGAGCTTTAAACGTTTACTGTTTTAAACGTTTTCATACATACACCTAAGTGTTAAGCCCTATGCATGGCTGTAACTTTCGAAAGTTGTCTTAGATTTCTCAGTGTTTCCATCACCTCATCCTAACTTGGGAAGTTTACCCAACCTATCGAACAAAAAATAATTTTGCAAATCGGTTCAGGCGTCTTTGAGCAATCCGTAAACATATGAAAAATAAAGATCCTGACGAATTAGGAACCTTCGCCTTTTTGAAAAGTCGATTAAATATGAGGAGGTTCTCAATTTCACGCATATTGTTTTATTTTACACTAGCCGTTATCCCGCGGTTTCACCCGCGTCCCGTGAGAGCTACTGCCCGCACCGCGATAAAATATAGCCTATGTTACTCGCAGATAATATAGCTTTCTAATGGTGAAAGAATACCTATTTAAAATCGGCCCAGTGGTTTTTGAGTTTATCCATTACAACCAAACAAACAAAGTTTTCCTCTTTATAATATTAGTATAGATTTTGTTTAATAGAAGACGTCGCATAATTGAGGACAATATTATTTGTAGTAAAGTGCGAGTTGCCTCTGGTCAGTGGATTCATTTAAAATTAAAACCAGCTAACTTTAGTAGAATGTGAACTTTCAGCATGAAGAGCTATATCCTGGTTGCGCTGTTAGCGGCTCTGGCAAGCTGCCTGGACGCGGCGGTCCTACCGACGCCGATCAACGCACCCACCGTCGCGGGCGAAGTCCAGCCGGGAGACTGGGTCTTGTTGAGGTGAGCCAGAGTCCTACCTGCAGTCAGCCAGGGTTGCACATGGACTGTAGGTATTATTCGACAGTTCAAACTGTTTTAGTTTGCAATGTTACGTTGGGGACCGACTTACAATACTTATCGTAAGTAAGTTAATAATATCGGGAAGTGTGCGTGGTCTAATAGTAGATACCGTGTATTTTCAGAGGTTGGATCAGGACTGCACCATCTACGAGCAATCAAGCACTCGACAGAAGGTTGCGCTACACGCTGAGCGAAAGGTACCAGGTGAACGCTGTCTCCATCGTGGAGGTCGGTCCCCCACAGGGGGGGGCGCCGGCCTTCGTGGGGGGATTGGGGACCAACGTCATCGACGTCGTGCTGGTGGCCGCGCGGGGCAGGGGCTTCGAGTACAACATCGAGCTGTGGGGACACGACACCACCGGCGCCTACCCCGGACCCAACCCACCAGATGTCCTAATAACCGAACTGTAAATACAAACTACCATAAAAACAATAAACTTTGGCTGACATCATACTTAAACGTTGTATTATTTTAACCGCTTTTCGTTTCATGCTTAATGTAATCATGCTTAAACATTGTATTATTTGAATTCATTGCTAGTTTTCGCCATTGGTCTCACCCGCTTTCCGTGTCTTTCCACACCCGGATGAAAAAAGGTATTTATTGTCATGTTACATCAAATTCCATTGAGTAGTGCTTGCGTATAGGAAAGAGAAAAAATTAGAGCTCGCACACACTACAAACTTTTAGTCGGCCGATAGTTGTTACGAGCTCATAAAACAACGACCAGTTATTTGTTCGTTATCAGACCGACTAAAAACTTTGAACTCACGATTTTCTAAAAAAAACCTTAGATTCCACAGTGCACGCACTCTTAATATTATAACTAGAATAACACCAATGATAATGATATTTATTTTGCAAATTGATAAAAATAACCGCGGCCACGACAAAATATTATAACTATACATCAACTGATTATCTACTAATCTATTGTACTTATCTTAGTACATGTCTAAAAATACAGCGGAGATGTTGTGTTGCGCGATCGAAGGTTATTCTGCTACGACAACGTGAGTGGGAAGTAGGTAAGTGATGATCTGCTAGTTATTCTAGTCGAACATAATGATGGATTAAATAATCTTCAGCGTCCTCTGCCAGTATCTAGTCAAACAACTCTTTGTTATATTTACGAACGATATTAGTACCTATTATTATTGCTAGCCTATAATGTCCCACCGCTGGGCAAAGGAATCCACATCTCGCTTCCACACTTCCCGATCTTTGGACCGAGTCCACCAGTCTCGACGACAAGCGTAAAAAAGCCTAACCTACTATACTTACTGACTATGGAAACTTCCTCGTCTACATCGATGTACACTATCAGTTTAATTCAAATCTGCTTCAATTCAATTCCGTGTTCATAAGGAAAATTGAATCATAAATGAAATCTAACAATTTATGATTATTTTTTTCCTGGTGTTCTGCAGTATGACCATAGACAGTCTACGGCTTCGATACGACTAAGTCAATTTTAAAGAAATCTCTCTATTTGGGAAGTCACACTAATATCATGTGACAGGCCATATTAACTATACGGATACAAAAAGAAGTTCTCCCGTTATACAGGTGAAACCGCGAAAAACATAATATTTCATATAGCTTTCATAAAAAACTAACAAATTGATCCTTTAAACTTCATTATACACTATCTCGCAGATTTTACATAGCCTTGCATATCCTTATCTCTGCTTACTGCGTCAAATATTGAGCGTTCGGTGCACGTACTGCAATCTTTGCGAACACTTGCAGTGTCCTGCCCTGATTACCTTCTTGTTTAGAATTCATTCCGAGCTGCAGAGTTGCAAACAACTCCAACAGGAAATATCAGAAGGCTTAATTAAAGTTACTTTTGCGTCGCCTAGTTTGTAAGTTTTGCTGTTTGAATGAAAGCTGTTTGCTGTAGAAGGTATTTAATTTAACTGGATAAATTCAATAACATTCAGATTCCATTTATTTATGTTCATCGTAATAAGTTCAGCATAGTTGTCATAATAGTTACCTGAAAATAATGGCAAAACAAGGCCGATTTCTGCCATGGTTACTGTTCTCGTATAAGGAGACCAGCCAGCTGCGCGGAACATATTATTCTTTCACTGTCATAGCTCGATGTTTATATGACACGAAGAAGTACCCTCGGAAAGCGGTTGAAATGAATGACGAAAACTAGCAATAAATTAAAATAATACAATGTTTAAGCATGATGCCAAAGTTTATTGTTATTATAGGTAGTAGTTTGTATTTACAGTTCGGTTATTAGGACATCTGGTGGGTTGGGTCCGGGGTCGGCGCCGGTGGTGTCGTGTCCCCACAGCTCGATATTGTACTCGAAGCCCCTGCCCCGCGCGGACACCAGCACGACGTCGATGACGTTGGTCCCCAATCCCCCCACGAAGGCCGGCGCTCCCCCCTGTGGGGGACCGACCTCCACGATGGAGACAGAGTTCACCTGATACTTTTCGCTCATCGAGTAGCGCAAATTCCTGGTGGTCGATTCATTCGGAAGGCCTGAAGTCCTGAACATAGCTCTGAAAATACACAGTATGTACCATTAGTCCACCAACAATTTCCGATATTATGAACTTACGATATTAAGTCGGTGTCCAGCATCACATTGCAAACTAAAACGATACACTGTTTGAACTGTTGAATATAGGTAGGCGATACAGACATTTGTCAATTAACCAACTAAGACCATCTCACATAAAAACAAGTAATAGCAAGTAAGCGAACTATACGATTGTTTAACACATTTGAATCCATGTGCATCCCTGGCGGACTGCAGGCGGAACTCTGGCTCACCTCAACACGACCCAGTCTCCCGGCTGGACTTCGCCCGCGACGGTGGGAGCGTTAATCGGCGTCGGTAGGACCGCCGCATCCAGGCAGCTCGCCAGAGCCGCTAGCAGTGCAACCAGGATATAGCTCTTCATGCTGAAAGTTCACGACATTACTTAAACCAGCTCAGATGATCAATATGAAATGTTTTCACCGACCAGAGGCAACTCACAATTTACTAGAAATAACATTGTCCTTTTATGCTACTACTGAACGACTACAAAAAAATAAAAATTTTAGATGCATCGGCCTAGAAGTCGATGCTTATATGCTACTAAGTGTTTTAAGAAGTTTGAGTTTTATTTAATTAAAAGTTGTGTTTAGTCAGTTCGAAATAATAAATCAATTCACTCACATTGTCAACGTATGATCCCCCTGTACTAACGTGATTATGTTCAAGAACCTCTAAGTCGGTGTATAAGTAGTAGCAATCCATGCAATCCATTATGATAAGTTAATCAATTCAATTTATTATCACTATTCAGATAATAATTAGTATAATCACTACATACATGATAAGAAATAAAAATAAGGAAAAATGACAACCATGATCTCCGTAACACCTGTGTTATACATGAGTTTAGATTTGCCAAAAACAAACAATAATTAATATGATATTTTAAAGTTATAAAACCGCAACACTTTTAATCTTACAGATGAACATTTCACGAGCAGCGCTCTGCATTTTTAACATGCACTTTCCAAATGACTGAACTGCATTACAGATGATCTCATATAAAAGTTTTTACTACCCATTGTGGCCACAAGCTATAATGTACCCTATGTTAACGGCTTAAGGTGTAAAATACAATGTAGATACCGAAGCTGTGAGGAAAAGATGTTTTAAATTCTGTCTGATGCATCACGGATTTCGTAAATCAAATCAGCATGGGTTTCGACGACTGTTTAATTATATATTTTGTTAATTTAATATTCTACTCCAAACGCAGTGTGTAGGTATTTCCTCCTTTATGTATGTTTTTGTTTACTCGTATTTTTTGTATGTTTTAATTTAGATTTTTTTGATTTTGATTTTTGATTTTATGGAATATTTACTTATTCATATGTAGTTATACCTACATGGCACTTCTATGACACCATATTGATCTGCTACTACATTGAACATACAGCCTCTAATAAAACTCAGTTAACTCCAAAACAGAATACTATAACAAAAACAAACACTAATAAATGCACAGGGAATTCAAGACTAAGAATTCAGAATCCCCCATACTCGGTTGAACACACGTAGTTTCACAATACGTTCAAAGAAAGCCAATACCATCACTTGTGTCACACTCCTATGTTCCCACGGCAAATACTTGCGACTGAGGACTGCCACAGCTACACTACGATCATATTAAAGTTCCCAGTATGTCGCGGTACAACGTTATTTGGTGCTTCATATAAATGGCGGATTTTCAACGGAGTTTACTAAGAATGGATGCAGTTTGAATTGGATGCTCAATGTTCATGGTTTTGTAAATGTATTCTTTTGTTGTTGTCGGTTGTGATATTTTGAAAGTATTTTTCTGAAAATACGAAAAAAGCAATACGCTTTTCCAATAACTCAAGAATCACTGTCCTTTATAAAGACGCACATTAACCCAATCTTACGCGAAACCGTCTTACAGATATGTAATTAAACATAGCTACGATAATTTAATTTCAGTAACATTTATATTATAGTATTTTTAATGGATACTACAACTTTACTAATCTTATCTGATGTTAGCTATCAAACGTCTGCTGCTTTCAAACTGCCATTCTATTATAATCCCCTACTACACAGGCACCTTTGATAACCACCATACATCTTATAAGCCATGTCATACAATCTCCAATCCTGCAGAACCCCAGGATTATATACAGAACCCATCAATTGACCCACAGACAAATAGATTAGGGCCAAAAACACAAGTTGATAATTTACCAAAAAGGCTTTAACTAAATAATGTTAGGCTTATTGAATTAAAATTACTTTTAGCTCGTTAGTACTGAAACAAGAGAACGGACTACATTAGTGAATTAGTTGGGAATAATTGGTAATTTGCGGGTATTTTGTAATTTATTTGTTAGTTGTCCCTACTATGACGTGAGAGGAATTTCAATGTTAGATAAAGTAATTCTGCTCATGAGAGTAATATAGTTTCTAATTAAGACTACAGATTTGTTAACTAAGGTATTAAGCAAGTTTTCTCTTCGTATGTGTTTCTTTGATATTTGATTCTATAATGTTACCGTTAGCAACAACATAAATAAAACATCCTTTGAACTTACCATTATAAAGCGAGAATTTAATAAATTTCGTGCTTAGCTTGAGCTTACGTTCAAAATAAAAATAACAGTACAATTTGAGATTTCTCCGACATTCTCAGTACGATAGACGTTCCGTTCCAAGCGAAGTTAAGAGCCATACTTAACGGTAACTGCCGAGTCCATAACCCATCGTCAGTAAGTGCCACTAACTTCAGCATCCGAGCATCGAACTTGGACACTTATACCTGCCACCTCTTCATAAGGTCATGTAACTTTATGGCTTGTATAGGTTTATTGTAGTTCCGAACATATTTACTGAAATATCGAATAAATATCACAGGAGAATTCCAGAAGGTTCATCAAACTATCAATTTTATTTTAAACATTTGTATAGTTATAAACATAACAAAATCTGGTTATGGACCTTACAATTCACTACGCCGGACCAATAGGTATCTGAAATTAAGCCGCATGTAAAATATCAGCCCTTTTAGCACAGATGATTCATCAAAGGTAGAGTAGTATTCATATACTCGTACATAAGATGTAGTGATGGTTAATGTTTTGTAAGACATCTACTTGTTTCGCTTCTGTTGTCCTGCTTGAAAGGAATACTTAACTTTTAATCTCGTTCGTTAGTAGGTACCTAGTACCTACTAGTATATAAGAAAACTTTTGTATCATCATAGTTTTCGATACTTCTGTTTCAACTGTCCATATTTACTGATCCACCTTACGTAAACTGTTATGTATGTAAATATGAGCCAAGTTTGGAATACGTGGATTAGGGTTACTGTACTCTGGATCATACTCCAGATAAGGGGACCCTGAGACGTTTTGTGTATCAATAGTAAGCTTATTATGGAGATTATTGGTTCAATACTTGTCACATATGGAATTAATATAATTGATGGTTTTGTAAATTATATTATAATGAGGAATATGAGGTATATAAACCTTCTTTATCACGCAAGACAGGCGTGATGTTACAACACGAGTAGGCATCTGATACTTAATATAATATTACTCCAAAATAATGAGGTCGTGTCATTACACGCGAAAATATTCCATCAAGTAAATCCAGCATCTCGTTACCGAAACGACTGACAGACGATACTGTGTATAATGGCAAAACATTCATATTGACTGAATGGAAAATATCTTATTTTAATCATTTATACACGAAGGGATTCTGATCGTTTTAGCTTCGGAATTGAAGTGACCCGGTGGTACGGAAGACAAACAAGGTTGGAATGAGTGTTTTACTTGACCCTCACATGGTTGGGTGCTCTCGAACCTCTGATTAGAGGCCTTCTCACCATCCTTTTATTTGGCGACCCCCTGACGGCACCGGAGGCTCCGACTTTGATTACAGAGCTAGGAAACGTCGTGATCGACTGCCGTTTGAATGTTGCCTACTAACTTGCATTAATGTAGCTGTAGGATTAAGGTGGAATGTAGAAAGTCCGTTTGTAAAATTGTTTTCCTTTCGTTATTTTCTTTTTTTCAACCGACTTCAAAAAAAAGGAGGAGGTTCTCAATTCGGCTGTATTTTTTTACAGAAAATATCTGCCATACTATGGCCATACTACACTACATACGCAAAACCTTGCCTCTACAGAAGCTGTGTTTAACAAAGTTTTAAAACAACAAAACCTACCTCATACATCGTTCAATATAAGCCTTTACACAGCAAACATATCTACAAATAGAATACACATTAATAATACTTCAGTATCACATTTCAAGCTCAAAAACAGACACAAAAAAATCTATCTACATCACAAAAACAGAGTGGTATCGTCCCAAAAAATATGATTTTAAGTACTTTCATGTATCTTGTATAAAACATCAAAGAGATGGAATAAAACGCCTGAGTCTGAGTCTAGACCGGTGTATAGGATAGCTATTAGAGTCTAGGGCTAAAGTCTAAAGTGGCGAACGGCAGGCAGCTGGTCTAATTACTAGGCCAGTAATTGACTGCCCATAGACAGCCGGGCTCTGCTCTTATCGCGACACTTCAGCTGGATTTTAGGTTTACATAGCTCTTTAGTGTCTTTGATCGATGTTTCTAGATTGAGTTTTAAAATGTTGTCAACTTTGGTAAAGATTTAAGTACCTATCTGCTCTTTTGAAAAATGTTTCGATAATGGCAAGACAATACTGTAACCTGGCGATCGTTAGGAATAATTATTTAAAATCAATTATAAATGATCAGATTAATCGATTGATTGGATTATTTATGTTTGATATAATGACGGCCTTTATCAAATTAGATCGACACCTGGATTTTTAATATAATTTTGATAATAGATGCAGTGCCTGGATTGACTATCCACGTTACTGGTATTATACAGATGTAAGCAGAACTTCAATTTTGAAGTTGGCTATGATTGTTAAAATTATTTCTAAGCTCTTCAAAGTTGTAGGTACGAGTATATCAGGTATACAACATAGAGGGTGCTCTAACTCGGAACTCATAACGAACATTCCACAACTAGGAACAGACGCACGTACTAAACTTATTAATTAACTATTTATACATCTGTAGTGGCCTTCTAATGAGTTTGTTCATTTCTTTTCATAAAATAGAGGTCGATAAATTCGTCTTGACGAAATCTATAGCTAATACCTAAATGTAATGCTCAAGAGTTTGTGTTAACCTCAGGAACTGCTAATTTGAAAAAAAAATACAGTAACCCATATATCGAGTAAAGCTAGTGGCTACTTTTTATACGGGTGTGCTACTTAAATCTTCGGCGACTCAGCATCAATCATGTATTGCTTGTAATAACTCGTACCAACACATACATAATGCAACGACAGTAAAACCATACTTTAAAACCTCGTACATAAAAGGACGGAACATAGATCAACACTCTTTGTAACTGCATAAGCGATTCTCTCAAATATTTTCCTTATAAATATTTAAATCCGACCTAAATACGAGCAGAACTATACTTAGTAAGTTATATTAGTGAGATAGCGACAAGCTTTCGCGTGCCATAATGAATGCAAACAACATTAATCAGTGTCACCGCTCTAGTTTTTCGTCTTTTATTTAACACTAAAATCTTTTGCTCTAAAAATCTCTTGAGAGCACTTAACATAATGTTTTAGCGTTTTGAAATTAACATTTATATTATATTTGAATAACGTGTTGTATTTACTCGTGTTAAAGTAGATGTGGGTTAATTTAAATTCTCATAATATAAAGCCGTTTCAGAACAAGTTTATTTTATGAATAATCTCTACCACTACATGAGGATTTTCGTTGCTTACTTTGGGAAAGATATTAGTTTTCTAAGAACAAATTAGTTATTTCGACATTTGAAAGAACAATACTTATAATATGTAAGTAGGTAATTCTTCTCCTACTATCTTGAACACCTGGAAGGCGGAAATCTTTTGTCAAAAAGTGCTGATTTTCAGCCTACTATAAATAAATGACTTTTTATCTATCCAGATTAAGCTTATCTTTATATTTGTTTATCTATTCAGATTAAACTACAATCTTGTATCAAAATATGGATCAACAAGGAAAATGATTTAACGAGTCATGTAGCTGATTAATGAGCCGCGATCGTAATAATAAAGATGATCTTCAAGAAATTCTGGGACAAGCTTGAATGTAGTAAAACAATAATTATCCATTTCGTAGTGTTCAACAAATATAATATTGTGAGCCGTATTGGCTGAGGACCATCAGTAGAAGGTACAAAGGAAGCTATTGTCGGAATACATGTGATTATTTTTCCGACCCAAATATCGACCAATAGAATTGCACCATTCGACGTCACGTGGTACAACCTACATGGTATTATAGTCGTCAAGTTTTTCAGGAAAAATCACTCGCGCTTCGCGCTCGTTATTTTTTAACCTGAAAAACTTGACTCCTTCATTTGTTTGCAACGAACCTATCGGAAAATACCCGATAATTTTGAAGCTCTTGTGGTATTATAAGTGATAATTTTTCATTACCAAACTCTAATCTTACACACTCCACTTAAAAAAATAATTCGTACAGCAACAAAAACAAATGAACGAGTTCCATCATCTTTTTTAACAAAAGAACATCCATGTCCGACCTGCAGAGGGCAGCACAGGACAGCAGCAATTCAACAAAAAGATAACACCGAAAAAGTACATCATATTTCCAACCCTCGTCTTCTAAATTGCAGACACACCATTTAAATTCCACCATCAAGGATACACCAATAAAACACCGTGAACGTTGACAAACCCCCATTACAAAGCCACCGCGTTGAATTTCCTATGATTTATTAAAATTAACTGGTTACACCGCGCGGACGTTGCCAGAATAAAAAAATATATAAATGGCGACTGATTAATCAACACCCTTTTGGTTTCATTCGAATTTGCCATTACCGACCCGGCGGACCGCTGTAAATGTTCACGGAATACTGTTAATGCGAATATAGAGTTTAATTTTAAAGTTATTTATTCATCTGGGGAACGGGCGCTGAATATTAATGCCTTCAGTTAACTGCTAGTTACAGTTTACGGGGTAATCAATTTTTAGACGCTTTTAGTTAGAATTTATGGAGGGATTCCATTTTTCCCTTTGTTGGAGCTTTCAAAATTAATGTATATTTAATTAATGATACTTGAGAGGAAAATTGTTGGGAGTCATAAAACGTGAGCACACATTTATAGTACAAGTGCTCCTGTCCATAAAAGTTAGTTTGAATTAGGTTATAAAATTTTAGACGGTATAATAACCTAGTCAAGTTATGCATAGTTTATAACTTCATTTTATGGTCCAACTTTTTAGGATGAAAAAGCGAATAGTTCATTTTGATGTCTTATTTATAGTGAATTTATATAATTGAGAAATACTATAATCCTATTTAATGATAGATAAATAATTCTCATGAAAACATTAAATGAGAAATACAGGATTCTGTGAAATAAAGCCTACAAAGAAGGCATTTGCCTAATTGTTCAGTGTTCTGATTCGTCAGTATAATAATCTAGAAACCTTTTCTGTTCGTTCGTTAATTGCCTTTGACAGGATCCCTATAATTTAATCAGGGTGACTAATTAGTCTGGGCAAAAAGCAGCGCTGATCGGTCGCCCGGCAACGAATGTAGCGGGGACGCCAACCGACATTCATAATTTGCGTAAAAACTAGTGATGTGCCGATACGATTTTGATTACGATTTTTGTTAGAAACTTTTTGTTTGAAAGCTCTGTTTTGAACAGCTGCAGTTTTGCTGTTAGATTTTTTGTGGTTTTACAATTCTGTTTTCTGTGGCTATGCTGAGCATTATGTTATTTTTCAAAGTATCGATACTATTGTGACTATTCAGTCCAAAATACTTTTCTTTTATGAAGCTATAAAAAATATTTAATAAGCAATTAGCATTAATAAAAGCTTCTTACCTAAATAAACAAAAAACAACAATCCGTAAAAAGCCCTCAATAAAATACCAACCGCAATTCGATTAATTGCTAAAAGCCGATTATTGTCGATTTCGATTAATCGTAATTGTTTCATCACTAGTGAAACCGCGTTCATTAGCGAACGAGCCGTGGTTTGATAAAGTTGTGTGAACGTGTAAGTACCTGTCTACATGAAAATATAAAAACTTATATGTTCTGGAATTTATTTCATGAGTTTCATTTGAAACGTTCATAGTCTACATATGTTTTAATCAACTCATTTCGTAGTAGGTAGGTACTTGTTTACTTTACTTCTTTCGTATGATACGTGTGTCTTTCCTAAAATATTAAACTTCTCACGGTTTTATCTAATAATTAATATAACTTAGTAAAATAATAAATCTGTACCTAAGCTGAATCTTTAACAGATTACAATACAACTTTACATTATATCAAGTTACCGCTCTTCGTCAAAGCATTTTGACTAAAAACAAGCACGTAAATCGGTTTGCAAATTCAGCCAATCAGCCATTCCTAACTGAAGCCTCACAGCAAGCACTCATGCAATAAGCCGAATACCAACAATTGGTGTCGGCCTAATTCGGCCAACAATTGACGCGGATATTCGGCGCTCGGCGACAAAAAGCCGCCCCTATCTCCGGTGGCCGAGTGTTTTTGCTGAACAGCTACTTACAGCTTTTGTGAGCCAAAACCATCGGATGGAAACCCGTGATAACTGCCACCTAAGAAAAATAACCGACGGTTTTTGTGGCACAGCGAATGGATCCGGGTAATGGCGACGCCGAATCGCAGATACCATCTTTTTTGTTGAAACGCACCTGGGATATCTGGGCTTTTCGTCTAAATAGGGATGGGACGTCTCGCTGATTGATGTTGTGGGTTGCCACGTAAAATATTATGCCTACTTATTTACGTGTTTCGGATAGATTGAAATGAATTGCCTGACATTGGCCACTTGATTGAGTAGTGCTATACTGAGTGGATTTCAGGCTGCTTTCTAATATACACATGCAGGTTTCTAATTAAGGATTCTACTAAAGTTTGTGAAAAAATCCATTTAACAAAATACATGTATGAGCTTAGCGAAAACAAAATTCATTAGTGTTATGTTAGTCAGAAATGCAATTGAAAAATATAATATTTAGGTACAGCACACACAGACTCCCTTCTGCGCGCCACGCTGAAAGTTGTGAGTTCAGTGACCCCGCGCCGCGACCGAACAAATATTAACTTTTGTCTAACCCGGGTTCAGTACAAAAAGAAAATGGTTACATTTTCAAAGTTTACCAAGAATTTTCGTTTTAAAAGCGTTAGGGTGTTTCATACGCGACGTGTGTATAAAGTGACTGCCTGTCATTTTTCTTTTCAACGTTTTCTTTTATCTGTGCTCATTCTATTTATTTTATACTTGGAGAAGCATTTTTTTTTATTTTAGCCACTTGTCCAGTTCTTTTTCAGCAAAAACTTAAATACAATGAAATATATTCTATTGTTTAAATATAATAAACTACTTATCTACATCGCCTGATACAACAGGCATTGTTTTATTTTTTAAATAGCACGTATAATGATAATATGTAGCTCAAACTTACGTCTTTGTTTTTCTACCAATAGGTGCTATGAACAGTGTCCCAAAATAAATACAAATGAAAACAAAATCGTCGCTGCGTTTAATAGTTGTCTGAAGAACCCTTAACATTCAGTTGTTAGTACCAGCTTGAAATATAATCTTGTAACAATTAAAATAAAGTGCATCTGAATTCTATGAAATTTTGCTTTTAACATTCAGAGTCCGTAGCTTTAGTTAATGAGCACTTGGTTTGTATCACTTTGGTCTAACGACTATATACTGTTAATAAAAATAAGTAAGTTCAAGTTTGCAAATTCTGAAAAGTAACGATTGAATGCAAATGTACTCTAAAACGTTTTGGATTAAAATATTTTCACTGCTGTATATGTATTCTCACTACTTTCTAGAATTTAAATAAAAATGTGTTAGTTTCAATTTATTTTATACAGTTTAAAACTCCTATCAATACTCCTTACATAGCCCATGATAGCCCCAAGGGAACTTCAACGGTTTCTACAAGTCTTCAGAATAAAGGAGTATCTATACCAAGACCACAGGATTATTCATATTCATGCACGAATTTACCGCAAACTACGTAATCCTCTTTGAGAACCATTCTACTGCATTGTGAAGCGTAATATTAAAACCGATATCTAAGACTCGTACACTGCTAACTTTTAGTCAGCCGATAGTTTGTTTAAGCTCACAAATTAGTAAGAAAACGAATGGTAGTACGCACATAACAACGATTAGGTATTTGGCTGGCATTAGAGCGACTAAAAACTTTGATTAAATACACGAGTTTCTTTCCAAAAAAATAAAGATGTCCGCCCACTGTTGAGTCTGCAGTGTGCGGATACTTTTAAGGCGGTCCCATATCTGCCGTCTAAGCAAAATTCTGAATCAAAAACATCGTGTAATCTCTATTCCACTATGGTGTGTAGACAATTTTGTTCAAGTATGCAATTTTGTGTTGTACAAGATTATATTCTTGTAGCCGACATTTTTGTTATTATTCCCATTATATTTAGCATCCCATTGCGCCACTTTTTAACCGTCTCGATTCTTAACGTGCGTTCCTTGAATAGCCTGCTCAAATTATCTATAAACAATAGTGTGAGTGTCTGTTACACTCTCTTACAAAAACTAATGAAAGAAATAGAATTGTAATGCGTTAGATTAGAAAAGAGAATGCATCTTTGACCGTTAATGTTCTTACCGCAGCCAAAGTCACAGCAGATAACAGATGCAAACTAAACTTCCAAACACGATTATATTGCAGAAAAACAAAACAATAAGCCGTTTACTGAACATTGCAAACAACAATTTATATGGGAAACGTGCAGATTTCACATCGCGCCACATTTAAAGGATCTCTAAAAACAAACGATACTACCAACTAGCTATTTTAAAAACCGTTGGAACCATTCCTGGTGAGTTACACCCCCCCTCCCCCCAGTCCTCGGCCGCTCCACCCCCTCCCACTCAAAGGATAATCGGCTATGAAAACAAATTCGAGCACTTTAAAATTATAATTTAGTTTTCTCAGTTTTTTAAAATGAAGGCATTTGTGGAATTTCTGTAAGTTTAATGGAAACTTTAGCACGTATAATGGCTTTTATTGCTGAAAATTATTTCAATGTTCGTTATGAAAACGGAATTTGGTTTATAAAACGGTTTAAATAATGTGTTGAATGCAGATTTATTTAACAAAATAGCTCTCTCAATTACTGCATTGGGTGCTCGTATTTTAATCCATTTAAATACTGAATGTTTCTTTGTCATACATGCACCTCTAAGTCATTTACTGCATTGTGATACAATTTTCCTTTATTATTTAATGTCGGCCAATAAGCTTTCGGTTTCAATAAAACGTAGAGATGTTACCTAGCTCTTAACAAACACACAAACAGTCACTAGAATAGCAAAACGTGTAATATGCTCTACCACAGAAGTCACATGTTTCCCTTTAAGAGTACCTTCTAGAATTCCTGTTAATAATCTAGGTAAATGTCCCTTGAGACGTACAGCAACGTCCAAAGCTTTACCTCAAGTGTCCAGGAGCGGTGACCACTTTGAAGCCAACAGTTGTTTGTTAAACTCATCCTTATTATACCTGCTTACTTCTTGTGAGTCTATGTACCTGTTTGGTCAACTTTTACGCATGAAGAACTTAATTAATACTACGTAAATACCTACATCAACTCAAACTTAGATTACAGATTTGTTAACCTCTGACGCAAAAAAGGTGCTTATTCGAGCGCCACTAATCTTCTGAATACGATACTTATATTATTTCCCAAGACCAATGGACCACTGTAAGTATCTCTTAATATTACCTACTAAGTATCTACCCTTTATAGAAATAAATAGCAGTAGCAAAGTAATTACACTAAGACGATAACTCATTTGAAAGTTTCTCAGCGCATTTGTGCAGTGCAGCGCCTCACAGAGCGATTAGCGCCGGACCAGGAATACTCATTAGAGAAACCTTGTCGTACACTACAAAGTAACGTCTAGAAGATCCCCTTTTTCCTTTCTAAAGTAACATTTGGACACGTTTAACAACCTCTGAAAAAAACTCCTTTAGAAAAAGTTAAGTTGTATTTACCGCGCTAACTAGGAACACAAACTTATTTTAAAGACCAGGTGTCTTATTCGTTATCAACATTAATAGGATTTTCCTCAATAAACATTTACCTATCAACCAAATCTTTAGATTAAATATTTCGGTTCCATTTTTAATACATTACCGGTAGCTTCCGATAACATATCTATCCATTCCTTCCCGATTAGAAAATGACAATAATTAATTTCCTTATCGCAAATCAATGGAGATAGAATGAGGAAATCCGTAGTAAATGACAACGCACAATCACTTATGAATAATTTAAAAACCATTTGACCAATTTTGACCTATGAACATTTATATTACTCATTAGTAAATCAAAGTTAACTCAAAGACTCCTTACACCCATTATTTTTTACAACACAAATATTAATTGAAAAGCCCTTAAAACTTATTAAGACTAACAATAACCTACTGGTTCAGGAAGCATTGATTGGCATAAGTAGTTGGCAGCCGACCAGCCTGCTGAAGTTTATTGCCAAACAATAGCGTTTCATGCACTTAGTTCAGCTCGCGTGATGGACTTCCAATAACGATAATACCATACTACTATACACTAGCTTTTAGTTCGCATATTGAATGAAACTTGATTTCTGTTTGCTCTTATTTTCAGCAACACAAAACTGTATCAGGGACAAATTACAAAACAGGAAATTGTTTCTGAGATTATTCGCTACTTACAATTCATAACTATATTTTTACTTTGTCGCCCTATTTGAAAAAAAGTTACTTGTGTCAATAAATCAGCTATAAAATCAGAGGAAAACTTGTCTTCATCATGTCTTCACCACTAGCAAGAAATTGTCCCATACTTATCTAATTGAAACCACACTACCATTAATCAATTCATGATCATCTCTATTAACTTCACACACAAAATTGATTCGTCCTTGACAGTGCTAATAACTATACAGTTTCTAGTTAACCTGGCAACATACCGGAGTTGAACTGATAGTTGTGACGTCACGAGGTAGTTCAATAGTCGCTCACCGATGGCTTAGGATAATGCTAAGCAAAGCGACATTCATATTACTGAGATAGCATCGACGGTTGTGTGGACCGGACTAAGGACGACAGAGTAGTTTTTATTATAGTTTACGGTTCTTGTATCTATGTAGTTTAGAAGGGATTTATTTCGGTAATCTTTTAGACATACCTTATTGCTATTCTGAAGTCCACCAAATCTGGAGGAGATTATTTTTTTCCTTTTATTGTTGTAATCAGGACCGTGATTACGATGATCTAAATGCAATGGTTAAACCTTCGTGGAATTAAATACAAAGACTAAAATAGTGCTGTCATCTCCAGGACCATAATATCATTCTCAACATACAATTTAAAACCTATAAAGTAAAAGACAATGAAGAAATAAACCAAGCTCCGTCTCCAGTCCGTCCCTGCACACGTTCAGCGGTGGTGTCTCGCAAGTAACTTAATCCGCAGAGATATGGAGGAACTACGGACGCTGCCTCACTGCCTTACCGACGGATTTGCTATCTCCAGCGAAATACACAGATTCCCCCAATTACCCCCAGGACTGCGGCTTACAACCCTCACTGAAAGACGAATGCCTTTTCAAAGCACTAAGCCATTGCCAGAAATTGCAGTACAGCTAGCACACAGCCAGCTTAATCATGTTTCTACGTACTCCGGAATCTGTCATTCTCATCAGAACTCCTGCAAAAACTCGTTTACCAGTTTTCGTTGAAACATTTTTAAAAGACTAATCACATACTGCTTTTGTGGACAGTATCTAGTTTCCCTTTGATGGAAATCCCCTGAAATGCTGGATAATATGTGCACGGTAACAGGGATGTTGGGAATTTATGGTGTGAATGCAAAAACTATGATATGAAGCTGTTGCATGTGAGGTGCACTAGTGCAGATTTATGTTACTTGTGATAGTGTCGCGCGCTAGCCCTGGGATAAAATAGTTTTTATTTGAATTTATTGTTCGCAGTTTTGGAGCGTTTGAATTTAGAGAACTGGGAATCCGATAATGCTGGGAATTTGTTTGAAATAGGTGGTTTTGATTGGATGTCCAAGAATTTTATTCCATTGCATTTGGCTTTTTAGAGCTTTCATTAATCAGTTCAAATTGAATTTGGGTTTTCAGCATTGTGTACATTATTTATAGTTCTATAAATGAATAGATTGAACAAGTTGTCAAATATTATATTTCTTACCTTTTCATTGCATGAAAAAAAAACTACAAACATGACAACCGATTAAGCAGCAAACCCTCCCACACCATACACCGTATGCCCCTCCTAATAACGCCAGAATTCATTACCTAGCTTTAATAAAGAGAAAAAAACATGTTCCACACGGCGCTTTCAAAAGTCCTTTCATCATTTGCTGGCTAACAAAAACAGGCATGATTTTCCGGCGCGCCGAGCCACGGCCATGGTATAAAAACAAAATACGGTGGGATACAGTACCTAGTAGATGTGGCTATAGTTACAAAGTATCATATGGGGAATAACACCACATGTGTCTGTAATAGATGGTGTAATGGA
Organism: Helicoverpa armigera; assembly: GCF_030705265.1. Taxonomy (NCBI): domain Eukaryota; kingdom Metazoa; phylum Arthropoda; class Insecta; order Lepidoptera; family Noctuidae; genus Helicoverpa; species Helicoverpa armigera. The sequence goes on along the minus strand of NC_087132.1, from coordinate 543,237 downwards.
AACAATATAAGCTTGCCTGCTGTGTCGTGCTTGTAGGACAGCGGTTAACCTTGCTAAAGATTTTAGAGGACAATCATATCAAATACTTACTATAGATAATTGTGTTTCCATTTAAGATTTGCCAAGCAACTCTTTGAAGCATGTACAATGAGTCTCGTTATGTACGGTACCCTTAATCTTACTTGAGTTTAACTTAGTGATTTTTTAAAACACAATAGGTCTCATTATGTAGGGCACCTTAAAACTATCTTAACGTATGTCAAAAAGGTCGGTTTCTTCAATATTTTTGATAGGGCGGGTAGGTTATGATCTATTATTGCTCCATTTACAATACTAAAAAGATAAAACTAGATAAAAACACAATGTTATCGATAGCTAGACCCAGACAAGTTTTTATCCGTCCTATATTAGGATGACGGATGGTCGCGTAATAAAATAAAACTTGAGAGAATAGACCTAGGGCGGTGATTACACCCGATAGGACCGCACCCGGGGGCACGAGGAAACTTGCTCCGTGGCTTGTCGCTAAGGGGTTAGTACTTCAGTTTGATATTTAGGGGGTTTAATGTTTTAAAGATATCTATCGCCACCATACTCTTATGTATATTAGGTAGAAAAGTAAATGAGTAAAAAAATAAAATATTTGATAAAATGAAATAATAGTGGTAAGTCTTTAATTCTTTTCACATGCCGTTGTCATTTTATTCTTATGGCGTGATTTACTTCGTCGTACATAGTGTAAAATTTAACCAACTGCATAACATAAAGTAATATTGCAATTTAATCACGATTTGAATTCCTAGAAGTAACAAACAATGTCCAGTCAGTGCTGAACCATAAAGCCATATAAATGAATAATAGCAACTGTGGATATGCACATGTGACCATACTCAGTACTCCTAGCATTACGTTGCTGAGGCCAAAATACTCAGTGAAATCAACCACCGAGACTCAGGAGTACGATGCGTGTATACCATTTGAAACTATTGCACCTGGTTTTATGTTGAAATATTCAGCGTTTAGTATTGTGTCTGCTAGGAGAATAATGATACAACTGTACCTATTGTACAAGAGTGTATTGGAATAGCTCGACATTCGGTTTTCGGAGCTGCATTTGTCTGATCCGAATAGCATGATTTGTCGCACATTTTGAATCCTGACGTATGTAGGAATGTAAAGCTTATTGTACGTTAAACGTCATTTTATAGGCCGAGTCTTGAAGGCAAATATATTTAAATGTATGATTAATAATAGTGTGTAAGTTTATGTCAAGTTACACGACCAAAGCTCAAAACACAACAAAATCATAACCTCCCGCATTTTATAATTACACAAAGATTTTTTCAGACGTACGAATTTTCAATGGGCGCCATTAAATGATGAAATTTCGGTCGCTTACCTGCTGCAACATGTTCGCACATTAATTTACTTAGTTCAGTGACTCCTGGTTCATTAGTGGTGGAGCTCCTCATTCCAAGGGGGACAAGCTACGAGAGGACCACGGTCTTTTGATGCGAAAGACCAGAGGTATGTGCGGTATTTTAATAGTAATGTTGGTTGGTGTTTTCATAATAGGAAAGTTTAAACAGCACATGTCTTCAATCATAAAAAAGCTCCGTAGGCACAACTCCAAAAAAATACTTTTTAAACTGGTTTGGCTCCCTGAGCTGACTCAATTTCAACCGTTAATAGGACACATTGTCAGTGTAACATGGATAGCGAACAAAAACGCGAACTTCTTTAATGGCTTCATTAGATTCATTTTATTGAAATTTTGATTATTTTGGTGTCATAACACCACCTCTCTCTAGACTCTATTGACTTCTTTATACACACAGCTAACGAATAAAAAGATTTGCAAAGATATAACCTTTTGCTCTTTTTTTCGTGAATGCGATGTTGCCAGCTTCAGCTCGGCAGTTTGGACCACATAAAAACAGCTACACGTAAAGAGTTTAGTATGCGGAAATAATTTCCCGTACGTTTCCCCATATTCCCGTAGTTTTTCCCAGTTCTTGTGGTAGTAACATGATTGCTTTAAATATTCTCTTTCACTAACGTTTCCCGGAACATAATGCTCTAGCTTTATGACTGACTGAAATTTTAATTGTAGCTTCGTAATACTACGCCAATTACCAAAATGTTGTAGCGTTTAAACTATGAAATTATTCGAGGTGCAGTTTATTTTCATGTGTCTGGCTAGCATGGACTGTTTAAAAATTATGAATACCTACATAACCATGTACATAAAAGAGATTGTGATGAGTAATATCCCTTTCTAATACTTTGTAATAGCTTGTCCCATTTACATTTAATTCCCTTTTCAAATGACCTACATACATTCTTCGCACCTGTCGTACAAGACCCACTAAATCCCGCATCTTGCACCACAACGCGAGTTCTCAGCGGATCAATGCGAACAATCCAGCTCAGGCGACTTGCCTGAACTCGTCGGAATCAATTTGTCAACCCATTATTAGCGAAGACTCCCAAACCCGGGGTAGGATGGGCTCGAGTGTTTACAACTCCCTACGAAAACTTATTAACCCATAAACGAGTTTGATTAAGTTGTTCTACAGAATACTTAAGGATCGTCATCTTAAAGTTTGTGGTGAGAACTTCTGTTTCATGCGAGAGTGCTTTGGGGAATCAGCTGTTTGGACTATCTTTGAGGGTTTCATAGTTTGTCATTTTACAGCAACTTATCCACTATCTTGAAGCAGGGCCCTTTATAAAGATTTTTTTTTAAAGCCATGTACATTTCCAAGGATCTTTGCAACTGGATAGGTACAGGGTGTTTTATAACAAAATAACTTAAAGTTCAAACAAAACTGGTAAAACACCAACAAAATATTCCACTGTGTTCTCCCGGGAGAAGTTACGTGATGTTATAATTATGTTGTTTTTACATCCATCAATTTTGTGAATTCTCCAAAGTTATCTAATAATAAATTTTGTTTTTGTGTATCTGAGTACACGTGGAGGAAACCCAGAAACCTTCATGTTTTAAACACAAAGCAAGCGGTATTTACGTGTATGTGCTAATCGCTATCTTACGTACATATACAAATTACTTGTTTAAGTTTTTTTGGAATACGCACAGAATAAAAATAAATTCAGTTTTTTTTTATATTTAGAGAAGAATGAGCAAGTGTAGAATATCACTGACACACAGACACATAGATATAATACTTTAAATGAATATTAAAAACAAAACAAACCAATTAAATAAAGTCAGCTCCTATCACCACATCAGCACATCCATGCATCTAGACACACGGCAGTGTGTCCGCCAAGTTCGAGCAAAAAAAGCGACACACTGGCCGTGGGTTATATTACACGAACCATTTCGGGCCAAATTCGACCCCCCTGTTACTCAAAATCTATTTTATTTACGCATATCAAATTTCTAGTATCTGTTGAGACCCCCTCACTTATCTAAAATACAAAATTTCATTAATATACCTATTGTAGGTCTTGAGATATTGACGTCAGAAAATCGCTATTTTTACTATACACTCACTGACTGACTGATTCACTGACTCACTCATCAAAAACCTAGACCACTTCCAATGGTCGTATTGACTTGAAATTTGGCATGGAGGTAGGTCTTTATGTCAAGATAAAGGGAAAAATCTGAAAATGGCCAAGTGTGAGTCGGTTTCAAAATAATGAAGGTGTTTTATACCCGGTGTAAATTTATACCCCTAAGGAACTAAAACGAACTAAATTTATCTATATTTATATAATATATCTTCGAATGGTACAAAGGTTTGTATTTAGTCAAAGTAAAGTAAAAATCTGGAAACGGCCAAGTGTGAATCACTTTCGAAAATAACGAATGTGTAACTTTGATCCACGAACATAATATATGATAACATGTCATGTCAGTCAGTTGGTAAATCTAGTCCATTTAGTTAATCTAGTTCATTTCTTTGTAAGAAACATAGTGGATATTAAAAAATCTAAAAAATAGTATAAATGAGACATTTCTTTAACTAACTTCATCATAAGAAAAAAATAAAATAAACAACCTTACAAAAATAAATGAAATCCCACCCAAAACAAAATGTGAAAGACTGCCAAGTTCGATAATATGGGAATGCTTCGCCTATAAAAGAAGTGAGATCTGAATAAGTACCAAGTTCCATACACATACCTCAGTTAAAAATAGTTACTTTTTAATGATGATTACTTGGCAAGTTTTAATAGAAAATTAAATACTGGATTCATTGCGTTTAGTAGGTTTATAACAAGGTATATGAAAACTTGCCAAGTAACATCATTAAAAAGTAACTATTTTTAACTGAGGTATGTGTATGGAACTTGGTACTTATTCAGATCTCACTTCTTTTATAGGCGAAGCATTCCCATATTATCGAACTTGGCAGTCTTTCACATTTTTGTTTTGGGTGGGATTTATTTTAACAGCATCTTTTGTTTTTCATAGCCGCACTAACGTCGGCCGAATAAAAGCGCTGACATCGTGAAAGCAAACGACATTCCCACGATATAACATTAACATTCTATTACTTTCTATTAGTGGAGAAAAAAAAGCTTTTTGCAAACAATAGGCAGTACTTAGGTCGGTATAACGTTTAAGAGAAGTATTTGTATTCAAGACAGAGGAGATGCGTCGTAACGTCTTGTGACGCCCTTACGTGGCGATGTAGTGAGGTGGGAAGTGTGTGTTTTTGAATATTATGTGGATGAAGATATTGTAAGATAACCGATAACCGTTTTAGATTAAATCTACGCGTGTGTTCAATCACAGGACCAATTAAATGAACTTCTAACGGCCACCATCGGAATTTTAGCCATCAGGATTGACATAAATTCCACTAAAAATCCTCACGAGCTTTAAAACCTCTTCAAAAGGTTCTCAAAATAATAAAATGTCAACAGTAATAAAAATAGTGTAAGTATTCTTATAGCCGTTAGTCGTACCCTCTGTCAGACGGGCTTACCTTTAACGTTAAAAAAATATTCCCCACGAGCGTATGAGGGTCAGTTACCCTGCGGAACCCATAGGGTTGTCACTTAACCCAAATTAAATTATGCCGGGTGACTACTGGCGCCTTGCGATGTCGGTAAACCCCTCTCGGTAATGTCCTCCGAGGATTGTCGCCGAGGAAAACGGTATCGTCAGTTGAATAGCTCATGTGTTAATTAAATATTATAGTAAACTAGTTACTGCCCGTGGTATCAATAGCATTATGTAAAACTTGGAAATATTTAGAAGTTCATTGTAAGGCGCAAAGAATAAATATTTTTTTAAGTACTTATTTATGTTTATCAAAAATCACTTGTAGATAGTCTCAAATAGGACTTCCTTTACGATATCGTAGACCTATCAATTATGTCAATGTATGATGATTGATGAGTCATGTATTGTCTTTCGTTTCAAAGATAATGAGGAAAATTAGCCGTAATAATATTCATAACCTTTATTTCCAGTCAACCATTTTATACATTCTTTATCACTTTTCTGCACACTGTACGAATACGTCAGTACATGGCAGGTATATTGTGCGCCAAATGTAGTTAAAAGTTAGGCTGAACTGTTAATGCGCCATTATCGGGAGGCGAGCTCCTCAAGTTCTAGTGCGGACTGATAGGATCGGTTGGATGTCTGGATCAACTGAACTGAGGAGTGTTTGTCTGTTGTAATTATTGCTAAAAGTTTTATTTCTTTTTTAGTTGGTGAAGACTTTGATGTTGCTAGATTTATGGGGTGTTAATTTGTGAAACTTAATACTTCAAGAGATTTTCGAGAAAGAGTGATAAATAACTTACATTCTTACCAACTTTTGCTAGTAGCTTCTGCAGTAGGATGTATCAAGATCATAAATATCACCCGCTATTTTTGTTTTTATCCACCTCACCTAAATTAACAATACAAAAGCAACCCATAAAATAAACATTACGATACAATCCATTTCCACTCCACATTAGATAACAAAAAGAATGTTCTGGAAATACACAAATTGTAACAGTTCGGTCACTCACAAAGAAACCGATCCTTGGGAGAAAAACCTCATATTGTTGGCAGAAAGAACGTTCAGATAAGTGCAAAAGGTTCAGTAATCGAGCTCCAGCCTCGGACAGACGAATTACGGAAACTAGATACACTCGAACACAAGCCAAATGTCTAATGAAAGTAGTTTTTGTATACGTTAGACTGTGGTACTCAAAGTTTTAGACGAACTCGTCCTTATTAACCGACTTGGGAAGACAAAGAGGTTCTATGTGTATTAATAAATAGTTGCGAATGTTATAGACAAAGCAATATTTTTAGCTGCTCTGATACCGAAAAATATTGTCAATATTATTATTTTTTTTACTGTCGAGAAAAAAATACTTTCAGAACCTCAGCATCATGACCATGTGTACATTTATTTCTATTGTAGCCGGCTCTATGGTCAAATCTTATATCTATACATTCGTGTAGTTTATGAGGGATGTCGCAAACCAATGTTTTTTGCTCATTTGAACACGCCGGGCCCCACCTGCGACCATGGGTACTTTTAAGGCTCGTTGTACACAAGTACTATATGACTTCACCCTGTATAGTGACCTTGAACCTTTGTGAAGTGAAACGTTTGCTTGTTAAGGATGAGGGGGAAAGTTTTTCTTGTTGGCTTTAACGGGTGTAGTTAGCGTGACTAAAGTTTACAAATAGGGGTAAACTAAAACAAAAAATAGTGATTAATTGTCCATTTCATTATTGGATTATTAAAAATAACTTAATTTATTTTAGAAGCACCTGCTTTTTTATAATTAATCTAAAATCAATACCAACAAAACATCATTAACGACCGAACAGCCAACACCGCATTCCCTTCACTGGCAAAATTTCAATAAATTTAACGCAACAAAATATCTCCCCAAATCCCGATACATCTCCATAAAATTTCCACGTCACCTCTCTTAAAAGCTCGTCATCGCGCCGGCCATAAATTAGAATTCATTATAACAACCCTCAAAAGTAGCTCGGAGGGAGTAATTTACGCACAACCCTCCCTGGAGTACCCTGTAATGAGTTTTTATTCAGCAAAGTTTGGCAGAAGCCTTCCACGGACACTTACGAGGTTTTTGTATGTACGGATCCCGAAGATGTGAAGAATATTTTTGTATTTCACTAAGGAAAGGTCCTCACTATCTGTAAAGTGAGGGTGAATATTTTGTGAGCCTTCAATCTCCGGGTTAGACTGTGTTATTTGACATTGGCAAAGCAACCAAGTTTTGTAGTACGTACATATTTTGGTTAATGTAAAACATGTAGGACTCAAAAAGTCTGACTCGTGAAGGATTTGAACCTCCGCCCTCCGATGGTCAAGTGAAATTTGTATATCGGTGCTCTAACCTACTGAGCTAACGAGTCTTGTTGCCTCCAGACCTAAATCTAGATTCATTATCAGCGGAATGACGTGTTCTACTGGCTACATTCCAACTCAAGTATACCTAAATACCTAGATTCTGTTCAAATGCTGACTTCAATACTCAATACTTCTTTCTAGTTAATCTAGTTTATAATCCTTATTCCCATATCCGTGAAAGGCACACCATTGACTCCCACTGGTGACACCTTTTGTTACTATTATTTAAATAAGTTTTAAGTGTTCATCATATAACAATCAGGTGGTTAGCCTGTGTTTAAAAAATAACAACAATTCTGGAAGGATTATTGCAGCTATTGTTATATCAACAAATGTTTTCTTTAACAAAAAAGCATTTCGGACTAAAAAGTCTGACTCGTGAAGGATTTGAACCTCCGCCCTCCGATGGTCAAGAGAATTTGTATATCGGTGCTCTAACCTACTGAGCTAACGAGTCTTGTAACACGATGACTAAATCTGGCTTCACTTTCGGCGGAATGACGTGTTCCACTGGCTACGTCAGCAAACACAATTATACCTAAATACTTAGATGCTGTTCAAATGCTGAATTCTAACTAAGCTAGTTTATCCTCTCTCATACCCATATCCTTAAAGGGTCCCACCCTTCACTCCCACTGGTCACACCTTTGTTATTATTGCATGACTTAAATAAGTTTAAAATGTTCATACCATAACAATAAAGTGGATAGCCTGTGTATCAAATATGATATTAATTCGGGGAGTGTTCTATTGGTTTCTATTAGTGCAGGTACTGTCATACCAAGCCACCTACCCTTTCTGTAAAAAAAACTTTCATATAGGACCCAAAAAGTTGACTCGTGAAGGATTTGAACCTCCGCCCTCCGATGGTCAAGAGAATTTGTATATCGGTGCTCTAACCTACTGAGCTAACGAGTCTTACTTCGTCCAGCCGAAATTTAGATTCACTATAAACAAAATGACGTAATCCATTGGCTTCTATCCAATGGCCTCATACACAAAAAATGACTAAGTACGTCACGTTGTGAAATGAGTGGCCATGACGATATTTTTGGTACATACCTACGCATAATGAGTAATTGATCGAAGTTTTGATAAAATATGGAAATGTAGATTACACATTCCAAAGTTTGATAGCCTAAACGTTTTATGCAGATCCTACAAATTCAACTTTATCTAATTGAATGTCATGCATGGAGATGACGAACAATTTTTTATTGCTAAAATTGTGTGGGTAGGTGACATCAGAAACAATTATCCGCAATTCTCGTACTCTTGAGACTTTTCCTCATAATCCAGCTATCAACGTTATGATGGAAATAAAGCCGTGAACAAATCTAGTTAGAGAAGGCACGGCTACATAATAGTTTGTCCAGGGGCTCGGTCCGGTGGATCACTTACTATGTGCATACATTCTGATCCAGGGCATCGTATTCGACGCCATGGCGCTTCGGAATATCTTTGCACAGAGGGGCACAGACACTGATATCGAATGTACGGGAGTACCGATTGGGACGCAGACGCTGATTTTAGGTTAGGTTTAGGTTTAGTAGGTGTTGATATATGTAGTATCTATCTCTGGTTCTTCAAAGGGATAGGACAGAAGATTGTGATAAAGCAGTTTAGCTAAGAATAAAAGACGAATGTGGGAAGGTTTTGTTATTCTTATAAAGGTCTTGATTACAAGTTGAGACGAAACCCAGATAGAAACTCAATAGAACTTTCTACAAAAAATTACAAAAAGTAAAAAGTGTGTACCAGGTAAACGTACATAAAATGTGCATATTCATGTTAAACTAATAATGGAAACAATGAAGAAAACTTCAATCGACTTTAACAACAAGCCGAACATTAAACCCGGCATTTAATTTGAGTTAACTACTGTCTAGCAAGACCCGCGCAAGTTTAACTGTATTTTTAACTTAATTAAACTCAGTTACAACTACCCAAATTCACTTTAGTAATTCAATTTTAGTTACTTGCATATTGTTAATGTCTGTCTTGCAGCATCACCAGTCGGTATTGTCTTAATTGATGTATTTATTTTGTTACTTAAATATTTTTAATGAAACTTAAATTATTTGAGGTATTTCTTTACGTTTCATTAAACTTTTGTTTTCTGCCGAAGCGAGAAATTCGATAAAAGTTTTAAAAATAAATGTGAGTATGTGTTTCTTTTCCTGAAAAATTACAATTAAAATTACGTAGGTAAATCAAAATATAAAACCACCATTACCGTTCATATTACAATCCCGTATGTGTTCCCATCTTAAGATACGTAACGGAATAAATTCTTGTTTATGTTTTCTGGCACAGCCGTGGCAATGTCCTGCGCCCGGACGTACGGACAGACGTACCATGGAGTAAGGAAAGATGAAAGGAGATGCCATAAGGCAGGTAGGCCAAGCGCCTTCCTCTAGGTCAGATGCGAACGGTAGCCATCAAAATCAGTTACGAGTGAACTTACGAGGCTTTTGAGTTCTAAGAACATCTGACAACAATCATTGGTATTATAAAATGTGGGCGGGTTCCATAAGAGTGGAGACGGGAACGTTCCTTGTCCGCCGAATAGCCGCATTTTGGCGCGCTACTTTCTTAGGAGTTTTATGACATCTCCTCTCATTATTTTATTCTCCATGTTAAGCGCAGAATGGCAGCCATATTGGATACTATTGGCACTAGATCCAGACGTTGCAAGGTTACCCGTAAATGTTAAGTAAGGTCCGTTACGCGTCTGTATGTACTAGTGTACAACGATTTCATTTCATGTCGTGTAGTAGGTAAATAAGCTCCTTAAATTTTTGTCATGAGTGGTCATATTAATGTATCTTTTATTTATAAACATAATTCTGTTTATACCTTCCTCGGTCAGCTTCCCGTTTGACCAGACTGAGAAAACTGAGACTTACCTAAAATGTCTTTTTCAAACCACTATAACTCACACACTCCTACTACCTATATAACGTGTGAATATCTTCAAATAATATTCACATACAAAACACGAGCTCAAGATGTACAATACAACATAAGACGGTTCTCAATATCACAAGAATATATGCAGAGGAACGCTTAGAGTGAAGCTTCAACAATGCAGAACCCACTTCTGCAGACATAGATGAATAGTTCTGAATGATATCCAGTGAACCCGGTGCTATCGATTCGGGAATATTGAGGGGCACACACCCCTACCATCAATTTAATATCGGTCGCTAAAAAGAAGCCTACACTCCAATTTGTTGAGTGATTTGATATGGCTCTCGTTTTGCAATTTCAGTTATTAAATGCTCCCGTACAACGATTGTTTGTTTTCAAATGTTCAGTCATAGATTAGTTTTGTAACGGCAGGTTTACAAAACGAATCCTGTTAAAATATTTATGTTAAACTATTTCGATATTTAGATAAATACCAATAAACATAGTTAAAGCAAAGCTGAAGATACGTCTTCTTCACAATCATTTTCGTTATTGTTTTGTCCGCAGTGTTTACTATAACTAGCCAGATTTTAAACTCATTAAGAAACAGGACCACTGCCAATGGACCCAACATCCTATATCCTAAACACACATAAAATTAAACAGAAACAAAATACATAAAACGTAATACATAGATCGGTCAGTACGCCACGCATGACCCCGGGTTTATATCCCGTATTTCTTGGCGGGCTCCTTGAAACGGCCGGTCAATCAGATCGATTGGCTGCGCGAGTCGCTGCTACAATTTATAGCTATCAGGAGAACAAAGTTGCTAACAAACATAGCTGCCTGATGAATTTGTATGCCGGCTGCGAGTTAGCGGTCAGGTAGGACGTAAGGGATGAGCGGGTATATTACAGAGAAAACATACCTGATTGTTGGTATGTTGTCCCTGATCTTTAAGTCCTGTAGGGTTTTCCGAATTAGCCTTTTCCTCATGCGCTTCAAAGAAGCGATTCCATAAAGATTTTTAATACATTACACTCACATTATTACGTACTTGTCTAGACTTAACCCAGTTATCTAGGCAACCTGATACCACCTGTTATGTGTAGATGGTCATCTATCCAGGGAACGACCGTACTCACAAAATGTAACACGGCAATCCTGCAAGTTTTTAACAAAAACTCAGATACACGCCATTTACTACAAAACCACAAGGATTCGCAATCCGCTTCTCTTTTACGCCGTACTCTTCAGACGTGAGCGGCCAATAAATGCAACCACTCTGTTAAATGGAGCCGCCCAAGGGCACGCCGCCGCGGGCCAGTCGGAACTAATCAAACTTTTTTCATGTCCAACTTTAAAGACTTTTACAGCGAGACGTTACATTCCAACGTACTCCAACTATCCTCCTTGCTATTCCAATTTTGTAGCACAATTTGCAAATGGACTTCACTCGGAGCGAATTTAATTAAATTGCAGTTTTATGCTCGTGTTAACGAGAAGTTAAAAATATTATGTTATTTGCTCTAAGTTTTTACTGACTGTTGTAAAGTTGCAGTCAAACGGAGTGGAGATAGGTAGAAATTTTAACTCAGTATTTGCATCACTTTATCTTCTCCCAGCTTTATTAGTTTCGACAATATTTTATCAAAGCTTCAATATTTATTCTAAAACTGCATTTATGTTCACGTTAAACCGTGTAGCTAAGTATATGCCACAAATACAGAACACGTTTTACCTGTTTCAAAACCTAATTACCCATGAATATAGCATGCACATCGCAATCAGCAAATAAAGCGCTGTATTTTGAAAACCGCGCTGTTTTTCCCCTGCTGCTGATTTGTGTGTATTCAGCGAACTACGCTCGATTGAACCGCCATAGTTTGTGTTCAATCGCAACATGTTTTTCCATTTCGTAATACAAACATTATGTTTAAGACCTCATTTCCCTGTGTCGTCTGGCAAAGATGGAATACTCGATTCCAGACGCTATTTGTTTGTACCAGGTAATATGAGTGATGTTTTATTACCTGGCCTTATTACTTTACTCGGCATATATACGGCCTAGTTTATGTAATATTCTGTGTTTTCATTTATAAGATAGATGTTCAACATTTTGATGAGGATCATAAAAGCTGTCGTTACGACTTTTAACGTCTTCATGAGCAGTCACTTCCCAGGTATTAACAGGACACGTTAAATTAAAAAACCTACTGTAGGTGCAAAATACGTCGTTCTCGGAATGGTTAAGAGTCTGTTTACACCCGATATACAACGTTAACTTTAACGCCGCCATGGTGTTCAGTTTAATTAAAAAACTCCACTGCCATGGCCCGTTCTCATTTTCCCGCGCGCCAACAAAATCACATTTCCAAAATAATATAATTTAACTGCAACGATGCATAAAAAAGGTTTAAATAAAAACGAGGTCGGATATAAAAGTGTGAACAAAAATTACTTTGAGAGAATGCGCCCTAAAAATATTATTTTAGCGAGAAAACATCGCCGTCTGCATGCCGCAATCACAATAAAAGCTTTTGCTTAAAAGGTAACGATTTTTTAATAGGTTTAGCTTAACGCGAATGAACTTTAATCTCACTTTTATAACGCGAGAAAGCATTTTAAATATAGTAAAACAAATCGCGCCTAATGTTTTGCGTAAATTGTACGAGAGCAATATTTTCTTTAAAGCTTTCAGTCGTCCTTTTGTTTCATCAAGCTTTATCTTTTTTTATATTGTCCTAGGAAAAAATATACTTTCTATTCATGCGGGAATCATTTTAAAATCGACACGACTTATTCATTACTGTAAATGTATAAATATGGTCGAATAGCCTTCCTATCCTTCTCCTTGTGAGAGGAGGCCTGTGCCCAGCAGTGGGACGATAAAAAAGGCTGTAACAGGAGCCTTCCTATATTTTTGTTAAGGGTCTTATCGTTCCTGAGATTAGCATGTTTAAATAAACAAACTTCAGATTTATAATATTAGAATACATTTTCAAGCCATGCACGTGAAACAATACCTGCAAAGCAACACTCAATTTATCAGAATTACAGAAAGAACTACAAGTTTTCCAAGCTACAATTTATTTAGTTTTACCAAGTCGCAAGTTGGCTTGAACCACGATACCTAGGTTACCTATTACGTTTAGAATAAACTGCAAACGTGACCTGAATTTAAACCGTCTAATTCTATAAAGAAAATCCTTCATTTTGTACATTTTACACGATTCTTCGAACTATTTATTTATTTATCTTGTTATGTGTTGCTTTCGGATGTCTTCATAAGTTTTATTTATGAGACTGGTACCTGAAATATTTAGCTGATATATGTTTTCGCTGTTTTAAAACAACATATGTGTGGGTAAAATGCTCGCCGTTGGCTAACTAGTACTTTAAAATTTCTTTACGGCCGTTGATGAGTAAACTGACTTGTAACTTTAAAACGGGTTGCTGATTTCATGAAACGAGTAAACTGACTTGTAACTTTAAAACGGGTTGCTGATTTCATGAAACATACTAAAAACACTCGAGATCAAATTATCATTAACATAAAAAAACTTAACGAAAATCAATTAATCTGTTTGTGAGCTACGATACATAGACACCCCTCTTTTTGCGTCTAGTGTTAATAAAGAAAATTTACTAAAAAGTTTATCTCACAGCAGTTTTTATGTAGGTATTTGACATCTTCAAAATACAATGTTAACATTTACGTGTTTCTGACTGCTAGGCGACAAAGTAGAGGCCCATAAACCATAGGCTGTGTGTATCGGCGTGTGCTCGAGAGAAAATAACCAGATAAAATATGACGCTGGCCTCAACTAAAGATCATGACGGACGATTGAGCAGCCGCTTTCAAACCAGGGATGGACTTTGAACTCGTAAAAAGGACTCAAAGTAGACGAAAGGGAAAACGAAGTGTGAAAGGGTTTTTTTCCAAAAATAAACCACGTATCAGGACAATTTAATGAATCAGACTATCTTTACTTGAAGCAAATGCAAAAGTAACTCTGTCTATCTGCCCTTTCCCTTCGAAACTACTATGTACGATGACAAAACGTCACATTTTTGTGTAAAATGTTCGCAGTATCTGTGATTTTGTCATCGGTCGGGTTATACCGCCATCTTGAAAAAGTATCATTCTTTGTTTACCTTTTAGCTCTTGCTTCCGTGGATAGGGTATAGAGCTATTACAGATAATCTACAGCCTAGGATAGCGTATAAACTGCTTTTTACATGAGAAATCTTTCTTCGTAGTAGTGGGTGAAACCAAGGGGAGCAGCTAGTACATTAAGTTGTGGCTCGAAGCTTAAGCCCAAGTGGTAACTGATACCGTAAATGGAAGTACTCGAGAGAGAACAAACTTTGTTTGTATAAGCTGACGTGGAATGGCCTCGGGGAATCGCGAATGATATTTCACAATACACTATACGACCGTTACGTCATAATTAATGGCAGAACTCTAATACTATATCATACTAATCTTATATACCAGTGGTTTCACTCACGTAATGTAGGAACTACTAAACAAACCCGGATTAAAGCCTATAGCCTTCCTTATTAAACGATTATTCCTTATTAACCTAAACCCAAAAAGAACTTTTCAAATCGGCCCAAATGTTTCTGAGATAAGCATGTGTAGATCTTGAGAGGATGTATGTATGTTTGTTCCTCCATCACTCTTTGAATGCTGAACAAAACGACGAGAAATGCACATATAGTTTGCGGTCCAACATAGAATACTTTTCATCCCGATGTAATAAGTTCCCCGGCAATGCGGGTAAAACCGCGGGTGGAAGCTCGTATATCTTTATAGGTAGTAACTCAAGAGGTTTGTTTATGTATTCGGTTATAGGTACTTGTGATGCACTTCATTATTATTATTTTCCTCATGATTTTAAAGTTACCTACTTCAGAGAGGTTTATCCAACCGTTGACATTTGAATAATGTCAAGTAAACATGGTACGAAGATTAATATAATGTGAAAGTTATCTTGCATTTTTGTGACAAGTACCTATGTAAATATATAATCTTGCCTAAAGCTGTTAAACGATCTGTCACACAAAGTGGCCAAATTGTCAACACATTTATTACTACATAAAGTAGATATTTTTAACTAGATTTTACCTACGCTTCGTGGGACCTACGTAGGTACGTCCCATACAGATAAAAGAAGCCTACCTAGTTCCGTCTCCAGGGTACCTATCCATAAATCAAAACCTCAATCGTTTCAGCCATTTCAACGAGAAAGGATTCCAAAAACAGGCTCCCTTTTAACCATACAAACAACAAACCCACTTTTCTACAAGTAACTTTCACAGATATGCTAAAGACCCAAATCCGCGCCTGTACAACTGGACTTGACATCTCCTGGAAAAAATGTCCCCCTTCCCCTCTTGCACCCTTCCCCTGTCCCCCGAACTTTGTCCCCGCCACCTACGTGCGTAGACTCAACTGTGACGTCACTCACATAATGATCAACAACGTGTTTTGGGTACCAAAGGGGTGTATCTAAAAAGTTTGCTGCGTAGACAATAGCCTGCGACTTGTGTGTAGCGTAGTATGTGGGTATGTCTGTGTTACGTCGTTTGTGTTGAAGATAACAACGACGTTCATCGTTATTTTTAGCTTTTTCAATGTTTGCTTATTTATGTATTTCATCTATTTTCTACAATTCACAATAATAAATACAAAAATACTAAAATAACGTCAGCTTCAAAGTATTGGCACAAAAAAAAACAACGCCTGCAATAAAATAGCAAGCAATATGTTTGGAAGCGTCCACTGTCAGCTCACAGCGCCAGGCACTCCGATATGAACAAAAATAGATAGCCCGGAGCCACACATCATTACGAATGTAAAAATAGTTTCCAAAAATCAAACGCCGCATACAAAAGGATACCTGCGATAAATCATAACTATCTGCAGAATTTATTGTAAAACTTAATACCTAGTCACAGCGGTGTGTGTAAACTAAATATATACTCGAAGGTGAAAACGATGAGTATACCCAATATAAAAATAAAACAAAAGGTAACGGAAAAACCTCATGCTTACCAATGGCTTTCAAAGTACCCAGGTAAGTACTTTTGTAGCAAGTGACTAAGTACCTATCTTTTGTTTTTGTTTAGTGAGAAATCACCAAAAGACCCCCTCCCGCTGTGGTTGCAGCGTGAGGATGTGTCAGACTCTTACTGACTAAAACCCATCATGTTCGTTCTTAAACCCTTAGTATACCCGAGCCACGGTAACCCTTTCCAACAATCCCGCACTGCTGGCTACCTACCTACTTATAAATCACCGGAGACGAGATAGGTATAATAAAATATATTAATATTTACATAACTAGGTATTTAACTGTATGAGTAATTTTTAAGTTTTACCTATTAATCGGTATTTAGGAGTTAAAATTAGAGGAAAATATCATTTTAATAAAAGTTCGTAGAATCTGTGAAGAGTCATCCTTGTACAGAGGGATAGGTTTTGAGTCATTTTGGTGATGAATCGGGATGTCTAACAGCTGATGTGGGCAATGATGATGAAATTGACAGTCATTAATCTAAATGACATAGAATTTCGTTGCCACGCGCTGTTATTACATAGGTAGGATGTACCTATAATCAGAAGTCATGACTAATTCGTTAGTTGGCATCATGACTAAAACACATAACACTCATTTGCCTAATACTAACCAAAAATTATAATCCACACTTTAAAAGCTTCTAACAAAAAACATAACAACAATTTATCTAATAAGACCATCCACCGCTCGCGTTCTCATTATATAATACCTATTTGAAATACTAATTTTGACAACAGTAAAGTACAGCAAATAAAAAAAAACTGTTTTCTCGTATCCAGGTCTCTTAATTTCCTATTATAAATGTTATTCTAGATATCACAATAAAGAACCACACACATGACATAAGCCCTCTATTGGCTAACAAGAGCTTTAATTAGCTCCTACTTAATTTGTAATGATAACTCCTAGTTTTTGCTGACCGACTTCATATTAATGAAAATCAGGCTTTAGTTTTTGCCGACCTCTAAAATACATTAACGCCCATAAATTATCGATATAGTGGTATTAATTACATGTTGAAATCATCTTATCGACATTACCACGGCTAGCCTGGCGTAGAAACACAGCCATATTCAATTTATCAAGAGAGCTCTAATTACTTATGTTTTAACATCAATTAAGACCTGTCAATAGCTTGCAAACCATCTCCAGTCTGCGAAATTAGTTCAGTTTAATATTCTGGAATATATTATAATTAAAAAGTTTCTAAGCAAAAATATTTTTTACTTTCGCAAGAATACGCGTATGTTTTGCTTTTTAGATATCGCACTTTTAATTTCATTCAGACACAATGAAAAAGAAGTTCTTAATACGTATTTACTATATTGAAAAAGCTAAATGAATTCTTGGTGCTGGTGCGTGTTCACACGAGAACTACTGGATTGTTTCTAAGCTTGGCTTCCAATGTAACCTACTTTTATTGTTTTAGAACCTAGTCACTGGTTCAAGCTTGTTATTTATAAATGACTTCTGCATCTTGGTTGTTTGCGTTGTATTGCAACCGTTAGAAAAAAAATCTCTAGTCATTCATAATTTCTTCGCACACCCAAGCATTAACTGCCAGTCATCTTCCCCTGCCAATTTGTTTACACGAAGTCCTACACATCACAGGCTTCAAAACAATTCCTTTAATTTCGTTAAAAATGTTTTCAGTGAATGATGGTCTTTCGGTGAATTAAGACGTCGATACAATACGTCCGCAGCATTCATCTCCTCTGGCGTTCAATCTCAGAGAATAGCACAATGAATGGCATTATCATCGTTGTTACATCAAAGGAAGCAGTGGCTTTTGTCACGGGACCTTCTCAAATTACTGACCTAAATGAATTAATCACAGACTTTTGCTTCATAGCATTTGTGATGCAACGCTGTTCAAAGATTGTAAGCTGTAGAACGCTTTTAAGTTTCACAAATGTTTAACAGCGGAACTTTCTGAAACTGCCTAATTAAATATAAATGCTATTGAAATAACGAAAAACTCATAAATCCTTATTGAACTCCCACGGACTCCCATCATTACTAGTTTTGCTGTCAGTCTAGATAAGATACGAGAAGTAGAGAAATGTCAAAATGTAGGCGCTCTTTAGATAGGTTCTGGATAACCTTTCGGGAGAAAGCATTAAATTAATCTATAATATCAAACCTACACGTTATTTGAATAAAAATTATATAAAATGCCACATGGCTGCGTCTCGCAAACAAATCTTGTTAAAAGTTATCAAAACTTATAAAATAAATTAGAACAAACAAGTAAGTAATGTAATAGAAACAGCTTAGTCGCTACGTCTTAGGATTTCGTAACTAAATTCACTTAGCCGTTGTATTTACGCTTTGTATTAATGTTACTCTGAAACTTAAACATTTACACTTGATATTACTAACTCGATTTAAATACGGGCTCGATCCCTGAATCGTTAGTGCCAAGATATATCTTATGATAGCCCCGGGGGACGTCCGTGAGTCCATTACTATTAAAAGAGGGTTATCCATCATCCCTCGTACACCATGGCCCCGGGCGAATGTTCACTCGATACAAAATCGACTAACATCGGTCAAACGCGATTCGGTTAGACGCATTTCCCTATTCGTATCAATCATTTTTGCCGACTGGACTTTCAACGCGTTGAGGAAAATGTTTGAGGAAATATTGAAACCTGTCTAAAGAATTTGGATGATCATATTGCTCACTTTTTTGCCTACATATATTACACAATAGATGTGCTCGTTTCCGATCACGACGACAAAGAACGTGAACCGTCATCATACAAATAAAAAATAATTGTAGATACGTGATTGTTACATATTAATTCAAAAGACACCTTTTTGCTCCTTCATAGTACATTGTACTTTCTATTGATAACACCATATAACTGGCTGATATCCTGCACTCATCAATTGAAGCCGCATCTAGAGCCCGGAATATTCTGGGAATATTTTAGTAGGGAAACCCGATAACAATTTTCCATTCCGACCTCCAATCCCTCCCCAGCATGCGCACTTTCAAAAACATGAAAATCAAGAATAATTAACGCAACATAAACAGTGTGTAGTCAAACAAACATCAAGTCGACGTAACAAAATAAAATTCACAAGATTATATGTAACAGATACAGTGTGTTTCTTTGACTTTCAGAGCAGCGAGCGATGGATGAACTCTCTTTTATTTAACTTAGCCCTACTTCTGAAGCAAACAACATTGTTAAAACAAAGGCTTTGTAGCGCACCATTGTTTGTTCCAAACGTTCGTACATGTGGGGTGTAATATAACCGCTGGCAACACTCGAGGTTTGGGGAAACACGAAATATTGTCGCAAATCCATTGATTTATTTATTTTAAATCTCCGTTTGAGAAAATCTCGTTATGGTTTGCACGTGTCGCCGTGAGCTGAGACAAAAGGGGAAGCTGCAGATATTTGATAGTCTGTGTTTGCTGAGAGGGCGCCGCGACGCCTTCAATCCTATTTCAGCGGCGTGTCGGTGGTCGCGCAGATTGTGTTGCCGACTGTGCGCTCCAGTGTTGTGGGGAGACGTTTGATTGTTTGGGGATCAGATGTACAATCGATAACACTCGAGTTAAGCACCTACACAAACCATTTATTACGTTAAGCCATTTGTCATTTGGGTAAACGGATTCATTAGAAACTGTAAAATTGGTTTTAAATTAAATTAGTTTGAGGAAATACTCGATAAATAAACATGGAAAAAAGCAAACGCGTTGCGAGCACGAATTTTCATGGTACATAGTTTGATAGGTCTAAAAGTAATCATCGGAAGAAAAAGAGACCAAAATGACAAGAAGGGTCGAGCAAAGCGAGCACCTCTTTAAGAACTGACTCAAGAAGTAAACACAGAAAAAAGTGGTGACCGTAATAGTTACCGTTTATTAAATGAATGTGTATCACTGCGTAAAGTCTTACCAAGATTATTGATCTGAAGAAGAGGGCATACTCAAGTGAATTTAAATTATCAGAAGGTTTTACGTTTCCGCGTGACGTCGCTGCTGTAAACATTTTTATTGTACGATTATGAGTCGTCTCGATAAAACTGTACTTTAGAAGCGCTTGCGAACGTGAAAACAGTACTTCGGTTTTTACACAACATTGTTTGTTACGTAGTTACACATGTTTACGATTTCCGAGATGAAAAACGGTAGTCTGTAAAGAATGAAGAGGGGAACAACCCCGGTGATGTGTGGGTGACATTGACAAACGGCCTAGGCCTCGGCTCGTTAAAATCGTAACCATTTTTAACACGCATTCGCGTCACACAGGCACAGTTATGCGCCCAAAATTGGATTGGCTCCATCAAACAGCTTAACGGAGTTTCAACAAAAAGGCCCGTCACTGAATATCAGCTGGATAAAGTTAGCGAAGTTTCGGCGCACGCAGCCAAATGTTGTTTGAAACGTTTCCGACAGAACGCCGGGGATATCTACATAGTATGTATGTACCTACTTAAACAATCGCATCACACAATGGCAGCTATTACGCTAAATATAGTGAGGAACGTGCAGGACGTGTGTGGCAGCGCCGGCGCTTCAGTAGCGCCCGCCAAAGAACGTTATTTAATAATTTCCCTGTGAATCATATACCTAAGTAAGTTTATGATACATAAAAAAACCATACGACCTTGAGAGTGTTTTGCTACATTATATGACACAAATAAGGGGCTCGTCTCAATCAGTCGCATCACGCAGTTACGCCATAAACAATGACGCAGTTTAATTTCGTTTTCAAAACAACAACAATCTATTGCAAACAGATTGCGTTTTCCATGTACAATGACTCAACGATAAATATATTTTGTGAAATCCCAAATGATGTATTTAATCCAGCACGGACGCGCGCGAGCATACAACTACGCAGATTGCATTCTTAGGTTAGAAATTCCATGGTTTTCTCCATTATTACTTGGAAAATCTTTAATTGTCAGGGTGAGTTTAGAGGACGTCTGTCGCAGAAAATATGTTTTTTGTGCCGAACGTAAGTAAATTGATAATAGAGCAGGAAAAGGATCGGTTTTCTTAGAAAATATATGTATACTTCTTTGTTTCTTAAACTAATTGATGCCTTTTAACCTTTTAACAAGAGCAATTGGTCAATTGATGATTAGTGATGGATGTAATCAAAAGCCAGAATGTCTGACAACCAGTCTTAACGAGGGTATTAGGTTGCCCGAGTAACTGGGTTGAGCAGAGAAGATAGGCAATCGCGCCATGTAAAACACTGGTACTCAGCTGCATACAGCACTGATGTTGAAAATTATTTTACCAATATCAAAACCATCAGTAACACAAGTGAGGTATTTTGCGGTATGCCTGACATTTCCGGACACATAATTATTGCATGTTTCTCAACCGGCAATTTTTGGGGTCACTTGCTCTCTCAATGTCACAGATATTACTTGGAAGAACTCAAGGATAAATTCCAACGTTTTTGTAACACTAAGGGAATTTTGTTATTGCACCCTTTAACTATATCATCGTCATCATCATCTCAGCCATAGGACGTCCACTGCTGAACATAGGCCTCCCCCTTAGATCTCCACAGATACCTGTTGGAGGCGACCTGCATCCAGCGTCTTCCGGCGACCTTTATAAGGTGTTCTCGTGGTCTCCACTCCGGCACTTTTCGACACCACTTTAAATATGCAACCCCCTGTAACTGTAATGATAACCGAATCATTATTGTCAAATCGCCGAGTTGAGTCGCACAGTGGGCGGCAAGTACACGGTTGGTTATCGTTTAGTCATAGTTATAGTTGAACTCACTCTTAATGCCAGCAACGATATTTGATTTTGTATGGATAATTTGATATTAGACTATAGGGTTTATCCATACGGCGTCTAGAAACACCAGTCAGAATAGGTACTATGCCTGGCTGGTGTAGCTAGTCTTATTGCGTCTGGGAATTTACTGCAATATGTCATATTCGCCAAATTCTTTATGTATTTTCGTTTGCCTGTTACACAATTCACCGCAAACTATGTATTTGGGATTCCCAACTATTTTCCAAAGTTACCTATGTATTAATTCATAAATAGGTGTCTATATACTCAAAGACACACTAAACAGTCGGCCGACAGTCGACGCGATGGTTGGCAAAAATGTGTTTTTAGAAAATGTCGATTCCAGTTAAAGTTTTCAGATAGTTTGAAGCCGGCCATACAATCTACCTGATTTTTGCATATGTATATGTCACCGTAAGATTACAAACATCGTTAGATTACAATCTATCTCGAGAGATTGTAAACTGTCGAATTATTGTAAACCGTAACACCTGATTGCAATTTAACGCATTATTTTTCGCTATATTATAATCTATCGATGAGAAATTGTCAAATTGTCAACTGTCCGAAAGCTCTCCCTGATTGGTCAGTCTTTTTGTAAGATCGAGAGCGATGTAGAGCGGTCAAATTGTCAACTGGCGTAGAACGGAATGCATCTTGCGCGCTGATTGGTAGAACGTCAAAAAAGACAATGTTCTTTGGTTCTTTGCAACTCCCGGTGTCACACACACACAGCTCTTTGACGTGCAAAAATAAGTGACGGTTTAATTTTTTATAAAATCAAAAATTGTACTTAATTTTTAAGACTCATTACACACAATTAAAAATTGTATTAAAAATTGAAGTTAGTGACGAAAACGAATCGCTGCAAAACCGACTCCACGTAGTCTTGTCTGCCCTACCCCTAGAGTGCAATTCAAAACCGCGTAGGCGCGGAGGGGCGAGGCGGCCTGCGAGCTGAGGCGCAGGTAGTTTCAGCGCTCGCCGCCGCGGCTGAGGCTGGCCGGCACTGCCGGCCAGCAAGCCGAAGCTGCGGTGGTGAGCGTGAAAACCATCTGCGACGATAAGCTCGCATGGGACCGCCGGAGCCCCGCAGCGCCGGAGCCGTGACAGAAGTTATGCTTGCTGCATGTTGCATGCTTACTTCCATGCTGGGTCAATTAATATGGGATGTGTTATATTTTAAACAAAAAACTCAGTAGGTACGAGTTAAAAAATTAGAAGGTAAATAAATATTTTTATGATGTCATTTAATAGTATTTAAGAAGTTTACTGTTAGAATGCATGCTACAAATTTAGATGCAAAAAATAACCATCATGCTGAGTTGTATTTAGAGTGGAAGATAACTCGTGGCTAAGATAGTATTACTAAGATGCTCGACGCTTTATTAATTGTGGCTGACTTAGTAATTTAGAGGGCAACATACATTTTTGGGGGCGAATAATGATATTAAAAAGAAGCCTGTTTAATTAACACCCCTTTTATTTTATTTTTAAATATTAGTTTGTATTTGAAGACAAAATACCTAACTGTATTTTTATAAGAGTTATTTTTATATAAATTTAATACTTGAAGAATTTTTGAAGAGCATTTATTTTATTTAACTGACACCTCTATTTCATTCCTAACTCTACGGGAACTCCATGGGAACAGAACGGCTGGTCGTGATTGGTCGATCTTACAAAAAGACTGACCAATCAGAGAGAGCTTTCGGACAGTTGACAATTTGACAATTTCTCATCGATAGATTATAATATAGCGAAAAATAATGCGTTAAATTGCAATCAGATGTTACGGTTCACAATAATTCGACAGTTTACAATCTCTCGAGATAGATTGTAATCTAACGATGTTTGTAATCTTACGGTAACATATATATAATATGCTTACCACCATTCATCTTCATACTGATTTTCGAGCCCAAACAAACTATCGGCCGACTAGAAGTTTGCAGTCTGGGAACTCTTAGTATTCAGCTCTACCAACACCATTGATTTGATGCTAATGTTGTCAATTGACGTCACAACTCGTGGTTTATTTACAACGTGCACATCCAAGAATCAAACGCAATGTCCTGACGTCCACATCACACAATGCAGTGCACGGAACAAGGGAACTTACCGATAACTTATCGAAAAATACTCTATTATCCTCCACTGAGTCATAGAAAACAATAGATAGTTTGATACTATTTGTTTTGTTGACAATTTTAGTTCCTGGTCCTAAGAAATGTAAAATGAGACGTCCAAAATGATCAGAGGACGTATATCATGACTCATTGTAGTGATGAAATGTTTTGCACTATAACCCACTTGTTTTTGAAGTAACGGATAGTACCTATCTATTACGTGAATGATCGGATACGTTAGGGAAGGCCTACATAATAAAAACCCGATAACCACGCTGGGCATTTCAATGTTTCACGTGCTCACTCTATGACAATCGCATGATATTCCTGACACGATGTTACTAAGAATCCTGTTTCCAGAAACTGAAATGTTAATAAACACTAATGTCGTCTATAAGTCAATTTTAATGTTAGGTAAGTACTTCTTAGTTACTGCACTTTTGATTTTCGCTGGAATAGAATTTGTAAAAAAAAAATATACCGGCCGAATTGATAACCTCCTCCTTTTTGGGAAGTCGGTTTAAAATTCAATAAAACCCAAAGATCGCTCAAAACACAGAAAAGGCAATAACTGTAAAAATAATTAATTTAAAAGCACGACAAACAGTCCAATTAAAGTGCAATGAGGGCCCAGTGTTACCCATGCATACAAAACATTCTTCCCCAAGAAAAATAAAACAAACTTGACTTGGAAAATACAATAACCCTGATAGCTAACCGTCTTATTAAGTGACCAGTGATCTCAAGTCATTTCCTGTAGGCATTCTTGCAGTCGCGCAGGTTCAATGCTCGACTGTAAAACTTTATCCTGTTCGGGATTGGCTCCGTCTAAATATAGAATGCACATAATGGCAGGAACACAGAGTCTTTATAGAACTCAGAAGCTAAGGCATACGCAAGATCGGCGCAAAATGTCTTCACAATTGACATTCTTTCTAGCTATGTCACCTACACGATCCATCCATCGTATCTTTGTCCACGCCTGTGGTACATAATTTAGTTATTTTATCGGTATTACAAAGTTCACGTATTTCCATTACCAAAGTCCACATTTCTCGTTTTTCCCATCTTCGATATCCTATAAGTAGGTAATGGATGTAAATTAATTTCTAACTAAATATTTAACGGACAAACCGCAATTACAGGGAAATCCGGATTCCCACATTATTAATAGTGATAAAAATGTAGTAGGTATATTATTAATTCAACCGAACGGAAATACCTAAATTAACAAGGTTCTGCCGCCGGCGTCACTCCATTTTGTCCAGTGCCGATAACATAATTTCTCCATCCATGCAGATTTACATAATAGGAACATGGCTGACATTGTTGACTTCATCTGAGTAGAATGATAGAATTTGATTAATGATATGGGTATTTTTAATTACTCAATAGCTCCAAAGGTTGCACGACACACAAACAAACACTTAAAATTATTAATAAACATTCATAGAAATTAGACGGAGGAACGCTGGGAAACCCATGACGATTTAAATTTGTGCCAAAAATACCAGCTCTAATGACATTCTCCCATTCGAGTTCATTTCTAAGAATATCTGACTACTTATTTATATACTGGGAATTCCATGCAGTTTTTTAAAAGCACTTTTATTGTAAAACCGTTGTTTCCCGGCCTTTGTGGCGGCTTTATTATTGTTTAACGAAGACATTGTTAGGACATAAATGCAAGCTTTTGTACTTCCGTAGTTTTGTAAGTTTCTTAAATTACGAAATAGTTGTGAAATAATAACAGTATACTTGCAACATAATTAAAGTCTTTAAATCGTGTTGCAACGGCTTATCACAGCAAACCGCATTAGACATATTTGGTGTTTGTGAACAGTG
Source organism: Helicoverpa armigera (assembly GCF_030705265.1). Taxonomy (NCBI): domain Eukaryota; kingdom Metazoa; phylum Arthropoda; class Insecta; order Lepidoptera; family Noctuidae; genus Helicoverpa; species Helicoverpa armigera. Next base: position 517,091 of record NC_087132.1, on the reverse strand, counting down.
TTTAAGTATATATTTAAATACTTATCTTAAGAACAACTCATCTTGTAGTTGCTCAATTTCAAAATTATTATGAAAGATTATACTCTTGCAAAATAACCCAAGAAAGTCAAAAGTCCAACTTAAAAAAAAGATTGGGAATCTTTTATGGACCAAACTATGTGTGTCCTATCTTTCATAAGTAATTATTTACATCATTGTGCATGCATGCGCTGATACACATTAAATCCCGCAATGGTCATCTACTATAACTACGACTTTATATGTACAAGTGCTTACGAGATGGTAATTGGGCGGCAGCATCTATTACGTCGACTGTGATAGCCCACACACTAATAATGGATTATTGTAAATGCAATTAAATTGCAATATAAAATAATGGACAATGCTGCAGTCCCATATGTGTTAGATCGGGTAAGGTGCTACTGCGTACATATTTTACGAATTACTTAGGGTCTATTATTATGATAGAACGATCTACCAATTCCTTACACCAAAAGTTCCACGCCTAGGCAAAAAAATACATTCAATTTTAACAGCACATCGATTTATACTGTTATCGTTCAAAAGGAGCCAATCCAACTTTTTCTCGTTAATAAAACATTTCTATTGGGCGAAGACGTTTGACAAATGCCGGATACCATTGGGTGGGTCCATTTATCAAGGCTGCTTGCTAGTCAGCCGGCAGCTAAGTAAAGGAGCTGGTTCATCATAATTCCTCGAACAGTGGCTCGCTACTTTGGCATCTCGCCAGCCAGAGATGACGCTGCGACTCAGCACTTCTGTAATCCTGCTAGCTGATCCCGAGTTTTTCGCGGACAATGAAAATAACTGGAAGTAAACTTGTTTCATCGTCTTAGTTGAAAGTTTATTGTTGTCTCGTTTTGAGGTTTCCTTTTAGAGTGATAAAAATATCTAGGTGAATCATGTTTAGAATATTCACGGAGGACAAAAGTAGAGAATATCCGTCATTCCGTAAAAACAACTTCCTATTTCGCTATTTTAAATCTCAATATTTTGATAATAAATATTATCGGTACACCTTTCATATACCCGGTGGGTTAGCCCCACGGCAAGCCATTGATTTGTTTGAATTTTGGGTGTAACATGTAATGTAATGTTGACCATACCGATATAAATGAATAATTTTATCCCCCAATTTAAAATTAGTCTCCATACCTATTAGTTTTTGTGCGATAATGCCACATCATTATTTTGGCACTCCAATCGCAACGAATTTCTATATATGTACCTATAATGCACTCGCCATTATCTTGTGGTTAGCCGTAATCTATAAACTAGGTACCTACGTGGGTATTAAAATACAGCATACATACAGCAGTGAATTAATTGAGGAAAAATAAAATTGCATCGAGTATTTTACGATGAGAAACTCCACGTAGGTACCTACTGAAGAATTTTAGAAAGTTATCTTACAGAGCATGTGTAGCTTAAGATAACTTTAAGGTTTATTACGGCTACGTAAAAGATACTTTTCACAGTGATAGACAACAAATCCGTACCTACTTCCATCCTATAGGTATAGAATTATGACACATTAGGAAAAGCTAACCATTTAACTTGAAAAGTTCATAAACTATATCAAAGCTCTGCCATGACAATAAAACAGAGTACCTAACTTCATATATTAAATTAAATAATAGCAACTCTCAAACTAGGCATGAACTAACATGGCTGCCGTGAGCTCAGTCAGCTAACACACATAAAAACTGGCAAACAGCATAGTTAGCACTTTGTGTTGACCGTTCATACATCAGGATTGAAGCTTCAACACAACAAATGTTCTGTCCTCGTCGACAATTAACGAACATAAATATGCTAAAGCCTTCGTAACTCCATCTGCATTGTATTTTATCGCTAGTCTGATGGACATGTCATTATTCTTTTTTAAACTGAGCTTTATTTTTGTTGTAGTTTTTTTTTGGGCGTGCACCTTATTATAGATACCAATAGGACGATTAAAGTTTTTCCGTATTAGAACCACAAGCTATTTCCACGAGCTATTTTTAATTAAAATGGAGAGTTTAGCGTTCTCTAGGATCCCACTTTTGTCAATGCCAAATTTCAACTTTCAACTCAATGGGTTCAGACATCGTTCGGAAATTCTAGTTAACAAATCGTAATATTAAGATGTATTACCTCAGTATTGTTTTAATCCTTCTATTTCGTAGTATGACTAATTTGAAACTGAATAGATGACGAATTGACGATCACAATTTTATTATACTAACAAGCAATCGTTTTTTTAGTCATAAGAGGAGCAGATAAAAGGGTCAAGTATTTTTTCTGATGAATCTGAACTTACACATTGCGACCTCATTTCAAACAACTGACAGCACATAAGGATAGTGAGCAGCCTCGCACGGGTTAAACCCTCACCCCACCTGAACTGGTGAAAGTTACAAAGAAACCGCTCCATTGTCTTCTAATGACTACGTGACTGTTTCTTGATGAGGATATGATTAATTGGACAGTCCTGCACTATACGCAATCTAGTTCATGAATAAAAACATCAGTTTCATGATAAAATTGGGTAACCAAACCAACGTAGGGACTTCCCTGAAACATATTCCCACAAACAATATTCAGTAATAATGTAAGCTTTATAAGTTTCATTATTTAGTCATATTTATCTACAATGGATCATAGCTTATTACAGGTACTTCAATAGTTCAATACCACTTGGATGTAGTGTCTATTGAAGTGAGTAATAAGTACTTACTTAAAACCACTAATAATTGAAATAAAATGTGGTTTGCTTATAAATGAAAAAAAATACAGCTTATTAGATATATCTCCACTTGAGGATTTGCAGGCTGCAGACTGTTTTCAGTTTTAAACAAGAAAGAAATATTTATACTAAAGACTAGTTACGCTAAATAGAGCTGATTGATATCAAGACCCCAACAAAACGTACTATGTAGGTAATTTCCCCAAATACTCACTTTCACTCCCTGTATTTTAATAGCGGATGTTCATTTTATCTACATATCAATCAACCATATCATACTTAGGTAAAACACATCATAAGTGACACAGCACATACCTACAGGAAAATGATATATGGGTTTGAAAAAACTGCTATCCTGACCGGTTCCTCCAAAGCCATGAGTCAAGCACCTCTCATCAGAACTGGTCGAAGTTTACTACGCCTTACTATCAGTTTACAAACAATGCATGAGGAAAAACATGGAAATTATATTAGCACTTACTTACAAAATGGGTTTTAGACGTCTTGAGTAACCATCGTTTTGTTTACACCGTTGTGGTCAGACACGTGGTGAATGATAATTGCTAATAAATACGGGTTGATTTTAAGAGTGTTCTGGAACTGAAAGGGTCACTTATTTGTGGAAAACTAGAGAAGAGAGAGTACTTTTGATGATTTACTAAACAGAAAATAATATGGCAAACTATGTTTGATTAAATACGTCATGTACGTAAAAGTTTTGAATACAATTGCGCTGGTAATCCGATCTTTATATTTTTATGCTCTCTATGTAATATTTAGTATGTTCGGGTGGTGCGAAACGGTAGCGGCCGAGTGAGCCGGAGTTTGCCTATTATTACCTACATTATATAATTATTTTGGTAAGGCATGGATAACCTTTAACTTTGTAATTATAAAAAGATATAAGAAATGACAATTTATTTCAGAAAACTTACAACAATAAGGAAAAGAAATATTAGGTACATATTCAGCTGAATCGAAATTCCCCGATGATAAAAACATCATGCTATGGGCGACCCTAAAAGATAAATACCACGTCATAGACAAAAGTAAAAGAGCAATCATTCATAATTGTTTGTTTGAGATCAACATTATCAATGTAATTACAACAGCTATCAAATCTACCAAATAATCAAATCAACATCCAGAACTGCTACTGGTGAACGTAGTGCCTTTGAAACTCCAAACATCCTGGTCTTGTACTGCGTATTATCCCTAACAGACAATCAGCACTTCCCCAACAAACACATTTAAATTCGGGACTATTACTTCCTCATAGAAAACCCATCTACCTTATATAGAATCCGCAGTTATAAAGAGAACCGTTATGATGACTATTGGACCATAAGGGAAGTACCGAAACCAAATACGAGTGAAAATACTTCAAAAGAACCCCGCAGCCTTAAAATTCCATTCCGCGTTCATCGAACCAAAACAATGCATTTCCAATCTACACAAAACTTGCTAAACAAACAGTTGCAAACGAAAGGCCACGAAAAAATGTTCGCATGTAGGCTGCCGGTGCAATCTGCAATTGATTTCGCCCCTTCGTCTGCCGAAGCCGCTGCATTCAATGGAAGCGGCTCCAATGCTCCATGTCGGCCGAAATGTGAACAATAGCGCTCCATAAAACTTTATAGGTCCTTACTAGCGTGTCGCTCGTAAATCGCTTAGCTCGAGTCGTGCTTAATAGCACCGCTTTGCTTTATGACGCCTTTGTATAAGACCTAAATTGTGCCTAGATATTGCTTAACGGGATACCCCGTAACCTCTAATGTCATCAAAACATATGTTTTTTGAGGAATTTACGTGCGCGGTAAGTTTTGGAATCACAAATATGAGGAAAACGGATTCGTTCTTGAATTTCCAATAGCATAAAAGAACTGGGAAAATTGAATGTCGGTCAAGGCCGTATATTTAGGTACACCTTGGCAAGTTCAAATATGTATACCTAAGTTGTCCTAAGTTCTAGCAATAATACAATAATTGAAAATAATAGTTTTATAAAAAGGAACACGGGGTTTCCAGCTCAAGTTTATGTTTAAGATGACAAAGCATTTGCAATGATACAAAGGTATTGCACGATGATGACAAAGTCTTGATTTTAAAGATAAATAGGCATTGAGAGTCATGGCAAACATCCAGAAGCGACATTCAGCACGTGCCATCAGATGGAATATTTACTCATTTGTCATCTAATTACGATAAAAGTCTGTAGGTAAACTCCGTAACCACAAAATACCCTACTATAAAGATCACAAACAATTCCACACAACACTGAACTAGGAAAGACCATCATACCTATAACCTTCATAGAAAGAGCTTTGGAACAAAACAAATCTTTCTAATTATAAATCCTTGGACAAAGACTCATAGCAACTATTCAACAATGAATCGATCCACTTACTCAAAGCATACCGACATTAATAACCGTTGCGGTTAAATCCAAAAACATGAGAACAATAAAGAGTTTAAACTAACTAACCGCGGTTCTTGGCATTTGGCTCGTTGACCCGGGTCAAGAGCAGGATGCTCACAGTTTACTTAGAAGGTTTTCCCGCCAACCACACCTACAGGAAAATGGCGGCGAAATTGTTAAACTTTATTATGGTCTCGCGTTACGGGTGGCTATGATTAAGCCGCCAAAAGTGGAGTGAGACCACACACCTGTTAAACTGTTTTACCAATATGTACATGCGAAAGTATCTAGGTAACTTGTTGTGTCAATCTTTTCGGTAGTACAATCGGAAGGTTAAAATCTCGTATAAGGACAGTCCGAATAGTAAATGACTGTGCTTTCCGATACAACGGAAATAGTTTACCTAGAATCCAGGCCGACGAGTCTCTTAACCCTAATACCATGCGGTAAACGCGCCGGATTATTCAGAATAACTGAATGTGCTCCAAATAACTTATTTGTTTTGACACAATATTAAGAAAAGCTGTCGTCATCGGCTTTTTTCAAACGCGAGGAAAATAACAATATTGTGACATGGACTTCCCTTGAGTCAATCATTCTTATCTCTAACAAAAAAAACGTCAAGTGCGAGTCAGCCCCGTGCGCGAAGGTTTCCGTACCCCCTAAAATATTTATTACAACATAGTTTCCAGCATTTGTTGATATAGCAGCAACAGAAACACATCACCTGTGAAAATTTCAATTGTTTAGCCAGCATGGTTCATGAGATACAGCCCGGTGATAGACGAACGGATGGACAGATACGGTCCCGTCGAAACTTGTACTTCATGAAAAATGTATGAAGGTACAAATAAACTAAATGCTAACTTCTTGTTAAAATAAGTACCTATGTAGGTATACCTATATTATTTCAGTTTTCAAACAAAGAAACTCTTCATCTTTATACTATTTTAGTATGATGAAACAAGATAAAGAGATATAACATTTTTTCAGGTCTCTGAGACAATCGCTAAAACCTTTTGGGAACAAGAATAAAACTAGTAAAAGGGCAAACTGTTTAACTTGTACACCAAACCTCTTGTGACTGAAAACTACAATTTTATTCTAATAAGAAAACTCATAGACAACTTAGAGAAAATAATATTTGCACAAAACTCGAGTTGTACTAACAAGCGATGATGACACAGCAGTAAGTAATTAATTAAGTTTCTAAGTTTAAGTTGACGGAGTCCGACAGACGAGCTCTCGGACTGTTCGCTGGAACCGCCTCGCCAAGGAAACCCATTCATTAAAAGGTTGACCAACTTTATGAAACTTACAAAGTTAAAACTGTTTTAAAGAAATTTTTAAAAGCTTCTGACTGAAAAGTTTTTATCGATTGGTCAAATATTTTAGTTACTTTTTCTTAAGTAGCTCACTTTTATTTAAAGTTTTTCTACTGAAGTACGGACTGATTTTTTTTTACATTTATGATCCAAAGCGATGTTTCTCGTATTTTTACTAATGACACGCCTTGATCTTCAAAAAATACTAATTACCAGATGTTTTCCTAGGTTTGACTAGCATCCCGTGAGCTACTTCCCGCACCCGTATAAAAAGTAGCATTCTTTGCTCTGACCCTAGAATCTAGCTAGAGTATTTGGGCGACAAACAATTAAATCATCTCAATAGATACGTTTGGCGTAAAATTGCTACTGATATAAGTGGAGTTTCTATCGCATTTCAAAATTAATAAGGGAAAAATAAATGCTAATATACTTTTAGATTAAACAAAAAACCCGCATGCGGAACCTTTAAAGTCAATGATTATTTATTGTTTGCAGATAAATGTCAGGACTGCCCGAGCAACAAATAGGTACCTAACTATTGTTACTTAATCATTTATCAGTTTATGACTCATGCTACAAATACATTTAGATAAAATCTTTATACGTTTACCATTGAGATAATTAGTGTATTGTACTCTTTGATGAGTAAAATAATTGAAGAATATACTGACACATACACAACATACTTACCTACATTAGTTTAAGTGGCTCAAACCAACACTCGTCGTATCATCAGGATATCAAGTGGAGTCCTAAACAAACCCTTGCTAACTAATCCAAACAGAGATACAATACAGCCGACCCTCACCTCTGCAACATAAAGCATTGATCACACAAGTAGCGAGTGGGGGAGAAACCCCATGGACCCTGCGGTCAGCTGATCGACCTCTTGTGTGACACGATGAAACTTCGCGGGTTTTTTTTGGCATGTTAAGCGTTTTGATGATAATGCGGTCTGGTAGTAAGGTCGTCAACATACCTCAGAAAATATGCAAATGACAAGTTAAAAAAAACAGCTGTGTCGTTTTTTTTTAATAATCATTCCATTCCACGAGTTGTCATTCTGGTGTTATCGGACGAAACTAAAACACGTTGTATTTAAAAAGATTTAAGGAACTCCACGAAGAACTCTATAGTGTATGAAGATATAGTGTTTTTTTTATGTTTTACCAAGTTAAATACCTATAAACAGTCTTATCATAACTGAGTGAAATTGTAACACGGATAAGGCTGTATTCAAACCAAACTGACTGTCTAATGTGAGCAGGCTTACTGTGAGCCCCAGTGTAAACGTAAAATGGCAATCGGCTGCAGAATGTCAGCGTCTACGCATAGCGTTATAACGTATCGTCGGTCGGTTATATCTGAACGAAAAAGTGAGTATGCATGGAAATACAATAGACTGCGTAACGGTGGCAGACAGTCTGTTTGGTGTGAACACAGCTTAAATCCATGTACAAAGGCTTGTAAGTAACATTGTGTCAATGACCTCAAAAACTTGGAAAAACTGAAAATGATAATAATCCGATCTTGACATTTTGGATTAACCCAACATATTATATGGGTGTTGTTCTGTGAAATAACATATTTAAATACATTGTAGGTAATAAAACAGCTAAGTACTCGTAAGAAATGCGCTTAAATAGCAACCTTCGATATAATCAGAAGCTGCATTAATGCACTTCTCTTCCCGTCAATTAATTATTAAAGCACTATTTTTTACCATAACTGTCTTCAAAATTCTGAATGCCAAACGTCAATCAACTCTTAACGTTTGATAAAATTAGCATAGCACAAATCGATCGTACAACTATGAGTATCTACATATAATTATCAGTGTGTAGACCTGTTCACTCAAAATCCTCTATTGTGTCTCCACACAATTAAGGCAATTAATGCAAGGTCATTGATTTGAGCGCGACGTATTTTGATGGGTCTATATAAAAGTGACCTATTACTGTTTAATCAGAAATAAGCTTGGTCAGTAAGTAGTGACAGTGCACTCAAATAATTTTCCAACTAATATGCAACAGTTAAAAGTTTAGTATGGTATAGTTATGGATACTGAAGGGAAAAGACACACCTTCAACACGGGTCACAATTTTGACTCGCCAATCACGCTTGTAAATAAAAAGCAAATTTTAACCTTTGACCAACTAGGACATCTTACCTATTATGTATATGAATTAATCAGGTAGTGTGAACTTTGGAGCTTTAAAGCGTGCTAAGGTTCATGTGGTATAAAATATTGTTAAGATCGCATAAAATGACGCCAGAATGTTGAACCATCTTCATCATCAGCCTTTTTATATTCCCCTGCAGGGAACAGTCCTCTTCTCACACAGATAAGGTTCAGATTCATTACACGCTTGATCCAGGAGGATTGGCGATTCTGGTTTACTAGACATTTTGACTAGACTGATATACCTATAAATTACAATAACTTAGAATAGATTTACACACCCTCGTACTTGGGAGACTGGTGGTGCTCTAACCAGAAGACCAAGACCACCACTGAGAAGGTTAAGCGGCAGTAATCAAAAATGGTCTAGCTACTACCCGGTAACGTTATCTCATATCTCGTCTGATTAGGCATAAAAACATGTTTGATTGCAAACAAGTCATTTCATTAAACTGTATTGATAGTACAACCTTCAATTATTCCACTATCTGTGTGTGATTACAGTCATTGATGATAATGGGCTGGGTTTTCCAGCTGGTTTTACCAGCGTCCGCGCAGTATACCAACTTCTCGACCCTACTGTTCATATCTAAAACAAACGTAGTATCGAACGTTTGTTATATCCGACTGTTCCAGCTATGCATAACAATCTGTGGATCATAATTCCTGAATTCTTCCTTGAGCAGAAAGGTATAAATTTATCCAGAATACTCTGAAGATCTGGACGAAGCATTAGGCCGCTCTTCAATTCCAAAAAAATAAACAGAGTTTTATACGTGACAAATTGACGACAAATCTGCCTCGTGTCAATGTGCAATGGTTTCAACTATCAACTATTGGTAGGTACATATCTGAACCGGTCTTTTAAACTATGATTGTACCTATAGTCAGGATTACTACACCTGTCTAGTAATTCCACGTGGAGATTCCTAATATCATATTGATGACGAAAATAAAATAAAATGTTTAAAGCTACAGACAAACGAAGCAGGTTTCAATATAGAGAGTCCAACCGGATCAGGCAGTTGGATTTCCCACCACATATGTAGGTTGTCCGTGCTGCTGTCAGGGTTGTACGTATTGACAGATTACTTTTTGAACAACTACTATACTGGAACAAGAAACTCTGCAAAGATATCTTATAATTTACTTAGCCAAAAATCTGGCAAACTCACAAATGGCTACCAGATACCTACATTCGGTTGTGATAACAAAGATCCTTTATTAACTGATCATATAAATAGGAATACAAACAGACCAGACCCGCACAGTAAACATGGATGCTAAAAATACAATAAGATTTTCGCCAAACCACAATTTTAATTTCAAATGTACAGAACCCTAATGAGCACGAATGCGGTTTGAGTCGTAAAATGTTATATTTATCAACGGGAAAAACCAAATTTGAAGTACATACTACGAGTATGGTACACGTGCTGTGAATCACAGGGCACATTGCAACTGGTATTTTTGTTTACTAAAAAATATGCATCCGGCGTGAACTTTTCTATTCTAGTAGCAACAGAACGTCAAATTCGTCATGTTGCTACTTCAAAAGAGTAGGCACTGAAGCGAAAATGATTAGGTATATTGCTCATATCATGGAAATACTCCGCCAAATAAACAATTTGATAGCGTACTGACAAGCAATGGGTAAAATCTTCTGGAAATTACGTTGCTGAGGGAAATTCAATAAAAGGTTTGCAAGCGCGGAAAATCACATTACCTTGTTCTTTTTTTATGTCAGGACAATACAATACAACAATAAAACGAAATAGAATTGATGATGCCATAGTGAACATGTTTACCAGGGAGGTATAAAGGTCGCAAATTGTTTAGGAAAAGTTACTTATTTTTAATTGATCATGATGATGATCGCACTAGCATAAATGAACCAAGCATACTTATTACAATAGTCCCGGTCGATGAAACGGAACCAAAAGCATACTTCACATAGGATAGACGTAGGTACACTCAGACAACGAACAGTGGCTAATTACGCACTACATAAATAGGCCCGATTTAAGACCTTAGTTCATAAGTCATCGATCTACCCTGCCCCTAAAACGGCTTACTTCAAGCAGAAGGTCAAGCGGCTGTTCCCACGTTAACTGGTCGGATATCACCAAATTATAATATGGGTCGTGGGAATTTCTAAAAAACGACCATCCCAAAAAAAAACACATTGACATAACTCAGCGTTAATCACTGTACATACCTGTATCCCTTAAGGTATTTCCCATCCGTTTAGATGTAGAAATAATATTAGTACGTTTATTAATTCGAACTAGGTACATCTATTTTGTTGATGGTGAGGTGGCACCGGACAAGAACTCGATAAGCTCTTTAATATTAACCACAGAATGGGAAATACTAAGCTGGGATGATAAGAAAGTTAAGTCAGCTGAAGGTGGATTTCGATTTAATCATATAATATTCATGTTGGTTACTCAACTGCCCGTCAAATCCCTGTCCATTATGAGTACCGAGAAGGATACAAATCGTATTCCGGACATACGTACTTCAAAAGCTGAAAGCAATCTCTTTATGTACATATTTGCTGCAAAAATACTGAAAAGCAGTCACAGTTTACTCCATCGGGCACACAAAGCGATCCCTGGCACAAACACTCAGTTATATGGTGTCAAATTACGTATTCCTGTATCGCGTTCATAAAATGGCTCGTTATGAATCAAAAATCCATTTGTGCAGCGCTGTTTCGTTCATATTCGCACATTGGAGCCATCGTATTACAGGGCCCGCGGGCGCTGCGATAACTGCTTTGTGACGTCACATGGCATGACCAAATACTACAGATAATTCACCCCAATTAAAATATTAAGCTGCACTATTAACAACTATGGTCCAGTACATTGAATAAAACCAATTAGTTGGCGGGGAATTGATTTACGATCACGTGCGATATTCAAAATGGCGCCCGTAATTTTAATTAACGTTACATGTCAGCAGGATATTAGATGCTGTACATAATTTAATGCATTCTGAAAGATGGATTTATTATACCTTCGTAAACAAATGTACTTTAACGACATATAATTTTCTTAACGTTGAATACAAGACGACGTTTCCTACAATGAGTTATTCTTATGGAAATATCTAGGTACTAATGGTGTTGAAAGAAAACAAAATTTTCTTCATCACATCGTATCAAATGTCTGTTCAACTTGTATTGTTTTTTTTTTTTGTGATTTTATAATATTCATTTCGGATACAATGAATGATAACCTTTAAAAACATTCTAACATATTTACACTGTAGTGTAGATCTGTACAATAAAGCCCGAATTAAACCAAAACAAGTAAACTTTCTGGCTTAAGTTTACATGTACTCACATAAACAAACGTTAGTCACTCGGCATTGATGCGAGTACAACAGCTCATTTTATGACATTACAAATGAATACTAGATAAGTGAGTAGTATTCACGAGAAAAGTGACGTCAGGGCTGTGAGCTCACGAGAGTGTCGTCATCATCGTCAACGCTGACACGGTCGATGACCTCTGAGGTAACGTGATTGTTATGACGTATATTATGACTCGTTTACTGGTCGTGATGCAGGCTACATCACTTTATTCGGCCTATCGCCGTGCTCAGCGGGACTACGCCTACAGAATCAAATCTACCGCCACCTCGCATCGCTTGCAACGGGCTCGTTAGCAATGTGGGCGTCACTCGCTATTCCAGTACAAAAGTTCTTCCACTTAGGGAGGCAACTAGATGACCCTGTTGCGTGCTGCCCCCAGTATTGTGTTGCGGTAGGCCTTTTGTTCAGATACATACATAGATAAAACACGCCGTAATTGGTTTTGGCAGGCAACAGCTGACCATGAAGTGATTATAATAAAAGTGTAATCTTTGACCTCTTATATTAGATAGGTAGGTATATCCCCATACATTAGGCATTGGTGTAGGTAAGTGCGGGGCCAAAAAAACCCGAATCTAAAACCGGATACAGCTCAATAATTACAGTTCGGTACAACGTACAACACGTTGAACTTTTGGACTTTGAATAAGCGTAAAACCACAACATTTGCATTTATCCTACTCTTAAATAGAAGTTTGTTAGACACGAACAATTAGCAAAAAACACATTTGTCTGTTGCCTCGTTGCTACGTGGAAGGAGGACAAAGTAAGGGAAACACCTCGCGTGTTAGCTGATTACAACTATAAACTACCTGTTTGCGTCAACAGATAAAATACATGCCTACCTGTTATCACTTGATTATAATTTCTATTGATGATTTAATACTTGGTTGGAGTCGGAAAAGCCCAAATTACACAAAACATCAGATAGGTACGTGAATGTACAAGACCTGGCCATCTTATCAGAATTGCGCATTTTTATTTCCGATGACTTGGCAATTCGCAGTAAATGTTGCCACGTGATAGGTAGGTATCTCTTCTGTGACCTGGACTTCATCACCACCGCTTAATATTTGGGAAAGGCCAAATGAATACAACTCACAGCCGGAACTGGCATGTTGCTCGGATTTCCAATTGCATAAAATATTTTCGGTATATCGGACAGGTAGGTAGGGTCATTTCGCCTGTTGGCGACCATTTAGTGCAGTTGGCAAGTTTGACGGCGATAATAAAAATGCTCCAGCACTCATTTCCATGTCAAATTTGTGTAATGTATTCCTTATATACTCTATTTTAAGATTAAATTTCAGTTGTATTAGAAATATCTTACGTTTTCTATTTAAATCGATAAACCTCAAAATTAGGCGTTTTACCCAGTTTGCGTCCACAAAATCCAATTCGCGTCCACCCATGGTCCAGTTCGCGTCCAGTAGCTTAGAAAAGGAATATAGGGGTGATTTTTTTAAGAATTAATAAAGAAAGATTGTATTAGATCAATTTCTTTATTTAACAATAAACTTAATTATTAAAAGTCAACATTATCATCATTTAAAATTCACTTTAAAAAATAAAAATAATTCTTCTCAACATTGGTTTAAGTAACTTAAAATAAGATTAAACAGTATTTTTTTTTTATTAAGATATATACGTCGTTATAATTAAATTATATTTTAAATATTTAATTATAATTTAATTATAACCACGTATATACATATATATATATATATCTTAATAAAAAAATAGAAAAATTATAATTTAATTAGAACCACGTATATATCTTCATAAAAAAAATATAATTTAATTATAACCACGTATATATCTTAATAAAAAAAATGTACTGTTTAATCTTAATATATTAAGTAATTTCATTTAAGATAAGTTCTTCGGATACAGGAAAAAAGAAGGAAAAGACAACATACACAGAAGAAGACTTAAAGAAAGCATTAAATGATATTCGAGAGAAGAATAAATCGATAAAAAAAATATTCAAAGAATATGCCTTGTCTGATAAATTTATTGACTCAACAATTCTTTTAGTTGTGTGTTTAGACAAAATTGTTATATTGTTTTGTTAATTTAATATGGCCAAAAACTTACTATAATCAACGCGGGTCTTTCCCTGTGATTTTAGGGTAAAATTAACAGAACTGATTACTGTTTATTTTTCAAGTTGCAAAATTAATTGCCTAATTTTAAGTTACTTAAACCAATGTTGAGAAAAATTATTTTTATTTTTTTAAAGTGAATTTTAAATGATGATAATGTTGATTTTTAATTTAAAATAACAAAAAAAAATTAAAAATTTACTGTTTAATCTTAATATATTAAACAGTACCCATGTTTTAATTATTTTTTATAAGCAAGTATTTAACGAAAACAGTGGACGCAATTTGGTTTATTAGTATAGAGGATAGTTTTAGTTCGCGTCCATTGTGGACGCAAAGTGGAAGTTTTGTAAAATTCGATGTAGTAATTCGCGTCCACCTTATTTTATTCGTTAAATATAAAAAACATTACCAAATTCATAAAAAACATTATACCTTTATTCATCATTAAACTGTAGAAATAGCTATCTATTCTAAAATTCACATAAAACAATATAAAACTTACCATCAAACACGCCGCTGCACACTAATTTTTATCTAAAATTCAACGTGTTTGCGCTTTCTTGTTGAAGAGCCTAGACTAATTATTTTTTCTAAAAGGATTGGTTGGACGCACAGAACTTTTGTCTATCTGTGCGTGCCTCTTATACATTAACGTATTAGCGGTAATGATCTTTCGTTTGATTGGTGTGTTAATTATCTTGTTTTCGAAGTTTTTTTAAAGGAGATCGGCAAAATGGACGCGAACTGGGCGATGGTCGCGAACAGGCGAAATGACCCTATGGGTTTTTTATAAATTCGCGGTGCGTTGACTTCTTGTGAACAAAAAAGTGTATATGCTAGATAATCTACTTGATATTTTATACTTATAAACTTGCTTCTTGAGTAGACACAACTGTCTCTTAAATAAATACAATCAAAATTAGTACTTATTTAGGTACCTACGCTTTGGATTTTAATAAAGACCCACTCGATAATGCCAAAAGGTTATCACCAAATCGGTCATCGTTGACAGGCCAATGCGTTTTCAATACTAGATAATCCTGCATACAGATAATTCGTTTAAAAATAACACTATTATCATAATCACATTAATCCACCACGCACCTTCCGATTACAATATTTGTCAAATATTTGGAGAAATTGGTGCGTCCGCGACGCTATTCGGTATTCGCCGATTGGTGCGAGTGTCATGATAAGGTTTTTTACCAATTTCTTGTAGAAGATTATCTTGGAAATAATGTCCAGATAAAATTGTTATTCATCTGATAGATTATCAACGGTTTTTCTATAAACGCATGTATTTAGGTCACAATCGTATCTTCGATTGACGTCAATAGCTTGATGAATTGGATCGAATTGATCAGGAAACTCGCACAGCGATTACACGGTTAGAGATGCGTGCTAAAGTAATTAGTAACTTGTATCTCGAGCTGATCTTCATAAATCCTGTTCAGGTGCTGACGTATTGTAGTTCATTCACACTGATAATCGTGTGAACATCATAATAGGTATCTTGCTACTGTAGAAAGGTTAATAGCTAATGGTACTTAGTTCCGTGTGCATTTTTTGCAATCCTTCACAGTTCAAATAGTAATCAGTTGTGTCTAGATTATTTTTCACTGATCCATAATGATTTATCGTAAAGTCATTTAGATAAAACTCCAACTAAATGCACAATTACAAGTAATTGAGTATCTAATAGATTGTATCTACTGCAATCACCAAGAATTTCCAAAAAATATATGTGTAATCAAATAGTAAACAACTTTGGAGGTTGAACTTTTCCAGTATTCCTAATCCATCGTAGTAGTCGCTTGTGGAGCCGCTGATTTTAATGATTTTCCAGTGCTGGATTTACCCAAAACAAAACTGGGATTGCAACCGGGCGGCCCTGAGCCTTTTAGGAAAAGCCGAACTGAGTTTTTCTTTTTTTCCATGTTTCAGTCTAGTACGAAGTTTGTACTGCTTTTTAAGACTAAGGGGATCTTTGTATACGGCATAGTAGTCGGCATTTGGCATGTAGAGGCCGAGTTTTCACCAAAGGGCACTGATTGTTCAACCAATAGATGGAGAACGGACGACTACCGTCGACCGACATAAGGGGATCCGATCGAAATACATACAAATTCATATAAAGAATACTTACCACAGAGACTATGAAATAGAAAATTGATGACTACATTTTCGACAGTAATGTGTTGTGTTGTCACAGTAAGAAAATGTGTCTAGATACGAAACAAAGGGCTTACTGCAGAGCATTACAGTGCCACATAAACTGCAGCAATTTCGACTTGATCTGTTTCAAATACCAACGTACTCAGCTCAGCCATTACACGAGTTGTTTCTGAAATTTGCAGATAAAGCTTTAGTCTAGGTAGAGAATAGTTTTCAAACAACATTCTATTTGCGTATCAGGTTTGTTACTCTTATATTCGTGCGCCAAAGGAAAGTCCAGTTAGTTGTTTAATGTAAATGTACACGGGGAATATGTATGTTGGGGAAATCCAGCACTGAACATAAACAGAACACTGAAATAGTCCTAGGTACCTAAATCATTTGTTTATGGACATGTCCGCCATTGTTTATAGCCAATCAGTCATGTACTCGACGGGCTTTTATCTATCTCTAATGCACGTTTAGGAAATCCCGAATAGATAGACAACTAGATGGGACTGTACTAAAATACTCATACGTAAGTGATCTGCAGGAAATTCATAGTCGCACTTAGATATTTTCAAGTGCCTAGTTATTTTATAATTTCTTTTGCATTTTAATATCCTGACTGGACTGCATGGAGCTGTTTTATTCTATTTGCGGCAATTTATTATTTAGTCCCTTCTCTTTCTCTTTTCGTCAGTTGTGAGTTACAATCAGTTTATAGTCTTCAAAAGGTACAAATTGTCGTCACATAACTTCAAGTACGTCTTCCTAATTAACGTCATCAGTTAGGTAACTATTGAATTTTCCTGTTTGATTTTTCGAGTGTCAAAAAAAAACATATTTATTTTTACTGCGTATGTCACAGCATTACATAATGCTGACATGATCAACAATACAAACAGTCATTATTTATAAATAATTAATTGGTGGATCGTATGATAGTTGCCTTATTCCCAGATGACGCAAGTAGGTATCGCAGGCTTTAGTCCTTCGATGAGTAAGTGAAGGATTTGTCATTGGCTGTGTAAGCAAGACATAGAACAAAGCTGACTAATAATAATTAAGTAATAACAAATTCCCATACTGGGTCGGGTTTTTTGTGCGCCGATTCGGAAAAACTGACAAGTTCATACAAGGGTAAAGCCTTCACTCCGCGGTGTGGGTTTGTCCGACAGCCCAAATGTACATGGGTAGGTACCTCCGGGGTTTTCGACATCAACCACTCAGGTAATGTTTAGTAAACAAACAATTAAAAGGATAAACCGTCAACTTTCTTTTACCTGCCTGCCTTTTAGTTAAAAATAGATTTAGGATATAATTATTGCTGCTATACAGAAATGTGAAATGAATATTATTTCTAAAATTAGACTTTTCTTCATTAGAAACTTTTGAAGCTGAGTAGGTTTTCCGCACTGAAATACATGGAGGAGCTCAGCTCCCACATGCTATTTCTAATTAAGCGATGTTATACGTAGTTTATAAAAATACTGGAAGCATTGTGCAAACAGTATCTCGCCTAAGAAAATATTATGTAGGCGAGCTCAAACCTACGTTTATTTACATAAACAGTAGATGCCTTCGTAAGCTTCATATAATTTGGTCGAGGCCGCTTGTGCTCCACACTTTACTGGTAGATTTTGTACCTTCTGTCAACCAAATGCCTTGGAACAGACAGCTATCGTTAAATCACTTTAGATGTACCTACACATCCAATTAAGTACGCGAACATTGACCAATACGGAATACCTAAATAGGTGGGTCTATTGTACTAGAAACGGTTACCATAAGCCATAGAGTATAGGGAAGTACCTACTGTAGTTAAGTCAGAAATTGAAACTTGGCAAAGCAGGACTCCCAGCCAAGTCACAGCCTATAAATATCTTTAGCTCAAGATAACATAAAACAAATGTGGTAAATTGCGAAGTCGATATTAGCTATTAAGCGAGGCATTACTCGCGGCGGGATAACGGTATGGCAGTAAATTTCAGAATTTGTCGATGTAAGCCGCATGCAGCGTGTTCTAGACCGGCTCCCCGGGCCCGCCTGGCACGCGGCTTAACGGACCCATTGTAATCGCCCTCTGAAAGGCGAACATATTGAAACCTAAGGAAAACGGTCAAATACATCGGCGACGTATAAAGCCAGCCGTTTCGACGGTTTAATTAAAAGTAAGCCTAAGATACGGAGGTATAGGGGCGGCAATGAAGATTGCGGCTTAGATACGCGGCGACAGGATTACACCCTACCTACTGCACAGATATTGAAGTAAGACACGACTGAGACACTCAAAGTGGAACTAAGCCTGTGCTCCTCGAACTGAAAGCACTCAGTGCTGTTGTAATCAGAAAACAGGAACAAGTTTTAAGAAAACCTCAAAAGTTATCAAGCTGAACTGAAACCTCTCCAAAACATAAAAACCTGTCAAAAGAATATAAACTTTCTACGAAAATTCGTACATTTAGTTTCCAACTCACGAAATGCGAAAACGCGCTAAACGCCGTGACTTTTTTATCATAACGAAGTTGGCAAGCAGACGGGCAACTGTCACCGCCAGCCGCTACCTAGTGGTCACAAAAAAACTGAAACTCCACTGGAAACGGAATAAAAATATGCCAAGAATGAAAGGCACAGGTTGGCTGGACGAACCCAACTGAATAAAATACAAACTGAAATAAGATTGTCTCTTCGTTTCAAGTCTAGAAAATATCTATTAAAGCATTTTGTTGTTTAGGAACAAAATAGGTAAATATTTTCATGACAAAAGTACATAGGTATTTAATTCGCTATTGGAAACATCTCTCTACTGCAGTGGGCACCAAAATTTCTGCCACAAAACCCGTTGCTTGATAAATAATTATAAAACGTAAGTAGGTGTATGTCTACAACCATTAACTTAACTCGTGCCCACGATTAAGAAACCGCAACACCATATGTGGTGGCCAAATGGGGCAAAGGATTTTCCTGTTATAAAATTCTCAGCTTGTCTCAAGAGGATAATGATGATATACGACCGTGCGACCGAATAGCTGCGCAAATTGTCGGATGAACCCTCTGCCCAGGGAATATATCTGTGTAGTATAGCTCCTACATTCATTCGAGCTATGCGACATCGCATGGCAAAAACTTCTGGCATTTCATAAGCAAATGCGTTGGATAACTGTAGACTGACGTCACAGATTTTTGCGCTGCGACGGAGACGTCGTGTTTTGTTTATGCGGGTGAAACACAGCCTTTTCATTACATTACATAAGTGGCATTAAATTATTCGTATTTCATGTAAACTCCGTAGTTTTGGGCATTGAATATGTAGGTAAGCAGAGCGAATTTGGTGGCGTATGGCATATTTGATAGGTTCAGTTCTTTTAGTCAATTTTGCTAAGCGCGGAAGCCTCTCGAGGCTGTCCCTTCAGTCAGTACGCGACTATAGAGCACAAACGGCCACAATCCACTTCACTAACTGCTCCCTATTCAAGTAAACTCGCCGATGAATGACCAATGCCTATGTAGTCTATCAGTAGTTTTATTGTGTACACATAAATAATGTAGTGACATTATTCATAAAATACTGACACAAGTTGGCGCCCCGGCGGCGGCCGCGTTGCCCTCAGTCGCCTCTATTTTTCAGCCACACACTTAACTGTCACATAAAATTTAATTATAGCTAAAGTTGCAGTATTTTGCAGATATACCCAAGTGCTGGGGATAACCCCAGTTAGTTATTACTATTTTGTAGTCAATAATCTACTTTCTTAATGACAACAAATTTTACCTAAAACATAGGTTCTTTGTGTGTAGGTAGATCCGTCTGTAACTATCTTAGGTAGCAAAATTCGGCAAACAGCACGAACTAGGTTCTACACTATCCGTCTAATTTAGTGATAGCAACTACAATAGATTTGGGAATTAATGTACTTCTGTGGTATTCCTGAACAAAACAAACAGAGTCTGTGTTCACCAATATATTATAAAAGATAACAACTAACTTGATACTCTTAAAAACAATAAACTATTGGAAAAGTTATGTGATTTGTTTCAAGATACCCTGTCTGATGAGTGTCTGACACTCGGATGTTGGCAGAAAATGTCTGCTATTCTTCTTTAACAAGATCACGTCGCCATCTTCTAACTCCAGCTTACCATAGTCTGCCATGCAGAGAACTTCAATGTACAGAGATTTAGGGGGCTTCAGGTTTTCTGTTAAGTCAATGCCGTTATATCCTATGTCTTGTCCTAAGGATCTCATGTATGAAGCTAAATTAATGGAGTACTTAGAGAACCAATCATATTCATCATCTGACAGTAGTTCTCTTACATCTGGTGGCAACACTGCCCCAAACTCCCATCGTAGAGTCTTGATTTTTGCCATTCTGCTATAGAGGTACGCTAGGAGGCAGCGTTTGTTCCGTTCTAAAGCTGAATGCCTGACCTGCACTGTTGTCCAAAGAGTTTTGTTTTCCATTGTTGCATTTCTGTAACAGATAAATATTCTGTCATATTAATTTTAATGCAGTGCTACTATAAGTAATTGTTTGTTACATTATGCACTCAATTTCAAAAGAAGTTGACTAGTTATAATGATATTTAAAATTATCATAATATGTTTGTACCACTGAACTGTATCAAAGACTTAACCAATATAAATAGGTATTATTAAATAAGATTTGAAATGTATCATAGTGGCCTAAGGTAGGTTACCATTCTAAATATATCAATAAGTAACTTACGCATCATTCATATTCATCCTAAACAGTGAATGCATTTCCTCCAATATTTGCCGTATCTTATCATCCTAAAAATAACAAAGATTTAAAAAAAAAACTAAAAAACATTCTCAAACAAATAAGAAAAAAATTGATAGCAGAAACATACATTGAAGGGGTCTATCGTAGCAGGATTTCTTTCGGCTTCTTTCAATAATTCTATGACTTTCTCAGCGAACATTGCTCTGAAGTGAAATTAATCAAAACAAAGATTATAATATTAAAATAAAAATTTTATTCCATTACATGTAAAGGCGGGAGTGAAGATAAAAACAAACGTAGCCAACTGCCAAAGTGACAATGTCACTTCACACTGACAGCGACAGCTCAGTTCAAAAGATTGCAATATTTATTCGGATACACACAGAATCAGAGGAACAGTTAAATTCTGTCAGCAATATTAAAAAAAATCCAAAAGAATCAATGATAACCTAATATGATAATCCTGATGACGGTTTAAATATCTTTTACTGTTACAAACTTTTTTGTTTTCGGAAGGTGGCTAAAATCCGTAATTAATAACTAAAACTGTATTTTTTTTTTATATTCAAATACCACAGCATTTAATTGACAATGAAACATTAATATTTCACTTATGAATTACAACAAAATCACTTGAACAAAAAAGGATTAAAACACTTAAATAAATAAATAACACGCTCATTTTCCAGCGATAACCTATTTCCTTCATTGTTTTTATCGGGAAGCTGAATTTCATGTAATATATACTACTTCAAAACACCCCGGTTATCTATATTCTATGTAAAAATTATATCTAAGAACGACGTAATACGATACGTAATACCGACCTATTATATAAAGAACAGAACAGTACAGATGGCGTTCAGTTCGCTTTGTAATAGTCAGTGCTACACACGTGTGTTTATCCGAACGCACCATCGCAACAAGACTGATCGGGTGCCATCATTAATTCTCATTGCGCATGCGATTTCATTGTGGAGCGCTTGTTTACTACGTGACTTAGTTTTTCATTTTAAAACATGGTTTCACATACCTAGTGTTTTTAAAACTTACGTGCATTCCAATCATTAGTTAAAGACTTGTGTGTTTTATAATAAAAGCATCAAAATGAGTGGAAATAAGAGGATCAATTTCGATACAAAGATCACGGAAGACGAGAACATCGATTCTGGTTTTCTGTCGGGACCTTTGGACGTGTACCCAGGAGATGAGGAGGATAAGGAGGCGGAGCGCCAGTCCGCCAGTGAGGATAAGAAAGTGTTGAGTGATAGTGCAGTACAGCCTAGCGATAGCGAGCTCGACAGTGGTATTCTGTGTTTATCGGAGTGCCTCTCGGGCGTGCAGCTCACTGACACGCAGACCCCACACATCGCGGTCTCTCCGCCAGAACAGAAGAACCTCCCACCTATCGTCATATTCTTCCAACAGGACGCTGATGGCGATACGTGAGTATATCAATCTGGACTTTACAGCGTTCTCAAGTACCCAGCCAATGTCAAATGTTTGATCAAACGTTGGAATGTTTTTATTACACATATTGATAGTAAATTCTTATCAACTTAAGATATGATCATGATCCTATGAAGACAGACATTGATATTATTGAAAATTATCTGCACACTATTAACACTAACTACACATTAGAGAAACATTCAGCTCATTGTGTTGGACAATAACTTACCTTTTGATATACAATTATTTTCATAAGTCAAACATTTATGTGCATCAATATGTCTGTCCGCTTTAGTCTGGGTTTTTCTGTTTCATATGAACTTATGTATTTAGAACAAAAACTGCTTGTATAAGTTTGTTTATCAATGTTCCAGTTACCAAAACATAAGTTCTGTTAATATTAGTCTAGATTATGTTGTGTGAGAAGTTCACATATCAACGCCTTAGAGTGAAAACCTCGTAAGTGCAAAAAATAAATTTTCAGGATAAGGATTAGTATTCGATATTTTTTACGATTATCTTCCAAGAAATGCAATAAAAAAATATTGAAAAAAAAATGCATTTCCGAGGTTTTCATTCTAAGACGACGATATTGAGTTATATTCTCAAGACATATTCCACAGCTTCATAAACATCAATAACAATGCTATTGTTAATTTACAGCTGTAACATTATGTAAAGACGGAATGGTTATATAAAGTGAAAGTATCCGTGGCATAGTCTACATCTTTGAAAGCAAAGATAAATCAGCCAGAGCTGGTCACATGGTTAGAGCCATTGTTCCTACTAAAAACAAATCACTTTATTTATTGAAGCTTTTAATCTACTTAAAATAGTTGCGAATGGTACACGGTTATGAGAATTGTTTGAGTCATGAATTTTCCGAGGCGCTCGTTGATTCATTGTTAGTGTCCTGTCCTGGTCTGGACACCTGCTTTTAATAACTTAAAGAGTTACAATAACTGAGTCATGAAAGCTTTTCCCTTCCTGCTATGGCATAGGCTTATTAGTATTTGTTTACATTGGCTTAGCATGCGGGCATGTATTGTAAATTCTTGTATTTCCATTCTCTTTAGTTATTGCAAAATTTGTTCAGACAACATAGCAAATCCATTTTGCCTTGACTTGGTAAAATATTCTCATATCAGTTGCAGTGTAATAGGATGATAAACTTGTATTATATCAACAATGTAAAGCTACGTACATAAAGATTATTATCAAATATTTGTTGTAAACTTAATTGTTTGAATTGTAGTACTTTCATTCCTATTACAATGCAATCAAAAGTAATAAGATCATTAATGTCCCATTATTTGTAGCATTTATCATTGCTTTGTTTTACAACCAAATACTGATAAAAGTGGAATAACCCAGCAGTTAGATTATACAGTTCATGTTTATTAGGCCAGATAACATTGCCTGTCAGTTTATTCAGACAGCCATCATACTGTCTAGTCAAGATAGCCAGTACTGCCTCATATCAAATACAATTGGATGAATTAAATTAGTAAACAGACCTTTTTCTTGGAATGATCTGTGTACTCAAGTAACAGAACATCACAGTATAATTCATGGGATCAATGCCGGCGACCTCCGGGCAAACCCCGAGGACTCGGCGCTGTTGACTTTATACCTTGTGTTTTACGATTATTTTCCTTCCATTACATGTTCTAGTGGCTGCCTAATGCGATAAACTCCTATGTTAATTGTTTTGTGACGGTTTGCTAACTGTCCGTAGATGAATTACGTCATAAATGTACTCAGCTGGCATAAAAACGTGGACAACTTTTGTGGATGTGAACTGTTTTTTTGAACACACAAAAAGTACTCGTTTTTTTATAAAAAATGATGAGTATTGATGACGAAGCAATATTACTTTGTTTGTGCATTTGACCTAATCTGTCGCCCATTTTCACACGTAAAAAGATAATTAGGTACCTACTTACAGTAATTTAAAATCCACGTAGATAATCCCTGTTAATAAACCTTATCCTAAAGCTATCTTAAATATCGATTGTTTAATGAACTATTTAATAAACATAGCACGGTTTTATTACATTTAAGTCCTTCTAAATTAATTTTAAGTATGAGGTCATTGGTTGCCGGTTTCTCAACATAATATTATCATAAAATGTTGTAAATGTCATACACACTGGGTGTCGCGGCTAGGAAGTTCATACTTCCTTCACTTGTTACATCATTAGCATTCGTAAACAGTTCGTACTACACACTCGCTAATACACAGAAGTACGCCGCATGCGCACTTGTAAACATTACTTATTTGGCGCTTAATTATCAATTACACTCATATATATGGATGTTATGATAATGCGTTTAAATTTCGCATTAATCGCTACTTCATCAAAATAAATAGGAATCATCATGACTCACTATTCAGGATTAAGTTATTGTAATCGCTCTCTAATGTTTAGTTCATAGTGTGACGTATAGAGAGGTCTAGAATGCTGCACGGCTTCCGGACGGGTTAGCATGTCACGCGCTGAATTAAAGCAGGCCCCTCGCGTGTGTGCTCACACGTAGCGACCGACCGGTCCGATACCGTAAAGGTCGCAAGCTCTCTCACCACAGTTTATATCTAGAAAATTGCAACAAGCGTCTCACCAGCCAGCAGCAGACAATAACGACGTTATTCCCTTGTTACAGACAGTTACACATAGCGTCAGTCCACGGCTGCGAGAAGTCAGTAGGAACACTCATAAGGGTGTGTCCAAACAAAGCGCTGTTAGACGTAGCCAACGACGACGGGCACACGCCCCTGCACCTGGCAGTGATGAGCGGGAACGCCGTGGTCACCAGGATGCTGGTGCACGCGGGCCTGTCGCTCGGGGCGCGGGACAGGAAAGGAGAAACCCCCCTGCACAAAGCCACCACAAAAGGACACATTGAATGCCTACAAGCGTTACTCGCGCCTGTGCCAGAACATCCTAGGACTAAGTTATCATCAGTACTCGACCAAAAGAACTATAAAGGTAGGTGCTATTTTTCGGATAAATAACGTTTGCTCTTTTAAGGCGAGGAAGTGGTCAACAATAATTCCATAACCGGCACGCGCATCTAAGGCGCCAAAAGGGGTCGGAGCGTCTGAGCGGGGCGAGGATAACAATACGCGCGCTAGCTTATAACTAAAAGTCGTAAGCGACAAAATGGTTTTGTAATTTTAATATTTAGAAATGATAATTTAATAAAAATTCCTACTACCATTTTAAAGAGTATGTATATACTCAACTACTAAAAAAGTTAAGAGGCTTAAATCGGTCCCGTTTGCCCATAATATGTGAATCTCTTTTTAAAAAGAGGTATGTTTGATATATTTTTCTCTGTTATAAAAGTTACCTAATCATGTTTTTACAACTAACAAAATAAGGCTTATATCATGAACTTTCAGGTAACCAAGTTGTATTTTGATCCGTTTTGTATTTACTGAGAAAAATTGACATCCTTGGCGCCAAAAATTCCAATTCGTCCTCTTAAGCGATGATCTCAGCACTACTAGTTTATTACACTGGAATTCCATTATCAATAAGTTCCTTATAAAGTAGGTAGGTACCATTTTTTCCATTCGCACCATCTGGTACTCTAGGCAGTTAAAATGACATCATTGACTGTCCATTAGTCTTCTTTGAAGTAAAGAAGAAATTTAGTGGCTAGGCAGTATTTCGCGGTTTTCGCGACTTATACATATTTGTATGGTATGCCACCATTGGCACAGTTTTATGAACGCTAGAAGGTCATTGTAATTGATGACATCTGTTCTGTTTAATGACTTTAATTATTGAAAACAATAAATTACAATATACAGTAAATTAGGCAAAATGCTTCACTTTTTCAAAGAGAGACATAAAAAAACAATAAACTTCACGGTTAAAACTAAAATATTATTTTAACACATAGGCACTGATATAACATTTAAGTTCGCAACAGTTCATCTGAATCACGGCGTCTAAGAGTAAAAACCCGCACAACGGTTTTCCCAGGTACAGGCGAAACGCTCTAACCATTTGTTCATAAAAGTGTAAAATTGTATTCAAGCAATAATTAATGTCTGAGTTATACCTACGCTTTTGTATGTAGTTGTTTGCTTATAAAACCCTCATGAGATTGATTTATTCAAACACCGATATAAAAGTTCAATTAAATTCAAGAAAGAATGCACAGCAATTATTGTAACAGCTTCCGTATGCTCATTAGAGTTAGAGTAATTAATACTGATTAGTAATGTCATCCGTATTGGCTGTGAAGTTGTTTGCCTTCGAGTGCAACGGCATTGTCGCTGCAACGGCCACGTCTGATCCGGACACTAACCGGCACCACGTCGCGTGTCTGCGGGAAAAAAATACGGAGCTTCTCTAGGATCTGATGAATTAAGTCGTGGCTAGGACCAACTGGAACCTGTTTGCTATGCTAAACAAAGCGCTACATTGTTTACGTGTGAACGCACCGAGCATTCTTGACGCTGCTAGTGACGTGACTCAAGGTCTTCATTACTCTCAATGCCATCACGCGAACCTGAGCGCATTGTGACATCTTCCAAAATGCCCGCTCAAAGAGAACTTGCTCAGCTCCTAAATAGTAAATCAAATTAGGAATTCCCGACATCCGTAAACTGCATTAAAAATATATTAACTCCACGCTCTTTATGTGACTGGTTTTCCCGTGCTGGCAAACAACAAATCTTATACCTAATATAAAAGAATTTCGGTTCTGCCGCAGTCAAACATTTGCATATGAATTTATGATATGTTGACCTTGTGGAAGACATTTACAAAATTAGTAAAGTTCGAGAAGACTTCATGAATAGTTTGGAGAGCACAAGGGGTCAATATATCTCGTTGGCCTAGAGAGATGGTGGAAGGCCGGTGCGAGATAGCGCGGAGGCTGTCGGCGCTGGCGGCTTGGGTATTCCCAGGCTTACGAGGCGGTCGCGTAACGAGCGCGGCCCGCTCACCGAGTGAAAGCAAACTTTTTGACCGTGTAACGCAGGCGAGCGCCCCGTGCTCGGTACACACGGTTTGGGTTACCCCGGCCATTGTTTGAGCGCTAATTGAAACGTATTACGACTATGCTAAGTAGGCGACTTGGTGAGATGGTTTTTCCTGATGTGACAATTTCAATATCTTATGAATGTCATTGCGCCAACAAACGCGTACGCTATTTGTATATTTATCGCCGTGTTATTTTTAAGTCACGAAGGACAGTCTTAGTGTGTAGTGTGTAGATCTAAAAAATATTTTACTCTTTTAAAATATATGAACGCGAGGTTAAGGAAGTAGATTCACCATGTTAAAGGCGATGAAGCGCCTGGTATTCGTCATCGTAGGGATGAGCAATGTGCGAATACTTTAGGAAAACCACAAAGTTTTGGCGTCGCTTGCATTGATGTCAGAGCTGTGCACAATGGTAGCTTTATGATGATAGTGTGGGCAATACCCACGTGAAAGTGTGCCTCGCCACGGTTACATACGGTCGGAAATCCCAAGCGCATGTATTATGAACATGTTACGTGGGACTCCGACGCCGGACTTTCTAATTATATCTCCACCAACTAAATCAACTCTTAAATTATTTTTCTTATCTGTGTTTGACATCGAGCCTCATACGGCACAGCCCGCACCATAAAATGTACCTGAGTTTTAAGCTAAAATTCATTGCTTCCAGCGACCGGTCGGATTTTTGGGAATTTTGGAGAATCCGGTTTTTGGATGCCTCGATAAACATGTTAGATACCTAACTCAAAGCTAATTATGAGAGCTGTATTTGTTTTAAGTTTCTTTGATCCGAATGTATTTGACATCCGAGGAGGCCAACTCAAATTGTTGCGATATTACATAATTTGGTTTTTCCATAGACATAATAGCAAATTAAAATAATAGATATTAATAATCATAAAGAGGTGATGTGGTAATATTATTCCACAAACGTCAATGTCTTCGTTTTGTATGCTTTGGCACAATAACTGTCTTCAGTAGGGTAAACAAACATCGCCAACCTGGGAGTTCATTGCAATAGAGAGCAATATCGTTCGATTGTCCTTAGATTATTACTGTGATAGCTTATCATAATTATTGAAAGAAACAATGACAGATAAAATGGCTGTAATTTCTTTTACAACTGTGTGTAGTTGCGTTATCTACCTGAGCGCTCGTAAACCATTGCTATCTGTCCGTATTAAACACTTGTACCGTTTTTATAAAACTTGGGGTTTCCCAGCGCTCAACCTGGTTTTTCAATATTCTTCGACGCAATTTATTATCATGAAGATTTCAACACCTCCCCACGTAAGCTTTACATAAACCGTTGAGAATCGCTCTTGTAAACATTGTTCACTTTTCAACCATTCGTTACAGTATGATTTTATATTGCTAGTTAAAATTTATATCTTAAAAGATAAAGCCTTATGCGGAAGAGGATTGTAGTTCCGAAGTCGGATAAGCGCGATTTTTCTACCAATAAAAACACGATTAGAGTCATTTACAGCTCAAGACCCACAAGGAAAACTATGACTGAATCATGCCGTATCTACAAAATTTTAGTAAGAAATATGAATGCGACGACGATACTCGATGGAACTAAACCTTTACATGTCCCAGTGACGTCTGTAAACACGCGCTTGCGCATACCTTGCTTGACCATTGTTTCCTAATTAGTGCGAGTGTGAATAAACGTGGAACTACTTAGGACAGTTCACGTAACACGTTATTCCCCATATTTGTTCAAATTTAGCCAAACAGGCAAACGACAGCTGCGGCAAGTGAATTAATTACGTTTATGTTGAAAATTTAAAGTAGAGTTTGCTTGCGAGCTGCGTTGGGCGTCGCAAGGCTATGGGTTTTTACAAGAAAACTTGTTAAAACATCCGCCGGCAGGGTTCTGCATGGACTTTTTAAAATGTCGGAATGCCTTTTGCGAACTGAATGTGCCAGCCAATGATGCAGCTGCTATTTTTAGCAGATGCAAATTAATATTTTGCTTTGGTTCCTATTTTTGGTGCTCGTGACTCAAATATAATGGGGGGATAATGTGTAGTGTTGTGGCTGATAGTGTCCTAGTCTTAAAATTAATGATACATTCATATTTACCTTAATAATTCGTTTTTGGTAAAACATTAGTTTTATACAATTGATGTTGAATGGTGGTATACTATTTATATATTATGTTATAATACTTCCTTGGAAGACGTCTGCCAACACATCGGCATTACCCCGGGTTTAGTTGCGGTTAACACCTAGCGACTGCCACTAGTTAGCTGTAATGTTTCAATTCATAAATAAGGAAAAGGTGACATTTTTATATAAAAAAAAAACTTGCGTAATAAGTTGTATTGCGTTGTTGTAATTGGAGAATTAGCACTGGGCTAAATACACGGTGGGAAAATACCAACAATATTAACTAGGCAAATATTCCATTACTTAATTGATGCAAATTGGCTCCTAATCGTCATAGAAATTAGGACGTTAACATTTTTGTGGTATACGGAAATAGTGAAAATGTATCAGTAGCTCGCCTTATTTGGCGAGGACAGTGGAGGCGCGTGCGTTGCCAGTCGCCTCGCCGCGGCCGTCACATTGTTGGGAAAACCCCATCAGGTCGGCGCGCCCGCCCCCCGCCGCCCGCGCCGCCCGCGCCCCGCTCCGCCGCGTGACGCCATCCTACACATGCTACTACCGAAGTACTTGCGCCGGTTGATCCGTCTCGCTGTCACGTCAGCTGGCGTAAACACTGCCTACCGCTACTTCTGTTTTCATTAAGTTAATTTTTTCAGTTCCCACGAGTCACTACTTCATGATGACTGATCTATAATTTAATGTAACGAGTCTTAAAAGCTCCTAACCGCCGGCAATTGATTCAGTTTATTTAGTTAACTGTAAGAGTAATGAAAATTATTGTATCGGCAGTTTTCCACGAATAGTACGCAATACGCAAGTCGAGGTGTTTACAATTGGCGCTGTCGTGTAAATATGTAGGGTCTTATGTCACGTTCCACGCCAAATTGTCGTCTCCTTGACATTATAAGTACCACCATGAATTTATAATAAGCGCACTAAAAATTTCCACCCATAAAAGTTTCCACAATAGCTTCTTCATAATTGTCTGCATAATGTGCACAAATTGTCTATTACCATATGCAAATACAGGCCTTGTTGTTTACGATGCCGTAAATTTCATACCTCGCGGCGTATATTCACAAATGGTTCGAGTGGTCCTGGTGACCTGGTCTAAGTCACGGCGTATTGTAACTTCCATCATGTAGTGGTAGACCTATCATTGATGCCAGAACTTTGCTCCAGCGCTCATTAGAAGCCATAGCACGTACATCAGAACTACTGAGATCCAATTCACGCGTGCTAATTATTAATACATGCAAATATTTAGTGGTTACGCTCAATCGAGGTTTGCCAGTTTAGCACATGATTTTATTAACAAATCTCTCTCGTAGGACCTTTTGCTCGGTTAGTGACGTTATAGAATTTCGTTGGGTAAATAAATTAAAATAAATTCATCATAAAATCTTGTAGGACTATTCCAACTCTCCTGTTGCAAAGGAAACGTCACTGAACCGTCATGCACAGTACCAAAAGGATTATATTTAAGCTAACCTAAATTCTTGAGCTTTAAAAAGCGCTCAGCCATTTTAGCGAGCGATCTATTTTAGAATCGTTTTAAATACATTTGGATCGGTTCCAGCAGGTCGGCCGCTCGATCATTATGGACCATTCCTATAAACAATGTTCTCACTTCTTGCACATGGAGCCCGATGTCACTGTTTGCATAAAAATGATTGACTGCTTGTAAAACTATATAAAACTAGATTTCATATCGATTGCCCAACATTATCTTACTTTATTTTCTTTTTTCTATTTATAGTTTTCGGCCAGAATTTGTATCTCCCGGATATATTTAGCATAAAAAGAAAAAGAGTTGTTTTTTAGTTTTCTTTGACGTCAATCCGTGGTGCTAGCATACTATGGAACCAGTTTAAGTGGCGTTTTATTACACGTAGATTTATAATGATGAATGACCTAATAAAATACGTCCAGTCAAGAGGTTATCCAACTTTTATCATCTGAATATTTAACTTAATTGTAAAAACAAGACTTCATGATATTGAACCATAAGGTTCAGCGTAACTGAAGCATTTGTTTTTTTCCTGCAGGTTTGTCATTCGGAAAACCCTCGATTTATCTCGTTTATTTTATCAAATTCTAGTAAATTGACGTTTGGAGATGTAACTGATGACATGTTTTAATGTACTGTACTGTACGTACATATGTAGCAAGTCAACTGCATACTGTAACCTCTGACTGAGTCTTGTAAGGTTTGATCTGACGTGCGTTAGTGGAACTCGCTGCGTCACTAAATATTATCGAGCAGAAATTCCCCACACTGATTACATTATAGGTAATTAATCAATGGATTTATCAGCCTAACTAAATTATTTGCTAGAACACAATCCTCTGCGCTGATGCTACGCGTTAATATTGTGTAAATGTTGTTTGTCTGTCGTTTATAATCCAGAATACTATTGATAATGGAATTCCAAACGTTACCGCTACGAGGTCAGTCTGGATATTTATGATATTAACATGGTGTTGTTGGTTGTTGCAGGACAAGCATGCGTACATCTCGCGGCGACGTCAGGGAACATAGAGGCACTGCAGACGCTCGTCTATTACGGCGCTGACATCAATCTAAGGGTAAGCACACTTTCCAAACTCTATACCTAGCCTCTAACAAGATGCCTAATGTCTAGCTAGAAAACCAACCGCAAACCAATCAACATTTGGATTAGCCCGAACACAAGTCGTTACTCTACTGTGAACAATATTCCGGAACGTAAATAACTCGATCGTGGGGCAATCCGTTTCTGTATTTCGCGGTTTTTGCATTCATAATGACGGGAAAAAGTATAAAATAATGAAGGGGGAATCCGCTCGTGAGTCGGCTAAACCACTCATCTAGGCCGAACTAGCGAGAACTGAAATAGTTGTCAGCAATAAATAGAAACTTATGAATCAGTTCACATGGTTTTAGAGACGGATTACGTTATCTTCAATCAAGGATGTTTGCAAATATTTACAGTATCTAAAGCTTGGTGTAGTGAGGTGCATCTAAGGAATTAATAAAAATATATATTGATCAATTAACTAAAGTAAATGATAGATTTGGTTATCAGGTCTCATAGCATCTCAATCATCTGATGGCTTTTAAGGGTAGGTAGGCCGTTTAACTAAATTTTAAAAATACAGCAGACACACCCATGGGCAATGACTAGTGAAGGCAACTTAGTCATTGTATGTCTCCTTGAGTACCACGGTGGAAAACCCATTGCCTCGCTGTTTGTGTTAATCTACTGATAGTAGCATATCTCGTGCGTCGGGGTTTTTTGCGTTTGTGCACCCACCAGTGTAGGCAAACAATGTCGATTGTCACTACTGAAATAGATTAGATGGAATACTTTTGTCCCCAAAAACCATACGACGATGTTTGGAGACAGCCACATGAGATAGAGACGATGAATGCATTCGATCTCTTATAGTTTGTGGTGTAACATGACTGATGTATAATGTTTGTCGTGCAGGAGAACCTAGCGGGCTCGACAGCGCTGCACATAGCGGCGCGGCGCGGCGACGCGCGGCTGGCGCAGTTCCTGCTGGAGCGCGGCGCGGCGCCGCAGCCGCGCGACTACGCGTCGCGCACGCCGCGCCGCCTCGCGCGACACAACGCCGCCGCGCGCGTCTTCACCAACCTCTCCGCAGACGACTCCGACTCCGACACCGACGACGATGACGATGTGAGTCACCTCCTCTCTTCACTCCGCGGGGATGCCCGTCAACATTATCTCTAGATAACTAATGCCCGTAAAGATAAACAATATCAGAGCCTAGCGCTAGGAAATTCCAACTTTTGTTATTGTTCCAAGTCAATATCAATCACGCGAAGGCAATGCATCAAAAATATTAAAGTATTCATTTATCAGCAAGTAAAATGTAAATACGCAGTTGCCATATTCACCGTAATCAAATAAATGGGCTCGAAATAATTCATACACCGCGTCTCGGACTGTTAGATTTTTTCCTGTTGCTTGACACATAAGGTAATCACGCAATTCGTGGAACATAGTAGAAACAGTACATGAGCGACTCGTTGTATGGTTATCTGTGAGTGTCAGACGTTATCGTGTTCCGGTGCCACATACTGACGAGATTGTTTTGTTCCGCAGATGTACGACAGCGACAGCGGCGACAGTCTGTTCGAGAGGTTGCGGGAGAGCATGAGCTCCAACAACGTCAACCTGAAGGGATGTTGCTAGAGCAGCGCGCAGGCGGGGCGACGCCCGGCAGCACACTCGCGCCGCCCGCCGCCGGACACTACTCGATAACACCACTACAGCGCTTAGTTACTATTCCCCAAAACACTCTACCGTGTCGGGTTGTCCTAGAAACATTTTGATCGATTGTAGTCAAGTATAATCAAATAGATCTGAACATTATTTCCTTGCTTGTCGTTCATGCTTGGACTATTCGGGAGCTTAGACTATTCAAAACTAAACTTGAGTACAAAGTATTGGTTGCTATTTATATTAATGATGCCATAAAACCCTGTAGTGACCTACTTGAAGACAAACGGTTACAGCGAGTCTGTCCTTGATTGTATCTATGCAATTATCGGAACAGGTTTTCCCAACCGTAACTGTAACATAATCATAGTTATATTGACTGTCTGACTAGAACGTAAGGGCAGTGCGCCCTCAGTAACAATATGGCTACGTGAAGGACAAGTTAGTAGTGCACAGTCTAAGCTCCGTGAGGCGAGGATTTAGTCTTCACTCTCATTTGTAAATATAACCGAGGGGAGAAGACATGTTGCACGGTCAGGAAATACGCTCCACGGTACACAATGATGGGAATTTTCCGGATAATATTATATGAAGTTATATTTATACGGATTTGCCCTCTAATTTGTTTCACGGGACAATTGTATTTCATGTAGTGATTGGGAATTTGAGACTGGTCCACGCAATGTGGAATTACCCAACGCTGTGTACAGTGGAACACGAAATAGTTTTAAGTTATTTTTAAGCCTCATGTACAGTCGCGGAAAGAATGTTAAGTTTAGAAAATTATTTAAATAGTGTGTACCTGTAAAAATCTGTTATTTGTATATTTATTAGAGTCGAATAAATGTTGATTACGATATAAATTTGGTATTTTATTATTCTGTTCTACCTACTGATGTTCTTTCCGCGACTGAACAGGTAACTGTCATATTGATAAAATTGCCAACGTGGCTGTTTTTTATGAATATTGCAGTTCTAAAAGTTAAGTAAAGCTGAAAAATTCAGCTTACCCCTAGGTTAACCATCCGACTTTATAATGAGATGAGCCAAAATCACTTCTATTATAAAGAGATAAAGTTCGAATGTTAATCGTCGGACAAGCTGGGTTTACATGTCTTCCTTCGGTAAATAGTATAATTTTGTTACAATAATGGATGATATATAAATCAATAGAAAACATCCGGGTTAAAATGTATAAACTAAAAACAAAGCTGTTTACAAAACAGATATTCGTAATCTTTTGTCTTGATTGGTGAACATGGCGGTCTGTTTTAAAATTATATAATGATATAATTATTACGTTCAAAATAATATCTATATTGAGCGTAAGACAATTATGAAACTACACTATGCAAGCCTTGCCCTAACTTTCTCGTGAAAGTAGGTATCAAGGCTTGGGCTCCAGTAAACTTTGGGGATATGGCCGACCGTGTTACAACTTAGTTTAAAGTTTAATTAGCGTCCCTTATTAACTTTACATATAAATAGTATAATTCAGTGAAACTCAGTAGTTGTGTGGTTCACTATCGATATAACACCAACGGTTTTTTCCGATGTCACACACATATGAGATTGCACAGCTAAGTGTGCTCACTGTACTTTGTCTTAGACTTATAGTTTGTGTATTAACAGACTATATCCCATATTAGTTGATGCAAGTTTTTGACGCCGCGTAGGCGTAGCGGGTCGACAGATAAGCAAGTCATGCCAAATAGGAGTAACGTATATATTCGTAGTAGTAAGGACTAGTAGTAAATAACTATGTAACCGAGGGTTGCTGTCTGACGCCCGAGCCCGCGGCGACACTGCGATCAACGTGCGCAGTCCAGCTGCTGACCGTCTGACTGATATATACAAGTTATGCTGTTAACAGCTTCTTAAGTAGATTATACGTATTCTATTATATATCGTAGTACTGCAGTATGTTTGGTCCAGGCTATAAGCTCTTACTCAACTTCGCTAGTCTAAAAGCTGCCCAACGATCTTCCCAAAGTAGAAACGACGCTGTGATATGCTTTTATTACATTTTGACGTTTTTTTTCTTTATTGTATTTTAACAGTTAGTGCGAGGTAATGAACGAAGTCAGACGCTCAGTAGCAGTGACTTGCTCTACTACAACTTATTAGGAAGTAAATGTAATGTATAGTATTTGGAATCAATGCATGTTATGTAAAAATATATAATTATATAAAAAATAGCGTAAAATAACTAAGCGCAAAATACTTATTTTAAAATATTGTTGTCAGTTTTATATATCGATAAATACAAATTATAACAAACTGGTGTGTTTTTATTAAACTGAGCGACATAAAAACTGGTGATATGATTCGTAGAACTGACATACTGTTTACGTATGATCAGAGTACATGTCACAACAAAAATCCTAACTAATATGAGATGGGAAAGTTTGTTTATTCCGCCGTTCGCGGTAAAACGACTGAACCGCTGTTTTAATACCTTTTACGTGGGCGAGATGTCGCCAAACCCGCTAACTGTACAACTTCTGCTGTAAAGCACAGATTACTAAATAGTTACTACGTAAATCTAAAGCGAACAAGTGCCTTTTTCACCTTATTCAATACCCTCCAGTATTACCAGACATATGCTTTGATCAGCAAATGTACCGAATGCGATACTTCCCCCATTCAGGGAATCCCTGCAATATGAATGTATCGTTATGTGAAATTTGACAGGTAAATAATATAATACCGCAAAAAACCATAGCCCCAAATAGGAATTTGATAAGGAAATATTACTTTTCCTCTAACTTTAAACAATGTGGTTACCTTACTTGAAATAATAAAAAATATTTATCAAATAATGGGAAATATCTTTACTCATATAAAATTAAAAACTCCAAGCCGTCTGTAAGAGGTCTGGGGAAAACAAAGTGTCTTGTCAACGATGAAACTAAAGAGAACATAAGACAATATTTTGTATCAAAATATACATTAATTCATTTCATTTTTTTTTCAAAAATAGGTGTTGTGATATCTCTAAGCTTTCATACAATAGAAACAATTCATCTTATACGTACCGTATCAAGCGGTCAAATGAAACAGAACTACTTTTTTTTTTTTGGTATGGCATCTCGCAGTTCAGCCTAGGAGGCCGTGTACTGCTTAACCGGACTTTTAACAGAACTACGAACTACACAGAACTTATATAGTTCCCCACTCCTGCTACATAGGTATAAACATGTCTGATAAGCAATGAGCAAACGCCTTTAGAAGATACAAAATTATGAATATAATTATAGTAACAGATAACAAAGTGACCGTCGAGTTGACCTACGAGTGATAACGCAATATACTTGAGTTAAACGTATTTAACCGTAGGTATGTGACTGACAGACAGTAGGTACCCACAAAAATTAAACTACCGTTTTCCAAATGGAAAATTTGGTTTGCAATAGGAAAAAAATGTGATGCAGATCAAAATGTGATTATTATAGTTTCTCCTTTAGAATGAGCGGAAGGATTGATATTCAGCGTTAAAATCGAAATCTGCATACTTACTTTAGACGGTGAAATTAATGCAATGGGTACCAGTAACACCGACAATGGTGCAGTTGCAGTTTCAGCGGTCAATGACCTTCCTGTTAACACAAAATGAAGTAAGTACTTATAATATTTTTCCCATTTAGGTACATTAAATGGACAGAAGTAGATATTTCGAATGTTAATCAAGTAGTAAAAACCAATGAGCCTTAGGTTAGTACCCACCTCAGGCCCCCCTTTTTCAGTTTCCAAGAAATAAACGATTTTTAAGGAAAACTTACATAGTTGTTATACTATACGGTCTTTCCGATCCAACTTCTTAGAACTTTAGTCAACTAGATAGGGAGTTATTTATTGTACGACCAATCTACGCACTAATTACCGTGAATGGAAAGTATTCACTCGGTAACTACCAAGATAAAACAAACAATACCTAAAAGAAAACCCCGGCACACTATTTTCAAACAACACATTATTATAGAACAATGAACAAAAACCCCTATTGCAAGTAAACTTGGTAGGTTCAGAATTCCTACGGACATTCCGATAGTTTATATTTATTCAATACATAAATGATCCAAGACCCAATTATGTATTTAGTGGGTACTTGCGCTAAAGGGTTTGGGTTTTTCAAAATCGCATTTCTAGGAAATGATGTGGGCCAGTTATTAAATTCATCAATTATCGATAAAATATTAATTAATGACATTGTTTATCGTTATTTGTAATGAAACGATTAGTAGGATCATCATTATTAGTGGCTGGAGTGCTTTATACAAAAACAATGCGTAAGTGGTTTTCATATTTGCGTAAGAAGCATCATGAACTTATCATTATTTCATTCACTCTAAGACACTGAAAAACAACCTTCGCATTAACTCTAGTTCGTTTGGATCCAAGCTACGGCGAACCAAAATAATTATTTGCTGATCTCATTAATTCCTTTTTTGTAACCATGAGGATTCAAAAATTCAAAATGATTTATTCAAACTAAGCTACAGCCTGTGTCTTGATTCTCTTTGGAGTTCTACTACTAGATGTGTACAATATGTATCGAATCCAGGAACAATAAATTTATTTAATCTGGTTCACATACATATACAGTTGTTAAGTTCTGTCAGATTAGACGAAAAACCCACCCATAAGGTAAACTATAAATATAGGTGTATGTGCAAATGATGTATAAGCGAATGTAAAACTATGCGGTTTTTAGGGAACTTCTACCTGCATCGGGATAATGTGACCTTCCTCGAGAATTAGACTACTTATAACAATATTCTTACTTACAAATTCTTTTCTCTTAATTTCATTAGGTCTATTGATTTCTGACACTTACGCGAATATTAGACATTTAAATAAAACTACTTTTACGGATTTTATCGCGGTTATATTATATTATTTAATCCCGACGTTTCGGATCCTTTACAGTATCCATGGTCACGGGCAGACTAAGGTGTTGGTCGTCTTGATATATTAGTTACAAACAGCTACCCTACATTTTGTTAATTATTATTGACAATCCGCGATAAAATCCGTAAAAGTAGTTTTATTTAAATGTTCATTAGGTTTGGTTGGATGGATTGAAAACACGGTGAAAGCCGGGTGGATCAGCTGTCATTTGAACATCTCGTACTCAGATGCCAGCATGAAGTACAACATAGGTAGTTACAAAAAGACTTGGCGTATGATGAGTAGGAGCCGCTTTCAGGGTTATCTGTTAAGCGTTTATGAAAAGTTAATTCTGTGAACACGTCCTAAAAAATGTGGGTTTTCCCAAAGATAAAGCATTTTAACCTCATATAACCTATAGCTTAATTGTAACAGATATGAAATGGTCATTTAAAAACAACAAACGGTTACTAGATAAATATTTGTATAAAAAAATAATCTCGCTGCTGATAATTCATACATTCATTACATATGTATTTCATATTCATATTTTTAACAACGTCTGTTTGTTCATTGATGTATAAAAATACTTTAACTCCTTTAATATTTGTATAATGAGTAAATACTTTTCATACTATTTTATAAACTTTATTATACAGGAATGAATTTTATCCAGTGCGCAAACTTTGTCAACTTATAGTTAAATAAGTTTTATAGATACGTATATTTTTAATTTGTAGTGTTTTAGTACAAAAAAGAAAAGTTACTGATATCGAAAGATGTTTATTTTGTAACCGATAGTACGGTCACAGTCGTTATAGTATGCACGGAGGCAACGCGAAACCGGTTTACTGACGGAGCTCCGCTCGGCGCGCGTAAGAATAGTTGGTATCCATATTTTGCTGATTTTAGGGCGGAAAAAAGAATGAAAATTTTTTTTTTACTGATGATGCAGATATGTTCTGTTAACGATTCTGGACCACCAGTTTTTTTTTGCGCACTGCTTAAAATTCATTCCTGTATGGGTAGGTATTGGATTTAAAGCCGATGTTTCAACCGCCAGATAACTTTTATCTAAAGAATATGTTTGACGTCTTGTTTTGGCCTTTGTGTAGACTGTAGACAATATCTCAAACCGTCATATTTATTCTTCAGATAGAAGTCAACTGATGATTGTAAGATCGACCCTTAGTAGAAAATTTGAAATAATATAAAAGTTGAGTGGCTTTTTAATTTAAAATAATCACAATATAATTATTATAATAAGAAAATAAATTTTATAATAATAATTTATAGTAGACGGGGTGACAACCGACAACATAATACAGACCATACAGTTTGTATGGATAACCATACAACCATAACCAATACAGTTGATTATCTATTCATCATTTGTTCTCTCTTGTCCTAAAATGTTAACAATTAAGTCGCAGGGTTTAAAAGATACAATAAAATAAATTCAGTATTAAAAATTATGTTAAAATTATTTACCTTTTAGGACATGAGAAATATATTTACAAAAATAAAGTTGCGTAGGTACTAAATGAATGATCTGGATTCTGTATAGGAACGCGAACAATCGTATTTCACTTTGAAGTGAGCAACGTGACGACGCGCGGCGCTGTGTCACATCTGGCAATTGGCGCCGCGCCGCTTTGCGTTCGCGTCCACATCACTCACCTAACACCCTGACACGATACAGAGAACATGAAACACAACACCCTGCTATTACTTTTATTGGTATTTTAACAAGAGGAAAACGTATACCATTGCTTTGGAATCTAAAAAAAACTATAATTTAATGGTGACGATACTATACCCTACTCGCATGGACATACACATAACAATATAGAATTTATCTCACAACAGTATAGCATCAGTATCGCAGGCACTTGTTACTCACTCGCGTCTATACGCCTCGAGTTATATTACACTAGCTTATTCCCACGGTTTCACTCATATCTCGGGATAACCACATCCCGCAACCGGGTAAAAGTAGCCTACGTATGTGTAGGTTCCAAATTGATTTTAAATCGGTTCAGTGTAAAGCGCAAACAACAGAGTTACTTTCACATGTTTAATATTAGTAAGAATTAGTAGAAGTTTAACAACGATGCTAAAACACATCAAATATATTGCGCTTTGTTTAAGTCTCGGCTAAATTAAATATTGCTTCACACACAACTACTGAAGTATTGTATCTTTCAATTATTAAAA
This sequence comes from Helicoverpa armigera, assembly GCF_030705265.1. Lineage (NCBI taxonomy): Eukaryota > Metazoa > Arthropoda > Insecta > Lepidoptera > Noctuidae > Helicoverpa > Helicoverpa armigera. The sequence continues at coordinate 476,103 of NC_087132.1, read as the reverse complement.
TAATGTTCTAGGAATGTATTCGAAATGGCCAGTTTCATTCGGATGAAAATTATTTAATAAATTACAATTCACAAAATATTTAACAACCGAATAGTGTTAAAAATTCGTGCAATCTAGCCTCTAAAATAGTAAAATATAATTCGTACAATTATAAAATTCAGCTTCCATTTAAAAAGCTCATAATTATTTAAAAAAATAATGTGATGTGTAAAATTTATTAATAACATTTAACAGAGAGGAATATTTGTGCTAAGATATTAAAAACCATCTGAATAATATGGCATCACGGTTCATTTTAACTTACACTTTAGTATCTGTAAGTTTGATAAACATTAATAATTTCGTACAACATAGCTGTGCCATCTATCGGTGTGTAAGCTAAACTTTTGTGTACATTCTATGTTTGTGTGTGTGTAATACTATATTTTGTAGAAAATACAATACAATAAATATTATCTAAACTACTGATAACGTGTCGTAGTAAAAAATACCTAAATGAGGTCTGGACTATATTTTAAAGAGATTAGGTATTTGCACAAATAACAATTAATTATGAAAATGTTACACTAGTATGGTATGGCTCACACATCACACATACAGGCAATAGATAAAAAAATATATAACAAACTTTTTCACCAGACTGCATATTTTATAATTATAGTATATAATTTGTTTAACAATTCGATTTATAGCACAAATTATATATACCTACGTAATCTCTTTCACATCACTAACCAAGCCTGACCACCTCACTATAAGGCCATGAAACTCCTAATTTATTTCGATTCAATTAATTATTTTCTATAGTCCAGACATTAACATTCAAGCTCATTTAATGACATTTAAAATGAGTTGAATTTACACATAACCTTGCGTATCGATATCGATAACTAAACGCACCATCGCATAAGATTCCGACATCACTAAGTTAGCCCAAAAAGACTAGTAAAGGCGTTAAATCTCGGTGTAATACGTAGGCCTGTTGATTTTCAGCAGATCGAATACGCGGGGGAACACGTAGGTCGTGTTGAAGCCTATCATTCCGTACGTGAAGTACTTGTAGCTCAGTTCGACGATGATTTTGTTCTTGTTGTCTAAGCTGTCCTCTGAGTTGCGCAGTTCATTCTTGTCTTTGCCTAGCAGTGCGCAGACGAAGGCGTAGGAGAGGGACTTGGCTATGGCGCGGGTGGCGAGGACTCCGCAGAAGCCGAGGATGGTGCGCAGGATGGTGCAGCCCAGCATGTTGTAGGAGGGCCAGATGATCTGGTAGGGCGGCGCGGCGGGGCTGGCCGCCATGTTGCCGAGCTGGTAGTGCGTCCAGGCGCCGGTCAGGATGCCCGCGCACACGCTCACTATCATCGTCGTGTCGCCTCTGCAATTCGTCATTACAAACGTTACAGCTTTTGAAAAACAAACAAACAAATAATCATTTTCCAAGAATCGTTCATCTTTATGTCCTGTTTTTTATTTTATTTTTCATTCTATTAAAATGAGATCCCGTTAATATTTTTCTGCTCATAATGAGAGTTAAAAAAACTCAAAAAAGATTTATTAACAAAATTAATATGTTAGTTGTATTTAGTCGTTGATTTAATTGGTCTGACCGCAAGTTTCTACAAGTGGTTATACCTAGAATATTATATCCGTGTGAGTATTTTTTCTTGCTTTACATTAGTCTTGTTTTTTGAATGTATAAGTATTAACCTTTCCTTGTTCTAAGAAGTTAACACGTATTTAAATACAATTGAAAGAATGTTGTTTCCCAAGTATAGGCCAAACCCAAAATGATACAAGTTCTGCTAAAAAGATAACATTATCTTTTTAGGAGAATCCATCAACAACTTTTCAACTGTCACAGACAGATTTATATCAACAACGTCATAATATACAAAGTGTGTCATACCTAATCACATTAAATTAATATACTGGTTTAGGTATTATATATTCCGATGAACACAAAGAAAAAAAAAATTTTTTTCGAACAAAGTAAATAAAGTAAAAATGTGCGAGAATTAAGAACACCATTTAAGTCAGTACAAACAAGGTTAATTCTCCCTTAAAAACTGACTGCTGTCAACTGGTCAACATTTATCATGTTATGTAGTTTATCTCTTTACACATGATGTTGTATATTATGAAAACGAAAAATAACTCCTGTGGCTAAACCACTAAATGGATTAGGTTAGTTTCTTTACAATTCGCCATAGAACATCATAAAGTATATGTGATAGGATTTAATGTGATTACGTTTGACACAGCCGATATTTAAATAACGCATTATGTATGCAAGCATTGTCTACTTGGTCATGCACCTAGTATTACTCATTGAGTTGCACCCCGGCGCCGCGTGACGCGAGGCGGCGGGGTGCTCTATCTAGCTAGTTAGCTAGATAACTCTTTGTTTACACTATCTGGGAAATACATGAGGAAAAGTTACTGTCTGACTGCATAACATAACATACCACATATGTGTGCCAACTGCGTTCTAAGTAGTCATCAATTTAGCAATAAATCGACGATCGTAGTAAAGTATTCTAACTAAAGATCTTTTCCATTCCAATTGTCGAGATTTGTGGGATCATTTTATTAGTTCTGCGTATAACGACTATACGATCCTTCTTTATTTACTTCGTACTCATTAGAAAAGTATATTGTAGCGGGAATTCCCTGAACTAAGTGATAACCCTGAACAAAGTGCCCTTTTATGACACAGAGACTATGTACTGTAATTGAAATGCTAAACCGGTACTTAGAACAGACTTATATGGGACAGATTTTAACCTTTTCACCGCCACGCCATATCGGTATTCCTATGCCCTGTACGCCAAGCCCGAAAATCTTAATTAAATATCTACTAAAAAATTCATAAAAGTAATGATTTAATAGGTTTATTTTGTATTTTTCTGCGACCTGTTTTTTGTCGAGTATAGCCGTCGTTGGCGCACAGGGCACGCTTGTTCATGTCGGCTATAGCCGACATTGGCGTTCAAAAGGTTAATGTTTATTTAAAATATCTAAGAACGAAATAATCATTTAATAAGAAGAACTACTACTACCTACTATTTACAACTCTCTGTGGAGTTTATAAATCATATTCCAACCATTGTCAGCATTACGTCATGCAACTGAATGTTATCATGCATTTTATGATTTTCACGGAATATATTTAATCCAGGCTGTTTAACTTTCAAGCCATATGAATATAAAACAATTTAAACCTCAGTTGGGCATGTGGTATGATAGCCTACTTTCATTTTTGTAAACATGCTATAATAATGCTAATGTTTAGTTAAACAAGCTTAGAATAAAATTGTGCCCATTGCAATGTATTGCTGACCTCGTGGGTGTCCACTTATCGGCGTTGGGATGGAACACGATGACGAGTATGGAGGCCGCGATGACGAGGAAGGGCGACAGCTGTGACGTCAGCAGGAACCAGTCCAGCCGGTCCACCAGAGGGATCAGCACCGATACCAGCGCCGTCGCCAGGAGCAGGCCTGCCGCTATGTCCTGGAAATTACGAAACGACATTAGATTAAACATTATTCTTCTCTACCAAAATTAAAAAAAGGAAAAATCCTTTTTTTGCACCCTAAGGGCTCCAAAACTAATGCCTTCAGTCTAGCAAATCTATCAAACAAAAACATAAGCCAATTTCATTACTCCTATATTTAACGGAAGTATAGAGCGCTAGACATGTTGAAGTTTTTTGTCACAAGACGTCTAGTACTTGACCTCTTTTGTACAAATGAATTGACTGATTAGATAAGGACTATTTGTGCGGTTGTTGGTCTTCCTGTCGCATCTCTTTATGAATGTAGACGAAACATTAACTTTTGTGCTGTTATGGGTTTTGAATCCGTTTTTAAATCATTGGTAACTGAAACTAATCACAGACAAAAAATATGATTTCCGTTCACGTTTCACTTCATTTCCAGCACATCAACAATGAAGCAAAACCTAGCGTTAATCAGCACATAATATATTTATGGAATCCTTAATATTCCACCTGAATATCAATATTAACAAAATAATAAAAATGATAAAGTGTGGGTAATCAAGAGCGCTAAGCCCCAAGATTGGATAACAGTGTAATTGACGTTAACGCTACACAGGTGCCGACTTACTATTACTACATTGTATGATTACTGTTTGCAGTTATTAAAAAAAAATAAAGATATAAAGCAAACAACCATGCTTTTATTCACTAGAAGTAGTCATGATCATAAAGACCGCGCCCTTTTACGACATCATTGTAATACGGACTAATAAATAACTAACCGGTTAGGTATTATAAGTACTCTGGAATATTACATGTAATTTTTTTTAACCAGCCTTAAATTACAGCCGATTTACTTAAATAATAATTTAGCAAGATACGTCTGATGTTTCACAAGATACCCTAGTCTTATAAGTCGGGTTGTCTCTCGTTACAGCAACTATAAGATGAACATATCTTACCAGCACACTATGCATCCCCAAGTAGACCCTGCTAACGCAGATGAGCGTGCACCAGGACACGGCGATCAGTACCCCCCAGTGCACGGGGTACTGGTACCGGTCCATGGTGTACAGCAGCACGGAGAAGGGTATGGACACGCCGACCATGGCGTGCGTCGACGGCATCCCGTACTCTATGGCCCACTTCTGCTGCAGCTTCTTCACGGGGTAGCCGGGCCGCGGCCACCGGATTATGTCTTTGAATCCTTGTCCTGAAATTTGAGAAGTTTTCGTTGAATTATGAGGTCTATGAAGTCTTCAAGATCCACGACGACTTTGAAAAAAGATATGATCATTAGCAACATTCTCAAATCCTACTTAATATTATAAACGCGAAAGTTTGTATGTATGGATGTTTGTTACTCTTTCACGCAAAAACTACTGAATGGATTTTAATGAAACTTTACAATAATATAGCTTATACATCAGAATAACACATAGGCTACAATTTGTAAACATATTGTTCGAAATACTAAACCTGCGCAGACGAAGTCGCGGGCACCAGCTAGTGAATATTAAAGCATAAAAACGTAAAATAATTTAATATTAATTGCTGAATGGCATTTGCATACTTTGGCACTTTAAATGAAGACTATTTATAGGTATTTATTTTCTTTTAATTTCGTAATGTAAGTCTCTGAGTATTCTCAAACCGGGTAATAGTAGGAGATGGCTTTACATGCATCCCCAGGCATGAGAGTTACAACACCTAGAACTCCGTGCACCGCGAACCAAAATCAGGCGCCAGGTTTCAGATTATCTTTGATCATTTAAAATCTACTTTTACCTCATTTCCAACCTAATAAATACATTAGCTAATTACGTACTACAAACCACTATCTATTTGATAATCTTATTAATGTCCGAGAACAATTTAATCCCCAATTACATGAGTCACGCAGGTAGACAACAAAAAGGCAGTATCTTCATCAATCATACATTAAATAGATTGATTTACAGCTCCATATAAATAATTTCAAGAAAATGCATGAATCATTAGCATTATTGTTTTCTGACTCATTACTATCTATGATTTCATTTGTTTCTAAGATAGTAAAAATAAATCAACCTGTGTGTCACTTAATACACTTATTTTTAGCTAAAGTATTTTGATTAAATTCAAAATTTTTGTCATCTACCTACCTATTGTTGTCTGTAGACATTACACATAGCAAAAAGTATTCTATTGTGTTAATATATCTAGATATTAATAAGAGTTAAGATAATTATGTATATGATGTGATACACCCCTGTTGGAATGTTAGAGTGATGTTATCAATTTTTCTTAATTATGCATTACAATGGTTATTTGCAAATTGAGTATTACCAGTATGTTTGACTGGATACATCTGATGCACACAAAATCATATTAAATATTTGGAAGACAAACGCTTCAGTATTTAATTGAGATTTTAGAATTAACTGGCTTTTAATGATGGCATCATTCATTTTGATATACGTATTATGAAAGTAATTTGTAATTACTTAATACAAGATAGCTCTTTCATCATAGCTGATGAAAATAAGTCATGTACAGTCTATGCCTATTATTATCTAACAAGAATGTCAAGGTTACCTCCTACCTAACTACAAACTTCTTGCCTGGCCTTGTGCACAAAAAATATCAATAGGAAAATAAAGTGAACAATCTCTATCTTCTTAGTACTAAGCTAAATATAAAAGTTGTGTAATTCTATAAATAACATAGGATATTATGAACCTATGAATATATTTTGCTGAATTATAAGTTAATATAAATAAGTATTAAATTACATCACACATGGGCTTGGTAGTATTAGAAAATTATTTAATATTTATGGTCATGTGCACATCATGGCTTCAGGGCCATCTGATGTACTAATAGAACATACTGATGCGTTACTGAATTTTATGTCTTAAATAATGGTAGCCGGTTATTTAGAATTTAATTTGATAATAGGTTTGGAATGCATTATTAATTATAATAATAAGTGTCGCTTCACATGATACAATAGAGTAAATGTTATAAATTAGAATTATAAAAATACAATTAAAAGTATTTCAATACACAATGATAGTCTGTCTTTAAAAATATTGTTGAAACATCAATTAATGAATTAGTGATTAAAGTACATCATTGTAATGAAATGAGAAACTATTGGAGAGTTGGATGAGTGTGGCTACTCTTGTTATATCACTATGCACGTGAAGTGTTTGATGAGAAAGCAGTGTTATCAAACATTCCACCGTCATGTTATTGTTTGAGTCTTGATGAGTGAGATCAGAGCTCACTGTCCTATGGAGAGTGGCCAGTACATATGATACAGTTTGTTTATCATAATTATCTGACTTATTTCTAATAGAACTCTTAAGTATGATGGCCACTCTGAAGAGTGCTACAACTATGATAATGATAATGGTAGACATTGGTTACAGACTGATATCTGTTCAACTTTAGTTCAAATAGTTTAAAGAAGGGAATTTTAATGATCCAACACTAATATTGGTCACATATTTACCGTTTTCTTCAAAGGTTCAGGCAATTAATTATACAGGGCACAAATAAGTTTGGGTTTCAACTGTAACTTAAGGTGAAAATACAGTAGGTGGTAGGTTAGAAATGAACTCACCAATATACATAACTATAGTCCAGACTAGCACCACCCTCCTGCCGACTGCTCCGTCTATGTTCCAGAACCAGAAGGGTATGAACGTCGCGTAGAATATCTCGTCACCCAGCTCCGTGCCCAGCACGAACAGGTAGTACCAGAACTTGTTGTTGATGCTGCACTCCACGGCATCCTTCCCGCCGCTCTCCGCCGAGCTGTCCGTGTCGCACGACGACTGGGAACTGCTCGAGATGTTGCTGGGGATCCTCTTGTGCTGCTTGATCTCAGACTCCTCGTTCAAACGCTCTAATCTATCTGAATGTACCACTTCGGATGATTCATTATTATGACTACTTTCATTACTTTTGTAAGTAACACCGAAAAAGTTTTGAACTTTTATAACTAGTAGAGGATCTTTTAAATATTCTATTATCTGTTCCCACATGTTGATTTATTTCTAAAAGCAAACCACTTTTATATAAAACACACCGCTAAACGAGAATCTAATCACCTATTTAGCACAAGTTTCTCGCGATAAATGAACTTGTTTGCAATGCAAAGCTGTCAGTGTCACTGTCATGCTGCTGTCTGTCAGAAATGTCAAATGTCTGACCAGCTCTTCTGCATCGCATACCGGCCAAGAACGAGTCGGACATAAAATAGAACACACTGAACACTGCAAATTGTTGTTATTCTTATTTTTATATTACTTCAAATCCAATGGGTTCACACAACGCCTAAGTTTCCACCAATTTAGCATTAATCGCCTCCCTTACTATAAGGCCCAATAGGACGAGTCAGCAAGCTACAAAACAGCTACGCAAAGGAGGCAGATCACCTCATACAGAAAAAATGACTCAAACTTTTTTACCCAGGTTGATTGTTCCTGTTCTACTACATTGATTTCTGACACTTACGCGAATATTAGACATTTTAATAAAAGTACTCTTACGGATAATATCGCGGTTATATTAATATTAATTAATCCCGACGTTTCGGATCCTTTACAGTATCCACGGTCACGGGTAGACTAAGGCGTTGGTCGTCTTGATATTTTAGTTACACACAACTACCCTACATTTTGTTGATTATTATTGACAATCCAATTCACGCAGAACGAGCTCCCTGTATCCTTAGGTCTATGATAGGGTTAAAAATCCCAATCCTAACACAATTAAAAAACAAAGCATTATAAAAAAATGTTTTATTGATTTACAAAACTCAACAGTACAATAATTAAAATAATTCTATTCATAATAACTTATCGCAAACGTCACTAACAACAGTATAATATTAAAACACAAGGCAAGAATAAACTGAGCCCCAGAAACATTACACTTCGTTCAATCTCTGTTGGTGTTATTTATTTAAATGCTCCGAGTTTCAGGGCCACTTCAGGATATCAGGAAATGCTTAGATAAATAAATATCGATACTATAATTTCTATGATAATTATTATTGTGATAAATACTGCTGAGCCTCATCAATATTTCAATGTAAAATTATTAACAAAAAGTACAACAGTAAGAGCTTGAGGAAGGAAATAGATAATGTACAATAAATTGAAACTTATAGTAGTTGTATCGGTATACATTTAAAATGCATTCTGAGCAACATTTACAATTGCAGGAATGTTTATACAAAAATATATTTACAACTCACTTAGCTAAGATATGCATTATTGCTCATCACTTACGAACAGCTAAGAATTTAAACAACCATAAATAAATTGTCCACGAAATATAATATCTCTTTTATACACACATAAAAAATAAATTCGTAACAGACGCTAACTTTCTTTATATACCTCAAAATAAAATAACCTACGTATTAAATTATTATACAAGAGTAAAAGTTATTCATATAATTATCCATAATGGACACACTACAAATTGATCTCAGATTTAATCGAGACTCGCATGAATCAATTATTGCTTATTGCCAAATTATTACTCTGGTGGCTAATACTCTAATGATTTATACTATTCCTAGAATCAATGTGGACAGCAAAAATCTTAATCATATTCACTCATCGCAAAAAGTAGTTATACAAAAATATTTCCGCGTGTTTAGTAGCCTTGGCATTCTATGTGTCATAGCTATCGTAATTATTGTTATTTATTATATTTGGCACGACAGCTACACTACTGCATAATCTAGTGTTTAACACCTACGTACTGAGGAAGACTGCTTTTCTTGATATTTGCTTTTATTTATAGCTAGTCGTGGTGGCCTAGTGGGCAAAGAACCAACCTCTCGAGTATGAGGGCGCGAGTTCGAATCCAGGTCAGGCAAGTACCAATGCAACTTTTCTAAGTTTGTATGTACTTTCTAAGTATATCTTAGACACCAATGGCTGATAAAAAGGTGAAGGAAAACATCTTGAGGAAACCTGGACTATATAGTCTGAAATCACCAACCCGCATTGAGCAAGCGTGGTGATTAATGCTCAATCCTTCTCCGTGTGAGAGGAGGCCTGTGCCCAGCAGTGGGACGATAAATAGGCTGTAACTGTTTACAGGCTATATTTTATTCCATTTTACGAAGACGCATTAACATTGCATTTAATAGCAGAATGCCGTCGTAAAACGCAACAGCTTACAAGTTTATTTACAAATGAATTCAAACGACAAACGCCTACACAGTTACGTGGAGATTATCGTTGCAGTCTTTAAGTAATCATCACACATTAGCACTCTCTTGTTTGTCAGCTAGCATTACTTATATGTATTTTGTATTTTTTTGTTCTACGCTCATCTTAATGTTATATTTTAGTTCTAAAAGCGAGTTAGGTATACACCTTTACTATATTCTTATTTAAGAAAATCAGAGTATGTATCAGTGTATTTTGGATAGTAGAACATAAAGCATATAAATGTTTCTTTTTACATGTAATGTTTTTTTTTATTATCCTTTGATCCTGTGGTCATCTTCAAATATAGAATCGACTAGGACTTTGTGGGTGGAGTTTGTTCTAGGTGAGTGCATCAGAAGAGCGCATGCGCGGGCACGATGCGGACAGGCGCGGGCCGAGTGGCGCCAGCGCTCTCCCACGCCACCACCACGCCGCCCGCGTAGCATCCGAACAGCAGCTGCGAATCGCTGCTGAACGTTATGCTGTGGAACAAACGACAACTACTGTATAAAAGTTTACAACATTAAGTAGGCAGCTATATTCAGTTTCACTTTCAAACAAACAAATTCTTCAGCTTTATAATATAAGTAGTGTACCTGAGCAGCGGCGCGCGGGTATCAGGCGCGGGTATAAGCCGCAGCGCCCGCAGGTCCCACGAGGAGTACAGCCGCACGGCGCCGGTGGCCAGGCCTGCTGCGATGGCGTTCACGCTGATACCCTCCGGCGCGTTCGAGTAGCAGATGCACGTCACGCGCTCGCACACCTTCACGCTGCCTGCGGAACAAAATTATCATAGAAAAATACAATTTTAATACCAATAATATTAGGAAGCGGTGGCGAGAAAGGAAAGCTTTTGGGAGTGCTGTCTTAAGTAACTCACCGTACTAATTTTACTAGCATAATTTCAATAAATGAATTTGACTTTAACCAATGTACTTTTTAAGAGGTAAAATATTAGGAAAAGCTAAATATCATAAGGAAATCATCATTATAAGGATAATGATCCTAAAAAACTTGAAATCACTCATTCGTTTCGATAAGTCACTGCGAATCGTGTCTATACTTTCCTTATGTACATTGAGAAGGCCAAATACAGCTGTAGGATAAGAAAATGATAATGCCATTTAAAAAAAAATGCTGTTACTTACCCACAAACCTAGCATTAACAGTATGCACTCTGATAAGCGACTTGTACTTATAAGCCGCGTCCTTCTCATACGCCTCCGTATGGTTGTCGCTGACGTCATTGGCGTCGGGCGTGACGTCACCGTTGCCGTCGGAGTTCGCGTTGCTACTGGTCATGTCGTGGACTGATGCGATGTCGCAGAGAGTCTCACTGATTGTCACGTGCGTTACTGAGAGCATGTCCCGGTTGGGGAGGGTTCTGATGTATGATAATCTGGAATTAGGAATGTTTAGGTTATTTCTAATTTTGGTTTATGGTTTCGTTAGATCTAGTTTGTTGTCAATTTATTATTATTCTTTATTGCACACAAATGATATATTTTGACACACAAAAGACAGAGAGTTTATGTATAATGGTGAGCTTAATCCAGTGTTAAGTTTTTTATAGCTAGCCTTAAGGTGATAGAATTTACTTCAATCATACAACGATTTCCTGTTAATAGATTTAATTATGATAGTCCATTGCATTTCTCTTTGTTTGCTCACGCAATATCGACATACAGAAGTCCATAAAAGAAGAGTTTATTATTTATTCGCGAGTGTTATACAAATTTACTGGCGTTAAGTATTACTGAGTACATACGTATGCAGGTCCCAGAGCACGATATGTCCATCCACGCTGGCGGACACGAGCAGCCCCGCGCGCGCGCAGGCGTGCAGCCCCGCCGCCGCCGCCGCGTGCGCGTGCAGCCCGCGCGCCGCCACGCGCACGCCCGCCGCCGTGCTGCGCACGCGCACACAGGAGACGCGTCCTGATGAGTACCCCACCACTAGTGGGTATGGACACCCGCCCGTGGCGCATATTGATACTACTTTTGTTATCTGTAATAGAAAATTACTGTTAGCTTTAGCTTCAGAAATAGAAGAAAAATTAACGGAAATGCCATAAGGAACGACGGCGACGATCAAGTGCCTTCTTGTAGATCAAGTAACGTACTGTAGACTAACAAAACGTTCAAGTTCTTTGTCAAATAAAAAAAAACAAAGGTTGGTCTCATGGGCGTAGCCACACTGGGGCAAGCTGGGGCACTTGCCCCACCCTGGGCCATGGCTCTGACCTATAAGGTGTCTAATTAAACAATGTTTTTTTTTACTAACTCTAACTACCAACATCAACAATCACATGTACTATCTGTAAGTTATTGCACAAAAAATTGTCGACTTTGAAAAGAGCGCGATCAAAACAAAATACACGCTAGAGTTCCTGAACTTGCGCGGTGCGCGCGTCATTTGAAAGCGAGCCGTATTCCCTAAAAGAATAGTTGCTATGTGGCGTAGCGAGCCGAGCCGTCCATCTAATCCAAAAAATAATGCATTGAAGGAGTCCATCTCCTGGTAGATGTGATCAAAACTTCGGAAATGCAATTTAATCCTAGTGTAAAAACCGCGCTCGCTATTTTGCTTGCCCAGCCATGTACGACCAGTACAATAGAACGATCATTTAGCACAGTGGTTCTTAACCGCTGGTCCGCGGACCACTTGTGGTCCCTGGAAGCATTCCGAGTGGTCCGCGAAGCTTACGTTGCTATACGTTAGGTACCTAACTTTATTTTTATCGACTTATCTATGCGAGCGAGGGGGTTTTCGTATGGACGTAAATCGGGTGTCTCGTACCTAATCCCCCCCCCATTCATGAAAATGTATATTTGGGCGACATTTTACGTAGTTTTTGGTTTTAAGTCTTAAAAAATAATTAAAATTTCGCGTTCGCTTCGCTCGCGTATTCAGAAACTATATTATGTTTGTATTTGTCAAGAAGCAAAAAGTTAAGTACGTTTGGGCTAAATTTTACGTAATATTTGGTTTAAGTCCGATAACATTTTTACGCTCGCTTCGCTCGCGTATTCAGAAACTATATGCCCTTATTTTTGGATTGGTCAACAAACAAAAAGTAAAGTATGTTTGGGCTAAATTTTACATAATATTTGGTTTAAGTCCGATAAAAATTTCGCGCTCGCTTTGCTCGCGTATTCAGAAACTATATGCCCTTATTTTTGCATTTGTCAACAAACAAAAAGTTAAGTACGTTTGGGCAAAATTTTACGTAGGTAATATTTGGTCTAAGTCCGATAAAAATTTCGCGCTCGCTTCGCTCGCGTATTCAGAAACTACATGCCCTTACTTTTGCCTTTTGTCCTATGTGTGATTCTTTATTTCCTGTACCTGAAAATATAAACCTCTCAAATTAAGAGACAAAAAATCGGAGGGCACCGCACTTCCCCGGGGGATAGGTTGACTGCTGTGCCCCACCCTGAGCCCAAAGCTGGCTACGCCCATGGTTGGTCTTCATTACTTAGTGACTTTACTTTGAAAATAGTGGACGGATTCCAAAGAAGACTTATAAGAGTGGCGCTAGTAACGTTCCTTGTCTATAGCGCGTTAATCTCTTAAAAGATTTCGCTTTATGTACATTTAAATACACATCAAAATTTTGTAAATATTTCTCACTTTGACTCAATGAGCATATGAAGAACAACTTCACAAACTCAACAACACTACCTTTCTTCCTCATGTTTCTATACACACATCCATATAACAGTTATGATAAGGAGTGATAAAGTTATTACCTGATCGAGAGCGCACACATGAAACAGTAAGTCAGGCCGCACATCTCGACGACGCTTCAGGCGTACAATGTTATCCGAGTGTCCCCACGACACCAGCGCTAGTGGCTGCTGTCCGTTGTTCTGTGCGTTACTTGCAGCCTCGTCTGCAATACGTATGTACACATATAAAAAGTTAATAATTGAAGGATAGACACATAAAAAATGGTAATCAAACATGAGTAGAACACTGATAAAAATATTGCCAATGAATTCCATTTCAGACTGTATAAATACCTTAAGTTAACACATTTCTACATAAATCTGTAAATGTCGCAATCTAAGTACTCGAGGTGGTGGCCCTATATCCAGTAATAAGGGATAACAATATCACTTTAGTACCGTGTAGAAATATTGTAATTTACCTACTACTGCCCGTACCGGGATAAAATATAACCTGTGTTACTCGGGAGTAGTCCAACAGTGAAAGAATTTCAAATCGATCAAATATGTGTAGATAAAACCTATCTTATACAGTACTATTGAAGGTGAACATACCATGTAAGGCGATAAGCGCAGTAGCTCTTGAAGCCACGGCCACAGATCGCGCGTGCGGCAGCGCGTACAGCGACGCGGCGCCCGCGCACGTGCGGCGCCACACCACGGTGGGCGGCTGTAGCTCGGGCGAGCCGCACCAGCGACCCCAGCGGGCGCCTACTACGCCTGCCCATACTGGTACCTGCACAAAAATTTAGATATTTACATGTAGATTCCCGCTATTTTACATGTTTACTTGTGTGAAAACATACTATAACACGATAAAAAGCAAATTGGAAAAGTAGTTCCTGAGGTTGACATGTTCAATCAAACAGTCTTCAGATTCGTAACTCACTCAAATGATTATATGCAAATACATAGTTATACACTCAATATTTAATTTATATAAACTAAAGATAGGAATTTGACGTTATTTATACGGGGGTAGTATCAAGATTCTATGACTAGTTATCAATTTAACGGATAGATAGAGTTTAATATGGTAGGCATTAGACAAGATAAATTTATTAATATATAATTAAAGTTAAAATATTAATATAAAATTAAAATATTATTAATATGTAATTAAAGTTAAAGCGTCATTAAATCTATTGCTGACACTTTTTATCTTGTTGACAAAGAAAGAGTCAGCAATAGAGTTAAAGAAGCTTTAACTTTTATGGAGCTTTGTGCGACTGATGGATATAGTGTCACTTCTTGATAATGCCTGCCTTATTGCCGTGCTCCATACCTGATCGCTAGCATGGTGCAGGTCGGGAGCAGCATGCGGATGCGGCGCGCGCAGCAGCTGTCGCGGCGCCTGTCCGTACGTGCGCACCATTGCTGCGGCCGCCGTGCGGTCCACCTCCTCCTCTAGCGCGGTCGGGTCGAAGCCGTAATATGTCTGTACATAACACATAGGTGTTAGTAGAATAAGGTGAGCTAGATGAGAAAAATCCGATAAAAGAAATTCGTGTGAAAAATGTTTTGATCCGTCTGATATAAATGACGAAATTAGGTGTTAAAACTTTAAGTGATATCATGTTTTATAAAAAACATACAAGTCTATGATACACACCTCGCTACACACAACTTCATAGCTATAATTATTTAAACCTTACCCAGTATATTTTATTTTAAAACATAACAAGTAATTATTTTTTTCGATATAAAATTATTAATTCATGAGAATTACATATTTTTTTAATTGTTATCATCCCTTTTCTATTCATACTCTACTGACACTATCTAGTCATTACTTTTTGTACTAGGAATAATAAAGATCTTTAACATTAAACATATACTAACACAAGCAGGAAACACATTGATGGCATCGAGCGCGGGCTGCCCGGTCTGCTTGTAGCCGAAGACCAGGTCGATCCAGTGCGGCAGGTGCTCCGTCACATAGGCCGCCTCCAGCGCCTGCCGGTGGATCAGCGTGAACAGCCGCGCGTCGCCGGCCCACGGGGGGAGCTCCACGTCGTCTACTGCCGCGCCGCACTGTCGCGTGCCTAGGTTTAGACCTGAAATAGAAAAAGATGTTGAAATGAAAAAGATCCAGTGCCTGGTATTTCAAATGCATAGCGCGGTAAAAAAAAGGGAATCTATTCATCATAAAAACACACGTTTTAAGCTTTTAATATGAATGAAATTATGATATTTGAGATGTTTTGACAACCTTGGATAACGGCACCCATTGACAACCGGCAATAGGGGGCTCCATTTGGCTATCCAGTGTTTTCAACTAACATATATGACTGCTATGAGTCTCAAATGGCAGTTTCATCCCATTTTTCCTAGGTGTTTATTAGACAATTTAAAAGTGACACAAATTCCAAAAAAAACTTCTACTTTTCCACGATTCTGTAATCAGACTTACCTTCGTTATTATGGAATAGTTCAGGCAGGTAGAAGAGTTCAGGAATGAGCTCCTTGACGTCGGTGGGCGAGTCGTTGGTGATGAGTCGCCACGTCGTCGCCAGCGAGTGGAACGTGCGGTCCGGCATGTCGAAGTTGTTGTCTACACATAACACACCCGTTTACTTGACGAATAAATAAGTAAATGAAATCAATAGAAGGTAATATGGGGTAATGGGGGAACATCAAATACTGATGGATAGATAATGTGAAAGACGATCCTACTAATATCATAATAAAATGCGAAAGTTTGCATGTATATTTGTTTGTTCCTATTTCACTCTAAAGGTATTGCACGGATTTGATGAAACTTGGCAGTAATATAACTTGGTTACTTTTATCGCGAGTGGTTATTTCCTTGGGAAGTCACGGACAACCGCTGGCAGATGGTAGTACGGACATATGTAGAAGTTAATTGTGAGATTTCGTCAGGCGGAGTATAGGAGGGTAATAAGTAGTACAGTACATACCTTGATAGTTAAGGAATAGCTCCGTAAAAGGTGGAACTCGTACTAGATAGTGTAGTACACCTCCTGAGTTGGAGTACAGTGAGGCGTAGTGGTGAGGCTGTCGCGACAGCAGGGGGCTGCAGCCTTCGCGACGAGCTGCCTTCAAGTCCTGAGGGATGGAAGATGATCAAATATTTGATCTGATTTATGAATTGATATGTTGATATGATATGATTGATAAGTGATTTCTTTTATATGAGTTTTAGGTCTTCACAAGAGTTTCTAATCAAAGAATTAGGTAGTTTTTTTTTTGGGTGCAGTATGAGGGAGTGTCACTTTTACTGACTAAAACCCACTATGTTCTTGAGTGTTTGTGTACCAGAGCTACGTTTGCAGGAGTATTTACGTTTGTACTTACATTATAAATATTGATATAATGCTGTTCCCTGGTCTTGTTCTGCACGGCCATGGGCTTGGCGAGGTCGCGGAAGGAGGCGGGGTCGTTGAGGTCGAGGATGCGCGAGGAGTAGTCGGCCAGCACGAAGGGCAGCACGGGGTACTGCATCAGGTCGTTGTACGAGCGCCCGCCCAGCCCGTTCAGCCGCATCAGGTACTCCCAGTTCGTGATGCTGCCGTTGCGCCATTGTGTCATCGCGTCTTGTAGCGTGTCTGGCTCGATTCTGGGATTGTATACGATTTTTATTAATGAAATTAGTGAAGTGGTTTCAGTTGATGAATATTGGACACTTATTTTTTAAGAATGTAATTCTATTTTTATAGTGATAGTGACTTAACTTGAAACTTTAAAGTTGTAATATTCGTTGTCATATATTTGATAGACAAGTTTGATGATGTTTGTCGTGATGAGCTCAGGAGCAGCTACAGCATGTGATGTGCATACCTGGCGGGCGGGTGCTGCGTGGCGGCGAGCGCCTTGAGGAAGGCGGCGCGCTCGGCGGTGTCGGCGAAGGCCAGCAGGTGCGCCTGCCCCGAGCTCAGGAACAGCTCCACCGCGCGCTCCTGCAGGCACCAGCGCCGCGTGCTCACCTGCAAAACGACACATATTTATTCAGTAAATGAATGCCTTAGTTATAGTGTCACTATGTATAAAATGTCTATATCTTACCTGCATGATGTGCGTGAGCGGCCAGCGCGAGGCTTGCGGCGCGGCCTGCACCTCGGGCACGACGAGCGTGTGCGTGCGGCGCGGCGGCGCGGCGGGCGCGGGGTCGGGCACGAAGTGCACGCTGCGGTCGGTGAGCAGCAGCTCGCCGTCCAGCTCGGCGGCGGCGGTGAGGCGCGTGGCGCGGGCCATGTAGGCCACCGTCTCGTGCAGCTGCAGCCGCGCCACCAGCCCGCCGCGCACCGCGCCCCACGACCCCACCACGCTGCGCAGGGGGCCAGCCATGTTGCGCGCCTCTGTACACATAGAAAGTACATATTATTATGCGCATATTTGGTGCAAAAACAGCAGTTCTCTCTATGTTTGTTCAAATATGCATTTCTAAACGCATTTACATAATGTGAAGAAAGTGTTAAGTTATTAGTCTAACGAACCAATTTTCATTCATGACGCTTCTATAGTTTAGTAACGAGGGAAACGAAAGCAGCAGCAATAATAGAATTATAACATCCGATTAAAACTATGTTATTTGAAGAGATATGTCATGTGATAATGTCTCCCACCAATCTACATAAACATGTCGAATACGGATTTACAAGACCATAATATGAAAAATGTATATAATGATAGACGTACCAGCTTTATGCCTGTGCTGCGGCTTGAGGAATTTGTCGGGCACGTGCAGGTGTGCCCGACGCAGCCTCACGCGCACGCGGCCCGGGCCCTCCGTCGCGTCCAGCTGCCACGACTGCGGGTACGAGCGGGACATGTGCCATACCGCTGCACATAAATAAAACCATTTATTTTAGAGCAAGTTGCTTGTTTGTATTCGTTTCAATGTCGTTAGGTGACATTGTCGATTAAAGAAACTAGTTAAACGGTATGATCTTCGGAAAGTGATCCGTTCTATCAAATTTATTGTAAGCATTATGATTTTTTAAGTACTGACGATTTGAATGAATGATCATTATTATTTCATGTCTTGACGAAATGTATCGAAAAATTCAAATCACTAATTATGTAAATAACTGCACGTTCAACCTTTGCACCAGTTACTTTTCAATGAGTAAGGACTCAATAATGTTGCTATAAACACCTCATAGCGTACTGAAAACACAACCGACTGTATCAGGAATAGGGATATAGTTCTAAGTATTTAACATTACCTTGTTCATGTGTATAGGTATCGATGAGCCTCTGCCATGCCTGCGAGGCGGCGGCCTGCGCGGCGTGGGCGCGGCGCAGATGCTCCATGAAGGCCTTGCGCTGCGCGTTCTGCGCGTCCACCACGCCGCGCGTCACCGCCATGGCGCTGTCCGACACCTTGCTCGCCAGCGACTCCTTGCTCCACACCACCCTGTGCATATGACGATTATAGCATACTACATGACATGCCAGCCCCAGGGTAATAATTAAGGAATCAAGTTTGCAGCTTATGTTTGAGTTAAGCATTATCTTGGATGATTTTAATGTTATGTAAATTCTGTTGTACTTGTTTTTTAAATGGCGTATTGTTAAGAAAAGGGGAACAAAGTCCAAGTAGGTATTTTCTTTATTACAAATAGGCCTATGAAAGCTCTTTCGAAACGTCAAACTAGTTGCAGCATGGTTCCAAAGAGTCGGTCTTATGGAGAAAAATCGGCTAGAAATTCCACAGAAACACGTCACGTAACAGTATAAACACCATTTTTAACTCATTGTCTATGGTTAATAAAACAGAACAATATATTTCAATTTTACAACGTAAAACGTGTGGTGTTCTTTTGTCGTGAATGGAACCGAAAAGTGTTTGACCCTGCAATGTTAGGTATTCATATTGAAGTATATAAGGGATGAGAAAACTTACTTGGCAATAACAGATCTGGTGCGATGCGCGAGTCTTGCCCACCTCTCCTCGTCTTGCCTCAACAGCGCAGCAGCCTCTGGCGCCAGCGCGGCGCTGGGCACGCGCTCGCTGAGCCCCGCCTGCGTGCCCACGGCCCACGCCCGCGCCCAGTCCGTGATGGCCAGCTCCACGGGAGCCGTGCCCGACTCCGCCTCCGCGTGGATGTGCTTCAGGATCGTCAGCAGGTATACTGCCAACTAAAGGACCAGCAATAGTTATGGTAACAGTAGGAAACAAAAGAGTTCAGATAATAAGATTAGTGGCCACTAGTAAGAAAAGAGATCTTATATGTCAATTATAGGCAAGGGTTTGCGATGCCTTGGTTATGCCACTTGGTGCGTCGGACTCAAAGGCTAAAAAGGCTCACCTTAAACTTATCAGTCTGTCTAATTAAACATGATTTCACAATGTCAATCAGCTCTATTAAAAACAGAAGAGATTTTTCTATAAAAGAATAGATCTTCAAAGCAATAAATTGAGTCTAGGTATTTCTTATGAGCCTTTGGTAGAGAACGAAGCCGTTATTACCTTCCTAAGATGCGCGGGGTCAGACGGCGTGAGCACGTGCAGCACGGGCGCGGGCGCGTGGTACAGCGCGCGCAGCAGCGCCGCCTGCAGCGCCCAGGCTCCTGGAGCAGGGGACGCCGCCCACCAGAACAACTCCTGCAGCGGCGTCGCCCAGTCCGCGCTGCTGCTCACCCACCACTTGGGCCGAGACGCGTTTGATCCGCTCACGGCTGGGGTGAATAAAGTTTTGCGTTTAGTAATAATATTTCAAGATTTGTCCTGAGATTGTGGTTGGATGATAATCATCATTCAATGATTTTTTAAGGTCGAAATACGGTATACTGTAATAGCCTCTTTATCGTCCCACTGCTGGGCACAGGCCTCCTCTCACACGGGGAAGGAGAAGAACATGAAAAAATAAGGAACAATGAGATTTTTTTCGTCTTAAATCGAGACAAACATCACAAACGAGACCGAGCTGCGGCTGCATGAATGTTGCAATTCAGTACATAAAGTGGAATCAGATGGCTAATTTGACAATTATGATTCAGTTCTAAAAATTCTATTGTTTACAATCAGTAGTATTTACTAGACTCACCGAGCAGCATGGTAGACAGCAGCCGGTCGAACAACTGCGCGTCATCATCGAGCGGCTCCCGCGGCGAGTGCGTGAGCAGGAAGCTGACGGCGCGGGTGACGGTGGCCAGGTGCCGCGCCGCCAGCTCGCCGCGCTCCGCCCGCGCCGCGCCCTCGCCGCCCAGCGACACCGCCGACGACAGCACTGCAACCATTATATGTATACCATTTAATGTACACCATTATGTATTACCCATAGGGGTAATACTTATATAATGGTACTTCCTTATATACTACCCCTATATACTCCCTTATGTACTTCCCCTATTTACCCCCTTATGTACTACCCCTATGTACTTCCTATGTATCCCATTTTCATAATTTACAACATTATGTAGCAGTTAACAGTTTCCAGTTTTCAAGGGGAATTTCCGTTGTTTGTAATGATTCTTTTATGGCGTTCTAATTCTCGCATATTTTTATGATATTTACTTTATGCATTTTTTTTATAATTACGTATTTTATTGTTTCTTTGTGCTAATCGACACATATTAACCCGATATACAGGAGTAGTTGTGAATGCCTACCGGTGGTGAAGTAGTTGTGCCTGTTGGTGGTGGCGTAGGAGGCGTGCAGCCGCTCCTCGAGGTGGTCGAGCTGCGCCAGGAACAGCGCCCGCTGCGCCGCCCGCGCCGCCGCCGCCGCGCCCGCCCCGCCAGACCACTCCGCGTACGTTAGCAGGTGGTGCAGCTCCGAGATCGTCTGAAGACAGGGAACACATTCCAATTACTTAATACACAATTCAAGTCACTTTGGAAAAAAACTCCAAGAAAAATGTCTGTCTATTACTGTTATGAAGCAAAAGAGAGTCTAAAACCAGCCAAATAGGAATCGGACACACGCATTTCGAGTTTTTTACAAACATATAAACGGCAAAAAAAAACCAATGTTGAATAAGAATCCTCAAAAAAAAAATATTGTTTTCGAAATTTATTACACTATACATATATACATCATCAGTGACATCAGTCTGATTAACGCAATTCATGAGAGACAGCTTGGTGACAGAGGCACGGATAGACTACAAACAAACGGTAAAAGGCTTACGTACTTAACCTTAAACCATTTTAACCTTTGAGATGTGAATTAACAACCTCGTCCTTGTTTGGACAACTTAGTAAAATACTACGTATTATTACTAAGATGTTTTTCTACAAACCTGCATACTATGTTGTGACGACAGCGCCTTGATAGCGACCCGGTTGAGCAGCTCAAATAGATCCTCCAGCAACAAGTCCCGACCCTCGAACGTGGTGTCCGGCATCTCTCCCACAGCGCGAATAGACCGCACTACCACCTCCACTAGGGCTATCTCGTTTAGAATCTTCAGCGATGCCTGTAAGTAACAATTATAGGAATGGATTTTTATATGGATTTAAATACCTATACATAGATTTTGAAAACCCATTGTACAAAGTCACAAGGATTCTATCTTGTCCTGGAATGTGATTCTTACAGAAATTATTATTGTAATCCGAAGTCTTCTGAGGCTGCCCTGCTCAGATTAGGCTTTTTGTAGGACAGAAAATCAAGCTATTTTTGTAGTACATTATGTTTTGGACGTGTGCGTTGCACTATTGCTATCAGTGTTATATTTTTCTTCTATGTAGAATCGGTCACCAATTTATCGGAGTGGGCTGGAAACTTTCTTGTAACAATGTTTTGTGAGTGTGATGTAGGCGTACCTTGTCGATGATGCGCCGCGCCAGCAGCGTGATGTTGTGCGCGAGCGGCACGTCGGCGAGGCAGCACGGCAGCAGCGCCAGCAGCGCCGGGCTGCGCTGCAGCGCCTCCTCCGACACGTCCGTCCAGATGTCGTCCTGGCATCACAACATTGTAATATAATCATCTATTTCGTTTAAACAAATATAATAATAATTGTTAATAAAATATATAATTATATCTGCATTATCTTACGCCAGCGGTTTCGTCCAAACCTACTTCTCAGACACGATTACAAAAATGCCTATATCCTTTCTCGACATATAGCCTATGTCTGGCCTAGCTAACACAGAAATATGTTTCAAATCGTTCTTGTATAAGCGCATTCATGTTAATCCAGTTTTTTTTTAATTTAAGGATATAGAAGAATTATCCAGACTTGTGTGTATTTGCTATTAAATTGCGTAGTAGACAATATATGATAAAGGAATTGGTTACTTACATCAAGTTGGTCTTCAAGCGGCACATCGCACTTGGTGAGTAGCGCGGCACATGCTGACGCCAGCTCCCACGAGCCTTCATATAGGGAGATCTATTACAAAAGTACACTGTCTAAGTAAGGCTTATTAAAATAGTATTCTACTAGTACATACTAAAATAAAATTAACTTACTGGGTGATTTAGCAGCTTGTAAAATCATGACTTTGTTAGTATAAATTGGATTCAAAATTGTCATGTAAATGCCATTAATCAAGATGTCTGTCAGTATACACCATGATGTGTACTACGCAGTGGTGCTGACCTGGTTGGCGAGGTGTATGTAGTAGTGCTGGTGCAGCAGCTTGCGCGCCACGTCGGGCGCGGCGCGGCGGGTGAGCGCGGCCAGCGCCCGCACGGCGGCAGCTCGCGCTCGGGCGCCGCGCTGGTTGCACAGCACCACCAGCGTCGACGCGCACACCGCGCCGCATGCCGCCTGCAATACACACAATTACTCCCTAGAAAAACTTATTCAACCCAGCTCTGGTGAACACTATACAACTCAGATACAACACACAAACATATTGGCGGATTTCAACATGATGAGTTTGTAAAATCTTGGAATGATGAATCAGTCTTTGAAGATTGATAGTCTATCAATCTTCAAAGACGAATTCATCATTCCTTTTTACATCGATCCTACTTTGTACATACAACCATCTTAGAATCAGCAGGAAGACGCGCGCCGACTTCACTAGATTTTCACTAGTTTCTGAGAGGGACAGCGCGAACGCAGTCCCTCACTACCAAAAATTACGCGTCCGAGTTATCCACATTAGGGATAATCGCAGGGGTCAACCCATCCGCAGTGCAATGGATGGACCTCGCCCTGGGGGAACCGCCTTCGTGATCACGGTATCCCCTACGCCAGGTAAGTATGAGTTCCCTACGGTACACAGCGAGGGTCGTTCAACGCCGGAGAATCTTAACACCGCGATACAGAAAACGACCCGAAATGTACAACGCCATCTATCGAGGGGTTTGGAACTTATACACAATGGCGGATAGAAGCATAAAAGTAACCCTCGCTCGGAGAGAGATAACAATAATGGTGCTATTGAATAACAATACCAGTGAAACGGGATAAAAATAGAAGGGTCGCCCATTTCAATTTCCAAATACAAGGAAAGATATAACAAGATTTATTTATTGTTGAGTATTGGTGGAAACAAAAACAAATTGCATTTTCTATAAGACTTTAGTAGTATTATCGGGATAACGGTTGTTTTATATAAAATACAAGAATAAACCAGTTTCAACAGGTGTGGAAAAAAACATGCTGGAATACATTATGTGTAACTTTACCTGCTGATGTTCATGGTCCGGCAGTAAGGCCAACGCGTGCCGTAACAGCAGAAGCAGTCCCTCACACGCCGACCAGCCTGACGCAGCACCCGCGCGGACACGACGCTGGAGACAAACCACGGTATACTTTATAGGAGAAACTGTATTATTGTTGAATTAAACAAGAAGAAAAATCTTTAATTAACTAGACTGAAAGTTAAGTCTAACTAATCAAATAGGTATTATGGTTTTGTATTAGGTATTCGTATAGGTTAAATATGGAAACTGTAAAATATATAAAAAGCTTATATTTCACGAAATATCAAGTACATCACAGAAGTAAGAAAATCAAGTGAATGAATCAATTTTTTTAATTTTAGTGAATAAATAATAATAATAAAAG
The DNA here is from genome assembly GCF_030705265.1 of Helicoverpa armigera. Taxonomy (NCBI): domain Eukaryota; kingdom Metazoa; phylum Arthropoda; class Insecta; order Lepidoptera; family Noctuidae; genus Helicoverpa; species Helicoverpa armigera. The sequence goes on along the minus strand of NC_087132.1, from coordinate 451,712 downwards.
CTATGTGTCTGTGTAGTACCTGATGGTATATCCCGCTGGTGTACAACTCGACAGTGGTATGGTTGACATCGTCGGCGTCCACCACGATGTAGTCGGTCAGCGCCTCGGGCGGCGGCTCCTTGTTCTCCGGCTGTGTACCCTCGTCAGCCGCCGAGCCTTCGCGCTCTGTTGTGCCGCTGCTCTCTAACAAACAAATACCAATGGTTATGTACACAAATTCGATCATTTCGACTTTGTACTGAACCTTCAAGCCTATCGCTATGGAATATATGGACTTACCAGCCGGTGTGTCCGAGTTCTCCGATGTGGAGGACACGGTGTGTTTTCTGAAAATAATAGGTAAATTATTACTTACGTTGTTCATAAGAACAATACGAATATTTAAAATGAGATTTCACGGTCTATTTTAGTAGTTTCTTAACCGCTATACTAAATAAAACGCATTACCTGCCTTCCTTAATCTGCGAGTTGATCTTAGACTTGAGTTGCTTGGTGGACTCAGTGCTGCCGCAGCTGCTGTCTATCCGGTCGTCGAGCTCGCGACTCTGCGCCTTATCCTTCAGGGAACTGAGACTGTTATCGTTCGACACGTCGTCGGTCGATGTGCTGGACACACTGGGTCTGTTCTCGTCTCTCTTCCTGACGCGTTTGGAAGGCCGCCGCTTCGTGGAGCTGGATGCGAACTCGCTCATCTCTTGCGTTTCAGATGTGAGTAGAAAGTAAAAGTTTGCTCGGGAATGTGTTACGAAGGTATCGCTAGCCTGATGAAATAAAGGTTTTAATAAAGTACCGAGTTTCAACTGAATTATGATGAATCGGTGAGAGATAAGGGTATTTTATTTGTAAGTGCGTGTAGATGAGGCTGTTGTTACCTGGTGCATGAGCAGCAGGAAGTCAGCGAGCGCGGCGAGGCGGCACAGCAGCGGCGGCGCGCCCACCAGCCCGCGCACCACGTCCACCAGCGCCGCGCTGCCCACGGCGTCCAGCGGACCGCACTCCGAGTTCAGGAACCGCTCCTGTATATAACCAAACAATGGCTACACTTTGCCACGCTGCGATCGATCGCATGTGGCCCGATGATTTATCGAGAGTTTCGTAACTTCAGCATGGGAAAACATGGTAGTTTGTAGTTGTTTGGACCTTGCAAGCCCGCAGCAGATGGTCGAGCAGCGCGCGGCGGCACATCTGCGTGTGGTTGCGCGGCGCGGCGCGGGTGCAGTGCAGCACAGCGCGTATGTACAGTAGCAGTACCTTGCAAGCCCGCAGCAGATGGTCGAGCAGCGCGCGGCGGCACATCTGCGTGTGGTTGAAGGCGCGGCGCGGGTGCTCGTCGCGCAGCAGCGCCCGCACGCAGCACAGCGCCAGCGCCCACGCCGACCCGCGCACCGTGGCGCGGCCTCCGTTCTGCTCCGTCTCCCACGTCAGCTCCTGAAACACAGAGCCACTGCTACACTCCACCTGCTACACTCCACGTAGTACCCACTGCGCGCGACCGACGGATAACACCGCCGCGGCTACGCGCCCGCGCGTCGCCGAGTGCCAGCGCGGGACGCGATTTCGCTTTCACTCAGCCATTACAAGGCGGAGTCTCTGGCCAACCTAACGGTTACGCGCGCCCCTCGTTGTGGCGCATAATGGCTAGTTACATTTACTTATAATATTAAATTATATTCAAATATTATTCTCCAAAACTGTCCTTATTGAAAAGCCCTCGTCAACAAAATAAAACGATTTTTGCAACACAACAGACAGACTCAGTGTGAATTTGACAAGCGTTAAAACAAAGAAACAGGGCGGAAACACCATAGTTACCTCTTCAGTGTCGAGATGCCTCCAGGCGTTGGCGAGCAGCACGAGCAGCTCGGGCTGCAGCAGCACGGCGTCGGTGCGCGCCGCCAGCTGCACGCTGTCGCCGCAGATCGTCAGCAGCGAGCTGCTGCACGCCTCGTCCAAGATCACCTGCTCAACATGTACCAAGTGCATAAACTTTTTATATTGAACAAGTAAGTAAAGGTAAGTCAGTTTTAGCCAATGTAATACCAAGGCAAATTACAAATCATGGATGCTATTTCGGCACTTAAAAAAAAATTAGTAGTAATATTTTCAATCGATAAAGTTTTAAGAGACTTAAAATTTCACATTACAAAACGTGGTGTTCGTCCATTTTCTGTACTTGAGGAGACTTTCAAAAATGCGAGGCTAGCGTTTTTTTTTTGGTATGGACAATTTGGGAAAAGGGCAAGGCGCAAAAGAGAAGGATTTATGTCTGTTTTAGTGTTCGTACCTTAAGGAGATGATGGGACACGCGGCAGGCGGGCGCAGCCAGCACGGTGAGCAGCATGTCGGGCGCCGCGTCGCTGTACAGCATGCTGTGCAGCCGGTTGTCCACCCGACACGCCCGCAGCAAGATGCCCAGGGCCGTCGCCTGCTCAGCGGCACTGCCTTCCAGTTCTACCACCTACACGTAACATTTATTGCTATTATTATATAACACTACGAAGGTTTGTCTTACATGAGCTTATCAATTTGGGCATTTGAAAATGATGATACCTAATCATAAAAATTCTTGTTTTTAAAACATTATATAGGTTTATTAAATATTGTTTTTTATAGGTATATAAAAACTGAACAAAAGATTGAAGATCAAACTTTTAAAAAGTTCGACTTTCATAAAAATTTAAGCTAAAAGAAGGCGCCCGACCTACTGACATAAATATAGCATCTCCACTGATTTCTTTCTTGCCTAAAACACTAAGATAAATTAATACTGACCCTAGCATACAAGTAGAGCAGCACATCAGGTCCGCCCAGCATGTATATAGCGGGCGTGAGGCCGCGGTGTCTGCTAGCTAGCGGCGCGGCTGTCCACGTGGTGAACAGCGTCTCGGGGATGGACGAGCCCGCGCCGCCGCTCGCGGCACCTGATGCTGATGCTGACATCAGACCTGCTGACGAGGCTACGCGACCGGCGAACACTAAGGAACATACAAATTTCAAATGAGTGTGTATACCACAGTTGCTATTAGAAAATGTTAACTGAGAGAATTCCCTAGCATGGAATTTTATAACTTTCACTGATAGCAATAGAACACTGAATAGGCCTACGATGTAGTATCCTCGTGTACTGAAATGCCACTATATTTTCGAGTTACTTTTTCGGCATATTATACGATATATTATCAGTAACGTTTGCGTATTTGGATGATGGACTACTTTCATCAATCAGTGTTATATTGCAATGAGTTTTATTCAATTTACCTGTGGGTAGCGCAACTGTCTGATGGTATAAATTCATGATGTTGGGCGCACTTGCAGAGAAGGTGAGCAGCAAGTTATCATGTAGCTCCCGTAATGTTGTCGTCGATATTTCAAATACCTGCAATTAACCCGAAGATTAGCCAACTGAACCGAAGTTATATATCAAACAGCCTATTGACAAGTTCGTTACCTGATCCCAGTCGATGTTGGAGTCTAGTACATTAGGCGTCAGTATCAGTGGATAGTTCGGTGATTCACATCGCACCTGAGTAAAAAAGAATTAAAAGTTAATACATTTTATGTAGATTGTATATGTTCACTTTGTTATTATTTAGTTGGTTAGATTTAACGTGCAGTATTTCAAAATCAAATGTTTTTATTTCAAATAGGCCTTTGCAGGCTTCTATGAAACGTCATACTAATTGCACGGTTCCAAAAAGTTTTAAGGTTATATTATATTGGGTTAGTACCGCTAAGCAATGCCGCGATTGACCCATCCGTGACTTGATGTAACCTAGCAGACTAGAGTACCTGGGTATATGGCACCTACCTGGCAGGCGTGGTCAGGCCCGTGTGCGGTGAGGTGCAGCGCGGTGTACTGCGTGAGCACGGCGGAGCGGTACAGCGATGCACCGGCCATGTGGTATGCGCCGGCGCCGGTACCACCCGGGCAAGCATGCCCCAGCAGCACTACCGTCGGTGTCACCTTGCGGACTAGGATACCTGACAACGTTACACAATAACGTTAAGATTCATTCATGAGATTAAAAACTGTGAAATGCTAAATTAACGTCATGAACGTGCAACAACCTCTAAAAACCTTGAAAAAAAATGAAAAAGGGTTTCAGATCCACAAAAAGGACAAGAAGGAGCCAACCCGTATGTAAATGTAAACAGTTCATGACATAAATAAAGTGATATTAAAAAAAAATCCTTACCTTGAACTGGCAGCGTTACTACTTCACACTCGTAGCCGTTTACATAAAGTGTCACCTACGAAACAAAATCACATGTCACTAATTGTCTTTAAACAATAAATAATTCCCATAACATGTAAACCTCTATACCTGCACATAAATATGTCGCTTATAGACGAGCTCCTTAACATTTAGAGCGACGCATGTCCACTGTCGCGCGGGCATGTCGGTGGTGACGCGGGCCTCGCTCACGATGCGGTTCAGACCAACCTCCGGACGGGTTAGACGGAATGTGAATGTGCCTGAAAAGAACGATACACAATTTTATTAAAAAACTTATTCAGTATATTTTTTTATAACGGCATTTATTTTTCTTATGTGTGAGATTTTTTGGCCAATTACGATGGTATTTATATGGCAAACCATGTCGATGCAATTAGGGTGTCAATTATAATTATGGTTTACGAGCATACCTGTGTTAGTATCGAGCCAGGTGTCCAGCATGAGCGACTCGTGTCCCACCGACACGATGTGCGAAAGTTCGGTCGGCTTGCTGGACGCTTCCTTCTTAGGAGACTTCTTTTGTTTGGCTTCTGTGTCTGATGACTCGTCGTTGAACTCGTCTGTGCCGTCTGTAAAATACATAGATAATAGTTATTTGTTATACAAGAGTGCAAAGTTGCTTTTTAACCGCGGGCTCAATTTTGATGACCGAGCAAGCGAAGGATTCTAAAATTAAAACACGAGCGTTTCAATAATTAGAATCCTGAGCGATAGCGAGGGAATCAAAAGAGCACAAGCTGAAAAATCTTTGCACTCGAGTGCAACACGTAACTTTTCATCCCACCTCATCGAGGAAATTTAAAAACAAAATGGCGCGCACATATGAGTATCAAATTAAAAAGAAGTACCTATTAAAGTTCATTTATTTGAAAACTCAGTTTAAAAATGAAACGAGGTCAAAAACCTATGTAAAAACAATAATAAAAATTACTTAATTAACTGAATAATTATTTTAAACAGTATTTTATTTGTTGAATATGTATTTGTTTGAAAAGTCTTATCAAGATTGTCACAAATGGAGTATTGCACACGATGTTCTAAATTCAAATCACTTTGCCGCTCTAGACTCTAGAGGATAAAAACGGCTTTTGCGCTCAGATATCAAAGGGTAAAACTACTCTTTCCGAGATGGTGGGATGAAAAATTCTTTTAACATGTATAATTATTTATTTTATTCTATAATATAAAAATGAATCGCAAAATGTGTTGGTAAGCGCATAACTCAACAACGCCTGGACCAATTTGGCTAATTCTTTTTTTGTTGTGTTTGTTATAGTCAGGAGAAGGTTCTTATGAATAAAATAGGGTAAAGTAGAGAAGTCAGTTGACGAGAGCGAAGCCGCGGGCAAAAGCTAGTATGTAGTTATATAAAAATGAATTGCCGTAGGTGACAATACCAGCAGCCCATCGTTAAGAGCGATCTCTTCTACACAATCTTTGGAGGGATAGTGACGAGAATTAATATATTCTAAGTTAGGCAAAGTGGACACTGGGCTCTTATAAATAAAGACGATTTTAATTGTATTTGAGTTAAAAACTAGTTTTTTTTATCACATTTTGTTGATTAATTTGCGTCAAGCGAGTCTGTAAAGTGGTGGAAGCATATTGCATTTGAGCACGTACCCCAGTGGTCAGCATCGGGCGTGGCGTGCTGCTGGTGCAGCCACAGCACGAGCGCGAAGCCCGCCAGCCACGGCGCCCAGCCCGCGCCCTCCACGCCAACCCGCACCGCGTGGCACGACCAGCACGACTTTATACCTGACACACCACATACACCATCGTTAATAGGTAGGTAAGACAAGTACCTAAAATGATACGCATCGATTTTTTCGCTGTGTGTGTAAACAATAGCTAGTAGACGTAAATAATATGTTACCAGCTCTAAGATGTGATTCATGGAATTTCTTGGCGAGGTTCTCAGCGTGATGACTCTGCGATGTCGTAGAGTTCACTACCAAGTAACTTAGTTCTTCCGCTAAGGACTGTATGCCATCTGAAAATAGTAACCATCACAATTAACTAAGATCACTATTAAAAATTCTTTAGGACCTGGAACTTTCAACAGCCGTCAGCATATGAACTCTAGAAATAAGCTACTGCCTGTACACCGTTACATTGTTTTAGCGAAACAGTTATTCCATAAAAATAGAACTCTATACGGACAATATTTTTTTTTACTTATTTTTTTGATCTAAAATGCCAAACGAGCTTTACTCGTGATATCTATTATGATTCTTTATGATTATGTTTTTTTCTATTAGGATTTTTGGGATTAAAACGATAAAAAAGCACACTTACCAGTATTATCAGTATCAACCGGGAATGTAAGTATACAGTCAGGCGTATTATACGTCGCAGTGGACACAAGGCGATGTAACGCCCCCAGCAGCATGCTGAGCGGCGGATTTTCTGCTGTGAACAGCTTGAGAAACGCTGCTAGTTCCGCCGGCTCTATGCTCTGAGAGCCCAGCACGTGGATCAGCTCGAGAATGCTGCGTTGGAGGTCTGTTGAGAGAGAAATATGTCTTTTAGTTAGAATACTCATGAATCGGTATATGATGCGGAAGAATGAGGAAGGCTTGTGAGAAAGGTTTACAACATGAATGTGGATCCATATTTCTTTGATTATCCCCTAGTCGAAGGGGATAATATTTATAGTAGAATGGGATGGCCAATGGATTGTGTGAAAGTCCGTATGGTTTGAAAAAATAATACTTGTGGGATGACGCAGATAGAAGAGTATAGGCGAAGAGCACATGCTGTTCCACTATAAATAAAATTGTGATAAAGGCAGGAGAAGGATGGTGAGAAATGAGGTGTTAGCAAAAACATTGAATTTAGTTAGGTATGCTATACCTTCAAGGCGGTCATCCTTAGCAGCGAGCAGCCTGGCGGGCGCGGGCGCGAGCAGGCGCGCGAGCAGCGGCGAGTGCATGGGCCGGGCGCGCGCCAGCGCCGCGCCCACGCGCCCGCACCACGCGCGCGCCACGCCCACGCCCAGCCGCCACGACGAACCGTTTGTACCACCCTGCTCCTTGCTGCCCACTAGTCTGTACAACAACATGTACTACGCTACAGAAGCTATCTTCCCATCCTAACACCAAAGAATACAAACTTTTGTGACAAGCGAATAAGAAACAAACAATTGAATTGATTTTGACCGTCATCTGACACAGTAACAGTGATCGACGGATAAATGCGGCCTATGCGATACAAATGCAAATGTTAGTTTGATTGTTTGTTTATTTACATTTTGAAGGAGAAAAAACGTAATATTTAAATAATTTAGTAAGCAAAATATTTCAATAAATTATGCTAATATCATAAACCAAAATACAAATTTTCTAGACTAATCTGTTTATTGCGTAATATACACGCAAGTCTAGTGCTGCAAACATCCTTATAATAATAACTGCTTCGTTGTTCAAAACATCATTAAACCAGTAAGTTATTCGACTTAGTTAAATCAGCAGACTACGTTAAATATAACTAAAAATGCATTTTGATTTCGATTTTCTAGAAACTGAGTTCATATTAACATTTTCGTATCGTAAATATTGTAGAGCCTGACATGCCAGGTACACTACCGATATAATAATTCTATTATGCATAGGTGTCTAAAATCTGGTTTGAAAATTATTTTAAAGTACAAAATCTATAAAAAAAACTCATTCATCCACTTTAAATACCTACTAAAATATTCCACTTGTAAGCCAATTTAATTAAATACATATTATTGACTTGAAAATTGTTAACAAAATTATTATTGCATGCAATGTTACTAAATATAGAACTTTAAGCTACTATATTGAATATTCTGCAACTTGAAATGGGTTTTTTTTAAGTAGTTTTATAGTTACCGGCACGGATATTAGGCTCTCGGCTGAAGAGTGGGGATCGCTTTGCGCACCCGTACGCATAAGGCAATAAGGCAGTAAATCGCTTCTGCGCAGGTGAAGGTCATGGCTCGATATCCGTGCTGATAACTTTACCTAATATGAAAATTCGTATCCGACACGTCTCCGACCTGGCATACTAGACAGATTTAAACACAAGTAACTAGAAATATGTGATGAGTAGTAGAATAAGGTGATGCGTACTTGTCGATGAGCTGCGTGAGTATGTCGACGACGATGACGCACAGCTCGGGGTGCGCCAGCTCGCCGCTCTTGCTGTACTCGCCGCACTCCGCGCTCAGCTCGCCCGACGGCAGCGAGATGCCTGACCAACAACATAACTACAGGCACTATACACTATACAAACTTATGGTAAACTACAGCTGTTGGCTGATCTTAATGCCATGACAACAATTGTGTAACACTTTGCCCGCATCTACGTTATGAATAACATCAAAACAAAAACACAACAAGTGTTTAGTTTGTCTTATTATATAAGGCAACCGAACCAGCAACTTAAAGTTTTAACACATAAAAATGCGAATAAAAACACGTGGGTCGCACTATTTTAAAATTAGGAAGATAGATACGTAGACGATAACACGAGTCATTTGTTTTTTATCTCCAAAAAGTTTACCTTCGAAATCGAAACTGGTCGGGCTCTCCATAATGGCACTACACATTCCGCTGTATCAGTTTTCACAAAAAATCACAGACAAAAGGTTTTGTATTAAAGCTTTACATGTTAAAGTTGAAGTGTTTTCGGGTCTTACGAGTAGAAAAGATACCGGTATGTCGGCATGCGGGGAGTCACTGACCAGTGACCACGCACTAGAGCTAGGTGCGGACGAACTAGTAGGTGGCCAAACTTTGGTGTTATGTAAATGATGGAGTCTGCTACAACTGCTTCACATGCTTTAGTTGCGGAAAGCCTTCGCTCGCTACAACTACACTATTCCGAGTAGTAGAAGTGCTCAGAATGGACTGCGTGTGATTATTTGTTTGTGTAAGTAGCAAATATAACTATCACGCTTTTTAAAGCTTTACACTTGTAAAGCTTTCATTTGAATGTCGTTCTCTAGTTGAATAAATCGTAGTAGTATCGAATGAAGGCGAAACTTATGTATTTATTTGTAAAAAATAATAAATATGCTTTAGCATATTAAATAATAATATGTGAATGTGTTTATTCTTATGTTTACATATTTATGGCAACAAGTTTTTGAGAGGTTTTACCTTGTGTTTTGATGCAAGAATGCAGACTAGTTGCCATGTTCAAATGTTGTAATAAGAAAATATGTGTGTGTAAATATAACTTATTACCTGAGGATATAGTAGACATGGAGCCAGACAGTTTCCTGGTCCTGTACAGCGGAGGCACATCCAATTTGCCCACTTCCACATCCGCCTGTATAATAAATACAGATTTATTTGTTTGTTTACATAATGAGATATCTAAAGGTAAACTAGGTTGCAGAGTGGTTCGACAGCAGGTGTTTAAAACGCCAAATCACGCCACTGAAAAAATACATAAATTTTTGCGGGCTATCTGTTAGGTAACAAATTGAGGAAGTCAGAACAAAATTACCTAGGTAATTTATATGTATTTGTAACGACTGGGCGTGATTTGCAGCATATTTTAATGTACTGCTGGTAGGTATAAAAAAAGACAAAACGTTATGTCTTGCGTACAACATTTTCTGTGTTGCATCATTCAATAGATTTTTTGGCTTGTGAATTGTCTGATATTTTTATTATAAAGCTATTCATTGTACGCGTTTAAATTCCAAATTGTACGCTTGCACGTGGAGCAACACGGGTATTATAAAGACTTTTTGTTCCGAAAATCCAAATTTGCATAGAGCGGGAAATTAGATCTAATAAATAATTATGTATCTGCTGCCAGATTATATTGAATGCAGGAAATAAGTATGCGGCTCTATCGTGCAATATATAAGTTTGTTTTTAAAAATAAGCAAAGCTCTGAAGCTCCTAAATTATGAGTCACTTTTAAAAATGTTGTGTAACTCGTCATTTGGGCCCACGCCTATGTCTCGTTAGTAATTTACCGCTCAAATCAGCGCCATCATCACAGCGCGGTTGATTACAAAATAACGTTAGATAATCGTAAAAGTACAATGTACTTTCGACAGCATTTGAGTTATCTTTTATGAATGACCTGAGATGATGAGTTTGAACTGAGAGGTTGAACTCTTGGTGATCTTAATTATATACTTAAGCCTTCCTCGTGGACCCATTTTGGAAACCGCATGATAATACATATATCGGCAGTTGTGAGTTCACCTATCCTGGATAGACAGAGGCGGAGGACTTTTACATATGTATGTATGTATGTAGTGACGTACTGACCTCGTAGCCCTCATCGGGTCGGCTGGAGTAGGGCTCGCTGTGCTCGCTGGCGTAGGGCCCCGCCACGCTGTCCTCGCTGGAGGAGCACTCGGCGGAGCTGCTGCCCGACGCGCACAGCAGCGGCGGCACCTGCCCGCACACTGCACTTTGTCAATATCGCATGCCACACAACACCACTACAACGAACTTCAATCTTAATTGTTAGTCAATAGAGTTCACTTAGAATTTCCACTTCCTTAATCATTGTCATCCTCCGAGTCTTTTCCCAAGTAAGTTGGGGTCGGCTTCCAGTCTAACCGGATGCAGCTGAGTACCAGTGCTTTACAAGGAGCAACTGAATTTCCACTTCCTTAATATTGGCTACTAAATCAATCTTAGATGATAGAACTTGCGCCATGACGCAGTACGGAACAGAACTCAATGGGACGGTTATTATCCAATCTAGCGTCCTGTGGCACCCATCAAGTTAACTGTGTATCTATCTAACTGTCACTTTATATTCGTATACAAAGCATGAGTTTAGTTTGGTGCAGCTGCACTGGTCAATAGTTTCCTGATCAATTACTCTGTTAACATCCTTATACATGGTTTAATCACTTTCAAATGTCTGAAACACTGTGTGTATATGTCACATAATGTAAAACCAATAGAAACGTCCATTGGTTATATTAAACTGTACAGTTTGGTAATATACACTCCCACAACCTTCGGAATATTTTGGTGTTAGCTGGAGCGAAAGCGAAGCCTTGCAAGTTTAGCTGAACTTGACATATAAGCATATAACTAATGACACGAGTGGTACTTAACTATTTTCGTCAATTAATACTTTTAGTGAAAAAGTATTAAAGAAAATAGTTTTCAAAAAATTAAGTGTATTCTGCTGTTCGATATTATTTTTTTACTATTATAATATTGTGTATATTATGTATTGTTAATTGTAACAATTAACAATATCGAACAACAGAAAGCACTTAGTATCAAATGTCAGCTCGAAATAAAAGTACCTAATGATGTTTAAAGATTAAAAAAAGGCTTATTTATAATCGATATTGTATTCATTAATATTTTGTTATAGTTGTCTTGGATGTTTTCTCACGTGTGATAGGTACTCTATGGCTTTGGCAAATATTCATCACATGGCAGATCACACTGATTACAGTTACAGCTTATCAGTGTAATCTAATAATTATTTATTCATTCACTAATAGCTTCCAAACCATTAGCATTCATTGACGTCATAGTATTCTAATCTAGCGGATATATGGCTGATCATTAAAGCTTTCACAGGTATTTAAAAATGCAAGGAAGAACGAGCTATAATATTATTATCACTTATACAAAACTTTTTAATCACTGTTACTGTTTATTAGGTAATTACTTAAAAAACGAATACTGTTTTTTAGGAAAACGTAGACAGTCAAGAAGTTCCTACAGTGTGGAATCTATCGAATATACATTTGATCAAAAATATGCACAAGGCAATAAATGAAAGTTTGGCCTCGATTTACAAGCTTTTATTTTGCATAAAATTGCAGAAAGCGTATTCTGCATAAATATCTCATTGATATAAACTTAATCATTTCCAAAAAAAGTTGAGAATGTTATTTTTTTTCTGCGGCTGGCGTTTTATCCTAGTTTTATCTAGAACAAGTAGGAATTACCTATGTTGAGCAGTTTACTATCCTGAACAATTATATTATTTATTGGTAAAAAAATAAATTCCCATAGTGCAAAACAACAGTTATGACATAAAACAACAGTTATGAATGAGTCAGGGAGGCAAACAGCCTTCGTATTCTCTGGTATCGTACAGTCGAGGTGTACCGACCGCAAGGAAACCCGATATTCTTCACCTACATCAACGTGACCCATCACTCCTGATAGTTACAATTCATTTAACGCGTAGACGACTAGTGGCATACTCCGACATCGTCAGTTCCATAATATCAGATCAAGCAAGGGTAGATTTTGCAATAAATATCTATGTAAATAAACTTATTTCTATTCAAAGTTAGGCTCGGAAATTTATTTGCTTGCTAAGTAAACTGGAAATTATGCTAAGAAACCAACTTATAGTGGAACTTATGGCACTGTAATAGAGAAGTTTATTCAAAAAGCGCGCAGAAGATGTTCTACCTGATGTGACGCAGTCCCGGCTCGCAGATAGCTCCATAATTACTCCGATTAGTCACACACACATACACATAATCACACACTAGTAGAGTCCTATTAGACAATTGAGTATCAATAATGAGCTAGTTAATAATAACGAGCGCGATGTATGCATCTGAGTGCAGTGTCGACGGCGGCGTAGCGGCTAATGACTGATTCTAGCTTGTCAACTTGTAAAGCACCACTAATAGACTAATCTACGCTCTAGTGTTTTGGGGCGGAGCGGTCAAGTGAGAGTTGTGGCAGAGTAGCCTGCCGTTTGTGTTTAGTAGGAGAAGCTAACAAAAATGTATACAATTTTCTTTTTTTTTAATAATAATATTTGTTGCTCTGAGTTTGCGCAAAAAAACCTGTACACAAATCCATTCGAATCAGGAAGCATTCGGAATTCCAATATATCAAAGGATGCTCCAAAGTGATAATTTTTTTCATCGATAGAGGTCCAATTAAGTACAGTTTCGGTTGTGTGAGAACCGGTCCGGTAGGTAGCGCTAGGACCCGCCCACTGCTCATCATTCTATTAGTGTCACATTACTAGAAATTTATTTGTTTACAAAAATACAACAAACATTTGATAATTGGTATAATGTATTTTGTGTTCATACCCTAAGACGTTTTTCAAAGTTTTAACAACGGTTCTTTGTTCGCATGATGGTCAAAGTATTTTTTTTTGCGGAAATAATGATGATTGCTCCATTCTTTTATCTTATGAATGAGGCCAACAACGTTATAGCCTCTTAAATTAGGTGAACAAGAAACCTGTTTGTATGAAGTAGTTTATGGGACGTTCTTCTAATATGGAACACAAGGACCTAAAATAAGACTTGTAGTACATAGCGATAGCTTCGCACTAGCAGGTCAAGGTTAACGAAACCTTTTCTCAAATTCGTCAGTTACACGTGCGTTATATGAATTATTGGAGCTTTACCGAGCTGGTTTTGCGAATAGCAAAGCCGGATCACTACATAATTATTATAATTTTATAAAAACGTTACGTTAGGTACTAAAATTCCAATAACAAGACCCACCTAAAATACTTATAATAATGATTGCTAATGAGATACTTTAATTTATTTTAATAAGAATAAAAAAGTTGTTGTAGTACTAACGACGGTTTGTATGCATATATAATTTGCATAGTTTATGTAATAGACAGTCCTAGGTTTTAATTACGGTCATGCACTTTATCATACAATTTAAGCATGAGAACCTACAGAATATAACATACATTAGATTTTTGTCGTTACATTTGATGCTTATAGAATATTGAGGTTTCATTTCTTTAATGACTAATTCACGTCAGAGGCTGTCGTATGAAATAAAACTAGAGCTTGTTAGATGATTAAACAACTACCTACATCTCTTTTTATGTAACTCTCCCAAAACGGGCCTGCTGGAAGAGATTATTTAAAACATAAGCAGTGTCTTTGTACTTGATTGTTCTAGATTTCTTTATTATTGTATTGTCGTGTGTATAAACTTAGGTACGGTATCTACACGGTACCTTAGCATGCGTAATCCGCGGCATGACGTGCACGCGACTGGGCCGCGCCGCCGCCACGCGGATGAGCGCCTCGCACAGCGCGCGCAGCCCCGCGCCGCCCTCCGCCGCGCCGCCCGCGCACAGCGCCGCGCGGACCAGCGCACAGCTCGTCTCTTTGGATCGCCCTGATGTCACATCTGATAGAAAAAAAAAACATTTAATCAAACAAGGCTGAAAATCAGCGTAAAAAAAGAAGATCGTATCTGGGAAGAAGTGGCGCAACAAACTCCCCAGCAAAACATGTCTGTCTGTTTGTACCGTACCGTTTTATCATAGTTGAATTGTATGTGAAGGCTTATCTCCAAAGACCAAGATTTCTGACGCCTATACCTATTTGTATGCCAAGCCTCAAGGCTTATTGTAGAAAGTTGCAAAAAAACTAGAAAGTATTTTCAATTTGAGATACAGGATCAAAAATAATCGCTTTGAGAACCTTTGTTCATTGAAAATTATATTTGTCAAAAAGGATTACCTACTTTAGTCATGAAAAGTGTTCGATATCATTTGATCAACGCCACTGCACTGATGTACAACTATTTGTAACCAAATCAACTGTGAAATGATCAGTCTGCGAGCGACACGTGATGGCAAAATTAATGCGCCATTAACGACTTTAATTCCATTAGCACTAAGTTTATAATCGTTTAACATTGGATGCGTTATTCCGAACCAGACGTTGTCCCCAAACGATAATGACACCTAATCCAAAAGTTTTAAAGTGCATTATAAATTGTATGATGTTTCTAATACTCCTGACAGTGTATGAAACAGTATAGGGCTTCTTCTGTTGTGCTCGGGGTGTCGGATTACAGCGGGTTATTGTACAACTGTTCTATGTTAATAAAGTTATGGGATTAGTCGGATAAGTTGCTCGGCTTATGGCACTAGTCATCACAATTGATCAAGTATAGGTGGGAATTATTTATTTGCTGTCTTCGCTGTAATATTTGACGTCATAGTTGTTTACCAATACAACATAATAAATTAATGTAAATGTAGTATCTTTAAAACTTAAAATATTCTGAATAGCATTCTAGATAACACTCTTGTAAATGTTAATATCGATTTAATAATAAACAAATCATGAGATTCGCAGAAGTTACACATTTGGTCATATACTTAAATGGTTCTTAATTAAAAGACCCCCAATTTTTTAATGACTCATTCTTAACTCATTCTAATGTAATTAGCGGCAAATTATTCCACTGGTTGCATGCGTTTTGATTTACGACACTGCCTGCTTTAATGCCCTGATCCAATTTGGAAAGACTTCATAAAATTGTATGCAATAATGTATGCTGAAAGTACTGACCTGAGGCGGAGAGTTGCACGGTGAGCAGCGCCTCAGTGATCTTGATGAGTATCCGCATCTCCTGCGGCGCGCAGTCGCAGTGGCACAGGTAGTGCAGCAGCAGCTTGAGCAGCGCGTAGCTGTCGAGGAAGGCGGCCTCGCCCGTCACGTACTGCCGGAACATCGGGCTGTACAGGCACAGGTTGGCGCAGCTCCTCCAGAACGTGCACACGTTCTTCACTATCTCTATGTGGTCTTCTATCGTCTGCTCCACGACGTTCTCGCTGCACGCGTAGGTAGTGTTTATCGACTGCGGCGCTGAGTGCTGCGTGGCGCGCAGCTCGGCGGGGTGGATGAACGCCAGCATGTCGCGCTCCCTGCTCACGTCACACAGCTCTGCGAACTTCTCCCCCGGCAGCTTTAGCCGGTATATCTTGTAGCACTTGTCCGTCATTTCGGCTAGAGATTTGAACAACATCTGCACCGACGCCAGTGTGCTCATCTCTCTGTAGTAGGTCATGTCAGAATTTTCCTTCATTAGTTTAAAAACTTCAACGATGATTGCGATTTCTAATATAGAACAGCATTGATTGGAGAATTCTGATAGTGATACAAGTTCCAGTACATAACTCAGTCCACCCTTCTGTATGAATTGTTCGGCGAACGACACCGTATTCAATAGACTAGCGAAAATGTTAAGACAAGATACTGTTAAGAAATATGCGGACTCTTCCATGCGTATGATGTATCTGTGTTTGGCGACAATGAACGTGGGGTATATGACGCTGAAGAGCAGCTCGTACTTCATCTCCATGCGGCACTTGGGCGTGACGCGCAGCAGGTGGCTGACGGTGGCGTGCAGCACGTTGCTGTGGTTGTCCAGCTGCAGCAGCGAGTTGTAGTGGTACAGGAACGACCACACGCTCTTCCTCTCGATGGGGCTGATGCCGTGCGAGCACAGCTTCTTGTTCACTTCTCTCTTGTCTTCACTTGGTTCACAAATAGAGCATGGAAGTTGGTCTGTCACTTTAGGTATGAGAATACTCGCGCCCAATTCTCCATAGACGGTATGCTCCAACACTTGGAGACAGAGGGAAGCGACGCTGCCGTGCGTGAGCATGAGCCTGACGATGGTCTCCATGAGCAGCGCGGGCTCGAGGCAGCAGCAGACGCCGCAGCTGAGCATGACCTTGAGCACCTTGTGGCGCAGCAGCGCGTGCGCGGCCAGCTCGTCGTCGGCCAGCAGCGCGGACAGCGTGGCGTAGAGCAGCGCCACGCAGCAGGCGGGCTGCGGCGGCAGCGCGGCGCGCGCGGCGCCCAGCGCGGCGTGGTGGTGGTGCAGGCCGCGCGCCACGCGCCCGCGGCACGCCTTGTGCCGCGCGCGGCCGCACGCCGCGCCGTGCACCACCTCCGCGCGCACGCGCTTCATGCCCACGATCAGCTTGCCCACCGTCTCGATCAGCTTCTTGATCAGCACCACCACCTCCTCCTCCTCCGCCGGGATCCTGATCATCAGCTCCATACAGTCTTTCAGCAGTCCACCCTTCTGGCACTCGCCGTACAACTTGAACTGGTCGGTGAACTCCCTGAGCTTATCGACGCTGCGGCACTGCATCAGCAGGCAGTGGAAGAACGCAGTGATCGAGTACGCGATTCCGAATACAAATTTGAGCAAATTTTCCGATTCAGTCTTATCCTCTTTTCGATTCTGGTATTCGAGTTTGTTTTGTCTACATTTGGAGATGAGGTCTTCCAATATGCGGAGCAACATCGGTAATATTCCGTTGTTGATCAGTTTGGCACAAAGATCGGAATGTATTAGGACCTGGTCTAATGACACCATTAGCAGTTCTGTTAGTGCGACCTTTATCCTAGATACTTCTTGAGTATTATCTTGTTGTGACTGTGGCAGTGAAGTAAACTGTAACGAGCACAGATTACGTAGCGAGAAGTTAATGCATTGCATCGAGATCTGTGACCCCTCGGACCCGGACAGGCTGCTCTCAGCCTTGCACAGCTCCTGCAGTAGGTCTGTGATGATTAAGGTAAATTGGAATGTTGTGATTTCTGAGTTGATGATTTCCCTGTGTTTATCGTTCATGTAATCATCGGCTTTTGGCTTTCCTTTTCTAGGAGTATAGAAGGGATCGTAGTACGAGTCGTTCGGGTACTCGTTAGAAGATTTAGTACTGTTAAAATATTCGAAGTCATCGTTGGGCGTGCACACTTTGATAGTTAGAGAGCGGTTCAATATCTGTAGGTCGTCATTAGAGTCCGCGGACTCTGACGACTGGTCTGTATGTTTGGAAAGCCTCTTTTTTGTTCGTTCTAGGGAATCTAGTTTGGGCAACGTTGAGTGTCGCGACCTGTTGACGACAAAACACATACAGTAAAATGTACAATTTAAATAACAAGTTATAGAACAAAAAGTAAGTGTTGAGTATGTCCCGTACCTGCCAGTGACGGAGCCTCTTTCCGACGAAGCAGCAGAGTGCACCTTGGAGGTCTGCCCACCAATAGGCTTCTGTTTTGACCATATTCTGCAACAAAACGTATTGCTTAAGCAATCAACAGTTCAGGTTGGGAAAAGCATCGAGATTTGTGGCGTAACAACTATGTTAGAAATATTTATAAATTGTATACAGATTCCCCAAAACAAACATATCTAATCTAACACACAGTATTCTACCGTCATAAATGATATCACGCTAAGTAAACAGACACGCACAGTTATTTACCCAACAATTCCAGAAGGTGTTCCATATATATTTTCGATATGTGTCGCGGTGTCAAGGGCAGACAAGGTCTGTGCGGTAACGTTACACTATACCTATTCTTGTTTACATCGGCCCTGTGATACATGCACCCATAGATTATATACTAAATGCACCTATACATGTGCACTGGGCTTGATACAATACTGTTTATGTACCGCGTATGTTACTGTGATAGCTACCGACAAACAACATTGTTCGAACAGTGTTATTTATTTGGGAATAGAGAGTAGGTCAGGACTACTGCGTAACAACAGGTTGTGCGTGTCTTATGTGTCTAAGATTGAGGTAGGCAGAAATTCACATTTACTACTAAATTTTTCCTAGTTATATCAAAACATTCCGAATGTCATTTCTTATTCTTTCCAGCTATACCCACGGAGAATCAGGTGTTAATTACTCAGATGTACGAATCACATACCTATTAGAAAACAGCTGGTGTATCGGCGTCCGTGGCGTAGGGGGAGACGGCTTGGTGTTCACGCTGGTGTCGCTGGCCGCGCCGCTCAGCTCGCCGAACAGCCAGATCAGCACCGAGCTCAGTTGTCGACAGCATGACAGACCCTGACCAACAAACAAACAAAATTATGCTGTAGTAAATGTCACCAAAATAACAATCAGGATAAAGTCTTTTGATAACTTTAGACAGTCATATTGCCTGATCAATGATCACATCAATATTATACAATTTTTACATAGCATAATCATTAGGCTGGCTGATTACATAATTTTTATGAAAAAAATCTGAAGGAGAGTAACAATCAGATATTTATTTCTGGCATGCTAATTACCGGCTATTTATAACTCTCAAAAGGTCATTAGGAACATTGATACATGTGCAGCTTCAGTTATCAAGTGGTGGTTGTTGCTGCCAGCGATACTGTATCGCCAGAGCTATAGGTTATCGAACTCTAATTACTACACACAAACTGACAAACAGTCAGTAAACAGGCTCGTTACGTCTCCTACGAGCCTCGCAGCATACGTGCAACACAACACGTCAATATGTCAGACAAACTGTTGTTTACATAGATTCAATTAGTCATAAACGCTACTTGATAACACCTTATCTAGGATACTACTCTGTTTTATACAAGGATAATTTTGACGATTTTCCGCGGTGAAATGAGTACGATATAAAGATCTGAAGATAGGACCGGTCAAACAATGTTCCTATTGTAATTGTTAACGTTTGTATTATTTTTAAGAGCACGCTGATCGGAGAGCATCGGAAAATACTGACACAGATGCATTGCAATTTACTTAATAAATGAACTAGATTACTTCGACCTTCTTGATCAAGGTACTGAAAGATTTTCGATTTCCAACTTGTTTATACATATATATACCAAGTTTCGTTGCAATACTTATTATATTTTAACCATCGGTGGCTGAAATGAAAACTTCCTGTAGGTGTTGAACCTGTTTTCAAATATTACGTATGTCTACAAAGCAAATAAACAGTGAGATAGGTACGTGTTGTAGACAAGACTTCCGCGCATGTTTGCAGTGCTCATCGAGTGCATAGGTATCACAATGCTAACAAAGCAGAGTTGCGTAACTGTGTTACACCTTACAGTTTCAATTAAACATACTTTTATCTACTGAACTGTTGTAACTGTATCTTCTAGTAAGGTAGCTTCCGATCGCAGAGTTACGCGCGTCCAGACGGAACCTACTACTCGACATAAAATACATTGATGAAATATGGCCTAAAATATCTTATTCTGATGTTGATGTAAGCTCTTCATATTACAGCCAAGTTTAATTTTAATTCATCCAGTAGTTTTAGCGTGAAAGAGTAACAATCATACCCACAAACATCCCCTCAAACTTTCGCATTTATAATATTAGAAGGTCTGTAATAATCGTTGCTTTCTTTGATTCCAGAAATGGTTATTTTTTACGCTTACCTATATGCCATACGAGGTCAAGGGTCCACAAAAACCCAACCTTCAGCTATTTCTTATCCCATTTATTTATTAGAATCATCATTTCCACATGATAAAGACAAAAGACAGTAGATAGTGTAGTGCTACTGATCGCAGTGTGACAGTGGCTGTTTCCGCCGAGGGTGGCGACCTGCGCGATAACTGCACAAGTGCACTCGTCATACAATGCAATACAAAGCAGCTATTATTGTATGTAACTTCATTGCGGGGGACAGACCTATCCCAACTGTGGTTCCCGATGTGATATTAAGATATATCATTCATATCACATACGAATTTGGAAGACGGATGTATTTTCAACATTTCTAGGAGTAAAACCAGGCCTCTGTCACTCGACGTACTTGCGCGCGATAAATGCCTACTGCTCGCTGGGTTACCGGTAACCCCTCGCGGCACAGGGCTTTCGACAGCCGCTCGCGACGCGCGCGTTTTATGTTTATTATTTTTATTAGTGGAGATGTCGACCTCTGGCCAGTTATCTACTGTGCTTGGTTGCATGCAGATCTAGTAGAAGAAAAAATATAAAGCTTTCGTTTTTCCGTTTACCTAGAGATGTAGACAAGTCAGTCATTGTTTATTTTTTATTAGGTTTTTAAAGTTATTTAATAAACTGAAGAACTATTTTGATTTGTGTAGGTAGAAACTATTTAGAAATATTTTATACCTATGTTTGAATATACATAGGTTTCTATATTTTTTAAAGTAAAAATACTTATCTTCTTTGTCATTTAAAAAATAAGCGACTTACTTTAGATACTTAAATTATAGATACTTATACCTTATACTTAGTTATACATGCAATGATTACCGAGTTCTGGATAAAATGGGAAAGAAAGAGGCAACCCTACGCTCGCTGTCGGCACGATCGCGGTCACTGAACTGTGCGCTATCGCATTGAAATAACAATCGAGCGCTGGAGCTTTCAAGGTTCATTTTCTAACGCAGCTATGAATTTGTAGGTAGTTTAGGAACTTGTAGGTGCTTATAACAGTAGGTATGGACTTTTTTGTATGGAGTGATTTATCTGTTACGTAGTAACTATTATATAATCTGTGGTAAAACTAAAATAACATGTCTTATAGATAGTTCAACTCAGATTTGCGCGCGGCCCTATGTGTGCGTCGGCTTGTAAATATACAACTTTCATTCGTGTGACAGTGACGTCGTCCGAGCATGACGTGTTCTTATCACTTTTTCTTATGGGTACAGTCGTTTACGAAAATACTAGTTATTCGCGGAGAAATTATTAAGGAGTCAGATAAAGCGTTTCAAAAAATAAAACGACATTCAAAGCTTTTTATTATTAAATATAGTTTTTCATTATTTTTTCAT
Source organism: Helicoverpa armigera (assembly GCF_030705265.1). Taxonomy (NCBI): domain Eukaryota; kingdom Metazoa; phylum Arthropoda; class Insecta; order Lepidoptera; family Noctuidae; genus Helicoverpa; species Helicoverpa armigera. Next base: position 430,144 of record NC_087132.1, on the reverse strand, counting down.
ACGTCTTTTTAAATTGACATTGACAGTATCTAAGAATTGAATACTCCTTAAGTACATATTTTCTAGCTCGGGGTACGTGGACAATAAATAAAAGTGTGGACTAAGAATGTAAAAAGAGGTATAATCTAGTATAATAATGTAAACAAAATGTGTGGAGAATTTTAAAAAGTTATATTGCTTCGCATAATGTCGACCAAAATAACAAAATAATGAAACTCATAAATGAACGTTTAAGTCAAATTGATGAAGGGATGTGGCGTAATACTTGTCGACATGTAGAAAAGAAAAAAGAAGAATACTATAGACATTTTGACATTGGAGTCAGAATTTATAATTCTCCTTGGAGAGTAGCGAATCCGAAAATTCATCATTTGATTTTTCAAATAGCGATTCATAATCATTATAAATAAATAAACATTAAATTACGTAATAACTGTTTTTCTTTAAACCCCCGTATACAACCCCTAAATAACTGTATTGTACCCGACTGTACCTCTTGCCACGCACACAAAGTTACTGTATATGTACAAGGGTTACCCACACATAAGGCCGCGCGCACAACTGAGTTGAACTTACTATACATACATAGCTATCGAAACAGAAATATGTTACTGGTATTTTCCCACAAGGTACTATAATAGTCAATTCCCAGTGCATCAGTACTAGTCATCAATAATACCTACAGTGACAAAATCCATTCAAGATAAGATTTGTACCGCAAACCACAACAATATAGTAATTCAGATTAAATTGCGTTTTATTATTTGTCATAGTAAATACTGATCGAAAACCAAATGGTGATGAAATATTAATACACATCGTCATCAGCTTCAATTATTAATTGCTCAGGAAAGCCACAAAAGTTTCTAATGTACCTAGGGGTTTTACAAGCTAAACCAAACATGCGACGGATACTCCACGTAGGTATTAACTCGATAAGCACTATTTGCACTAGATTGTCGTTCGATTCGCAGCCAATCCGATTATACAAGGGTCTTCGAGACACACTGCTTAGTATCTACCAATGAGTCATTGGCAGAATAAACTGCTAACACTACAAACTATAAGGTATCGTTTAAAAAGGATTATGGAGAAAATAATAACATTTCTGCTTCTATATTACAGATTTTTTATCTAGTTATTAATGAGGTTTCTGTCCATGGAACATGTTTTGAATTAAAACCTATGTAAAGTGGCCATAAACTATGTATAAACCAATAATATCTACTAACACACAACATAATATTTCTAGTATCAATAACAATATTTAAAAAGCGTCATAACGGCTATAATAAATTAGCGGATATCTAAGCATCAAGCAATTAGCGACCTCTGGGCAGGCGAGCGCAAATGTCATCCAGTCACCGTTGCACCGATAAGCGACAGATACCGATCTATTTTATATACAAGTTATAACTTAATACGTATGAGAACGCGGAGTAATGGCCACCCAATCATTTGAAATAATATTTAAATGACAGTCGTAATGTATTTCGATGATAGCCGCCAGACATTCTGCATCTCAAGATAATGCGCTGCAGACCATGTCTGAGTAAAGTTATTTGGTATTTTATATCTGCATGTGCAATGTGTGTACTATTGGTTAGCGGTTTTCTTACCCTTAACATTGACTTTTATTAACTTTATCGACTTTGATAATTCGTATTTTTGATAATAAAGATAACTAAGCAAAAGAGAAAGCAAAATGGACAAGTAGGTGAGTAATTATGAAACAAAAAATGTAACTTAGTAATAAACAATACACTATCGCAGCATAACAAAGGATGGATGTGTCAACCTTGTCAATTACAAGTTCGAGATATTTGCTTGATTTATTATTTAATTTGCTATTACTTACCTTAAGATTTTATAACGTTGAAATTTTAATTAATATTTTGATGTCTTGACGATATAGGAGGTTAGAAATGTCAAAAGAACTGAAAGTAAAAGTTAGAGTCGATGCAACCCACCCTGATGCCTCGATATCACGAGGTCCAAAATTGATTTTGGAGACAAATACCTACTAAAACTCCGGTAAATGATTCTATTGGGTGCAGCTTTTAGGAATAGCACTCGCGGATCCTCACCTCAACTCCTAAAGCCTTGAGCAAGACGAGGCACCTCCAGGCGACTCCCCCCAGCAGGTACTTCTTGAGGATCTGTTCCGAAGACTGCGTGTTGATGCGCGTGAACAGACTCGTCGGACCCACTTTCTGCTCCTCCGGCTTTTGTTCTGTACCTGCATGTAAAGAGTAAGTACATCACTTTCAGTATTGTAGTGTTTTGGGTCAGTAATGAAGCTGGCATTCGTTATCAAGCCACTAACGGGACAGTAGAGGAAAAAAGTAAAAGTTATTGAATATTTAGCGATGTAGTGTTTTTTCCGCCAACTAAAGGTAAACCAGAACAACATGCAAACAAACAGAATGTACCTATGTACCGCTTTCAAACCCAGAATAGCGAATAGAACGCCTTATTGGCTTGAAAAAAACAGAGAAATAAGAGGTTAGAGGAGCAAATTTTGTGATGTAGGTACTTACATGGTGGTTGATCGCGTGCGTCGAGATGCGGGAGCGCGGCGTCCGGCAGCGGCACGGAGTAGTGCGTGTTGATGGACGACGTCACGCGGTGGATGCCGCACAGCAGCTCGCACCCCACCAGCGTCACCACGCCACTCACCGGACTGTGCATCAAGTCCATACATTTAATAATCGATCTTAATACAAAAAAAAATCTTACAGTAGCAATATTCCGATTAAATCCAGAAAAAACTTAATTACATAGGTACGTGTAGATTATGTGGAATCCTTACCAGAACTTGATCAACTCCTTAGGGTTTGCGCCATCGTTAACACGGATGAGAAACTCGGCCAGGAAGAGATCCAGCCATGTCGATTTCTGAAAACAGTGGCAGTTTTAGCGATCATTTAAAAGATCTGGTCCAATTGCGGCTATAAAGGCATCGCGTGGATATCAATATTATGAGTCTCATATTTTTTCCAAACGTTCCAAATATTTTTGTTTAGGTGTATTATTTCTGACTAATCCCTCAGTAGAATAGCATAATGGATGTTTAGCAAAATTAATATTTTAGTGCGTAGCCAGTGGAGCGCGACCGTGGCTCAATTAGATGTTATCGTAACCACTTTCGTATTTCATACGGTCAGTGCAAGCTATGCAATTGCATCAAATCGAATAGCCTCAAATGGGATACTATAGGCACAGTTGATCACCTCGTTAAGATTCTTTTTTTTGATTGTTAAATAGACACAAAATGGCTTTTCGAGTCAAGAGTATCAACAAGATACCGGCAAAGAAGTGGCACCTGCTCTTTTCAACACAAGAAGGAATACAGGTGCTCCTTCTAGAATCTTTAATCTAAAGCATGGAGTGACTTTATAAAATAAATGTTTGTTACCTCATAAGTGCCAGTCTCCGCTTTGAAGAAGTGATCCCAGTATAGTTTGAGCGTGTCGATGTCCTCCTCCGTCGCCATTCGCACTGTTTGCCGACCTGTGACACGCCGATACTCATCTGTTATCCATTACATTGATAAGGAACCTATATCATAACTCACTCATAGCTATGGACAACAATCAACACTGCTCGTGAGTTTTGAAATCAAGCTAACAGAAGTTGCTGATATTTTGGGCGGGAATGAAGTTTGATTTAGGAAGACGATAGATCGAAGATTAGGTATATACCATTCGAAACAGTTCAGTACCTAGTATAGGTATTGCCTCCTTAGTCTGACTGTAAGATTAGTTTGATAAGAAGTGCATAAGGCATGGCTATTAAGGAGGGTTTACGTGACCTGTGACGAAATGTTATTCGTATTTTCATCAGCTTTTGCTGGCTACTTCGGTACAATATTATGTATTATAGGGAAGCTAAGGATGAATCAGATAGTACAGATTAAGGCGTCATCGAATGCCCTATAAATATCTCAAGTGAATTAGTGGAATTTTAACTTTCCTTTCTGTTTCCATTGTGTGAGTCACTAGAAATAACTATGTCGCAAATGGAAGCTTTTGCAAACGATTAGGTATAAGCTACTAACCAACTGTCTCAATAACAATTTTATTTCATAACTCGCACTAGATATTATAAGCGATAGTCATTTTTAATCATCCAATCAGAAGCACTGCAAATCCAAGAGTTCACTGTAAATCCAGTATTGTTGGCGCAGGTTCGCGACAGTGCGTAGGCACATAGTGACCGCCGGGTGTAGACTGACTACAGCAGCCTTATCTGCGCGGTCATTAAGAGCCGGAGAGAGCTGCTGATAGCAGTCGTCGTACAACTACTTATCTGTCGCGAGATTCACATGTACTCTAACGACAAACTATAATTATGTTCAACAAGCGTTACCAATCTAATCAGAACAGATAGTTGGTTAAAAAGCTTCTGTTTCTAGATATGGTGTGTTGATAGTTCAGTGACTGACTGACTTGAGATACTGACTGCTGTTGTATGTAATGATTTACTTCTGTTTGCCCTGGTATGGTCATGTTAATTTAGCATGTGTAAAAATAATAGAAATAGAGATAGGAAATATGCACAGGATACCTACTGTATATTTATGTTCAATTGAGTTATACTCGACTTACACATTAAATGTGCTGCTAAAATGCAAATTTATTTGACTAGCACTACAAAAACACATGATAGGGTCAGTTTTTATCCACCCTGTGTACTGCTTACTGACTCTGTTAGAGATAAAGGATCATAAAATATCATTTAAAAAGTATCTCATTATGTCAGCCTATAGAATTGTGAATGAAATAATAGATAAATGGCACATTACACAATTATCTGTGTAATAATAGATTAATTAACATGATTGCTGTGCGGTCTGGGGATTTGTGTTACAATGAAACTACTCAAACAAACTGATAACACAAATGGGAGATATTTTACTGTGCCAACAATACTTTTTATATAAACACAGGTACACTAATTAGATTTCAAGATGTTACTGCCACTTTATGAGAATTTAAATAATTATTTACTGTTGCATGTAATAAATTTTATGATATTATTGATTAATTTGTTTTTATAATTTGAGATATTGGAGTTAGAACTTTGCTGGGGAGTTTGTTGCTCCACTTCTTCTTCCCAGCAAAAACTCATAGGAAGTGGTGAAGGGTGGGCGTTTTGGGGGCTGTCTTTTGTAAATTTCTGACATTCGAAAAGTGCTGTTTTACAGCCCAATTTGAATAAATTACTTTTGATTTTGAGATGTGGCTTATTGAATTATTGTGGATTATAAAACTCCATTGTTTTGAATGAGACTTAGAAATGCCTTCTCACTATTTTGTCTAGAACTTGCTTAAGAACTAAAAAAAAAGGTTTCTATTCTATTATGTACATTTGCGGGATTATAACCGATCAAACTATTTAGGAACGGATGAATATTTTGATACTTAGTTCTAATATTTCCCTGTAGCAATTGATAAATATATAATTTAAATAAAAACTGTTTTTAGGAACGTATTCAATAAATGTCATATTAAATTGTATGTTTAAATATAATTACATTAACATTAATAGGTCTAAACTGTACCAAATATCAATAGTTCTTTTGGTTTTATAAAAAAATTGATTACAAGCTAAATAAATGCAACTTTAATACATTTAGCAATCTCTATACAATACTTAAAAAAATAATAGTAGAGCCAAACTGCAAAAAAAATGCTATTAGCTTTCTAATACTTCATTTGTATTTACATTAAAATACAATAAGATTCTAATAGGTACAACGTAATCGTAAAAATGTTTTAAGGACAATCTTGAGACTTAGCAACTAATTTCAAATGCTAAATATGCCATAGGAACAAAACAAGAATAGATAATAAGCAGATAAATAAAAATACCAAGGTATTAAATAACAAATTAATGACCACTCACATCAAATACTTAAGCCAGATTACGCTCTTGTCAGCAGCTTGATCATAAAAAGCCAGCAGTCAAGAAATTATAGTAACATAAATCTAAAAGTTGAATAATAATTGCAATTAACTTCGCAAAAATATTTTTGCGGGTCAAACAACCTCGCTCTTTAAACTTTTTGACAACTTTGACAAATTGCAGTGCTGCCAGTTTCAGTTTCCCTCAGGTTTTCCTTTCCATTCCAAGGGCTGACCATTACACTAACAAAATAAATTGATTAAAACACCACTGTATAATTGTGAACGGTTTAATATGAAATGGTTTAATAACATAATAACCATGCTTCTTTAACAAACTTTTAAGTCTTCAAAATGACTGACTGCCCAAATGGTTTATGACGTTTTGTTTTTGCTTGATGGGTTAACTACCTGACCTGACAGAAAAGTGACAACAATGATAAATACAAGATGGCGGCCATTCATTATTGATTGCTAATGAACGCAACGTGCTATTTTTGTGTTTGTAAACGAAAAATAAGTATACAGGAGGCGTAGATTACTTTTACTAACAACAAAATGGGTTCCAAAAAACATAAGAAGGAATCGAAAAAGAAGAAGCATAGGAGTCGGTCCCGTTCGCCGCTGGAAAACGAGGAAGTTCGTGAACGTAAACGGCATCGCAAACACAAGGATCGCAAGCGAGACCGCTCCCCAGACGGTTAGTTATCCACTTTATACACTTAAATGAGATACGCTGGACACCGGTGATTATTTCCCTAGTAATATTGTACTGGATTACTTTTTCTACCTACATCAATTTCTAAAAGAATTCAGGACGTGGACGATATCAAAAATCCATTCATCCATGTTTTGTTGATGAACTTTACTTGTATCTTTACTTATGTAAAAGTCGATGTACTAGAGTAAAACTGGAAATAATGACTGGTGTCGGCGGGATTCCCACTTGACAAAATAATGGCATTGTTTGCTCGTTATTTCAGACTCGGTGGCACTCGAGTAAATCCACCGCGTCCGTGTGCTGCAGACGTCAGGTAGGTATTGTGGAGCTGTGTGGAGTGCTGCCACAAGGGAAACCTACATGATGACACTTGGAGTTATCATGAGCATAAACATGTTATTTGATGCCTAATTAGATAAACAACCCAAACAACAAATACAAGGGAAAAGGCTAGGCAGATGATGATAGCTTAACAACTCATGAACAGTTCACGACCAGCAAGCTGTTCCAAATATTACAAGCCTTTACAGTTCTGCATAATTTTCTGATACCATTATACCTACAGTTCATCGCACATAACTACAAAACTAATTTTAAACATTCCTTCCAAACATTATTCAATGTTTACAATTAAATTTGATTTGTAGTGTAGACTCACATTTATAATTTGTTGTGTTTATGTGCCTAGTTATAAATCTACTGAGTTTCATAACACTCCCTATACCAAAATTTTGTAGCTTATTGCCATAGAATATTGAGAAAAGAAGTATTTTCTCAGATGTTCATTGAATATCTTACATGCTAACCACCTGAGCTGATTTTCTAAGGTTTCATTAAGGCATGAAATCTTAAAGGGCACAGATAAAAAAAAATTGAAATCAATGCTAATATCTAAGAATGAATGAAGATAATACTTAATATCAATACTTAATATCAAAGAATTTTCAATTCTCTCACCAAAGTTACTTATGGTAAATTTATCAAAATACTAGCTTTTGCTGGTGGTTTCTGCATTCTCAGAGCACATGATAAAAAGTTGGCTATATGTTAATCTGATATATACTCTGTGTTTCTGCCAACTTCAAATCCATTTAGAATTTTTAGTATGAAACAGTAAAAACCAAACACAAATTCTCAAAACTTTTATATTTATGCTGTTAGATGGTTAGTAATTCTTATAATTTACGTTTCTAATATAAGTTATCTATAATTACTCTCTTTAGGTTTCTTCTTTCCTTATTAGAAGTTCTTAGGGTTGTAAATAAAGCTGTTGTCTCGGTTGTTGTAGTTGAAGAGGTGCCAGTGGACTCGCACCTGAGCAAGGAGGCGGCCCCTCGCTCTCAGAGCCGCAGCAGCAGTGAGGAGCGCGACCGCCGCGCCAGGGAACAGCACCGCGCACAGAAAGATGAAGCTGACTACCGCAGGTATGGTACCCCTGAACTCTGGTTACTGCAATTTGACTTATTTTATTACTTCACTGTCTAAAATCTTAATCAAAATTAATGTTTATTAGAGAGAAGAGCTCAGAAAGCGAACGCCGCACAGCTGATCGCTCGCAGTCACCACCATCCACAAGTGGGGGAGCACAAGAGAGCCTGTCCATTGAGGAGACCAACAAACTACGTGCCAAGCTTGGCCTCAAGCCACTGGAGCGAGCTGAGAAGCCTGCAGGTAATTTGAACACAAAATTATAAAACAATACAGAGGAATTATTACAGGACAGCATTTTTTGTTGTTGATTTTACTAAATTTTGTTTTTATTTGTTAAAGAGGATGGTAAAATTAAAGACGATCTCGGCGAATTCTATCACAAGCCTGCAGCGAACATATCACAGCAGAAGAAGTCTGAGAAGATACGAGAGAAGCTGGAGCTGCGTAAAGAGAAGAGGAAGATTGAACAGAAGTCAGTATTGCACACATAACGTTTATTTACTGAAACAAGTTATGTTTTGGTTATTTGACCATATAAATCATCATCATTTACTCATTGTGTCTAAGCAAAAGATAGAAAGTATAACCTCAGTATGAGTGGGAGGTTCCTTACAAACTACAATGAATCACCATTATTTACTTTATTAATACTATTATTTACTATTGATTCATAATTTTTTGTGCAGATTACAAACAACACTCCTGGCAGACGAATCTGATGAGGACGATGCTGCCGCCTGGGTAAAGCGTTCTCGGGAAATCGACAAGCAAAAACGTGAAGCGGCAAAAAGGGTATGCATATACATTATACATACTTGTATTTTACCAGTTATCACCACAATTCTTGTTATATTTTTACCACTAGTAGTTTTAAGAAAACTTCCAGTGTATTATTGTAACGAAAAACGTTACGTAACGTTAACAGTTAAGTGCATTTTTGTATGGGTTGTTTAAATCATATGCTTTTTTTTTTAATATTGAGATGTTGTTCCGTGTGCAGGCGGCGATGCTGGACGAGATGGACGCGGTGTTCGGCGTGTCGGCGCTGGTGGAGCAGGAGTCGCGCGAGGAGCGGCTGCGCAGCTACTCACACGCGCAGCTGCGCGGCCTGCGCGTCGCGCACGACATCGACGCCGTACGTACACGCACTGCCACCACCTTACTAACTAACAGTGCTTTGTATTGCATTCATTATCATAAAGTTTTGGAAAGTCTCAGTCTCTACATGATTTAAATATTTACCTCTCTGACTTGAAGCATAACTATGATTCGACACTCGCACGAGTTTGCCCAATGCTATGTTCAGAACATTTATTTTCCCAATGACTTAGAAGGACAGAAGCGAATGTTTCAACAAAATAGATAGTCTCAATTTTTGTAACATACGTTATAATAATGATGATGCTGATGAATGTAAAAAGTGTCGTATATTGAACCTCAGATAGCGGACGAGCGCGAGGTGGTGCTGACGCTGGCCGACAAGGAGGTGCTGGCCGAGGATAATGAGGACGTGCTCGTCAACGTCAACATCGTCGACGACGAGAGGACCAAGAAGGTAACCTACTGCTTATTTTTAAGCGCTACTATTTTTTATGGTTACGGCAAATTTTAACTTTTCTGTGAATTTCAGAACAAGCCATTAGTTTAATTGGTACTTTGTTTTATAATTTTTAACCTCAAAAGAAACACAAATGGCAGGTTGCATGCAGTAACTACATATAATTGACATTTTAAATAATTTCACGAACGGTTTTTTTTGTCCATAGAATCTTCTGGAAGCGAAGAAGGCCCGCGCCGGGTACCGCGCGTACGACGATGAGGCGGAGCTGGAGGCCGCCGCGCTCGGCTTCCAGCGCCCCGTGCTCACCAAGTACGACGACGAGATACACAAGGACAGGGACGCCAAGACACGCGGCTTCCTCATCGGAGACGACAGTGTTCTGGAAGCTAAGAAGTTCCGCGATATGATGGTAACTCAAATTCCAAGTTTCTTGTAAAGTAAAACTATAAATTTAGTTTTTTCATAGCTATCACAATTCAATGTATCTTACTACTAGTGGCTTTATGCCACTGTGTCAGTCATATGACTAAGTAACATGAAAATAAAATTAGCCACCCTTTATTTATAAATCTTGATACTTGACTAATGTACTTAGGTATTGCCATTAAATGCTTCATTTTGATTTACCCTAACAGGGTCCATAGTTCTTGTTAGTTCTTGTTCTTTAAACCATAGGTTACACCTATAAAAGCTTGTGGGAAGCTAACAAAGTATTTAACGTGGATGTTGTGTGTGTACAGAGACAAGAGCGTCTGCAAGGCGGCGGCGACAAGCGGCTGGAGTCGCTGCAGCTGCCGGCGCTGCAGCTCGCCTGCGACTACCTGGACGAGCACGAGATACAGGCCAAGTTCAAGAAGACCAAGAGGAAGGTAACACACACAATACGCCTTCATAAAGCTTCTCAAACACCCCATATCGATTAATAATAAAAACCCTACGTGGGAAAACTCATTGGGAAATGAATAAGTTATGTAAGTGGCATATTATTAAACTATAACATATTTGTGTGCAGGGCAAGATACGCAAGAAGGCCAAACACGAGCCCATAGATGTGGACGACTATGACGCTGCCACCGCTCCGCTAGACACCGATGATACAGGTATCGTAAATATACTGTTAATAACTTGCGTAACACACAATTTCATATTGTTCAATGCTAGTAGAATACAATTTATGCTCAAATTATTGATGAACTTGTAGCTTCAAACTCGTAGGTTAAAAAAGCGCCCACAAATTCCAAACCCCAGACGCTCGTCATGAGTTTCCTTTTCTGCTGAACTATATATGAACGCCACGTTACGTCAACATAACCTAAGGTTGATATATAAACTGTTGTGTGCCGCAGAGGTGAAGCCGGAGCAGCTGACGCAGCCGGCGGAGGTGGACGAGGAGGAGACGGAGCCCGACACCGAGCTGCAGGCCGCGCTGGCCCGCGCGCGCCGCCTGCGCCAGGCAGAGCTCGCTGAGGAGCAGCAGTTCAAGGTGCCCAAGGTCAGCTTCACCAATACTGTTCCCTTTTACACATCTATCTACACTTCGCTATCGTGCTACGTGACGTTAAATATGAACAATATTAATCTCTGTGGAAGTGTGCCCGATTGGATAATAAATAAAAGCCCTTATATACTCCCCCATTCCGCCTCCTTTATATGGCTTATATGACTTCCGTTGCTAGTTACTTGTATAGGGTTATTGTCAAACGCCTATCTCTAGTAAGCAAACGTTAATGATTTGCTAACTAGAGATACATTGAAATCCGCACATAAAGTTTGACACGATACAAGGTTTATTGTTTGCTCGCAGGTAGAGGAAATCTTGGAGCGAGTGAAGGAGGAGGAGCCGGCCGAGGAGGGCTCGTCCATGGTGCTGGACGCCACGGCCGAGTTCTGCCGCACGCTGGGCGACATCCCCACGTACGGGCTCGCCGGCAACCGCGACCACCACGCCGAGATCATGGTAACCCTCACTTGTAGTCTCCACTCACTGCTCCACACCTACCCGGGTGTACTTTTCAAGTAAACAGCTAAAGTTCTCAGCTCTCTTTGTAATGAATCGCAAATTCGCCTGAGTTGCTGCGGAGAAACCATTGGGACATGCATGCATGTGCAACATGCACCACTTTTGCTCGAATATGAGTTACGAGCCGCTACATATGTATAATATATTTTTAAAATTAAGGGTAACGGTAGATGTTTCTGTACAGGACTTTGAGCGTGAGGATATGGAGGTGGAGCCGGAGGTGGACCACAACGCCGGCGCCTGGAGCCGAGTCGATGTCGACAACGAGAAGCCTGCTGACCTTGCCGCAGGTAACATCTGTCACAACATTACCATAGCTCGTCCCCGCAGGTCCGCGGCCTCCGAGACACCTGACCAGTATGGTGTAAAAACTTATTTTTGATGTAAAATTGTTGCAACTAACTATTTGAAGAGGGATTAAAGATAATGACCACCGTAAAATGCGTTGATACCTTTAGGTTCAATGTATGCTGGTGTCGAAGCGCATAGCGTCAAATTGTTTACAAGTCCGTTGTAGTCGCGTTGTGTAGCGCAGGAATGTGTTGTGTGCGCAGGGTCGTGCGTGGGGCTGGAGGCGGAGCCGTCGCTGGGCGCGGGCGTGTGGGGCGCGCTGCAGCTGGCGCTCAGCAAGGGCTACCTCGAGCGCGCCGGCGCCGCGCCCATGCCCAGCTCCGCCGCCAAGCATCTGCTCACCGCCCGCCACTACTCCATCGAGGACAAGACTTACGGGTAACCCGCCGCATCCTTCTTATATACCAACCAGCTTACCCAAGAATGAACACTTGATAGATGGTTGAGTTCTATGAGAATAGAATGTTTGATATTGATTGTGGCGAATGATTTATACAGTGAGGACGACAAGTACGGCCGACGCGAGCGCGGCGGTCACTCGGGGCCGCTGCAGGACTTCCGCGAGAAGAACAACTTCCGACCGAACATCAAGCTGGAGTACGTCGACGACGACGGCCGCCCGCTGTGCCCCAAGGAGGCCTTCCGCTACCTCTCGCACAAGTTCCACGGCAAGGGACCAGGCAAGAACAAGCAGGAGAAGAGGATCAAGAAGGCTGTGCAGGAGGGGGTGAGACACATTTTAAAATACACAAAACATTTTAGTATAAAGATGGTACTACCTACCTACCAGTGTTTTGCGAACGCGTTAAATATAGTGTTATGTTGCATTAATATGGTACGTTTTCTGAACAGCTGATGAAAAAGATGAGCTCGACGGACACTCCGCTGGGCACGCTGCAGATGCTGCAGGACAAGCAGCGCGAGACGCAGTCGCCGTACATCGTGCTCAGCGGCGTCAAGCGCGACGCCAACAACTGAGAGACACACATGCCGACACTGAACCACGATGAACTAGCCTTAAGCGCAATAATCATAAATAACCTTAACAACACGTACAACTCGGAACACCAACACTTATGAATTGTTTGTATATTTTCGTATTACCTGATTTTGTGGCAATAAAAACATATTAGGACTGTATTTTGGTATTTTATTAATATGAGTCCCACGGTTATTTAGATGAAGCAGGAAGTGGCTTAGGAAGAGCTCCTGGCTAAGACAAAGTCGCATAGATCGATCGTAAATAAGGTTAAGCAACTCTTGGGGCGCTCGGTCCGTAGATGGATCACTAAGATGGATGAGTTTTTTGGTAGAATATAAAAAAAATACAACGATTTAAAAATAAGGTTGATTGTCTCTTGACAAGGAGTAATTTAACCACCTTTCGGCTCTGCGGGTGGCTGTGTACCACTTTGTAGGTATATTTACGGGTAATATTGTAACTCGCGTGTAATTTATAAGTAGGGTATCTAACCGTTAGAAGACAAGACCGGTCGCTTAAAAAAATGAGATACAAAATCATAAATATATTTTTTATTAAATCACAATTTACTATAAAAAAGTGCCTCAGCGTAACGTAGGTAACATTAAAGCTTTATTTTTAACCACTGCATTAGAACGGGCTCGACTCTGCTAAGTTAATAATGTGAAAATTCGATAACACTGAATCTCAATCAATAGCAGTTTTAACCTTAGCGGGCATTCTGCTACTAAGGCCGCGTCCCCATCATGCACGGCGCGGCGCCGTCACCGTACAACGTCACGACGTCTCCGGGCCACGGCACGGCGCCGCGCCGCAGCACGACATACTTCAATCGTAATTGAAAGTATGTCGCTTATCAAGTAGAATTAGCAGAATCAAGTCACAGGTACCTACTACCTGCCTCCCTCTCGGATGTCATGAGAGTTGTCGAGCATATTCGTAATGTTACTTTACAAGTGCATGCTACATGTGACACTTTAAATTAAATAATTATTCTAAAATAATTCAAATCAAAATTATAATTATGTGCACAAATAACAACTTAATAATAAATAAATTTATACTAAACCTTTGTAAGTAAATACTAAACGAGATAAATAATAAAAATAAAAATCTGATCGCGGTTTCACACCAACACCTAATTAACCGGTCGATATCCAAGAGATTATGCAAGTGCTGCTACCCGTTATTCATTACCTACAAATAAGGATCTTTACAACTTATAGGTGAATCCGAATCATAGCGCTTTATGTGTTAGATGTTCTGGTTGAGACTGGGTCAGGAACGGGCACTGTCTGTGGCGCTGTCGGCGCCTGCGTCGGGTCTATGGACTGGTCTTGTGCACCGCCGTAGTGTATCTTCTTAACCCTGCCGCGTTTGAGCCGCGTCTCGCGCACCAGCTCGGGAGTGGGCGGCCGCCGCACCGGCAGCGTCGACGCCATGCGCAGGTGTGCGTACAGCGGGATCTGCAACCCACACCATAAAATCGCTAAACTGATAGTTGGAATAATATTCAACTCTGCACACAACATACTTCTTCTGCTGAGGTTCTAATTTGTTCAAAAGATGAACTGATAAATCTCATTAATTTGAAAAATTGGTTTGAAGAAATCTGGAGGCAACAGGAAATCGTATCTACAGAAGAAAAGTATACTGACCACGGGCAGGGAGTTATCGAGGACTATTGGTTCTTGCCGCTCTGGACGCGCTGGCAGCGTGAAGTATCGTCCGAGCAGAGGCTCTGCAGGCGAGGCGCCGTACGTCTTGTGCTTGAGCTCGTGGTCGGTGATGTCGCGCAGCTTGTCCACCTCCTTCTGCCCCGGCACGTAGCGCGACACGTACCCGCCGCGCCACACCTGCACACGCTCACTCTCAGCTGCCTACTCCACCAGCGCTTGAACTGGTTGCCATTTGTCAACACCTCCTATACCTTGAACGTCGTGAAGCTGGCGACTTTCTGCACGTCCGGGGGGAAGCGAGTCGCCTCTAGAGTCCACGGCAGGAAGCTTCCCAGCGTCTGCAGGTATTCACCGGTCAGACGCCACACTCGAACGCTGTAGTCTGAACTGCCACTGCGAATTTAAAAGTATGTATTTAAAACGTAGGTAACGTTTCCATTACTATTGAATGAATACACTCTACTGACTACTATAGATAGTGTACAACTTTATACTTCGAAGTGTATGGAACTCACGTAAATACAAGTTTCATCTCGTCGATATAAGCTATGCTGGTGACAGAGCGCAGATGTGCACGGTAGCTGTTCAGTAAGAGTGGCTTCGGCTGGTCGCGAGTGCTGCGCTTGGCGCGACCCTCGATGCGGTCACGCCACAGGAACGGGAACAACAGGCGCAGCCGGGGCATGTTTATATGCGTCTGTAATGAAAGAAAAAGCTGTGGAGACTTTATTGGAGAAGCTTTATTGGAGACCAATGTCTATATAAGCAGATTCGAGTAGGTATCCCTTTCATTTACACCAGTCGAGCCGGTCGAGCCCGGTCGAGTCGAATTATTTAAGGTAGGTAAATATAAATAATATAATTTTACGTGTTTACCGTCGTGTTTGAGAGGTAGTTACTCAGGAGCCACACTTTAACATATCCCTGTGTGGTAGCAGTGAAGAGGAACTCGTTGTTGATGTCCGTGGTCATGGTTGCTACGTGGTCGCCTGCCATGTGGATGGCCTGGAAAGCGCCTTGGTATCCACCCGCCGAGTGGTCTGACCAGCATTGCACTGTGCCGTTCTCCAGCGCGAGTAGGAGGGAAGCTGGAACATGTCAGTAAAGTTGTCTCGGTCTTGGAGTGTATGAGTATGTGACGTGACGTTGCTACTAATTACTGACCGACGTGCATTTGCTGCGGCCGCGTGTGCAGGAAGATCATGGCGTGCACGGCTAGGTGCCGCATGTTCTGCGCGCGCGTCGGCATCGACACGGTAGACACGCGCCGCGCCGTCGCCTTCTTGATCGCCGCCGATGGGTCCACGCTCTCGCGAGAGGTTCCCATTCTGTGCAAAATTTACTTTATCATCATCCGTCTATATATACACCAAGTACCAATGAAAATAATAATGAAAAAAGGTTTTCAATATTACTGTTTGTGATCGTACTCACCCAGGTTTTCTAATGACGGAAAGTCTTTTTCCCTTAAGATCAGCCATCCTGTCAGGAGTACTCGAGGTCGGCTTGAGAGACTCGCGCTTGTGGAAGTGCATTTTGATGCGAAGCGTAGGCTCCGTGCACGAGAACCGTCTGCGAAATTATTATATTATCGTATGATTCGTATGTTAATATAAATCCGCACAAGGCTTGTGCTTGAGGGTTCGGTTAAATACCTATATGCACCTGTAAGGCTGGCCGGTCTCCAGCTTCCACAGCACGAGCTCGGAGTTGTAGCTGGCCGTGGCGATGGTGAGCGGGGGCCGCACCGCCGCCGCCAGCACGTCGTCTGTGTGACGTATCTCCCAGCTCTTGCCATGCATCGCCATGCCGGAGTCTTCGAACTCAACCACGTGGCGGTTCCAACCTACTGCTAGGATCCTAA
Organism: Helicoverpa armigera; assembly: GCF_030705265.1. Lineage (NCBI taxonomy): Eukaryota > Metazoa > Arthropoda > Insecta > Lepidoptera > Noctuidae > Helicoverpa > Helicoverpa armigera. Next base: position 413,626 of record NC_087132.1, on the reverse strand, counting down.
AAGAAAGTTTTTTTTTTATTCCTTCTTTTTTCTGTACATTCAGTAACGGCCCTTTTTTAATTTAAAAGTCACATTAGTTTACAGTTTATATATGTATTACAACATAATTTGAAAAAAAAAACAGCCAAGTCACTGCTGCGGCTGCGGGAAGTGCTCCAAAATGTAGTTTCAACATTTCATTGCAGACACACAACCATCGGTGAAGTAAATTAAAGCTTGCGAAAAGGCTACGCAGGTGATGATGATAATAAATAGCAACGGCTGAGAAGCCTTCGTTAGTTGAATGCGTTCATGAAGCATGTAGTTGATTAATGATTAGTAGTTGATGAATGAGGTCACCTGCCCTCCACCCAGAAGCAGGCGGTAACTTCGCACATGTGCGCGATACTCATAGTTCTCAAGCACAAGCCCGTGTTGAAGTTCCACACCTAGACAACATAAAACATCTAGTTTAAAGTCCGATGATGCAAGCGCCTGATGAATACCAAGAATGCTAAATGAATTCAAAACCTTGAGTTCGCCGTTCCTGGCTCCTGTGAGTAGCAACTGGTAGCCGGGGTCGAAGCAGGCCGCAGTGATTTCCACCGGGATCAGCTCACCATGCAAAAGTCGCGTGTGCGCATCACGGATCAAAACGTTGCGTTTACCTGTAAACATCCGCAAAACATCAGACCATCAGGCATTGGATCGAAGTACCTACGTAGTGCGTACGATGTCTCAAAGTTTTTATGTGATTGACAATCAAGCAGTACCTTACCAGTAACAGGGTTCCAGTTCATGATAATGCTATCCATGCCACATGTGAGGATAACCTTAAACAGCGGATTGTAGAGGACCTTGGACACAGCTCGGGAGTGCGTGAACCCGTCCGTGTGCAGCGGGTTGAGCTGCTCGTCCAGCACCACGATGGCTATCTTAATGGCAGCGAGGATGAACTCGCGGGTGGCTGAGTTGTACACCGCGGAAATTGGGGTTCTCTCACCAACTACTGCCGGAATGTCGATGTAGGTCTGCAATAGAAAATAATAATCCAGATGCAGATAGAAATTATATCTATCAGCAGATTGGTGAAAATCCTTTTACCTGAATACAAACTTGGCCCTGGACATCCCACACCTTAATTGTTCTGTCTCTGGACAAGGAGTATATAGTTTGTCCCTTGTTCTGCAGCACGACACAGGTGACTGCTGCGTGATGCCCGATAAAGGTCACGCTAGGTTTAGCTGGCACGAACGGGTTCCACACACGGACCACGCTATCTGGACCTCCCGTTACCAATATGTGTGCCTCCTCATCAAATTCAAAACATTGAATCCCCTGAAAAATATTTGTATGTGTTAGTTTTGTACTGTTAAGTATTCACTAGGTATAATAAATGAATAGTTATTTACAAATTTAATATTAATTAATAGATTATGACGATAGGACATTTAATTGAACTTCTACTGTACCTTTTCAACTTTGAACATGTTGTGCGTCTTGGAGCCGTGTATGTCGCACATGAGCAGCGCGTCGGGGCACGTGGCGCACGACACCACGCAGTGCAGCGACTTGTAGTACGAAACCTGACGCACCCACTCCGCGTGCAAGCGATTAAGCTCTACTAAGCGCATTTCTGGCAAAATTTGGGGCTGCAAAGATAGGTCACTCATAGAGAAGTACAAATACTGCTAAGACATACTGACTACTAACATGACTAGCAATTGTGTAATAACCTGTCTCTGCAGATCTACATGACGGAATATCTTCAGCGCCCGTCCAGCCTCATTTTTGAAGGGTCCGCGCTGGATTGGGGAGAACAGGAGCACTCGCACGTTGCCGCCCACGTCACCACAAATCAACATACATTTTTCGTCACAATCCTGACTGAAGTGATAGAACATCGTACAGATCTGTCAAATGAAAGTTAATATCCAAGTGAAGACACTTTCATTCATGGAATTTGTAAAAAAATCGGCATAGACATTTTCAGCAAACACATATTTTCAACACTCGAATCAATCGTACGTATTCATATGGCTGCATTGGGCTAGCTAGACGGATGAGATGGAATGACTATCTCATCTCACCTGTGATTACCTCATTTATATTAGAAGGTACTGCTTCTTAACTTTATGATGTAAAGAATTCTAGAGATTCAAACAGTTAAGTCGTATGCTTGCCATATACTCCCAGCTAGTGATGACAATTTTCAGGGTGAAGGTTTTGGCGGTGCAGTCGTAGAAGCGCAGGTCGCGCTCCGTGGAGCTGGTGACGATGATGTTCACGTCGGGCATGCACACCATGTCCGTCACCCACGTCGTGCGCACCTTCAGATACGCTAAGGAGGGGAGTTCATAATCAGGCCCATAGAAGATTTTCCCTTACTATGCCACCTCGATTTAGAGCAGTGGTTCTTAACCTTTTTGGCATGAGGGACCACTTTACCAAAAGTTTGTCTTGCCGGGGACCACCCCAATGGTTTACCTAAATTGAGGGTTATTTGATAAAGAATACGAGCACACTTTATAATTAAAATTTACAGATTTTGATGAGATTTTTGTGACCGCATTCTCTTTACTGACTTCTGAATTCTTGGTTCAGTACTACTCAAAACTAAACGCATGTCGGCAGTGGCATCCAAAAGATTTCTATGCTTGTTTTTAACAATCAGAAGCGTCGAAAACCCACGTACGTATTTATAGCTTTAACTAAATCTATCATTTACAAACTAAACATTGCGTTTACAAAACGCAAGGACCTAAGTACTGTCATACTCATGTATTTAGTTTCCAAATGCGCGAGCGAAGCAAGCGCGAAATTTTTTTCGGATTAAAACCAAACATTACGTAAAATGTGGCCCAAACTTACTTAACTTTTTGTTTGTTGACAAATGCAAAAATAAAGGCACCCAATTTTTGAATACGCGAGCGAAGCGAGCGCGAAATTTTAATTAATTTTTAAGACTCAAAGCCAAAATTACGTAAAATGTAGCTCAAACATATTTTTTTTTTCTGTTGGACAAGTAAGATGGATATCTTTTATACGTCTATGCGAAAACCCCTATTCGCATAGATAAGTAGTTAAAAATAAAATTAGATTAGCAACGTCGCGAAGTAATGCATCGCGGACCACTTGGAATGCCTCCAGGGACCACCAGTGGTCCGCGGACCACCGGTTAAGAACCACTGATTTAGAGTGAATTGAAGAACTGCAGACACACATAAATATTAAGAAATGATGTTGTGAGTTCCTAATATTTCTTATAGGCAGTACAGAAGCCAAAAGTGAACATTCACTCGTTATCGTTGTTTAGATAAGATAGCAACAGGCAAGCTTAACGGTCAATGCTTTTACCTCATTTGTTAGTCAACAGTAGTTTGTCGAAATGCTGTGATTTTGTTTGCTTGAGTGCCTACGCCCCACATCACGCTGGCTTTTCGGAGTCAAGCAAGGTGCGCTTGGAAGTGTGATGCATAGTAAATATGTATAAACTCATCACTAACAGCCAGTTTCTTCATCAAAAGTTAAAAGTCAAAGTAATGTCTAAAGTTAAAGTAACGGTTAAATTCAATTTTTCTATGAATTTTGCTGTCACTTTAGCCTTGAAAAAACGAATTTGACCGTTACTTTTACTTTAGACATTACTTTAACTTTAACTTTTGAAGAAGAAACTGGCCGTTAGTCGGTTGTCAGGTCTACTCAGTAATTAGGTTCTCCTAAGTAGCGAGAGAAGTAGCGAATAGAAGCTATGTTCACACTTACGGTTGGAAGAGTAAGCAGTCCGCAATAGATTCATGTCGAGCGACCACCAGTTGATCATGCCGTCGCGACTGGCCGTTATGTACGAACCTTGCATCGGGTCCGTGCTGCGGTCCTGTGTATGTGGTTTACTACGTCATACATAACAGATGATCACAATCGTTTCACGTCAGCAAACTACTAAATTGTTCGAACAGATACGTTTTCCTATCGCTGAGTTCATTACCTCTAAAGTGTAGAAAAGTGGTAAGTTTTATTGAATATTAGGTACTGCTAACTTTTTCAACATCAGGGCAGAAACATATCCGGGAAATGGGGTGCCTGTGCTGTGAGCGCAAGATAGTCGGCAAGCCCATGATAGGAGGCTGCAGCGACTCCCGCTGGTTCTCCGCATCGTTGCCGAAGTAGCCCAGGATCAGGTGCGACACCAGCTCGTCCCAGTCTACCTCGCCTGTTCGACTTGTGTTCATCTGAACATAATTTCGACAATGATTTCTGAGAATTAATGTAGGTACTTGAATCTGAATCATATTTGAAATTATTCTATGATTTCATCTTTTTGTTCAATAAATTTAAAAAAAAGTAACGTCGCCGTCCGTTCTCACCGTCACTTTGGACGAGTGAACGAAGGTAAGTCCGAGCAGGCTCGTAGGGGCAGGCCGGCTAGGATTATGGCTATAAGTCCTGATTTTTACGTAGATGCTGGTATTCGGTTTAGCTCTTGTTCACCTCTTAAGTCTTAAGTCACCAGTCTCAGCCATCAAGCCTCCAATGCTCTCTGGACTGTCGGTCTACTCTCTCCCACCAGAATAATATCGGACGTTAGTGCGTCCATTATCAGCAGGAAGAGGTAGATATAGGCAAAATGCTTACCGTTAGCTCTTTACTCCCTATCTGACTATCTATACCAATATAATAAAGAGGAACATTTTATTGTTTGTTTGTACTCCAAATTCTCCGAAACTACATAACTGATTTGAAAAATCTCAGCACTGTTTGGAAGCTACATTATCCGGTTATAGTTTATCCAAATGTGCGAGTGCAACATCTACCTTTAAAAAGAGAATCTTAAATTGATCATCGTCGTACTCCACATTCAACAAAGTCTTAAGAAGGTTTCTGAACTCGTTGGCCATAAGCTTGTTATTGAAGGCCTGTTGGAAGGCTTCCTTGAGCTTCAGCATGTCCTCCATGCTGCAGCGGTCGTGCAGCGCCACGTTGCGCCAGCCCGGGCCGGCGCGCGTCACCGCCGTCAGGCTGCCCTCCGACTTCGAAGACATCGACATCGTGGACCTAATCTGACTGTCGTTAGCCATTGTTCTATTTTTTATTGAAAGTTACTCTAAACAATATCAAAAGTAGTGTATATATTATTGATTTTTGTAAAAAAATGGAGCTATGATCTCTCCATGTTTGTTTTGTTTATGATAGTGTCAATGTCAATATCAAAAAACGCTTTGGCATTTCAAAATCTTAATTTTGTCCATCGAGCTTAGAATTTATATGTCAATGATTTTGTCTCAGATCTTTTAGTAAGGTTATAAGCCACTGACCTCTATATTTACCACTGGACAGGCTGTTCCGTACGTTTGACAGCAATTTTTTTGTGCTCATTTGAAGCGCCAATATCGTCTAAGCGAGTGTCTACAGAACTAATTTTGACGTATAATTTCAAATGGCTGTGAGAGAACTGTTTGTTCATTGGTTCATTGTAAAATAATTTTAGTACCACGGGCACTCGCTACGTCTAACAGCGCCAAAATGGCGATTATCAAACGGGCACAAAAGCACGTTGACAACAGCCTGTCCAGTGGTAAATATAGAGGTCAGTGTTATAAGCTGTATACCATAGATGTTACCACTCTACCTATAACTTTAGAAAAAGGTTGAGTACCTAACCTGACAAAGTTATACTCCATAATTATGGTTCCCGTAGTTTCACACGCCTCTCAGGGGATCTTCCCATAGCCGGACAAAATGTCTATGTTACACAGGAGATTATGTAGCTTCCCAGTAGTGCAAGATTGCAAATCGTAATCAATCGGAATTCTTTCACTGTTGAGAAGCTAGACCCGCGTAACATAGACTATCTTTTGTCCGGGTACGGAAAGAAGCTCCCGCGAGACGCCGGGCTATGGACGGGTAATAGCTAGAAAATTATATAGTCAACATATTTCTAGCTAGGTCAATCAGTAGTAGTAGTCCCCTGTTGGTTTTGGTTCCCTTGAGAGTTTTTTTCAACTCGATACCTTCACTAATTCTCTGCTCTCGCGTTGACAGGCGGACTGTTTTTTACTTTGAGGAAAACTTTGAAAAAAAAAACGGATGTTAGCTAAAACACGTAACCAGTAAATTAAAGGCCAACAAGTAAGATGTTTTGTAAGTATATTAAAAAGTCTGCGACATTTCCATAACAAAAAAAAATGAAATGTTTCTGAGCGGCTCTCAATTAACATAAGATAAAGTTATTCATATTCTTACATTCATAAAGTTATATTCCTTACATAGAACATAGAACTTAGTATACCTAATACTAAGTTCAGCTTAAAAAAACACACAACCCTGCTAAACATAAGTAAAACATAACTCGTATAAATATGTAGGCATAATTAAGCGATAATTCAACTAATTGCGAAAATAAACGAACCATTGACCAAATAAAGAAACATTTCTAGTATAAATTAATCAATTGTTCTCATCGAGCTGGACTGTGGAGTCTCCCAGTCGGCTGACTATTAGCTATAGCTATTAGCTTATAACGTCAGGCTAAGACTTTTTCACGGTTGGAGGCAGTTGCACCTGCAGGTGCGTGGTGGGCACGGCGTCGGGCGGGCTCTTCCTGGCGAGGCCCTCGCGCAGCCTCGTCTCGCGCACCAGCTCGGGCGTGGCCAGGCGCCGCATCGGCTGTATCGACGCCATGCGCAGGTGCGTGTACATTGGGATCTGCAGCAACAGAAAACTCACCTTATACCAAGAGCGGTCGAAACCGGACGATACATTGGAGACTCTCTATCTGAGGGCATATATTTTACTGTAAGGATAACCAGTGTGTTATTTATATTTAATTTCAGATGAATTTATTTACTCTTGGCATTGAGACGTCAAGCTCGATGGGTTTTTCCACTTCTGGCCGATCGGGCATCACGAAATGGTGTCCGAGCAGTGGCTCATCAGGCGGCGCGCCATACGTTAGCTTCAGTTCTTCCTTGGTGATGTCGCTTAACAGGTCTATCACCTTCTGACCAGGCACGTAACGTGACACCACACCACCATTTAATACCTGTTAAGATGTCCTTGAATTAAGAACACGTTTTAATGATATTTAGTAAATGCCTGGCAACTATTCAGAACTTATAAGAGCATACCTTGAAGGTGGTAGAGCTAGCAATTTTTTTCACATCAGGTGGAAAACGTGTAACTTCCAACGTCCACGGCACGAAGCTGCCGAGCGTCTGCAGGTACTCACCAGAAATACGCCACAAGCGCACACTGTAGTCTGAACTGCCGCTGGAAATTGACATCATCTATCGATACTGGTTACCGTCTTTGCTTAACAATTTTTCAATATATTTTACCCACTTCCCAAAATAGAGGACGGTTTCAATTCGTTGGAATCTTTGACGTTGTTTTTTTTATTTTTTATGTATGTTCGCAGATTACTAAAAGGTGCCTGGAACGATTTGCGATTTGTATGATTGGTGTATACTTCCCAGGTCTCGTTGTTTTCGTGTCAGGATCTGAAGATGCAAACCCGGAGAGATCAAGCGTAAATTTTGAATATTTTCGGCATGCAAAGGGTACCTACTTAACATTTAGCTGTATGTCTGATATACATATAAAACGGTTGAAAGTTGAAAGCTGACCCAATGATGGTGACGAGAGGGAGTTGGTGGAACTCCGCAACGGCATGCAGTAACTACATACATATAAAAAAATAACTGTGTATAAATCTTTTTTTCTTGTAAGAGCTTTTTCTATCAACAAATCTCATATCACACAAACACACACACAAACACACTCACAAATCTCTGAAAAATGATCTTACGTGCAGATGAGATTGAGTTCGTCGAAGCAAGCGACAGTGGTGATGCAGCGCAGATGTGCGCGGTAGCTGTTAAGCAGCAGCGGCTGGGGCTGGTCGCGAGTGCTGCGCTTGGCGCGACCCTCGATGCGGTCACGCCACAGGAACGGGAACATCAGGCGCAGCCGGGGCATGTTTATATGTACCTACAACAGTCGCAACACATTCATACCTCGCGCACTAGACGATCACTAGTTAATAGTCTAGTCGTGGTACCTGGATAGAAGATGCTATGTTTGGGCTGCGTCGCCGACCAAGGACTGACCATAATACGGCCATTATTTTTGTCCTTCTGTAATTTTTCTTTTTTGGGACAGATGATTGTTTTATAATCACTCAGTCCTTTACAGTCACTCTAATTTAATTTCATCCTATATTACAGTGCACTCCATAGTTTATGCTATTTATATGGCATCGAAATTGATATGGTAACATTATGAAGTCAAATATATCAATATTGCGGCTGGCCTCGGCCAAGCCGCATCCTTGGTTGCAGGCGATACGAGTTGTTCACAACGACCAGTCGTGCCAACCGGTTAGCCATTCATATGGTTACAAACCTTGGTCGTGACCGTCTCGTGCCCGAGGAGCTTCATACGTAGTCTATTCATTTATATGACTCACCGTTTTATTGTCAAAATAATTAGACAAGAGCCACACTTTGAGGTATCCCATGGTGGTACCAGTGAAGACGAATTCATTGTTTATGTCGGTCGCCAGCGATGACACATAATCGCCCGCCATGTGGATGGCCTGGAAGGATCCCTGGTACCCGCCCGCCGAGTGATCTGACCAGCACTGCACTGCGCCGTTCTCCACGGAAACCAAAAGGGAAGCTATAACAAAACCGACTACTTAGGTAGGTGTTCAGATAATCTTATTCTATGAATTCAAATGAAGGGGTGCAATCTTAGCAATGACGGTGAGTTGAAAAATAGCCACATTCTAATTAAAGGCCTAAGTCTAGAAAATAATAATACTAGCGTTTGACTGACCGACACGAGGGTGCTGTTGGCGTGTTTCCAGAAAGAGCATGGCTTGCACGGCGAGGCGGCGCATGCTCTGCGCGCGCACCGGCACCGACACAGTGGACACGCGTCGCGCCGTCGCCTTCTGCACCGCCTGCAGGGGGTTCACGTTGCCGCGAGCTGCCAAGCTGCGCACATGCACATGTGTCTACTTTACAACCTAACTCTTCACGTATTATTGCCACTTTATTAATATTTCATTACCTGGGTTTGCGAAAACCGAGAGCTCGTTTCGGAGTCTTGTCGAAAGGCGTCGTGACGGGCCTGATGGAGGTGCGCTTCCTGTAGTGCATCTTAAGGCGCTGCGTCGGGTCGGAGCACGTGAACAGTCTGAATACAATTCATAATTATTAATATCTCCTTAATACCTTACCACGGACTGGGTAATTTTTCAACAGGTTTTTCGTTTATTTTTAAGACTTAAGTCTGCCTTCATTTTACCCACAAAGCAATTACTGCTCGGCCCGGAAATCGTATCCAAGAGAATCATTCTCAATGTAATCTTATTTTTTTTAATGGAAAATTTTGCCAGACCTGTAAGGCTGGCCAGTGTCCAGCTTCCACAGCACAAGCTCGGAGTTGTAGCTGGCCGTGGCCAGCGTGAGCGGCGGCCGCACCGCCGCCGCCAGCACGTCATCATTGTGTCTGGTCTCCCAGCTCTTGCCGGTCTTCGACGTGCCGGAATCATCGAATTCTGTCACAACGCGATCCCACCCAACTGCCAAAATCCTAAACAGTTCAAAAACATGGAAACCAATAATATCATTCTGTTATTATCATTGCATTATATTAAAAAGTGTCACACCTCGTATCCACCCAAAAGATGCCGGTTACTTCGCACATGTGTTTAATGGTCATCACTCTCATGCACAAACCCGTGTTGAAGTTCCAAACCTAGCAAATTTTAATTACTTATTAGTTTTTAATTGAATATTATTTCCATTATTTCTTATAAGTTTAATCATTTTGATCATATACCTATTATAAGTTTGATTTAAATATCAAAAAAAGCTTCTTAATCACTAAAGCTGCGGAATCAGGTAACCGCTTGATCGCTGAATAGCCTCTAGATCTACCTAATTGACAGTCAGATATCAATAAATATTGGAAGTTACCTTGAGCTCTCCGTTCCTTGCACCGGTGACCATAAGTTGGTAGCCAGGGTCAAAACACGCCGCAGTGATCTCCACAGGGATGAGCTCACCATTCAGCAGACGAGTATGCGCGTCACGAATAATCAGATTGCTTTTGCCTGCACACAAACTACCAAAAGTGAAAACGACGGATGCGAGACCCTAGAAAACGTTACCTACCGACCTGAAACATATCACTAAGCTAATTAAAAATGAGATTATGTAAAACAGATGAAACTAGAGTTATATTACCAGTGGTAGGACTCCAATTGATGATGATGCTATCCATGCCGCACGTAATGATAACTTTGAACAGAGGATTATAGAGGATCTTGGACACAGCTCGCGAGTGCGTGAACCCGTCCGTGTGCAGCGGGTTCAGCTGCTCGTCCAGTATGAGAATGGCTATTTTGACGGCTGCCATAATGAACTCGCGCGTGACTGGGTTGTACACCGCAGAAATAGGCGAACGCTCGCCCAGGACCGCCGGCACGTCGATATAGGACTGAAATCATAGTAAGTTGTTAAATGTATTGTCAGTGTAGAAGAATGTGTTAACGAAAAGTTCCAAATAGGTAGGAATCACCTGAAGGCACACGTGGCTCTGTACATCCCATACTTTGATAGTTCTATCTCTAGATAACGAGTAGATAGTGCGACCTTTATTTTGCAACACGATGCAGACGATGCCGGTATGATGTCCAATGAAGGTCATGCTGGGCTTGGCGGGCACGAAGGGGTTCCACACGCGGACCAAGCAGTCAGGGCCACCTGTCACCAGAATGTGCTTCTCCTCCTCAAACGTGAAACATTGGATACCCTGAACCAAAGTATGAGATTAGTGAAAAATAAACGTGCTTTATGCATTTACAATGCAAAACGCTAATGACCACAGTATTCTTCGTTCAAAACTTAATTAAACAGTTTTAGGTAGCTATGTCTTATTTATCGTAGTTTGCCGGGAACATTTTTTTCTTTATGCCGCTTATTACTGGCCATTTTCCCGTGGTCTTGACTGCGTCCGGTGGCAACCATCCAACAGTGAAATAATTTTTTAAATCGGTTAACAAACAAACAAAAAAGATTTCTATTACATTAGTATAGGTCAAGGTCAATGATAATTTCTGTTTTGTGTCACCGATATAACCTTTTCAACTTTGAACATGTTGTGCGTCTTGGAGCCGTGTATGTCGCACATGAGCAGCGCGTCGGGGCACGTGGCGCACGACACCACGCAGTGCAGCGACTTGTAGTACGACACCTGACGCACCCACTCCGTATGGATTCGAGTTAACTCCACCAGACGTAGCTCTGGTAGCATTTGAGGCTGCAACGGAAACCCCGATGGTAGTTTAATAACTTGATTACAACAAATCTTAGCAGGTTATCTAACTACGTCTCATAAAAATTACAACCTAATTTGCCCAATTTGAGCAGTGTTTTACAGTTTCATAGTATATGACAGTAGGTATAACCAAATATAATAAACTACGAAGCATTATATGTAGTTAGTACCCGTTTCTGGAGATCTCTATGACGTATAGTTTTCAAGGAGTGGCCAGCTTCGTTCTTGAAGGGGCCGCGCTTGTGCGGAGAGAACAGCAACATCCGAATGTTGCCGGCCACGTCGCCGCAGATCAACAGGCAGTCGTCGTTTTCATCCGCCGTGAAGTGATAGTGCATCGTACAGATCTAAATCGTTTGTCGATAGGTTAAGTTGGTAACTAAACTAAACACGTTTATTGAATGTGTTATTCAGAAAATATTTTTCTTGCCATATACTCCCAGCTGGTGATGATAATTTTCAAGGTAAAGGTTTTGGCGGTGCAGTCGTAGAAGCGCAGATCGCGCTCCGTGGAGCTGGTGACGATGATGTTCACGTCCGGCATGCACACCATGTCCGTCACCCACGTCGTGCGCACCTTAAGATACGCTAAGGATTGAGAAGAAACCATGTAAAAGAAAGTTAACCTGTTATCAATCAAATACATATAATCAGATATAAAAAATCATAATCAGAACAAATGCAATGGCTTCATTACAAAGTAAAATAACTTGATTATAAGGATAAGATGAACTTAAGTGTTAATATAAAGTTAATTTTTATATTATGGATGTAGTCATAATGATGTTTGTAGTATATATATCTATTAGAACTACTATACGGAAAATAATAAAAGCTACGAACGACTGGTAGAGTAAGCAGTTCTTAACAACTTCATGTTGAGCGACCACCAGCCGATCATGCCGTCGCGGCTCGCCGTTATGTACGAGCCCTGTATCGGGTCCGTGCTGCGGTCCTGTGCCATACATTTGGATGTCACAGTTTCACGATGTTTACTTCCAATAGAAGATATATAGTGTACTAAGATTACATAGAATAGCAACCATAAACCTAAGTAGCTCTAACCCAACATAGGCCTTCTCCCAACTAGCAAAATAATAATAGAATTTGATTTTAATATGCTACGTATCTGGACTAATTCAAGCTCCGATGAACGTTTTACTGGTTGCGACTACGCTTTAAACAGCATAATACATGCTGTGTTTACTCAAATACTATGTATCTTATAATTTGTGCCTACTTACCTATATCCGTTTATATATGTATAGTCCTGGATAAGTGAAGGCTCTAGGATAGCATGGAAACCACGTTTTGCTAGTTGGGCAGCTATCTGGGCCTTGAAGTCCAATCGGGTATGTTTAGAAGGTAATTTCAAGAAGAACATCAGTCTAGCGCCGTCCACTGCCTTAATTGACGCTACCTATCTATTTTGAAAATGTTTTCCACCCAGGTATCAAACTGCTAAGTTGGTACTTTTCAAATGGCATTACCTTGGCAACATCGGGACAGAAACATATCCGGGATATAGGGTGTCTGTGTTGCGAGCGCATGAGCACGGGCAAGCCCATAATGGGCGGTTCCAGGGCTTTTCTTTGGGTTGAGGAGTCGTTGGTGAAGTAGCCCAGGATCAGGTGTGATATGAACTCGTCCCAATCGATTGTACCCGTACGGCTGGAGTTTACCTGGGTGTTGATTACAATACTGTAATTGGTTTTATTGTCACCTGCTACAAAACTACCTACACAAACGCCAAATAAGTTTGAAAAAATAAGTTTAACTTTTAGGAAATAGTTTTTAATAGTAGTTTTTTTAGCAAGGAATCACCAGTTCACATATAAGTGTTATAGTATCCTTAGTAAATGCCGCTAAATGTATTTTCAAAAACTGATGTAGTATGAAGCGGTTTTTTTCCGCTTCCCCTGCACTAAATGAACCCTTCTAACCTAACCAACTAACAAACAAAAATTAGGTAGTACCCGATACCTTCATAAAAAGTATTTTGTACTCATCATCGTCATATTCCACATTTAACAAAGTCTTGAGCAAGTTCCTGAACTCAAGTGAATTCATTTGATTGTTGGGTGCGTTCTGGAAGGCCTCCTTGATGGCCACCATGTCCTGCATGCTGCAGCGGTCGTGCAGCGCCGCATTGCGCCAGAAGGCGCGCGTGCTGCTCTCCGACTTCGAAGACATCGATAATAACGACCGGACATTGCTTTCACTTGCCATTACTATTTCAACCCAAATTACAATCTTTTCTAGTCACTGTCAGAAACGAGTCAGAAATAACCATGAAATAACAAAATGGGTCACAGAGTGAAACAATTCCAACGAGTCAGACGAGATGACGAGAAACCTAGAACAAATAAAAAGGTTAAATAGAAAGTTATAGAAACAAATCTAAAGTACCCCTCATAGTATTGCGCACCATTTTGCGCATTTGCGTTTCCTATCCTTATTCAGGCCATCATATAGCGATTTTTTTGATTGGCATGTCCACAAAACTGGATACGGACGAGTGCAAGTAAAAAACTCATAAACTCACTCATATGTTAAGACATCCACATCTATGTAGCTGAGATTATGCCGTATCATTGATACCAACAAATACCAACTGAACATAAATACTAATATCTACCAAGACATCAAACTACCTAAATGGAGAAATAACAGGCAGCGGGCTGCTTTGTGAATGTTTCTAAAACTCACAGTGCGACTGGCCCAACACGAGAATCGAACCCATGACCTCGTACATATCATCCTCCGAGCCTTTTTTCCCAACCATGTTGGGGTCGGCTTCCAGTCTAACTGGATGTAGCTGAGTACCAGTGCTTCATAAGGAGCGACTATCTGACCTCCTCAACCCAATTACCCGGGAAACCCAATACCCCTTGTTTAGACTGGTGTCAGACTTACGGAAGGAAATGAAATGAAATCGTTTATTTTGCAAGTTGGCCATTACATCACTTTTACACGTCATTTTAAGAACGCTGGGGTCGGCATTTCCTAATTGATGATCCCTGTGAAGAAACGCCGAAACAAACTCGAGGGTCATAGTCTCTTAAAGTCCAAACATGTTATAAATTGAAGAATATTATATGTGAGTGTCACCATGTACGCTGGCTTCTGACTACCCGTAACGACTACCACGGATGTTCAATGACAGTAGGTACCATTGGTACCCACAGTTTAAAGTGCCATCCGAAACACAGTCATTGGATGTCTTTTAAGATACATTTAGAAAGTGCATACAAACTGAGAAAAGTTGCATTGGTGGAAAGAAAGAAAATACATTTTATTGTCCAACAAACTTTGTACTTGCCTGACCTGGAATCGAACCCGTGCTCTCATACTTGAGAGGTCGGTTTTTTGCCCACTAGGCCACCACGACTTTCATACATATATGATAATGATAAATATGAAAAATATTTTTTACATGAGTATGAACTTAAGAAGACAGTAAAGTATGACGGCTTGAAGATGGTATGAAGGCTGACAGAGAGAAAAATACTGGAAATTCAAGGGCAGGAAGAACTAGAAGACTTATGATCACAAATGATCATACGGCGGTAGTGGAAAATCTACCTGCACTGCAGGTAACCGATGTGCGATGCACGTACCGCGGTGCTGCCTATGATATAGTGAATGACTAAAACAAATATATCTTTGTGTTAAAGTTTTTTTATTAAATCTCACCGACTTCATTAAAATACATATAGTAGTAAGAGTAAACGTAAAACTAAACAAAAACTACTATACCTAACAAGACAGACATGCTCAGGTCCTACATATACCTATACAATTATTATTAAAAATATTTTAAATCTACCTAAAATTCTAAAATATTTTTTATAGTAAAGAATTTAATTTTACCTATCGAACAACGTTACAAAATAGTAAAGTTCCTAACAAATAAATACTTACCTAAAGTTCAACATGCGAATGTGCTAACACGCACAACCGAAATAAAGCAAAGTTGTATATTAAACTGCTTAATACTTTGTGCCTCAACCTAGCAATTGATTACCAGATCTTGCTGAATATGTTTTAATAGGAAGTGCGCGTCTTTAGAACTGATGCTAAAATCAAATCCTAAGGAAACTCTGCTTTGTATGCTAGCAGCGCTAACATTTGGACGGATCGGCCGAGTCGGTCTGCCGCAGCGGCAATTGTATCTGAAGCTGCGTCACTTGCACCTCTGGGTCTCGTCCTTTCTTTGAGTTGAGACGCCTGAGCCGCGTCTCACGCACCAGCTCGGGAGTGGCCGCCCGCCGCACCGGTGTCGTCGAGCTCATACGCAAGTGGGTATATATCGGGATCTGCAACAACCATCGAGAAGCCTCTTTAAATTAGACCTTACCCACATAATATAAAACGTTCCTAAAATTAAATTGGACTTACAACAGGCAGAGAGACGTCCAGAACCATTGATTCCTGCCGATCCGGACGCACTGGCAGGGTGAAGTACTGTCCGAGCAGCGGCTCATTGGGCGCGGCGCCGAACGTCTTATGCTTGAGCTCGTGTTCGGTGATGTCGCGCAGCTTGTCCACCTCCTTCTGCCCCGGCACGTAGCGCGACACGTACCCGCCGCGCCACACCTGCACACGCGCACTCTCAGCTGCCTACTCCACCAGCGCTTGGACTGGTTGCCATTTGTCAACACCTCCTATACCTTGAACGTCGTGAAGCTGGCGACTTTCTGCACGTCCGGGGGGAAGCGAGTCACCTCTAGAGTCCACGGCAGGAAGCTTCCCAGCGTCTGCAGGTATTCACCGGACAAACGCCACACTCGAACGCTGTAGTCTGAACTACCGCTATGTAAACAGAATAATTTGTATTTATTCTCTATCTTCTAAAGTGCAGGACCAGAAATTTTGCTTTTGAAGAGTATTGTGGATCATCGAGAAATGTTTGGGAAAACACATTAAGACAACGTGTTATGAAGTTTTCTAGGTCAGTAAGTAGAACTAAATTCATCAAATCGCCATCGCTTAGCTGGAAGTTAACCTAAATCCTCCCGGATAAATTTCTTTTGAGGACTCAATTTATTATATAATTGACAGTGCTTACGTAAACAGAAGTTTCATCTCGTCGATGTATGCTAATGAAGTGACACAGCGCAAATGGGCTCGGTAGCTGTTAAGCAGCAGCGGCAGGGGCTGGTCGCGAGTGCTGCGCTTGGCGCGACCCTCGATGCGGTCACGCCACAGGAACGGGAACATCAGGCGCAGCCGGGGCATGTTTACATGTACCTATATTATCTTTTGTATTACCGTGTTTGTCATGGACAACACTAATTTGAATTATGAGTCAAACATGTTCAATCCGTCTGTGATTCACTCAATATATTGCTATATGAGAGGAAGAGGAAGACCTAAGAAAAGATGGATGGATTGCCTGAAAGATGACATGAATAGGAAGGGAGTGAGTGTCAGTATGACGAGTAACAGGGGGAAATGGAAGAGAATGACATATTGCGCCGACCCCAAATAAAATTGGGAACAGGGCAGGAGGAAGAAGATGTTCATCCGTCTGCGATATTCGTAACGTGTCTCATTCATCACTTTTAGTGAAAAGTTATATTTTTAACTAATCTCCTGAAGATGTAGAGGTATCATTGTTCTGATCTATTTTCAGGTTTTGTGCATTTAACGTTATCTACACGTTGTATGTCCAACGTTAACGAAATCTCTTCATATTCTGTATATTTTTCTAACCACCGCCCGTTTAAAACTAGGAAATGCCATAATGCTGCCCTTAAAGTTCGAGCACAATAATTTTAGAAACGTCCTTGCGATCACAATTTATTCTCTTTAACTGTAGAATTTTCTACGAATTTCTCAAATAATACAATAACAATTAACAATCTATCTTGATTAAATACTGACCGGCCTGTTAATAAGGTAGTTACTCAGGAGCCACACTTTGACGTATCCCTGTGTGGTAGCAGTGAAGAGGAACTCGTTTGCGATGTCCGTCGTCATGCTTGACACATAGTCGCCTGCCATGTGGATGGCTTGGAAAGCGCCTTGATATCCACCCGCCGAGTGATCTGACCAGCACTGCACTGTGCCGTTCTCCAGCGCGAGTAGGAGGGAAGCTGGAACATGTCAGTAAAGTTGTCTCGGTCTTGGAGTGTATGAGCATGTGACGTGACGTTGCTACTGACTACTGACCGACGTGCATTTGCTGCGGCCGCGTGTGCAGGAAGATCATGGCGTGCACGGCTAGGTGCCGCATGTTCTGCGCGCGCGTCGGCATCGACACGGTAGACACGCGCCGCGCCGTCGCCTTCTTGATGGCCGCCGATGGGTCCACGCTTTCACGAGCACCACCCATCCTAATAACATTAAGCTATAAAGCAGGGTAACCACGCTAGTCTCTATCGATTAAGACTCTAAACTTTAGAGGCTGAATATTTGTAGTTCTAACTACTGTCAAATTATGTCTGCCTAACAACTTCTTAGCTTCATAATGGTCGCTTCAATTTTTTTATGGAAACGTGGACAATAATGAACTACTTATTAGTTTGGCACATAATGAATGTTATATAACAGTTTCAGCCTTCAAAAGACCATCAGAACTCCTTAAGTTAAAGTAATTAGAAAGGATAGTCACATAAACCGCTACTAACCCAGGTTTGCGAATTCCAGAGGATTTTCTCAGGGAAAGTCTCTCACTAGCGTTAGTCACCGGTTTGATAGACTCGCGCTTGCTGTACACCATTTTGATTCGCAGCGTCGGCTCAGTGCAAGAGAACCGCCTTCATACGACATGGAATGAGCTCGATAAATTAATTAGATTGTCAAAGTCACGTTATTTAATCATATAAAACAACATAAAAATACGAGTTCATCACCTGTAAGGCTGTCCGGTCTCCAGCTTCCACAGCACAAGCTCGGAGTTGTAGCTGGCCGTGGCGATGGTGAGCGGGGGCCGCACCGCCGCCGCCAGCACGTCGTCTGTGTGACGCGTCTCCCAAATTTTGCCGGAGGTCGCCATGCCTGTATCCTCAAACTCTACCACGTGCCGGTTCCATCCTATCGCTAGGATTCTGAAATATTAACTCATAGAAATGGTTTCGGACACAATACAAGAAATAAAATTTTAGTTTTCTATGGGTACGTCATATAATAAATGCAACTGTATTTAGATATATTTTTGATATCTTTATTGAGTTCTATTAGTAACTATTGTAGTAATCTGTGGTTCTATGTTATTGTAGTCGAAACCATTAAATGGAATTTCATAAGTTAATATATCGGTGTCAAGCTTACCTTCCTTCCACCCAGAAGCAGCCAGTGACTTCACACATGTGTTCAATCGTCATTACCCTTAAGCACAAGCCAGTGTTGAAGTTCCATACCTAGGAAATAAAAAAAAAATGCAGCTGCTATCTTATGCATTTTTATATTTTACGGCCAAAGCCCCTAGTGCGATTACAGCATGTTCTGGAATGCTAAAACTAGGCACTGCCGGCCACTTGCACTACACTACACTTAGTTTTTTCTTGTTATATCAACGGCCAAAACTAATTGCAGCCTTGACCATAGCGGCTAGGATTGGGTGTATTCGCACACCCCAGGTCAAAGTTAGGTGTAGGCGAACTTCGGGCCGTAACATAGGTATATAAAAAGACAACTTCTGATTCAAGCAACATCTGCTACCTTGAGTTCGCCGGTCCTGGCCCCGCTGAGAAGCAGCAGGTTGCCAGGGTTAAAACACGCTGCGGTGATCTCCACGGGGACCGTCTCAGCGTGTAGCATCCTGACGTGCGCGTCGCGAATCAATACATTGCGTTTCCCTGTGTACACCCAAAGATTCATCAGTATCAGTATCAGTAATCTTTTACTAGCCGATGTCTCGAGGTTTAACCCGCGTTCCTTGGGAACTACTGCTGGGATAAAATATATCTTTTATCCTCGGGAATTTTCCAAATCAGTGAGGTATTCATATCAATTTCGGAGCCTTTACGGATACTTGCAAACAAAAAATGTTTCCTCTTTTTATATCAGTACATCCAAGTAATTCCAATTTGAAAATTATTTAAACCACGGAAAGGCTCTTGAAGTTTTTAGTTTCTTTCTTGAACATACAATTCTTACCGGTCACCGGATTCCAGACAATAATAATGCTGTCTAAACCGCATGTAATGATAACTTTAAACAAAGGGTTGTAGAGGATCTTGGACACAGCTCGCGAGTGCGTGAACCCGTCCGTGTGCAGCGGGTTCAGCTGCTCGTCCAGCACCACGATGGCTATCTTGATGGCTGCGAGGATGAACTCGCGGGTGGCTGGGTTGTACACCGCGGATATAGGCGTGCGCTCGCCTATCACTGATGGAACGTCGATGTAGGACTGTCATGGAGACAAAGTGCAGCAGTTTAGAATATTGTCCAGGAATTCTTTGCCTTTTTTGGTCGAATTTATTAGCTTGAAGTTTGATATTTCTTGATAATAATTTTATAAGCTCACCTGAATGCACACTTGGCCTTGTACATCCCACACTTTAATGGCTCTGTCTCTTGATAAAGAGTATATGGTCTGTCCTTTGTTCTGTAGTACAATACACGTTATCCCAGCGTGGTGGCCGATGAAGGTCACACTGGGCTTGGCAGGCACGAAGGGGTTCCACACGCGGACCGAGCAGTCAGGGCCGCCTGTCACCAGCACGTGTGCTTCCTCATCGAACGTGAAGCATTGGATACCCTGAATAAGGAATTTCGTTTTAAAAACCGCCTGAATTACAGTTGTATTTTACTAGCTTCCGCCCACAGCAAAGTGTATTGACCAAAAATAACTCATGTATACTGAGAATAAACTATAAAAGTATACTGTGAAGATTAATCAAAAACCTTCCATACCTACGTTTTTCGCATGATAGAGTCAAAATCATACAAACGTTTCAACCATCGTAAAAAATCACATTAGGTATAGTTATTTAAGTAGGGTAATAGAAAGTAGGAAAAGTTCACCTTTTCAACTTTGAACATGTTGTGCGTCTTGGAGCCGTGTATGTCGCACATGAGCAGCGCGTCGGGGCACGTGGCGCACGACACCACGCAGTGCAGCGACTTGTAGTACGACACCTGACGCACCCACTCCGCGTGGAGGCGAGGTAATTCTATTAGGTGTAGCTCCGGTAGCATGCTGGGCTGCAAACGGAAGCTAGGCAATTTTACTAACCACCAGGAGAAAGATTCCAGTCTCGAGTAGGCAAAGGAGATGCAAAGGATTCATGTTACTACACTTCAGTTTTGTAGTCTAAGAATGGTTTAAAATAAACAGCGCGAGCGTAGAGATTTGAACAATGTAAGGTTCATTCATATCTACTAACGAATGCTGATGCCGTTAGGCAAACAAGGAAGTGCACGTTCTTACTATGTTTCGTAATTTTTCGGTGTTGCGCAAATAACTTTTTATTTTGGGAAAAAGTGTATTTTTGCCGGCTAGGCGTCGTGTGTGGCAGGGTTAATGTCATATCTGAACGAATCTGTATTTCTATGCGAAATCCCTATATGAACAGTTTCCAGGTTCACCCGTCTCTGCAGGTCGACGTGGCGCAGAGTGATGCTGGCGCGGCCGGCCTCGTTCTTGAAGGGACCGCGCGCCACCGGCGAGAACAGCAGCACGCGCACGTTGCCGCCCACGTCGCCGCAGATCAGCATGCACTGCTCGTTGATGTCCTCACTGAAGTGATAGTACATTGTGCAGATCTGGGGATCAAAATCTCTGATCTACACCACTAATATGAATTGGAGTTGCCTATTTAAACTCACAATAATGTTCTCTTTAACACCATGATTACCGCTGCTGATCTTGCAATTCCCCGAATTTTGTTTAAAGGTTCAGCTACACTTCCAAACTATATTTCAGTTACATTATATCAGTGGGTATTTCTTCAAAAAGATTTGTTTACGTAAGCATAGAAAATCACGCCATAGCAACTTGCCATATACTCCCAACTGGTGATGACAATCTTCAATGAGAACGTTTTAGCAGTGCAGTCGTAGAAGCGCAGATCGCGCTCCGTGGAGCTGGTGACGATGATGTTCACATCCGGCATGCACACCATGTCCGTCACCCACGTCGAGCGCACCTTGAGGTGAGCTGCGGGGAGGAGCTGTGTGTTGATCAGTCCCATGAAGTTAAAGGAGAAATTTATTTATTTTACTTACGACTTGAAGAGTAAGCAGTCCGCAATAGCTTCATGTCGAGCGACCACCAGTTGATCATGCCGTCGCGACTGGCCGTTATGTACGAACCTTGCATCGGGTCTGTGCTGCGGTCCTGTGTACGTGGTTTACTACGTCATACATAACAGATGATCACAATCATTTCACGTCAGCAAACTATTAAATTGATCGAACAGCTACGTTTTTCTATTGCTGGGTTCATCAAAGTGTAGAAAAGTGGTAAGTTTTATTGAATACTAGGTACTGCTAACTTTTTCGACATCAGGGCAGAAACATATCCGGGAAATGGGGTGCCTGTGCTGTGAGCGCAAGATAGTCGGCAAGCCCATGATAGGAGGCTGCAGCGACTCCCGCTGGTTCTCCGCATCGTTGCCGAAATAGCCCAGGATCAGGTGTGACACCAGCTCTTCCCAATCCACCTCGCCCGAGCGACTTGTGTTCATCTATTTGTGATCGTATGTTTTTCTTTAATTTCTGTTATTTTATTCTTTAAATTACCGACTAATAAATTACTCGAGGATCCAACACAACAAGTGTGTGATCGAACAAGTGTTTAATATCTAACTTTACTATATTAGGAAACCATACTACAGACTTAGAAGGTATTATATATCTGGAGTACAACATTGAATATAAAATGTATGAAACTTTGCCACACACTTCTCTCTCAATTCTTTCATACCTGTATCTGCCTAATGAATAGTTTTTTAGTATGGATAGAGTACCGACCTTCATAAAGAGAATGTTAAACTCTTCATCATCATACTCCACGTTGAGCAACGTCTTCAGTAAGTCTCTAAACTCAAGAGGCCCCATTTTGTTATTGTAGGACTCTTCAAAAGCTTCCTTTATCCTTTCCATATCTTTCATGTTGCAGCGGTCATGCAGGGCGGCGTTGCGCCAGCGCAGACGCGCCGCCAGCGCCGAGCTGTCTTCCGACTTCGACGATAACGTCAACAACGACCTTACTTCACTTTCGCGTGCCATTATCTCTTACAATAAAGTAACCCTACAAAATCCTAAAACAATACTAAAATACTTAGTACACCTATCCAAAATAGAAATTAAACAGAAGAGTCTATCCAAAATAATATAGCTATTATAATTGTGATTTTGTGTTACAAAATCTGACATTAATAGAAATGATTAAAAATTTTGAAATGCTCTAATTGTCAAAAATAAAAAGCCTGTTATAAAATGACGATGATCAATAATGAGTTTTTACTTGGCGGAACTTGCTAAACTTACATTATGGTCCGGACTCGGCCAAAGCGGATGAATAAAGAGAAAAGACATTTAGAAAATATTTGAACACAATTTTATTTCCGTTACCAATTTTTATGATGAATTACAGAATAGCACTAACTCCGACATTGTTTATTGTTTCATTATTCGTGCGCTTAACTTAACTAGCTTGACATGCGTCGGTTATATGTTATATTTTATATAAGCTGAAAATTAGATGGGAGGTAGCTTAGAGAAGGATATAGGAGCTTTTATCACCATCCGGGACGCGGGTAAAACCGCGGGCAGAAGCTAGTATTTGATAAAAATTACTTGTCAATCTGCTAGTCGATTGGTGAAGAACGCCTCTGGGTCGGATCCTGGACTATACCTAGGTACATATGGCAGGGTCTGAGGCAAGCCGTGTTTTTTATTAGGTCGAGCTGTATGTAACTATGTAATGGAATCAAAGCCATCTTGGGATCGTAACGCCATGAAAATTTTAAGCTGTATGTGGTTCTGTTTGAACTGATCTGATAATGGAGCCGGAAGATATGAACTGGAACTTCATGATACCTTCATCACATCGACGCCATCATTCACGACGCCTTCCTCTCTTCTATTGTGCTGTGCAAATCAGGGTCCATATAGTGACTTTAATTTTTTAGTTTAAACCTAATGTACTTTATGGAATGCAATAAACGATATATCATATAATATCATATAATAAAACATTGTAATTCGTATCATAGCTGTGTTTGGGCTTTTAGAAAAGTCCCCAAGTGATTTTTACGTGCATTTATAAAAGCGTGTTTTTCTAATGTAAAAAACTATTAATTTATAATCTCAAACAATAATGAACAAAAGCAAAAACATAAAAATATTTTGGGCCTAGTTGCCATCAATAAACAAGTTTATTATAGAAAAATAACATATTAAAAGTAGGTCTAGTAGTAAAATACATACGTGTATCATTACATTATTTGTATATGTACATTCAAATGAAATAAACGATTTTCTATCAAATAGAATAATAAAACGTGAACAATACAAAAATGGTTTTGAAAATCGCGCATCCAATTCGCGATAATATAATTATAAACTTGCAGATCAATTGTTGTTTATAGCCTTTTGATTAAGGCTTTCTATTGAATGCCGTCGCCTGTAAGCTTTAGCAGAACAGTCTGCTGTCTCCTGCCTGAGAGTTACATTCGACCAATTCTGGTATGCCAAGAGCGCGCATAATGATAGTAATGGCAGCGCATGGCGCGAAAATCAGGCGGATTACTTTTTCGAGAGACGCTCTCGTGTAGTCAGTGCGTCAGTCTTCGCGTCGGCCTCAGCATCGGTCTTGGTGTCGGTCTTGGTGTCGGTCTTGGTGCCGGTCTTGGTGTCGATCTTGGCATCAGTCTTTGCGTCGATCTTAGCGTCGGGCCGTCTCTGGGTGTGCTCGTCAGACTGTCTGTGGCTCAGCGAGTCGCTGTGCCTTTGAGTCTGCGGCTCCACCGGAAAGTTTAAGTGCGACTTCCTGGGACCAGGTTTGCCGCGTTTGAGCCGAGTCTCGCACACCAGCTCAGGAGAGGGCGGTCGCCGCACCGGTTGCAACGACGCCATACGCAGGTGCGAATATAGAGGGATCTGCGATTAAGAAATAAATATAAACTTCCATCCATCCTCCGAGCCCTTTTTCCCATCGTTATAAATGTATCGTACAAATATTATAAATGCGAAAATTTGTATCTATTGATGGATTTGTGGATTATGTACTAAATACATTGAATGTTTGCTCCTCTTTCACGCAAAAACTACTTAATGGATTTTGAAAAGTTGACCGTAAATATAAGCCGATTACGCTTAGATGCAATAGATGGCGCTACTAGTCTAGTGTGTGACATCATATCCGAGCACTCTGAGCGCTAGAAAAGCACAAGTCCGACACGGACAGGGGCCCGATTCTCCTAATTCTACTAAAGCGACATACGATTCACGTTTGACTGAGATCCGATCCCGACTCAATTACGATTGAAACGTATGAGGCATTCCGCAATTTTTTCTTTGAAATAAACGTTTTTATCCTTTTCTGTCATTCAATAATGAATCATTTTGTCTGCAAATGATTTACGATTGCAATATGATTGTAAAGCAAACGTATAAACCAAAATAGCTAAAGTATGGACCAAAATCACCAATCGCAAAACAATCGAATGCCGTTGGAATACGATGTCCTTGCTAGGCGCTCGGTAGAGTGTCTTGTGATTTGTAATATAAAGGCTTTTTGTCCGGGCAAGGGAACTAGTTTCCAGAGGACGCGGATGGAACCGAGCTCTGGTTCCTAGGTTAGAAGTCATAGACTAACCGTAGGTAATGAATCATCAAGCGTGATTGGATCTTGCCGCTCCGGACGCGCTGGCAGCGCGTAGTATTGTCCGAGCAGCGGCTCTGCAGGCGAGGCGCCGTACGTCTTGTGCTTGAGCTCGTGGTCGGTGATGTCGCGCAGCTTGTCCACCTCCTTCTGCCCCGGCACGTAGCGCGACACGTACCCGCCGCGCCACACCTGCACACGCGCACTCTCAGCTGCCTACTCCACCAGCGCTTGTGCTGATTGCCATAATTTGTTAATACCTCCTATACCTTGAACGTTGTGGAGCTGGCGACTTTCTGCACGTCCGGGGGGAAGCGAGTCACCTCTAGAGTCCACGGCAGGAAGCTTCCCAGCGTCTGCAGGTATTCACCGGACAAACGCCACAGTCGAACGCTGTAGTCTGAACTGCCACTGCGAATTCAACAGCATATGATTAATACCAGAAGCCGCGCAAATCAATCGATCATATCATTAAGGAACCGTTGTCGCGGTCAGCCTGTGGATGGGTGACCATCTTGTTTTTTCTTTAGCAGTCACTATTGGTCGTCAGATAGTCTGACAACTAGCCTTAAAAAAGAGACATCGGGTTGACAATGAAACTGGGTTGTGATGTTCAGACAGATAGACAATCACTCCATGTAAAACCTGGTTCTCAGCTGCATGCGTTTAATGCCAGAAACCTTACCAAACCATAATGTTCGTTGTGAGATCTGTTTGATGGTGAACGGTACATCTCTAATTGACTTACGTGAACACCAGTTTGAGTTCATCAATATAAGCTATCGACGAAACACATCGCAGATGTGCACGGTAGCTGTTCAGTAAGAGTGGCTTCGGCTGGTCGCGAGTGCTGCGCTTGGCGCGACCCTCGATGCGGTCACGCCACAGGAACGGGAACATCAGGCGCAGCCGGGGCATGTTTACATGTACCTTCGAATAAGTTTATATCTGAGTTACGTCGTTAGTCAGGTTCTGACGACGTTACTCAAATATAAACGATATGGAAAGTCCATATCGGGAAACGAGGCAATACATGACCGATGAAGTTGAGAGTCTTACCGTATCGTTGATGAGGTAGTTACTTAGAAGCCATACTTTAAGGTATCCTTGTGTGGTACCAGTAAAAAGGAACTCATTATTGTTGTCAGTTGCCAAGCACGCCGCGTAGTCGCCCGCCATGTGAATAACCTGGAATGATCCTTGGTATCCACCTGCCGAGTGATCTGACCAGCACTGCACTGTGCCGTTTTCCAGCGCGAGTAGGAGGGAAGCTGGAACATGTCAGTAAAGTTGTCTCGGTCTTGGAGTGTATGAGGGTCATTGTCATAACCGCGTAAAATTTTGTTACAGACAAAAATCTAAAATTTTAATATAAAGTTGAGAGCTTATTCTTATTTTATAGTAAAGATAATAATTAATTATTTATTAACGTATACTCATAATTACAGATGAAATAAAAATAAACTTTCTACAACACAATTGTTATAGAAAAGTCAGCCTCGGTGGACTGTTACCGCTCACCCTCTTCATACAAATTCGACCATTTATAAAAACCTTCCAAGTAAACTTCACGTTCGAGTATGTTTTCCTAAATTAGACATTTTAATCACTTCAATAACTCAATAATAAACATTATGGCTTAAAAATAAGTCACTTTTAGCGTATAGTATAATGTTATTAAAAGCAACATCTATTTGGTGGACGACATTTATTTTTACAAAATATTTGTGATAACAATAAAATGTTGTGAACGGAACGTTATTCTCGAACGCGTCCAATAGTCAGCTGATCGAGCGCAGCGCCATTTTGTCGCCGGCCGAACAAGATCGAAGTTATTGCTCCTTGTTAAAAATCGCAAATTGTTTCAAAGTTGAGTGTGTCTTTTCGGTTCCTTGTGGATTTTGGTAAGTAAAACCTAAGTAATTCATTACTTTACTTTATATGTTAGAATTGTAAGTAATTAATCTATTTTCAATTGCAACTTCAACATAACCTCAAAATACTGCTTGGTATGAAACAAATTGCCAGAAAAATCCACTCGGTGGACATCTTTTTGGTGAGCCGTGTGTCCACCAAAAAGACGAATGTCTACCGAATGGATTTTTTTTTTTTGCTTTGTTCGACCGGGTTCTGCATGCGGGCTTTAACAGTAAAACTAGATATTTCACTGCATAATTAAAATATTGTCTTCGGAAAGCGGTTTGATACATACAAATATTTACTAGATACTTGTTTGTTTTTTTGCAATTTGGGTTTCTAAATTGGGTGATTAAGCAGGTATAAGCAAACATTTTAATCGCATTTGGATATCATTATCAGGATGAAATCTGATGATTTTTAACATCTGGTGGTTGACTTCAATGTGAGATATTCGTGTTTTGCTTTATCAATAAATCTTTCTTTTTGCTTTGCTCAAGCTCGTTCTCTTTTATACACAGGCAATGGTTAGAACTAGAAATAAATTGAGTGAAGAAGAAAAGAAAAAGAAACGACGCGAGCAAAAGAAGTTAAGTATGAGGAGAGCAAGAGAAAAAATGAAGAAAGACCCAGTAGCGTTAGAAGAAAAGCGGAAGAAAGATAGAGAGTACTACTATAGGAAAAAATCGCAAGGGGAAATTAAGACAATAAATGATTTATCAGAGAGACAGCAGAGACAATTAAGAAACAAATGGAGAAAGGATGCAAAATTACGTAGAGACAGACTGAAGTTACTAAGAGAAACGGCACGATTCACAGATGAAACCCCTCCAACAAGTTCAGCTAATTCATTGACATCAAAATCAACTTCCCGGGCTGCAGCAGGCCGGGCTGTAGCTGCGAAAAATAAACGTCGACTTAAATTAGAAAATCTCATGCTAAAATCTAAACTGAAGATTGTAGAAAACAAGCTGTCTAAGTACAAAATGCGCTTAAGTAGATTACAGAACAAGAAGAAAAACAAAGAAAAAAAATAAAACGAAGGTAGTGAAAGAAGATTTGAGTGACGCAGTTCAAAGATTTTTACTGAGTGACGAATCAAGTCGTACCACAGCTGGAAAAAAAGAAACTATTACCAGATTTAAACAGAAGAAACAGATCCGGTTCCTCAATGATTCTCTTCTCAATCTGCACAAAAAATTTGTGACTCAGATGAATTTACATACGTCGTATAAAACTTTTTGCCGATATAGGCCGTTTTGGGTCTTGAATCCAAAAGTTACAGCACGTGAGACTTGTTTGTGTGCAACACATACCAACATGGAGTTGATAATAAAATCATTAAAAAATGCCCGTATGATCAATGAAAACTCTGCAATGGCAGTGTGTAAATCCATTTGTTGTGAAGACATGAAAGAAAACTGTCTGGAACGAAAATGTTTGATATGTAGACACAAAAAGATAACATTCAATCAATTTACACCAACTGATACAATAAAATATGAGAGATGGGTCACAAAAAAAGTTATGCAAACGATTAAAGGTCACGAAAAACTTTGCCAGAAGACTATCAAAGAAACAGTGAATACGTCCAAAAGACAACTGATGAACCACTTGTTGGACAATATAGAACGTTTCATGAAGCATACTTGCAATATGTTACATCAGTTTCGTGTCATCAAAAATATTAAAATAAATATGTCAGCATGCGAAGGCTTGTTGCATATTGACTTCTCGGAAAATTACAATTGCAAGTATTCTTCAGAAATACAATCGGCCCATTTTGGTGGATCTAAAGACCAGATTTCATTACACACTGGAGTATTCTATTATGCTGACGAAAATACTGAGGAGAAACGCATCGTTACAAAGTCTTTTTGTACGGTTAGCGAATATTTGAATCATAGCCCTACATATATTTGTGCTCACTTAAAACCAATTATTGCAATGATAAAAACATTAGTGCCTAATTTAAAACGTCTCCACGTTTTAAGTGATGGTCCCTCGACGCAATACAAAAATAAGACCATGTTTCATTTGATTGCTGCTTACTTGGGTGAAGAAACACAGGCAAATAATATAATGTGGCACTTTAGCGAGAGTGGGCATGGTAAAGGGGCCCCTGATGGTGTAGGAGGGTGCCTCAAGCGAACGGCTGATAAGCACGTAGCTAAAGGAAATGATGTAAGCAATATCGATGAATTTATTAAATGTGTACATGAGAGCTGTAAAGGAATTGAAGTTATAAAGATCGATGATACTACGGCCAAAGAAATTGAGGTCAAAATTAAAAACTGCACTATCCGGCCTTTCCGTGGCACTATGCAAGTGCATCAAGTAACATGGGACAAAATTGATCCCAAAATGCTCCAGTTTCGAAGGCTGAGCTGTATTACTTGCAATCCTGGTGCGTCGTGTTCTCATTATGATCTAGGTTGTATAAGTCTTGACTTACCACCACAAAACTTACACATTGAGATACCTGCTCTTGCCAGTTCGCGCTCTACGCCAGTTCAGAGTTGTCCTAGCCCCTTTTCAAATCTACATAGCCCACTGATGAGTCCAAACTGGACTCCTATAGTTCAACAGTTGTGCCTTTCAATCGACGGAAAAAAAAACTGTAGCTCAATAGTTGATGAGACTGAAAGCAATGATCCTGAAAAATCAACTTCTTCAAAGATCCTGCGTGGACTAAAAAGTCGAAAACGCATTCGGTTTGCCGATGTTTACTCTGACAGTTCGTGCTCACCACCTGTTTCAAGACCTGAAACACCAGCAGAAGTACACCAGAAGCGTTCTCAACGTTTTGGTCATCATCAGAGGAGGATGATATATTTTAGTCCACCAAAAAGACATAATCTTTTCGGTGGACAAGTTGTTTTATTTTATCTTTATTTTGTTTTTGATGACACCAGGTTGTTTTTTTTTTATTTGTGTTTATGAGGAGATTCGATTATTTCCATCGAAAAAGAATTAAATTATTTTGTTTTTTTTCTTACTTAATTATACATTGCGTACATTTGGTGGACACTCGTGTCTTTTTGGTGGACCTATAAAACTGTTTTTTTCAAATAGCTATGTTATTTCTTAATTCTGATCTCAGACCATTATTTAGTATTGTTACAATTGATCTCATTTATTAAATGAATGTACATTTCTTTAAAAATATTAGATTTTTTTATTTTTTGCAAACTGAACCCCCTTATGACAATGACCCATGAGCAAGTGACGTGACGTTGCTACTGACTACTGACCGACGTGTGTTTGCTGCGGCCGCGTGTGCAGGAAGATCATGGCGTGCACGGCCAGGTGCCGCATGTTCTGCGCGCGCGTCGGCATCGACACGGTAGACACGCGCCGCGCCGTCGCCTTCTTGATGGCCGCCGACGGATCCACGCCCTCGCGAGATGCTCCCGTACTGCTAACAAGATACGGATTTAAGTGCCACATATCGCTGAAGTAGACACCAGATTATTCAGCAACTCATTTGTTATATAACAACTTTAATTAAGAATTCAGTTAAATAATCTTTTACAAGAAAAATGATAAGGTAAAGCGAAAGACATGTGGAACTAACGTAGGTTTCCGGAATGAAGGCGTGATTGATTTTCTGGGGCTCATGGCAGGAGTCGCGGGCTTGGGAGCCTCCCGCTTGCCGAAGTGCATCTTGATGCGTAGCGTCGGCTCCGTACACGAGAACCGTCTGGTAACACAATCGTGAATAATTAAGTTTACAGAAACAAGCAAAGTTTACAGAAACTGGTGCTTTTGGAAAACTACATATTAACTATACCTAACATAGTAAAATTTAAACTTTTTAACTAGCCAGCAGACGAGATCGCGTAATAGTATGGAGAGTAAATAAGCTGACCCATGTAGCGTTCCTCTTATGAGACAAGTTTTTTAACCTGTAAGGCTGGCCGGTCTCCAGCTTCCACAGCACGAGCTCAGAGTTGTAGCTGGCCGTGGCCAGCGTGAGCGGCGGCCGCACCGCCGCCGCCAGGACGTCGTCTGTGTGACGAGTCTCCCAACTCTTGCCATGCACCGACATGCCCGAGTCCTCAAACTCCACCACATGGCGGTTCCACCCAATCGCTAGGATTCTAAAGCATTACAGATCTATACATATATCTTACGATCGTTATAGACAGGGTTTTTTTTATACATAAGTACATATAGGTACATATTATGGCGAGGCTACACTATAAGTTTTGCGTTTTGAGGCGCGGGAAGTCTGCTACTTACTGCTCTTGCAATGTGCGGGGAGGGGTGATGGGTAGTTGCGATTATTACAGTGTTGTGCTGCAGTGGGGTTGCCCTATCAGAACGTCGTTTAAGCTCACCTGCCCTCCACCCAAAAACAGTTGGTAACTTCACACATGTATGCAATAGACATCGTTCTCATGCACACGCCCGTGTTGAAATTCCACACCTGCACCAAATAACACACTATCAGGTGAAGAACTTTCGTGGCCATGGACGTTATTATTATGTACTAAGTAGCAAAGGGATAAACATGCTATGAAAAAAAGGTGTAAAGTCTGACATGGTACCTTGAGCTCACCACTCCTGGCACCAGTCAACATCAGCTGGTAGCCAGGGTCGAAGCAGGAGGCGGTGATCTCCACCGGGATCAGCTCACCGTGCAGAAGGCGCGTATGTGCGTCACGTATTAATACGTTGCGTTTACCTGCACACCCCGTACATAGGAAAATCTTAACACATCCCACAAGCCTTATATAGTTGGTTATTATAATAAAGTTGTTATTCGCTATATGAAATATAGGTAAGTATAGATATTAAGAAATGTCTGACTTTCTGGACCTACTAACTACAAATTTTTGTATTTAACGTAATCAGTTACCTGTTACCGGATTCCAATTAATGATGATACTGTCCGTGCCACAAGTAATAATGACTTTGAACAACGGGTTATAAAGAACGAGTGCGACGGCTCGCGAGTGCGTGTACCCGTCCGTGTGCAGCGGGTTCAGCTGCTCGTCCAGCACCACGATGGCTATCTTGATGGCTGCGAGGATGAACTCGCGGGTGGCTGGGTTGTACACCGCGGATATAGGTGTGCGCTCGCCCAGGACTGACGGGATGTCGATGTACGTCTGTAGGTATATACAACATACGGGGCAAAATATAGTTTCATAACAGTCGTTTATTTGTACGCAAGCCTAATCAAACCTACTGTGAAAAGAAGGTATTATTTGGAGCAAAATAAAGACAACTGAACAATCTACGTTAACCAATCCTACCTGTCGGCATACTTGGCTTTGTACGTCCCAAACTTTAATAGTCCTATCTCTGGATAAAGAGTAGACAGTACGTCCTTTCTCTTGCAGGACTAAGCAGGTGATGGCAGCGTGGTGGCCGATGAAGGTCACGCTGGCCTTAGAGGGCACGAAGGGGTTCCACACGCGGACCACGCAGTCAGGACCGCCTGTCACCAGCACGTGCGTCTCCTCTTCAAACGCGAAACATTGTATACCCTGAATAATATTGTTAAGGATTTCATAAAAACGTTTTTGCACCGAAAACATTAAAATGACGACCCCTTTCTACCATTTCCATGAATGCGGAATACTTGTTTGACGGAGAAAGAATGAACAGCTCGTTAAATCAATAGTGACCGACTAGCCTTTTCAACTCTGAACATGTAATGCGTCTTGGAGCCCTCCAGGTCGCACATGAGCAGTGAGTCAGGACAGGTGGCGCACGAGACCACGCAGTGCAGCGACGCGTAGTACGACACCTGGCGCACCCACTCCGGGTGCAGGTGCACGAGGTCCACCACGCGCAGCTCCGGCAGCATGTGCGGCTGTTAGAAAACCAGCTTCGTAACTACCAAGTGAAAATGAGAAATAGGAACAGAACCTACGTACGAAATAAATTGATGTGTCTGTAATTAACTATTTGAAGCATTGGGACTATACAGTTAGGTGAGTAGTTGCACAGCAGCTACAGTTTTAGGCACTGTCCAGTGTCCATTACACGACTAGGTACTCTCCTTACTTTTGGCTCGACGAGTAATGTGGAAGAACATACTGGAAGTGTTTTTTCGGAAATTTAAGTAAAAGTCACCCTTTTTTGAAGGTCAACGTGTCGTAAAATTTTCAAAGCCCGACCAGCGTCGTTCCGAAAGGGTCCGCGCATTCTGGCCGAGAACAGCAGAACTCGCACGTTGCCGGCCGCGTCTCCACATATCAACTTGCATTGGTCGATGTCGTCCTTGTTGAAGTAATAGAACATCGTGCAGATCTACGAAATGTATTTTACCTATTTATTAAGATTAATACTTAGATTAGTTAGATGCCTACGTAATGTTTCTACCTTAGGCGCTGTGCCTATAATCGGCACATATTATTCGTTTCGTTGGAAATGAGGGCTCACATAGAATCTTCCCACTACATACACTAATTCATCTCAGAAACTATAGAACTTACAAACTTGAGGCAAATGGGAGTCTGTTAGGACGTAGACATTCTCTTAGTAACGATTTTATAAAACTCCACCCCTAAGGGAGTTATGTTTTTGAAGGAAGACATCTTTAGAAATTAATCTCTTCTTGGGGTTAAACAGACAGACACATAGTCTGACAACCAGTCTTACCAAGGTATGTCGCTTTAAGAGAGCGAAGCGATACATTTTGGTAAGTTGAGGAGGCCAATAGACCTCGCCGCAACCTAGTTGAGAAGTTGAGCTGCGTGTTACTTGCTCCTTTGTTCAGGTTTTGTGGTTTAAAAACAAGAGAATTCCTAATTTAGTCATGATTTAAATTGTCTTTGTCCTTCCTCAATCCCCTTCTTACTCAAAATTATCCTAAATCAGTTCGGAGTCGCTGTTGAGGCTAGGATTAAAGGGTTCTCTTGCCATATACTCCCAGCTGGTAATGATGATCTTCAAGATAAACGTTTTGGCAGTGCAGTCGTAGAAGCGCAGGTCGCGCTCCGTGGAGCTGGTGACGATGATGTTCACGTCGGGCATGCACACCATGTCCGTCACCCACGTCGAGCGCACCTTGAGGTGAGCTGTACGAATAAGCCAACATCTTATTACGTTGATCACATGCTAAAAGAATAACGAACATATTCGTCCTCTAATTTCAAAACTTTTTCTGTAAGAATAGTTTTAACATCTATTCTTTCAAATTCAATTTTTTTTTATACCACCAGAAACGTGTCTAAGCAGTGCTTACGGCTGGTGGAGTAGCCAGTCCTCAACAGAACCATGTCGAGCGACCACCAGTTGATCATGCCGTCGCGGCTCGCCGTTATGTACGTACCCTGCATTGGATCTGTGCTTCGATCCTGTGACAAATTATTCATAAATGTTGCTTTTTTAGTTCTTATTACGGCTGTTCGAGAAGACAAGAATAAACACAGATCAATAAGTAGGTAGGTACTCTATTTTATCCCAATGGAACATGTGCTCAAATTATTACCTTCCCCGTTAAACCGAAAATGGTTTGTAAACAAACCTTGGCAACATCTGGACAAAAGCATATTCTCGAAATTGGATGTCTGTGTTGCGAGCGCAGGATAACCGGTAGGCCCATGATCGGAGGCTGGAGTGCTTCTCGCTGGTTCTCCGCATCGTTACCGAAGTAGCCCAGGATCAGGTGCGACACCAACTCGTCCCAGTCCAATTCGCCCGTGCGACTTGTATTAATCTAAGCAAACCCAAAGGTGTTCTAATTAACGGTAAGCCCCTACAGTTTCATGGCCTTGTTCAGGAGTTGCAAATATGAGGGCGACAATAAATTGGTGTTTGTTAACATTATATACCCAGATACAATGATGGGCAGAGTACCCCCTATCAATACCTACTTTCAAAAATAATATTTTGAATTCTTCATCATCATATTCGACATTCAACAAGGTTCTGAGTACAGTTCTGAATTCATTGGCTAGCAACTTGTTTCTATAAGCTGAATCGAATATTGCCTTCAGATGTGCCATGTCTGACATACTGCATCGGTCATGTAGGGGTACGTTACGGGCCCGAGCGACTATCATTGAAGTACGACCCGTACTATCAGACCTCGCATTCGACGATTGGCTCATAGACGCATCACCGTCATTTGCAATCATCATTATTTATTACAAAACGTGAAACACTAAAATCCTTCTAAAATTACAAAATTAAAGGTCCTATAAAATAAAACACAGAAGAACAAAAAAATCTTGATTTGTATATAAACGTCAGAGAAAATAGTGTTGCCGCTAGCTTTGACACATAGTGGACCCAGACTGACCCACACCGACTGTGGCTACAGGCGCAGGCTGAGGCTGACGGACTGTGATATACATGCACATAAATAGTACCACGGATAGTAACACGGACTCTTAATATGTATATAAAGTAAAGAGTATAAATAATGAGGCTTTCCTAGCATTTAATGGCTCATTTTGGACTGGCCCATGAGCTAAAAGAGAAAGTGAATGAGTCTGAATAAGTAGAGACATTTGATGATTGTTTAGAATAGATTAGATAGACCACCTTTGTAGGCAAGATCTTCACTCTACTTTTATCGTAGTAGGTTCGTTCGATAAGCCGACATGTTTTATTAAATTACGTCGCAACATTCATCATTATAATTGTTATTATTTAAATAATAATATTTTTTTATTATTTTTGTAAATATGTATGTAGATTTAATTTGTAATATAGGTATATAGTTGTAGGAATTAAACTATCATTGTAAAATATAATACCAAATATAAGAACCACGGATCACCGGAACCAATCATAAGAATGTTGATGCCGTGCCTGAAATGGAATATAGAATTAAACTGTCAACGATGTAAACGTCAGTTGCGTGATGTCAAAACATTGGTTGACATTTCGTTTTTTGTATGTACATTCTAACCTTAAAAAATATATTGTAAAGTGTTTTTTTCGTCAATTGATTGTAAAAATGTTCTTAACACTGAAATTACTATCGAACCGTCACCCTTCATTCATCGCTCGCACTGTATTTGTAAAGAACAATAACGTAGATGACGCATGTCGGCTGGTGAACCGAATCCTTGGCAAGGAAGGCATCCTCGATCAGTACAGGCTTACCAGATATTACGAGAAACCTTATCAGGTAATAAATATGTAAACAACATGCACACATAAAGTCATTCCTTATGAAATAAGCATTTATGCAATTATGAATTTTCCATTAAAACGATTTCAATTCGATCGATTTTTCTATTCGCCTCAAAATCATTGTTGATATTAATAGTAGGCATATCTTATATTGTTGAGTCTTGAGTCATTATTTCGTGCAAGAATTATAATAATTGGTTAGTCAGTCTAAGCCAATAAATATTTTGACAGTTGTCTAGTTCAGTATCTGAGAAACAAAAAGGATGTGTGAGCCCGCTGCTACATGTGATACAAATTCATTTCCAGACTAGGAGGCGTGTCAACCATGAGCGATGCAAGGCTATCTACAACGAAGACATGGAGAGGAAAATACAGTTTGTCCTTAGAAAGAATAGACATGAACCCTTCCCTGGGTCAACCTAATTAGGGTAACTGATCTGTTAATATAACAGAATACGATTGTTAACTTAAAATAGTTGTAGCAACCATTTAGGTGGATTTAAATGCAGTCTCTGTGTATGAATACTTATCTGAAATAATTTACGGTACTTCTAGTAATAAAACATGCATGTAAATAGTATTCAAAGTGTATTTCTTAAAACTTAATTAAGTATAGTTATTAGCTTTACAAAATAATATTTACAAGAATGGATCCATGGTATTGTCACAGTTTAGTCACAGAACAAAGGTTCTTTATAAAAATATATGAACATGATGAATATGAGGACTAGATGGTAAGTTTGGCAGAGTGCGCGGCGGCGCGGCGGCCGGCGGTCGCGCCGTCACGTGTAGCTCGGGCACGCGTCGCGCCGCCGCACGTAGAAGTGGTACCGGTAGCATCGGTGGCAAGTCTTGATGCCGCATCTGTAGCTCAGCCCTCCTTGTGGCTTACCCTTGCAGTATTTTAAGCCACAAGGGTACCAATTCACGCATACCTGTTGAACAATATATTTTTGTACTACACACAATTTGGTATTACAAATAATTCCATGCATGTATTATTAAAATAAAAGAAAGAAATAAGAAATAATAAACAAGTAGAGAATAAGTTGGAATAGCAATTAGAGAAACAATGTGAAGTTGGACCTGAAGTTTGAATCTGGAAATATTTTGGTTGCACTTGAAATCTATCCTGTCAAAAGGTATTCCAATGTACAACAACATTAACTCTCACCTCCATGTGACATATACATTCTTTAGTATGGTCAGTCTCTGAGACGCACGGCCCAACGGCAGGCTTGCCGTCCGCGGAGTCTGACGCCAACGCGTGCGCAGGAAACGGCGTCACTGCTGACGCGTAAGACGACTGATCCATGCCTATAAACATTATTTTAATAAGTCAAATGTTCACTTAGTCATAGCAATGTAATAATATAGGCACTATCCACTGAGTACAAAATAACTAGCGGAGGTGCAAAGTAGCGCGTCAAAATGCGGGTGTTCGGGCGATTATATCCTTCTTTACATCTGACCATTTTTTATAATACCAAAAATCGTTGATTCATAATGTAGGTTTACTCATAACTGATTGTTTAGGTCATGTCCACCGTACCTACTTGACCTAGAAGAAAACACCTGACCTACCTGTATTATGAAATCTCCCCTCATCTTTCCTTTTCCGGTGGCAATGACTAATATAAATGATTGACCCAATTATTATAGTGATCAGCTCATTGGTTGCTTTGACGATAATAGTGAAGGCGTTAACTTTTGAGGAGCAGTTATTTGAGGAGAAGTGTATGTAAAATGTGAGCACGCACCAGGTCTGGGCGCCCAGCGCGCGAGGTCGGCGGCGCGCAGCATGGCGCGGTCGGGCGCGGCGCCGCAGTGGCGCGCGGCGGCCGCCGACAGCAGCCGCGCCGCGCGCCCGGCCCACGCGCTTGCCGTCGTCTGCCGCCACCCTTTATCCTCCTCTGCCACACGAATGGTGCCCGGATTTTTCTAGGGGTACATAAATATGTAAAATTTGACAACTAACTAACTTAGGGAAGTAGATCAATCATAACTATAACTTTTAGCAGTCAATTTCGTTAAACCGATTAACATCCACTGCTGGACAAAGACATCTTCCAAGGTTCGCCACTTTGCTCGATCTTCAGCATGATTGTCCTGGGGGGCTTCCTCCTTAGGCTCATAATAAGTGACCACATCAGTGACATCAGTGTCGTTATCAAATCAATGTCGGGGAAAAAGTGCTTTTTAGCAGCCAAGTTTTAATAAAAAAAAGTCAAAGTATTTATTATTTGTAAAATATAGGTATAAAATAAAATGTAGATGATTTTGAGTTGTTTAAAAATAGTTAAAAATTGACAATGACCATTGGGAATCATTGTAACAAGCAAGTTTTGGTATTTTCTGATAGGAGCAAAGACATTTTAGCCATTTACCAATGCAACCAAAGCAGTCTATGCCCCTTCAAAATTCCCCTCTGCCTTACAACTTATAATATTAAGACATTTGTGCCATTGTAATGAGAAGTGGTCTAAGTGATAGCGAGCTAGTGCAACCACATAATGATGTACCTGTCGCAACTTGGCCATAGCATCGGGAGCTATGAAATCAGCCTGAGCTGCATGTGTGAGGAAGCAGAGTGTCTGGTGGCCTGTCTGACCCAACTCCTCCTCACCAGGAATTATTAGTTTCATTGCCTCCACTTCCTGGAATATTACATATAACTTATTTACATACAACTTAGACATTCATATGTTTAATACTGTGCCAAGATTGCATTATTTCAAATGACACTTTAGTAGCATAGGAACTAAAGTCTATGAAAGAACAAAAATTGATTTTTAGCATAAACCTAAAACAGAAAAACATATCTGTTAAAATAACCAAATACATTATGCCTCTTAATTAACTAGCAACTTATTAACTGATAAGAAGAATGAAAATGGTATTTTATAAAATGAATAGTAGATAAAACAAATTGTACATAATTAGAAGTGTAGTTGTGGAACATGTAGATGTCGTGAGCAAGTAGAATGTTGAGGGGATGCTTGGGAAGCTAAGTAAGCTAACTCACGTTGGTGAAGTCGACGAGCTGCGACACGAACACGCCGTCCAGCCGCATGAACTCCAGGGTGATGGTGTCCTCCGACACG
Organism: Helicoverpa armigera; assembly: GCF_030705265.1. NCBI lineage: Eukaryota > Metazoa > Arthropoda > Insecta > Lepidoptera > Noctuidae > Helicoverpa > Helicoverpa armigera. Next base: position 374,389 of record NC_087132.1, on the reverse strand, counting down.
TTCGCGGTTATGTTCTCCTGCATAACATCGCCACCCTACACGAAACAACAATACCACATGTCTAAATTACTATTTTTTTAAAGCCACGTTTATATAAGAGTAACATAAACATTTTAAAGTAAGCAAACAACATCCAATATAAAAGAGTACAAGAAAACATAGACCATACCTGATTCCGAACATTGATAAGAAGCTGTAGATTTGTCGGCGTCGCTAACATATACAACAAAATAACTTTCAAAATTATTAATTTCATTTTATATTCTGGTCAATTCCTAGATTTCACATATAAAAACACAATTCAACAGTGGCACTGGCATCATTCAAATCAAACTCTGCTTGATTGATTTGACAAATGACAATTAAATTGACAGATAATTGACATCGGTAGTTTCAAAAATTGCCATGGAATTAAAATGTTGTACGAAGACTTGCAAAAGTATTCAGAAAATTAATTAAGTACAGTATTTTTTAATTTTGAAACACAATGAATTATTCTGTAATTATTCGAAAATAATTAATAATTTCAAAATCTAAGAAATTCAAAATAGCAACAAGCAAGCACGGCGGACGTAAGCTTGATGTCTAGAAATTCTGTGTTGTAAACAAACCAAACACAACAACTTACATTCCATTTCATGCTATGCATACAAAAACAAAATATACAAATTGATTTATTTTAGGGTCTACTTTTAGGTTTTGAATAACATAGTAATATCTGCAATAAAAAAGCTTTATATTTTGGTTCTATATCAGCCTATTGTTTATTTTTTAGTTATTTGTTTGATAGATGTAAAATATTAATAGTAAGAGAACTTAAAATATAAGCCATAATTCTTTTCAAAATGACAAAAATACATTAACTCTATAGCAAATAGCAACATAGTTAATATTGCACATGCCTACTTGCACCATTTTTGATGCACGGATAATTTTATTTTTGAGGTCATTACATTACAACACGATTTCGCCCGATGCGCAACCGAACAAGACACGAACGTCATCCGAAACGGAAAGAAAGAAGGGCGATGTTGCATTAGCGAAGAAAGACAGCTGTCGTATCATTTTCAGCTGATTTTTGTGTACGCATCGCGAACGCTGCAAATCCTAACAGCGATCGAAACGATTCGTAACGGTACAAGTTCCTCGATTGTAGTCGCGTAGAGAGCATTTTCATTCGGAGAGTGTCGCGACGCAGCAGGCCAGGAGCGAGAGTTTCGCAGCGACGAACAAAGGGAGATGGTCTATTGAGCGCGGGTGGTGCGTATCGGGCGGCCGTGACGTCACTCGGTCGCGGCGTCGAGGCCGATGCGGCGGGCGCGCTCGTGATCTCGGCGCTCCGACGAGCGCGGCGAGCGGGCGCAGCGGAGCGGGCCAGCCTGGCCTCCACTGACTCGGGGGACGAGGGCGCTGGGCACCGGCCGCCGCGCAAGCGGACCCGCAGGCTGTCGCCGCCCGCCCGGCCCGCAGACATGCACCAGCCCTGCGCCAACGGCGCGCCGCCGCCGCACCACGTCAACGGCGACGCCGCGCCGCGCAACGGTGACCTGCAGCCTCCCGGCCTGCGCATGACTCAGACTGACCAGGAGATCGTGCGCCTCATCGGTCAGCACCTGCTCTCTGTGGGACTCGAGTGAGTACCGCTGAGCGTTCACTCTTTTCCTTTGTTGCACTGTTCGCCTGCAGTCAGTCTTATTACAGCTGAGGTTGTTATTCAAAACTTTTGGAAACATTCAGCCGTCTGACAGAGTTCCTGATGATGCCCATCGGAAGGTCTCGCTATCATTCGAGACACCACTACAAGCAAATTGAAAGTATGATAACACTGGATCATGTGGTAGTATCACAGCAAACTAATTGTTCTATTTGGACCTTAGGCATATCTCTAACGAGAGTGTAATGACCTTTGCTTCTTTGAATGTGTATAAGGAAACAAGTCTCTTAGATTACTTTGTCAGATAATTTGATTAGAGTTGACTAGTCATGAACAAGTCTAAAACCTCTGACTGTAAACATAAGTTGCTTTATTTGAACAATGACAAAAGTTAATTTGTTCCTAAAGTTAATGGCATTGCTAAGTGTTAGCATCCAGCTCCTTTCTATTTCTCAGACATACAAAATATTTCCAGTAAATCAAAATTATGAGTACTTATGGTACTATGCATAATTAATTCCTTTGTTCTAGCATACACAAACAATAGAATCTGTATCATGCAATGTTTGTTGTAATACTTCTCTAAACTCTAAACTCGGTGCATCTTAAGGCAGGTTCAATTTCCTAAACACATTTTTGTTAGTTGAGTTGAGCAAGGTAAACAAAGAACCTGCTTACCATTTCCTATTTGGCCATGTTAGGAACATGTTGTTTTGTGTCAACAAGTAGGCACATTCAGAAGGAAAACTGTTGAATAATGCTATACTCAGTATTTACAAACAGTAATCATTTATTTTAGCACAGTCAAACTATGTAGTACATATTTGGAACTTGACTTGTGTCATTAAAGCCGGAAGAGATCATTCATACATCTATTATTATGGAATATTCTAAAAATATTGCTCATAATATTACAGGATCGTTAGCTCTTATCATAGCTATTAGAAAACTGTAATTTATTCATTATTTTCTATATTAGGCAGATATATGTAAGCAGTTTTTTTGTTGTGTATATAAATAATATATACCAGAATATTAATACATATCATAGCTATGTTTGTTATAATAAAGGCTTCCAAACTTCTCATGACCAATTTGAAATATATTTCACTGTTGGGAAGCTACACTCTTCCTAGGTAACATAGGCTATATTTTATCTTGGTACAGGCAGTAATTCCCACTGGACACAGATGAAACTGCAGAAAAACTGATAGTTAGTAATAAATCAATGCTAAGCTTTTTCTATGATTTTATCATTATGAAAGCTGGAACAAGAAGTGTCCATTATATATTTCACAAGTGCCTTTTCTTCCTACACAATAGTCACAGTTGTAAGATGGATATGTAAGATTTAGAAGTTTAGGATTTTAGAATATATAATTTAGAAGTTAGGGTAATCTGTAATAGGTTTGCTTGCATATTTTCACAGCAAAAAATTGAAATGCTGAAATCATGCTAAGTTTGTTGGAAACTTTAAATTTAAGTGCTGAAATAAATTCCTACATGAAAAAGTCCACATAAATAAAGTACATAATTAGTATTGTGTGTTTAAAGTGCACACTAGTGACCTTTACCTGGTGTTTCTCCTCTCATGTAACATGTCCATCTGACATGTTCACGTTTATATAACTTGTGGGTATCAATACAATATACTTGTGGTGAAGACTTGCTCTCCACACAGGCTCTTATCTCCTTATCAATTACCTATATTTGTGTTGTTGTGTTTTTGATAAAGTGTATTTAACTGACTTCTCATGTAATTCAGCCGACTCTACTGATTGGGCTACGTTGTTATCTTAGTTAATTATATGCATCATAATGGTTGCATTAAGAATAGTATAATTATGACACATGTGCATATACCTAATCTTATTATTGTGCTAGGCCAACACTTACGCAGTTATAATTTGTAGTAAGTTTAGTCAGCATAATAATATTATAAGTTATTAAAGCTATAGCTTCATAGATATTAACTACAAAAATATCTAACATTAAATAGCTGCCCTTTCAATTATAACACTTGGATACTAAGTAATATTTCCGCACGTAATCTATAGTACCTAAATGTGTTATAAATATTAACTAACTGCCTCTATACGATTGCGTAGGCGTTAACATTTCAACGTATTGTAGCAATCGAGTAATGATAGTGTTCGCTTGGTGAAACATAACCATTAAATCACGATTAGTTGATTACTTCGACACACCTACCACTTGAATGTCTTGACTTCCTATTGTGGTAACCTGATGAAATAAAGATAACAATTATTAATTACTTTCTTCTCGTACTTCGACGCCAGAATCTGATTTATGTAAAATATAGCTACATATTTGAATATTTACTTTTTCTGTGAAAGGTCGAAGTTTATTTGTTATTGTAGAACGGCGTTGAATGCGTTAGGCCTCTTGTACACACTTAAGCACGTGGGCGCATAGAAATGGCCGTGTCGCAAGCGCAGCGACCTCCAATGTTGCTGATGGTATCATTACTGCCAGTTGTAACAGGCTCACTGACCATTATCCTTCAATGTATATTTAAACGGCAGTAGCAAATGTGTTGTAGGTACGTAAATGTGTAAGTGTTTGTCGCAGACGCAGCGCGGCCCTGCTGATGGAGGAGTCGGGGCTGCACCTGGAGCACCCGGCGGCGGCCACGTTCCGCCAGCACGTGCTCGCGGGCGACTGGGTGAAGGCGGACCACGACCTGCGCGCGCTGCACGACCTGCTGCGCGACTCGCCGCACGTCGACCCGCACAATCTCGCCGTCAGTACTTAGCTCATTTATAAAATATGTAGCGAATTGAGGAATGATCCCCATAACTGTATCATGAAAATGATTAACGTTAGTGTGGCCTGAAGTAGCCGGTGGCTTCTTGAGTCGTATCGGTCCATTTAGTCGGCGAACGTCCTCTGCTTCTTTGCCCTCTGCTGCACTAGCTATTAGAAATCATTTCAGACTATCTGGGTCTCTTCTGACGGTGTGTCCGAAAAACATAAGGATTCTCTCCCGGCAGATAGCAGAAAGCGCATTTTAATTTGCAGTCCTTGAGAATTGAGTCATTGACTTTGTTCGACGTTTTGTCCATGATATAAGCAGCATCTTCTGCCAGCATCATATTTCAAATATGTAAATCCTGGTGCACATACTTACCGGTTTAATAAACATAGAGGAATATCGAGAATATAAGCCTATATTAGTAACTAGTAACTAACACGAAGCTGTGGCGGTGTGCGCAGGAGATGAAGTTCGTGGTGCTGGAGCAGAAGTACCTGGAGCACCTGGAGGCGGGGCGCGTGCTGGACGCGCTGCACGTGCTGCGCAACGAGCTGACGCCGCTGCAGTACGACACGCCGCGCGTGCACCGGCTGTCGGCGCTCATGATGTGCGGCGACGCGCGCGAGCTGCAGGCGCGCGCGCACTGGCCCGGCTCCGGCGCGCGCAGCCGCGGCGCCGTGCTGGCGCGCGTGCAGGCCGTGCTGCCGCCCGCGCTCATGATGGCGCCCGGCCGCCTGCGCGCGCTGCTGGCGCAGGCCGCGCTGCAGCAGGCGGCGCGCTGCCGCTTCCACGCCGCGCCGCGCCTGCCCGCCGACCCCGACGCCATCCCCTTCTCGCTGCTGGCCGACCACCACTGCTCCGCCGACCACTTCCCCATCCACTCGCTGCAGGTACCTCACCGCGCTATCGACCTAATGGGGGGAACATTGTGTGAAATTCGCAAGTCATGGAATCAAGTAATACGTGTATAAATAACGGCAGGTACTGAACGAGCACTGCGATGAGGTGTGGTACTGCAAGTGGTCACCGGACGGCTCGCGCCTCGCCTCCGGCTCCAAGGACAACACCGTCATGATCTGGGACTTCGACCCCGTGGCCAAGCGCCTCACATTCAGGTTCAAAATTTTATAAAAAAGGAGTTATTGTGAACGGCATTCTTCAATTGGTTACTTGAAATCTTGGTGAAATATAAAAAAGACGTTTAGAATGATAGCAAGGTGATTTGTATGGCAGGAAGTCGCTGGAGGGCCACACATACGGCGTGTCGTTCCTGGCGTGGAGCCCGGACGGACGCTACCTGATCGCGGCCGGCCCGGAGGACTGCCCCGACCTCTGGATATGGAACATGGAGGTCAGTACGCTTCGACTTGCCGAGGGCATCGTGCTGCGGGCTGAGGATCGCTGCCACTAACAGGTCTTTGGCACTAAACGTGTGAGCTATAATCAAACCGAGAGTCGCTAATTAAATTCTTTCTTTAAACTGTTATGTGGTAGTTCCTGCGAATAATTTGGAAGGCTCCTTAGAGAGGGTACATTCCTTGTGGCGGTATATAGAGGGTAACGCTGAGGGTGGTTGCAGACGGAGACGCTGCACCTGAAGATGACGAACTCGCAGGACGACTCGCTGACGGCGGTGGCGTGGCACTCCAGCGGCGACAAGTTCGTGTGCGGCGGCGCCCGCGGACAGTTCTACCACTGCAGCCTCGACGTGAGTCTCTCATATACTATATACAGATCTTTGGTAGTAATCGAGAGCGTACACTGGCGTGGATTAAACCAATGTCACAAACCAATGTCACAAACCAATTTTTGAGTAATTGTACGCCGTATATTTGGTGGAAGTTTAGTTATCTGAGCAGCTCAACAGTAATGACTGTCCCCATAGGGCACACTGCTGAACAACTGGGACGGAGTGCGAGTGAACGCGCTGGCGTGCCGCAGCGGCTCGCGGCAGGTGCTGGCCGCCGACACGCACCACCGCGTGCGGGCGTACGACTTCACCGACCTGTCCGACACCAACCTGTGAGTGTACACACACACACACACACACACACACACACCCTGACACACGCGGCGTGCCGCAGCGGCTCGCGGCAGGTGCTGGCCGCCGACACGCACCACCGCGTGCGGGCGTACGACTTCACCGACCTGTCCGACACCAACCTGTGAGTGTACACACACACACACACACACACACCTGACACACGCGGCGTGCCGCAGCGGCTCGCGGCAGGTGCTGGCCGCCGACACGCACCACCGCGTGCGGGCGTACGACTTCACCGACCTGTCCGACACCAACCTGTGAGTGTACACACACACACACACCACACACACACCCTGACACGCGGCGTGCCGCAGCGGCTCGCGGCAGGTGCTGGCCGCCGACACGCACCACCGCGTGCGGGCGTACGACTTCACCGACCTGTCCGACACCAACCTGTGAGTGTACACACACACACACACACACACCTGACACACGCGGCGTGCCGCAGCGGCTCGCGGCAGGTGCTGGCCGCCGACACGCACCACCGCGTGCGGGCGTACGACTTCACCGACCTGTCCGACACCAACCTGTGAGTGTACACACACACACACACACACACACACACACACCCTGACACACGCGGCGTGCCGCAGCGGCTCGCGGCAGGTGCTGGCCGCGACACTTAATACTCACCCCTCGACATACACGCAACCCGACAAACTCACACAAACAACCCGATAAATACACACATGGACACACACAGGCAACCCGAGACCTACTGAGCTTCTTCCTTCTTCTTCTTCCTTGGCATGCCTGTTTGCGTCAAGCTTGAATGTAAAGCGGTCCGGCTAATACGAATAATGTGGTGTTGCAGCATCCAGGAGGAGCACGCGGTGATGGCGATGACGCTGAACGCGGCCGACACGCTGCTGCTGCTCAACGTCGCCAACCAGGGCGTGCATCTCTGGGACATCCGTACGTCTTCATCTTCATTTACTCAATTATTACCAGATTCCATTGAGTTACGTTAAAACGGGCGACCCGCCTCGGCTTCGCATAGAATAACAGTATTTCCCCACTATTTAATGGATGTTATTATACATATAAACCTTCCTCTTCAATCACTCGTATCTATTAATAAACTGCATCAAAATCCGTTGCGTAGTTTTGAAGATTTAAGCGTACAAAGGGGCATAGGGACAGCAAAAACTACTTTTATACTATGTAGTGATGAGTGAAATTTTGACGTGTGTCATGTTGGACGGCGCAGGAGCCCGAGCGCTGGTGCGGCGGTTCCGCGGGCTGAGTCAGGGACACTTCACCATACACGCGTGCTTCGGCGGCGCCCAGCAGGACTTCATCGCCTCCGGCAGCGAGGATAACAAGGTACTGCTTAACTATGATATGCATCTTACGTTATGTTATTTATTTATATACATTTGAATCCAACTTGAATTATTTAGTTAAACTTCCTTATAAATACAGTGTGTACGACGTATCTTGCGCGTATTCGAAGTTAACCTGGAGCGGATCTAGACCTTGTGAGCATATTCCATAGGATATTAAAAATTCACATTGATCAATTTAATTACATAGGGGTATTGAATATAAGGGAGTTTAAAAGGTGAGTTTATAAGGGGCTATATAGGTACAGTAAGTAAATAAGAGAGTACATAAAAAACCAAATGTGACTTCACAAGAAAAAATAGAGTTTGGACAATCGTTAGTGCCCACTAAGAAGATCGAAGATCTAAGATTAACTTCTTAATCTAAAGTAAATGCAGAAGAAAGTAAATGTCGTCGTAGTCATGTGGTACATGAATATGAGTTCTATGACTTTACAATGACGTTTATTGTTGTGAAGCATTTTTTATATAGTATGTTTTTTATATATATTTGTATAATTTTGCTTTTGTCAGGTGTACATCTGGCACATAAACGGCGAGGAGCCGATCGCGGTGGTGTCGGGGCACACGCGCTGCGTGAACTGCGTGGCGTGGAACCCCGCGCACCCCGACGTGCTGGTGTCCGCCTCCGACGACTACTCGCTGCGCCTCTGGGGGCCGCGCACGCACCAGTCCTAGTACACGGGTACGTCTGCCGCCACGTGCCTTCGACTGCCATAAGGAACAGCTGAGTGCTTAGTGCGAGTTTTCGTGAATTTTTTTACGGACTCACATGAGAGCGCGTATACTAAGATTTGTATGGAACAAAAACAGCTCCACCTAGTGTCAAAAATTGGAACCTGTTTTTGTTCCATACAAACAGTGTTGCCAACAGTTGTAGAAGCTTACCACCAGAGTCAACTTTTAAAATCACCAAATTCACCACTAAATAAAATATTGTTTATATTTTATTGTAACCTAAAACAATTTAATCATCCAAAGATGTAACTCGGCAACGATAGAAAATTAAAACAGACAAAGCATTACATCTGTTTAGCAATTCATCCGACCCGATCCGAATCCTTCACAAATTATAATCGGCGTAGTAGTTTCACAAATTGTTTAGTTATGACAGAGATAGCATTTGACCAATGAATGAGTACTTAATATAATTATATAGTAGTCGTTCACCTTTTTGTTTTCTAGATGCTTTTTTGACATTCTGTGAGACTTCAAATCTCCATAGTAACTCCTTAAAGTTGTACCACAAAACTTACATTTCGCTACTTGACCCGCAGTACTTTCAACATTTCGCCACTAAATAGGGGACTTAAACCACCAGTATTAGTGGAAAATCCACTAAGTTGGCAACACTGCATACAAATCTTAGTATACGCGCTCTCATGTGAGTCCGTAAAAAAATTCACGAAAACTCGCACTAAGCACTCTGGTGTTACTCTAGCCATGTCATTGCTTTGGCAGGGTCGCGGTGTCCGCCGGGGCTGCCGTGCCACAACGCGTGGGCCCGCAAGGCGTCCGGCGAGTAGCGCCGCGTGGACTGTGTGACGCGGGCAGTGTGTAGTGTAGTGTGCCGCTGCTCCGTGCTCCTACCTTAGCGACGTATCACTCGCATTTCTATTGTACGGTATCGACTACTGAAATTGTGTAACTTTTATAGAATTTACTATGACTGTAAATGAAAAGTAGCGCCGGTGTGGGCACCGACGTGAGGCAGGTCGGCTGTACGACAGTACGCCGCGTGGCGCGGGGACAGCCTCACGTCAGGTTGGACGGACGACGTCGATTCTAAGCTAGATGTAAGATTTGGAACGGATTACATACAAAATTATTTGCCACAGCTGTGGCAGCCATACAGAGTTATATGGATTGATTGATATTATATTATTTTAGGTCTAGAACCGTATACTTATATTTTTACGTTTTATAAAAATTACAAATTTATATTTACACTTCCGTCGCGAGTATCTATAACTGATTGGTTTGGCGATATTAAGAGTATATTTTGGTTAGCATAGAAATTATTAAAATATTTATCAGTAAATTAAGGTTGGACTAATGTAAGGTAAGGTAGCGAGGCCGCAGTCCCCGCGCCGCCCACACCACTAGGGTAAATTATTTAAGTCTCTTCGGATAAATTAATTAAGACTTTGTTCTGCTCCCGTCACTCCGCGCGGCACGCTGCCGGCACGCTGTCGTCACGCGGTCGTCACGTGCGACACGCGAGCGTCACGCGTGTCGCCTGCGTGCCGCGGCAGCACTGAGCAGGCATGACTGTAGCAAGCGGAGGGTAATATTTTGTAGCGGTGACCGCTCACGGCTCTATTTTTATACCGACCACTGAATCTCTCGCGAGGTTGTGCACTTGACTCGGTCAGCTAGCACCGCAGCCGACCGACACGACGGCGACGACGCTCCTCACTGGTCGACGGCGAGACGCCCGACGAACACTATGTATAGCTCTATAAATATTTGTAAATGTGGGTTTCCTTGTTAGTTTATACATTCAATATAAAGTGTAATAATGCTTATTGGACAATGTGTGCGTTCGCTGTGCAGTAATGTATTTCATGTGTAGGCGAGGGAACATATTCACATGCATAGTTTAGTTAGTCCACGTCCGACGCGAGTCGCTGTGTGCCGACTGCGCTGCGGCCGCTCCGACAGCCGCCGGCGTCACGCGCTCGGCTGCGGGACCGCCGCGCAGACACGCTTGCTGGAATTTATGATCAGCCCTTTTTAACTTTTATTTTTGATTGATTTACTATATTTTTAGAGATACTAATTATAGCTTTTGTAGTTCGCACATTGCCTACCCCGCCCCCCCGGCAAACGCGACGCTTACATACGGTATCGACGACTAAGAGCTTTTTCATCGATTCGGAAGTCAAGGTATTTTACGTAGTATGTACTAAAGGATGATCATGATACTCCCGCGTGTTGGTCCGGCGGGCGGCGGGGAGGCGGGGCGGCTGCGCGGCGTCCGGCGGAACCAAATATCAGGCAATAATGTCGTGCGTGTGTGTGTGCGTGTAGCAAGTACAAAGGTTGGAGTGTTCGGTTATTAACGATATGGTATCTATAGACTTGTATCGGTCAGACGCGGCCCGGGGCACAGACCCCCATTTGAATTGTTAAAAATAAATAATTATTATATCAATAAATTTTTTATTGTAAACTAATGTGTTGTTTCGATTTCATTGTGACATATTTTTATAAATATATTTTTTATATTTTTGAACATAATGTACATGCCTATTACATAAACGTTCTATTTCCAGTTTATAATTAATTTTATGTGAATTTAATTATTTTCATTGTTACAAAGGGAACATTCAGCAAGCACCCAAGCTTCCATTGCTGTTAAGTCTCATATGTCAGTCTTATGCAGAGCCAGCACATTTCTCACATTACTTCTATTCCACAAAATCCAAACACAATCTGCTACAAATATATACATAAAAAAGGAAAGAACAATAACTAATCAAGTGCAAAATAGCAGTTTATCATAAAATCATTCATAAACTACTAAAGAATTGTAGAGTAAAATATGCAGTTAGTATATTAGCATTTTTACATTAAAATTTCATCGATAGCAGACAAAAGATACTCCCACTGAATTATTTTTTCTTATAATGAGGAAACATATGAGTAAGTAGTATTTATACTTGAGTTGGGCAACGATCCAGCGTTTAGTGACATGCAACAAATTATATTGTGCCATGTCACTGTCTACAAGAGCCCAGGCAGGTGATGAAGACCTATCTAGGCTTACAGATCATTCCATTACAAAAGGTGCCAAGGCCCAATTTACAAACAAAAAGCAACAATAAATAGTTTTAATAATCATAATTACAATTAACACTTAGTATAATATATTAACTATGACTACTATGAGCGTAATTATAGATTGGCAGTGCCTGACTTCTCCACCAGCTCCAGCAGTGTGTGTAGAGAGGTGTCAAACAGTTCACATCTGATGGGCATCTCTAGTGAGTAGAAGGGGTTCTTGAGCGCATAGTCTGAATACAACTCATAGATTCTCTTTAGTACAACCTCTGCGCCCTGCATCATGGGGTCTGTCACTATGATGAACTTAACACCTGAAAGGAACAACACATTCAAGTATAGTGTACCAATAAAAAGTACTTTTCAGAGCGCATTGTAAAATGGGTTATTATAATTGAAAACAAAAAATTATATTACCTGTCAATGTCTGGAAGCAGGAGAGCTTGAATGTGTCTGCTGTGAGTGACTCAATGCCTGAGCACTTGGGCACAGGACTCAGCTGGCTGGCGAGGGCAAACAGTGGGTAGAACATACTAGCTAATACTATCTTCTCATTTGTAGTGGCTCGGGCACGGCCAAACTTCAGACTAAGAGGGTAATTTTCCTGAAAATATTACAAGAGGACATTAACGAAGTAGATGGGGATACAGGTTTGGCTGAAATTAGTCTGTTTCACTGATCATTGAGGCAGGCAACTCAGGTGTATTGTTACGTGTATTACCTTAGTTTCTATAATATCAAAGACGTCTCTGCCATCCTCGGTGGTGCGACCATTCACTGGCGTGCCGTTCACAGATAGCAGGACGTGTCCCACTGGAAGTATCATACATTATCGTTATTTTCATAAGTAGACGAATTTATATTCGTTTGCTAGAGTCTTAAATAATCTTTGCATACCATTTATGCCGTCTCGTTGCCCAAAAGCAACAATAACTTTCTTATTTTCATACTGTAACTTGATGTCCAAGGGAAATCCAAAGGTTTTTTCTGCTTCCACACGGGGAATATTGTGGTCATAGTTAAATATAAGACCACCAGACTTGCTGACAATGTAAACACCATATATAACCATCTCGATGGTTTTTAAATTAGAATTTCATGAAATTAATAGTGATCAATAACAAATCAACATTCGACACCCACAACGACAGTCAACGTCTGTTCAAAATCTATATCAATAAAAATTATGTCTTTCATAACACTTATCCAAATAGTATTTATAACAAAGTATTTAGTTACGTTTATGAAAAAAAATATGGATATTGTATTTAAAATGAATGTATAATATTTTTTATAGTTAATTTACAGTATTTTTTTTATTCAGTGCTTCACTGTAAAAAGAAATATCAGAAGTTTTGAACACGCTTCTCACTGACAGTGACAATGACGTGACCACTAACAGTACTCTATATTTGTCTATGATATTTATTCACTCTATATTATCTGTGGTTTCTTGAGCATTTATAGAATAACTAGCTTCTGCCAGCGGTCTCACCCGCATCCCGTGGGAACCTCTGCACGAACCCGGATAAAAAGTAGCCTATAGCCTTCCTCGATAAATGGGCTAACACCGAAAGAACTGTTCAAATCGGACCAGTAGTTCCTGAGATTAGCGCGTTCAAACAAACAAACTCTTCAGCTTTATAATATTAGTATAGGTAGATAGGTTTTGAGTAAGGATTCATCGTACATTTATTTATTTATTTGAGGTTAACCAACAACTGTTTACACCTTAACATACATAATGTACTAGTTAGTTAGACAATGGCAATAGCAAAGAACATAATAAATGTGACATTTTAAACAATATAAGATTTCCATCATTCAAGAAAATACTTAGTCATAAATATTATAAATCTATTTGTAGGTACTACCTTTACCTACTTGCAAGTTACTCTACTACAAGGCTACAAAACGTGTATTCTATTATAGTTTGACAATGGACAACATTTTAAGGTACAACTTAACACTTTCGATGCCCGGGTGCTGGGCATCGAAAGTGTTAAGGTACTTAAAGGAGACAAATTAATGCTGAATGAAGGCTCAATTCTGCTAATTTAATAAGTACCTAATGTGTCAATTGAATATAAGTTGAATCCCAATAGCAGTTTTAACCGTAGCGGGAATTCTGCTACTAATACAAGACCAATCGTTTCCAATGACATTCCGTTGATTTGTCTTTATTCTGCCATTAGCTTTCCTATAGCTAAGTCTGCTTTACAATCGTATTCTAATTGTAAATCAATTGCAGACAATGTGATTAATTGTTGAATCACAGAAAACGATTAAAACGTTTATTAATACAAAAAAATGCGGTATGCCACATAAGCTTCAATCGTGATTGAATCTCAGTTGGATATCAATCATCTATGTCGCTTAAATCAAATTGGCGGAATTGAGCCCCTGCTTAAAATCACTTCGCAAACACAGACCGTGTAGTAGAATCTGCATATTAGAGTTCGTAAATAGGTAGGTAGGTACCTAAGCCATTTTTATAGGAAAATGTAAATAATAAAAGTGGTTGTTGTGTGTTATCCCCAAGAGATATTATACTATCGTTTACCTACTCTTTTGCTTACCTCGTTAAGGTGTACAATACCTACTGTAATTCATTATTTCGAGTTACCTCGTGGGGTTCAGCTAGCGATTGCAATGTACTAAACCCAAAAAATGCGTTAGTAAGTGTTTCTCTAAGGTATTATGTATCCACTTATTTGTAAGGTAGGGTAAACTGGGTACGGTTGTGCCAGGGTACGGTAGTGACAGTCGCAGTTGTAACGAAACTATACGTAAAACGGGGGAGGTTGTGAGGGAGAAAGACGTGGCTCACAAGCCTAAACACGTTCCCCAGTATTGCGTTAGCCGGCGCACGACGTTGACGTAAGCAGGAGCCCACATTGCTTTTCAACAATCAAAAGTAAGTACTCGTATTTTTGTTCGATTTCGTTTCCTAATGGGCATTGAACAATTTTTTCGACCCTCATTTTTTATTTAAGATTTCGATAATATAGAGCATTCTAAGAAACTAATTTCAATAATTTTTAATTTTATGGAGTCGTTCTATTTTTATTAATTATTTAAAATTTGGAGTAACTTTTGTACGGTGACGTCATCATTTGGCTGTATAATTTACGTGTCTTCGGCCTTTTACTTAAAAATATTTCTTTGACGTTTGAGAAATGTCAATAGGTTGTCAATCTGTTCATTAGTGTCATACAGTAAACTATAAAAAACTTCTTTGAAATAAATACCACGCTATCATTCATCTTGTTTGTAAATCATTTTATAAACTTACTGTTTTTTACGAACGGTTTACCATGACTGACAACTTCGTGAAAGCTGACTCCAGAAATCTACCGAAGGTGGAAAATATTATGATATTAGAGTATGTGGCAACATGTAGCCATCATAACTTGGCTGAAATAAGGGGAGCGAAGATTTTAATGTAAGTATCTTTTACATTATATTAGAATTCGAACAAATCTTTCGCCTGTTCGCCTACTACTTATGTCTACTTGGCTCCAATGAAATAGTATTAACGCAACCGGTTTAACGTCGGGATGATGATTACTTCACTAATGTTTTTTGTATTGTTTTAAATTACTACATATATACTAAAGCATCTTTCATTTTTAGGTCATCTCGGGATTCGTACATCAATACCGCTGTGGGCTACGTGAAAGTTAGTCGAACAGGCAGTGATTGCATAGTCAGTGCTAAAGTAGTGCCTGAACACAGAATAAGCAATAAATTGTATACCGTCAAATGTAAAATTGACGAACAGGATAATAATATTATTGCAACATGTGAAGATTGTCCAGCATCAGCAGGTATTTTTATAATTAACGAGTGTAAGTGAGTACCGTTTGTTCAAACTTGGATTAACCATGATTTTTGTTTTTTACAGGTGGTTGTAAGCATTCCCTTTTGCTATTGTTTTGGTTAGCAAAAAAAACTTCTGAACCATCATCAACTGCAGTTCAATGTTACTGGAACAAACCTTCTCTTACAAGTGCAAGCGCAGAACCAGTAACTAGTAAAGATATTTTTCCAAAGGTTAAGATCCCAAAACTTATGCCAAAAGACACTACTGTATTAACTGAATTTCAGGAACAATGTCTTAGAAGAAATTTGAGCAACTCACTTATTATGAAGTTCTGTGATGGTGTTAAAACCAACTCCAAAAATATATTTGACATTATGTTGGCATTTGTTGATGATGAAACCATACATGATTATTGTAACTTTAGTAAGTATTTAAAAAGAATTATTAACAACATTGTTATTGAAGAAATAAAATTAAAAACAATAAGGCAAGCTGATAGTAAATATTGGCATAATATACGGCAAGGAAGATTAACAGCTTCTAAATTATATGAAGCTGCTCATTGCCATACAGATGGTGCTCTAGTTGAGCAAATATTAGGAGGCTATAAAGTGCCTGAAACTAAAGCCATACAACGAGGCAGAAGATTAGAAAGCCGAGTACTAAAAGAAATTGAAGAAAAGTTACAAGTCAAAATAGACCGGTCTGGGTTCACCCTCATTGATGGCATTTTGGGAGCATCACCTGATGGTATTGGAGAAGACTTCGTAGTAGAGGTTAAGTGTCCATCTTCAGAAAAAGCGATTGAAACATACATAAAAAATGATGTTATAACAGAAAAATTTAAAACACAAATAATGTGCCAAATGATGGCCTGTAAAAAAAACAAAGGCCTATTCTGTGTTGCAGATCCTTTATTTGAAACTACTAAAAATATTCATGTTGTTTGGGTGGACTATGATGAAGTATACATAAGGGACATAATAAAAAAAGCAGAAGTCTTTTGGAGTACATTTATTTTTCCTAAGTTATTGGAAAGTGCAAAAAAATAATAAAATATTGATACATATTAATAACTTTTTATTATTTCTCCTTGCAAATTAATTAAACCACAAACGATTAACACTATTTCATCCAAGTAAGGTACATATTTATAATTAACAACTGAATGAGGTTTCAGTAGAGTATACTCTCTTACTCGCCTAATAACTCTCTCAATGTGAACACGCAAACTTGCAATTACTTTACTCTGAAGTGCCTCACGAGTAGTTTGTTTGGTGCCTGTATAAACACTAGGTGGCCTCAAAAGTTTTATATTCCGCGCATTTAATTGAGTTTCTATTTCTTTAAATCCCCTGTCAGCTAAAATAACGGCATTAGGCTTTAAAACATTTATTAAATCACTTTTTGCTACAATCGCTTTATCAGATATTCTTCCCCCATAACCTTTTGAAATAAAGCTTATAAAGCCATTTGGAGTGCAACCTATTAGGTATTTAACAGTATTACAACTTTTGTACTGCGACCATGTCTGAGATTGTTTCAAAGGGTTAGATGGTTTTGAGATTTATATCTCAAAACAATCAATGATCATTTGGACATCAGAATATCTTATTTTAAATACCAACGGTAGATTCTCTTTTATTTGTTTGGGTTGGGGACAATAAACAAAATTTTGAAAGAAGTTACCTAATACTTCAATACCAGTTAATATCATTGAGGACAGCTTGGTACGAGATATATTAAATTGATCACTTATACGTTCCAGTGAGTCATTTTGCTTTATTTTCAATAAACTAACAATAATGTGTAGATTGTCTATTTTTGCTGTACTTTTTTCTACTATATGATCAATAAGCCATATATATTGTTTTGGTAACCCCAAATACATCCTTGGTTTATTTATTACTAAGTCTAACATAATCTTCTTAGTTTTGGACACCACTCTTCTTGCATCACATACACTAGATTCTTCAGTTTCTGATGTACAACCAAATAAAGATGGGGTTGCTGCCGAAGATGTCTCTTGTGAAGATTGCAGTATGTCAGTGGTAGTAATATTTGCAGGCTGTTTCCTAGTTTTATAGTTTGTACTCTTGTCAACCATCTTTATTTCACACTGAGTAGCAGCATTGATCTGGAAATAAATCAGTACTTAGTGCATATATTTCAGTAGCAACACACTTCTTAAAATTCATCGTTACATAATTCACTTACACTTATAGCTATTTCGCTCATTTGATTTGTCAGTTATAATTATATATTTATTATTATGATTAAAAAAAACAGGAAGTACCTACATTTATAGCTAATGTAGAACATGTGGATGTACTGGGCATAGCTATATCCTCAATCCTTTTAAACAGCTTACTTTTGTTAAGACTAGTGCTGGATTTTGATTTATCAAAATCATCACGTTTCCTTTTCAATGGCTGGCTGGTACTTGGAGGTTGTAACAATAACTTATTTAGTTCTGATAGGTCTTCATTCGTATCTTGACCAATATTGCGCAACAAAGCCGAACGTTTTAGTTTAGGTTCTTCGTTCAATAACTTGCATTGGTAATAATTAATCAAATCTTCCCTGGGTTACAATACAAAATAATGAAAGTTATAAAATATCATAGGTTTGTAATAAGTTGTGACAAGTGCTAATGGCGATTAAACCAAAAAATGTATAGTATCTAGTTTTATGATATCAATAATCTTTACCTCCAAATGATCTTCGCAGCAATACATTCTGTAAATTTTAAAACACTCCGCCTTAGCTTCACGACACCATTTTTCTTTCAAGTCTTCCCGAATACGAACAAAAATTTTATCTGGACTATTTTTTGAGTCATTTTTACAGGTCGGAATGAAGCATTCCCTATATTCCATCGTTTTCTGGTGGTAATTTCCTAGACGCTAAATAGAATAATCGAATTTTTGAAGAATTTGAGGTTATGTTTCTTGTTTATATATCTTGACACTTTTGACAGTTGTAAACAAGTGTGTGTGAGCGTGTGTATATTTGATGGCAAAGGAATTGTCCCTTTAGAGTCAAAAGATGACGTCACTAGAGGTCAAATTAAGGTTATTTACTTTTAGCGATAAATAACAATAATCCTTGAATATTTTAATTTTTTAAACGCTAAATTGTCATGAGTGACCCTATTCCTCGAAACGGATTTCATATTTACTCATGAAAAAAAAAATGAACAATCCCCATTTACTGTTATTTTTATACAGATAGATTATCTTGTTATTTTTTTCTTTAAAAGTTGAATATTAATATTTAATTACAAGTGATTTCTTTTTACGTAAAGTATTTGGCAAAATCATGGCGATTTTTTGTTTTCAAAATGATGCGTTGGGTACGGTTGTGACGAATATCTTTACATATAATAAATCTCATATTATTGTTTATTGCTTTTAGATGTCCAGGATACGTTTGCGGAAGACCGAAAGAGCGCAGTGTGATATCAAAAAATAAAAAGATGCCGATGAAGAAGTGAAACAAGGGATTTCGTACGTGTAGCTCAAGCTACAAGCCTTTCTACAGCTACAAGTTTGAACAGAGCAAATGTTGTTTTGTTGATTGTTAAAACTATGTTTGTAAGCTTATTATGTTAAACATTTCTACAATAAAAGATATTATAGACCATTTTGATATATGTTTATGCATGTCACAACCGCCCTTGGTATGTGGCCGGTTGTGACACTTTCCCATTTTTTTTAAATTGATCTTATGAGTAATACATTGTATTAAGGAACAATATATGAGTGTTTTTACGTACACAAATGTACAAATTGCGATACAAGTTCCTTTTCTGCGAGCTAATTAGTCAAATATCAAAATTATTGGTGATCAAACGAAAATTGGCACAACTGTACCCAGTCTACCCTACTTCCCTATTATGTACTTTGTTTGAGACATAAGTAATTTATCCTGAATAAATAAGATAAATTATTATAGGTATTTATTATTCTTTTTTTATGGATTCTCCCTTATCTACCTTCTCCTTCATGTACCTACTACCGTTGGGCACATATCTATAAACCCGATGATTCCTAAAACTTTTTTTGACGGCTGAATCCGCCTCAGCTGAGACTATCAGGCTACGAAGACATTTGATACCTGAGATGACTTTCATGTCAAGTACTTACCCATTACAGAAAAGATTTTGCATGCTTAAAATAATTTTTACAGCACGTGGAAAGCGGAATTATAAACAGCAAGTTAGCTAATACCTATCTTTGATTGCAATCTTTACTAAGTATAGCCTTATCTTTTATTGTGATGAAAATATATCTCTATCGTAATCTCTATTCATATGTTAGTCACTGAAGTACATATAGGTATACCTACCCTGTACGAAAGTGCGGGCGTACTCGAGGATGACTCGTCCGCGACTCACCTCTGATATCTGATTGCAATCCAGGGGCCCGATTCTCCTAATTTTACTTAAGCAACATACGATTCACATTCGATTACGATCCAATCACGACTCGATTACGATTGAAGCGTTAGTTAGTTAGCGGCACTCCGTTATTTTTTCTTTGAAATAAACGTTTTTATCCTTTTCTGTCATTCAATAATGAATCATTTTGTATGCAAATGATTTACGATTGCAATATGATTGTAGAGTAAACGTATAGACCAAAATCACCAAAATAGCAGACCAATCGCAAACCAATCGAATGTCGTTGGAATACGATTGGTCTTATATTAGTAGCAGAATGCCCGATATGGCTAAAACTGCTAATGCGATCATATTGCGATTCAATTTCTATTCGATTTTGACATTATTAACTTAGGAGAATCGGGCCCCTGTCCGTTAACTGGTTGGCTAAATGATCGACTAGAGGCACGTGCCTATCAACACTAGGTAATCAATGTAATGATTCACACTTTGTCTCAACAGTTATCATCGGTAAACAAACAAGCTTTGACATTCTGTGAGGACTATTGATAATATCTAGATATCATTCTTCTTACATCTCGTTCATTCATCAAGATAGATAGGTAATCACAGAATGGGTACCGGTGACTTCCAGACTGCGGGTTGCTTTATAAACGTTACTTAGTTGCCGTGGCCGACAGTCGGCTTGGCCTGGGTCTCTTCTTACGCATCGCCTGGAAACAACCACATTTAGGAATCTGATTGAGTCTCGGTAAAGACAAGCAGTTAACAGCTTTCTTAAAAAAATAAAAATAAATGAATCACTTATTTAGTGAGTCATGGATCTTATAGTTATTATATTAATGTCAATTGTCAAGATAACAAAATATCAATTATTAAGTATTATACTTATGTCTTAGATAGATAGCCACTGCACTGATACCTCGCATAAGTCACTCGTGTAGTTCCGATCGCTTCTTATCATATTATCGCCAAATTTAATTACCCAGGTGATTCACCTGAAGTCGTTTATCGCTTAGTTAATTCGATTCTGGACAATCTGGTCAACATGATTAAATAGGTAACATAATTCAAGAAAAAGGAAATTTAAGAAACCATACTCAAACTCTTTGTCAATAGAATTTATGCTCATAAATTATAATGTAAGAACCCGTGACTCCAATTTTATTTATGTCAAATAATGTCGATGCCAAGTGAAATGAGAAGCGCGTAGTTAGTCAAATGAATAAAAAAAAGCACTATGGAGATTTTAAAGTATGTTATGGAGCTTTTGCTAACTAAACTAGTTGGATAAACAAACGTAAAGACAGTGTATAGATAGTGCAATATATTACGTGACCCGTCTCGGCTTCGCACGGGTGCAATTCTGATACTGAATAAGTACAACTATTACGGGATGTCCTTATAAATAAGGTTTACCGATTTGGATGGAGAAGGTCGGGAATAACCGTGATGATACGTCATTAACAGTCCCAGTCGCGCGTTATCACGGCCAGCCCGCTCTGATCGATATCGACTACTTCGGGACATTTCTTAGCCTCCCATAGGTTCCCTTGCGGGCACGATAAGCGGCGCCTAACAACTGATATGTTTACTACACGGGAGACATTCATTCATATCTCTCATGATATACGTAGATTACACATAACTTAATGTAATCTTAAATCGCACAATTTTCTGAGAAATTAATCAAAACATTTTGTAAACATCACACTGAACGGGTGATGGGGTCGCGGAAAAATAACAAAATATTATATGTTGGTTTTAAAAGTAACAGATATGTTAATCCAATTTCGTGATACTTAAAAATAAAAAATATACCTAGCCAAGTACTTAAGTTCAGTTTAGTTTCAGTTTATTGCAATAATGATAATGTAGTACTAGTAATAGCAGCCGAGGTCGCCACACACACAGCCCGACCTGGGTTTCCCAGCATTCGGCATTCCTACTGACACAATGTAAAGTGTGCATTCAATGAGCACAGTTTTGTGGTCACCTAGATGTAATACTATACCCATTTGTAATCTACAGACGGGATAGAAGATTCCTTAATCCTGTGAACAAGTTATTTGCAGTGTTGTGGATATTGGACGTGCATTTACGATCATCGTAGACGTCGGTCGTGTAAACTAATTGAGAATCGGGTTGCAGATCATTTGCGGTGCCTTTAGTGTTGCATCTGTTGTGTTGGTGAGCTTACGGCAGTAACTCAGTTAAGTGCTGCCCCAGATTTATTATAATTAGTTCATCATGCCTCCCACGGAATAGTAGGTATTGTTTCATGATCATGAATAATTAATTCAATATTTATACATAACTTTTAGGTACCTAATCATATAAATAATTGTGGTGACGATGACATCAATAAACTGAAAAAAAGTTAGCGCCATCTGTTGCATCAATTTCGAACTGAAGAACTGAACGATGAATAATCACGAAAGCTGTGCCCACTTCACAGGATAAGTATCTGAATATTCTGTGTTATACCAACTGTAATACACTTAATACACACACATACACATACATAGTATATATTTATTTTATTGATATTTATTAGTTAATAGTGCACGCTCGGTGCAGCTGTTGGTCGCGAGCGCGACGGCCGAGTGAGCGGCGCGAGAGCTTCTCGGAAAGCGTTTTCCTCGTCACCACGGCGCGGGCGCAGATCGCGCTGACGAATCCGCGACGTCACGTTAGTGACGCGCCGCTCGCGAATCTTAGTGCTAGTATAAAAACGCAGGTGTTCGCGCGCCGCGTCCCCTAGTGTCCGAGACGTAGCGCTTGCAGGGACCACGACAAGCTGGCGCCTCGCAATGAATACATGGACTCCGACCTGGACGAGTCGGGGGAGGACAGCAGCGTGCCCGCCGGTACGTGCCTCTGTGCTAGTGTTGTGTTGTGCCAGTGATCCTCAGTGACCGACGGCTCCGAGCCGATCCTGTTATGGTTTGTTATCAGTGTTGTCAGTTCCCTGGCAGCGTGCTCGGAACTGCCCTGGAGGTGGTCTCTCTCCTAGTGTAGTGTTGTCCGTACAGTGACCGTATGTACCTATATCGAATAAGGAAATTTCTATTCATTGTTTACACTGTCGTGGTAGTTTTGTTTACACAACATAGTACCTAATATCGGTTATAGTTAATTTACTGATGTTCAAAAAGTCATGTGTTTAAAACTGAGTAGTTAAAGTCTTTAAGGTTAAGAGTGTAGGCAACTATCTTATAAAAGTGATTTTGAGAACTTTAGAAGATTCATACATCATTGCAATAACAAACTAAGTATTACAAAAAAATATTTGATATATATGGTAAGTAGGTATGTACTTACTTAACACAGTGTTCTCAACTTATCAAAAGCCTAGGAGTAAAAATGACTTGTTTAAAAAAACAATCCTTTATTTACAAATTCAATTAATTTTTGGAATCTTTTGCATACAAAACTGTAAGTAAATAGGTAAGCTCTGTGTTTAATCAGACGGGTGAACGTTTGTTCCATTTATAAGGTTTACGATCGGCGAAGCAACATTTAGGCCTACTTGGGCAAATTATGGCATCTTAGACACTAGAATATATTTTTATTATTGGTGACAGGGAGTTCTTAAAAAATAAGGTAAGTTTATCTATACTAAGTAGCTCTACATTATTTTGATTCCCATTTTCATAATAACTTAAAGTTAAAAATGTATTGTTGTAAAATGTAAAGTTAGTAAAGTTACTGGCAGCCATAGTATCGTAGGCGATAATCAATACTAAACTACAACTCAGACTAATCAAAGTGACCATCACTGTTGACAACTGCAACTTTAAAGAAAATAAAGAAAAACAATAAAGGTCACTTCAGTGGGTAACAGAAGTGCACCATCTTTGTATCATTAACTCTTAATAAAAATATAAAAAAACTTCACAAAACACTGAAAGGTATTTATAAAATAAAACTTATGAAATGGCTCTAGAAGACAGTGTCTGCAAGCCTGTAGACTGTGTTTATTTTGCCACCAACTTCTACCTCTAAAACCACGTCAAAAGTATTATTTAGTCCCTTTCGGTGTAAAAATAGATTTTTCATTCTATGCTTTTCAGTTTTTGGATCTAAAAGTATCTATTAAATACCCACAGTGGCAGTCGTAACCCATTATTGTGGAGAGTCCTTACCAATATGAACAAAATGTGCCTACAGGACAGACAAGGTATATTACTATCACTCATTATGTATAATGAGGAGTTCCCTTGATATTCTGTCGTATCAGTCATCAGGTAAGGTGCAAACCTTCATGGTCGTATATAGACTAATTCGATATAAATATAACATATGATATAATATCAAGTTTTCATCCTATGTGTGCCTACAATTTTCGAGAGTTGCCCACCATTTCTTAAGGTCTCCACCTTCAGATCCTGACCTGGTGACAATGGGCCTTTACTGCAAGTACCTATACTTCTTCTTATAAAGAAAGAATTTGTCAAATCGGTCCAGGCGTCTTCGAGAAATTGAGTAACAATACAAAAAAACTATATAAAAAAAAAAACTTTAGAACCTCGAACCTCCTCCTTTTTTTTTAAGTCGGTTGTAGAAGCACAGCGTCGGGACTACTCCGCCACGCGCCAAAGTTCTTGGTGAACAACGAGACGAACTTTGTGACGAAATACACACAGTTCTTGGAATAAATAAAAAATAACACTAAAGCTTGACATTGAGATTCACTACATTTACATTTTAATTGGACATACCTAAGTCAGTCAGCACAAGCAATAATAATATGGAGACGACAATAGATGAAAAATCATTCTAAAACATGTAAACAACAAAAATGTGCTCCTTTGACGTCCGTAATGCACTTATGACCTTTTCAACATTAAACAATCTATTATATTTAAAAAAACTTAGCTGTGTCTAATGTTTCATCATCGATGGAATCATCGGTAGCGAGGATATTTGAGCTGAAGCGCATCTGTATCTAGATATACTTATTTAAGTTTCAATCTTTACTTCTGTCTCTGGATGTGAATCTTGAAGTCTTTCTTTATCATTCTCATACTGTCCCACACACGTTAAACTGTAGATCCCGGCTGTCATAGAACATCCTTGGCAGTCGTTACGGGTAGTCAGAAGCCAGTAAGTCTGACACCAGTCTAACCAAGGGGTATTGGGTTGCCCGGGTTACTGGGTTGAGGAGGTCAGATTGATTTGATTGTCATCATATATTTCCCGGCCATTAACAACGGGAGAGTAATATGCACTCTTTACACACTTGACGGTGTTATGATGGGAAAGGTCATTATGGTGAAAAAATAAACTATTTGTGAACTAAGAGGAAGTACCAATAAAAAAAATATCGTATTTAGTATCTAACTTTGATGATAAAATGGAATGGGGTAAAACGTTTGTTCTTCACCATTCCTTCTAAGATATCTTACCATAACACTAGGAACCGGTGAAAGGGGTTTTTTGATGTTTTCACCAATGTGATTTGACGTGAAGAAGTGCTTATTTAATAAATGAATTTGACATTGAATAAAACTTATAACAAAATAACAAATACCTATAGCGACACATTTCGTTGTGTACGCGTAAATATTTATTTTCAATTAACTCGCATTAGTCACATAGTTAAATATAGAAATACCGAGTCGATATCTTTTCTCTCAGATAAAAACAATGACGTGTCAATAGCCGGTAGATATTATTGTCTACACTGTTAAGACATGTCACTGATAGCAGTGACTCCTAATCGTGTATCAGTATCAACACAGATTACTATAATACTAGATAGTTACTATGGGTAATAACTGCATATAAATCGGCACGTGTCATGATACTAATGATACTATGTACTTTACATGTTCAATAAATAAACGCATACAGAGTTGCCTCCCACGGTTCCAATCGCATCCTAAACGAACTACTTCACGCATCCAATCAGTAGCTATAGATAGCTACGTGATACTTTTTTGTTTATTTAATCGGCCAGTGCAGCACCTATAGAACCGGTTTCAATCAGTTCAGCCATTTACAAGTTTTCTGCTTAGTAACAAATTATTCAGTATTATTTACGTATAAATCCAACGTAGAACCAAAAGCTTCGGAAAAAAGGTTGGTACAGGCAAGTGCGAATCCTATTTGAATAAATACAAATAGGCAGTTTATAGCCGACTTTTGAAGTACCTAGTTATGTCAGGAAGCGCGGCAACCGCAGCGAACGCCTACGCGTTATGTAATAATGACTAGGCTACGATAGTCGTAGGCTACGCTGCTACGACGTGCTACGACGCCGCGGCTAATTACCACTCTAACAGATATTCAACTCTTTTGTTTTTGCTTTGTTGATTACTGCTGTGTGATATTTGTTGATTATCGTCATAATATGTATACATGTGTGTGTTGTTTTCGCAATTGATTACTATTTTAAAATAGGAGACAAATAATAGGCGTCATGATATTGTAATTCTAATTACTTCGTCTTTTAGATAAGCATAAATTATTGGACATGTAGTTACTTATTTTATTTCAACAAAACATGTTAAAGTTGCCTAAATAAATATACATATTGGTGGTTGTGAAGCCAAATCGTAATTAGGTTTCGTTAATAAGAATTTAAGGGTTTTGAAACAAGTTTAAAATATAAAAGTCTGTTCTCTGAGCAGTGTTGTCAGAAGTAGTTGAAGTTAGATGTTCACAGGGAGGAAACAATAATTAAAGGCCTATGGAAACTTTTGAATGATTAGAATTTCTGAACTTATAGTAGTATACACTAAATAGATGCCTGATGCAATTAAATGAAATTTCGGCCGCAGCAAATTGGGAGAAGAGGAGGCCTACATCCGGCAGTTAGTTCGTAATGTCATGATACTTTTGACTTGCCAAGTCGAGGACAAGCGTACATCTTGCAGTGACCGATCCAACAAGAGCTAGTGACGATGATACAGTCTTACTGATATGATAATGGTAATTCCTGACGTTGCAGATCCAGAGAAATGGGACCGCATGGACGTGCTGCGCTGCGTGCGCTGGGTGGCGCGCACGTTCGGCGTGAGCGCGCCGCGCCGCCACCTGCTGCCCGACTGCGGCCGCGCGCTGCTGGCGCTCACCGAAGACAACTGGCTGCAGGTAACAGCTCCCCAACAATAACACACACGTTTTTTGTAACCCGCTTATATTAGCTTCACTTGTAACTATGTATGTAAGAAAATCTTAGAATCTTTATTTGACCCACTTCCCGGACCTCGATTAGGTTGAAATTTTGCACACGCTCTGAGTTCTGATGAAAATACATGACTAGTTCCTACTAATAGCTATATATTTTTTATATTCTTGTACCAGTGTTGAATGTCCTGTTTTATCAACTGAAGTTTTTTTACATAGCTTTCATTATAAGAGATGAAAGTATAGATTAATGTAGGTATAAATAAACTGCATACAATCGTCATTGCATTGAACGCCAGTCCACTTCACTACCTCACAATGCATCCATTTTGTGCAGCAGTCTAGTTTACTGACAATAAAGAACAAAAAAATCTTACATTTTAGTTTTTAACTTGTAGTTTTTGTGTAGTGAGTGAAACTGACGTATTTCCCCCATCGCAGTTTGCTGAGAGGACCTCGTGTTAGCTAACTTACCGAAACTAATTGACCAGTAGGTGACATACACCGATTCTATCACTCTCTACTGGACATACTGTTTTTTTCTAAATGTCTGAAAGCCTCGAGTAGATAGCTAATATAGCTATACTGAGTAACTATACTAATGCAATTGCACAGTCTGTGACTGTCTAAGATGACTAAGTAATTTTGCTCCTAGAACCGTTATGCTGAAAAAAACACATAGCGGAATCAACTGCGTTCTAATCATACTATCACATGAGCAGCATGAGTTGATCTTATGACGTTTACTGTAAAGGGTTTCTTAACTTATTTATTTCGCCATTTGTTGAGTACATAATAAGGACAAACCGTGCATTTAAGGTTAATGTTGTGACGCAGGTATGCGACGGCAGCGAGCAGTCGGCGCGCATCTACCACGCGTACCTGCGACACGCGCACGCCGGCGCCACGGGGCAGCCGCCGCCCGAGCCGCTGCCGGAGCACCAGGCCTCCACCAGCACGCCCACGCCTGAATATAGTGAGTACTGCATTAGATACTTACTACAGCGTCCTCTTGCTGTGCCCTTCAGGGTTCACAATTGTATCAACTTTTTTTATATTTACACCATTTATGTAGGTGCATTGCTAACTTGCAACCTTAAGGAAAAGTGTAACAGGAGCGCATAAACCTTCGCTGTATAACATATGTAATAACATATGTATTATAGTGTAGTTAATCGGTAGACCACTAGAGTTACTTATGCGTCTACAATGTGGTAAAAATGTTATGCATGCATGCATTATTACACCACATTAAGGTGAATTACAGGTTTGGCCATTCGAAGTGTCTTCCTACGTACACATTTTCGCGCAGTTTCCATTATTCACGTACCTAAATATTGAAAAAAAGATACATTAGAGCACCTTAAATATGACTTGAAATCAGCGCCATCTATTGGCGACAAAGAAGTCGTGACTAGAAAGCGCGCCAAAAACTTATGAATGGATGTGCGGTGAATGAGTCACTGGCGAGCGCGTTCCATTCATCTCTCACGGTTACTGACTCACAAATAGTTTCTTAGAAAATAACCATAATTGCAAAACTGTTTTTTCACTGTTAAATTAATCACTTTTTTGTGAATTATATTCTTAGATGTAAATGGTACCTATAAATGTGGTCCATGGATACAAGTTCAACAATCATGAGGATGGCTAAGTATGTGGGTCACCTGTTTTTTGGGGTCACCGCACGCTAAACTATGCGCCTGCGAGGAATGCATTCTACCTATACAAACCATTTCTATATTGTTTTGTCGAATCCTGTCTGAAGTTCTTTTCTTTGGCTTTTTGTAGTACCAACTCTACTTTTTATAAGGTTGTAAATTAAGGATTGCATGGAATTTAACGCTGATGAAAATAATACTCATACACAGGGTCCTCTGTTACTGTTCCAAATGGACTGTGATGCATCTGACCTGTAATACAGTCTGTCGCTATCACATCCCCCTGGGAACGTCGAGTTAACGCAATCTGCCCCAAAACGTGGAGCGACCTATCTTAATAGATCGCCTGCGCAATCACATCGGCCATTAACCACTGATAGCTTTCTAACCTTCATAATAGCGCTATTGCATTTCGAATTTGATTTGATATCATACATCACTCTTCAGGTATTTGGAATAATATATATTTTTTGAATAATTCTACTAATGTGTTTATCACGTTGGAAGCATTAAAAGCACGCGCCAAATTGTTTTCGTGTTTGACAACGTGCCAACACATCGGCATGCGTTCTTTGATGATGTGGCTGATGAATATTTGTCAACGTCACGTATTTGCACATGAGGAGGTACATCCGCTTTCTATGGTAAAGATACAATAGGGTAGTGTCCAGGGTCGAAATAATGAAATAATATTTAGTCCGCTTTTTAGATAATCAAAAAATATTGGATACGTATTTTTTCTTTTTTTAATTAAACATAAAATGACAAAGATAATACACTTCAAAAATTAGGAGTGGGGGCCTTTTACGTCAGTGTCCTGAAAATTGTAGCAACTTGTGACGTCACACTCAATTTTAACACGCTATATCTTAACAAGTTCTGATCCAATTTAAAAAAGAAAAAATACGTAGTAAGTTTTAGTTATAGTTATTTAGTATATTGTTATTTGATATTTTTGTTAGTTTTCAATGTTTGTTGTGCACTTTTTAATCTACCCTACCACTATCAAATCTCTCCATGGCTTTAAGGTTGGCTGTAAGAGAACCCAATTCTGGGTTAAGCTCGCCATTGTACATAAACTGTCTTTATTATTTTTTAATATGTATTGTTAAGTGTGCAATAAAGAATAAGAATAAGAATAAGAATAAGAATAAGAATAAGAATAAGAATAAGAATAAGAATAAGAATAAGAATAAGAATAAGAATAAGAATAAGAATAAGAATAAGAATAAGAATAAGAATAAGAATAAGAATAAGAATAAGAATAAGAATAAGAATAAGAATAAGAATAAGAATAAGAATAAGAATAAGAATAAGAATAAGAATAAGAATAAGAATAAGAATAAGAATAAGAATAAGAATAAGAATAAGAATAAGAATAAGAATAAGAATAAGAATAAGAATAAGAATAAGAATAAGAATAAGAATAAGAATAAGAATAAGAATAAATAAGAATAAGAATAATAAGAATAAGAATAAGAATAAGAATAAGAATAAGAATAAGAATAAGAATAAGAATAAGAATAAGAATAAGAATAAGAATAAGAATAAGAATAAGAATAAGAATAAGAATAAGAATAAGAATAAGAATAAGAATAAGAATAAGAATAAGAATAAGAATAAGAATAAGAATAAGAATAAGAATAAGAATAAGAATAAGAATAAGAATACGTATCGCTTAATTTTGGACAATCTACAAGACGGACTAATTATTATTTTTTAGGAAACTAGCCTATTAGTTATCACATTTTCTCGATCAGAGAAAATGCACCCAAGGAAGGAGTGTAAGAGATAGACTGGCGGCGGTGACACCAGGTCTTTGAATTGACTCTCATTTACTTAGAGATAAAGATACTTGTCAAGAAATTAGGTCCTGTAGTTATATACTTTCTATTTATTTTTCTTATTTTTATTATTGGCGAGTATGTATCAAGTTATAATTGCAAAACTGACTGAACTTTTCGCATTAACAGCTGTTGACCAATTATCAAATGTAAAAATTCGCCGAAAACTCGTACAGTCATTTGGCGATTTTGTTTTGAACTTGGCATCTCCCTGGAGATTCCCCGCGTTCCGGACTGTGGAACATATTTGGCGCACTTGGGTAGATCGTTACTCACCCGTTGATTCACTAGGTTTTCACATTAAACTTATTATGATACAAAAAAATTGATACAAAGTGATGCTTCAACTGCATTGATTGAATTGAAAGTGCTGAAATAGTTTCCTGTATCCTACAATATATTGCCTACTTACACAAAGTAAGGTACAAAGAACGTTTGAAACAAACACCGAATTAAGTTTGTTGGCCAAGATGTAGCTATACAAGACATCATTTTAACACACAATTGGAGCACGAATTCCATGAAAACTGGTCTTGCTGTAGTTGCTTCATAACTTTGACGTATTTGCCGATACCTTAAAATAAAAAAAGTAAGATTCATAAGGTTATCCGCTGTAAATGATTCAACTGGCACACGAACATAAAACAAACAAAATGAATAAGAGGAAAACTCGTCTGCAAATCTTTTTGAAGATATCTCGTGTACCTGGTGCTTGGGTACCTAGGTAACATAAACACGTAAGACAACTGTAATGTAATGTTGCAGATTTGACACAATAATTTGGACACGTATCGAGTAATCGTTGATTAAGTGTGGTGACTAAACGAAGCAATAATTCTTAAAACTAACTTTCTCTGAGTTGAGACATGCCTGTAACGAGCCGGATCTGCGCGCGAGCACTAGTGCTGCGTGCCGGTGCGGCCGCACGAGCTGCCCGGCTGCCGGTGACTAACCCTTCATCTTACACAAGATGCTTGGCCTCCTAGAGTACTACGCCGGAAGTGAATCAATATTTACTCGGAAATGATAGTGATTCAGTGTTCCGGATTGAATCACTATCATCTCCAAACGCTGCATGAATTAAAATCTTAGCTCGTGAGTAATAATGTTTATTTGAGATTGCGCGCGCACGTGGTACATAGTTGTGTATGAGTAACGCGCAGGCGCCGCTGTCGCCGCGCATGCGTCGTGGGAGACCACTGTTATGTGTCACTTTGCACAATATCTGCTTATCGTGTTATTCCTCTGGTATTACATCGACAGCTGATAATCAGCTATTAAATAAGTGTGAATCACTATGTAGGTACAAACGAGCATATTATGTATAGAAGGAACGACTTTGTGTGTGACAAACCTGTCTGTTGCCAACCACTAATGTATGAAATGACTGACACTAAAAGTAAACTTAAAATTGGATGATGAATAGTAACTTTTTCATATTTTTTTTAAGTTTAAAAAAACATATGTGAAATGTAACAAGGAAGCATAACAGTCCCGTCTGCTTCTCTTTGAAAGTCTCGATCGAATGTATTTTTTCTCAGACAAAGTTCTGTTACTCCTTAAAGCTCATATAATTCACAGGCTTGTTCAACAAAATGCCTGCCGCATCAGACACATTTAATGTCATTAGCGAATTAAAGTAACATAAAACATTCACACATGTTTAGCACGACCCCAATGTGCCTCTACGTTTTAATCTGACTTTTTTTATTATTTGAATGTTGTAAATTGGTATAAACGACATAAATATCAACGCTGTTAGTTTGTTTAGAGCTGGCTTGTCATTGGCGGGCTGCTCAGCCGGAACACTCCCACACCACACACGA
This sequence comes from Helicoverpa armigera, assembly GCF_030705265.1. Taxonomy (NCBI): domain Eukaryota; kingdom Metazoa; phylum Arthropoda; class Insecta; order Lepidoptera; family Noctuidae; genus Helicoverpa; species Helicoverpa armigera. The sequence continues at coordinate 342,084 of NC_087132.1, read as the reverse complement.
AGACTTCGCAAATATAAACAGCAAGTAAATTACACTTTTTGTGGACGTTGATAGAATGTTTAGCAAAGTGAAGTTAGCAACTTACGGCACAGGGGTGACCTCGGCCATAATGGCGTAATCGAGAGCTCGAATATGTACCCAACTTACGCGTGACCATGCAATGTCGTTCGAAAAGAACTTTTAAAATAACTCAGGCATTTTGCATAATAAATTCGTTGTCCTTAAACTGGTTGAGATTGACTTCTTACGGACGAACTTAAGCTAAGTACTATCTTTTTTTATTTATGTAGGTATACAGAATTACCTGCACAATATTTTTATGCAAGCAATGTACGCCTGTCACGCACATGTGGTATTGTGTGGAGGGTGAGCTAGTGGCCCACAATCACAAAGCTTGACCAACTAGCTAATAGGTTGAATAATAATTTAGGAAGCAAATATCGATTAAATCTGAAAGCATTATCGTGTCATAATTGTGAGGAAGTGGTTCGTGCAACATGGCGGTTATTCTAAATTAAAACGGTTGAGATGATGGCGGCAGAGCGCACATTCGGCGCTGTTCTAGGAAGCGCGGGTGATTCGGCAGCGGCGCGGCGGCGCGGCGCCTCCGCTTTATTACATAATTGAAAATAACAAGCGTTTAGGACGCCAAGTTTGGCAACCGCGGGCCATAGGTTAACGACGGACTAGACGATATTATTACAAGCGAGCTTAGCCAATGAGAGGAATACGATTACAATAGAGCAACCCACTGCATTAGGTTACTTTGTTCGACGCTGTACATGTTGTTTTTTTTCAAGTAAATAAACCATTTTGGTAAGACGCCAAACAAACCACGATCATACCTATACTTAAAAAGCTACGTGTGCGTAAAACTAAATAAGTGATGCACCTCGCATCTGATCGTAGGAAGTGTGTGGTCAACCACAATGTCGATAGTCTGTACGCTGTAGTAAATCGTTGGTATTTTCCAAACTCTGCGGTGTGGGATATCCAAAGGTCGTAGGTACTGCTCTTGACTTTTAATATAAAGAATGTAACGTAATACCTATTATAGCTATTATCAGAATTTGTAAAAACAACGAGCAAGCCTTACCAAGATTCTATTCTATTCATGGTAAGTACTTACATCTGTTTAACTATAATGGTTCATGAGATGCAGTCTGGTGACAATCGAAAAACGACAGACAAATAGCAAAGTTTTAGTAAGGTCTCGATTAAATTCCAAGGTAACAGATAATAACCCTCAAAATCATCACCATTACCTACCATTGGTCACAGATAAAACACACAGCCTTTTTGTAATTGTTCAAGATGGAGTCACGTCTTGTCAGGTCTCATATTCACGGAGGACTTGGCGGTCATATTAACATTAAAAATAAGACAAAAAACATTCAATAGGTAGGTACCTAATGCTTTAGAAACACTTTATTTGGATACAACTTAGGTACCTACCTACCTAGGTACGTCTATAATGTCAACTTAATACCTATTTAAATGTTTAATCATTTTTAATAATGAATAATGTGAAATATTAATAAATACAGTATCTAAGCGAATAAAAAAAACAATGAAATGTTTCCCTCGCGAGACGACACCGCGTCGCGACGGGGCGCACATTAGCATCAGGGTCGGGGGTTGCAGCCCTCTGCGACCTGTCATAACACGGGATTTGTATGACGAACAGCCCTCGACGAGGCTTACTTCACTTACCATGGTTTACAGACTTGCTTTATTACATAATTTAAATTCAAGTATGTCTATAACTAAGTCCTGACTTTCCCGTTGGTTGAGTGGCCCCAAAGTGCGACTGTTACGCAAACCAAACGTACTTATATTAGATTCCGGGGTCAGGCCGAAATCGCTTTGTGACCAGTCAATTTATTTAGATACAAATTATGCGCAAAATATTAAAAGTCGAAATCGATCAGAGCGAGCTTCCGGAGATATCGAAAACTTTTGTTTTTTTTTGAAAAACTACTAGTTTTGTCAAACATTTTAGAAACCAAAGTCGTAGATTATTAAATTATCAACAAAATTAGCAATATGACATTTTCATTAAAATCACCATTCCAAAGATATTATGTATAATATACAATTTTTAAAAATAATACATATTGCCATTATTTGTTCATTTCAGTCTCTTCAACAATAAATCGTTTCAGAAAAAGAAAACTAAACCTCGACCTTTTTTCCTCGATTTTATTTGGAAGCTCACACTGAATCGATGTGGACTTTTATATTTTCCTATCTCCAATTGCCGTGCAATTAATAAAATCATGTACTTAAGCAACTAGATGAAGCGTAGGTAAACTAGGGAGTCATTGATATGACTGCAGTCTTTAGAATATCAGAAGCGACCACTATCTTTGGCAGAAATATGATAAGCCGATACAATATTTACATCCATTTCTGTATAATAAAGCATGCCTTTACAAGTTACCTAGCCTAAACCTTCCATACCTACTCCGCCTATGTTTCATAATAACTTATGGCTTTGAAGGTGTGACTATTATTATGTGCAATAGCCGGCAGGCCCAGCACTAACACCCGTATTTATAAAGAAGTAAAAGTAAGTACTTGAGTAAAAGTAATTACTTAAGTAACGATTTGTCTTCTATAGATAAGTAATTGGTCAAAGTTAGAACTGTCAAAAGTTAGAATTCTCAGCCAAGTAATAGTCACCATTTCCTTTACTAAAGCACTACTTTGACGTTATTTGAATAAAAAATGGACACTTTGGATAGTATCGAAGCGGTTTTTGCTGTTGTAGACAATATAGATGATAATATATTAGAGGAGATAGAAGTTGCTGTGATGTGGATCCATTTCATGACTATTCGGAAGATTGTTTTAAAAAGAGATTTCCTTTCACCAAAAGTGTTGTGAGACATGTTATTTTACCATCTAAAAACCATGGGGTTCTCTTTTTACAAGGTTTTTTCGATGACGATTTTAGTACATAAAAAGCTTAACTTTTCTGATTGCTGTTCATTAGAAGTTGTGCTTAGGGTAAAAACTTAACACTCAGGTGTGTGTCTGTTAGCACTATACAAGAGTGACGGTTTAGAGCTGACCTGATGATGGAGAAGAGAGAAGGTCAAGGGAACTCGGCAATGGTAAATATCAACTACCTCGTGTTTGGGCTTATATTATTCGTATTGAGGAGAACTTTTCACTAATGCGAATAGTGACTAAAAAGCTAAAAAAAAATACATTTTTTTTTTATTAACCTTTGCCAGTTCAGAATGTTACATATAATAGGGAAACCTCTTCAAGTAGGTAAGGTCGGTACTTAATCGTATCTGGAGTGGTTCATGTCAATAGTGCAATGGGTGGGGGTCAAACTCAAGACCTTTTAATAACCAGGCAAACTCTGTAACTATGGTGATATTACTATTGGCATGTATAATGTTAATATACTTTATTTTTTATGGTCCTTTAAGTAAATAATCTCTAAAATCAACATAATCTATTTTCGACTACTACTTAAGCATTTGCTCAAGTAAGTAACGTGTGTTACTCAACTATAGAATGAGATTTTGTATTTAAGAATTCTAACCATAAGTAATGACTTAATTAAGAAATTACTTAGCAACAAGTAATTACTTCTTTATAAATACGGGTGTAACTGTATAGCCATAGCCTAGAGTCATAGTACAGTAAGTTTTATGTAATCTGCGCTTTAGTACAATAGCGGCGGCGACTGTGGACACCTGTCGAGATGTGCTCCAGACCGGATTCCTCTGCTTTCACATTCCCGCCGTGAATCATCGCGGAATGCGCCGTGAGAACCGCTCGATAGATACCCGGGACATTGACTTTCTTGCTATTTCTACATATACATACGTGCTATTACTAATTAACGCTACGAGATTTAAAGACACTATGACGCATTTGATGTTTCAAAGTAAGTTTCAGATCGTGGAGAATGTTATGGGGAAAGTTTCTGCAGACGCATCGGCATCGTCGCCATTCGTGGCAACAGCTCAAATTATCGAAGTAAATCGACGACATGATAAGATTATTACTTTTTAGCGACCTCAGTATTATATCACAATGGCTCTAGTAGTGTCTCAACTAAGTCAAGGATACTGTAGTGACCCAATTTCCAATCCTCAAAAATCACAAGAATTTAAAACAGTTGGAACATGGTGACAAAAAAACGATCCCACATATTTAAACAGCCGATACCGGTACTACGGCATATTTTGGTGAAGTCCATCATTACTGATGATGACTCACGGCACTGGTATTACATAATTAGCATTCCGCTCCATAAACGTAAAGTTAATCACTCGATACTAAATTGAACTTCAATGAACTTAATATGGGATATTTACAATATTAAATCCAGACGCATTTTTGTATATGGGGCCTAGACTTCTGAATTGTCCTAGGTTACATAAATCTCGTCATCAACGTAGGTAATTTGCTTATGACCGCGATCATACCAGATGTTGAATTTAAGTACTGTGGAAGTAATGCTCATAGAGATGATCAACGGTCAAGGTATTAACAGTCAACTTCTCATTACTTCCTAATCATTTTTAGCCAGGGGCCAGCATAGTTCATTTGATATGTCCGGATGTGTCGGGAAACAGGTTGCTTTGTGACGTGTGCACTAAATGTTAAGCTGAAGATACGATAGCACTGTGACCAACACAGGGAAAAGAAAGACAATAATATTAATCATCATCTACAATTTTATTATCATTTCTACTTCTATATTAAGAATAATCTTATCTCCGCTAAGTAGTGTAAGTATTTATAGTGTTATCGCAAATACTCACCTAATTTAACTACGATTAGTGATCTTACCTGGAACTGAAATAGATAGTATTCCTAGTATCAGGAGATTGAAGATATACCTATGTATCATCGTACCACTATCACTAAGCGCCGCTTACACTGATAAGCTTTCCACGAAAGGAAAAAAAATACAGCTGTAAGAGTTTTTACGCACTGACCTTTATTTACTGTCTATTTTGTCACCCGCGTTTAATTTTGCAGTCGCTAATACTAAAACTTTGGTATAAGCGTGATACGTAATAAGTATGCAAATGCTACGTAGTCTAGATAAGTCAAGGGGAGTCAGAGTTTTAGCACATAGCTTGTTTGTTTAGTACTTCACTTTGTTTTCGTGGTCTGGTTTCTCCCATTCTTACTTTTCTAGTTCTATCCCGGCTAGATCCTGTTCTGAATCCATTCTATGAACCAGTTAATTTAGACTTCAAACTTTTGGCACTCCGATGTAACCTTTTCTATCTAAGTGGGTGATGTATAAATGATGAAGTTGATCATCCTGTCCCCGTGGCACCTCACTTTGGTAGGAGCCGCGGGGGCGGAGGGCGCCGTGGTCGCGGGGCGGAGCGCCACAGGCCACACCTGCCCGTCGCCCCGCCTCTCGGCCGCTCTCAAGACTTCAGACGCGCCGCACCGCCCGAGCCACAAGAGCCAGAGTTAGATAAACTCATTTACTTCAAGCTGTCGTCGATCATTTAGTCTGACAGGGCATTGGGGTGATTTCTTATTGGCGACATTGGGAATTGTCAGTATGACCAGTAGTGACCGAGAAATGGTAGAGCAATAAATCTTTGGTAAAAATTCTGTAAATACTGATATTTATATGTGACTTCTTTTTTTTTTTGTGAATGGCATCTCGCAGTTCAGCCTAGGAGGCTGTTGACTGCTTAACCGGTCAAATCCCTGTGGATGCCTGTGACTTCTTTTAACCTTACTACAACTTATATAGGATAACGTATCAAACTCAAACTCAAAATCGTTTATTCAAATTATGCTGATAAATCAGCACTTTTCGAACGTCAAAAACAAAAGACAGCCCCAAAACGCCCACCCTTCACCACTATATTACTGAATATCCGTTTTATACTCGTACTTGAAGAAAAACAAGACCAACATGTACTTACGGTTCGAAGCGTAACTAACGCAAAGAGTTCGATTCGCTACGGCGTAGCACTGCGCCGCGTCGTAGCAACCGCTAAACCAATTCTGCCACAGATCAATTAAGTACCCATTTCACAATTTCCTATCGGTCGCTAGCAAAATCGCTGTCGCTTGTATGTTGCCCCACAGGCGACAGTTCTAAGAAGGAATGGTATTGTCCGCCATCATTGATCCCGGGCTGAACGCAACCGCAGACAGCCGCCGCCTCCGCTCTAGACATTCACTTGTTACAGCTATTAGACGATCAAGGATTTTTATATTAGCACTTGTTCTACCGAACATTGTTTGCTTTTGAAATAACTTATCGTGGGCGGCGCCGGCAGTAGCAATGTATAAATTCGTGGAAAAAAAAAACAAATAATGACTTTTTTGGCTTATGCCAGCCAGCAAAATATGTATATCATCACAAATTGATTTCATTCTCAGGTAGGTCTCAATCCCCTCAATTATACCTAAATTAAGTACCATTTGGCAATTCACTTAATGTAATAACGACATCGGGCAGTATTGAGTCATGTATTGACCGCAGCTTTACGAGCTAATGGCGACCTCACGTTATTGCCCGCACGGACCTCAATTAATTTGTGACACTTCGATAATTAACGACTCATAAAATAAGGGACCGTGATTCCTGTAACCGATCACGTGCGGTCCGGATGCGGAGGTAAATACGGATTAATATATTTTATTGGTCCTCTCGGAACCGCCTCCATTGTGTGAGGTATCTTCGATTAGTTACTTGGTAGGTCAGGTAGGTATTCCTCTTACCTACGTCGATTTATACAACTAAAAGATAATACGATGAAATATTAATGGAGTTTAGATGTATACAATTTGCATCTCATCGTATCAAGATTTAACTACCTACTTACAACATGCTGAAAGAAACCTATTCAATCAGGCAACTACACACTGGGCAACAAGATCAGAAGTCTGACAAGTGTTCGTCTTTGCTTATCAATCACGACGATAAATGACCCGGCGACCTGCCCTCGCTATCATCCCCGACACCGTCATTACTTGACCTGTCTCAGGGGCCCGGGTCGCGCTGGGCCCCAGGGGCGCGCTATATTGGCCGCGCGCCGCGGGACGCCATGCATTATGCATGGCCGGCGCGGTGGCGCATGCATTATGGAACAACCATCTACTTATCTGGCTTTTCATTACGTTTTCATTGAATTGTTTTTTTAAGTAATGTGTTCATTGTTGATAATATGAACTCTCTGATACCGATCACCCAGCGATATAAAGAGCAAGGGTTAGGACAGTAAAATTGGGAATACTTAGCTTTTTTCTGCCACTTGAATAAATTTAGAATTTTGTTTATCTATTGTAGTAGACCAGACAACTAACATCAGTTTTACCAGCGATGAGTAGTTCAGATAGATAGGCATAGGGATATAAATCGTGTAGTATAATTTTAACCTTTTACCGATACGAATAAAACACTTCGCTTACACCACACACGATGTTTAACACTTGTGATTAGGTATACTGGGAAGTTTCGATTTGATGTTTGCTATAATATGTGTAAAAAAAATTGCACCCAAAACATGTAAGAGTCTGATTATTATTTTAACACCTTGTAACAATATCTTTGTTTTGTAAACCATGTTTTCACAAAATAAATTATCTTTTATCCACTGGACTACTCCGCCGCATGTCCTGCCCACGCTCTTGGCCTGATTCAAAAGTTTATCTTATGTCATGTGTAACACCACCAAAAATATCTGAAATCCTAATTAAATGCATATTCAGTACGCGGATGTTTGTGTTCGCCCTGCATTGTTGGACGATGCTGTGTTCATCAAATCTGTTTGTTCGCTGCTACCTCCACGCAAGCAATATTTTACCTCAATACTACTTACGCACGCGGGACCGTTTATACTCTTTAACTACTTTTATACCTAGTTATCGCGTAGGTTTGCAAGGAAAACGTACGTACTACTTAGAAATTAATCTATAGTAGCATGCGTCAGCAATTTGTGAATGATTGATAAAGATTATAATGTTTGAGCTTGTAAGAATGTCGGTCTGCACACGAGACTAGAACAAACTGCTACAGCTAACGTCAGCAATAAGTTCTTAATGTCTCAATCAGTCAAGATATTGCTGCGATAACCAGTGCAAGTCCTAACTAGGAGTTGACTGGGTAATGGGAAAATTAAAGGACAACACAATCGCACCATTCTTTTTGTAGTGATTGAGTCAGTTTTCAGACCTGGTTATTATTTGGGTAAAGTTAGAAGCAGTCATTTAAACAAATAGATCCAGTTTTTTCCAAATTTATGTATGTTAGGTATACGGCTTCTAAAACCATTTTCAGTAGTTATAGATTGGTTAATAAGCTACGGCTTAGCAAATCATACACCGCCGTCGTTCACGTTTGGCCTAGAACGCCTAAAGGCGCGTACGCACGTACGAACACGAACATAGCGAACACAAACACCAGACCCGAACATTTGGTTCGTACGTATGGACGGCATATTCGAACACGAACGCAAACATAGTTCGAGTCGAGTTCGCGAACAACAGTCGTGAACTCTATCTTAGTAGCCATGACGGCGCCGTTGGAAGTGGTCGATTGTGAAGTTATTAAAGCGCTTCGAACACCGTCCATACAGAACACACTACAAGGATCGCCGCGAACATGTTTGACGAACAGAGTGTTCGATGTTCGATAGTGGTACGCACGTGCGAACCAAGTTGTTGCATATCATGTAACGCAACAAATTTGTTCGTACGTGCGTACGCGGCTTAACGTCTTGGTCCTCTGCTTTATTTAGCAGTCAATTCAAGCACAGATTTCATTCTTAGTTAAGTACTTTATCGAAGTTTCGCTAACCATTCAAATAATCGCTACACTACACTTAAACTAAAGCCACAACAAGCATGTAATATCAAGACGTTTGTGTCTCGGAGAGCAGTAATCTGGTCGGAGCACTCCGGCATTGTTCCACCGCAGTCGACTCCCGCCACTGCCGGTGATATTGCATGTCTCGCGACTTACCGGCTCAGCGCTCAGCGTGACACGCCGTCACCCTCACAGGGGTTACACTGGATTACAGCTGTCAAGTGGATTACTACGTATTACGCAGTAATTGTACAATGAACAGCTTTCATTTGAATTTAATTAAATTTAAATTAAAGCATTGAAGAAACCAATAAGAATAAGATGACTGTAATAGCACAGATTACTAAATAGTTACTGTAATAGTCTGATTCCTCACTATGTCTACTAACATAGAATTTATTACCACTTCTGTACCTTAGTTTTACACAAAGTAATGTAATGTACAAACCAATTCATTCATCGTTTGCTGTAAAAACTGTTTTGCAACTTTAATTACACAATTCATGTTCATTACTTAGTTCGTTAGAAAGTCGTCACTTGTGATTCACAGTTGTCACCGTTTCACTTGACTCACACACACACACATAGCACGTAACCTGTAATATAATCAGTAGACGGTTGGAGGTCCGTTATTTATTCCGAGCGCAGTATATCTGATCTCCGAGCTGCCTGCTCCCCGCCCGCCCCGGCGCCGGGCGGGGGCGGCGCCCGGCGCTGTCGCCACACTCGCGCGCTTCCGGTGCCGCATCCGGCCGCATATCCGGCTTCCGTGAATTTCACTTTTTTTTGTAGTATTCGAAGTATGTGATATAAAATTATAAATCCGAGCACCGGCAGTACAGTAGTGCATTTGCTAATATTTCGTAATTGTGTACTTTTTGGTTAATTGTATATTTAATTGATAGTTATATATGTAGTGATAAGTGAGTTCAGTAGTAGTGCACGATGAGTGATGCCGCGTACAGTACAGTGTCAGCACGATGTGAGCGGCGTCAGTGATGCTGTGGCTGAGCTCCGGCGAGCATCGCCGCTTCCAGCATCTCTACCACGGTGAAAAATTATACAATCCACACTTAAATCATCACATCTTAGAACTTCTCTGGATTTTTGATAAATAAAAATTAATTTACCGTCGGATTAGGTACACAGGTACATAAATAGCTAGTCCAAAGAATAAGACAAGTCTTGATCACGGGTCGGACGTCGCGCCATAGGCAGCTACTTTGTTAATTGACATTAAAAGAATATAGATAGTTTTAGCCTCTGCCTGTATTTTCAGAGTAAATAGTAAGTTTAGTAACAATAACCACTGTATTTTTTTTTACCTATAATATTATAGGTACAAAATAAACTAATAAACAAACTGTTTCAATAGCTAAGCTTTTCAGAGAAGATATTTTTCAGGACTTTTTTATTATCTTACCTATTGTACTATGAATTTTACACTTTATTTCTATTATCGCTAGCATGAATCGCCACAGCACTAGTACCTAATAATGTAACATAGGTAGGTATAGGTATGCTAAGAATGTAGTTAGATCATTTTTCTAGAACCCATCATTTCCTGATCGAAGTGACCGACTTACATCCTTATTAGGGTTCCGTAGCCAAAATGGCAAAAACGGAACCCTTATAGTTTCGTCATGTCCGTCTGTCCGTCTGTCCGTCTGTCCGTCTGTCACAGCCGATTTACTCGGAAACTATAAGTACTACAGTGATGAAATTTGATGGATATATGTGTTGTATGAACCGCTACAAAAATATGACACTAAATAGTAAAAAAAAGAATTGGGGGTGGGGCCCCCCATACATGTAACTGAGGGATGAAATTTTTTTTTTCGATGTACATACCCGTGTGGGGTATCAATGGAAAGGTCTTTTAAAATGATATAAAGTTTTCTAAAAAACATTTTTCTTAAAGTGAACGGTTTTTGAGATATCAGCTCTCAAAGTCGTAAAAAGTATGTCCCCCCCCCTCTATTTTTATAACTACGGGGTATAAAATTCTAAAAAAAATAGAGGTGATGCATGCTAATTAACTCTTTCAACGATTTTTGGTTTGATCAAAGTATCTCTTATAGTTTTTGAGATAGGTTGATTTAACTGTAATTTACGGAACCCTTCGTGCACGAGTCCGACTCGCACTTGGCCGGTTTTTTATTTTTTCGGTTCAATTCGTCGACGTGACGCGCAGTGAGGATGAAGTAATGCATCACATCATCGGGACTATGTCTCATAGTATTATACAACTTACTTAATGCAACCACTTAGATAAATCGAGAGATTACGACAGTGTGTCATTTCAATAATTGCATAGTTACGTCTCTCAACTATAAACATACTAGCTGAAACCAGCGGCTTCGCCCGCGTGGTGTGTAATATACCAAATACGTCCAGCCGTTTTTGCATTAAAGCATAACGTACATTCTCACAAACTTTCACATTTATAATATTAGTAGGATAAACAGTTTGTCATCTGGTGTGACAAGGTCGTTGTCCGTCTGACCACAGATAGTAGATACGGCTGTCGGCTAGTTCCTGAATCGAACAATAGCAGGATATATCTCGGGTTTACCCAGTCAGTTGCGTAGGACGAATTATAATGTAGTTATATAGAAAGATTTTTTGCAATTTACCGCAATTTTGTTATTTAATTATAATAAGAATAACGTATGTAAATAAAAAAATATTTATTCAATATTGAGCTGCGATTTAGATACCAAATAAGTATGGCCATTGGACAGTAAAAAAAAAGCATTGTTCTCCTACAGACAGTTCACGGCACATAACTTGGCAAGAATCGTTACACGAAATCTGGTCGTATTGCTTACAGAAACTTGGCTACTAAAAAATAACGGCAAAATCCATAATGCTAGTACATAAAAATGCACAAGCAATACAATTATTTTTGTCACTAAATGTACTAATCAAAGAATCCACATCCTCGTCAAGGTATCTCTACCAGAGATGCCGGGGATCTCTGCCGGGGCTGCGGGATTGTTCGAAAGAGTTAGAGCCCGGTACATACGGCCTACGCAAGGAGGCGATAGATTTTTTTATTTTTGTTATCGGAAAAAAGGTAACAGTGATTATTTTTAACCGACTTCCCAAAAAGGAGGAGGATCTCAATTCGTCGGGATTTGCTGAAATTGTTCGTCATGTGAGTTGATTTGCTTGTGGTCGCAGATCCGTATGGCGCGCTGAGCGGGTGCGCGCGCGGCGCGGGCGGGCAGGTGCAGCTGTGGCAGTTCCTGCTCGAGGAGCTGGCGGCCGGCGCGCCCGGCATCTGCTGGGAGGTACCTCAACACTCATACTCATATTGTCTTAGCTAACTCTTTTTAACACGCTTGTATGAGCTTCACTTGTAACTAACTATATATGTAAGAAAACTTTGGAATCTGAATTTGACCCACTTTCCGTTCTTTAGACAATATTAATGTCTAGCTAATAAACGTCATTACAAATCCATTACCTATGGCGGTCTCCCCAATATGGCGGACGTGCTAAAAGTTAATAAAAAGTAAAATTAAAAAAGTTCATTTTTAGTTATTTATTTTGGCCGCCCATCCGGGTGGATCGAAATAAAAAAACCATATTCGATATACAAAAATCATAAACACAATTTTATTTTTTTATGTTATCTTGAACGTGTTTTGTTTAGTATTTGTTTATATGCATAGTACCTATTAGTGTGTTAACATTCCTGTTGAACCCATAAGGAGAGATCGACAATCACGTAAGCCGTGACTTAATATTTGTTGTTAGAAGAAAATTCTGATCAGATCGACACCAATTAGATCAAGAAAATGATGTAAATAGTGCCGTTAGTTCATTAGCTTTTGTTTGTTTGTAATATGAGGTGTTGTGTGCTGCAGGGTCCGCCGAACGAGGGCGAGTTCCGTCTGTCGGACCCGGACGAGGTGGCGCGGCGCTGGGGCCGGCGCAAGCAGAAGCCCAACATGAACTACGACAAGCTGTCGCGAGCGCTGCGCTACTACTACGACAAGAACATCATGAGCAAGGTACCTGCCTGTTAACACGGAGAATTCAATTAAAAAGTGGACTGTACAAAAGGTCCCGGACAAACATTAATATCTTAAGAGCGGTTGTGGGGTCCGGGCCGGTGCTGTGGCATCGCTCGCCGCTGCCCGCTAGCTGATGACGCGTGACGTGTGCACGCCGCCACTGCGTGATGCTTGTTGGCTTCGCTTCCTAAAAGTATCCACCTACTGCACTAACTCTTCACTATTTCTAAACTATAAAAATGAATTGCAATGTACTTAGGTACTTAGTGGTGCTGACTTTGTAACAATGTGAGTACGCACGTATATCACGCAGTGTTTGCTCCGGACTGCCAGGTGCTACGATTGCTTCTGTAGAAACATAAAAAACCTGATAACAGATAAGTCGGGCTTGTTGACTGTCGTGCTTACTATTTGCGTCATATTATCGCGCTTGACGTACAACAACTGACGACGCCGACATCGTACTGTTTATTTTAATTTAGTTAGTTTTACTAGGAACTAAATACAGCATTAGTTGTTAGATTTTTTCTTGATCTTTTTTGAAATTTTCAAAATGATACTCATAAAAATGTTAATTGATCATTGTGTCTGTGGAGGGTGTCAGTACTGTGCTTGTGTCGGCAGGTGCACGGCAAGCGCTACGCGTACCGGTTCAGCTGGGCGGGGCTGGCGGCCGCGTGCCAGGCGCAGGCCGCCGACGCGCCGCCCTACTGGCACTACCTGCCGCCCGCCGCGCACGCGCACCACGCCCCGCACACCGCGCACCCTGCACCCTCGCTCCCGCCGCCCACCACCAGCGCGCAGTAGCGCTACGACACAGCTACGACGGAGAAAGTGCTACGCCGTAGCGCGTAGCCAGTTACGTAACACGACGATATATGGCTATTCAATTTGGTGATAGTGAAATGTTGGCAGTGCGATATCGGTGTGTATCCAGTATGTACCAGTGTATCGTAATAGGTTCGTGATTCCTTCAATGTTCGCAGGTAAGAGCTACGGAAAAGTACTTTAACTTGAAATCACGAGACAAGAAACAAATACCTATTTTCAGATTTTCAACCTCATTTTAGTTATTATCATATCATATTGTACCATTTCAATTTTTTTTGTTACATCGTCTATCAAAGCAATCAAGCAATGGTAATGTAAAGTGTAAATAATTTAATAAATCCAGTGATGTACGTAGTCACATAATATGAATAATCTTCGTAGGTAATATTGTGTGCAATCACAAATACTTGTGGTAACCGGAACGATTGTAGTTATATACTAATTACTCAGATCTTAAAGTAACTCAGACACATCACATTGTATTACACTCTAAACGTGTAGAAATGTTAGTGTTATAAAAGGAACATAGGCACGTAGTTAGGTGGTTATGTTATTCCATGCTTTTGTTATTGTTGTCGTCATTGTTATTATATGTACACGTGCTTGTGAGCTTCTCGTGTTAGACAAGAGTTTTATGCATTTTGATTTTCCTTTCTAGCAAGTAAGCATAAATAGTGGTTGCTACATCTGTTATTTTCTGTGTAGAAGCTATCTTTACACTTTTACCGAAGTTGCTTTCATGAAAATTACGTTACTTCCGTCCGTAAGTTGCAAGAAATTACTTTATGTGACTTACGAAGAGGTTTTACATTTGCAAAATCATAAGTTGATTACGTAACGTAAAGGAAAACATTTCAAGGAAACCTGGACTAAGACTGAAATCACCCGCGTTGAGCGAGCTGGTGATTAATGCTTAATCCTTCTGCGTGTGAGAGGAGGCCTGTGCCCAGCAGTGGGACGATACAAAAGGTCGATGATGATGATTGATGTAAACTGCTATGTGAATGAAACTTACGATGTATTTCTTTCTACTTCATTATCTTATCAAGTTTAAGTTTAAACTTTCATTTGAATATTGAAACCCTTGTTACTTAATTCTTTAAAAGCCTGAACGGTGTTAATGTTACCTTTCCTAATTCTACTTACTTTTATAGATATTAACTATTTCCTTACTTTAGTATTGTAAGACCTAGCTGTAGCTATTTAGTAGGACAGTTTGTCTGTGACACAAATATATGCAAGTTTTATTTCTTTACGCGCTCAGTATTCTCTTAACTAGTTTTACATTGTTATATCATGCGATCAATATATTATGTACATAGTACATTCCTGTGTAATACATAGGTAAACGTGGTGAGCATATCGCATGTTTTTTTTTGTACTTTTGTCTGTCAATTATATCTTTGTTCTCCATCTCCATATAATAATCATTATCTGATTAACAATATGGTTTATTCACAAAATATTTACATTAATATATACAACTTAAAACTAATACAGTGCATCAAAAAATTGCTCCTCATCGCTGTCACCGGGTAATGTACCCAAAAGGCTGGCACGTTGGATGGCAATGCTCAACCTCTTCGCGAAATAAAAGCCAAGTCTTTGGGTCCCAGGCGCTGGGAAATATCCCTGGCAAGAAGGCGGGCGCTCATTATCTGATTATTTATAGCCTGCATTCATTCATTATTCTTTTAATGTTAGCTGCTAGTGAAGACCGAGCACATATTAGGTACTCTTAAACAGTTGTACAATACAATTCAATAACATCACAGTAATATGCATTTTTTGCTTGTTACGGCATAATGTAAGCACTAGCACGTAATTAGGAATAGGTTTCATAAAATAACGTCACAACCAATTAAGTAACTATTTTTAGAGTAGATGATTAAGGCAGAAATGTTGATTATTTTAATGGCTTTTTTATTGTTAATGTATTATTATGCTCCAGAGTCATTACTTGAGAGATATTAACTACTTGTAATATTATGATCAAATTGTATAGCAAAAGAACCAGTAGTAAAGAAATGAGGTTCTTAAGAACTTCCCCTGATCATTCTGTTTAAGTAAGTATACGTCGTTATGTGCCGCACTGTTTAATGCTGAGCAGGTTAATGATACATTTCCCTAGCTAAAAGCAACAAACAAATGAACTTGTCAACTTGCATAATAATACTAAAGGTTAGTGGTTGCTACATCTGTTATTTTCTGTGTAGAAGCTATCTTTACAATTCTTATTTTTATGTAACTTTTTTTAAACATTGTTTAGTTTATTTGTTTCGCAGACTGTTTGTGTTTTTTCGTTTGTTTGTCTATGTTCCTAGACTATGATGGGCAGTTTTTTCACAATCCAACTCCAATTGCCGAAATCTATCAATGTCTCGAGTACTCATAAATTTAGTTTTATAATAATAAATACTGTTTGTACGATCGTGAAAAAATTGTGTTAGTGTTCGGCCGCAAAATATCAATATTTGCACATACCTACTTCATGTAAAACAATGTATGTTTGTTGTGAACTTTGTATAAAATAATAAATTCCTCTTTATATAATTCTGTGTTGGTTTTATTTAGTTTCCTAGTTGCGTGGTTCCTGGTCAGATCATCGTGTGAAAGGATGTCGCTTATCTGCGAATGTTATGCACTCGAGTGTGTCTACGATAGTTCAATGATTCCGTCTGTTTGTTCTTCATGTACTCAACTTAATTATAAGCCTTATTAAAACAAGTAAGTATACCTCATTATTAAATTCACATACAAACTCCAAGAACTAAGAAAAATACAGCAAGTTATAGTCACTTG
Organism: Helicoverpa armigera; assembly: GCF_030705265.1. Taxonomy (NCBI): domain Eukaryota; kingdom Metazoa; phylum Arthropoda; class Insecta; order Lepidoptera; family Noctuidae; genus Helicoverpa; species Helicoverpa armigera. The sequence goes on along the minus strand of NC_087132.1, from coordinate 325,605 downwards.
CCACCGGTGTGATGAACAAGCATTAGTGAGCTAAAAACATGTGAAAGCGAAAGTATTGCATTACAGCGTTATTTAGACATTATCTAAGGATTATGTTGCCTAAATTAGGTATATTTAGTTAACAGAGGAACTTGTAATATTTATAATAATTCGTGTACAAAAATACAATGTAGCGAGTTGTCCTTGCGAGGGCGGATACCGCGCCGATAGCGTGCCCACGCGCAGCGCCACCCACAGAGGCGCTACACTGGTGGAGTTGGCAACTATGTATTCAATTAAAAGTCATTTGTTCAAAGTAGACTGAAAATCAGCACTTTTTGCAGGTCAAGTTTACAACTTCTTATGTGTTTTTGGTGGGAAGAAGAAAGCGTCAGAACAAAATTCGCAAGATAATTGGGCTCTACGAATTCCTATCCACTATCATTTGCAGTGAATTTTAATGCTAGAATTCGATTAGGTAAATGACAAAAAATTTAATGTAAAATCATAAACTAAGTTACAAAGTTGGTAACCGACAGTCTGGCCTGGACTGGAGAGTTACCAAAGGTTTAGTTTCCCTGCGTGGCAGCGGCTGCACTGCGCATGCGCGACGCCGACCAGACTCGTAAAATGGCGGCGCGCCCGACTGTTCTGCTCTCCGCGCTCATCTTCTGCCTATATGGTAATTTCTTCCTACAATACTACAAACTCATCATAAATTCCTCGGACGCAAACCACGAGTGTGCAAGAGTGGAAAGTAACGGCCGTCATATTGATCGCAGTGCTTAATCTTGCTTGAACTTTCAACAACTTGTTTTATAGAGTGTATTTGTAAGGCTCGTCCGCGCTATAACCACACCTCAAGTGTCAGACAAATTGAACGAACCCTTACGGACAAATCGTGCCGCGAGTTCGGGAATGTTCGGAAATGTTCCCGGTGCATTGGAACACAAACAGCCTCAGAAGGAATATGTGATTTTATTCTGAAAAAGTGATGACCTGCCACCGGAAAAAAGTGCCAGCGACTTCTATATGAATGACGTATAAGTGTGTATATTTCCCCAGGGTGTCATGCAGCTCGGGGCGAGTGCAGCAACGTGACGCTGCTGTCCACGCAGGTGGACACGCTGCTGGCGGAGTACGACCGCGACGCGGCGCCGGCGCAGCGCGTGCTCGTCACGCTCGCGCTCGACGTGCGTCACGCCGCCGTGGACGAGCCGCGCGCCGTCATGCGCCTGCTGGCCGACCTCAAGATGGTCACTACCTTCATATTACCAACACTGACTTTACCTAGTCAATCACAGAAATTAAACGAATGACAGTTTTAATAGTAGTATAAACGCCTTCCAAAACAAAATAGCATTGCATGGCGTAATTGCTATCTCTATCGTCGATAAACATGTTCCAAATTTTTTGTAGTGTAGTGTAGGTTTGCCAGATATACAGTTTTATCAATGTGCATTAAACGGATGAGCTGAATTAATCAAACAAGTATAACAATGTGTTCCAGTCGTGGCAGGAGCCGCGCGTGAAGTGGAACGCGTCGGAGTGGGGCTGCGGCACTGCGCTGACGGCGGTGGAGCGGCTGTGGCGGCCTGACATCGAGCTGCTGAACGCCGCCGCCACCAACCTGGGCGACGCGGGGCTGCGCGCGCGCCTCGACGCCGTCGGCGCAGTGTACTGGATCTCCCGCCTCGACGTCACCGTGCCGCTCGACCTCGCGCTCCACGACTGGCCCAGCGACGTACAATCCTGCACCTTCAAATTCGGATCCAGAATCTACAATGATGATGAGTTGGTCCTGGACATCAGTGAGTTCAAAGTAAGTTATCACCTTCAACAACATTTCTAATACTTCAAAACAATGCTAATTAATTATGGCAACAAACATCTCATCAGTTAAGTCTAAGCGCCTGAATTCGAAAGTGAGCAAATGAACTATATGTAGAGTAGTGCATTTTTTTATGAAGGCGTTCAATAACTGACAGATGATATGCTAATTTCTCGAACGCAGTCCCAGGAGCAGTGTCACGAGGGTCGTAGTCCCCTCAAAACTTTAAACGTAAGCAAGCAAGCTTCGAGGGATAGGAGCGTCCCGACTCTTGGGATCCTATCGCTCAGCGTGGCGACTGTATAAGGTGTGTGTGCGTCGTTGCAGCACGCGGTGGTGTTCGAGGCGGGCGCGTGGGAGATCCAGTCGGTGTCGGGCGCGGCGGGCGCGTGGCGGCGCGGCGACGCGGACGTGAGCACGGCGGCGTGGACGGTGCGCGTGAGCCGGCGCGCGCCCGCGCACGCGCTCGCCGCCGCCACCGTGCTGGTGGCCGCCGCGCTGCTGCTGCTGGCCGCCGCCGCGCTACCGCCGCTTCAGCGCCCGCCGCTCGCCGCAGCAGCCTCCTTCATAGCCGCGCTCTGGTACATTTATTTATTTAGTGAAAACAAACAATTGTACAGTGTACTTATAATATATGTACCTATAGTACAGACAGACCCTTTTAAAAATTGGGCAATCCACGACGTTTCCACATACCTGTTACTAAAATAAGAGTGTGGTGTAGACACATTTTTTTAAAATAATAACAACTTAAATAATGAGAAAAGAGATCATAAAACAACATTTGAAAGAAACAAGAAGTAAACTATTGTAAGGTACTAAACTTGGTATCTGCTCAGAAATATATTTTACAAGAGGTAACACCAACATTACTAGTCACCTACACAAATACAGATAATTAACTAAATGTTTCTTGAATTTATGGCAGTCTATGCCTCATGCCCCTCTTCGTAAGAAAACAGTGGCGTCAGTAAAGAACCACAACTATTTATGGGGTATTGTTATTGTTATGTGTTGTATTTTCGCCTAACTTTTAAGTATTGTTTCGTCAGGATGATCACGACGCTGGTGCGGCTGCCGGGCAGCAGCTCGTCGCCGCGCGCGCTGGCGGTGATGTGCGGCGTGTGCGTGTGCGGCGCGCTCAGCGGCGCGTGCGCGGCGCTCGTGCTGCGCGTGGCGCGGCTCGGCACGCCGCCGCCGCAAGCACTGCGGACGCTGCTCTCCAGCCTCTCTACTGTGTGCAAGCTCACACCATCCCCTGTAAGTTCTCCTTGCTGTGTCGTTTAGCTTGCTTTTCCGGCATTACAAAATGACTTAACTACAGGAAGTCGTCTCGTATCGACATCGGGCTATGAAGGAATAGTGATAGCAGTTTATACAAATGCACAATAATATGTCCTGCACAGTTGGCTAATCTCATTATATGAGAAAAGCCTCCGTGGCCGCTAATCGGCTAGGAGAATATCATTACCATCACCTTTATACATCGGCTATATACTTTTTAACAAGAATAAAAGGATAGAAAAATAATTAATCATTGCGGTTGCAAATATTTATTGTGTTCTACTATAATAATCTCGTGTTCTGGTATGTGAGGAGTCGTGCGGGTCGTCGGAGAGCGGCGCGTGGGCGGCGCTGGCGCGGCTGCTGGACCGCGCGCTGTCGGCCGCGCTGCTGCTGACGCTGTTCGTGCTGCTGGCCGTGCAGCTCTTCTAGCGGCCCTCGACGACCCATGTGCAGCCGGCGGACCACGTCAGTGCTAACTCTAACACTCTAGGACAAACTAGAAAAGTGAGTCGATTGCGCAGTGCGGTGCTGTGCCCCATTATATAGGCTTTAGGTGGTTTAATAAGTACATCCTTCCTGTAAATATCAGTGCAAATTATTATTAATAAAGTTTAAGACCTAACTGCTGCATTTTCTTGAACAAATTGTTTTAATTCCATAACCACTGTTTGTAATTCTGCTCATTTACTACGAAGTCTAGATATACAGTCTAATTATTTCGCAGGCTATCATATGTTAATTCGAGAAAAGATTAAAATGTGGCGTGAAGGTGTAAGTTTAACAAAAACTGAGGCATGTAGTAGTGCTTCTAGATGTGGTTCCAGCGGCGCGAGTTCCGTATGGCGTGCGCGGCGAGCTCGGCGGCCAGCAGGGTCAGGGAGATGAGCGCGCCCAGACCCAACACCTGCGGTGGGAAACTGTATCATAATCTACAGGCTATCTTCTTTATAGAGATGTTTTTATTATGACTTTTCTACTGTTCATAGTATATCTTGAGGTGTACTGTCCGTACCTACGTCTTACGTCGTCCTGATCATTGTTTGTAGGTACAATCCTTCTTCGCCTCTGGGACTGAACGTCTGAACGTCGTAAGCATCTTCAATTTTAAAGAAACAAGCTTAAGTTGTACCTACACGACTTGCCACTCAAAAATGTTCTTTTGGATAGACTTAAGTAGTACACAATTGGGAAACAAGCTCAACATAACGAACGGTGATGTAACTGGCCTGACAGACTGGGCAGTCGCTCCTTGTGGCACACTGGTACTCAGCTGTATCCGGTTAGACTGGAAGCCGACCCCAACATAGTTGTGAAAAGGCTCGACAGATGGCGATGGATGTAACTGGCCTGTAGTGCAGGCAGCACGTCGCCGATGCCGATGCTGACGAAGCCGCCGCCGGCCGCGTCGCAGCGCGGGCGCGAGACCAGCCACACGCGCCGCTCGCGCGACATCAGACCCACCTCGCGCTGCCAACGCAGTCTGCACAAATAGTAGCCATGGGCGTAGCCACACTGGGGCAAGCTGGGGCACTTGCCCCACCCTGGGCCCTGGCTCTGACCTATAAGGTGTCTGATTAAACAATGTTTTCTTTTACTAACTGTAACTAACAACATCAACAATCATATGTACTATCCGTAAATTATTGCACAAAAAAAATTGTCGACTTCGAAAAGAGCGCGATCAAAACAAAATGCACGCTCGAGTTCTCGAACGTACGCGGTGCGCGCGTCATTTGAAAGCGAGCCGTATTCTCTAAAAGAATAGGTGCTATGTGGCGTAGCGAGCCGAGCCGTCCATCTAATCCAAAAAATAATGCATTGAAGGAGATGGAACTGGTAGATTGTGAGTAAAATTTCGGAAATGCAATTTTATCCTAGTGTAAAAACCGCGCTTGCTATTTTGCTTGGCACAGTGGTTCTTTATCTGCGGACCACTGGTGGTCCCTGGAGGCATTCCAAGTGGTCCGCGAAGCTTAGCTGCACGACGTTGCTATACGTTATCTAACTTTATTTTTATCGACTTATGTATGCGAGCGGGGGGGTTTTCGTATGGACGTAAATCGGGTGTATCGTACCTAGACCCCCCATTCATGAAAATGTATAATTGGGCGACATTTTACGTAGTTTTTGGTTTTGAGTCTTAAAAAATAATTAAAATTTCGCGCTCGCTTCGCTCGCGTATTCAGAAACTATGGTATTTTTGTATTTGTCAAGAAACAAAAAGTTAAGTACGTTTGGGCTAAATTTTACGTAATATTTGGTTTAAGTCCGATAAAAATTTCGCGCTCGCTACGCTCGCGTATTCATAAACTATATGCCCTTGCTTTTGGCTTTTGTCCTGTCTGCGATCGTTTATTTTCTGTACCTGAAAATATAAACCTCTCAAATTAAGAGATTAACAAGTTTGAGATTAACGGCTCAAGATACAAAAAATCGGAGCCCCACCCTGAGCCCAAAGCTGGCTACGCCCATGATAGTAGCTATGTCACTATTTTTATATGCCTTCAACGCCATCACCGACAAAATAAGTAACTAATATAACAATATTTTACAGTCAGTTATGATGACTTGGGCTACGGGATTGTTCGGAAGAAGAGTTACCGCGGCCCTGGTACATAAAAGGCCTACAACGGAACACGAAGGATTTTTTGTCAGTAAAAGTCTGACAAACTGAAAAACTCACTCTCTCACTGCTGCTAACCCACAGCGGGAGGGGTCATTTGACGACTTTTGGCGTCGTTAAAAAAAAGAAAGCTATGATGACGTCACCAAAATATCTGAAGAAGAATTAACGGCATATGTCTCTAATTAGTTTGTAGTATTGTCAGTTGGCTCCTCTGAGTAGAATGTCATTAAAATGGGATAGTTAATCGCAAGGGTTGACTGAAGTGAAAAGGGTTTAGGGAATCCCGATTCGATGCAGATTTTTGTGAAAGCATTAAATGAATATTATCTGATGCGGGGTACCTGGTAGCGAAGAGCTCCCGGTAGCCGGAGTTCTTGCGCATGGGCACGGCGACGAGCGGCAGCTTGAACGCCTCGATCTCCTTCAGGCTGCACTTCTCGCGCTCCGTGAACGTCTGTCTGATGATGTCGTACCCGGAACTGCTCTCCACCTGCAATATTCATTGTTTCAAGTTTTATTTATCAGCCTGTGGTGATCTTTTGATTGAATAGTAACGGAAATTATTCTACTAAACCTTTAATATGCAGATGAAATTCTAAAATACTAGAGATACTTTGTTTCTCAAGGTTTTTCTCAAGACAGTTAAAGCCAAAATATGGTGGAGAAGTGCATTGGTTCTGTGGACGTAGTCAGACATGCTACACATGTACCTGGAAGGCGAAGAGTCCGGTGCGCACGCGCGCGATGCCGTCCACCACGCTGTGGTAGGCGCGCTCGCCTTGCGGCAGGATCTTGCGCCGGTACAGCTGCTGCGTCGACTCGTCCGGACTCTCCTGCAACATGTGGCAGAACAATAGCACCATACATACTAAACATTTTACAATTAGTGATAACTGCTCTGAAGGCCTTTAAAAACCGCTAAATTAATCGTACCTTGGTATTAATAAAACATTCCATCAAATCTAGGGTATTGGCCAAAGTTAACAAGATCAAGTGAAAGGTAAGTCAGTGGTACACTCACAAGGAAGTAGACCTTCTTGTAAGTGGTGTCCTGGACGCCGATGGTGATGGGCGAGCGCGTCAGGTCGTCGATGGTGCGCAGCGCGTCGCTGGGCGTCTGCAGGATGGCCACGATCTTGGCGGAGTAGGCCGTGAACACGAACAGCGACGCCAGCAGCGTGCTGAACATCACCAGCCGCACTGACGTCACACCCGGCGTCGTGTGGAACCCTGACCCCCAAGGTGTACAACTTACAGATCAGTACAGCATTTCCCATACGTACTCTCCTAATTTTGTCGTTAATCCCTTTACACCGAGTTACAAAACTATTTAAAAAATTACAATAAAATATCATAGCCAAAAATGTCATATCATTCGAATATGTATAGATAAGATAGATTAATTAATGTAACAGAGGGGTAACACATACTTGAATAATTACGTACATGCAAAATGTTTGTCCTTGTGTAGGTAGTCTTTATGTAGGTACGTTTACCGTAACATCCCAAAAGGTAAGTAAGTATTACTCGAGTCTTACTCCTAGATAGTAATTTGAGAGTACCTTGCTGGCAGAGCGTGCCGAGCGCGAAGGTGAGGGTCTCGGGCAGCGTGAAGAGCGCGAGGTCGTCTCGCTGCCTCGTGCGCTGCAGCACCGCGCGCAGTGCCACCAGCAGCAGCGCGGCGGCCGCGGCCACGCCGGCGCTGGCGGCCCACACGCCCGCGCTGAACGGCGCCAGGAACACGTTGGACACCGCCGACCGCGCCGGCTGACGGAAGATGAACGCGCATCTGCAACACCACACGAACATCATCATCAAACCGCGCTATACATAATGCCTCTCCTATACCACTACTTTATATATATTGGGGACCACTTGTCCATGCGAAGCCCTAAGAGATAGACTCGACCTTTTTTCTTTTCTTATTTGGCTTACTAAGGACCCCTTTTTGGCAGCACCCAAAGCTGGCTATCAATGTAACGTGAAATGAGGAAAATCAGTTAGCTGGATATTTGGAAATCTTGACTTACATAAATCAATTTTGTTTCATTATAGGTATACTAAGCGGCTTATTGATGCTAATTTCAGGATATTTTTTAGGTTTCTTAAGAGAACAATCAGAATAAGTGTTTAGGTAATGCTGGCACTTACACTGGCTAACTGTGATAGATGTCTGTATCTTAATCAATATAATCAAACGAAACGTATCATGAGACGTGCACCGACCGATGCAAATTGATATTCTCAAACAATTGTAAATCATTTGAGTCATCATAAATAAATAACCTTCTTCCTTAAATGACAAGTCCCACTTAACTCGGCCGAGGTTTTGTGTTCCGAACATTCTTCGTTCATCAAAATACCTTGCTTAGACAAAAATAGACTAGTTCTTCGTCCAAATGCCCCCTCTCGCTCCCGCTGTCTTCACATCGCACCACCACGCTAAACGTTAACAGATGGTCATGAACTAAAATAACTAACAACATGTCAAAAATATTTTGTAATGTGTAATGCATATAATTATGATATGGAGGCGGGGACAGTATACATAGTTCACACAAACAAACACGCGATACTTCACTAAAGTTTCATAACAAGATTTGGAACAGCATTCTTTTCATTCACGTAGCTCACGGCGGGCATCGATCAATCAGCGTTGGAACACGAAACCTCAGCGTCCTCATTCAAAAATTAACAATGACTCATGAACATAGGACATTATAATTTACATACAATCTTGCACGTACAGATACCTATTAGCGATTTGTATAATCGCAATAACCATGTGCAAGATAATAGTGTTTATTTTTATAATATTAAGATTGGTAATCTTAGCCGAAAAAAAATTGAAGAACTGCATCGAACAACAACAATTCGGAGTAACAAATATTTCTTGCGAACAGATGATGTTGTTCATCATTCATGCAACTACATGCACCACATCACGTACACAGCAGATCCTCACACATAGGTGTTGTGCTCTGCGGTGACTCAAGGACCATGTGTGCCCATGTCCCGTCACTATGAAACTATGTAACTCGGTCATTCAAATCTAAAATTACAAAACTTAGTAAAGGTCACTTCAAATAATGTGTATATTTCCTCTTGTAACACACTATTCGCAATTTCATAACGACACTACGTATTGTTTTCTCATTCAAACTAATTCCTTGGAACTTTTTTGCTGGCGGTACGAGCAAATGGACTTTGGACAAAAAGTTCGTTCATGCAAAGTGGTTATAAAAGTGTGCGTTGTTTTGGAACACAAATCTTGCTTGTCTCTTCGAATCGATTACGAATTCGTGGTCGCGTAGCAACAAACATTCCCATTATAAGTGGACTCACAAGGTCAAAGGAGGAAAAAGTTTTTGAAATCTAAAGAATATTATTATTTGAATTAAATGAAAACGGCGAAGCAGGATATTTGTAGGTTAACCCCACAGAGTACTTTATATATAACACCGTCACGATGACGTATGTAATGATACTTGACACAACACATCCTAGCCGATGAGGTAAATGCATCAAGGTAAATGCATAAGCTATACCACTATTCATACACAGAATTGACTTTATTGTTACTTCAAAAGTGGAACATAGAAAACAGTTAGAAGGTTAAGCCTGTCCTTGGTCCGTAACTGCGTTGTGAAAGTCAGGGTCAGGTCGGCCTGTAACCTGTGCTCTAACGGTCGTCAAGCGCTAGATAGGACATACAAGAGCACGCAGGTCTCGGAGATGTAGTCGGCGACCTGCATGCGGTCGGGGCGGATGAAGATGGAGGCCAGCCCCACCTCGGCGTCGTTGCGCTGCAGCCGCCCCACCAGCCCGTCGAACGAGCCGTTGTGCGACACGCCGTACACGTCCATCTGCCGCAGGTCAAACCTGCCGACACAACTACGATTCACTCGATTTCGATGTTTGCATTCAATTCAAGTATGCAGTTTTAAGACTAAAAAAGCAACTACTTAACCAAAAAATATTACTGAACTACTTTTTTGGCATTTGAAGGAAATAAACCAAAATGTAGCCTCGTTTAAAGGGCTTGGGGAAACCCTTCTGCTGTCATCGTTCAGCCGGAAGTATCAGGAGTATGCCTGACCTGAAGTGCATGTCCTGCGCGGCGAGCATCATCAGCGGGTACGTGAACTTGGGGAAGGTATCGATCTGCCGGTTGCGCAGGTCCGACCAGCCCTTGAAGTTGTACGGCTCCGTCACCTGCCCACAAACTACGTGTTCATTACTGTGTCTGTGGGTTCATTATCGTCAGTATTCAATTATTCGAAGTCTGTACGTACAACGGAGATGCCCTTCATCGTGACGTTCTTGAGGTCCCTCCTCCGCGTCACGGCGCTGGGCAGCGCTCCCCACAGCGCGCGCAGCTGGTGCCGAGAGCAGTTGCGCGTCAACCCCAGGTCTGTCAGGAGGTAGGGCGTGGCCGGCTTTATCTTGTAGATGTCGAGCAGAGCGTCCGGCGCAGACCACACCACGTCAGCGTCAGGCAGGATCTCGTAGGGCGACAGTGCGTCTGCAATGAGCCCGCGCTCCGACGAGTTGTGCAGCAGTAGCCACGAGTGCCGGTAGTTGAAGCCGCGGGAGGAAGAGGCCTGCACGATTCCGATCAGTTTGTCAACAAATTAATCAATGTCTAACATACTTGTGTTTTACAATACATCCACGCAATATATAATATTTATTATATTTCGGCCTTAATAAAATGCAGTTAGTAATATACATATATCCGTATATGCGCATAAAATTTACCTACCTAAGTAATTAGATAATGCGATATGATAACGACGGTCATTCCAAAGTACCAATCAAAGGAAGTATTTATGAAGTAGTGCCATGGTTCCGGGTAGATAGGGTATAAGATCTGATAAGACGGTAACTTGTTACCGCTTCCATGATGAGTGCAGCATGAGGACACGTGAGGTCGAGCAGCATGGCTTCCCTGAAGCGTCCGCGCGGCGTCATCGGCGGCGGCTGATGGAAGTCAGTCGCCAGCTGCAGCCGCACCCCCGCGCCACTCGCGCTGCGACACAGCTCCGATGTGCGCTCTACGATTGGAATAGTTTCATTCAAACACAACCAGTTTTAATTTCGGAGAGTGTTGTGTAGGAAAGTTTCAGAGAAGTAAACGTAAGAAATGTTTATTAAGGGCCTACCCGGTGTCCAGCAGATGAAAGCGGTCATCATGGACAAGTCCTTGGTGATGAAGTAGGACAGGATGAAGCTGATGAGCTCCATGGCTGTGCGCTCACAGTGCTCTGCGGGCGCCCCCTCACGACTGACGCTCTCACCCTCGCGCTGAGGGGCGACGGTTAAGGGCAAACACTTTTGCTCACAGCTTTTTAAACGTAATGTGAGACATCGGTTGAAGATCTCATTGAATCAGTCATGTAGGGCAGGTTAGGGGGCTACTGTATAATGTGCTGTATAAAAGGCTGCAATACCATGCCATAAGTTAGGCAATAACATAGGTAGCTAAGTAGATAAATTATTTTTTGCAGTGTATTGGAAACTTGAGTCAGATTCAGATGTGTAAGTCAATCAACGAGCCTGACCTACTTCTAGTTGGAATTTTATTTTGCACAAAATTTTCAGTATGCTGATGCTAAAGAAAAGGCAAAAGTTGAACTTCGTAGCGCGTCTAGAACATAAGGAACCTACGTAGGCATCTCGTCCTACATTACGACATACCTAGTAATTACAAATTCGTCTCTTGTTGATAAATGATAACGGAAACTAGAACACGATGAATAAATTAGCAATTGTTTATATCATATTTATGTATATTATTAGAAAAAGAAACTCTTACTCTTATGCAAAATAATATAAAATAATGTTATCTGTTTAAATAACCATATCAACGTAATATGTATTTAAATATATATAATCTGTGATATTACGTCTAAATATTTTCTGTCACACGAGATTCTTATCATGAAAGTGACTATATAAATACTTGTGAAACGCTATAATCTTAGTTTCCAGGTAGGTATATGTACCTACTTATGTAGTTACTTTTATGGACGGTGATAACGTTCTCAATTTTTTATTCAAAGCAATTATTTATGCACATATACCTAGGTAATAAAACTTGTTAATGTGGCTAATATTAGATTAAAGGTATTAAGCATCGATATATATGTACTACGTACTAGATAGAACGTTCCGAACAAAAAGCTTACCACACTGAACTGCAGTGCAGACTATGCAGTGCCCAAAATGGCAAATCAGAGCGATTTTGACGCCTGCGTCAGATGGATGTCTATGAAACGACAATTATAAAATAGAAAATACATATCAAGGTATAAACTTACACATATAAACTATTCGAGAGTCAAGTTAGTAAAATTACACGCTGTTCATGCTATTACAACGCTTGTATATCATACTTTTCATTTATAATTCAATTTTACAAATATGCATTAATTTGTTCCCGCCCGCCATCTTAAATTATGGATTAAGAAAATCGTGCAGAAACAGATGTGCCATAAAACTGGTAGTAGGTAAAATATCAATGAAAACAGACTTCACTTTGTCATTGTATGTTCTTACTTTCAAGAAAAAATAATTAAATTCGCGAAAATTTGTGATAGCCCTCTTAAGAAAAAAAACATCGTAATTAATATTAAAAACTCTAAAAATAAGTTCCTGGTTTTAATATATTACATGATTTTGCATTCAATTAGATATAAATAAACTTTTTGATATATTACATGATTTTGAATTCACTTAGATATAAACTTTTTGAGTAATGAAAAATGTAGGCAAAATACGAGCGACACTTCAGCAATTAACATCAATGAGGATGACTACATGTCACAATACGTCAACGAGATGTCAACAGACGACATAAGCGGGTAAATTATTTGTATGGATGTTCTTGTCTATCGCTAGAATATATGTCAATGGTATTAAGCAATGTTCCAGTGTCATCCTACTTTATCAACCAACGATATCTACTACGTACTAACTTAATAACCGATAACATAACGTCTCCTTAACGTCTATTAAATTGGGTATCATTATAACAAGCTCGGCAGTGTTTGTGAAGCAATCTGAGCGCACCATTACGTGGCACTCGATAATGTGCAGTGCACTTAACTCGCATCACATAATGAGCGAAAATAGCCGTTTCATCGTGAAACTTAATTTGTAGTTCCTAGATTTATTGTTACAGCATACCTACGTTCTTATTAGGCAGAAAGACAAAATTAAATATGTACTCAAATAAATTATTCGTGTCCATGTCCATGTCTTGATGATGATGAAAATTACCCATGTTTACCAACTAAGTAACAGAAGTTATTTTCGCCGAAAAAGTATATTCATAATTACTGTTCACAGCAATTCGTATGAAAGAAAAATGAGTTGGATGTGAGTGTGAGATAAGAGCGAGTGAATGTATCTACTGTTGATTAATAACTGTATCACATCATGCTTATCTCACACTCGCAAGTCACAGATATATGGAACACTATACTGATTGATTACTTAGTCCATTCATCAATTAGGTAATTAATTTATCAATTAGGTTGTCGGGCCGGTTGTTGTCTATTTGCTTTGTGCAAGTACAACGTTTGCTTTGTGTCCGTAGTCAACATAAAGGCAAGCGTGAGAACTCTTTCATTTCGTTGTTGCCATCGCGATTCACGTTCTCGATTGTTCTAAAGAATCGCGAACACACTGTTGACTTCCTTTGTTGTGAGCCGCCAGTCGGCCCAGCTGTCATGTCGTTTGTTTTCTGATTGTGATCATTTGCGGAGGGTATCCAGGTACCCATGCCAGCCTCCACGCGCTGCACACCCATTATTTTGTTGTATGGTAGCTTATTAGGTGTAATCCAAGCGAGAACACTTTTAAACTGCATTATAAAACAACCGTATTAGGATTATCATATGTGTGTGTATATCTTATATCAATAATTACATTGTTAGATGCCCGGTCTGTCGATATCTAAGTTCAGCGGGGTTAAATAGTCAATCTTCTGAAGCGATAAAGATTTTATTAGAACCGCAGCGTACGAAGCATGTATCTGCGATATCGACATAGCCATACATTGTGTATAACTGCACAAGTTTGTGCAGTTGTTATCTATGACACAATATGACAGGCTCATCTAAAGCAGGCTGAGCTTTTATCCTATTAGAATTGTTTCACTCGAATACCCAGAGTGAAGGAACCCAAATGAACCTTGGCGAAGGTTGTGTGCTACTACTTGGGCACTGGGCAGGTGTGTTGCCAAAGTGTTGTAATGCTAAAATGATAGGATGATCGTGAGGTCACAAGTGTTAGGTGTAGGAAATAAAACAATGAAAGTAACGTCAACATAAATAGTCTATATTTAACAGAGTCTATATTATCACTAGAGGCTGAGCTGGTTGATGGCGGGGCAGGCGTCGGGCTGCACGAACAGATGCGTGTAGTTGACGATGAAGAAGGTGGAGGCGGAGCCCAGCACGGAGCCCAGCTGCCCCACGCCGCCGCACAGGCGCATGCCGCGCGCGCCGCCCGCCCGCGCCCAGCCGTACACCCACATGCGCGCGTACGAGATCGTGCCCGAGGCCAGCACCCACGCCACCACCTGCCGGGGCACACGCACCGTCATACACTGCAGGATCTATACATTCGCAAAGTGCAGCTGGGCTAGCCGTGGTCAGCCTTCATTTGCATAGGTCGGTTGTCTTATGACAGCGAGCTCAGAGCTGAGATTTCGCACCGGATCCGGATTGCCGTCCCATCGGACTATGAGAGTGGAAAAATCAATATTAAGTCCTCCAGCACAGTTGGCCTTTTCGAGCAGCCGCCCTTCCATCCATGTGTGAAAGATGGAAAAAAATGTTTTCAGTTTTAGATAATGAAGTTCTAAGTAATTTTAAATCGATTTCCAAATAGGAGGACTTTCTCAATACTGTTTTTTTGTTGTATGGTCAACGATTACTCCAGTCGCCTGGACCTAATTTCCGGAACCGGATCCGGATTTGCTAAATCCTTTTTGTTTCTTTTCTTCTCGGTGTCTAGTGGATGCAGCTTTACATACCTACCTATATATCATTACCGACTTCTAGGCCTTTAAGGCCTCGGCCTCGAATTTTGCGGGCAGCGGGGCGGCAGCGGCGGCGGCGCGGGAGCGGCAGGATCTTACGCGTATAATCAAATGGACCGGCCCTCGAATACAGCGGCGCGGGAGCGGGCAACGAGCGGTGAGCTCCAGTCAAAACGGTGACCGCCCGCGCCGCCGCCGCTGCCGCCCCGCTGCCCGCAAAATTCGAGGCAGAGGCCTTAGTGTGTTTAGAAGTCAGTTTCATTTTTTGTAGTATACCTACAGACCTACAAGCAGCGAAATTCCGATCTGAATGCACACACAAAAATATCTGGGACATTCATATAAAGTGTATCACAAAATAAATACGTAACTGTACGGAATAACTGCAGCGGCCAAAGTCCGGCGCGCGGAGCTTTCCCGTTGGAACACAAAACCTCTGAATGTTCCGCACTAAGCAGTAGTGCGTGACTCGTAAGCATTGTTGTTTTATTGCATGACTAACTATTTATATTTCTTCGTAAACTCATGTGGGCATCTAAAAAACTGTTTCATTACGTCATCGAACCCCAAATATCTTCATAAAAAACCGGCCAAGTGCGAGTCGGATTCGCACACGAAGGGGAACCCTTCGTACCATTATTTATGAAATGGACAAAAAATCACGTTTGTTGTATGGGATCCTCCCAAAATATCTACTTATTCTATTCTAGTTTTCAGTATTTTTTGTTATAGCGGCAACAGAAATACATCATCTGTGAAAATTTCAATTCTCTAACTATTACAGTTCATGACATACAGCCTGGTGACAGACGGACGAACGGACAGAGGAGCGAAAACAATAGGGTTCCGTTTTACCCTTTGGGTACGGAACCCTAAAAAACCATTCATGTTTCTTAGGGCTATTACGCACTGTCGACTTGTCGGCGGCGACTCAGTCTCTCGGCGAGCGAAACATAGGCAATAATCGGCGACCAAGTGCGTAACACCTTATTTAATAAACTAATGAAAGTCACAGTCGTTGGCGACTCGGTCACCAGCGACTAGTCGACAGTGCGTACAGGCCCTTAGAGCGACATATTCGACTACCCTATAACAAATCGCTACGACGAATTAAAGTAATTCGTCGTATAATGTGTCATATATAAAAATATAATTCTAATGCTATTAAACTATTATGTAAAAATGTACAACCATGAGACTAAGGGCTACGATGCCACAGTTGCACAGACACACAGGCAAGATAAATATAATTCCATATTTGTACGTCGGAGTCAAACAGGCTAGGTATAATACCTAATTTTGGAGATAATTATCAGCTTTAATACTTTGCAATGTTTCGAAATATGTATTTTGTTTTAACATTGCCAAGTATGTTCGAACTTCAGAGTAGAACAATTAACGTTCTTTTTCGTTTTGTTAGAGATGAGGATCAGAGTTTCAGCATTCAGTTCATGTCATTAGGATGTCAGTCACCTACAGACTACTTACAGCACACGCCACTGATATAAACTGCTTCGTACTTGTCTGTACGATAGTAATTTGCTACACATTAGATAATTTTAATGTTGTATGATAACACCTCAGCGTGACCTGCGTGCAACGTACAAAATAAACAAAATGTTTTCTACAAGGTCGCACCAACAATGTTGCTACCTACGCATGGATTGTATCAGAGAGGATTAGGTAGTACTCACGACCAGAGTCTCGCCGGCGGCGGAGTACTGCAGCGGCGGCGTGGGGCTGAGCAGCGCGGTGGCGAGGATGTAGGCGAAGGGCACGGCCGTGGCCACCAGCATGGCTGCCAGCAGGCGCCCGCGCATGGGCCGCAGCCACACGCCCGCCAGGCACGCCGCGGGGTTGGCCATGGCGCCCAGCGTCACCGCCAGGTGGTACGCGCGCGTACCATACGGCATGCACGAGTACGACTGCACAGACGGCATCACGCCGTTGCTGAGCGCGTTCAGCAGCGCCATCAGCGCCATCACGCCCACCCAGCGCGGCGCCATCAGCGACGGCCGCACCGACGTCGCCTCGTCGTCCTTCTGCGCCGCCGCCGGCGCCACGCGCTCCGACGCGAACCCCTTGTAGTTGTTGATGATGATGAAGCTGGTGAGACTGGTGGCCGACAGCCCGCCCAGCAGGAGCAGGAACACCGTGGTGTCGAAGCGCGCGGGCGGGTAGTGCGGCACCAGCGTGGAGTTGTCGGCCGAGGGCAGGCACTGCGGCTCGCCGCCCACGCCCTGCACCAGCGCCAGCAGGCTCGACACGAACCCACTCAGTCCCTCCCCCACTAAGTACGTCGCTAAGTACACGTCACGAAAATGTCTCAGGTACGGGTAGAAGAGCACGGAGCTAGTGCAGCCCACGAGCGCCGCGAAGAACGTGAGCGACAGGTAGGCGACGGAGCGCTCCTGCGCGCCCACCATCGCCGTCTGCTCGTAGAGGAACGCGTTGAGCACGAGCGCCAGCGTGCCGATCACCAGCAGCGCGTAGATGTACACCGCGTCGGACACGCGCGGCGCCAGCCGGCGCAGCAGCGCGTACATGAGCAGGCCGCTGTTGGCCAGCTGCACCGCCATCACCATGGAGGAGGGCAGCGCCCAGCCCTCGGGCAGGCGCTCCACCAGCAGCGGCAGCTGCACGTACAGCCCGTTGACGCCCAGCCACGTGCCGATGCCCCAGCAGGCCATCAGCACGTCGAGCGCCACGCGTCGCTGTGCGCCCCACATCGTCACGGTCGGCTGATCCCCTCGCTCCAGGCACGGCGAGCTCTCCTTGTCCTCGTTCAACCTGCGCCACGACGCGACCTTACAGTTTCCTTTTGTAAACTCGCCGCTCTGGTTCCGACCAGACTACAATCACAACTTGTAATTAAAACTACCTATAGATAAGTATGATTAGTATAATGCGCGAATTATCATGAGTTTAATTCTGACTGTTCATACACGGGTGAAATGTCCGCCTTATATAGTGTATGTAGGATATCGCTCGGATAAGATTAGCGCTGGTGAGCGCGCAAACGAACACCAGCCCGACCAGTGCAGCTGCTCAGCGGACGCGGCGCGGACCTCACACTAGACATGTTGTGTCATACATTCAGATACCTACGTACCGAGATACGTGCAACAAACACACGCTGATAGATTGTGCACTGAACGAAAACCGATTAGAATAGATACTTAATGCAGTAATTATATTGATAGCAGCCAGTTGGAGACGACAGATAATAACGTAAGTAATATAGTAGTGTTCGCGTCGACACGTGCCAGTGGACACACCGAGGCGGGCAGCAGCACAGCCGCGCGGCAGCGACGTCGGTCGCCGCGGTACTGTCTCTCTTATAGCACGTTTTAGTTTGTCGCACTACAAGTAAGTCACTTCTATTAAATGTTATCACAACAATATCATTTTATGTTATTCAACTAATTTTCAGTCGTAAGTTGTCTGCGAGAAGTGATAATTAGTACCTACACACGCAACTCGAATCATTAAGGTCATTGTCACGATTACGAACCGCGGGGAAAATATTTACATTTATTCACTAATTACGTATATTAATACAATATAGTGTCGTTTAATTAAGTACAAATACTGAAAACATGGGACTGACGAAGACATGGAGAAACTACTCAAAATACCTATTAGAATGCAAATGAAAATGATGTCCTTGGTACCGCACAGATAATGAACAATACAACGTACCCGTCGAACATACTAAAAACTTATAAGTTATGTGCTGTCAATTGCTGACCGTATCGCGTGCGCAGGCGCAGTTCCCCTTGCACTGCGGAGTGCAGAGTACTGCCCGAGAGCCACACTTAGTCACTTACATGTTGCGTCCGTGTCGCGCGATGCCACCTACCACTGCCTTTAATTGGAAACTAATGAAACTACTATTGCGAACTAGTGCTAACGCTGATCAGGTTTAAAACGATGTGAAGTGGTGTTGTGACGTAACAACCGCATCAGCCAAATAATCGCCGAACACGTAGAATTTTTCGAAATAAATTGGACAAAACCACCTATAATAACAAGCCTTGACTGAATAATGAGCTTACTGAGCGATGCGTTGCCCGTAATATCTACATAAGTAAATACGACATGATTGTGTCAGGAGCCGGGAGGCTGTTGTTTGAGAACATTCGGCCGCTGAAATATTTGTTCACAGTGTCCTACTTACTACTTAAGTGATAAAGAAATGATGTGTGCACGGGTATTAGTAGACGAGTAGCTACCTACCGGTGGCAGCGCTGGGGCACAGCGGCGCGGGCGCGGCGGCCGGCGCCACATCCCCCGGCGCCGCGCGGCCGCCCTAGCTGCGACACGTGCCATGTGATGTGAAGCGAGCGCGGCCGGCCTGCCGACAGACTGCAGCCTGCGAGCCTGTCCACAGCCCGGCCGCGCTCCGGCCTCGCCGCCAGGCAGCACACACATGCTCTCTGGCAGCGACACCATTGTCACAGAATACATCTCGTTCTATCATTTACAGCCTTGTCTTGTGTTTCAACACATAACAAACATACATCTGTGTGACAGCTATTTTATTTAAACAAGGTTTTGATGGAAATGGTAGAAAAGATAAGTCATATCTGAGACATATTTTGTAACAATAAAGCCTTGAAAATGTTAAGCACATTTAATTTTATGATTTGCAGTAAAATTATAACTTTCTTAGAACATATAAATCTGATAACAAACAACAAAAAATTATATTAGTACTGCGTCATGACGAACACAACATGAATTATAATATAACATGAATTAATTTATAAAAGGTTACTTTAAGTAATACAAAACCCAAAAAGAATTTTCTGTTAATATATTATGTGTAATGTAAATAAGGTACTGGAGTTCCCCACGGTCACTAAACATTAAGGATAATGGTAACGTGCAGCATGCTCACAACTATTGTTTTGCCACATATGTGTGTAGCTCAGGTTGTTGTGTAGGTAACATTAATTGAATGTTAATTGAACCCAATTTGTAAGCTATCAACCAATATAATTCAACTAACTACCTTCTCCCAACCATGTCCCAATAAGGCAGTTAGTACATTTTATTGGGCCAACCAAAACTATAATAAATAAATCCAACCCAGAGTTAGTAAGAAATACATAGAGAAGTGAATGTAACTACATACTGTGCAAAGGAAGCTGGCATTATCCCCTCATGTTATACAGAAGAAAGGACAGAAGACTTGTCACCTGGAAACCACAAAACTTGAGATCCAACATGATGGGGCACTACGCACCAGCACTACACACTACACGCAGGCACGCTACACTCACAGCCTGTGAACTGAGCATTACCAATACTCAAACATCATGTTTTATCAATTGTATGTATTTGATAGTACAATGATCCTTTTGAAAATGCACAATAACTTTAAAGTTAATTCTCAATTCACAGTACACATAAATGTTTGAAAAGACAATAATTTAGCATACTTTTGCTCACAAAAAATTTTTTTTTTTCTTTGTACCTAATAAGAAAACCCATGAAAGTAATAAATAATAATAATATAATGCTAATTTGTAGGGTCACTGGGTCATCTTTAATGACTACATAGGAAAAGACATTAGTATAATAAGGCCAGACTGTATTTTAAATTAAGAAATGATCAAAGCACATAATAAACTGAACAAGAGCAAAAGATTGGACTTAATTTGGGAGCACTTCACACAAATATTTCATATTGTGGTTAATTTAAACAGTTTACAAACCTCGCGCTGCTCGCCATACTGCTGTAATAAGGCACTGATCGCTACTGACCACTCCGGAACACAATGTGGTTTACACTGATTACTCGCACAAGTTTTTCGATGTTGCGTATAACTTTACTTCCTTACATCATTCTCTTTCATGCGCTTTCCATCGAAGTAAACATTTAAAAAACCATAGGAAATCACTTGAACCTTCGACTTACAGTAAACTTAATCAAACACGTATGTACAAAAAAATATTCTTATCTTAATAAAAATAAACGAGAACATGATAAAAATTTGCTAGCTCATAATATTGGTTCAAAATTAACCCTGAATTCTCTGAACATGATTTGACAGAACTGACAACATAGAGTATAGTAAATAGATTACTGACAATCTCGAAGTAACGTGACATACACAGCTGTTCAAAGTCTAAACCAAAGAATTTATAGTACAACTGGAACCGTCACCACTGACGTAAGTATATCAAAAACGTTCCAAATGGTAAGACATAATATAATCACACACACACATTGTGGTGAGATGTAATGATTACTTTAAAAAATGCTTAAGAACAGAACTATTTGCCAGAGCGGAGTCCAGTTTTCCATTTAGAACCGTTTCGCTTGAAGTAGAGTTATAATACAAATACGACAACATGTAACTAAACGTTGCACAACTTGAACCTGTAAAATTAGATAAATATGTAAAAGAAAATTAATTGTGAAATCTTGAACATGTGTGGAGGATATCTCTTACAATGTTTTCATTATAGGCTTCATTGCATGGACGTAAGAATGCTCCAATAGGTGTGTCATGTGTGACAGCAGGATGTGACAGTCGAATTTGTGGCTTTGGCACTGTCCCACTGTGATCGTGTAGCGAAGCGCTACTGCTCTCAATTTAGCGTGTTTTATATATGTTATCGATATCGAGGATTAAGTGTTGCATCGATATCCCCTTGTGAAGGAAGACATGTTTTTCAAAAAAGTCAAACAATGGTAATGAAGGTTCATCTTATCCTAGCTGCTGCCTAGATGGCGCTAATCTTGACACGTTACTTTGATTTTTTTTTTCTTCAGAAGCCTGACTTTGAAAACAAAAATATTCGGGAATTTGGGAAAAGTGTTATAAATAAATGAAATAATAGGTTTTCTTTAAAAAAAATGTTCCCAAGAATTATAAAGTCCATTTCACCAAAGAAGTCCCGCGGAAAATTGTGGAACTATTATACTTTTATACGTATTTACTTTACTGACCTTTTTTTTTCCACCTGGGGTACGTGGTGGTTGCCTCCAATCACCTGTTGTCGAGGGCACGGGTATCGCCAAAGCATTCTTCCGCACCCCCGACAGGTATTGGCCCGCCAGATGTTCGAAGGCGGGCCCCGTCACCCAGCGGCCACAGTAACTCCACTGAGAGAGGCGCGCGCAACGCAACGCCACCGTCTCGAGGCCTGTTTCTGATCGGACGACAGACGCCCCTAGTCTGTCGTCCGCAGGCCGCGGCCTATGGTGGCCGGAGATCAGCCACCCTGCGACGCCCCCTACGTCTGCTGCGGGTGGGGAGAGAGGTAGCAGATTCTCTCACCCTTTCCGCCGCCTCCTTTAAAACCATCACCTCCTCGCAAAAGGAGGCGACGGCATTCCACTCTTCTTCGCTGCTGACCATGCAAGACGCGACGGCCGGCAGCGAAAGATTTCCCGCAGCATCCAGTACTTTACTGACCTATCGCATGGACTACTGCGTGAATGGACCTCTGCCAGGTTAAAAAAAACATTGTGGCACTTGAAATAAAGGGCTCGGCGCAATGTTTTTTTTAAACTTTATTCTCAATAAGAAAACCTCCCATGGGAAGAGTAAACTTTACCTGCACTAATAGATACTCTATAAAGCTTAATTATTAAAATTCAAAACTATAAACATAAATTAATTGCATTTTTTTTTCAATTTTAAACTCGCTTCAGTCAGATTTTGAATCTCCATTTTGATGTTTTATTTTCAGCAAAAATAGTCGAAATGGAATTTTATTTGGGTATAATTTAGGTGGTCACCAAAAATATTTTTAAGACTCTAAGCTGAGGCACCAAATAAAATAAACAACTCCAAAAAAAATAAATTGACTTTATTAAAAGGGCACTAAAGTATACAATATTATGATCCAAAAAAAATAAAATAACATCAGAAAAATCGCAAATCTCGCACAAATATTATTTTTGGTTCCCAAAATGGATTAATGGTCACCAAATTCTATCCAACTAAAAGATTAATATTACTACCAAAAATCTAAGTTAGTGACGAAAACGAATCGCTGCAAAACCGACTCCACGTAGTCTTGTCTGCCCTACCCCTAGAGTGCAATTCAAAACCGCGTAGGCGCGGAGGGGCGAGGCGGTCTGCGAGCTGAGGCGCAGGTAGTTTCAGCGCTCGCCGCCGCGTCTGAGGCTGGCCGGCTCTGCCGGCCAGCAAGCCGAAGCTGCGGTGGTGAGCGTGAAAACTATCTGCGACGATAAGCTCGCATGGGACCGCCGGAGCCCTGCAGCGCCGGAGCCGTGACAGAAGCCATGCTTGCTGCATGTTGCGTGCTTACATTTTAAACGTACTGAGTTACACACAAATTCATATACTTAACAATAAATAGGGTAGGGTGGTAGCCAATGAACCGCGTGTACAGTATGAACCATAGTACCTACCGGCCATACCTAACGTTGCTAGCTCGCGCAAAAATTATGTCGAGACTCCCTTGCCACGTCAATAAGTTTGGTCTATTCGCCGTGGGTCTGTCGCGATATACTCACCTGTGAGCCGCGTCTTAGTCTTCTCCTCAAGCAAAAGCGACAAAAAAAGGTGAGTTTCTTTTTGTTGTTACTTTAATAATCTAACTCTTACTTAACTATGTGTGAATTGTATGTATAATGTAGATCATTAGGCTTATCTGAGACTATTTTTTGGAATTAATTCTCAACGGTTTTTGTATAAAACATGACCTAACATTTCCTAAGAGGGGGTGGGTACGCTGTGAGCCATTTATCCTGGGTAAGCAATGAACCACGGTTCATTGTGTATTGTGTACCACATCTTAGTGCTTTGTATGATATATGATGAGGTGGGAAGTATTATTAGACAGTTAACCTCTAAGTGTTAATGTGAGTACCTATAATTAATTACCATTATTCGTCTATTTCAGCATGGGGCGAAACACGGTAGGGAGGAAACCACGTAAAAAAGGGTATCACACCGCGGAAGCTACACAAAGAGGTATAGAAAAAACACTTGTCGGGATTAAGCATTCGAAAAGCAGCAAAAACTGCAACCTTCTCTATCCAGTATTGCGACAGACGAAGTGTTTGTGCGAAGATAAGTCACAAACAAAGTACAGGAACAATCCGTCTTGTAGACTAGAGCCCCATTATGATGCAAGTAAATTTCTTACTGCCCAACATGAAGACAGCATAAAGAAATGTTGATTGTTACAATTTGTGATTTGGACAATAAAAAAACATAAGTCTGAATGTGATAAAAACACGTCGACTTTATAATGCTAAGAGCATTTTAATTAATATAAATATACAAGTACAAAATGTTTTTTCTTTTTTCCCGGAAAGAGTTTGTGCGTAACTTTTAAGATGTTCATAATTATTGTTAAAAATTAAGTTTTAAGGCTGATTTGTTGGTTCTTAAACGTATGTATAACCCGAAACTTAATAATTACAAAAAGTTATAAATAGTGTATTTATTTTTCTTTAAAACAAATAATAATGTTTTTTTTATATTACCGTGATTCATTGTGTACCACATGGTTCATTTAGTACCACCCCACCGGTTCTTTGTGTACCCCTAGGAGTACGCTATGAACCACCAAAAAACATGTATAAATTAGGCAACAGCAAATGTTTTCCACTTATTTCAACTCAATTTGGCAGCTTATTAAATAACCTATCATTTGAGACAAAAATATTTTCTTAGACTGTAAAAACGAGCGCGCTAGAGATCTCCAAACTTTTGGTGGTTCATTGGCTACCACCCTACTCTAAGCGACGTACGTTTGGGAACCCCAGTATATTAATTGGTATTTGGGAAATATTCTAGCGATCGTTAGCTTTTTTAGTCTAACAAAAATGATCAAATTAGGAGTCATGGTATTACATAATTGGTAACATCTAAGTAGTGACAATATATAATATTAGGTCTAAAGTGTATTTTAAAGGCGTCCATATATTTTTTTAGGGGTCAATAATACGAAAAAATGGTTTTATCTAATAATATTTTTGGAAACGTTATTTGGTGACCATTTATCCATTTTGGTAACCGTTTAGAATTTTTTTGGTAGTAAAATAGGTACTTTTTTGGGTGGTGTTTAAACACAAGCCATTTTATTTACGGAAAAGGGCTCTTTTGAACTAAGGCTGTCAGCCCCTGGTTATTAAGTGTCGCCATCTGCGATTAGCTTTGACCGCCTTTGACTATGTTCTTTAACGTCATGAAGACACTAGAAGTGGAGACACACTTCGAATACCCACCTTAAGCAAAACACTATTTCCCTGTCTGAAGCCCGACCCTTTGTTTCTAAGTAGGGTGACCATAATTTTACTGAACACAGGATAGCTATTTTAATTTCTTTAATTTTCTCGTTTTTGCACTTTGACCTACCTCAGATCTGGGGGCCGATTCTTCTAAAATGTGACAATTGAATAACAATGTAATCCCAATGCAGTTTTAACCATAGCGGGCATTCTGCTACTAATATAAGACCTAATATTCCAATGACATTTCATAGGTTTGCCATTGGTACTATAGGGTAGTCTGCTCTATAATCGTATTGCAATCGTAAATCATTTGCATACAATATGATTCATTATTGAATCGCAGAAAAGGATAAAAATGTTAATTTAAAACAAATATTGTAGAATATCATGTACCTATCTATGCATTCATCCCGCTGAGTAGGTATTTAGAAACTTTACTAAATGTTAGCTTTTAAACAAATATGTATATAATAGTGTGCCAGTCTCGTGTAGACTGTTCATACTTATCTAAGGAAACACTGGAGAACGTCAGATGAGGGTCAGGTGGACCACGTCGCCGCGTCGCATCAGGGTGGTCATTTGATCAGTCTATTGAAGCAGCCCAGCAGCAGTGCGGCTCCTGTCCCGGGCCGCATTGTCAAGAGACGGAGCTACGATATGATGACATTTGGGAAAGTAAATAAAAACAACACTCGGTTCGACAGTTATTTTAATTTAAAATTTCAAAAAGCAAATACAATAATCTCCGCATGACTCGTCTCATAAAGCTTTACACGTAAAGTAGTTATCTTTAATAGTACATAATAATAAATATAACAAACAGTGAAGTACAGAGCGCTCGCGTGCAGCCTCGCGCTCACTTCTCCTTGTCGCTCTCCGCCTTCCGGCCCAGCGGCACCGCCGCCCGCACCCTGCGCATACCACACCCGCGTCAACACATGTGCACAACTCAGTCTATAGGATAAGTTTTACAACTCCAATATGACTGAGAATAATGAAATATATACTAAATATTAGAGTCAATATGTAGGATAGTTAGTTAGTCGGTTGGTG
This sequence comes from Helicoverpa armigera, assembly GCF_030705265.1. Taxonomy (NCBI): domain Eukaryota; kingdom Metazoa; phylum Arthropoda; class Insecta; order Lepidoptera; family Noctuidae; genus Helicoverpa; species Helicoverpa armigera. The sequence goes on along the minus strand of NC_087132.1, from coordinate 299,546 downwards.
GCCTACTGGGTAAAGAAACGACCTCTCAAGTATGTATATCATATCTTAGACACCAATGGCCGTGTTTCGGAGGGCACGATAAACTCTATCCGTCTTACCACAAAAACTTTTTAACGTCAGTTTAAGACTTGTCTAAAAAAATGACAAATTATGACGTTGACATATGGTTCATTTTGGAGCCACATTTTTTTTAGCAAGTGTAAAACAGTGTTTAAAGTTTTTGTAGTAAGGCCATATATCTTTGGCAGTCATTACGGGTAGTCAGAAGCCAGTAAGTCTGACAACCAGTCTTACCAAGGTGATTAGGTTGCCCAGGTAACTAGGTTGAGGAGGTCAGTTAGGCAGTAGCTCCTTATAAAACACAGGTACTCAGCTACATCCGGTTAGACTGGAAGCCGATCCCAATATAGTTGGGACAAGGCTAAGCAGATGATGATATGAGGTAGTTGGTAAAAAGCCCGTTGAAATCATGAAAAGGATAATGCCCAATTTTATTTGGAAGCTGGACTTAGTGCTGCTTAGACAAATCACTTAAGTGGTGCATTAGGTACGTTAAAAAGACGTTGATTTCAAAGTACATTAAAATATATCCCAGGAGTCCAGAGAAAATCGGTCGTTTGAACGTGCTAAACTCAGTAACTACTGACTGATCTGAATTGAAAAATTCTCTGTATGAAAGAGTATATTCGCCGTGGTGGTTACATTGTCACAGGCGTCAAGTAAAAACTTAATATTCATGTGTCTTTGTGGAGTTCCCTTTATTTTCTATTGTCTCTATCATCAGATAAGGTCCAAATCTTCACGGTCATGTAGACTTATCCTATAGACACACTAATAACACGTTTTTACCCGGTGCGTGCCTACAATTTGTGACAATTGCCCCCGATTTTCAGGTTTTCATCAATCATCAAATCCTGTATTGATGACAATGGGACAAAAAGCATGTTTACTCTTGCATAATAAAGAAAGAAATTATCAAATCGGTTTAGGGTTTTTGAAAAATAGAATGCAAAAAAGACAAAAAACAGTCGAATTGAGATAAAATAGCTTCCAAGAGCGAAGTGCGGGCAACAATCATCATTCAAGGAAAGATTTCCTCATAACAAAATGTTTTTTTTTCTGGGACTATTCCATTTTAATATTTTTTAGTTCATGTTAATGCTATGCTACATTCCTAGGCAGCACTTTTTCCAAAACCTTGGCATTGTTCTTTGACAACTCAACCGGGTTGAATAGACAATGTAAAGCATGTGTGTGTTGGTGTACTGACTTGGCGGAGATGTCGTTGATCTTGGCGCGGGCGAGCTCGAGGTTGGCGTCCACCTGCGCCTTGTTCATCTCGTACGCCTTCGGCAGCGTGAACAGCGCTATCCAGCCTGCAAACACCACGCACTACTTACTGTCTGCGAGTTATCATGTGCTTACAACACTTTGCAATCTAAACTACATAAATATCGTTTTGCTCTAGGACCTTTTACCATAGATTACTTAATAGTAACTTTTTTTTTACTGTGACAAGAAGAGTAGCTAGATACATAAGTGTAGGTAAGGATCATCATCACTGTTCAAGTTTACGAGTTGCTATTAAGTAAATCATTATATTATGTAGTAAAGTAAATAACCACCGGTTAAGGTATAGGTGGTTTTTTAGTCTTAGTATTATGTATACCAGGCACGGAAGACCTCACTACTATAAATACATAGTTAAATAGTTACACACATCAACCGCGCTAACCACGGTTTTCCCTTTCGATCGTTCAGTGGGGCTTCTATTTAATGTGGTCTTAGTAATATGAATAAAAGCGTCTGTGCGAGTGTACTAGCAGTACGGAGCAACTGCGCGTACGTCGAGTGCTGTGCTCGAGCACCGCGGACTCCGCGGCAGTGACAAGCCGCTCCGACATCACATGCATAGGTGTAACACCTTCTACATTATATTCTACATGTTATATATGAGCAATTCGTCTCCATCAACAGATAGTTTCAGATCAGATTAGCGTCATTGTGTGCAGTCGAGTGGACACGAGACCAATCGACCATGTAACGTAAACATGTTCGCTATGAATCTGAAAGCAACAATATTCATTCTTATCTAAATATACATTTCTATTGAGTAAAATAGTACAGGAATAGATATTAATTTGAACTATTCCAGACAGATTAGAAGCCTATGGAAAAAAAACTAGCCAGGTACCTATTATAGCGAGGGTATTATAACCGTGTATTTGGCTATGATTATGACTGCGCTAACTAAGGCAGAACTAACAATATTGACCCTGATTGCACTGGTAGGTTATGCGAGCGTGGCAAAAGATCCTTCCGTCCTAGGCCCAATAAGTAGGGCAGGTTGAAATAGCTACTCTTGCTGAATGGTTATCCGGGATTGACTACAAATGAGTGTAGCACGCACCGAGTATGATGAGCGTGATGCCGTTGAAGCAGGCGCCGACGTACGTGAGGCACCACAGCAGCACGCCGAACTTCAGCGAGTCCACCAGGTCCTCCACCAGGAACAACCTGGAACACGAGTCACACGACGTCACTCTACTGCTGCTCAACCACTACATAATCAAGAATTTACCTAGGTAGGTACATTTAATAATGGCGTCCACGCCCGATTTCGGCCACGGCGACTGGGAGATCAGCTAGTTGCGCAGGACTTATTATAGTGCACAAGCATTTGCAAATATATGATATACAATGAATAATTAATTAACTCAACTATTCTAGAGAAGCCTCCTATGGCCTTTCATGAGCATCTCTCTCAAGTGGGGATAATAAATTGTGAAGCATGAATCGACAGTAAAGGCAGAGTGCGCGCGTGTACCTGCGCAGCTCGGCGAGCGCGGCGTTGAGGTGCGCGGTGGCGGCGGCCGCCAGCGCCTGCGCGCGCTCCGCCGGCACGCTCACGTCGCGCTCCAGCAGCCATCTGCAACACCACGCGCGACTCACTCACGGGCGAAACTTCTCTATATGCTATTCTGATATATGACCTTATACGAACTCATTTTTTAACAAATTTTATCCAAATCCATCCTGTAGTTTTTAGAGATTAACGAACATACATCATCATAAAGTTTCGCATTTCTAATAGGTAGGTATGAGTGGAATATTATTCTCTGACACATGACTGTTGTTCATGAGGTATCCTATCACTTTCTCTGCTATTAAACATGACGCAAAAAAATTATGATGATCTTCAGAGCCACTTAACAGTAGTTTGTCCCGATTATTCGTACCGGTAGTAGATAAACAAGTATCCAATTTAATTTCTAATAACTGTTTTCCAAATATGTAATAGATACTTGTCTAAATTCATATTGGACTAGATTCAGTTCAAAGAACAGCACTGCTCGCAAAAAATATCAAAAGCCTCAGCAGTGTTGACGTCACATTTCGCTTTCTAATGCATAAAAAATCAACCGAACCCACGCAAAAAATATTGGGCACGTAAGTATATGTATTTATTGGTTTTAACATAATTTTCTAAAGACTTCGCGTAATTAGATATCGCACGTTGCCATAAGGCGAAACAAAGTGGGACTCGGTCGTCCGAGTGAGTTGACTTATCAATATGACACGCTGATAACTGGTCAGACTTTATTAATACTACTCTATTCATGTAATATACGAATGCTGCCGGATCACATAAAACTTTTTAGAAATGAATGTCTAAGAAGATAGTCGGGGCAAGAAAGTGGTCTCGTTCGCATCGTTAAATGTTTCGTACAGTGTAACGGAACAGTGCGCTGTTGGAGCTTAGTTACACGTTGCGTATGTTCGCAACATCTGAATAAACACACGTGCGACAATCACTTTACATTGTACGCACAGTACACACTGAACTTGTCCACGGCTATCCAATGCCCCTTGTCTACGCGACCAGTATCGCAAACTGTTCAGAAATGCTTCAATGGATCAAGTAATGTGTCATTTTTTTCACTAGTGCCGCAGCGACAGATTTTGTAAGATGCAACATATGTACGTCTTCGCTCTTAATGTTTACGGGATATCATCCTCTGAGCCTTTTTCCCAAACTATGTTGGGGTCGGCTTCCAGTCTAACCGGATTCAGCTGAGTACCAGTGCTTTACAAGAAGCGACTGCCTATCTGACCTCCTCAACCCAGTTACCCGGGCAACCCGATACCCCTTGGTTAGACTGGTGTCAGACTTACTGGCTTCTGACTACCCGTAACGACTGCCAAGGATGTTCAATGACAGCCGGGACCTACAGTTTAACGTGCCATCCGAAACACAGTCATTGGTGTCTAAGATATACTTAGAAAGTACATACAAACAAAGTTGCATTGATACTTGCCTGACCTGGAATCGAACCCGCGCCCTCATACTCGAGAGGTCGGTTCTTTGCCCACTAGGCCACCACGACTTAATGTTTACGGGATAATGAATTTAAATAATGGACAGTTTAGGAAAATTACTAGGGTTGACCAGGCAACGACCTCTACGCCTGTGTAGATAATTCTACATTGTAACCAACTCAGTTTTATAACAATATCGAGATGTTTTTATTCAGTACTTGTCTCTATGACAATTTTCGAATTAGTGGTGTTTGCAGAATGAATAATAATTCCTAATAGAACAGATTACTGAATAGTTACGTATGGAATCAAACAAGTCGTGTTATCAGACAAGACATGCTCTCATAAAAGTGGAAAACTGGTTCGTCAAGCTGAATACCTGGCAGGTCCACCATTCTTAATTAGTAGCAGGGTACCTATACCTACTATTAGTCTAGAAAGGTCAGAAGTGGAAAGATTACGTTTTGCTCTATAGTAGATGTATAAAAGTCTGAAGAGTAAGTAATTCATATGCTAAGAGGAATGTAGAGTATGTATTTATTAGGTCGAAAAAACTGGGTGATACTCACTTGAAGGGGTGTCCATCATTAGTCTTCTGTACGGCTTGTAGCACGTTCTTGTAGATGCGGAAGGCGACGGCGGCGGAGAGCGCCAGCAGCGAGGCGTAGGCCAGCACCGACACCACGGAGCAGCAGGCCAGCGCCACCAGCAGCGCCAGCCCCGCGCCCAGGGCCGCGCCGCTGTGCGCCGCCGACCGCCAGTAGATCAGCGACTCCACTGCGACACACACGCGCACAATACAGCTCCGAACATTACAACTATAGGTACTGACTTCGCCAACCACCAGCGTGTGGCTGTCAGCCCTCAGGGTGACCCACTCCAGTGTCGCGATACCTCCACTCAACTTTACGATCTTTTGGTCACGGAGAAAGTAACGGAGGTGAAACTGGTTCTATCCGTCGATGATCTCAATAATTTTGAACTAAAATCGTCGAATGTTACCGTTAACTTAAATTTAACAGCAGCTATGAGACTGTCTTGTAATTTTTTTTAAACTTTCAAACTTACTGAATGGAAGAGCACTCGACAATAGTACGTCTGTAGATAATATTTTATGGAGCGAATGTATCCGATGCCGTTCCGGATTCACTGTTACTCGCAAAGTGGCCTGTCCTGTCTCTTTAACAGACCATGAGAATTTACAACACACTGCACTCGTGTATGACACATTTGCTACTCATATTGAGCTCCCGCAACTCCTACAAAATAGTTGAATGTTCTTTTAAAAATATGGGAACAACAGATGCGATTTCGCGTAATCTATAATAATAAACGATGACAGAAAACTTAAGTAGCGTTGAGCAAGAGCACCGTATGTCGGGGAGGTGGGCTCGCCACGTCAGTAGCGGCGCTCGGCTCGTACCTGGTCCTCGGGGCGGCAACGGCTCGTGCTGCGCGGCGTGTCGCGGCGAGTGCTTGGGGCGCGCCATGGCGACGGAGTGAGAGCGGCGCGGCACATGGCGCTGCCCGCCGCCACGCGGCAACCTTTCCCACACGTCACCGCGACCCGCCGCGCGCGCAGCCACGCGACACCCGCGGCTCTACTGCCGACACAACACTCTCCTACGTGCCGTGACGCGCCTTCCGTCCAATCAATGCCCTTCCAGAGAACGGCCTATGAGCCCAATAATACGTCGGGTCAACTTTAACACTCAACTTTCATTTTGAAAGTTCGATATCTTCATTACTCTCAGATGTATTCTGAATTCAGCAACATCAAAAGTTCCAATACGCATAGGTAAATAAGGATTTATTGTTGAAGAACCAGACACTCGAATAATACTGATTGATAGATGGATCTCTTTAATCGAATATTATGTACCTAGGTATAATGATTCATGTTACTATATCTGGAGTCTACCATACGTGGGTTGAATTAATGTTTTAAATAATGTTGATGAGGCAGCTTCTATTAATACACAATGCCTTCATAAAAAGAGTTCCATATTCTAGAAACAACTGCGTTCTGCCGGCTTTTCATAGAGCGCGGCATACATAGTTACAATTTTCTCACTCATGCAGTGAAGGATTTCATAAATTTTTGATACTTCATAGTTTTGATGTACTTGCAACTTATTAAGAGTTAAAAGTTATCAAATTTTACGAACTTAAGATTATCCAAATATAAACTCGCATCGAATTAAACCATATACCATTGCAAAAGAGCTCACAAAGTGCGCATTTGACCAATCACATCTCAAAATATATTTGTTCAAAAAAGGTCCAGACAATACGCCAATGGACAGCGTACGTCTTACAATAATAAATGAGCTGCAGTGAGCATAAAGTCTAACACAAGAAACTGCAATGTACTTAATGCTTAGCATGTTGTAATGAGTTAGTGGTGCACGCGGTGCAGTCGACTTCACAAGCGACATGCCTACGAACGAGTTTGCTCACAACGTAAGCGTAGAAACTGAAAGTGAGTGCGTACTTATGTGGAAAGGCTTTCATTATCAGTGTGCGCTCGCGCAGGCCGCGCCGACGCCGGAGCGCGACTCGCCACTACAAACACGCAGGCGCTCGCTCCACGCACTTGGCAGTGAGCGACGCGCGGTCAATGCCATTCGCCTTAATTGCCTTATCAATACGACGTTACTATGACAACGCTTTACGTCCCTTGAGTTATTCCGTTATCTGCTAATGTTCTGCTAAGTTCTATGAACAGCGTGGCTTCAGTTTCGAGACTGCTTACGTATCATCATTTTGCTTATTGATAAGGAACACAAAACTGTCTGAAAATGATAACTACATATTATTATCTGCATTGCCAGTTTGATAACAATGATAACGTACAACAGCGCAGTCGTTAATTACACTGCAGTAATTTGAGAATATTGCCATCATCATAACATACCTAATTTGAATAGTTTGTCAAGCTTCTGAGTTATTCATAAATCAAGATGAGCATCTTTTAGTGATTTATTAAGCTCAGGAACATCTCAGGTACCACGTGTAAAGCAATCGAGAAAACTGCGCAGGAGGAAAAATTAGGAACAGGACAGCTATTGAGGTTATAATGGACTCAATAGGTACATATTTTGACGCCAGTAAGTCCCCATTTGGGATATTTAAATGGTCCATAATCAAAAACAGATCTTCAATATTTTTATTATTTTAATACGACTTAACTCATTAGGCGCTTTCTAGTGGACTAACTTTGGGTAGTGGATTATCATGTTTAACTGGTCTTCTTTATTTGCTGCAAAATTTATAAAAAATATTTTGATAGCAGTTCCTTCCACATATCTCAGTTGGGATCTGGCATTGGAACACTGAAAACTTCAGGTACACAGGTACCTGTCGTGTTTCACTGAAGGATATGCGAAGGAGATTGCGCCCCATACCCAGTTATGTAGAGCTACAGCCCAGTAGCTACGCTCGTCTTTGCACTGAGATTTAGATTCAATTTGGAAACATATTTACACTTTCTTAAATAAATACGTTTTGATCGTTAACCAAAACCTTACAAAAAAAAACACTAAATAGATAGATTACGAATTCGTAGTTGTTTTTCTGAAGCAATTTCACAATATAGTGATGTCTCAAAGGGATTCTATCTGTTGGATTCGGTCTCATATTTAGCTATATAAGATGCAATCCCTTTTGTGATAGACAAACGTATTAGGTACGTAGATATGGGCGCTATCTACGTTTTATAAATGCAATATAAAGAAGCCCTATAGAAGCGGCCCGGCCGCCTGTGCCGGCGGAGCTCAGTCTGCTTGCAGTTTGTGTACACATCTGCATATTACATGATTGTTAATTGATTCCGTACACAGCTGGTCCGCATTTCTAATCAATGAAACGGAACATAAGTCTGTCGGCAAAAGCGAAGAGCTCGCATGAATGAATGGCCGTAGGGCGCGAAGTGCGGGCATATCAGACTCTACAACTCTGAGTGAGACAATGCGCGGAGGTCGCCGCGCCGTCACACACGCCGACCAGTGATAAAAATAACGCTCAGTCCTCCGCGAGTGGTGCCCGAGCGCTGCCACACGCATGTCCACTACACGCATAAACATACATATCCAACTGATGCTTCTGACATTTTTTTACAAATATTATTGCCAAAAATACCATGCGCTTTACAAAAAAGGGCATTAGACTTGAATGATGAACGTACTGCCGAAGCTTTAAAAACGTAAGGAATCATTCAATTATGTAGCTATAATAGCTTTACATAAATAGGAACTGTTCACAAAGGAAAATAACCGTGATAAGGTGAAGTAACGACTCTTTGTCTCCAACGATAGTCTGTCAGGTCAAGGAGTCCACGATATAACCAAGGTTTAGATCGACAGATATCGATTTGTTAGAAAATATTCAGCAACAACTTGCTTAGCAAATTGCGCAACTTCTAATAGACGGGACTAAAACTGATTGTGTGCAAGAGATCAAAATGCAGCAGACAGCCGCTCATCGCATGACGTATCACAGTAAAAACTTTGACGACCTATCATTAATCAAATATTCGGTATGAAACCAGAGTAATTTTGGTCATTCGACTACAGTGATTCGTGATCTTAAAAACACGTTTGTTAACCTGTTTTGCACTTGATGTAGAAAAACCAGCAAAATATGCTTAAATGTCTCGAAAGACATACGTGTTTCAATTCTTAGACAAACGATCGCCATCTACTTGTCCATTGAGCGGAGCCCGCGGCGGAGCAGTGACTCCAATATACTGCATGTGTTGTCGTGGCTACTTGTCTCTATTTGACAGTTGGTATATGACAGATGAGGATCATACGCCGCACTAACATCACCGGGTATCGTGCGCCGCGGCCCACCTGTGCTGGAGGAAGCAGCTCATCTACCTGCTCCCCACTTTGTCTGTGTCGTCTCATTCATCCTTGGATATTTTGTTATGACACTGTTCACGAATTCAGCTAGTGTACGTAGCTACCTTTTATGCAATCAAAGATACGCCAGTTAGCAATCATTATCTAATCTAGGTACCTATAACATAAATATTGCAGAAATGCCATTCGAAGTAAGAGTTCTCAATTCAGAAATATGACCAGTTGATAAGTATTTTATCATAATATATTCTCACGCTCCGTCTACGTCGTGTAATGTAAGTGCGACGACGGTTGCTATCATAGTTCGCCACGTGGCGTTTAAGGAGTCCTCGACATTTGTTATCCACGCGGGCTTACTTTTTTTCCTAATACAAACATATCTGAACTTATAATATTGTTATAAGTAACGCGCCGCATGTCTTTATAACCTATCGTTAACTTGCGCCATTAACAAAATGTATATTATCACACATATCATAAAGAATCATCATGTATAGGACCTGTTGTTCATGTATGTGTTATGGACCATGTGATTAATTCGGGCATTATTTATAATGCCCGAGCATTATGAATAATGTCTAGCTTTATCGGGCCAAGTGATTAATAACTATCTTAACTTCATTATTTATCACATTGCACGGGCATTATTATATTGCTACATGATAGTTGGGCAATTTGATAATAAAGCTATATTTTATGCGGTGCGAGGGTGGCAGTTGTTCTAATAAATAAATCCTGTTACTTGCTACATATTTTATGATTATTGTTTTAAATTATATGTCCTATTTTAATGGGAAATTATAAGTCTAGCCACAAAATTATTAATTGGATCTCATTTTTCTTGGCTCGTTTTTTTTATGGTAGAATTTAATTTGGATTCAAAACATTGTATTAAAAACTGAACTTAGTGACAAAAACGAATCGCTGCAAAACCGACTTCACGTAGTCTTGTCTGCCCTACCCCTAGAGTGCAATTCAAAACCGCGTAGGCGCGGAGGGGCGAGGCGGCCTGCGAGCTGAGGCGCAGGTAGTTGAAGCGCTCGCCGCCGCGGCTGAGGCTGGCCAGCAAGCCGAAGCTGCGGGGGTGAGTGTGAAAACCATCCTGCGACGATAAGCTCGCATGGGACCGCTGGAGTCCCCCCGCAGCGCCGGAGCCGTGACAGAAGCCATGCTTGCTGCATGTTGCATGTTTGCTTCCATGCTCTGTCAATTGATATGGGATGTGTTATATTTTAAACGTACTGGGTAAAAAAATTAGAAGCTAAATAAATATATTTTATGATGTCATTTAATAGTATTTCAGAAGTTTACTTTAGTTTAGCGTGCTACAAATTTAATTCTGGCTGACTTAGTAATTTAGAAGGCAACTTACATTTTTGGGGACGAGTAATGATATTAAAAAGAAGCCTGTTTAAATAGCACCCTATTTTAATTATATTTTCTATGTGCCAAATAATGAGTGTGTTTTATAATAATAACTCATTTGTATAAAACAAAGATATGTTGTAAATTTTTTGTTTAAATTTAATTAGGTATATTTTATTACGATATAATCTGATTTAATATGACTTTCCTTAACTTTTAAATGCAAAAACTAGTGGATTTTTAAGGCAGAAGTCCTTCATAATTAATCCAAATCATGAGGCTGATTATTTAAGTGGTTTAATATTTAGTTTATTTTATGTTAAATGTCAATAACAATAAAAAAAATGAAATTAAATATGTTTGTATTACTTTGCCCAAAAGGTCACGGGCAATATGTATAGTGCCCGGTCAATTTGATTATTTGAACAATTATTATCAAATTGCACTCTCATATTGGGCATTATTCATAATGACCGGGCATTATGCATACTGCCCAATTTATCACTTGGTCCATAACATATGCATGACGCAAGTATCTGTTGTAGCGTCATTCAGTTAGTAAGTAGCCATTAGATCAAGGCAAAAGCAATAAGAGTGCGCAGATGCAATACGAGAGACCAGTGAGGTCACAGGTAAGACAAACAATGCAAGTGTCACGAGCTCGGAACACAGCCACGGGACGGCGAGCGTGCCGCGCCGCGCCGGTGCTGCACTACAATGTCCCAAAGACGTTTAACTGCTGCCCAAAAACATATTCTGACATTACTTCTTAAACCTTCCCCTCTTTAATACATCATGTTATAAATGGGTACCTAAGACTTTGAGCACATACACTAAAGCAGGTTCATGGATATGCCTAGGTATAGGTAGGTAAAAAAACAAAGGCGTAGTGCTCCCTTGAAGCTGGTCACAGTCCGTAACAGATACCCGGTAGGTAGCGCCTCTGTGTACGTATGGACATAGGATTCCTGCGACCTCTAGTATCCGATCAAGTTTCATCCTCGAGCACAACACCAGGAAACAAAGAAAAACCAGCCTTCCGTGATGTCCTTATAGGAGGTATGGGATTAAAAAAAATAATATACTAATTTGATATTGAAATATTTATTCTATACTTTAAATGGTACTTGGAAGCAATACGTCCGTCTAACAAGATCCCGTGACGCAGTGTGTGTAGAGTTAAATAAACAGTAGATTGTTCAGATAGAACAAAGAACAATGTTATCGAAAGTTAGGGGTATTAGTTTTTGCTTTATATAATCCAACACGCCCCCTCAAAAATTAATCCCTAACTTTTAGTCATTCGTTAGTTTACTATACAGTATCTAGTCTACAATTCAACATTACAAAGTGAATACCAACTTATAAATACGACGTAACATATTATACTTCCAAGTAAGGTCTGGGACAACTGTACAATAATGGTCCAACATTTGCTGCACAGGATCAGGGAAAACCCAGAAAAACCTGATCAGACCATTTCATAATGAAATTGTACTTAAATTAAAACTTATTCTATACCCAATCCTTTTCTCAGTCTTATAAAAGACACGACTGGTAAAGGTTTTGTCAACAAGTCTGCCAACTGGTTACCTGTGGAAATATAATTTAATTTTATTACATTTTTCTCAACTTGTTCTCTAGAGAAATGATATTTTATATCTATGTGTTTGGACCTTTTATGACTTGTTGGATTATTAGCTATGCTAATACATCCGTTATTATCTTCATATAAAATAATGGGCTTATTAATTTTTAAGTTTATGCTTTCTGCCAGAGACTTAAGCCATAATGCTTCTTTAACAGCTTCATATAAAGCCATATATTCGGATTCAGTAGACGAGACCGCTACTGATGTTTGTCTCTTTGTACACCATGTAATTGTATTTTGATCAAATAATTTAAACACATATCCAGTAGTGCTTTTCCTATCATTACAATCGTGGCCACCCCAATCTGAGTCGACATATCCACTTAGGATGTTATTGTAATTATTTCTTGTATATGTTAACTTCAAATCAATTGTGCCTTTGATATATCTTAAAACTCGCTTTAAGCATAACCACAATTCTTTATTGTTCTTATTTGTGTACCGACTTAAAATATTTACGCATGTACTTAAGTCCGGACGCGTACAAAGCATAATGTACATTAAACAACCGATCAGGTGACGGCATGGTGCGTCACACTTCTTATCAGCGTTAAGAGCTTCATAGTTTAATTTAAGCTCCATCGGTGTGTTTATAGGATTGCAATCACTCATATTAAATTTATTCAAAACGGTTTTAATGTAAGCACTTTGGTCTAAAGTAATTTTATCATGGTGTCTCTCTATTTTAATGCCCAAAATAATTTGATATCGTGTAAGTCGGTCATTTCGAATTTAGTCATTAAATATGCTTTGAAATTATTCATTGTTTGCAAATCTGCACATGCTATAACTAAATCATCGACGTACAAGATTACGTAAATATTTTAGAAATGTCTCCTTTACCTTTCATATATATACACCTATCTACTGGGGAGTTCTGAAAACCTATTTCTTTGAGACATTGTTCAAATGTTTCGTACCAACATCTAGCTGATTGTTTTAAGCCATAAAGAGCTTTGTTTAATTTGCATACGTAATTATCTTTACATTTTACACCTTCAGGAACTTTCATGTAGATTTCTTCCTTTAGTGTACCATTTAGAAATGCTGTTTTACATCCATATGATGAATCAGTAAATTATATTGATTTGCGTAGCTAATTAAGAATCTAAAGCTTGCTATTCTAGCAACTGGTGCAAATGTTTCATTATAATCACTAAGATATTCTTGACTGAAACCTCTAGCGACAAGACGTGCCTTATATCTTGAAGGTTGACCTGAAACGTCATTTTAATAGTGAATATCCATTTACAGTCTACAATATTTTTATTTAATGGTTTTGGTACTAATGTCCATGTATTATTTTTCTTAAGAGAATTGAGTTCTTCTCTGACTGCTTTTTCCCACTGATTCCTATCGTTCAGAGATTTAATTTCATTTAATGATTTTGGTATATTACTTGTGATGGATAACGCACTATAGACATCATAGTCATTTTCATTATATGATTTACGCGAACATGTTTTCAGTCTTTCACTTCTTCGTAAATTTAAAAATTCATCAGGTTTATCCTGATTTTTGTGTTTCAAACTACTCTCAGATTCATTTTCAGGTTCATTCGGTATTTCATGACTACCGATTTTTCGAATTTTACTTGTACTGCATTCATCAGATTGAGAGCTATCTGATTTAGGGCCAGAACTATGAGACTTATAAGACACTGATTTTGTTACGGAGTCATTATCAGTTTCGTCTTGGGAATATGTATTATTACTCCGTTCAGGTCGTAATGAAGGCCTAGATTCGATAAAATTAGTCTCATCAATTACAACGTCCCTTACAGTTTCATATTTTTCGAATTCTGTATTCCAAACTTTATAACCATTGGGTTCATAACCTACCAGTATTCCTTTCCACGACCTATTGTCAAATTTGTTTTACTGGTTTTATTATGAACATATACAGTTGAACCGAAAACTCTGAGATTTTTAACGCTTGGTTTCCTATCATGCCACATCTCGTATGGTGTCTTTGATTGACTTAAAGCTTTCGTAGGCGTAATATTTATTAAATAAACTGCAGTTAAAACTGCATTTCCCCAAAACGTTTTGATGCTTTAGTGCCATTTAACATAGCACGAGCTTTTTCTGTTATTGTGCGAACCATACGTTCTGCAACACCATTTAACTGTGGGGTCCTAGGAACTGTTAAATGATAGCTTATGCCTCTTTCTCTACAGTAGTTTTTCATTTCGGTGGATAAGTATTCACCACCGTTATCACTATAAAGATTTACTACTTTGAAATTGAATTTAGCCTCACTTTTAGCGACATAGTCTTTAAAAGCTGTAAACACTTCTGATTTGTAAGTTAACATATACACCACACAATAATGTGTGTATTCATCAACAAATAAAACAAAATAATTTCTGTTATCTATTGTTGGAGGTGTTATAGGACCACAAACATCTGAATGCACAATAAACAGAGGGCGTTTAATGTAACTTTTGTCTTTAACTTTATTAAAAGGCAGGCGAGTCTGCTTCCCATTTATGCATGCTTCACACAACTTATCATTTGGAGTTACGGTATTTATTTCATCTAAGTCATCAATCATATTATGACATTTTAACTGCAGGAATTTAGTTTTACTTATATGTCCTAGGCGTTGATGCCATAATTCATATTTATTTTCATTAACATAACATGCTTGGGAAGCGGATTCCCCTTTTATTACTGGTATTTTAAACTCTAGAACTATAAGATTATTCAATGTCTTACCTTTCATGATGATTTTACCTTCCTTTGTAATTTGTGTGCCTTTGTCATCAAATATTATGGTGAATCCTGCTTGCTGCATCTTTGATACCGATATTAAATTATATGGTACTTCGGCACAGAACAATACATTTGTAAGTATTCCTTGCACTCCTGTTTGACTGATAAGATTTATGTTTCCCCTTTTAGTTGCTGAAATAAATGTATTGTTTTTAGCTACTGAAATTTTTAAAGGAGGATTTAAACATTCAAACGATGTGAAGAGATCATCTCTATTTGTGATGTGATCAGACGCTCCTGAATCTAATAGGAATTTAATTGTCGAGTGGTCTTTTTCATAATGGTATGCGCTTGTCATGAACGCAAATCCTGAAAAAGAAGAATTCGAGGTCGTTCCCTCTTGCAGGGCAATAGTTTGGACTTGTCTTGTCCTTTCTGGGGCATTGTTTTGTATATTTGTCTGTCTTTTGAAATAGAAACAATCCTGTTTCTTGTGTCCTTTGCGTCCACAGTAATGACATTTCACAAATTTTTGTTTGTTTGTTTTCTTGAATGTTGTATTCTTCAAATAGTTTTGTTTTGTGCTTTTGTATCTGTTTTTATTATATTTTTCTTCAACATGGAGTATCTTTAAACTGGTATCACGACTCTCGTTTTTTAATTTTACTTCGTGATCTAATAGTCTAGTTTTTACAAAACCGAGAGTGATATTTTCTTCAGATAGTGTCTCAATTGCAGTGATAACGCCATCATATGTATTCGGGAGAGTAAGTAATAAATGAGCTACTTTGTCCGTTTCCTCTAATTTAGCTCCAGCAGCTGATAATTCTGTCAGCAGATCGTCAAATGTTGAGAAGTGTTTGATCAAGGGTATATCGGCTTTTAATTTTAATCCCAATAATTGTTTTCTCAGCGCTAATTGAGTTGCTACACTTTTCCTTTCATAGATCGCGTCAAAATGTTTAAAAACTGCTTGAGCAGTCCCATTTTCATTAATATAATTAAGATATGAGTCCGCCAAATATTCGACTATAATACTTTTGGCTGCCTTATTATTCTTTTCCCACTCAGCGGATCGCGTTCCAGGAATTTCTTCGTCAATAACACTGAGCAAGTTTAACTCTGAAAGCAGTGTACGAATTCTAAATTTCCATACACTGTACTTTTCTCCATTAAAAGGCTTAATGTTTCTTTTCACTTTTTCCATTGTCACAACTTTATTTTTATTTACAACTATGCACTTTACTGTCACTACGCACTACTGAATGTTCTCACTACTAAATGTCCTTTTTCGCACTGGGCCCATAACCTATAGGAGGTATGGGATTAAAAAAATAATATACTAATTTGATATTGAAATATTTATTCTATACTTTAAATGGTACTTGGAAGCAATACGTCCGTCTAACAAGATCCCGTGACGCAGTGTGTGTAGAGTTAAATAAACAGTAGATTGTTCAGATAGAACAAAGAACAATGTTATCGAAAGTTAGGGGTATTAGTTTTTGCTTTATATAATCCAACAGTCCTGTGATTCTAGTTGGCACATTGAATGGGCTGCGACTATTGAAACAGTGGGGGACACGAGGAGAACAGTGCTGGCGCATTCGAGCCTAATTCAATTAGGGCATTCACTGAACGAACGCCTATCGAACCGACTCTGGACTTACACATTGTAGTAATAAGTCACATGGACAACATCCTGTCCTAGACTAAAGGGAATAAGGAACCAACGGTGATGAAAAGTGTCTTAGTTAGCTTCTGTACTACATCTGTATTAGTGAGATAGCAGTACTCAAAAATAGGGTGAACTAATCAAATTAGCCCAAATTAATGATCACAACAAGATATATGCTCGAATATGAATCTGCAATTTGGACTGTAAGTGACTGGCGCTTCATTTGGCAATCACAAATCTTATGGTAAAAGGTAGAAAGCTCTGTTTGAAAGAAGAGAATTTCAATTTCCGATTCGGATGCCATACACTAACGAAACCTTACTTCTTGGATATAAAAGAAAAAGAAGTTCAAAATCTCCGTATTAAAACATAATGCCAATAGTGGAATATTTTGTTTCTTTTTGGCAAGACGCCGTCATTCACCGCCAAAACCAGTCGGCAATTAAAAAGTGATCTTCCAAACGATCTCTGACATGAATTATTTTAAATCGTACAAGTGAGCCGATGAATCGTCAAACGCTATAAATTAGATTGTTACCGGCCTCAGCGTCAGTTAAAATCGGTCTAATTTCATCTTGGCTTGCGATTTGAAGTGTGCAGGGTGAGCAGCACGGCATAGCGCATGCGCGCCGCCACACATTCATTACCAGCACAATATTAATGACATGCAAGAGTCAGCAGAGGCCTGAGCCAGCGGCGCGACAAATACAAGCCCTGAGCCCCTACAGATACAGATTCGGGCGCCGCTGTCGCAGCCATCACAACACACAATTAACTAGTTACGCACTGCACGGCTATCTGCACCTTTTTGTCCCATACTACAGATATAAATACTCGAGACGGTGCAGTGGAATTTTTCAACGTCTGTGGTCAATGACAATATAAGTAATTCGCACAGTTCAAATCAACGTAGCTTGGCCAACATGTTTGTAAGATACTCTTTTGTACGTAATAAAATATGTTACGTTGACTCCTAAGTGCTACCCATTACGTGACGTGGTTCGGTGCAAATGTCGTATTATTAAATAATAGTGATACATTTAGGACGGTTTTGTCGAACCTTGACTCGACACGCGGAGTTATTATTGTTCTGTCACCGGCAGCGACAGTATCGCGGCTCGACTGGAGTTCGCGACACATGAAGCGCGGCTGCGTCGTCGGAGCCGCCTGACCACTCGATTATGAGCGACACCTCCACCATCACCACCACCGTTACTAACCACCTTCACTGGCAACACCACTCGTCCCCGATCGATCGGTCGTCGGACATGTCACTGGAGCGGCGTGAACACTGAGCGAGCTCACACGGACACTACGAGCGCTAGCTGGCGGAGTGGGTCACAGTGCAGGGCCGCAGGGCGAGGCGAGCTGCCCGGGCGGCGACGCGGCCCGGTTGGCGGCGCGCCACCTAAACGTATTTCTGCCCTCCGCTCTCCACGACCACTCACCTTCGGGGTGCAGTCTCTGCGGGTCGAACCAGGCATCTGGAATAGAAGGCTGCGCGTTAGCGGGTTAGTCGCGACAGACAGAGAGGGAAGCGGGCGAAGCAAAGCCTGCGCGAGGGGGAGGGGGCACTTACTCGGGTTGAGGACACTGCAGAGGGAGGGCCCTGAGTCCGGCATGCTGGTGATTTACGTAACGCGAGCGTGAGGTGGATGAAGGCGGCGGACGGAGCGCGCGCCGCGCCGGACTCTCGCGTCGATACTGGCGGCGCAGCCCCGCGCTCAGCCCTCCCGCCGCGCCCCGCGCCGCAGCGCCCGCCCGCGCCCTGCGCACGCATGCGCCTGCCTCGCGCGCCACGGCACCCCTCGAGTGCAGCACCAGCAGCGCCGGCACCGCACGCGGCTCCCCTCGCCAGGATATATACACACTAAGCTCGCGGTCGACTCGCGCAACGTTACATACATCATGCGGTTAGTAGCTACTCGTTATTCCGGTGCAGGCCGGCGATGACAGCCTCGTTATTTACATACAAATATTATTTCGAACACAAGGGACGAGTAAGAGCGAGATAACGCCGTCTGGTACCTATCCTTGTTGATTAGAGCGCTCGCGGGTCGCAGGTCACGCGCCGCGGCCTACAATAATGTCACAGTAGAGCTGTACTGACCTGCAGAGTGCAATCGCCTTTCGAGTCCTCACCCGCGATCTTAATTCATTTTTAAGGGATTTACGAAAGTCACGACTATTATGAAGGAATCAAGTAAAGGTCGCGCAGAGTAGCAGTGTCATCGCGACGTTGTTTTTCGTGTTATCTACCTTATGTCGCGATGAATCATGGAGCCGTGAAGCTGACGTTATCCTCGTTTAACACACGATAGCTACAACATGTTTCACACAATATACGTACAACGCTAATTATCCGGTAGGTCTGCTAATTACTAACTTGACCACGTATGTTTTGGAATCGGTAAGTAAGGTCATCTTAGCGCTAGTAAGTGCATTATTTACTTATGTCCATGAGATTCTGTACGAAAAACTGTCTTAGCTAAGAATTATTTTATAACAAATGGGAACTTTCAAATCGAATTGCCTTCATGCGTCGTGAAGCATGCAACAAAAAACTGGCAACAGAATGAAATCTGCGACTGTAAACTACTTACAACCAATCATTACAACAAATCCTCATAATATCAAAGAAAATAATGAACGCGACAAATACCACATCTGAATAGATCAGTAGATAAGCCCACCATAATGATTAGATGACAAAGTAAGTACATGTGACACACGAGACATGACAGACATAGACTAAATAGACACAAATAGCCACATCAGCATCTCGGAGCCAACAGATGTAGCGAACGGACTACGAGCTCCACAGCAGATTGATTGGCATTGTCAAGTGGGAACACGACACAGCACAGCACAGCTGAGGCCGGGCTCGCCAGCCGTCGCGTGTACAGTCGGGAATGACTCACCCGGCTCACCTCCATTATGGGAATTACACGCAACTTGCAAAAAACCAACCCTAAAACCGCACGCTCATAGTCATTTCAGAGTTAACATAACATTAGAAATATGCTTTTGCCTGAGTACAACACAAGTAATTATTAAATTATCTGTGGTACTTTTATAACTTTAATTTTTTCGAAATATTTCCTTATTCCTAAGATCATCATACTCAAAGATTTTAGAAGGAAGACTACTTTTTAGAGTTTTATAGTCTTACCTATCCTGTAATTTTAATGTTCTCAAGTACATATTAATCAAACTTCCAAGAGTAAAGACGAATGAGTCAGGAATATACAAGCGTATAACTTCATCCCTAGTTACATCAACATGATGTAACTAACATAACTAAGTTTTATACGCTTACACATCAGCATATTCTTATTCATAAATTATTACTGCTTACTGGAGAAGACATAACTATTTAGTAATTGTATGGACCTCGTGACAGAATTCTACGCAATTGTCGGCTCTCCCTCAATTTTTGCTGGTCACAGCCATGGGATGTCACTTCATCATTTATCAAATACTTGTAACTTTAAAATAGTCCAGGACAGCTTTCCCTGTGTACAAATCAATTGCTGTTTTATGCCGAAGCATTAGTACTTACACGCCCACACGCTAAATACTGGCCGTGACTTCGGATTCCGGAGCCACGGCCGGGCTACCAGATGACGTGTTCAAATCGAATGCTACTGTCGGCTGTTAGTTCTTTATTGGGACATACCTTAAGTCTTGCGAAAGTGATACAGAAGGCGATACTTTGTTTGAAGGCCTCTCTTAATAATTTAAGAAGTTAGTTCCAATTTTGATAAATACATTTTTGGTTGATTACCTACAATAGGAGAGCATGTGATAGAAAAATATTAAACTTCGTCATAATGTTGGTAGTAGAACATTCCGCGATTAAGCAGATTGCATAGTAAATGAAACATGGGTGACGTGTGCGACGCCATGTCGCGCCGGTTATAAATAAGCCGGTGCGAGTGCGAGACGGGCTCGGTGACGTCACCGGCTACCTGTGCCACTTGTACATGCCGTCAAGTTTCCGCCCCTCTTTTGAGGTTAATGAAACTTAACAACGACACCACTTCATCAAGGAAATAACCTGTTCATAGGGGTGAATTGCCACATGGTTTTTTTTGCAGTGCGTGTGTCCAAGAGGATGCAATGGAATACGCGGTATTTGCAAACAGGGAAATAATAAAATTAATATTTTCCAAGTCCAACATTGGTAACTTTCCTAATCTAGCTAGATATGTTTAACAAATTAAGTTTAAGACAGGTTGGGATGCACGCGGATATAGAGGTCTCCGGTTAGCAACAACTTGATCCGTTTATATAAAGAGAGCAGACGATGTGTCTGAACGGTGGCCGGCGAGCGACGTATCGATCGCCACCCGGCCGCCCTCGCCGCCACCCCACTCGCACAGGAGGCCTAGCCTTTATTGCAGGCATGTCTGGGGTTTTACAGATATTCTGTTACACTGGTAGTAATCCAGAAACACATTACTATATAGCGAGGCACAAAATCCTACGCAAAAATATTTACAATGGATCACGAAAATAAGAGGGAGATATTATCCAAATTCGATTCTAAAACCATTATTACGTTGAAAAAGATGGCTGATGAGGAGGACAGAAAAAGTAGAGATTCACAGAGTGACACACTCTGTGCTCGAACTCTACTAGCTTCGTCAAATGTAGGGTCACAGGGTAGGCATTAGATGTGCGAAATTAAGATATTTTTAAATTCCAGAAAGTAACAGCGGTTTTTCCTGCGTCATTAAGTGGATCAGTGGGTAAATACAAAGGGTGACAGGGAAATGACGTCACTCGTTGGGAGGGCACGAGGGTCACAAAGGGCTGAGAGCTACGTTTTTGTGAAGAGTTTGAAATTGGGTCAACGAGTGCGCACTTGTACAGAACACACGCTCAACACGGAGCATCTGCTGCGTTTACTGCTTGCTCCTTTTTATATTTAAGCTGAGCATTCAAACATGAAAGCAATGGACGAGGTTATTTTTTAACGACAGCAATTATTGGCTATTGACTAAATGAGATGTGACTAAACGTCATCATAATTCACCATCATATCTGGCTAGCAGTTAAGCCGTTGATGGTGAACCATTTATCTACTTCCATAATGCTAGGCTCTAATCCCCAACTAAGTCGTGTTGGTTATCAGCGAGTACAAAGTAGTTCAGAAAATCTAAAGAGAAGAGAGCCGAGACACAATCTATTGATACCTTAATCGAACTTTTGCTAAGTAGGTAAATTAAGGAATTTTTAAACACCTTTATATAATAATTTTATTCGGTGTATTTACCTACAAAAATATTATCGGGCTATGGGAATACAAGATCAGGTTTATTATTTGTGATGACTTGATATTTTGGCAATAATAGGTATTCATTTCATTATTCTCCGAATGCAAGTATGCACAACCAATTTAAAACGTATGTAAAGAATCAACAAAGTAGGTACCTATAGTAATATCACGATTCACGATATTATTACCGATACGTTTTTGGTACAACTACTGGGAAATACCACACGAAAGTTGTCTTACTTATGTTTTACTGGTGGCGTTGACTAAATTCTCCCTCTGTATGTTTGTGAAAAAGAACCGCTTTGGGAGTACAGCAAAAGCGTGTTTATGTTGTTAATATAATTTGATATAGCATTTTTACTGATGGCGCTGAGGTCGATTCGGACGAACAGAGCATTTGAGAATAAAAATAAGATGACATAATATACGGAGAGATACGCGATACGTTACTGAATATTCGCGGAAGACAAATCTTGTCATCTATGTAAAGAAGAACTTCAAACTAGGTTGGCCAATCTATTGAAGGATGTCATTTCTAATCTAAATCTAACTGCGGCAGTGTTAACAGGCAGCGGAAGCACAGCTGACGCATTTTTGTAAAGTGCGGATGCCATTTAGGATTTATAAAAGAGAGAATGACCTAATCCTTGCAGACCACCACCTCCTCCTCCTCCACCGCTAAATTTCTACATCCACAAAACCAAATTATCCCGATTAGGACTTTTTTTTTACCAATTTTCCAAAATGAATGTACCCAAAGCATTTGACAGCCACCGACACCCTTTCAATATCAGTATTTAGATACTCACGTGTGATGACGTCGTCGGTCCCGGAAGCCATGTTCACACACAAAATATCCACACAAAAGGCAAGTCCTCGCGAGGTGAGTCACAGCGGGTACACTCTGCGCGGCGTGTGGCGGCGGGCACTGGGCACAGTGCGACGTGAGCGCTCGGCGGGTGCTCCGCTTGTGAGCGCTCAGCGCTGCTGCTTCAGCGATGCTAAAATTAGCGATGGTGGCGTCGTGCATACCGCGCGTCACTCCGCCGCCGCCGCGCCGCCGACACCATGCCCACTGCCACTTCTTACGTTTAATCTTATCACAACAATTTTGATAACGAACAATTTATTGCAGGCAACTCTTGGTAGAAAATGAAAGCAGCAAGATCATTGCTCCTTCTCGTCGGCAAAAGGGTGAACCAAATATTAACTTCCTTTGGAAATTCAGGAGGATCGCCGCTTTTGTTTCGCGAAACTGTTTCATTTCTCGCATTATTCTACTCTAAATTATTATCAGTCAGATACGTTTCGAGCAAACTCAACTTCATGTCTCGGTCTCCTTCAAACAGAGGAGATAAGATAAAATAAGAACCAATTTTTTTCTACATTAACAATTATTTCAACAATAAAACTCTAAAATGAAGTCAATAGAGATAGCAAGTAGGTATGCTGTTCTAATAAACAATTAACAACGAGCAATACTAGGAATCGATGCCGAAAGGATATGTATTATGAGTCACGAGGTTCAATAAGGTGTAGCGGTGCCTCCTTTAACTATTAGAAAGCTAAACTACTACCGACCGACCGACTGCCCAAATTATAGAATCAAGCTGAATATTCGGGTTCTCCAGTTAAAGGGAGATAACAAATTCAATGTCAATGAATACCATGGATTCATTTATAGGGCTGAGAGCTTCCTACATGACAATTAGAAACTTTGCTAATGCGATGGGTTATGATAATGGGGTTGTGGGTGACAAATGTGATCAGAAGGAGTGGTGGTGGGACGTCCGCGTGCAGTGCGAACGTGGGCCCGCGGGTGCCGTTACCCGCCGCTGCAGCGCGGTCAACGCTCTTGCCGCTCCGCCACCTCTGCGGCCAACCTCCTCCACCCCTCCCTTCACTCCTCCCCGCCCCGCACACCCCCATTGCGATAGCGTATTATTCCATATTTTCAACAAAAACAATAACGAAATTACCTATTTCGGTAAAGGCGGGTGATTAACGGAGATCAGGGTTCATCATGATCCACAGTCAATATGACCAAGATTTTGACGTTCGATATTTTACAGCTCACCATACATATATGTAGGTATCTTACATTTTGGTTTTACGTGTTAAAATGATTTTATATAGTAAGTAACATGTAGTTGAGGTGCTACAATACACTTGTGCGCATAGAAGAGGCGTGCGGCCATTGTTCCCCTGCAGACGTGATTGTTCACGGTCTGTAGCGTGCGCTGCTCACCTCCAAACGATACCATTCTAATTTCCTAAAACTTACCGTGTCGCGCAAAAAACGCCGAGCGCTAGCGACACCAAACGAGCAATGAAATCACCTAAATTTTTAGCATTAGCTAACACCGACAACTACCTATATTTGCAGCGATACCATAATAATGGGTTTCAAGTAGAATAAAGATTTGTCAAGGTATTAATAAAATTAGCTTAATTAGGTAAAAAATAGATCATCTTACCGAGTCCCATCTGGCAAAAGATGACTTCGGCCTCAATGACATGCGCCACAGGGCGCTTGGCCTCCTGAGCAACTGGCTTCGGAGGCGCGGCCGGCTCCGACTTCACGGGCTCTGGCTTGGGAAGCTCTGGTTTCGGGGGCTCAGGTGCTGGCTCTGGTGTCGCTGGGGGCTTGGGTTCCTCAGGCAAAGGCTTTTCAGGTGCCACCGGAGCAGTGGGAGCCGGCACTGGTGCTGGACCAGGCGCCGCTGCGGGCGCCAGAACAGGCGTTGGATCATGCGGTGGCTCTGGCGTAAGGGTGGCAGCCAGCCCTGCCTCGGGCCGGGGATCGGCGCGGTGCATGGGCGACTCGCCTGCTGTGTCCGCGTCAGACTCGCTGTCTGTGAACTTGTCGGCGATATGATCTGCAGAGGCGGAGGGTGCACGAGGCGCCTCCGCGAGCAGCTCTCGCTCCATGTCGAGGAAGTTTCGCGTGGCCGCAGCAGCGGGCTGGCGATGTGGCGACTCGGCGGACTCCCGCTTGCCTTCGCGTTCGAGGTGCTCGAAGTCATCTGTCGAGTCCTGATCACGTTTCATGGCGGGCTCCACTGGCGGCGCATCCGTGGCCGGTGCGGGGTCTCCGCTCGCGAGACCCCCGAGGAGGGCGTCAGCGCTATCCATGGTTCCTTATGTGCAATATAAAAAGACCGGTGTCGAGAGAGATCGATAGAGTGCGGGAGGAGCGCGAGTGTGAGAAGCTGGCGAACGCGGAGAGCAGGGCGGGTCCTGTCGTGTGTCCTCGCCGTATCGTACTGCGGTCTGCAAGCCGTTTGCCGGCCGCGGCTGCACGACGTCACTCAGCACGAGAAACGAACGGTATTACTCATCGCCGACCCCTCCGATGCAGCGGGGGCGGCGCCGCTTGCCGGTAATATAGATAATAAATTGATGAAAATAAATTATACTAGATTAATAAAAGACTGTAAAACAAGTAAAATATTTTTCGAAACTATAGATAGTCAATTATTGCTTTCAATGTAAATCAATTTTCACAAAAAGATGATGTCTGTAATGCAAGCAAGAAATTGCGAAAAGTATTGACTTTCCGATCCTGACCTTTTTGAAGGCGCGCTCGCTCGCTAAGTATGCTCTGTTTTACCGACACTGCATACCACACTAATCGGATACAACCAAGGAAGGATAGCAAGACAGTATAGCAAAGAAATAATTTTGTAAAATGCCGCAAAGTACGGACTACACAACGGGAATATACTAAAGACTAAAGACAGATTACAGCAGACAGACGACGACTACTAGAGAGTACCGGCGACATCAATATCCACTAATCAGCTGTTTAAGTAGTGTTACCAATTATTAACAACTAGCGACCCACCCCAGCCCAGCTTCGCACACACAGGTGCAATGCTATTTACTGGATGTTATTATATATATAAAGCTTTCTCTTCAATCACTCAATCTATAAAAAAAACTGCATCAAAATCACTTAAAAAACTGCATAAAAATGTGTAGTTTTAAAGATTTAAGCGTACATATATAGATAGAGTGATCTAAGGACAGATAAGTCAACTTTGTTTTATACTATGTATTGATTTTCTGTTGAACTATTAATATAGAAGTGAGTTTATTTAAATTATATGCAAAAGACATTTTAATTTATAAAATGTTTAGTCGCACATTACAGAGTAGGTACATGGGCTCCAGTTATGCTGGAGCTGTCTAAAAAAAGATTAACGCTGCTGTATTGGTGATCTTTGGATGTTAGGGCAGCCTAGACGTTCCATAGAATAACCAAATGTTACGAATGAGGGATTTTCTTGTTTCGTTATTGATGCATAGACGTTGATTTTGGTATGTACGTTACTGAAAAGCACGGACCGTCATATCTTATCACTTTAAATCTCAGCCTTACCTTCAATATGTATTATCTATGCTTACCTTTTTCCTTTTTTACCTGTCGTCTAAGTTAACTGTCATTTGTCAAATGTCACTGTCATCGTCTTGACATTTCAAAAATAGACAGATGTGATGTCGGTAAAACAGTTTGCTGGTTCAAGTCGATCAGAATATTCAGATATGGACTGATCATAACTTGCGCAATTTACAAATATTACATAGAAATTGCACTATTTACGGCTTTGTGAATTATCCTCGATATAAAGACCCAATTATAAGTAGTCTCGTAGCTTTAGCTAAAACTTTGTATTAAGACATCGTGTTATATGTCCGCGATAGTTCCTTGTTTCTTCGATTAAAAGTATTACTATCACAGAATACTTCATTAGGATGGCGGCGGCTGTGGCGAATGGTTGTGTAAATGCGAGCGACATAAAGTCTTATAAAAATGTACAGGATTGTAACGGAACAGAAGGGAAGTTACTAAATGGCGAAGTGAAAAACATTACAAATGGCTACACGAAGTCAACAAACACGAGAAATGGTGACGCTGTAAGTAGATATTCATTTATTTTATAACCTGCCAAAAATACTGCCTCGCTGTGTCCCGACACGCCCCATTCAGTCGAATGCACAGGACACTCGAAGGCAGAAAATGTAGCCGACGGTCAGCCTGACCCTCAATGTATGGGTCACTAGGTCATTATGATCAGAAAATAATAATTATTATTTTACCAATATGTAGCTCAGCAACATTCAGTTGTACTTTTTGTAGTGTCCAAACACTTAAATTTGGCTGTAATATTAGTCTACAGTTCTTTTTCATAGATAAACTACTTAACTACCGGTTGTTTACACAAGACTGTAATCAGATGTATTAATAAATGTTATAAATCTCAAGCTGTCATCCCACTTACTGGTAACACCTACTACTGATTTAAAGAACATGACTAATTATAATTCATAAGTTAACATAGGGAAATTATTAAATCTAAAGTTATGTGTATATAAAATAATAAGACTTTATAGGTATATCTTAGGCACCAATGACTGTATTTCGGATGCCATGTTAAACTGTAGGTCCCGACTGTCAGTCTGACACCAGTCTAACCAAGGGGTATTAGGTTGCCCAGGTAACTGGATTGAGGAGGTCAGATAGGGTAGTCGCTCCTTGTAAAGCACTGTTACTCAGCTACATCCAGTTAGACTTGAAGCCGACCCCAACATAGTTGGGAAAAAGGCTTTGAGGATTATATATAAAACTAGCTTTTGCCAGCGGTTTCACCTGCATCCCGTGGGAACTACATCCCGTACCGGGATAAAAAGTAGCCTATAGCCTTCCTCAATAAATGGGCTATCTAACACTGAAATAAATTTTCAAATCGGACCAGTAGTTCCTGAGATAAGCGTGTTCAAACAAACAAACTCTTCAGCTTTATAATATTAGTATAGATAATGTTGAAGGATTTTGAAATATACTAGCTGTTTCCAGTGGTTTCACTCATTTTCCGGGTAACTATAACTTCTCAACATAACTCTTTTCCCTTGTTAATAGTAAATAATAGGAAATACAATTAAACTTGTTTTACCACTTGTAATACATATTGCCAGAATATACATTGTGTGTAGGTTGCACTTACATTACATTCTTTTGATGTTAGGGAATGACAAATTTATAAAATCCTACATTTTAAATTGCAAGTACCACCAGATGACCTAGAGCACAATTCCTTTGTTTTTTTAAGGCGATACCTCGAAATTAAGCAATTTTTTTGTAACGTTAATTTTAATGTAAGAATACTTATTTGAATAATATTTTTTTTATATATATGTGTTTGTTGACTATATTACCTAGATTAATCCGAAGACATAAACATAAAACAAGTAACTTTTCTCGATAGAAAAAAAATCAGAACTTACCTCTAAAAATAACATTTTATGAATTTTATGTCGTAGTCATGTACTTTCTGTCACATTAAAATAATGAAGAATGTAGATAATATCTTATTAAACATTAATCATAAATCAGTTTTTAAAGAAACATAAAATTAAATTTTTTATACATTTTTATTCAGTATGGCGCTTACGTTATTTTTTTTCGAGCAGCTTGCATGTTTCCTCTCTCTATCTATTTACGTTACTATCGCATAGTTCTATCCCTCTCAACCATATACCCAGTTCGCCCGTGAACATCGCAACGAGGTATCGTCTTAATTTACTTACACAACTGACCTGCATCAGGGATGTTAAGCAAAGTAAAATAATAAAATAATTGATCATCAGTTTCAAAGATATTATATTTATTTATATGGATGGCTCCAAAATAGTAGCAGTCTCGCAAGTGACATCAAAATTAATTATCAATGCACATAACTCTAGAATGGTCCTATTACTTACTGGATGATCCCAAATTGCAGCTCAAATACTTCTGATGGATATTACTGAGATGAGCTGCCTTGTATCTTTAGAGCAATAAATATGCTGATTTGGTTGCAAATCACAAAAACGTGTTTGTTTTAGCTGTACCTGTATAAATAAATAAGACTAATGAGATTCTTAATATATAATTGGTAGAATTGCCCACTTGCTGGTTACCCAAGCCGTAGTTAATGCAAGTACTGATGCTCAGGTGTCCTGTGGCCAAATTACTCTTTATGCTCATTTACTGTTTCATAACTAACTTAATGTATGCTGTTCAGCTGTAACCAGTCAGCATAGTTTATGAGCAGCACCATACTAATGAGCAGGTACTGTTGAGCATAATAAAATGAAATAGGAGGGCTCTGGTACGGCAGTACTGCGGTGTTGTTAAACGCGTCATATCGCTGAGTCGAGTGGTTGGTCGTTGCGATCACACCACTTGTTATCAGCACGTGTTGCTATATGGCTAACCTGCGCACGCGGCGCCGCTTGCAGTCTGCTCCACCGAGTTAACAGTTTTCCGAGGTCAAGGCGGTAAAAAAAGCATTTGAGGCCACCATGTTTAATGAACTGTAAGCAATGGATCACTAAGGTTCTCGTACTTAGTATTTTGTGTCATTATCATATTCTGTTTATAGCAACACAATCTGGTGCAAGCTGTGGTGCACTCCTTCCCCGACAGCATACTTAGGTACACTCTCTTTTGCGTCGGGTTACCGACAGCTCCGACAAGAGCACTACCTTTGTGAACCGGGTTATTCATATTGTGGTCTTGCTTTAAACTTGAACTAAGTTCTGTTATCTGAACACTCTTGATAAGTATCTAGGAATGTTACGCGAACATAACTGAGCTAGAGCTATGATTCATCAAATCGTTATAAGCAGGGTACAATGTACACAATTAGTTGTGTTAATTAATTGATGCTGGTTATTACTAAAGTAACTTTCCAAAACAAACGCTAGCTGTTTACATATAAGATAGCTTGTGCGCGCTTTTAGATAACTGTCATGTTAGTCGCTGGTCGGCTCATTCATATTCAGCTATTACTTAGATGAATAGATAATCCCGTACAGAGAAGTGGCGTAGACAGTCCCATTATTCTAACTTTGTAAAAGTTACATTTTGACCGAGTTACCGAATGTTGATTGTAGTTGATTTTAGGCAAATGATACTGTAAGTATGCAATAGGCCTTGGCCGTAGTTATGTAACAGCGACCTCGCGACCCATTAAGCCTGCTTTCATAGAAACTATTATTATAATTCTTTGCAACGGCGGATCCAGGGGGTAGGTCACAAGGTCATGACCCCCCCCTGGGCCAGGTTCAGGACCTAAGAGGCCCAATAATTGAAATAGTTAAACACGATGTTTTATGTTTTTGTTATAAGTATAAGATAATTTTTATTCCGAGTGAATAGGTAGATACCTACATAGTTAAAGGTAGAGTAGTTTTGCTGAAGAATTCGTGCTCGCAACGCTCGCTCTCTATTCTTTACTTACTCTTTATCCGTACCCAAAAGGAGGAAACGGGACCGTGTTACTAAGAATCTGCTGGCCGGGTTGTCTATATTACATGCTGTATCTCATGCAGGGCCTTCTTAACCTATGGTGCAGGGTGTGCGAATAACCCGGGCGCCTCGATATCAGGGGCGCCGCGGGTCGCCCCACCACTAGGAAATTTCGAAGAAATTACACCCTTTCGATAAGGAAGTTCCACATTGTATCATGATACTACCAAAAAAGTCGCCTTCACTGTGTTGGATTGATCATTTTGATTAATTTTAACTTTTAACATCCTCCAAGTGAAAAAATTCTAGCTCGCTACGCTCGCGAGTAAATGACTATGCCTGTACTGTATTTTTTATTGACGTACCGAATCAACGAACACAAATGGCACTCGCTCTAATCACGGTTCCTTTTTATTTGTACGTAATTCCCAGTCTGATTTGTGAGTCTTCAAACAAATAATTTAAAAAAGTTCGCGCTCGCTGCGCTCGCGGCCACTTGTTGCTTTACAGTGTACTTGATCAGGTGCTTTTGTGTCGTACGCTCAAAAAATTTCGCGCTCGCTTCGCTCGCGTATTTATACTTTGCCTCGATAACTGCATAAGTCAGATATAGCAAAACAGAAAAATATTAATGGAGTCCTCAAAAACAAAACAGCCTGCGCTCTTGTTACTTTACAGCGCTTTTTAAAACTTATGAACTTTTTGTGTCCCAAAATTGAAAAATTTGCGCTAATTTTTACAATCACGTTGTCCTGTCTCCACTTTCATAACTTAAATCTGGCCAACAGTTTGAGTCTACAATGATTTGGAAACATTTTTTAAGTCCTTTACCTACCAAAAAAGTGACTTTCGTTCGAACGTTCTTATTTATATTCCTTGTAAAGTACTTCGATCAATATGTACTACTCAAAATCTTTCAATAGATACATAGGTGGCGCTTGGGTGATGATTGCACCCAGGCGCTACATGAGCTAGAGACGGCCCTGATCTCATGAACCCTTACCAATAGTAAGACAATTGAAGTTTTCACAGAAAATGTTTTACTGTTGCTGCAATAAAAAACGTACGCGGCCTTTTCTGCGTACACAATACTTTTCAAACGTTTAGTCTTCAACCTGAAAAAATTCTCGCGCTTGCTATGATCGCGCTTTCTTGTATTTGTGTTGTATATTTGTCATGCAGCAAGAAAGCGTTTTCATCTACTTTTAGTTCTCGAAATGAAAAAAAATTTTCGCGCTCGCTTCGCTCGCGCTTTTTTCAATTTCGCGTCTCCGATTATGTCCAAGAAATTGCGTTCGCTCAGCTCGGACCATTTTCTACATAAAAACACTTTTTTAACCTTAGTCCTCGACCTGAACAAAAATTTTCGCTCTTTGTTTGACACATGTGTGTAGTATATATACGAGAAATTGCGCTCACTCTGCTCGGGGCATTTTCTACATGAAAGCACTTTTCTTAACATTCCTAAAAATGTCGAGGTCGCTACGATCGCGCTTATTGTATTTATACTACTACTTTTAATATTAAAAGAAGTATACGCTACAATATAATGTTTTTTGTGACTTGACCACGACTGTGTGACCCCCCCCTGGCGCCGAAGCTGGATCCGCCCTTGATTCTTTGCTATAGAAACAGAGTGACAATATGCTCATGTCCTCATGCTAATATTAAGTTATAATATAACAAAAGACTACCTGATGACAGCCAATTTGCAGGCATTTTACAACAATGCGCATTGTGTCCTAATGTAACTTGAAATTAATGGTTTAGAAATAAATGGCTCAAAATCTGTTTTCTTTAATCGATAACCACACGAAAGGGCCTAACATGTAATTGGACAACTCCAGACACACGTTGCATTTAGTATGAAAACTGCTAAGTATGTGATCTAATGATAAATTATAACGTAATGAAGGATGAAATATTTTGCTTTACAGAAAAAGTTTGTGGAGGAGGGTGGGGGCGTGCCGAAGATGGACTGGTCTGCGTACGACACGTTCCCGGGCTCCTTCGAGAAGTGCACGCTGCTGACAGCGGTGCTCACGCACGTCGGCCTCTACATCCTCATGTTCCTCGGCTTCGTCAACCAGCTGCTCTTCAAGCCCAAGGTCGCCACAGAGAAGAATAGAGAGGTATGCACATCTACATGATACTACTATCTATTCGATGCCCTCATGCTAACTGCCAAAGTCAACACAACTTCTTAATAAACAAAAATACGGGAGTAAGTCAGAAGAGCAATGAGCCAGTGAAGCATTCGCCAAAAAATAGCCAAATATAAATAAGCATCATGAATGTTGCCGCACTGCGGGACATGTCATCATAGGCTGGGTCGATAGGGGCAGGCCGCACCCGCACCTACGCTTGTCACCAATTTTTTTCCCTCAATACTAATGACAAAACCGTTTGGCTACTGATTACAAAGAGAGATGAATAAATGAAGAATGAGAGAGGATGAGGTAAATAAAACTTGTTACCTCAATATCCTTTTACTTTGGGTAATTGAGCGGAGTTTGAGCAGCTGTGCTAAGGTTGTGTCATTCCTGAATAATTTAGTTAGGATTGAAAATTGGTAGTTCTCCTCCAGTAACCATGGCTAGCCACGTGTAAATAATAAAATGTTAATCGTCATGTTCTTGTGACAAGGTGTAAACGCTCTAGTGGGTCAGGATGGTCGGGCAAGAGGCGACCCGTGTCGGTCAGTCGCGCACCGCCTCAGTGCGTCAGGCAGACGATAGATAAGTTTCTGCCGCCATGGGTGCCGTACTCACGATTATTTCTAGTTTGGTAAGCACATTTTGGCCACCACTACTGACGCCAGTTGTACCAAGCGTTTCACAGCTCGATCCAACAAACCTCAATATTATCTTATGGGATTATTTTATTGGATCAAAACTCGTGGCAATGATAGATTTTCGCATGTTTGTGTTGTTCTGGCTCCACTGAAGCTATCTGGCAGTAGGTCACTCGATACAATTGTTGTTATCAAGTGATAAACTTTATATTAGGCGCGTGAGTCAGCGTTGCATTGTTTCCGTTTCGTACGTAGAGATATCCGCGCAGGTTCGCATTGATAAGAGACAGACAACTCAAACTCATTACCTGTGAAAGATGACTGAGTAAGTAATTAATATTACGATAAAGATGCTCACGAACAGTTACACACGTACTTATCAGCATTAATAAGTGATTACATAGACATCTTTAAGTGGAACTTTTGTAAATAAACGGATTTAGACATAGGTATGTTATGGCCGTATGATTTTACACTAACATATTTAACGCTTAAATTGTATTTAATTTTACTGCAGACATTGTATGTAGGTACAAAGTTTTCACATTAGTTCGCTTTTAGCCGAGAGTGGCCAGTAGTTCTAAATGCGCACACGCATTCATTCCGCCCATATCTGGGAACAATAGAACGATACCTATTAAACACCGCGCCGTAGCCAGAAGGCACAGCTAGGAGCTCGTTGCACATAACTGCTGTATTCTGACAAAATAAGTAGATGTACATTCATAGAATTTTTAATAAGAATTTATTTAGAACAGTTTTTACATTAACAAGAATGTTTGCCTTGGCAACAAGTGTTGGAGGCGGAGTTAGCGCACGCGCCGCTTTCGCTCAGACGCCGCGCACGCGCACCGCGCATGCAGCATATCTCCAACAGCGCGGTGCACACTGGCGGCGGTACATGTCACAGAGCCACCCGCTTGTGGCTTCGTTGACTTTCTCGCCTCATCGAATCATCATCGCAGCATTGAATGGAGCCGCTTTGACCGACTACAGTAACAGCTTGGTGGATAGAATAGCTCTTTAAACGAGATAGACACTACAGCTATTACAATAATGAGGACAAATAGTTCGACGTCAGCGACGAGCCGACCACGCACTGCGCGGACCACACATACTTGTATTCTCATTTGTATACAATATGTAAAGAAAATACCGTCCGTCCCGTGAGGGTATTATTAGGTATCTTATATATGGTCTCGTTTATGTCGAGGACCCAGTCAACAGTAAAAAAAGACTCTTCAAAAAATTTTAATATTATTCAGAAAATTACGAAAATCATATGGCAATACGGTTCAGGGACCATCGCCTTCCGGGTTATGACTTCTTATATTTATATCGTGTATGTATATGTAGTTTTTTAATTCAAATTTACTGTTAATCTACCAGTGGCGAAGGGTGGTTTAATGAAATAGGGAAGCCGCAGCAAAAAAAAACTGGGGGGGGGAGTACTCAGGGATGGGGGGGGAGAGGTAATGGAGGTAATTTCTCAGTCCACCTTTTAGCACTGACTGAGAGACTGATAGTTTGAACATGTTTTCTCGAGGAATTCGGCAGATTATTAATATCTATAAAACTTTATTATCTTTAGTAGGTATGTGTTTCATAAATCCGTCAGGACGTTTCAAATTTTAATATTGACGTATTATTGGTAGGTAATTCACCCGAGCGGCGGCGTGCCCTTAACACGTTTTTATTCTCAAAACTTAACTTTGAAAAATAAGTTCCTACCTAAAGTAAATAATCTGTCGGAAAACAGTCTAAGGGTCGGTTCATATCTAACGGAATATGCGTCGCGTATCATCGGTCGCGTAACGCCAGAACTGACAAATATACGGTAAAACATTCAATCATTCACACCTAACCGATGATGCGTTAGTGCGTCGATCATACATTTATGATACGCTCGACGCATTTTCCGTCAGATATGAACCGACCCTAATGCGATAAATGCTATCCTAGTTAAGTTTTAAAAGTAGGTACACTAAAAAGAAACCTGATGCAAACTGTCTGCGTATCAAAGTAACTCATTTCAACGTAGGTACCTCTATTTTTTTCACTACACACACTGTACTTGTAGGTACTGAGTAGTACTGAGTACCAACCAGGTCACAGTGCGATTGCGGGGATTAGTAGGGAGTAATGATACTGCCAACTACTTATTCCAAATTATGTACTTGGTGAACACAAAAATCATCAATTCCCAAGTAGGGTCATTAAATCGCGGAGAATCTTAACACCGCGATTCAGGATTTGCATAAAAATGCACAACGCCATCTATGTTGACATAATGTAACTAAAACACTTAAACTAACATAAAATATTGTACACACACGAACTATGTTATTTCTAAATGATACACACACTAATAAATTCAATTAAGTAGTACAAAGAACAAATTGTTAATGGTATTATCTAAAACAAAATAAGAAGAATGAGTGAATTTGTCTGATTTGTTTGTTTACATATTTCAGAGTTCTAAGCGCTGTCACTCGGGCGTAGACAGATATAGCTACTCTACTCTTGACGCGTTCTTTCTCGTTCACTCGCGAGTTTTGATTGGCTGGAACCCGCTCCGTGAGCCGGGTTACCGCTCGCCCTTATGCCGCGAACATCGCGCGGCGCGGCGTGGATGACGTCACGCAAGCGTAGTTTTGTATGGAGGAGGAAGCCGCGGCTTGTTTAGTAGGAGCAAAATGTTTCAAGTAATTTATAGACAATTTTTTTACGGTGGTAGGCGTTTTGTTATACCTACATATTTAAATTGTGTGGTTAAATGATTATATTAATGGTACCTATACCTATATTATAACTTATACCTATGCTTCTTTCTTGAAATTCGAAAGGGAAGCCGATGGGAATCGGCTTATAAGGACGCCTCGCCACTGTAATCTACCAATATGCAGGGAGTTGCCCTATATCAGGAGTTAAGTAGTGAGTTTATCGGGCGAGGAGAATAAAATTAACTATTACAATACAATACTTTAATCACGCTCCAGTGCTTTAGAAACCAATCATTGTCGATAATTATGTGAAAATGACACCGAATACGTGGCACACCAACACAATGCCGACCGAGTGTTCTTAAACAAAAGCCACCGGCCGTTATCGCTCGTCCGTGCAGACAGTACGCAGGGTTGCGTCCAGAGCCAAAGGTACAATTCAACAGGCTGTAAAACCTTCTAGGTCATTCGCAAGTGTACCTAAAAGCTTCAAGCTAACTCAAGCAACCACAACTATATCGAAGCGCCCGCGAATATAGTAAAGAATAAACATATTTTTATTTGTTTGTACCGTAATATTAACCGGGAAAAAAATATCTTTCACTGTGGAAAAGCGACACTATTCCCGAGCCTATTTTATCCGGGTACGGGCAAAAAGTCCCCCGGGACGCTGGTGAAACCGCGGCAAAACGGCCAGTGAAGAAAAAAGACGGCAATACATTTATAAAAATGCTTAAAGTGGTCTGTTTACACCTATTGTAATGTAAGTTGTGCCTTTCCCAAAACACTTTCAAAAACACTATAATAAACAGTTAAGCTGACATAGACACGCTCACCTCCGAATATAAAAACATGTTATAATGCAATAACACTATCGAGGATTTTGAATGGCTGCGGTGGCAATATTTATGTGCTGATTACTCAGTATTGCGCAGTCAGCGCTTAGCACAGGGCGTGGGTTTCCAGGAAGTCCCCTTCGTTGAGGAAGGAAATTATTGCTTTGTAATATTTGGCTCGGTATATAGGATAGCAGTACAACAAACAAGCGAATATAAATATCCTTATGCTTGTGAGTTGTGCATTTTATTGCAAACTACGAAAGATACTATGATATATGTACCTATATGTATTGTATCAAGAAGATAATGACTATAATGAGTAAGTAATCTGGCTTCTGGTTTTGTATTATAAAGTCTGAAAACCATGATATCAAAATTAAAAAATCTGACCATTGAGGTCTAAAGTTTACTATGTAGTAGAATGCGAGATGAACATTCTCCTACGTTGTTCGTTAATTTGATCCCACGGCCACTTTTGTTTGGATGCCGTATGTAGTGATTGTTGCTAATGTTGCTTGTAGGTCAATTATCGGACTGTTAACGAGCGCACGCGCACCGGCTGCACCGGCCGCTCTGCCCGTCGACCGACAGGCGCCCGTTCTATTAATTAACCGTTTATGCTCGTTACGGATATATAACTTGAGCTCGACTATACTAAAAGTTCAACATTTGTTTACGTCGTCATTTTATGCTCGCGGCACGTGGTATCATTCGTCCATAAATTGTGAAACTTTATTACGACAGAACACATTAGACTCTAGTCGCCTCGAAGAAAATAATGTATTTTTGTCAACTTATGCAAATGAACTGAACCGGCTAGGTTTAACTAAACTTGTAGACATGTGTGATCTTCATGAAGATTCATGTTTGACCACAGACTTAGCGACAAGACCCTGCGTCACTCAGTGTTTCTGTCGCCACCAGGTACGGTCACGTGACAGTGACAGCAAAAGCTCCGCTTACAACTGTTACACATTCAGCACTCTATGTCCGGAACCCGTTATCTAATCACCCAGTGAATTATGTAGATATCATCGATCGGGGACATCGTGTGTCATCCTATTAAGATCCTTGTCGTTATCAGCTGCAGTTAATAGAATGGGCAATTTCAAATAATGTATAGGATGATGTAGTGGATGGTGCTGGTGGTAGCACCGTGAGGTGTGCTAGGGTAACCAGCAGCGTGACAGAGTCGTGTGGTGCGCAGGGGTACGCGCCGCTGTACGACCCCTTCGAGACGTTCTTCTCGCGCTACGTGTACCGGCGCGTGCGGCACTGCTTCAACCGGCCCATCTGCTCCGCGCCCGGCGCAGAGCTCACGCTCAAGGAGCGCTGCACCGACGACCACAACTGGAGCTTCAGGTACACCACAATACTCACTATATTAACAAACTCTTCTGCAATTAAAACGACCGCCTATGCGAATTTTAGTTTTAAGGGCGTTACGTATGTTTCAAAAGTTTTTTGTAATTTTATTTTATCTATTTATTTATTCCTTTATTTCAGGCAACTAGGGCCCATAAAAGTACAAATACACATATATCATACATATCAATACTTAAAATTATCCATTTTAATATATACAATACTATACATCTATAAAAACTTAAACATAAATTAAAATAAATACAACACAATAACAAATATAATAATGACTGGAATATTAAAATTTCATTAGCACTAAAGGGATTAGCTAAAAATGCATAAGAGTTAGAATACAAACTTGAATTTTGGAGAATTGCTAATAAAGTCCTGTTAAACCTTGTTCTGGACTCATTATTACTGGTAGAAAGTTCGTCGGCGTTTTGAAATGTTTTAGATTTTATTTCCAGAAACCTGACTATGCAATAAAAACTGATTGTTGTACCTAGATAATAGGTTACCTTATAAAATTTATTTACCAAAACTCTCAACATTGTCTACAATCATTATTAGAGACTATTTAGAGAAGCTGAACATTTTTCAAGACGTGTAAAATGTTATATTTTCGTAAATTACTAAATTGTAATTATAGTAGGTAATTATATGTATAACTATTGCCGACTCTTAACTCAATAAACTGAGTTTACACGGAAATAGCTATCAGTACGAATTGCTTCACAAGGCTTCAAGTGAATCTTTTGATTTTATAAAACGCAGTGTCGTAACATCTATTGCATTTGGAAATGAAAAATCTAGACACACGGCAGTGTGTCCGCCAAGTTCGAGCAAAAAAAGCGACACACCGGCCGTGGGTTATATTACACGAACCATTTCGGGCCAAATTCGACCCCCCTATAACTCAAAATCTATTTTATTTACGCATATCAAATTTCTAGTATCTGTTGAGACCCCCTCACTTATCTAAAATACAAAATTTCATTAATATACCTATTGTAGGCCTTGAGATATTGACGTCAGAAAATCGCTATTTTTACTATACACTCACTGACTGACTCACTCATCAAAAACCTAGACCACTTCCAATGGTCGTATTGACTTGAAATTTGGCATGGAGGTAGGTCTTTATGTCAAGGTAAAGGAAAAAATCTGAAAATGGCCAAGTGTGAGTCGGTTTCAAAATAATGAAGGTATTAATACCCCTAAGGAACTAAAACGAACTAAATGTATCTATATTTATATAATATATCTTCGAATGGTCGTACCGATCTGAAATTCGTTACAAAGGTTTGTATTTAGTCAAAGTAAAGTAAAAATCTGAAAACGGCCAAGTGTGAGTCACTTTCGAAAATAACGAATGTGTAACTTTGATCCACGCGAACATAATATATGATAACATGTCATGTCAGTCAGTTGGTAAATCTAGGCCATTTAGTTAATCTAGTTTATTTCTTTGTAAGAAGCATAGTGCATATTCAAAACTTAATAATAAGAAAACAATAAAATAAACAACCTTACAAAAATAAATGAAATCCCACCCAAAACAAAAATGTGAAAGACTGCCAAGTTCGATGAAATGGGAATACTTCGCCTATAAAAGAAGTGAGATCTGAATAAGTACCAAGTTCCATACACATACCTTAGTTAAAAATAGTTACTTTTTAATGATGTTACTTGGCAAGTTTTAATAGAAAAATAAATACTTGATTCATTGCGTTTAGTAGGCTTATAACAAGGTGTGTGAAAACTTGCCAAGTAACATCATTAAAAAGTAACTATTTTTAACTAAGGTATGTGTATGGAACTTGGTACTTATTCAGATCTCACTTCTTTTATAGGCGAAGTATTCCCATTTCATCGAACTTGGCAGTCTTTCACATTTTTGTTTTGGGTGGGATTACCAGTTAAATTAAGCGGTTTGTATATAGTTTTGTCGTTTCACTGTGGCTAGTACGGGGGGCGTGAGTAACGCTGGGTGTGCTATGCAGGTTTACGGGCAAGGAGCAGCGCTGCATCAACCTGGGCTCGTACAACTACCTGGGGTTCGCGGAGGGCGCGGGCGGCGCCACGCACGCCGACGTGGTGGCGGCCACGCGCCGCTACGGCGTCGCCATGTGCTCCGCGCGCGCCGAGCTCGGCTCCACGCCGCTGCACGCCGAGCTCGAGGCCACCACGGCGCAGTTCCTCGGCGTCGAGGTACGTCGCCGCACTCTCCGCCGCGTCGCCGCTGACCGCTCACTCATTGCATCCCTGCGCGGTTCCAGGCGGCCATTGTGGTGGGCATGGGGTTCGGCACCAACACGCTGGGGCTACCCGGCCTGCTGGGCCCCGGCTGCCTGGCGCTGAGCGACGAGAACAACCACGCGTCGCTGATCCTCGGGCTGCGCCTCGCGCGCGCCACCGTGCGCGTGTTCCGACACAACGACGTGCGCCACCTCGAGCAGCTCGCGCGACACGCCATCGCCGAGCGCAAGTGGAGGAAGATCGTCATCGTGAGTGCCGCCCGTCCCGCACCCCGCGCCCCCCGCCCCCGGCCGACGCCCGCTCACTGTAGCGCTTGCAGGTGGTGGAGGGCGTGTACAGCATGGAGGGGTCCATCGTGCCGCTGGCGGCGCTGGTGGCGCTGAAGCGGCGCCTGGGCCTGCAGCTGTACCTGGACGAGGCGCACAGCGTGGGCGCGATGGGCGCGACGGGGCGCGGCGTGACGGAGCACGCGGGCGTGGACCCGCGCGACGTGGACGTGCTCATGGGCACCTTCACCAAGAGCTTCGGCGCCGCCGGCGGGTACATCGCGGGTGAGTGTGGCGCCGCGAGCGACAGGCAGTGGCGCAGGCGGCGGGTACAGCGTGTCGGTTGCAGGGTCGGCGCGGCTGGTGCGCTGGCTGCGGCAGCACGGGCACGCGCACACGTACGCGCAGGCGATGGCGCCGGCGGTGGCTGCGCAGGTGCTGGCGGCGATGCGGGCGCTGGGCACGCCGCGTGGACGCGCTCGCCTCACCGCGCTCAAGGACAACACGCACTACTTCCGCGACCAGTCAGTATACTACACTAAAACCATTCTTTTTATCCTTAATCTACTATTTATCATCAGGCCTTTTGCACTGTCCCATTATTGGGCACAGCCTTCTCCTCCTAAAATGTTTGTTTACTTGAACGTACAAATCTCAGGAATTATTGGTCTGATTTAAAAATTCTTTATAGGCTTTACATGATCACGCTAAGGGTCAATCCCCACTGAAAGAGCAACGGCCGGCAGCGGCCGTAAATGCAAGTGATTGAGCGCGAGCGCAGCGGGCCGCGCGGCGCCGCGCTCTTACATTGTCCGTGCTCTTACGGCCGCTGCCGGCCGCTGCTCTTTCAGTGGGAATTGACCCTAAGCATCGCGCATTACCAAAAGGAATAATGAAGAATGTTTGAAAATAATTAGTATTGTATAATTTCTATTGTTTTACTATAGAGGCCTTCTGCTGTGTGCGCTGCCGGTAACAGATTTATGCCCCTATATATTCTTAAAAAAAAGTCTGCGATAGCATACGTATATACAACATGTAACGTAATTAACGCACACCCTCAAACACCCCAATTAGAATATTATGTCATAATCATAATACACACACTGAATTTTTAATTTAATATGTATATGCATTGTTATTTACTAAATTAGTTATACCAATTCTTGGAGAACTTTTTGGTCATACTACTACGCACGCAAATATCGCGCCGCGCGCCGCTCGACTAGGAAACTACGGAAAAAGCCGACAATACACGAAGTCTTATTACTTTGAGTTACGGTCTGTTTGAATTTGTTTTGACTGTACAGGGTTAATATGACAATAATTTTCGTAGCTTTAATTATTTTTGGGATAAAAAATTACCTATATTAAAAATGATATAAATCGATTCAGTAAACGATTCTGAACAAACTAGTTTCAGGATGTGCGTTAATTAAGTTACATGTTGTATATATACATAAAAGAGTTATGGTTAATTCACTGTAACTCTTTTATATAAATACGCAATATATAATGTTGGTGAGTGTTCAGACTGCAGGCGATGGGCGTGGTGACGTTCGGGCACCGCTCGTCGCCCGTGGCGCCGCTGCTGGTGTACACCTTCAGCAAGATGGCGGCCACCGTGGAGCGGCTCACGGCGCGCGGCGTGGCCACGGTCGGCGTCGGCTTCCCCGCCACGCCGCTCAACAAGGCCCGGATACGGTCAGCACACCATCTATTTCTATATACCTACTCATTCGTATAACTGCTGAACTATTCATATGCAATCATCATACATAGATTTAAAATTCGAGAAAGTACTGTCAATCAATGTCATTTAAAACAGTAAAGACTGCTTCCTTGACATTGCTTACACTTATAGTACACGAGCCGTCTGCCCTGGTTTCGTCCCAGGGAAGTTCACAATGAAATAACATTTTGCAGTTAACTTTACTTGAAATTGCGTAAAACAGATAATTAAAACAAAGGACAATGGGCGATTCCGGTCCAAATTTCCACCACGAACGAGACCCATATAGCTAGATAGCCCGTTAAATATAGAACATTTTTTGTTATAAAAGTAAAAAAAAAAATGCCAGAAAAAAGTTATAGCAAAATCAAATAAAACATTTTATAGATTTTCCAATTTCATGTTTTTACTCATCTTAGTTTTAGATAAAGTGCAGAAATGGAAGTGGAATAAAATAAAAAATAATGTAATAATAAATACCGAAAATTAAGAATACATTTTTGGCTATAACTTTTTTGGCATTGTTTTTTTTGGGTATGATTTTAGCTGTCACCAATTTAACTCATTTTGTGTTTCTTAAATAATAGGGTTTGCCCTCAAAATAGTAGATTTGTCACCAAAATGTAGTCACCAAACAATATAAAATCAATTCCACAATAAATTACCGAAAATCATGGAGATATGGGGTCAAGTACCAAATAAATGTTTTTTTATGTATTATAATAGGTTTGTCCAAATAGTATTTAAGCAAACTAATTTAAAGAGATCACCAATAATTCATATATTATATCACTAGAAAATTTCATGAAGGTCTAAAAATGTAGGGTAGTCGTCATCATCCTTTCAACCAAAAGAGTCTATTACTTAACTGGCCATGTGCCTCCCCCAATGCCCAAGGGTCTTAATTTCCACAGGTTGTATAAATATAAATTTCTAGCTGAATAGTAAATAAAACACTTAATTAAAGTCAAAATAATCAATATTTATTGTTAAAAATAACAATCACTGAATAATCAGCGCTGGTTTGGATTTTGAAGGGCGCCCCCTTTTTCTTTTCTTGCCGATAAGTAAATTTTTTGCTTCTAGTGGGGGGCTAATAAAATGCACCCACAACAATGAACGTAATCGTCGCGAATGAAGTAAACTTGCATCTCGTATGATCGTACCTACAATACAACCAACCTACAACCCATTCGTTGAGGCCCGAAAGCGCGCCAATTTGTCTCCCTTCCCTTCCTCTTCCCTTTGAACATATTTTCATTAAAATTATAAACTGATGTATTAAATTGGTAACGAATACATTATTTTAATAACTGAACACTGACAAAATAACAAATAAAAAGGAGTCGCAATCAGGGATCGATTAATCGATTTATTTGGTGACAGATCTACCATTTTGAGCACCAAGCTATTATTTAAGTAATAAAATTATTATTATAAGAACGAAGTTTATATTCATGTAATGCACTACAATTTTATTGGTAATCCATCTCATATTTTACACATTATATTAACAATAATTTGGTAATTCATACCTGGGAACACTCTTTGTTTATCTGAGAAAGAATATATTTCGTGGCGATAGATCTATTTATTAGGCGATACAACTTGATGACAAATATAAATTTTGGTGATAAAAAATATAGTTCCGTTTTTTTTTTACTTTCTTAGTAAAAGTTACTCTAAATTAAGTGGACTATTTAATTATATAGGTCTCGTTCGTGGTGGACATTTGGATCAAACTTCATACATTCTTGCCCAATCTCATTTCAGGTTGAGTACCTACCTATAATAGGAATAAGTGAATAAGTGTGTAACATTGCGTAGGTTCTGCCTGTCGGCGTCGCACTCGCGCGAGCAGCTGGACGCGTGCCTGGCGGCCGT
This sequence comes from Helicoverpa armigera, assembly GCF_030705265.1. NCBI lineage: Eukaryota > Metazoa > Arthropoda > Insecta > Lepidoptera > Noctuidae > Helicoverpa > Helicoverpa armigera. The sequence continues at coordinate 255,508 of NC_087132.1, read as the reverse complement.
GCGCGACGTGGTGCAGGAGCTCGGCCTCGCCTACTCGCGCCGCTAGCGCAACGCGGTCCAATACAACTTGTACTCAATAAATTATTATTTTCTCACACTTCTAAACTCTTTCATTGTGCATCGTCACCCGCTTTGTGCCTGCGACGGCTTTACGTCGCCTTGTCAACAAGTTGTACTCATAAGTTCCGTACGCCTCCGGGGTGCCCGCCCCAATATCTAATATCGACACATCATACTGTTAGTACGTAGTAGTGATAGCTTAATTTACGATGTATTTTAAATCGTTATCTATTTTGGTCAGTGCACAGATAGGGACGATACGTTAGGTGTGATATCGGTTCAGCTATCTTGAATACGCACTAAAACGATGAGTATAATATGCTACACCTATCTTAATACTCCGTATATTGCAGCTATTATGGTTAAAGATTAATAATTATATGTATAAGTGATGCAGAAACTCATAAATAAATGAAGGAAACGATAGGGAAACATATGACCAATACCAGAGTAGGTATGTCAAGTGTTGTCAAAAACTTTTGTTTGGTTTATTTATTATACCTACTTATGTTTTTTCGTGAGAAAACTGAGAAATGAGGAAAAATAAGTCCTAGATACTGGGTAGTTGTAGAAATCTGCGATGAGTCACACGTCGATATCAGGGCGCGGGCGATAGCAGTGATAACGCGAGGATTCGGCCAGTTCCCCCGAGGCGCTGTCCGGCCGTGCTTGTGTGCACCTGCCTTCAGCCGTGTCGTACATCTGTGTGTGTGTGTGTGATGTGGAGCGCGGCGGTGGCGGCGCTGGCGCTGCTGGCGGCGCGCTGCGGCGCCGGGAACATCACCGTCATCTCGCAGCAGTCAGCACACTCTTGTTAACATTACACTGTACACGCTCCTCATACTCACCACGTCCTAATTAGCCACCTGCGCCAAATATATTCATATTACCTACCATACATATTCCACATCTGTAAGATTTAATTAATGACTATACAAGTTAAAAAAGATAGAGCAGTAACATACCTACTTGTAATCTTGAAACACCTAATGTTCGCTTACTATTTTTTTTGTACACAAACTGTAGTAGGTATGCCTTCCTGTAACCGAACACAAGTGGCAAGCGCTGTCGGGGCATGTGGGCATCGTCACATCTCCGTGTGTGCTCTGTCTCTCAGTGCGATGACTGCTGACCAGCTCGGGTGTACTGAGGGACGGTGTGCGTACAAAAGCGCCGACAGCCATCACACATGACTATGACAAGCTTGCAGTGACCTTAACCACAGATTACTAAATAGTTTGGTACCACGACGAGTACAGCTAGCGCCTACATTTGCAGGTTAACGTTCGACGACACTCATGAGCTGGTAGTGAACTCGTCCGTCGAATTCATACTTTCGTTCGCTCCGGTAAGTCTCACTAATCCTAACATTTAAATTTCTACTACAAATCTGTTTTCCATGATGAGACTGGTTATTTACTTAGTCTTAAATAAAATATCATAGATATATAATCAGTGGCCGAAATCGGCTGCGGACGCCATAAAAAAAAAATGTAGAAAAGACTTTACACTCTTGTGTAAGATATCCTTAGTTTGCAATGATACAACTGAATACCCACTACATTTTCCCGTGCCGCAAGTCAACACTGCCAGGCTGTGGCAAGCACTTTTCTAAGATATAACGTAACTTAGAGTTACCTGCAGCTTGTCCAGCAAACTTGACTTAACAGTAAAACACTTGTTACCGCAGCTGTATACACAACAGCACATTAAGTTTTTCAACTTTATATCCAAGGCATAATGTTCAATTATTATATGTTGATTGATGAGTAGTGGAGTAACTGGATGTGGTGACTGTACGGTATAAGATAGTTGAATGTAGTTTGGTGTTGTCCCCGTAGAACCCGGCGCAGGGCCACCTGCCCATCCGCGTGTGGGCGCAGACGCAGGGCGGCGACACCGCGCGCCCGCTGCTGCTCACCGCGCGCCGCACCGTCGGTATGTCTCCACTCACTTCGCATCCTAACTATACAGTTGGGATCTTTCTTTGTAATCCTATCCTATATCCTTTGTCTATATTTGATGGTTGGTTTTGATCAAATTCAGATATCTTACCAAATTATTCCTTCGTGATTTTATTCTTGCAAACAAATTGTACTAAAAGAGTTGCTGTAAAAACCACTCACTCCGTAATAATGATCTGTATAGTCATTGTCGAAGGAGGTGTTGAGTGTGTGTGTGTGCAGGCGCGTGGACGTGGCAGCTGCCGTACCGCTCGGGGCCGGCGCTGCTGCACGAGCTGCAGCGCACGCTGTGCCCCGACGACAGCGTCGACGTCGAGAGCCTCGGCGACGACTGCGGTCAGCATCACTCACTATACTATACTATTTATTTTATTAAAGCAAAGCCTGGGGCCCGATTCTCCTAAGTTAATAATGTCAAAATCGAATAGACATCGAATCGCAATCGAATGCGCGAAAAATTTTTTTTCGGAATTGAATGCCTCAACAATTAAACAAAGATAAAATGCGATATCCGACATGGAGCCGCGAGCGCAGCGAGCGCGAATTTTTTTGGGGATGCAAAGGGTGAAACAGTCAACATTGATAGGAGACGACCAAAGCTAGGGCGGCTTTTTCTGAAATTTTATTGGTTTAAATTTGCCGCCCCCTAAATAGCATTTGCCCTACGCTACGCCACTGGTTTATCTTAAATCGTTTTTAAGAATCTTTAATTTTGATAATGTCCTTTCAACAGATGTACCTACCTAACTGAAACCGGCAGTGTAAGTAATATTCTTAGCGCTATCTGTGTTCGGAAATATTGTGTATTTTTTAAATATTACGTGATAACTCGCTAGATTTGCCGCCCCCTAGGACGTGCCGCCCGCGTGCTGTGCACGCGCTGCACGCCCGCTTCCGGCGGGCCTGGATAAAAACGTTTATTTCAAAGAAAAAATAGCGGAATGCCACATACGTTTCAATCGTAGTCGAGTCGGGATTGGATCTCAGTCGAACCGAGTCGAACGTGAATCGTATGCCGCTTAAGTAAAATTAGGAGAATCGGGGCCCTGTTTTATGTGTTACGCCTAAAGCCCGAAGTGCGGCTACTCCAAGATCTAGCCGGCTAAAGCTAGGAGTAGCTCGCGGTTAGAAGTTTGAGTGGTATTGTCGAGCTCCAGTATGTTGAGATGAGCGGTGGTGTTGCACAGAGGCGGAGGCGGGCGCGGCGGGCGTGGGCGCGCTGACGCTGCACGTGAGCTCGTCGTGCGCCGCGGCAGCGCGCGTGCGCCTGCGCGCCGCCTTCGTGCGCGACTGGCGCCTGCCCTTCCAGTCGTCCACGCCCGTGCAGCTGGCGCAGGGCGCGCCCAGCGTGCACGCCTACCGCTTCCCGCGCGACCAGGACCACGTGCGCCTCGTGGTCGACTCCGCCGACGACGTGTGCGCCACCGTCGCCGTGCAGGACTACTCCGTAACTATCGCTCCTCCACTGCACGCCCGACGACTACGAACGAGTACATGATCACTAACATGTGTTGCAGTGCCCGATAGCGGAGACGTTGGAGGACATAGAGATCTCGTCGCTGCGCATGACGGTCACGCGCTCCGGCGGCATGCAGCTGTCGGTGAGTCGTCTTCTCGATATGTGACATTCTACAAATTGCATGGCATTTTACAATTGGTCGGTGTGGCTGGGATGTAAGCAGTATGTTGCGGCCACGATGTTTGTGCAGTGGAGAAGGTCACGCGAGCGAGAGAGGATGTTAACGAGTGTCGGGTTGTGTGGCAGCGGCAGCGGTACCCGCGCGGGTTCTACGTGGTGGCGGTGGTGCACGCGAGCGACGCGGCGTGCCGGCCCGCGGCCGAGGACGACGACCCCGACTGGCTGTGGGGCGCGGCGCTGGCGGGCGAGGGCGACGCGCCGCCGCCGCACGCGCTGCCGCGCACCAAGGCGCTCACGCTGCACATGCGCGTATGTCTGCTCTGTTGCTCTCTTACACCTGCCCCTGCTAAATGTAACGACTCGCGGAGATCTCATAGACCAATCGAGACCAATCTTTGACAGATGTCTCAAGGAACCGGAACGTCTCTTTATTTCCCTCCTAAAGGGGTGGTTTGGTCAGGCGCACCGTACGTACCTTATGGCAGCGGTTCCCAAATGGGATTCCGCGGAACCCTGAGGTTCCGTGACAGGCCCTCAAGGGTTCCGTGGAAAATTCAATATTTCCATATGGTAAATCGTTTCACTTTTGACAATATTTAATTATTATTCATTTTCAATTAAATTGTTTTAAATATTGTATTCCAAAATTCCATTTAGGCACCATGTAGGTGGGTACCACTCGGGAGTGTAAGTCTCGTACTTTCGCGACAAGTGGCGCACAAAGTCAAGGGCGGCTAAATTGTTTTCTGGCCCGTGTGGCAGATACTTAGCCATGCTACGCCTGAGTATACTGAATGTGTCTCTAACCATATAACCATTTGGTGCGCTACCACGCGCCACGAGCCGTACCTAAGTGTATTTACATCTTTAGTTTACTTCTTACTTAAGCTAAGGGTCCGCCGAAAAATGGTGAAACGAAAAGTGTTCCGAAGCCAATAGATTTCGGGAACCGCTGCCTTATGGTATCTCCCCTGATCTTTCCTGCCTCCGCGGACGTACTGCGATCTGCTGAAACAGAAAACATATTAAAAATGTTAAATACCGTTTTTTGGCGTATTCGTAGGAAAAAGAACCCTAATATATTATAATATCAACATCAAACGCCTTTCTTGCATCTAACTTGTAGCTAGATAAATATGCCCATCAGGATCATAATTGCGACAACTATTTTATATTTCCACTTTTATGGATTGGAATTCAATAAACGAATATGAATATGAGATTACATAGGCAGTTAGGATCTTTATTCAATAAAAAAAATAAGGCTAACCATTTTTTAAAACGAAGACGTATTAATTGCTTGCATGAAACTACACAACAAGTTGAACAATCGGCGAATCGTTGTGGCGGGAGTCGGGACTGTACTACCGAGCACGTGCTCACCTAGCTCAGGAAAGGGAGACCGAACTGCGATTGTTCAAGTTGCTTTTGCCTTTTAGCTAATATTGGTTTGATGTAAATATTTGTATTGCATGTCATGTGGCTGGGCAGGCGGCGCTGACGCGCGCGCAGTACGCGGCGGGCGCGGGCGCCGCGCTGGCGCTGCTGGCGCTGCTGTACGCCGGCGTGGGCGCGCTGGTGCTGGCGCAGCGCCTGCCGCGCCTGCGCGCGCTCGTCGCGCCGCGCGCCGTGCTCGCCGACAGTCAGTACCATACCCACCACCACCATCCAGCCACGCTTACATTGTGCCTCCGCTTCACTCCTAATTACTTGACACACTCTATTTCACATAAACATTTAAAAGTATACCTATATGTTTTTATCTTTTTTAACTAGGTAATATGTTTTATGTACCTTTACCGATTTAAAATATGTCACACATACTAAACCCCGTTCGAAACGAGTGCTCGCTGCTAACTTTTGTGTAATTCCTCAGAGCCTGATGAAGCGACAAGATCTGAAATAGACAGCGCGATGTCCATGTCGCCGGGGCGCCGCCGCCGCCGCGACTCCAGTGAGTTTCTGCTGCCTCTCCGTCACTCTGACGCGTTGCCATGCCGTCAGCCGTGCGAGTGTCCGCTTCATACTGTACCTGTCCGCAGCGGCCACGTTCGACAGCAGCGACAACAGCGACACCGACGAGGAGGAGGAGACCGGTACCGCCACCACCGACGTCACCGGCACGCGCTCGCCCACCGCCGCTGCCGTCACTACCGCCGCTGACGTCACCACTGCAGCTGACGTCACCACTACAGCAGACGTCACCAACGCCGCTGACGTCACCACTACAGCTAACGTCACGAACCCCGCTGACGTGACTAGCACAGCTGAGGCAGTTGATGTCCACGCCGCCGGTAACGGCGTGACGGCGACTGCGGCGCCGCCGCCGCAGTACGCTGACGGCAGTGAGGCGGGCCCGCGCACCGTCTATGTCATAGAGTCCGACCGAGCTCAGCCGACTGACGTACGTCTTCTCTGTTCCTGCTAAGCAATTGCTACCGATATTGGAAACGTGTGAAGTCATATAGTGTGTGCATATGGTTCGCAGAGCACGTCGCGGCCGTTCGGGCTGCCACCGCGGCTGAACGTGGCGGCGCTGACGCGGCGGCGCGGGCGCGTGCTGGCGGCGCGCTCGGACCGCTACCTGTACACGCTGTACACCGTAGGGCTGTTCTACGCGCTGCCCGTGCTGCAGTTCGTGGCCGCCTTCCAGGTGGTGCTCAACGTGACGGGCTCGCTGGACGTGTGCTACTACAACTTCCTGTGCGCGCACCCGCTGGGCGGGCTGTCGGACTTCAACCACGTGTTCTCCAACGTGGGCTACCTGGCGCTGGGCGCGCTGTTCATGCTGCAGGTGCGGCGCCGCAAGCTGCGCCGCCGCCGCAAGCCGCGCCACGAGGTACGGCGGTGACTCTCGAGCACCACAGGGTGAAGTGTGTACAGTCGTACAATAAGGTGCTTGTGTGCAGGAGTACGGCATCCCGGCGCACTACGGGCTGCTGTCGTCGCTGGGCGCCGCCATGATGATGGTGGCGCTGCTGTCCGCCAGCTACCACGTCTGTCCCAACGCGCTCAACTTCCAGTTCGGTACGATTGCTGCTACTCACACCTTCAGCACAGATTTCTAAAAAAAAAAACATTAAATTGAATATCCGACGAATAGAACAGAATCCATGTATTGTTGTATCGGTGCAGACACGGCGTTCATGTACGTGCTGGCGGTGCTGAGCATGGTGAAGATCTACCAGGCGCGCCACGCTGACGTCAACGCGCGCGCCCACGCCACCTTCGGCGTGCTCGCGCTGCTCATCGCGCTCGGTAACCGCGCCTACTGTCCAGCCTGCCACGCTGAGTGCTGGCGCCAGCACAGACTCGTCAACACGCCACCTTCGGCGTGCTCGCGCTGCTCATCGCGCTCGGTAACCGCGCCTACTGTCCAGCCTGCCACGCTGAGTGCTGGCGCCAGAACAGACTCGTCAACGCGCGTCTATCCGTAACGACTGCCAGCCGGGATTAATTTAACTTGCCTCCAAAGCACGAAGTAACTATTGTCACTGTATGTGTAATTCATATGGTCACGGTCCATGATCGATGGACCCGTGCAGCTGATACTTAGCCGCAGTAGTCGACACTTAGCATAAAGAGATTTCCCTGTACGTGTGGCGGAGCAGTAATGTGTGACTCGTGTGCAGTGGTGTGGGGCGTGGTGGGCGGCGGCCCGCTGTTCTGGAGCGTGTTCACCGTGCTGCACGTGTTCACCTTCCTGCTGCTGTCGCTGCGCATCTACTACGTCGGACAGTTCCGCCTCGGTGAGGACACACATTCTTAATTTCTTATTATTTAATGCACGTTCAAAGAGCCATCTATTAGTTGTTGAGTGTAATCATACATGTGGTACAATGTCGAGCATGGGCACAGAGAAGCAGAGTGTGCAGGAGGCGGTGGCGGCGCTGCCGTCGCGCGGGCTGCGGCCGCTGTACGCGCCGCGCCTCGTCATGCTGCTCATCGCCAACGCCGTCAACTGGGGCTTCGCACTCTACGGGTAACCGCCATCTCACCACATCCTTTTTTTAAACACTTTTATTATTTAAATGAATCAAAACGTTCCCCATTACAACTGATAGAAATCCTCCGTGTAAGTACTTAGTTCAGCAGCCGTCACCGCTGCGCTAATTGCGTATTATTTTCAACTAGCTTCTGCCAGCGACTTCGTCCGCGTTAGATTTTTACTTTGTGCAAAGAGAGGAAATAATAATCACCAGCCTATCCAATTATCTAAATCTATGCGTACCTTGCCTATTGGGATAAGTGAGTTGACAAATATAATCAGAAAGCTCTGAACTGCTTAGCTGTCGGAAGTTACACGTGTTATTGTAAGTCAACCATAAAAAATAGACATATTATGCTGTCGTGGGATATTTTTTACATAATTTTAGAACACTTCCTTCATACATGGTTTCTATATAGCTTTAACCAGTAAGGCTGCACACGCGACGGAAGCTTAAAAAATGGAGTAACTTTTCCCGTTTTCCCAACATTTCCCTTCACTGCTCTGCTCCTATTGATCGTAGCGTGATGAAATGTATCCTATGACCTGCCCAGGAGTATGAAAAATATTTGTGCCAAGTTTCATTAAAATCCGTCAAGTAGTTTTTGTTTCTATAACGAACATACAGACAGACAGACAGACAAAAATTTTACTGATTGCATTTTTGGCATCAGTATCGATCGCTAATCAGCCCCTGATAGATATTTTGGAAATATATTTAAGGTCTCTGCACACAGCAGGTGCGGCGCGGCGGGACGGGACGGCGACGCGACACAATGTACTAGATCGTCACGTCGCGTCGCGCCGGGATGGCTCTGTGTGGCGTCGTCCGTAATATCAAGTACATTACAACTGCTTAGTGTCACGTCGCCGTCCCGTCCCGCCGCGCCGCGCCGCGCCCGTTGTGTGCCTTTACCTTTAATGTACAGAACTGACCTCTACAGATTTATTATAAGTATATCTGTTTGGTCTAGTGGTCGCAAGCGCTATATAACGCGACCTATACCCTGCGATACGTGTGATGGAATGGCATTGTTCAGCCTAAGGGCCGGCTAATGGCTGTTTGGTGGAATGATATAATAATAAATATAAAGTATACGATAAAAAACACTACGGCTGTTTCTTGGCGACTCTGAAGTTTGCCGATGGACTTGCGAAGTCAAAGTATTTATTCGCGCTTCGACTTCGTATTCGATATTGCCTTTCTTGAAAATTCTGATGCGTAAGAAAGCTGATGTCCAACTTCGGAGTGGTGAGGTTATTTAGAGACGTGGTGGCGCGCGCAGACTGTTCACGCAGAGCGCGGACTTCGCGGGGCACCTGCTGTCGGTGCTGCTGTGCAACACGCTGCTCTACATGGTGTTCTACCTGAGCATGAAGCTGCTGCACGGCGAGCGCCCGCGCTGGTACGCCTGGCTGTTCCTGGCCGCCGGCGCCGCCACCTGGATGCCCGCGCTCTACTTCTTCGTGTCCGGCAGTTCCGACTGGTTCGTACAACGTTATACTTTTCCCCCAACTATTTGAGGACAGTCTAACCAGGGGCCCGATTCTCCTAATTTTACTTAAGCGACATACGATTCGCGTTCGACTCGATTCGACTGAGATCCAATCGTCTTCGAGAGTTTTACTAAAAGCTCCCCAACGCTCCTAACTTTTGTACAATGGGTTAATCAGCAACTAGCCTAAGCCGGAGTCGGGAAGTTAGCGGTATTACACGGTCCCCGTATCTGGGAGGGCACGTAAAGCCGGCGTATCGAATGCTACTTACCTAGTAGCAATCGTTGTTATAATTTTATTCCAAGTCAGTGGCTGTCAGGCAGATTTGCAATATAAGAAGAAGGCTAGATTCAGCAATTTATAGTCCTTCCCTAATGACTTTCGAGAATGAATAGTTGACTTTTGAGATGAACTGTAAAGCATTGGCATTAGGATGTGCAAGTGAGTGTATGTATTGCGGCGACAGGTCGGCGACGCCGGCGCAGTCGCGCGAGCGCAACCACGAGTGCCGCGTGCTGCAATTCTACGACTCGCACGACCTGTGGCATCTGCTGTCGGCGCTGGCGCTCTACTTCACGTTCAACGCGCTGCTCACGTGGGACGACGGGCTCGCCGCCGTCAAGCGCACCGACATCGCTGTATTCTAGACTTTACAATAAACTATTCAAACGAATCGCACCTCTTTTATTTCGTACTAAATTTTACCTGCCTCTTCGCGACCAATATATTGTCTTTCTAGTACACGTCAGTAGTCGATAATTCAAACCGCTTTTAGGATTCACTTGTTATTCAATTTTCACATTATTAACTTAAGCAGAATTGGGCCCCAGAAATTCTAATCGTTGTCGTCGAAAGACGTCAACTGCTGGACAAAGGACCGGTTGGACCGACAGCTGCATAGTGGAGGACCTTTATAACGCTACTGACAATGCCGTATGCGTAGCGAAATATTGGGCCTCCAAAATTTTAATTGCCCTCGACTCGCCAAGAAGAAGAAGCTGGACAAAGGCCTTCCCCCAACATTCGCCACTTTGCTTGGTCTTCAGCGATTCATAAGCGGCGACCCGCATCTATTGCTTTGCACTGACCTTGGCGAGATGGTCGAAATTCGAATCCTCCAGCAGTCCGATTCTAGATAGAAGGCAGAAACGAAACGTATTCAAATGTCAGTGACACAGTGACGTCACGTCAGCGATTGTCGCGTTCTCATTATTTTTATTTCGCAATTTCGAAAATATCTACATAAATTTATTGTTGTACGAGTAATAAGTGAAATATTAAGCACTGGCACACAGCATCGAAATGGATAATCAGTACTATTACAAATTAATGGCTAATTATCTTTCAAAACGGAACTGTGACGAGTCATTCATGCGATATTTTTTTGGTAAGAATTCGCTAAAGAAAACTCCAGAAGAGTTAGAACGGGCTGATGAGAGGAAAAGAAGACTGCAACGTGAACGATCCCGTCGATATAGAGCTCTAAAGAACGCTCGTCGCCAGCACGAGGGCGGCGGGAGCAGCGGCGGCCGGGACAGCGCGGACGGAGACGCGTCGCGCTCCAAGTCTCGCGCCCTGGTCCTCGAGGAGGAGTACAGCGACGGCGACGAGCCGCCCACGCTGTGTGACCTCAGCTACGACGACAAGTGGCGGGAGCGCGCTGCCTCGGACTGCGCTTCCGACGACAACTCGGCGCAGTCGGCGGCCGAGCTCGTGGACGCGGCGCTGGCGCCCCACGCGCCGCTCAGCCTGCGCGAGCTGCTCAGCTCGCCCAACGCCGAGCTCGACTACCCTACAGTGCACAGTCTCATGTTCCACTGGCTGCAGACGTAACATTGTGCTGTCCACACCCATTTTTATGCAACACCTTTGGCTCCCATCTACTTGTTATTCCAAATTTTACCTTAAATGAAGTGAACACTGGCTTGACTTATTATTAATCAGCACTGGTACTTGGCTGGCCAGCATGTAGGCAGAAATAACATAAAATGCAAGATTAACTTAGAAACAACAGTGAGTGTGGTAGTCTTACATATCAACGTGTTGCTGCTTTTATGATAATAATCAATCACATGTGTTGTCAGAACCGTCCTGCTATGATTTATTGAATAATTAGATTAGATAGTATTTTAAAATTGTATGAATGTAGATGTAATAATTTGTAATGGTTCAGGGTGGATTAGCAAGCTAAGCAATAGAGGTACAAGTTGGATTTACACTACACATTTATTCAAACTTCCCAAAAATCATGTGATTTGAAGGATGTTATTATTTTGATATTTTGTCCTTATTGTTTATGGTGATTTTTTTTCTCTCAAAGATTACTCAGCCACATCAACATTGGTTACAGCATACAAAGTCAATGTGAGACAGACAATAAATTAGAGATCAGTAATGCTCGCATCCTATAAAAAAGAAACTGTTTTCTTATGATTGGTAGCTCTTCATTGTTATTTCTGTGAGGCTTATGCAAAGCAATATTATTCATATACAGATCAAATTGAGTCTTTTTTATAGGAGCCAGGAATACACTTCAAAAGCTGTGAATTTTAATGTTTTGTTGGAGTCTGTTATCACCACAAATTACTAAGACCCAGTTGCTCCCTTTTGACTATAAGAATAACCAAACTATAACTAGCCGTAAACTTGCCTTGAAAATGGTTTGGTTAGTGTTAAAGGGGTTCAACTCGATGTAAATGTCTGTTATGCAAACAGCTCAACATCTTTAGAAACATATATTTCAGTTAGGGCTGGTTAGCAGGGATATGCAGAAAACCATGTCATGCCATTGCACTGATCAAGTGGTAGTCAGTAGTGCACTCAGCATGGTGGACGGTCTGTGCTACAGCTGCGCTGTACACAACAGTCACCAGCTACTAGCTCATAGAGTATTCCACTAGACAATAAGTTATAATAAGTTGCCATATCCTAATAATTAGATACTCAACAATTAGTTATTAGTTATTATACATAATCTTATCATATGAGCATAGGGAAAGTATAGAGTATTATATACCTATAGTTTGTGATACAAATGAATTTACATTTTGTGTGAAATCTACAATGTTAGGTATAACAGATATAGTGTAAGTTAGTGTGTGGAGCGTCGCCCTGAGGACGCTCCCTGCCTGTGCAGCGTGATGCAGTGCTTATCAGATGTACATTGTAGATGCGTGACACATTATTCTACATTAATAATTATTGCTAAAATAACATTCCTAAAAAAATCGCCTGCCCTGCATAAATAAATTACAAAGCATGCCAGTTGACTTTGTTGAACTAGACTGACATACACCACTTGACTTGATGTTGAATGAACTCTTTGAATTTCTTACTGCTTATGTTTGTTTGTTTTCCCTCGATATGGACCAAAGTGTGGGTTGCCTACCCACACATTTTTTAGGTACCTAGTTTCTCGTAAAATGTTTTGTCTTGTATAGTGTGTACCAGTCAAGCTGTTAATGAAAAGAGGATACTCAATTTCCCACTTATACATTTGTACCTAGGTACTTACTTCTTTTTGAATCATCGTGAAAACTTGATGCTTTCCTAATTTGCATTTATGTAACAATACTCTGAATGTTATTTATTACCTTGCTCTCTTGTTTTTTTTTTTACATATTCATAAATATTGTTAGGTATCTATAATCTTATTACTTTTAACTTCATGAACAAATACATTATTCACATAATTCACAAACAAAATATGTAATATTAAAGGTAGTAATTACATAAAATGTAATTTACATGGTTGTTAAGTTATAAGCTTGTTCTAAATGTGGGTACCTCCACGAGATTATGAAGTAATTTATTCAATATTGCATTATTGCCAGCTGCTGACATAGTGCTTGAACTATACTATACGAATTGTATAATAATATAGACCGGGGGCCCGATTCTTCTAATTTTACTTAAGCGACATACGATTTACATTCGATTGAGATCCAATCACGACTCGATTACGATTGAAGCGTATGTGGCATTCCGCTATTTTTTCTTTGAAATAAACGCAATAATAAATCATTTTGTCTGCAAATGATTTACGATTGCAATATGATTGTAGAGCAAACTACCGTATAGACCAAAATAGCAGACCAATTGCAAACCAATCGAATGTCGTTGGAATATGATTGGTATTATGTATCAGTAGCAGAATGTCCGATATGGTTAAAACTGCTATTGCGATCATATTGCGATTCAATTTCTATTCGATTTTGACATTATTAACTTAGGAGAATCGGGCCGCGGGATCCATACGAATGTAATATAATGTAGAAGAGATGATCTTGATCAGAACTTTGTTTGCATTCGCGCATTTTATTTCGACTTTGGATTACGCCTACACAGATGCAATCTAGATATATTTACAAGCAAGGTCATCTCTGATGGGTCACCAGGTTATGTCCGTCTAGAACACGCTTTAGGCAAAGACGAAACAATGTTTGATTAATAAGCAATGACATTACTTACAATTTACATTTTACGTAATGAACCCGAGTAATGGTAATGCCGCTATGTAAATCGTTAGGCAGGCACGTTTAGTTTTAAGGAAACTCCAGAAAACATTTAGGCCAGTGATAGGTCCTGCGCGGGCAACTGGGTGTCCCTATCGCTCCTGTTGGTGCTTTCCGTCGCATGCACGACTCGACTGCCGAAGGAGGGTACACTGTTCTCATTTTCTTTATTTTTTTAGTATTAGTAGATACTGGCTTTGATACTAAAACATGTTGTAAACGGTGCGTATTCTAAACGAAATCTATATTTTGTTAGAGCAAGATATTTTGTTGTTAGGATTAAGGACAGTGCTAGATTAGAGTGCCATTAGTCACGTGGTGCCCGGCGGGCGCACACTGCGCTGCAGGCCTGCGTTGCCTTTGAAGAACAAAAGTTTAAGTAAAATATAAAGTATGCGTAGGTACTGTAAAGTAGTGCCATATTAAAGAGCTTCCTGTCTATTTTTAATTGGGCTTTTATTTTTTGCATATCCAATATGTACCAAAACTACCGTCCGTCCAGACAGGATAATGTAGGCTAGATAGACTCAATAACATGAAACTATCTATTCATCATAGCAAAAATAGGTAATAATTTTGAAATGTCTCCCCCCCCCAACCGAAATAACCGCAACCTCCCCTGAATTGGAAACATTTTAAAACAATAAAATAATTACAGCCCTTTCACGAGGCAGTCCAGCGCATTTTACTGGATCCTGCAAAAACGGACGCTGTGTTCACACGTAGTTCAGTTTTGCAGAAGGCCGGTCCTGCCAAACTGGACTGCCGTGTGAAAGGGCTGTATCCTGTTTTTTTGACCATTCCTAGTGATCAGGGACCCGATTCTACTACTTTTACTTAAGCGATATACGATTCACATTCGACTGAGATCCAAACACGACCCAATTACCATTGAGGCTTATGTGGCATTCCGCTATTTTTTCTTATAAATAAACGTTTTTATCCGTTTCTGTGAATCAATTATTATGAATCCTTATGAATCATATTGTCTGCAAATGATTTACCTACGATTGCAACATGATTGTAAATATGACAGATTACCCTTTTTAGACCAAATGTCAGACCAATGACAAACCATTCGAATGTAAAACGATTGGTTTTAAACATTGAGTTTTATATTAGTTGTAGAATGCCCGCTAAGGTTAAAACTGCTACTGCGATTCAATTTCGACATTATTAACTTAGCAGAATCGGGCCCCTGGAGTCCAATGAAACCGGTTAAAAATACTACGCTGTCACGACATCCTGAGCTTATATTTCTTTATTTATTCCTTCATTTCAGGCAACCAGGGCCCATAAAAATACATATACATAAAACACTCATAAACTAATACATTGATTTACACCCACATAGATCTGCTTGTAGATAGTTTTCCATTCTAGTAAGTCAATGTCAGCTAGATTATAACTCAAAGTCAAGGTAGGTAGGTACTACGTAGGTGCTACACAGACGACACTGGGTCACAACGCAACTACCAATAAGATGAGAGCAGAGCAGCACATCAGGGGCACGATTTTGCTATTTTACTTAAGCGACATGCGATTCACCTCCGACTGAGGTCCAATCATGACTCAATTACGATTGAACCGTATGTGGCATTCCGCTATTTTTTCTTATAAATAAACGTTTTTATCAGTTTCTGAGATTCAATAATGAATCATCATATTGTCTGCAAATGATTTAGGATTGCAATATGATTGTAGAGCAGACTACCCCATAAGCCAAATAGCAGGGGCCCGACTCTCCTAATTTTACTTAAGCGACATACGATTCACATTCGACTGAGATCCAATCCCGACTCAATTACGATTGAAATAAAAGTCCTTTTCTGTAATTCATTTTAAGTCATAATGAATAATTTTGTCTGCAAATGATTTACTTACCTACGATTGCAATGATGATGATGATTGCAGAGCAAACTACCGTATAGACCACAATCACAAAAATAGCAGAATGTCATTGGAATATGATTAGTCTTATATTAGCAGCAGAATGCCCGCTAGGTTAAAACTGCTATTACGAATAAATTTCGACATTATTAAGACTGCTATGTTATGTAGCGTTCCTGCTGTGTCAATCTGGCGGGACGTTATTAAAACACGCTTATTAAAACATTTTTATTAGTTTAGTGTTTATCTTTATTTTTACACCATATATTAATATCATATAATATGTACATTCATAATGATGACACAATTTTTATTTTAGCACTTACATAATAAGTAGATACAATGTACGTTATTGCTATATTTGGGTCTCTCGAAGTCTTATTGTCTGTATCACAGTAGGTAAACAGCCTTTTCATAAATATGATATAGAAATCCTTAGCAATAACAATACTAATAACTAGCCGTTTTCCCGCGGTTTCACCCGCGTCCCGTGGGAGCTACTGCCCGCACCAGGATAAAATATAGCCTATGTTACTCGCAGATAATATAGCTTTCTAATGGTGAAAGAATATTTTAAATCGGTCCAGTAGTTTTTGAGTTTATCCATTACAGCCAAACAAACAAAGTTTTCCTCTTTATAATATTAGTACAGAAGTACAGATTAATTAGGTAGGTACTTATACGTAGGATATGTTATTTTATTTAGATAATTGATTTAAAATAATTATGTATCTACATGGGCACCCGATTCCTGTGAGGTCTACCTACATATTGCACAGTTAATATTTTGTTTGGATATTTCGGTGGGTAAGTAGGTATGTAAGTTCTTACTAGAATAGTGAGTCGTACAGGCCTGCGTGACACGCAAGCGTACCGGAGAGTCGTAAGCGCAGTCAGTGGAGTGGAAAGCTTGTTGTTAATCAAACAGTAAGGTAAGGCAACAGTCCATTTTTTTAAACTGTAAAAGTTAATTAGAAGTATAATGTATGCGGTTCTGTGCGGGCGCGCAGCAGTGCTTGGCGCGCCGCCGGCCGAGCGGCGCGAGCGGTGCGAGCGGTCCGAGCCGACGCCGACGCCGACGCCGAGCGCCCAGCGGCCTCGCTCGCTCGCGTGGGCGCCCGCGCGCCGCCGCCGGCTCGCTAGTCGGTAGTGTCGCCTACTCTCCTTCACAATAATTATGAAAACCTGCACCATGTATAAAATAACTTACGTGACACGGAAAAAACAGGTAACTTTCTAAAGTAAATGCTTATTAGAACGAATGTTTAAATCATCTTGTTTTGAATTATCTAACTATAACATTCACATTATGACTAATATGGTCCATCTCCAATAGAGGCACTAACAGAATTTTTTAATGTATTGCTGATGGTTAAAGAGAGTGGGAAGCCGCTGGCGCTCGGGCTTGCCATCTCACCGTGACAGACACCCTCGAAGTCGTCGGCGTTCAGGGAATATATCATTGCTCCCCCTAAATCGTTTTCTATGATAAATTTAGCTTTCTCCATAACACTTTGAGGGCCTTCATAAGACACCCATTCCTGTTCCCTATATAAATATGGAACTTTGGCTTCATTATCTTGCACAATGGTGACATTGCTAGCATTTGACACAAATGTACACACATCAGGATAGTTGATAAATCCTGAAGAGCCGAGAGATCCAAACCCAGATGCTGGACTACTCACTTGATGATTGTTAGCATTGACTAAGGAGAATGTATGGCCATAAGTAGGAATGCCAACCACAATTTTAGTGCGATCAAGCCCTTTGTCACGGTACATTTGAACTGTGTAGTTAATGTTCAGTGTAGCCAAGTACAGCTGTTCGGTGCTTCGCCGATACAGTGGAGAGTTGAAACCAGTGAAAGGAGTAAACTTGGTAAAGTAATGAAAATCATATGTCATGATATTTACAAAATCAACATATTGATTCAACTGGTCGACATCATAGGAAACATCAACTATAGTCTGTTGAGCAGCAGCAGCCACAGTTAGAACATAGTTCTTTTTTTCTCTAATATATTCCATACGGATCTCTCGAAGTAGTTGTGAGAAATGTTGCCTTTCACGACCACCCACTTGTGAACTATGTAATGCTGGAAATTCCCAGTCAAGGTCGATCCCATCTAAGCTATAATTTCTCAGCAAATACTTAATGGACTTAATAAAAGTTTTTCTAGATTGATGGTTTGACACCATATCTGGAAAGCCATTATCATTTTTGGCACCTCCCACTGACAAGAGAATTTTGAGGCCAGGATTGTCATGCTTGAGTTTCACAATATCAAGTAATGTATTATACTGATACTTTTCTAATGAGATCTCATTATTAACCACTCGAGCAAAAGCAATGTTGATATGAGTACATAGGTAGGGATGAATATCAGCCGGCATCAGCTGACCGGTGCCACTCTCACTGGGGAAGTTGTAGTAACAGGATATTACTTTAGATGGTGCCACTCGGGATACATTATACCTTAGCAAGTGTTCAACAACAATGTCCTTTATAACTTGCAAGTCCTGAAGCGCATTGTCTTCTCTGTGCCAGGAGTGGTAAACAGCAACACATGCTGCGGCAGAGCATAACACAATCACCAAACAACTTGCCACTGCCAACGCCCTCTCACTGCACTTTGAAGTAGGCTCTTTGTTCCAACCATATTTATTTATCAATATAATTTTGTCAGCTGGTGGTGTTTTATATTTTCTTTCTGTCTTTAAGGCGTTATTCGCCATTGTACAAGTAGGTATCTGAAAACGTAGAAACCTATCATGTAACAAAATCGTATAATATTTGTATAACATACAGCAGTACTAAGACTACCCACTGACCCAGTAATCTTTAAATAAATAATAGCTCGAGAGTTTGCTGTTGAAATACAGGAAAATACTGATACATAGAGAGAACAAAAGGAAACTAAAAAATTCGCATCCTATCCGATAGTGCATTCTGCATTACCTACCTGCTAGTTAGCGTCGATATGAGCGGTCGAGTAAAGATACAATATATTTTTGGTGGGACTATATACACTTCTGAAACATTGGTTTGTTATAAAAGTAAATAAGATTAATCAAATTCCACTCTTTGACAACAATCAAACCTCATATCTCATAAACTAAACTTAAACAATTCTGACTTTCATGACGAAGAACAAACAAAACAAGAAACCTTACGTCAGTTGTAAATGAAATGACAGATGACAGACAGGACAGATGCTCTGGCTGGCTGTGTCATGGCTGTGTGCTGCTGTGCTAATGCTGTGCCTTTGTGCTGTGCTAAGCTAACCATAGACACAAGACCTTCAAAGTTTCTATGGTTTGGTTACCGTAAAAGTTAAATGTGCAAACCATCCTAAAAGCAACTATATTTTATATTATAATAGTAATATTGCAGACTCCCAAATCAAAATTGAATTTCAAATTTCAGTTTTCTGTTTTAGAGAAAGTAATTTTTGCAAGTTTTTGAAAAATATATAACTGACTTCATGAACAAAAAGACAATTTTTACCATTAATTGACATTGACATTGCGGTGACAATGAATGATGACAATGACAAGGGACTCACGATTGACGATTCATGATTGTTCGTGACCTGACCAATTTTGTTGATTGATTCTAATATAAATAGTTTACTTGAAATGCAGTTAAATTACCAAAATTTTATTTAAGAGTCTGGTTGGACGTGTCATTGTTGGCACTGTCCTCAAACCTAGCCTGTAAATATTTAATATGGACGAAGCGTCCATGAATCGTTATGAAAAACAATTATATACTGTTTTCAAAAAGTTCGACGTAGATAACGAAGAAGCCTTAGATAGATCAGCAGTTCACAAACTTTGTGACGCATTACAGCTCGAAGATCGTGGTGCTGCCCTTGTCAATACACTCTTCGAACGGCGATCAGATCGCGTCACCTTCGCCCAGTTTCGGAACGGCCTGCTTGCCGTGCTGGGTGGTACAGGGGAAGACACCTCGCGCGCCGTGCCTGCACCGCCAGCGCCGCAGCCGCCTGCCGACCCGCCACAGCCCGACCTGCCGCCGCATCACAGTGACGAGGATTCTTCTGGCCGCGAAGTGGCCCCTAAATTTGTATTCGGGTCCAAAAAGTATGGACGTCGATCGAGGCCTTCGCGTTCAGGACCCGCTTTAGATGAGGTGCCGAGTCCGCGCTCCTCTTCTGCGTCTCGCCTCGACACCGATGATAAAAGAGCCAAACAGCGAATGAGATGCAGGCGAAGTGCCTCTGCAATGGAGAGTCGTGACGACACAGTCGCTCTCGAGGACGTCAACGAGACATTCGAACACGACCGGCGTATAGACCGAGATGAAGCGCTCGCCTTGTGTCGCGGCCTAAACATGGATGGTATCGACCGGCGGCTTGTAGAGCGCATATTCGATGATGCTGGAACCACAGACACTACAGTGGGCGAGTTCTTCGATCGCTTAAACTCGTCACTTACTACTACTATGGAAGAGGCTACGCGTGAAGTACGAGGTACCCCGGCTATCGGTGATAGCGAAGGCGACACAGTCGACGACGAGGCAGCCGGTGGGCTGGCCAGCGAGCTGGTGCTGGAGGCGTGGGAGCGCGCCGGCGTGCAGCAGCCGCGCCGCCTGCTGGCCGAGCTCGGCTTCCCCGCCGCCGCGCTGCGCCCGCCCGACCTCGAGCGCGCGCTGGACGCCGAGCTGCGCGCCCTGCCCGAGCCGCCGCACGACGCCGCCGCGCTGCTGCTGCGCGCCGCCCTGGCGCTGTGCCGCCTGCGCCTGGAGCGAGCCCGCCGCCGCGCCGACCTGGCCACCGCTGAGCGCGACAAGCTCCGCGGCGACGTCGCCGAAGCTAACAGACACGCCAGGATTCTAGCGCAAGAAGTTGACGAAAGTCACGCTCGTATCGAGGCCGAATTGAAAGCGAGCCTCAAACGTGCAGAGGCGCGGCATGCGGAGACGACCCGCCAGACCGCTGCCGAGATCACAACCGAGCGGGAACGCGCCGCCGCAGCCCTGGCGCGCCTGGAGGCCGAGGTCGTACGCCGCATCGACCTAGAGGGGCGCCTGCGCGGTGAAATAAGTGGACTCCGAGACCGCGCCGACGAGGCAGAGGCCCGCGCTGCGGCCGCGGAGGAGCGCTGCGCGGACGCGGCTCGCGAGGCCGCGCGCCTCGCCGGCGAGCTGCGCGAGGCGCAGGCGCGGGCGGCCGCGGCACATGACAGCGGCGCCCCCGCGGCGCACGCGGCCGAGCTGCGGCGCCTGCAGCGGGAGTGCCAGCAGCTGCGCGACCGCAACGACGAGCTGTGCGCGGCGCTGGAGACGCACGCGCGGGGGGCGGCGCCCGACGAGGGGGGGGCGGCGTCCGCGCGGGGGGACCTGTCTAGCGAGCTGCACTCTTTGCTCACTCATGAAAACTCTGAGGTGAGCACAATATACCACATAAATAATAAGACAATATATATGTAACTAAGTGACACCACCTCCTTCCTGGGCCAGTGATCTGTTTTACTCTCGTGTTCAGGAGACATGAGACTTGGATATAGAAAATGTTCCATTTGAATTCTCTTTCTTCTGACTTAGTTTGATTATTAAGTCTCTATAGTGTATCACTGTCTTCGCTGTTTACCAGGATTTGCGTATTTTTGTTTGCGCTATGCTGAGCTATGAGTCGGTAGCCATGACCATGTATGACATCTTTAACATAATCCTTGTCTTATGCTTATTAACTATATGTGCATTATGTCGTACACGTATGTAACCAAGCATGGATGCAGGGGGGTTAATGACCTCCTCCGGTTTGGGTCCAGAACCTATATGGACCACTAATTGAAATTGATAAACACAATGTTTTAATATGTTTTGGTCCCATTATACAATTAGTAAGTATCAGATAAAGTCAAAGTCAAATCGTTTATTTCATTTAGGCCTTTACAAGCACTTATGAATGTCAAAAATTATAAATAGGTTTGATTCTAGTTGCCCATTCCAAAAGTAGCTTCCTATGGAGAAGAATGGGCAAGAAACTCCATGGTTACTCTTTTAAAAATAATAGGTACTAGCTTCTACCAGCGGCTTCGCCCGCGTGGTGTGTTGATAAACAGTAGCCTGTGTTAATCCAGGGTATCACCTATCTACATACCAAATTTCAATCAAATCGGTCCAGCCGTTTTTGCGTGATTGAATAACAAACATACATCCACAAACTTTCAACACATGTGTACATTCTCACAAACTTTCACATTTATAATATAAGTAGGATAACAAATTGTATGCATTGATACATACTATAATAACATGCAAAGATCATGTAGATAGTTTCTGTCCTGAGTGAATAGGTAGATTTTTGCAGAAAAATTCGTGCTAGCTGCACTTGCACCCTATTCTTCATTTGCTCTTATTAGGTTTTCGGGGAAAATGGGACTATTCCATTACTAAGAATCTGCTGTCTGGCTGTCACCATTCTGAATCTCATGAACCCTTTTCTTTTTTTTAAGTAGTATACCCTTATACCTTTAGCTGAAAAATATAAAGAATGTATTATTGTTGCTGCTATAACAACAAATACTGACAAGTAGAAAAAGGAATAGTTTTGGGGCTCTCATACAAAAAACTTTTTTTTGCTCTTTTGAACAGATTGTGACTCGCACTTTTAGTGCTCAAACCACATGAATGTTTGTACAATCTTGATTCCAGGATTGTGATTCATCTCCAGTGAGTTTAGACCAAAAGATTTCTGGCCACGTGGATGCGGTTGCAATACTTCGAGAGATCTGTGAAATCGTTCGCGACATCCCCAGACCGGCGGAGTGTCCGCAGTGCGGCGACGTGGCGGCCGCCGTCCGCCGCCTCCCCGCGGCCCGCGTCCACGCCGCCGCGCAGACCGACGCGCCCGACCACGACCTGCTGGCAGACGCCGAGCGCCGCCATCGTGACGAGAAACAGAAGCTAGCCGGCCTCATCAAGTGAGTACAGCTAAACGAGCCGCCAACACTGCTCGTGCTAAACATTTCAACATCGACGTGTTTACAGGGATCTCGAGGGCAGCCTCGAGCAGATGAAGGCGGAGTACGACAAGTGCGAGGACTACTGGAGCAGCAAGCTGGACGAGGAGCGCGACGCCTGGGCCGAGGAGCAGCGCCTGGGCGACGAGCGCCTCGCCGACCTCGTCGCCAAGATCGGCGAGTACGAGCGCCAGTTCGCGCCCGCGCCGCCCCTGCCCACCATCGACGAGCGCCTCAGCCTCGAGGCGCAGGTCACCGACCTGGAGGACGAGTTCCAGCGCTACCGCTCGGACAAGGAGGCCGAGCTGAGCGCCGCGCGCGCCGAGTGCTCGCGCCTGGCCGCGCGCCTGCAGCGACTGGAGGCGGAGCGCGGCGCCCGCGCGGAGGCGGAGCGCGAGGCGGGCGCGGGCCGCGCGGCGCGGGAGGTGCGGGAGCTGCGCGCGCGCACGGCGCGGGCGGAGGCGGCGGCGCGGCGGCTGACGGCGCGGCTGGCGGCGGCGGACCTGCTGGTGAAGGACCTGTACGTGGAGAACTGCCAGCTGGCGCACCGCCGCCCGCTCTGACGGCGCCGGACGTTCGCCGTGTCGCAATGTTCGACACGAGTGCCTTCACTAATTATTCTGTGCAAGTAGGTACATAATCTCACACTCATGATCACTAAAGGCGCACTGTCACGATTTGTGGCTTCTTGCATCAAAATCATCATTTTGACCAAACATTCAATTGTTGTTTCTCGTATACCTATGTAATATGCAGCGTGGCGGGCGGGCGACGCTCCTGCTGCCTCTCATTCAGAAAAGTACGCTTTGTGTCCACACTTCCGCACCGAGGTCTCCATAGCTGTAGCACGGTCATATGATCTCAATATGTGGATTGTCGCATTTCGACACGACCTTTCATTTTCTTAAATAAGCAGAACTGCCAAGCTCGTTATGGCCATCATTTCTCCTATAAGAACAATCTCTTTTACATAGTTTTAGTGTAAAAGTTTTAACTTTAGTGAAAAGCAAGTTATATTCTAACAAGTTCTATTGTAAATCTGATCTTGGTACGTTACTACAAGGAATGGGGCGTTTTAACTTATGAATGTCATAGAATTTTCAGATCGTATAACGAAACCTCATTGTCATCAACAATTAGAAAATTTGAAAATAGGGACTAAAAATTAAATAAAAGGAGAAAAGAAGAAAGATTTTGAAAACAATTTGTAGTGATTTTCTTGAACCAATCCACATAGAGGGCTCAACGCAATGTTTTTATTAAACCTTGGCATATTGGCAAAAGCCCAGTTACGTAGTAGGTACAACGCCATCTGCCATATTCTTGGGAACTATTTTTTTATTCTTAAAAAAAGAAAACCTCCCACTAAAGATAAATACCACTAATATAATGATGGTCATACAATGCAACGATTAGTAACGGAATCTTTTATAACTCATTAAGAGCGCTATTACAAAATCGAATCGCTCAGGTTTAGGTAAATTAGACGATAGCCGGCAGCACTTGCGCGCGTGTGCGTCTAGTGAAATACGCAACGCACACCTGCGGACCGCCACGCGGCACAAACAAACTTGAGACTTTGCCACTTTTATTTTCGAAATAGTTTATTGGTTTTATAGTTTATGAAATATTATTTGTACCGATGCATTTTATAACCTAGAATAGCTCGATTGAGTTACAATAAACAAATAATCGTTTACAATTTTTAAATTATTTAATCGACAACCAAACTTTTCACCATGTTTATCAATTAGGTATAAGTAATTGATTTATAAAAAAACTAAAATCTATAATTCGTCTTCCATGTATTGTATCTTCATTTTCCTGCAACAATAAAAACTAGGAATGTAAATAGTTTATTAAAACAAATATGTCTGTTGCGAGTGACAAAAAATACTTACCATATTATTTGTACTGGTATCCGATTGAGTCTGATAATCTGAATTAAATATGCTTTCATTATCCTGCAAGAATCAAAGATATCCAATAATATTATTATGCACCAGCGAAACTAACGACGATGACATTTACGTACATATTTCTATATAACCAACATCAAAAAAAGAGAACCCAATCTATAACATTTTCGCATTAGAATATCATGGGTTAATACTTGTGTATATTACATTTCAATCAGATCATTATAACTAATAAATAAAATAAAAACTCACTAGTATCAAAACGAGTTCGTTGCGCAGGTTGCGCTATATTTTTCGAGCTCCGGCGAGTTTGCGCGGCGCAACAGCGAGCGATACGTCCTCCCTCGATAAGCGCTTGGCGCCTTGGCGCTGACTAAAGTTGAACACCGCGCGTCACAAGATTTATATTGATTTTTGCATTGCAAACAAAAATTATTTTAAAATATTGTTTTACTTTTAAATAGACCAATTTTTTTTTCAAGCTTTATAACAATACCACCTTAATTATTAAATATGTTTTATTTGAATTTGGATTATACTTTCATAGATAAAAAATATAGTTTTGTATGGAAAATTGTCAGTAACTCTCAGTTTTATAGAATTATTTTTGGTGTATTAATGTATGAAATGTAATAAATTGGTGTAAGCAACAGTGGCGAGGGGTGGTTTAATGAAATAGGGAAGCCGCAGCAAAAAAATAACTGGGGGGGGGGAGTACTCAGGGATGGGGGGAGAGGTAATGGAGGTAATTTCTCAGTCCACCTTTTAGCACTGACTGAGAGACTGATAGTTTGAACATGTTTTCTCGAGAAATTCGGCAGATTATTAATATCTATAAAACTTTATTATCTTTACATAAAATAAGTTCCTTCCTAAAGTAAATAATCTGTCGGAAAACGTCTAACGCGATAAATGCTATCCTAGTTAAGTTTTAAAAGTAGGTACACTAAAAAGAAACCTGATGCAAACTGTCTACGTATCAAAATAACTCATTTCAACGTAGGTATCTCTATTTTCACTAAACACACTGTACTTATACCGAGTACCAGGTCACAGTGCGATCGCGGGGATTAGTAGAGTAATGATACTGCCAACTACTTAATCAAAATTATATACCTGGTGAACACAAAAAAACATGAATTCCCAAGTAGGGTCATTAAATCGCGGAGAATCTTAACACCGCGATTCAGGATTTGCATAAAAATGCACAACGCCATCTATGTTGACATAATGTAACTAAAACACTTAAACTAACATAAAATATTGTACACACACGAACTATGTCATTTCTAAATGATACACACACTAATAAATTCAATTAAGTAATACAAAGAACAAATTGTTAATGGTATTATCTAAAACAAAATAAGAACAATGAGAGTGAATTTGTCTGATTTGTTTGTTTACTTAATACTCGCGCGTAGACAGATATAGCTGCTCTACTCTTGACGCGTTCTTTCTCGTTCACTCGCGAGTTTTGATTGGCTGGAACCCGCTCCGTGAGCCGGCTTACCGCTCGCCCTTATGCCGCGAACATCGCCCGGCGCGGCGTGGATGACGTCACGCAAGCGTAGTTTTGTATGGAGGAGGAAGCCGCGGCTTGTTTAGTAGGAGCAAAATGTGTCAAGTAATTTATAGTCAATTTTTTTACGGTGGTAGGCGTTTTGTTATACCTACATATTTAAATTGTGTGGTTTAAATGATTATATTAATTATACCTATACCTATATTATAACTTATACCTATGAAATTCGAAAGGGAAGCCGATGGGAATCGGCTTATAAGGACGCCTCGCCACTGGTAAGCAAGCACAAGTACAAGATATCGTTGTATCTTGAACATTTTTATAAATGGTTAAATTGCTATATCCTCGTAGTACTGAAGCATCAAAAGATTCCCAAAAGCAACATTTTATGAAACATCCTTTGCAGAGACAAAGATTTTACTGATGTACGTGGACAAATTAAAATATTTATTGAAAACAGACCCAAGATAAATGATCAAACTTTCTTAATCTTATTTTTGTTTTTTTTTTTGTGACTATATCCAAAGCATAATGACGCATCAAAACTCGTATAAAACTCGAAAATTTGTGATAGCCCTCTTAATGACAATATTCGTGTAAAATATTCAGCGAATGTAATTAAATCATATTGAAAGATCGTAACATTCATGATCACATTCCACGAACATAACTTTGAATGCTGAATTTCGCATTTTTTATTGTTAGTGTATTTTTAGTTTTCTGTTGATGATGTGCTTGTGTCACAGTTTGTAGAGTCCCCGGGCTAGCGTGAAACTTGTGCTGTTTTGCTCGTGTCAATCATACTATACAAGTGTGTCGAGGTGCCGCGCGACGGCGCTATATAGTCGCTGCGACACGCATGCCATCATATCGCATTACCACCTGACCCATAGTTTTTGTCAAATCTTTACTAAATATTGTTTTTGATGAAACCCGCCAAATTGGAATACCTCCCCTGTCCTGGTTTATGCCTGTACAGAACTCCGCCAAGCATGTCCTCCAGTGCGTGACGTAGTTGAGCACAGGTGCAGATCTGCTAGCTGACACTTTGTCATTTGATGTCCAAAATGCTTTATTTGCTGCCGGCGTGTCTCTGGGGCCCGATTCTCTAAGTTGATAATGTCAAAATTGAATCGCAGTAGCAGTTTTAATCATTTCGAGCATTCTGCTACTAATAAAAGACCAATCGTATCCCGTTTTTTTTTTCTTTAAAATAATATAAATGTTTTAATTATTTTCTACGATTCAATAAATGAATCATATTGTCTGCAAATTATTTACGATTACGACATGGTAGACCATGTTGCAAGCTACCGTATAGACCAAATGGCAGACCAATCGCAAATCAAACGAATGCCATTGGAATAAGATTGGTCTTTTATTAGTAGCAGAATGCCCGATATAGTTAACACGTTCGCGTGAGCAATCTCATTTTTAAATGTTGGTACTGTGGCGCACCTTTCGCAATAGCAGTTTTAAATTTTGTCAATATTAACTTAGGAGAATCGAGCCCCAGTACTTTTTAAAATACTTAAATATCTACCATTGTTTGTCGTGAATTGCATTGTGTAATAATTGTTTGTTGTGTACCTATTGCATGTTTTGTATTGGATTTTTTACACAAATACAAAACTTCGTCCCCAGCAAAACATTTTATGCGTTGTGTTTACCGACATTATAACTGATTATTTTATTAGTTAGAATAATACAATAATAAGTAGGTAATGATGTATTGATAAACAGTTAAAATGTATGAGTATGAGCTTAAGTAGCGGCCGTACGAGTGGAAATAACGCGACAGTGGCGCGAGTCCCGCACAGGACGCCGAATGTCGGGGGTTGAGTGGGGCGAGAGCTGTACCTTAAGGCGTCGTCCTAATTGGCAGCGATCGCGCATGGCGCGATGCGTTTTTCATCTCACGATCTCACTTGCGAGGTTCCGAGGTTCAAATAGGAAACTCTGATGAAATCTGTATGTTTGACCTCATCGTTTGACGAGAACGCATCGTGTCATCGTGCGATCGCTGTCAATTGGGACGACGTCTTAGATGAAAAACGCATCGCACCATCGCGCGATCGCTGCCAATTAGGACGACGCCTAATACAGTTAGTACCTACCGGAATTATTCAAAGTTCCATTCAATTTGTAAATTACGCCAACGAACATCGGTACATATCCTTGCTGGTAAATATATCTATTGTTTGTTACATTGAATTGAATATATGAATGCGCTGGAACAGTGCCTGAACTATGTAATAAGTCAATGAAGATAGTGCTGACATTAAAAGTAATGTAGTTTAATGTATATTGTTCCTCACGACTCGGTCAGTGCCGTCGAAGCTTGACCATAAACGATTTGTAAACTTGCTGTGTTACGTAAGTATAATAAATTATATTATAAAGGTACTACTGGAATTGTATACAGAAAGGAAATCTTCGGAATTTCCGCAATGTTGCGAATGGAGAAATGTTCGGAGTTTTTACATATTTTATGTATTTTCAAAATATACACTTACATTACATTATACATATTATAAATTTCGGAAATGAATCGTTTCTCCGAATGTGGATGAACCTTACTTGAGACAATTCCAGTAACAATGTGAGACTGTGACGTGATCTGTCAGTGCGGCGTATTGTACGCGGCCAGGCCCGACACTCATTGCGTTTATATTAAAGTGTTGATCATATCATATGGGTTTTATTTAAATAATCATAATATCGCTGGCCTATGTTTTAAATTCAGAAAAGAAATTAGTAGTTCCTGATCACAATATCGTAAGCTATTGTTATCAAATCACCTACTATTATGAATATCCTAGCTGTTGTCCTTGTACTGAAAGTCGTAGGTAACGGTCGCCTAGTGGAGACCCAGCCGCACAGGTAACAGTGCATGGCTTTAGTTTCGGGTAAGGCGAAGAAGAACCAATGTAACTTTGATAATTGGCATGTAATGTAAGTATCTATCTACTTTTGGTTGAGTCCCTATAGATGATGAAAAATATCTCTTTAAACCTGGAACTCAATTCTTCTAATTTAATTTGTCACTTGAATATCAGTTAAAAAAAGTCGTGGTGGCCTAGTGGGTAAAGAACCAACCTCTCGAGTATGAGGGCGCGAGTTCGATTCCAGGTCAGGCAAGTACCAATGCAACTTTTCTGAGTTTGTATGTACTAAGTATATCTTAGACACCAATGACTGTGTTTCGGATGGCACGTTAAACTGTAGGTCCCGGCCAGTGGCGGCCCTAGGGGTGTGCGAACTGTGCCATCGCACAGGGCCTCGCGCTTATGGGGGCCTCGCGCTACAACCCACACTAATATAAGAAAAATATATATCTGGTCCAAGAAAAAAAGTGTTTTTTTTTTTTCTTTATTTCTAATTTATTTTGCGTTTACTTTTTGAGTCCTCAATTTAACAAAAAGTTGGAACACCAAAGTAACAAAAACAACTGGCTCTCGATCCAGTCACGGATTCTTTTTATTTGTTTAATTTGAGAGTCCTTAAAGAAACAATAAAAAAATTCGCGCTCGCTACGCTCGCGGCTGTTCACTTGCCAGTGCCTGTCCTTCTAACTTGATTAGAATACTTTTATGTCCCAAACTCAAAAATTTTCGCGCTCGCTACGCTCGCGAATTCACCTTCCGCTGTTGTTCATTGTACAAATTTAGGTGCTTTAATGACCCAAAACTCAAACATTTTGGCGCTCGCTACGCTCGCGAGTTCACCTTCCACTGTTGTTTATTATACATGGTTTAGGTGCTTTAGTGACCCAAAACACAAACATTTTCGCGCTCGCTACGCTCGCGAATTCCCCTTGCATTGTTGTTTATTATACAAGTTTAGGTGCTTTAGTGACCCATAGCTCAAAAATTTTTGCGCTCGCTACGCCCGCGGGTACTTCACTTTCCACTTGTTTTTTTTTTTTTCCTTTTTTAAGTTGAACCTAGGAGGCAGCGCCGCTTTTAGGTCCTTTTATTAACAAGAAAATAACTCCTAGCTTCCATATAAACTTTCTTCAGCCTTACTTATAAAAATCAACAAATCATCTTCTAAGCATTGTTTTAAGTAATTACTACTTAAAGCCTTAAGTAGTGATTAAATTATTTTGACCTATAAACGTTGCTTAAGCATGTCTTAAGTAATGAACAGATAATGACATAAAAACATACTAATTTCTCAACACTATCGGAATGTTGGTAGCTTAAAAAAATATTTGTCATCAAAACGTTGTGTAATGGCAACAATGGCATCCGTAAAATATAAAATTAAAAAGTTGAGCTGTCAATAAACCGGAAATGAAAAATCAGCTGGTAAGAATCCAGCCATTTTGATAATTAGCGGGTTAAACAAAGGTGTGAGGCTATTTAATTTGACAGCTCATTTAAGACATTGCTAAGAAAATGATTTATTTCAGCCACGTTTATAAGTAAGATTTTTTCTTAAACATCTCTTAAGTATAACTTAAGGCTGCTTCTTATTTACGACGTTCGAACTACTCAAGTCACAATCTTTCAAAACATAGGGGGCGCTTGGGTCATGATTGCACCCGGGCGCTGAGCTAGAGACGGTCCTGAATCAGTTATATGAAGAGCTGAATATTATCTAGGTGCTGAAATATTTATAAAAGAATTTAATTGAAATTTATCCCACTACCGAAATAGTCTTGAGAATTCGAATAATAAAATAATAATATAGAAAAAGCAGTTTTTCGAGGCTTAAAATGATTAAAACATATCTAAGGAATTCGATGACACAAGATCAACTTTCAGCCCTTGCTATTCTTTCGATCGAAAATGACGTTCCTCATTCATTCGATTATTCTGCTTTAATTAAAGATTTTAGTCTTAGGAAATTGGGAAGTATCAGATCATTTTAATATTTGTTAATTTTGTGATTCTATTGATTTGTTTAACATGAGCATTTCTCCTCAAACATGACGTTAGCTAAGTCAAAACACCAGCTTACTCTCGCAACACAGACTTTTCACGTAGGACAAAGGGCCTCGCATAGACCTGCCGCACGTAGCCTCGCAATGGCTAGGGCCGCCGCTGGTCCCGGCTGTCATTGAACATCCTTGGCAGTCGTTACGGGTAGTCAGAAGCCAGTAAGTCTGACACCAGTCTAACGCGGTGTCCTGCGTGAGCGACGAACGCGACGCGACGCGACGCTGCGAACGCGACGAACGCGATCAACTCAAAGGAATTCCCTACATGCGGCCTATGTGGCAGTCTGCGGCGAGACGCGACGTAACGCGTACTTGTTTTGAGGGCGACCAGACGCGACACCGCGAACTATTCAGAAGCGTTGATTGTTGTGGGACAAAAAAAAACATAAATATTAAAGAAATCGTTTATTAGTACAAACAAGTTGGAAGATTGTTGCTGTCTGTACTTTAAATATGAACTTTCAAGCAAAATTGTAACACAACTTCTCCATGATTTGAGAAGTAATGACCAAAATCACGTAGGACATCTGTCGCGTATAGCATCGCGTCGCATTACGTCGCGTCGTGTTGCGTCGCGTCGCGTCGCGTTCGTCGCTCACGCAGGACACCGCGTAACCAAGGGGTATTAGGTTGCCCGGGTAACTGGGTTGAGGAGGTCAGATAGGGCAGTCGCTCCTTGTAAAGCACTGGTACTCAGCTACATCCGGTTAGACTGGAAGCCGACCCCAACGTAGTTTGGGAAAAAGGCTCGGAGGATGACTTGAATATCAGTTGAATCTCGATAGCAATTACACCTTAGCGAGCATTCTCCTACTAATACATATAAGAGCAATCGTTTTCCAATGACATTCCATTGGTTTGCCATTGGTCTGCAATTGGTCTATGGGGTTATCTGTTCTACAAATGTATAGCAATTGTAAATCATTTGCAAACAATATAATTCATTTTGGAATGATTTAAAAGGATAATACCTCTAGAATAGTTAATTCAGTCAATAAAACTCTTGGTAGAATTAGAAGAGTCCATGGCAATTCGATTTTACGATTCAATGAGAGGTTTTCTTAAAAATAATAGTTCCCTAGCAAATGATAGATGGCGTTATACATACTATGCGAATGGGCCCTTGCCAAGTTAAAAAAAACGTTGCGCCGAGTCTATTTCTGGACAAATTGTCTTGAAAACCTTTCGGGACATTCGGATAATAATCTGACTGACTTCTTTTGTCCTTTTATTCCATTTTTATTTTCAACTAGCTGATCCCGCGAACTTCGTATCGTTTAAACCTTCCCTGGACCTCAACAAACATTCTAAAACCAAAAAAAGCCAAATCGGTCCAGCCATTCCCGAGTTTTAGTAAGACTAACGAACAACAATTCATTTTTATATATAGGGGAGATTATTTTAATTGTTGATGACTAGTTATACGACTCATTATACGACCTCAAAATTATATGACGTTAATAAGATATGACGCTCCATTCCTTCGAATAACGTACCAAAATCAGCGCCATCTAGGCTTCAAATAGGAAAAGAGAAAAATCTAGGAGAACAGAAAAAGAAAATCCCTCATTATGACGTGATTGAATATCAGCTGTCGCTTAATGACGCGACGTAACGCGCACTTGATTTGAGAGCGACCAGATGCGACACCACGAACTATTCAGAAGCGTTGTGGGATAAAAACATAAGCATTATAGAAATCGTTTATTAGTAGGTACAAAGAACTTGAAAGAATGTTGCTGTCTGTACTTTAAATATGAACTTTCAAGCAAAAAATGTACCGTACTTCTCCATGATTTGAGAAGTAATGACCAAAATCACGTAGGTCGTCATTTGTCGCGTATAGCATCACGTCGCATTACGTCGCGTCGTGTTGCGTCGCGTCGCGTCGCGTTCGTCGCTCACGCAGGACACCGCGTACCTAAGGTATTTTACTTAGGTATCAGTAAAATTTGCAGAATTGAGCCACTGTATTTATTCTGATTCATCTTGCGTGGGCGCGGTGTGTGGTGATCAAAACTCATTCCTTCTCTGTCCAAGAAGAGGCTTGTGCCTGTGGCCTGGGTCGGGACAATAAAAAAGGAAAATGATGAGGAATATCTTTGTTTAGTGATTACTGTTGGCTCCAGTAGGTATTGGGTTATTATATAAGACTCCAACGATCTGGGCCCCGATTCTCCTAATTTTACTTAAGCGTCATACGATTCACGTTCGACTCGATTCGACTGAGATCCGATCCCGACTCGATTACGATTGAAGCGTATGTGGCATTCCGCTATTTTTTCTTTGAAATAAACGTTTTTATCCTTTTCTGTCGTTCAATAATGACTCATTTTGTCGGCAAATGATTTACGATTGCAAAATGATTGTACCTACAGCAAACTACCGTTTAGACCAAAATTACCAAAATAGCAGACTAATCGCACACCAATCAAATGTCAATCGAATACGATTGGTCTTTTATTAGTAGCGGAATGCCCGATATGGTTAAAACTGCTATTGCGATCATATTGCGATTCGATTTCTATTCGATTTTGACATTATTAACTTAGGAGAATCGGGCCCCTGGCATTGGGATCGCTCTAGCCGTTAGCCGTTACCTCAATCAATTTATTAGAGAGCTCATCTTCGTTTTTTCTGCTGTAGTGTGTTCTGCATGGCCCCGGTGACTCGAGCAAACAATACAATAACAAAGGCTTTGGCCTTAGTGTCTGTCTGTGATTGTGTGTTGCCAGGCAACCGCGATGAACGGGGACCAGCCACTTATTACCTACCCTAGGTAAGCTTATCTCGTATAGGTACAAGTATGTTAAATAAGAAATAAGTTAATAGAAAATACATGACATTAATAAAAATATATTTTATTTCTTTAAGAAACTTGCATAGTACCTATATGTCACTAAAAGATGGCGACAAAGTGATAATTTAAGTAAGTGATGTGGAGCTCGGCGGCTGCTACAAGTACATGCCGTTGACAAGGTAGTCGGCGTCGTGAGCGAAGGGCGACTTGCCGCGGCCGCGCCGGCGCCGCATGGCCGCCCGCGCGCGGCACGTCAGCATGCCCAGCATCGCCGTCAGCATGAACAGCCCTGCAACGAGACCGTGATGCAGGCGCTGCGGCGGCTCAGCGCTGCCGCCGCACCGCGCCGCACTCACCCAGCACGAGCAGCATCATGGCGGCGGGCGGGTGCTCGCTGAGCCCGTCGTGCTCGTCCGCCGGGAAGTGCACGTGCGCCGCCGCCGCCGCCGCCTTCTCCGCCTCCGCCGGCTTGCTCGCCGGCACACTCTGAGCAAGACACAGTTACTGCCTATGTGGCATTACAATTTATTGATGAATTGGCCTGCACTCCACAACGCCTACAGGAAGTACATACATGTGCACTGGGAGGGCATAGCAGAGGATTTTGTATCGAGCATATAATGTTTATAACAGAAATTATATGCTCATAATTCGGGTTACTATCCCTAATTGTCAACACAGTCACGCAAGAATTATAAAAGATACTAGCTGTTGCCCGCGACTTCGTCTGCTTGGGCAATATAGAATTTTCGTTTATTTAATTGTTCATTGCTCAACCCCCGGAGGTGATAGCGTGATAATATATAGCCTATGTGTTGAACTGGCCCCCAGGTAATAGTCATGCAAAATTTGATTTAAATCCATGCAGTACTTTTTGAGTTTATCCGGGACAAACATACAGACAAACAGATAAACAGACATACAGACAAAAATTCTAAAAACTACATATTTGGGTTCAGAATCGATTATAGATCACCCCCCAAGTATTGTTTTAAAAAAATAATCAATGTACAGTTTTGACTTTCCTATCATTTTATTATATGTATAGATGAGTATGAGGGCACATCGCAATGTGGTCACCTTATCGCGCGTGACGTTGGCGGCGCTGGAGTTGTGGCGCTCGGGCGGCGGCGCCTCGGACGCCTCCTTCTTCAGCAGCTCGAAGCCCTTCTTAGGGCTGTCGCGTAGCGTCTGCTGCTGGCTGGAGTACACCACCGGGATCTCCGGCATGGTCTTCGGGGGGATGTACACTGGCATCTCCTTGCAGGGACGGAATGCCATGGTTATTAGGTAGGTACTCTTCGGTACTACTGTGAAATGGTCGATGTTTCCTATACAGAACTGACTTTTACGTGCTCTTTAATTAGATTATTAGACATCAGAGATCCATTGGTAAATAACAAAAATACTTAAAATCGTCTGTCTTGTAGATAAATACTTAAAGTAATGACTTGGTTATCTCAACCAGCAGAATCAGGTATTTTTTTTGTTTTTTTGCAAATTGGAAGCGATTTCGCTCCGAACCAAGAATTGAACCCGAGGGGAGAGACCCATTGTGCGACATTCGCACTCACACAGTACAATGAGAGTATTAAAAACTAGAATAGTGATGCGTGATGTGTACCTGGTCAGCGCGCGGCACGGGCCAGGCGCGGCGCGGGTCGGGCTCGGGCCAGTAGCCCCAGCCGCGCTCCGCCGCGCCCTCCAGCGCCGCGCCGCCTGCAAGCACATGTACCCTCGGACCCACTACCTACTGCCTGCCAGCACACATTTTTAGGTTTCCGTACCCAAAGGGTAAAACGGGACCCTCTTTATTGTTTTCGCTCCTCTGGGCCCCGATTCTCCTAAGTTAATAATGTCAAAATCGAATAGAAATCTAATCGCAACATGATCGTAATAGCAGTTTTAACCATACCGGGCATTCTGCTACTAATAAAAGACCAATCGTATTCGATTGACATTTGATTGGTGTGCGATTGGTCTGCTATTTTGATGATTTTGGTCTATGCGGTAGTTTGCTGTACAATCATTTTGCAATCGTAAATCATTTTCAGACAAAATGATTCATTATTGAACGACAGAAAAGGATAAAAACGTTTATTTCAAAGAAAAAATAGCGGAATGCCACATACGCTTCAATCGTAATCGAGTCGGGATTGGATCTCAGTCGAATCGAGTCGAACGTCAATCGAAGGTCGCTTAAGTAAAATTAGGAGAATCGGGCCCCTGTTCGTCCGTCCGTCCGTCTATCACCAGGCTGTCTCATGAACCGTGAAAGTTAGATAGTTGAAATTTTAACAGATGATGTATTTCTGTTGCTGTTGCCGCTATAACAACAAATACTGAAAACTAGAATAAAATAAATATTTTGAGGGGCTCCCATACAACAAACGTGACTTTTGCTCTGATACGGAACCCTTCGTGCGCGAGTCCGACTCGCACTTGGCCGGTTTTTTAATGTAAAACGCCTAATCTAAGAGCCCAGCCCAAATAAAAATTAGTCACTTACCGCTACAGCTACAGCGCAATATAAAAATACACCGCAAATTGTAACTTACGGTCAAAAGAAGTTGTACCAATAGTACTACCAGTATTTTTTTCAACCCTTTTGTTATCACTACAGGTACTACTGGTAGTACTATTGGTAGTACCACCACAGATTACATAATAGTTACTACGTAAGTACC
Organism: Helicoverpa armigera; assembly: GCF_030705265.1. Classification (NCBI taxonomy): domain Eukaryota; kingdom Metazoa; phylum Arthropoda; class Insecta; order Lepidoptera; family Noctuidae; genus Helicoverpa; species Helicoverpa armigera. Next base: position 219,085 of record NC_087132.1, on the reverse strand, counting down.
ACGGGCAACAAACGAATAAATCTCGCCTACTTCTTCACTCATGCTTAGCTTTAGGGTCAATTCCCACTGAGAGAGCAGCGGCCGGCAGCGGCCGGCAGCGGCCGTAAATGCAAGGGATTGAGCGCGAGCGCGGCGGGCCGCGCGGCGCCGCGCTCTTACATTGCCCGTGCTCTTACGGCCGCTGCCGGCCGCTGCTCTCTCAGTGGGAATTGACCCTTAGAAGAACAGTTTTTTATTGTAGTCTCGTGCTATTTCTTCGGAGGATGCGCGTCTTAAATTGGATACCCATTTGAAGGGGACTTATAATAGAGGTATAACAGTGGGTAGTGTCTTAAATGACACAGGAAAGCAAAACTCAGTGGGAGTGTTTGAGTTACCGGGCGGCGGCGGCCAGGCGCGGCGCGGCCAGGGCGCGGGCGGCTCGAACGCCGGGAACTGCGCGCCGCTGTCCGGCTCCTGCAGCAGCCCGCCCTTGTGGCTGAAGATGTGCGAGCTCGCTCCTCCCTCTCAACAAATTATGACCAAAGATTTTCCTTTCATTACACTGCACTAAGTACATTAGGTACGTAGTACCTAAGTTGTAGCGAATGAGTTAAAAAGGTTGGAATACCTATACGTTAGATACGAGTCTGACTGAAATTGATTTTACTGAAACTGTTATATTGCATTCCATTTTCAACGTAGATAGTTATATAAACCGGAAATACTTTCACAACATAGATTAGAAACTATAATAGGTTCTACTCCTGGTGTTTAACTGCGGGGGTACCTAGGGGTTGACGACAACGCATACCGTTATACCGGTGCTGTGGCTGCGCCTGCGCCAGCCGGTGCGGCCAGCGCTCCGGCACGTCGGCCGCCGGCTCCGGCGCGGCCTGCAGCAGCCCGGCGGCGTCGCCCGCGCGGAACCGCGTCTCCGCTCCGGCCGAGTGGGCGTCGAGCTCGCCGTAGCCGACGGGCGGCGCGGTGGGCCCGGCTGCCGCCTGAGGCAGCTTGGGCGGCGGCGCGGTGGTGGGCGGCGCGCGGGCGGGCGGGCAGCCCAGCTCGGGCGCCTCGTCCGAGCCGTCAGCGCACTGCGGCACCCCGTCGCACGCGTTGTACACGGCGATGCACTCGCCGCCGCGCCTGCACGCGAACTGGTAGCGGCTGCAGCGCGCGCTGGCTGCAACATGTAACGTGCGCGTGTAGCACCGACCTCGGACACGCTGTGACGTGTGACGTGCGGAGTACAGCAGCGGGACGCACGTGCAGGCGTGGGCGCGGGCGCGGCGGGCGGCGGCGGCGCGGGCGCGGGGGGCGCGGTGCTGGCCGCCGTGGTGCGCGCCGTGCTGGTAGCCACGCCGCTCCTGCAACACACACATTCATCGCTCTACAACTTCTACTTTGTTCCTACCTAAACGTCAATTCCAAATCAAACTCAAATGACGGAAATAACTCAAGTGATTTTGATAAAGGTTGTTGTTTTGTATTTTCGGTATAATCACAGATTAAGTACCTACTCAATAGTTTTTAGCTTCCTGGTTTTTAGTACCTACGGTATTAGGATACGATCGGTTAGGATTTTTAACCACACAGAAGAGGGGTCGGCGATATATGTATTTTAAGAATTGAGCAAATCTACAATATGGCTATATATTTGCCATGTACCTACTAATCTTTGTATGTCAGATGGTGCTTAGCCTTTTCCCATTTATATGTTGGGGGGGAGCGGGGATGGTCGCCCGCCAGTCTAACCAGATGCAGCTTCAGACCCTTCACGACTGCCGAAGATGTTCAAATGTTAGCTGGGACTTCCAGTTTATCGTGCGGTCGTACGGTCAGACGGTGACTATTGGGTACCTCAGGTTGGCGAGCTCCTGCTCGTGGTGCGCCAGGCGCTCCTGGTCCTGCAGCTCGGCCAGGCGCCGGCTGATGGCCAGCACGCCGCTGCTGAAGTTGCTGTGCGCCGTGAACTTGCAGCGGAAGTCCTCGGGCGGCCCGCAGTTGAACAGGTAGCAGCTGCCGGGGCCCTGCGCACGACAAAACTGCTCACTGCGTTGCTGTGTCGGCTCAGCAGGACTACTCTCTGATAGACGATATCTACATGCGTCATTATTCGCCCGAGTCATACCTACATTTCCAGGAAATATCACCAAGGACTGGTTTACATTGTGATGTGACTACACTCAGTGATCGAATGAAGTACCTAGTTATAATGTTCCACCATGTCCCAGGAGAACCCATGTCCACAGACAGGTAGACAGATTTACATTCACGAAGCTAAAGAGTTTGTCTGTTGGCTTGAACCTGCTTATCTCAGGTTCGATTTACCTGGGGTGCGGGTGAAACCGCTAGCGCAAGCTAGTGCTTCTAAAAAACTAGACGAGAAAATGGCGTAGTTCAGTTAGGGATATTAAAATAAACAATAATAATATGATGACATGCTGCGCTTGCTACGTGCCGTAGCGTCTCGTAGCCGTAGCCGTAGCGCGTAGTCTGATGTCTCGACTCAACGTCTCGCGCGTCGTGTCACACATCGAGTTGCTCATTATTATAAGTTGATCGCTTGTGAACTCGAGATTGCAATGCTCGAGATTGCAATATTGATAGCATAATATGCTACCTATATGGCATATATGACTTGTCAAATTGTTACATATAAAGGGTACTGATATCGAATACTAAACCAAACAATAAGATACGCCGAGGTGGAACTTGAAATAAAATAGTGAGCGCGGCATGGTTGGCGAGTAGCGGAGCTCACCTTTTCCTCGTAGACGAAGACGTCGCAGGCGTCGGTCTCGCAGCACAGGCGCAGGCACTCGGCGCGCGCGCCCACGTCCAGCTCGGACAGGTAGCGCGCGCCCATGTCGCGCGACTCCTCCGTGCGGATGATCTTGTCGCGCTGCACGTCGAAGCGCGGCGCGCACGCGGCGGGGTCCAGCTCCCGCGCGCGCACGGCGCCCAGCAGCAGCGCCGCCCACCACGACCACGCCCGCGCGCGCATCGCGCGGCCTCCGTGCGGCGCCAGGACCACTTGTTCTGCGAGCTGCGGAGCGGGCGCGTCGGCGCGGCGCCGACCCTGGCTGCTGACTAATTGCTCTCGCATGCATTAGCAGCGCGCAGCGAGGCCGCGCACGGCGTGCCGGTCGTTAGCCGCGCGCCTGCGCACTGCCGCCGCACCCGCGCCAACGAACCGCTGGATGTGGCACTCTCGCATCTGCTCACTCATTGGACCTATTTGTTGCTGACTTGGGTTTCATGTTTGGATCGAAAATGCATGATGCAATTCATGTTGGTTTATTCGTTTAGCATACGTTTTTACGCCAGATTGGAGGATGGTTTGGCTCTTTCTTCTTCATAGTCGCATCCTTATGACTGGGACGTGGCTGCTCGGCAACATCGCTCTCCAGGTCACCCGATGCTGTAAAAACTTGACATTCAGGCTAGTGGTCAAAATTAACCTAATTTTGTTTATCAACCTAGGCTATTTTTAACCGACTTCCCAAAAAGGAGGAGGTTCTTAATTCATCTTCTCTATTGAAATTTGGATGTTCTGTAATTTCAATAGCTTCGCGAATCATCCTAGGCATTAATCGGTAGTCTTTTGCAAGGAATTGTTTCTTGGTTTGTTGGGGTGCCTGTGCCTTTTTTTTCTAAGTAAGTAAGTCTCTAGGCAATCAGTTAATATTACACGTTTTGTCCATCTACTGTTGCACATTGTACATAATGAGCCGTGCCATAAATATGTGTGTACAGACTACGACCAACGAGCATGCATCACGCAAATGTCGACCGAACCGGGAATCGAACCCGGGACCTCAGGTTCGGCAGTATGGTGACCATTGCGCCATCGAGGTCATCGAGAATGTACGAATGATGGAAGCACTATTTGATGTCTGCAATGAACAATATGAATAGCAAAGGACCCAGAATGGAGCCCTGTGGAACTCCCGAACGAAGTTACAAAACTCCAACCAGAGGTGTAACCTTGAAGCACAATGCAGGTTGCGTTCATTTTTATATACAGGGGGAGAAGCACCGGTAAAAGTCTCCGTGAATTCCAGCAAGGTACAGCTTTTTCAGCAGCATGCGATGATCAATGCGGTCGAACGCACATCAAAGAAATTCTTGTTAAAAAGGCATATTATAATGTTAATGATTATTTCACAGATACACGCAGATGGCAGCTCTGAAGTGGAACAAAAGTGCTTTATTTTATTTTGTATTTTTCGGTGTTCTAAATTAATAATTGATAAATTGAATTGTATAATTGTAAAATAAATTGATAATAATTAAATTGTAATAGACAGCTGTGTTGCTGGGAAGTTTGTTCTTCACCGTTTCTTCTTTCCAGCCATAACACTAGGAAGTGGTGAAAGGGGGCGTTTTGGGGGTGCTGTCATTCTTGTAAAATGTTGACGTTAAAAAGTACTAATCGTATTAGCCTATATTTTAATAAATGATTTTGACTTTGACTTTGCACGCACTTGCTGTAGTTGGTATAAACCACGTCTACTTGACGCTGTACCATACCATTTGTAATAAACTATTGTGACAGAATCAATCCAGACGAGGACGAGCGGTTCCTAACAAAACCGTACTGCTCATCGCCAAGAATTGTCTAAAAACTATCCGTTCAAGGACTTTTGAAAAAAGGCAGATTTTTTAAATGGGGTGGTAGTTTTCCATGTTGGCTTTTTTTGCCCTTTTTGAAGAAAGGAGTGACGAAAGCAGACTTCCAAATCCTTGGGACTTCACCTTCAGAAAGAGAACGCTTAAATAGGATAGTGACAGGTTCAGCATGACTATCAGCACAAGTAACTATGAACAATGGAGGTATAAGGTCTGGTCCAGCTGGTTTGATTGGGATTAGGGATATGAGCAACGTTTATCTAGTTGTATTTAAAGGGTGCTAATTAAACGTATGCATGTTGCCTTCTAAATTACTAAGTCGGCCACAATTAACGAGCATCTAAATATTACTATCTTAGCTTAGCCACTAGTTATCTTCTAAGTAAACCACTCTAAATACAACTCAGCATGATGGTTATTTTTTAGCATCTAAATTTGTAGCATGCATTCTAACAGTAAACTTCTAAAATACTATAAATGACATCATAAAATATATTTATTTAGCTTCAAAATTTTTAACTCAGTACGTTTAAAATATAAATGTTCCCATGCGAGCTTATCGTCGCAGATGGTTTTCACGCTCACCATCGCAGCTTCGGCTTGCTGGCCAGCCTCAGCCGCGGTGGCGAGCGTTAAAACTACCTGCACCTCAGCTCGCAGGCCGCCTCGCTACGCGGTTTTGAATTGCACTCCAGGGGTAGGGCAGACGGGCACGCCACCATCGTGGCGGTAAGTCCCCTCTTTGAGGAGTGGCTCGGGAGGAGTCACGGCGCCCTCACGTACCGCATGACGCAGGTCCTCACCGGACACGGTTGTTTCGGGAGGTACCTGCACCGCATCGGTCGTGAGGAGGCGCCCGGGTGTCACCATTGTGCGGACAGCCCCGAGGACACGGTGGACCACATAGTCTAGGTGTGCCCCGCATGGGAAGGGCACCGCCAGGTCCTCGTCGAGGCTTTGGGCGGCGGCGACCTCTCGCGTCCGGCCCTGGTTCAGGCCATGGTCCGGGGCGAGAGGGAATGGGATGCCGTCGCCTACTTCTGCGAAGCGGTCATGCTCGAGAAGGAGGAGGCGGAACGCCAGAGAGTTCGCACCTCTCACCCCGGCCGCCGCGCTGGACCAGGTAGTCACCATGGGCGCCGGGTATCGCGAGATGACTCCCGGCCACCGTAGGCGTGGGTCTGTGGGCGGTGAGTTCGGGTGGCTCATCGTCCCTCTGTCTATTTAGACGACAGACCCGTGTCGACTGCGCGCGTTGTTCCACGCGCTCCTCAAAGAGATGTCAGCAACCCCAGCGGGGCCCAGCAGGGCCAAGGCCTGCCGGGGCTGCGGGTTGTTCGAAAGAGATACCGCGGCCCTGGTACATAAAAGGCCTATGACGGAACACGACGGTTTTTAGTCAGTAAGAGTTTGACACTCCCTCACCGCTGCTAACCCACAGCGGGATTGATGAGTTTTGACGTCGGAAAAAAAAAAAAAAAAGGCGTAGGGCAGACAAGACTACGTGGAGTCGGTTTTGCAGCGATTCGTTTTCTTCACTAACTTCAATTTTTAATACAATGTTTTTTTAATTGAAGGTTATAAATGGCAATATGCTAAATAAAAAGAATCCAAATTAAATTCTACCATAAAAAAAAAACTTGACTTGATGACAATGTATATAAATAAGAAGGACAAGTTACAATAATTGATGATCTTTTATTGAAGCTTTCTAGTAGATGGCGTTGTAAAATAGACGAATTAGTTTATTAGAGGCTATGTCAAGCCAAAGCTGTGGTGGTGAGCGTGAAAACCATTTGCGACGATAAGCTCGCATGGGACCGCCGGAGCCCTGCAGCGTCGGAGCCGCGACAGAAGCCATGCTTGCTGCATGTTGCACGCTTACTTCCATGCTGGGTCAATTAATATGGGATGTGTTATATTTTAAACAAAAAACTCAGTACGAGTAAAAAAATTAGCAACTAAGTAAATAAATATATTTTATGATGTCATTTAAGAAGTTTACTGTTAGAATGCATGCTACAAATTTAGATACAAAAAATAACCATCATGCTGAGTTGTATTTAGAGTGGAAGATAGCAAGTGACTAAAATAGTATTATTAAGATGCTCGACGCTTTATTAATTGTGGCTGACTTAGTAATTTAGAAGGCAACATACATTTTTAGGGCGAATAATGATATTAAAAAGTAGCCTGTTTAATTAGCACCCAAAAAATAAAACTTTTTTACTAATCAAGTGGTACAGACAGAGTATACATTTATTTTGAATTGTAGCACCATTTTATTTTTAAACCGAGTAGGTACTTAAATAAAAACTAACTGAAATATATATAACATTAGTTTATTTAGTGCCTTCTCAAATAAAGTGTAGGTATTTTTCAGTATAAGTATCGTATTATAGCGGGAACAGAAATTTTGTGTCTTCGTTAATAAATCAGAAATAATGCTGTGTGTAATGCAGGGTTCTTAAGATACAGCCTGGTGACAACCGGACATATGAACAGCGACTAGCGAGTCTTATTGATAGCGGGACCCTAAATAAATCATAATAAAGTGTTGGTATACCACACACACACATAAGCCTTTACTTTCACTAAGTACTTATTTCCTGTGATGACTTACCTATCACAACATATTCATTCGATTAATATTTATGCCTGTGGCATATCTGAAAGACAAACAACTGGCAGACAGATGCACAAACAAGTGATTCTACGCGGTTTATTTAATCCACTTGAAACCTCGAATCCTAAGGAAGTCCACAAAATCTAAACGAAGAAAAAAAGATAGGTACGGTTAGGTACACGTCGCGTGTGGGAGGACAATATCCGCTGTCAGCTGATGATGAGGTCGACAGAAACATTATGTTGAAGATGACAATGAGGTACCACAACCCTAGCAAGCATAGTCGTGCGAGTGGAGTCGTGCCGTGGAGGGTGAGCGGGGCGCGCGGCGGCGACGCGGCGGCGCGGGGCGTGGCGCGGCAGTGCCGGACCCGGCCGCGACCCGACGCGCCGCTCTCATGTCGCTGTTCTTCAAGTTCAGGAGCGGCGTGAGTATCGCGGCGTGTCCTCGCTGTGTTCTGCTATTATAGTGCTTTGTGGCTCCGAGCCTTTACCTGTGTCCTATCAAACTCAAATCGAACAAGCCTTACTTATCTGTTTTATTGGGTCCAGCAATGTCGTTAGGAATTTGTCTCGACTATACCTATCTCGCATTATTGCTACCCAATATGCATTTTTGTAACATAACCGACGACTGATGACGAGGGACTCGTGTAACTTTTTGAGTCAGATTGATATCACTATACCTACCTTCTTGTATAAAATTCCAACCAACATGCTTTACGATTATCAAATGGTAACCTACCTACATAACAATTTAAAATAAGTGAATTAGAAGTGTAGGTATCAGTAAATGTGATTTGGATATTGGGATGTTGGATGGAACTGTACCTTAGCAAGTACGAGAGTGAAACAGTGCCTCCATCCATAGCAATTGTAGTCCAGCATATCGAGTGAGTAGTAAACTACATAATGTGGTCGAGTGAGGTGACGGGCGCGTGTGTCCGCGGCGAGGCGAGGGCGCGTCGGTCGCCTCTCTGCTTTGTGTACTACATCGACAGTTTTATACTGTACTGTATAATTTTGAATTGTTATTTTTTTGAATTGGAGTCTTGACTAAAATAGCTCGGTAGGTAGGGAATATTGTAAAGTACTTATTTTAAACTTCATTTTTCTGGTGTTAAATAATTTTATGGTGATCGATCATTATATTTTACCAATTTTACTAAATACATAACCAATCAATCAATCAATTCATCTTCACACTAGCATACATTATGTTGTACAAAATTGTTAGTATATAAAAAACGTAAAACTATGTTAGTAGCACTTCACTATGCACTATGTCAATGTGGGTCCCTGTGGTACTTGTCCGCGGAAGCGACGGAACACCACGTCCTGTGGCCAGAAGTTGTCGTCCAACACGAGGTGCAGGAAACACGTCGGCACTCGCACCGCGAACGCCTTGAAGTTGGCGTTATGGCGCGACTCCAGCAGCTGTACTCTCGGCTTTCTCGACTCTCGTACTTCAGCTTCTGGCGCACGTACTCCACGATGTCCTCCGCCTTAGTGGTGTAGTGCAGGCGGGAGATGTACACCGGGGTGTTCGGCTTGGCGGCACGGGGTTTGATGTAACATGTCACACACTATTTATTATCTTACCTGATGGAGCTGAGTACCTGGGTGACTACTACTTGATTAATTGTTTAAGCTGCAGCAACTAGTATCGGAACATTTGGCTTCTTACTACAAACATGTAGATTCTTAGCTATCTACAAATAACATCGGGAACTCGTGACCCACAAATGATCGTGTTTTCTGAAGCATCCATCAACGAGTACGTACCGCCCCCAGCTCCTCTCCAATACTATGCTTTTATACCATGAAGCATGGAGCTCTCTTTAGGGTTCCCTACTCAAAGGGAAAAACCCTATTGTTTTCACTCCTCTGTCCGTCCGTCCGTCTGTCACCAGGCTGTATCTCATGAACCGTGATAGTTAGAGATTTCTTTGATCTAAGGTTAGAGAGTTGAAATTGCTCCCATGTAACAAATATGTTTTTTTGTTAATTTTTTCTCGATAACGATAACGGCAACAGGTAGATGCGGTTTTATAAATAATGGTACGAAGCCCTTCGTGCGTGAGTCCGACTCGCTCTTGGCCGGTTCTTTTTTCTTTTCTCGGGTGAGAATCATGTTTAATGTGTTTGAAGCTGAGTAAGCCGGCGAGATGATCTCCCGTTGCCAGACTTGCTTACATCTGACTCAAGTGTGCGGAACATGTGGCCGGGTGGGGCTCCACAACTCTTAGGAAAGCGATCGTGCCTCTGCGCCATTCTCGGGGCGCTCGCCAAGTCGATTTAGAAATTCGACGTAGCGCGTAGCGTTTTAGGGACCAGGATCTCGGGAATTTATTCAATTAAAACATTAAATAACTTTAAATCTTGAATTATTGGACTGAATGTAAGAAGTGACAAGCTTAGTATCAGAACCTCATGCTATTCTTTTTACATAGAACAATGTTTAAATATTTGTCCAGCTTGGAACAAAATATTAGGAATAAAACCAAAAGACTAAAAAGTTAACTACTCTACACTGCCCTACAGTTTTGGCAGCGACCAGTGGCGGATTAACGTATAAGCACTACAAGCACGTGCTTGGGGCCCCTGTTCTCCAGGGGCCTCCATCCTCTGCTGGCGTTTCATTTTATACCTACATTTTATCGAGATTCATCCACAATATGTCTGTAATCACAGTGCTGTTGATTGTTGTACGATCGCAGAGATTTTTTTTCAATTGTGCAGGTTCCCGATTCTCCTAATTTTACTTAAGCGACATACGATTCACGTTCGACTCGGTTTAGCCGAGATCCAATCCTGACTCGATTACGATTTAAGCGTATATGGCAATCCGCTATTTTTTCTTTGAAATAAACGTTTTTATCCTTTCTGTCATTCAATAATGAATCATTTTGTCTGCAAATGATTTACGATTGCAAAATGATTGTACAGCAAACTACCGTATAGACCAAAATCACCAAAATAGCAGACCAATCGCAAACCAATCGAATGTCATTGGAATACGATTCTTATATTAGTAGCAGAATGCGCGATAAGGTTAAAACTGCTATTCCGATCATATTGCGATTCAATTTCTATTCGATTTTGACAATATTAACTTAGGAGAATCGGGCCCCAGTTGTTATACCTACAATTTTAAAAGAATTAATAGGCAACGATAGCGTTTTGAAGTCGCTATCGGACACTCGTTGGGAAGCTCACGTGCAATACAACAAACATGTCCAAAAAATTTAGGATGCTTTAGATCAGTGGTTCTTAACCGGTGGTCCGCGGACGACTGGTGGTCCCCGGAGGCCTTCCAAGTGGTCTGCGGACCAACGTCGCGTTGACGTTGTTATCGATCTTACGTATATATCCATCTTACTTGTCCAACGAAACTTGTAGAAAGAAATGAAGGTTTGAAATGTAGCCCTTTTACGTAATTTTGGTCCTGAGTCTTAAAAAATAATCAAGATTTCGCGCTGGCTTCGCTCGCGTATTCAGAAACTATGTGCCTTCGTTTTTGCATTTGTCAACAAACAAAAAATTAAGTACGTTTGGGATACATTTTACCTCCGTGCGAGTAAGAAAAAAATTTAGCGCTCGCTTCGCTCTCGCATTTGTAACTACAAAGGCATCACGCTCGCTTCGCTCGGTCAATTTCTTCAACCTTCCATTCCTTCTATTTCCATTCAAGCAATAGAGTTGAATAGAGGGTCTACACAGGCTCTGTGCTTAGGGCCTCGGAGACTCTTAATCCGCCACTGGCAGCGACCCTCAACCTAGGCTACGGCCAGTATCATGAAGATCTTAGTTCTGCAAAATTCAGATTTATTTTTTCTTAAATATTTGACTGTCAAGAACTTCGATCAACAATACTACTAGATAAAGGATCAGGAACAAAAAGACGTCGGTGGCTACGGCACAAATGTGAACAATTCCAAATTCAAATCTACATTTCCTAGAAAAAAGTTTAATAATATAAACAACTTCAGTTTATTATAACGCTTCATGCTTAAAGATAAAGTTCAATTTCCTTTGTAAAATATATTTATTCACTAGCTTCTGAACGCGCTAATCTCAGGAACTACTGGTCCGATTTGAACAATTGTTCTTATTCTAACTCTCCCATAACGGGCCAGCTGGAAGAAATTTCTCTTGAAATAAGCTGTGCCTATGTACTATATGTTCTATCTTTCTTCTTTTCTGTATTCTGTGTGTGTATCTGTGTACATGAACTATTAAATAAATAAATAAATAAATTGTTTAGATAGCCCATTTATCGAGGAAGGCTATAGGCTACTTTTTATCCGGGTTCGTGCAGAGGTTCCCACGGGATGCGGGTGAAACCGCTGGCAGAAGCTAGTATTTACCCAATAAGTTCAGTTCGATTAAATTTGAATTGTGATCTTTCGGAGTTAAAACAAGTACATGGTTCACCTGTAACTGGCAACTGTGTGTGTAAGCCCTTTAAATTACTTGTATAACTTATTATTTTTGTTGATTTATAAACAGAACCAGTTGGTTCCTCTACATAGGTATAAATTAATAAAAAAGTACACCTATTAATTACTTTTAGGTTGAGGTACCTATATTATAACCGCAATCAATAAGATGACGCCGCATATCGAATGTTAACTTAGACAATACATTTGAATTGGAATATCTCGCCACTAGTCACTAGTCGACGCATTCTCTTAAGTGACTACTTAATTGAAGTACCTACTTATAACTAGGTAACATTTTAGTCGCGAGTTCAGAGCGTAACAAACCTCACACGAAAGTGTGAATGGTCTGAAGTCCCCGGACAGCGGCATTGATGCGAAGTTGCGGCCTTTAAACAATGTACTCTGTGCTCACAAACTTAGGCGTCTGTCCCCGGACGCGGCATTGATGCCCCTCAAAGCGGCGTCCGTCGCCACCTGCGTCCGCGAAGTGTGACGCGCGATCGTGTACCGGTCCGCTATGGCCGTGCTGTCAAAGCAAGCTGTGGCCGCTGCTGGTGGTCGCTGGTCGCTGTGCGAGGTGTCGCGCGATACGGGTCGGAGATGATTCTAATGACACGCCGCCACTGTTATTTTACTCATATGTATGAACACTGAGTAACGGTGTTCTCCCTGAATCGATCTCTGTGTTCGTCCAGCTATATGCGTGTTGGATTATATAAAGCAAAAACTAATACAACTTTGGTTGTTCTTTGTTCTATAACAATCTACTGTTTATTTAACTCTACACACACTGCGTGATCTTGTTAGACGGACGTATTGCTTCAAGTACCATTTAAAGTATATTATTAATATCAAATTAGTATATTATTTCTTTTAATCCCATACCTCCTATAGGTTATGGGCCCAGTGCGAAAAAGGACATTTAGTAGTGAGAACATTCAGTAGTGCTCTGTGTTTGTCCAAATAAATGTGACAATTGGATGAAAAGAAACATTAAGCCTAATGGAGAAAAGTTCGGAAATTTAGAATGTACACTGCTTGACTCGAATGGGAAAAGAATCTAATATTATAGTCGAACGGTCTTGTTGACGGACGTGTTGCTTCCGCGACTATGAAAGGAATGTAGAATAAATATTTCAAATTAAATTAAAACATTATTTCTTTTATCAGCTATAAATTAGAGGAGGACAAAAGCCCTGTAAAAGGATCACTGTTGAGACACTATCTGAAAAATATCGTTTTGCTTCCAGAAGTAAAATTAAAGTATACCAGTTTAAAGTTGTTGAAGAAAAATATAATAAAACAATACAGCACAAAGAAGAATACAACTTCAAGAATGGAAATTTAACGCAAAGGACACAAGGAACAGTTACAAAAGACAGACAAATATACAAATGCCCCAGAAAGGACAAGTACTGCCCTGCAAGAGGGAACGAAATCTTTTCAGGATTTGCGTTCATTGGAAAAAGACCACTCGACAATTAAATTCCTATTCCACATCATGGGAAAAGAATTAAATAATTTCAGGAAAAGTACATTTATTTCAGCAACTAATTTCAGTAAAGTTACAAATTATTGTTAAGTAAAAATTTAATTGCGCAAGCAGGATTCACCAAATATTTGACAAATAACACAAATTACAAAGTATAGAATTGATTGAAAACAATTATAATGGAAAAATGAAAAGCAGATTATTTCATAACATAAAGTATCTATTCCTTGAAAATGTCAGAATTATTAGCTTAGAGAAATAAATATTAACGGATAAATGCTTTATTACTTAAACTTTCACAAATATGATGGCTGTTATCACTGCAATTTAGAAACTAAGAAGAAAATATCACTTAACGATTGTTAAAACTATTAAACAGATAGTACGCTTAAAAACGGACTATGAAAGTTAAAGATAATTAAAAACTAATAAAAAGTAATACAAAAACAAAAACTATTTGAAGAATACAACATTATAACAAACTAATTCAAGAAACACGCAGAGGGCATGAAGAAACCTCTTGTTTTATGTTCAAAAGACAGACAAATATACAAAACAATACCCAGATGAGGACAATAGAGGATTGACCTGCAAGATTGAATTATATTTTCAGGATTTGCGTTCATGACAAGCGCATACCATTATGAAAAAGACCACTCGACAATTAAATTCCTATTAGATTCAGGAGCGTCTGATCACATCACAAATGAGAGATGATCTCTTCACATCGTTTGAATGTTTAAATCCTCCTTTAAAATTTCAGTAGCAAAAACAATACATTTATTTCATAAAAAAATAAAAATTACCATAAATCTTAATCATCAAAAAATGAGTGCAAGGAATACTTAAGTAATTTATTGAGTCCGAAGTAAAAAATAAGGAAATACCATAAAGAGCAGCAAGAACATTAAAATGATATTATGAAAAGGTAAAATACAAAGAAAGGTAAAAATAAAAAGGTATTTTAGAAAAATCTTATAGTTTAATAAATAAAATAAAAAAGCGCTTACCAAGATGAAAATAAAGATGATATTTTATGGCATCAACGCCTAGGACATATAAGTAAAACTAAATTCCTTTAGTTAAAATGTTAATATGATTGATTAATTAACATGAAATAAAAATACATAACTTAAATATAAGTTGAAATTATGCATAAAGGGAAGCAGACTCGAAATTATAAATTATAGACAAAAGTTACATTAAACGCCCATGTTTATTGTAAATTCAGATGTTTGTGGTCCTATAATATCTTAAATAAAAACAGAAATTATTTTGTTTTATTTGTTGATAAATGTAACATTATCCCACATATGTATAACTTACATCAGAAGTGCACATAATTTTAATTATGTCTTGCTAAAAGTGAGACTAAATTCAATTTCAAAGTAGTAAATCTTTATGTCTATCAGTGGTGAATACTTAACACCGTTTTGAAAATACTGTCGAGATAAGTTTATAATTAATGTTTTAAGAAGTTTTAGTCAAAGTTAAATGGTGTGTTGCAACAAAAAAACGCACAATGTTCTAGCTCGTGCTATGTTAAATGGCACTAAAGACATTTAACTTTTGGGGAAAGTATATACAGGTATTTAATAATCCCATACGCCTACGAAAGCTTAAGTCAATCTAATATCCATGTAGATGTGGCATGATAGGAAACCTAAGCGTTCATCTCAGGTTTTCGGTTCGAATGGCGTTAATATTCCCAGTAAAAATTTGACTAGGTCGGAAAGGAATTGGTAGGTTATGAACCCAATGGTTATAAAGTTTGTTATCTCTCAAATAACTGACTACGCTGTACATGGATTGAACGAAAAATTTTAGTCATTGCGAATATGGACTGAGCCCGGACCATGAACGGAGTAATAATACACTTCCCAAGACGAAACTGATAATGACTCCGTAACAAAATCAGTGTCTTATAAGTCTATAAAATGATTAAATGCTGATAGCTCTCAATCTGATGAAGTGCAGTACAAGCGATATTCGTGAAATCGGTAGTCATGACGAATACCGAATTATCGTGAAAATGCATCAGTGAAGTTATAATTTCGTGCAGATTAAGTAATTATGGCCTCGTGGTCACATCCGTGACGTCTGTAGTTTTCATAAGTTCGTATTCGTAGTGTATGAGTGAGTGGAGTGCAATGCGGAACAAGGATTATTCTTTGGTAGCGGCTCGCTAACTGATAGCCACTGTTTACATTACATTTCAGTTCAATGTAACAATTGCCAGCTGCCACTGTTTCTTGCGTGTTGATGGTACGATGATTCTTCATACATAATTACATACATAGCAATAGCTGCTATTAAAAGGATTCAATGTTATGACCAGCATAATAAAATGTTATGATACCCTTTATTCAGTTAGGTACCAAAAATAATTTCCATTTTTAGGCGGGTCAATTTAGACATAAAAATAGTGGTCAAATAACAATAACTCCCGGAAAGAAATATGTATTGGTGGAGAGCTTGGGTTTACCATTTTAAATAAAGTTTTAAAAGTCCCCATCGATCCCATGTGTGCTTCAAAAGTTATTCGGAGTCGCGAGAGCTAAGTTTTATCAAATCATCATCATCCTCCTGAATTTTTTACTTTTCCCAATTTTATTCGGGGTCGGCGTAGCATGTTTTTCCTTCCATACTCTTTTCTTGCTCATCGCAAGTAACATAATTTACGTAACTCAACATACATAAATGTAAAACTGGTAGGTTCTAAATGTAGGTAGGTATATTGGGTAAATTGGTATGAGCAAACGCGGCTTGGTTGGTGACCGATCGTTAACTTTATACCTAATAATGTTAAAATTAAAACTAAATATTCGGGTCGGCGTGGAACTGCTGAATGCGCGCGATTGATATCAATAAAACTGTACTTTGTACACACTGTTTCCAACCATATCGACTTTCACAATCCCCAGTTTCTAGGTGTCTTCTATATCCGCCCGTTCATGAAAACCTTTCACAAGATGACTATTTCCGCATCAATCCCATACCATGACACCGGTTTCGCATTTAGTTAAACTTTTAAACTTCTTTCTACCGCATGCATGCAATTGTCTTTCATTCGTCGCTTTTGTGGGCCAGCACTCTGATCCATACAGGACATCACGTCTAACCATAGTCTTGTGAATTTTCCCCTTAAGTTTAAAAGGAGAATGCGAGGGTCACAAATACTTTCTGTTACCTGCCGCCATTTCATCCAATCCAATCCTGCGTTAATTCTGTGCGTAACTGTCCGACCTAATTCGCCATCAAGTTGTCAAGCGCTATGGCTTCAGGACTGGGGCCCGATTCTCCTAATTTTACTTAAGCAACATACGATTCACGTTCGACTCGGTTCGACTGAGATCCAATCCCGACTTGATTACGATTGAAGCGTATTCATTACGTAGTACGTAGTATTCATTCCGCTATTTTTTCTTTGAAATAATTTTGTCTGCAAATGATTTACGATTGCAATATGATTGTACAGCAAACTACCGTATAGACCAAAATCACCAAAATAGCAGACCAATCGCAAACCAATCGAATGGCATTGGAATACGATTGGTCTTATATTAGTAGCAGAATGTCCGATAAGGTTAAAACTGCTATTGCGATCATATTGCGATTCAATTTCTATTCGATTTTGACAATAATAACTTAGGAGAATCGGGCCCCTGGAACCGAAATCGCAGAGCTACATGCTAGGTCATACAAACAGGTTCATACAATAGTGTGTGCTACTTTGCCGGGACACGGCCGCCGTCTCCGCCACGCTCACGCTTACGCTTTGTTACAGGCTGGATATCGTTTCGTCATGTTAGTTTAGCTAGCTAATTTTCACCTAGGCTAACAATGTTATAAAACAAGTCTAGTTGTATGAATTTCTATTCAGACGTGGATGTTGACAGCCAATGTTTTATTAATTGATGTTCCAGGTTAGGTTATTGTAAGCAACGATACCCGACCTCCCACCGTGGTAATGTAGGCAATACGCTGCTTCTTATCTATGTTAGGTGCTCACCCCTGCCTGCCAACTGCCTAACAGGACAGTCAGAAAAATGTAATAACCGCCGTAAATTAGGTACTTAAGCAGGGTAAAAACCCAGTGGTCAGCTTGTTAGTGGAAAATAAAATTCTAACTTTTTTTAAACTCTTATTTTAATAATGTTCTATTCTAGCGCGTACACTTTGTTTCGAACCATTTAAGAATGTATGTTAAAAAAATGGTGCGATATGTTATAGCGACGAAACATAATGCCAAATGGAAGCTCTGGAAGAGCATTATTGCAGCCAATTTGAATCCCAGACCATACGAACATAGTGTTCAATATTTACGTCCCTTAATAAGTTGGTCTTTAACACGTTGTACTGTTGAAACGTAGACTACATACTGTATGGCTAAACCATAACGAAAGTGAGCTAAAAGGAAGGGCTATGCTCGGAGTGTCTCTGGTGGATACAATTCGCAACGAAGTGATCCGTCAGAGGACTAAAGTCACCGACATTGCTTCCTTGTTCGCATCTGAACAATCACCGGCTATTTAGGACACGGACAGTCGTCACGGATATCTTGTAGACCTACGTGTTGGGTCCAAGTACCGTAGAGCAAGTGGAGACGATAAAGATTTCAGTAGTCGCGGCAATTGGTATATTGATTTCCTTTCATCCCATACCAGGAATAATTTGTACATTAAATAAGACTGACGAAGTGCTGATACTATCTCTTATGACTCTGTTCTATTCGGTCGTGGATTGCGAGTGCGCTATGTGCATCGCAGTGTTCTGTACCCATCATCCGTCCAGTCATCCGCCTCCCTTACAAGTATTTTGTTTGGCTTATAAAGATCATAATTCATATCTTACAGTAGTTACATGTATATTAATGTGCAGTACTGTAATTCTTTTTAGATTTTGAGATCCTTGTATTCACCTTAATTGGGTCAACAAAAACAATTGAGTAATTGAGATAAATCTAACGATAGAACTTCGCGGTGTAGGATCAAAATTAGTGGATATGTAAAGAATAACATGCCACGTGTTTTCACACATACCATTAGAACCCTACAGTGCTGAAAAGAAAATGGATTGAGCTTGATGATTTTGAATTGCGTTGCTAATTGTGAACTGAGCCCTGTTGTGTACGTAACAGAAACTGGCCATAATTGATTAGATCTCTGCTGTGATCTTTCATCCCCGATTGTTTATAGTTTTATGGGTACAGCCGGTGGAAGAAGTAAAAGCGACAACCTCATACATCTGATGGCAACACCCAGAACAAGAATCGAATATATCAATATCTTAGCTTGGCGAAACGAAGTATTACCGATGTTAGCCACTTGGAATATATAAAAATAATTATTTGGCTGTCCAAAAAATACAGAGTAACCGCGGCGTCCATGTCGTTAGCTGTTTGTACAACGCGATAACAATATGGCGATAAACTTGACGATATGTGGCCACACAATTCTCCGTTTCAGAAGGAAGCTTAATCGGTGACTCGTTTACGAGTGCGAAGTACCTAAGTAGGAACTCAGTGACATTTATAATTTCGTGCAGATTAATTGAATTTTGGCACAATTATGGTTAGATCCGTGTATCGACTGTAGTTTTCATAAGGTATTCGTAGTGTTTGAGTGAGTGGCAATGCGGAACAAGGATTATTCTTTGGTAGCAGCTCGCTACTGATATTTTATATTACATTTCAGTTCAATGTAACCAGCTGCCACTGTTTCTTGCGTGTTGATGGTACGATGATTTTCATACATAATTACATACATAGCAATAGCTGCTATTAAGAATTCAATGTTATGACCAGCATAATAAAATGTTATGATACCCTTTATTCAGTTAGGTACCAAAATTTCCATTTTAGGCGGGTCAATAGACAAAATAAATAATAAAATAACAATAACTATTGGTTTTTATTTTAAATTTTGTTTTAAATTTAAATAAAGTTTTGTCCCCAGCGAAGTTTGTGCTTCAAACAGTTATTCGGAATTTATTTTATCAAATAATATTTAAATTTTTACTTTTATCAAATTCGTAATCTCGCAGTAAAGCATTTCTCCATCCAATTTCATAAGAGTTGGTAGGTAGTATGGTAAAATAAATGGTAGGAAATTGGTAAATTGGTATACAAAATTTTTGGTAGGTCGGTAATTTTATTTTTAAAATGTGGCCTTATGACCGATCGGGTAACTTTATACCTAAATATGTGAATATAATAAATTCTCCAAAACCTGAATCCGCCATCGATATCAAAAAACGGTCATGTACACTGTGCCAAAACTCGCTTATGATCCATCCATCATCCGCGCATGACAGCCGGTTTTGCAAAAACCTTGCGTCAAAAGATGATTCTATTCCTGCATGGACATGCGTCAAGATGACAGATCCATACACGACATTACGTAAAAATATAATCTTTAATTACCCTTTTTTAAAATCAAATGCAAGGGTTCATAGTCGTGTTACCAGCACCTTTCATCCAATCCAATCATAACGTGCGTAATGTCCGTAATTCCCAAGTTAAAAGGCTATTTCAGAGGGGGCCCGATAATAATTTTACTTAACCATACGCCACGTTCTCTATCCAATCCCTGTGATTACGTTGAAGCTGTCCGAGTACTAGTATTCATCCGCCATTTTTCTCAAAATATTTTCAAATGACTACGATTCCAATTGATTGTAAACTACCGTAAGACCAAAATCACCGTGCAGACCAATCGCAAACCAATGGAATTGAACGATTGGTACTTATATTAGAGCGAATGTGGTAAAACTGCTATTGCGTCATTTTCAATTTCATTGATTTTGACAAGTAACTAAGTATAGAACCGAAAACCAAGAATAGCTAGAAAAACAGGCATACAATAGTGTGTTACTTTGGGGATTGGAACCGTATTACGCTCACGCTTAATGTTTGAATAGGCTGGATAATTTCTCATATTAGTTTATAGCTAATTTCACCTAGGCTAACAATGTTATAAAACAAGTCTAGTAGTATGAATTTCTATTCAACCGGAATTTGAGAGCCAATGTTTTATTAATTGAAACCAGGTTAGGTATTGTAAGCTACGATACCCGACCTCCCACCGTGGTAATGTACAATACGCTGCTTCTTACGCTAGTTTTGTGCCTTGTGTTAACAGGACAGTCACGAAATGCAATGCTTGGCCAGATTACCGCCGTAAAAAAATTAGGTACTTAAGCAGGGTAAAAACCCAGTGGTCAGCTTGTTAGTGGAAAATAAAATTCTAACTTTTTTTAAACTCTTATTTTAATAATGTTCTATTCTAGCGTATACACTTTGTTTCGAACCATTTAAGAATGTATCTTAAAAAAATGGTGCGATATGTTATAGCGACGAAACATAATGCCAAATGGAAGCTCTGAAAAGCCAATTAGTTACGACCAACATAGTGTTCAAACCATTTTAAAAGACCAGGGTCAAGGGTCTTTAACCAAGGCGTCCTACTGGGGCGAAACGCGGAGACTTACTTACATACTGTATGGCTGGTCCATACCATAAGTTGAAAGTCGCAGCGTAAGGAAACACTATGCGGAGTGTTATGGTATAAATTCGCAACAATGATCCGCAGAGGATAAAGTCACCGAGGCTTCCTATTCGCACACTGACCAGTGCACAAGCATGTTAGCAGACGGACGGACAGTCGATAGAGCAGATAATACTTGTAGTGTACCTACCGTGTTTGGGTAACGTAAACGTAAACGTAGAGCACAGTGGACCGACGATTTAAAAGCGCACTATGCATACAATTGGCTGATATGAAAACAGTTTCAAATCTCCAAAGCGGAATTTTAACTTACGACTGACGAAAATGAGAGATCAATCTATCTCTCTATGACATCTGTCTCTTATTTTGGTCAGTGGATTGTTGAGGTAGACGCTATGTCGCATCGCAGTGTCCATCCCCTCCGCCTCCTTACAAGTATATGTTGTATAGAAGATCAAGTCTTCGTAGTTATGTATATTAATGTGCAGTTCTTAATTTTTAGTTTCTGAGATCCTTGATTCACTTATTTTTCAACAAAACAATTGAGTAATTGAGATAAATCTAACGATAGATACCCCGACGGCTGTAATCCGAGATCAAAAATATATGTGGATATGTAAAGAATATTACATGCCACATTCTTTTCACACATACATACAAAAATTAGAACCCTAAAAGATGCTGAAAAGTGAAAAGTTTGAGTACTTGCTTTTAATGAGGCTGTTTTTCCTTTCAGCGTCTGTCTCATTGTAACATTGTACCCTAACATACATAACAGAGTACTATAATAATCTGATTAGATCGCCAAGGCGCGGCTTCTTTCATCCCTAATAATGTTAAAATTGAAACGGGTAACCTGAATGCGTATACAATCGAAACTGTATACAATCTTCTCAGCACGGAATCTTTTGGTCGTCTATATTTTCATATAAAATTCAAAGCCTACGCAAACTAATGTAGAATATGTTAGCCGGAATTCTTTTAGAATGCGCCAGCACAGTTTGAGCCTGGAGACAGTCACACCTTAACCGTCCGTCCTACTGCGCCGGTAGCCGCCAACCCGCTGTACTCGCGACAATATGGCGGCGCTCGAACTTAAGCACATCGTGTAGGTACTGGACCAATCCCGACTTTACGTATGCGTAGTACTAATTGGTAACTCGTTGAAATTTTGGCAAATATTGCAGCGTCAGCAAAGTTACAAGAACAATACTCTTTGAAAGTTGGTCTTATAGCTGTATAATTAAAAGTATTGCGAATATACTAAGGGTTATTGCACCGAGAGGGTCCTCTCGCTATCACTACAGGTTTGCTCGTGAAAATACAGCACGTCGGGGCTACACACCGCTACGAGATTTTGCGAAGAAAAAAACATTACTACATGTCATTCAGTGTACTTCTATCAGTAATTGTTATTGGGTGAACCTAAAGACATTAAACATATGTAAAATCTCTACATTCTCAATTCTTTATTGCATTCCATAATGTATAACAGGTTGTTGGTAGGTTATAGATTAGTCACTTGTTATGGACCCTGTTAAACTCAACAATAATAGTAGCGCGTACAGGAGTTTCGAGCATTGTGTGTTATATTACTATGGACAATCATAATGTAAGTAAGTTCAAGATTTTTATATTATAATTATTACATTGTTTATTCAATTTTCTTTTTATATATTAGGTTTTCTAATGGGACGGTTTGTATTTTTTTTTAATATAAGTATGTATGTAGATGTTACGTTACGTTTCAAGCAGAGGACCACCATTATCATGTTAGGGAGTTAGCAGATTCTTCGTAGAAATTGTTTATTAAGGCCGTGTCCGCTTTACTCTTAGCTGGGGTACTGCCGTAGGTATTCTATTTGACTTATAATATAACTAATGTGACAGATTGTATATTTTATAAACTCGGTTAAAAATAAATCATCAGAAGGTAAAATAAAGCACCTTAGACCTCGCGTTCTTACCGTTGTTACATGTACATTACATAATTCTTCTGCCATTGAGGCGTTCACAAGACATTGTAAATCCGGAGGATACCCCGACGCTTGATCCGAGCACAGCCTCGCTCGACCATCGAGTGTCATGCCACACATGTACGAGCACATCGAGGCAAGCAGCACTTGTGCATCAGCTGGCAAACGCGTGAGACGTCGCCTACTTATTACGAAGTCACTACTAACTCACAACTTATTATTGAAAAAATCAATTTCAAAATTAAACTTGACTGCAAAACTGCACTTTTCGAACGTCAGAAATTTACAAAGAAGACAGCCCCCAAAACGCCCACCCTTCACCACTTCCTATGTGTTTTTCCTGTGTCTGCGCAAATGCTCGTGCACTATATGTCCTGCGTAGTTGGCTAATCTCCTTTCCGCAGAACAGCCGCCGTAGCCGACCTCGGCTAGGCATCATCATCGTGTCTCTTTGGGAAGAAGTGGCGCACTGACTCCCCACTAACACATTGTACAAGCAATATACATTTGATATAGAACATTGGCAGCACCCAAAGTCCAATTAATGTGAAAATAATAGCGACGTGTATCGGTTCTTCAAGATTTTATGTCATCAAATGATTTCTAGAGCATTGCAAAAACTTACTTTTTGCTTTATATTGTACTAGCTTTTGCCCGCAACTTCGTTCGCGTGGAATAGTGACTACCAGTCATTTTGTGTGATAAATATTGTATTATATGTTGAATAATTTTACATTTATATCAAATGTAATAAAACATTCTCAATTCTTTCTAAAGTTTCAAACTTATGTTGTACCATTATTTCACACAAATCGGTTCAGTAGTTTAGGCGTGAAGAAAAGACAGACAGACAGACAGAGTTACTTTCGCATTTATAATATTAGTTTGGATTTCTTTGATCTGAGGTCTTGACATACATTCGAATAGCATGTTACCGTACTCATAACTTTCACATAGGCTACCTTTTAAAGAACAAACAACTAAGCGAAACGATCTGCTGTCTAGATACTTGGTGTAAATACTTGGTGCTACGCAATGTTATAAAAACTTCTTGGCGCAAACTCTTGGTAAATAACTCTAATCTTAATAACAATCGAATAGCTGCATAGGCACATCCGTTGATAACTACTCACAATATCGATATCATGCCACTGCCCATAGCACTTGTCATATAAAAATTCGCCTACTTATAGAAGTATTTGGACTATCTATATTGAAAAAGAGAAGTTGTCATGTTCGGTTTTGAAAACGCCACCTATTAGTGTGAATACAACAAGATGTAAGGTAGCTTAATCTTGCTTTTGAATACCGCAGCAGGTGCTGCGTGGCAATGGAGTGCGGCGGGCGGATATAGAACATCAGCCCCCTTCCGCAATGTGAAAATAAAACCGCTCTCTCCACCGAGCTGATTTCAAGTCGGGGCTGCACGTGAACTTCAGCGACAAGGGCGAGGTAGGTGACCGATGAATGTAATGACTTGTCACTTGCAACTTACCTTATTGTCTAAAAACTCGTTGTGGTAAATTCGGCATCACTTGCATGTCTGTCTTCAAACGTGGCAAGTGCCAACAACATTCTCCCACTCCTTTTGTTAAAGAGACTTTCTCTTCTTCAATCGCGAAAAGTAAATTATAAGTATAACGGTACCTGGACTGTTTATAAAGGTGTTAGATACCAACCCTGATAGAAGTGGTCATTGTCGCAGGTGAAGGAGCGGCGCGAGAAGTTCCTCACGGCTAAATACGGCAGCCACCAGATGGCGCTGATCCGCAAGCGACTCGCTGTCGAGATGTGGCTGTACGACGAGCTGCAGAAGCTCTACGACACGCCGGTGAGGCCCCGATACTTGCTACTCAGTCGCTAACCTATGTCGTTCCTTCGTTTCCTTGGTCGTCCACTTCATACATAAATCATGCCAACCCTTCCAACAAAGCAGTCAGTCCACTGTTCTCCATGCCTTTTTCCTGAGCAACCACCATTTGGTTAAGCTGTCCTTCCTCTTTGTTACATCTTTCAGTCACTTTTTGTACTAGCGCGTTCATTGACACGAGATCAGTGAGGTAGGTATTGCAGACAGGACCTCGTCAAGCGTGAATGCAACGTTCAGTCCGCGCAGGTACATTAAGGCTACGCGCAGACCTTAACCCTTTGAGCATAATGGCACAACCTTAAGCGTAACGGCCTCTACGCCCTAGGACAGCCGAGATAGAGTTATAGATAGTGCTCAATATGGATATGGGATGGAGCCAAAACATGACAGAAAGTCTTCAGAGGGTGCGATACATTCCCGAGGCGTTTTCGAGTACCCATGTGGTTTATCAGCGGTGAGGAGTGTTTTATAACGACTAAAACCATTCCAGAGTCAAGCGAGTATCAGACTCCGCGGATCTCATTTTTATAACCGTTGTTCTTTAAAACCATTGTTTCACCCCGCGGTTGTTTCGATCAAAGACCCCACCGCTGCTAGTTGTTCAAAAGTTGGTAAAATTACGAAAAAGTTACCTGGTACATAAAAGGCCTACGACGGAACACGACGGTTTTTAGTCAGTAAGAGTCTGACACTCCATCACCGCTGCTAACCCACAGCGGGAGGGGTCATTTGACGATTTTTGCCATCATTTAAAAAAAGGCGGTAGAACCCGTTACAAAAGTATTAACGAAGAATATCTAGACCCCAGAACTTTTTTGTTGACTTTTTATCGACGTTTTCTAACAAAATCGTTTTTTTTTTAAGATTTATGAAAGGATCATAAACAAGTTTATTTATAATATTGTGTCTTTTTTACAGGGTAACTCTCATTCAACCCTCTCATCAAATGTGATCCTAATTTAGCAACTTTTGAAAAATCAAAGGATAGTTAATTGTATCCATGATGAGTGTACATAATAAATGCGAAGATTACGTAGAATCTCACAAAAAAACATTTTTATCTTGAACTAGCTTCTGCCAGCGGTTTCACCCGCATCCCGTGGAAACCTCTGCACGAACCCGGATAAAATGTAGCCTATAGCCTTCCTCGATAAATGGGCTATCTAACAACGAAAGAATTGTTCAAATCGGACCAGTAATTCCTGAGATTAGCGCGTTCAAACAAACAAACAAGCAAACTCTTCAGCTTTATAATATTAGTATAGATGTAATCTTGTACATAGTTTACAATATGCTTGCTTACAAAGTCAGACTTTTATGTGAGTTTTGAACCTCTTGTCGTTCAGTTTCAAAATGTTAGTTGATTAGAGAGATCAGCCAACTGCGCAGGCCACTATTATAGTGCACAAGCATTTGCGCAAACACAGGTGCACTCACTATTCACTTTCATACCCCAATCCGACTCGACTGGAGACAGATCAGGCGCAGCACCGACATTTACGTGCTCTCCGATGCACGGGTGTACCAATCACCAACTTCCAGGCTCCGGGCTACTTTGTGAAAGTCTTTTATTTATAGCGATTTCGGCCCAACTAAGGAATCGAACCCGAGACCTCGTAATAGCCGCACTTGCGACAGCTAGACCAACGAGGCAGTTGGTATATTATTATAACGTTTGACACAATATTCCATGCAAGATGTCTGTAATTTACAATAAACTCAAAAATCAATCAATCACAAATCGGTCAGCTGTTTAGATTTCTAACCATTTAATATGTTTAGCTTCTTGCATGCAGGCAATAACACTATTGCAGCCCAATCCTAATTTTTGTAACGCATTACAAATTGCAGAAAGATAGCGGCGGAGGGAGCGGAGGGGGCGGCGCGACGGGCGCGGCGAGCTCGCAGGAGGTGGAGGTGGACATCGACGAGCTGCTGGACATGGACAGCGACGAGCTCCGCCGCAGACACCTCACGGTGCGTGCCCGCTGCTACTCCAGACACTTCTTTCATTAAGCCCGATTCCCTAGTGTGTCTGTGGCTTGCGCATTTTTTGAGTGACCCAATTTTAGTTTAAATCAAAATTTTAAATACTTCACGAAATGGACAAATTTATGGTGCATCTACACGGTGCAAGTAGCATGTAATGCAATGCTTGCAAGCATTTTAAAAACGTGCGGATCCAGCGACTCGCGCGTGTACCAAAGGGAAATACCGCAGTTTCCCGACTATAGCCCGTACCTATCCCGAACCCACTAACTCAGAAAAAATTTAATACATAGCTCGAAATAGCAAAGTGTACAGCGACATCTCTCTGGAAATTAGGTTACCACTCTGCAAAAACTAGATGGGTTATGTTTGTTGGGTTCTCAGTTGTAATTTTGGATTACGTGAACTGAATTTAAAACTTCTTTTTATATTTGAAACTAGATTTCCGCCCGCGTTGAGTTTCGGTTATATCGCGTCTCCAAGAGAACTCTTCAAAAGTCCGCGATGAAAAATATCCTGTGTTCTTTCTCAAGGTCAACTCTATATCTGTACCAAAAAAAATATTGCATCTCCGGTTAAATTAGTCGATCTTCACACTGCCCCGTAACATGCTGCATATTGCGTGTCGCTGTCGACGCACCTACGCGCGTTCCTGCGGGAATCCAGATCTGCAGCATCGTGCGGGTTTTTTGCGCACTCACGCGTGTCATGTATGCAGATGAGCTCTGTTTCGTGGCTGAATCCCCTGAAGTCCTGCAACAGCTAGTCACGAACCTTCACAAGCAGTGCTGTACATTTGGTCTAAAAATCATTATCAAAAAGACAGATCACAGAAGTGATGTCTTTAGACAATCACGGACGTCAAGAACTGGCCATTATGCTTGGTGAAGATGTCCTGAAGCAGGTCGATAAATTTAGATATTTGGGGAGCACTATAACAGCAAAGTGCGACCTTGACGCCGAAATCAATAGCAGAATTGGTGCTGCAGCCGCTGCTTTCGGCAAATTCGACAAGAAGGTCTTCAGCTCCCATGACCTAAAGATATCCACAAAGGTCTCTGTGTATATGGCAGTTGTGTTGCCTTGTATACTCTACTCAGCGGAAACATGGACACCGTACCGACGCCACATCAAGCAACTAGACCGCTTCCACCTCAAATGTCTGCGCAAAATATTAAATATCCGTTGGTTTGATCGCGTGCGTAACACAGAAGTATTGAGGAAAGCCAATGTAGGTGGCATTGAAGCATACCTCATGAGGAGACAGCTTCGTTGGTGCGGGCATGTACTGCGCATACTAGAGTGGCCAAGCGCATCCTCTACTCCGAGTTGCAGGAGGGCAAGCGGAAACGTGGCGGACAGCTGCTGCGATACAAGGATGTGCTGAAGCGCCACATGAAAAGCTATTCCATTGATCCGTCTCAGTGGGAGAATCTGGCATCCAACCGCAGAGACTGGAGAAGCCGCGTTAAAGCCAAAGTCTTTGACTTTGAAGCACGCCGGCTTTCTGAGTTGGATGCCAAACGAGATGAGTTGAAAGCTCGACCACCGGTAGCTATCAACTACAACTTTCTGGCTGGTACCCTGACATGTCCGCAGTGTGCGCGGACTTTCACGCACAAAATTGGATACTCCAGCCACATGAGAGCACGCGCACGCCATTAGGGTCGAAGTGGTCGCCGTTGCCGAAATCGGCGTGGAAGAGATTAGATTAGACATAGGATAAAAACTTGACACTCAAGTGTATGCCTGAAAGTACTATTCAACAGTGAAGGTTTGAAGCTGAACTGATGATGGAGACCAGAGAGGGTCGAGGGAACTCGACAACTGAATATGTGAACTACCTCGTGTTTGGGCTTATATTATTTGTATTGACGAGACCTTTGCAACAGTGAAGGTTTGGAGCTGACCTGATGATGAAGACCAGAGAAGGTCGAGGGAACACGACCAGTGGCGGATTTACCAATAGGCCAAGTAGGCCAGTGCCTAGGGCGGCAGATTTAGAGGGGCGGCAAATTTAACTTTTGTTTGTTTACAGATTTTTTTAAATAATTATACGAGTACAAATGCGCGTGATCCGCATGAACGCGCGTGGATGCATTTTCAGTGTGTTGGACTGTGCGTGTTTTCCATACAAACGGAGACACTTTCAAACAACGGAAGAACACGCATCCACGCGCTACGCTGCATCATGCGGGGCAGTGTGATAATCGCCTACACACTTGTTTGGGTACTTTTGTGTCCCAAAAGTAAAAAATTTCGCGCTCGCTACTTTTTTACTTTACGGGACTTTTTTTTACTTGTTTTGGTACTGTACTGTTCCAAAAATCAAAAATTTCGCGCTCGCTACGCTTGCGGTTTCTTCTCTTTACACTGGTTTTTCTCACACATGTTTGGGTACTTTTGTGTCCCAAAACTAAAAATATTCGCGCTCGCTGCGCTCGCGGCTTTTTCACTTACCTCTGCTTTTTGGAAAACTAGTAAGTTTGCAGTGATCTGACTCCGGTTTCTTTATGTTAAACCTAGCAAAAAGCATTTTTAAGTACTTCAATTATAATTAGTGCTCAATAGGTAGTCGAATGGATGCTACGCCGCCACTAATCATAGCAACCGAACGAATTAACCGATTTCAATTTAGTTTTTTCTTGTATTACGGGTGTTTTACGGGCGAGTATTCTTAGACATGTTTGATGAAAATCGATTGAGCCGTTTAAAAGTTACAGAGGTTTTACGCTTTAAAGTCGCTATCAAATAAACTTGTCAGGTCAACATTAAACTCTTCAGTATATAAGTAGAGGGTTGCAAAAATAATCAAGTAAATGACAGAAATATCATTAAGTCACAATCATTAGGGGCGGCAAATTTGTAAATCCGCCATTGAACACGACAACTGAATATGTAAAATACCTCGTATTTGGGCTTAAACTATTTGTATCGATGAGAACTTTCCAGTTATACTGATAGTGACAGCTATTCGTATCACTGAAAAGTTGTAATTAAAAAATCTTGTTTACAAAAAATTAAACGGACTTCCAAAAACCCTAAAAAGCAAAAAATAAATAATTTTAGGTGCATCGGCCTAGAAGTCGGTGGCAAAATTAACTTAAGAACATTCATTAGAAACCGACTTCAAGACCGATGCACCTAAAATTAGTTTTTTTTTTGCTTTTTAGTGTTTTTGGAAGTCGGTTTAATTATTTTGTAAAAAAGTTTTTAATTACATAATTGAAAAATGTTTACGTAAGCATGGGGTAAAAGCTTTACTTACTTTTGCTGACAAGGGGGATGGGGGGGGGGGGAATAATTGTAATAAATCTGCTTACGTAATATTTGAACGGCTCCTTTCAAATCAAAAAATAAACCACAAAAAAAATTACCACTGAAAACCCAACATACCATTCAGTTTATCCCCATTTACGGAACCCTAAAACAAGTTATTTTTTATATTTCAGATTTTACTAGCGGATGCCAAAAAACCACAAAAAGATGTACACGTAAGTAGAAATGTTTACAATAGCGTTGAACTCTGGACCATCAGGGGCCCGATTCTCCTAAGTTAACCGTCAAATCCGTAGCGGACCCCAATCGGGGTGTATGGCTCAGAGCTAGTATGTTGATTGTAGTTAAGTTGAGTTGACGGTAAAACACGGCAGATCACTTGAAATAGTTTATTTCTTAAAGTCACAAATAGTTATAAGTTGGCTGCCCACCGTGCCAATCGCGATGAGTGAAAAATGTCAACTAAGTTTATATTGAAGAATTATATTAAAGTAAATTAAGGTCGCATAGTCAGCAACCGAGTCATTGTACGGAAACCGTACATGCTCCCAAGGGAAAAAAGTGAGATAAGAAACCCGAAAGGCGAGTTGGGCAACCATCACAAAGCAAATAAAATATTAATTAAAGTGTAAACATGCATAAATGAAATAATGTAGAACGAATAATAAAATTAAGCAAGTATAAAGTAAAACTATGTAAACATTAATTTGAAGATATGTCATCAAAACAAAATCCTTTTCTCGATTCCTGCGTAGTCGGGGACCGGATCTCTCGCATCTCGATGTTTACTTCTTCGTTGTCAGCTCCTTTCTGTTGTTCCAGTTTAGTGCTTGGTGTAGTATTCGAAGAATTAATTTTTCTTCGCTTCTTGATAATAAGGTAGATGCCAACCACAGCAAATCCTCCCAACAACAAGGAAGTCGTAGAGTAAAAATACACATCGTGTGGCGAAACATTTGAAAGCTGAGGCAGTACTTCCTGTCGTTTCTGGTAGGCGATTTGACGCTCAATTTTGGCCACGTCTTCTACTCCACGCAATTCAGTAATGTTCAATTGTGCGTTCCTCCAACCTAGATCGAACATGTTGTTTATAGTTGAATTTATGGTCGGTACTTCGATATCCGATTCCATGTTTACTTTACTTCCCATGTGATTGAAAGTAAATATCGTGGCATCTTTTTTCTGTAATAGACACTTTGGCGCCAAGGCGATAACTCCTGTCCCGTCAATGACCGCTGGTGTCACCTGATCGCTACATATTACGCGCATCAGCTGTTTGTTGCACAACGTAAACAACCAAACGTTGGGTTTATGTAGTTTTATCCAAGTTTCCTTGCAAGTTATGTCGTTAATGACGCACGCCAGCGATGTTTGTTGACTGAACACTTTAGCCTCACATGGTGCATCTTTATCATGGAAACTGTATACTGGTTGATTGGAGATGCAGGTGTATTCGTCTTCTCTGTAGGCGGTGCAATGACGCATGTCCTCTTCTTCCAATGTAATATGCGAGTTTTTAATCAGATTGATTGCGATGAAGGCTGATAAAGGTTGCACAAGTTTCAAGTGTGTCTGTCTCATGAATGGAATTGGGATAACACGATATATTTTGTAGTCATCATCACTTAGTAGTGGAATGTGCAACTCGAATAATAAAAAGTTACGTGTAATTCTGGCTTTAACGTGAATAAGTTCATACATGTCTTGAAAATCCTTTTGGATATCCTTAATGGGGAGTGAAACTCCTTGCGGTAGTTTTCCTGATATGATGTTGAGCTGCTCAATCAGCTGAGAGGCTGAAAAAAGGTGCGTGTCTAAATGGCCTCGGTAGATATTGGCTAAGGCATTCATCAGCATGTCTTGAATTCGGTGTAAATCGTTAAGAATTAAAGTTGAAGTTACTGCGGCCGAATTAATATCACTAATCGTATATAACATTTGCGCTCTGTTTTCTATTTTTGTGATTGCGCTGCAAGTTCGATTCATGTAAACTTGAACGTTTTGTAGTTGTTTATCCATAAATTGCGAACTTCGCTTAATCATGTTATTTTCTGCTTCAACAATCAGTGTTTGATTTTTCATTAATTGAAGTAAATAATTATCACTTATTTGTAAGTGTTTTATATCCTGTTCGTATTTCTCGGCAAAATCTGCATCGAGGACACCGAACAGCGTCCTTGCTAATTTTCCGAACCCGTCAAAGTATCCTCGCCTCTGTCTTGAATGTTGCGATAATAAAATGGAATTGTATTCCGTAAGGTAGTTCAATTCGTAACGCAGGTGATCGACGACGGTTTCACAGGGTTTGTATTCGTGGGCTATTTGTTGACAAAGTATATCCACTTGATCGATGTACAACTTTATCTTACTCGTGGCTTGCCAATATGAAGTTAAATTGTAGAAGATTAAGAGCGACCATTCGTCGTGTATAAGTTGCAGCTTCCCTGCTTCATCAAAGTATATGGGTTGATTATTGCGTATCGAGGTCACCTTATAGTTGTTAGTCGTGAAAGGCGCTGCTTGTGTGATTCCAAATATTGTCATCATACACAGTAGGAGCAGAGAGAGTAAACTATGTTTGTTCGTACTAGGGCTTCTCTCCCTTCTTTGTTTTTTAGGTTCCGGCGGTTCCTGTTTGTTTACTTCGTTTACTATTTCTTCCGTGCATGGTAAGTTGCGGCGTACCGGTAACGGCGATAATTTCACGATTGGTCGTTTTAGTTGACCTTTCTTAGTTTTTAAGGTGACGACGCGTACATTTCCGTCAGTTCCCGGATGAAGTTCCACCACTCTCCCGAGAGCCCATCTTCCCGGTGGTAAGTTTTCGTCTTTGACTAACACTAAATCTCCTTCTGCCAAGTTTTCTTTGGGTTGTTGCCATTTGCTGCGTACTTGTAGTTGCTGTAGATATTCGTTTGACCAGCGCTTCCAGATGTGTAAGTTTGTTTGTTCTACGAGCCTCCATCTGTTTCTCAAGTCGTGCTGGTTGAAGTCTTCTTCCTCCTTGGCTGGGGACAGTAAGGGCCCGCCAACAAGGAAGTGCCCAGGTGTCAAGTATTCTAGATCTTCAACGTCTTCAGACAGTGGGCAAAGCGGGCGTGAATTTAAGCATGCTTCAATTTGAGTTAAAAGTGT
The DNA here is from genome assembly GCF_030705265.1 of Helicoverpa armigera. Taxonomy (NCBI): domain Eukaryota; kingdom Metazoa; phylum Arthropoda; class Insecta; order Lepidoptera; family Noctuidae; genus Helicoverpa; species Helicoverpa armigera. The sequence continues at coordinate 186,152 of NC_087132.1, read as the reverse complement.
TGTGAACTGTTCGTAAGTAAGCTTCTGTTCTCCCAGAACTCGCTTCAGATGATACTTCATAGATTTAACGGCGGCCTCCCAAAGTCCACCAGCAGAAGGCCATAGAGGGGCGTTAAAATGCCATTGTATTTTCATGTTGTTTATCTCGTCATAAAATTCAGATGTTTTGAAAGTTTTGTTTTGTTCGAAATCTTCATACAGTAATTTTGCGGCACCAACAAAATTAGTTCCATTATCTGAGAACATATGCTTCGGGGTACCTCTGCGTGCGCACATACGCTTGAAGGCGGCTAGAAAAGTTTGAGTTGTCAGGTCAGACACCAACTCGAGATGCACCGCCTTGGTGACCATACAAATGAAGATGGCTATATAAGCTTTGCATGTCTTTACGCCTCTCCCCTTGTTGATCTTGATGTCCACATGGCCAGTAAAGTCCACGCCAGTATTCGTAAATGGCCTTGACGGTGTAACTCGTTCTTTAGGCAAGTCCGACATTATTTGCATATTACGATGAGGCTTAAAACGGTGACATCGTATGCACTGCCTAAGTTCCTTTTTTACTGTCCTGTTTCCACCAATTATCCAGTACTTGAGACGTAAATATGCTAGTGTGAGTCGTGCGCCCCCGTGGAGGGTATCACGGTGAGCTTCTTGAATGATCATTTCAGTAAATCTTCCAGTAGCAGGGAGAATAATTGGATGTTTTGATTCAGGAGGCAGCATTGAGTTTACAAGTCGCCCTTTGACGCGCAGTAGCCCATTCTTATCGAGAAATGGGGTTAACTTCAAAAGGTTACTCTTTGTAGGTATTGTTTTGTTTCTCTTTAAACAGTCAATTTCTTCACCAAAGTAGGTTCTTTGTACGTCTTTGATCACCATGTTCGTTGCTTCAGTTATTTCTTCAGAAGTTAAATACGTAATCCACTTATTCCTTTCGCAATCGGTTAATTTATTTTGCCGGACGCGTGAAGTGATGAATCGTATAATCCACGCAAGTACTCGGATTACACGCTTGATACTGCTGTGCTTATTCAACAAGTTGGTTATTATTTCGCTGTTTTTGTAAGTTGCAACGCAGCATGTGTTGTTTACTGTTAGAGTGTCACATAGTTCATCGCCCTGTAATTGGAGGGCATTGTCTTGTTTACTATGTTTTAATTTTAGCCAAGAGGGACCCTCCCACCAGAGCTTGAAAGACAGAAGTTGCGATGGTAAGAGACCTCGAGTAGCACAGTCAGCAGAGTTCTCTTCCGACTTAACGTAGTCCCATTGTTTAGCAGGGATAATACTGTTTATTTGTGTCACTCTATTGGCGACGTACTTGTCCCACCTATTTATGTCTCCCTGTAGCCATGCTAAGACGACCTTCGAGTCACTCCAGCAATGTATTTGGAGATTTTTGTAAGAAAGAGTGCTCTTAATTTTCTCCATAAGTTTGGCGAGTAACAGTGCTCCACAGAGTTCCAGTCTAGGCAAAGACATCTTTTTACTAAGCGGCGCCACCTTTGTTTTAGCGGCGATTATCGTAGTTGTAAAGTCTCCATTGCTGTTTTTCACTCGACTATAAACGACACATGCGTATGCCTTTTCGCTTGCGTCGCAAAAGCCGTGAATCTCGATTGTATCCTCTGTACACTGAAGCCATCGTGTAACCGAAATCTTGTTGATAGAAGGAAATTCCTTTCTCAATTTTTCCCACTCTGCAGTTATGTCATACGGCAAACTGTCATCCCAGTTGGTTTTGCTGATCCAAACCTTTTGAAAAAGTAGTTTTGCTTTTATAGTCGCAGGCGATAGGAAACCAAGAGGATCGTATAATTTACTTATCTCACTCAATAATATTCGTTTCGTCAGAGATTTCTTCTCACATAGTCTCCATTGATAAGTAAATGTATCCTGTTTTTGATTCCACATCATCCCTAACATCTTCGTATTGGAGGTTTCAGGGCTGAATTCTATATTAGCTTTAGTGCTTTTCTGGTTATCTGGCAAGCCCTCTAGTATAGATGCTTCGTTACTCGTCCACTTTCTTAAGTTGAAACCGCCTTTTTTCAGTAGTGCAATGAGTTCAGCGACCACCCTCTTCGCATCCTCAATGCTGTTCTGGCCATGGACGAGATCGTCCATGTAGAAGTAATTTTGTAAGGCGTTGGCGCTCTCAGGATAATTATCCTTTTCATCTTGTGCTAGTTGATGTAATGTGCGCATGGCTAGAAAAGGCGCGCTTTTCATGCCGTAGGTCACGGTGCATAGTTGCCATTCACGTAAAGGTTCGTCCGTAGAAGATCGCCACACAATAGTTTGTAGATGCTGTTGTTCTTCTTTCAGCCATATATATCTGAACATCTTCTCGACATCTGCCGTGAAGACGTATCGATACGTACGCCAGTTAATAAGTAGGGTAAACATATCCTTTTGTAAGTTTGGGCCTGAATACATAAGATCGTTCAAGCTGTTGTTATTGTTCGCCTTGTAAGATGCGTTAAAAACAACTCTCAATTTTGTCGTTGTAGACTCTGCCCTTAGAACCCCGTGATGTGGTAAATATACTTGATTTTTACTACGCGTTTCCGCAGTTATGGGCTTCATGTGACCCAGGGAAATGTACTCCTCCATAAAACGATGATATTCCCTGCGTAGGTCACTGTTCCTTAGCATTTTCCTCTCGAGTTGTAGGAACTGAGCTTGGGCTTGCGACTTAGTAGCTCCTAGTTGAGCGCTGTAGTTTGCTTTCATGGGCATTTGCACCACGTATTTCCCGTCAGCTAATCTTTCCGTAGTGGATTTATAAAAGTCCTCACAATACTGATCTTCGTTAGTTAAGGCGGCAGTGTCTGAGATTTCTTCAGTTTCCCAGAATCGTGTCATGTTTTCGAGATCATTAAGTATTGCAAAGCAGCTAAATGTTTTGACATTCCCACATAGTATCCAGCCCACTCTTGTTTGTTGGGCTACGGGGAAGTTGTCCTCCTTTATGATTCCAGTCAGTATGAGTTCTGAATAAATGTCGGCGCCCAGTAACAAGTCAATCGGACCCGACTCATTGAAATGGGGATCTGCAAGTTTCAAGTTGTCTAGGTAGTCCCATTTTCGTATGGAGAAGGAGACTGTGGGTAAGTTATTTATGAGTTTCTTCATCACTAAAGTTTCCAATTTAAATTCGTAGTTGGAATGTATAGATTTGCAATCTAAGTTGATCGAACCTTTACAATTGCCAGACAGTGACCCGACACCCGACACAATAGCGCTGACTTTCCGTCTCGGTAATCTGAGTCGCTGCGCGGCGTCTTCGGTCACGAGACTTACTTGCGAACCTTGATCCAGCAAGCCCCGTAAGTTTATGTAATCACCGTCAATGTTCTTAACCTTTAAAAGGACAGTTGTCAGCAGGACTTCCCTTGTCTCGTTCGTCAAGTTGTTCACAGCGTGTGATGTTGATGGTATGCTGCTACTATTAGGTGTGGAACGGTGGTTCTGCTGGTTTCCGTCATCATGCAGTAGTGTATGGTGTGCCTTATGACATAGTTTACAAGTTTTTCTCGAATTGCATTTACGTTCTCCGTGACTGTATAAACAATTTGGACAAATACGCAAATTCCGCACTGTGTCATTCCGTTCCTTAGTGCTCATAGCCAAGAATTTGCCACATTGCATTAAAACATGTTCAGTTTTGCAAATCGGGCAATTCCATGCCATTGTAAACAAGGCTCGGGGCGACTTATTAAGTCTGTTAAAGTTTGATGACCCCTGGGTATTATATTTATAGTTATTGTTTCGAGCGAATGACACATTGTTGGCTGGTTTATATGACGTCAGATATCTAGGCGACGAGTGTGACCGTTGCTGATTATTCCCTTGTAAAGCTTCTAGGGCCATGAACTTGTTTTCCAAAAATTGGGTGAATTCCTCCAGGTCAGGGAATTCCCTCGGTTCCTTGAGATCCTTCACATACTCATTGTAAGTCACCTTGTCGAGTTTTTGAACTAAAAGATGGACGATTATCGGACCCGGGTTGCTTGTGTCCAGACCAATGTTGCCGAGTCCGTTCAGACACTCTAGTGTGACGTCGTGCAACTTTCGTAGGCTCGCAGCGCTTGCTTCTTGTATGGTAGGTTGATTTAGCAACGTGTTCATGTAGGACGTGAATAGCAGACGTTTGTTATCGTAACGATGTGTGAGTATCTCCCAGCAGGAATTATAGTTCTCCGCACTAATACCGAGATGCTGTACGATTTTTTCGGCTTCGCCCTTGAGTTTGGTCTTAAGGTGTTGCATTTTTTGCGCTTTCGACAGTGACGGATTGTTGTGCACACTCTCCATGTAAAGATCTTTGAAGGTAGGCCACTGATTATAGTTTCCGTAGAAGTCCGGTATCACAATTTTCGGTGTAGATTTTTCATAGTGAACGTTGTTCCAAATATGATGATGCAGTTTCTTTCGCAAGTTATCATAAAGGGTCTCTGTAGCTTCATATTTTCGTTTGTAAGTTGAGTCTTCGTCATGTGAAATATAGTCTAGTTCCCAGTTAGTTTTCTCAATGTGTTCCCACTTGCCTTTCAAGATACAGAGATTATCCTCAAGCTCCCACTTTTCCATCGAGGAGTTTAAGTTCAGCTTCTCCACGGTACGCTCAAAAGCTCGAAAGTTACAGTATTGCTGTCGTAAAAGTTCCTGCTGTTTTTCACTAGTCTTGTCTAAATCGCGAGGAGGGACGTGAAAGTCGATATCATCGAAGAAAAATTTAGTCTTTACTTTACCTTCAGGTGCAGAGGGTGACAACTCTGCTTGAGTCTTGGAAGTCGATGGTAGCTCCGCTTTCCGTTTCAGTATATCTTGTAGAACGTCCTCGTACATCTTCTTAGTGTTGCTGAAAACGTCGTCGACGAAGTATTGGATGTCCGTTACGCCTATTTTTTCCAGTAGTTGGTGATTGAACACAAACTTCTCCCAGTTCGTGTTCAGTCGGGAAAGTCGCTCCTCCAAATACTCCAAGGTTTTTCTGCTTGTACTGTCTTTCTTGTAGTTGGTGCTGATTTGCTTCAAGTTGTTGAAAATTGTTTCTTGGCGACTGATTATTTCATTGATGTTCTGAGCCATTGTTATATATAGTCTTAGTTAAGTTGGATGTTGAAGTTTAAGTTGAAGTTCATAGTTCGATAGTACCACAGGATTACGTCACCGCAGGCACTAGTTCAGTAAAATTGCGAGTATCGCAGTTAGTTTTCTAGATACTAAGCGTATTTTATCTCTATTAGAGATATGTGCGCCTTCTCAATCCTACTGGGGCGACCCGCTTCTGGGAGACCAGTAAGACCGATTCGCTATCGCTAATAGGGATTTTCACACACTTAGTATCCGGCTCGAAGGACCACTTTTTATGTATGGCTCAGAGCTAGTATGTTGATTGTAGTTAAGTTGAGTTGACGGTAAAACACGGCAGATCACTTGAAATAGTTTATTTCTTAAAGTCACAAATAGTTATAAGTTGGCTGCCCACCGTGCCAATCGCGATGAGTGAAAAATGTCAACTAAGTTTATATTGAAGAATTATATTAAAGTAAATTGAGGTCGCATAGTCAGCAACCGAGTCATTGTACGGAAACCGTACACGGGGTCTGAACATCAATGTCACCGTAAGCTCGGTTTAGACCCCAATTGGGGTCTGCGAATCAGTCATACACTTTCCTAATTATTTACGCTCATATTTATTTTCTTTCCAATCAAACCACATTTGCGAGTACTAAATAAATTTAAATTATTTTTACGCATTCAAACCTTTCATATTTAGCATCCCGTTAGAAATATACCTTTTTAAAATCCAATCGTAATTACCGGGAATTCTGATCGAACTCGCCATGTTTGTTTACATTAGTTGTTTTTTTTAATTTGAAGACGCATAGACAAGATGGCGACGGTGATAGAAGTTTTGCATCGAATGATCCGATTCGTTAAAATAAAGAATCGATTTAATAATTTTATATTATTTGATATTATAATATTACTAAATTGTATACGGTACCATAATCTGAAAATAAATTAGGAAAAGTAAAATGACTTAATTTATTTTGAAAAAAAAATGCTAGAAAATCAGTGGTAGAAAATACGTTGTAGCCGGAATAAAAAAAATTTTCGGTTTTTAGGGTTTCCGAAGACGGCAAATGAAGACTTATTTATTTCTTCGGGTGTTTTATGTGCAGGATTCCTGTAGACCTGCCAAACTTAATGGCGATTCGTTACTTCCAACTTTTTAACTGAGCGGCAAAGCTATTTGACGAGAGCCGTAGTTAGGTGTAGTTATAGCAAAATTTTATGACGTTTTTATTGTTTGAAAGGGCAAATAGTTCGCTGTTCATCGAAAGCTGGTCCAAGATGGAAAGATGGCCGCCGCCGACTTATTTTTAACCGATTTCCCAAAAAGCGGAGGTTCTCAATTCGACCGTTTTTTTTGTATGTTTGTTACGCGATTACTCAGCCATTTATTTATCGATTTTGATGATTCTTTTTTTGTTTGATAGCGTATACTTTCGAGGTGGTCCCATTATCATCAGGTCAGGATCTGATGATGAAACCTTGAGAAATTGAGGGCGACTTTCGAAAGTTGCAGAAAGACATAGGTTGAAATCTTATCACTCAGGTGTTTGCCTGGTAGCACTATTCAACAGTGAAGGCTTTGAGCTGACCTGATGATGGAGACCAGTGAAGGTCGAGGGAACTCGACAACTGAATATTTAAACTTTCTCGTGTTTGTGCTTATATTATTCGTATTTACGAGGCCTCTGCAACAGTGAAGGAGATGGAGACGAGAGAAGTTCGGTTGTCGAGTTACCTCGACCTTCTCTGGTCTCCATCATCAGGTCAGCTCCAAACCTTTACTGTTTCATAGTGTTATCAGACATACATCTGAGTGTCAAGTTATAACCTTATCTATGCTTACAATTTTCGAGAGTTGCCCTCGATTTCTCAAGGTTTCCATCATCAGATCCTGGACCTAATAACAAATATGGGGAATATACCCTTTCGACCAAAAACAAACATCCAAATTGAGAACTACCTCCTTTTTGGGATTCGGTAAAAAATATTTGGTGACTTTAAAATCAATCAATTATTCATCATTTATTTATTTTTTAACATATAATTTACATTTTTAAATATTAAATATAAAAATAAAAAACATTTAAAAATATAAAAAATAGGTTGCCACCGATATCGGGCACAGGGTCCAAGGTACCGGTGGTTAGGGTCCCAGAGACAGAAACCTCCTCACAATACGTGCCGTATCAAGGAGTACTGCCTTCTGAATCAGTCCCTTGATCCAGCCGCCCAACGAGAGCCTCCTGAGGTGTTCGTCGAGGCTCTTGGCTATTAAACCATTGGCCGTAACGACAATCGGCACAACAACAGCCGTGTCGACACTCCACATGGCGACAACCTCGTGCGCTAAGTCGAGATACTTTATTTGTTTCTCTTTCTCAGCTTTCACAAGGTTCTCGTCATGCGGAACGGCGACATCGACTATCATCGCGCGGCGCGCTAATCGATCTATCACCACAATATCAGGCTTATTGGCTACAATAGTCCTGTCAGTGATGATAGATCGATCCCAGTACAACGTGATATGGTCCTTTTCGAGAACTGGGTCGGGCGCATACCTGTAGTACGGTACCTCAAGGTCTACAAGGTTGTATTGCAGAGCAAGCTGCTGGTGGATAATCTTGGCCACTTGGTTATGTCTGTGCAAATATTCACCATTAGCCAAACGAGAACAACCAGATATAATATGTCTGATAGACTCACCCGGATGGTGACATGCCCGACATATGTCAACCGTCCCGTCTTTCACGATATATCTCCGGTAGTTATTCGTAAGGATAACTTCGTCCATAATAAATCATAAATCAATCAATTATTATTATTGTTTCTCATCATCAAATAAGTACATTACTTTGGTAGTTACAAATTGCATTATATTTCAGAACACCAGGCTTACCCTCCGCCGAAACAAAAATCTTAGAATTGTTGAGAAATAATATAAGAATAAATTAAAATTCCGTAATAGGTAATAAAAATTCAATTAAAGTTAAAAATTATTACGAATGACGCAACACCAAAATAAATAATACATATAAAAATTTAATGCTAAAAACTTTCATAAAACTTAAATATCTCTTTTCTTAACAACAAAAACAAATTGAACCTATAACACCGGTCTACAGCATTTTTGCGCACGGGATATACATGTGGTGGCCTTATCGTAGACTTGACCACTTCATGAAATGACTCGACCATTTCATGAAATGGTCCCGTTTCATGAAATGTCTCACTGTCTATTGGCCACATCATGATGTGACTTGGGCAAATCAATGATGAGAAATCGTTTCTCGATATGTGTGTCGTAGCCATATCGTAGAATTGACCACTTCATGAAAAGCTTGAGCATTTCATGAAATGGTTGCGTTTCATGAAATGTTCATGTTAATTTGACCAGATCGTTAAATCGTCAACATTTCTCGATTTTGTCATTCACGTTTGGCCGTATGGTATAATAGGGTATCCATAAAATATTTAATATAAATCCACAATATTTTGGGTCGACCCATTGGAGTTTTTCATAAAATCTGGTAGTTGTGAAATTTTTCACAGCTCAAAATTGTAAGGAGGCAAAAAAACTTAGGTTTTTTTCATAACTTCAATTGCAAATATTAAGAGTAAGAACTTGTTCATTGTCCACTACCATTTGTACCATCCGTTGTTGTTGTGTTGTGTATTGTAACTAGTAAAAGTCGTGGTGGCCTAGTGGGTAAAGGACCAACCTCTCAAGTATGAGAGCGCCGGTTCGATCCCAGGTCAGACAAGTACCAATGCAACTTTTCTAAGTTTGTATGTACTTTCTAAGTATATCTTAGACACCATGCACTGTGTTTCGGATGGCACGTTAAACTGTAGGTCCCGGATGTCATTGAACATCCTTGGCAGTCGTTACGGGTAGTCAGAAGCCAGTAAGTCTGACACCAGTCTAACCAAGGGGTATCGGGCTGCCCGGGTAACTGGGTTGAGGAGGTCAGATAGGCATTCGCTTCTTGTAAAGCACTGGTACTCAACTGAATCAGGTTAGGCTGGAAGCCGACCCCAACATGATTGGGAAAAGGCTCCGAGCCTTTGGATGATGATGAACTTGTTCATTGTCCTTTAAGTCCGAAATGCATAATAATTTAAATAAAATAGGAACTTTCGTAACATTTTAGGAATCTTAAAATAGAACACACGTAATCTAAAATGACGTAACCTGTAGGTTCACTGCCTCGTTGGTCTAGCTGTCGAGAGCGCACCTGTCGAGCACGAGGTCTTGGGTTTGATTCCCGGGTCGAACCGAAATCGCTTTGTGGGTTTTAGAGACTTTCACGAAACAGCCCGCAGCCTGGAAGTTGGTATTTGTGCATCGGAGAGCACGTAAATGTCGGTCCTGCGCCCGATCTCTCTCCGGTCGTGTTGGATTGCCGTCCCATCGGGCTATGGAAGTGAAGAAATAGTGAGTGCACCTGTATCTGTGTGTCACCTCGCAAATTCTTGTGCACTATAATATGTCCTGCGCAGTTGGCTAATCTCCTTACATGAGAACAGCCGCCGTAGCCGATAATTGGCTAAGAGGACATTATTGTTGCATAGGTACTATGTTGCAGACTATAGGGGTAGATGAGTTTCCCCCACCTTACCTAGGTCTGCGCTCAGCTGGCTCGTTTGGGATGCGTTCTGAGAGCGGTAGGTTCTTGTATCTGGTGGATGTTACACTCGCTACTACTCGCAAGAGGTTTTCATTTTTAGTCGTCAACCTTGTCCATCAGTTTTATGAACTTTATTTAATATTTCAAAATACTTCTCCATCGGAATTATACGGATAGCAGGATCTTCGAGGCATTTTTCCTTAAATAACTTCATATTTTAACAGCCAGTAATAGTCCATGGACTTCTTTGGCGTGGTCACCCTACTATTCTTGATTTGTTTTATAACCTTATAATTAAAAAACGTTGTTCACCAACGTAGAATTATTTTATATTATTATTATTTTCGTCGTACACTCTTTTGTCACTTTCTTCCTCAAACGAATTATTCAATTTTTCGCTGCGAGAATTTTCAATGCAGTCAACGGCCGCCATCTTCAAACGTAAATAAAGCGCTGGCAGCGCCCCTAGGGGCAATTTACATAACTATTTTACAATGTGATCAATTAATTTTGATCATTTCATGAAGAAGCCGAGCTTTCAGTTGCACATATCGAGAAACGATTTCTCATCATTGATTTGCCCAAGTCACATCATGATGTGGCCAATAGACAGTGAGACATTTCATGAAACGGGACCATTTCATGAAATGGTCGAGTCATTTCATGAAGTGGTCAAGTCTACGATAAGGCCACCACATATATATAGTAATACTTCTGATCAGGCATTACGGACTTAGAATTCATGTGTTGAAAGTTAGTACAAATTTTTGACTTCCATGTCGCGATTCAAAATTCCCGCCGAATCAACGGTAAAGTAATATGTCAAAATCTTTTCGAGCAGAGGGGTTAATAATGTCAATATTGCAGCTTTAACCAAATAGCAGTTTTAACCATATCGGGCATTCTGCTACTTATATAAGACCAATCGTATTCCAACGACATTCGATTGGTTTGCGATTGGTCTGCCATTTTGGTCTATCTATACGGTAGTTTGCTCTAGAATTATATTGCAATTGTAAAGGATACAGAAAAGGATAAAACGTTTGATAAATGATAAATGATAAATCCCGACTCGATTACGATTGAAGGGTATGTGGCATTCCGCTATTTTTTCTTTGAAATAAACGTTTTTATCCTTTTCTGTCATTCAATAATGAATCATTTTGTCTGCAAATGATTTACGATTGCAAAATTATTGTACAGCAAACTACCGTATTGACCAAAATCACCAAAATAGCAGACCAATGGCACACCAATCAAATGTCAATCGAATACGATTGGTCTTTTATTAGCATAGTTTATTAGTAGCAGAATGCCCGATATTGTTAAAACTGCTATTGCGATCATATTGCGATTCGATTTCTATTCGATTTTGACATTATTAACTTAGGAGAATTGGGAACCTGCTTTTCATACTCTGCGATTTTAAACAAATCAAAATGATTTATTAATTCTGCAGGTGTAAACGAAAAACGTAAGTTGATATTCAATTCTTATAAAATTTGTGAAAAAAAAACTAAGTGTATTAATGACTCTTGTCGATTTTGAGCAATGAAAAATTTCACAACTACCAGATCTATTTACGAAATAGTACCAATACTTATTTGTTATACAAGAGTGCAAAGTTGCTTTTTAACCGCGGGCTCAATTTTGATGACCGAGCAAGCGAAGGATTCTAAAATTGAAACACGAGCGTAGCGAGTGTTTCAATAATTAGAATCCTGAGCGATAGCGAGGAATCAAAAGGTGGTGAATCTTGCACTCGAGTGCAACACGTAACTTTTCATTCCACCTCATCGAGGAAATTACTAGATGCTAAAAAACAAAATGGCGCGCACATATAGTATCAAATTAAAAAGAAGTACCTATTAAAGATCATTTTATTTGAAAACTCAGTTTAAAAATGAATCAAGGTTAAAATCTATGTAAAAACAATAATAAAAATTAATTAATTAAATAATTATTTTAACCAGTATTTTATTTGTTTAATATGTATTTGTTTGAAAAGTCTTAACAAGATTGTCACAAATGGAGTATTGCACACGATGTTCTAAATTCAAATCACTTTGCCGCTCTAGAGGATAAAAACGGCTTTTGCGCTCAGATATCAAAGGGTAAAAATACTCTTTCCGAGATGGTGGGATGAAAAATATATCAACATTAAGAAATATATATATTTCAATTCTCTTTCTAGGATGACAATATCAACTGTGACAACAAAAGGGTTGAAAAAACCTATAATATTGACGGTAGTACCACGGGTAGTTTTTTCTTGCCCGTGATACTACCAGACCGCTTGGTAGTACTACGGGAAGTAAAAATTGCCCGTGGTACTACTGGTAGTACTATTGGTAGTACCACGGGCAACAAACGATTAAACCGGCCCACTGTGGATTTCATCTCGTTACAATAAATACATCCGTCAATTTGTTGGACCTACTGTCTAAATCTCTATTCCACAGCTTAAGCAGTATCAGATGGTAGCCTACATTAAACATCTACGAAGTGTCATACCATCTCGGAAGGAGTAGTTTTGCTCTTCGATATCTGTTTGATCTTTACTCACTAGGCCACAATGACTTTTTCCTATCAATCCAAATAACTTACAATATTATTTACTTTTCAGAAATTCATAAACGACTTGCTAGAAAAAGCGAAAACCCTGTAGGTTATGGAAGCAAATCTCAAGGATCGAACGTGAGGAGCGGGTCTGCAGGTGAGCCCCGTCTTCCTTTAGGTATAATTAAAGAATAGTAGGTACTAATCATTATGTCCTTAGCTTAGAATACGTGTTGTGAGTAGTGCAGGAGCGCGCCGCTCCGGGCATACATATCACCGGCATATGTATTACTGACGAACCATTTCATAATGACGTAAACGACCAAAATGTAGTTAGTTGTTGGTCTTAAGCATAAGATATTCGGATCATTATATTTATTGTCCGCGCGTATGAGCACGTTTTTGGAATCGCGCTTGCAACCAAATGCGAAACTTGTACTAGCGTTGCTACGTTTAAATAAATAAGTTTGTTACAGTGTGAGCATCTTTAAGGCGTTACCTAGACGATCAATTAAATTATTTCGCAATATTGCAATAAAAATATTGTGCACTAAAAATGTAGCTAAAATCATTGCGCAATCTTCAATATTAACTTTATGCGGTCAATTGTTCTCTATTTGGAATATTACGCAATTATAATTGATCGTATAGGCTGAGCCGACCCATCGTCTTTGATCACAGAAATCGTAATATTCAGATTTGATCATTAACGGTTCGAGCAGCACGCCGAAATATGAACGTGTCTGTAAGCGCGTTAGATATTAAGAAAAATGAAGGCTTAGCCCGTGAGTTTTCAAGAAACTACTCTGCCTGGTTGAAGCCTTTCAAATCAAAACGTGTTAAGCTGCTTCCTCCAATCTGTTCGATTTATTGATATTTTTCTCTAGATTGTGGCTTGTCATTCAATTAATTAAATACCCATTGGAAGTATGATGTCCCGATACCTACTGGGCCCCACAGGGTTGTAGGTAATTCTACAATCCTAGAAATAGGTGTAGGTCGAGACCGATAAAGAGGTACAAGCGCCGCTCCGGTTGATTTTGGCGACCGGACTTGCACAGCCTAGAACCTGGGCGCAGCCCTGTGAATGGCTTTCTCTTTAAACAACATAATATCACTACTTAGTCATCAGAGTGATGTTCTTGGAAAATATATCAGTGATTGATTGTCGACCAATAGACCTCTCCAAATTAAATAGGTAGGTAAATACTCTTATGGCTGGCTACCGTGCAATAAGTGGTATCTTGTTCAACTGATTCTGGCTGGCTAGAAGGTCTTTTATGTATGTACTTGTCAATATTAGTGTAAGGCGCTCCCTAGACGGTCAACTGAATTGCGCAGTATTAGTTACGATATTGAAGATTGCACAATGTTTTTTGTCGTAATGGTTACCACCATTACTACCTTTTTAATTATTTTAATAGCTGATGCCTAGATGGCGCTGATCTTGGTACTTTACTGTAAGGAACGGAGCTTTACATCATATCAACGTTACCTATGTAATTTTCAAGTCGTAGGTATAACAAAATTTCAACAATTCAAAATAGAAAATGGCAATAACAAACAAAAGGTGAAAGTAAGTCGCCCAGATTCTTATCCGAATGTCCGAAAGGTTTTGAAATCAATTTGTGCAGAAATCTATTACTTTATTATTATATTTTATAAATGTTTGCATGCCTAATCATAGAATGTACTGGACTCAACACTTAACACCATATTTTTGTACGTACATTCTTAGCAAATAAATCATTTCATTTTTTAATTGCCCAGTAAAATAGGTACAGCGTCATCTATAATTTTCTTGAGAACTATTTTATTCTATGTAGAAGAAAGAAATGAAAACCTCCCATTGCACAATATTTGTATTGTAGGTAATATAAAATATTGCACATTGCATATTGTAGGTCTAGGGGCCGCCTTAATTAAAATTTTAATCTTAATTAAAAATAAACCATACATACAAATAAAAACTATCGATATGACCATTTGTTATAAATGTAACAGCACATAATATGTGTACTTTAAATTGTGCCGATGTTACGTAAGTAAGAAGGTACCCAGATATTAAGATTAAGCCTGGAACAAGTGGTTATGCTCAGTATCCAGTCCCGGAATAGCGTTTCAAATTTCAAAATGTATGTTCATTATGTAAATTAAGTATATATGCCTTTACTATCCCCTGCACTACAATATGTTATTATACAATATATTTTTGTTATTATATAGATATAATCTAGACCTAAATAATCAGACATGTGTGTGTATTGATACTGTACACGCACTACATTGGTATTGGACATAGTGGGATCCTGAATCTATGTGTATGTTATCAATTTGCGTGGAAATTTTACTGACTAACGGATCCAAGGAAATTTATAAACTTGCAGTTCTTATTATTTTCCGGTGACATGCATATTGCTGTATTACATGTGCCGTAGGAACCTGCTACTTGCTTAAACTCGGCACATTGTTTTTATTTGTAAGCATACTCAGTGCCGTATTAAGCTTGCGCGGGGCCCGGAGCACATTCGACCAATAGGTCCCCGTTTTGAGTATGAACAGGGTTATTATTGAGATTTCTCTGTCCGTCTTTCTTGGGTCGAATAAACCGGCGGTCGGCAACCTTTTGAAAGGCAAGAAATGCACGAGAAAAATTTTGAAAATACGCGAGCGAAGCGAGCGCAATTTCTTCATCAATTTTACTGATAAACGATTTTTTAGGGTGCCGTACCCAAACAGAAAAAATTCCTACATATCCATTCAACCAAATGAATAATTCAATGTAGTTAAGTAAGCGAAATTTTTAGTTAAGGAGGTCAAGGCCTGAATAATGAAAAAGAACAGAAATGACCTAAGTGTAAGGTGCGAGCGAAGCTAATTTTTTGTTAGATGAAAACATAGAGCAAGCATTTAGTTAACTAACTATACGTTTCCAGGTGTTTCGTTTGTCCGTGAAAACTACTCCCTTCCCGTAACCGAATAAAATATAGCCCAGTATGTTACCTGGCGATAGGATAGCATGAAAACAGAGAAAAAATCATCAAATTAGTCTAGAACTTGTACGTAGTGCACTGCAAAAAGTACAAACACACAACCTTTTCGTTTATATTTTCTGCATATTTATGTATCTACAAAACGTTCACGGGCCGCAAGACATCGATCGGCCGCGGGTTGCCGACCCCTGAGATAAACGATGGTGCGCGGGGCCCCCTAATGTGCGGGGGCATTTGCTACTTTTGCTACGCTACGCTACGTGGCTAATCCGGCACTGAGTGTACTGCGTGTGGAATGTAACGTATGTGTATTAACAAAAGCAATCATTTGCTAATTGTAAATAAAAAACGTAATTATAACTTAGCTGTCGAAAAAGCAAAGCGGCATATCTACGCCATGTCTGTTCCGTATCTGTGAGTGACAATGTAATTTATAATAGAATATACGAGTAGCAAAACTGTGAGAAGTGAGCTTAGAGGTTTGCGCACGTATCGGCGTTGCTGCACCAGCAGCTACGCTCCGAGCTCGCGCTACTGCTCAACCAGTGGCCAGAACAAGTGTAGGTGTGTAGGTACACACTACTGTATCCTTACACTATAAGTGAGTATTGTTTATTTTTTATACTCTGGAAGTAGTTTCCACATTGGGCGCCTGTGACCTCGCCCAGACGGCTCGTGTTGGTGCGCAGCGCCGATGCGTTACACATCGTTGCACCAGTGGTGGTGCACTGGACCTAGTCTCGGTAGTGTTCGCGATCGCCAGGTCGAAGCACTTTGTAATAAATAATTTTAATAAAATAAACATCTTTTATTTAACTCCTTGTCGTAAAAAACCTAAGTTGTAGTTGTTAGGGCCGTCTAAACCTATGGAGAATATGGGAATAACCCGGAAGCCGCGAAACGCCCCTGGATCAGGAAATTTCAATGAAATTAATGAATTGTCTTGTAGTGCCAGTTGCGGTAGATTTACACTACGGCCACGTCGTCTACACTTTACTGTTGTTTTCTTTTTGACGTGACAACGTCTTATAAATCGATGGAGCCGGCTGCACGCACGAAAAAACATGACTCATGCGGCGTTACCTCGCTCTGAGGCGTTCCGTTTAAGGCTTGAAGTGCAAGCGAGAGCACGCAATGAGCGACAAAGAGGCACGATCGGCCTCCGCTTTCGGCAGCGTTCGACATCTGACGATCAATTTCTTATGACGTTGTCACGTTCGACTATCGTCAGTAAAGGCTCGAGCAGACCGGATGCGTATGCGTAACCACGCCGTAGTCACGCGCGTAGTTACGGCGTAACCATGAGTTGTAATGTATGGAAATGTATGAGACAGGCCACACCGCTTGCGTAACGTAGACACGCGCGTCGTTACGCAAGCGGTGTATACTCCATATTACCTGTGCTAACGCTCTCTACGCATACGCATCCGGTCTGCTGGAGCCTTAAACCGACTTTACAGACAACCGTTTTTTTTTGTCTTTGCTTTAGGTTTTAGAACTTGTGTCCCAAAATCTAAAAATTTTTGGGCTCTTTTGGCTTGCGCTATAAAATAAATTTGGAGTGTTCGGTTTCCAGTTTTTAAGTAAAACCTAGCAAAAAGTTTACTCCGTTTTTTAGTCCTTTATTTAACAAGAAAGTAACTCCTGGTTTGAACTGTCTTATTGAAGAATATTTTTTTTTGTATAGTTTTATAATTGCAAAGTGCCACCCGATACTACTCCGCCACTGACCAGCCTATCCAAATATATGCGTATCTACTACTACTACTTCAACTAAAAATAAATAAAATAGGTATAATATTAGGTCTTTACCTATGAAATTGCCGTGCTGCGGTAATGGCAATTTCGAATCATAATATTTTTTGTTTGGCAAAGAATTGTATCTAATTTCAAATTATTTTAAAAAAAAAACAGAATTCTTCTTCCAAAAGTAGTCATTACTTAATTGATTAATTGGCTACATTGTCATCGCATTTCAATCTTCTTCTTTATCATGGATACCTTAAAAAATCAAGTAACAATGGAATATGATTACCGTGGTGTAGCAACGCGGCACAAGCGGCACGTAACATCAACGACGTTTACGGAGCTAACACTGCTAACTAACGCACCACCTGTTATTGGTGTCCTCGCTTCCGTTTTGGAAATTTCGACCTGAAAGTTGAACCGAAGACTTTGGTCGACAACGATGAATGAGGGTTTTTTCCCTTTTTTCTGCCACCGGGTGGCGCCACGTATGCGTCTGGTCCAAACAGCTGTCAAATAGTATGGAATTGTAGGGTCCGAACTTATTGTTTATTGAAATTCTGTTATATTGGAAGTGTTATTGATTTTATTATGGACTACGGTCAGAATAAGGTTTCCGAACTAAAAATTGAGCTAAGAGAGAGGGTGCAAAAGTCACTGGTACTAAGGAAAAGCTTGTTGAAAAATTTGTTAACACAATATGATTTAGTTTTTTTTATTTACTCAACCGCAATAGTAAAACAATAATGCAGTGCTTTAATTATAAAATTAAAAAAAAAAACACTAAAATCGTTCACTATTCATAGTAAAGATAAGCACTTTGACAGTTACCAGGACCCCGATTCTCCTAGGTTAATAATGTCAAAATCGAATAGAAATCGAATCGCAATATGCTAGTAGTAGCAGTTTTAATCATATCAGGCATTCTGCTACTAATAAAAGACCAATCGTATTCGATTGACATTTGATTGGTGTGCGATTGGTCTGCTATTTTGATGATTTTGGTCTATACGGTAGTTTGCTGTAAAATCATTTTGCAATCGTAAATCATTTGCACACAAAATTATTCATTATTGAATGACAGAAAAGGATAAAAACGTTTATTTCAAAGAAAAAATAGCGGAATGCCACATACGCTTCAATCGTAATCGAGTCGGGATCGGATATCAGTCGAATCGAGTCGAACGTGAATCGTATGACGCTTAAGTAAAATTAGGAGAATCGGGGCCCTGGACCTGACGACTCGGTGCTGCCACCTCGTGGACGCCATTTTAGAAAACCCTCATTAAAGGCGATTGTGGAAGCTGATGATACACAATCTACGACTAAAGCTTTCGACGTTAGCGTCCAAACAAGATTGATCCATTTACGTCAAATTGGCAAGGTAAAAAAGCTTAACAAATGGACGTCCCACGAACTCAATGAACGCTAGCGCGAAGTATGCGTCGAGACTGGCCTTGCATTGCTCAACAGACAAACAAATGAATGATTTTTTCCGTCGTCCACCAGTCACCAGACCTTGCGCCTACACACGAGGTATAACTTTTCCAGAATTTGGATAAGTTTTTGTCGGGTAAAAAATTCAGTAGGTACCTACCCGAACAAATGATTGCCTCCCGTCCAGCTAATTTCTTTAAGAAGGACATCAATTCACTGCCACTGAGTTGGCAAAGAAGCATTGATTGCATGGGTAATTATGTACTTACTTTGATAAATACATTAAAAAAAACGTTCAAATTTTTTCATACAAAATTTCATAGGTAAACTGTTAATTAAAAAATTATCATCCGTCACATCCCATTTCTAGCATCAGGTTCTCGTCAATTAGAAACATGAAGAGAACTCGTCAAGACAAATTCAACGAGCCCAAACTCGATGCGTTTACTAAAAGGCAGTTCAGGGTTACGTCTTCTATCTTCGTGCCCTAACAGCAGACCAGCTCAGTGGTTCCAGAAGACATTAGTGTTTCAAATTTCAGATCCCACATATGTGTGCAAGTAACTGAGCGTGTAACATTCCTATCACACCTATCAAACGAGCTGATGACCTTGAAGACCTGAACCGATTTCCACCAAACATAGCTAAGAACACTCCCGAATGACATTCCTTTCAAACAAAAAAACCGCATTACAATCGAATCATCCGTTTGGGGTGTGCGTTCGCGCAGCGGAATGTTGTTGAATTTAAAGATTTTAATTATGCAGATAATTAGTGTAAGACGTCCTATAATTGTGTATGGTAAATAAAAATTTGTGTATGCAGCCATTGTGGAGAAATTCACCAAAAACAGATTCCGCTGGGCGAACGTTGTCCTGGCGGAACTTTTTTTAATCCATAGACTTTAGAAGAAAAGAGATGTGTCCGAAAATTAGTGTGTATTTGTGTATAATTGATAATGTATGAATGAAATCAGTGCATGCATAAACTTCGGAGAAATTCAAGTTTCCGCTACGCGAACGTTTGGCCATTAGCTAGTTTTCATATAAAGCGCTTACATAGAGAGCTGTAGATTTTTACATACGTTGTTTTGAATTTGTTTATATTTGTTTAAAAAACAGATTTAGAAAAAGTTGTAGGGTTTAAAAGATAAAAATATAAACGTAAAATACACTTATTAGGTCTTAGTTCTTAAAGTATGCAGTTTGGGGTCTAGATTTTCACGTTTACACAAACCTTGTAAGTGTCTCCAACATGTTGCCAAGTATCAATGATGTTCCGTTAGTAATTAAAAAGTTATAGGATACTTTACCATGAACAGATCACTGTTTACAAAGCAGTCGAATATCACGACCTTCTAAAGGAATTGCATGGTAAAATGTATGCCAATAATTAGTTTAATCATTCAACTATTCACTTGCAAAATTTCATGTCATTAAATTCAGTAATTAAAGAAAGACAATTATAATACTGACGGAGCATCGAAACCCTACATAATCCGACCAAGTTCGGATAGCTACAAAAAAGCGGCCGTGCCATATGTCTAAGCAACGTTCTTAACTTGGTAGGTTAGTATTTATTAATATGGTACAGTTGCGTACACAAGCGTTAGGAAAAAATAAAACAATTGCATTTCTTGATTGAAAAATATTTTTTTAATAATAATGCCACTATCTACGATAAAAATAAATCTTCAATTAACCAGTACTTCTCTATTTAAATATCCGTGTACAAAAATATTTTTACTATTATTACTTACATAAATTACTTGACTACGTGATAAAAATAACGTTAATAAACGTTACGTATTTTAACTAAAATGTCGTAGATAGTGGCATTATTATTAAAAAAATATTTTTCATTCAAGAAATGCAATTGTTTTAACGCCTGTGCACGCAACTGTACCATATTAATAAATATACTAACCTTCCAAGTTAAGAACGTTGCTTAGACATATGGCACGGCCGCTTTTTTGTAGCTATCCGAACTTGGTCGGATTATGTAGGGTTTCGATGCTCCGTCAGTATTATAATTGTCTTTCTTTAATTACTGAATTTAATGACATGAAATTTTGCAAGTGAATAGTTGAATGATTAAACTAATTATTGGCATACATTTTACCATGCAATTCCTTTAGAACAGTGGTTCTTAACCGGTGGTCCGCGGACCACTGGTGGTCCCTGGAGGCATTCCAAGTGGTCCGCGAAGCTTAGCTTCGCGACGTTGCTATACGTTATCTAACTTAATTTTTATCGACTTATAATTGCGAGCGGGGGTTTTCGTATGGACGTACATATATCGGGTGTGTCGTACCTAGTCCCCCCCATTCATGAAAATGTATGTTTGGGCTACATTTTACGTAATTTTGGTTTTCGAGTCTTAAAAAATCATTAAAATTTCGCGCTCGCTCCGCTCGCGTATTCAAAAACTGTATGCTCTTATTTTTGCATTTGTCAACAAATAAAAAGTTAAGTACGTTTGGGCTAAATTTTACGTAATATTTGGTTGAAGTCCGATAAAATTTTAGCGCTCGCTTCGCTCGCCTATTCAGAAACTATATGCCCTTATTTTGGCATTTGTCAACAAACAAAAAGTTAAATACGTTTGGGCTAAATTTTAAGTAATATTTTGGTTTAAGTCCGATAAAATTTCGCGCTCGCTTCGCTCGCGTATTCAGAATCTATACTATGGCTCTTATTTTTGCATTTGGCAACAAACAAAACGTTAAGTACGTTTGGGCTACATTTTACGTATTTTTTGGTTTAAGTCCGATAAAAATTTCGCGCTCGCTTCGCTCGCGTATTTAGAAACTATATGCCCTTATTTTTGAATTTGTCAACAAACAAAAAGTTAAGTACGTTTGGGCTACATTTCACGTAATATTTGGTTTAAGTCCGATAAAAATTTCGCGCTCGCTTCGCTCGCGCATTTGGAAACTACATAGGCAAGTTTTTCTTTATTTGCATTTGCTTACCTACACAACTGCCAACATGCGTTTAGCTTTGAGTTGACCCAAGCTGACCCAAAATTCATTTTTTTTTGGTAAATATTAAAGAAATGAGTACTAATTAAGGTAAACCGATGAGGTGGTCCCCGGCAAGACAACTTTGGTCAAAGTGGTCCCTCAGGTCAAAAAGGTTAAGAACCACTGCTTTAGAAGGTCGTGATATTCGACTGCTTTGTAAACAGTGATCTGTTCATGGTAAAATATCCTATAACTTTTTAATTACTAACGGAACATCATTGATACTTGGCAACATGTTGGAGACACTTACAAGGTTTGTGTAAACGTGAAAATCTAGACCCCAAACTGCATACTTTAAGAACTAAGACCTAATAAGTGTATTTTACGTTTATATTTTTATCTTTTAAACCCTACAACTTTTTCTAAATCTGTTTTTTAAACAAATATAAACAA
Organism: Helicoverpa armigera; assembly: GCF_030705265.1. Lineage (NCBI taxonomy): Eukaryota > Metazoa > Arthropoda > Insecta > Lepidoptera > Noctuidae > Helicoverpa > Helicoverpa armigera. Next base: position 164,280 of record NC_087132.1, on the reverse strand, counting down.
ATTCAAAACAACGTATGTAAAAATCTACAGCTCTCTATGTAAGCGCTTTATATGAAAACTAGCTAATGGCCAAACGTTCGCGTAGCGGAAACTTGAATTTCTCCGAAGTTTATGCATGCACTGATTTCATTCATACATTATCAATTATACACAAATACACACTAATTTTCGGACACATCTCTTTTCTTCTAAAATCTATGGATTAAAAAAAGTTCCGCCAGGACAACGTTCGCCCAGCGGAATCTGTTTTTGGTGAATTTCTCCACAATGGCTGCATACACAAATTTTTATTTACCATACACAATTATAGGACGTCTTACACTAATTATCTGCATAATTAAAATCTTTAAATTCAACAACATTCCGCTGCGCGAACGCACACGAAGTTTATGCATGCACTGATTTCATTCATACATAATCAATTATACACACAAATTTTTGGACACATCTCTTTTCTTCTAAAGTCTATGGATTAAAAAAAGTTCCGCCAGGACAACGTTCGCCCAGCGGAATCTGTTTTTGGTGAATTTCTCCACAATGGCTGCATACACAATTTTTTATTTACCATACACAATTATAGGACTTCATACACTAATTATCTGCATAATTAAAATCTTTAAATTCAACAACATTCCGCTGCGCGAAAGCACACCATCCAAAATAAGCAAAACAAAGACCTCCCTGCCCTCCTATAGTGCTTGCGTAATACTTGAACGGCCCCTTATGAACGTCAAATAATATAAAGTTTATTCTAGTTGTCCATTCCAAAAGTAGCTTCCTATGGAGAGAGAAGAACGGGCTACTCCATTCATATCCCTTTGTTTTAGCATTTGCTTACTAACAGAAGGTTGCGCCCACGCATTCAGTTACTCATCTATAGGCACAAAATAAATAAAACAAAATCATTATTAATTTTACTTTTATTACAAATGTATTGATTGAATCTTTTTTGAAGTTTTAAATTTTTTGTTTTTCTATTACTAAGTACAAAAATAGTACATATTTGATCGATAAGCCCTAAGCCTTAGAGGGTCAGTCTTGTTCCTATCTTATAATTATCATGGTTTTGCATAATAATAATACGTGAGTGAGGTCAGCGAATTTCGTTCATAAACAATCTGTCATCGCTGTGTGGTGTAATTAAGGTAGGTAGGGTAATAACATGTTCGATTACTATTATTTTCAAAATACAACGCTTAAGGTAGTTCTGTACATCGCGATCGATCGTAGCCAGGCGCGGCCTACGACTGTCGTCGATCGCTCTCGATAATAGTCAACCTATGATCAAGTATGGGGAACCGGCCACCGCTGCCGAAGCCCGCGACAGGCGCGCGGCCGACGAATGGCGTGAGCCGCGCGCGGCAGTGTCTTGAAATTAGTAGATTTTGCTCAGATCAAGGAAATAAACAGATAGAACGCGCGCGAACAAAGTGAAGCTTTTATTTATATGTGCGCGGCAGGTAAGTGGCGCCGTGTACGGACACGTGCATCTGTGTGCGTTTACGGTTGCCAGATATTGAGAAATACTCCCATATTTTTATTCACTTAAATTGTTAAACCTGAAATCTTTAAGTATGTCTTTACCATACACTATAAAATACGACTGCGAGGTGTATTTGTGTGATTTTTTAAAGTCTGCAAGAGTTTTGAGTTGCGTGGTACAGTTAGTATCGTTAGTTAATGGCAGGAGGTTAAAATATTCGTCATGAATTTAAATGCACCATCGATGTTTTTTTATGCACAATAGGTAATTTTCCCGTCATATATACTAGCAACACAGACGATTTACTGTTATGGTTTTGTGTTTCAAGTGAGCCGAAAACATTTTATGGAAAATAAATATTAAAACAAAACTAATAACAAGGGTTATCTGTGGAAAGATATTCCATCTTGTTTTTGTGAACAACTTTTGTACAAACATGTTTAAACAAACAGGACGGCTCCTGTTTGTTTAAACATATTTTGAATTATAATGACAAATCACTAGTGACGTGTGAGCGAGACGATGTGTAGCTCGGTACTGTCGCGAGTTTGTATTAGCTTTTGATATTGTATTTGTTTTGGTGGACACACTCGCGTGTTCTGAGCGCTCCATCTGCCTATTTCTTTGATCTGAAAGACTTTGTGGGTTATTCCCGCTCGGTAACGCCCTTTCGTCAACACTGTTGACGATCGGGAAAAAAAAGTTTAATTCGTTCGCAGTGTCAATGAATGATGGTTTTTATTTTTAAAATATGGAAATCAAAATATAACCTGTAACGGATTTTTAAAATGTTTTAATGGATTATGTTAGATCTTTTTAAACACAATCAACTAGAAAATAAAAAATATTGCCTTATCATGTGCATCATAATGACAAATGCACACCGACGAGGCTCCTAAGGGCGGCTCGCAGTGCTCTCGCTCTCAGTAACGCGAGTCACATCAAGATTTTTGGTCGCGTTTAATTTTATTTTCGTGTCATCGTGTCGTAGCAGACTAATTTTTTTTCTGTTAATAATTTGTAGATATTAATGAACAATAGGCATTTTTTATGTAATGGGTTTTAATTACTATACCTACTCCAGCTGTTTTGGTAGTTAAGTAGACTAAATTTGAAAACTCAGTTTAAAATTAAAGAACAGCTAAAAATAAATGTAAATACAATAATAACAATTAATTAATCAATTGGAAGATTATTTTAAGCAGTATTTTATTTGTTTATATATTACCAATCGACCCTATCTTTAAGAGTAGAAATTAAGAAGGATACTACATTTGTATTGTAATGAAAACAAAAGGAAGTTTTTCCGACTAAATAAAAACAATTCTGGTTTTACTAAGATTCTATAACTATGTTATTAAGCGCTAGACCATGTTAAGATGCGTACGGCCGCGCGCGTCTGTCGCGGGGCTCGGCAGCGGTGCCATACATCTTTATAGTTTGACTATTGTCGCGAGCGATCGACGATTGTCGTAGGCCGCGCGCGGCTGCGATATCATATCATTTATTGCATTCCATAATGTACATTACGTGGAAAATATAAAATAATAGAGGTAGGATAGATCGCGATGCACGGAATTCTACCTTTAAGTTCTCATAAGGCAATTCCTATCACAGTTCGTCTTCTGGAGTTTGAACAACACTTTCTTCAGGATTCTTCATAGAGGTAGTCAACGGAGGTCCGCAGCACGTCTCAACTTAACTAAAGAATAAGAAACAACAGTGAAGGGTCAGGCGTCTGCGGGCGGCGGCTCGGGCGCGTGCAGCGGGCGCAGCGCGTCGCGCAGCTCCACGAAGCGGCGCTTGAACTCCAGCCCGCAGCCGCGCGAGCGCCGGAACTCCAGCAGCGTCAGCGCGTCGCCGCAGCGCAGCGCCGCCGCGCGCATGCGCAGCTCCGCGCCGCACTCCAGCGCCAGCAGGCGCGCGTGCAGGCGGCGGCACGTGTAGCCGCGCTCGCGCCCGGCGCCCGCCAGCGCGTCCAGCGCGGCCGCGGCGCCGGCGCGCAGCCACACGCGCGTCATGCGGCGCCCGAGCGACAGCGCGGCGGCGCCGTCGGCCGGCGAGGCCAGCAGCAGGTCGTCGGCGTGCGCGGGCTGCGAGTAGCTGATGAGCGCGTCCATGTCGGCGGCGGACAGGTCGGACGGGTCGGTCGGGTCGGCCGCGTCGGCCGCGGTCGGCTGGGACCGCCACGCGCGCGCCGCGGCCTCTGTCGACGGGAACGGTCGGGAAATTCGTCTCGAGTCGCCGGCGATATTTGTTTTTTTTTGTGAATTGACATTTTTATTTTATCCACGACATACGGGATATGGCAGCAAACTTAGCCGCAGCATATAAAAGGAAATCAATAATCTAGCAGTGAAATCAAAAGTGGATTACTTATTCATAAATTTTATTATTAATAAAGTGTCGCTATTGATAATTTGCTGTGTATTTCTGTAGATTAAATAAAGGTTTCAACCAAACCAAATTATATTCTTCAAAAACTTCCACTTTAAATATAAACAATACAATGTAGGGACAGAATAAATTCAAAACCCTCACTATCCAATATTTTCGTAACAATATGGATTGTCTTCGCTATTATTGTTCTGAATTTCAAGAAAGTTATGCAATACTGGACAGTGAGACAGACATAGTACAAAATAAATACGCATAGAAATCAAGTTCACAGGGCCGGAAAGAAAAGGTTCGTCGTATTTCAAATTGATTCGTACAACGTATTGCCGTAGTAAATATTAAGGAATATGTGGTAAGCACATGTGTATTACCTTTTGAAACGACACAGAACTTAAGGGAAATAATGTATAATTGATCCTGTAATGTTGTTATCTTTCAACAAGAATTTATAGATTAATGAGAGAGATGCACAATTTCAGCACCAGAAACAAACGTAAATTAACCGCATCCAACTATCATATTATTTAATTTGTTGGCCTTTGTGTACGCATTTATAATGGAATCCCAGTTCATCTATCACAACTAAAGGACAGTTCTAGATCAGTCTTATTAAAAAGGCTATAATGATAATTTCACAGATACACGCAGATGGCAGCAATGAAGTGGACACACTGTTTATTTTTTGTTTTCAGTTTTTTAAATACATACATGTGATTATAATTTTAAACTATTTTGTATTGTTTAGTTGTAATTTAATTGTAATAGACAGCAGTGGGTGCTGTCCTTAGTAATTTTGAAGTGAAAAGCGTTTTTGACTTTGATGTTTTGACATGCCATTATTCAGTTAAAAAAAAATGACAATTAGCAATAGTCAGTGGTAAAGTCAAAGTCGTGGTGGCCTAGTGGGTAAAGAGAAAACGTATCGAGTATGAGGGCGTGGGTTCGATTCCAGGTCATGCAAGTACCAATGCAACTTTTCTAAGTTTGTATGTACATTCTAAGTTTATCTTAGACACCAATGGCTGATAAAAAAAGATGAAGGAAAACATCTTGAAGAAACCTGGACTATATAGTCTGAAACCACCAACCCGCATTGAGCAGGCATGGTGATTAATGCTCAATCCTTCTCCGTGTGAGAGGCCTGTGCCCAGCAGTGTGGGACTATACGATGGCTGTAACAGCCAATAGTCAATGCAGTGGCGTGCCTAGGGTTTCAAAATAACGCATGCCCAATAAAATCAGTTTTCAACTGAGTATGTATTTAGTATTTTTTCATAAAATCGAGGTCGAGGGCTCACAGTTTGAGATTACGTTACTGTGTGTGATTTTGTGTGGGCGCACTCTGTATATAGCTTGACTTCTGTGCGTACTTATTTTGTGCACGTGTTCCAAACCGAGCTTTAATAATTTTGGTTCAGAATACATTTTTAATATAAATATTGATGATGTTGCATCGATCGAAGACGTAGCATCCAGCGCCGCTCAGGTGCGTAGATAATGCGACGGTGCAGTGCTTTGGTAATCTAGCTTTATGAGCTTTTAGCACGTCACGGAGCTAAATCGCCAAAGAGCCGCACCGCGCTCGTCGCGCCGGCGCAGTCCCCCGCAGCAGCAGCAGCGGCACCCGCCGTGCTGAGGCACCAGGCGGCTCCGAGACCGACCACTCAGAGTCACCTAGTACCTGAGACGGCGCAGCGCGGACACTCACCCGGCTCGCGCAGCCACGGCAGCGCCAGCAGCGCGTCCAGCGAGGCGCGTCGCGCGGGGTCGGGCGTCAGCGCCCGGCGCAGCAGCGCCCGCGCCGCGCCCGCCTTGTCCCACGCGCCGCGCCCGCCCGCGCACCACGCCGCGAAGCGCGCGTCGTCCGCCTGCGCGCGCTCCCACGGCAACTCTTCGGACAGACAGCACGTCAGCGCGCCGCGAGCCGGCGCCGGTCCCGCTGCGTGCGCCGCGACTCGTAACTTCGGTACCATAACTTTAGGGTTTGCGAACACGCCTACAGCTAGGATACCAAAGAGACGAGCCGCGACAGGGCGGGCTGGGCTGCGGGCGGTACTCACCGCCGGCCAGCATGGCGAGCAGCACGAGCGCGGCGGCCCACAGGTCGGCGGGCGGCGCGCGGTAGGGGCGGCGGGCGGCCGTCAGCACCTCGGGCGCGGCGTAGGGCGCCGTGCCGCACACGCGCGACAGCAGGCGCTCGCGGGCGCCGTGCCTGCGACAACATCCAAACCTACATTCTTCACTTCGTCTCGCACAAAATTACGTTAAAATTTATTGATTTTAGTAAACCCTTATTCATTTTTTAAATGCCTATCAAATCATACACCGCTTCTTAGGGTTGGAATGAAAAAGAAAATCAGTCCCTACTTTCCGTGTAGGGGGGATGCAACAGTACAACATTTATCTCCACATTTTAGTACCAAAGGAGATTGGGCAAGAATGTATGAAGTTTGGTCCAAATGTTCACCACAAACGAGACCTATATAATTAAATAGTCCACTTAATTTAGAGTAACTTTTATTAAGAAAGTAAAAAAAAAACAATGCCAAAAAAAAGTTATAGCCAAAAATGTTTTCTTAATTTTCGGTAGTTTTTGTATGTTATCATTATTATTTTTTATTTTATTCCACTTCCATTTCTGCACTTTATCTAAAATTAATTGAGTAAGACACATTTGCATATAAACAGTCCATATTTTTTTGCCCGATGGGTGTAGGAATCATAACCAATTGAGGCGCCAGAAGTGCTTGAATATACTCAGCGGTGCCTGGATCTAAGAAAGTTCTATGTAACTGGTGGTGTCTTCTGTCTAGTAATAAACAATTCTATTTTGTCAGAGGTTACAGAAAGTACGAAAATCGAACATCACGATAAGTAATTGAAAACATGAAATTGAAAAAATCTATAAAATGTTTTATTTGATTTTGCTATAACTTTTTTCTGGCATTATATTTTTTTTTACTTTCATAACAAAAAATGTTCTATATTTAACGGGCTATCTAGCCGTATAGGACTCGTTCGTGGTGGACATTTGGACCGGAATCGCCCATTGTCCTTTCAGCTTTCTAGTGCAATGGTCACTGAGATTAACCGCGGACAGGCGGATGGCAGACTTGTTATTGACTACGAAACCCTAAGGGTCAATCCCCACTGCAGAGCAGCGACCGGCAGCGGCCTGCAGCGGCCGGCAGCGGCCGTAAATGCAAGTGATTTAGCGCGAGCGCGGCGTCCCGCGCCGCGGTCTTACATTGTCCGTGCTCTTACGGCCGCTGCCGGCCGCTGCTCTTTCAGTGGGAATTGACCCTAATATAGGGCTGCCATCCGTCCGGGTTTCCCCGGATTTGTCCTCGTTTGGAGACCGTCCGGGGGCCGTCCGGGGGCCGTCCGGGCGGGGTTTCAAGAAGTGTCCGGGGAAAACCCGGACACTTTTAATGTAAGGAAGCACATCTATGTTTAAAAAAAATCGTACTCGTTCGGGGAAAAAATGCGATTTACGCCAAATGTCCGGGTTTTTTAAATATTTGTCCGGGTTTGGCGAAATTCGAGATGGTAGCCCTACCCTAATAGTACCTAAACTTAATTTAGTTTAATATTTGAGTCAGTGACGTTGCGTTATAAATAAGACAGAAAAGTATAAATTCAAATTTGAACAATTTGAATTTAAACTTGCTACTATTGAACTATTATTTAGATTCATAATGTGAAGTGAATTCTAGCGTCATGTTGAGAAGCAAGTTATTAGAGTCACAGAGAGAGAACATGTTGTTTAGCAATATTTATTTAGCTTTGCTGTGAATGCTATAGAATTTAGAACACAAAAATTATTCATAGGTATGTCATTAAAATATGTGAAAAAAATGTCATATACATCCTTAATTTGTTTTTGGCTTATATTACTATTAATTACACTATAATTAGATAGGTATAGTAAAAACTTCTATTGTTCTTTATCTATTATTTTCATTTACTGAACGCGATATCTCAAGATTGGTCATCACTGTCGTCTAATCTCATGTGCATTGCGTGCAGTAAGCAACCCTCCCCTCACCACCGTCGCGCACTAAATTCATGTATTGTCATCAAAACTCTCAGCATGTGCAAAATTCCAACCTGAACGAAGACCGGGAAGTGGGTTAAGTTTCTTTATTTTTCTTATACAGTCATGGTCAACTAATTAAAGACACTGTTGGAATCTTAACTTACCGGGGCATTTCATCTGTATTTATTTTTTCAGATTGCCATTGGAACTTTCTTCTCTATTTTAAAATATCTAAGAGGGCTTTGTGAAATGTTAAAACTAATGTCTATATTCAATAAAGCCCCGCACCTGGATTTTTTTCGCTTTATCCGAATCGCGGGCGGTACAATAATCCATAACGAGAGCTGGCCATCTAATTAAAGACACTCCACATTTTTCAGAGATTATTAATATTATTGAAGTTACCTTCCTACAACAACATTCCCTACACTATAATTAAACATTCCAATAAGTATTCATATTTGGTTTGTTTCCTTTTACCTCATTAACAGTACGACATCCCTAAACGAGCAAGCGGTCAGTTTTGTAGAAGTCGCTAAGGGAATTTTCTTCCACGCTTAATAAAAATCTGTGTAAAATTGATCTATGATCCATGTACGACTCATTGCCATAGTATTTTTCGCCCATTACTAGTTTTTGTTTCATTGGATTTGTAATAGGCCAAACCAAAACCGTCATAAGTTGCCCGATCAAAGAGTAATTTTTAATATACTCTTGCAGTGTTTTTCAGAACGTTTCTAATTTGGAAAGTCCTAATGATTGGTAAATTACGCAGTTCTTGAAGTCGCCTATTTTTAATAATACCTTTCTGAAAGGTCTTACACTAAACAGTGGCAAGCAGCCCCACACTATAACATTTTCGCCTCCTACGTTTGAGAACTTTCTTTGTGTACTTTGGTTCCATCACATGATTTGGAGGTGACTAAAATCTTTTTTTTTTTTAGAATTCATCAAATCCCTTTGTTTTATCAGATAAAAAAAACATTTTTCGATACTTTTTCAGAGCAACTTTCACCTTTGATAGAACACGCCAACTATAGTATGGACACGCGGTGCTTTTCCAAAAGTAACATCTTCCTATACCTACCCATGCCCTACAGGTTTTCACGACTCGGCTGTCATCATAAAGTTCTGCAGACACAATTTTCGTATTTTTAGCATCAAATGACTCCGAAAAAAATGTACTTTAATATTCTCTATTTCCTTATAACACCACTGTAAAGTCTGTTTGCGGACAAGTTTTCCTTGGCGTCGGTTTTCAGTTGTTTTTTTAGTGCCATTAACAAGGCATCTTTAATAATAAATTTATTACCATGTCTTTATTACAGTTCATGTGGCATGAATGAATCCGCATGACAAAACTTTATTTAAAAAAGCCTTTTAACATTTTACTCCCCAGAATTTTTGTTTTAGTCGTATTGATTGGACTAAAATGAAAAATTTTTATAAGTTAACCTAAACTATTACCTAATTTGAGTTCATATAAATATTTTACTCACTTTAAAAAAAAAATATGGCGACTATTTCTATCTTTCGTTTTTTTTTCTTAGTTCGGCCTTTATTGTCTTTAATTAGCTGACCAGCCAAGTATCCGCTACAAAAGTTAGTGTTCAGTTCCCATAGAGCGTTATATATAAAGTATTATAGAAAATAATTATTTGTTATACAAGAGTGCAAAGTTGTTTTTTAACCGCGTGCTCAATTTTGATGACCGAGCAAGCGAAGGATTCTAAAATTGAAACACGAGCGTAGCGAGTGTTTCAATAATTAGAATCCTGAGCGATAGCGAGGGAATCAAAAGAGTACAAGGTGAAAAATCTTTGCGTTCGAGTGCAACACGTAACTTTTCATCCCACCTCATCGAGGAAATTAAAAAAACAAAATGGCGCGCACACATGAGTATCAAGTTAAAAAAGAAGTACCTATTAAAGGACACAATGTTATTTTTGTTTTAATAATAACTAGCTTTTGCCCGCGACTTCGTTCGCATGGAATAGTGACTTCCGGCATATTTTTGGTTTGTACCAATAGATGGCGCTATATGTCCGGAATAAATTTTTGGTTTGTACCAATAGATGGCGCTATATGTCCGGAATAAATTTTATTTTTTATTTTTATATTTTTTTTTGAAATAAAAACTATCCTATGTCCTTTCTCAAGTTCCAAACTGTGTCTGTACCAAATTACACACAAATCGGTTCAGTAGTTTAGGCGTGAAGAAAAGACAGACAGACAGACAGAGTTACTTTCACATTTAATATTAGTTAGGATTACATTACATTTTATACAGTGCTTTAGGCACTTGTCTCACCGGCAACGATTAACGAGTAACGAGTAGAGCTAGAACTAGAAACGAGTTAGCGAGACGCGGGGAGCGAGTGCGTAGTTCCGATATTTGTGTAGCTCGGCTATAAGCGAGTGTGCGAGTGAGGCGGGCGATTACTCGCATCACTCGCTCGCTAGACACGCACTGTAGAGAAATGACCACTGGTTGCTCACTCGGCGTGAGTTCTAAACGCTTGGCGAGTGTCGCCGAGCGAGTGTTATCTTCCATAGATTTTGTCGCTCAGCGACAAACTAGTGAAGCGAGTGCTCGCCGGCAGTGTGAACAGTCAGCGATCAACTATTTGTATATGCATCTCTTTTATTCACACGGAAAGTATATCTATTGTACGTTTCTTGAGCGAGAAAATAGCCGATAGTTAGTCGTTTTCTCGTCTTTGGTGGGACAACTGCCTAAGCTCATGTCAGTACCACAACTATTTATTTCACTTCGAGTCGGGGGGTGTCTTTAATTATGTGACCACGACTGTATAATATGTTACTGTAAAATCCCGAACTGTGGGAAAACCTAAGTTTTTCCAGTAAAACCTAAGATTTACAGACATGAGTTGGTAAATGTTAGAATTAATTTTATAGATACGATTTAATCGGACTTCTACCATTTCAATTCATGTATTGCTACTGGGTTTTACCAATGTGGACTAGTAAATGTTAAACAACAAAACATGTCATAACGTGCTCAGCGCATTTCGTTGCTAAATACCAAATAGAGAACTACTGATACAGTTAGATAGATATGATAGAGATTGAGATATTCAGAGAATACAAGTTGTGTTTTAACAAAATAATTTAAATAAGTTGGTTTTAGTCTGTATTTATTACTATCATATGATACCTTTATAATACTATGTACCTGTTTTGTCTAATCTTCTTATAATCTTCTTATAATATAAAACCGGCCAAGTGCGAGTCGGACTCGTGCACGAAGGGTTCCGTAAATTACAGTTAAATCAACCTATCTCAAAAACTATAAGAGATACTTTGATCAAACCAAAAATCGTTGAAAGAGTTAATTAGCATGCATCACCTCTATTTTTTTTAGAATTTTATACCCCGTAGTTATAAAAATAGAGGGGGGGGGACATACTTTTTACGACTTTGAGAGCTGATATCTCAAAAACCGTTCACTTTAAGAAAAATGTTTTTTAGAAAACTTTATATCATTTTAAAAGACCTTTCCATTGATACCCCACACGGGTATGTACATCGAAAAAAAAAATTTCATCCCTCAGTTACATGTATGGGGGGCCCCACCCCCAATTCTTTTTTTTACTATTTAGTGTCATATTTTTGTAGCGGTTCATACAACACATATTCCCATCAAATTTCATCACTGTAGTACTTATAGTTTCCGAGTAAATCGGCTGTGACAGACGGACAGACGGACAGACGGACAGACGGACAGACGGACATGACGAAACTATAAGGGTTCCGTTTTTGCCATTTTGGCTACGGAACCCTAAAAATGAATCGCAAAATGTGTTGGTAAGCGCATAACTCAACAACGCCTGGACCAATTTGGCTAATTCTTTTTTTGTTGTGTTTGTTATAGTCAGGAGAAGGTTCTTATGAAAAAAAAAATAGGGTAAAGTAGAGAAGTCAGTTGACGGGAGCGAAGCCGCGGGCAAAAGCTAGTAGTTCATAAAAGTAAATGATTAAGAATTACTCTTTTTTTTATTCCTAAAATCAACATCTACCAGCTGACAGTGGTTAAACCTAGCATATACTGAACTCGAAAAAATCGACGTATTTTTAGAAATACTCACATTTATCAAATCATGTCGGTAAATCCTAAGACTTGTACTCAAATCTTAAGATTTACCGTTGTTCGAGGTTTTACAGTAACATATACATAGTTACAAGTGAAGCTTATACAAGCTGTTGATTTGCATCCGTGCCATAGTCAAGGACGTAAATATGCTAATGATTCTCGACCCAAATCAACGAAAAAATGGGTAGGTAATTTTTTCATATTTTTTTCTTATTTACGTATATCCGTCAGTGTAACCCAGCCGTACTTTAATTCGGCGCGTGTGTTACTAGCCTTAGGCCCATAGCACACGGCGTTTTTTAAATGCGCTGATAACGCGCGTTTCAGGAACGCGCTTCTTCGGCGCTGTAAACGCTAATTGTTGCGTTTGCATTGATAATAGAAACGCGCGCATGAAGCGCGTATACGCGCATTTGAAGCGGTACAAACGCGCGTACAAAGGAGCGGAGTAGGGCAGAGGGGGTGGGGGTCCACCACTGCGCCCGCGCCTCAGTTGCAATAATGGTTTATTGTGTGCTGCGCGTGTATCTCGTTTAAAATGGAACCCTTCGACACCGACCGCTTTATAACAGAAATAAACAATCGTCCAGCTACATGGAATTCACTACTGCCCGAATATTCAAACAAAGTGTTAAAAAGAAATGCTTGGGATGAATTGTGCCAAATTTTTTATAACAATTTTAATGAAAAAACCAGTAAGGAAAAAAACCTGGCAGGTAAGATTTCTTATATTTATTTAAAATAATTTATTATAGTTTATAGTGCGACGGTACATAGAACAGTAAAACAGTAGAACATGTAATTAGGTAGGTACCAGTGGCGTAGCCTCCATACAACACGATTCCCATCGGCTTCCCTTGGCAGATTCTAATAGGTATATGTATTTTTTATATTTACAACAATAGCTTCACTGAGCCCTAGTCTTACAAAAATCTATTCGACTAATCTACGTAATTATCGCAAACAATATAATTACATTACACCAGGGTGACCATTTGTGGTTCCTGCCATTTTGTACAGATTATTAAGACAAAAACCCTGGCAGTTGGCATAATTTATTTAATTAATTTACTGAGAGTCTCAGTAAATTAATTATATAAATTATTAATCTATTTTTTGTCCTTAATTAATCTGTCAAAATGGCAGGAACCTGCCACAAACGGTCACCTTGCATTTCACAAAATATTCTTCAATAAGCTGAATACAAAATACGCAATGTATTTGAATCGCGCAAACGCACACGTATATTATTTTACGCGTGCCGATTTTACTCGCTCATATTTATGGGAATTCAAATGTTTGAAATGTATGCGATTCACGCATACATACACATTACTACCACATGCAAACACTGTCGATAATATGAGCCGGGTAAAGCCGATCTGTGATAGCTTACAATCTTTATTATAAGAATATTATTTCGTTTCATTTGTCCGTTGCAATATAATGTTGTAAGTTAAATTTGACCCACTTGTCGGTTTCCAATTAAGCTGAAATTTTGCATAAATGTGTAAATCGCATGACAGTGGAATATTATGATGATGTATGACGTAGAACTGATCTGATGATAGAGGTGGAAGGTGGCCATAGGAACTCAGTAATAAAGCGATGTACTTCCATCGAGTTTGGACTCGTTTCATTTGTCTTGATGAGTATTTTGTATTCAGACAGTTTCCAAGGTCTCATGATGGAGCTGGAGGGTGGCCATGGGATCTCTGTAATAAAGCAACGTAATTCCGTCGAGTTTGGGCTCGTTTCATTTGTCTTGATGAGTACTTTGTCTTCAGACAGTTTCCAGGGTCTGACGATGGAGCTGGAAGTCGGCTATAGGATCTTCGTAATAAAACAAAGTAATTCCATCAAGTTTGGGCTCGTTTGATTCGTCTTGATGAGAACTTTTATGTAAGTAATTTAATGACGTCTTGTTTATTGACGCGGTAAACTTTTTTTTGTGCTGGCTTTACTTTTCTTTTTTCACCCTACGCTACTGGTAGGTACCCTAAATTTTAGAATCTTGCCATGGTACTGCACCTTCATCACTAATAAAATAATCAGCGTACATATTTCGTATCATAGTTCCGCTTAATTGTCCCTGTGACCGTCTTGCACCAATCGAAATCAAACTTGCATCTTCAGGAGGATCTTCTAAACCAACTATACTCAAAGAATTATGAAAATTATAACCGTCACGTTCACGTATGAAATTATGCAGTACACAACAGGCTTTCACAATAGCCACACTGAAGTCCACGCTAACGTTCAGTGGCCGATTAAAGATTTTAAATTTGTTGCTTAATATACCAAATGTACATTCAATGTATCGTCTGGCACGTGTCAAGCGGTAATTATATATTCTTTTCTCTCGTGGCAAGATTTTTCCAGCGTAAGGTCTCTGTAAATGTTGAGATAATGCAAAGCCTTCATCTCCAACAAACGTAAATGGTATTGGCACTCCATTATTAGATATTGGTCTCGCATTTGGTATATTATAATTTCCTTGCCTTATCTTTTTGGTCCATTCACTACATTCATTTATTGTTGAGTCTGCAGCCTTTCCATAGCATCCGACATCTATATCGATAAATCTGTAATTTGCGTCACATATTGCAAGCAATACGATGGAAAAATATTTTTTATAATTAAAATACTCTGATCCACTATGTTGAGGTTTTATAACTCTGATATGTTTTCCATCGATAGCCCCAAGTAGATTGGGAAAATTTGCGTATTTCATAAATCCTTCAGCAGTTTTAGATGTGATTCCTCGGTTGGTTCTGGCATACAGATGTTTTTAATTTATCCCATATTATTTTCACTGTTTCACGGACTATGATGCCTGCCGTCGTTTGTCCACACTTAAAGTCATAGTGAATATCTGAGAAATAGCAACCCGTAGCTAAATACCTGAAAAGAATAACATTTTAAAGCTTCTCTTGTTATCGTAAATTTTACATATTTAATTAAAATTAACCTACAACTACTTATTTCAAATGAATTAAAATTAACCTAATAAATAACTAAACTATTTACATTATTATTGTTTTCAGTCATTGAACTTCAAAGAAAATGGAAGAGCATTAAGGACGCTTATAAAAGAGACAAGGCGAAGAACAATAACTGTTCCAGTGGATCTGGAGCTAAACCTAGAAGACCCTACATATATTCCAATTTGCTAACTTTTTAGACCCGCTTTACGAAATAAGATCTCCAAGTCAAAATGATGATGCAGCACTGGGAATAACCAAGACTGTGATTTTCAAAACCACATTCACCAAAGAAGTCTAAAAGACTCCAAAACATGAAGACCCACAAGACAAATTGTATGAAGCACTGACAGCAAATCTCAAACAGTCTAAGGAAGCGAATAATACAATTTTATCTGAAAATCCCGACATACTGTTCTTAATTTCGTTAGCTAAAGATTTTTCTGCTATCAAAGAGGAATTTAAGTTAGAGGCCAAAGCTGATATGATAAATTTAATTCGTAAATATAAAAATATGGGACACTCATCGAGAATATTGAATGAAAATAGATACCAAGGTGCATTTCAATATGAACATCAGTATGGATACCAGTCTGGATATCAGTCTGAATCTGGATATCAGTCTGAATTTCAACCACAATATCCAAGTAATCAATCAGCGCCAAGAAACGAATCTGTCAGTTCACTTCAAAATTTAGATAGCAATGAATCGGTTACAAATGACTCCGATATCATATCTGACATGTATGATGATATTGAATAAATCTTTTCTCTTATTCATAATCTAAGTGCACTTATAACATTTTACGATTGATTTAAAAATGTAACAGAACAATAAATAAATAAATAAATACTAGTTGTTTTCTTACCTCAATGTGATGAGCAAACGTTCTTCTGCCGATATACATGATCTCATTGCTGTATTTTGACGAGTTAACTCAGGTTTTAGAATCAAAGAAGTTCTTGGAATGACGAATATGACATTCGATAACAATTATAAAATTTCTTCCATCTTCTATGTATTACCAATTTTTTAAAAGTTGTATGATAATGACCACTCAATCTTTTTTCACTCGTAAATGGATCTATCCAATAAATTCGCTTTTTTTTACGTTTTTTACTTTTTAAAAGAAGTACTAAAGCCAAAGTAAGCAGTGTTGTCTCAACCGACGCCATTGTACAACTGAAGAAGAGGAGTCTCTGATCAAAACGCAAAAGGTACGAGCGACTACAGCGCGTCTTACCGCTGTACCTGCGCGTATACGCGCAGAAGAGGCAGGTTTTATAATCGCCCCGTGTGCTTAAGTTACAAGGTTGCGATCCAATCTCGTTTGAATCGTGTATACGCGCGTTCTCTGCGCGTCGTCAGCGCGTTTAAAAAACGCCGTGTGCTATGGGCCTTACTACCGCGCTGCGCACTCACACAAACGCAAACGATACATGCACAAAGCATACGCAACGATCGTTCAATAAAAATCGTAGATCATCCAGCCTACCCAAATTCACCCAATCACAGTGCGAGTACTCCCACACACTCGCCTCGCCGCTCCCCGCGTGCCCTTGAAGCCGGAACAAACAAGCGCCGACGGACGGCAAGTAGTGTGTTTGATGTCGCCGCCGCTGCTGCGTACGTGCGCTTTGAATTCCGCGACGTGTAGGTACAATGTGCGAGATGACGGAAAACTACACGAACACGAGTTGGTGGCGATGGTCCGCCTGTATGCCATCAGTGACAACAGTGTACTAACAGCCATCCATCCTCCGAGCCTTTTCCCAATCATGCTGGGGTCGGCTTCCAGTCTAACCGGATTCAGCTGAGTACAAGAAGCGACTGTCTATCTGACCTCCTCAACCCAGTTACCCGGGCAACCCGATACCCCTTGGTTAGACTGGTGTCAGACTTACTGGCTTCTGACTACCCGTTACGACTGCCAAGGATGTGCAATGACAGCCGTACATACCTATGTTCCGGGAAATGTTTACCGACCGGGAACCCTCATCACGGAGGGTCATGCTGGTCATGTGACAGACTTATGTGCTAGGACCGTTAACTTAGTGCTTTCGACACATTAAAAACGAATGTGATAGTGTTATGTTAGCTGAAGGACAACCAGCTACCTACTTCGTCGTGCTCGATTGTGCCAAGAGTGTGAAGGTGACAGCTTTGAACAGTACCTCCGGGTAACTAAACTAGGTAATTTATTTATTTGTACATTTTGTAAATACGTAGTCAGCTTAATCAATTTTATTAGTGTAAATAAGTTGATTTCTTAACCACGCCAATAATACCTACGAGCCGAAAGAATCACCTCGTGCCTACACTTAACTAACACATCTTTCACCAATTTAATCGAAAAGTAAAAACAAAATTACTACGAAATCTTTACGCTGAATGTTAAAGCAAACCGAAAATGTTATCAATCAGCTGTTAACAGGTCAGTGAACTTTCCTTTAGCGCACTAGTATTACGTCATTAATAAGATTTCCGTGTTCCAAGGTCCTAAGACCGTTAAGAAGGAAGCAAAATTTCTAATTATTAACCAATTTAATTCAAAAATAAAAACTAAATCACTGCGAAAACTTTATGCTGAAAGATAAAGCAAATCGAACATTTTATCAATCAGCTGTTAACATGTTAGTGAACTTTCTTTCGCGCACTAGTATTGCTTATTACTGTAGTTAATAAGATATCTGTGTTAAATTTATGCTCAAAAATTAGTACCTAAGTAAAGTAAAACGAAGTTAATGACAATAATGAAGGTGATTTTCGAAACTTTAGGTAAAATGATTGCTATCGCGTATCACTCGGTCTCGCTCGCTCGCGCGCTCGCGCTGTCATGTCGTAGATAAGACACTCACACATCGACACTCACGCACACACGTAGACATTAGTTTTCTCTGTCTACGCACACATAGCTGCCATCACGCACACACTATGGCCGCGGGGGAATTCTGTTATGATTTGTGTTTAACCGTGGGCTTAATTCTGAAATACCATGAAATTACAACATCAAAAAAAGCAGCGCATATTGGCTTTTTCCCACCTACCGTAATTCAAATCGATTATTTACGTATTTAATTTTAACCTCCTTGACTATGGCACGGATGCAAATCAACAGCTTGTATAAGCGTGTTAAAAAAATATCTAGTATTATATTATACGATGCCTCATCGTTTGAAAACTAGCACAGATAGTGTAGCTTCCCAACAGTGAAAATATTATTCAAATCGGTTCAGTAAATCCGCAACTTATTGAATTCAAATTAACAACCAAATATTTTCTCTTTATACATACCTATATTTAGTATGGAGTTATGGAGTATAGATGAACTGTAAGTTACCTGAAGAGGGTCGCCATGCCAAAATCTGAAATCTTGAGTTGATCGCGGTTGTCTAGCAGCAGGTTCTCGGGCTTGATGTCGCGGTGCGCCACGCCGCGGCCGTGCAGGTAGCCCAGCCCGCTGAGCAGCTGCCGCCAGTAGCGGCGCGCGTCCTCCTCGCGCATGCCCACGTCGGGCTCGATGCGGTCGAACAGCTCGCCGCCCGGCGCGTACTCCAGGAACAGGTAGTGCAGGCCCTGGTGCGTGCGCTCGCCCAGACAGCGCAGCACGTGCGGGTGGCGCAGCGCGCGGTGCAGCGCCGCCTCGCGCGCCGGCTCGCCCGCCGCCTCGCCGGGCCGCGCCACCTTCAGCGCCACGGCCGCGCCCGAGCGCGCGTGCACCAGCAGCCGCACCCTGCGAAGCGCACCACTCAGTGCCGATTCACTTGGCTACACGTACACTGCGAACGTATCGTGCTAATTGTGCGCCGAAATGACAGGCTTCTCAAAGACGACCGCAGAAGGCGTCGGCGGCAGTGACCGCGCGAGGTGGATAAACTTTCAAGGATGCGCCGAACCGCCGTGACTCGCTTATATCGTTTTTTTCTCCCTAAATTGCAGTCGATCTAGTTCCGCGTTGTTACAACTAGTTACTCCGACGCAGAATATACATTTTACATCTTAATTTTTCAATGCTTTTGTTTTGATTAGTACATTTTCGTTTGTTTCTAGTAACTCGTTTATTTAATTAGGTATTTATAATCTTAATTAATCGCAAGTTTGCTTGGTTTTTAATCGATTAAGTTTAACATTTATAGGAAATATCATAAATAAGTACCCCTGGTAACTTTAATGAAGTGATGGCCTGAAACACAGGTTTGTACATACATCTACATCAGGCAGGTCGCAACATACTATTATGATTTGAATTCCTAGAATAAACATAAGCTAAGAATGTAACTAACTTAGCGTGGTTCCTTATTTTTGAATTATTTCAAATCTTATTTCGTCCCTTTGGGTCCTTGTCCTGTTTTGTCCCTTTGACAGTTAATATATTATTATTAAAGGGCTCCCCAAAAAAAAGGTTTATCAATACGGATGCTTATACGTGTAACGTACGAGAAGAAAGTAACTTTTCTTTCAGAAAATTAGTCACTTAAATATAGTTTTGGGGCGTCTGAAGTTTAGCGCATTCAACGTTAGGTACAACACGTGGTTAAAAGTAGGTAATAACTTTCACATCTAAATGTAAATATGTGAGATGTGCTAGACAGCTAAAAAACGATTTACTAATTTGGTGTATTCGCGGAAGCTACACCATGATTAGTTCGTAAAGCGTGTGTTTCACAAATTGAATGGAAAGTCGGCCTCTCGAGCTGCTACGGAGTAAGGCGCCGACCGCCACAGCACCGCGCTTTTATGCGCATTAACCGAATCTGTTACTGTTACTGCCTTTTTTTATCGTCCCACTGCTGGGCACAGGCCTCCTCTCACATGGAGAAGGATTGAGCATTAATGCTCAATGCTCAACCGAATCTATGCTGCTATTATAATTAAGTTATTGCAGAAGAAAAGATTGACGTTGTAAGGGCTACTGATTATCTTGTAACAATAAGTAATTTTCCCGGGACGAGGGAAAAAGCTTATCTATCACACTAATAAAGCGAAAATGTGTGTGTGTTAAAACTTGGCTGTAAAAACATTGCTCGGGTATAAAAACACCAGAATAAAAAATAATGAGATGGTGGCCTATTGGGTAAAGAACCAACCACTCAGGTATGGTAACGTCTCGTGTTGTGTTCGTTTTCAGGTCATTGTATGTACTTTCTAAGTATAGTCCGTCCAGGATAAGATCCAGGTAGTGAGTCAGGAAGCGAGTGGAGCCGCTGCCCAAAGTTAGTTATGAATACTTTTATGTAATGTGTTCAAAATGATGATAAAAAAAAGGTGAAGGAAAACATCTTGAGGAAACCTAGACTGTCTGAAATCACCAACCCGCATTGAGCAAGCGTGGTGATTAATGCTCAATCCTTCTCCGTGTGAGAGGCCTGCGCCCAGCAGTGGGCCCAAAAAAAAAGGCTGTAACTGTTCAAAATGCATGAAAAACTTGACTTTTGACGTTTAACCCCCTTTCATAAGATTCCATTAAGGAAAAAACATTAGTACTGCGAATACGAATAACCTTCAGCAATTCTATTGGTGTATAAGTTTTACATGTATAGTCATTGATATAGATCATACACGAATTTAGCTTCGAAACATCGCTAATAGTTTTGATATAATATTACTTGTAGTAAAAATATAAAGAAGTAGCTTCCGCCCGCGGCTTAGCCCGAGTAGAGTTCGGTTATATCACGTTTCCAAGAAAATTCTTCAAAAGTTCGGGATAAAAACTATCCTATAATCTTTCTCAAGGTCAATTCTATCTCTGTACCAAATTTTATTAAAATCAGTTTAGTGGTTTAGACGTGAAAGCGTAACAGACAGACAGAGTTATTTTCGCATTTATAATATTGGTAGGGACTAGTAGGGATGTAATTTGGTCTAAGTAGTAGGCAGACAATCAGCCCTTTTGGAAAATCAAGTTTACAAAATAGCCCCCAAAACGCCTACCTTCACCACTTCCTGTGTTATTGCTGGGAAGAGAAATGTTAGAACACAATCCTCAGCAAAGGTTTTGTTATTGGTGGTATGGTACATTAATAAGTCGGCTTTGAATTACAAAATTATTATACTACTAGCTGGTGCCAGCGACTTCGTCTGCGCAGGTTTAGTATTTCGAACAATATGTTTACAAATTGTAGCCTATGTGTTATTCTGATGTATAAGCTATATTATTGTAAAGTTCCATTAAAATCCATTCAGTAGTTTTTGCGTGAAAGAGTAACAAACATCCATACATCCATACATACAAACTTTCGCATTTATAATATTAGTAGGATTGGAAATACTATCTAGTTTTTTCTTTTGATAATAATGTCTATGGAGTTTCCTACCGGTTCTTCTCCATGAGGACAACTCTGGAACCGTGCAACCTGTCTGATGTTTCGAAAGAGCTGTCATAGGCCTGTTTGAACAAAAAAAACTACTTTGATAACTAATTTAAGAAAAGCATTGTTTCCATAAGAAAATGAATAGATTCCTTCAGTTCCAGATAAATGGCTAACGTCAAGCGTAAGTGTACGTCGGACAATTCTGTTAGAGTCGACAACAAGAAAAATAACGATAAAACGTCGTAAGAGCTCACTCGTAAATTGGAGTATTCCACTTACGACACCAACATTATAAGCACCAATACTGTTATAGTTTCTGCACTGATCAGTATTTAACGTATGATTGCTGATGTAAAAGTACAAAAAAAATCCTCTTATGCTAGTTTCTAGGGATATGATGTAGAATTGTAGATTCCGTAACGTTTTTAAGTAAAAGCTACCGATAAAACTTGTTAAACTTGTTGTTCTTAAAAGGTTTCCACACAAAAAAAAAAATGTTTCTGCTGAAGTGCCAGGAGGCCATAACTTGTGATGTAAGTAAAGTTGCTAAAGAAGTGAACTCTGTGTCGATTTATTTAAATTGTTTGTTGTGTAGTTTGTTGGACATCATTACACCTTTTTGCTATTTATGATCTCTTGGTACTTCTGTCATCCCTCCCCCCTCCCCCAAAATCTAAAACTGAAGAACGCTACACGTCGGCTAGTTTTGCTTCTATCATTATTGGGCACGTCCACCAACCAATAAACGACATTCATGCGCAATGCCTACAGAAAAATAAATTATGAAGTGTCGATTCACGACTTAAGACAAGACTTAAGTGCCATTGAAAGAGCGATTTTACAACTAAACTTACTTAGAATGCTTTCGTAAGTAATTTGTCAAATAAGCATAAATAATAACCATAAAAATAAAATTAGACATTTTCTCGATATTCAGCTCCTATCACCAGAAGAGATTGTCACAATTGGTGCTGTAAGTGGAAATAAATTTTGTTTTTTTTTTTTTGTCATTTCTACAGCACTGTAATGCACCTGCGAATTTCATTAATCTATACTAATATTATAAAGAGGAAAACTTTGTTTGTTTATAGGTACTAATATTATAAAGAGGAAAACTTTGTTTGGTTGTAATGAATAGGCTCAAAAACTACTGGACCGTTTTAAAAAATTCTTTCATCATTCGAAAGCTACATTATCCACGAGTAACATAGGCTATATTTTATCCCGGTACGGGCAGTAGTTACCTCGGGACGCGGGTGAAACCGCGGAAAAACGGCTAGTGTTATAATATTATCAGTATTGATTATTTGTTTGCAATAAATAGAATCAGAGATTGGACCTGATTTGAATCACTTCAAACTCACTTCACTGATGGTACACACTTTTGGGTGACAGTCTGTATTTTATTTTGGGGACTGGAAGAAGTTTCTCCAGCTTGTGACACGGCAAGAAACAACTTGTAAAATTAGTCATAGTAAAAATCTGTTTTAAGAGCATCTACTGACTACAGATGTCACCATTATTCCTCCAGGTTTGAGATAGAAAAAAGTTCTGTTTAACCGATTAACAGAAATAAAAGATTTGATTATTATTACTGCAGCTACAGACCTATTAGCAATATAATGCTCACGAGGTTCGAGCTACGCAGCTCTAACTTGTCACAAGGCTAAGCAGATAGGCACCCCTTGCCTATTTAGTTACAACTCTGTAGTAAAGATGGCTTCAAAAACAACAGAGGAATATGATCAACATAAAGAACTATTTAATATTTCTGATTAACACTTGTTGAGCAGTACATAGATCACTGCAGCTGAAAGCTCGGGTCTCAACAATACACTTCACAATCTGTTCTTAGTTGTTTTCACAATATTCATACTACACATATGACAAAATGTCTGCATACAACATATACAATTTCATAGAACATGTCTTAAAACTTTAGGATAAGGATTGAGGACAATTATTTTTTTGCTGCTAACTGATTCAGTATAAATACAACCCAACTGGGGTTATTATTCGGGAATAAACGAGCTTACAGCTCTATTACAGCTATCTTTAATGGTAAGTTCGTAAATGATCAAATCATTACTCAATTACGTACCTACTAATCAATACACATTCATACAATTGTTTTCATGAAATTATTGATAATATTCCTCCTGTAAGCCTAGAAACACTGTAAACGGTTTCGTACTTACTCGCCATAAGCACCTTCCCCCAGAACTTGCGCGACCAGCCAGCCCTCGACGAACTCAGCGCCGCCGGCAGCCATCGCCCCGCCTCGCTGTCACCTGCAACACGACGCACTATCAGCACCCGGCGCGCCCAAGCCTGCTGTCTACCAACATATTGTACTACACTACCCATCCCCTCGGTACAATGCTTTTTGTTCAACAGACCTTGCCGCCGAACAGGACCACGCCGCCGGGTTGCGGCTTTATTATTTTTTTTTTTAATCGATTGATTCAATTACTAAAAATACGTAGTCCTATCAACATATTGTAAGGATTTAAATGATTACAAAACAAAAAATCTTTCGATTAACAGCAATCTGACGATAAATGTGCCCTAAATGGCGGAAGGCACGTGGAGATGAGTGAACAAAGCGAAAGCCGAACAGCGCCGTCGCCCGCCAGTCTGTCGACTTGCCATGCCACACAATGCGATAACGGTAATTCAAGGTACTCGTAAAATCTCAGAAATAAAGTTATCACGAATAATTACTTCAAAACAGATAACTATTTTATACCCAAATTATTAAAATTACTGAACACTAACCTTCTACGTAAGATCAATGGATCACACCATTTTGCCATTTTCTTTTCTTCGACGCCCGTCCGTTCTCCAATCGCCATTCGCGCGCTGATCCTTGCTGATTCGCCGATGGCGGTCCGAGGTATTGCCAGCACCACTTCATAGCAAAATTTTTCGCATTTTTAGGTTGAAATTCCGTCCAGAGCGGGAAATTTAATTTTTTTATATATATATTTGTTTAATAATACTAATTTGAAGTATTTGTCTTTAACAACCTTTATCAAGTGGTAACAAAGGACGCGCCTCCAACGGCTGGGTCGATCATGCCGATCTTGATGTAAAGCCGGGTCCAGACATGTATCATTTGCCCGATCCTGTCACCGTATCCGATCACCGTACCTTATCTGCGTACCTATTGTATCAATCCCCGTATCAAGTTGCGGACGCCTTCAATTTGCTCCGTATCCGTATCTTCACAATAGTCATGATCGTGTATTACGTTGCCCAGGGGCCCTATTCTGCTAAGTTAATAATGTCAAAATTGACTAAAAATTGAATTGCAATAGCAGTTTTAACCTTAGCAGCCATTCAGCTACGATAAAACCAATCGTATTGCAATTGCTGACATTTGCGATTGGTCTGCCATTTGGTCTATCTATATTACAATCATACATCATTTGCAGACAATATGATTCATTATTGAATCACAAAAAAGGATAAAAACGTTTATTTAAGAGAAAAAAAATGCAGAATGTCTTGGATTTCATTCAGTCGAATGTGAATCGTATGTCGCTTAAGTGAAATAAGGAGAACAAATTATTTTCAAAATCTCTCGGGCTATGTGGAAAGTTATCTGACTGACTTATTGTATCCTTTTATTCCATTATTATTTTATATTTTTTTAATTGTTGAAGACAAAAACGTTTCGTTATACGAAATAAAATTTCGTATGATGAAATTTTCTATTCGTATAACGAAACGTATATCGATCGTAAGATATGACGTTCCGTTCCTTGCATTCACGTACTTAGATCAGCGCCATCTAGTCATCAGTGAGGAAAATAATGAAATAGAAAATCGTTCATTGCTTGAAAAATATCTAATATTGTCAATATACAGTGAAACCTGGTTAAGTGAGACTTCAAGGGTCCTGCAATTTCGTTTCACTTATAGAGGTATTCCACTTACCCGGTTTCTCAGATACCCAGGTATAAATAAATATCTTTCTCAGTTGCAGAGGGTTCCATTAATAGAGGCCAGAATACAAGTTATTTCAGTTATAGAGGTGCGATCATTAAGTAAAATAACGTGCCATGTTTAAATTATAAATAGGTTTAAATAGAAAAAATAAAAGTTTTGGCACATTAAATTCGACACAATCTATCGCGTGTCTTCACACTTTCATAAACGGTTATAACTTTAGTTTTTCCAGGCAGTCGCTTCTTGTAAAGCACTGGTACTCAGCTGAATCCGGTTAGACTGGAAGCCGACCCCAACATAGTTTGGGAAAAGGCTCGGAGGATGATGAACTTTAGTTTTTCCGTAAACATAAATAGTAAAGCAAAACTAAAACTGGAACCATTGAGACTTCAAATTACATAGTAGTTAAGTGCGGAATTTAAACAATAAGTTGGCAAAGAAACAAAACGATGTTGTCTCAGTGACAGAGGTTTATGCGTATAAAATTCACTTGCTGTCTCATTTATAGAGGTAACTGTGATGATAAAACAAAATTACGAATTCCAGTTATAGAGGTTTGCTTCGTCGCACTAACAGAGGTAAATCAATGCCAAGGTGATGGGACCGCACCATGAGTTCCAGTTATGGAGGAATTTCACTTACCCAGGTCCCACTTAACCAAGTTTCACTGTATTTAATATATAAAATAATAATTTTATTTTTTTTTCCCATATTTTTTGAGTATGTTTTTTAAATTATTAACAAGATACATTCTTTGTATTTATTTTTCGTTTTGGATTTTAGTAAATAAGGACCACTGCCAACCACTGCTTGCGGTAGCGTTGGCGGTCGGGATGCCTCACTCCCTCAAAACTCTCTTACATCGTGTTAAGTGTAGCACTCCCTTATATCCTAATAAGTGTAAATAATTGGAGGCTATAATTATTTTCTTTTGATCAAACTTCAATGCTTAAGATAGTTAAGGTAAGGGTGAGTGCTAGCTAGCATGTGGTGGTTATATAAACCATTTTTGCTGTAATTTTATCTCAATATTGTCATCTACTGTAATATACAAATTACATTGTATACAAATTTATATATCAAAGAATGTTTAAGGTTCTTCTAACCTACAGTCAGATATGTGTTGCTGGGGAGTTTGTTACGCTACTTCTTCTTCCCAGCAAAAACACATAGGAAGTGGTGAAGGGTGGGCATGTTGGGGGTTGTCTTTTGTAAATTCCTGACGTTCAAAAACGTCGTGCTGTCTTCAGTGGTGGCGTAGCATCGGGTGGCACCCGGGGCGGTCTACAAAATATAATCACGGACTAAAATTCTAAATTAAAGTACTTAAAAATCGTGTAGAAATCATTCATGGTGCTTTTTGCTAGGTTTAACATAAAGAAACCGGAGACAGATTACTGCAAACTTACCTATAAAGCGCTTGCGAAGCGAGCCCGTAATTTGTGAGTTTTGGGACATAAAAAAATTACCTAATCCATTTACTGGTTTAGCCACAGGAGTTATTTTTCGTTTTCATAATTTACAACATCATGTGTAAAGCAGATAATAAAGTTAGGAGTATCGAATCGAATACTCGAATATCTTGATCAGTTGACAGCTGTCAGTTTTCAAGGGAGAGTTTCCGTTGTGTGTAATGGTAATGACAGACTCTATATGGTGTTCTAATTCTCGCACATTTTTATTAGATTTACTTAAAAAAAAACTGTTTTTATTTTTACGTATTTTTTTTATTTGTGCTAATCGACATAATATTAACCAGTATATTAATTAATTTAATTTAAAATGATTTTGTTGGTACGACACACTCTGTATATCGATGCTAGTACGTAAATCAACGTATAGTACAATTTTATTGTAGGTCTGGCGGTCGCCTAAGAAACTTCTGTCACAAATGACAATTTTAGTACTGTCATTTGTCAGTCTTCTAATAATTTCTACTATTCAGCAGAATTTTGTTTGTTGAGTACACACATATACTTATACATAGGCAACTTGTTTATGACTCATACATACATAAAGAGGCAATCAATATTGCAGGCAGAGTACAACAGTTATCTGAAAAGGGTTCTATTGTCCAATTTGATTACAAATATGGTAATATAAAAGACATTTATATATATGAAGCAAAATATTGTAACCCTATCGTTGAGTATTAAAAGTGAATAATTCTGTTACAGGCTGGCTATTCCGAAGATCAACTGGCAGGTTAGTTACTAATTCATCCAATAAGTGTAACGGTTGCGACGCAGAATTTGTTGGTGCCGTGAACTTGCAACGAACAGCAAGATAGTGTTGCACTCGAACTCGTTATGTGAGAGGGCAGCGTTGTGGCGCTCACGCACATTCCGTGACTCATGTCATGTCAATCAACGTCTTTACCGAAAGCGGTGGCTGTTACAAGCGCCCTAGTTTCCTTATATGGTTTGTATTTTAAAGTGATCCAGGTGTGTCGCCTGAGCCGACGGCCTCGCTTGCGCTGTGGCTCGCGGTTAGTACGTTGCCACACGCCCTCGCAACATGTTCATGTACGAGCCGCCCACGAAGCTAAAGCTCACGTCTGTCGAAGGTAGCTCTCGCATTCTCAGCCACGCCCTCTCCTACTGTTGTGCCCAAACTTACTGGCAAATGGTTATACTTTAACTTTCTACTGTTGTAGAGTTCCAGGAAGCATTCCAGCTGTTCGACTCTCGGGGTGATGGCAAGATCCATGTAGCACAGATTGGGGATGCACTGCGAGCTCTGGGGCAGAACCCCACTGAATCTGATGTCAAGAAATGCACACTCCATCTGAAGCCAGATGAAAGAATTTCATTTGAAGTGTTTCTACCCATTTACCAGGTAAGATCAGTTGCCAC
This sequence comes from Helicoverpa armigera, assembly GCF_030705265.1. Taxonomy (NCBI): domain Eukaryota; kingdom Metazoa; phylum Arthropoda; class Insecta; order Lepidoptera; family Noctuidae; genus Helicoverpa; species Helicoverpa armigera. Next base: position 136,142 of record NC_087132.1, on the reverse strand, counting down.
CTATGCATTCTGTCAGTTGTGTGCACAACAGGAAAATTATTTAATGCATTGTAATGCTGGCATGTACAACATAATAGTAAATACTATAAATTGTTCTAGCTGAGAAACCTCCTCCTTTTGTAAAATTGTTTAAATAACAGATCTAATCTAGAATAAAGGAGTATTATTTAGAAATAAATGATTATGATTTCTTTATTTCTATACATTCTATGCTATGCAGTGTCTATGATTATTTTGCATAAAACAGCTCATGATTATTTTAAGTAGAATATTTATTTTTATTTACACAACATAAGTAACAGATTATAATATAATGTTTTTAAGTGTCAATGCTCAAAATAACAAAATAATGAATGTACAAATCACACAGGTCATTTAGAATTTGATATAATCTTTACTTTTTAACAGACTTCACTAAAAGGTGGAGGTTCTCATTTCTTCAGACTCTTTTATTTATATTCACTGATGATCCATAGATGCCTGTATAGATTTGAAAAATCCTTTACCTTTTTGATCACATAGTCATCAGGTCAAAATCTAGGGGTGGAAACATTGAGAAATCAAGGGTAACATTCGAAAGTTGTAGATTAGGGTTTACTCTATGCATTAGGGTAAAAACGTACTGCGCAATGTATGTAGTAACTATCTTGTGTTCGGGCGTATTCTCCATAAATTTCTATGGACCCTGGGCTATCGATGGCCAGTGATTATTTTGGTACTAACGGGTGTAGTTTGGTCCTATACTTACTGTTTAAAGTTCTATTGTTGTACTGTACTTAAAAACGGAAACAAAATGCATTTTTGTATCTGAACTTTTGGACTTTTCTGGCAGCCAGTTTAACACAGTGTAACAAGCTGAGATCAACTACAAGCTACAAGTACAAAATAATAAAAAACATTTTCAAAAACACATATCACATGATCAGGATTGATTAGAACCAACAATCCAATATCTGAACAGGGGTTTAAAAGCTTAGAATTGAGTAAAACTCAAAAACTGTGAATAATTGAATGTTAGCTCATACATTTTGGATTCAAAAGTTTTGCAATAGAGCTATTGTTTGATACTAATTTCTTGGCTGGCCACTGATAGCCCAGGGACGCCCAATCTCTTGTATAAAATAGTCACTGAAAACCTAAAAATATAAAAAAAATAGTTCTAAAACCACGTATACACACACATCCTTTTAGATGCATCAGTCTAGAAGTCTGTGGTGAAATGAATGTAGTTGCATCCACTCGGTATAAAAAGTCGTGGCCTAGAAGGTAAAGAGCCAACCTCAAGTATGAGGGTGTGGGTTCGATTCCAGGTCAGACAAGTACCAATGCAACTTTTCTAAGATTGTATGTACTTTCTAAGCATATCTTGGATACCAATGGCTGATAAAAAGGTGAAGGAAAACATCTTGAGGAAACCTGGACTATATAGTCTGAAATCATCAACCCGCATTGAGCAAGCGCGATGATAAATGCTCAATCCTTCTCCGTGTGAGAGGAGGCCTGTGCCCAGCAGTGGGACGATACAAAGGCTGTAACAGTAACAACAGGTATATACCGACAATAGAGACCCACACTTTGGAACCGTGCACCTAGCTATTGACGTTTCTTAAACACCTGTAATAAGTCTATATGAAATAAAAATGTTTGACTTTGACTTCTTCTTGATCTTCAGCCTTTTCCCAACTATATCGGGGTCGGCTTCCAGTCCTATCGGATGCAGCTGAGTTACAAGGAGCGACTGCCTATCTGACCTCCTCAATCCAGTTACCCCGGCAAACCAACACCCTCGATAAGATTGGTGTCAGACTTACTGGCTTCTGACTGACCCGTAACGACTGCCGAAGATGTTCAAGGACAGCCAGGTCCTACAGTTTACCGATTTTGCAAAAGAGTGTAATAACCATTTATAAATATGCCTTCATAGTTCCGTTGTCCATAGATTTCCAATGTATTCACTTCGCAATTTAGCAACACACTAAGTATCCGACGCTATTGTATGGATAAATGTATCAAAATCAGTTTCAAGAAAAGTGTTGTTTTTTATTTTTGTTTCAATTATAAACGACTTTTGAAATGTTTATAAAAATAAATGATGAATATGTACGTGCATGCGCCCGGTGCAGGCCATCTCGAAGGCGCGCAGCGGCGACACCGCCAACGACTTCATCGAGGGGCTGCGCCACTTCGACAAGGACGGCAACGGCTTCATCTCGTCCGCCGAGCTGCGCCATCTGCTGTCCACGCTCGGCGAGAAGCTCAGCGACGACGAGGTCGGTCTCCCATCAACCAAAACCTTCTATCTATTTATTTATTTAGTTTGGCTCTTCAACAATGAGTCCACGGTTAGGTACATCTATAACTATACATTTAAACTTATATCTAAGTGCCTCATCACTTAAAGAAGAGCACTGCATGCACTATAATTTGCACATAAACTTAACTATGCAAGAAAAAGCAAAGAAAATGAGACAGTAAAAAAAACAAACTTAATACATAACATGCTGTCAGACAAATATTTGTGACTAAATTAATTGTCACGATTTAGAATCCTCTTAAGCAAGGTTAGAGGGATCTTATTATCTATTTTCAACCGACTGCCAAAAAGGAGGAGGTTCTCAATTCGTTGTTTCGTAAATTCTCATTTATTTTTACCTTACACATCCCTAAGCCCTGTTGTTAATACATAGGTGTAATAGGAAATCATGTTTCGCATAAGAAGTTTGAAAACGATCGTTTTTAGCTCCAGGAAAGCTTTCCGTTATATCTTCAATTAAAGAATACTGGGGCCCGATTCTCCTAAGTTAATAATGTAAAAATTTAATAGAAATCGAATCGCAATTTATATTCCGATATTATCGCAATAGCAGTTTTAACCATATCGGGCATTCTGCTACTAATATAAGACCAATCGTATTCCAACGACATTCGATTGGTTTGCGATCTGCTATTTTGGTGATTTTGGTCTATATGGTAGTTTGCTCTACAATCATATTGCAATAGTAAATCATTTGCAGACAAAATGATTCATTATTGAATGACAGAAAAGGATAAGAACGTTTATTTCAAAGAAAAAATAGCGGAATGCCACATATGCTTCAATCGTAATCGAGTCGGGATTGGATCGCAGTCGAATGAGAATCGTATGTTGCTTAAGTGAAATGAGGAGAATCGCGCCCCTGGTCGGTGTAGTGTCGGTAACAGTTGTCGCGTCGCAGGTGGAGCAGCTGCTGCAGGGCCAGGAGGACTCGCAGGGCAACATCAACTACGAGAACTTCGTGCACCTCATCATGCAGGGCTGAGCGCCGCGAGCACTGCGGCCGCGCGCCGCTTATTGCATGTAGACTGTTTAACGAAACTTAAGATTCCGTATTTGTATTCCCTTTTTTAATGTATTCCAAAATTAAAATAATTTTAAATAATGTTTGTACAGAAGTTAAAATATATAAATATTAATAATATTTCAAAAGTTTTTTTAGGGATCCCTTGTCAACTAGGAACCCTTTTAGTTTCGCCATGTCTGCCTGTCCGTCCGTCTGCGGTGAATCTAAGTAAAAGCTGAATACCAATGTGTATCTGGGGGCACGGCAGTGCCCCAGCCAAGTCTAGTGTTAATTACGCCGACAAAATAGTAGGTAAATAGTTATTTTATTTGTTAAATTTTGAATATACAAGAGTGTAAAGTTGCTTTTAAAAGCGGTCTCGTTTCGTTTAAACAAAAACAGTGACTGAAATTTAAAGAAACCCAAGGCTTAAACACCCTCTTGCCGATAAAACGCTGATTGAAAGAGCGTGCGCACACTGCAAAGATTTAGTAGGCCGATAGTTGATTTTTGCTCTTAAATCATTATGAAGATAAATGGAAGTACAAATAACAACGATTGGGTATTTGTTCGGTATCCAGACCGACTAAAAACTGTGATTGAATTCACGATTTTCTAAAAAAAATCCTGATTAAATAGGGTGCAGAGTGCGCGCAGGCTAAATGAACCAAAATCATGCTGCTTGCATAAAGCTATTGGAACCTCTGCCAGGCATCTGTCACTCAACGTACTTGCGCCCGATAAATGCCTACCGCGCGGTGTCCCTCGCCGGCCCCACGTGACTCAGGCGCGGCTCAGGGTGCACAACAGACAACAGTCACTCGCACTGCGCGCGTTACAATATTTATTATTTTTATTTCGTGGCCAGTTAGGTATGCGCCGTTTGTTTTTTATTAGGTTTTTAATTAATGGCGTCCTCGGCCGATTTCGGCCACGGCGGCTGTTCTCATTTAAGGAGATCAGCCAGCTGCGCAGGACATATTACAGGAGTATTTGCGCAGACACAGGTGCACTCCCTATTCCTTCACTCTCATAACCCGATCGGACGGCAATCCGACACGACCGGAAAGAGATCAGGCGCAGGACCGACATTGACGTGCTTGCCGATGCACGGGCGATTCAATCACTAACTCCCAGACTACGGGCAGCTTTGTGAAAGTTTAAGAAAACCCACAAAGCGATTTCGACCCGCCCCGGGAATCGAACCCGAGACCTCGAGAACAGCAGCCGCGCTTGCGACCACTAGACCAACGAGGCAGTCCCCGATACAGGATCAAAGGCGTTCTAGCTCCAATGGTAATGCCACCCCAAAAGGACACCGATTTTCCGCCTTGCTGAACTGTTCCAGTGGCAGTTCTTTGTCTTTCACGGTCGCCTGGTCTTCTCCAGACACGGACACGTCGGTTATGGGCCGGCGCCCACTGCCGGCGTGGCACGGCACGGCATGGCTGGTTATGCAGTGGTATCCCGCGGGGTGTAGTGGCATGCCGACTAGGGCTGCCATCTCGAATTTCGCCAAACCCCGACAAACATTGAAAAAACCCGGACATTTGGCGTAAATCGCATTTTTCCCCGAACGAGTACGATTTTTTTAAACAAAATAATACCTAATTTGTAATCCATTTACTATTAACATATACTTAAATTCAATGAGGTGCTTCCTTACATGAAAAATGTCCGGGTTTTCCCCGGACACTTCTTGAAACCCCACCCGGACGGCCCCCGGACGGCCTCCAAACGAGGACAAATCCGGGGAAACCCGGACGAATGGCAGCCCTAATGCCGACGCATCCAGCTGAAAGCCTAGCCAGTCTGGCATTCATCAGTTTTGCGCCATGCGCCCCACCGAAATGCTGTACAAGTTTCAACCTTATTTCAACTAGCTAGCAATCATATTCCTCAACCCATAGTGTCTCGCGGGATGCAGTGGCGCACCGCGGCATCCCGTGGAATGAATAAGTAAGCCACGTCATGCCACCGCATCCTGCGGCACGTCGCGTCATGCCGTGGCATCCTGCGGCACGTCGTGGCATCGTGGTATACAAATAAAGTAACATAGATTCTAAACTTATTGAAATAAAATAACTTAATAAGCATTAAAATCCTTTGCCGTACCATGCCGTGCCACGCCGGCAGTGGGCACCGGCCCTATCTGGATTAGTGCTGATTCGGGATTCGTCAACGCACAGACAGTTTTGCCAAATAACTTTCTTCATTTTGACGAAGTCTAGCCCACTGCAATCTTCGTTGTTGTGATGCCGGGAATTGAGCGGAGCTCGCCAAGACCTCCGTGCTCGTAATCCAGCCCGGCAAGCAATAGCGAACGGTCTGCGTGCTAACTTCAAGCCCAGAGGCGGCCCTGACTTCTGCTTTTATTTTAGTGGATTTGATTGTTGGATCACTGGCTGCCAGCAATCTAATATAGCGCTTTTGGGCAGCTGTCGAAACAGATGGGCGACCGCTGCGGGGTCGGTCAGCTAAATTCCCCATTCCGCAGTGGCGTGCCTAGTGTTTCAAAACAACGCATCATAACGAGACCTGGCCATCTAATTAAAGTCACTCCATCTGCTCAGAGGAAGAAATACAAATTATTAATATTATTGGAGTTACCTTTCTACAACAACATTCTCTACACTAGAATAAAATATTCCAATAAGTATTAATATTTGGTTTATTTCCTTTTACCTCAATAACAGTATGTAGGTACAACATCCCTAAACGAGCATGCGGTCAGTTTTGTAGAAGTCGCTAAGGGAAGTTTCTTCCATGCTTAACTAAAATCTGTGTAAAATTTATCGATGTTCCATGTACGACTTATCGCATGGTATTTTTCGCCTATTACCAGTTTTTGTTTCATTCAAAAATTTGCCACTACGCTTCAATCGTAATCGAGTCGGAATTGGATCGCAGTCGAACGTGAATCGAACGACGCTTAAATAAATTAGGAGAATCGGGCCCCAGGTCAGGCAAGTACCAATGCAACTTTTCTAAGTGCTTTCTACGTATATCTTACTTCTTAGACACCAATGACTGTGTTTCGGATGCACGTTAGGTTCCGGCTGTCATTGAACATAATTGGCAGTCGATACGTACGGGTAGTCAGGAACCAGTAAGTCTGACACCAGTCTAACCAAGGGGTATCGGGTTACCCGGGTAACTGGGTTGAGGAGGTCAGATAGGCAGTCGCTTCTTGTAATGCATTGGTACTCAGCTGAATCCGGTCAGACTGGAAGCCGACCCCAACATAATTGGGAAAAAGGCTCGGAGGACGGACCAGTTTTTGTTTCATTGGATTTGCAATAGGCCAAACCAAAACCGTCATAAGTTGTCCGATCAAAGAGTTTATTGTTACTATTCTTGCAGTGTTTTTCAGAACTTTTCTTATTTAGAACGTCCTAATGACCGGTAAATTATGCTTAGCTTATAAAAATATGCTTGTTTCTGAAATATGATTTTACTTAAATTCGCCTATTTTGATAATACCTTTCTGAAGGGTCTTACACTAAACAGTGGCGAGCAGACCCCACTGTAACATTTTCGCCTCCTATACATTTGAGAACTTTCTTGGTGTAGTTTGGTTCCATCACATATTTTGGAGGTGACTAAAATCTTTTTTTTTCATAATTCATCAAATCCCATCGTTTTATCAGATAAAAAATCATTTTTCAATACTTGTTCAGAGCAACTTTCCTTTGATAGAAAACGCCAACCAACAAAAGTAACATCTTTCGATACCCATGCCCTACAGGTTTTCCCGACCCGGCTGTCATCTTAAAGTTCTGCAGACAAAATTTTCGTCCTTTTAGCATCAGATGACTCTGAAAAAAACAGTACCTACGAATAATGTGAATGGTTCTCTATTTCCTTATAAAACCACTGTAAAGTCTGTTTGCGGACAAGTTTTCCTTGGCGCCGGTTTTCAGTTGTTCTCAAACCTTGACTTTTTAGTGCCATTAACAATTCATCTTTAATAATAAATTGCCATGTCCTAATTAGGTACAGTTCAAGTGGTATGAATGAATCCGCATGACAAAACTTTATTTAAAAACCCTTAAAAACTTACCAGAATTTTTGTTTTCGTATTGATTGGACTAAAATGGAAAATTTTAACGAAGGAAACCTAAATTATTTACCTAATTTTAGTTCTCATAAAATGTATATGTAAGCGAAGGATTCTAAAATTGAAACACGAGCGTAGCGAGTGTTTCAATAATAAACCCTTATTCCTCCTCCTCCTTATTAGAATCGCTTACTATTAACATTTAATTATTATCCTTAATTAACCAATAGAACAGAGCTGTCATAGTAAATGTTGTTCCTGTTAAAAAGACCTATCCATCGATATATATGACTTTGCTATTGGTGGGGTTTATCTTATTTAACTTGAGATATCAATAGATTATTAAGTTAACTTTAGTTTAACTTTTGCACAGTTTTTGATCTATATCTCAGAACGGACAAACATTTCAACAACGCTGTCATAGTAAATGTTTTTCTACATAAAAAGGCCTATCGAATGATATGTATGACATTGCTAATGGTGGGGTATACCAGGTCCCAATTATTTGTGCCCATTGTCCTTTCCTCGATTAGGTGGGATGAAAAGTTACGTGTTGCACTCGAGTGCAAAGATTTTTCACCTTTTGCTCTTTTGATTCCCTCAGAAACTCAGTTTAAAAATGTATTGTGAGTAGGTAAGTACCTAGTTAGACTAGCAAGTCGAAGAAGTTAAACGTAGCCGAGCGGGAATTAGCGTCGTTTCCTGCTTGCGAGTAGTTGCGAGCGCTCGCCTTTGTGTGCAGGCGGCGGCGCTTGCGACGCGCACACAGCGCAGGTGCGGCGCGAGGTCGCGCGGACCTTCCTTGGGCAGACTCCGTGCGGGAGCGGTCAATCGATCCCGCGCTCCGCTCGCGGCCACTCCTGTCCCGCTGACATGTGCGCGCGCGCGTGGGCGCCCGCGCTGTGCGCGCTGGCCGCGGCCGCCGCCGCCGCCGCCTCGCTGCTGCCTCTGGACGCCGAGCGCCTGCACGCCAGCGTCGGGGGCTTCGCTGTCATGAATTGTCACCTTGACTTTCCCTTCGGCAACGAGATTCCTTATCACTTGCAATGGGATAAAGATGTAAGTAAGTGACATGCTGTATTCTAAATGACCCCAAATAGCTACAGTAGGTACGATCCGTTATTAAGTATATTACGATTAATCGTAACGATCCATTTGTTGCGTCGCGTCGTACCTATTGCCTCTCCACTCACAAAACTGTTGGTTTGAAACGATAGATTGTATTTATTGCTTGTGGTGCTCTTTGCTCAGTCTAGCTACGTAGTCAACAACAACAGGCATGTTATTGCGGGCTCTTGTAGTTGGAGCTATAGCTATAGCGGGTAAGGTAGGTACCTACAATGTCGGCAACCGTCACACATCTACTTTTAAGGGTTCCGTACCCAAAGGGTAAAACGGGACCCTATTGTTTCGCTCCTCTGTCCGTCCGTCCGTCTGTCACCAGGGGCCCGATTCTCCTAATTTTACTTAAGCAACATACGATTCACATTCGACTGTGATCCAATTCCGATTCGATTACGATTGAAGCGTTTGTGGCATTCCGCTAATTTTTCTTTGAAATAAACGTTTTTATCCTTTTATGTCGTTCAATAACGAAACGAACGAATCATTTTGTCTGCAAATGATTTACGATTGCAATATGATTGTAGAACAAACTACCGTATATACCAAAATCACCAAAATAGCAGACCAATCGCAAACCAATCTAATGTCGTTGGAATACGATTGGTCTTACATTAGCAGCAGAATGCCCGATTTGGTTAAAACTACTATTGCGATTCGATTTCTATTCAATTTTGACATTATTGACATAGGAGAATCGGGATCCAGGCTGTATCTCATGAACCGTGATATGGCTACGACATATATATACCTAGTGTACATATTTTTATTTAAATTAACAAAGCATATACCAAAATGTAGGACTCTATTTCTTTGATCTGGAGTAGCACCAAATTTTTTAATATCTAAGGGATCTATCAGAGAGGGAGCGGTCACGCCGTCAAGCGGTCAGTTTTGCGTTCTTTGTGTTATACGTTACATAGATATGCTCACACAGGAGGCATTCTGACCGCGTCGGTCAAGTAGAAGTACCTAGTCGTAGTAGTAGTCGAACGCAAAACTGACCGCTCTGTCTGTTAGATTCCTTAGAATCACTATCACTATATAGTTACCGGCACGGATATTGAGCTCTCGGCGGAAGAGTGGGGATCGCTTTGCGCTATGCTTTGCGCACTGAACACATCCATACTAATATTATAAAGCTGAAGAGTTTGTTTCTTTGTTTGAACGCGCTAATCTCAGGAACTACTGGTCCGATTTGAAAATTTCTTTCAGTGTTAGATAGCCCATATCGAGGAAGGCTATAGGCTACTTTTTATCCCTGTAGGGGAAGTAGTTCCCACGGGATGCGGGTGAAACCGCTGGCAGAAGCTAGTAAGCAATAAACCAATAAATCGCTTCTGCGCAGGTGAAGGTCAGGGCTCAATATCCGTGCCGATACCTGTATCTTTGGAACGATTATTCTTATTAAAAGAAAAATCAGTTCTGTGCGAATTTATGTTATTTGATCACTATTTATGTCGAACGAAATTATCTGGGCTGTAGTACCTACCTAGGTAAATAGGTAGGCATACATATAATATGCGCTGCCACCCGTCCTCGCATCCATCTTAGCGAGCTCACGTCGTAGGTCACAAACAAACAAAGTGAATCATAGTTGTAGTAACTATTATAGTAATGTGTGGTTGTCGTTCTCCGGTGGACGGTGGTGTTAACAAATAGCCAGCTGCACACAGCTATCACATCTATTCCATAGCCCGTATAATACGAGTGCTTTATAATGTCAAAATTGAATAAAAATTGAATCGCTATAGCAGTCTTAACCTTAGCGGGCATTCTGCTACTAATATATACCTATAAGTAGTATTCCAATGACATTTCATTGGTTTGCGATTGGTCTGCCACTTGGTCTATACGGTAGTTTGCGCTACAATTATATTACAATCGTAAATCGTTTGCAGACAATATGATTCAATATTAAAGAATCACAGAAAAGGATAAAAACGTTTATTTAATAGAAAAAACAGCGGAATGCCACATACGCTTTAATATTAATTGAGTCTTGATTGGAGCTCAGTCGGATATGAATCGTATGTCGCTTAATGGGTCCGCGAGACGATCAAGTGCACTGGACAAGTCTATGTGCCTGACAGTTTCACTTGACGTGACTTGAAGATGCCGTCAAGTCCACATACCGCAGTCGCTCACCTCCCTGAGCTCAGGAAAGTGGTCGTCACAAAAATTAAAATGGTTTCCAAAAAATGGTTTGTTGAAGTTGGTTCTTAAAGCATTAATTATTTTCTTCAATAAATCTTCGGTGTATGCAGGTTTCTATACTCGAAGTGCTTTGACTATGCTTGATAAAGCAAGCGACCTTTTGTTTTTATCCGCATACTCCTTACTTTGAATTTTCCACAATGCAGGATAATCTCTATAGAGAGATAAAACAAAATCACGCTCGGTAATTTGGTCGGCGCTTGCCGCCAAAGCATCGTCTCGGTTCGGTTCGTCGTCCGCCATCTTCGATGTTCCGGGGCCCGATTCTCCTAATTTTACTTAAGCGACCTTCGATTGACGTTCGACTCGATTCGACTGAGATCCAATCCCGACTTGATTACGATTGAAGCGTATGTGGCATTCCGCTATTTTTTCTTCGAAATAAACGTTTTTATCCTTTTCTGTCATTCAATAATGAATCATTTTGTCTGCAAATGATTTACGATTGCAAAATGATTGTACAGCAAACTACCGTATAGACCAAAATCATCAAAATAGCAGACCAATCGCACACCAATCAAATGTCAATCGAATACGATTGGTCTTTTATTAGTAGCAGAATGCCCGATATGGTTAAAACTGCTATTACGATCATATTGCGATTCGATTTCTATTCGATTTTGACATTATTAACTTAGGAGAATCGGGGCCCCGGCCGCAAATGAATAAAACTTGTCAAGTCGCATCAAGCGCAAAATTTTTGTCAAGTATGGTCCAGCCCGTAGATACTTGACGGGACTTGTCAAGTCAACGCTGTAATATTCACTTCAAGCACGTAGGCTGGTCCAGTGCACTTGATCGCCTCGCGGACCCATAAGTAAAATTAGCAGAATCGTGCCCCAGATGCTATATTCATTGTGTGTATTTTTATAAGTAGGCATTTTAATAATAATTTTGTTCACTGGCTTCTAAAACTGACTCGACGCGACGAAAGTAACCTAAAACGTTGAAATGTTTGTGAAAGCTAAACGTCAAACAAAGTTATGGGTCTGATAAACGGCCAAATATGGGCAGTTAAGTTATTCTCCGTTTAGACTGAGTTTAACTTAAGCTGCGTTGCTCGGAAACGCATTTGAAGGAGTTATCGAACCAATAACTCTAACGGATAGATAAACTCTCGTTAACTGGACCTCAGGGGCCCGATTCTCCTAAGTTAATAATGTCAAAATCGAATAGAAATTGAATCGCAATATGATCGCAATAGCAGTCTTAACCATATCGGGCATTCTGCTATGCTATTTTGGTGATTTTGGTCTATACGGTATTTTGTTCTACAATCGTATTGCAATCGTAAATCATTTGCAAACAAAATGATTCATTATTGAATGACAGAAAAGGATAAAAACGTTTATTTCCAATAAATAATAGCGGAATGCCACATACGTTTCAACCGTAATCGAGTCGTGATTGGATCTCAGTCGAATCGAATCGTATGCCGCTTAACTAAAATTAGGAGAATCGGGCCCCAGAAAGCGGGCATAAGACAATTGCCTGTCTTTTTGGCTTTTGATTACTTACCCGTATTCGACTGCCAAAGATTTTCTAATGTCCGACGGGACTCACCAATTTACCGTGCCTTCCGGTCTGAAGAAATACACATATACATAACTAGCCGTTTTCCCGCGGTTTCACCCGCGTCCCGTGGGAGTTACTGCCCGCAACGTGATAAAATATAGCCTATGTTACTCGCAGATAATGTCGGGAAAATAATGTCGGGACACCTTTTCACACACGGTCGGTTAGCCCCATGGTAAGTTATTAATTAACTTGTGTTATGGGTGCTAACACAACTGATAAACTACATATAGCTACACATATACATATTTATAAATACATATTGTAACACCCAGACCACGGCCAACAAGCATGCTCATCACACAAATGTCGACCGAACCGGGAATCGAACCCGGGACCTCAGATTCGGCAGTCCGGCTTGGTGACCATTGCGCCATAGAGGTCGACTAATAATATAATATAGCTTTCTAATGGTGAACGAATATTTTAAATCCGTCCAGTAGTTTTTGAGTTTATCCATTATAACCAAACAAACAAACAAAGTTTTCCTCTTTATAATATTATAGATTATTATAGATGGTCATCTATCCTACGACCAAGGAAGGCGCAGGACGTTAGTCGTGGTGGCCTGGGGCTCGATTCTGCTAATTTGTGATAGCCCTCTACGATTCACATCCGACTGAGATCCAATCACGACTCGATTAGGATTGAAGCGTATGTGGCAATCCGCTATTTTTTCTTTTAAATAAACGTTTATTCCTTTTCTGTGATTCAATAATAAATCATATTGTCCACAATTTGATTGTAGAGCAAACTACACTATAGTATAGACCAAATGGCAGACCAATATCGCAAACCAATGATATATCATTGGAATTTTGGAATACGATTGGTCCTAAATTAGTAGCAGAATGCCCGCTAAGGTTAAAACTACTATTGCGATTAAATTTTTATTACATTTTGACATTATTAACTTAGCAGAATCCGGTCCCTTATGGGTCAAGAACCAACCTCTCAAATACGAGTGTCTGGGTTCGATTCGACTTTTTTTAAGTTAAACTGTAGGTCCCGGCTGTCATTGAACATCCTTGACAGTCGTTACGGGTAACTGGGTTGAGGAGGTCAGATAGACAGTCGCTCCCTATCTCTTACTCGTACTGAGCTGCATCCGGTTTGACTGGAAGCCGACTCCAACATAGTTGGGAAAAGGCTTGGAAGATGTTGACCTATCCATCATCATCAGCATCGATCGACCCGTGCGGCTGATACTAATTAAGTACCTAGGTATATGTATACTAGGTAGCCACTGTAGTAGCTCAAGATGGTACTACCTCTGTAGTGACTTTGTGTGCGGAGAACTTTACGCTGTTTAAGCTACTCTCACTCTGCACAATAATTACAGCTCCAACTTAGGTAAGTATGGAGCATTAGAATCCTGATATTTTTGGAATCCCGTTTTTGTGACGTTTAAAATTGGCTTGGTACTTAATCTCGCGACGGGTGTACCTAAGAGCCCCGTTTGTTAATACATATAGATTAGTCCCCATTGCTGTTTTAACGATGATGGGGTGATTAGTGTGTTGGCTAATGAGATGTGCGAGCTCGGCACGGACGGGTGGGCGGCCGCCGCGCCCATGCGCTTGCTTCGCGACAATGCACAATGTTCCGTCACAAAGCGAAGAGCGGCGCGCCTCTCGCGTACGCGTCACCGCGCTCGCGGCTCGGGCGCGTGGACGAAATCAGCTCACACCTCATCTTATGTTCGTAACTAGCGCCGACTCACAAATTACCTCGTTGTGATGCTTATTTAGTCATCCTCGTCGCAGCGATCATCCGACGACTACCTACTTCAGTCGTTAACTAGCTTAATGAAGCAACCTACTTGGTCGCGTTACCAATTGTGTGCTATGCTGTTTACCACACTTGCGTCTAGGTGTCATGCCACAGATGACTAGGTAGAGGTACCTATATATACTTATTAATTTTATTTATTTACGAATTTTTGTACACACGCATATAAAGAAAGACGACAGGAAAGAAAGAATTTAATAAGGTAAGGTATTTCTAAAAAATATCTTTCTGCATTCCTGCGAAGGGGAAATAAGAATAAAAGAGACCCTGCGTGGTCATGCGATGTCTACGTAGATTTTTGTACATGTTAACGTAGGTATATGTATGTAATCCGTCATTGTATACAATTTCTAGGAAATCTGTGAATTTCCTCAAACCGCCCGGAAATGTGTAAAATAAATTACATTATACACATTTCCTAAATAGTAATCGGAAATGTATATTTAAGATATCAAGGGGTAAGTGGGAGGGAGGTACCGAAGCGAGGGTATTGCATTATCCGATCGGGCGCAACGTTACCTGATTGAAGCGAAGCATGCAAGAAGGCATGCAGCATGGAAACATACATGCAACATGCAGCAAGCATGGCTTCTGTCACGGCTCCGGCGCTACGGGGCTCCGGCGTTTCCATGCGAGCTTATCATCGCAGATGGTTTTCACGCTCACCACCGCAGTTTCGGCTTGCTGGCCGGCTCATCCCTCCGCGCCTACGCGGTTTTGAATTACACTCCAGGGGTAGGGCAAACAAGACTACGTGGAGTCGGTTATAAATGGCAATATGCCAAATAAAATGAATCCAAATGAAATTCTCCCATCTGCATAGTAGGTACGCTAATTCTCCCAGACAAAAGGAACTCGACAGAGGACCTCGTCGGGGCAATACGTAGCGGCGACCTCTCGTGCCCGGCCCTGGTTCAAGCCATGGTCCGGGGTGAGAGGTAATGGGATGCCGTCGTCTCATGCAGACGCTGGGGAAGTTCACACCTCTCATCCCAGCTGCTGCCATGGACGTAGAAGACACCACGGGCGCTGGGTGCCGGCCATCGTAGGCGTGGGTCTGTGGGCGGTGAGTGGCTCATCGTCCTTCCGTCTCTTAGAAGACACGAGCTCTTCTCGGCAGCGCGCGTTGTTCCACGCGCTCCACGAAGAGATTCAGAAAACCCCAGTGGATTTAAGTCACTTACAGTCTGACACTCCTTCACGCTGCTAACCAACAGCGGGAGGAATCATTTGATGATTCATCATAAAAAAGTCGACAATAACTTAAACCGTTTTTAAGAATTGGTCAATAGTAAGTTGGTTGTACCATATTTATTACTTTGGCTAACTTTGACTAGCTATGATGAATAATATTCAGATAAAGTGATTAATTTATCATATCGACGCTTCCGACAACAAAGGTCGTAAACACCAAAATAGCACTTTTGGTAATCAACGAAAAACAAAAAATAATTTCGTTTTTGGCTTATATCTTTTTAATTTTAAAAGTTTTAAAATTGTGTTCTATACAAGAAATACGTAAAATACGATGGTGTTTCATAATATATTATTGCTATTTATGTCAAAGCCTTATTTTAAAAGTTAGCTTGGAGATACACCCCAGAAAATTCAAGAAGTTGGTATTTACGACCACTAACAAATCAATGAGGAACGATTTGTCTAACGGAAGTTAGAAGTATGCACCAGTTTTTAAATACAATAGTTCTGGGTTTGGTTTTAACAACCATATACTGAAATAAAAATGAGTGTAAACACCACGACCTGATGCGATGGTATGTAACAAACATGGAAATATCTGAAGTAAATAATGAATTTAAGACTGTAAGTTGAGTTTTCATTATTTGTAATAAAAGCAAAAAAATAAAACACAAATTGACATAATTGTGTCCTCAAACACAGGCACCATGTTTGTGATAGGTGCTCCATGCTGCTCTCCTCATCGCTGCCACTGCGGGGAAGCTGTCAACAGCCTCGGTCACCACGGCCTGTCGTGCAGCCGGTGTGCCGGCCGCACGACGATGGCAAGAGACCAGACGGCATGTCGCTATTTCCGTGGAAGGTGGGTAGGACATTAATGTGGGACGCGACATGCGTCGACACTCTTGCGCCATCTCACCTTCCCGGAACTGCATGTTGTGCTGGCTCCGCCGCTTCCAAGCAGAGAACCTCAAGCGGCGCAAATATGGTAACATTATAAGCAATTACATGTTTGAGCCGTTTTGGGTTGAAACTCTAGGGCCGTGGGATCCGAGCGCCCAACTTCTTGCCAGGGATATTTCCCAGCGCCTAGTTGACACTTCCCGGGACCCAAAGGCTGGCTTTTATTTTGCACAGAGGTTGAGCATTGCCATCCAACGTGGCAATGCTGCCAGTCTTTTGAGTACATTACCCAGTGACAGCGATGAGGAGCAATTGTTTGATGCACTGTATTCGTTTTAAGTTGTATATACAGGGTTACTGGTAAGTAGACCGCATCCTTTCATGAGGTTTGCCGTGCAAGGAAGATTGATAGTACTAAGGCGATCTTCACACTGCCCCGCATCATGCTGCGTATTGCGTGTCGACGCACCTACGCGCGTTCCTGCGAGAGTGCAGATCTGCATCATCGTGTGGGTTTTTTGCGCACTCATTCGCGTAGGTGCGTTTTGTAGATTCACGCATGGTGGCTCTCATCGAGTTCCATTTTCAAATACACACATCACTCCCATTCAAAATCACGCGCGGCTCTGCGGGATTCAGTGTGCCATACCTTGCATCTCGCCCCGCACCTACGCGCGGGGTGCATGTTTCTCCGCGTGTATGCGCGTGATCCGCACGAACGCACGTGGATGCATTTTCAGTGTGTTGGACTGTGCGTGTTTTCCATACAAACGGAGATACTTTCAAACAACGGAAGAACACGCATCCACGCGCTACGCTGCATCATGCGGGGCAGTGTGAGAATCACCTAAGCTAAATCTAAAACAATGCCATCTAAATGACTTTTTGAATATTAACGTCAAAAATTTCACAGAACCATTAACTATCTTTTAAGGTCATAGATGGAGTTGTGTATTTTTAACCGACTTCCCAAAAAGGAGGAGGTTCTCAATTCGTCGGCAACTTTTTTTTTTTTTGTATGTTCACCGATAACTCGGAGACGCCTGGACCGATTTGCAATTTTTTTTTGTTTGATAGGGTTTACCTCCCAGGTGGTCCCATAATCACCAGGTCAGGATCTGATGATGGAAACCCTGAGAAATCGAGGGCAACTTTCGAAAATTATAGGCATACGCAGGGTAAAAACTTGACACTAAGGCGTATGTCTGATAACCAGAGAAGGTCGAGGGCACTCGACAACTGAATATGTAAACTACCTCGTGTTTGGGCTTATATTATTCGTTTCCACTGACTTCTAGGCTGATGCACCTTAGAATAGTTTTTTTTTTGCTTTTCATGCCATAAATAAATTAAGCTGGGGTTTTGTTAGTTTAGTTAGCTAATCTTCCAGGAATGTGGTGGCATAAAAGCAACTTTAACTTTGAATCAGTACCTACTTTTGAGTAGACCTTCAATTAATTTTATTGTGGTGAAAAGCATGTAACGCTTAAGGATCGTAGAAGAAAGGAGGAAGATTGATCTCTCGCCAGGGCTGCTTGGCGTGAGGCAAGGCTCCTGTAGCTTGAGAAACAAGCCCAAACACAAAGTGCAGATTAAAGAAATGGGACAGCTTCTCGCTTTAATACCATACGCACGTTAAATACTTTATCGCCTCCGGAAACGTACAAATAATGCGTTGCACGCCAGAGAAATATATTTTCATTAAACTTCTGATTTGTCAGATCCGAGCTGAGTCTAAAAAAATCCTTTTAAATAACTATGTTGGATGTCATTCAGTTACAAAGACAGAATTGCCGTCAAACGTGTTTTGGCCAAATGTGCCCCGCCTGGAAGAGCGCCGCCGTGTCCCCGTGGCGGCAATTGGCGCGGTGACCTCTTGCACCCGCCCCTGGTTCAAGCCCTGGTCTGGCGCGAGTAACGGGATGCCGTTGCCTCCTTCTGCGTAGCAGGCATTCGGCAGCAGAACGACTGAAAATTTGCATTTCTCATCGCAACCGCTGCGGTGTACGTAAAAGACTCCTCGGGAGACGCGAGTCGAGAGACGACTCCCGGCCATCGTTGACGTGGGTTTGTGGGTGGTGAGTTTGGATGGTTCGTCGTCCTTCCGTCTTCTAGGAGACAACAGATCCATGTCAGCGGCGCGCGTAGTTCCACGCACCCCTTAAGGAGAGGCAGCGAACCCCAATGGGGCCCACCAGGGCCAAAGCCTACCGGGGCTGCAACATTGCTTGAAAGAGTTGCCGGTGATCTGGTATACTACATGGTGGGTTTTAGTCAGTATGTGTCTGACACTCATTCACGCTGCACCTACAGCCAGACCAGTCATCTTCAGTAAAGTGGATATGGTCATCTTCATCACGTATTTACCAACTCATAGTGCTTCTCTAACTGTATATATCGAATTTCCGTTTGTGCATAGCACAAAAACCAAAGAGTCGGCCTGCCTACGGCAGCTTTTAAACTAAGCAAGTGTAAAAGTATTCAGAATTATATTCATCCATGTTGAATAATTGAACACATTTACAAAAACCACAATAACAGTAGGAACCAAAGCGAATGATCTTTTAATAAAGATCTGATTGACCCGAGGTGATCAAGTCAGGTCTGGTCTGTTCGCTCATCAGATCTTTGAAAGCGGTTCGGTGGATAGCTACTGTCGTCCTGTTTACGTGTGACACAAAATAATGGTATATAACTTAATTTTGTGCAGTAGTGACTCACAGTATAAACAGCACTTATGATTCTTCTGATTAGCTGGCTCCTCCAAGAAGTGACAAATTGCGAGCGCACATTCTGATAATCTTGGCAAAACTGCAATAGCGTGGGAGTGTCAGACTCTTACTGTCTAAAACCGTCATGTTCCATCGTTGGCCTTTTATGTACCAGTGCCGCGGTTACTCTTTTGAACAATCCCGCAGCCCCGGCAGGCCTTGGCCCTACTGGGCCCCGCTGGGGTTGCTGACATCTCTTTAAGAGTCGCGTGGAACAACGCGCCGCCGACAGGCGTCTGTTGTCTATCCAGACATGAGCGATGAGCTACCCGAATCCACCCTCCACAGACCCACGCCTACGCCACGTGGCCTGGAGTCGCCTCGCGAACCCTTCTTCGCTGTCGAAAAATTTGTTTTGTCATCCCTACTAATATTACATATAAATGTGAAAGTAACTCCGTCTGTCTGTCTGTCCTTCACGTCTTAAACACTGAACTGAGTTTAATAAAATTTGGTACAGAGATAGAGTTGACCTTGAAAAAGAACATAGAATAGTTTTTATCTCAGACTTTTGAAGAGTTCTCTTGGATATAAGCGAACTTGACGCGGGCGGAAGATAGTAGAAAATATCAGTGCCACCTAGAGTCATAATTTTTTGAAAATGAACACAGCAGTTAACCTTAGACAGACAACGACTGTCCGATAGAGCAGGGTCACGAGCCGCGCGAGGCGGGCGCGGGTCGCGGGGCACGGGGCGGGGGCGGGGGACGCGTCGAGTGCCGCTCCTGCGCTAATGTGCGACTGTCTCACCAAGTAGACAATTACGGGTCCCACGCGCACTCGGCCGTGGTAGGTATCGCGGGGCTGCTGGCGCATGCGCACATCCCACGCGCAGCACCCGCCCGGCCCCGGCTCGCGTCACGCCACGCGCTGCTGCCATCGCATCTCCGATCAAAGCATTTCATTTATGCGCAGGTGTATGCGCGATTAAACATTAAAAACTTAAAATAAGATTTTTTTTTTTAATAAATTTTTAGCTATCGCTGACTAGGTCTTCAATGAAATGATACTCATATTGTAGAACTGCATTAAAAAGAACTACTCCGCCATCTTGGATTGTCCGCCAAAAGTACAAACATCCGAATTGAAAACCTCATCCTAGGTACTAAGGGTACTCCTAAGGTCATTTAAATATTGAAATAGTGTTGCAGTAATGGCGTGGTATTGCAGGGAGACACGATATTCTCGTGGTACAGCGGCGCGGGCACGGCGCGCGTGGCGGACCGCTGGGGCGGGCGCGTGCGCCGCGTGCTGGACGGGCGGCTGGGGCTCGGCCGCGGCTCCATCAACGTGAGCGCCGTGCGCGAGACCGACGCCGGCCTGTACCGCTGCCGCGTCACCTTCCCCAACCGCACGCCGCCCGCGCGCAACAACGGCACCTTCTACTACCTCGACGTGGACGGTGAGCACGACACATCGCAATGCTTAGCTATATGAGTGGCTTCTGGACTGACTCGAGTGCTCCCTACTGTTCAGGAGGTAATCTGATAGTGACGCCGCCAATGAACGTGACCGTGCTGGAGGGCGAGCGCGCCGAGCTGGAGTGCCTGCCGAAGAGTCCCGAGGCGGCGGTGGAGTGGTTCCGGGAGGGCACGCCGCTAGGCGAGCTGCCCGAGCTGGCGCTGCGCGCGGAGCGGCCCGCCAACGGGTCCCTGGTGCTGCGGCGCGCCGCGTCGGGGGACCCCGGCGAGTACGAGTGCCGCGTGCAGGACCCTGCCGGCGCCACGCAGAGCGCCAGCGCCTTCCTCGACGTGCAGTGTGAGTGTCACGCCGCGCGCTCGCAGCCGCCGCCGCCCTCCTCTCTAATGTTATGTCGTTTCTGTTCTAGATAAAGCCAAAGTAGTGTATGCTCCGAAGGAACGCTACCTACCGTACGGCAAGCCCGCAAGTCTGGACTGCCACTTCAGTGCTAACCCACCGTTGACTAATTTGCGCTGGGAAAAGGACGGCTTCCTCTTTGACCCCTACAATGTCCCTGGAGTGTTCTATAGTAGGAATGGAAGTTTGCTGTTCAATCAGGTAAGTAAACAGTTTTATCGGTACCTACATCATATTAATTTACCTTAAAACTAATACAAGTCTTTAGACATATAATCTGTATGTTACTGTAAGAGCCCGTATTTATTGGTTAATCTCAGGATCCAGTAGTTAGGAAGTAAAATATCACAACACACATGATGATGCTGATGATGATGAGGATTCTTTGATACTGACTCTGGTAATAACCTACACGATAAATGGGCTATCAGAACGGAAACTATATTTTAAATCGAACTAGCTAATTTACAGGTCCTGAGATAAGAGCCCTCAATCAAAATCAAATGTATATTCGCGAAACATTTCGAGCGGAGATAATCTATGCGCGGTTCCAGGCACCGGCTCTTGTCGTGGTAGTAGGCAATCAGTTTACTGTTGCTCGAATTTGACACCTTTGGAAAACCAAGTGAAAGATCCGCTAGTATGAAGGCGTTTTTACTATAGTGCAGAGATTTGTCCGATAGTGCACTGTCGTTGAAATGGCATTATGTCAGAACCTGCACGGTGAAGTGTTTTCGTCCAATAGGGGCAGGAGCGTTATCGTTGATTTCCGACTCTAGTTAGAGGCAGTTCAGGCATTTGGGAGAGCTTAACTTTGACAATGTATTGATGTAAAGTGCCCCGCTTGCAGGTGGACGAGTCGCACGAGGGCGAGTACTCGTGCACGCCGTACAACGCGCTGGGGTCGGAGGGCGCGTCGCCCGGCGTGCGCGTGCGCGTGCAGCGGCCGCCGGCGCTGGGCGCGCGCCCGCAGCCGCTGTACGTGGCGCGGCTCGGCGCCACGCTCACGCTGCCCTGCGCCGCCGCCGCGCGCAACCACCACGACCGCCCGCTGGTGCGCTGGGCGCGCAAGGACGGCGCCGAGTTGCCGCCGGGCCGCCACCACCTGGACGACGGCAACCTGACCGTGGTGGACGTGGCGGAGGAGGACCGCGGCGTGTACGTGTGCACGGTCAGCAACGAGGCCGCCACCGTCGACGTGGAGACCGAGCTGCTGGTGGAGAACGTGCCGCCGCGCGCGCCCTACAACCTCACCGTGCGCGCGCACACCGACTCGCTGCACCTCGCCTGGGTGCCAGGTCACTACAGATATACTGGCTCAGACACGATATTAAATCGATGACCGTCGGCGGCGTCCCGGGCCTTTAACCGCACCGACGCCCAAAAATTATTTTGATTTCAGGTCATAATGGTCTGGAAGTGGACTACAACGTTTGGTATCGCGAGCGCACCGTCAGCGAGTGGCGCACCATGAAGATCTTGACGAGAGGCGTCACCGAGGCCACGCTCGTCGGCCTGCGCCCCGGCACCGAGTACGAGCTGCGAGTGCTCTCGCAAGACCTCATCGGCGACGGCCTCTTCAGCAAACCCGTATTCGCAAGAACGCTGGGTAACCGTGCGACCGGCATGTCTCCGTCTGAAAACCAATCTACTGAATTAAACATCGCATCGTATTACTCAGGTTCAACCGACGGAGACGTAGGCGAAACCGAAAACGCTGCAGAGGTCGAGGAGACGATGGAAGCAATAGAAGGAGAGCAGATCGCTTATGCCGCTCCCACCACCGAGGAGAGCGCCGGCTCGGGCGACGGCGCCGAGCTGGAGGTGACGGTGCGGCTCATCGACGACGGCGCGCTGGTGCGCTGGCGCCGCGAGCCGCTCGACCAGTCGCGCTGCACCGTGCGCTGGTACGAGGGCGCCGCGCCGGGCGAGCGTCTGCTGGCCACCGGCCACACGCTGCACGACTACATGCTCGGTAGGTGCGGCGACTGCGGCGGCGCGCGGGCCGCGGGCGCCACTAACCCTGTCTGTCCGCAGTGAGCGGCGCGGAGGAGGGCGCGCAGTACTGGGCGCGCGTGCAGTGCGCGAGCGGCGCGCGCGGCGGGGCGGCGCTGCGCGTGCCGGAGTACGCGCGGCTGCGCGGCGTGGCGGCGGGCTGCGCGGCGGCCGCGCTGCTGCTGGCGGCGCTGGCGGCGGCGCTGTACGCGGCGCGGCGCCGGCTGTGGTCACGGGCGGCCCCGCGCTGCGACAAGCGCGCGCGCTGACGCCGCGCCGGCGGCCTCGTCCCTGTGATCTATATGCACTCTTTGACTCTTCGTGCCGTGTATGGATGCTTTTTTGAAGTTGATGTTGTTATTTATTAAAGTATGTCTGGGTATGAAGTAGAAACTAGTTGATTAATATTTTATTTTTTTCTTAGGTAATAAGCTGATGTTGTAAAATAAAAAAAAAACAACCTTATTTTATTTTTATTTTTTACCCCAATTATGCCCGATATGCTTGTTCGACCAATCCCCATTGAGTTAGTGAATGTTACAGCCTTTTATCGTCCCACTGCTGGGCACAGACCTCCTCTCACACGGAGAAGGATTGAGCATTAATTATCAATACATAAGGGGAGTATAAAGGGAGTACAAAAGAAATACATAAAGAAGTTTACAGATTAGAGAATATAAGGGATTCCATTATAGGAGTACATTAAAGAAGTTCATAAATCCTTGTGTACTCCCCGTACATAAGGGGGTATATAAGGAGAGTACATAAGGAAATACATAATGGGATTAAAAAAGGAAGTGCCTATATAAGGGGAGTACACAAGGAGAGTATATAAGTGGAAAACATTACATCCCACAGGATTTCAGTCATCAGATCCTAACCTGGTGACTATGGGACCAACTGGCAGCTATTCCGCGTGGAACAAAAAAACCACGTAAATCACGTAGGTACAAATTGACCACACTTGGTACAAATTAGGCAACACTAACTTTAATTTCTGTGTGAACCGGCATTATAACCTCGAAATGCTAAACATAAAACAATAGTCTCATAAAATGTCACTAATATGCCTACTTTCCAAAAACATACATAATAGTGTCAGTGTACTTACAGTTGCTACAAGAAATCCTTATGTACCCACACATCCTTAGGTACACCCATAAAATAATAGAAGAACGCCGCAATTTTTTTTCGTTTACTACTTACAATTTACTCTTAATTTGTGTAATCGAATCCAAAATGGCAGCGTTTGCGTCATTTTGGTAGTACTGCTTTTTAGTGTTACCAATCCCATCCAAAACAATAATGTGAAAGACTGCCAAGTTCGATAATATGGGAATGCTTCGCCTATAAAAGAAGTGAGATCTGAATAAGTACCAAGTTCCATATACATACCTCAGTTAAAAATAGTTAATTTTTAATGATGTTACTTGGCAAGTTTTCACACACCTTGTTATAAATTATAAACGCAATGAATCAAGTACTTAATTTTCTATTAAAACTTGCCAAGTACACGCACGCATGTAGCAATTTCCTGTCGGGGCAAAGGGCGGGTGGGTGGTTAATTTTTTGACGTTTGGTAAGAGCTATCTGCACGTGAGTGGTGTCGTTAGAAGCGCCTCGGCGAGAACTATCTAACGGTGTGCATATGAAAGGTAAAAGCACAGATTATATAATAGTTACTACGTAACAGATAAATCACTCCATACAAAAAAGTCCATACCTACTGTTATAAGCACCTACAAGTTCCCCAACTACCTACAAATTCCTAGCTGCGTTATAAAATGAACCTTAAAAGCTCGAGCGCTTGATTGTTATTCCAATGCGATATCGCACAGTTCAGTGACCGCAACCGTGCCGTGGCCGTGCTTAGGGTTGCTTCTTACAATTTATTAATAATTAGTAGGAAAACAAAGTTACGCTTATTTTAAGATGCCCTTTTTTAAAACTGAGTTTTTAAATAAAAAGTAATATCAAGAATATTTTTCTTTAGTTAACTTGCCTACTAAAATGGAGTATGGGTACATAATATTACTAAATATTACCTAATACGTAAGCATAGGTAAGTACTTACTTAAGTAAAGCTTTCGTCGAAATCAAAGGCGGTTTCCAACTATTTTTCGAGCACAAGTGCCATACCCCATATGGTACAACTCTGTCGAGTGTTGATACATACCTACCTAAAATTGGTTTCTGCGTAGCGACACGCGTAATGTTCCGAGTCGTCATTAAATTGGACCAGAACTATACCTACTTACACTCGAGATATGTTTTGAGCTACAAAACTCACAATACAGTTCATATAACTAAGTAGGTATCTAAAGTAAAATAAGTACCTAATGATCTCTGTCGTTAAAATCATAAAGTAGATAAGTATTAATTTAATTTAAAAAAAAAATGAATTACTAGATAAGTTCATAAATATAAAATGTTTCTAAATCTTACAATAGTCGCATATAAACCTACACAACTCAAAATAATCCATCAGTTTGTTAGGTAGCTTAAAAAACCTAATAAAAACCAACAGCATAACATGCCACGAAATAAAAATAATTAATATTGTGTTGCGCGCGGCGCGTGTGACTGTTGTGCGCCCTGAGCCGCGTGGGGCTACCGGTAACCCAGCGAGCGGTAGGCATTTATCGCGCGCAAGTACGTCGAGTGACAGAGGCCTGGTAAAAGTAGTAGATTTTTTTATAGTTATGGTCAAAAAACAGGTTTTTTAGTACTAAATTTATAACAAATTATGCAGAAATACAATTTCTATGGCGAAACTGGTGGATTCTCAAACTCAAACTCAAACTCAAAATCGTTTATTCAAATTAGGCTGATAAATCAGCACTTTTCGAACGTCAAAAACAAAAGACAGCCCCCAAAAACGCCCGCCCTTCACCACTTCCTATGTGTTTTTGCTGGGAAGAAGAAGTGGCGCAACAAACTCCCCAGCAACACATGTCTGTCTGTAAGGTTTGAAGAACCAGAATGTATACAAAACAAGTCAATAAGTCATAAAAAATATCATTATCACATGATAACTATTATATAAAATTAAGAAAGAAAAAAAAACAAACTGAACACAAGTAGGCTAGCACACAGATTTACACCTATAAAGACTAAGTACTCAAGCGTTACTTATAATCCATTAAGTGTATCTAAAGCCTCCTGTTAATAAAATAAAAATGTATTTTTAATATAAGCATAGAATCAGCGTGCCCACCTACCAGCCCCGGATCTTCAATTTTTATTAGGCGGGGCAAAATCTGAAAAATGCCGCCCCGCCTACCTACTTATGTTTATTTTCACCTTTATCATCCATATAATATTAGATATCAATATGTAGGCAGGCAGGGCCGTCTCTAGCTCATGTAGCGCCTGAGTGCAACCATGACCCAAGCGTCAACTATGTATTGAAGTACTTACAGTAGTTACAAGGAATATAAATAAGAAGGTTCGAATGAAGTGCACTTTTTTGGTTAAAAAATGTGTCCAATTCATTGTAGGCTCAAACTGTCCGCCAGGTTTAAGCTATGAAACTCGAGACAGACCAAGGTAATTGTAAAAAGTAGCGCGAGCGAAGCGAGCGCGCAAATTTTTCAATTTTGGGACACAAAAAGTTAATACCTATGTTTTAAAAAGCGCTGTAAAGTAACAAGCAGTCGGAAGTCGGAAGTCGCAAACTTTTTTGTTTTTGAGGATTCCATAAAAAAATGTTTTCTTCATTTTACTTATAAAAGGTAAGACAGCGTGGACTTGACTTATGAAGTTATAAAGCAATGCATGTATAATATAAAGGTCGCCGAAAGACGCTGGATGCAGGTCGCCTCCAACAGGTATCTGTGGAGATCTAAGGGGGAGGCGTATGTTCAGCAGTGGACGTCCTATGGCTGCGATGGTGTATAATAATATTTCGCGAGCGAAGCGAGCGCGAAATTTTTTGAGCCTAGGACACAAAATTATCTGATCAATTACACTGTAAAGCGAACTTTTTTAAATTATTTGTATGAAGACTCACAAATTAAACTGTGAATTATGTACAAAAAACGTGATCCGTGACCGAATCAATGACCCACCACGACCGAGTCCATAAAAATAATAAACAATCAGAAAAACAGTACACACATTGTCATTAAACCGCGAGCGTAGCGAGCGAGAATTTTTTCGGTTAGGTTAGGTTAGGTTAGGTTAGGTTCCCGCGGACTCGCCGTCCGCGTACCGGCCCATAGTGCTGCTCGACGAGGCGGGCAAACTCTTTGAGCGTGTCATCGCAGATCGCCTCGTCAGCCACTTGTGCAGAGAGGGGCCGGACCTGGACGACAACCAGTTTGGTTTTCGTCGCGGGCGCTCCACCGTAGACGCCATAATGCGCGTGAGAGCCCTGGCGGAGGAGACGGTGTCCCGGGGTGGGGTGGTGTTGGCGGTGTCTTTAGACATCTCCAACGCGTTCAACACCCTGCCCTGGAGCTGTATTCGGGAGGCACTGAGATATCACCGCGTGCCTCCCTACCTCCGTCGCACAGTAGGGGCCTACCTAGAAGGTAGATGCGTCACATATCGGGGACATGACGGTGCCGGTCGGCACCTCATGACGTGCGGTGTTCCACAGGGATCGGTGCTGGGGCCGCTCCTGTGGAACATCGGTTACGATTGGTGCTGAGAGGCGAACTCCCGTCGGGCGCCGACTTGACGTGTTATGCGGACGACACGCTTGTCACTGCCCGGGGGAGCTCGCACAGGGAAGCAGCGTTGATAGCCACGGCTGCGGTGTCACAGGTGGTGAACCGCATCCGGCGCCTGGGCCTGGAGGTGGCCCTCAACAAGTCGGAGGCCATGGTGTTTCATGGCCCCCGACGCGCGCCGCCGTCGGGATCACACATCGTGGTCGGTGGAGCCCGGATAGCTGTCGAGTCCACCATGAAGTATCTGGGATTGGTGCTCGACAGCCGATGGGAATTCGGCCCCCACTTCCGGCGGCTGGTGCCCAAGCTGATGGGTGCAGCGGGCGCGCTGTCAACGTTGCTTCCTAACATGGGGGGCCCGAGCGCCGCCTGTAGGCGGTTGTACGTGGGAATCGTGCGGTCCATGGCCCCATATGGGGCCCCTGTGTGGGCGATGGACCTGGCGGCCAGCACTCTAGCCATTCTGCGCAGACCGCAGAGGGCGATGGCCGTCAGAGTCGTCCGCGGGTATCGCACGATTTCCTACGAGGCGGCTTGCGTCCTGGCCGGATCCCCGCCCTGGGACCTAGAGGCTAAAGTACTCGCGTCGCTGTATCGGTGGCGCGAGGAAGAGCGGGCACGGGACTCGAGGCCGGTGCAGCGGCAGATAGCGCAGCGCCGAGCAGAGCTCCGTCAGGTCTTGGTGGCGGAATGGCGGCAGAGGCTTCTGC
Organism: Helicoverpa armigera; assembly: GCF_030705265.1. Lineage (NCBI taxonomy): Eukaryota > Metazoa > Arthropoda > Insecta > Lepidoptera > Noctuidae > Helicoverpa > Helicoverpa armigera. Next base: position 107,987 of record NC_087132.1, on the reverse strand, counting down.
GCCCTACCGCCGGCCTCGCCACCGTCGAGGCGATCCGGCCAGTGCTCGACGACTGGCTCGGGAGAAGGCACGGCTCCCTGTCGTTCAGGGTGACGCAGGTGCTGTCGGGGCACGGCTGCTTCGGCAAGTACCTGTGTCGCATAGGCAGGGAGCCGGACGCTCGGTGCCACCACTGCGTCCATGGCGGGGACACGGCGCAACACACGTTCGTTCAGTGTGTTGCTTGGGAGGAGCAGCGCCGTGTCCTCACAAATGAAGTAGGAGGCGATCTGTCGCTGCCGGCCGTGGTACGGAAGATGGTCGGCAGCGCAGAGTCGTGGGACGCAGTGGTGTCCTTCTGCGAGGACGTGATGTCGCAGAAGGAAGCTGCGGAACGGGAGAGGGAGATTTCAACTGCCGATCCCGCCCGCAGCAGGCGCTCCGGGCGGAGGAGGGCAGACAACGCCCTCTTCCGCCCCCATGAACGGGTCCAGGGGCGAAGGACTTGGGAAGTCCCCGCCCCTATTCAACGGACCCGAGGCGGAGGCGCGCGCGGGTGTCGACGCGCGCCTCTGAGGCGTTGCACGGGGGAGTTTAACACCTCACCCCCCCGTGCCCGAGGCGAGGCCCGCAAGGCGGGCCAGCACCAGTGCGGGGCTGCGGAAGAATTTGGATTCCCGCGGCCCCGCGCCCACGTGTAAGGAGGACACAGGGGGGTTTTAGCCGGTAAGAGTCCGGCACACCCCTCCGCCTCTCCCAGGCGGAGGAAGTCCATGAGGATTTCCCGGGAAAAAAGGTTAGGTTAGGTTGGGTTTTTTTTTTTTCCCGCCACATTAATTGGCGCCTAAGTAATGCTTATTCTCTTTCATACCAGTTCTCGCTGATTTTCCTCTCGTACTTTCATGCTTCATACAGTGTCTTTCTATTATCCTTCCTCATTCATTCTTGTGGGTGGGACTCCCACTTTTGTTTTCCTATTCTATTTCCTATTCTATTTTTATATTTTTTAAAAATTTTGTAGGGGGAATGAGTTCTCTTACTCCTTGTTTTTATTTTACAGCTTATATAGCTTATATTAATATTTTACGTTCTTATATACTATTTGTTTTATTTTACTTATATTCTACCATGTTACACCTACTATCTTTCTTATGACTATTTATAATATTCTTATGTACTACACTTACAATTTTATGCTTCTTATTACTATGTTTCTATGTTATAATCTATATTATAAATAAAACATAGTTTTATACAGTCTTGTTTCTTTTTAACACGGTTTTGGCTACATTCTCGCAGTACACTAAAAATTTATTTCTAGACTTGCCCGACATCACGTCTCTCACGTTGTCCCTTGTCAATATGATGCCTAGTTGGCATTCTATGTTGTATCTGTCCCGTGTGAAAATGGGACACTCTAGAATTATATGCGGGACACTCTCTTCTGCGGTTAGGTCGCAGACGCACGATGGGCTCTCCTTACACTTGAAACGGTTCAAGTATTCTGAGAACCCACCGTGCCCCGTTAATACCTGTGTGAGAACGCCTGTTGGCCGCACCTGTTTCACAATACGGAAGGCGGCGATGGCGTCAGGAAGAAACATCTTCGTCACCGAGGCCGTCTCGCCCGACACATATCTCCGATTCCACTCACCAAGCGAATCCTGACGGATTTGTCGCCTGATGTATGAAATCGGACATTGGTCGTAGTCTGGCTTCCTCCGTGACGACAATGCTGCCTCCTTCGCCAGCTCGTCCGCACGCTCATTCCCTGGCAGGCCCGCGTGGGCTTTGATCCAGAACAGAGACACAGCTTTGCTCTGGTTCAAGGCTTGAGACAAATTTGCTCGCGCGCGGACCGCCAGGGGATGAAGCGAGCCATGGTTTGACAGCGTCTGCAATGCTGCCATTGAGTCGCTGTACAAACCATAGCTCGATTCCGTGCGTTTGAGGATTACGTCTGTTGCCCTGCAAATGGCCAGGAGTTCCGCCTGGTAGACCGTGCAGTACGCGGCAAGGCTAAGTTTGAGGTTCTGGACTTCGCCCTCATTATTCCATAAGGATAATGCGGCTCCGACCTTCCCCTCAATCTTGCTGCCGTCAGTGAAAATTCGCACTGTCTGCACGTTGTATGTGTCTACCTGCTGTTGATCAGCAAGGCACACGAACTCCAGGGGCATTTGCGTGGCTGGATGAGGGGCTTCTGCAAACCTCACCATACTCTCTATCTCTCTATCGCCCGGCACAAACTGGGACGACCCTCTCCTCGCCGCATACAGGGCTGCTGCCTCTTGTATGCGGAGGTCTAGAGGAAGTATCCCAGAGAGCACCAGTGCGGCATTGAGAGAGACAGTACGGTAGGATTTACAGAGCTTCTGGACGAATCCTCTCTGGACAGAGGCAAGCCGCTTCCGTATTCCCTGCTTAGCGGTAGCGGGAGCCCAGGCGGCAGCCGCGTACGTGATGATAGGTTCGATGGTTGCTGTGTAAATGGTGTGGATTATGTCTCGATGTAGTCCCCAACTGATTTTTGCGGCGCGGGAAAGCTGCTTATATATTTCGGCTGCCTTCTTGCAAACGTTTGCGGTGTGTTCGTTGAACGTGAGTTTTTCATCAATGGTGAGTCCTAAAAGCTTCATCTTCTTCACCATACCAATGTCGACCCCGGCCATGTTCAGGATTGGGGTGTCGTACTTGAGCTTATTGGTTATGAGCATCGCACAAGTCTTGTGCGGTGCAAACCTGAGCTTGTTCCTGACTCCCCACTCCCGAACATGGGCGAGGGCTGCATTGGTGATCCGTGAGACTTCAGCTGCAGTGTCCCCATCCACGACGAGGACGATGTCGTCCGCAAACGCCTGGACAAAGTTCCCACGCCGTTCCAGGTCCTGTAGTAGTGGGTCCAGAAGTAGGTTCCACAGGATTGGTCCACCGATTGACCCTTGGACACAGCCTTTGTTCGTCTCTCTTGTGCATTCCTCCCCGGCATATCGAACCCTGACTTTCCTACTGTCGAGATAGCTGTCTAGTAGCCTCCTGACATTTACCGGGCACCCTTCCTCAGCCAGTCTGACTCTAATGGCAGGCCACCAGGCGCTATCGAACGCTCCCTCTATATCCAATGACACCAGGACAATTAGCTTTTTCAGCCTCAACTTGTCCTGTACGTGTTTCACTAGCGTATAGAGGGCGTCCTCGGTGCTCCTCTGGGGCATAAAGCCAAACTGACGAGTACTGAGCCGCGGCACGAGCTGCCATTTAATCCGTGCTACTATCATCCTCTCCAGGACCTTCCCCAAGACCGGCAGCAGACCTATCGGTCTATACGACTTGGGGCTCTGATAATTGTCCTTGCCCGGTTTTCTTAGGACCACCACCGTTGCCTCTTTCCAGATGTCCGGGAAATGTGCCAGTTCTAGGCATTTGTTGTATAGGGCAAGGAACGCGTCCGGGTCCTGGTAGATTGCTCGACTGCAGATATCTGATGTTAATCCATCCCCTCCTGGTGCTTTCTTCGGATTGAAACCTGCCACGGCGGTCTTCAGCTCCAGTGATGTAAACGGTGGATCATGGTATTCATCATGAGTCCACCCGTTTATTCGACTGGCCGCTTCCCTAATCACCCTGTGGTCTGCGTTGTCCTCTTCTTCTGTGTCCTTTGGATAGAACGTATCTGCAAGTAGGGCTGCCGATTCTCTTGGGTTTAGGAATGCACCATCGCTAAATAGGGTCAAGTCTTCCTGTCTCCTGGTGGTTCTGCCTATGATCCTGTAGATACCTTCCCACATTCCCTCTCGATCTTGCTTCCGGCAAAACTCCTTCCAACTGGCGACTTGGGCTTTCTTTTCTTCGATCTCATACTCTTCTTTTGCTTTCAGGTACGAGTCAAGGACCATCGCTCTCCGGACCGGTGCGGCATTGCGGATGCGGTTTTTCTTTCTTGTTACCTCCTTTCTCATCAAGGCGAGCTCCTCGGACCACCACGGAATTGTAAGTTTACATTTGTTTTTAACTTGTGGAATAGCTTGTTCACATGCTTCTTGAATAATTTTTCTATATATTATAACTGTCTCTTCCAATTTTTGTTTGCTATTAATTAACTTTATACTTTCTAAATTTAAGTGATTTTCTTCTTTCAGTTTCTCTAAGTTTGTCTTAAATTTTTCCCAGTCCGCTTTCCTTGTGTTGAATTTTCTTGTCGTCCTGCTTATGTTCATACCCTTTTCCCTTTTTACCTTAACATTAAAAAATATCGTGTTGTGGTCCGAGGACGTTGCACTTGTGTCGACCCGCCAGTCGTCTACCAGGTCAAAGAGGTTGAGCGAGCATGCCGTGACATCTACATGGCTTTTAAACGCTCTACCACCTCTCATGGTATCGAAAGTAGGGGTGTCGCCAGTATTCAGTACCTGAAGCTCTAACTCTTCCAGGGTCCCGGACATATCTTCACCCCTGGGGTCTTCTACAGTACTGCCCCACCAGGAACTCTTTGCATTGGCGTCGCCACCCATCAGCAATCCACCGTTGGCCACTTCCGTTTTGATCTGGGCGATCTGGTTCAGGTATGGCCCTATCGGTTGGTCTGGCTCAAAATAGTATGAGACTACTGCGATTTCCCAGGCTTTGGTTCGGATCCCCACCACGACGATGTTGTTTGTGGTGAGTTTCGGGTGGGGGATAACATCAAGGTCATCATCAAAGACAGCTATTGCTGCCTTAACCCTCCCACTTCCTTCATCCTCGCACTGGTAGATTCTCGCACCACGGTAGCTCTTCATACTTCGCCTCGCGCCCACGTACGGCTCCTGAATCAGCGCCCATGCGATCTGCCTTTCACTGGCCTCTAATAAGAGTTCGGTGGTAGCCAGTTCCTTGCGTTGTAAGTTTGCTTGGGCCACACGGTAAGGTCTTGCTGATTGTTGGACGGAGTGTTTCTTGGGACAACCTCAGCAGTATGCTACTGCCGTCCTTGCTATTATATCCCATTTCCTCCTAATTGCACAATCCGAACTGAAGGCATTGTGTTCTGTTTTTTCTAGCCTTGCGTGCGTGCAGTTGCAGCATATCGGTGTTGAACCCGCTAACCAATCCGGACAGTCATTTCTTAGGTGCGGTCCGCCGCAGTGACTGCACTTCTCTACGGTTTCCGTGCAGATTCTTCGGCTATGCCCGTATCCAAGACAGAGCGAACATTGGAGGAGTGGGCTCTGGTCTTCGGCCCGTATCCGCTGGAGGTCGATATAAACATATCCTCTTTCTGTCACCCGTCTCCAGATGCTGGGCGAGGTACTAAGCACGATGTGTCCTGTGTGCGGGTTTCTTGCTTTCTTCCTATATTTAACTTCTAACCTATCCGCCTCACCGTCGAGGCCGTGAAAGATACTCGGATTCTGGTTCCTGAGTGCCTTAAGGACGTCCTCATCGGTGTTAGCCAAGAGAACGTCCCTAAGGATCAGCAACGGGTCCTTGTTCTTCACTTCCTCTACGGTGAGGTCAGTTCCATTTTTCTTAAGTCTTTCCTTCACTTTGTCCCTTTCCTCTTTTGTGCCGAAACTCATTATAACTTTTCTATTCTTCGTTTTTCTAACCTTTTCCACCGTGATCCATTCTTCTTTTGCATTCACTGCTTCCCGTATTTTAGTTATAACTTCTTCTCCAGTCTTGCTCTCATCCTCGGTGGTGACGGCTATGGAATGTAGAGCAGTCTGCCTAGGCAATGGATTTCCAGACTGACTTGCCGCTACGCTAGCATATGAGATCTTCTCAATACTGTCTTGGCTAGAGCGTAGTGCCTCTTTCAGTCTGTCCATCATTCCATTACTTTCGGCGAGCTTCTTGCTGTGCTCTTCCATCACCTTCTTAAGGGACTGCATTTCAGTCTCCATGGTCACTGAGCAGGGGTGGGGAAGGGACAGCCACTGAGTCCTGCGTCCTTACCGAGGGTGCTCGCCCACCGTCAGCCTCAGCCTCCTTTACCAGAGAGAAGAGCCTCTGCACCTGAATTGTGACATCTTCTTTAATCTCTCTCTTGATGTTTTTAGAGAGTGCCATTTGCTGCATCACCTTCGTGACGCACCTCTTCGCCTCAGCGGTTCTGGGGTTTCGTACGTTGGTATGTGGCACAGGTGGGCTGTCAAGTGGTATTGTCATTACCGTTCCTCTGGTCAAGGTGGATGGTTTGGCTCCCTGTTTCGGCTCGTTAATTTTAGTTGGTGATACGGATTTTCGCTGCTCCTCGAACCCTGCCTCCCATTCACCCACACTCCTGCGAACACTGTGTTGCGAAGGTCCTGCCTTCGGTGGGCTTCTGTTTGGCGGGTTCGACGTTGCCCTCTTTACTGGTGTCCTGATACCCATCATATTGCTGGTATGAAAAGTTTTGATTTGGTACAACGTCAATAAGGGGGGTAGTGTATAGAGTACCCCTGTCTGTATATAAAGTGTATAATAACAATTAAAGAAAAATATAAAAATAAGTAAAATAAAGAATTTAGGTGAGCAATAATAAAACACAAAATATTAAACAATGTATGTTCGCTAATTAATTTCTTTTGTTTCAGATGCAATCACGTACACGGCTGTGTGGTCACCAGGCGCTCATCGATGGATCTACGCACAAGGTAAGTTAGAAAGTTCTATTTCCCGCGTTAATTTAACTCTACCTACTTCAACATGATTTTGTGCCCCAGAGCGAACAGAGGTCGGGGAGGTAGAGGGATTGTCCAATAAATCTAGTGCGTCAAGCACGTCGTCTGCGAGAATGTAGCCACGTACAAGGTGTAGGTTTACTATTTTTAAAACAATAAGACAAAAGTTTTATCTTAATCAATACTTGTAGAGTCTTGCTCTGTCAATTTAATTTTGAAAATTTGGTACCAGAACCAGTTCTGGTGTCAAGGAGCTCTCAGGAACCCTAATGCGTCGAAAAAATTTTGAAATATAGAGTCGAAAATTTTTCGACTCTACGTAGAGTCAATCTCTATCCCTGGCCGGGTAGGTCTCCTCGAGCCCTTTCCAACGAACCCAAACACGGCTATCCTAGCTCAAAAGGTTCCCGAGAAAATCCGGTCCAAAATTCTGGTTGCCAAAACAAGATGGCGGCCAGAATCCAGTTAACTGTGGTTTTCTCCGGAACCGTTTGTCCGAATCCTACCGTGCTTGGACTTTTCTGGATGGGCTCGCCGAGACCCAGCCGATGGGGTAGGTTTTAGACCGAAAAATTTTCAGGTCCTGAAAACTCCTGAAAACCCACAGGTCGGATAGGGAACGTTCAGCCGATGCCCCCAAAGGAAACACGAGGTTTCTGCGACCTCCGGTTCGGGAGTTATTGGATTATGAAAATTGGTTTGACAGTTTGAGAACTGTCAAAGACAATCTTCAGACCGGCATAACTTGCCTTCCGTAGGCCGCAGAATACTCGAGTTTGGGCTTATTTTGCTTGGTTCGTCCCGCCCCGACGCGTAAGGTGGTTTCCAGGCGCCCGAAATTTTTCAGCGCCAAAACGCTTGAAACCAGGTGGATCGGGTAGAAGTTATCTCCCCAAACACCACTGTGAAATCCGCTACTCTCTGCGACCCTTGGTTCCGGAGTTATGAAGGCCCAAAGTTTTTCAAAATGGCCGCCCAACTGTCAAATGCCAACTTTAACTGGCTATAACTCCGCAACCGTTCATCACAGAGACCTGCGGTTTCAAATGTGGTGCTTGGCTTGGCTTCCTCTATCCGCCGAAAATAGTTTCAGAGCTGAAAAATTTCAGGTCCTGAAATCTCCTGAAAACGCATACAAAATATTCTAGTAATTGGGCTGTTTGCATCCGTGAAAACCCGGACTTGATAGGCCCAATAGTTCTGGAGATATTAATACATTTATGTACGAACCGCTAAAACCAAGATGGCCGAAAAAATCTATTTCCGCCGTTTATGAGGTTAAAGGTGCCAACTTTGGGTTCAAATAAGACGAGATAGGGGTCCTGAACCCTATCCAGAGGTCAAAATATTTAAAAAAACAGTTTGTTTTTAATTAATTCAATAAAATAACAAAAAATTGAATATCTCGAGAACCAAAGGACATAAAAATCTAGTAAAAACTGTTAAATTTATGATAATTATAGGGCTTTACAATGAAATTAATAAATTAAATTTTTTGAAAAGTTTGTCATATAAAAATTTTGAAAAAGTGAAAAAATTGAAAATTTTGCTATATTTTTGAAAATAATATTGCTAAAAATATAAACTAACTGCAGTCTTGTTGTCCGGGCGTGCGCGCAGCAGGATCCGCAGAAAAAATATGGGGTACTGCCTGAAGAATTTTCAGGACAGCGGGTCAAAGTTCCAACTTTCAATATTTATTATCTTTGTAACCAGGTGAGATAAAAATCTGGTCTAAGCGCTATTGTACTTATCTCACAGGGGTCCGTCTTCTGTCAAAAGGTGATGTCGCTGCGAGGTCTGGATCTTCGGCCTCGTGGTCAAAGTTGAGGTTAGAATTTTTAGTTTTTTGACAATTTCTCCGAGATGCGTGGGTGGATTTTCGCGAAGGTGGTGTTCAGAGATGCTCCTTGCTGCGCCTCACAAGATGGTATGATGAGATGTGCAGGTCACCGATCTGGATCCAAAGTTATCGGACTTTGAAAGTTTTCAAAGTCCACAGATTTTCAGTTTTTCACAATTATCTCCTCACTGCACAAAGTCCGGTTTATGGCACTTTCACCACTGGGTGCGCTGCAGTGAGACGCAACTTTTGATACCAAACACTTAACTGTAGCTCGAAAAAATACTACTTTTTTGAATTTTTTAGCGCGGAGCGTTGCAAAAACGTGGCGTTCGTGGCCGCGGACGGACGCAAACTGGTTAGGTTAGGTTAGGTTAGGTTAGGTTTACTCGCGTCGCTGTATCGGTGGCGCGAGGAAGAGCGGGCACGGGACTCGAGGCCGGTGCAGCGGCAGATAGCGCAGCGCCGAGCAGAGCTCCGTCAGGTCTTGGTGGCGGAATGGCGGCAGAGGCTTCTGCGCCCTACCGCCGGCCTCGCCACCGTCGAGGCGATCCGGCCAGTGCTCGACGACTGGCTCGGGAGAAGGCACGGCTCCCTGTCGTTCAGGGTGACGCAGGTGCTGTCGGGGCACGGCTGCTTCGGCAAGTACCTGTGTCGCATAGGCAGGGAGCCGGACGCTCGGTGCCACCACTGCGTCCATGGCGGGGAGGACACGGCGCAACACACGTTCGTTCAGTGTGTTGCTTGGGAGGAGCAGCGCCGTGTCCTCACAAATGAAGGCGATCTGTCGCTGCCGGCCGTGGTACGGAAGATGGTCGGCAGCGCAGAGTCGTGGGACGCAGTGGTGTCCTTCTGCGAGGACGTGATGTCGCAGAAGGCTGCGGAACGGGAGAGGGAGATTTCAACTGCCGATCCCGCCCGCAGCAGGCGCTCCGGCGCCGGAGGAGGGCAGACAACGCCCTCTTCCGCCCCCATGAACGGGTCCAGGGCGAAGGACTTGGGGAGTCCCCGCCCCTATTCAACGGACCCGAGGCGGAGGCGCGCGCGGGTGTCGACGCGCGCCTCTGAGGCGTTGCACGGGGAGTTTAACACCTCACCCCGTGCCCAGGCGAGGCCCGCAGGCGGGCCAGCACCAGTGCGGGGCTGCGGAAGAATTTGGTTCCCGGCCCCGCGCCCACGGGAGGACACAGGGGGTTTTAGCCGGTAAGAGTCGGCACACCTCCGCCTCTCCCCAGGCGGAGGAAGTCCATGAGGATTTCCCCGGAAAAAAAAAAAAAGGTTAGGTTAGGTTCACTTCCGGCGGCTGGTGCCCAAGCTGATGGGTGCAGCGGGCGCGCTGTCAACGTTGCTTCCTAACATGGGGCCCGAGCGCCGCCTGTGGGCGGTTGTACGTGGGAATCGTGCGGTCCATGGCCTATGGGCCCCTGTGACGATGGACCTGGCGGCCAGCACTCTAGCCATTCTGCAGACCGCAGAGGGCGATGGCCGTCAAGTCGTCCGCGGGTATCGCACGATTTCCCACGAGGCGGCTGCGTCCTGGCCGGATCCCGCCCTGGGACCTAGGAGCTAAAGTACTCGCGTCGCTGTATCGGTGGCGCGAGGAAGAGCGGAGCACGGACTCGAGGCCGGTGCAGCGGCAGATAGCGCAGCGCCGAGCAGAGCTCCGTCAGGTCTTGGTGGCGGAATGGCGGCAGAGGCTTCTGCGCCCTGCCGGCCTCGCCACCGTCGAGCGATCCGGCCAGTGCTCGACGACTGGCTCGGGAGAAGCACGGCTCCCTGTCGTTCAGGGTGACGCAGGTGCTGTCGGGGCACGGCTGCTTCGGCAAGTACCTGTCGCATAGGCAGGGAGCCGGACGCTCGAGTGCCACCACTGCGTCCATGGCGGGGGACACGGCGCAACACACGTTCGTTCAGTGTGTTGCTTGGGAGCAGCGCCGTGTCCTCACAAATGAAGTAGGAGGAGGCGATCTGTCGCTGCCGGCCGTGGTACGGAAGATGGTCGGCAGCGCAGAGTCGTGGGACGCAGTGGTGTCCTTCTGCGAGACGTGATGCAGAAGGAAGCTGCGGAACGGGAGAGGGAGATTTCAACTGCGATCCCGCCCGCAGCAGGCGCTCCGGGCGCCGGAGGAGGCGAACAACGCCCTCTTCCGCCCCCCCTGAACGGGTCGGGGCGAAGGACTGGGGTCCCCGCCCTATTCAACGGACCCGAGGCGGAGGCGCGCGGTGTCGACGCCGCCTCTGAGGCGTGCACGGGGGTTTAACACCTCACCCCCGTGCCGAGGCGAGGCCCGCAAGGCGGGCCCAGCACCAATGCGGGGCTGGATTCCCGCGGCCCCGCGCCCCAACAGAGGACACAGGGGGTTTTAGCCGGTAGGTCCGGCACACCCCTCCCCTCTCCCAGGCGGAGGAAGTCCATGAGATTTCCCGAGGGAAAAAAAAAAAAAAGGTTCCCACTTCCGGCGGCTGGTGCCCAAGCTGATGGGTGCAGCGGGCGCGCTGTCAGCGTTGCTTCCCTAACATGGGGGCCCGAGCGCCGCCTGTAGGCGGTTGTACGTGGGAATCGTGCGGTCCATGGCCCTATGGGGCCCTGTGCGATGGACGGCGGTAACACTCTAGCCATTCTGCGCAGACCGCAGGGCGATGGCCGTCAGAGTCGTCCGCGGGTATCGCACGATTTCTACGAGGCGGCTTGCGTCTGGCGGATCCCCGCCCTGGGACCTAGAGGCTAAAGTACTCGCGTCGCTGTATCGGTGGCGCGAGGAAGAGCGGGCACGGGACTCGAGGCCGGTGCAGCGGCAGATAGCGCAGCGCCGAGCAGACTCCGTCAGGTCTTGTGGCGGAATGGCGGCAGAGGCTTCTGCGCCCCTACCGCCGGCCTCACCACCGTCGAGGCGATCGGCGGTGCTCGACGACTGGCTCCGGGAAGAGCGCGGCCCCTGTCGTTCAGGGTGACGCAGGTGCTGTCGGGGGCGTGCTTCGGCAAACCTGTGTCGCATAGGCAGGGAGCCGGACGCTCGGTGCCACCACTGCGTCCATGGCGGGAGGGACACGGCGCAACACGTTCGTTCAGTGTGTTGCTTGGGAGGAACGGCGCCGTGTCCTCACAAATGAAGTGGGAGGCGATCTGTCGCTGCCGGCCGTGGTACGGAAGATGGTCGGCAGCGCAGAGTCGTGGGACGCAGTGGTGTCCTTCTGCGAGACGTGATGTCGCAGAAGGAAGCTGCGGAACGGGGAGGGAGATTGGGCGGTCGCCCGCAGCAGGCGCTCCGGGCGCCGGAGGAGGGGCAGACAACGCCCTCTTCCGCCCCATGAACGGGTCCAGGGGCGAAGGACGGGAAGTCCCCGCCCTACCAACGGACCCAGGCGGGAGGCGCGCAGGTGTCGACGCGCGCCTGGTGCACGGGGAGTTTAACACCTCACCCCCGGTGCCCGAGGCGAGCCCGCAAGGCGGGCAGCACCAGTGCGGGGCTGCGGAAGAATTTGGTTCCCGCGGCCCCGCGCCCAAGGGGGACACAGAGCTTTGCCGGTAGGGTCCGGCACACCTCCGCCTCTCCCAGCGGAGGAGAGTCCATGAATTTCCCCGAAGGAAAAGGTTAGGTTAGGTTTGGCCTATGGGGCCCCTGTTGAGCGATGGACCTGGCGGCCACTCTAGCCATTCTGCGCAGACCGCAGGGGCGATGGCCGTCAGAGTCGTCCGCGGTATCGCACGATTTCCTACGGGCGGCTTGCGTCCTGGCCGGATCCCCGCTGGGACCTAGGGCTAAAGTACTCGCGTCGCTGTATCGGTGGCGCGAGGAAAGCAGGCACGGGACTCGAGGCCGGTGCAGCGGCAGATAGCGCAGCGCCGAGCAAAACTCCGTCAGGTCTTGGTGGCGGAATGGCGGCAGGGCTTCTGCGCCTACCGCCGGCCTCGCCACCGTCGAGGCGATCCGGCCAGTGCTCGACGACTGGCTCGGGAGAAGCACGGCTCCCTGTCGTTCAGGGTGACGCAGGTGCTGTCGGGGCACGGCTGCTTCGGCAAGTACCTGTGTCGCATAGCAGGAGCCGGACGCTCGGTGCCACCACTGCGTCCATGGCGGGAGGACACGGCGCAACACACGTTCGTTCAGTGTGTTGCTTGGGAGAACAGCGCCGTGTCCTCACAAATGAAGTAGGAGGCGATCTGTCGCTGCCGGCCGTGGTACGGAAGATGGTCGGCAGCGCAGAGTCGTGGGACGATGGTGTCCTTCTGCGAGGACGTGATGTCGCAGAAGGAAGCTGCGGAACAGAGGAGATTTCAACTGCCGTCCCGCCCGCAGCAGGCGCTCCGGGGCGCCGGAGGAGGGGACAACGCCTCTTCCGCCCCCATGAACGGGTCCAGGGGCGAAGGACTTGGGGAAGTCCCCGCCCCATTCAAGCGGACCCGAGGCGGAGGGCGCGCGGGTGTCGACGCGCCTCTGAGGCGTGCAGGGGGGTTGCACTCACCCCGTGCGGGCGAGGCCCGCAAGGCGGGCCAGCACCAGTGCGGGGCTGCGGAAGGTGGATTCCCGCGGCCCCGCGCCCCTAAGGAGGACACAGGGGGTTTTAGCCGTAAGTCCAGCACCTCCGCCTCTCCCAGGCGGAGGAAGTCCATGAGATTTCCCCGAGGAAAAAAAAAAAGGTTAGGTTAGGTTAGGTTGGTTCCCCGCCTGGGACCTAGAGGCTAAAGTACTCGCGTCGCTGTATCGGTGGCGCGAGGAAGAGCGGGCACAGGACTCGAGGCCGGTGCAGCGGCGATAGCGCAGCGCCGAGCAGACTCCGTCAGGTCTGGTGGCGGAATGGCGGCAGAGGCTTCTGCGCCTACCGCCGGCCTCGCCACCGTCGAGGCGATCCGGCCAGTGCTCGACGACTGGCTCGGGAGAAGGCACGGCTCCCTGTCGTTCAGGGTGACGCAGGTGCTGTCGGGGCACGGCTGCTTCGCAAGTACCTGTGTCGCATAGGCAGAGCCGGACGCTCGGTGCCACTGCGTCCATGGCGGGAGGACACGGCGCAACACGTTCGTTCAGTGTGTTGCTTGGGAGAACAGCGCCGTGTCCTCACAAATGAAGTAGGAGGCGATCTGTCGCTGCCGGCCTGGTACGGAAGATGGTCGGCGCGGTCGTGGGACGCAGTGGTGTCCTTCTGCGAGGACGTGATGTCGCAGAAGGAAGCTGCGGAACGGGAGAGGGAGATTTCAACTGCCGATCCCGCCCGCAGCAGGCGCTCCGGGCGCCGGAGGAGGGCAGACAACGCCTCTTCCGCCCCATGAACGGGTCCAGGGGCGAAGGACTTGGGGAAGTCCCGCCCTATTCAAGCGGACCCGGGCGGAGGCGCGCGGGTGTCGACGCGCCTCTGAGGCGTTGCACGGGGGGTTTAACACCACCCCGTGCGAGGCGAGGCCCGCAAGGCGGGCCAGCACCAGTGCGGGGCTGCGGAAGAATTTGATTTGCGGCCCCGCGCCCAGGAAGACACAGGGGTTTTAGCCGGTAGAGTCCGGCACACCCCGCCGCCTCTCCCAGGCGGAGGAAGTCCATGAGGATTTCCCGGGAAAAAAAAAAAAAAAGGTTAGGTTAGGTTAGGTTAGTTCAAGGCGGCCCAGTGTTCCCGCGCCAAAGGCACTGCTTGTGTTCGGCTGTGGGGAAGCCAGCGGGACACAAAGTGGGCGGAGGGGCCTGTGGCGCGCCTGCCAGCAAGGCCAAGAAAAGAAGAGGAGCTCTAAGCCTGCCGGGAAACCTCGCCACCCCGCAGGCCAGTAGCTCCGGGCCGACTCCGGCCCAGGACCGTTGCAGGGAATGGAGTGTCAATAGAGGGCACCTCCATTTCCTCCAGAACATCAACCACTGTGCCAGAGCTCAGGATCTTCTCCTCCAGAGCATGGCAGAGTGGTCGATTGACGTGTGTGGTCGCCGACCGTACTTCATCCCCGCCCGTGACAACTGGCTGGGGTGCTGACGGTTTGGTAGCCATTATGGCGGGACTCTGACCGACCCGTCGCCGTGGCTGGGTTGCTGCGGTCTCGGGCGGCATCGTCATTGTGGGGCGTATTTCTCAACAGAAGTCTCGCCGACTTCGAGGGTTTCCTTGTCGAGTTGGGCGCCGTCGTAGCCGCCATCACCCTCGCCCGTTCTGGTGCTCGGGGATCTCAACGCCAAGTCATCGGCGTGGGATCTCCGGTCACTACCCTCGGGGCGAGGTGCTGGAAAAGTGGGCGGTGACGACCGGTCTGGTCGTCCTGAATCGGGGCTCGGAATACGTGCGTGCGGCGGCAGCGGGCGGGTCGATAGTGGACGTCTCGTTCGCTAGCCCCTCTGTCGCCAGCCGAGTCCGCGACTGGCGTGTCGCCGTGGTGGAGACGCTGTCGGACCACAGGTATATCGGTTCGACGTCTCTGCCCAGACCGCGAGCGGCCGCCAACAACCCGATCAACGACGGCCCGCGCTGGGCGCTTAAGTGCATCGACAAGGAACTGCTCGAGGAAGCTGCCTTAGTCCAGTCCTGGATTTGGGTCGGCGACGGACGGCCCCGTCGACGTCGAAGCGGTGGCGCTGCGGTTTCGCGGGGCGATGACGCAGATCTGCGACGTCCATGCCCGCGTCCGCCAACAGTCCGCAAGGCGCCAGGTGTACTGGTGGACCGCCGAGATACGCAGTTGCGCATCGCGTGGGCGGCTCGCCGCCAGTACACACGATACCGGAGACGTCGACGGGTTTCCCTCGAGGAGGACGCGCGTATGAGGTGTACAGCGTCCAAGGAGACTCTGTGGCTGGCCATCGGCGATTCAGTCGCGTGCCAGGGAGGAGCTGCTGGGGTCCCTGGATCGGGATCCGTGGGGCCGCCCCTACCGTTGGGTACGGGGCAAGCTGCGTGCATGGGCGCCTCCACTGGTGCAGAGCATGCAGCCCCAGCTGCTAGGGGCGGTCGTAGTGGCGCTCTTCCTGAGCAGCGGGACACGTTCCCCGACGATGGCTTCACCCTCGGCCACAGACTCTCCCGAAGGAGAGCACCGATGTCCCCGAGGTGACGCAAGCAGAGACGAGCAGCCGTGTCGCGGCTCCGGGCTAAGAACACGGCGCCCGGACCCGACGGAGTTCCTGGCGAGCTCTCGTCCTGGCTCTGAAGGAGCTAGAGCCCCAGCTGAGGGGCTCTTCACGGCATGTCTCGAGCAGGGTCAGTTCCCAGTGTGTGGAAGGAGGGAGGCTGGTCCTGCTCAGGAAGGAAGGCGCCCGCGGACTCGCCGTCCGCGTACCGGCCCATAGTGCTGCTCGACGAGGCGGGCAAACTCTTTGAGCGTGTCATCGCAGATCGCCTCGTCAGCCACTTGTGCAGAGGGGGCCGGACCTGGACGACAACCAGTTTGGTTTTCGTCGCGGGCGCTCCACCGTAGACGCCATAATGCGCGTGAGAGCCCTGGCGGAGAGACGGTGTCCCGGGGTGGGGTGGTGTTGGCGGTGTCTTTAGACATCTCCAACGCGTTCAACACCCTGCCCTGGAAGGAGGCACTGAGATATCACCGCGTGCCTCCCTACCTCCGTCGCGTAGGGGCCTACCTAGAAGGTAGATGCGTCACATATCGGGGACATGACGGTGCCGGTCGGCACCTCATGATGCGGTGTTCCACAGGGATCGGTGCTGGGGCCGCTCCTGTGGAACATCGGTTGGGATTGCTGAGAGGCGAACTCCGTCGGGCGCCGACTTGACGTGTTATGCGGACGACACGCTTGTCACTGCCCGGGGAGCTCGCACAGGAAGCAGCGTTGATAGCCACGGCTGCGGTGTCACAGGTGGTGAACCGCATCCGGCGCCTGGGCCTGGAGGTGGCCCTCAACAAGTCGGAGGCCATGGTGTTTCATGGCCCCGACGCGCGCCGCCGTCGGGATCACACATCGTGGTCGGTGGAGCCGGATAGCTGTCGAGTCCACCATGAAGTATCTGGGATTGGTGCTCGACAGCCGATGGGAATTCGGCCCCACTTCCGGCGGCTGGTGCCCAAGCTGATGGGTGCAGCGGGCGCGCTGTCAACGTTGCTTCCTAACATGGGGGCCCGGCGCCGCCTGGCGGCGCGTGGGAATCGTGCGGTCCATGGCTATGGGGCCCCTGTGGAGCGATGGACCTGGCGGCCAGCACTCTAGCCATTCTGCGCAGACCGCAGGGGCGATGGCCGTCAGAGTCGTCCGCGGGTATCGCACGATTTCCTACGAGGCGGCTTGCGTCCTGGCCGGATCCCCGCCCTGGGACCTAGAGGCTAAAGTACTCGCGTCGCTGTATCGGTGGCGCGAGGAAGAGCGGGCACGGGACTCGAGGCCGGTGCAGCGGCAGATAGCGCAGCGCCGAGCAGAGCTCCGTCAGGTCTTGGTGGCGGAATGGCGGCAGAGGCTTCTGCGCCCTACCGCCGGCCTCGCCACCGTCGAGGCGATCCGGCCAGTGCTCGACGACTGGCTCGGGAGAAGGCACGGCTCCCTGTCGTTCAGGGTGACGCAGGTGCTGTCGGGGCACGGCTGCTTCGGCAAGTACCTGTGTCGCATAGGCAGGAGCCGGACGCTCGGTGCCACCACTGCGTCCATGGCGGGAGGACACGGCGCAACACACGTTCGTTCAGTGTGTTGCTTGGGAGGAGCAGCGCCGTGTCCTCACAAATGAAGTAGGAGGCGATCTGTCGCTGCCGGCCGTGGTACGGAAGATGGTCGGCAGCGCAGAGTCGTGGGACGCAGTGGTGTCCTTCTGCGAGGACGTGATGTCGCAGAAGGAAGCTGCGGAACGGGAGAGGAGATTTCAACTGCCGATCCCGCCGCAGCAGGCGCTCGGGCGCCGGAGGAGGGCAACGCCTCTTCCGCCCCCATGAACGGGTCCAGGGCGAAGGACTTGGGAAGTCCCGCCCCTATTCAACGGACTCCGGGCGGGCGCGCGGTGTCGACGCGCGCCTGAGGCGTTGCACGGGGAGTTTAACCTCACCCCCGTGCCTGAGGCGGGGCCCGCAAGGCGGGCCAGCACCAGTGCGGGGCTGCGGAAGAATTTGGTTCCCGCCCCGCGCCTGTCGGAGGGGGTTTTAGCCGGTAAGAGTCCGGCACCCTCCGCCTCCCCAGGCGGAGGGTCCATGAGGATTTCGAGGGAAAAAAAAGGTTAGGTTGGGTTAGGGAGGTTTTGTACCAAATCCGCCACATTTATTGGCGCCTAAGTAATTAATTCTCTTTCATACCAGTTCTCGCTGATTTTCCTCTCATTCTATGCTTCCCAGTGTCTTTCTACTATCCTTCCTCATTCACTCGTGGGTGGGACTCCCACTTTTGTTTTTCCTATTCTATTTCTATTCTATATATTTATTAAAAATTTAGTAGGAAATGAGGTTCTCTTTATTTTACTTATTATAATAATATTTTACGTTCTTATACTATTTGTTTTATTTCATATATTCTACCATGTTACACATTCTATCTTTCTTATGACTATTTCTAATTTTCTTGAACTACACTTACAGTTTTGCTTCTTATTACTATGTTTCTATGTTATAATCTATATTATAAATAAAACATAGTTTTATCCTACTGTTTCTTTTTACAGGTTTTGGCTTCTCGCACCTCTAAAAATTTATTTCTAGACTTGCCCGACATCACGCGTCTCTCACGTTGTCCCTTGTCAATATGATGCCTAGTTGGCATTCTATGTTATCTGTCCCGTGAGAAAATGGGACACTCTAGAATTATATGCGGGACACTCTGCGGTTGGGTCGCAGACGCACGATGAGCTCTCCTTACGCTTGAAACGGTTCCATTTGAGAACCCACCGTGCCGTTAATACCATCCTGTGAGAACGCCTGTTGGCCACCTGTTTCACAATACGGAAGGCGGCGATGGCGTCAGGAAGAACATCTTCGTCACCGAGGCCGTCTCGCCCGACACATATCTCCGATTCCACTCACCAAGCGAATCCTGACGGATTTGTCGCCTGATGTATGAAATCGGACATTGGTCGTAGTCTGGCTTCCTCCGTGACGACAATGCTGCCTCCTTCGCCAGCTCGTCCGCACGCTCATTCCCTGGCAGGCCCGCGTGGGCTTTGATCCAGAACAGAGACACAGCTTTGTTCTGGTCAAGGCTTGAGACAAATTTGCTCGCGCGCGGACCGCCAGGGGATGAAGCGGCTACATGGTTTGACAGCGTCTGCAATGCCATTGAGTCGCTGTACAAACCATAGCTCGATTCCGTGCGTTTGAGGATTACGTCTGTTGCCCTGCAAATGGCCAGGAGTTCCGCCTGGTAGACCGTGCAGTACGCGGCAGGCTAAGTTTGAGGTTCTGGACTTCGCCCTCATTATTCCATAAGGATAATGCGGCTCCGACCTTCCCTCAATCTTGCTGCCGTCAGTGAAAATTCGCACTGTCTGCACGTTGTATGTGTCTACCTGCTGTTGATCAGCAAGGCACACGAACTCCAGGGGCATTTGCGTGGCTGGATGAGGCTTCTGCAAACCTCACCTACTATCTCTCTATCGCCCGGCACAAACTGGGACGACCCTCTCCCCGCATACAGGGCTGCTGCCTCTTGTATGCGGAGGTCTAGAGTATCCCAGAGAGAGCACCAGTGCGGCATTGAGAGACAGTACGGTAGGATTTACAGAGCTTCTGGACGAATCCTCTGGACAGAGGCAAGCCGCTTCCGTATTCCCTGCTTAGCGGTAGCGGGAGCGGGCGGCAGCCGCGTACGTGATGATAGGTTCGATGGTTGCTGTGTAAATGGTGTGGATTATGTGATGTAGTCCCCAACTGATTTTTGCGGCGCGGGAAGCTGCTTATATATTTCGGCTGCCTTCTTGCAAACGTTTGCGGTGTGTTCGTTGAACGTGAGTTTTTCGTCGATGGTGAGTCCTAAAAGCTTCATCTTCTTCACCATGAATGTCGACCCGGCCATGTTCAGGATTGGGATGTCGTACTTGAAGCTTGTTGGTTACGAGCATCGCACAAGTCTTGTGCGGTGCAAACCTGAGCTTGTTCCTGACTCCCCACTCCCCGAACATGGGCGAGGGCTGCATGGTGATCCGTGAGACTTCAGCTGCAGTGTCCCCATCCACGACGAGGGACGATGTCGTCCGCAAACGCCTGGACAAAGTTCCCACGCCGTTCCAGGTCCTGTAGTATGGGTCCAGAAGTAGGTTCCACAGGATTGGTCCACCGATTGACCCTTGGACACAGCCTTTGTTCGTCTCTCTTGTGCATTCCTCCCCGGCATATCGAACCTGACTTTCCTACTGTCGAGATAGCTGTCTAGTAGCCTCCTGACATTTACCGGGCACCCTTCCTCAGCCGGTCTGACTCTAATGGCAGGCCACCAGGCGCTATCGAACGCTCCCTCTATATCCAATGACACCAAGACAATTAGCTTTTTCAGCCTCAACTTGTCCTGTACGTGTTTCACTAGCGTATAGAGGGCGTCCTCGGTGCTCCTCTGGGGCATAAAGCCAAACTGACGAGTACTGAGCCGCGGCACGAGCTGCCATTTAATCCGTGCTACTATCATCCTCTCCGGGACCTTCCCCAAGACCGGCAGCAGACCTATCGGTCTATACGACTTGGGGCTCTGATAATTGTCCTTGCCCGGTTTTCTGAGGACCACCACCGTTGCCTCTTTCCAGATGTCGGGAAATGTGCCAGTTCTAGGCATTTGTTGTATAGAACAAGGAACGCGTCCGGGTCCTGGTAGATTGCTCGACTGCAGATATCTGATGTTAATCCATCCCCTCCTGGTGCTTTCTTCGGATTGAAACCTGCCACGGCGGTCTTCAGCTCAGTGATGTAAACGGTGGATCATGGTGATCATGAGTCCACCCGTTTATTCGACTGGCCGCTTCTCTAATCATCCTGTGGTCGTTGTCCTCTTCTTCTGTGTCCTTTGGATAGAACGTATCTGCAAGTGGGGCTGATTCTGGGTTTAGGAATGCACCATCGCTAGATAGGGTCCAGAATCTTCTGTCTCCTGGTGGTTCTGCCAATGATCCTGTAGATACCTTCCCACATTCCTCTCGATCTTGCTTCCCGCAAACTCCTTCCAACTGGCGACTTGGGCTTTCTTTTCTTGGATTTCATACTCTTCTTTTGCTTTCAGGTACGAGTCAGGACCATCGCTCTCGGACCGGTGCGGCATTGCGGATGCGGTTTTCTTTCTTGTTACCTCCTTTCTCATCAAGGCGAGCTCCTCGGACCACCACGGTGTAAGTTTACATTTGTTTTTTTGTGGAATGGCTTGTTCACATGCTTCTTGAATAATTTTCTATATATTAACTGTCTCTTCCAATTTTGTTTGCTATTAATTAACTTTATACTTTCTAAATTTAAGTGATTTTCTTCTTTCAGTTTCTCTAAGTTTGTCTTAAATTTTCGCCAGTCCGCTTTCCTTGTGTTGAATTTTCTTGTCGTCCTGCTTATGTTCATACCCTTTTCCTTTTTACCTTAACATTAAAAAATATCGTGTTGTGGTCCGAGGACGTTGCACTTGTGTCGACCCGCCAGTCGTCTACCAGGTCAAAGAGGTTGAGCGAGCATGCCGTGACATCTACATGGCTTTTAAAACGCTCTACCATGGTACATCGAAAGTAGGGTGTCGCCAGTATTCAGTACCTGAAGCTCTAACTCTTCCAGGGTCCCGGACATATCTTCACCCCTGGGGTCTTCACAGTACTGCCCACCAGGAACTCCTTTGCGTTGGCGTCGCCACCATCAGCAATCCACCGTTGGCCACTTCCGTTTTGATCTGGGCGATCTGGTTCAGGTATGGCCCTATCGGTTGGTCTGGCTCAAAATAGTATGAGACTACTGCGATTTCCCAGGCTTTGGTTCGGATCCCCACACGACGATGTTGTTTGTGGTGAGTTTCAGTGGGGATAACATCAGGTCATCATCAAAGACAGCTATTGCTGCCAACCCTCCCACTTCCTTCATCCTCGCACTGGTAGATTCACCACGGTAGCTCTTCATACTTCGCCTCGCCCCCACGTACGGCTCCTGAATCAGCGCCCATGCGATCTGCCTTTCACTGGCCTCTATAAGAGTTCGGTGGCCAGTTCCTTGCGTTGTAAGTTTGCTTGGGCCGCACGGTAAGGTCTTGCTGATTGTTGGACGGGTTTTCTTGGGACAACCTCAGCGGTATGCTACTGCCGTCCTTGCTATTATATCCCATTTCCTCTAATTGCACAATCCGAACTGAAGGCATTGTGTTCTGTTTTCTAGCCTTGCGTGCGTGCAGTTGCAGCATATCGGTGTTGAACCCGCTAACCAATGGACAGTCATTTCTTAGGTGCGGTCCGCCGCGGTGTTCACACTTCTCTACGGTTTCCGTGCAGATTCGGCGTTTATGCCCGTATCCAAGACAGAACGAACATTGGAGATGGGCTCTGGTCTTCGGCCCGTATCCGCTGGAGGTCGATATAAACCTTATCCTCTTTCTGTCACCCGTCTCCGTGCTGGGCGAGTGCTGCACGATGTCCCTGTGTGCGGGTTTCTTTGCTTTTCTTCCTATATTTAACTTCTAACCTATCCGCCTCACCGT